>NC_053039.3:406891936-411891936 GCF_002575655.3 Aegilops tauschii subsp. strangulata
TGCATTTTCTTGAAGAAACAAAGATATGCAAGCTTCTCAACTCTCTATGACGTCTAGAACATACAAAGAATATTTCCATGAACAAGAAAGTCGAAAGAATCCGTCTCTCAATGCCATTCCGCGTGTGAATAAATACATCAAACTAAAGCCCATAGAAAATAAGCACCTAATAGAAAGGAACACCATATGAAGAACTATAAGACTGAATGACTTCCAATGCATGTGCAACATCTGCCCATGAGAAATGTCGAAGCCATCCATTAACCATAATGAAACTCCGTGCAAACACCCACCCTCTTAAATATAACTATAATGCACATGGCTATAGGCTAACTACGAGGACATACTTTTATTTTGTTATGAGAAGAAACACCCGTGTCCACTTTTGTGTTAGAGATGGAACCGAGAAAGAATAATCGACTATAGCCCCGAATTAACCATATTTCACAAATAACATAGAGGAAAAATAAAATGACCACTACTAGAAAAAAGGCTGTTAGTGGCGCACCTGTTTTTGCTATTAATGGCGCATTATAGGTGCGCCACTAGTAACAAATAGTAATGGCGCACCTCTGGTGCGCCATTAGTATCCCAGATAATAGTGGCGCACCACACAGTGCGTCATTACTATGTCCAACAGTGCGCTATTACTATGCCTCCTAGGGGCCATATTTACCTTCACGTATGCCCCCAAGTGCGCCATTACTATGCCCCATAATGCGCCACTAATGCTCAACATGGTGCGCCACTACTATGAATATTAGGATTTTTTTTTGCTCTTATGATATTTGCACAGGTTACAAAATACATTACATCACAGAATATAAACAGCACAACATATAAACAGCAGATTTATCGAATACAATAGAAGATTAGTCTCCGAATACAATTCATCATATTAGTCTCCGAATTTAAAATACCGAACAAAGTTAGAATATTACAAGTCTCGAGACCGCGAGTAGCGAGTTTGTCTTCACATTACAAGTCGATATCTAAACTACCATCACATAGAAGAGAGCTGCGGTCACGATGAGCATCATCGCGGTGAAACTGGTCTTCATCAGGTTCCTCCTCCGCTCCCTCCTCTCTCCCGCTAGATAGCGTGCGTATCTAGCTTCCGCCTCCGCCCTAGTGGTGTACCCTTTGTAACTGTTACCGCTGAAACGGTGAACCTATCTCCGACACTCCTCCCAGTCGTCGTAGACTCCGGGAACCTTACCCTTGTACACGACATACGACGGCATCTCTATGCACTAGACAAACAAACCGTTAGTAGCAATTCACAGACAATACATAAGCAATATATAAGTATGCAACAAAAGGATCGGAAGAGAAAAACAACACATTAATAGCACGATTCATGGTCCTACTAATAAATAGCATCAATTACATATAAGTTGAACGACTGTCCAAACTAAAGAGACATACAAGTTCATTAAAGTTTAATTACAACATGAGCTAATCGATATTTCAGAACTACATAGCATCATTACTTTCGACTCGACTCAGGGACCGGAGCGTGGATGAAGCCGCCGTCTTTCGTGATGGTCATGAAATCGTGATCGTTGTCACCATGCATTTGTAGCGTTGTTTCTATTTCACTGTTGGACGGTTGACATTTGAGGTAGAACCGCCCCGAGGTACGAAGGACATCTTGATGGATGATTTCCGCAAACTCTGACTGGATGCGAAAGAATTCTTGTCTGATGTCCGCGTCCTGGATTGCCAACAAGCGTGCGGCCCAATCTTTGAGATTAGTTGGTAGCAGAAGGTGATTATGGTCCCGTACGATCGCCCGCATGTGATGGAGGGCGTAGTAGGCATCCTTCTGACCGCCAGGCGGCTGCTTGACGCAGGGGAACGTCATTACGTGGGTGAACACATGCTTGCCGCACCTACAAATTGGCCTCCTGAAGGTGCCTCCAGATTTGGCGGAGCCGGGGAGAGCATCATCAAGAACTTTCTTGATATTTGTGTAGTCTTTCTTCGACTGACGGTCTGAGTCGAAATACGTGGCCATGGAATATTTCGGGCTTAAAGAGGATGAGTGTGCAATGTGTGTCACTGCACAAAACACGGAATGTTAGAAAAAAAAGAACGATCGAAATCTAAGAAATCATATGTTACGGGGCGGTGAGGGGATGACTTACTCGGGAAAGTAAGGCACGAGGAAGTTATCCTTATCTGGGTTTGCCAGAATGATGCCTTCGAGGTATGAACTCGCGACTTGCCGGTCCCCAGCGCTGCCCAAGATCTTGGCACACATGTAGAAGGGGTCGACTATCACGATGTTCGGGGTCTTGTCTCTAATGATCCGCATCTCCATACTGAGCGAAAATAGCCGAATGAAGGTGTAGTGCAGCGGATGAAGGTTAAACATAGCGAAGATGTCATCAAACCGCAGGACGATCATACCCCCGATGGTGCTATCGACAAAGCCCTTGCCCTCTGGAATCTTGGCCACGAAAACTGGGTATGCCACATCATTCTCGGAGAGATGCCGCTTCTCCAAAGAAAGAACACTGTCATGCAGACTCCACATAGCACCGGTTGCAGCATTGAGCAGATTAGTCGGTAGCATCGGCCTACCCGCCACATGCACCCTCCTCGAGATATCCTTAGGTGAAGGTGGCCCGTCCTGAGCACAGATCGTACTCGGTGCCGGCTGGCTCGCACCCTTGTTATTTTTTATTTTCCGTCCCTTCTGCTTCTTTTGCTGTAATGGGATCGAGTTCTGCTCAGAGACCACCTTCTTGAGTGTGTTGGGGCTGATAATATTTCGCACCTCGGCTATCTGAGGCTTGGTGAAGGCGGTAGCTGGAGGCGTCTCCTGAGAACTGAACGCCAGACGACGCCTGTTGCAATTGGATTTCTCCGCGGTACCAGCTAGATCGCGATCGTCTTTTGCAGGGTTGGGTTCTTGAGAAGGAGGCCCCAAGAATTCGTCACCGTACCCATATTCGTTGAAGTACTTATCGACGTTGGTAAATGTACCGTCGTCGTCGTCTGGATCCTGTGCAATATGCATGTCCGGATCAACTGTGGCGGTAGCGTTGCGGCGGTCTTGCCATGGCTTGGCGCCGGCACGACTGGCAGTGTTGTCTGTGGGGTGGTGTCCCCCGCCCCCAAACGAATCTGGCTCTTCGGCCAAAGCATGGGCCAGCTTATGCAGGCGCTGAGGGTCATCACATCATCTTCGTCGGCCCCAGGGGGTCGATACGGAGGTAACAAGTCGTCGCAGCCCCGCAGCACCCGAACCAGTTGAAACCTATACACGGTGGGTGGCATCGGATTACCGTGGAACAAGCGGTTGCCTGGTTGAACGATTCTGGCCTTGGCGACATCGATCAACTCGCCGTCCACGAAGTGCAAGAGAGTGCATGGAACGTCGGCGGCGCCCTGCGAAAACATGTAGGGCGACAGGGATGCCCAGTAAAAGGCAAGGAGATGAAGTCATCGGCCGAGAGGCTTAGTTATCGTGATGGCGTCGAGCTCGGCTAATGTCGAGGCACCGCCAACGGCGGGCGTGCAAGTGACGGAGGGGCCGCTTGCTGCCGAGGTGCCGGCCGGCGTATTCTTCCCACACCCGGGTGCATTAAGCTCCAATGCCGGCGCCGACGCCGGAGACACCAATGCCGCATCCGCCGGAGACACCAATGGCACTGGTGCGTTTTGCGAGTTGCTGCCCATAAAGCTGGGAATCGGGGGCGGCCCCTGTTGGCCGCCCGCAATCCATGCCTGCAGCCCCTTAATCAAGGTAGGCACAATGGCGGTGATCGTCGCTCCCAGTTGGTCTCGCACTTGCTCTTCGACTATCTCCGGAATCCGCGCCACTTGTGCCTTGAGTTCTTGAACCTCGCGCTCCTGGCTTTCCGAGCTGGTCTTTCTCTCCTTTCGCCCAGCGTTATAGTATTCCGACCATTTCGTGGACAAGCCTTTGCCGGCCACACGACCAGCTGACGATGGCTTACTGAACTTATCCTTGTGTTTCATTACGTTCAACGCCCTATTTAAAGTGGTGTCCCAAGGGGAGCTCTGAGACGACCCCACGCTACTGCTTCAGTTTCCTACGGAAGGAACGTGAACCATTTAGAAATTTGGCTTCATTAATTAGAATGCAACCATATGGAGCTAATTACGCGGGTGTGTATTCCTTACCAGAACAAGCTCAAGCACCTTGGTCTTCGGATCCGTGGTAAGGTCCTTTGTTACCGGGTCCACCTTGTACCGGGCCCTGACATAGTTCCTGGTCTGCTTGTCACGGTATTTATCGAAGAGGGGCGGTAGGCCTTGCTCGGCACGCTCCGCGTCCTCCTTGTCCCATATAGGTTCCGCCACTCTGTAACCGCCTGGACCGAGTTTGTGGACCCCTAAGTTCAAGTCCCACATATCTTTCCCCCACTGACTTGATTCCGCAGATGCGTTGCTCTCGCACTTGATCTTGAACTCGAGGTAGTCAGCTTCGCTGATCGAATGATTTGTCTCCTTGATCTTCTCATAACTATCACCTCTTAGAATCCTTCTCTTCACCGCGGCTCTCCAAGTAGCCAGGGCCGTGCTCATCTTCGTGAGGGCGGCACTGTTCACTTTATTCCCTGAGAGGCGTGTGTTTGCGAAGTCACCGAGGAACTTGTATCGTTCGTGCAGCTTCATGAAGAGGAGGTTGCGCAAATTCCCTAAGTCACGATGCCTTAGGTTCTCGGTGTTGATCGAGACGGTGCTCCGGAGAATGCACCGAGTTGTCCCACGTACCCACTGACTAATTCTTTGGGCGCCATTGGATTCCCACTGGAGGACACTTCAGTAAATTCCTCCTTGACGGTGCCGAGCACGTTCGGGCACCGGTCCTTCCGTTGCCTCTTCGGTTGGCTGCCATCTGTGCGTGCGCTGCCATCATCAATGGTGGCATCCTCGGCGACACCATCAGTGGTGTCTCCCGGACGCCACTAGGGGTTGTGTAGTCGGGATCGGTGTCTTCCGCGGCGTCCTCATAGCGGTGAGGTTCTTCCTCCATCTCCTGGGACAGCTCCCAGAATGCCTTGCCCGAACCGCCGGCCTCATCGTTGTTGGCCATGTTCGCTGTAAATAGGAAAAAAGGCCACTGGAGTTATTTCTTAAATGCAGTCTAGGAAAAAATAAATCCACAAGTCAATATATCAGGACCCATCACATCTTCATAGACTCGATGGGGCCTCAAATGCCCTTCCTCATCTACAACTAGTTGTCCGCCTCAATTTTTTTTGAAAGCTCACTGACAGTAGGAGAGGCTCCTACTGACTTTTAAATTAATGCAACACCAGGAGTTTTCTCACATTTTTCTGATTCAAACTAGATTTCGATGGCTGTTAGGTTATTCGGCATGTAATCTAAAATAATTAGAAAGTATAGGTTGTTTCTACTGTAATGCATTATTGACTAGTTATGTTTGCAATATTAACAGGAGTACACTACTAGAGTTAACAAATTGGGCATCTTCTAGGTCAAACTATAAATGTTGATTAATTTTTGTTTCGGTTGAGAATCGGGCACGTTCTAGGTCAAGAAAATTGGGCATGACCTTTGCTAATTTTCTTGACCTAGGAGTGCCCCATTCTCAACCGAAACGGAAATTAATCAACATTTTAGGAGAAAGGGGTCATTTCAGAAGATCACAAGTAGCAGCAGCATCACAAGTTGACAAAATCACAAGTAGCAGCAACATCACAAGTAGTAGAGCAGCAACATCATCACAAGTAGTATAGCAGCAGCAGTGAATACAGTTTTTATAGCATGTACTTTGGGTTCGGTTCTCTCGAGAAAAAACAGCAGCAGTGACCCGTCATTGACAAAGGAAACAACCCTCTGAATGACAAAGGAAACAACCCTCTGAATGAAAAACAGCAGCAGCAGCTGCTGCTGCATGTACTTCATTTGCTAATGACAAAGGAAACAACCCTTTGAATGATCTATTTATCATATGTATTGGCCATAGCACACTGTTATAGTCTGAACTGATCATCACTTTTTATAACAAAATGTAGGCTTAAGCTGAATAATCAGAAGCAACTAAGCTTTGAGTATTCACCTAGTTCTACTGAAAGTGACACAGACAAACACTTGAGGCAAATCCAAAAGTTTCAGAAAAGAATCATCTATACTCAAGGCAGCATCTTTGTCAAAACAGAGCAAGCAGAAATGGCTACCAGAGTTCAGAAGACATTCTCACTCTCACAGTAATGCCGTACACTCATCGGAGCGACGAGATATGAGCAAATCCAAAAGTGTCAGAAAAGAACCAAAGATCAACGAATATAAAGTGACACTGATCTACTGTATGTATGTATTGCCATATTTGGCCACATCATTACGAGTATCATCATAAGAATCATCTCTACTCAAGGAAGCAACTTTGTCAAAAGTCAAAACAGAGCAAGCAGAAATGTCTTTGTGAAGAAGATTGTATGTACAAGGACCACTACATAGATTCGGAGAACAAACACGACGAACAAACACACATTCAGGCTAACTCAGGTGAAAGCTTCATAGGCTTAACAGAGGGATGGCATTTTTTAAGTACTTGAAACTTCTAGTGCCAAAATCTGGCACAACTAGTGGCACAACCGATAATAAAAAAACACAACATAACCGTGTCCATCACAAAAACTTGGCATTGACCAAGTACATTTTGCTCAAAACAAATTTCATCATCATTTCAACGGAGCATGTGGTTAATGATCCTGATTTCATGTTAACGCAAATTTCACTACCTCAAATTGACAATCTTCCTGTCCTATTCGCAGTAGAGTAGTAATCACTTGTGGGTTTATTATACTAGGACCATGCAGCACACAACCGTTAAAACCTCATTGGTGTGTCAGAATGCTATTGGTAAACCGAATATCATCAGAAAATGCAAAAGAAATAAAGCTTTGCTGCAACTTTGGGATTGGTTTATACCCAAGTACAAACAGTACAGACATGTCCTCGTAGCACCAACATTTACTACTTTACATGTAAAGCAGCGGAAAGAATGAAAATCCCCCTAGCTCACTTCATACCATGACTCCGAAGTCCAGAGCACGATGGCTACGGGCGCGGCAAGTCGAGAGGAAGAGTGTGAGGAGGCGGAGCTCACCGGGGAGGCGCAAGGAGGCCCTGCGACAGCTTAGTAGCAGCAGAGTTGGCCGGAGTTGAGGAAGACGGCGGCGACCCAAGGAAGAAGAGGTGGAGGGGGGTGGAGGGGTCGAGCGCCGTCGCGCTCTGCTTCCGCGGCACGCCGTCCCGGTGTTGAAGCAGATTCCGCCCGCCGCCTTGCCTGTCGCCTCGCACGGTGGAGCTCGAGCGGAGAGGCGTCGTGGGTTTCTAGGGTTTCGAGGGCTGGGAAGGCGAGGGAGGGGGTGGGTGGGGGCGGCGGAGCCCGGGAGCGAGGTCGCCGATGGGTGGGGGTGGCGGCGGTGGTGGAAGGGGATCGGCGGCGATGGCGAGAGGCGAGATGGGAGAAGGACGAACGGCTGGCGAGATGGAATGTCTTGGATATTTTAGTGGGGGGGAAGGTTAGCAATGGCGCACCTTCTAGGGTGCGCCATAAACACCGTGATAGCAATGGCGCACCTTCCCCTGGTGCGCCATTACTAACTTTTTTTTTGGATTTTTAGTTGCATCTAATAATTTTTTAGAAAATAACCATAAATTTTAAAATGTTACGATATAAGTAGTTATTACTAATTTTCAAATGCTTGCATTGCAAAACATTTGTGAATTGGTAAAACATTTATGAATATGAAGAAATATCATCAAATTTAAAAAAAGATTCATGAATTCAAAAAGTGCCCATGAAATTTAAAAATATTCATGAGTTCAAAAAATATTAACAAATTCAATACTTTTTGTGAGTTAGAAATTCAATACCAGAATAAACATAAATAAAATTTGGTATATCAATGTCACACCTCCTAGGGGTGCGCCATAAGTACCTTGATAGCAATGGCGCACCTTCTCCTGGTGCGCCATTACTACCTTTTTTTTGGATTTTTAGTTGCATTCATTTGTAAATTGGTAAAACATTTATGAATATGAAAAAATATCATCAAATTTGAAAAAATATTCATGAATTCAAAAAGTGCCCATGAAGTTTAAAAATATTCATGAGTTCAAAAAATATTAACAAATTCAATACTTTTTTTACCATAATAAACATAAATAAAAACAATTAAAATACCAGAAGAAAACACAAAGAAGCCCAAGGTGCCTGTAAATGATGATTTGCGACAAAACAAGAGGGAGAAGAACAAAAATTCCAAATCCAGGAAGAAAGTGGTCGATACTTCAACTTGGTGATGTACAGACAACATTAATCTTCCATATGTCTAAAGTCATATTAAAGGAACGTAAGTACAGAGAACATTAATCCCCACTGTTTTGAAAAAAAACAGGTTACTGGATAGAGGACTAGAACCGAAGAAATGACATTTCCATATGTCGAAATACAATCGAGAAATGAAGACTACAATTTAAATACAATCGATCTTAGCTATCTTTTCACAACCTTCTTGCCCTTCTTTTTCGTAAATGAAGTTCTTCTCTTGAACAGACGTCCTTTAGGTAGGGTGGTCCTGCTTCTTCTTGTGGTGTATGGTACTTCATCGTCGTCGTCATGTTCCATCTTCGGGTCGCCGTACTTGTCGAAGTCTTGCTCATTGGCGACTCCATCCATTCCGATGATCTTCCTTTTGCCTCTCCTCACGACAACACGACTGGGCTTTGACGGGTCGGTAATGAAGAAGCATTGGTCCACTTGGGAAGCCAGTAACCATGGCTCATTTTTTGCGGTGACGTTTGCGCCCGCAGTCTTGGATATGGCTTCGAGTATAACCATGGTGGTGAAATACCGGTCTTCTTTTAGGATGCTCTTGGCCCATCTGACACGGAACATCGGGACCTTCTCTCCAGCGTATCTCAGCTTCCAGATCTCCTCGATCCTTCCGTAGTATCTGTCCTTGTCGTTACCGGTGTAGGATTCCATCGTTACCCCGGAGTTCTGATAATCATCGCACTTCATGTCCTTTTCCTCGGTGTAGAATGTGTAGCCGTTGATATCGTACGCCTCATAGGTCATCAGGTTGTGCTCGGCACCCTGTGACAAGGCGAATATGAGTTTTTCTTCCGCGGAAGAATCCTCATGTAAAGGGTATGATAGAAGCTTCTCCTTGAACCAACGCGTGAAACATGAGTTGTGCTCTTTGATTATATCTCCGTCTGTCCTCTGTTGGCCTCGGTCATTGTACATCTTCCCAATAAAGGTTTTGTGCTCTACCACCCAAGGAACGACCACGTCTATGTGTTGTAGCGCGACTAGGTTTGCTCTTTCAAAGTCGGCGAGTTGACCCTTGAAGTCGACATGCATTTCGCGGCGACCCTCGCGGTGACCCCATCCAGCGAGCCTGCCGAGGTGCCTGTTGAGGGGCAGACCAATGGGGTTCTCGATGCCTAGAAAATTCGTGCAGTAGGAGATGCACTCTTCGGTCAGAAAGCCCTTGGCTATGCTTCCCTTTGGACGTGACATGTTGCGAACATATCCTTTGATGACACCATTCATCCTTTCGAACGGCATCATGCTGCGCAGGAACGTCGGCCCGAGTTGGATGATATCCTCCATGATATGGACCAGCAGATGCACCATAACGTCGAAGAATGTGGGTGGGAAGTACATCTCAAGCTCGCATAGTATCACCATGATATCTTCCTGTAGCCTTCTGAGTTGCCTCACGCCAACCGACTTCTGAGAGATGACGTCGAAAAAGTTGCATAGGCCAAATAGCGTTTCACGGACGTGCGCGTCCATGATCCCACGGATTGCAACTGGAAGTATCTGCGTCATTAGCACGTGACAGTCGTGAGACTTCATCGCGCTGAACTTCTTCTTCGCTGAGTCTAGGTATCTGCTTATCTTCCCCACGTAACCGTAAGGAAGTTTTACTCCTACGAGGCAGGTGACAAACTGCTCGATCTCCTCCTGACTTAGAGTGAAGCACGCGGGAGGGCAGTCATTTCCGATCTTCTTGGCCTTTTTGCCTTTGCGACGACTTTCCGTGTCCTTCGCCTCATCATCATCATCATCATCATTAGTGTGAAGCTCCTCCCTGATGCCCATTGTTTCAAGTCTGCCCTTGCTTTCGGCCCATCTTTGGTCCTCTCTGGCATGTTGAGCAGGGTACCAAGCAGACTCTGGCACACGTTCTTCGTGATATGCATGACATCAAGGCTGTGAGGGACACAGAGGATCTTCCTGTATGGCAAGTCCCAGAAAACAGACTTCGTTTTCCATACCTTCAGCAGCGGCTCTGGCGCCTTTTGCTTCTTTCCCGGCTCTGGCGCCATTCGCTTCTTTCCCGGTGGTGGGCACTCTTTCCAATTTTTCAACAGCTCGTCTATTTCCTCGCCGCTCCCCGTACGCGGGCGTCTTCGGGGTTCGGTTTCACCATCGAACAGATCCTTGCGTTTTCTCCATGAGTCATCGTCGCGAAGCCACCTTCGATGTCCCATGAACAAGGTTTTCGAAGACCCGAGATCTCTATCTAGCTGGCGATACGTTGTGTCATCCATGCACCTGACGCATCCAGAAAATCCGTGGACCACCTGCCCCGCGACATATCCGTAACCGAGATAGTCGTGCACCGTCGTGAGCAGTGCGGCTCTCATAGGGAAATATTCTTTCTCTGCGGCGTCCCACGTATTGGCTGGCGTTTTCCACAACGTGTCTAGCTCCTCTTTCAGCATCCCCAGATATAGATTGATGTCGTTCCCTGGTTGTTTCGGCCCTTCAATTAGCATACTCATGTGAATGTACTTCTTCTTCATGCACAACCAGGGGGAAGGTTGTACATCCACACAAACACAGGCCAGGTGCTATGTGTGCTTCTCTGGCTGCCAAACGGATTGACTCCATCGGTGGTCGCGCCCAGCACGATGTTCCTTGGATCGTCCCCAAATTCTGGGTGCTCGAAGTTCAACGCTTGCCACTGGCTCGCATCCTTAGGGTGACTCAGCATCTTGTCTTTTTTATTTATCTCCGGATCATTTCCGTCATCTTCTCGCTTCTTCTCCTCCCTATCGCGTGCCAACGCAGGAGCTTTGCTACCTTAGGGTCCGCGAAATACTGCTGCAGACGAGGAGTGACCGGAAAGTACCACACCACTTTTCGAGGAGCTTTCTTCCTCTTCTTGTATCGAGTGACGCCGCACACCGTACATATGGTAGACTCCGCGTGCTCGTCCCGATAAATGATGCAATTGTTCATGCACACATGGTATTTCACGTGCGGTAAATCCAGAGGACACACGATTTTCTTCGCCTCCTCGAAACTGGACGGGCACTTGTTCCCCTTGGGAAGACGTTCGTGCCAGAATGACATGTTCTCGTCGAAGCATGCGTCGGTCATTTTGTGTTTTACCTTCATCTCCAGAGCCATGAGCGTTACTTTCAGGCGGGTATCCTCGGGCCTGCATCCTCCATACAATGGAGTAACCGCGTCTATCTCCAGTTGATCCAGCTTGGCTTTCTCTCGGGCGGCAGCTCTTGCGTTATCCGTCTGCTTGAGAAGCAGCTCTTGAATATGAGGGTCCTGCACCCAGGCCATCGATGTTCCATCGTCGTCTGCTCCGGCATCTTCATCTTCATGATCATGCCCTTCGTCTTGATCTTCCTCATCATCATGTCCAGCATCTTCTACATGATGACTGTGTACTGCATCTACTTCGTGATCATGTCCTGGAGATTCTTCGTCTTCTCGCCCGCCTTCGCCGCGGTTGTCTTGCCGCCCTTCCTCATTTCTTGCTCGGCCCGCATGGACGACTTCATAATCATCTTCATCACCTTGCCACCGATAGCCATCCATGAAACCACGCAAGAGTAGGTGGTCCCGCACCTGTACGGAATCCGGGTCCATAAGGCTCTTCAGCTTGCATCTTCGACACGGACATCTTATCTCCGTCTCGTTCTTTTGAAGCATCTCGGCCTTCGCAGAGCTCAAAAACCTATTCACGATGGCTTCGGCCATCGTGCGGACCATGGTCGCCTACGGGGTAGAGCAAAACGATATTTTAGAACCAAAATTTTTTTTGGCATGACTTTGCCTAAAAATAGGACCAAAAAGAATGCATAGTGCCAAATTCTCGCTGAAACGGAAATGAATCAACATTTCGGCAAAATATTGGAAACTATCGCATTTAAAATACCGATACCTGCAAACACAAACATATGCAACACCACAAACATATGCAACACCACAAACATACGTAGATCTAGGCCATAAAAAGTGTGTAGTTTGTTGGAGGGAGAAAAAAAAGTAGATCTAGAACATAAAGAAAGCATTCCCATTACTTACCTATCAAAAAAGAAGGAAATTTAACCACTTAATTTGGGTGAATCTATGGTGCAAATGAGGTGAGGAGGAGGAGGCAGCCGAGGCCAAGCTTGGTAGAGGTGGAGAGAATGAAGTGGGGAAAGTGAGTGTGGTAGGTGGCTGTCCAAAATATCTAGCTACTCCCAGGTTACCAATGGCGCACCACCTAAGAATGCGCCATTAGTAACCAGGGTTACTAATGGCGCACCTGGTATGTGGTGCGCCATTATTAGTTTTGAAAATATATATATATATATATATATATATATATATATATATAAAAACATGTTAGTAGTGGCGCATCAGTGGATAGTGCGCCATTACTAGTTAAAACTAGTAATGGCGCACTATCCACTGGTGCGCCACTGCTAACGATTTTTTTTCTTTTTTTTTTCAAAACTAGTAATGGCGCACCACACACCAGGTGCGCCATTAGTAATGTGGCCAATAATGGCGTACCTGTATCTGGTGCGCCACTGCTTGCTATATAGCAGTGGCGCACCACATACATGGTGCGCCATTAATGTCCATATTAGCTATAGCCGTTTTCCTACTAGTGGACAATCCAACCAATGCAGTCATATTTACTTTGGAGGACATGTTTTTATGCACTTGAACCCGCTTGGATCAAGGCGAGGAGCAGGCTTGTATCTTTTATTCCTTAACTTTTATTACATGAAAATAGATTATTCCATGATTTTTTTTCAGACCAGCGCACATGATAATTCAGAATATAAGATTGTCCAAGATGAAATGATATCCCTAAGGGATAACTAAAATACTTGATAAATTGATATTAGTGCTATGGAAAGAAAGCATTGAGTAGCAATGACCAAAAACTTAATATATTGGAGTAATTGGCATTCATTTGTAGCAGTACCAAGCGTTAATGGTTAGTAATAAAAAAGAGCAAGAATCAAACATAAAGAATGTAACTGTACCAGTAGTGGCATCAAGGCGACAGGACTCGTCTTGACCTTGAGACTTTACATCCCAACTTTGAGAAATTTTGGTAGTTCTTCACTATAGACTTCTGCAGGGCGATTATCTCTTGAAGCACTGGGGGAGCATTAGAGTACTTATAATTTGTGATGTTCATATGATGAGATGATTGAAAATGAATATCTTTCTTATTCTTGAGACCAAGGATGTGAGAATTGTGATTCTGCAACTTTACGATGCCACTAACTCCATTGATTCTAGGATTTTGGTACTATAATTTGAAGGAAATATGCCCTAGAGGCAATAATAAAGTTGTTATTTATATTTCCTTATATCATGATAAATGTTTATTATTCATGCTAGAATTGTATTAACCAGAAACTTAGTACATGTGTGAATACATAGACAAACAGAGTGGCCCTAGTATGCCTCTACTTGACTAGCTAGTTAATCAAAGATGGTTAAGTTTCCTAACCATAGACATGTGTTGTCATTTGATGAACGGGATCACATCATTAGAGAATGATGTGATGGACAAGACCCATCCGTTAGCTTAGCATAATGGTCGTTTAGTTTTATTGCTATTGCTTTCTTCATGACTTATACATGTTCCTCTGACTATGAGATTATGCAACTCCTGAATACCGGAGGAACACCTTGTGTGCTATCAAACGTCACAACGTACCTAGGTGATTATACAGATGCTCTACAGGTGTCTCTGATGGTGTTTGTTGAGTTGGCATAGATCGAGATTAGGATTTGTCACTCCATGTATCGAAGAGGTATCTCTGGGCCCTCTCGATAATGCACATCACTATAAGCCTTGCAAGCAATGTGACTAATGAGTTAGCTGCAGGATGATGCATTACAAAACGAGTAAAGAGACTTGCCGGTAACGAGATTGAACTAGGTATGATGATACCGACGATCGAATCTCGGGCAAGTAACATATCGATGACAAAGGGAATAACGTATGTTGTTATGCGGTTTGACCGATAAAGATCTTCGCAGAATATGCAGGAGACAATATAAGCATCCAGGTTCCGCTATTGGTTATTGACCGGAGATGTGTCTCGGTCATGTCTACATAGTTTTCGAACCCGTAGGGTCCGCACGCTTAATGTTCGATGACGATTTGTATTATGAGTTATGTGATTTGATGACCAAAGTTTGTTCGGAGTCCCGGATGAGATCACGAACATGACAAGGAGTCTCGAAATGGTCGAGAGGTGAAGATCGATATATTGGAAGGTTATATTCAGACACCGCCCGAAGTGTTTCGGGTATTTTCCGGAGTACCGGGAGGTTACCGGAACCCCCCGGGAGAGTAATGGGCCTTAATGGGCTTTAGGGGAAAGGAGAGAAGGGCCTCAAGGGGTGGCCGCGCGCCCCCTCATGGGCTGTTCCGAATTAGACTAGGAGGGGGCGGCGCCCCCCTCCTTCCTTCTCCCCTCCTCCTCCTTCCCTCGTTTTCCTAATTGGAAAAGGAAAGGGGCGGCATCCTACTTGGATCGGGAGTCCAAGTAGGACTCCCCCCTATGGCTTGCCCCCCCTTGGGCCACCCTCCTCTTCACCCCTCCTTTATATACGTGGGAGGGGGCACCCCAAAGGCACACCAAGTCTTCTCTTAGCCGTGTGCGTTGCCCCCCTCCACAGTTACACACCTCGGTCATATCGCCCTACGCCGGTAACTTCACCATCACCGTCGCCACGCCATCGTGCTAACGGAACTCTGCCTTGTCCTCAACTGGATTAAGAGCTCGAGGGACGTCATCGAGCTGAACGTGCGCTGAACGCGGAGGTGCCGTACGTTCGGTGCTTGGATCGGTTGGATCACGAAGACGTTCAACTATCAACCGCGTTACTCAACGCTTCCGCTTTCGGTCTACGAAGGTACGTGGACACACTCTCCCCGCTCGTTGCTATGCATCTCCTAGATAGATCTTGCGTGATCGTAGGATTTTTTTTGAAATACTGCATTCCCCAATAATGGTATCAGAGCCAGGTCTATGCGTAGATGTTATATGCACGAGTAGAACACAAAGAGTTATGGGCGATAATAGTCATACTGCTTACCAGCAACGTCTTACTATGATTCTGCGGTATTGTTGGATGAAGCGGCCCGAACCGACATTACATGACCGCGTTCATGAGACTGGCTCTACCGACGTGCTTCGCACATAGGTGGCTGGCGGGTGTCTGTTTCTCCAACTTTAGTTGAATCGAGTTTGACTATGCTCGGTCCTTGTGGAAGGTTAAAACATCACACTTGACGAAAAATCGTTGTGGTTTTGATGCGTAGGTAAGAACGGTTCTTGCTAGAAGCCTGCAGCAGCCACGTAAAACTTGCAACAACAAAGTAGATGACGTCTAACTTGTTTTTGCAGGGCATGTTGTGATGTGATATGGTCAAGACGTGATGAGATATAAATTGTTGAATGAGATGATCATGTTTTGTAACCGTTATCGGCAACTGGCAGGAGCCTTATGGTTTTTGCTTTATTGTATGCAATCGCCATGTAATTGCTTTACTTTATCACTAAGCGGTAGCGATAGTTGTGGAAGCAATAGTTAGCGAGACGACAACGATGCTACGATGGAGATCAGGGTGTTAAGCCGGTGACGATGGATATCATGTCGGTGCTTTGGAGATGGAGATCAAAGGCACAAGATGATGATGGCCATATCATGTCACATATTTTGATTGCATGTGATGTTTATCTTTTATGTATCTTATTTTGCTTAGTACGGCGGTAGCATTATAAGATGATCTCTCACTAAATTTCAAGGTATAAGTGTTCTCGCTGAGTATGCACCTTTGCTACAGTTCGTCTTGTCGAGATACCACGTGATGATCGGGTGTGATAAGCTCTACGTTCACATACAACGGGTGCAAGCCAGTTTTGCACACGCAGAATACTCGGGTTAAACTTGACGAGCCTAGCATATGCAGATATGGCCTCGGAACACTGAGACCGAAAGGTCGAGCGTGAATCATATAGTAGATATGATCAACATAGTGATGTTCACCATTGAAAACTACTCCATCTCACGTGATGATCGGACATGGTTTAGTTGATATGGATCGCGTGATCATTTAGATGACTAGAGGGATGTCTATCTAAGTGGGAGTTCTTAAGTAATATGGTTAATTGAACTTTAATTTATCTTGAACTTAGTACCTGGTAGTATTTTGCATGTCTATGTTGTTGTAGATCAATGGCCCATGCTACCGTTCCGTTGAATTTTAATGCGTCCCTAGAGAAAGCTAAGTTGAAAGATGATGGTAGCAACTACACGGACTGGGTTCGTAACTTGAGGATTATCCTCATTGCTGCATAGAAGAATTACGTCCTGGAAGCACCGCTGGGTGCAAGACCCACTACAGGAGCAACTCCGGACGTTATGAATGTCTGGCAGAGCAAAGCTGATGACTACTCGATAGTTCAGCCATGCTTTACGGCTTAGAATCGGGACTTCAACGACGTTTTGAACGTCATGGAGCATATGAGATGTTACAGGAGTTGAAGTTAATATTTCAAGCAAATGCCCGAATTGAGAGATATGAAGTCTCCAATAAGTTCTACAGCTGCAAGATGGAGGAGAACAGTTCTGTTAGTGAACATATACTCAAAATGTCTGGGTACCACAAACACTTGACTCAACTGGGAGTTAATCTTCCTGATGATAGTGTCATTGACAGAGTTCTTCAATCACTGCCACCAAGCTATGAAATCTTCATGATGAACTATAATATGCAAGGGATGGATAAGACAATTCCCGAGATCTTCGCTATGCTGAAAGCTGCGGAGGTAGAAATCAAGAAGGAGCATGAAGTGTTGATGGTTAACAAGACCACTAGTTTCCAGAAAAAGGGCAAAGGGAAGAAGGGGAACTTCAAGAAGAACGGCAAGCAAGTTGTTGCTCAAGTGAAGAAGCCCAAGTCTGGACCTAAGCCTGAGACTGAGTGCTTCTACTGCAAAGAGACTGGTCACTGGAAGCGGAACTTCCCCAAGTATTTGGCGGATAAGAAGGATGGCAAAGTGAAAGGTATATTTGATATACATGTTATTGATGTGTACCTTACTAATGCTCATAGTAGCGCCTGTGTATTTGATACTGGTTCTGTTGCTCATATTTGCAACTCGAAACAGGGGCTACGGATTAAACGAAGATTAGCTAAGGACAAGGTAACGATGCGCTTGGGAAATGGTTCCAAAGTCGATGTGATCGTCGTCGGCACGCTACCTCTACATCTACCGTCGAGATTAGTTTTAGACCTAAATAATTGTTATTTGGTGTCAACGTTAAGCATGAACATTATATCTGGATCTTGTTTGATGCGAGACGGTTATTCAGTTAAATCAGAGAATAATGGTTGTTCTATTTATATGAGTAATATCTTTTATGGTCATGCACCCTTGATGAGTGGTCTATTTTTGTTGAATCTCGATTGTAGTGATACACATATTCATAATATTAAAGCCAAAAGATGCAAGGTTAATAATGATAGTGCAACTTATTTGTGGCACTGCCATTTAGGTCATATTGGTGTAAAGCGCATGAAGAAACTCCATGCTGATGGGCTTTTGGAATCACTTGATACTTGCGAACCATGCCTCATGGGCAAGATGACTAAGACTCCGTTCTCCAGAACAATGGAGCGAGCTCAGCCCGGGCGTTTGGTCCTTTCGGTTTGTTCGGTTCGGTCTTTTCGGTCTTCCAATAATTCGATCTTCCAGAATTGAAGACCGAATTAATTTAGGTCTTTTCGGTTCTTCACTATTCGGTCTTCGGTCTTTACTATTTGGTCTTCGGTCCCGACCAAACAAACCAAATTAATTACTACAACGAGTTACTTCCATTAGCAATACATGTTTATATTTGACAACCAGTAAAGAAAATACCAATACATGTTTATACTTGACAGCAAGTAACAAGATTCATATGACACAAAGTAAGAAGATTCGTAATTCATGGTCCAACAATAAGATTTCATGACGCCATTTGCTTCCGTTCTTTTGGCTTGTCATCTTGAGCAGCTTCTAGATATGCACCTTTTGCTTCGGCATCTTTCTCATTCAACTCCTCATCATATTTAGATTCTGGTATAGGAAACATCTACAAAAAACAGGACATTGGTGTGTCTAACAACATTGACATGAGCAAATCAGAACATAAAGTGCATATAAGTTATAACCCATCTTTCTGTATCTCGTATCAGCTACCAAAATGATATATACCATGTATATATCTAGTTTTAGGAAACAAGCACAAAGCAAGGCATGTATTGCCTACAAAATACCAGCAGGAGTGCTGATTTCATGGGAATCATATATGTACATAGAGAGATGAAGTATGTCACCATCAGCTGTGATGTGGAGAACCGAAAGATGGCAGCAGGCGACGAGCCAGCGAATAGTGTGGAAGAGGACGGGTGGTGGTGATGGCTTGCATCTGTTGAACCGACCGTCATGAGGTGCAGCACCGCTGGCGGACGACCGCGTCGTGGGAAGTGGAGCAACCGACGGGGGGTCGGGGTTGTCGATGCGGGGCGCCGGTCTTCCTTGGTCAGGACTGCCGCTCGGGGCACCGCTCTTCATCGGTCAGGATCGCCGCTGTGGGCGGCAGTCTTCATCGGTCAAGGCGCGCGACACGCCTCGGTGCCCGACCAGGGATCCTAGTGGGAGAGAAAAAGAGGAACGGAAGTGAATCGGGTGCTGGCTGGTTCCTATGAATCGTGGAGTGAGGGCGTGAGGTCCTGTAGTTATGTGTGACCGTTGGGCTGGCTAGATGGGCCAAGGAATTAGGATGGGCTTTTAGTAATTCGGTCTATACGGGTTGTTCGGTCCTGAAAACAACATGACCGAACAGACCATACATAGTTCGATCTTCTATTTTTGCAGACCGTTTTTTCCTTCAGTCTTTTCTAGTTCGATCTTTTCGGGTTCGGTCTTGGTCTTTTCGGTTTCGGTCTTCGGTCTTCAGTTTTTATGCCCGGGGTGAGAGCGAGCAACAGGCTTGTTGGAAATAATACATACTCATGTATGTGGTCCAATGAGTGTTGAGGCTTGCGGCGGGTATCGTTATTTTCTGACCTTCACAGATGATCTGAGCAGATATGGGTATATCTACTTGATGAAACATAAGTCTGAAACATTTGAAAAGTTCAAAGAATTTCAGAGTGAAGTAGAAAATCATCATAACAAGAAAATAAAGTTTCTACGATCTGATCGTGGAGGTGAATATTTGAGTTATGAGTTTGGTCTTCATTTGAAACAATGCGGAATAGTTTCGCAACTCACGCCACCTGGAACACCACAGCGTAATGGTGTGTCCGAACGTCGTAACCGTACTTTATTGGATATGGTGCGATCTATGATGTCTCTTACTGATTTACCTCTATCGTTTTGGGGTTATGCTTTAGAGACGGTTGCATTCACGTTAGATAGGGTACCATCTAAATCCGTTGAGACGACATCTTATGAACTGTGGTTTGGCTAGAAACCAAAGTTGTCGTTTCTTAAAGTTTAGGGTTGCGATGCTTATGTGAAAAGGTTTCATCCTGATAAGCTCAAACCCAAATCAGAGAAATGTGTCTTCATAGGATACCCAAAGGAGACAGTTGGGTACACCTTCTATCACAGATCCGAAGGCAAGACATTCGTTGCTAAGAATAGATCCTTTCTAGAGAAGGAGTTTCTCTCGAAAGAAGTGAGTGGGAGGAAAGTAGAACTTGATGAGGTAACTGTACCTGCTCCCTTATTGGAAAGTAGATCATCACAGAAACCAGTTTCTGCGACACCTACACCAATTAGTGAGGAAGTTAATGATAATGATCATGAAACTTCAGATCAAGTTATTACTGAACCTCGTAGGTCAACCAGATTAAGATCCGCACCAGAGTGGTACGGTAATCCTGTTCTGGAGGTTATGTTACTAGACCATGACGAACCTATGAACTATGAAGAAGCGATGATGAGCCCAGATTCTATGAAATGGCTTGAGGCCATGAAAGCTGAGATGGGATCCATATATGAGAACAAAGTATGGACTTTGGTTGACTTTCCCGATGATCGGCAAGCCATTGAGAATAATGGATCTTCAAGAAGAAGACTGACACTGACGGTAATGTTACTGTCTACAAAGCTCGACTTGCTGCAAAAGGTTTTTGACAAGTTCAAGGAGTTGACTACAATGAGACCTTCTCACCCGTAGCGATGCTTAAGTCTGTCCGAATCATGTTAGCAATTGCCACATTTTATGATTATGAAATTTGGCAAATGGATGTCAAAATTGCATTCTTAATGGATATTTTAAAGAAGACTTGTATATGATGCAAACAGAAGGTTTTGTTGATCCAAAAGTTGCTAACAAAGTGTGCAAGCTCCAGCGATCCATTTATGGACTGGTGCAAGCCTCTCGGAGTTGGAATATACGCTTTGATAGTGTGATCAAATCATATGGTTTTATACAGACATTTGGAGAAGCCTGCATTTATAAGAAAGTGAGTGGGAGTTGTGTAGCATTTCTAATATTATATGTGGATGACATCTTGTTGATTGGAAGTAATACAGAATTTCTGGATAGCATAAAAGGATACTTGAATAAGAATTTTTTGATGAAAGACCTCGGTGAAGCTGCTTATATATTGGGCGTCAAGATCTATAGTGATAGATCAAGACACTTAATTGGACTTTCACAAAGCACATACCTTGATAAAGTTTTGAAGAAGTTCAAAATGTATCAGTCAAAGAATGGGTTCTTGCCTGTGTTACAAGGTGTGAAGTTGAGTCAGACTCAATGCCCGACCACTGTAGAAGATAGAGAGAAAATGAAAGTCATTCCCTATGCCTCACCCAGAGGTTCTATCATGTATGCAATGCTGTGTACCAGACCTGATGTGTGCCTTGCTATAAGTTTAGCAGGGAGGTGCCAAAGTAATCCAGGAGTGGATCACTGGACAACGGTCAAGAACATCCTAACATACCTAAAAAGGACTAAGGATATGTTTCTCGTTTATGGAGGTCACAAAGAGCTCGTCATAAATGGTTACATCGATGCAAGCTTTGAATCAGATCCGGATGACACTAAGTGGCAAACCGGATAAGTATTTATATTGGATGGTGGAGCTGTCAGTTGGTGCAGTTCCAAGCAGAGCGTCGTGGCGGGATCTACGTGTGAAGCGGAGCACATAGCTGCTTCGGAAGCAGCAAATGAAGGAGTCTGGATGAAGGAGTTCATATCCGATCTAGGTGTAATACCTAGTGCACCGGGTCCAATGAAAATCTTTTGTGATAATACTGGACCAATAGCCTTGGCGAAGGAATAAAGATTTCACAAGAGAACCAAGCACATCAAGAGACGCTTCAATTCCATCCGCGATCTAGTCAAGGAGGGAGACATAGAAGTTTGCAAAATACATACGGATCTGAATGTTGCAGACCCATTGACTAAGCCTCTTCCACGAGCAAAACATGATCAGCACCAAGACTACATGGGTGTTAGAATCATTACTATGTAATCTAGATTATTGACTCTAGTGCAAGTGGGAGACTGAAGGAAATATTCCCTAGAGGCAATAATAAAGTTGTTATTTACATTTCCTTATATCATGATAAATATTTATTATTCATGCTAGAATTGTATTAACCGGAAACTTAGTACATGTGTGAATACATAGACAAACAGAGTGTCCCTAGTATGCCTCTACTTGACTAGCTCATTAATCAAAGATGGTTAAGTTTCCTAACCATAGACATGTGTTGTCATTTGATGAACGGGATCACATCATTAGAGAATGATGTGATCGACAAGACCCATCCATTAGCTTAGTATAATGATTGTTTAGTTTTATTGCTATTGCTTTCTTCATGACTGATACATATTCCTCTGACTATGAGATTATGTAACTCCCGAATACCGGAGGAACACCCTGTCTACTATCAAACGTCACAACGTAACTGGCTGATTATAAAGATGCTCTAAAAGTGTCTCTGATGGTGTTTGTTGAGTTGCCATATATCGAGATTAGGATTTGTCACTCCGTGTATCGGAGAGGTATCTCTGGGCCCTCTTGGTAATGCACATCACTGTAAACCTTGCAAGCAATGTGACTAATGAGTTAGTTGCGGGATGATGCATTACAGAACGAGTAAAGATACTTGCCGGTAACGAGATTGAACTAGGTATGATGATACCGACGATCGAATCTCGGGCAAGTAACATACCGATGACAAAGGGAACAACATATGTTGTTATGCAGTTTGATCGATAAAGATCTTCGTAGAATATGTAGGAGCCAATATGAGCATCCAGGTTCCGCTATTGGTTATTGACCGGAGATGTGTCTCGGTCATGTCTACATAGTTCTCGAACCCGTAGGGTCCGCACGCTTAACGTTCGATGTTGATTTGTATTATGAGTTATGTGATTTGATGACCGAAGTTTGTTTGGAGTCCCGGATGAGATCACAGACATGACGAGGAGTGTCGAAATGGTCGACAGGTAAAGATTGATATATTGGAAGCTTATATTCGGACACCGGAATGGTTCCGAAGTGTTTCGGGTATTTTCCGGAGTACCGGGAGGTTACCGGAACCCCCCAGGAGAGTAATGGGCCTTAATGGGCTTTAGGGGAAAGGAGAGAAGGGCCTCAAGGGGTGGCCACGCGCCCCTCATGGGCTGGTCCTAATTGGACTAGGAGGGGGCGCCCCCTCCTTCCTTTTCGCCTCCTCCTCCTTCCCTCATTCTCCTAATTGGAATAGGAAGGGGGGGGGGGGGGGGCGAATCTTACTTGGACTGGGAGTCGAAGTAGGACTCCCCCCTATGACGCCCCCCTTGGGCCGGCCTCCTCTTCCCCCCTCCTTTATATACGTGGGAGGGGGCACACCAAGTCTTCTCTTAGACGTGTGCGTTGCCCCCCTCCACAGTTACACACCTCGGTCATATCGCCCTGCGCTGGTAACTTCATCATCACCGTCACCACGCTGTCGTGCTGACGGAACTCTCCCTAGTCCACAACTGGATCAAGAGCTCGAGGGACGTCATCGAGCTGAATGTGTGCTGAACGCGGAGGTGCCGTACGTTCGGTGCTTGGATCGGTTGGATCGCAAAGACATTCGACTACATCAACCGCGTTACTAAATGCTTCCGCTTTCGGTCTACGAGGGTACGTGGACACACTCTCCCCGCTCGTTGCTATGCATCTCCTAGATAGATCTTGCGTGATCGTAGGATTTTTTTTGAAATACTACGTTCCCCAACATAATTACCGTGTCTACAATTACGGTATTTGATATTATACAAATTTTTCATCCTACAATTGAAGCCTCGGTCCTTTTCCGAATCATGATTGTGAATATCTTGATTGAGACTCATCTCATGTGTCATAATTCTTCCAAGAACCTTAGTACCAAGATCCTTGGTGAGTTGCAGTCAGACATCATGTGCAATGGAGTTCAAATTGTGTCATACTTGCCATTAAGAGCTCTAAGATACATTGAATTTATCGGCCATCTCTTCACTTCCAAGTATGAGTACTTGAATACCAAGAGAGACACAACATGCATAACATGATACCACTTGGAGTAATAATCTGCAACAAGTAAAGCATCATATGCAGGTGAGTTTAAGGTGGCATCACACACAAGAATATAGTTTACAAGACATAGAAGAGATCGCACACGATTTGCAATAAATACATTAGTTTGTAACTCTCAGACATAACCTGCCAGCTAAACTATCCCTATCCGCATTTGGCACCAACGAAACCAAACAATGAGGATAGATAACCACCCAATCCGCGAACTAAGAACCAGGTGGAGAGCTCTCTTGATCATCTTCTTTTTTCTGAGATGGAGGTGGCAGTAGCTTCTAGGACATCATCCACATGGAAAGTTGAGGCTATAACTCGAACATGTGTCTTTATGTTTCATCTTAAATCCACACTAAGCCTTGCTTCACAAGAAGTGTGTTGAGAGAAAACTTGATTTGATCATGGACTCTTTTTATCTTATGTTGAAGCTACAAACTTCTCCAAGTGAATCCTTCACTTGAACTTGAGACCTAATAAATAGACTCATGACCTCTTTGGTACTAATATCAGCAAGTTTCTGTTCAATAGATTTCTCCAAAGAGGACATGCCTTCATCATTGCGTTGGGGAACAACATTCTTGGCTATCTTGATGTTTGGCCTTAAAGGTTGCCATTTTTTGGGGACAAAACATTTGTTTCTCCTTCTAATGTTTATATTCCTTGTTTTTTTGTGTCTATTTTGAATTTTTGATCTTTGACCACATGGTTGATCAGTATACAGAGCAAACGAACAACTGCTCCCTTGATAATATAAAGGTGCATTGATTCTCTCACATAGAGATAATCCATAACACTAAATGCACAATGCTGATAATTGAGAACAAGTAACTTCTTTCAGAACCTCTAATGTCAGTGGTGTCTCCCACTTTAGGCCATTCAGAGTAAATTGCATGTGACTAAATTGTTTAGCATTTAGCATATTGTACTGATGGACCTACACAAGGAAATGATAGGGTGCGTTCAAATAATCGGTGATAAAAGCATGTGATCCTGGTTGTGTTTTGTTCTTTTCCACGTGCGATAAATTGTTATAGAATCATGATTGACCAGGATCAATAAATACAAAGCGGAAATCTACTATATCTAAACGAAACTACTACACAGCCGACCCACCATGCAGGATGCATGAACGATTGACCATCTGATGGATGTGATGCACTTGGTTCCTTGATTCGATGGCTGGATGTGAACCATCGTGCACAAATCATGCATTGAGTGTCGTGTGTATAGTAGCGTTGATGTCTAAATAGCTATCCCCATTACAATAATTCTCTTGCTTATCCTTAACACTACAAAAAATTACACTTCCGTGATGATACGTGTTTGTCACAGTAGGTCGCGTTTTTTGTCATGCATGTACATCCATGACAAATTTATGACAGAATCAAGATAGTCATACCTGTGCTGTCGTAGAAGTGTTACATGACATTACCAAAATTATCATCACGGAAGTGTCCACTTCCATGATGATAAATCACGCATCACAGAAGTGCTTTCGTCAAGGGTGACCGACACGTGGCATCCACCGTAACGAAACGGCGTTAAGCTATCGGGTCAGGTTTTGGATCCGATAAACCGTTAACAGCCCCGACCAATGGGGATTTTCCACGTGTAAAATCATCATTGGCTGGAGGAGACACGTGTCAGGTCCGCGTTGGCACAGGTGTCACTCATCCAATGGGCGAGATGCGCCTATGATGAACGATGGAAGGCCTTATTTGCAAATGTGGAGAGGGGTGTGGGTATCTTTTTGCAAAATTGCCATAGTTTCCTTCCTATCCGTCAGATATAGATCGGACGGCCTATATTGCAGGATGGCAGGCACACGATCATCACCGACAATGCTTTTTATAAGAGTAGGGATAAAAAATAGAGTTGGTGATGATGGTGGGCCTGCCATCCTGCAATGTAGGTCGTCTGATTTATATCTGACGGATAGGAAGGAAAATATGGCAATTTACCCACACTCTTCACCACATTTGCAGATAAGGCCTTCCCTCGTTCATCCTTTTCTCCCACAAGATCTTGATGTTCCGTGCAACGCACGGGCATCTTGCTAGTAAGAGTAGAAATTAGACATATACCACTTCTCGAATCTTGAAACCAACAACATTCCTCCCTTATCTCATCAAAACCGCCAAAGGAATATATTTTGAGTGAAACATAACATATTTTTAGTGATATACGTATTTCAAAACTAGACTTTTTTTCTATCAAATCGGTGAATATGTATTAATCTACTTTGATCGTGTGGCAACGCATTGGCACATTGCTAGTAGTTATTATAATTTTTTGGACACCAGACAAACGGTGGAGTACATATACGAAGAGAAGAGGCGCACGCACGCAGTCGGCCTCTCGCTGTCTCGCACACATGAGGGTTACGTAAAGGCGACGTTAACAAACAAACCCTAAAACCCTAGGTGCACGATTGCTGCATTCGCGGGTACCGGGTACGTGGTGGAGCACCTTTGTAGGAATAGTCAGCTCGCGTGAAAATTTGATCCGTAGGAGTTGATGGTCGGGACCACAGGTGAACGACTTGGAGCGCGGTGGCTCGCCAGTTGCCACAGATCGAGTAGCCACGTTTAAAATATCGTTTTTTAGCGGGGTTAAGAGTTCCGATTTTCAATGGCGCGTTATAAGTAGTAAGTAGTTTTTAGAACGATTGATATGGAGCGAAAATGGAATTCATAGTACTACGTACCTCCTTGGCGTATGGTTGTATGGTTTTTTTGCGATGAAGGTTGTATGGGTTTATGTTGCGAGATGTTGAACCTGGTAGTTCTAGGGCAAATACTATGGTTTAGATTTAGATGCTGGTTTTCAGTAATGAAAATCGGAAGGGGAAACCCTTCTTTGATTAAAAAAACTACTACCTCCATTCTGGTTTACTAGTCCCCATCGTACTTTGGGTCAAAGTTTGTCCACGAATTTTACTTGTAAAATGTGAATGGAAAATGAGATTTTGTTATACCCAAACAAAAAAGGACTGGAGGGAGTGATTGCTCTGACACGGACGCGACCTCTCATAGCGCTGGCATTGAACCGGCGCGCCGGCCAAGAGGGCCGCACTCGCTGCAGGCCCGGCTGAGCACGCCTCCTCGCCGCGAGCAACCAGCTTAAGACTGCCCCGCCTGCCTACATTGAATCGGCGCGTGTGCCAGCAACACGTCCTTCCGCGAGCCGGCAGGCATTTTAGAACACAAAAAATGACTAAAATATAATTAATTTACGCATGGTCTTGACTTGTTGTGCTCGCAGTGGTAGCAGGAACTAGTAGAGGATTTTCTTTATTTATAACTCTCCTCACATTTTTTTGGCTTTGAAGTGAATCATGGTTGTGGACATTATGTATGAATGTGCAGATATCTGTGAACATGATTTTGATGTGGAAGTTGAACTTGGAATGTCGGGCTTGCGCGTGAACTATACCATGTCCAATGCTTCGTCTGTTATTGTTTGGAAAGTAATTGCTGTTATTACATGACCCGAAAAAAACATTTTGTGCCACATCAGTAGATGCATGGACATCACAACAGGCATGCTGACTGGATAAACATTTGAACCTAGCTATTATGAAGGAAATTTTGTATTGACAACAGTTTTAGATAGCAGGAGACGCCTAGCCTGCTCTGCCTCTGCTAGCTTATTTCTGGCTTCTTCCATCTCTTCTTTGGCTTGGGTGAAGAGAGCATCTGATTGCTCTTTTCGCTTCTTCAGGAACTCTACATTCTCAAGGGCTGCTGCACGCTTTCTTTCAGCCTTTACTAATGCCACGAGGACACGAACAGCTGACGACTCCACCTGGCTTGTGTGTAATCCAGCATCATCTGGGAATTTGCACCTTGTGTCTAATCCAGCATCATTAGGGAACTGACACCTTATGTGTAATCCAGCCTCATTTTGGAAACATGGTCTCGAGGTTGACCATACTTCCCTCCTCGCAGGAATTGCATCCTGACATGAAGTTACTTCTTTTTTAGATCCATACTCAGAGCAACCTAGATCCATTTAGTAGAAGCCAGATAAACAGAACTCGGAGAAGTGAATTCAAAAGGAAAATAAAAATAAAAACAGATTACAAGGTGAGAACACCCACTTCCTACATCAAGCTAAAAACGAAAGCATTAGGACGATTAAGACTCTTCTTATTACACATCGAAGAACACCACGCTTAAGAGAAACAGAAACTACAACATATACACATCGAAGAACACGAGGCTACACGAAAGTAATTGAAAGGGTGTTACTTGACCAAAGCTCGTTTTACAGGTTTGGTGCAGCTCCTCTTTAACTTGCCACGCTCCTTGAAGATGTCCCGAATATCCCGTGTTTGGTCTTCATTGCTCCTCTGCATGTTCGCACTCGTGGTTTTAAAATCTCAACATGGCAAGAAAAATATACTACTAGTAATACTCGCGCATCTTGTGGGCAACATTAAAGCACTCGTCTGCCATGTTAGAGCATCTCCAACAGAATCGCAACGCGCGGCGCTTTAAAAAAGCGTTTATAGTGCTGAGATCGAGAAGTAGATACTAGAGAGTAGAGGATAGTTCTCAGCATAGATAGATAAAAAAAGATAATTCAACTACTCCTCATCGTCCGACTCCTCCTCGGTGATGTCCTCCTCCGACGTCTGACTGTAGGCGTGAAGATACCGATCGTCGTCGGATTCCCAGGGCGACGCTGCTCCTAGCCTCATGTTGAATTGAGCGTCTGCTTTTCGCCTACGCTTGTCCTCGCGATAGGCGGCTCGCTCCACCCTCCTCTTATCCCTCTCCGCCCTCCTTTGTGTGTAGAACTCGCGCTCGTTGATGATGTCCTGCGGGAAGTGTTGGCGCCACAACGCCCTAAGCCGCAGCAGAGGCGCGAGCTCCTGCGCCCGCTCCCGCGTCGGCACGTTGGGGAAGTTCAATGTTCTATGAGGCCACCGGAGGCGCCACACCGCCGCGTCATACGCGCGGGCGGCCTCGTTGGCGGTGTCGAAATTGCCGAGGCCGAGGCGCATCCCGCGGAACTGGATCTCGATGGAGAAGCCGCCGGAGGGGCGTGCGCGGACGCCGCGGTATCCCCAAGTTTCCCGGCGACGCGGTGGCATGGTGGCGCGGCGGCAGTGAGGTGAAAAAGAGCGGGGAGAGAGCGGTGGCGAGGCACAGAGCGGGGAAAGAGCGGTGGCAAGGCACAGAGCGGTGGGAGGGCGTTGGATTTTATAAAGCGCGCCAGACGCCGCGCGCCAAAACTAGCGCACGCCCGGCCGCTTATTCCCGCGCGCGCGATCCTTTCCCGATGTCTCTGCTATCTCTACTCTCTTCTCTACTAGCGCGATACAGGAGCGACGCACAATTACAAGCTGATATTCTGTTGGACAATGGAGGCTATAACCAATTACTTTTACGGAAACAATAGCACCCAGGAAATTTGAAGGGTAGGTATGAACAAAATTGGAACTGCACATGTACTGCTAAGTGATTCAATACACACATTACCAATCGAGGAGGAGAACGATGGTCGCGGCGTCCTCTGTGAGTCATGGTCGGTAACGGGAGTCAGTTCAATGTCCACGACGGTGGTACTTCTGCGCTTGGCGTCGGCTTCCGGGAAGCAGATCCGAGACCGTGGAAGACGATGCCGGGGAAGAGGCTCCGTGTACGACGACGACGGTGGACCGGCTCCAGTGCGGCGTACGAGGTCGTTGATGAGGCAGATGCGCTGCGGTGGACGAGTGCGCCAATTTAAAGGGGAGGAGCATGAAGGCTGCGGTGCCGTGGAGAAGTCTATTTTGCGGTGGGGATAGAAAATGGGGAGTATTCAGGTGTACTACTCTGGGTGCCGGGGTGGGGTTGGCTGGGTAGGGTGAACCTGAAGTTACGAAAACAGCCCCCTACCAAGCGTCATCCGTAGGCCTGTTCCGAAGGCTATGATGGTAACTTCCCACTGCTCGAATCAGGGTCGCGGGAGATTTTCCCGCCGACCTCAAAATTTTGTGACACTGGACTCCCCGTGTGGTGTGTTGAGTGATTCGGCTAAGCAACTAGCGAGTAGTAGTAGTAAACTCTGCATATTAGGTTTGACCGAAGTCAAACTTCCTAAAGTTTGACCAAGTTTATAGAAAAATATAAACATTTACCATAACAAATATGTATGATGTGAAAGTACATTCAATAATGAATCTAGTGGTATTTATTTGTTATTGTATATGTTAATATTTTTTGTTATAAGCTTTCTGAGAGTTTACAAAACTTGACTTTGACCAATGCTAATACGCGGACTTAAATAAAAACGGAGGGAGTACACATTTGTTTTCTTAGTTTGTAGTGAACTAATCATTTGTTGAAATTGTGAAATAAATATATTGGGCTATTGACTTCGAATGTAATGGTCTATACAATTCAATAGTTACAATCATTGTCGAATCCCAAGATGTATACAAGGTCTATAGTACTTCACAACATGCTCAAACTCACATAATCCCAGTCAAATGAGAATCTAAATGCATTTCATAGTTATTACTTTGTAGGATGCAACAAAAACAACCATAACTCTACATCAACCATTATAGAAGCAACATTTTGACATATCCCAATGTGTGAATGAAACGTGCAGAGAGAGCTTTTGAAGATGGAGCAGATAGGGCGGGAAAGATTGTATGTATGTGGACGAGAGAGTAGGAGACAAACCTAACGAGATAGAGAGAGAGAGATAGAGAGAGAAAGAGAGCGGAAGAAGTTAGGTCTGTGAGAAAGATGGATACATGTAATATACATGAGATGCATGTGCATCTGGATTCTGTATACGTGGAAGGAGAAGAGACAACATGTTTGATGAGAGAGCTGGAAAAGCATGGACGAGAGGGGAAGGATCTCGTGGGTTGAGGGATTGACAATTTTGTGCGGGGGAGAGAGGGATTGGTGATTTTGTGCAAGAGAGAGACAGAGGGTGGGGGGAGGAGTCAGTCAGCCGTCGTCACATCACCCTGCTTCCAAATGACCCCGCATTCTCTAGCGCGGTGTGGTCGCCATCTTCGATCTGCTCGATGCCCTCTTTGAAGATTGAGGTGTTGTGCATGTTGGGGTGCAAAGAAGCACAAGCGAGAGTGGTCGCCGTATAACCTTGGATGGGGATGAATTGTGTGCTCGGGGGAGTGTGTGTGTGTGTGTTGTGCTGCGTGTGTCTCTCTATGTGTGTGTGTGTGTGTCAGATATTGAGAGAAAACAAACCTAAGGAGAGAAATGGGTATTCATGAAGAGATTGTGCGGGCCTTGAGGTGGACAGGGGCCGGGTGAGGGTGTCAAAATGTGCGCGTTGATGCATGTGTTGCATGCGACCGTGCGAGGGACGGACGAATCAAGAGAGATGGTTGTTGTGTTACGGATGCTCCTCCCTCTGTCTGTCTCTCTCTCCCTCCCTCTCTCTCTCTCTCTCTCACACACACACACAAGTAAACTAGAAGACCGTTCTCTCATGTATACACAACGTATCGGCATCTGTCTATGTCTCACTCATGCATGATCATTTGCACATTCACACCTCTCTATGTCTGTATCACACGCACACCGTCTCCACATTGCCCTTCCGCCACAACACACATATGGACACATACACACGTTCTCTCTCAGTCACACACACAAAATCAGTATTAAAAAACTAGGGCGCACCTAAAACGTCCAAATCCAAATAAACACGAACTGGAGCTAAATTCAAATATATGGAAATATTGCAGCGTCAAGAACTTTCATAGGAAAAAAAAGTTGAGTAATATTCGAGGATTGTTTTCACACACACAAAAAGGTTCGGTGGATGTCCTTCGAGCGCGACATGGTGACGCACCGTTCGATCGACCGCGCGGCCGCGGTTCACGCGCTTGCACAGGATTCCGTATCGTGGCTGTGGTACTAACTAATAAAAGCGTTGCCTAAGTCTAATGTTTACATGTACTAGTACGGTTTTCTTTTAAGTTTGACCAACCTTATATATAAAACTAAAGTAAGCTCCCACACGCGCACTCATCAATATGCCACCGCCGCCGTTGCACATGCCGGCGCCTACCTACTCCGGCCAACAATTTCTCGCCCATCACCGCCGTGTCGCCGCCATCCCTGTGCCATGAAGCCGAAGGCTCGCCCGCTCATGTCGTCTACAGTCCCTCCTCGCGATGCCGCCGCGCTGCCAAGCACGCGAGCAGCTGGTAGAGCCGCGTCTATGCATGCAGCGTACAAAGAGGAGGACGAGCGCGTGCTCCAGCACGCCGGCGAGGAGGAACTAGCGTGTCATTGTCGTCTCCGCCCGCGCGGAGGAGGCGCGCATGGTGGCTGTCACGGCGGAAGCGGGTCGCGCGCGCGTCGAACCCGCAAACCGGGTGTGGACGCGGAATCTACCTTCGAGACCTTGAATGCCACGTGGATACTGCAATCTGAAGGAGCAATTTGGGTCAGTCGACTCATGTGAGCCGTTTGATGCAACATGGATGGCTAGAAGGGCTTCTTCCACCTCTTCTGTCGTCTTCTTCCTTCACTCCGTCGAACTTCTTTCACAAATCGACTGACCCAAATTATACTACTAGTACGAACATATTAAGTACAGTAGGAACATGAAGATACGAGCAGTAGTACCAACTGCAAGAAGAACAGTAGTAAGACATAATACTAGTACTACTGTACGTACTAAAGAGTTCAAATAACGAGAAAGAACATAAACATAGTTCTGCTGGGCCCTCAGCACAACACACCCTTGAAAATAAACTAAGCAACTAGTCCGCTTGACACTGCAGTAGAACCAGCATGAGTGACGGCACTGCCACCTACTCGGAGTCCGAGTCCACGTCCTTGACTTCGTCCTCGTCCCTCTTCCTCTTCCTCTTCGCCGACGCTTCTTTGCTTGAACCGGACACTGGGCTCTGCTTCTTTATCCAACCCTTGTAGATATTTAAACAAAGGTAGGCATCCATTGCTGCGTACAGGATGTGATCTTCATCTAATGTCTTCGACTCCCATGCATGATGAAACTCGTGATGAGGTTTCTTCAGTTTAGCGTATGAAGGATCAATCATGGCTGCTGCCAGGGTCAGCATTGAAGGTTGAGAGGAGGACACCAGGCTTGCCTTCTGGAGATCGAAGGGCTGGCCTACAACGAGACCTATCCGACGCAGGAAATCCCTGTCATTCTTAAAGCCTGCAGTAACGAATTTCACTCTTTTGTCCTTGAGGAAGTTCTTAAAATCCTGGCACTCAACGTCGGCATGGCATATGTGGTAGACCAAGCAAACTTTATGTACGCAAACCAAGATCATGGTGGGCTTCTTCCTCTCTTCGTCCTTTAGATCCTTCTCTCGTCCCAGGACTGTGGTGTACTCAACATGTAGCCCAGCGACCCACTCATCCATTGAACTGTTGAACATGCGTAGGAAGCGAGCAAGCCATGCTTTCACCGTCTCGGATCCACGTGTGTAGATGACGATGAACTGATCGCCGGTGATGGCTCTAACCTGGTACTCAGCGGCGACCATGGAGATTTGGGAGGCCATGGATTTTGGAGGAGGGTTAGGAGAAGTTAAACTGTTGTACCCCGCAAAAAAAACTGGGAGCGAACTAATGTGAAAGGACAGGACGACTGGGAGCGAACTGTTGTAAGGTAGAAGACGGGGACGAGTAGGGCGCGCGAACGGTGTGGGTTTGCTGGCTTGCCCGGTGGATAAACAGCTGCAAGCCCCCAAAGAGTTCTCGAGAACTATGCGGGACCCACTAGATGTCATGTCTACTAGACCCTTATCGTAGGCCTGGCGGTATAGCTTCTGCTTGTTCGCATGCCATGCCGGTGCGTGGATGTAACTTCACTTAAATCCGTCAAACATCGCGCCTCCCACGACCTTCGTCTCTCTCGCACGGTCGCGCCCTTTGAGACTTCGACCGGCTATAAATGAGCAATTTTTTTGCCTTTTTTTTAGACAAGCAATTTTTTTGCCTACTCCGCATGCATGATACTCCCCCTGGTCCTTTTTACTCCCGTCAACCGTTTGCAAAGTATTTGACCAAATTTATACTTTTTTTGAACACCGCCTTATATTAATTAAGAAGCCACACCAGTACACTCATTCGATACAATATTCACCACACAGGGCGGTACGTTATTTACAAGATACCATCTAATCTATTGTCAAAGCTATACTTAGCGATTAAGTGTGCCACCTTATTGGCCGAACGGCTAATCTTTGACAATTGAAGATTGTTGATCAACTTCGAGATGCTCAACGCTTTCATCTTCAGGTCAGGCATAGCAGACCTGTCATAGTCCCCCGATGCAAGAGACGCTACCACAAAAGCGCAATCAGTCTCTAAAATTACAGGATTATGAAGAGAAATACCTATGTAGAGACCGGCAATGCAAGCCCTAAGCTCCGCTTCCTCCACGCTTTGACAGGCATCAATGAAATCCCACGACCAAATTTATACTAAAAATATCAATATGTACAATACTGATTATAATGAGTATAAGAACTACGTTTTATAATGAGTGTAAAAATATTGATTTGACATTGTGAATGTTGACACATTTTTCTATAAGTCTGGTGAAACTAGAGGTACATTGACTTCAGACAAAACTTAAATGCACAATGCAGACTAGTTCCTCCGTCCAGGTGCGTGCCATGTCCTATCTTGTCATCACAACAAGGTTAACTATTAGGCTGACCATAGTGGGGGTAACATAAGTAGTGTCATGCACTTGGGACTCGCAAACATACTAATATGGTAGGCAATTAAAGAAGAGAGAGATGATTATAGTAACATAGGTAGATACCGTAACATAATAAATGTGATGCTACTATGTGTCATGCATGGCAATAAATGAGACCACCTATGATACTAATCTATGATACTATGCACTATAGAGGTAGTAACATAGACTAGTAACATATGCATGTTACTAGTCTAAGTTACTCCCCACTATGACCAGCCTTAGAGTACCACTACCTCCCTTCTAGTTTAAAGGGCTCGATTCAAAAATTTCACCTACTCTTAGCAAGATAGTAGAGGCGGCGGAATAGTTTGTGAAGTCTGCAAAAGTACTCAACTAGTGCTGTCGTTCTTCACAAAAAATGTGTTTACCAATGCATGCATGAACACTAGTTACTCTAACCCCCCTCTCTTCTTTAATTCTTTGCCACATCAGCATGCTTGCTATTCCCGTGTGCATGATACCAGCTAAGATACCACCATTATGGCCAGCCTTAATCATCGCATGCAATAATTTAGTGCACCTTGAAATATGAACTTGTGTGGGGCGCGTATGTTTTTAATGACTTGATACTACACCTAGCCCGACATGCAAGATGACTTATTATGCACCATTCCCCATACCTGCAGGAAGCCCGTTCGTCTTCAAATCTTTTCCTCTCCATGTGTGGAAACAATATGCCTGCCAAACTCTCCTTCTCCCTCCGGCGGTCCCACCACTCCACCCCGTGTGAAAAATCTGCATGCATGACTCTCCTCCCCCCACGCTCGTCCAATCCGTTGTGACCAGCAATATTTCCACCCCTTCGCTCCCCCGTAATTTACTCCAACAAATATGCCCACGTAGCTGTTACTTAATTGCATGTGCATTAGGTCACTGACATATGGGCCCAACAGGGGTCTGGCCCACATGTCAGTGACGCAACTGGACCTGCAGTTAAGTCAGTGCAGCTCAGTCCATATCTTACGTAGGTGTGTCATTGCTCGCTATAAATACTGCGCCTCCCACGACATCGCTATCTCCTCCCCCTCACGTTCACGTTCATCGCTATCTACTCCCCCTCCCTCTCACGTCGACCACCATGGCATCGCCCCTCCCAAGCCCTAGGAGCCCCCCGCTGCACCGCGCGGACGGTCACGCGTCGCCGTTCCGTTCCTCGCCGCCACTAGTCGAGGAGGACGTGTCGGTGTTCCGCTCCTCGCTGCTACGCGACGCGTCGCCGTTCCGTTCCTCGCCGCCACTAGTCGAGGAGGACGCGTCGGTGTTCCGCTCCTCGCCGCGACGCGACGCGTCACTGTTCCGTTCCTCGCCGCCACTAGTCGAGGAGGACGCGTCGGCGTTCCGCTCCTCGCCGCGACGCGTCGGCGTTCCCAATCTCGCTAGCACGCGTGGCGGAGGACACGTCGGCTCCCCGCTACGAGGAGAACGCCGCGCCGCCCGCCGAGCCTCCCAGCCTTGAGGAGCTTTGGAAAGAAATGGATGTCGCCTTGTGGGAGGCTTTGCCTCCAGCAGAGTGCGCCAAAATAGAGGCGGAGAAGAAGGCCGAGGAAGAGAAGTGCACCGCGGAACAAGCTGCCTGGGAGGCCTATGTCGCATCCGAGAGAGTCATGCAATTGGCTCTTTGGCAGAAGGCTCGTGCGAGGGCCGTGAGGGTGGCGGAGGACGCCCGTGCCGACGCCCTGAGTGCAGTCGGGCCCAAGCGCCTCATCTACGCTTAGCGGTACGTGCACCGGGTGCACGCTTCCAGCGAGGAGGAGTACCTGTTGGCCCCGGATCACCACACCGGTGAGATCGCGCTCGCCCGCCGGCAAGCCGCCAATCAGCACCTCGCGAGTTGCGAGGCTGAGGAAGAGGCGTTCTGTTGGCGCGCTGGGAAACGGCCGCGCACCAGGGCACTCGTGGCGCGCCGCAAGCGCTCCTGCGAGCGCCGTGGCTTTTAGGAGGAGTATAATTTTTGTTTCGTAAGGCGATCTCATTAGTTTTGGGACGCAAATGATAAATCCCAAACGTTCAGGAATTTTTAGCGTCCTTAATTAAGTATGTAAAAGGGAAAGTTTGGAAACCTTGTGTATTCGTACGCATTTTGCAAGTATGTGCATATAGCACAAACTTTACTATATACTATCGCACTACACGTCTCTCTCGATATATGCTTGCAGACTGTGCTACTCCCTCCGTCCAGGTCAATAAGTCATCTTTGGTTATGCACCGTGACCAAGAAGGAGGGAAGACTTATACACCTAGACGGAGGGAGTACTACTATTACTTATGCACGTGCAAATGCACGTTTTAACATTACGATGCGGTTTTTGTAAAAGTAGAAAAACAGCACTAGTCAAGCTTGTGAAACGATTCAATGCAAAACAAATGGAAAAATGCTCGTTTGATTGTTTACTTTTAGCTTCCTTCTCTGTGGTTATTTCCCTGTCGTACTTTGTACGGAGTATCTCACTGGTTGGAAAGGCATGCAAATTCCCAAACCGCTTCCTACACCCTGTATCGAATTTTTTGCCTAACAAGTTGTGCCGTGCAATTGGAATTCCAACTTGAGTACTACTACTAGTAGGAGTAGGAGTACCAGGGGCCAGTTCTTTTAGGCTTCTAGATTAGTAATCCCATAACTACTACCTCAGTCCTGGTTTATTGGTCCCCATTGTAATGTGTGTCAAATTTTGATCATAAATTTAACTAATGAAATGTTAGTGCATGTCACATGCACTACTCCATCCGTCTAGGTGAGTAAGTCATCTTAGGCTGTGCACCGTGACCAAGGAGGAGGAGAAAACGAGAAACGTTAATGTTTATTTGCTAATTAATAGTATTGCATGCAATGAACTAACAACTGCATGTCGTGTTTGATATCTCAAGTCATTAAAAGCATGCACACTCTTTATCTCTTATTGGTTGATATGTCAACAAACAAGAAACAAGGTACGGAGTAGAAGTTAATGCACCGCGCCTAAGTGTTTTGGGATTATTTGGTTTTCGTAAGATGACTTACACCCCTAGATGGAGGGATTACAATGGTGAGGAATAAACCAGTTAAATCTTTGGTCAAAATTTGGCACAAATTACAATGGTGAGGAATAAACCAGGACGGAGTAGTAATTTAGAAGCCCAAATAAATGAGTGAGGCTCCTTATTGTTACTCTCCACTGTGACTAGTCTTGTGGAAAAAGCTGGGGAAGCCGCCAAAAGAACTGGCCCTAGGAGTAGTAGCTAGGGATCGAGTGTGCGAGATGAACCGGAGAAAGTAAATGCAGAGAGATGAAATGCAAAAAAGACGGAGGGATGTGATGGTTGCTTGTCCGTTTATTTTACCAGGCCACTTATTACTGGGAGTGGTTGGGTTTTGTGATATGACGGCTTTACTGCCGCGCCACGAGTGGGGTGAGAGGTGAGACTCCCGTGTAGCGCCGCCCTCTACACTTGTACTACATCGGTCTTTGTTTATTAGTCCCCCATTGAAATTGACTGAAGATTTAACTGACAAAATGGTAGTGCATGTTAACAAAAACTATATCGTTGGATTCGTATTTGAACATAGTTTTGAATGATATAATTTTAGGTGACATGCATCAGCATTTATCGTACTATATATAATGTTAGTTCAATTTTTGGTCGTACTAATCTATAGTAGTAAGGTGCCCGTGCGTTGCACCGAAGAGTGAAATGCATTGATCGGGGAGTTGTTTATTTTGACAAAGGATGTGGGGGTCATCTCATGTGTAACGGGTATCGATAGGTTTCTTCGGATATTATTTCATCTCTAGAGCTCACAAACATCCGGGTGAAATAGATAAAAAGGTATCTTTTGCAAACAAAAGCGTTCAACTGTTCAACCTGCATCCAAAACTTGTGAAGAAATAACACTTATTGTGCTTTGCAAGAAATGATCTTTAAGAATTAGTTTTTGAGTATCGATTGTTATACATGTTGGCTACAGATGACATGGCACTTTCTTATAGTCAACAGTTGGCTATACTATTAAGTAATATTAACCATGCCCTTATACACCTAGACGGAGGGATTAAATCAGGATGACTTGCAAGTGGGCAGAGGAGATGTAAGAAATGGTTCATCGTAAGTCTTTCACGAGTACTGTAGTAAAAATTCATACATGGAAGATTCTAGACTAAACCATAAACGGATACACTTTTATTCATGCGCGATACTCCAATAGAGCAAGATCCTGCATGGAAGTCTCCACATGCTTAGACAGCGGATTACATTGAGCGAAGACTAATGATCAACATTTAACTTGATAATGCGTATGTCCAGGTGAACCTCCTTGGAGTCCCCGTGCACCGCGTCGGCGGGTAAAGGATGCCATGGGTTTTCCAAGTCCACATTGGCGGGATAGTCCCAGCTCCCCAGAGTCCAAGTCCGTTCGATGAGGCCGGTGTCGCCGCCCACGCGACCCGGAGGGGTAGTAACACTGACCACGCACCCGTACATTGGCCTCGTGTCAGTGTCAGCGTCAGCGGCGTCGCCCCTGACGCACATTACAGAGACGGGGCGGCGGCCTGCGCGGGCCTCGTCGGTGCCCACGATCAAGAGGAAGACGTTGCTGTCCTCCTCCGAGACTAGCAGGCGGCGGTGATCCTCCAGCGACTCCGGCATGGTGAACGGGTAGCACGTCTCGTACTTGATGTTCTCTGCCAAGGGCCATCAGTGACCGCTGCACGCATCCGTGAGGTGATGCACCATGTCCGCCGGCGAGCCACAAAACGGCATCGGGCACTCATAGCAGTGGACGAAGGGCTCCTTGGAGGCATCGACCAGGCCGTCCATGAAACGGGAGTGGCTGTAGGGGACGTTGCGCCAGTTGAATATATGAGCAAGTTACTACGAGATTTAATCCGAATAAGCACAAAATAAATCATGACGGCTATAACAGACATGAAACTAATCATGTGGACTAGCATAGTAGTAGGATACAGAGTAGAAACATGAATTCTACCACGATTTCGAACAGGAAGGACAGAAACACATACGGTGCAACGGGAGCAGCACCGTTGGCGTTGAGGTTGTCACCCATGTCCAAACACCACGTAGACACGGTCTTTGAGCACGGTTCGTAGTCGTTCCACGCCCGGGCATTGAAGTTTGTAACTATTTTAGATTAGAATATACTACTCCTCCGGTGCTAATAGTAGAGCAGAGTCCTACTCTACTACTTTACTCAAGCAAGTTAGGGCATAGCACTGTAGGGAGTACCAGTACTGTGATCACTCAAGCAAGTTGTCTGGCATCGACATGACCCTACGCTGCTGGTACGTGTCTCGTAAGTCAAGCGGCGTGCTATAGTCATCATCACCTGTCCACTTCCCGCAGCACATATTCGCTTCTCCATCTTTGTCCGCACATAATCTCGTCCAATCTTCCATCCCCGCTAAGGCGCCTCCCCCCCTCGTCCGAAACCCAAGCACTAACAATGGCAGAACCGAGCAGCGTCCGCCGAAAGAGTGGCTGGAATTCGCTCCCCACAGAGGTAATCAAGCTCATTGTTTCGCGTGTGGACAATCTCAGTACCATGCTGCTCGCCGCGTGCTCGTCGGGGCTATACCGTTTAATCAAAGCCCTTAGGCCGGAGCTTTTTAAGCCAGCTCCTTGCTTGCGGATGCCGCCTGATCTTCATAAACGGCGTGTCACGCAGCATAATGATCGTAGGGTGGCGAGCATCAACCCCCTTGACTGCGATCCGATCCCCGTCAGCCTCAACTACATTAACGGTATGTACTGGGTCGGCATGAACACGTCTTGGATGGTGCTCATCGACGGTCGCGGCAGCTGGATGCTCGTGGAGGTCTACACCCGGCGATTGATCCCCCTTCCTTCGATTAACACTGCACTGCTTTGGCACCGCGGCCCAGAATACTCGTAATCTTACAGTAGCCAACATGATACCAAGTTTGATTTGCTCAAGGTTGTAATCTGCCAAGTGCCCACAAGATCTGCGAATTATAAAGACTTCAGGCTAATTGCGTTCTTCAACCGCGGTCTCGCCTATCTGATAGGTCACTGCGGTAAGTGGATAAATCTGCACGTCCATCGCAGGATCATACATCCTCCATGGTTCTCTGATGCCATTGAACACAAGGGCTTCATTTACGCTGTCGACTCCTTCTATGGCTGGACATATTGCTGGCCTACTCCAGTCATCACTACAAACGGTTGTTACATCAGTATGTTACTTTCCTATGATATCATGATGGCTTGCTTATATTACTGTCAACATTTGCTGAAAAAATATTCATGCTCATAACATGTTGTTCTTAAGATTGACTAAATCAAGAGCCCTTTTTTATTTGACTCCAACTTGATATGATGTTGTAGGCCGCCTGGTGTCCCTACCCTTCCTAATCCCAGAACCTTTCAAAGAAAAGCGGCATGGCAGTTGCAGGTCGTTCCTGGCTCGATCAGACGACGGCGAAAGATTGATGATCGTTCGCACGTACCGGACGTGTTGTTTCGCGGAATACAATCACAGTCACTGCAAGGTCTTTGAGCAGGATCCCAGCTTCTCTGGGCCTTCAGGAATTTTTGACTGGAGGCTGGTAAGTAGCCTTGGTACACACTCTCTGTTTGTCAGACTGAATTATCCGATTATCCAGGAGATAACCGACGGCAAGGATCATGATGGCAGCGCGGTTTCGTTCATGAGGCAAAACTGTGTGTACACAGCGTACCATGCGTCTTTGCATGCACCATACCCTGATATGTGCCGCCACGCTCTGCAGCCCAAAGTAGGAGAGAGGGTCGCAAGTATCAGACTTCGACCTGCTGGCTGGAGTTCCCCCCATCAGGCACCCATCTGGTTCAAGCCGTCAGCCAATCTCCACAGCTTAATAAATAGTAACGTCTAACTGAGCCAGTTAGTTAGATGCGTACACTTGGTGTAGTAGGATCTTTATTTAGTTTGATGCATACACTTGTTCTTTTTTGGTAGCCCTTTTGTAATGATGGCTGATGTTTGGTTTGGAAGAGAGAGCTGCGTCTTCACTCTTCTGGCCTGCTTACTGCTTCTGTTGCACCCCCAGCCCTGGTTGCTGCTGCTGTTTTCAATGTACAATCAGTAATATATTTCGTCTGTTGGTTGAATAAATGTGTTGTTAGAACGACAAACACAATGTTTTGGAAGTCGTTGCACGGTTAGATCCTTTAGTGCCCCGTACCGTACGTAGCGCATACTATTTTTCGTATGGAACACATTTTCCACTTGTTGATAACATGCAGCCCACTGATGAAGGCCCAATAGAGAAGCCCATAATTAACTGGATGGGAGGCTCTCACATGAATCCGGCCCAGGTACATGCTCATGGTCCCCTAAACATAAATAAGTAAATAAATAAATAAAGCTAAATGCTCATGCACCAGTTCTTTGGGAAAATAGGTAGCCCAGTATTTCTTTTTGAAGAATACCCAAGCTAGGCCTATTTGTTTTCTCCGAATTACTGGGCTGCAAATCTTTCAAGACGAGGAGGGATCCATTCCGGCCTGGCTTAAGAGTATGGTCAATGTCTGTTGAAAGTAATATCAAAAGGGGTTGAAAATTCCAAAAAAATTATAGCAAATGGGATATAAGTTTCTTTTTTGTTTTTGTTCTTCATTGATATCTTGTACGTATTTCATTGGATTTAACATGACATAGTACTAATTTATTTTTAAATTTGTTTTAGTATGGCTATTAATTTTTGGATTAAGAATATTTCGTTCCTCAGCAAAAATTTGCGAATTTTCAAAATTTCCCACATATTTAGTTAATTTTTTGACCCTGGTACTGACCAGAAAATGGCCAGCAATTCTAAAAATGGAAAACAGGCTGCAATAAATTCCATATGAATTAGAAAATGAGTAAAAATTATAAAAATAATAGCAAATGGGCTGAACACGCCACAGATTTCGAGGCTGACTTGTTTACGCATGGCTTTGTCAGTGAACACACGATTCTAGCAGCAGTGACTGTTGGATGTCCATCCAACGACCGACGTGCTTCTTCAATCTCTGATCTTCCTGCTCCAACCGCCTAAACTAGCGCCGGCGGGACTGCCTGCTCCCTCCTCTTGTGGCCCGCTGCGATGCCGCGCAGGCTTCCCCGGCCCACCCTACTCCCTCCGCTGGCCTGGCCGCACGCAATCAACTGCCTCCTTATTACGCGAAAAAAATGATTCCTCCCACTGACATCTGGGGCGCGCCGGTTGGGAGGCTGACCTGTGGGCCTACTAAGTTGACGCGTACGCAGGGCTTGTCAACTTAGTCAACAAACGATTCTAGCAGCAGTAACCGTTGGATTTGAATCGAACGGTCCTGCTGCTTCTTCAATCGCTGCTCTTCTTGCACCAGCCACCCAAACCAGCGCTGGGGAGACTGCCTGCTCCTCCCTCCAGTGGCCGGTTGTGCTGCCGTTGAGGCCTCATCGCCCCCTACTACTCCCACCGCTAGCCAGGCCCTGCGGCGAGGGCAGCCTCACACCGCAGCCGAACCAGTGAACCCTCGTACTCCTCTCCGCGTGGGCATCCACTGTCGCGTCTTCCCCGGCTCCGCGTCGTCCCCTTCCTAGGCCTCGTCGTCGTCCACCGCCTTGGTGCTCTCGGCGCGGCGTGGTCAACGTGGTCAACGACATTCCATCGGAAGAGTACTGTACGTGGAGAGGTTGACAGCTGGGTCCATGGCCACAGCCTAGTTTTTTTGTGATTTGCCAAGTAAGTTGTTTTGTCAGGCCTGTTGGGCTGCAAATCTTGCAAGACGAGGAGAGCTTTCATTCGGCTGGCCGAGAAAATGGCCCATCAGTAATGAGAAATGGGCTGTACATTTTTAAAACACATCAAACCGGCAATTAGTTTCAAATATCTTTTTTTTTTCATTTCGAGATTTTAAATTACATTAATTTTTATGCGTGGAGAATTTGTTGGATTTTATATTGATACACATTTATTTTTAAAACCAGTTTGAATGTGAGTCAAAATTTCGGGATTAAAAACAGTTCGGACCGCACCGAAATATGCAAAATTTCGTATAATTTTTTAACCGTGGCCACAATATGGGCTGTAATGCTAACAAAAAGAATATGGGCTCCAAAAAAACTTAATAATTAACAAATGGGCTGTAAATTATTAGAAATAATGGCAGATGGGTTGTATGTTGTTTTCCATAGATTTGAGGCTTTCCTAAAAAAAGGTTGACGCACAAGCAGTGATTTTGGATGGCCATCCAACGGCCGTCGTGCTTCTTCAATCTCTGCTCTCCCTGCTCCAGCCGCTCAAACAAGCGCCGGCGGGACTGCCTGCTCCCTCCTCCCCGCGGCCGGCACTGCTGCCGCGCAGGCCTCACCGCCCCACCGTACTCCCATCGCTGGCCTAGCCATCCCTCTACTCACCCACACCTGCTGTTATTCTCCGGCGACGGCAAACGAACCAGTAAAGCCTCGTACAGTCGTACTCGCCTCCGCGTGGGAAACAACTGCCGAGTCTTCCCTGCCTCCGTGTCATTCCCTTCCTAGGCCTCGCCGTCGTCCACCGCCCTGGTGCTCTCGACGAGGCCTGGTCAACATGGTCAACGACCGACATGCATCTGAAGTGGACTGTACGTGGAGAGGCCGACAGCTGTGTCCACGGCCACACGCAAGGAAATGCCTCCTTATTACGCGCAAAATAATGATTCCTTCACCTGACATCAGGGACCCACCGAAAGGGCCTATGTATTTCACGAAAAAAAAGTTACCGCCGCTGACAGCTCGGACCCACCACCTATATCTTCGCACGCAAGGAAGTGCCTCCTTATTACGCATAAAAAAATGAATACTCCCCCTGTTAGCTGAGACCCAGTATAGTGGCAGCCTGACTTGTGGGCCTACTAAGTTGACGGGGACGGAGGGCTTTGTCAACTTAGTCAATGTGCATGATTCTAGCTCCAGTGACCGTACGATGTCCATCCAACGGCCGTAGTGCTTCTTCAACCTCTGGTCTTCTTGCTCCAGCCGCCCAAACCAGCGCCGGTCGTGCCTCGTGCTCCTGCCTCCTGTGGCCGGCTGCGATGCGGCGGAGGCCTCACCGCCCCCTACTACTCCCACCGCTGGCCAGGCCATCCCTCTACTCACCCACACCCCCTATTATTCTGCGGCGACGACAGCCTCACACCGCAGCGAACCAGTGAACCCTCGTACTCCTCTACGCGTGGGCATCCACTGCCGCGTCTTCCCCGGCTCCGCGTCGTCCCCTTCCTAGGCCTTGCCGTCGTCCACCGCCCTGGTGCTCTCGGCGCCGCGTGGTCAACGTGGTCAAGGAACGGCTTCCATCGGACGTGGACTGTACGTGGAGAGGCTGACAGCTGGGTCCACGGCCGCAGCAAGGAAGTGCCTCCTTATTACGTGCAAAATAATTATTCCTCCACCTGACAGCGGGGACCCACCGGACGGGCCACCGTATTTCGTGAAAAAAAAGTTCCCCCCCGACTGCTGGGACCCACCAGCTACATCTTCGCACGCAAGGAAGTGCCTGACAGTCGGGACCCACCTGGTCGAAGCGTACGTAGCATTGTCATTCTGGTCGCGAACGTGTACGTACATATATACTGGTGGATGTAGAGGCGCGCACGTGTCGTAGTAGAGGCGCGCACGTAGCATGTACACGTACGTACATCGGCCAGGGTGCAACAAAAAAAATACGGCCACGTACGTGTACATACGGGCGGGGTCTCGAACGCCTACTCGCGCATACGTACGGCCAGGGCTCGTGTACATGGCTGGGTCGAAACGGATAAACAGCGTCGTCGTCGTGTTCATGGGGAGGCAACGGAATGCGTCGTGTTCATGGGGAAGCAATGTAATGCGTCGTGTTCATGGGGAGGCAACGGAATGCTTCGTGTTCATCGGGAGGCAACGGAACGCATGGGAGCCAACCGGCTGGGTCGGAACGGAATGCGTGGTCGTGTTCATCGGAAGGGCTTGGACGGAACAGGCGATGGAAACGAGGCCTGGCGTACCGCAAAACGGAGGAAACAGACCTCCTACGTTCGGAACGGGGTCCTGTTGATCGGGAGGGGTGTGGCGTACCGCAAAACGGAGGAAACGGACCTCCTACGGTCGAAACAGGGGTCCTGTTGATCAGGAGGGGTGTGGCGTACCGCAAAACGGGACTCCACGGGATACTGTTCATCTCCACTGTCGACCTCCTCCAGCCTCCACGGGCTCCTGTTCATCCAGCCTCCACCGCGCGCTACTCCATCGGCTACTGTTCAACCACCACTCCACGGGCACCCCTCCACCGTCTACTGTTCATCCAGCCCTCCACACCACGGTGTCCTGTTCAACCACCCCTCCACGGGCACCCCTCCACCGTCTACTGTTCATCCAGCCCTCCACACCACAGGGTCCTGTTCATCCAGAGGCAACGCCACCGCTCAATGTTCATCCAACCCTCCACACCGAAATTTTCCTCTCCCTCGCTTCTATCATGATTTTTTCCGTCATGGACGGCCCAAAGAATGTCATGCAGCTGCGTCTCCGGCCCGCCCAGGACGAGAAGCCCATTTTCTGTCATAATTTTTTGTCATAGAAGTAGGAGCCCACCACATCTATGATGATACCGGGTTTTGTCACAATTATCGTCATAGAAGTGTCATATGTATGACAGAAATTTTTTTCGTTCGGCCCAAAATGTCACGGCTGTGTCTTTTTTTTGTAGTGTAAGCTACATCACCCAAATTAAATTTATCGTTGGATATACTAGATCAGATCAGTTTACAATAGCCGTAAGATCTACACATCGGGAGCCAATGCACCAACCATATATAGTAAGCGACGCATGCATGCAAATGCAGTAACTCACAATAATATAGTGTTTTAATCAAGGAAAATCTACTGTCGCGTGAATGCAGCTCATACGTGCTATATGAAAGAAAAGTGATGCAAAAAGTATTGATAAAATTATCTTGCTTTCATTTTGCACTTGTACATAAAGATGTATATTTATTTATTTATAAAGTATTGATAAAATTATCTTGCTACAGAAGAAACCGTAAAGACACTAGCTAGATTGATTAGTCCAACACAATTTTTATTTCATACAAACTCCCGCAGCATTGCGCGGAGCATTCATTTTGTTCTAAAGATCGAGAGCAAAGTTTGAATTTGACTAACCCCATAGATTTTTTCTTGTCAACAAAGGGACCCATCACGACGCGGCTGTTGTGTGAAGCAGGATGCAGCTTTGCTGCTGGCAAATGCGCGTGGTGCACCGCCCGCCGGTCCCGGTGGTGGAGACAACCACGGCGATGGACCGACTCTCTCTAGGTAAGCGTAAATGCTTGGATGGACGGCAGAGATCACTGTAAATGCCCACCATTAATACCATAATGTAGTATCACCCTACTTTTTGTCACTAGATGTTGTATAGGCTGGGTGTGAACAAGAATGTTCGGAACCTTCTTTTTTGGCAGGGGTTTGGATCGATCTTATGATCATGATGTACAATAGCTTAGTGGGAAAAAAATGTGTAGAAAATCAAGCGTGAAGAAGAACACATACACACGTGAAAGTTGATAGAGAATATATGATCATGGCCGTTGTAGCAAAAGAAATAAAGTTTTTGCACACGTCGCAATTTTATCTCTGTAAATCAATATAGGACGTTTTAGATCAAAATTCGCTTACAGAGGGAGCACTATACAGTAGCTAAATTATGTCAACTGTAGTAAGGCATGGTACAGTTTTGTACTGTCAAAGCTCGATATTGATTACATGAATATTAAAATGTTTTCAAAAAAAAACTCAACGTAGATAATAGGTGTTCAAATTCAAAATTCATAACACATGCTGAGAGACAAAATCGACACCATACAGAAACTCACTTAAAAAAATTGCGAGGAAGAAACTTACGTAATTTGGACGTTAAATTTGGCATATAATCGATAATGAAGTTACGTGGCAGTGAAGGCCGTCAGAAAGAAAATATTACTGCAAATCGATTATTTTGTCTGGGTACCAGGTGTTGGATAGACAAATATCAAGGGGCAAAAACACGTCGACACGACTACACGGTTTTCTATTCTTTAAGGGTGACTGCAAGGCTTACTGGTGATAATAGGAAAGGTCATGTCAATTGGTAGTGAACAGAAGGCCGATCGTTCAGAATCAGAAGAGCGGTTGGAAGCAGCATTCAAGCAAGCGAGGGCAGTCTCCTCGGCTGGCTTGTCCGATGAGACACGCATGAAACCCGGAGGGCAGGGCAACATTCCCCGCGAAAAACCCAAGTCTTGTTTCGTTTGAACTTTGAACCAAAATTTGGCCACGCAACGAGAAGGGAAAATGCACGACATGTTTTCCGCTGTTGCACCTAGCAACTCGTAGTAGACTGGGGCGGTAGGTCCGAGTTATCACTGCGGTTCTGTTCTTGTACTACTACTACTATGCAGTTCAAGGACTACACCCACAGCCACAGGTCTTCGCTCGACCTCGAGCTCGCTCAGTCGTCCTACGGATTTGTGACTTTTGGCCCTGCTCGACTTATGTATGCCAAAAGCAGCCACATGCCGAAATAGTTACTCTCGCTCACTGCGGTGGACACACACGGCTTCGACAGTGTGTGGGTGTGTGCATGGCTTGGCCGATCGAGTTGAATGACACGGCTGCACGCGCGAGGAAACCAGTGAGTTCACAGCAACTATTGCCAACTGCCGTAATCAATGCGTGTACCAGATTCACCAGACTTCACAGGCCCACACGAACTGCTCCTCATGCAGCAGAACGGTGGGCTGTAGTACGTGCTCGTCTATCAGTCGCCATCTCTGAATCTCTGAAGTGAATGACGACAAACACCCCCAATGAACTAGCTTGCACATCAAAAATTGATCAGAAATGACTTCAGGCAACAAACGTAATAGCACAAGACGAGATGTTGCCACATTACACAAAATGAAGAGAGATTATAAATGTTACCACGAATGTTAATTACACGGCTAGTGTTGCCAGTACTAGCCATGTACTACCATTGTACCACAAGCACTATACACTTTTTTTTTGCGAAAATGAATTAGATTTATTATTATCAAACTTCATGGAAGTACAAAGCACATGAACGTAATAAAAATTACTCCGAGGTTCTAAAACCACCTATATTACCAACTGGACAGAACTAGTAGTGTATATCCAACAGAAAGGGCAAATAAACACTGGCGATGAAGACGCACGCAGGACGCAGCATCCCATCGATCATCACGACATGTTGGGTTCAGTCGACGCATGAGCTGAGGCCCAGGCATCCCATCCACAGGCTACACTTCTGCATCCAAAGCGCATTCAAACAAAGAGCAGTCAGCTCCAACTATTCACGACAAAAATAAAATAGGAGAGCATTAGAGTACTTGTAAGTTGCGATATCCATAGGACAATTCTGCAACTTTACGATGCGAACTAACTCCATTGGTTCTAGGACTTTGGTACTATAATTACCATTTCTACAATTATGGTATTTAATATTATAACAATTTTCCGTCCTACGATTGAAGCTTCGGTCCTTTCCAGAATCATGATTCTCAATATCTTGCTTGAGTCTCATCTCATGTGTCATAATTCTTCCAAAAACCTTTGTACCAAGATCCTTGGTGAGTTGCAGTCAGACATCATGCGCAATGGAGTTCAAACTATGTCACACTTGCCATTAAGAGCTCTAAGATACATTGAGGGGCATGGCAGCGATCAACAAATCACTTGTCACCCTGTTGCCAAAGATGGATGGTGCTTTGGAGGTTGGTGATTTCAGGCCAATCAACCTAGTCCATGGAGCTAAAAAAATCTTCGAGAAGGTGCTGGCTTGTCGCTTAGTGGTGCAACTACCAAACCTTGTGAGAAATCACCAGAGTGCTTTTGTGAAAGGCCGATCGCTGCATGACAACTTCATGTTGGTGCAAATCACAGCCCGAAAGTTGAATGCCATGAGGATCCCCACCGTGCTGCTGAAATTAGACATATCAAAGGCATTTGACTCCGTCCAGTGGCCGTTCTTGCTTGAAGTTATGCAGCATTTGGGGTTTGGACCACGGTGGAGGGCGTGGATTTGCGGTATCCTTGCGACCTCAACAACAAAGATCATGGTAAATGGAGACCCAGGGGACACTATTCATAACTGCAAGGGGCTGAGGCAAGGAGATCCTATATCACTGATGCTTTTCATCCTCACCATGGAGCCATTGCACAGGTTATTTGAACGGGCCACAAGAAGAGGTGTACTGGAGCCGTTGGCGCGTACTGGCATGAAACAACGTCTGTCCATCTTTGTGGACGACGTGGTAGTTTTCATCAAGCCCAAGCCAATGGAACTTGAGGTGTGCAAGAGCATTCTTGAACTGTTTGGAGAGGCCTCCGGACTGCGGATAAATATGGTGAAATCTGCGGCACTACCAATTATATGTAATAATGAGGAGATCACAATGGCTTGTGATGAATTGGGCTTCCAGAAAGGGGCCTTCCCAATCAAGTATTTGGGGCTGCCGTTGACCCTTAGATAATAGTCTGCATCGCAGTTGCAGTACTTGGTGGACCAGATGATGAACTGCTTACCAAAATGGAAAGCGGCCTTAATGCCAAAGAGTGGAAGACTAACGTTGGTGCAGTCAGTGCTTTGTGCTATGCCCATTCATGCCATGATGGCCTTGGATTTACCTGCCAAGACTATAGCTGCGATGAACAAAGTGTGCCGAGGTTTCTTATGGTGCAGACGGGCAGAGGCTAATGGTGGCAACTGTGCGGTGGCATGGGATTCGGTGTGTTCACCGAAATGGGCTGGTGGCCTAGGTCTACCCAATCTCAAGTGGCTTAATGTGGCCATGCAAACTAGATGGCCATGGTTGGCAAGAGTGGATGAGAGTAGACCATGGACGGAGTTCCGCATAAAGGTACCACGGGAGGCGATGCAACTTTTTCGGGCGGCAACGCGAAGTGAAGCAAGGTGTGGCGTCACTACTCTCTTCTGGGAGGATCGGTGGATCGATGGCATGAGGGCACAGGAGATCGCCCCAACTATATACAGCAGAATTCCACCGCGGATCAAGGCGACAATGATGGTTGCCCCGGCCATTGAGGATGGGGCTTGGGCAATGGAGATTGGCCCTAACATTGGGGTACAGGAACTGCATGAATTCCTGGAGCTATGGACTAGAGTGAGCACATGGGAGCCGCAGCTGGACGTGTCGGACTCTGTTGCATGGGCATGGGAGCCCAACAGCCATTACTCCGTACGATCCGCGTACGCAGCGAAGTTCTGGGGCCGAACGGTTGACCCAATGGCCCAGCTGACTTGGAAATCTAGGGCCCCATCGACATGCAAATTCTTCGTCTGGCTTGCACTCAGGAACAGATGTTGGACCTCGGATCGCCTTGCAAGGAGGGGGCTACCCCACCAGGAGGCATGCCCTTTTGTGACCAGGAGGAGGAAACCATAAATCACGTGCTACTCACGTGTGTGGTTGCGAGATCGGTATGGGCGGTGGTATGCGAGGCTTTGGGCAAGGTGGAATGGTCGCCGATGGCACATGATTCGATTGCCCTATGGTTAAGGGACAAGCACGGGATGGACAACAACAATCGGAAGGACCTCCATACTATCTTCCTAATTGTACTTTGGGAGTTGTGGAAGCATAGGAATGGGATTGTCTTCGATGGGGCATCGCCTTCTATTATGGGACTTATTGGTAGGATTAGGTCGGAGGGAAGGTTATGGTCGCTAGCCGGCAAGTTCAAAGGGAATGTAGACCCTTTCTTCCTTCGGCTAGAGTGGTGGGCGAGTAATGAGTATTCCATTGTAACGAAACTCTTGTAATCTCGGTGGAGGCATGCTTTTGCCTTTCTTCTTTAATATATAATTTGCACACTCGTGCATATTCGAGAGAAAAAAGATACATTGAATTTATCGGCAATCTCTTCACTTCCATGTCCGGGTACTTGAATACCAAGAGAGACACAACATGCACAACTTGATACCACCTGGAGTAACAATGTGCAATAAGTGCACCAACACAATAATATAGTTTAGAAGATATAGAAGAGATCACACATGATTTGCAAATAAATACATTAGTTTGTAACTCTCAGATATAACCTCCCACCTAAACTAAGAAATCCATGCATGTTATTGTTGGGGAACGTAGCATGCAAATTAAAAAAAAATCCTACGCTCACGCAAGATCTATCTAGGAGATGCATAGCAACGAGAGGGGAGAGTGTGTCTATCAACCCTCGTAGACCGAAAGTGGAAGCGTTTGACAACACGGTTGGTGTAGTCGAACTTCTTCTCGTTTCGACCGATCAAGCACCGAACGTACGACACCTCCGAGTTCTGCACACGTTCAGATCGATGACGTCCCTCGAACTCTTGATCCAGCAAATTGTGGAGGGAGAGTTTCGTCAGCACGACGACATGGTGACGGTGATGATGAAGTGATCCGCGCAGGGCTTCGCCTAAGCACTACGACAATATGAACGGAGGCGTAAACTGCGGAAGGGGGCACCGCACACGGTTAGGAATCAATGTTGTGTGTTCTAGCGGTGCCCCCCTGTAGGATCGAAAGTATGTCTAGAGGGGGGTGATTAGACTACTTGACCGAATAAAAATCTAGTCTTTTCCCAATTTTAAGTCTTGGCAGATTTTAGCAACTTAGTACTAGTCAAGCAAACAACCTACACATGCAAGTCTAAGAGTATAGCAGCGGAATATAAAACATTGCACATGAAGGTAAAGGGAGGAGTTTGTAGGAGCAAACGCAACGTAGACACGGATATTTTTGGCGTGGTTCCGATAGGTGGTGCTATCGTACACATCCACGTTGATGGAGACTTCACCCCACGAAGGGTAACGGTTGCGCGAGTCCACGGAGGCTCCACCCACGAAGGGTCCACGAAGAAGCAACCTTGTCTATCCCACCATGACCATCGCCCACGAAGGACTTGCCTCACTAGGGTAGATCTTCACGAAGTAGCGATCTCCTTGCCAGTACAAACTCCTTGGTTCAACTCCACAATCTTGACGGAGGCTCCCAAGTGACACCTAACCAATCTAGGAGACACCACTCTCCAAAAGGTAATAGATGGTGTGTTGATGATGAACTCCTTGCTCTTGTGCTTCAAATGATAGTCTCCCCAACACTCAACTCTCTCTCATGGATTTGGATTTGGTGGAAAAATGATTTGAGTGGAGAGCAACTTGGAGAAGGCTAGAGATCAAGATTCATATGGTTGGAATGGAATATCTTGACCTCAACACATGAGTAGGTGGTTCTCTCTCAGAAAATGTATGCTAGAAGTGTAGGCATGTTCTGATGGCTCTCTCCATGAATGAAGAGTGGGTGGAGGGGTATATATAGCCTCCACACAAAATCTAACCGTTACACACAAAACACCAAACTCGGTGGGACCGAATAATGAAACTCGGTCAGACCGATTTAGTTCAAAATGTGAACGTTAGGATATTCGGTGGGACCGACATGTCAACTCGGTGGGACCGATTTCATTAGGGTTAGGGCATAACGTAATCTCGGTGAGACCGATTACACAAACTCGGTGGGACCGATTTTGGTAATAAACTAACCAGAGAGTTGGTCAGGCAAACTCGTTGGGACCGATTCGCTCATCTCGGTGAGACCAAAATGTTACGAAGGGGAAACATAGAGTTTGCATTGCGTACTCGGTGGGACCGATCGCTCATCTCGGTTGGACCGAAACGTTACGAAGGGAAACGGAAAGTTTGCAATCCCATCTCGGTGATACCGAGATCCCTATCGGTGAGACCGAAGTGACTAGGGTTTGTGGCAGTGGCTATGTCAAATGAACTCGGTGGCGCCGGATAGAATGTTTCGGTGGGGCCGAGTTTGACTTTTGGTTTGGGACATATGTGGATATGAGAAAGTGGTTGAGGGTTTTTGGAGCATATCACTAAGCATTTGAGCAAGCAACCCATTAAGCAACACCTCACCCCCTTTTAATAGTATTGGCTTTTCCTATGGACTCAATGTGATCTTGGATCACTAAAAGTAAAATGTAGAGTCTTGAGCTTTAGAGCTTGAGCCAATCTTTTGTCCTTAGCATTTTGAGGGGTCCACATTTCTAATCCATGCCATGCCAATCATTGAGCTTTCCTGAAATATTTATCTTGAAATAGCATTAGCTCAATGAGCTATATGTTGTTAGGAATTACCAAAACCACCCAGGGATAGTTGCACTTTCAATCTCCCCCTTTTTGGTAATTGATGACAACATATAGATCAAAGCTTCGACGAATGATTATAACATTGAATTACATCGTCGCTTTGAGAAGTATGTGATAAGCAAGAGCTCCCCCTAAATTTGTGCATTATTTAAAATTTGCTTTTGAATGCAAATGCACAATCGATTAGGATCATGGGTTACTCTTCCATGTCACATACATCTTGGTGGAGCGCTCAAAATTATGGAAATTAAAAGCATGCACTCATCACCAAGCAAAGTGAATGATCATATATGGGATATAAGAGATAATATCATCCAAGCAAGCATTAAAGTAGCATATGATCAAACAAGTATCTCACACAGACATAGAGTATCAACCAAGCACACAATAAAGGTCAACCAAAAGCAAGAGAGACAAAGAAGCAAAACACTCTCTCTCAAAGCCTATGATCTATACATTTCTCCCCCGTTGGCAAGAAGTTACCAAAAAGTTCGAAAATGCATAGTGCTATGCGTCTCTCATGCTTGGTCTTCGGAAGGTGGTGTAGAGAGAACTCGAAGGACGAAGGCATCAGTTGATGTAGTTGGAGCTGGTGGAGTGGCTGCTGGAGGTGGCACTGAAGCTGTAGCTGTTGGTGCTGACGATGTAGCTCTAGTATCTGGTACTGGCAGTACATCAGACCTCTGACCTCTTGGCACTTGCTGAAAAGCATGTGTAGTTGCCTTCCCTTTCCTCTCTTCTGCTTCCTTCTGGAGCTGCTCAACAGCTGTCTGAATCTCAGTAACCTTCAGATCAAGATCATAAAATTTTGTTTCGATGATCCTCTCCAAGCTCTCCTGATTCTGAGTCAGGGTGGCAAGCCCTTCTCAATCCTCAAAGTAGATTGGATCAGATATGCTAGCTGATCTTGCTTGCTCTTCAGGAACACCTGAGATGCTTCCTCTACACTGGGCATCTTTGTAGCTTTCTCTGCCTTAGCTTTAGCTCTCTTCTCTTGTGCTTGTGCTGATGAAGGTTCATCCTCATTCATCACAACTTTGTTGTCTTCAAATTCAGGATATAGAGGTAGATGCTCCTTGTCCAACAAATAAGTGCTTGTGCCCATCTTGGAGTTGATGAGCACCTGAATGTGTGGAGCATACCCACAAGATCTCTTTTGGTCAGCACCTGTCCTCTTGATTGTCTCCACAATCAGACTCATGACCTTGAATTTTTGAGGCACATCAAATATTTGCAGCAAGTTGATGGAATGTCCTCTAATCATCTTGTGATCTTCAGACTTGGGTAGCAAAGTATGCCTTAAGATGGTGTTGATAGTGGGTAGACCAGACAACAAATAGTGCACAGATCCAAGCTTGTGTGTCTCCAAAGCTTTATCTGGGATCTCTTTGTACATGTTTGCCATAGAGTTGTGGTCTTTCTTCTTCTTGGCATACACATCCAAGTCATCATCATGTTCTTCTGGGGCATTGATCAACTAGGCCCATTCTTCAATAGTTGATTGGTACCTTGTACCTTCAGAAACCCATACTATCCTCCCATCTGGATAGAAATGAGCAGTGGAATAAAACTGCATGATTAGCTCATCATTCCATTTTGTGAGCTTCTGCCCAACAAACTTGTCAACACCACAGTCTTTGAAGCTGGCATATACTCCTGGGAAGTGATCTTCTCTTTGATGTATTCCCAATCAACCCATCTCATGTCATAGACAATTGGCTTCTTGTCAAGCATAATAGTCTCATAGAAGTCTTGTTGTCCTTTTGTGTGGAACCTATAGTCAACTGCAGTCCTCCTCCTCACAGCATAGGGATCAGACTGTCTCCACAATCTCAGTCCTGTATCTTTCCTGATGTGCATGTCCTCAGCCACAGGATGAGTATCATTGTGGTCTGGAATCTTGGGTTTCAGTTTTCTTAGCACTAGGGCTTCTTCATCCTCTTCTTCAACTTCAGGCACTGGGGCCTTGTTCTTCTCTTCAGCACGAATGTTTCTGGTGCTTCTCTTTGGCTTAGAGGGTTTCTGAGCTTGAGCTGTTGCTTTGGGAGCAGATTTAGGCTTTGATGTTGCAGCCCCTGACTTGATAGCAAGCTTCTGAGTTTTGGGTGCTGGAGCGGCATCCTCTTCCTCTTCTTCATCAGAAGAATGCTTCTCAAATTCATCCATGGGGTCCTCCTTCTTGCACCATCTTCCCCTCTTTCTCTCCTTCTTTTTCTTATCCTCAGCAGCATCCTCTCCTCTAGTTTACTTGGAGGGTTCCTGAGTGGAGGCCCTGGCCTTAGACATTGGGACTCTCTTTGCTGGTGCCTTCTTATGCAAGCCTGGTTTAGTTGCAGCAGCTGTGCCATACTCTTTCTTCAGCACTTTCTTCCTTGAGGTGGCCTCATCCTCAATAGCCACATAGTCCTCATCCTCAGAGTCTGAGGTTCTCTTCTTCCTTGTTCTAGTGGCTGCCTTGGGCAAGTTACTTGGTGTGCTCCTGCTACCCTCATCATAGCTGCTTGAGGGACTAGAGCCCTCACTCAAATGCACTTGTTCTTCAGATCTGTTCTGGCTGTCACTCTAGTCAGACATCTTAGCAATCACACTGTCAGCAAACCCTGTGAATAGATGTAGATGAGGTAGAGTGGATGAGCATCACAAAGTGCAGAGTTTTTGCAAAACAGATGACTCAAAAACTTAGTTTTAGTTCTTCACAGAAAGCATTTCGGAGCTACCGATTTGTTAAACTCGGTGATACTGAAGAAATTTTTGGAACCTAAACTAGTGAACTCGGTCAGACCAAGTCACAGTTTGGTGGCACCGAGATTGCTAGGGTTTCACAGAGAGTCGAACACGGTCGCACCGATTTGCAGTTTTCGGTCAGACCGAAAACGCATGTGCAATGGCCTAAGCCAAATCGGTGAGACCGATTTCTACAACTAGTTCGGCGGGAGTTCGCTACGGCGACAACGGCGGAGCAGAATTCCGTTGACAGCGATGGAAACCAGCGGCGGGAGGTCGCTGGCGGCGAGGAGACGATCCGGAGACCAGAGGAGGCAGAGCAGGACACGCGCGGGCTGAGGAGTTTTAAGAAATTTCCAAAATCTCACCCGTGGGTTTATATATCCCGACCCTGTCAGTGCGACCGAGTGGAACAACTCGGTGGCACCAAGATTCAGAATCGCAAGCGGTTACTGCAACCCGGTGTGACCGAAAAGTTCAAATCGGTTGCACCGAGATGGAAAACCTAGATCAACTTAGTGAACTCGGTGTGACCGAAGTGGATGACTTGGTCATACCAAAATGCACAAAGAGGTTTTGGAAGTTTAAGTCTATGACGAATCAGGGACTCCGAGTGCTCCTCACACAGAGTGGTTCGAATCTGACTTGATCAAACTTTGTGATGTAGCATGAATAGAGTTTGAGACGAGAAAAGCATAGATAGCTAGAGGGTGTTCTTAGGCATTCTTGTCCATCCATTTGGCAAAAGAGAAAAGGCCAAACAATCAAAGCAACAAATGGATGTCCTAGAATGAGTAAAATATGCAATCAACATGCTCACACAATAAAATGGCAAATGAAATATGTGACAAAGCATGCACAAACACTCTGGCATCTATCAAGCAATTTGGCAATGACTAGGTCATCTATATATGAGTATATTGACTTACGAGTCAAATGAGAACATTTGATCATAGGTCATACTCATCGTTTAAGCACAAGTGGGGTTACCACTTTTACATAAAGCATTGTTGTGTTCACACCATTAGAGTTGCTTTAGCTCAATTGGTTAGAGTAAAGCTCCCCTAGATGTGATATCCCCCCTAAGAGGGATGAACTAACCTTGGGTTTTGTCGATGATGACTTCATGTAGGTGTTGAAGATGTGGATGCTCAATGTTGATGTACATCATTTGGAGCAATCCATTGGAGTGAGTTGCACTTTCAATACCTACACAAGTTAGTCCCACAAGGAACAAACAAGGATATCCATAGACATAGAGTGATGTACACACAAGATGATGTCCATGAAAGCATTAGGTTACCCTGTCCCTTGTCTTACCAACAAGAGGGTTTGTGACTCCTTGAACTGGTGCAAGATGTGGAAGTTGTTTGCACATGTCTTTGCCAAAGGATATGAGTGAAATATGTTGGCGGAGTCACCCTCAAGTTCTTCTTCTTCGGGATCCACATCATCTTGATGGGAATCCTTAGAGTTGTAGTCGTACTTGATGTAGTAGAACTTGATGTAGTCTTGAGAACCCACTTGACCAAGGCCTTGGGAGCTTCTTCAAATGCATCAATTGTTGGGAATCGTAGCGTAATTTAAAATTTTCCTACGCTCACCAAGATGCATCTATGGAGTATACTAGCAATGAGGGGAAAGGAGTGCATCTACATACCCTTGTAGATCGCGAGCGGAAGCGTTCCAATGAACGTGGATGACGGAGTCGTACTCGCCGTGATCCAAATCACCGATGACCGAGTGCCGAACGGACGGCACCTCCGCGTTCAACACACGTACGGTGCAGCGACGTCTCCTCCTTCTTGATCCAGCATGGGGGAAGGAGAGGTTGATGGAGATCCAGCAGCACGACGGCGTGGTGGTGGATGTAGCGGGTCTCCGGCAGGGCTTCGCCGAGCTTCTGCGAGAGAGAGAGAGGTGTTGCAGGGGAGGAGGGAGGCGCCCAAGGCTGTGCGTTGCTGCCCTCCATCCCCCCCTTTATATAGGCCCCTGGGGAAGGGCGCCGGCCCTGGGAGATGTGATCTCCAAGGGGGGCGGCGGCCAAAGGGGGAAAGGGGTTGCCTTGCCCCCCAAGGCAAGGGGTGAAGCTCCCCCCCTAGGGTTCCCAACCCTAGGCGCATGGGGGGAGGCCCAAGGGGGGCGCCCCAGCCCACTAAGGGCTGGTTCCCTTCCACTTTCAGCCCACGGGGCCCTCCGGGATAGGTGGCCCCACCCGGTGGACCCCCGGGACCCTTCCGGTGGTCCCGGTACAATACCGGTAACCCCCGAAACTTTCCCGGTGGCTGAAACTTGACTTCCTATATATAATTCTTCACCTCCGGACCATTCCGGAACCTCTCATGACGTCCGGGATCTCATCCGGGACTCCGAACAACTTTCGGGTTTCCGCATACATATATCTCTACAACCCTAGCGTGACCGAACCTTAAGTGTGTAGACCCTACGGGTTCGGGAGACATGCAGACGTGACTTAGACGCCTCTCCGGTCAATAACCAACAGCGGGATCTGGATACCCATGTTGGCTCCCACATGTTCCACGATGATCTCATCGGATGAACCACGGTGTCGAGGATTCAATCAATCCCGTATGCAATTCCCTTTGTCAATCGGTATGTTACTTGCCCGAGATTCGATCGTCGGTATCCCAATACCTTGTTCAATCTCGTTACCGGCAAGTCTCTTTACTCGTACCGCAATGCATGATCCCGTGACTAACGCCTTAGTCACATTGAGCTCATTATGATGATGCATTACTGAGTGGGCCCAGAGATACCTCTCCGTCACACGGAGTGACAAATCCCAGTCTCGATCCGTGCCAACCCAACAGACACTTTCGGAGATACCCGTAGTGCTCCTTTATAGTCACCCAGTTACGTTGTGACGTTTGGCACACCCAAAAGCACTCCGACGGTATCCGGGAGTTGCACGATCTCATGGTCTAAGGAAAAGATACTTGACATTGGAAAAGCTCTAGCAAACGAAACTACACGATCTTTTATGCTATGCTTAGGATTGGGTCTTGTCCATCACATCATTCTCCTAATGATGTGATACCGTTATCAATGACATCCAATGTCCATAGTCAGGAAACCATGACTATCTGTTGATCAACGAGCTAGTCAACTAGAGGCTTACTAGGGACACGTTGTGGTCTATGCATTCACACATGTATTACGATTTCCGGACAATACAATTATAGCATGAATAATAGACTATTATCATGAAGAAAGAAATATAATAATAACCATTTATTATTGCCTCTAGGGCATATTTCCAACATCAATCTCCTCTTGAAGCTTGTCCTTGCCTTTTTGCTTGTGGTCTTGTGGTGGAAGATCATCTTGAGCTTGTGTTCCTTGGAAAGAAGTAGGATCATACTTCTCTTGTTGAGGAACAAACTTCGTCTTGGGGTATTGACCTTCTTCCCACTCAACTCCATTGGCATTGAACTTTCTTTCAAAACCAACACCTTGATTCTTCCGGTGCCTTCCTTGCTTGCGTACAATTTCCTCAAATTGCTTACTTCCGGCAAGGCTCTTGGAAACACCTTTCTCTATAATTCCCTTCAATAAGCTATTTTCTTGCTCAAGTGTAACTTGTCTAAGAGAATCATTAGTGGAATCAAGAGAACTACTAGTAGCAACAACATTGGATTTAGCATGATTATTGTTACCACTAAATGAAGAATCTTTCTTACTCTTGTTGCTAGATTTTACTTGTGGCATGTAAGTAGACAAGAGTAAACGCTTGGCAATGTAGAAGAACTTTTCTTGCGAAGATCATCATTGATTGCTTTTAAGAACTCATGCTCATCCTTAAGGTTGAGCTTTTCAAAGTGTAGCTTCTCGTGAGTCTTTAAAAGTTCTCGATGATCTTCCAAGGTAGTTTCATGAGCTAACTTAAGAGTGTTTAGTTCTTTAGTTAGATGCTCAATCTCCTTCTTATCATCGTCATTCGTTTTATCTTGATTAGCATGATTAATAGCAAATTCATCATAGTTTTCATAACGAGAGTTGTCAACAAGTAAATCATCATCTCCTAGCAAATCATCTTCATCACTATTGAAATCAACATATTCGGGGTGTGATACCTTTGGGCCTTTAGCATTGAAGCATATTCTAATTCCTTCATTTGGTGAGTCAAATATGTCGTAGGAGTTGGTTGACACAAGTGCTAGACCGGCAACACCTTCATCTTGAGTATAGGAGTCGGAGTGATAACTTCTTTCGGAGTGATGGTCGGAGTCGGAGCCGGATACCCATTCACCAACATGAGCTTGATGTCTTCGTTTTGTGTAGCTCTTTGATGATTTGTCCTTCCTTTCCGAATCCTTTCTTCTCCGAGAGGATCTTCATTCATAATGATCATCTCTACTCCTTGTCTCTCTTGGTGGTGATTCTTCTCTTCTACTTCTTCTTTTGGGAGAATCTTCTCTTCTTTTGTAGTGAGCCGTACACTCATTGGAGTAGTGTCCGGGTCTTCCACAATTGTAGCAATTTCGTTCACGACTTGAAGATCTTTTGTCATTGTAGGACCTTGACTTGGAACTTCTTTCCTTGCTTCCACTCTTGTAGAATTTGTTGAAATTCTTCACCACTAGGCTCAATTCTTCATTGAAGGTTTGTTTCTCACTTGTTGATGTGGGAGCATCACATGAGGCTTTGTAAGCACCACTTGACTTGTTGTGGAGCTCTTCCTTATCCTTAAGTGACATCTCATGAGCAACAATTCTTCCAATGACTTCCGTTGGCTTGAGATCTTTGTAATTGGGCATCATTTGGATCAATGTGCACACGGTATCATATTTTCCATCCAAGGCTCTTAGGATTTTCTTGATGATGAATTTATCGGTCATCTCTTCACTTCCTAAGCCGGCAATCTCATTTGTGATGAGAGCAAGCCTAGAGTACATTTCAGCGACACCTTCACCATCCTTCATTTTGAACTTGTTGCTACCTCTTGAGCACTGCGTTGGTTTTCCCTTGAAGAGGAAAGGGTGATGCAGCAAAGTAGCGTAAGTATTTCCCTCCGTTTTTGAGAACCAAGGTATCAATCCAGTAGGAGGCTACGCGCGAGTCCCTCGCACCTACACAAACAAATAAATCCTCGCAACCAACGCGATAAGGGGTTGTCAATCCCTACACGTCACTTACGAGAGTGAGATCTGATAGATATGATAGGATAATTTATTTGGTATTTTTGTGATAAAGATGCAAAGTAAAATAAAAGCAAAGTAAAAAAGCAACGGAAATAACTAAGTGTTGGAAGATTAATATGATGGAAAATAGACCCGAGGGCCATAGGTTTACTAGTGGCTTCTCTCAAGAGCATAAGTATTCTACGGTGGGTGAACAAATTACTGTTGTGCAATTGACAGAATTGAGCATACTTATGAGAATATCTAGGTATGATCATGTATATAGGCATCACATCCGAGACAAGTAGACCGACTCCTGCCTGCATCTACTACTATTACTCCACACATCGACCGCTATCCAGCATGCATCTAGAGTATTAAGTTCATAAGAACAGAGTAACGCCTTAAGCAAGATGACATGATGTAGAGGGATAAATTCATGCAATATGATAAAAACACCATCTTGTTATCCTCGATGGCAACAATACAATACGTGCCTTGCTGCCCCTACTGTCACTGGGAAAGGACACCGCAAGATTCAACCCAAAGCTAATCACTTCTCCCATTGGAAGAAAGATCAATCTAGTAGGCCAAACTAAACTGATAATTCGAAGAGACTTGCAAAGATAACCAATCATACATAAAAGAATTCAGAAGATTCAAATATTGTTCATAGATAAACTTGATCATAAACCCACAATTCATCGGTCTCAACAAACACACCGCAAAAGAAGATTACATCGAATAGATCTCCACGAGAGAGGGGGAGAACATTGTATTGAGATCCAAAAAGAGAGAAGAAGCCTTCTAGCTAATAACTATGGACCCGAAGGTCTGAGGTAAACTACTCACACTTCATCGGAGAGGCTATGGTGTTGATGTACAAGCCCTCCGTGATGGATGCCCCCTCCGGCGGAGCTCCGGAACAGGTCCCAAGATGGGATCTCGTGGGTACAGAAGGTTGCGGCGGTGGAATTAGGTTTTTGGCTCCGTATCTGATCGTTTGGGGGTACGTAGGTATATATAGGAGGAAGGAGTACGTCGGTGGAGCAACGTTGGGCCCACGAGGGTGGAGGGCGCGCCCAGGGGTTAGGCGCACCCCCCTACCTCGTGGCTTCCCGGAAGCTTCCTTGACGTAGGGTCCAAGTCTCCTGGATCATGTTCGTTCCAAAAATCACGTTCCCGAAGGTTTCATTCCGTTTGAACTCCGTTTGATATTCTTTTTCTGCTAAACTCTGAAATAGGAAAAAAACAGCAATTTTGGGTTGGGCCTCCGGTTAATAGGTTAGTCCCAAAAATAATATAAAAGTGGATAATAAAGCCCAATAATGTCCAAATAATATAGCATGGAGCAATAAAAAATTATAGATACGTTGGAGACGTATCACTTGTCAAGTTGACTTTGAAGCACATCAAATTTGGATTCCTTGACGGAGTCGGTACCCTCGTGCATATCAATCATAGTATCCCAAATTTCTTTTGCATTCTCAAGACGGCTGATTTTGTTGAATTCTTCGGGGCACAATCGTTGAAGAGAATATCACAAGCTTGAGCATTGTATTGCAGCATCTTCAACTCTTCCGCGGTAGCTTCACGGTTCAGTTCTCTCTCACCAAAGAATTCACCTTGCAAGCCAATACACACAATAGCCCAAACGGCGGAGTTATGTCCAAGAATATGCATTTTCATCTGCTGCTTCCAACTAGCAGTACCATCAAAGTAAGGACCTCTACGGTGGTAATTTCCCTTGCTAGACGCCATACTCTCATAGGTTGTGAAACCAAGGCTATGATCACCAAAAGTTATGGAAATCAAGGCAAATGGAGACCGTAGCTCTGATACCACTTGTAGAATCGAAAGTATGTCTAGAGGGGGGTGATTAGACTACTTGACCGAATAAAAATCTAGCCTTTTCCCAATTTTAAGTCTTGGCAGATTTTAGCAACTTAGTACTAGTCAAGCAAACAACCTACACATGCAAGTCTAAGAGTATAGCAGCGGAATGTAAAACATTGCACATGAAGGTAAAGGGAGGAGTTTGGAGGGAGCAAACGCAATGTAGACACGGAGATATTTGGCGTGGTTCCGATAGGTGGTGCTATCGTAATCCACGTTGATGGAGACTTCAACCCACGAAGGGTAACGGTTGCGTGAGTCCACGGAGGGCTCCACCCACGAAGGGTCCACGAAGAAGCAACCTTGTCTATCCCACCATGGCCATCGCCCACGAAGGACTTGCCTCACTAGGGTAGATCTTCACGAAGTAGGCGATCTCCTTGCCCGTACAAACTCCTTGGTTCAACTCCACAATCTTGACGGAGGCTCCCAAGTGACACCTAACCAATCTAGGAGACACCACTCTCCAAAAGGTAATAGATGGTGTGTTGATGATGAACTCCTTGCTCTTGTGCTTCAAATGATAGTCTCCCCAACACTCAACTCTCTCTCACGGATTTGGATTTGGTTGAAAGATGATTTGAGTGGAAAACAACTTGGAGAAGGCTAGAGATCAAGATTCATATGGTTGGAATGGAATATCTTGACCTCAACACATGAGTAGGTGGTTCTCTCTCAGAAAATGTATGCTGGAAGTGTAGGCATGTTCTGATGGCTCTCTCCACGAATGAAGAGTGGGTGGAGGGGTATATATAGCCTCCACACAAAATCTAACCGTTACACACAAATCACCAAACTCGGTGGGACCGAATAATAAAACTCGGTCAGACCGATTTAGTTCGAAATGTGAACGTTAGGATATTCGGTGGGATCGACATGTCAACTCGATGGGACCAATTTCATTAGGGTTAGGGCATAACGTAATCTCGGTGAGACCGATTACACAAACTCGGTGGGACCGATTTTGGTAATAAACTAAGCGGAGAGTTGGTCAGGCAAACTCGATGGGACCGATTCGCTCATCTCGGTGAGACCGAAACGTTATGAAGGGGAAACAGATAGTTTGCATTGCGAACTCGGTGAGACCGATCGCTCATCTCGGTTGGACCGAAACGTTACGAAGGGAAACAGAGAGTTTGCAATCCCATCTCGGTGATACCGAGATCCCTATCGGTGAGACCGAAGTGACTAGGGTTTGTGGCAGTGGCTATGTCAAATGAACTCGGTGGCACCGGATAGAATGTTTCGGTGGGGCCGAGTTTGACTTTTGGTTTGGGACATATGTGGACATGAGAAAGTGGTTGAGGGTTTTTGGAGCATATCACTAAGCATTTGAGCAAACAACCCATTAAGCAACACCCCATCCCCTTTTAATAGTATTGGCTTCTCCTATGGACTCAATGTGATCTTGGATCACTGAAAGTAAAATGTAGAATCTTGAGCTTTAGAGCTTGAGCCAATCTTTTGTCCTTAGCATTTCGAGGGGTCCACATTTCTATCCATGCCATGCAATCATTGAGCTTTCCTGAAATATTTATCTTGAAATAGCATTAGCTCAATGAGCTATATGTTGCTAGGAATTACCAAAACCACCCAGGGATAGTTGCACTTTCACCCCCACATATATATATAGGTGGGAGAGGGAGAGGGGCAGCATGGGGCGCCCCAAGTAGGAGGGATCCTACTTGGGTGCCTCCTCCAAGTCGGCCTCCCCCCTTCCATATGCATTGGAGGGGGGGGAAGGAAAGAGAGGGGGGAGGGGAAGGAAAGGAGGAGGCCGAATCCTCCGCTTTCCTTCTCCCTTCCCTCCTTTCCTTTCCCCCTTATTTCGGCCTATAAGGGCGCACCAGCCCCTTAGGGGCTAGTCTGTCCCTCTCTTGGCCCATTAGGCCCATATAGTTTGTCGGGGGTTGCCGGGAACCCCTTCCGGTGACCCGATACGTACCCGGTACCCCCCGGAACACTTCTGGTGTCCGAATACTATCGTCCTATATATGAATCTACCTCTCGACCATTTCGAGACTCCTCGTCATGTCCATGATATCATTCGGGACTCCGAACAACATTCAGTCACCAAATCACATAACTCATATAATACAAAATCATCATCGAACGTTAAGCGTGCGGACCCTATGGGTTCGAGAACTATGTAGACATGACTGAGACACCTCTCCGGTCAATAACCAACAGCGGAAACTGGATGCTCATATTGGTTACATATTCTACGAAGATCTTTATCGGTCGTACCGCAATGACAACATATGTTATTCCCTTTGTCATCGGTATCTTACTTGCCCAAGATTCGATCGTCGGTATCTTCATACCTAATTCAATCTTGTTACCGGCAAGTCTCTTTACTCGTTCCGTAATACATCATCCTGCAACTAACTCATTAGTCACATTGCTTCCAAGGCTTATTATGATGTGCATTACCGAGAGGGCCCAGAGATACCTCTCCGATACTCGGAGTGACAAATCCTAATCTTGATCTATGCCAACCCAACAAACACCTTCGGAGATACCTGTAGAGCATCTTTATAATCACCCAGTTACGTTGTGACGTTTGATAGCACACAAGGTATTCCTCCGGTATCCGGGAGTTGCATAATCTCATAGTCAAAGGAATATGTATATGCCATGAAGAAAGCAATATCAATAAAACTTAATGATCATTATGCTAAGCTAACGGATGGGTCTTGTCCATCACATCATTCTCCTAATGATGTGATCCCGTTCATCAAATGACAACATATGTCTATGGTTAGGAAACTTAATCATCTTTGGTTAACGAGCTAGTCTAATAGAGGCTTACTAGGGACACTGTGTTTTGTCTATGTATCCACACATGTATCAAGTTTTCGGTTAATACAATTCTAGCATGAATAATAAACATTTATCATCATATAAGGAAATATAAATAACAACTTTATTATTGCCTCTAGGGCATATTTCCTTCAGTTATACTCCTCTATCCACATTTCGCTCCAAGGAAACCAAACAGTGAGGATAGACAACCACCCAACCCACGAACTAAGCTCCAGGAGGAGAGCTCTCTTGATCATCTTCTTTTTTCTGAGATGGAGGTGGCACATGGAAAGTTGAGGCTAGAACTCAAACATGTGTCTTTATGTTTCTTCTTAAATCTACACTTCGCCTTGCTTCACAAGAAGTTTGTTGAGAGAAAACTTGATTTGATCATGGACTCTTTTTAGCTTATGTTAGCTACAAACTTCTCTCAAGTCACTCCTTCACTTGAACTTGAGACCTAATAAATAGACTCATGACCTCTTTGGTAATAATATTAACAAGTTTCTATTCAATAGATTTCTCCAAAGAGAACATGCCTTCATCATTGCCTTGGGGAACAACATTCTTTGGCCTTAGAGGTTGCATTTTTTTTGGAGAAAACATATGTTTCTCCTTCTAAGGTTTATATGCCTTGTGATTGGTGTCCATTTTGAATTTTTGATCTTTGACCACATGGTTGATCAGTATACAGAGCTAATGAACCTTGTGTTATGTGAAATGATTGGTGTCCGCCTCCGATCCAAATGTGACCCAAATTTGACCTCTGACCACATGTTCGCGGCCGCAAATGTCAAACAGTGAGGATAGACCCAAATTTGACCTTTGACCACATGTTCGTGGCCGCACATGTGGTCAAAGATAAAAGAATTGACCTTTGCGGCCGCGAACTAAGTGCCTCCGCTTTGTGTCCGCCTTCGATCCAAATATGACCCAAATTTGTGCCGGAAATGGATCCGAGCGGACACGAAACGGACAGAAAAATAAAAATGAGTCTACATGTTGGGCAACGTTTTTTGTCCTTACGGATCCAAACGGATAAACGAGGACGAAATGCGTCGACGTGTTGGAGTTGCTCTAACTCTATAAAGATTTGCTTGTCAACAAAAGGACCCATCACGACGCAGGTGTTGGAGTATGATGCAGCTTTGCAGCTGGTAAATGCGGGTGGTGCACAGCCGGCTGGTTCCGGTGTTGGAGACCACCACGACGATGGAGGATGGACCGACTCTCTCTAGGTAAGCGAAAATGCATGGATGGACGGCAAAGAGCACTGTAAATGCCCACCATTAATACCATAATGTATCACCCTACTTTTTGTCTCCAGATGTATAGGTTGGGTGTGAACAAGAATGTTCGGATCGATCTTATGATCATGATGTGCAGTAGCTTAATGGGAAAAACTTCTGTAGAAAATCAAGCGTGAAGAAGAACACATACACACGTGAAAGTTACTAGAAAATATATGGTCATTGCTGTTGAGGAAAAAAATACTAGAGTTTTTACGCACGTCATAATTTTATGTCTGTAAATCAATATAGGGCGTTTTAGATCAAAATTAGCTTACAGAGGGAGCACTATACAGTACTAACAAATATAGGGCGTTTTGTCTGGGTACTAGAGGTTGGATAAACAAATATCAAGGGGCAAAAACATGTCGACGCGACTGCAAGGTTTACCATTTTTTTAGGATGACTGCAAGGTTTACTAGTGACTAGACAATGCCCCGCGCGTTGCCGCGGGAACCTTGTTAAAAATAATTGTATTAATAGGTGATACATAAACAACTAAACTAATCCAAAAAAAATGATATTCTCAATTTACATTGTAACAAAATGCCATTCTCTTTTTACAAAAAACAAATCATGAACTATGTAGGTATGCTTCAATTATCCAACACATATACCACATATGACAATATAGAAATTGATTCAAAAAATATAACTGATGGACGACATGTATGGCTTGCTAATGTGGCAATGTTGCATCGCTAAATTAATGCAAAAGTGTAAGATATAATTGACATGCATAAGTGCTGATGTGTCATGTTGCATGCTTAGAAAGATTAGATAGTGGATAACATGTAGCTAAATGTAACTTAATATTTGTGGTTGACATGCATAGAAAAATTAGCATGTAAATAGAGGATTTTCCAGCAATAAAAAAGGAATAGAGAATTCGTTTTCAATCTTTCAAGTGACATGCGCCGTTAAAAGCTCAACCTTTAATTAGACCAGATTCTAAGAGGCTAATGTAGTGAGAAGATGAAAACTAATACAAACATAACTCACATATAGCATATGACTAAAAACATTGGTGGTTCCTGTGTGGATGGTATATGCGTAATAATTTGTACAAATACAAGAAGGCTCCAAAACCCTTTTGGCTACAAAAATTAAGCTTGATCTGAGCTCTTGAAGAACGATAGATTACTCTGTTTACATACAAACTTTTAAAAACGGCAGACTATGTTGTTTACATCCAAGAAAATCGATGTACCGCTCTCATATTGATCGCTAGAGCAAATAAATCAATTCGTGTCGGCGATCCAGGACCTGCGGCTACTACTTCTTCTTCGTCCTATTACTCCCCCATTCTCTTCTTCCTCCTCTTCCATAGATTCCCTCGAGATTCATCATCAGGGAGAAAGAAGGAAGAGCCACCTTGGTCCATGTTCAGATACTTGGGGAAGACGCACGAGCATCACATTGTATTCAACAAGTGGTTCCCTTTAACAGAAAACTAGGAGAGTGCCTCCACCACCGCATGTTTCATGTCGATAACGACAACCCAACCATCATCGTCGTCATCATTCACCTTGGTCATCATGTATAGAAGATCATTATCGTGCACGCTCGAAATCAGGCCATAAAAAAGTCAGTTTCTTCAGTTCCAGCTCTTTACGAAAGTGGATTTACTCTATTCCTATGACGATTTTAAAATCTTGTGCGGTGAGAGGTCAGATTTTATGAGGGTTCGAAATTGCTCCAATAACGTCATGTTCATTGAAAAATGGAGGGTCCACCTCCTGGGGGAGCATCTTGTTTTTTTATTTGAAGAGGTCAAAGGCCCTGTATTCAAGTCAACCAACCCTTACAAGGCTATCCTTACAAATTTTTAAAATTACACATGCATCCTTGGAGATATCGACGTCGTCTTCCTCTTGCACTCTTCGTCGGCGCGCTGTGAGCGAAGTTCAATGTCGTCCATGGACCTTTGAAACACCACTAAAACCTAAATATGACAAAATTGACATCATAAAACAGGAATCTTCAAAACAAAGGCCTTAAATGGGAGCTTTTAAGAATCTTCAAAATGCCAGCCTAAAGCACGCCCGGGAGTTGCACGTTTGCTGCACCGACGCCGCCGTATGTGCATGGGCGGTCCCAAATTGTGCATTGGAGGGAGGGGCTAAGGCCTTGCCCACCGCACAGGTCGCTGACTAGGAGGTTGCTTGGCCGCGCATTAGGGCATGTATAACGCTATATAGTTGTCTGCAACAAGAGTCACGCAAGAAAATACTCCCTTCTTTTGTTTTATATAAGGTGTATTCGTTTTTTCAAAAATCAAACGAGGGCATGTTTGATCAAATTTTTAGAAAAATATATCAATATATCCATGATACGAAATTTATATCATTTCTTCCATCATAATTAGTAGTTTCATATTCTATCTATTAGGAATTGCAGATGATGTTATTTTATTATGTATTCTTGGTCAAACATTTAAATGGTTGACTTGCACGAAAATCAACACACTTTATATTTAAGACGTGGGAGGAGAGAGAGAGGAGAAAACGGTCTAGCCTCTCTGCAGAAAGATTGACGGTCTATTCCCATGTAAATCGCTGCGTTTAGCATTCAGACGGCCGGATCGAGCGCATGTCGTGGGCTGGGATAGGTGTCCGCGGTTAGAGTATGTATGTATACATGACGTGTGTTATAGGCACCATGCTATGTCGATCGAGTGGGATCATTTCCCATTTAATAGGCGGTGATCGGAGCAGAAGCCACCTGGCCTCTCCTGCGCCGGTGACGTGGCCCTTACCACCTCTGTATGCCACCCCTCGTCGTCTTTTATAGACCGGTCGTCGCCCTAGTAGAGCTCATCCATCTCTCTCTCCGCCAAGCCTCACCCGTCCAAAGCTCCAAGCTCTTCCTATCTACACTACGCAGCAAGCAATGGCGGCGCTCAAAAATGCGTACATCAATGGCGATGTGATCATCGACGTATTGGAGGACCTTGATACTAGCGCTGCGGCCCTGAATGCCACCACCGCCGGCATGCTGGCGCATGGCGACGTTGAGGGAGGTGTCCACGTTGCGAGGGTGCTGGCCCAAGGCAAGGTCGAGCAAGGTGTCGGCGATACCGGCATGCTGGCGCCCATAGAGGAGGAGGTCCACGGCACCGTGGCCGGGCTCGCCAGTGCTACCGCCAGCGGCGTGCTGGCACCGGGCGACGCCATCGCCGCTGGAGTCACCGGCGTAGTGGCGGCGCAGGGCAACGTCAAGGAAGAGCTCCGCTGCACCGGAGACGGGGCTCTCGCTCTGAAGCCTGAAGGTGGCCGCTCTCGGCGCTCTCGCTGACCTCACGGCCACCGCCGCAGCCCTGTACAAGTGCCCGCACGGGGGTGCTGGTAACGGCGACGAGCTCGCGTACTTGCTCGGCATAGGAAGCGTCTTCGCCGTTGGCGTGGCGGAGATGCTGGCCGCGCTTTGGGTCTCTGGTGACCCCCGCGCGCGCGGTGCCACCGGGAGGAGGATCCTCTACGCGTCCCTCGTCACGCTCCTGCTCGGCATCGTGCTCGACGGGTTCGCATACAAGCTCAAAAAGTGATGAAACCCTGCGCTCTTCAGTTTTCTTTGCGTTATGAATAAATTGATCTCCTCAAATGCCGGGCTCAAGAAGCTCACTGCTGTTGGACTGTCGCTATATAAAGTTTACTCCGACTTAGGTTGGCCTGGTCAATTTGTCAATCTTCATATACGTAGTACTATTATTTTTTTCACTACTTATGAGTTGTGACACACTATGACACTACTGAATAATATCACTATCCGTTCCAGCCGCTTAAAAATGCATTGTTCCTTTGCTAAGTGTCTGCTAAAAAAGCACGTTGACCACATGAACAGAAAAAAATACGACCAGAGTGGCCGGGCTCGTAACAGCATCCCAGTGCAGAGTACTGAAAGTAAGAACAGAGCTCGCTGCTGCTAACAGCGGGACTAAAATGTGTCGCGCTAAGCCTAATCGCTACCACAAACTAGAACCAAAAGTCTGACACAACGAGGCATGTAGCACCCATGGTCACAAAACAGAAAAAAGCATTAACATCGCTCATTTTGGTACAATGGTAAACAGTGATTGCAAAATCCAGAAAATATGCAATAACATACAACTCAATCACCAACTCATTTTCATCTTTTTAATTTTGTCAACTATGATATTCAAAATATCACAAAGAATGACAGAACTAGCAATTTTTCAATTGAAAAAAAATCTCTGAAATAGATTAACAGTTTCCTGTTTGACAATCAGTTTCACTTGAGTGTTCAAGTCTGCTGGTTTCTTCATGCGAGTTGCATTCTAATCTTTAGATAAGATACTATGATTATTATATTTTTGTGGGTAGATATGGTACTATGATAATCATTTAAAGTTTTAACTTCACAATAAAATGGATGTTGCCCACTATAATCTCGAAATAGGCTTTCGTCCGCTATATAGATATAGCAACGACCCGGTACATCTCAAAATCCATTGTTGGGGCAGACAGCACACGCACGCCCAAAAGAAATAAAAAAGAAGGAAAAAGAAACTAATGACAACAGAGTCGGATCGACGAAAACGATGATGATCCATAGCCGCTGCTCCCTCCAGAAATTTCCACTAGACTCCTAGCACTTCGGATCACCGCATACCAAGCAACACCTTCAGGAAGGAACGTGACGATGACGACGCTGCTGCTCGGACTGGTCCTAGGGTTTCCCCCGGTACGCGGAGGGGCATGGGTGAGGGGGATACCCGACGCCCTTCAAGAAGGAACGATGGCGCCCACGGGCATCGCTGCGTCAACGCCGACTAAGCCGACAAGGATTTCTCCCGTCAGCCACACACCCATCAGCCCGACCGATCCGTCGCGCTCCACCACACTTGCCACCCGCTAACATGCGCCACCACGGACTTGGAGTCACCACCGCCGTCTCACCGTGAAGAACGAAGCGGGACCGACGGGTCCGAGAGGGAGTAGCCGGGAACGAGGAGCGGCAGCGTCATCAGCCACGCGGGAGGGGACAACCTCCACCACCATCGGCGGTCACCGACCGGACGCAACAAGGGGAGCACACCAAACACATGGGCCCGGTCGAGCGTGAAATGGCTCGTGAAGCTCCCGTTGCCGTGCTGCAGTTGGCGCGCCGTCGTCTCTGCAACCCCTCGCACGAGCCACACCTCCGTCCGCCGGAGCCGTCGCAAGCGAAGCCGAGCCAGGCCCGCCCAGACCTAGATGGGGCCCCAAAGGGCCCAGATCCGCTGGCCCCCGCGGCAGCCCGCAGCCAAGTGGCCGCTATAATTCTGGTATAGCTATACGTGTTGCCTATTTATGTACTTTTTTGGCATCTGTGCCTATTCATTCGTGATACATTCTACTCCTTAGGTATGATACTAACTGAAGAGAAAAGCACACCTAGCTCTGAACTTTCTGAATTAACTGAAACACCTAACTTTTGGTTCATTTTTAACAATATATACTATGACAATCTTGATTGGTTTAGGCGTTGAGCAGCAGTTAAATATTTGTCTTTTGGCAATCTACTTTTGTTTTGTTCTTATAAGCAAGCTGCAGATACTACCATGCTCGAAAATAAAAATCACCCGATTTACCAAGCAGAGCAGTCTTCTCACACCGTGTTAGTAGAGGAATAAAAATAAGCAAAGAAGGTCGGCCTTGCTGTTGTGCTCTACAAGCTAGGTTAGTAGAGGAATTTTTAATAGTCTGTGAAAGCAAGAACGACATCATGCGATTAATTCTTTGCCAGAGCTCAGGGAGGGTGCTGGGAAATACTTTTGTTCTTCTCTCGGGCGGGTTTGATCCATCTCGTTCTCACAATCTCATTTGCACACATAAGAAAATCAGAGACGTCTCAGCATATCATGTCTCAGTTTAAGAGTAGAAATTCAAGTCGGATCAAACTGAAGCTCCAACCATAGCTGAGACCACGCATCGAAGCTTCAACCAAGTGCAAGCCTCAACACAACAGGTGACTATCCAAGCTACGTTGAGGTGAAAAACCTCGAGACAGGTAAGCTTTGCGCAGTCGATCATGTTGCTGCAGTGCTAGTGCTTCCCGTTGGACCGGCTGTATATAAATTTCTGAGAGGCCAGAGTTTGTCCCGTCTCATCTCTGAATTACTTTCTTTGAGCTGGGTTTCTTCAGCATAGATAGATGTGAGAAGGCAATACCAGGGCAAAACTACAAAAAGAGTTGGCGAGGTAGGGGTGGAGGAGTGTGTGTGCGCCGACGAACAAAGTACCCCCCACAGGGGCGAGACGGGGGGGCGAGGTTAGGGGTTAGCAGCGGGCTTCGCCGGCGACGGCCACTTCCGTGGCCACTTGCCAGCCGGCATTGATGCCCGGCGCACTTCAGCGCCACTAGATTGCCCTCCCAGGCTCAAGTCAAGGCGCAACAGCACACAACCATCCAACCCAAAGCTCGGCTCCGCCACCGTTGCCGGCGACGCTCACGCGAGCCGAGCTCTTTTCCCCCACCAACAATAGCCTCCGTAGAAGCTCGGAGTTACAGGTCTGCGCCACCAGACTCGGCGAGTGATCCGGCGAATGGGGCGCATTTAAAGGGCGCAAGTTCCGCCCGGAATGGCGAGGTGGGAGGGACTAATTAATGTCGCTACCTCATGCGTGCTGCGATTAACTCCGAGGAATTAGTCCCCGGCCGGTGGATCGAGCTCGGCCGCCTGACTCAGCGAGACGCCGGCTGCGGGAGCCGAACCGTCGTGAACGCGACGGGAGAGGCCCGCCTACGCCGCCGCGCAGTCCCAGCTCCGACGGTCGATGGTACGTCGCCCTTGCCGCCGGTGGATCTGCTGCTGATCGGAGGATTGGATTGGGGGTGTGGCGTTCGATCTGTTTGGATATATAGGCGAAGAGGTTATCAAGTACTCCGACTAGACGGATACGATTTGTCGCAAGCTTACGTTTCAGGTCAGCGAAAACGTATTCTTTGGATACGGTTTGGTTAACCTTTCATCGTGATCAGGAGCCTGACAAACCTGGAACATGCACACAAAGTTGCCGCGGGAACCTTGTTAAAACAACTTTATTAGTATGTGCTTGAAAAAATAACTAAACTAATGCAGAAAAAGGATATTCTCAATTTAAATTGTACCAACAAAATGCCATTTTCTTTTAATTAAAAAATACAAATCATTAACTGTGTAGGTATGCTTCAATTATCCAACAGATATACCACATATGACAATATAGCAATTGATTCAAAAAATATAACTTATATATGGATGACATGTATGGCTTGCTAGTGTGGCACGATTGCATCACTAAATTAATGCAAAAGGTGTAATTATAATTGACATACATAGGTGCTGATGTGGCATGCTTGCATGCTTAGAAAGATTAGATAGTGGATTACATGTAAATAAACTAGTAAGTATGCACGTGCAACGCACGTATCATAGAGTTATGAAATAGAGAGAAAATTGGATCGCAGGAAGGAGAGCGGTGGCATAAGTGTCGAGGGAGGAGGATCAATTATTGCGACGGCCATGCCTGCAGGTTTCCTTGGTATTTCCAAGCTAATTTTAGTGGCTCCTTTGATTACGTTCGACTATTGTAGAAAAAATTATTGGGAACTTTTTGTGTGTGTAAAATCAGTAATCAATAATTGGAAAACATGTCCGTGTTGGATGGAAGAGGTAAAAGAAATTTCCAAGGTAAGACCTGAAGCTTCCTTGAACTGAATGTTGGTTATGCAAGCAGTCAAAGTTAGGATCTAGCGTGTCAGTTATGCACTCTGAAAAATGTAAATCTTTGGACTTGTCTATCAAGTCAAGGATACATGATCCAACTATCGACATACTTTATAAAATCTGTCAGAACACTATCTATAATAAATATAGCGAAAGCAAGCACATGTAAGCACAATGTCTAAAAATGTCAAACTGTGTACAGGTCAAGTTTACACTAAAAGTAGAAATAGATTTTATGCACTGTAAATGACAAAATCTACCAGAATCTACCAACAAAGCTTAAAGGCACGGATTGGCAATATATATTTGTGAACCGAACATGACATAAACTGGCAATATAACCTCACGCCACAGTTTGGAAATAAATATGATGGTACATGACATTAACATTAAAAGTAATGTTAAAGAAATTTCAAGAATTAACCAACAGTCTACCCTATTTTTCACTCTAGTTTAAGGGAAATAAACTTGTTTTTTACATGACAGGGAAGACAAATGACACATGCTCCTTTTCAGTGGCAAAACAGTTTCACTCCTGAAGAGAAGTGTTGGAAACATGCACATGTTCTTATTTGACACCTGAACAAGCGATTGGATTGCTTCCAGTATTACAGGGGCCAAAAGTCATGGAACATCAGTGTGTATCCCGTATCACATCAATTTGGATTTTCCCTTTCATATCTGCATAGTGTAAAGTTGGATCAGATTGTAGTATTTATATGTAATTTAGCAAGAGTTCTACCAAGCCATTAACTATAGAATCCATATTTATTTCTTAGGTAAACATTGATATTATTTAGGAGTGAAAGACATACCTGACCCCACAAATTATTTTTGGAATATAAATTGATTAATATTAGTAGCAAGTTAGGAAAGTCATGTATGTGGCTAATCAATAGTTAGGAAGGTCATATCTCCCTAAGCGATAGGTAACTACTTCATAATTCACAACATGAAACCATGTCAGACTTGTAAACACATTTCGTAAATCAAAAACCATCTAATTTTTTTTCAGAATTTGTTGGCGTGCCCATATGTATTTAAATAAAATGATGATTCAGATAAAAAAAATAAAAAAAGCTAACAAAGTATGGTTGACTACAAAATAGCTTGAATAAATATCAATCAAAGAAGAACGAACCTGTATCATCCCTCTAAAACATCTATAAAGACAATATTCTTGGTGCTTTTTCCTGATTTATCAATTTGTTTGTTCGGCTTGGCCAAAATTCGCGTCGTCCGCCTTGATACACCCCTTGACAAGGCAACATACAGCTGACCATGGGAGAACACCGGCTCGGGAAGATAAATGCCAACATTTGGGATGGTCTGGCCCTGCGCCTTGTTAATGGTCATTGCAAAACTTAGGCGGATGGGGAATTGTTTCCTCTTAAGCTTGAAGGAAAGCGAGATGTCCTCCGATGGCGACAAAGGGATCCTCGGTATAAAGACCCTCTTCCCAACATGTTGCCCACCAACAATCTCTGCATCAATTGCATTATCTTGGAAGGCTCTAATCATTAGCCTTGTTCCATTGCAGAGGCCATTGTGAGGGTCGAGGTTCCGTAGCAGAATGACGAGGCAATTGACCTTCACTTTCAACACATGTGGTGGCAATCCATTTGGGGTGAGCGAATTCACAAAGTCAATCGGGTAATTGTTCGAGTAGTCATCCTCAATAGAGTCGAAGCTATGGTATACCTTCTCTTGGCCAGGAAACATGTCAATCATCTTGGAATTCAGCTCATCAACATAGTCATTCTTCGTGGAAAGAATAGCACGCGAGCTCATGTACTCTCCCGATTTAGCAATGGCACTAAGAGAGGGGAAAACTTCTTTGATTAGCCTATTGACTGTGGTTTCATCATCAGTATGACCGATCACAATGTCCTCAGGGAGACGCACATAGTCATCACCTTCTTCGGTTCCATTGCCAATCCTTAAGAGATACTCAGAGAACAAAGGGTCAGCTTGTGATCTCATGTTACGTGTAAGGTTTATCTTATGAATCGTCTGCCATATATAGGATCTCTGTATTGTAGCATCTGTGATCTGTGCTCTTGCCCCTTTTGGAACCACTAGAAGGACCTGCCTAAAATCTCCACCAAAAACGACAATCTTCCCCCCAAACGGCAAAGCACATCCCATTATGTCTTGGAGTGACCTATCAAGCGCCTCCATGGCTTGACGCTTTGTCATGGCAACTTCATCCCAAATTATCAAGGCCGCCTCTTTCAGCAATTCTGCCGTACCACTTTGCTTTGTGAAACCACACATGCTGTTGTCGGTGAGTTTAATGGGTATTTTGAACCTAGAGTGTGCAGTACGCCCTCCAGGTAATATCGAGGCTGCTATACCTGATGTAGCAGTGGCAATGGCTATCTCACCCATCGAACGCACCTTAGCAAGCAATGCCTTGAACAAATACGTCTTCCCAGTGCCTCCTGGAGCATCGAGAAAGAAGACTTGGCTTCTTTTGTTCATGATATGGTCCATGATGTCATTGAATCCAGCTAGTTGCTCACTGTTTAAAGAGTTGATAAGATCAATATGTTCTTGGTCCACACCGACCTCCCTCTCCTCTCTAACCTCCATGCACTCATCGCCTAGAAAAGCATTTGTATCAACCAGCTCCGGAAGGCCATAGGTTTTAATATCCTTCCCCATGGAATGCAACAAATCCCTGATGTCTCTAAGGACCATCTGCTCAAGTATTGCCTCGTTGGGCTGGGAACATCGGTAATCCTCAGACATCGACTCCAGGTGTTTGTGCCACAACTCTCGGATTTTTGTAACCTCACAAAATACTAAGATAGTGGCAAACAAGCGTCTAAGAGCACAAGGCATCTGAAATGTGGCAGCTTCAGTCAGGCAGTGATCAAGTGATTTGTCGTGCTCAATTAATCCTAATTGTTCACACGCCTCTCTGAAAGTAGAGCACGTAATGCCTCGCACCTTTTTCAAATCATCATATGATGTCGCACCTCGGACATGATTCAAGAGCACCCGCAAATAGTACCTCTCCTCCTCAGCAGGGTGTGCATACACAATTCTACCAATCTGTGGCCTTTGTTTTCTTTTATACCATCTCTTCTTTGATGCATCCCATCTGAAGTGTTCCGGAAATTGTCGTGCATAAGGATTCTTTCAATTCATTTCGAAGTACTCAATAAGCATGGTTCTAGAAGAAGATGGCTTATCAACAACATCTTTCAGATTCTCATCGGCTTTAAATGCGACCATGTGCATGCCTGGCAAATGAAGTTGCAACTGCAAGACTAAAGGACTAATTCCAAACATTTTAAAGCATAAAATCATGTTGATAGCCTCTGGAGGTGATACATATCGTGCATCTTGGTATTGTCGGATCTCATTAATGACGCCCCCATTGTTGATGACATCCTGCTCAAATGAAAATGATGTTCGGTCATGTCCCTTGTAAATGTACTTGAACAAATACTTCACTGCCTTGATGCTCGAGCAAGCTTCTACATTGATGTGGCAGTTGTACTTCATGAGAAGAAAGGGGTTGTAAGGGACCACCCACCTATTGTCCAACTCTGCTCCTCTTACTTTTACTCGACGTCCATCCTCCCTCCTCCTATATATGGGATATGAGTCCTTTCCCTGTTGTGTAGCGGGGCAATTCTCCCGAGGATAGTGAAAACGACACTGCTCCTCAATCATGCAAGCACATTTTTATTGAGGACACCACATGGCCCGTGCAACATGTGTTTTATGACCAGAGCATGTAGGACAGGGTATTTATCTTTATCAGGTATTTCTGCTTATATGACTCTGTCATAGTCATCTGGAGTCTTTAACTTGCTACCTGCCTTCATGATTAGAAGGATATGTTCGTGTGGGAGCCCTCTTTTCTGAAACTCGGTCACATGAACATAGGCCGCAACCTCGCCAAAATGCTTCTTCTTGATGAGTAAGTCCATCAAATCTCGTTGCTTTGCTTTGTACACTCTTACAACCAGGTCTGGTCGATCCTGTGGTAGCTGTCCGGGCATCAGCTCTGTTGTTATCTCCTCCCAGTATGGGTTGCATGTCATTGTGATGAAGTAATCTGGTTTACCCCATCGCTGCACTATGGCAATTGCATCTAGGAACCTTCTCTGCATATCTCTATCACCACCAGGAAATGTCCTTGGGAGCACAATCCGTTTACCAATCCGATCACCACATGACTCACCAGCAGCGATCGTGTCTACAAGACCCTACATAGAAGATACATAATGCATGCACTAAGAATACCGAACTATATATTAAAAATGAGGTCGCTAATGTCATATAAAAACAACCCCAATAATGGTACCTGGTAGAGGTCCGCGCGTATAATCTTCTGATTTTCTGGCTTGGAGTACCAATCCAGCCTCATTGTCTCGATTTTAATGTACATATCAACGGCCCATTGTTGGAAAAGGCACCCCCCGAACAGGACGATGTTAAAAAGCTTCTTCCTGATCATCAGCTTGAAGCAGTAATACTCCCTTGCAGATACATATTTTCTTGATTGAACAGGTTCGTCCTCCTCGTCCTGGTTGTCCTCTTTATCATCTGAATGAAGATTCATAACATTAAACAAATGGGAGACCCTTAAAATAGACGTGCCTAAGTGATGAAACTTACCTGGGGGCAAATCAGCCACGTGGTCATCAATTTGTTCAGAATTATCAAATGTAGTCTGCATTGTGTCATCATCTATTTCCGTTAAATTAACACTTGTCGGCAAGTCAGTAGACCGTTCTTGACCTCGTTCTGAACTACCAGCTGGACCATTTAAACACAAGAAGTTTAGAATATTAGTTTTTGTTGTTGTTTTAATTGACCATGTTACATATCTATAACTATAAAATCATACCCGTGTTAGACTCATGGCCTTCATCTTCTTGTGTAGGAACATATGGCAACCATCGATTCCAACCAGTCTCCCCACCAGGAAAGAATAATGGATACGCCAAAGGGTCATAACAACCATAGTATGCCCTAATATACAAGGGACGCTCTCCTGATCCATGCACGAAAACATGTCGATCAAAGCAGTTCTGTGTGTTACCCCCTTCAACCCATATCGCAGCAACCTAGGAAGTTGTCGGGGCATTGTACTGTCGCTGATCCAGGGTTATATCTGTGTTTATTTCAATTCTATATTCATCAAGGCTTGCTGAAGAACCAACATTCTGAAAAGTCTGCACGTAAGGGTTGTGTTATAGTATACTTAGAATTTTGCGAATGAGATCAATATTAAGATCCGGAGACCTCTGGACCCGGTGCGCCAAGCTGTCATCCGTATCATAAATTTATAGTTGCAAATGTCGCGGACCATGTTCACCATGAACCAAATGATCCAAACGGTGGTACAGTTGTCCATGTGCACGGAATGTATATATCCCAGTGCCTGCTGCAGTGCTGACTCGTTGGTCGAGTGTCACTCCAAGACTCGTGAATGAGAAGTGTGAGTTGAAATACCTTATGTTATCTCTGAAATATTTAGCATCATCATCATCCTGACTTGTAAACAATCGTTTCAACTCAGCAAGCACATCTGGAATAGATATGCTAACTTTTCCTTTTCTACAACAGAATGCAGGCCCCTCGTATTAAAATCGCATTGCTCCACAATAGCTGCAATCTTTAACTTTCCTCAAAACATGGTGCTTCTTTGGCAGGTTATGGTAGGCTTGGTTATCATCGGCATAAAGGGGGATGCCATCAGCAGCTATTCGGTATGATTCAAATTGGGCATCTGGATATGTACATTTAATTAATTTACATGTTTGAAATGGTAGAGTATTTTGTTGGTAAATCAAGTCAGTTGTAGAGATGCTTACATTGTTCAGTGAACATCCTTGCTTCATCATCAAGCTCATCTTGTGCGTGTTCTCCATGGTGTATGGCCTCCAAGTGTTCTAGTGGGAAAGATAGTCATTCCACGACCAAGAGAATGTAAATTACACACTTTTACGTGTTTGGCCAAAGGGCGTAAAAAAATGCACGCAACAAAATACATACCCTGAAAGTTGGATGTTTCCTCGTGGGGCTCAAGTATTCCGTAGGGATCTTCAGTCTGGTGCTTGTCTCTTGACGAATAATTGGTAAGAATTCATTATTGAAGATAGTACTTTATGGAAAACATCCAGATATTAAATACTAAAATATTTACCCGCAAGAGCTTCACGCGGATCGGTAGCACTGGACATATTGACAGGCCTTTTTTGTCTGTTTATTTGCTGCATCTCGTACATATCATTTCTGTGCAGCCAATCAGAATCTTCGCTCGTATTGATATTCACATTTGTCTGCGAGGTACATCTATGGGCAGGCTCCCCTACGGGTATAACACAGATGATCTTTAATCACCATCATGTTACAATCTGTGAAATAATATTATGTGACATGTACCTGGGGACATATCAGAGTTGAAGTTTGATGCTGCAACTTTGCTCCTCATTTTGCTGTAGTCGCGTTTCTTCTGCAAGAGAGAAGACATTTGTTCGGGACTCATTGAATTGTATCGGACTCTCTCACGCAACCTTTTTTTCTGCTGCACTTTGCTTGAGAGACGATGGAACTAAAAGGCTCCCAATTGATCTTTGATCTGATCAGAAAATTGAACATAAGAATACAAATTATGGAGCAAAAGAAGAATATAGTTATGAGCACGCATAGAAGTCTTTACCTGCGCTGCCACATCTAGTTTCAAAGCCTGCATGGAAGGTTTGTACAGAATTATCACTTTGAATTGCACTCGGGGTGGAGTTGGTATTGATACATAGTGTCAGCAATGACCGGAGAACAATGAAGTGTGCCATCTTTGAAACATGTTGCATTAACACCTGTAGGTGGCAAAATCTCTAGCATTATTCAATTTTTAGTACATGTTTGATAACACAAGAATAGTAATGTGTGCACCTTGCGTCAAACCTGATTGCTGCAAGTTTGCATTTGTAATGTCTGATAAAGTGCATTGGATGCGTGCTATAGGTTGAGATTTTTGGTTGGCAACATGTGGTCTCACCACCGATTTTGCTGAATATACATTTAATTTGAACAAGAAGAATTATATATATTTATAGCTATACAACAATATAGAGTTGCGGGTGATACCAGGTGTTATAAGCGCTGCAACTGAATCATTGTCTTCCGAGTTAGCCGCGTCTCGTTTTCTTTGACGTGCCTGTCGCTGCTTCAGTAGGTATTCGGCTCTCTTTTCTTCACTCATTCGAGCATACCAACCTTGACCCCTTGGTTTTTTCTGGGCCGGTAGAGTAACATCCGAAAATTCAGCAATATTTGTGTGCGGCGTGCCTCCATTATCACTCTGCCCTGTGACAACAACTTCACACACAACACATGAGAGCAGAACTGAATAATGGAAACATCGCAAAGTACTACTCCCTCCCGTCCATAATAAGTGTCACAGTTTTAAACTATACTTGGTAAGGAAATACGTGTGTGAATGTACTAACCTTTTCCATGCCGTGGTGGAGCGGTACTTCATCTCACTCATTAATGGCGGCGAAGATCGGCGGCATGGCGCTGTGGAGGCGCGCCGCCCGATGCACGGAGATGGACTCGCGCAGGAGGAGGTAGCTGTCTGGCGTCATGGTGACGTCGATGGCGGAGTGGCCTACACAAGGTAGAAGACTCAATATATTCTGAAGACGGACCTGTGGAAGATGGCTGCGACGACACAAGAGTGTGTCTGACCGGATTGTGCCCCAGACCCGGTATGTGGCTCGGCTGGGGCTTCCGGCTTTTGATGTTAGGTTTAGGTGAGTGGTTTGGGTAGTGGCCCAACTAGCATCCCTTCATCATATGGATAAGAGTAGCGGCATATGTTACCGAGATGGTGGATTCAGGAATATTGTTTGTAATACTTTGGAAGGTCCTCGAGAATAATTAATAAAGTGGCCGTATGCATCTCCCAGATGCAGAGGCCGGGGGTCATCCTCCTTTTCTAAAAAAAATAAAATTTGAGCCATCTGTATGAGGAATCATTTCGACAACTCCATCATTTGCAGCTATAAATTAGACAGTGATGTACCTTAGTTTAAAACTGCGACACTTACTTTGGACCGGAGGAAATATTTGATAAAGAAAAATGTGTGTGAATGAACTAACCTTTTCCATTCCTATTTGAGCCATCTGTAAGAGGAATCATTTGGACAACTCCATCATTCACAGCTACAAATTAGACAATGATGTCAGTTCTGAGGTTTTGTCAGACACAGAGAATAATCTCAACCATGGGTCCGCAAAGTGCACAAACATGGACCTTTTGCAAACGTGTTTGTTACATCAGTAAACGGAGCACGTTCGCTCCGAACCAATCCGCTAGATGGTGTAGATGACTTAGTTGCATCTTTTTTTGCCTGGCGTGCTATTCGTAGTTTCTTTAGGTATTCCGCTTTCTTCTCACCGGACAGACGAGCATACCACCCTCCACCATTGCTCTGATTATTCTCCAAACCAGTACATGATTCCGAATTCTGCAACAAATGGATTTTGAATCTTGATTAGCAAACAGAGAATAGTTATCACCGAAGAGCACTGAAGAAGGGAACATATAGGACGTTAGTTGGCTGTGAGCCCACTCAGATTCAGATTTGAATAATGCTCTCATGGATGGCTTTTGCAAAGTTAAAAGAATTGATAGTGCACAAAAAATTATCACTGATTTTCTGAGATGGAGAACATAAAGTAGCACTTCTGAATTGAAAAATCTAATGTACTGTTCGCATACGTTATGTCAGTTTGTTAGGTAGATGTAACTCGGCCCCAAAGTTTGTAGAAAGCCAAGCGCAGCACACTACTACCTTTTTAATTAATCTTTTCAAACTGTTATTAGTAATCACCTGCTTCCAGTTAGCACACTCCGAAGCCTTTAATAATCAGTACAACACATTCTGAAAGATCTAACAATTGGAGGGATAACAATGACAGTGATAGTCCGGGTTGAATTTATTTGGTCAGTACCCGCACCTTCGAATTATGTTGATCGGTCCCAGTGGATTTGATCCCCGGCTGCATATCTTACGTAACACGTCCGCTTGCCCGCCCGCTCGTCGACGTAGCCGCTCAGGGCTGTTGAAACATCTGGCAAAAGATCAATATAGAAAATATGTTGGATTCAGAACACTTCGCTTAAACAAGCAGAGAGGCGGGTTTAATTGATATATTGTAGACAATGCCGGTATTGAGAATTCAGGGGCCCGCGGCCCTTCGAGGCTCTTAGTATAAATGTGTAATAGTAATTAACATACGTAGGAGACGTGCTCGAGATCTAACAATGAGAGGGGAAAGACGGTTTATTTAATAAGCAAACAAATAAAAGCAGACACCTCAATGCGTACTGAGCGAGCTGATCAAGCATATCCAACTTGTACCATTGTGACAACATTGCTACAGGAAACATGCATCTCTACTACTTCCTTCGTTTCTAAATATTTGTCTTTCTAGAGATTTCAAATGATGACTACATACGGAACAAAATGAGTGAATCTACACTCTAAAATATGTCTATATACATCCATATGTGGTGACCATTTGAAATCTCTAGAAAGACAAATATTTAGGAACGGAGGGAGTACTACACCGTAGTAAGTATGAACTGCAGGCTTTAAACAGTAAGGCCGTGGCATATGCTATAGGAAATCAGCGTGTACGAGCAGTTTAATTAGGATTATCATCAACTTTGAGTAATTAACAGTACATGCGAAGGCATAGGTCGCTGGACGCGACTGCGTAAGGAGACATGCTCGTACCTATCGTGGCCGCGTAGCGCTGCAGGCCCACGTCGCCGTCGTTCCTCAGGACGAGAAGACCGGGAGAGTCAAACCAAGAGTCGAGCCGTCGAAGAGGCCGAACACTCAAACAGGTGAACGAAAAGAAGGAAGTGACGGAAGTCAAGGAACGATCGGAACCAAGGTCAGGGTCTGATCGATCATGTCATCCGAACAAACAGGGAAACCAGCGATTTGGTTTCCATGTTATTCTCTGCCTACATGCGAACATGGGCCAGGACTTTTTCTTATTTCCTTCTATGTACGCAAAACATGATGGCGTAGATCTTGGTAATTATTGTTAATTGATATTTTCCTTCTATGTACGCAGCACACAAGGCTGAGTTTCAGAAAAAAAATATGATGGCGTAGATCATGGTAATTCTTGCTAATTGATATGATTAAAATAGGCCCATGTTGGAGCGAGATCGTGGTAATTATTGCGTAATTATGAAATATGATGGCCTAGATCATGGTAATTCTTGCTAATTGATATGATTAAAATAGGCCCAGGTTGGAGCGAGATCGTGATAATTATTGCGTAATTATGATGGCGTAGATCATATGGTAATTATTGCTAATTGATAATGGTAAATGATGTGATACAACATTGAGGCAATCCGGTCCACTGAGAGATGGCGGATGTATGATTGAGATGTAATGTTTCTGCCACAACTCGATTGTTTAATAATAGTAGAGATAAAAGGAAAGATCATGTCAAAGAAGTGGTGAACAGAGTGCCGATCCTTCAGAAGAGCGGTCACGTCGGCAGACTTGTCCGATAAGACATGCATGAAACCCGGAGGGCAGGGTAACATTCCCCGTAAAAAACCCAAGCCTTGTGTTCGTTTGAACTTTGAACCAAAATTTGGCCACTCAACGAGAAGGGAAAATGCACGACATGTTTTTCAAAGAAGGATCAGCTGTTGCACCTAGCTACGTAGTAGTAGTAGCAGCAGCAGACTGGGGCGGTAGGTCCGAGTTATCGCTGTTCTTGTACTACTACTACCATGCAATTCAAGGACTACTAAATCCACAGCCACAGGTCTTCGCTCGACCTCGATCTCGCTCAGTCGTCGTACGGATTTGTGACTTTTGGCCTTGCTTGACTTATGTATGCCAAAAGCAGCCACATGCCGAAATAGTTACTCTCACTTACTGCGGTGGACATACACGGCTGCGACGGTGTGTCTGTGTATGGCTTGGCCGATCGAGTTGAATGACACGGCTGTGACAGTGTGTCTGTATGGCACGCGCGAGGAAACCAGTTCACAGCAACTATTGCCCAACAGCGGGAATCAATGCACGTACCAGATTCACCAGACTTCACGGCCCCATGCAGCAGAAGCAGAACGGTGGGAATCAATGTACGTGCTCGCTCGTCTATCAGTTGCCATCTCTGAATCTCTGAAGTGAATGATGAAGAGCACCTCCAATAAACTCGCTTGCACGTCAAAATTGATCAGAAATGATTTCACGCAACAAAGGCAGTACTAGCACAACACGAGATGTTGCCACATTACACAAGATGAAGAGAAATTCGAAGTGTTACTACGAATGTTAATTACACGGCTAGCGTTGCCAGTACTAGCCATGTACTACCATCGTACCACAAGCCAAGAAAGCGCATGCACTCTGAGAGAGACAGAACTGTACACATTTTTTGCGGAAATGATTTAGATCTATTAGTAGTATCAAACTTCACCGGAAGTACAAAGCACATCAACATGATAAAAAAAAGTTACTTCGAGGTTCTAAAACCACCTGTATCCAACAGAAAGGGCAAATAAATACTGGCGATGAAGACGCACGCAGGACGCAGCATCCCATCGATCATCACGACATGTTGGGTTCAGTGGACGCATGAGCTGAGGCCCAGGCATCCCATCCACAGGCCCCCCGTCTGCACGAAACCGCATTCAAACAGAGTCCAGTCAGCTCCAACCACGCGACAAAAAGTAAAAACTTTCTTTCTTTCTTGGCGGCCGTACTACGTACCTTGGTTGGCCGCCGGTGGGAGGCGAGCTTCGGCGGTGGCACCTGGTACAGGTCCCCGTCGACCGGCCGCACCACCCGCCTGGAGCCGCCGCTCTTGGAACGCTCCCGGGGCACGTCGCCCTCGGGCCGCCGCCTAGCCTGCTTCTTGGGCGTGGCCGTGGGATTGCGCGGGGGCGGTGAGTACCTGAACCACACGTCGCTGCAGGCCTCCGCCTCAGGCGTGGCGTAGCACGCGGCCGGTGCAACAACGGCCGGCGGAAGTGCCGCCGTCGCCTGCGGCTCGTCGTGGTGGTAGTTGTAGTTCCACTCCCCGAACGCCGGCACGCGACGCCTCCTCGCTTTCTGCAAGCAAAGCCCAAACGATAACTAGGACTCCGATTCTGGGTGAACTTACTGGCATGAATGCCTTGCCTTGCTCAAGGTCACAGGACACTTACCGCCATCTGGTTCAGCACCGAGAAGAGCAGACAGAATGAGTTACGAAGAAGAAGTAGACGACGACGAAGGAGAGGAAGAAGAAGGGAAGCTGGGGCCGGTGAGTGAGTGGGGCTACGAGGCTGAACAGAATGCAATGGAACCTCCTCCAATGGATGTGCGTGTATTTATAGCGACGCAGCACGCCAGTAAGCACGGCCCGGTGTGTGGCGTTGAAGCGAGGAGTGGGGCTCGGGACCGGCAACATTTGACAAGGAGCGAGCAAGAGAGGATGGAAGGCCCACCTTTTTCAGTAGCTCATTGTAGCCTGCAGCGGGCTATGCCGCTATGGTACTCCATCGGCGCGAGACAGGGGTGCAGATGAATGGAGGGAGGGAGGAGTACTCGTCTGACTGACGCGCGAGCTTTTTACTGCGACGAACCATCGGGGCGGGGCACCGTTTTCTGTTGTCGCCGCGCGTCGCGCCGGGTTGGCAGCAGACCCTGGAGGCGTCCTGTCGCGCCCGCGTGTGTGTGTGTTTTTTCGGCATCATCACAGGCTGATTAGAAATTTTAAATTTTGCGACGCTGCGTGTGCGCGCCCTGCTAGCAAGCTGCCGACTCCGAGGCAACGCGTTGACAAATGACAAGATGTCTTCTCTAGAAAGACGCACAGATTAAGGAGCATACGTAGGTAGGACTGAGGTGTTTGGTTTCCAATCGATTTACACCGTTACTGTAGAGGGAATGGAGAAAAATGGGAATTTCTTTGGTTACTTTAATCAGCTGTAACGTAATCAGCCCTACAGCGAGGAATTTGATCTTAACCCACGCTTTACTCCAAACTTTCATGCCTCGCCATCCCCTTCCTCGACCTTGGCGTCCACCACCGACGATAGCAACGAGAATTCCTGCCTCGATCAGCTGGATGATGTGTTGTTGAAGCCCGCAGTCGAAGCTAGTTGTGGGCATGGTGGCATGCACCGGCGTCAGCCGCTCTCCATCCTTACCAGTGTGCCCGGCCTATAGGTCCTCACCCACGTCGGCCACTTGGTCATAGCGCACATGCTCGTCGGCACCGGACGCTATACCAGCATGCTCCAGCCTCCACCGGCGACCGCGGCCTTGTAAGCCGCCACGTCGAGCCGCCGCCAAACTCAATGAGGCTGGATAGGGAAGACGTGGTAACAGTTTTAGGATAGCCGCGAGAGGGTCCCTCTGGTTTCTGTTAACACACGATTTTGAGCGGAATCAGATTTGCACTGGATCGGTAATTGATACCGTGGTATGTGATTACAGCCCAAACTAACCAAACAAGATTGTTATTATTTTTGCAAAAAATATTAATTTCATATCAACCAAGGTGGTTCATTATGATCCTCTTGGCAAAGAGTGCCAATTTCGTCTGGGCCATGGCGAAGCCAGACAGTCGTGCGAGTAGATGATCTACCCATTTGTGCTAAAGCATAAGCTACATTATTTTGGCTTCTCCTAACATGTGCTATAGAATAATCACACCTAGACTTAAGTAGTAGTTTTCCTTCCTCGAGTAAAGCAGCCACTGAAGATCTATTTGGCGTGTCATCCATAAGCATTTGAGCAGCCACAGAACAATCCGTTTCGATGATAAAAGGCTCTGTGCTCTACTCCAAGGTGAGTGCAATGCCTTCTGCACATGCTGAAACTTCCGCTTCAAGGGCGCTAGAACATGTATGAAGAAAATGACATGATGCAAAGACGATATGTCCTTCACGGTTCCAAAGGGTAATCACATCCTTGGACTAACCAATGTCTCTTTTGAGAAAGATCGTGTGTGTAGTGCATGCATAGCCGGGAAGCAACATCAATCAAAGCACCCACCCAAGAATATTGTATCTACCTCAAGGCCTTTGGAGTTACTTCATGTGGATCTCTTTGGGCCTCCTTCATGGGATAGTCTTGGTGGGAAAAAGTATGGACTTGTCATTGTTGATGATTACTCAAGATATACATGGGTATTTTTCCTCAAGTCCAAGGACGAGACGAAGATTACCTTCATTGATTTTTTCAAGCAAGCCCAACGCAAGTTTGACAAAGAAATCTTGGAAATAAGAAGTGATAATGGCTCTGAGTTCAAGAACTACACCTTGGAAGAATTCCTTAGTGATGAAGGGATTGAGCATCAATATTCCGCACCCTACACTCCTCAACAAAATGGTGTAGCCGAGAGGAAGAACCGTACACTTGTGGAAACGGCAAGGTCCATGTTGGATGAATACAAGTCATCACATAGTTTTTGGGCCGAGGCTGTCAACACCGCATGCCATGCATCAAACCGGCTCTTCCTCCGCACGATATTGGAGAAGACTCCATATGAGCTCCTAACCGGGAACAAGCCAAATGTCAAGTACTTTCGTGTAATTGGGTGCAAATGTTTCATCCTCAATAAGAGAGAACGGTTAGGAAAATTTTAATCCAAAACAATTGAGGGCATATTTGTTGGTTATGGATCAAACTCTCACGCCTACAGAGACTACAAAAAATCCAATGGATGTGTCGTAGAAACTTGTGACGTGGTGTTTGATGAATTTAGTGGCTCCCATGGGGAGCAAGTTGATCTAAGTAATGTAGGTGAAGAAGATCCTTCTCAAGATATTTTGACCATGGGTGTTGGTGCTCTTCTTCCAATGGAATAAGAACCTCATGATGATGAAGAAGATGGAAGTTTCACACATCATCAAGCCATTTCAACACCCATACCACCTCAAGCTCCGATTGCTCAAACAATGCCCGCTGTTCAAGTACAAGAAGAAGATCAAGTCCCTCACCATGATCATCTTCAAGAACAAGATCATCACCAAGAGCAAGAACAAGAAAGTGCAATCACTGATGATGAACCTCACCAAATGCAATATGAAGAAGAAGATCTTCCACCACACACTAATGATCCATATGTTGAGGATGTGGATGATGGAAATGAAGTTGAACCTCGTGAAACCCTAACCTCCACTACAAAAAAATACACTTCCGTGATGATACGTGTTTGTTATAGTAGGTCACGTTTTCTGTCATGCATGTACATCCATGACGATTTTATGACAGAATCAAGATAGTCATACATGTGTTGTCGTAGAAGTGTTCCATGACATTACCAAAATTATGATCACAGAAGTGTCCACTTCCATGACGATAAATCACGCGTCATAGAAGTGCTTTCGTCAAGGATAACCGTCACGTGGCATCCACCGTAACGGGTCGCCGTTCAGCTATCGGGTTCCGGTTTGGATCCGATAACCCGTTAACAGCCCAGACCAATAGCAATTTTCCACGTATAAAATTCTCATTCGCCGACGATCCACGTGTCGGCTCAGCGTTGGGACAGATGTCAACCGTTCATTTGACACGAATCGCCAATGAAATGTTGACACGTGAGACGGCCCAATAGAGGCCCGTATAGGTTTAAAAGCCGGCCCACGAACAGGCCCACAAGATTTCATTAGATCTAATGGGCCGGCCCGTTAACAGCCTAACATTTTCTGGACCAAATTATAGCCCACATCAGATATGGGCCGTTAAATGACTGCATTATTCTGGGCCAGTTTACGGCCCATATTAGATCCGTCCTGTTAATAGCCTGCAATAGTTTGGGCCAAATTACGGTCCATACCTGATCCGGCCCGTTAACTGACTTTCATTTGTTGGGCCAAATTACGGCCCATAACAGATACGACCCTTTTAACAGCTACTGTGCCATTGGGCCGATTGGGGGCCTGATTTGCTCTTCGGCCTCTTAATGGCCCGTTTAACAGTTCGGCCCGATATTAGTTTTGGCCTGTCAGCGGCCCTGTCTACATATGGGCCTCTTAAAGGCCCGGGCTGCACCTGTGCCTAATAATGGTCCGTAGTTACTTTCGACCTCTTAACGGTCCGTAGTCTTCGTGGATACATTCTAGCCCAAACTGCCTATCGGCTCGTTAAAGGCCCTTGAGAGTGTTGGGCCTAATTTTGGCCCGTTATACATCTGGCCTGCTTCCTGCCCGTCATGTAATTGGGTCAGCCAAGGCCCAAAAACATTTCACCCTGTTAATGGCCCGTCACCCGAATGGGCCAATAATGGGCCGATTTATATTACAACATGGTGTCGGCCCGTGATTTGTTTCGCCACAATTAATACTGAATCTTGTTTTCAACCTGTTAAAAGCCTATTTAATTTACCGGCCCAATTAAGGCAAGCGGTTTACTCGGCCTTTTAAAGGCCCGAAACTAATATGGGCCAGATTAAGACTAGACCTAACTAATGGCCCAAGATGATTGTAGGCCCACAGTTTGGCCCGTACTAGCGATTGGCGGCCGGTCAGTTTTAGTACAGAAATTATTATTTTATAAACCTAACCTATTGGCTCATTGCGCACCGATCGAAGATTACGACCTTTCCTCAGAGCGACGATAGCATAAACAACAAATAAATTACAACATCATGACGAAGAATAAACCTAGACTATACAACAAAGAAATTACAACATATTACATCCCCTGGGCATCAAAATTCGCCGCCAGTGATAATAAAGGGCAACCAGACATCATTTTTCACAAACTGGGCAGGTCGCCACCAGTGGAAGTTAGCTGGCCGGCAAAATGATAGACCGAACCGACAACACTTCAACACAGTTCAAGAAAGGTTAGCCCGACCCAGGAGCTGCACTGCAAGCAGCTTAGCAACCTGATGAGAATGCGCTTCTTTGACACTTATATCCACCAACTTAAGCTGCATAGCATCAATAGACGTCCTGTACTTATGGTTAATCTTGCATAGAGATTGGAGTTCCAGTCGGATTTGAGCGGAAACATGTCTTTCTGCTTGAATTTCAGATTGAAGAAGTCGAACAGATTTAGGCGGCGACTTCATCGAGCTTGTGTCACTGAGTAAGTTCGACACTACATCAAGATATGACTTTGTGGTTGTATCCCTACCCTCAAGATGTGTTGCCTTCTTCTCTCGAATATATGTTAGAGGGACAAACAATGGATTCGTCTCACTATCATTGTGTCAGTTCTTATTGTCACCCTAAAAGAGAAACACGTATCTAGATAACAAGTTTTGCACATATAAGCATCAGCGCTGTCAATTCATCTAATTTCTTTGCCAGAAATAAAGAGACACGGTTTAAAATAGTACTAACATAATAGGCATTGTTCATAGTTAAGACGACAGGAAATGGCATTGTGCAGGAGCGGCCAGCTTCACCAGACCACTGGATTACAGATCAAGAACACAAGCATACATGTAGTTCTAAACAACGTATAAGCATGAATGGTGAGTGTACTATCAATTTATACCATTTCATATTGGTAAATAAAGAGACACGGTTTAAATATCATTAATATAATATGGCATTGTTCATAGTTGAGACATAACAGGATATGCATTGTGCTGTTGTTGGTAGTTTCACCACACCACTGGATTACAGATCAAGAACACAAGCATACACATAGTGCTAAAGAATATAACTTGCTATGTTTAGTTTGATTTACATGTTACGAATAAGGAACCAGGTTGTACAACTAAAGACTAAAATTGAGAAGGACAAACTTATGTTTATGCACTTCTTCTTTATAAACTTTGAACAAGCAATTTGACGCAGACGACAAAAATAAATAGCATTTGCACTCATAGCTATCCAAAAATACACAACAAAGTTTGAAGGCTCGAGGAGGAAAAACTTACATTAGGAGTGAAGACAGGCTCTATAAAGCCCTTGTCCATATTGATGGGGTGGGGGAATTCAAGAAGTTTACCGCACACTCTTTTTCAAGAGCTGTAACGCCCCAAGACCGACGCTCCAGACGGCTTCCACGTTCTTCGTGATCATCGCGTGTATTTATTTGTTTGTTGCATTTCATCATTGCATCATCCGCATTGCAGCGGCACTTCGTTGCCGTCATTTTTTTTAAAAAAATTTGCATCCGTTCGTAGTTCCCGCTTCTCCCTGTTGCCTTCGTTGTCCCTTTCGAGACGAACCGTTCTTTTGTTGTCCGACCGTTTGAGCCTCTCTGCACAATGCACAAAACCCCTTCTCGCGCGCGTCCGAAACCTTCCCCGAACCCGACCGGGGCAGTCGTCACCGTTGGATCCGGATCATCCCCAAATATCCTCTAATTATCTTCGGTTTCTCTTTTGGACTCCCTAACCCATTAATTCCGGACCGCCCGATCGCAATCGAAGGATCCAAATCATTCCCTTTCGTATATATATAGACCCCTAATCTAAATTTGTACAAACCCTATTTTCTAGGGATCCTCCTCCCGCCGCCACTCTCTCTGGTTCCCCTCGGGATCACTAGCGAACCAACCAGCGCCTCCCCTGGTCTCCTCCTCGTTTCCCCATCGACCCAATCCCCTAGCGCCGCCACCTCTCCCTCGGGATCCCTCCCGATCCCCTTGAATCCACCAACCAAAACGCCACCACCCACTCCAGATCGAGAGGAGCTCGATCTCGACCTCTCTCCCGACCAGTGCCTCCCCTCGCGTTCGGCCCATGTCGGAGCTCGTCGTCGCTGGCCACCCAAACAGCAACTGCAGCCCCGCCGCCGGCTGACCGAACCAGCATCCCGCGCCAAGCCTCCTGCCCCAGGGACGCGCTGCCTCCCGAGCTCGTCCTCCCGTGGATCCCCTCGATCCCCTGCCTTGCCGCGTCCGCCTCCTCACCTCAGCCCCGAGCGCCACCCCCGTCGACGGCCTCGCCGGAGCAGCGCCGCCGGATCAGGCCAGCTCCTCGCGCCCTGCTTCCCTTCCATCTCCTGATGTTCATCTTCCCCTGCTCTTTTTCATATATCTCCCTCTCTGTTTATGAGCACAGGAGGTGTGGAGCATCGCGCCGTCGTCCTCGGTCGTTGCCGCCCGCCGTTGTTCTTCACCGGATCCGGCATCCCCGACCCCTGATCCGCTCCTTCTCCGCCCTCCTGTGGAGCCTAGTCGCGCCAGGTCCCACCAGTGCATCGCCAGCCGCTGCCGTTGCCTCTGCTTCGAGCCCTACCGCCCGCTGCCTCCTCTGTATCGCCGAGCCTCGCCCGTTCCAGCGCCGCTCTGCGTTGACCGGTCCAGCGCTAGCATGGACGAGCGCCACTCGCCTGCGCGAGGCCACCTCTGCTCCCGCTGCAGCCCAGCTCCCTCTGGCGCCAAGGCCCAGCGGTGCCTCCCCTTGGCCCGTCACCGCGATCCCCAAGGCCCAGTTCCCTGTAGCCCAATGTGAGAAACTCTCCTCAGCCTAGTACAACTCAGATTCGGCCCATGTATTTTTTTCCTGCGCTGCGAATTTGTCTAATTATCCAGAGAGCTGCCTGTTTTACAGAAAAACCCTCCATGTTCATGCATTTAATATCGCATAAACCGTGCATCAGATTAAAATACTTCTTATATGAAAAATGTCTAGAATTTCATCTAGTTTCATAATATGCTGCTCTCATCCAGGTTTAAAATGTTTAAACTTGCTGTTTATTTAATTTGCTTAAATGCCATGTTAAAATGATTTATTTCATAACTAATTAACCGTAGCTCCGATTTTAATAAACTTTATATGTAAATGGGGTAGAAAAATGCATAAATAACTTGGTGCACATTATTTTGCTATTTAACAACATTAAAATTGTGTTTATGGCAGAACAGTAGAAAATTCGAAATATGCGTATGAGGATTTTCCGGAATTGTTGTTCGTTGTTTCCGGCCTCATTTAAATTGCCTAGATAGGTAGTTTTGTTATGGTTCACCTCTTGCCATGCTTAACCACAGTTAATATTGTTGGGTACATAAACGGGAGAGAACTAAATAATTGATGTGGTGTTTCGTCAATATGCAACTCGTTGCATATTGAGCTCCACTTAATTTGTAGTGTTGTTTGTTGCATTTGCCATGCCATGAATCATTAAACCGGACATGCATCATACTTGATTTTGCATCATGCCATGTGTATGTGGTGGTTGTTTACTATGTTGTTCGTTTCTTTCCGGGTTGCTTCTCTCGTTTGATTCGGTTTCGTTCCGGAGTTGTGAGGATTCGTTCGACTACGTCCGTTTCACTTCTTCATGGACTCGTTCTTCTTCCTAGCGGGATTTCAGGCAAAATGACCATACCCTTGAAATCACTTCTATCTTTGCTTGCTAGTTGTTCGCTCTATTGCTTTGCCGCGCTACCTACCACTTGCTATATCATGCCTCCCATATTGCCATGTCAAGCCTCTAACCCACCTTTCCTAGCAAACTGTTGTTTGGCTATGTTGCCGCTTTTGCTCAGCCCCTCTTATGGCGTTGCTAGTTGCAGGTGAAGATGAAGTTTGTTCCATGTTGGAACATGGATATGTTGGGATATCACAATATCTCTTATTTAATTAATGCATCTATATACCTGGTAAAGGGTGGAAGGCTCGGCCTTATGCCTGGTGTTTTGTTCCACTCTTGCCGCCCTAGTTTCCGTCATACCGGTGTTATGTTCCTTGATTTTGCGTTCCTTACGTGGTTGGGTGATTTATGGGACCCCCTTGACAGTTCGCTTTGAATAAAACTCCTCCAGCAAGGCCCAACCTTGGTTTTAACATTTGCCACCTTAGCCTTTTTCCCTTGGGTTCTGCATACTCAAGGGTCATCTTTATTTTAGACCCCCCCGGGCCAGTGCTCCTTCGAGTGTTGGTCCGAACCGAGCAACCTGCGGGGCCACCTCGGGGAAACTCGAGGCCTGGTTTTACTCGTAGCTTGACTTATCCGGTGTGCCCTGAGAACGAGATATGTGCAGCTCCTATCGGGATTTGTCGGCACATCGGGCGGCTTTGCTGGTCTTGTTTTACCATTGTCGAAATGTCTTGTAAACCGGGATTCCAAGACTAATCGGGTCTTCCCGGGAGAAGAAATATCCTTCGTTGACCGTGAGAGCTTATAATGGGGTAAGTTGGGACACCCCTGCAGGGTATAAACTTTCGAGAGCCGTGCCCGCGGTTATGTGGCAGATGGGAATTTGTTAATATCCGGTTGTAGAGAACTTGACACTTGACTTAATTAAAATGCATCAACCGTGTGTGTAACCGTGATGGTCTCTTTTCGGTGGAGTCCGGGAAGTGAACACGGCTTTTGGGTTATTTTTGACGTAAGTAGGAGTTCAGGATCACTTCTTGATCATTACTAGTTGACGACCGTTCCGTTGCTCCTCTTCTCGCTCTTATTTGCGTATGTTGGCCACCATTTATGCTTAGTGCTTGCTGCAGCTCCACCTCACTACCTTCTCCTACCCATAAGCTTAAATAGTCTTGATCTCGCGGGTGTGAGATTGCTGAGTCCTCGTGACTCACAGATTCTACCAAAACAGTTGCAGGTGCCGACGATACCAGTGCAGATGACGCAACCGAGCTCATGTGGGAGTTCGACGAGGACCTTGGTCGTTACTATGTTTCGTTTCCTGTTGATCAGTAGTGGTGCCCAATTGGGACGATCAGGGATCTAGCAGTTGGGTTATCTTCTTTTCTTTTGGCTTTGACCGTAGTCGGTCTATGTGTGTACTCTGAATGATGTATGATTTTATTTATGTATTGTGTGAAGTGGCGATTGTAAGCCAACTCTTTATCCCATTCTTGTTCATTACATGGGATTGTGTGAAGATGACCCTTCTTGCGACAAAACCACAATGCGGTTATGCCTCTAAGTCGTGCCTCGACACGTGGGAGATATAGCCACATCGTGGGCGTTACAAGAGCATTGCCTTTATTCTACATTTTGTTGAGAGTAAATATAGATGTGAAAAATATAGGAACAAATATAGAAAGTATGCAGAAGTGCAAACGAACGGACAGCAAGAGAAGTATGTATCAGGCATCAGAATATGCAGCATGTACCGGAAGCATCTGCTAAATTGTATTTTTTATATTTATTCCATAATTTACTATGCAGAAGTGCAAACCAACAGACAACAAGAGAGGTATGTATCAGGCATCAGAATATGCAGCATTTTATTACAGTAATCATGCATACCTTCCTAAGCTTTTGTTATTTGTCAGTCATAACAAGGAAAAGCTCGGTACACGCACTGCCACGGCACAAGGATTACACACCACATATTTTAAATCATCCACTTATTGTTTTAGATAAATAAACATACATATTATATCATCTTAGTATCATAGACAATTTTCTATCCATTAGTATCTGTAATAAATTTTATAACCATCTGTCATAGTGTTGTCCACAACTATACTCCATCACTATGTCTATTATTATATGATCACATCTATGATTAATATGAAGTCCTGCGGCAACGCGCGGGGTATCATCTTGTTGGGTGAACAGGATAGGCCATCTGCCTTTGACTCCTTGAGCTCAGAATAGTCAATAGGATCATATTCTGAATACGAATCTATAGGTCAGGAGCATGTGGGTTTCATTGCATCCACAATGGACCTCAATCCCTTGATGCCAAGTTTGTTACCCATTGAACTGTTCTGCAATATTCTTCTGATGTGTGCATTCTTATATTCATTGTGATTACGTATAATATCTGAAAGCATGAATGAAAGCATGAAAACATAAATAGTAGTGAGATTATTGTAACGCAGAGGATATTGTATTATAATAGGGGCTCCCTGTAAACCCTTGTGTGCTATCACTGGATTTTGATGAGAGAGCCCATGTGTGCTGTAATATGGTGAATAGATTAATATAATCTGGCACAACTACACAAAAAAATAGGCTCCCTGTTGGGAGCTCCAGATGTAAGGATAGTTGGCAGATGATAGGTTCATAATATACCGTATATAAAGTTTATTGTCCAACCATGATAAGGAGAGCGCAGAGCCAGTAGGCAGATCGTAGTGTAGATAATAGGGGTACACCATAACCGCCATAAATAAATCGGGAAAGCGGAACTGGCTGAAAAATACAAGGTTTTGCCGCTACTAATATGCAGGCTATCGATCACCTACAGGTCAGCTCTATTCATCTGAAGGTGCACAGCTGTTACTATCAGTCTAGTCTATCAAAGACCGATCGGCTCCCACCATTTCTGGGATATTATGGCAGACCAACTCGGAGTGCGAAATCATGTAGCAGAACCGACCCAATAGAGCTGTCGACTGCAGATGTCCTTGCCCCCCTTCCTGACATGGAACATGCTGTACTTACTAAAGAAGAACAGAAGAGGAACATGTTAAAGAATAGAAGGGGAAGCATATTATTGAGATTCCCCTTCTTTCTATACAATGTTGGTTGCCCACCCATGATGAATCAGAGCGCCCAAAGAAATGCAATTCCATGATGTCTCTCTATATGCGGCCACATGCATTTGGAAACTCAAGTGGGAGCATTATCTAACCAATTAAATGTGTGTCTGTTAGCTAATGTCAGTATCATATCACATTCATATTTGAAGAATCTTAGGACGTATGATTGGTGTGTTATTTAGCTTTAAAGGATGGACAACTTCTAGTAGGACACAAAGCACCTACGCAGATAGTAGTGTAGATATAATGGGAAAACCCTAAGGATCAGGAGTAAAATTCGGGAAAGTGGAACTTGCTGGAATATATGTGCTAGTATTGCCGGTATGGCTAGAAAGGCTTCGAATACCAGCTCTCTACAACTGAAGGCGTAGTATTGTTACTATCACTCTAACTCTCAAAGGCGACACATACGATCGAATACGAAGAGTTGAAAGCGTCCATGACAATCGACATGAAGACCAACATGAAGAGTTGAAAGCGTCCATGACAAGCGACCGAATAGACCTATACACTGCAAATGTCCCTGCTCCTCTTCACTACAAAGAATATACTGTACAACTATTATACTCCCTCTATTCCTAAATACAAATCTTTGTAGAGATTTTACTATGGATCACATACGGATGTATATAGATACATTTTAGAGTGTAGATTCACTCATTTTGCTCCGTATGTAGTCCATGGAGGAATCTCTACAAAGACTTATATTTAGGTACGGAGAGAATACTTACAAAGGAAGAACTGAAGAGGAGCATGCTAAAGAAGAGCAAGCAGATTTTGGATAATAAAATGTTGGTTGGCCACACATGATGAACCAGAGCGCATAAAGAACACAACTCCCTGTTGTCCCTCGATATGTGGCGCATGTGCTTTTCGAAAGTAAAGTAGGAACATTAACTGACCACTTAAACATTCTCTGTTTTAGTACATGTCAGCATCATATCAGATTCGTATTTGAGCAACTAAGTTTGGAATTATGAGTGGCATGTTGTTTATCTTGATGGGTTGAGGAGCACTGCTTGCACAAACGTCTCGAAGCACCTACGATAATAGTACCGAATATATGGGAATGTCTACATGGAAGTCGCGTGACATTCGTCATTTGGGTCAGTCAACCATTTCAGGCGGTTGGATGAAGATCCTACATCTCCTAACCCTTCTTCTTCCTCGCCTCTTATTCTTCCCCTAAAGACCATCGCACGGGTCACCGGCCGAACCACCGGCACCCGCCCTCCCCTGAACCGCCCACCACCTCCGATCTTCCGCCGCCCCCGGCCATCCCTCTAGCTAACCCCACCCCCACCTGCATCGAGTTTTGCCTCCGGCGAGGCCCCACCATAGCCTGACGATAGCCCCCCACAACCACTGTCCCCACCCGAAACCCTAAGATAGATAATGGGGTAGCCCTTCGGCAAACTCCGGCGAGCTCTCAAAAATTGACTGACCCAATTTTGAAATTTAGTCTACTGTCATTTAACTAGTGTGGAATATAAAAGGGGAAAGCCATAAGCATTGCGAGTATAGTGTTGAGCGTGCCATGGCGAATCTGAAGGTGCAAACCGGACAAAGGCAACTTCGCAACCAATGTTTGCTTTCAACTAACAAGTAAGATCCTAAATGATGGACATGAAATCACAGTAAAGCAGTGGCGATATATTTTCTTGCTGCGATAAATAAGGCGAGCAGATACGAAAGAGTACCGCCTCTGGTGCGGCACCGTGTATGCATCTGCTGAGAATTTGACGGTGCTGTGGTAGCGATGGCTGTCGGCGGCGTGGAAGCAGATATAGGAGGGTAGACGGTGGAGGAGGGGGAAATATCCCAACGCGGTGGACGAGACGGTCATAAGAGCGGCGCCGGCAAGGTGGACGACAGAGGGGATGAAGCAAGAGGACGGAATGCAAGGATATTGGTCCGAAGCCGTGGATGAGAGAGGTCAATCTCTTGAAATGGACGACGACGTCGGGGTATCAGCTCCGGCATGGTGGAGGAGGATGGCGGTGGATGGGGTGGCAGACGGAGGAGGCTGGGGTGGAGAGGGTGTTTTGGCGCCCACGGAGTACGAATGGGGAAATTGAGGGAGGGAGGAAGAGGGAACCATGTCTTCAGGGCACGCTTGTCTCAAATGCGAGGAAATTTACAAACTTACCCCCGTTTAAAATTTCCTACATCATATCTGTCGTGGACTTAACACAGCAGATGCCCTAGAGAAAGGACTTAGGTGTGGAGCCATCGCAGCTAGGCTTGCTTGAAGGGGTTAATCGGGACAAAGGGACACATAGAGTTTATACTGGTTCGGCCCCTCGCAATGAGGTAAAGGCTTACTCCAGTTTGGGGTTGTATTGCTTGGGTTTCGATTACCAGGGACTGAATACGCTTGACCTAGTTCTCGATCTCTTGTTTCTCGTCTCAACCCACCGCCGGGTCACCACTTTATATACACAGGTTGATGCCTGACGGCTTACAAAGTCCCGGCCGGCTCATACACAACGTGTCCGGCTCGGAGACTAACTAAACTTGCCTTACAATACAAGTTACACATATGGCGGTTTATCCTCTTGGGCCTCAAGTCGCCTCTGGGCCTTAGGCCTTCAATAGGCTTTCTTATAACCCGCCATCTTCATCTTTAAGTCACCAGCGGTATGACCCGGCCCCTCTTGGGCGGGTCTTATGTAACACCCCGGATGTAACTTTCCATATTTGTAACTCCAACTCTTGCCATTTTCGGCTATGTGTTATGATATTCCCTTCGTGGTCGGGTTTTGTTTGTCGTTTTGCATTTTGTTCATGTCATGCATCCCATATCATGTCATCATATGCATTGCATTTGCATACGTGTTCGTCTCATGCATCCGAGCATTTTCCCGCTGTCCGTTTTGCAATCCGGCGCTCCCACCTCCTCCGGCGCACCCCTCTTGTTTCTTTTCGTGAGCGGGTGTTGAACGTTCTCGGAATGGACCGAGGCTTGTCAAGTGGCCTTGGTATACCACCGGTAGACCACCGGTCAAGTTTCGTTCCATTTGGAGGTCGTTTGGTACTCCAACGGTTAACCGGGTAACCGCAGATGTCTTTTGTGTGTGCAGCAAAAACCCCTCTCTAAACAGCCCAAAACCCCTCCAAGTCATCTCCATGCTCTAGGTCGTTCGATCACGATCGTGTGGGCGAAAACCACACCTCATTTGGACTCTCCTAGCTCCCTCTACCTATATATACACCTCCCCTCCCGAAATCGTTCGCAGTCCAAACCCTAACCCTATCCCTCCGCGCCGCCGGACACGTCCGCCGCCGGCCGGACGCTCCCGCCGCCGCCCGCGACCAACCAGGCGCCGCCACGTGGCAGCCCGCCGTCGCCCGTACCCCGCGCCGCCGCGGCCCGGGGCCGGCCCCCGCAGCCCGAGGCCGCGCGCGCCCCCGCGCGCGCCTCCGCGCCGCCCCGCGCCGCCGCTGTGCCCCGCCGCCGTCGCCTCGCCGTGCCCCGCCGACACTGCCTTGCCGTCCTTCTTCGCCGGCGCCGCCGCACCGCCGTGCCACCGCGCCTCCGCCTCCCGTCGCCCGGCGCCGCCCCTCTCCCCCGCGAGCCGCCGCCCTCCGCCTCGTTCGCCGCCCGTCGCCGCTCCGCCGGCCCCGCCGCGCCTCCCCTAGCTCCGGCGAGCTCCATCGAGCCGAGCCCCGATCGGATCTGGAAGAAACGTGCGTTGACTTTTTCTCTCCCCCCCCGAAATATTTTCTAAGTCTCATGCTTTTCACAATACATGCCCCTGTTCATCGCATCATAACTCTCTGCATATAGCTCCGTTTCGCGCGTGTAATATATCGAAACGTTGGCCTCGTGATGCTCTACATTTTGTTCCATTGCACCATGTTCATTTGAGTTCATCTTGATGCCCAAATCTCTGGTGCAAGAGTGCTAGTTGCTGTTATCTGCTGTTACTTAGCAGAACTTGGTGATTTGTTATTTTTGTTGCATTTAATCTGTGCATCTTATGGGCATATGCTCTGCATGTGTTTTGCTGTATGCCATGCCATATTTCCAGGGGTGTATGCCATGTATTTTTGTGATCTCTGTGATGACTAGCACAAGCATGCAAACTAGGCCCCGAAATGTTTCTGATTTCAGAGACTTAGTAATTTCTCCAAGTCTTTGTCTGCTGTTATTTTGTTGCCATGTGAACTTGATGCTACAGAGAGATCCATGCATATTTTGGAGATGTTCGGTAAGGATGTTTTATAGATGTTGTTGTAATTGATCCATTCCTGCCCTTATTTGCAATTATGGAGTGCCATATCATGACTCAATCTTGCTCTACTTTTGCTATAAAATATTTCTGGCAGATTGTTTTACGTGTTATCCAATTTTGCCAAGCTTGTTGTAGTTGATCCATACATGCTATGCTTTTGTTCTTGCCGTGGATAGCTTAATAAACATGCCATCTTGCTGTAGGTATGCTTGTTTTGTCATGCATTGCTTTGTGGTGAGTGCATCAAGCTCACCAAGATGCCTTCATATTATTGTTTCTGCCATGCTCCGTTTTCTGCCAAGTCTGAAACCTGTTAAACAAAACTTGCTATGTTTACATGGTTGTCATCATATCTTCTGGTCCTTTTTGGCTTATGGTCATTAAGGGACTTTTGTCATATGCATTTAGTAGGATATTGCCATGCCTTATTTTGCTATGTTAAGTTCCTGTAGCATGTTGATTGCATGCTCTGTACATTGCTACCTGATGCTGTTTCAGGCATGTCCAGTAATTTCACCAAGTCTGTGAACCTATTATCTTTTGCACTTTTGCCATGCTTGTTTGAGCTTGTTATCTTGTGATCTAGCCGTAGCTCAGTGTTCATATTTTGTCAAGCATCTCCTTTATATTACTTCCATATGCTTTGTTGCTATGTTGGAGTGCTGTAGCATTGTTACTTGTTGCATTCTAAGTGCTATCATGCTGTTAATCGCAGATTCGTGTCATTCTTGTTTTGCTTGCCATTTGCAAACCGTGCATCCGTTTCCGGTGATCTTTATATCGATTTCGACCGAAATCATCTCATCTTTCTAGTGGCATGCTTGGTTTGCCAAGTTACTGCCTTGTTCATCATTTTTCCTTCCGGAGCACGCACATGCATCGCATATCATATCTTGCATATCATACATGTTTTGCATCATGTTGCTTGTGCATTTCCCGTGATTGATTGTGGTTCCGTTGCTTGTGTTCTTGTGTTGGGTAGAGCTGGTAGACGAGTTCGTGAACGAGGAACCTGTTGAGTACGCTTACGAGGATCAAGCTTTCGACAACTCTCAGAACCTTGTAGGCAAGATGACCACCCCTCGAAATCACTTCTATCTTTGCTTTGCTAGTTGTTCGTTCTGTTGCCATGCTGCGCTACCTACCATTTGCTATATCATGCCTCCCATATTGCCATGTCAAGCCTCTAACCATCCTTTCCTAGCAAACTGTTGTTTGGCTAAGTTACCGCTTTTGCTCAGTCCTTCTTATAGCGTTGCTAGTTGCAGGTGAAGTTGAAGTTGGTTCCATGTTGGAACATGGATATGTTGGGATATCACAATATCTCTTATTTTAATCAATGCATCTATATATTTGGTAAAGGGTGGAAGGCTCGGCCTTATGCCTGGTGTTTTGTTCCACTCTTGCCGTCCTAGTTTCTGTCATACCGGTATTATGTTCCTTGAGTTTGCGTTCCTTACGCGGTTGGGTGATTTATGGGACCCCCTTGACAGTTCGCCTTGAATAAAACTCCTCCAGCAAGGCCCAACTTTGGTTTTACCATTTGCCACCTAAGCCTTTTCCCTCGGGTTTTCGCGAGCCCGAGGATCATCTTATTTTAACCCCCGGGCCAGTGCTCCTCTGAGTGCTGGTCCAAACTAGAGCACCGTGCGGGACCGTCCCTTGGCAACTTGGGTTATGTTGGTACCTGTACGCTTCGCTTATCCGGCGTGCCCTGAGAACGAGATATGTGCAGCTCCTATCGGGATTTGTCGGCACATTCGGGCGGCTTTGCTGGTCTTGTTTTACCATTGTCGAAATGTCTTGTAAACCGGGATTCCGAGACTGATCGGGTATTTCTGGGAGAAGGTTTATCCTTCGTTGACCGTGAGAGCTTATGATGGGCTAAGTTGGGACACCCCTGCAGGGTTTTATCTTTCGAAAGCCGTGCCCGCGGTTATGAGGAAGATGGGAATTTGTTAATGTCCGGTTGTAGAGAACTTGTCACTTGACCCAGTTAAAATGCATCAACTGTGTGTGTAGCCGTGATGGTCTCTTCTCGGCGGAGTCCGGGGAGTGAACACGGTTTGAGTTATGTTTGACATAAGTAGGAGTTCAGGATCACTTCTTGGTCATTTCTAGATGACGACCGTTCCGTTGCTTCTCTTCTCACTCCCATTTGCGTATGTTAGCCACCATATATGCTTATTGCTTGCTGCAGCTCCACCTCATTACACCATCCTTTCCTATAAGCTTAAATAGTCTTGATCTCGCGGGTGTGAGATTGCTGAGTCCTCGTGACTCACAGATTCTACCAAAACAGTTGCAGGTGCCGACGATGCCAGTGCAGATGATGGGATCGACCTCAAGTGGGAGTTCGATGAGGAACGTGGTCATTACTATGTGTCGTTTCCTGATGATCAGTAGTGGAGCCCAGTTGGGACGATCGGGGATCTAGCATTTGGGGTTATCTTATTTTCATTTGGATCTTGACCGTAGTCGGTCTATGTGTGTATTTTGGTTGATGTATGAATTATATTTATGTATTGTGTGAAGTGGCGATTGTAAGCCAACTCTCGTTATCCCATTCTTGTTCATTACATGGGATTGTGTGAAGATGACCCTTCTTGCGACAAAACCACAATGCAGTTATGCCTCTAAGTCGTGCCTCGACACGTGGGAGATATAGCCGCATCGTGGGCATTACATCATACCCCCAACATTAGGCCCCAGGTTGATTTGAACTTGTTCACATCAATCTTCAATACTTGACTTAGCAGAAATTTCCATCATCAACTTTATGAACTTGCCATAACCCGCCATGACGCCAGCTCACAGATTTGTGTTAACCCGCCATGATGTCATCTCGCATTAACTTCACACAAGCCCGATAATATCTCATCATATCTTTGTTTTGAATGAACCTCCCGAAAATCGAGGTGCCCTTGCAGCCATATAATCATTTTTGGCCTCCTCGACTCCCTTGCATGCCTTTTATCCAGTTCCTTATAAATATGGACATGGGTCCTTTTCATTTCCCCCCTTGCCTCCTCGTATTCGTATTCCTCCTTGCAATGCCCACGCGCTCCCGAGCTCTGCCATCGTCGTCCTTCATCTTCTGCCTCAACTCCGGCCGCTGCATCAACCTGAACGGACCAGAGCACATCGGCGCCTCTCTGCTGTTCATCAGCACCTCCAGGCACCTGTCTTAACTTATATCAGATCTGTGTTTAGGGTTTCTATGTTCATCGAAGTTCTTCGCTGTTCCTCCGCTTCCTCTCTTAGATTGCACCACCAGATCTGAACTTGGCGTCAAAGTTATGCGGAAATCATTTTAGCATTCATTTTCAATAGCAGAAGATATCCCCTCTGTAACAGATCTCATCTGAGCACACGAACTTTGCTACTGCCGCCACCTTAGGTTTAGAATTTATTTTGTTTTTTGAAACTGTTGTAGATCCAAAATTATAGCACCAGTCGGTGGAATCTGTTTGTCATCACTTAGAAAATCCTCACTCATAGATTTGAACCATGACAATTGTTCGGGCGGCTTAATTGATAAACCATAACCCGCCATGTACCATTAGTCCCCTTTTAAGCCGCCAATAGATATATCTACATAACTTAACGCTATCTTTCGGCTTAACATATTGGTTCTTTATAGCACTTTATTTTTGAATCAATTGGCCGCCTTAACAGCATAATCTTAAACCGGCAATATTTCTTTCTTTTAGGCCTTCATCCTCAAAAATGACTAAGACTGTCACCGCATGCAACTGGGTCGTTTCCCGGGTCACCGAGGAAGCATTGAACGAGTATGTCCAAACAGTCGTCTTAGCCAAAAAAGATGTCATCCATTGGAGGGTCCCATGCATAGAAACCCCTCCCGAGCCAAGGACGGTGAAGTAATCGTCTTCACTGATCATCTGCTCTGGGGTTTTAGCCCTCCCGGTTCAAAATTCTTCCGCGATGTGCTGCACTTTTTCAAGCTCCATCCTCAAGACATTGGGCCAAATTCCGTTTCAAACATCTGGAACTTTCAAGTGTTCTGCGAGGTGTATCTTCAATAGTAGCCCACCGTAGAACTATTCAGGGAATTTTACTATTTAAACCGGTAGACCGAGTTCACAGATGGGCCCGGCCTAGAATTAGGTGGCAGTTCAATTCAAAGGCGGAAAGAAGCCACTTTCCCCACCGCCAAACTGCCCAGTCATCCCAAGGGCTGGAACCAAACTTGGTTTTATTGCCAGGATACTTCTCCAGAAGGGGAAAATCCTCTGCCGGGTTACCGTGCCAGCCGGCTTAGCAACAGGCATCCTCTTCCAGACCGCATCAACACAGCGGAATGGAAAAAAAATATGCTTGTCCTTTCAAAGATCCGGGCCTTAATGGCCAACGGCCTGACCGGAATCGATCTGGTTTGATGCTGGCTCGCATGGAGAGTTTTTCCCTTAAGCTGCCGCCCCGGCTTAATGTGCGAGTACACCGGGGACTTAAGAGATCCACAACGTCACTGTCAGATTCGGTTGATTGATGAGGATATCAATAACATGACCAAGTCCCTATTGAATGAGATCTTGGCAGATTGCAGCAAAACCGAACTGAATCCTTTCTGCACTCTCAACAAGCTGCCAGCTGTAAGCTTTTAATTTTTTTTCAGTTGAATCATATTTTCACTTAAACTGTCTTCTTATAACCATTTGATTTCCATAGGCTGATTCTCCTTTTTGGAATAGGAATCTGCAGGATAAGTTGGGCAAGACAACCCGGACGAAGAATAAGGCGCAGAAAAAGGCTGCCAAGAAGAAGATCAACACCTCCGAGCTTTTTGACTTGGATGACATTGATTTGGAGGTAGAACTTGATTCCCTTGGCTCATTTTTTGTACATATTATTGACAATGATCACTATCAGGATGACGCGGAAGGCAGCCACGCAGATGGCGAAGAGGTAACTATCCTTTCCTCCGACTCAGAACCTCTGCCAAGACAGAAAGTTTGTCAAGCAAGCCGGAATGTAAGGTGTTCTCATCCTTTAGCTTATTTGGAGCCCAACTTTATTTTGAAGAAGCAGCAACATGAAGCTCGCCGCACGACCCGAAATAGCGGAGGCGGGATTCTCTCCTCCGGCTTACCAAACACACCAGCTCCTCACAAGCGCCGTCCAGATGTTTCACAGATTTTTGACTTAGCTTATCCCAAGGCGGGTCTTTTCGACAGCCTCTTAACCCTCCCGACTCAAATTACCAGGGAACATCTCATTCCTCCTCCGTCGACTCAACTGGGACCCAAATCCCAATCTTCATGACCATGCCCGGGTGAGAATTTTAAGTCTGTTTGCTTTCAATCATGCACTTAATTGTTGTATTAACCCTGTCTTGTGCTTCGTTATCAGCGCTATGGCAAAGCCCAGCAAGAAGCTGAAGGTGACCAAAGCAGCTGAAGACTCCAATCTCAATGAACCGGAAAAGCAAACAACAAAAACTTCTCACCAAGCTGCTGAGGCCACAGTTGATGACCCGCCACCAAAGGAGCACGACATCACCATAGATAATATGGATGTTGAGCCGGCCACCACTAAGTCGCCAAGTCCCATCAAGGCTACTGAAGGGAAGGCTGATGATGTCGTCATTACTGGGCTTGGTTACATGGCACCGGGCAACCCCATTGTCTTGTCAAAGCACAGTGCTAAGGAAGAATTATCCGTTGCTGACAAAGGCAAGTGGTCAGTGAATTTAGAGAGCTACGCCCAATACAGCGCTCAAGAGATCCACTCTGGTTATCTGAACTGCCTTCATACAAGCCATGACTTCGAGGCCGGCTTAGTCAATCTTATGAAGGAACGTTTTGAGGTAAACGCTACAATCCTCTTCATATAAGTATGCTTCTGTCAGCCGCCAAGTCTACTGGATATGATAGAATTGAATATGATGTAGACTTTAGATAGCCTTATATATCAAGATCAAAATGAGTAGCCCCCAAGGGCCGGCTTAAACTAAAAAGTTAAGCCGAGACTTGAAATAGTAGTAATCAAATTCGCACTTGTAGCCCCCAAGGGCCGGCTTAATCAGCATGTATAAGCCGGGACTTATCACCATAACTGTGAATAAAATCCAAGTACATAGCCCCCATGAGTTGGCTATAGTCATAACAGTTTAGTCAGGTCGTCATAGAATTGTCTTCAAAAAAGAGCAATGTGCATTAGCCCCCAAGTGCCAAGTGAAATACTTGTATTGTGCTTGGGACTTCCAATAAAATGATTATTACACAACCTATCTGTTATATTTGCAGGCTGAGCTAAACATGAAAGAATTCCAAATTGCTGATCTTCGCCAGAACATCTCCACTCAGCAAACTGCAACTTCCCAGGCTCAGACAGAATTGAGAACCTCCTTGGAAGAGATGGAGACTTTGAAGAAGGACTTCAAAGCTGACAGGAATAGTTGGGATACTGAGAAGGCGGCTCTATTAAAAAGAGCGGAAGAAGCTGAAGCCGCCCTTAAACTAGTGACTGAAGAATTGTCCGGCTTAAAAGGCCAGATCAATAATATGACAACTGTCATCTTTGGTAAGCAATACTATTTTTCAACTATTCCTTCTCAACATATATAAATCCTTATCGGTTTATCAATCGCATTTGTTGACGCAGGCCCCAGAAGCTCCAACCTTGGTCAAGACATGCGCAAAAAACTCAAAGATGCGTACACCTTGGTGGAACAGTTATATACTGGCGCTCAAAGGGTCATATCCACTGCCTCGCATAAAAAGCAACCTCCTTCACACATCAAAGAAGTATTGGAGAAACTTTCAGTGATGCCCCAAAGAATTGATGATTTGAAGCGATCAGCGGTGAGAGCCGGCGCCATTACCGCCCTGAGCCGGGCAAAAGCCTGGCAAGCAGATCTTGATCCAGAAGCATTAGCCAATGGCTGCCCAAGCGTAAAAGAAGACGGGTATCCCTTCAGTGCTGCTAACTTTGCCCAAATAGCAAGGGGAATGCATCCATTAGCAAGCAAGCTGGCTGAAGAGATGGACCTGTCCCAGTAGCAGTCGGTTTATGATGCTGAAAACAAGAAGGTAAAAGCGCCGGTTCATGAAGCCCAGGACCTTATTCCACCAATTCGTAAGCACACCTTTGCCCCTGATATTGACCCATCAACACTTATTGATGACGAGGATGTGTTCAAAGCTTTGACTGGGATCGATTGGGCCACATCTGACTTCCAGCCAACGGGTGAAGAAGAAGAAGATGAACCGGTGCAAGATGGCCCGGAATCCTCCACCCGCCAACACTACAAAAAAAATACACTTCCGTGATGATACGTGTTTGTCACAGTAGGTCGCGTTTTTTGTCATGCATGTACATCCATGACGATTTTATGACAGAATCAAGATAGTCATACCTGTGCTGTCCTAGAAGTGTTCCATGACATTACCAAAATTATCATCACGGAAGTGTCCACTTCCATGACGATAAATCGCGCGTCACAGAAGTGCTTTCGTCAAGGGTGACCGATACGTGGCATCCACCGTAACGGAACGCCAGTAAGCTATCGGGTCGGGTTTTGGATTCGATAACCTGTTAACAGCCCCGACCAATGGGGATTTTCCACGTGTAAAATCATCATTGGCTGGAGGAATCACCGTTGGGACAGATGTCATCCGCTCATTGGACTGAAGGCGCCTATGATACGGCGACACGTGGCACGGCCCAACAGAGGCCCATTCCTGTGAAAAGGCCGGCCCGTTTGACTTGGTCAAAAGGTGGCGGGCCGGCCCACGGAAAGCCTGTTAACGGCCTGTTCGCATATAGCCCATTTACAGCCCGCTAACCCAGGGCCCGTTACGCCCTATCCGAATTAGGCCCAGTAGCGTCATCTGGGCCGTCCAATATGATTCAGCCCGTTTTAACTTCCGACCCATGTGTGGCCCATGACTTCTTTCGGCCCATATGAGGACCTTTGTAACTCTTGGCCCATTAATGGCCCGTGGTGAAACTGGCCCGTAATGAACAGTGTATCACTTTATACCCATTAACGGCCCGTTATTCCATTGGGCCGTTTCCAGCCCAAGTTATCTTTCAGCCTTCTCAGGGCCCATTGATTCTTGGGCTCATTTGCAGCATTCGGTTACATACGGCCCGTTACTGTCATCTTCTGCTTGTGGGCCAAATTCAGCCCGTCGTTACAGTCGGCCCGTTTGCGGACCGTTAATACGTTGGGCTGTTTTCATGTCAAAAAAACCCGTTGGGCTGTTTTCATAGAGTTATCAAATACGGCCTATTAACGGCCCGTTATGGTCCACGAATAGTACGGCCCATGATTGGTGAAATGATGATACGCCCCGTAGAAGGGCCATGGATTCTACGGCCCGTATGACGCCCATGGATAGTACGGCCCGTAGAAGGCCCATGGATCGTATGGCGCGTAGAAGGCCCATGGACCCTAAGTCCCGTATAGAAGGCCGATGGATCCTACGGCCGGACGAAGGCCCATGGATCATACGGCCTGCAGGAGGCCCATGGTTACAACAGTCCGTGTGTTGCCATGATTATTTTGGCCTAGGTACCAAAAATAGGCTATTGTGGCCACTAGAAAAAAACAGAAAAAGAACTGCAGTGACTACAAGCAAACAACTAAACAAGACAATAAGGAAATAAATAAGCAAGCAATTAACGCTAGCCTATTACCGCTATTACACATATTACATCCACTGGGCATCAAAGTTCGCCACCAGTGCAAATATAGGGAACAAAGCAGCACATTACATACACTGGCCGTCAAAATTGGCCACCAGTGCAAATAAACGTGGCAGCAAAACAAGAGCATAACTGAAACAACTTCAGAAGAGCTCAAGAAACGTTATCCTGGGTGTCCACCATGCTGGCAGTAAGCTTAGCAAGATGATTAGCTTTGTCCTGTTTGGCGCTAAAATCCTCCAACGCTTGCTGTTGCACCAGAAAGTATGCATCTGAATGCTCCAGGGACTTCCGCAGTCCTTCCGCTTCTTGTCGCAGCACAGCTGATCGATGTCTTTCAGCTTGTTTGAATAGCTTGTGAACTTTGGGGTTTGAATAGCTTGTGCAAGCGGTAGTGGCCAGTAACTCGAACACTAAACCAAGACAGGACTTTGGGGTTGTCTCGCTGTCTTCAAGATAGTCTTCCTTAGCTGTTTTATCAGCTTTGTTGGAGACCAACCAGGATGTGTCACTATCCTGAACCTTATCTGCATTACTTCCTTTACCATTGCTTAATAAGGCACTCTTCCCCAATATTCTGTCAGCATTCTAAAAGAAGAAACAAGCAGACACATAACAAGTTTAGCATGTACTAGTATATGAAACTCATTTCGGTGAACCAGTTCATTAGTTAGGTGGATAGGATTAAACTACCAAGTCTTCTATTGCCAAGTACTAGTACATAATAAAAGCATCAAACACACATATATCTATGTCCTATGGTCACTTCATTGTCTTGCCAAATCAAAATAGAGACACGGTTCAAATCATATCAGTTCAAGACAAAGCAGCAGTGAAAGAATACAAAGCGTGGGAAACTACACGGCACAACAAGATTTCAGATGGGTACCACGGGTCTACATGTACAACAACACTATTGGCTCTGTTGTGATGCTAGTAATGTGCATGATATAAAAGTCAACTGTATACACAATTGAAATTGAAATCAACAGAGCTATTGATAAGAGCAAACCTGTTAAAGAAACATGCGTGAACATACCTGCTGCCATTGGAGTTTCGATTGGATCCTTCAATTTAAAAATAAGTTTGTATGAGTAAATACAGTGATACAAGAGCAAAGCAATCATAGTTAAAAAAGGCGCGCCTAAGCGAGCGCTTAAGCGCGCCTAGGCTCTAGGCGTTGGCAAAACACATTGCGCATAACTATGCATAATCTGTGCATAACTGCGCATAAGCATGCGCTTTGGTCAGTAAAGCGCAAGGCGGTGGCAAAACGCACAATTAACGCCTAGCGCTTTTTTGAACTATGATAGCAATGGAATCTTAAATTAGAACAGTTGTTCTTCAGGTTTAGGCACATGAACAGAGTACAGTAAGACGCAAGAATATAATACTTAAAAATAGAAAATGAGCTCATAGACCTTACCACATTCTTGGTTCGGGACCAGTACATAACAAGGCGTTCCCAGTCATCGTCCAGTAAATGTGTCTCAGGAGAACGTAAGGGAATTTGATGAGTTTCTTTGCCGGTGAAGTACGTTTTCTTCAGGTAATTCCGATACTGCCACCAAGCATTCTTGAAGATAGCAGAGGTATTAGCACAGGTTACCTAATCTTGATTTTCCAAATCGGTCCTTCTCTATAGAGAAAAATGGGAAAAATTTGTTGTATTATAACCATCATGGAGGTAGGATGTATGGGACGAAGCAAAGTAATTGCCATGAATAACATTACTTACACATATCTCCTGGACAAACTCCTGCAACTGGCATTTTCCTTCATCTTCAGTATAATACTTCCAAGATGGGAAGATACACACATACGATTTAACAACATCAAATGCGATAGATGCTAAACTACGACTAGCTGGTTGTGCTGCCTCCACAGGAATAGGCGTACTAACTGGTGGAGTTGGGGTTCGCCGTGATAGTACTGGCCCTTTGGGCACTGGAGCTGCCTTACTAACTGCTCTTGTTTGGGAGCTCTATGGTGGAGATGGTGCTGTGTCAACAGGAACTGGGTTACTATCGGCTGGGGTTGGGGTTAGATTGGGTGAAGCTGGTTCTCTGTCCATCACATTAAGGGTACAATCTGCGAGAGTTTGGGTTATGTGTGGTAGGGCTGGTTCTTGTGCATGTACAACCGGGGTGCTATCTCCACCAAGAGGTAGCACTGTTTTATTTCAAGACTGTGTTTTTAGTCCGCTAGATATTGGCATCACCCGCTCCAATTCAAATGGCTGATAAACAGGAAACATAGTTGAATGTACAGACATTGTATGAGAGACAGATGCAATAGATAGTGTGGAAAAAAGAGGGCATGAAATAGTTGACATGTATATTGTTTAACTAAAACGGATAGCATGACATAATTTCACATATATGATGTCTATCTAAACTGGATAGCATGGCATAACATAATTCAAAGATATGATGAATAACTAAACAGGATCGCATGACATAATTCACCTACATGTTATCTAAGTAATCAAGATCGCATCATTTAATTCACATATGTGATTTATATGCCAAACAGAGGGCATTTGATATGATGTCTGAACTAAGAACATGGTGTTGAATATTGTGTATATGATGTCTAAACTATGCAATGCAAGACACCGTATGCATGATATGAGCAGTATAACCGTGCCAAGTTAGAGCATACACCTCAGTGGGGGAATATGACTGGTCATCTGTCTCTGAATCCATCTCTGAGGAGCTATCGGGACCCAACAAGAGATCTGCTTCGACAGGTAGCACTGTCTGCTCTGAAGGCCTTGTTTTCACTCCAGATTTTTCCATCTCCCACCCAAATGGCTGATTCACAGGAAGTGTAGTTTAATGTACAAACATTGTCGACAAATGGAAATGTAATGAAGAAAAGGATGGGCAAGATATCATTCAAATATATGATGCCTGGTTAAACAGGATGGCATTGCACATTTCACATATATTATGGCTGGCTAAAAGACATGAGACTGCATAATTCCCATATATGATATAGAAACTAAACAGGTGGCATTACAGAACATGTCTAAACTAAGCAGATGACATATATGATGTCAAAAGTAGGCACTGCAAGGCAACATATGCATGATATGACTAACATCATCATGCCAAGGTAGAGGAAACACCTTGGGGGGTAAATAGGAGTGGTCAGCGGCGTCTAAATCCGCCTCAGAACAGATATCTTCCTCTGGATTACAATCTGGAGAGGGGTGGGGAGGGTTTGCCATTGAACCCACCATGGAGCGATGTCTGCATGACATTGTATTGCCGCGCAAAACTCTTCTCGTTTTCTCTACATGTTCAGCATGACTGTGTACAATATCTGACATGCATACGAAAAAAATATGGTGAGATTATTTAAGGAGAGCATGCAGAAATTTAGAGTGATGGTAACAACCAGTGGATCGACGTTTTTCCGTTGAACCAAAATAGCCCTAATGTCGACGTGAATGTATAGTAATAAGTGATGCAACAAGTGTACAACCTCTTTGCCGTAGCCGTGTCGACCTCAACATCATTAGGTTGGTCGCTGAAGCAGTTGAGGCAGAGGTGGCCGTCGGAGGTGTGGAGGAAGATCTGAGGAATCTGTAGACGGCATCCAGGGCACTGCTCTGTTGTGATGGATCGTTCTGTCGTTGGAGCAGCTCCGGTGAGCCGTAAGACGTCAAGGCTGAAGCAGCACAAGGCAAACATCGTCAATCTCAAGTGGGATTCTAATAGCATCTCCAATAGATGATGTAAAATGGATGTAAAATTAACATCACCAAAAACCACCTGACTACAACAGATGAGGTAAAAACTGTTGACTCTGAACTTAACTGTCGAAACTGAAATTTACTGTGGAATCTGAATGCTACTGTCGAAACTGAACGCAATGGTAGCAGAGAGGCACTTGACATGTAGTTTAGGGAGGGCCTACAGTTCATCTTCAACCTGCACCCCCCTGAGCCGCCAGCCACCACCGGCCCCAGCGCCGCCTCGCCGCCCCGAAACAACTCGCCATCGCCGCCCCGGCCAACCCTCTAGGCCCCCGCCCCCCACCCTGAACCCTAAGATAGATAGTAGGGTACCTCTCCGGCGAGCCCCCGTCCCCAATGCGGGTGGTTCTTCCTTAACTTCGGCGAGCCCCCCAACCCCTGAAAATCGACTGACCCAAAAGTCGATTCAGTCGATTGAAGTGTGGCTTAATCAGAGCAGAGCAGCAGCACAAGCGAGGGGGAGAGCAGCAGCAGCAGCTGGGCGAGCGAGCGAGAGCCGGAGCAGCAGCAGCAGCGCGAGCGAGAGCCGGAGCAGCAGCAGCAGATCTGGCTGGTATGGACGCCGTCGCCGAAGGGGCCTCGCACTGGTGGAGAGCCGCCATGGAGATGTTGCCCGCGGCGCCGACTTCAAGGTAGCCGCTCCATGGGGGTGCGGGATGGAGCACCGTCGGCGCCGGGAGGTCGAGTTAAGGAGAAGGTGTGATGCGATGAGTGTACAACCTCTTTGGTGGCGCCGAGTAGGCCTCGGCTTCGTCCGAGGAGTCGGTGAGGATGCTGCGGTTCCGGTGGAGCAGGTTAAGGCGGCGTTGTGGGGATGGAGCAGCCGCGATAGACGAGGCGATCGTCGGAGCAGCTCCTTGGAGGTGGAGGACGGGGCGGCTGAACCGGCGAGACGGCGAGATGGACGACAGATCCTCATCCGGGGAGGTGGACGAGGGACGTCGAGCTGTTGCGGTGGACGACGTCGTCGGGGAAGAGGCTGCGGCTGGGCAGCGGTGACGTGGCGGACGGAGGAGAGTGGGGTTTCGCGGCTGGAGCGGAGAGGTTATGGCGACCTGGGATTTCGAATGGCGAAAAGGGGGCGATGGGAGGGGGTGAAGCATGACTTAGGGACGCGCTTGTCCAAAATGTAGGGTGTGTTACAAAAGTACCCCCCACCAATTTGAACTAGCGGCCCTTTCGGCTCAGGGTTAGAAGGGGGATTTCACGTGTCGGGATTTGGCAGCTGGAGGGAGTTTTCGCGCGCGTTGTAATTTCGGGATAGCAAGGCCCGGGTTGTGAAGGCGCCAGTTTTGGGAGCACGATATCTGAATTTTCGGGATATAACAAGACGCGGGTTGAATTTTAGGGACAAGCCTAACGTGTAGTAATATTGTACTTGTACGTACCAAATCAATTCGCACTTCCCTCAACCAAAAAGAAAACGAAAAAAATAAAACTATTCACACCACACAAAGAGAGAGTCTTGTCCCGTTTTAATATACAAATGCTATTCAAAGCTACTCCCTCCTTCCATCTATATAGGGCCTAATGCGTTTTTCGATGCTAACTTTGACAAAATATTAGAGCAATGATATATGACATGCAACTTACACAAAGCACACCGTTAAATTCGTCTGTGAAGGTTCTTTCAATTATAAAATTTTCACTTTGTGCATGTCATGTACTATTAATCTTGTCAATAGTCAAAGGCGGTCTTAAAAATCTCATTACGCCCTATATAGATGGAAGGAGGGAGTATGAATCCATGTTATGTCCGATTAAATTTTTCCGCTTCCTGTATAATGCATGTAACCTACTCATACCAACATTTTAGTGCATTCCAAATGTCTACCGTTGCAATTTGAACTAAATTTGAATTCGTTTCTCTATTTCAATAAGAATCTACAATCATGATTGTTGCCAACTTAAACCATCGTAGTTTCCTTGCTATCCGCCAGATATAAATCAGACGGCCTATAATGCAGGATGACAGGCACACCATCATCAACAACTCCGTTTTTATAAGAGTAGAGATAAAATATATTAAATGTACTATAACATGTTCATAACCACACCATGTGTATCACCGTTATATATATTCACACATGCGTCGGTTTGAAACACTATGATAAATTCTTCAAATATCCGAATTCGCTTTTTATAATGAAGTATATATGATCTCTATTCGTCTTTTACACCCACACAACCCTCTTATCTTTGTAGCTAGCGCTAACTTTCTCTTATGCATGCACACGCCCGCATCCCTCTCACCCTCCCTCAGCATTCTCTAGCTCCATCGCGCAAATTCGTCTTTTCACTTTAGGTCGTTCACCCACGGTGTGTGTAGGCCCCCCAGCTCCTTCTTTATGGCACACATCGATCGATATGCCTCTCTAGCCAGGTGTGCCTAGCACAAACACAAGCTTCCCCTCTTCTCTTGTCACCATCCATGCCTCACTCCCACCACTCTTTTCATCGTTCTCATACTCGCACACTCCTCCCCCCTCGATATAGTATGCCTCTCGTACCACCTCCTACATGCATCCCTCTCTCTCTATCCTTCTCCTCGTGCCTCATTTGCTTCTAACACACACATGCATGTATACCGATCGATCTCCCAACATATACCTAGATCGACTTTAACTACCCCCCCATCGATCGACGTACCTCACAAGTTATGTCTGTCCTTTCTCTAACAAAGGGCGATTGATCTTCCTATGTAGTTACGTCTGCTTACCACAGCCACATCGTCCCCCCTCATCATTCGTGCATGCCTCCTGACCCGTCTCTCACACGCACGTGCACAGACAACAAGCAGCCATCTCCTCTCTTATTGATATTGCGGGCCTGCCCTCCGTTTGTCTAGCAAGCCTATCCACCATTTGTTAGAAGCAACTCCACTACCACCCCCTCCAACACTCTAGCTCTGTCTCTCTCCCAACCTTATTCCTCTCCTGCACATATGCATGGATGCCGATCGATCTCCCTTAATACATGAGGCAGATCGATCTCCTTAATACATGAGGTAGGCCTCTCTCCTCCTCCACACATATACTAGCCATTGTACCTCTATAGTTAATTGGGCCTACCTCTTCCCCACCACACATCGATAGTCGAGCGCTGCAGGTAGGTATCCATGCCACAGAGACAAACTGCACATGTCCCATCTCACGTTCCAGTAGGCCAGCCACTCTATATCTTTGACGTGGGCACACACAAATTCGATGGCACTCTTTATCGATCGCGCGCGCGCACACACACACATCATCCCTCTCTTCGATTCTATGGACACCTCAAGCCGATGATACCTCCACTCTCTTCTCGTGGATCGCCCCCTCTATATATATGTTATATCCAGGACTCTATTTCACACACATTGCATATGTTACATTTTTTGATTGACCCCCCCCCCCCAAAACTCTCAAGAACCCACACACTATATCTCTCTATGTTTGTATCTGTCTCAGACAACCCCACGTAGGTGGTGTACGTATACAAGAAGAGAATAGGTGCACCGTGCACGTACTCACGCTTCGTGCCCAGCCACACCCGGGCGGGTACACGGTGGAGCTCATTTCTTTACGAAATGGCAGCCCACGTGCTAATTTGAACGCCTGTAGCGGTTGTTTACCTAGGGAGGTCGTGTACCACGCGTGCACGAAACAAAGTTCGACTTGACGCGTTGCCGCGTTATTTTTAAATAAAGTTATAGCACTCAATGGCACGTACACAGAATATAAAACGATTTTTATGGAGAAAAAGGTAGTCCGCTACTATATACAATAGAGCCTGCCTGCCTGGTTTGTCGCTCTTCAGAGTATCTCACACAAGGCTGCGGTGGCCTCTCTCTCTCTCACCGTTGGTCACTGATCCGGCCGCATCCCGTCCGCCAGGGGAAAGGGAGTGCGGTGGCCTCTCTCTCTCTCACCGTTGGTCACTGATCCGGCTGCATCCCCTCCGTCGGGGGAAATGGAGGAAGTGCATCGTTTCTCCGTTTGACGGCGCCGAGGCAGCACGTCCCGATCTGCGGTACACGCCGTTCTCTCTGACCAAGCTCCGGCACGGCAGGGCCTACGCCACCTGCTCGCAGATTCCACCCGCCGCCGCTCACCTAGTTACATCCCGACGACCTCCAGGTATCCCCTCCGGCCTTGCTCCACTGCCCGTCTTCCCACGTCGCTGCATGTGGATCTTCCATAGTTCTTTGCCCAAAATGTAGCTCGTCCGGCGTACTTTCCATATTGCATTCTCGTCCTCACACCGTTTTAGACAAACACAACCGTGTTGTTATCTTCCCTTAGGACAAGCAATATGCTTCTTTTTGTCATCGCATGTGTCATCAACTGTTATTGGCCAGTAATTGTTTCCTTTCTACTCGTTGCTATTGCGACCTTTTGGTGAACTGCACAAATCACTTTTTTCTTAAGAGTGTTTTGTGCAGTTGTACTAAAATGTCACGCGGGCAACGTCTCTACATTTCAGTGCGACTGCACAAAGGGAGATTGGTTTTGCTCTATCCTCCTCATCCAACTCCGAGCCTTATCTTCTCCAACTAGTTAGTCTTAAGAGAGACTACAAAGGTGACCGGCTTCTATTTGTGTGTTTATTGTTTCATCAGCAGTCCTCTATTATCGTAATCACACTTAATATCTTCGGAACAGGGACGCTCAGCTCTATTTTAGTGGAACTGCACAAAATGATCGGAATGTTGCATGCTCCAGACAGCTACTTTTTTTCCCAACATGCCTTGTTGATTTAGACGGAGCTGGGGGGACGTTGCTGCCAATGAAAGCATGGATCAATTTTAATTTAACACCTTCTCACAACTCTGTCTTCAGTTGTGATGTAATTATTAGCTCTGATATGCTAATAATTGACATGCATTAGCAAGGAATTTAGTTTTTTATTGTTTTTGAAAGAGCATCGATGGCAAGACACGCGAAACAAAAGCTGAAAGCTCACACCATTGTACAATTTCATGTTGCTGGAAAATTATTTGTATAGTATGTCAATTATGTAAACAAATGATGGAAGCTTGATAGCATTGCCAGAAGCCTCTTCATCATCTGGGTCCATGTGCCATGCACAAAATTATACTCCTTCGTTCCTAAGTATTTGTCTTTTTACAAATTTCAAACGGGCATATTTTAGAGTGTAGATTCACTCATTTTGCTTCGTATGTGTACTCCCTCCGTTCCTAAATATTCTATTCGTCTTTCTAGAGATTTCAACAAGTAACTACATACGGAGCAAAATGAGTGAATCTACACTCTAAAATATGTCTATATACATCCGTATGTGCCAGTCCATTTGAAATCTCTAAAAAGACAAATATTTGAGTAGTCACTCGTTGAAATCTCTAGAAAGGCAAATACTCCGGAGTATATTTAAGAACCGAGGGGGTAGTGCACAACCACATGGGAGACTCAGCCCGGTCGTTGCGCCGCATTAATAGTGAGTAATGAGCAGTCAAATCATAAGCCCCACCTTTCCCACTGTAAGTTGCTCTGAAGAAGCAACCATCAATACGCTCATCTTTGAATCCGCTCATACTACTCCATCCGTCACTGTTTATACAGCGCGCTTCAGAAAAAAGAAAAAAAATCTGTGGGACCAAGGCGACTAGCGATCGGCCTGAAAAATAGCATTGGTAGTTATAGCACGGCGTCTATTACTAGAGGGAATAATGCGTACACACATGCATGCAGTGCTTCCACCCCGGGTACACACATGCATGCACTTACTCCACTCCGTAGTAGTACAGTACATGGAGAGAAAATTGTGGACTTGATTGTGGTTACCACGCCCTAATTAATTGAGCATTAAACCAAACGTGTCTAAAGTCTCTCTGGTGGTGGAAATGCATTGAGAGAAATGCATCATAATGAAGCGCGCCCTGTAAACTGTGACGGAGGGAGGAGTAGTATGAAGGTGCAAAACCAAGTACGCGTATGGCCAGTCGGTCAACGCACCTCCTCTTGGCATATCACTGACATGTGGGACAGGAGTGTGAGCAAACCGATCTCAATTGACGGCAAAGAGCCAACCCGCCGTTCCTTGAGAGAGACGAGGAGCGAGAACACACAGACGGGCTCGCACGGAGGCCAAGATATATTCGAGCATGGTTGGTTGATCGATATCATTCATTAGATGTTGGGCTGCCGTTTTCCGCCCTTCTCCAGAATAAACGTGTACTTTATGAGAGATGAAAAAATAAGAGTACAGACGCTCCACCATGCGGTTCTAGTAGTAGTACTACTCGTACTACTGCGCTTGGCTCTTCGCCTCTTCGTGAAGTCGAACAATGATGGTACTCCGCATGTTGGGTACTACAGTGTATGCCTCTGACAATCTGACACCGAATGGACTAATGCATGTCCACCGAGGGTAGGTTGCATTAGTCAAAAGGCGTAAGCGAGCTTCACCTTGTCCTGCAAGCTTCTCCTCGTTCTGCGAGTTGACGGGACACACCAAAAAGTAGTGCTAGTCCATACTCCCTCCTTTCTGGTTAATATGGCTTAATCTTTTTTGCGGGTCAATGAGAGAGCTTTATTCATATATAAGCATTCTTAGGACGATCAGCCAAGACACTGGTCACTAGGAAGCGAGGTACCCCGCAAAAAAGAAGTAGGAAGCGAGGTGTTTCATCAAGCCAGCTCTCGGCCACATTCAAAGTGCAGCAAGCACGGTTCGCACGAAGATGCGCCGCAAGGTTTGCTGACCTGTTTACATGCTGAATAACAAAAAGAGTGGAAATATTACCGAGCGCTACTATTTGTAACAGGATATGAGCCAGAATTAAGCGAGAATTGTGGCGAGTGTTCCATGCAATCAACTTCCATTATCACATGCGAGAACCCTCGAAGAGAACCAAATGTGTTGAAGATTGCTTTATCACATTTTAAAATTATAATAAGAGTGCAGACGCTCCTCCATCCGGTTCCTAGTACTAGTATAGTACGTACCTTTATAGACTATAGTAGTAGTACTAGTAAACTTTGCGCTTGGCTGTTCGCCTATTCGGGAAGTTGAACAATAATAGCACTAGTAGTATAGTGTATGCTTCTGGCAATCTGACACCGAATTAACTGTTGCACGTCCACCGCCTGAGCGAGGGAGTGCTTGCATTAGTCAAAAGTTTCTCCTTGCCTGCGAGCCACCGCGTGCAAGCTTCTCCCGTCCTGCAACCTTCTCCTCGTTCGGCAAGTTGACGGGACACAGCAAAGTAATGCTAGTCCATACTGCCTCCTCTCCGGTTAATATGGCTTAATTTCAAACGAGATAAATACACCGTCTGTCACTGTATATTTGTAAAAATACGGTCAGTGGACTTCATAATACGCTCATTGCGCTCAATATATATACTTTCCGGTGTTTATACGGTCACTAGCTCACCCTGACTGAGTATGTGTGTGCATGCACGTGTAGGTTGAGCACTTGAGCGTGACCGTGTGTGTTCCGTCGTGTGCTCGGACATGCATGCATTAGGGCGTCGCGCGCGTTTTTGCGTCCATGTGTACGTGTGACTGTTGCATACACGTAGGGGGAGTACGTGTAGGGGCCACTAAGGAGCAGTCAAATCACACAGTAAGTTAGTCGGAAGAAGCAACCATCATTTCACTCTTGAATGACACGTACGCAATATAAAATGGTTGATATGGAGAGAAAAAGAAAACCACTATATATACACTAGCAGGAGCCTAAGCTACAAGCCTGCTTGTTTAGGTTGCTCTCTTCACAAGCATAGAACGACGGGCCTGATCTTGCAGCTGGGGGAAGGGAACAATGTTCTGCGTAGACGCGGTCGACATCGGCGAGGGAGAAAACCCACAGTCGGTGCGTCCCAATCGGGGGTCACCGCGGTATGGGCCGATGCCGCGTCCCAACCGCCCTTCTAGCTACAGCCCGACGTCCCAGGTAGTCCATCTTCCTTTTGGAGCCGGCTTGCTCCACTGCCGTAGCTCCATCTCCATGTCGATCTTTCTCTACTTCTACCGGCTTCTACTTGTGATGAGTTTATGTCTCATGAACTAGTGCCAGTACTATTATTCTAATCACACTTCTTCAATATCTTTGCCATCAGGGATGCTCAGGTCGATTTTAGTGGAACTGCACAAAAGCATCGTATGATCCGAGGGTGTCAGCCGTCTTTCCTTCGACAGGTTCTACCTGGCCAGGAAATTAAATCATGTTTAGGGTTTAGGGTTTAAGTCGTAGTGACCCCATCAGTAGTTTTTCTTTTATACACGCTCTCACAACTTTTTTCTTTAGTTGTGAAGTAAATATTGGCTATGATCTGTGAATCATTGAGACGCATCAGCATGCGTGTTAGTTTTCCTTTGTATTTTATGGAATGTTGTAACGGGGCAACCTTGGAATAGGAATGAAAATGGAGTGGAAAGTTTCCGTTTTTTCGGAGAAAAAATGGAAACGAAGAGAAACCAACGTTTCGTTTCGTTGGATCGAGCCATCGAGCAAAACCAACGTTTAAATCACGTCTGTCGTGTTCGTGTCTCACCCTCCTCCACGGCTCGACCCCACACGGTCGCTCGGCATGCCACTCACCGCAAACCGAGTATACGATAACTTTCCTGCCTGCTTGTCGATGGATCGCGCCATGGAGTACTAGCACTACTGGAAGAGATTGACGAGTTGGGGGAGGACAGCTAGCTGTAGCACGGACTCCCAAGAACTTTTTACATGCATGTTGTAGCCGGCTATTGCGACCTTTCAACGCGGAGCAGCCGCGTCCACCCAGAAGCGGCGCGGGCGACGCTCTCTCAGCCGGCGCGCCGCTTCAATGCCGGCGCCAGTGAGAGGTCGCGTCCGCTCTGGCCGGGCATGAATGCAGCACTGACCGTTTCGGGCGGGAAGCACGCACGGGTGATGACGAGGGTTCGGGTTGGTCAGGACCGGCCGTGGCAGCGGTCCGGACGTGCGCAAACAAGAGATGCTGTACGTTAATATTGCTGCGTATATAATTAACAACGTAAATAATGTGCCAGTTGGACAAATATGATTGGAGATGGAGATGGAAATGGAATTTTATGTAAACACGGATATGCATGTCTATGTCTATGTGTGTGTGCGCGACGACTCTCGCGACCTGGAAGCGGGGGCGTGTTTTTGATCGAGTTTTCTTTCTTGGTACGTTAGAAAATCAGTTTGTCTAATTCACATCTAGATGTTATTTAAGGATATCACGTCTAAGCTCCCACAAGTATATAATGTAGCAACAAGAAACAAAAAAAACTAGGGAAAAAATAGACCACAAACAGAGTGGACATCAACTTAGATGTGTCCTAGACAGACCCTTAAAAAATTGTCCGCCAGTTTTCGTTTCTTTTTTCCGGAAACGCGCGTATTCTATTTAAAACCACTGCTATGGAGAGATTTTTTACTCCATTATAGCCTCTTGTTTGATAGAGTTTCTCGCGTCTCGCTCTCTCACCCTCTCCATATATGTTACACGCTGGAGGCTCAGCCTTCATTTGCTAGGGTTTGCTGTATTCACAGTCTCTCACCCTCTCTTCACCAGCTCTAAACAAGACTGCGTTGGCCTCTTGTCTCTCTCTCTCCCCCCTCACATCTGGTGAAGGAGGCGTCCGTATCCCGTTGCACCGGGAAGGGGAGGAGGTGCAGTGTTCACTCTATCGCCTTCGGTGAGGGAGGCAATCCACTGCCGGCTGCGCTGTTCTCTTTCACCCAGCACCTGTGCGGGAGGGCCACCGACCCCTTCTTCCTCGCTGCCGTACGTAGTGTGGGCAGATCCGGCCTCCCGCCGCATGCCTTGCCACATCCCAACGACCCTAAGGTATAGGTTTCTTTGAAACCGTCGTTGCTCTAGCTGCATGTGGATCTTTTTCGATCTGTAGTCGAATCTAGGTCTTGGTTCAAAGAGGAAAGAAGGGTGCGGTGGGCTGGAGCAAGAATCTAGGACGTGGTTCAATGAGGAAAGGAAGGGCAGAAAGTAGTATAGATTGGCTATCCAGCCGCTTTGTAGGTCGAAAAGGGAAAAAGGGGGTAACCCAGTACACACATCTGTAAGGAACCGATCTCTTTGTTGAAAAGGGAAAGAAACTGGGGGGTCAGGTAGTTTGTGCAGGACTAGATTTGCTGCCCTCACATAGGAAGAAGGTTCAAAGAGAACAAATATGGGACCAACGCATATATGCTGCTTGGCTACATACTCTGCATCACCCATTTATACGTGTGGACGCACATGGTGCTGGCATGTCCCATACAGCTATTTTGCTGTTGTTAATCTAAGAATGCCACCGAAAAATCGAAGCAATGCCACTGTTAAAAGTAAATTACATTTTTTAACGAATGTTGTTTCAAGAGAATATCTCTGTTAATATGAATCGATGCAACCGTTTTAGAAATGCTACTGTCCTACTTTGTTTTCCATCCAAGATAAGTTAGATGCTTCTTTCTGTCACCATTTGTTTCATCCTCCTTTATCGGCAAGTAATTGTTTCTTTTTTTGCCTCTGTTAAAACAGGGCTATCGATTCAACTTGTTGCTATTGCGACATTTTGCTTCGCTACTCGAAACAGTTATGTTTTAAGAGTGTTTTGTGCAGTTCAACTTGAATGTCACACCAGTGACTTTGCTTAATTTTGGTGGAACTACACAAAAGGAGATCGAGATTTGTTTCAAATCTTGGTCTCAACCACATGATGTGCAGTGTGCTTTGAGATGTGGTGCTACTTGTTTTGGTACTGTTTTAAATAAATGTTGAATTGAAGCATTTGTATTGCTGTCTTTTCCCATTATGTAGTGAACAAAAATGGGACCAACCCAGACATGATGCTTGTTGCTTTGTTACAACAAATTCAGCATCACCCCCTTTATAAGCCAGTAATTGATGCCACTCTCAGAATTAACTACTGAATCTTATTTCAAAACTGCAACACTTGTTAGGGATTGGCGGGATTACCATTTTTGTGGCCGCATGTTTCATCCTCCTTTATTAGCCAGTAATTGATTCCTTTTTTTGCCTATGTTTAAACAGGGATATCTATTCAACTTGTTGCTATTGCGACATTTTGCTTCGCTACGCGAAACACTTTGCTTGATTTTAGTGCAACTGCACAAAACGAGATTGGATTTGCTATTCGTGTTGGCAGATTCATATTTTATCTTGTCCGTCTCATGAAAGGTCAGTACAGGCCTTCATCCACATGATTGTGTAGTGTGCTTTGAGATGTTGTGCTACTTGTATTGGTACTGTTTTAAATAAATGTTGAATTGAAGCTATTGTATTGCTGTCTTTTCCCATTAAGTAGTGAACAAAAATGGGACCAACCCAGACATGACGCTTGTTGCTTTGTTACAACAAACTCTGCATCACCCCCTTTATAAGTAGATGGAAGCACATACTTTTGTTGCGCCCACTCTCCCCTGGAACTGTTTATGCTTTTCGTTAATCTAATGCCGCTGGTAAAATTAAGCAATGCCACTCTCAGAATTAATTAACTACTGAATCTTAGTTCAAAACTGCAACACTTGTTAGGAATGGTACTATCCTGCTTTGTAGTTCTTTCTACATGTTTAACCAAGGTATTGTTAAGATAATGTCTCTGTTAAAATGAATCAGTTGCATTGTTTTAAGAATGGTACTTTTCTGCTTTGTCGTTCTTTATAAATGTTGAAACAAGGCATTGTTAAGATAATGTCTTAGTCAATATGAATGAATCACACTGATGGAGAATTGCTACTCTCCTGCTTTGTTTCCCATTAAGATAAAGTAGATCAGTAGATTACAAGTCATCAACTGTTATTTCTCAGTAATTGTTTCCCTTATACCTATTGTTGCTTACAGGGATATCAAAATTAAAGCTCGGTTTTATTCCGACTTCGATTTTAGTTGAACTGCACAAAAGGAGCCAATGTGTCCAAGGCAAACTGCTGCATTACTGGGTCCAGTTGGTCGTTCCACTTTGCAGAAAGAAGCAGTCACTGTTTGTGCTACATTACAGAAGGAATGACCGAGAAGCTTTACAAAGTATTATTAGACACCGGTGACATGACTAGTCTGGAGAGACCATTGGCAATTTAACAACACGTGGAGTGCCCTGGGAAAAAAGTGCCCAAACAAGTACAAGAAGCTACGGCAGGACTCCACGATCATAGGCATTACATATTTTGAATGGGAAAAGCTTGTCAAAGTTTAATCATTGATGTTAGCAAGAAGACGTTAGTTTAATATATTGGAATTAGAAAACTTTGTCAAAATTTGCTCATTGGTGTTAGCCAGAAGACATGCATTTGATATTTTTGAGTGGGACGCCCTTGCTGTGAGCAGCGTCAAGTGTTTTTTCCTATTCCCGTGTTCAGTTTAGAAGTAAATAGTTACTCTGCTGAGATATTCCTGTGTTAAGGGTTTGTTCTGAATATTGTGTATGTAATGCCAGGCCTTGTGTTTGATTGCAAAGTTGAGCTTGGAATGTTGTGGCATGCGGCATCACGAGCTGTTCAACGTGCCTCCTGAGAATAGTGCTTCGTATTGTTTTGCATGTCGATCTAATGCCAGTGATTTGCTTGTTAAGAAGATCATCCTCTTCTGTTGTTTCCATGCTTAAGAAGTTCATCGTCTGATGTTTCATTCATAGCCTATACGACAAGTCGGGTAGGTTAGACGTGAAACCATATGATCTTCCGACCAACTCATGATATTAGGCCGTGATTGGATCATCGTTTTCCAACCAAAACCGCTTGTAAAACTGACGCTTGTAAATTAAAGCAGATGGTCTCGGGCGAAGGCGCTTGGTTGGTCGATTTCGGCTAGTAAAATATCGGAAGTACTTCACACACGATAAAAACGCTGAACGACACTCGGACGATTGCTAATCCAGCCGTTAGCTGCTGTTTCAGCCTAGCCCATGGATGGCATGATACGCACGTCGTGCATGTATCGTCTGGTAATGTCATCCATATAGCAGTACTCATAAAATATACATTGGTCTCTCAAATTACACGCGTAACCCGCCGGTTTTACTTACAGACCTCAGGCCCTCGGTTTCATTACGCCTGTATTTTACGTGTTGTTTCCGATGACGAGTAAATTACACTTGTATGTTAATACAGGTTTGAAATAAACCAGAGCTCCCAAGCGCGGCCTTACCATTTCATGCCATCTCAGTTTCTCGAAGGTGCTCATAGGTGTCCGATGATCCTGGCTTCCTGAATGAGCAGCGGGCGCTGTATTAGACCATCCGTAGGGCCCGCAGGGCCCTCTCCGTTGTCCTTCGAGTTGTTGCGCTCGCCGTGGCGCCGAGCATTGTTAACATCGTCAACGAACATGAGGATTCAGGAGATGACTTTATTTTGACTGGATGACACTAGGGACCCACTAGGGCCATAGCCGTACGTACGCAAGTGCCTCCTTATTAGGTACAACTATATTTTTTTTGCTTTCTCCTGGTTTCCTGACATCACGGTCCCACACCATTGTCAACCTATGTAGTCAATATAAACGAGAGAATTGCACAAGGTGCGGCCGATAGCTGGGACCAAGCAGCTCGAGCAGTATTTGTGTTTTTGAGGCGTGAGCACTTCAGAGTTTTTCTTGGCGATGATTTCGTTGTTGTTCAGAGGAGAGCAGGGTATTAACTGGGCGGGCTGTGGCCCGTCTAGCCCAGGCCAGATATCCAGCCCAGATACTAATTTTTTCAAGATGAAAATGTCTAGCCCAGCTATACGCCCATTTGAGGAATACCCAGGCAAGGTCAACTTGTTATTCTCCGCCCCGCTGGGCTGCAAATCTTTCCTAGGAGGGATGCATTAGGCTTAACAGGAAAATGGGCTTTAAAAAATAATAAATGGGATGTAATTATAAAAACTGGGCAGTAACTATAAAAAAATGCACCAAACACAAAATTAGTTTAGAAAATATTATTTATGGATTTTGAAAATCTTAAATTTTCATTGTTGCACGCGCAATGTTTCGTTGGATTTTTACGTAATACAAATTTATATTTAATCTGACTAGAAATTTCGGGATAAAAATATTTCGGATCCCATCAAAATGTGGGAAATTTTATTGAATTCTGTCTTCAACGGTTGGTTGAAATTATTAATCGTTGTCCTAGCTAGAAAATGGGCTGTACTTTTAACAAACTGTAAATGGGCTGTTGTAAATTCCATTAGAATTGAAAAAATGGGTTGTACATTCTTACAAAACGCAAATGGGCTATAAGTTCTCTGCCACACACTTGTTAGCCTACTAAGTGACGCGTCCCCTAAAAAAATAAGTTGACGCGTATGCAAGGCTTTGCCAACTTATTATAGTCAACACACGGTTCTAGCAGCAGTGGCCGTTGGATGTCTATCCAACGGATGTCGTGCTTCTTCTTCAATCTCGGATATTCTTAGCTTCGACCGCCCAAAAAATGATTCCTCCCCCTGACATGTGGGGCGCACCGTTTCAGAGGCTGACCTGTGGGCCTACTAAGTTGGAGCGTACCAAGGGCTTTGTCAACTTAGTCAATATAAACGATTCTAGCTTTAGTGACCGTACGATGTCCCTCCAACGGCCGTAGTGCTTCTTCAACTTCTGGTCTTCTTGGTCCAGCTGCCCAAAGAAGCGCCGGTCGTGCCGCCTGCTCCTGCCTCCCGTGGCCGGCTGTGCTGCCGCGGAGGCCTCACCGCCCCCATACTACTCCCACCGCTGGCCAGGCCATCCCTCCACTCACCCACACCGCCTGTTATTCTGCGGCGACGGCAGCCTCACACCGCAGCCGAACCAGTGAACCCTCGTACTCCTCTCCGCGCGGGCTTCCACTGCCGCGTCTTCCCCGGCTCCGCGTCGTCCCCTTCCTAGGCCTCGCCATCGTCCACTGCCCTGGTGCTCTCGGCGCGGCGTGGTCAACGTGGTCAACGATCGATTTCCATCGGAAGAGTACTGTACGTGGAGAGGCTGACAGCTGGGTCCACGGCGGCCGCAAGGAAGTGCCTCCTTATTACGCGCAAAATAATTATTCCTCCACCTGACAGCGGGGACCCACCGGACGGGCCACCTTATTTCGCGAAAAAACATTTCCCCCTGACTGCTGGGACCCACCGGACGGGCCACCGTATTTCGCGAAAAAACGTTCCCCCCACAGTCAGCTCGGACCCACCAGAAGTGCCTCCTTATTACGCGCAAAAAAATGAATACTCCCCCTGCTAGCTGGGACCCACCTTGGTGGGAGGCTGACTTGTGGGCCTACTAAGTTGACGGGGACGGAGGGCTTTGTCAACTTAGTCAATATGAACGATTCTAGCTCCAGTGACTGTACGATGTCCATCCAACGGCCGTAGTGCTTCTTCAACCTCTGGTCTTCTTGTTCCAGCCGCCCAAAGCAGCGCCGGTCGTGCCGCCTACTCCTGCCTCCCGTGGCCGGCTGTGCTGCCGCGGAGGCCTCATTGCCCCTACTATTCCCACTGCTGGCCAGGCCCTGCAGCGACGGCAGCCTCACACCGCAGCCGAACGAGTGAACGCTCATACTCCTATCCGCGTGGGCATCCACTGCCGCGTCTTCACCGGCTCCGCGTCGTCCCCTTCCTAGGCCTCGCCGTGGTCCACCGCCCTGGTGCTCTTGGTGCGGCGTGGTCAACATGGTCAAGGAACGACTTGCATCGGACGTGGACTGTACATGGAGAGGCTGACAGCTGGGTCCACGGCGGCAGCAAGGAAGTGCCTCCTTATTACGCGGAAAATAATGATTCCTCCGCCTGACAGCAGGGACCCACCAGACGGGCCACCGTATTTCGCGAAAAAATATTTCCCCCTGACTGCTGGGACCCATCAGCTACACCTTCGCACGCAAGGAAGTGCGTCCGGGCAAAAAAAAAAACGATTCGCCCCCCTGACTGCTGGGACCCACCAGCTACATCTTCGCACGCAAGGAAGTGCGTCCGGGCAAAAAAAAAACCAAAACGATTCGCCCCCTGACTGCTGGGACCCACCAGCTACATCTTCGCAGGCAAGGAAGTGCCTGACAGTCGGGACCCACCTGGTCGAAGCGTACGTAGCGTTGTCATTCTGGTCGCGAACGTGTACGTACATATATACTGGTCGATGTAGAGGCGCGCACATGTCGTAGTAGAGGCGCGTACATGTCGTAGTAGAGGCGCACAAATAGCATGTACACGTACGTACAGTGGCCAGGGTGCAAGAAAGAAAATAGGCCACGTACGTACATACGGGCAGGGTCTCGAACGCCTACTCGCGCATACGTACGGCGAGGGCTCGTGTACATGGCTGGGTCGGAACGGAGAAACAGCGTCGTCGTCATGTTCATGGGGAGGCAACGGAATGCGTCATGTTCATGGGGAGGCAACAGAATGCGTCGTGTTCATGGGGAGGGGTGTGGCGTACCGCAAAACGGAGGAAACGGACCTCCTACGGTCGAAACGGGGGTCCTATTGACCGGGAGGAGTGTGGCGTACCGCAAAACGGAGGAAACGGACCTCCTAGGGTCGAAACGGGGGTCCTGTTGATCGGGAGGGGTGTGGCGTACCGCAAAACGGAGGAAACGGACCTCCTACGGTCGAAACGGGGGTCCTCTTGATCGGGACGGGTGTGGCGTACCGCAAAACAGACGAAACTGACCTCCTACAGTCGAAACGGGGGTCCTGTTGATCGGGAGGGGTGTGGCGTACCGCAAAACGGACGAAACGGACCTCCTACGGTCGAAACAGGGGTGCTGTTCATCGGGAGGGGTGTGGCATACCGCAAAACGGGACTCCACGGGATACTATTCATCTCCACCGTCGACCTCCTCCAGCCTGCACGGGCTACCGTCGACCTCCTCCAGCCTCCACGGGCTCCTGTTCTTCCAGCCTCCACCGCGCGCTACTCCACCGGCTACTGTTCAACCACCCCTCCACGGGCACCCCTCCACCGTCTACTGTTCATCCAGCCCTCCACACCACGGGGTCCTGTTCAACCACCCCTCCACGGGCACCCCTCCATCGTCTACTATTCATCCAGCCCTCCACACTACGGGGTCCTGTTCATCCAGAGGCAACACCACCGCTCACTGTTCATCCAAACGCCCCCGCAACGCTCACTGTTCATCCAATCGATCGGCTTCAGTTAGCAGCAGTAGCGAAGGAATCGCTCGATCGGGTTCAGTTAGCAGCCATCGATCGATCGCTCGGGTTCAGTAACGCGTAGCCTGCAGTGCAATCGCTCGGGTTCAGTTAGAGCCCAACGCCTCGCTCGGGTTCAGTTAGAGCCAACGCCTCGCACACACGTGCGTACGTGTACGAGAGAAACGCGCATCGCTCGGCCCCGACCTCCCACCGTAACCGGGAACTCCCCGAAATTTTCCTCCCCCTCGCTTCTACCACGGTTTTTTCCATCATGGACGGCCCAATGAATGTCATGCAGCTGCGTCTCCGGCCCGCCCAGGACGAAAAGTCCATTTTCTGTCATGATTTTTTGTCATAGAAGTAGGAGCCCACCACATCTATGATGATATCGGGTTTTGTCACAATTATCGTCATAGAAGTGTCATATGTATGACAGATTTTTTTTTCGTTCGGCCCAAAATGTCACGGATGTGTCTTTTTTTGTAGTGCAAGGTCAAGATCATTAATCCAAGGGCCAGCTTAACATTTGCAACATGAGATGGTGTATGCTCAAAAACACTTCTTTTGGGCCAGCAGGTGCCTTGTAATAGGCTAGATAAACAATGATCTATCGTGCCATCGTGCACGCTTTACTTGCATAACACTTTTGAACCGCCGATCTGACTGTAAAGATCGTGCCGTTTATGCTCATAATTCGTCGGGTGGTAGGTGCGACATATGCCAACGGGTGGCTTATCATTGTGGGAGCCAGTAAGACGTCGCCGGTGCGTGGAAACGGGATGAGGCGAAGACATGCATGCCGGCGAATCTTACCCAGGTTCGGGGCTCTCCGTGGAGATAACACCCCTAGTCCTGCTCTGCGGGGTCTCCGCATGATCACTAGAGCAAAATGAGTAGCTACAAACGCTCCTTGAGCTGTCGGGTTAGAGGGAGAAGAAGGGCAGGGCTAGCTCTCCTTTTCTCTCTATGTGGTGTGTGTAATTCTATGAGACCAACCCTTTGCATGGGTGCCCCGGGGGGTTTATATAGGCCTACCCCCCAGGGGTACAATAGTAATCCGGCTGGGCGTGGGTCCCAGCCGTCAGTGTCTGTGTTCGTCGGCTTCTCCGCCGGCCATTGGGGCCCGTCGACTGGTGGGTCCCGCCGGCTGCCGGCTTCTTGGTCGACAGGCCGGCCCCACCGCCTAGCGGTCTTGTCGGCGGCTGGTCACTGTTGCCTCGCCTCTGATGACGAGGGCTTTGTCGAGGTAAGCATGGCTACAGCGCCGCCGCCTTGCGGGCTCTCACGGTAGCCTCACCTCGTCTCGTCTCCTTAATGAGGCTCGTGTTTCGAGGGAGGGAGGTTGCTGGCTATTGGGAGCCGGCTACGCCCCCGGCCGACTAGGGGAGGCCGGGCCGCCTTCGAGCGTCTCTCTGGCTAAAGGGGCCCGCCGCCCGCGGGCCGTACTGGCGTTTGCCGTGTGTGACATCGAGGTCAACATGGCTACAGTGCCGCGCCGGACGGCAGATGGCTGATCCGTACGGCGCCCTGTGGCCACGCCGGCTCCGGGATTCGGGGGTAGCGGGCCGCACTGCAGCCACGTCCCGTCTTATCACCGTTATGTGGATGCAGTCTGGGTGGGTGCGGCCTTGGCCGGCTTCTGGGAGTCGGCAATCTTCATGGCCGGTTTCTGGGAGTCGGTCCTCTTGGAGCCGGTTTCCTGGAGTCGGCCATCTCGTAGCTTCCTTGGGGAAGGTTTCTGAGACTGGGTCGCCTTCTGGGAGTCGGCCCTGGGGATAGCCGGCCGGGGGAAGGCGGCCCTATGCTTCGTATGCTCGAAGGCTTGAAGGGCTTGATAATTTTTGAAGAGCTAGGGGGAGTCGGTTAAGCTACCCGTGGCCATTTACTCTGACAGTAGTCCCCGAAGCTGGTTGGGCTTCAAGGTTGAGTGGAGGTCGAGAAGCTCGGGCAGCTTCTTATCTTGACGAGCCGGCAGCTGGGAGCCGGCTTCGGTTGGGCGCGCCGTTTTGGCGAGAAATTTTTGAAGTCGGAGGGCGGGAGTCTGCTGGCGCGCGCGCCGGGCTGTGGGCCGGCCACTCGCCACCTACGAACCACGTGGCGTCCCTTGGCTAAAAAGCCTGCCAGCCCACGCGCGCGACAAGACGTCGCCGCAGGCTGGGGGCCCACCACTCCTACGCCCGGGCCCAGGCGTGGATTCTCTGCGGCCCAAAGCCGCCCGCACGTCTTCCTGCGGCGGTTTCGGCACGCCTTTAGGGCGCAGTAATCGCGGGACGTGGGGGGAGTAGGTGTAGTTAATCCCACGTCCCACCCCACGTCTCGCCTCCTCGGCTTCGCCGCACAAGGCTATAAGTAGGGGGAGGAGGGGAAGCGGCAGGCGCTCGCATGCTCCCCTCCTCTCCGCCATCTTCTTCCTCATACTCTCCCTCACAGCAGCGCCTCGCCGCCGCGCCGGCCCACCATCCTTTTCTCCGCCGCCGCGCTCATTCTCGCCGGCTTCACGCCGTCATGCAGTACGGCGGGGACGGGGACGGCTCCAACGTCCATGAGGACCACGTCGAGTTCCTTCGCAAGACGCGGCGGCTGCCCGCTGCGGATAAGGTGCGGGTCTGCCTCGCGCCCGCGAAGGAGATCACGCCGGAGCCGGAGGAGGGCTAGCGGGTGGTCTTCCGCTCGCATTTCTTGCGCGGCAGCAGCTTGCCCGCGAGCGCCTTCTTCCGCTCATTTCTTGAATTCTACCAACTCCAGCCGCACCACCTCACCCCGAACACGGTGGTGTTGCTGTCTGCCTTTGTCACCTTGTGCGAAGGCTACCTCGGCATCCTCCCCACCCTCGAGCTCTGGGGGGAGTTATTCCAGTCCAAGCTGGGCACGCGTATGCAGGGCGTGCCGGCTCAGAGTGGCGCCTTCATCGCGATGCGGAGGGTGACAGCCGACAACCCCTTCCCCGTCATCACGCTGATCCAGTCGGTGAAGCTATGGCAGAAGTCGTACTTCTATGTGAAGAACGTCGCCCCGCAAGGCGACTACGTCAATTTGCCGGCTTATGAAGCCGGCCCGCCGGTGGGTAGGCGAGCCCAGTGGTACTATCGGGCCGTGACGCTGACACCGGCTGGAGCCGCGGCTGTCGCCTGACTGCGGGTGATGATCCAGTCGGAGGGCCTATCTGGCCCGACCTGCTGGCCGCCTTCGTCACGCGCCGGGTGCTTCCGCTCCAGAGCCGCCCTCATCTGATCTGTCAGATGAGCGGCCAGCTCGATCCGAGTCGGATGTGCACCAAAGACATGCCGCACGACGAAGTGGCCCACATGGTGAACTACCTTGCGAACTGCAAGCTCTCCGCAGAGTGGCAGTTTGGCAAGGAGCCATATTGCCGAGCTCACCCGCCGCCCACGGTATGTTCTCTTTTTCCCTTTCTTCTCTTAGTTTTGTCGCTCAGTTCCTTTTGGCCGACTCTGACTAGTCGGCTTGTCTCGACAGAGCCCTCTTCTTCGGCCTGCAGGCGAGTCGGACGCGGAGCGCCGATTCGTCCCCGACCGGACGGAGCACAATCTAGAGGACCCTGACTTGGGGGCGGCCGCCATGGATGATAACACCGAGGCGGGCGGTGGCCAAGCCGGCGGCGACGGAGGCGGCTCCGGGCTTGGAGTCAGCTTTGACGACTGGCCGGACGACGACGAGGCGGAAGTCGTCCCACGCCGCCAGCCGGCGCCTGGCCACGGCGCGGGTTCCTCCGCTGCGCCGCCTGCTCGGGGCGGCGGGCAAAAGCGTCGTGCCGCGCCGGGCTTGTTCGGCAGTCGGCCGAAGAAGCCCAGGGGCGGGGCAGCGGCGATCTGGCGGGAAGAGGCGGCCGCGAAGGCGGCCCGCTTTCGCAAGGCGGTGAAGCAGCCGCAGACGGTGTCGGCGTAAGTATATTTACTCCGTCATGTATTCTTTCTTCTTTTGTCTGGTAGTTCCTGAATCCTTATCCTTTCTCAAAAAACCAGGGCTCCATTGTCGCTCGAGCGGGTTGCTGCCGCCTCCGTCGTTGGGTCGCCGGGAGGATCCGGGAGCACCACCCGCCGCGTGGACCCCCGTGCCGATCTTCAGGCGGCGATGGAGCGGAACATGCGGGAGGCGCGGGAGGCGGAGGCATTGAGGGCGGCCGCCGCCAAGGCGACGCAGGAGGAGGAGGCGGCGAAGGCGCGCGCCGACGCAGCGGCCAAGGCCCAAGCGGAGGCTGCGGTTGCGGCGATGGCGGAGGGGGCCTTGCTGGTCACCCCACTGCGCGTCGCGGCGCCTGGGGCCCCAGAGCCCTCGCTAGAAGAAGCCGGCGGTGACCAGCCGGGGATGGAGAGGGAGGACGACGTCGTCGTCCTGGAGAGGGAGGCGGCACCGGCCCCCCCGCCTAGGGCGACTCAAGGCGGCTGGCCTAACCTGCCGCCTGTGCAATCGGCCGGGGGCGAGCCGGCCGCGAGGACTGATCTGGCGGTCCGGACGCCGTCGCGCCAGCGCGCGGGGAAGGCCGCATCAGAGCCGCAGAAGGCTGCATCGGAGCCGCAGCCGGCCGCGGGCTCCAGCTCGTCGGCCCAGGACATGGAGGCGGCCAGCGCCAGCTCGGGGTGGACACCGGGCGAAGGGACAGCCGTGATGAACGTGGCCGCGCAGCACGTCCGGACCCGGCTTCAAGCCCCGGCTGTGGCGCTGAGGAAGTACAATGACGAGTTCCTTGCGACGCAGGCGGCCATCCGGGTTAGTCTTCTTGTCTTTGCTTTTTTGATCTTGGTTTCTTCCGTGGGGGCGCGTCAGCGCACCCACTGGGTGTAGTCCCCGAGTTCCTAGTTAGCTGCTGAGTAGGCGGCTTGGAACTTCCTAGCGGACCTTGTTTTGCTGTTCTTGTTCTCATTCGCTCTTCTGCCTGACTTGTAGGACTACCACAACCTCCGCGCGGCTGCCTTCAACTCCTAGGCTCGGGAGCTGACCCAGAAGACTGCTGACTTATCTGAGAGCCGGGGTAAGTGCTTCGTTTTTTTATCTTACGTGGGGGCGCGTCAGCGCACCCACTGGGTGTAGTCCCCGAGATTCGGGCCGACTGCTGAGCAGTCGGGTCGGATCTTCCTTGACGACTTCTTCTTATTGCTTCTTTTTTCTCTGCCGTCCCTGCAGCGGCCAACGCCAGTCTAAGGGAGCAGCTGGGAGGGTCTCAGGCCGCCCTCCGTGCTAAGGAGGCCAAGTTTGCCGCATTGGCGCAGGAGCATGACCGCCTGGCCAAAAGGTTGGCCGACCAGCAGGAGAGCGATAAGGTGGCCCTGAAGGCGGTGCAGGACAGCGAGGCCGCCCTCCAGGCCGAGTATGAGACAGAGGCGGCTAGCTGGGCCGAAGCGAAGCAGACGCTAATCAACGGCTATGGCCAGATCGAAGATTTGGTTGACGGTAAGCCGCCTTCTTCTTCGTCCTTGCTTGCCGCTTGCCGTTATGGCTCGTTTTCTGACTTGGTGTTTTTCTCTTCTTTCTCTTTCTTTCTTGCGCAGAGTACTTCCCTGGCTACTCTACCGCCACCAACCAGATCATCGAGGCCCGCCGCGAGGCACAGAGGCAGGCTAGCACCGAGATCGCGCCAAACGCTCGCCGGTCACTGGAGGAGCAGCTCTTGGCGATCCAGGCCCGCCTCTAGCCGGCTTCAACGTGTCGGGGCGCAGGTGTTGGCCGCTCTCTGGCCTAGTGAAGTGATTCCCCGCACCCCAGTCGGACTGCCGACTGGCTGGAGGTGGCGGTCGGCCGCTTCGAGGCCTGGAAGGCTTCGGCGGCTCGGTCCGGCGCTAGGCGGGCGCTGGAGTTCGTCAAGGCCTGGTATCCCGGGCTGAGTCTGGACCAGCTGGCCACCTGGCGGCAGCAGGCCGACACGGAGCTGGAGCCGGCGCGGCCGGCTATCATCCGGCGGGCTTGAGTGATCGCCGACTACACCGACACCAGCGCCTTCGCTCCTGAGGTGGACGACAACGGTGTTGCCCAGCCGGAGGAATGGTTCGGGCTGAACCCGGCAGACGGCGAAGACTCGGCGGAGGAGATCGACTCCAGCGACGAGGGCGAAGAGGAGGAGGAGGAGGGTGAAGACGCCGGGCCAGATGGTGGAACGGCCGGTTAGCCTCAGCTTGACCGTGCCTCCAGCAACAAGGCACGCGCGGGTGCACCGCCTGCAGCCGGCGATGATCAAGCCGAGACCCGCCAGCTGGCCACTCCTCCAGCCGGTGGCGCCGTCTCCACCGACCAACCCGCCTTCCACACCGCGCCCTTAGTCTAGTCTGCTCTCTTTATTTTCCTGTCTTATCACTTTTGGAACAATATTTTGTTATGTTTGCACAATTCCACCCACTGGGGGTGTATTCGGACTATGTTGATTGCCGGCCTGTTGGGGGGCCTTATATGTAAATATGATTATGCATGCATTTGGCTTTCCCTTGTTCTTTGCTTTTCATCCTTCTGCTGTTTCCTTTGCCGCCCTCCCTTGGTTGCCGCCTCTCCAGTCGGACAGTTTCTCTGCATCTGTGGCTGGAGAAGTGCCTAGCCAGTTGGGAGGGAAAGTACGCTAACTTTGTTGGATTATAGCGAAGTGTTTGGGAGGCCGGCCAGCCGGCTGTTTTGACAGTCGGCAAGCGTGGTTGGAGGCCGTCTTTTCGTTATACAAGTTCGTTAGTCCTTAGCCGTTTTTCGTGTGGGCATCCTTTCTGCCTTTGGCTCTTGCTAGTCGGACAGTCGATTCTTCGAGCTGCGACTTTCAACAAGAAAGGACTCGGGAGCCGGCACACTACTTGTCTGACTTCAGGTAGAACTTTAATATAACTTAAGGCGGCCAGTCCCCGGGCCGACTAGTCGAACCCGGTGCCAGACAGAAAATCAAATGTAATAATACATTCTTGAATATGACACTCGTCATTCATAGATAAAGGAAGGCAGTCCCCGAGTGCTCCTCGGGGGGCCTGTTGTTTCGTACTTAATACAAAAGGGTAGCATGATACATACTGCTTTCAACTGTAAAATCTTCTCAGGAGGTTCGCGTTCCATGCTCGCTCCGACTCCTTGCCGGAATCATCCCTCTTGCGTGCTCTTGGTTTTTGCTCGTCGATCAAGTAGTAGGAGTCGTTGCCTAGTGCCTTGCTGATGACGAAAGGGCCTTCCCAAGGGGCCGAGAGCTTGTGCTGGCCGGCTATTCGCTGGATCAGCCGAAGCACAAGGTCGCCCTCCTGGAAAGATCTTGGCTTGACCTTGCGGTTGTGGTAATGGCGCAACCCCTGCTGGTGGATGGCGGACCGGCTGAGTGCTAACAGCCGGCCTTCTTCTAGCAGGTCGACGCCGTCTTCTCGCGCTTCCTTGGCCTCCGCCTCTGTGTACATGGTGACCCGAGGCGAGTCGAACTCGATGTCGGTTGGGATGACAGCCTCGGCACCATATACAAGGAAGAACGGAGTGAAGCCAGTTGACTTGTTAGGGGTAGTATGCAGACTCCAGAGGACAGCCGGCAGCTCATCGAGCCAGCAGCCGGCCGATCGCTCCAGTGGTACGACCAGTCGGGGCTTGATGCCGGAGAGGATGAGTCCATTTGCTCGCTCGACCTGGCCGTTTGACTGCGGGTGGGCAACGGACGCTAAGTCCAGTCGGATACCCTGCGTCGCGCAGAAACGTGCCAGTGCTCCTTTGGCAAAGTTTGTGCCGTTGTCGGTGATGATGCTGTGCGGCACGTCGTACCGAGTAGTGATGTCGGCAATGAACGTCATGGCAGTCGGCCCGTTCAGCTTCTTGATCGGCTTTGCTTCGATCCACTTGGTAAATTTGTCCACGGCGACAAGCAAATGTGTCAAGCCGCCGCGGGCTGTCTTGAATAGGCCCACCATGTCCAGCCCCCAGACGGCAAAGGGCCAGTTGAGGGGGATGGTCTTGAGTGTAGAAGCCGGCAGGTGTTGCTTGGAACTGAAGACTTGGCATCCTTTGCAGCTCTTGACTATCTCTTTGACATCTTCCAAAGCAGTCGGCCAAAAGAAACCGTGGCGGAAAGCTTTGGCCACAAGTGATCTTGAGGCTGCGTGGTGGCCGCATTCGCCTTGATGGATATCCTTGAGGATTGCCACTCCTTTCTCTGGCTCGACGCAGCGCTGGAAGACTCCAGTGACACTGCGCTTGACAAGTTCTCTGTTTATTATTGCATATGCTCTGGCTCGACGTTGCACTAGTCTTGTCGAGATCTCATCAGCCGGCAGCTCTCTATTGACTAGGAAGTTGAGGATGGGCTGGGCCCATGATGGAGCTGTGATTTCTTCTACTGTCAGTACGGCCACCATGACTCGGGTGGGTGGGTCGGGTGGCGTGGAATTGGAGTCGGCCACCGCTTCTTGTGTTGCTGCAGTCCCCAGGCCGACTGCTGCAGTCCCCGGGCCGGGTTCTGAAGTCCCCGAGCCGGGTGTGACTACGGCAGTCCCCGGGCCGGTTGTCGAAGTCCCCGTGCCGCCTGCTGGGTTCCTCCAGTCGGATCCGGCTGCATCGGGGGCAGGCAGTACGAAGATAGAGTCCGACTCTGGAGATGGCTTGATGGACGGCTTGAGGAGGCGGTGGAGAGAGACACCGGTCGGTATAGCCTATCGGGTGGAGCCGATCCGCGCCAGGGCATCTGCTTGGTCGTTGTCGGCCCGTGGTACGTGAAGGAACTCGCACCCTTCGAAGTACCCACTGATCTGCTGGACGAGGAATCGATAGCTCGCCATGTTTGCATCCTTGGCGTCCCAGTCGCCAGATGACTGCTGGACCACCAAGTCTGAGTCACCATAACACAGGATCCGGCGTATGCCAAGCTCTTTTGCCAGCCGGAGCCCGTGTATGAGTGCCACGTACTCGGCCACGTTATTGGAGGCGGCGAAGTGGATTTGCAGCGTGTATCTGAGTTTGTCGCCTTTGGGAGAGGTGAGGACGATGCCGGCTCCCAAGCCGGTGCGCATCTTGGACCCGTCGAAGTGCATCCGCCAATGGGTAGTGTCGGGAGCCGGCGGTAGGTACTGGGTCTCGGCCCAGTCGACGAGGAAGTCGGCCAATGCTTGGGACTTGATGGCGGTGCGGGGTTGGTAGAAGATTGTGTAGGGTGCCAGCGCAATGGCCCATTTAGCCACCCGGCCGGATGCATCCCGGCTGCCTATGATCTCGGCAAGCGGGGCGGTGCACACGACCGTGATGGGATGCTCTTGGAAGTAGGGCTTCAGCTTCTTGGCGGCGAAGTACACCGCATAGCACATCTTCTGGTAGTGCGGGTAGTTTTGCTTTGAGCTGGATAGTACTTCGCTTAGATAATACACCGGCCTCTGGACTAGCTGGGCTCGGCCTTCTTCCGGGCGCTGGACCACGACAACTGTACTGACCACTCGGCTAGTCGCGGCAATGTAGAGGAGCATGGGCCCCTTCTCAGTCGGCGCCGCCAGGACAGGTGGAGTAGTCAGCATCTTCTTCAACTCATGGAAGGCTTGGTCGGCTTGGTCATTCCAATCGAAATGAGTGGATTTCTTCATGAGTCGGTACAGGGGGAGAGCCTTCTCTCCTAGCCGACTGCTAAAGCGGTTTAAGGAGGCCAGGCACCCAGTGAACTTCTACACATCTCGCAACTTGGTGGGAATCTCCATCCTCTCAATGGCCTTGATCTTCACAGGGTTGCACTCAATGCCGCGTTCGGAGACCAGAAAGCCTAGCAGCTGGCCGGCTGGTACTCCGAACACGCATTTCTCGGGGTTGAGCTTGATCTGGAATCGGTGCAAGTTGGCAAATGTTTCTTTGAGGTCCTCCAGCAGGGTGCCGCGCTTCTCTGTCTTCACCACAATATCGTCTACGTAGACGTGGGCATTTCTGCCGAGTTGCTTGAGGAGGCATTTCTGCATGCAACGCTGAAAAGTGGCACCGACATTCCTTAAGCCGAATGTCATAGTCAAGTAACAGAAAGCTCCGAATGGTGTGATGAAGGCAGTCTTCAGGCGGTCTGCTGGGTCCAACTTGATCTGATGGTACCCTGAGTAGGCATCCAAAAAACTCAACAGCTCGCATCCGGCCGTGGAGTCTATCATTTGGTCTATCCGTGGCAAAGCAAATGGATCTTTGGGGCAGGCCTTGTTCAGGCTGGTGTAGTCTATACACATACGCCACTTGTTGTTCTTCTTCAACACCAAGACTGGGTTGGCAAGCCACTCTGGGAAAAATACTTCCATAATAAAGCCGGCGGCGAGGAGCCGGGCTATTTCTTCTCCTACGATTCTTTGCTTCTCTTCTGACAGTCGGCGGAGGGGCTGCTTGACCGGCTTTGCGTCGGTTCGGACGTGTAATTTGTGCTCGGCGAAATCCTTCGGAACACCCGGCATGTCCTTTGGGGACCATGCAAAGATGTCTCAATTCTCACGGAGGAAGTCGACGAGCTCGCCTTCCTATTTACTGTCCAGGTTTGCCCCAATGACAGCAAACCTTTCCGGGTTCTCCGGGTCCAGAGGTATCTTCTTCGTCTCCTTGGCCGGCTGGAAGGAGCCCTGCGCATCGGGGTTGGGGGGCAAGGCCGGCTGCTTGCCGGCCATGGCCACAACCCGTTCCAGTATCTTCTTTTCTTCTGCCACTACGAGGGACTCGGCCAGCCGGCTGCTGGCTGCTACGCACTCGATGGACTTTTTGTAGTCGCCGGCTACAGTGATGATTCCCTTCGAGCTCGGCATCTTCATCTTCAAATAGGCGTAGTGGGGCACAGCCATGAACTTGGCCAGAGCAGGTCGGCCAAGCAAGGCGTGGTAAGGGCTCTCCAGATCTACTACCTCGAACCAGATTGCTTCTCAGCGAAAGTGATCTTTGTCTCCGAAGAGAACATCCATCTTGATCTTGCCGATCGGGGAATAGGACAAGCCGGGTACGATGCCATGGAACACGGTCCGGCTTGGCTTGAGCTGCTTTGCCTTGATGTTCAACTTCTCCATGGTATCGCGGTACAGTATGTTGATACTTCTTCCACCATTCATCAGGACGCTGGAAAATCGGGAAGCTCGCCTCTCCGTCGCGAGGGTGACATCCAATACTAATGCGTATGAGCTAGGGGATGGCATCACCTCTGGGTGGTCGGCCCGGCTCCAGTTGATAGGCTTCTCGGACCAATGCATGAACTCGGGGTTGCTGGAGGCGACTGCGTTGACCTCTTGGTGCTGTCGGCCCCGGCTACGTTTGTCCTCAACTTGGCTTGTGAAGACGACGTAGGCGGCGTGCTCTTCTGGGAACTCATCTTGAATGGCCCCGACTGCTGGTCGAGCAGCCGGCGGCTGGGGGGCTGGAGGCGGCGGGCCAGGAGGCGGAGGCGACACCAGCCCCTTGCCCTTGGAGATTCGCGTGAGCCAGTGGGACTTTCGGGTCGTGTGGTTGGACGGCTTCGCGCCGTTGTGGAACTTGCAGGGGGCGTCGAGAGTCTGCTCGTAGGAGAAAGCCGGCTGCTAAGCTGCCCTGCCGCCCTTCTTCTTGGGAGCGGGCCATTCTTCGGGCTGCTCATCTTCAACTGTGGCCACCTGCCGACTGGTGGAAGGCGACATAGGGGCCTTGCGCTTGTGGTCGTTCTGGTAGGGGCGCTGATTGGAGTCGCCAGCCGGCGTCTTGGGAGTCGGAGCGAGCACCTTCCCAGAGGCGTCCACTCAGAGCTCGGTCTTCATCGAGGAGTCGGCCGTGGCGTACTTGTCCGCGATGATCAGCAGTTCCTCAAGGGTAGCCGGCTCGTCGCAGAGGAGTCGGTGCTTGAGGAGGGTGCCCTCTCGGCACCCGGCGGTGAAGTACTCGATGGCCTGAACCTCGTGCACCCCCTCGCAGGAGTTGCGGAGCTCGGCCCACCGCGTGAGGTAGTCGCGGGTCGACCTGTTGGGCCTCTGGACGCATAGGGAGAGCTGGCGAGGCTTGGGAGGCCGCTTGTACGTGGTGGTGAAGTTGCAGACGAAGACTTCCGTGAAGTCCAGCCAGCTGTTGACACTGTAGGGCTTGAGGCTGTTGAGCCAGGTACGCGCCCTGCCTTGTAGCATGAGGGGGACGTACTTCACGGCTACGCGCCTGTTGCCGTTGGCTATGCTGACAGCCGTAGAGTAGTCGATGAGCCAATCTTCCGGCTTCACAGAGCCGTTGTACTTGGGCGTGTCTTTGGGGAGCGAGAACCCTTTGGGGAAGGGCTCGTCGCGGATGCAGGGGCCAAAGCATGGCGGACCGACATCGTCTTCTTCTTCTAGCACCAGGGATCGAGCCAGGCGGTTGATCCGGTGGCGGGCGTCGTTCTCGCCGACTCCTTCACGGTGGCCTAGTCGGCCACCAAGGGTCGGGTGCGTGACAGGCGGCGGGGTGGGATATCTCTCTCCTCGAGGCGGGGGAGGAGGCGGATTTCCTTGGAGCTCCACTGCTCGAGGGCGGCCTTCCGTGTCGCGCTCGATGGTGATCCACGTCCGGCTACGGCTAGCAGCCGACTCCTTGTCTTTCCTTGCGCGGGCACCGTTCGCAGCCGGCGACCGGGATGTCGCACCGTGCTCTCAGCGCGGGGGTGGACTCTCAGCGCGGGCGCCGGCTTCATGCCGTTCTGTGGCCGCGTCGATCAGCTGCTGGATTCGCCTTGTCATGTAGGGGAGCTCATCGGCTCCCAGCCCATTTAGCTCTTCTGCGGCCGCCTGAGCGGCTCGCAGATTCTCGAGCGGGGTGGCTTAGACGGGGCGGTCCGCCCCCAGCATGCTGGCGATGGCCGCGCCGCGCTTCTAGACGACGCCGGCTCGGCTCGGCCCGCCATGAGGCGGCGTGCCAAAGGCGGCGCGGTCGACTTCACGCTGGTGAGCCTCGGCGAGGCGTCTCATGGAAGCTATCTTCTGGCCTTCCACGATGAGGGCGAGGCGGCGTGCCTCCAAGGTCTCGGCGTCGGTGTCAGCCGGGATGGGGATGGATAAGTCATGCATCGCCGCTTGCAGGGCGTCGTGGGCGTTCTCACCCGAGTTGGCGACGTGGCTGATGACCAGCACTTCGGTGACAGCGCTGCTGCCGCTGTCAGCTCGAGGGAGAGGGTCGTCGAAGACTACCACGTCGGAGGGGTAGGCGTCGAGCGATGCCGTGTCGGAGTCGACAAGCATTGGGTCGGTGGAGCCGACCGACTCCAAGTCTACAGCAGGCTCGCTAGATACGTGGAGTTGGTCGAGGAGGCTGACGAGGTGGCTCTCGGGGTAGTCCGTGCCCGCGTCGGACGCGGGCTCGTCGGAGATGCGAGTCTCTCCGAGCAGATCGGCGAGGCGGCTCGCTGCGCAGGCGTCCTCGACGCCTTGCAGCGCGTCGGGGCAAACATCGTCCGGCGCAGCAGGCTGGCTGCGCTCGCGGGGGAGGAAAAGGGTTCCCGTCCAGAACAGGTCTCTGGACGATTGTGCACCTGGCCCCATGGTGGGTGCCAAATGTCGGGTGGTAGGTGCGACATATGCCAACGGGTGGCTTATCATTGTGGGAGCAAGTAAGACGTCGCCGGTGCGTGGAAACGGGATGAGGCGAAGACATGCACGCCGGCGAATCTTACCCAGGTTCGGGGCTCTCCGTGGAGATAACACCCCTAGTCCTGCTCTGCGGGGTCTCCGCATGATCACTAGACCAAAATGAGTAGCTACAAACGCTCCTTGAGCTGTCGGGTTAGAGGGAGAAGAAGGGCAGGGCTAGCTCTCCTTTTCTCTCTATGTGGTGTGTGTAATTCTATGAGACCAACCCTTTGCATGGGTGCCCCGGGGGGTTTATATAGGCATACCCCCCAGGGGTACAATAGTAATCCGGCTGGGCGCGGGTACCAGCCATCAGTGTCTGTGTTCGCCGGCTTCTCCGCCGGCCATTGGGGCCCGCCGACTGGTGGGTCCCGCCGGCTGCCGGCTTCTTGGTCGACAGGCCGGCCCCACCGCCTGGCGGTCTTGTCGGCGGCTGGTCACTGTTGCCTCGCCTCTGATGACGAGGGCTTTGTCGAGGTAAGCATGGCTACAGCGCCGCCGCCTTGCGGGCTCTCACTGTAGCCTCACCTCGTCTCGTCTCCTTAATGAGGCTCGTGTTTCGAGGAAGGGAGGTAGCTGGCTATTGGGAGCCGGCTACGCCCCCGGCTGACTAGGGGAGGCCGGGCCGCCTTCGAGCGTCTCTCTGGCTAAAGGGGCCCACCGCCCGCGGGCCGTACTGGCGTTTGCCGTGGGTGACATCGAGGTCAACATGGCTACAGTGCCGCGCCGGACGGGAGATGGCTGATCCGTACGGCGCCCTGTGGCCACGCCGGCTCCGGGATTCGGGGGTAGCGGGCCGCACTGCAGCCACGTCCCGTCTTATCACCGTTATGTGGACGCAGTCTGGGTGGGTGCGGCCTTGGCCGGCTTCTGGGAGTCGGCAATCTTCATGGCCGGCTTCTCGGAGTCGGTCCTCTTGGAGCCCGCTTCCTGGAGTCGGCCATCTCGTAGCTTCCTTGGGGAAGGTTTCTGAGACTGGGTCGCCTTCTGGGAGTCGGCCCTGGGGATAGCCGGCCGGGGGAAGGCGGCCCTATGCTTCGTATGCTCGAAGGCTTGAAGGGCTTGATAATTTTTGAAGAGCTAGGGGGAGTCGGTTAAGCTACCCGTGGCCATTTACTCTGACATAATTTTTGTCAATCATGCTGATCATGTTATCATAAGCCCTGCACACAAGGAAACAACATGAACCCTGACGGTTTACCCCAGGTCGGGTCATAATACCCCATATAAAATCCACTGGTGACCATATAATCTATAACCAGGGCAAGTTTTATCAAAACCTCGTATATTCATAACAAGTAAATATCATACCTGTGATATTTGTTCATTCTGCCGGCTTACCACACTGTTTGCAGTAAGGGTAATAGGCCAAAGACTCAGAGCGCAGCGACCTGTGCAATTTGTTCATACTGCCGGCTTACAATGCCATATGCAGCAAGGGTATCATACCAAAGACTTAGAGCGCAAATCTCCAAGCGCATAATGAAAACACGCTGGTGACTTATCATCCAATGCCAAGCCGGGTTATCGAAACTCGGGAGAGATTCAAATATGAATCGTAAGGATCAAGGCAACATGGCCCGAACCAATTTCAAACCATATATCAATATGGCACACAAGATGAACCCAAAAAATGTTCAAAGCAAATACAAATGAAGAAAAAACAAGGCCTTCATAGACTGCCAGGCCTCATTATCAAGTGCTATTCAAGGGCCGCACAGCCACTGAGTTAAACCTTTATTCAAACCTGTAAGCCAGGCCTCACATGACCAATAATCGTTTTAACTTTGACAAGTTCGGGGTCTTTATAAGATTGACTGTCAAGAGTTCGATGAGTCATTCCAGGATTACCTGGTTGGAGTGGCAGGCATACAAAGGGAGGATAATCCGGATTGTTGCTGAATACACATGGCGTCCAAGTTAATCAAAAGGGTAAATAAGCTATGTTCATTGAACAGGAAGCCCCCAAGTGGTTTTTTTCAATAAGCCATCAAGGCAGGTTACCTATGTTTGAACTGTTCATTGTAACAAGTTCTCTTTGGTAACCTTTTTAACTTTAGGAAAAAATCCCAAGTTATTCGCAACCAAGCGTATGAGCCGGATCAAAGGGTAGTCATAGCTATGCTCAATGAGCAGGAAGCCCCCATGTCATGTTTTGTAGCAAGGCGTGCAAGCCGGATCAAGAGGGTAGTCGTCATAGCTATGCTCAATAAGCAGGAAGCCCCCAAGTGATCTTATGAACTGACAATAAAGACTCAGATACTCAGAAATGAAGTGACAGAGGCCCTGAATGATCAGGGATGCCGGCTTTATTATACTTGATCATAATATATACTGGGATAAAAATATGTACAACAGAAGAGCCGGTGACTCAGGTGTAATAAGGCCAAATATGAGCAATGTTCCATGGCCGGCGGGTCTCCTCCTCAGACTTGCGTGAGTCCTGGTGCTCTTGAACATCAATGAGGTAGTATGCCCATTGTTCAGGTTCTTGCTGACCACAAAGGGTCCTTCCCAAGGTGGGGATAATTTATGCATGTCTGTTTTATCCTCGATGAGCCGGAGCACCAAGTCACCTTCTTGAAAGGTTCGAGTTTTAACCCGGCGGCTATGATAACGACGCAGATCTTGCTGGTAAACCATCAAACGAGCCGCCGCAAGGTCGTGCTCCACATCCAGAAGGTCAAGAGCATCCTGACGTGCTTTTTCATTATCAGCTTCAACATAAGCCACCACGCGGGGCGAGTCGTGACGGATGTCACTTGGGAGAACCACCTCTGCTCCGTAAACCATGAAGAAAGGCGTGTAACCCGTAGATCTGTTGGGGGTGGTATGGATACTCCAAAGCACTGAAGATAACTCCTCAACCCTAGAACCCGGCGTCCTCTGCAAAGGGACCATAAGCCGGGGCTTTATGCCTCTCAAGATTTCTTGATTGGCTCTTTCAGCTTGGCCATTGGACTGGGGGTGAGCTACAGATGACACATTAAGATGAATATGCTCTTGTTGACAGAATTCTTTCATAGTACCTTTAGGCAGATTAGTGTCATTATCAGTGATAATGCTGTGAGGGTAGCCAAAACAGAAAATCACCTTTTTGATGAATTGAACTGCCCTCGCCGCGTCACACTTACTTACCGGCTGTGCCTCAACCCACTTTGTAAACTTGTCAACCGCCACCAAAAGGTGGGTGTTTTTATCCTTGGATCGTTTAAAAGGTCCAACAATATCCAGCCCCCAAACTGCAAACGGCCAAGTAATTGGAATCATCCTTAATTCTTGAGCCGGCACATGTGCTCGTCTTGAAAATTGCTGACAACCATCACATTTACTGACCAAATCCTCTGCATCAGCATGAGCCGTCAGCCAATAAAACCCATGACGAAAAGTCTTGGCCACGAGAGACTTTGAGCCGGCATGATGACCACAATCTCCTTCATGAATCTCTCATAGAATCTCACGGCCTTCCTTAGGAGAAACATAACGTTGAAACACGCCGTGACACTGCATCGGTGCAACTCTCCATTGATAATAGTCATTGACTTAGACCACCGGGTTATCTGCCTGGCCAAAGTTTCATCTTCAGTTAACTCGCCCCGGGTCATATAAGCCTAATATGGAACTGCCCAGTCAGGAATAGCATGACGAGCCGCCACCAACTGCGCCTCCGGGTCAGGGACAGCAAGATCTTCCTCCGTAGGCAATTTGACTGAAGGATTGTGCAGAATATCAAGGAAAACATTAGGTGGTACCGGCTTACGCTGGGACCCAAGCCGGCTTAAAGCATCAGCCGCCTCATTTTTCCCGCAATCAACATGTTCCACTTGATAACCTTTGAAATGACTAGCAATAGCATCAACCTCTCGGCGATAAGCCGCCATGAGTGGATCTTTGGAATCCCAAGTGCCCGAAACTTGCTGAGCCACCAAATTTGAGTCGCCAAAACACCTCATCCGGCTTAAATTCATCTCTTTAGCCATCCGAAGACCATGGAGCATGGCATCATACTCAGCTGCATTGTTAGTACAAGGGAACATCAACCTTAAAACATAGCAAAATTTATCACCTCGTGGGGAAGTCAAAATAACTCCAGCCCCTGAGCCTTCCAGCTGCCCGGATCCATCAGTGAATAGTCCAATATGTGCTATCCGGCTTCTCCTCAGGCATCTGCAACTCGGTCTAGTCATTAATAAAATCCACAAGTGCTTGAGACTTGATAGACGTCCGAGGCATATACTTCAAACCATGGGGTCCAAGCTCAATAGCCCACTTGGCTACCCGTCCTGTGACTTCTCTGTTTTGAATAATATCTCGAGAGGGAGCAGAACTGACCACAGTGATGGGTTGACCGAAGAAATACTGCTTCCATTTACGACTAGCCATGAACACCCCATAAACCAGCTTCTGCCAATGTGGGTATCTCTGCTTAGATTCAATGAGTACCTCACTAACATAGTAAACCGGCCGCTGAACCGGACACTCCTTGCCCGATCCTTCCTTTCCACAACAATTGCCACACCGACGGCTCGGCTATTAGCAGACACATTTAACAGTAAGGGATCCTTATCAATAGGAGAAGCAAGGATTAGTGGCACACCTAGTTGCTTTGTCAATGCCTGAAACGCCTGATCAGCAGCATCACTCCAGACAAAGTGATCTGTCTTTTTCATCATCTGGTACAAAGGGATAGCCTTTTCACTCAAACGGCTTCTGAACTAGCTTAAGGCCGCAATACGACCCGCCAGACGACGTTAATACATGTTGGTTTAGCCAAAGAAGTGATAGCCTTGATTTTCTCTGGGTTAGCTTCAATGCCTCTTTCAGAAACCAAAAAACCCAAAAGTTGCCTGCTGGTACACCAAAGACACACTTGGCCAGGTTAAGCATCATCTTGTAGACCCCGAGATTATCAATGGTCTCTATCAAATCACCTATCAAAGTCTCCTTCCTGGATTTCAAAACAATATCATCCACATAAGCATGAACATTGCGTCCAATCTGGTCATGGAGGCAATTCTAAACGCACCGCTGATAAGTGGCCTGGGCACTCTTGAGCCCAAAAGGCATAGATACATAGTAGAAGGCTCCAAAAGGAGTGATGAAAGTTGTCTTCTCCTGGTCCTTAACTACCATCTTGATCTGATGATAACCAGAATAAGCATCCAAAAAACTCAAACGCTCACAACCCGCCGTAGCATCAATGATCTGATCAATACGGGGGAGAGCAAAAGGATCAGCCGCACATGCCTTGTTAAGGTCTGTGTAATCCACACACATAGGACAAGTGCCATTCTTCTTAAGTACCAGCACCGGGTTAGCCAACCACTCAGCATGAATAACTTCAACGATAAACCCAGCCGCCAAGAGCTGGGCCACTTCTTCACCAATGGCCTTGCGCCTCTCTTCATTAAAACGACGAAGGAATTGCTTAACCGGTTTAAACTTTGGATCAACATTAAGAGTGTGCTCAGCGAGTCCCTCGGTACACCAGGCATGTCGGAAGGTTTCCATGCAAAGATGTCCCGGTTCTCACGGATGAACTTGATGAGCGCGCTTTCCTATTTCGGATCCATATTAGCACTGATACTGAATTGCTTGGACGAGTCGCGAGGAACAAAGTCAACCAGCTTAGTGTCACCCGCCGACTTAAACTTCAACAAAGGGTCATGCTCTATGGTTGTCTTCTTCAAAGGAGTCATATATGTCGGGTCAACATTATCTTTGTAAAACTTCAACTCCTCTGTTGCGCAAACAGATTCAGCATAAGCAGCATCGCCCTCTTCACACTCTAAGGCTATCTTCCTATTCCCATGCACTATGATAGTACCCTTACGACCCGACATCTTAAGCTGTAGATAGACATAACAAGGTCTTGCCATGAACTTAGCATAAGCCGGCCGCCCAAACAAGGCATGATAAGGGCTCTTGATCTTGACCACTTCAAAAGTCAATGTCTCAGCTCTGTAATCATGATCATCACTGAAAGCCACTTCCAAAGCTATCTTGCCCACCGGATATGCCGACTTACCAGGCACCACGCCATGGAAAACAATATTAGACAGCTTAAGATCGTTGTCAGTCAAATTCATCCGACGGAAAGTGTCATAGTAAAGGATATTGATGCTACTGCCTCCATCCATGAGCACCTAAGTAAACTTGTACCCCCCAACCCGGGGTACGACCACCAAAGCCAACTGACCCGAATTGTCAACCCGGGGCGGGTGATCCCCACGGCTCCAGACAATAGGATGTTCAGACCATCGCAAGTAACGAGGGACCGCCGGCTCAACTACGTTCACTGCCCTTTTATTAACCTTCTGGTCTCGTTTGCATAAACTTTTGGTGAACACGTGATACTGCCCACTATTTAGCTGCTTCGGATTACTCTGATAACCTGACTGCTGTTGCTGATTCCCTTGACCAGATTGTTGATTAAAACCACCTTGACTGCCTTAGCCTTGGAAACCAGAGATTGAACCGCCACCTCCAAAGCCAGGTCTTTGAGAGCCGGATCCTGAGCTGCCATTCGGGCCATGATTATTCTGGAAGAAACTGGGATTTCTGTACTCCCTCATGATGAAGCAATCCTTCCACAGATGGCTGGCCGGCTTATCTTCCGTACCGTTCTTCGGGCAAGGTTGATTCATCATTGCTTCAAGGTTGAACTTTGGCCCATCAAATCGGGGCGTTGATGCTTTTCCCTTACGATGCTGATTATTACTCTGTGCATTGGTATTAGCCACAAAGTCTGAATTATTATCGGCCTTGCGCTTACCATTGTTACCTTGACCCGCCGTATTGTGCTGCCCCTTGGAGTTGCCGTTCTTCTTCCCCTTGCCAACCATCTCCTCATCAGACTCAGGGTCCTTCATATTATCAGAGTCGGCATATTTGACAAGAGCCGCCATGAGCTCCCCCATATCATTGAAGTGGCGCTTAAGCCGCCCCAGCTTCTGCTTAAGGGGAAGGAACCGAAAATTCTTCTCCAACATCAGGACTGCTGACCCGGCGTCGATACTGTCTGATGAGTGGATAAATCCGGCGCACCCAATTGGTTGTTGGCTCGCCCTTACCTTGGACGCAAGAGTCTAAATCCAGAATCAACATAGGCTGCTTGCACGTATCTTTAAAATGTTGGATAAACCACATCTTCAACTCCGCCCATGACCTAACGGAGTTAGCGGGCAATCCTTTCAACCAAGTCTGAGCCGTCCCATCTAACATCATGGCGAAGTACTTAGCACACGCCGCATCACTAACATCCAACATCTTCATGGCCATCTCATAGCTTTCAATCCAGGCCTCTGGGCTGATCCGCCGTATAATTAGGCACTTTACGGGGGCCTTTGAAATCCTTGGGCAGGCGCTCATTACGTAGAGCCGACACCAAACATGGCACACCCAGGGTTCTAGAGGTCACTTCTGCATCCACAGACACCGATTGGTAAACCAGAGATTGCTGTTGAGTCGCCAACTGAGCCGCCAGCTCTGCCTCTCGACGCGCCCTGCCTGTTTGGGAACGTAGTATTTCAAAATTTTCCTATGATCACGCAAGATCTTTCTAGGAGAAGCATAGCAACGAGCAGGGAGAGTGTGTCCACATACCCTTGTAGACTGAAAGCGGAAGGGTAGCGGTTGACGTAGTCGTACGTCTTCACGATCCGACCGATCCTAGCACCGAACGTACGGTACCTCTGTGTTCAGCACACGTTCAGCTCGATCACGTCCCTCGTACTCTTGATCTAGTTGAGGCCGAGGGAGAGTTCCGTCGGTATGACGGCGTGGCGACGATGATGATGAAGTTACTGGCGCAGGCTTCGCCTAAGCACTATGACGATATGACCGGGGTGTGTAACTGTGGAGGGGGGCACCGCAGACGGCTAAGAGAAACTTTGATGTCCTATTGGGGTGCCCCCTGGCCACGTATATAAAGTAGGGGAGGGAAGAGGTGGCCGGCCCAAGGGGGGCGCACCACATGTGGGGAATTCTACTAGGACTCCCTAGTCCAAGTAGGATTCCCCTCCTCTTTCCTATTCCTAGTAGGAGAAGAAGGGAAGGAGGAGGAGGAGAGAAGGAAAGGGGGCCGCCGCCAACCCTAGTCCAATTCGGTTTGGGCTAGGGGGGCGCCACTCCCTGGCCGGCCACCTCTCTTCCACCACTAGGCCGATGAGGCCCAATAACTTCCTGGGGGGGGGGGGGGGGGTTCCGATAACCCCCGGTACTCCGAAACTCATCCGAAATGACCCGAACCATTCTGGTGTCCGAATGTAACCTTCCAATATATGAATCTTTATGTCTCGACCATTTCGAGACTCCTCATCATGTCCGTGATCTCATCCGGGACTCTGAACAAACTGCGGTAATCAAACCACATAACTCATAATACAAATCGTCATCGAATGTTAAGCGCGCGGACCCTACGGGTTCGAGAACTATGTAGAAATGACCGATACACATGTCCGGTCAATAACCAATAGCGGAACCTGGATGCTCATATTGACTCCTACATATTCTACGAAGATCTTTATCGGTCAAACCGCATAACAACATACATTGTTCCCTTTGTCATCGGTATGTTACTTGCCCGAGATTCGATCGTCGGTATCCTGATACCTAGTTCAATCTCGTTACCGGCAAATCTCTTTACTCGTTCCACAATGCATCATCCCATAACTAACTCATTATTCACATTTCTTGCGAGGTTTTATAGTGATGTGCATTACCGAGAGGGCCCAGAGATACCTCTTCGATACTCGGAGTGACAAATTCTAATCTCGATCTATGCCAACTCAACAAACACCATCAGAGACACCTGTAGAGCATCTTTATAATCACCCAGTTACGCTGTGACGTTTGATAGCACACAAGGTGTTCCTCCGGTATTCGGGAGTTGCATCATCTCATAGTCGGAGGAACATGTATAAGTCATGAAGAAAGCAATAGCAATAAAACTTAACGATCATTATGCTAAGCTAACGGATGGGTCTTGTCCATCACATCATTCTCTAATGATGTGATCCCGTTCATCAAATGACAACACATGTTTATGGCTAGGAAACTTAACCATCTTTGATTAACGAGCTAGTCAAGTAGAGGCATATAGGGACACTCTGTTCTGTCTATGTATTCACACATGTATCAAGTTTCCGGTTAATACAATTCTAGCATGAATAATAAAGATTTATCATGATATAAGGAAATATAAATAACAACTTTATTATTGCCTCTAGGGCATATTTCCTTCACTGCCCTGATCCAACAAAGCTTGGGCATTATTATCCGTACGCGGCGTGTCATGCCTATAGGGCTGGTTAGGTTGCCGCTCACTGCTTGAAACTGCTGGTGAATCAATATGCCTGCTATAACTCTGGCTCGGATGCGGGGTCGAATGAATCCATTCACGACTGTATCAATAAGTCGTCTGCTGCGCCACTGCTGGTGAATCCATTCACGACTGTATGAATAAGTCGTCTGCTGCGCCATCGTAGCCGGTGAATCAACTTCAACATGGAGAGCCGCCAATCGTGTCGCTGCGGCAATCATATTGTCCAGAGGGTTAGAATAATGACCCGGCGGTGTCGGAACCTACTGAGGTGGAGTCAAATTCAAATGAGGCGGGTCCGCAACGCGTGGCTGAATCGGCGCTCCGGTCACGGGTGTCTCAACAACCCGGTTTACTACGGGCGGGTCACTGGTCCCTGCCCCAGGCGTGTTAAAAAGGTTCCTGGCCTCAAACTCTGTGGGTAGACGGGTCTTGTGCCTCCTCCTCATAATGGCGTTTGAAGCGTTTTGATCCAAGGTAAGCCGGAAAGATTCCGCCTGAATCCGATGTGCCTGAGCGTCCAAAGCCGCTCGCTCCGTTGCCATCGTAGCATTCTCAGCAGCAAGTTCTTCCTTGGCTTGAGCTATGTCATCTTGCAACTTCGCGACATCCACCTTGTGCTGCTCTTGATTCTCTGGGGTTACCTCTGCCCCCATTAAAGCCGCCAAAGCATCCAATAGCTCGGTCAGCACCTGAGCCGGTGGGCGTGTGGATCCGCTTGCTATGGCTGTCGCTGCGGCCGTTGAACTAGAAGTCATAGCAGCAGCAGTTGTGGAATTAAGCGCCGGCTGCGTGCTGGCCATGAAAATCGTGACCCGACAAGGTGGATCATAGGGGTCCGGAATACTGTCACCATCGAAGCAGCCCCCAAGCCGTCCGTCTCGTAGTTGATACATTGAATCGGTCTCACCGGTTGACGACTCACCGTCAGAGTAGATGGCCGTCTCACCACCAGATAGAGATCCTTCCTCGAGTTCCGCCCCATGGATGATTCCAACAAAGGCGTGCTTCACAGCGGTTTGAACCCTGGCGGGTCGTCCGCGCTGAGCCGTCTCGATGACGTCGGTGCAGGTGTCCGGCTCAGGGCCCGACTCGCCAATCTTGCCGATGAAGACATGGATTCCGCCGAAGGGGAACTGGTACCCATACTCAACTGAGCTAGCCTCGGGGCCCCAGCCTGTGTCGTCGATGTAGAGCTTGCCGCGACAACTCTTGGTCATCCGGCCCATGGCGTATCCGTTGATCCTTGCGAAGTTGACCTTCAAGAACTCGAAACCACCGTGCGCTGGCCCCACGGTGGGCACCAACTATCGTGGACTTAACACGGAAGATGCCATAGTGAAAGGACTTGGGTGTGGAGCCATCGCAGCTATGTTAGCTTGAAGGGGTTAATCAGGACAAAGGACACGAAGAGTTTATACTGGTTCGGCCCCTCACAACGAGGTAAAGGCTTACTCCAGTTTGGGGTTGTATTGTTGGGTTTCGATTACCAGGGAGCGAATACGCTTGACCTAGTTCTCAATCTCTTGTTTCTCGTCTCAACCCGCCACCGGGTCACCCGACGGCTTACAGAGTCCCTGCCGGCTCATACACAACATGTCCGGCTCGGAGACTAACTAAACTTGCCTTACAATGCAAGTTACACATATGGCGGTTTATCCTCTTGGGCCTCAAGTCCCCTCTGGGCCTTAGGCCTTCAATAGGCTTGCTTATAACGCGTCATCTTCATCCTTAAGTCGCCAGCGGTATGACTCGGCCTCTCCTGGGCGGGTTATACCCAATAGTTATATCCTGAACAATAGCAATATTAGTCGGTTGGGGATAGGACAGTAATCTCGCATACACCGAATATTTGCCGACGGAGATTTCGGCCGACGAGAGTTTTTTTTTGCGCCCACCGTGTATGAATCGGGGAGGGAGGCGATTTCAGCCGAGGAGACACTGTGTTTTGGCGCTGATAACCCACAAGTATAGGGGATCGTTTGTAGCCTTTTCCGATAAATAAGAGTGTCGAACTCAATGACGAGTTAAAGGTAGAACAAATATTCCCTCAAGTTCTATCGACCACCGATACAACTCTACGCATGCTTGACGTTCGCTTTACGTAGAACAAGTATGAAACAAGAAGTACTTTGTAGGTGTGATAGGATAGGTTTGCAAGATAATAAAGAGCACGTAAATAAAATCTAGGGGCTGTTTAGATAAAGACACAACTAAGTTAGTTTTAGTAGAGAGCTTTTGTCAACAAGAAAGTCATTTGTCCCTAGGCAATCGATAACAAGTACCGGTAATCATTCTTGTAATTTTATATGAGGGAGAGGCATGAGCTAACATACTTTCTCTACTTGGATCATATGCATTTATGATTGGAACTCTAGCAAGAATCCGAAACTACTAAAGATCATTAAGGTCATGAAACCCAACCATAGCATTAAGTATCAAGTCCTCTTTACTCCCATACACAACAACCCACCTACTCGGGTTTAAGCTTCTGTCACTCTCGCAACCCACCATAGGCAAATCATGAACATATTGCAACACCCTACAGCGAGGCCCCCTCACGTTTGCACAAGAACGGAGGGCACCGTAGGACAACACCATAAATAAAGTATACAATCATACCAACCAAGATCATGATTAACCCATAGGACAAAATGGATCTACTCAAATGTCATAGGATAACCATAGATCATTGGGAAATAATATATGGAGTTGAGAACCATGTTTAAGTAGAGATTATAGCGGGGACAAGGGGTCTTACACCGCTGCATAGGGGGGGGGAGAGTTGGTGTTGACGATAGCAAGATTGTTGATGTAGATCGCCGTCCCGATCGTTGCCCCGGCGGCACCCCGGCGCCACCGGAAGCGAGGGGGAGAGAGCCCCCCTCCTTCTTCTTCCTTGGCCTCCCCCTAGATGGGAGGAGAGTTCCCCCTCTGGTCCATGGCCTCCATGGAGGCGGAGGGGCGGGAGCCCCTCCGAGATTGGATCTCCCTCTATGTTCTCTTCTGTTTCGCTCTCCCCAGATCCGGCCGAAAACCGTTTCTTATATTCCCGGAGATCCGTAACTCCGATTGCGCTGATATTTTAACATGATTTTTTTTCCAGATATAAGCTTCCTTGTGCCCCAAGTAGGGCTCCAACCAATGTTCGAGGAGGGCACCACCCACCACCACGTGCCAGGGGCCTCTGGCGCGCCCTGGTGTCTTGTGGGCTGTGTGGGCCTCCATTTGCGGTGATTCCAACTCCAAAAAATCACATATATTCCAAAATAATTCTCCGTGAAATTTTATTGCATTTGGACATCGTTTGATATGGATTTTCTATGATACAAAAAACATGCAAAAAACAGGAACTGGCATTGGGCACTAGATCAATAGGTTAGTCCAACAAATCATATAAAAAGGTGCCAAAAATATGTGAAACTTGTATAATATTGGCATGAAACAATAAAAAATTATAGATACGATGGAGACGTATCAGGCGCCCACCGTGTTTGAATCCGGGGAGGTGAGAGGCAGAGGCGGTCATGTCACGTTTGAGTGTAATTACAAGCCTGCCCCTATCGAAACCTATAGAAATCGAGCCGATAGGCTTTGCGTGTCAGGGATAGGCAGTAATTTCCATCTCGCAGATTTTGGTTTCGGGCGGTTAATGCGACTTTCCCTGCTTTGTTCAAATTTTTGCAGAGAAAGAGTGCACGTTTACCATGCCAACTCAATTCGAATCCAGTTCGTATTTTTTTCCGGGCAGGATCCATTTTGTATTCGAATACAAATCTATATACACCATTTTTATATACACTTTCAAAAGCACAACACACTTTATACATAAATATGGTTTACAAATGGCATGATCTCAGATTCATAAGGCTGGATCCATCTTAATTCGGATTTTCAAATATTTGAAACCACTTTATGCTGAAATCCAATGTATGCATTCCTCGCTAACTGTGTCCAATTAATGTGTGTTTCATGCGGTTTTTTTTACTTCTCAAACATGTATAATGTGTTTCACACACGCAACATATAGTGTAATCCCGTTTAGATATTAATTGCATATAAACCATGCATTGTCTCTAATTAAAGAATCTATGGATTGATACGTCTCCATCGTATCTACTTTTCCAAACTCTTTTGCCCTTGTTTTAGACTCTAATTTGCATGATTTGAATGGAACTAACCCGGACTGACGCTCTTTTCAGCAGAATTTCCATGGTGTTATTTTTGTGCAGAAATAAAAGTTCTCGGAATGACCGGAAATTTCACGGAGATTATTTTTGGAATAAATAAAAAATATTGGTGAAAGAATCAACCGAAGGGGACCCACACCCTGTCCACAAGGGAGGAGGGCGCACCCACCCCCTGGGGCAAGACCTCTGGCCTTGTGGGTCCCACAGACCTCCATCGACCTCAACTCCAACTCCATATATTCACGTTCGAGGAGAAAAAAAACAAAGAGAAGGATTCATCGTGCTTTACGATATGGAGCCGCCGCCACCTCTTGTTCTTCCTCGGGAGGGCAGATCTGGGCTCCGAAGAGGGGAAATCATCACCATCGTCATCATCAACCATCCTCCATCACCAATTTCATGATGCTCACCGCTGTGCGTGAGTAATCCCATCGTAGGTTTGCAGGACGGTGATGGGTTGGATGAGATTTACCATGTAATTGAGTTAGTTTTGTTAGGGTTGATCCCTAGTATCCACTATGTTCTAAGATTGATGTTGCTATGACTTTGCTATGCTTAATGCTTGTCAATAGGACCCGAGTGCCATGATTTCAGATCTGAACCTATTATGTTTTCATGAATATATTTGTGTTCTTGATCCTATCTTGCAAGTTACAGTCACCTACTACGTGTTATGATGCGGCAACCCCGGAGTGACAATAGTCCGGACACTTCCTAGTGATGACCGTAGTTTGAGGAGTTCATGTATTCACTAAGTGATAATGCTTTGGTCTGGTTCTCTATTAAAAGGAGGCCTTAATATCCCTTAGTTTCCAATAGGACCCCACTGCCACGGGAGGGTAGGACAAAAGATGTCATGCAAGTTCTTTTCCATAAGCACACATGACTATATTCGGAATACATGCCTACATTATATTGTTGAATTGGAGCTAGTTCTGTGTCACCCTATGTTATAACGGCTGCATTATGAATGCCATCTGACATATTTATGCATCATCGATCCATTGCCTACGAGTTCGTTTCATACTGATCTTTGCTCTGTTACATTTCTGTTGCCACTTTTACGATTACTACGAAGCTGCTACTGTTACTTTTGCCACTATTACCGCTACTTCAATACTACTTTGCTACTAAATATTTTGCTGCAGATATGAAGTCTTTCAGGTGTGGTTGAATTGACAACTCAGTTGCTAATACTTGAGAATATTCTTTGGCTCCCCTTGTGTCGAATCAATAAATTTGGTTTGAATACTCTACCCTCGAAAACTGTTGCGATCCCCTATACTTGTGGGTTATCATGGATCACTAATATTGATAAACTATATAACATTACACGTGTCCCCAAATTCAAATGAATATGCATGTTTGATAGACCAATTTTCGTTATGATATTATCGATGTTGTGATCTCTAGTTTAAATATTTGAATCCCCTTTAATCCAGATATTCGTCTCATATAGCTATCACTCATGCTTATATCTGTCTAGACCTATACACATTCATCGTCTCTCGGGTATCTCTCGTGCTACATGTATGTCGATAATGATCTTTTATCTTTGTAACACACTGATGGTACTCTCTCCCTCAACCTTCACTCTCTCTCTCTCTAAGTATATCTCGCTCCGTGCTATGTGTCACTAACTATGATTCTCCCTGTGAAATCTCTTTCTCTCACACGAACACAAACTTCGTCTCCCGGGTTCTCATTTCTCTCTACTATTCCCATGTGTGCCACTCGCACACCCCTCTCACACAGAGATGTCTTGCGCTCCTTAGGTATGAGAAGCTACGACTCTTCCTCTTAAATATGTCTTTCTCACACACAAACACAAACTCTGTCTCCTAGGGTCTCATATCTCTCCACCATTCTCTTATATGTCACTCACACACACTCTCTCTCCCTAGAGATATCTCGCGTTCCCTGATATGTCTCTAGCTATCACTGTCATTGTCAAATATATTTATCTCTCGCAAACACAAAACTCCATCTCTCAGGATCTCATTTCTCTCTGATATTTATTTGTATGTGACTCACATGCACCCTCTCTCTATCTCTCTCACACCCACACACATAACTCAACCTTTTGATCCACTTGACTCTTATCTCTAACACACACACTAGGTAGCATCTTTATCTTTCTATGTATCCTTAGTAGCAACGATACATACATGTCGGTTCCCTTTCTGTCACTAGGATCAAGCACCGTAAGATCGAACCCACTACCGAGCACCTCTTCCCATTGGAAGATAAATAGATCAAGTTGGCCAAACAAAACCCAAATATCGGAGAAGAAATACAAGGCTATAAGAGATCATGCATATAAGAGATCAAAGAAACTCAAATAACTTTCATGGATATAGAAAGATATAACTGATCATAAACTCAAAGTTCATCAGATCCGAACAAACACACCGCCAAAGAGTTACATCATGGATCTCCAAGAGACCATTGTATTGAGAATTCAGCAAGAGAGAGAAAAAGCCATCTAGCTACTAACTACGGACCCGAAGGTCTACAAAGAACTACTCACGCATCATCGCAGAGGCACCAATGGAAGTGGTGAACCCCTTCGTGATGGTGTCTAGATTGGATCTGGTGGTTCTGGACTCTGCGGCGGCTGGATGAATATTTCTTCGACTCCCCTAGGGTTTGTGGATTTTTGGGTATTTATAGAGCAAAGAGGTGGTCCGGGGGGCACCCGAGGTGGGCATAACCCACCAGGGCGCGCCTGGGCCTCCTGGCGCGCCCTGGTGGGTTGTGCCCCCCCCCTCGAGGCACCCCCAGGTGCAGCCAGGGCCCATTGCCTTCCTTCTGGCCCATAAAAAATCATCATGGAGTTTCGTGGCATTTGGACTCCGTTCGATATTGATTTCCTGCGATGTAAAAAACATGGAAAAACAGCAACTGTCACTTGGCTCTATGTCAATAGGTTAGTCCCAAAAAATGATATAAAATGACTATAAAATGATTATAAAACATCCAAGATTGATAATAAAACAGCATGGAACAATCAAAAATTATAGATACATTGGAGGCGTATCACACGCCTTCTCTTCCCTCTCTACGAGCCTTTTCTTTGTCGCATCCCCTCGTTGGTGGCCTCTGCCATACACATCACCTCTCTACAATGAGGCCACGCACACTTAAATTACTTTCGCCACCGAAGACTCCGCTTCATACACACACACACAGACACACGCACACACCCACACACACACACACAAGACTCCATATCACACACACATGCTCTAGGCGGAGCATTTATTCCTACCACCCTTCGTCCAACCTTACCCGTATGATAAACAATCACCTTAATTTACTTGTATAAAATGGAGAAATTCCACTTTACTTTAGTAGTTAGCAAACTTCTCATAATTATATAACGCAAATCACGAGCAGGAAGTGACATTTTTTTTACACAATCACGTTAACATGGCCACGTAAATCACTAGCTAAAGCGTAATACCATTATACTTATATCCCGATGCAAAAGGTTGAGTACATGTCCGAAGAGTAGAGTTGCACACACGCACTCTGTCTCTCAGAATCTCACACACATACCAGTTACGTGGCGCCCCCTAAGAAGACCCGTATGTTAGAATTTGTGCACCCGCGGGTACACCTGATGGTGCGCATTTATTTATGCCGGACGACAAACCCGAACAGTAGCTGCATTCATTCCCCTCCCGCCGCCTCTTCTCTGGTCGTCGTCCATGATAGCCATAGCCCGGCCAAAGGTAACGACATATACCATACTCCAGCCGGAGCGACGCTTTAATCTGGAGGCGGCGCGAAGCCTGGATCGCAGTCGCCCTGCCTCCGGAGTCCGGACTAGCCGGAGCCGGACGAGGAGGCGTTGGAGGCGAAGCAACACGCGGAGCCGGAGGAGGAGAACGACGATGCTGAGCCGGAACAAGAGGACGACAACACGTGCGAGGCGGAGCCGGAGGAGGATTTAAAGGGCTTTGAGTTTCACGCCACATTTATTTCATAGAGATAAGAGAAAGGAAATTTTAGTGGTCATGCATGCATCTTTTTGTGCTAGCACTCCTATATAAGGGTTGACCGGTCACTTCCCGCAGACGTGGGCGGGCGGTGGAAGAGGAAGGAGAAGGAAAGCGGGCTGTGGAGTACGCCAGTTGCCGCACGAGCTCCAAGGAACGTTTGTGCCAAACAATGCATAGTTGTACAATATAGTCCAGCGGAGTATGAATTGGCCTTTAGGTTGCGTGTGGATGACATGGCTGCAACATGCAGGCTGTAGTTTGAAAGCCTACCGCTCCGCTTCGCTTGATTTGGTCATGCGTGATTTGCATGCACACATGTCATGCACGTACTTGTCAAAGGCGTGCTCGAAAAAGGGCGACTAGGTCCGCTAGTACGCGTTGGTCCATGCGCGTGTAAAACAACTAATCGTAGTCGCTGTAAATGTCATGCGTGCTTTAATTCCGGGCTAGTGGATGGACACAAACGTGCCATATAACGAACCGCCCGCCAGCTCCCTAATCTCTATCGCTACTCTTATAATAATAATAATAATCTATCTATCTCTATCTCTATTCTATAGCACTTATAAAAAACAGAGTTGGTGATGATGGTGTGCCTGCCATCCTGCAATATAGGCCGTCCGATCTATATCTGACGGATAGGAAGAAAACTATGGCAATTTTGCAAAAAGATACCCACACCCCTCTCCACATTTGCAAATAAGGCCTTCCCTCGTTCATCCTTTTCTCTCACAAGATAAACTACTCATACAAATGCATCTTGATGTTATGTGCAACGCACGAGGATGTTTCCTTGGGGGTCTCTCCAGCGCGGCGTGGCCGTAGTTGCAAGTTGACACCCCTTGAGATGCCGACGTTGAGGGGCACTCAGATTTTGTCCAATGAGCAGGTAAGTGATGAGTTTGATCACATTGTAAATGCATTCTAAAGACTACTTCCATGTCCATTTCCTAATTCCCCCGCTGCCCACAGTTTCATAGGTTAGGCTTAGTGCCAGTGGAGATTGGCTTGCATATGTACGGGAGGGTACCAACATCAATTTGCACAACATTTACAACGGTGACACCATTCCCGTAGAACCTTTGTCCAACATTGGGATCAGCCATGCAACGGGCCATCATCTGAATTGGTATGATGGAACCACGGTGAGACTGAAGAAGATAGCAATTCCGGAATCCCCGATAAGGTCGTCCGCCAACCAAAATTACACTCTCATCGCGGTGTTCGACATCATGATTGCTTTCACGAACCCTGCACATGGCGGTCAAAGTGGACCGTGCTGTCTGCGGCCAATTTGCTGCCGTACGAGTACGAAGACGATGTGCTTCTTTCTAACCGCATCTTCGCGGTGACAAACCAGGGGACTTGTTTCGTATGGGACACATCCTACGGTATACTCCCTCTCTTCCAGTTTATTTGTTTTGAATTTTTTCATTTTATAAGTTTCAAATTCAAATTTAGAGCTCCCCATCACATGTTGATATTACAATGTCCATTAAATTATTGCGTGCATGTACTAGCTTTCTATTGGTCATTTATATTGGTCACGCCTGCATGCATTGCAAGTAACATTTTTTACCACAATTCTTAGGAAACTGAGTGCAATAATTGAGTAGTTTTGCAAACTACCAGTACTACACCTGAAACGGTTCAAAATCAATACCACCACCACGCCCGCGTCTGACCGCCCTGGCTGACCTAAACCCCCTCCCTTGCCGGTGCGCGATTCCCGTGTGAAACGGTCAGCGTCGCCCCGGAGCGTTAGTGCCGCGCGCATAAATGCCCGTTCAGAGCGGAGGCGACCTCTCACTGGCGCCGGCTTTGAAGCAGCGCGACGGCCGAGAGAGCGCCGCTTCCCGATGCATGCGACTGCTCCGCGTCGAGGCTGGCCATAGTTTGGATGAGTCTCCATCGTGGGGAGCCACACTAAGAAGCTGCGATGATATGGACTCCCGTTGCTCACCGTTATGGATCGTTCCATCTATGAAGAACACATGGGACTGGAACTATGAGACGGACATGTACCCAGGAGTGGTCGTACGAACCTGAGTAATGTAGCGCAGTAAGTGAAGTAGAAAGGCACAAATAGTATGAACACGCGTGGCATATAGCCATTTGTCTCTTACTACCACTAAATGGTGTACGTGCAATGCACGGTGGTGTTATGATGTACGTGCCTAAGTAATCTGCTACTATATTAATTGGAGGCACATATTAGGTTTTATATTTGTTTACGTGTATGGCCCGAGACCTTCCAACTAGACGTGTCTTTCTCTCCAGGTCGCACTTTGTATCGTTCATACCACTAGTACTACGTGTGGTCTCTGACCTAGAACTGGAAGAAGTGGAGACGCTCTACCACGTTGTTCATGTCCCACTCCTTTCGCCGATGTGTGGGACATCCAGCACGTGCCGTATTTGGCACCCCTTCGTCGTAAGAGTAGAAACGCTAGCTTTCATCACAAATAAAAAATAAATATAAATCAGCAGTGATACTATACCACACGGTTTCCTTGCTCCTCGATATCGGAAAGAATACTTCCGTTCGCTGACTTGTGGGACGTCGACAATCCTGGTCCACTTGCCATGCACATAGAAATCCAAGGGAGAGTCACCTCGGTCGTCGCGCCACAGTAATAATGACTAATGAGCCATCAAATCACAGGCCCAACCTTTCCCACTGTGAAGTTGCTCGGACGAAGGAACCACCATGATTTCATTGAATTCCGCTTCTTGAAGAAAAGTACTGTACCAGCAGTACTGCTAGCAACAGTAGTACTGTACTCCAGCAGAGGCCTCCTTTGGTTCATAGGATAGGAATCTTATAGGAATATGAAAATCATAGGAAGTGAGATGACATGCATCTCAATTCCTATAGAGAAACAGATGTTGTTTGATGCATAGGATAGGAATTTTTCCATTGAGTCGAGGCTAATGTACTAGTAATTTGCTCTAAAAACTACAGTAGTAACTAGTACTGGTACATGCTCGTAATTTATTAAACAAACGCACGGGTGACACAGACACACACACACACACTAACTACTAGTACTACTACTTCTCACATGCTGGCCAGGCGCCGTTGTTCTCCTTCCCGGCTTTGTCGGCAACACCCCATCGTGCTTGGATCTCCGCCGAGCTCTCCGCAGCAGCGCGTGTGTCCTCTTCTTTCTTGCGGCGGTGGGCCTTTCTTTTCTTGAGTGCTTTATGCCTTTTCCGCTCCCTATGTGCGGCTTTGGCCGCCTCTTGCTCTACCGCCCATTCGGCCTTGGCAGCTTCAAAGTCCGCCCACGTAGGTGTGAGCTCGTGAGCGGCGATGACCTCGGCACGGCAGGAAGCCATCGCTTCCCTACCATTTTGTGTGCAGTCGTGGGCGACAAGGAACTCGACGCAGCGGGATGCCATCAGTTCCTTACCGGTTAGTGTGCGGCGCGGTGGCATGAACGACACTTGGTGAGAGCTCTGGGGTGGAGTGGCCGAACAACCATATATTGCATTGGTTTGTCAAGAGCTCAAGGACAGAAGACGAAGAAAATTTGGATTCCCCTTCAATCCTGGTCTTTTATTACCGAGTAAAATGCATTGGCAGTCATCGAACTTGTCTTGATAGCTCACTTTGATCATTGTATATAAGATATGGTGATTATACGGTCACTGGCTCATCGTATAGCTCCGTATTTGTTTGGTTGACCAGTCAAATAGTCTACATGCGCCTCATCAGCTCATGTTCTATATCTATCTATCTATGCGGGCCTACCTGTTAGTGGAGAAAGAAATGAAAACCAAAATTATGCGTATGTGAGGAATCAAACCACGGACTCGTCGCTACAATGCACACTCGTCAGCCAATTGAAAATGAAATACTTTGCATTAAATGCATAAACCTATTTTTTATTATACGTGATGCACACATTAGCGCACACCGTCCATAGACGCAAGTAGCATGTACGCGTGCAGACACTCACACTCACGCTGTCAAACCATGCGAATGCATTGACGTCACCCTCTCAATCAAAGTCCTGCACGTGGTGCAACGCAAACAGCGAGCCCATCACCTGTGCGCCCCGGCGGTGCCTGACATTACTGTTTAGACGTTTGCTGGCAGCCTCCGCGAACACCGAGCATGTATTCACCTGACTCAACACCAACGTCATACTCGTGCTTGGGTGCCGAGCTGCTTGACATTAGCCATCGCTCTGCACACGACGCGATGATGTGACTCGGCACCTTGCTCATGTATATCATCCACACAACGACAATCTATAAAACAACCTAGCTAGAGAGGGTACTATGGTACCTATATATGTAACGTGAGTGACGGATCATAGCGCCACTGCACACGAGTGTGTGTTTGATCGATTCATCCATTATTCGTAGGTTATGCATGGTTGTGTGGTGTCTAATGGTGGTTGTCAAAGGCTAGATGGCGATAAGAGCGGTTGCATGGACGCCTGGTTGTCTATACATGCCGCATACGCTTCAAAGTCTCGTCATCCATGAGTTCACATTTTACGACCACGCCAGGGTCCGACCGCCCTGGCCTACCGAAACCCCTTCCATCGCTAGCGCGTGCTTCCCGCCTGAAACGGCCACCGTCGCTGCAGAACGTCAATGCTGCATTCACTCCCCTCTCACTGGCGCCGGCATTGCAGCAGCGCGACGGCCGAGAGAGCGCCGCCCGCGTGGCATCCCCGTGCAAGCGACTGCTCCGCGTTAACGACACCACGGCCATCCATCCATCCGCTGCCCACATTATTGACACGCGGGTGCCGACGAACCTACTCCGGCGCCAGCCGTCCGTCTGTCTGCCGTGGCTCATTGCAATTCGCCCGCTATATTAACTTCAGCCCCAGCTCCCAGCCATAGCCAAAGACCCACCGTCATTCTACTCCGGTCCCTTCCTTCTGTCGGCACCACTCCAACCATGGCCTCCTTGCGCTCCAAAGCTCTCTTGGACGTACTGTCTCTGGAGCAGACGAAGGACATCGCTGGCTCCGCTCCGGGCGCGCTCCAAAGCTCTCTTGGACGTATTGTCTCAGGAGCAGACGAAGGACATCGCCGGCTCCGCTCCGGGCGCGCTCCAAAGCTCTCTTGGACGTACCATCGCACGAGCAGACAAAGGACATTGCCGGCTCCCCCCTCCCCCCCGGTCGCCCTCCGCCACCACGACCATGATGCCAGCGCGCGTGCACGGGCGCAGCTGGCAGCGAGGAAGAGTAGTACATGGTAGGTCGCTGCTGCTTTGGTCCCAGGAATGCCACCGCTCCACCACTCAGTCGACGCCAAGCCTGGTGGGGTAAACATCGGCGGCCGATTAGCCGCTTGACGGCGACGTGGAGGTGGAGATCTTCAGAACCTCGTGCTCTGGATGAGGAGGTTATCGAAGTGGAGCTGGACAAAGCAGAGGCGGATGAGGAGGGGCAAAGGAAATAGCTGGAGCGTCAGTTCTCGAGGTTCATGGCCGAACATGGTGGTCGGGCGCCAACGATCGTTTGGATTAGGTTTACAATAGGTTTTAGTATGGTTCGTGCGAAATATGTAATGAATTTCGTCCAATTTATAGGAAAAGTTTTCGAAATGTAGTGAATTTCATCCGGTTAATTTGAAATTTGTTTTGTTTGCATGAATTTCGTCCGGTTAGTTCATATAGTTGTCGAAAGGTATGCGGGCAGCATTGGATGGCATCCTCTGGCATCAGTGTCCTTAGACAGATGCCAGTGTAAATTTGTGGGTCAGCTCTGGGGATGCCCTAACTATCATGCTATAATCGCTAACAATGCTCCATTATTTCGCAAGGAAAAGTTATCCCTCGATCAAAATCAGGTCCGTCGTGTTTCGCACTCCTCCCACGTAAGAGTGTAAATGCTTGCTTACATAAAAATGGAGCAAGTGGACGGCACTGTAGCACGTCATATCACTGAAACTAGCCCGCCTAACGCGCGGGAAAGCCCCACCCTCTTCATTTTGTTTTTGATTTCTATCGATCGATCACATGAAAATCTTACGCTTTGCAATTTCAAAAGGAAAAGGTGGTCCACTTAAAGCATGCATGTCGCGTTCGCGTCGCACCCCCGATTGTCCGGCTCGCATGCCGCTCACCACAGGGGACACACGTTGTCTTGCATTTTCACTGACATGTGGGACAACAATTGGATAAACCGTCGATAGCCAAAATCTAATCGCTCGGCAGGCGTTGACTGAGAAGAGAGAGACGGGGAGGGAGAAAAGATCGCCCGCCCGCCACGCACGGACTCCAGGAAATATGGTGATAATGTGAGGTGGGCCATGCGGGAGTCCGGACCGCTTCCAAGCCCGCTTATGACCGCCCTGGCCCACCAGAAAACCCCTCCCCCATACCGCGCGCGCTCCCCCCTCAGGCGCCAGCTGCCCGCATTCATAGCTAGTAGTACTAATACAATACTGGGCTATAAGCCTGCTTATGTGGAGGGGAGAGAGGCATTGACAAAGTCAAGGAGTGGGCTCTGCAAGAGCCCGTCTCTGCACATGCTCCTAGGTATAAAAAGACTAATTCTAAAAAAAGAGGTATAAAAAAACAATTGTGTCTAAAGAAGAAGGTAAAAACATTTAAGAGGAAATAGATAGAGAGAAAGTGAGAAAAATTTCTAACCTTATACCCAACCTTATAGTCAACACTATGGTACATGAGGAAGGAGGGAGTTATGCACATGCCAAGTTCACTGGGCTGCCGTGTTTCACACTCCCCCGTCGTAATAGTGGAGACAATAGCTTTCATCAAAGATAAAAAATGAATACTTGTTGCTCATCCTCGATACTGGAAAGAATACTTTCATTTGCTGACATGTGGGATGTCGACCATCCTGGTCCACCTGCCATGCACAAAATTATCCTGGTCCACCCCGGTCGTAGCGCAGGCCCAACCTTTCCCACTATAAGTTGGTCGGACTAAGGAACCATCATGACTTCATTGAATTCCGCTTCTTCAAGAAAACTTACTGTACCCGCAATACTGCTACCACACGCGAAGACTGGACGACACTGTAGCACGTCATATCACTGAAACCCACTAGGACAAACTAGCCCGCCTAGGGTTTGTACTCCCTCCATTCCAAAATAGATTCTCAACTTTGCACTAACTTTATTATAAAGTTGAGTCATCTATTTTGGAACGGAGGGAGTACGTCTCTGTACTGCTAATTTTGCGTTCTAAAAAAATATCCTTTGTCAATCTAACGATTAGGAGTAGAAAGAGGGTCTCTCTCTCTCTAGATCTCTCTCCGTCGCACAACCCCTCTAGCAGACGTACACACTCTCTATAGCCACTCCGAAAGTACGATGTCACTACACGTTCACGCTTCCAACAAAAAAATTACACATTCACGCATGTTACAAGTACGTGCCAATTTTGCTGGCTATTAATGTGAGGCCTCCTTTGGTTTATAGGAATCTTGTAGGAATTTCATAGGATAGGATTTCTATAGGAAAACTTTCTGTAGAGCTCTTTGGTTTATAGGAACGGAATCATAGTCCTATGGAGGAATTCTTCCTATCCTCCACATTTCATAGGAAAATAAACATTAGCCTAGACTCAATGGAAAAATCCTATCATGTGAATCAAAGGGCATCTCCTTTCCTATTCGTACTCATAGGATTTAAGATACATGGCATCTCATTTCCTATGACTTTCCTATTGCTACGATTTTCCTACCCTATGAACCAAATGAGGCCTAAATGTATCCGTGAACCAACTCTTTGAGTTTGATGTGAATTAATGTATAATTGTGGACTATTGTTTGATCGATCGCTAAGCCTACAAGTTTAGGAGCTTGGGCTATTGGCCGATCGATGACGGATCATACCTATAAGCGTACCACGAGCTCATTAGCCCCAACGTTTCTCTTTGGTGAGTGTTTTGCAAGTACTATAGCTCGCACAGTAGCTAGCCTACTAACTCCAAGAATCATCAAACAAGCCCTGCGGATATGATAAACAGTTCAAACTTACATATAAGCATGCCATATATTACATCAAAGCTGATGAGGATACATCTGTTCCATAACCCGGAGAGGGTTCGCATGATTCACTATCAAAGAAAAGTAGCAAGTACCGCCCACACAAGACAATGCAGTAGCCCTAAGATGGTTCGATAACACACATCGTTCTGGTAATTAAACACAATGCAAACTACCTTGAAGGATTAGCGCGACCAACTATTTCTTGTCATCGATCTCTCGGGCAATGACCACAGCACGGACAGTGGCATGGGAATCGATCTCTGGGGCGATGTCCACAGGACGGACCGTGACATCGGAATCGATCTCCGGGCGATGTCCACAGGACGGACAGCGGCATCGGAATCGATCTCCGGGGTGATGTCCACAAGACGGACCGCGACATCGAAAACGATCTCTGGGGCGTTGTCCACAGGACGGACCGCGACATCGGAATCATCAAGGACGTCCACCGGCACCTGCACAACCCTAACATATTAGCAAGCACATTGCAAATAATCAGAAACCACAAGTATGGCAAGCCATTTTTTTACCTTGTGCAGCTCTCCGGGGATCCCATACCTCCGGGGGCCATCACCTTGCTAGGGAAATACTGCTTCTCAATGGAGACTATCTCCTCAAAGTCGGCCTTGAGCCTCTCATTGGTGGCCATTAGAGTTTCCGGGGTAGGCACGGTGGGGCCCTTGCTGTTCTTCCAGCTTTCTTTGAGGAGTTCGTCCGCCAACATCGTCAACTCTTTGGCCAGTGCTTGTTTCTTGGAGTTCTTCGTCTCCATGGGTTGGCCCGCCAACATGGCCAACTCATTGGTCGGTGCTCGCTTCCTGGAGATCACTGTCTCGAGTGGGTTGTCCGCCGACAACTCTTTGCCATGTGCTCCAGGATCCATCAATAAACTGACAAACAAAAAGCAATCAAAAGGAAACCATAATCGCAATGAAAATGGAAGAGAATAGTCTGTGAGAATCGATCGGTGCTTCACAAAAAGAAGATTCTTGGAATGAAAATATAGTAGCATCACTGATTCGCCCACCTTTCCTTCGTCGGTACAGAAAAAAAATGGCAGAAGTGAGTAGCCTGGAGTGAGGTTTTCTTCAAGGGGAGAAAGGGCTTCAACGAGTGTTCTACTGAAATGATGGTCGCCTCGTCCAGTCCAACTTCGAGGCCATATTACCAGTGCTGGTAAAGGTGTGGGTTTTGTGATATGACGGGTCATGACGGCCACACTGGGGTGACCGGTGAGTCTCGACTATAGCACCTCGCTGTGATTTGGTGGATGGCACGCGGGCTCGGATGCTTTGATGCCCCGCATGTAGATAGAGCGGCTAGTCATATACAATAGTAGTTTGGATGACAGACGAGGAGCTCCGTCCTAGTTTATTAGTCCCTATGATAATCTGTGCCAAATTTTGACTATAAATTTAACTAACCAAATGTTCATGCATGTCACAAAAAATTACATCATTGAAAACTATGTTCAAATACGAATCAAAGGATATAATTTTTTTAACATGCACTAACATTTTGTCAGATAAGTCCTTGGTCAAAATTTAGCACAAATTACAAAGGTGCCCAATAAAGATTGTAATCTCACATTTTGTTTTGAGGATACTCCCACATAGAAAATATAAATAATAATGCATGTTGGGTGATGACCCACAAGTATAGGGGATCTATCGTAGTCCTTTCGATAAGTAAGAGTGTCGAACCCAATGAGGAGCAGAAGGAAATGACAAGCGGTTTTCAGTAAGGTATTCTCTGCGAGCACTGAAATTATCGGTAACAGATAGTTTTGTGATAAGATAATTTGTAACGAGTAACAAGTAATGAAAGTAAATAAGGTGTAGCAAGATGGCCCAATCCTTTTTGTCGCAAAGGACAAGCCTGGACAAACTCTTATATAAAGGAAAACGCTCCCGAGGACACATGGGAATTATCGTCAAGCTAGTTTTCATCACGCTCATATGATTCGCGTTCGTTACTTTGATAATTTGGTATGTGGGTGGACCGGTGCTTGGGTGCTGCCCTTTCTTGGACAAGCATCCCACTTATGATTAACTCCTATTGCAAGCATCCGCAACTACAAAAGAAGTATTAAGGTAAACCTAACCATAGCATGAAACATATGGATCCAGATCAGCCCCTTACGAAGCAACGCATAAACTAGGGTTTAAGCTTCTGTCACTCTAGCAACCCATCATCTACTTATTACTTCCCAATGCCTTCCTCTAGGCCCAAACAATGGTGAAGTGTCATCTACTCGAAGTTCACATAAGACCACTAGAGGAGAGACAACATACATCTCATCAAAAGATCGAACGAATACCAAATTCACATGACTACTTATAGCAAGACTTCTCCCATGTCCTCAGGAACAAACGTAACTACTCACAAATCATACTCATGTTCATAATCAGAGGGGTATTAATATGCATAATAGATCTGAACATATGTTCTTCCACCAAATAAACCAACTAGCATCAACTACAAGGAGTAATCAACACTACTAGCAACCCACAGGTACCAATCTGAGGCTTTGGGACAAAGATTGGATACGAGAGATGAACCAGGGTTTAGAGGAGATGGTGCTGGTGAAGATGTTGATGGATATTGACCCCCTCCCGAGGAGAGGATCGTTGGTGATGATGATGGTGATGATTTCCCCCTCCCGGAGGGAAGTTTCCCCGGCAGAACAGCTTTGCCGGAGCCCTAGATTGGTTCCGCCAAGGTTCCGCCTCGTGGCGGCGGAGTTTCTTCCCAAAAGCTTCACTACTGGAATCAGCTAATTTGCCATCTGCCAGATCTTTGCCGTCTGCTAGCTGACGGCAAAGAAGCTCTTTGCCATCAGCTACACATAAACAGACGGCAAAGAAAAGGCTGACGGCAAAGAAGCTCTTTGCCGTCCGCTGGCGGACGGCAAAGAGTGTGGTGGCCCCCACCCCCCGCTCGTTTGAAAAAATCCTAACGGCCCACCTCTTTGCCGTCCGCGGCAAAGAGGCAGAAAGGCGGACGGCAAAGGCTGGCGGACGGCAAAGAGGGCACTTGCCTAACGGCAGGTACCCCCCGCCCGTTACTCACTTCGTCCTCGCCTCGCCCTTCTCCTCCCACCCCGCCGCCGCCGCCCGCCGCGCGCCGCCGCCCCGTCGCCCCTGCCGCCCCACCGCCCCGTCGCCCCCCCCCGCCCCGGCCCCCCGCCGCCCCGCGCCCCACCGCCGCCCCGCGCCCCACCGCCGCCACGGCCCCCCGCCGCCTCCTCCACTGCCCCGCCCCGGCCCCCCGCCCCCCATCCCCCCCGCCGCCCCGGCCCCCCGCCAGCCGGGCCCCCGCCGGCCCGCCTCCTCCACCGCCCCGCCCCGCCGGCCGGGCCCCCGCCGCCCCGCCCCGGCCCTCCGTCGCCGGCCCCGCCCCGGCCCTCCGTCGCCGGCCCCGCCCCGGCCCTCCCCCACAGTGAGCCCCTCCTCCCTTTTTTTTTTTGTTTTTTTGTTTTTTTTCTGTTTAAGTTTAGGTTTAATTAGTTTAAATAGTTTAGTTTTAATTAGTTTAGGTTTTTAGTTTAGGTTAGTTTAGGTTTAGGTTAAGTAGAAGGGGGAAGAAGAAGAAGAAGAAGAAGAAGAAGAAGAAGAAGAGGAGGAGGAGGAGGAGGAGGAGGAGAAGGAGAAGGAGAAGGAGAAGAAGAAGAAGAAGAAGAAGAAGAAGAAGAGGAGGAGGAGGAGGAGGAGGAGCAGAAAGAAGAAGAAGAAGAAGAAGAAGAAGAAGAAGAAGAAGAAGAAGAAGAAGAAGAAGAAGAAGAAGAAGAAGAAGAAGAATAGGAGGAGGAGGAGGAGGAGGAGGAGAAGGAGAAGAAGAAGAAGAAGAAGAAGAAGAAGAAGAAGAAGAAGAAGAAGAAGAAGAAGAAGAGGAGGAGGAGGAGGAGGAGGAGGAGGAGGAGGAGGAGGAGGAGGAGAAAGAAGAAGAAGAAGAAGAAGAAGAAGAAGAAGAAGAAGAAGAAGAAGAGGAGGAGGAGGAGGAGGAGACACCCGAAGCCCCGACCCCGAAACAGCACCCCGACCCCGACACGGCACCCCGACACCGACACGGCACCCCGACACCTACACGACACCCCGACCCCCGACACGACACCCCCGACACCCCGACCCCGAGAACCCGACCCCGACCCCGACCCCGACCCCGACACCCCGACCCCGAGCCTGACCCGACACCCCGACCCCGACACCGACCCGGCACCCCGACCCCCGACACCGACACGACACCCCGACCCCCGACACGACACCCCCGACACCCCGACCCCGAGACCCCGACCCCGACCCCGACCCCGACACCCCGACCCCGAGCCTGACCCGACACCCCGACCCCGACACCGACACGGCACCCCGACCCCGACCCGGCACCCCGACCCGACACCCCGACCCCGAGACCCCGACCCCGACACTGCACCCCGAGACCGACACGACACCCCGACCCCGACACGACACCCCGAGACCGACACGACACCCCGACCCCCGACACGACACCCCCGACACCCCGACACCCCGACCCCGAGACCCCGACCCCGACCTCGACCCCGACCCCGACACCCCGACCCCGAGCCTGACCCGACACCCCGACCCCGACACCGACACGGCACCCCGACCCCGACCCGGCACCCCGACCCGACACCCCGACCCCGAGACCCCGACCCTGAAAAGGTGTTCTTTGGCCTTCCAGAAGCCGACGGGGTCATATATTTGTGAATTATTAGTTAGGTCATATATCTTTCGATTTTGTTATGAAAAACATCATATATAATTGTGTTGATCGGGTAGTTTTAAATGTGCAGTTGTTTCATCGCTGCGAGGTTTGGTGTTCGACGACCTCGCCGTGCATTTGACGAGCTCTGCCCCTTCGTTCGTGGGTGAGCACAAATGACATGTCCTCCTCCCCCATTAATTATTTGATCTATTCCGATGAAACTTGATAGCTAGATATATATGTGTCTTGAATCATCAGTATGCGTAACCAATATGTGTCTCCCGTTCGAAAGCGTCATAGTTATAAATATGCATGCATTTGCATATTTATAACCTTGATTCTTTAGAATTGTCCAACGCTATCCATGGACAGCCCGAGTATGTTTAGATTGGGTTCGTTTTCCCATATGCTTTGCTCCGGATCCGACGCAGAAATTTCGTCAGTGCCTCCCCTGTTGTTTTCCGGGTACACATCCTCTCTGTTTATTGCAGAGACGTGTATCAGGAGAACAGCGGGGAGGTGCTGCCGAAATTTTGCGTAGGATCCGGGGCATAGCATGGGAAAATGAACCCAATCTAAACATACTCGGGTGGGATTAGGACCTATCATTACCTATTAGAGTGTAGGTTGCATGGACGTAATAAAATTGACAAAGTAGATCAACTGATGAATACATACATGGTGAATTATATATATATATTTGTTGTGTGTCTAGTAGCTCTGAAAGTCAAGATGAGTGATCGTGCGTGGATGTACACCGGTCACACTGGTCAGAACAAATGGAGCACTGAATGGTTCACAAAAACCAAGGGGTTTGTGCGAGCCGCATTTGCAAATGGCCAGAGGAAAACCTGGTGCCCCTGTTTACGGTGCGGCAATTGGGAAAAGAGGACAGAGGCTGAAATGGGCAAACACCTGCAGAAGAGTGGTTTTACGCCCGATTATACGGTGTGGACATTTCATGGTGAGTCTGCCCAACGTGACCGAGCTGAGGTGGATCGTCGTCGCACCGACGAGCATGGTACCGGTATGGAAAACATGGTGCAAGACTTTGATGATGCTCGGGATTCGGACGAGGAGATGGAGGAATCTGCAAAGGCCTTCAATGAAATGTTGGAGTCTTCAAAACGTCCGCTCCATGAGCACACTGAGCTTTGTTAGTTGGATGCCATCTCACAAGTAATGGCTCTGAAGGCTCAGTTCAACTTGGGCAGAGAATGCTACGATGCAATGATGACAGTATTTGGACGCTTTCTACCCAAAGGCCATGTAATGCCTGCAAACCTGTACCAGTCGGACAAAATCCTCCGTGCACTGAAGATGCCCTATGATAAGATACATGCCTGTGAGAAAGGATGTGTCTTGTTTAGGCTTGACTATGCGGACTTGAACTGTTGTCCCATTTGCAAGTCTTCCAGGTATGTTGTGGTAGACAACGGTATGGGTGAGAAGACACAGACCAAAATCCCCGTTAGTGTTCTTCGGTATATGCCAATCGTACCAAGACTTCAACGTCTTTTCATGGTCGAAGAGACGGCCAGACAGATGACATGGCACAAAACGGGCAAAAGAACCGAACTAGATGCAGATGGGAATCTGATGATTGTACACACATCGGATGGTGTTGCGTGGAAAAAGTTTGATGAATTACATGGTGACAAAGCGGCAGATCCGAGGCATCCTCGAGTCGGCATCAGCACGGATGGGTTCAGTGTGTTTGGTATGACGACAGCCCAATACAGTTGTTGGCCCGTATTTGTCTTTCCACTCAATCTCCCCCCCGGACAGATTATGCAAAGAAAGAACATTTTCCTGACGTTGATAATTCCAGGGCCCAACTATCCGGGGAAAAATATGAATGTGTACATGCAACCGCTTAAGGACGAATTGCAAGAAGCCTGGGATAATGGGTTCAAGACATACGATGCCTATAGCAAACGGAACTTCATAATGCGTGTCTGGTACATGTACTCGACGCATGACTTGCCGGCGTATGCGCTATTCGTTGGCTGGTGTGTGCATGGAAGGTTCCCGTGCCCCACATGCAAGGGAGCTCTTGAGTTTCGTTGGCTTCAGGCCGGTCGCAAGTTTTCTTGCTTCGACATGCATAGAGAGTTCCTGAATCCTCGCCATAAGTTCAGGAAAGACAAGAAGAACTTCATCAGAGGTAGAGTTGTCAAAAACTCTGCACCACATGCATTGACAGGCCAACAGACCCTGGATCAGTTAAACGCTCTCGAGCCAGATCCCGAGCCTCCAGGGTACTTCAAGGGGTATAATTCTAAGCACGCCTGGACTCACAAAACATGCTTATGGGATCTGCCTTACTTCAAAGACCTCCTTTGCCCACACAACATCGACGTGATGCACACTGAGAAGAATATCGCCGAGGCACTTTTTGGTACATTGTTCGGCATAGATGGGAAGTCAAAGGATAATACTAAGGCTAGAGTCGATCTGGAGGCGCTATGTGATAGGCCGTTACAAAACATGAAAGAACCGAAAGGAAAGCAGAACTGGACGAAGCCAAAGGCATGGTTCAATCTTGGAAGGCCGGCTATGAGGGAAATTATCTTGTGGGTGAAAATGCAGTTGATGTTCCCCGATGGGTATGCAGCGAATCTACAGAGGGGAGCCAGTCTTGATAAATTGAAGATATTTGGTCTCAAGAGTCATGATTGGCACATATGGATTGAGCGGGTAATGCCGGTGATGTTGCGTGGCTTCATCCCTGAGGATGAATGGCTAGTACTGGCAGAACTCAGCTATTTCTTCCGTGTTCTTTGTGCGAAAGAACTATCGCCTAGCGTGCTAGAAGAAATGGAATAGTTGGCGCCGGAGTTGATCTGCAAGTTAGAGAAGATCTTTCCACCGGGCTTCTTTAATGCAATGCAACATTTGATTTTGCATCTCCCGACCGAGGCAAGATTGGGGGGGCCCGTGCAAAATCGTTGGTGCTACCCAACTGAGAGGATGCAGAAGACGCTTCGACAAAAATGTAAAAATAAACGTAGAATTGAAGCATCGATGGCTGAGGCATTCATCACTGAGGAGGCGGCAAACTTCGTGACAGCACACTACGAAGCCAAAAATCGTCATTTGCATAATCCGAAGCCTCGGTACAATGCTGACGACCCTAAAAAGGGTGGATCCAACCTCAGCCTATTCAAAGGGAATCTCGCACCAGCCAGTGTTTCAAATCCAGTATCTTTGGATAACGAAGAATGGCGGACCATTTCGTTGTATATCTTCAACAACCTGATAGAAGTGCGGCCGTACATCGAGTAAGTTCTCGGTACATAGTTTCGCAACTTCTATTTCCTTTGAACTGCTCTTATTCCTGGATATTTCATACAGTCGATACGTCGCCTTATTCTCGTATGGAGCGGTGATCCAAAAGGATTCTGTCGAAGAGTATGAGCTTCTCGCAAAGCAAGGTGGCGGCTATCCCGGTTTCATCTCTTGGTTCAAACAAACGGTAATTTCTATTAGACTTGTAGGCTAATTTGTAGGCGGCTATCCCGGTTTCATTCGCTAATTTGTGCGTAATGCAACAATCCTTTCATATTAAACTTGTAGGCTAATTCAGAGTCTATGGATTGTGATACGTACTCAGCTATCTTTCTCCATTACATTGTGTGCGCTTCCATCAATGATTACAAATGGTCATGTGAGTGGTGTTGTAGGCTGCTATACAGAGTGAGAGAGATAGAACGGAGAAACTTCTGGCGGAGGCGGCGGAGAGGCAGCGGGAGTTGGAGGAGAGGACGACAAAGATGATGGAGGAGGAGAGGGCACGGAATGACATGCAGGCAAGGGCCATGTACGAGCTCCTTGTGGTAAGTTTCTTCTGCAGATTAGCCAAAACATTCATGTAGTGTTTGTCTCATTACTAACTAGTATGACTGAGTCGTCAAAACCAAATGTGCAGTCTGTGTGCGAGAAGACCGGTCAGACCGCTCCGCCGATGCCAGTGATTGCTCCTGGGACCACGGTGAGTTTAATTTGAATGGACATTACTTGCTAGTCTTAACATTTGAGTGTCATAATGCTAACGAGACATTGGAAATGATCTTTGGTGCAGCTTAACTCCAGAAACGCATCGCATGATCCTTCTCCAGCTACCGGCACTAGCCAGCCCGCTCCTACACCTCCCTGATCACGGTAAGTTTCTCTAGTGTTTTGCTTAACAAATGCATAAAGACCTATACTTAGCTTTATTTCCTCCAATATGCTTACCATAATGACCTAGAGTTAGCTTCTTTTCCTCCAAAATGACTTAATAAGCTTACTGACCTCATAAACCATCCATTTTACCTAAGTTAGCTCTAAAACGATATGTACTTAGCTTACTTATGTCAAAAATTGCATAATTAGCTCATAAACGACCCATTTCACCTAGGTTAACTCATAAACGACCCATTTCACCTAGGTTAGCTCATAAACGACCCATTTCACCTAGGTTAGCTCATAAACGACCCATTTCACCTAGGTTAGCTCATAAATGACCCATTTCACCTACGTTAGCTCAAAAAGATCCATTTCAACTAAATTAGCTCATAAATGATCCATTTCACCTAAGTTAGCTCAAAAACGATCCATTTCAACTAAATTAGCTCAAAAATGATCCATTTCAACAAAGTTAGCTCAAAAACGATCCATTTCAACTAAGTTAGCTCAAAAACGATCCATTTGACCTAAGTGAGCTAAAAAACGATCCATTTCACCTTAGTTACCTCAAAAACGATCCATTTCAACTAAGTTAGCTCAAAAATGATCCATTTCAACTAGGTTAGCTCCAAAATGACCCATTTCACCTTACTTAGCTCAAAAACGATGCCCTTCACCTTAGTTAGCTCATAAACGACCCATTTCAACTAAGTTAGCTCATAAATGATCCATTTCAACTAAGTTAGCTCATAAACAACCCATTTCAACTTAGTTAGCTCATATATGATCCATTTCACCTAAGTTAGCTCATAAATGACATATACTTCTTGTTCTAGTCTTCTTCTTGTTCTAGTCACCTATTTTTAACTTTCTTATTTACCATTTTGCAGATTTCATTCACTTGATGGAAGCTAGCTTGCTATGATGGAGTGCTTGCTTTTCCTTTGATGAAACTTTGCATTGTATCTAGCTTGCTATCTTCATGACACTTTGCATTGTAATATATATATGGATGGAATAATGTGTATGGATGGAACTTCCTTATGTATGAACAATGTGTATGGATGAAACTGATGTGATATGTGATATGAAACTTATGTGCTAGATATGTGTTGGATATGTGCTGGATATGAAACTTATATATGTGATATGTGCTGCAAATTGTGGGATTTAATAAAAAACAGAAAAAACAGACAATATGCAGGCTCTTTGCCGTCTGCCACCGATGGCAAAGAGCCTTTGCCATCTGCCGCGGACGGCAAAGAAGCCACATGGCAGCCAACTGTGCTTCCTGGGAGCTGACCCATTTGGTCAGTTTGCCTACAGTGGCAGACGGCAAAGACTTTGCCGTCCGTGGCAGACGGCAAAGAACCTGGTCAGTTTGCCTACAGTGGCAGACGGCAAAGACTTTGCCGTCCGTGGCAGACGGCAAAGAACCTGCACTTTGCCATCAGTGGCAAACGGCAAAGAACCTGCCATCTAGTGACGTGTAGATGACATCATAAGGCGGACTGCAAAGACCAAAGGCTCTTTGCCGTCTACGGCGGACGGCAAAGGTCTGCCGTTAGCCACTTAACGGACTGACAGCGCAAATATTGCCGTCCGCCCTCTTTGCTGTCCGCCGCAGACGGCAAAGAGCCTTTGCCGTCCGCCGCCAGGAAGCAGACGGCAAAGCAGCTGTTTACCGTAGCCTTCTTTGCCGGAGCCTTTTGCCGTCCGCGGCTGACGGCAAAGGTCTTTGCCGTCCGCCTTTCGAGCCTTTGCCGTCCGCCATGGCAGACGGCAAAGTAGATGTTTCCTGTAGTGCTTGCTTGTGATTTTTTCCAGGTAAAAGACTTCATATAGCAGAAGATGGGCACCGGAGGCCTGCCAGGGGGCCCACGAGAAAGGGGGCGCGCCCAGGGGGTAGGGCGCGCCCCCACCCTCGTGGATGGTGGGTGGCCCCCTCTAGTAATTTATTCGCTCAGTATTTTTTATCAATTCCAAAAATGACTTCCGTGAAGTTTCAGGACTTTTGGAGCTGTGCAGAATAGGTCTCTAATATTTTCTCCTTTTCCAGCCCAGAATTCCAGCTGCCGGCATTCTCCCTCTTCATGTAAACCTTGTAACATAAGAGAGAATAGGCATAAGTATTGTGACATAATGTGTAATAACAGCCCATAATGCAATAAATATCAATATAAAAGCATGATGCAAAATGGACGTATCAACTCCCCCAAGCTTAGACTTCGCTTGTCCTCAAGCGGAAGCCGATAACGATAAATATGTCCACATGTTTAGAGATAGAGGTGTCGATAAAAAATAAAATACGGACGTGGGGGCATCATGATCATTCTTATAACAACAACATATATTTATATATAGTCATATGATTTCTTATGCTCAAGTAATAATCTATTCACAATGTAAAGTATGAATCGAAAACTTCATTGAAAACTAACAAACTATAATCTCGATCATTGAAGCAATTGCAATTTATCATAACATCGGAAAGAGTCAATACAAGAGCTTTTCAGCAAGTCCACATACTCAACTATCATTTAGTCTTTCACAATTGCTAACACTCACGCAATACTTGTGGTTATGGAGTTTTAATCGGACACAGAGAAAGATTGGGGCTTATAGTTTCGCCTCCCAACCTTTTACCTCAAGGGTAATGTCAACAATAATAGCTCATGATGACTTACATCCAATTGGATATATATATCAGGATCTTTCCAACATAATGTGCTTGCCAAAGTATAAAATGTAAAAAGGAAAGGTGAAGATCACCATGACTCTTTCATAAGGTAAGACAAGAATAAAAGATAGGCCCTTCGCAGAGGGAAGCAGAGGTTGTCATGTGCTTTTATGGTTGGATGCACAAAATCTTAATGCGAAAGAACGTCACTTTATATTGCCACTTGGGATATGGACCTTTATTATGCAGTCCATCGCTTTTATTCCTTCCACATCACAAGATCGTATAAAGCTTATTTTCTCCACACTAATAAATCATACATATTTAGAGAGCAATTTTTATTGCATGCAACGATGACATTTTACTTGAAGGATCTTACTCAATCCATAGGTAGATATGGTGGACACTCATGGCAAAACGGGTTTAAGGATATTTGGAAGCACAAGTAGTATCTCTACTTGGAGCAAAGAATTGGCTAGCATGAGGGAGAAAGGCAAGCTCAACATGTTGGATGATTCATGACAATATACTTTATTTCGGATATAAGAAAACATAACCCATTACGTTGTCTTCCTTGTCCAACATCAACTCTTTAGCACGTCATATTTCAATGAGTACTCACAATCATAAAAGATGTCCAAGATAGTATATTTATATGTGAGAACCTCTCTTTCTTTATTACCTCCTATTAATTGCAATGATGACCAAAACTATGTTTGTCAATTCTCAACAACTTTTATTCATCATACTCTTTATATGTGAAGTCATTACTCTCCATAAGATCAATATGATCTCTTAATTTCTTTTTATTCTTTCTTTTCTTTTATTCCCTAAAGATCAAAGCAAAGCAATCAAGCCCTCGACTCAACACTAATCTTTATTATATATAGCTCACAGACTCGATTACATAGAGGGATCATAAAGCAAAATTTTAAAACTAAATCATACTAAAACTTTATTCTACTAGATCAAGATATTACTAAAGGGATTGAACTAAGAAAACGGTAAAGATAGGAGTGTGATGGTGATACGAAACCGGGGCACCTCCCCCAAGCTTGGCAGTTGCCAAGGGGAGAGCCCATACCCATGTGACTATATCTCTTTCTTCAGAGGTGGTGATGATGGAGATAATTGTGCCTTCAGCTTTTTCATATTGTACTTGAGAAGAACAATTTCCTCCTTTAAATCATCGACCTATGATTCCAGCTTCAAGATCTTGTCACATAAATCTCCTTTGCTTTTCTGCCGAAAACGAGAAGGAATAGGTCGGTTGTTAGACAGTTTAGCCCTCTTAGGAAGACTAGACTTCTTGAACTTCACGTGCATATCCCAGGGTTGAGGTAGAGGGACATCCTCCTTCTTCCGAGCTTGAATCATCGATCCTCATCAAATGAGCGTCCTCCTCATTGTCCGTAGTTCGACCACAAGGAGATAGATCCCCATAGGTCCTTGGGTCAGCAACGAGATGTGAGACATAGCTCTCTCCGTCGGAGTCCTGAGATGACATCTTGCTCCAAACCTGCTACAGAAACAGCTCAAAACAAAAACAGAGGATATTTGTGTGGTACGGTGGTGAAAACCTTCGGGAGATTATATATAGAATTTTTACCAACCGAAAGAATTATCGTGCAAGAAAACGGAGTCCGGAGAGCACACGAGGTGCCCATGAGGCAGGGGGCGCGCCCAGGGGGGTAGGGCGCGGCCTCCACCCTCATGGACGCCTCGTGTCCTTCCCGGACTGCTTCTTATTTTCCTATTTTCTTAAATATTCCAAAACGGAGAACAATTACCATTAGAACTGATTTGGAGTCGGTTTACTTACCGTACCACATACCTATTCCTTTTCAGAGTCTGAAACGTTCTGTAAAGTGTCCCTTATGTATTCCTCCGGGGTTACAGTTTCAATAACATTAGTTTCAACATTTATTGGATTACCTGAGATATAATGTTTGATTCTTTGACCGTTCACCACCTTCGGATTTGTGCCTTCGAAGTTGTTGATTTTTATGGCACCGGAATGATAGACCTCCTCGATAACGTAAGGACCTTCCCATTTAGAGAGTAGTTTTCAAAAGATCTTAAACGAGAGTTGAATAGCAACACATAATCACCTACATTAAACTCACGCTTTTGTATCCTTTTGTCATGCCATCTTTTAACCTTTTCCTTAAACAGTTTGGCATTCTCATAGGCTTGAGTTCTCCATTCATCAAGTGAGCTAATGTCAAAAAGCCTCTTCTCACCGGCAAGTTTGAAATCATAATTGAGCTCTTTAATATCCCAATATGCTTTATGTTCTAGTTCGAGAGGTAAATGACATGCTTTTCCATAAACCATTTTATACGGAGACATACCCATAGGATTTTCCGGTCACATGTATCGAACTAACTTCGGAATTGGGCACAGGCCCATAATGCATCATCAAGTTTCTTGGACCAATTCTTTCTAGATCTATTAACAGTCTTTTGCAAAATTAATTTGAGCTCTCTATTACTCAATTCTACTTGACCACTAGACTGCGGGTGATACGGAGATGCAATTCTATGATTAACATCGTAGTTAGCAAGCATTTTACGAAACGCACCATGAATAAAATGTGAACCACCATCAGTTATTAAATATCTAGGGACTCCAAACCTCGGAAAAATAACTTCTTTAAGCATCTTAATAGAGGTGTTATGATCAGCACTACTAGTTGGAATAGCTTCTACCCGCTTAGTAACGTAATCAACATCAACTAAAATATGAGTGTACCCATTAGAGGAAGGAAACGGGCACATATAATCAAAGCCCCAAACATCAAATGGTTCAATAACAAGTGAATAGTTCATAGGAATTTCTTGACGTCTACTAATATTACCAATTCTTTGACATTCATCACAAGACAAGACAAACTTACGGGCATCTTTGAAGAGAGTAGGCCAATAAAAACTGGATTGCAAAACCTTATGTGTAGTTCTACCTCCAGCGTGGTGTCCTCCGTAAGCCTCGGAGTGACACTTGCGTAGGATCTGTTCCTGTTCATGCTCAGGTATACACCGTCTAATAACACCATCTACTCCTTCTTTATAAAGGTGTGGGTCATCCCAGAAGTAATGTCTTAAATCATAGAAAAACTTTTTCTTTTGCTGGTATGTGAAACTAGGTGGTATAAATTTAGCAACAATGTAATTAGCATAATCAGCATACCATGGAGCAGTATGAGAAGCATTTATGACAGCTAATTGTTCATCAGGGAAGCTATCATCAATAGGTAGTGGGTCATCAAGAACATTCTCTAACCTAGACAAGTTGTCTGCAACGGGGTTCTCAGCTCCCTTTCTGTCAATAATATGCAAATCAAATTCTTCTAGCAAGAGAACCCATCTAATAAGTCTAGGTTTAGCATCTTTCTTTTCCATAAGATATTTAATAGCAGCATGATCAGTGTGAACAGTTACTTTGGAATCAACAATACAAGGTCTAAACTTATCACAAACAAATACAACTGCTAAAAATTATTTTTCAGTAGTAGCATAATTTCTCTGGGCATTGTCTAGAGTTTTACTAGCATATTGAATAACATTTAATTTCTTATCAACTCTTTGTCCTAGAACAGCACCTATTGCATAATCGCTAGCATCAAACATAATTTCAAAGGGTAAGTTCCAATCAGGTGGCTGAAAAATAGGTGCAAAAATCAAAGCTTTATTATGTATTTCAAATGCTTCTACACAATTATCATCAAAGACAAAAGGAATATCTCTTTGTAATCGATTAGTCAGAGGCCTAGAGATTTTTGAGAAGTCCTTAATGAACCTCCTATAAAAACCGGCTTGACCAAGGAAACTTCTTATACCTTTAATGTCCTTGGGACACGGCATCTTTTTAATAGCATCAACTTTAGCTTTATCAACTTCAATACCTCTTTCAGAAATTTTATGCCCCAAGACAATACCTTCATTAACCATAAAGTGGCACTTCTCCCAATTCAAGACAAGATTAGTTTCTTCACATCTCTGCAAAACTCGATCAAGGTTGCTCAAGCAATCATCAAAAGAAGTTCCATAAACGGAGAAATCATCCATGAAAACCTCAACAATCTTTTCACAAAAATCAGAGAATATAGACATCATGCATCTTTGAAAGGTAGCAGGTGCATTACATAAACCAAAAGGCATACGTCTATAAGCAAAGGTACCGAAAGGGCAAGTAAAAGTAGTCTTTTTCTTGATCCTCTTTTGACACAGGTATTTGAGAGAAACCAGAATAACCATCTAGAAAGCAAAAATGTGTATGTTTGGATAATCTTTCTAGCATTTGATCAATAAAAGGTAAAGGGTAATGATCCTTTTTAGTAGCTTTATTTAATTTACGGAAATCAATTACCATCCTATAACCTATAACAATTCTTTGTGGGATCAATTCATCTTTATCATTAGGAACAACAGTAATACCTCCCTTCTTAGGGACACAATGGACAGGACTTACCCACTGACTATCAGCAACAGGATAAATTATACCTGCCTCCATAAGCTTTAGTATTTCTTTTCTTACCACTTCTTTCATCTTAGGATTTAACCATCGTTGGTGATCAACAACCGGTTTAGCGTCTTTCTCCAATTTTATTTTATGCTGGCATAGAGTGGGACTAATGCCCTTAAGATCATCAAGAGTATATCCAATAGCAGCACGGTGCTTCTTCAGAGTTTTCAATAATTTCTTTTCTTCATGCTCTGAAAGGTTAGCACTAATATTAACAGGATATATCTATTTCTCATCAAGATAAGCATATTTAAGAGTATCAAGTAATGGTTTAAGCTCAAACACGGGATCCCCTTGGGTGGAGGAGGATGCCCTAGGATTTCAACAGGCAATTTGAGTTTCAAAATAGGTCGTTGTTTAAAGAATACTTCATCTATTTCCCTTCTTTCGTTCATAAACATATCATTTTCATGGTCTAGCAAATATTGTTCTAAAGGATCACTAGGAGGCACGACAATAGAAGCAAGACCAATAATTTCATCTTTACTAGGCAATTTCTCACCACGGGGTTGTCTACGAAATTTAGCAAAGTTAAACTCATGAGACATATCACCCAAACCGATAGTAACAACATCTTTTTCGCAGTCTATCCTAGCATTAACAGTATTCAAGAGGGTCTACCAAATATAATGGGACAAAAGCTATCTTGTGGAGAACCAAGAACAAGAAAATCAGTAGGATATTTAACTGTCCCACACAAGACTTCAACATCTCTAACAATCCCGACTGGTGAAATAGTATCTCTATTGGCAAGCTTAATTGTAACATCAATTTCTTCTATCTCTGCAGGTGCAATATCATGCATAATTTCTTTGTATAAGGAATGAGGTATTGCACTTGCACTAGCACCCATATCACATAAGCCATGATAACAATGATCTCCTATTTTAACAGAAATAACAGGCATGCCTACAACCGGTCTATGTTTATTCTTAGTATCAGGTCTAGCAATTCTAGCAGCTTCATTACAGAAGAAAATAACATGCCCATCTATATTATCAGACAAGAGATCCTTAACCATAGCAATACTAGGTTCAACTTTAATTTCCTCAGGGGGTTTGGGTGTCTTAATATTACTTTTGTTGACCACAGTTGAAGCTTTAGCATGATCCTTTATTCTAACTGGGAAAGGTGGTCTCTCAATATAAGCAGTAGGAACAATAGGATCATTATAAGTGATAATCTTTTCTTCAACTTTAATAGGTGCAACTACTTTTACTTCAATGGGAGGATTATATTTAAACCACTTATCCTTAGGGAGATCAACTTGATTAGCAAATGATTCACAAAAAGAAGCTACTATCTCAGAGTCAAGTCCATATTTAGTTCTAAATTCACGGAAAACATCGGTATCCATAAAAGATTTAACACAATCAAACTTGGGTGTTATACCTGACTCCTTACCTTCGTCGAGATCCAAATCTTCAGAGTTGCATTTAATTATTTCCAGTAAATTCCATTTGAATTCAATAGTCTTCATCATAAAAGATCCAGTACAAGAAGTATCGAGCATGGAGCGATTATTGAGAGAAAGCCGAGCATAAAAATTTTGAATAATCATTTCTCTCGAGAGCTCATGATTGGGGCATGAATATAACATTGACTTAAGCCTCCCCCAAGCTTGAGCGATGCTTTCTCCTTCGCGAGGCCAAAAATTATATATATAATTACGATCACGATGAACAAGATGCATAGGATAAAACTTCTGATGAAATTCCAATTTCAATCGCTTGTAGTTCCATGATCCCATATCATCACATAGCCTAAACCATGTCAATGCCTCTCCCTTCAAAGATAAAGGGAAGACCTTCTTATTGATAACATCCTTGGGCATACCTGCATGCTTAAATAATCCACAAACTTCATCCACATAGATTAGATGCAAATCGGGATGTAATGTTCCATCTCCTGTGAAAGGATTAGCTAGCAGTTTCTCTATCATACCCGAAGGAATTTCAAAGTAAACATTTTCAGTAGGTTCAGCAGGTTGAGGAGAAACTCTCGACTCTACTGGTCGAGGTGAAGATACCCCGAACAAGCCCCTCAAAGGATTACTTTCCATAGTAACAAGTGAGAGTAAATTTCAGCACACTATAAAAAACATTCCTTACCAAATTCCACATACCAGAGACGCTTCACTCCCCGGCAACGGCGCCAGAAAAGAGTCTTGATGACCCACAAGTATAGGGGATCTATCGTAGTCCTTTCGATAAGTAAGAGTGTCAAACCCAACGAGGAGCAAAAGGAAATGACAAGCGGTTGTCAGTAAGGTATTCTCTGCGAGCACTGAAATTATCGGTACAAATAGTTTTGTGATAAGATAATTTGTAATGAGTAACAAGTAATGAAAGTAAATAAGGTGCAGGAAGATGGCCCAATCCTTTTTGTAGCACAGGACAAGCCTGGACAAACTCTTATATAAAGAAAAACGCCCCCGAGGACACATGGGAATTATCGTCAAGCTAGTTTTCATCACGCTCATATGATTTGGGTTCGTTACTTTGATAATTTGGTATGTGGGTGGACCGGTGCTTGGGTGCTGCCCTTTCTTGGACAAGCATCCCACTTATGATTAACTCCTATTTCCAGCATCCGCAACTACAAAAGAAGTATTAAGGTAAACCTAACCATAGCATGAAACATATGGATCCAAATCAGCCATTTACGAAGCAACGCATAAACTAGGGTTTAAGCTTCTGTCACTCTAGCAACCCATCATCTACTTATTACTTCCCAATGCCTTCCTCTAGGCCCAAACAATGGTGAAGTGTCATGTAGTCGACGGTCACATAACACCACTACAGGAGAGACAACATACATCTCATCAAAATATCAAACGAATACCAAATTCACATGACTACTTATAGCAAGACTTCTCCCATGTCCTCAGGAACAAACGTAACTACTCACAAATCATACTCATGTTCATAATCAGAGGGGTATTAATATGCATAATAGATCTGAACATATGATCTTCCACCAAATAAACCAACTAGCATCAACTACAAGGAGTAATCAACACTACAAGCAACCCACAGGTACCAATCTGAGGTTTTGAGACAAAGATCTGATACAAGAGATGAACCGGGGTTTGAGATGAGATGGTGCTGGTGAAGATGTTGATGGAGATTGACCCCCTCCTGATGAGAGGATCATTGGTGATGACGATGGTGATGATTTCCCCCTCTTGGAGGGAAGGATAAGTGCGACCAACTATTTCTTGTCATCGATCTCTTGGGCAATGACCACAGCACGGACAGCGGCATGGGAATCGATCTCTGGGGCGATGTCCACAGGACGGACTGTGACATTGGAATCGATCTCTGGGCAATGTCCACGGGACGGACAGCGGCATTGGAATCGATCTCCGGGGTGATGTCCACAAGACGGACCGCGGCATCGAAAACGATCTCTGGGGCGTTGTCCACAGGACGGACCGCGACATCGGAATCATCAAGGACGTCCACCAGCATCTGCACAACCCTAACATATTAGCAAGCACATTGCAAATAATCAAAAACCACAAGTATGGCAAGCCATTTTTTACCTTGTGCAGCTCTCCGGGGATCCCATCCCTCCGGGGGCCATCGCCTTGCTAGGGAAATACTGCTTCTCAATGGAGACTATCTCCTCAAACTCGGTCTTGAGCCTCTCATAGGTGGCCATTAGAGTTTCTGGGGTAGGCACGGTGGGGCCCTTGCTGTTCTTCCAGCTTTCTTTGAGGAGTTCGTCCGCCAACATCGTCAATTCTTTGGCCAGTGCTTATTTCTTGGAGTTCTTCGTCTCAATGGGTTGGCCCGCCAACATGGCCAACTCATTGGTTGGTGCTCGCTTCCTGGAGATCTCTGTCTCGAGTGGGTTGTCCGCCGGCAACTCTTTGCCTAGTGCTCCAGGATCCATCAATAAACTGACAAACAAAAAGCAATCGAAAGGAAACCACAATCGCAATGAAAACGGGAAGAGAATAGGCTGTGAGAATCGATCGGTGCTTTACAAAAAGAAGATTCTTGGAATGAAAATATAGTAGCATTGCTGATTCGCCCACCTTTCCTTCGTCGGTACAGAAGAAAAACGGCAGAAGTGGGTAGCCTGGAGTGAGGTTTTCTTCAAGGGGAGAAAGGGCTTTTACAAGTGTTCTAGTGAAATGATGGTTGCTTCGTCCAGTCCAACTTCGAGGACACATTACCAGTGCTGGTAAAGGTGTGGGTTTTGTGATATGACGGGTCATGAGGGCCACACCGGGGTGACCGGTGAGTCTCGACTGTAGCACCTCGCTGTGCTTTGGTGGATGGCACGCGGGCCCGGATGCTTTGATGTCCCGCATGTAGATAGAGCGGCTAGTCATATACAATAGTAGTTTGGATGAAAGACGAGGAGCTCCATCCTTGTTTATTAGTCCCTATGATAATCTGTGCCAAATTTTGACTATAAATTTAACTAACCAAATGTTCATGCATGTCACAAAAAATTACATCATTGAAAACTATGTTCAAATACGAATCAAAGGATATAATTTTTTTTAACATGCACTAACATTTTGTCAGTTAAATCCTTGGTCAAAATTTAGCACAAATTACAAAGGGGCCCAATAAAGATTGTACTCTCACATTTTGTTTTGAGGATACTCCCAGATAGAAAATATAAATAATAATGCATGTTGGGTGATGACCCACAAATATAGGGGATCTATCATACTCCTTTCGATAAATAAGAGTGTCGAACCCAACGCGGAGCAGAAGGAAATGACACGCAGTTTTTAGTAAGGTATTCTGTGCGAGCACTGAAATGATCGGTAATAGATAGTTTTGTGATAAGATAATTTGTAACGAGTAACAAGTAATGAAAGTAAATAACGTGCAGCAAGATGCCCAATCCTTTTGTAGCAAAGGACAAGCCTGGACAAACTCTTATATAAAGGAAAACGCCCCCGAGGACACATGGGAATTATCGTCAAGCTAGTTTTCATCACGCTCATATGATTCGCGTTCGTTACTTTGATAATTTGGTATGTGGGTGGACCGGTGCTTGGGTGCTGCCCTTTCTTGGACAAGCATCCCACTTTTGATTAACTCCTATTGAAAGCATCCACAACTACAAAAGAAGTATTAAGGTAAACATAACCATAGCATGAAACATATGGATCCAAATCAGCCCCTTACGAAGCAACGCATAAACTAGGGTTGAAGCTTCTGTCCCTCTAGCAACCCATCATCTACTTATTACTTCCCAATGCCTTCCTCTAGGCCCAAAAAATGGTGAAGTGTCATGTAGTCGGCGTTCACATAACACCACTAGAGGAGAGACAACATACATCTCATCAAAATATCGAACGAATACCAAATTCAGATGACTACTTATAGCAAGACTTCTCCCATGTCCTCAGGAACAAACGTAACTACTCACAAATCATACTCATGTTCATAATCAGAGGGGTATTAATATGCATAATAGATCTGAACATATGATCTTCCACCAAATAAAGCAACTAGCATCAACTACAAGGAGTAATCAACACTACTAGCAACCCACAGCTACCAATCTGAGGCTTTGGGACAAAGATTGGATACAAGAGATGAACTAGGGTTTTAGAGGAGATGGTGCTGGTGAAGATGTTGATGGAGATTGACCTCCTCCCGATGGGAGGATCGTTGGTGATGACGATGGTGATGATTTCCCCTCCCGGAGGGAAGTTTCCCCGGCAGAACAGCTCTGCCGGAGCCCTAGATTGGTTCCGCCAAGGTTCCGCCTCGTGGCGGCGGAGTTTCTTCCCGAAAGCTTGCTTGTGATTTTTTTCCAGGGTAAAATACTTCAGATAGCAGAAGATGGGCACCGGAGGCCTGCCAGGGGGCCCACGAGGCAGGGGGCGCGCCCAGGGGGGTAGGGCGCGCCCCCACTCTCGTGGATGGTGGGTGGCCCCCTCTGGTAATTTCTTCGCTCAGTATTTTTTATTAATTCCAAAAATGACTTCTGTGAAGTTTCAGGACTTTTGGAGCTGTGCAGAATAGGTCTGTAATATTTGCTCCTTTTCCAGCCCAGAATTCCAGCTGCCGGCATTCTCCCTCTTCATGTAAACCTTGTAAAATAAGAGAGAATAGGCATAAGTATTGTGACATAATGTGTAATAACAGCCCATAACGCAATAAATATCAATATAAAAGCATGATGCAAAATGGACGTATCATTGGGGCAGTCCACGTTTCCGATAATTTTAGCCGTGGGCTTGTTCACAAATTGTACGCGACGGTGGTTCTTCACTTAATGGAGGGTCTAGTACCAGACTTGAACGATACAAAGTGCGACCTGGCACACCGTAACACGACATGGAATAAGCGGGTTTCTATCCTCACCGCTGGTTACAGATCCGGGCGTATCCCCCTCCGCTGGTGAAGGGGAGGAGGGGCAGTGTTTAGGCTATCGTCGACAACGAGGGATGAGACCCACTGCCGGCCGTGATACGTCCATTTTGCATCATGTTTACCTACTGTTATTTATAATGTTTTAAGCATAATAATGCTTTTTGGAGTAATCTAATGCCTTTTCTCTCATAATATGCAAGGTACACACAAAGAGGAGAATTCCGGCAGCTGGTAATCTGGACCTAAAAAAGCTATGTCAGGCTACCTATTCTGCACAACTCCAAATGAGCTGAAACTTCCTGAGGATTTTTTTATGGAATAAATAAGAAATACTGGAGCAAATAACCACCAGAGGGGGTCCACCTGGTGCGCACAGGACACTAGGGCACGCCTGGCCCCCTAGGCGCGCCTTGGTGGGTCCTGCTCAGCCCGGCCCACCTCCGGTGCCCATCTTCTGGTATATAAGTCATTTTGACCTAGAAAAATAAGGGGAGGACTTTCGGGACGGAGCGCCGCCATCTCGAGGCAGAACTTTGGTAGGAGCACTTTTGCCCTCCGGCGGAGCGATTTCGCTGGGGGAACTTCCCTCCTGGAGGGGGATATCATCATCATCATCACCAACAACTTTCCCATCTTGGGGAGGGCAATCTCCATCAACATCTTAAACAACACCATCTCCTCTCAAACCCTAGTTCATCTCTTGTGTTCAATCTATGTACCGGAACTATAGATTGGTGCTTGTGGGTGACTAGTAGTGTTGATTACATCTTGTAGTTGATTACTATAGGGTTTATTTGGTGGAAGATTATATGTTCAGATCCAATATGCTATTTAACACCCCTCTGATCTTGAGCATGATTATCATTTGTGAGTAGTTACTTTTGTTCTTGAGGTCATGGGAGAAATCATGTTGCAAGTAATCTTGTGAACTTGATATGTGTTTGATATTTTGATAGTATGTATGTTGTGATTCCCTTAGTGATGTCATGTGAACGTCGACTAGATGACACTTCACCATATTTGGGGCTAAGGGAATGCATTGTGGAGTAGTTATTAGATGATGGGTTGCGAGAGTGACAGAAGCTTAAACTCTAGTTTATGCACTATTCCGTAAGGGACCGATTGGATCCAAAAGTTTCATGCTATGGTTAGAATTTGTTCTTAATACATTTCTCATAGTTGCGGATGCTTGCGAGGGGGTTAATCATAAGTAGGAGGCTTGTTCAATTAAGAACAACACCTAAGCACCGGTCCACCCACATATCAAATTATCAAAGTAGCAAACTGTCACAGCCTGATTTTTGGCCCTTTCTTTTTCATTTGTTTTTCTGAGATTTTTGCTTGAGTTTTCTTTCTCCGGGGCTTTGTGGTCTGGAAACTGAAGAAGATGACCTCTTCTTTATTTCCAGAGTGGCTTGTCATCCTCAAATCCTTCCCTAGACCTTTCCATTTTCACCTTGGACCTAATCCCAATAATCTTTTCCTTGAGAATATTCCTTTTCTATTAAAGGAATAACCCTAATTGCCCTAGGTTGTGAAGCAACCTATAATTCCATCACTCCTAAAATTCCCAAATAATTCTCATAAAAGTTTTGGGTCATATCTTCCTCAAATATGGCAAATTATTTCATTTTCCATGTTTATCATCATGCTCAAATAATTCATTTCCTATTCTGCACTAAATGGCACATTGTGAAGCAAGTGCTATTTTACTTTGCCCAATGGACCTCAAACTCCTTGGACATCTTTTCCTGTCCATATATTTTCCACATGCCAAAATGCAACCTCATTTGCCAAGTAGTTATTTAATTATGATTTTCCAAAATTTCTGTCCAGAAAGAAATATTGTGAAGGAGGTACAAGCTAGGCATATCCAAATGAGCTGCAATTTATGCATGACCTCAATATCATCATATCATAGCCCTCCACCAAAGTTGAGTTCATGTAATGCCTCCATGTGAGATCATCTTCAATTCTTTGATTCTGTCCAAAATTTTAGTTTGTGAAGCAAGTATATTTTATCTTGCTCCATTATGGCTGTAAATTTTGTAGACCTTCTCCTACCCATATAACCTATCTCCACCAAATTTGGGCATATTTTGTTTGGCCATTTTCCCTTAGGAATTTTCCTAAGTTTCTGTTCAGAGAATACCATGATTAAGGAAGTACCACTTTGGCTTTTCCAAATGGTATGAAATTTGTATGGCACTCTCATATACCCAAATTATCATGGCATGCCAAATTTCAGCTCAAGTGGCTTCACCATTTGAGTGCATCATCTTGATTTCTATTCTGGACCAAGTTAAGCAGTTGTGAAGCAACCATATCAAATATTGGTCCAAATCACCTCAACCTTTTATAGAACCTTAGTCCTTCCTAATCAAAACCTCCCAGACAACACCATTTGACCCAATTAGCTCCCTGTTGATCAGCAGTACTCAGCCAAAACTGATACAGCACACTTCAGTCGATCACTCACGCATCACCTTGGCTCCTTTTGTCGATCCATCAACTCCCTCGGCCTCTATTATGTAAGGACTAATCTCTAAACAGCTCTCTGCAGCCTCTTGCGTCCCCTCCTTGCCGGTCACAGTGGTGACCGCGTCGTTTGTACGCGCTCTGGCAACAATGGACGCGGGCTGAGCGTCGTTTGCTTCGGGCCCCTCCTCCTCTCGTCGTCTTCGCGCGCGTGAGCGTGTCTAACAGCTAGCATGCGTCGTCGCCATTCTCCTGGAGCCATTTCCCGCTCCGTTTGCTTCCCCGGCGACCCGTCCCAGTTGCCGAACAGTGAGCGCCCACGGGAGCGCTGCAGCCAACCGGCTCCGTCCGCGCCTCGGCCGCTTCCTCCCCGTGCTCCCTTGGCTGCCTCTGCCCTCGTGAGACTCTCCCCTGTTCCCCTCCGTCACCTACCTTTGAGCCCATGCACGAGCACACGCGTCTGCGGCGTCGGACACGCGTCCGCGGCGGCACACGAGCTCGAACCGCCTCGACCCGGCTATAAGTAGCAGCCCCGAGCCCCTCCGAGCTCACCATCAGCCCCTCCTCTCCCCCTCCCCCACCTCTAGCCCGAGCTCGAGGAGCTCCCGTTGCCCTTCATCGTCACCATGGCCGCCTCTGGACTCCTCTTAAATTGGAGCAAGTCGAGCCCTCCCTCTCCTCATAGCCAAACCCATTGGAAGCCCCTCACTCCGACGACCCTCCCCGCCCTCTCTGCTTCTCGCCGGAGTGCCTCAGGCCACCGCCACCTCGTTCGTTCTCCGCCTTCCCGTCCCTCTGTTGCTGTGGGATGCAGCCGCCCTAGCTCTCCCCGCGTGCGCCTCCCCTCTGGATGGAAGCGGCGCCCCTTCCTAAGCTCGTCGGTGCTCTCATCTCGATCGGAGACGGCCGGAGTCGCCGGGGCCGTCGCCGGCAGCATCTCTGCCTCGCCCCTGTTCGTCCAGGCGCGGGAGGAGGAAGACGAGATGAGGAGGAGAGAGAGAGGTGCGCGGGCCCCAGCAGTCAGCCTCACAATAGCCGGCCCCGCGTTGACCCCGCCCACGCTGACGTGGATAAGTGGAAGCGCATTCGCGAGAATGCGTTTTCTCTTTCCGAAGGTGTATTTCCTTGCGGCTTAGGCATGGAATGCGCTTTCCTATCTGGAAAGCGCATTTCCTCAAAACCCGCTTCTGCTTTATCCACTCAGGGGCCTGTTTGTAGTAATCTTTTTATAGATTGGTCCCTGGACTTCAACCCTTCACAACTTTTTACCCAACTCTGATTTAGGTGAATCCAAAGCCCACATATTCGTCTCTTCGGGCCCAAACTTTTGGTACCATTTTCACTATGTTTCAACATTATTAAAATGACCATTTTGCCCTTGCCCCAATCAGCCCCTCTGAGAGAGTACCCTTTTCGGTGATTCTTTCCGCGGCTTCACCGCACTTCTCCCCTGAGCCTTCTTCATCCCCAGGCAATCCACAACCACCATTTGCATGATAGCCATGTAGAAGAACTGGTTTTCAACTTGAATCTTTAATAACTGTTTGTTTGCTTTGCTGCTGCTGTCGTTATTTCGGTTATGCTTATGGATCGGTGTTTACCGTCATGCTATGTTTTCATGCCCTCTGTTATTATGCTTTTCATGCCAGTATTACTTTCTTATGGACCAAATTTGGTAGTAGTACATGTTGGTGATGGTCTTCGGTGCATGACTATCGTCTGTTCCGAGTACCGCCGTTATGCATGTATCTTTACATCCAGTTGATTAAATACTTGCATGGTAGTTTTATCATTATTGCATGGTATTTATTGTTGATGTTAGTGTCATGTCATGCTATGAGTAGTGTTGTAGTTGTGATATTCATGCTCGTCAGTATGATATGCTCATCGGGATAAATGATTAAATGTTGTTGTTATGCTCGTTGATTATGTTGCACTTCCATGCTTATTTGATATCATGTTCATGCATTGTAGTTGCATCCTGTTATTTTATCATGGCTCAACATATTGCATTCAAGTTTAACCGGATTAAATTGAACTTGAACAACTGTTGGCTGAGTCATGGTGCCACCATATCGATCTGACCAGTGCAACCACGTTTGCCTTATGGGAAGGTGCTACCTCTTGAGCACTGCGTTGGTTTTCCCTTGAAGAGGAAAGGGTGATGCAGCAAAGTAGCGTAAGTATTTCCCTCAGTTTTTGAGAACCAAGGTATCAATCCAGTAGGAGGCTACGCGTGAGTCCCTCACACCTACACAAAACAAATAAATCCTCGCAACCAACGCGATAAGGGGTTGTTAATCCCTACACGGTCAGTTACGTGAGTGAGATCTGATAGATATGATAGGATGATATTTTTGGTATTTTTGTGATTAAGATGCAAAGTAAAAAGCAACGGAAATAACTAAGTGTTGGAAGATTAATATGATGAAGATAGACCCCGGGGCCATAGGTTTCACTAGTGGCTTCTCTCGAGAGCATAAGTATTTTACGGTGGGTGAACAAATTATTGTTGAGCAATTGACAGAATTGAGCATAGTTATGAGAATATCTAGGTATGATCATGTATATAGGCATCACGTCCGAGACAAGTAGACCGACTCCTGCCTGCATCTACTACTATTACTCCACACATCGACCGCTATCCAGCATGCATCTAGAGTATTAAGTTCATAAGAACAGAGTAACGCTTTAAGCAAGATGACATGATGTAGAGGGATAGATTCATGCAATATGATAAAACCCCCATCTTGTTATCCTCGATGGCAACAATACTATATGTGCCTTGCTGCCCCTACTATCACTGGGAAAGGACACCGCATGATTGAACCCAAAGCTAAGCACTTCTCCCATTGCAAGAAAGATCAATCTAGTAGGCCAAACCAAACTGATAATTCGAAGAGACTTGCGAAGATAACCAATCATACATAAAAGAATTCAGAAGATTCAAATATTGTTCATAGATAAACTTGATCATAAACCCACAATTCATCGGTCTCAACAAACACACTGCAAAAGAAGATTACATCGAATAGATCTCCACGAGAGAGGGGAGAACATTGTATTGATATCCAAAAAGAAAGAAGAAGCCATCTAGCTACTAACTATGGACCCGAAGGTCTGAGGTAAACTACTCACACTTCAACGGAGAGGCTATGGTGTTGATGTAGAAGCCCTCCGTGATGGATGCCCCCTCCGGCAGACCTCCGGAACAGGCCCCAAGATGGGATCTCGTGGGTACAGAAGGTTGCGGTGGTGGAATTAGGGTTTTGGCTCCGTATCTGATCGTTTGGGGGTACGTAGGTATATATAGGAGGAAGGAGTACGTCGGTGGAGCAACGTGGGGCCCACGAGGGTGGAGGGCGCGCCCAGGGGGGTAGGCGCGCCCCCTACCTCGTGGCTTCCTGCATTGTTTCTTGACATAGGGTCCAAATCTCCTGGATCATGTTCGTTCCGAAAATCACGTTCCCGAAGGTTTCATTCTGTTTGGACTCCGTTTGATATTCTTTTTCTGCGAAACTCTGAAATAGGCAAAAAAATAGCAATTCTGGGATGGGCTCCGGTTAATAGGTTAGTCCCAAAAATAATATAAAAGTGGATAATAAAGCCCAATTATGTCCAAAACAGAAGATAATATAGCATGGAGCAATCAAAAATTATAGATACGTTGGAGACGTATCAGAAGGCCCTAACTGGGTCTATTGTCATGCCTCTCACCGGTGCCTCCCGCGAGGGAAGGTTATGCGTGGGCGCTACCTTGGCCAGGTAGGACAGCATAAGCCTTGTGTGCCCGTGTTTGGTTTTGAGCTCATGTCCCCATTTGGGACCGTTTTGCCACGACGGTGGCCGTTGGTGCCTTTGGTAGGCACGGGGCCACCCAAGACATAGCCCAAAGGGGAGATGGTCGGAGTGGCCGGGGAGTGTCATGGCAGTAGATCGGTTTTGTCGGAACGCTTTGGTCCACCCGAATGGGAGTGCGAGGCCAGGGTTCCGTGGTGTGGGTACAGTGTGCTAACCTCTGCAGAGTGTGTGTTTAATCTATAGATAGCCGTGCCCGCGGATAAGGGCCCAGTTCGTGTCGGTCACACTATGGGTCAATAGTAATAATAATAATTTGATTAATAACAACCCCGGTTCGATGATGAAAGAAGTTGGTTGATATTTATGTGATCGTGAGAGGATCACTGTGGTAATGTGAATACCAACTTGTTGGATATTTGGGGATGTTATGCAAGAGTCAATGGTAAAGATCAAGCTCCTTGTGGTCATAAATGATTACTACGGTATTGTTAATACCAAGCTTGATTGGATCCTGAGATGATCGTGTGATGTCCGTGATGGTAAGTGATACAGGTGATGGTTACGATGTAACCCGAACAGAGTAAGTTGGTGCATGATAGTTCATCATGTTGCATGCTAGTCTCATCATGTTCATATGTTTATGCCATGCTCGTATTGTTCTAGCTGTATCATCTTGTTCATGTTATGATTGATCTGATAGTATCATGTTAATCCTTGTTAACCTGTAATTGCCATGCTATTGTTTGTCTTGATTGCTTTGGTTGCTGTGAGCTTGCAAGTACATTCAATGTACTGACCTGGCGTGTCATGCCAGTTTGCAGGTCATGCCGGATATGATTGCTTGTTTGCCGTGGATTTCTTGTTTGCGCGCTAGGATACGCGTTCCAGCCAGAGTCCCTGCGGAGTGGAGTTCACCACCGTCATCGCTTTTCCGCTGCCAGTAGTCATTCCGCTGCATCGTGTTGTTCTGCTGCTTGCATGGAGCAACCGTGGCAGGCGTCGTAGCATCGCCGTGCCGATGTAATCCCCTTGTACCCCAATAGATTGAAATAAAGAGCTGGTTTGTTCTATGTTAAGCAGTGCCGTATTCCAGAAGACTTCTCCTCGATCTCTGGGCTGGAATACGGGGCGTTCCGGTTTCTCTGAGCCGGGTGCCACACGAACACGAATTGAATCAACATGATGAAAGTGACTAGATGAAATTCCCTTGTACCCTCAAGAACGCTTTGCTTATTATAAGAGACTGTTTTGGCATGTCCTTTGACTCAAAAGGATTGGGATACCTTGCTACACTTTTGTTACTACTACCGTTACTTGCTCGTTTCAAATTATCTTGCTATCAAACTACTCTGCTACTTACAATTTCAGCACTTGCAGACATTACCTTGCTAAAAACCACTTGTCATTTCCTTCTGCTCCTCGTTGGGTTCGACACTCTTACTTATCAAAAAGGATATTGATCCCATATACTTGTGGGTCATCAAGGCTCTTTTCTGGCATCGTTGCCGGGGAGTGAAGCGCTCTTGGTAAGGAAAAATTATTACTATGTGCTGAAATTTATTTCCACTTGTTACTATGGAAAACAATCCTTTGAGGGGAATTTTCGGGGTAACTTCACCTCGACCGGAACCACAATTAGTTACCCCTCAACCTACTGCACCTATTGAAAATATTGAATATGAAATTCCTTCGGTTATTATAGAACAACTGCTAGCTAGTCCTTATGCAGGAGATGGAACCGAACATACTGATATGCACTTGATATATGTGGAAGAAATTAGTGGATTGTTTAAGCTTGCAAGTTTACCCGGAGATGAGGTTAAGAAGAAGGTTTTCCCTTTATCTTTGAAGGGAAAAGCATTGGCATGGTATAGGCTATGCGATGATATTGGATCTTGGAATTGGAATCGATTGAAATTGGAGTTTCACCAAAAAAATATCCTATGCATCTAGTTCACCGTGATCGGAATTACATATATAATTTTTGGCCTCGTGAAGGAGAAAGTATCGCTCTAGCTTGGGGGAGGCTTAAGTCAATGTTATATTCAGTCCCCAATCAGGAGCTCTCAAGAAAAATTATTATCCAGAATTATTATGCTCGGCTTTCTCATAATGATCGATCCATGCTTGATACTTCTTGTGCTGGTTCTTTTATGAAGAAAACTATTGAATTCCGGTGGAATCTTTTGGAAAGAATTAAACGCAACTCTGAAGATTGGGAACTCATCGAAGGTTAAGAGTCAGGTATTAAGCTTAAGTATGATTGTGAAAAATCCTTTAAGAATACCGATGCTTTTCAAAAGTTTAGCACTAAATATGGACTTGACTCTGAAATAGTAGCCTCCTTTTGTGAATCATTTGCTACTCAGGTTGATCTCCCTAAGGAGAAGTGTTTTAAATATCACACACCTATTAAAGGAGAAAATAAAGAACCGGTATTAGCTAAAGAGGAAACTATTATTTATAATGTTGATCCAGTTGTTCCTAGTGCTTATATTGAGAAACCACCTTTCCCTGTTAGGATAAAGGAACATGCTAAAGTTTCAATTTTGGTCAACAAAAGCTATATTAGAACACCTAAACCTGATGAACAAATCAAAGTAGAACCTAGTGTTGCTACTATGGTAAGGATCTCCTGGAAGAAAATATAGATGGGCATGTTATTTACTTCTGTAATGAAGCTACTAGAATTGCCAAACCTGATAAAGAGGATAAACATAGACCCGTTGTTGGCATGCCTGTTGTCTCAGTTAAAATAGGAGATCACTGTTATCATGGTTTATGTGCCATAGGTGCTAGCGTGAGTGCTATTCCATTTACCTTATACCAAGAAATTATTAATGACATAGCACCTGCTGAAATAGAAGAAATAGATGCTACTATTAAACTTGGTAATAGAGACACCATCACACCACTTGGGATTGTAGGAGATGTTGAAGTCTTGTGTGGGACAATAAAATATCCTACTGATTTTCTTATTCTTGGTTACCCACAAGATGATTTTTGTCCCATTATCTTTGGTAGACCTTTCTTGAACACCGTTAATGCTAAAATAGATTGTGAGGAACAAACTGTTGGTGTCAGCTTTGGTGATGAGTCTCATGAGTTTAATTTTTCCAAGTTAAGTAGAAAACCTCATAAAAAAGAATTGCCTAGTAAGGATGAAATAATTGGTCTTGCTTCTATTGCTGTGCCTCCTACTGATCCTCTAGAACAATATCTGCTAGACCATGAAAATGATTTACATGTGCATGCGAGAAATGAAATAGATAATATCTTCTTTGAACAATGTCGTCTGCTTAAACACAGTTTGCCTATTGAAACTCTAGGAGGTCCTCCTCCACCTAAAGGTGATCATGTGTTTGAATTAAAACAATTGCCAGACACTTTGAAATATGCTTATCTTGATGAGAAGAAGATATATCCTGTTATTGTTAGTGCTAACCTTTCAGAACATGAAGAAGAAAGATTATTGAAAGTTCTAAGGAAGCACCGAGCTGCTATTGGATATACTCTTGATGATTTAAAGGGCATTAGTCCCACTCTATGTCAGCACAAGATTTATATGGAACCTGATGCTAAACCCGTTGTTGATCACCAACGTCGGTTAAATCCGAACATGAAGGAAGTGGAAAGAACGGAAATATTAAAACTTCTGGAAGCAGGTATAATCTATCCTATAGCTGATAGTAGATGGGTAAGTCCTGTTCATTGTGTCCCTAAGAAAGGAGGTATTACTATTGTTCCTAATGATAAGAATGAACTTATTAGACAAAGAATTGTTACAAGCTATAGAATGGTAATTGATTTTAGAAAATTAAATAAAGCTACTAGAAAAGATCATTACCCTCTGCCTTTTATTGATCAAATGCTAGAAAGATTATCTAAGCACAAACATTTTTGCTTCCTTGATGGATATTCTGTTTTTTCACAAATGGCTGTTTCTCAACCTGATCAAGAAAAGACCACTTTCACTTGTCCCTTTGGAAGTTATGCTTATAGACGTTGATATGTCTCCAACGTATCTATAATTTTTGATTGTTCCATGCTGTTATATTATCAATCTTGGATGTTTTATAATCATTTTATATCATTTTTTGGTACTAACCTATTGACATAGTGCCAAGTACCAGTTGCTATTTTCTGCATGTTTTTTACATCACAGGAAATCAAAATCAGACAGAGTCCAAATGCAACGAAACTTCACGGAGATTTTTTATAGACCAGAAGGAACGTAATGGGCCCTGGCTGTGCCTGGGGGTGCCCCGAGGGAGGCACAACCCACTAGGGCGCGCCAGGAGGCCCAGGCGCGCCCTGGTGGGTTGTGCCCACCTCGGGTGCCCCCGGGACCGCCTCTTTACTCTGTAAATACCCCAATATTCCCAAAACCTAGGGGAGTCGATGAAACATTCATCTAGCCGCCGCAGAGTCCAGAACCACCAGATCCAATCTAGACACCATCTCGGATGGGGTTCACCATCTCCATTGGTGCCTCTCCGATGATGCGTGAGTAGTTCTTTGTAGACCTTCGGGTCCGTAGTTAATAGCTAGATGGCTTCTTCTCTCTCGCTGAATTCTCAATACAATGGTCTCTTGGAGATCCATATGATGTAACTCTTTTGCGGTGTGTTTGTTGGGATCTGATGAACTTTGAGTTTATGATCAGTTCTATCTTTTTATATCCATGAAAGTTATTTGAGTTTCTTTGATCTCTTATATGCATGATTGCTTATAGCCTCGTATTTCTTCTCCAATATTTGGGTTTTCTTTGGCCAACTTAATCTATTTATCTTGCAATGGGAAGAGGTGGTTTGTAGTGGGTTCGATCTTACGGTGCTTGATCCCAGTGACAGAAGGGGAACTGACACGTATGTATCGTTGCTACTAAGGATAAAACGATGGGGTCTATCTCTACATAGGTAGATCTTGTCTACATCATGTCATCTTTCTTATTGCATTACTCCGTTTTTCCATGAACTTAATTGCTAGATGCATGCTGCATAGAGGTCGATGTGTGGAGTAATAGTAGTAGATGCAGGCAGGAGTCGGTCTACTAATCTTGGGCGTGATGCCTATATAATGATCATTGCCTGGATATCGTCATGATTATTTGAAGTTCTATCAATTGCCCAACAGTAATTTGTTCACCCACCGTTTGCTATTTTTCTCGAGAGAAGCCACTAGTGAAACCTACGGCCCCCAGGTCTCTTTCTCATATATTTGCCTTTGCGATATACTTTTCTTTTGCATTTTTTCAGATCTATTAAACCAAAAATACAAAAACACCTTGTTGCGTTCTATTTCTATTTATTTTGTTTGGCGTTCAATCTATCAATCTACTACAATTTATATCATGTCTGTTTGCCTATCTTTAGGCGTCGTACCCGGAAGGGATTGACTACCCCTTTAACACGTCGGGTTGCGAGGATTTGTTATATGTGTGCAGGGGCTGTTTACGTTGTGTTGCTTGGTTCTCCTACTGGTTCGATAAACTTGGTTTCATATTTGAGGGAAATACCTACCGCCGCTGTGCTGCATCATCCCTTCCTCTTTGGGGAAATACCGACGTAGCTTCATGCAACATCAGACGTATGCCTTTTGGCTTATCCAATGCACCTGCTACCTTTCAAAGATGTATGACTGCTATATTCTCTGACTTTTGTGAAAAGATTGTTGAGGTTTTTATGGATGACTTTTCTATTTATGGGAAGCCTTTTAATGATTGTTTAAGCAATCTTGATCGAGTTTTGCAGATATGCAAGCAAACAAATCTTGTCTTGAATTGGGAGAAGTGCCACTTTATGGTTAATGAAGGTATTGTTTTGGGCCATAAAATTTCTGAAAGAGGTATTGAAATGGACAAAGCTAAGGTTGATGCAATTGAGAAAATGCCATGTCCTAAAGATATCAAAGGTATTCGTAGTTTCTTAGGTCATGCTGGTTTCTATAGGAGATTTATCGAAGACTTTTCTAAAATCTCTAGGCCCCTTACAAATGTCTTGCAAAAGGATGTTCCTTTTGTTTTTGATGATGATTGTTTAGAAGCCTTCGAAACAATCAAGAAAGTCTTAATTTCTGCACCTATTGTTCAACCACCTAACTGGAACATGCCTTTTGAAATTATGTGTGACGCTAGTGATTATGCTGTTGGAGCTGTTCTAGGACAAAGAGTTGATAAGAAACTAAATGTTATTCATTATGCTATTAAAACTCTAGACAGTGCTCAAAGAAATTATGCTACTACTGAAAAAGAATTTCCAGAAGTGGTGTTTGCCTGTGATAAATTTAGATCTTACATTCTCGATTCAAAAGTAATTGTTCACACCAACCATGCTGTTATTAAATATCTTATGGAAAAGAAAGATGCTAAACCTAGGCTTATTCTATGGGTTCTCTTGCTACAAGAATTTGATTTACATATCACTAATAGAAAAGGAGCAGAGAACTCCGTAGCTGATAACTTCTCTAGGTTGGAGAATGTCCCTGATGACCCACTACCTATTGATGATAGTTTCCCTGATGAGCAGTTAGCAGCAATAAATGTTTCTCAGAACGCTCCTTGGTATGCTGACTATGCTAATTACATTGTTGCTAAATATTTACCACCTAGCTTTACATACTAACAAAAGAAAAAAATTCTTCTATGATTTAACACATTACTTCTAGGATGACCCACATCTTTATAAAGAAGGAGTAGATGGTACTATTAGACGTTGTGTACCTGAGCATGAACAGGGACAAATCCTATGGAAATGTCACTCCGAAGCTTATGGAGGACATCATGCGGGAGACAGAACTGCTCACAAGGTATTGCAGTCTGGGTTTTATTGGCCTACTCTTTTCAAGGTTGCTCGTAAGTTCGTCTTAACTTGTGATGAATGTCAAAGAATAGGTAATATCGCTAAGCGTCAAGAAATTCCTATGAATTATTCACTTGTTGTTGAACCATTTGATGTTTGGGGTTTTGATTACATGGGACCTTTTCCTTCCTCTAATGGGTATACACATATTTTGGTTGTTGTTGATTATGTTACTAAGTGGGTACAAGCTATTCCAACTAGTGGTGCTGATCACAACACCTCCATTAAAATGCTTAAGGAAGTTATTTTCCCAAGGTTTGGAGTCCCTAGATATTTAATGACTGATGGTTGTTCACACTTTATTCATGGTGCTTTCCGTAAAATGCTTGCCAAGTATGACGTTAACCATAGAATTGCATCACCCTATCATCCTCAGTCTAGTGGTCAAGTTGAACTTAGCAATAGAGAAATAAAATTAATTTTGCAAAAGACTATCAATAGGTCCCGAAAGAATTGGTCTAACAAATTAGATGATGCACTTTGGGCTTATAGAACAACATATAAAAATCCTATGGGTATGTCTCCTTATAAAATGGTTTATGGAAAAGCTTGTCATTTGCCTCTTTAGTTTGAACATAAAGCATATTGGGCAATTAAAGAACTCAACTATGATTTCAAACTTGCCGGTGAAAAGTGGTTATTTGATATTAGCTCATTAGATGAATGGAGAACCCAAGCTTGTGAAAATGACAAGTTATTTAAAGAAAAGGTTAGAAGATGGCATGATAAAAGAATCCAAAAGCATGAGTTCAAGGTTGGAGAATATGTTCTTTTGTACAACTCTCGTTTCAGATTCTTTGCAGGAAAACTCCTCTCCAAATGGGAAGGACCCTATGTTATCGAGGAGGTTTATCGTTCTGGAGCTATCAAAATAGATAGTGCCGAAGGTACTAACCCGAAGGTTGTTAATGGGCAACGAATAAAACATTATATCTCATGTACACCCATTAATGTTAAAAGTAATATTATCCAAACTATGACACCGGAAGAACACATAAAAGAAACCTTCCGGAACACTCCAGAATCATGAAAAAGAGGAGGTACGTGATAGGTAAGTAAACGGACTCCAAAAACTCTACAAAAATATTTTCTGTCCGTTTTGGAATATAACAAAAATTAGGAAAATAAGAAACAACCAGGAAGGTCACCCTAGTGGGCACAAGCCACCAGGGCGCGCCTGGCTTGCCAGGCGCGTCCAGGTGGGTTCTGCCCACCTCGGGTACCTTCCGGACTCAGTTTTTCTTCCGTTTGCTTGTTTCCCAAGAAAAAAAATCTTTATATACCCCTCGAATCTATTGACCACCGTATCACGGAGAAATCTTCTGTTCTCTTTTCTTGCTGTTTTCGATCAGATATGTTGAGCTAGGCATCATGTCTTCTTCTTCTTCCAACAACGTGGAAGAGGATGCTTGGTTGATGAAGATCGAGCTGAAGAGAGAAGAGCCCGTAGAAGCCGTCAAGGGGGACAAGAGCAAGGAGGCCATCGGAGACTAAACGCCGGTGACCGAGCAAGCATTGCCTGCCGAGGAGTAAGAAGAAGATATCCTTAAACCTTACTATGCTCATCTTACTCCTACTGAGATTGAAGCCTTTCGGATCATTGAAACGGTTCATGTGCAAAATAAATATCTCACTCATGAAAATATTCTGCATCAAGAGCACATCATCTTCCTCCAGAGCGTCATCCGTCGATTTGAGAATCTCTTGATCCTGAAGGCCAAGATCACCTCTACTTCACCACCACCACCTTCTTCATCACCAAAAGAAAATTCAGTATCGCGTATGGGCACTCCCCTTGGCTTCCGCCAAGCTTGGGGGAGGTGCCCGGTATCATATCACACCATCTATCCTTTGCCTTTACTTATTTTATTTGGATCCTTTGTTATCTTTTGCTTTAGATGAATAAACGTTTCGTTCGATCCTTTCTTTTTGATAGTTTGCTTAGTGATCTATCCTTGTAATTGTGTGCAAGATATATAATAAAGTTTAGTTTGGGTTTTTTCCTTTCTTTACTTTCATGTTTCAATAAAATGAAAGGAAATAAATGAAAAATATCATATTCCAATCTTATGGTAGGTAATGACACCACATAAGGAAAAGTATAAGTAGAAAATTTTATTAGAGATTGACAAACATAGCATTGGTCAATGATGCAACTCATGAAAGAATTAATAAGGGAAGAGAAGATTCACATACAAATACACTATCCTGGAAATCTTTTGTGATGGTAAGCCCCCATCAAAATATTATATGCCAAAATTGTTGACGTTGGACAAGGAAGACAACTTAATGATTTATGTTTGTTCATATTCACATAGAAGTTATATTGGCATAGATCCTTCAACATGTGGTGCTTTCCCCCCATCTTTGCTAGCCAAAAATTCCGCACTAAGTAGAGATACTACTTGTGCATCCAAAAACCCTTAAACCCAAATCTATTTTCGAGAGTCCACTGTCGGTGTCAAAATCGGCGGATCTCGGGTAGGTGGTCCCAAACTGTGCGTCTAAGGTCGATGGTAACAGGAGACAGGGGAAACGTGTTTACCCAGGTTCGGGCCCTCTCTATGGAGGTAATACCCTACTTCCTGCTTGATTGATCTTGATGAATATGAGTATTACAAGAGTTGATCTACCACGAGATCGTAATGGCTAAACCCTAGAAGTCTAGCCTGTATGACTATGGTAATGAGTCTCTCTCTCCTTCTGGATTAAGTCCTCCGGTTTATATAAACATCAGGAGGATCTAGGGTTATACAAGGTCCGTTACAAAGGAAAGGAATCTACATATCCGGTCGCCAAGCTTGCCTTCCACGCCAAGGAGAGTCCCATCCGGACACGGGTGCAGTCTTCTGTCTTCGTACCTTCACAGCTCATCAGTCCGGCCCACGGATAATAGGCCGGACGCCCGCGGACCCCTTAGTCCAGGAATCCCTCAGTAGCCCCTGAACCTGGCTTCAATGACGAGGAGTCCGGCACGCAGATTTGGCTTCAGCATTGCATGGCGGGTTCCCTTCTTTCTGAACTCCAAGATGGTCTCCAGACGTGACGATTGTATCCGGACCTGCCACACACACCACACACAACCGTAGAGAGAATATAATATTCCACGAGTCAAATCCGCTGACAACTTTTACAACGTGACATCACGTCCGCTCGGTCATAACTTTGAACCGTTTTGTGTCTGCCGTTTCACGTTTCAAGACGCGGTTACCATTGGCACGTCTTGTTGAAGCAGAGATCGTCTCCCCTTATTGCGGGATTCTCATCAATACGGGTATGGATAACCCAACCGTACCATTTACACAGTCCTTGGGAATAGGCGAGTTTCGAGGCGAGTGGGGAGGCGTTCAATATTCACTGCCTTTATAAGGGGACGAGGATTGTGCCTTCTTCTCCCACGCCTTCTCCTTCCTCTGCCATCTATTCTTGAGCTCCAGTGCCCAAGCTCTCATCTCCTACTTACTCAAGCTAGCACTCAACAATGTCCAGATCCGGAGGTCAAGGCAAGTGGATGGTCTCCTCCGTCAAGGAGAAGGACATTACTGAGCTTTGGACGGCCGGGCACTTGGCGAAGGAAATCGCCCACCGTCTTCCAGCCCAGGGGCAAGTCGTCCCCACGCCGAAGCCCAACGAGAGGGTGGTGTTCATCCCTCATTTCCTCCGCAGGCTAGGGTTTCCACTCCACCCTTTCGTCCGCGGGCTGATGTACTATTACGGGATAGACTTCCATGATCTATCACCGAACTCCTTCCTCAACATCTCGGCGTTCATCATCATGTGTGAGGCCTTCCTCCGCATACAACCCCACTTCAGGCTGTGTCTCAAAGTCTTCAACATGAAGCCGAAGGTAGTGGACGGCTAGCACGCGGAGTGCGGAGGAGCCATGGTGAGGAAGCTGGCCAATGTCTCCTGGCCAAAAGGCACTTTCGTGGAGGCTGTCAAGGAATGGCAGAAACAATGGTTCTACATTACAGAACCCCGGGGCACCAATTGGGCCGCATCTGCCGAATTTAACTCCGGTGCACCCATGCGATTCACCTCCTGGGTCGAGAAGAGCCCGAACTGGTGTTCGCCAGACGAGCTGATAGCGCTGCAGACGCGCGTTCAAAGCATGGTGGACAAGAACGTCAAACTTGTCGATGTAGTCCAAGTGATGCTGGTTCGCCGGATCCTCCCTTGCCAAAGCCGAAAGCGCCCCCACTGGGAGTTTATTTCGAGGAGACACCAAACCCTGGAGAGGCTCTTCAGAACAACTCACGAAGATGCCTGGAAGTTACTCTTCAAGGGTAAGTTTCTAACGCGTCCTCTACTTGTTTGCTTCAAGGAGGGTATCTGAACTTTTACTCTCATTGCCTCTTCAGGAATGGATGGAGAGGGCGAAGAAGATCTAGTGCCCGGCTCCGCTACCCGAAGAACCAGTCATTCCGCGTTTAGCGAAGATGCTGGCGTCGGCGCCCTATAGGGCGCCGACGAAGAAGGCCAAGGGGAAGGCCCAGGGGGTCTGGAGTGGCCCCCGTCGCAAGAGCGCTTCGGACGTGACGTCCGAAGACAAGACCTGCTCCTCCGCCGCCGAAGATGACGGCGATGAGGAGGAGGAGGAGAACAACCCTCCCCCTGATGAGGGAAGGAAGAAGAGGGTGGCCTCCATGCCTGGAGGCCGGGACATCCAAGAAGGGGAAGGGCTCCTTCGCGGACAAATCCGCGTGGGACGTCGACAACAGTCCGGAGCGACACCCCCGCACCAGGCCTCAAGCTGCTTCGTAAGTGCTATGACTCCTGCATACCCATATGTCCAGCCTCTCCATTTCAATGTATTGACATGGGTAATTATGTTATTGCAGTCCGGCCCAGGACAGCTCTCAGCGATCCTTATCAAGTGGTTCGTTGGACTCAAAGGAGATGGCTAGCGAGACACCGCCAGCCGCTTACTCTCCCAGGGCCAAAGGGGACGATGAGGTGCTCTCCCAACGGGTCTTCCCAGGCTAGGGAGAGGCTCAAGAGGCGCCCGAAGGCGAAGCCCCCGCCGCCGAACACCAGGGGAAACCAATCCCTCGGGAGACTGGGGAGGAGGGCCGTACTCAGTTCGGCCCTCACTCGGACTTGATTCTGGAGACCGATACGGCTCCGGAATCCGGCACGCTTCCTCCTTCGAAAGAGGGGGGGTATGCCTATTCCACCGGTGACCCCTGTCCAACCAGGGGCACCAGATGATCTGCTGGAAGCGCTACGAGGCGCCTCCATTGTGGATGAGCACCGTGTTCTTATGGGCACGGTGATTGACCGAAGCCTGCAGCAGCCTGCTGACAGGCTTTGAGGTAAGCAATGCAAAAGGAGAAAATCCCAATATAGACAGTAGCCCCTGAGACACTGTCCGGTGTTCGGAAAGAAAAGCCGGACAGAGGATCAATGTTTTATTGCAGGAAACTAACTAAATTTGTTTGGAATGAATGTGCAGGCGTCGCTGCTGGCCGCGGCCTCACACGCTACCGAGGTCTCTAAACTTAAGCGGAGGCTGGAGCAGGCCGAGGAGGAGCTCGGCCAGGTGAAGCGGCAGTTCCGGGAGAACCAAGGTATGTAATGACCCGGGAAATATTCAAAAAGAGTAAGATGATGTACATTGACTGAAGTGTCATGATATGTATAGGAGCGACGACCGAGGTCGAGGCCCTGAAAAAGGCCCTGGGTGAAGCCGAGGGGAAGGCTGTCATGGAGCAGGCTGCCCGTAAGAAGCTCAAGGCCCAGGTCAGCGAGGTCCAGCAGGAGCTCCGGGACACGGTGAGGAAGTGCGAGACCTTGGAGCGCGATGCGTCGGCTCAAGAGACCGAGCTTGCCAAGGCTCATCAGAGTGCGGAGATAGACCGGAATGAGGCCCAAGGCGCCCTCCAGGAGATCCAGGAGGCCAGGAAAATCGCGGCGGGTAAGGCCTTCAGTATGCAAAGCAAATATGTAAAGAGGAAGTAACTTTTACTAACCCGGATTGGGAGTTCTCCAGGGGCTTTTGCTGATCTGTCACGTAGTGTGTCCGACGCCGCGGAGTTCTTCCGAGCCAAAGAAGGGAGCTCAACGGAGAAGTTGTTCTGGTCGCAATATCTTGCGCCAGAACATCTGATGCCCTTCACCGACCAGCTGAAACAGCTGGTCGAGCTGCACAGGGTGGCCGAACTTGCCATGAAGGATTTAATAATCCGGCTGTGGCCAGCCGAAGCTATACCTAGCAGTTACTTCAGCCTCGTGAAGCGGCTGGTGGATGCCTGTCCTCGGCTGGACGCCGTCAAGCGGTCCGTCTACATTGAGGGCGCGCGCCTGGCCTTCTCCTATGTCAAGGTGTGGTGGGCGAAGTTGGACGCCGTCAAGCTAGCGACCGAGGGGCCACCCGAGGGCAAGGAGCACCGCACACCCGAGCGATATTTTGGATACGTCTTGGAGGGGTCCCGCATTGTTGCGGACCATTGTGCGAAAGACGTGATCTTTGAATGAATGTATTCAAGTTTCCTCTACCTTGTATAATAAAACAAACTGGGTTGCAATATAATGCTTGGTATGTTTTTAATTTTACCTCCTGTGTGACCGTGTTATATGAAATCTGAAGGTTGGCCAGTCATCGGCTTCTGCCCCCACGTAGGTAGTACGGAGGTGTTCGGGATGGAATCAAAACAATCTTGATCCAATTATATGGTCCTTGAAGGAGTTGTTTAGCGCAACGAACTAGGCAATTAGACTATTCGGCTTTAACGCCCTCACTTAGCCATAGGAGTTCGACAATAAAAACATGGGCGCAGCCCCTAGTATCCGAACTAGAGTGCTATAGGCGTATGATCGGGAAGTACCGATCTTTCGCGTAACACGGCAGAAATCTCCAACGATTTGCAACCTCCGAACAGCTGACCGGCTCTCGCCGTATCATGACAGTCAGTTTTCGGCTTTCTCTACTTAGGTGCTCATTCGGATAAGGCACAATCGCAGTAGTTCTCCCTTTACTTTCTTAGCCGATATAGCGGAACGTAAGGTAGCAAGCACAGGAGCCGGGCAACCCAACTATTGACCAAAGATATGATTCGGAGCCAATGCATATAATGCTAAATTCGGGGTGCCGAACTATACTATAAAGAGTGTTCGGACTTTGATGTCGTATTGTGGGGCGCTACGGAGCCCCTGGCAAATATGAAACATACCAAAGTGTACGGGTGTGAGAAGATCAGTTACCAAATGGAAAAAGGAAAACAGAAAGAGAGCAGAGGTAATATCTGGGGCCCTTAAGTTTGGGCCACGAACTGTTTCCATTAGAATTGGATTAATGCGCCAAAGTGCATTGATACAAGTAGTGCGATAAGCAACTGGCTTATTTAACATGCCATAACCAAAGGCGAGCTGCGTGTGGGTCCTGACAACAGGTAGAGTGATCACTGAATTGACCTCTAGAGCTTCCCCTGTACGACTGTGCTTCTTGCCATCCTGGTATATTTATCCTTTGACAGGACCAATACTCAGGCCTCAAAGAAGGCCTATGCAAAAAGAAACCTGAAAAAGGAAAAAAGAGAAATAGAAAAGTATATATGTGTCCGGGATCGGGCGAGTCGAACAATGAATCACAAGCTAGCTATGCCTCTATCGATGCCCATGGAATTTTGAGTGCGTAGTTATGTACGCGCGGCACAAGTGCCACCACTTGATCGAGACTGAGATGGAGGCCGGATTGCTAGTGGAGTTCCTGATGAGCCGAGCTGTCCTGCTGCGGGGTAGTTCGGACCCTCTTGATAGTGTCCGGGAGCTTGGCCGCCGAATTAAGGTTCTGCATGAGAAGGCCACTCTGTACTTCTGCTGCTAAGGCAGCGGTGTGCTCTTCTGTACGAAGGGAGCGTTCCGTGTTTCCATTAACTGTTATGACGCCGTGTGGTCTGGGCATCTTAAGCTTGAGATAGGCATAATGAGGCACCGCATTGAATCGAGCAAATGCGGTTCGTCCGAGCAGTGTGTGATAGCCGCTGCGAAAAGGGACGATTATCGACGATTAACTCCTCGCTTCTGAAGTTGTCCAGGGATCCGAAGACAACCTCTAGTGTAATAGAGCCCATACAGCGAGCCTCAACACCTGGTATGACTCCTTTAAAGGTGGTCTTTGTGGCCTTGATCTGTGATGGGTTGATGCCCATTTTGCGCACTGTGTCCTAATAGAGCAGGTTCAAGCTGCTGCTGCCGTCCATAAGGACTCGCGTTAAGTGGAATTCGTCAATTATTGGGTCAAGGACCAATGCGGCTGAACCGCCATGACAGATACTGGTCGGATGGTCCCGTCGATTAAAAGTGATCGGACACGACGACCATGGATTAAATTTTGGGGCGACTGGCTCTATCGCATAGACGTCCCTGAGCGCGCGCTTGCGCTCCCTCTTGGGGATGTGTGTAGCATATATCATGTTCACCGATTTGATCTGGGGGGAAACTTCTTCTGTCCCCCTGTGTTTGGTTGCCGGGGCTCCTCGTCATCGTGCTCGCTTTGTGATCCCTTTTCCTTGTGTTCGGCGTTGAACTTGCCGGCCTGTTTAAAAACCCAGCAATCTCTGTTGGTATGGTTGGCTGGTTTGTCTGGGGTGCCATGTATCTGGCACGGGCGGTCGAGTATGCGGTCCAGGCTGGATGGTCCCTGGTTGTTTCTTTTGTACTGCTTCTTCCACTGGCTGGACTTGGAGCCGCTGAATCCTGCATTTACCGTAGTGTCATCGGTATTATCGCCGTTGCTTCAGTGTTTGTTTCTGTTGCGTCGGAGCTTGCCGTTGCTGTTTTTGACCTCGGAGGGGCCTGCCTCACTGGTTGTGTTTTTCCTGCGAGCAAGCCAACTATCCTCACCCGTGCAAAAGCAGGTCATGAGTGCCGTGAGGGCTGCCATGGATTTTGGCTTTTCCTGGCCGAGGTGGCAGGCGAGCCATTCGTCACGGATGCTATGTTTAAAGGCTGCTAGGGCTTTGGCATCCGGATAGTCGATGATCTGGTTCTTTTTAGTTAGAAACCTAGTCCAGAATTTCCTGGCTGACTCTCCATTTTGCTGGACTATGTGGCTTAAGTCATCGGCATCTGGAGGCCGGACATAAGTACCTTGGAAGTTGTCAAGGAAAGCTTCTTCCAAGTCCTCCCAGCTGCCAATGGAGTTTTCAGGCAGGCTGTTTAACCAGTGCCGGGCTGGCCCTTTGAGTTTTAGTGGAAGGTATTTGATAGCATGGCGGTCATCTCCGCGGGCCATGTGAATGTGGAGAATAAAATCCTCGATCCATACTGCGGGATCGGTTGTACCGTCGTATCATTCAATATTGACGGGTTTGAACCCTTTGGGGAATTCATGGTCCATTACTTCATCAATGAAGTAGAGAGGGTGTGTGGTGCCTCTATATCTGGCTGCATTGCACCGTAGCTCCGATGGAGTTCGTCTGTGGTTGTCGGCTCGGGTGTGACTAGGTTTGTCACGCCCGAATAGGTAGCCATCATCGCGTATCGAGGGACGTCCTCACGATCCATAAATCGATCGGGTATGTCCTGCTCTACTATCCACGGTCTGCCGGAGGTCGTATGTGTGACCCCGAGCTTTTTCGTCTCTGTTTTTATGAGGTTGTGGGGTAGGTTGCTGTTCGGCCTGAGCTGTCGCTCTATCCCGACCGCGTGGTGGTCGGTCCGCCGCACTGTCCCGACCGCGTGGTGGTCGATCGGCCGCATTACGCGAGGGGGGTATGAGCTCCGGTGCCTCTTCATCGAACTCGGGTAGCAGCCTTCGCTTTGGGTAACTCTTGGCGGGGCGTCTGAGGCCGTATTCTTCGGCTGCCAGGACATCGGTCCATCTGTCGACAAGCAGATCTTGGTCAGCTTGAAGCTGCTGCTGTTTCTTTTTCAGGCTCCTCGACGTTGCTATTAGCTGGCACTTGAAGCACTCCTGCTCGAGAGGTTCCTCAGGCACGATGAAATCTTCATTGCCGAGGCTTTCCTCAACCTCGGAGAGCGGACGGTAACTACCATCCTCTGAGTCGTTGGGCCTGGCCTGTTCGTCGGGGCTGGCTTGCCTCTTTTCTTGCTCCTCGAGCTCGGATGTTACCTCAGCAGGGTCTTCATTGTTTTCGGTATTGTCCGGAGTATTATTTTCACCGGTGCCAGCATTGCTGTCTTTTGAACGACGTGACTTAGAGCGGTGCCGAGGACGCCGACGTTTTTGCTGTGTCTTAGGAGGGTCCTCCTTCGCTGGGTTTTCCTTATCATCGCCGCTATTATTTTTGGGCGTATCCACCATGTATACGTCATACGAGGAAGTGGCCGTCCGTCGTCCAGTAAATGGCGGGTTTTGGCCTTGCTCCTCGTCGGTATCGTCGTCCATACCGTCGATGTCTTCGGAGCCATAATCAAGCGCGTCGGTTAAATCCTCGACAGTGGCTATGAAGTGGGTGGCGGGTGGGAAGCAAAATTCCCAATCATTAGCCCCTAGTTCGAACCGTACATAATTCGGCTGTGAGTCTCCCGCGAGGGACAGACTCTTTAATGAGTTCAGCACATCGCCCAAGGGCGAGTGCTGGAAGATGTCTTTGGCGCTGAATTCGAAGATCGATAACTGATCGAGCTCGGCATCCGCGGGTGTACGTGGTTCGGAACTTATGACCGGAGACGAGTCCGGAGTTCTGGTAACGCAGACGTCCCATGAGATTAAGTCTGTGTGCGGCTCCAACGCCGCGGGATCTGTGGCCTCCGTGGTGGGGTTGAGCTTCCCGTCCTCAGATGGCGCGATCTGCTCCGGGTCTATTGCCAGAGCAACTACAGGAGCAATCTCCTGAGTGTGGTCCGACGACAGATTTAGATCATGTGCATCGGGGTGATAGGGAGCGGCTGCCGTGGTCTCGAATCCGGTGAAGATCAAGTCTCCACGAATGTCCGCAACGTAGTTCAAGCTTCCGAATCTGGCCTGGTGGCCAGGGGCGTAGCTATCGATCTGCTCCAGATGGCCAAGCGAGTTGGCCCGCAATACGAAGCCGCCGAACACGAAGATCTATCTGGGGAGGAAGGTTTCCCTTTGGACAGCGTCACTGTGGACGAAAGAAGGGGCCATCAAACCTTTAGGGGACGGCACAGTGCAACTCTCAATGAAAGCACCAATGTCGGTGTCAAAACCGGCGGATCTCGGGTAGGGGGTCCCGAACTGTGCGTCTAAGGTCGATGGTAACAGGAGACAGGGGACACGATGTTTAACCAGGTTCGGGCCCTCTCTATGGAGGTAATACCCAACTTCCTGCTTGATTGATCTTGATAAATATGAGTATTACAAGAGTTGATCTACCACGAGATCGTAATGGCTAAACTCTAGAAGTCTAGTCTGTATGACTATGGTAATGAGTCTCTCTCCTTCCGGACTAAGTCCTCCGGTTTATAGAAACACCGGGAGGATCTAGGGTTATACACGGTTGGTTACAAAGGAAAGGAATCTACATATCCGGTCGCCAAGCTTGCCTTCCACGCCAAGGAGAGTCCCATCCGGACACGGGTGCAGTCTTCGGTCTTCGTACCTTCACAGCCCATCAGTCCGGCCCATGGATAATAGGCCGGACGCCCGAGGGCCCCTTAGTCCAGGACTCCCTCATCCACCATACCTACCTATGGATTGAGTAAGATCCTTCAAGTAAGTTGTCATTGGTGCAACAAGGCAATAAAAATTGCTTCTAAAAGTGTGAGATCATTTAGTGTAGGAGAAAACTGAGCGTTGTACGAACTTGTGATGGTAAAGAATAAAAGCGACAGACTGCATAATAAAGGTTGCCATCACAAGGGGCAATATAATGTGACAGCGCATGGCAACCTCTTCTTCCCTCTGCAAAGGGCCAAGCTTTTACTTTTATGTATTTACTTTTATGCAAGAGTCAAAGTTTTTCTCTCTATTCCTTTTTATTTTTCTCCTTTGGCAAGCATAATGTGGTGACAAAAGATCTAGGCACATATGTCCAGTTTAATATGGGTAGCATGAGTTATTATTGTTGACATCACCCTTGAGGTGAATACGTTGGGAGGTGAAATTATAAGACCCTATCTTTCTATGTGTCCGGTTGAAACGTTTTGCTCATGTGTATGTGGTTAGTCTTAGCAATCATAGAAGACTATATGATGGTTCAGTATGTGGACTTTCCTAAAGGCTCCGATACGAGACCCTTCCCAAAAAGCTGATGAATTGTAGTTGCAAAGTTGACTGAGAACATAGTTTGTTGGTTTCCAATAGAGTTTATGCTTTATACTTCGATGTTGTGATGAATTGTTACTTATTCACGAGAAGTCTATGATAAAAGTTATATGATAAAAGTTTTATGTTGAAGTTTGTTGTTGTTAGAATAATTCACATGATGCTTCTATGTCCGTATTTTGTTTTTATCGACACCTCTTTCTCTAAGCATGTGGACATGTTTTTCGTTTTCGGTTTTCGCTTGAGGACAAGCGAGGTCTAAGCTTGGGGGAGTTGATACGTCCACTTAGCATCATGTCTACCTACTATTATTCATAATGTTTTTATGCATAATAATGCTTTTTGGAGTAATTCTAATGCCTTTTCTCTCACAATATGCAAGGTACACACAAAGAGGGAGAATTCCGGCAGCTGGAAATCTGGACCTGAAAAAGCTACGTCAGGCTACCTATTCTGCACAACTTCAAATGAGCTGAAACTTCACGAGGCTTTTTTTTACGGAATAAATAAGAAATACTGGAGCAAATAACCACCAGAGGGGGGCCACCTGGTGCGCACAAGACACTAGGGCGCGCCTGGCCCCCCCCCCCCAGGCACGCCTTGGTGGGTTCTGCTCAGCCCGGCCCACCTCCGGTGCCCATCTTCTGGTATATAAGTCATTTTGACCTCGAAAAAATAAGGGGAGGACTTTCAGGACGGAGCGCTGCCGTCTCGAGGCGGAACTTGGGTAGGAGCACTTTTGCCCTCAGGTGGAGCGATTCCGCCGGGGGAACTTCCCTCCCGGAGGGGGAAATCATTGTCATCATCATCACCGACAACTCTCCCATCTTGGGGAGGGCAATCTCCATCAACATCTTCAATAACACCATCTCCTCTCAAACCCTAGTTCATATCTTGTGTTCAATCTGTGTACCTGAACTATAGATTGGTGCTTGTGGGTGACTAGTAGTGTTGATTACATCTCGTAGTTGATTACTATATGGTTTATTTGGTGGAAGATTATATGTTCAAATCCAATATGCTATTTAACACCCCTCTGATCTTGAGCATGATTATCATTTGTGAGTAGTTATTTTTGTTCTTGAGGTCACAGGAGAAATCATGTTGCAAGTAATCATGTGAACTTGATATGTGTTCGATATTTTGATAGTATGTATGTTGTGATTCCCTTAGTGGTGTCATGTGAACGTCGACTACATATTTGGGCCTAAGGGAATGCATTGTGGAGTAGTTATTAGATGATGTGTTGCGAGAGTGACAGAAGCTTAAACCCTAGTTTATGCGCTATTCCATAAGGGACCGATTGGATCCAAAAGTTTAATGCTATGGTTCGAAATTATTCTTAATACTTTTCTCGTAGTTGCGGATGCTTGCGAGGGGGTTAATCATAAGCAGGACGCTTGTTCAAGTAAGAACAGCACCTAAGCACCGGGCCACCCACATATCAAATTATCAAAGTAGCGAACACGAATCGAATCAGTATGTTGAAAGTGACTAGATGAAATTCCCGTGTACGCTCAAGAACGCTTTGCTTATTATAAGAGACCGTTTTGGCCTGTCCTTTGCCTCAAAAGGATTGGGCTACCTTGCTGCACTTTTGTTCCTACTACCGTTACTTGCTCATTACAAATTATCTTGCTATCAAACTACTCTGCTACTTACAATTTCAGCATTTGCAGACATTACCTTGCTGAAAACCACTTGTCATTTCCTTCCGCTCCTCGTTGGGTTCGACACTCTTACTTATCGAAAAGGCTACAATTGATCCCATATACTTGTCGGTCATCAGGCCGCACCGTTATCTCTGGCCGAGCACGGGCGCGGGAGGTCCTCCGATCCCTTTGTCGCTGCCCTAGCGTGGGCGGATCTGGCCTCCTGCCGCCCACCTATCCACATCCCGACGACCTTCAGGTATATCTTCCTTTAAAACTGGCCTAGCTCTACTTCCCCAGCTTGCTATGTCGCTGCATGTGCATCATTTTCTACCTCTCAGCCCCTCTCGATCGGATGGTCCAACGTCTCCTAATTTTTTCTGTTGTTAAAGGTAAAGCTACTTCATGGAGTCAAATCTTGTACTTGGTTCAAACAAGAAATAAAAGGGGGAATTTAGTATGTACATCGGGCTTGGTACAAACGGGAAGGAAAGGGGGTGAAAGTAGTACAGACTAGTTATCCAACCGGTCTCTTGGTCGAAAAGGGAAATATAGGGGAAACGTTGTACACAGTGGTATGACCAGGACTAGATTTGCTATCCACACATAGGAGTAGGTGGCTAGAGTGAACAAAAATGGGACCAGCCCAGATATGTTTCTTGGATGTTTGTTTTTCGGGGCAACAAACTCTGAATCACCACTTTATGCCTCGGTTTAGGTACATGGTGCTGGATTGCCGGTGCACCCACTGTCCCATTCCCTTATAGCAAATATTTAGCTGTTCTTAATCTAATGCCCCTAGTAAAACGAAGCCATGCGACTGTTATAAGCCATGACAAGTTTAGCCAATTGTTTTTGCCAGTAATTGTTTGAGATTCTAACTGTTTCCTCTGTAGTTTTTTGTGCAAATAGGGATATCCATTTCACCTCATTGCTATTGCGACCTTTTGGTCCACTCCACAAAACACTTCTTAAAAGAAGTGACTTTTGTGCTGTTTAACTGGAATGTCAGAATGTAACCGTTGGTTCATTTTGGTGGAACTGCACAAAGGGAGGTCTGGGTTCCAATCTTCATCATCCATGTTGGCACCATAACCTTCCTTTAGGTAAGAATGATATTTAATGCATGTGTTCATCTCTATTTTGCGACTGCCATGAGAAAATAATGCTATTGTTTACTAGTACACTTGTACTCCCTCACTGACAAAACCAATTCTGAAATAGAAGGCCAATCATGTACTTGGTTTCACCAACCGATGAGGAGAAAGAGAAACAGAGCATGAAGAGGAAGACGAAGAAGAAGAAGAAGGAGGAAATGAAGAAGATCACATGATGGTACCGTCCTATGTTATCCTGGCATCTTGCTAGCGGTATTGTATTGTTGTGTTGCTAATAGTCTTAATTTAATTGGAAGACTAGCAAGATGCCCGTGCGTTGCACGGAACATCAAGATGCATTTGTATGAGTATTTTATCCTGTGAGAGAAAAGGATGAATGAGGGAAGGCCTTATTTGCAAATGTGGAGAGGGTTGTGGGTATCTTTTTGCGAAATTGCCATAGTTTCCTTCCCACCCGTCAGATATAAATCGGACAACCTATTTTGCAGGATGGCAGGCACACCATCATCACCAACTCTATTTTTTATAAGAGTAGAGTAGAGATAGATAGAGAAATGCAGCAGAGTATTACTTGGCTTAACGACACATCATACTAATTAACTGGATTCTTGATGCATGTGTGACCCAACTCTACACGATCAACAGTGCCAAGGTGATCTTGCTGAAGCCAAGGCCTCAGTCGAGGCCATTCAAGGGCTCCGACAACGTCTCCCTTACATGTGAGATGATCCTCCAGGGAGCCCTTCCACTTCTGCAGTCTCTCCTGAAAGGTCAACTAATTAATTACGAGTACTTAACTAGCACTAATTTATTACTGCCTAATTTTCCTGTCGGAGTTAAAAAAATCTTTAGTAGCACCCTATGATGAATCATGTATGTGTGTATGTGTGTCTGTGGAGGTGAATCATGTGGTCGAGCAGGGAGGGAATCTTGGTAGTGTCATGACATAATATTGCTATTGTTTTGCATGTCAATTTATTGTCATTGGTTCAATGAGGCAATGTTTTGCGTATTGTCCATCATGAATTTGATGCTACTGTTAAAGTAATATGCTAATGTCTTTCTATCCTTTCTCACTAGCTAATGAAGGTTTCACCTTGTTCCTACTTGTGCAAACAGGGATCATGTTGTGCCAATCGTACATTTTAGCGGAACTGCACAAGAGAATACAATGAACTGTATCCCAGCCAGTGCTTTAACTCTGCTGGAAGTTCTTGATAATCTTTCGATATAATCTCACCACTGGTAAACAAGAGTGATTTCAACCATACATTTGAAGCACACAAAACTATATACTATTGAGTGATTCTAGTGAGCACTTTATCATCTCTTTTGGGACAACTTGAATAGGCTTTTGCTCAGGTTGGTACCAGCCTAAGGCCTTCATCCATATTAGTTTGTTGTCATCTCTATTTGTATCGTGCTACTGTGTTGCTACTGTCATGAGAAACTCCTTTATCTTGCATGTTAAAGTTTTGTAACTTATGATACATGGCAATGCTTTGAGTGTTGAGCTAATTGGCACTGATTAAATAAACTAATACCTCTCTTTAAGCAAGACTACTATGTTGCTAACTTTACCCATTAAGATAATGAGGGTGCTTCTATTTGTTAGTGTATGTTTCGTCAACTAGTCCTACTATTACAGTAATCTCACTCTATCAATATATGTGCTAACATGGATGCTCGATTTTGGTGGAACTGCACAAAAACTTTGGGTGCTTCATTGCCTTGACCGCATCCTTCCTTTCCTATCAGTCGCTTATCTCGGCTTCCAGTTAAAGGAAATAGTAATTGATATGCTTCCTCACACAGGTTGGTAGCAGTCTTGGTAATTTGGTATTGTGCTACTGTTTTTCGATTTCATAAAGGAGTAACTTGGAGCCTGAATTCGCAGGCAAATCACTAATTGGGCGATTTCAGTAGAACTGCACAAAAAGATCAGATGGACAGATACTTATGTTGTTGCTATGTACTCCAAAGTTCACTCTGACAAGCATTGTTGTTGACAAGAAGTGCCTATATTCATTCAAGTATCAACCGGCATCAACCAGTTGTCAAACTCCAAGTATTAGGAGAGTGAACACCAAAAATATTGCTTGGTGCATAGCCTAGAAAAACGCAGTCCAGTCTTTGGTCCCAACTTGTGCCTTTTGGTTATCGGCACATATGGTAGCGAACTGTATGGCATGGAGTCTAAAGATTCCACACAAGTTGGTTGACGCGAATATTCATCTGGCACTTCATCAGTCTGCACGCCAGGGATGCTCCATTTCAGTTGAACTACACAAAAAATTTGGGTGGTTCATTTTATCGACCGCCTCCTTTCTTGTCTGCAATGTAGAATTTTGGCGAGCTACATGACCAAGATGAGCCACTAAACTAGTTGGATGAAAGTAGTTGCCAAGTTGCTCAAACCTCCCTCGGCATCGAGGCCACTATCTCGAGGATAAACCTACAAGCAAAGTTCAGATTGTCTATGCTGCCTCTTATGTACTCGAAAGTTTACTCGTACAAGCATTAATTTTAGCAAGAAGTACCTCCGACTGAACACCATTTAACAGTCTGTACCCTAGGTAATTAAAGTTTGTCCATGGATGATATTGGTTGTGATCTCAATCATTTGGATGCATAAACATACTGAACATGTGTATATCTGAATCTTTTTATGAATTATCTATGAATATGGTCTTATGATCTATCAATCATTTAGATGCATAGACATTTTGAACTTGTGTATATATGAATCTTTTGAGTTGTTGATTGTGAATGTTGGCTATGAATATGAACGTATCCTGTGAACCTGAGTTTGATATGAATGTTTACCTTTTATGTTGTACTTGTGTGTGAATTTGTTAGTATGTCTACTGTGGGATTTGTGACGTGTGGGTGTCAACGGCACACCTTCTTCCCGAGAAGAATTGCACCTGCTTGTATGGGTAGCAACGGCGCATCGGCTCTTTTTTATCTTTTTGCTCTGTCTTCACCCTCCCCCTCTCAACCCCTGCCGTAATGTTTTCGGCCTCAAAACAAACATAGTACTGCGTTGTTTTTGGGGCTTGATGAAAAATCAAGTGCTTCTTTCTGAGGTTGGCCCACCCAGCAAATGGGCTACTGGTCCACCACGGACTGGGAGGCTAAACATACAAGTTTTATGGTGCGGAGGCAAGCAAAAAACGCCATCGAGAGCCATCCAGTGGAAAAAAATCGCATCTGATGTGCTTCTTCAGTCGCGCCACCGGCCCCCTCTTTAATCCAGTTCACTCCATTCCCCAACCGGCAGCACGGGACGGAAGTTTATTTCCCCCTCGCGCTGTCGGGGGATTGAAGAAGCACGGCATCGAAACCAACACCGGTGATGGTTGCTTGTCCAAGTGATTTTCAGATAAGAAACTGCATGTTTCAAAGGCAGAGCATTTAAATCAACATGCACTTTTCAAACATGGATAACAGAATGATGGAAATTTTATTCATGGTAAAAAATGGAACTAACAAAAGGTTAACATCATGTTGATCAACATTCATGTATAGCACATCTTCATATCATGGAAAGTCTAAAAGATATGATATTTTCAAAATGGCAAGACAATGTTGAGTGTGCGAACAACTGGATAAACTAGGGACAAAATTTTGGCAAGTGTTAGATATTTTTCGACTACACCAGTTGGATTCGAACCTAGGCAGTACAGCTTTTGGGTGAGAGGGCTGCAGCCATTGGGCTAGTGCGGTATGTTCGAAAGAATGAAGGCGTCTTCCTCGGCTCCGGTTCTTTCCCGTCCATGTGAGCTCGCCATGGCGACACCGTATGCCATTGTCAACATGCTCAAAAAATGAGAGGAGTCCGAAGAGGACTATACACCGAGAGACTGAAAGTGGGGACCCACCAGGTCCAAGCCGTACGCAAGCAAGTGCCTCATTGGAAAAAAAATCTTCCTCCTAATTGTATACTGACGTTGGGGCCCACGGGTTTGTCAACCTAGTCAATAAACGGAATAAATTTCCAACGATGACTGTCATCAAGGAGCTTTTTTTCAGGGGTATCGGGGATCTTTTTTTGTTGTTGTTGTTGTTGCGGGAAAGGGGTATCTGGGATCTAGCTGGTATCATTTTTTTACAAAGGGTGAACAAGTATCAGCAAGACCTAGGTTTTGTTTTTTAAACATGCGTAGCCCACGACATACCGAGATAGTGGTTTCAACTTACTTTTTGAGGTCCATCATGTACGTACCGGCCTATGGGCCTCCCCGCGTAGGTTTTACTTTTTCTTAAAGATCGGCAGCCCAATATATTTTTTTAGTAAAACGCAGATCTCTGTTCTATTTATCTATATATAAGAATAATAATGTTGTGTCCAATTTATGTTTTCCCTTCTAACCACATTATATATATTTATATTATTACTATTATCGTATATTTAATAGAGACTTATATATACATTATAAAAACATCCCACGTCTTATTAACTTATAAAAGTAAATGTTTAACAGAAGTTGGCAAGGAAAATTCTGGTTGTTTTTGACTCACAGGCAAGGAAAATCCCGGTGATTGCGTACAAAATCTTGCGAAGATTTTAAGGACCAATGTAATAATAATGTGCTCATTTTTTAGCAATAACTAGCTAATTTTTTAATTTTATATATAAAAAATGTGTCGCTCCGGTTTATTTTTTGATATTAATTGCTCTTTCTAACCTAACATTATAGATAGAACAAGCCCAACTAATTCGTGTATTTCAAGAAAGTGCAAATGGGCTAGGATTTCTTAGAAAATATTAAATGGGCTACATTGACGCGAAATTATTTGTTCACGCAGCCCAGCAAATGGACTGTAAATTCTAGAAAACATGGGTTAAATATATGCCACATTTTTGCAGGCTGACATGTGGGCCAGTAGGTCGAAGCCTATGCAAGGCGTTGTCAACTTAGTCAACAAATGATTCTAACATCCACAGGCATTGGATTTATATCCAATGGCCGGCATGCACCTTCAATCTCTCGTCTTCTTCCTCCAGCGTCGCCAGGACCGCCTGCTCCAGCCTCCGGCGGCTAGCGGCTCTGCTTAGCATGCATCGCTGCGAAGCGCTACCCCACCGCCGGCCAGGCTATCCCTCCACCCCTCCACACCTCCTGTTATTCTCCGCCGACTGCAGCCCCATGCCGCACCAGAACCAGTTATAACCCTAGTACTCCTCTCAATCTGTGACTCATTGTCGCGTCCAGGACTAAGGAGTCCTCGGGCGTCCGGCCTGTTAGCAATGGGACGGACTGATGGGCCGTGAAGATACGAAGACCGAAGACTGCACCCGTGTCCGGATGGGACTCTCCTTGGCGTGGAAGGCAAGCTTGGCGACCGAATATGTAGATTCCTTTCTTTGTAACCGACCTTGTGTAACCCTAGATCCTCCCGGTGTTTATATAAACCGGAGGACTTAGTCCGGAAGGGGAGATACTCATTACTATAGTCATACAGACTAGACTTCTAGGGTTTAGCCATTACGATCTCGTGGTAGATCAACTCTTGTAATACTCATATTCATCAAGATCAATCAAGCAGGAAGTAGGGTATTACCTCCATAGAGAGGGGCTGAACCTGGGTAAACATCATGTCCCCTGTCTCCTGTTACCATCGACCTTAGACGCACAGTTCGGGACCCCCTGCCCGAGATCCGCCGGTTTTGACACCGACATTGGTGCTTTCATTGAGAGTTCCACTATGCCATCGCCAAAAGGGTTGATGGCTCGCCTTGTCGTCAAGGAAAATATCACCTCCGGAGGAGCCCTGGCTCCTGGCCAAACCCTCCGACTGGGCGGCTTCGTCATGACCGCCCGTTCGGCCCTTAAGCCGACAATGACCTCTCGAGTCATCGAAAATCGCCTCCACGTTGATCCCGAATACTCCGAGAGGATGGATCCGGCGCAGTTAACATCTTTAAATGAACTCCTAGATCGCATCGCCGCCTTGGGAGTCGCCACAGACTACGATCGAATTGGGCTTAAACCCGACCAGAGAGAGATTAAAGCTCCGCCGATCACCCACCAGATAGCGGTAGTCGAGGAGCAAGACAACTCTTCCTCTACGTTGAGGACGAACTATGTTTGGATCTCCGATCTCAAAGAGCAGGATACCTTCCGGCAAAAAGACACGCCTTGTTCTCCGGACATAGAGTCGGATGGCAAGCCCGAAAAGTCAGTTGATATCTCGGAGCCCGAACTGTTAAAACTGGAAGATCTTCGACTCCGGATCCAAAGTTGGGCCAGGGTTCGGATTTAAAGCCACCCACCCACCCAAACATAAGCGCTCTCATGATCATAAAACAGCAGTCTCAGGAAATGGTCCATCACTTCTGGGCCAGATTCCTCCTTGTCAGAAACAAGATTAAAGATTGCCGCGACGAAGACGTAATTTCAGCGTTCTGCAGCAACTGCACTGACGAAGGAGTCCTTAATGCCATCAATCAACGTCGCATATCACACTTCTCCGACTTGGCATCTATCGTACAAAAGTACAGTGCAATGGAAAGCGCCTGGAAAACTCAGACAGCTCGCTGGGACTCACCGGTCCCCACTCCACGCTTCGTCCAGGCGAAAAGGGCTCACCCTCGTGGCACGCCCGGTCCAATAGTAAAGAAATATAAGCCCATTATGGGGCGCGGAACCGTTCTGGAAGGATGGCTCGATGGGCCATGCAAAATACGCACAACACCGGATAACACGCCAACCCACAGCCTTAGAGCATGTTGGATACTCCGGCAAGTGGCCAAGAGCGGCGAGGATATCCTCACCAAGAATACCCCAGAACAACCCCCCCCCCAAGAAGACAACAACCTCAAAGTATTAACGGTCTTCAAGACATTCACCTCTAATAATAGGCACAAAAGGGCACTCCGCGAGCTCCCCGAAGTCTGCCGAATCACAACAATAAACCCTTGGAACGACACGGCTATAACTTTTAACGCCGGTGACGAACCAAAATACAAAATAGTCCGAGCACCAGCTGCCTTGGTCCTCAGTCCAATCGTGGACGGATTTTGGTTCACCAAGGTCCTTATGGACGGCGGCAGCGGACTAAACCTCATCTATGAGGATACACTCCACAAAATGGAAATAGACAGGAGCCGTGTCGAGCAAAGCGGCACGACCTTCCGTGGAATCATTCCTAGTCGGGAGGCGCGGTGTGCGGGAAAAATCACACTTGACGTGGTATTCGGCACGCCGGAGAATTACCGATCCGAAGAAATAAACTTCCAAGTGGCCCCTTTCAACAGTGGATATCACGCTCTTTTGGGGCGAGATGCGTTTACACGCTTCCAAGCTATACCTCATTACGGGTACATGAAGCTTAAGATGCCCGGGCCCAACGGCATAATCACTCTCACCAGTGATCCGGACATAGCACTTCGTGCCGAAAATAAAACCGCATCCCTGGCCCTTGAAGCATTATCGGAAGCCCTCGCGGCCGAAGAGTTAACCGCACTACGCTCCACGGTGGATCAGGACGATGTGATCCTAGGCAAACGCCCCAAATCCACCTCCTTCAAGCCAGCAGAGGAGATAGTCAAATTCCAGGTCCATCCAACGGACCCCAAAAAGACAGCATCTATTGGGGCACAACTAGACCCAACGGTCGACACCGCGCTACGGGATTTTCTTCGCGAGAACTGGGATATATTCACCTGGCACCCCTTGGATATGCCAGGAATCCCGCGTGAGTTGGCTGAACACAGCCTCAATATACAGAAGGAGTACAAGTCGGTCAAGCAGACATTGCGGCATTTTTCCGAACCCAAACGTCAAGCTATGGGAGAAGAGTTAGCCAAGCTAATTGAAGCCGGATTAATTAGAGAAATAAAACACCCGGACTGGCTGGCAAACCTGGTGATGGTGCCAAAGAAGGACAAATCTTGGCGCCTGTGCGTCGATTTCAAAGACCTCAATAAAGCCCGCCCTAAGGATCCCTTCCCACTCCCTCGGATTGACCAGATCATTGATGCTACCGCAGGACACGACTCACTGTGCTTCCTCGACGCATATTCCGGATACCATCAAATAGAGATGAAGGAGTCCGACCAAGCCGCAACAACATTCATTACCCCATATGGGCCATTCTACTTCAACACCATGCCCTTCAGACTCAAATACGCTGGCGCCACTTACCAACGCATGATTCAAACATGCTTGGAGAAACAGATCGGCAAAACAGTCGAAGCATATGTGGATGACATCATCATCAAAACCAAGCACGTTGAGTCGTTGATAGACGATTTACGTCTTACATTCGACAACCTCCATACATACGACATTAGGCCCAATCCGGAAAAATGTGTTTTCGGCGTTCCTGCCGGAAAACTGCTGGGCTTCATTGTTTCCAATAGAGGAATCGAGGCTAATCCAGCCAAAATCCAGGATTTGTCACAGTTGGCTACGCCAAAAGACCTTAAACAGGTCCAAAAGCTTGCGGGATGCGTGGCAGCCTTAAGCCGCTTTATCTCTAGATTGGGAGAAAAAGCATTGCCACTCTACCGCCTTCTCCGACGCACCGGGCACTTTGAATGGACGGACACGGCAATGGCCGGACTGGAGGAAATAAAGGCCCTTTTGGCAAGTAACCCAATCCTAGCCGCGCCGAACGTCGGCGAACCCATGTTATTATACATATCGGCAACACACCAGGTGGTGAGCGTTGTGCTCGTCATCGAGCGAGAACAGGACGGACACAAATACCCGCTTCAGAAGCTAGTTTACTACGTGTCCACTATCCTCACACCATGCAAATCCCGGTACCTTCATTACCAAAAGATAGCATAAGCAGTCTTCATGGCGTCCCGAAAGCTACGACACTACTTTCAGGAGCGTTCGATCACGGTGGCTTCCGAAGTACCACTCAACGACATAATAAACAACCGCAATGCTATGGGCCAGATTGCCAAGTGGGCCATTGAGCTCCTTCCATTTGACATAACATACAAACCACGTCGAGCCATTAAATCCCAAGTACTGGCTGACTTTGTGGCCGAATGGACAGAGGCCGAACTCCCTAAAGAGTACGCCACATATTCCAATTGGGTTATGTATTTCGATGGCTCCAAAACGCTGGCAGGTAGGAGCGGGCGTCGTTTTAACGTCCCCCACTAGAGACGTCGTTCAGTACGTACTCCAAATACTATACACATACTCCAATAACGCAGCCGAATATGAAGCCTTATTGCATGGTCTCCGGATGGCTGTCTCCATGGGCATACAGCGCCTGGAACTGCGCGGGGACTAAAACCTCGCAATATATCAAATAAATGGAGACTTTGATGCCAAAGACCCGAAGATGGCAGCTTATCGTAATGTCGTCCTAAAAATGTCGGCTCGGTTTGAGGGGCTTGAGTTCCATCACGTGGCCCGAGAAAGTAATCAAGCGGTGGACGTTCTTGCTCGTATCGGCGCCAACCGCGACCCCGTCCCACCTAATATCTTTCTGGAAAGGCTTTTTAAGCCATCCGTGGTGTGGCAGTGGGAAAGCAGCAACACTAATCCGGATCCGAACACAACCCCATATTTCGAACACACAGATATCATTGGCGACTCAGCCACCGAAATAACACTATCGGCCCATCTCATTATAGCAATCATCGCCCCATGGACCGAACCCTTCCCGGCCTACCTTAATAGGAAAGAACTCCCTGAGGATCAGAATGAGGCCCGCCGCATTGTCCGGCGTTCGAAGGCCTACAAGGTCCACGACGGAGAGCTCTATAAGAAAGGCGCCACCGGAGTCCTTCAAAGATGTATCCCCGAGGAGGAGGGCGGCAGCTCTTGGCCGAGATTCACGCCAGCCTCGGCGGGCACCACGCCGCAGCTCGGGCCCTTGTTAGCACGGCCTTCCGTACATGGTTTTATTGGCCGACAGCCTTAGCAGACGCACAGGACCTTGTCCAACGTTGCGTCGGATGCCAACTCTTCGCCAACCAAAGCCATATGTCCCCCACTGCCCTACAAACAATCCCCATAACTTGGCCTTTTGCGGTCTGGGGACTGGATATGGTTGGACCCCTTAAAGGAGGAAGCCATAAGAAAAAATATCTGCTCGTCATGGTAGATAAATTCACTAAGTGGATAGAGGCCAAACCAGTCAAAACGGCCAAGGCCGAACCCGTGATAGACTTTATATCCGGCGTTGTACATCATTATGGTGTTCCACACAGCATCATCACCGATAACGGCTCCAACTTCACAGCCGACGAAGTGAAAAATTGGTGCGCCAATCTGGGCATTAAGCTCGATTACACCTCCGTCTATCACCCACAAACAAATGGTCAAGTTGAACGAGCCAATGGTCTTATTATGAGCGGCATTAAAACCAGACTGGTGCGGTCTTTGAAAGAGTCAGACAAGCACTGGGTGGAGGAGCTCAACTCCGTGCTCTGGGGGCTACGGACCACGTCCAATCGCACTACCGAATACACACCTTTTTTCATGGTGTACGGTGCAGAGGTTGTGTTACCCTGCAACATTACTCATGACTCACCTCGAGCACGCATGTATGAAGAGAGAGAGGCTGAGCTAGATCAGCAGGACAGCTTAGATGCCCTGGAAGAGGAGTGCGACGTTGCAAAGGCCCGTTCCGCATTTTATCAATAGCAGGCCTGAAGATATCAAAGCAGAGAAGTACGGGCCAAGACTTATGATGTTGGCGAACTAGTTCTACGCTTGCCGGAGAAGAAAAAGGAGAAACTCTAGCCCAAGTGGGAGGGTCCCTTCATCATTGACGAAGTTCTCACCTGAGGAGCGTACCGCCTGCGCGATGCCTCACACAATCGCTTAGAGCCGAACCCATGGAATGCGGCCAGGCTCCGAAGATTCTACGCCTAGCGCCGAACTCTTTGTTCGTCTCCTTCTCCCTCTTATTGCCATTATTTTCCTCTCTTTTTTGCTTTTTCCTTCTTGTTTAGCCTTAAAGCTTTCGTGCGGCTCAACCGCGCACTTGTGACCTATACATACTCAAATATGTACATCCACCATACCTGGGGGCTTCTTTAACAGAAGCTTATTAATATTATTTTTTCGAGCATCAAGCTCATCCCATATGCGCGTTTTTCCCAGATGAACCTTTTCTTCACCATTATATGCATTGATATGACTTAAGTTTTGGCCAAGCTGGGTTGCTTGGCTCCTGTGCTTATGCCCTACGTTCCCGTTAGTTCGGCTAGGGCATAAAGGGAGCACCTCTGCGATTGTTACTGCTGGGTCATCCGGATGTGTACCTCAGACTGGATGAAGCCGAAAGCTAGCGTTCTTAAGGGAATATTCGGTTGATGGATTAAAGATGTTTTTTTCATTCCATTAGGAACCCCCGGATGTTACTTATACTGCGATTGTCCCAATTACAGTTCGGACATGCATTTTAAACGCATGCACACCCAGGGAAAGGAACCCTCAACGGAACTATTCTCTCTGGATGATGTTTCTTACACTCACAGTATAATATAACATAACTAGCCGGATACTTGTCTATTCAAGCAACTCTGACCCCTACGCCTGGTTTCCAAGCATACCCCGGTCTACTCGGCCGCGCGGGTATTCAAAAACTCTCCGAGCCTTTTGGGCCCAGAGGTCGTAGTGAAAAGGTCTGCCATGACAAGCGTTTTACAATCCAGCTAGAAGGGAAATACATAGTCACTTAGGACTTAAGAACTTCCTCCTCTATACCGTCCAACAGGCAGTCTAATTTACAATCCTGTTGGGAGTATCTAGCAGCCACCTTTATACCGTCCAACAGGCAATCTACTTTACAATCCTGTTGGCCATATACTAAACTAACGGGAATTTCTTCCCCATTTGACCCTAGCGGTCCGACCCGGGCCATGTGATTCGGATCCAGCTTGGCATATCGTGTTTTCACCATGGCCCAGGCCTCTCGCGCACCCTCTCGGCAGGCCGATATCTTCCATAGTCGGATATGCCGCCGCGCTCCCTTGAATAGCTCTACAAGCTTCTCCATACTCCCTGGAGGGGAGTCGGATGGCCACAAGGCCTTGGCTACACTCCGCATTGCCTGCCGAGCTTGCTCGTGCAATTGCGACAGCCCTTGCAGAAGATCACTTGATGATCTGGACACCTCCTCTTCGGGACGGCCCGTCAATATACGTGCAATCATAGCTATATCAGCTACTTTTACTTCCAAACTGTTATAAGGTAAATACGGCCACATACTGAATATGCCGCCTCGCAGTTTTTTATTCTCCTTCACGGAGTCGGATAGCTGGTCTCATACATCTTTCAGCTCTTCGCCCAGTTTGGTGTTTGAATCTTGGAGTTTGTTTTTCTCCTCTCTGACTTTGGTCAGGACGCGCTCGCCCGCAGCACGTTGTCTCTTCGGCTCTCTTCCGCTCGTCTGCGCGGCCTTCAGTTCCTCTTCCAGTTGGTCCGATGACCCTGTTAGGAGACAAGCAGCAGTTTTAATATAACTGGCATATCATTTTTTATTTCTCGATGGAGGGAAATATTACCAGAGGACGCCTTCTTGAACTTTTCCAGTTCGGTGGTAGCAGCAGTTAGCTGTGTCCGGCACTGCTACAGCTCTTGGGCTAGCAAGTCGTTCTTCTCGATAAGAACCTGGTTACACAATGATCCTTAAAACATTTGTCCCAACTACTTCAAGTCTCGGGGGCTACTGGCTCATGGTTATCAAATTCGGGTAAGGTAAACTTACCTGCACATCTTTCAAATGTTGCTCGGTGGCTCTGTTAAGCCCATCTCGAGCAGCTCGGATGTATGCATCAGCCGAGCTGAAGACACCGAATGCCTCTTTTGAGAAGCGGGGATTTTGTAAAACGGCCTGCCGGCCGGTGATCCATGGCGCTCTCCACCTTCGAATTGGTGACAGACATATTTTCTGAACCCTCGGCAGAAGGACAGTCAAAAAAGCATAGTTGCAAACCCATACCTCTTCAAGAAAGGCCCGACCGTGTCTCTGTTTGCCTTCCTCTTCGAAGGCCTGCCCGGCGCGGGAGCTCCTCTCTCTAGAGACGCCCCTGTGGTGGCCCGACGCGCCAAATGCCTCCCCTTGTGAGCACAGGATGCCGCGGTGAGCAAGAAAGAATGCGGAAACCCTCTCAAACAAAATGTCTCCTAATTACTTACATGAGAAGCAGGGAGAAGACCGGGATAGTCGACGACGATGGCCACCTCTATGCCGTCATAGCTCGTTTGGTAAAATGTCCCATTCTCCAACACCACAAATATATCCGGATCCTCTTTGAATCCGGGGTCAAGGTCCCGATTGTGGCCCTCGGGCTGCGGGGCGGGGCTATAAAGCCCCTCGGATGTCTTTCGCCAGTGTTGTTATAAATGGACGGGTTAATATTTTAGTGAACAAAGCTCAGGGAGTGGAATGAGTAGAGCAAAAAAGTTGGGGGCTCACCCAGCTAGGAGGATTGTACATGGAATATCCTTCTCTGTGTGTGATGCATAGGAACTCCTCTTCCTCACCCTTGAATAGTTTGGCCAATATTTTGGCTAGGGCGGCAGGGGTGTCTGGACCTTTCCTACCGCAGTGGGAGGTGTCATCTTCCCCATTGTAATTCCACATGGGAAGTGCTCTGTATTGGAGTGGCTAAACTCCCCATACTATGGAGGTCCTCATCACTTCGACTATCGTATCCCAGACTGGGCAAGCGTCCTGATCTTGCTCAAGAGTTGGCGAACTTCCGCACTATCTTCCTCCTCAAGGCTCCGAGGGCGCTAGCTGCGGCGCTTCTTCAGAGGAACACTCGCAAACTAGGGGATACCTCTCCGGACTAGACCTCGAAGTATGACGTCATCAATGTAGAACCACTCGGAGGTCCACTCTTCGGAAGCTTTCTTCGGTGTGTCGGATAGATATCCGGTCTCAGCAATACGCCATATTTCGGCCCCGCCCACTTCGAATATCGATCCCTCGTGGTTGCGCGGGACAAGGCAAAACAACTTTCTCCACAGATCAAAATGGGCCTCACAACCCAGGAATAGTTCGCATAAAGCGACATAACCCGCAATGTGCAGGACAGAGGCCGGGGTAAAATTGTGCAGCTGGAGGCCATAATACTCCAGAAGCCCTCGGAGGAATGGGTGAATTGGAAATCCCACGCCCCTCAGCAGATAGGGGACGAAGCACACTTGTTCTCCCGCAGACGGATTGGGGGAATCCTCCGCCTGGGTTTTGCCGTTGAAGGAGGCCAATCCTGCTCAAACAGGGACCAGATCTGCAGGAGGGAGAAATCCCTGCGTTTGCAACTTCTCCAATTGGCTGTGGGACACAGAGCATCTGTCCCACTCGCTTCTCTCTAGGTTGGAACAGGAAGAGGAGCTAGGAATGTTAGCCATGATGGAATGGTCTTTCCTGGCAGTCTCTGAGGATTTTCTTCGTGTGGTGTCGAATGGATCTGAGATCCAATCTCTTTAAATAGACACTCTTTCTTGCAGGGTTAGGGTGTTATTTGCAAAAAATACCCTTACCGTCTGCTTTCGCCCGACACGTGGAAGATGAGGTCGTAGATACGCAGAAGTCGAGGAATGAGACATTGAACTAAAGACCGAATACATTACTTGGAAGCCATCGGAGAGGGAACCCGCCTTGCAATGTCGAAGACAATCTACGCGCCGAACACCTCGTCATTGAAGCCTGGTTCGGGGGCTACTGGAGGAGTCTTGGACTAAGCGGTCCTCGGGCGTCCGGCCTGTTAGCCATGGGCCAGACTGATGGGCCGTGAAGATACGAAGACCGAAGACTGCACCCGTGTCCGGATGGGACTCTCCTTGGCGTGGAAGGCAAGCTTGGCGACCGAATATGTAGATTCCTTTCTTTGTAACTGACCTTGTGTAACCCGAGATCCTCCTGGTGTTTATATAAACCGGAGGACTTAGTCCGGAAGGGGAGATACTCTTTACCATAGTCATACAGGCTAGACTTCTAGGGTTTAGCCATTACGATCTGATGGTAGATCAACTCTTGTAATACTCATATTCATCAAGATCAATCAAGCAGGAAGTAGGGTATTACCTCCAGAGAGAGGGCCCGAACCTGGGTAAACATCGTGTCCCCTGTCTCCTTTTACCATCGACCTTAGACGCACAGTTCGGGATCCCCTACCCGAGATCCGCCAGTTTTGACACCGACAGCCATCCGAGGCCTCGCTGTCGTCCATCGGCTCGCTGCAGTCGGTGCGGCGTGATCAACAAAGGAGAGTCATTGGAAGAGGATTGTACGTGCAGAGCCTCACAGCTGGGACCCACGAGGCCCATGGTCGCACACAAGAAAAGTTCCTTCTTATTAAGCTGAAAAAATGTTTCCTCCCCCTGACAGCTGGGACCCACCGGCTGTATCTTCGCACGAAAGGAAGTGCCTCCTTGTTATGCGAAAAAACAAGGACGTGGGGCCTACTAAGCTAACGCGTACGCAGGGCTTTGTCAACTTCATCAACAAATGATTCTAGCTGCTAGCCCGTTGGATGTTAATCCAGCAGCCGTGCTGCTTCTTCAACCTCTATTCTTGCTCCTGTCTCCCGTGGGCGGCAGTGCTGCCGCGCACCCGAACCAGTCAAGTTTCCCACTCCTCTGCATCTGCGACTCCACTGCCGCATCTTCCCCATCTCTGGGGTGTTCCAGTCTGGGGCCTCACCGTCATCCACTGGCTTGGTGCGCTCTGCACGGTGTGGTCAACATGGTCAACAAACAAGAGTCATCGGAAGATGACTGTACGTGGAGAGGCTGACAGTGGGGACGCACCATGCTCATGGACGCATGCATGCAACTACATCCTTTTTACCCTAAAGTTAATGTTTCCTCCCCCTGACAGCTGGGACCCACCAGCTACATCTTCGCACGCAAGGAAGTGTGTCCTTATTACGGGCAAAAAAAATGATTCTTCCCCCTGACAGCTAGGACCCACCAGCTATATCTTCGCACGTAAGGAAGTGCATCATTATCCTCCCTGACAGCTAGGACCCACCCGGTCGAAGCGTGCGTAGCGTTGTCGATGTACATACCGGTCGATCAGTCTATCTGGCATGATGAACCATGGCCGAGTAAGGAGTAGTAGCAGTTCAGGCAGTCCAGTCCAAACCGTGTACACGTACATACAGCCAGATGCCAAAAAATATGGCCACATACGTACATACAGGCGGGGTCTCGAACACATACTCACGCATACGTACGGCCAGGGCTCATGTACATGGAGAGGCCACGGACAGCAGCAACGGCGTCCAGTTCATCGGAAGCCAACCGGCTGGGTCGGAATGGCGAAATTGCGTCATGTTCATGAGCAGGCAACGGAATATGTCATGTTCATCAGGAGGCAACGGAATACGTTGTGTTCATCGGGAGCCAGTCGACTTGGACGGAACAGCCAAAACAAGGTCTGGTGTTGGCGTTCTGGGAATGGGGGTCCCCAGACTTGCCTGCCTGCGGCCCACGGCGTGGCTCTGCTAGCGGGCCCGTACGACCCATCTTCACCAACAAGCTTTCAGGACCCTCGCGAGGGGCCAAGCCTCGCGAGGCGGATGACACAAGACCTCCTCGGGAGCGGCCTCACCAGGCTGGCTCGCGAGGGGCGTAGAGATCAAGGCAAGGCAAACCTCGCGAGGTTCTCGTGACGTGAGCCATGACGACCAAGGCCAGGCGGGCGCCAGGTGGGCACCAGCGCACACAGTGTCCTTGTTTCCCCTTTGGTGCTAAGGGGGCAAGCGCAGGCGAGGAGTACCGAGGCGTCAAGCAAAGGTTTCCCTATCGGTGCAATGAGACCAAGACCAGCGGGACGGCAAGACGGAGGTCACCGTGGAGCCCGAGGCGGCGTCACCACCAGAGCCTTTGGCAGGCGAAGACTACTTTTGTCAGGATAAGCTGTACTAGTTGTCCCCTTTCAAATTGGCCGTTGTGGGATCCCTTCCCGCTCAATATTTGGGAACAGGACCGGGGCCTCTATAAATAGGACTAGCCACCACAGTAGGAGGAGATCCCCATCCAGAGCAATCCTCACACACCCTCAAGTTCACCAAGCACAAGAACACCTCTCCTCGGGAGGCTATTCTTCCCCTTGTACTGTTCATCCTCAGCCCAAGAGGCAATCCACCACCACCACACTGGAGTAGGGTATTACACCACAACGGTGGCCCGAACCAGTATAAATCTTGTGTCCCTTGTGTTGCGAGTTCGTCGAGCTAGCCTAGAGATCATGAAGCGTGTGAGGGCGTGATCGGTGAGGGAGAGATCTTCGCGCGCACCCCAGAGTTCGAACCTTAAGGGTTTTGCCGGAACCCGAGATCCGACATTTGGTGCGCCAGGTAGGGGAGCGCTGGAGCCTCTTCCCCGCCAGTTGATCCACCAACGCTCCGCGGTTCCGATGTTCGGCGACCCAAGGACCGACACCGACTGCTGTGCAGCCTGGCCAGCCCGGACGGTGCCACCTGGCCAAGAAAACCCCAACCCCGCGCTCCAGGCGGCACGAGCGCCACCTAGCACTGCTGGGCGTGGGCGGCGCGGCTAGGCGCCATCCACCCTTACCCAACGACAAGCGTGAGCTGCTGCAAGGGCCGCAAGCCACGCCGCGACAATGGCGCCACACCCGGCGGGAGCAGGCGAACATGCGGGCTGCACTCACGGTGGCGCGGGAGCTGCTGCGGTGCCGACTGATGGAGAGCGTCCAGGATGCGCTGCTGGGACGCGTCGCCGAGCTACTGGACGCAGCGGCCACAGGAGCGCCACCCTTCTGCTACCAGCTCACGCCTGAGGAGGCGGCCGGGTCCCATGGCGGGCCTCGCCGCGCCCGCATGCTCCCGAGTGCACCCGGGGGCCTCGTCGACATCAACGCAATCCTCGGCGGAGGGCGCCCCGTCGCGCCCGCACCAACCCAGATGGGTGCGAGCACGAGCGTTGCCGCACACGGCCCCATCGGAGCACTGGCCTACCATCCTCAGGACGGCGAGGCGGGTCGGGCTACATGGAGCGTGGGGCACTTCGGCGAGGTCTTCGGGGCAGCGGCCTCAGAGGCGTACGTGCCCCGCATGATGGACCAGGAGTACACGCCCGAGGACGACCCCGGCTCGTTCCTCGGACCAGGTTGGGAGGAGGAGGCGTTAGGAGCTGAGGCCTTCCAGGAGCCGCCAGAGAGCCCCACCAACTGCGCCGTCGACAACAGATACAGGGTACCACTAATTGAAGGAAATATGCCCTAGAGGCAATAATAAAGTATTATTTATTTCCTTATATCATGATAAATGTTTATTATTCATGCTAGAATTGTATTAACCGGAAACATAATACATGTGTGAATACATAGACAAACAGTGTGTCACTAGTATGCCTCTACTTGACTAGCTCGTTAATCAAAGATGGTTATGTTTCCTAGCCATAGACATGAGTTGTCATTTGATTAACGGGATCACCTCATTAGGAGAATGACGTGATTGACTTGACCCATTCCGTTAGCTTAGCACCCGATCATTTAGTATGTTGCTATTGCTTTCTTCATGACTTATACATGTTCCTATGACTATGAGATTATGCAACACCCGTTTACCGGAGGAACACTTTGTGTGCTACCAAACGTCACAACGTAAATAGGTGATTATAAAGGTGCTCTACAGGTGTCTCCAAAGGTACTTGTTGGGTTGGCGTATTTCGAGATTAGGATTTGTCACTCCGATTGTTGAAGAGGTATCTCTGGGCCCACTCAGTAATGCACATCACTATAAGCCTTGCAAGCTTTGTGACTAATGAGTTAATTGCGGGATGATGTATTACGGAACGAGTAAAGAGACTTGCCGGTAACGAGATTGAACTAGGTATCAAGATACCGACGATCGAATCTCGGGCAAGTAACATACCGATGACAAAGGTAACAACGTATGTTGTTATGCGGTCTGACCGATAAAGATCTTCGTAGAATATGTAGGAACCAATATGAGCATCCAGGTTCCGCTATTGGTTATTGACCGGAGAGGTGTCTCGGTCATGTCTACATAGTTCTCGAACCCGTAGGGTCCGCACGCTTAAAGTTACGATGACAGTTATATTATGAGTTTATATGTTTTGATGTACCGAAGGTTGTTCGGAGTCCCGGATGTGATCACGGACATGACGAGGTGTCTCGAAATGGTCGAGACATAAAGATTGATATATTGGACGACTATATTCGGACACCGGAAGTGTTCCGAAGAAGTTTCGGATCAAACCGGAGTGCCGGAGGGGTTACCGAAACCCCCCGGGGAAGTATTGGGCCTTAGTGGGCCTTGAGGGGAGACAGAGGGCAGTAACCAGGAGGTGGCGCGCCCCCTCCCATGAGGAGTCCTAATTGGACTATGGGAGGGGGGCGCAGCCCCTCTTTCCCTCTCCCTCTCCCTCTCTTTCCTTCCCCCCCTCTCTTCCTAGTTGGACTAGGAAAGGGGAGTCCTACTCCTACTAGGAGGAGGACTCCCCCCCCCCCTCTCCTTGGCGCGCCCCAGGCAGCCAGCCTCCCCCTTGCTCCTTTATATACGGGGGCAGGGGGCACCTCTCCACACAACTTGATATACGATATTTTAGCCATGTGCGCTGCCCCCCTCCACCATATTACACCTCGATAATACCGTTGCGGAGCTTAGGCGAAGCCCTGCGTCGGTGGAACATCATCATCGTCACCACGCCGTCGTGCTGACGAAACTCTCCCTCAACACTCGGCTGGATCGGAGTTCGAGGGACGTCATCGAGCTGAACGTGTGCTGAACTCGGAGGTGTCGTGCGTTCGGTACTTGATCGGTCGGATCATGAAGACGTACGACTACATCAACCGCGTTGTGATAACGCTTCCGCTGTCGGTCTACGAGGGTACATGGACAACACTCTCCCCTCTCGTTGCTATGCATTCACCATGATCTTGCGTGTGCGTAGGAATTTTTTTGAAATTACTACCTTCCCCAACAGTGGCATCCGAGCCTGGTTTTATGCGTTGATGCTATGCACGAGTAGAACACAAGTGAGTTGTGGCCAATATAAGTCATACTGCTTACCAGCATGTCATACTTTGGTTCAGCGGTATTGTGAGATGAAGCGGCCCGGACCGACATTACGCGTACGCTTACGCGAGACTGGTTTCACCGTTGCGAGCAGTTGTTGCTTAAAGGTGACTGGCAGGTGTCTGTCCCTCTCACTTTAGTTGAACCGAGTGTGGCTACACCCGGTCCTTGCGAAGGTTAAAACAGCACCAACTTGACAAACTATCGTTGTGGTTTTGATGCGTAGGTAAGAACGATTCTTGCTAAGCCCGTAGCAGCCACGTAAAACTTAAAACAACAAAGTAGAGGACGTCTAACTTGTTTTTGCAGGGCATGATGAGATGTGATATGGTCAAGACATGATGCTATATTTTTTTGTATGAGATGATCATGTTTTGTAACCGAGTTATCGGCAACTGGCAGGAGCCATATGGTTGTCGCTTTATTGTATGCAATGCAATTGCCATGTAATTGTTTTACTTTATCACTAAGCGGTAGCGATAGTCGTAAAAGCAATAAGTTGGCGAGACGACAACGATACTACGATGGAGATCAAGGTGTCGCGCCGGTGACGATGGTGATCATGACGGTGCTTCGGAGATGGAGATCACGAGCACGGTGCTTCGGAGATGGAGATCACAAGCACAAGATGATGATGGCCATAGTATATCACTTATATTGATTGCATGTGATGTTAATCTTTTATGCATCTTATCTTCCTTTGATTGACGGTAGCATTATAAGATGATCTCTCACTAAAATTTCAAGATAAAAGTATTCTCCTTGAGTATGCACCGTTGCGAAAGTTCTTCGTGCTGAGACACCACGTGATGATCGGGTGTGATAGGCTCTACGTTCAAATACAACGGGTGCAAAACAGTTGCACACGCGGAATACTCAGGTTAAACTTGACGAGCCTAGCATATGCAGATATGGCCTCGGAACACTGAGACCGAAAGGTCGAGCGTGAATCATATAGTAGATATGATCAACATAGTGATGTTCACCGTTGAAACTACTCCATCTCACGTGATGATCGGACATGGTTTAGTTGATATGGATCACGTGATCACTTAGAGGATTTGTTTAGGATATAGACCTTAGAGTCACCCGCCAGAAGGGGCCGGGTTACTCATAATGGTCATCGCCAGAAGCCCGGCGACAAGCTTGAAGACGGTGGGCCAAAAGATGGGCTTAAGACCCGGATATGGCTTAAAGCCCATAGTTACAAATATCATTATGGTAGAACTTGTAGTGTAAGGCAAGAATAGTTGAGACTCCGAGCCAGACACTTTTATGAGCCGGCCGGAACTCTGAGAGCTGCTGGGCGTCAGCCTCCCAATATAAAGGGACGACCCGGCAGCGGTTTAGGGGCAAGAAAGATCTCATCGAGAGCCAGGCATAGCAGTTAAGCTCCCTGGTCATCGAAACCCTAATCAATACCACCTCAACTGGACGTAGGCTTTTACCTTCACCGTAAGGGGCCGAACCAGTATAAACCCTCGTGTTCCTTGTCCCGTTAACCCGTTCAAGCTTCCTAGCGGCGATGGCTCCACGACTAAGTCCTAGCTTGAGGACATCTGCCGTGAAAATTCCACGATAGTTGGCGCCCACCGTGGGGCAAGCGCACGGTGGATTTGAGTTCTTGAAGGGCAGCTTCGAGGGGCTCAAGGGATACACTGTGGGCCGGATGACCAAGAGTCATCGCGGCAAGCTCTACATCGACGATGCAAACTGGGGCCCCGACGCCGGCTCAATTGAGTACGGGTACCGGGTCCCCTTCGGCGGAATTCATGTTTTCATTGGCAAGATTGGTGAGCCGGGCCCTGAGCCGGATCTCTGCGCCGATCTCATCGAGACGGCTCAGCGTGCACGACCCGCCCGGGCCCTGCCTACCTTAAAGCATGCTTTTGTGGGATATATCCATGGAGGGCTCTCTGATAGATCTGGATCTGGTGATGAGACGGCCGCCGGCTCTGACGGCGAGTCGTCCACCGATGAGTCAAACTCATTGTATCAACTTCAAGATGGCAGGCTCATGGGTTGTTCCGATGGTGACAGTATTCCGGACCCGTTTGAGCCGCCAAGCCGGGTTGGAATCTTCATGGCCGGTGCGCAGCCTATTCAGAACCCTGCTGCTGGAGCGGGAAACCCGGTGCCCTCGCCGGCTCAGGTGCTGATGGATCTCACGGACAAGATGACGGCCCTGTTGACCGCCGTGGTTGACCCGGCGGATCAAGCTCAGCATGATGCGGAGGTGGCGCAGTTAAAGTTAGATCTAGTGAAAGCCAAGGACGATCTGGCAGCGGAAGGGATCAGGATGGCTGCGGAGAGGGCGGCTCATGACGCCCAAACTCAGTTGATCCAGGCGCAGTCCTTCCGGCTCACGATGGATCAGAACGCATCCAATGAGGTCATGAGAAGGAGGCATCAAAAGGCCCAATCTCGACTCCCTCCGGTTTACGATCCTCGAAACCTCTTCAACACACCAGGTGCAGGGTCTAGTAACCCGCCGGGGATCATAGTGCCCGGGTCTGGGAACCCTATTCAGCCGCAAGTGATGGGGCCTCCCCGGGTGAGCCCTGCCCCGCCTCAGTATGTGCCAATACCACCGGGTCATTATGCTAACCCGCTAGAGAATATGGTAGCCGCAGCAGCGCGGTTGGCGGCCCTCCCAATTGACGGCCACTCTCCGACGGCTATTGAAACCCGCTGGGTCAGGGAACTCCTTCAGACAGCACTGGCGCAGCAAGAGGCGTACTCCTACAGCCGGGACAGGATCCACTCGACCCCTCGTCCAGGCCGGAGCCCGAGTTACAGCAGACACATGGTCTCAGCGACCGGCTCAAGTAACGTCCGACGCCATGACCCGCCCCCTGGCCATGGCCCAGCTCACAACGGAGCCTTTCACGCAGCAGAACAAGACAGAGCGCGGCAAGAGGCGGAGCAGGTGCCTCAGTTGACGGCTTACTAGACCCCCCCCCCGGCTTATCCGACGACTTCCGTCGACGTGGGTATCCCTACCAGGACTGGGGGTGTCCCTTGTTTAGTGCCGGCTCTCCGCAATGAACGTCTACCCAATGACTTCAAAGGCCCTAGAAAGGTGGCTAATTACACGGCTGACTTACAACCCGCAGCCTGGATCGAGAGTTATGAGATGGCCATGGAACTGCTGGAAGTCTGTGAAGCGGCAATGGCCAAGTACTTCACCATGATGTTAGATGGGACTGCCCGCACTTGGTTGAAAGGGCTACCACCGAATTCCGTCGGGTCTTGGGCTGAGCTGAAAGCCCGGTTCATCCAAAACTTCAAGGATACCTGTAGGCAGTCTATGTCAATGGTGGATTTGACTAACTGTAAGCAGCAGGAGGGTGAGTCTACGACACATTGGGTTCGCCGGGTTAAGGAGATAATACATTCCTCTGATAAGATGGATGCCGGCTCTGCAGTCTTAATGTTGGAACAGTATTGTCGTTTCGTGCCCTGAAGATGAAACTCGGGCGGCTTAAGCGCGACTGCAATGATATGGGTACACTGATGGCGGCTCTCGTCAAATACACCGATTCCGATGGTACCAAGGACCCCGATTCAGATGATGAAAGGACAGGGAAGGGAAAGAAGAACGGCAATGGCAAGGGTCCTCAGCATAACCCAGGGAACCAAGGAGGTGGCAAGCGCAAGGCCGATGGCAGCCTAGAGTTCGTAGCCAACGCCAGCTCACAGGGTAATAACCAGCGACGCAAGGGGAGGCCCCCTCCCCGAGCCGGCGGGTCAGGCCCGACGCTGGAGCAGCTGTTGAATGAGCCTTGTCCAAGGCATGGCTCTAGAGAGAAGCCAGCTACTCATCTATGGAAGGATTGTGCAATCATGAAGGCCTTTAAGAATTCCAACGCCTTTAACGGCAACAATGGCCCGGGCGGTGGCTCAGGCGCCGGCGGCTTTCATGGCCCGGGCGGCGGCTCAAATTCTAATCCTCAGAACGGTCAAGGGGACTTTAATCAGCAGTCAGGCCAGGGTCATCAACAGCAGCAGGGGGGTTATCAGACCAATCCAAAGCAGCTTAGCGGTGGACAGTATCATGTGTTTACCACCAGTCTGTGTAAGCGAGATCAGAAGCTTCATAAGAGGGCTGTGAATGCTGTTGAGCCGGCGGTTCCACGCTACTTGCGGTGGTCTGAGCAGCCTATAGTATGGAGTAGGGAGGATCACCCTCCCCGGGTGGATAATCCGGGTCACTTGGCCTTGGTGGTGGCTCCTCAGGTGGGAGGATATAAGTTCACTAAGGTGCTCATGGATGGAGGCAGCAGCATCAACATCCTCTATTATGAGACGTTCCATCGTATGGGGTTGATTGATAAGAACCTTAGCCAGTCAAACACTATTTTCCATGGTGTGGTACCTGGTAAGTCGGCTTATCCAGTCGGCAAGATCGAGTTGGAAGTGGCCTTTGGGGATGAGCACAATTACAGGGTGGAAAAATTGACCTTTGAGGTGGTCAAGATAAGAAGTCCGTACCATGCCATATTTGGGCGGCCGGCTTACGCCAAGTTCATGGCACGGCCGTGTTACGTGTATTTACAGCTCAAGATACCGGGTCATAATGGGACCATTACGGTTCATGGCAGCAGGAAGGTGGCCTTGGAGTGTGAGGAAGGAGATGCAGCCTATGCGGAGTCTGTTTGTGCAACGGAGGAGTTGAAGTTTTACAAGGACAATGTTGACCCAACAGATATGACCTCTCTGAAAAAGCCGACTACGGAGCATGAGCCGGCAATGAAGTTTAAGTCGGCTCATGAGACTAAACTTGTTGATTTCGTCCCAGGAGATTCATCTCAGCAGTTTAGCATCAGTGCCAATCTGGATCCAAAATAGGAAAGCGCGCTCATCGAGTTCATCCGTGAGAATAGGGACATTTTTGCATGGAAGCCGTCTGACATGCCAGGTGTACCTAGAGCACTCGCTGAGCACACTCTCAATGTTGATCCGAAATTTAAGCCGGTCAGGCAGTTCCTTCGGCGGTTTAATGAAGAGAGGCGGAAAGCTATTGGTGAAGAGGTGGCCCGGCTCTTGGCGGCCGGGTTTATCATTGAAGTTTTTCACCTGGAATGGTTAGCTAACCCGGTGCTCGTACTCAAGAAGAATGGCACCTGGCGGATGTGTGTGGACTACACGGACTTGAACAAGGCGTGTCCGGCTGATCCTTTTGCCCTTCCCCGTATTGATCAAATTATTGATGCTACGGCGGGTTGTGAGCGCCTAAGTTTCTTGGATGCTTATTCTAGATATCATCAGATTAAAATGGCAGTTAAGGACCAGGAGAAGACGGCGTTCATCACTCCCTTTGGAGCCTTCTGCTATGTGTCTATGCCCTTTGGACTCAAGAGTGCACAGGCGACTTATCAGCGTTGCGTGCAGAACTGTCTTCATAACCAGATTGGGCGCAATGTTCATGCTTATGTGGATGATATTGTGGTTAAATCCAGGAAGGAGGAAACCTTGAAAGATGATCTGAGGGAAACCTTTGATAATCTCCGGGTCTACAAGATGATGCTTAACCCGGCCAAATGTGTTTTTGGTGTTCCTGCAGGCAAGCTCTTGGGTTTCTTGGTTTCTAACCGAGGCATTGAAGCTAACCCGGAGAAGATCAAGGCCATTACCTCCCTGGCTAAGCCGGCGTGTATAAACAACGTTCAGCGTCTGGCGGGTCGTATTTCTGCTTTAAGCCGTTTTATAAGCCGCTTGGGGGAGAAGGCTATGCCATTATATCAGTTGATGAAGAAAACTGATGACTTTGTCTGGAATGATGCAGCTAATACTGCTTTTGAGGATTTGAAGAGACAGCTGGCCGAGCCCCCAGTCCTTGCTGCTCCGGTTGACAAGGAGCCTTTATTGCTGTATGTGGCTGCTAACACACGAGCCGTCAGTGTGGCCGTGGTGGTGGAGCGCAAGGAAGAGGGTAAGGAGCATCCGGTTCAGCGGCCGGTTTATTATGTCAGCGAAGTACTCATTGAGTCCAAGTAGCGGTATCCGCATTGGCAGAAGCTTGTTTATGGTGTGTTCATGGCAAGCCGGAAGCTTAAGCATTATTTCCAGGGTCACCCCATCACTCTGGTCTGTTCTGGCCCCCTTGGAGATATCATTCAAAACAGGGAGGCTACAGGGAGAGTGGCTAAGTGGGCTATAGAGCTCGGGCCTCATGGTCTGAAGTATGTGCCACGCACTGCTGTTAAATCTTAGGCTTTGGTGGATTTCATCAATGATTGGACAGAGCTACAAGTGCCCGAACAAAAGCCGGATAATACATATTGGACTATTCACTTTGATGGGTCCAGGCAGTTGGAGGGCTCGGGGGCTGGAGTCGTATTGGCTTCCCCTAAGGGTGATAAGTTCCATTATGTGCTACAATTGATGTTTCCTTGTACCAACAACGCAGCTGAGTACGAGGCCTTGCTCCACGGTCTTCGGATGGCTAAGGAGATGAGCTTAAGCCGGGTAAGGTGCTTCGGCGACTCAGACTTGGTGGCTCAACAAGTATCAGGAAAGTGGGACTCCAAAGACCCTCTGATGGCGGCTTATCGCCGCGAAGTTGATGCCATTGCTGGGCACTTTCAGGGTTACCAAGTAGAGCACATCGATCGCAGGAAGAACGAGGCAGCTGATGCTTTAAGCCGGCTGGGCTCTCAGCGAAAACCGGTGCCGCCTAATACTTTCCTGGACGTCCTATATAACCCTTCTGTTAAGTTGCCTACAGAGGAGGACTTGGCTGTCCCTGACCCGGAGGCACGACTGGTGGCGGCTCTCCACATCATACCGGACTAGACAGTGCCCTATTTGGCTTACATGACCCGAGGAGATTTGCTTGAGGATGAAACTTTGGCCAGACAAATAACCCGGCGGTCTAAGTCAATGATTGTTATCAATGGTGAGCTGCATCGCCGCAGTATTACGGGAGCGTTCCAGCGTTGTGTCTCCCCTGAGGAAGGTCAAGAGATCTTGCGTGAGATTCATGAAGGGGATTGTGGCCATCACGCCAGCTCAAAGTCTCTTGTGGCCAAGGCTTTTCGTCATGGTTTTTATTGGCTGACGGCTCATGCTGATGCGGAGGACTTGGTCAGTAAATGTGATGGTTGCCAAAGATTCTCGCGACGGGCTCATGTGCCGGCTCAGGAGCTGAGGATGATCCCAATTACTTGGCCCTTTGAGGTCTGGGGGCTTGATATGGTTGGGCCTTTTAAAAGGTCCAAGGATAAGAAGACCCACCTCTTGGTGGCAGTTGACAAATTTACCAAGTGGGTTGAAGCAGAGCCAGTTAGCAAGTGTGATGCAGCCACGGCGGTTCAATTTATGAAAAAGGTGATTTTTCGCTTTGGCTTTCCGCACAGCATTATAACTGACAATGGTACCAATCTATCCAAAGGCGCCATGGAGGAGTTTTGTCAACGAGAGCATATCCGACTTGATGTTTCATCAGTGGCTCATCCTCAATCCAATGGTCAAGCGGAGAGGGCTAATCAGGAGATCTTGAAGGGTATGAAGCCCCGGCTTTTGGTCCCTTTGCAACGGACGCCAGGTTGTTGGGTGGAGGAGTTACCCTCCGTGTTGTGGAGCATCAATACTACTCCTAACAGGTCTACAGGTTTCACGCCTTTCTTCATGGTTTATGGAGCAGAAGCAGTCCTCCCCAGTGACATCCGCCATGACTCGCCTCGAGTGGCGGCTTATGTTGAGGCGGATAATGAACAGGCGCGCCAAGATGCTCTTGACTTGTTGGACGAACAGCGTGATGTGGCAGCAGCTCGCTCAGCGATTTACCAACAAGACCTGCGCCGTTATCATAGTTGCCGGGTTAAATCCCGGGTCTTTCAGGAAGGCGATCTGGTGCTCCGGCTCATCCAAGATCAAACAGATGGGCACAAGCTATCCCCGCCTTGGGAAGGGCCCTTTGTGGTCAGCAAGAATTTGCACAATGGGTCATATTACCTCATTGACATTCGGGAGCACAAAGATTCATGTAAGTCGGAGGAAGAGACCCGTCGGTCGTGGAATATAGCTCAGCTTCGGCCTTACTACACTTGAGCCACCGGCTCTCATAATGTACATATTTCTCTAAGCCATGTATATATTATGATAAGCAATAAAGCAGGACCTCTATCCTTTTTTCTCCTCCAAATGTGCACGTGTTGTTTTCATTGCAAGATCACATGATTACTTGAAGGAGGATCCGGCTTATGATCGTATTCGAATCTAGCCGTAGGCAATAAGGTCACTTGGGGGCTTCCTGTTCAAACATAGGTCATATTCGAACCAAAGAGAACATAGCTGTCGATACCCATTTGATTGGCAAAGTGCCGAGCTCATTGGGGAGTTTTCTTTGATCATATTTGAATCATAGTTTAACCCCTTTGGGAACCGACGTGGATCGTATTCGAATCAGCATCGTTAAACAATTCTTAAAATCATTTGGGGGCTTCCTGTCCAAACATGGGTCGTATTCGAACCAAAGAGAACATAGCTGTCGGTACCCTCTTGATTGGCATCGCCACACCCACTGGGGGCTATATGATCGCATTCGAATCCTAGCATAACCCCTTTGGGACGGGTCTCTGGTCGTATTCGAACCGGAAGCCCCTACGTTTTTCTGATTTATAGCAAGTTCTTCTGATTATTTCAAGTATGCACGGCGGGTCTCAATTTGCCGGCTTAACTTTGATTTACAGTGCTAGTCGAATACAACCGGCGTCATTAAAACTGGTAAACTGGAATTGAGGTACCAACCTTATTACCCGGGTTGTATAAGCCGGAAGTGTGCTGGCAGGCTGGTAAGTGTGTTGTTACGGTTATATCAAGGACATAATTGAGGACCAGTCTTTGGTGAATCATATTCCGGGTTATATACATAAGACTATGATTCTCCGGGCGGTAAGCCACCTCGAGACTTGTGATTTGTCTTTCTATGCAGGATAGTTAAAGACAACTATTTAAGCTTAAAGAACATGACTGATCAACTATAACCCGGAGACATATAAGGAAGCAACTTTCATAAGAATTCAGCATTCAACACGTGCACGATGGCACGGCACAGTTAAAGTATTGATCCTATTCTATTACAAGACTCATTGAGTCCAAAAGGGTGAAGCATTGTTTCACACAAACCGTCTACAGAGTTACGACGCTTGCTGGGTTGAAGTCTCCGGCTCATCCCTCTCCTCTCCTCCGGCTGTTCCCAAGACCTGGAAAGTTGACGACTTCCAATCAATGCCACTCAGAGCTTCGAATTGAGCTTCCTCGTCAATTAACCCGGCCGGGTCAATCTCCGGGGCGAAGGTGTGCTTACGAGCTGGCGGGACTAAGATGATGGCTTCATAGCGCGGAGTGGGGATCCTCTGATTCTCTGCATCGTAACCCGGCTGGTACTTAGTTAGATCTGTATCATTGCCAACCAGAGTGGCCACCGGGCATACAATCTTCACGCAGGCTGCGAAGTCCTTTTGGTTGAAGGCGGTGCCGTCTTCCTTCAAACTGGGGTAGCCCAGAGCGATGTCCGCCGGGTCTAGTTCTGGAAGGAACGCCTTGGCCCAGCTTAGAGCAGCTATAGCTCCGGCTCCTGCAGAGGCCCGTCGCAGCTCTTGGATACGTTGAGGAAGAACGGCGAGCCGGCGAAGAACTTCCGCCAGGTGAGTCGGCACCTCATTGGATAGGGCCACCGCAGCCAAAGCACGCTGTGACCTGGTGTAGAGCTGCTCCACCAGGGTGTACACGGCCTTTAGCTTGGTTACCACACTTTGGTTGAGGTTGGCGCTTCTGGGACCTGTTTAACAGAATAAGATAAGCCACCGACAAGGATGAGTTATGAGATATAAAGCTTATGAACTTGATGAAAGCCGGTGAAATGACTTACCGAAGATTGCGGCAACCATCTGGGACACTTGGCGCTTTAAGCCGGAGAGTTCGGCGGTCTTCTCTGACAGAGCCTTCTCCGCCCGTTCGGCCCGGTTCACCAGAGTAGCCTTCTCTTCAGCCCAGGCTCTCCGTTCAGCGTCAAAGTCCGTCTTCAGCTTTTTCTTGCGCAGCAATACTGGACACAAATTTGGCATTTGCTTTCCGGGTCTCAGTTTCTTGTGTCTTCAGACGGGTCTTGAGATCGGAGATATCAGCTTCAAATTTCTTGCCAGTAGCCTGCATAATTTCCGGGTCATAGGACGAACAGTTACTATGCAATTTTAAAAGTCCCAAGCACTTTCCAAGCAAAGACACTTGGCACTTGGGGGCTAATGCATATCGAACGTTTACAAGTTACCAGTTCAAACGAATAAGCCGGAACTTAAGTCTACAACATATTCTATCATAAGTAGTAGACTTGGGGGCTAGAGCATGGTAAGAATAACAAGATAACTATGCAGTAAGTAAGAAGAAAGAAGAGTGATACCTCAGACTTCTGCTGAATCTGGTTCACCATGGCAATCTCTAAGTCCCAGCTCTTGTGCACCTGGCTGATATAGCCGGAGATGATCTCTCCGATGCTCAGATTGCCATAGTCGGTGAGGTCCAGATTGACCCGGTGGTGCCCTAACAACTCCTCCTTAGCGGAGCACTTGGCCAGCGCAGTAGGTCTCCCCGGCTCAACAAATTCCGTCCGGGTGATTACCACATCCGGGTCATCTGCTGGTTGAGCCGAGCTGGAGGCCTCCGGGTTAGCAGAAGCTTCTGCTATTGGTTTGTTGGTTGGTGCAGTGGCTTCAGGAGCAGGGGCAGCTGGCGGTTCTTGAGCTGCTACCTCCAGTTCAGGTAAGTCCGGCTCTTCGACCGGCTTGTTCTTCTTTGCCCTTTTGCTGAGTTTTGCCTGGGCACTGAAAAGACAAAAAGGTTAAGCACAAAAGTGTGAGTAAAGATAAGTACAACATGAGAAGATCATCGTTACCACGGGCACGGTCTTGAAAGCCGGCAGGTTCGACTGCATAGAGTCGCCAGAAGAGGGGGAAGTTTCCTGATAATTTGAGTCAGAAGAATTGAGCGGTTGACGTATAACACCCGCCAAAGGATGAAAAGGGTACAAGTTGGAGATAACCTCAGTTCGGCGTTTCCTCGATGCGTCAAGTAACCCGGAGGAGAGGTCAGTGTCCTTGTTGGTCCGGGTGTGCCGCCGGCTCTCATGAACCTGTCGCTTCAAAATAAATTGAGGATCTTGATAAGCTAAAGGATGTGAAAATCTTACTTTCCGGGTTACCCTTCGGACTTTCAGCCTTGGCAAGGGCTCCGAGTCGGAGGAAAGTGACATTACCTCTTCAACCACCGGGTTACTTGCTCCGGTGTCATCCTGTTGATGAATAGTATTGATAAGGTGGACAGAAATAAATAACAGATATAACAAGAGCTTACAGGTTCAGGGGTTACCTCTGACTCGGAGCTGTCGCTTAGTTGCATCAGCTCTGAAGCAGTAGGCCTATTTCCCTTCTTGCGGGGAGCGGCTCTCTTGGCGGCCTTCTTGGTCGCCTCATGGTCATATTTGACATTCCAGAATTTGTCATCAGCCTGAAAAATACAATGATGACTTCTTAAAGATTCAGATGAAAGTTATCTACAGAAGAAGATAAGATGTTCAGATCAGCGGCTTACTGCTGGGGCTGGGTTGGTCTTGCAGAAGGGGGCTAACCCGGTCCTCCCGCAGTCTGCCAAGCTCTCGTTCAAGAGAGCCTTGGTCATGTCTTCAGCAACGTCTTCAGGAAGATCGTTGCGGCTGTGTCGCAGGGGGTCATCTTTCCGGCCTGTGTACTCACGCATTAAGCCGGGGCGGTGGCTCAGGGGGATCACCCGCCACGAGATCCAGACCCAGACCAGATCAATTCCGTTGAGACCATTGCCTAGGAGAGCCTTGATCTTGTTGATGGTGGGGAGCAGAGGTTGGCGCTCCGCCTGAGTTAACTTGTCAGACAGAGGGTGAGTTGGCTCCAGACGTGAAGGGCGAAAGCCGGGCAGCGGGCTCTCGTCAGCCGGCGACGTGTCTTGGCAATAGAACCACGTCTGGTTCCAGTCCTTTGGGTGACTCGGCAGCTCGGCGTAAGGGAAAAGGCAGTCTCTCCGTCGCTGAATGGAGATTCCGCCAAGTTCCAAACTTGGCCCGTTGGCGCATTCGTTCTGGCGGTTCAGGTAGAAGAGCTCTCTGAAGAGTAGCAGGCTGGGCTCTTCTCCAAGATAAACCTCGCAGAACACTTGGAAATTGCATATGTTGGACACCGAGTTGGGTCCTATATCTTGTGGCCGTAGGTCAAAGAAATTCAGTACATCCCTGAAGAACTTTGAGTCGGGCGGTGCGAAGCCCCGGCTCATGTGATCCGCAAAAATCACTACCTCCCCGTCCTTTGGCTGTGGTCTCTCCTCTGACGGGTCAGGGGCACGGTAGGACATGACGTCCTTCTTAGGCAGGTAACCTGACTTGACAAAATCCGCTAAAGTCTCGTCGGTGACATTGGACCTCATCCAATTGCAAGTGATGGATGCCTTAGGAGCTTTGGGAGGCATGGCGAAAGTCGACAGCCTATGATAAAAGAAAACGTCCGGTTTAATTATAAGTCGGAGGAAATTTACAGTTCAGTGTTAAAGTGGCGGCTTATGGAGGGGCCTAATGACATATATCTAGGTGCACCGGGTTATCTAAGCCGCTGGAAGTATTAAGAAGTAATTCAATTGTCTACGACCTTGTCACAGATAAGCCGGAAAATTTAATGGCGCCTGGCCTCCTTTGAGGCGGAAGGTCCTACGGCACGTGGTTTCTTTAAACCGGAAATGTAAACCGCCATGACTCAACGAGTGCAGTTTTTTACTAAGTGTGGTGAAAACAGGTTTCACACATTGCAGTAAATAATTTGGATCAAAATGGTCGGTCAAAAGGAAAGTTTCTAGACCTAAAAACAGACGCAGGGGAAGTTCTTGGGCTCGAACGAGGCCTTTACGCAGTAAAAAGAGGTCTACTTGCATTTGAAATGAGTACTAAACAGTCGCCGCATTGGTTCTATACTATCCTAAGATCAAGAAGAGGAAGTAAAAAGGAAAACTACCAAGAACTCGTGGGCGGCGGCAAAGAACACAGAAGAACAGGACGAACCTACTGCAGATCTGTTCTACGGGGCAGCCAGAACTTACAGGTGCTGGTAAGTCGCGGAGGTCGCCACCGTTTTCTCTGGACACAACAGGTTGATGCAGCAGCCGGAGTTGGCGAGGAGGAGGAGACCCGCGGCGGCGACAGCAACAGAGCTTGAGCGAAGAAGCAGTGGCGCGAGGAGGAAGACGAGCTGCTGGAGGTGCAACGGGCCGGCCTATTTATAAGGCCAGGCTCATAAGTGGGCGCGAGAAACGAGGAGGCCACGGCGCGGTTATCTTACTTGAGAGGCGCCTCGATTTTCAGGATGGCAGTAAAAGATAAGATCCGTTGCGGATCCGGTGGAGTAAAAAAATGGACTTAATGGAAGCTGACGTCACGGCGGATTACCCGGAGTCCAGAGGATGACGTCACGCCGGGTTATGGCCTTCACACAATTGTAAGCCGGAGATTTTCTGTCGAAAGAATTGAAGATTGACATGAGCCGGCTCAAATAAATCTGGGGCCTAATGTTGAGGATATAGACCTTAGAGTCACCCGCCAGAAGGGGCCGGGTTACTCATAATGGTCATCGCCAGAAGCCCGGCGACAAGCTTGAAGACGGTGGGCCAAAAGATGGGCTTAAGACCCGGATATGGCTTAAAGCCCGTAGTTACAAATATCATTATGGTAGAACTTGTAGTGTAAGGCAAGAATAGTTGAGAGTCCGAGCCGGACACTTTTATGAGCCGGCCGGAACTCTGAGAGCTGCTGGGCGTCAGCCTCCCTATATAAAGGGACGACCCGGCAGTGGTTTAGGGGCAAGAAAGATCTCATCGAGAGCCAGGCATAGCAGTTAAGCTCCCTGGTCATCGAAACCCTAATCAATACCACCTCAACTGGACGTAGGCTTTTACCTTCACCGTAAGGGGCTGAACCAGTATAAACCCTCGTGTTCCTTGTCCCGTTAACCCGTTCAAGCTTCCTAGCGGCGATGGCTCCACGACTAAGTCCTAGCTTGAGGACATCTGCCGTGACAATTCCACGACAGGATTAGAGGGATGTCTATCTAAGTGGGAGTTCTTAAGTAATATGATTAATTGAACTTAAATTTATCATGAACTTAGTCCTGATAGTATTTTTGCAAATTATGTTGTAGATCAATAGCTCGCGTTGTTGCTTTCCTATGTTTATTTTTGATATGTTCCTAGAGAAAATTATGTTGAAAGATGTTAGTAGCAAAGATGCGGATTGGATCCGTGATCTGAGGATTATCCTCATTGCTGCACAGAAGAATTATGTCCTTGATGCACCGCTAGGTGACAGACCTATTGCAGGAGCAGATGCAGACGTTATGAACGTTTGGCTAGCTCAATATGATGACTACTTGATAGTTTAGTGCACCATGCTTAACGGCTTAGAATCGGGACTTCAAAGACGTTTTGAACGTCATGGACCATATGAGATGTTCCAAGAGTTGAAGTTAATATTTCAAGCAAATACCCGAGTTGAGAGATATGAAGTCTCCAAACAAGTTCTATAGCTAAAAGATGGAGGAGAATAGCTCAAGCAGTGAGCATGTGCTGAGATTGTCTGAGTACTACAATCGCTTGAATCAAGTGGGAGTTAATCTTCCAGATAAAATAGTGATTGACAGAATTCTCTAGTCACCATCACCAAGTTAGTAGAACTTCGTGATGAACTATAGTATGCAAGGGATGACGAAAGTAATTCCCGAGCTCTTCGTGATGCTGAAATCAACGAAGGTAGAAATCAAGAAAAACATCAAGTGTTGATGGTTGAAAAGACCACTAGTTTCAAGAAAAGGGCAAAGGGAAGAAGGGGAACTTCAAGAAGAATGGCAAGCAAGTTGCTACTCAAGTGAAGAAGCCCAAGTCTGTACCTAAGCCTGAGACTAAGTGCTTCTACTGCAAAGGGACTGGTCACTGGAAGCGGAACTGCCCCAAGTATTTGGTGGATAAGAAGGATGGCAAAGTGAACAAAGGTATATTGGATATACATGTTATTGATGTGTACTTTACTAGTGTTTATAGCAACCCCTCGATATTTGATACTGGTTCAGTTGCTAAGAGTAGTAACTCGAAACGGGAGTTGCATAATAAACAGAGACTAGTGAAAGGCGAGGTGACGATGTGTGTTGGAAGTAATTCCAAGATTGATATGATCATCATCGCACACTCCCTATACTTTCGGGATTAGTGTTGAAACAAATTAGTGTTGTTTGGTGTTTGCATTGAGCATGAATATGATTTGATCATGTTTGTTGCAATACGGTTATTCATTTAAATTAGAGAATAATTGTTGTTCTGTTTACATGAATAAAACCTTTTATGGTCATACACCCAATAAAATGGTTTGTTGGATCTCGATCGTAGTGATACACATATTCATAATAATGAAGCCAAAAGATGGAAAGTTAATAATGATAGTGCAACTTATTTGTGGCACTGCCATTTAGGTCATATTGGTGTAAAGCGCATGAAGAAACTCCATACTGATGGGATTTTGGAATCACTTGATTATGAATCACTTGATGCTTGCGAACCGTGCCTCATGGGCAAGATGACTAAAACGCCGTTCTCCGGAACTATGGAGAGAGCAACAGATTTGTTGGAAATCATACATACAGATGTATGTGGTCCGATGAATATTGAGGCTCGTAGCAGGTATCATTATTTTCTGACCTTCACAGATGATTTGAGCAGATATGGGTATATCTACTTAATGAAACAGAAGTCTGAAACATTTGAAAAGTTCATATAATTTCAGAGTGAAGCGGAAAATCATCGTAACAAGAAAATAAAGTTTCTACGATCTGATGGTAGAGAAGAGTATTTGAGTTACGAGTTTGGCCTTCAGTTAAAACAATGTGAAATAGTTTCACTACTCACGCCACCTGGAACACCACGGTGTAATGGTGTGTCCGAACATCGTAACCGTACTTTATTAGATATGGTGCGATATATGATATCTCTTACCGATCTACCACTATCGTTTTGGGGTTATGCATTAGAGACAGCTGCATTCACGTTAAATAGGGTACCATCTAAATCCGTTGAGATGACATCTTATGAACTGTGGTTTGGCAAGAAACCAAAGTTGTCGTTTCTTAAAGTTTGGGGTTGCGATGCTTATGTGAAAAGGTTTCATCCTGATAAGCTCAAACCCAAATCGGAGAAATATGTCTTCATAGGATACCCAAAGGAGACTGTTGGGTACACCTTCTATCACAGATCCGAAGGCAAGACATTCGTTGCTAAGAATGGATCCTTTCTAGAGAAGGAGTTTCTCTTGAAAGAAGTGAGTGGGAGGAAAGTAGAGCTTGATGAGGTAATTGTACCTGCTCCCTTATTGGAAAGTAGTTCATCACTGAAATCAGTTCCAGTGATGCTTACACCAATTAGTGAGGAAGTTAATGATGATGTTCATGAAGCTTCAGATCAATTTACTACCGAACCTCGTAGGTCAACCAGAGTGAGATCCGCACCAGAGTGGTACAGTAATTCAGTTCTGGAGGTCATGTTACTTGACCATGACGAACCTACGAACTATGAAGAAGCGATGGTGAGCCCAGATTCCGCAAAATGGCTTGAGGCCATGAAATCTGAGATGGGATCCATGTATGAGAACAAAGTAAGGACTTTGATTGACTTGCCCAATGATCGGCGAGCCATTGAGATTAAATGGATCTTCAAGAGGAAGACGGACACTGATAGTAGTGTTACTATCTACAAAGCTAGAATTGTCGCAAAAGGTTTTCGACAAGTTTAAGGTGTTGACTACGATGAGAGTTTCTCACTCGTATCTATGCTTAAGTCTGTCCGAATCATGTTAGCAATTGCCGCATTTTATGAAATCTGGCAAATGGATAAACAAAACTGCATTCCTTAATGGATTCATTAAAGAAGAGTTGTATATGATGCAACCAGAAGGTTTTGTCAATCCTAAAGGTGCTAACAAAATATGCAAAATCCAGCGATCCATCTATGGACTGGTGCAAGCATCTCAGAGTTGGAATATACGCTTTGATAAGTTGATCAAAGCATATAGTTTTATACAGACTTGCGGTGAAGCCTGTATTTACAAGAAAGTGAGTGGGAGCACTACAACATTTCTGATAAGTATATGTGAATGACATATTGTTGATCGGAAATAATATAGAATTATTCTGCAAAGCATAAAGGAGTGTTTGAAAGGAGTTTTTCAAAGAAAGACCTCGGTGAAGCTGCTTACATATTGAGCATCAAGATCTATAGAGATAGATCAAGACGCTTGATAAGTTTTTTCAATGAGTACATACCTTAACAAGATTTTGAAGTGGTTCAAAATGGAATAGTCAAAGAAAGAGTTTCTTGCCTGTGTTACAAGGTGTGAAATTGAGTAAGACTCAAAGCCCGACCACGGCAGAAGATAGAAAAAAAATGAAAGTCATTTCCTATGCCTCGGACATAGGTTCTATAAAGTATGCCATGCTGTGTACCAGATCTATTGTATACCCTACACTGATTTTGGCAAGGGAGTACAATAGTGATCTAGGAGTAGATCACTGGACAGCGGTCAAAATTATCCTTACTGGAATAAGGATATGTTTCTCGATTATGGAAGTGACAAAAGGTTCGTCGTAAAGGGTTACGTCGATGCAAGTTTTGACACTAATCTAGATGACTCTAAGTCTCGGTCTAGATACATAATGAAAGAGGGAGCAATTAGCTAGAGTAGCTCCGTGGAGAGCATTGTAGACATAGAAATTTGCAAAATACTTACGGATCTGAATGTGACAGACCCGTTGACTAAAATTATCTCACAAGCAAAACATGATCACACCTTAGTACTCTTTGGGTGTTAATCACATAAGCGATGTGAACTATATTACTGACTCTAGTAAACCCTTTGGGTGTTGGTCACATGACAATGTGAACTATGGGTGTTAATCACATGGTGATGTGAACTATTGACGTTAAATCACATGGCGATGTAATCTAGATTATTGACTCTAGTGCAAGTGGGAGACTGAAGGAAATATGCCCTAGAGGCAATAATCAAGTATTATTTATTTCCTTATATCATGATAAATGTTTATTATTCATGCTAGAATTGTCTTAACCGGAAACATAATACATGTGTGAATACATAGACAAACAGTGTGTCACTAGTATGCCTCTACTTGACTAGCTCGTTAATCAAAGATGGTTATGTTTCCTAGCCATAGACATGAGTTGTCATTTGATTAACGGGATCACCTCATTAGGAGAATGACGTGATTGACTTGACCCATTCCGTTAGCTTAGCACCCGATCGTTTAGTTTGTTGCTATTGCTTTCTTCATGACTTATACATGTTCCTATGACTATGAGATTATGAAACACCCGTTTACCGGAGGAACACTTTGTGTGCTACCAAACGTCACAACGTAAATGGGTGATTATAAAGGTGCTCTACAGGTGTCTCCAAAGGTACTTGTTGGGTTGGCGCATTTCGAGATTAGGATTTGTCACTCCGATTGTCGGAGAGGTATCTCTGGGCCCACTCAGTAATGCACATCACTATAAGCCTTGCAAGCATTGTGACTAATGAGTTAGTTGCGGGATGATGTATTACAGAACGAGTAAAGAGACTTGCCGGTAACGAGATTGAACTAGGTATCGAGATACCGACGATCGAATCTCGGGCAAGTAACATACCGATGACAAAGGGAACAATGTATGTTGTTATGCGGTCTGACCGATAAAGATCTTCGTAGAATATGTAGGAACCAATATGAGCATCCAGGTTCCGCTATTGGTTATTGACCGGAGAGGTGTCTCGGTCATGTCTACATAGTTCTCGAACCCGTAGGGTCCGCACGCTTAAAGTTACGATGACAGTTATATTATGAGTTTATATGTTTTGATGTACCGAAGGTTGTTCGGAGTCCTGGATGTGATCACGGACATGACGAGGAGTCTTGAAATGGTCGAGACATAAAGATTGATATATTTGACGACTATATTCGGACACCGGAAGTGTTCCGGAGAAGTTTCGGATAAAACCGGAGTGCCGGAGGGGTTACCGGAACCCCCCGGGGAAGTATTGGGCCTTAGTGGGCCTTGAGGGGAGAGAGAGGGCAGCAGCCAGGAGGTGGCGCGCCCCCTCCCATGAGGAGTCCTAATTGAACTAGGGGAGGGGGGTGCAGCCCCTCTTTCCCTCTCCCTCTCCCTCTCTTTCCTTCCCCCCCCCCCTCTCTTCCTAGTTGGACTAGGAAAGGGGAGTCCTTCTCCTACTAGGAGGAGGACTCCCCCCCTCTCCTTGGCGCGCCCAAGGCAGCCGCCCTCCCCCTTGCTCCTTTATATACGGGGCAGGGGGGCACCTCTACACACAACTTGATATACGATATTTTAGCCGTGTGCGGTGCCCCCCTCCACCATATTACACCTCGATAATACCGTTGCGGAGCTTAGGCGAAGCCCTGCGTCGGTGGAACATCATCATCGTCACTACGCCGTCGTGCTGACGAAACTCTCCCTCAACACTCGGCTGGATCGGAGTTCAAGGGACGTCATCGAGCTGAACGTGTGCTGAACTCGGAGGTGCCGTGCGTTCGGTACTTGATCGGTCGGATCGTGAAGACGTACGACTACATCAACCGCGTTGTGATAACGCTTCCGCTGTCGGTCTACGAGGGTACGTGGACAACACTCTCCCCTCTCGTTGCTATGCATCACCATGATCTTGGATGTGCGTAGGAAATTTTTGGAAATTACTACGTTCCCCAACACTAATCTCTTAGGGGCAAGCTTACGCTAACCATGATTCGCAAGTGAATCAGATCACAGCACCAGGCGATGGTTCCGGCATGGCGACATCCGCCTCACCAAGAGAGACCCACTGGGGGCTGCGCGGGAGGGGCCAGGAGTAAGGCCCCTCTCCACGTCACACGGAGCAAGGCGTCGCCCGGAGGTAGGCCCTCTATCGGGGAGGTGCCGACGAGCCTTCGCCCGGCAGAGGACCCGTGGTCGCCGAGGGCGCCGCTGGCATCCCCTCTGCCCCCTTTGGTGCCGTCTTGGTTTCCGGTCGTCCCAACTGTGGTAGAGGGTGGCGCAAGGCGGGGCCCTCGTCTGGCGATATGAAGTAAGGCTCACGCCTGTGAAGGTCTCTGCTCGTGACACTCTCACGTAATAATGAGTGGGGTTGTACACGCCCCGGAGCCTCAGTAGTGCCCCCTTGGGCCTCGGGGGTTCCCTCCCACGTCCTAGTGGCAGCACTTAGCTCCGCGCTGGTGAGAAGACTTGAAGACATGAAGACTAGGCGCCGGACGCGGCCATTTGCTTTGGATTCCTTTTCTGTAGCCCTACCTTCTGGGTTTGAATTTGAGTTGAAGTTGAATTTTCATTGATGCGTGCGGGGGGTGCCTTTTCTCGATTTCTTGCTATCTAGTTCTTGCCTTAATTTGGAGTTCGTGCTTATTGCTTTCCCTTCGCGAGCCCCTCGCAAGCGGGGCTGGGCATGGCACGTGCGCGCCACGCGCATGCCTTATCACGGCTGGCGCTTGCTCCTTGCGAAGCCCCCTCGGGCGGGTCGATAGGCGCCTCAGGAGCTTCTCAGGAACTCACAACCTGGTGAGTCGGTTCGGAACCGGCCCAGGTCAAGGTAAATTACAACAACAAACTCGCCACGGGACTCGTGAGCATATGAAGGCACATGTTCTGCTTGGCTCAAAAATAGGGATAGTAATCTGTTTACATGAGGGGCTCCCCTCCCAAAATGCTCTTACAACCTCTAGGGTCGCGCCCGAGCTTTGTGTGCAGGATAAACAACAGGGGAACACGGGATCAGTCAGACAAATCGCTCGCTGCGTCCCCTAGGTCGCCCTCAGGCGCGTCGCTGGCGTCGCTATCATCTTCGCTAGCCTCGCCCTCACCTTCACCAGCGCCACCGTCACCGTCGTCAACCACATCGCCTTCGTCCGCCGCGACCACCACCGTGTCATCCTCGGAAGCGAAGGCCCTGACCAGCGCGTCCACATTGTCCTCCACCCACCGCGCCAGGTCATCCCGGATGGCCTCCGGAACGGGGGCAATGGCAGCATCAAAATCAAAGTTGGGGTAGGTGTTTTGGAGATGGCTGAAGACTCGGGAGAACACGCGCCTCAGCAGACCGCGACTCCTCTCTTCAACAAGCTGGCGAGCCCTCTTGGAATGATTCTCCAGGTGCGTCACCACCTCGGTGAAGAAGCAGACATGGCTGGCGTAGTCGGTCGTGCGGGGATGAGGGGCGTTCTCATCGCAGATGTGGCGCGGCGCCAAGTTAGCCCTGTTCCTGAGGCTCTCAAGCATGGGGGCATGCACGCGCTCCAGTGTCCGCCACTAGAGCACTTCCTCCCTGTTCTGCCGCGCAACGGACTCGGCGTCAGCGACCCGCTGCTGAAGAGAGAGCAGCTCGGCGCGGGCGGAGGCCAGTTCCACCTGCGCCGAGACCAGGGCGGCTGCGGTGGCCTCCTCGTGCCGCTCCACATCAGCTAACCTAGGCCTAAGGGCATCAGTCCTACCTGCAGCCTCAGCTTCCGCAAGCTTCAACTCCAGGTCGTGCCTACCCTCAAGATCCGCGCGGGCCTCGGCCACCCAGCGATCGATCTCCTCCTGAGCCTTGGCCTCGCGTGCGCCAACGGCATCTTCCGCTTGGGCAACTTGACGCTCCATCGTCTACAGTCGCTCGAGCTCGAGGCTACGCTCCACGACTTCCAGTGCCAACGCCTCCTCGTGCTTCTGGATCTCTTCTTCTTTGGCGGGCGTCCCCCTCGACGACGCAAGGGCGGCCCTGCGCTCCTCCACTTGCCGCTCCAAGGAGGCGCTCCAGGCTTGGAGCTCCCACGCGCGCTTCTCCGCGGCCTCGCGACGGCGGTCAGCTTCTCGGGCCTCTTCCTGAGCTCGAGAGCAGGCCTCACGCGAGGCTATGAGAGAGGCCTCGGCCTTTGAATTATCAAGCTCGCGCTGGTGGCGCTCGAGTTTGATAGCCACCTTCAGCTTGTGCCGCTCCTCCACCAGACGAAGACCCTCGGCAACAAGTCGCGCGTCCACTTCCACGAGCTCTTCACCAAGCCGGTTCATCGCGCCCATCGCCTCCTGAAGGAGCTCGTGGCGGACGACGCTCCTCTCTTGCACAAACTTGAGTATGCCGCTGACTCCGTCCTCCGCTGCGGGGGACGCGGACCGGACGCGAAGCGGCACGCCCCCTAGTAGCGGCCTGCCCGGCTACCGGTCCAGCCGCGCGAGGGGCCCAGACGAGTGAAGATCCGCCGCCTGAAGAGGACCCCAGGATCGAAGCCAACCAACCGCCGTCCAATACCAGGGGAGGGGCCCTTGGCACACCGGCCGCGCTCCAAGCAAGGCCGACAAGAGAAGGCGACGAAGGCATGAGCTCAAGGCACCCCGTTGGCGGGCTGGCTTCCCCGGCAGGTCCCACGCCGGGGGCGGCGTGCAGGCTCGCAGCGCTCAAGTCTAGCGGGGAGACGGGGCGAGAGGAGGCCGCTTCTCAGGAGATTCCGCAGCCCTGGTGGAAGGGATCCTGAAGAGCCATCGTCAGGAAGAGAAGCAGCACTCAGAGAATCACAAAGATAAGGTACTTACTCGTCAATGGCGATATACTTCCTTCGCTTCAACGGCCCGAAGGCGCCACTCCGACCGCTCGGAGATCCCTTCCTCTTGCGGAGCTCCTCGAAGTCCACGCGGAGCCGGCCGAAGCGGTGAACGTGGAGACCATCTCGGGGCGCAACTGAAGAAGCGCCTGAGGAGGCCTCAGGGACGCCAAGCCGGGGAAGCTGTCGGGCTCCGCCTCGCAGCAACCTGCCGAGGCCTCAGGGGCTTCGACCTCAGGAACAGCAGGCTGCGTCACCCCTTCAGCTGCCGCCCCAGCGTGGGGATCACGGGTTCCCGAGGACGACGCCTTGGGAGCCTCGGGCTGCGTCGACACATCTGCACCAGCGCCCCCGGGCTCCGACGATAATTGCCCCCCGGCGTCCACTCTTGGGGCAGGATCGGGGCTGACGCGAAGGAGAGGGACCACGATGATGGGGATCTCACGGGGCCCCACAAGGCCGACTGGACGCAGCCCCCACTCATCGAAGGAGGGCATGTGCTTTACAAATTGCACCTTGTTCAAGTAGCGGTACAGAAGACAACTCTTCCCTGGCATGTCGTCAGGCAGCGGGACGCCTGTCAGGACCTCGAGCACCGTTCGCCGAGCCTCGAGGGGGAGCCCGGACTTCTGAAGTCTCATGTGGTCGTTGCTGCTGAGCAAGGCCCACATCGGTCGAGAGTGTCACTGAAGTGGAGCAACTCGGCGCCTGACGAACTCCTGCACCACCATAGGTGCAGTCACGCCGCGGTCCTTCAGCCTCTTCAACCTAAGCCAGATGGGGACAAGGCAAGGATCGGCGAGCCTCTGGTGGCACCAACCGGAGTTGGGAATGGCGGGCACCGATGGACAAGAGAGCAGGGGGCTGCGCACTCCGACATCGACAAATACCCACCGCGTCCGAAACTCGCTCGTTGATGGTGGAAGCTCAAAGTCAATCCCCGCACCGGTCGGTGCTACCACGGCCTGGAAGCTCAGGCATCCCGAGGTCTGTCGGGAATCACTCAGGTACAACGAGAAGAAGTGGCAGAGGAGTGCCACGGAAGGAGCAATACCCACCATGGCCTTGCAAACAAAGGCGAAGACGGCGAGAAGGGTCACGGATTGAGGATCGAGGTGCAGCATGTGGATCTAGTAATGGGCAAGCACTGCGTTGAAGAAGGCAGAAAAGGGAGGAACCAGGCCGGCCCAGAGGGCGCCGATGAAGAATGGGACCTCGGTGGCCGTCCTGTCGATGCGAGCTCAGGATGCAGGCCGGGCCACCGTTTTCCCCCACTCATTGAAGCTGGAGGCGAGCATGGGGCGCACCTTGTCCATGGCTTCTTGGTTGAGCACTAGCGACCTACCAACGGCGGGTTCAATGGCCGGATGTAGTTTGGCGGAGTACAGGGGCTCCTTCCCTTTCTCCGTATGATCCGGCGCCATGGCGATGAGAGAGATGAGCTCAGATCGGATTGGGAGAAGGAGGTGAGCTTCGAGAAAGCGGAAGAATTGGGGAATGCGCTGCAACGAGGGAAAGGAAACCGTGTAGACAGCGGTGGCCACCTAGCCAGGTGGGTATCTAGGCAGTGTGGGGAAGCGAAGACGCCTACGTCCAATCAACCGCCACGCGTCGACCGAGGCCGCAAGCTGTGGGGGGCCCGCGGCGCTCCGCACTTGCCCTTTGGCTTCGCTTCGAAGCCAAGTCCGAGCACGCCTTGGGCCCGGGGGCTACTGTCGGCGTTCTGGGAACGGGGGTCCCCAGACTTGCCTGCCTGCGGCCCATGGCGTGGCTCTACTAGCGGGCCCATACAGCCCATCTTCACCAACAAGCTCTCAGGACCCTCGCGAGGGGCCAAGCCTCGCGAGGCGGACGACAGAAGACCTCCTCGGGAGCGGCCTCACCAGGCTGGTTTGCGAGGGCTGGAGAGATCAACGCAAGGCAAACCTCGCGAGGTTCTCGTGACGTGAGCCATGACGACCAAGGCCATTCGGGCGCCAGCCGGGCGCCAACGCGCACAGTATCCTTGTTTCCCCTTTGGTGCTAAGGGGGCAAGCGCAGGCGAGGAGTACCGAGGCGTCAAGCAACGGTTTCCCTATCAGTGCAACGAGACCAAGACCAGCAGGACGGCAAGACGGAGGTCACCGTGGAGCCCAAGGCGGCTTCACCACCAGAGCCTTTGGCAGGCGAAGACTACTTTTGTCAGGATAAGCTGTACTAGCTGTCCCCTTTCAAATTGGCCATTGTGGGATCCCTTCCCGCTCAATATTTGGGAAGAGGACCGGGGCCTCTATAAATAGGACTAGCCACCACAGTAGGAGGGGATCCCCATCTAGAGCAATCCTCACACACCCTCAAGTTCACCAAGCACAAGAACACCTCTCCTCGGGAGGCTGTTCTTCCCCTTGTACTGTTCATCCTCAGGCCAAGAGGCAATCCACCACCACCACACTGGAGTAGGGTATTACACCACAATGGTGGCCCAAACCAGTATAAATCTTGTGTCCCTTGTGTTGTGAGTTCATCAAGCTAGCCTAGAGATCGTGAAGTGTGTGAGGGCATGATCGGTGAGGGAGAGATCTTCGCGCGCACCCCAGAGTTCGAACCTTAAGGGTTTTGCCGGAACCCGAGATCCGACATCTGGCGTACCGCAGAACGGAGGAAACGGGCCTTCTGTTCGACTGTGTATGGTCGAAACGGGGTCCTGTTCATTGGGAAGGGTCTGGCGTACCATAAAGCAGAGGAAACAGACTTGTGTTCGACCGCGTACGGTTGAAACAGGATCCTGTTGATCGCGAGGGGTGTGGCGTACCGCAAAACGGAGGAAATGGACTTGTGTTGGAGCGCCTACGGTCGAAATGGGGTCTTGTTCATCGGGACGGTTGTGGCGTACCGCAAAACGGGACTCCACGGGCTACTGTTCATCCACCGTCGACTTCTTCCAGCCTCCACCTGCTACTGTTCATCCACCGTGACTTCCTCCAGCCTCCACCAGCTATTGTTCATCCAATGGGTCTTGTTCATCCAGCCTCCACCGGCTACTGTTCGTCCAGCCCTCCACGGGGTCCTGTTCATCCAGCCTCCACCGGCTACTGTTCAACCAGCCCTCCACGGGGTCCTGTTCAACCATCCCTCCACGGGATCCCTTCACCGGCTACTGTTCATCCACCCCCACCTCCTCGATCAGGGTCATGTTCATGCAACGGCAATGGCCTCTACTACCACGGGATCTTGTTCATCCAACCCCCACTGGGAACTGTTCATCCAACCCCCACTAGGAACTGTTCATCAAGAGGCAGCTTCGATCGGCTTCAGTTAGCAGCAGTTGCGAAGGAATCACTCGGGTTCAGTTAACAGCAAGGGGTCGATCGGGGTTCAGTAACGTAGCTAGTGCAATCGCTCGGGTTCAGTTAGAGCCCAACGCCTCGCTCGGGCTCAGTTAGAGTGCAACGCCTCGCACACATGCGCGTACGTGTACGAGAGAAACGCACAAACCTCCGTGCATTGCTCGGCCCCGACCACCCACCGTAACCGAGAACTCCCCGATATTTTCCTCGCCCTCGCTTCTACCATGATTTTTTCCGTCATGGACGGCCCAAAGAATGTCATGCAGGTGTGTCTCCGGCCCGCCCAAGATGAAAAGCCCATTTCTATCATGATTTTTTGTCATAGAAGTAGGAGCCCACCACATCTATGGTGATACTGGGTTTTGTCATAATTATCGGCATAGAAGTGTCATAAGCATGACAGAAAATAAATTCGTTCGGCCCAAAATGTCACGGATGTGTCTTTTTTTGTAGTGCTCCATGTCGGAGTAAATGGCCACGGGTAGCCTAACCGACTCCCCCTGGCTCTTCGAAAAATTATCAAGCCATTCGAGCCTTCAAGCATACAAAGCATAGGGCCGCCTTCCCCCGGCCGGCTATCCCCAGGGCCGACTCCCAGAAGGCGACCCAGTCTCAGAAAACCTCCCCCGAGAAAGATACGAGATAGCCGACTCCAGGAAGCTGGCCCCAAGAGGACCGACTCCCAGAAGTCGGCCATGAAGAAAGCCGACTCCCAGAAGCCGGCCAAGACTGCACCCACTAAGACTGTACCCACATAACGGTGATAGGATGGGGCGTGGCCGCAGTACAGCCCACTACCCCCGAATCCCGGAACAGGCATGGCCACGGGGCGCCGTACGGGCCAGCCATCCCCTGTCCGGCACGGCACTGTAGCCATGTTGGCCCCGACGTCACCCACGACAGGTGCCAGAACGGCCCGCGGGCGGCGGGCCCCTTTGCCAGGGAGACATCTGGAGACGGCCCGGCCTCCTCTAATCGGCCAGGGATGTGGTCGGCTCCCAACAGCCGGCTACCTCCCTCCCTCGAAACATGCGCCCTATTAAGGAGACAAGATGAGGTAAGGCTACAGTGAGAGCTCGCAAGGCGGCAACACTGTAGCCATGCTTACCTCGACAAAGCCCTCGTCATCAGAGGCGAGGCAACAGTAACCAGCCGCCGACGAAGCCCCCATGCGGTGGGGTCGGCGTGCCGGCCAAGAAGCCGGCAGTCGGCGGGCCCCAATGACCGGCGGAGAAGCCGGCGAGCATAGCCACTGATGGCTGGGACTCGCGCCCAGCCGGATTACCATTGTACCCCTGGGGGGTAGGCCCATATAACCCCCCGGGACACCCATGCAAAAGGTTGGTCTCATAGAATTACACACACCACATAGAGAGAAAAGGAGAGCTAGCCTTGCCCTTCTTCTCCCTCTAACCCGACAGCTCAAGGAGCACTTCTAGCTACTTGCCTTGATCTAGTGATCATGCGGAGACCCCGCAGAGCAGGACTAGGGGTGTTATCTCCATGAAGAGCCCCGAACCTGGGTAAGATACGCCGGCGTGCATGTCTTCGCCTCATCCCGTTTCCAGGCACCGGCGACGTCTTACTGGCTCCCACAATGATAAGCCACCCGTTGGCATATGTCGCACCTACCACCCGACATTTGGCGCCCACCGTGGGGCCAGGTGCACCATCGTCCGGAGACCTGTTCTGGACGCGAACCCTTTTCCTCCCCCGCGAGCGCAGCCAGCCCGCTGCACCCGATGGCGCTTGCCCTGACGCGCTCCAAGGCGTTGCCGACGCCTGCGCAGCGAGCTGCCTCGCCGATCTTCTTGGCGAGGCTCACATCTCCGAGGAGCCCACGTCCGACGCAGGCACGGACTACCCAGAGAGTCGCCTCGTCAGCCTCCTCGACCAACTCCATGTCTCCAGCGAGCTTGCTGCAGACTTGGAGTCGGTCGGCTCCACCGACCCGATGCTTGTCGACTCCGACACGGCATCGCTCGACGCCTACTCCTCCGACGTGGTAGTCTTCAACGACCCTCTCCCCTGAGCTGACAGCGGCAGCAGCGCTGTCACTGAGGTGTTGGTCATCAGCCACGTCGCCATGACTTGTCCGTCCCCATCCCGGCCGACGCCGACGCCGAGACCCTGGAGGCACGCCGCCTCGCCCTCATCGCGGAAGGCCAGAAGATAGCCTCCATGAGATGCCTCACCGAGGCTCACCAGCGCGAAGTCGACCGCGCCGCCTTTGGCACGCCGCCTCATGGGGGCCGAGCCGAGCCGGCCTCGTCAAGAAGCGCGGCGCGGCCATCGCCAGCATGCTGGGGGCAGACACCCCGTCTACACCACCCCGCTCGAGAATCTGCGAGCCGCTCAGGCGGCCGCTGAAGAGCTAAATGGGCTGGGGGCTGATGAGCTCCCCTACATGACAAGGCGAATCCAGCAGTTGATCGACGTGGCCGTAGAACGGCCCGAAGCCGGCGCCCGCGCTGAGAGTCCTCCCCCACGCCGAGAGCACGCCGCGACATCCCGGTCGCCGACTGCGAGCGGCGCCCGCCCTAGGAAAGACAAGGAGCTGGCTGCTAGCCGCAGCCGGACTCGGATCACCATCGAGTGCGACGCGGAAGGCCGCCCTCGAGCAATGGAGCGCCAAGGAAATCCGCCTCCCCCCCCCCCCCCCGCCTCGAGGGGAGAGATATCCCACCCCGCCGCCTGTCACGCATCCGACTCTTGGTGGCCGACTAGGCCACCGCGAAGGAGTCGGCGAGAACGACGCCCGCCACCGGATCGACCGCCTAGCTCGATCCCTGGCGCTAGAAGAAGAAGATGATGTCGGCCCGCCATGCTTCGGCCCTCGCATCCGCGACGAGCCCTTCCCCAAAGGGTTCTCGCTCCCCAGAGACACGCCCAAGTACAACGGCTCTGTGAAGCCGGAAGATTGGCTCATCGACTACTCTACTGCTGTCAGCATAGCGAACGGCAACAGGCACGTAGCCGTGAAGTACGTCCCTCTCATGCTGCAAGGCACGACACGCACCTGGCTCAACAGCCTCAAGCCCTACAGCATCAATAGCTGGCTAGACTTCACGGAAGTCTTCGTCCGCAACTTCACGAGCACGTACAAGCGGCCTCGCAAGCCCCGCCAGCTCTCCCTATGCGCCCAAGGGCCCAACGAGTCGACCCGCCACTACCTCACGCGGTGGGCCGAGCTCCGCAACTCCTGCGAGGGGGTGCACGAGGTTCAGGCCATCGAATACTTCACCGCCGGGTGCCGAGAGGGCACCCTCCTCAAGCACCGACTCATCTGCGACGAGCCAGCTACCCTCGACGAGCTGCTGATCATTGCGGACAAGTATGCCACGGCCGACTCCTCGATGAAGACTAAGCTCCGAGTGGACGCCTCTGGGAAGGTGCTCGCTCCGGCTCCCAAGACGCCGGCTGGCGACTCCAATCGGCGCCCCTACCAGAACGACCACAAGAGCAAGGCCCCTATGCCGCCTTCCACCAGTCGGCAGGTGGCCACAGTCGAAGATGAGCAGCCCGAAGAACGGCCCGCTCCCAAGAAGAAGGGCGGCAGGCCGGCTTGGCAGCCGGCCTTCTCCTACGAGCAGACTCTCGATGCCCCCTGCAAGTTCCACAGCGGCGCGAAGCCGTCCAACCACACGACCCGAAAGTGCCACTGGCTCACACGGATCTCCAAGGGCGAGGGGCTGGTGCCGCCTCCGCCTCCCGGCCCGCCGCCTCCAGCCCCTCAGCAGCTGGCTCCTCGACCAGCAGTCGGAGCCATTCAAGATGAGTTCCCTGAAGAGCACGCCGCCTACGTCGTCTTCACGAGCCAGGTTGAAGACAAGCGTAGCCGACGCCGACAGCACCAAGAGGTCAACGCAGTCGCCTCCAGCAACCCCGAGTTCATGCATTGGTCCGAGAAGCCTATCAACTGGAGCCGGGCCGATCACCCAGAGGTGATGCCGTCCCCTGGCTCCTACGCATTAGTATTGGATGTCACCCTCGCAACGGAGAGGTGAGCTGCCCGATTCTCCCGCGTTCTGATTGATGGCGGAAGCAGTATCAACATACTATACCGCGATACCATGGAGAAGTTGAACCTCAAGGCAAAGCAGCTCATGTCAAGCCGGACCGTGTTCCATGGCATCATACCCGGCCTGTCCTGTTCCCCGATCGGCAAGATCAAGATGGATATTCTCTTCGGAGACAAGGATCAATTTCACCAAGAAGCAATCTGGTTCGAGGTAGTAGATCTGGAGAGCCCTTACCACGCCTTGCTTGGCCGACCTGCTCTGGCCAAGTTCATGGCTGTGCCCCACTACGCCTACCTGAAGATGAAGATGCCGAGCTCGAAGGGGATCATCACTGTAGCCGGCGACTACAAGAAGTCCATCGAGTGCGCTGCAGCCAGTAGTCGGCTGGCCGAGTCCCTCGTAGTGGCAGAAGAGAAGAAGATGCTGGAGCGAGTTGTGGCCATGGCCGGCAAGCAACCGGCCTTGTCCCCCAACCCCAAGGATTATGATGCGCAGGGCTCTTTCCAGCCGGCCAAGGAGACGAAGAAGATACCTCTGGACCCGGAGAACACGGAAAGGTTTGCAGTCATTGGTGCAAATCTGGACAGTAAATAGGAAGGCGAGCTCATCGACTTCCTCCGTGAGAATCGAGACATCTTTGCATGGTCCCCAAAGGACATGCCGGGTGTTCCGAAGGATTTCGCCGAGCACAAATTGCATGTCTGAGCCGACGCGAAGACAGTCAAGCAGCCCCTCCGCAGACTGTCAGAAGAGAAGAGAAGAATCGTAGGAGAAGAGATAGCCCGGCTCCTTGCCGCCGGCTTTATTATGGAAGTGTTTTTCCCAGAGTGGCTTGCCAACCCAGTCTTGGTGTTGAAGAAAAACAACAAGTGGCGTATGTGTATAGACTACACTAGCCTCAACAAGGCCTGCCCCAAAGATCCGTTTGCTTTGCCACGGATTGATCAAGTGATAGACTCCACGGCCGGATGCGAGCTGTTGAGTTTTTTGGATGCCTACTCAGGATACCACCAGATCAAGTTGGACCCAGCAGACCGCCTGAAGACTTCCCTCATCACGCCATTCGGAGCTTTCTGTTACCTGACTATGACATTCGGCTTGAGGAATGCCGGTGCCACTTTTCAGCGTTGCATGCAGAAATGCCTCCTCAAGCAACTCGGCAGAAATGCCCACGTCTATGTAGACGATATTGTGGTGAAGACAGAGAAGCGCGGCACCCTGCTGGAGGACCTCAAAGAAACATTTGCCAAGTTGTGCCGATTCCAGATCAAGCTCAACCCCGAGAAATGCGTGTTCGGAGTACCAGCCGGCCAGCTTCTAGGCTTCCTGGTCTCCGAACGCGGCATTGAGTGCAACCCTGTGAAGATCAAGGCCATTGAGAGAATGGAGATTCCCACCAAGTTGCGGGACGTGCAGAAGTTCACTGGGTGCCTGGCCTCCTTAAACCGCTTTATCAGCCGGCTAGGAGAGAAGGCTCTCCCCCTGTACCGACTCATGAAGAAATCCACTCATTTCGAGTGGAATGACCAAGCAAACCAAGCCTTCCATGAGTTGAAGAGGATGCTGACTACTCCACCTGTCCTGGCGGCGCCGACTGAGAAGGAGCCCATGCTCCTCTACATTGTCGCGACTCGCTGAGTGGTCAGTACAGTTGTCGTGGTCCAGCGCCCGGAAGAAGGCCGAGCCCAGCTAGTCCAGAGGCCGGTATATTATCTAAGCGAAGTACAATCCAGCTCAAAGCAAAACTACCCGCACTACCAGCAGATGTGCTATGGAGTGTACTTCGCCGCCAAGAAGCTGAAGCCCTACTTTCAAGAGCATCCCATCACGGTCGTATGCACCGCCCCGCTTGTCGAGATCATAGGCAGTCGGGATGCATCCGGCCGGGTGGCTAAATGGGCCATTGCGCTGGCGCCTTACACAATCTTCTACCAGCCCCGCACCGCCATCAAATCCCAAGCATTGGCCGACTTCCTCGTCGACTGGGCCGAGACCCAGTACCTACCACCGGCTCCCAACTCTACTCATTGGCGGATGCACTTCGACGGGTCCAAGATGCGCACCGGCTTGGGAGCCGGCATCGTCCTCACCTCTCCCAAAGGCGACAAGCTCAACTACACGCTGCAAATTCGCTTTGCCGCCTCCAACAATGTGGCCGAGTACGAGGCGCTCATACACGGGCTCCGGCTAGCCAAAGAGCTCGGCATACGCCGGATCCTGTGTTATGGCGACTCAGACTTGGTGGTCCAGCAGTCATCTGGCGACTGGGACGCCAAGGATGCAAACATGGCGAGCTATCGATTCCTCGTCCAGCAAATCAGTGGGTACTTCGAAGGGTGACAGTTCCTTCACGTGCCACGGGCCGACAACGACCAACCAGATGCCCTGGCACGGATCGGCTCTACTCGACAGGCTATACCAACCGGTCTCTCTCTCTCCAGCGCCTCCTCAAACCGTCTATCAAGCCGTCTCCAGAGTCGGATTCTATCTTCGTACCGCCCGCCCCCGATGCAGCCGGATCCGACTGGTGGAACCCAGCAGGCGGCCCAGGGACTTCGACAAGCGGCTCGGGGACTGCCGTAGTCACACCCGGCTCGGGGACTTCAGAACCCAGCCCAGGGACTGCAGTGACACAAGAAGCGGTAGCCGACTCCAACTCCCCACCACCCAACCCGCCCACCCGAGTCACAGTGGCCGTACTGACAATAGAAGAAGTCACAGCTCCATCATGGGCCCAGCCCATCCTCAACTTCCTAGTCAACAGAGAGCTGCCGGCTGATGAGATCTCGGCAAGACTAGTGCAACGTCGAGCCGGAGCATATGCAATAATAAACAGAGAACTTGTCAAGCGCAGCGTCACTGGAGTCTTCCAGCGCTGCGTCGAGCCAGAGAAAGGTGTGGCAATCCTCAAGGATATCCATCAAGGCGAATGCGGCCACCACGCAGCCTCAAGATCACTTGTGGCCAAAGCTTTCCGCCATGGTTTCTTTTGGCCGACTGCTTTGGAAGATGCCAAAGAGATAGTCAAAAGCTGCAAAGGATGCCAAGTCTTCAGTTCCAAGCAACACCTGCCGGCTTCTGCACTCAAGACCATCCCCCTCACCTGGCCCTTTGCCGTCTGGGGGCTGGACATGGGGGCCCATTCAAGACAGCCCGCAGCGGCTTGACACATCTGCTTGTCGCCGTGGACAAATTTACCAAGTGGATCGATGCAAAGCCGATCAAGAAGCTGAACGGGCCGACTGCCGTGACGTTCATTGCCGACATCACTACTCGGTACGGCATGCCGCACAGCATCATCACCGACAACGGCACAAACTTTGCCAAAGGAGCACTGGCACGTTTCTGCGTGACGCAGGGTATCTGACTGGACTTAGCGTCTGTTGCCCACCCGCAGTCAAACGGCCAGGTCGAGCGAGCAAATGGACTCATCCTCTCCGGCATCAAGCCCCGACTGGTCGTACCACTGGAGCGATCGGCCGGCTGCTGGCTCGATGAGCTGCCGGCTGTCCTCTGGAGTCTGCGTACTACCCCTAACAAGTCAACCGGCTTCACTCCGTTCTTCCTTGTATATGGTGCCGAGGCTGTCATCCCAACCGACATCGAGTTTGACTCGCCTCGGGTCACCATGTACACGGAGGCGGAGGCCAAGGAAGCGCGAGAAGACGGCGTCGACCTGCTGGAAGAAGGCTGGCTGCTAGCACTCAGCCGGTCCGCCATCTACCAGCAGGGTTTGCGCCGTTACCACAACCGCAAGGTCAAGCCAAGATCTTTCCAAGAGGGCGACCTTGTGCTTCGGATGATCCAGCGAACAGCCGGCCAGCACAAGCTCTCGGCCCCTTGGGAAGGCCCTTTCGTCATCAGCAAGGCACTAGGCAACGACTCCTACTACCTGATCGACGCACAAAAACCAAGAGCACGCAAGAGGGATGATTCCGGCAAGGAGTCAGAGCGACCATGGAACACGAACCTCCTGAGAAGATTTTACAGTTGAAAGCAGTATGTATCATGCTACCTTTTTGTATTAAGTACGAAACAACGGGCCCCCCGAGGAGCACTCGGGGACTGCCCTCCTTTATCTATGAATGAAGAGTGTCATATTCATGAATGTATTATTACATTTGATTTTTTGTCTGGCACCGGGTTCGACTAGTCGGCCCGGGGACTGGCCGCCTTAAGTTATATTAAAGTTCTACCTGAAGTCAGACAAGTAGTGTGCCGGCACCTGAGCCCTCTCTAGTTGAAAGTCGCAGCTCGAAGAACCGACTGTCCGACTGGCAAGAGCCAAAGGCAGAAAGGATGCCCACATGAAAAACGGCTAAGGACTAACGAACTTGTATAACACAAAGACGGCCTCCAACCACGCTTGTCGGCTGTCAAAACAGCCGGCTGCCTGGCCTCCCAATCACTTCGCTATAAACCAACAAAGCTAGAGTACTTGCCCTCCCAACTGGCCAAGCACTTCTCCAGCCATAGATTGCAGAGCAACTGTCCGACTAGGGAGGCGGCAACCAAGGGAGGGCGGCAAAGGAAACAACAGAAGGATGAAAAGCAAAGAACAAGGGAAAGCCAAACGCATGCATAATTATATTTACACATAAGGCCCCCAACAGGCCGGTAATCAATATAGTTCGAATACACCCCAAGTGGGTGGAATTGTGCAAACCTAACAAAATACTATTCCAAGAGTGGTAAAACAGGAAAATAGAGGCAGCAGACTAGACTAAGGGCGCAGTGTAGGAGTCGGGTTGGTCGGTGGAGACGGCACCACCGGCTGGAGGAGTGGCCGGCTGGCGGGTCTCGGCTTGATCATCGCCAGCTGCAGGCAGTGCACCCGCGCGTGCCTTGTTGCTGGAGGCACGGTCAAGCTGAGGCTGACCGGCCGCTCCACCATCTGGCCCGGCGCCTTCACCCTCCTCCTCCTCCTCGCCCTCGTCGCTGGAGTCGATCTCCTCCAACGAGTCCTCGCCGTCTGCCAGGTTCAGCCCAAACCACTCCTCCGGCTGGGCAACACCGTTGTCATCCACCTCAGGAGCGAAGGCGCTGGTGTCGGTGTAGTCGGCGATCGCCGAAGCCCGCTAGATGATAGCCGGCTGCGCCGGCTCCAGCTCCGTGAAGGCCTCCTGCCGCCAGGTGGCCAGCTGGTCTAGACTCAGCTCGGGATACCAGGCCTTGGCGAACTCCAGCGCCCGCCTGGCGCCGGACCGAGCCGCCGAAGCCTTCCAGGCCTCGAAGCGGCCAACCGCCACCTCCAGCCAGTCGGCAGTCCGACTGGGGGTGCGGGGAATCACTTCACCAGGCCAGAGAGCGGCCAACACCTGCGCCCCAACACGCTGAAGCCGGCGGAGCAGGCGATGAGCCGGCTGGAGGCGGGCCTGGATCACCAAGAGCGATTCCTCCAGCGATCGGCGAGCGTTTGGTGCGATCTCGGCGCCAGCCTGCCTTTGTGCCTCGCGGTGGGCCTCGGCGACCTGGTTGGCAGCGGTAGAGTAGCCAGGGAAGTACTCTGCGCAAGGAAGAAAGAGAAAGAAGAGAAAAACACCAAGTCAGAAAACGAGCTAAAACGGCAAGCGGCAAGCAAGGACGAAGAGGAAGGCGGCCTACCGTCAACCAAGTCTTCGATCTGGCCATAGCCATTGATCAGCGTCTGCTTCGCTTCGGCCCAGCTGGCCGCCTCTGTCTCATATTCGGCTTGGAGGGCGGTCTCGCTGTCCCGCACCGCCTTCAAGGCCGCCTTGTGGCTCTCCTCCTGGTCGGCCAACCTCTTGGCCAGGCGGTCACGCTCCTGTGCCAAGGCGGCAAACTCGGCCTCCTTAGCGCGGAGGGTGGCCTGACTCCCGCCCAGCTGCTCCCTTAGACTGGCGTTGGCCGCTGCAGGATGGCAGAAAAGAAAGAAGCAATAAGAAAGAAGTCGTCAAGGAAGATCCGACCCGACTGCTCAGCAGTCGGCCCGAATCTCGGGGACTACACCCAGTGGGTGCACTGACGCGCCCCCACGTGAGATAAAAGACGAAGCACTTACCCCGGCTCTCAGATAGGTCAGCAGTCTTCTGGGTCAGCTCCCGAGCCTGGGAGTTGAAGGCAGCCGCGCGGAGGTTGTGGTAGTCCTGCAAGTCAGGCAGAGGAGCGAATGAGAACAAGAATAGCAAAACAAGGCCCGCTAGGAAGTTCCAAGCCGCCTGCTCAGCAGCCGACTCGGAACTCGGGGACTACACCCAGTGGGTGCGCTGATGCGCCCCCACGGAAGAAACCAAGATCAAAAAAGCAAAGACAAGAAGACTAACCCGAATGGCCGCCCGCGTCGCAAGGAACTCGTCATTATATTTCCTCAGTGCCGCAGCCTGGGCTTGAAGCCGGTTCCGGACGTCCTGCGCGGCCACGTTCACCACAGCCGTCCCTCCACCCGGCGTCCACCCCGAGCTGGCGCTGGCCGCCTCCATGTCCTGGGCCGACGAGCTGGAGCCCGCGGCCTTCTGCGGCTCCGATGCAGCCTTCCCCGCGCGCTGGCGCGACGGCGTCTGGACCACCAGATCAGTCCTCGTGGCCAGCTCGCCCCCGGCCGATTGCGCAGGCGGCAAGTTAGGCCGGCCGCCTTGGGTCGCCCCAGTCGGCGGGGCCGGTGCTGCCTCCCTCACCGGGACGACGACGTCGTCCTCCCTCTCCAATCCCGGCTGGTCACCACCGGCTTCTTCTGGCGGGGGCTCTGGGGCCTCAGGCACCGCGACGCGCAGAGGCGTGACAAGCAAGGCCCCCTCCGCCATCGCCGCGGCTGCAGCCTCCGCTTGGGCCTTGGCCGCTGCATCGGCGCGCGCCTTCGCTGCCTCCTCCTCCTGCGCTGCCTTGGCGGCGGCCGCCCTCAACTCCTTCGCCTCCCGCTCCTCCCGCGCCTCCCGCGCGTTTTGCTCCGTCGCCGCCTGAAGCTCGGCACGGGGGTCCACGCGGCGAGTGGTGCTCCCGGATCCTCCCGGCGATCCAACGACGGAGGCGGCAGCAACCCGCTCGAGCGACAGTGGAGCCCTGATTTTTTGAGAAAGGACAAGGATGCAGGAACTACCAGAGAAAAGAAGAAAGAATACACGAAGGAGTATACACTTACGCCGACACCGTCTACGGCTGATTCACCGCCTTGCGGAAGCGGGCCGCCTTCGCGGCTGCCTCATCGCGCCTGGTCGCCACTGCCCCGCCCTTGGGCTTCTTCGGCCGACTGCCGAACAAGCCCGACGCGGCACGACGCTTCTGCCCGCCGCCCCAGGCAGGCGGCGCGGCAGAGGAACCCGCGCCGTGGCCAGACGCCGGCTGGTGGCGTGGGACGACTTCCGCCTCGTCGTCATCCGGCCAGTCGTCGAAGCTGACTCCAAGCCCGGAGCCGCCTGCCTCGCCGCCGGCTTGGCTGCCACCCGCCTCGGTGTTGTCATCCATGGCAGCCGCCCCCAAGTCGGGGTCCTCCAGGTCGTGCTCCGTCCGGTCGGGGAGGAATCGGCGCTCCGCCTCCGACCCACCTGCAGGCCGAAGGAGAGGGCTCTGCCGAGACGTGCCGACTGGTCAGAGTCGGCCAAAAGGAACTCGGCGACAAAACTAAGAGAAGAAAGGGAAAAAGAGAACATACCGTGGGCGGCGGATGTGCCCGGGAATATGGCTCCTTGCCAAACTGCCATTCTGCGGAGAGCTTGCAGTTCGCAAGGTAATTCACCATATGGGCCACCTCGTCGTGCGGCATGTCCTTGGTGCACATCCGACTCGGATCGAGCTGGCCGCTCATCTGACAGATCAGGTGAGGGCGGCTCTGAAGCGAAAGCACCCGGCGCGTGACGAAGGCGGCCAGCAAGTCGGACCCAGTTAGGCCCTCCGACTGGATCATCACCCGCAGTCGGGCGACGGCTGCGGCTCCAGCCGGCGTCAGCGTCACGGCCCGATAGGACCACTGGGGCCGCCTAGCCGCCGGCGGGCCGGCTACATAAGCCGGCAAATTGACGTAGTCGCCTTGCGGGGCGACGTTCTTCACGTAGAAGTATGACTTCTGCCAGAGCTTCACCGACTGGATTAGCGTGATGACGGGGAAGGGGTTGTCGGCTGCCACCCTCCGCATCGCGATGAAGGCGCCACTCTGGGCCGGCACGCCCTGCATACGCGTGCCCAGCTTGGACTGGAAGAACTCCCCCCAGAGCTCGAGGGTGGGGAGAACGCCAAGATAGCCTTCGCACAAGGTGACGAAGGCGGACAGCAGCACCACCGTGTTCGGGGTGAGGTGGTGCGGCTGGAGTTGATAGAATTCGAGGAAGGAACGGAAGAAAGCACTCGCTGGCAAGCCGATGCCGCGCAGGAAATGCGAGCGGAAGACCACCCGCTCGCCTTCCTCCGCCTCCGGCGTGATCTCCTTCTCAGGCGCAAGACGGACCCGCACCTTATCCGTGCCGGGCAGCCGCCGCGTCTTGCGGAGGAACTCGACGTGGTCCATATGGACGTTGGAGCCGTCCCAGTCCCCGCCATACTGCATGGCGGCGTGAGGCCGGCAAGAATGAGCGCGGCGGCGGGGAAAAGAATGGTGGGCATAGCCAAGGACTCTTTAAGACACTACGAGACCACTGTAAAACCAACCGTGGAAAGGCGGACCACTAGACGTCGAACCCCAATCTCATATCATGTGTCTGTTGGAAAGATATCCTAAGGCTACTTGAATTCCCACTTATAAACTCCCGAAACTTTCTGGTTATGCAATCTGGTGTTGGGGATACAGGGGACACAAAATATATATCACCCAAACTAGCAATCCCTAGATCCAGCTGTATCCATCCGTCAACACATAACCAAGAAACCTTCGGAAATCGTTTACCTCAACCTTCGAAAAACATCCGTTATACAAGTTATGGCAATACTCCCGAACTCCCGCCCCAGTACTGGGTGGCGTCGAGGTGATCTCACCAACAACTGCATAAAAGAGATTTCGATGTCGGCAAAACTCAGGTATTCCAGAACTGCAACGATAAAATTGTGACGACAACACCTCGGAGCTCAACTCCCCGGGACACTGCCACAACCCCTAAATGTCAGGAGGCACCAAGAACAATGTTCTCGTCACAAAACCATCGGAACGATTCCAAGATACCCGCGTGATCCTAAAAAAATTAGTGAAATTTGAGGAGAGAATAGTCAAAACTTCTACGTCAGGAGACCTCACCAGAGCGACGAAGGGACTGAGGAGTAAAAAGAATCCTACTCTCCGATATATATAATCCTAAGACTCAAAGCATTTTTGTTCTAGACTAAACAACGCCAGCGATTCGATCAAGCAGGGGGCTCCTAAGTCGGGGATGGCTCTGATACCAACTTGTAACACCCACGATGCGGCTATATCTCCCACGTGTCGAGGCACGACTTAGAGGCATAACCGCATTGTGGTTTTGTCGCAAGAATGGGTCATCTTCACACAATCCCATGTAATGAACAAGAATGGGATAAAGAGTTGGCTTACAATCGCCACTTCACACAATACATAAATAAATCATACATCATTCAGAGATACACACATAGGTCCAACTACGGAACCAAAAGAAAAGAAGACAACCCAACTGCTAGATCCCTGATCGTCCCAACTGGGCTCCACTACTGATCAACAAGAAAAGAAACAACACAACGGACAAGATCTTCATCGAGCTCCCACTTGAGCTCAGTAGCGTCACCTGCACTGGTCTCATCGGCACCTGCAACTGTTTGGAAGTATCTGTGAGTCACGAGGACTCAGCAATCTCACACCCGCGAGATCAAGACTATTTAAGCTTATAGGAAAGGATGGTGTAGTGAGGTGGAGCTGCAGCAAGCACTAAGCATATATGGTGGCTAAACATACGCAAATAAGAGCGAGAAGAGAAGCAACGGATCGGTCGTGAAGCTAGCAATGATCAAGAAGTGATCCTGAACTCCTACTTACGTCAAACATAACCCAGAAACCATGTTCACTTCCCGGACTCTGCCGAGAAGAGACCATCACGGCTACACACGCGGTTGATGCGTTTTAATTAAGGTCAAGTGTCAAGTTCTCTACAACCGGATATTAACAACTTCCCATCTGCCACATAACCGCGGGCACGGCTCTTGAAAGTTTATACCCTGCAGGGGTGTCCCAACTTAGCCCATCATAAGCTCTCACGGTCAACGAAGGATAAACCTTCTCCCGGAAAGACCCGATCAGTCTCGGAATCCCGGTTTACAAGACATCTCGACAATGGTAAAACAAGACCAGCAAAGCCGCCCGAATGTGCCGACAAATCCCGATAGGAGCTGCACATATCTCGTTCTCAGGGCACACCGGATTGTCCAAGCTTCCGATAGGCCAGCCCAGAGTTGCCCCTGGTGGCCACCGGCGACTGACAGTTTGGACCAATACTCAGAGGAGCACTGGCCCAGGGGTTTAAATAAAGATGACCCTCGGGCTCTAGAAAACCCGGGGGAAAAAGGTATAGGTCGCAAATGGTAAAACCAAGGCTGGGCCTTGCTGGAGGAGTTTTATTCAAGGCGAACTGTCAAGGGGGTCCCATAAATCACCCGACCGCGTAAGGAACGCAAACTCAAGGAACATAACACCGGTATGACGGAAACTAGGGCGGCAAGAGTGGAACAAAACACCAGGCATAAGGCCGAGCCTTCCACCCTTTACCAAGTATATAGATGCATTAATTAAGATAAGAGATATTGTGATATCCCAACATAAACATAATCCAATATGGAGCAATCTTCATCTTCACCTGCAACTAGGAACGCTATAAGAGGGGCTGAGCAAAAGCGGTAACATAGCCAAACAATGGTTTGCTAGGAAGGGTGACAAGGTTAGGGGCTGACATGGCAATAAGGGAGGCATGATATAGCAAGTGATAGGTAGCGAGCATGGCAATAGAGCGAACAACTAGCATAGCAAAGATAGAAGTGATTTCGAGGGGTGGTCATCTTGCCTGAAATCCCGCAAGGAAGAAAAACGAGTCCATGAAGAAGACAAACGGATGGAGTCGAACGAATCCTCACAACTCCGGAAAGAAACCGAAGCTCACGAGAGAAGCAACCCGGAAAGAAACAAACAACATAGTAAACAACCACCACATACACATGGCATGATGCAAAAACAAATATGATGCATGTCGGGTTTAAATATGCATGGCATAGCAAAGTGCAACAAACAACACTACAAATTAAGTGGAGCTCAATATGCAACGAGTTGCATATTGAAGAAACACCACATTTAATTATTTAGTTCTCTCTCGTTATGTACCCAACAATATTAAATGTTATTAGCCATGGCAAGAGGTGAAGCATAAGGAAACTACCTATTTAAGCAAGTTAAATAAGGCCGGAAACAAACAACAACAATTCCGGAAAATCCTCATGTCCATATATTGGGATTGGTACTGTTCTGCCATAAACGCAATTTTAATATTGTTAAACAGCAAAATGAAGTGCGCTAAGTTAAACTAGGCATTTTTCCAAGCAAGTTACATATATAGTTTAATTAAATCCGAGTTACGGTTAATTAGTTATGAATTAAATCATTTTAACATGGCATTTATGCAAATTTAAACAAACAGCATTTTAAACATTTTTAACATGGATGCAAGCAGCATATTATGAAACTAGATGCGATTCTAGACATTTTACATATATGACATGTTTAATTTGGATGCATGGAAAATTACTTATTAACACTTTAATATGATGGCATTTTTCTGTAATTATGCATGCACTGGAAGATGATAGACCAACAAAGCAGAAAAAAAAACATACTTGGGCCAGAAGCAACGCAGTGCATCGGCCCAGAATGGAATCGGGCCCAAGCGGCTGAATGTGTGCAGGCAAAAGAAATGGTAAAAAGGGCAAAAATTGGGGCGCCTGGGGCTCGAACACAGGATCTCTTGTCTGAATGCCAGCTGAGCTAGCCAACTCGGCTGTGCCTGAGCTTGCGACAGAAATGAGGACGCCATCTTACTTGAGCCAACTACAGAAGGTCGAGCTTTTGGAGCCATGGCTCACGGAGATGCTCGCCGGCGACGCAAGCGAGCAAAGCAGCGGGCATCGACGCTACAGGACAGCAGCGGGCGTGCGGAAACCTGTGTGGGTGCGGTTGTGCGAGCGGCGGAGCAACGGCATGAGCAAGGGCTCGAGAACAAACTCAGGCAAGAGCAGAACAGAGGAAGTACAGCGACGTGCACGAGCACGAACTCGAGCCCGAGGTCACGGCCATGGCGGCCGAAACCAGCGACGCGACGAGGCATGCGGGTGCGCGGGCGTGCGGAGGGCTGCGGGAGGAGTCCACAGCGTGAGCCTCGAGAAGAAGCTCGTCTCAGGCCACGACGAAGCGCGGCGAGGAGAAGCCGGGGCAAGCAGCAGCAGGACCTGTTCGAGCACGAGCATGGCTCGGCTCGGGCGACGGCGACGCGAGGCAAACAGCAAAGCTGCCGGGAGCGGTGGCGAGCAGGGAGTGGCACGACAAGGCGGCGTGTGCTAGAGATGATTCAGAGCGGGGGCGAAGTGCGAGGAACCACGGCGACTACTGCAACTACACAACAAAATTCAGAACTCGTCGGAGCACCGAGAACACGAAGATGGCATGGATCTAGCGACGACTCCGGCGATCGAATCGCGATGGAAAAGAGCAGGATTGGATTTGGGTATACCTAGTATACCTGTGACATGAGGATGCGGCCGGGGACGCAGAACATCGACGGATAGGAGGCGAGAAACTCCGGTGGACTTGCTGTCCGTGAAGAAGACGAAGTAGAGGACGAAGAGGACGTCGCGGAAGGCGTCCTAGGGCTCGGATCGGCGTCAGAACAGACTCGGGGAGGCACTGAGGCGCTCTGGGTCGACGGTGGGGAGGCCAGCGATGCTCCTACTCAGGTGATGAGCTTTTGCTTGGGCCGGCCATGGTGGCTGCAAGGGGGAGATGGAGCGGGGAGGAGCTGCCCTCCTGGCTGGCGGCGGCGGAGGAAACTTGAGGGAGAAGGGGAAACCCTAGGGCGTGGCTGCTGGCTTAAAAACGAGGGGAGAAGACGGCGCGACCTCGGCGTCCGTGAAACTCACGGCGCGAGCGTGAGCGCTCTGTCTCTGGAACAGAGACGGCGACGCAACGGGGCAGGTGGTCGTGAACAGAGTCGGGCCAGGCGGGCTGCGGTGACTTGACTGAGCTGCAGGTGAGGGAAAAGGCCCAAGGTGCGCTGCTGGGAGATCCCTTCCATTTTCTTCTTTTCTGAAACTTTGAATCTCCAGGTTTAGAAAAAGAAAAATCCAGGGAGTTTTGAGAAGAAATAGGCTAAGAACAAAATATCCATGGACACCAGGAATTATGCAGCATTTGAATAAAAATGCTCTGGTAATTTTAAGAGACTGCAAATTCAAACAAGTTTGAAAATAATTCAAGCTTGAATAAATCCTTAGCCCAACCAAAACACTTCCAAAGGACTTGAAAACTGGAGGAGGTGGTCTTGGCATAGTGTAGAGAATATAAGAATATAGTGGACATTAATCTGGAGCAGAAAAAGCCACTAGAGAAATAATTGAAAAAAAGGGAAAAGGATAAGTTTGGATGGGATAGAAACTTGGGTGAAACCAAGTTGAAGTTGAGCAATAAGTAAAAGAGAAAGGATCAAGGACAAGAAGAAGGAGTTGTAATGCACATGAACAAGTAAAAGGAAACAAGCACAACAATAATATGGAGGCGAATGCATGATGCAAAAATGATAATAATAAAAACAAACATCACAAGCAAGCAAGCAATCATGAACATGATGGATGCAAATGCACATGGCAACATACATGAAGATGGAATGCACAAAATGAGAATAAAAGATAACACAAGCATGATGATGCAACAATTTATTAAGACAATCATGGCAATCCATACATGACAACAACAAAATAAATGGAAGATAACTAGAGCATCGGTCTCGGGGCGTTACAACACTCCACCACTACAAGAGGATCTCGTCCCGAGATCTAGGATGGCACCGGAGAGAAACGGAAGGGGAAGAGGTAAAACAAATTGCTTCTTGACAAATGAGTGAAAACAAAGAACCTTGAGAGGTCGCAAAGCTTGAAGAAATGACACGACATAGGTGAACAAAATTTAAAACACTTGGTTCAGCAAGAGGAACAAGGAACATTACAAGAACCTTGAGGTTAAGTGACACGATAGATATTTGAACCACTCCGGTTTAAACAAGATAGGGAAGGAATAAGAATGATATAATTTGGACAGCACTCCGACTGTAAATGGAAGGAATTGAACATGATCTTGACAAGAAGAGAGGATACTCGATGAAATTAACAACACATTGCCTCCGGTACTAATGAAAGAATGGCACAAGGGAAAAGAAAGATTTCAGACCGCACTCCGGTTGAGGAAGGAGACGAAACTTGATAAGATGAGAGAACTCGAATGAAAACACGACACTCCGGCTAAACGGATAAGAAAGGAAAAATTACATGATCTTGACAAAACAATATGATTGGTCGAAGAGAGCAACATCACAAAGCCTCCGGTAGAAATGAAAGAATGCAATGAAAAGAATGGAGAAGAACGGAGTTGTTGAAAAATCAACAAAGAAAGGATATGAACTTTGTGGGCTTATGGAGACATCTCAAAACATGAGGTGAAAATTTTTGCCACTAACGAAAACGATTGCTTGTTTGAGATCAATGAAGAGATGAAATCTTCTCTCGCCGAGAGGATAGGAGAAATCTTGGATCATTGATAAGCACCATAATAGCAACATTCCTTAGGAAGGCTTTAGGTGAAACATGACACAAGATAAATCCAACGAAGAGATTGGTGGATTTAAAATATCACATTCTTGACAACATGTGAATCATGAACCGCGAACTCAAATTGTCAAGAATGACATAACACCACCTCATATGTTAAGTTAGAACGAATTGCACTTTAGAATGCAAGATGAAGAATGCTTGGACTCCTCAAGACAAAACATGTGTTGAACACCATGTTTATATTAAAGTGCTTGGCGGATCTTAACTCCGAGAGAAATCTTGAAGAACAATTGAAGAATGAAAGGAATCCTTGACGAATCACCATGTTGATCCTCCATGAGGAACTCCGGTAATAAAAGAATGATCAAACGAAAGGGAAAATTGAAAAGAACTCTGGGAGAAGCCTTGCAATGTTTAGATGAAGCTTTGAAATGATATAACCGAGAAAAACTTGGAACTCTAGAAAGAAAAGATGAACAACTGAAATCAAGAATTTTGATGAACCTCCGGAATAAGGACTTGAATTTACTCGATGAAACAAGAATAAGAATAACATTATGCTCATCCCTTACCAATTAAATTGATGACAAGCAATGGATTTGGCATACTACTTATTCTCGTTGAAAAAGGATTACGATAGATATTGCGCAAACTTTTGAAGGTCTTCATCGAAACACCGGTAGGATTGAAACAACGAATAAATTGATATGACAACGAAGGAAGAGAAAATCTTGAACGAAACACCGCGAGAATTGAAAACAATTGCAGAAAAGAGGACGAAACACCGTAAGAATTAAAGAATGCGCGAAAATACTCGAGGGAAATTAGATACATGAGAACGAATAGATCACGAGCTGACTAGAGGATACTTGAACGATGCACAGGGAGAATATGGAGATGAACGAAGAGACATCAATTTAGAATAATTGGAGAACGAAGCTGAAAACTTAGAACAAAGAAATCTTCTGAAATGATGGCCTTCGGAGAATCAAACTGAAAAGACTCCTGAAATGCTCCGAATGGGTGAAAAGAATTCTCACAATCAAAAACAATTATGAGAGGATGGCATGAAGCTAGAACCATGAATCTTGAGAGAACGGATAGGATTTAGGAGAAATTCTTCTTCGGTCTTCAAATGTTGAGAATGACGATGAGAAACACCATCAAGAATTATTGAGGCACTCCGGAACAATGGATAATAAAAATGATGAACCAACGATGAAAGAATTTAAACGATCTTGGAAAAAGACATTTGACTGATGATAATTCATTCTTACGTCAAACTTCGAAAAGAAATTTGGAAATAACTCCAGAAAAATTAGAAGAGTCAGGTAAGATCCTGGGAAAAAACCTGTGGGTTAGGGCCCACTCAAAAGAAACACCATTGAAATGATTAGTTGAAAAGGAGATTGCACCGGTTGAATTAAATGATTTGAATGAGATAGCATCCTCAAAAGAACTTGAACGGATTGGGAATGGAAATGTGAATCTTCTGAGGTATCTTGTACACTCCGGAACCAATGAATGGCGAGAAGTGGATGATTAAAAGGTACACCAGCATGAGAAAGCATTTGAAACAAGGAAAGGAATGTGACCAACATTGAGGGCTTGAATTTAGTCCACCGGAGAAGAAAAAGAATGAAGAATGAAAAACTTGAAGAACATCTTCATGAGAACCACCGGGTAAGAACATTGATTGAAAAGAATGAAGGGACTTTACGTGAATAAAATGGCTACTTGGTTAAGGAATCTGAGTCCTTGAAGAAAAGAGGGTGGGGGGCAGGAAAAACAAAGGCAACTTGGGTCGAATGAAATGAACACCGTTGAGAAAAAGCTTAGAATTGATCTTGCGGATGGGGAGTATGATGGGATCATCTTGAAGAGAAAACGCACCTGTTGGAAAAAGAATTAAGATGGCAATCTCGATGATCAAGAAGGATTAGTATCCACATAGAAGTATGAGAACACCGCTTAGGAAAGGTATGGAATCAACACTTGACTTCGAAGCAACTAGAATACCACAAATAAAAACAAAACAAAGGATTGGCTTGCGGAATAAGTTGGAACAAACATATGATAGAGATTTCGTCCGAAGTTTTCGTGGTGGGGCCCACACGGGCTCGATCGTACAGCACCATCATGTACAAGGCAGTGCACATGACATACGAAGCGTCCCCGAGTCGGCATAGCCAAGGACTCTTTAAGACACTACGAGACCACTGTAAAACCAACCGTGGAAAGGCGGACCACTAGACGTCGAACCCCAATCTCATATCATGCGTCTGTCGGAAAGATATCCTAAGGCTACTTGAATTCCCACTTATAAACTCCCGAAACTTTCTGGTTATGCAATCTGGTGTTGGGGATACAGGGGACACAAAATATATATCACCCAAACTAGCAATCCCTAGATCCAGCTGTATCCATCCGTCAACACATAACCAAGAAACCTTCGGAAATCGTTTACCTCAAACTTCGAAAAACATCCGTTATACAAGTTATGGCAATACTCCCGAACTCCCGCCCCAGTACTGGGTGGCGTCGAGGTGATCTCACCAACAACTGCATAAAAGAGATTTCGATGTCGGCAAAACTCAGGTATTCCAGAACTGCAACGATAAAATTGTGACGACAACACCTCGGAGCTCAACTCCCCGGGACACTGCCACAACCCCTAAATGTCAGGAGGCACCAAGAACAATGTTCTCGTCACAAAACCATCGGAACGATTCCAAGATACCCGCGTGATCCTAAAAGAATTTAGTGAAATTTGAGGAGAGAATAGTCAAAACTTCTACGTCAGGAGACCTCACCAGAGCGATGAAGGGACTGAGGAGTAAAAAGAATCCTACTCTCTGATATATATAATCCTAAGACTCAAAGCATTTTTGTTCTAGGCTCAACAACGCCAGCGATTCGATCAAGCAGGGGGCTCCTAAGTCGGGGATGGCTCTGATACCAACTTGTAACACCCACGATGCGGCTATATCTCCCACGTGTCGAGGCACGACTTAGAGGCATAACCGCATTGTGGTTTTGTCGCAAGAAGGGTCATCTTCACACAATCCCATGTAATGAACAAGAATGGGATAAAGAGTTGGCTTACAATCGCCACTTCACACAATACATAAATAAATCATACATCATTCAGAGATACACACATAGGTCCGACTACGGAAACAAAAGAAAACAAGACAACCCAACTGCTAGATCCCTGATCGTCCCAACTGGGCTCCACTACTAATCAACAAGAAAAGAAACAACACAACGGACAAGATCTTCATCGAGCTCCCACTTGAGCTCAGTAGCGTCACCTGCACTGGTCTCATCGGCACCTGCAACTGTTTGGAAGTATCTGTGAGTCACGAGGACTCAGCAATCTCACACCCGCAAGATCAAGACTATTTAAGCTTATAGGAAAGGATGGTGTAGTGAGGTGGAGCTGCAGCAAGCACTAAGCATATATGGTGGCTAAACATACGCAAATAAGAGCGAGAAGAGAAGCAACGGATCGGTCGTGAAGCTAGCAATGATCAAGAAGTGATCCTGAACTCCTACTTACGTCAAACATAACCCAGAAACCGTGTTCACGTCCCGGACTCCGCCGAGAAGAGACCATCACGGCTACACACGCGGTTGATGCGTTTTAATTAAGGTCAAGTGTCAAGTTCTCTACAACCGGATATTAACAACTTCCCATCTGCCACATAACCGCGGGCACGGTTCTCGAAAGTTTATACCCTGCAGGGGTGTCCCAAATTAGCCCATCATAAGCTCTCACGGTCAATGAAGGATAAACCTTCTCCCGGAAAGACCCGATCAGTCTCGGAATCCCGGTTTACAAGACATCTCGACAATGGTAAAACAAGACCAGCAAAGCCGCCCGAATGTGCCGACAAATCCCGATAGGAGCTGCACATATCTCGTTCTCAGGGCACACCGGATTGTCCAAGCTTCCGATAGGCCAGCCCAGAGTTGCCCCTGGTGGCCACCGGCGACTGACAGTTTGGACCAATACTCAGAGGAGCACTGGCCCGGGGGTTTAAATAAAGATGACCCTCGGGCTCTAGAAAACCCGGGGGAAAAAGGTATAGGTCGCAAATGGTAAAACCAAGGCTGGGCCTTGCTGGAGGAGTTTTATTCAAGGCGAACTGTCAAGGGGGTCCCATAAATCACCCGACCGCGTAAGGAACGCAAACTCAAGGAACATAACACCGGTATGACGGAAACTAGGGCGGCAAGAGTGGAACAAAACACCAGGCATAAGGCCGAGCCTTCCACCCTTTACCAAGTATATAGATGCATTAATTAAGATAAGAGATATTGTGATATCCCAACATAAACATAATCCAATATGGAGCAATCTTCATCTTCACCTGCAACTAGGAACGCTATAAGAGGGGCTGAGCAAAAGCGGTAACATAGCCAAACAATGGTTTGCTAGGAAGGGTGACAAGGTTAGGGGCTGACATGGCAATAAGGGAGGCATGATATAGCAAGTGATAGGTAGCGAGCATGGCAATAGAGCGAACAACTAGCATAGCAAAGATAGAAGTGATTTCGAGGGGTGGTCATCTTGCCTGAAATCCCGCAAGGAAGAAAAACGAGTCCATGAAGAAGACAAACGGATGGAGTCGAACGAATCCTCACAACTCCGGAAAGAAACCGAAGCTCACGAGAGAAGCAACCCGGAAAGAAACAAACAACATAGTAAACAACCACCACATACACATGGCATGATGCAAAAACAAATATGATGCATGTCGGGTTTAAATATGCATGGCATAGCAAAGTGCAACAAACAACACTACAAATTAAGTGGAGCTCAATATGCAACGAGTTGCATATTGAAGAAACACCACATTTAATTATTTAGTTCTCTCTCGTCATGTACCCAACAATATTAAATGTTATTAGCCATGGCAAGAGGTGAAGCATAAGGAAACTACCTATTTAAGAAAGTTAAATAAGGCCGGAAACAAACAACAACAATTCCGGAAAATCCTCATGTCCATATATTGGGATTGGTACTGTTCTGCCATAAACGCAATTTTAATATTGTTAAACAGCAAAATGAAGTGCACCAAGTTAAACTAGGCATTTTTCCAAGCAAGTTACATATATAGTTTAATTAAATCCGAGTTACGGTTAATTAGTTATGAATTAAATCATTTTAACATGGCATTTATGCAAATTTAAACAAACAGCATTTTAAACATTTTTAACATGGATGCAAGCAGCATATTATGAAACTAGATGCGATTCTAGACATTTTACATATATGACATGTTTAATTTGGATGCATGGATAATTACTTATTAACACTTTAATATGATGGCATTTTTCTGTAATTATGCATGCACTGGAAGATGATAGACCAACAAAGCAGAAAAAAAAACATACTTGGGCCAGAAGCAACGCAGTGCATCGGCCCAGAATGGAATCGGGCCCAAGCGGCTGAATGTGTGCAGGCAAAAGAAATGGTAAAAAGTGCAAAAATTGGGGCGCCTGGGGCTCGAACACAGGATCTCTTGTCTGAGTGCCAGCTGAGCTAGCCAACTCGGCTGTGCCTGAGCTTGCGACAGAAATGAGGACGCCATCTTACTTGAGCCAACTACAGAAGGTCGAGCTTTTGGAGCCATGGCTCACGGAGATGCTCGCCGGCGACGCAAGCGAGCAAAGCAGCGGGCATCGACGCTACAGGACAGCAGCGGGCGTGCGGAAACCTGTGTGGGTGCGGTTGTGCGAGCGGCGGAGCAACGGCATGAGCAAGGGCTCGAGAACAAACTCAGGCAAGAGCAGAACAGAGGAAGTACAGCGACGTGCACAAGCACGAACTCGAGCCCGAGGTCACGGCCATGGCAGCCGAAACCAGCGACGCGACGAGGCATGCGGGTGCGCGGGAGGAGTCCACAGCGTGAGCCTCGAGAAGAAGCTCGTCTCAGGCCACGACGAAGCGCGGCGAGGAGAAGCCGGGGCAAGCAGCAGCAGGACCTGTTCGAGCACGAGCATGGCTCGGCTCGGGCGACGGCGACGCGAGGCAAACAGCGAAGCTGCCGGGAGCGGTGGCGAGCAGGGAGTGGCACGACAAGGCGGCGTGTGCTAGAGATGATTCAGAGCGGGGGCGAAGTGCGAGGAACCACGGCGACTACTGCAACTACACAAAAAATTCAGAACTCGTCGGAGCACCGAGAACACGAAGATGGCATGGATCTAGCGACGACTCCGGCGATCGAATCGCGATGGAAAAGAGCAGGATTGGATTTGGGTATACCTAGTATACCTGTGACATGAGGATGCGGCCGGGGACACAGAACATCAACGGATAGGAGGCGAGAAACTCCGGTGGACTTGCTGTCCGTGAAGAAGACGAAGTAGAGGACGAAGAGGACGTCGGGGAAGGCGTCCTAGGGCTCGGATCGGCGTCAGAACAGACTCGGGGAGGCACTGAGGTGCTCTGGGTCGACGGTGGGGAGGCCGGCGATGCTCCTACTCAGGTGATGAGCTCTTGCCACTACAAGAGGACCCCACCTATAGCACCGGATTTTTCCGTATCTAAAAGTCCATATATGCGTTGTTAGTGTCATTACCAACGCTTTGGGATGCGTTGCCTTATCCAGTGTTGCTAGTGCATAAGGCAACACTTATACTTCCGTTGGTAAAATGGATCGTTGCAAGAGTACAACACATAAAATCGACTATTACAACACTTTTATACGTTGGTGGTGGTTAATGTACAGGAATCCAAATCTCATTGCTTGGCAACAAAGAATTTGCAACGCTTCAGGTGTTCATGCATATATTTTTAATAATAATATGCAATTAATGCTGTAGATAATGGAAATAATTATCTATATCAAGTGAGGAATAAAATAAAAGAATATACTCACAAGAGAAAGAAAACATATATATTGATAAAACTGTTGGATTACAATAGTGGATATTAAAAGGGTACATCATCCAAATGTGATGCATAATCTAAATATATTTTTGACAGCGAAACTTAAACTGAAAGCATTCATCAACATCCCTACAACTTAACAAAAACTTAACCTAGGAACAACATCCAACAAGAACAACATCCCTACAACTTAACTAAAACTGAAAGCATCCATCATCATCATCATGAACCAGAACATCATCATCATCATGAACCGGAACATCATCATCACATAATTGCAGTATACTTGTCACGCACCCATATAATCATCCATATATCTTTTGAATCTACAAAGAAAATAACAAAATGAACTGTTAACACACAATGCATTGACATGACGCAACTAGTGATAGAGGCGGGATATTAGAGTGTAATCTTTGTTGTTTCTGCATTACCAAGAGTATTGTAGTAGAACGATAGGAAGAGTGAGAGAGTATACCTTCCATGGCATCATCCATGACTTGCTCCACGAACTCGACTTGCTCCATAGCGTCCCCTTCCATCCAGTTGGTGCATGCAACTGCAAAACCAAGGGAAAAAGGTGCAACACAAGTGAAGCGTCATCAAGTTCCATCTATTATATTATTTAAACAAGAGACAAACAAGCAATCATGTTCGTCCACATAGATTAAATTATCTTGATCATCAATTTTATATATTAACGGTTAAAATTAAAAAGATGTAGTATTACGTACAAATAAAATGATGTAAAAACAGTTTAGCTTGCCACGTGCACATCTTTCATCCAAGTCTTATATGCCTTCTGTACTAAAAAACGATATCTCCAAGACAGTCACATGCAAACTCGTACGTTGCTATTGCATAGTATGGGTGCCAACTATAAGGAATAAGGAAGAGTCCGACCACCACAAAAAATATTAAAAAATCCATGTGGACTCATATATATTACTAAAATAAAATCAGCCGCATATGCCTTTTGCGTACACCATTGATTTCTTCATTGATGATTGGTATTAACAGATATGTGCAAGTTACGTAACACTAATCTTATGCGCGTACAAGTATACATAATCTTACATAATGATAAGTCCAAAAGTGCATGAGCGAGATTCTCAAGGAAAAGAAAAATGAGGTCCGTCAATTCATCAAATATGTATATGCATACATCTATGTTTGTGCCCGAGACAAACAAGGTACTGTAGGCCAATCCGGCCAGCCGGCCAAGCCGTACGCTAATTCCATGCATGTGACATCATGCTTCTGTCACCCATTGATTAAGATGTGTTTTCCTTGTTTTTTTTAATTAAAAATTCCATTATGAATTCAAAGAGATACCAAACTAGGCACTATTTGCATGAATGTTGTACATGCATACTAGCGTATCTAATAACAAAATATTTAGGCAGCACATGCAAGTATATGCGACTAGAGAAGAATGAAAGATTGACTCATGTGAATAAGAAAGGAAAAAGAAGGTTAACTAGCTTGCTGATATGCTTAATAATTTAACAAGCTTCAGCAAAAAATAACAAGTTTACCTTATCCAGTCAACTTCATGTCTTTTCGTGTAGATGCATCAGATTGTACATTTCTAATTTTAAAAATATACTAGGTAATTGCCGTGCGTTGCAACAGGGGCATACGTATTTTGTATGCAATCATCATGATTAACCTTCCATACCATCGTGCACATGCAAGCTGCTGCCGTTCGGCACTTGCTGCTGCAAATAATCCACACAGGCTCGATGGTACATGGAGCTACAGAGAGAAAGATAGGAGGTCAGAGGTGTTGCTAGCCTGCTCCGCACAAGCCTCCGCTCTACTCACATCCAGCAGCAGCCAACCTACTGCACAAGTGCAGATCCAGTGATGGCCATGTGCCCATGCTCACCTCTACACGCTGCCGGTCTGTGATAGCTTGAACAATAGTAAAATAAACTTATTCAAGTTAACTCACCTCTTTATTCTAGTGTTGTCATTTTGATTCCGTTGAGTTTTGCAACCTTTGTCACTCCGTTAACATCCTTCTCCATGCACCTTTTTATCTCTGTAATTCAGAAACAAAAAATGTATTTGCAAATTAGAATTCAAGCAAGGCAAAAAAGTTAGCCAAATCATGTTTGAAGAAAACAAACCCAATTGCATATGTTACCTTTCATAGTTGTTACTTTGACGACAATTCTGATTTCTCCTCCGAGTTCTACATACAGATACAAGACTGTTAGAGAAATGATAGAGAGCATCTTATTTCTGTTCTTGTTAGAATGGACATATTCAAGAAAAAAGACACAAAGAAGCCACTGAAACCAGGCTGCATGGAGCTCGACATACTTGCAAATCTAGCTCAATATCTATATTTTCTGGGTGGTCGTTCCTCTTTACTGAGCAATGAGGAACACTGGCCTGGCCCCTGCTGCGCATGCAACACTACTGGGGAAATCTTAATGTGATTACGCTAGCTAATATGCTCTGTCCTGGCCCCTGGTGCGCATGCAACACTGCTGAGGGGAATCTAATGTGCATATGATGGATAGATTTCTACCAAAATCCAACTTTAGAGGTAAATTATTGATTAACAGGAGTGGACCAACTCACCCGAAGCCAGAGGAGGAGGAGAAAGCTACATGGTTGCTTCGTCCCGAGCAGCAGCAAGGCTGTCCAGTGGCCGTTCCTCCCTGCACGTCTACAGGAGAAGAGAAGAGCAGAGGTTAAAAAGGGGGAGAGAGATAGGACGGAGCAAGGGGAGAGGATGGGATGCACTCACCGGATGAGACGAGGACGACATCGCCACCGGCGCCGGGGCCGACGCCCGAAACCCTAGGCATGGGGGGAGGGTCGCGGGTGGGCTTTGGTGGCCGCGAGCGCCGATCTAGGTGGATGGGAGGGCGCCGCGATGCGAGAGGACCTCGGGATGTGTTCCGCGGTGGCGGGATTGGCCGAACGTCGCCGGAAGCAGCCACTGCCGGTGGCGCGACGAGGAGCCGCGTGAAGAGAGAAATTGGACGCGCGAGGGATGGGTGGGTGGGGGTGCGGCGGATCCGGTAGCCTCCGGGGTTGCGAGGTGGGAGATTGGAAGGAGAAGGGCCGGCGGCGAGGTGGGGCGGAGGAGGGAGAGGAGACGGTTGGTGGCGGCGATTTGGGAGAGACCAGGGCAATCGGAGGCTCTGTTTCTCGCGCGTCTCTCTCTCCTTTCCTATGTTTATTTTTTTCCATATATGTATATCAATCTGCAACGCATATGCTTCACCGTTTATATGGGTATCTATTATTAATTTTACAACGAATAGTCAAAATGTTGTACAATTTGTGTTGCTTTATAAGGGGTATCCTTAGTAGTGTGCTTGGGCCGGCCATGGTGGCTGCAAGAGGGAGATGGAGCGGGGAGGAGCTGCCCTCCTGGCTGGCGGCGGCGGAGGAAACGCGAGGGAGAAGGGGAAACCCTAGGGCGTGGCTGCTGGCTTAAAAAGGAGGGGAGAAGACGGCGCGACCTCGGCGTCCGTGAAACTCACGGCGCGAGCGCGAGCGCTCTGTCTCTGGAACAGAGACGGCGACGCAACGGGGCAGGTGGTCGTGAACAGAGTCGGGCCAGGCGGGCTGCGGTGACTTGACTGGGCTGCAGGTGAGGGAAAAGGCCCAGGGTGCGCTGCTGGGAGATCCCTTCCATTTTCTTCTTTTCTAAAACTTTGAATCTCCAGGTTTAGAAAAAGAAAAATCCAGGGAGTTTTGAGAAGAAATAGGCTAAGAACAAAATATCCATGGACACCAGGAATTATGCAGCATTTGAATAAAAATGCTCTGGTAATTTTAAGAGACTGCAAATTCAAACAAGTTTAAAAATAATTCAAGCTTGAATAAATCCTTAGCCCAACCAAAACACTTCCAAAGGACTTGAAAACTGGAGGAGGTGGTCTTGGCATAGTGTAGAGAATATAAGAATATAGTGGACATTAATCTGGAGCAGAAAAAGCCACTAGAGAAATAATTGAAAGAAAGGGAAAAGGATAAGTTTGGATGGGATAGAAACTTGGGTGAAACCAAGTTGAAGTTGAGCAATAAGTAAAAGAGAAAAGATCAAGGACAAGAAGAAGGAGTTGTAATGCACATGAACAAGTAAAAGGAAACAAGCACAACAATAATATGGAGGCGAATGCATGATGCAAAAATGATAATAATAAAAACAAACATCACAAGCAAGCAAGCAATCATGAACATGATGGATGCAAATGCACATGGCAACATACATGAAGATGGAATGCACAAAATGAGAATAAAAGATAACACAAGCATGATGATGCAACAATTTATTAAGACAATCATGGCAATCCATACATGACAACAACAAAATAAATGGAAGACAACTAGAGCATCGGTCTCGGGGCGTTACAACCGACTCCCAGAAGCCGGCCATGAAGAAACCCGACTCCCAGAAGCCGGCCAAGACTGCACCCACTAAGATTGTACCCACATAACGGTGATAGGATGGGGCGTGGCCGCAGTACAGCCCACTACCCCCGAATCCCGGAACAGGCATGGCCACAGGGCATCGTACGGGCCAGCCATCCCCCATCCGGCACGGCACTGTAGCCATGTTGGCCCCGACGTCACCCACGACAGGTGCCAGAACGGCCCGCGGGCGGCGGGCCCCTTTGCCAGGGAGACATCTGGAGACGGCCTGGCCTCCTCTAGTTGGCCAGGGATGTGGCCGGCTCCCAACAGCCGGCTACCTCCCTCCCTCGAAGCATGCGCCCTATTAAGGAGACAAGACGATGTAAGGCTACAGTGAGAGCTCGCAAGGCGGCGACACTGTAGCCATGCTTACCTCGACAAAGCCCTCATCATCAGAGGCGAGGCAACAGTAACCAGCCGTCGACAAAGCCCCCATGCAGTGGGGCCGGCGTGCTGGCCAAGAAGCCGGCAGCCGGCGGGACCCACCAGTCGGCGGGCCCCAATGACCAGCGGAGAAGCCGGCGAGCATAGACACTGATGGCTGGGACCCGCGCCCAGCCGGATTACCATTGTACCCCTGGGGGTAGGCCTATATAAACCCCCCGGGACACCCATGCAAAGGGTTGGTCTCATAGAATTACACACACCACATAGAGAGAAAAGGAGAGCTAGCCTTGCCCTTCTTCTCCCTCTAACCCGGCAGCTCAAGGAGCACTTGTAGCTACTTGTCTTGATCTAGTGATCATGTGGAGACCCCGCAGAGCAGGACTAGGGGTGTTATCTCCACGGAGAGCCCCGAACCTGGGTAAGATTCGCCGGCGTGCATGTCTTCGCCTCATCCCGTTTCCAAGCACCGGCGACGTCTTACTGGCTCCCACAATGATAAGCCACCTGTTGGCATATGTTGCACCTACCACCCGACACTCCATCATGCCCCAAGTGGCCGGTCATGTTGATGTTGATCAAATTCTTACCGGCATATCAGAAGGTACAGTCACTCATAAACAATTGACAAACTTTTGTGCTCACTTTTCGTTTGTCTCTAGTGTTGAGCCACTCAAGGTACAAGATGCATTAATCGACAATGATTGGCTCATTGCTATGCAAGAAGAGTTGAACAGTTTTGAATGCAACAAAGTGTGGTCATTAGTCAAGAGACCAACTAAGGAACACAATGTCATTGGAACAAAATGGATTTTCAAGAACAAGCAAGATGAGAATGGCGTAATCATCCGCAACAAGGCAAGGTAAGTGGCACAAGGGTACTCACAAGTTGAAGGTTTGGACTTTGGTGAGACCTTTGCTCCCGTTGCCCTTCTTGAATCTATTCACATTTTACTTGCCTATACTGCTTTCAATGGTTTTACATTACATCAAATGGATGTGAAGAGTGCTTTCCTTAACGGTCCTCTACAAGAAGAAGTATATGTATCACAACCACCTGGGTTTGTTGATCCCGATCACAAAGACTATGTGTATAAACTTCACAAGGCTTTGTATGGCCTTAAACAAGCATCTCGTGCTTGGTATGATCATCTTAAGAAGTTTCTACTCGATGATGGTTTTGTGAGAGGGGTGATCAATCCCACTCTTTTTACTAAGAGGGAAAAGGGTGATTTGATCTTATGCCAAATCTATGTAGATGACGTCATTTTTGGTTCTCCTAACATTCATTTGTGCAAGAATTTGTGACCTCCATGACCAAGACCTTTGAAATGTCACTTAATGCGGACTTGAAGTTCTTTCTTGGATTTCATATTCAACAATTTCAAGAAGGAATTTTCTTGTCTCAAACAAAATACCTCAAGGATATTCTAGAGAAGTTTGACATGACAAATGTTAGCCCATGTAAGACACCCATGCCAACAAAAATTGTACTCACCGAAGACACAAACGGTATCCCTTTTGACCCATCTCTTTGCCGCTCTATGATTGGTTCATTGCTTTATCTTTGTGCATCTAGACCAGACATCATGTTAAGTGTAGGCATATGTGCAAGATTTCAAGCTTCCCCTAGGGAAAGTCATCATTAGGTGGTTAAGCATATTCTTAGATACCTTGTTCACACCCCAAAAGTTGGGTCTATGGTACCCCAAGGATGCCAAGTTTGATCTCATTGGGTACACGGATGCGGATTGGGCTGGAGACAAAGTGGGACGGAAGTCCACCTCAGGTGCATGTCAATTTCTTGGACGCTCCTTGGTAAGTTGGTCATCGAAGAAGCAAAATTGTGTCTCCCTCTCCACCACCGAAGCCAAATGCATTGCAACCGCCAATTGTGCAACTCAATTACTATGGATGAGGCAAACTTTGAAGGATTATGGTATCACCTGTAGACATGTGCCTCTTCTATGTGATAATGAAAGTCCCATCAAGATTGCCGAGAATCCCATTGATCATCTTCGCATGAAGCACATTGATATTAGGTATCACTTCTTGAGAGACCATGTGCAAAAGGGTGACATTGATATTGCTCATGTTGGTATGGATATGCAACTCGCCGACATTTTCACCAAACCATTGGATGAAGCAAGGTTTTGTCAACTTCGGCGTGAACTTGGTATCTTGGAGCTTGATAGCATTATGTGAAATCTAGTACCCATGCATGCATTTACTTCATGTCTTGTATTGATGTAGGCATCTATTTAGGGGGATCCATTCAACTCATGATTTCTCTCACCCTCTATGATGCATAAACAAACCAAACACTCTTAAAGTTACTACTGTTTCACTTTTGTGACCTAGTACTTTAAATGATGGAGTTGTGATGTTGGGCTCAAGGTTAAAATCTTCGCGGTGCCAAGTCACATATACTCAAACATGGTGGATTCTTCCACCGCCCTCTGTTCGAGAGGTTGGACCTTCTTCATCTCTCATGGTGTTTTGTCCCATTTTTATCTCTATGATTGTTTTCTCCCTTTATGCTGAGAGAGTGTTGTCGATCATTTTTGCCCATTACTCAGGTTCTACCTATGCCTCTCTCATCTCGAAACCCTCTAATATTTGTCTTGGTTCACAAGCTTCATCCTACTATATAAATGTTGATTGGGTTTGTGGTGGTTCTGGAAGCTTTCGGACTCCCTCCCTCTAGTTCTCGGGAATTCACAGAGACCGTGTTTTCTCTGGACATCCCGGACTTCCGGGGCGTAGCCCAGAACTTCCGAGCATCGCGGGTTTGGGGCACGTAACGGTGGGCAGGGGATGACAAAGGGGTATTCTCCCCCCTTTCCTCTGTCCCTCCCTCTGCTCTCTCTCCCAGCGACGCCCCTCTCCGATCCACGACTTCCAGGCGAGGTGTCGGCCCTCGGAACCTCCGGCCCTTCCTCCCCTTCATCATTTTTGGAGGGCATCTTGTGTGTTCTCCACCATCTCCGTGGAGGAAGGTAACCTAAGCTCTTTCACTGCCTTCTCTCTGGACTCTCTCCTAGGGATTGTAGTGAAGCTTATGGTATTAGGATAAACACAAGGGCCAAATCTCTCGTGCTACGTCAACATTAGATCTGCAGTACTCCCTTTCCATTCGTCTCCATTGTTCGATATATCCTTCTCCCTATCTTAGATCCGAAAGGAGACATGCGACCGTGCTGGTGCCCGGAACTTCCGGCCTCGCTAGGGTTTCCCCGTCCGGATCCGGGCCGGTACTTCCGTCCACTAGAACTTTTGGACCCCCCGGAAATTCTGGCCTCCGGAACTTCCTGTCCGACCGGATCTTCCGGTCTAAGCAGAATCCTGTCATATTTTCGCATAATGAGATTCTTCAATTTCTTTTTGAAGCTTGTGCACTTATTATTTCCCCATGCTATTTCTCTCATCTCTGTCAGCAGGAGGGTCTGGTTCGCGTGCTCGCCCATCAAAGGTGTATGAACGGAAATCCAAAGAGCGGGTCAAGAAGACAAGGGCTATTGTTTTGGGGCGTGAGAACATGTTTGACTGCCATCATGAGGAAGATGTTGAGGCTGAACACATTGCTGCTACCTCTTGAGCTTGCGTTGGTTTTTCCCTTGAAGAGGAAAGGGTGATGCAGCGAAGTAGCGTAAGTATTTCCCTCAGTTTTTGAGAACCAAGGTATCAATCCAGTAGGAGACTACACACAAGTCGCCTCGTACCTACACAAACAAATAAGAACCTTGCAACCAACGAGATAAAGGGGTTGTCAATCCCTTCACGGCCACTTGCAAAAGTGAGATCTGATAGAGATAATAAGATAAATATTTTTGGTATTTTTTATGATAAAGATTGAAAGTAAAGAATGCAAAATAAACGGTGACAAAAATAGTAAATTGATAGGAAAATAATATGATGGAAGATAGACCCGGGGCCATAGGTTTCACTAGTGGCTTCTCTCAAGATAGCATAAGTATTACGGTGGGTGAACAAATTACTGTCGAGCAATTGATAGAAAAGTGCATAATTATGAGAATATCTAGGCATGATCATGTATATAGGCATCACGTCCGTAACAAGTAGACCGAAACTATTCTGCATCTACTACTATTACTCCACACATCGACTGCTATCCAGCATGCATCTAGAGTATTAAGTTCATAAGAATAGAGTAACGCATTAGGCAAGATGACATGATGTAGAGGGATAAACTCAAGCAATATGATATAAACCCCATCTTTTTATCCTCGATGGCAACAATACAATACGTGTCGTTTCCCTTTCTGTCACTGGGATCGAGCAATGCAAGATTGAACCCAAAGCTAAGCACTTCTCCCATTGCAAGAAAGATCAATCTAGTAGGCCAAACCAAACTGATAATTCGAAGAGACTTGCAAAGATAACAAATCATACATTAAAGAATTCAGAGGAGATTCAAATATTGTTCATAGATAATCTTGATCATAAACCCACAATTCATCGGATCTCGACAAACACACCGCAAAAAGAGTTACATCGAATAGATGTCTAAGAAGATCGGGGAGAACTTTGTATTGAGATCCAAAGAGAGAGAAGAAGCCATCTAGCTAAGAACTATGGACCCGAAGGTTTGTGGTAAACTACTCACACATCATCGGAGAGGCTATGGTGTTGATGTAGAAGCCCACCATGATCGATTCCCCCTCCGGCAGAGTGCCGAAAAAGGCCCCAAGATGGGATCTCACGGGTACAGAAGGTTGCGGCGGTGGAAATACGGTTTCGTGGTGCTCCTGGATGTTTTCAGGGTATATGGGTATATATAGGAGGAAGAAGTAGGTCGGTGGAGCTACGAGGGGCCCACGAGGGTGGGGGCGCGCCCAGGGGGGCAGGCGCGCCTCCCTGCCTCGTGGCCTCCTCGCTTCTTTCTTGACGTCCACTCCAAGTCCTCTGGATCACGTTTGTTCCAAACATAACTCTCCCGAAGGTTTCATTCCGTTTGGACTCCGTTTGATATTCCTTTTCTGCGAAATAGTGAAATAGGCAAAAAAACAGCAATTTGTACTGGGCCTTCGGTTAATAGGTTAGTCCCAAAAATAATATAAAAGTGCTTAGTAAAGCCCATTAAACATCCAAAACAGATAATATAATAGCATGGAACAATCAAAAATTATAGATACGTTGGAGACGTATCAAGCATCCCCAAGCTTAATTCCTGCTCGTCCTCGAGTAGGTAAATGATAAAAACAGAATTTTTGATGTGGAATGCTGCCTAGCATATTTCTCAATGTAATTTCCTTTATTGTGGAATTAATGTTCAGATCCTAAAGATTCAAGACAAAAGTTTAATATTGACATGAAAATAATAATACTTCAAGCATACTAACAAAGCAATCATGTCTTCTCAAAATAGCATGGCCAAAGAAAGTTATCCCTACAAAATCATATAGTCTTGCTATGCTCTATCTTCATCACACAAAGTATTTAATCATGCATAACCCCGATGACAAGCCAATCAATTGTTTCATACTTTTAATGTTCTCAAACTTTTTCAGTTTTCACGCAATACATGAGCATGAGCCATGGACATAGCACTATATGTGGAATAGAATGGTGGTTGTGGAGAAGACAAAAAAGGAGAAGATAGTCTCACATCAACTAGGCGTATCAACGGGCTATGGAGATGCCCATTAATAGATATCAATGTGAGTGAGTAGGGATTGCCATGCAACGGATGCACTAGAGCTAGAAGTGTATGAAAGCTCAACAAAATAAACTAAGTGGGTGTGCATCCAACTCGCTTGCTCACGAAGACCTAGGGCATTTTGAGGAAGCCCATCATTGGAATATACAAGCCAAGTTCTATAATGTAAAATTCCCACTAGTATATGAAAGTGACAACATAGGAGACTCTTTATCATGAAGATCATGGTGCTACTTTGAAGCACAAGTGTGGCAAAAGGATAGTAACATTGTCCCTTCTCTCTTTTTCTCTTTTTTTTCCTTTTCTCTTTTTTTTGTTTGGGCCTTTCTCTCTTTTTTATGGCCACATTTCTTTCTCTTTTTTTATTTGTAGTCCGGAGTCTCATCCCGACTTGTGGGGGAATCATAGTCTCCATCATCATTACCTCACTGGGACAATGCTCTAATAATGATGATCATCACACTTTTATTTACTTACAACTCAATACTTAGAACAAAATATGACTCTATGTGAATGCCTCCGGCGGTGTACCGGGATATGCAATGAATCAAGAGTGACATGTATGAAAGAATTATGAATGGTGGCTTTGCCACAAATACGATGTCCACTACATGAGCATGCAAAGCAATATGACAATGATGGAACGTGTCATAATAAACGGAACGGTGGTAAGTTGCATGGAAATATATCTCGGAATGGCTATGGAAATGCCATAATAGGTAGGTATGGTGGTTGTTTTGAGTAAGGTATATGGTGGGTGTATGATACCGGCGAAAGGTGTGCGGTATTAGAGAGGCTAGCAATGGTGGAAGGGTGAGAGTGTGTATAATCCATGGACTCAACATTAGTCATAAAGAACTCACATACTTATTGCAAAAATCTATTATTTATCGAAACGAAGTACTACGTGCATGCTCCTAGGGGGATAGATTGTTAGGAAAAGACCATCGCTCCTCCCCGACCGCCACTCATAAGGAAGACAATCAATAAATACATCATGCTTCGACTTCATCACATAACGGTTCACCATACGTGCATGCTACAGGAATCACAAACTTTAGAACAAGTATTTCTCAAATTCACAACTACTCAACTAGCATGACTCTACTATCACCATCTTCATATCTCAAAACAATTATAAAGAATCAAACTTCTCATAGTATTCAATGCACTCTATATGAAAGTTTTTATTATACCCATCTTAAATGTTCATCATATTAGGACTAATTTTATAGCCAAAGCAAACTACCATGCTGTTCTAAAAGACTCTCAAAATAATATAAGTGAAGCATGAGAGATCAACAATTTCTATAAAATAAAACCACCACCGTGCTCTAAAAGATATAAGTGAGGCACTAGAGCAAAATTATCTAGCTCAAAAGATATAAGTGAAGCACATAGAGTATTCTAATAAATTCCGATTCATCTGTGTCTCGCCCAAAAGGTGTGTACAGCAAGGATGATTGTGGTAAACTAAAAAGCAAAGACTCAAATCAATCAAGACGCTCCAGGCAAAACACATATCATGTGGTGAATAAAAATATAGCATCAAGTAAAGTTACCGATGGACGAAGACGAAAGAGGGGATGCTTTTCGGGGCATCCCCAAGGTTAGGATTTTGTTTGTCCTTGAATTTTGGGTGCCTTGGACATCCCCAAGCTTAGGCTCTTGCCACTCCTTATTCCATAATCCATCAAATCTTTACCCAAAACTTGAAAACTTCACAACACAAAACTCAACAGAAAATCTCATGAGCTCCGTTAGCGAAAGAAAACAAACCACCACTTCAAGGTACTGTAATTAACTCATTATTTGTGTATATTGGTGTTAAACCTACTGTATTCCAACTTCTCTATGGTTCATAAACTCCGATACTAGCCATAGATTCATCAAAATAAGCAAACAACACACAAAAACAGAATCTGTCAAAAACAGAACAGTCTGTAGTAATCTGTATCTAACGCAAACTTCTGTAACTCAGAAAAATCTACCAAAATAGGACGACCTATATAATTTGTTTATTGATCTACTGCAATTGAAATCAGTATTTTATCACATTCTGGTGATTTTTAACAATTGTTTTAGTGAGCTGAAAGTTTCTGACTTTTTCAGCAAGATCAAATAACTATCATCCAAGAAGATCCTATAGGTTTCACTTGGCACAAACACTAATTAAAACATAAAACCACACCTAACCAGAGGCTAGATCAAATATTTATTACTAAACATAACCAAAAAGCAAGAAACAAAAATAAAATTGGGTTGCCTCCCAACAAGCGCTATCCTTTAACGCCCCTAGCTAGGCATTGATAATTTTAATGATGCTCACAAGAAAGATAGCAATTGAAACATAAAGAAAGCATCATATAGCATGTGAAAAACACATCTAAGTCTAACATACTTCCTATGCATAGGCATATTATAGGCAAACGAATTATCATAGCAAGCAAGAACTAGCATATGCAAGGAAGAGGAAAGAAACGATAGCAATCTCAACATGAAGAGAGGTAATTTAGTATCATGAAAATTTCTACAACTATATTTTGCTCTCTCATAATAATTACATGTAGGATCATAGGCAAATTCAACAAAATAGCTATCACAAAACATATTCTCAACACGATCCACATGCATGCGAAGTTGACACTCTTCCAAAATAGTGGGATTAGCATTAACTAAAGTCATGACCTCTCCAAACCCACTTTTATCAAAAATACCATAAGATTGAACATTCTCCAAATATGTGGGATCTAAAGTTGACACTCTTCCAAACCCACTTTCAATAATATTGCAAACACTAATATCAATCTCATATCATCATGGGGCTTAAATAAATTTTCAAGATCATAAGAAGAATCTCCCCAATCATGATCATTGCAACAAGTAATAGACATAGCAAAACTAGCATCCCCAAGCTTAGGGTTTTGCATATTATTAGCACAATTGAAATCAAGAGAATTTATAGTAAAATAATTGCAATCATGCTTTTTATTCAAAGATCTATCGTGAATCGCTTCATAAAGTACTTCATCACAATTTTCAGATTCACGAATTTCAAGCAAAACCTCATAAAGATAATCTAGTGCACTCAACTCACTAGCAATAGGTTCATAATAATTGGATCTCTTAAAGAGATTAACAATTAGATGAGGATCCATAAACTTTTAGCAAGTGAAGATGCAAGCAAAAATAAGGCACATGGTAACACGAGATCGAACGGAAGGAGGGCGAAGAAAAGGTAAAGGTGAAGTGCGGGAGAGAAAAACGAGAGGCAAATGGCAAATAATGTAATGCGTGGGATAAGAGTTTGTGATGGGTACTTGGTATGTCTTGACTTGACTTGACGTAGATCTCCCCGGCAACGGCGCCAGAAATGGCTAGTTGCTGGGAGATCAAATCTTGACTTGACTTGGCGTAAGCCTCCCCGGCAACGGCGCCAGAAATCCTTCTTGCTACCTTTTGAGCTTGCGTTGGTTTTTTCCTTGAAGAGGAAAGGGTGATGCAGCAAAGTAGCGTAAGTATTTCCCTTAGTTTTTGAGAACCAAGGTATCAATCCAGTAGGAGACTACACACAAGTCGCCTCGTACCTACGCAAACAAATAAGAACCTTGCGACCAACGCGATAAAGGGGTTGTCAATCCCTTCACGGCCACTTGCAAAAGTGAGATCTGATAGAGATAATAAGATAAATATTTTTGGTATTTTTTATGATAAAGATTGAAAGTAAAGAATGCAAAATAAACGGTGACAAAAATAGTAAATTGATAGGAAAATAATATGATGGAAGATAGACCCGTGGCCATAGGTTTCACTAGTGGCTTCTCTCAAGATAGCATAAGTATTACGGTGGGTGAACAAATTACTGTCGAGCAATTGATAGAAAAGTGCATAATTATGAGAATATCTAGGCATGATCATGTATATAGGCATCACGTCCGTAACAAGTAGACCGAAACGATTCTGCATATACTACTATTACTCCACACATCGACCGCTATCCAGCATGCATCTAGAGTATTAAGTTCATAAGAACAGAGTAACACATTAGGCAAAATGACATGATGTAGAGGGATAAACTCAAGGAATATGATATAAACCCCATCTTTTTATCCTCGATGGCAACAATACAATACGTGTCGTTTCCCTTTCTGTCACTGGGATCGAGCAACGCAAGATTGAACCCAAAGCTAAGCACTTCTCCCATTGAAAGAAAGATCAATCTAGTAGGCCAAACCAAACTGATAATTCAAAGAGACTTGCAAAGATAACAAATCATACATTAAAGAATTCAGAGGAGATTCAAATATAGTTCATAGATAATCTTGATCATAAACCCATAATTCATCGGATCTCGACAAACACACCGCAAAAAGAGTTACATCGAATAGATATCCAAGAAGATCGAGGAGAACTTTGTATTGAGATCCAAAGAGAGAGAGAAGAAGCCATCTTGCTAATAACTATGGACCCGAAGGTCTGTGGTAAACTACTCACACATCATCGGAGAGGCTATGGTGTCGATGTAGAAGCCCTCCGTGATCGATTCCCCCTCCGGCGGAGCGCCGGAAAAGGTCCCAAGATGGGATCTCACGGGTACATAAGGTTGCGGCGGTGGAAATAGGGTTTCGTGGTGCTCCTCGATGTTTTCAGGGTATATGGGTATATATAGGAGGAAGAAGTAGGTCGGTGGAGCTGCGAGGGGCCCACGAGGGTGGGGGGCGCGCCCAGGGGGGCAGGCGCGCCTCCCTGCCTCGTGGCCTCCTCGCTTCTTTCTTGACGTCCACTCCAAGTCCTCTGGATCACGTTTGTTCCAAAAATAACTCTCCCAAAGGTTTCATTCCGTTTGGACTCCGTTTGATATTCCTTTTCGGCGAAACAGTGAAATAGGCAAAAAAATAGCAATTTGCACTGGGTCTTCGGTTAATAAGTTAGTCCCAAAAATAATATAAAAGTGCTTAGTAAAGCCCATTAAACATCCAAAACAGATAATATAATAGCATGGAACAATCAAAAATTATAGATACGTTGGAGACGTATCAAGTGCCTCTCCTCCTGCTGCTCCCGTACAATCCAAGAAGCGGAAGACTGCTTCCAACAAGGCCAAGGCAGCTAATGTTCAACCTCCTCCTCTTGAGCCAGTCACAATGAGGGAGATGCCCGCACCTGAGTGGATTGCTCTTCGCCGAGTCAATCCTTATCGCCACGACCATGACAATGTGGCTGATCCCAAGTTTTGGACACTATTCCAGCACTGCAACTATGGGGAGATCTTTTCTCAGTTTTTCAACAAGTGTGTCATTCAGAAGTGTATCAAGAAAGACCTCGGAGAAGCTACTTACATATTGAGCATCAAGATCCATAGAGATAGATCAAGACGCTTGATAAGTTTTTTCAATGAGTACATACCTTGACAAAATTTTGAAGTGGTTCAAAATGGAACAGTCAAAGAAAGAGTTCTTGCCTGTGTTACAAGGTGTGAAATTGAGTAAGACTCAAATCCCGACCACGGCAGAAGATAGAAAGAGAATGAAAGTCATTCCCTATGCCTTGGCCATAGGCTCTATAAAGTATGCCATGCTGTGTACCAGATCTATTGTATACCCTACACTGATTTTGGCAAGGGAGTACAATAGTGATCTAGGAGTAGATCACTGGACAGCGGTCAAAATTATCTTTAGTGGAATAAGGATATGTTTCTCGATTATGGAGGTGACAAAAAGGTTCGTCGTAAAGGGTTACGTCAATGCAAATTTTGACACTGATCCAGATGACTCTAAGTCTCAATCTGGATACATATTGAAAGTGGGAGCAATTAGCTAGAGTAGCTCCGTGGAGAGCATTGTTGACATAGAAATTTGCACAATACATACGGATCTGAATGTAGCAGACCCGTTGAGTAAACTTCTCTCACAAGCAAAACATGATCACACCTTAGTACTCTTTGGGTGTTAATCACATAGCTATGTGAACTAGATTATTGACTCTAGTAAACCCTTTGGGTGTTGGTCACATGACGATGTGAACTATGGGTGTTAATCACATGGTGATGTGAACTATTGGTATTAAATCACATGGTGATGTGAACTAGATTATTGACTCTAGTGCAAGTGGGAGACTGAAGGAAATATGCCCTAGAGGCAATAATAAAGTTATTATTTATTTCCTTATATCATGATGAATGTTTATTATTCATGCTAGAATTGTATTAACCGAAAACATAATACATGTGTGAATACATAGACAAACAGAGTGTCACTAGTATGCCTCTACTTGACTAGCTCGTTGATCAAAGATGGTTATGTTTCCTAGCCATAGACATGAGTTGTCATTTGATTAACGGGATCACATCATTAGGAGAATGATGTGATTGACTTGACCCATTCCGTTAGCTTAGCACTTGATCGTTTAGTATGTTGCTATTGCTTTCTTCATGACTTATACATGTTCCTATGACTATGAGATTATGCAACTCCCGTTTACCGGAGGAACACTTTGTGTGCTACCAAACGTCACAACGTAACTGGGTGATTATAAATGTGCTCTACAGGTGTCTCCGAAGGTACTTGTTGGGTTGGCGTATTTTGAGATTAGGATTTGTCACTCCGATTCTTGGAGAGGTATCTCTGGGCCCTCTCGGTAATGCACATCACTTAAGCCTTGCAAGCATTGCAACTAATGAGTTAGTTGTGGGATGATGTATTACGGAACGAGTAAAGAGACTTGCCGGTAACGAGATTGAACTAGGTATTGAGATACCGACGATCGAATCTCGGGCAAGTAACATACCGATGACAAAGGGAACAACGTATGTTGTTATGCGGTCTGACCGATAAAGATCTTCATAGAATATGTGGGAGCCAATATGAGCATCCAGGTTCCGCTATTGGTTATTGACCGGAGACGTGTCTCGGTCATGTCTACATAGTTCTCGAACCCGTAGGGTCCGCACGCTTAACGTTTCAATGACAGTTATATTATGAGTTTATATGTTTTGATGTACCGAAGGTTGTTCGGAGTGCCGGATGTGATCACGGACATGACGAGGAGTATCGAAATGGTCGAGACATGAAGATTGATATATTGGAAGCCTATATTTGGATATCGGAAGTGTTCCGGGTGAAATCGGGATTTTACCGGAGTACCGAGGGGTTACCGGAACCCCCCGGGGGCTTAATGGGCCATAGTGGGCCTTTGTGGAGAAGAGGAGAGGCGGCCAGGGCAGGGCCGCGCGCCCCTTCCCCCCTAGTCCGAATAGGACAAGGAGAGGGGGCGGCGCCCCCACCCTTTCCTTCCTCTCTCCCTCCTCTTTCCCCTCCACTCCTAATCCAACTAGGAAAAGGGAGGGAGTCCTACTCCCGGTGGGAGTAGGACTCCACCTGGCGCGCCCCTCCTGGCCGGCCGCACCTCCCCCACTTGCTCCTTTATATACGGGGGCAGGGGGCACCCTAGAGACACAACAATTGATCGTTTGATCTTTTAGCCTTGTGCGGTGCCCCCCTCCACCATAGTCCACCTCGATAATACTGTAGCGGTGCTTAGGCGAAGCCCTCCGTCGGTAGAACATCATCATCGTCACCACACCGTCGTGCTGACGAACTCTCCCTCAACACTCGGCTGGATCGGAGTACAAGGGACGTCATCGGGCTGAACGTGTGCTGAACTCGGAGGTGCCGTGCGTTCGGTACTTGATCGGTCGGATCGTGAAGACGTACGACTACATCAACTGCGTTGTGCTAACGCTTCCGCTTTCAGTCTACAAGGGTACGTGGACAACACTCTCCCCTCTTGTTGCTATGCATCACCATGATCCTGCGTGTGCGTAGGAAATTTTTTGAAATTACTGCGTTCCCCAAGAGTGGCATCCGAGCCAGGTTTTATGCGTTGATGTTATGTGCACGAGTAGAACACAAGTGAGTTGTGGGTGATACAAGTCATACTGCTTACCAGCATGTCATACTTTGGTTCAGCGGTATTGTTGGATGAAGCGTCCCAGACCGACATTACGCGTACGCTTATGCGAGACTGGTTTTACCGCCGTGCTTTGCACACAGGTGACTAGCGGGTGTCAGTTTCTCCAACTTTAGTTGAACCGAGTGTGGCTACGTCCGGTCCTTGAGAAGGTTAAAACAGCACTAACTTGACGAACTATCGTTGTGGTTTTGATGCGTAGGTAAGAATGGTTCTTGCTCAGCCCATAGCAGCCACGTAAAACTTGCAACAACAAAGTAGAGGACGTCTAACTTGTTTTTGCAGGGCATGTTGTGATGTGATATGGTCAAGACGTGATGAGATATAAGTTGTTGTATGAGATGATCATGTTTTGTTGAAGTTATCGGCAACTGGCAAAAGCTTTATGGTTGTCTCTTTATTGCATAAGATGCAAGCGCCAAATAATTGCTTTACTTTATCGCTATGCGATAGCAATAGTTGCAAGAGCAATAGTTGGCGAGACGACCATGTGACGACACATTGATATAGATCAAGATGATGGAGATCATGGTGTCATGCCGGTGACAATGGAGATCATGACCATGCTTTGGAGATGGAGATCAAAGGCACAAGATGATGATGGCCATATCATGTCACATATTATGATTGCATGTGATGTTTATCTTTTATACATCTTATTTTGCTTAGTTCGGTGGTAGCTTTATAAGATGATCTCTCACTAAATTTCAAGGTATAAGTGTTCTCCCTGAGTATGCACCGTTACGAAAGTTCTTCGTGCTGAGACACCACGTGATGATCGGGTGTGATAGGCTCTACGTTCAAATACAACGGGTGCAAAACAGTTGCACACACGGAATACTCAGGTTAAACTTGACGAGCCTAGCATATAACAGATATGGGCTCAGAACACTGCGACCGAAAGGTCGAGCGTGAATCATATAGTAGATTTGATCAACATAAATGATGTTCACCATTGAAACTACTCCATCTCACGTGATGATCGGACATGGTTTAGTTGATATGGATCACGTGATCACTTAGAGGATTAGAGGGATGTCTATCTAAGTGGGAGTTCTTAAGTAATATGATTAATTGAACTTTAATTTATCATGAACTTAGTCCTGGTAGTATTAGCATATCTATGTTGTAGATCAATAGCTCGCGATTTACTCCCCGTTTAATTTTAAATGTTCCTAGAGAAAACTAAGTTGAAAGATCTTAGTAGCAATGATGCGGATTGGATCTGTGATCTGAGGTTTATCCTCATTGCTGCACAGAAGAAATATGTCCTTGATGCACCGCTAGGTGACAGACCTATTGCAGGAGCAGATGCAGACGTTATGAACGTTTGGCTAGCTCAATATGATGATTACTTGATAGTTTAGTGCACCATGCTTAACGGCTTAGAATCGGGACTTCAAAGATGTTTTGAACATAATGGACCATATGAGATGTTCCAGGAGTTGAAGTTAATATTTCAAGCAAATACCTGAGTTGAGAGATATGAAGTCTCCAACAAGTTCTATAGCTAAAAGATGGAGGAGAATAGCTCAAGCAGTGAGCATGTGCTGAGATTGTCTGGGTACTACAATCGCTTGAATCAAGTGGGAGTTAATCTTCCAGATAAGATAGTGATTGACAGAATTCTCTAGTCACCATCACCAAGTTAGTAGAACTTCGTGATGAACTATAGTATGCAAGGGATAACGTAGACGATTCCCGAGTTTTTCATGATGATGAAATCAGAAATCGAGAAAGAGCATCAAGTGTTGATGATTAACAAGACCACTAGTTTCAAGAAAAGGGCAAAGGGAAATAAAGGGAACTTCATGTAGAACAGCAAGCAAGTTGCTGCTCAAGTGAAGAAGCCCAAGTTTGGACCTAAGCCTGAGACTGAGTGCTTCTACTGCAAAAGGACTGGTCACTGGAAGCAGAACTACCCCAAATAATTGGCGGATAAGAAGGATGGCAAAGTGAACAAAAGTATATTTGATGTACATGTTATTGATGTGTACTTTACTAGTGTTTATAGCAACCCCTCAGTATTTGATACTGGTTTAGTTGCTAAGAGTAGTAACTTAAAACAGGAGTTGCAAAATGAACAGAGACTAGTTAAGGATGAAGTGACGATGTGTGTTGGAAGTAGTTCCAAGATTGATGTGATCATCATCGCACAATCCATATAACTTTCGGGATTAGTGTTGAACCTAAATAAGTGTTATTTGGTGTTTGCGTTGAGCATGAATATGATTGGATCATGTTTATTGCAAAACAGTTATTCTTGTAAGTTGGAGAATAATTGTTGTTCTGTTTACATGAATAAAACCTTCTATGGTCATACACCCAATGAAAATGGTTTGTTGGATCTCGATCGTGGTGATACACATTTTCATAATATTGAAGCCAAAAGATGCAAAGTTAATAATGATAGTGCAACTTATTTGTGGCACTGCCGTTTAGGTCATATTGGTGTAAAGCGCATGAAGAAACTCCATGCTGATGGACTTTTGGAATCACTTGATTATGAATCACTTGATGCTTGCGAACCATGCCTGTTGGGCAAGATGACTAAGACTTTTCTCCGGAACAATGGAGCGAGCAACTGACTTATTGGAAATAATACATACTGATGTATGCGGTCCGATGAGTGTTAAGGCTCGCGGCAAGTATCGTTATTTTCTTACCTTCACAGATGATTTGAGAAGATATGGGTATATCTACTTGATGAAACAGAAGTCTGAAACATTTGAAAAGTTCAAAGAATTTCATAGTCAAGTGGAGAATCATCGTAACAAGAAAATAAAAGTTTCTACGATAAGATCGCAGAGATGAAATATTTGAGTTACGAGTTTGGCCTTCAGTTAAAACAATGTGAAATAGTTTCACTACTCACGCCACCTGGAACACCTCAGTGTAATGGTGTGTCCGAACATCATAACTGTACTTTATTAGATATGGTGTGATCTATGATGTCTCTTACCGATCTACCACTATCGTTTGGGGTTATGCATTAGAGACAGCTGCATTCACGTTAAATAGGGCACCATCTAAATCCGTTGAGATGACACCGTATGAACTATGGTTTGGCAAGAAACCTAAGCTGTCGTTTCTTAAAGATTGAGGTTGCAATGCTTAGGTGAAAAAGTTTCAACCTGATAAGCTCAAACCCAAATCGGAGAAGTGCGTCTTCATAGGATACCCAAAAGAAAATGTTGGGTACACCTTCTATCACAGATCCGAAGGCAAGATATTCGTTGCTGAGAATGGATCCTTTCCAGAGAAGGAGTTTTTCTCGAAAGAAGTGAGTGGGAGGAAAGTAGAACTTGATGAGGTAACTGTACCTGCTCCCTTATTGGAAAGTAGTTCATCACAGAAATCTGTTCCTGTGACTACTACACCAATTAGTGAGGAAGCTAATGATGATGATCATGTAACTTCAGATCAAGTTACTACTGAACCTCGTAGGTAAACCAGAGTGAGATTCGCACCAGAGTGGTACGGTAATCCTGTTCTGGAGGTCATGTTACTTGACCATGACGAACCTACGAACTATGAGGAAGCGATGATGAGCCCAGATTCCGCGAAATGGCTTGAGGCCATGAAATCTGAGATGAGATCCATGTATGAGAACAAAGTATGGACTTTGATTGACTTGTCCAATGATCGGCGAGCCATTGAGATTAAATGGATCTTCAAAAGGAAGACGGACGCTGATAGTAGTGTTACTATCTACAAAGCTAGAATTATCGCAAAAGGTTTTCGACAAGTTCAAGGTGTTGACTACGATGAGAGTTTCTCACTCGTATCTATGCTTAAGTCTATCCGAATCATGTTAGCAATTGCCGCATTTTATGAAATCTGGCAAATGGATAAACAAAACTACATTCCTTAATGGATTTATTAAAGAAGAGTTGTATATGATGCAACCAGAAGGTTTTGTCAATCCTAAAGGTGCTAACAAAATATGCAAGCTCCAGCGATCCATCTATGGACTGGTGCAAGCATCTCGGAGTTGGAATATACGCTTTGATAAGTTGATCAAAGGATATAGTTTTATACAGACTTGCGGTGAAGCCTGTATTTACAAGAAAGTGAGTGGGAGCACTACAACATTTCTGATAAGTATATGTGAATGACATATTGTTGATCAGAAATAATATAGAATTATTCTACAAAGCATAAAGGAGTGTTTGAAAGGAGTTTTTCAAAGAAAGACCTCGGAGAAGCTACTTACATATTGAGCATCAAGATCCATAGAGATAGATCAAGACGCTTGATAAGTTTTTTCCATGAGTACATACCTTGACAAAATTTTGAAGTAGTTCAAAATGGAACTGTCAAAGAAAGAGTTCTTGCCTGTGTTACAAGGTGTGAAATTGAGTAAGACCCAAAGCCCGACCACGGCAGAAGATAGAAAGAGAATGAAAGTCAGTCCCTATGCCTTGGCCATAGGTTCTATAAAGTATGCCATGTTGTGTACCAGATCTATTGTATACCCTACACTGATTTTGGCAAGGGAGTACAATAGTGATCTAGGAGTAGATCACTGGACAGCGGTCAAAATTATCCTTAGTGGAATAAGGATATGTTTCTCGATTATGGAGGTGACAAAAAGGTTCGTCGTAAAGGGTTACGTCGATGCAAATTTTGACACTGATCCAGATGACTCTAAGTCTCAATCTGGATACATATTGAAAGTGGGAGCAATTAGCTAGAGTAGCTCCGTGCAGAGCATTGTTGACATAGAAATTTGCAAAATACATACGGATCTGAATGTAGCAGACCCGTTGAGTAAACTTCTCTCACAAGCAAAACATGATCACACCTTAGTACTCTTTGGGTGTTAATCACATAGCAATGTGAACTAGATTATTGACTCTAGTTAACCCTTTGGGTGTTGGTCACGTGACGATGTGAACTATGGGTGTTAATCACATGGTGATGTGAACTATTGGTATTAAATCACATGGTGATGTGAACTAGATTATTGACTCTAGTGCAAGTGGGAGACTGAAGGAAATATGCCCTAGAGGCAATAATAAAGTTATTATTTATTTCCTTATATCATGATAAATGTTTATTATTCATGCTAGAATTGTATTAACCAGAAACATAATACATGTGTGAATACATAGACAAACAGAGTGTCACTAGTATGCCTCTACTTGACTAGCTCGTTGATCAAAGATGGTTATGTTTCCTAGCCATGGACATGAGTTGTCATTTGATTAACGGGATCACATCATTAGGAGAATGATGTGATTGACTTGACCCATTCCGTTAGCTTAGCACTTGATCGTTTAGTATGTTGTTGTTGCTTTCTTCATGACTTATACATGTTCCTATGACTATGAGATTATGCAACTCCCGTTTACCGAAGGAACACTTTGTGTGCTACCAAACGTCACAACGTAACTGGGTGATTATAAAGGTGCTCTACAGGTGTCTCCGAAGGTACTTGTTGGGTTGGCGTATTTCGAGATTAGGATTTGTCACTCCGATTGTTGGAGAGGTATCTCTGGGCCCTCTCGGTAATGCACATCACTTAAGCCTTGCAAGCATTGCAACTAATGAGTTAGTTGTGGGATGATGTATTATGGAACAAGTAAAGAGTCTTGCCGGTAACGAGATTGAACTAGGTATTGAGATACCGACGATCGAATCTCGGGCAAGTAACATACCGATGACAAAGGGAACAACGTATGTTGTTATGCAGTCTGACCGATAAAGATCTTCGTAGAATATGTGGGAGCCAATATGAGCATCCAGGTTCCGCTATTGGTTATTGACTGGAGACGTGTCTCGGTCATGTCTACATAGTTCTCGAACCCATAGGGTCCGCACGCTTAACGTTTCGATGACAGTTATATTATGAGTTTATATGTTTTGATGTACCGAAGGTTGTTCGGAGTCCCGGATGTGATCACGGACATGACGAGGAGTCTCGAAATGGTCAAGACATGAAGATTGATATATTGGAAGCCTATATTTGGATATCGGAAGTGTTCCGGGTGAAATCGGGATTTTACCGGAGTACCGAGGGGTTACCGGAACCCCCGGGGGCTTAATGGGCCATAGTGGGCCTTTGTGAAGAAGAGGAGAGGTGCCCAGGGCAGGGCCGCGCGCCCCTCCCACCCCCCCTAGTCCGAATAGGACAAGGAGAGGGGGGCGGCGCCCCCCCTTTCCTTCCTCTCTCCCTCCTCTTTCCCCTCCACTCCTAATCCAACTAGGAAAAGGGAGGGAGTCCTACTCCTGGTGGGAGTAGGACTCCACCTGGCGCGCCCCTCCTGGCCGGCCACACCTCCCCCCTTGCTCCTTTATATACGGGGGCAGGGGGCACCGTAGAGACACAACAATTGATCGTTTGATCTTTTAGCCGTGTGCGGTGCCCCCCTCCACCATAGTCCACCTCGATAATACTGTAGCGGTGCTTAGGCGAAGCCCTCCGTCGGTAGAACATCATCATCGTCACCACACCGTCGTGCTGACGAAACTCTCCCTCCACACTCGGCTGGATCGGAGTTCGAGGGACGTCATCTGGCTGAACGTGTGCTGAACTCGGAGGTGCCGTGCGTTCAGTACTTGATCGGTCGGATCGTGAAGACGTACGACTACATCAACCGCGTTGTGCTAACGCTTCCGCTTTCGGTCTACAAGGGTACGTGGACAACACTCTCCCCTCTCGTTGTTATGCATCACCATGATCCTGCGTGTGCGTAGGAAAAAAATTTAAATTACTGCGTTCCCCAACAGCGACATATGCCAAAGGATGGCTTATCATGGTGGGAGCGAGTAGAACGTCGCCGGTGCCCGGAAGCGGGATGAGGCGTAGACACGAACACCGGCGTACTTTACCCAGGTTCGGGGCTCTCCTAGGAGATAACACCCCTAGTCCTGCTCTGCGGGGTCTCCGCATGATCACTAAGGCACTAGTGAGTACAATGGTGCTCCTCGAGCTGTATGCTAGAGGTAGGAGAAAGCAGGGCTAGCTCTCCCCTCTCTCTATGTATGAGTCTGATTCTAACAGATTGGGGACCCTTTGCATGGGTGCCCTGGGGGGTTTATATAGGCCTACCCCCCAGGGGTACAATGGTAATCTGGCCGGGGTAGGACCCGGTGGTAGGACCCGGTGGTCAGTGTCTGGTCGACGGCTTCTCCGCCGGCTGCTGGGGCCCGCCGCCTGGTGGGCCCCGCCGATTGGTCTGGGACGGAGCCGACAGGCTGCCTCCGCCGCTTGCGGGTCTGGTCGGCGGCTGGTTACTGTAGTCGCAATGCTAATGACGCATACTTGGCCGGGGAGGGGCGTGGCTACAGTCCCGCCGTCTGGTGGGAGAGCACTATAGCCACACCGTGTCTCGTCTGGTTAATGGTGCACGGACCTCGAGGGAGGAGCAGGCCGCCTGCTAGAGGCCGGCCTCCCTTGGGTCCGACTGGTCAGGCTATGCCGCCTTCCGGGCTCTTGCTGCCTGGTAGGGCCCACCACCTGCAGGCCGTACCGACAAGCCATCGTGGGAATAGGGCTCCGCCTGACAAGGGCGACGTCAAGGATGGAGTGGCAACAGTGCCGCGTCATGCGGAAATCTCCGCCTGTACGGGGCACTGTGGCCACGCCAAGCCCTGGATGTGGGGGTGATGGGCTACACTATAGCCACACCATGTCTTGTCTTCTTAATGGGGGCGTAGACTCTGAGGGCGTCATGGGCGCCTGCTAGGAGCCGGCCTCTCTGGAGGCCGCCTGCTAGGAGCCGGCCCGTCTTGGTGCCGTCTTCTGGTGCTTGGCCGTCTTCTGGCAGTCGGCCGCTTGAGCCAGCCGGCCACCAGAAGGCGGCGCTCCATTCTGGATGATTGAGGGACGCAGCCGGCCCAAATGTCTTGAAATGCTCAGGGACTCGGGTTAGGCTACTCGTGGCCCATTACTCCGACAGTAGTCCCCGAAGCTGGTGAGGCGTCGCGGCTGATAGTTCGAGAAGCCTCAGCAGTTTCCTTCTCCGAGTGCTCTTGCTAAATGCTTGGTCCGCCTCTTGGCGTGCCTCCTGCCGGGAGTCGGCCATGACCGGGCGGGATCGTCTGATAATTTCGAAACGTCAAGGCGGGAACCAGGTGGCGTGCTTGCTAAGCCTCTAGGCCCGCGGCCCGCTGGAAGCACGCCACGCAGCGCCAGCCAGCCGGGCCAGTCTGCCAGCCCACGCGCGCGATGGGACGCGACTGCAGGCTGGGCCCGCCACTACCGGGCCTCGGCGCGCGAGCAGATCCGCTGCGGCCGAGGCTGACGGTTGCGATTCCGTGCGGAGTCAGTAACTCGCGCTATAATCGCGGGGTCGTGGGTGCAGTTAATCCCACGATCCCTCGCCCCGCCCCCTCAGCTTCGCAGCCCAGGGGCTATAAGTAGGGGAGGAGGGGGAGCGGCGGAGCACGCGCGCCCTCCTCTCCCTTCGCCATTTTCGCTCTCCTCTTCCTCTTGCTGCCGCTGCACCTCCACGCTCTGCTGAGGCGCTGCCGCAGCTTGCCGTCGTCGACCCTCTCCGTCCCGGAGCTTCTCACCCCCGCCGCAGCCCTTGCCTCCGCCGCCGCGCCACTTCTCCAGCGGGCTCGGCATCCATGGCGTGCGAGCGGGGAGGGGACTGGGACGGCTCGGTCATGAATGACGACCATCTTGCCTTCCTTCGCGCCACACGGTGGCTGCCCGGCCCGGGCTTCGTCAAGGTGCGCGTGCCACCGGAGACGGAGATCTCGCCGGCGCCGGAGGGAGGCAAGCGGGTGATCTTCCGCTCGCACTTCCTCCGCGGCTTCGGCCTGCCGCCGAGTGGGTTCTTCCGTTCCTTCCTCGACTTCTACCATCTTCAGCCGCATCATCTGACACCCAACACCGTGACGCTGGTGTCCGCCTTCGTCACGATGTGTGAGGGCTACCTCGGCATCCTCCCCACCATCGAGTTGTGGGGAGCGTTCTTCTACACCAAATTGGGCACCTCCGCCAGGGAGAAGGCGGCCCAGTGCGGCGCCTTAATCGCGGTGCGCCGTACGTCTCCGAAGAATGCCTTCCCCGCCATCAAGCTATCACAGTCGGTCAAACTGTGGCAGAGATCATACTTTTACGGGAAGAACGTCGACCCGGCCATCGACTTCCTCAACCTGCAGCCCTACGAAGCCGGTCCTCCGGCCGAACCTCGGGCCAACTGGGGCAACAAGCCGAAGCCCATGTCGGCCGACTCCATCGTCGCCGTCAACCGCTCCGGGTGTTGACTGAGGCGGAAGGCCTCAAGGCGTCCGACCTGCTGGTCGCCTTCGTCCAGCGCCGGATTCTCCCACTCCAAGGCCGGCCTCATCTGATTTGTCGGATGAGCGGGCACCATGACCCGAGCCGGCTGTGCACGAAGGACATGCCGTCTGTCGAGGTGGCCCGGATGGTGAACGAGATTTCCGACCTCAAGCTGTCGGAGGGGTCTTGGCGGTTCGGCAAGCGGCCATACTCCCGTGCCAACCCGCCGCCTACTGTAAGCTCTTCAACTCTTTATTTTTAGTACTTGTCTTGGTCTTGATCTTGGTCTTGAATAGTCGGTCCTTCGAATGCAGATCTATATGTCTCCAGGGACGGCCGCCGTCATGGGGCCGGGTGGAAACTACCCGCCGGACCGGGAGGTGAGCGACGTGGACGACCCCGACTTGGGGGTGGCCGCCCTGGAGGACGACGCCATAGGCGGCGGCGATGGAGCGGGCGGCTCCGAAGACGGAGGCGGCCTCGAGACCTGGCCTGACGATGATGAAGAAGAGGACAAGCCGCGCCCTGCACGAGGCGCCGGCAAGGCGGACACGGGCCCCTCCGTCGAGCCGGCTACCCGAGGCGGCACGCGCAAGCGCAAACAAGGCACCGTCTTGTTCGGCAGCACGCCGAAGAAGACCAAGAATCCGACCGCCGCGACCAGGCGGAAGGAGGCCGCTGCGAAGGCGGCCAAGTTCCCGAAACTTCCAAAGGCGCCTCCTCTGGTATCGGCGTAAGTGACTTTTCCTTGTTCTTTCCTTCTTTGTTGATTCTATCTGAGCTTCCTCGCTTTATTTTTCTTGACATAGGGCCCCACTCTCTCTTGAGAAGTCGGCCGCCGCCTCCGTTATTTGGTCGGCGGAGACCTCCACCACCACCCGGCGAATCGACCCTGCAGCCGACCTCCGAGAGGCGCAGGAACGAAACGCGCGGGAGGTGCGCGAGGAGCAGGAAGCCGCCCGCAGGGAGAAGGCGGAGGCAGACAAGGCGGAGGCCGCCACGCTGAAGAAGCTGGCGGAGGCTGAAGCTGATGTCGCGGCGAAGAAGTTGGCTGAAGAGGCCGCACGCTGTCAGGCGCCGTTGTTCGTCATTCCCCTGAACTCCGCGCCGCCACCACCAGAGTTCATGGCACCGATTGGGGGAGCCGGCAATGCCCATCCGGCCATTGAGAGGGAAGGCGGCGATGTCGTCATGCCAGAGGCGGACGTGCCTCCACCACCGCCGTCTGGAGGAGCGCAGGACCACCAGCCGGCTGGCCCGCCGATGCAGCCAGCCGGAGGTGAAATGGCGACGGGCCCGACTCCTGAGGCCCACACACCATCACGCCGCCGAGGCGCGAAAGCGGCCTCAGCGCCATGACTGCTGGAAGCCGGCGCCGCGAGCTCATCAGTCCCAGATGCCGAAGCGACCAGCGCCACGCCCGCTGACTGGGTGCGGGGAGGCGGGACGGGAGCCTTAAACAAGGCGGTCCTAGACGTCCAGGCCAAGCTCCGAGCTGAGGCCGGCGCTCTCAAGTATTGCAACAAGGCGTTCCTGGATTCGCGAGCGGCCATTCGGGTATGTTTCTTACTTCTCTGTCTTTGATTCTTGTACTTCTCTGTGGGGGGGGGGGGGGGCGCCAGCGCACCCACTGGGTGTAGCCCCCGAGTTTCGGGCCGGCTGCTGAGCAGGCGGCTCGGAACTTCAATTTGCAAGCTCCAAGTGCTAACTTCGTCTGATATCCTCGTTGTAGGATTATCATAACCTTCGCGCGGCCACCTTCAACTCCAATGTCCGGGAGCTGGACCAACGGACCGCCGACTTGTCGGAAAGCCGGAGTGAGTCTTTGTTTTCTTTCTCTGCGGGGGCGCGCTGGCGCACCCGCGGGCTGTAGTCCCCAAGATTCGGGCCGACTCCTGAGCAGTCGGGCCAGATCTCTCCGGCAACTGCATTTCTTCTTTGCTGATTGTTGATAACTTCTTTCTCTGCGGGGCGCGACAGCGCACCCGCGGGCTGTAGTCCCCGAGATTCGGGCTGACTACTGAGCAGTCAGGCCGAATCTCCCCGGCAACTGCACTTCTTCCCTGTTGATTGTTGACCTCTTTTTCTTCCTCTACTTTTGCAGAGGCCAACGCTATCCTGCAGCAGCAGCTGGGTGAAGCCAACACCGCGTTGCGTGCCAAGGAGGCAAAGTGCAGCAAGCTGGCCCAGGAGCGTGACCGGCTGGCCACGCAACTGGCGGAGCAGGCGGAGCTTCTCCAGAAGGCCTAGAAGGAGGCGGAGCTGAAAGAGTCCAATCTCCTCGCCGAGTTCGAGACCGAACGCTCCGCCTGGGCCGACAAGGAGGCGTTGCTGACTGCCAGCTTCGGCAGGATTGAAGATATGGTTCACGGTAAGCTTTCTTCTTTTTTCTTTCTTTGAGCTGCCGGCTTCTGATCGGGCCGCCTTCTAGCTTCTGACTTCTGGCTTTTTTGCTTTCTGCCCGAGCAGACTTCTTCCCTAGCCACTTTGGCGCCGCCAACCAGGCCATTGAAGCTTATCGTGAAGAGCGGAGGGCGGAAGGTGCGCAGATCGCCGCCAACGCCCCCCGGACCCTTAGTGAACAACTTCTCAGCATCCAGTCCCGCCTTCGGCCGGCTCATCGGATGCTGCGCCGTCTTCAGCGTGTCGGGGCCCAAGCGATCTCCGCCTTGTGGCCAGACATGCTGGCTCCGCGCACTCCCAGTCGGACTGCCGACTGGCTGGAGGTGGCGGCCGGCCGTCTGGAGGCTTGGAAGGGCTCCTCGGCCCACGCTGGAGCGCGCCGGGCCTTGGAGTTCGTCAAGGTGTCGTACCCTGGGATAAATCTAGCCCAGTTAACCATGTTTCGGCAGGAGGCCCAGGAAGAGCTGGTGGCGGTGAAGTGTGACCTTGTCAAACGGGCGGCGGCGATCGCCGAGTACACCAACACCAGCATCTTCATCCCTGAGCTGGCTGAGAATGGTGCCGACGCGCCACCGGAGTGGTTTGGGCTGAACCCGGAGGACGACGAGGACTCGGCCGAGGTGATCGACTCCAGTGACGAGGGAGAAGGCGAGGAGGACGAGGAAAGTGGAGAAGATGCGCCAGAGGTCGGAGCGGACGGCCAGCCTCAGCTTGACCGTGCCTCGAACAACGAGCCGCGCTCGAGCGCGCCGACTGCTGCTAGAGGTGACCAAGCGGAGACTGACCAGCCGTCTACTCCACCAACCGGCACCACCGACTCCGCCACCCAGCTGGACCCCTCTGCTGCTCTCTAGGTTGTCGACTTCTATTTTTCCTGCTTATCAGTCTCGACAACTTTGTTAAACTTGCGCAATTCCACCCGCGGGGTGTATTTCAAACTCCGTTGAATGCTGGCCAATGGGCCTTTTGACATGTAAATATTCTTCCGCATAATCTGTGCTTTCGCCGAGTTCTGACTTTTCTTGCTTTCCGCTCCTTGGCTTTTTTCCTTTGCCGCCCTCCCTTAGCTGCCATCTTGCCAGCCAGACAGCCGCTCTGCGGACTGTGGCTGGGTCAAGTACTTAGCTACTTTTGGGAGGGCAAGTACTTAGCCGTCTAGAGCGCTAGCAAGTTAAGTAGAAGCCGGCCGGCCGGCTGCTGAGCAGCCGGTCGGTGAGGCGGGAAGCCGGCTTGAGCTATGTGCATGCTTTCGGGTCCTTAGCCATTTTTCATGTGGACACCCTTTTTCTGCCTTTGACTCCTGCCCACCGGGCAGTCGCTCTGCGAGCTGCAGCTTCTGGCAGGAGAAGGTTTAGGTGCCAACACACTACTTGTCTGACTCCTGGAAGCACCACATAGCACAAGGCGGCGAGCCCCCGGGCCGACTGGTCGAACCCGGTGCCAGGCGGAATAATGAAATAACACATTCATAGGCATGATACTTATCATATAGGTAAAAGAGGGTAGTCCCCGAGCTCTTCTCGGGGGACCCGGAGTCTTCGTACTTAATACAAAAGGTAGCGTGGTACATACTGTATCAACTGTAAAATCTTCGAAGGAGATTTGCATTCCATGGACGCTCTGTATCCTTGCTGGAGTCGTCTCTTTTGCGTGCTCTGGGCTTCTAAGCATCGATCAGGTAGTAGGGGTCGTTGCCCAGAACTTTGCTGATGATGAAGGGGCCTTCCCAAGGTGCCGAGAGCTTGTGCTGGCCGGCTGTTCGCTGGATCAGCCGGAGCACAAGGTCTCCCTCTTGGAAGGATCTTGGCTTGACCTTCCGGTTGTAGTATCGGTGTAGACTCTGCTGGTAGATGGTGGACCGGCTGAGTGCCAACAGCCGGCCCTCTTCCAGCAGATCGACGCCGTCTTCTCGTGCTTCTTTTGCCTCCTCTTCGGTGTACATGGTGACTCGAGGGGAGTAGAATTATATGTCCGTCGGGATGACTGCTTCGGCACCATAGACGAGGAAGAAAGGCGTGAAGCCGGTTGACTTTTTCGGAGTTGTGCGCAGGCTCCAGAGGACGGCCGGCATCTCATCGAGCCAACAGCCGGCCGAACGCTCTAGAGGCTCGACCAGTCGGGGCTTGATGCCGGACAAAATGAGGCCGTTTGCTCGCTCCACTTGGCCGTTTGACTGCGGATGGGCAATGGACGCTAAGTCCAGTCGGATGCCCTGCGTCGCACAGAAACGGGCCAAGGCGCCTTTGGCAAAGTTTGTGCCATTGTCGGTGATGATACTGTGAGGTATGCCATACTGAATGGTGATGTCTGCAATGAATGTCACAGCAGTCGGACCATTCAACTTCTTGATAGGCTTTGCTTCTATCCACTTGGTGAATTTGTCCACGGCGACAAGCAAATGAGTCATGCCGCCGCGTGCTATCTTGAATGGTCCCACCATGTCCAGCCCCCAGACGGCAAAGGGCCAGGCAATGGGGATAGTCTTGAGTGCAGAAGCTGGCAAATGTGGCTTGGAGCGGAACTTCTGGCACCCTTTAGATTTCTGGACCAAATCTTTGGCATCTTCCAGAGCAGTCGGCCATAAAAAACCATGGCGGAAAGCTTTGGCAACAAGTGATCTTGAAGCCGCGTGGTGACCACACTCGCCTTGGTGGATATCTTTGAGGATTGCTTGGCCTTTCTCCGGCTCCACGCAGCGCTGGTACACACCAGTGACATTGCGCCTCACAAGTTCTCTGTTGACAATGGTGTATGATGCTGCCCGTCGTTGCACTTGTCGGGCCGAGGTCTCATCAGTCGGCAGCTCTTTGTTCACCAGAAAGTTGAGGATGTGTTGCGCCCATGAAGGTGCTGCTATTTCTTCGACTGCCAGAAGTGCAATTTGCACGAGGGCGGTTGGGCTGGGAGGCGGCGGGTTGGAGTCGGCCGCTGCTTGCTGAGTCGATGAAGTCCCCAGGCCGACTGCTGCAGTCCCCGGGCTGGGTTCTGAAGTCCCGGGGCCGGGTGCGACTGCTGTAGTCCCCGAGCCGCCTGCCGAAGTCCCCGCGCCGGCTGCTGGGGTCCTCAAGTCGGATCCGACTGCTTCAGGAGGAGCCGGCACGAAGATGGAGTCTGATTCTGGCGACGGCTTGACAGACGGTTTGAGGAGGCGTTACAGGGCAACGCCGGTTGGTATTGCTTGCCGGGTAGAGCCAATCCGTGCCAAAGCATCGGCTTGCTCGTTGTCGTTTCGTGGCACATGGAGGAACTCGCACCCTTCAAAGTATCCGCTGAGCTGCTGGACGAGGAAGCGGTAACTTGCCATGTTTGCATCCTTGGCGTCCCAGTCGCCTGACGACTGCTGGATCACCAAGTCGGAGTCACCATAGCACAGGATCCGGCGAATGCCGAGTTCCTTGGCAAGCCGGAGCTCGTGTATGAGTGCTTCGTATTCAGCTACATTGTTGGAGGCGGCAAAGTGAATTTGCAGCACATATCTGAGCTTGTTGCCTTTGGGAGAGGTGAGGATGATGCCGGCTCCCAAACCGGTGCGCATCTTGGAACCATCAAAGTGCATCCGCCAATGGGTGGAGTCTGGCGCTGGTGGCAGGTACTGGGTCTCGGCCCATTTGACGAGGAAGTCGGCCAGTGCTTGGGACTTGATGGCGGTGCGAGGCTGGTAGTAGATGGTGTAAGGGGCCAACTCTATGGCCCATTTGGCCACTCGGCCCGAAGCATCTCGGCTTCCAATGATCTCCGCAAGCTGAGCAGTGCAGACAACAGTGATTGGGTGCTCTTGAAAGTATGGCTTCAGCTTCTTGGCGGCGAAATGCACGCCGTAGCACATCTTCTGATAGTGGGGGTAGTTCTGCTTGGAGGCGGACAACACTTCACTCAGGTAATACACCGGCCTCTGGACTGGTAGTGCCTTGCCATCTTCCTTGCGCTCCACAACTATGACAGTGCTGACCACCCGGCTGGTGGCGGCGATGTAGAGGAGCATGGGCTCCTTAGCAGTCGGAGCCGCCAGGACAGGCGGAGTGGTCAACATCTTCTTGAGCTGGAGAAAAGCTTCGTCCGCCGGCCTTATCATTCCACTCGAAAAATGGTCTTCTTCATGAGCTGGTATAGGGGAAGAGCCTTCTCGCCCAACCGACTGATGAAACGGCTGATGGATGCCAAGCAGCCGGTGAATTTTTGCACGTCCATCCTCTCGATGGCCTTGATCTTCACAGGGTTGCACTCTATGCCGCGCTCTGAGACCAGGAAGCCAAGAAGCTGGTCGGCTGGTACTCCAAAGACGCATTTCTCCGGGTTGAGCTTGATTTGAAATCGACGCAAATTTTCAAAGGTTTCCTTAAGGTCTTCTAGCAGCGTGCCTCACTTCTCCGTCTTCACCACAATGTCGTCCACATAGACGTGGGCGTTCTTGCCGAGTTGCTTGAGGAGACACTTCTGCATGCAACGCTGGAATGTGGCGCCGGCATTCCTCAAGCCGAACGTCATGGTCAGGTAGCAGAAGGCTCCGAATGGTGTGATGAAGGCGGTCTTCAGCCTGTCGGCCGGGTTCAGCTTGATCTGATGATACCCTGAGTATGCATCCAAAAAGCTCAACAGCTCGCATCCGGCTGTGGAGTCTATCACTTGGTCAATTCTTGGCAGGGCAAAGGGATCTTTGGGGAAAGCTTTGTTGAGGATGGTATAATCGATACACATGCGCCACTGCTTATTCTTCTTCAGCACAAGGACTGGGTTGGCTAACCATTCAGGGAAGAACACTTCCATAATGAAGCTGGCTGCTAGAAGCCGGGCCATCTCTTCTCCAACGACTCTTCTCTTCTCTTCTGACAGGCGGCGCAAGGGCTGCCTGACTGGCTTGGCATCAGGTCGGACATGTAGCTTGTGCTCGGCGAAATCCGTCGGAGCACCCGGCATGTCCTTGGGAGACCATGCAAAGATGTCCCGATTCTCACGGAGGAAATCGACGAGCTCGCTTTCCTATTTGCTGTCAAGGTTTGCACCTATGACAGCGTGCCTCTCCGGGTGCTCCGGGTCCAAGGGTATCTTCTTTGTTTCTTTCGCCGGCTTGAACGAGCCCTCAGCTTCCGACTCCTTGGGGTTTGGCGACATTTCCGGCTGCTTGCCTACCATTGCCACAACCCGGTCAAGGAGCCGCTTCTCAGCTGCAATCACGAGAGACTCGGACAGCCGGCTGTTGTCTGCCACACAGGCTTACGACTTCTTGTAGTCTCCGACTATGGTTAGGATTCCCTTGGTACTCGGCATCTTCATCTTGAGGTACGCATAGTGGGGGACCGCCATGAACTTGACTAGAGCAGGCCGGCCAAGTAGCGCATGGTAGGGGCTCTCAAGGTCCACCACCTCAAACCAGACTGGCTCTCGGCGAAAGTGATCTTTGTCTCCGAAGAGGACATCTATCTGGGTCTTGCCGATTGGTGAGCAGGAAAGGCCGGGGACTATGCCATGGAATACAGTCCGACTGGGCTGAAGCTGCCTCTACTTGATTCCCAACTTCTTCATAGTGTCTCGGTATAGGATGTTGATGCTGCTGCCGCCATCTATCAGAACTCGGGAGAAGCGAGCAGCCCGCCTCTCTGTTGCGAAGGTGGCGTCCAAGACCAGGGCATAAGAGCCAGGAGAGGGCATCACCTCCGGGTGGTCGACTCTGCTCCAACTGATAGGCTTCTCAGACCAATGCATGAACTCAGGGGTCTCTGATGCCACTGCATGTACTTCTTGTTGCCGCTGCCGTCTGCTGTGCCTATCGTCGGCCACACTGGTGAACACAACCTAAGCTCCATGTTCTTCAGGATATTCATCTTGTATTGCGCCGACTGGCCGAATCGCCGGCTGCTGGGGAGGAGGAGGCGGCGGGCCGGCAGGCGGAGGAGGCAGGAGTCCATCACCCTTGGCGATTCTGGTGAGCCAATGGCATTTCCGAGTGGTGTGGTTGGACGTCTTCACGCCGCTATGAAACTTGCAGGGTGCATCGAGAGTCTGTTCATATGAGAAAGCGGGCAACCAGTTGGGCTTGCCGCCCTTCTGATGCTTGGGAGGAGGCTGCCCTTCTGGCTGCTGGTCTTCAACTGTCGCCACCTGCCGGCTTGTGGAAGCCGGCTGCGTGGCCTTGTGCTTGTGGTCATTCTGTTGCTGACGCCGACTGGTGTCACCAGCCGGAGTCCGAGGAGCTTGAGGAGCCACTTTGCCAGATGCATTGACTTGGATCTCCGCTTTCATGGAGGAGTCGGCCGTGGCGTACTTGTCTGCTATGATCAGCAGTTCGTCGAGGGTCGCAGGCTCGTCGCAGAGAAGCCGGTGCTTGAGGAGGGTGCCCTCTCGACACCCGGCAGTGAAGTACTCGATGGCCTGCACCTCGTGCACGCCCTCGCAAGAGTTGCGCAGCTCGGCCCAATGCGTGAGGTAATCGCGAGTTGATTCGTTGGGGCCTTGGACGCACAAGGAGAGCTAGCGAGGCTTGGGCGGCCGCTTGTACGTGCTAGTGAAGTTGCGAATGAAGGCTTCAGTGAAATCAAGCCAGTTGTTGATGCTGCGGGGCTTCAGGCTGTTCAGCCATGTCCAGGCTGTGCCCTGGAGCATGAGCGGAACGTACTTCACGGCAACTCGCTTGTTGCCGTACGCTATGCTGACGGCCGTGGAGTAGTCGACCAGCCAGTCTTCCGGCTTCACGAAGCTGGTGTACTTGGGCGTATCTCTTGGGAGCGTGAACCCTTTGGGGAAGGGCTCATCTCGGATGCGGGGGCCAAAACAAGGCGAACCCAATGCGTCTTCTTCTTCTAGCACCAGAGATCAGTTGAGGCGGTCGATCCGGTGGCGGGCATCGTTCTCTTCGACTCCTTCCCGGCGGCCAAGGCGGTCGCCGAGTGTCGGGTGGTCAACTGGCGGCGGGGAAGTGCGCCTCTCCCTGCGGGGGGTTGGAGGAGGCGGACAGTCGTCCCGTCGTTCCACTGCTCTTGGGCGGCCGTCTTGGTCGCGCTCGATGGTGATGCGAGTCCGGCTGCGGCTAGCAGCCGTCTCCTTGTCTCTTCTATCACGGACGCCACCAGTTGGCATCCGGGATGTCGCGCCTTGATCTCGGCGAGGAGGCGGATCATCGTTCCGCCAGTTGGGCGCTTCAGTGCGGCAGCCGGCCTCTTGCTGCTCGGCAGCCGCGTCAATGAGCCGCTGGACGCGCTCCGTCATGAGGCGACGCTCGTCGCCTTCGAGCTTGTCCAGCTCGTCCGCTGCCGCCTGGGCAGCTCGTATATTCTCCGCGGGCGTGGCGTAGACAGGGCGATCTGCCCCGAATATGCTGGCAATGGTCGCGCCGCGTTGCCGGACCGTGCCGATGCGGCTAGGCCTGCCAGGAGCCAGCGTGCCGCCAACGGCGTGGTCCGTCTCGCGCTGGTAGGCCTCCGAAAGGCGTCTCATGCTGGCCAGCCTCTTGGTGCTCTCGATGAGCTGGACACGGCGTGCTTCTAGCGTCTCGGCGTTGGCGTCCTCTGGGATGGGCGACGTCGGGTCTTGCAACGCTGCCTCAAGCGGGTCCCGAGCACCATCCCCGCCCGAGTGCTCACCATGGCTAATGACAAGCACCTCCGTGACGGTGCTTCCACCGCTGTCTGTGCGAGGATGCGGCTCATCGTAGACCACCACGTTGGTGGGGAACACGTCAAGCGACGCCGTGTCGGAGTCGACAAGCATCGGGTCAGTGGAACCAACCGACTCCAAGTCCACAGCAGGCTCGCTGGCGACGTGGAGCTGGTTGAGGAGGCTGGCGAGGCGGCTCTCGGGGTCATCTGTGCCCGCATCGGATGCGGGCTTGTCGGAGAGGCGAATCTCGCCAACAAGATCGGCGAGGCAGCTCGCCGCGCAGGCGATCTCCGCGCCGTGCAGCGCGTCGGCGCAGACGCCGTCTCGCGTGCCGGGCTGGCTGCGCTCGCCAGGAAGGAACAGGGTTCCCGTCCCACGGTGGGCGCCAAATGTCAGGGGTTGGGTGCGACATATGCCAAAGGATGGCTTATCATGGTGGGAGCGAGTAGCACGTCGCCGGTGCCCGGAAGCGGGATGAGGTGTAGACACGAATGCCGGCGTACTTTACCTAGGTTCGGGGCTCTCCTAGGAGATAACACCCCTAGTCCTGCTCTGCAGGGTCTCCGCATAATCACTAAGGCACTAGTTAGTACAATGGTGCTCCTCGAGCTGTATGCTAGAGGTAGGAGAAAGCAGGGCTAGCTCTCCCCTCTCTCTATGTATGAGTCTGATTCTAACATGTTGGGGACCCTTTGCATGGGTGCCCTGGGGGTTTATATAGGCCTACCCCCCAGGGGTACAATGGTAATCTGGATGGCGGTAGGACCCGGCTGTCAGTGTCACTGGTCGCCGGCTTCTCCGCCGGCTGCTGGGGCCCGCCGCCTGGTGGGCCCGCCGATTGGTCTGGTACGGAGCCGACAGGCCGCCTCCGCCGCTTGCGGGTCTGGTCAGCGGCTGGTTACTGTAGCTGCAATGCTAATGACGCATACTTGGCCGGGGAGGGGCGTGGCTACAGTCCCGCCGTCTGGTGGGAGATCACTGTAGCCACACCGTGTCTCGTCTGGTTAATGGCGCACGGACCTCGAGGGAGGAGCAGGCCGCCTGCTAGAGGCCGGCCTCCCTTGGGTCCGACTGGTCAAGCTATGCCGCCTTCCGGGCTCTTGCTGCCTGGTAGGGCCCACCGCCTGCAGGCCGTACCGACAGGCCATCGTGGGAACAGGGCTCCGCCTGACAAGGGCGACGTCAAGGATGGAGTGGCAACAGTGCCGCGTCGTGCGGAGATCTCCTCCTGTATGGGGCACTGTGGCCACGCCAAGCCCTGGATGTGGGGGTGATGGGCTACACTGTAGCCACACCCTGTCTTGTCTTCTTAATGGGGGGCGCAGACTCTGAGGGCGTCGTGGGCCTCCTGCTAGGAGCCGGCCTCTCTGGAGGCCGCCTACTAGGAGTCGGCCCGTCTTGGTGCCGTCTTCTGGTGCTTGGCCGTCTTCTGGCAGCCGGCCGCTTGAGCTAGCCAGCCACCAGAAGGCGGCGCTTCATTCTGGATGCTTGAGGGACGCAGCCGACCCAAATGTCTCGAAATGCTCAGGGACTCGGGTTAGGCTACCCGTGGCCCATTACTCCGACACATGCTTTTCGTCGTGGGGAGCCTAGTGACTCTGGGTCAAGGAGGAGCAACAAACTTTGGCGTCTTCTCAAGAACATGTTCTGTCTGCAGCAAGATATGCACAAGAAGCAGTGAGAGGAGCACAAGTCTAGGAAGAAGGGCATGAAGGCTCTTAAGGATGGTATGCGTGCATCTGGTATGAACCTTGCTCACGGTTCCGAGTCTAATGTGACTCCTTTTGAGAAATACCAGTCCAAGTTTGCTCGGTTTGATGTTGAAGCCGGAGATGAAGCCTCTTCTCACCGCCCTCACGGCCCAGGGTCTCCTGGAGAGTCGACTGACGGCTCCTCTGCGTCCCTTTCCTAGGGGAGTCTGTCACATTCTTCTTTTCTCCTTTTCGCCATCTTGATGACAACAGGGGGAGATACTGCTTGATAGGCCTATCGTTCTCGTTTTATCATTTGCCTATTTCATGTCGCTTGGTGAACCTTTGCTCTTGTTTGCTCCGATCTGAATTTCAGTGTGTTATTCGAAGCTTTTATGTGTTAATAACTATCTATCTTTGTGTGAGCATTTTATGGGCCACAAAGTATTACATGGAAAATTCTATATTCCCATCTCATATTGTGAGTGACATCTATCATAAATGATATATCCATATTTGTCCCATCACTTATGAAAATCAAGGTTAGTAATATTCTCATCTCATATTGTGAGCGACACCTATCATAAATGATATATCCATATGTGTCCTGTCACTTACGAAAACCATGGTTAGTAAAATGTTCTATGTTGCTATATCATTATTGTGTGGGTAAGCACAGTGTGAGGGGGAGCTCTTTCCAACCATGTCTTTATTTTCAAATGCAACTCCAAAATAAGGCATGAGCTGTGGGGGAGTAATTTCTACCGTTCATTTAAAAACTGCTTTATATCTATATTGTGATTACCCTCTCAAGCATTGTTGTCATCTATGTCAAAAAGGGGGAGATTGAAAGTGCATTGTTGCACTAAATAGTTTTTGACATCGATGACAACTTCATTTGTGTTTCTAACCACATGCTCTAGTGTAAACAACACCGTTTCAAATAGAAGTGGAGCATGGATGGTTAATTCCCCTCTTGACGGAAAAAGGGAAAAAGTGTTCCAAGGAAAAGCGGAGTGCCATATTGTTTTCTTTTTCCTTGAGTCCTTAGGGCAGCCGCACTATTAAGAGGGGGTGCATCATAACAACATCTGGGAATCAACTTCACTTCACACATGATCTGAAATATCTCACAGCTAAATGCTTCTGTTTAGGCTAGAACTTCTGGGACGGCCGGAACTTCTGGGACGGATCCGGGGTGCTTCCGGGCCATCTAGAGAAACTGCTTATTCTGTGCAAAGTTTCTGTGTAGCCCGGAACCTCGTCGGACCCTGGCCGGAACTTACGTCCTCCGGAACTTCCGGGCTGGCCGGAACTTCCGGGCACCGGAGTTTCCGTCCCATGTACTACAGCTTCCGGGGTACACCAGAGAGGATGCAAACTCTCTGTGTAGCCCAGAACCTGGCCGGAACTTCCGGGGTCCGGAACATCCGTGCGTCATCGAAACTTCCGGGCTTCGCAGGAATCTGGCCCCAACGGCTGGATTCTGTCCCCACCTATAAATAGTCTTCTTCATCCCCACAAAGAAGGTGACGACTCCATTTCTCTCACCTCTATTTTCAAACCTCGATTTCTTGGAGATCTCCGTCCTTAGCCACCCAAAGCTCTTGATCTTTCGAGGAGCAAAGGAGAAGTGCCCGATCTACACATTCACCATAGCGAAAGTTGATTCCCCCTTGTTTTTATGGTGCATCTTGTTACTCTTGGAGGTTGGAGACTCCTAGGCGGTAGGAGTACTCCGGCGAGGAATCGTTCATTGTGATTACCCCCGGAAAGTTTGTGAGGGTTTGGAGACCACCCCAAGGTCTACCACTAGTGGTTGAGAATCGCCTTCGTGGTGATATCTCAAAGAGAGAATAGGGTGAGCCTTCCTGGCGTTGGTGTGCCTTCGTGGTAACGCCCACCTCTCTAAACGGTGACGTAGCTGAACATCGGCATACATCCTCGTCTCTCGGAGTTGCGGTTATTCCTAACCCTAACTCCCTACTTGTGGTTACTTGTCTCTTAGTCTTTACTTATCATATATTGTGCTTGTTTATCCTCATACTTGCGGTACTTGTTCACCTTGCTTAGCTCTTAGTATCATACTTGCAATTGTTAGGCTCACCTTTATATTCCGCATTATTGCCTAAAATTGCTAAGTAACAATTAAAATTTGTAATTGTACCTATTCACTCCCCCCACCCCTCTAGGTCCATCTCGATCCTTGCAACGCCACGGAGCGCGGAGGTCGTCCGAGGGCAACTCCAGTCGCATCCATGGCCGCCGTTGCCGCCCGGGCTGTCGCCTCGTGCGAGCGGCTCTGCAACTTGGCCGCGAGCAGGGAGACCGGCAGCTACAACAGGAAACCATGGCCTCTCGAAGTTCACTCAAGCGGTGCGAGCGAGGCTAGCGCGGCAATGCGGCGAGCGGGGCGAGCTTGGCCATGACGAGCGGTGCGAGCGAGGCGGGCGCGGCCTGCCTCCGCGCAGATCCAGTCGAGCGCGACCTGCCTTTGCGCATGCCGTAGCCGTGGGAACCCGCCGGAGGGAGCGCCGCACGGAGCCATGCAGGAGAACCAGCAGCTACAGTTGCCAGCCTCGCCGCTCGCCCAGCCTTGGTCTCCATGCGCCGCCGCGCCCACGAGCAGACCTGAAGAGGTCACCTCGCCGGTCGCCGTAGTTGTGGTCTCCGTGCCGCCGGCCCATCGTCGTGGCCCAGGAGAGAGACGGAGGCGGGGTGCGGTGCATGTGTGTGGGCCAGCGGAGAGAAAAAGTAGGAGAGATGACTGGGTCTGTGACAGGTGGGCCATGCCGCGCATGAAGTGGACAAAGGTGGACGAAGAGGATAAAAAAACGTCCGCTTTGTGTCCACCTCCTATTCAAATGTGACCCCACATTTGTGTCGAAAATGGGTCCGAACAAACACGAAACAGTCAAAAAATAAAAATGAGTCTACATGTTGGACAACGTTGGACGAAATGTGTGGACGCGTTGGACTTGCTGTGACCCTGTAGAGTTTTGCTTGTCAACAAAAGGACCCATCACGACGCGGGAGTTGGAGTATGATGCAGATTTGCTGCTGGCAAATGCGCGTGGTGCACAGCCGGCCGGTCACGGTGCTGGAGACAACCACGACAATGGACCGACTCTCTCTAGGTAAGCGTAATGCATCGATGGACGGCAAAGAGCACTGTAAATGCCCACCATCAATACCATAATGTATCACCCTACTTTTTGTCTCTAGATGTATAGGCTGGGTGTGAACAAGAATGTTCGGGTCGAGCATGAAGAAGAACACATACACACGAGTAGGCACCTTCTGAACCCAGGGGTATATGCACTCACTTTTTTAAAAAAAATGCATTTTTAACACATTTTAAAATGTTGAAAAATTCAAAAGAAAATTCCACGAATACATGTTTACAAATGTGTGTGCGCGGCATAAAGTTTTGTGAAAAAATATCTTTTAGTTTTGTCTTCGCAAAAAAAACAAATTCAACTTTTTGTCTTTTTTGCACAGGCCACAAAAAAGATTTTTTCCGTGGAACTTTATACACGCACATAAAACATGAAGACGTATCTGTGCAATATTTTTCAGATTTTTTTAGCATTTAGAAATGTGTTTTTTTTAAATGGGTTCATATGTACCCGGGTTTATCGATGCATTTTCCACATACACATGTGAAAGTTGATAGAATATATAGATCATTGCCGTTGAGGAAAAAGAAAGTTTTTACACACGCCATAATTTTATGTCTGTAAATCAATATAGGACGTTTTAGACCAAAATTATCTTACAGAGGGAGCACTATACAGTAGCTAAAGTATCTCAACTACAGTTTTGTATTGTCAAAGAAAACTCGATATTGATAACATGAATCTTAAAACGTCTTGAAAATTCTTGAAAAATCTCAACGTGGATAATAGATGTTCAAAATCAAAATTCATAACACACGACGAGAAACAAAATTGACACCATATAGAAAATAACGTATTTTGGACGTTAAATTTGGCATATGATCGATACCGAAGTTAGGGCATCTTCAAGGCGCACCCGTAAACCTCTAGCGACCGTCCGGACCGCGCTGTCCGGACCGTGGAAGCCATCCAACGCCGACCTGTATCGGTCCGTAGGGCGGTCCAGACACAAGTTCTCCCGCAAATTGGAGACAAAAGTGTAGGAGGTTTGAGGGAGTCCGGACACCCGAACGTAGGACTCCGACACCTCCGGCCCACCCAATCCCCCTCCCGGACCCATTTCCTTCCACTTCGCCCCTTCTCCCCCTTGCTTTGTATTCGCACCCTCCACCTCCGCCGCCGCTGCAGTTCATCTCCGGCCGCCACAAAGGCATTGTCGGACGTCCGCAACCAGCACCGACGCGCCCGCTCGCAGTTTCGACGGAGCTTTCAGCCCTGGAGCCGTTTGTACCCATGTACACTCCGTCCCCTGTCGACGACCTCCATGGCGGACACCACGCCCGACAGGTGTTCGGTCAAATGCCATTGAGCTTATTTTCAAATGTTATATTGTTTTTTAGAGTACGATGGATGGTGAGCTACTCGACCATGGAGGATGAGTTATTGTGCGATGCGTGGCTGGCCATATCCGCGGATTTCATAGGCAGGAGCGGAGGGGAGCCCTTTAGGAGCAAGTGCGTGGAAAGTTTAATGCACGAAAGCACATTGTGCCCTACGACATGTACATCATTCAACCACGCAATGTGAGGTCGTTGACGTATCGTTGGCACGCTATCTAGATCAGCTTCACCAAATTTTGCAACGTGGTTCGTCAGCTCGAGGAAAGGTGGCCATTGCACGCGACAGAGGACGAGATCGTAAGTTTTACTTCCTCTTGCTCAACTTGTTGATTGATTCATTCACTCAATGTTGGTCTACACATTATATGTAGTACGCACGCGCTGTCGTGGTGTACCACAGGTCAGCAGGACGGCCATTTACGTGCACACACTACTAGATGAAGCTGAAGGGGAAGTATGTGTGGGAGGACATGATTCGTTCCTGACACCCGGGATCTAGTCGAATTTGAGACCTTGTTGTATTAGACTTAATTTACATGTATGGGTGGATGATTTGTACTATTTTCTATCCGAACTTTGAAGAATATCGGCCGGTTTGAATGAATTCCGTCTGATTAGTTAAAATGTGGTTTAAAATATATGCGGCTAGCGTTGGATGGTTGCCTCCCGCATCCATGTCCGCGGACGGATGCGAGATTTTTTTTGCAGGTTGCCGTTGGAGATGCTTGCCCTTACGTGGCAGTGAAGGCCATCAGGAAGAAAATATTATTCCAAATCGATCATTTCGTTTGGGTACTAGATGTTTGATAGACAAATATAAGGGGCAAAAACACGTTGACGCGACTGCACGGTTTACCATTTTTTTAGGGTGACTGCAAGGTTGGCTGGTGATAATAGGAAAGGTCATGTCAAAGAAGTGGTGAACAGAGCGCTGATCGTTCAGAATCAGAAGGGCGGTTGGAAGCAGCATTCAAGCAAGCGTGGGCAGTCTCGTCGGCAGGCTTGTCCGACGAGACATGCATGAAACCCGGAGGGCAGGGCAACATTCCCCGTGAAAAGCCCAAGCCTTGTCTTTGTTTGAACTTTGAACGAAAATTTGGCCACTCAACGAGAAGGGAAAATGCACGACATGTTTTCCGAAGAAGGATCCGCTGTTGCACCTAGCTTGTAGACCGGGGCGGTAGGTCCGAGTTATCACTGCGGTTCTGTTCTTGTACTACTACTACTACTATGCAGTTCAAGGACTACACCCACAGCCACAGGTCTTCGCTCGACCTCGATCTCGCTCAGTCGTCGTACGGATTTGTGACTTTTGGCCTTGCTCGACTTATGTATGACAAAAGCAGGCGCATGCGGAAATAGTTACTCTCACTTACTGCGGTGGACACACACGGCTGCAACAGTGTGTGTGTGTATGGCATGACCGATCGGATCGAGTTGAATGACACGGCTGCGACAGTATGTATGGCACGCGCGGAGAAACCAGTGAGTTTAGGCAAATTTGACAATTTTGACCTCGGGACGAAATCATTTAACAGAATGAACTGGGTGCGAAACTATTTCACTCCCCTGACCTTTTTGTGTAGCGCCCGCCACGCCGGCGCCACACCGTACTGTGCAGCGCCTAGCGCGGCGGCGTTGCACTCCTGTCCACCGTGGCAGCCCCTGGGCCCGCACCCAGCAGTGCAGCGCCGGCGTGCTAGGCGCCACACATGTAATGTGCAGCGCCTAGCCGCTAGGCGCTAATGTGCAGCGCCTAGCGGCTAGGCACTGCACTGTGACTTATCCAGCCACTTGGCTGGGCCCCCCTCCCCCACCCCCCCCCCCACCACACACTCTCTCACTCTCTCCCCGAGCTTTGCCCCCTCTCCTACTCTCTCCCCCTCTCAAATCTTCTTCCAAATCTTGCAAATTTGAAGAATTTGTCCGTGGATTTTGAAGTCAAACCCTTCCTCAAGGTAATAATCTCCGATCCCCTTGTTTTGATCCAAGTAAAGTTCTCCCATTGCTCATTTGTTGCTAGTTTGGGGAAACCCTAGTTTTGTTTGGATCTAGAGATTTGCATGGAGATGTGAGATGTTTGTTAGCCAATTTCTATGATTAGGCTTTGTTAGTATGCTAGGGTTATTCTTATGGGTGTTCTTATGTTGGTGCTAGGGTTAGGTTTAGGGCTAGGGTTATGGTTAGGGTTATGGTTATGGTTAGGGTTAGGGTTATGGTTAGGGTTAGGGTTGTTGTTTCATATATATATTAGGGTTTGTATTCCGTGTTAATCCATGGATTAGTACTCATGGAAGCAATGTTACCTTGTGTTCTTTGAATGCTTATAGGGATGGGAAGAACATGTGTGTTTGTTCATCATGGGGACAAAGACGCCTTTTTGAAAGGCAATAAAGAACCGGACCCGGATGAGCTTGACATGGTGTTTGATAGTAGTCCTAGCTATGCGGAGCTCTTGCAACAAGTTAGGAAAGATTTGAATTGGATGGACCCTAGTGATATCATTGAGTTGGAGGGAAGGCATAATGTTGGTTTTGGAATGCACATCCGTTGGAAGACAATGCGTGTCAACTCGGAGCAACGTTGGGTTGCATACAAGGAGACGGTGGCCGAATCACTAGACAAGCCTCTTGAGTTATTTGCAACGAAGAAGGTTGATTCAAGTTTGCATTTGGACTTGAACCGGAACCCCTCCCCTTTGGTTGCTAGTAGCCCCCCACCCTTGAAGTGAGATGAAATTGTCGAACCTCTTTTGACCCAAGAAGTGAGGCCAACATTGAGCCCGTATACAAACAACCAAGATGAATCTTTGCAAGAGGACAATGATGAGTATGCGGACGATGACAATGAAGTTGATCTCCATGACAACAATGTGGGTGATCTCGACAAATATCATTTGCAAGAGACAATGGACCATTCCATCCCTTTTTCCCGTGCATATGCATCGGACTCGGATGACGATGGTCCCGATGAACAAGTTGATGCGGAGGGGTTCACAGTGAAGGAGGCCAAAGCTTTCGAGAAGGTATTTGGTCGGGATCATCGGACTACATTGTTCAAGGATGTTAGTCTCGCGGATGAAGCCGTGGTAGATGGTGGCCAATGTGTACCTCTTGGGGTTAGGCCAAGCTCTCACCGTGATTTGGTAGACGACAAGAACCGGATTGCTAAAGGTTCTAAGTTCGACAGCTTGTTGGATTTGAAGATGTGGCTCGACAACTACTCGGTTACGCATTATCGTCCACACAAGGTGGTGAACTCGGACGTCAATGTGCGCTACACGGTTGCATGTGCATGTGAAGATGAAAAGGAGGTCCAACTTGGACTTACAAGAGGCCGTGGTGGTGGTAGAGCTCGTGGAAAGGAGGTCCAACAAGGAGTGGCAAGACGCCGTGGCAGTTGTCCGTGGATTGTGCGTGCAAGACCATGGAAAGGAGGTCCAACTTGGCATGTAGTGAGTTGTGTGCCAACTCACATGTGCCAAGGCAAAAGGGTGGATGGCAAGATTGTGTCCGAAGACCACAAACAACTCACGTCCGAGTTCATCGCTTACAGGCTCTCCAACTCAATATCCACACTTCCAACAATGAGCGTCCAACATGTCATTGACCTTGTGAAAGCCATCTTTCATTACAAGGTGAAATACGGCAAGGCATGGAAGACGAAGCAAGCCGCATTTAAGATGTTGTATGGTACATGGGAGGAAGCATACAACCGAATCCCTAGGTTGTTGTTAGCCATGGCCGCGACAAACCCGGGCATGGTTCATGTGGTCGAGCCTCATGGGCACCAAACAACGGTTCATGAAGGAAGGAAAGTCAGAGTATTTGGCCGTGCTTTTTGGGCGTTCGAGCAATGTGTGAGGGCTTTCGAACATTGTAGGCCGGTCATCGCAATTGATGGCATGTTCTTGACCGGACAATACAAGGGCACCTTGTTGGTTGTGATAGCAAGTGATGCCAATAACCGGGTGTTGCCATTGGCATTTGCTTTGGTTGAGGTGGAAAACAATGACAACTGGGAGTGGTTTCTGCATCTTTTGAGGACGAAGGTGTTACCCGCTCAAAGGGAAATTTGTGTCATATCGGATCGGAATCAAGGAATTCTTAACGCCGTGGAGATTGACATTCCCGGGCATGCTCCGTTGCACCATCGATGGTGCATGAGGCACTTTTGTTCGAACTTCTATAGGGCATGTGGCCTTAAGGAGTTGGCCGATGATCTTCAAGATTGTTGTCTCGCTTTCTCCGATAAGCGCTTCGCCACTTTGTACAACAAATTGCTCGCACACAAAAAACTTGATCCCGGGGGTCAAGATTTTCTCAATAGGCACATTCAATACCGGAACAAGTGGGCACGTGCTTTTGATGAAGATGGCAGGAGATACGGTCAAATGACAAGCAATATGGCCGAATGCTTCAATAGGGTGCTCAAAGGTGCACGTGGATTACCCGTGACGGCAATAGTTCAATACACATTTGACAAGATGAATGCGTACTTTGTAAAGTACTCGATGGAAACCGATGCACAGATAGCGGGTGAGAACCCACGGAAGTACAAGTACAAGTTCCCACCCAAAGTTGATGAATGGTTGGTATTTCAATCACGGAAGGCGGACTCAGAAGAAGCTATATTATATGACAACGAAGAGTGGAAGTATGAAGTGAAAGAGCCAGGAGGAACCACAAACGATGGCCGGCAACATGGAGGTCGGGCTTTCAAGGTGTCGTTAACACAATGTGATTGCACTTGCGGGAGGCCATTGTTGCTTCATCTCCCATGCTCACATTTGTATGCCGCCGGTCGCGTTAGGAATGTGGACATCAATCACCCACGCACCGTGAGGGAGTCGGAGTTCTCAATCATGACGGTCAAGAAAACATGGGCTCCCCGCTTTCACCTATACTTTGACCAATCACAATGGCCGGAGTATCATGGAGTTCAACTATGGCCGGATCCGGAGTTGAAGGTTGTTAAACGGGGTAGACGTAAGACAAAGCGTCTTAGAGGCGACATGGACGGATGGGGCCATGGTGGGCGCCGCGAAGCGGGCAACGACCAATTCCAAGAGCCTCGTGAGAGCTCCCGTTGTGGGGAGTGCAAAGGTCATGGCCACAACAAAAGAAAATGTATGAAACCAAGGAAAAGGTCCAAGAAAAACGATGCAAGCACAAGCCAACAAGGAGCTACACAAGGGAGCAACCAAGTGGTAGCCAACCTAGTGGTAGCCAACAAGTGCCAAGCCAACCAAGTGGTAGCCAACCTAGTGGTAGCCAACAAGTGCCAAGGCAACCAAGTGGTAGCCAACAAGTGCCTAGCCAACCAAGTGTTAGCCAAAGAGGATCTAGGCAACAAAGAGGTCGGCAACTTGGACTTACAAGAGGCCGTGGTGGTGGTAGAGGTGGTGGTGGTGGTCTAGGCCGTGGTGGTGGTAGAGCTCGACGTGGTGGTAATGGCCGTGGTGATGGTCTCGGCCTTGGTGATGGTCTTGGCCTTGGTGGTGGACTTGGCCGTGGTGATGGACAAGCGCAAGTTCGTTATAGAGGAATGTTTGGATACCTAGATGGACCGTTTCCGTATGTTCAACGACATAACAAATTCCACTCTAAGTTCAACATTATAAAAAAATGACGATGACTAGTGCTTTCCACGCTTGCTGGCTCCTCCCCCCCTCTTGACGCTTATCTTCTTCACCTTCCTAGGAAGAGGAACCCGCTCCGGCTCCGGCTCCGGCTCCGATTCGACATCGTCATCCAAATAGTCATCCAAAGCCGCCACCCGCGAGGTGCCGACCGTCCTTTTGCCTCTTTGGCCTCTTTGGGTGAAGTCTTCAGGTGTGTACTTGTTGATTCCCTTCCTAGGCTTCAACTCGTATGCAGACCGAGCCTGGTACGTCCCCAAGGTCATATCATCAGCAACCTATGCATCAACAAAAGATATGGAAAGACCGTGTGTGAGGATATAGTTAGCAATGCATCAACAAATGGATATATATCGTCATGACATACCTCTTGGGTGACCACACCCACATCCTCATCCTCGAAAGGTTCACCATGGCTCTGCCCCGAAGCGGGATCTGATGGTGTCGCCGACCTAGACCGTTCTGGTGATACATACTCGGGGTCACGACAACCGAAAAGGTTTGATAGCCGCCTTAACTTTTGGCCCTGGCGTTGCAACATGTACAAGTGAATGAGACATGGAACGTACCAACAAATGTTAAGTGCTAGTTTGAAGGAGATGTGAACCTTAATGAATGCTCGAAGTGCACCTTCCCCATCGCTTTTGCCAGCCGGGGTTGTTTCCAGAATAGTCTCGGTCTCATCAGCTGCTTTGTTGATCTGGGCACGCTATGAACAGAAACGGTATCAAAGTGTTAGGCAAGCGAAGATGTGAATAGTGCGAATGGAAAAGCAAAAAGGGCTAACCACAAAGTTCATCATTGGAGCTGAAGGGATCACTGAGTTGCCTTTCCTGACTAATGCGTTGTACTGGTGCTGGGCTACCTCATCAAAAACGGTGGGTTCTTCCAGAATCTCCTCAGCATACGCCGGCTGGCATACCTCCACGCGGGTACTTGCAAGAAACCATGTGAGATAGTTGTTGAACGCGATCGGGCAGTGCTCACGAAGCTGGGCTCGTTTTCCAGCCCTTGCTTGCTCCACACTAAGAGCGAACTGCATGACATACTTCCTGTGATGCTTGGCCCAATCCTTGATCTTCCGCTGCTTTTTCCTATCCAACCTGCAAGTTAGAAACAGAATATTAGCATCATCGAAACCGCCGAGAAGCTGCTAAGTGCTCAAGGTTAATTATATCTTACGCGTGTAGCAACTTTTCCGTGTCCTCCCACTCCGGTGGGTGTGGCTGGAACAAACCAAACTGGTGGAACACCCGATGTGGCAGGTGAAGCTCAACCGCCCAGTTGCATATCAGTGGGCACCGCATATGCCAGAGATCCCTATCCCTAATGCACATCGGATTTAGCCTGAACTCTATAGGGTTACCAAAACTCTCTCATTTTCCATACGGCTCCCATTCCACCTGCAAAATGGATTGAATGCAAAATTGATATCGAGTTACGATACAAGCATGATAATCACTTATGCAATGTCGGTTCACCTGCTCAGGCGTGATCGCGTCCAGCTCGCTCTTGTACAACTTGTACATTACCGAGGGATCATCCGTCGTCTCATTTAACACATCCCACTTGTAAGCCCAAGTGGGGAGCCGTAGTGGGTCGTCTTTATCGTCCCAATCCTCGTACTTCCCGGTCTTCGGTCGTCCAACCGGCAAACGCTCCCAGCTCCATATGGAAAGTGCGAGCAGACAACCACCAATACCTCCAGTGTGCCTACAACAGGCTTCGTCCAACTGCACATAAAAGAGAACATGGTCAAATTTGCCGCAAGAGCGCATTGATAATGTATCAATGAAGTGAAAAGGAAACAACTTCATACCTGTCGATACAAGTGAGCCAGTGTCGCCGAACCCCAACTCTATTTGCTATCGAAGACGGTCAACGCCTTCAGCCACATCCATGGAGCATTCTTGCCTATGCCATCAGCAAACATTGTCCTGGATATCACGTACCACATGTAGACACGAGCATATGTCTTCACCATGTCCTCATTAGCATCATCAGGGCAATGACAGAAGTTCGATGATATCCACGTGAAAGTAGCGCCCGCTGCGACTCTTTCCTTCTTCTTATCTTCTGCTTCTGGTTCCCGAGGCTCCGGAGGAACCATACCGATAAGGGCTTGCATCTGCGCGCGCCACCCATCAGAATCGGTGTTCATACATAAAGGATTGTCATCGATAGGAAGACCGGTGATCATAGCAATATCCTGCAGCGTCACGGTCATCTCCCCGGTCCGAAGATGGAAAGTGTGTGTGTCTCCGGCCTCCAATGATCAATAAGCGCGGTGAGTGCTGCAGCATTGTTGGGTGGCGTCGACCGGCGGACCAACTGAATGAAAGGGAGAAGTCCTGCCTCCCTTACATACGATGTGTACCGCTCATCATAGCGCATCCCTCCAAGGCTGATCCCGTGAGACCGAAGCTTCAGAGGTGCAAGCTCCTACAAACAAACAAATCATAACATTACGTATGGGGCATTTGTGTTTGAAAACAAATACGAAATTCATAACACCGGCAACTTTCAGTATTACCCGCTGCTGCACCGACATAGCGTACGACCGGTGTTGTTTGTCCCAATGATCATCGAGAAGCCAAACCATCCTAACAATTTCAACAAAGCATTCTTGTCAACACGATTATCTTTTCAATTCAAAAAAACTAAAGTAGGCCTACTACATGCAAGATTCAAAGCATATGTATCCAAAGCATTTTTCTCAATACGAGTATAATTTCAGTACAAATAAACTAAACTAGGCCTACTTCATACAAATAACTTTTCCATAGAAATAACATGTCAATCTATGTATCCAAACTATATAAATAACATGTCAACCTATCTATCCAAACCACATTCTAATCTAACAAGGGTTCCCCAAATCTAATATATGCAAGATTCAAACAAAAGTTCCCCAAATCTAATACATGCAAGATTCAAACAAGGGTTCCCCAAATCTTCAAAATATCATATTTTCTATGGATAGAAAGAAGGGGATCGGAGGAGAGTACCTTCTACGATGGATTGGTGAAGAAATGCACGGACCAAATCGTCGGATCGGAAGGATTTGGGAGAGGGGATTGAGAGGGGGAGTGGAGAGGGCAGCCGCCTGTTCTGTTCTGTAATTGGCAATGGGGTGGGTGGGGGAGGAGAGCGCTGGCGCGGTTGCATCTAAGTCAATGTGCAACGCCCGAGCGCTAGGCGCTGCACATTACATGTGCGGCGCCTAGCTCAGAGGCGTTGCACTGCTGGGTGCGGGCCCATGGGCTGCCACGGTGGACAGAGGTGCAACGCCCCAGAGCTAGGCGCTGCACCGTAGGGTGTGGCGCCGGCGTGGCGGGCGCTACACAAAAGGGTCAGGGGTGTGAAATAGTTTTACGGGCAGTTCATTCTGTGAATTGATTTGGTTTCGAGGTTAAAATTGTCAAATTTATCGTGAGTTCACAACAACTATTGTCCAGCTGCAGTAATCAATGCGCGTACCAGATTCACCAGACTTCACGGTCCCACGCGAACTGCTGTACCTCATGCATGCTCATCTAACAGCAGAACGCTGGGCTGTACGTGCTCTGAACCTCTGTAGTGAATGATGACAAACGCCCCCAATAAACTCGCTTGCACATCAAAATTGATCAGGAATGACTTGAGGCAACAAAAGCACTGCTAGCACAAGACGAGATGTTGCCACATTACACAAAATGAAGAGAGATTCTTTTTTCAAAACGGAGGCAAAAGTTTTGCCTCATCCATTAATTAAGGAGTTTAGAGTTGCTTTTACAAGAAAAGCGAAAGAAAATATTACAAAGCCACTACTCTCCCGGCATGATTTGACCCAAGTGCTTAGCACCCGCAATTACCCAAAGGTTGGCGTCGCTCTTAATGTTGGAGAACAATACAGACGGAAGCGTGGATTTGTGACGAAACACCCGTGCATTTCTCTCGCACCAAATGGTCCAGCTGGTCAGCATAGCAAGAGAAGCCATCGCCTTCCGGTTGGGCATGCTGGAGTTGGACATGTTGAGCCAGCAGTCCTTGATGGAGCGCATCGTGATCCAGGAGGAGATGTCGAGGTAGTCTAGCTTGAGCCAGCCTTTGATCAGGCCCCACAGTCTAATGGAGTACCGACACTTGAAGAAGATGTGGCTCGCCGATTCCAACGTCTGCTTGCAGACTGGACATAGGCCGCAGTTCGGCCACCCTCTCGTCTCCAATCTATCCGCCGTCCAGACTCGGTTTTGGATTGCCAGCCAAGCAAAGAATTTCATCTTAAGGGGAGCCCATGCTTTCCAAACGGCGAAGCCCATGGGCGAGCTGACCAGCCCAAGGAGTTGCGCACTGTACGCGGATGTGGCAGAGTAGATTCCGCTGGCAGTATGCTTCCAGGTGATGGTGTCCTCGGCGTCCACCGCGAGGGGGATGGCCCTCAGCCGAGCCCAAAGCGTGACAAGCTGCCGGATGTGCTCCATTGTCCAGTTGTTGGGGAGCTTGATTTTGGACAGCCACGCGCCCGCATGCATGGCCTCCTGTACCTTCTATTTCTTCCTCGTGGAAGCCTTGAAGATGAGAGGTGCTATGACGGAAGGTTTCTCGCCATTAACCCACGGGGAGTCCCAAAATGGGGTGCATGCCCCGTTGCCAATGGTTATGCGCGTCGAGGCGTAGAATAGATCACGGTCAAGCTCATCACAAGGGTTGTCCATTCCAATCCACATCTTGGAAGGTTCAGTCCACTCGAACCACAGCCATCTAAGCCGAAGGGCTCTCGCAAACGTAGCCAAGTCCAGGATGCCAAGCCCTCCGAGTTCAGTCGGCCGACAGACTGATTCCCAGTTAACCTTACACTTGGCCCCAGTTGTCTTATTAGAGCCCGCCCATAGGAATGCCTTCTCCAATTTTGTGATATTCAGCAGGGTGCCCGATGGAGGCCTAAGGGCGATGATGTGGTAAATGACCTGAGAGGTTAGCACGGACTTGACAAGCGCCCCGCGCCCAATGGCGGTAATATTCTCTCCGTCCCACGGCACCAGCCTGGCCGCCACTTTGTCCTCAAGGAATTGGAAGTCGCCTCGCCTCAGCTGCCGAACCGATAAAGGTAGCCCCAAGTACTTGATGGGGAAAGCTGCGCGGGAGGCCGGCAAGGCTGCAAGGATGTGGTCGAGGTTGATGTCTGTACATCGAATTGGGACGACCGAGCTTTTCTGGAAGTTTGTGCAGAGGCCCGTGACCTTGCCAAAGTAGTTTAGGATCTGAGCGAAGTTGTCGATATCTTCCTTAATAGGAGCCATGAAGACCGCCGCGTCGTCGGCATATAGGGATGTGCGGAGAATGGCACGATGCCCTCGAAGCTTGTGTAAAAGTCCACGACGGGTCGCGAGGTCGAGCATTTGCTGCAAAGGGTCGATGGCAATGACAAAGAGCAGAGGAGAGATCAGATCTCCCTGCCGAAAGCCGCGACCATGCCTGATAATAGGTCCTGGGACCCCGTTGAGGAGGATTCGCGAGGAAGATGAACGGAGCAAGGCCGTGATCCATTCCCGAAAGCGCGGTGGAAATCCCCTCCGCTGCAGGAGGTCAATAATGTACTCCCACTTGACAGAGTCAAACGCCTTGCGGATGTCGAGCTTGAATAGCAGCGCTGGAGTTCTGTTTTTATGGAGGCGGCGGGCAAGGCCCCTCACATACATAAAGTTGTCATGGATGCATCTCCTCTTGATGAAGGCACTCTGCGCGCTGGAGATGAGGACGTGCGTGTGAGGGCCAAGCCGTAGGGCAAGGACCTTCGCGATGATCTTGGGGATGGCATGGATGAGGCTTATAGGTCTGTAGTTAGCTATCTCCTCCGCCCCATCTTTTTTGGGGAGAAGCACGATGTTCGCAGCGTTGAGCCAGTGTAGGTTTGCCGAATGCAAATTGTTGAAGGAGTGGATGGCTTGCATGATGTCAGTCTTGATAGTGAGCCAACATTTCTTGAAAAAAATTCCAGTGAAACCGTCCGGGCCGGGCGCTTTGTCATTGGGCATCTCGTTGATGGCAGCTCTCACTTCCTCCTCAGATATGGGGCTGTCGAGGTCGGAGAGGTCATGATTACCAAAGTCGAGAGCGTCCCAGTTGAAGTCCACGGGATAGGAAGTCCCCCGTCCCATCACGCTGGTGAAATGCTCGTGCATCAAGGCCTCCTTCTGCTCATGTCCAGTGACCCAGCCACCGTTATGCTTAATTCTATGGATGTGGTTCTTTCTCCGGCGTGCATTCACCCTTCGATGGAAAAACTTGGTGTTGGCGTCTCCCTCCTTTAAGTTTGAGATCCTAGAGCATTGCTTTCTCCTCGCCCGCTCAAGGACCGCAAGACTGACCACCCTTCTCTTTAGCTTTGCCCTCAAGTCTTTCTCCCCAGGCGAGAGCTCCCGGTCTTCTTGGGCGACGTCAAGGCGGAGTATCACCAAGAGGGCCGCATGCAAGTGAAGCTTCGCCTTCGAGAAAAGATTTCGACTCCACTCCGCTAGCCTGACACTAACTTTTTTCATCTTGTGGAAGAGTCGCAGGTACGGCTCCACATGAGGGCACACCTCGCTCCAAGCCTTGTCCACCACTTCCTGGAAGCCCGGCATGGACGTCCAAAAATTCTCAAACTTGAAGCAACGCGGTCTCCTTGGTCCACTATCATCCGCGAGAAGGAGAGGGCAGTGGTCCGAAAGCGAAGTGGAAAGAGCATGCAACACGTGGGTGCCGAAGGCAAGATCCCAATCCGCGTTGCAGAAAAATGAATCGAGCTTGCAAAGGGTGGGGTTGTCTCGCTCGTTGCTCCAAGTGAAACGACGATTTTGCAGGTGTATCTCGCTGAGTTCGCATGCGTGGAGGGTGTTACGGAACCGGTTGATGCGGCCATGGTTGATGTTCCGCTTATTCTTGTCGCGCGCGCGTTGTATTTGGTTGAAGTCACCCAGAGCAAGCCATTTGGTCCCTGGAGGTGGCTTTTGAGCCAGGAGCTCCACGAAGAAGGCGTTTTTGCAAGAGGAAGTAGTAGGGCCATAGACCGCCGTGATCTTGAAGGAAACCCCAGACTCGCGGATGAGGACTGTGGCCGATAGGCAGTACACCGAGAGCACAATATCAGACACAGCGACAACGTCGTCATCCCAAAGCAACAGGAAGCCGCCCCTAGTGCCCAGTGCCGGCCGGTGGGCAAAGCTTTTGAGCCTGGCCCCTCCCAGGAAGGAAGCCGTAAACTGGTCCAACACCTCAAGTTTGGTCTCCTGTAAGCAAGCCAAATGACACGAAGTTGCAGCGATAGTCTCGTGAACAGTGGCCCGTCGGTTTGGGCAGTTTAATCCCCTTACATTCCAACTAAGAAGGTTAATTGGTTGTCCTAACATGATAAACTAGAGACCCTGACAGCACAACAAACGAACACAACCTAGGTGCTGGATTGCACCTCCTCCTCATGGTCCAGCGCTGTTGCGCCCCCATGACCAATGAGGGCCTCGTCCACCGCAGCAGCATGCGCGTCGTCGATCTTGAACAGGCCACGGAGAGCAGTCATGACATTGTCAGGCAGCTGATCCTTGAACTGACGCTCAAATTGGTCGAGACCCCGGGCGGTGACGTCTTCGCCGTTGCGGATGATGCCAATAGTGCGGCAGACCAGCCCCTGCGCTTCCTTTGCCATGGAGGTGGCGAAGCCCACCTTGCGCGCCTGAACGCGGGCACTGGTACGACGAAGCGAGAATCCCCCACCCTGGGACGTGATAGCAACCCCGGCCAGCGTTTTGCGTCTCTTTGTTGGTGCCTTGACCGGGGAAGACTGAGGGGTCGGAAGTAGAGCCCGTTCCCGCTCCCGGAAAAGGGCCTCCATTGGCGCGGCCACCGCAGCCACCCCGCCAGCAGCGAGCGGGGTTCTAGGAAGGGTCCTGCCTGGGAAGATTGGTGGAGTTGGCGATGGTGAGAACCCAGCAGCGCGTGGCAACGACGGTATTGGGAGCGACAGCCGCAGAGGAGAGCACAAACCGGCCACCAGCGCACTAGCCCCCTCCACCCTGATCGCCACTGCCCCGTCCATGGCAGCAGAGCGGGCATCAGCGCGCCTTGAACTTGACGAGGACGGCAGCACCGACGTAGGGGACAGCGGTGGAGAAGCCTGTGGCGTCAGGTTGTCGTTGGAGCGGTTCCGTTCGGAGCGTGGCGAGGGGTGACGAACGCGGGAACGGCCACGCACAGGCGGAGGCACCGCAACGTCCACGATCGGCATGCCCTCAGTCGCCCGCACCGAGGTGTTGCTGGCAGCACCCGAGCCGGCCAGGAGCGCCGGTGACGGCTCCGACCCGCTTTGCCTGTGCCTCCCGTCACGCCCATCGTGCCGATCTCCACGGCGATCATCACGTCGGCGCTGCTCATCGCGCCGCCCTCCGTCTTCACGCCTGTTGCCATCCGCTCGGGATCTGCTCCGGAAGATCCTGCCCGCCCAGGACAGGCCGCGGTCACCCTGTCTGCCGCGGTGGTCGTCGTGGTCCTCATGATCATCATCACGCCGCTGGCCCCGCCCTCGGGCAGCAGGGGAGCTGTGGCTCTCCCTCGTCTGCCGCTCGCCGTCGATGACGCCCTTGGTCCAGTCGAGGGGGTGGCGCTGGGCATTCCTCGGGATGTTGCCGGCGGCGTCCGGGCTGAAGTCCTCGATCAGCTCAAGGTGGATCAGCACCCTGTCCTCCAGCCCCTCCAGCCCTGTCCCAGCAGGGGTGGCGCTGCCGATAGGCTGCCGGCCAGGCCTGTCGACGATGGTGGACCACATAACCTTGGGGATGGCCGACGGATTGGTAGTCCAGGCCCACAGGCTCATCATCGAGGCGTCCTCCTTCTGCAGAGTAGCGATGTCGAAGTAGTGCAGAATGGTGTTCTCACCCAGGATCTTGGCGATCTCCTCCTCTCCCCAAGCGTGCAGGGGAACATTCTCCAAGCAGAGATGGACGTGGTAGTGCATCTTGGCGACCTTGGAGTGGGCGTTGGCACGCCACTTGGTGGCATGGATGTCGAGGTTGCGGTGCAGGAAGCGGCCCCTGGTGGTGAGGTCGTCGCGGTGGTGGGGGTGCCGGAAGGTGACCAGGAAGTCCTCCGGGAAGAACGGGACGACGTTGAAGTAGCCCCTGGCGATGTTGGTCTCTGCCTCGATGGCGCGCGCAATCTCCTCCGCATTGACCTGCGGCCGGTCCCCCCCCCCCAGCCAGATCAGGGCCGCGTTGGAGGCGAGAAGGGCCGCCTGCAGCTCCATTGCTGGGGTGGAGAGGAGCACCACGTGCCCCTCGCTCGGACGAGAGGCCGCGTCACCCAGGCGTGGCATGGCGCCGTGGTTGGCCGGGAGCGGCGGGGGGCCTGGCGGGAGGACGACGGCCAGATTGGTGGGCGCAGAAGCTGGAAGCGGGGGGACGACGGGCGCAGGGGCCGACAGAGGGGAGCGGACAGAGGGATTATGACGAAGAGGCTGCCGCTGAAGCCGGAGCGAGCACCCGCAAGCAAAGTGGCCCTGCCGGTCGCAGTAATTGCAGCGCACCGGGTCTCTGCACTCCCAGGCGAAGTGGCCGGTGCCCCGGCAGTTGAAGCAGAGCAAATCACCCCTTCTCTTGAATGCACGCGGCGGAGGTCGCTGGCGATTGAATGCATCTTGCGACCGAAGCGTTGGGCGCCTTGAATGCAGGGGAGGGATGGCCGGTGAGGAGCGCCACCAAAACGGAGGCCTGACCACCTGCCAGCCCGCGGCCAGGAGACCCGGTGGAGAGGGGGCGCGCCGCCCAACATCAGCACGGGTCGGCGAGAGACTTGAAGGCACCCAACCCGGATTCGCGGGCGGAGTGAATGCCTCAACCACCGCGCGGCGGGAGGCCGCCAGCTGGGCCGCACCCCGCGCCGCATCAGCGGCCTGGCACCAGAACGCAGGCGGCGTCTCAGGCACGAAGGACACGGAGGCGGCAGGCGCGGCTGGCCGAGCAGGCAAACCCAGATCTGGACCGGATCCAGCCCAACCCAGGCGCGGCGGGGGCGAATCGAACCCCGGTGGCAACAGCAGCGAGCCACCAGCGGACGGAGAAGCGGGGGGCAGCAGGCGAAGGACGGCGGTGGCGGTGGCTGCGGGTGCCGGAGCGGCGAGTCGCAGGAGCGTGGGTGCCATATCCTCACCCTAGCGGCGACTTCCTGGCTCTTTCTTTGGATCTGTGTTGAAGAGAGATTCTAAATGTTACTAGGAATGTTAATTACATGCCAGTACTACTAGCCATGTACCATCGTACCACAAGCCAAGAAAGCGCATACACTCGGAGAGACAGAACTATACACGAGTTTCTTTTTTGCGAAAATGATTTAGATATATTATTATCAAACTTCACCGCAAATTACAAAGCACATGAACGTAATAAAAATTACTTCAAGGTCCTAAAACCGCATATATTACCAACTGAACAGAACTACTTCCACCGCCCCATGACGTAAGACGTATTTTGACACTAGTATAGTGTCAAAAAAGTTCTTACATTATGGGACGGAACTAGCAGTGTATATGCAACTGAAAGGGAAAATTAACACCGGCAATGAACACGCACGCAGGACGCAGCATCCCGTCGATCATCAGGACATGTTGGGTTCAGTCGACGCATGAGCTGAGGCCCAGGCATCCCATCCACATGCTCCCCGTCTGCACAAAACCGCATTCAAACAAAGAGCAGTCAGCTCCAACTATTCACGACAAAAATAAAAGAAACATTCTTTCTTTCTTGGTGGACCGTGCGATACCTTCCTCGGCCCCCGGTGGGGGGCGAGCTCCGGCGGTGGCACCTGGTACAGGTCCCCGTCGACTGGCCGCACCACCCGCCTGGAGTCGCCGCCTTTGGCCGTCGAGCGCTCCCGGGACACGTCGCCCTCGGGCCGCCTCCTCGCCTGCTTCTTGGGCGTGGGTTTGCCCGGGGGCGGCGAGTACCTGAACCACACGTCGCTGCAGGCCTCCGGCTCCGGCGTGGCGTAGCACGCGGTCGCCGCCGCCGCATGCGGCTCGTCGTGGTGGTAGTTGTAGTTCCACTCCCCGAACGCCGGCACGCGACGCCTCCTCGCCTTCTGCAAGCAAGACCAAACGATAATGAGGACTCCAATTCTGGGTGAAGTTGCTGGCAAGGAGGCTTTCCCTAGCTCACAGCACACTTACCGCCATCTGGTTCAGCACGGAGACCAAATGAGCCGCCAAGAAGAAGAAGACGAACAAGAAGAAGGGAAGCTGGGGCCGGTGAGTGAGTGGGGCTACGAGGCTGAAGAGAATGGAATGGAACCTCCTCCAATGGCTGGCTGGCTGGATGTGCGTGCATTTATAGCGAGTATTGGTGTGGCGTCGAAGCGAGGAATGGGGCTCGGGACCGGCAACGTTTGGCAAGAGAGGAGAGGAGGACGGGCGGTATGGAAGGCCGACCCTTTTCAGTAAGCCCGCTGTCGGTGTGTAGCCTCAGCTATGGTACTCCATCGGCGCGACACAGGGGCGCAGATGGAGGGAGGGAGGTACTCGTCTGACTGACGCGCGAGCTTTTACTGCGACGCAGCATCGGGGCGGGGCACCGTTTTCTGTTGTCGCCGCGCGTCGCGCCGGGTTGGTAGCTGACCATGGAGGCCTCCTGTCGCGCCCGTGTGTGTGTGTGTTATTTCTGCATCATCACCGGCTCATTAGAAATTTTAAATTTTGCGACGCTGCGTGTGCGTGCCCTGCAAGCTGCCGACTCCGAGGCAATGCGTTGACAAATGACAAGATGTCTTCTCTAGAAAGACGCACAGATTAAGGAGCATACGTGGGACTGAGGTGTTTGGTTCACGCAAGGAAACGCAAACGCAAAAAAAAAAGGAAACGCAAACGCAATCGAGTTAGTGTAAATGGAATGGAGAAAAATGAGAATTTGTTTGGTTACTCTAATCAACTGTAACGTAATCAGCCCTACAACCGGGCCCTCCGTCCATCCCCATCGGCGTCACCTTTAACGCCGCCGACCTGAGCTCCAAACCAGCACATAAACCTCCTCGTCTCCAAGTCCTCGCCATCCCCTCCCTCGGCCTTGGCGTCCCAGCCCCCACCCTCGAGCGCCGCCGACTATGGCGACTAGAATTCCGGCCTCGATCAGCTGGATGATGTGCTATTGAAGCCCGCAGCCGAAGTTGGCTGTGGGCGTGGTGGCGCGCACCGGCGTCAGCCGCTCTCCTTCATCCTCACCGGTGATCGTCAGTGACGCACTCAGTGATCGTCGGCGCTGGACGCTATACCAGCATTATCAGTCTCCACCGGCGACCGTGGCCTTGTCAGCCGCGACGTCGAGCCTCCACGAAGCTCCATGGGGCTGGATAGGGAAGACGCGATAACAGTTTTATGATAGCCGCGAGAGTGTCGCTCCGGTTTCTGTTAACACACGATTTTGAGCGGAATCAGATTGGCACTAGATCGGTAATTGATACCATGGTACTTATGTGATTATAGCCCATACTAACCAAACAAGATTCAGCGTCATTTGATACCGCTGTTAAGGGATTACATTACAAAGTTTCGAAACAAACACCTCCAAAGAGTAGAGTACTTGCCTAAGCAAGAGGTGACAATGTGTTTATAAGTCCCAGCCACTAACTTCCTCTGTTCCAGAATTAGTTAGCTGGTTTACAAACTTACAAAAGAACCAGTTTGGTCAACTTAACTATTCTTAGGCACGTGGAACTGAACAGACACAATAATCAGACCCTTTTCGGCTTTTGTCTAAAGAATCACTCTACATTTGAGTCTTCGCCCCTGATTCAGTATAGTCCCTGAGAATTTTTTCTAAAGAAACCTTATAGCTAACTGGAACTCTTTTTGAGAGAAATTAGCTAACCAGATGATTTCCCGTGTTACTGTACTGATTCGGACAAAACATTTATTGATGATGTACCAAAGTGAAGATGCAGGGAAAGTCATGATTCACACGAAGACTGTACCCCCCACCCAAAACCAATGAAATGGTTTTATCAATAGAAAGCTTGACAAAATAATCCTCTCTCACATACAAATCATAAAGAGCACCTCACGCATGAAGTATCTTCCAGCAAAATGGCAAGGCATTCACGCAAATAAACACCGCCGTCCAATTAGCTTGCTTTCAAACAAAAACATCATAACATGCAGAAAATGTACAGTTCAATAGACCTGGTTATACTACTATGCAAAGTGAAACTAATATTACCCATACTGATTTTTTTTGTACAAATGAAGGCGCACTCTGAAGATGGAAAAATATATATTCATGATAAATGGTATCACCAAGTGCAATATGGTGAATGAATAATATCATGCAAGCATTTAAGTAAGAATCAATGATTGGTTTGTCACCCAAAAAAACAATGATTGGTAGCAAAACCCTAGGATACTGAAAGCTTGCTGTTTCATAGATGTTCATGTAATAACTCAGAAGAGACATTCTTTTGAGCTGTCTTCTCATTGATAAGAAATTAAGAAGAGCACGGCAAGAAATAGCAATAGAAGGTTGCTGCTTTGGTAAGGAACATCAAGACAAATAACTGAATGTACTAATCTTAAGATCCTTCTAAATTCCTTTCAAAAGCAAGAAATTCTAGCAAATGATAACCGATGAATTAATAGTGCTACTTATGGGCTGCAGTTTAAAAAAATCCAAATAAAATGAGATTCTTTTTGTCAACTTTCTACTTTCAGGCCTCAGTAGCTAAAGGTCCGTCCTAGATATGTCATTATGTAACCACAACTTGGAACCAAATCATACCTACCATTACTACATGCTATTGGTTCTTCAGCTCATCTACTGGCAACTAAACTATTCATAGATCTAGCTTATTTATTGGCATCCATCAGTATACATATCACATAAATCAACTCACCCAACCTCTGAGCAAGGCCTCGACAGAATGCCTTCAGGTGACATATTCTGTTTTATTTTTTACCCTGGAGTTTGCCGCAAACAAGAAAAAAATCTTCAGGTTGACAGATTCAACAATTGAAAATTAAAGAAACCATGCACGTCTGATTTTTAGCGAGCACCGGCCACACCCACCTCCGCGGTCGCCGACAGAACTGGCCCCATGAACTACAGACCCCACATGTCAGCTAGATAAGGCATAAATTCCTAAGTAAGAAATGGGAAGCACTATCCATTGATTGTCACATCAGCTTTGATCCGACGGCCAGGATAATCTCATCAAGAAATCGAACGGCTGAAAGTATTTTGGAAACGCAATCAAACGGTCCAGAAGGCAAGTGCCCTGAGAAGGCTTCATTTTGTGCAAGTTTCTAACAATGGGATTAGGCAAGGCAAGAACTCCCTATGGTCAGCAACCTTTGTACGCCAAATCCTCGTGCTTATACAGGGCTAGATCCATGCTATACATCCAAGCAAGGGTATGGTGTACCTCTCGCTCGTGAGGGCCCTAACATGGGTAAACTTTGTCTCGTGTGCATCACATCTAGGTTACCAGCTAGTCTGACACCCCCATCATGAGTATTATCGAAATTTACCACGAGACCAACGGAAGCTAACTGAATAATGCAATCTTCTAATTCTGCATCTTCACTATTATCATCTGAACTATGACCATTAGACATAAGCTCCTAGACAACCTTAGGGTAAAAAATGCCCAACTATATATATACTCTTAATATATATATAATACTAATTATGTGCATATTGATATAGCAATAAATTGCAGTAAAACATGATATTGTTCTAGTGACAATTTATTTAAAATAATACTCCAATAGACTAAATATACATCTAAGATTTTTTTTCTTCATGCTGGCTGATAGAAGATAGGCGTCAACTAGCAAGATTCATATCCTTCGCTAATTGGTCAAGTCGGGCAGCTCCTGGTTTGCACCACCTTGCCCCCCATGACCACGAGCGGCGGCTACACCGAACACAAAAACGAAGCAAAATTGTTGTGTTCAGCATGTATCACACTTGCCTCTGAGCAGATGAGACACAATGGATGAAGTTCGTAGAGGATACCTGGGAGGATGTCGTTCCACGATTCTAACAATCTTATTCAGGCGGCGCACCATGGGCTCATTTGTCGTCGACCCATGTTGTGCTAGTAAGGAGGCTCGCAGGTTGTCTGCGCGACACAAATCTGGGGCCTCCAAGAAGTGTATGGCTGTATGCCCATGGAGACCGATGTTGAAGCCAACCGACGCCGTACTTTGCACGGATCCGGTGCCCGCAAGAAGCAGACGCCCGTGGAGGCAACCATCGTCGAATCCTGTCAGCTCTGTTGGTTGTGCATAGGTCTAGCACCTACAAGAAACGAACCCTACGCAGGCGGACAACTTAGAAGCCCGTCAGCTCCCTGAGCTGCACAAATCCCGTGCCTATGAGAAATGCAAGTTTACCATCATGGCGGATCAGGTCTCCACGAGACATGGATCCGGCGCCCATGAGAAAGGCGAGCTTGTTATCGTGGCAAATCGGCTCTCCGCTGCACAAAAATTTGTCTGTTTCTCGCGGAAGCACGACACGACAACCGGAGTTGGTGCCGTTGAGCAGACCAACACTCTGTGCTCGGCTTGATCCCAACACTCCTAGCACAGACGAAGCATTGAGAGAATTGGAAGCCACTGGCATCAAGCCACCAATGACCCCATGCTCCACAAGGAACTGTAAGGGCACCTCCTGGCGTGGCCGTGCCATAAACTACGAAATTGAGTGGCTTGTGCGAGTGCACAAAGGTTGGCATGGCTCAAGAGGACGATTCGCCAAAATGGGGTCAAGGTAGTAGTTGGGATGATTTTGCGTCGATGGTCCATAGTTGATGTCGTCGCTCGGGGCAAAGTGTGGTTGCGGCATCTCGAAGAAGAAACGGCGGTCACTCCGAGGCAGCATAGCCGAAGACAACGAAACAACATTCCATCGAAACAGATCACGAGTAACGTCGTTGTTTCCCTGCATCGGCATGGCATGGCTGGCCAGGGGCCATTAAGCTGGAAGATCTGTGCAAGGGAGACCCATGTGGACGAAAGACAAAAGCGCGATGCACCATCTCTAAAAGGACCGAGATGGGCGTAGGATGCCCTCAGAGGGCCTCAGCTACTTGTCCGTGCTCCTGCAATAGCCAAAGCATTGGTGAGGACGTAGTTGAACATATTTCCTGGCCAGGTCGAGTTCTCGGTGCCTCCAATGCTTGGTGGGCCTCCCAACCGTCTCATCTTTTCATCTCGATTGTTTTGTTTCCCACACACTACAAAACTACTATTAAAAACTCATTAGCTTCACAAACTCAAGAGTATTGCTATTGTGTTACTTTTCGCACCGGTCACGTTCGTAGTACCTACTCGACCGAAAGAGGCTGTTTTGCATGAGGTACGTCTTTGGACGGGAAACAAATACGCAAAGATTTAGATGTACTCTGTTACGAACTGAAATAGCGGTATTTATAGCCTCTGCTGAAGCACTATGTGAGGAACGAAATCAATTCACACATATCCAAATTAAACGACAGCGCCAACATTAATGTCCTATCAATCATTCAAGTTCTGATATTTTGCCGAGCTTTAAATGCGACTATCTATTTGCTACACATCCTTATATACGTATCAATCAAATATTCCCTACTATATCTCAGTCGATTAATGAAATGATCAGCATGATGATAAAACATAAGTACCGTATAAACCTAAAAATCATACTGGAGCAAAGCGGCAAGGCAAAGAAAGTTTCCATAAGACTGAAGATTAAAACATGAGAACTACTCCTTGCTGCTTTGGTTTAACCCTTGGGACGATAGTTCTCATGTTTCAGTAGTTCTCATGTTTTAGTCTTCAGTCTTATGAAATCTTTTCTTTGACTTGTCGTTTTGCTCCACTATGATTCTTAGGTTTATACACTAATTATGTTATTACTATTTTTAGTGGATCCGGATGATTATCTCATTAGTGCACTTGGATATACTAGGAAATATTATATTGATATCCATATATGGATGCGCTGCAATAAATAGTCGCATTTAAAACTCACGAAAATATCATAATGAGAATAATTGGCAGTACATTAATCTTTGCGTTGTCGTATATTTGTACATAAATAGATGACAATTAATTTGGATATATGAGTATTGATTCCGTTTCTAAAATAGCACTTTAACACGGGCTATAAATGGCCCCTATGTCAGTTCATAATAGAGCACCTCTAAATCTTTACGCATTTGTCTCCTGCCAAAAGACGTGACTCATGCAAAACAGCTTTCGTCGGGTAGATTATGTGCACGTGACCGGTGCGAAGAATATCGGAATAGCAATACTTTTGAGTTTGTGAAGCTAACGAGTTCTTAATTGTATTTTTGTAGTGTGTGGGAAGCAAAGCAATAGAAACGAGAAGATGAGACGGTCGGAAGGCCCACCAAGCATCGAAGGCACCGGGGAATAACCCGGCCCGGCCAACAAATATGTTGAGCTACCTCCTCACCAATGCTCCGGCTACTGCAGGAGCGAAGACAAGTATCCGAGTCCCTTCAAGGGCATCCTACGCCCATCTCGGTCCTTTTACAGGTGATGCATCACGCTTTGGTCTTTCGGCACGGGTGTCTCCCAAGTCCAGAGCCTTCAACTTGACGGCCTCCTCACCGATCATACCATGTCGACACACAATGAAAATGGCGTGACTTGTTATATGCTTCTCCCCATGCCGTCGCGTGTGGTGCAAGCACATCGACCGAGGTGATGCGCCATCGAAAGGAACGACATTCAACATCTTTGACTATGCAGCCTCAGAGCTCCCGCCGTCTCTCTTTCCAGTCCCACAATCACACTCTGCGACCCCAAACGACGACATCAACTCTAGAGCACCGGCGCAGATTCAGGCCAACTACTACCTTGACTCGGTTTTGGCGAATCGTCCTACTATATCACTCCAGCCTCTGTGCACTTGCACAAGCCAGCCATTTTCACAGTTTCTGGCATTACCGGGAGAAGAGGTGCCCATATAATTCCTTGTTGAGTGTGGCGTCCTCAATGGCCCGATCCCGGTGGCTTCCAATCCTCTCAGCGCTTCGTCAGTGTTAGGAGCGTCGGCATCAAGCCGAACACAGAGTGCCAGCCTGCTCAACGGCATCAACTCCGCTTGTCGTGGCACTCTTACACAAGAAGCAGGCAATAGAATTGTGCAATGAATAGAGCCGATTGGGCACAACAGTGAGCTCGCCTTTCACATGCACGACGGATCCGTGACGTGTGGAGAGCCGATCTGCGAGTTTGCATTTCTCGAAGACACTGGATTTGTGCAGCTCGCAGAGTTGACGAACTCCAAAGTTGACCGCCTGCACAGAGGTGAGCCTCTTGTAGGAATGAGATCTATGCACTGACAAAGCTGACGAGATGCGACGTTGGTCGCCTCCATGGGCGTGCGCTTCTTGCGGGCACCAGACCCATGCAACGTATGGTGCTAATGGGCTTCAACATTGGTCTCCTCCATGGGCATACGCTTCTTGGAGGCCCTAGATCTATGTCGCATAGACGGCCTATGGGCCAATTTGCTAGCACGACATGGGCGGCGACCGAGCGACATCGGCAACGACAAACGAGGCCATGGTGCAGCGCCTAAATAGGATGGTTAGAATCATGGCCAAAGCCCGTGCAGACATCCTTGCAGGTAACCGCCGCGTACTTCATCCAACGTGTCTCATCTGCTCAGATGCAAGTGCGAGATATGTTGAACATAACATTTTGCTTCACTTTTGTGTCTGATGCAACTGCTAGTGGTCGTGGGGGGCAAGGTGGTGCAAACCAGGAGCTGTCTGACTAGAAGTCAGATTGATACCCTTGCACACGGAAGATCAATACATTTTCCTTATGCAAGCCAGTTTAATACCCTTGCACGAGGAAACCTCAAATTCGACTTTGTTGCTAGCAGTGGCAGAATAATTTTCAGGTGTGGCGTTGTTTTTAAAGAAGAAAATCATGTATACTACAACGATGCAGGAGCTCACTAGAATATTTTATATTCAGAAAATACAGCCGAAATCCAAAAGTAAATACTGGTACTCAAAATACCTCACTAAATGAAGATTATATGGATTATAGATCACCAAATTATCATCTTTGTTAACTAAGACACGCATAGATGTATGGATTACAGATCACCAATTTATCATCTTTATTAACTAAGACAAGCATAAAGATGTCTACAAAAATAGAAAGCATAGATAAATCATGAATCTGTAACTAGTACAATATAATAATAAAAACACATTATACAAGTGAAGATAGTTAGAAAGAATACATACCTATAATAAAGCTTTATTGACCGTGGCAAAGGCATTCTTCTTGGTATATTTTGAAATTCTTTCTTAATTTCAGCAAGATCAATTCCTTTAAATGTCTATATCTAGTGACAAGAGGAAACAAATCAATTAGTTTTTCAAAGATGTGAGAACACTAGAATAAATGCAATGCACAAGTACAGAACTAAAACTAGAGAACATAAGTATGTATTTGAATACTTGATCTAATACAATTTCAATCAACGGAAGTCAGCAACATAATACAAATATTTGACCTTTTTTTGACACCATCCGCTGATCTGCTCACCCTCACGGCTCGCTGAGTCGCCGTTCACCACCTTGCCGGCCCATGACGGCCGCACGCCACCGGCTGCTACCGCTCTGCCGTGCCCTAATGCCCGAGTCGCTGCCGCTGCCGCCTCCACCACGCACGATCGTGATTTCATGCAGTAGCTAGGTTTGGTTGTATGCGGGGTGGCCGCACTCAATTTTAGCATCCTGGAGTTGTGGCCTGCGCACATTAGTAACCAGGCCCATCAGCAAACAGCCAACCAGGCCCAGCAGGAGCTACGACTCAGCACGGAGAAGAGCAGACATAATGAGATACGAAGAAGAAGAGGACGACAAGGAAGAAGAAGGGAAGCTGGGGCCGGTGAGTGAGTGGGGCTACGTGGTTGAACAGAATGGAATGGAACCTCCTCCAATGGCTGGCTGGCTGGATGTGCGTGTATTTATAGCGAGTATTGGTGCGGAGGAGCGACGCGGCACGCCAGTCAGCAGGTCGGAGCGAGGAATGGGGCTCGGGACCGGCAACGTTTGACAAAGAGCGAGCAAGAGGGGGGCGGGTGGCATGGAAGGCCGACTCTTTTCAGTAGCCCGCTGTAGCATGCAGCGGGCTATGCTACTCCTACTCCATCCATCGGCGTGAGACAGGGGCGCAGAGGGAGGGAGGCGCGCGAGCTTTTACTGCGATGCACCGTTTTCTGTTCTTGCGCCGGGCTGGCAGCTGACCCTGAAGGCCTCCTGTCGCGCCCGTGCGTGCGTGTGTGTGTTATTTCGGCATCATCACCGGCTGATTAGATATTTTAAATTTTGCGACGCTGCGTGTGCGTGCCCTGCTAGCAAGCTGCCGACTCCGAGGCACCGCGTTGACAAATGACAAGATGTCTTCTCCAGAAAGACGCACAGATTAAGGAGTGTACGTACAACTGAGGTGTTCGGTTCACGGAAGGTAACGCAAACGTCAATCAAGTTACACCGTTACTGTAAACGGAATGGAGAAAAATGAGAATTTGTTTGGTTACTCTAATCAGCCCTCCGTTCATCCTCATCGGCGACATTAGCGCCTTTAACACCGCCGACCTGAGCTCCCCGGCCAGCACATCAACCGCCTCGTCTCCAAGATCATTGCCATTCCCTCCCTCGGCCTTGCGTCCCAGCCCCAACCCTCGAGCACCGCCGCCGATGGCGATGAGAATTCCGGCCTCGATCAACTGGATGATGTGCTGTTGAAGCCCGCAGCCTAAGCTGGTTGTGGGCGTCCGTGGTGGCGGCACACACCGGTGTCAGCCGCTCTCCTTCATCCTCACCGTCACCGGTGCGTCTGGGCAGCAGGTCCTCACTCATGATTGTCGGCACCGGGCGCTATACCAGCACGCTCCGGTATCCACTAGCGACCGCGGCCTTGTCAACCGCCACATCGAGCCGCCGCTAAACTCCGTGGGGCTGGATAGGGAAGACATGGTAACAGTTTTAGGATAGCCGCAAGGGCGTCGCTCCGGTTTCTGTTAACACACGATTTTGAGCGGAACCAGATTTGCACTGTTTTTTTTACATCAGATTTGCACTATTAATGGACAGACGTAATTACAACCCAAACTAACCAAACAAAGATTCAGCGTCATTTGATACTGCTGTTAATGGATTACGTTACAAAGTTCCGAAACAAACACCTCCAAAGAGTAGAGTACTTATCTAAGCACGTAACAAACTTCCTCTGTTCCAGAATTAGTTAGCTGGGTTGCAGACTTACCAAAGAACCAGTTTGGTCAACTTAATTATTCTTAGGCACGTGGAATTGAAGTATACCATTCAAGGCAAGCATAAGAAAATAGCTGCGGTTCTCTGAATACAACCACCCAGTCTCAGGAATCCAGATTCCATGTCCTGGTCTGCAAAGCCAACCAAGAGAACAGAGGAAACAGAGGATCAGGTATGCATGCAGTAAAGAGCATGCGGTAAAGTTGTGTAGCATAGGAATCATCTGTTTTTCTAACAGTAAGATAAAACTGTAGTGAAAATGTTAGTATCACACTTTTTTGGACAAGAAAATAGCAGGAGAGGCTACCACTGCGGTATTATACTATTATATATAAGAGGAAATTTGGGTAATTCTAACCTCTTAGCTGACCAGTCTGAATGTTGGCATCCATACAATCCATACACCTCCTGAACCTGTTATAGCCACTGAGGTTTGGCATTACTTGGAGAGGTAGCACCTGAGGCATAGATGAATAGGCCAGGGATGTAGTTCTCCTGTCGCAAGCACCGATGGGAGATGCAGCACGCCACTGTGCGCTAGAGGCAGAGCCTTTCTGCATCCCAAGCTTTTTGTGTCCTTGCATCTTGCTCCTAATCATCTGCATACAATACATATCAGCTAAACTCCTGCAATGGAGGTGATCCAGCAAGTTCATCGGCTAAAATGAACTACATACTCCAATTTAAATAGAGCCATTTGTGGACGGTGGACACTGAACAGACAATAATCAGACCCTTTACGGCTTTTGTCTAAAGAATCACTACACATTTGAGTCCTTGCCCCTGATTCAGTGTAGTCCCTGAGAATTTTTTTTAAGAATTCTTATACCTAACTGGAACTTTTTTTGAGCGAAATTAGCTAACCAGATGATTTCCCGTGTTTCTGTACTGATTCGGACAAAACATTTATTGATGATGTACCAAAGTGAAGATGCAGGGAAAGTCACGATTCACACGAACTATGTTTTCCATCCAAGATAGCCTGACTGTACCCCCCCCCCCCCCCCCCCCGAACTAATGAAATGGTTTTATCAATAGAAAGCTCGACAAACTAATCCTCTCTCACATGCAAATTATAAAGAGCACCTACGCATGAAGTAACTTCCAGCAAAATGGCAAGGCATTCATGCAAATAAACACCGCCTTCCAATTAGCTTGCTTTCAAACAAAAACATGATAACATGCAGAAAATGTACAGTTCAACAGACATGGTTATACTACTATGCAAAGTGAAACTAATATTTACCCATACAGACTTCTTTTCACAAATGAAGGCGCACTCTGAAGATGGAAAAATATAGATTCATGATAAATGGTCTCACCAAGTGCAATATGGTGAACGAATAATATCATGCAAGCATTTAAGTAAGAATTAATGATTGGTTTGTCACCCAAAAAACAATGATTGGTAGCAAAATCCTAGGATACTGAAAGCTTCTTGTTTCATAGACGTTCATGTAGTAACTCACAAGAGACATTCTTTTGAGCTGTCTTCTCATTGATAAGAAATTAAGAAGAGCACGGCATGAAATAGCAATATAAGGTTGCTGCTTTGGTAAGGAACATCAAGACAAATAACTGAATGTACTAATCTTAAGATCCTTCTAAATTCCTTTCAAAAGCAAGAAATTCTAGCAAATGATAACCGAGGAATTAATAGTGCTACTTATGGGCTGCAGTTTAAAAAAAATCCAAATAAAATGAGATTCTTTTTGTCAACTTTCTATTTTCAGGCCTCAGTAGCTAAAGGTCCATCCTAGATATGTCATTATGTAACCACAACTTGGAACCAAATCATACCTACCATTACTACATGCTATTGGTTCTTCAGCTCATCTACTGGCGACTAAACTATTTATAGATCTAGCTTATTTATTGGCATCCATCAGTATACATATCACATAAATCAACTCACCCAACCTCTGAGCAAGGCCTCGACAGAATGCCTTCAGGTGACATATTCTGTTTTATTTTTTACCCTGGAGTTTGCCGCAAACAAGAAAAAAAATCTTCAGGTTGACAGATTCAACAATTGAAAATTAAAGAAACCATGCACGTCTGATTTTTGGCGAGCACCGGCCACACCCACCTCCGCAGTCGCCGACAGAAGTGGCCCCACGAACTACAGACCCCACATGTCAGCTAGATAAGGCATAAATTCTTAAGTAAGAAATGGGAAGCACTATTCATTGATTGTCACATCAGCTTTGATCCGACGGCCAGGATTATCTCATCAAGAAATCGAACGGCTGAAAGTATTTTGGAAACGCAATCAAACGGTCCAGAATGCAAGTGCCCTGAGAAGGCTTCATTTTGTGCAAGGTTCTAACAATGGGATTAGGCAAGGCAAGAACTCCCTATGGTCAGCAACCTTTGTACGCCAAATCCTCATGCTTATACAGGGCAAGATCCATGTTATACATCCAAGCAAGGGTATGGTGTACCTCGCTCATGAGGGCCCTAACATGGGTAAACTTTGTCTCGTGTGCATCACATCTAGGTTACCAGCTAGTCTGACACCCCCATCATGAGTATTGTCAAAATTTACCACGAGACCAACGGAAGCTAACTGAATAATGCAATCTTCTAATTCTGCATCTTCACTATTATCATCTGAACTATCACCATTAGACATAAGCTCCTAGACAACCTTAGGGTAAAAAATGCCCAACTATATATATAATTTTAATATATATATATAATATTAATTATGTGCATATTGATATAGCAATAAATTGCAGTAAAACATGATATTGTTCTAGTGACAATTTATTTAAAATAATACTCCAATAGAGTAAATATACATCTAAGATTTTTTTCTTCATGCTGGCTGATAGAAGATAGGCGTCAACTAGCAAGATTCATATCCTTCGCTAATTGGTCCAGTCGGGCAGCTCCTGGTTTGCACCACCTTGCCCCCCATGACCACGAGCGGCTACACCAAACACAAAAATGAAGCAAAATTGTTGTGTTCAGCATGTATCGCACTTGCCTCTGAGCAGATGAGACACAATGGATGAAGTTCGTAGAGGATACCTGCGAGGATGTCTTTCCACGATTCTAACAATCTTATTCAGGCGGCGCACCATGGGCTCATTTGTCGTCGAGTCATGTTGTGCTAGTAAGGAGGCTCGCAGGTTGTCTGCACGACACAAATCTGGGGCCTCCAAGAAGTGTATGGCTGTATGCCCATGGAGACCGATGTTGAAGCCAACCGAAGCCGTACTTTGCACGGATCCGGTGCCCACAAGAAGCGGACGCCCGTGGAGGCAACCATCGTCGAATCCTGTCAGCTTTGTTGGTTGTGCATAGGTCTAGCACCTACAAGAAACGAACCCTATGCAGGCGGACAACTTAGAAGCCCGTCAGCTCCCTGAGCTGCACAAATCCCGTGCCTATGAGAAATGCAAGTTTACAATCATGGCAGATCGGCTCTCCACGAGACATGGATCCGGCGCCCATGAGAAAGGCGAGCTCGTTATCGTGGCAAATCGGCTCTCCGCTGCACAAATTTTTTGTTTGTTTCTTGCGGAAGCACGACACGACAACCGGAGTTGGTGCCGTTGAGCATGCCAACACTCTGTGCTCGGCTTGATCCCAACACTCCTAGCACAGACGAAGCGTTGAGAGAATTGGAAGCCACTGGGATCAAGCCACCAATGACCCCACGCTCCACAAGGAACTGTAAGGGCACCTCCTGTCGTGGCCGTGCCATAAACTACGAAATTGAGTGGCTTATGCGAGTGCACAAAGGTTGGCATGGCACAAGAGGACGATTCGCCAAAATGGAGTCAAGGTAGTAGTTGGGATGATTTTGCACCGATGGTCCATAGTTGATGTCGTCGCTCGGGGCAAAGTGTGGTTGTGGCATCCGGAAGAAGAAACGGCGGTCACTTCGAGGCAGCATAGCCGAAGACAACGAAACACCATTCCATCGAAACAGATCACGAGTAACGTCGTTGTTGTTAGGAATAAGCAACTTGTATTCCCATGAGGCCATAGGCCGATATATATACATGTACAGGTGTGGCACATATGCAGGAAACCCCTTATACAACGGGATAAATACAAAGGGGTACATGACTTATATTATAACTCTAACACCCCCCCTCAAACTCATGGTGGATGAACAACACTGAGTTTGGAGAGGTAAAAGCCATGTTGTGCTCTAGTCTGGGCCTTCGTCAGGAAATCCGCCAACTGTAACTCGGAAGGCACATACTGAAGAGCAATAACCTGATCCTGCACAGCAGCGCGCACATAGAAAGCATCAACACCAATATGCTTGGTGAGCTCATGCTTCACAGGATCGCGCGCAATGCTAATAGCACCTGTACTGTCAGATAAGAGCAGAGTCGGTGTAGTGACAGAAACACCAAAATCCTGAAGTAACCACCGTAACCAAGTCACCTCTGCCGTCAAAAGAGCCATGGCTCGCAACTCAGCCTCAGCACTTGAACGTGAAACTGCAATCTGTTTCTTCGTTTTCCAGGCAATGAGAGAACCGCCAAGAAAAACACAGTAAGCAGAAAGTGAACAGCGATCAGAAGGATCACTAGCCCACGGAGCATCCAAATAGGCCTGAAGCTGTAAAGAACTGGAGCTAGGAAAGAATAGACGGTGAGAAATCGTGCCCTGAAGATATCGGAGAACACGAAGGAGATGACTATAGTGAACCGATGTGGGAGCAGAGATGAACTGACTCAGAATATGAACCGGATAGGAGATGTCCGGACGAGTGACAGCTAGATAGACAAGACTGCCAACGAGATGACGATAACGCGTCGGGTCAGGGAGAGGATCACCATCAGTAGCACGGAGATGAACATTGAGCTCCATAGGAGTCTCAACAATGCGCTCGTCAGTAAGAGCAGCACGAGCAAGAAGATCCTGGATATACTTTTCCTGGGATATAAAAAAGCCATCAGAGGTAGAAGAGACTTCAATCCCAAGAAAGTAGCGAAGAGGTCCAAGATCAGACATAAGAAACTGCTCACTAAGACGGGCCTTGACAAAGGCAAAATACTCGGGGTCATCCCCAGTGATTACCATGTCATCCACATAGAGTAGAACCAGAGTCCGGCCACGAGGAGAAAGGTGAATAAACAATGCTGGATCATGAGCACTTGCTGAAAAACCAGCAGTAGTGACCACAGAGGCAAAACGCTCAAACCAGGCGCGAGGGGCTTGCTTAAGGCCATAGAGAGAGCGACGAAGACGACATACCATGCCATCAGGAACAAAATACCCAGGTGGTGGCTGCATGTACACCTCCTCACGCAGCTCACCATTAAGAAAAGCATTCTTAACATCAAGCTGAGAAATAGACCAGTGGCGTGCAGAGGCAACGGCAAGAAGTGTACGAATAGTGGTCATATGGGCCACAGGAGCAAAAGTCTCGTCATAATCACGACCATGCTCCTGCTGAAAACCACGAGCCACGAGACGAGCTTTGTGACGCTCAAGAGAACCATCGGAGCGAGTCTTAACCTTGTAGACCCACTTACAAGGGATGGGACGGACTCCGGGAGGAAGAGAAACAAGATCCCAGGTACCAGTGCGTTCAAGAGCAGCAATCTCCTCGGCCATCGCAAACTGCCATTCAGGATGAACAACAGCCTGACGGTAAGAAGTCGGCTCAAGAACAGCAGCAACAGCGGCAGGAAATCCAAAGCGATCAACAGGCGGACGAGGACGAGAACGCAAGCCATAAGTAGGCTGAGAGGAAGAGGACGACTCATCCAAGGAAGCATCCACAGGTCGTGAACGACGAGTGTAATGCTGAGGAAAAGAGGGAACAATAGAAGGAGGGATCACCAAGGTAGAATCGGGGGGTGGCGACGAAGAAGTCACCGGAGATGAAGGTGTAGAATCCGGTGACATGCTAGGTGAGGAGACCGGGGAAGATGGTGGCTGCAAATCGACGAGAGGTGGAGAAGCAGAGGGAGTGGAACGAATAGGCACAGGCGCGACGGGGGTGATAGGTGAGTCAGGAAAAGTGAGGAAAGAGATATCCTCCACTGAAAAAATCGAGGAAGATGGGCGTGGGTAGAAGGGACGAGACTCATCAAAAGTCACGTCTCGAGAGATACGCATCCGACGACCGATAGGATCGCAACAACGATAGCCCTTATGTTCATCACTGTAGCCTAAGAAGACACACTCAACAGACTGAGCGGTCAGTTTGGTGCGTTCGCGAGGGGCAAGAAGAACATAGCAAACACAACCAAACAAGCGAAGCATCGAATAATCGGGAGAACGATCAAAAAGATGCTCAAAAGGAACACCACCCTGCAAAGCAGCGGACGGCTGAAGGTTGATGAGATAGACAGAAGTGGAGATAGCCTCGGCCCAAAAATGAGGCGGAAGAGAGGCGGCGATCATCATGGCACGAGCCGTCTCAAGAAGGTGACGATGCTTGCGCTCAGACACGCCATTCTGAGCATGAGCACCAGGACAAGAGAACTGGGCAAGAGTACCCTGCTCAACAAGGACACCACGCAACATCTTAGAGATATACTCACCAGCGGAGTCAGCACGAAAAACACGAATGGGTGAAGAGAACTGAGTATGAACCATGGCAGCAAAACGCTTATAAATAGACAACACCTCACTACGAGAAGTCATGAAATAAAGCCATGTGTAACGAGAACAATCATCAATGAAAATAATATAGTATTTATGACCCCCTTTGGAAGCAAAAGGAACCGGACCCCATACATCAGAATGGACTAAATCAAAAGGACGCTTAGACACTGACTCACTATGTGAATATGGTAACTGAATCTGCTTGCCAAGACGACAACCCTGACACTCTAAAGAGACATCTCCTGAGACAGACCCCAGAAGACCTCGACGAACTAAAGACGATAACCGAGAACCACACAGATGACCAAGGCGATGATGCCACTACTTGAAGGAACCAGTAACAGAGGCGACAGCAGCGGAGGGACTGGCGATGGTGGTGGAAGCGGAAGGAACATGAAGCCAGTCCAACTCCCAAAGACCCTGAGAATCACGGCGGCGAGGGCCAGCCCCAACCAGAGTGTGCGTGCGACGATCCTGGACAGAACAAGAGTCAACGTCAAGGATGACACGACAACCAGAATCAGTAAGTTGACCGGCAGAAAACAGATTCATGGTAAGTCGAGGAACATGAGCAACATCAGGAACAGAATAAGAAGGAGTGTAAAGATGGCCTCTACTAGCAACAGAAAGTGGAGTACCATCAGCAGTGAAGACATGTACAGGAGAATCCAGCGATCGAAGAGAGGACACAGCGGAAGAATGAGAAGACATATGAAAAGAAGCTCCAGAGTCCAGAACCCATGGGGATGTACCTGACTGTGTAGAGGGCGGGTGCTCAGTGCGGGAAGCATCAGTCACAGAACCAGCAGTACCCGTCGAGGAAGAACCTGAAGCCGCGAGCAGACGCTTAAGTCTCAGAATATCCTGCTCAGTCAAAGCAATGGCTGAAGCTGTCGAGGGAGATGACGAAGTCCCTGAGGAGGATGATCGCGCCTTTCGCAGGTGTTTCCGCTTTGTGTAGCACTGGGACTCAATTTGACCATCATTGTTGCAGTAGTCACAATGTGGACGGGGGCGACCTGAGCCTCCAGAAGGAGTGGGCAAGAGCGGCGGAGCACTCGAGCGAGAATGGGGCGGTGCAGCAGGTGGAGTGGAAGAGGCCCGAGTAGCGAGCACAGAGGGAACCTCCAGGAAACCAGCACCACGTAAGCGAGTCTCCTCAGCACGAATCTCTGAAAGTGCCTCCATGACAGAAATACGGCCACGAGCAAACAACTGAGCACGCCGGGGCTCAAACTCCTTACGGAGCCGAGACAGGAACTCGTAGACGCGATGAAACTCCAAATTGGCCTAGACAGCCTGGCAGCAGGGGCAAGTACGACAACCAGCACTGCGGAGAGAATCAAGCTGGCGCCAGATAGCAGAACTCTGTGCATAAAAGTCATCAACAGTAGAGTCACCCTGCTGAAGAGCATGCTCCTGACGAACCACAGAAAGGTATAAGGCATCACCAGAGGGCTCATAGCGCTGACGAAGACAGGTCCACATCTGAAAGACAGTAGGAAGACCCAGAAACTCAGAAGCAAACTGAGGCAGAACACTAGCAGTGAGAACAGCTGCAGCACGAGCATCATCATCAAGCCACTGGGTGTAAATAGACAAAGCACCATGATACGTCTGAAGAGCCTCCTCATAAGCCAAAACCCTCTCATCATAGGCACGATCAGCAGCCTCATCAGCAAGCTTAGCCGCATCCTTGGCGGCCTGATTAGCATCCGTAGGAAGAACCAGTGGAGTCGGCGGAGTAGGGGCCACCGGAGGAGCCGGACGTGGCGGACAGCAGACCTCGCCAAAAAGAACACCCCAGAGACGAATGCCACGCATGTGAATGCGCATGAAGCCAGCGAACTCGGTGTAGTTAGTACCATCGAAGATCACCGGACAGCGAGGGACAGCAACATAGCCCGATGTAGCAGACATTTTTTTTACAGAATCGGACGAGAGAGCTTGATCCGGCTGGAGAACAACAGATCGAGCCCAGCGGCCAGATCGAGAGGACGGGACGCTGGCAACGCTGAGCAGAGCGGCTAGGGAATCAGCAGATCAGGCAGGCGGCGGACTAGAACCGGGAGGGCGCGAGTGCGGCGGAGATCAGCGACAGGGGAACCGCGCGATCGGGCGAGGGCGGCGACTGGAATCCTGTGTGTTCGAGGGCGGCGACTGGATCCTGTGCGGCGACTGGAACAGCTCGATCGGGCGGGGGCGGCGACTGGATCCTATGTGTTCGAGGCCGGCGACTGGATCCTGTGAGTTCGCGGTCCTGTCGATCCAGCAGGGAACAGGCGGGACGGGGAACAGCTCGATCGGGCGGGGCGAGAGATCACGCCGTCCTGGCGTTGACCTGCAGGGGGAGAGGAGCAGGCACGGAGAGCCAGCGGCGACCACAGACGAGGGTAACGGCGCGAGGTGGATCAACAGCACGAGTTGCAACGTGCAAAAAAAGGTTGACCTAGCTCTAATACCATGTTAGGAATAAGCAACTTGTATTCCCATGAGGCCATAGGCCGATATATATACATGTACATGTGTAGCACATATGCAGGAAACCCCTTATACAACGGGATAAATACAAAGGGGTACATGACTTATATTATAACTCTAACAGTTGTTTCCCTGCATCGGCATGGCATGGCTGGTGAGGGGCCATTAAGCTGGAAGATCTGTGCAAGGGAGACACATGTGGACGAAAGACAAAAGCGCGATGCGCCATCTCTGAAAGGACCGAGATGGGCGTAGGATGCCCTCAGCTACTTGTCCGTGCTCCTGCAATAGCCAAAGCATTGGTGAGGACGTAGTTGAACATATTTCCTGGCCAGGTCGAGTTCTCGGTGCCTCCAATGCTTGGTGGGCCTCCCGGCCGTCTCATCTTTTCATCTCGATTGTTTTGTTTCCGACACACTACAAAACTACTATTAAGAACGCATTAGCTTCACAAACTCAAGAGTATTGCTATTGTGTTACTCTTCGCACCGGTCACGTGCGTAGTACCTACTCGACCGAAAGAGGCTGTTTTGCATGAGGTACGTCTTTGGACGGGAAACAAATACGCAAAGATTTAGATGTACTCTGTTACGAACTAAAATAGCGGTATTTATAGCCTCTGCTGAAGCACTATGTGAGGAACGAAATCAATTCACACATATCCAAATTAAACGACAACGCCAACATTAATGTCCTATCAATCATTCTCGTTCTGATATTTTGCCGAGCTTTAAATGCGACTATCTATTTGCAACACATCCTTATATACGTATCAATCAAATATTCCCTACTATATCTCAGTCGATTAAAGAAATGATCAGCAGGATGATAAAACATAAGTACCATATAAACATGAAAATCATACTGGAGCAAAGCGGCAAGGCAAAGAAAGTTTCCATAAGACTGAAGATTAATGTTAGGAAAATATGCAACTTGTATTCCCATGAGGCCATAGGCCGATATATATACATGTACAGGTGTGGAACATATGCAGGAAACCCCTTATACAACGGGATAAATACAAAGGGGTACATGACTTATATTATAACTCTAACACCCCCCCTCAAACTCATGGTGGATGAACAACACTGAGTTTGGAGAGATAAAAGCCATGTTGTGCTCTAGTCTGGGCCTTCGTCAGGAAATCTGCCAACTGTAACTCGGAAGGCACATACTGAAGAGCAATAACCTGATCCTGCACAGCAGCGCGCACATAGAAAGCATCAACACCAATATGCTTGGTGAGCTCATGCTTCACAGGATCACGCGCAATGCTAATAGCACATGTACTATCAGATAAGAGCAGAGTCGGTGTAGTGACAGAAACACCAAAATCCTGAAGTAACCACCGTAACCAAGTCACCTCTGCCGTCAAAAGAGCCATGGCTCGCAACTCAGCCTCAGCACTCGAACGGGAAACTGCAATCTGTTTCTTCGTCTTCCAGGCAATGAGAGAACCACCAAGAAAAACACAGTAAGCAGAAAGTGAACGGCGATCAGAAGGATCACTAGCCCACGTAGCATCCGAATAGGCCTGAAGCTGTAAAGAACTGGAGCTAGGAAAGAATAGACGGTGAGAGATCGTGCCCCGAAGATATCGGAGAACACGAAGGAGATGACTATAGTGAACCGATGTGGGAGCAGAGACAAACTGACTCAGAATATGAACCGGATAAGAGATGTCCGGACGAGTGACAGCTAGATAGACAAGACTGCCAACAAGATGACGATAGCGTCGGGTCAGGGAGAGGATCACCATCAGTAGCACGAAGGTGAACATTGAGCTCCATAGGAGTCTCAACAATGCGCTCGTCAGTAAGAGCAGCACGAGCAAGAAGATCCTGGATATACTTTTCCTGGGATATAAAAAAGCCATCAGAGGTAGAAGAGACTTCAATCCCAAGAAAGTAGCGAAGAGGTCCAAGATCAGACATAAGAAACTGCTCATTAAGACGGGCCTTTACAAAGGCAATATACTCGGGGTCATCCCCAGTGATGACCATGTCATCAACATAGAGAAGAAGAAGAGTCCGGCCACGAGGAGAAAGGTGAATAAACAAGGCTGGATCATGAGCACTTGCTGAAAAACCAGCAGTAGTGACCACAGAGGCAAAACGCTCAAACCAGGCGCGAGGGGCTTGCTTAAGGCCATAGAGAGAGCGACGAAGACGACATACCATGCCATCAGGAACAGAATACCCAGGGGGTGGCTGCATGTACACCTCCTCACGCAGCTCACCATTAAGAAAGGCATTCTTAACATCAAGCTGAGATATAGACCAGTGGCGTGCAGAGGCAACGGCAAGAAGTGTACGAATAGTGGTCATATGGGCCACAGGAGCAAAAGTCTCGTCATAATCACGACCATGCTCCTGCTGAAAACCACGAGCCACGAGACGAGCTTTGTGACGCTCAAGAGAACCATCGGAGCGAGTCTTAACCTTGTAGACCCACTTACAAGTGATGGGACGAACTCTGGGAGGAAGAGAAACAAGATCCCAGGTACCAGTGCGTTCAAGAGCAGCAATCTCCTCGGCCATCGCAAACTGCCATTCAGGATGAACAACAGCCTGACGGTAAGAAGTCGGCTCAAGAACAGCAGCACCAGCGGTGGGAAATCCAAAGCGATCAACAGGCGGACGAGGACGAGAACGCAAGCCATAAGTAGGCTGAGAGGAAGAGGACGACTCATCCAAGGAAGCATCCACAGGTCGTGAACAACGAGTGTAATGCTGAGGAAAAGATGGAACAATAGAAGGAGGAATCGCCAAGGTAGAATCGGGGGATGGCGACGAAGAAGTCACCGGAGATGAAGGTGTAGAATCCGGTGACATGCTAGGTGAGGAGACCGGGGAAGATGGTGGCTGCAAATCGACGAGAGGTGGAGAAGCAGAGGGAGTGGAACGAATAGGCACAGGCGCGACGGGGGTGATAGGTGAGTCAGGAAAAGTGAGGAAAGAGATATCCTCCACGGAAAAAATCGAGAAAGATGGGCGTGGGTAGAAAGGACGAGACTCATCAAAAGTCACGTCTCGAGAGATACGCATCCGACGACCGATAGGATCGCAACAACGATAGCCCTTATGTTCATCACTGTAGCCTAAGAAGACACACTCAACAGACTGAGCGGTCAGTTTGGTGCGTTCGCGAGGGGCAAGAAGAACATAGCAAACACAACCAAACAAGCGAAGCATCGAATAATCGGGAGAACGATCAAAAAGACGCTCAAAAGGAACACCACCCTGCAAAGCAGCGGACGGCTGAAGGTTGATGAGATAGGCGGAAGTGGAGATAGCCTCGGCCCAAAAATGAGGCGGAAGAGAGGCGGCGATCATCATCGCACGAGCCGTCTCAAGAAGGTGACGATGCTTGCGCTCAGACACGCCATTCTGAGCATGAGCATCAGGACAAGAGAACTGGGCAAGAGTACCCTGCTCAGCAAGGACACCACGCAACATCTTAGAGATATACTCGCCAGCGGAGTCAGCACGAAAAACACGAATGGGTGAAGAGAACTGAGTATGAACCATGGCAGCAAAACGCTTATAAATAGACAACACCTCACTACGAGAAGTCATGAAATAAAGCCATGTGTAACGAGAAAAATCATCGATGAAAATAATATAGTATTTATGACCACCTTTCGAAGCGAAAGGAGCCGGACCCCATACATCAGAATGGACTAAATCAAAAGGACGCTTAGACACTGACTCACTATGTGAAAATGGTAACTGAATCTGCTTGCCAAGACGACAACCCTGACACTCTAAAGAGACATCTCCTGAGACAGACCCCAGAAGACCTCGACGAACTAAAGACGATAACCGAGAACCACACAGATGACCAAGTCGATGATGCCACTACTTGAAGGAACCAGTAACAGAGGCAACAGCAGCGGAGGGACTGGCGATGGTGGTGGCAGCGGAAGGAACATGAAGCCAGTCCAACTCCCAAAGACCCTGAGAATCACGACGGCGAGGGCCAGCCCCAACCAGAGTGTGCGTGCGACGATCCTGGACAGAACAAGAGTCAACAACAAGGATGACACGACAACCAGAATCAGTAAGTTGACCGGCAGAAAACAGATTCATGGTAAGTCGAGGAACATGAGCAACATCAGGAACAGAATAAGGAGTGGAAAGATGGCCTCTACTAGCAACAGAAAGTGGAGTACCATCAGCAGTGAAGACATGAACAGGAGAATCCAGCGATCGAAGAGAGGACAAAGCGGAAGAATGAGAAGACATATGAAAAGAAGCTCCAGAGTCCAGAACCCATGGGGATGTACCTGACTGTGTAGAGGGCGGGTGCTCAGTGCGGGAAGCATCAGTCACAAAACCAGCAGTACCCGTCGAGGAAGAACCTGAAGCCGCGAGCAGACGCTTAAGTCTCAGAATATCCTGCTCAGTCAAAGCAATGGCTGAAGCTGTCGAGGGAGATGACGAAGTCCCTGAGGAGGATGATCGCGCCTTGCGCAGGTGTTTCCGCTTTGTGTAGCACTGGGACTCAATATGACCATCATTGTTGCAGTAGTCACAATGTGGACGGGGGCGACCTGAGCCTCCAAAAGGAGTGGGCAAGAGTGGCGGAGCACTCGAGCGAGAATGGGGCGGTGCAGCAGGTGGAGTGGAAGAAGCCCGAGTAGCGAGCACAGAGGGAACCTCCAGCAAACCAGCACCACGTAAGCGAGTCTCCTCAGCACGAATCTCTGAAAGCGCCTCCATGAGAGAAATACGGCCACGAGCAAACAACTGAGCACGCCGGGGCTCAAACTCCTTACGGAGCCGAGACAGGAACTCGTAGACGCGATGAAACTCCAAGTTGGCCTGGACAGCCTGGCAGCAGGGGCAAGTACGACAACCAGCACTACGGAGAGAATCAAGCTGGCACCAGATAGCAGAACTATGTGCATAAAAGTCATCAACAGTAGAGTCACCCTGCTGAAGAGCATGCTCCTGACGAACCACAGAAAGGTATAAGGCATCACCAGAGGGCTCATAGCGCTGACGAAGACAGGTCCACATCTGAAAGACAGTAGGAAGACCCAGAAACTCAGAAGCAAACTGAGGCAGAACACTAGCAGTGAGAACAGCTGCAGCACGAGCATCATCATCAAGCCACTGGGTGTAAACAGACAAAGCACCATGATACGTCTGAAGAGCCTCCTCATAAGCCAAAACCCTCTCATCATAAGCACGATCAGCAGTCTCATCAGCAAGCTTAGCCGCATCCTTAGCGGCCTGAGTAGCGTCCGTAGGAAGAACCAGTGGAGTCGGCGGAGTAGGGGCCACCGGAGGGACCGGACGTGGCGGACAGCAGACCTCGCCAGAAAGAACACCCCAGAGACGAATGCCACGCATGTGAATGCGCATGAAGCCAGCGAACTCGGTGTAGTTGGTACCATCGAAGATCACCGGACAGTGAGGGACAGCAACATAGCCCGATGCAGCAGACTTTTTTTTGGCAAAGATCCGAAATCAGCAGAAGCCGGACAAGGACGGCGGCTGGGAGCGGGATCCGGCACGGGAGGCCGGCGAAACCCTGCGAGAAGGGCAGCTGGTGGATGGAAGGAGCGAAAGAGATCGAGGGAGAAAACGAGCAGACTCGACACGCACAGCCGCGTCCTAGCCCACCTCAATCCCGCCTCGCCGCCGGCAGCTAAACCCGCAGCCCCGCGATGCAGAAGACGGCGCAGTCCTGGTTCACCGGAGGAGAGGGACAGCAGCCCGGCCTGGCGATCCACACGGCGGCCCAGTCAGGTCGGGCGGCCCAGTCAGGTCGGGAGGAGAGGCAGCGGCGACGGGGATACGGCGCTCGATCGGGAGGAGAGGCAGCGGCGACGGGGAAACAGAGCGGCGGCCGGATCAATCAGCACGAGTTGCAGCGTGCAAAAAATTGACCTAGCTCTAATACCATGTTAGGAAAATATGCAACTTGTATTCCCATGAGGCCATAGGCCGATATATATACATGTACAGGTGTGGAACATATGCAGGAAACCCCTTATACAACGGGATAAATACAAAGGGGTACATGACTTATATTATAACTCTAACAATTAAAACATGAGAACTACTCCTTGCTGCTTTGGTTTAACCCTTGGTACGATAGTTCTCATATTGCAGTAGTTCTCATGTTTTCGTCTTCAGTCTTATGAAAACTTTTCTTTGACTTGTCGTTTTGCTCCACTATGATTCTTAGGTTTATACACTAATTATGTTATTATTTTTTTGAGTGGATCCTGATGATTGTTTCATTAGTGCACTTGGATATACTAGAAAATATTTTATTGATATCCATATATGGATGCGCTGCAATAAATAGTCGCATTTAAAACTCACGAAAATATCATAATGAGAATAATTGGCAATACATTAATGTTTGCGTTGTCGTATATTTGTACGTAAATAGATGACAATTAATTTGGATATATGAGTATTGATTCCGTTTCTAAAATAGCACTTTAACAGGGACTATAAATGGCCCCAATGTCAGTTCATAATAGAGCACCTCTAAATCTTTACGCATTTGTCTCCCGCCAAAAGACGTGACTCGTGTAAAACAGCTTTCGTCGGGTAGATTATGTGCACGTGACCGGTGCGAAGAATATCAGAATAGCAATACTTTTGAGTTTGTGAAGCTAACGAGTTTTAATTGTATTTTTGTAGTGTGTGGGAAGCAAAGCAATAGAGACGAGAAGATGAGACGGTCGGAAGGCCCACCAAGCGTCGAAGGCACCGGGGAATAACCCGGCCCGGCCAACAAATATGTTTAGCTACCTCCTCACCAATGCTCCGGCTACTGCAGGAGCGAAGACAAGTATCTGAGTCCCTTCAAGGGCATCCTACGCCCATCTCGGTCCTTTTACAGGTGGTGCATCACGCTTTGGTCTTTCGGCACAGGTGTCTCCCAAGTCCAGAGCCCTCAACTTGACGGCCTCCTCACCAATCATACCATGTCGACACACAATGACAATGGGTGACTTGTGATATGCTTCTCCCCATGCTGTCGCGTGTGGTGCAAGCACATCAACCGAGGTGCTGCGCCATCGAAGGGAACGACATTCAACATCTTTGACTATGCAGCCTCAGAGCTCCCACCGTCTCTCTTTCCAGTCCCACAATCACACTCTGCGACCCCAAACGACGACATCAACTCTAGAGCACCGGCGCAGATTCAGGCCAACTACTACCTTGACTCGGTTTTGGCGAATCGTCCTACTATATCACTCCAGCCTCTGTGCACTTGCACAAGCCAGCCATTTTCACAGTTTCTGGCACTACCGGGAGAAGAGGTGCCCATACAATTCCTTGTTGAGTGTGGCGTCCTCAATGGCCCGATCTCGGTGGCTTCCAATCCTCTCAGCGCTTCGTCAGTGTTAGGAGCGTCGGCATCAAGCCGAACACAGAGTGCCAGCCTGCTCAACGGCATCAACTCCGCTTGTCTTGGCACTCTTACACAAGAAGCAGGCAATAGAATTGTGCAATGAAGAGAGCCGATTGGGCACAACAGTGAGCTCGCCTTTCACATGCACGACGGATCCGTGACGTGTGGAGAGCCGATCTGCGAGTTTGCATTTCTCGAAGACACTGGATTTGTGCAGCTCGCAGAGTTGACGAACTTCAAAAGTTGACCGCCTGCACAGAGGTGAGCCTCTTGTAGGAATGTGATCTATGCACGGAACAAAGCTGACGAGATGCGATGTTGGTCGCCTCCATGGGCGTGCGCTTCTTGCGGGCACCAGATCCATGCAAAGTATGGTGCTAATGGGCTTCAACATTGGTCTCCTCCATGGGCATACGCTGCTTGGAGGCCCTAGATCTATGTCGCATAGACGGCCTATGGGCCAATTTGCTAGCACGACACGGGGCGGCGACCGAGCGACATCGGCAACGACAAACGAGCCCATGGTGCAGTGCCTAAATAGGATGGTTAGAATCACGGCCAAAGCCCGTGCAGACATCCTTGCAGGTAACCGCCGCGTACTTCATCCAACGTGTCTCATCTGCTCAGATGCAAGTGCGAGATATGTTGAACATAACATTTTGCTTCACTTTTGTGTCTGGTGCAACTGCTAGTGGTCGTGGGGGGCAAGGTGGTGCAAACCAGGAGCTGTCTGACTAGAAATCAGATTGATACCCTTGCACACGGAAGATTAATACATTTTCCTTATGCAAGCCAGCTTGATACCCTTGCACGAGGAAACCTCAAATTCAACTTTGTTGTTAGCACTGGCGGAATAATTTTCAGGTGTGGCGTTGTTTTTAAAGAAGAAAATCATGTATACTACAACGATGCAGGAGCTCACTAGAATATTTTATATTCAGCAAATACAGCCGAAATCCAAAAGTAAATACTGGTACTCAAAATACCTCACTAAATGAAGATTATATGGATTATTGATCACCAATTTATCATCTTTGTTAACTAAGACACGCATAGATGTATGGATTACAGATCACCAATTTATCATCTTTATTAACTAAGACAAGCATAAAGGTGTCTACAAAAATAGAAAAGCATAGATAAATCATGAATCTGTAACTAGTACAATATAATCATAAAAACACATTATACAAGTGAAGATAGTTAGAAAGAATACATACCTATAATAAAGCTTTATTGACCGTGGCAAAGGCATTCTTCTTGGTATATTTTGAAATTCTTTCTTAATTTCAGCAAGATCAATTCCTTTAAATGTCCATATCTAGTCACAAGAGGAAACAAATCAATTAGTTTTTCAAAGATGTGAGAACACTAGAATAAATGCAATGCACAAGTACAGAACTAAAACTAGAGAACATAAGTATGTATTGGAATACTTGATCTAATACAATTTCAATCAACGGAAGTCAGCAACATAATACAAATATTTGACCTTTTTTTGACACCATCCGCTGATCTGCTCACCCTCACGGCTCGCTGAGTCGCCGTTCACCACCTTGCCGGCCCATGACGGCCGCACGCCACCGGCTGCTACCGCTCCGCCGTGCCCTAATGCCCGAGTCGCTGCCGCTGCCGCCTCCACCACGCACGATCGTGATTTCATGCAGTAGCTAGGTTTGGTTGTATGCGGGGTGGCCGCACTCAATTTTAGCATCCTGGAGTTGTGGCCTGCGCACATTAGTAACCAGGCCCATCAGCAAACAGCCAACCAGGCCCAGCAGGAGCTACGACTCAGCACGGAGAAGAGCAGACATAATGAGATACGAAGAAGAAGAGGACGACAAGGAAGAAGAAGGGAAGCTGGGGCCGGTGAGTGAGTGGGGCTACGTGGTTGAACAGAATGGAATGGAACCTCCTCCAATGGCTAGCTAGCTGGATGTGCGTGCATTTATAGCGAGTATTGGTGCGGAGGTGCGACGCAGCACACCAGTCAGCACGCCCGGTGTGCGCGTCAAAGCGAGGAGTGGGGCTCGGGACCGGCAACGTTTGACAAGGAGCGAGCAAGAGAGGGGGACGGGCAGCATGGAAGGAGCGGGCTATGCCGCTATGGTACTCCGTTGGCACGAGACAGGGGCGCAGACGGAGGGAGGTACAGTAGGAATACTCGTCTGGTCTCGCCGCGCGTCACGCCGGGTTGGCAGCTGACCCTGGAGGGCCACTGTCGCGCCCGTGTATATGTGTTATTTCAGCATCATCACCGGCTGATTAGAAAATTTAAATTTTGCGACGCTGCGTGTGCGTGCCCTACAAGCTGCCGACTCCGAGGCAACGCGTTGACAAATGACAAGATGTCTTCTCTAGAAAGACGCACAGATTAAGGAGCATACGTACGACTGAGGTGTTTGGTTCACCGAAGGTACCACAAACGCAATTGAGTTACACCGTTAATGTAAAGTGAATGGATAAAAATGAGAATTTGTTTGGTTACTCTAATCAAGTGTAACGTAATCAGCCCTACAACCGGCTCGTTCATGCCTGTCGGCGACATTAGCGCCTTTAACGCCGCCGACCTGAGCTCCCCAACCAGCACATCAACCGCCTCGTCTCCAAGATCCCCGCCATCCCCTCCCCCGGCCTTGGCGTCCCAGCCCCCATCCTCGAGAATTCCGGCCTCGATCAGCTGGATGATGTGCTGCTGAAGCCCGCAGACGAAGCTGGCTGTGGGCGCGCACCGGCGTCAGCCGCTCTCCTTCATCCTCAACTGGTGTGCTCGGCCTACAGGTCACGCTCGTCAGCGACGCACTCAGTGATCGTCGGCACCGGACACTATGGGTGTGTTTGGATTGTGGCCAAAGTGCAGCTTACCAAAATTTTGGCCATGACCCAAAGATTGGTCTTTGTTTAGATGGTTGCTAATTTTTTGACATGCCAATGAACTCTAGCCAACTCTAGTTCATCTTTCTTGCCAATGTTGACCAAATTATGGGCAACCGAAGGGTGTGTTTGGTTTGTGCTCAACGTTGCCCCACCAAAGCATTGGCTAGCCAATGCTATTGCCAATGCTTTGGTGGGGCAACCTTGGGCACAAACCAAACACACCCTATACCAGCGTGCTCCAGTCTATGTAGATAAGGATATTTTATATAATTACCTAGCTGTCGAGAATGTCCATGTTGAGAAGCTTAGTGCTATTTTCTTTTATTCCAGATTAACATGTGAAATGATCTCGGAATGCAGTCTTCCCCTGACACATTAACATGCTTAATTTTAGCCTGCAGCCCTGCACCACCATTATAAAAAGCTACAGAATTTACCATTTGTTCATATCAATCAAGTGATGAGATAATCAGGATAAGCGCATTTTAAGAGACCTATAGGACTTATAACAACAATATGCACCATAATTTATCAGTAATCCCCTGCTTTAAAGGTTCTTTCCATTCAAGTTTCCAGAGTTCTGTTCTAGCACATGAACATTATTGCCCTCATCCATTTCGTTCGCAGTTAATCATTAAGAGAACAAAGTGCATGATTGCAAAATATACAAAAGTAGGTAATGCACACATATTAGCGCCTCTGACTTTTAGTTGACTCAGCACCACCCCGATGATATACGCATACCTCGCGTAATTCTAACAGTATAGCGAATTAAACCACAACACTTTTGTGGGAAATTGCTGCCACGAGTATCTTGAAATTCAGCTTGGGACATCAACATCTACATGTCAAAATCAACCTTGCATTGCATTATTTGAAGAGAAGATTTTAAGTTATTCTAACAGTAAAAGCGGCGTCTCGCGGCTAGATGATAATCTTAAGAACTTTTATCCCCATCTTATAAGGAGCACGCATGATCTCAGTGACATACCTCATGATGGACCAGCTGATGACCAAGGACCTCTCCAGATTCCCTGTCCTGGTCTGCAAAGCCAACCAAGAGAACAGAGGAAACAGAGGATCAGGTATGCATGCAGTAAAGTTGTATAGCATAGGAATCATCTGTTTTTCTAACAGTAAGATAAAACTGTAGTGAAAATGTTAGTATCACACTTTTTTGGACAAGAAAATAGCAGGAGAGGCTACCACTGCAGTATTATACTATTATATATAAGAGGAAATTTGGGTAATTCTAACCTCTTAGCTGACCAGTCTGAATGTCGGCATCCATACACAATTTCCTTCAATAACCTAAAGACACCATGCCCCATGAGCAGAAGGCAAGTAAATTAGAATGTTAAGTTACTGAATCATTGGATAAACACCTCCTGAACCTGTTATAGCCTATAGGTTTGGCATTACTTGCAGAGGCAGCAGCTGAGGGATGAAAAGGATGGGAGATGCAGGACGCCACCGTGCGCTAGCGGCAGCTCGCCTCTAACCTTTCTGCATCCCAAGCTTTTTGTGTCCTTGCATCTTGCTCGTAATCATCCGCATACAATACATATCAGCTAAACTCCTGCAATGGAGGTGATCCAGCAAGTTCATCGGCTAAAATGAACTACATACTCCAATTTAAATAGAACCATTTGTGGACGGTGGACACTGAACAGACACAATAATCAGACCCTTTTCGGCTTTTGTCTAAAGAATCACTACACATTTGAGTCCTCGCCCCTGATTCAGTATAGTCCCTGAGAATTTTTTCTAAAGAATTCTTATAGCTAAGTGGAACTTTTTTTGAGCGAAATTAGCTAACCAGATGATTTCCCGTGCTTCTGTACTGATTCGGACAAAACATTTATCGATGATGCACCAAAGTGAAGATGCAGGGAAAGTCATGATTCACACGAACTATGTTTTTCATCCAAGATAGCCTGACTGTACCCCCTCCCCCCCAAACTAATGAAATGGTTTTATCAATAGAAAGCTTGACAAACTAATCCTCTCTCACATGCAAATTATAAAGAGCACCTCACGCATCAAGTAACTTCCAGCAAAATGGCAAGGCATTCATGCAAATAAACACCGCCTTCCAATTAGCTTGCTTTCAAACAAAAACATGATAACATGCAGAAAATGTACAGTTCAACAGACCTGGTTATACTACTATGCAAAGTGAAACTAATATTTACCCATACTGATTTTTTTGCACAAATGAAGGCGCACTCTGAAGCTGGAAAAATATAGATTCATGATAAATGGTCTCACCAAGTGCAATATGGTGAACGAATAATATCATGCAAGCATTTAAGTAAGAATTAATGATTGGTTTGTCACCCAAAAAAACAATGATTGGTAGCAAAATCCTAGGATACTGAAAGCTTGCTGTTTTATAGACGTTCAAGTAATAACTCACAAGAGACATTCATTTGAGCTGTCTTTTCATTGATAAGAAATTAAGAAGAGCACGACATGAAATAGCAATAGAAGGTTGCTGCTTTGGTAAGGAACATCAAGACAAATAACTGAATGTACTAATCTTAAGATCCTTCTAAATTCCTTTCAAAAGCAAGAAATTCTAGCAAATGATAACCAAGGAATTAATAGTGCTACTTATGGGCTGCAATTTAAAAAAAATCGAAATAAAATGAGATTCTTTTTGTCAACTTTCTATTTTCAGGCCTCAGTAGCTAAAGGTCCATCCTAGATATGTCATTATGTAACCACTACTTGGAACCAAATCATACCTACCATTACTACATGCTATTGGTTCATCAGCTCACCTACTGGCGACTAAACTATTCATAGATCTAGCTTATTTATTAGCATCCATCAGTATACAGATGAGATAAATCAACTCACCCAATCTCTGAGCAAGGCCTCGACAGAATGCCTTCAGGTGACAGATTCTGTTTTATATTTTAACCTGGAGTTTGCCGCAAAGAAGACGAAAAATCTTCAGGTTAACAGATTCAACAATTGAAAATTCAAGAAACCATGCACGTCTGATTATTTGAATGGCTTGTAAGCCTCAAGCTCATCCCGTCCCTCTTCCACATATCCCTCAGTTCTTATATTTGGTCTCTGCCTTTTTGCTTTATCTCATATGGATGTTCTATATGACACATGAAAGGAGTCAAACATCCACCTCAGCAAATAGCACGATGTAACATGTGTTAAGCTTTTGTGTCCACCAAAGCATCCAATAGAAGGAATTTATATACCCGGAATGGAAAACCGACAGCCTAAAAAGGATACAAAAATGCAGGGTAAAGAGCATGTCCCACCTATAGACGATAAAAGAAGAACAGCACAGACCAACCAACAACATACAGTCCTGAAAAAGCAAGATGGAATAGAATCAGCCAACAAACATCATAATCAAAGAAGAACAAGAAACCCCAGAGCCACAAGCGACGCAAAACAACTGACAGTAAAGCACCAAGTCCTCATATAATGGAAGCTGGGAGCCGATAGGATAACCAAATTAATCTAGCACCCAAGAACAACATGTTGATCCACAGGACTGGAACCACATATAATTAGAACCTGGAAGCTGGGAGCCGACAGGATAACCAAATTACTCTAGCACTCGAGAACAACACCTTGATCCACAGGACTGCAACCAGAACAAGCATAGATCCTCAACCATGTGACCTATCCATTCCTGTGACAACATAGCTAAGCGAGGACCAAATTAACCAAGCACTTGAGAACAACACCCTAATCTAAACAAGTGCAACCACAACAGGCACCAGCCCCCACCTCTCTTCTGCAAACCCCAACCCAATACAAACAAATACAGCACTTTGACTCAGAGAACCACACCTACAGCAACACAGATGGTCCTCTATTTCCCCAACCAATGTCTAATATATCCAATCCCAAAGATAAGCGACCAGGCAGAGCTCAGGTTAGCCAATCAGGTTAATCAATCAACTTTGTCTCGTGTGCATCACATCTAGGTTACCAGCTAGTGCGACCCCCCATCATGAGTATTGTCAAAATTTACCACGAGACCAAGGGAAGCTAACTGAATGATGCCCTTCTAATTCTGCATCTTCACTGTTATCATCTGAACTATCACCATTAGACATAAGCTCCTAGACAACCTTAGGGTAAAAAATGCCTAACTTTGACCCCTTATCCATTTAAGGTAAATGACATAATTCTACTCGAAAGAAAAATCAAAAGGTATATATATAATCACATTTCACCAAGGAACATCAAATTAATAAAATTAAAACCATCTTACATATTGATATAGCAATAAATTGCAGTAAAACATGATATTGTTCTAGTGACCATTTATTTAAAATAATACTCCAATAGAGTAAAGACACATCTAAGATTTTTTCTTCAGGCTGGCTGACAAATGATAGGTGTCAACCAGCAAGATTCATATCCTTCGCTAACTGATCCAGTCAGGCAGCTCCTGGTTTGCACCACCTTGCCCCTCATGACCGCGAGCGGCTACACCGAACACAAAAATGAAGCAAAAATGTTGTGTTCAGCATGTATCGCACTTGCCTCTGAGCAGATGAGACACAATGGATGAAGTTCGTAGTGGATACCTGCGAGGATGTCTTTCCATGATTCTAACAATCTTATTCAGGCGGCGCACCATGGGCTCATTTGTCGTCGCTGACCCGTGTTGTGCTTGTAAGGAGGCTTGTAGGTTGTCTGCACGACACAAATCTTGGGCCTCCAAGAAGTGTATGCGCATGGAGACCGATGTTGAAGCCAATCGACACCGTACTTTGCACGGATCCGGTGCCCGCAAGAAGCGGACGCCCGTGGAGGCAACCATCATCGAATCCCGTCAGCTCTGTTGGTTGTGCATAGGTCTAGCACCTACAAGAAGCGCACCCCTATGCAGGCGAGCAACTTAGAAGCCCGTCCACTCCCTGGGCTGCACAAATCCCGTGTCTACGAGAAATGCAAGTTTGCTATCATGGCGGATCGGCTCTCCACGAGACATGGATCCGGTGCCCATGAGAAAGGCTAGCTCATTGTCACGGCAAATCAGCTCTCTCCGTTCCACAATTTTTTTGTCCGTTTCTTGCGGAAGCATGACACGACAAGCGGACTTGACGCCGTTCAGCAGGCCAACACTCTGTGCTCGGCTTGATCCCGACGCTCCTAGCACAGACGAAATGTTGAGAGAATTGGAAGCCACTGGGATCAAGCCACCAATGACCCCACGCTCCACAGGGAACTGTAAGGGCACCTCTTGTCATGGTCGTGCCATAAACTGGAAAATTGAGTGGCTTGTGCAAGTGCACAAAGGTTGGCATTGCACAAGAGGACGATTCGCCAAAATGGAGTCAAGGTAGTAGTTGGAATGATTTTGCGCCGACGGTCCATAGTTGAAGTCGTTGCTCGGGGCGAAGTATGGTTGTGGCGTCTGGAAGGAGAAACGGCAGTCACTCCGAGACAGCATAGCCAAAGACGAGGAAACACCATTTCACCGAAGCAGATCACAAGTGACGTCGTTGTTTCCCTGCATCAGCATGGCATGGCTGACGAGGGGATGTGAAGCTGGAAGCTCTGTGCAAGGGAGACATATGTGGACGAAAGACGAAAGCGCGATGCGCCGTCTCTGAAAGGACCGAGATGGGCGTAGTATGTCCTCGGAGGGACTTAGCTACTTGTCCGTGCTCCTGCAATAGCCGGAGCATTGGTGAGCACGTAGTTGAACATAATTCCTGGTCAGGTCGAGTTCTCAGTGACTCCAATGCTTGGTGGGCCTCCCGAACGTCTCATCTTTTCGTCTTGATTGTTTTGTTTCCCACACACTACAAAACTACTATTAAGAACACATTAGCTTCACAAACTCAAGAGTATTGTTATTGTGTTACTCTTCACACTGGTCATGTGCGTAGAACCTATCCAAAAAGGCTGTTTTGCACGAGGTACGTCTTTGAACGGGAAACAAATACGCAAAGATTTAGATGTGCTTTGTTATGAACAAAAATAGGGGTAGTTATAGCCCCTGCTGAAGCGCTATGTGAGGAACGAAACCAATTCACACATCTAAATTAAACGACAGCACCAACATTAATGTCCTACCAATTATTCTCGTTCTAATATTTTGCCGAGCTTTAAATGCAACTATTTATTTGCAACACATCCTTATATACGTATCAATCAAATATTCCCTACTATATCTCAGTCAACTAATGAAATGATCAGCAGGACGATAAAACATAAGTAGCGTATAAACCTGAGAATCATACTGGAGCAAAGCGGCAAGGCAAAGAAAGATTAAAACATGAGAATTACTCCTTGTTGCTTTAGTGTAATCCTTGGGAAGATAGTTCTCATGTTTTAGTCTTCAGTCTTATGAAAACTTTTCTTTGACTTGCCGTTTTGCTCCACTATGATTCTCAGGTTTATACACTAATTATGTTATTATTTTTTGAGTGGATCCTGATGATTGTTTCATTAGTGCACTGAGATATATTAGGAAATATTTGATTGATATCCATATATGGATGCGCTACAATAAATAGTCGCATTTAAAACTCGCGAAAACATCGTAATGAGAATAACTGATAGCACATTAATGTTTGCGTTGTCGTATATTTGTATGTGAATAGATGACAATTAATTTGGATATATGAGAATTGATTTCGTTCCTAAATAGCACTTTAACAGAGGCTATCAATGGTGCCTGTCAATTCATAATAAAGCACCTCTAAATCTTTACGCATTTGCCTCCCGGCAAAAGACATGACTCGTGCAAAGCAGCTTCTTTCATTGGGTAGGTTATGTGCACGTGACTGATGCGAAGAATAACAGAATAGCAATACTTTTGAGTTTGTGAAGCTAACGAGTTCTTAATTGTATTTTTGTAGTGTGTGGGAAACAAAGCAATAGAGACGAGAAGATGAGACAGACGAAAGGCCCACCAAGCATCGGAGGCACCGGGGAGAACCCGGCTCGACCAACAAATATGTTTAGCTACCTCCTCACCAATGCTCCGGCTACTGCGGGAGCGCAGACAAGTAGCCGAGTCCCTTCAAGGGCCTCCTACGCCCATCCCGGTCCTTTTAGAGATGGTGCATCGCGCTTCGGTCTTTCGGCATGGGTGTCTCCCCCGTCCAGAGCTCTCAGCTTAACGGCCTCCTCGCCGATCATACTGTATCGACACACAATGACAATGGCGTAACTTGTGATCTGTTTCTCCCCACGTTGTCGCGTGTGGTGCAAGCGCATTGATCGAGGTACTGCGCCACCGGAGGGAACGGCATTTCAGTGTCTTTGACTATGCAGCCTCGGAGCTCCCGCCATTTCTCCTTCCAGTCCCGCAGTCACACTCTGCGGCCCCAAACAAGGACATCAACTCTAGAGCATCGGCGCAGATTCAGGCCAACTACTACCTTGACTCGGTTTTGGCGACTCGTCCTACTATATCACTCCAGCCTCTATGCACTTGCACAAGCCAACCATTTTCACAGTTTCTAGCACTACCGGGACAAGAGGTGCCCATACAGTTCCTCGTTCAGTGTGGCATCCTCAATGGCCCGATCCCTGTGGCTTCCAATCCTCTCAATGCTTCGTCGGTGCTAGGAGCGTCGGCATCAAGCCGAACACAGAGTGCCAGCCTGCCCAACAGCATCAACTCCGCTTGTCGTGGCGCTCTTACACGAGAAGCAGGCAATAGAATTGTGCAATGAAGAGAGCCAATTGGGCACGACAATGAGCTCGCCTTTCTCATGGACGACAGATCCGTGACGTGTGGAGAGCCGATCTGCAAGTTTGCATTTCTCAAAGACACTAGATCTATGCAGCTCGCAGAGTTGATGAACTTCAAAGTTGACCACCTGCATAGAGGTGAGCCTCTTGTAAGCATTAGATCTATGCACCGAACAAAGCTGACGAGCTTCGACGCTGGTGGCCTCCACGGGCGTGCGCTTCTTGCGAGCACCAGATCTATGCAACATACGGTGCTAATGGGCTTCAACATTGGTCTCCTCCATGGGCATACGCTTCTTGGAGGCCCTAGATCTATGTCGCGCAGACACCCTATGGGCCAATTTGCTAGCATGACACGGGGCGGCGACCGAGCGACATCGGCAGCGACAAACGAGCCCATGGTGCAGCGCCTAAATAAGATGGTTAGAATCACAGCCAAAGCCCGTGCAGACATCCTTGCAAACAACCACCGCGTACTTCATCCAACGTGTCTCATCTGCTCATATGCAGGTGCGACATATGTTGAACATAACATTTTTGCTTCATTTTTGGGTCTGGTGCAACTGCTAGTGGTCGTGGGGAGCAAAGTGGAAGTCAGATTGATACCCTTGCACAAGGAAGATTAATACATTTTCCTTATGCAAGCCAGTTTAATACCTCTGCACGAGGAAACCTCAAATTCGACTTCGTTACTAGCAGTGGCGGAATAATTTTCAGGTGTGGCATGGTTTTTAAATAAGAAAATCATGTATATACGATGATGCAGGAGCTCACTAGAATACTTTATATTCAGCAAATACATCTGAAATCCAGAAGTAAATACTTGTATCAAAATACCTCACTAAATGAAGATTATATGGATTACAGATCACCAATTTATCATCTTTATTAACTAAGACACGCATAAAGATGTCTACAAAAATAGGAAGCATAGATAAATCATGAATCTGTAACTAGTGCAATATAATCATAAAAACAAATTATACAAGTGAAGATAGTTAGAAAGAATACATACCTATAATAAAGCTTTATTGACTGTGGCAAAGGCATTCTTCTTGGTATATTTTGAAATTCTTTCTTAATTTCAGCAAGATCAATTCCTTTAAATATCCATATCTAGTCACAAGAGGAAACAAATCAATTAGTTGTTCAACGATGTGAGAGCACTAGAATAAATGCAATGCACAAGTAGAGAACTAAAACTAGAGAACATAAGTATGTATTTGAATACTTGATCTAATACAATTTCAATAGACGGAAGTCAACAACATAATACAAATATTCATCTTCTTTTTGACGCCATGCGCTGATCTGCTCACCCTCACGGCCTCGCTGAGTCGCTGTTCACCACCTCGCCGGCCCATGGGAGCCGCGCGCCGCCGGCTGCTACCGCCCTGCCGTGCCCTAATGACCTATTCGCTGCCGCTGCCGCCTCCACCACGCACGATCGTGATTTCATGCAGTAACTACGTTTGGTTGTATGCGTGGTGACCGCACTCAATTTTAGCATCCTGGAGTTGTGGCCTACGCACATTAGTAACCAGGCCAATCAGCAAACAGCCAACCAGGCCCAGCAGGAGCTTCGGGGACGGGACGGCCGGGCCGCGAGATCTAGCCAACTAACTTGCTTGCTCCTGGGGGACGCTCGCCAGGGCTAGGTCGGCGTGGACCTGGCTGAGGCCGACGACGAGGCGCGCCCTCCGAGCTCCCATAATCGCTGGCCTCGCCGCCTCCGTTCATCCGCCCTCTCCTGCACCGATGCAAAAGGGGTGTTAAATGTTAGTCGCTCCATCAAAAAAAAAATCGAGATCTCAGTCGCGCACCTCGGAACCCTAGGGACGGAAACGGGACCCGCCGGGGACGCAAGATCTAGCCAGCTTGCCGGGGACCCGCCGGGGGACGCACGCCAGGACGAGGTCGGCGTAGACCTGGCTAAGGGCCGTGAACGGGCGCCGCGCCTCGTCGTCGGCCTCGGCCGCCGCAGCGGCTCCCTCCGGAAGCGTCGGCCGGCGGGTGCTGATTCGGGCTAGGGTTGCGGTCGGCGCCGGGCCTCTCGCCGCCGCCGCTCCCTTTTGAATCCTCTTGGGCGCGGTAGTGCGGGTGGGGGACGGAAGGGATCTGGTAAAACTAATGACACGCATAGCCCCACCACCGGCGGGATCTGGTTCTTGTCTGCGGCCTCGGCAAAAAGGGCCACCTGGCCTTTGCATTTGGACCATTTATATGTTCGGCTTTTCTTGTGAAAATCTTCTTTCTGATAAATGACAGAGAAAAATGTTTTAATTAGAGTATACTATAAATGTGGTATTTTGTGGCAGTATAAAGTTTATTTGGCAGATATTTGAAGCACGAAAATAGTTTTTAGCACGCAAGGATGCTAAGCTCGTTGTATGGTTGCTAATGTATTATGTTCTATACTCCCTCTGTTCTTAATTATATTTATAATCTTTATTATATGCACAAGGTTAGGTGTGTGTACCAGAAAAAGCTCTTGCCATCCTCCTTGGACGAATCTGCCCTTGAATTAGCTTACTACGTCAAATGCAGGGATCAAGAGTTGTAGCGGTATTTATTATGATGCACAGGGGTGGGCGCGTGCTCTCCTCGTTCCCTCCTCCATGCATTGCATGCCACGGTCCATCTTCCATCTATATGGCACACGGACAAATTTGGATAGTCACAACGTAAAACACAACATAATGCAGGAGGGTTGGAGGGAAAATGTTACATACAAAGTAATTAGAAATGAAAGCGTTAGAATTGATCTCGGCTAACAGCCGAGAAAGAAATAACACAATGTGTGGCCCACCACGCCTCTCTCGCATATGTGCCATGATGGAGGATGCTTGACCCACCTCATGGGTTTGGTCCTTATTTCTTAGTGCCACATGTAAACATGTATAAGGAGAAATAATCTCTCTCTCTCTCTCTTCTGGTGAAGATCACATACACGAGCTACACCTATCCAAAAGCCTAAAGAAGTACTAAAGGGTGCTGAAGAGCATCTACCATCGACAACCACTTCATCTACCATCGACAGCCACTGCCAAAACAAATGTTGGCGGTGGATTGCATGGACCTCCTGTAGTACAACCACGCCGTTACTAAGCTGAACTTCACGATGCAACCACATTCTTGTTGCCTTGACCTTCACCAAGCATGCATGCAGCCTCGCCTTCGCCTCCGATGGTTAATCCCATATTTGATATTGACCACTCTCGTTTCCGCTTTACATCCTAGTTGTTCTAGCTCACGGTTACATGTAAATATGTTAACCATATATATAACATCAATATCATAGCAACTTGATGTTAATGTATAACATTAAGGGGAATTATAATGATGATGGTCAGGCTCTTGCTCATTATTTGGTTCTAAATGTTCTAGATTAAGGCCTGATGATGTTCGATTGGCAAGCCATGATCATGATTGTATGTTCTACTCCTGGTTAAGTTTTGATGGCACTAGGTGAAGTTTTTCCTTTGCTAATCTGGTTCACACAACAAAGAGCACGAGGGAAATTGGCGACTTATGATACCCTAATGAAAAAAAAACCTAAAAATGATAGTCCGAGTTTTTTTCCTAAACTCGGAATATGAATCCCTATATCACTCAAGTTCAAAATGAAGAATTTGGATTAGGGACTTACCTCCTCCCATTGGGTCACTACAAACAAGGATGACAACACACGTGGCATGTATGTCGCTAACGCGGTTTGTAACACCCTCATGTTGCATATGGTGATACCCACAAGTGTAGGGTTTGCTTGTGGCCTTTTAACGAGTAACAATGTTAATGGGGCGCAAGAAAGAATTGGTTTATGGAATAACTGGAAAAATGTTAAATAAAGTAGTAGTTGTGTTTTTGATATATTGGAATAGTTGCAAAGAAATAAATACCAAAGCAAATTCATAAAGTTCAGACATGCCTTGGTCCTTAACTTGAGCTTAATGACAAACAAGTGACCACGCTTGTAAAACCTTGTCATTCTCAAGCACAGTAGAACCTACCTATTTAATAAATTACATAATCCTATGCTTTGAATGAGAACTTTCTCGTTGCCATGTGGGTGAAGCCTAAGCCTAACATACTATAAATCATTGACTTGTATGATACTTATGATTCACCAACAAATAATATGTCTACTACAAGAAATTAGTTCGACAAAACATAATCATAACATTAACGGTCTATGGTCTCCATCTATCCCATGTGTTGTAAATCCTAGATCCGAGAAACGACTTCTTATCGTTGTAACATTCCCTTTTCAATTCATTACAACATAGAACTCTCATCTGAGCCCAATAATGGTGAAGTGGGATGTTCACACACTACCAGTAGAAAGCTTCAACACAACATGCGGGCGCTCAAGCGCTTCCCCACATTTTTAATGGGCATCTTTAAGCTCCCCGACGGCTTATGCGAGGATTTAACAAAGATGATACGCAACTTCTGGTGGGGGCGGTAGAGGGATGCCGCCGTACTCACCGGGTATCATGGGATATTATGCTCAGACCCAAATCACACGGTGGCATCGGGTTTCGGGACATGAAGCTTTTTAAACAAGCGTTGCTCGCCAAGCAGGCCTGGAGGCTTATTGAAAACCCTCACAGCCTATGTGCGCAAGTGCTCAAGGGGAAGTACTACCCTAATGGGCTCCTGGTCGATATCGTCTTTACTGGCAATGCATCCTCGACATGGCAAGCTATTGAGTATGGGCTAGAGCTGCTAAAAGGGGGATCATATGGCGTATTGGTAATGGCTCGCATGTCCGCATTTGCGTGACCCTTGGCTCCCTCGCGATCAGCCTCGACGCCCAATCACCCTGAAGCGTCATTGCCGTCTAAAGTGGGTCTCTGAACTGCTCAACCTGAATGGTACATGGAATCTTACTCTACTCAAACAGTACTTCTATCAACTGGATATTCATTATATCCTTCAGATCAAGGCCTCGAGCAGGTTAGACGTTGATGTCCTTGCTTGGCACCCAGACAAGCGTGGTTGCTTTTCAGTACGCAGCGCCTACTACCTTGGTCTGCATGAACATATGCTAAATGGGATACTGGCGCCTCGAGCGGCTAGCCGGACGGACAACGGTCGGTTTGGGACCTGATATGGAAAAACGACGCGCCGGCCAAAGTCTGTGTCTTTGCTTGGCAAGCTGCTCAGGAGGCCCTTGATACACAAGCAACCAAGACATACATGCACCTAGAAGTGGACTCCACGTGCTTGTTATGTGGTCAGGCAAAGGAAGATGTGCACCACGCCCTTGTCATCTGCGCTCATGCAGCGGCGCTCTAGGAGGCTATGCGAGAGCACTAGGTGTTACCGACCCCTGCTGACCTGCATGATGTTGAGCCATAGTGGCTGTTCCGCCTGCTTGATAAATTGCCAGAAGTGCAGAAGCTTGCTTCATTGATGATCATGTGGAGGATTTGGTATGCAAGAAATGAGGTCACACATTATAAACCCCCGACCCCGATTGAGGCCTCGCACCGTTTCCTCTCAAGTTATATCACTTCCCTACTTGCAATATGGTAGCATCCCGAAGCGCACGTCAAAGTACACACATGAAACAACAATAACGCCGCAATGGAAGGCCCCATGATGTGAATTATGCTAAGTTGAATATAGATGGTGCTTTTTTGAAAGAGGATGGTATAGCCGGGGCTGGGATGATCCTGCGGGATCATGAAGGAGCGGTCATCTTCGCCGCGACGCGGGTGCTCTTTAGTTGTGGTGATCCTCTGGAAGCGGAGATGGCGGCCATGGACGAAGGGCTTCGACTTGCGCTCCACTGGTCCAACTTGTCGTTGGTTGTGGAGACGGACTGCGCTGAGTTGTTGAAGATGGTGCAGTCTAAAGATGTTGAGCGCTCGAGGTATGCGAACCAGGTCAATGAGATCAGAAGGATTCTGGCTTATGAAGGGAACATTAGTCTAGCTAAAATCAGCAGACATGCAAATGTAGTGAGTCACACCCTTGCTTGTATGGGGTGCTCGCAACAGCGCATAGCTTGTTGGCTTCGAAACTTCCCTGTGGAAATAGCTAGCATTGTCATCTCTGAATGTAAACATAATGGCTGATGAATGAAAAGTTCCTTTCCCACAAAAAAAAATTAATCAAACCACAATTATATTCTCAAATCCATGTGACATTCTTCAACTAGGGTTCTCCAATGTCCTTAGGAACTTAATGAACTACTCACAAATTGCAAAGGTAAGGAAGCATATGTGCATGATGATAAGGGATACAATCTAATCATATAAAGTCACCTACCAAATAAACAAATTGTGTCAAACATTTTTTTGCACCCACGTGAATAGTAAAATTCAAAACAAACGAAATGTTGAATTTTTTTCTCTCCAGCAAATGTGGTATAAATTTTTGTGAAGAAATTTCATATGCAGTGTTGTAGGAAATACAACTATGTTATAAAAAAGGTTGTATTTCAAAGTATTTTGAGAAAAACTATTTTTTGCGTAGATCACGACGAATGTCATTTATTAGCGAATAATTTCACATAGGTAGGGCACTCGACCACTTTTATCCTAGGAAAACATTATTTTTACATGGGTACTTTTTTAAAAAATTGTTAACTCCGAGAGCACATGAGCTCGCGACTAGACAAACACTTTTGAATTGTATCAATCAAGAGTAAAAGATGATTACATGCTTTGATCTTCACTAATTACATCACTACAAAGACCAAATTGACCTAAAAAAGACCCCGGTTCACTTTTGTCACCTAATATAAATTTCCGTCACTTAAAATGGGCTCGTGATTGTTTTCGAATGGCATGCCCATCGTCCCAGAAAGTCCACGGTATGACTTTCCATCATCGAAAATCATATTTTCGACTACCGTTCTATGTCACTTACATTCGGGGAGGGGGGGGGGGGGGGGGGGGGGGGGGGGGGGCTGGCTACAACCTACAAATTAAGGCTTAGAGCTAGCAAGCATTTTTTTTCTAATTTTGCTGTCGAGGAAATAACATCAAGTTCTCCCAGGTGTTCATTTACATTTATTTTACCATCTTATTGTTTACTTTATTTAGTTGTATTTTATTTACTTAGTTTACTTGTATCTAAGTTTACAAAAAAATGAGAACAACAAAATGATTTTAATTTTAGCACACTTGTGTCTTGTACAAAATCCTAATATTCATGCACAGTTTCTGTCACAAAACTGATGAAATTATGTGACTAAAAATGACTAATTTTTTGAATAAAATGAAAGAATTGAAATATTTTCGTGTGGTATTGATGTGGGGATTTTTCTTTGTAAGATTTTGTTGTGGTACCAATGTGGGAATTTTATTTGGAAGATATTAATGTGAGGGGGCTTTTCTTTGGAAAAAATAATGTGTTACTGATGTTGAATTTTTATAGGGAAGATTTTAGTGTGGTGTTAATGTGGGGAATTATATTTGGAATATTTTAATGTGAAAGTTTTATTTGGAATATTTTAATGTGAAAGTTTTATTTGGAAGATTTAAATGTGGTATTACTAAGGAAAATCTTATTTGTAAGATTTGATTGTGTTATCATTGTGAGAAATTTATTTGGAACATTTTGATGTGGTACTCATCTAGAAAACTTTATTTGGAATGTTTTAGTGTGATAAATTTATTTGGAAGACTTTAATGTGTTATTAAAGGGACACAGATTTGGTGAACATGGTTCCCCGTGCACCCCTTATGAATAGCAAATTCAAAAAAATAGTAGAAAAACAAAGAAATCTGAGTTTGTTTATAACATACATAGTCAACCGGCATACTAGTGTATGAAGTTTCACAAAGAAATGAATTCGTGGTATTCTGGGCAGGAATGACAAAATCCAAGCTATATTTAAAAACATTGTTAGATGAATAGTAAGTCCCTGATTATATTTTCTCCACAAGAATACCACGGGTGTCATTTCTTCATGAAACTTCACCCATGGGTGCGAAGGTCGCACGGGGAATTTACCTTGGTTTGGGCCTCCGAAGAGTAATACCCTACATCTTGCCCATGTTTGTTTTTCATGGTGGAGGGATACCTTTTGCTAGGGGTTACAATGGTGTAGATGAGATTACTATCGAGAGTTGTTTCTACGGGAGTAGATGGGAATGAGAACTCCATAGACTCCCCTTATATACCCGGCGGAGGCTAGGGTATTACATAGATATATGTGATCTAGGGTACTCGTCGCTACCAGCTTGGAGGTTAAGTTGGTCGCCAAGGGTTTATCCCCTTCTTTGGGCTCCCTTCTGTTGTTGGGCCTTGCGGGGTCTCTTGCAGGCCTTCTGCGGGGATTCCTTGGTGATTTTGGTAATTAATGTCAACATATCTTTTTTTGGACTAATAGCTTTCTCTAGTATATTTCGGATAAGTTCAACAGTGGCGTAGCAAGGACAAGAGGATGTGGAACCCCTTCAAAGTGCTAAGCAAATGGATTGGCAAAAGCTCAAGACTCTACATTTTTGTTTACGTGATCTAAGATCACATTGAGTCCATAGGAAAACCAATCCTATTAAAAGGGGATGAGGTGTTGCTTAATGATCTATTTGCTCAAGTGCTTAGTGATATTGCTCCAAAACCATCAACCACTTTCTCTACCCAAATATGTCCAAACCCTAAATTCCAACTCGGCCCTCATGTCTACTACACAACCTTCTTCTTGTAGACGTTGTTGGGCCTCCAAGTGCAGAGGTTTGTAGGACAGTAGCAAATTTCCCTCGAGTGGATGACCAAAGGTTTATCAATCCGTGGGAGGCGTAGGATGAAGATGGTCTCTCTCAAACAACCCTGCAACCAAATAACAAAGAGTCTCTTGTGCCCCCAGCACACCTAATACAATGGTAAATTGTATAGGTGCACTAGTTCGGCGAAGAGATGGTGATACAAGTGCAATATGGATGGTAGATATAGGTTTTTGTAATATGAAAATATAAAAACAGCAAGGTAACTAGTGATAGAAGTGAGCGAAAACGGTATTGCAATGTGTTGAAACAAGGCCTGGGGTTCATACTTTCACTAGTGCAAGTTCTCTCAACAATAATAACATAATTGGATCATATAACTATCCCTCAACATGCAACAAAGAGTCACTCCAAAGTCACTAATAGCGGAGAACAAACGAAGAGATTATTGTAGGGTACGAAACCACCTCAAAGTTATCCTTTCTGATCGATCTATTCAAGAGTCCGTAGTAAAATAACACGAAGCTATTCTTTCCGTTCGATCTATCATAGAGTTCGTACTAGAATAACATCTTAAGACACAAATCAACCAAAACCCTAATGTCACCTAGATACTCCAATGTCACCTCAAGTATCCGTGGGTATGGTTATACGATATGCATCACACAATCTCAGATTCATCTATTCAACCAACACAAAGAACTTCAAAGAGTGCCCCAAAGTTTCTACCGGAGAGTCAAGACGAAAACGTGTGCCAACCCCTATGCATAGGTTCCCAAGGTCACGGAACCCACAAGTTGATCACCAAAACATACATCAAGTGAATCAATAGAATACCCCATTGTCACCATGGGTATCCCACGCAATACATACATCAAGTGTTCTCAAACCCTTAAAGACTCAATCCGATAAGATAACTTCAAAGGAAAAACTCAATCCGTTACAAGAGAGTAGAGGAGGAGAAACATCATAAGATCCAACTATAATAGCAAAGCTCGCGATACATCAAGATCGTGCCAAATCAAGAACACGAGAGAGAGAGAGATCAAACACATCGCTACTGGTACATACCCTCAGCCCCGAGGGTGAACTACTCCCTCCTCGTCATGGAGAGCGCCGGGATGATGAAGATGGCCATCGGTGAGGGATCCCCCCTTCGGCAGGGTGCCGGAACAGGGTCCCGATTGATTTTTGGTGTCTACAGAGGCTTGCGGCGGCGGAACTCCCGATCTAGGTTATGTTCTGGGGGTTTCTGTATATATAAGAGGTTTTGGCGTCGGGAACAAGTCAGGGGGGTCTCCGAGGCGGCCACAAGGTAGGGGGCGCGCCCAGGGGGTAGGGCGCTCCCCCCACCCTCGTGGGTGCCTCGGGACTCTTCTGGCCCATCTCGGATACTCCGTGGGCTTCTTCTGGTCCAAAAATAAGCTTCGTGAAATTTCAGGTCAATTGGACTCCGTTTGGTTTTCCTTTTCTGCGATACTCAAAAACAAGGAAAAAACAAAAACTGGCACTAGGCTCTAGGTTAATAGGTTAGTCCCAGAAATCATATAAAATAGCATATAAATGCATATAAAACATCCTAGATGAATAATATAATAGCATGGAACAATAAAAAATTATAGATACGTTGGAGACGTATCAGGCCCCTCCGATATTTCCTACCCGGAGCCACCGAGTACATCTGGACTTAGCCACTGCCAAAACCCTAACAATTCGAATCCACCGATATGGATCTCGGTCCCACCGAGATGGCCTTGCGAGCTGTCTGTTGCTTGTTGCAATTGTTTTGGTCCCACCGACAATTGCAATCGGTCCCACCGAGATGGCTTGACCAACTCTCTATTGCCTTATTGCTTCACTTCGGTCCCACCGAGATGATGCACTACAAAAAAAAACACTTCCGTGATGATACATGTTTGTCACAGTAGGTCACGTTTTCTGTCATGCATGTACATCCATGACGATTTTATGACATAATCAAGATAGTCATACCTGTGCTGTCGTAGAAGTGTTCCATGACATTACCAAAATTATCATCAGGGAAGTGTCCACTTCCATGGCGTTAAATCGCGCATCACAGAAGTGCTTTCGTTAAGGGTGACCGACACGTGGCATCCACCGTAATAGGTTGCCGTTAAGCTATCAGGTTTCGGTTTGGATCCGATAACCCGTTAACAGCCCGGACCAATGGGGATTTTCCACGTGTAAAATTCTCAATGGCCAGAGTAACCACGTGTCGGCTCACCGTTGGGACAGATGTCATCCACTCATTGGATCGAAGGCGCCTATGATTCATCGACACGTGGCACGGCCCAACAGAGGCCCATTCCAGTGAAAAGGCCGACCCATTTGACTTGGTCAAAAGGTAGCGGGCTGGCCCACGGGAACCCTGTTAACGGCATGTTCGCATCTAGCCCATTTACAGCCCGCTAACTCACGGCCTACCGGAATTTGGCCCAGTAGCGTCATCTGGGTTGTCCAATATGATACTAGCCCATTGTAACTTCCGACCCATGTATGACCCATGATGTCTTTCGGCCCATAGGAGGCCCTTTGTAACTCTGGGCCCATTAAAGGCCCGAGATGAAACTGGCCCATAATGAACAGTGTATCGCTTTATACCCATTAACGGCCCATTATTCCGTCGGCCGTTTCCAGCCCGTGTTAACTTTCGGCCTTCTAAGGGCCCATTTATTCTTGGGCTCATTTCCAGAATTCGGTTAGCTACGGCCCGTTACTGGCCTGTTCCGTTTGTGGGCCAAATTCAGCCCGTGGTTACATTCGGCCCATTTGTGGCCCGTTAACCCGTTGGGCTGTTTTCATAGCGTTAACAAATATGGCCTATTAATGGCCCATTATGGTCCACGAATAGTATGGCCCATGTTTGGCAAAATGATTATACGCCCCGTAGAAGGCCCATGGATCCTACGGCCCATAGAAGGCCAATGGATCCTACGGCCCGTAGAAGGCCCATGGATCATACGACCCATAGAGGGCCCATGGATCCTACGGCCCGTAGAAGGCCCATGGATCCTACGGCCTGTAGAAGGCCCATGGATCCTACGGCCCGCAGGAGGCCCATGGTTACAACAGTCCTCGTGTTGCCATGGTTATTGTGGCCTAGTTACCAAAAATAGGTTATTGTGGCCACTAGAAAAACGCGGAAAAAGAACTACAGTGACTACAAGCAAACAACTAAACAAGACAATAAGGAAATAAATAAGCAAGCAACTAACGCTAGGCTATTACGGCTATTACACATATTACATCCACTGGGCATCAAAGTTCGCCACCAGTGCAAATATAGGGAACAAAGCAGCATATTACATACACTGGCCGTCTAAATTGGCCACCAGTGCAGATAAACGCGGCAACAAAACAAGTCCATAACTGAAACAACTTCAGAAGAGCTCAGGAAACATTATCCTGGGTATCCACCATGCTGGCAATAAGCTTAGCAAGCTTATTAGCTTTGTCCTGTTTGGCACTAAAATCCTCCAACGCTTGCTGTTGCACCAGAAAGTATGCATCTGAATGCTCCAGGGACTTCCGCAGTCCTTCCGCTTCTTTGTCGCAGCACAACTGAGTGATGTCTTTCAGCTTGTAGTTGAGACTCAAGAAACCGAACTGATTCAGACAGTGAGTTTGAATAGCTTGTGCCAGCGGTAGTGGCCAGTAACTCGAACACTAAACCAAGACAGGACTTTGGGGTTGTCTCACTGTCTTCAAGATAGTTTTCCTTAGCTGTTTTATCAGCTTTGTTGGAGACCAACAAGGATGTCTCACTATCCTGAACCTTATCTGCATTACTTCCTTTACCATTGCTTAATAAGGCACTCTTCCCCAATATTCTGTCAGCATTCTAAAAGAAGAAACAAGCAGACACATAACAGGTTTAGCATGTACTAGTATATGAAACTCATTTCGGCGAACTAGTTCATTAGTAAGGCGGACAAGATTAAACTACCAAGCCTTCTATTGCCAAGCAGTACATTATAAAAGCATCAAACAAACATATATCTATGTCCAGTGGTCACTGCATTGTCTTGCCAAATCAAAATAGAGACACGGTTCAAATCATATCAGTTCAATAGAAAGCGGCACTGAAAGAATACAAAGCATGAGAAACTACACGGCACAACAAGATTTCAGATGGGTACCACAGGTCTACATGTACAACAACACTATTGGCTCTGTTGTGATGCTAGTAATGTGCATGATATGAGAAGTCAATTGTATACACAATTGAAATTGAAATCAACAGAGCTATTTATAAGAGCAAACCTGTTAAAGAAACATGCGTAAACATACATGTTGTGCCACTGGAGTTTTGATTGGATCCTTCAATTTAAAAATAAGTTTGTATGAGTAAATATAGTGATACAAGAGCAAAGCAGTATGCACGATAGCAATGGAATCTTAAATGAGAACAGTTGTTCTTCAGGTTTAAGCACTTGTTCTACATGAACAGAGTACAGTAAGACGCAAGCATATAGTACTTAAAAAAAGAGCTCATAGACCTTACCACATTCTTGGTTCGGGACCAGTACAGAACAAGGCGTTCCCAGTCATCGTCCAGTAAATGTGTCTCAGGAGAACATAAGGGAATTGGATGAGTTTCTTTGCCAGTGAAGCACGTTTGCTTCAGGTAATTCCAATACTGCCACCAAGCATTCTTGAAGATAGCAGAGGTATTAGCACGAGTTACCTCATCCTGAGGTTCCAAATCGGTCCTTCTCTATAGAGAAAAATGGGAAAATTTGTTGTATTATAACCATCATGGAGGTAGAATGTATGGGACAAAGCAAAGTAATTGCCCTGAATAACATTACTTACACATAACTCCTGGACAAACACCTGCAACTGGCATTTTCCTTCATCTTTCAGTATAATTTCCATGATGGGAAGATACGCACATAGGATTTAACAACATCAATTGCGATAGATGCTAAACTATGACTGGCTGGTTGTGCTTCCTCCACAGGAATAGGTGTACTAACTGGTGGAGTTGGGGTTCGCCATGGTAGTACTGGCGCTTTGGGCACTGGAGCTACCTTACTATCTGCTCTTGTTTGGGAGCTCTGTGGTGGAGATGGTGCTGTGTCAACGGGAACTGGGTTACTATCTGTTGGGTTTGGGGTTAGATTGGGTGAAGCTGGTTCTCCGTCCATCGCAGTAGGGGTACAATCTATGAGAGTCTAGGTTATGTGTGGTAGGGCTGGTTCTCGTGCATGTACAACCGGGGTGCTATCTCCGCCAAGAGGTAGCACTGTTTTATTTGAAGACCGTGTTTTTACTCCGCTAGATACTGCCATCACCTGCTCCAATTCAAATGGCTGATAAACAGGAAACATAGTTGAATGTACAGACATTGTATGAGAGACAGATGCAATAGATAGTGTGGAAGAAAGAGGGCATTAAATAGTTGACATGTATATTGTTTAACTAAAATGGATAGCATGACATAATTTCACATATATGATGTCTATCTAAACTGGATAGCATAGCATAACATAATTCAAAGATATGATGACTAACTAAACAGGATCGCATGACATAATTCACATACATGTTATCTAAGTAATCAGGATCACATGATTTAATTCACATATGTGATTTATATGCTAAGCAGAGGGCATTCGCATATATGATGTCTGATCTAAGAACATGGTGTTGAATATTGTGTATATGATGTCTAAACTATGCAATGCAAGACACCATATGCATGATATGAGCAGTATAACCGTGCCAAGTTAGAGCATACACCTCGGTGGGGGAATAGGACTGGTCATCTATCTCTGAATCCATCTCTGAGGAGCTATCGGGACCCAGCAAGAGATCTGCTTCGACAGGTAGCACTGTCTGCTCTGAAGGCCTTGTTTTCACTCCAGATTTTTCCATCACCCACTCAAATGGCTGATTCACAGGAAGAGTAGTTTAATGTACAAACATTATCGACAAATGGAAATGTAATGAAGAAAAGGATGGGCAAGATATCATTCAAATATATGATGCCTGGTTAAACAGGATGGCATTGCACATTTCACATATATTATGGCTGGCTAAATGACATGAGACTGCATAATTCCCATATATGATATAGAACGAAACAGCTGGCATTACAGAACATGTCTAAACTAAGTAGATGACATATATGATGTCGAAAGTAGGCACTGCAAGGCAACATATGCATGATATGACTAACATCATCATGCCAAGTTAGAGCAAACACCTTGGGGGGTAAATAGGAGTGGTCAGCTACGTCTGAATCCGCCTCAGAACAGATCTCTTCCTCTAGATTACAATCTGGAGAGGGGGTGAGGGTTTGCCATTGAACCCACCATGGAGCGATGTCTGCATGACATTGTATTGCCGTGCAAAACTCTTCTCTTTTTCTCTACATGGAGTGATGTGTACAATATCTGACATGCATACAAAAAATATAGTGAAATTATGTAAGGAGAGCATGCAGAAATCTAGTGTGATGGTAACAACCAGTGGATGGATCCAAAAATAATGATAGCAGGCTGATGATTGCTTTAATTTAATAAAAAGACAGATGATGATTGCTTTACTATTTGTTTCCCACCTAAGATGAACAACATAGGCATACCCTAGGTGAACCAGATATTAGACAGAGATACTATTCATTACTGCCTGGATATGTGCCCCACAACTAATTTAGAACTCAAGTTTGAACATTAATTTGGACCTGACTTGGAGTCTAAGAGGTGAACAAGACGATAAAGTAGCAGGTAATATTAAGCAATGCATAACATAAGTAGAAACAAAAGAGCGCGACCTCTCTTGCGGAACCGTGTACTCCTCAGGTTCATCTGTTGAGTCAATGATGGTGATGCCATTGCGGTGGGTGTCGACGGTAGGGAAGGAGATCTGAGGCGGCGAAAGACGGTCAGGAGTCGTGATGTCTGGTTTGCTGGATGTTTCTGTCGATGGAGCAGCTCCAGTGAGGTGGACGACGTCGCGGCAGGAGCAGGACAAACCACACAAAGTTTTCTTCGACACCTACCTATAACTGAAGTAATTTTGTAAGGGCTCCTTTGGCTTGCATGATTCTAAAAACGCAGGGATAGGAAAAACACCGGAATAGGATAGGAATGCACATGGGAAACAGAGCATTTGTAAACACAGGATTTCTGTCAACTTGGGTGTTTGGTTCACAGGAATTGGAAGAGCAGAGGAATGCAAAGAAACATGGCCAAATTAAAGTGAAACCATATGAAAGCGTGTATAGTTAGAATGTTATTCCGCCACTAATGCACTTGGTCTTGTTTTCATGCATAGGATTTTGAAAAGTAGGTCCAGGTGGATGTTTTGCTCCATTCTTTTCAACAAAATGCATGAATAATTGAATAGTAGAGTGCCATAGGAAAATTTCCTATTACTATGTTTTTCCTTTGAACCAAAATAGCCCTAATGGATCGACATGAATGTAGAGTAATAAGTGACGCGACAAGTGTACAACCTCTTTGTCGTAGCCGTGTCGACCTCAGCATCATTGGGTTGGTCACTGAAGAAGTTGAGGCAAAGGTGGCTGTCGGAGGTGTGGAGGAAGATCTGAGGAATCTGTAGACGGCGTCCAGGGCACTGTTCTGTTGTGATGGATGGTTCCGTCGTTGGAGCAGCTCCGGCGAGCCGTAAGACGTCGAGGCTGAAGCAGTACAAGACATACATCGTTAATCTCAAGTGGGACTCTAATAGCATCTCCAATAGATGATGTAAAATACATTACCAAAAGGTGATAGATGTAAAATTTACATCACCAAAAACCACCTGACTACAACAGGTGAGGTAAAAACTGTTGACTCTGAACTTAACTGTCGAAATTGAAATTTACTGTGGAATCTCAATGTTACTGTCGAAGTTGAACGCAATGGTAGCAGAGAGGCACTTCACATGTAGTTTAGGGAGGGCCTACAGTTCATCTTCAACCTGCACCCCCCTGAGCCGCCAACCAGAAGAAAACCAGGAGACTTGGAGATGAAGTCGGAGGAGCCACGAGGTGGCCACAAGGACGGAGGGCGCGCCCCCACCCTTGAGGGCCCCTCGTGCACCTCCTGACCTAATTCTTTCGCCTAGATATTCCCATATATCCCCAAACCACCAGAGGCATACACGAAAACACTTTTCCACCGCTGCAACCTTCTGTACCCGTGAGATCCCATCTAGGGACCTTTTCAGGCACCCTGCCGGAGGGCGATTCGATCATGGAGGGCTTCTACATCAACCCTATTGCCCTTCCGATGAAGCGTGAGTAGTTTACCATAGACCTATGGGTCCATAGCTAGTAGCTAGATGGCTTCTTCTCTCTCTTTGATTCTCAATACCATGTTCCCCTCAATATTCTTGGAGATCTATTCGATGTAATACTTTTTTGCGGTGTGTTTGCCGAGATCCGATGAATTGTGGATTTATGATCAGCTTATCTATGAATATTATTTGAATCTTCTCTGAATTCTTTTATGCATGATTTGATATCTTTGTAATTCTCTTCAAACTATCGGTTTGGTTTGGCCAACTAGATTGGTTTTTCTTGCAATGGGAGAAGTGCTTAGCTTTGGGTTCAATCTTGCGGTGTCCTTTCCTAGTGACAGTAGGGGCAGCAAGGCACGTATTGTATTATTGCCATCGAGGATAAAAAGAAGGGATTTTCATCACATTGCTTGAGTTAATTCCTCTACATCATGTCATCTTACTTAATGCGTTACTCCGTTCTTTATGAACTTAATATTGTAGATGCATGCTGGATAGTTGTCGATGTGTGGAGTAATAGTAGTAGATGCAGAATCGTTTCGGTCTACTTGACACGGACATGATGCCTATATTCATGATCATTGCCTTAGATATTGTCATAACTTTGCACTTTTCTATCAATTGCTCGGCAGTAATTTGTTCACCCACGGTATTATTTTCTATCTTGAGAGAAGCCTCTAGTGAAACCTATGGCCCCCAGGTCTATTTTCCATCATATAAGTTTCCGATCTACTGTTTTGCAATCTTTTACTTTCCGATCTATAAATAAAAAATACCAAAAATATTTACTTTATCGTTTATCTATCTCTATCAGATCTCACTTTTGCAAGTAACTGTGAAGGGATGGACAATCCCTTTATCGCATTGGGTGCAAGTTGTTTGATAGTTTGTGCAGGTATTCGGTGATTTGTGCATTGTCTCCTACTGGATTGATACCTTGGTTCTCAAACTGAGGGAAATATGTATCTCTACTTTGCCGCATCACCCTTTTCCCTTCAAGGGAAAAACCAACGCAAGCTCAAGAAGTAGCATAGGCGCGCCCCCAGGGCTTGTGGCCTCTGGGTGGCCCCCTCTGGTTGATTCTTGCGCCAATATTTTTTATATATTGCAAAACTATTCTCCGTAAATTTTCATGTCAATCCGAGAACTTTTATTTCTGCACAAAAATAACACCATGGCAATTCTGCTGAAAACAGTGTCAGTCTGGGTTAGTTCCATTCAAATCATGCAAATTAGAGACCAAAACAAGGGTAAAAGAGTTTGGAAAAGTAGATATGATGGATACATATCACCTCTTCATCCAGAAATGAGCTCCACCGTGTACCCAAGCATTTGTGTTAGGGAAAGAGGCAAAGAGTACGTGCGTCCATGCGTGGAATTCTTCTCTTCGTGCACGTACTCCTTTTTTTGCGGGTGATTCGTGCAAGTACTCGGCCTACGTTAGTGACCGTTGGTGAGTCTCACTTATCTCTACTTCTCTACATCTGCATCTATGTCTACACTACATCTACATCTACTATAGCACAACAAGTTTTAAACATGAGACCAGCCATTTTCTTGCATGAGAGCAAGATTAGCCGGCTGCTAGCTCTATCTTTGTGCCACCTCACTTATACCTAGAAGCCCATTCATATAATAGTTGCTGACCCTATACGCTATTTAGTTAATGCTTGACCCCACTTCTCTCACAAAGTGCATTGGAGCCTGTGCTGCAGCTGGCTAAAGGTTTACAGCGCACTCCTCTTCTCTCTCCTCTCCTCTCTTCTCCACATCTTCATAAATCTGAGGTGGCAACCCTTAGCCCGCTTATGTCACCCTGTTATACTTGCTCTGACACAACCTGGATGCTGGATGTCCCATGTGTCGGCAGAAGGAGGAAGAACAATTTCTGACGATCGAGAAGGACCAAGGAACCGTGCGGTGGAGCATCTGCGCTCGACCCCTCCCAATGTGTCGGGGAACGACACCTATGGGATCACAGGGAATCCCTACTACGGTTGGCAGGGCGCATGGCTGTGGAAAGATCGGGTTTAGAAGGTCAATGCGGGGGAGTTTTATCAAGGTTCGGGCCGCAAACGATGCGTAATACCCTAATCCTGCTTTGGTGTATATTTGGTGTTCTTGCGCTCTTGAACTAGCTGCGGTGCATGCCCAGTCCAAAAAGTCTAAATCCTTCCTCAGTACGCCTCGGGCCTCCTTTTATAGTTAAAGGGGTTGCCACAGTGGCACACAGGAGGTGGAAAGTATGTACAGTGTACAAGTCTATCGCCTGGCATCACAGGACAAACGCATTTAATGCGCTGCCAACGTGCCCTCTTGATTTATCGGGGACGGCAAAGAGGCTCGTCTCGTCCGTCGCTGCCTCGCCTCGCTCCGACGCGCGTTCAAGCTGACGAGGCATGCAGCGCCACGCTGGCTGGCTGCTGAGTTGGTGCGGTGGCAGGGTCTTCACGAAGATCTGCATGCCACCATGCAGGTGCTTGGCTAGTTGGCCTAGAAGTTGCATGCTACCACGTAGGCGCTCGCCTAGCTGGCGGGCTAGTCGCAACGTCAGAACGGGCACGGGGCAGTGAAACCTTGGTAGGTGTGGGCCTGACAGCGGCCCTGCAGATGTCTCCGGCAAGGGTCTTGCCGGAGCCCCGGCAAGGGTCTTGCCGGGGTCTCGTGGGCGTCCCCGGCAAGGGTCTTGCTGGGGGCCTTCGTCTTCTGGTTCTTATCTAGTCTTGCAGGCCTCTGGCCTTCACAAAGATCTTTATGCCACCATGCAGGCGCCTCCCAAGCCTTGGTCCTGATGTTGTCGATGGTGTCAGGACTCTCAGGCTCAAGGGTGGTGGCCTTGCTGGTGTTGGGCAAGTTGCCCCGGCAAGGCTCTTGCCGGGGGAAGCCCATCTTGCCCCCTTGCTCTTCGCGCCTCTGGCTTGAGCACTGCTCTGGTAGTCTTGTGTCTTTGCTTTCTCTGCCCCGCCGAGCGTGGCCGCTGGTGTGGCTACAACTGCCCGTGCACAAGTAAAGGGGTACAAAAAGGCCCCTACTTTTGTACACCGAGAGGAGCCCCCAGGCCTGGGCCACACATAAGCGCAGAGCGTTGTTGGGCCAGGCCCAGAACGGTGCGCGACCACGCGTGGCAGAGTTTTAACTGCAGTAACTCGTTCACCAGTTACGCTTCCCCACGACCCGCATTGAATGCGTGACGTGGGGGTCGTGCATGGAGCGGTTGCTACACACTTGCGTCACGTTGTGGTAAATAGTATAGAGGCGGCCCGCTTCTTCCCTATAAAAAAAGAGGAGGCCGCAGGGGCGCGGCTCATTTACTAAGTGGACTCGGGTCGTGGCCTTCAAGGCGCCCGCGCCCCACAATCACGGGGTGGAAAACGGTCGCTTCACTTGTCTTCTTGATTCCGGCCCGCCCGCCACGTGTCCTTCATGCTCCAGGGAGGGTAGGTGATGGATACGGAGGGCACGGGCCTTAACACCAAGGCGGGAAGTCGGGTCGTTGCTGATTGGAGCAGCGGGTCAGTCCCGATTCCCTGAGCTTCTGGCGGCCGAATTGGTCGAGTGGGGCGGCCGCCCTTAGGTCGGGGGGCGAGCCCCGGCCCCGCCCCTTTATAAGAAGGGGAGAGGGATGGCATCCTTCAACATTCGTCTCCTTCCAGCCTGATTCCTTTCTTCCCTTCGCCATGGCGAGAGGGTGCGTCGGCGCTCCAATGGCAGCGACGAGGGCCTCTGCTCGACAACGCATCCCCCCTCCCCAGGAGCTCATGGTGGCGGAGCCTGCTGCGAGAGGAAGAGGGAGGGGTGAGGCCGAGGCCGCCGTGGCGCTCGGGGGAGAGGAGGACGGGGTGGCGCACCGGCCGCGCTTCCGCCAGCGGCCCTTCCCCCAATGGAGGTCCATGTTGGAGACCGGCCCCGCGAGTTCTTCATCAGGCTGTACAAGCTAGTGCGCGGCCACCTCCGCCTTCCCACTCCGTTTGCTCGGGAGATGGAGCTCGACCCGCCACATGCCTTGAGGCTACATATGAGGGGCTTCGGGAATGGCAGCATTCGGGTCGACGTCGACTTCCCTGCTCCTCATGTCATGTATCTCCGCCGCGGGTGGAAAACCTTCGCCCGTGCCCATAGCCTGTCGGAGGGGCTCGTCCTCCACTTCAAATTGATGGAGAATGGCCTGCTCTCCGTCAAGGTCTTTGGGCACTTGGGAACTCGCCTAAGGTGTTGCGCGGAGAGCTCCACCGACAACGAAACCTCCTCCTCGGGCGAGTGTGACGAGGAGGACAGCGACAGCGACGACGGGGGTATCAAGCGGGAGGACGCCGATTCCGACTCCGGATGACCGCATCGCCCTCCTCCCCTGGCCACGCGCCTTGCCGGGGGTCTTCCTCGTCAAGCTCTCCATCGGCGCGTTCCCCGTTGCCCCCTCTTTGCCTTCACCTGCCGCACCTGGGAGGAAAGGGGCAAGAACGGAGGTTACGAGGCACTTATCTTTCTTTTTAACTTGTAGGCACTTGCCAAATCTTAATTTCTAGATGATGTAATCTCTTGATCCCATGCTTATGTCCTGTAACCTTCGTACTCGCATCAGCATGTTGATGAAAAAGACTAGCCTTGTCGGGAACCCGCGCACGCGTACGTTCGTGCAGAGGCGAAACGCCTCCTTAATGTAAATAAACGAGTCCTCCCGGCAAGCTGTCCTGCCGGTGCCCTTTGCGCCTGCCGGAGAATCACATCTGCCGGGTTACAGACAAAGGGTCCAGCCCCCCGTCCACCTCCTTTTAGCAAGGGCTACTACGACCACTCCGACCGAAGCAGTGTTCGTGCCGGGAATGGGAGCACCCGAGTTTTTAAAGAAGAGTGGCGAGGTTTTCTAATGCACAAGTCATAGGTTACGAACACGAATGGGCAAGAGGTAAACTTTATCTATTTGGTTTGCCGGGGATCGCCGTGCCGGGCGGTCTTCTCAAATTCTTGCCAGCGCCGGGTGCTTAGCGGGATTGCGCGTCCTCATCGTGGCTGCAAAGAAGAGAGGGCAAGAGCATGGAACCTTGGCAGTCCACTAATATTTGTTGGAATCAAAAAGCCGTACAATATCCTGGACAAGCATGCATATACGTATACACATAAACATGGAAATCAACAGGAAACTATACATGCTAAGAGATTTCTTTCCCTGACTGCGCACAGGGTCTGCGCCTGGCTCTGTACATAAGGTTACATGCCTTGCCGGCAAGGCTAGTACAAAATGGGGGTTGCTGGGGCTCCCGGCAACCGCGCCTTAGGGGTAAAACTTGCGAAGATGTTCGATATTCTAGGAATTGCTCACCGGAATGCCATCTTCGGTCTCTAGGCGGACTGCACCGGGCCTGGTGACTCGTATTACCCGATAAGGGCCTTCCCACTTCGGCGTCAACTTGTTTAAATTCTTGGCGGATTGGATTCACCGAAGAACAAGGTCACCTTCCTCAAGGCTTCGGGCGTGAACCTTGCAGCTATGGTAGCGGCGCAAGGCTTGCTGATAGCGAGCGGCTCGCACAGCAGTCTGAAGACGATTTTCCTCAAGGAGTGTCGCATCATCTTGGCACAACTGCTCTTGCTCAAACTCATCATAAGCGAGCACTCGAGGTGACCCGTATATGAGTTCCGTGGGGAGAACTGCTTCTGCCCCGTATACCAGGGCAAAGGGTGTCTGGCTAGTGGCTCGATTTGGTGTCGTCCTGATTGACCAAAGAACCGCTGGCAACTTATCAATCCAGCGCCTTCCGCACTTGTGTAGCCTGTCAAAAGTTCTGGTCTTGAGGCCCCGCAACACCTATGCATTCGCCCTCTCGGCCTGGCCGTTACTTCTGGGATGAGCAATAGAAGCAAAACAAACCTTGCCACCGAGGTCTTGGATGTATTGCATGAAGGTGCGGCTTGTGAACTGCGTGCCGTTATCGGTGATGACCCTATGGGGCACACCAAAACGACAGACTAGCCCCTTGAAGAACTTGACGGCTGACTGTGTTGTCACCTTTCTCACCGGCTCCACTTCCGGCCACTTTGTGAACTTGTCGATTGCGATGTACAAGTACTCAAAGCCCCCAACAGCACGGGGAAAGGGGCCCAATATGTCGAGCCCCCAGACCAAAAATGGCCAGGAAAGAGGGATCGTCTGAAGAGCTTGAGCTGGTTGATGAAGCTTTTTTGAATGGAACTGTCACGCTTCACACTTGGTTACTAGTGCAATCGCATCCTGGAGAGCGGTGGGCCAGAAGAAACCTTGCCGGAATGCTTTGCCGGCAAGGGCTCTCGACCCTATGTGGGAGCCACACATGCCTCCATGTATCCCTGCCAACAGCTCCAGTCCGTCCTCCCGAGGAATGCACTTCAATTTCACGCCGTTTGGTCTCCTTCTGTATAGGGTATCATCCACAAACTGGTACATGCTGGACCGACGGGCTACTTTCTCTGCTTCTTCCTGTTCCTCAGGGAGTTTCCCTATTTGGAGGAAACAGATGGTGCGCTGGGCCCATGCTGGAGCCTGGGGCTCGACGGCAAGGACTAAAGGCCCATCTATGGCCGCAGGGGCTGCTGCCTCTACAGTCAAGGCTTGAGGCCCTGCCGAAGGTTGCTGCTCCCCGGCAAGCTTGGGGCACCCGACAACGTCCTTGCCGGTGGCTCCTGGGAGCTCAGCCGGAAAGTACTTGCCGGGGCCTGCCTTCCTTCGTTTGTTCTGTCCTGCTGATGGCTCAACGGATGGCTGGGTTAATTGAAGCACAAAGGTACCTGGTTCCACAGGCAACTTCAGGGCAGCGCGCTTTGACAGGTCGTCGGCAATGCTGTTCTCTGCTTGGGGAACATGCTCTGCTTGTAGACCGTCAAAACGCTCCTCCAACTTCCTCACCTCATCCACATAGGCCTCCATTAATGGGCTCTGGTAATCCTTGTTAACTTGCTTGACGACGAGCTGCGAATCACCTCTGATGATGAGCTTCCTGATTCCGAGGTCTGTCGCGATCTTGAGACCGGCAAGCAATCCCTCGTACTCCGCCGTGTTGTTCGTTGATTTTCCCGGGGAAAGTGCATCTGGACTACGTACTTGAGGCGCTCTCCGATTGGTGCAACGAGTAGCACGCCGGCACCAGCACCTTGCAGTGAGAAGGCTCCATCAAAGTACATAATCCAATCATGGCTCGTCCCCTTGCCGGGAAGGGTGGTCTCTTGAATCTCTTCGTCGGGCGTTGATGTCCATTCTGCTATGAACTCTGCCAAGGCTCGGCTCTTGATTGTCGAAGTACTTTCAAACTTGAGGCCAAAGCTCGACGGTTCCAATGCCCATTCCACAATCCTCCCAATCGCATCTGGGTTGTGCAAGATTCGTTGCAAAGGGAGGCGGGTGACGACGGTGATCTCGTGCGCTTGGAAATAGTGACGCGGCTTTCTCGAGGCCATAAGGAGGCCGAAAAGTAGCTTCTGCATTCCATGATATCTTGATCTAGCCCCCTGCAAGAGGGAACTGACAAAATAAACCGGGTGCTACACCACCTTCTTCTTCTGTTCCACTTCGCCCATCTGCGTAGACTCTGTCTTGCCGGGACCGGGCCTTGCCGGGGGTGACTCCGGCCCATCATCCGACGGCTCCGCTACTACTGCTGCTTCTTCCTCAAGTTCCCTATGTGCCACCAGCGCAGCACTGACCACTTGATTCGTTGCTGCTAAGTATAGCAGCAACGGCTCTTGTGGTTTAGGCGCGATTAGTATTGGCGTGGAGGAGAGGTACCTCTTCAAATCTTGCAGCGCTGCCTCTGCCTCCGGAGTCCATTTCATTGGACCCGCCTTTTTCAAAACTTTGAAAAAGAGGAGGGCGCGCTCAGCAGATTTGGAGATGAACCTACTCAGGGCAGCAACGTAGCCGGCGAGCCTACGGACGTCTTTGACCCGTTTTGGCGCCTCAATCTACTCAATTGCTTTGATCTTGTCGGGATTTGCTTCGATTCCGCGTTGAGACACAAAGAACCCAAGAAGTTTGTTGGATGGGACACCGAACGTGCACTTCTCTGGGTTGAGCTTGAGGTTGATCTTGCGCATATTTGCAAATATTTCTTCTAGATCTTGCACGAGCGTGGCCCTGTCCTTGGTTTTGACCACTATATCATCCATATAAGCTTCCATATTTCTAACCCAGGCTGCCGACCTGGAACCTATCCCCTGATCGAAGAGGAAGCATAAGAAGAACTCCAAAACAAGAAACATCGCTCTCGCGTCATGATCATCGCAAAAACCTGTACCTGCAACTGGTGTTGTAGTAATCTGTGAGCCACGAGGACTCAGCAATCCCATTACCATGGGTATCAAGACTAGCAAAGCTTAAAGGGGATGGAAAGAATAAGTGGTGAGGTTGCAGCAGCCTATCGAGAAGAAGCACAACCGGAAAGAAACAAACAACAAGGTAAACACACAACACATAACCAAACATGATGCTCAACCAAGTATGATGCATGACAAGGCTATATGATGCTACTCATGGCAAGAGATGATGCATACGAGAGCAACACATCAAAGCAAGTTTAAATGAGGCCGGAAACAACATATAACAATTCCGGTAAGTCCTCATATGCAAGTTTTGAAATTGGTCCAGATCTGAATAAACCTTATGTTCAAGTTGTTAAACAACAATTTAAGATGCACCAAAATGATCTACACAAGATTCTAGTCAAGTTACATATAAAGTTCATTTAATTCGGAGCTACGGCCTAGAAGATATGAGCAAACTAAGTTAAACATGGCATTGATGAAAAATGCATCCAAACATCAATCAAACACAGTCCAGGCCGCTTCATCCAACAATACCACCGAATCAAAGTACGACATGCTGGTAAGCAGTATGACTATTATCACCGACAACTCATTTGTGTTCTACTCGTGCATATAACATCTACGCATAAACTTGGCTCGGATGCCACTGTTGGGGAACGCAGTAATTTCAAAAATTTCCTACGCACATGCAAGAACATGGTGATGCATAGCAACGAGCGGGAGAGTGTTGTCCACGTACCCTCGTAGACCGTAAGCGGAAGCGTTATGACAACGCAGTTGATGTAGTCGTACGTCTTCATGATCTGACCGATCCAAGTACCGAACGCACGACACCTCCGAGTTCAGCACACGTTCAGCTCGATGATGTCCCTCGTACTCTTGATCTAGTTGAGACCAAGGGAGAGTTCCGTCAGCACGACGGCGTGGTGATGGTGATGATGAAGTTACCGACGCAGGGCTTCGCCTAAGCACTACGACGATATGACCGAGTTGTGTAACTGTGGATGGGGGCACGCACACGGCTAAGAAATCAACTTGTGTGTCTATGGGGTGCCCCTGGTTACGTATATAAAGGATGGAGGGAGGAGGAGGCCGGCCCTCATAGGGCGCGCCCAAGTGTGGAGTCCTACTAGGACTCCCTAGTCCTAGTAGGATTCCACCTCCCACATGGAATAGGAAAATGGGAAGGGAGAAGGAGAAGGAAGGAAGGGGGCGCCCCTTTCCCTAGTCCAGGAGTCCTAGTAGGATTCCACCTCCCACATGGAATAGGAAAATGGGAAGGGAGAAGGAGAAGGAAGGAAGGGGGCGCCCCTTTCCCTAGTCCAATTCGGACCAGTCCATGGGGAAGGGGCGCGGCCACCCTTGAGGCCTTTCTCTCCTTTCCCGTATGGCCCATTAAGGCCCAATACGAATTCCCGTAACTCTCCGGTACTCCGAAAAATACCCGAATCACTCGGAACCTTTCCGATGTCCGAATATAGGCTTCCAATATATCAATATTTACGTATCGACCATTTCGAGACTCCTCGTCATGCCATGATCTCATCTGTGACTCCGAACTATCTTCGGTCATCAAATCACATAACTCTTTAATACAAATCATCATCAAACGTTAAGCGTGCGGACCCTACGGGTTCGAGAACTATGTAGACATGACCGAGACACATCTCGAGTCAATAACCAATAGCGGAACCTGGATGCTCATATTGGCTCCCACATATTCTACGAAGATCTTTATCGGTCAAACCGCATAACAACATACGTTGTTCCCTTTGTCATCGGTATGTTACTTGCTCGAGATTCGATCGTCGGTATCTCAATACCTAGTTCAATCTCGTTACCGGCAAGTCTCTTTACTCGTTCCGTAATACATCATCCCGCAACTAACTCATTAGTCACATTGCTTGCAAGGCTTATAGTGATGTGCATTACCGAGAGGGCCTAGAGATACCTCTCCGACAATCGGAGTGACAAATCCTAATCTTGATCTATGCCAACTCAACAAGTACCATCGGAGACACCTGTAGAGCACCTTTATAATCACCTAGTTACGTTGTGATGTTTGGTAGCACACAAAGTGTTCCTCCGGTATTCGGGAGTTGCATAATCTCATAGTCATAGGAACATGTATAAGTTATGAAGAAAGCAATAGCAACAAACTAAACGATCATAGTGCTAAGCTAACGGATGGGTCATGTCAATCATATCATTCTCTAATGATGTGATCCCTTCATCAAATGACAACTCATGTCAATGGCTAGGAAACTTAACCATCTTTGATCAACGAGCTAGTCAAGTAGAGGCATACTAGTGACACTCTGTTTGTCTATGTATTTGCACATGTACTAAGTTTCTGGTTAATACAATTCTAGCATGAATAATAAACATTTATCATGAAATAAGGAAATAAATAATAACTTTATTATTGCCTCTAGGGCATATTTCCTTCAGAATAGGCATTGAGGAATGACAGCAGGTCATACCCGGCAGTGAAGTCCACAATCTGGTCGATGCGTGGCAGAGGGAAAGGATCCTTTGGACAGGCTTTATTGATATCTGTGTAGTCAATACACAGCCTCCATTTCCCATTTGCCTTACGCACCACCACTGGATTGGCCAACCACGTGGGGTGGAGCACTCCTCTAACTAGGCCTGCCGCTTCCAACTTCCTGATCTCCTCGATGATGAACTCTTGCTGCTCCAAAGCTTGCTTCCTGACCTTCTGCTTGACGGGCCGCGCATGAGGACAGACAGCAAGATGGTTCTCAATCACCTCCTTGGGAACGCCGGGGATGTCAGATGCTTGCCATGCAAACACGTAGACATTCGCCCGCAGGAAGGCGACGAGCGCGCTTTCCTATTTACTGTCAAGGGTGGAGCTTATAGTAAAAGCCCCGCCCGTGTCGTCCTCCTTGACGGGCACCTTCTTGGTCTCTGGTGGTGCTGCCTTGGATTTCTTGCTCTTGCTGGTGGAGCTCTCTAGCACGTCCTCGACGGGAGCGCAACACTCCGAAGAGGCGCGCTTGCCGGAGTGGGTGCAGGAGGTCTTGCTGGAAGAGGTTTTGTCGAGAGAGGCAGAGGTCTTGCCGGTCCTCTTCCCTCTCGGGGCTTCAGCGGCAGGAGCAAGTGCCTTGGCGGCAGTTGCTGCAACAGCCTCTCGATAGAGTTGGTCGGCGCAGATGAGCGCGTCTTTCTTGTTGGAGGGGACGGTGATGATGCTCAGTGGCCCGGGCATCTTCAACGTGTTGTAGGCATAATGTGATGCTACCATGAACTTGGCCAGCGCTAGGCGGCCAAGGATCCTATTGTAGGGCGAGGGGATCTTGGCGACATCAAAAACGATCTTCTCCGTCCTATAGTTCAGCTCGCCCCAAATGTAACGGGCAACATGATCTTACCCTTTGGCTGACTCCTCCCCGGGTTGACCCCTTGAAACGTGCCCGTCTCCTTGAGATCTCCATCGGGGATTTGCAGCCTCTCGATCACGGCAGGCGAGATCAAGTTCAGACCGGCCCTGCCGTCAATCAACACTTTTGTCACCTTGAGGTTGCGTATTGTTGGTGAGACCAACAACGGCATACACCCGGCCGCAGTTGTGCGATCAGGGTGATCCTCGGTGTCAAAAATGATAGGTGTGCTGGACCACTTCAGTGGCTTCTGGGCATCGAACGATGGCTCTGCCGCAGTGACCTCACACGCCCACTGCTTCAGTTGGCGGTGAGAGGTGTGCAGCGAGGCACCACCGTTGACACACATGGCCTCCGTAGCTTTCTGGAACTCGTGCTCACCGGACTCGTCGTCCTCATCATGATCATCATCTCCTTCCTTCTTATCACGGCCCCGAGCGGGCCTCTCTTGTTGATTATCTTTGCCGCGGCGTCCTCCTTGGCTACCACGCTTCTTGCCGGACCCCTCAGCACCATCCTGACCCTTCTCCTTGTCCCGCCTTTCATATTCAGCTTTCTACTTTTCCGCAAGCAGCTCAACCTGCCGGCAGTTCTGGAGGTCATGGCCCTTGGTGCGATGGATCTTGTAGTACTACTTGTCGGAGCCTCCTGGCTTGTCGGCAGCTGCCAAGGCCCGGCAGGCGGCGCACCCGGCAACTTCCTTGCTGGGGTCGTCAGCCTTGGCCTTCTTGGCGGCGCCGGGGTCGCCAGGCTCCTCGACGGCAAGCACGGTCTTGCCCTTACGCTTCCTATTGCGGTGTCGGCCCTTCTTTGCCGGGGCGACGACATCTTCGTCGGTGGAGTCGGTTTCCGCGCCGGCATCCTCGCTGGGGTACTTCCTTCCTTCTTCAGCCCAAGCGCACCTATCGGCCAGAACATAGAGCTCAGCTACATCCTTAACCTTGTTCATCACCAGCTCCTCGCGCATCTTGCGGTTGCGCACATTCTGATGGAATGCACTGATGACAGCGGTGCGATGAACATCTGGGATGTTGTACTGCACACGACTGAACCTTTGTATGTACTTGCGCAGGGACTCACCGTCCTTCTGGGGGATGAGATGAAAATTGTCGGCGTTCTGGGAACAGGGGTCCCCAGCCTTGCCTGCCTGCGGCCCACGGCGTGGCTAAGCCAGCAGGCGTACGGCCCATCTTCATCAACAAGGCACCCAAGACCCTCGCGAGGCGGACGATGCAAGACCTCCTCGGGAGTGGCCTAGCCAGGCAGGCTCACGAGGAGCGGAGATATCAAGGCGGGGCAAAACCTCACGAGGCTCTCGTGATGTGAGCCATGACGAATGACACCAGGCGGGCGCCAGCGCGCGCAGCGTCCTTATTTCCTCTTTGGTGCTAAGGAGGCCAGCGCAGGCGAAGAGTACCGAGGCATTAGGCAAAGGTTGCTATATTGGTACAACGAGACCAAGACCAGGAGGACGGCAAGACGGAGGTCATCGTGGAGCCCAAGACGGCGTCACCACCAGAGCTTTTCGCAGGCGAAGACCGCTTTTGTCAGGATATCTTGTACTAGCTGCCCCCCTTCAAATTTGCCCGCCGTTGTTGGCTCCCTTCCCACTCGATATTTGGGAAGAGGACCAGGGCCTATATAAGTAGAGCTAGCCACCATAGTAGGGGCATCTCATCTCATCTTAGCTTGATCCAACCCGATCGAGAGCCTACCCTAGCCACAAGAACACCTCAACCTCAGGAGGCTGTTCTTCCCTTGTACTGTTCATCATCAGCCCTAGAGGCAATCCACCACCACCACACTGGAGTAGGGTATTACACCACAACGGTGGCCCGAACCAGTATAAACCTCGTGTCTTTCTGTTTTGCGAGTTCGTCGAGTTCGTCCGCGAGATCTTAGCGAGCTAGGGCGTAGATCGGTAGGAGGGAAAGACTTCGCGCGCAACCCAGTGTTCGAACCTTAAGGGTTTGCCGGAACCCCACATCCGACATTTGGCGCGCCAGGTAGGGGTGCGCTGTAGCTTCCCTTCCATCAGTTGGTCGCTCCGTCACTCCGTCGTCTCCATGGCGGACGCTCGCCCTGCTCGAGCTGAGCGTCGGGCTGCCCTTACCGCCCGCGTCGCTCAGACGGCTCCCATCGGTGGGCCACCTCATCGTTCTCCATCTCCCGCCGCCAACGCTGCCACCGGCCCGGCGGGGAACGAGCAGCAGACGTCCTCGTTACACCCTTCGGTGCGGCAGGACGGCCGCACCGCCACTCCATCGCTGACCCCTGCCGGTTCTTCGTCTCACGCGTGCCGCGCTCCCATGGAGGCGCGGGCCGCGCTCCTCGCGGCAAACGAACTCCTGCGCTACCGCCCAGTCGACGACCTCTATGAGGAGTGGTTCGACCGTGTCGCCGAGCTCGTCCGCGCCGCAGTGGGCTCTCCGACGCCGTCCCTCTCTCTACCTCCCCCTCAACCAGCCATGGGCGATGAGGCTCATGGCGTGCCTCCACCACCCCTGCCTCAAGACGGTGCCTTGGCACCAAGGCGCGCGGCCCCGCGGCATGATCCACCGCGCTCGGTGCCCGCGCGCGAAGAGAGAAGCTGCCAAGAAATCCCTCGGCCGCGAGAAGCTGCACCTGCGCTTCCCGCGCCGCCTCATCAAGACCGCGCACCGCCCGCAGCAGCGCAGCGCGGACCTCATCAAGACCAAGCTCCACCTCTGAAGCGGGGCCCGGCAACCATGGCCGGCTGCCGCGCCTTCACCCCCGAGCTGCATAGCGTCGCCTGGCCAGGCAAGTTCAAGACGGATCTGCCTCCTCGCTACGACGGCACCGCCGACCCCGCGGAGTTCCTGCAGCTCTATGAGCTGAGCATCGAAGCGGCCAACGGCGACGAAAAAGTCATGGCGAACTGGTTTCCCATGGCTCTCAAGGATGGAGGCCGCTCCTGGCTCCTGAACCTGCAGCACGGCTCGATCTCCTCTTGGGACGAAATGCGCGACCGCTTCGTAGCCAACTCCAGGGCACTCGCGACCGCCCGCCGGCCGCGGGTGATCTACGCCGCATCAAGCAACAACCAGGAGAGATCCTCCAGAAGTACATCCAGCGCTTCAACAACACCCGCCTCAAGATCCCCAAGGTCACGGACGAAGCCATCATCTCCGCGTTTTCAGACGGCGTCCGTGACGTCAAGATCAAGGAAGAGCTTGCCATCCACGAGGAGCTCTGCACCTCTCAGGAGTTGTTCAACCTGGCGACCAAGTGCGCAAGAGCTGAGGAGGGGCGTCTCTCTCTCTCTCTTAGAGCTGCCAGCCGCGGGTGCAGAGGAGAAGAAAGCCAAGGCCAAGGACGTGAAGCGCAAGGAGGCGGTTGTGCTCGCAGCGGAGCCCGACACCAAGCGGGGCAGAGATCTGCCCGAGTCATCTAAGAACAGCCGACCGTTCTGCGCCTTCCACAACCTGAATACCCACAACACCAGTGATTGTCAAGAGCTCAGAGCCATACGAGAAGGACACTTCGGTCGACGCCCCGAGCGCAGTGACCGGGGCTACGGCCGCGGAGGAGGACGTGGGGGCGGACGCTGGGACGACCGTGCCTGGCGCGACAGGCCTCGCGAGGACCGCTGGCAGGACCAACCTCGCGAGGGCGCCTGGAGAGACCCGCCTCGTGAGGATCGCCCTCAGGGCAACACCGGTCTTCCCCCACTGCCGCCACCAAGAAGGAACAACGACCACCACTAGGACGAGGGGGCTGGGGGCTTCCAGGAGCCGCGTGCGATCGCTTGCATCTTGGGTGGCACCCAGGCCCCAGCCTCTCAGCGCATCTTCAAACAGTTCGCTCGCGAGGTGAACGCGGTGCTTCCCAAGCTCGAGGCCATGCACCCGCTCAAGTGGTCCCAATGCGCATCACTTTCAGCTCGGCAGATCAGCTCAAATGCGCGGCCACCGCTGGTGCCCTCCCGATGTTGTGTTCCCCAGTCATCAGCAATGTGCAGGTTACCAAGACCCTCATCGACGGCAGCGCATGGCTCAACGTCCTGTCTGTCGACAACCTCCAAGTGCCATATGAACAGCTCGAGCCCACCAAGCCTTTCTCAGGAGTGACCGACGGGTCCACCACACCGATAGGGCAGGTCCGCTTGCCTGTCACCTTCGGGGAGCGCAAGACTACCGCACTGAGCTCATCGACTTCGACGTCGCGCACATCCGCCTGCCGTACAATGCCATCCTCGGGTATCCGGCCCTGGCCAAGTTCATGGCAGTCACCCATCACGGCTACAACGTCCTCAAGATGCCAGGAAGTGGAGGAATCATCACGGTCCCATGTGAAGAGAGGGATGCGGTGTGCTCCCTCGAGCGCGCCTTCCAAGCTGCAGCAATCGACGACCTCGACAGCAGAAGTGAGGGCCCTCCGGAGGCCATCCCCAAGAAGAAGCAGTTGCGCCGCGCAGGACCTCAGGAGGATGGCGTCGCGGCAGGAGCCTCATCAGGATCAGCGCCCGTCCCAGGGGCGCCTCCCTCCATCGCATAGGAAGGCGCGCCCGGCGCCCTCCTCAGGCAGGGCTCAGGGGCTCTCTTCTGGAGGGCCTCAGACCTTGCCGACCTCATGAGGGAGGCGCTTGGGCACTACCTGGAAGCGTGCTTCGCGGCACATGTTCCTCAGGAGAGAACGGGGCAAGGAGTGCCCACCACCCAGGAGTTCATCACCAAGACGACCCAGGAACTACAAGACGCAAGAGCCATGCGCGGCGACCGCCGCTCACGATGCGCAAACCCCCATCCTGGCGAGGATGCTAGGCTGCGTGTCTGCATCGACGTCCCAGGGCTCAACAGGGCTGCGTCTCAGGAGCGCTTCTGGCCTCCGCGTGTGGGCCGTTGCGAGGGCCCGCCACACAGCTACGTTCGCATGCCCTTCGGCTTGCCGAGCGTGGCGTCGGCCTATCAGCGCAACATGTGGCGTGTCCTGGCGGCTCAGGAGGCCAGGTACCACGCCGTCCTGGAAGAGATGGAGACGGTCTTCAGGGAACCTCCTGAGCCCCCAGAGCCTCCTGAGGCTCAGGGCTCTGGCGGCTCATGAGGAGTCATTTCTCCAACGCACGCCTTCAGCTGCACCAACTCTACTTCGTCTACAGAACCAGGTGACATCTTTCAAGCTGCATTATTCCCAGGCCGCGTGGGTCCGTCCTTGTGGCATGTATCCCTTTTGTTTATGTCTTTAGCTTACCTTGCTGGGGGCGCCCCTCGGGCTGCATCATCCCCAAGCCGCTCGGGCCGGACCCGGTGGCATGTATCTTCCTGCATTTATCCATGTTGATCTGCTTTTCATGCTTAACCTGCCAACTACTATCGCCTGCTCGATCGCTGCCCGTCACGAGTCTGTTCATCCTATGCAATTCGCTTGCGCGTTAAAAGGGGGGCTCCTGAGCATCGCGACTCAGGAGCTCTTACTGGCTCTCCAGCCCTCACCCCCTGGCCTTGACCACGGCATCGCGACCTGGCATACCAGCGGCGGCTGAGCTCGCTCGAGGGCCGGGACCTAAGGACGTAGAGTGCTTGCATCTAACCGCCTTGCAGGAACACACAGTCACCAAGGCCCAAGACCAGGCGCAACCCGCCTTGAGGTAGGGCCTCGTGAGTCCCGCGCTGGCTCACGAGTGCCCAGATACACCTCGCAGCCCTGCCGTGCAAGCCACGTGTCAGGGCGGGGCTGTACACGCCCCGGGGGTTCCTCCCGAAGGGGGGCCCCATCCCACGCACAAGTGTAAGCACCATGCTCCACGCTGGCTGACGACACAGCCGAGGAGCGGCTATGCCCGTGCACAAGCGGAAGCACTATGCTCCGCGCTGGTGATAAACAACTGAGGGCGGCCTCACGGTCGTACCAACCTCAGGGAGCCCAGAGCTCAGCGTCCAGCCTCACCGCAACGCCTCCCCTCGGGAGAGCCACGCGAGGGGGCTGGGCACGAGGGCTGCGCTCGGGTCGCACCCGCTCGGGTCGCGCCCCAGCGCACGCCACCCAACCAGGTCTCCCGGACCTGGGCGTCGCGCACCCCTCCCGAGGCCTTGACGAGGGCAGGTATGGAAATTGTTTGCAGGTCAAGGGGGACTCCTGAGCATCGTGACTCAGGAGCCTAACTGGTCACGTAGCCCCTCACTCCTTGGTCCATCCTGGTCTCCGGTCGGCCCAATGGCGGTTGAGGTATGCGCGGGGCCGGGCTCTGCCGACGTAGAACATTAATCTATCCTCGCGAACTCTCCCTATAGGCTGTTTGCGCATCAAGGGGGACTCCTGAGCATCACGACTCAGGAGCTTAACTGGTCACGTAGCCCCTCACTCCTTGGTTCATCCTGGTCTCCGGTCGGCCCAATGGCGGTTGAGGTATGCGTGGGGCCGGGCTCTGCCGACGCAGAACGCAAAGCAAATAGGAAGGAAATCGCAAAATCTCAAAGCAAATATTACAAGCATATTGTCCTCACAGTACCAAATGAAAAGTCTAAATGCCTCCACGAGGCCTGATACATGTTGCAGGAACGAAACAGGAGAAACAGCCGCAGGTCACCCCTGGACGTCGCCATCGCCTGCGGAAGGCGCTTTCCCCATGGGCAACGATGTTCTCGCCTCCGCCGCAGGATCGGCGGCCTCGCCGGACAGAGGAGCGGAGACAAAGCCGCGGAACTTCTTCAGCAAGGCCTCCACCTGACCTTGCACGGCTGCGGCGGCGGCCTCGCATTGATCTTCAGCAACAGGCTCCAGCAGCTCGTCAAGGCACGCGCTGGGGTCGCGAAGGTGCAGGTGGCTGAAGACGCGGGTCAACGCAGGTGAAGACAGGACGCGAGCTTCCGCCTCCGCCATGGGACCAACACCATCAACGACTTCCTCCAGCGCCTCCACCAAGAGAGGAAGCAGCTGGGTGGGGCCGTCCTCGTCAGTGGCAAGCGACTTCTCCAGGCCATGCTCGTACAGCGTCTTCAGCGCCTGGCAAGATCTCTTCTCGAGATCGGCGAAGGCCACGCGGTCTTCGGCCAGGACTCGCGCCTTGGCATCGAGATCGGCCTCCCTCGCCGTCGCCTTCCGCTCCAGCTCTTCCAACTGGTTGCGCTCGGCGGCCTGCAGCCTCCCCAACTCCGCCAGCTCAGCATCACGGTTTTTGACGGCGTCCTCCCGGGCCTTCATCTCCTCCTCCCTTGCTTGGCAGCAGCGTGCTTCTTTGGCATGCTTGTCGCGTAGACTCTGCAGCTCATCCTCCAGCACCTGGCAGCGATCACGGGCGGCCTTGGCGTCTTTTAGTGCCGCCTCGTGATTGGCTGCAGTGTTGGCGGCACTTTGCTTCTCCTTCTCAGAAGCCGCAGCGGCCCGGCCCAGAGCCGCGCGAACAACCAAGTCAGAGTGGAGCCAGCCTGAGGACAACTCGAGGCGCCCGACCACAAGGCATGGGTCCGCGCTCAGGAGATCCGCCTGCAGCTGGGTCATCTCCGAAAGAGCGCGTTCCAGAACAGCAGCAGGAGCAGAAGAACCTGTGAGTGGAGGCGCAGCAGTGGGAGGAGGCGACTTCATCACCAGGACCTGGGAGATCACGGGTTCCGAAGCAGCTGGGACCTCATCAGCCGCGCCAAGTGCCGGCACCTCCGGAGCCAGCGGGGCCATGGGGGCTGATTCCACGCGGCCATGCTCCTCTTGGCCTCGCGAGGACGATCGGGCTAGGGAGATGCGGGCGCTGCTGCCTCCTTTCTCCGCGGAGGGAGGCACGGCCGCCGTATCCTCTTTCCTCTTCTTCGCCAAAGACGTCGGCCTGATCAACCAAGGGCGAGCATTAGGAAATGGCGAGCACAAACAAGGACAAGGCGAAGCTCAAGACACTTACTGATCCACTGCGATGTATTCCACTGTTCGCTTGGGAAGCTTGAAGCCTGACAGCTTCGGGACCTGAGGAACAGGCGTTCGGGCTCCGGCGGCGCCAGGCGGAGCAGAGGCAGAGCCAGAGCCAGCCCCAGGAGGTGCCAGGGCGGAGGCGGCACCGCGGGCCACCAGCGACGACCTACCCCTCGTCGGGACGAGGGGCTGCTCCCTCTCCCCTTGGTAGGCGTCGGCCTCAGCATTGTCAGGAAGGGCGCGGAGAATCTTGGCCTTGCTCAGAGGGGAAGTCTCCCCCACCTCTTCCAGAGTCTTCTCCGAGTCCACCTCCTCTTCCCCCTCTCCACGGGACTCGCCAGAAGACACCTCCACCGGTTTCTGTGCCGCAGGAGCCCCCAGAAGCGCCGGCGGCACCAGCCCGCGCGCGTCAAAAGTCGGCCTGGAGGCGACGAATTCCTCCCGGTCCCTGCGTTGAAACAAGGAAATGAAGGCGCTAGGCGGGTACTCCTGGTTGTCCCCGACTATGAGGCGCAGGACGGCGTCCAATTCATCGCCAGGCAGGTCACCCGGCCTCAGGCGGGTCTTGTTTCCCTCTTCTTCAAGCTCCCACAGGGGGCGCGCGCGCCTGGAGTGGGGCAACCCGCAGCATCAAGAACTCCCTCAGGAGCATTGCCCCCATTACCTTGGCCGCCCTCGCGTTGCCCGGCTTCAAATCGGTCATCATCCACCCCAACACTGGCGATGCCCGCTCATCGGCAAGCTCTGCCTTGGGCCACCCCCCGTTGGAAGGGGGCGCCGCCGTTGGCAACGCCAGGCGAGGGTCGGCGTGCTTGGCGTCCATCATGACCCATTTGGATTGAATGTTGTCGGCCCTCTTCCCGGTGCTCGAGATCGAGTTGGCCTTGCTGCATGCAATGAAATTAGCGCATCCGGAGATGTGCGTCTCGCTAACACAGAGGAAGAAGAAATGGCGCAGGAGCGCCACAGATGGCATAACGCCCAGGTACGCCTCACAGTAGTAGGCGAAGATGGACAGGAGGAGGACAGAGTTGGGATGGAGATGCAACGCCTACAGATCGTAGTGGTCGAGGACTTCATAAAAGAAATCGGAGAAAGGAGGGACCAACCCAACGGCGACGCTGCTCGAGAAGAAGGGGAAGAAGGTGCTCCCCTCAGGCTCCGGCTCGTCGGAGGCGAGCCGGAGCTCCGTCTCCCCCCACTCATTGCTCTCCCCCGCCGTAAGTAGGCGCACGGAGGTGAGGCTCTTCTCCGTGACGGTGGGCGCTTCAAGAGCGGGCTCATACCAAGCCGGTGTCGAGGAAGTCTTGACCTTGCGCAGCGCCATGGGATGCAGATGCAGAGCAAAGTTGGAGCAGATCTGGAGGTAGCGGTGGCGAGGAGCGAGAAAGGGGATCTGGAGCGAGGCGAAGAGGAAGCAATGAAGGCAAGAACTGCCCGTGCCAGCCTTTTGTCAGATCAAGCAGTTGCCGAGGCAGCGTGGGAAAGCGGAGACACCCACGTCCAATCGACCGCCACGCGTCAACCGAGGCCGCAGGCTTTTGGGGCCCGCGGTGCTCCGAACTCGACCCTTGGCTTCGCCGCGAAGCCAAGCCCGAGCGCACCTTGGGCCCGGGGGCTACTATCGGCGTTCTGGGAACGGGGGTCCCCAGACTTGCCTGCCTGCGGCCCACGGCGTGGCTAAGCCAGCAGGCTGTACGGCCCATCTTCATCAACAAGGCACCCAAGACCCTTGTGAGGGTCCAAGCCTCGCGAGGCGGACGACGCAAGATCTCCTCGGGAGTGGCCTAGCCAGGCAGGCTCACAAGGAGCGGAGATATCAAGGCGGGGCAAAACCTCACGAGGCTCTCGTGACGTGAGCCATGACGAACGACACCAGGCGGGCGCCAGCGCGCGCAGCATCCTTATTTCCTCTTTGGTGCTAAGGAGGCCAGCGCAGGCGAAGAGTACCGAGGCATTAGGCAAAGGTTGCTATATTGGTACAACGAGATCAAGACCAGGAGGACGACAAGACGGAGGTCATCGTGGAGCCCAAGACGGCGTCACGACCAGAGCTTTTCGCAGGCAAAGATCGCTTTTGTCAAGATATCTTGTACTAGCTGTCCCCCTTCAAATTTGCCCGCCGTTGTTGGCTCCCTTCCCGCTCGATATTTGGGAAGAGGACCAGGGCCTATATAAGTAGAGCTAGCCACCATAGTAGGGGCATCTCATCTCATCTTAGCTTGATCCAACCCGATCGAGAGCCTACCCTAGCCACAAGAACACCTCAACCTCAGGAGGCTGTTCTTCCCTTGTACTGTTCATCATCAGCCCTAGAGGCAATCCACCACCACCACACTGGAGTAGGGTATTACAATACAACGGTGGCCCGAACCAGTATAAACCTCGTGTCTCTCTGTGTTGCGAGTTTGTCGAGTTCGTCCGCGAGATCTTAGCGAGCTAGGGCGTAGATCGGTAGGAGGGAAAGACTTCGCGCGCACCCCAGTGTTCGAACCTTAAGGGTTTGCCGGAACCCCACATCCGACAAAAATCACTCGCCTGGCCAGGAGCTTGGTGGCCTCCGGTGAAGGCGCCAACAAACTCGTGGCACAGATCCGACCAAGAAGAGATGGAATCCACTGGCAGGTGCATCAACCATGACATGATGTTGGGTTAAGTGCCAACGGGAAATAATTGGCAAGCAGCTTATCGTAGCGAGCCCCGGCAACTTGCATCGCGATGGTTTAGATGCTGAGGAACTCCGACGGGTGAGTCTTGCCATTGTATTTTTCTCCGACCTCAGGCTTGAACGTGCGGTGGGTAGGCCACTGGAACTGCCGCAGCTCATGGGTAAAGGCTGGACAACCCACCTCATAAGGTAGGTCACTGGCACCCCCGGCGCTGGGCGGTTCATAGCGGGTCCCGCGCGCCTATCTGACTGATGGTGCGCATCCCGCCGCCGCTCGATAGTGGTCCGAGCGTCTTCCTGAGCTCGCCCCCGAAGGACTTGGCGTTGGTCGCAGCGGGCTTGCGGGTCGGACGACGCCGTGGAAACGTTGTCGCGGGCGTCGGCCCGGCGAGCCAACGGCTGCTGTCGTGGCCGTGGAGGAGGAGAGTGCACCGTGGTGGCAGCATCCCCGGTCCTCCCACCGCTGGCATGCACCGGCACGACAGAACGCCGACACGAGGGTCCTACTGGGGGCGGATCATCTTTGTTGGTGAAGCTGACGAGGCTTCGAATGGTGGCCCTCCACTCGTCGAGCTTCTCCGCTGCCGGAGGGAAGTCGAGGAGTAGTTGCACGCGTGCCAACGCTTCTGCTGGCGTGGGTGGTGGCGAAAGCTGCGTGGACCATGATGCGCTCTGACTTCTAACCATGTTAGAAGGAGCTCTATCACGGTCTCGCAGTCGAGCGCCGCTTCCGCCAGCGTCCAGGTGCGCACGCCGGCCCGGTGCGTCCAGAGAGTGACGCAAAGGGCTCTTCCCGCGGCGGCGCCCGGGGGCACCGATGTCGCGGCGTTGCTCATCGTGCGTGGCCTGGGAAGGCCGCGGCGCGGGCGCCATAGAGGTTGCCACGCCGCCTGTGGGCAGCACGGCCCTGCCCCCGGACCCAGTGGCGTGTGGCTCGTCGTCTTGGACCCGAACGACGCCGCTCGCGTGGCTTCGATTGCCAGAGTGTCGTGGATGCTCGCGGGCCGCGCCTCTGGCACCATCCGTGGCCACCGCGTCGCCTACCCGCACTGGTGCGGACGGGCCTGCTCTGGTCGACCCGATTGTTGTGATCCCCTTCTTCTTGGGGCCATCCCGATGATGAAGTCGATGCGCTAACTTATAAACCGGATTTTCACAGCTTACGCCCCCTATCTGGCGTGCCAAAGATGTTGGGGAACGACACCTATGGGATCACAGGGAATCCCTACTACGGTTGGCGGGGCGTAGGGTTTCGGAAACAGCGGGTTTAAAAGATCACTGCGGGGGAGTTTTATCCAGGTTCGGGCCGCAAATGATGCATAATACCCTAATCCTGCTCTGGTGTATATTTGGTGTTCTTGAGCTCTTGAACTAGCTGCGGTGCATGCCCAGTCCAAAAAGTCTGAATCCTTCCTCAGTACGCCTCGGGCCTCCTTTTATAGTCAAAGGGGTTGCCATAGTGGCACACAGAGGTGGAAAGTATGTATAGTGTACAAGTCTATCGCCTGGCATCGCAGGACAAACACATTTAATGCGTTACCGGCATGCCCTCTTGCTTTATCGGGGACGGAAACGAGGCTCGTCTCGTCCGTCGCCGCCTCGCCTCGCTCCAACGCGCGTCCAAGCTGACGAGGCATGCAGCGCCACGCTGGCCGGCTGGCTGCTGAGTTGGTGTGGTGGCAGGGTCTTCACGAAGATCTGCATGCCACCACGCAGGTGCTTGGCTAGTTGGCCTAAAAGTTGCATGCTGCCACACAGGCGCTCGCCTAGTTGGCGGGCTGGCCGCCACATCGGAACGGGCGCGGGGCAGAGAAACCTTGGTAGGTGTGGGCCTGACTGCGGCCCTGCAGATGTCTCCGGCAAGGGTCTTGCCGGGGCCCCAGCAAGGGTCTTGCCGGGGGCCTTCTGATGACGACATGTACCTAGGGCAGGGTCATAGGCCTGACCTAGACACCCTCCCCAAGGACATTTACCTAAAGTCAGAAGCATTCAAGGGATACCATCATCCACTCGACCAGAACATTCCACTCGGAAGATTCAAGTTCACTCGACAAGGAAGTACTCACTCGAACGTCACAAGAATCACTCGATGGATAGAAGATCTAAAGTCACTCTGTATGGCAACGGTCAGGCGTTACCCTGTAGACTTAATGATCATTCATGTATCTTTATTGCTGGCGTTATCAGTAATGCCCTATCTTTATGTACCTTAAACCCCGTGTAACTAAGGGCCGGAGGGGCCTAGCGAACTCTATATAAGCCACCCCCTCCTCAGGGACAGGGGTTCGCACCCCCTGTAACTCCACACACATAATCCAATCGACCGAGCTCCCGAGCACCGAGACGTAGGGCTATTACTTCCACCGTGAAGGGCCTGAACTCGTAAATCTTGTGTGTACAACTTCACCATAGCTAGGATCTTGCCTCCACATACCTACCCCCATTCTACAGTCAGTATTAGAACCACGCCAGTTGGCGCCCACCGTGGGGCAGGTGTCTTAGCGAATTTCTGGTGAGGTTGCGATTTTTTTCCGATTCCCATCATCATGGTTTCTGGCGGTGGATTGGCTGAGGGCCGCGAGATCCGTCTCGGCGCGCTCGTCTTCGTCGTCGACGACTCCGCCTGGCTCCAGGAAGCTCCCCTCGACGTCGAGACACTCCCCGTCCGTGGGGCGACGCACTTTCACGCGTGCGTTCGCGACGTCCTTCTGCGGCAGCCGCCGACCCAGTATCGGTCGGCTCCCGTGGTGTCCTCGCTCCCCGCTGTTCGCCGACGCAAGCGATCCAGTCGGTCGCGGCTTCAGCGGTGGGTGAAACACGCGGTGGCACGTCAGTCGGCCACCCCACAAGCCGCGGCAATCGAGCCCGACAAATCTCTCTACAGCCTGCTCGACTGGCTCCGTCGAGACCCTCTCCGAATGCGACAACAGCGACCCTGCGGTGGAGGTCTTGGTGGTCAATGAGCCGCATAGCCCACCCGGGTTTCGTTGCGATGGCGGCGACGACGGTGGTGACCCGTCACATGTTCACGAGGAGTATCATCCTGAAGCCCTTTCCTCGCAGCAGAGGGAGGAACTTCGCCGCCGCAACGAGGACGCACTTCACACGCCTATCGTCGGGGAGACCTCCGAGGCTCGGGCCTTGGAGGCAGCGCGCCTGGCCACTTTGGCTGAGCGCACTCGTCTGGAGAACCTTCAGCATGCACTCGACGAGTGTGCTCGACAGCGGATCCCCGAGTCTAGTCGACGGCCGCGACAACTTTTCCCACCTCAGCATCAGGTATACCACACTCCGATTCAGAATCTTACAGCTGCAGCCCGCATAGCAGAGTCCATTCAGCCTTCCCAGTCGGAGGCTGGAAGAGGTTTGATGCAGATCCGGGCTTTACTTTGGGCAGCAGGAGAGCAGAACACAACAGTGTCTCAGTCGCAGGATAGAATTCATACCAGGTCTGTAATGGCTGGTACAGTTTAGTCGACACATAGCCCAAGATCACCCCTGAGGCGTGAAGGACGTGGGCATCGCCAAGAGCAGTATGTGGGTCGGAATCACGAGCAGTATGATCACTGACTCGGCCATGATGATCACGGTCGAGTGCCTTCCCCTCCTCCGAGGAGTGGGTCATATGTGCCCCGGCAGTATGATGACAGGTGCCCGCACAGTGGCGAGCGGAGAGTTCCATTCAACCCTAGAGAGCCAGGTTTTGATGCAAGATCAATTCTCGTTCAAGGTCTGGTTGACAGAAACAGAGCTCACAGAGAAGGACTCGGCAAAGATTGTCCGGCTGGAAGCAGAGTGCATGTCTCAGGTCCCGAGTGTTTTAGCAGAGCCATCAGAGCCGCTGAGATCCCTCCCAACTTCAGGTTGGCGACTGGGGTTAGTAAGTTTACCGGTGAGTCCAAGCCTGACACTTGGCTGGAAGATTACCGAGTGGCTGTTCAGATCAGTGGTGGAAATGATGAGGTAGCCATGAAGCATCTTCCTCTGATGCTGGAAGGTTCGGCCAGAGCATGGCTAAATCAATTGACCCCAGGCAGTATATTCAGCTGGGAAGAGCTAGCCCGAGTGTTTGTCAGAACTTTTGAAGGTACTTGCAAACGACCAGTTGGGTTGGCAGAATTGCAACATTGTGTTCAGAAACCGAATGAGACTCTGAGAGATTACATTCAGAGGTGGACCACTTTGCATCACATAGTGGAAAATGTATCTCAGCATCAAGCAGTTTGTGCCTTTAAGGAAGGCGTTAGGTATCGAGAGCTTAACCTGAAATTCGGTCGGACAGGAGATATGTCTCTGACTCGGATGATGGAAATAGCCACTCGGTATGCTAATGGAGAAGAAGATGATCGACTCCGCAGTGGAAAGAGCAAAACAGTCGGTCAGGACACCGGTGGAGGCAATTCCAATCGGAAATAGAAGCGTAAAGCTAAGCCTGCAGGACCTGGTGAAACTGCGGCAGTGATCCAAGGAAAGTTTAAAGGGAAACCCATGGGGCCCTGGATCCCCAAGAAAGTGAAAGATCAAGTAGGAAATGATGTGTTGGATTTGCCATGTCACATTCACACCAAGAAGGATGACGAGGGTAATCTGATTTATCCTAAACACACCACTCGACAGTGTTGGCTCCTGATCCAGCAATTCCGAGAGAAGCAGCCCAGTGAAAAGGAGAAGGAGTCAGACAAGGATGAGGACAAAGAGGAATATGGCGGTTTTCCCAATGTTAATTCCACCCTGGTGATTTTTGCTGATGTTGAGAGCAAAAGTCGACTGAAAGTGATAAACAGAGAAGTGAATATGGTTGCTCCGGCAACGACAACATACCTAAAGTGGTCACAAACAACTATCACATTCGACCAATCTGATCATCCTGCATGCGATGCCACTCCAGGGAGGCAAGCATTGGTAGTTGACCCAGTTGTTGGAGGCACTCGACTGACCAAAGTGTTGATGGATGGTGGTAGCGGCCTGAATATTCTTTATGCTGAAACCTTGAAGGGGATGGGCATTCCAATGTCCAAGCTTAGCGAGAGCAACATGAGTTTCCATGGCGTTATCCCTGGAAAGAAAGCCGAATCACTCGGCCAGATCACTCTTGACGTGGTTTTTGGTGATTCAAAGAATTACCGTAAGGAAAAGTTGACATTTGAAGTAGTGGATTTCCAGAGTGCTTATCATATTTTGGGTAGGCCTGCATATGCATGTTTTATGGCTCAACCATGTTATGTGTACCTCAAATTAAAGATGCCTGGTCCTAGAGGAGTGATCACGGTCACTGGCAATCGGCAGAAGGCAGAAGAGTGCCTCCAGAAGGGTGCAAAAATTGCCGATGCACAAATGGCAGCCGTTGAAATGCAAGAATAGCAGAAGAATGCAGATCCGAGTGATTTGTTGCGAGCCAAGAAGCCTGCCATAGATTCTGCATTTCAGTCGTCCGGTGAAACAAAGTCGGTTCATATTCACCCGACCGATCCTAATGCTGCTCCTACTCATATCTCAACATCACTCGACAGCAAATAGGAAGAAGCGCTCATCCAGTTCCTCCGTGAGAACTGGGACATCTTTGCATGGAAACCTTCTGACATGCCGGGTGTACCCAGGGAACTGGCTGAGCACCGTTTGCGAGTCGACCCAAAAGTAAAACCAGTCAAAGAGCATCTTCGACGATTTGCCGTACAGAAGAGAAAGGCAATTGGCGAGGAAATGGCTCGGCTTCTGGCAGCTGAGTTCATCCGAGAGATTTACCACTCCGAGTGGCTCGCCAATGTTGTCATGGTCCCCAAGAAGGATGATTCACTTCGTATGTGTATTGACTTCAAGCATATCAATCGGGCCTGCCCGAAAGATCATTTCCCTCTCCCCCGCATCGACCAAATTGTCGACTCAACTGCGGGGTGTGAGCATTTGTCTTTTCTGGACGCATATTCCGGGTATCATCAGATCCGACTGTATGGACCCGATGAAATAAAAACAGCTTTCATCACCCCATTCGGGTGCTTTTGCTATGTCACCATGCCATTCGGTCTCAAGAACGCTGGTGCCACATTTATGAGGATGATTCAGAAGTGCCTGCTCACTCAAATCAGTCGAAATGTGGAAGCATATATGGATGACATTGTGGTCAAGTCGCATAAAGGTTCCGACCTGCTGACTGACCTTGCTGAAACCTTTGCCAACCTGAGAAGGTATGATATTAAGCTTAATCCGTCAAAGTGCACATTCGGAGTTCCAGGTGGAAAGTTGCTCGGTTTCCTCGTTTCCGAACGAGGGATCGACGTGAACGCAGAGAAAGTTGGTGCCATACTCCGGATGAAATGCCCTGTGCGTGTGCATGACGTTCAGAAGCTTACTGGTTGTTTGGCCGCCCTGAGTCGATTCGTCTCTCCTCTCGGTGAAAAGGCATTGCCTCTTTACCGACTGATGAAGAAATCTGATAAGTTCGAGTGGACTCCTGAAGCTGACTCAGCGTTTGCAGAGCTCAAAGCCCTGCTTTCCACCCAGCCGGTGCTCGCTGCCCCAATCAGCAAAGAGCCTTTACTGCTTTATATTGCAGCCACTGGACAAGTTGTCAGTACAGTACTCACGGTCGAGCGGGAAGAAGAAGGAAAAGCCTATAAAGTTCAGCATCCAGTGTACTATATCTCTGAAGTCTTGACTCCATCCAAGCAGGGATATCCGCATTACCAGAAGCTTGTTTCTGGAATCTACATGACCATGAAGAAGGTTGCACATTATTTCTTAGATCATTCCATTACAGTCGTCAGCGACGCACCATTGTCAGAAATTCTGAACAACAGAGATGCAACTGGTCGAGTGGCGAAATGGGCGATTGAACTCCTTCCATTGGATATCAAGTTTGAGGCAAAGAAAGCTATCAAGTCCCAAGCAATAGCAGATTTCCTCGCCGAATGGGTTGAGCAGCAACAACCGACTCAGATTCACTCGGAGCATTGGACCATGTTCTTTGATGGATCCAAGATGTTGAATGGTTCTGGTGCTGGGGTGGTATTGGTATCCCCCTGAGGTGATAGGGTCAGCTATGTTCTCCAGATTCATTTTGATTCCTCCAACAATGAAGCTGAATATAAAGCACTTCTGTACGGGTTGCATATGGCCATTTCACTCGGCGTCCGTCGCCTAATGGTCTACGGTGACTCAGATTTGGTGGTTAATTAAGTAATGAAGGAGTGGGACATCAGGAGCCCGGCTATGACTGGCTATTGTAATGCAGTGAGAAAGTTAGAAAAGAAGTTTGAGGGATTAGAGCTTCATCATATACCGCGACTGAAAAATCAAGCAGCTGATGATTTGGCAAAGATAGGTTCCAAGTGTGAGCCTATTCCCAGTAATGTGTTCTTGGAGCATCTTCACACACCGTCAGTTCAAGAGGATCCCTTCACGGAAGAGCCCCCACAACCAAAGAGCCCTACTGATCCGACTGAAGTTGAAATCCCAGCCGTGGTCAACTTGATCATGGAAGTTTTGGTCGTCATACCCGATTGGACAGTGCCGTACATTGCATATATTCTCAGGAAAGAGCTCCCAGAGGATGAAGAAGAGGCCCGTCAGATTGGCCGTCGATCTAAAGGTTTCACAGTAATGGGTGGACAACTTTATAGAGAAAGTGTTACTGGAGTCGCTCAGAAGTGCATTACAGCGGAAGAAGGTCGAGTGATCCTCAATGACATCCACTTGGGGACCTGTGGTCACCATGCGTCCTCTCGGACCATTGTGGCCAAAGCATACCGAGCGGGATTTTATTGGCCACGAGCGAATGAAATGGCAAAAGACATAGTCGACAAATGCGAAGGTTGTCAGTTCTATTCCAACATGTGCCACAAGCCAGCATCAGCCCTGAAGACCATTCCACTCGTCTGGCCTTTTGCTGTTTGGGGATTAGATATGGTTGGACCTCTAAGGACCGGTAGGAGTGGCTTCACTCATGTGCTTGTAGCAGTCGACAAGTTCACCAAATGGATTGAGGCTAAACCAGTCAAAAACCTCGAAGCAAGTACTGCTGTCAGCTTCATCAGAGAGTTAACATTCAGATATGGAGTTCCACATAGCATCATCACAGATAATGGGTCGAACTTCGATTCCGACGAGTTCAGAACTTTCTACGCTTCCCAAGGTACTCGGGTCGACTATGCTTCAGTCGCCCATCCCCAGTCAAATGGGCAAGCCGAAAGAGCAAACCGATTGATTCTCAAAGGGCTGAAACCCCGATTGATGCATGACCTCAAGCATGCAGCAGGCGCTTGGGTTGATGAACTTCCATTAGTGCTTTGGGGATTGAGGACAACTCCTAATCGGTCGACTGGTCGAACTCCATTCTTCTTGGTCTATGGGGCTAAAGCTGTGCTTCCGAGTGACTTACTTCACAATGCACCCCGAGTCGAACTTTTCTCAAAAGATGAAGCAGAACAGGCTCGGCAAGATGCAGTTGATATCCTGGAAGAGGAAAGAGAGATGGCCCTGATCTATTCGACCATTTATCAGCAAGACCAGCGTCGATTCCAAACTAGAAACGTGAGGGGTCGAGCATTTCAAGACGGGGACTTGGTTCTTCGAGTGGATCAGCAGTGACCACACAAGCTCGCTCCTTCTTGGGAAGGCCCCTTCATCATCACCAAAGTGCTCCACAACGGAGCATATCACCTCTACAATGTGGAGCACAATAAAGACGAGCCACGCGCTTGGAATGCGGAGCTACTCCGCCTCCTAAGCATTCAGACTATTGAGATGTAATAAGAAATACCTCCTAGTTTGATTATCAAAGACACAGTTTTACAGTCTCCTAATTGATTGTTGTTCAAACTGTTGTGCCTTAGCTGCGAATCCGTTTTGCCTAAGTTCAAAAAATCCTACAGAGTGGTGAGCAAGTCTCTCACTCGGGGGCTTACCTCCGAATCCGTTTCGCCTAAGTTTAAAAAGTCCTACCGAGTGGTGAGCAAGCCTCTCACTCGGGGGCTTAGCTGCAGTCCCGTACTCGCCTAAGTTTAAAAAATCCTACAGAGTGGTGAGCAAGTCTCTCACTCGGGGGCTTAGCTGCAGTCCAGTACTCGCCTAAGTTTAAAAAATCCTACCGAGTGGTGAGCAAGCCTCTCACTCGGGGGCTTAGCTGCACTCCCGTACTCGCCTAAGTTTGAAAAATCCCACCGAGTGAAGAGCAACCCTCTCACTCGGGGGCTTAGCTGCAGTCCAGTACTCACCTAAGTTTAAAAAATCCCACCGAGTAAGAGCAACCCTCTCACTCGGGGGCTTAGCTGCAGTCCAGTACTCGCCTAAGTATAAAACACGTTCCGAGTGAGGACCGATCTTCTCACTCGGGGATTTGGCCACATGCTCTATCCTGATCTGCAAGGACGACGAGGTACAGGTCGACTGCGACCTTCTCCTCAGAGCTGCGCCATAAGTACAATGTGCGCTCCATCCTGATCCGCAAGGACGACGAGGTATAGGTCGACTGCGACCCTCTCCTCAGAGTTGTGCCATAAATACAATGTGCTCTCCATCCTGATCCGCCAGGACGACAAGGTGCTAGTCGAATGCTACCTTCTCCTCAGAACTGCATCACAAATACAAAGACTATTCCGAGTGAAGAAACATGTTCCACTCGAAGGCAAACACAAGCATATTTAGAGAAAGACCAAGGTCAAATAAATCTCGCAAAGTTCCAGACCGCGAATAAAAGTACTCGGGCATCAGGCCCGAAGGAGTTTAACGGTTACAAAATCACTCGGCATTCCGAGGCAAATTTAAGGCAAGGCATAAAGTTTGTTCACTCCGCAGGAGGAGGGCTAGCAGGTTCGACGAACTCGTCCAGGTCGATTCCATCGGCAATCTGAGTGGCAGCAGCAATGAAGGTTTCCATGAAAGATTGGAAGTCGTGCCTTTTGGTATTGGCAACCTTGATCGCCGCCAGCTTGTCTTCTCGAGCTTCCTTACAGTGGACACGAACCAGAGACAGAGCCACGTCAGCACCGCATCGAGTAGAAGACTTCTTCCATTCCTGCACTCGACCAGGGACCTCATTGAGTCGAGCCATCAGAGACTCGAGGTCATTTTGGAGCGTCGCCCCTGGCCAGAGTGTTGTGTCGATTCGCGACACCGCAACTTTCAGCCGAGCGAGGTAGTCGACAGCAGCAGCAACACGAGATTCCAGTCGGAGCACGTTCATGGCAGCTTCATCCTTAACAGGAGAGAGGATGGGATCCAAGCTTGTCTCAATTCGCCCAGTCTCTTCCTCAAAATTCTGGCAAAATTCTGCACACACAATACAATGATGAGTCAATAGCTATATATCGAGTCGACAGCAACAAGTTGGTCAGACAAAGGGAAGCACCTTCAAGCATAACGAATAACTTCTTGGCAAGTCCCCCCAGATAATTATCCAGTTCATCTCTCTTGCGGGCGATGTCTTCTATCTTGTCGGTCAGGGCCCTCTTGTCCTTCTTCAGATGAGTCGCCTCCTTGTTGGCTTCATCCAGGGCAGTCTTCAACTTGGCGTTCTCTTCCTCCAGTTTACGGACTGAAGCAAGCTTCTGCTCAGCGAGTGCGGTTTTCTCTTTTGCTGCCTTCCGCGCAGCTGCAAGGTCCAGATCCTTCTTTGCCAGAGCCTGGTTCATTGTTTCTGAAAGAAATAGCACTTGGTTCAGAGAAAGGAAATAACACTCGGTTCAGAAACAAATTAGTCGACAAATTTTTCATACCAATGGCTTCATCCTTGGCCTTCTGCAAGTTCGTCTTGGCCAACTCCAAATCGAGATTGAGCTGAATCTGCTTCTGATCCAGGTCAGCAAAACGAGCTCCAAGTTCACAAGATTTCTGTGATCAGAGGATGGTTAGTCGACAGATGCAATGATTGGTTACTTCAGAACAATAGAGTGACAAATTCAACAAGTTCTAAGACTACTGCCGGATCGAACATCCAACAGTAGTCTCGGGGACTACACCCAGTGGGTGCACTTAGCATGCCCCCACTGGTCCAGTTTCCACTCGACATGGTCCGTCCAGGGCGAGTGTAAAAAAACCAGGAAAGTTGTTCTTAGACCACAGTCGACTGCCCGCAGTCGACTACCATCTCGGGGACTACACCCAGTGGGTGCACTCAGCGTGCCCCCACTGGTTTAGGTTCCACTCAACGTGATCCGTTCAGACCGAGTGAGAAAGTTCTGATTCTTAGACCATAGCTGACTGCCCGCAGTCAACTATGGTCTCAGGGACTACACCCAATGGGTGCACTCAGCGTGCCCCCACTGGTTCAAAGACTCAATTGACACAACCTAGTCAACTCAAGAAACAAAACTATTCAGCAGTAAGTTAAACACCCAGTGGGTGTACAAATGCAAAATGCAGACTGACGAAAAGATGCACAAGGAAAGTTTCCAGGTAGCATATCCTAACAGAACAAGTAACAAGCTAAAGGATCAGTCGGTAATCAACCAACCTGGACGTGCTCTGGAGAGCCGAGCTGGCGTCATAAGCAGCTTGACTGGCCTCCCGAACCACCTTCATCTGCTCCATCATGATGCCTACCTGGCGTATAGCTTCCTTGGCAGCACCCACTGGGTCCTCTGGGACGTGATGCGCAGTGAAGAGTGAAGACGGTGGATCGGCTGGAATCTGTGCAGTCAACGCTGAAGGCTGGGCACTCGACAATGGTACGGCAAAAGTCACAGAAGCCCAGTTCGCATCGCCGGTCTCCTGGATCACCGGTTCCGTCACTGGCGTCGACTGATGCGCCTTGCCAGTTGATGTCTTCCTGCTTCTCCTTCCCATGGGCCTCAGCGGCACATCCTCGTCGTCATCTGGAAGATCAATGATATTGGGAGGAGCTGCAAAAGAATCAATCACCAGAATTCAGTCGACCAACAAAATGGCTGAGAAAGTAAAGACAAGATTGCAAAAGTCATACCCGGGTTGGAAGTGACCGCGTCTCCCATTTCCTCGTCACCATCTCTGTAAGCAGAAGTCCCAGAGCTAGCAGCACTGCAAGTTTCAAGATTCACTCAGTTAAATCAGGAAGAGAGTCGACATCACAGGTCCTTGAGCAAAAAGTGAGGACAAGGCACTTACGTAGAAGCGACGGGAACATCGATCTTGATCTTGGGCAGGGTCTTCCGAGACTTCGATGCTGCAACTTTGGGCTGGATTGGAGCCTTCTTAGTCGGCACAGAGGAAGAGGTCCGAATGCACTTGGAAGTCTGCTCAGTCGGCAGAGCTACTTTGCCACGGACACTTGCTGGGTCGTGCTTATGCTTGGAACGCCTTTCGTTGCGAGGTGGTGACTCAACTTCTTCACCACTGCTCGAGTCCTTGCTTTCCTCCTCCTCTTCTCCTCCATCAGACTGCCAATCCATGCTTTCGCCTCCGCTTTCTTCTCCTTCCTGGTACTGCTCTTGCTCCCCGTTCGGCATTGAGTACGTCTCCGTAGAGATCTGCGAAGCAAAAAAGGTGAACAAAGGATGGTCGACTCAATAAATAATTGCAAGTCAGAATGAAAAACACTAGAAAATAAAGAATAGACCTGGTCTGGTTGGTTGTTGGCGTCAAAAGGTAAAACTCTTCAGGACCCCCTGGGGTTATCCTTGTTTCCTGTGATGCCTTGCACCCACTGCGCCACGGTCTTCTCATCAACGTCCTCCGGATTGATCCGAGTGGAATCTTCAATCACCGAGTACATCCACATGGAGTGATCACGAGCCTGGAGAGGCTGGATACGTCGACTGAGGAATACCTCAAGCAGATCCATGCCAGTCACACCCTCACGGATCCGCTGAACTACTTGTTCCATCAACATGGACACCCCCACCTTCTCTGCTGGAGTCACTCTCAAGGAAGTGGGTTTCTGGACTCGCTCCGGGGAAAAGGGAGGAAGACCAGTCGAATGACCAGGGGTCGACTTGTCTTTGCAATAAAACCAAGTCGACTGCCACCCTCTAACCGAGTCAGGGAGAGTTATCGCGGGAAAATCGCTCTTCCCGCTCATCTGGATACCTAAGACCCCACACATCTGGATCACCTGGGTTCTCTCATCACTCGGGCTAGCTTTCTTCACAGTCTGCGAGCGGCATGTGAAGATGTGCTTAAACAGACCCCAGTGCGGTTGACAGCCCAAGAAATTCTCACACAAGGAGACAAAGGCAGCGAGGTACGTGATAGTGTTGGGAGAGAAATGGTGGAGTTGAGCTCCGAAGAAGTTCAGAAAAGCACGGAAAAAAGGATGTGGGGGCAAAAAAAAAACCACGGTCGACATGAGTGGCGAGTAAGACGCACTCACCCTCCTGAGGTTGCGGCTCAGTTTCATCCCCCGGGAGCCTCCAGGAACCATGCTCAATCAGCCCGCTCTCGGCCAGATCTTGCAAGTCATCCAGCTCGATTGTGGACTGGATCCAGTCGCCCTGAACCCAGCCGCGTGGCAACGCGGATCTCGATGACGACCTACTCCTGCCGGTCTTCTTCCCCTTCCCCTTCGCCGCCCCCTTCTTTCTCGCTCCAGCGCCGCCGTCTTGTCCTTCGCCATCGCAGCAAGAGGCGCACGGGCGGGAGGCGGCATCAAGAGCGGAAGCATAACAGTGGAGAAGCAGAGGAGGAAGAAGGAGAAATTGAGGCGCACTGTGCAAAATTCCCCAACCCAACGCCTTATATGGAGTCATTTCCGAGTGACTGATGGCTGAGCCTGGGCAATCCTGTCAAATCCCGCACCTGTCACTCACTCGGTACGTGGCGAAAATGGTGGCACGGAGATCGAGGCACCCCTGCCTAATCCATCCCGCACGCTTCCCAAAATTTCAAATCCCGCAAGATCCGGGAGCAGCAGAGCAACCTGTCAGCTTGAAGATTTTTTCCATATCAACACTCGAAGCTTATCAGCAAAAGTTCACTCGACTACTTTAGAATGGATCAAGGCAACTGAAAATGAAGTCAAAGTTGTCACATGGCTCATTAGTCTAAGGAAAACGCTTCCGCAGCGTGTAACTGAGTCGGAACCAACTTCCACTCCTTTTTCCACTCGAACCCTGAATCATACAGGGGCTAATGATGACGACATGTACCTAGGGTAGGGTCATAGGCCTGACCTAGACACCCTTCCCAAGGACATTTACCTAAAGTCAGAAGCATTCAAGGGATACCATCATCCACTCGACCAGAACATTCCACTCGAAAGATTCAAGTTCACTCGACCAGGAAGTACTCACTCGACCGTCACAAGAATCACTCGACAGATAGAAGATCTAAAGTCACTCTGTATGGCAACGGTCAGGCGTTACCCTGTAGACTTATGAGCATTCATGTACCTTTATTGCTGGCGTTATCAGTAACGCCCAATCTTTATGTACCTTAAACCATGTGTAACTGAGGGCCTGAGGGGCCTGGCGAACTCTATATAAGCCACCCCCCTCCTTAGGGACAAGGGTTCGCACCCCCTATAACTCCACACACATAATCCAATCGACCGAGCTCCCGAGCACCGAGACGTAGGGCTGTTACTTCCACCGTGAAGGGCCTGAACTCGTAAGTCTTATGTATAAAACTTCACCATAGCTAGGATCTTGCCTCCTCATACCTACCCCCATTCTATTGTCAGTCTTAGAACCACGACACCTTCATCTTCTGGTTCTTATCTAGTCTTGCAGGCCTCTGGTCTTCACAAAGATCTTCATGCCACCATGTAGGCGCCTCCCGAGCCTTGGTCCCGATGTTGTCGATGGTGTCAGGACTCTCAGGCTCAAGGGTGGTGGCCTTGCTGGTGTTGGGCAAGTTGCCCCGGCAAGGCTCTTGCCGGGGCTACGCAGGCCGCCCTGGCAAGGCTCTTGCCGGGGAAGCCCATCTTGCCCCCTTGCTCTTCGCGCCTCTGGCTTGAGCACTGCCCTGGTAGTCTTGTGTCTTTGCTTGCTCTGCCTCGCCGAGCGTGGCCGCAGGTGTGGCTACAGCTGCCCGTGCACAAGTAAAGGGGTACAAAAAGGCCCCTACTTTTGTACAACGACACAAATGCTCATTAAATGAAGGATGCTTAGCTACAACAACTTAAAGCACTGGTGCATTGTAGGCTTTAGCTGCTAAACTTTTTAATGTGCTTAGCATCTCATGTTAGCACCGGTGCGTTGGAGGCTTTAGTTGCTAAACTTTCTAGTAATACTATAGAATCAACCATATCTTCTACTCTACACATTTAGACTGGAGGAGTAGGAAAAACGACAAGCCTTCTGTAGTTACATCATATGTAAATGCCCACCGCACGCAATCACCATATTTCTCGGCCTCTGTGCGACACCTAGCTCTAGTAATCCACCAGCCCGTATCGCTTCTCGCTCCTCGTCTCTCTCAAAGTGCGTCCGACAGGCGGTTTTGCCATCGATTGAGGTTGGTTCGCTCACACTCGCTCCCACATGTTAGAGATATGCCAATAGCATTCTAAATCTAAAAAGAATAGTGATATGACAATAGGAAGCACTTTGACCGGCGGACCAAGCGCGATAGGCATGCAGTGAGTGGGTCCAGTTTCTCGTAAGGTGACTTGTTCAAATTTGGCACTTTTCCGGGCTCATTGTGTGCATTCTATAGACATTTATTAGCCCAGCAATAGCTACGCAGGTGTGATGAGAGGGACGTGGATTGCCGTTGAATTGCGGTGCATCCTACGGTGCACACGCGCGATCCGCGTGCCTGGGGTTCCGGTGAATTACAACGCAACCCAGTCGTGTGAGCGTACACAGTTTCCAGAGGCGGCGGAAATGAAGTGTGTACGATAGTAAATGACCAAGATTGTAGGGGAATCCGAATTTCCTGCGTCGTTTGTCTAAAAAACCACCGCATTGTATGAGTGTCCGGCCACTCCGCCCTAGAGCACACTGCTAAGGATAAAGAAGCGATGACGTCCTGCCGAGCTGAGTTCATCACTGCCCGTGGCCGCACACCCACGTGAGCGGACCAAGAAGCTTTACATGTATTGGTGAGTTTCATTTATCTTAATTCTTGCAAGCAGAGATTTAATGCACGTTGAAATCTAATAATGTGATGGGAATTAATAAAAATGTGACTTATAAAACGAAAAACTGAATTTTTGGTAACTAGTATTAATAGTCTTACAGCCCGCCTACGTCATTCCTATTGTACTTGCTCTAAATTCTCACCATCTAGTACTTCATTGGTTGGTCTCAATTTTTTAATTGAAACCATACACTTGATGTTGTGCGGCTACCGTCCAATATTCGCTTGTACTTATGGTTGCTTTGTTTGAGCAACTTTACTCTTGGAATATTGGAGTACCAATGCATTCAACAAAGAGTGAAATGATGGTTGCTTCGCCCGAGCAACTTTTACTTGTACTGCGGGAAAGGTGGGGCTCTGTGATTTGACTGCTCATTAGTCATCATTACTGCGGCGCAATGAGCGGGCTGAATCTCACCAGCGGTACATGGCATGTGGACCCCGATTTTGGATGTCCCACATGTGGGCTGTAGGAAGTTTGAATGATTTGTGGCATTTCTATCAAGCTTCCGGGATATGTTTATATGTACACATAATTTTTCAGCATAATGAAATTGTGCTATAATGCTATGAAGCTTTCAACTTTGGTTTCATGTGTCCTCTTGCCTCCAAAGTAGTCTCGTTACAACATTCCATCAAATACAAAGGAAATTAACATGCATGCTAATGCATCTAAAAGAGCGTCAATATTTACATCACAACCGAATACAAAGTTGTGAGAATGTGTACAAAAAAAATGAAGGATGATGTCCGTAGGCATGGTTCCATTTCCTATCGTTCATTGGTTGGCAGCTAGTTTCACGCAACTCTGTGGAAGTGAACAAGACATGTTAGCCAAGAAAGGATTCTATGGAGGACATGGGACATCCGATCATTTTGTGCAGTTCCACTAAAATTGAGTTGAGCATCCCTGTTTGCAAAGATATTGAATAAGTGTGATTACATTAATACTGGCACCAGTAGTAGTTGATGAAACATACACACACAAGTAGAAGCCGGTCACCTTTGCAATCTCTCATAAAACTAACCACTTGCTGGAGAAGATTAGGCTCGCAGTTGGATGGGGAGGATAGCAAAACCAATCTCCCTTTGTGCAGTCGCACTGAAATGTAGAGACGTTGCCCGTGTGACATTTTAGTAGAACTGCACAAGACACTCTTAAGAAAAAAGTGATTTGTGTAGTTCACCAAAAGATCGCAATAGCAACGAGGTGAGATGGATAGCCCTGTTTGCAAAAGAGGTAGAAAAGAAACAATTACTGCCCAATAACAGTTGATGACACATATACGACGACAAAAAATATGCATATTCCTTGTCCTAAGGGAAGATAATAGCATGGTTGTTTATCTAAAACGGTGTGAGGACGAGATTGCAATATGGAAAGTACGCCGGAGAAGCTATGTTTTGGGCAAAGAACTAGGGAAGATCCACATGCAGGATTTTACACATGCAACAACATGAGACAATGGGCAGTGGAGCAAGGCCCGAGGGGAGGAAGTTGTACCTGGGGGTCGTTGGGATGTAACTAGGAGGGCGGCGGCGGGCGGGATCTGCCCATACGGCGACAGCGAGCAAGTGACGAAGGCCCTACCGCGTCGGAGCTTGGTCAGAGAGAATGACGGGTGCCGCAGATCGGGACGTGCTGCCTCACGCCGTCAAACAGAGAAACGATGCACATCCTCCCTTTCTGTCAGCGTACGGGATGCGGCCGGATCAGTGACCAACGGTGAGAGAGAGAGGCCACCGCCGCCTTGTGTGAGATAGTGTGACGAGAGACAAACCTCGGCAGGCAGGCTCCATTGTATATAGTGGAGCGGATTTCTTTTTCTCAATAACAATCATTTTATATTCTGTATGTGCCATTGAGGAATATAACTTTATTTAAAACTAACGCGTCAAGTCAAACTTTGTTCTGTGTACGCGTTGTACACGACCCTCCTTCAAGTAAACAACCGCTACACGCGTCAAATTATCACATGGGTTGCCTTTTCGTACATAAATGAGCTCCACCGTGTACCCGCGCGGGTGTGGCCGGGAATGAGACATGAGTACGTGCATCGTGCGTGCACCTCTTCTCTACGTGCAGGTACGTATGTGGGTGTGTGTGAGAGAGATGGTTTGTGCGAAATAGAGGCAATGTGTCGATGATATCTCAAACAAAAAATGTAACATATGCAATGTGTGTGAAATAGAGGCATGGATATATCATATATAGAGCAAGCGATCCATGAGAAGAGAGTGGAGGGATCATCGGCATGAGATGTCGATATAATCAAAAAGAGGGATGAAGTGTGTGGGTGCGTGATAGATAAAGAGTGCCATCAAATTTGTGTTTGCCCACGTCAAAGATACAGGGCGACTGGCCTACTGGAATGTGATAGGGGAGAGGTGCAGTTTATCTATGTGGCATGGATACCTACCTACAGCGTTCGACTATCGGTGTGTGTGGGGGGGGGGGGGGGGCAGAGACCTAACTATAGAGAGGTAGATTGACTGGTATATGTGTGGAGAAGGAGAGAGACCTAGCTATGTATTGAGGGAGATTGATCGGCATCCATGCAATGTGTAGCAGAGGAATAAGGTTGGGAGAGAGACAAAGCTAGAGTGTCGGAGGGTTGGTGGTGGAGTTGCTTCTCACAAATGGTGGGAGAGGCCTGCTAGACAGACGGAGGGTACGACTGCAATATCAATAAAAGAGGGGATGCCTGCCTGTCTGTGCACGTGCGTGTGAGAGATGGGTGGGGAGGCATGAAAGGATGATGAGGGGGAACGATATGGTTGTGGTAAGCAGACGTAACTACATAGGAAGATCAATTGTCATGTGTCGGAGAAAGGGAGAGACATAACTAGTGAGGTATGTCGATCGGTGCGTGGGAAAAAATACTTATAGTCGACCTAGCTGTATGTAGGGAGATCGGTAGGTATACATGCATGCATGTGTTAGAAGCAAATAAGGTCTGGAGAGACGGATAGAGAGAGAGAGGGATGCGGCTAGGAGGTGGTGCGAGAGGCCTACTATATCAAGGTGGTAGGAGTGTGCGAGTATGATATCGATGAAAAGAGCGACGGGAGTGTGCACGTGCGTGGAACTGTAATAGACAGTGCCGAGAAAGTAAAATTGAACTATACTGAAAACAAGCAGCAGCATTGGGGTACATTTAATCAAATATTTAAGTCTAAGATCATCAACATCAACATGTTGGTGTGACAACCAAATCATCAGAGTAATGAAGAATGCAGATCACAGAGGAGAGGAGATGAGAGGTCAGATTACCTTACTGCTTGGGGAAGCCGTGGACAGGGTAGAGGAGGAGCAGTAGCAACAAGCTTGGGTTGGAGGACGTCGCCATCGGCGAACTCGAGGGCGGGGGCACCGGTTGCTCCTCCTCGTTGATGGGGGATGGGAGGCGAGTGGGAGGAGGGGAGGGGCTGGAGGAGGAGACATGGCGAGGTCGAGGGCGGAGGCGAACCCTAGCCGCCACGCGCACGAGGGCCGCTTGCGTCGATGAGGCGGCGCTGCCGTCCGAGGAGGTGGTTGGCGCCTTGGCGGCCGGCAGCAGTGGAGGCCTCGAGGCTGTAGGACTTAGGGAGAGTAGGGAATCGGGGTCTGGCCGTCTGGGCTCTTGGTTGGGGTTAGCGCGATTGGGCTTGCTTCGGGGAGAGGAACCAGTTGGACCTACAGTTTGCACCCGTATTAGACCAAAAAATTTAAGCCCATAACCAACTATACTCGAATTAGTTTTTATACACACCCAAAACCAAACCAAACTAAGAAAAGCTCAGCCCAAAAAAAACTGAACCGATCGAAACCAGAAGAAAAACCAAACCATTTTACCCGGTTATTTAAAAACTTTTATCATATGTACTAGGCACTCGGTTAATAGGTTAGTCCCAGAAAATGATATAAACTAGCATATAATTGCATATAAAACATCTAAGATTGATACTATAATAGCATGGAACAATAAAAAATTATAGATACGTTGGAGACGTATCACATACCCAAAGGAATTTCATAATAAATATTTTCAGTAGGTTTAGTAGGTTGAGGAGCAACTCTTATTTCTTCCGGTCGAGGTGAAGATACCCCGAACAAACCCCTCAAAGGATTATTTTCCATAGTAACAAGTGACAGAAAATTTCAGTACATAATATAAATGTTTCCTTACCAAAGGCACTTCACCCCCCGGCAACGGCGCCAGAAAAGAGTCTTGATGGCCCACAAGTATAGGGGATCAATTGTAGCCCTTTTGATAAGAAAGAGTGTCGAACCCAACAAGGAGCAGAAGGAAATGATAAGTGGTTTTCAGCAAGGTATTCTCTGCAAGTGTTGTAAGTAAGAGTGATAGATAGTTTTGTAGGAAGATATTTTGTAACAAGTTACAATAGTAGAAAAAGTGCAGCAAGGTGGCCCAATCCTTTTTATAGCAAAGGACAAGCTGGAACATTCTCTTATAATAAGCAAAGCGTTCTTGAGGACGCATGGGAATTATCGTCTAGTCACTTTCGTCATGTTTAGTTGATTCGCGTTCGTTACTTTGATAATTTGATATGTGGGTGGACCGGTGCTTGGGTGCTGTTCTTACTTGAACAAGCAACCCACTTATGATTACCCCCTCTCACAAGCATCCACAACTACGAAAGAAGAATTAATATAAATCTAACCATAGCATGAAACATATGGATCCAAATCAGCCTCTTACGGAATAACACATAAACTAGGGTTTAACCTTATGTCACTCTAGCAACCCATCATCTACTTATTACTCCACAATGCCTTCCCTTAGGCCCAAGTATGGTGCAGTGTCATATAGTCAATGTTCACATAACACCAGTAAAGGAAGCAACAACATACATATCATCAAAATATCAAATGCATACCAATATCACATGATTACGTATGACAAGACTTCTCCCATGTCCTCGAGAACAAAAGTAACTACTCACAAATGAACCAACTAGCATCAACTACAATATGTAATCAACACTACTAGCAACCCATGATACGTCTCCAACGTATCTATAATTTATGAAGTATTCATGCTGTTATTTTATCATTCTTGGATGTTTTACAATCATTTTATAGCAACTTTATATCATTTTTTGGGACTAATCTATTGACCCAGTGCCCAGTGCTAGTTGCTGTTTTTTTGCTTGTTTTTTACATCGCAGGAAATCAATATCAAACGGAGTCCAAACACCGCGAAACTCCATGGAGATTTTTTATGGGCCAGAAGACTCCCGATGGGCCAAAGAAGCACCTGGGGGGTGCCCCGAGGGGGCACAACCCACCAGGGCGCGCCAGGCCCCCTGGCGCGGGAGGCCACCGAGGTGGGCACAACCCACCAGGGCGCGCCAGGCCCCCCTGGCGCGCCCAGGTGGGTTGTGCCCACCTCGGTGGCCTCCCGTACCCCTTCTTTGCACTATAAATTCCCAAATATTCCGAAACCCTTCGGGGTTAACCTAGATCAGAAGTTCTGCCCCCGCAAGGTCTCAGTATCCACCGAAACCCAATGTAGCTCCATCTTTGCACTATAAATTCCCAAATATTCCGAAACCCTTCGGGGTTAACCTAGATCAGAAGTTCCGCCCTCGCAAGGTCTCTGTATCCACCGAAACCCAATCTAGCTCCATTCCGGCACCCTGCCGGAGGGGGGAATCATCACCGGTGTCCATCTTCATCATCCCGACGGCACCATGATGAGGAGGGAGTAGTCCACCCTGAAGGCTGAGGGTTTGTACCAGTAGCTATGTGTTTAATCTCTCTCTCTCTCTCTCTCGTGATCTATATCATGGGCTTTGTTAATATAGTCGGATCATATGATGTTTGTACCTTCTATACTCTTGTTATGATGGATTGAATCTTTACCCTTTGAAGTTTTGTCTTGTCAGATTGAATATTAAGAGATGAGAACACATGATATATGTCTTGCAGTACAAATACTTGAGTTGACAATTGGGGTATCTTATTGATTCACTTGACATATGTTATGGCATTCAACTCGCGGATTCCCGCGGTGATATTGGGGTAATCTATGCATAGGGGTTGATGCATGTTTTTCTCCGGTAGAAACTTCGGGGTCTCTTTATAGTTCTTTGTGTGGATAGAGTATTATGAATATGAATTTGCTTTGATGTTATCTTAGTACGAACTCTAGGATAGATCGAACCGAAAAATAGCTCTGTGTTATTTTAGTACGAACTCTTGAACAGATCGAACGGAAAGAATAGCTTTGAGGTAGTCTCGTAACCTACAAGCAATATCTATCTTTTGTTTTCCGCTAATAGGAACTCGGGAGTGATTCTTTATTACACTTTGAGGGATAATCATATGATCCAACTATGTTAGCACTGTTGGGAAATTGCACTAGCGAAAGTACGAACCCTGGGCCTCATTTTTAAGCATTGCAATACCGTTTTTGTGCTCGTTTACTAATTGCTACCTTGCTGTTTTCATTTATTCAGATTATAAAAATATATTTCTACCATCCATATTACACTTTTATCATCATCTCTTCGCCGAACTAGTGCACCTATACAATTTGCCATTGTATTAGGTGTGTTGGGGACACAAGAGATTTCTTGTATTTGCTTGCAGGGTCGTTTGAGAGAGACCATCTTCATCCTACACCTCCCACGGATTGATAAACCGTAGGTCATCCACTTGAGGGAAAATTGCTACTGTCCTACAAAACTCTGCGCTTGGAGGCCCAACACGAGTCTACAAGAATAAAGTTGCCTAGTAGACATCAAGCTCTTTTCTGGCGCCGTTGCCGGGGAGGTGAGTGCTTGAAGGTATATCTTTAGATCTTGCAATTGAATCTTTTAGTTTCTTGTTTTATCACTAGTTTGGTTTATTAAAGAAAACTACATAAAAACGGAATTTAGGTTGCATCATATTATTGATCATCTTTATAATATCTTTCTTGGAAATGATGGTTCGGAAAATTGTGCTCAATTGTTAGAAGAAGAAGTCAATAAAATGCTTGGCACAAAATATTTGAATGATGAGCATGATTGCTGTCGGGGAACGCAGTAATTTCAAAATTTTCCTACGCACACGCAAGATCTATCATGGTGATGCATAGCAACAAGAGGGGAGAGTGTAGTCCACGTACCCTCGTAGACCGTAAGCGGAAGCGTTATGACAATGCGGTTGCTGTAGTCGTACGTCTTCATGATCCGACCGATCCTAGTACCGAAAGTACGACACCTCCGCGATCTGCACACGTTCGGCTCGGTGACGTCCCACGAACTCTTGATCCAGCTGAGTGTCGAGGTTGAGCTTCGTCAGCACGACGGTGTGATGACGGTGATGATGAAGCTACCGGCGCAGGGCTTCGCCTAAGCACTGCAACGATATGACCGAGGTGGATTATGGTGGAGGGGGGCACCACACACGGCTAAGAGATCAATGATCAACTTGTGTGTCTATGGGGTGCCCCCCTCCCCTGTATATAAAGGAGTGGAGGAGGGGGGAGGGCCGGCCCTCTATGGCGCGCCCTGGAGGAGTCCTACTCCCACCGGGAGTAGGATTCCCCCCTTCCCTAGTTGGACTAGGATAGAAGGAAGGGGGAGAGAGGGAGGAAGGAAAGGGGGCGCCGCCCCCCCTTCCTAGTCCAATTCGGACCAGAGGGGAAGGGGCGCGCGGCCTGCCCTGGCTGCCCCTCTCTCTCACTAAGGCCCATTAGGGCCCATATACTCCCCCGGGGGTTTCGGTAACCCCCCGGTATTCCGGTATATGCCCGAACTCACTCGGAACCATTCCGATGTCCAAACATAGGCTTCCAATATATCGGTCTTTATGTCTCGACCATTTCGAGACTCCTCGTCATGCCCGTGATCACATCCGGGACTCCGAACAACCTTCGGTTCATCAAAACACATAAACTCATAATACCGATCGTCACCGAACATTAAGTGTGCGGGCCCTACGGGTTCGAGAACTAAGTAGACATGACCGAGACTCATCTCCGGTCAATAACCAATAGTGGAACCTGGATGCTCATATTGGTTCCTAGATATTCTACGAAGATCTTTATCGGTCAAACTGCACAACAACATACGTTAGTTCCCTTTGTCATCGGCATGTTACTTGCCCGAGATTCGATCGTCGGTATCTCAATACGTAGTTCAATCTTGTTTCCGGCAAGTCTCTTTACTCATTCCGTAATGCATCATCCTGCAACTAACTCATTAGTCACAATGCTTGCAAGGCTTATAGTGATGTGCATTACTGAGAGGGTCCAGAGATACTTCTCCGATACTCGGAGTGACAAATCCTAATCTCGATCTATGCCAACTCAACAAACACCATCGAAGACACCTGTAGAGCATCTTTGTAATCACCCAGTTACGTTGTGACGTTTGATAGCACACTAAGTGTTCCTCCGGTATTCGCGAGTTGCATAATCTCATAGTCATAGGAACATGTATAAGTTACGAAGAAAGCAATAGCAACAAACTAAACGATCATCGTGCTAAGCTAACGGATGGGTCAAGTCAATCACATCATTCTCTAATGATGCGATCCCGTTTATCAAATGACAACTCTTTGTCCATGGCTAGGAAACTTAACCATCTTTGATTAACGAGCTAGTCAAGTAGAGGCATACTAGTGACACTTTGTTTGTCTATGTATTCACACATGTACTAAGTTTCCGGTTAATACAATTCTAGCATGAATAATAAACATTTATCATGATATAAGGAAATATAAATAACAACTTTATTATTACCTCTAGAGCATATTTCCTTCAGTCTCCCACTTGCACTAGAGTCAATAATCTATATTATATTGTAATGATTCTAACACCCATGGAGTCTTGGTGCTGATCATGTTTTGCTCGTGAGAGAGGCTTAGTCAACGGGTCTGCAACATTCAGATCCGTATGTATTTTGCAAATCTCTATGTCTCCCTCCTTGACTTAATCACGGATGGAATTGAAGCGTCTCTTGATGTCCTTGGTTCTCTTGTGAAATCTGGATTCCTTTGCCAAGGCAATTGCACCAGTATTGTCACAAAAGATTTTCATTGGACCCGATGCACTAGGTATGACACCTAGATCGGATATGAACTCCTTCATCCAAACTCCTTCATTTGCTGCTTCCGAAGCAGCTATGTACTCCGCTTCACACGTAGATCCCACCACGACGCTCTGCTTGGAACTGCACCAACTGACAGCTCCACCATTCAATAAAAATACGTATCCGGTTTGTGACTTAGAGTCATCTGGATCAGTGTTAAAGCATGCATCGACGTAACCATTTACGACAAGCTCTTTGTCACCTCCATAAACGAGAAACATATGCTTAGTCATTTTCAGGTATTTCAGGATATTCTTGACCTCCGTCCAGTGATCCACTCTTGGATTACTTTGGTACCTCCCTGCTAAACTAATAGCAAGGCACAAATCAGGTCTGGTACACACCATTGCATACATGATAGAACCTATGGCTGAAGCATAGGGAATGACTTTCATTTTTCTCTATCTTCTGCAGTGGTCGGGCATTGAGTCTGACTCAACTTCACACCTTGTAACATAGGCAAGAACCCTTTCTTTGCTTGATCCATTTTGAACTTCTTCAAAACTTTGTCAAGGTATGTGCTTTGTGAAAGTCCAATTAAGCGTCTTGATTTATCTCTATAGATCTTGATGCCCAATATATAAGCAGCTTCACCGAGGTCTTTCATTGAAAAATTCTTATTCTCCTTTTATGCTATTCAGAAATTCAGTATCATTTCCGATCAACAATATGTCATCCACATATAATATCAGAAATGCTACAGAGCTCCCACTCACTTTTTTGTAAATACATGCTTCTCGAAAAGTATGTCTAAATCCATATGCTTTGATCACACTATCAAAGCGTATATTCCAACTCCAAGAGGCTTGCACCAGTCCATAAATGGATCGCTGGAGCTTGCACACTTTGTTAGCACCTTTTGGATCGACAAAACCTTCTGGTTGCATCATATACAACTCTTCTTTAAGATGTCCATTAAGGAATGCAGTTTTGACATCCATTTGCCAAATTTCATAATCATAAAATGCGGCAATTGCTAACATGATCCGGACGGACTTAAGCATCGCTACGGGTGAGAAGGTATCATCGTAGTCAACTCCTTGAACTTGTCGAAAACCTCGCAACAAGTCAAGCTTTGTAGACAGTAACATTACCGTCAACGTCTGTCTTCTTCTTGAGGATCCATTTATTCTCTATGGCTTGCCGATCATCGAGCAAGTCAACCAAAGTCCATACTTTGTTCTCATACATGGATCCCATCTCAGATTTCATGGCCTCAAGCCATTTTGCGGAATCTGGGCTCATCATCGCTTCCTCATAGTTCGTAGGTTTGTCATGGTCAAGTAACATGACTTCCAGAACAAGATTACCGTACCACTATGGTGCATATCTTACTCTGGTTGACCTACGAGGTTTGGTAGTAACTTGATCAGAAGTTTCATGATCATCATCATTAGCTTCCGCACTCACTGGTGTAGGAATCACTGGAACTGATTTCTGTGATGAACTACTTTCCAATAAGGGAGTAGGTACTGTTACCTCATCAAGTTCTACTTTCCTCCCACTCACTTCTTTCGAGAGAAACTCCTTCTCTAGAAAGGATCCATTCTTAGCAATGAATATCTTGCCTTCGGATCTGTGATAGAAGGTGTACCCAACAGTCACCTTTGGGTATCCTATGAAGACACATTTCTCCGATTTGGGTTCGAGCTTATCAGCTTGAAGCTTTTTCACATCATCGCAGCCCCAAACTTTAAGAAACAACAACTTGGGTTTCTTGCCAAACCACAGTTCATAAGGGGTCGTCTCAACGGATTTAGATGATGCCCTATTTAACGTGAATGCAGCCGTCTCTAAAGCATAACCCCAAAACGATAGCGGTAAATCAGTGAGAGACATCATAGATTGCACCATATATATCAAGTAAAGTACGATTACGATGTTCGGACACACCATTACGCTGTGGTGTTCCAGGTGGCGTGAGTTGCGAAACTACCCCGCATTGTTTCAAATGAAGACCAAAATCGTAACTCAAATATTCTCCTCCACGATCAGATCGTAGAAACTTTATTTTCTTGTTATGATGATTTTCCACTTCACTCTGAAATTCTTTGAACTTTTGAAATGTTTGAGACTTATGTTTCATCAAGTAGATATACCCATATCTGCTCAAATCATCTGTGAAGGTAAGAAAATAACGATACCCGTCGTGAGCATCAACACTCATCAGACCGCATACATCAGCATGTATTATTTCCAACAAGTCTGTTGCTCGCTCCATTGTTCGGGAGAACAGAGTCTTAGTCATCTTGCCCATGAGGCATGGTTCGCAAGCATCAAGTGATTCATAATCAAGTGATTCCAAAAGCCCATCTGCATGGAGTTTCTTCATGCGCTTTACACCAATATGACCTAAACGGCAGTGCCACAAATAAGTTGCACAATCATTATTAAACGTATATCTTTTGGCTTCAATACTATGAACATGTGTATCACTACTATCAAGATTTAGTAAAAACAGACCAGTCATCAAGGGTGCATGACCATAAAAGATATCACTCATATAAATAGAACAACCATTATTCTCTGATTTAAATGAATAACTGTCTCGCATCACACAAGATCCAGATATAATGTTCATGCTCAACGCTGGCACAAAATAACAATTATTTAGGTCTAAAACTAATCCCAAGGTAGATGTAGAGGTAGCGTGCCGACGGCGATCACATCGACTTTGGAACCATTTCCCACCAGCATCGTCACCTCGTCCTTAGCCAATCTTCGCTTAATCCGTAGCCCCTGTTTCGAGTTGCAAATATTAGCAACAGAACCAGTATCAAATAGCCAGGCGCTACTAGGAGCATTAGTAACACTACAAAAAAAAGACACATCCGTGACATTTTGGGCCGAACGAATTTTTTTCTGTCATACATATGACACTTCTATGACGATAATTGTGACAAAACGCGGTATCATCATAGATGTGGTGGGCTCCTACTTCTATGACAAAAAATCATGACAGAAAATGGGCTTTTCGTCCTGGGCGGGCCGGAGACGCAGGTGCATGACATTCTTTGGGCTGTCCATGACGGAAAAAACCGTGGTAGAAGCGAGGGCGAGGCGAGTTCCCGGTTACGGTGGGAGGTCGGGGGCCGAGCGATGCGCGTTTCTCTCATACACGTACGCGCGTGTGTGCGAGGCGTTGGCTCTAACTGAACCCGAGCGAGGCGTTGGGCTCTAACGGAACCCGAGCGATTGCACTGCAGGCTACGCGTTACTGAACCCGAGCGATCGATCGATGGCTGTTAACTGAACCCAATCGAGCGATTCCTTCACTACTGCTGCTAACTGAAGCCGATCGATGCTGCCTCTGGGACGAACAGTGAGCGTTGCGGGGGGGGGGGGGGGGGGGGTTGGATGAACAGTGAGCAGTGGCGTTGCCTCTGGATGAACAGGACCTCGTGGTGTGGAGGGCTGGATGAACAGTAGACGGTGGAGGGGTGCCCGTGGAGGGGTGGTTGAACAGGACCCCGTGGTGTGGAGGGCTGGATGAACAGTAGACGATGGAGGGGTGCCCGTGGAGGGGTGGTTGAACAGTAGCCGGTGGAGTAGCGCGGTGGAGGCTGGATGAACAAGAGCCCGTGGAGGCTGGAGGAGGTCGACGGTAGCCCGTGGAGGCTGGAGGAGGTCGACGGTGGAGATGAACAGTATCCCGTGGAGTCCCATTTTGCGGTACGCCACACCCCTCCTAATGAACAGGACCCCCGTTTCGACCGTAGGAGGTCTGTTTCGTCCGTTTTGCGGTACGCCACACCCCTTCGATCAACAGGACCCCCATTTCGACCGTAGGAGGTCCGTTTCATCTGTTTTGCAGTACGCCACACCCCTCCCGATCAACAGGACCCCCGTTTCGACCGTAGGAGGTCCGTTTCCTCCGTTTTGCGGTACGCCACACCCCTCCCCATGAACACGACGCATTTCGTTGCCTCCCCATGAACACGACGCATTCCGTTGCCTCCCCATGAACACGACGACGACGCTATTTCTCCGTTCCGACCCAGCCATGTACACGAGCCCTGGCCGTACGTATGCGCGAGTAGGTGTTCAAGACCCCGCCCGTATGTACACATACGTGGCCGTATTTTCTTTCTTGCACCCTCGCCGCTATACGTACGTGTACATGCTACGTGCGCGCCTCTACTACGACACGTACGCGCCTCTACTACGACACGTGCGCGCCTCTACATCCACCAGTATATATGTACATACACGTTCGCGACCAGAATGACAACGCTACGTACGCTTCGACCCGGTGGGTCCCGACTGTCAGGCACTTCCTTGCCTGCAAAGATGTAGCTGGTGGGTCCCAGCAGTCAAGGGGGCGAATCGTTTTTTCTGCCCGGACGCACTTCCTTGCGTGCGAAGATGTAGCTGGTGGGTCCCAGCAGTCAGGGGAAAACATTTTTTTCGCGAAATACGGTGGCCCGTCCGGTGGATCCCCGCTGTCAGGTGGAGGAATAATTATTTTGCACGTAATAAGGAGGCACTTCCTTGCTGCGGCCGTGGACCCAGCTGTCAGCCTCTCCACGTACAGTCCACGTCCAATGGAAGCCATTCCTTGACCACGTTGACCACGCCGCGCCGAGAGCACCAGGGCGGTGGACGACGGCGAGGCCTAGGAAGGGGACGACACGGAGCCAGGGAAGACGTGGCAGTGGATGCCCACGCGTAGAGGAGTACGAGGGTTCACTGGTTCGCTGCGGTGTGAGGCTGCCGTCGCCGCAGAATAACAAGGGGTGTGAGTGAGTAGAGGGATGGCCTGGCCAGCGGTGGGAGTAGTAGGGCGCGGTGAGGCCTCCGCCGCATCGCAGCCGACCACGGGAGGCAGGAGCACGAGGCACGACCGGTGCTGGTTTGGGCGGCTGGAGCAAGAATACCAGAGGTTGAAGAAGCACTACGGCCGTTGGATGGACATCGTACGGTCACTGGAGCTAGAATCGTGCATATTGACTAAGTTGACAAAGCCCTCCGTCCCCGTCAACTTAGTAGGCCCACAAGTTAGCCAGCCACTATACTGGGTCCCAGCTAACAGGGGGAGTATTCATTTTTTTATGCGTAATAAGGAGGCACTTCCTTGCGTGCGAAGATATAGCTGGTGGGTCCGAGCTGTCAGCGGCGGTAACGTTTTTTTCGCGAAATACAGAGGCCCTTTCGGTGGGTCCCTGATGTCAGGTGGAGGAATCATTATTTTGCGCGTAATAAGGAGGCATTTCCTTGCGTGCGGCCATGGACCCAGCTGTCGGCCTCTCCACGTACAGTCCACTTCAGATGCATGTCGGTCGTTGACCACGTTGACCAGGCCGCGCCGAGAGCACCAGGGCGGTGGACGACGGCGAGGCCTAGGAAGGGAACGACACGGAGGCAGGGAAGACTCGGCAGTTGTTTCCCACGCGGAGGGGAGTACGACTGTACGAGGGTTTACTGGTTCGTCTCCCGTCGCCGAAGAATTACAGCAGGTGTGGGTGAGTAGAGGGATGGCTAGGCCAGCGATGGGAGTACGGTGGGGCGGTGAGGCCTGCGCGGCAGCACAGCCGGCCGCGGGGAGGAGGGAGCAGGCAGTCCCGCCGGCGCTTGTTTGAGAGGCTGGAGCAGGAAGAGCAGAGATTGAAGAAGCACGACGGCCGTTCGATGGACATCCAACAGTCACTGCTTGTGCGTCAACCTTTTTTAGGAAAGCCTCAAATCTGTGGAAAACAGCATACATCCCATCTGCCATTATTTCTAATAATTTACAGCCCATTTGCTAATTCTTAAGGTTTTTTTGGAGCCCATATTCTTTTTGTTAGCATTACAACCCATATTGTGGCCACGGTTAAAAAATTATACGAAATTTTGCATATTTCGGTGCGGCCCGAACTGTTTTTAATCCCGAAATTTCGACTCACATTCAAACTGATTTTAAAAATAAATGTATATCAATATAAAATCCAACAAATTCTCCACGCATAAAAATTAATGTAATTTAAAATCTCAAAATGAAAAAAAGATATTTGAAACTAATTGCTGGTTTGATGTATTTAAAAAATGTACAGCCCATTTCTCATTACTGATAGGCCATTTTCTCGGCCAGCCGAATGAAGCTCTCCTCGTCTTGAAAGATTTGCAGCCCAACAGGCCTGACAAAGCGACTTACTTGGCAAATCACAAAAAACTGGGTTGTGGCCGTGGACCCAGCTGTCAGCCTCTCCACGTACAGTACTCTTCCGATGGAAGTCGGTCGTTGACCACATTGACCACGCCGCGCCGAGAGCACCAAGGCGGTGGACGACGGTGAGGCCTAGGAAGGGGACGACGCGGAGCCGGGGACGACGTTGCAGTGGATGCCCACGCGGAGAGGAGTACGAGGGTTCATTGGTTCGGCTGCGGCGTGAGGCTGTCGTCGCCGCAGAATAACAGGGGGTGTGGGTGAGTAGAGGGATACCCTGGGCCAGCGGTGGGAGTAGTAGGGGGCGGTGAGGCCTCCGCGACATCACAACCAGCCACGAGAGGCAGGAGCACGCGGCACGACCGGCGCTGCTTTGGGCGGCTGGAGCAACAAGACCAGAGGTTGAAGAAGCACTATGGCCGTTGGATGGACATCACACGGTCACTGGAGCTAGAATCATTCATATTGACTAAGTTGACAAAGCCCTCCGTCCTCGTCAACTTAGTAGGCCCACAAGTCAGCCACCCACTATGGTGGGTCCCAGCTAGTAGGGGGTATTCATTTTTTGGTGCGTAATAAGGAGACACTTCCTTGCATGCGAAGATATAGCTGGTGGGTCCGACCTGTCAGCGGGGGGAACATTTTTTTCGTGAAATACAGAAGCCCTTCCCACGTACAGTGCATGTACAATGCATAATAAGGAGGAACTTTCCTTGCGTGCGACCATGGACCTCGTGGGTCCCAGCCGTCAGGCTCTCCACGTACAGTCCTCTTCTGATGACTCTCGTATGTTGACCACACCGCGCCGAGCACACCGCGGCGGTGGACGACGGCGAGGCCCTAGACTGGAATGACCCAGAGATGGGGAAGACGCGGCAGTGGAGTCGCAGACGGAGAGGAGTGGGAAACTTGACTGGTTCGGGTGCGGGGTGGGCCTACACTCGGCAGAGAATAACAGGAGGTGCGGAGTGGATTGATGGCCTGGCCATCGGCGGGGTAGCGTTTCGCTGAGGAGCGCAAAACAACGCCGCTGGACGCCGAAGGCTGGAGCAGGCGGTTCCGGCAGCGCTGAGGGAAGAAGACGAGAGATTGAAGAAGAATGCCGGCCGTTGGATGTAAATCCAACGCCTTCTTAGGCTTCGACCTACTGGCCCACATGTCAGCCAGTCCATTTGTTTTTTAGTCCATTTGGTGGGCTGGGTGAAACAATGATGTAGCATCTATGCAGCCCGTTTAAATCCCATTTGCATTTTTCTCGAAATCCGCGGACTTGCTGGGCTGGGTGAAAATATCATGTTGGGCTAGACGGAGAAATGTTATAAAAACATAAACACATGATTGCACGTCAGTAAAATCTTTGCAAGCTTATGTATGCAATCACTAGGAGTTAACTTGCCAAGTTATATATAAACAATTACTATTATTATTTTCTAAGAACTTTCAACTTACGAAATAAAATATCATTTTAATTTGATGAGTTAATAGTACGTGGGGTATTATTATTTTTTAGGCTGGACGTGGGACAGTTGAGTTGGTTCTAGGGGAAAGTACTGGGAGAAAACTCAGTTTACATCGAAAAAGAAAGTGGGAGAAAATTCAGAGACCTGCTGGGTCCACCTGAGGAGGGGAATATGTTGGGAGGAAGGAGATTCAAAGCACGGCAGCCGAGTGAACTAGTTTTTTTTACGGACAAGTGAACTAGTTTACATACATAAGCAAATAGCCACTAAAAAAGCAATCAGGTTAATGGGTTCTTAAAAGAAATATTTCGGACAAAACAGATAATTACGACACATAGGCTAATGCATGAAACACTCAGATGATAAAGGTGCTTATAAACAGATAAAGTACAACATCTAGACCTTCCTGGCACGCTTGATCATGACGCTGCTGCTGTCCGTGTACTCGTCGGTTACGGGAAGCAGACACGCCCTCATGTCCAAGATCTGCCTGTACATGTCGTAGCATGCGTATGCGTCCTTGGCCGCATAGGTTATGTAGGCTAGATTCAGAGGTACCTCCCACGTGTTCAGGTCGTCTTCTTTCATGTTGGCGTATCAGGGGTCGATGATGGTCTCAGCGAGGTCAAGCACGGAGTCCTTCTCCTGCCCGTTGCTGATGATCTTGTATTGCTTCTGGATGTCGACAAGCTTGTTGCACCAGATGGCCGAATCGTCGCGTTCTTCCTTCCCTCCACCGTAGCGAAGGTGCAGTCGGCGCTGCCGATGAAACGGGCGAATGCTCCAGAACCTGGTGCAGCCATAGGACTGAGGCAAGGCAGAGCTTCACCGAGTCCGTATCGTTGGTGTACATCACATTCAACTTGGTGCAGCCATAGGACTGAACGGCGAACTCAAAGGGGAACTCCTTGCTGAAGTCCATATCCAGCATGCTCACCCCTCGGATCGCCATTGGAGTCTCTTCGAGTGAACGAGTGTGTAGGCGGTGGCAGCAGTTCACTTTTCAGCTCTTGGGGAACTGGATTCAACAGTAAGCTGAATGTGTACAGGCGACAACAGTTACTACCCCTCCCTCGTCCGCTGCACGCCCGGCAGAAGATGCACCCTCGACCACACGTCGATTCACGAGCGGGTCTGTATTGGTACTGTAATAACAGGAGTTAGTGGTCACTTTACTTAAATTTAATTAGCTTTAATAGAAATTTATACTTAAAACAAGCAATGCATTCGCTCGTTCTATCAGTGCCACAGGATCAACATGCACAACAATTAGAATTATTATTCTCAGGACGCACACAATCAGCACATTTGTCGCGCTTTCACAAAGATAATACTACCAAGTTTGAACTATTTGTTATGGTTGTTGTCCTCTGCATCATCATGCCGTGTTTCCCAGCTTGCAAGATTCAGAACCAACAAATAAGATCCAAATAATAAGTACAACAAAGATGCCTACACATCTCATTGATTCCCAGCTTGCAAGATTCAGAACCAACAAATAAGATCCAAATAATAAGTACAACAAAGATGCCTACACATCTCATTGATTCCCAGCTTGCAAGATTCAGAACCAACAAATAAGATTCAAATAATAAGTACAACAAAGATGCCTACACATCTCACTGATTCCTAGCTTGCAAGATTCAGAACCAACCCATTAGAGCCTTTTGATAAAGTGAATATCGGGATTAAATCCATCTTGGCTAGCCATGTCATACAATCAAGGAACTTGGCGAATGCTCTTGACCGTCACAACATCTGTAGTTGAGTATTCCTGTTTGCACAGCACAGATAATAAAGAGCATGATTACTATAATACTGGCACTATTGGAAGTCAACCTGCAGCTCCACTCGATGATTCAATTCATGCCACTTTTTCTGTAGTTCACCTGAAATGAAGTAAAAATTGTATCATTCAGCTAGCAAGAAGTACTTGCTCTTGTGAGCTGGCAGGTTATTCTTTAGTAGTTGCACAAAAATTGAGCAACATTAAGGTTGGCTGTCCGGCTCATGTAAGGTGCAACTATAATTTTCTTATCCTTTTGTGCAGTTCCACTAAAATAAAGTGCCATTGTGGTGACAGTGACGGCTCCATCTTGCAAAGGCTAATAAAATGTTGCACGAGATTACCAGCAGAACTTGACGGAGATTTTGGAAACTCCAATCACCATTTTGTGCAGTTCCAACAAAATTGAGAGATGTTGCCCATGTGACATTTTAGTTGAACTGCACAAGACACTCATTCCAAAAAAAAGTGTTTTGTGCAGTTCACCAAAAGGTCACAATAGCAACAAGGTGAAATGGATATCCCTATCTACACAAAAAGATAGAAAGTAAACAGTTGCTGGTCAATAAGAATATACGAAACATATACAAAATGAAAAGAAGCATCTTAATTATGTTCATGGCAATCACGCAAGGACAGTACAAATTTTAAAACGTCAGCAATGCTTCATGTTACCAGAAGCATTACAATCAACAATGAGATTCCTCAAATATGGGATTACTTTAATGGTGGCATTGCTTGTTTACCAGACACAATAAATCAACAGCAGCTAAAGAGTTGGTTTAAGGGCATGGGATCGTGGGGACACTAGGACACTCAGCAACGTAAAGGAGCAACTTACTGATCATACTGGGGAAAACAGCAGGAGTGCCATTTGTAACATAGTTTAATTGCATCTTATCACTGGAGGCATTAGATTAACAATAACACTGGTTAGACATGTCCCTAAGGTAACAGTGTGATCGCTTCATTTTACATGCGCCCTTACATTAACAACAGCAAAAGGTTGGTATAAGGACATGCGACAGTGGACGCATCAGCACAATGTACCTACAAGGAGGCATAAAGTGGTGATGCCGAGTTTGTTCATGCTATGTGAGGGCAGCAAACCTAATCCTGGAGACCTTGTACTATGTGAGGGCAGCAAATCTAATCCTGTAGACCTTTTACTATGTGAGGGCAGCAAATCTAATCCTGGAGACCTTTTACTATGTGAGGGCAGCAAATCTAATCCTGGAGACCTTTTACTATGTGAGGGCAGCAAATCTAATCCTGAGACCTTTTACTATGTGAGGGCAGCAAATCTAATCCTGAGACCTTTTACTATGTGAGGGCAGCAAATCTAATCCTGGAGACCTTTTACTATGCGATGGCAGCAAATCTAATCCTGGACATACTCTGTTGACTTGTCCACCAGCTGCCACTTTCTATCCTTTTTTCAACCAATAATAGATATGTTTCTTATCCAGTTTGTACTGCGTTTTCCCATTATTTCCCTTTTCAACCAAGAGACCGGTTGGGTATCCGGTCTCTACTACTTTCACCATATTATTTCCTCTTTGAATCAAGTCCTAGATTCATGCTACAACTTTCCCCCCTTTCTTCGTTGTTTGAACAAAGCCCTAGATTCGAATGCATGAGGTAGCTTTACCTCTAATAATACTAAAAATTTAGGTGGCTTTGGAAGAGCTGATGGGAGTAGAAAAAGATGCACATGCAGACACGTGGGGAGCTGGGGCAGTAGAGCAAGGCCGCTTTCGAAGAACTTATACCTGAGGGTCGCCGGGATGTCGGCGACGGCAGGTCGGATCTGCGGACAATACGGCAGGGAGAAAGAAGGGTCGGAGGACCTCCCGAGCCGGCGCTGTGTCGGAGAGAACGACACGGGCAGAGGATCGGGCCCCTCCGGTAGCTGTGGGTTTCCTCCCTCGGCGGTGATGACCGCGTGAATGATGCACCTTTTAGTCATCTACACACACCGGCCGAAGGGATCCGGCCGGATCTGTGACCAACGGTGAGCAGAGAGAAAATGTCGCTACCGCTGTCTTATTTATATCTAGAGAGGATGAGAGAATGAAGAGAGCAACCCTAGTAAAGCAAGCGCTTAGGCCCCTGCGTCCATATATAGTGGAGTGATTATCTTTTTTCTCTCCACAACAAGCGTTTCAATTTGTGTACGTGGCATTAAAGAAAAGAAACTCTCTATTTAAGGTGACTACTGTACAACTCCTACTTACTACTAGTAGTACTACATTATTGTTCACTTGTGCTCCCCGCCCCTCCATTCATTGAACAACCCCACGGGTGAATAAACATACAGTAAGTACTGTATTTATACAGAATGAATAAGCTCGAACTATTTTCGCGTAGTTAAAAGTTGAGGGCGGGGCTTTTCCCGGGCAGTACGCGCGGCAGTTTTCGGGTAGGCGGTTTGACAGAGAGGCGAGGAGGGTGAGCTAGTGGGGCTGTGCGATTTGATGGCGCGTTACTGCTGGAAAGACTTGTGATATGACCACTCACTATAGTCATGAATTACTTGCGCTCCGACCGGGGTGATGCCCCCTTCCGTTCCGCGCTCTAATCTGGTGCATGACACGTCGACCCGGATGCTGGCTCTCCCACATGTCGGAGTAGTAAGAAGGAGCAAAGAATGATGCGGTATATACTAGTACTATACTACAGTACTACTCAGGTCGGAGGAGTGTGAACCACGGCAGCCCAGTGAACCAGCAGTGCGAACCATGGTAGCCCAGTGAACCAGCAGTAGAAAACAATGTGGTGATATGGCCATAAAAAACAATGTGCTACGGTCCACACTGTAGCATGTACAGTAACACTCCTCTTTGTTTGGATCCCCGAGTTAGAGCTAGTTTCGGTTGAAATAGCCTCAAATTATCGAAACAAGAGGGGTTAGTTTGAGCTAGTTTGCTCTAACCCAGCTAAAAAACTAGCCCGGTGGAGAGGTTCTAATTGGGTTAGTTATCCTCGGGCCCACTAAAAGAGAACTAAAAAAATCTCCCCTGCCCGCACCACATCGCTCCCCCCTCTCGCACGACTCCTCTCTGTTCCCCATAGGGCCGCTCGCCCTCTCTCTCCTCCGGCCGCCCTCTCCTTCCGGCCTCCGCCGCCCTACTCCGGCCGCCCTCTCCCTCCGGCCTTCGAAGGTCGCCCCGCTCCCCCTTCACCAGTCGTTTTTCTCCCTCTGTCATGCGCGGTGGTGGCGCATCTACCAGGGAGGTCGCGAGAGTGGTGAGTTTGTTTGTTCCTTCTCTGTCTCACGGGCATATCATTGATCTTGCTTGCTCTAGCGCTAATTCTGATTTGGAAAAGTAGATCCTGATCAAACTTGGTATAGATTTGTGGTGCACACATGGAATTGTTTGATGCTGCTTGAGGAGGTAATAAATCTTTCTAGAGGCCCAAAGATTCAGGTCACCTTTCTAGGTATTTCAATTTCAGGCCTGCATTATTTCTAGAGGCCCAAAGATTCAGTTCACCTTTCTAGGTATTTCAATTTCAGGCTTGCATTATTTCTAGAGGCCCAAAGATTCAGTTCACCTTTCTAGGTATTTCTGTTTCAGGCTTGCATTATTTCTAGAGGCCCAAAGATTCAGTTCACCTTTCTAGGTATTTCACTTTCAGGCTTGCATTATTTCTAGAGGCCCAAAGATTCAGTTCACCTTTCTAGGTATTTCAGTTTCAGGCTTGCATTATTTCTAGAGGCCCAAAGATTCAGTTCACCTTTCTAGGTATTTTAGTTACAGGCTTGCATTATTTCTAGAGGCCCAAAGATTAAGTTCCTAGTCGGCGGCAAGCGGCCCTGCTACCCATGCCGGTGTCGACCTCAACTCGCAAGGGCCGGCGTCGGAGGGGTTCCCGGGGCTTGGGCTCTACAGAGCCTTCCTCCAGAGCGACGATGGCGAGCTCCTCCCTCAGTGCGTGAGGGGCTCCGGGCTCCCTCCCTATCGTGAATGACTTCCGTGATGAGTTAGCTCATTCTTTGTTTCATGAAGTGTTTTTTATTTTGTGAAGCTTGATTGATGACTTGTATGTTTAAGTGGGATATCTCATTTGTATGGACAAAGTAAAAGTTATCATGTTTTGCAAGCTTGATTTGTATAGATGGTTCGTTTATGTCAATTGTGAGCAGGAGGAGGCCACAGAAGAGCCGGCCACACCAAGAGGGTGCTTGGATCCAAGGGACTTATTTTAGTCTGACTAAAAATAGTCTCTTTAAGAGGCTAAAGTTCCAAGCACTCCTGACTAAAGAGGGGCTAAAACTAGTCTTGAGACTAAAAAAATTTAGTCAGGGGTACCCCTACTAAAATGTGGATTAGTCCTCTCTCTCCTCATTTAACTCCTCTCCTTTAACACAGGCGAGTTCTGGATTGGAGGGGTTGGAGGATAATAAATGCTCATTAACTTGATTTTAGTCTCTTTAGTATTTGGATCCAAGCATGGGTGAGGCTAGCAAGTTTTAGTCCCACTACTTTTAGTCATTGAACTAAAACGTATCCAAGCACCCTCCAAATCCGGCAGGAAATTGGGCCCAAAGTAGTCAAATGATTGAGATAGAGCATTTATTGTCAATCTAACCCTGCCATCCATACACTTCTTTGGTTTAGAGTTAGTTCAGGGTTAGAATCTAACTCTAACCTCTAACCGAGTTAGAGTTCTCCTCGTCTCGGTTCATCGCCATCATACTTTCCCCATTCCTGTGTTTTCAGTATCCTGCGAATCAAAGAGGCCCTTTTTTTTGCCGGAAAAATCAAAGAGGCCCTTAGACTGGTTTCGGTCCGGTCATTTTTTATAAACGTGTTATGTCCAAAATTTAATGAACGTGCTCCGGTTTCCACGAAAATAATCCGGTTTCATGTAGTAATTCATTCATTTATTTATTCTTCTGCGGGGGGTTTGCATGTAATTCGTGATGTCTGAAATGTAAAGTACCCCGGCATATGCTCCGAGTCGTGCATGCACTACGACCCAGATGCTCTATGTCCCACATGTCGGCGAATGGGAGCACGTGGAAATAGCCTAGGAGTACATATAGGAGGATAAATGTGTGAAATAATATGTACTGTGAAGCGTAGCCGCGGTTCGAAAAGGAGACCTAAAGTGATGACAGCTATAGGTCGCACGCACCCAACTAGTGGTACTAGACATACGACTAATTTTTTCCTCAAAAAAAAGAGGCACGAGTGCTCAGTACTCCTATTCTATAAACACGAGTCCCATCTGACAACAGCGTCCGTGCTACAGCTAGCTCTCCTCCCTCGTTTCTCTCTTCTAGTAATTCTAAACTCGGCCGACGCCCGGTGGGCAGGGTGGGTTTGCTCAACTACGGCCCCACCTCACAGTGAAAACGTTACGACTGGAATAAAAATGCCATATACTCCCTCCGTTCATAAATATAAGCCTTTTTAGATACTATTTCAAATGGAATACAACATACAGATGTATGTAGACATAGTTGAGAGTGTAGATTCACTCATTTTGCTCCATATGTAGTAGTCACTTGCTGGAATCTTTAGAAAGACTTATATTTGGGAACGGAGGGAGTACTATACTAATAAAACATTAAGGCCACGAGGCGATGCAGTGCTGGTTATAGGAGGCAAGAAGAGATGCATCCATCGACGACGTCCACCTCCTCGACTCAGGGAGCCGGCCCACCGAACGGTGCCTAAGTAGCAGCGGATTTTGTGGCCAGGTCGACGTGCTTCTGAACAATGGCGTCCAAAGATTCCAGCCGCTGGAAGAAGGCCAACGTCTTTTTGTCCTCGCTTACCTTGTAGTGGCCTATGTAGACGATTTCCTCATAGACGTGGATGTGCAGGTCGACGGTTTCTTGCATGGCGAGGCGCTGCGCGGCGAGCGCGGCCTCGAGGTGCACATTCTTCGTTGCGACCTCCGGCACCTGCAGGGCCACCAGGGCTTGAAAGAGTTCGTCACCATGGAGGCCGATGAGGGTGGCAGGCAATGAGGAGCCTGGGCGCGCGGGCTGGAGCAGTACGGCAAGGTCGTCCGCGCGCTTCTTGACGGCGGTGAACTTGCGGATGGAGTTGACCATCATGTCATCCATGCGAGAAGCGAAGCCGGTGTCGGCGAGGGCTACGATGCCTGCGGTCGCCAGCACCGTCTGGAAACGCTGTGCGGTGCGGGGCCGTAGGCCGGCGCCTTGGATGATTTGGCACAGCCGACTGCCGCTCGCGTCCATCGCCTCCATAGGTGCTTGTGGCTTCTGGTCACTTGGTCTTGGATTGGAGTGAGCAGTGTTGCGCAGAGACTTGGGAGTAGATGGATTGGAGTGGTGGGGCGCCTTTATTATATAAGAGTCCAAACTCTATTGCATTCACATCGTGCTGGCTCTATTCTGCTTCTCCAATTAATTCCCTCTGCATGTAATTGAGGATGCATCATTGACCGTTCAACGTCTCGGGAACAGCTACCCTCTCCCTCCTTGGCATTCAAGCACCTATGGACCCGTCGACGACGAGGTGCCTATGGTGACTTCATAAATTTCAAGATGATAGTGCCGCGCGTGTGTGCGTTCATAGGGGTGAGTGTATGCGCGTGTATATGAGCGCTTGCGTCTGTACTGTGTAAAAAAATGTAAATGCGTGTCAAAAAGAGACTAGTCAGTATACTCAATATTGTGCACCTCGGAGAGGAAAACGATAGAACTAGTACGTATTTATTTACGGTGCAGATTCACTCATTTTTCTCCATATGTACTCCGTCTCGGTGTAGTCTAGTCACTTGTTGAAATCTCTAGAAGGGCAAATACTCCTTTCTGGTTTACAGGGCTATACTAGAAAGTAGTTGTACATACTAGTACAATAGTGGGCTCACATAGCAATTTTGTCTCATGCAAGAGCCTGGCTATATGCGTGCTCCAATGTTCTCAACTGCAACGTTTGGTTTGCGCTTGGCTCTTCGCCTCTTCGAGAAGACGAACAATGATGTTACTACTACTGCTTCTACAGTGTCGAATCCACTGCTGCATGTCCGTCCACCGCGAGCGGGACGGATAGCTTGTTGTAGAAGTACTACTAAGCAAAAGCCTGTCCTCGTTTGTGAGCAACTGCGCGCATGGGTGAGGGAGAAGGCGTGTAGTAAAATCAAGCTTCTCCTCATTGTACGAGTTGACGTGACACATCATAGCACTGGCCCCACATGCTTGCCTCTAAACTTGGCTAAAAGACCCATAGTGTACAATATATTTGCTGCAACCTCTAACATTTACCCACCACAAATTAAAATATATGTGGCCGTATGCATCGTTCTGATGCAGAGGCCGGGAGTCCCCCCTTTTCAAAAAAAACAAATTAAAATATATATTCCTGTCTTGACCAGATGAGCGTGCAAACTACAATCACCAGGGTGTCAGGTAGGGCCAGAAGACTATTTTAATTTTTTTAAAAAACTTCGAGACGGCCACATAGCATGGAGCCGACCCCAACGATTTTAAGCTTACAGGCACGATACACGCTATCCTAGACTACTCTACACATGAAACTGCCACACGAGCGTCCGGGCTGCGCTTGGCTCTTCGCCTCTTCGGGAAGTCGAACAATGATGGAGTACTACCGCACTGGAGGAGTACTACAGTATGCTTCTGGCCATCTGATACCGATTGAACTGCTGCATGTCCATCGCGTGCGGGAGGGAGAGCGTGTAGCGAAAGCTTCTCCTAGTCTTGCCAGCCACCACGCTCATGGGCGAGGGAGGGACGCTCCTGCCTTTGCGTGTATGACAGGTCGGCCCGACAGGTGTGTGGCCAACCTGTCATACAGCCAAAGGCAGGTGCAGTTAAGTCCGCGAGGGAGAGGATAATGAAACTTCTCGTTGATGTACGAGTTGACGCGACACATCAAAGCACTGCACTCGATATATTTCAATAATTTGCGTTTACCGATGCATTAATTACAATGCATGCATGCATGCCGTGACTCTCCTTTTGATACTTGCATGTGTTGATTCAATGCACCTTGAAGTAGTATAAAATATGTGACGGTAAAGCTTTGTAATACCCTGGCCCAAGTCGAGAGATGGTTGTGCACGAGGAGGGCGAGATCATGCAGACCGAACAGGACCCGACGATGGAGCTCTCTAAGGTCTCGATGGACCTCACCGTGCTCCACTACCCCTTGTGCCTCCGCCCCTTGACGCCTCCAGTGTATGAGGTTCGAATACACCTCGTCCGTTCGGCTGATTGAGCAAGGTGCAGGTTTCTTGATTGATGTGCTATTCGATTGATTTTTGCAGTGCAAGGGAGGGCACCTGGCCTGCGCGGACTGCCGCGTCGAGCGCCCCGGGAACCAGCGGCAGTGCCAGAAGTGCGAGCGCGGTGGTGGCTTCGACGTGCGGAACACAGCGGTGGACTCCGTCCTTTCGTCGGTGAGGGTGGAGTGCCCGCACGAAGGCTGTGGGCTCTACGTCACTTTCCACAAGCTCGCCGATCACCAGAGCGTGTGTCCGCTCGCGCCCTGCAAATGCCCCGTGCCCGTCTGCGGCTACGAAGGCCCGCCGCCGGCGCTCTACCACCACATCAGCATCGTGCATCCCTGCCCGTGCACAGGATCCAGTACAGCAAGGTGCTCCAGCTGCAAGTGCCACTGTCGGAGCCACGGCTCTTGCTGTTCACGGAGGAGGAGGACCGCGCGTTTTTCTTGGTCGGCGGCGTGCTCGACATCGGCGCGCCTATCGCCGTGTCGGTCGTCTGCATCAGAGCGGGGGCGTCCCCACTGCCGCACTACGTGCCCAAGCTGTGGGCGAACGGCCCGCCGGGGGAGCCCAAAGGCACGACCGACGCCGTCAAGGTGGAAATGGAGGTGACAAGCAGCAAGGATCCCGGCGACGTCGACGTGCAGAAGCTGACCTTCTTGGCAGTTCCGCCCAAGCTGCTGGCCGGGGCTAAGCTTGTGTCCCTCCACATTCAGATTGACAAGCTCACGTCCTAAATGTTTCTACAGTGCCTTCTGTTTACCTTAGTAATATGCTAATATAGGGATTACCTTGGTCTACTTTAGCTTAAGAAATGGTGGGTTTTGGTGGCGATGCAGCAATTACTTCGACATCAGATCAGTAATTTCCAATAGTCGAACGGATATTTTGTGTCTGTTGGATATAAAGTTTCTTTGGGCAAGAAGTACTACTTGTCATCAAAATGGATAAAAGGAGATGTATGTAGACGTATTTTAGTTCTAGATACGTCCCTTTTTATCCATTTGGATGACAAGCACTCCCTCCGTTCCACAATACATGCCTTCCATTTGTCAAAATATAGATGTATCTAGACATGTTTTAGTATATAGGTACATCCATGATAGAGCCAATCGGATGGTTGAGAACACTACAATTCGTAGCTACAGATGTGTGTGTGACTCCCAGATGCAGAGGCCGGGGGTCATCATCCTCCTATTCGAGAAAAAATAGACGCATGTGTGAGAGGACGAGTGCGTGCGTGCACCTCTTCTCTTCCTGTATAACGTACTACTAAACTCAGAGTACAAGTTTTTGTGGGTGGCATGATGGTGCGTGCGAGAAGTCCCGAGAGATAGGTTTAATGCATCTGAAAAAAAGACTAGCCTAGAGCTCGCCACGCGGCTATTCCTGTCGAACGCCCCATTAACCGTAAGATATGTATACGACGGTGCCAGTTATTGCACGTACACAGCAGTACTCCCTCCTTTCCGGTTTATAGGGCTTAATTCAAAAATCTCACCAACCAAGATGGTGAGTGGTGGAATATTTTTTGTAGTTTGCAAAAGCACCTAATTAATGCTCTTATTTTTCTCAAAAAATTATGTTTATCAATGCATTAATTGCAATGCATGCATGCATAAAGTACATGTATTGGTCAATTTTCTCTTAATACTTGCATGCAATGATTTAATGCACCTTGGAATCTGAACATGTGTTGGGGAACAACCAAATTGAGCCTTATAAAATGGAAAAACTAAAATTTTGAGATAAGCCCTATAAAATCGGAAAGGAGGGAGTAGAAAAAGAAGTACTCCATCCGAGAATAGTGCCGCACTTCGAAACTAGAACCGTCAATAAATTTTGAGCTTGCGTCTCGTCACATTCCAAATTACTCCACGCTATATTGAATTGCAAACCTGTTCACACCGATCACAACCTAAATGGTTTCCCACTTAGGAGCGTATTAGTACCACGCTATATTGAATTGCAAACTTGTTCACACCAATCACAACCTAAACGGTTTCCCACTTAGGAGCGTATTAGTACTCGGTTATAAATACTAGTATGCCAAGATGACTGCACATTCCTCCTCAACCCCTCATCCACAAAAACAAACAAGTCATTCAGCATCCTTCCCTTGCGTCTGCCATGGCCAGCGTGAGTTCTGGGTCGAGAGATTGCCACCAGGGAGAGGCGAGCATGGAAGCGGAAGCACGAGAGATGTCCCGCCTCGCTGCGAGAGCAGCCGACATGTCCCGCCGCGCGGAAGTAGCAGCACAGAGGTCCCGCCGCGCCGCTGAAGCAGCACGGAGGTCCCGCCGCGCCGTCAATGCAGCAGACTGGTCCGGCCGCGCCGCGGAAGCAGCAGAGATGTCCCGCCGCGCCACGAATGTAGCAGAGATGTCCCGCCGTGTCGCGGCGGCCTGGGAAAATTTCTCGCGGGCAGGCGACGACTGTTACAGGCGCATGGATGCGATCGTCCATAGCCAGATGGATCAGATCTCCGGCTGGGCGAGGTTGCAGGACGACATGAAAGCCTCGTTTGAACAGGCTACCGGCGTCATCCGGCAACTAAGGGAGGGCAATGAGAGGCTCCGGGCCGAGCGCGACCTGCTGAGGGAGAAAATCGTCCGAAGTGCAGACCAGCAGGAGGAGACCAGTGCCTTGTTGAAGAGGACTGGCGTCATCGTCAAGAAACTTATGGACGAGAATGACATGCTCCGCAACGAGCGCCAAAGGCTGGTGGAGGAATCTGTGGATGTTCTCAAGCAGCGTCTTGAGGACACGAAAGAGCTCATCGCCGCTCGCCAGGGAGACTAGTTCCTGCGGCCTGCAGCAACGCATCAAGAAAGTAGAGATCAATGAGCCAGATCCTTGTCATCCTTCTTCTTTTGCGCTTGTGTATTTTGGGTGTAGCCGCATGTGGCTTTTTTAATTATCTTTCTAATTATGTAAGACAATTAATCGTCCTTATCTTTCTGTGGAAGATAAATGTTGCGAGGCTGGAATGAAGAAAACTCTTGCTGTGGTGACCCTGGCGTTGCTGATCTTCTAGTTGCTGCTGGGCTTCCTTTAGTTTACTGGTTTCTTTTGATGTAATAATCGGTTTAGGATGTGGATTGTGTCGTCAGTTGTGAAATGTTGGGTTCTAGCGCGGATGTTTGGCCTTTTTTGGCCTCTTGGGATGTTGCGATTTCAATCTGGTAGCTTTTAGTCCTTCGTGTTAGGCTGGGGTTGTGCTGAACTTCTTGTGAATTGTGGTGGTTTTCAGTAATGAAAATCGGAAGGGGCAAGCCCTTCTTTGATAAAAAAATCGTCCTTATATATTCATCAGTCTTGCTATAAGTCACAGTAGATGCTATATAGGTCCGTCGGAACTTACATCAAGATCCGTGCTTTCAGATTTTCTTTTTTCTCTCTTAAATCTCAGTCGAGTGAGACATAGCCACGCCATTAAACAGAGGCTCGGGCGCCATTAATGGAGACCTTGGGAGAGAGGTGGACGGCAGGTGGAGGTCAAAGGGCTCTCCTCCCGATAAGCACGCACAGGGGTCTGATCGCACGCATCTCGTACTCAAATAGCTACCCTGCACGGCGCCCAAGCTAATAAAAAATGGGGACGCGTGGCGGCACGTAAATGGTACTAGTAAGTAGAACGCCCACGGTTTCAATAATACTTGTGTTTCCGATTGTAACGTGACAACACTTGTTCCAAAATGACTTTGTTGATTGTTAATGTGTGCGCCTTCGCAAATTGGACTGCAAATTTACCACAGCATGTTGGTGCCATGTCATGGCACCAAGCCAAGTTTCATTATTTTCATGCGTGTTTTGGATTTACAGGAATTAAAAAACTAAGTTTCTCAATGTTTCCAACCCAGCCACGACGCCCAGAATTTTGAATTTCATTCCCATTTCTTGCATGGAACCTAGAAATTTACCCGAGGACACACATGTGATTTTTCAACCAACTTTGGTGCACTGGAACATGTGCTTGTATTTCAAATTTGAATTATGCACACAAAGGTGATACGTTCCCTCCCAGAACCATGAGCCTTTTTGAGAGAAGCTCCGATTTGCAAGAAGCTTATACCAAAATTTGTTCCTATTCGGCCAATTTTTTTTACCACGGCATGGTACTACCATGACATGACACCATGCCAAGTTTCATGATTTTAAAACCAAGTTTCTCAATGTTCTCGACCGAGCCACGATGCCCAGATGTTTGAATTTTATTCTCATTTTTTGCATGGGACCTACTCCCTCCTTCCATCTATATAAGGCCTAATGTGTTTTTCAAGACAACCTTTGACTATTGACAAGATTAATAGCACATGAGATGTATTCTATGAAAATTATATTATTGGAAGCTCCTTTGACATACAAATTTGAAGGTATGCTTTGTGTAAGTTGCATGTCATATATTATTGCTCTAACGTTTGGTCAAAGTTAGCCTCGAAAAACGCATTAGGACCTATATAGATGGAAGGAGGGAGTAGAAATTTACCCGAGGACACAAATGTGATTTTTCAACCAACTTTGGTGCATGGGAGCATGTGCTTGTAGTTCAAATTTGTATTATGCACATTAAATAACCAAAAACTCAATTAATGTGTAAATAAGGCCAAATGAAGCCGGAATAATTCCAAAATTTAATAGGGCACTAATGTAGTTCTATGTTACCTTTGTAAATAAACTCAAGGGGGACAACGTATATCGTTTCGCACTCAAAGGTGGCACGTTCCCTCTCAGAAGCACAAGCCTTCTTGAGAGAAGCTTCGGTTTGCAAGAAGCTTATACCAAAATCTATTCCTATTCGGCCAATTTTTTTACCACAACATGGTAGTACCATGACATGACATCCATGCCAAGTTTCATGATTTTCAGACGTGTTTTGGATTTACAAGAATTTTAAAACCAAGTTTCTCAATGTTCTCGGCCGAGCCACGATGCCCAGATGTTTTAATTTTATTCTCATTTCTTGCATGGGACCTAGAAATTCACCCGAGGACACAAATGTGATTTTGAACCAACTTTGGTGCACGAGAGCATGTGCTTGTAGTTCAAATTTGACTTATGCAGATTAAATGACTAGAAACTCAATTAATGTATAAAAAATGACAAACGAACCCGGAATAATTCCAAAATTTAACAGGGCACTAATGTAGTTCTATGTTGCCTTTGTTAAGAAACTCAAGGGGGGAGCATATATCGTTTCACACTCAAAGGTGGCACGTTCCCTCTTAGAACCACGAGCTTCCAAATCGGCCCAATTTTTTTACCACAACATGTTAGTGCCATGACATGACACCATGCCAGGTTTCATGATTTCCAGGCGAGTTTTGGATTTACATGAATTTAAAATCAAAGTTTCTCGATGTTCTCGGCCGAGTCATGACGCCCAGATGTTTGAATTTCATTCTCATTTCTTCCATGGGACCTAGAAATTCAACCAAGGACACACATGTGATTTTTCAACCCACTTTGGTGCACCGGAGCATGTGCATGCAATTCATATTTAGATTATGCACATTAAAAGTCCAGAAACTCAATTAATGTATAAAAAGGCCAAATGAACCCGGAATAATTCCAAAATTTAACAGGGCACTCATATAGTTCTATGTTGCCTCTGTAAATAAAATCAGGGGGGAGGCAACGTATATCGTTTCGCACACAAAGGTGACACGTTCCCTCTCGGAACCACGAGGCTTGTTGAGAGAATCTCCGGTTTTGCAAGAGGCTTATACCAAAACTTGTGCCAATTCAGCCAAAAATTATACGTATGAAAACAGGGTTTAGATTATCCCAAACATCTCGCTACCTAGACAAATAATGTACTATGATTTGAATTCAACATAAAATGGATACAAATATTTGAATTGGAGAGCGTATGGTACATGTAGTTCATAGTGAAATATGATTACTGCTATATGTATGTTTTTTGTTATCAAGATAGTATTTAAATTATTGTATAACTTGACAACAATCGTATTCAAATAAGGAAAATTGATTCAAATTTAGTCCATATGGTAGACGACAATATATATGTTCACATGGTGGAGTAAAATGTTCATATATGATGGAAGATCAAAATGTACGACTACATCAATTATAAACCGCAAGGTCACCTAACGATATATTCGAATTCAACATAACGTGGATTCAAAAATTGAAATTCGAGATCATGGCATCTGTAATCATATAAAAAGGGACATTACTCTTTCTTTGGTGGGAATTGATTTGTTTTTTGTTGTTGTTGAGGGAAGTGCGAATCGATTTGGTACTGTGCCGGGTAATCTTGTTCTCCCGATTTTTTCAATGGCATCTATAGCAATATAGTAAAAGGGGACATGACTCTCTTGTGTCTTGTATGAATTGTTTTTTTTACACGTTAAGTTTGTTCTGCCGAACAAGGAATCCACACCTTGTTATCCCGAAATTTTCAAGCTCGAGTATCTTTTGTCTCACCTGCTTTGAAACTCTCGCTTCTTCAACCCGCACCGCGCCTTGTTATCCCGAAATTTGGACGCGCGCGAGAACTCCCTCCTCATCCGAAATCGCTCCCGCAGCCCAGACACGCGAAATCCCCCTTCTACCCCTCAGCCGGAAATGAAGCTCCACATCGCGGTGTCAAAACCGGTGGGGGTACGCTGGTAACTTACCCTACATTTCGGACAAGCGCGTCCCTAATCTTGGATCCCCCTCCCCCTTCGCCCCCCATTCGTACACTGAGGCCGCCAAAACCCGGGAAACCCCACGCTCCTCCGTCGGCCTCCCGACCGCCGCCCAGCCGGAGACTCTTCCCCGACTACGTCGTCCACCGCAACAGCTCGCCGTCCCTCATCCACCGCACCGGATGAGGATCCGTTGTCGATCTCGTCGTCCCGCCGGATCAGCCGCCCCATCCTCCACCTCCAAGGAACTGCCCCGACGTTCGCCTCGTCTATCGCGCCACCTCAATCCCCACAGTGCCGTCTTGACCTGCCCCACCGGAACCGCAACACCCTCACCAATTCCTCCGATGAAGCCGAGGCCAACTCAGCGCCACCAAGGAGGTTCTGCACTCACCGCTGCATTTTATCTTTTATTCGATCTCACGAGGCTGCCGGTGCTCGATACCGAGCAGACATGGCGTGTCTCCATCAACGGCGCCGTCGCCGGCCACATCATCCACGGCGTCTCTCCCCCATGTCGTTGCTTCCTCGGCGGCGACTTCCACAACGGCACTAGCTGTAGCTACTCTGGCTCTCGATCGCGCCGCGGTTCTGTTCTTGCTGTCGGTCGCGCTGCTGCACTGCTCCTGCTTTCGTTCGTGCTGCTGCTCTGCTCTTGCTCTCGCTTGCACTGCTGCTGTTGCTGCACGACCTCCGGCAGCTACAGGAGTTGCTGCTTTAGCACTCGCTCGCGGTGCTACTGCACGACTTGCTCTCTTCTAGTGCGTTCCCTGCTCGAGCGTCTGCTGATTTAGATCACCGCTTCTCTGCTACTAGTGCTTGAACGCCCTAAACATCTATTGCAATGCTCTGTTACTAGTTCAATCAGTTTCGACAATAAAATTCAGTTTCGATTGTGAAGTTCATTTTCTTCAGTTAAGTTCAGAGTGAACAGTACTTACAACATCTGTCGGAGCGGCCGTGGCACGGCTGATGCGTTTTACATCTACTCCCTCCGTTCCGAAATATTTGTCTTTCTAACATTTCAAATGGACTACAATGTACGGATGCATGTAGACACATTTTAGAGTGTAGATTCACTCACTTTGCTTCGTATGTAGTCACTTGTAGAAATATCTAGAAAGACAAATATTTAGGAACGGAGGGAGTAGCACTTTTTCGTGATGTATTTTACATCATCTATTGCAGATGATATTAGGGTCCCACTTCAGATTAACATTGTTTGTCTTGTCATGCTTCAGCCTCGTCGCCGTACACCTTAGCGGAGCTGCTCCAACGACGGAGCCGTCCATCACAGCGGAGGAGTACCCTCGGCGCCGTTTCCAGAGGCCTTGGATCTTCTTCCCCGCCTCTGACAGTCACACCAGCATCATCACCATCCTCCACGTCCAACCCAATGATTTTGAGGTCCACAAGGCTATGCCAAAGAGGTTGTACACTCGTCGCATCACTTTGTTTCTCCATTCCTCTTTTCTTCCAATTCATGTGAGCCAAACACCCAGGTTGACTGAAATCCTATGTTTCCAAATGCTCTGTTTTGCACGTGCATTCCTATCCTATTCCTGTGCTTTTCCTGTCCCTGCGTTTATAGAATCCTCCAATTCTAAGGAGCCCTTATAGATTTACTTCATTTTCAGATAGGCGTCAAAGAAAACTCTGTGCGTTATGTCCTGCTCCTGCCGTGCCATCATCCACCCCACCTGAGGTGCACCATCGACAGAAGCGTTCACTGCAGCAGAGATCCCCCCTGCAGACTTCCTTTCGACGCCTCAGATCATCTTCCCCGTTGCCGGCAGCCACGCCAACTGCATTACCATCATCGACTGAGCAGATGAACCTGGGGACTACACAGTTCTGGAAGAGAGGTCGCAGTCTTTCGTGTTTGCTTACGTTATACATCGGTTATTATTACCTGCTACTTTATCGTTCAATCTTGAGTTTTGAATTGCCCATGGGTCTCATATCAAGCCAGCAACGAATAGTATCTGTCTACTATCTGGTTCATCTGGGGTCTTCTATGTGGTTCATGTTGGGTGGGCAACAAACAATAGATGATCCATTGTCTATCTTTTTAAACTGAAGCTATAATCTACCTGCTATCATTAGTTTTGGATCCATCCACTCGCTTGCTACCATCAGTCTTGATTTTTGCATGCACACCTTAGGCCTTACAAAATCTAACTATTTTTTTATTATGCATGTCAGATATTGTACACAATCGTACTGAACATGTAGAGAAAAAGAGAAGACCATTGCGTGCGAATATAATGTCATGCAGACGCCGTTCCAAGGTGGGCGAAGTGCCCCCCCTCTGCACTTCCAAATTGTATTCCAGAGGAAGATAACTGTTCAAATGGAGATTCAGAAGGAGCCGACCACGCCCGTTTACCACCTGAGGTGTTTGCTCTAACCTGGCATGCTGATGTTGGTCATATCATGCATATGGCGCCTTGCATTGCTTACATTATACATCTTATATGTCATCAGCTTAGTTTAGATTTGCTTTGTGTGAATGCCACCTGTTTGGTTTCTATATCATACTCCCACCATTCCTAAATATTTATCTTTTTAGAGATTTCAACAAGTGACTACATACGGAACAAAATGAGTGAATCTACACTCTAAAATATGTCTATATACATCCGTATGTGGTTGTCCATTTGAAATCTCTAAAAAGACAAATATTTAGGAACGGAGGGAGTATATGGGAATTATGCAATGCCATCTTCTTTAGCCAGGCATCATATACGTGAATCATGCAATGCCATCCTGTTTAGCCAGTCATCGTATATGTGAATTGTATTGTGCCATATTTTTTCCATAATGTATTCCATTTGTCAACAATGTTTATACATTCATCTACTCTTCCTGTGCATCAGCCATTTGAGTCGGTCATGGGAAAATCTGGAGTGAAACCAAGGTCTTGTGAGCGGTCAGTGCTACCTGTCGATGCAGATTTCTTGCTGGTTACAGATAGCTCCTCAGAGGAGGATTCAGAGAGACATGACCAGTCGTATTCCCCCCCCCCCCGAGGTGCGTGCTCTAACTTGACTGGGTTATATTGCTCATATCATGCATATGGTGTCTTGCATTGCCATGCCATCTGCTTAGATTAGACATGCTTTGTGTGAATGCCTCCTGTTTGCTTTCTATATCAGATATGTGAATTATGCAATGCCATGTTTTTCAGCCAGTTATCATATATGTGAATTATGCACCGCCATGGAGCCAGGCATCATATATGTGAATTATCTCATGCCATCTTTTTTTTCATTACGTATTCCATTTGCCGACAATCTGTGTATATTGAACTACTCCTCATGTGTATCAGCCATTTGAGGTGGTTATGGAAAAATCTGGAGTGAAAACAAGGTCTTCAGAGCAGGCAATGGTACCTGTTGAAGCATATATCTCGATGGTTACAGGGAGCTCCTCAGAGGAGGATTCAGAGACAGATGACCAGTCCTATATCCCACCTGAGGTGTATGCTCTAAGTTGCAATGTTTATATTTCTCATATGATGCATATGGCGTCTTGCATTGCTTAGTTTAGACATCATATGCACAATATTGAATTCTATCTGCTTAGTTTAGAGATCATACATGCGAGTGCCAGCTGCTTAGTATATGAATCAATTATGTCAATTATATCATGCCATCCTGTATACTTAGACAACATGTATGTGAATTATTTCATCCCAACCTATTTTAGAAAGACATCATATAGTTTTGTCATGTCATCCTGTTTAGGTACTCATCATATGTTGAATTATGCCATTATATCATGTTAAGTTATCCATCATATATTTGAAACTGTGTCATGCTATCCTGTTTAGTTAGGCATCATATATGTGAAATTGTGTCATGCAGTCCTGTTTGGTTAGACAACATATATGCGAATTACCACATCTGTCTATCATACAATGTCTGTACGTTCAATTTCTTTTCTTGTTTATCAGCCATTTGAATTGGAGGGGGTGATGGCAGTATCTAAGGGAGCAAAAACCCGTTCTTCACAAAAGATAGTGCTACCCGTTGATGCAGATAGAACCATGGTTGTACTGGCCCACAAACTAGCCCCACCACACATAATCGAGACTCTTCCAGATTGCACACTTACACCGTTGGGCAGAGAACCAGCTACAACCCATCTAACCGCAACCCCAGCGGATAGTAACCCACTTATAGTTGACAAAGCACCATGTCCACCACAGAGTACCCCCACATGAGCAGTTTGTAAAGCTACTGCAGTGCCCAAAGCACGAAGACCACCACAGCTAACCCAAACTCCATGTTTAAAGCAGAAGAGCAACTGTTCTCAGGTCAGATTCCGTAGCTATGGTCCATACTCCTTTGCTGTTGCTGTTGGGGAACGTAGTAATTTCAAAAAAATTCCTACGAACACGCAAGATCATGGTGATGCATAGCAACGAGAGGGGAGAGTGTTGTCCACGTACCCTCGTAGACTGAAAGCGGAAGCGTTAACACAACGCGGTTGATGTAGTCGTACGTCTTCACGATCCGACCGATCAAGTACTGAACGCACGGCACCTCCGAGTTCAACACACGTTCAGGTCGATGACGTCCCTCGAACTCCGATCCAGCCGAGTGTTCAGGGAGAGTTTCGTCAGCACGACGGCGTGGTGACGATGATGATGTTCTACCGACGCAGGGCTTCGCCTAAGCTCCACAACGATATTATCGAGGTGTAATATGGTGGAGGGGGGCACCGCACACGGCTAAAATATCGTATATCAATTGTGTGTAAAGAGTGCCCCCCCTGCCCCCTTATATAAAGGAGCAAGGGGGGCGCGGTTGCCCTTGGGCGCGCCAAGGAGAGGGGGGAGTCCTCCTCCTAGTAGGAGTAGGACTCCCCTTTCCTAGTCCAACTAGGAAGAGAGGGGGGGAAGGAAAGAGAGGGAGAGGGAGAGGGAAAGAGGGGTCGCGCCCCCCTCCCCTAGTCCAATTAGGACTCCTCATGGGAGGGGGCACGCCACCTCCTGGCTGCTGCCCTCTCTCTCCCCTCAGGCCCACTAAGGCCCAATACTTCCCCGGGGGGTTCCGGTAACCCCTCCGGCACTCCGGTTTTATCCGAAACTTCTTCGGAACACTTCTGGTGTCCGAATATAGTCGTCCAATATATCAATCTTTATGTCTCGAACATTTCGAGACTCCTCGTCATGTCCGTGATCACATCCGGGACTCCGAACAACCTTCGGTACATCAAAACATATAAACTCATAATAAAACTATCATCGTAGTGTTAAGCGTGCGGACCCTACGGGTTCGAGAACTATGTAGACATGACCGAGACACCTCTGCGGTCAATAACCAATAGCGGAACCTGGATGCTCATATTGGTTCCCACATATTCTACGAAGATCTTTATCGGTCAAACCGCATAACAACATACGTTGTTCCCTTTGTCATCGGTATGTTACTTGCCCGAGATTCGATCGTCGGTATCTCGATACCTAGTTCAATCTCGTTACCGGCAAGTCTCTTTACTCGTTCTGTAATACATCATCCCGCAACTAACTCATTAGTTACAATGCTTGCAAGGCTTATAGTGATGTGCATTACCGAGTGGGCCCAGACATACCTCCCCGACAATCGGAGTGACAAATCCTAATCTCGAAATACGCCAACCCAACAAGTACCTTTGGAGACACCTGTAGAGCACCTTTATAATCACCCAGTTACGTTGTGACGTTTGGTAGCACACAAAGTGTTCCTCCGGTAAACGGGAGTTGCATAATCTCATAGTCATAGGAACATGTATAAGTCATGAAGAAAGCAATAGCAGCATACTAAACGATCGAGTGCTAAGCTAACGGAATGGGTCAAGTCAATCACGTCATTCTCCAATGAGGTGATCCCGTTAATCAAATGACAACTCATGTCTATGGCTAGGAAACATAACCATCTTTGATTAACGAGCTAGTCAAGTAGAGGCATACTAGACACTCTGTTTGTCTATGTATTCATACATGTATTATGTTTCCGGTTAATACAATTCTAGCATGAATAATAAACATTTATCATGATATAAGGAAATAAATAATACTTTCTTATTGCCTCTAGGGCATATTTCCTTCAGTCTCCCACTTGCACTAGAGTCAATAATCTAGATTACTTAGTAATGATTCTTACACCCATGGAGTCTTGGTGCTGATCATGTTTTGCTCGTGGAAGAGGCTTAGTCAACTGGTCTGCAACATTCAGATCCGTATGTATCTTACAAATTTCTATGTCACCCACCTGGACTAAATCCCGGATGGAATTGAAGCGTCTTTTGATGTGCTTGGTTCTCTTGTGAAATCTGGATTCCTTTGCTAAGGCAATTGCACCACTATTGTCACAAAAGATTTTCATTGGTCCCGATGCACTAGGTATGACACCTAGATCGGATATGAACTCCTTCATCCAGACTCCTTCATTTGCTGCTTCCGAAGCAGCTATGTACTCCGCTTCACACGTAGATCCCGCCACGACACTTTGCTTAGAACTGCACCAACTGACAGCTCCACCGTTTAATGTAAATACGTATCCAGTTTGTGATTTAGAATCGTCCGGATTAGTGTCAAAGCTTGCATCAACGTAACCACTTACGATGAGCTCTTTGTCACCTCCATAAACGAGAAACATATCCTTAGTCCTTTTCAGGTATTTCAGGATGTTCTTGACCGCTGTCCAGTGATCCACTCCTGGATTACTTTGGTACCTCCCTGCTAAACTTATAGCAAGGCACACATCAGGTCTGGTACACAGCATTGCATACATGATAGAGCCTATGGCTGAAGCATAGGGAACATCTTTCATCTTCTCTCTATCTTCTGAAGTGGTCGGGCATTGAGTCTTACTCAATCTCACACCTTGTAGTACAGGCAAGAACTCCTTCTTTGCTTGATCCATTTTGAACTTTTTCAAAACTTTGTCAAGGTATGTGCTTTGTGAAATTCTAATTGAGCGTCTTGATCTATCTCTATAGATCTTAATGCCTAATATATATGCAGCTTCACCGAGGTCTTTCATTGAAAAACTCTTATTCAAGTATCCCTTTATGCTACCCAGAAATTCTATATCATTTCCAATCAGCAATATGTCATCCACATATAATATCAGAAATGCTACTGAGCTCCTACTCACTTTCTTGTAAATACAGGCTTCTCCAAAAGTCTGTATAAAACCAAATGCTTTGATCACACTATCAAAGCGTTTATTCCAACTCCGAGAGGCTTGCACCAGTCCATAAATGGATCGCTGGAGCTTGCACACTTTGTTAGCTCCCTTTGGATCGACAAAACCTTCCGGTTGCATCATATACAACTCTTCTTCCAGAAATCCATTCAGGAATGCAGTTTTGACATCCATTTGCCAAATTTCATAATCATAAAATGCGGCAATTGCTAACATGATTCGGACAGACTTAAGCATCGCTACGGGTGAGAAGGTCTCATCGTAGTCAATCCCTTGAACTTGTCGAAAACCTTTTGCAACAAGTCGAGCTTTATAGACAGTAACATTACCGTCAGCGTCAGTCTTCTTTTTGAAGATCCATTTATTTTCAATAGCTTGCCGATCATCGGGCAAGTCAACCATAGTCCATACTTTGTTCTCATACGTGGATCCCATCTCGGATTTCATGGCTTCAAGCCATTTTGCGGAATCTGGGCTCACCATCGCTTCTTCATAGTTCGTAGGTTCGTCATGGTCTAGTAACATAATCTCCAGAATAGGATTACCGTACCACTCTAGTGCGGATCTTAATCTGGTTGACCTACGAGGTTCAGTAATAACTTGATCTGAAGTTTCATGATCATTATCATTAACTTCCCCACTAATTGGTGTAGGTGTCGCAAAAACTGGTTTCTGTGATGATCTACTTTCCAATAAGGGAGCAGGTACAGTTACCTCATCAAGTTCTACTTTCCTCCCACTCACTTCTTTCGAGAGAAACTCCTTCTCTAGAAAGGATCCATTCTTAGCAACGAATGTCTTGCCTTCGGATCTGTGATAGAAGGTGTACCCAACAGTCTCCTTTGGGTATCCTATGAAGACACATTTCTCCGATTTAGGTTCGAGCTTATCAGGTTGAAGTTTCTTCACATAAGCATCGCAACCCCAAACTTTAAGATACGACAACTTTGGTTTCTTGCCAAACCATAGTTCATAAGGTGTCGTTTCAACGGATTTTGATGGTGCCCTATTTAGAGTGAATGCAGCCGTCTCTAAAGCATAACCCCAAAACGATAGCGGTAAATCAGTAAGAGACATCATAGATCGCACCATATCTAGTAAAGTATGATTACGACGTTCGGACACACCATTACGCTGTGGTGTTCCGGGTGGCGTGAGTTGCGAAACTATTCCGCATTGTTTCAAATGTAGGCCAAACTCGTAACTCAAATATTCTCCTCCACGATCTGATCGTAGAAACTTTATTTTCTTGTTACGATGGTTTTCAACTTCGCTCTGAAATTCTTTGAACTTTTCAAATGTTTCAGACTTATGTTTCGTCAAGTAGATATACCCATATCTGCTCAAATCATCTGTGAAGGTGAGAAAATAACGATATCCGCCACGAGCTTCAATATTCATTAGACCACATACATCTGTGTATGATTTCCAATAAATCTGTTGCTCTCTCCATAGTTCCGGAGAACGGTGTTTTAGTCATCTTGCCCATGAGGCACGGTTCGCAAGTACCAAGTGATTTATAATCAAGTGATTCCAAATGTCCATCAGTATGGAGTTTCTTCATGCGCTTTACACCGATATGACCTAAACGGTAGTGACACAAATAAGTTGCACTGTCATTATCAACTCTGCATCTTTTGGCTTCGACATTATGAATATGTGTGTCACTACTATCGAGATTCATTAAAAATAGACCACTCTTCAAGGGTGCATGACCATAAAAGATATTACTCATATAAATAGAACAACCATTATTCTCTGTTTCAAATGAATAACCGTCTCGCATTAAACAAGATCCAGATATAATGTTCATGCTCAACGCTGGCACCAAATAACAATTATTTAGGTCTAAAACTAATCCCGAAGGTAGATGTAGAGGTAGCGTGCCGACTGCGATCACATCGACTTTGGAACCATTTCCCACGCGCATCGTCAGCTCGTCCTTTGCCAATCTTCGCTTAATCTGTAGCCCCTGTTTCGAGTTGCAAATATTAGCAACAGAACCAGTATCAAATACCCAGGTGCTACTGCGAGCATTAGTAAGGTACACATCAATAACATGTATATCACATATACCTTTGTTAACCTTGCCATCATTCTTATCCGCCAAATACTTGGGGCAGTTCCGCTTCCAGTGACCAGTCTGCTTGCAGTAGAACCACTCAGTTCCAGGCTTAGGTCCAGACTTGGGTTTCTTCTCCTGAACAGCAACTTGCTTGTTGTTCTTCTTGAAGTTCCCCTTCTTCTTCCCTTTGCCCTTTTTCTTGAAACTAGTGGTCTTACTGACCATCAACACTTGATGCTCCTTTTTGATTTCTACCTCCGCAGCTTTTAGCATTGCGAAGAGCTCGGGAATCGTCTTATTCATCCCTTGCATATTATAGTTCATCACGAAGCTCTTGTAGCTTGGTGGCAGTGATTGAAGAATTCTGTCAATAACGCTATCATCCGGAAGATTAACTCCCAGTTGAATCAAGTGATTATTATACCCAGACATTTTGAGTATATGCTCACTGACATAACTATTCTCTTCCATCTTGCAGCTGTAGAACTTATTGGAGACTTCATATCTCTCAATCCGGGCATTTGCTTGAAATATTAACTTCAACTCCAGGAACATCTCATATGCTCCATGACGTTCAAAACGTCGTTGAAGACCCGGTTCTAAGCCGTAAAGCATGGCACACTGAACTATCGAGTAGTCATCAGCTTTGCTCTGCCAGACGTTCATAACTTCTGGTGTTGCTCTTGCAAGAGGCCTGGCACCTAGCGGTGCTTCCAGGACGTAATTCTTCTGTGCAGCAATGAGGATAATCCTCAAGTTACGGACCCAGTCCGTGTAATTGCTACCATCATCTTTCAACTTTGCTTTCTCAAGGAACGCATTAAAATTCAACGAAACAACAGCACGGGCCATTTATCTACAATTAACATAGACAAGCAAGATACTATCAGGTACTAAGTTCATGATAAATTCAAGTTCAATTAATCATATTACTTAAGAACTCCCACTTAGATAGACATCCCTCTAATCATCTAAGTGATTACGTGATCCAAATCAACTAAACCATGTCCGATCATCACGTGAGATGGAGTAGTTTCAATGGTGAACATCACTATGTTGATCATATCTACTATATGATTCACGCTCGACCTTTCGGTCTCCGTGTTCCGAGGCCATATCTGCATATGCTAGGCTCGTCAAGTTTAACCTGAGTATTCCGCGTGTGCAACTGTTTTGCACCCGTTGTATTTGAACGTAGAGCCTATCACACCCGATCATCACGTGGTGTCTCAGCACGAAGAACTTTCGCAACGGTGCATACTCAGGGAGAACACTTTTATCTTGAAATTTTAGTGAGAGATCATCTTATAATGCTACCGTCAATCAAAGCAAGATAAGATGCATAAAAGATAAACATCACATGCAATCAATATCAGTGATATGATATGGCCATCATCATCTTGTGCTTGTGATCTCCATCTCCGATGCACCGTCATGATCACCATCGTCACCGGCTCGACACCTTGATCTCCATCGTAGCATCGCTGTCGTCTCGCCAACTATTGCTTTTACGACTATCGCTACCGCTTAGTGATAAAGTAAAACAATTACATGGCGATTGCATTTCATACAATAAAGCGACAACCATATGGCTCCCGCCAGTTGCCGATAACTCGGTTACAAAACATGATCATCTCATACAATAAAATATAGCATCATGTCTTGACCATACCACATCACAACATGCCCTGCAAAAACAAGTTAGACGTCCTCTACTTTGTTGTTGCAAGTTTTACGTGGCTGCTACGGGCTTAGCAAGAACCGTTCTTACCTACGCATCAAAACCACAACGATAGTTTGTCAAGTTGGTGCTGTTTTAACCTTCGCAAGGACCGGGCGTATCCACACTCGGTTCAACTAAAGTGAGAGAGACAGACACCCGCCGGTCACCTTTAAGCAACGAGTGCTCATAACGGTGAAGCCAGTCTCGCGTAAGCGTACGCGTAATGTCGGTCCGGGCCGCTTCATCTCATAATACCGCTGAACCAAAGTATGACATGCTGGTAAGAAATATGACTTATATCGCCCACAACTCAGTTGTGTTCTACTCGTGCATAGCATCAACGCATAAAACCAGGCTCGGATGCCACTGTTGGGGAACGTAGTAATTTCAAAAAAATTCCTACGAACACGCAAGATCATGGTGATGCATAGCAACGAGAGGGGAGAGTGTTGTCCACGTACCCTCGTAGACTGAAAGCGGAAGCGTTAACACAACGCGGTTGATGTAGTCGTACATCTTCACGATCCGACCGATCATGTACCGAACGCACGGCACCTCCGAGTTCAACACACGTTCAGCTCGATGACGTCCCTCGAACTCCGATCCAGCCGAGTGTTCAGGGAGAGTTTCGTCAGCACGACGGCGTGGTGACGATGATGATGTTCTACCGACGCAGGGCTTCGCCTAAGCTCCACAACGATATTATCGAGGTGTAATATGGTGGAGGGGGGCACCGCACACGGCTAAAATATCGTATATCAATTGTGTGTAAAGAGTGCCCCCCTGCCCCCGTATATAAAGGAGCAAGGGGGAGGCCGGCTGCCCTTGGGCGCGCCAAGGAGAGGGGGGAGTCCTCCTCCTAGTAGGAGTAGGACTCCCCTTTCCTAGTCCAACTAGGAAGAGAGGGGGGGAAGGAAAGAGAGGGAGAGGGAGAGGGAAAGAGGGGCCGCGCCCCCCTCCCCTAGTCCAATTAGGACTCCTCATGGGAGGGGGCGCGCCACCTCCTGGCTGCTGCCCTCTCTCTCCCCTCAGGCCCACTAAGGCCCAATACTTCCCCGGGGGGTTCCGGTAACCCCTTTGGCACTCCGGTTTTATCCGAAACTTCTTCGGAACACTTCCGGTGTCCGAATATAGTCGTCCAATATATCAATCTTTATGTCTCGACCATTTCGAGACTCCTCGTCATGTCCGTGATCACATCCGGGACTCCGAACAACCTTCGGTACATCAAAACATATAAACTCATAATAAAACTATCATCGTAGCGTTAAGCGTGCGGACCCTACGGGTTCGAGAACTATGTAGACATGACCGAGACACCTCTCCGGTCAATAACCAATAGCGGAACCTGGATGCTCATATTGGTTCCCACATATTCTACGAAGATCTTTATCGGTCAAACCGCATAACAACATACGTTGTTCCCTTTGTCATCGGTATGTTACTTGCCCGAGATTCGCTCGTCGGTATCTCGATACCTAGTTCAATCTCGCTACCGGCAAGTCTCTTTACTCGTTCTGTAATACATCATCCCGCAACTAACTCATTAGTTACAATGCTTGCAAGGCTTATAGTGATGTGCATTACCGAGTGGGCCCAGAGATACCTCTCCGACAATCGGAGTGACAAATCCTAATCTCGAAATACGCCAACCCAACAAGTACCTTTGGAGACACCTGTAGAGCACCTTTATAATCACCCAGTTATGTTGTGACGTTTGGTAGCACACAAAGTGTTCCTCCGGTAAACGGGAGTTGCATAATCTCATAGTCATAGGAACATGTATAAGGCATGAAGAAAGCAATAGCAGCATACTAAACGATCGAGTGCTAAGCTAACGGAATGGGTCAAGTCAATCACGTCATTCTCCAATGAGGTGATCCCGTTAATCAAATGACAACTCATGTCTATGGCTAGGAAACATAACCATCTTTGATTAACGAGCTAGTCAAGTAGAGGCATACTAGTGACACTCTGTTTGTCTATGTATTCACACATGTATTATGTTTCCGGTTAATACAATTCTAGCATGAATAATAAACATTTATCATGATATAAGGAAATAAATAATACTTTATTATTGCCTCTAGGGCATATTTCCTTCAGTTGCATCACTGTATTTACTCATACCAACTACTTTCAAATTTGAAGGATCCAATTGAAACTCCAATGGCGCAACAGGTATGATTTAAACCTATTTCTTTAACTGGATTGCTGTTCTAACTTCTTGCTCTATTTTGATTTCAGTTTAAGTTGTATAAACAGTTATGTTCTCATGTGATGCACATTACAAGTGCTGCCAATGTTGTGTAGTTTCTCACACTTATATTCTGTCTATGCTGCTATGTCTTAAAAATATATGAGTTGAACTGTGTCTCTATCTTGATTAGGGAACATAAACTTGAATGATATGGACAATACAGTGACCATAGAACATAGATATATGTTTGTTTCATGCTGTTATCCTGTCCACCTTACTACTGAACCGGTTTACCAAAATGAGTTTCGTATACTACAAGCTAAACATGTGATGTGTCTGCTTGTTTCTCTAGTAGTATGCAAACAGAATATTGGAGAAGAGCACCCCACTATGCAATGGTAGAGAAAGTAATGCAGATAAGGTTAAAGATAGTGAGACAACCCTGTTGGTCTCCAAGAAAAGTGATAAAAATGATCTTGTAGACAGTGAGAAAACCCCACAGTCCTGCGTTGATGTAGTGTTCGAGTTACTGGCCAGTACCGCTGGCACAAGCTCTTCGAACTCGCTGCCTGAATCACTTCGGCTTCTTCAGTCTCAGCTACAAGCTGAAAGGCATCAGTCAGCTGTGCTACGGCAAGAAGCCGAAGGACTGAGGAAGTCCCTGCAGAATTCAGATGCGTACTTTCTTGTGCAACAGCAAGCGCTGGAGGATTTAAGCGCCAAACAAGAGAAAGTTAATAAGCTTGCTAAGCATCTTGCCAGCATTATGGGTACCCAGGATATTGTTTCTTGAACTCTTCTGAAGTGGTTTCAGTTCTGGACTTGTTTTGCTGCGGCGTTTATATGCTGCTTTGTTCCCTATATTTGCACTGGTGGCGAAATTTGATGCCCAGTGGATGTAATATGTGTAATAGCCGTGATAGCCTAGCATAAGTTGCTTGCTTATTTATTTCCTTGTTGTCTTGTTTATTTGTTTGCTTGTAGTCAGTGCAGTTCTTTTTCCGCAGTTTGCTAGTGGCTGCAATAACCTATTTTTTAAAACTAGGCCACAATAACCAAGACTGTAGTGACACTGGGCCTCCTACGGGCCATAGAAACAGTGGGCCTTCTACGGGCCGTAGAAACAGTAGGCCTTCTACGGGCCGTAGAAACAATGGGCCTTCTATGGGCTGTATCATCAATGGGCCTTATACGGGCCGTATGATCGATTGGCCAAACATGGGCCAATAACAGGCCGCATTATGGCCGTAAACGGGCTAGAGTTGGAATCATCCGTTCATGGGCCGACCATAATGGGCCATCCTTAATAGGCCTATTTGATGACGCTATGAAAACGGCCCAACGTATTAACGGACCACAAACGGGCCGATTGTAACCACGGGCTGAATTTGGCACACAAGCAGAAAATGACAGTAACGGGCCGTAAGTAAACGAATGCTGGAAATGAGCCCAAGAATAAATGGGCTCTGAGAAGGCCGAAAGATAACATGGGCTAGAAACGGCCCAACGGAATAACGGGCTGTTAATGGGTATAAAGTGATACACTGTTCATTACGGGCCAGTTTCACCACAGGCCGTTAATGGGTGTAAAGTGATACACTGTTCATTACGGGCCAGTTTCACCACGGGCTGTTAATAGGCCAAGAGTTACATGGGGCCTCATATGGGCTGAAAGACGTCATGGGCCATACATGGGCCAGAAGTGAAAACGGTCTGGAATCATATTGGATGGCCCAGATGACGCTACTGGGCCTAATTCGGATAGGGCGTAACGGGCCTTGGGTTAGCTGGCTGTAAATGGGCTATATGCGAACAGGCCATTAACAGGCTTTCCATCAGCCGGCCCGCCACCTTTTGACCAAGTCAAACGGGCCGGCCTTTTCACAGGAATGGGCCTCTATTGGGCCGTGCCACGTGTCGACGTATCATAGGTGCCTTCTGTCCAATGAGTGCATGACATCTGTCCCAACGATGAGCCGACACGTGTTTCCTCCAGCCAATGATGATTTTACACGTGGAAAATCCCCATTGGTCGGGGCTGTTAACGGGTTATCGGATCCAAAACCCGACCCGATAGCTTAACGGCGTTCCGTTACGGTGGATGCCACGTGTCGGTCACCCTTGACGAAAGCACTTCTGTGACGCGCGATTTATCGTCATGGAAGTGCACACTTCCGTGATGATAATTTTGGTAATGTCATGGAACACTTCTACGACAGCACAGGTATGACTATCTTGATTCTGTCATAAAATCGTCATGGATGTACATGCATGACAAAAAAAGCGACCTACTGTGACAAACACGTATCATCACAAAAGTGTATTTTTTGTAGTGTAAGGTACACATCAGTAACATGTATATCAAATATACCTTTCACTTTGCCATCCTTCTTCTCCACCAAATACTTGGGGCAGTTCCGCTTCCAGTGACCAGTCCCTTTGTAGTAGAAGCACTCAGTCTCAGGCTTAGGTCCAGACTTGGGCTTCTTCACTTGAGCAGCAACTTGCTTGCTGTTCTTCTTGAAGTTCCCCTTCTTCCGTTTACCCTTTTTCTTGAAACTGGTGGTCTTGTTGACCATCAACACTTGATGCTCCTTCTTGATTTCTACCTCCGCAACCTTTAGCATTGCGAAGAGCTCAGGAATAGTCTTATCCATCCCTTGCATATTATAGTTCATCATGAAGCTCTTGTAGCTTGGTGGCAGTGATTGAAGAACTCTGTCAATGACACTATCATCAGGAAGATTAACTCCCAGTTGAGTCAAGTGGTTGTGGTACCCAAACATTCTGAGTATATGTTCATTGACAGAACTACTCTCCTCCATTTTGCAGCTGTAGAACTTATTGGAGACTTCATATCTCTCAATCCGGGCATTTGCTTGAAATATTAACTTCAACTCCTGAAACATCTCATATGCTCCAGGACGTTCAAAACATCGTTGAAGGCCCGGTTCTAAGCCGTAAAGCATGGCACACTGAACTATCGAGTAGTCATCAACACGCGACTGCCAGGCATTCAGAATGTCTGCAGTTGCCGTTGCTGTTGAGCGGTGCTTCCAGGACGTAATATTTCTGTGAATGAGGAAAATCCTCAAGTTACGGACCCAGTCCGTGTAATTGCTACCATCATCTTTCAACTTAGCTTTCTCTAGGAACGCATTAAAATTCAACAGAACAACAGCACAGGCCATCCATCTACAACAACATAGACATGTAAAACACTATCAGGTACTAAGTTCATGATAAATTAAAGTTCAATTGATCATATTACTTAAGAACTCCCACTTAGATAGACATCCCTCTAATCATCTAAGTGATCACGTGATCCATATCAACTAAACCATGTCCGATCATCACGTGAGATGGAGTAATTTTCAATGGTGAACATCACTATGTTGATCATATCTACTATATGATTCACGCTCGACCTTTCGGTCTCAGTGTTCCGAGGCCATATCTGCATATGCTAGGCTCGTCAAGTTTAACCCCATTATTTTGCATGTGCAAAACTGGCTTGCACCCGTTGTATGTGAATGTAGAGCTTATCACACCCGATCATCACGTGGTGCCTCGGCACGACGAACTGTAGCAATGGTGCATACTCAGGGAGAACACTTATACCTTGAAATTTAGTGAGAGATCATCTTATAATGCTAGCGCCGAACTAAGCAAAATAAGATGCATAAAGGGTAAACAACACATGCAATCAATATAAGTGATATGATATGGCCATCATCATCTTGGGCCTTTCATCTCCATCTCCAAAGCACCGTCATGATCACCATGGTCACCGGCGCGACACCTTGATCTCCATCGTAGCGTCATTGTCGTCTCGCCAACTATTTCTTCTACGACTATCGCTACCGCTTAGTGATAAAGTAAAGCAATTACATGGCGATTGCATTTCATACAATAAAGCTGTCAGTGTACTAAAGTAGGGGCACTCCTTTGTACCCCTTTACTTGTGCACGGACAGTCAGAGCCGCGCCCACGGCCACGCTAAGCAGGGCAGAGGAGGGAAACCGGGAAGAGACCAGGAACACAAGACAACAAAGGGCGAGGTGGAGTCCCCCGGCAAGGCCCTTGCCAGGGCGGCCTCCGCGGCCCCGGCAAGAGCCTTGCCGAGGCAGCTTGCCCAACACCAACAGAGTGAGCCACCCTTGAGCCCACGGGTTCCAACCCAACCAACTACATTGGAACTAGGGCTCGGGAGGCACCTCTGTGGTGCCATGCAGATCTTTGTCAAGATCATAAACTCACAGGATCAGATGAGAACCAGAAGACGGCGACCCTCGGCGGGATCCTAGCCGAGGAGATCCACAAGACCCCCGGCAAGCGCCTTGCCGGGGACGACTGCGGCGCCACGGCAAGACCCTTGGCGGGCCTCCGACAAGGCCCTTGCCGAGGGTGCCAGCTGCGCCACTTCCGTACCCGCACCAGCCAAGGCTCCACCACCATTCGCATGCAGCTGCCAACCCAACCAGCTGGGCAGGCACCTGTGTGGCAACACGCGGCTTCCACACCAACTCAGCATGCAGATCTTCGTGAAGACCCTGCCACCGCACCACCTCAGCAACCTGCCTGCCTACATGTCACTGCATGCATCACTGGCCTGGGCGCGTGTCGAAGCAAGGAGGAGCGGCGACGGACAGGACGGGCCTCGTTCCCATCCCCGATAAAGCTAATGGACACCTAAGTAGCGCATGTAATGCACTTTGTCCCGTAATGCCGTGCGATAAGCTCGCGCACTGTAGGCCTTTCCACCTCCTGTGTGCCACTGTGGCAACCCCTTTTCCCTATAAAAGGAGGCCCGAGGCGACCAGGAGAGGGATTCGGCTTTTTGGAACTACGCAGGTACCGTAGCTAGTTCAAAAGCTCAAGAACACTCAATACATCCACCAAAGCAGGACTAGGGTTTTACGCATCCTCGCGGCCCGAACGTGGGTAAACGATCCTTGTGCTGGCTCCTGGACCTGCTCTTCTCATAACCCCGTGCCCGCCGACCGTAGAAGGGATTCCAGTGATCCCATAGGTGTCGTTCCCACCGACATCTTTGGCGCGCCATGTAGGGGGAGCGGTTTTGAGAATCTGGTCTAGCAGTTAGCCTAGCAGTTCTTCGTGGTCACGGCTTCCAAAGAAGAAGACGGCCAAGAGGACGACGCCGCCTGCAAGCACGAAGGACACCGGTGCGGCGACAGGAAAGCTAAGTCATACCGAACTTTAAATATTCCCTTTTTATATAAGGTTATTCCCCTCGGAGATCTCGTTCTTTGCATGGAAAACCTGCACACAGAGGGGCCCTCCCGCGATTGGCAACGCCCTTGTTCTGTTTCGAGTCCGCTCAATAGCTCAAGCGGCCGCGTCGAGAGTGGCAGGGTAGCCTTCCGCAACCGGCAACACTCTCGATTCTGACTCGAGTCAAGCTCGACAGTTCGAGCGGCCACGTTGGGGTGGCAAGGTGGTCCTCAAGACGCCGCCCTGGGTTTACGCGCCGGCAAGCCTACCCGGTTAACGTAGGGTGGACGTACAAAGGAAGATCGAACAGGGAAATAACATGCATTGTATCAAAAGTACTGCAGAGTTATATTACATCAATTGTTGTTGCGGTTCTAACTAAAGATATAAATTGTCTTGGCCATGAACCTGCAGCGACGATAAGAAGCGGGGCGCCTAGTCCCGGCGCTGGCCCTCTACCCTCTGGATTTTATCGACGCCGCTGATGACGGGCTCGATCCGCTCCTTGAGCGGCGCGAGGTCCACGCCCTCCGGCGAGCTCTCCAGCGCAACATCAAAGTTGAGGTTGGGATTCCAGTATGCCACCTTGGTGAGAACCTTGGTCATGGCACCCCGGCAAAGCCTCCGGGCCTCATTGGCCAGGAAAGTCGCCCTGGTGGAGCGGAAATGCTCCAGGGCTCCAAGAACACCCTCGAAGAATAGGGTCAGCCTGGCGTTGGAGGTCATGCTGCGACCAGGGGCATAGCTCACATTTGGCATACCCATGGTGGGCAGCTGCGTGGTGATCCTGCCGGCGACATCCTCGAGGCGGCCGATCCAGCGATTCTTGCCATCCACGAAATCCTTGTGGTTGGCGGCTTCGTTCTTCCGCTGCAGCTTCTCGGCCTCCAGATCCTTGGCCAGGGTCTCCTCCCGAGCCCTGGCCTCTGAGAGCATCTCCTCAAGGCCCTCCAGCTTCAGCTTCAGGTCTTTGATGGAGTTGTTGGCCTCGGAGAGCACCCCGGCCCTGCTGACGGCCGCGCCCTGCGCCTCCATCAGGGCGCTGTTGAGCATGTCCTTCTCCTTGGACAGCTTCAGGGCCTGGTCCTTCGGCTTGTCCCGCTACACCTCCAGCTCCTTCACCCCGCCGGCGTGAACCAGAGCCTGGGCATCGAGCGCCTCTCTGTGCCTCTGCTCCAGCTCTGGGGTCCGCTGCACGACGAGCTTCTCCACCTCCTCATACTTGCCGTGGAGCGTTGCGGCAAGCTTCTCCTCACGCGCGGCAAGTTCCTCCTCCTGGGAGTTCAGCGCGGCCTGGTGCTGGGTCCGAGCGGCCTCGGCTGTGGCGGCCAAGCTCTCCACCGTCTCCTGGGCCTTCTCGATGTCGGCCCGCTTCATGGCGAGCTCCACGTCGCGTTTGGCCAGCTCACCCAGGGCGACCTTCAGCTCCTCACAAGCTTGGCGGAACCAAGTCTGCGTCTCGGCGACGTGCGCCTTGAGGTCCGCCTCCTCCTTGTCCACCGTTGCCATCCTGGATTTGGCCTTGTCCAGGCGGGCGCGGTGGAGCGCCTGGAGCTTCCAGAAATTGGCGCCCATGGCCTGGAGAAGCCGCTCCTCCTGAGAACAGTCGCCACTGGTGCTCGGCTCATCAACAACCTCGAGCCCGGCGGCGGCAAGCACCTCCTCATCGAACACCTCTCCCTCGACGGGCGCCCTAGAGCTCGACGCCCCTGGAAGGTGGACAAAAAGATCGTCACCCACCCTCAGATACCTGCTGGAGCCAGAGACAGCGGAGGAGGAAGGCTGGTCGTCAACCACCTCCTCATCGGCAGCGGCCTTGCTGGCCTCCCCGGCAGGCCCCTTGCCGGCCTCATCGGCAGTAGCCTTGCCAGGCTCCCCGGCAGGTCCCTTGGCGGCGTCCTCAGCAGCGCCCTTGGCGGTCTCCTCGGCAGCAATCTTCTCGGCTTCCGTCGCGGCATCCTTGGCGACATCCTCGATGACGGTGTCAATATCCTCTGGTCCACCAAGGGGAAATCTAGATACCAAGGAGGGGGTGAGGCGAGGCTCGGATCAAGATTAAGAGAGAACAGAAAAAAGAACAGGGACGGAAGGCGAGTAACTTACACGTGCCGGGCTGAGAAGCAGAGGTCCCCTCCTCGCCAACATTTGGCGCCGAGGCGAAGCCACCAGCGCCCGAGTTCGCCTCCTCCTCCTCCATGTGCATGGGCTCGGTGCTTGGCACCCTTGCCGGGGACGCCCCTCGGGGCGGCGTGGTCGATGGGGGCGGCGTGTTGGGGGTGGCCCTCTATGGTTCCTCCTGCTGTTGTCCTCCTCCTGTAACCACGGCAAGGTCAGCGCCAAAGGATCGTACCACCAACAGACGTCGACGAGGGGTGAGTGATGAGCTTACACTGGGGGTTGTGCCGGGGGCTGCTGTCCGGGCTGGTCAACACCACCAGCGGTGTGCCGGAAGTGCCGGCCGGGGGCTGGCCGCCCACCGAAGCCCTGGCCCTCTTCACCCTCTGGGCCAGTGTCTCCGCATGCCTGCAAAGAACAAGAACAGGTCAAGACAAGCGGCAGAGATTGAGGAGACGGCGATGACAAAATGGAGCAAGATGCTTACTCGTTCTCCACCTCCTCCTCTCCTGCCTTCCTCTTCCTCCTTGGGCTGAGGGACCCGAAGTCGAAGAAGACCTCTGTGTCGACATTTGCCGGAGGAGGGGAAGCCGATGGAGTCCGAGGGCGCTTGGACGAGGAAGAGGCACTTGCCTTCTTCATCGCCATCGCGGCCTTCACCAATTTCTTCGCAGCCGCGACCCTCGTTTGGCGCGCGGACGCCTCCTGGGCTTGCCGGGGCTACACGACCCTGCCGGGCCGAACCGGCTCGCCAGAGGTGGCCCACCGCAGGACTCGCACACTCCCCGTGGCCGGAGGGTCGACGGCCTCGGCCTCCTCCTCAGACGACTCGTCGACCACATCTTCGATGAGAGGTTCCCCGGTGCCGGCGCTGCTGGCCTTCCCAGTGGCCTCCGCCCACTGGGCGAGCTCCTTCTCCTCTGCTTCCGCCGCGGCCTTGTCCTCCACGCCGCCGGCGCTGCCAGCCTCCTTGGCGAGCTCCGCTTCCACCGCCCTGGCGGCGATGTAGTCCAGCTCCGCCTGGGTGGTGTCCTGGACGAGTCGCGGCTCGGCGGTGACGTACTTCTCCTCCAGGGTGTCTAAAAACTCCTGTACCTACTCCTCCGGCGGCTCGTCCCAATTTGGGATGAGGCCATGCGTGCTGAACTCTGGCATCATGGAGATGATGTCGCTCCGACTCGAGTTGTTGCACAACGGGACCACCCCCGCCTGCAACTTGAACAGGGGCCCCTTGGCGACCTTGCCGACCTTCGCGGCCTTGCCGGACCACTCGACCTCGCCGTGGCGGTTCACGTCGAGCTGAAAGAGCCGCTGGCAGAAGTGGGCGTGCCCCATCACCGTGAAGTTGTGGTCGAGGCCGAGGCGGAGCCTCATGATGTCGACGCCATTCGTGAAGATCCAGGCCGGCCTCCCCTTGTTGTGCAGCGGGGCGATTCGGTGGCGGATGAAATCCGCCCCGATCATCTCAAGGGTGATCCCGGCCTCGATGAGATGAAGGATCCTGGTGGTGGTGACCGTGAGCTTCTTGTCGTCGACATCGACGTCACTCCAGTCGCTTCTACAGACCGGCGGCGCCTGGCGAACCTCGCAGAATGCTGGTGGGTCCTTCTCCTAAATCCAGCACCACCGGCCTCGCCACTCCTCCCACCTCTCCTTCTGGGCGCCGTCCGGGTATGTCTCTTTCTCCTGGGTCCTAGGGATCCAGGCGACGCAACCGGAAATGGCGCCCCCCTTTTGGATGCGGGGGAAGAAATAGTGGCGGATGAGCGGCGTGTTGGGATGCACCCCGGCGAAACCAACGCAGAGGTGCGGAAAAAGAGCCATGCACGCCACGGCATTTCGAGTGAAATCCAGAAGGTGGAAGCCATAGGTGTGCATGATGTCACTGAAGAAATCAGAGAAGGGGGGCAGAGGCCGAAAGAAAAGTAGTCGACAAAGAACGGGTACCGATTCGGGCCGGCTTCAGCGAAGGCGGCGGGGATGACGAGCGTGGCCAGATGCCCCGTCATCTCGCTTCCCGTCTTGCACCCCCACAGGTGCTTGAAGTAGTCCTGGAGTTCGAGCGCGTCGACTGTCGACGGGAAGTAGGTGTGCTGCGTCCGCCGCACCGCCAACCCGCTCTCTGGCGGCTCCTTCTCCCCGGCGTCCTTGGCCACTCCCTTGCCTCTGCAGGTCTTGGGTGCCATGGAGGCTGCGGGAAGCGAGGAATGGAAGATGGCGAAGGCGAGGCGGCAGCGAGCGAAGGAAAGAGCTTGAGAAGGAGGAAGAAGGGGACGGCGGTTCCGAGATTGGGGAAAGCACGAAGGATGAATGAGCAGCGTACCCGCGGGTATTCCTTTTTACGGGGAAGGTGCGGGCCGCCTCTTTTCCCATTAACTGTGATGTGACGCATGCGTGCGGGAACCGCCCCACGCATGACCCCCACGTCACGCACGTCGCGCGTTCAACGCGGGTCATGGGGAAGCGCAGCGGGTGAAAAATTACTGCGCTAAAATCCCGCCCCGACTGTTCGCACACCGTTCTGGGCCTGGCCCAACAACGTGTCGCGCTTATGTGTTGCCCAGGCCCGGGGGCTCCTGTCGGTGTACTAAAGTAGGGGCACTCCTTTGTACCCCTTTACTTGTGCACGGACAGTCAGAGCCGCGCCCACGGCCACGCTAAGCAGGGCAGAGGAGGGAAACCGGGAAGAGACCAGGAACACAAGACAACAAAGGGGCGAGGTGGAGTCCCCCGGCAAGGCCCTTGCCGGGGCGGCCTCCGCGGCCCCGGCAAGAGCCTTGCCGAGGCAGCTTGCCCAACACCAATAGAGTGAGCCACCCTTGAGCCCACGGGTTCCAACCCAACCAACTACATTGGAACTAGGGCTCGCGAGGCACCTCCGTGGTGGCATGCAGATCTTTGTCAAGATCATAAACTCACAGGATCAGATGAGAACCAGAAGACGGCGACCCTCGGCGGGATCCTAGCCGAGGAGATCCACAAGACCACCGGCAAGCGCCTTGCCGGGGACGACTGCGACGCCACGGCAAGACCCTTGCCGGGCCCCCGGCAAGGCCCTTGCCGAGGGCGCCAGCTGGGCCACTTCCGGACCCACACCAGCCAAGGCTCCACCGCCATTCGCATGCAGCTGCCAGCCCAACCAGCTGGGCAGGCACCTATGTGGCAACACGCGACTTCCAGACCAACTCAGCAAGCACCTGCGTGGTGGCATGCAGATCTTCGTGAAGACCCTGCCACCGTGCCACCTCAGCAGGCTGCCTGCCTACATGGCTCTGCATGCATCGCTGGCCTGGGCGCGTGTCGAAGCAAGGAGGAGCGGCGACGGACGGGACGGGCCTTGTTCCCGTCCCTGATAAAGCTAATGGACACCAAAGTAGCGCATTTAATGCACTCTGTCCCGTAATGCCGTGCGATAAGATCGCGCATTGTAGGCCTTTCCACCTCCTGTGTGCCAATATGGCAACCCCTTTTCCCTATAAAAGGAGGCCCGAGGCGACCAGGAGAGGGGTTCAGCTTTTTGGAACTACGCAGCTACCATAGCTAGTTCAAAAGCTCAAGAACACTCAATACATCCACCAAAGCAGGACTAGGGTTTTACGCATCCTCGCGGCCCAAACCTGGGTAAACGATCCTTGTGCTGGCTCCTGGACCTGCTCTTCTCACAACCCTGCGCCCGCCGACCGTACAAGGGATTCCAGTGATCCCATAGGTGTCGTTCCCACCGACAAAAGCGACAACCATATGGCTCCTGCCAGTTGCCGATAACTCTGTTACAAAACATGATCATCTCATACAATAAAATTTAGCATCATGTCTTGACCATATCACATCACAACATGCCCTGCAAAAACAAGTTAGATGTCCTCTACTTTGTTGTTGCAAGTTTTACGTGGCTGCTACGGGCCGAGCAAGAACCGTTCTTACCTACGCATCAAAAACCACAATGATTTTTCATGAAGTGTGCTGTTTTAACCTTCAACAACGACCGGGTGTAGTCACACTCGATTCAGCTCAATTTGGAGAAACTGACACCCACTAGCCACCTGTATGCGAAGCACGTCGGTAGAACCAGTCTCGCGTAAGGGTACGCGTAATGTCGGTCTGGGACACTTCATCCAACAATACCGCCAAATCAAAGTATGACATGCTGGTAAGCAATATGACTATTATCACCCACAACTCTTTGTGTTCTACTCGTGCATACAACATCTACGCATAGACCTGGCTCGGATGCCGCTGTTGGGGAACGTAGTAATTTCAAAATTTTCCTAGGCACACGCAAGATCTATCATGGTGATGCATAGCAACGAGAGGGGAGAGTGTAGTCCACGTTGAGGGAGTCCTGGACTAGGGGGTCCTCGGGCGTCCGGCCTGTTAGCCATGGGCCGGACTGATGAGCTGTGAAGATACGAAGACCGAAGACTCTACCCGTGTCCGGATAGGACTCTCCTTGGCGTGGAAGGCAAGCTTGGCGTTCATAATATGAAGATTCCTTTCTTTGTAACCGACCTTATGTAACCCTAGATCCCTCCGGTGTCTATATAAACTGGAGGGAAAGGTCCGTAGGAATCAATCACCATAATCATAGTCATACAGGCTAGACTTTTAGGGTTTTAGCCATTACGATCTCGTGGTAGATCAACTCTTGTAATACTCATATTCATCAAGATCAATCAAGCAGGAAGTAGGGTATTACCTCCATAGAGACGGCCCGAACCTGGGTAAACATTGTGTCCCCCGTCTCCTGTTACCATCGACCTTAGACACATAGTTCGGGACCCCCTACCCAAGATCCGCCGGTTTTGACACTGACACACGTAACCTTGTAGACCGTAAGCGGAAGCGTTATGACAACGTGGTTGATGTAGTCGTACGTCTTCACGATCCGACTGATCCTGGTACCGAAAGTACGGCACCTCCACGATCTGCACACGTTCGGCTCGGTGACGTCCCACGAACTCTCGATCCAGCTGAGTGTCGAGGGGGAGCTTCTATAACCCACAAGTATAGGGGATCAATTGTAGCCTCTTTTGATAAGTAAGAGTGTCGAACCCAACGAGGAGCTAAAGGTAGAACAAAAATTCCCTCAAGATCTATCAACCACCGATACAACTCTACGCACGCTTGACATTCGCTTTACCTAGAACAAGTGCAAAACTAGAAGTACTTTGTAGGTGTTGTTGGATAGGTTTGCAAGAATATAAAGAGCACGTAAATAAAAACTAGGGGCTGTTTAGTTAAAGAAGCAATAAAGTTAGTATAGCGAGTGTGGAAAAGTGGTGGTAGGAGTTGCGAAATTGTCCCTGAGCAATTGACTACTTTACTAGACCGATAGCAAGTTTTATGTGGGAGAGGCCACTGCTAGCATGTCATCCCTGACTTGGAATTCTATGCACTTATGATTGGAACTATTAGCAAGCATCCGCAACTACTAACGTTCATTAAGGTAAAACCCAACCATAGCATTAAGATATATTGGTCCCCCTTCAATCCCGTATGCATCAATTTCTATGCTAGGTTGAAGCTTCTGTCACTCTTGCCCTCCAATACATAGTCTTATCAACATACAACTAACCCTATGGTGTGATCCACGCGCGTGCTCATATGATGGGCACCAAAGGACAGCAACATAACCACAAGCAAATTAAATCAATCATAGCAATTCACCAATTACCGGTAGGACAACGAAAATCTACTCAGACATCATAGGATGGCAACACACCATTCGATAATAATATGAAGCATAAAGCACCAGGTTCAAGTAGAGGGTACAGCGGGTTGCGGGAGAGTGGACCGCTGTAGATAGATGGGGGAAGGTGATGAAGATGTTGGTGAAGATGACGGAGGTGTTGGTGTAGATCGCGGTGATGATGATGGCCCTGGCGGCGTTCCGCGCCACCGGAAACGAGGGGGAGAGAGCCCCGCTTCTTCTTCTTCTTCTTCTTCTTCTTCTTCCTTGGACTTCTCCCTAGGTGGGAGAAGGGTTCTCCCTCTGGTCCTTGGTTTCCATGGCATGGGAGGGGCGAGAGCCCCTCCGAGATTGGATCTGTCTCTCTGTCTCTCTCCGTTTCTCCGTTCTGGATTCTGCCCTTTCACTGTTTCTTTTATAACCGGAGATCCGTAACTCCGATTGGGCTGAATTTTGGACACGATCTCTAACCGGAAATTAGCTTTGTTGCGGCGAAAGAAGGGCTCCAACCGCCTTACGGGGTGGCCACGAGGGTCCAGGGCGCGCCCCCTGCCTCGTGGCCCCCTCGGGCATCGTCTCGCGTTGATTCTTCTTCCCAAAAATCATAAATATTCCAAAAATCTTCTTCAGTTTTTATCCCGTTTGGACTCCGTTTGATATGGGTTTTCTGCGAAACAAAAAACATGCAACAGACAGGAACTGGCACTGGGCACTGGATCAATATGTTAGTCCCAAAATAGTATAAAAAGTTGCCAAAAGTATATGAAAGTTGTAGAATATTGGCATGGAACAATCAAAAATTATAGATACGACGGTGATGATGAAGCTACCGGCGCAGGGCTTCGCCTAAGCACTGCAACAATATGGCCTAGGTGGATTATGGTGGAGGGGGGCACCGCACACGACTAAGAGATCAATGATCAACTTGTGTGTCTATGGGGTGCCCCCTCCCCCGTATATAAAGAAGTGGAGGAGGGGGGAGGGCCGGCCCTCTATGGCGCGCCCTAGAGGAGTCCTACTCCCACCGGGAGTAGGATTCCCCCTTCCCTAGTTGGACGAGGAGAGAAGGAAGGGGGAGAAAGGGAGGAAGGAAAGGGGGGCGCCGCCCCCCTACCTTGTCCAATTCGGACCAGAGGGGGAGGGGGCGCGTGGCCTGCCCTGGCTGCCCCTCTCTCTCTCTCCACTAAGGCCCATTAGGGCCCATATACTCCCCGGGGGTTCCGGTAACCCCCCGGTACTCCGGTATATGCCCGAACTCACTCGGAACCATTCCGATGTCCAAACATAGGCTTCCAATATATCGATCTTTATGTCTCGACCATTTAGAGACTCCTAGTCATGCCCGTGATCACATCCGGGACTCCGAACAACCTTCGGTTCATCAAAACACATAAACTCATAATATCGATCATCACCGAACGTTAAACGTGCGGACCCTACGGGTTCGAGAACTAAGTAGACATGACCGAGACTCATCTCCGGTCAATAACCAATAGCGGAACCTGGATGGTCATATTGGTTCCTACATATTCTACGAAGATATTTATCGGTCAAACCGCACAACAACATACGTTAGTTCCCTTTGTCATCGGTATGTTACTTGCCCGAGATTCGATCGTCAATATCTCAATACCTAGTTCAATCTCGTTTCCGGCAAGTCTCTTTACTTGTTCCATAATGCAACATCCCGCAACTAACTCATTAGTCACAATGCTTGCAAGGCTTATAGTGATGTGCATTACCGAGAGGGCCCAGAGATACCTCTCCGATACTCGGAGTGACAAATCCTAATCTCGATCCATGCCAACTCAACAAACACCATCGGAGACACCTGTAGAGCATCTTTATAATCACCCATGTCGGCGTTCTAGGAACGGGGGTCCCCAGACTTGCCTGCCTGCGGCCCACGGCGTGGCTCCACAAGCGGGCCCGTACGGCCCATCTTCACCAGCGAGCACTCAAGACCCTCGCGAGGGGCCAAGCCTCGCGAGGCGGACGACACAAGACCTCCTCAGGAGCGGCCTCACCAGGCTGGCTTGCGAGGGGCGGAGAAATCAAGGTAAGGCAAACCTCGCGAGGTTCCAATGACGTGAGCCATGACGACCAAGGCCAGGCGGGCGCCAGTGCGCACAGTGTCCTTGTTTCCTCTTTGGTGCTAAGGAGGCAAGCGTAGGCGAGGAGTACCAAGGCGTCAAGCAAAGGTTTCCATATCGGTGCAACGAGACCAAGTCCAGCAGGACGGCAAGATGGATGTCATCATGGAGCCCAAGACGGCGTCACCACCAGAGCCTTTGGCAGGCGAAGACTACTTTTGTCAGGATAGCTTGTACTGGATGTCCCCTTTCAAATTGGCCGTTGTGGCATCCCTTCCCGCTCAATATTTGGGAAGAGGACTAGGGCCTCTATAAATAGGACTAGTCACCACAGTAGGAGGCATCGGATCCTCACCCACCAGAACTCATCTTGAGCGATCCTCACACACACACCAGCTCACCAAGCACAAGAACACCTCTCCTCAGGAGGCTGTTCTTACCTTGTACTATTCATCCTTAGCCCAAGAGGCAATCCACCACCACCACACTGGAGTAGGTTATTACACCACAACAGTGGCCCGAACCAATATAAATCTTGTGTCCTCGTGTTCTTTGGGTTCGGTGAGCTAGTCTGTGAGATTGTAGTGGGAGAGCGTGGGAGAGGAGAGATCTTCGTGCACACCCCAGTGTTCGAACCTCAAGGGTTTTGGTGGAACCCTAAATCTGACGTTTGGCGCACCAGGTAGGGGTGCGCTGAAGCCTTCCTCTCGTCGATCCGTGCTTCATCGCTCCACCACAACCATGCCGGACGCTCGTCGCGCCCGTGCTGAGCGCCGGGCCGCCCTCACCGCCCACGCCGTTCAGACGGCTCCCATCGGCAGGCCTCCCCGTCGTTCTCCGTTGCCTGCCGCCAACGCCGCCACCGGCCCGGCAGGGAACGAGCAGCAAGCATCCTCGCTGCACCCCTCGGTGCGGCGGGACGGTCGCACCGCCACTCCGTCGCTGACCCTGGCCGGTTCGTCGTCCCACGCTCGTCGCGCTCCCACGGACGCGCAGGCCGCGCTGCTCAAGGCACGCGAGCTCCTGCACTACCGCCCCATCGATGACCTCTACGAGGACTGGCTGGACCGCATCGCCGAGCTCGTCAGCGCCGCAGGGGGCTCCCCTGCACCGTCCCTCTCGCTCCCTCGCCCTCTGCCAGCTACAAGTGACGTGGCTTATGGAGCGCCTCCACCACCTCTGCACCAAGACGACGCCCTGGCGCAAAGGAGCGCGGCCCCGCGACGCGACCCGCCGCGCCTGGCACCCGCGCGTGAAGAAAGAAGTTATCAAGAAGTCCCTCGGCCGCAAGAGAACGCTCGACCACTCCCCGCACCGCCACGTCAGGATCGCTCGCCACGGCAGGGCCTGGCACCACTTGCCGTGGCGGCGCGCAGCCACCAAGATCAAGCTCCACCTTCACGGCGGGCCCCGGTGACCACGGCAGGCTACCGTGCCTTCACCCCCGAGCTGCATAGCGTCGCCTGTCCGGGCAAGTTCAAGCCGGATCTGCCTCCTCGCTACGACGGCACCCCCGACCCCGCAGAGTTCCTGCAGCTCTACGAGCTGAGCATCGAGGCGGCTAACGGCGACGAGAAAGTCATGGCGAACTGGTTCCCCATGGCGCTCAAGGATGGCGCGCGCTCGTGGCTCCTGAACCTGCCTCCCGGCTCCATCTCCTCCTGGAATGAGATGCGCGACCGCTTCGTCGCCAACTTCCAGGGCACTCGCGACCGCCCCCCGGCCGCGGGTGACCTACGCCGCGTCAAGCAGCAACCAGGAGAGACCCTCCAGAAGTACATCCAGCGCTTCAACAACGTTCGCCTCAAGATCCCCAAGGTGACAGACGAGGCCATCATCTCCGCATTTTCTGATGGCGTCCGCGACGTCAAGATGAAGGAGGAACTCGCCATCTATGAGGAACTGTGCACGTCTCTGGAGAGTTTCAACCTGGTGACCAAGTGCGCAAGAGCTGAGGATGGACGCCTTTCCCTCCTCGAGCTCCGATTGCCGACCGGGAGGAGAAGAAAGCCAAGGCCAAGGACATGAAGCGCAAGGGAGTCACCGTGCTCGTGGTGGAGCCGGACACGAAGCGCGTCAGGGACCAACCTAAGTCATCCAAGAGCAGCTGACCGTTCTTCGCCTTCAACAACGTGCACAACCACAACACCAACGACTCTCAAGAGCTCAGGGCCATTCACGACAAACGCTTCGGTCGACGCCCCAAGCGCAACGACCGGGGCTACGGCCGAGAAGGAGGAAGCGGCGGAGGACGCTGGGACGATCGTGGCCCATGCCAGGAGTGGCGCAACCGGCCTCGTGAGGACCGTTGGCAGGACCAGCCTCGCGAGGGCGCTTGGAGGGATCAGCCTCGAGAGGACCGCCCCCAGGGCAACGCTGGTCTTCCTCCGCTGCCTCCCCCACCAAGAAGGAACGATGACCACCATCAGGACGAGGGGGCTGGGGGCTTCCAAGAGCCGCGTGCGATCGCCTACATCTTGGGCGGAGCTCAAGCCCCGGCCTCTCAACGCATCTTCAAGCAGTTTGCTCGCGAGATGAGTGCAGTCCTCCCCAGGCTCGAGGCCACACGCCCTCTCAGGTGGTCCAAGTGCGCCATCACCTTCAGTTCGGCAGATCAGCTCAAGTGCGCGGCAACCGCTGGCGCTCTCCCGATGCTTTGTTCACCCGTCATCAGCAATGTACAAGTCACCAAGACCCTCATCGACGGCGGTTCAGGGATCAACGTCCTGTTAGTCGAGACGTTCGACAGCCTTCAAGTGCCATACGATCAGCTTCAGCCTACCAAGCCCTTCTCAGGAGTGACTGACGGCTCCACCACGCCGTTAGGGCAGGTCCGCCTTCCCGTCACCTTCGGAGAACGCAACAACTACCGCACCGAGCTCATCGACTTCGATGTCGCTCACATCCGTCTGCCATACAATGCCATCCTCGGATACCCGGCCCTGGCCAAGTTCATGGCAGTGACGCACCACGACTACAACGTCCTCAAGATGCCAGGAAGCAGCGGGATCATCACAGTCCCCTGCAAGGAAGAGATGCGGTGTGCTCCCTCAAGCGCGCCTTCCAAGCAGCATCAATCGAAGACCCCGACAACAATGCAGCTCAATACCGTCCTGAGTCCATCCCCAAGAATAAGAAGCAGGTGCTCCGCACAGGGCCTCAGGAGAGCGGCGCCGCAAGTGGTACCTCATCAGGATCAGCGCCCGCGGCTGGGGCGCCTCCCTCCCTCGCATAGGAAGGCGCGCCCGGCGCCCTCCTCGGGCAGGGCTCGGGGGCTCTCTTCTGGAGGGCCTCAGACCTTGCCAACGTCACGAGGGAGGCGCTCGGGCACCACATGGAGGCGTGCTTTGCATCACTTTTCCCTCAGGAGGACACCGGACAAGGAGCGCCCGGCGCTCAGGAGTTCATTACCAAGAACACTCAGGAACTACAGGATGCAAGGGCCATGCGCGGTGGACGCCGCTCACCGGGTGCAGCTCCCCATCCAGGCGAGGATGTCGGGCTGCGCATTTGCATCGACGTCCCAGGGCTCAATAGGGCCGCGTCTCAGGAGCCCTTCTGGCCTTCGCGCGTGGGACGCTGCGAGGGCCCACCTCACAGTTACGTTCGCATGCCCTTTGGCATGCCGAGCGTGGCGTCCGCCTTCCAGCGCGGCCTGCAGAGCATCTTGGCGGCTCAGGAGGCCAGGCACCACGCAGTCTTGGCGGAGATGGAGACGGTCCTCAAGGAACCACCTGGACCCCCAGGGCCTCCTGAGGCTCAGGGCCCTGGTGGCTCGTGAGGAGCAACCCCTGCACCACGCATCTTCAGCTGCCCCAACACCCCTTCACGATGGAACCAGGTGACATCTTTCAAGTTCTTTTAGCTGGGAGAGCCCCTCGGGCTGCATCATTCCCAGGCCGCGTGGATCCGTCCCTGTGGCATGTATCTCTTTACATCTTTACCTTGCTGGGGGCGCCCCACGGGCTGCATCGTCCCCAAGCCGCTCGGGTCTGACCCAGTGGCATGTATCTCCCCTGCGTTTACTTGAGCCAGTTTGCTTTCCATGCTTAATCTATCTATGACTATCACATGCTTAATTGTCACCCACCACGGCAGCCGCTCACACCGGCACGGCGCTTGTGCATGGCCGTCCCTGCAACGTCGACAAATCTGAGCGGTCGAGCTCCGGCCCGCGGGATGCCCCGCGCGCGTCTCCTCACCAGGCCCTCAGTGCCTTCACTCTCTCGTGAAGCGACTAGTGGCCGACCGGCAATTATAATGGCAATCTGTGCCCCTCCTCGTGTTAACTTGCAGGATCCTCTCGAGGATAACAGCGGGCGGTACCGCGGGCTCCCTCTCCTCCCATGCGATTCGCTTGCGCATTAAAAGGGGGGCTCCTGAGGATCGCGACTCAGGAGCTCTTACTGGATCTCCAGCCCTCACCCCCTGGCCTTGACCACGGCATTAAGACCTGGCATAACAGCGGCGGCTGAGCTCGCTCGTGGGCCGGGACCTGAGGACGTAGAGCATCAGGAGAGCATGGGGAAGAGGAGGAGACTCGCACGGGCCTAACCTGGCTATGCTACCACCGCCTACGCACGAGTTTGGTGCCTCGCGAAGGACCAACCCTGGATTGGCAAGATAAGTTTCACACTCGGGTCAACCAATCGCTACGGCATAGTGTTCTCATTTGTGTTGCCCCGCTACGGCAACGTAGTCTCCCTTTCCTACCCCTCGGCGGTCGCTTGCGCGCTAAAGGAGACCTCCTGAGCATCGTGTCTCAGGGGCTCTTACTGGACCTCGTGCCGCTCACCTCCTGGCCTTGACCACGACATCGTGACCTGGCATACCAGCGACGGCTGCAGCCTGCCCGGGGACCGGGACCTGTCAGCGTAGAGCACCAAGCCGTCGCAAGGTTGGAAAGGGGAAACCGAGCCGAGATGGGACACACACACGCACAATTTCATAATAAGGATAATATCAACAAAGGACATTGCGGACCCTTTACACGCCCCCACGGGGTACTTCTTGATCCCTCGCAGGAAACAACTTCTAGGAGCCCTATCTACACGCGTCCGGGGGATGACGCCATCATCAACAGTGGGCCACGGGAGGCTGGCGCCAACCTCATCCAGATCAGCGGCGGCGACGGTCGGACGTTGTAGCCTTGCTCCGGGCGCGGCGAGAGCTTGGAGGCACGTAGCTATCGTCGCTCGTCTCCGGAGTCTCTAGAGCTCGGGAGAATCGCTGGACCCCCAGGTGTCACTGCGGCCTCCTGAGGAGCCGCTGGAGACGCAGACAGCGGGCCTTGCCCCTGCTGCGATGCCGTCCTGACAGCCCCTTCCGGGGCAGCACTCCAGGCGGCAGCCTTCCACGTCGAAGACCTTGAAGGACAGCGTGGAGGCGCCGTCGTACTCAAAGTAGATCGCGAGGGCGCCTTCCGCACGGCATGCTCGAGCCACCTCACCCCAGCATCGGGTCATGAAGATCTCGCCCGAGGGGACGGCTTCAACTTCCGCTCCAGTCGCCGGCGCGTCGCAGTCGGCGTGCTGTAGCCAAAGCTCGAGGGGCCCCCTCAGCGGCATCTCGGCAGAGAAGAAGGAAGGGAAGCGGATCCAAGTGCGCGGAGGCATCAACGCCCATAGCACAAGTTCGCGCGAGGAATCCGCGGCGTGGACTCCGGGGGCGGCGACGCGTGCCACCGCGGTGCGGTGACCATGGCTGCGGCGCGCGCGGCACCGCTCGCCGCCTCTTCCTCCTGAGCCCTCAGCTTGGGCGTACAGGGGCAACGGATACCCAGGAGGAGGCCGCTCGTACCAAGGCCTTGTCACCTCCTGCATCACCACCATGTCACAGCGGTGGACCGGCCTCTTCTTCGGCGGAAGCGGCCCTGGCTCATCGCGGGGAGTCTTTCCCTTCTCCGCAGCGTAAAACCTTCAGATGGGCGCCATTAGTGTCGCTACCAGCAATGGAGCAAGGTAGGAGGCGCGAGCGGGGCAAGAAGAGATGGGCGACGGGGGCTCTCACTACAAAAAAAAGACACATCCGTGACATTTTGGGCCGAACGAAAAAAGTTCTGTCATACTTATGACACTTCTATGACGATAATTGTGACAAAACCCGGTATCATCATAGATATGGTGGGCTCCTACTTCTATGACAAAAAATCATGACAGAAAATGGGCTTTTCGTCCTGGGCGGGCCGGAGACTCAGCTGCATGACATTCTTTGGGCCGTCCATGACGAAAAAAACCGTGGTAGAAGCGAGGACGAGAAAAATTTCGGGGAGTTCCCGGTTACGGTGGGTGGTCGGGGGCCGAGCGATGCGTGTTTCTCTCGTACACGTACGCGCATGTGTGCGAGGCGTTGGGCTCTAACTGAACCCGAGCGAGGCGTTGGGCTCTAACTGAACCCGAGCGATTGCACTGCAGACTACGCGTTACTGAACCCGAGCGATCGATCGATGGGTGTTAACTGAACCCGATTGAGCGATTCCTTCGCTACTGCTGCTAACTGAAGCCGATCGATGCTGCCTCTGGATGAACAGTGAGCGTTTCTGGGGGGGTTTGGATGAACAGTTCCCGGTGGGGGTGGATGAACAGGACCCCGTGGTGTTGCCCCTGGATGAACAGGACCCTGATCGATCGAGCCGGTTGGGGCTGGACTGGATGAACAGGACCACCCCGTGGAGGGCTGGATGAATAGTAGCCCGTGGAGGGGTGGTTGAACAGGAGCCCGTGGAGAGGGCTGGTTGAACAGTAGCGGGTGGAGTAGCGCGCGGTGGAGGCTGGATGAACAGGAGCCCGTGGATGAACAGTCGCAGGTGGAGGCTAGAGGAGGTCGACGGTGGATGAATAGTAGCCCGTGGAGGCTGGAGGGGGTTGACGGTGGAGATGAACAGTATCCCGTGGAGTCCCGTTTTACGGTACACCACACCTCTCCCGATGAACAGGACCCCCGTTTCGACCGTAGCGCTCCAACACAAGTCTGTTTCATCCGTTTTGCGATACGCCACACCCCTCCCGATCAACATGACCCCCGTTTCGATCGTAGGAGGTCTGTTTCCTCCATTTTGCGGTACGCCAGACCCCTCCTGATGAACAGGATCCCGTTTCGAACGTGGACGGTCGAACACAAGGCCGTTTCCTCCGTTCTGCGGCATGCCAGGCCTCATTTCCGTCGGCTGTTCCGTCCAAGCCAGTTGGCTCCCATGCGTTCCGTTGCCTCCCGATGAACACGACGCATTCCGTTGCCTCCCCATGAACACGACGACAACGCAGTTTCTCCGTTCTGACCCAGTCATGTACACGAGCCCTGGCCGTACGTACGCGCGAGTAGGCGTTCGAGACCCCGCCCGTATGTACGTACGTGGCCGTATTTACTTTCTTGCACCCTGGCTGCTGCACGTACGTGTACATGCTACGTGCGCGCCTCTTCTAGGAAACATGCGGGCCTCTACATCGACCAGTATGTACGTACACGTTCGCGACCAGAATGACAACGCTACGTATGCTTCGTCCAGGTGGGTCCCGACTGTCAGACACTTCCTTGCGTGCGAAGATGTAGCTAGTGGGTCCCAGCAGTCAGGGGGGGCTAATTGTTTTTCTACCCGGACGCACTTCCTTGCGTGCGAAGATGTAGCTGGTGGGTCCCAGCTGTCAGGGGGAAACGTTTAGCATGCGAAATACGGTGGCCCGTCCGGTGGGTCCCCGCTGTTAGGTGGAGGAATAATTATTTTGCGCGTAATAAGGAGGCACTTCCTTACTGCAGCCGTGGACCCAGCTGTCAGCCTCTCCATGTACAGTACTCTTCCGATGGAAGTCGGTCGTTGACCACATTGACCACGCCGCGCCGAGAGAACCACGGAGGTGGACAACGGCGAGGCCTAGGAAGGGGACGACGCAGAGCCGGGGAAGACGCGGCAGTGGATACCCAAGCGGAGAGGAGTACGAGGGTTCACTGGTTCGGCTGCGGTGTGAGGCTGCCATCGCCACAGAATAACAGGGGGTGTGGGTGCGTGGAGGGATGGCCTGGCCAGCGGTGGGAGTAGTAGGGGGCGGTGAGGCCTCCGCGGCAGCACAGCTGGCCACGGGAAGCAGGAGCAGGCGGCACGACCGGCGCTGCTTTGGGCAGCTGGAGCAAGAAGACCAGAGGTTGAAGAAGCACGACGGCCGTTGGATGGACATCGTACGCTCACTGCAGCTAGAATCATTTATATTGACTAAGTTGACAAAGCCCTTCGTACGCGTTAACTTAGTAGGCCCATAGGTCAGCTTCCGAAACGGTGCGCCCCAGATGTCAAGGGGTGGAATCATTTTTTGGGCGGGTGAAGCTAGAATATCCGAGATTGAAGAAGAAGCATGGCATCCGTTGGATGGACATCCAACGGCCACTGCTGCTAGAACCGTGTGTTGACTATAAGTTGACAAAGCCCTGCATACGCGTCAACTCTTTTTTTAGGGGTCGCGTCAACTTAGTAAGGCCACAAGTGTGTGGCAGAGAACTTATAGCCCATTTGAGATTTGTAAGAATGTGCAACCAATTTTTGAATTCTAATGGAATTTACTACAGCCCATTTACAGTTTGTTAAAAGTACAGCCCATTTCAACCAACCGTTCAAAACAGAATTCAATAAAATTTCCCACATTTTGATGGGATCCGAAATATTTTTATCCCGAAATTTCTAGTCAGATTAAATACAATTTTGATATAAATTTATATTACGTAAAAATCCAACGAAACATTGCGCTATCAACAATAATGAAATTAAAATTTTCAATATCCAAAAATAATTTTTTATAAAGTAATTACGTGTTTGGTGCATTTTTTATAGTTACTGCCCAGTTTTTATAATTACATCCCATTTATTATTTCTTAAAGCCCATTTTCTTGTTAAGCCTAATGCATCCCTCCTAGGAAAGAGTTGCAGCCCAGTGGGGCGGAGATTTGCAGCCATTTTCATCTTGAAAAAAATTAATATCTGGGCCGGATATCTAGCCTGGGCTAGACGGGCCACAACCCGCCCACTTAATAGCTGCAGCGATGTTTTCGTTGTTGTTCAGAGGAGAAAAATTAATATCTGGGCTAAACATCGCTCAAAACTCTGCAGTGCTCTCACCTCAAAAATACAAATACTGCTCGAGCTGCTTGGTCCCAGCTGTCGGCCGCTTCTTGTGCAATTCTCTCGTTTATTGACTACATAGGTTGACAATGGTGTGGGACCGTGATGTCGGGAAACCAGGAGGAAGCAAAAAAATTATAGTTTTATATACTAATGAGGCACTTGCGTACGTGCGGCTATGGCCCTGGTGGGTCCCCACTGTCATCCTCTCCAAGTAAAGTCATCTCCTCACCCTCATGTCCGTTGACCATGTTGACAACGCGAGACAGCGGCGCCACGGCAAGCGCAACAACCCGAAGGACGACAGAGAGGGCCTCACGGGCCCTACGGATGGTCTGATACAGCGCCCGCTGCTCATTCGGGAAGCCAGGATCATAGGGCCACATGTCCGCGACGGCATTGTCGTTCGCATGTTCACCGGTGCTCGTTGAGGAGACGGAGGTTGCAGCACAGGTCCTCCTGCGCTGGTAGCTCTTCCTCCATTAGGGCATCGAAGTGCGGCCGCACCTACTCTATGGTGAACACGGCATGAACCGGCTTGGACAGTGGCGCCGGCTCCTGGTCGGAAGCTACGTCCATCGTCTGATTGTCGTCGCTCAGCTCGCGAGGTAGCTGGCGAGCCAGCATGTCCGGCTGCTGGACCGACCTGCTGCCAAGCACGAGTCTGACTGCCCTGGCCCACCCAGACCGCCTCCCTCGCACACGCGCGCTTTCCGCCCAAAACGGTCAGCGCCACCCGCCCCGCTTCCCAGTGCATGCGATTGCTCCACCTTCAAACGATACAAGTGTCGTCCGTCCGTCCTTCTGCCGCCCACATTAATGATACGCGGTTGCCGACGCGGCTACTCCAGCGCCATACGTCCATCCCTCCGCCGCCCACCATTGCTATATAAACTGCTGCGCCGGCCATAGCCGCAGTCATACGCATCCGTTCCTATTCTCCTGTCCACACCACTACTGCCCACCATGGCTTCCTCGCGCTCCAGCGCTCTTCGGGACGGGCGGACGACGGATCACAAGGAGATGGCAGCCATTGCTGCCGACTGGCTGGCCGGCAGGCAGCCGGAGGATGACGACGTCCCAATGGAGAACATGGTAGTCGACGATCCGGCGCCAACCCCCCACCCCCCGCGCCATCGTCGCCGGTGCATTGCACCATGACCATCAGCGAGGCCCGTGCCCAATATATAGACACGGTGAGGCAGAAGCATGAGGAGCAGTTCCGGGAGGCGCATGCCGACGCCGTCTACAACCACCATCTCCTCCAGGAGCACCTGCAGGCGGACGAGCAGATCGCCGCGGAGCGGGCGGAGTAGGAGGCGCTGCTCGACTGGTACCGCTCCGCCCGCGAGGGCCTCCTCGAGCGCTGGCGGTACCACATGCGGGTGGTGGAGGCTGTGGCCGCCTACAAAGAGGGTGATGAAGCGGGCGAGGTGCTGTTTGGCGAGACCGAGGACGAGGCAGAGGACAATGCCGGCTCCGACGAGTCCCCGCTCCGCTGGCGTTGACGAGGCCCTGCTCCGCCGAGGCCCCGCGGCGCCAACAACGAGGCAGAGGACACCGCCGGCTCCGCCGAGGCCCCACCCTGCCGGCAACAAGGGGGGATTTCCCCTGCTCCGCCGAGGCGCCGCCCGCCGGCAACGAGACAGAGGACATTGCCGGCTCCTCCGAGGCCCTGCCCCGCTGCCAACGAGGCCGCGCCACACAGAAAACGAGGAAGAGTAGAACACGGTAGGTCGCCGCCGCTCGGGTCCAAGTAAGGCCACCGCTGCTACCCTCCAGTTGCTGGCACTGAGCTGTACATCATGGAGCAATTCTATGATTATAGGATGATTGAAGAGCGCTCCGTGGTTGAGCAAGCTCATGAGATACAGTCATTTGCTAGAGAACTTGAGCACTTCAGTTGTATGCTACCGGACAAGTTTGTTGCCGGAGGTATCATCACTAAGCTTCCTCCTTCGTGGATCTCATTGGCACTCTTGATGTGGAAGAAAAGGCGAGAGCAAAGGAGACACGTGCTCGAGGAACTGAGGGAGGATCTAGTGCCAATCTGGTACAGAAGAAGAACTTCCAGCCCCACAAGTTCAAGAACAAGGGCAAGTTTGATGGTAAAGCTAAGTTTGATGGGAAGAACAAGGCTTTGCAACACACGAACTTCAAGAAGAAGAATGACAAGAAGAAAGGTGTTTGTCATGTGGGGATCCTGATCATTAGGCTCCTAGTTGCCCTAATCGCTATGACAAGCTAGGCGGGTTGACCACTAACGGCCGGTTAGCTTCTTGGCGGCGACGTGGAGTCGGAGAGCTATGTTGGAGAAGGACGCTGCTTCTACTTAATTGCTGGTGTAGTTGGCTGACTGACACGTGGGCCCAACAGGCATCAAGGCCACATGTCAGTTACGCAACTGCACCTGTAGTTAAGTCACTGAAGCTTCTGTTCGGCTCAGCCGGACACAGGTAGGTAGCTTCGGTTAATTAACTATACCTCCAGCGCACCCCTTTTTAGTTGAAGAATGTATGAAATGTAATGAAATCCGGCATGTTTATATGAAATCCGACCATGTATGAATGAATTTATTTCGATTAGTTCGAATTCTTGTATCACTTGCATTGGATGAACATGCAAAACAATACGTACTAGCATTATTCCTAGGGTGATCACCTCGTTTGCAGCAGTTTCACACGTACTCCCTCTGGTCCTTTCTAGTCTGCATACAAGTTTTGTCTGCACTCAAAGTATCTCTACTTTGACCAATCTTATAGAAAAAAGTATGCACTTTCACAATGTGCGAAGTAAAAAGGAACAGAAGGAGTACAAAGAGTTTGAGCAGCTTTTTAGCGTTCCTGTACATTGCAATCAAACACACAGGCCTGAAAATTCATAGAGAACATTCAAAACAATCAATGATTATGCATCTCAGTGATTCACATGTCAGAGCCAATATTTACTTCACAACGAAAGAATAAAGAAAAAATGGATCCACGCTGCTGACAGCAAAGGGCGTCCCATTCGAAAATATCAAACGCATGTCTTCTTGCTAAAATCAATGAGCAAAATTTGACAAGGTTTTCCCATTCCAAAATATCAAATGCCTACGATTGTGGAATGGGCAGGGTTTGCCATCAGTTCGGACATTGACATGGCACCTCGTGCTAAATAAACCAGCTGTTCTTTTTGTGCAGTTCCACCAAAATCAACCAAATTCGTGCGTAGCTTGTATGATTTCGCCCTTATATGTTGCAACGCCTTGAACTTATCGGCACCTCCTTTCTTGTGGTGGAAATGAATGATTCGATGTATTCATGAACATTTTGTGCAGTTCCCATTGAAATCAAGCTGAGCACCCCTGTTTGCACAATTACAAAAAAGTGATTAATATAAAGCAAACTGTACTATGAATTGACAGTTTAAACAGGCACCTATATGGTCCATGTAGAGCACACTTTTAGAAAAATGGAACTCACAGGAAAGAATCCTAGAACAACACTGTACTCGTGCATCACAGCAAGAAAATGGAGATTTGTCAGTCCTTCTGAGCTGAAGTTAGTTTGGTCTTGTGGGGGGTAATGTAACCATCCTTCAACTGCTCCTTCTGATGAGAAGATAGACAGGGCTTCTTCATCCTGGCATAATCGGAACTAGTCACTTCACGTACTATGTATTCTTCTTCAGAGGAGGATGATCCTGTTGTGCAAAGACAAGAGAATAACTAAATGCTAGCATCCCTGTTTGCTCGAAAAAAAGGAAAGGAAATATTTAAAACAGCACAGATGAAGCACTTCTCAAGGACAATACCACTTTTTGATGACAGTATCTAAACAGTAGCACAACACCAATAGAGATGACAAAGCTCAATCATATGGATGAAATCTGTGGGCGAGTACCAACGTTTGTCAGGAGGCTTATTGTGTAGAGCATACAGATGAAGCACTTCTCCGGAACCATCTGTTGCTATCTACTGTGGTGGCCATGCTTACTATATACTCCTCAATTAGATTGATGTTTCCAACATCTTCTTGTGCAGTTCCACTAAGATATATGGTATCTTCAAAGAAGATCCATGTTTGCACAAGTAGAGATAATTACGTATTACATTAAGAGTGGCATCAAATCAGTGGCAAAACAATTGCTCGTTCCAGCCATAGCAATAAATTAAGATGCAAAACTATATCATTACTTGTGTCATCACAGTTCCAGTGCTTCATTGCAGCACCAGGAGTTGATCTTTGTTTTTCTTCCGCTTGTTCTTCCCCTTCATCACTTGGTTCAATAACAGACAAGCTTCGCCTTCAATGTAAGATTTGGCATGTCAATTAGGTTGCACAAGTATAGCACTAAACAATGACATTAATTTTCTGATGAAAGTGGCAAAATACAGGCCAACAGTTGTAAAATATCCTTATCTTACCTCAATGGGATATTGCGGTGCACATACAGATTGGAAGTCTTGTCTCCATTTGTGCAGTTCACTAAAATCAAGCAACATTACTGTACAAGTAGCACAACATATGAAAGCACACTGCAGAATCATGTGAAAGAAGGCTAGTACTGACCTCTCATGACGCGGAATTCAAACAACTCACAAGAAGAAGATCTGAACCAAATTTGCCAACACGGATAGGAAGTAAGATCTCCTCTTGTGCAGTTCCACTAAGATCAAGCAATCAAGCAATGTTGTCGGGGTGACATTTTGGTTGAACTGCACAAAACACTCTTAAAACAAAAGTGTTTTGTGCAGTGCAACAAAAGGTCACAATGGCAATGAGGTGAAGTAGATAACCCTGTTTACACAGAGGTGCAAAGGAAACAACTAGTGGTCAATAACGGTGGATGACACTGAAGCCAACAAAAAGAAGCATCTACCTTATCTAAATGGGAAAGAAAGCAAGACAGTAGCATTTCTCAAATGGTGGCATTGATGAATATTAATAGAGAGATTATATTAACAATAAAATTCGTTAAACATGTAATTTGCTTTTAACTGTGGCATTGCATCAATTTTCCAGCGGCATTATTAGAGGGTGTTTGTTTACAGGGACATTTTGGTGGAGGGACTAAAAAACTCCGTGTCAGTCCCATCTAAACCAAACAGGAGGGACTTTTAGGGACTAAAAGTGGGCATTTGGGACTAAAGAAAGAAGACCCCGAGGGAGAGTCTTTTTGGGACCTTTTCCAACAGTTGCCCCTGCCACGCATCGCACCTTGTCTCTATTAGTTCATTACTAGGGGTAACATGGTCTTTTAGCATGTCATTTAATAACCTCTAGTCCATGTTTAGTCCCTGGAACCAAGCAGGTAGGGACTAGGGAGTTTTTAACCAAACAGGGCCTTAGATTAACAACAGATAAAGAGTTGCACGGGACAGTGGACGCACCAGCACCATGTGCATCTACCGATGTACTGGGGTGATGCACAGTCTGTTGCAACAAAGAACAAACGACCCAGGAGCATATTTGTGTTGGTCCCAGTTTTTTTATCTTTAGACACCTTTCCCTATGTGAGCGCAGCAAATCTAGTCCTGCTCAAACTCTACAGCCTTGTCCCCCAAAACAAAAGATCAGTTCGTTACAGATGTGCGTACTGCGTTTGTAATTGTTTTCCCTTTTCGACCAACGTAGGTGCTGGATAACCAGTCTGTACTAGTACTTTCCCCACTTCCTTTCCTCTGTGAACCATGTCCTAGATTTATGCTATACAACTTTCCCCACTACTTTCCCCCATTCATGTCATCTTTGAACCACGTCTTAGATTCATGCGATACAACTTTCCCCCTTCCTTTACTTTTTGAACCACGTCCTAGATTCATGCTATACAACTTTTCCCACTACTTCACCCCATTCCTTTCCTCTTTGAACCACGTCCTAGATTCATGGTATACAACTTTCCCCACTACTTTCCTGTTTGATCCAACACCTAGATGCGAGTGCAGAAGCGGAAAAAGCCCACATGCAGCTAGAGCAATGCATGTGGAATAAGTAAATTATACCTTAAGGTTCTTGGGGTGTGGTTCGGTGGGCGACCGGAGGCCGTTCGACCCACACTATGTATGGCGGCGAAGAAGAAGGGTGCAACTGTTCACTTTCACCCAGCGTACAGCCTCCGGTCGCCCACCGCTGGGTGAAAGTGAACAGCTGCGCCGGTAGTGGATTCCCTCCCTCGCCGACGGCGACATCTTTAAGCCTCCTTCCCTTCCCGGCGGAGGGATCCTGCCGGCTCTTTGACCAGCAGTGAGGGGAGAGAGTGAGGCCAACAAAGTCTTGTTTAGATCTGGAGAGGGTGAGAGAGTGTGAAGAGAGCAACTACAAGCAGACCAGTAGTGAGGGGAGAGAGACAGAGGCCAACGAAGTCTTGTTTAGATCTGGAGAGGGTGAGAGAGTGTGAAGAGTGCAACTACAAGTGCTGAGGCTCCAGCGTGTATATATATACTGGAGAGAGTGTGAAGAGTGCAAACCCTAGAAAACAAGCGCCGAGGCTGCAGCTTATACGTGATGAGGTGATTATACAGTCACTACGAGATCGAATTGCTCCGTATCCATCCATTTTGACCAGTCAAAGAATCGTCCTGGCACGAACTATGCTCAAGTGTAGTTATCGAACCCGAGACCTCAAGTTTGATGAGCGAACAGGCTAACTAGCTACACAACCCTCCCGTTATGTTCAACGAGATCAAAATAACCTTTTATACATTCCTGCATTCATGTGACAAGCATGCGTGTTTTTTTCTGTGTGTGGGAGTCATTGGGATTTAAATCATAATCATGTCATGTGGCTTTGGTGGTAAGACTATCCACAGTGGTGCAGAAATAATGCAGCCTTACTCACCTTACTTCTCTCCACGTAGTATGTTGGGTCCCACCAGTCAGAGGGTGAAACAAACAAATTAATAAGAAAAATTAAAAGCGCCAGCGCTGTATCTTACCTCGCACATCTCGCTACTGCTCGGGAACACTGTCCAATTGTCCCTCTGTTCGATCACGTACTATTTTAAGTGAATCCTTATTATAACATGCACACAATTTTGGGCACTTGTATTCGACCTAAGTCAGTGTGCCACCATATCTCGTACGACTCCCTCCGTCTAGGTGTAATAAGTCACGTTAGAAGGTGAAGCGGGACCAAGGTGTAAGCAGATTGGAGGAGAAGGAGAAACTTGACCGGTCATTCCTCCAATCAAAGCCCTGATTTCTGTCTCTAAACGCAACAATTAATCCAAACAACTAAGAGATGCCATTTAAGCTACCATGCAGGGCCACGTATTAACTCGCATGCAAGCCGACTTTGATTTCTTGACTAATCAACGCGTAGTTGCGCTCCATGCATTGGGTTTCCGGGGGAGATAACAAGGCAGAGTAAGGAGCGTTTGGTTACATTGCTTAGGCTAGTCATAGTGGTGAGTAACTTGGACTAGTAACATGCATATGTTACTAGTCTATGTTACTACGGCGCGAAGTTTGCCGTTGGAAGCGAGCCGATCTGGCTCTCCCGAGCTAGCAAGGTTTTTCTAGCCCACCCAAGCTAGCTGGCCCACAAAAGCTAAAATATTTTAATAGTTCACAACGCCTAACCTTGCCTGGCTATGCTATAAGCTGTTCTTGCTAAGGATCCAAATGCTCCCTAAGTAACAACGCTTGCTAGCAACGAGGCCAAGAGGGGATTGAGATGCGAAGTTAATGGACGATGCCTAAACATTTTGGGAATATCTGATTTCCGTAGGATGACTTAACACATAGACGGAGGGAGTACTGCTCCTCAGTCCAGGTTTGGTGGAATATTCGTCACCTCTTCTCTTCTTGTACGTACTCCATTTGTATCTCACTTCCTGTGGCTTCGCACTCGCACGATTTTCCTATTCTATGAACCTGTGTGTGCGTGTGTGTGTTTAACAGCATGTATGTGTTAGAGAGAGCGACAGATCGACCTACTCCTACAGAGAGATGGTGTGTAGTGTATGATTTTAGCTGCGATAGTCGGTGCATCCTCTCGTTTCCGGGCGTCCGGTAGGGACAGGCGGACAGCTGCCACGCCCGCTCCTGACCAGCCTGGCCCACCCAAAGCCCCTACATCACCCGTGCGCGCTTCCCGCCTGAAACCGTCAGCGCCGATCCAAAGAATTGGTGCCGCATTCATACCCGGGCAGAGCGGACGCGACCTCTCACTGGCGCCTGCGTTGAAGGGAGAAACGGATTCAAGAGTGATGGTTGCTTCGTCCGTCCAACTTACTGCTAGGTCTATGTGATTTGACGGCTCATTGGTCATTATTACTGAGGTGGCAGGACTGCTGGATGTCCCACGCTTTCGGCGAAAGGAGGTACTACTAGATTACAATTTTCTCCATTCTTATGGCGGAGGAGTGCAAGAGTAGTGAAAACACGCAGGCTCAGTGATTACATGGCCCACCTCACACTATCACCATATTTTCTGGACACCGTGCGACACCTCACTCTTTACATAGTACTCCCTCTGTTCCTAAATATAAGTCTTTGTAGAGATTCCACTAGGTGGACTACATATGGAACAAAATGAATGAATCTACACTTAAAATGCATCTATATACATCCGTATGTGGTTCATGGTGAAATCTCTACAAAGACTTATATTTAGGAACGGAGGAAGTACTTGTATAGTACATACTGTAATTTATCAGCGAGATAGTACAATGCTATGAAGCTTCCAGCTTCTGTTACATGTATCTTGCGTCCAAGGTTGCCCGTTGCAACATTTCATCAAATACAAAGGAGACTAACATGCATGCTATTGCATCTCAATGATTGACAGATCATAGCAAATATGTACTCCCTCCGTTCCAAAATAAGTGTCTCAACTTTATGCTACATATGGAGCAAAATGAGTGAATCTACACTCTAAAATACGTCTATATACATCAGTGTTTGGAGTATGTACTAGTAGTTCATATTGAAATCTACTAAAGGACATATATATTCCAAACAATATGATAATCTCTGTAACCAAGGTAGTAGGGACGAGGAGTAAACGGAGGGAGTAGTAAAATTTTCTCCTCATCCTGCGAGCCACCGCGCGCGTGGGCGAGGGAGCGGGCGTAAGGCGTACATTACTACTACTAGTAAGCAAGCTTCACCTCATCCTGCGAGCCATCGCGCCCGTGGGCAGGGGAGACGGCGTACTAAGCAAGCTTCTCCTCATTCTGCGAGTTGACGGGACACATCAAAAGTACTCCAGTGTATAGAGCCTTGCCTCTAAGGTAGGCCCCACATGGTTTGCCTCTTTTTTAACATAACGCGTCAAGTCACAATTTGTTTATTCACCCGTGGTAGACGATCCTCCCTCCATCTAGTGGACAACCAGTACACATGTCAAATTACCACGTGGGCTGCCTTTTCGTACAGAAATGAGCTCCAACGTGTACCCGCGCGGGTGTGGTTGGGAAAGAGACGGGAGTACGTGCACCGTGTCTGCACCTCTTCTCTTCGTGCACGCCCCCACCTACGTGTGTGTGAGAGAGATACAAACCTAGACAAATGGCTTGTGCGTTCGTGAGTGTTTTTTGTTTGGGGGGGGGGGCGAGGTTGATTTCGTGAATGTATTTGTGGGAATATGTGTCGATGACATCTCAAACAAAATTTTGCATGCAATGTGTGTGAAATGGAGGCCTAACCATATCATATATAGAGGGTCGGGCGATCCACGAGAAGAGATGGAGGGGTCATAGATATCGATAGAGTCGAAGAGAGGATCAAGTGGGTGGGTGCGAGATCGATGAAGAGAGCCATCGAAATTGTGTGTGTGTGCAAGTCAAAGATATAGGGCGACTGACCTAGCTACCGGAACGTCAGAGGGCACAGGTCAAGTTTGTGTGTGGCAGGGAGACATGACTAGAGCGCTCGATGTATCGGTGTGTGTGTGTGGGAGGGGGTGGGGGGAGGGGTAGGCAGAGGCCTAACTATAGAGGTAGAGCGACTCGTATATGTGTTGAGAAGGAGAGACCCAGCTATGTCTTGAGGGAGATCGGTCGAGATCCATACATAACTGAAGGACGGGAAATAGGATGGGACAAAGAGAGAGAGGAGAGAGAGAGAGGGAGGGACAGGGGTAGAGTGTTGGATGGGTGATGGAGTTGCTTCTCGAAGATGGTCGGAGAGGCCTACTAGCCAAACTGAGGGTGGAACTGCAATATTATCAATAAGAGTGGGGATGTGTTTCTGTGTGTGCCTGTGTGTGATAGATCTGTCGGGACACATCCATGGATGATGAAGGGGAAGCATGTGTTTGCTAAGCAAACCTAACTAGATCGGTAGATCAATTGTTGTTTGTCGGAGGTAGGGAGAGACATAACTAATGAGGTAGATCGATCGACGGGAAAAAACGAGTTATAAGGACCTAGCTAGCTATATGTATAGCGGGAGATCGGTCGGTGTACGTCCATTTATTAGAGGCAAATAAGGCCCGGCGAGACGGATAGACAGAGAGAATGGAGCTAGGAGGTGGTGCGAGAGGTCCAGCTACTAGCTAGATAGGGGGAGGAGTGTGCGGTTGTGAGATCGATGAAAAGAGGGGCGAGAGTTTACACGTGTGTGGGGCCGTATGAGAGACACGAGGCAAGGACACATAAAGGAGGAGATTGAAGGTGCGTGTGTATGTTGTAGGCAGACATCGCTGAGAGGTTTATCGATCGGTGTGTGTCGGAAAGGAGTTGTGGAGACTGTGGGAGAACGACCTAAAGAAAAAAATGTGCGAGATGGATAGAATGCTGAGGGAGGGGGAGGGCGAGGAGGGTGTGTGCATGCACGAGAGAAAGTTAGTGGTAGCTACAAAGGTTAGAGGATTGTGTGGGTGTAAGAGACTAACAAAGATCATAATTTGATATGAAAGTGGATTCATATATTTGAATAGGAGATCATAGTGTTTTAAACATATGCATGCATGAATATAGCGGTGATACGCGTGTTGTGGTTTTGCACATGTTATACCATAATGTGATAATGCATGGCGTTTGCAACTCAAAGCTAAATGTCGAACAATCTAAACCATACTATACATCGAACAATCTCACATTTTATTTGAATTTGTGATAATGTGTGGTGTTTGCAGCTTACAACTAAATATCGAACAATCTAAACAATACTATATATCGAACATTCTCACATTTTATTTGAATTTGTGGTAATGTGTGGTGTTTGCAACTCACATCTAAATACTTGTAGGCGTAGGGGGCGCGGCACCATACATAATGTGATAAACACATTATACATATGAGACATGTTTTAGTTTGTGAAGATCTAGCTAGAGCTTGAAATGTACTATGATTTGAAATCAACATAAAGTGGATTCAAAAAATTGAGTTCGATTCATATAGTACACATAGTTCATATGTAACTCGAGACTCATCATGTGGTGTCCTGTGAAGATAATACACAAATGATGGTTTAACTTGACAATAATGACGATTGTAGATCTTATTAAAACAGAGAAACGAATTCAAATGCTTTGACTTCACAACAATCATTATTGTAGATCTTATTCAAATAGAGAAACAAATTCAAATTTAGTTCATATTGAAGTGGTAGTATATACGTTTGGAATGCACTAAAATGTTCATTTGAGTACTAGGTTGCATGCATTATACACGTAGCGAAATATTTTAATTGAACATAACATGAATTCAAAGTTTTGAATGACATTTGTAGTGCGAATTGATTTGGTACAGTACACGTTAGGCTTGTCCGGAAATTTCAACCTGCGCCTTGTTAGCCTGAAATATTTAAGATATATCTTTGTCTCGTTGTGCTCCCACAACTCCCTCCATCTCAACCCGCGCCTTGCTATTCCAAAATTACAACGCGCGCGAAAACTCCCACCTCCTGTGAAATCCCGACACGTGAAATGCCCGTGATACCCCTGAACCGAAAGAACCGCCTCAAATCGGTGGGGGTACTTTCATAACTTACCCCACATTTCGGACAAGTGATACGTCTCCAACGTATCTATAATTTTTAATTGTTCCATGCTATATTATATTCTGTTTTGGACATTATTGGGCTTTATCATACACTTCTATATTATTTTTGGGACTAACCTATTAACCGGAGGCCCAGCCCAGAATTGCTGTTTTTTGCCTTCAAACGGAGTCCAAACGGAATGAAACCTTCGGGAACATGATTTTCAGAACGAACGTGATCCAGAGGACTTGGACCCTACGTCAAGACATCAACCAGGAGGGCACGAGGTAGGGGGCGCGCCTACCCCCCCCCCCCAGGGCGCGCCCTCCACCCTCGTGGGCCCTCTGTTGCTCCACCGACGTACTCCTTCCTCCTATATATACCTACGTACCCCCAAACTACCAGATACGGAGCCAAAAACCTAATTCCACCGTCGCAACCTTCTGTACCCATGAGATCCCATCTTGGGGCCTGTTCCGGAGCTCCGCCGGAGGGGGCATCAATCACGGAGGGCTTGTACATCAACACCATATCCTCTCCGATGATGTGTGAGTAGTTTACCTCAGACCTTCAGGTCCATAGTTATTAGCTAGATGGCTTCTTCTCTCTTTTTAGATCTCAATACAATGTTCTCCCCCTCTCTCGTGGAGATCTATTCGATGTAATCTTCTTTTGCGGTGTGTTTGTTGAGACCGATGAATTGTGGGTTTATGATCAAGTTTATCTATGAACAATATTTGAATCTTCTCTGAATTCTTTTATGTATGATTGGTTATCTTTGCAAGTCTCTTCGAATTATCAGTTTGGTTTGGCCTACTAGATTGATCTTTCTTGCAATGGGAGAAGTGCTTAGCTTTGGGTTCAATCTTGCGGTGTCCTTTCCCAGTGATAGTAGGGGCAGCAAGGCACGTATTGTATTGTTGCCATCGAGGATAACAAGATGGGGTTTATATCATATTGCATGAGTTTATTCCTCTACATCATGTCATCTTGCTTAAGGTGTTACTCTGGTCTTATGAACTTAATACTCTAGATGCATGTTTTATAGCGGTCGATGTGTGGAGTAATAGTAGTAGATGCATGCACGAGTCGGTCTACTTGTCTCGGACGTGATGCCTATATACATGATCATACCTAGATATTCTCATAACTATGCTCAATTCTGTCAATTGCTCAACAGTAATTTGTTCACCCACCATAATATTTATGCTCATGAGAGAAGCCACTAGTGAAACCTATGGCCCCCGGGTCTATTTTCCTTCATATTAATCTCCCGACAACAAGCTATTTCTGGCACCGTTTTTATTTTACTTTCTTTACTTTGCATCTTTATCATAAAAATACCAAAAATATTATCTTATCATATCTATCAGATCTCACTCTCGTAAGTGACCGTGTAGGGATTGACAACCCCTTATCGCGTTGGTTGCGAGGATTTATTTGTTTGTGTAGGTGCTAGGGACTCGTGTGTGGCCTCCTACTGGATTGATACCTTGGTTCTCAAAAACTGAGGGAAATACTTACGCTACTTTGCTGCATCACCCTTTCCTCTTCAAGGGAAAACCAACGCAGTGCTCAAGAGGTAGCAAGAAGGACTTCTGGTGCCGTTGCCGGGGAGTCTACGCAAAAGTCAACATACCAAGTACCCATCACAAACCCTTATCTCCCGCATTACATTATTTGCCATTTACCTCTCGTTTTCCTCTCCCCCACTTCACCCTTGCCGTTTTATTCGCCCTCTCTCTTTACCGTTCGCCTCTTTTTTGCTTGCTTCTTGTTTGCTCGTGTGTTGGATTGCTTGCTTGTCACGATGGCTCAAGATAATACTAAATTGTGTGACTTTACCAATACCAACAATAATGATTTCCTTAGCACTCCGATTGCTCCTCTTACCGATACTGAATCTTGTGAAATCAATGCTGCTTTGTTGAATCTTGTCATGAAAGATCAATTCGCTGGCCTTCCTAGTGAAGATGCCTCTACCCATCTAAGTAGCTTCGTTGATTTGTGTGATATGCAAAACAAGAAAGATGTGGACAATGATATTGTTAAATTGAAGCTATTTCCTTTTTCTCTTAGAGATCGCGCTAAAGCTTGGTTTTCATCTTTTCCTAAAAATAGTATTGATTCTTGGAATAAGTGCAAAGATGCTTTTATCTCTAAATACTTTCCTCCCGCTAAGATCATCTCTCTTAGAAACGATATTATGAATTTTCAGCAACTTGATCATGAACATGTTGCACAAGCTTGGGAGAGGATGAAATTAATGATACGTAATTGCCCTACGCATGGTTTGAATTTGTGGATGATTATACAAAAATTTTATGCCGGATTGAATTTTGCTTCTAGAAATCTTTTAGATTCGGCCGCGGGAGGCACTTTTATGGAAATCACTTTAGGAGAAGCTACTAAACTCCTAGATAATATTATGGTTAATTATTCTCAATGGCACACTGAAAGATCTACTAATAAAAAAGTGCATGCGATAGAAGAAATTAATGTTTTGAGTGGAAAGATGGATGAACTTATGAAATTATTTGCTACTAAGAGTGTTTCTTCTGATCCTAATGATATGCCTTTGTCTACTTTGATTGATAATAATAATCAATCTATGGATGTGAATTTTGTTGGTATGAATAATTTTGGTAACAACGCGTATAGAGGAAACTTTAATCCTAGGCCTTATCCTAGTAATTCCTCTAATAATTATGGTAATTCCTACAACAATTCTTATGGAAACTTTAATAAGATGCCTTCTGAATTTTAGACTAGTGTTAAGGAATTTATGAATACGCAAAAGAATTTCAATGCTTTGCTTGAAGAAAAATTGCTTAAAGTTGATGAATTGGCTAGGAACGTTGATAGAATTTCCCTTGATGTTGATTCTTTAAAACTTAGATCTATTCCACCTAAGCATGATATCAATGAGTCTCTCAAAGCCATGAGAATTTCCATTGATGAGTGCAAAGAAAGAACCGCTAGGATGCGTGCTAAGAAAGATTGCTTTGTGAAAGCGTGTTCTTCTAGTTTCTATGAAAATAAAGATGGAGATCTAAAAGTTATTGATGTGTCCCCTATTAAATCTTTGTTTTGCAATATGAATCTTGATAATGACGGGACTGAATATGATCCACCTTTACATAGAAGGCGTTCCAGAAATTCGGAGTTTTTAGATCTTGATGCTAAAATTGATAAAAGTGGGATTGAAGAGATCAAAACATTAGATATTAATGAACCCACTATTTTGGATTTCAAGGAATTTAATTTTGATAATTGATCTTTGATAGATTGTATTTCCTTGTTGCAATCCGTGCTAAATTCTCCTCATGCTTATAGTCAAAATAAAGCCTTTACCAAACATATCGTTGATGCTTTGATGCAATCTTATGAAGAAAAACTTGAGTTGGAAGTTTCTATCCCTAGAAAACTTTATGATGAATGGGAACCTATCATGAATGCTATGCTTTGTGTGATTTGGGTGCTAGTGTTTCCACGATTCCAAAGACTTTGTGCGATTTGCTAGGTTTCCGTGATTTTGATGATTGCTCTCTAGACTTGCACCTTGCGGATTCCACTATTAAGAAACCTATGGGAAGAATTAATGATGTTCTTATTGTTGAAAATAGGAACTCTGTGCCCATAGATTTTATTGTTCTTGATATAGATTGCAATCCTTCATGTCCTATTATTCTTGGTATACCTTTCCTTAGAACGATCGGTGCAATTATTGATATGAAGGAAGGGAATATTAGATTCCAATTTCCGTTAAGGAAAGGTATGGAACACTTCCCTAGAAAGAAACTAAAATTACCATATGAATCTATTATGAGAGCCACTTATGGATTGCCTACCAAAGATGGCAATACCTAGATCTATCCTTGCTTTTATGCCTAGCTAGGGGCGTTAAACGATAGCGCTTGTTGGGAGGCAACCCAATTTTATTTTTAGTTTTTTTTTGCTTTTTGCTTCTGTTTAGGAATAAATCTTTTATCTAGCCTCTGGTTATACTTGTTTTTATGTTTTAATTAGTGTTTGTGCCAAGTTAAACCTATAGGATCTTCTTGGATGATAGTTAATTGATCTTGCTGTAAATTCCAGAAACTTTCTGTTCACGAAAATAATTGTTAAAAATCACCAGAAAGTGATAAAATATTGATTCCAATTGCTGCTAATCAATAAACAAATTGTATAGGTCTAACTATTTTGGCTAAATTTTTGGAGTTCCAGAAGTTTGCGTTAGTTACAGATTACTACAGACTGTTCTGTTTTTGACAGATTCTGTTTTTCGTGTGTTGTTTGCTTATTTTGATGAATCTATGGCTAGTAAAAGAGTTTATAAACCATAGAGAAGTTGGAATACAGTAGGTTTAACACCAATATAAATAAAGAATGAGTTCATTACAGTACCTTGAAGTGGTCTTTTGTTTTCTTTCGCTAACGGAGCTCACGAGATTTTCTGTTAAGTTTTGTGTTGTGAAGTTTTCAAGTTTTGGGTAAAAGATTTGATGGATTATGGAACAAGGAGTGGCAAGAGACTAAGCTTGGGGATGCCCATGGCACCCCAAGATAATATAAGGACACCTAAAAGCCAAACCTTGGGGATGCCCCAGAAGGCATCCCCTCTTTCGTCTACTTCCATCGGTAACTTTACTTGGAGCTATATTTTTATTCACCACATGATATGTGTTTTGCTTGGAGCGTCTTGTATGATTTGAGTCTTTTATTTTTAGTTTACCACAATCATCTTTTCTGTACACACCTTTTGAGAGAGACACACATGATTTGGAAATTATTAGAATACTCTATGTGCTTCACTTATATCTTTTGAGTTATATAGTTTTTGCTCTAGTACTTCACTTATATCTTTTAGAGCACGGTGGTGGTTTTGTTTTATAGAAACTATTATTCTCTCATGCTTAACTTAGATTATTTGAGAGTCTTAAACAGCATGTTAATTTGCTTAAATAATCCTAATATGCTAGGTATTCAAGACTAGTAAAAACTTTCTTATGAGTGTGTTGAATACTAAGAGAAGTTTGATGCTTGATGATTGTTTTGAGACATGGAGGTAGTGATATCAAAGTTTTGCTAGTTGAGTAGTTGTGAATTTGAGAAATACTTGTGTTGAAGTTTGCAAGTCCCGTAGCAAGCACATATGGTAAACGTTATGTAACAAATTTGAAACATGAGGTGTTCTTGGATTGTCCTCCTTATGAGTGGCGACCGGGGACGAGCGATGGTCTTTTCCTACCAATCTATCCCCCTAGGAGCATGCGCGTAGTGCTTGGTTTTGATGACTTGTAGATTTTTTCAATAAGTATGTAAGTTCTTTATGACTAATGATGAGTCCATGGATTATACGCACTCTCACCTTTCCATCATTGCTAGCCTCTTCGGTATCGTGCATTGCCCTTTCTCACATTGAGAGTTGGAGCAAACTTCGCCGGTGCATCCAAACCCCGTGATATGATACGCTCTTTCACACATAAACCTCCTTATATCTTCCTCAAAACAGCCACCATACCTACCTATTATGGCATTTCCATAGCCATTCCGAGATATATTGCCATGCAACTTTCCACCGTTCCGTTTATCATGACACGTTCATCATTGTCATATTGCTTTGCATGATCATGTAGTTGACATAGTATTTGTGGCAAAGCCACCATTCATAATTCTTTCATACATGTCACTCTTGGTTCATTGCATATCCCGGTACACCGCCGGAGGCATTCATATAGAGTCATACTTTGTTCTAGTGTCGAGTTGTAATCATTGAGTTGTAAATAAATAGAAGTGTGATGATCATCATTTTCTAGAGCATTGTCCCAAGTGAGGAATTAAAAAAAGAGAAAGGCCATAAAAAAGGAAGGCCCAAAAAAATGAGAGAAAAAGAGAGAAGGGACAATGTTACTATCCTTTTACCACACTTGTGCTTCAAAGTAGCACCATAATCTTCATGATAGAGAGTCTCTTGTTTTGTCACTTTCATATACTAGTGGGAATTTTTCATTATAGAACTTGGCTTGTATATTCCAACAATGGGCTTCCTCAAACGCCCTAGGTCTTCGTGAGCAAGCAAGTTGGATGCACACCCACTTAGTTTCTTTTGTTGAGCTTTCATATATTTATAGCTCTAGTGCATCCGTTGCATGGCAATCCCTACTCCTTGCATTAACATCAATCGATGGGCATCTCCATAGCTCATTGATTAGCCTCATTGATGTGAGACTTTCTCCCTTTTTGTCTTCTCCACATAACCCCCATCATTATATTCTATTCCACCCATAGTGCTATATCCATGGCTCACGCTCATGTATTGCGTGAAGGTTGAAAATGTTTGAGATTACTAAAGTATGAAACAATTGCTTGGCTTGTCATCAGGGTTATGCATGATGAGAGCATTCTTGTGTGACGAAAATGGAGCATGACTAAACTATATGATTTTGTAGGGATGAACTTTCTTTGGCCATGTTATTTTGAGAGGACATAATTGCTTAGTTAGTATGCTTGAAGTATTATTATTTTTATGTCAATATTGAACTTTTATCTTGAATCTTTCGGATCTGAATATTCATACCACAATTAAGAAGAATTACATTGAAATTGTGCCAAGTAGCATTCCACATCAAAAATTCTGTTTTTATCATTTACCTACTCGAGGACGAGCAGGAATTAAGCTTGGGGATGCTTGATACGTCTCCAACGTATCTATAATTTTTTATTGTTCCATGCTATATTATATTCTGTTTTGGACATTATTGGGCCTTATCATACACTTTTATATTATTTTTGGGACTAACCTATTAACCGGAGGCCCAGCCCAGAATTGATGTTTTTTGCCTATTTCAGAGTTTCACAGAAAAATAATATCAAACGGAGTCCAAACGGAAAGAAACCTTCGGGAACGTGATTTTCGGAACGAACGTGATCCAGAGGACTTGGACCCTACGTCAAGACATCAACCAGGAGGGCACGAGGTAGGGGGGCGCGCCTACCCCCCAGGGCGCGCCCTCCACCCTTGTGGGCCCCCTGTTGCTCCACCGACGTACTCCTTCCTCCTATATATACCTATGTACCCCCAAACTACCAGATACGGAGCCAAAAACCTAATTCCACCGCCGCAACCTTCTGTACCCGTGAGATCCCATCTTGGGGCCTGTTCCGGAGCTTCGCCGGAGGGGGCATCAATCACGGAGGGCTTCTACATCAACACCATAGCCTCTCCGATGATGTGTGAGTAGTTTACCTCAGACCTTCGGGTCCATAGTTATTAACTAGATGGCTTCTTCTCTCTTTTTGGATCCCAATACAATGTTCTCCCCCTCTCTCGTGGAGATCTATTCGATGTAATCTTCTTTTGCGGTGTGTTTGTTGAGACCGATGAATTGTGGGTTTATGATCAAGTTTATCTATGAACAATATTTGAATCTTCTCTGAATTCTTTTATGTATGATTGGTTATCTTTGCAAGTCTCTTCGAATTATCAGTTTGGTTTGGCCTACTAGATTGATCTTTCTTGCAATGGGAGAAGTGCTTAGCTTTGGGTTCAATCTTGCGGTGTCCTTTCCCAGTGACAGTAGGGGCAGCAAGGCACGTATTGTATTGTTGCCATCGAGGATAACAAGATGGGGTTTATATCATATTGCATGAGTTTATCCCTCTACATTATGTCATCTTGCTTAAGGCGTTACTATGTTCTTATGAACTTAATACTCTAGATGCATGTTGGATAGCGGTCGATGTGTGGAGTAATAGTAGTAGATGCAGGCAGGAGTCGGTCTACTTGTCTCGGACGTGATGCCTATATACATGATCATACCTAGATATTCTCATAACTATGCTCAATTCTGTCAATTGCTCAACAGTAATTTGTTCACCCACCGTAATATTTATGTTCATGAGAGAAGCCACTAGTGAAACCTATGGCCCCCGGGTCTATTTTCCTTCATATTAATCTCCCGACAACAAGCTATTTCTGGCGCCGTTTTTATTTTACTTTCTTTACTTTGCATCTTTATCATAAAAATACCAAAAATATTATCTTATCATATCTATCAAATCTCACTCTCGTAAGTGACCGTGTAGGGATTGACAACCCCTTATCGCGTTGGTTGGGAGGATTTATTTGTTTGCGTAGGTGCGAGGGACTCGTGCGTGGCCTCCTATTGGATTGATACCTTGGTTCTCAAAAACTGAGGGAAATACTTACGCTACTTTGCTGCATCACCCTTTCCTCTTCAAGGGAAAACCAACGCAGTGCTCAAGAGGTAGCAACAAGCGCGTCCCTAAGCCATGGTTCCCCACTCCCATCCCATCCGCCCACCCATTCGTACACCGAGGCAGGGAAAACCTGCGAGGCCCCATACCCTCCTCCGTCCGCCACCTAGCCGGAGCCTCTTCCCCGACGACGTCGTCCACAACAACACCTCGACGTCCCTCATCCACCGTACCGGATGAGGATCCGTCGTCGATCTGGTCATCCCGCCGGTTCAGCCACCCCGTCCTCCACCTCCAAGGAGCTGCCCCGATGTTCCCCTCGTCTTTCGCGCCACCTCCATTCCCACACCGCCGTCTTCACCTGCACCACCAGAAATGCATCATTATCACCGTTTCCTCGGATGAAGTTGCGGCCTAATCGGCGCCACCAAAGAGGTTGTACACTAATCACCGCATTTTCTTCTTGATTCGATCTCACGGTGCTGCCGGCGCTCGGTCCCGAGCCAACACTGCGCGGCTCAATCCACGACGGTGTCGCCGGCCACATCCTCCACGGCGTCGCTCCCTTGGCAGCGACGTCCACATTAGTAGGAGCTGCTGCTGCTTTAGCTCTCGCTCGCGCTGCTGCTCTGCTCTTGCTCTCGGTCCCTTGCCTGGTCTGCTCTTGCTCTTGCTCTTGCTCTTGCTCGAGCTGCTGCTCTCGCTCTCGCTCTTGCTTGCGATGCTGCTCTGATTTAGCTACACTTCAGTCGACTGAATCGACTTTTGGGTTAGTCGATTTTCAAGGGGTGGGGGGCTCGCCGGAGTTATGGAAGAACTAGCCGCAGCAGGGAGGGGGGCTCGCCGGAGAGGTACCCCACTATCTATCTTAGGGTTCAGGGTGGGGGCGGTGGTCGCCGGCGGTGGTGGGGCGGTGGCGCGGGGATCGCCGGAGAAAAGTCGGCACGGTGGGGCCTACAAGGATGGCCGGGGCGGCGGCGGACTGGCGGTGGGGAGTGCTTTCGGCGCGGGCGGCGCGGTGCACCGTCGGCCGCGGGCAGCAGGTGGCGGCTGTTTGGCCGGTGGTGGCTGGCGGCTCAGCGGGGTGGAGGTTGAAGATGAACTGCAGGCCCTTGATTTCGTATCCAACGGCTGCAAAATCGACTGACCAGAGATGAAAAAGTCAGTCGACTGACGTGTAGCCTCACCTCTAGTGCGTTCAGTTTCGACAGCAAAATTCAGTTTCGACAGTTAAGTTCAGTTTCAACAGTTAAATTCAGTCTCGACAGTTAAGTTCAGAGATGAGCGGCTGATGTATACATCTAGCACTTTGTGGTTATGTATTTTACGTCATCTATTGGAGATGTTATTTGAATTCCACTCAGGTCAACGTTGTCTCTCTTGTCCTGCTTCAGCCTCGGCGTCGTACAACTCACTGGAGCTGCTCCAACGACGAAACCCTCCATCACATCGGAGCAGTACCTCGGGCTCCATCTCCAGACGCCTAAGATCTTCTTCCCCTCCTCCGACAGCCAAGTCAGCCGAAGCATCCTCACCGGCCAACCCAATCACGCTGAGATCGACATGGCTTCGCCAAAGAGGTTGTACACTTCTTGTGGTTTGACTTAATCTCACCATGCTTCTTTGCATCCTGTGATCTTCCAATTCTTGTGAACCAAACACCCAGATTGGCAGAAATCCTGTGTTTTTAAATTCTCTGTTTTGCACGTGCATTCCTATCCTATTCCTGTCTATTTCCTATCTCTGCATTGTTAGAATCCTCAAATTCAAACAAGCCCTTACACAATTACTTCTGTTACAGATATGTGTCAAAGAAAACCTTGTGTGGTTTGTCCTGCTCCTGCGGTGCTATGTTCCACCCCAGCTCAGCTGCTCCAACGATAGAAGGGTTCACCACAGCAGGGATCCGCTCTCCAAACTGCCTTTCGCCGCCTCAGATCTTCTTCCCCGCCGCCGGCAGCCACGACAACTGCATTATCATCATCAACTCAGCAGATGACCTTGAGGACTACACGGGTCCGCAAGAGAGGTCGCACTATTCCGTGTCTGCTTACGTTATGCATCGCTTAATATGATGACATGCTACTTTATCGTCGTGTTCACCTATTAGACTTCGAGTCAGGTCCAAACTTATGCTGAAAATTGAGTTTTTAAATGGTTGTGGGGTACATATTGGGGCAGCAATCAGTACTATCTGTCTACTATCTGGTTAATCTCAGGTGTCTACTATGAGTTTCATGTTGGGTGCAAACAAACATTAAAGGAATAACTAAAGCTATTATCTGCCTGCTATCATTGGTTTTGGGTCTATCCACAGTTTGCTACCTTCACTCTGGATTTGTGCATGCACTCCTTACATAATCTCACTATGTTTTATTCCTATGCATGTCAGTTATTGTACACAATGGAACTAAACATGTAGATCAAAAGAGACAAGCTTTGCGTGGCAATAAAATTTCATGCAGACGTCGCTCCATGGTGGGCGCAAAGGCACCCCCCCATCCACCCATTTCGGATCGTAATCAAGAGGAAGATAACTGTTCTGAGGGGGATTCAGAAGCAGAAGACCACTCTTATTTACCCCATGAGGTCTTCGTTCTAACTTGGCATGCTGATATTGGTAATATCATGCATATGGTGCCTTGCATTGCTTACTGTATACATCAAAGATGTCATCTGCTTAGTTTAGACATGCTTTGTGTCAATGCCATCTGTTTAGTTTCTTTATCGTATATGTGAATCATGCAATGCCATCTTGTTTAGCTAGGCATCATATATGTGAATTTTGCAATGCCACCCTGGTTAGCCAGTCATCTTATATGTAAATTATATCATGACATCATTTTTTATTACGTGTTAAATTTGTCAGCAATTTTAGTGCATTCAATTACTCTTCCTGTGCATTAGCCATTCGGCACGGTCATGGAAAAATCTGGAGTGGAAACAAGGTCTTCAGAGCAGACCATGCTATCTGACGAAGCGCATGTCTTGCTGGTTACAGATAGCTCCTCAGAGGAGGATTCAGAGACAGATGACCAGTCCTATTCCCCCCCCCCCCCGAGGTGCATGCTCTAACTTGGCAGGGTTATGTTGCTCATATCGTGCGTATGGTATCTTGCATTGCTATGTCATTTGCTTAGTTTAGACATGATTTGTGTGAATGCCACTTGTTTAGTGTCTAATTACCATATATGTGAATTATGCAATGCCATCTTGTTGCAAGACATTATATATGTGAATTATGCAATGCTATCTTGTTGCAAGGCATTATATATGTGAATTACTCCCTCCGTCCGTGAATAAGTGTACTTCTAACTTTTGTTCTAAGTCAATGATTTCAAAATTTGACCAATTTTATAGAAAAGAGTAGTAACATATATGACATCAAATTGATATATTATGAAAGTACACTTCAAAACGGATCTAGTGATATTAATTTAGCGCCATAAATGCTGCTACTTTTCCCTATAAAGTTGGCCAAAAATTTAAATATTTGACTTAGGACAAAAGCTAGAAGTACACTTATTCGCGGACGGAGGGAGTATGCAATGCCATGCTGTTTAGCCAAGCGTCATATATGTGAATTATATCATGCCGTCCTTTTTTTGTATTTCTCATTGCTTTTGTCGACAATGTTTGTATATTCAACTGCTCTTCCTGTGCATCAGCCATTTGAATTGGTGATGGAGAAATCTGGAGTGAACACAAGGTCTTCAGAGCAGTCACTGCTACCTGCTGAAGCAGATATCTTGCTGGTTACAGATAGCTCTTCTGAGGAGGATTCAGAGGCAGATGACCAGTCCTGTTATCCCCCTGAGGTGTATGCTCAAACTTGGCAGGGTTATATTACTCATATCATGCATATGTTGTATTGCAATGCTTAGTTTTTACATCATATACACGATATTGAATGCCATCTCCTTAGTTGACACATCATATATGCGATTGCCCTCTGCTCACTTCCTTAGTATATAAATCATATATTTGAATTATATCATGCCATGATGTTTACATAGACAGCATGTATCTGAATTATGGCATGCCAACCCATTTTCTAAAGACATAATATAGTTATATCATCTCATCCTGTTTACATAGTCATCATATTTTGACTTATGTCATTCTATCTGTGAATTATATCATGCCATCATGTTTCCATCGATGGCATGTTTGTGATTTATGGCATGCCAACCACTTTAATAGACACATCGTATAGTTATATCATGTCATCATGTTTACATAGTCATCATATTTTGAAGTATGTCATTCTATCCTATTTAGTTAGCCATCATACATGTGAAATTGTGTCATGCTATCCTGTTTAATTAGCCATCATATATTTGAAATTATGCCCTGCTATTCTGTTTGGTTAGACAACATAAATGTGAATTATTTCATGCCCTGTTTTCTTCCCTACTATCCATTGCATCTGTCTATCTTACAATGTCTGTACATTCAATTACTTTTCTTGTTTATCAGCCATTTCAATTGGAGGGGGTGATGGCAGTATCTGTGGGAGTAAAAACACGGTCTTCAGAAAAGATCATGCTACCTGTCGATGGAGGTAGAACCACGGTTGTACTTGCCCAAGAACCAGCCCCACCACACATAACCCAGACTCACGCAGATTGTACCCCTACCTAGTTGGACAGAGAACCAGCTACACCCCTTCTAACCCCAACCACAGGAGATAGTAACCCAGTTCCTGTTGACACATCACCGTCTCCATCACAGAGCACCCAAACACGATCAGTTAGTAAGGCAACTGCAGTGCCCAAAGCACGAGGACCACCACTCCAAACCCCAAGTCAACGCTTAAAGCAGAAGAAGAATTGTTCTCAGGTCAGGTTCCGTAGCTATGGTTCATACTACTTTGCTCTTGCATCACTGTATTTACTCATACCAACTAATTTCAAATTTGAAGGATGCGATTGAAACTCCAATGGCGCAATAGGTATGTTTTAAACCTGTTTCTTTAACATGTTTGCTGTTGTAACTTGCTCTATGTTGATTTCAATTTCAATTGAATAAACAGTTATGTTCTCATGCCATGCACATTACAAGTGTTGTTATTGCTGTGTAGTTTCCCACACTTATATTCTGTCTATGCTGCTTTGTCTTAAATAGATATGATTCGAACTGTATCTATCTTGATTTGGCAACATAAACTAGAATTATATAGACCATACAGTGACCATACTACATAGATATATGTTTGTTTCATGATGTTATCCTATCCACCTTACTACTGAACTGGTTTACCAAAATGAGTTTCATATACTACATTGTAAACCTGTGATGTGTTTGTTTGTTTTGTCTTTTAGAACGCGGATAAAATATTGGAGAAGAGTACCCCGTTATGCAATGGTAAAGGAAGTAATGTAGATAAGGTTCAAGATAGTGAGACATCCCTGTTGTTCTCCAAGAAAGCTGATAAAAACTATATTGAAGACATTGAGACAACCCCAAAGTCCTGTCTTGATGTAGTGTTCGAGTTACTGGCTACTACTGCTGGCACCAGCTCTTCGAACTCGCTGCCTGAATCAGTTCGGCTTCTTGAGTCTTAACTTCAAGTTGAAATACATCGATCAGATGTTATGCGACAGGAAGCCGAAGGACTGAGGAAGTCCCTGCAGAATTCAGATGCATACTTTCTGGTGCAACAGCAAGTGCTGGAGGATTTAAGCGCCAAACAAGAGAAAGTTAATAAGCTTGCTAAGCATCTTGCCAGCATTATGGGTACCCAGGATATTGTTTCTTGAGCTCTTCTGAAGTGGTTTCAGTTCTGGACTTGTTTTGCTGCGGCGTTTATATGCTGCTTTGTTCCCTATATTTGCACTTGTGGCGAACTTTGATGCCCAGTGGATGTAATATGTGTAATAGCCGTGATAGCCTAGCGTAAGTTGCTTGCTTATTTATTTCCTTATTGTCTTGTTTATTTGTTTTCTTGTAGTCAGTGCAGTTCTTTTTCCGCGGTTTGCTACTGGCCGCAATAACCTATTTTTTAAAACTAGGCCACATTAACAATGGGCTACATATTTACTGTAGTTAACATGGGCCTCCTACGGGCCATAGAAACAATGGGCCTTCTAAGGGCCGTAGAAACAATGGGCCTTCTACGGGGCGTAGACACAATGGGCCTTCTACGGGCCGTATCATCAATGGGCCTTCTACGGGCCGTATCATCAATGGGCCTTCTACGGGCCGTATGATCGGTTGGCCAAACATGGGCCAATAACACACCACATTATGGCCGTAAATGGGCTAGAGTTGAAATCGTCCGTTCATGGCCCGACCGACCATAATGGGCCGTCGTTAATCGGCCGTATTTGATGACGCTATGAAAACGGCCCAACGTATTAACGGGCCACAAACGGGCCGACTATAACCACGGGCTGGATTTGGCCCACAAGCAGAAAATGACAGTAACGGGCCGAAAGTAAACGAATGCTGGAAATGAGCCCAAGAATAAATGGGCCCTGAGAAGGCCGAAAGATAACATGGGCTGGAAACGGCCCAACGGAATAATGGGTCGTTAATGGGTATAAAGTGATACACTGTTCATTACGGGCCAGTTTTACCACGGGCTGTTAATGGGCCGAGGGTTACTAAGGGCCTCATATGGGCCAAAAGATGTCATGGGCCATACATGGGCCGGAAGTTAAAATGGGCTGAAATTATATTGGATGGCCCAGATGACGCTACTGGGCCTAATTCGGATAGGTCGTAAACGGGCCCTGGGTTAGCGGACTGTAAATGGGCTATATGCGAACAGGCCGTTAACAGGCTTGCCGTGGGCCGGCCCGCCACCTTTTGACCAAGTCAAACGGGCCGGCCTTTTCACAGGAATGGGCCTCTGTTGGGCCGTCCCACGTGTCGATGTATCATAGGCGCTTTGAGTCCAATGAGTGGATGACATCTGTCCCAACGGTGAGCCAACACATGTTTCCTCCGGCCAATGATGATTTTACACGTGGAAAATCTCCATTGGCCGGGGCTGTTAACGGGTTATCAGATCCAAAACCGGACCCGATAGCTTAACAGCGTTCCGTTACGGTGGATGCCACGTGTCGGTCACCCTTGACGAAAGCACTTCTGTGACGCGCAATTTATCGTCATGGAAGTGGACACTTCCGTGATGATAATTTTGGTAATGTCATGGAACACTTCTACGACAGCACAGGTATGACTATCTTGATTCTGTCATAAATATGTCATGGATGTACATGCATGACAGAAAACGTGACCTACTGTGACAAACACGTATCATCACGGAAGTGTATTTTTTTGTAGTGTCTGCCCCCTCCCCATTTATAGTAGGAGAAGGCCAACCAGCGCCCCACGATCACAGGTCATGATGGTTTTCCTTGCATGCAGCAGGGACTCATCAAGTCGGGCAATTGCCGAGGCAGCGTGGGGAAGCGGAGACACCCACGTCCAATCAACCGCCACGCGTCGACCAAGGCCGCAGGCTGTTGGGGCCCGCGGCGCTCCGCACTTGCCCTTTGGCTTCGCCTCGAAGCCAAGTCCGAGCGCGCCTTGGGCCCGGGGGCTACTGTCGGCGTTCTGGGAACGGGGGTCCCCAGACTTGCCTGCCTACGGCCCACGGCATGGCTCCACAAGCGGGCCCGTACGGCCCATCTTCACCAGCGAGCACTCAAGACCCTCGCGAGGGGCCAAGCGTCGCGAGGCGGACGACACAAGACCTCCTCGGGAGCGGCCTCACCAGGCTGGCTGGCGAGGGGCGGAGAGATCAAGGCAAGGCAAACCTCGCGAGGTTCCAATGACGTGAGCCATGACGACCAAGGCCAGGCGGGCGCCAGCGCGCACAGTGTCCTTGTTTCCTCTTTGGTGCTAAGAAGGCAAGCGCAGACGAGGAGTTCCGAGGCGTCAAGCAAAGGTTTTCATATCGGTGCAACGAGACCAAGACCAGCAGGACGGCAAGACGGAGGTCATCGTGGAGCCCAAGACGGCGTCACCACCAGAGCCTTTGGCAGGCGAAGACTACTTTTGTCAGGATAGCTTGTACTAGCTGTCCCCTTTCATATTGTCCGTTGTGGCATCCCTTCCCGCTCAATATTTAGGAAGAGGACCAGGGCCTCTATAAATAGGACTAGTCACCACAGTAGGAGGCATCGGATCCTCACCCACCAGAACTCATCTTGAGCGATCCTCACCCACACACCAGCTCACCAAGCACAAGAACACCTCTCCTCAGGAGGCTGCTCTTCCCTTGTACTGTTCATCCTCAGCCCAAGAGGCAATCCACCACCACCACACTGGAGTAGGGTATTACACCACAACGGTGGCCCGAACCAGTATAAATCTTGTGTCTTCGTGTTCTTTGGGTTCGGCGAGCTAGTCCGTGAGATTGTGGAGTGTGAGAGCGTGGGAGAGGAGAGATCTTCGTGCGCACCCCAGTGTTCGAACCTCAAGGGTCAGTACTAAAGCTATTTTTTAGGAGTAGCGCTTGTTTTACCCAGCGCTACTGGTAAATAATGATAGCAATAGCGCTTGTTTTTTTGCCAGCGCTACTAGTAAATGCTGATAGTAGTACCGCGTCCATGAGACACCCACGCTACTAGTAACGAATTAGGATTTGAAAAAAAAAAATCTACATATTCCAGTTTAGACATACATTTCATAGTACTCACATACATGCATTTCATAATACGTACATTTTATACATACAGTCAATCATACATATCTGATATAGATAATTAATACATATATATACAATATACGCCACGCCTATAGGTCGTCGGCGCCGGCGCCTCCACAACCCGTGCTTGATGGTGTTGATGTCATCGTCATCGCCGCCGCCGCAGCACCGTGAGGATGTCGTCGTCGTCGTCGTCACCGCCGCAGCCCCGTGTCAATGTCGATGTCGTCATCATCGTCGCCGCCGCCCCGTGTCGATGTCGAACCGCCGCAGCCCCATGTCGATATCATCGTCGTCCCCGCCGCAGCTTCAAGTCCATGTGTTCCCTACTAGGAACTCACAAATTCTGGAATTAAACAATTAACCAAGACCACTACTAGGAACTCACAAATTGTGGAATTAAACAATGAACCAAGACCACTACTAGGAACTCACAAAGAGCCTGGAGCAAAGCACTAAGTAACAATAGCAGAAACAAAAGCATATAGCAGCAGCATAGTATATATGAATTACAAGCAGTACCAAACAGGCCAATCCTAGAAATTGGGGAAAACCCAGCTTAAGAAGGATACAGTTCTAGGCATGACCACAAGTGAAAGGAGATAAGGAATTCCAAGGCAGTACCAAATCTTATTATAGATTCTGAATACAAGCTTTTGAGGCAAATTTCAACAAGCAAGGGCTGTGCACCAAGTAGAAATAATTCCCAGGTCATTCGCAAGCAAGCAAGAAGACATCAGCAACAACAGATGTATTACCAACATTGTACCCTTTACTGTCAGGTCATTTCAGTTTAACTCTTGGTTGAAGATGTATTATTGTTGTAGTACTAGTAATCATCGGCTGTAACAACACTTGGTGTGTCAATAAATAAGCATCAGAACCAACAATGATCTATCTAGCTACACAATGGTACTAGTATTACGGTCTATTTGACTAGCAGAAAAACAGAGTTGGTCTAAAATAGAACAGACGGGAGTTTGTAGGTACCAGGGTTATAGGTAAGTAGTTATAGGTAACCAATTTGATCCTAAGAAGTTAAGAGGAGAGGAACTCCATGGGAAGTATCATGTTTATAATGACACTACCTGCACCAGCTTTTCCCATGCTCTTTGTATGACTGATGAAGCACAAAGTTCTACCACAACACGATGCTCTCAAACAATTTCTGCAAAATATATTTGTTTAAACAGCAGGATCATCAGTGTTAGGTATCTCAAAGAATTTTTTTAATGGTTTGAAATGACAATGAGATGTAAACATAAACTACTGGCGAATTTGACCCCATTATAAAATTGACGGAGATGTCAAAAAGACACAATGTACATATAAATTTGTTGAATATTATATACGATACTCTTTATAGCAGCAATGGTAGACACTTATATAGGTGGATCGTGCATATCACTAAAATAATAAAGCACATCATTCTGATAAGTAAAACTGAATGCATGACTATATAATATGCTCAACTTGGAGCACCGTTCTTTTTGTGATTTTCTCAAAATACCAAGGACTGTACATAGGATACTAACATTGGGGAGCCAAATACATCATTGGATCTAACAAAAAGAGCCAGAAAATACAGAAAACTTGATGTTTTTCAGTGACTGGTACCGCAAATATTATGAGTTATCAGCTTATTACCTTTTCGTGCAATGGAGGCCAGATATTGGATCCCCTGGCAATCGCTGAACTAAAAGCAAGCCTGCAAAAAAAAAAGACACAAACATGGATAAATATTTCTAGACTTGCAGTAATATAAATCAGAACATCCCACTATTATTGCAAACCATGGAAGCACGGCATCCTTTGACTTCAAGATTGCATTCCCATCTATGACTAATTCCAGAGAGAGAGACAGAGAGGAGGTGGTCAAGAGAGGTACCTTCCATAGTGGCGGAGCTTGAAAGAAATCTTAGGAAGGCCGAACCTAAAAGTATTACGAAATCATACAACTATAATAAGTTAGGTTTTGCAGAATATTGAGAAACATAGATAATTATATTGATCCTACCCACATTAGCTTACGAAATATGTATTTAACTTCAATTATATATAAGCTACTTCATAACAAAAGAAACTGTACCAAAACACTAATTAACTATGAAGTAGTGAGTTAATCACTGCAGATCAGCTATTTGTTTCTTTCCGCTCCTAAATTGCATAAGAAAATCTTCAGCTGTTATTTTACTCTATGCTTACTAGCTACAACCTATTGGATATAAAAACACCTTCCATTGTACGTATTACTATGTAGCTTGTCTAAATAATCTCAAAGTATAAAATGCACGCTCGGCACTTGTGGTACAAAATGTAAAATCAATTGTTTTTCCCTTAACCATTACTGTCTCTAAACAACACTTTTTATTTAGCACAAAATCTGTGACCTAATTAGAACTTACTCAAAGAGTTGGACTTCAGTATAGCAAGATTAAATTCCCAGGGGGAGAGGGCGGGCAGATTGCTCTTGCTGCTGACAGGCTAACGTGTACATGGCGCTGGCGGCGCCTATGCATAAGCACGGCCGTGACGAGACATCAGCGGCCGAGGAGGCATCGGTGGCGGGATTAAACGCAAAAGAAATGTTTATAAGGTGATGATAAGTCATTACCAAGCAACCTGATAGCAAATTAATTCTTCTAAGCACAGAACAACATAAAATTAGTACGCATTTTGGTCCAATTGGTCAGGGCCCAAGATGCAGGTCAAGACCAACTATATCAACATCTATAAGAACCTCTCCCGTATGCATGCCTCCTATGCTACCGTACAAGAATTCCTACAAACAGTGCACACAATTACGCCAGCAATCATTCAGAATACTCTAGTACAGTACATGGAAATTGGTAGTAAACCAAACAAGTCACGGACATAATGAATGCACCAGCTCAAACATTCAATCGCTAGCAACCTAGTACAGCACCAAACGCTCATTCTTTTCAATTAAGAAAAGGCGGACAACCGATGCATCTAGCCTGCCGGCCGCAGATCAGCCGGAATCCACCCTTACCCGCCCCAGAAACACACAAAATCAAGCACCCAGGACTCGGAACAGCCGGGAGGAGGAGACACAAGCGGCACCTCGTGCTCGACGAGGGGCTTGCACTGCAGGAGCTGCTCGATCTGCTCGTCGAGGCCGCCACACGGATTCCCCATCCTCCCCTCCGCCCACCATGCACGCATCGACTCCTCCCCCGGCACGTCTCCGCTCCCCCGTCCGCCGGCGCCACGAACCCTGGCACCAGATCTATCGGGAGAGGCGACCGTGAGTGTGGGGAGGAGGGAGAGGAGGAGGCGTGAAGCGGCGAGATGTGCAGAGAGACAGAGGAGGACGCGGGTGGAATCACCGTCGTTTGGGGGCAGAGGAGGCATTGGCAGCGGCGGGATTGGGAGGAGCGGTGGTGGGGGAAAGATTTGGTGGGATGTGAGAGAGAGAGGGAGTGCCACATGCCGATTAGTTTGTAGCGCTGGGCAAGGGTGTCGCGCTGTAACTAAGTGGGCCGACCCTGTCTATCATAGTAGTAGCGAGGGGTGGTATACCCGCGTTATTACTATCAAACTTACTAGTAGCGCGGTTTTTATACCCCGCGCTACTACTATGGTCTATCTCGAGGCTACTCTGAGGATCACTTAGTAGTAGCGTGGGAACGGTAAGCCCACGCTACTGCTATTATCTAGTACTAGCGCACTATTTTTACCCTAAATCCGACATTTGGCACGCCAGGTAAGGGTGCGCTAAAGTCGATCCGTGCTTCATCGCTCCACCACAACCATGTCGGATGCTCGTCGCGCCTGCGCTGAGCGCCGGGCCGCCCTCGCCGTTCAGACGGCTCCCGTCGGCGGGCCTCCCCGTCGTTCTCCGTCGCCTGCCGCCACCGGCCCGGCGGGGAACGAGCAGCAAGCAACCTCGCTGCACCCCTCGGGTGCGGCGGGACGGTCAGACCGCCACTCCGTCGCTGACCCCTGCCCGTTCGTCGTCCCACGCTCGTCGCGCTCCCACGGACGCGCAGGCCGCGCTACTCATGGCACGCGAGCTCCTGCGTTACCGCCCCGTCGGCGACCTCTACGAGGACTGGCTGGACCACATCGCCGAGCTCATCAGCGCCGCAGGGGGCTCCCCTGCACCGTCCCTCTCGCTGCCTCGCCCTCCGCCAGCTATAGGTGACGTGGCTCATGAAGCGCCTCCACCACCTTTGCACCAAGACGGCGCTCTCGCGCCAAGGCACGCGGCCCCGTGACGCGACCCGCCGCGCCAGGAACCCGCGCGTGAAGAAAGAAGCTGTCAAGAAGTCCCTCGGCCGTAAGAGAACGCTCCACCACTCCCCGCACCGCCAGGTCAGGATCACTTGCCGCGGCAGGGCCTTGCACCACTTGCCGTGGCGGCGCGCAGGCACCAAGATCATGCTCCACCTCCACGGTGGGCCCGGGTGACCACGGCAGGCTGCCGTGCCTTCACCCCCGAGCTGCATAGCGTCGCCTGGCCGGGCAAGTTCAAGCCGGATCTGCCTCCTCGCTACGACGGCACCCCCGACCCCGCAGAGTTCCTGCAGCTCTACGAGCTGAGCATCGAGGCGGCTAACGGCGAGAAAGTCATGGCGAACTCGTTCCCCATGGCGCTCAAGGATGGTGCGCGCTCGTGGCTCCTGAACCTGCCTCCCGGCTCCATCTCCTCCTGGAATGAGATGCGCGACCGCTTCATTGCCAACTTCCAGGGCACTCGCGACCGCCCCCCGGCCGCGGGTGACCTACGCCGCGTCAAGCAGCAACCAGGAGAGACCCTCCAAAAGTACATCCAGCGCTTCAACAACGTTCGCCTCAAGATCCCCAAGGTGACAGACGAGGCCATCATCTCGGCGTTTTCTGATGGCGTCCGCGACGTCAAGATGAAGGAGGAACTCGCCATCCACGAGAAACTGTGCACGTCTCTGGAGTTCTTCAACCTCGCGACCAAGTGCGCAAGAGCTGAGGAGGGACGCCTTTCCCTCCTCAAGCTCCCGACTGCCGACCGGGAGGAGAAGAAAGCCAAGGCCAAGGACGTGAAGCGCAAGGGAGTCACCGTGCTCGCGGCGGAGCCGGACACGAAGCGCGGCAGGGACCAGCCTGAGTCATCCAAGAGCAGCCGACCGTTCTGCGCCTTCCGCAACGTGCACAGCCACAACACCAATGACTGTCAAGAACTCAGGGCCATTCGCGATGGACGCTTCGATCGACGCCCCGAGCGCAACGACCGGGGCTACGGCCGAGGAGGACGACGCGGCGGAGGACACTAGGACGACTGTGGCCCATGCCAGGAGTGGCGCAACCGGCCTCGTGAGGACCGTTGGCAGGACCAGCCTCGCAAGGACGCCTGGAGGGATCAGCCTCGCGAGGACTGCCCCCAGGGCAACGCCGGTCTTCCTCCGCTGCCTCCACCACAAAGAAGGAATGACGACCACCATCAGGACAAGGGGGCTGGGGGCTTCCATGAGCCGCACGCGATCGCCTACATCTTGGGCGGAGCTCAAGCCCCGGCCTCTCAACGCATCTTCAAGCAGTTTGCTTGCGAGGTGAATGCAGTCCTCCCCAGGCTCGAGGCCACGCGCCCTCTCAGGTGGTCCAAGTGCGCCATCACCTTCAGTTCGGCAGATCAACTCAAGTGCGCGGCAACCGCTGGCGCTCTCCCGATGCTTTGTTCACCCGTCATCAGCAACGTACAAGTCACCAAGACCCTCATCGACGGCGGCGCAGGGCTCAACGTCCTGTCCGTCGAGAGGTTCGACAGCCTTCAAGTGCCATACGATCAGCTTCAGCCTACCAAGCCCTTCTCAGGAGTGACTGACGGCTCCACCACGCCGTTAGGGCAGGTCCGCCTTCCCGTCACCTTTGGAGAATGCAAGAACTACCGCACCGAGCTCATCGACTTCGACGTCGCTCACATCCGTCTGCCATACAATGCCATCCTCGGATACCCGGCCCTGGCCAAGTTGGCAGTGACGCACCACGGCTACAACGTCCTCAAGATGCCAGGAAGCGGCGGGATCATCACAGTCCCCTGTGAGGAAAGAGATGCGGTGTGCTCCCTCGAGCGCGCCTTCCAAGCAGCGTCAATCGAAGACCCCGACAACAATGCAGCTCAGTACCCTCCTGAGGCCATCCCCAAGAATAAGAAGCAGCTGCTTCGCACAGGGCCTCAGGAGAGCGGTGCCGCAAGTGGTACCTCGTCAGGATCAGCGCCCGCGCCTGGGGCGCCTCCCTCCCTCGCATAGGAAGGCGCGCCCGACGCCCTCCTCGGGCAGGGCTCGGGGGCTCTGTTCTGGAGGGCCTCAGACCTTGCCAACGTCACGAGGGAGGCGCTCGGGCACCACATGGAGGCGTGCTTTGCAGCACGTTTCCCTCAGGAGGACACCGGACGAGGAGCGCCCGACGCTCAGGAGTTCATTACCAAGACCACTCAGGAACTGCAGGATGCAAGGACCATGCGCGGCGGACGCCGCTCACCGGGCGCAGATCCCCATCCAGGCGAGGATGTCGGGCTGCGCGTTTGCATCGACGTCCCAGGGCTCAACAGGGCCGTGTCTCAGGAGCCCTTCTGTCCTTCGCGCGTGGGACGCTGCGAGGGCCCACCTCACAGCTACGTTCGCATGCCCTTTGGCCTGCCGAGCGTGGGTCCACCTTCCAGCGTGGCCTACGGAGCATCTTGGCGGGTCAGGAGGCCAGGCACCACGCAGTCCTGGCGGAGATGGAGACGGTCCTCAAGGAACCACCTGGACCCCCTGGGCCTCCTGAGGCTCAAGGCCTCGGTGGCTCGTGAGGAGCAACCCCTGCACCACGCATCTTCAGCTACCCCAACACCCCTACACGACGGAACCAGGTGACATCTTTCAAGTTCTTTTAGCTGGGAGCGCCCCTCGGGCTGCATCATTCCCAGGCCGCGTGGGTCCGTCCCTGTGGCATGTATCTCTTTACATCTTTAGCTTACCTTGCTGGGGGCGCCCAACGGGCTGCATCATCCCCAAGCCACTCGGGTCTGACCCAGTGGCACGTATCTCCCCTGCGTTTACTTGAGCCAGTTTGCTTTCCATGCTTAATCTATCTATGACTATCACCTGCTTAATTGTCACCCACCACGGGAGCCGCTCACCCCGGCACGGCGCTTGTGCATGGGTCCGTCCCTGCAACGTTGACAAATCTGAGCGGTCGAGCTCTGGCCCGCGGCACGCCCCGCGCGCGTCACCTCACCAGGCCCTCAGTGCCTTCACTCTCTCGCGAAGCGACCAGTGGCCGGCCGGCAATTATAATGGAAATATGGGCCCCTCCTCGCGTTGACTTGCAGGAACCTCCCGAGGATAACAGCGGGCGGTACCGCGGGCTCCCTCTCCTCCCATGTGATTCGCTTGCGCGTTAAAAGGGGGGCTCCTGAGCATCGCGACTCAGGAGCTCTTACTGGCTCTCCAGCCCTCACCCCCTGGCCTTGACCACGGCATCGCGACCTGGCATATCAGCGGCGGCTGAGCTCGCTCGAGGGCTGGGACCTGAGGACGTAGAGCATCAGGAGAGCATGGGGAAGAGGAGGAGACTTGCATGGGCCTAACCTGGCTATGCTACGACCGCTTACGCACGAGTCTGGCGCCTCGCGAAGGACCGACCCTGGATTGCCAAGGTAAGTTTCACGCTCGGGTCAACCAATCGCTACGACATAGTGTTCTCATTTGTGTTGCCCCGCTACGGCAACGTAGCCTCCCTTTCCTACCCCTGGGCGGCCGCTTGCACGCTAAAGGGGACCTCCTGAGCATCGCGTCTCAGGGGCTCTTACTGGACCTCGGGCCGCTCACCTCCTGGCCTTGACCATGGCATCGCGACCTGGCATACCAGCGACGGCTGCAGCCTGCCTGGGGACCGGGACCTGTCAGCGTAGAGCACCAAGCCGTCGCGAGGTTGGAAAGGGGAAACCGAGCCGGGACGGGACACACACATGCACAATTTCATAATAAGGATAATATCAACAAAGGACATTGCGGACCCTTTACACACCCCCACGGGGTACTTCTCAATCCCTCGCAGGAAACAACTTCTAGGAGCCCTATCTACACGCGCCCGGTGGACGACGCCATCATCAATAGTGGGCCACGGGAGGCTGGCGCCAACCTCATCCAGATCAGCGGCGGCGACGGCCGGATGCTGCAGCCTTGCTCCAGGCACGGCGAGAGCTTGGAGGCACGTAGCTGTCGTCGCTCGTCTCCGGAGTCTCATAGAGCTCGGGAGAATCGCTGGACCCCCAGGCGTCGTTGCTGCCTCCCGAGGAGCCGCTGGCGACGTGAACAGCGGGCCTTGCCCCTGCTGCGACGCCGTCCTGACGCCCCTTCCTGGGCAGCACTCCAGGCGGCGGCCTTCCGCGTCGAAGACCTTGAAGGACAGCGTGGAGGCGCCGTCGTACTCGAAGTGGATCGCGAGGGTGCCTTCCGCACGTCACGCTCGAGCGACCTCACCCCAGCCTCGGGTCATGAAGATCTCGCCTGAGGGGACGGCTTCAACTTCCGCTCCAGTCGCCGGCGCGTCGTAGTCGGCGTGCTGTAGCCAAAGCTTGAGGGGCCCCCTCGGCGGCATCTTGGCAGAGAAGAAGGAAGGGAAGCTGATCCAAGTGCGCGGAGGCATCGCCGCCCACAGCACAAGTTCGCGCGAGGAATCCACGGCCTGGACTCCGGGGGCGGCGACGTGTGCCACCGCGGTGCAGAGACCATGGCCGCGGCGCGCGCGGCGCCGCTCACCGCTTCTTCCTCCTGAGCCCTCAGCTTGGGCGTACAGGGGCAACAAATACCCAGGAGGAGGCCGCTTGTACCAAGGCCTTGTCACCTCCTGCATCACCGCCACGTCACGGCGGTGGACCGGCCTCTTCTTCGGCGGAAGCGGCCCTGGCTCATTGTGGGGAGTCTTTCCCTTCTCCGTAGCGGAAAACCTTCGGATTGGCGCCATTAGTGTCGCTACCAGCAATGGAGCAAGGAAGGAGGAGCGAGCAGGGCAAGAAGAGATGGGCGACGGGGGCTCTGCCCCCCTCCCCATTTATCGCAGGAGAAGGCCAACCAGCGCCCCCACGATCATAGGTAATGATGGTTTTTCCTTGCATACAGCAGGGACTCGTCAAGTCGGGCAGTTGCCGAGGCAGCGTGGGGAAGCGGAGACACCCATGTCCAATCAACCTCCATGCGTCGACCAAGGCCGCAGGCTGTTGGGGCCCGCGGCGCTCCGCACTTGCCCTTTGGCTTTGCCTTGAAGCCAAGTCCGAGCGCGCCTTGGGCCAGGGGGCTACTGTCGGCGTTCTGGGAACGGGGGTCCCCAGACTTGCCTGCCTGCGGCCCATGGCGTGGCTCCACAAGCGGGCCCGTACAGCCCATCTTCACCAGTGAGCACTCAAGACCCTCGCGAGGGGCCAAGCCTCGCAAGGCGGACGACACAAGACCTCCTCAGGAGCAGCCTCACCAGGCTGGCTCGCGAGGGGCGGAGAGATCAAGGCAAGGCAAACCTCGTGAGGTTCCAATGACGTGAGCCATGACGACCAAGGCTAGGCAGGCGCCAGCGCGCACAGTGTCCTTGTTTCCTCTTTGGTGCTAAGGAGGCAAGCCCAGGTGAGGAGTACCGAGAAGTCAAGCAAAGGTTTCCATATTGGTGCAACGAGACCAAGACCAGCAGGACGGCAAGACGGAGGTCATCATGGAGCCCAAGACGGCGTCACCACCAGAGCCTTTGGCAGGCGAAGACTACTTTTGTCAGGATAGCTTGTACTAGCTGTCCCCTTTCAAATTGGTCGTTGTGGCATCCCTTCCCGCTCAATATTTGGGAAGAGGACCAGGGCCTCTATAAATTGGACTAGTCACCACGGTAGGAGGCATCGGATCCTCACCCACCAGAACTCATCTTGAGCGATCCTCACCCACACACCAGCTCACCAAGCACAAGAACACCTCTCCTCAGGAGGCTGGTCTTCCCTTGTACTGTTCATCCTCAGCCCAAGAGGCAATCCACCACCACCACACTGGAGTAGGGTATTACACCACAACGGTGGCCCGAACCAGTATAAATCCTGTGTCCTCGTGTTCTTTGGGTTCGGCGAGCTAGTCTGTGAGATTGTGGCGTGTGAGAGCATGGGAGAGGAGAGATCTTCGTGCGCACCCCAGTGTTCGAACCTCAAGGGTTTTGCCGGAACCCTAAAGCCGACAACCCAGTTACGTTGTGACGTTTGATAGCACACTAAGTGTTCCTCCGGTATTCAGGAGTTGCATAATCTCATAGTCATAAGAACATGTATAAGTTATGAAGAAAACAATAGCAACAAACTAAACGATCATCGTGCTAAGCTAACGGATGGGTCAAGTCAATCACTTCATTCTCTAATGATGTGATCCCGTTTACCAAATGACAACTCTTTGTCCATGCTAGGAAACTTAACCATCTTTGATTAACGAGCTAGTCAAGTAGAGGCATACTAGTGACATTCTGTTTGTCTATGTATTCACACATGTACTAAGTTTCCGGTTAATACAATTCTAGCATGAATAATAAACATTTATCATGATATAAAGAAATATAAATAACAACTTTATTATTGCCTCTAGGGCATATTTCCTTCAATTGCAATGTTGTTAGTATGAATTCTTTGAATATCCAAAATGCTAATGATGATTGCACAAGTCATGACAAAAATGTTTCTTATAAGCATGTCACTTTTTGTGGAGTGAATTGGGAGTGCGTTTGCACACCAGAAAGGGAAGATAGATTTTGTAAGAAGCATAATATTTAGAAACAAAAAGGTTGCAAGAGAGGCTAGATGATTGTGCTGAAAGATTTACTTTTTTCCGCCATCCTTGTGAACTTTGCAATGAACATGGTCACTTAAATCTTCAATGCAGATTCTTTCATGATCAATTAGTGTCCAAAAATTGTGATAACTTGATTACCCATGAGCATCATAAAGAGCTTAGTCTTCTTTTGGGGTATGAAGAAATGAAACGTATAACTAAGGATATTCCAAAATTTAATCTCAAGAGATTTCTTGATTTTGATTTAGAGGAAATTTATATGTTTTGTGTGGTAAATTGCATTGAGAATCCTTATATTGCCAACTATCTAAAGTCAAGAAAACAAATAAAATATGAAGATAGTACTAATGAAAGGGAAAATATTTCCCAATACCCTCCTAGTGTTTATTATGATGAATCAGGTAACGAGGAGGAGCTTCCTATCCAACCAATCTCATCAATAAGAAGCTTGAAAGGATTAATTAAACCCACACATGATGTGGTGAAGAAGAAGAAAAGAAGAAAGAAGAGAGGTAAAAAGGTATCTCTCCCAAATAATGTTGCTCCTATTATTGTTGTGCTCCATGAAAATGAGTAAAAAATAATTATGGAGGATGATGTCACTTGATGATGATATTGCTTCTATGTCTTATGGCACAATGTCCGAGAGCACTATTGATGATGATTTTGCTATGCCTATTGCTTTTTGTGCTGATTATGATTGGCAAGATAATGGTACTTCTGAAATCTTGGAAATCTTTTCAGCACTTGCTTGGAAGAATATGATAATAATGTTTGATATACTATTGGTGCCATTCATGCTATTGATAAGAATGATTGTGATGATATGCAAAACCACAAGCTTGGGGATGCTATGTTTGATGAGTATGAAATGTTTGAAGATTTATTTGCTGGAAATAATGCTTGTCCTAAGCTTGGGGATGCTTTGCTTAATGAATATGATCCCTTGATTCCTTCTACTTTCGATAAGAAAATTTATTATGATGATAGCATGCCTCCTATTTATGATGATTACATTGATGAAAGTGGGTTTGGAAGAGTGTCAACTCTAGGTAGTAGTGATCCCACTATTTTGGAGGGCGTTGAATCTTATTACAATATTGATGAAAGTGGATTTGGAGAGGTCATGACTTTATTTAGTGATTCATCCACTATTTTGGAAGAGGTTTCAATTGTTTATGACGATCAAGTTGCTATCTATGATGATTATTATGATGATATGTATGCCATAAAGAGTGATAAATCTTCTATGCTTGTGCATCATGAAAAGAGTTCTGTATGTGATAGTTATATTGTTGAATCCTTTCATGATGTCTCTGAAAATTATTATGAGGAAGGAACTTATGTTCTTACATATCTCAATAATATCAAGTTTCTTCTCTATGTGTTGATTGTTTTGAAGTTGCACTTGTTTTGCCTTCCTATGCTAGTTGATTCTTGTTCCCATAAGTTGTTTGCTCACAAAATCCCTATGCATAGGAAGTGGGTTAGAACTAAATTTTCTAGTCATATGCTTCATGATGCTCTTTTCATGTTTCAATTCTTATCTTTTATGCGAGCATCATTGAAATCATCATGCCTAGCTTAAAAGGCATTAAAGAAAAGCGCTTGTTGGGAGACAACCCAACACTTTTACCTACTATTTTTGTGTGTTAAAATCATTATGCTACTGTATTAATAATGCTTTATTGCTTTGTTTCAATAAAGTGCCAAGCAAAGCCTTTGGGATCATGTTGGGTGATAGTTGATTTGACCCTGCTGAAAAACAGAAACTTTTGCGCTCACAAAAATAAGTATCATTTTTAACAAAAGAGTGATTTTGTGTTGATTATTTTTGTGGAAGTTTAATATACAAATTGCTCACGTGGTCCAATTTTTTTCATAATTTTTGGAGTAGCAGAAGTATGGTAGTTATCCAGATCATTACAGACTGTTCTGTTTTTGACAGATTATGTTTTCAATGCATAGTTTGCTTGTTTTATAGTTTCTATGGCTTATATTGCTCAATATAAGTTGTGGAAATGATATTCTACAGTAGGCATTGTGTGAGAACAATTATGAATCTTGTCTTTGACAGTACCAAAGTGAAATGGTTTGCTCTTTATCATCCTGACCTATCTCACAAGTTTCGTTAAGTTTTGCGTATTGAAGTTTTCAAGTTTTGGGTGAGATGATGATATGAGGAGAATAAGGAGTGACAAGACCCTAAGCTTGGGGATTCCCAAGGCACCCCAAGTTAATATACAAGGAATATCCAAGCAACTAAGCTTGGGGATGCCCCGGAAGGCATCCCCTCTTTCGTCTCCAACATTATTGGTAACCTTACTTGGAGCTATGTTTTCATTCGTCACATTATATGAGTTTTGCTTGGAGCGTCAATTTATTTTGTTATGATCTGCTTGTTGTTATTTAGAATAATGTTTTGCATCCTTTATTTCAATAAAAGTGGCATTGATAGCCTTTGCCATGCTTATCTTGCAAGTATACATGTTGCTGTTTGAAAACAGAAAGTTTATCGATGTTGCAAAAATTCCCGAGGAAAGTCAAATGTGATAAAATGTTGAAACTTTTTGCATAATAAGCTTTGATAAATTTTCTACAGTGTGGTAGAATTTTATAATGTTTGGAGATAGGGAAGTATTAATACTCTTGCATTCTTTATAGACTGTACTGTTTTGGCAGATTGTTGTTATGTTTGCATTGTTTGCATATGTTTGCTTGTTTAATGATTCTATTTGAGGATAGGAGTATTAAATATGCAAAGGCATTTAGTATGCAATGTGGAATACTAATTTTAGTGATTTGCTACAGTAGAGAATGATAAAGTTTTTGCACTGGTTTATACTAACTTATCTCACGAGTTCTTGTTGAGTTTTGTGTGGATGAAGCTTTTGAGATTTAGGAAAACCATGATATGCGAGGAATTAAGGAGACACAAAAGCTCAAGCTTGGGGATGCCCAAGGCATCGCAAGTTAATATTCCAAGAAGTCTCAAGCATCTAATCTTGGGGATGCCCCGGGAGGCATCCCACCTTTCTTCTTCAACAATTATCGGTTAGTATCGGTTGAGGCTAAGCTTTTGCTTCAACACATGATGTGTGCTATCCTTGATATGTCATTTTGTTTTGTTTTGCTTGCTGTTTTAATAAAATACTTAGATCTGAAAGTTTTAAATAAGAGAGAGCCCTCACATAGCTATCTATTTACTTAACTACTCGATTGATCTTCACTTATATCTTATTGGAGTAGTTTGTCATTTACTCTTGTGTTTCACTTATATCCTATGAGTAAAATTGTTGAATGAATTGAATATCATGAAGCTGAAATCATATCATGCCTAGTGGTACCTTCACATTTGGGTTTAGAAAGTGAAACCTTTTGAGGCTTGACAATCACAATATTAGTCATACAAGCAATTCATGAATAATTAGTATAAGGAAGAGAACTTTCAAATGCAAATACACTATCCTAGAAATCTTTTGTGATTGTGAGCCCTCATCAAAATATTATATGCCAAAATTGTTGACGTTGGACAAGGAAGACAACGTAATGGTTTATGTTTGTTCATATTCACATAGAAGTCATATTGTCATAGATCCTTCAACATGTGGTGCTTGCCCCCATCTTTGCTAGCCAAAAAAATCCGCACCAAGTAGAGATACTACTTGTGCATCCAAAAATCCTTAAACCCAAATCTTATTTTCAAGAGTCGACCATACCTACCTAAGGATTGAGCAAGATCCTTCAAGTAAGTTGTCATCGGTGCAATGAGGCAATAAAAATTGCTTCTAAAAGTGTTAGATCATTTAGTGTAAGAGAAAATTGAGCGTTATACGAACTTATGATGGCAAAGCAATAAAAGCGACGGACTGCATAATAAAGGTTAATATCATAAGGGGCAATATAACATGATGTTCTTTTGCACTAAGGGGTTGATGATACAAACAAATAAGCGCATGGCAACCTCTGCTTCCCTCTGTGAATGGCCTATCTTTTAATTTTCAGTATTCATTTTTATGCAAAGAGTCAAAGTTATTCTCTCTATTCCATTTTTATTTTCTCTTTTGGCAAGCATCATGTGGTGAGGAATGATCTAGGCACATATGTCCAGTTGAATATGGGTAGCATGAGTTATTATTGTTGACATCACCCTTGAGGTGAATACGTTGGGAGGCAAAACAATAAGCCCCTATCTTTCTATGTGTCCGGTTGAAACGTTTTGCTCATGTGTACGCGGTGAGTGTTAGCAATCATCGAAGACTATATGATGGTTGAGTATGTGGAGCTCTTACTTAAACTCTGTTGAATAAGTTGAATTACAATTGCTTGGTGACTAAGAACATAGGTTGTTGAGTTTCAAGAGAGTTCATTGTTTGAACCTTAACATGTGAATTGGTTGCCACTATAACATCAGAAGTTTCATAAGAAAGAATTGTTGTTATGATGCTAGGAAAAGTGATTGAAATTGTCATTGATCAAACTTATGCACTTTGCTAGCATTCACACTTCATAAATTATTTCTTTTATCGTTTACCTACTCGAGGACGAGCAGGAATTAAGCTTGGGGATGCTAATACGTCTCCAACGTATCTATAATTTATGATGTATTCATGCTGTTATTTTATCATTCTTGGATGTTTTACAATCATTTTATAGCAACTTTATATCATTTTTGGGACTAACCTATTGACCTAGTGCCCAGTGTCAGTTGCTGTTTTTTGCTTGTTTTTTACATCGCAGGAAATCAATATCAAACGGAGTCCAAACACCGCGAAACTCCACGGAGGATTTTTATGGGCTAGAAGACTCCCGATGGTCCAAAGAAGCACCTGGGGGGTGCTCCCAGGGGGGCACAACCCACCAGGGCGCGCCAGGCCCCCCTAGCACGCCCAGGTGGGTTGTGCCCACCTTGGTGGCCTCCCGTACCCCTTCTCTGCACTATAAATTCCCAAATATTCAAAAACCCTTCGGGCTTAACCTAGATCAGAAGTTCCACCGCTGCAAGGTCTCTTTATCCACCGAAAACCAATCTAGCTCCGTTCCGGCACCCTGCCGGAGTGGGGAATCATCACCGGTGGCCATCTTCATCATCCCCGTGGCCACCACGATGTGGAGGGAGTAGTCCACCCTCAAGGTTGAGGGTTTGTACCAGTAGCTATGTGTTTAATCTCTCTCTCTCGTGATCTATATCATTGGATTTTTTAATATAGTCGGATCATATGATGTTTGTACCCTCTATACTCTTGTTATGATGGATTGAATCTTTACCCTTTGAAGTTTTGTCTTGTTGGATTGAATATTCAGAGATGAGAACACATGATATATGTCTTGCGGTATGAATACTTGAGGTGACAATTGGGGTATCTTATTGATTCACTTGACATATGTTATGGCATTCAAGTCGCGGATTCCCGCGGTGATATTGGGGCAATCTATGCATAGGGGTTGATGCATGTTTTTCTCTGGTAGAAACTTCGGGGTCTCTTTGTAGTTCTTTGTTTGGATAGGGTACATGAATATGAATTTGCTTTGGTGTTATCTTAGTACGAACTCTAGGATAGATCGAACGGAAAAAATAGCTTTGTGTTATTTTAGTACGAACTCTTGAATAGATCGAATGGAAAGAATAGCTTTGAGGTAGTCTCATAACCTACAAGCAATATCTATATTTTGTTTTCCGCTAATAGGAACTCGGGAGTGATTCTTTATTACACTTTGATAGGTAATCATATGATCCAACTATGTTAGCACTATTGGGAGATTGCACTAGCGAAAGTACGGACCCTAGGCCTCATTTTTAAGCATTGCAATACCGTTTTTGTGCCTGTTTACTAATTGCTACCTTGCTATTTTTATTTGTTCAGATTATAAAAATATATTTCTATCATCCATATTACACTTTTATCATCATCTCTTCGCCGAACTAGTGCACCTATACAATTTGCCATTGTATTAGGTGTGTTGGGGACACAAGAGATTTCTTGTATTTGGTTGCAGGGTCGTTTGAGAGAGACCATCTTCATCCTACACCTCCCACGGATTGATAAACCTTAGGTCATCCACTTGAGGGAAAATTGCTACTGTCCTACATAACTCTGCGCTTGGAGGCCCAACATGAGTCTACAAGAATAAAGTTGCGTAGTAGACATCAACCCACAGGTACCAATCTGAGGTTTTGAGACAAAGATTGAATACAAGAGATGAACTAGGGTTTGAGATGAGATGGTTGATAACCCACAAGTATATGGGATCCCAACAGTTTTTGAGGGTAGAGTATTCAACCCAAATTTATAGATTCGACACAGGGGGAGCCAAAGAATATTTGCAAGTATTAGCAGGTGAGTTGTCAATTCAACCACACCTGGAGATTAAATATCTGCAGAAAAGTGATCAGTAGCAAAGCAGTATGATAGTTTTGGTAATAGTGGTAACAATAATAGTAACGGTAGCAGTGATAGCAATGATTTTGTAGCAAGTGTAACAGTAACAATAGCAATATTAACTTAGCAAAAGCAATATGTAGGAAATTCGTAGGCATTGGATCAGTGAATTCATTGGATGATATGCATCATATAATAGTCATAACCTAGGGCGATACAAAACTAGCTCCAGCTCATAAATATAATGTAGGCATGTATTCCGTAAATAGTCATGCGTGCTTATGGAAAGAACTTGCATGACATCTTTTGTCCTACCCTCCCGTGGCAGCGGGGTCCATATGGAAACTAAGGGATATTAAGGCCTCATTTTAATAGAGAACCGGAACAGCATTAACACATAGTGAATACATGAACTCCTCAAACTACGGTCATCACCGGAAAGTATCCGGACTATTGTCACTCCAGGGTTTACGGATCATAACACGTAATAGGTGAATATGACTTGCAAGATTGGATCTAGAAGATAGATATAATTGTGAATAGATAAATGGTTCAGATCTGAAATCATGGCACTCAGGCCCTAGTGACAAGCATTAAGCATGGCAAAGTCATAACAACATCAATCTCAGAACATAGTGGATACTAGGGATCAAGCCCTGATACGTCCATTTTACATCATGTTTTCTTACTGTTATTTATAATATTTTTATCCATAATAATGCTTTTTGGAGTAATTCTAATGGCTTTTCTCTCATAGTTTGCAAGGTATACATCAAGAGGGAGAATTCTGGCAGCTGGAAATCTGGACCTGAAAAAGCTACGTCAGGCCACCTATCCTGCACATCTCCAAATGAGCTAAAACTCGACGAGGATTTTTATGGAATATTTAAGAAATACTGGAGCCAATAAACACCAGAGGGGGGCCACTAGGTGGGCACAACCCACCTGGGCGCGCCAGGCCCCCTGGCGCGCCCTGGTGGGCTGTGGCCTCCTCGGCCCACCTCCGGTGCCCATTTTCTAGTATATAAGTCATTTTGACCTAGAAAAATAAGGGGAAGACTTTAGGGACGGAGCACCACCATCTCGAGGCGGAACTTGGGCAGGAGCACTTTTTCCCTCCGGCAGAGCGATTCTGTCGGGGGAACTTCCCTCCCGGAGGGGGAAATCATCGTCATCATCATCACCAACACTTCTCCCATCTTGGGGAGGGTAATCTCCATCAACATTTTCACCAGCACCATCTCATCTCAAACCCTAGTTCATCTCTTTTATTCAATCTTGTTACCGGAACTATAGATTGTTGCTAGGGGGTGACTAGTAGTGTTGATTACATCTTGTAGTTGATTACTATATGGTTTATTTGGTGGAAGATTATATGTTCAGATCCATTATGCATATTAATACCCCTCTGATCATGAGCATGTTGATTATTTGTGAGTAGTTACTTTTGTTCTTGAGGTCACAGGAGAAATCATGTTGCAAGTAATCATGTGAACTTGATATGTGTTCGATATTTTGATAGTATGTATGTTGTGATTCCCTTAGTGGTGTCATGTGAACGTCGACTACATGACACTTCACCATAATTGGGCCTAAGGGAATGCATTGTGGAGTAGTAAATAGATGGTGGGTTGTGAGAGTGACAGAAACTTAAACCCCAGTTTATGCACTATTCCATAAGGGACCGATTGGATCCTAGAGTTTAATGCTATGGTTAGGATTTATCCTTAATACTTTTCTCGTAGTTGCGGATGCTTGCGGGAGGGTTAATCATAAGTAGGAGGTTTGTTCAAGTAAGAACAGCACCTAAGCACCAGTCCACCCACATATAAAATTATCAAAGTAGCGAACACAAATCAAACCAACATGATGAAAGTGAGTAGATGAAATTACCGTGTACCCTCAAGAACGCTTTGCCTATCATAAGAGACCATTTTGGCCTGTCCTTTGACTCAAAAGGATTGGGCTACCTTGCTGCATACTTACTGCTACTATCGTTACTTGCTTGTTACAAATTATCTTGCTATCAAACTACTCGCTACTTACAGTTTCAGCACTTGCAGACATTACCTTACTGAAAACTACTTGTCATTTCCTTCTGCTCCTCGTTGGGTTCGACACTCTTATTTATCGAAAAGAGCTACAATTGATCCCCTATACTTGTGGTTCATCAAGCCCTAACAAAACTAACTCGATTACATGATGAATCTCATTCGACTCCTCACCAACCAGCGAGCCTATGAAGGAATTACTCACTCCCGGTGGGAAGCGTCATGGAATTGGCGATGAAGGAAGGTTGGTGATGACGAAGATCGAAGACCCCCCTCTCTGGAGCCCTAAACGGACTCCAGATCTAGCCTCCCGATGAAGAACAGGAGGTCGTTGTCGGTGTCAAAACCGGCAGATCTCGGGTAGGGGGTCCCGAACTGTGCGTCTGAGGATCAATGGTAGCAAGGGACAATAGGGACACAATGTTTACCCAGGTTCGGGCCCTCTTAAAGGAGATAAAACCCTACGTCCTGCTTGATTATATTCAATGAGAATAGGGGTTACAAGAGTTGATCTACCTCGAGATCGTAATGGCTAAACCCTAGCTGTCTAGCCTATGAGAATTCTGATAGCCCCTACAAGCTAAACCCTCCGGTTTATATACACACCGGAGGGAGGGTCATACAAAGTCGATTTACAGAGGAAGCAAATACATCCGGACACCAAAACTTGCCGTTCACGCATATAGGAGTCCTACCCGGACACGGGGGGATAACCTTCGGCTTCTATCTTCATGGCCCATTAGTCCGACCCTTATTAAACAGGTCGGGCACGCGAGGACCGCCTAATCCAGGACTCCCTGAGTAGCCCCCAAACTTGCCTTCAATGACGATGTAGTATCCGACTTGTGTCTTCGGCTTTGCAAGGCAGGTTCTTCATCATACTCCAGACGGGTGACAGTCCGGCCCTGACCTTCATGTTCTGCCTTTATGACTCCTTCCCTGTCGTCGCCTCAATTTCCTCGCGTTGGGCGAATGCGAACAGTCCATGATAACTTTTTACAAATACACCCCTGACCACATAGGGACGGTCCATATATAAAGAGGTTAGATCCCCAAATGCCATCCACATCATGCAGAGAACATCAGGACCAGCCACGAAAAACTTCAAAACACGGCCAACACTCCTAGCTCTTCTTCGCGCCCTCATGGCCTTCACGAGGGTGATTGGCAGAGCTGCTTAGTGTCTCATCTCCAGTTGAGTCGACTGCAAACGCAGGGATATCTCCCTCTCGCAGATCTAGTCTGTATGCGAGCGGGATTAGCCTCGATCGGCAATGATGTGCTAGCAGAAAATTTCCCCAACCCCAACAAGGAGGGGAGGGTGTGCTTCATTCTGTTTATGCTGCGATGCTTAGGATTCCCGATCCACCCCTTTCTCAGGGGCCTGTTAGAGTTCTACGGGATCCAGCTGCACAATCTTACCCCAGGTTCTATTCTGCACTTCTCGGGTTTTGTCGCTCTTTGTGAACTATTTCTAGGCTGCGAGGCTCATTTTGAATTATGGAGAAAGTTCTTTTGCCTTGTTCCTCGTCATCGAGGAGGTTCCATATTTGAAGTAGGTGGTGCCGAAGTATGGCGCTTAGCCGGATCGGGCTACCTTATCGGAACTCCCAAGGAAGTATCTCAAGAATGGTCTTTGGAATGGTTTTACATTGAGGATGTTCCCCTTCCGGACCCAGTTCGGCGTGGTCTCCCCGAATTCTCTAGTGCTCCTTTGAAGAAATGCCTCAATTGGCGTCCCCGGAGTCCCAAGGAGGAAGATAGTGCGGAAGTGAAGAGGCTGGTCAGCAAGATCAGATTACTTGCTCATTCCGAGCTCTCAATAATCGAAGTCATGGCCATTGCGATAAAGCGATGTATTCAGCCTCTCCAGTCCAGAGTGACCCATTTATGGTGTTACAACGGAGAGGATTATGCATCTCATTACAGACGCAAGGGCCCGGATACCCCAACCGAATTGGCCATAATCCTGGCCGATCTGTATAAGGGGGAGAAAGAAGACTTCCTCCGCTTAAACTACCAAGAAGGCTTTTCCATGTACAACCCCATTGAACAGGTAAGATTTTGATTATCAGTGCTGCTTTATCTTGTTATCGAGGCATGCTAATCAAATTGTTCTTTTTGTCTTAAAGCAGTCATGGAGGAAGATGGTCGAGGGCATTCATTCTCCCTCCCCACAGCCAGAGGATCACGCTCACAACGAAGACCCTGGCTTCTGCGAGGATCCGGATATATACATAGAGTTCGATGATGGAGTATTTTATCAGGCGAGCCTTGACGGCTCGGAAGTGGCTATTACGGCTGACTACCCCTGCCTTTACCCTTTCTCCATCGTAAGTCTTCAAAAAGCTTCCTCAAAAAGAGGCCCTTACTTGCACCTTATCCATTACACTAAACTGTACTTCATAGGATCGGCGCTCGGCAAGCTGCACTCCCTCGAGAGCGGCCTCTACGCAGGGTAATCATTCAAAACGAAAGGAAACCGGGAGCGCTGTCGAGCCCCCTCCTTCTTCAAAGAGGTATGTCCGTTGATATGTGCCTAAGCATGGGTTTGCCGCGTGCTCCTCCTGAAATAAGGGCAGAGGGCAAATGTCAGCTAATCCGGCGCCGGACTTGTCAACCAGGACGAGAGCTGATACAGTGCCAGATCCGCCCCCTCACGAGGATTCGGATGACGTATCTGTCACGAATTCCGAGGTGGAGAGCATGATGAATCATCGTCGGTTGAAAGAGGCCATGCGTGCTCCAGTTTTCTCTGAACAGCAATTTACCGCACTCAGCTCCGTGGATGCATATATCCGAGCCGCCCAAGACAGACTTGTTGGAGTTACTCAACTGTTTTCAAAGGATATGCAGGTGATAGTTTGTGCAAATTTAATAGATATATGCCAGTAGCCCCCGAGACTTGAAGCGGTTAGGCCAACCGATTTAAGGATCGTTATGACCTACAGGTTCTCAAGGAAAAGAACAATGCGATGTCCCAGGAACTGAAAACAAACCAGACAAAGCTGAATGCCGTCACCACAGAACTTGCGGAGATGAAAAAGGCCACAATGACCACTGATAAGAAGAACAAACTCGAGGAGCAAAAGGATAAACAAGCTGAAGAGATAAGGAGCTTAAAGGCTCAGTTATCAATCGCACAAAAAGAAAATAAGAAGTTGAAAGGCGGCATATTCGGTATGACCTTTTGAACCATCCAAGGGACTCATAGTATCCCATAATTAGGATTGTCACAACTCTGTTGTTGCAGGTCTGTTAAACGGTCGGCCTGAAGAGGAAGTGTCCGGATTCCGAGGCGACGTGCTTAAGGAGCTGTCCGTGGTGCATGAGCGGGCCCGGAAAGCTATGAGAGGTATGGATAAGGCCTTATGGCCATCTGATGCCCCTCCAGAAAGTATGGAGGGGTTGGCGAACCTGTTCAAAGGTGCCCGGCGCCGTTTCGAGCTATGGAAGGCGTCCGCATGCTGGGAAGGTGCACGAGAGGCATGGGCGATGGTGAAAACGCGCTACACCAGACTCGATCCGAATCATATGGCCAGAGTAGGACCTCAGGGGCCAGATGGAAAAGAAATTCCTGTTAACTTGGTATATGACCAGGTGATGATAGCTGCGAAATATTCACAAGAAGACTGTAGTTTAGACAGTCTTGCAGATGGCATAGATAAAGAGTAGGCGTTCGATTCAATGTAGCAATGTACTTTTATCATCAAACTTATCTCCAACCGAACATGTCAAAATTTGTCATTGCAGGCTTTCGGCTTCAACCTCCGAACCAAAAAGGTGGAGTGTTTCCGGATACCATGTCGGAATGTAAGAAACATTCATTATGTCCGAAAACCAGACAATCCAGTCATTTCACTCAAATAGACAAAATTTGTTCGGGGAGTTATGTTATATTACTTTTTAACGTAAGAAACATCTTCCAAGGAAAATAGTTCCGTTAAGGTTTCCTTTCCTTTGGTTGGCATGCCTAATTATACATGCCTAGCTAGGCGTTGATCCGAATTACGGGTAGCCTATCCGGTGTTTGTTAGAAGTATTACAAAAAAGTAAACAATCTGTCATTGCTTGCTGACCAATTATGCTCTTAAGAACACTAGCTTTCGGCTTCACCTGTCCGAGGTACAGGTCCGGATTACCCGGTTGTATCAATCACAGAGGTACTCCCTTTACACCTTAGCCGAACAATCGGGAACATAAGGCATAAACACAGGAGCAAGGCAACCCAACTTGGCAAAAACTTAAGTCATAGAGGTGCATATAATGGCAAAATATGTATAGAGCGAACGATGTAAGCAATAAAAGCAAAAAGCTTTTAGTAATAAGCTTTCTCAATGAAGCCCCTAGTTATAATGGGGTGTATGCATTTAAAGATGTGTGCCCCTAACAGTTCGGTAGATCCGAACATACCCTAGGATATAAAAAGGGAAAATAAAAAAAAGAAAGAAGAGGAGAAAAAAGGAGCCTAGTCAAAGAAACATAAAGGAGGCGGCGGAACTATGCGTAGAACCGTCGAAGCCGAGCAGTGTTCCATGGATTCGGCTCAAGGCGATTATCCGATGCATTACGAAGGTCGAAGGTGATAGGCTCCTCCTGTGAGAACTTCATCTATGATGAAGGGGCCCTCTGATACGTCTCCAACGTATCTATAATTTATGAAGTATTCATGCTGTTTTATTATCGTTCTTGGATGTTTTACAATCATTTTATAGCAACTTTATATCATTTTTGGGACTAACCTATTGACCCAGTGCCCAGTGCTAGTTGCTATTTTTTGCTTGTTTTTTACATCGCAGGAAACCAATATCAAACGGAGTCCAAACACCGCAAAACTTCTTGGAGATTTTTTATGGACCAGAACACCCAAGTTGGGCCAGAGCAGCACCTGGGGGTGCCTCGAGGGGGCACAACCCACCAGGGCGCGCCTGGGGGCCCAGGCATACCCAGGTGGGTTGTGCCCACCTCGGTGGCCTCCCGCACCCCCTCTTTACCCTATAAATTCACAAATATTCCAAAACCCTTCGGGGTTAACCTAGATCAGAAGTTCCACCGCCGCAAGGCTCTATAGCCACCGAAAACCAATCTAGACCCTTTCCGGCACCCTGCCGGAGGGGGAATCATCTCCGGTGGCCATCTTCATCATCCCGACGGCAACCACGATGAGGAGGGAGTAGTCCACCCTCGGGGCTGAGAGTTTGTACCAGTAGCTATGTGTTTAATCTCTCTCTCTCGTGTTCTTGAGATGTCACGATCTTGATGTATCGCGGGCTTTGTTAATATAGTCGGATCATATGGTGTTTTCCCCTCTCTATCTTGTTGTGATGAATTGATTTTTTCCCTTTGAGATTTCGTTGTTATCAGATTGAATACTTTTATGGATTTGAGAACACTTGATATATGTCTTGCAATTGAATACTCGTGGTGACAATGGGGTATCATATTGATTCACTTGATATATGTTTTGGCACTCAACTCGCGGATTCCCGAGGTGACATTGGGGAAATCTATGCATAGGGGTTGATGCACGTTCTTGTCTTTGTTTCTCCAGTAGAAATCTTGGGGTACTCTTTGAAGTTCTTTGTGTTGGATTGAATATTATGAATCTGAATTTGCTTTGGTGTTATTTTAGTATGAACTCTTGGTAGATCGATCGGAACGAATAGCTTCGTGTTATTTTAGTACGAACTCTAGGATAGATTGATCGGAAAGAATAGCTTTGAGGTGGTTTCGTGCCCTACAAACAATTCCTCTTATGTTCTCCAGTAGATAGGAACTTTGGAATGATTCTTCGTTGCACGTTGAGGGACGGTTATATGATCCAATTATATTAGCACTGTTGAGAGATTGCACTAGTGAAAGTACGGACCCTAGGCCTTGTTTTTAAGCATTGAAATACCGTTTTTGTGCCCGTTTACTATTTGCTACCTTGCTTTTTTTATTTATTTAGATTACAAAAATATATTTCTACCATCCATATTACACTTTTATCACCATCTCTTCGCTGAACTACTGCACCTATACAAATTGCCATTGTATTGGGTGTGTTGGGGACAAAAGAGATTTCTTGTATTTGATTGCAGGGTTGTTTGAGAGAGACCATCTTCATCCTACGCCTCCCACGGATTGATAAACCTTAGGTAATCCACTTGAGGGAAAATTGCTACTGTCCTACAAAACTCTGCGCTTGGAGGCCCAACACGTGTCTACAAGAATAAAGTTGCGTAGTAGGCATCAAGCTCTTTTCTGGCGCCGTTGCCGGTAAGGTGAGTGCATGAAGGTATATCTTTAGATCTTGCAATGAATCTTTTAGTTTATTGTTTATCACTAGTTTGGTTTATAATAGAAAACTACAAAAAATGGAATTGAGGTTGCATCATATTATTGATCATCTTTATAATATCTTTCTTGAAAATGATGGTTGGGAAAATTGTGCTCAATTGTTAGAAGAAGAAGTCAATAAAATGCTTGGCACAAAATATTTGAATGATGAGCATGATTGCAATGTTGTTAGTATGAATTCTTTGAAAATGTCCAAAATGCTAATAATGATTGCACAAGTCATGAAAAAAATGTTTCTTATAAGCATGTCACTTTTTGCGGAGTGAATTGAGACTGCAATTGCACACCAAAAAAGGGAAGATAGATTTTGTAAGAAGCATAAATATTTCGAAACGAAAAATTTGCAAGAGAGGCTAAATGATTGTGTTGAAAGATGTAATTTTTTTCGCCATCCTTGTGAACTTTGCAATGAACATGGTCATTTAATTCTCCAATGCAAATTATTTCATGATCAAGTCGTGTCCAAAAATTGTGATAACTTGATTACCCTTGAGCATCATAAAGAGCTTAGTCTTATTTTGGGGTATGAAGAAATGAAACGTATAACTAAGGGTTTTCCAAATCCCGGGAGATTTCTTGTTTTTGATCTAGAAGAAATTTATATGTTTTGTGTGGTAAATTGCATTGAGAATCCTTATATTGCCAACTACCTAAAGACAAGAAAACAAATGGAATATGAAGAGAGTACTAATGAAAGGGAAAATGTTTCCCATTACCCTCCTAGTGTTTATTATGATGATTCAGGTAACGAGGAGGAGCTTCCTATCTAATCAATGTCTTCAACAAGAAGCTTGAAAAAATTAATTAAACCCACACATGATGTGGTGAAGAAGAAGAAAAGAAGAAAGAATAAAGGTATCTCTCCCAAATAATGTTGCTCCTATCGCCATTGTGCCTCATGAAAGTGAATCAAATATGTTGATGGAGGACGATGATATTGAGTATGATTTTGTGATACCTAGTACTTTTTGTAATGATTATGATTGGGAAGACAATGATATCACTTGGATCTTGAAAATCCTTTTAGCACTTTCTTGGAAGAATATGATAATAATGTTTGCTATACTATTGGTGCCATTCATGCTATTGATAAGAATGATTGTGATGATATGCAAAACCACAAGCTTGGGGATGCTATGCTTAATGAGTATGATATGTTTGAAGATTTATTTGCTGGGAATAATGCTTGTCCTAAGCCTGGGGATGCTTTGCTTAATGAATATGATCCTTTGATTACTTCTACTTTCGATAAGAAATTTATTTTGATGATAGCATGCCTCCTATTTATGATGATTACATTGATAAAAGTGGGTTTGGAAGAGTGTCAACTCTAGGTAGTAGTGATCCCACTATTTTGGAGGGTGTTGAATCTTATTACAATATTGATGAAAGTGGATTTGGAGAGGTCATGACTTTATTTAGTGATACATCCACTATTTTGGAAGAGGTTTCAATTGACTATGACAATAAAGTTGCTATCTATGATGATTATTATAATGACATGTATGCCATAAAGAGTGATAAATCTTCTATGCTTGTGCATCATGAAAAGAGTGCTGTATGTGATAGTTATATTGTTGAATACACTCATTATGTTTCTAAAAATTATTATGAGGAAGGAACTTATGCTCTTACATATCTCAATAATATCAAGTTTCTTCTCTATATGTTGATTGTTTTGAAGTTGCACTTGTTTTGCCTTCCTATGCTAGTTGATTCTTGTTCCCATAAGTTGTTTGCTCACAAAATCCTATGCATAGGAAGTGGGTTAGACCTAGATGTGCTAGTCATATGCTTCATGATGCTCTCTTTATGTTTCAATTCTTATCTTTTATGCGAGCATCATTGAAATCATCATGCTTAGCTAAAAGGTATTAAAGAAAAGCGCTTGTTGGGAGACAACCCAACACTTTTACTTACTGTTTTTGTGTGTTCACATGATTATGCTACTGTATTGATCATGTTTTATTGATGTTGTTTCAATAAAGTGCCAAGTAAAGCCTTTGGGATCATGTTGGGTGATAGTTGATTTGATCATGATGAAAAACAGAAACTTTTGCGGTCACGAAAATAATTCTTATTTTTAACAGAAGTGTAATTTTGAGATGATTATTTTTGCAGAAGTTTAATATAGAATTGCTCACATGTTCCTAATTTTTTCATAATTTTTGGAGTAGCAGAAGTATGGTAGTTATCCAGATCATTACAAACTGTTCTGTTTTTGACAGATTCTATTTTCAATGCATAGTTTGCTTGTTTTATAGTTTCTATGGCTTATATTGCTCAATATAAATGGTGGAAATGATATCCTACATTAGGCTTTTTGTGGAAACAATTATGAATCTTGTCTTTGACAGTACCAAAGTGAAATGGTTTGCTCTTTATCATACTAACCTATCTCACGAAGTTCCGTTAAGTTTTGTGTGATTGAAGTTTTCAAGTTTTGGGTGAGATGATGATATGAGGAGAATAAGGAGTGAAAATACCCTAATCTTGGGGATGTCCAAGGCACCCCAAGGTGATATTCAAGGAAGATCCAAGCAACTAAGCTTGGGGATGCCCCGGAAGGCATCCCCTCTTTCGTCTCCAACATTATCGGTAACCTCACTCGGAGCTATGTTTTGATTCGTCACATTATATGTGTTTTGCTTGGAGCATCAATTTATTTTGTTAGGATTTGCTTGTTATTATTTATAATAATGTTTTTCATCTTTTATTTCAATAAGAGTGGCATTGATAGCCTTTACTATGCTTATTTTACAAGTCCACATGTTGCTGTTTAAAAACAGAAAGTTTACAGCTGTTGCAAAAATTTCGGACGAAAGTCAGAATGTGATAAAATATTGAAACTTTTTTCATAATAAGCTCTGATAAATTTTTCTACAGTGTGGTAGAATTTCATAATGTTTGGAGTTAGGGAAGTATTGATACTCTTGCATTCTTTACAGACTGTACTGTTTTGGCAGATTGTTGTTATGTTTGCATCTGTTTGCTTGTTTAATGATTCTATTTGAGGATAGGAGTATTAAATATGAAGAGACATTTAGTATGCAATGTTGAATAATAATTTTAGTGATTTTCTACAGTAGAGAATGATAAGGTTTTTGCATTGGTTTATACTAACTTATCTCACGAGTTCTTTTTGAGTTTGGTGTAAATGAAGCTTTTGAGATTTAGGGAAACCGTGATATGACAGGAATTAAGGAGACACAAGAGCTCAAGCTTGGGGATTCCCAAGGCACCCCAAGATAATATTTCAAGAAGTCTCAAGCATCTAAGCTTGGGGATGCCCCGGTAGGCATCCCACCTTTCTTCTTCAACAACTATCGGTTAGTGTCGGTTGAGCCTAAGTTTTTGCTTCTTCACATGATGTGTGCTATCCTTGGAATGTCATTTTATTTTTTTTTGCTTGCAGTTTTAATAAAGTAATTAGATCCAAAACTTTAAAATAAAATAGAGTCCTCAAATAGTTTCTAGGGAGGCTAGGTAAGCGGTATTCACATCACGTCAACGAAGCTCTTTTCTGTGGAATTGCTCTACTGCTTCACTTATATCTTTTTTAGCACGGTGTGCTTTAGTATTTTTGAAGAAACTCTCTCTTGCTCCCCTTAAATTAATTTGAGCGAAAGAAAGACTATGCTCATGATCTTCACTTATATCTTTTTGGAGTACTTTGTCATTTACTCTTGTGCTTCACTTATATCCTATGAGTAAATTGTTGAATGAATTGAATATCATGAAGTTGAAATCGTATGATACCTAGTGGTAGCTTCACATTGGGTATAGAAAGTTAAATCTTTTGAGGCTTTAAAATCACAATATTGGTCATACAAGGAATTCACGAATAATTAGTATAAGGAAGAGAACTTTCACATGCAAATAAACTATCATGGAAGTCTTTTGTGATTGTGAGCCCCCATCAAAATATTATATGCCAAAATTGATGACGTTGGACAAGAAAGACAACGTAATGATTTATGTTTGCTCATATTCACATAGAAGTCATATTGTTATAGATCCTTCAACATGTGGTGCTTGCGCCCCATCTTTGCTAGCCAAAAATTCCACACCAAGTAGAGATACTACTTGTGCATCCAAAAACCCTTAAACCCAAATCTTATTTTCTTGAGTCCACCATACCTACCTAAGGATTGAGCAAGATCCTTCAAGTAAGTTGTCATCAGTACAATAAGGCAATAAAAATTGCTTCTAAAAAGTGTTAGATCATTTAGTGTAAGAGAAAATTGAGCGTTGTACGAACTTGTGATGGCAAAGAATAAAAGCGACAGACTGCATAATAAAGATTTCTATCATAAGCGGCAATATAATGTGACGTTCTTTTACACTAAGGGGTTGAGCATACAAACAAATAAGCGCATGGCAACCTGTGCTTCCCTCTACGAAGGGCCTATCTTTTACTTTTCAGTATTTACTTTTATGCAAAGAGTCAAAGTTTTTCTCTCTATTCCTTTTTATTTTTTCTCTTTTGGCAAGCATCATGTGGTGAGGAATGATCTAGGCACATATGTCCAGTTGAATATGGGTAGCATGAGTTATTATTGTTGACATCACCCTTGAGGTGAATACGTTGGGAGGCAAAACAATAAGCCCCTATCTTTCTATGTGTCCAGTTGACGTTTTGCTCATGTGTATGCGGTGAGTGTTAGCAATCATAGAATACTATATGATGGTTGAGTATGCGGAGCTCTTACATAAACTCCGTTGAATAAGTTGAATTGCAATTGCTTGTTGACTAAGAACATAGGTTGTTGAGTTTCAAGAGAGTTCATTGTTTGAACCTTAACATGTGAATTGGTTGCTACTATAACATGAGAAGTTTTATAAGAAAGAATTGATGTTATGATGCTAGGAAAAGTGATTGAAATTGTCGTTGATCAAACTTGTGCACTTTGCTAGCATTCACACTTCATAAATTATTTCTTTTATCATTTACCTACTCGTGGACGAGTAGGAATTAAACTTGGGGATGTTGATACGTCTCCAACGTATCTATAATTTATGAAGTATTCATGCTGTTTTATTATCATTCTTGGATGTTTTACAATCATTTTATAGCAACTTTATATCATTTTTGGGACTAACCTATTGACCCAGTGCCAGTTGTTGTTTTTTGCTTGTTTTTTACATCGCAGGAAATCAATATCAAACAGAGTCAAAACACCGTGGAACTTCTTGGAGATTTTTATGGACCAGAACACCTATGTTGGGCCAGAGCAACACCTGGGGGGTGCCCCGAGGGGGATACAACCCACCAGGGCGCGCCTGGGGGCCTAGGCGCACCCAGGTGGGTTGTGCCCACCTCGATGGCCTCCCGCACCCCCTCTTTACCCTATAAATTCACAAATATTCCAAAACCCTTCGGGGTTAACCTAGATCAGAAGTTCCGCCGCCGCAAGGCTCTGTAGCCACTGAAAACCAATCTAGTCCCTTTCAGGCACCCTGCCTGAGGGGGGAATCATCTCCGGTGGCCATCTTCATCATCCCAGCGACCACCACGATGAGGAGAGAGTAGTCCACCCTCGGGGCTGAGGGTTTGTACCAGTAGCTATGTGTTTAATATCTCTCTCTCTCTCGTGTTCTTGAGATGTCACGATCTTGATGTATTGCGGGCTTTGTTAATATAGTCGGATCATATGGTGTTTTCCCCTCTCTATCTTGTTGTGATGAATTGAGTTTTTCCCTTTGAGATTTCGTTGTTACCAGATTGAATACTTTTATGGATTTGAGAACACTTGATATATGCTTGCAATTAGATACTCGTGGTGACAATGGGGTATCGTATTGATTCACTTGATATATTGTTTTGCACTCAACTCGCGGATTCCCGAGGTGACATTGGGGAAATCTATGCATAGGGGTTGATGCACGTTCTTGTCTTTGTTTCTCCGATCGAAATCTTGGGGCACTCTTTGAAGTTATTTGTGTTGGATTGAATATTATGAATCTGAATCTTCTTTGGTGTTATTTTAGTACGAACTCTTGGTAGATCGATCGGAAAGAATAGCTTCGTGTTATTTTAGTACGAACTCTAGGATAGATTGATCGGAAAGAATAGCTTTGAGGTGGTTTCGTACCCTACAATTCCATCTTATGTTCTCCGCTAGATAGTAACTTTGGAGTGATTCTTCGCTGCACATTGAGGGACGGTTATATGATCCAATTATATTAGCACTGTTGAGAGATTGCACTAGTGAAAGTACGGACCCTAGGCCTTGTTTTGAAGCATTGCAATACCGCTTTTGTGCCCGTTTACTATTTGCTACCTTGCTGTTTTTATTTATTCAGATTCAAAAAAAAAATTCTACCATCCATATTACACTTTTATCACCATCTCATCGCCGAACTAGTGCACCTATACAAATTTCCATTGTATTGGGTGTGTTGGGGATACTAGAGATTTCTTGTATTTGATTGTAGGCTTGTTTGAGAGAGACCATCTTCATCCTACGCCTCCCACGGGTTGATAAACCTTAGGTCATCCACTTGAGGGAAAATTGCTACTGTCACACAAAACTCTGCGCTTGGAGGTCCAACACGTGTCTACAAGAATAAAGTTGCGTAGTAGACATCACCCTCCCATTTTGGTTGAGCTTGTCCTTCTTCTCTGGGAGGCGTAAGACGAGATCACCAACATTGTATGTCTTGGACCGCACTTCTCTGCTTTGGTATCACCTGGCTTGTTGCTGATAGAATGCGGAACGAGCCTTTGCAATATCACGCTCTCTTCAAGGTTGTCTAGGTCATCCTGCCGATCGAACTCAGCTTCTCGCTCTTCGTACATGCGCACTCGAGGTGAGTCATGAATAATGTCACAGGGCAAAATAGCTTCTGCACCGTACACCATGAAGAAAGGTGTGTATCCGGTCGTTCGATTAGGCGAGTCCGCAACCCCCAGAGCACGAAAGGCCAAGTGATGGGGATTGTTCGTAAGGCAGTGGGAGGCAGATGACTTTGATTGGCGAAAAGCTAGCATCCTACGTAACATTGCACAAGGGCTTGTGCGTCTGCTCGGGCCGTTGGCCAGAAGAAACCCATCCGAAAGGCCTTGCTTACAAGGGCCTGAGCTGCGGCGTGACGGCCGCCCAGACCAGCATATATTTCGGCCAAGAGTTGCCGTCCCTCCTCTTCGGAGATGCACCTTTGGAGGACTCCAGTAGTACTTTTCTTGTATAGTTCTCCTTCGTGAAGTTTATAGGCTTTAGAGCGTCGAACTATGCGACGAGCCTCATTTTGATCATCAGGAAGCTCCTGCCTATTAAGGTAGGCTAGGAAGGGTTCGGTCCATGGAGCAATAACGGCCATACTTTCATGAGTAGAGGGTGTTATTTCGGTATCCAAACCGCCGATGATATATGTATCTTGTTCGGCTGCTGGAGGTGTTATTGGGTCCAGACTGGTGTTGCCGCTCTCGTCCTGCCATGTCACGGATGGCTTGAAGAGCCTTTCCACAAAGGTATTAGGTGGGACGGGGTCGCGCTTGGCCCCCATTCGAGCGAGTATCTCCGCTGCCTGGTTACTGTCTCGAGCGACGTGATGAAACTCGAGCCCCTCAAACTGAGCCGATATTTTTAATACGGTGTTTCGATATGCCGCCTTTTTTGGATCTTTTGCATCAAACTCTCCATTTATCTGGGATATTGCGAGGTTTGAATCACCGCACACCTCTAGCTGTTGTATGCCCATGGAGACAGCCATTCGGAGACCATGTAGAAGTGCCTTGTATTCGGCTGCGTTATTGGAGTCCGTATACATGATTTGCAGCACGTAGCGGACTGTGTCCCCCGTGGGGGATGTCAAGATGACACTAGCCCCCAGTCCGACTAGCATTTTAGAGCCGTCAAAGTACATGATCCAGTTGGAGTATGAACTGTACTCTTTAGGGAGCTCGGCTTCCGACCACTCGGCGATGAAGTCGGCCAGCACATGAGATTTAATAGCTCGGCATGGCTTGTATATTATTTCAAATGGTAAGAGCTCGATGGCCCATTTAGCTATGCGGCCGGTGGCATCCCTATTATTTATAATGTCATTTAGTGGTACTTCGGATGCCACCGTAATCGAGTACTCTTGAAAATAGTGCCGGAGCTTTCGAGATGCCATAAAGACCGCGTAAGCTATCTTTTGATAGTGAGGGTATCGAGATTTGCATGGTGTAAGGACTGCCGATACATAGTATACTGGTTTCTGGATGGGGAATTTATGTCCCTCTTCCTCTCATTCGACGACGAGTACGACACTCACTACCTGGTGAGTCGCGGATATATAAAGCAACATAGGTTCGCCAACACTTGGAGCGGCTACGATTGGGTTGCCTGCTAATAAGGTTTTTATTTCTTCCAAGCCGGCTGAAGCCGCATCCGTCCATTCAAAGTGGTCGGTGCGTCTGAGCAGTCTATAAAGTGGTAATGCCTTTTCTCCCAATCTGGAGATGAAGCGGCTCAAAGCTGCCACGCACCCTGCTAGTTTTTGGACCTGCTTTAGGTTTGTTGGTATGGCCAGTTGCGACAAGGCTCAGATTTTGGCTGGGGTTGCTTCGATTCCTCTATTGGAGACAATGAACCCTAGCAGCTTTCCGGCTGGGACGCCGAAAACGCATTTCTCTGGATTGAGCCGTATGTTCGAAGGTTGTCAAATGTGAGGCGGAGATCATCCACCAATGATTCAACGTGTTTAGTCTTAATGACCACGTCGTCCACATATGCTTCCACTGTCTTGCCAATTTGTTTTTCCAAACATGTTTGAATCATGCGTTGGTAAGTGGCACCAGCGTTTTTAAGCCCAAAATGCATAATGTTGAAACAGAAAGGCCCGTATGAGGTAATGAACGCCATTGTGGCCTGGTCGGACTCCTTCATCTTAATCTGATGGTATCCGGAATAAGCATCGAGGAAACACAATGAGTCATGTCCCGCGGTCGCATCGATAATCTAGTCAATGCGAGGCAACGGGAAAGGATCTTTGGGGCAAGCCTTATTTAGGTCTTTGAAATCGACACAAAGGCGCCAGGATTTATCCTTCTTCAGCACCATGACCAAGTTGGCTAGCTAATCCGGGTGTTTGATTTCTCTGATGAACCCGGCCTCAAGTAGTTTAGCTAGCTCCTCCCCCATAGCTTGTCGTTTGGGTTCGGAAAATCACTGTAGCGTTTGCTTGACTTGTTTGAACCCCTTGATTATGTTGAGGCTATGTTCGGCCAGTCTATGTGGGATCCCGGGCATGTCCGAAGGGTGCCAGGCCAAGATATCCCAACTTTCGCGCAGGAAAGCTCGTAGGGCAGCATCGACCGTCGGATCCTGTTGTGCTCCAATGGACGCTGTTTTGCTAGGATCCGAAGGGCGGACTTGAAATTTAACTATTTCATCTGCTGGTTTAAAAGAGGTAGATTTGGGCCTCTTATCAAGGATCACATCATCTTTGTCCACTGTGGATCACAGGGTGGTTAGTTCTTCGGCCGCAAGGGCTTCGGATAGTGCATCAAGGGCCAAGGATGCGGTTTTGTTTTCGATGCGGAGTGCTGTATCCGGATCACTTGCAACTGTGATTATTCCATTGGGCCTCGGCATTTTAAGCTTCATGTACCCGTAATGGGGTATGGCTCGGAAGCGTGAGAAAGCGTCCCGCCCCAAAAGGGCGTGATATCCGCTATTGAAGGGAGCCACGTGGAAAAGCAACTCTTTGGACCTGTAATTCTCAGGCGTGCCGAATACTACATTGAAAGAACATGCGGTGCCCCCATGTTTGGTTTTGGTAATTGATGACAATCTCTATGGACTAATGGTTGCCTTGAGTTATATTTGAAGGATTTGTCCATAGGCATTTCTTGAAGTTCATGTGTTGGTTTCAAGGAGTTTATGTGGTGACCAAGGTGTTATTAAGGAATTATCCAAAGATTGGTCATGTGAGAGTTGAGCTTATTGCAAGCTTGTCTTGGAGAAGAAGATTGTGTGATCATTCATGTATGTCTTCAAGACATCCTCCAAATGAAGAGAGTTGAAAAGATTCAAGGTTGATCAAGACTAAGTCAAGAGTGAATCAACTTGATCAACTCACAAAGCGTAGAAGATGTACCGAGAGGGATCAAGCGATCCTATGGTGTGGTAAGCATTGTCAATTACGCTTTGTGTACTAACCCATGAAGATGTTGCGGTGTGCGAGTTCAAGTGAAGCATCATGAAGAGATCAAATGCTTGAAGCTTGCCGTCAATTGTGGTGACAATGGACTTGTGAAGATGTGAGGAAGAGTGCCTCACCCATAGTGGAGTATGGGGGGGCAATCAACTAGTCTTCATCGAGCCAACACAACCAAGAAAGGTGGTACAACTTGAGGGAGTCAAGATCGTCATCATCTAGCTCAAGTGGACCATGTGCAAGGCAAAGGTTTGCCCTTGATAGGTTTTCTATTTTACCGATCTCATGATGGTAGTTGGGAGACCGGGTTATAGGATCGATTGTCGTACTATCAAGGGGGGCTCTCGATGAGTAGCTTGATCGTATCATTCGTAGAGAGCTCAAACCATTGCATCCTTGCATCATCTTTATTGGTTCTTTTCTTTGTGAGTTTTGGAGCTTATGGTCATCTTGATGACAAACTTGAGTTCATCGAAAACGGAGTTCACTCGCATCTTCTATGATGTTTTCGATGTTGGAGGTTATGCCGGTTCTTCTCGGTTGGAGGTTTCACTCCTCTATTTGTTGGCATACCTCCCCTGCCTCTTCTTACTATAACCTTTTGATGCTACTCGTCTTCCTCTATCCAACAAGCTTGAGTTTGCTCAATTCGGAGCTCATATGCAGAAGTTATGGCAGTTTTGGTCCCAGCGGTAGTACCGCGGGCCGGAGCGGTAGTACTGCTGGTAGCCCCCAGCCGTAGTACCGCTGCGGTCTCGTACTAGTACCGCCTCGATTCGAGGGGTCTTTTTTCGTGTCGGGTTTTACGGTACTAGCCGCGGCAGTGGGGGCCGTAGTACCGCTCGTTTGCGGTAGTACCGCCCTGCCACCGCGGTAGTACCGTTCTCGGCCCAGCGGCAGTACCGCGAGGGGGAGCGGTAGTACCGCTGGCCAAGTGGTAGTACCGCTCTCTGCGGGGCTGAAGTGGGGGTAACGGTTGGTTTGTTCCCCCCACTATATAAGGAGGTCTTCTTCCCCAATGAACCTTATCTCTTGAGCTCGTGTTCTTCCCCCATTGTTGACCTTCTTCGAGCTTGCTAACTCTCAATCCCTCCATGGATTCTTGCTAGTTTTTGAGGGAAAAGAGAGAGGAGATCTAGCTCCACATTTCCACCAATCACTTTCTTCTCTATGTGAGGGGAACCCCTTGGATCTAGATTTTGGAGTTCTTGGTGTTCTCCTTCTTGTTCTTCCTCTCTTTTTCCTCCCTAGCATTAGTTGCTTCGGTGGGATTTGAGAGAGAAGGACTTGGGCACTCTGTGTGCCCTTGCCATTGCATTTGGTGCATCGGTTTGAGTTCTCCACAGTGATACGTGGAAGTTACAAGTTGAGAAGCTTATTACTCTTGGGTGCTTGGTGCCCTTGAGCTTATTCCTCTTGGGTGCTTGGGCGCCCTAGACGGTTGGTGGTGTTCGGAGTTCAATCATTGTGGTGTAAAGCTCCGGGCAAGCGTCGGGGTCTCCAATTAGATTGTGGAGATCGCCCCGAGCAATTTGACGGGTACCGGTGACCGCCCCCAAGGGTTGCCAAAGTGTACGGGTTCGGTGACCGCCCCCAAGGGTTGCCATTTGTATGGGTTCAGTGACCGCCCTCAAGGGTCCCTTAGTGGAATCACGGCATCTTGCATTGTGCGAGGGCGTGAGGAGATTACGGTGGCCCTAGTGGCTTCTTGGGGAGCATTGTGCCTCCACACCGCTCCAAACGGAGATTAGCATCCGCAAGGGTGTGAACTTTGGGATACATCGTCGTCTCCGCGTGCCTCGGTTATCTCTTACCCGAACCCTTTACTTATGCACTTTACTTTGTGATAGCCATATTGTTTCTTGTCATATATCTTGCTATCACTTAGTTGTTTATCTTGCTTAGCATAAGTTGTTGGTGCACATAGGTGAGCCTAGTTGTTGTAGGTTTTGTGCTTGTCAAATTAACCGCTAGGTTTATTCCGCATTTGTTCAAGCCTAAACCGTAATTATTTTAAAGCGCCTATTCACCCCCCCCCCTCTAGGCGACATCCACGATCTTTCATACATCAAGTTTGATTTTCCCCGAAAATCGGGCTTCTCGACTGGGGTGATGCCCCGAAAGGTGGTACTACTTTGCTCGATGCGGGCCTTGTCAATATGCATTTTGTCGAGCGCGTCCTCGTAGATGAGGTTAAGTCCACTGCCGCCGTCCATGAGCACTTTGGTAAGTCAAAAGTTGTCCACAATTGGGTTTAAGACCAAGGCGGCGGGTGCTCATACTGATCGGGCCCTTGGTTTGTCGTCAGCGGTGAAAGTTATATCCGCGTCGTTCCATGGGCTCATTGCGGTTAGTTGGTTAATTTTGGCGAGGTCGTGAAGTGCCCTTTTACACCGATTATTTGAGGAGAAGGTCTCTAGAGTAGCGATGGTGAGGATAGCCTCACCACTTTTAGCCACCTGCCGGAGTACCCAGCATGCCCGAAGGCTATGAGTTGGTTCGATGCTCGGAGTTGCATGTATTTGACATGGCTTGTCGAGGAGTTCATCAAGAACAGACCTGAGTCCAGAAAAGGGTTTATTTTTCTTGCCGGCGGGTTTATGATCGGATGCCTCGTAAGGGTGTACCCGTTTTGCCCGAGCAATACACAGCTTAAAGGCAGCAGGTTCCAATTGGTTTTTTTGGGTCTTCCATGTGCTTTCCATCGAGCAGTACTTCCATACTATGTGCGATAGTTCGGTGAAACTCTTTATGCAACGTCGGTCGAGGGCATTCAGAATTCCCTCATCGGTGCAATTGTGATGAAAAACCGACACCGCATCGTTGTCGCAGCAATCTTTAATCTTGTTTTTGACAAGTAGGAACCTGGCCCAGAAGTGATGGACCGTTTCCTAAGGTTGCTATCGTACATACATCAGGTCGTATATGTCTGGAGGGCCTGAATTGCTTGGAGAGTATTGATTGTGGTGGGCAGCTGGGCTAAAACTTGAATCCCTGCCCAAAATTGTGTTCGGAGCTTGTAAAATCTTTGAGGTCACCAGTGCGGGTCCGGGAAGATCCAAGCGCTCTCCGAACCCTAAGTCCTACCCTGAATTCGAGGGACGTGGGGTCTCCTCCAAAGGAAGAGTGTCCGGTTCAATGGGTTCGGACATCCAAACATAGCTGGTTTTTAACTTAGGGGAAGAAGTGTTCTTGTCTCGTTCCTCGACGACCGCCACCAGGTGAGTGATCGGCGGGAAATTGATTTCCCTCTGGTTAGGTTTAAGCCCGATCCGATCATAGTCCGTTCAAAGCCCTAGGGCGGCAATGCGATCTAATAGCTCGTTTAAGGATGAGATTTCTTCCGGATCCATCTTTTCGGAGTGTTCGAGACTGATGCGGAGGTGATGTTTGGCGATCGCGGGGGGGCGCCGTCGGCTTGATGGCCGTGTGGGCACTCACGGTAAAACTGCCGAGCTGGAGGACCTGTCCTGAAGTTAGGCTCCTTCCAGAAGTGATATCATTGTTGATGACAAGGCGAGCCATCGATCCTTCTATCGACAACACAATGGAACTCTCAATGAAAGCACCAATGTCGGTGTCAAAACTGGCAGATCTTGGGTAGGGGGCCCCGAACTGTGCGTCTGTGGATCAATGGTAGCAAGGGACAATGGGGACACAATGTTTACCCAGGTTTGGGCCCTCTTAAAGGATGTAAAACCCTACGTCCTGCTTGATTATATTCAATGAGAATAGGGGTTACAAGAGTTGATCTACCTCGAGATCGTAATGGCTAAACTCTAGCTATCTAGCCTATGAGAATTCTGATAGCCCCTACGGGCTAAACCCTCCGGTTTATATACACACCGGAGGGACCTAGGGTCGTACAAAGTCGGTTTACAGAGGAAGGAAATACATCCTGACACCAAAACTTGCCGTTCACGCATATAGGAGTCCTACCCGGACACGGGGGATAATCTCCGACTTCTATCTTCACGGCCCATCAGTCCGGCCCTTATTAAGTAGGCCGGGCACCCGAGGACCCCCTAATCCAGGACTTCCTTAGTCGCAGCGGCTCCGTATCGTGAAACAAGCTAATTCTTCCTCCCTGATTTTTCTCTCCAAATATGGGTATTTAAGGAGTTGGAGATAGGTCCCTAAAAAAAGGAGTTGGAGATAGGGTCTGCGGGGCCACCAGGTGGGCACAACCCACCTGGGCGCGCCTGGAGGGGGGCGCCCTGGTGGGTTGTGCTCACCCAGGGCCCCTCCTCCGGTGGTTCTTGGCTCTAGTATTTTTCTTTTATTGTAAAAAATTTCTCCAAAAAGTTTCGTTCCGTTCTGAGAATTTTTTTCTGCACACAAACAATGCCATGGTAGTTCTACTGAAAATAGCGTCAGCCCGGGTTAATTTCATTCAAATCATGCAAATTAGAGTCCAAAACAAGAGCAAAAGCATTAGGAAAAGTAGATACAACAGAGACGTATCAATGGTGCTAGTGAAGATTTTGATGAAGATTGGTCCTCCCACGATGAGAGGATCGTTGGTGAGGCCGATGGCTTCGATTTGCACCTCCCGGAGGGAAGTTTCCCCGGTGGAATCGCTCTGCCGGAGAGAAAAAGTGCTCCTGCCCAAGTTCCGCCTCAAGATGGCGGCGCCCCGAAAGTCTTCTTTTTATTTTATTTTTCTAGGGTAAATGGCTTCATATAGCAGAAGATGGGCACCAGAGGCCTGCTAGGGGGCCCACAAGCTCATAGGGCGCGCCCAGGGGGTAGGGCCCGCCCCCTGAGCTTTTAGTCGCTCCCTGGTGGCCCCCCTCCTAGTATTTCTTCCGTTAATATTTTTTATATATTCCAAAATAATTCTCCGTAAATTTTTAGGTCATTTGGAGTTGTGCAAAGTAGCTATCTCTGTTATAGCCCTTTTGGGTCCAAAATTCCAGCTGCCGGTAATCTCCCTCTCCATGTGAAACTTGAAAAATATGAGAGAAAAGGCATAAGAATTCCATCATAAAGTGGAATAACAATCCAAAAAATAATAAATAACAGTAGGAAAACATGATGCGAAATGAACGTATCAATGATCCATTGCCTTTGTGCAAATGAGTTGCGCTTATATATATATATATATATATATATATATATATATATATATATATATATATATATATATATATATATATATATATATATCATTATTATTAAGATAATAAAATTTTAATCAATAAGAAAGAATATTCGCTTGCCTGTCAATTTCATCTGTCTCTATTGCTACAACAGATTCCTCAAAAGATTTTCTTTGTAACTTGTTTGGCAGGTTCGACCGCATAGTATCAAGTGTTATATTACATTTCAGTTGAACAGAATTGACTTGTCTCTCGATAACCTCACACTCACATAAATCACCAAAATTAACATAATATGCTCGTGTTATATTGATTTCTTTGTAATGCCCCTGACTTTCTTGTATAAGTCTAATGCGAAATTATAAACATTTTGTTCCATATTTGACACACTTGATCCATCAGAACTAGCATGATCATGGTGAACACTTTCAACACTTAGAATCTTCGTTGAATCAGACTCTCTAATTGGTGTTTCGGCATCTAAAGCTGCAACAGAAGAATTACCCAATATATGATTGTTCATGAAAAAAGGTGTAATAATTATAGCAAACTAACACTTTACCATCTTTCACAATTTCACAGTTATTGTACTTTGCCATTCAATTGTTTCTTGTAGTTTGGCTTCATATCTCTACTCCTAATGTCTCAGTTGGTAGTCTCCATTCCGGGTTTATTTTCGTCCCACCACTTTCGTCCGGGTTTTTTCGTCGTCCCCTTCTCGCACCCCACCTCACGCACGCACCAAAAAAAACCACCACGCACAAAACACCGCTCCTCTCGATCCCCTGATGCGATCTTCCTGGAACCGTCGCCTTCGCGGATCCGCCGCCGCAACCATCGCCTTGTTCCCGTGCGCCGCCGTCGCACCCTCTCCCAGCGCCCGAGCATCCCCGTCGCTCCCTCTCCCAGCGCCGCCTCCGCCGCCATGGCCCCTCCCCTTGCGCCCCGAACTGCCTCGCGCACTCGTCGCCCGTTATACCACAGAGGAGGCGAAGACAGCGGCAGCGCGCCGCCTACTTCGCCGGTCGCCGCCTCGGCTGCACTCGGCGGGCGCCACGCCGTCTCCTCTCCATGGGAGTGGCGGATGGAAATATATCAACGATGGGGTGTGGTTCGTTCCTGTCAGGTTTTTTTTTTTTTGACGCTGCTGCTCCTGGAGCACCAACTCAAAATTTTCTCATATACTGGTGTTGCCCGAGCACGAGCACAAGGCGACATTTTTGCTGGCCATCTTGTTCAACACCTGCTGGTATGTGACCTGTTTGATGAAATGCTGTACCAACATTGTTCTTGGATTTTTTTTATTGCTGGTTGAGTTGAGACATTGCTCGTCAGCACACGTGAATGAATACTTCTTTTTGGTGTTTGAAAAAAGTAGGGGAGGGGGAGGAGGCCGGCAACAGGAGAAGGCGCATGCCAGCGAGGAGGGCGAGCAGAAGGGTGCAGTGGAGGACGATCAGGGGGAGACGTACGTGCCGTCGGGATTGGTCTCCTCCTCTTTCATATCGCTTACTTTTGGAGTTCTGAAGTTAATTGTTCATAATGCTTATTTGTAATGCATTTTTTGAAATCTAATCGCTTATTCTTTGTGATGTTTTTGTTTTTTAGGTGAGCGCTCAGGCCTAGGTTTGTGTTGTTCTCGACTTGAGTATATGGGGCTCGAATTGTGATGGATATGAGGTGAGGAAAGAAGGTTTGGTATGCAACTCACAGTTCTCTCGGTATGTTTTCGGTACATGTTCGGAATATCTGCAACTAGGTGCATACAAGATGAATCTTCAAGACATGCTATCTTGTTTCGTAAGTACTGCTATTTAAGGTTAGCCTTGCAGAACTATCTTTTAATGTTCCCAGTTTATCCTAAAGTATTTTAGCCTAAATTTCCTGTCATTTAGATAGATGTGGGTTATGCTAATCTGACTGGTGTTATGGTATTGTAGCTACTGCACATGTCCCTCGATTTCCCAGTTCCATGTGTCAGGATGCTAATATGGGTGTTACTATATTGCCTTCCAGTTTATCCTAAAGTATTTTAGCCTAAATTTCTTGTCATTTAGATAGATGTGGGTTATGCTAATCTGACTGGTGGGTTATGCTAATCTGACTGGTAAGTATGGTATTGTAGCTACTGTACATGTCCCTCAATTTCCCAGTTCCATGTGTCAGGATGCTAATATGGGTGTTACTATATAGCCTTCCATTTTGTAATATGTTATGTTTGCAATTTCTCAGGGCCGCCGCCGCCGCCGTCTGTAGCAACGCATAGGCCGCTTGCCCAGCTCCCTCATTCCGAGCACGACACCACGCGTCGGAGCTTGTCGGGAGGCACGGAAGGACGAACAGAGTTCTACCGGTGATCCGTGTTGTCGCTGACGGTGTCATAGGATCTGCGGTGCACGTGGACAAGGCGATGGGGCTGCCAACCTACCTCCTGTTCACCACAGCGCGTGTGGATTCTTGGGCTACCTCAACTTGGATCAGCTTTTTCAAGAGGGGATGCTTGCCATTCAGAGGTAAATGGTGCTCTTCAATTTTGTTGTTGTTTGATTTGGCTTGCAATTTCTACAAATGATGTGAGGCTTGGCTTTGGGTAGTACATCATCTGCTCCAGTGTCTAATTGCACGCATAACAATCACTTGATTTATGCGCTTCAACCTTCAAATAGTTTGTAATTTATAGAATTCACTATGGCACTTGTTCATTCATGTATATGTGGCAGGATCTGATGGAGAAGATAAAGACAACTAATACGCTGAAAATGATTTTACATCCTGGTTCGAAAAGTAAAAGGGAAATCTTCGAGTAAAGGTATGTTCTACTGCAAAGGAACTTCCCGAGGGATCCCATTGAAATTGAAAGTATGTTTCTTTTTTTTATTCCTAGATTTTGAGCATCTTGAAGGTTCATCACATGATTTTCACTACTACATCATGTTTTATGTAACTCCACACCACCAGAGTCTGGTAATGCAATTCCACCTCCCTTTCTCTGTTCTGAGTCAATGTTAATCATCCGACCGGAGTTGGTCAATGCTAGAGGATTTGGCTTGGTGGTGGCATTGCATATAGCAGCTTGTGGAATGGTAATGTTGCTGCCGTAGCCTTGATTGCTTTGTAGTTTCATCCTAGGAAGCATTTAGGCTGTTATGAACCTGGATGTTTCACTTTAGGTTGGTTAATTCAACTTCTTGATGTCAGTGACGTATTGTTTTTCTTTAACCTGCTAGGAGTCTTGGGTACTGTCATGGTGATGATGTCGAACAACCTTCATCGACAGGTACAAATAATTTAGGTTGTGTTTTGCCTTGTGTTATCCCGTCTCTATTTTTTTATTCATGTACCTTTGTATAGTTGTATCCCCTTTTAAACAGTTGAGATTTATTGGCCAAGAGAAACTCTTGTTACATTTGAGGCTAATATCTTGCTAATTTCAGTTATGTTATTGTGAAACCAAGACCTTGGAAAATACCGGTTAGTGATCCTAACAAGTATTTGTGTGCAGTATACTAAGATTGTTGTGTCTTGCTTTAAATCTTCCTGTATATAAGAAAATTTAAAGTAGCACCGGAACTTCTTAAACTAACCAGCCAACAAATATATCAGCATATTCACGGTTAAGACAACTCACAAATAGAAATATTTTGCTGGCAATATCTACCTAATACGGCTGAAGATAAATGTTCTTGATGTGTGCCGCTTGGATAAGAGATTTGATGATGCTAATTGAGAACTTTACCTGACCAATAATCCGCGACATTGTGATGGTTGCATAGATTAGAAAATGAATGGACAATGTATTTTTTTGCCATCTTAATGTTAAATAATTACCCTGTACCTTAGTACCTATAGATAATATTTTTGTATAGCAAAGGTGATGGCTAGATCATAAAATTGGCGGATTTGCATGCCTGATTTGAAAGTACAATTCGTACTCATAGTGAGATTTTTTATCGCTCAATATATCAGATGCTTCATTCTTGGGTGTTCATTGTATATCTTATTACGATGAAGACATACTTCCCATTGTGTTATCCTGCCAATGAATGTATTCAATTTATAGTGTAGTGGCTAATTTCATGAACTAAATAGGTGTTATAGAATTTTTTTTCTTTTCATTTTAATTGTGTATATGTAGTTCTGCACAACACGCCTTCTTGCTGAGTTATATCAACAGAAGCCAGTATGCTAAAATTAACAAAGCTCTTATGCGACATTTACTTATGTGATGTGGATCAATCTAAACAAGTTTTTTTGGTTAGTTTGTCTATTTTTTCAGGGATAAACTGCCTTAACCGAAGCAGCATATGTTGGAGAATGTAGATTCAGCTTTCGTTTCAGTAGCTTTGGAGGTATCCTATACGACTATGAGTGATATACTCTCCTGTCTCCTCCCTCCATTTTACTCGAGTTAACCCCTGTACGCACATCTCTACGTCTGCCTTCAGGTGCTTTTCCATTTGCTACATATAGTGTAGTTTTATGTATTTTCAAGCTCTTACTGTACCAGACTAAGTGTGGTTAAGTAAATCGCTTTTGCTCTCTCTTCGGTCTTTCTATTCCGATGTCTCAAAGGAACGGGGTGATACGTGATATACGCATACAGGTAAGGAATGCTGGTTGTCTGTGATTTTCATGGTGGTGGAAAGGAATGTGCGGAGAGACAAGCTGCAGGGACCATATGATGCAGAAGGAACGGAGACGGGCCATGCAAGGTATGTCCTCATTTCACGACCCCCTCACGCAGTGACTGCTCCCGAAACTATCCCAGCCTCACAGTGTCATCTCCTACACGCATCTCCCTGTTAGGCCACCGGAATCAATATCCACTTAATTTTCCTTCTTAATCTTATAAAAAATATTAGAAAATAAAAGTTCATGTAAAATACAAAACACACACACAAAAGTTATTAGCGAAAACCAAGCTGCCGCTTAACCCTCCCTTCGGTCCCCCCCACCCATCCCACCCACCGACATCGGCAGGCATCACCAAGCAAAGCCCGATTGGCGGTTCTTCTAAGACTGGCGCAGGATGAGTGGTGCGAGCGGTAGCGTTGTGCTTGCGTGGGGGCGGGCGTTCAGTTGGCGGTGTTGGCTTGCTTTCGCGGTGTGGCGATGACATGGGGCATCTATCGGTGGCGCGTCTTTGGGAATCAAGATCTGGTGAGGCATACTGTCTGGAGTCCGGGCGGCCCCTTCCGACTTCGGCGACTGGACGACAGCAAGCGGCACGGGATGGAGCCTACGCTTTGCGGTGAGATTTCTTGGTTGCGGGTTGTGGTCATCTTGGTTCCCTCGTTGGTGTGAGGGCGGCCGCTGGTGGCCTCATGTGGATTTGAGCCGGCTGGTGCAGCGGGCCAACACATCAGTGTCTGGTGGGGAGGTTGGTTGGAGGGATGAGAGGCTTCGATGATGGTCGAGCCACGTGTTGATGTCATGGGGTCGCCGATCGTGGGTGCATATCACACCTTCTCCTCACCTTTTCGTCGGTCGAGTGCTTGGTGGCTCATATGTGACAATGTCCGGGGCTGCCGATTCGACAAAGCTGGGGCCTTTGGATGATATCGGGGTTGTTTGGAGGCAAGGTGGCGGCCTTGGCGGTGAGGGAGGCGGTGTTCATGAGTAGAGCGCACGTCTCGGGTGCGGGCTGGCTGCCATGGCCACGCGAGTGGCATGGTCGTTCATGTATGTCGTAGAATGGCCTTGGTGCTGCTGGTGCTTTGGCATCTAGCAGTACTTGCTTCGGCAGAGGTGTGTGAGTGTCGATATGCATAAGTTGCATGATTTTTGCCAGGTCGACTTGTTGCGTCCGCGGGTGTCGTTACCTCCTTGAAGGTTCCTTCGTGGTCGCTCCATGTTCTTCGTGTTGCTCCTTGTGAAAATTAGATCCTCGGGATCAAGCGGTGGCGACACTCCAGTGGCATATCCTTCTTATAGGCACCAGTTTAGAGTACATGCTTCGTCGGCGTGCGGTTTCACCTCTTCGCGGTTCCTAGCTCATGGTGGAGGTCTCGGTGCAGTCGAAACGATTGGTCCATCTGTAGTGTGCTCGGTGGTTGATTGATGGGTGTTGTTGTTGTTCCTAGCCACCCTTGTTTTCTTCCTTGTGTTTGTTTTGTGTATGTGGTGGTGACGTGTTGTATGTGGTTGCGTGTATATTAGTCGTTGCTGCAGGATAAGTTTCTTTTTCAGTAAATTCTTTAGTTGGCCCGTAGCAACGCATGGGCACTCTACTAGTATATGGAAATTTACCATCAGTGAATAAATATCTCTTATATAATCACTGAATTATCCATTCGATATAGGTTATAGATTTGTTGAAGGTAAACAAAACTGTACATTCTTTCCAACAACTTCATGCTTGTTAACATTGAAGTACTGTTCATTGATGCTAAAGTCAAATTATGACCAGCATATCCAATTGAGTGTGATTTCTGTGAAACCATTACCCTTTTAGACTTTTCAGCAATAATATTATCTGACTTCTTCTCAGTGATGCTCCTTGCATAACATACAACTTTGGCTCTTTCAATCTACAAATCAGTAAAAATAGAGTATTCTTGTTAGTTACAACAACATTTGTGTTGACAAAGTTATTCAAAAACACACTACATACCATGCATGCATCATACGTTATCAGTCCATCTCTTGTTTTCTTACAAGTTGAGATCATAAGATTAATGTGCCTCTTATCATAATCTATAATCCTACGTAATTTTGTGTGTCTCCTTTGTATAACTTGGTAATGATTATGAAAATATAATGTCTGCATACATAATGTATATGTTTAGAGAATTACCAAACATATGTTATCATAAATAATATGCACATGATAACTCACTTGTAGAAAGAAGTGACAACCATACAAATATATGACATGGCTATTTGACTGAATCTATTGTTGTGTATTAGTGATAGCATCAAGTAGATAATTCATTGCTACTCACACCACTTATATTCTTCTATGTAATCAGTCCTACGCAGAGCTTCCCAATAATCAGTAGTAGTGTGGTCATGTTTAAAAGAAGGTGTACCCAAATGACCCATAATAAATGTAACACATGCTGCCTTAAAACATGCCTTTTCCGCTTCACTTGATAACTCAGTTATATCTCTAAATAAGAAATTTTCTGCTGCCTTCAAACAATGAGAATCATTTCCAATCATACCTATATTTTTCTTCAAGAAGTTAATAGAAGCAGCAGTTGTCTGAACGTCAATACTATGAATATTTCTACGTCCACAAGTAAACCCAAAAACTTTGTGCATATCTGGAGCATAGAATTTGATTTTCCTGTCTTGAGACATCTTAATGCACTGATCTTTGACATATGTTGAATTTACCAGAAACGTACTAAAATTAAGATGAACCTTTTTAATTGAAGGTAGGTTCAACAAGGGATCAAATTTGATTTCCCTCGGCGTAGTTTTCTTGTATCCAGTGAATCCATTCAAAACAACACGAAGATGATCTACCTTCAACATAGATTCAGAGTTGCATTTGTCATCCTCGTGTTTAGTGCTTGAGTCATCTCCTTGAGTGTAATAATATCTCAAATCTCTTTTACATTTTGTTGTAGCACTTGCTAAATGACCTGACTTATATGACATACTTTAGCACTAGAACGCAAATGAAGACAATAACAATAATAAATAAGTTTACTTCCAAATACAAGTGAATCAATATATAAAGTCTTTTTCGGCTATAGCAGTAAGTAGTACCGACAAACTTAAATACACACTCTTTCTATATGTAGAGTTTTTATTAATTTTCTATTTTTTTTCATAAACTTAAATAATGTTTGATATTATCAGATGTGGGAATTATGTGTTGTATTCCTCAGGTGCAAATGCACATATATATGATGTATAGGAGTAGGCCATGACCTCAACTATACAAGGCAACTAGGAGGTGGGCCCAATACACAAATATGCACAACACATATACTCAACACCCCCCCCCCCCCCCCCCCGCAGTCGAAGCGGCACCGCGGCTGACGCAAAGACTGGACCGGAACTCCTCAAATGATGCCGTAGGCAAGCCCTTGGTCATGATATCTGCAAATTGTTGGGAAGTAGGGACGTGTAAAACACGAATATGGCCAAGGGCCACCTGTTCCCGAACAAAATGAATATCCAACTCAACATGCTTGGTCCGTCGATGATGCACCGGGTTAGCGGAGAGGTAGACCACCGAGACGTTGTCACAGTAGACAACTGTGGCACGATCAATAGGGCAAGAGAGCCCCTGAAGCAGCTGGCGAAGCCACGAACACTCGGCGACGGCGTTGGCCACCGCACGATACTCAGCCTCAGCACTGGAATGAGAGACCGTAGGCTGCCGCTTGGACGACCACGAGATAAGTGAGGGTCCAAGGTAGACACAATAGCCCGAGGTGGAGCGACGAGTGTCAGGGCAGCCCGGCCAGTCTGCATCGGAGTAGGCGGTGAGGGCCGTGTCGGCGGAGGCATGAAGCGTGACGCCAAGATCCATAGTGCCACAGACATAGCGGGGAATCCGCTTGACAGCAGCCTAGTCAACGTCTCGAGGAGCATGCATATGAAGACACACCTGTTGCACGGCATACTGGATCTCCGGTCGAGTCGGAGTGAGGTACTGAAGAGCACCAACAATAGACCGATAGAAAGCAGCATCTGAAGTGGGAGAACCATCTGTGGCAGAAAGCTTGGCCTTCGTATCAATAGGCGTAGCAGCGGGCCTACAGTTAAGCATTCGGCGTGCTCTAGGAGCTCATGAGCATACTTCCGCTGATGAAGGAAGAAGCCATCCGGACGGCGCACCACCTCGACACCGAGGAAGTAGTGCAAAGGACCCAAGTCCTTGATGGCAAACTCAGCGCGAAGACGAGCCGTGAGCTGACTGAGGAGACCAGCCGTACATGCCGTCAGGATGATGTCGTCAACATAGAGCAGCAAGAGGCCATGTCAGAGCCCTGATGATAGACGAAGAGCGAGGCGTCCGAGCGGGTGGAGCGGAACCCAAGCTGGTGGAGAAACACCGCGATGCACTGGTATCAAGCGCGCGGAGCCTGCTTGAGTCCGTACAAGGACCGCGAAAGCAGGCACACGTGGTCGGGAAGCGTCGGGTCAACAAACCTGGTGGGCTGCTGGCAGAAGACCTGCTCCTCGAAGTGACCATGGAGGAAAGCGTTGGAGACGTCCATCTGGTGCACTGGCCAAGCACGGGAGACCGCAAGGTGAAGAACCGTGCGTATCGTGTCGGGCTTGACGACCGAAGCAAAGGTGTCGGTGAAGTCGATGCCAGCACGCTGTCGGAAGCCACGAACGACCCAGCGCAATTTGTAGCGATCAAGGGTACCATCAGGACGGAGCTTGTGTTTGAAGACCCACTTCCCGGTAGTCACGTTGGCGTGCCGGGGACGAGGAACAAGCTGCCATGTCCGGTTGCGTAATAGGGCGTCAAACTCCTCTTGCATCGCAGCCATCCAGAGCGGGTCACGAAGAGCGGCTCGAACGAAGGACGGCGACGGCTCAGAGGTAGACACCGCATGGACGTAGTCATCCGAGGCGTAGCGCGAGCTCGGGCGAAAAACGCCCGTACGGCCGCGGGTGACCGGACCGGCCACAGGCGCCGGGGTGGCGCCGCGGCCGCCATCGCCGGGGGCGCCAGTACTGCGGCTGTAGGAAGCGCCGCATGCGGGGGGCGCACCTCAAAGCCAGGGGCGGGCCAAGAGAGGCCCGCGAGCGTCCTGGGAGAGGCGTCGAGGAGCCCGCGTCACCGGTGGCAGGAGGAACAGCCGGGGGTACCTGCTAAAACGGAAACACATGCTCATCAAAGTAAATGTGCCGGGAAGTGAGCACACAGTGGGAGACGGGATCGTAGCAATGATAGCCCTTGGAGTTAGAGGGGTAGCCGATGAAGATGCAGGCGATAGAACGAGGTGCGAGTTTGTGAGGAGCAGAGTCTGCAGTGCTAGGATAGCAAAGGCACCCAAAAATATGCAAGCCATCATAAGATGGGGGCATACCGAAGAGAATATGGTGAGGTGCATAGTTCCACCGTGGGCGACAGGGGCGAAGGTTAAGGAGAAGTGAAGCAGTAGCGAGTGTGTCCGGCCAGAAACGAGGTGGCACATTAGCATGGAATAGGAGCGTGCGAACACAGTCGTTCAGAGTGCGAAGGATGCGTTCGGCTTGACCGTTCTGCTATGAAGTATACGGGCAGGTGAGACGAAAAACGGTGCCGTGGTGCGACAGAAAAGTGCGGAAAGCAATGTTGTCGAACTCTTTTCCATTGTCAGTCTGAAGAGCAAGGATGGGACGCCCAAACTGCGTGCTGACATAGGAATAAAAAGCCGTCAAAGTGGAGAGTGCATCCGACTTTCGTCGTAAAGGAAACATCCACACATAGTGAGAATAATCATCAAGGATAACCAGATAATATAAATAGCCCGAATTACTAGGAACCGGAGAGGTCCACACATCTCTATGAATCAACTGAAAAGGAAAAGAAGCTATGGTGGTGGAGTTATTAAATGGGAGGCGAACATGTTTGTCGACACGACATGCATGACAGGTGTGATCCTCTATCTTATTATGACTGAAACTGAAACTCCTAAGAATATGACGAAGTGTGACGGGGTTGGGATGACCCAAAAGAGCATGCCAGAGATCAACGCCAGCGGAGAGAGCAACCGGTGCGGTGGTGGAGGTGGACGACAGATGCACCAGATAGAGCTCGTCGAGGTTGTCACATCAGTGAAGTACCATCCTGGTTCGAGCATCCTTGACACAAAAACCAAGCTCGTCAAATTCAACAGTAACAGGATTTTCACGAGTTAAACAACGAACGGAAACAAGGTTCTTAATAAGATGAGGTGACACAAGTATGTTAGACAAAGTAATAGGTATGGAATTGGAAGGAAAAGAAGTGTGCCCGGCATGTGTGATAGGGAGTGTGGAACCGTCGCCGACAATGATGCGGCGGTCGATGGTGACGGGAGTGAAGGAGGCAAGATTACCAGGATGAGCAAACATGTTAGCCGTAGCCCCGGTGACCATGTACCAATCACCGCCTCCAGTGTAGTTGTTCGGCGTAGGCGCGGTGTGCAGCGCGGCGAGAAGCGTCGGATCCCAAGGCGCCGACGGCAAGGCCGACGAGGGCGGCGGCGGGGACGCAGGGAGACCGTAGGCGCCGCTCAGCTGCGGCGGTGGGTATCCTCCGTACGGCTGCGGAGCTGCGTAGTACGCCTGGTGCGCCGGCGGGTGCGGCACGGGAAGGGTCGGTGTAGGGGCCCGTGGAACCGACATGGTGTAGGCATGAACAACGCCGGTCCACGGGTTGTAGCCGGAGGCCTACGGAGGGGGCACCTGGAACTGCTGTTGCTGCTGCTGCTGACGGGGCAGGCCGGTGCCCTGCGACTGCTGCTGCTGACCGCCGCAGCGGCCCCACCGCGCCGGCCCCCACGGCGCCGTTCAGCGGGAGGGGTGATACGTCTCCAATGTATCTATAATTTTTGATTGTTCCATGCTATTATATTATCTATTTTGGATGTTTAAAGGGCTTTATTATATGCTTTTATATTATTTTTGGGACTAACCTGCTAACCCAAGGCACAGTACAAATTGCTGTTTTTTTGCCTATTTCAGTGTTTCGGAGAAAAGGAATATCAAACGGAGTCCAAACGGAATGAAACCTTCGGGAGCGTGATTTTTGGAACAAACGTGATCCAGAGGACTTGGAGTGGACGTCAAGAAATCAACAAGGAGGCCACGAGGCAGGGAGGCGCGCCTGCCCCCCGGGGCGCGCCCCCCACCCTTATGGGCCCCTCGCAGCTCCACCGACCTACTTCTTCCTCCTATATATATACCCATGTATCCCGAAACCAACCAGGAGCACCACGAAACCCTATTTCCACCGCCGCAACCTTCTGTACCCATGAGATCCCATCTTGGGGCCTTTTTCGACGCTCCGCCGGAGGGGGAATCGATCACGGAGGGCTTCTACATCAACACCATAGCCCCTCCGATGATGTGTGAGTAGTTTACCACAGACCTTCGGGTCCATAGTTATTAGCTAGATGGCTTCTTCTCTCTCTTTGGATCTCAATACAAAGTTCTCCTCGATCTTCTTGGAGATCTATTCGATGTAATTCTTTTTGCGGTGTGTTTGTCGAGATCCGATGAATTGTGGGTTTATGATCAAGATTATCTATGAACAATATTTGAATCTCCTCTGAATCCTTTTATGTATGATTTGTTATCTTTGCAAGTCTCTTCGAATTATCAGTTTGGTTTGACCTACTAGATTGATCTTTCTTGGAATGGGAGAAGTGCTTAGCTTTGGGTTCAATCTTGCGTTGCTCGATCCCAGTGACAGAAGGGGAAACGACACGTGTTGTATTGTTGCCATCGAGGATAAAAAGATGGGGTTTATATCATATTGCTTGAGTTTATCCCTCTACATCATGTCATCTTGCCTAATGTGTTACTCTGTTCTTATGAACTTAATACTCTAGATGCATGCTGGATAGCGGTCGATGTGTGGAGTAATAGTAGTAGATGCAGGCAGGAGTCGGTCTACTTGTTGCGGACGTGATGCCTATATACATGATCATGCCTAGATATTCTCATAACTATGCACTTTTCTATCAATTGCTCGACAGTATTTTGTTCACCCACCGTAATACTTATGCTATCTTGAGAGAAGCCACTAGTGAAACCTATGGACCCGGGGTCTATTTTCCATCATATTAATCTTACGTCAACTGGCTATTTCTGGCGCCGTTTATTTTGCAATCTTTACTTTTAATCTTTATCATAAAAATACCAAAAATATTATCTTATCATCTCTATCAGATCTCACTTTTGCAAGTGTCCCTGAAGGGATTGACAACCCCTTTATCGCGTTGGTTGCAAGGTTCTTATTTGTTTGTGTAGGTACGAGGGACTTGCGTGTGGCCTCCTACTGGATTGATACCTTGGTTCTCAAAAACTAAGGGAAATACTTACGATACTTTGCTGCATCACCCTTTCCTCTTCAAGAGAAAACCAACGCATGCTCAAGAGGTTGCAAGAAGGATTTCTGGCGCCGTTGCCGGGGAGCCTATGCACAAGTCAAGACATACCAAGTACCCATCACAAACTCTTATCCGTCGCATTACATTATTTGCCATTTGCCTCTCGTTTTCCTCTCCCCCTTTGCCTTTTCTTCACCTTCTTCCCATATGTCTTTTTGTTTGTGTTTCCACGTACCTTCTATTTGCTTGCATCTTTGCTTGCTAAAAATCTATTGATATGAATCCACTTAAAGTGTTCTACTTGGATCATCTTCGATCCTTATGCGCTCGTGCTAAAACCCCAACTAGCCTAGTTGATGGGAAATCTTTAGATGAGCATGCTCATTTTGTGCGTCACCGTTTGTCTAAAAAAGGGAAACACTTATGGGATCGAATAAACAGATTGCTATGTTATGCTTGGAATCTTTGTGAAATTTGTAATTTTACTTGTTGCTCTAAGAACCCTAAAAACACCTTCCCTACCTATGTGAGTTTAATGATAATGAAATCTTATCTTCTTATGCAAAGGGTGTTTATAGTTACTATGATATCGAACAAATTGAAGAATTTGTTGCTTTTAAGGGTGCTTATGAAGTTGGTTCTTTGATTGAAAAGTATGATATTACTCTCTATGAATCTGAAAATTTTGGCATACTTAAATATTACTATGAAAACTATGCTCATAATGTCTATGTCAAAGAATTTATTGAAAGAATGACCGTTGCTTCAGAAGAAAATAATGATATGCATGAATCTATAGATAATTATGATTCCGATGATTTGATTGAAATATCCCTTGATGAACATGATGCTTGCTATTCTTGTGGCCATGATGCCAATATTTATGAAGATGAATTTGCTATAGTTCCTTATGTTAAACATGAGCTCGTTGCTATTGCACCCATACTTGATAGTTCCTTTGATGAAAAGCATGATTTCAATGATGTTATTATAAATTATCTTAATGTCAATTGTGTTAATGATATACAAAACCCTAAGCTTGGGGATGCTAGTTTTGCTATGACTACTATTTGTTGCAATGATCATGATTGGGGTGATTCTTCTTTTGATCTTGAAAATCTATTTAAGCCCCATGATGAATATAAGATTGATAATAGTGTTTGCAATAATATTGAAAGTGGGTTTGGAAGAGTGTCAACTTTAGGTCCCACATATTTGGAGAATGTTCAATCTTATGGTATTTTTGATAAAAGTGGGTTTGGAAAGGTCATGACTTTAGTTGATGTTAATCCCACTATTTTGGAAGAGTGTCAACTTTGCATACACGTGGATCGTGTTAAGATTATGTTTTGTGATAGCTATATTGTTGAATTTTCTTATGATCCTACATGTAATTATTATGAGAGAGGAAAATATGGTTGTAGAAATTTTCATGTTATTAAATTACCTCTCTTCATGTTGAGATTGCTATCGTCTCTTTCTTCTTCCTTGCTTATGCTAGTTTTTGCTTGCCTTGATAATTTGTTTGCTTATAAAATGCCTATGCATAGGAAGTATGTTAGACTTAGATGTGTTTTTCACATGCTATATGATGCTCTCTTTGTGCTTCAATACTTGTCTTTCATGTGAGCATCATCGAAATTATCAATGCCTAGCTAGGGGCGTTAAACGATAGCGCTTGTTGGGAGGCAACCCAATTTTATTTTTGTTTCTTGCTTTTTATTTCTGTTTAGTAATAAATCTTTGATCTAGCCTCTGGTTAGATGTGGTTTTATGTTTTAATTAGTTTTTGTGCCAAGTTAAACCTATAGGATCTTCTTGGATAGTAATTATTTGATCTTGCTGAAAAAGTCAGAAACTTTATGCTCATTAAAACAATTGTTAAAAATCACCAGAACGTGATAAAATACTGATTCCTATTGCAGTAGATCAATAAACAAATTATCTAGGTCCTCCTATTTTGGTAGAAATTTTGAGTTACAGAAAGTATGCGTTTGATACAGATTACTACAGACTGTTCTGTTTTTGACAGATTCTGTTTTTCGTGTGTTGTTTGCTTATTTTGATGAATCTATGGCTAGTATCGGAGGTTATGAACCATAGAGAAGTTGGAATACAGTAGGTTTAACACCAATATAAATAAAGAATGAGTTCATTACAGTACCTTGAAGTGGTGTTTTGTTTTCTTTCGCTAAAGGAGCTCATGAGATTTTCTGTTAAGTTTTGTGTTGTCAAGTTTTCAAGTTTTGGGTAAACATTTGATGGATTATGGAACAAGGAGTGGCAAGAGCCTAAACTTGGGGATTCCCAAGGCACCCCAAGGTAAAATACAAGGACAACCAAAAGCCTATGCTTGGGGATGCCCTAGAAGGCATCCCCTCTTTTGTCTTCGCCCATCGGTAACTTTACTTGGAGCTATATTTTTATTCACCACATGATATGTGTTTTGCTTGGAGCGTCTTGTATGATTTGAGTCTTTTCTTTTTAGTTCACCACAATCATCCTTGCTGTACACACCTTTTGGGAGAGACACACATTAATCAGAATGTATTAGAATACTCTATGTGCTTCACTTATATCTTTGGAGCTAAATAATTTTGCTCTAGTGCTTCACTTATATCTTTTAGAGCACAGTGGTGGTTTTATTTTATAGAAATTATTGATCTCTCATGCTTCACTTATATTATTTTGAGAGTCCTTTAGAACAGCATGGTAATTTTCTTTGGCTATAAAATTAGTCCTAATATGATAGGCATCCAAGATGGATATAATAAAAACTTTCATATAAGTGCATTGAATGCTAAGAGAAGTTTGATACTTGATGATTGTTTTGAGATATGGAGATAGTGATATTAAAGTTGTGCTAGTTGAGTAGTTATGAATTTGAGAAATACTTGTGTTGAAGTTTGCAAGTCCCGTAGCATGCACGTATGGTAAACGTTGTGTAACAAATTTGAAACATGAGGTGTTCTTTGATTGTCATCCTTATGAGTGGCGGTCGGGGACGAGCGATGGTCTTTTCCTACCAATCTATCCCCCTAGGAGCATGCGCGTAGTGCTTGGTTTTTGATGATTTGTAGATTTTTGCAATAAGTATGTGAGTTCTTTATGACTAATGTTGAGGCCATGGATTATATGCACTCTCACCCTTCCATCATTGCTAGCCTCTTCGGTACCGTGCATTGCCCTTTCTCACCTTGAGAGTTGGTGCAAACTTCGCCGGTGCATCCAAACCCCGTGATACGATACGCTCTATCACACATAAACCTCCTTATATCTTCCTCAAAACAGCCACCATACCTACCTATTATGGCATTTCCATAGCCATTCCGAGATATATTGCCATGAAACTTTCCACCGTTCCGTTTATTATGACGCGCTTCATCATTGTCATATTGCCTTGCATGATCATGTAGTTGACATCGTATTTGTGGCAAAGCCACCATGCATATTATTTCATACATGTCACTCTTGATTCATTGCCCATCCCGGTACACCGCCGGAGGCATTCATATAGAGTCATATTTTGTTCTAGTATCGAGTTGTAATCATTGAGTTGTAAATAAATAGAAGTGTGATGATCATCATTAATAGAGCATTGTCCTAAATAAAAAAAGAGAAAGGCCAAAAAAAGAAATGCCCAAAAAAAAGGGACAATGCTACTATCCTTTTTCCACACTTGTGCTTCAAAGTAGCACCATGATCTTCATGATAGAGAGTCTCTCATTTTGTCACTTTCATATACTAGTGGGAATTTTTCATTATAGAACTTGGCTTGTATATTCCAACAATGGGCTTCCTCAAATGCCCTAGGTCTTCGTGAGCAAGCAAGTTGGATGCACACCCACTTAGTTTCTTTTGTTGAACTTTCATACATTTATAGCTCTAGTGCATCTGTTGCATGGCAATCCCTACTCCTTGCATTGGCATCAATTGATGGGCATCTCCCTAGCCCGTTGATTAGCCGCGTCAATGTGAGACTTTCTCCTTTTTTGTCTTCTCCACATAGCCCCCATCATTATACTCTATTCCACCCATAGTGCTATATCCATGGCTCACGCTCATGTATTGCGTGAAAGTTGAAAAAGTTTGAGATTACTAAAGTATGAAACAATTGCTTGGCTTGTCATCGGGGTTGTGCATGATGAGAGCATTCTTGTGTGACGAAAATGGAGCATGACCAAACTATATGATTTTGTAGGGATGAACTTTCTTCGGCCATGTAATTTTGAGAAAACATGATTGCTTAGTTAGTATGCTTGAAGTATTATTATTTTTATGTCAATATTAAACTTTTATCTTGAATCATTCGGATTTGAACATTCATGCCACAATAAAGAGAATTACTTAGAAAATTGTGTTAGGTAGCATTCCACATCAAAAATTCTGTTTTTATCATTTACCTACTCGAGGACGAGCAGGAATTAAGCTTGGGGATGCTTGATACGTCTCCAACGTATCTATAATTTTTTATTGTTCCATGCTATTATATTATCTGTTTTGGATGTTTAATGGGCTTTATTATACGCTTTTATATTATTTTTGGGACTAACCTACTAACCCAAGGCCCAGTGCAAATTGCTATTTTTTGCCTATTTCAGTGTTTCACAGAAAAGGAATATCAAACGGAGTCCAAACGGAATTAAACCTTCGGGAGCGTGATTTTTGGAACAAACGTGATCCAGAGGACTTGGAGTGGACATCAAGAAATTAACTAGGAGGCCACGAGGCAGGGAGGCGCGCCTGCCCCCCTGGGCGCGCCCCCCACCCTCGTGGGCCCCTCGCAGCTCCACCGACCTACTTCTTCCTCCTATATATACCCATGTACCCAGAAACCAACCAGGAGCACCACGAAACCCTATTTCCACCGCCGCAACCTTCTGTACCCGTGAGATCCCATCTTGGGGCCTTTTCTGGCACTCCGCCGGAGGGGGAATCGATCACAGAGGGCTTCTACATCAACACCATAGCCTCTCCGATGATGTGTGAGTAGTTTACCACAGACCTTCGGGTCCATACTTATTAGCTAGATGGCTTCTTCTCTCTCTTTGGATCTCAATACAAAGTTCTCCTCGATCTTCTTGGAGATCTATTCGATGTAATTCTTTTTGCAGTGTGTTTGTCGAGATCCGATGAACTGTGGGTTTATGATCAAGATTATCTATGAACAATATTTGAATCTCCTCTGAATCCTTTTATGTATGATTTCTTATCTTTGCAAGTCTCTTCGAATTATCAGTTTGGTTTGGCCTACTAGATTGATCTTTCTTGCAATGGGAGAAGTGTTAGCTTTGGGTTCAATCTTGTGTTGCTCGATCCCAGTGACAGAAGGGGAAACGACATGTATTGTATTGTTGCCATCGAGGACAAAAAGATGGGGTTTATATCATATTGCTTGAGTTTATCCCTCTACATCATGTCATCTTGCCTAATGCGTTACTCTGTTCTTATGAACTTAATACTCTAGATGCATGCTGGATAGCAGTCGATGTGTGGAGTAATAGTAGTAGATGCAGGCAGGAGTCGGTCTACTTGTTGCGGACGTGATGCCTATATACATGATCATGCCTAGATATTCTCATAACTATGCACTTTTCTATCAATTGCTCGACGGTAATTTGTTCACCCACCGTAATACTTATGCTATCTTGAGAGAAGCCACTAGTGAAACCTATGGCCCCCGGGTCTATTTTCCATCATGTTAATCTTACGTCAACTCGCTATTTCTGGCGCCGTTTATTTTGCAATCTTTACTTTCTTTATCATAAAAATACCAAAAATATTATCTTATCATCTCTATTAGATCTCACTTTTGCAAGTGTCCATGAAGGTATTAACAACCCCTTTATCGCGTTGGTTGCAAGGTTCTTATTTGTTTGTGTAGGTATGAGGGACTTGCGTGTTGCCTCCTACTGGATTGATACCTTGGTTCTAAAAAACTGAGGGAAATACTTACGCTACTTTGCTGCATCACCCTTTCCTCTTCAAGGGAAAACCAACGCATGCTCAAGAGGTAGCAAGGGGCGGCAGGGGCGGGCGGTCCATAGGGCAGCGGAAGCATCCCTGGCTGCTGGGGCGCCGGGTACGGTGGCGGCGCCGGGAAGGACGCCGGGTGGCGCGGCGGCGGGGGCGCGGCCGGGGCAGCAGGAGGCGCCGAGGGCCCGCCTGTTGGGAATCGTAGCATAATTTTAAAATTTTCCTACGTTCACTAAGATGCATCTATGGAGTATACTAGCAACGAGGGGAAGGGAGTGCATCTACATACCCTTGTAGATCGCGAGCGGAAGCGTTCCAATGAACGTGGATGACGGAGTCGTACTCGCCGTGATCCAAATCACCGATGACCGAGTGCCGAACGGACGGCACCCCCGCGTTCAACACACGTACGATGCAGCGACCTCTCCTCCTTCTTGATCCAGCAAGGGGGAAGGAGAGGTTGATGCAGATCCAGCAGCACGACGGCGTGGTGGTGGATGTAGCGGTTCTCCGGCAGGGCTTCGCCGAGCGTCTGCGAGAGAGAGAGAGGTGTTGCAGGGGAGGAGGGAGGCGCCCAAGGCTGTGGGTTGCTGCCCTCCCTCCCCCCCCCCCTTTATATAGGCCCTTGGGGGGGTGCGCCAGCCCTGGGAGATGGGATCTCCAAGGGGGGCGGCGGCCAAGGGGGGGAGGGGTTGCCTTGCCCCCCAAGGCAAGGGGGAAGCTCCCCCCCTAGGGTTCCCAACCCTAGGCACATGGGGGGAGGCCCAAGGGAGGCGCCCCAGCCCACTAAGGGCTGGTTCCCTTCCACTTTCAGCCCACGGGGCCCTCCGGGATAGGTGGCCCCACCCGGTGGACCCCCGGGACCCTTCCGGTGGTCCCGGTACAATACCGGTAACCCCCGAAACTTTCCCAGTGGCCGAAACTGGACTTCCTATATATAATTCTTCACCTCCGGACCATTCCGGAACCTCTCGTGACGTCCGGGATCTCATCCGGGACTCCGAACAACTTTCGGGTTTCCGCATACATATATCTCTACAACCCTAGCGTCACCGAACCTTAAGTGTGTAGACCCTACGGGTTCGGGAGTCATGCATACATGACCGAGACGCCTCTCCGGTCAATAACCAACAGCGGGATCTGGATACCCATGTTGGCTCCCACATGTTACACGATGATATCATCGGATGAACCACGGTGTCGAGGATTCAATCAATCTGTATGCAATTCCCTTTGTCAATCGGTTTGTTACTTGCCCGAGATTCGATCGTCGGTATCCCAATACCTTGTTCAATCTCGTTACCGGCAAGTCTCTTTACACGTACCGCAATGCATGATCCCGTGACTAACGCCTTAGTCACATTGAGCTCATTATGATGATGCATCACCGAGTGGGCCCAGAGATACCTCTCCGTCACACGGAGTGACAAATCCCAGTCTCGATCCGTGCCAACCCAACAGACACTTTCGGAGATACCCGTAGTGCACCTTTATAGTCACCCAGTTACGTTGTGACGTTTGGCACACCCAAAGCACTCTTACGGTATCCGGGAGTTGCACGATCTCATGGTCTAAGGAAAAGATACTTGACATTGGAAAAACTCTAGCAAACGAAACTACACGATCTTTTATGCTATGCTTAGGATTGGGTCTTGTCCATCACATCATTCTCCTAATGATGTGATCCCGTTATCAATGACATCCAATGTCCATAGTCAGGAAACCATGACTATCTGTTGATCAACGAGCTAGTCAACTAGAGGCTTACTAGGGACACGTTGTGGTCTATGTATTCACACATGTATTATGATTTCCGGACAATACAATTATAGCATGAATAATAGACTATTATCATGAACAAAGAAATATAATAATAACCATTTATTATTGCCTCTAGGGCATATTTCCAACAGTCTCCCACTTGCACTAGAGTCAATAATCTAGTTACATTGTGATGAATCGAACACCCATTGCGTCCTGGTGTTGATCATGTTTTGCCCTAGGGAGAGGTTTAGTCAACGGATCTGCTACATTCAGGTCCGTATGTACTTTACAAATATCTATGTCTCCATTTTGAACACTTTCACGAATGGAGTTGAAGCGACGCTTGATATGCCTGGTCTTCCTGTGAAACCTGGGCTCCTTCGCAAGGGCAATGGCTCCAGTGTTGTCACAGAAGAGAGTCATCGGGCCCGACGCATTGGGAATCACCCCTAGGTCGGTAATGAACTCCTTCATCCAGACTGCTTCCTGTGCTGCCTCCGAGGCTGCCATGTACTCCGCTTCACATGTAGATCCCGCCACGACGCTTTGCTTGCAACTGCACCAGCTTACTGCTCCTCCATTCAAAATATACACGTATCCGGTCTGTGACTTCGAGTCATCCAGATCTGTGTCGAAGCTAGCGTCGACGTAACCCTTTACGACGAGCTCTTCGTCACCTCCATAAACGAGAAACATATCCTTAGTCCTCTTCAGGTACTTCAGGATATTCTTGACCGCTGTCCAGTGTTCCTTGCCGGGATTACTTTGGTACCTTCCTACCAAACTTACAGCAAGGTTTACATCAGGTCTAGTACACAGCATGGCATACATAATAGACCCTATGGCCGAGGCATAGGGGATGACACTCATCTCTTCTATATCTTCTGCCGTGGTCGGGCATTGAGCCGTGCTCAACTGCACACCTTGCAATACAGGCAAGAACCCCTTCTTGGACTAATCCATATTGAACTTCTTCAATATCTTGTCAAGGTATGTAATCTGTGAAAGACCAATGAGGCGTCTTGATCTATCTCTATAGATCTTGATGCCTAATATATAAGCAGCTTCTCCAAGGTCCTTCATTGAAAAACACTTATTCAAATAGGCCTTTATACTTTCCAAGAATTCTATATCATTTCCCATCAATAATATGTCATCCACATATAATATGAGAAATGCTACAGAGCTCCCACTCACTTTCTTGTAAACACAGGCTTCTCCATAAGTCTGTGTAAACCCAAACGCTTTGATCATCTCATCAAAGCGAATGTTCTAACTCCGAGATGCTTGCACCAGCCCATAGATTGAGCGCTGGAGCTTGCATACTTTGTTAGCATTCTTAGGATCGACAAAACCTTCCGGCTGCATCATATACAACTCTTCCTTAAGGAAGCCGTTAAGGAATGCCGTTTTGACGTCCATCTGCCATATCTCATAATCATAGTATGCGGCAATTGCTAACATGATTCGGACGGACTTCAGCTTCGCTACGGGTGAGAAAGTCTCATCGTAGTCAACCCCTTGAACTTGTCGATAACCCTTAGCGACAAGTCGAGCTTTGTAGATGGTCACATTACCATCCGCGTCCGTCTTCTTCTTAAAGATCCATTTGTTTTCTATGGCTCGCCGCTCATCGGGCAAGTCATTCAAAGTCCATACTTTGTTTTCATACATGGATTCTATCTCGGATTTCATGGCTTCTAGCCATTTGTCGGAATCCGGGCCCGCCATCGCTTTTTCTTCGTAGTTCGAAGGTTCACCGTTGTCTAACAACATGATTTCCAGGACAGGGTTGCCGTACCACTCTGGTGCGGAACGTGTCCTTGTGGACCTACGAAGTTCAGTAGTAACTTGATCCGAAGCTTCATGATCATCATCATTAACTTCCTCCCCAGTCGGTGTAGGCACCACAGGAACATTTTCCCACGCTGCGCTACTTTCCGGTTCGGAAGGGGTGACTATCACCTCATCAAGTTCCACTTTCCTCCCACTCAATTCTTTCGAGAGAAACTCCTTCTCTAGAAAGGACCCGTTCTTGGCAACGAAGATCTTGCCCTCGGATCTGAGGTATAAGGTATACCCAATAGTTTCCTTAGGGTATCCTATGAAGACACATTTTTCCGATTTGGGTTCGAGCTTTTCAGGTTGAAGTTTCTTGACATAAGCATCGCATCCCCAAACTTTTAGAAACGACAGCTTAGGTTTCTTCCCAAACCATAATTCATACGGTGTCGTCTCAACGGATTTCGACGGAGCCCTATTTAAAGTGAATGCGGCAGTCTCTAAAGCATAGCCCCAAAATGAGAGCGGTAAATCGGTAAGAGACATCATAGATCGCACCATATCCAATAGAGTGCGATTACGACGTTCGGACACATCATTTCTCTGAGGTGTTCCAGGCGGCGTGAGTTGTGAAACTATTCCACATTTCCTTAAGTGTGCACCAAACTCGTGACTTAAATATTCTCCACCACGATCTGATCGTAAGAATTTTATTTTCCTGTCACGTTGATTCTCAACTTCACTCTGAAATTCCTTGAACTTTTCAAAGGTTTCAGACTTGTGTTTCATTAGGTAGACATACCCATATCTACTTAAATCATCAGTGAGAGTGAGAACATAACGATATCCTCCGCGAGCCTCAACACTCATTGGACCGCACACATCGGTATGTATGATTTCCAATAGGTTGGTTGCTCGCTCCATTGTTCCGGAGAACGGAGTCTTGGTCATCTTACCCATGAGGCATGATTCGCACGTGTCAAATGATTCATAATCAAGAGACTCCAAAAGTCCATCTGCATGGAGCTTCTTCATGCGCTTGACACCAATGTGACCAAGGCGGCAGTGCCACAAGTATGTGGGACTATCGTTATCAACTTTACATCTTTTGGTATTCACACTATGAACATGTGTAAAATCACGTTCGAGATTCATCAAAAATAAACCATTGACCAGCGGGGCATGACCATAAAACATCTCTCTCAAATAAATAGAACAACCATTATTCTCGGATTTAAATGAGTAGCCATCTCGAATTAAACGAGATCCAGATACAATGTTCATGCTCAAAGCTGGCACTAAATAACAATTATTGAGGTTTAAAACTAATCTCGTGGGTAGATGCAGAGGTAGCGTGCCGACGGCGATCACATCGACCTTGGAACCATTCCCGACGCGCATCGTCACCTCGTCCTTCGCCAGTCTCCGTTTATTCCGTAGTTCCTGTTTTGAGTTACAAATATGAGCAACCGCACCGGTATCAAATACCCAGGAGCTACTACGAGTACTGGTAAGGTACACATCAATTACATGTATATCACATATACCTTTGGTGTTGCCGGCCTTCTTGTCCGCTAAGTATTTGGGGCAGTTCCGCTTCCAGTGACCACTTCCCTTGCAATAAAAGCACTCAGTCTCGGGCTTGGGTCCATTTTTCGACTTCTTCCCAGTAACTGGCTTACCGGGCGCGGCAACTCCCTTGCCGTCCTTCTTGAAGTTCTTCTTACCCTTGCCCTTCTTGAACTTAGTGGTTTTATTCACCATCAACACTTGATGTTCTTTTCTGATCTCCCCTTCCGCTGATTTCAGCATTGAATATACCTCGGGAATGGTCTTTTCCATCCCCTGCATATTGTAGTTCATCACAAAGCTCTTGTAGCTTGGTGGAAGCGACTGGAGGATTCTGTCAATGACCGCGTCATCCGGGAGATTAACTCCCAGCTGAGACAAGCGGTTGTGCAACCCAGACATTCTGAGTATGTGCTCACTAACAGACTGTTCTCCTCCATTTTACAGCTGAAGAACTTGTCGGAGACATCATATCTCTCGACCCGGGCATGAGCTTGAAAAACCAGTTTCAGCTCCTCGAACATCTCGTATGCTCCATGTTTCTCAAAACGCTTTTGGAGACCCGGTTCTAAGCTGTAAAGCATGCTGCACTGAACGAGGGAGTAATCATCAGCACGTGATTGCCAAGTGTTCATAACGTCTTGGTTCTCTGGGATTGGTGCTTCACCTAGCGGTGCTTCTAAGACATAATCTTTCTTGGCTACTATGAGGATGATCCTCAGGTTCCGGACCCAGTCTGTATAGTTGCTGCCGTCATCTTTCAGCTTGGTTTTCTCTAGGAACGCGTTGAAATTGAGGACAACGTTGGCCATTTGATCTACAATACATAGTGTAAAGATTTTAGACTAAGTTCATGATAATTAAGTTCATCTAATCAAATTATTTAATGAACTCCCACTCAGATAGACATTCCTCTCGTCATCTAAGTGAAACATGATCCGAGTTTAACTAGGCCGTGTCCGATCATCACGTGAGACGGACTAGTCAAGATCGGTGAACATCTCCATGTTGATCTTATCTTCTATACGACTCATGCTCGACCTTTCGGTCCTCCATGTTCCGAGGCCATGTCTGTACATGCTAGGCTCGTCAAGTCAACCTAAGTGTATTGCGTGTGTTCCGAGGCCATGTCTGTACATGCTAGGCTCGTCAACACCCGTTGTATTCGAACGTTAGAATCTATCACACCCGATCATTACGTGGTGCTTCGAAACAACGAACCTTCGCAACGGTGCACAGTTAGGGTGAACACTTTCTTGAAATTATTATAAGGGATCATCCTACTTGCTACCGTCGTTCTAAGCAAATAAGATGCAAAAACATGATAAACATCACATGCAATCAAATAGTGACATGATATGGCCAATATCATCATGCTCCTATGATCTCCATCTTCGGGGCACCATGATCATCTTCGTCACCGGCATGACACCATGATCTTCATCATCATGATCTCCATCATTGTGTCTTCATGAAGTCGTCACGCCAACGATTACTTCTACTTGTATGGCTAACGCGTTTAGCAACAAAGTAAAGTAAATTACATGGCGTTATTCAATGACACGCAGGTCATGCAAAATAATAAAGACAACTCCTATGGCTCCTGCCAGTTGTCATACTCATCGACATGCAAGTCGTGATTCCTATTACAAGAATATGATCAATCTCATACATCACATATATCATTCATCACATCTTCTGGCCATATCACATCACATAGCACTTGCTGCAAAAACAAGTTAGACGTCCTCTAATTGTTGTTGCAAGTTTTTTACGTGGTTTGTAGGTTTCTAGCAAGAACGTTTTCTTACCTACGTATGAGCACAACGTGATTTGCCAATTTCTATTTACCCTTCATAAGGACCCTTTTCATCGAATCCGTTCCGACTAAAGTAGGAGAGACAGACACCCGCTAGCCACCTTATGCAACTAGTGCATGTCAGTCGGTGGAACCAGTCTCACGTAAGCGTACGTGTAAGGTCGGTCCGGGCCGCTTCATCCTACAATGCCGCCGAAACAAGAAACGACTAGTAGCGGCAAGAAGAATTGGCAAACTCAACGCCCACAACTGCTTTGTGTTCTACTCGTGCATAGTAACTACGCATAGGCCTGGCTCTGATACCACTGTTGGGAATCGTAGCATAATTTTAAAATTTTCCTACGTTCACCAAGATGCATCTATGGAGTATACTAGCAACGAGGGGAAGGGAGTGCATCTACATACCCTTGTAGATCGCGAGCGGAAGCGTTCCAATGAACGTGGATGACGGAGTCGTACTCGCCGTGATCCAAATCACCGATGACCGAGTGCCGAACGGAAGGCACCTCCGCGTTCAACACACGTACGGTGCAGCGACGTCTCCTCCTTCTTGATCCAGCAAGGGGGAAGGAGAGGTTGATGGAGATCCAGCAGCACGACGGCGTGGTGGTGGATGTAGCGGTTCTCCGGCAGGGCTTCGCCGAGCGTCTGCGAGAGAGAGAGAGGTGTTGCAGGGGAGGAGGGAGGCGCCCAAGGCTGTGGGTTGCTGACCTCCCCCCTTTATATAGGCCCCTGGGGGGGTGTGCCAGCCCTGGGAGATGGGATCTCCAAGGGCGGGCGGCGGCCAAGGGGGGGAGGGGTTGCCTTGCCCCCCAAGGCAAGGGGGAAGCTCCCCCCTAGGGTTCCCAACCCTAGGCGCATGGGGGGAGGCCCAAGGGGGGCGCCCCAGCCCACTAAGGGCTGGTTCCCTTCCACTTTCAGCCCACGGGGCCCTCCGGGATAGGTGGCCCCACCCGGTGGACCCCCGGGACCCTTCCGGTGGTCCCGGTACAATACCGGTAACCCCCCAAACTTTCCCGGTGGCCGAAACTGGACTTCCTATATATAATTCTTCACCTCCGGACCATTCCGGAACCTCTCGTGACGTCCGGGATCTCATCTGGGACTCCGAACAACTTTCGGGTTTCCGCATACATATATCTCTACAACCCTAGCGTCACCGAACCTTAAGTGTGTAGACCCTACGGGTTCGGGAGACATGCAGACATGACCGAGACGCCTCTCCGGTCAATAACCAACAGCGGGATCTGGATACCCATGTTGGCTCCCACATGTTACACGATGATCTCATCGGATGAACCACGGTGTCGAGGATTCAATCAATCCGTATGCAATTCCCTTTGTCAATCGGTTTGTTACTTGCCCGAGATTCGATCGTCGGTATCCCAATACCTTGTTCAATCTCGTTACCGGCAAGTCTCTTTACTCGTACCGCAATGCATGATCCCGTGACTAACGCCTTAGTCACATTGAGCTCATTATGATGATGCATCACCGAGTGGGCCCAGAGATACTTCTCCGTCACACGGAGTGACAAATCCCAGTCTCGATCCGTGCCAACCCAACAGACACTTTCGGAGATACCCGTAGTACACCTTTATAGTCACCCAGTTACGTTGTGACGTTTGGCACACCCAAAGCACTCTTACGGTATCCGGGAGTTGCACGATCTCATGGTCTAAGGAAAATATACTTGACATTGGAAAAGCTCTAGCAAACGAAACTACACGATCTTTTATGCTATGCTTAGGATTGGGTCTTGTCCATCACATCATTCTCCTAATGATGTGATCCCATTATCAATGACATCCAATGTCCATAGTCAGGAAACCATGACTATCTGTTGATCAACGAGCTAGTCAACTAGAGGCTTACTAGGGACACGTTGTGGTCTATGTATTCACACATGTATTACGATTTCCGGACAATACAATTATAGCATGAATAATAGACTATTATCATGAACAAAGAAATATAATAATAACCATTTATTATTGCCTCTAGGGCATATTTCCAACACCGCCGCGGGTGGTGCCAGCGGCGAGAGCGGTGTGGACGGCCCGCGCCTTCACCTGCTTCATTCGCCGCTCCTCCAAGCGGAGGTACGCAACGAACTTGGCGAAGGACGGGTTGGGGATGAGGCTGAGATTCGCCGCGGCGTTGCCGAAGTACTCATTGAGCCCGGCGGTGAGCGTGCTGAGGAGGAGGTCATCATCGATCTTTGCGCCAATATCGCGGAGCTCGTCAGCGAGATTCTTCAGGCGGCGACAATAGTCGTCGATGGAGGTGTTGTCCTGGTGACACCCAAAAAACTCTTGCTGCAAAAAAATGCGACGCTGGAGCTGATGGTCGGTGAAGAGCACGTTCAGCTTGGTCCACACGGCGCAGGCATCGTCACCGTCCGCCATGACCGTCTGGAAGAGGTCCGGCGAGGTGGTGAGGAAGAACCAGCGGATGATCGTGGTGTCGATGGTGGACCAGTCATGGAACTCGGGGACGAGGCTGGCGTCGACGGTGCCGTCCACGTGGTTGATGAGATGATACTCCCGGAACACGAGGGAGAAATACGTCTTCCACGTGTAGTAGGAGGAGTCTGCCTGGGAGAGACGAACCGGCACCCACTCGAAGATGTTCAGGTTGCGGAGATCGTTCATGTCGGGAGGGTTGGCGTCGGCAAACAGGTTGGAGTTGGTGGACACGGAGGAGGTGACGGACGACATGGCAAGGACGAGACGGCGCGGTTGTTGCGGCGAAAGCTGAGAGGAAGCGGACGGCTACGACACGAAGCGGCGGCGGCAGCACTGGGTAGTGGTGGCGGCTGCTAGGTGGAGCGGCTCAGAATCAGCGGTCGGGGGCGGCGTGGCGATTCGGCGATTTGTGCGAGCGATCGGGTGGCTGGTGGCGTTGGCGGCTAGTGGATGGGCTAGCGACAGTGATCTGGTGGCGTGTAGCGTTGGTGGCTAGCGACAGCGATCGAGGGCAGCGGGCTGGCGGTGTTGGCGGCTAGCGGATGAGGGTAGCGGGCGCGATCATGTAACGGGCGGGCGGTGCGGATCAGGCTAGCGGGCACGATGGCGATCGGGGGTAGCGGCTGGCAGCGGGCGGATGCAGCGACGGCTTGCGGGCGAAGCAGGGCGAGCAGGCGAGCGGCGAGGCAGCACGCGCGCAGAGAAAGGAGAAGTGGCGGCCGGCGCGCGAGCGGCCGCGGCCGCGGCGCGGAGGAGGCGCGCGGCGGCGGTGGCGGCGGAAGGCTAGGGTTAGAACCCGGAAACTTATACCATATACGATGTGGGAATTATGTGTTGTATTCCTCGGGTGCAAACGCACGTATATATGATGTACAGGAGTAGGCCACGACCTCAACTATACAAGGCAACTAGGAGGTGAGCCCAATACAAAAATATGCACAACACATATACTCAACATATATACATATTTTAAATTAACATCCTTCAAGTAGTTACGAATTTATTTTCAAATTTCTTCTAAAGGTACAAGACAATACATGTGTGCTATAAGTTTTTCTCTAATTAACTAACATAACTGTGTAAGTTTTAATGTTCCGAACATACATACTTTCCAAGTTTTTTACTTTGAATTCCTGATATATACAATCACGTCGTAGATTCGTAAACCTCAGGCTTACCATATTATTTATGGTTCTACGATCTATACAAAAAAAATTATTCCAACAAAATTTCCTAAGGCAGAGCTTTGAGATGTTCAAGAAGGAGAAAGTGAACAAAAGAGTTAAAGAAGAAAGGATCAAATATCCAACAGACTTATGTCGACATTGTGCTTATGAAAACATTGGAAGAACAACAAGCACATAGTCTGACACTGTGCTTACGAAAACATTGGAAGAACAGCACACACAGAGCGAAATACAGGATTGACTAACCTGTGCTGCTGGGTATACGCAATACTTCGCCTTGTGCCTTCCACTCGTTGCCTTCTTTGCCTATTTAGCATAAATAGCTTCAATCTGTTCTCCTCTACAACCATGCTTCTTGAACAACAGTTCTAAGAAAGTATTGTAAAAGTGAAGCACCAAAAGTAAAATTCTACACCCATGAGCAAATGCTCCCGGTGTGAACAGTAACATCAAAAAAAGTAGAAAAAATATTCAAAAAAGTGAAGGAAATATGCCCTAGAGGCAATAATAAGTTGTTATTTTATATTTCCTTATATCATGATAAATGTTTATTATTCATGCTAGAATTGTATTAACCGGAAACTAGATACATGTGTGGATACATAGACAAAAACACCATGTCCCTAGTAATCCTATACTAGACTAGCTCATTAATCAAAGATGGTTAAGTTTCCTAACCATAGACATGTGTTGTCATTTGATGAACGGGATCACATCATTAGAAGAATGATGTGATGGACAAGACCCATCCGTTAGCTTGGCATAATGATCGTTAAGTTTTATTGCTATTGCTTTCTTCATGACTTATACATATTCCTTTTACTATGAGATTATGCAACTCCCGAATATCGGAGGAATACATTGAGTGCTATCAAACGTCACAACGTAACTAGGTGATTATAAAGATGCTCTACAAGTATCTCCGAAGGTGTTTGTTGGGTTGGCATAGATCGAGATTAGGATTTGTCACTCCGAGTATCGGAGAGGTATCTCTGGGCCCTCTTGGTAATGCACATCATGATAAGTGATATGTCTCCAACGTATCTATAATTTTTGATTGTTCCATGATATTATATATTCTGTTTTGGATGTTTGATGGGCTTATTTATACACTTTTATATTATTTTTGGGACTAACCTATTAACCGGAGGCCCAGCCCAAATTGCTGTTTTTTTGCCTATTTCAGTGTTTCGCAGAAAAAGAATATCAAACTGAGTCCAAACTGAATGAAACCTTCGGGAGCGTGATTTTTGGAACAAACGTGATCCAGAGGACTTGGAGTGGACGTCAAGCAACCGACGAGGAGGCCACGAGGCAGGGGGCGCGGCTACCCCCCTGGGCGCACCCTCCACCCTCGTGGGCCCCTCGTGGCTCCACCGACCTACTTCTTCCTCCTATATATACCTACGTACCCCCAAACCATCGAAGAGCACCACGAAAACCTAATTCCACCGCCGCAACCTTCTGTACCCATGAGATCCCATCTTGGGGCCTTTTCCGGCGTCCTGCCGGAGGGGGCATTGATCACGGAGGGCTTCTACATCAACACCATAGCCTCTCCGATGATGTGTGAGTAGTTTACCTCAGACCTTCGGGTCCATAGTTATTAGCTAGATGGCTTCTTCTCTCTCTTTGGATCTCAATACAAAGTTCTCCTCGATTCTCTTGGAGATCTATTCGATGTAATCTTGTTTTGCGGTGTGTTTGTCGAGATCCGATGAATTGTGGGTTTATGATCCAGATTATCTATGAACAATATTTGAATCTTCTCTGAATTCTTTTATGTATGATTGGTTATCTTTGCAAGTCTCTTCGAATTATCAGTTTGGTTTGGCCTACTAGATTGATCTTTCTTGCAATGGGAGAAGTGATTAGCTTTGGGTTCAATCTTGCGGTGCTCGATCCCAGTGACAGTAGGGAAAACGACACGTATTGTATTGTTGCCATCGAGGATAAGAAGATGGAGTTTATATCATATTGCATGAGTTTATCCCTCTACATCATGTCATCTTGCTTAAAGCGTTACTCCGTTCTTATGAACTTAATACTCTAGATGCATGCTGGATAGCGGTCGATGTGTGGAGTAATAGTAGTAGATGCAGGCAGGAGTCGGTCTACTTGTCACGGATGTGATGCCTATATACATGATCATACCTAGATATTCTCATAACTATGCTCAATTCTATCAATTGCTCGACAATAATTTGTTTACCCACCGTAATACTTATGCTATCTTGAGAGAAGCCACTAGTGAAACCTATGGCCCCCGGGTCTATTCTCCATCATATTAATCTTCCGTCAACAAGCTATTTCTATCTTTGTTTACTTTGCAATCTTTACTTTTAATCTTTATCATAAAAATACCAAAAATATTATCTTATCATCTCTATCAGATCTCACTTTTGCAAGTGGCCGTGAAGGGATTGACAACCCCTTTATCGCGTGTGTTGCAAGATTCTTATTTGTTTGTGTAGGTGCAAGGGACTTGAGCGTGGCCTCCTACTGGATTGACACCTTGGTTCTCAAAAACTGAGGGAAATACTTACGCTACTTTGCTGCATCACCCTTTCCTCTTCAAGGGAAAACCAACGCAGTACTCGAGAGGTAGCAATAAGCCTTGCAAGCAATGTAACTAATGAGTGAGTTACGGGATGATGCATTACGGAACGAGTAAAGAGACTTGCCGGTAACGAGATTGAACTAGGTATGAAGATACCGACGATCGAATCTCGAGCAAGTAACATACCGATGACAAAGGGAATGACGTATGTTGTTATTGCGGTTTGACCGATAAAAGATCTTCGTAGAATATGTAGGAACCAATATGAGCATCCAGGTTCCGCTGTTGGTTATTGATCGGAGATATGTGTCGGTCATGTCTACATAGTTCTCGAACCCGTAGGGTCCGCACGCTTTACGTTCGATGATGATTTGTATTATCAGTTATGTGTTTTGGTGACCGAAGATTGTTCATAGTCCCGGATGAGATCACGGACATGACGAGGAGTCTCGAAATGGTCGAGAGGTAAAGATTGATATATTGGACGATAGTATTTGGTCACCAGAATGGTTTCGGGATGTTTCGGATATTTATCGGAGTACCGAGGGGTTACCGGAACCCCCGGGGAAGTAAAGGGCCAACATGGGCCATAGGGGAGAGAGAGGGGAGCTCACAAGGGGTGGAGCCCCCCCCCCCCCCCCCCGCCCTCCCATGGGATGTCTGAATTGGACAAGGGGAAGGGGGCGCGGCCCCCCTTTCCTTTCCCCCTCTCCCTCTCCTTCCCCATTTTCCCCTCCATGAGAAGGAATAAGAGGGGAGGGGGCGAATCCTACTAGGACCGGGAGTCCTAGTAGGACTCCCCCCTCATGGCGCGCCCCCTAGGGCCGGCCTCCTCCCTCTCCCTCCTTTATATACGTGGGCAGGGCACCCCTTGGAGACACACCAATTTGTTCCAAGCCATGTGCGGCGTCTCTCTCCACGGTTTACTCCTCAGGTCATATTCACATAGTGCTTAGGCGAAACCCTGCGCGGATCACATCACCATCACTGTCACCACTCCGTCGTGCTGACAAAACTCTCCCTCGACCCTCTGCTGGATCAAGAGTTCGAGGGACGTCATCGAGCTGAACGTGTGCTGAACTCGGAGGTGTTGTACGTTCGGTACTTGATCGGTTGGATCGCGAAGACGTTCGACTACATCAACCGCGTTAACCTAATGCTTCCGCTTTCAGTCTACGAGGGTACATGGACACACTCTCCCCCTCTCGTTGCTATGCATCTCCTATATAGATCTTGCGTGATCGTAGGAATTTTTTTGAAATTGCATGCTACGTTCCCCAGCAGTGGCATCCGAGCCAGGTCTATGCCTAGATGATATGCATGAGTAGAACACAAAGAGTTGTGGGCGGTAATAGTCATACTGCTCATCACCAACGTCTTATTTTGATTCGGCGGTTTTGTTGGATGAAGCGGCCCGGACCAACCTTACATGACCACATTCATGAGACCGGTTCCACCGACAAACGTGCAACTTGTTTTGCATAAAGGTGGCTGGTGGGTGTCTGTTTCTCCAACTTTAGTTGAATCAAATTTGACTATGGGCAGTCCTTGTTGAAGGTTAAAATAACACACTTGACGAAAAATCGTTGTGGTTTTGATGCGTAGGTAAGAACGGTTTTTGCTAGAAGCCCATAGCAGCCACGTAAAACTTGCAACAACAAAGTAGAGGACGTCTAATTTGTTTTTGCAGGACATGTTGTGATATGATATGGCCAAGACATGATGTGATATAATTTATTGTATGAGATGATCATGTTTTGTAGAAGTTATCGGCAACTGGCAGGAGCCTTATGGTTGTCGCTTTAAAATGCGATCGCCATGTAATTGCTTTACTTTATCACTATGCGGTAGCGATAGTTGTAGAAGCAATAGTTGGCGAGACGACAACAACGCTATGATGGAGATCAAGGTGTCAAGCCGGTGATGATGGAGATCATGATGATGCTTTGGAGATGGAGATCAAAGGCACAAGATGATAATGGCCATATCATGTCACATATTTTGATTGCATGTGATGTTTGTCTTTTATGCATCTTATTTTGCTTAGTACGGCGGTAGCATTATAAGATGATCCCTCACTAAAATTTCAAGGTATAAGTGTTCTCCTTGAGTATGCACCGTTGCGACAGTTTGTCGTGCCGAGACACCACGTGATGATCGGGTTTGATAAGCTCTACGTTCACATACAACGGGTGCAAGACAGTTTTGCACGTGCGGAATACTTGGGTTAAACTTGACGAGCCTAGCATGTACAGACATGGCCTCAGAACACTGAGACCGAAAGGTCGAACGTGAATCATATAGTAGATATGATCAACATAGAGATGTTCACCATCGAAAACTATTCCATCTCACGTGATGATCGGACATGGTTTAGTTGATATGGATCACGTGATCATTTAGATGACTTGAGGGATGTCTATCTAAGTGGGAGTTCTTAAGTAATATGATTAACTGAACTTAATTTATCATGAACTTAGTCCTGATAGTATTTGCATATCTATGTTGTAGATCAATAGCTTGCGATGTAGCTCCCCTTTATTTTTGATATGTTCCTAGAGAAAAATAAGTTGAAAGATCATAGTAGCAATGATGCGGACTGGGTCCATGATCCGAGGATTATCCTCATTGCTGCACAAAAGAATTATGTCCTTGATGCACCGCTAGGTGACGGACCTATTGCAGGAGCAGATGCAGACGTTATGAACGTTTGACAAAGCTCGGTATGATGACTACTTGATAGTTTAGTGCGCCATGCTTTACGGCTTAGAACCGGGACCTCAAAAATGTTCGAACGCCACAGAGCATATAAGATGTTCCAAGAGCTGAAATTGGTATTTCAGACTCATGCCCGAGTCGAGAGGTATGAGACCTCTAACAAGTACTTTGCCTACAAGATGGGGGAGAATAGCTCAACCAGTGAGCATGTGCTCAGAATGTATGAGTACTACAATCGCTTGAATCAAGTGGGAGTTAATCTTCCAAATAAGATAGTGATTGACAGAGTTCTCTAGTCACTATCACCAAGTTACTGGAACTTCGTGATGAACTATAATATGCAAGGGATGACGAAAACGATTCCCGAGCTCTTCGCAATGCTAAAATCGGCGAAGGTAGAAATCAAGAAAGAGCATCAAGTGTTGATGGTTAACAAGACCACTAGTTTCAAGAAAAGGGGTAAAGAAAAAGAAAGGGAACTTCAAGAAGAATAGCAAGCAAGTTGCTGCTCCCCGGAAGAAGCCCAAGTCTGGACCTATGCCTAAAACTGAGTGCTTCTACTGCAAAGGGATTGGTCACTGGAAGCGGAACTGCCCCAAGTATTTGGCGGATAAGAAGGATGGCAAAGTGAAAGGTATATTTGATATACATGTTATTGATGTGTACCTTACTAATGCTTGTAGTAGCGTCTGGGTATTTGATACTGGTTCTGTTGCTCATATTTGCAACTCGAAATAGGGGCTACGAATTAAACGAAGATTGGCTAAGGACGAGGTGACGATGCGCATCGGAAATGGTTCCAAGGTCGATGTGATTGTCGTCGGCACGCTACCTCTATATCTACCTTTGGGATTTGTTTTAGACCTGAATAATTGTTATTTGGTGCCAGCATTGAGTATGAACATTATATCTGGATCTTGTTTGATGCGAGACGATTATTCATTTAAATCAAAGAATAATGGTTGTTCTATTTCTATGAATAATATCTTTTATGGTCATGCACCCTTGATGAGTGGTCTATTTTTGTTGAATCTCGACCGTAGTGATACACATATTCATAATATTGAAGCCAAAAGATGCAAAGTTAATAATTGTAGTGCAACTTATTTGTGGCACTGCCGTTTAGGTCATATTGGTGTAAAGCGCATGAAGAAACTCCATGTTGATGGGCTTTTGGAATCACTTGATGCTTGCGAACCATGCCTCATGGGTAAGATGACTAAGACTCCGTTCTCCGGAACAATGGAGCGTGCCACTGACTTATTAAAAATAATACATACGGATGTATGTGGTCTGATGTGTGTTGAGGCTCGCGGCGGGTATCGTTATTTTTCTGACCTTCACACATGATTTGAGCAGATATGGGTATATCCACTTAATGAAACATAAGTCTGAAACATTTGAAAAGTTCAAAGAATTTCAGAGTGAAGTGGAAAATCATCGTAACAAGAAAATAAAGTTTCTACGATCTGATCGTGGAGGTGAATATTTTAGTTACGAGTTTGGTCTTCATTTGAAACAATGTGGAATAGTTTCGCAACTCACGCCACCTGGACCACCACAGCATAATGGTGTATCCAAACGTCCTAACCGTACTTTATTAGATATGGTGCGATCTATGATGTCTCTTACCGATTTACCACTATTGTTTTGGGGTTATGCTTTAGAGACGACTGCATTCACATTAAATAGGGCACCATCTAAATCCGTTGAGACGACACCATATGAACTGTGGCTTAGCAAGAAACCTAAGCTGTCGTTTCTTAAAGTTTGGGGTTGCGATGCTTATGTGAAAAAGCTTCAACTTGATAAGCTCAAACCCAAATCGAAGAAGTGTGTCTTCATAGGATACCCAAACAAAACAGTTGGGCACACCTTCTATCACAGATCCGAAGGCAAGACATTTGTTGCTAAGAATGGATCCTTTCTAGAGAAGGAGTTTCTCTCGAAAGAAGTGACTAGGAGGAAAGTAGAACTTGATGAGGTAATTGTACCTTCTCACGAATTGGAAAGTAGCTCATCACAGAAAACTGTTCCCGTGATGCCTGCACCAACTAGTGAGGAAGCTAATGATAATGATCATGAAACTTCGGATCAAGTTACTACCGAACCTCGTAGGTCAACCAGAGCACGTTCCGCACCAGAGTGGTATGGTAATCCTGTTCTGGAAGTCATGTTACTAGACCATGACAAACCTACGAACTATGAGGAAGCGATGATGAGCCCAAATTCCGATAAATGGCTTGAGGCCATGAAATCTGAAATGAGATCCATGTATGAGAACAAAGTATGGACTTTGATTGACTTGCCCAATGATCGGCGAGCCATTGAGAATAATGGATCTTCAAGAGGAAGACAGATGCTGATAGTAGTGTTACTATCTACAAAGCTCGAATTGTCGCAAAAGGTTTTCGACAAGTTCAAGGTGTTGACTACGATGAGATTTTCTCACTCGTATCGATGCTTAAAGTCTGTCTGAATCATGTTAGCAATTGCCGCATTTTATGAAATCTGGCAAATTGATGTCAAAACTGCATTCCTTAATGGATTTATTAAAGAAGAGTTGTATATGATGCAACCAGAAGGTTTTCTCAAATCCTAAAGGTGCTAACAAAGTGTGCAAAGCTCCAGCAATCCATCTATGGACTGGTGCAAGCATCTCGGAGTTGGAATATACGCTTTGATGAGTTGATCAAAGCATATAGTTTTATACAGACTTGCGGTGAAGCCTGTATTTACAACAAACTGAGTGAGAGCACTACAGCCTTTCTGATAAGTATATGTGAATGACATATTGTTGATCGGAAATGATGTAAAATTTTCTGAAAAGCATAAAGGAGTGTTTGAAACGAGTTTTTCAAAGAAAGACCTCGGTGAAGCTACTTACATATTGGGCATCAAGATCTATAAAGATAGATCAAGACACTTGATAAGACTTTTGATGAGTACATACCTTGATAAGATTTTGAAGGAGTTCAAAATGGGTCAGTCAAAGAAGGAGTTCTTGCCTGAGTTGTAAGGTATGAAGTTGAGTAAGACTCAAAAACCCGACCACGGCAGAAGATAGAGAGAGAATGAAAGTCATTCCCTATGCCTCAGCCATAGGTTCTATAAAGTATGCTATGCTGTGTACCAGACCTACTATGTACCTTTCCATGAGTTGGCAAGGGGGTACGATGGTGATCCAGGAGTGGACCACTGGACAACGGTCAAAGTTATCCTTAGTTACCTAAGAGGACTAAGGAAATATTTCTAGGTTATGGAGGTAATAAAGAGTTCGTCGTAAAGAGTTACGTCGATGCCAGCTTTTACACCAATTCGGATGACTCTGGGTCTCAATCTAGATACATATTGAAAGTGGGAGCAATTAGCTACAGTAGCTCCATGCAGAGCATTGTAGACACAGAAAATTTGCAAAATACATGCGGCTCTTAATGTGACAGACCCGCTGACTAAACTTCTCTCACAAGCAAAACATGATCACACCTTAGTACTCTTTGGGTGTTAATCACATGGCGATGTGAACTAGATTATTGACTCTAGTAAACCCTTTGGGTGTTGGTCACATGGCGATGTAAACTATGGGTGTTAATCACAGGGTGATGTGAACTATTGGTGTCACATGGCGGCATGAACTAGATTATTGACTCTAGTGCAAGTGGGAGACTGAAGGAAATATGCCCTAGAGGCAATAATAAAGTTGTTATTTTATATTTCCTTATTAATGATAAATGTTTATTATTCATGCTAGAATTGTATTAACCGGAAACTTGATACATGTGTGGATACATAGACAAAAACACCATGTCCCTAGTAAGCCTCTACTAGACTAGCTCGTTAATCAAAGATGGTTGAGTTTCCTAACCATAGACATGTGTTGTCATTTGATGAACGGGATCACATCATTAGGAGAATGATGTGATGGACAAGACCCATCGGTTACCTTGCCATAATGATCGTTAAGTTTTATTGCTATTGCTTTCTTCATGACTTATACATATTCCTTTGACTATGAGATTATGCAACTCCCGGATACCGGAGGAATACCTTGTGTGCTATCAAACGTCACAACGTAACTGGGTGATTATAAAGATGCTCTACAGGTATCTCCGAAGGTGTTTGTTGGGTTGGCATAGATCGAGATTAGGATTTGTCACTCCGACTATCGGAGAGGTATCTCTGGGCCCTCTCGGTAATGCACATCATGTTAAGCCTTGCAAGCAATGTAACTAATGAGTGAGTTACGGGATGATGCATTCCGGAACGAGTAAAGAGACTTGCCGGTAACGAGATTGAACTAGGTATGAAGATACCGACGATCGAATCTCGGGCAAGTAACATACCGATGACAAAGGGAATGACGTATGTTGTTATTGCGGTTTGACCGATAAAAGATCTTCGTAGAATATGTAGGAACCAATATGAGCATCCAGGTTCCGTTGTTGGTTATTGATCGGAGATATGTCTCGGTCATTTCTACATAGTTCTCGAACCCGTAGGATCCGTACGCTTAACGTTCGATGACGATTTTTATTACGGGTTATGTGTTTTGGTGACCGAAGTTTGTTCGGAGTCCCGGATGAGATCACGGACATGACGAGGAGTCTCGAAATGGTCGAGAGGTGAAGATTGATATATTGGAGGATAGTATTTGGACACCGGAATGGTTTCGAGACGTTTCGGATATTTATTGAAGTACCGAGGGGTTACCGGAACCCCCCGGGGAAGTAATGGGCCATAGTGGAGAGAGAGGGGAGCCCACAAGGGGTGGCGCGCGCCCCCCATGGGCTGTCTGAATTGGACAAGGGGAAGGGGGCGCGACCCCCTTTCCTTTCCCCCTCTCCCTCTCCTTCCCCCTTTCCCCTCCATGAGAAGGAATAAGAGGGGGGAGGCGAATCCTACTAGGACTGGGAGTCCTAGTAGGACTCCCCCCTCATGGCACGCCCCCTAGGGCCGGCCTCCTCCCTCTCCCTCCTTATATACGTGGGCAGGACACCCCTTGGAGACACCTCAATTGTTCCAAGTCGTGTGCGGCGTCTCTCTCCACGGTTTACTCCTCCGGTCATATTCACGTAGTGCTTAGGCGAAGCCCTGCGCGGATCACCTCAGCATCACCGTCACCACGCCGTCGTGCTGACGAAACTCTCCCTCGACCCTCTGCTGGATCAAGAGTTCGAGGGACGTCATCGAGCTGAACATGTGTTGAACTCGGAGGTGCCGTACGTTCGGTACTTGGATCGATTGGATCGCGAAGACATTCGACTACATCAGTCGCGTTAACCTAACGCTTCCGCTTTCGGTCTACGAGGGTACGTGGACACACTCTCTCCCTCTCGTTGCTATGCATCTGCAAGATATATCTTGCGTTATTGTAGGATTTTTTTTGAAATTGCATGCTACGTTCCTCAACAAAAAGTTCTAATTTTTTTGTGACATACTTCCACCAATGTTTGTTGCGCATGCAAAATTTTATGGCGAAATCACATTTGTGAAAGGCGTGCCAAAAATAAAATAAAATCAGAGTTCCAAAATTCTTTTGTAAGTAACATTTTCAGAGCATCGATTTTGTTTTTTTACCACACCTTCCACCAAAATGATTTTGCGACGAAATTTTGCATGCACAACAAACATTTGTGAAAGTATGCCAAAAAAAATTCAGATTTTTTTGAATTATTTTTGAATTTATTTGATGTTACTGTTCGTACCCGGAGCAAATGCTCCTGGGTGTAGAAACTCCACGTCCGTGAAGCAGAGAGTACTTCCGAGAACAATGAGATAGAAGAACAGAAGGAACACTTTAAGGACAATAATAACGTTTAGTACCCACTTATTACAGGAACTCTATATCGAAATATCTATATCATAGAAACGGGACCCAGAAGAAAACATATAATACTTTAGCTCTATAACGAGAATACACATATATGAGAAACAATATACGCTTGCAGATCAACGGCTCACAATCCGCGGCCCCCGCACTTGCGTGCCGTAAACCCTCTCCCGTGCTTCCGCAGGACAATATTCGGAGATGAACTTAACAAAGCCGCTTGCCATATTCAAATGGGCAGTCCTCCTCCTACGTCGCCGCCGCTGCGCCCATGGAGTGACCGCGACGGATCGACGAGCAGCGGCCAGTCTCTTGGCGCCATGCGGCGCCAGAGCGAGAGGGCCATCGATCATCTGCTCGAGCGCGGGCAGCAGCCAACAGTCTCTCTCGTTACCATCCGCTGCGGCACCGTTTCACCCACGAAACGAATATATACGCGTGCGTACTGCGTACATGCAGCAGAGCAGAGCACAGTCCAGCAGCCGAGCTCTCCCCCGTGCCAAATGGAGCCAAGCCTCCGCGACTCCACGAGGCGGGCGAAGGAATCGTTGCCGCTGGCAGCTGGCTCGCCGCAGCGGCGCGCATGTGCTGGCCGGCCGGCCGGTTGCGGCAGAGAGAGAGCAGCAGCAGAGAGGGAGAGGGAGAGGGAGAGGTCGGAGACCGTGATGGCATCCTGACCGGACCGGCTCGCCCTGGGTAAGCGTGCTGCGCAGCGCAGGATGGTTACAAAACACCATAAATGCACGCCATTAATACCAGAAGGTGTCTGTGCCCCCCACCCAACCCAACCCAGCCTCATCTCGCCACTGATCCACTCTACCCTGGCTAGCTGTGCTACGTCCCTAGCTGGACTGCCGGAGGGAGAGAGCGAGGGTGGAGCCGAGCACCGCAGACGCACAGATACAGATGTAGTAGTATACAGAGGCACAGACCACAGTATAGAGAGAGAGAGAGATGAAGGTCTGTACCCTCGCTTAAACACTATCGCCTACCCGGGCTCCATCCCCCCTTCTCTCTTCTCCCTCACCAAGAACACCGCCGCAGCCACCACGATCGATCTCTTCTTCCGTCTCGTGTGCGCTGGAGCGGCGGCTGGGGTGGGCGGTGGGCGCCATGATCCGATGAAGGAGGAGGAGAGGAGGGGATAGATAGGTGGCTGCGTAACAAAGGGTCCGGATCAATGTACAAGAACCAGCTGCAGGAGCTGGCGCAGAGGAGCTGCTTCAGCCTGCCGTCGTACGTGTGCACGCGGGAGGGGCCCGACCATGCGCCCCGCTTCAAGGCCACCGTCACCTTCAACGGCGAGACCTTCCACGGGCCCACCTGCTGCACCACGCTCCGCCAGGCCGAGCACGCCGCCGCCGAGGTCGCCCTCGCCCGCCTCTCCACCCGCGGGCCATCCACCTACCTCACCGCCAGAGTCCTCGTAAGCTGCTTCTTCTCCTCCTCCTCGATGCGCTTGCTTGCTCTGCATGTGTCGTTGATGATGCCAGTGGGGTACTCAAAACTCAACTGTGTTGGCTGGTGTGTCGTTGATGCCAATGGCGTGCAGGACGAGACCGGGGTCTACAAGAACCTGCTGCAGGAGACGGCGCACCGGGCGGGGCTGAAGCTGCCGGTCTACACCACCGTGCGCTCCGGCCCGGGCCACTCGCCGGTCTTCGCCTCCAGCGTGGAGCTCGCCGGCCTCAGCTTCGCCGGCGACGCTGCCAGGACCAAGAAGCAGGCGGAGAAGAACGCCGCCATGACCGCCTGGTCCGCCCTGAAGCAGAGTAAGCAACTCACCACGGCCCTCCCAATTCGCAATACCACCGGATCTTGGTAGATCACAGCTAACCATTGGTCCCACTGTTCCTGCTGCAGTGCCGGAGGCGCGCAAGGAGCCCGGCAACGGCTGCGGCGGCGAGGAGCAGGAGCACGTGGTCGTCGCCAGAGTGCTCGCCGCCCTGAAGCAGCGCTGCGACGGCAATGCGGCGTCGCCCTTGCCGAAGCAGCACTGCGTCGCGGGCTCTTCTTCCTCTGCACCGAACCCGTCGCTCTACAGACACCAATGGCTGCCTCTGAGCTCCCATGCCGCACACCCAAGGACGCGCCACGTGCAGCCGCAGCCGCAGCCGGCCGGCCCCAGGATACTGCCCCCGCTGCACATGCTGCAGCGACCGGCGCCGTCCACCTCCCGTCACGGCGGCGAGCTGGAGCGGCAGAGGAGGATCGATGCGGCCGAGCTGGTGCAGATGCTGGAGAGGGCCATGGTGACGAACAGAGAGGAGGCAATGCCGTCGGCGCCGTGCTACTACCCGCACGTCCCGGCGTACCACCACGCCGGCGCGGCGCCAAGATACTTCGCCGCGGGCGGGTTCCACTCGCCGGCGATGGCGGTGAGCGTGCGGTCGGTGATCCCCGTGTGCTCTGCGCCGCCGCAGCCGGCCGCGGCCACCAAGGATGACGATGACCGGAGCGACCCGGCAGCACCTGCGGAGCACTAGGCAAGGGCGCGTGAGCTCGCTCGCGGCCGCCAGCTTTTGAAGATGAAGAAGACGAGGAGAGATTCCGACGTTCAGTAGCTATATGATGAGATCAGTCCGGTTCTAGAAGGGAGTTTTGATCGCAAGTTCGTTCCTCTGTCTAAATTTGTGTAAGTGATCGATCACCTTTTGCTCCCCCTCTCTCTCCGGATGGCGAAGTCGCTAGGTGGTTTAGATGGAGATGGACATATGAATGAATATAGCTCTACTAGGGCTCCAGTAGAAGCCATGATCGATCCTTCCTGTGTCAACTACCTAGTTCATCACCATTTTCCTTGGCTCTGCCTGCCTTCACATGTGTCCTGTGGCTCGTTCGTTGCTCGATCAGTCCATTTCCCTTCCTTTTAATTGCGTCAGAAGCTAGTAGGAGTAGGATTACTTGAGTGCTTCTGATCTGATCTGATCAAAAATACAACCACACCATTGCCATGGACCATGGACGGACGGATGCTGCCCTGCTGCCGCAGAGCATCAATTAACCGGCCGTGCATTGCTTGATAAAAACTCTTTGCTTTGACTCTGCTCACGCGCGCATGAATGAGGGCACTGTTGCAAGCACGCATCCGAGGGAGACGACCGATCGGCCCGAGTGAAAGCACCGGCCGTACTCATCGACACCCTTATCAGGAGCTGCGCGCGCGTGCAGGAAGCTGCTTGCTGGTGCTTGGCAAAGCGATTTGCTTCCTGATTATGCACGCCGGAGGCATTCATGGGAGGAGACGGGTGCAGATTTCTTCGCATGCACAATGAGTGCCTTCATGGCGGCCGATCCTGACCGCCGAGCGAGCAGACGGGACGGCGCCATGACGCCACGGAGAGAACAAGTGGGTTGTTGCCATGGCAAGGCACGGGGGGCCGGCCATGAAGGAAGAGGGGCGACGAGAGAGAGAGAGAAGGCTGTGGCGTGGTCACGCCTCACGCATACAGAGACACAGAGACACTGTATTTCTTCAGCTGTGGACATTAATTGGCATGGCGCAGACATTTATGGCCTTGCGAGGGAGGAGATGAGATGGGTGGCAGGCATGCCTTAATGGAGGCCAGTGGCCGTTTAGTGGGCACTGCCTTGCTCCATCAATGCCCCCATCACTCCATCAGTAGGAGCATTGCTGCTATAGTCCACACAATAAAACAGGAGGAGAAACTACTGTAGTTCTACGTACGTCGAATTTGATCGAGCCTCACATTTACCCTGGGAAGGAATCTTGTGGAGAAGGAGCTGTGGTGTAGCTTCTGCAGGAGAGAGCAGCAGCGTTGCTTGATGGACCCGGACACCCGAGATCCATCCAGCGACGCTCGGTTCAGAGCAGAGAAAACGTTGCATAAATGTGAACCAGCAAGAGTGAGTTCAGTTCAGAACAGCAGTACGTACAGGATTCACGGCAGGACCGGCCGGAGCACGATCTATCTATAGACAGGAGCACGTCGCGTACGTGTGGCGTAAGCGAAGTGTCGACCCGGCCGTGGAAGAAACGCCACCCCAGGCCCCAACATCTGTTCGCGGGCGGATCGGAGCGGGCGGCAGGCCCACGGCGTCGACGCCCGGCCGGATGTTCGCGTGATCGCGTCTCGCCCTTGGCGCCGGCGCACGTACGCTCGCGGCGGCCGATGCCCCGTCATCCTCGTGGCCCGAACCAGCTCGTGCCGCTCGCCGTGCGGGAGGGATCGGTCCATGGATGCGTGCGTGCAGCCGGGCACGTGCGCGCCGGCCGGCCGCTTGGATCGGCGCGCAGGTCAGCCACTGCGTACGGCGCGAGCTCACGCGCGTAGTCAACCGCGCCGGCCATTTATGCCATTATGTTTTTCCGCGAGGAAGCGGTTGCGCGGCGGCGTGGGCTGTGACCGATCGGTCGCCGTATTTAAGGCGGCAATGACGGTGGTGGCACCTGGCAGCCTCCCGCGACGCGCACCGACGACGAACGGACGGGCCGACAGAGGTCGATCCTTCACCGTGCGAGCGGAGCCAACGGCTGACGTACTCCCTCCGTTTCAATTTACCAGTACTACGCGTATATCTCAATTTTATTATCGTAATATAAATTATATAACACAAAAATTATACCAGGTGTAAATAGAACATCTGAAGTTTATATTGATATGTTTTTTTTAATATACTAGGAAATTGCCCGTGCGTTGCAACGGGGCATATTCTAGTAGTTAAATACCAATCATGTCTAACATATATCGTTAGGATTCTCATGCACATAAGGTGGAATTATCGATTTCTTTTTTCCTGGCAAGTCACTTTTGTGTGGTTCAGTATCAATGATGACTTACATATATCATTATATCATTAGGATTCTCATGCACATTAGGCAAAATTGTCGGTTTCTTTTTTACCGACAAGCCTCCTCCTCTTATACCTACTTTTTTCTGCCTCTTCAATCCAAGCTTGACAACACTATTAATGTAGCATCCGACTTACACCCCCCACTTTGCAGTTTTTCCATTTCTCTTCTCCTTTCATAATACTCTAACAATAGCAACTATGTAGAAGGAATTAGCGTATTTAGAGGACTCCTTTATGCCTACATACCACCTCTCCGACCATGACTTCTCCAGCACTTACATGTTGCCACTCTCTCCCAACATTCCCTTTCTTCTTCCCCCGACTCCAATGAGACCGTCCCAATCCGAAGTTTTATGCCCATAGTTTTCATTTACATGTTTGCATTACTTCCAAACATTTTCTTCGTTGTTTTTATTTGCAAAGATTGGCCATCAAAAGTGAAATTAGCATACTACACATGAACACGTGTCATAAAAGTTAGTATAGTCGACACTACAGAGATAAAGTAACTTGACAAATAGAAGATCACTCCTCAAAAAATGGCGACTAAACTTACCGCCTCCTTGAGCACCTTTCACATCATATCCTTTCTACCATGTTGAGGGGCACTTCAAGGTGCCAATCTTCCCCGGAGCTCCTCCGATCCACAACAGAATTACATTCTCGTATGAAGGATCCCGAGGAAAACCTGAGCCCAACCAAAACTGGTAACTATGAATATATCACCAACATTGATGAACAACTGAAAAAAATATTATGATACACACATTTCTAGGAAATATAGTAAGCCACAACTCTCAAGAGATATGTAAAATATGCACAAGGATCATGCTTCTCGCTCCCATGCATGAGATTCTCTGAATCAAATCGAGAACTCGAGACAGATCACGTCATATATCTTTTTCATGCCACAACACATATATAGTAACCGCCAATCAAGTGTTGGCTACCTATTATATATATAGCTTGCTCTTTGTTTGTACCAAGTGATTACTTATCAGCTTGAAGTTAAATTCATCAAATGTGTGCATGATTTGTCACTTTCAGTTTTGAGGAATGTCATACATCTTACTCAATGCTTATTACAATCGGAGGAGTGAAAAATCATGAAATGTTGAGACAACGAACTCTGCCTTGCGGACTATAAATTATGTACTCCGTCAGGTTAACTGATCATAGATTTCTTGTTCCGTTATCCACTTCTGTAATAGTTTTAATTTCTATTATGGTCAATTTTAGTGAGAATAAATTTGTTCTATTATTGTCCCACACTGGTGGCAAACTACTACATTACTAAAAGCTGAGGGAAAGCTCAAAAAGGTGAAGAAGGAGCAGGCGTTGAAATTGGTATTGCTCTAATTCTTTTCCTCACACCAGAACCCAGGCACCGAGCCATATAAGACTTCAATTGGCAGAAACAACCTGATCATGTATTAGTACCGCATGCACAAAATGCCACAGCCTCCAGAGAAATAGAATTAGTTTGCCACAAAACTACAAGATATGCAGCACCTAGAGCCACCTATTTGAATAGCATACATCTCGCTGTCCACAAGAAACAACAAGTCTCCCTCACATATGTGAAACTCAAAACATGCCACGCGGCCCATGACGAGAACCAGGAAGTCTCTCTCACCTGATGTAATCGACGATGTGTAGCTGCTCCTCGTTGGTTTTGCCCCGGTTCTCCCCTCCCTACCCACCTCCTTCTCCCCGTCATCAGCGGCCGCGGGCAGCAAAGGCAGTGACCTGCAGCTACGCCCGGTAGTGCGGGAGGTGGTGCCCATCAGAGGGGTAGAGGCGACGACGGCGGCCATGGCGTGATGGAAAACGATGGTGATACAGGTTAGCCTAATTCGACAGAATCTACGGTGCGGGAGGGAGACCGCTGGGCTTAAGTTTTTTCTTTTCTTTTGGGAGCGATAGAAAACCGGATGGGGACGATAGAAAACCGGATGGGGAGGAAGAGTTCGTCGCGGTGGAGCGAGGGATCCGGACGTAAGAGAAGAAAATCGCTACGGGGTGGAGGGGATCGCACGAGAGGTTGGACGAAGAGGAGCTAACGTAAGAGGGGAAACGGAACACTACATTTCTTTTAGGTACTAGAGATAGAGATGACTTCTATTAAGTTGGTCAAATCGACGACCTAAAGGTATGTGCACGCCTTGTAAACTGAGAGAGAATCCGAGCGCGGTGGGCGGGTCTGGCGCTGGGTGGAGCGCTGCGTCTGGGTAGCGTGGGTTGCGTTTAGAGGTTTCTAACATGATTCGCAGGGCTTTGGCCACCACGCTAAAGGATGGATACCCCCCTCCCCGCGCTATGCTGATGATCTTGCCCAATTCATCAGTCCCTCACCGCAAAATCTTAGTTTTGTGAAAACAGCTTTTGACATATTCGGTGAAGCCTTTGGATTACGGATCAATTATAGCAAGTCTAACAAGATCCTCATCAGGCAAAACGAGCTGGATAAACAGAGAGTGAAGGTGAAGCTGCAATGCAAAATTGGATGCTTTCCCTGCCGCTACCTAGGCCTTCAACTTGGGATAAACTAGCTGACTAAAGCGGGGTGGCAGCCCCTCATCGATCAGGTGGATTCATTCAGAAGTCAGGAAGGCTAATCCTCGTCAAATCAGTGATTGCAACCAAGCCGATTCATCATTTACTAGTTCTTCTGGGCCGCGAAAGACAAGATCAACGGCGGTCAATGACTCGTCGCCTGGAATATGATTTGTCGTCCGACTCACTTTGGATGCCTCGGGATTAAAAACATGAGCTTAGAGGCGCTCGCGCTTCGAGTACGTTGGGAATGACTGAGAAGATCAGACCCGAATAGGCCTTGGCAAGGCCTGCACATGATGATGGACGAGCAAGCTCGAGGGGTTTTTGATAGCTTTGTCAAGATCACGGTGGGTGATGGATCGAAAGTGCTATGCTGGAAAGACCGCTGGATCCATGGCGTTGTGGTAGCGGACATTGCCCCTCTCCTATTGCAGTCTGTCAGGACCAGAAACCGCAACAGAAGAACTGTCCAGCATGCGCTCATCGATAATGCTTGGACAGACGACGTCCACGGCGAGCTATCCTTTCTGGGCCACATGCAAGTCTGAACTTTGCCAAGCCATCGTCACAGTTGACAGGAATACGGAGATGCCGGACCGTTCTGAGTGGCCTTGCGACGTGTCTGGGAAATACACTATCGCATCGACGTATAAGGGCATCTATAGCCGGGCGCCTCAAACCCGCCTCATACGCCCAGGCGGGCCGCCCGGTCACTGACCGGTCATGATTTTTCGACCGAGACGGGCTCCTTAAACGGGCCTCAAACGCCCGGGCTGACCGGCGCCCCTCATATCTAGCCCAAATATGGGGCGGATACGGGGGCGCCCGGGCACGCCCGCCACGTCGGACCCGACAGCCCGACCCCACCGCAAATTGCACCAAATCCACCCCAAGACCTGCCAGATCCATTTGTTATCTCCTCTCTTCTTCCTCCTCTGCGCCATCCGTCTCGCAGCTCCGTCGTGCACGCGCTCCGCAGCCGTTCCTAGCCTCTGCGCCGCCAGCTCTGATAGGGAAGTCCTCTCTCCCGTCCTCGCTGCGGGGGACGTCGTCGCCAGGCCGACGCCACCGTGGTACGTCCGGCAACTCTCTGGCTCCGCCTTGCGCTTGATGTGTTCGACACATTGTCCGACCGGATTTTTTGTGATTTCATTAGGGAAAACGATGGATTCCGATGCTTCATCGAAGGAGGAGTATGGACCAACGGAGCTTGATCAAATGATTCAAGATGGGTTCTTCGATTCCTCGGATTCGGATGAAGAAGTGGACATGATCATGCTCATGAGCATTCAAGAGGAAATGAACCGGTAAGTGGAGCATATTCTCAACTTCAAGGGCTCAATCAAAGGGAGAAGAGTGGTCAACCGTGATAGGGTGTCCGGAGCAAAGCTACTGCACAAGGACTACTTCGCTCCTAATCCTACTTTCTCGGATGAACCATGGTTTCGTCGCCGTTTTCGCATGCGGAAAGCATTGTTTTTGCGTGTTGTGGAGGGTGTGGAGGCACACGACGACTACTTCAAGCTCATAAGGGATTGCTGCGGACATTTCTCTTTCTCTGCCAAGCAGAAGTGCATGGCTGCTCTGAGAATGTTTGCACTTGGTATTGCTGTAGATGCCGTTGGTGAGATGGTCAAGATGGGGGAGAGCACGTGCTTGAAGACTACTGTCAAGATTGCCCGCACCATGATGGAGGTGTTTGCACCTGAGTATCTCAGAGAACCAAATGCGCAGGACAAGGAGAGTTGTTGGCTATTGGTGAGGCAAGGGGGTTTCCAAGAATGCTCGAATCAATTGATTGCATGCATTGGCAATGGAAGAACTGCCGCAAAGGTTTGCGGGGAATGTATCAAGGTCACACCAGAGAGGCCACGATCATATTAGAAGCAGTGGCATCACATGACTCATGAATTTGGCATGCTTTCTTTGGAATGCCGGGTTCTCGCAACGACATCAACGCGCTTCAACGATCTCCGGTGTTCAAGAGGCTTTGCAATGGGAAATTACTGCCGTGCAACTACACCGTCAACGACCGAGACTACAACATGAGATACTATCTTGCCGATGGTATCTATCCTCAGTGGGCGGCGTTTGTGAAGACCATATCCGAACCGCATGGCAATAAACAGAGCCACTTTGTAACAATGCAGGAAGCGGTTAGGAAGGATGTTGAGAGGGCATTTGTTGTTCTTCAAGCTCGTTGGGGAATTGTGCGGAATGCTGCAATGATGTGGGAATCAGAAACTTTGTGGCAGCTGATGAGATGTTGTGTTATTCTGCATAATATGATTGTCGAGGATGAGGGTGATGTTGTAGCCCAAACCAATGATTTTGAAGCACCTGAAGAACAAGTTAAAATCCTGGAAGATCAAAATGCGGCTCAGCTTATGAACTTTGTGCAGATGCATCATAATCTTCGAGATCATCAGGTGCACATGCAGCTACTCAGTGATCTTGTGGAGCACATATGGACCCACAATGGAAACCAAGGAGCTAATGCTTGAGTTGTGCACTTAAAATAAATTGTATGTAAACACTATCTATGCTTCATAACAACATTTGTTATTTACGTGCGACATTGTCTTTTATGATCGACGTGCATGGATTTAAAGGTCCGGATTTAAGATATGTGGATGCCAGGAGGGAATACGAGGGCCCGTCCAGATACGCTAGCGGGCGCGCCGACAAACGTATAGAGTGTCGGGTTTGCTAAGTCCGGTTGTAGATGCTCTAAGAGACTCTGTATGGGACACACCCAGTCCATCATGACTGGCTGCATTTGGCGTAGTTGGGCGCCACTAAAATGCAAAATTTCCATGTGGCTAGCTACCCAATACCGCTTATGGACGTCTGATCGTCGGGCATGCCATGGATTACAAGATGCCCCAGCACGTTGCTACACTTGCCTACAAGATGAAAACAACTTTGACTCTATCCTCGCCCACTGCGTTTACGGAAGAGAAGTATGGCATTCTTGCTTCCAAGCGCCGAGTATCAACACTCAAGGCCCATCCACAGATACAACATTCTTAGACTGGTGCATTGGTGCTATAGTCCACACAATAAAACTGGTGCCTATTCACTTTGGCTCGTAGGTGTATATGCATTCATTGTCTAAATGCATATTTAAAAAAGTTAACAAAATCAAGAAAAAACCCCGCGTGTAAATCCGGGCATTGTATGTGCATGCACCAAGTTTCGATGAAAAAGGACATTTTTGATGGCTTGTGTAAAAAAACATTTTTCGATACTTGATTACAGCTATTCACGAGACATTTTTATCTTTTTTATACATGCCACAAAAAAGGTCCTTTTCACCGAATTTTTGTGTGCGAACATAGGATGTTCGGATATACACGAGGTACTTTTTCTTGAATTTTTTTAACATTTTAAAATGTGTTTTATATACATATTTCATAACAGGTGTATCTACACCTAGAAGCCAAAAACGCCGCTCTCATGCTATAGTCCACACAATAAAACAGAGAAACTACTACTGTACTGGTACTACGTCAAATTTGATCAAGCCTCACATTTACCCTGGAAAAGAATCCTGTGGAGAAGGAGCTGTGGTGTAGCTTCTGCAGGAGCAGCAGCGTTGCTTGATGGACCCAGACATCCGAGATCCATCCAGCGAGGCAGCGACGTTCAGTTCGGAGCAAAGAAAACGTTGCATAGATGTGAACCAGCAAGAGTGAGTTCAGTTCAGAACAGCAGTACTACAAGATTCACGGCACGGCAGTACCGGAGCACGATCTAAGTTTTTTTTTTAGGTGAACTAGGGATTTTTATTCATGATGAACCGAAGAAGAAATACAAGTAATGTCCGGTAGGATCCCCAGCCACAAGTGGCGACCTGCAGGGAGCGATGAAGCAGCCTTAGCAATGGCATGAGCTTCATAATTTGCTTCCCTACATTCATATCTATAACAAACTCTAGCAAAATCTCTCATAGTCTCTTTTATCTCCTCTAAGACAAGGGCATAAGAAGAAAGCACCCGTCCATTAATATCGGAGACGACTTGCAGGCAATCAGACGCGATGATGACGCGTGAGATGTTGAGATCTTTGGCAAGAGCCAGGGCTTCACTGCATGCATGAGCTTCGAGCCCTGCAGCGTCAACCAGGTTGTCAAAAGTGACTGCTGAAGCACCCAAATAATTTCCGTCCTTGTCCCTGCAAATCGCCGCCGCTGCACCTGCTCTGCCATTCCGCGAAACAGCTCCATCTACATTAATCTTTGCCGCTTCCTCTCCAGGAGAAATCCATCCCCTTGATCGCTGTTGAGGCAAACGTATATTAGCTGCAGGTTTCCTAACAGAGACGATGTCGAGGTCTTCCAAGTAGCGGTTTACAAAGCACATTGTGGACATAGGACTCTGAAATTCATCATCATGTATTGCCCTCCTCCTTGCCCACCAGATAGCCCACATAGTGACCAAAACCCTTGCCAGTTCTTGCTGTTTCAAGGAAGCGAAGAGCCAAAAAAGCCACAATCTGGGATCTTCAGTTCGGTTGGCCATCAAATGTTCAAGAGTCTCCTCATCGCCCAAGGCCCACACACATCGCGCCATATGACAATCAAATAGAGAGTGCCGCCAAGTATCCCTCTCTGCACCACATAGTGAGCATGCCGTCGTGTCTGCCATCTTCCTGGCATGTCGTGCAGTTCCTGTAGGCAGGGACATATGAGACAGTCTCCACACAAAAATCCTGACTTTCGAGGGTACCTTAACCTTCCACAACGAAGACCATGCCTTCTTGTCCCGTTCCTGGTTCGAGTGGCTTGCCCTGTGTTCGAGCCAATCCTCTCTCTGGAACTTGATCCCATTGATCATTCTGTATACCGATCGGACTGAGAAGAATCCCTTTCTGTCATAGTGCCAAGCCCAGAAGTCTGGCTGCACCCTGGAGCTCAAAGGAATATTCAATATCACGTCAGCATCATGCGCAAGAAAGTGGTCATTAATCACTTGCTTGTTCCAGGTCCTGGAAACAGGGTCGATAAGTTCTGAAACTAATTGAGGCGGGTTTGTTGAAATAGGACAAATTGGCTTGAGTTTGTAATCATGCGGCAGCCAATTCTCCTCCCACACACGTGTGTCTGTTCCTGAACCAATCCTCTTAATGAGACCAAGTGCAAGGATGTCCCTCCCCTCGAGCAATGAACGCCACACCTGAGAAGGGTGACGACCCAAGCCTGCATCCAGAATGTTATCGTCTGGGTAGTACCTTGCTTTCAAAACTCGAGCAGTAAGTGTATCAGGTTCTTGAAGCAAGCGCCACACTTGTTTTGATAATAAAGCAAGGTTGAAAAGCTCAACATCCCGGAAGCCCAGACCACCCATGAACTTTGGTTTGCACATAGTTCTCCACGACACCCATGCCGGTTTCCTTTGTCCCTGCTTACTGCCCCACCAAAACTTCCGGAGAAGGCCATTGATATGTTCACATAAGCCACGGGGAAGCTTAAAACATGACATAGAGTAAGTCGGAATAGATTGGGCAACTGACTTGATCAAAACCTCCTTCCCTCCTGCCGACAAACACTTCTCCATCCAGCCCTGAATGTGCTTCCAGATCCTATCCTTCAAGTACCGAAAGCAGCCCTCTTTGGCCTTCCCAACATCAGTTGGAAGGCCTAGGTATTTTTCAGCCAAAGCCTCATTCTGAACATCAAGCATGTTCTTTATCTCAGTGCGCTGTGTAGCTGGAACCATTTTGCTGAAATAAATAGCAGACTTTTCGGTATTAATGCGCTGGCCAGATGCCTCGCAATATAGCTTCAAAAGATCACGGACCTTTTCTGTACTCGCACTTGTAGCTTCAAAAAACAAAAGGCTGTCATCGGCGAACAACAAATGATTGATTGCTGGAGCCGTCGGCGCAACAGTCAGTCCCTGTACTCCAACATTTTCTGACTTTAGCAGACAAGAAAGTCCTTCCGCTGCCAAAGAAACAAGTAGGGAGAGCTAGGATCCCCTTGACTTAGTCCCCTCAAGGGCCTGAAATCATCCATAATGCCACCATTAAATAGAACCGAAAAAGAAACGGACGTAACGCACCTCATGACGGTCTCTGTGAACCGAGGGCTTATCCCTAGCTTAAGCATAACTGCCTTAAAAAAAGGCCACTCTAGGCGGTCATAGGCCTTCATCATGTCTAATTTTAGGGCACAAAACCGGTTGCTCTTGATTCTTCTTGACTTCATGTAGTGTAAGCATTCATATGCGGTTATAAAATTATCCGTGATAAGACGGCCGGGAACGAAAGCCGATTGCTCTACAGAAATGACCTCTGGGAGAATAACCTTCAACCTGTTAGCTAAGACCTTCGACGTGATTTTGTATATCACGTTGCAAAGGCTTATAAGCCGAAACTGTCCTAGAATTTTTGGACTTGCTATCTTGGGAATAAGAACGATGAACGTGCGATTTATATCCTCCGCTGAATCTTCTCCATTGAGCACCCATATGATCATACCCGTGATCTCATCTCCACACAACTCCCAATGCCTCTGAAAAAAGTGTGCCGAAAACCCATCAGGGCCGGGAGCTTTAGTGAGGAACATTTGAAACAGAGCATCTTTTATTTCTTCCTTTGTATAAGCAGCATTTAGGCGGATATTCATGACAGCATCCACTCGAGATGGTATATGTGAGAGTACCTCCTCCATACCAATAGTTCCCTCCGAGGTGTACAACTGCTCGTAAAAGTTGCTCGCCATACCTGCAAGCTCCTCAGGATCGGTACTAAATGAGCCGTCATCCCTTTGCAACTGCGTGATGGTGTTTTTAGCCCTCCTCGCGCTCGCCTTCTTTTGGAAGTACTGAGTGTTACTATCTCCTTCAGAGAGCCACCGGATTCGTGATCGTTGACGCATCATTATCTCCTCCCTGTATGACACCTCGACAATGCGATCCTGGACCTTTTTCTCTTCTACCCCCGGTCCAACACGCGTCGGTTCAGCTCTCAACTCAGCCAGCTGCTTGCGCAGCTCTCGTAGCTCCTGGCGGACCGAACCGAAAGTTGTGCGTCCCCAACGCTTTAGCGACACCGCGACATGAGACAGTTTTGCAGCAAGCTCACTCACATTGGTGGCTGGCTGGTCCACACGCCATGCTTGCTCAACCATTGCAGAGAACGAGTCCTCCTGTTCCCACATACATTCGTAACGAAAAGGATTCTTTAGGGCCACCCTTAGATTGCTAGATTCCAGCTCATTCAATAGAAGAATAGGGCTATGGTCAGATTTCGCAGCTGTTAGATGTTCAAGCGAGGCAAAAGGAAACCTGGATGACCAACTAGGGGTAGCCAGGGCCCTATCAAGACGAACTCTGCAATAATCCCCACCAACAACTCTTTTCTCAAAAGTCCAGTCTAAACCCTTATAGCCAAGATCCGCCAGCTCGCAAACATCAACTGCTTCTCTAAAACCCGCAATCTGTGCACTGTCTCTCTCATTTGGGCCCAGCTGCTCCTCGGGCCTCAGGATCTCATTGAAATCACCTATGCACACCCCTGGTAAAGTGTTTTCTCCATGAAGAAACTTCATTGTATCCCATGTTTTATACCTCAGACTTCTGTTTGCCGCTCCATAGAAACATGACAGCCGCCAAGGTTCTTTACCCGTCTCTGTCACAACTGAGTCAATGTGATACTGAGAAAAGCTTTTTATATCAAGATTAATAGAATCCTTCCAGTACAAGCAAAGACCTCCACTTCTACCACTACTAGCTACTGCAAAACTACTAGAAAAACCTAGACTACCCGCCAAACCTTCCACCATGTACTTTGCAAGTTGAGTTTCAACAATACAAAGCAGCGTCGGCGCACATGCCTCCACTAGATCGCGGGAGCTCTCGAATCGTCGTGGGGTCGCCAATCCCGCGGCAGTTCCAGCATAGAGTCCTCATTGAGCTCGGCGGCTCTCCTGTAGGGAGGCCGCCAGAACAGAAGTGTCCATGTCTTCCACCGCATTCTCTCCATCCTGCCTTCTCCTTTTCACGATAGGATCCTTTTCCGGGGTAGATGCCATCACCCCACTTGTGCTCCCAGCCCCATTCTCCAACAGTAAAACTGTATCAGCCACCTTGCCCGCCAAGTTTGGTAAGTCCTGCCCGCGGACGTTAACGGTTCCATCAGCTGAGACCAACCTCTTACACGCAGACTTGTGATTTTCCGAGGGGTTCTGGCTGTACTCAGCTTCTTCTGCATAAATGGCATCAACAGGGGCTCCCCTCCCTGCAGCCGCTCCTCCTCCTCTACCTTGACGGCCCCCTCTAGCTCCTCTTCCTCCTGTACTGCCTCCTAAACCTCCTCCCCCTCTACCTGCTCTCCCCTCCATGCCAAGCCTCATTCCTTCATTGCTCCACACCAGCCAATCCCCCCATTCACATGACTCAATCTCGTGAATACCGTCGCCACACTCCTCCACCGTATGCCCAATCAGACCACAAAAATAATAGAACACTGGCAGCTTGTCATAAAACACGGGGTACCTTTTGCTCTTTTTGATTGTGATTGGCACGAAACGTGCCAAAGGCTTATTGATATCCACATAGACTCTGACCCTTAAAGTGCTTGCCGGATTGATCTTGCCCTCGTTCACAACCACAGTAAACGGTGGTTCCCCCACCTTAGCTGCCACCTTCTCTGCAAGTTCCTTCTTCGCCATTAGCCCATCCGGCAAGCCCTGCACCCTTGCCCATAATGGGATCTTGTTTAACTTGTACTCATTCACATTGCTGAAACCATCGTACTCATGTATGATAATTGGCGCAACGTTGCGAGAAAGCCACGGGCCTCCTTCCATGATTCTCTTCCAATCGCCAAGACAATGACACTGCACCAGGAAAAGGTTCGGGCCCTTAATGTTGAAAGTTACTCCTTGTGCTGACGACCACGCGTTCCTCATCTGCTTCAGAAGCGCAGCGTGGCTGAACGGCTTGGTTGTGTAAACCCTAAAGAGCCCAAGCCAGTGGACTCCTTTGATCAGTTCCTCAACCTCTCCGGACAGGTCCAAATCATCTCCTTCTTCCCCATGGAGCTGCAACCCCGCAAACTGATCTTCCAGATCCGCCTCCGGGCCATACGACTCCCAGGCTTCCTCCTCCCCGAGATTCTCCTCCTCCTCTCCCAAAGCACTAGCAGCCCTCCTGTGATCCGCCTCCCTCCTCACGTCCTGCGATCCCCCTGGTCGTCCATCTGTAACTCCTACTCCCGCTACTCCCGTCTGGACTGCTTCCCCCTTCCCTAACTCCCTCCTATCTCTCGATGCGTCTGGTAGGCTCGCCATGCAGATGGATCTTCGATGGTGGAACAAGATTACGATCTCGGACACCGGATAGAACCCGCCGCCGTGATAGATTTATGTGGACTCCGAGCGTCGCCGCCGGGGGAAAAGTGGTACTATTTGCATGGTTCCGGAGCACGATCTAAGTAGAGAGGAGCACGTCGCGTACGTGCGGCTTAAGCCAAGTGTCGACCCGGCCGTTGAAGAAACGCCACCCCAGGCCCCAACATCTGTTCGCGGGTGGATCGGAGCGGGCGGCAGGCCCACGGCATCGACGCCCGACCGGATGTCCGCGTGATCGCGTGCGGTGATTATGAGCACCCACCCCACATACGCTCGCGGCGGCCGATGCCCCGTCGTCCTCGTGGCCCGAACCACCGTGTGCCACTCGCCGTGCAGGAGGGCTCGGTCCATGGATGCGTGCGTGGAGCCGGGCACGTGCGCGCCAGCCGGCAGCTTGGATCGGCGCGCCGGTCAGCAACTGCGTACGGGCGCACTCGAGCGCGTAGTCAACCGCGCCGGCCATTAGAGCATCTTCAGCCGCGGCCCAACAGGCACTCCCAGGCGCCTTTTAACGCCCCGGCGCCGAAAAATCCCCCCACTTGCGTCCCCAAGACATCGAAATCCGCCGGCTCGGTTCATTTTTGGACCCGGCGATCGCAGGCCGAACCCAGCGCACTGGGGGCGCTCGGGGGCTCCGGCGCAAGGGGAAAACACGCCTGGGCCACACTGTCAGGCAAAAAGTTAAGTCAATCGTCCAGATTCGCCTCCCACCCCCGCGCGCTCGGCCACCATCCTGCCGATCCCGGCGCTGCCCACCGCCCTGCACCGCTAGATAGACCATTCCCCGCCGGAAAAGAGAGAAGGTTTCGCCGCGGCAGCCTCTCCACCACCGTCCGGGCGAGTTTTCCGACGCTCTGGCCGCCCAGGGCGGTATACCGGCGGGTGTGCGCCCACCACGCCCGTCAGGTGTTCGGCGATTTGTCTACTCGGCGATGGACTCGGACGACGAGGAGGCGCTCGCCGTGCTGCTGGAGGAGGAAGCCGATGCCGACATCCAGGAAGAGGAACATCTCATGGTCCTCGCCGCCCTCGCCGGCCTGCTCGCGAGCAATGAAAAGCCGCGATGAGGTGGCTTGGCGCCGGGGCGGCTGAAAGCAAAGAACCGACATCGTCTGGAAGGCTATTGCATGCTCCACTCCGACTACTTCGCCGACGCTCCACTGCATGGCGACAAAGTATTTCGGCACCGTTATCGGATGAGCCGAAAGCTTTTCCTCAGGATTGTGAATTCCATCCGGGAGTTCGACAGCTACTTCAAGTGTAAGAAGGATTGCACCGGCAAACTTGGATTCACCTCAATCCAGAAGTGCACGACAGCTATGAGGATGCTTGCAGACGGAGCTCCCGGTGATTCACTCGACGACTATGGGCGCATGGCCGAGTCCACGACCATTGAGTGTTTCTACAAGTTCTGCAGGGCAGTGGTGGCAGTGTTTGGACTGCAATACTTGCGAACACCCAATGCGGAAGACATTGCTCGGATCCTAGCACAGAATGCAGCAAGAGGATTTCCTGGGATGCTTGAAAGCATCGACTGCATGCATTGAAAATGGAAGAACTGCCCATTTGCTTGGCAGGGGATGTACAAAGGCGCCAAAGGCGGTTGCAGTGTGGTACTTGAGGCGGTGGCCACACAGGACCTCTGGATTTGTCACTCCTTCTTTGGTATGCCAGGAACTCACAATGACATCAACGTGCTGCAGTGCTCCCTTGTCTTTGCCAAGCTTGTTGAAGGTCATTCTCCTCCGGTGAACTTCGAGGTCAATGGGCGGCACTACAACAAGGGGTACTACCTAGCTGATGGCATCTATCCGAGATGGTCTACATTTGTGAAGACTATCTCAAACACTGTTCCAGGAGGCAAGAAGTCCCACTTTGCGAAGGTTCAGGAGGCTTGCAGGAAGGATGTCGAGCGGGCATTTGGTGCGTTCCAATATCGATTTGCTATTGTCCGGTACCCTGCTCAGACCTGGTCGAAAGATCATATGTGGGAGATCATGACTTGTTGTGTCATCTTGCACAACATGATCATTGAGAGCGAGTAGGAAGAGCCAGTGTTTGACACTGAACCATACTACAGGAAGGGTCCTCTTGCCCAAGTTGATCACCAGCTACCGACAACCTGGACTGCCTACCTCAATATGCATCAGGAGATCCGAGACGCACAGGTGCATCAACAACTGCAGCAGGATGGTGGAGCACCTATGGAGGCTCAAGGGCAACGCCTAGCTCGTCGTGTGATGAAATATGAATTTTTATTTGTTGAACTATATAATTTGTATTGAACTATTTGTTATTGAACTATTTGATTTCTATTGATTTTCTGTGATGAACTATGTGATAAAAAATACTTCTGTTGAATTCACGCTGAACCACGGTGAATATGGGCCGCTTCGCGTTGATATCGGGCCATTTTTCATCGAAAGTGGGCCGAAAAGCGGGCACATTTACGCCAAAAATGGGCCGATATCCGCGCCTGGGGGCGATGGCAGGGTGCCCAACCGCCCCAGAGCCGATTATACTGCTGGCTCGCCCCAGGCGGCGATTTTTGTGCCTCATGAGGGGCCAATGGCTAGAGATGCTCTTAGCCCATTATGCCATTAGTATGTTTTCCCGCGTGCAAGCGGTTGCGCGACGACGTGGGCTTTGATCGGCCGGTCGCCGTATTTAAGGCGCTCCTGACGACGTTGGCACCTAGCAGCCTGCCGGGACGCGCACTGACGACGACTTACGGGCCGACAGAGGTCGATCCTTCACCGTGCGAGCGGAGCCAACGGTTGGCGTATGTATCCGAGCGCGGCGAGCGGGTCGGGCGCTGGGTGGATCGCTGCGTCTCGGTAGCGTGGGCCGGCTAATCCGTTGATGAGTGCTTTGCAACACGAGGCATGTTGCGTTTAGAGGTTTGTAACAACTAACACTAGTAGAATGCCAATACGTCGCTACGGGCTATAATGTATATAAATCAATTAAATAAATAATTAAGATTGTCTTCAAGGTTGAAGCTCATTTCTTCCTCATATGCTCGGGCGTGTTTGACCATCAAACGAACGCCCCGTGGGCTCCCCAAAATTCAAACCCTCTGGACAGTCTAGGATCCCCAAATGTAGACCATGTGGGGGAGAAATGTTGTTGTCCGGACTGTCTGTCATGTTATTTTCAACAGAATAACCTAAACCCACGACGCACCCTTCCCTTTTCATGTCGAATCCTCCCCTTTTTTCAGTTTCCTTTGTAGCACGACATTTCTTGCTGGAGCCATCTCCTTTAAAGTAGGATGACGCCTACCTCACTTTCACCATGACACCCTCTCTCCTTCACTCATACTTCCCCACGAACCGTCAAGGAGGAGTCCTTACGCCAACTACCTCGCTCTTCGGACTGATCCCTTCCCATCGTCTCATGCCGATTTGCCAATGCCATCAAGGGGAAGGAGGTGTGTGCCTCACATGATGCCCCCCGAGCCGAGAAGACAGATCCGATGTCTTCCGAGTCATTGCCATATTGTAACATACAGTTGAATGTCTTGCATTACCATGAAACAAAAATATGATGATGTCCATTTTCTAGCATGCAACTATTACCTCACCGTGTCCATTATTAACTCTTGAAGCAACCAACCAATGCATTTACCCTTCTATCCTAACAATAAAATTGTACTGACTTGATGAAAAAATACATGAACCGGTCGCTCATGCAATTCACTACAAAGTCATCTCTAATGAATGCAATTTCCCACATTTTCTAAAGTAAAGAAATTATTCCGCTCAAACATCCTTAACTGAATAGACCAACACCAACCCCTATCCATATCCACATCTTTTTTATTTTTGAAACGGGGCAAAAGACTTGCCATTTTCATTGATTAAGAAGAAGAGAATTGCCTGATTAATTGACGGAAAGCCGGGCTAAAACCGATACATCACAACCCACATGACATGGGCACCACCGGCCAACCTGGCCACCTGTTGGGGAATGTAGTAATTTCAAAAAAAATCCTACGCACACGCAAGACCATGGTGATGCATAGCAACGAGAGGGGAGAGTGTTGTCTATGTACCCTCGTAGACCGTAAGCGGAAGCGTTATGGCAACGCGGTTGATGTAGTCGTACGTCTTCACGATCGACCGATCCTAGTACCGAAAGTACGGCACCCCCGCGATCTGCACACGTTTGGCTCGGTGACGTCCCATGAACTCACGATCCAGCAGAGTGTCGAGGGAGAGCTTCGTCAGCACGACGGCGTGATGACGGTGATGATAAAGCTACCGGCGCAGGGCTTCGCCTAAGCACTACGACGATATGACCGAGGTGGATTATGGTGGATGGGGCACCACACACGGCTAAGGGATCAATGATCAACTTGTGTGTCTACGGGGTGCCCCCTGGCCACGTATATAAAGGATGGAGGGAGGAGGAGGCCGGCCCTCATAGGGCGCGCCCAAAGTGTGGAGTCCGACTAGGACTCCCTAGTCCTAGTAGGATTCCACCCCCACATGGAATAGGAAAAGGGGAAGCGAGAAGGAGAAGGAAGGAAGGGGGCGCCCCCTTTCCCTAGTCCAGTTCGGACAGTCCATGGGGAAGTGGCGCGGCCACCCTTGAGGCCTTTCTCTCCTTTCCCGTATGGCCCATTAAGGCCCAATACGAATTCCCGTAACTCTCTGGCACTCCGAAAAATACTCGAATCACTCGGAACATTTCCGATGTCCGAATATAGCCTTCCAATATATCTATCTTTACGGCTCGATCATTTCAAGACTCCTCGTCCTGTCCTTGATCTCACCCGGGACTCCGAACAACCTTCGGTCATCAAATCACATAAACTCATAATACAAATCGTCACCGAACATTAAGCATGCGGACCCTACGGGTTCGAGAACTATGTAGACATGACCGAGACACGTCTCCGGTCAATAACCAATAGCTGAACCTAGATGCTCATATTGGTTCCTACATATTCTACGAAGATCTTCATCGGTAAAACCGCATAATAACATATGTTGTTCCCTTTGTCATCGGTATGTTACTTGCCCGAGATTCGATCGTCGGTATCACCATACCCAGTTCAATCTCGTTACCGGCAAGTCTCTTTACTCGTTTCGTAATGCATCATCCTGCAACTAACTCATTAGTCACATTGCTTGCAAGGCTTATAGTGATGTGCATTACCGAGAGGGCCCAGAGATACCTCTCCGACAATCGGAGTGACAAATCCTAATCTCGATTTATGCCAACTCAACAAACAACATCGGAGACACCTGTAGAGCACCTTTATAATCACCCAGTTACGTTGTGACGTTTGGTAGCACACAAAGTGTTCCTCCGGTATTCGGGAGTTGCATAATCTCATAGTCATAGGAACATGTATAAGTCATGAAGAAAGCAATAGCAACATACTAAACGATCAAGTGCTAAGCTAACGGAATGGGTCAAGTCAATCACATCATTCTCTAATGATGTGATCCCGTAAATCAAATGACAACTCATGTCTATGGCTAGGAAACTTAACCATCTTTGATTCAACGAGCTAGTCAAGTAGAGGCATACTAGTGACACTCTATTTGTCTATGTATTCACACATGTACTAAGTTTCCGGTTAATACAATTCTAGCATGAATAATAAACATTTATCATGATATAAGGAAATATAAATAACAACTTTATTATTGCCTCTAGGGCATATTTCCTTCAGTCTCCCACTTGTACTAGAGTCAATAATCTAGTTCACATCGCCATGTGATTTAACACCAATAGTTCACATCGTCATTTGATTTAACACTCTATAGTTCACATCGTCATGTGACCAATGCCCAAAGGGTTTACTAGAGTTAATAATCTAGTTCACATCGCCATGTGATTAACACTCAAAGAGTACTAAGGTGTGATCATGTTTTGCTTGTGAGAGAGGTTTAGTCAATGGGTCTGCCACATTCAAATCCGTATGTATTTTGCAAATTTCTATGTCTACAATGCTCTGCATGGAGCTACTCTAGCTAAATGCTCCCACTTTCAATATGTATCCAGATCGAGACTCAGAGTCATCTAGATCGGTCTCAAAGCTTGCATCGAGGTAACTCTTTACGACGAACTCTTTATCACTTCCCTAACCGAGAAATATTTCCTTAGTCCTCTAAGGATAATTTTGGCCAATGTCCAGTGAGCTACTCCTAGATCACTATTGTACTCCCTTGCCAAACTCAGGGCAGGGTATACAATAGGTCTGGTCCATAGCATGGCATACTTTATAGAACCTATGGCTGAGGCATAGGGAATGACTTTCATTCTCTCTCTATCTTCTGCTGTGGTCGGGCTTTGAGTCTTACTCAACTTCACACCTTGCAACACAGGCAAGAACTCCTTCTTTGACTGTTCCATTTTGAACTTACTTCAAAAACTTGTCAAGGTATGTACTCATTGAAAAACTTATCAAGCATCTTGACATATCTCTATAGATCTTTGATGCTAAATATGTAAGCAGCTTCACCGAGGTCTCTCTTTGAAAAACTCCTTTCAAACACTCCTTTATGCTTTCCAGAAAATTCTACATCATTTCCGATCAACAATATGTCATTCACATATACTTATCAGAAAGGCCGTAGTGCTCCCACTCACTTTCTTGTAAATACAGGCTTCCCCGCAAGTCTGTATAAAACTATATGCTTTGATCACACTATCAAAGCGTACATTCCAACTCCGAGATGCTTGCACCAGTCCATAAATGGATCACAGGAGCTTTGCACACTTTGTTAGCAACTTTAGGATCGACAAAACCTTCTGGTTGCATCATATACAACTCTTCTTTAAGAAATCCATTTAAGGAATGCAGGTTTGACATCCATTTGCCAAATTTCATAAAATGTGGCAATTCCTAACATGATTCGGACCGACTTTTAAGCACCGATACAAGTGAGAAAATCTCATTGTAGTCAACACCTTGAACTTGTCAAAAACCTTTATCGACAAGTCTAGCTTTGTAGATAGTAACACTACTATCAGCGTCCGTCTTCCTCTTGAAGATCCATTTATTTTCTATGGCTTGCCGATCATCGGGCAAGTCAACCAAAGTCCACACTTTGTTCTCATACATGGATCCATCTCAGATTTCATGGCCTCAAGCCATTTCGCGGAATCTGGGCTCATCATCGCTTCCTCATAGTTCGTAGGTTCGTCATGGTCAAGTAACATGACCTCCAGAACAGGATTACCGTACCACTCTGGTGCAGACCGTACTTTGGTTTACCTACGAGGTTCGGTAGTAACTTGATCTGAAGGTTCATGATCATCATCATTAATCTTCCTCACTAATTGGTGTAGGCATCACTGGAACTGATTTCTGTGATGAACTATTTTCCAATTCGGGAGAAGGTACAATTACCTCATCAAGTTCTACTTTCCTCCCACTCACTTTTTTCGAGAGAAACTCCTTCTCTAGAAAGGATCCATTCTTAGCAACAAAGATCTTGCCTTCGGATCTGTGATAGAAGGTGTACGCACTTCTCCGATTTGGGTTTGAGCTTATCAGGTTGAAACTTTTTCACATAAGCATTGCAACCTCAAATTTAAGAAATGACAACTTAGGTTTCTTGCCAAACCATAGTTCATACGGTGTCGTCTCAACGGATTTAGACGGTGCCCTATTTAACGTGAATGTAGCTGTCTCTAATGCATAACCCCAAAATGATAATGGTAAATCGGTAAGAGACATCATAGATTGCTCTATATCCAATAAAGTACGGTTATGACGTTCGGACACACCATTATGCTGTGGTGTTCCAGGTGGCATGAGTTCGTGAAACTATTCCACATTGTTTTAATTGAAGGCCAAACTCGTAACTCAAATATTTGCCTCTGCAATCAGATCATAGAAACTTTATTTTCTTGTTACGATGATTCTCTACTTCACTCTGAAAATCTTTGAACTTTTCAAGTGTTTCAGACTTGTGTTTCATCAAGTAGATATACACATATCTGCTCAAATCATCTATGAAGGTCCGAAAACAATGATACCTGCCGTGAGCCTCAACACTCATTGGACCGCATACATCTGTATGTATTATTTCCAATAAGTTAGTGGTTCGCTCCCTTGTTCCGGAGAATGGAGTCTTAGTCATCTTGCCCATGAGGCATGGTTCGCGAGCATCAAGTGATTCATAATCAAGTGATTCCAAAAGCCCATCAGCATGGAGTTTCTTCATGCGCTTTACACCAATATGACCTAAACGGGAGTGCCACAAATATGTTGCACTATCATTATCAACTTTGCATCTTTTGGCATCAATATTATGAATATGTGTATCAACACGATCGAGATTCAATAAACCATTTATTTTGAGTGTATGACCATAGAAGGTTTTATTCACGTAAACAGAACAACAATTATTCTTTGACTTAAATGAATAACCGTATTGCAATAAACATGATCTAATCATATTCATGCTCAACGCAAACACCAAATAACATTTATTTTAGGTTCAACACTAATCCCGAAGGTAAAGGGAGTGTGCGATGGTGATCTTATCATCCTTGGAATCATTTCCAACACACATCGTCACCTCGCCCTTAACTAGTCTCTGTTTATTTTGCAACTCTTGTTTTGAGTTACTACTCTTAGCAATTGAACTAGTATCAAATACCGAGGGGTTGCTATAAACACTAGTAAAGTACACATCAATAACATGTATATCAAATATACCTTTGTTCACTTTGCCATCCTTCTTATCCGCCAAGAATCTAGGGGCAGTTCCACTTCCAGTGACCATTTCCTTTGCAGTAGAAGCACTCAGTTTTAGGCTTGAGTCTAGCTTTGGGTTTCTTCATGGGAGTGACAACTTGTTTGCCATTCTTTCTTGTAGTTACCTTTCTATTCCTTTGCCCTTTTCTTGAAACTAGTGGTCTTGTAAACCATCAACATTTGATGCTCTTTCCTGATTTCTACCTTCGCCGATTTCAGCATCGCGAAGAGCTCGGGAATTACTTTCGTCATCCCTTGCATATTATAGTTCATCACGAAGTTCTAGTAACTTGGTGATAGTGATGTCAATTACTATCTTATCTGAAAGATTAACTCGCACTTTATTCAAGCAATTGTAGTGCCCAGACAATCTGAGCACATGCTCACTGGTTGAGCTATTCTCCTCCATCTTGTAGGCAAAGTACTGTCAGAGATCTCATACCTCTCGACACGGGCATGAGTATGAAATACCAATTTCAACTCTTGGAACATTTTATATGCTCCGTGGCGTTCAAAACATTTTTGAAGTCCCGGTTCTAAGCTGTAAAGCATGGTGCACTTAAAATATCAAGTAGTCATCATACCGAGCTTTGTCAAACGTTCATAACGTCTGCATATGCTCCTACAATAGCTCTGTCACCTAGCGGTGCATCAAGGACATAATTCTTTTGTGCAGCAATGAGGATGATCCTCCGATCACGGACCAAGTCCTCATCATTGCTACTATCATCTTTCAACATAGTTTTTCTCTAGGAACATATCAAAATAAACGGGGAGCTACATCACGAGCTATTGATCTACAACATAGTTATGCAAATACTATCAGGACTAAGTTCACGACAAATTAAATTTCAATTAATCATATTACTTAAGAACTCCCACTTAGATAGACATCCCTCTAATCATCTAAGTGATCACGTGATCAATACCAACTAAACCATGTCCGATCATCACGTGAGATGGAGTAGTTTTCAATGGTGAACATCACTATGTTGATCATATCTACTATATGATTCATGCTTGACCTTTCGGTCTCAGTGTTCCGAGGCCATATCTGCATATGCTAGGCTCGTCAAGTTTAACCCGAGTATTCTGCGTGCAAAACTGGCTTGCACCCGTTGTATGTGAACGTAGAGCTTATCACACCCGATCATCACGTGGTGTCTTGGCACGACGAACTGTCGCAACGGTGCATACTCAGGGAGAACGCTTATACCTTGAAATTTAGTTAGAGATCATCTTATAATGCTACCGCCATACTAAGCAAAATAAGATGCATAAAAAAGATAAACATCACATGCAATCAATATAAGTGATATGATATGGCTATCATCATGTTGTGCTTTTGATCTCCATCTCCAAAGCACCGTCATGATCACCATTGTCACCGGCTTGACACCCTGATCTCTATCGAAGCATCGTTGTCGTCTCACCAACTATTGCTTCTACGACTATCGCTACCGCTTAGTGATAAAGTAAAGCAATTACATGGCGATTGCATTTCATTCAATAAAGCGACAACCATATGGCTCCTGCCAGTTGCCGATAACTCCGTTACAAAACATGATCATCTCATACAATAAAATTTAGCATCATGCCTTGACCATATCACATCACAACATGCCCTGCAAAAACAAGTTAGACGTCCTCTACTTTGTTGTTGCAAGTTTTACGTGGCTGCTATGGGCTGAGCAAGAACCGTTCTTACCTACGCATCAAAACCACAACGATTTTTCGTCAAGTATGTGTTGTTTTAACCTTCAACAAGGATCGGGCGTAGTCACACTCGATTCAACTAAAGTTGGAGAAACTGACACCCGCCAGCCACCTGTGTGCGAAGCACGTCGGTAGAACCAGTCTCGCATAAGCGTACGCGTAATGTCGGTCCGAGCAGCTTCATCCAACAATACCGCCGAATCAAAGTATGACATGCTGGTAAGCAGTATGACTATTATCGCCCACAACTCACTTGTGTTCTACTCGTGCATATAACATCTACGCATAAACCTGGCTCGGATGCCACTGTTGGGGAACGTAGTAATTTCAAAAAATTCCTACGCACACGCAAGATCATGGTGATGCATAGCAACGAGAGGGGAGAGTGTTGTCTACGTACCCTCGTAGACAGTAAGCGGAAGCATTATGACAACACGGTTGATGTAGTCGTACGTCTTCACGATCGACCGATCCTAGTACCGAAAGTACGACACCTACGCGATCTGCACACGTTCGGCTCGGTGACGTCCCACAAACTCACAATCCAACAGAGTGTCGAGGGAGAGCTTCGTCAGCACAACGACGTGATGACGGTGAGGATGAAGCTACCGGCGCAGGGCTTCGCCTAAGCACTACGACGATATGACCGAGGTGGATTATGGTGGAGGGGGGCACCGCACATGGCTAAGGGATCAATGATCAACTTGTGTGTCTATGGGGTGCCCCCTGGCCACGTATATAAAGGATGGAGGGAGGAGGAGGCCGGCCCTCATAGGGCGCGCCCAATGTGTGGAGTCCTACTAGGACTCCCTAGTCCTAGTAGGATTCCACCACCGACATGGAATAGGAAAAGGGGAAGGGAAAAGGAGAAGGAAAGAAGGGGGCGCCTCCTTTCCCTAGTCCAATTCGGACCAGTCCATGGGGAAGGGGCGCGGCCCCCTTGAGGCCTTTCTCTCCTTTCCCGTATGGCCCCCAATACGAATTCCCGTAACTCTCCGGCACTCCGAAAAATACCTTAATCACTCGGAACCTTTCCGATGTCCGAATATAGCCTTCCAATATATCGATCTTTACGGCTCGATCATTTCGAGACTCCTCGTCATGTCCTTGATCTCATCCGGGACTCCGAACAACCTTCGGTCATCAAATCACATACTCTCATAATGCAAATCGTCACCGAACGTTAAGCATGCGGACCCTACGGGTTCTAGAACTATGTAGACATGACCGAGACACGTCTCCGGTCAATAACCAATAGCGGAACCTGGATGCTCATATTGACTCCTACATATTCTACGAAGATCTTCATCGGTCAAACCGCATAACAACATACGTTGTTCCCTTTGTCATCGGTATGTTACTTGCCCGAGATTCGATCGTCGGTATCACCATACCTAGTTCAATCTCGTTACCGGCAAGTCTCTTTACTCATTCCGTAATGCATCATCCCGCAACTAACTCATTGGTCACATTGCTTGCAAGGCTTATAGTGATGTGCATTACCGAGAGGGCCCAGAGATACCTCTCCGACAATCGGAGTGACAAATCCTAATCTCGATTTATGCCAACTCAACAAACACCATCGGAGACACCTGTAGAGCACCTTTATAATCACCCAGTTACGTTGTGACGTTTGGTAGCACACAAAGTGTTCCTCCGGTATTCGGGAGTTGCATAATCTCATAGTCATAGAAACATGTATAAGTCATGAAGAAAGCAATATCAACATACTAAACGATCAAGTGCTAAGCTAACGGAATGGGTCAAGTCAATCACATCATTTTCTAATGATGTGATCCCGTTAATCAAATGACAACTCATGTCTATGGCTAGAAAACTTAACCATCTTTGATTCAACGAGCTAGTCAAGTAGAGGCATACTAGTGACACTCTGTTTGTCTATGTATTCACACATGTACTAAGTTTCCGGTTAATACAATTCTAGCATGAATAATAACCATTTATCATGATATAAGGAAATATAAATAACAACTTTATTATTGCCTCTAGGGCATATTTCCTTCACCACCGACATGGAACAAGACACGACGGCACATGCCAACGGTTGGCCACACGCGCAAGCAACCGACTTTGACGACGAGCAACACAAGGGAAATATGCAGGACTTGCGCCGATCATGCCCACCGAAAATGGCCACCGAATGTCTGTTATCGTCACCAGTGAACACGCTCCGACGCAGCTCCGACTTCAAAGCAACCCAGCTACCACAGAAGAGCACCTCGGACACGCCGGGAAGAACCGACTACCGAAGACCACGCCACGACCCAAGCTCCTCTCAACGCCATCATCGTTGCCAAACAGAAACCAGCGCCCTGCCTCAGCCTCAGCAAACCACGCGACGAAGATGCCGCCATCGACGACGAAGATGCCATCATCCTCCAGACTCTCAGTCGTAGCCGGCTCCGAGACGATGCTCCCAAGGAGGAGAAAGACGCGAAGACGCCTCCATCGCCCGATCCAGCGGATCTGAGGTTTCCCTCCGGAGCCCAAGCCGTGGGGGAAGGTTGAGCACCTCCACGACGACGCTTCCAAGAAAGACCGTGGGACCCGCGGGCGCCGCTGTCGCCGGCTCCGGTGAAGACCGGAGCAAGGATTTCTCCCGGAGATGTGCCGCCCACGAACCACCACCCCTGCCGAGGCCGACTCCAATCTAGCCACGGGACCCCTCGATCCGCCGCGTCCAGAAGCGCTCCGCCCCCTGGCCAAAGGCGCCACCACCGAACCCGGGGCCGCCGCCCCAGCAACCACTGCCCACCACCGCTGACGACATCACCACCAAAGGAGCCTGACCAGGCCCATCGGTCCGGAGCCCACATCACCAGATCCAGAGGCAAGGGAGGGCCTGACCAGATCGGAGACCTTGCTCCGGTCCTCGCTGCGAAATGGCCGGCAGACAGAGAAGCCATCGGGAAGTCGCAGCCTCACGCGACGCACAGTCCTCCGCCGTCAGATGTGGCCGGAGTCACATCGAAGGATGGGGAGGGGGCCACCGCGGTCGCTGGGCCCCAACCACACTGCAAGGCATGGCCACGCTGACGCCGTGCAGCAGCCACGCGCCGCACCGCCAGCTCGAGCCACCGCCAGGGGAAGCCGCCGTCGCAGGGGCTCCAGATCCGCCACCACCTCCTGCCGCCGTCGGACAAGAGGAAGAGGATCGGGAAGACCCCGCCGCCGCCGTCCGCCGCCTGGGCTTAGCCCGGCGGCCTCCTCCGGCGACGGCGAGGGGAGGGAGGGGGGCGAGGGGGCGGCCCGGCGGCGCGGACGAGGGCTCCGCCTGAGTCACCAGAGAGGCGACGTCGGGGGACAAGTGGTAAGATGTTTTTTGCTATTCCGGCTTCATATCCACATCTGTTGCATAGTATAAGTGAGAGGGTCTAACTGAACTGTCAGCTCTCACCGGCTTGTTATTCACAATCTTTACAAAATCCAATATATATATTTATTGAAATATGATGCCCAAGAACAATCATGGATCAGATGGTTATGGTTGTATCTGATGCCGAAAATACTAACGCCCCTGTCCAAACAAAAAGAGTTTCCTTATTCAATAATTTTGTGGAGCAAGTATAATCCAAATAGAAATACGTACCACTAAAACTGATGAATAGTGAGCATGAACTGGAGGTCGGATGAGCCGGAGTTTTCTTGGAGCTAGAGTACCACCATCAAACTAACCGTATTATGTCATCCAATGATCCAGCACACTGGTTGAATCCATCCTGATTGATGTTATTGCTGCTGGATCGATGTCATCCTTGCCTAAAGAGCTGCATCTCAACCGAAAGTTTTCTCGTTGAATCCATGCCTTCCTGCCTATAGAGTCGCATCATGATCTGAAGTTCTAGCTTAATGCCCCCCTAAAGTCATATTTTCCTTTCCAGAAAATTAACCTAATAACCCTACATCTAAACGCAAAGTGTTCCTCGTTTTGCATTAGATATAACTGGAACCATCACACGTAGGTGTAATTGGAACGAATAAACAAACCGTTGTATCTTAAGAACGGAGGAATGGCCCTAATTCATGTTTGCAGACCATGTCATCACTTAATTTCCATTATATATATAAAAAACAGATGTTGAAAAATAGTATACCTATACTTCACAATTTGAAACAAATAAATCCAAAAATATAAATGGCAAATGATTCTACATAGCAAACCTCAGGACATGAGTGACCTCACCATGTTACATGAGACCTAACTTTTATTTTTTTGCTTATGATAGGCTTAGATTCAGAGCACGGCCAACAATTTGGAATAGTTACAAAGTAGTACTTGCAGTCTTCATCCATGAGCCACAAACTAATGTTCGTTCAAAATGCATGGTTCCTCCTCTGACTTCTGCATCTTCACAAACAGAACAAAATCACATGACATCTCCATGTTACTTGTAGTAAGCAAAATAATAGAAATTGCAAAAAAGAAAAGATTTCTAGAAAATAAATATATATGCAGTGCAGAAGCAGAGGAACCAAGATTGCTGGCATGTGGATCTTTGCTGCTGGCTTTCATGAGGTCGCCTGCATTTCTTCTTCCTCCTACTTTCTTGCTGTACTTGTCCTAAACAAAGGGATGCGTACCCAACCACTCAGTCTAGTACAATAACAATAACTTGGAAATACAGAACTACTACATATATGTCAGGAAGGGGAAAACCACCCAAAGGCAGATGTACACATGTAGCAGGGTTAACTAAATAGGAGCCAAAAAGTATACTGAAATATTATGATTAGGAAGCACTACAGGCTAATTTTTTTAAGCATTTACAGTAATATATCCACCTACTTTCTCACAGATAGTTACTTAATCAAATCAAGGATGGTTAAGAACTTGCAGATTGCCCATTACTAAATTATGCAATGTTATTTATTTTTAACTTATTATTGAATTTGTTGCATTTGAGAAATATCACCGCCAAGTCGAAATCGCACAATGGCACTTAGAGCAGAAAGGTCTAAAATTAAGAAGTACACAATTTGCAGAGATACTCTCGCCATCTTGTGAAATTTATGTGGCCGGTGAGGCAGAGGACGACATCGTAGTGCTGCTAGAGCTCTGTACACTCCTTCGCTACATTGTGCTTGCCCTTCCAGGCGGAGGCTAGCGCTGCCCTTGTGCATCCACATCAGTCTCCGACCTTGTTACAATAAATATATTAATGCCCATGGCTAGAGAGGGAAATAAAATATATATCTATTGCAAAGAAACGAACTATCACCCCTCCATCCAAAGAAATTTAGCAAACCATAGTCTGGTTCTGTTAAGGAGCCATGTGACTGGAGAGACAAATTTCTGATGAAAGGAAAGATGGCCGTGTGACTCACCTCTCATGGTTGAATTGTGCATCCCTACCTTGATCACCGGCGTTGCCAAATAAAGATACCTTGGGGGGAGAACAGTGTTACACATGCTCCAAAGATACCAAGAGCTCATATTCTTCCAAATCACCTTCTCATTTATCGACCTTGGGGGTCAACGGGTAATCTTGAGAAGCTGAAGTCTACCTTGTGTGTGTACGAGGTAGCTTCCGGGCAAAAAGTGAACATGCACAAATCCTCCATGTTTTTGGGGAAGAGGTGCTCATCGAGGCAAAAGGAGGATCTCAAGAGGGCAATCGGGATTGAGTTGGAAGCTTTAAGTGAGAGATACTTGGGTCTACCAATTGTGGTTGGAAGAGCAAAAGATGGTGTTTTTAAATATGTAATAGAGAGCTCGAAGAAAAAGGTCATCGGATGGAAGGGGCAGGGCTTGTCTAAGAAAGCTAGGGAGGTCTTAGTGAAATCCGGGCTGCAGTCTACCCCTACGTTTACCATGAGTTGTTTCCACCTCACAAAGAAGATGTGTCAGAACTTGTCTTCAATCTCCTCAAAATTCTGGTGGGGTGCGATCAATGGTGAGCGGAAGGTACATTGGGTTGCTTGGGACAAGATGTGTGCTGCAAAGAGAGTGGGACGCATGGGCTTTCGAGATCTTGAAGCTTTCAACCAGGCCCTTTTGGCGAAACAAGCATGGCGTGTGCTGCAGGTTCCATCATCTTTATGTGCAAGGGTGCTAAAGGCTTGCTACTTTAGCGATGGGGGGATCTTGAATGCAAGCTGCCCGACGGTAGGATCTTACACCTTCCGAAGCATCATCCATGGGCGTGACTTGCTGCGAGTCGGCCTTGTATGGAGGATCTCGGGGATGGCAAGAAAGTCAACATTCACCATGATCAATGGATCCCGAGGAAGGGGAGCTTGGCACCACTGGGTGCAGAGTTTGTCCCGGGACTGATAAAAGTAGGCCACCGGCTGGACCGGTCTGGTTCGAGGTGGGATGAACCGAAAGTGGATGCTATGTTCTCTAGTGATGATGCAAGAGATATCAAACAGATCGATGTGGGGGGGCCGGGTGTTGAGGATTGCCTTGCTTGGAACTTCACGAAGAATGGACAGTTCACGGTTCAACCAGCCTACCACCTGTGGATGGAGACGAATAAGACTAAAACGGCTAGGGCGGAGACCTCCTCATCTGTTAGTAACCACAAGAGTTGGCTGGCATTATGGGATTCAGCGGCTCCAGGGAAGGCCAAGATTCACATGTGCCGATTGATGAGGAATGAATTGCAGTTGGTCATGAGCTGCGCAGGAGAAGTATCAATGCCGGTGTGTTTTGTGCAGCCTGTGGGCGGGAGGAGACTTTATACCATCGTTTTTGGGGATGCCCACACTCGGTCTTGTTCTGGAAGAGATTGTTCTTGGAAACGAGAATGAGGGTGGTGACCCCACCATGTCAAGCAGATTCCCGGAGTGCTCTAACTCGATGGCTGATGGACTGGTTTGCTGAAGCCCATGATGATGAGCGATCGTTGGTGATTCAACTTGTTTATGCGCTTTGGCTCGCTAGGAATGAAGCCAGGGTTGGGAAGCGGATCGAGGAACCCCATGCAATAGCTAAACGTGTGCTGACTCTAACGGAGGAGTGGAAGCGGACTCATGTGAAAACCTCACCACAGCCGAGGCAACATGATCGGTGCAGATGGGAAGCGCCAGAGGAGGGGTGGGTGAAGGCCAATACCGACGGGGCTCTGTCCATGCATCGGGGGAGAGGTGGTGCTGGAGTCGTTCTACGAGATCATAATGGTGGCTTCGTGGCTGCCGCGTGCCACTCCTATACCCATGTGGTGAGCCCCGAGATGGTAGAAGTTCTTGCATGCAAAAGTGCTATTCGACTAGCCACAATGGGTAGTAACATAGACTAGTAACATGCATGCAAAAGTATCTATGTTACTACCTCTATAGTAGGGAGTAACATGTTCAGAAACGTAGCATGCAATTTCAAAAATTTCCTACGCTCATGCAAGATCTATCTAGCAGATGCATAGCAACGAGAGGGGGAGAGTGTGTCCACCTACCCTCGTAGACCGAAAGCGGAAGCGTTTGTTAATGCAGTTGATGTAGTCGAACTTCTTCTCGTTCTGACCGATCAAGCACCGAACTGTCGGATTCTGGGTTCCGGCAAACCCTTGAGGTTCGAACTCTGGGGTGCGCACGAAGGACTTTCTCCCCTAGCTAGCTCGCTCAACGATCTCAAGGCCTAGCTCGTCGAACCCAAGGAACAAGAGACAAGAGACGCGAGAGTTTATACTGGTTCGGGCCACCGTTGCGGTGTAATACCCTACTCCAGTGTGGTGTGGTGGATTGCCTTGTAGGCTGAGGATGAACAAGTACAAGGTAGGAACAGCCTCCTGAGGAGAGGTGTTCTTGAGCTCGGCGAGCTGATGCGTATGAGGGTGGTATCGATGATCCATCCTTTTCTATGGTGGTGGCTAGTCCTATTTATAGAGGCCCTTGTCCTCTTCCCAAATGTTAGGCGGGAAGGGATCCCACAACGACCAATTTTGAAGGGAGACAACTAGTACAAGCTATCCTGACAAAAGGTGGTCTTCGCCTGCCAAAGGCTCTGGTGGTGATGCAGCTGTGGGCTCCGCGATGACCTCCGTCCTGCCTTCCTGCTGGTCTTGGTCTCGTTGCACCAATATGGAAACCTTTGCCTGATGCCTCGGGACTCCTGCCCGCGCTTGCCTCTTTAGCACCAAAGAGGAAACTGGTACACTGCGCCCGCTGGCGCTCGCCTGGCCTTGGTCGTCACGGCTCACGTCACGTGAACCTCGCGAGGTGCCCCCTGCCTTGATATCTCCGCTCCTCGGGAACCAGCCTAGCGAGGCCGCTCCCAGGAAGGTCTTGGCGTCATCCGCCTCACGAGGCTTGGCCCCTCGTGAGGGTCTTGAGCAGTTGCTGATGAAGCTGGGCCGTACCGGGCCGTTGGTGGAGCCACGCCGTGGGCCGCAGGCTGGCAAGTCTGGGTACGCCCGTTCCCAAGACGCCGACAGTAGCCCTCGGGCCCAAGGCATGCTCGGACTTGGCTTCGAGGCGAACCCAAGGGGCAAGTGCGGAGTGCCGCGGGCCCCAACCGCCTGCGGCCTTGGTCGACGCGTGGTGATTGATAGGTCGTGGGCGTCTCTGCTTCCCCACGCTACCTCGGCAACCGTTTGACTTGACGAGACTCTGCTGCATGCAGAAGAAAACCCTCATTACCTGCGATCGTGGAGGCCGGCGGTTGGCCTCGTTCTGGCTATAAATGAGGAGAGGGGCGGAGCCTCGTCGCTCATCTTCTCCTCCATTCCGCCTGCTTCTTCTTCTTCCTCCTTGCTTCACGGCCTTGCCGCGACACCCATGGCACCGATATGGAGGTTCTCCGCCGCCGAGAAGGGAAAAACCCCCCGCGAAGAGCTAGGGCCGCTCCCGCCGAAGAAGAGGCTGGCCCGCCCTCAAGACGACGGCGACGAGGCCTTGGTATGAGCGGCCTCACCCTGGCTACCCGCTGCCCTTGTACGCCCAGGCGCAAGGCTCCGGAGGAGGAGGCAGCAGCCTGCACCGCTCGCGCCACGGACCCGGTGGCCAGGTCATGGTGGCGCGTGCCGCTGGCCCACGAACTCACGCCGAGGGCTCCTCGCGCGAGCTCGTGGTGTGGGCGGCGATGCCATCGTGCATGTGGATCCGAATCCCGTAGTTCTTCGCCAAAGTGATGCCGTCGAGGGGGCCGCTAGAGCTGTGGCTGCAGCATGCCGAATGCAGCACCCCGACGATGGGAGCGGAGGTCGAGGTCGTTTCTCCGGGTAAGATCTTCATGACCCATGGATGGGGCGAGGTGGCCCGCGCCTGCCGCACGGAGGGGGCCCTGCCATCCATTTCGAGTATGATGGCACCTCCATGCTGTTCTTCAAGGTCTTCTACGTGGAAGGCTGTCGCCTGGAGTGCTGCCCTGGAAGGGGCCGCCTGGCCGACGCTGAGCCCGCCCTTGGTCCTACCGACAGCCCCTCCAGCAGCAGCGACGGCTCCTGGGAGTCCAGCGGCTCTCCCAAGCCCGACGAGACTCCGGAGACGAGCGATGACAGCTACATGCCCCCGAGCTCTCGTCGTGCCCGGAGCGCAGCAACGGTGTCCGCTCGTCGTCGTCGCTGATCTGGATGGGGTTGACGTCGGCCTCCCATGGCCCACTGTTGATGATGGCGTCGGCGGCGACACCTGTAGATACGACTTCTGATAGTCTACTTCTTTTGTTCCCTGCGAGGAATCGAGATGAACCCCATGGGGGTGTGTAAAGAATCCGCAGTGCCTTTTGTGTCAATATTATTCTCATTATGAAAATTTATGATTGCGCGTCTTGCTTCGGCTTGGTCCCCCCTTTCCATCCTCGCGGTAGCTTGGCGCTCTACGCTGACAGGTCCCAGTCCCCAGGCAGGCTTCAGCCGTCGCTGGTATGCCAGGTTGCGATGCCATGGTCAAGGCCAGGAGGTGAGCGGCCCGAGGTCCGGTAAGAGCACTACAAAAAAAGAAACATCCGTGACATTTTGGGCCGAACGAATTTTTTTTCTGTCATACTTATGACACTTCTATGACGATAATTGTGACAAAACCCGGTATCATCATAGACGTGGTGGGCTCCTACTTCTATGACAAAAAATCATGACAGAAAATGGGCTTTTCGTCCTGGGCGGGCCGGAGACACAGCTGCATGACATTCTTTGGGCCGTCCATGACGGAAAAAACCATGGTAGAAGCGAGGGCGAGGAAAATATCGGGGTGTTCCCGGTTACGGTGGGTGGTCGGGGCCGAGCGATGCGCGTTTCTCTCATACACGCACGCGCGTGGGTGCGAGGCGTTGGGCTCTAACTGAACCCGAGCGAGGCGTTGGGCTCTAACTGAACCCAAGCGATTGCACTGCAGGCTACGCGTTACTGAACCCGAGCGATCGATCGATGGCTGTTAACTGAAGCCGATCGAGCGATTCCTCCGCTACTGCTGCTAACTGAAGCCCATCAATGCTGCCTCTGGATGAACAGTGAGCATTGCTGGGGGTTTTGGCTGAACAGTCCCCGGTGGGGTGGATGAACAGGACCCCGTAGTGTTGCCTCTCGATGAACAGGACCCCGATCGATCGAGCCGGTTGGGGCTGGATGAACAGGACCCCGTGGAGGGCTGGATGAATAGGACCACCCCGCGAAGGCCTGGATGAACAGTAGACGGTGGAGGGCTGGATAAATGGTAGCCCGTGGAGGGGTGGTTGAACAGTAGCCCGTGGAGAGGGCTGGTTGAATAGTAGCCGGTGGAGTAGCGCGTGGTGGAGCCTGGATGAACAGGAGCCCATGGATGAACAGTCGCAGGTGGAGGCTGGGGGAGGTCGACGGTGGATGTACAGTAGCCCGTGGAGGCTGGAGGGGGTCGATGGTGGAAATGAACAATATCGCGTGGAGTCCTGTTTTGCGGTACGCCACACCCCTCCCGATGAACAGGACCCCCTGTTTCGACCGTAGCGCTCCAACACAAGTCTGTTTCCTCCGTTTTGCGGTACGCCACACCCCTCCCGATCAACAGGACCCCCGTTTCGACCGTAGGAGGTCCGTTTCCTCCATTTTGCGGTACGCCAGACCCCTCCCGATGAACAGGATCCCGTTTCGAACGTGGCCGGTCGAACACAAGGCCGTTTCCTCCGTTCTATGATACGCCAAGCCTCCGGATGAACACGACGATGTATTCCGTTCTGACCCAGCCGGTTGCCTCCCCATGAACACGACGACGACGCTGTTTCTCTGTTTTGACCCAGTCATGTACACGAGCCCTGGCCATACGTACGCGCGAGTAGGCGTTCGAGACCCCGCCCGTATGTACGTACGTGGCCGTATTTACTTTCTTGCACCCTGGCCGCTGTACGTACGTGTACATGCTACGTGCGCGCCTCTACTACGACACGTGCGCGCCTCTACACCGACTAGTATGTACGTACACGTTCGCGACCAGAATGACAACGCTACGTACGCTTCGACCAGGTGGGTCCCGACTATCAGGCATTTCCTTGCGTGCGAAGATGTAGCTGGTGGGTCCCAGCAGTCAGGGGGCGAATCGTTTTTTTGCCCGGACGCACTTCCTTGCGTGCGAAGATGTCGCTGGTAGGTCCCAGCAGTCAGGGGGGAAATGTTTTTTTCACGAAATACGGTTGCCCGTCCGGTGGGTCCCTGCTGTCAGGTGGAGGAATCATTATTTTCCGCATAATAAGGAGGCACTTCCTTGCTACGGCCGTGGACCCAGCTGTCAGCCTCTCCACGTACAGTCCACATCCGATGGAAGCCGTTCCTTGACCACGTTGACCACGCCGCGCCGAGAGCACCAGGGCGGTGGACGACGGCGAGGCCTAGGAAGGGGACGACGCGGAGCCGGGGAAGACGCGGCAGTGGATGCCCATGCGTAGAGGAGTATGAGGGTTCACTGGTTCAATGCGGTGTGAGGCTGCCGTCGCTGCAGAATAACAGGGGGTGTGGGTGAGTAGAGGGATGGCCTGGCCAGCGGTGGGAGTAGTAGGGGCGGTGAGGCCTCCGCAGTATCGCAGCCGGCCACGGGAGGCAGGAGCACGAGGCACGACCGGCGCTGCTTTGGGCGGGTGGAGCAAGAAGACCAGAGGTTGAAGAAGCACTACGGCCGTTGGATGGACATCGTACGGTCACTGGAGCTAGAATCGTTCATATTGACTAAGTTGACAAAGCCCTCCGTCCCCATCAACTTAGTTGGCCCACAAGTCAGCCTCCCACTATTGTGGGTCCCAGCTAGCAGGGGGTATTCATTTTTTGTGCGTAATAAGGAGGCACTTCCTTGCGTGCGAAGATATAGCTGGTGGGTCCGACCTGTCAGCGGTGGGAACGTTTTTCACGAAATACAGAGGCCCTTCTGGTGGGTCCCAGCTGTCAGGTGGAGGAATCATTATTTTGCACGTAATAAGGAGGCATTTTCTTGCGTGCGGCCGTGGACCCAGCTGTCAGCTTCTCCACGCACAGTCTACTTCCGATGTTGTCGTTCATTGACCATGTTGACCACTCCGCGCCGAGCGCATCCAAGGTGGTGGACGACGGCGAGGCCCCGGACAGCAACAAGCCGGAGATGGGAAGACGCGGGAGTAGAGTCCCAGACGGAGAGGTGTACGAGGGTTAACTGGTTCTGGTGCGGTGTGGTTCGGCAGTTGGTGGAGAAGAATAGGAGATGTGGAGGGGTGGAGGGATGGCCTGGCCAACGGTGGAGTAGCGCTTCACAGCGAAGCGTGCTAAGCAGAGCTGCTAGCAGCAGGAGGGGGGAGCAGGTGGTCCTGGCGGCGCTGGAGGAAGAAGACGAGAGATTGAAGATGGATGCCGGTCGTTGGATGTAAATCCAATGGCTAACGATGTCAGAATCATTTGTTGACTAAGTTCACAACGACTTGCATTGGCTTCGACCTATTGGCCCACATTTCAGCCTCCAAAAATGTGGCACGTACTCAACCCATTTTTTCAGAATTTGCAGTCTTTTTTTGCAGGGTAGAATTTACAGTCCATTTGACCTCTTTTTTTGAATTACAGTCCATTAGTTGGGCTGGGTGAACAAATAATGTAGCGTCCATGCGGCCATTTATATTTTTCTAAAAAATTACAGGCCATTTGCACTTTCTCGAAATACACGATTTTGCTGGGCTTATTCTAATTATAATGTTGGGGTGGGCGCAGCAATGTTATCAAAAAATAAACAGGGGCTGAGCATTTTGTTATATATATATATCTATCTAAATAATAAGTGATTTATTATTACATTGGTCCTTAAATCTTACCAAGCTTTTGTACACAATCACCAGGATTTTCGTTGCCAAAAAATCCAGGATTTTATTGTTAAGAAATTATTTTTATAAGTTAATAAGATGTGGGATATTATTTTCTTACATATGTAAGTATCTGTTAAATATATGATGACAATAACAATAATAGATAATAACATACAAAATAATTTAAATATATATAATATAGTTAGAAGAGAAACATAAGTTGGACCAGGCGTTCCTATTCTTATATAAAAAAATAGAACAGACCTCTGCGTTTTCTTCAAAAAAAAAATACATAAATTGGGCTGCCGATGTTTCAGGAAAAATAAAACCTCGGATGGGAGGCCCATAGGCCGGTCGATACATGACGGCCCTCAAGAAAATACAAACAGGCCTATGGACCTCCCATCCGAGGTCGTGGGCTGCGCATGTTAAAAAAGAAAGCCTAGACGGGGCAGCCCAAAACCCAGCTGATACTTGCTGCCCCAGTGATAATAAATGATACCTGCCAGCTCCCCGGCTTCGTTGTGAATTTATCTCCTATAGTAACTACGTTGAAGCACCTAAAAATGTAACTATGTTGACAAACCCGTGGGCCCCAACATCAGTATAGCATTAGGAGGAAGTATTTTTTCGATGAGGCGCTTGCTTGCGTACGGCCATAGACCTGGTGGGTCCGGACTGTCCGCCTCTCCACGTACAGTCCTCTCCAGATTCCTCTCGTTTATTCAGCATGTTCACAACGGCAGACAGCGGCGTCGCGGCGAGCGCACAAAGGCGCAGGAGGAGATCCGACCACCTGAGGAAGTGCCTTATTAGTAACGAAACAACTGAACTAGCCTAGTGGCTAAGTGACACTACGCGACAGCTGTTCCGCCCGGGTTCGATTCCACCTGTGCAGAGAAAATATCTCCAAATTTTTTGCCTCTACCTTTATTGACATGTGGGTCCCAATTGTCATCTACGCACACCACGTCCAACACTTGCCAAAATTTCGTCCCTTGTTTTCTCTGTTTTTCGCACACTCGACATTGCGTGGGCATCTTGAAAATAGCATATCTTTTTTACTGTGCATCATATGAAGATGTGCTATGCATGAATGTTGATCAGCATGATGTTAACTGGCTGGTAGTTCCAGTTTCGACCATGAATAAAACTTCCAGCATGATGTTAACATTGTTTGAAAAGGCCGTGTTAATATAAATGCTCTGCCTCTGAAAGTTGCAGTTTCTTATCTGAAACTAAACTTGGAGTTTCTTATCTGAAACTGAAACTTGCAGTTTCTTCTCTGAGAATCACATTGTCTGCACTTTTATACTCCTATGAAACTACATTTTTTAAGTGCTAAAAATAGATCTCTAGAATTCATAAAATACTTCATATGCTCAATACTGCAAATCGGAAATTCAAAAGACATTCATATCTGAAAGTACTCTCAAAATACACAACACAAAACACAATTCACAACCTGCAAATACTAACAACCCTAAGCTCCTCCTGCCAATTCACAACCTGCCCGACTATTGGTCGGGGGGGGGGGGCAATCCCTCCTATTCCTCGGCGACAGACAGCCGCCCTGTGAGACGATGTGAACGGCGAGGGAGAGGATGGCGGGGAAGCGTCGTCGGGCCAACTATTTTTCTCCTCTTGCAGTTGGGTTCGGTCGACGAAGACTCCACCGGCTCGCTCTGGCACGACACCCTCACAAACAACACCCTGTAGATGCTCGATCCTTCAATCTCTGGTGGATGCTCCATTTGGGATCGATACTCCCACCACCGCTCCCTCACGATTGGATTCGGTGAATCTGTTTGCTCCATGGCCCAGAGGAGCAGCTCTATGTACTCCCGCGTGACTCCCTCCGGGAGTATCGCCGCTTTTTCGCTCTGTTGCAGATATCTGGCCATGGATGTCGCCGTCGCCGCTAGTTGGTCCTTGTTGTCAAACCAAGACTGTATCTCCAACATCCTAGCTAGCTTCACAGGGTCGCCGTCTGCGATCCTCATGTATCGGTTGTACTCCTCCATCGATCTACTTCTCCACAGCACCTTCACTCGTCGGCGGTGGTTTTTGAATGGAAGAGGAGAGGAGCAGCGCTGGTTTTGGTTTAGAATGGGAGAGGAGCGACGCTGGTGTTGGATTGGAATAGGAGAGGAGGGGCGGTGGTTTTGAAATGGAAGAGGAGAGGAGCGGCGCTGGATTTAGATTGGAACAGGAGAGGAGCGGCGATGGTTTAAGAGGAGAAGAGCGGAAGAGCGGCGCTGGTCTTGGAAGTATTTTTTTGTTTTGCGTATTTTGGGTTAAAGTTTGACCACGTACTGTATTTGACAAGCAAAATGTGAATGCATGTCACCAAAAATTGTATCGTTTAGTTCGTATCTGAATGTACTTTCAAATTATATTATTTTTGCAACGTATAAGATATATTTTATTTGCAAAAATCATGGTCAATTATGACCCAGAATAAAAGGGAGACTAGTTAATGTGGGGTCGCTTTCTTAATTGAAGGGTACATTGATTTTGATTTTGATCCAGTCACAGCGCGCCGGCCCTCTCGTCCAATCCTAAATCGCTGCCGCATGCTCCTCTCCCTCTTCTCCATTGCAAAACCACCTCCTCTCCTCTCCATCATCTCCATTCCAAAACCACCATGTCGCCTCTCCCTCTTCTCCATTGCAAAACCACCTCCTCTCCTCTCCATCATTTCCATTCCAAAACCACCGCCTTGCCTCCCCTCTTCTCTATTGCAAGACCACCGTTTCTCCTCCCATCTTCCAAAGCTAGCACCAAATCAGGCAGATCGCCGGCGGCGACCAGGCAAAGTTAGCCAGGTTGAAGGAGATCCTTACTTGGTTTGACAATGAGTGGGAGATTTCAAGGACGGTAGGGTTTAAGGTAAGCTTCGCACTAGCCTAATCTTCCACCTGCTCATGCTTACAATCGGTGTGACAGCTAATGAAAATCATGGTTACAATCAGTCTCCGAGTACTATGCCAATCACCCTTAAATAGCTCTGGACCTTTGGGTCAAAGTTGTGACACTGTGTACAAATAAAGAAAAATAGATTGGTGCTTCTTTCAGAAAAGAGTACTCCCTAGAAAACTGCCAATATAAGCTACTAGTATTTGGTTGGAGGATTTGCTGCCAAGAAAGATCCGTCCACAGAGAGCGCCACACATCCCATTGGTGGTGGTGGATGCCAATGCGTGCATGGAGCATGGTTGGTGTCGGTAATTTTTACTTGGCACACCTCCCACTCTGCATATATGCCGGTTCCATCCATACATTTGTGCAGTTCCACCAAAATGCAGCTGGATAACCCTGTTTGCACAGATAATGAAAAAGTGTGATTACATTATAGTGGCACTAGTTGATGAAACACGCAAAATAAGTAGAATAAAATATTGCGATAGTATCATAGTATGCCATGCTGCGAGGGCGAGATGGGCCCTGCGATGCCTCATACGGTACGCCACGCCTCATACTGGAAATCGTCCCAAGTCTCCCCGATACACCTTCTGCCAGTGATGAACATCAGTGTACAGCGGTAGTACAAGGAGGGGCCTTGAGACATTCAAATCTCTATTTTTGTGCAGATCAACTAAAATTAAGCACCCCAGTTTGCAGAAACGCTTAAACATTAACAATGGGACTAGTTGATGAAACATACATTAACAAAGAGAAGCACTTTCTTTATCTACATTGGAAATGAAATGATAGAGAGGACACTCGCTCTATTTTAACTGTATTATTACTTCATTTTATCAGTGACACTAGGGTCGAGCAGGTGGCAAACAAGGTGTAACGTGCGTCGCAAGGATGAAGGCCGGGGGTGCTTAGACTGGGATGCTGAAGCTGGCTCTTTCAGTTCCTGTCTTCCCCCTGATGTTTCTGTGGTAGTATTTGGGTTGTAATCCAAACTTGGTCGAGCTGGTGCTGCGTCCCCCTACCTGCCTAGCTTATGTGGCGAACTTGTCTCCTGCTAGTTCTCAGTCCGTTCTAGTAGTAGTTGCATAACTGCCCGTTTACACTGAGATGTTGTCGGATAATGGTTCTCTATGGTCGGGTTTCTTTAATGAAATCGGAGGGAACCCCCTCTTTCGATATATAAAAAAAACAGTGGCACTAGCGGTGCCAAAACATTGCCTCAAATTAATAGTGCCACTAGATTAAGGTGCAAAATAATAACATTACTGCTTTATCATGGCAGTGCCAAAACAGTAGCACAAGAGCAGGATCAACATGCATGATCTTTGGCAAACGGTCAGACCAAAAAGGAACATACCTCGTGATGGGAACCATATCTGCAGTCAACGCCATCGTAGAAGGGATGACACCAGTCACCAACATGGATGATTCAATTCATGGGACCTTTTGGTGTAGTTCACCTAAAATGAAGCAATGTCCCATGAGCTAGCAGCTTCTTCTTCTTTTTTTAAGAAAAGGGCTCCAACCCCGGTTCCATTTCCATCAAAAAACGAAACCCACAGAGCTTCTTCTTCATTAGTTGCAATAAAATTGAGAAACATCAAGGTTGGTCGTGAAGCTCCTGGAGAGTAGGCGGACCAGGACAGTTGCATGTCTAACGAAAAAAGCAACTTATCTTAATGGGAAATTTAGCAGGACATGAAAAAAAGTGCCATTGATTCATATTACTGGAGGCATTACATTGAAAACAACATTGGTTTAACGTGTCCTTACTTTTAACGGTGCGACTGCTACATTTTACCAGTGGCATTACATAAGAGCGGCTCGGGGCAACAAACATCAGAAGAGGATATCTGGGTTGGTCCCATTTTTGTTCGGTATATAGCCACCTTATACTGTGTGAGGCTAGCAAATCTAGTGCTGGACTTACTCTGTTGACTTGTCCCCCAGTCCCCACTTTCTTTCCTTTTTCAACCAATAGATCGGGTTTATATTGAGTTTGTACTGCATTCCCTTTATTTCCCTATTAGACCTAGAGACCAGTTGGATAGCCAATCTCTGCTACTTTTCGCCCCCATTATTTCCTCTTTCGACCAAGTCCTAGATTCAGGTAACAAATCTTCCCCCACCCCACCCCCTTTCTTCCTTGTTTGAACCAAGTACTACTAGATTCGAGTGCATAAACTAGTTTTACCTCTTAACAGTAAAAAATTAGGTGGTTTTTGAACAGCCGATCGATCCTATCTACACAAGGGGCCCTGAGAAATAGTAAAAGATACAAATGCAGCGACGTCAGAAGCCCGGGAAGTAGAGCAAGGCCGGTTTCGAAGGAAGTTATACCTGAGGGTCGCCGGGATGTCGCTAGGTGGGCGGCGGGAGGCCGGATCAGCCCACACTACGGCAGCGAGGAAGAAGGGGTGGGAGGCCCTCCCTCGCTAGCGATTCTTGGGAGAGAACGGCAAGGCACGCTAATCGGGACACGCCGGCAGTGGGTAAGAGCCGTCGCCGAGGACGACCGCGTGAACTTTGCACCTTCTCACCTTCCCCGACGGAGAGGATCCAGCTGGATCTGTGACCAGCGGTGAGTAGAGAGAGAGTGTGTGGCCACTGCTGTCGTGTTTAGATCGGGAGAGGACGAGACAGTGTGAAGAGAGCAACACTAGTAAGCAAGCGCGGAGGCTCCTGCCTATATAGTGGAGTACTAGTTTTCTTTTGTCTACCGGCCGGAGCCGGCTTGACCTCGGCAATGACTGTCGAGAAGTCTTCATGCACGTGCCCCAGAGGCGCAGTTGTCATCATTTTGATCTGAAGCACCGGATTATAACATATAACACGAAAAAATGCCACATGACAAGAAGTCATAACCTCACTGCCCAAAGGAGACAAGATGAATCCCGACGGACAAACTAGACGAGGATCAAAGCTCAAATTAAAGATAAACTCATAGAAAAGGGGTCCGTCGATAGATGTCCTAATTAACATAGCCGGCTTGACCTAGATGCCAGCCGAGTAGTCTTCGTGCATGTGCCCCCAATGACTAGCCCAACTCAGTTGTCGCTGTTTAACCCTCGTAGTGATTCGAAGCACATGACACCTAATTTTGCGAGATGACAAGAAACCTTTTTTTTATATTTTTCACCAGAACTACAGCCCTGTACAACACAGCCTGCACGATATGTAGACGATAGCCAATCCAGGCGTGTCTACTGGAGTCTGGTCACATGCATGGACGAACCGATCTTTCGTGTCTTGCAGGGATCGTCCAGGTACCAACGTATGTACTTCTATTAACTCACCCGACTTGCGGGGCCGGGGAGTGTGCCTATGGTCGGTTCTCAATTGCGGTCCCACATGTGTGTGCAAACGCAATATGACCCGCGTTCCATTTGGAGAGCGGCGTGCCAGACCGACCGACCATCTGGGGTGCGACGCGAACGCGATGGGCGTACTGTATACTCCGTACATGTGTACCGCCATTTTCTTGAGGCTTTGCTCCATGGCGCAATCCATGGATACAAAATTAGTATACTGTACTATTTAAAAGTCGAGGGCGGGGCTTTTCCCGCGCGGTAGGCGGGGCAGTTCCGCCTAGTCGGTTCGACAGAGACGCGAGAAGATGAGGGAGTAGGCTGCTGCAAACGTAGGGCTGTGTGATTTGACAGTGAGTTACTGCTGGACAGGTGGGGCCCGGTGATTTGACTTGCCATTATCATTTTAACTTCGGCTCTACGACCGGCTTAAGTCTCCCTATTCCTGACCACCTCCATACAGGTGCCTCTCCCGATGCTCCACCATGTAGAGGCTGGCTCTTGCTTGAGAGCCCACTCCTCCACTTTTTCCTTGCCTCTTTCCCCCACATATGCAAAAATGCCATGTAAAGCGGGCTTATAGCCCACTATTGTACTTGATCCTATAGGTGCTAAGCCTGCCACATAGGCATAGAGTCTGATGTGGCAAGTTAATTAAGAAGAGATAGACTAGTTTGGTGACCCCAGGAAGAAACGGTGATAAGCGCGTGTACCTAGATGAAGCAAACTTAGCAACAAAAAACTAAGCACCTATGCATTGGGAATTTGAGTTGCTAAACCATTTAATGCCCATAGCACCTCATCTAAGCACCATTTCATTGGAAGAGGTCACTCCTTGGCAAATGCAATAAATACTACGAAGAAAGAGATAGAGAGAAGTAAACAAAAAATACTCTTATAGCCAACCTTATAGCTAACCTTGTTGTATGAGTGACTAAGTGATGACTATGTATGACATGCCAACATCAGATAGCCTAACGCACCGTGTTAAATCTCCAAGGGCGTGACCGCGCGAGCGAGGCGACGGTCGTGGTAGGCGCGACCATGATACGGGCTGCTGGCAGCCCTTGGATCTGAGATCGAACGGTCGCATGCTAAGTTGCTGAAAATTTGCAGAATAACCCTCCTGGATAGGATATTCACCCATAGGTCTAGAATCACGCCATGCAATCGTTCGATCACAGATCCAAGGGCTCTCGGAAGCCCGTATCATGGGAGAATGGAAAGCTTCATATCACCTGTAATTTTCCCGACGCTTGACATGACATCGAAAGCCATTTAATTGGGCGTCGAGTAGACATGACATCTAATTGGGCCCCCATACTATTGTGCATGAATCCATTTATCCACCAGACAAGCCACTACCCTGCCATTCACACGCGCCCCCACTCGACATTTTTACAATCGATAAACCGCTCCTAGTCGTCTCATCCTTTCACATTACGGCAGTTCCACTAATCCTAACCCTCCTCCCAAATCCATGGCATCCCAAATCTCCATGATCGGCAGTGAGTACAAGGTTAGAACCATCACCGGTGATGAGTTCAACGTCATCTACACCCGTTCTTCCGCAACGGTGAAAGAATGCCTTGCTCGCTTCAAATGCATGTTCGAAAACTCAAATGACGAGTGGTCGCTGGGCTAGATGTTGAGTACACCACAGTCCTGGGAAGCGAGAAGAAACTAAAGGAGGCAGAGAAGAAGAAGCCCACCGTGATCCAGGTTTGCGTGCATGACTTATGCTTGGTCTACCACATATGCCATGCCGACGTTGAGTGCAAGGAATTTAAGAAGTTCCTCAAGGGCGGCCGAGTTAAATTCGTTACTGTAGACTTAGGAATGACAAAGAAATCTTGGGTCGGATAGGCCTCGTTGTAGGCGACCCCTTCGACCTCCAGAAGGAAGGCCTGGTGCCCTCCCTTGATCAGCCTTCAATGCTGACCCTGGCAGGAGCCATGGTTCATCCTTTGTACGGTGAACTGAAGAAACCTCCGCACACGTTTCATCGTGCATGGCGGTGGACTGTACTAGATATAGACCACATCCACTACGCTCCAATGGATGGCTACCTTTGTTTCAATATCTACAAGGGTTGGATGAAGAGCAAGAGCCAAGTGTGCAGTTCAAGCAAAGATGTATCGCCCAAGAGGAAGAGGGACAAGGACGAAGTCGAGGACGTGGATGAGGACTCCGAGTAAGGTGGCAGTGTTGTTGCTCATGGTGGTTCTAATGCAGTGTCTACTGGATTAGTTGCTTAGTTTAATTTCTAGTGTGCTTAGTTTTATTTGAGGGGTGTGTTGTGCTGAGCCCCCAGCAGAACTATGTTATGTTTCTTCTCGTTATATTTCGTACATTTCATCTTTTAGTTGGTATAGTACTACCACTCGTTTCTTGACATTATATACGTACAATATATATGGCCAACATCATATAGCCAGCAGTTTAGTTGTCAAAGAATTTCAGGGTGCTTAGTTTTGCCAAAGAATTCCAGGGTGCTTAGTTTTATTTGAGGGGTGTGTTGTGCTGGACACCATTAACTTATCATTGTGAGAATCGGCTTATTTTGTCATGTAACATGGTCAACGGGTTTGACGTGAAAATAACAATGTCTAATGGCATTTCTGAGCAAACATATAACTTAACGATGGCATTATTTAGAGATCTAATTGCATTTTTGAGCAGGCATCTCACGGATCGATGGCATTTTTTGAGTAGTTGTAACTTCTAATGGCAAAACTGAGTAGTGATACACAACTAGTGGCATAAATAATAAGAACCCAAGAAGTAAATAGGTATGCTAATTTCTTTATTTCTTTATACCTTTGTGTGCGAAACAATATACGCTGCCTCCCCCCGGATTTTCTTTACAGAGGCAACATAGAACTATATGAGTGCCTTGTTAAATTTTGGAATTATTCTGGGTTCGTTTGGCCTTTTTTATACATTAATTGAGTTTCTGGTCATTTAATGTGCATAATTCAAATTTGAACTACAAGCACATGCTCCCGTGCACCAAAGTTGACTGAAAAATCACATGTGTGTCCTCGGGTGAATTTCTAGGTCCCATGCAAGAAATGGGAATGAAATTCAAACATCTGGGCATCGTGGTTCGGCCGATAACATTGAGAAGCTTGGTTTTAAAATTCTTGTAAATCCAAAACACGCCTGAAAATCATGAAACTTGGCATGGTGTCATGTCATGGTACTACCATGCTGTGGTAAAAAAATTTGCAGAATAGGAACAAGTTTTTGTATAAGTTTCTTGCAAACCGGAGCTTCTCTCAAGAAGGCTCGTGGTTCTGAGAGGGAACGTGTCACCTTTGTGTGCATAATTCAAATTTTAAATACAAGCACATGCTCCAGCACCCTTGATCACAAGCGTCGTCGCGACGGGCTGACGCTCGCGGCGGTTGGCGTGGAGGAGGAGAGTGTACCATGGCCGCAGCACCCCTGATCCTTCCTCCACTGGCATGCAGTGGCTCGACGGAGCGCCGACCCGAGGGCCCTGTCGGTCGCAGATCGTCTTTGTTGGCGATGGCGATGAGGCTCCGGATGGTGGCTCTCCATTCATCAAGTTTCTCCGCAGCAGGAGGGAAATCGAGGAGCAGCTGCACGCGCCAAAGGTTCTGCTGGTGTGGGTGGTGGCGAAAGCTGCGTGGACCGTGGGGCGCTCCGACTTCTAACCATGTTTGAAGGAGCTCCGTCACGGCCCAGCGGCTGCGTGCCACTTTCGCCAGCGCTTCGGCGGGTACGCAGGCCCCCTTCGTCTTGTGGATGAAGCACAGGGCTCTTCCCACGACGGCGTCCAGGGTCATCAGCATGGTGATGCTGCTCGTCGCGCGCACCGTGGGAAGAGCGCGCTGTGGGCGCCGGGACAGGCGTCTTGGAGGTCGCTGCACCGCCTGTGGGTGGCACAGCAACGTTTTTGGAGGGCCCCGCGCCGCCTGCATGGGGCCTGGCCCCGCCTTGGGATTTAGTGGTGCGCGGCTCGTCATTCGGCGTACGAACAACGGCGCTCGCCAGGCTATGATCACCAGGGCGATGCTGATGCTCACGGGCTGCTGCCCGAGTTCTGTCCGCGACCGGTCCGCTGCTCGCTCGCACCGGATCGGTCCGCTTGGCTCCTGACGAGCCGACCACCGTGGTTGCCTTCTTCTTGGGAGCCATGGCGATGGAGAACTGCGTTACTGGCTGTAGAACCAGATGCTCACTACTCCGCGCCCCCTACCTGGCGCGCCAAAGATGTTGGTGTGAAACGACACCTATGGGATCAAGGGGATCCCTTCTACGTTGCGGGGCGCTGGAAGTGGTGAGGATAGCAGGATCGACAGTCAGTGCAAACACACGGGTCGTTTACCCAGGTTTGCGCCGCAGAGACACATAATACCCAAGTCCTGCTTTGGTGGTTGTATATCTGAGTTCTTGAGGAGCTCGAACTAGCTACAGGGAGCGTAACTTGTCCCAGGGTTCGAATCCTTCTCCTAGATGCCTTGGGTCTCCTTTTATAGGCAAAGGGATCGCCACAGTGGTACCAGGAGGTGGCATCGAGGTACTGTGGCTAAGCTTATCGCTAGCCATTACGGGACAAAACGCATTTAATGCGCCGCCGACGTGTCCCCCTTGCTTTACTGCCGCTTCGCCCCGTCTTAACACGCGCCTCGGCCAGTGGTGCAAGCGGTGCCATGTCGGCAGGCAGGCAGCTGAGGTGGCGCGGTGGTGGAGCCTTCAAGAAGATCTGCATGTACCACGTAAGCACGTGATGAGTTGGCGAAGGAGCCCTTCGTTGACACGCAGGTGCCTGCCCGGCTGGTGGGCTGGCAGCTGCATGGGATTGGCGGTGGAAAGCTTGGCGGGCGCGGGCCTGGCTGTGGCCTCGCGGATGCTCCCGGCAAGGGCCTTGCCGGGGCCCCGGCAAGGGTCTTGCCGTGGCGTCGCGGTTGTCCCCGGCAGGGATCTTGCCGGGGGTCTTGTGGTCTTCCTCGGCAAGGATCTTGCCGAGGCTTGTCATATCTTACTCTTCTGATCAAGAGTGTAGTTCCTTGTCTTCACAAAGATCTGCATGCCATCATGGAGGTGCCTCCCGAGCCCTGACCCAATGCAATGGTGTTGGAAGCCGTGGGCTCAAGGCTGGCTCGCTCCATTGGTGTTTGGGGCTGGCTGCCCCGGCAAGAGTCTTGCCGGGGCCGCGGAGGCTGCCCGGCAAGGACCTTGCCGGGGAAACCTGCTCCGTCCCTCTGCTCTTTGTGGTCTTGGTCTTGGCGTCGCCTTGCCTTGTCTTGTGCTTCTGGTTCCACCTCGGTTTACCTCCCTTGCCTTGCCAAGTGTGGCCGCGGCGCATGGCTCTGACTGCCCGTGCACAAGTAAAGGGGTAGAAAAGGAGAGCCCCTACTTTTGTACACCAACAAATACATCGATCAGATGTTATGTGACAGGAAGCCGAAGGACTGAGGAAGTCCCTGCAGAATTCACATGCATACTTTCTGGTGCAACAGCAAGTGCTGGAGGATTTAAGCACCAAACAAGAGAAAGTTAATAAGCTTGCTAAGCATCTTGCTAGCATTATGGGGTACCCAGGATATTGTTTCTTGAGCTCTTCTGAAGTGGTTTCAGTTATGGACTTGTTTTGCTGCGGCGTTTATATGCTGCTTTGTTCCCTATATTTGCACTGGTGGCGAACTTTGATGCCCAGTGGATGTAATATGTGTAATAGTCGTGATAGCCTAGCATAAGTTGCTTGCCTATTTATTTCCTTATTGTCTTGTTTATTTGTTTTCTTGTAGTCAGTGCAGTTCTTTTTCCGCGGTTTGCTAGTGGCCGCAATAACCTATTTTTTAAAACTAGGCCACATTAATTATGGGCTACATATTTACTGTAGTTAACATGGGCCTCCTACCGGCCGTAGAAACAATGGGCCTTCTAAGGGCCGTAGAAACAATGGGCCTTCTAAGGGCCGTAGAAACAATGGGCCTTATACGGGCCGTAGACACAATGGGCCTTCTACGGGCCATATCATCAATGGGCCTTCTACGGGCCGTATGATCGGTTGGCCAAACATGGGCCAATAACAAACCACATTATGGCCGTAAATGGGCTAGAGTTGAAATCGTCCGTTCATGGGCCGACCATAATGGGCCGTCGTTAATCGGCCGTATTTGATGACACTATGAAAATGGCCCAACGTATTAACGGGCCACAAACGAGTCGACTGTAACCACGGGCTGAATTTGGCCCACAAGCAGAAAATGATAGTAACGGGCCGAAAGTAAACGAATGCTGGAAATGAGCCCAAGAATAAATGGGCCCTGAGAAGGCCGAAAGATAACATGGGCTGGAAACGGCCCAATGGAATAATGGGCCGTTAATGGGTATAAAGTGATACACTGTTCATTACGGGCCAGTTTTACCACGGGCCGTTAATGGGCCGAGGGTTACTAAGGGCCTCATATGGGCCGAAAGACGTCATGGGCCATACATGGGCCGGAAGTTAAAACGGGCTAGAGTTATATTGGACGGCCCAGATGACGCTACTGGGCCTAATTCGGATAGGCCGTAAACGGGCCCTAGGTTAGCGGGCTGTAAAGGAGCTATATGCGAACAGGCCGTTAACAGGCTTGCCGTGGGCCGGCCCGCCACCTTTTGACCAAGTCAAACGGGCCGGCCTTTTCACAGGAATGGGCCTCTGTTGGGTCGTGCCACATGTCGACGTATCATAGGCGCTTTGGGTCCAATGAGGGGATGACATCTGTCCCAACAGCGAGCCGACACGTGTTCCCTCCAGCCAATGATGATTTTACACGTGGAAAATCCCCATTGGTCGGGGCTGTTAACGGGTTATCGGATCCAAAACCGGACCCGATAGCTTAACGGTGTTCGTTACGGTGGATGCCACGTGTCCGTCACCCTTGACGAAAGCACTTCTGTGACACGTGATTTATCGTCATGGAAGTGGACACTTCCGTGATGATAATTTTGCTAATGTCATGGAACACTTCTACGACAGCACAGGTATGACTATCTTGATTCTGTCATAAAATTGTCATGGATGTACATGCATGACAGAAAACGTGACCTACTATGACAAACACGTATCATCACGGAAGTGTATTTTTTTGTAGTGGAGCTCCTGAGGCGCGATGCTCAAGGGGCCCCCTTTAGCGTGCAAGCAACTCCCTGAAGGCAGGAAAGGAAGGTGGCGTCGCCGTAGCAAGGCTGCAAGAGCTAGAAATCCTGTGTCTCAGCACTGTGCTGGCTCGAATGCGTGACTTATCTTTAGCGATCCTGGGTTGATTCCTTGTGTTGCGCCCGGTTTGTGCGTCTGTGGTGGTGGTACTACTAGGTCAGGCTCACGCCAGTTCCCCCCATTTTTTCATGCTCTTCTAAGTGCTATACGTTCTCGGGTCCTGACCCTCGAGCAGGGCTCAGCTGCCGCGGGTATGCCAGGTCGTGATGCCGTGGTCAAAGCCAGGGGTGAGGGCTGGAGAGTCAGTAAGAGGTTCTGAGACGCGATGCTCAGGAGCCCCCCCTTTCACGCGCAAGCGAATCGCATGAGAGAAGGAATGAGCTGACGGGGCCTCCCATAGCTGGTGCTCCAGAGATTCCTGCGGGTTAGTTGAAGAGGAAATATAGCTCGTAATCATGCTGGCTGTCCTGCTGTTGATCGTCCCACAAGAAGATGAAGGCACTGAGGATCTGGTGAGGTGACATGCGCGGGGCGGGCCGCGAGCCAGAGCTCAATCTCTCAGGTTTTATCAACGTTGCCGGGACGGACCCGAGCACAAGAGTCGTGCAACATGTGGAGTCCTCGTCGCAGGGTGAGCAAGAGGCCGGTTAGCAACGCGGGATGCCGTGAGGTGCAACAAGTAAGCGGGCAGTGATCATAGGTAACTTATGCAAGGAGGCAAGCTAGTTCGAATAGATGTAAGAATGATACATGCCACAAGGACGGACCCATGCGGCCTGGGGATGATGCAGCCCGAGGGGCGCCCCCAACAGAGTAAGCTAAAGATGCAAAAAGATACATGCCGCAGGGACAGGCCCGTGCGACCTGGGAATGATGCAGCCCGAGGGGTGTTCCCAGCTGAATGAACCGGAAAATGTCACCTGGCATCATTGTCAAAGGGGTGTTGGGGTAGATGAAGACATGTGTTGAAGGAGTCGCTCCTCAAGAGCCGCCAGGGTCCTGAGCCTCAGGAGGCTCTGGGGGCCTGAGCGGTTCTTGAAGAACCGTTGCCATCTCTGCCAGGACTGCGTGATGCCTGGCCTCCTAAGCCGCCAGAATGCTCCGCAAGTGGTGCTGGAAGGTGACAACTGCGTTCGGCAAGTCGAAAGGCATGCGAACGTAGCTGTGAGGTGGACCCTCGCACCGACCAACACGCGAAGGCCAGAAACACTCCTGAGATGCGGCCCTGTTGAGCCTTGGGATGTGTACGCAAACGTGCAGCTCGTCGTCTGTGCTAGGACAAGGAGCTGCGTGATACGTCTCCAACGTATGTATAATTTTTGATTGTTCCATGCTATTATATTATCTGTTTTGGATGTTTAATGGGCTTTACTATGCACTTTTATATTATTTTTGGGACTAACCTACTAACCGGAGGCCCAGTGCAAATTGCTGTTTTTTTTGCCTATTTCAGTGTTTCGCAGAAAAGGAATATCAAACAGAGTCCAAACGGAATGAAACCTTCGCGAGGATCGTTTTTGGAACAAACGCAATCCAAGAGACTTGGAGTGGACGTCATGGAAGCAACGAGGTGTCCACGAGATAGGGAGGCGCACCCAGGGGGTAGGTGCGCCCCCACCCTCATGGGCCCCTCGTGGCTCCACCGACCTACTTCCTTCGCCTATATATACTCTTATAACCTGAAAACATCTAGGAGCACCATGAAACACTTTTTCCACCACCGGAACCTTTTGTACCGGTGAGATCCCATCTTGGGGCCTTTTCCGGCGCTCCGCCGGAGGGGGAATCGATCACGGAGGGCTTCTACATCAACACCATAGCCTCTCCGATGATGTGTGAGTAGTTTACCACAGACCTTCGGGTCCATAGTTATGAGCTAGATAGCTTCTTCTCTCTCTTTGGATCTCAATACAAAGTTCTCCTCGATTCTCTTGGAGATCTATTCGATGTAATACTTTTTGCGGTGTGTTTGTGGAGATCCGATGAATTGTGGGTATATGATCAAAAATTATCTATGAACAATATTTGATTCTTCTTTTATTTTTTATACGTATGATTTGATATCTTTGCAAGTCTCTTCGAATTATTAGTTTGGTTTGGCCTACTAGATTGATCTTTCTTGCAATGGGAGAAGTGCTTAGCTTTGTGTTCAATCTTCCGGTGTCCTTTCCTAGTGACAGCAGGGGCAACAAGGCACGTATTGTATTGTTGCCATCGAGGATAAAAAGATGGGGTTTATATCGTATTGCTTGAGTTTATCCCTCGACATCATGTCATCTTGCTTAATGCATTACTCTGTTCTTATGAACTTAATACTCTAGATGCATGCTGGATAGCGGTCGATGTGTGGAGTAATAGTAGTAGATGCAGAATCGTTTCGGTCTACTTGTCACGGACGTGATGCCTATATACATGATCATGCCTAGATATTCTCATAACTATGCACTTTTCTATCAATTGCTCGACAGTAATTTGTTCACCCACCATAGAACATGCTATCTTGCGAGAAGCCACTAGTGAAACCTATGCCCCCCGGGTCTATTTTCTATCATATTAATCTCCCGCCAATGTGCTATTTTTGTCACCGTTTATTTTGCAATCTTTACTTTCCAATCTATACAACAAAATACCAAAAATATTTATCTTATTTTCTTTATCAGATCTGATTTTTGCAAGTGGCCGTGAAAGGATTGACAACCCCTTTATCGCGTTGGTTGTAAGGTTCTTATTTGTTTGTGCATGTACGAGGGATTTGTGTGTAGTCTCCTACTGGATTGATAACTTGGTTCTCAAAAACTAAGGCAAATACTTACGCTACTTCGCTGCATCACCCTTTCCTCTTCAAGGGAAAACCAACGCATGCTCAAGAGGTAGCAAGAAGTATTTCTGGCGCCGTTGCCAAGGAGATCTACGCACAAGTCAAGACATACCAAGTACCCATCACAAACTCTTATCCCTAGCATTACATTATTTGCCATTTGCCTCTCGTTTTCCTCTCCCCCACTGCACCCTTGCTATTTTATTCGCCCTTTTTCCGTTCGTCTCTTTTCACTTGCTTCTTGTGAGCTTGTGTGTTGGATTATTTGCCCCGATGGCTTTACCTAAAAACGTTGATGCTCACCTTAGAAGGTTGGAAGAAATTGAAAACAACATTAGAAGCTTTATGACTTTGCAATTTGAGCATAATAATTTGTTCAGAAACGAGCTTAAGGAACAAAAAAGTTTTATGGAGTACATGAATAAAGAGCTTGATGATATGTCTAAGGAATTTTATGTTTTGAAATCTCAGTTTACCCATCTTGAAAATTTAGTAGGCCAAATTTCGGATAAGCAAGCCACCTTAGTTAATAAGATGGCCGCCAAGTCGGAACAGCTAGAGGGTAATAATAATGATGAAGATCTAAAAGCGATTGATGTGTCCCCTATTAAATCTTTGTTTTCCAATATGAATCTTGATAAAGATGGGACTAGAGATGAGTCAAATTTAGTTAGAAGGCGTCCCAATGATTCAGAGTTTTTAGATCTTGATGCAAAAATTGGTAAAAGTGGGATTGAAGAGGTCAAAACTTTACATAGCAATGAACCCACTATTTTGGATTTCAAGGATTAATTATGATAATTGCTCTTTGATAGATTGTATTTCCTTGTTGCAATCCGTGTTAAATTCTCCTCATGCTTATAGTCAAAATAAAGCTTTTACCAAACATATCGTTGATGCTTTAATGCAATCCTATGAAGAAAAACTTGAATTAGAAGTATCTATCCCTAGAAAACTTTATGATGAGTGGGAACCTACTATTAAAATTAAGATTAAAGATCATGAATGCTATGCTTTGTGTGATTTGGGTGCTAGTGTTTCCACGATTCCTAAAAATTTGTGTGATGTGCTAGGTTTCCATGAATTTGATGATTGTTCTTTAAATTTGCATGTTGCGGGTTCCACCATTAAGAAACCTATGGGAAGGATTAATGATGTTCTTATTGTTGCAAATAGGAATTATGTGCCCGTAGATTTCATTGTTCTTGATATAGATTGCAATCCTACATGTCCTATTATTCTTGGTAGACCTTTCCGTAGAACGATTGGTGCAATTATTGATATGAAAGAAGGAAATATTAGATTCCAATTTCCATTAAGGAAAGGCATGGAACAATTTCCTAGGAAAAAATTAAATTACCATATGAATCTATTATGAGATCCACTTATGGATTGCATACCAAAGATGACAATACCTAGATCTATCCTTGTTTTTATGCCTAGCTAGGGGCGTTAAACGATAGCGCTTGTTGGGAGGCAACCCAATTTTATTTTTGTGCCTTGCTTTTTGTTCCTGTTTACTAATAAATATTTCATCTAGCCTCTAGTTATATGTGGTTTTATTTTTTAATTAGTGTTTGTGCCAAGTAAAACCTATAGGATCTTCTTGGGTGATAATTATTTGATCTTGCTGAAAAAATCAGAAACTTTCTGCTCACGAAAACAATTGTTAAAAATCACCAGAAAGTGATAAAATACTGATTCCAATTGAAGTAGATCAACAATTGAATTATATAGGTCGTCCTATTTTGGTAGATGTTTCCGAGTTACAGAAGTTTGCGCTGGATACAGATTATTACAGACTGTTCTGTTTTTGACAGATTCTGTTTTTCGTGTGTTGTTTGCTTATTTTGATGAATCTATGGCTAGTATCGGGGGGGGGGGGGGGGGGTATGAACCATAGAGAAGTTGGAATACAGTAGGTTTAACACCAATATAAATAAAGAATGAGTTCATTACAATACTTTAATGTGGTGGTTTGTTTTATTTCGCTAACGGAGCTCATTAGATTTTCTGTTGAGTTTTGTGTTGTGAAGTTTTCAAGTTTGTGGGTAAAGATTTGATGGATTTTGGAACAAGGATTGGCAAGAGCCTAAGATTGGGGATTCCCAAGGCACCCCAAGGTAAAATTCAAGGACAACCAAAAGCCTAAGCTTGGGAATGCCCCGGAAGGCATCCCCTCTTTCGTCTTCGTCTATCGGTAACTTTACTCGATGCTATATTTTTATTCACCACATGATATGTGTTTTGCTTGGAGCGTCTTGGATGATTTGATTATTTTCTTTTTAGTTTACCACAATCATCCTTCCTGTACACACCTTTTGGAGAGACACACATGAATCGGAATTTATTAGAATACTCTATGTGCTTCACTTATATCTTTTGAGCTAGATAATTTTGCTCTAGTGCTTCGCTTATATCTTTTTAGAGCACGGTGGTGGTTTATTTTATAGAAATTATTGATCTCTCATGCTTCACTTATATTATTTTGAGTGCTTTTATAACAGCATGGTGTCAGGACCCCGATTCTAAGTCACACCGATCTAGCCTGTAACACCTCATATCACTTTGCGGCCTCACGCACGGTATTCCCATGGGTGTCGCCTTACCATGGCCCGGGACCGTTTGCGCCTTTTGGCTCACATATATGATAGTGTCGCTAGCATCCATATGACAGAGAACCCGGGCCGACATGGCTAGTCGTGAACCCAAAGCGGCACTAACTTACGGGGACATGCATACATGAATCAACATCGAGCATGTCGGTCAGTAGCGTGTGAATCCGGGCTGTAGCACTGGGCTAACAGGACTCCGGGAACCCGGGCTGTAGCAGGCTAGGCAGGACTCCGGATGTCACCGCGTGACATTTCCCCAAAGGGACAGACACAGGAACGAAGTGAAACACATGCCGGCCAGTCAAGTGTTCCGGAGCAGTAGTGCTGGGCTAGCAGGACTCCGGTGAACCGGGCTGTAGCGGACTACTATGGCTCATGGAAGCACAAGACTACATTTCCCCATAAGAGTGGCTACCAAGGATAAACAACTAGATTGTCGGATCCCACACATACCAAGCATTTCAATCATACACACAATATGCTCGATATGTGCAAAGACAACATGGCATCACAACAAGACTCTACGACTCAGAGTATTTATTCACTAGGCTCCGAGGAGCGAGATATTACAAACATGGGTCTCTCGACCCAGCATTCAGAGCATACAAGTCAAACACATGCGGAAGCTTAACATGTTTGAGTACAGACAACTATAAATGAAAAAGGCTGAGAAGCCTGACTATCTACTAGATCCTGCCGAGGGCACAAGATCGTAGCTGAGGTAACAAGCTAAACGTCGAAGTCCACGCGGAACTACTAGTGAGACTGAAGTCTCTCTGCAAAACATAAATTAAGCAAACGTGAGTAAAAATGTACCCAGCAAGACTTACATCAGAACTAACTACATATGCATCGGTATCAATAAAGGGGTGGTGGAGTTTAACTGCAGCAAGCCATCTTTGACTCGGTGGCTATCCTGAACTACGAATGCTGGTAACTCTTTTGAGGTGGCGCACACGAGTCCACATATTCACCATATCAATACACCACTATGGATCCGCTCCCGTCTCCCTACGAGAATGCCATCCATAGCACTCACGCTTATCTTGCGCATTTTAGAGTATCCACTTTCACTTGTCTATGAACTGTACAGGCAACTCAGAAGTCCTTTACCGCGGACACGGCTATTCGAATAGATGATGTTAACCCTGAAGGGGTGTACTTCTTCACACACGCTCTCACCACTTACCGCCGTTTACACGACATGTACTCGGCAACCTTCAAGCGGAAGCCCAACGTGGGTGTCGGCCACAGCCTACCTAAACACTCAAGTCTCTAGTCCAGGTTTATCGCCTATTCAGGTTCCATCCGCAGGGAGTCCGGCTGAGGTTTCCACATACGGCCCCGAACGATGTGTACAGGGTTCCGCGACACCAAACGGGCGCCCGGCATACCCGGCCACGTGCCTACCGCATCACAGCCCACCCCTCGGGTCAGCGCTGCCCACGGCCTCCAGCATACTACAAACACCAGAAACTACTTGCAACTCCTGGACAGAGGACAAGGGTGATTAAGAAGCCGAGAGGGTCCATTGGTTTCAGGCCCAATGCGTGGTGGTAACTGTTTCATGGATCACAAACACAGAACTCAGTTCCTGAGGACGGCTTCAGTGAGACAACCCACCATGTACTCCTACATGGCCTCTCACCGCTACCTTTACCAAATCGTGTTCACACACTTAGCTCACACACAGTAGGACATGTTCATCACTGTTCCAATTCATCCCTGATGAATCAGACCTGACACAACTCTAAGCATAGCAGGCATGACAAAAAAGCATGAATGAGTAGGCACATCAGGGCTCAAACAACTCCTACTCATGCTAGTGGGTTTCATCTATTTACTGTGGCAATGACAGGTCATGTAGAGGATAAAGGGGTTCAACTACCGCAGCAAGTAACAGATGAATTGTTGTTGTCCTAATGCAGTAAAAGAGAGCAGGAGCGAGAGAGTGGGATTGTATCAGAATCAACAAGGGGGTTATGCTTGCCTGGTGTCGGTGTCAAAACCGGCGGATCTCGGGTAGGGGGTCCCGATCTGTGCATCTAAGGCTAATGGTAACATGAGGCAAGGGACACGATGTTTTACCCAGGTTCGGGCCCTCTCGATGGAGGTAAAACCCTACTTCCTGCTTGATTGATCTTGATGATATGAGTATTACAAGAGTTGATCTACCACGAGATCGTAGAGGCTAAACCCTAGGAGCTAGCCTATGATGATTATGATTGTCCCTATACGGACCAAACCCTCCGGTTTATATAGACACCGGAGGGGGCTAGGGTTTACACAAAGTCAGTTACAAGGAAGGAAATCTAATATCGGGATCGCCAAGCTTGTCTTCCACGCAAAGGAGAGTCCCATCCGGACACGGGACGAAGTCTTGAGTCTTGTATCTTCACGGTCCATCAGTCCGACCAGAGAATATAGTCCGGCTGTCCGGATACCCCCTAATCCAGGACTCCCTCAGTAGCCCCTGAACCAGGCTTCAATGACGATGAGTCCGGCGCGCAGTTTGTCTTCGGCATTGCAAGGCGGGTTCCATCTCCGAATATTCCAAAGTATCTGTTGTAACGCCCAGTGTCCGGCTTCCCATCAATGTTGCACTCCTCGGCTTCTGTACCTTAATAATGGAAATCTCCACGTGTCGAGCGAATGCGAGAAGTCGGGGCATTTTTGCATTTGCCACCCTGACCATGTTAGTAAATCGTCTATTAAAGAGACGGGAATCCTCAGATCCAAATCACACCTTCTTCCCCAAGCGAGGAATCACTAGAGCGCACCCGAAAAGACCATCCTATCAGGGCCGGCCACCGCAGCTCCTCCTCTCTCTCCAGCAGCACTAAGACAGGCGAGTGGGTGAAGTGTACCGTATCCCACGGTCGATTAGTGGAGTTGCAGACCCAGGGGTTCCTCCCGCCCGCATACATGGTCCCCGTCCAAGCCGGACTAGCCACCTACAATGGAGGGAAGCAGGCGGAGAGTTTTTCCAACCCATCCAAGGGGAGCAGGTATGCCTTGTCCCTTACTAGCTGAGGGGGCTCGGATTTCCGATCCATCCATTCCTCCGAGGGCTCCTAGAGTACTACGGCCTCCAGCTGCATAATTTTACCCCCGCCTCCATACTACATATCGCAGGTTATGTCGCCCTATGTGAGCTATTTCTGGGCTGCGAAGCTCATTTCGAGCTATGGAAGAGGCTATTCTGCCTCGTCCCTCGCAATCAGGAGGGATCAATATATCAAGTGGGCGGAGCCGAAATATGGCGCATCATCGAAACCGGATACCTGTCCGGTACCCCGAAGAAGATGTCCGAAGACTGGCCTTCGGAGTGGTTTTATATAGAGGACGTCCCCCTTCCGGACCCTGTTAGGATGGGCCTCCCTGAGTTTTCTAATGCCCCGTTGAAGAAACGCCATAGCTGGCGCCCTTGGAGCCCCCAGGCGGAAGATAGCAGAGAAGTCCTTTATCTGATGGGCAGGATAAGAATGCTGGCCCAATCAGGACTGACAATAATCGAAGTTATGTCAATATGTATAATGCGGGGGGTGCAGCCACTTCAGTATCGGGGAAAACCCATGTGGCACTTCAATGGAGAAGACGATGCCACCCGCTGCGGTCGTAAAGGTCCGGACTCCGCCACTGCTCTGGCGGAGATACTGTCCGGTCTGTACAAAGGAGAGGAAGAGGAGTTTGCCCGTATCAAACCAAGGGATGGATTTTCCTTGTACAACCCCCCAAGCTTGGTGAGCCGCCATCTTTTACCCAACTCCATCCATTCCCGCATTCCTTATCACAAATATTCACCTTGCTAGTTCATAACAGGAACTGCGAAGGGCCGTGAAGGAGGTTCACAGCCCGGCTCCACAGCCAGAGGACCCCGACAGGGCCCTCGACCTCGGACTCGAAGAAGATCCGAAAATATTCGTAGAGCTCGTCGACAAGACGTTTTACCAGGCAAGCCGTGACGGTACTCTGGTGCCTATCATAGCCGATTATCCCGGCCTACTCCCTGCATCGCATGTAAGTGAAACCGGAGTCCTGACTTCCAAGGAGGATCCTTTCTTTGCACTTTACCCACCGCACATGTATTGCGTTTCACAGGGAAGGCAATCGGGGTGCCGCGCCGAACCCGCGATGACTTGCCAACAAGGGGCACCGAAGCCGGGTAGGCTTAAGAGGAAGGCGGTCAGGACCGAGACGCCGTTACAAAGGTATGATTTAAAACCTGCTCCGTAATCGTCGTCTTTAAAATATAACAATATCCTTTGTCCCCGGCAGAAAAAGTGACCGCCGGACTGTAACCGGCGACCCTACCCACCACGTCTCCACCAGCCGAACTCCAGAGCCGGACTCAAGGGCGGAAGCCAACGTGGGGACAACGCCGGACCGTCCTCCTACAGAGGATGCAGATAGAATATCCGCCACAAATTCCGAGGTGGAGAGCGCCATGAATCACAGGCACCGTCGGGCCGTACTCCGCGACCCAAATTTCTCCGAAGAGGCGTTTAATGCCTTAAGCTCGGGAGAAGCATACATCCGAGCTGCTCAAGGTGGACTTGCTAGTGCCACAGATCAGTATTTACAGGATATACAGGTAAGAAAAATCTGACGAATATGTATATCAGTAGCCCCTGAGACTTGAAACAGTTGGCACAACTGATTTAAGGATCATTGTATGCCCAGGTTGTTACAGAGAAGAATACCCATTTGTCTCAAGAGCTGGAGGGGTGCAAAGCCCAGCTAAAGGCCGCTCTTGCCAAAATCGAGGAATCCAAGAAGACCTCTTCTGGTAATACTTGTCTTTGAGGAACAAGAATGTAATAATGTGTTCCAGTTAGTCTTCGGCATGTTCGCAAACCTAACAATAGATTATGCAGGCAATCCCGGAGTGAGTCCGGAGATAGCCCCAGGGGATGGGCCACATGTTCAACGACAGCTAGAGGCTGGTGAACGCGTGCTTGCACGGGTTATTCAAGAGAAAAATAATCTCCAAGATGCCCACACCCGGCTGGGCGTTGAACTACAAGATGTTCGGGCCCAGCTTGCTGACTCCGTGAAGGAGAATAAAAGGCTTCGACGTGGCATTTTTAGTAAGTGCTCAAGCGAACCTCTATACAGTTCGGCGAAGAAGCGGGTTAACAAAGTTGTGTCTGTAGGTATGCTGACAGGCCGCCGCGAAGAGGAGATGCCCGGGTCCACGGGCGATTTACTGCAGGACCTCTCACAGCTACACGAACAAGTCCGGCAGGTGATGCAGGGTATTGCCCAAGCCTTGTGGCCATCCGCCTCCCTGCCAGGAGGTATGGAAGAGCTATTAGAGATGCTCCAGGGAGCGCGGCGGCACTTCCAATTGTGGAAGATGTCAGCCTGCCGACAAGGTGCAAGGGAAGCCTGGGCCATGGTGAAGACGCGCTACACCAAGCTTGACCCGAACCATATGGCCGAAGTCGGACCGGCGGGGCCAGATGGGCAAGAAATTCCCGTGAGTCTGGTGTATGACCAGGTAGCGTTAGCCGCAAAGTATTCCCAACAGGACTGCAAGCTAGATAGCCTGTTGGACGGTATAGAGGAAGAATACAGTCAGTCCAAGTGACTATGTAATTTAATGGACATATGTAGTCCCTAGCCGGATTAAAAATCATTTGTCATGGCGGACCTTTTCGCTTCAGCCCCCGGATCCGACAGTCCGGGGTGTACCCGAATACCCGCTTAGTTATGCAGAACCGGGGTATGCATGGAAACCAGGCATAGGGGTCATAAGTGCGTGAACAGACAAGTACCCAACTAGTTATGTTATATTACATGGGTAGTAAGAAACATCTTCCAGGGAGAATAGTTCCGTTAGGGGTTCCTTTCCCTGGGTACGCATGCATCGATGTACATGTCCGGATTGCGAACAGAAACGCAGGATACAAAACATCTGGGGATTCACGTTGTAATAAATGAAAGAAATATCTTTTGTTCACCGACCGAATATTCCCTTAAGAACGCTAGCTTTCGGCTTCACCCAGTCTGAGGTACACATCCGGCTCAACCGGTAGTAACAATCGCAGAGGTGCTCCCCTTATGCCCTAGCTGAATTAACGGGAACATAGGGCATAAGCACAAGAGCCAGGCAACCCAGCATGGCCACATCTTAAGTCATATCGATGCATATAATGGTGAAGAAAAGGCACATGGAGAAAGAACGCATATGTGATAGGCAATATGCCATGAAAGTAATTATATTTAGCTTCCGTATGGGAAGCCCCCAGGTATGGTTTGCACACATGGTGCGGCCGGAGTAATCCGAACATCCGCACTGTATTGAATACATTGTGTGAAAAAAAGAAAAAAGGCGAGAATGGAAAGAAAGAAGGGAGGAGCATAATTGAAAGGGGCGGGGTTAAGGAGACGGACACTGAGTTCGACACTTAGGCGTAGAATCTCCGGAGTCTGGCCGCGTTCCATGGGTTCGGCTCGAGTCTGTTATCGGAAGCATTACGTAGGCAGTACGCTCCTCCGGTGAGAACTTTATCAATAATGAAGGGACCCTCCCATTTAGGTTTGAGCTTGTCCTTCTTCTTCTCCGGTAGGCGTAAAACAAGTTCGCCAATATTATAAGTTTTGGCCCGCACTTCTCTGCTTTGATATCGTCGAGCCTGCTGCTGATAGAATGCGGAACGGGCTTTGGCGATGTCGCGCTCCTCCTCCAGGGCATCTAAGTTGTCCTGCTGATCTAACTCGGCTTCCTTCTCTTCGTACAGGCGCACGCGAGGTGAGTCGTGTATTATGTCGCAGGGTAGTACTGCTTCTGCGCCGTACACCATAAAAATGGTGTGTATCCGATGGTGCAATTTGGCGTGGTCCGCAGCCCCCAGAGTATGGAGTCGAGCTCCTCGACCCAGTGCGTGTCCGATTCTGTCAAGGACCGCACTAGTCTGGGTTTGATGCCGCTCATAATGAGACCATTTGCACGTTCGACCTGGCCGTTTGTTTGGGGATGGTAGACGGAGGCGTAATCGAGCTTAATGCCTATGTTGCCGCACCAAGTTTTCACTTCATCGGCTGTGAAGTTTGAGCCATTGTCAGTGATGATGCTATGGGGGACGCCGTAACGGTGTACAACCCCTGATATGAAGTCTATCACTGGTCCGGATTTGGCCGTTTTGATTGGTTTGGCTTCTATCCATTTGGTGAACTTGTCCACCATGACCAATAAGTATTTTTTCTTATGGCTTCCCCCTTTAAGAGGTCCTACCATATCCAGCCCCTAGACCGCGAAAGGCCAAGTAATGGGGATTGTTTGGAGAGCGGTAGGGGGCATATGGCTCTGATTAGCAAAGAGCTGGCAACCGACGCAGTGTTGGACAAGGTCTTGTGCATCTGCTTGGGCTGTCGGCCAATAGAAACCTGTACGGAAGGCCTTGCTGACAAGTGCCCAAGCCGTAGCGTGGTGCCCGCCGAGTCCGGCATGGATTTCTGCCAAGAGCTTCCGCCCTTCATCTTCGGAGATGCATCTTTGAAGCACTCCGGTTGCACTTTTCTTGTAGAGTTCTCCTTCATGGACTTTGTAGGCCTTTGAACGCCGCACAATACAACGTGCTTCATTTTGGTCCTCGGGGAGCTCCTGCCTATTTAGGTAGGCCAAGAAAGGCTCGGTCCACAAGGCAATTACAGCCATGATTTCGTGGGCCGAAGGTGTTATTTCGGTGGCAAAGCCCCCGATTACATCAGATGGTTCAGAATCTTGGGTTGTGTTCAGAGCCAGGCTAGCGTTGCCGGACTCCCCTTCCCATACCACGGATGGCTTGAACAGCCTTTCCAGGAATATATTAGGTGGGACATGGTGGAATTCGAGCCCCTCGAACCAGGCTGATATTTTGAGGACGGCATTACGGTAGGCCGCCATTTTCGGATCCTTGGCATCAAAGTCTCCGTTTATTTGTGATATTGCGAGGTTTGAATCCCTGCGCACCTCTAGGTGTTGAATGCCCATAGAGACTGCCATCTGAAGACCATGTAATAGAGCCTCATATTCGGCTGCGTTGTTGGAGTCTGTGTATAATATTTGGAGTACGTACTGGACTGTGTCCCCGGTGGGGGAAGTCAGGACTACACCTGCCCCCAATCCGGCCAGCATTTTAGAGCCGTCGAAGTGCATGATCCAATTAGAGTACGTGCCGTACTCTTTAGGGAGTTCGGCTTCTGTCCATTCGGCGACGAAGTCGGCCAATACTTGCGACTTAAGGGCCCGCCGTGGTTTATATGTTATGTCGAACGGAAGGAGCTTGATGGCCCATTTAGCAATCCGTCACGTGGCATCGCGGTTGTTGATTATGTCGTTGAGGGGTACTTCAGAGGCCACCGTAATCAAACACTCTTGAAAATAGTGTCATAGCTTCCGGGATGCCATGAAGACTGCGTACGCTATCTTTTGATAGTGTGGGTATCGGGATTTGCATGGAGTGAGGACGGTGGACACATAATATACCGGCTTTTGGAGTGGGAACTTGTATCCGTCTGCTTCTCGTTCGGCGGTGAGCACTGCACTTACAACCTGATGTGTCGCAGCTATGTATAGTAGCATAGGTTCGCCAATATTTGGTGCTGTCAGGACTGGATTACTGGCCAATAGGGTCTTTATTTCGTCCAGTCCAGCCGCAGTTGCATCCGTCCACACGAAGTGTTCGGTTCGTCGAAGAAGGCGATAAAGAGGCAGTGCTTTTTCTCCTAATCTGGAGATAAAGCGGCTTAATGCAGCCACGCATCCAGCTAGTTTCTGGATATGCTTGAGGTCTGTTGGTATAGCCAACTGTGACAGAGCTCGGATTTTTGCCGGATTTGCTTCAATTCCTCTATTGGAAACAATGAAGCCGAGCAACTTCCCGGAGGGTACGCCGAAAACACATTTTTCCGGGTTTAGCTTGATGTCATATGTTCGGAGGTTATCGAATGTAAGCCTCAAGTCATCTATCAGGGTTTCGACATGTCTTGTTTTAATGACCACGTCGTCCACATATGCCTCCACTGTTTTGCCGATTTGCTTCTCCAGGCATGTTTGAATCATGCGCTGATAGGTTGCGCCGGCATTTTTAAGCCCGAAAGGCATAGTGTTGAAGCAGAAAGGACCATATGGCGTTATGAAGGCCGTTGCGGCTTGGTCGGGCTCTGCCATCTTTATTTGATGGTATCCGGAGTATGCGTCGAGAAAGCATAGTGAATCGTGTCCTGCAGTGGTGTCGATGATTTGGTCGATGCGAGGGAGGGGGAAGGGGTCCTTGGGGCAAGCCTTGTTGAGGTCTTTGAAATCGACGCATATGCGCCAGGATTTGTCCTTCTTTGGTACCATTACCAGATTTGCCAGCCAATCCGGATGTTTGATATCTCTGATGAATCCGGATTTGAGTAGCTTGGCTAGCTCTTCTCCCATGGCTTGCCGTTTAGGCTCTGAGTAGCGCCTAAGAGTCTGCTTGACTGGCTTGTATCATTTCAATATATTGAGGCTGTGTTCGGCCAGCCTGCATGGGATGCCCGACATGTCCGAAGGATGCCAGGCGAAAATGTCCCGATTCTCGCATAGGAAGTCTCGCAGTGCGGCGTCCATTGTGGGGCTCAACTGTGTCCCGATGGAAGCCATCTTCGTGGGGTCCGTTGGATGGACCTGAAATTTGACTATCTCATCTGCGGGTTTAAATGAGGTGGACTTGGGTCGTTTGTCGAGTATCACATCGTCCCTGTGCACTGTGGCGCGCAACGTTGTTAGCTCTTCGGCTGCTAGGGCTTCGGATAATGCTTCCAGGGCTAGTGCTGCAGTTTTATTTTCGGCGCGGAGTGCGACGTCCGGATCACTGGCTAGAGTGATGATTCCATTGGGTCCGGGCATTTTAAGCTTCATGTACCCGTAATGTGGTATAGCTTGAAAGCTAGAGAATGCGTGCCGCCCTAAAAGGGCGTGGTATCCGCTGCTGAAAGGAGCCACTTGGAATGTGATTTCTTCGGACCTGTAATTCTCCGGGGTGCCGAATACCACATCGAGTGTGATTTTTCCCGCACACCGCGCCTCCCGACTAGGGATGATTCCCCTGAAGGTTGTGCCGCTCTGTTCGATGCGGCTTTTATCAATTTCCATCTTGTTGAGTGTTTCCTCATAGATCAATTTTAATCCGCTTCCGCCGTCCATGAGTACTTTAGTGAGTCGGAAGCCGTCCACGATTGGGCTAAGGACCAAAGCGGCTGGTGCCCGGACTGTATGGAATTGAGGTTCGTCACTAGAACTGAAAGTTATAGCAGTGTCGTTCCATGGATTTATTTTTGCCACATGGCGGATTTCGGCGATACTTCGATGAGCTCGCTTGCGCCTATTATTTGAGGCGAAAGTCTCGAAGACTGTCAATACTGCATTGTTATCTTCGGCGAGATGTTGTTCTTCTTTATGATTTACCAGAAGATCCTCGCCGCTTTTTGCTACCTGCCGGAGTATCCAACATGCTCTAAGGCTATGCGTTGGCATAGCGTCCGACGTGCTGTGAATTTTGCATGGCCCATCGAGCCATTCTTCCAATACGGTTCCACGCCCTGGGGTGGGCTTTGGTTTTTTGGGAATTGGATCGGGTAACTTACGAGAGTTTGCCCTGTTAGTTCGGAGGAAGGGTTTAGTGAGAGCCGGATTGTCCAAAAGTCTGTTTGGGTTTTCCAGGCGCTTTCCATCGTACAGTACTTCTGTACTATGGCTGCTAAGTCGGCAAAGTGTACTATGTCACGGCGACTTATAGCATTAAGGATCCCCTTGCTCGTGCAATTTTTGCAAAAAAGCGAGATTGCATCTTCCTGGCTACAGTCCTCAACCTTGTTCATCACAAGGAGGAATCTGGCCCAGTAGCGATGTACTGTCTCTTGGGGCTCTTGTCTTATATGGGAGAGACGGCTTAAGTCTGGGTGGGCGGGATTAGTTGAATCTAGATTCTGATCCGATCTAACGCCCAGGGGTAGAGGAGCTTCCGGGCCTGACAGCTCGGGCTTCGGGGTGCTGCCCAATTTTTCCGGCCCGTTGCCCGATTGTGAGTTCGGGGCCTGGGTCATGTCCTGCCGCGAACGGGTATCCGGCTCAGAGAGCTCGGCAATCCGGACATAGTTCGTCCTCAAAATAGAGGGATAATCCATGTCCGGCTCTTCCACTACTGCTATCTCGTGGGTGACCGGTGGGGATTTAATATCCCTTTGGTCGGGTTTAAGCCCAATCCGATCATAGTCTGTAGCGACCACTACTAGGAAAAGGGCTACAGATGAAATGGCCACTAATGGCGCACCAGACATGTGGTGCGCCACTACTATATAGCAGTGGCGCACCATGTGCTGGTGCGCCATTAGTGTGAAAGACACTAATGGCGCACCAGACACACGGTGCGCCACTAGTAACAATTTTTTTTTATTTTTCCAAACATACTAATGGCGCACCAGGGCACAGTGCGCCATTACTAGTTCTAACTAGTAATGGCGCACCAGCCACATAGTGCGCCACTAGTATATTTTTTATATTTTTTATTTTGCAAAACTACTAATGGCGCACCAGGGAATAGTGCGCCATTACTAGTTTAAACTATTAATGGCGCACTGTGCCCCGGTGCGCCATTAGTATATATTTTTTATTTTTTTGCAAAACTACTAATGGCGCACCACCAGCAGGTGCGCCATTAGTAACCAGGGTTACTAATGGCGCATTTGTAGGTGGTGCGCCATTAGTAACCTGCGACCAGCTAGATATTTTGGACAGCCATACCTACCCACTCACTTTCCCCACTTCATTCTCTCCACCTCCTCCTCCAAGCTTGTCTCGGCTGCCTCCTCCTCCTCACCTCATTTGCACCATAGATTCATCCAAATTAAGTGGTTAAATTACCTTTTTTGATAGGTAAGTAAGGGGGAAGCTATCTTTATGTTGTTCTCCCTCCAACAACGTGCACATGCACTTTTTATGGCCTAGCTAGATCTATGTATGTTTGTGGTGTTGCATATATGTTTGTGTTTGCAGGTACCGGTATTTGAAATGTGATAGTTGCCAATATTTTGCCAGAATGTTGATTCATTTCCGTTTCGGCGAGAATTTTGGCACTATGCATTCTTTTTGGTCCTATTTTTAGGGAAAGTCATGCCAAATTTTTTCTTGGTTCTAAAATATCGTTTTGCTCTACCCCGCAGGCGACCATGGTCCGCACGATGACCGAAGGCATCGTGAATAGGTTTTCAAGCTCCGCGAAGGCGGAGATGCTTCAAAAGAACGAGACGGAGATAAGATGTCCGTGTCAAAGATGCAAGCTGAAGAGCCTTATTGCGGACCCGGATTCCGGGCAGGTGCGGGACCACCTGCTCTTGCGTGGTTTCATGGATGGGTATCGGTGGCAAGGTGATGAAGATGACTATGAAGTCGTCCATGGGGGCCGGGCAAGAAATGAGGAAGGGCAGCAAGACAACCACCGCGGCTCGGGCGGGCGAGAAGACGAAGAATCTCCAGGACATGATCACGACGGTGATGTTGTACACAGTCATCATGTAGAAGATGCAGGACATGATGATGAGGAAGATGCCGGAGCAGACAAAGGGCATGATCATGAAGATGAAGATGCCGGCGGAGCAGACGACGATGGACCATCGATGGGCTGGGTGCAGGACCCTCATATTCAAGAGCTGCTTCTCAAGCAGACGGATAACGCAAGAGCTGCCGCCCGAGAGAAAGCCAAGCTGGATCAACTGGAGATAGACGTGGTTACTCCATTGTATGAAGGATGCAGGCCCGAGAATACCCGCCTGAAAGTAACGCTCATGGCTCTAGAGATGAAGGTAAAACACAAAATGACCGACGCATGCTTCGACGAGAACATGTCATTCTGGCACGAACGTCTTCCCAAGGGGAACAAGTACCCGACCAGTTTCGAGGAGGCGAAGAAAATCGTGTGTCCTCTGGATTTACCGCACGTGAAATACCATGTGTGCATGAACAATTGCATCATTTATCAGGACGAGCACGCGGAGTCTACCATATGTCCGGTGTGCGGCGTCACTCGATACAAGAAGAGGAAGAAAGCTCCTCGAAAAGTGGTGTGGTACTTTCCGATCACTCCTCGTTTGCAGCGGTATTTCACGGACCCTAAGGTAGCAAAGCTCCTGCGTTGGCACGCGGATAGGGAGGAGAAGAAGCGAGAAGATGACGCAAATGATCCGGAGATAAATAAAAAAGACAAGATGCTGAGTCACCCTAAGGATGGGAGCCAGTGGCAAGCGTTGAACTTCGAACACCCAGAATTTGGGAAGGATCCAAGGAACATCGTGCTGGGCGCGAGCACCGATGGAGTCAATCCGTTTGGCAGCCAGAGAATCACACACATCACCTGGCCTGTGTTTGTGTGGATGTACAACCTTCCCCCCTGGTTGTGCATGAAGAGGAAGTACATTCACATGAGTATGCTAATTGAAGGGCTGAAACAACCAGGGAACGACATCAATCTGTATCTGGGGCTGCTGAAAGAGGAGCTAGACACGCTGTGGAAAATGCCAGCCAATAAATGGGACGCCGCAGAGAAAGAATATTTCCCTATGAGGGCCGCACTGCTCACGACGGTACACGACTATCTCGGTTACGGATATCTTGCGGGGCAGGTGGTCCACGGATTTTCTAGATGCGTCAGGTGCATGGATGACACAACGTATCACCAGCTAGATAGAGATCCCGGGTCTTCGAAAACCGTGTTCATGGGACATCGAAGGTGGCTTCGCGACGATGACCCTTGGAGGAAACGCAAGGATCTGTTCGATGGTGAAACCGAACCCCGAAGACGCCCGCGTACGAGGAGCGGCGAGGAAATAGACGAGCTGTTGAAAAATTGGAAAGATTGCCCACTGCCGGGAAAGATGCAAAAGGCGCCAGAGCCGGGAAAGAAGCGAAAGGCGCCAGAGCCGCTGGTGAAGGTATGGAAAGCGAGGTCTGTTTTCTGGGACTTGCCGTACTGGAAGATCCACCGTGTGCCTCACAGCCTTGATGTCATGCATATCACGAAGAACGTGTGCGAGAGTCTGCTTGGTACCCTGCTCAACATGCCAGAGAGGACCAAAGATGGGCCGAAAGCAAGGGCAGACTTGAAGCAATGGGCATCAGGGAGGAGCTTCACGCTAATGAAGATGATGAGGCGAAGCAGGACACGGAAAGTCGTCGCAAAGGCAAAAAGGCCAAGAAGACCGGAAATGACTACCCTCCCGCGTGCTTCACTCTAAGTCAGGAGGAGATCGATCAGTTTTTCACCTGCCTCGTAGGAGTAAAACTTCCTTACGGTTACGCGGGGAAGATAAGCAGATACCTAGACCCAGCGAAGCAGAAGTTCAGCGGGATGAAGTCTCACGACTGTCACGTGCTGATGACGCAGATACTTCCAGTTGCAATCCGTGGGATCATGGACGCGCACGTCCGTGAAACGCTATTTGGCCTATGCAACTTTTTCGACGTCATCTCTTGGAAGTCGGTTGGCGTGAGGCAACTCAGAAGGCTACAGGAAGAGATCGTGGTGATACTATGCGAGCTTGAGATGTACTTCCCGCCCGCATACTTCGACGTTATGGTGCATCTGCTGGTCCATATCGTGGAGGATATCATCCAACTCGGGCCGACGTTCCTGCACAGCATGATGCCGTTCGAAAGGATGAATGGTGTCATCAAAGGATACATTCACAACATGTCACGTCCAGAGGGAACCATAGCCAGGGGCTTTCTGACCGAAGAGTGCATCTCCTACTGCACGAATTATCTAGGCATCGAGAACCCCGTTGGTCTGCCCGTCAACAGGCACCTCGGCAGGCTCGCTGGATGGGGTCACCGTGAGGGTCGCCGCGAAATGCATGTCGACTTCGAGGGCCGACTCGCCGACTTTGAAAGAGCAAACCTAGTCGCACTACAACACATAGACGTGGTCGATCCTTGGGTGGTAGAGCACAAAACCTTTATTGAGAAGACGTACAATGACCGAGGCCAACAGAGGATGGACGGAGATATAATCAAAGAGCACAACTCATGTTTCACGCGTTGGTTCAAGCAGAAGCTTCTGTCGTACCCTTTACATGAAGATTCTTTCGCGGAAGAACAACTCATATTCGCCTTGTCACAGGGCGCCGAGCACAACCTGATGACGTATGAGGCGTACGATATCAACGGCTACACATTCTACACCGAGGGAAAGGACATGAAGAGCGATGGTTATCAGAACTCCGGGGTAACGATGGAATCCTACACCGGTAACGACAAGGACAGATACTACGGAAGGATCGAGGAGATCTGGGAACTGAGCTACGCTGGAGAGAAGGTCCCGATGTTCCGTGTCAGATGGGCCAAGAGCGTCATAAAAGAAGACCAGTATTTCACCACCATGGTTATACCCAAAGCCAAATCCAAGACCGCGGGCGCAAACGTCACCGCGAAAAATGAGCCATGGGTACTGGCTTCCCAAGTGGACCAATGCTTCTTCATTACCGACCCGCCAAAGCCCAGTCGTGTTGTCATGAGGAGAGGCAAAAGAAAGATCATCGGAATGGATGGAGTCGCCAATGAGCAAGACTTCGACAAGTACGGCGACCCGAAGATGGAACATGACGACGACGATGAAGTATCAGCATACACCACAAGAAGAAGCAGGATCACCCTACCTAAAGGACATCCGTTCAAGAGAAGAACTCCATTTACGAAAAATAAGGGCAAGAAGATTGTGAACAGATAGCTAGCTAAGATCGATCGTATTTAAATTGTAGCCTTCATTTCTCGATTGTATTTCATGGGCACTTTTTGAACTCAAGAAAAAATATTGAATATTCATGAGGACACTCGATCTCGATCCCCCTCCATCTCGATCTCGATCCCCCTCCATCTTGATCGCTATCCCCCTCCATCTCGATCTCGATCCCCCCCGCACACTCCCCCGCTAGCTCCACCACCGTCGACGACCCACCGCACCCTCCCCCGCTCCACCGCCGCCGACAATCCCCCGCACCCTCCCCGGCCCGCTCCACCTCCGCCGAGCACCCCCCGCACCCTCCCCCGCTCCACCGCCGCCGCCGAGCACCCCCCCGCACCCTCCCCCGCTCCACCGCCGCCGCCGACCCCCCGCACCCTCCCCGGCCCGCTCCACCGTCGCCGAGCACCCCCTGCACCCTCCCCCGCTCCACCGCCGCCGACGACCTACCGCACCCTCCCCTGCTCCACCGCCGCCGCCGACCCCCCGCACCCTCCCCGGCCCGCTCCACCGCCGCCGAGCACCCCCATTTGATGATATTTTCAAATAACAAATTTGATGATATTTTTTCATATTCCAAAAAAAATTTATTACTGTTTTTATAAAAAATATTAAAAAATAGCAACAAATAATAATAATAATAATAACATACTAATGGCGCACCGCTCGGGTGGTGCGCCATTGCTATCTAAAAAAAAGATTTCTAATGGCGCACCGCCAGGGAGTGCACCATTGCTATCTAAAAAAAGATTTCTAATGGCGCACCGCTCGGGGGTGCGCCATTTGTAATCTTCCCCTAGCTCTAACTCGCCCGACCCCTTCTCCCTCTCGCCAGATCTACTCCCCCCCCCGGGCACTGCCCCGACGACCCACGATGCCGGCGCCCCTACGTGCGCCGCCGCCCCCGCGCCCCCGCGCCATCGCCGACGCCTCTGCGACCTCGCCGTCGCCTCCGTGACCTCGTCGTCGCTGACAGCCTCCCCGCGTTGGCCCCTGCCCTGCGCCGCCTCTACCTCAGTCCGGGCACGGGGTGCAGGACGACGACCGCCGCCGACCCCGACCCCAACTCCTTCGACGCCGCCGCCGCCGCCGACCCCGACCCCAACCCCTTCGACCTCGAGCCATCCCTTCGACGCCGCCGTCGCCGCCGACCCCGACCCCTCCGGCGACCAGCCGCGCCCGCCCAGGTACCCCTCCTCCTTCCTCCGTCCTCCCTCTCCACCCTTCCTCCCCATTCCCTCCCTCCCTCCCCTCGACCGTGGTACACAATCTGTGCGTGCAAGTGCAATCTCTGGAGCCCTTTTTTTAATTCAGTTTCGTCCGAGTATGGCCTTGATCGATTGCAGCTAGCTACCTAGGGTTAATTAACTAAATAAAGGGGTTAGTCTGGAAAGGTAGGAGAAGAGAAAAGCATTTCTTTGCAGCTAGGATTGTACTAAATAAAGGGGTTGTTCTGCTCCTCTTGTCCTACTCCTAGAAACATATTCAAAAACACTAGGAGTACAAAATATTTAGAAACACTGGGAGTAATTTGTTTACAAACATACTCAAAAACACTTATAGTAATCTGTTTACAAACATACTCAGAAACACTAGGAGTATGTTAGGAGTACTGTACAAATTATTCTAGGAGTACAAAATCCTGTACAGAGTAAACATCCTAGAAGTACAAAATATTCTACTCCTACGAGTACTATAATTTTATTATTCCTGTTTGATTGTAATTTTAAATAATTAACACATGAAGCATTTTGTTACTTGCATGTTTGTGTCCTGGAACACAAGGTGACAATATTGATGTCAATTTATATAGTTACTCCAGAAGTAAATTTCAGTTGCACATCAAATTTCCTGGAGTACTGTACTGTTCCAAACAATTTCAGCTAAAAATTTCAGTTGAACAAATTGACATAAATTTCAACTGAAAATTTCAGTTGAATAAATTAAGGCTGCTGTAATCAATTGTCAGTCCAATTCTTGCTGAATTATTAAACGTTTGGAGTTTATTTCAGTTGATCTGTACCTTGTCCTTGTAATCAATTCCTCCGCAATCACCATGTTTGCAACATACTAACTCTCTCACTCACCTCTCACCAGGTTTTGACTACAGAATCTGTGGTGACCCACACTCTGTTGGTTCACACTCATTGAGTTCGCTCGTGAAGGTATTATATGGTCACATGGTACATTTATGGCATCACAATGTTTGGAGTTCCTGATGAAGCACCTGAGATGAATGATAGCATCCATGTCATCATGCTCTAGTCGCTTTCTGTTCATGTGGTCTGTTGTTATGTGTTTTGCGTCTGTGGGGTTGGTTGAGGTCATCTTGGGCTATTGTTGTTTATGCTTTGCTACCTGAACTAGATGGTAGGATGAGGGGAGAGAGTTAGAGAGATGTCGTATTTAGCTTCTTATAACTGCTGAACTATTGTATTTGTGGGTTTCGTTTCCATGAGAGAGTTAGAGAGATGTTGTTTTAGCTTCTTATAACTGCTGAACTACTGTATTTGATAATAAGCAGTTAATTGATGGCATGGATTAAGCTGTTTCTTTGCTGTAACATACTGTATATCACTCCACAATGAAATACAGTACATATTGATGTGCTTTGTAAAACTTGTTCATGTACTGAACTACTAATGCCTTGTGATGCTCTGAATTACTTGTGATCACATTGAGAAAGACTTGTAAAGATGATGATCATCTTTTACAGAAAACAATTTCTGTAAACATGTCAGTAACTTTGCTAGGTTGCTGGGTTTTGTCTCCGACCATCGTGTCGTGATGATTTTGCAGGTACCCCGAGAGGCCCTTGAGTTTGGTGGAATGTCGATTAACTTCCGTTCCGGCAAATTCGGGTACTCCATATGTCCTATTTTCAGAAAAGATCATGCTGAAATTTTCCGTGAATTTTAGCATGACTTTGCTAAAAATAGGACATATGGGGTACTTGCGACTAATGCATGGGCCGGGCTATCTTAGTACTTAATTAAGTAGGATCAACTGCCCCGCCATTCTTGCTGCATTAAACCATAGGTGGCAATAGAGCCAAGTGATTAGGCCCAACTTATAATTCTCCTTCCCTTTTCTTGATAGGGTATATTATTAGAAGATACCCATATATATGAGTCAACCTAGGGTGCCTCGGCATCGATAAATCCTAAATGATGAAAACTTAACTTAGCATTTAGGGTGCCTCGGCGTCGACAAACCCTAAATGATAAAACCTTGGCTTTTAGGGTGCCTTGGTGTCGATGAGAACCTAAATGATGTACGCTTAGGCTTTTAGGGTGCCTCGGCGTCGACAAACCTTAAATGATAAAAGCTTAGCTTTTAGGATGCCTCGGTGTCGACAAACCCTAAATGATGAGACCATGATCTTGTTCCTTGACAATAACCAACTTTTTGACCAAACTTTTTTGCTATTTAGAGCAAAACATGGCCCACAATGATGAGGCCGGCGGTTCGGGCGGCAAGCAATTCTGGGAGCTGTGCCAGGAGATGCAGGAAGAACCTCACCGCTATGAGGACGCTGCGGAAGACACCGATCCTGACTACACAACCCCTAGTGGCGTCGGGGATGACACCACTGATGGTGCCGCCGAGTATGCCACCACTGATGATGGCGGCGCATGCACAGATGGCAGCCAACCGAAGAGGCAACGGAAGGACCGGTGCCCGAACGTGCTCGGCACCGTCAACGAGGAATTTACTGAAGTGAACTCCGACGGGCAGCCAACGGCGCCCAAAGAATTAGTCAAGGGGTACTCGGTTCAGCTCGGGTGCATTCTCCGGAGCACCGTCTCGTTCAACACCGAGAACCTAAGGCATAAGGACCGAGGGAATTTGCGCTGCCTCCTCTTCACGAAGCTGCACGAACGATACAAGTTCCCCGCTGACTTTGCAAACACACGCCTCTGAGGGAATAAAGTGAATAGTACCGCCCTCACGAGGATGAGCACGGCCCTGTCTACTTGGAGAAGCACGGTGAAGGCAATGATTGAAAAAGGTGATAGTTATGAGAAGATCAAGGCGAATTATCCTTTGATCAGCGAAGATGACTACAAGGAGTTCAAGATCAAGTGCGAGAGCAGCGCAACCTCCGAATCAAGTCAGTGGGGGAAAGAAAAGCTGCAGTTGAACTTAGGGGTCCACCAACTCGGTCCCGGCGGTTACAGAGTGGCGGAGCCTATATGGGACAAGGAGGACGCGGAGCGTGCCGAGCACGGCCTACCGCCCCGCTTCGAGAAATACCGTGACAAGAAGACCAGGAACTTTCTCAGGGCCCGGTACAAGGAGGACCCGGTAACAAAGGAGCTTACCACGGATCCGAAGACCAGGGCGCTTGAGCTTGTTCTGGTAAGGAATACACCCCCGCGTAATTAGCTCCATATGGTTGCATTCTAATTAATCCCCAATATTTCTAAATGGTTCACGTTCCTTCCGCAGGAGACTGAAAGCAGTAGCGCGGGGTCGTCTCAGAGCTCCCCTTTCGACACCCCTTTAAATAGGGCATTGAACATAATGAAAAACAAGGATAAGCTCACTAAGCCGTCGTCAGCTGGTCGTGTGGCCGGCAAAGGCTTGTCCACAAAATGGTCGTCATACTATACTGCTGGTGGGCGAAAGGAGAAAAAGACCAGCTCAGAAAGCCAGTCGCGCGAGGTTCAAGAACTCAAGGCACAAGTGGCGCGGATTCCGTAGATTGTCCAAGAGCAAGTGCAACAACAACTGGGAACGACGCTCACCGCCATGGTGCCTACCTTGAGTCAGGGGCTGCAGACGTGGATTGTAGGCGGCCAACAGGGGCCACCCCCGGTTCCCAGCTTCACGGCCAGCAACTCGCACAATGCGCAGGCAGTGCCATTGGTGTCTCCGGTTGAGGCGGTATTGGTGTCTCCGACGCCGGCACGGGCATTGGAGCTTAATGCACCCAGGTGTACGCCGGCCGGCACCTCGCCAGCAAGCGGCCCCTCCGTCAGTTGCACGCCCGCCGTTGGCGGTGCCTCGACATTAGCCGAGCTCGATGGCATCACGGTAACTAAGCCTCTCAGCCGATGACTTCATCTCCTTGCCTTTGACTGGGCATCCCTGACGCCCTACATGTTTTCGCAGGGCGCCGCCGACGTTCCGTGCACTCTCCTGCACTTCGTGGGCGGCGAGTTGGTCGATGTGGCCAAGGGCAGAATCGTTCAACCGGGCAACCCCGTGTTCCACGGTAATCCGATGCCACCCACCGTGTATAGGGTTGAAGTGGTTCGGGTGCTGCCAGGCTGCGACGAGTTGTTACCTCCGATTCGACCCGCTGGGGCCGACGAAGATGATGTGATGACCCTCAGCGCCTGCGTAAGCTAGCCCCTGCTTTGGCCAAAGAGCCAGATTCATTTGGGGGCGGGGGACACCACCCCACAGACAAGACCGCCAGTCATGTCGGCGCCAAGCCGTGGCAAGACCGCCGCAACGCTACCGGACATGCCGGACATCCCTATGGCACAGGATCCGGACATGCATATGGCACAGGATCTGGACGACAACGACAACGACGCCGGTACATTTACCAACGTCGATAAGTACTTTGCCGAACATGGGTACGATGACGAATTCTGCGGGCCTCCTTCTCAAGAACCCAACCCTGAAAAAGACGACCGCAATCTAGCTGGTACCATGGAGAAACCCAATTGCAACAAGCGTCGTCTGGCGTTTAGTTCTTAGGAGACGCCTCTAGCTGCCGCCTTCACCGAGCCTCAGATAGCCGAGGTCCGAAATATTATCAGCCCCAACACTCTCAAGAAGGCGGTCTGTGAGCAGAACTCGATCCCATTACAGCAGATTAAGAAGAAGGGACGGAAATGAAAGACTAACAAGGACGCCGGTGCGAGCCAGCTGGCACCGAGTACGATCCGTGCTCAGGACGGGCCACCTTCACCTAAGGATATCTCGAGGAGGGTGCATGTGGTGGGTAGGGCGATGCTACCGACAAATATGCTCAATGCTGCAACCGGTGCTATGCGGAGTCTGCATGACAGTGTTCTTTCTTTGGAGAAGCGGCGTCTCTCCCAGAATGACGAGGCATACCCGGTTTTCGTGGCCAAGGTGCCAGAGGGCAAGGGCTTTGTGGATAGCGCCATCGGGGGTACGATCGTCCTGCGGTTTGATGTCATCTTCGCTATGTTTAACCTTCATCCGCTGCACTATACCTTCGTTCGGCTGCTTTCGCTGAGTATGGAGATGCGGATCATTAGAGACAAGACCCCGGACATTGTGATAGTCGACCCCTTCTACATGCGTGCCAAGATCTTGGGCAGCGCTGGGGACCGGCAAGTCGCGAGTTCATACCTCGAAGGCGTCATTCTGGCAAACCCAGATAAGGATAACTTCCTCGTGCCTTACTTTCCCGAGTAAGTCATCCCCTCACTGCCCCGTAACATATGATTTCTTAGATTTCGATCGTTCTTTTTTTTCTAACATTCCGTGTTTTGCGCAGTGACACACATTGCACACTCATCCTCTTAAGCCCGAAATATTCCATGGCCACGTATTTTGACCCGGACCGTGAGTCAAAGATAGACTACACAAATATCAAGAAAGTTCTTGATGATGCTCTCCCCGGCTACGCCAGATCTGGAGGCACCTTCAAGAGGCCAGTTCGTAGGTACGGCAAGCACGTGTTCACCCACAATACGACGTTCCCCTGCGTCAAGCAGCCGCCTGGCGGTCAGAAGGATGCCTACTATGCCCTCCATCACATGCGGGCGATTGTACGGGACCATAATCACCTTCTGCTACCAAATAATCTCAAAGATTGGGCCGCAAGCTTGTCGGCAATCCAGGACGCGGACATCTGACAAGAATTCTTTCGCATCCAGTTGGAGTTTGCAGAAATCATCCATCAAGATGTCCTTCGTACCTCAGGGCAGTTCTACCTCAGAAATCAACCGTCCAACAGTGAGATAGACACAACGCTACAAATGCAGGCTGATAACGCCGCGACTTCATGACAATCACGAAAGACGGCGGCTTCATCGACGCTCCGGTCCCATGAGTCGAGTCGAAAGTAGTGACGCTATGTGTAGTCCTGAAACATCGATTAGCTTATGTTGTAATTAAACTTTAATGAACTTGTATGTCTCTTTGGTTTGGACAGTCGTTCAACTTAGATGTAATCGATGCTATTTATTAGTAGGTCCATGAATCGTGCTATTAATGTCTTGCTTTTCTCTTCCGATCCTTTTGTTGCATACTTATATATTGCTTATGTATTGTCTGTGAATTGCTACTAACGTTTTGTTTGGCTAGTGCATAGAGATGCCGTCGTATGTCGTGTACAAGGGTAAGGTTCCCAGAGTCTACGACGACTGGGAGGAGTGTCGGAGACAGGTTCACCGTTTCAGCGGTAACAGTTACAAAGGGTACACCACTAGGGCAGAGGCGGAATCTAGATACGCGCGCTATCTAGCGGGAGAGAGGAGGGAGCATTGGAGGAACCGGATGAAGACCAGTTTCATCGCGAGGATGCTCATCATGATGACCGCAACTCTCTTCTATGTGATGGTAGTTTAGATGATCGATATCGACTTGTAATGTGAAGACAAACTCGCTACTCGCGGTCTCGAGACCTGTAATGTTCTATCTGAAGGAAATATGCCCTAGAGGCAATAATAAAGTTATTATTTATTTCCTTATTTCATGATAAATGTTTATTATTCATGCTAGAATTGTATTAACCGGAAACATAATACATTTGTGAATACATAGACAAACAGAGTGTCACTAGTATGCCTCTACTTAACTAGCTTGCTGATCAAAGATGGTTATGTTTCCTAGCCATGGACAAAGAGTTGTCATTTGATTAACAGGATCACATCATTAGGAGAATGATGTGATTGACTTGACCCATTCCGTTAGCTTAGCACTCGATCGTTTAGTATGTTGCTATTGCTTTCTTCATGACTTATACATGTTCCTATGACTATGAGATTCTGCAACTCCCGTTTACCGGAGGAACACTTTGTGTGCTACCAAACGTCACAACGTAACTGGGTGATTATAAAGGTGCTCTACAGGTATCTCCGAAGGTACATGTTGGGTTGGCGTATTTCGAGATTAGGATTTGTCACTCCGATTGTCGGAGAAGGTATCTCTGGGCCCTCTCGGTAATGCACATCACTTAAGCCTTGCAAGCATTGCAACTAATGAGTTAGTTGTGCGATGATGTATTACAATACGAGTAAAGAGACTTGCCGGTAACGAGATTGAACTAGGTATTGAGATACCGACGATCGAATCTCGGGCAAGTAACATACCGATGACAAAGGGAACAACGTATGTTGTTATGCGGTCTGACCGATAAAGATCTTCGTAGAATATGTAGGAGCCAATATGAGCATCCAGGTTCCGCTATTGGTTATTGACCGGAGACGTGTCTCGGTCATGTCTACATAGTTCTCGAACTCGCAGGGTCCGCACGCTTAACGTTTCGATGACAGTTATATTATGAGTTTCTATGATTGATGTACCGAAGGTTGTTCGGAGTCCCAGATGTGATCACGGGCATGACGAGGAGTCTCGAAATGGTCGAGACATGAAGATTGATATATTGGAAGCCTATGTTTGGATATCGGAAGTGTTCCGGGTGAAATCGGGATTTTACCGGAGTACCGGGAGGTTACCGGAACCCCTCGGGAACATGATGGGCCTTAGTGGGCCTAGGTGGAAGAGAGGAGAGGCGGCTAGGGCTGGGCTGCGTGCCCCTTCCCCCCAGTCCGAATAGGACAAGGAGAGGGGGGCGGCGCCCCCCCTTTCCTTCCTCCCCTGCACCTCTTCCCCCTCTCTCTCCTAGTCCAACATGGAAAAGGGGGGAGTCCTACTCCCGGTAGGAGTAGGACTCCTCCGGCGCACCTCTCCCCTTGGCCGGCCGCACCCCCCCTTGCTCCTTTATTTACGGGGGCAGGGGGCACCCCATAGACACACAAGTTGATCAGTTGATCTCTCCCAACCGTGTGCGGTGCCCCCCTCCACCATAGTCCACCTCGATAATACTGTAGCGGTGCTTAGGCGAAGCCCTGCGTCGGTAGAACATCAACATCGTCACCACGCCATCATGCTGACGAAACTCTCCCTCAACACTCGGCTGGATCGGAGTTCGAGGGACGTCATTAGGCTGAACGTGTGCTAAACTCGGAGGTGCCGTCCGTTCGGTACTTGATCGGTCGGATCGTGAAGACGTACGACTACATCAACTGCGTTGTGCTAATGCTTCCGCTTTCGGTCTATGAGGGTACGTGGACAACACTCTCCCCTCTCATTGCTATGCATCACCATGATCTTGCGTGTGCGTAGGAATTTTTGTGAAATTACTACGTTCCCCAACAGTGGCATCCGAGCCTGATTTTATGCGTAGATGTCATATGCACGAGTAGAACACAAGTGAGTTGTGGGCGATATAAGTCATACTACTTACCAGCATGTCATACTTTGGTTTGGCGGTATTGTTGGATGAAGTGGCCCGGACCGACATTACGCATACGCTTACGCAAGACTGGTTCTACCGATGTGCTTTGCACACAGGTGGCTGGCGGGTGTCAGTTTCTCCAACTTTAGTTGAACTGAGTGTGGCTACGCCCGGTCCTTGCGAAGGTTAAAACAGCACCAACTTGACAAACTATCGTTGCGGTTTTGATGCGTAGGTAAGAACGGTTCTCGCTAAGCCCGTAGCAGCCACGTAAAACTTGCAACAACAAAGTAGAGGACGTCTAACTTGTTTTTGCACGGCATGTTGTGATGTGATATGGTCAAGACATGATGCTATATTTTATTGTATGAGATTATCATGTTTTGTAATCAAGTTATCGGCAACTGGCAGGAGCCATATGGTTGTCGCTTTATTGTATGCAATGCAATCGCCCTGTAATGCTTTACTTTATCACTAAGCGGTAGCGATAGTCGTAGAAGCATAAGATTGGCGAGACGACAACGATGCTACGATGGAGATCAAGGTGTCGCGCCGGTGACGATGGTGATCATGACGGTGCTTCGGAGATGGAGATCACAAGCACAAGATGATGATGGCCATATCATATCACTTATATTGATTGCATGTGATGTTTATCTTTTATGCATCTTATCTTGCTTTGATTGACGGTAGCATTATAAGATGATCTCTCACTAAATTATCAAAGTATAAGTGTTCTCCCTGAGTATGCACCGTTGCGAAAGTTCTTCGTGCTGAGACACCACGTGATGATCGGGTGTGATAGGCTCTACGTTCAAATACAACGAGTGCAAAATTGTTGCACACGCGGAATACTCAGGTTAAACTTGACGAGCCTAGCATATAACAGATATGGCCTCGGAACACGGAGACCGAAAGGTCGAGCGTGAATCATATAGTAGATATGATCAACATAGTGATGTTCACCATTGAAACTACTCCATCTCACGTGATGATCGGACATGGTTTAGTTGATTTGGATCACGTGATCACTTAGAGGATTAGAGGGATGTCTATCTAAGTGGGAGTTCTTAAGTAATATGATTAATTGAACTTTAATTTATCATGAACTTAGTCCTGGTAGTATTTTGCAAATTATGTTGTAGATCAATAGCTCGCGTTGTTGCTTTCATATGTAAATTTTGATATGTTCCTAGAGAAAACTATGTTGAAAGATGTTAGTAGCAATGATGCGGACTTGGTCCGTGATCTGAGGATTAACCTCATTGCTGCACAGAAGAATTATGTCCTTGATGCACCGCTAGGTGACAGACCTATTGCAGGAGCAGATGTAGACGTTATGAATGTTTGGCTAGCTCAATATGATAACTACTTGATAGTTTAGTGCACCATGCTTAACGGCTTAGAATCGGGACTTCAAAGACGTTTTTGAACGTCATGGACCATATGAGATGTTCCAAGAGTTGAAGTTAATATGTCATGCAAATACCCGAGTTGAGAGATATAAAGTCTCCAACATGTTCTATAGCTAAAAGATGGAGGAGAATTGCTGAACTAGTGAGCATGTGCTTAGATTGTCTGAGTACTACAATCGCTTGAATCAAGTGGGAGTTAATCTTCGAGATAAGATAGTGATTGACAGAATTCTCTAAGTCACCATCACCAAGTTAGTAGAACTTCGTGATGAACTATAATATGCAAGGGATAACAGAAACAATTCCCAAGCTCTTCGTGATGCTGAAATCGACGAAGGTAGAAATCAAGAAAAACATCAAGTGTTGATGGTTGACGAGACCACTAGTTTCAAGAAAAGGGCAAAGGGAAGAAGGGGAACTTCAAGAAGAACGGCAAGCAAGTTGCTGCTCAAGTGAAGAAGCCCAAGTCTGGACCTAAGCCTGAGACTAAGTGCTTCTACTGCAAAGGGACTGGTTGCTAGAAGCGGAACTACCCCAAGTATTTGGCGGATAAGAAGTATGGCAAAGTGAACAAAAGTATATTTGATATACATGTTATTGATGTGTATTTTACTAGTGTTTATAGCAACACCTCAGTATTTGATACTGGTTCAGTTGCTAAGATTAGTAACTCGAATCGGGAGTTGCAGAACGAACAGAGACTAGTTAAGGGTGAAGTGATGATGTGTGTTGGAAGTGGTTCCAAGATTGATATGATCATCATCGCACACTCCCTATATTTTCGGGATAAGTGTTGAACCTAAATAAGTGTTATTTGGCGTTTGCGTTGAGCATGAATATGATTTGATCATGTTTATTGCACTACGGTTATTCATTTAAGTTAGAGAACAATTGTTGTTCTATTTACATGAATAAAACCTTTTATGGTCATACACAACAACGAAAATGGTTTGTTGGATCTCGATCGTAGTGATACACATATTCATAATATTGAAGCCAAAAGATGCAAAGTTAATAATGATAGTGCAACTTATTTGTGGCACTGCCGTTTAGGTCATATTGGTGTAAAGCGCATGAAGAAACTCCATGCTGATGGGCTTTTTGAATCACTTGATTATGAATCACTTGATGCTTGCGAACCATGCCTCTTGGGCAAGATGACTAAAACGCCGTTCTCCAGAATAATGGAGAGAGCAACAGATTTGTTGGAAATCATACATACCGATGTATGTGGTCCGACGAATATTGAGGCTCACAGCGGGTATCGTTATTTTCTGACCTTCACAGATGATTTGAGCAGATATGGGTATATCTACTTGATGAAACACAAGTCTGAAACATTTGAAACGTTCAAAAATTTCAGAGTGAAGTGAAGAATCTTCGTAACAAGAAAATTAAGTTTCTACGATCTGATCACAGAGGCGAATATTTGAGTTACGAGTTTGGTCTTCAATTAAAACAATGTGGAATAGTTTCACAAACTCATGCCACCCGGAACACCACAGCGTAATGGTGTGTCCGAACGTCGTAACCGTTCTTGTCGTGGAATTGTCACGGCAGATGTCCTCGTGCTAGGACTTAGTCGTGGAGCCATCGCTGCTAGGAAGCTTAAAGGGGTTAAACAGGACAAGGAACACGAGGGTTATACTGGTTCGGCCCCTTACGGTGAAGGTAAAAGCCTACGTCCAGCTGAGGTGGAATTGATTAGGGTTTCGACCACCAGGAGCTAAACTGTCCTGCCTGGTTATCGATTTGGTCTTACTCGTCCCTAAACCGCCGCCGGGTCGTCCCTTTATATAGAGAGGTTGATGCCCAGTGGCTCTCAGAGTCCCGGCCGGCTCATAACAGTGTCCGGCTCGGACTCTCAACTATTCTTGCCTTACACTACAAGTTTCACCATAACGGCGGTTATCACTACGGGCCGTCAGCCATCTCCGGGTCTTAAGCCCATTATTGACCCGCCGTCTTCAAGTTTGGTATTGGGCTTCGCGTGATGACCATTATGATGTAACCCGGACCCTCCTGGGCGGGTGACTCTAATGGTTATATCCTCAACATTAGGCCCCAGATTGATTTGAACCGGTTCATGTCAATCTTCAATCCCTTTGAGAGAAAATCTTCCGGCTTATATTTGTGCGAAGATTATAACCCGCCGTGATGTCATCTTCTGGATTCCTGGTAATCCGCCATGATGTCATCTTCCATTAATTTCATTTTTTATTCTGTCATATCCCAACGGATCTTATCTTTAATGGCTATCCCGAAAATTGAGGCACTTCTGTAGCGAGATAATCACGTCTTGGCCTCCTCGTTTCTTGCGCCCACTTATCAGTCCGGCCCTTATAAATAGGCCCGACCCTTATGTCTTCGTCATCTTCCTCCTCTCGCTACTGTACTGCCGCTCGAGCTCCGCCGCCGCCGCCACCGCGCATCTCATCTTCCTCAACCTCGGCCGATGCATCAACCTGAGCCAGTCCAGAGGACGGCGGCGACTCTCCGCAGCAAACCTGCAGCCGTAAGTCTCCTCCTTCTCAAATGTCAGATCTGCATTAGGGTTTCCAAGTTCTTCCCTGTTCTTCGCAGTTCATCGCGATCTCCTTGTAGTTCTTCCACTACAGTCATATTTGATCCAAAAGTAGTACGGAGCTCCTGCGGTAGTTGTTTCGCATCCATTTTTTATGCTAGTAGATCCCCTTTGTCCGCAAAAGACCTCGTTCTGAACCCATGAACTTCTCTGTATCTGTTTTCTAGGTCTAGAAATTTTTCCTTTCTAGACGATCGTCTGATCCAAAATAATTACTGCGATCTGTGAAACTTGTTTGTGCCTCACTTAGTCAAAAATTGCATCTGGTAGCTATGGCGGCTCATACCTCCGGCTTAAAAGAGGCCATGCACTATGAAATTTCCGGCTCATTTATGATAGAGTTTTAAACAACTTGAATTGCTCATGATGCCTACAGCGGCTTAGATAACCCGACACAATTAGCTATATGTCATTAGACCCCTTCATAAGCCGCCATCTTGGATACTGAACTGTAAACTTCCTCCGGCTTATAGTTGAACCGGACATTTCCTTTTGTCATAGGCTTTCGTCTTTCACGATGCCGCCCAAGGCTCCCAAGGCACCCATCACATGCAACTGGATGAGATCCAATGTTACTGATGATACTTTAGCTGATTTCGTGAAGACGGGTTACCTGCCAGAAAAGGAGGTCATGTCCTATCGTGCCCCTGACCCGTCCGAAGAAAGACCTCAACCAAGAGACGGAGAGATTGTGATATTTGCTGATCACATGAGCCGGGGCTTTGCTCCTCCCGGCTCAAAATTCTTCAGAGACGTTCTGAACTTCTTCGATCTGCGGCCGCAAGACATAGGACCCAATTCCGTGTCAAATATTTGCAACTTTCAAGTGTTTGTGAGGTATACCTTGGAGAGGAACCCAGCCTGCTACTCTTTAGGGAGTTATTTTACTTGAACCGCCAGAATGAATGCGCCAACGGGCCTAGCCTGGAACTTGGCGGAATCTCCATTCAACGACGAAGAGATTGCCTCTTTCCTTATGCTGAGCCGCCAAGTCACCCAAAGGACTGGAACCAGACATGGTTCTACTGCCAGGATACTTCTCCGGCTAACGAGAACCCTCTGCCCGGCTTTCGTGCCCTGCGTCTGGAGCCAAATCACCCCCTGCCAGACAAACTATCTCAAGCTGAGCGTCAGCCACTGATCCCACCATCAACAAGATTAAGGCTCTTCTAGGAAATGGCCTCAACGGCATTGATCTAGTCCGGGTCTGGATTTCTTGGCGGGTGATTCCCTTGAGCCGCCGCCCCGGCTTAATGTGTGATTATACAGGCCGGAAGGATGACCCTCTGCGGCACAGACCCAACAACTTACCTGAGGACGTCGTTGACGACATGAACAAATCCCTCCTGAACGAGAGCTTGGCAGACTGCGGGAGGACAGGATTAAACCCCTTCTGCAAAGCTAACCCGGCTCCCGCGGTAAGCCACTGACCTGAGCACCTTGCTTTCCCTTTTAATAGTTTTCATCTGAACCATAAGAAATCTTTGTTGTATCTTTCAAGCTAATGATAAATTCTGGAAGGTCAAGTACGATCATGAGGTGGCTAAAAAAGCCAGGAAGGCTAAGAAAGCCGCCAGGAGAGCCGCTCCCCGCAAGAAGGGGACTAACCTAGCGCTTCAGACCTGCTTCATCTGGAGGACACCTCCGAGTCAGAGGTAACCCTTCATTCTTATGCTCTTCTTTTGTTATTTTGTTGTTCTTAACCACCTTATCGACACTGATTAACAGCAGGAGGACACCGGAGTGAGTAACCCGGTGGTTGAAGAGGTAACTATACTTTCCTCCGACTCGGAGCTCTTGCCAAGGCTGAAAGTCCGAAGAGTAACCCGGAAAGTAAGATTTTCCCATCCTTTAGCTTATCAAGATCCTCAATTTCTTTTGAAGCAACAGATTCATGAGAGCCGGAGACAAACCCGGGCCAACAAGGATGCAGACCTCTCCTCCGGCTTACGTGAAGCATCAAGAAAGCGCCGGACCAAGGTTATCTCCAACTTATACCCTTTTCCTCCTTTAGCGGGCGTCACTCGTCAACCGCTCAATTCGTCTGATTCAAATTATCAGGAGACTTCACCTTCCTCTGGTGACTCTATGCAATCTAACCTGCCGGCTTTCAAGACCGCACCCGGGTAATGATGATCACCTTATGTCGTGCTTATCTTACTCATGCTTTTGTACTAACATTTTGTCCTTTCAGTGCTCAAGCAAAGCTCAGCAAGAGAGCGAAGAAAAATAAACCGGTCGAAGAGCCGGTCTTGACTGAACCGGAGGCTTCTGCTCATGAGCTGCCATCCTCCTTAGCTCCTGAAACCGCCGCGCCAGCAGACGAGCAAGTCATAGAGGGTTCTAATAATACAGAGATCCCCAGCCCAGCTCAACCGGCCGATGACCCGGACGTTGTAATCACCCGGACTTAATATGTTGAGCCGGGGAGACCCACTGTGCTGGCCAGATGCTCTGCCAAAGAAGAACTGCTGGAGCGCCGCAGGGCCAGATTGGAGATCACTGACTATGCTAACTTGAGCATTGGAGACATTGTTTCTGGTTACATTGGTCAAGTGCACAACAGCCGGGACCTGGAGATTGACATGGTGAAGCAGATACAGCAAAAATCTGAGGTACAACTCTCTTGCTTACTCCATAGTCATCCTTGCCGTGCTAGCCCCCAAGTCTATTACTTATGATAGAATATGTTGTAGACTTAACTTCCGGCCTACCTTCATGAACCGGCAATTGTAAATAGAACCTTTCAGCATACATTAGCCCCCAAGTGCCAACTGTCTTTGCTTGCAAAGTGCTTGGGACTTTAATGTTGTATGATAACTACTCAAACTATAACCCGGAATTTGTACAGGCTGCCTGCAAGAAATTGGAATCTGAAATCTCTGAGCTGAAGAACCGCCTGAAGACTCAGGAAACTGAGACCCGGAAGGCCAATTCCAAATTTGAGTTCAGTGTTGCTGCACAGGAAAAGCTGAAGAAGAAATTTGAAACAGAAAGAAAGACTTGGGCCGAGGAGAGAACTGCCTTGCTCAGCCGGGCCGAAAAAGCAGAGGCTGCTCTGACTGAGAGAACCGCCGAACTCTCCGGCTTAAAACACCATGTGTCACAGATGGTCTCCGCAATCTTCGGTGAGTCATTCTGCCAGCCTTTAACAAGTTTACATTTTTTATGTCTTATAAGTCCCACCATTGCCATTTAGCTCACCTGACCTTGTTAAATAGGTCCCAGAGGCTCCAACCTTAATCAAAATGTTCTGACCAAGCTGAAGGCCGTGTACACCTTGGTGGAGCAACTCTACACCGGGTCACAGCATGCGTTAGCCGTTGTGGCTCTGTCCAACGAGGTTCCGACTCACCTGGCAGACGTACTCAGGCGGCTTGCCGTTCTTCCTCAGTGCTTCCAAGAGCTAAGACGGGCCTCTGCAAGAGCCGGAGCTATAGCTGTGCTGAGCCGGGCCAAGGCTTTTCTCCCGAAGCTAGACCTGGCCGACATCGCTCTTGGATACCCCAGCCTGAAGGAAGACGGCACCCCCTTTGATCAGAAAGACTTTGCTTCCTGTGTGAAGAGCGTGCGCCCGGTGGCCACCTTGATTGGGAATGACACCAACCTCAGCAAGTATCAGCCGGGCTATGACGCGGAAAATCAAAGGATTCCCACTCCACGCTATGAAGCAATCAGCTTGATCCCTCCGACTCGTAAGCATACCTTTGCCCCAGAAATTGACCCGGCCGGGTTAATTGATGACGAGGCTCAATTTGAAGCGTTGAGCGGCATTGACTGGAAATCATCAACCTTCCAGGTCATGGGAACAGCTGGAGGAGTGGAGAGGTATGAGCCGGAAGCTTCGACCCAACAAGCATCTTGATATTTTAGGCGGCTCATGGTTACACCTTATAAACAATGCCTCACCTTTTAGACTCGGGGAGTCTTGTAATAGAGTAGGACAAATACTTAATTTTGTCGTGCCATCGTGCATGTGTTGAATGCTTAACTCCATTGAAGCTGCTTCTTTATATTCCTCCGGGTTATGTTTGATCATTTACCTTCCTTAAGCTTAAAGAGTTGTCTTTAATTGTCTTGCCAGCCTTCGAGTACACTTCCGGTTCATGTAACCCAAACAACAAGGTTGAGAAACGCAAGTCCGGCTCAACAGCATCGATAATGCTTATTGTGTGCTATCAACATTGTTAATTAAATTTAAGCCGGCAGAGTAAGAACCGCCCTTGCACACTGTTGTTATGACCAGAAGGACTTGTTGCAAATCAGAAGATCAAAACTTAGGGGCTTCCGGTTCGAATACGACCAGAGAACCGTCCCAAAGGGGTTAAGCTAAGATTCGAATGCGATCATAAAGCCCCCAGTGGGTTTGGCGTTGCCGATCAAGAGGGTACCGACAGCTATGTTCTCTTTGGTTCGAATACGACCCATGTTTGAACAGGAAGCACCCAAATGACCTTAAGAGTTGTTTAACGACGCTGATTCAAATACGATCCATGTCGGTTCCCAAAGGGGGTTGAGCTATGATTCAAATATGATCAAGGAAACTCCCCAATGAGCTCGGCAGTTTGCCAATCAAGTGGGTATCGACAGCTATGTTCTCTTTGGTTCGAATACGACCTATGTTTGAACAGGAAGCCCCCAGGTGATTATATTGTTAACGACTAGATTCGAATACGATTGTAAGCCGGACCCACCTCCAAGTGATGGAAATAACACGTTTACCTTTGGAGGAGAAAAGGACAGAGGTCATGCTTTATTATTTATCATAATATATACATGGCTATAGAAATATGTACATTATGAGAGCCGGTGGCTCAAGTGTAATAAGGCCGAAGCTGAGCTATGTTCCACGGCCGACGGGTCTCTTCCTCCGACTTACGTGAATCTTTGTACTCCCGAACATCGATAAGGTAGTATGACCCGTTGTGCAAGTTCTTGCTGACCACAAAGGGCCCTTCCCAAGGCGGGGATAACTTGTGTGCATCTGTTTGATCTTGGATAAGCCGGAGCACCAGATCACCTTCCTGGAAGACCCGGGACTTAACCCGGCGGCTGTGATAACGGCGCAAGTCTTGTTGGTAAATCGCCGAGCGAGCTGCTGCCACATCACGCTGTTCGTCCAACAAGTCAAGAGCATCTTGGCGCGCCCGCTCATTGCCCGCCTCAACATAAGCCGCCACTCGAGGCGAGTCATGACGGATGTCGCTAGGGAGGACTGCTTCCGCTCCATAAACCATGAAGAAAGGCGTGTAACCCGTATATCTGTTAGGAGTAGTATTGATGCTCCATAATACAGAGGGTAACTCCTCCACCCAACAACCCGGCGTCCGTTGCAAAGGGACCAAAAGCCGGGGCTTGATACCCTTCAAAATCTCCTGATTAGCTCTCTCAGCTTGACCATTGGATTGAGGGTGAGCCATTGATGAAACATCAAGTCGAATATGCTCTCGCTGACAAAACTCCTCCATGGCGCCTTTAGACAGATTGGTCCCATTGTCAGTTATAATGCTGTGTGGATACCCAAAGCGAAATATCACCCTTTTCATGAACTGAACCGCTGTGGCTGCATCACACTTGCTAACGGGCTCTGCCTCAACCCACTTTGTGAACTTGTCAACTGCCACCAAGAGGTGGGTCTTCTTATCCTTGGATCTTTTAAAAGGCCCAACCATATCAAGCCCCCAGACCGCAAATGGCCAAGTAATTGGAATCATCCTCAGCTCCTGAGCCGGCACGTGAGCCCGTCGCGAGAACCTCTGACAACCGTCACATTTACTGACCAAGTCCTCCGCATCAGCATGAGCCGTTAGCCAATAAAAACCATGACGAAAAGCCTTGGCCACAAGGGATTTTGAGCCGGCATGATGGCCACAATCCCCTTCATGAATCTCACGTAAGATTTCATGACCCTCCTCAGGGGAAACACAACGCTGGAAAGTTCCAGTAACACTGCGACGATGCAGCTCACCATTGATAATGACCATTGACTTAGACCGCCGGGTTATTTGTCTGGCCAAAGTTTCATCCTTAGGCAAATCTCCCCGGGTCATGTAAGCCAAGTATGGTACTGTCCAGTCTGAGGTGATTTGGAGAGCCGCCACCAACTGTGCCTCCGGGTCAGGAACGACCAAGTCTTCCTCTGTAGGCAACTTGACAGAAGGGTTATGCAAAATGTCCAGGATAGTATTAGGCGGCACCGGCTTTCGCTGAGAACCCAGCCGGCTTAAAGCATCAGCCGCCTCGTTCTTCCTGCGATCGATGTGCTCTACTTGGTAACCCTGAAAGTGTCCAGCAATGGCATCAACTTCGCGGCGATAAGCCGCCATGAGAGGGTCCTTGGAGTCCCACTTGCCTGAACCTTGTTGAGCCATTAAATCTGAGTCGCCAAAGCACCTTACCCGGCTCAAACTCATCTCCTTAGCCATCCGAAGACCATGGAGCAAGGCCTCGTACTCAGCTGCATTGTTAGTACAAGGAAACATCAACCGTAACACATAGCAAAACTTGTCACCTCGAGGGGAAGCTAATACAACTCCAGCCCCCGAGCCCTCCAATTGCCTAGACCCGTCAAAGTGAATAGTCCAGTATGTATTATCCGGTTTCTCTTCAGGTACCTGCAGCTCCGTCCAATCGTTGATGAAGTCCACCAATGCTTGGGATTTGACAGCAGTGCGTGGCACATATTTCAGACCATGAGGCCCAAGCTCTATAGCCCACTTAGCCACTCTCCCTGTAGCTTCTCTGTTTTGGATGATATCTCCTAAAGGAGCAGAACTAACCACAGTGATAGGGTGACCCTGGAAATAATGCTTAAGCTTCCGGCTTGCCATGAATACCCCGTAAACAAGCTTCTGCCAATGTGGATACCGTTGTTTGGACTCAATGAGCACTTCACTTACATAGTAAACCGGCCGCTGAACCGGATACTCCTTACCCTCTTCCTTGCACTCCACCACCACAGCCACACTGACGGCTCGTGTGTTAGCGGCTACATACAGCAATAAGGGCTCCTTGTCAACAGGAGCAGCAAGAATTGGGGGCTCAGCCATCTGTCTCTTCAAATCCTCAAAAGCAGCATTGGCAGCATCATTCCAGACAAAGTCATCTGTTTTCTTCATCATCTGGTACAGTGGCATGGCCTTTTCACCCAAACGGCTTATAAACCGGCTTAAAGCAGCGATGCGACCCGCCAGACGCTGGACGTCGTTTATACACGCCGGCTTAGCCAGAGAGGTGATTGCCTTGATCTTTTCCGGGTTAGGTTCAATGCCTCTGTGAGAAACCAGAAAACCCAAGAGCTTGCCTGCAGGAACACCAAAAACACACTAGGCCGGGTTAAGCATCATCTTGTAGACCCGGAGATTATCAAAGGTTTCTCTCAGATCATCTATCAAGGTCTCCTTCTCCCTGGATTTAACCACGATATCATCCACATAAGCATGAACATTGCGCCCAATCTGGTTATGAAGACAATTCTGCACGCAACGCTGGTAAGTCGCCTGTGCACTCTTAAGCCCAAAAGGCATAGATACATAACAGAAGGCTCCAAAAGGAGTGATGAACGCTGTCTTCTCCTGGTCCTTAACTGCCAGTTTAATCTGATGGTATCCTGAATAAGCATCCAAAAAACTTAAGCGCTCACAACTTGCCGTAGCATCAATAATCTGATCAATACGGGGGAGAGCAAAAGGATTAGCCGGACAAGCCTTGTTTAAGTCCGTGTAGTCCACACACATCCGCCAGGTGCCGTTCTTCTTGAGTACGAGCACCGGGTTAGCTAACCATTCTGGATGAAAAACTTCAACGATAAACCCGGCCGCCAAGAGCCGGGCTACCTCCTCACCAATAGCTTTCTGCCTCTCCTCATTAAACCGCCGGAGGAATTGCCTGACCGGCTTAAACTTCAGATCAATATTGAGAGTGTGCTCAGCAAGTTCTCTAGGTACACCCGGCATGTCAAAAGGTTTCCATGCAAAGATGTCCCTGTTCTCACGGATGAACTCGATGAGCGCGCCTTCCTATTTCGGGTCCAGATTGGCACTGATGCTGAATTGTTGAGATGAGTCACCTGGAACAAAATCAACAAGTTTAGTCTCATCAGCAGACTTAAATTTCATTACCGGCTCATGCTCCGTGGTTGGCTTCCTTAAAGACGTCATATCTGCCGGGTCAACATTGTCCTTGTAAAACTTCAACTCCTCTGTTGCACAAACAGATTCAGCGTAAGCCGCGTCACCTTCCTCACACTCCAAGGCTATCTTTCGGCTGCCATGAACCGTAATGGTCCCATTGTGACCCGGCATCTTGAGCTGCAAATATACGTAACACGGCCGTGCCATGAACTTGGCGTAAGCCGGCCGCCCAAATAAAGCATGATACGGGCTTCTTATCTTAACCACCTCAAAGGTTAATTTTTCCGCCCTGTAGTTGTACTCATCTCCAAAAGCCACTTCCAGCTCGATCTTACCAACTGGATACGCCGACTTACCAGGCACCACACCATGGAAAACAGTGTTGGACAGGTTGAGATTCTTATCAATCAATCCCATACGACGGAAAGTCTCATAATAGAGGATGTTGATGCTGCTGCCTCCGTCCATGAGCACTTTAGTGAATTTATATCCCCCCACCTGAGGAGCCACCACCAGGGCCAGGTGACCCGGATTGTCAACCCGGGGAGGGTGATCTTCCCTACTCCACACAATAGGCTGCTCAGACCACCTTAAATAGCGTGGCACCGCCGGCTCAACAGCATTCACGGCCCTCTTATGAAGCTTCTGATCTCGCTTGCACAGGCTGGTGGTAAACACATGATACTGTCCACCATTAAGCTGCTTTGGATTGGTCTGGTATCCCCCTGCTGCTGTTGATGACCCTCGCTGGACTGCTGATTAAAGCCCCCTTGAACATTCTGAGGATTGGAATTTGAGCCGCCGCCCGGGCCATGAAAGCCGCCGGTGCCTGAGCCGCCGCCCGGGCCATTGTTGCCATTAAAAGCATTGGAATTCTTAAAGGCCTTCATGATTGCACAATCTTTCCACAGATGAGTAGCCGGCTTCTCCCTAGAGCCGTGCCTTGGACAAGGCTCATTCAACAACTGCTCAAGCGTTGGGCCAGACCCGCCGGCTCGGGGAGGTGGCCTCCCCTTACGTCGCTGGTTGTTACCCTGTGAGCTAGCGTTGGCCACAAACTCTATGCTGCCATCGGCCTTACGCTTGATTCCTCCTTGGTTCGCCGTGTTATGTTGGGGACCCTTCCCATTGCCGTTCTTCTTTCCCTTCCCTGTCCTTTCATCATCCGACGCGGGGTCCTTGGTACTATCAGAGTCGGCGTACTTGGCGAGAGCCGCCATCAGCGTACCCATATCATTGCAATCGCGCTTGAGCCGCCCGAGTTTCATCTTTAGGGGCATGAAACGACAATTCTGCTCCAACATTAAGACTGGAGAGCCGGCATCCATCTTATCAGATGAATGTATTATCTCTTTGACTCGGCGAACCCAATGGGTTGTAGACTCACCCTCCTGCTGCTTACAGTTAGTCAAATCCACAATGGACATAGACTGCCTACAGGTATCTTTGAAGTTTTGGATGAACCGGGCTTTTAGCTCAGCCCAAGACCCGATAGAATTCGGTGGCAGCCCTTTCAACCAAGTGCGGGCAGTCCCATCTAACATCATGGTGAAGTACTTGGCCATTTCCGCTTCACTGACCACTAGCAACTCCATAGCCATCTCATAACTCTCGATCCATGCTCCGGGTTGCAAATCAGCTGTGTAATTAGGCACTTTCCTTGGCCCTTTGAAATCCTTGGGCAGACGTTCGTTACGGAGAGCCGGCACCAGACAAGGAACACCTCCAGTCCTCGTAGGTATACCCACGTCGATGGAAGCCGTCGGATAAGCCGGGGGTGGCTGGTAAGCCGTCAACTGAGGCACCTGCTCCGCCTCTTGCCGTGCTCTGTCTTGGTCTACCGCGTGAAAGGCTCCGTTATGAGCCGGGCCGTGGCCAGGAGGCAAGTCATGGTGTCGGACATTGCTTGAGCCGGTCGCTGAGACCATGTGTCTGCTATAACTCGGGCTCCGGCCTGGACGAGGGGTTGAATGAATCCTGTCCCGGCTATAAGAATATGCCTCTTGCTGTGCCAGAGCCGTCTGAAGGAGTTCTCTGACCCGGCGGGTTTCAACCGCCGTTGGAGAGTCACCATCGATTGGGAGAGCCGCCAGCCGCGGCGACCATGTTTTCCAACGGGTTGGCATAATGACCCGGTGGTATTGGCACGTACTGAGGCGGGGCAGGGTTCACCCGGGGAGGCCCCATCACTTGGGGTTGAATTGGCGTTCCAGCCCCGGGCGCTATGATCTCTGGCGGGTTACTAAGCCCTGCACCGGGCGTGTTGAAGAGGTTTCGAGGATCGTAAACCGGAGGGAGTCGAGATTGGGCCTTTTGATGCCTCCTTCTCATGACCTCATTGGACGCGTTTTGATCCATCGTGAGCCGGAAGGACTGTGCCTGAATCAGCTGAGTCTGGGCGTCGAGAGCCGCCCTCTCTGCAGCCATCCTGATCCCTTCCGCCGCCAGATCCTCCTTGGCTTTTGTTAGATCCAACTTTAACTGTGCCAACTCCGCGTCATGCTGAACTTGATCCGCCGGGGCAACCGTAGCGGTCAACAGGACCGTCATCTTGTCTGTGAGATCCATCAGCACCTGAGCCGGCGAGGGCACAGGGCTTCCTGACCCGGCGGCGGGGTTTTGAACAGGTTGTGCGCCGGCCATGAAGATTCCAACCCGGCTCGGCGGCTCAAAGGGGTCCGGAATGCTGTCGCGATCGGAACAGCCCCTGAGCCTGCCATCTTGAAGTTGATACAACGAGTTTGACTCATCCGTAGATGACTCGCCGTCAGAGCCGGCGGCCGTCTCATCACCAGATCCAGATCCTTCAGAGAGTCCTCCATGGACACATCCCACGAAAGCATGTTTCAAGGTAGGTAGAGCCCGGTCGGGTCGTGCACGCTGAGCCGTCTCGATGAGATCGGCGCAGAGGTCCGGCTCAGGGCCCGGCTCACCAATCTTGCCAATGAAGACATGGATTCCGCCGAAGGGGACCCGGTACCCGTACTCGATTGAGCCGGCGTCGGGGCCCCAGTTTGCATCGTCGATGTAGAGCTTGCCGCGACGACTCTTGGTCATCCGGCCCACAGCGTATCCCTTGAGCCCTTCGAAGCTGCCCTTCAAGAACTCAAATCCACCGTGCGCTGGCCCCACGGTGGGCGCCAACTGTCGTGGAATTGTCACGGCAGATGTCCTCGTGCTAGGACTTAGTCGTGGAGCCATCGCTGCTAGGAAGCTTAAAGGGGTTAAACGGGACAAGGAACACGAGGGTTATACTGGTTCGGCCCCTTACGGTGAAGGTAAAAGCCTACGTCCAGTTGAGGTGGAATTGATTAGGGTTTCTACGACCAGGAGCTAAACCGTCCTGCCTGGTTATCGATTTGGTCTTACTCGTCCCTAAACTACCGCCGGGTCGTCCCTTTATATAGAGAGGTTGACGCCCAGCGGCTCTCAGAGTCCCAGCCGGCTCATAACAGTGTCCGGCTCGGACTCTCAACTATTCTTGCCTTACACTACAAGTTTCACCATAACGGCGGTTATCACTACGGGCCGTCAGCCATCTCCGGGTCTTAAGCCCATTATTGACCCGCCGTCTTCAAGTTTGGTACTAGGCTTCGCGTGATGACCATTATGACGTAACCCGGCCCCTCCTGGGCGGGTGACTATAATGGTTATATCCTCAACAGTACTTTATTAGATATGGTGCGATCTATGATGTCTCTTACCGATCTACTACTATCGTTTTGGGGTTTTGCATTAGAGACAGCTACATTCACGTTAAATAGGGCACCATCTAAATCCGTGGAGACGACACCGTATGAACTGTGGTTTGGCGAGAAACCTAAGCTGTCGTTTCTTAAAGTTTGGGGTTGCGATGCTTATAAGAAAAAGTTTCATCCTGATAAGCTCAAACCCAAATCGGAGAAGTGCGTCTTCATAGGATACCCAAAATGTTGGGTACACCTTCTATCACAGATCCGAAGGCAAGATCTTTTTTGCTAAGTTTGGATCCTTTCTAGAGAAGGAGTTTCTCTCGAAAGAAGTGAGTGGAAGGAAAGTAGAACTTGATGAGGTAACTGTACCTGCTCCCTTATTGGAAAGTAGTTCATCACAGAAACTGGTTCCTGTGACGTCTACACCAATTAGTGAGGAATTTAATGATGATGATCATGAAACTTCAGATCAAGTTATTGCTGAACCTCGTAGGTCAAACAGAATAAGATCCGCACCAGAGTGGTACGGTAATCCTGTTCTGGAGGTTATGTTACTAGACCATGACGAACCTACGAACTATGAGGAATCGATGATGAGCCCAGATTCCGAAAAATGGCTTGAGGCCATGAAATCTGAGATGGGATCCATGTATGAGAAAAAAGTATGGACTTTGATTGACTTTCCCAATAATCGGCGAGCCATTGAGATTAAATGGATCTTCAAGAGGAAGACGGACGCTGATAGTAGTGTTACTATCTACAAAGCTAGAATTGTCGCAAAAGGGTTTCGACAAGTTCAAGGTGTTGACTACGATGAGAGTTTCTCACTCTTATCTATGCTTAAGTCTGTCCGAATCATGTTAGCAAACTGCCGAATTTTATGAAATCTGGCAAATGGATAAACAAAACTGCATTCCTTAATGGATTTGTTAAAGAAGAGTTGTATATGATGCAACCAGAAGGTTTTGTCAATCCTAAAGGTGCTAACAAAATATGCAAGCTCGAGCGATCCATCTATGGACTGGTGCAAGCATCTCAGAGTTGGAATATACGCTTTGATGAGTTGATCAAAGCATATAGTTTTATATAGACTTGCGGTGAAGCCTGTATTTACAAAAAGGTGAGTGGGAGCACTACATCATTTTTGATAAGTATATGTGAATGACATATTGTTGATCGGAAATAATGTAGAATTATTCTGCAAAGCATAAAGGAGTGTTTGAAAGGAATTTTTCAAAGAAAGACCTCGGTGAAGCTGCTTACATATTGAGCATCAAGATCTATGGAGATAGATCAAGACGCTTGATAAGTTTTTTCAATGAGTACATACCTTGACAAGATTTTGAAATAGTTCAAAATGGAAAAGTCAAAGAAAGAGTTCTTGCCTGTGTTACAAGGTGTGAAATTGAGTAAGACTCAAAGCCCGACCACGGCAGAAGATAGAAAGAGAATGAAAGTCATTCACTATGCCTCAACCATAGGTTCTGTGAAGTATGCCATGCTGTGTACCAGATCTATTGTGTACCTCACCAAGAGTTTGGCAAGAGGGTACAATAGTGATCTAGGAGTAGATCACTGAACAGCGGTCAAAATTATCATTAGTGGAATAAGGAAATATTTCTCGATTATGGAGGTGACAAAAGAGCTCGTCGTAAAGAGTTACGTCGATGCAAGCTTTTACACCGATCCAGATGACTCTAAGTCTCAATCTGGATACATATTGAAAGTGGGAGCAATTAGCTAGAGTAGCTCAGTGTAGAGCATTGTAGACATAGAAATTTGCAAAATACTTACGGATCTGAATGTGACAGACCCGTTGACTAAACTTCTCTCATGAGCAAAACATGATCACACCTTAGTACTCTTTGGGTGTTAATCACATATTGATGTGAACTAGATTATTGACTCTAGTAAACCCTTTGGGTGTTGGTCACATGTCGATGTGAACTATGGGTGGTAACCACATAAAGATGTGAACTATTGATGTTAAATCACATGGCGATGTGAACTATATTATTGACTCTAGTGCAAGTGGGAGACTGAAGGAAATATGCCCTAGAGGCAATAATAAAGTTATTATTTATTTCCTTATTTCATGATAAATGTTTATTATTCATGCTAGAATTGTATTAATCGGAAACATAATACATGTGTGAATACATAGACAAACAGAGTGTCACTAGTATGCCTCTACTTAACTAGCTTGTTGATCAAAGATGGTTATGTTTCCTAGCCATGGACAAAGAGTTGTCATTTGATTAACGGGATCACATCATTAGGAGAATGATGTGATTGACTTGACCCATTCCGTTCGCTTAGCACTCGATCGTTTAGTATGTTGCTATTGCTTTCTTCATGACTTATACATGTTCCTATGACTATGAGATTATGCAACTCCCGTTTACCGGAGGAACACTTTGTGTGCTACCAAACGTCACAACGTAACTGGGTGATTATAAAGGTGCTCTACAGGTGTCTCCGAAGGTACATGTTGGGTTTGCGTATTTCGAGATTAGGATTTGTCACTCCGATTGTCGGAGAAGGTATCTCTGGGCCCTCTCGGTAATGCACATCACTTAAGCCTTGCAAGCATTGCAACTAATGAGTTAGTTGTGGGATGATGTATTACAGTACGAGTAAAGAGACTTGCCGGTAACGAGATTGAACTAGGTATTGAGATACCGACGATCGAATCTCGGGCAAGTAACATACCAATGACAAAGGGAACAACGTATGTTGTTATGCGGTCTGACCGATAAAGATCTTCGTAGAATATGTAGGAGCCAATATGAGCATCCAGGTTCTGCTATTGGTTATTGACCGGAGACATGTCTCGGTCATGTCTACATAGTTCTCGAACCCGTAGGGTCCGCACGCTTAACGTTTCGATGACAGTTATATTATGAGTTTATATGATTGATGTACCGAAGGTTGTTCGAAGTCCCGGATGTGATCACGGGCATGACGAGGAGTCTCGAAATGGTCGAGACATGAAGATTGATATATTGGAAGCCTATGTTTGGATATCGGAAGTGTTCCGGGTGAAATCAGGATTTTACCGGAGTACCGGGAGGTTACCGGAACCCCCCGGGAACATGATGGGCCTTAGTGGGCCTAGGTGGAAGAGAGGAGAGGCGGCTAGGGTTGGGCCGCGCGCCCCTCCCCCCAGTCCGAATAGGACAAGGAGAGGGGGGCGGCGCCCCCCTTTCCTTCCTCCCCTCCACCTCTTCCCCCTCTCTCTCCTAGTCCAACATGGAAAAGGGGGGAGTCCTACTCCCGGTAGGAGTAGGACTCCTCCGACGCACCTCTCCCCATGGCCGGACGCAACCCCCCTTGCTCCTTTATATACGGGGGCACGGGGGCACCCAATAGACACACAAGTTGATCAGTTGATCTCTCCCAACCGTGTGCGGTGCCCCCTCCACCATAGTCCACCTCGATAATACTGTAGCGGTGCTTAGGCGAAGCCCTGCATCACTAGAACATCAACATCATCACCACGCCGTCGTGCTGACGAAACTCTCCCTCAACACTCGGCTGGATCGGAGTTCGAGGGACGCCATCGGGCTGAACGTGTGCTAAACTCGGAGGTGCCGTGCGTTCGGTACTTGATCGGTCGGATTGTGAAGACGTACGACTACATCAACCGCGTTGTGCTAACGCTTCCGCTTTAGGTCTACGAGGGTACGTGGACAACACTCTCCCCTCTCGTTGCTATGCATCACCATGATCTTGCGTGTGCGTAGGAATTTTTTTGAAATTACTACGTTCCCCAACACTATCTTTGTTCGGTCTTTTGAATTCGGAGACTAATATGATGAATTGTATTCGGAGACTAATCTTCTATTGTATTCGATGAATCTGCTATTGCTGTGTGGTGCTGTCTATATTCTGTCTAATATATGTTTTGTAACCTGTGCAAAAATCAGAAAAGAAAAAAATAATCCCTAATATTCATACTAATGGCGCACCACTCAGCACTCTAATTGCGCACTGTAGAAAGGATACTAATGGCGCATCACCCCAAAGTGCGCCATTAGTATGCCAAAGCACATGGGTAAATATGGCCCCCTGGGAGGCATACTAATGGCGCATGTTGGGCTATACTAATGGCGCACTGCGTGGTGCGCCATTAGTATACCAGATACTAATGGCGCACCAGTGGTGCGCCATTAGTATTTAATACTAGTGGCGCACCAGTAGTGCGCCATTAGTAGGCAAAACTGGTGCGCCACTAGCAGGCGTTTTCCTTGTAGTGGACTCCCAAAGCGGCGATGCGATCCAAGAGCTCATTGAGGGAGGAGAGCTCCGTTGGATCCATCTGTTCAGCGAGTTCCGAGTTGACGTGGAGGCCATTTTTGATGGCCCGAGAGGTCATTGTCGGCGCAGAAGCTGATCGGGCGGCCATGAAGAAGCTGCCTAGTCGGAGAGTTTGGCCTACCACCAGCGCTCCCCCAGAGGTGATGTTGTCCTTGACAACGAGGCTGGCCATCGAGCCTTGCAGCGACGACACAGAGGAACTCTCAATGAAAGCACCAATGTTGGTGTGAAAACCGGCAGATCTCGGGTAGGGGGTCCCGATCTGTGCATCTAAGGCTAATGGCAACAGGAGGCAAGGGACACGATGTTTTACCCAGGTTTGAGCCCTCTCGATGGAGGTAAAACCCTACTTCCTGCTTGATTGATCTTGATGATATGAGTATTACAAGAGTTGTTCTACCACGAGATCGTAGAGGCTAAACCCTAGGAGCTAGCCTATGATGATTATGATTGTCCCTATACGGACCAAACCCTCCAGTTTATATAGACACCGGAGGGGGCTAGGGTTTACACAGAGTCGATTACAAGGAAGGAAATCTAATATCCGGATCGCCAAGCTTGTCTTCCACGCAAAGGAGAGTCCCATCCGAACACGGGACGAAGTCTTGAGTCTTCTATCTTCACGGTCCATCAGTCCGGCCAGAGTATATAGTCCGGCTGTCCGGATACCCCCTAATCCAGGACTCCCTCACCTGGCACTTCTGAAGATAGTATAGCTCTTCATCGGTGTCATCGATCACGTCGTCGGAACACGTCTATCGAGAGGGAACAACCACCGACAAACAAAGAAGAAACACAATCAATGCCATGCAACAATATGATGCATGAATGTGACATGGCAATATGCTATTGATTGGCCTAATGCAACTAGCAACGAGTTAAATGGAGTTGGTTTGAACACTAGGTTCAAATTCAAACTCCATATGTGCTTTCTTAAATGCCATTTAATTGAATTTTCCTAAACAGAGGACATAAGTTGCTCTAACATGCATGTAAATGTCATAAACAGATTCTTTGGATTTGTCTGATCATTTTTCATATATAAATTATTTCCATTGGAGTTATAGATTATTTTCTATGAATTTTTGAAGTTTAAGTCATTTTCTGGAATTTCCTGGATGATTTTTAATCCAGAAAATGACTTATTGCGTCAGCATTGCGCCAGGGTGATGTCAGCGGGTCAACTGGGTCGTCCAGGTCAACCCTGACCGGTGGGACCCACGGGTCAGTGACATAACTAACTAACTCTGTTAGTTAGTGTTAAGTTAAATACTAACCTAACTTAATTAGGGCCTGGGCCCACATGTCAGTGACTCATTAGATTAACAGGGATAGTCAATGCTAACATAATTCCTAAACTAGATTAAGTCAGAGGCTGGCCCCAGATGTCATGGACTCAGGGTGGGGTCCAGCCGTGGTCAAACCCGGGTCAACTCGCCGGAGTTGACCCGCGGCTCATCGCCGGCGGAGCCAGAGACTGCTGAGAGCGTCGGGTTTTGCCCTCCGGCGACCAAACGAGCGGCGGTTTGGCTTGGCATGATGCTGGGCCTCGTCCGCATCCAACGGAGCCATCATCTCACGCCGGAAAGGACAAGAACGACGGCGGCAAAGGGGCCGGAGTTCGGCCGGCAATGGTTTGGGCGATGCCGAGCAAGGGAGGAGCCGTGGTTGGTCGTGTTCGACTCACGGAAGTGCGGTGAGTGCAGCGGTGAGCTCGGATGCGAGCTTGCACGGCCATAGCCACGGTGGCGACAAGGCCGGCGGCGGGGAGCTCTCGGGCCCGACGAAAACGATGACTACGGTGACGTTCGAGGAAAAGGAGGGGGGTTTCGGGGAGAGGAGCTGACGGTGGTCACGTCGAGAAGCTCAGCGGGCTCAAGGAGGGGCTGGTGACGGTGGGCGGTCGCCGGCGATCTCCGGTGGCCGGCGAGGGAAACGGTGGTGCTGGCAGCGTCCAGGGGCTTCCGGCGTCATGAGGATCGGTGAGGAGGAAGAGGGCAACGGGGCGGAGCTCGTAGACTGCTCGGGGTGTCGTCGGGACGGCGGTGGCCGCGGTGGTGGCGAGCGGCGGCGACGAACCCATTCGGGTGGGTGAGAGAGAGAGGTCCACGGGAGGGGATGAGCGTGGGGGAGAGTGGGAGGGGCCGAGGGGAGTGCGTGGCGCTCACAGCCGCGTCGGGGAAGCGGCGAAAGCAGGAGGTGGCGCGGCGTGTGGCCAGCGCGCAGCGAGCACGCGCCCCAGTCCTCCTGGCGGGAGGTTGGGGATGACTGGCAGTGGCCAGTGGGCTTGGCCTGTCTGCTGGGCTGCTGCTACAGGTAAGTGGCCCAGGTTAGTTCTCTCTCTTTGCCTATTTCTATTTCTTTCTGGTTTTCTATTTTTCTGCTGTTTGTTTTGATTTAGTAGAAATACTAAACCAGTTTATTAAATGTTGAAAATAATCATGGGCACTTCTGAAATTAATTCCAACAGCCCAAAAATACTTTCAAGATTATTTGTACATTTAAAATATTTATAGGATTTTAAATGTCCAAATTCAAATACTTATGAATTTAATTCAAGAATCCAGAGTGTCCTAGAAAAGTGTGCACCATTTTTGGCAGAGTTTCCGGACCAATTCAAAAATGATGAACACTTATGAAGGGCATTTCAGGTTCATCGAAAATTATTTTAGGTTGAGCCTATTTGAATTGCTTTGGTGCTAGGGTTTGGACATCCCCATTTCAAGTTTCAAAAATTTAAACATGATGCATGGAACTCACTGGTGCATCTAGTTACAAACAAATTCTAGGGTTGTGACAACTCACCCCCACTAAACAAGAATCTCGTCCCGAGATTCAAACGTAGGGTAAGATGGAAAGGGGATGCAAACTATCACAATCCCCACGATCCAGGTTGCACTTCAAATGAGCGTTGATTCGATCACCATCTTTGTCTCGAAGTCTTGCCCTGAGAACTCCAACTAACATGACAACGAGAGGAAAGGAAAAACTCTAAAAGGATCGATCTTTTCGAAGATCAAACAACTTAGGATCAACTCACGGGGTGAGTCATAGCAACATCTCTTGAGTTGAGACTCGAAGCACACATCTAGAGGAATGGAGTGAAGCAGATGACAAAGGTTCACTAGGTAGACAACAATTTCATGCTTAAGAAGGTGGTGAATGGTTGTCAACGTAGTGAGGAGTTGAGTTGCCATGATACCATAACGAGACATCTTGGAGGAGGGTGATTCGCAGAAATATCCCTTAAGTGGCAAAAAGAATTACTTTTGATACAGAGATCATCGGAACTCTTTATACCAGTCTAAGGCAAATCACAATCGATCATTGGAAGGGGTTCGAAAGAATGGCATACTCCAACTTGAATGGATGATGTGGACTACCTTGTTGAAGACAACGCAATGGGTGATTTTTGCTTATCACCGGAAATGGATGGGCCCCATGGTAAGTCCACTTTTGAAGATGATCCCGAACAACAATTGCTGAGAAGGGCAGCCCATGGGAGATTGGCACAATGGCGGTGCAAGCCGGGAACAAAACGCAAATGTTGGGAATGTTCCAACCATCATATTTGCCTGAGATTCAAATCTGGTTAGAAACAGGATACTTCAGACTCACATGTCTGAAAGGAAGAGTTGCAACACAAATCAACGAGATAACGTTGCGAGACTCTCGGGAAATGAACTGCGATAGAAAGCTCCAAAACATGAGCTGATTCTGCTACATACATGTGAACACGTTGTCCAAGACAAGCATGACCACATAGTAGTCTTACAACGAAACACTACCGAGTTCTGATTGGGAACCATCATTGCAGAGAGCGAAGTCCTGCGCATGTACCTTTGGGTCCTTAAGGATTAGCACTTAAGAACTTCTTTTCCTTGAACAAATCAACCAGGGGCTTGGTGTGCTAGGGAATACGTATGGAGTGGAGGTAATTAATCTACCAAACCATATAATGCTTCGCACGTATGCATGACTGATTTGGGATGATTCCAGGGGGAACAAACAAATCTTTCTCAATTTCATGGCGGCGACTTACACCTAATGCACGTGAACTTGGAGAAAGTCACTTCTTTCACCCAAACATATGATTCATGAGCTAGCATGAAGAAATGCTTTCAAAAGTTTCCAACATGTCACGCCCAATATGCGAACCTATCCGAGAGGAACTCGAAGGTCCCACCAAGGATAGACCCGCATATTGGAACGCTTTTGCAAGGTGGATATCATTACATCAACATTACATAATAGATGGGGATACATACAAAAGGCATAGAAATGCCGCAAGAGTACATCAATACACCATACATAAGAACAACATCCGACTACGGATGAAGCACAAAGAGAAGCTCAAACCACATCCACCCTGCTAGCCCAGGCTGCCGACCTGGAACCTATCCCCTGATCGAAGAAGAAGCAGAAGAAGAACTCCAAAACAAGCAAACATCGCTCTCGCGTCATGATCATCGCAAAACCTGCACCTGCAACTGTTGTTGTAGTAATCTGTGAGCCACGAGGACTCAGCAATCCCATTACCATGGGTATCAAGACTAGCAAAGCTTAAAGGGTAAGGAAGGGGTAAAGTGGTGAGGTTGCAGCAGTGACTAAGCATGTATGGTGGCTAACTTACACAAATAAGAGCGAGAAGAGAAGCAACGGAACAGTCGTCAACTAGTAATGATCAAGAAGTGATCCTAAACTCCTACTTACGTCAAGCATAACCCAACGACCGTGTTCACTTCCCGGACTCCGCCGAAAAGAGACCATCACGGTTACACACGCGGTTGATGCGTTTTAATTAAGTCAAGTGTCAAGTTCTCTACAACCGGACGTTAACAAATTCCCATCTGCCACATAACCGCGGGCACGGCTTTCGAAAGATAATACCCTGTAGGGGTGTCCCAACTTAGCCCATTATAAGCTCTCACGGTCAATGAAGGATATTCCTTCTCCCGGGAAGACCCGATCAAACTCGGAATCCCGGTTACAAGACATTTCGACAATGTTAAAACAAGACCAGCAAAGCCGCCCGATGCGCCGACATCCTGATAGGAGCTGCACATATCTCGTTCTCAGGGCAACACCGGATGAGACATCCTACGAGTAAAACCAGCCCTCAAGTTTCCCCAAGGTGGCCCCGCAGTCTACTCGGTTTGGACCAACACTTAGAGAAGCATTGGCCCGGGGGGGCTAAAATAAAGATGACCCTCGGCTGGCCGACCCAAGGGAAGGGGATAGGTGATAGGCAAATGGTAAAACCAAGATTGGGCCTTGCTGGAAAAGTTTTATTCAAAGCGAACTGTTAAGGGGGTCCCATAAATCACCCAACCGTGTAAGGAACGCAAAATCCGGGAACATAATACCGATATGACGGAAACTAGGGCGGGAAGAGTGGAACAAAACACCAGGCATAAGGCCGAGCCTTCCACCCTTTACCAAGTATATAGATGCATTAATTAAATAAGAGATATTGTGATATTCCAACATAAACATAATCCAACATGGAGCAATCTTCATCTTCACCTGCAACTAGCAACGCTATAAGAGGGGCTGAGCAAAAGTGGTAACATAGCCAAACAACGGTTTGCTAGGAAGGGTGGCAAAGGTTAGAGGTTCATGACAATTTGGGAGGCTTGATAAGCAAGTGGTAGGTAACGCGGCATAGCGATAGAACGAAGCAACTAGCATAGCAATGATAGTAGTGAGATCTAGGTAACGGTCATCTTGCCTGAAATCCCGCAAGGAAGAAGAATGAGTCCATGAAGAAGATGAAGCCACGAAGACGAACCAATCGTAGTCGAACGGATCCTCACGATCGCAATGAAACGGGAACTATCGAGAAGAAGCACACAACATGGTAAACACACCACACGTGAGCAAGGCATGATGACAACCAAGCATGATGCATGACAAAGCTATATGAAGCTACTCATGGCAAGAGATGATGCATACAAGAGCAACACATCAAAGCAAGTTTAAATGAGGCCGGAAACAACATATAACAATTCTGGTAAGTCCTCATATGCAAATTTCAAAATTGGTCCAGATCTGAATAAACCTTATGTTCAAGTTGTTAAACAGCAAGTTAAAGAGCACCATGAAGATCTACACGAAATTCTAGTCAAGTTTCATATAAAGTTCATTTAGTTCGGAGCTACGGCCTAGAAGATAAGAGCAAAACAAGTTAAACATGGCCTTGATGCAAAATGCATCCAAACATCAAGAAAACACACTCAAGACAAGGATGCAACATGATAAGATGAAACTACATGCAAATCTAAGCAAGTTTCATATAGAGCATGCTCAAAACGGAGCAACGGTGCAACACATCCACTCCAAACAATATATAACAACAATCTGACCAAAACAGCAACTAGGTATCTTGCAAGCATCAAAGCAATATGCTACAGCACCCCAACATGATAACAAAAGGCATGGACATGATGAACAGGTAAAGCATTACAAAACATGAACACTGAGCTATCTCCAGAAATCACTAGAACATGCTCAAAAGGACATGGCAAGATTGCAAATAATAACAGATTCACAGACTTAGCAGAATTACTGGACATGGCAGAAATAACATCAGGTTGCAATGTTTAGAGCCATCAAACAACATGTTACAACAAGCTATCATGGCAAACTTAAGCATAGCATGATTCTGCTCAAAGCATAGAACAAAAGACCCTTAATGGACATGAGCCAAAAAGGCACAGAAGATATGATGGCACCCATGTAAACATAACAAGTGATATGACAGATTTAGACTTAGTGAAAATAACAGGACATGGCAGAAACAACGATAAGTAGGCATGTTGGTGAGCTTGAATCACTCACCACAGAGCAATACATGGCATAGCAAGGTAACCAACAGTAAGATGACAAAAATGTGAAGCTAATCATGGCAAGAGCAAAGTCATAGGGTATATGGATCACTAGAAAAACACACGGCAATAATGAACTTCATGTTAACAGGCTAACAGCAACATTATTTAGCAAGTTTGGAGCACGATTACAACAAGCTACAGCAGGCTATAATTGCAAACAAGGTCATGGATGCATAGAGCATAACATGTGTCACAAAACATCCTTAGTGAACATCTCCATAATATGCATAGAACTCATGCTAGCAGCAGGTTTACATGGCAACAAAATATAGCAGACTCGGACAGCAGAAATCACTGTCACAGAAATCAGCAACATCACGGAGGCTACTTTGCATGCTTGTGCTAGTCACCACAGAGCTCCTAAAAATACAACACAAGCACCTCTGTAAAGAAGGCATGGCATAGTTCAAAACACATGTAGACCTCATGCTCAAAATAAAATCACACAAAAAGATGAAAAATGACAAATGAGCATGTACTGATAACAGGCAGCAGACAACATTATATAGCACTCTTGCATCAGATATTTGGGCATCAAGATGAACTCAATTAAACATGGCACAATGGAACAAAATGTAGAGCATCTCCTTATGAACATTTCGATATATTACACGCACAAAACGGAGCAGCAAGCACGAATTTACAGCAGGTCAAAGTATGCAACATTGTAAGATTACTCAGGGACTTCGCAGAAAATTCGAGGGGGGGGGGAAGTCAACCTGCGGATCTGGATCGGGACGTGGGAAACGAGGATGGCCGGAGGTCGCCGGAGTTGAGGCCGGAGTGGGGCGGAGATGGTGGATCCGGGCCGGACCTCGCCGGATCCGGCCGGATCCCGACGTGGGGCGGCGCGGGGAGGCGTGTGGAGGCGCAGGGAGCTCGCCGGAGCTCACGGGATGGCGCCGGCGGAGATGGTCGCGGGGCCGGGCGGCGCGGACAGGGCAGGCGTCGGAGGAGGCATAGGGGGGGCGGCGCCGCCCGGGCGAGAAGGCGGCGGGGTCCGGCGCGGGGAGCGGGGCGGCGCCGGCGTGGTGTAGTTCGCCGGCGGCGAGCAGCGTGGTGGCACGGGCGACGGCGGCTGCGGGCCCAGCGCGGCCCGGTTTGACCCGGGGCGGGCCGGATCTGGGCCCCGGGCGGCGGCGCGCGGTGGGATTCGGCGGCGGCGACACGTGGCGATGCGGGATTGGGCGCGGCGGCGGCGACGATGACATGGTGGGCACTGATTGGACGAAGCGAGGTGGCCGGTGGACATGTCCGGCGCGGTGCGGACGCGTCCGGCGGCGCGAGGAGGAAGACGCTAGGGTTTGCACCACGAATTTCGGAGGGGGAGGTGTTTATATAGGTAGAGGGAGCTAGGAGAGTCCAAATGAGGTGCGGTTTTCGCCCACACGATCGTGATCGAACGACCGAGAGCATGGAGGGGGTCTAGATGGGTTAGTGGGCTGTGATGAAGGGGTGTTGGACTGCACAAAAGAAGGGGTTTCGGGCTACGCGGTTAACTGTTGGGGCATCAAACGACCTCCAAACGGAACGGAATTTGACGGACGGTCTGTCGGTGCTATACCAAGGCCACTCGGCAAATCTCGGCCCATTCCGAGAACGTTTTTCTCCTGCTCACGAAACAAGGTCTGAGAGGGGCGACGGGCGCGTGCGAGAGAGTCGGATCGCGAAACGGACAACAGGGAAAAGGACCGGATGCAAGTTTTGAAAAACATGCAGATGAAATGCAGAAGATGACATGGCAAAATGCAACACGCAAGCAAATGACATGGCAACAACGACGAATAACTGTAAGACACCTGGCGCATCGAATCCGGGTTGTTACACAACACTAGCTTAATGTTCAACATGAATCATGGAGGAGACAAGATGCTGCTGATGGGCTGAACAGCAACTCATCGTAATTTCCATATCACTGGAATTCCACCATTATGTGAACAATGTGATAGTATTGGTCAGACCAAAAGATGTAATGGTGTATGCTCGGGGGATCAGCCACGAGCCAGACAACATTACGAATATCGTTGGTTCTGATTTTATTTGACGATAGCCCATACTCAATCAGAGTTTGGATAAGATGATAGGTCCATTGGCTGAACACGAAGATCAATCGATGAAGATATCATCTTTCTCCAACACACACAGAAACACAAGGATATCCCTTTGAAAATGAACTAAATCAGGCAGCTTTTATCCTCCAACTCTCCAAGTTGTTGTTCAGCTTAACCAACTAGCTCAGGGGTACCCAACACAGATTCTTGTTGAAGGGGTGATTACAAGGAACCAACTTGATCACGAGCTCAACATAGCGGTCAGGGAAAGCCTGGCGATACTTCCAAGAAGATATTCAGAAAATCACGAACCACCGATATGTTACTAAGCTCGAGAACAATCTTGCTTTTCAGGCAAGACAATGTGGTCAAAAGAGTGATGGATTGACACAATCCTAACCCATTGACCGAAGAGTGTACCGAAAATAAGGACTAGGTAGCACAATCAGTCCTAGTATGGTGATTCAATAACCAACACACTAAGAATGAAATTATTGTCCTTTAACTACCCAGCAACGTGGTTGCTAGGAGTATTGATTTCACACATCACGATTCACTTATCGGCATTCTGGTTACAATAACACGGGAACCGAGGAATGAACAATGATGGCAAGAAGTATTCACTGTGTCAAGAATTCATAAGAGGTGGTGCAACTCTCATGACAAGCTGGCAGAAAGAGGGTAATACTCTGAGGTAGAATAGAACAAAAGCTGGATTGGCATTTTGATCTGCGGAATACAACTACTTTGACCCAATCCTAGATATGGATGAGGTACTGGAGTTTGTTTCTCCTAGTCATTCTGGAATAGAATGGCTTGACGGACCACAAGAGTAATAGGTATCGATGAACGAATGCACACATACTCTCGACTATCAATTGATAGACGAGGGTCAGAATACAGCTAAAGAGGGACAACTCAAAGGAACATATAACTTTTTGAGTTGTGGAAGCATAGATTATCATGTCGAACCAAGTTCAATAGGTTTCTTCCGGATAACCCATGCAGAGAAGGTAGAACTAACAGAGTCATAGCATAGAATCAAGAACTCGTCAAGAGCACTCTGGTTGTGATCTTTCGGTTCTGCGAGGAACTTCTGCCATAAGCAGTTCATGGTATTTGGAAGAAGGATGTACCACGAACCTCGAGGACTATCGCAAAGGTTACTAATATCCTAAAGGAACTAGCAACACTGTCGACATGAGGTAAGTAGGGTGAATCTTGGGTTCAAGAACCCAGGAATAGAATACCTACTAACTAATAACATCACCGGATGCTTTTGAGAATGATGGCCAGAATCATCACACGGGGAACACAAAACATGGTAGATTACTAGGTGATCCTGACACCTAGGGTCATAATAATAGCTCCCACATATATGTCGAGGCAACAGAGTACCTCAACTCACCGATTGGTGTGGTTAAACTGGCCCAAAGAAACATCGGGAATGGAAAGAAGGGATTTGCAAATGCATCAGACTATCTAGAAACCTGGGATGACTCGGACAACATAACGGCTGTAAATGCTCAAAAGGATTGAGACATCCTGCAAAATGGTGGCATAACCACTCAACAACATCATATCAAGGTTCCGAGTTCAACTAACAACACACTGGAGTAGTAGAAACTGAACTAAGGCTTGAGGCCAACAATCCTACGAGTCCACAGATTAGTAACACATGATCCTGATAGAAAGATGAGAAGCCTAGTTCTTAATCCCCGTAGAAGAGAAGAGGATGACTCAGACCAGAGGGCATAAGGTAAAGGAGTAAAAAGAGCCTTACGTTCCCTTCCACAATCAATTCCCTTATATAACTAAAGCATTTCTAGACTCGACTTCGACCAGTTTGGCTTGGTAAACCTACAGGCAGTCAGGCTCTAATACCAAAGCTGTCAGGACCCCGATTCTAAGTCACACCGATCTAGCCTGTAACACCTCATATCACTTTGCGGCCTCACGCACGGTATTCCCACGGGTGTTGCCTTACCATGGCCCGGGACCGTTTGCGCCTTTTGGCTCACATATATGATAGTGTCGCTAGCATCCATATGACAGAGAACCCGGGCCGACATGGCTAGTCGTGAACCCAAACCGGCACTAACTTATGGGGACAGGCATACATGAATCAACATCGAGCATGTTGGTCAGCAGCTTGTGAATCCGGGCTGTAGCACTGGGCTAACAGGACTCCGGGAACCCGGGCTGTAGCAGGCTAGGCAGCACTCCGGATGTCACCGCGTGACATTTCCCCGAAGGGACAGACACAGGAACGAAGTGAAACACATGCCGGCCAGTCAAGCGTTCCGGAGCAGTAGTGCTGGGCTAGCAGGACTCCGGTGAACCGGGCTGTAGCGGACTACTATGGCTCATGGAAGCACAAGACTACATTTCCCCATAAGAGAGGCTACCAAGGATAAACAACTAGATTGTTGGATCCCACACATACCAAGCATTTCAATCATACACACAATATGCTCGATATGTGCAAATACAACATGGCATCACAACAAGACTCTACGACTCAGAGTATTTATTCATTAGGCTCTGAGGAGCGAGATATTACAAACATGGGTCTCTCGACCCAGCATTCAAAGCATACAAGTCAAACACATGCGGAAGCTTAACATGTCTGAGTACAGACAACTATAAATGAAAAAGGCTGAGAAGCCTGACTATCTACTAGATCCTGCCGAGGGCACAAGATCGTATCTGAGGTTACAAGCTAAACGTCGAAGTCCACGCGGAACTACTAGCGAGACTGAAGTCTCTCTGCAAAACATAAATTAAGCAAACGTGAGTACAAATGTACCCAGCAAGACTTACATCAGAACTAACTACATATGCATCGGTATCAATAAAGGGGTGGTGGAGTTTAACTGTAGCAAGCCAGCTTTGACTCGGTGGCTATCCTGAACTATGAATGCTGGTAACTCTTTTGAGGTGGCGCACATGAGTCCACATATTCACCATATCAATACACCACTATGGATCCGCTCCCGTCTCCCTACGAGAACGCCATCCATAGCACTCACGCTTATCTTGCGCATTTTAGAGTATCCACTTTCACTTGTCTATGAACTATACAGGCAACCCAGAAGTCCTTTACCGCGAACACGGCTATTCGAATAGATGATGTTAACCCTGCAGGGGTGTACTTCTTCACACACGCTCTCACCACTTACCGCCGTTTACACGACATGTACTCGGCAACCTTCAAGCGGAAGCCCAACGTGGGTGTCGGCCACAGCCTACCTAAATACTCAAGTCTCTAGTCCAGGTTTATCGCCTATTCAGGTTCCATCCGCAGGGAGTCTGGCCGAGGTTTCCACATACGGCCCCGAACGATGTGTACAGGGTTCCGCGACACCAAACGGGCGCCCGGCATACCCGGCCACGTGCCTACCGCATCACAGCCCACCCCTCGGGTCAGCGCTGCCCACGGCCTCTAGCATACTACAAACACCAGAAACTACTTGCAACTCTTGGACAGAGGACAAGGGTGATTAAGAAGCCGAGAGGGTCCATTGGTTTCGGGCCCAATGCGTGGTAGTAACTGTTTCATGGATCACAAACACAGAACTCAGTTCCTATGGACGGCTTCAATGAGACAACCCACCATGTACTCCTACATGGCCTCTCACCGCTACCTTTACCAAATTGTGTTCACACACTTAGCTCACACATATTAGGACATGTTCATCACTGTTCCAATTCATCCCTGATGAATTAGACCTGACACAACTCTAAGCATAGCAGGCATGACAAACAAGCATGAATGAGTAGGCACATCAGGGCTCAAACAACTCCTACTCATGCTAGTGGGTTTCATCTATTTACTGTGGCAATGACAGGTCATGCAGAGGATAAAGGGGTTCAACTACCGCAGCAAGTAACAGATGAATCGTTGTTGTCCTAATGCAGTAAAAGAGAGCAGGAGCGAGAGAGTGGGATTGTATCGGAATGAACAAGGGGGTTATGCTTGCATGGCACTTCTGAAGATAGTATAGCTCTTCATCGGTGTCATCGATCACGTCGTCGGAACACGTCTATCGAGAGGGAACAACCACCGACAAACAAAGAAGAAACACAATCAATGCCATGCAACAATATGATGCATGAATGTGACATGGCAATATGCTATTGATTGGCCTAACGCAACTAGCAACGAGTTAAATGGAGTTGGTTTGAACACTACGTTCAAATTCAAACTCCATATGTGCTTTCTTAAATGCCATTTAATTGAATTGTCCTAAACAGAGGACATAAGTTGCTCTAACATGCATGCAAATGTCATAAACAGATTCTTTGGATTTTTTTGATCATTTTTCATATATAAATTATTTCCATTGGAGTTATAGATTATTTTCTATGGATTTTTGAAGTTTAAGTCATTTTCTGGAATTTCCTGGATTATTTTTAATCCAGAAAATGACTTATTGCGTCAGCATTGCGCCAGGGTGATGTCAGCGGGTCAACTGGGTCGGCCAGGTCAACCCTGACCGGTGGGACCCACGGGTCAGTGACACAACTAACTAACTCTGTTAGTTAGTGTTAAGTTAAATACTAACCTAACTTAATTAGGGACTGGGCCCACATGTCAGTGACTCATTAGATTAACAGGGATAGTCAATGCTAACATAATTCCTAAACTAGATCAAGTCAGAGGCTAGCCCCACATGTCATGGACTGAGGGTGGGGTCCAGCCATGGTCAAACCCGGGTCAACTCGCCGGAGTTGACCCGCGGCTCGTCGCCGGCGGAGCCAGAGACGGCGAAGAGCGTCGGGTTTCGCCCTCCGGCGACCAAACAAGCGGCGGTTTGGCTTGGCGTGATGCTGGTCCTCGTCCGCATCCAACGGAGCCATCCTCTCGCGCCGGAGAGGACCAGAACGACGGCGACGAAGGGAAGTGCGGTGGCCGGAGTTCGGCCGGCAATGGTTTGGGCAATGCCGAGTAAGGGAGGAGCCGTGGTTGGTCGTGTTCGACTCTCGGATGTGCGGTGAGTGCAGCGGTGAGCTCGGATGTGAGCTTGCGCGGCCGTAGCCACGGTGGCGACAGGGCCGGCGGCGGGGAGCTCTCGGGCCCGACGGAAACGATGACTACAGTGACATTCGAGAAAAAGGAGGGGGGTTTCGGGGAGAGGAGTTCACGGTGGTCACGTCGAGAAGCTCAGCGTGCTCGAGGAGGGGTTGGTGACGGCGTGTGGTCGCCGGCGATCTCCGGTGGCCGACAAGGGAAACGGCGGTGCTGGTGGCGTCCAGGGGCTTCCCGCGTCATGAGGATCGGTGAGGAGGAAGAGGGCAACGGGGTGGAGCTCGTAGACTGCTCGGGGTGTCGTCGGGTCGGCGGTGGTGGCGAGCGGCGGCGACGAACCCATTCGGGTGGGTGAGAGAGAGAGGTCCAGGGGAGGGGATGAGCGCGGGGGAGAGTGGGAGGGGCCAAGGGGAGTGCGTGGCGCTCACAGCTGCGTCGGGGAAGCGGCGGAAGTAGGAGGTGGCGCGGCGTGTGGCCAGCGCGCAGCAAGCACGCGCCCAAGTCCTCTTGGCGGGAGGTTGGGGATGACTGGCAGTGGCCAGTGGGCTTGGCCTGTCTGCTGGGCTGCTGCTACAGGTAAGTGGCCCAGGTTAGTTCTCTCTCTCTGCCTATTTCTATTTCTTTCTGTTTTCTATTTTTCTGCTATTTGTTTTGATTTAGTAGAAATACTAAACCAGTTTATTAAATGTTGAAATAATCATGGGCACTTCTGAAATTAATTCCAACAGCCCAAAAATACTTTCAAGATTATTTGGACATTTAAAATATTTATAGGATTTTAAATGTCCAAATTCAAATACTTATGAATTTAATTCAAGAATCCAGAGTGTCCTAGAAAAGTGTGCACCATTTTTGGCAGAGTTTCTGGACCAATTCAAAAATGAGGAACATTTATGAAGGGCATTTCAGGTTCATCGAAATTATTTTAGGTTGAGCCTATTTGAATTGCTTTGGTGCTAGGGTTTGGACATCCCCATTTCAAGTTTCAAAAATTTAAACATGATGCATGGAACTCACTGGTGCATCTAGTTACAAACTAATTCTGGGGTTGTGACACATGGTAATTTGCTTTGGTTAAAAATTTTGTCCTAAAGTGATGAGCATCCAAGATAGGTATAATAAAAACTATCATATAAAGTGCATTGAATACTATGAGAAGTTTGATTCTTTATGATTGTTTCGAGATATGAAGATGGTGATATAAGAGTCATGCTAGTCGAGTAGTTGTGAATTTGAGAAATAATTGTGCTAGAGTTTGTGATTCACGTAGCATGCACGTATGGTGAACCGTTATGTGATGAAGTCAGCGCATGATTTATTTATTGATTGTCTTCCTTATGAGTGGCGGTCGGGGACGAGCGATGGTCTTTTCCTACCAATCTATCCCCCTAGGAGCATGCACGTAATACTTCGTTTCGATAACTAATAGATTTTTGCAATAAGTATGTGAGTTCTTTATGACTAATGTTGAGTCCATGTCGCCGGTATTATACACCCACCATATACCTTCCTCAAAACAGCCACCATACCTACTTATTATGGCATTTCCATAGCCATTCAGAGATATATCGCCATGCAACTTTCCACCATTCCGTTTATCATGACACGCTCCATCATTGTCATATTGCTTTGCATGATCATGTAGTTGACATCGTATTTGTGGCAAAGCCACCGTTCATGATTTTCATACATGTCACTCTTGATTCATTGCACATCCCGGTACACCGCCGGAGGCATTCACATAGAGTCATATTTTGTTCTAAGTATTGAGTTGTAATTTTTGAGTTGTAAGTAAATAAAAGTGTGATGATCATCATTATTAGAGCGTTGTCCCAAGTGAGGAAAGGATGATGGAGTCTATGATTCCCCCACAAGTCGGGATGAGACTCCGGACTGAAAAAATAGGCCATAAAAAAAGAGAAAGGCCCAAACAAAAAAAAAGAAAAAATGAGAGAAAAATAGAGAAGGGACAATGTTACTATCATTTTACCACACTTGTGCTTCAAAGTAGCATCGTGATCTTCATGATAGAGAGTCTCCTATGTTATCACTTTCATATACTAGTGGGAATTTTACATTATAGAACTTGGTTTGTATATTCCAATGACGGGCTTCCTCAAAATGCCTTAGGTCTTCATGAGCAAGCGAGTTGGATGCACACCCACTTAGTTTCTTTTGTGGAGCTTTCATACACTTAGAGCTCTAGTGCATCCGTTGCATGGCAATCCCTACTCACTCACATTGATATCTATTGATGGGCATCTGCATAGCTCGTTGATACGCCTAGTTTATGTGAGACTATCTTCTCCTTTTTGTCTTCTCCACAACCACCATTCTATTCCACATATAGTGCTATTTCTCATGGCTCACGCTCATGTATTGCGTGAAGATTGAAAACGTTTGAGAACATCAAAAGTATGAAACAATTGCTTGGCTTGTCATCGGGGTTGTGCATGATTTAAATATTTTGTGTGATGAAGATAGAGCATAGCCAGACTATATGGTTTTGTAGGGATAGCTTTCTTTGGCCATGTTATTTTGAGAAGACATGATTGCTTTGTTAGTATGCTTGAAGTATTATTATTTTTATGTCAATATTAAACTTTTGTTTTGAATCTTATGGATCTGAATATTCTTGCCACAATAAAGAAGATTACATTGATAAATATGTTAGGTAGCATTCCACATCAAAAATTCTGTTTTTATCATTTACCTACTCAAGGACGAGCAGGAATTAAGCTTGGGGATGCTCTCGCCTCTTGAAGCTCCTGGGTGGTCTTCGTGATGAACTCCTGAGCACCAGGCGCTCCTCGCCTTCTGCCCTCTTGGGGGAAACGTGCGGCAAAGCACACCTCCACATGGTGCCCGAGCACCTCCCTCGTGATGCTGGCTAGGTCTGAGGCCCTGCAGAAGAGAGCCACCGAGCCCAGCCTGACGAGGGCGCCGGGCGCGCCTTCCTATGCGAGAGAGGGAGGCACCCCATCTGCGGGCGCTAGTCCTGAAGTGGTGCCGCTAGAAACGCTGCTCTCCTGAGGCCCTTGGTGGACCAGCTGCTTCTTCTTCTTGGGGATGGCCTCAGGAGGGCAGACTGCGCCTTCTTGTCTGGGTCTTCGGTTGCTGCCGCCTGGTAAGCACGCTCGAGAGAGCACACCGCGTCCATTTCCTCACAGGCGACCATGATGGTGTCGCTGCTTCCTGGCACTAGCCGTGATGTGTCACCGCCATAAACTTGGCCAACGCTGGATACCCGAGGATGGCATTGTATGACAGGCGAATGTGGGCGACGTCGAAGTCGATGAGCTCGGTGTGGTAGTTATCGCGCTTGTCAAAGGTGACAGGGTGGCGGACCTGCCCTATAGGGGTGGTGGAGCCGTCGGACACTCCTGAGAAGGGCTTGGTAGGCTGTAGCTGATCGTATGCCACTTGGAGATGGTCGAACGTCTCGACGGACAGGACATTGAGCCCTACGCCGCCGTCAATGAGGGTCCTGGTGACTTGGAAATTGCTGATGATGGGCGAGCAGAGCATCGGGAGGGCGCCAGCCGTCACTACGCACTTGAGCTGGTCTGCCGAGTTGAAGGTAATGGCGCACTTGGACCACCTGAGCGGGCGCGTGGCCTCGAGCCTGGGGAGAGCCACCTTCACCTCGTGGCCGAATTGCTTGAAGATGCGCTGGGAGGCTGGGGCCTGAGCACCACCCAGGATGCAGGCGATAGCGCGCGGTCCTGGAAGCCCCCAGCCCCCTCGTCCTAATGGTGGTCGTCGTTCCTCCTTGGTGGTGGTGGCAGCGGAGGGAGGCCAGCGTTGCCCTGAGGATGGTCCTCACGAGGCTCGTCCCTCCAGGCGCCCTCACGAGGCTGATCCTACCAGCGGTCCTCACGAGGCCTGTCGCGCCACTCCTGGCGGGGGCCGCGGTCATCCCAGCGTCCTCCACTTCGTCCTCCTCCTCAGCCATAGCCCCGGTCGTTGCGCTCGGGGCGTCGACCGAAGCACCCATCACGGATGGCCCTGAGCTCTTGGCAATCATTGGTGTTGTGGCTGTGTACGTTGTGGAAGGCGCAGAATGGACGGCTGCCCTTGGACGACTCGGGGTGGTCCTGAAGGAAATATGCCCTAGAGGCAATAATAAAGTATTATTTATTTCCTTCTCTCATGATAAATGTTTATTATTCATGCTAGAATTGTATTAACCGGAAACATAATACATGTGTGAATACATAGACAAACAGAGTGTCACTATTATGCCTCTACTTGACTAGTTCGTTAATCAAAGATGGTTATGTTTCCTAGCCATAGACATGAGTTGTCATTTGATTAACGAGATCACCACATTGGAGAATGACGTGATTGACTTGACCCATTCCGTTAGCTTAGCACTCGATCGTTTAGTATGCTGTTATTGCTTTCTTCATGACTTATACATGTTCCTATGACTATGAGATTATGCAACTCCCGTTTACCGGAGGAACACTTTGTGTGCTACCAAACGTCACAACGTAACTGGGTGATTATAAAGGTGCTCTAGAGGTGTCTCCAAAGGTACTTGTTGGGTTGGCGTATTTCGAGATTAGGATTTGTCACTCCGATTGTCGGAGAGGTATCTCTGGGCCCACTCAGTAATGCACATCACTATAAGCCTTGCAAGCATTGTAACTAATGAGTTAGTTGCGGGATGATGTATTACAGAACGAGTAAAGAGACTTGCCGGTAACGAGATTGAACTAGGTATCGAGATACCGACGATCGAATCTCGGGCAAGTAACATACCGATGACAAAGGGAACAACGTATGTTGTTATGCGGTTTGACCGATACAGATCTTCGTAGAATATGTGGGAACCAATATGAGCATCCAGGTTCCGCTATTGGTTATTGACCGGAGAGGTGTCTCGGTCATGTCTACATAGTTCTCGAACCCGTAGGGTCCACACGCTTAACGCTACGATGACAGTTTTATTATGAGTTTATATGTTTTGATGTACCGAAGGTTGTTCGGAGTCCCGGATGTGGTCACGGACATGACGAGGGGTCTCTAAATGGTCGAGACATAAAGATTGATATATTGGACGACTATATTCGGACACCGGAAGTGTTCCGGAGAAGTTTCGGATAAAACCGGAGTGCCGGAGGGGTTACCGGAACCCCCCGGGGAAGTATTGGGCCTTAGTGGGCCTGAGGGGAGAGAGAGGGCAGCAGCCAGGAGGTGGCGCGCCCCCTCCCATGAGGAGTCCTAATTGGACTAGGGGAGGGGGGCGCAGCCCCTCTTTCCCTCTCCCTCTCCCTCTCTTTCCTTCCCCCCTCTCTTCCTAGTAGGACTAGGAAAGGGGAGTCCTACTCCTACTAGGAGGAGGACTCCCCCCCTCTCCTTGGCGTGCCCAAGGCAGCCGGCCTCCCCCTTGCTCCTTTATATACGGGGGCAGGGGGGCACTCTATACACACAATTGATATACGATATTTTAGCCGTGTGCGGTGCCCCCCTCCACCATATTACACCTCGATAATATCGTTGCGGAGCTTAGGCGAAGCCCTGCGTCGGTAGAACATCATCATCGTCACCACGCCGTCATGCTGACGAAACTCTCCCTCAACACTCGGCTGGATCGGAGTTCGAGGGACGTCATCGAGCTGAACGTGTGCTGAACTCGGAGGTGCCGTGCGTTCGGTACTTGATCGGTCGGATCGTGAAGATGTACGACTACATCAACCGCGTTGTGTTAACGCTTCCGCTTTCGGTCTACGAGGGTACGTGGACAACACTCTCCCCTCTCGTTGCTATGCATCACCATGATCTTGCGTGTTCGTAGGATTTTTTTTGAAATTACTACGTGACCCAACAGTGGCATCCGAGCCTAGTTTTATGCGTTGATACTATGCACGAGTAGAACACAAGTGAGTTGTGGGTGATATAAGTCATACTGCTTACCAGCATGTCATACTTTGGTTTAGCGGTATTGTGACATGAAGCGGCCCGGACCGACATTACGCGTACGCTTACGCGAGACTGGTTTCACCGTTATGAGCACTCGTTGCTTAAAGGTGAACGGCGGGTGTCTGTCTCTCTCACTTTAGTTGAACCGAGTGTGGCTACGCCCGGTCCTTGCGAAGGTTAAAACAGCACCAACTTGACAAACTATCATTGTGGTTTTGATGCGTAGGTAAGAACGGTTCTTGCTAAGCCCGTAGCAGCCACGTAAAACTTGCAACAACAAAGTAGAGGACGTCTAACTTGTTTTTGCAGGGCATGTTGTGATGTGATATGGTCAAGACATGATGCTATATTTTATTGTATGAGATGATCATGTTTTGTAACCGAGTTATCGGCAACTGGCAGGAGCCATATGGTTATCACTTTATTGTATGAAATGCAATCGCCATGTAATTGTTTTACTTTATCACTAAGCGGTAGCGATAGTCGTAAAAGCAATAGTTGGCGAGACGACAACGATGCTACGATGGAGATCAAGGTGTCGAGCCGGTGATGATGGTGATCATGACGGTGCTTCGGAGATGGAGATCACAAGCACAAGATGATGATGGCCATATCATATCACTGATATTGATTGCATGTGATGTTTATCTTTTATGCATCTTATCTTGCTTTGATTGACGGTAGCATTATAAGATGATCTCTCACTAAAATTTCAAGATAAAAGTGTTCTCCCTGAGTATGCATCGTTGCGAAAGTTCTTCGTGCTGAGACACCACGTGATGATCGGGTGTGATAGGCTCTACGTTCAAATACAACGGGTGCAAAACAGTTGCACACGCGGAATACTCAGGTTAAACTTGACGAGCCTAGCATATGCAGATATGGCCTCGGAACACGGAGACCGAAAGGTCGAGCGTGAATCATATAGTAGATATGATCAACATAGTGATGTTCACCGTTGAAACTTGTCCATCTCACGTGATGATCGGACATGGTTTAGTTGATATGGATCACGTGATCACTTAGAGGATTAGAGGGATGTCTATCTAAGTGGGAGTTCTTAAGTAATATGATTAATTGAACTTAAATTTATCATGAACTTAGTCCTGATAGTATTTTGCAAATTATGTTGTAGATCAATAGCTCGCGTTGTTGCTTCCCTGTGTTTATTTTTGATATGTTCCTAGAGAAAAATTATGTTGAAAGATGTTAGTAACAAAGACGCGGATTGGATCCGTGATCTGAGGATTATCCTCATTGCTGCACAGAAGAATTATGTCCTTGATGCACCGCTAGGTGACAGACCTATTGCAGGAGCAGATGCAGACGTTATGAACGTTTGGCCAGCTCAATATGATGACTACTTGATAGTTTAGTGCACCATGCTTAACGGCTTAGAATCGGGACTTGAAAGACGTTTTGAACGTCATGGACCATATGAGATGTTCCAGGAGTTGAAGTTAATATTTCAAGCAAATACCCGAGTTGAGAGATATGAAGTCTCCAACAAGTTCTATAGCTGAAAGATGGAGGAGAATCGCTCAACTAGTGAGCATGTGCTCAGATTGTCTGGGTACTACAATCGCTTGAATCAAGTGGGAGTTAATCTTCCAGATAAAATAGTGATTGACAGAATTCTGTAGTCACCATCACCAAGTTAGTAGAACTTCGTGATGAACTATAGTATGCAAGGGATGACGAAAGTAATTCCTGAGCTCTTCGTGATGCTGAAATCGACGAAGGTAGAAATCAAGAAAAACATCAAGTGTTGATGGTTGACGAGACCACTAGTTTCAAGAAAAGGGCAAAGGGAAGAAGGGGAACTTCAAGAACGGCAAGCAAGTTGCTGCTCAAGTGAAGAAGCCTAAGTCTGGTCCTAAGCCTGAGACTAAGTGCTTCTACTGCAAAGGGACTGGTCACTGGAAGCGGAACTACCCCAACTATTTGGTGGATAAGAAGGATGGCAAAGTGAACAAAGGTATATTGGATATACATGTTATTGATGTGTACTTTACTAGTGTTTATAGCAACCCCTCGGTATTTGATACTGGTTCAGTTGCTAAGATTAGTAACTCGAAACGGGAGTTGCAGAATAAACAGAGACTAGTAAAAGGCGAGGTGACGATGTGTGTTGGAAGTAGTTCCAAGATTGATATGATCATCATCGCACACTCCCTATACTTTCGGGATTAGTGTTGAAACTAAATAAGTGTTATTTGGTGTTTGCGTTGAGCATGAATATGATTCGATCATGTTTGTTGCAATACAGTTATTCATTTAAATTAGAGAATAATTGTTGTTCTGTTTACATGAATTAAACCTTCTATGGTCATACACCCAATAAAATTGTTTGTTGGATCTCGATCGTAGTGATACACATATTCATAATATTGAAGCCAAAAGATGCAAAGTTAATAATGATAGTGCAACTTATTTGTGGCACTGCCGTTTAGGTCATATTGGTGTAAAGCGCATGAAGAAACTCCATGCTGATGGGTTTTGGAATCACTTGATTATGAATCACTTGATGCTTGCGAACCATGCCTTATGGGCAAGATGACTAAGACTCCGTTCTCCGGAACGATGGAGCGAGCAACTGACTTATTGGAAATAATACATACTGATGTATGCGATCCGATGAGTGTTGAGGCTCGCGGCGGGTATCGTTATTTTCTGACCTTCACAGATGATTTGAGCAGATATGGGTATATCTACTTGATGAAACATAAGTCTGAAGCTTTTGAAAAGTTCAAAGAATTTCAGAGTGAAGTGGAAAATCATCGTGACAAGAAAATAAGGTTTCTACGATCTGATCGCGGAGACAAATATTTGAGTTACGAGTTTGGTCTTCAATTAAAACAATGTGGAATAGTTTCACAAATTCGTGCCACCTGGAACACCACAGCATAATGGTGTGTCCGAACATCGTAACCGTACTTTATTCGATATGGTGCAATATATGATGTCTCTTACCGATCTACCACTATCGCTTTGGGGTTATGCATTAGAGACAACTGCATTCACGTTAAATAGGGTACCATCTAAATCCGTTGAGACTACATCTTATGAACTGTGGTTTGGCAAGAAACCAAAGTTGTCGTTTCTTAAAGTTTGGGGTTGCGATGCTTATGTGAAAAAGTTTCATCCTGATAAGCTCAAACCCAAATCGGAGAAATGTGTCTTCATAGGATACCCAAAGGAGACAGTTGGGTACACCTTCTATCACAGATCCGAAGGCAAGACATTCGTTGCTAAGTATGGATCCTTTCTAGAGAAGGAGTTTCTCTCGAAAAAGTGAGTGGGAGGAAAGTAGAACTTGATGAGGTAATTGTACCTACTCCCTTATTGGAAAGTAGTTCATCGCAGAAACCAGTTTCTGTGACGCCTATACCAATTAGTGAGGAAGTTAATGATGATGATCATGAAACTTCAGATCAAGTTATTACCAAACCTCGTAGGTAAACCAGAGTAAGATCGGCACCAGAGTGGTACGGTAATCCTGTTCTGGAGGTCATGTTATTTGACCATGACGAACCTACGAACTATGAGGAAGCGATGATGAGCCCAGATTCCGCGAAATGGCTTGAGGCCATGAAATCTGAGATAAGATCCATATATAAGAACAAAGTATGGACTTTGATTGACTTGCCAATGATCGGCGAGCCATTGAGATTAAATGGATCTTCAAGAGGAAGACAGACAGCGATAGTAGTGTTACTGTCTACAAAGCTAGAATTGTCGCAAAAAGGTTTTCGACAAGTTCAAGGTGTTGACTACGATGAGAGTTTCTCACTCGTATCTATGCTTAAATCTGTCTGAATCATGTTAGCAATTGCCGCATTTTATGAAATATGGCAAATGGATAAACAAAACTACATTCCTTAATGGATTTATGGAAGAAGAGTTGTATATGATGGAACCGGAAGGTTTTGTCGATCCAAAGGGAGCTAACAAAGTGTGCAAGCTCCAACGATCCATTTATGGACTGGTGCAAGCCTCTCGGAGTTGGAATAAACGCTTTGATAGTGTGATCAAAGCATTTGGTTTTATACAGACTTTTGGAGAAGCCTGTATTTACAAGAAAGTGAGTGGGAGCACTACAACATTTCTGATAAGTATATGTGAATGACATATTGTTGATCATAAATAATGTAGAATTATTCTGCAAAGCATAAAGGAGTGTTTGAAAGGAGTTTTTCAAAGAAAGACCTCGGTGAAGCTGCTTACATATTGAGCATCAAGATCTATAGAGATAGATCAAGACGCTTGATAAGTTTTTTTTCAATGAGTACATACCTTAACAAGATTTTGAAGTAGTTCAAAATAGAACAATCAAAGAAAGAGTTCTCGCCTGTGTTACAAGGTGTGAAATTGAGTAAGACTCAAAGCCCGACCACGGCAGAAGATAGAAAGAGAATGAAAGTCATTCCCTATGCCTTGGCCATAGGTTCTATAAAGTATGCCATGCTGTGTACCAGATCTCTTGTATACCCTACACTGATTTTGGCAAGAGAGTACAATAGTGATCTAGGAGTAGATCACTGGACAGCGGTCGAAATTATCCTTAGTGGAATAAGGATATATTTCTCGATTATGGAAGTGACAAAAGGTTCGTCGTAAAGGGTTACGTCGATGCAAGTTTTGACACTAATCTAGATGACTCTAAGTCTCGGTCTAGATACATATTGAAAGTGGAAGCAATTAGCTAGAGTAGCTCCGTGCAGAGCATTGTAGACATAGAAATTTGCAAAATACTTACGGATCTGAATGTGACAGACCCGTTGACTAAAATTATCTCACAATAAAAACATGATCACACCTTAGTACTCTTTGGGTGTTAATCACATAGCGATGTGAACTAGATTACTGACTCTAGTAAACCCTTTGGGTGTTGGTCACATGACGATGTGAACTATGGGTGTTAATCACATGGTGATGTGAACTATTGATGTTAAATCACATGGCGATGTGAACTAGATTATTGACTCTAGTGCAAGTGGGAGACTGAAGGAAATATGCCCTAGAGGCAATAATAAAGTATTATTTATTTCCTTATATCATGATAAATGTTTATTATTCATGCTAGAATTGTATTAACGGGAAACATAATACATGTGTGAATACATAGACAAACAGAGTGTCACTAGTATGCCTCTACTTGACTAGCTCGTTAATCAAAGATGGTTATGTTTCCTAGCCATAGACATGAGTTGTCATTTGATTAACGGGATCACCTCATTGGAGAATGACGTGATTGACTTGACCCATTCCGTTAGCTTAGCACTCGATCGTTTAGTATGCTGCTATTGCTTTCTTCATGACTTATACATGTTCCTATGACTATGAGATTATGCAACTCCCGTTTACCGGAGGAACACTTTGTGTGCTACCAAACGTCACAACGTAACTGGGTGATTATAAAGGTGCTCTACAGGTGTCTCCAAAGGTACTTGTTGGGTTGGCGTATTTCGAGATTAGGATTTGTCACTCCGATTGTCGGAGAGGTATCTCTGGGCCCACTCGGTAATGCACATCACTATAAGCCTTGCAAGCATTGTAACTAATGAGTTAGTTGCGGGATGATGTATTACAGAACGAGTAAAGAGACTTGCCGGTAACGAGATTGAACTAGGTATCGAGATACCGACGATCGAATCTCAATCAAGTAACATACCGATGACAAAGGGAACAACGTATGTTGTTATGCGGTTTGACCGATACAGATCTTCGTAGAATATGTGGGAACCAATATGAGCATCCAGGTTCCGCTATTGGTTATTGACCGGAGAGGTGTCTCGGTCATGTCTACATAGTTCTCGAACCCGTAGGGTCCGCACGCTTAACGCTACGATGACAGTTTTATTATGAGTTTATATGTTTTGATGTACCGAAGGTTGTTCGGAGTCCCGGATGTGGTCACGGACATGACGAGGGGTCTCTAAATGGTCGAGACATAAAGATTGATATATTGGACGACTATATTCGGACACCGGAAGTGTTCCGGAGAAGTTTCGGATAAAACCGGAGTGCCGGAGGGGTTACCGGAACCCCCCGGGGAAGTATTGGGCCTTAGTGGGCCTGAGGGGAGAGAGAGGGCAGCAGCCAGGAGGTGGCGCGCCCCCTCCCATGAGGAGTCCTAATTGGACTAGGGGAGGGGGGCGCAGCCCCTCTTTCCCTCTCCCTCTCCCTCTCTTTCCTTCCCCCCCTCTCTTCCTAGTAGGACTAGGAAAGGGGAGTCCTACTCCTACTAGGAGGAGGACTCCCCCCCTCTCCTTGGTGCGCCCAAGGCAGCCGGCCTCCCCCTTGCTCCTTTATATACGGGGGCAGGGGGGCACTCTATACACACAATTGATATACGATATTTTAGCCGTGTGCGGTGCCCCCCTCCACCATATTACACCTCGATAATATCGTTGCGGAGCTTAGGCGAAGCCCTGCGTCGCCTGGATCGGAGTTCGAGGGACGTCATCGAGCTGAACGTGTGCTGAACTCAGAGGTGCCGTGCGTTCGGTACTTGATCGGTCAGATCGTGAAGATGTAGGACTACATCAACCGCGTTGTGTTAACGCTTCCGCTTTCGGTCTACGAGGGTACGTGGACAACACTCTCCCCTCTCGTTGCTATGCATCACCATGATCTTGCGTGTTCGTAGGAAATTTTTTGAAATTACTACGTTACCCAACAGGTCCCGGCCATGCTTCATCTCAGGCTCAGCCGCAAGCATGGCTACTCCCTTGCGCTTCACGTCCTTGGCCTTCTTGTCTTCTGGGTCGGCAGCTGGGAGCTCGAGGAGGGAGATGCGCCCCTCCTCAGCTCTTGAGCACTTGGTTGCCATGTTGAACATCTCCAGAGCCGTGCATAGGTCTTCGTGGATGGCGAGCTCCTCCTTCATCTTGACGTCGCGGACGCCGTCAGTGAACGCGGAGATGATGGCCTCGTCCGTCACCTTGGGGATCTTGAGGCGGACGCTGTTGAAGCACTGGATGTACTTCTGCAGGGTCTCTCCCGACTGCTGCTTGATGCACCATAGGTCACCCGCGGCCGACGGGTAGTCGCGGGTGCCCTGAAAGTTGGCGACGAAGCGCTCGCGCATCTCGCCCCAGGAGGAGATCGATCATGCGGGCAAGTTCAAGAGCCACGAGCGCACGCCATCTTTCTCGTCGCCGTTGGTCGCCTTGATGCTCAGCTCGTAGAGCTGCAGGAACTCAGCGGGGTCGGGGGTGCCATCGTAGCGCGGAGGCAGGTCTGGCTTGAACATGCCGGGCCAGACGATGCTGCGTAGCTCGGGAGTGAAGGCGCGGCAGCCTGGCGTGGCCACCGGTGCCCACCGCAGAGGCGGAACCTGATCCTGGTACCCACGCGCCGCCACCGCAGGCGGCGCGCGGTCTTGACGCGGTGGTGCTAGGAGCGCAGGAGCGTTTTCTTGCGGCCAAGGGACTTCTTGGCAGCTTCCTTCTTTGTGCGCGGGTGCCCGGCGCGGTGGGTCGCGCCGCGGGGCCGCGCGTCTTGGTGTGAGGGCGTCGTCTTGATGCGGAGGTGATGGAGGCGCTCCGTGAGCTACGTCGCCCGCAGCTGGAGGTGGGCGAGGCAGCGAGAGAGACGGTGCGGGAGAGCCCCCAGCGGCGCTGACGAGCTCGGCGATGCGGTCCAACCAGTCATCGTAGAGGTCGTCGACGGGGCAGTAACGCAGGAGATCACGCGCCATGAGCAGCGCGACCTGTGCGTCCGTGGGCGCGCGACAAGCATGGGACGACGAGCCGGCCGGAGTCAGCGAAGGGGTGGCGGTGCGGCCGTCCCGCTGCACAGAGGGGTGCAACAATGAAGCCTGCTGCTCGTTTCCCGTCGGGCCGGTGGCGGCGTTGGCAGCAGGCGATGGGGAGCGAAGGGGAGGCCCGCCGACGGGCGCCATCTGAGCGACGTGAGCATTGAGAGCGGCTTGGCGCTTGGCTTGGGCTCGACGTGCATCAGCCATGAAACTGGCAGAGCGGCGGAACGTGGATCGACGAAGGGAAAGCTTCGGTGCACCCCTACCTGGCGCGCCAAATGTCAGATTCTGGGTTCCAGCAAACCCTTGAGGTTCGAACTCTGGGGTGCGCACGAAGGACTTTCTCCCCCTAGCTAGCTCGCTCAACGATCTCAAGGCCTAGCTCGTCGAACCCAAGGAACAAGAGACAAGAGACGCGAGAGTTTATACTGGTTCAGGCCACCGTTGCGGTGTAATACCCTACTCCAGTGTGGTGTGGTGGATTGCCTTCTAGGCTGAGGATGAACAAGTACAAGGTAGGAACAGCCTCCTGAGGAGAGGTGTTCTCGAGCTCGACGAGCTGATGCGTATGAGCGTGGTCTTGATGATCTATCCTTTTCTATGGTGGTGGCTAGTTCTATTTATGAAGGCCCTGGTCCTCTTCCCAAATGTTAGGTGGGAAGGGATCCCACAACGGCCAATTTTGAAGGGAGACAACTAGTACAAGCTATCCTGACAAAAGGTGGTCTTCGCCTGCCAAAGGCTCTGGTGGTGATGCAGTTGTGGGCTCCACGATGACCTCCGTCCTGCCTTCCTGCTGGTCTTGGTCTCGTTGCACCGATATGGAAACCTTTGCCTGATGAATCGGGACTCCTCTCCTGCGCTTGCCTCTTTAGCACCAAAGAGGAAACTGGTACACTGCACTCGCTGGCGCCCGCCTGGCCTTGGCTGTCACGGCTCAGGTCATGTGAACCTCGCGAGGTGCCCCCTTGTCGGTGTCAAAATCGGCGGATATCGGGTAGGGGGTCCCGAACTGTGCGTCTAAGGTCGATGGTAACAAGAGACGGGGGACACGATGTTTACCCAGGTTCGGGCCCTCTCTATGGAGGTAATACCCTACTTCCTGCTTGATTGATCCAGATGAATATGAGTGTTACAAGAGTTGATCTACCACGAGATCGTAATGGCTAAACCCTAGAGGCCTAGCCTGTATGACTATGATAATGAGTATCCACCTATCCGGACTACGCTCTCCGGTTTATATAGACACCGGAGAGATCTAGGGTTACATGGAGTCGGTTACATACAAAGGAATCTGCACGATTGATCGCCAAGCTTGCCTTCCACGCCAAGGAGAGTCCTGTCCGGACACGAGTGCGGTCTTCGGTCTTCACATCTTCACGGCCCATCAGTCCGGACCAGGGCTAACAGGCCAGACGCCCGAGGACCCCTTAGTCCAGGACTCCCTCAGTAGCCCCTGAACCTGGCTTCAATGACGAGGAGTCCGGCGCGCAGATTTGTCTTCAGCATTGCAAGGCGGGTTCCCTTCTTCCGAACTTCAGAATAGTCTTTGGATGTAGTAAGTATATCCGGACCTGTGTATGCAATTGCAGAGAATACAATATTTCACGATCCCAATCCGCTGACAATTGTTTGCGACATTACGTCACGCCCGCCCGGTTATTATTTCGAACCGTTGGCTAGCCCGCCGTCCCACGTCTCGCGACGCGGTTTTACTGGCACATCTTGTCAAAGTAGAGATCGTGTCCCCTTATTCACGAGATTTTCATCGATGTGAGCGTGGATAACCCAACCGTCCCCTGGGTACAACTCTTCGGAGATAGGTAAGTCTCGAGACCCAGGAGGAGGCGCTCAGTATTCGGGGTCTTTATATAGGGACCCAGACTCGTCTTTTTCCTTTGCGCTTTCTTCTTCCTCAACCCCAGCCACCTCGAGTTCTAACCCTCGGGTTCCAATCACCACCAGCCCCAATCATGTCCGGATCCAGCCGTCCAGGCCGGTGGGTGGCTTCTTCTGTCACGGAGGAGGATATTGCGAACCTCCGCGCGGCGAGGTATCTGACCCCAGAGATCCTTCATCGGCTCCCTGCAGTAGGGCAGGTTGTACCTACCCCCAGATCCGACGAGAGGGTAGTATTTGTGGCCCACTTCCTCCATGGGTTAGGGTTCGCGCTTAACCCTTTCGTCCAGAGGATCATGTTTTACTATGGGCTAGATTTTCACGATCTGGCCCCGGACTCTATTCTTCTCATCTCGACATTTATCGTTACATGTGAAGCCTTCCTCCGGACTCCTCCGCACTTTGGTTTGTGGCTCAAGACCTTTGACATGAGGCCGCAGGTGACAGAGGAGGAGCAGGCAGAATGCGGCAGCGCCATAATAGGCAAGCTTGCCAGCACAGTTTGGTTTGAAGGATCTTTCGCCGAGTCTTCCAACCTATGGCAGCAGGGGTGGTTTTATATCAACGAGCCACGTGGCTCCAAGTGGGCGGCTACGCCTGCGTTCCGACCCGGCCCTCCAATCTAGCTTACTTCATGGATCAATAAGGGATTGGACTGGGGATCCGTCAATGAAGTGCAGACTCTGCAGAGTCGCATCTGACGCCTTACCGAGAAGGGCATCGATCTTGTGAACGTCGTTCAAGTAATGCTAGTCCGCCGGACCTTGCCATGTCAGCGGCGGCCTCTCCGTATGTGGGAGTTTAATCCAGAAGGGCGGCAGATTCTTCAGCACTTCTTCGGCACCACGCACGAAGGAATGTGGAAATTATATTTCGAGGAACGAGAGCAATGGCCGGACACCACCGAAGATGTTGGCCTTGACTGCAATCATCTAGACACTGCGGGAAGTATTCACTCTCCGCACACCTTCCATTCAAGCATCTCTTGACAAGATACTGAACAATCCGTCCCTGTACAGGGCTGGATAAAGAAAGCGGTATTAATCTGGTGTCCGGCGCCCCATTCCGAAGACTCTGCGACTGCACTGCTGACTCCGACACTGTATCAGGTGTGTGCAGAGGAGGGCAAGAATAGGGAGACCAGAGGTGATCTCGGCCCTAAGGATAAATTAGACGTTGTGTTCGGGGAAACCGAAACCCTTTTGCCCGAGGGCAAAGGTGCAGAGGAAGCCCTCCATGGCAAGAAGAGGGCCGCTTCCAAAGATCGGGAGGGGAAACCTTCCAAGCGAGGAAAAATGCCATCATCGGGCGGCTCGGGCCGGGCAAGCGATCTTGCCGTAGAGCTTTATGATGAGGACAAACCTCTGGCCAAACCGTAAGTGAAGCAGGGCACTTTAAACGTACCTCATTCTTTTCCTATTAGTGAAGTAATCATCCGATATATGGATATCCTCGTAGGTTAACGCCCGGTGTTTCTCAACTGTCCTCTTCCTCGGGAGACCTTCTTCCGGAGATGATGGAGAGTGGTACGCCTTCTCCGGCTTCCTCGCCCAACAGGGCGGATGATTCTGAGGTATCATCCCGGAGGGCTCCTCCCGATCGACAAGCAGTGCAGGGAACGAAGAAGGCATTACCCGAAGGTGGTGCCTTTGTCACTCAGGGTTTGGAAGTCAAGAATGATGCCCCGAACTATCCGGTTTACAGCCGGAAACAATTCTGGAGGCGAGCAAGCGGATTCCTTCAAAGGAATGCCGTACTTCGGCGGCGGTTTCCGAAGACCCCGGAGCGCTGGAAATGCTGACGGACATGCTGCGACAAGCGTCCATTTCAGAGCAGCACCGTGCCTTGATGGTTACGGTGGTCGAAAAGGTTCTATCCGTGAAGAGCGGATTGAACGAGGCCTTCACGAGCCTTCTAAGAGGTTTCGAGGTTTGTGATGTAATTTTGCCAATTGAATTTTATTGACAGAATGCACCTGTTGTATATGCAGTAGCCCCTGAGACTCGGATTGCCTGCCGAAGGAAGCGATCGGAGGATCAAAAAGATATGCTAAGGTACTAACCTTGATTTAATTTTGAATACAGGCTACCTCCCCCCCGGCAGCTACTCGACATACGGAAGTGGCCGAACTGCAGCGAAAGCTGGATATTGCGGGGGATGACATTGCATTGATCAACAGGCGTCTTGACGACTCGCAAGGTATATATTTTGAGCATTCCTTACACCAATGTGCTTGTAATTGATGCCTGACGCGGAAGAGAGTTTTATATTAAATGTGCATGAATGCAGATGGTGCTATCGCCGTTGAAGCTCTTCGGGCGGAGCTAGCCCGGGCCAAGGAGCAGGCCCAGTGTAGTAATGCGGCTGCCGAAAAGGCATCGGCTGATCTTAGAGCCGAACAAGCAGTTCGGCGCCAAAATGAGGGGAAAATTTCTGCACTGCCACTTGAATTGAAGAATGCTGCCAGCCGCTGTGAATATCTTAAGAAGGAGAGTAAAGCCAAAACGGCTGAACTTGATAAGGCCTTACAAGAGGCGAGTGAAGCTCGGTCTGAATCCAGGGCAGCTCGTGAAGAGATTCGGCAGGCTAAGGAGATAGCGGCCGGTAAGCCCTTTTTGCTTCAGACTAAGTTTGGCGACCCGGACTATGCTCAGCTGAACCAAGTATGGAGTTCTCCGGCTGAATTTTTGGACTTGCCGAAGAGTTCTTCCGATGCGGCGTTGTTTTACCAAGCGCAAGAGGGGTATGCAACGAAGAAGCTTTTCTAGTCACAATTTGGCGCATCAAAGCGCACTCTGTTGCTGAATGAACAGATGTCCCAATGGGCCGAACTTCATAGGATATCCGGCGACGCCATGAAGAACGTCATAATCCGGTTGTGGCCAAATGAGCCTATTCCAAAGAGTTACTTTGGCTTGGTGCAGCATCTTGTTGACGTGGTGCCGCGTATCGGTGCCGTGAAGCGGTTGGCGTGCATTGAAGGTGCACGGATGGCTTTTGCCCGAGTCAAGACATTCTGGGGTAAGATGAAGGTCATCAATGTTGCGACGAAGAGTCCGCCCAAGGGCAAGGACCGTAATGAGCCGGAGCATTATTTTGAAGACGTCCTGGAAGCCGCCTGCCTGATAGAGGGCCAATGCTCGAAGAACATAATGTTCAAGTGAGGTGTATTAGAGTTGTAAAAGACAACTTTAAAATTAATATATTTTTATATTTTGCTCAAAAGCTTGTGCTCCTCCTGTGCGGCCGTTTGAATATAATCTGAAAGTTTTCCAGTCGTCGGCTTCAGCCCCCTCGTAGGAAGTATGGGGGTGTTCGGAAAAAGCATGTAATCACTCTTGATCCAACGTCTTGGTCCATAAAGGAGGTGACAATGCGGCGAACCAGGCAATCGGACTATAGGGCATTAGCACTTTCACTTAGCCATAGGAGTTTTATAGTTGGGGCTACGACATAGCCCCTGGTATGTATACGAGTTATTCCGATGTGATGCGTTACATATATGACCAAAAAAGGAGGTCCTTCGTGTTACACGGAGGAATCGCGACAGATTCCGATAAGTCATCGAGTGGTTGACCAGCTCGCGCAGCATCATGACAGTCGGTTTTCGGCTTTCTCTACTGAGGTGCTTGACCAGATGAACCAGAAGCACAATCGCAGTAGTTCTCCCTTTACTACCCTAGCCGATAGAGCGGAACATAGGGTAGCAAGCACAGGAGTCGGGCAACCCAACCATTGACCCAAGACATGATTCGGAGCTGATGAATATAAGGCCAAAACTCATGACACCGAAGTACGCTATAAAGCTGTTCGGACTTTGCTGGCAACTCATTTGTTCCCATACCGAGCCCCTGGCAGGTGATGCCGAGGTGCATCTGTAAAGCGGCCGCTAAGGCCGTACTCATTGTTGAGAGGGTATGGAAGATTAGTTCGGATAAAGTTTTACGGGGAGCGGAGCAATGTGCCAATGATAAATTCATATATATATAAAACCACAAACCCGGCTATTTGACATGCTCGGGGTTGGGAACGGAGGAAAAAAGGCATAATACAGGCTCAAAAATAAAGAGTCACTACAAAAAAAAGACACATCCGTGACATTTTGGGCCGAACGAAATTTTTTTCTATCATACATATGACACTTCTATGACGATAATTGTCACAAAACCCCGTATCATCATAGATGTGGTGGGCTCCCACTTCTATGACAAAAAATCATGACAGAAAATGGGCTTTTCGTCCTGGGCGGGCCGGAGACGCAGCTGCATGACATTCTTTGGGCCGTCCATGACGGAAAAAACCATGGTAGAAGCAAGGGCGAGAAAAATTTCGGGGAGTTCGCGGTTACGGTGGGAGGTCGGGGGCCGAGCGATGCGCGTTTCTCTCGTACACGTACGCGCGTGTGTGCGAGGCGTTGGCTCTAACTGAACCCGAGCGAGGCGTTGGGCTCTAACTGAACCCGAGCGATTGCACTGTAGGCTACGCGTTACTGAACCCGAGCGATCGATCAATGGCTGTTAACTGAACCCGATCGAGCGATTCCTTTGCTACTGCTGCTAACTGGAGCCGATCGATTGGATGAACAGTGAGCGTTGCGGGGGGGTTGGATGAGCAGTGAGTGGTGGGGGTGGATGCAGGACCCCGTGGCGTTGCCTCTGGATGAACAGGACCCCGTGGTGTGGAGGGCTGGATGAACACTAGACGGTGGAGGGGTGCCCGTGGAGGGGTGGTTGAACAGTAGCCGGTGGAGTAGCGCGCGGTGGAGGCTGGATGAACAGGAGCCCGTGGAGGCTGGAGGAGGTCGACGGTGGAGATGAACAGTATCCTGTGGAGTCCCATTTTGCGGTATGCCACACCCCTCCCGATGAATAGGACCCCCGCTTCGACCGTAGCACTCCAACACAAGTCCGTTTCGTCCATTTTGCGGTACGCCACACCCCTCCCGATCAACAGGACCCCCGTTTCGACCGTAGGAGGTCCGTTTCCTCCGTTTTGCGGTACGCCACACCCCTCCCTATGAACAGTATCCCGTTTCGAACGTGGCCAGTCGAACACAAGGCCGTTTCCTCCGTTGCGCGGTACGCCAGGCCTCGTTTCCATCGCCTTTTCCGTCCAAGCCCTCCCGATGAACACGACCACGCATTCCGTTCTGACCCAGCCGGTTGGCTCCCCATGAACACGACGACGACGCTGTTTCTCCTTTCCGACCCAGCCATGTACACGAGCCCTGGCCGTACGTATGCGCGAGTAGGCGTTCGAGACCCCGCCCGTATGTACATACGTGGCCGTATTTTCTTTCTTGAACCCTGGCCGTTGTACGTACGTGTACATGCTACATGCGCGCCTCTACTACGACACGTGCGCGCCTCTACTACGACACGTGCGTGCCTCTACATCCACCAGTATGTACGTACACGTTCGCGACCAGAATGACAATGCTATGTACGCTTCGTCCAGGTGGATCCCGACTGTCAGGCACTTCCTTGCGTGCGAAGATGTAGCTGGTGGGTCCCAACAGTCAGGGGGGCGAATCGTTTTTTTGCCCGGACGCACTTCCTTGCGTGCGAAGATGTAGCTGGTGGGTCCCAGCAGTCAGGGGGTGAATCGTTTTTTTTTGCCTGGACGCACTTCCTTGCGTGCAAAGATGTAGCTGGTGGGTCCCAGCAGTCAGGGGGAATCGTTTTTTTTGCCCGGACGCACTTCCTTGCGTGCGAAGATGTAGCTGGTGGGTCCCAGCAGTCAGGGGGGTCCCCGCTGTCAGGTGGAGGAATCATTATTTTCCGCGTAATAAGGAGGCACTTCCTTGCTGTGGCCGTGGACCCAGCTGTCAGCCTCTCCACGTACAGTCCACGTCCGATGGAAGCCGTTCCTTGACCACGTTGACCACGCTGCGTCGAGAGCACCAGGGCGGTGGACGACGGCGAGGCCTAGGAAGGGGACGACGCGGAGCCGCGGAAGACGCGGCAGTGGATGCCCACGCGTAGAGGAGTACAAGGGTTCACTGGCTCGCTGTGGTGTGAGGCTGCCGTCGCCGCAGAATAACAGGGGGTGTGGGTGAGTAGAGGGATGGCCTGGCCAGCGGTGGGAGTAGTAGGGGGCGGTGAGGCCTCCGCCGCATCACAGCCGGCCACGGGAGGCAGGAGCACGAGGCACGACCGGCGCTGGTTTGGGCGGCTGGAGCAAGAAGACCAGAGGTTGAAGAAGCACTACGGCCATTGGATGGACATCGTACGGTCACTGGAGCTAGAATCGTGCATATTGACTAAGTTGACAAAGCCCTCCGTCCCCGTCAACTTAGTAGGCCCACAAGTCAGCCTGCCACTATACTGGATCCCAGCTAACAGGGGGAGCATTCATTTTTTTGTGCGTAATAAGGAGGCACTTCCTTGCGTGCGAAGATATAGCTGGTGGGTCCGAGCTGTCAGCGGCGGTAACGATTTTTTTGCGAAATACAGAGGCCCTTTCGGTGGGTCCCTGATGTTAGGTGGAGGAATCATTATTTTGCACGTAATAAGGAGGCATTTCCTTGCGTGCGGCCGTAGACCCAACTGTCGGCCTCTCCACGTACAGTCCACTTCAGATGCATGTCGGTCGTTGACCACGTTGACCAGGCCGCACCGAGAGCACCAGGACGGTGGACGACGGCGAGGCCTAGGAAGGGAACAACACGGAGGCAGGGAAGACTCGGCAGTTGTTTCCCACGCGGAGGGGAGTACGACTGTACGAGGGTTTACTGGTTCGTCTGCCGTCGCCGGAGAATAACAGCAGGTGTGGGTGAGTAGAGGGATGGCTAGGCCAGCCTTGGGAGTACGGTGGGGCGGTGAGGCCTGCGCGGCAGCACAGCCGGCTGCGGGGAGGAGGGAGCAAGCAGTCCCGCCGGCGCTTGTTTGAGCGGCTGGAGCAGGAAGAGCAGAGCTTGAAGAAGCACGACGACCGTTGGATGGACATCCAACAGTCACTGCTTGTGCGTCAACCTTTTTTTAGGAAAGCCTCAAATCTTTGGAAAACAGCATACAACCCATCTGCCATTATTTCTAATAATTTACAACCCATTTGCTAATTCTTAAGGTTTTTTTTGGAGCCCATATTCTTTTTGTTAGCATTACAGCCCATATTGTGGCCACGGTTAAAAAATTATACGAAATTTTGCATATTTCGGTGCGGTCCGAACTGTTTTTAATCCCGAAATTTCGACTCACATTCAAATTGATTTTAAAAATAAATGTATATCAATATAAAATCCAACAAATTCTCCATGCATAAAAATTAATGTAATTTAAAATCTCGAAATGAAAAAAAGATATTTGAAACTAATTGCCGGTTTGATGTGTTTTAAAAATGTACAGCCCATTTCTCATTACTGATAGGCCATTTTCTCGGCCAGCCGAATGAAGCTCTCCTCGTCTTGAAAGATTTGCAGCCCAACAGGCCTGACAAAGCGACTTACTTGGCAAATCAGAAAAAAAACTGGGCTGTGGCCGTGGACCCAGCTGTCAGCCTCTCCACGTACATTACTCTTCCGATGGAAGTCGGTCGTTGACCACATTGACCACGCCGCGCCGAGACCCGAGAGCACCAAGGCGGTGGATGACAGCGAGGCCTAGGAAGGGGACGACGTGGAGCCAGGGAAGACACGGCAGTGGATGCCCACGCGGAGAGGAGTACAAGGGTTCACTGGTTCGGCTGCGGCGTGAGGCTGCCGTCGCCGCAGAATAACAGGGGGTGTGGGTGAGTAGAGGGATGCCCTAGGCCAGCGGTGGGAGTAGTAGGGGCGGTGAGGCCTCCGCGGCATCACAGCCGGCCACGAGAGGCAGGAGCACGCGACACGACCGGCGCTGCTTTGGGCGGCTGGAGCAAGAAGACCAGAGGTTGAAGAAGCACTATGGCCGTTGGATGGACATCATACGGTCACTCGAGCTAGAATCGTTCATATTGACTAAGTTGACAAAGCCCTCCGTCCTCGTCAACTTAGTAGGCCCACAAGTCAGCCACCCACTGTGGTGGGTCCCAGCTAGCAGGGGGTATTCATTTTTTTGTGCGTAATAAGGAGGCACTTCCTTGCGTGCGAAGATATAGCTGGTGGGTCCGACCTGTCAGCGGGGGGGGGACGTTTTTTCGCGAAATACAGAAGCCCTTCCCACGTACAGTGCACGTATAGTGCGTAATAAGGAGGAACTTTCCTTGCGTGCGACCATGGACCTCGTGGGTCCCAACCGTCAGGCTCTCCACGTACAGTCCTCTTCCGATGGCTCTCGTATGTTGAGCACGTCGCGCCGAGCGCACCGAGGCGGTGGACGACGGCGAGGCCCCAGACTAGAACGACCCAGAGATGGGTAAGACGCGGCAGTGGAGTCGCAGACGGAGAGGAGTGGGAAACTTGACTGGTTCGGGTGCGGGGTGGGCCTACAGTCGGCAGAGAATAACAGGAGGTGCGGAGTGGAGGGATGGCCTGGCCGTCATCGCGGTAGCGTTTCGCTGAGGAGGGCAAAACAACGTCGCTGGACGCCGAAGGCTGGAGCAGGCGGTTCCGGCAGCGCTGGGGGGGAGAAGACGAGAGATTGAAGAAGAATGTCGGCCGTTGGATGTAAATCCAACGCCTTCTTAGGCTTCGACCTACTGGCCCACATGTCAGCCAGTCCATTTGTTTTTTTAGTCCATTTGGTGGGTTGGGTGAAACAATGATGTAGCATCTATGCAGCCCGTTTAAATCCCATTTGCATTTTTCTCAAAATCCGCGGACTTGCTGGGCTGGGTGAAAATATCATGTTGGGCTAGACGGAGAAATGTTATAAAAACATAAACACATGATTGCACGTCTATTACTGCATTGGTCAGTAAAATCTTTGCAAGCTTATGTACGCAATCACTAGGAGTTAACTTGCCAAGTTATATATAAACAATTATTATTATTATTTTGTAAGAACTTTCAACTTACGAAATAAAATATCATTTTAATTTGATGAGTTAATAGTACGTGGGGTATTATTATTGTTTAGGCTAGACGTGGGACAGTTGAGTTGGTTCTAGGGAAAAGTACTGGGAGAAAACTCAGTTTACATCGAAAAAGAAAGTGGGAGAAAATTCAGAGACCTGCTGGGTCCACCTGCGGAGGGGAATATGTTGGGAGGAAGGAGATTCAAAGCACGGCAGCCGAGTGAACTAGTTTTTTTTAACGGACAAGTGAACTAGTTACATACATAAGCAAATAGCCACTAAAAAGCAATCAGGTTAATGGGTTCTTAAAAGAAATATTTCGGACAAAACAGATAATTAAGACACATAGGCTAATGCATGAAACACTCAGATGATAAAGGTGCTTATAAACAGATAAAGTACAACATCTAGACCTTCCTGGCACGCTTGATCACGATGTTGCGGCTGTCCGTGTACTCGTCGGTTACGGGAAGCAGACACGCCCTCATGTCCAAGATCTGCCTGTACATGTCGTAGCATGTGTATGCGTCCTTGGCCGCGTAGGTTATGTAGGCTAGATTCAGAGGTACCTCCCACGTGTTCAGGTCGTCTTCTTTCATGTTGGTGTATCAGGGGTCGATGATGGTCTCAGCGAGGTCAACCACGGAGTCCTTCTCCTGCCCGTTGCTGATGATCTTGTATTGCTTCTGGATGTCGACAAGCTTGTTGCACTAGATGGCCGAATCGTCATGTTCTTCCTTCTCTCCACCGTAGGGAAGGTGCAGTCGGCGCTGCTGATGAAACGAGCGAATGCTCTAGAACCTGGTGCAGCCATAGGACTGAGGCGAGGCAGAGCTTCACCGAGTCTGTATCGTTGGTGTACATCACATTCAACTTGGTGCAGCCATAGGACTGAACAGCGAACTCAAAGGGGAACTCCTTGCTGAAGTCCATATCCAGCAGGCTCACCCCTCGGATCGCCATTGGAGTCTCTTCGAGTGAACGAGTGTGTAGGCGGCGGCAGTTCCTTTTTCAGCTCTTGGGGAACTGGATTCAACAGTAAGCTGAGTGTGTATAGGCGACAACAGTTGCTACCCCTCCCTCGTCCGCTGCACGCCCGGCAGAAGATGCACCCTCGGCGCATTCAAACGCCTCCGGCCACACGTCGGTTCACGAGCGGGTCTGTATTGGTACTGTAATAACAGGAGTTAGTGGTCACTTTACTTAAATTTAATTAGCTTTAATAGAAATTTATACTTAAAACAAGCAATGCATTGGCTCATTCTATCAGTGCCATAGGATCAACATGCACAACAATTAGAATTATTATTCTCAGGACGCACACGATCAGCACATTTGTCGCACTTTCACAAAGATAATACTACCAAGTTTGAACTGTTTGTTATGGTTGTTGTCCTCTACATCATCATGTCGTGTTTCCCAGCTTGCAAGATTCAGAACCAACAAATAAGATCCAAATAATAACTACAACAAAGATGCCTACACATCTCATTGATTCCCAGCTTGCAAGATTCAGAACCAACAAATAAGATCCAAATAATAAGTACAACAAAGATGCCTACACATCTCATTGATTCCCAGCTTGCAAGATTCAGAACCAACAAATAAGATTCAAATAATAAGTACAACAAAGATGCTTACACATCTCATTGATTCCCAGCTTGCAAGATTCAGAACCAACCCATTAGAGCCTTTTGATAAAGTGAATATCGGGATTAAATCCATCTTGGCTAGCCATGTCATACAATCGAAGAACTTGGCGAATGCTCTTGACCGTCACAACATCTGTAGTTGAGTATTCCTGTTTGCACAGCACAAACAAGGAGAGCATGATTTCGCTTTAATAGTGGCCTCCTTGAACTCAACCTGCAGCTCCACTAGGATGAGGTCTGCCTCGAGTTCCATGATTCAATTCATGCACCTTTTTCTGCAGTTCACCTGAAATGAAGCAAAGATTGCATCATTCAGCTAGCAAGAAGTACTTGCTCTTGTGAGCTGGCAGGTTCATCTTTAGTAGTTGCACTAAAATTGAGGAACATTAAGGTTGGCTGTCCGGCTCATGTAAGGTGCAACTATAATTTTCGTATCCTTTTGTGCAGTTCCACTAAAATAAAGTGCCATTGTGGTGACGGTGACAGCTCCATCTTGCAAAGGCTAATAAAATGTTGCACGAGATTACCAGCAGAACTTGACAGAGATTTTGGAAACTCCAATCACCATTTTGTGCAGTTCCACCAAAATTGAGACATGTTGCCCACGTGAAATTTTAGTTGAACTGCACAAGACACTCATTCCAAAAATAAGTGTTTTGTGCAGTTCACCAAAAGGTCACAATAGCAACAAGGTGAAATGGATATCCCTATCTGCACAAAAAGATAGAAAGTAAACAGTTGCTGGTCAATAAGAATATACGAAACATATACAAAATGAAAAGAAGCATCTTAATTATGTTCATGGCAATCACGCAAGGACAGTAGAAATTTTAAAACATCAGCAATGCTTCATGTTACCAGAAGCATTACGATCAACAATGAGATTCCTCAAATATGGGATTACTTTAATGTTGGCATTGCTTGTTTACCAGACACAGTAAATCAATAGCAGCTAAATAGTTGGTTTAAGGGCATGGGACCGTGGGGACACCAGGACACTCAGCAGCGTAAAGGAGCAACTTACTTATCATACTGGGGAAAACAGCAGGAGTGCCATTTGTAACACAGTTTAATTGCATCTTATCACTGGAGGCATTAGATTAACAATAACACTGGTTAGACATGTCCCTAAGGTAACAGTGTGATCGCTTCATTTTACATGCGCCCTTACATTAACAACAGCAAAAGGTTGGTATAAGGACATGCGACAGTGGATGCATCAGCACAATGTACCTACAAGGAGGCATAAATTGGTGATGCCGAGTTTGTTCATGCTATGTGAGGGCAGCAAACCTAATCCTGGAGACCTTGTACTATGTGAGGGCAGCAAATCTAATCCTGGAGATCTTTTACTATGTGAGGGCAGCAAATCTAATCCTGGAGACCTTTTACTATGTGAGGGCAGCAAATCTAATCCTGGAGACCTTTTACTATGTGAGGGCAGCAAATCTAATCCTGAGACCTTTTACTATGTGAGGGCAGCAAATCTAATCTTGAGACCTTTTACTATGTGAGGGCAGCAAATCTAATCCTGGAGACCTTTTACTATGTGATGGCAGCAAATCTAATCCTGGACATACTCTGTTGACTTGTCCACCAGCCGCCACTTTCTATCCTTTTTTCAACCAATAATAGATATGTTCCTTATCCAGTTTGTACTGCGTTTTCCCATTATTTCCCTTTTCAACCAAGTGACCGGTTGGGTATCCGGTTTCTACTACTTTCACCATATTATTTCCTCTTTGAATCAAGTCCTAGATTCATGCTACAACTTTCCCCCTTTCTTCGTTGTTTGAACAAAGCCCTAGATTCGAATGCATGAAGTAGCTTTACCTCTAATAATACTAAAAATTTAGGTGGCTTTGGAAGAGCTGATGGGAGTAGAAAAAGATGCACATGCAGACACGTGGGGAGCTGGGGCAGTAGAGCAAGGCCGCTTTCGAAGAACTTATACCTGAGGGTCACCGGGATGTCGGCGGCGGCAGGTCGGATCTGCGGACAATACGACAGGGAGGAAGAAGGGTCGGAGGACCTCCCGAGCCGGCGCCGTGTCGGAGAGAACGGCACGGGCAGAGGATCGGGCCGCTCCGGCAGCTGTGGGTTTCCTCCCTCGGCGGCGATGACCGCGTGAACGATGCACCTTTTAGTCCTCTACACACACCGACCGAAGGGATCCGGCCAGATCTGTGACCAGCGGTGAGCAGAGAGAAAATGTCGCTACCGCTGTCTTGTTTATATCTGGAGAGGATGAGAGAATGAAGAGAGAAACCCTAGTAAAGCAAGCGCTCAGGCCCCTGCGTCCATATATAGTGGAGTGATTATCTTTTTTCTCTCCACAACAAGCGTTTCAATTTGTGTATGTGGCATTAATGAAAAGAAACTCTCTATTTAAGGTGACTACTGTACGACTCCTACTTACTACTAGTAGTACTACAGTATTGTTCACTTGTGTTCCCCACCCCTCCATTCATTGAACAACCCCACGGGTGGATAAACATATAGTAAGTACTGTATTTATATAGAACGAACAAGCTCGAACTATTTTCGCGTAGTTAAAAGTTGAGGGTGGGGCTTTTCCCGGGCAGTACGCGCGGCAGTTTTCGGGTAGGCGGTTTGACAGAGAGGCGAGGAGGGTGAGCGAGTGGCGGATTCTCAAACATACTGCTGGAAAGGTCGGGCTATGCAATTTGACGGCGCGTTACTGCTGGAAAGACTTGTGATATGACCACACTATAGTCATGAATTATTGGCGCTCCGACCGGGGTGATGCCCCCCTTCCGTTCCGCGCTCTAATCTGGTGCATGACACGTCGACCCGGATGCTGGCTCTCCCACATGTCGGAGTAGTAAGAAGGAGCAAAGAATGATGCGGTATATACTACTACTATACTACTCCCTCCGTTCATAAATATAAGTCTTTGGAGAGATTTCACTATGGACCACATACGGAGAAAAATGAGTGAATCTACACATAAAATGCATCTATATACATCCGTATGTGGTCCACAGTGAAAAATCTACGAAGACTTATATTTAGGAACGGAGGGAGTACTACTCAGGTCGGAGGAGTGCGAACCATGGTAGCCCAGTGAACCAGCAGCGCGAACCACGGCAGCCCAGTGAACCAGCAGTGCGAACCACGGTAGCCCAGTGAACCAGCAGTAGAAAACAATGTGGTGATATGGCCATAAAAAACAATGTGCTACGGTCCACACTGTAGCATGTACAGTAACACTCCTCTTTGTTTGGATCCCTAAGTTAGAGCTAGTTTGGGTTGAAATAGCCTCAAATTATCGAAACAAGAGGGGTTAATTTGAGCTAGTTTGCTCTAACCCAGCTAAAAAAACTAGCCCGGTGGAGAGGTTCTAATTGGGTTAGTTATCCTCGGGCCCACTAAAAGAGAACTAAAAAAATCTCCCCTGCCCGCACCAGATCGCTCCCCCCTCTCGCACGACTCCTCTCTGTTCCCCATAGGGACGCCCGCCCAAGCGCCGCTCGCCTCTCTCTCCTCCGGCCGCCCTCTCCTTCCGGCCTCCGCCGCCCTACTCCGGCCGCCCTCTCCCTCTGTCCTCCGAAGGTCGCCCCGCTCCCCCTTCACCAGTCGTTTTTCTCCCTTTGTCGTACGCAGCGGCGGTGCATCTACCAGGGAGGTCGCGAGAGGGGTGAGTTTGTTCGTTCCTTCTCTGTCTCACGGCCATATCATTGATCTTCCTTGCTCTAGCGCTAATTCTGATTTGGAAAAGTAAATCCTGATCAAATTTGGTATAGATTTGTGGTGCACGCATGGAATTGTTTGATGCTGCTTGAGGAGGTAATAAATCTTTCTAGAGGCCCAAAGATTCAGTTCACCTTTCTAGGTATTTCAATTTCAGGCTTGCATTATTTCTAGAGGCCCAAAGATTCAGTTCACCTTTCTAGGTATTTCAGTTTCATGCTTGCATTATTTCTAGAGGCCCAAAGATTCAGTTCACCTTTCTAGGTATTTCAATTTCAGGCTTGCATTATTTCTAAAGGCCCAAAGATTCAGTTCACCTTTCTAGGTATTTCAGTTTCAGGCTTGCATTATTTCTAGAGGCCCAAAGATTCAGTTCACCTTTCTAGGTATTTTAGTTACAGGCTTGCATTATTTCTAGAGGCCCAAAGATTAAGTTCCCAGTCGGCGGCAAGCGGCCCTGCTACCCATGCCGGTGTCGACCTCAACTCGCAAGGGCCGGCGTCGGAGGGGTTCCCGGGGCTTGGGCTCTACAGAGCCTTCCTCCAGAGCGACGATGGCGAGCTCCTCCCTCGGTGCGTGAGGGGCTCCGGGCTCCCTCCCTATCGTGAATGACTTCCGTGATGAGTTAGCTCATGCTTTGTTTCATGAAGTGTTTTTTTATTTTGTGAAGCTTGATGACGACTTGTATGTTTAAGTGGGATATCTCATTTGTATGGACAAAGTAAAAATTATCATGTTTTGCATGCTTGATTTGTAGAGATGGTTCGTTTATGTCAATTGTGAGCGGGAGGAGGCCACAGAAGAGCCGGCCACACCAAATCTGGCAGGAAATAGGGTCCAAAGTAGTCAAATGATTGAGAAAGAGCATTTATTGTCAATCTAACCCTGCCATCCATACACCTCTTTGGTTTAGAGTTAGTTCAGGGTTAGAATCTAACTCTAACCTCTAACTGAGTTAGAGTTCTCCTCATCTCGGTTCATCGCCATCATACTTTCCCCATTCCTGTGTTTTCAGTATCCTGCGAATCAAAGAGGCCCTTTTTTTGCGCGAAAAATCAAAGAGGCCCTTAGACTGGTTTAGGTCCGGTCATTTTTTATAAACGTGTTATGTCCAAAATTTAATGAATGTGCTTCGGTTTCCATGAACATAATCCGGTTTCATGTAGTAATTCATTTATTTATTTATTCTTCTACGGGGGGTTTGCATGTAATTCGTGAGGTCTGAAATGTAAAGTACCCCGGCATATGCTCCGAGTCGTGCAGGCACTACGACCCAGATGCTCTATGTCCCACATGTCGGCGAAAGGGAGCACGTGGAAATAGCCTAGGAGTACATATAGGAGGATAAATGCGTGAAAAAATATGTACTGTGAAGCGTAGCCGCGGTTCGAAAAGGAGACCTAAAGTGATGACAGTTATAGGTCGCACGCACCCAACTAGTGGTACTAGACATACGACTAATTTTTCCCTCAAAAAAAAAGAGGCACGAGTTCTCAGTACTCCTATTCTATAAACACGAGTCCCATCTGACAACAGCGTCCGTGCTACAGCTAGCTCTCCAGCCTCGTTTCTCTCTTCTAATTCTAAACTCGGCCGACGCCCGGTCGGCGGGGTGGGTTTGCTCAACTACGGCCCCACCTCACAGTGAAAATGTTATGACTGGAATAAAAATGCCATATACTCCCTCCGTTCATAAATATAAGCCTTTTTAGATACTATTTCAAATGGAATACAGCATACAGATGTATGTAGAAATAGTTTAGAGTGTAGATTCACTCATTTTGCTCCGTATGTAGTAGTCACTTGCTAGAATCTTTAGAAAGACTTATATTTGGGAACGGAGGGAGTACTATACTAATAAAACATTAAGGCCATGAGGCAATGCAGTGCTGGTTACAGGAGGCAAGAAGAAGAGAAGCATCCATCGACGACGTCCACCTCCTCGACTCAAGGCGCCGGCCCACCGAACGGCGCCTAAGTAGCAGCGGCTTTCGTGGCTAGGTCGACGTGCTTCTGAACAATGGCGTCCAAAGATTCCAGCCGCTGGAAGAAGGCCAACGTCTTTCTGTCCTCGCTTGCCTTGTAGTGGCCTATGTAGACGATTTCCTCGTAGACGTGGATGTGCAGGTCGACGGTTTCATGCATGGCGAGGCGCTGCGTGGCGAGCGCGGCCTCGAGGTGCACATTCTTCGTCGCGACCTCCGGCACCTGCAGGTCCACCAGGGCTTGAAAGAGTTCGTCACCATGGAGGCCGATGAGGGTGGCAGGCAATGAGGAGCCTGGGCGCGCGGGCTGGAGCAGTACGGCAAGGTCGTCTGCGCGCTTCTTGATGGCGGTGAACTTGCGGATGGAGTTGACCATCATGTCGTCCATGCGAGAGGCGAAGCCGGCGTTGGAGAGGGCTACGATGCCTGTGGTCGCCAGCACCGTCTGGAAACGTTGCGGCTTGGATGATTTGGCACAGCCGACTGCCGCTCGCGTCCATCGCCTCCATAGGTGCTTTGTGGATTCTGGTCACTTGGTCTTGGATTGGAGTGAGCAGTGTTGCGCAGAGACTTGGGAGTAGATGGATTGGAGTGGTGGGGCGCCTTTATTATATGAGAGTCCAAACTCTGTTGCATTCACATCGTGCTGGCTCTATTCTGCTTCTCCAATTAATTCCCTATGCATGTAATTGAGGATGCATCATTGACTGTTCAACGTCTCGGGAACCGCTACCCTCTCCCTCCTTGGCATTCAAGCACCTATGGACCCGTCGACGACGAGGTGCCTATGGTGACTTCGTAAATTTCAAGATGATAGTGCCGTGCGTGTGTGCGTTCATAGGGGTGAGTGTATGCGTGTGTATATGAGCGCTTGCATCTGTACTGTGTCAAAAAAAACGTAAATGCGTGTCAAAAAGAGACTAGTGAGTATACTCAATATTGTGCACCTCGGAGAGGAAAACGATAGAACTAGTACATATTTATTTACGGTGCAGATTCACTCATTTTGCTCCATATGTACTCCGTCTCGGTGTAGTCTAGTCACTTGTTGAAATCTCTAGAAGGGCAAATACTCCTTTCTGGTTTACAGGGCTATACTAGCAAGTAGTTGTACGTACTACTACAATAGTGGGCTCACATAGCAATTTTGTCTCATGCAAGAGCCTGGCTATATGCGTGCTCCAATGTTCACAACTGCAACGTTCAGTTTGCGCTTGGCTCTTCGCCTCTTCGAGAAGACGAACAATGATGTTACTACTACTGCTTCTACAGTGTCGAATCCACTGCTGCATGTCCGTCCACCGCGAGCGGGATGGATAGCTTGTTGTAGAAGTACTACTAAGCAAAAGCCTGTCCTCGTTTGCGAGCAACCGCGCGCATGGGCGAGGGAGAAGGCGTGTAGTGGTAAAATCAAGCTTCTCCTCGTTGTACGAGTTGATGCGACACATCATAGCACTGGCCCCACATGCTTGCCTCTAAACTTGGCTGAAAGGCCCGCAGTGTACAATATATTTGCTGCAACCTCTAACATTTACCCACCACAAATTAAAATATATGTGGCCGTGTGCATCGTTCTGATGCAGAGGCCGGGGAGTCCCCCCTTTTCAAAAAAAACAAATTAAAATATATATTCCTATCTTGACCAGATGAGCGTGCAAACTACAATCACCAGGGTGACAGGTAGGGCCAGAAGACTATTTTAATTTAAAAAAAACTTCGAGACGGCCACATAGCATGGAGCCGACCCCAACGATTTTAAGCTTACATGCACGGTACACGCTATCCTAGACTACTCTACACATGAAACTGCCACACGAGCGTCTGGGCTGCGCTTGGCTCTTCGCCTCTTCGGTAAGTCGAACAATGATGGAGTACTACTGCACTGGAGGAGTACTACAGTACGCTTCTGGCCATCTGACACTGATTGAACTGCTGCATGTCCATCGCGTGCGGGAGGGAGAGCGTGTAGCAAAAGCTTCTCCTAGTCTTGCCAGCCACCACGCTCATGGGCGAGGGAGGGATGCTCCTGCCTTTGCGTGTATGACAGGTGGGCCCGACAGGTGTGTGGCCCACCTGTCATATAGCCAAAGGCAGGTGCAGTTAAGTCCGCGAGGGAGAGGAGAATCAAACTTCTAGTTGATGTATGAGTTGACGCGACACATCAAAGCACTGCACTCGATATATTTCAATAATTTGCGTTTACCGATGCATTAATTACAACGCATGCATGCATGCCGTGACTCTCCTTTTGATACTTGCATGTGTTGATTTAATGCACCTTGAAGTAGTATAAAATATGTGACGGTAAAGCTTTGTAATGCCCCGGCCCAAGTCGAGAGATGGTTGTGCACGAGGAGGGCGAGATCATGCAGACCGAACAGGACCCGACGATGGATCTCTCTAAGGTCTCGATGGACCTCACCGTGCTCCACTGCCCCTTGTGCCTCCGCCCCTTGACGCCTCCAGTGTATGAGGTTCGAATACACCTCGTCCGTTCGACTGATTGAGCAAGGTGTAGGTTTCTTGATTGATGTGCTGTTTGATTGATTTCTGCAGTGCAAGGGAGGGCACCTGGCCTGCGCGGACTGCCGCGTCGAGTGCCCCGGGAACCAGCGGCAGTGCCAGAAGTGCGAGCGCGGCGGTGGCTTCGACGTGCGGAACACGGCGGTGGACTCCGTCCTTTCGTCGGTGAGGGTGGAGTGCCCGCACGAAGGCTGTGGGCTCTACGTCACTTACCACAAGCTCGCCGATCACCAGAGCGTGTGTCCGCTCGCGCCCTGCAAATGCCCCGTGCCCGTCTGCGGCTACGAACGCCCTCCGCCGGCGCTCTACCACCACATCAGCACCGCTCATCCCATGCCCGTGCACAGGATCCAGTACGGCAAGGTGCTCCAACTGCAAGGGCCACTGTCGGAGCCACGGCTCTTACTGTTCGCGGAGGAGGACGATCGCGCGTTTTTCTTGGTCAGCGGCGTGCTCGACATCGGCGCGCCTATCGCCGTGTCGGTCATCTGCATCAGAGCGGGGGCGTCCCCACTGCCGCACTACGTGGCCAAGCTGTGGGCGAACAGCCCGCCGGGGGAGCCCAAAGGCACGACCGACGCCGTCAACGTGGAAATGGAGGTGACAAGCAGCAAGGATCCCGGCGACGTCGACGTGCAGGAGCTGACCTTCTTGACAGTTCCGCCCAAGCTGCTGGCCGGGGCTAAGCTGGTGTCCCTCCACATTCAGATTGACAAGCTCACGTCCTAAATGTTTCTACAGTGCCTTCTATTTATCTTAGTAATATGCTAATATAGGGATTACCTTGGTCTACTTTAGCTTAAGAAATGGTGGGTTTTGGTGGCGATGCAGCAATTACTTCGACATGAGATCAGTAATTTCCAACAGTCGAACGGATATTTTGTGTCTGTTGGATATAAAGTTCCTTTGGGTTAGAAGTACTACTCCCTCCGTCCCGAAATTCTTGTCTTACATTTGTCTAAATACGGATGTATCTAGTTACATTTTAGTGTTAGATACATCCGTATCTAAACAAATCTAAGACAAGAATTTTGGGACGGAGGGAGTACTTGTCATCAAAATGGATAAAAGGAGATGTATGTAGACATATTTTAGTTCTAGATACGGCCCTTTTTGTCCATTTTGATGACAAGCACTCCCTCCGTTCCACAATACATGCTTTCCATTTGTCAAAATATAGATGTATCTAGACATGTTTTAGTATATAGGTACATCCATGATAGAGCCAATCGGATGGTTGAGAACACTACAATTTGTAGCTACAGATGCGTGTGTGACTCCCAGATGCAGAGGCCGGGGGTCATCATCCTCCTTTTGGAGAAAAACAGACGTGTGTGTGAGAGGACGAGTGCGTGCGTGCACCTCTTCTCTTCATGTATAACGTACTAAACTCAGAGTACAAGTTTTTGTGGGTGGCATGATGGTGCGTGCGAGAAGTCCCGAGAGATAGGTTTAATGCGTCTGAAAAAAGACTAGCCTAGAGCTCGCAACGCGGCTATTCCTGTCGAACACCCCATTAACCGTAAGATATGTATACGATGGTGCCAGTTATTGCACGTACACAGCAGTACTCCCTCCTTTCCGGTTTATAGGGCTTAATTCAAAAAATCTCACCAACCAAGATGGTGAGTGGTGGCATATTTTTTGTAGTTTGAAAAAGCACCTAATTAATGCTCTTGTTTTTCTCAAAAAATTATGTTTATCAATGCATTAGTTGCAATGCATGCATGCATAAAGTACATGCATTGGTCAATTTTCTGTTAATACTTGCATGCAATGATTTAATGCACCTTGGAATCTGAACATGTGTTGGGGAACAACCAAATTGAGCCTTATAAAATGGAAAAACTAAAATTTTGAGATAAGCCCTATAAAACCGGAAAGGAGGGAGTAGAAAATGAACTACTCCATCCGGGAATAGTGTCGCACTTCGAAACTAGAACCGTCAATAAATTTTGAGCTTGCGTCTCGTCACATTCCAAATTACTCCATGCTATATTGAATTGCAAACCTGTTCACACCGATCACAACCTAAACGGTTTCCCACTTAGGAGCGTATTAGTACCACGCTATATTGAATTGCAAACCTATTCACACCGATCACAACCTAAACGGTTTCCCACTTAGGAGCGTATTAGTACTCGGTTATAAATACTAGTATGCCAAGATGACTGCACATTCCTCCTGAACTCCTCATCCACAAAAACAAACAAGTCATTCAGTATCCTTCCCTTGCATCTGCCATGGCCAGCGTGAGTTCTGGGTCGAGAGATTGCCACCAGGGAGAGGCGAGCATGGAAGCGGAAGCACGAGAGATGTCCCGCCACGCTGCGAGAGCAGCCGACATGTCCCGCCGCGCGGAAGTAGCAGCACAGAGGTCCCGCCGCGCCGCTGAAGCAGCACGGAGGTCCCGCCGCGCCGTCGATGCAGCAAACTGGTCCGGCCGCGCCGCGGAAGCAACAGAGATGTCCCGCCACGCCGCGAATGCAGCAGAGATGTCCCGCCGCGCCGCGGCGGCCTGGGAAAATTTCTCGCGGGCAGGCGACGACTGTTACATGCGCATGCATGCGATCGTCCATAGCCAGATGGATCAGATCTCCGGCTGGGCGAGGTTGCAGGACGACATGACAGCCTCATTTGAACAGGCTACCGGCGTCATCCGGCAATTAAGGGAGGGCAATGAGAGGCTCCGGGCCGAGCACGACCTGCTGAGGGAGAAGATCGTCCGAAGTGCAGACTAGCAGGAGGAGACCAGTGCCTTGTTGAAGAGGACCGGTGTCATCGTCAAGAAACTTATGGACGAGAATGACATGCTCCGCAACGAGCGCCAAAGGCTGGTGGAGGAATCCGTGGATGTTCTCAAGCAGCATCTTGAGGACACGAAAGAGCTCATCGCCGCTCGCCGCGGAGACTAGTTCCCGCGGCCTGCAGCAACGCATCAAGAAAGTAGAGATCAGCGAGCCAGATCCTTGTCTTCCTTCTTCTTTTGCCCTTGTGTATTTCGGGCATAGCCGCATGTGCGTTTTTTAATTATCTTTCTAATTATGTAAGACAATTAATCATCCTTATATATTCATCAGTCTTGCTATAAGTCGCAGTAGATGCTATATAGGTCCGTCGGATCTTACATCAAGATCCGTGCTTTCAGATTTTCTTTTTTCTCTCTTAAATCTCAGTCGAGTGAGACATAGCCACGCCATTAAACAGAGGCTCGGGCGCCATTAATGGAGACCTTGGGAGAGAGGTGGACGGCAGATGGAGGTCAAAGGGCTCTCCTCCCGATAAGCACGCGCAGGGGTCTGATCGCACGCCTCTCGTACTCAAAATAGCTACCCTGCACGGCGCCTCCTAGCTAATAAAAAATGGGGACGCGTGGCGGCACGTAAATGGTACTAGTAAGTAGAACGCCCACGGTTTCAATAATACTTGTGTTTCCGATTGTAACATGACAGCACTTGTTCCAAAATGACTTTGTTGATTGTTAATGTGTGCGCCTTCGCAAATCGGACTGCAAAATTACCACAGCATGTTGGTGCCATGTCATGGCACCAAGCCAAGTTTCATTATTTTCATGCGTGTTTTGGATTTACAGGAATTAAAAAACTAAGTTTCTCAATGTTTCCAACCCAGCCACAACGCCCAGAATTTTGAATTTCATTCCCATTTCTTGCATGGAACCTAGAAATTTACCCGAGGATACACATGTGATTTTTCAACCAACTTTGGTGCACTGGAACATGTGCTTGTATTTCAAATTTGAATTATGCACACAAAGGTGACACGTTCCCTCCCAGAACCACGAGCCTTCTTGAGAGAAGCTCCGATTTGCAAGAAGCTTATACCAAAATTTGTTCCTATTCGGCCAATTTTTTTTACCACGGCATGGTACTACCATGACATGACACCATGCCAAGTTTCATGATTTTAAAACCAAGTTTCTCAATGTTCTCGACCGAGCCATGATGCCCAGATGTTTGAATTTTATTCTCATTTTTTGCATGGGACCTAGAAATTCACCCGAGGACACAAATGTGATTTTTCAACCAACTTTGGTGCACGGGAGCATGTGCTTGTAGTTCAAATTTGAATTATGCACATCAAATGACCAAAAACTCAATTAATGTGTAAATAAGGCCAAACGAAGCCGGAATAATTCCAAAATTTAATAGGGCACTCATGTAGTTCTATGTTGCCTTTGTAAATAAACTCAAGGGGGACAGCGTATATCGTTTCGCACTCAAAGGTGGCACGTTCCCTCTCAGAACCACGAGCCTTCTTGAGAGAAGCTTCGGTTTGCAAGAAGCTTATACCAAAATCTGTTCCTATTCGGCCAATTTTTTTACCACGGCATGGTAGTACCATTACATGACATCCATGCCAAGTTTCATGATTTTCAGACGTGTTTTGGATTTACAAGAATTTTAAAACCAAGTTTCTCAATGTTCTCAGCCGAGCCACGATGCCCAGATGTTTTAATTTTATTCTCATTTCTTGCATGGGACCTAGAATTCACCCGAGGACACAAATGTGATTTTTCAACCAACTTTGGTGCACGAGAGCATGTGCTTGTAGTTCAAATTTAACTTATGCAGATTAAATGACCAGAAACTCAATTAATGTATAAAAATGACAAACGAACCCGGAATAATTCCAAAATTTAACAGGGCACTAATGTAGTTCTATGTTGCCTTTGTTAAGGAACTCAGGGGGGCAGCGTATATCGTTTCACACTCAAAGGTGGCACGTTCCCTCTTAGAACCACGAGCTTCCAAATCGGCCCAATTTTTTACCACAACATGTTAGTGCCATGACATGACACCATGCCAAGTTTCATGATTTCCAGGCGAGTTTTGGATTTACATGAACTTAAAATCTAAGTTTCTCGATGTTCTCGGCTGAGTCATGACGCCCAGATGTTTGAATTTCATTCTCATTTCTTCCATGGGACCTAGTAATTCAACCAAGGACACACATGTGATTTTTCAACCCACTTTGGTGCATCGGAGCATGTGCATGCAATTCATATTTAGATTATGCACATTAAAAGTCCAGAAACTCAATTAATGTATAAAAAGGCCAAATGAACCTGAAATAATTCCAAAATTTAACAGGGCACTCATATAGTTCTCTGTTGCCTCTGTAAATAAAATCAGGGGGGAGGCAGCGTACATCGTTTCGCACACAAAGGTGACACGTTCCCTTTCGGAACCAGGAGGCTTGTTGAGAGAATCTCCGGTTTTGCAAGAAGCTTATACCAAAACTTGTCCCAATTCAGCCAAAAATTATACATATGAAAATAGGGTTTAGATTATCCCGAACATCTCGCTACCTAGACCAATAATGTACTATGATTTGAATTCAACATAAAATGGATACAAATATTTGAATTGGAGAGCGTATGGTACATGTAGTTCATAGTGAAATATGATTACTGCTATATGCATGTTTTTTGTTATCAAGATAATATTTAAATTATTGTATAACTTGACAACAATCGTATTCAAATAAGGAAAATTGATTCAAATTTAGTCCATATGGTAGATGACAATATATATGTTCACATGGTGGAGTAAAATATTCATATATGACGGAAGATCAAAATGTACGAATACATCAATTATAAACCGCAAGGTCATCTAACGATATATTCGAATTCAACATAACCTGGATTCAAAAATTGAAATTCGAGATCATGGCATCTGTAATCATATAAAAAGGGACATTACTCTTTCTTTGGTGGGAATTGATTTATTTTTTGTTGTTGTTGAGGGAAGTGCGAATCGATTTGGTACTGTGCAGGGTAATCTTGTTCTCCCGATTTTTTACATTTTTCTTGTAGTTTTTTCAATGGCATCTATAGCAATATAGTAAAAGGGGACATGACTCTCTTGTGTCTTGTATGAATTCGTACACCGAGGCCACCAAAACCAGTGAAACCCCACGCTCCTCCGTCGGCCTCCCGACCGCCGCCCAGCCGGAGACTCTTCCCCGACTACGTCGTCCACCGCAATAGCTCGCCGTCCCTCATCCACCGCACCGGATGAGGATCCGTTGTCGATCTCGTCATCCCCCCGGATCAGCTACCCCGTCCTCCACCTCCAAGGAGCTGCCCCGACATTCGCCTCGTCTATCGCGCCACCTTAATCCCCACAGCGCCGTCTTGACCTGCCCCACCGGAACCGCAACACCCTCACTAATTCCTCCGATGAAGCCGAGGCCAACTCGGCGCCACCAAGGAGGTTCTGCACTCACCGCTGCATTTTATCTTTTATTCGATCTCACGGGGCTGCCGGTGCTCGATACCGAGCAGACATGGCGTGTCTCCATCGGCGGCGCCGTCGCCGGCCACATCATCCACGGCGTCTCTCCCCCATGTTGTTGCTTCCTCGGCGGCGACTCCCACAACGGCACTAGCTGCAGCTGCTTTGGCTCTCGCTCGCGCTGCGGCTCTGTTCTTGCTGTCGGTCGCGCTGCTGCACTGCTCCTGCTTTCGTTCATGCTGCTGCTCTGCTCTTGCCCTCACTTGCGCTGCTACTGCTGCTGCACGACCTCCGGCAGCTACAGGAGTTGCTGCTTTAGCACTCGCTCGCGGTGCTACTGCACGACTTGCTCTCTGCTAGTGCGTTCCCTGCTCGAGCGTCTGCTGATTTAGATCACTGCTTCTCTGCTACTAGTGCTCGAACGCCCTAAACATCTATTGCAATGCTCTGTTACTAGTTCAGTCAGTTTCGACAGTAAAATTCAGTTTCGACTGTAAAGTTCATTTTCTTCAGTTAAGTTCAGAGTGAACAGTACTTACAGCATCTGTCGGAGCGGCCGTGGCGCGGCTGATGCGTTTTACATCTAGCACTTTTTGGTGATGTATTTTACATCATCTATTGCAGATGATATTAGGGTCCCACTTCAGATTAACGTTGTCTGTCTTGTCATGCTTCAGCCTCGTCGCCGTACACCCTAGCGGAGCTGCTCCAACGACGGAACCGTCCATCACAGCGGAGCAGTACCCTCAGCGCCGTTTCCAGAGGCCTCGGGTCTTCTTCCCCGCCTCCGACAGTCACACCAGCATCATCACCATCCTCCACGTCCAACCCAATGATGCTGAGGTCCACAAGGCTATGCCAAAGAGGTTGTACACTCGCCGCATCACTTTGTTTCTCCATTCATGTGTTCTTCCCATTCATGTGAGCCAAACACCCAGGTTGACTGAAATCCTATGTTTCCAAATGCTCTGTTTTGCACGTGCATTCCTATCCTATTCCTGTGTTTTTCCTGTCCCTGCGTTTATAGAATCCTCCAATTCTAAGGAGCCCTTACAGATTTACTTCATTTTCAGATAGGCGTCAAAGAAAACTCTGGGTGTTATGTCCTGCTCCTGCCGTGCCGTCATCCACCCCACCTGAGGTGCACCATCAACAGAAGCGTTCACTGCAGCAGAGATCCCCCCTGCAGACTTTCTTTCGCCACCTCAGATCATCTTCCCCGTTGCCAGCAGCCACGCCAACTACATTACCATCATCGACTGAGCAGATGAACCTGAGGACTACACAGTTCCGGAAGAGAGGTCGCAGTCTTTCGTGTTTGCTTACGTTATACATAGGTTATTATTACCTGCTACTTTATCGTTCAATCTTGAGTTTTGAATTGCCCATGGGTCTCATATCGAGCCAGCAACGAATAGTATCTGTCTACTATCTGGTTCATTTGGGGTCTTCTATGTGGTTCATGTTGGGTGGGCAACAAACAATAGATGATCCATTGTCTATCTTTTTAAACTGGAGCTACAATCTACCTGCTATCATTAGTTTTGGATCCATCCACTCGTTTGCTACCATCAGTCTTGATTTTTGCATGCACCCCTTAGGCCTTACAAAATCTAACTATTTTTTTATTATGCATGTCAGATATTGTACACAATCGTACTGAACATGTAGAGAAAAAGAGAAGACCGTTGCGTGGGAATATAATGTCATGCAGACGCCGCTCCATGGTGGGCGAAGTGCCCTCCTCCTGCATTTCCAGATTGTATTCCAGAGGAAGATAACTGTTCAGATGGAGATTCAGAAGGAGCCGACCACGCCTGTTTACCACCTGAGGTGTTTGCTCTAACCTGGCATGCTGATGTTGGTCATATCATGCAGATTTTTGGAGTGAAAACAAGGTCTTCTAAGCAGTCAGTGCTACCTGGCGATGCAGATTTCTTGTTGGTTACAGATAGCTCCTCAGAGGAGGATTCAGAGACAGATGACCAGTCGTATTCCCCCCCCCCCGAGGTGCATGCTCTAACTTGGCTGGGTTATATTGCTCATATCATGCATATGGTGTCTTGCATTGCCATGCCATCTGCTTAGATTAGACATGCTTTGTGTGAATGCCTCCTATTTGCTTTCTATATCAGATATGTGAATTATGCAATGCCATGTTTTTCAGCCAGTTATCATATATGTGAATTATGCACCGCCATGGAGCCAGGCATCATATATGTGAATTATCTCATGCCATCTTTTTTTTCATTACGTATTCCATTTGTCGACAATCTGTGTATATTGAACTACTCTTCATGTGTATCAGCCATTTGAGCCGGTTATGGAAAAATCTGGAGTGAAAACAAGGTCTTCAGAGCAGGCAATGGTACCTGTTGAAGCATATATCTCGATGGTTACAGGGAGCTCCTTAGAGGAGGATTCAGAGACAGATGACCAGTCCTATATCCCACCTGAGGTGTATGCTCTAAGTTGCAATGTTTATATTTCTCATATGATGCATATGGTGTCTTGCATTGCTTAGTTTAGACATCATATGCACAATATTGAATTCTATCTGCTTAGTTTAGAGATCATACATGCGAGTGCCAGCTGCTTAGTATATGAATCAATTATGTCAATTATATCATGCCATCCTGTATACTTAGACAACATGTATGTGAATTATTTCATCCCAACCTATTTTAGAAAGACATCATATAGTTTTGTCATGTCATCCTGTTTAGGTACTCATCATATGTTGAATTATGCCATTATATCCTGTTAAGTTATCCATCATATATCTGAAACTGTGTCATGATATCCTGTTTAGTTAGGCATCATATATGTGAAATTGTGTCATGCTGTCCTATTTGGTTAGACAACATATATGTGAATTACCACATCTGTCTATCATACAATGTCTGTACGTTCAATTTCTTTTCTTGTTTATTAGCCATTTGAATTGGAGGGGGTGATGGCAGTATCTAAGGGAGCAAAAACCCATTCTTCACAAAAGACAGTGCTACCCGTCGATGCAGATAGAACCATGGTTGTACTGGCCCACAAACTAGCCCCACCACACATAATTGAGACTCTTCCAGATTGCACACATACACCGTTGGGCAGAGAACCAGCTACAACCCATCTAACCGCAACCCAGCGGATAGTAACCCACTTCTAGTTGACAAAGCACCATGTCCACCACAGAGTACCCCCACACGAGCAGTTTGTAAAGCTACTGCAGTGCCCAAAGCACGAAGACCACCACAGCTAACCCAAACTCCATGTTTAAAGCAGAAGAGCAACTGTTCTCAGGTCAGATTCCGTAGCTATGGTCCATACTCCTTTGCTGTTGCATCACTGTATTTACTCATACCAACTACTTTCGAATTTGAAGGATCCAATTGAAACTCCAATGGCGCAACAGGTATGTTTTAAACCTATTTCTTTAACTAGATTGTTGTTCTAACTTCTTGCTCTATGTTGATTTCAGTTTAAGTTGTATAAACAGTTATGTTCTCATGTGATGCACATTACAAGTGCTGCCAATGCTGTGTAATTTCTCACACTTATATTCGGTCTATGCTGTTGTGTCTTAAAAATATATGAGTTGAACTGTGTCTCTATCTTGATTAGGGAACATAAACTAGAATGATATGGACAATATAGTGACCATAGTACATAGATATATGTTTGTTTCATGCTGTTATCCTGTCCACCTTACTACTGAACCGGTTTACCAAAATGAGTTTCGTATACTACAAGCTAAACCTGTGATGTGTCTGCTTGTTTCTCTTGTAGTATGCAAAAAAAATATTGGAGAAGAGCACCCCACTATGCAATGGTAGAGAAAGTAATGCAGATAAGGTTCAAGATAGTGAGACAACCCTGTTGGTCTCCAAGAAAGGTGATAAAAACGATCTTGTAGACAGTGAGAAAACCCCACAGTCCTGCGTTGATGTAGTGTTCGAGTTACTGGCCAGTACCGCTGGCACAAGCTCTTCGAACTCGATGCCTGAATCACTTCAGCTTCTTCAGTCTCAGCTACAAGCTGAAAGGCATCAGTCAGCTGTGCTGCGGCAAGAAGTCGAAGGACTGAGGAAGTCCCTGCAGAATTCAGATGCGTACTTTCTTGTGCAACAGCAAGCGCTGGAGGATTAAGCGCCAAACAAGAGAAAGTTAATAAGCTTGCTAAGCATCTTGCCAGCATTATGGGTACCCAGGATATTGTTTCTTGAACTCTTCTGAAGTGGTTTCAGTTCTGGACTTGTTTTGCTGCGGCGTTTATATGCTGCTTTGTTCCCTATATTTGCACTGGTGGCGAACTTTGATGCCCAGTGGATGTAATATGTGTAATAGCCGTGATAGCCTAGCATAAGTTGCTTGCTTATTTATTTCCTTGTTGTCTTGTTTATTTGTTTGCTTGTAGTTAGTGCAGTTCTTTTTCCGCGGTTTGGTAGTGGCTGCAATAACCTATTTTTTAAAACTAGGCCACAATAACCATGGGCTAATATTTACTGTAGTGACACTGGGCCTCCTACGGGCCATAGAAACAGTGGGCCTTCTACGGGCTGTAGAAACACTAGGCCTTCTATGGGCCGTAGAAACAATGGGCCTTCTACGGGCCATAGAAACAATGGGCCTTCTACGGGCCGTATCATCAATGGGCCTTATACGGGCCGTATGATCGATTGGCCAAACATGGGCCAATAACAGGCCGCATTATGGCCGTAAACGGGCTAGAGTTGGAATCGTCCGTTCATGGGCTGACCATAACGGGCCATCGTTAATAGGACGTATTTGATGACGCTATGAAAACGGCCCAACGTATTAACGGACCACAAACGGGCCGACTGTAACCACGGGCTGAATTTGGCCCACAAGCAGAAAATGACAGTAACGGGCCGTAATTAAACGAATGCTGGAAATCAGCCCAAGAATAAATGGGCTCTGAGAAGGCCGAAAGATAACATGGGCTGGAAACGGCCCAACGGAATAACGGGCCGTTAATGGGTATAAAGTGATACACTGTTCATTACAGGCCAGTTTCACCACGGGCCGTTAATGGGTGTAAAGTGATACACTGTTCATTACGGGTCAGTTTCACCACGGGCCGTTAATAGGCCAAGAGTTACATAGGGCCTCATATGGGCCGAAAGACATCATGGGCCATACATGGGCTAGAAGTGAAAACGGGCTGGAATCATATTGGATGGCCCAGATGAAGCTACTGGGCCTAATTCGGATAGGGCGTAACGGGCCTTGGGTTAGCGGGCTATAAATGGGCTATATGCGAACAGGCCGTTAACAGGCTTTCCATGGGCCGGCCCGCCACCTTTTGACCAAGTCAAACGGGCCGGCCTTTTCACAGGAATGGGCCTCTGTTGGGCCGTGCCACGTGTCGACGTATCATAGGCGCCTTCTGTCCAATGAGTGGATGACATCTGTCCCAACAATGAGCCGACACGTGTTTCCTCCAGCCAATGGTGATTTTACATGTGGAAAATCCCCATTGGTCGGGGCTGTTAATGGGTTATCGGATTTGAAACCTGACCCGGTAGCTTAACGGTGTTCCGTTACGGTGGATGCCACGTGTCGGTCACCCTTGACGAAAGCACTTCTGTGACGTGCGATTTATCGTCATGGAAGTGGACACTTCCGTGACGATAATTTTGGTAATGTCATGGGACACTTTTACGACAGCACAGGTATGACTATCTTGATTCTGTCATAAAATCGTCATGGATGTACATGCATGACAAAAAACGTGACCTACTGTGACAAACACGTATCATCACGGAAGTGTATTTTTTTTGTAGTGAGTGTGGTCTACAAAAAGTTATTTTGGACCTCCTATCGCATGTCTGCGCCGCCCGTCCTGAGGGGGGATCCATAACGGAAGTAGCCCCTTAGGTGAGTGTATGGATCTGAACTCCGATAGAGTCCGTTGTAGATGCTGTCCTTTTCGTCACTTGTTTCTTAAGAGATAATAAAGAAAGAAAAACAGAAAACAGATAAAAAACGTTACGGGAATGCTTGCAGGGTTGTCCGTATTGTGCTTCCGTCGACGCCCATGGTATCTTGAGTGCGTAGTGATGTACGCGCGGTGTAAATCTTGCCGGTATAAGAGGTGGGTGGCGGAAGCCGAACTGCTATTTCCGTTCCGGGAGTGGTCGAACTTCAGAGGGAAATTGTTTCTGGCCCCTGGTATTTGCCTGGTGAGCCGCTCTGTCGTCTTTATCGCCTGGAGGCCTCCTCCCCTTGTGTTCGGCGTTGAGCTTGCCTGCCCGCTTGAAGACCCAACAATTTCTGTTGGTATGATTAGCTGGCTTATCAGGATGGCCGTGAATCTGGCAAGGTCGGTCCAATATCCTGTCAAGGGTGGATGGTCCGTCTTGGTTTGCCTTCAGTGGCTTCTTCCGTTGACCGGGTTTTGGATTGTTAAATCCGGCGTTGACCGCTGTGTCGCGTGATCTTTCGTTGTTATTGCGACTGTTGTGTTCGGTTCGTCGTGGCTTGCCGTTGCCGTCTCGGATTTCGGAAGTGCCCGGGTAGCTGGCGTTATTGCTTTTACGAGCGAGTCAGTTGTCTTCTCCCGCACAAAAGCGAGTTATTAGAGCGGTAAGGGCTGTCATGGATTTGGGTCCTTCCTGGCCGAGGTGACATGCTAGCCATTCATCCCGGACGCTATGTTTGAAGGCCGTGAGGGCTTCGCGTCCGGACAGTCGACAATTTGGTTCTTTTTGACTAAGAACCTAGTCCAGAGCTCCCTGGCTGACTCGCCAGGCTACTGGACGATATGACTTAAGTCATCGGCATCTAGTGGTCGGACATATGTTCCTTGGAAGTTGTCTCAAAAGGCGCCTTCGAAATCTTCCCAGCTACCGATAGAATTTTCTGGCAAACTGTTTAGCCAGTACCGCGCTGTCCCTTTGAGCTTGAGAGGTAGGTATTTGATGGCGTGAAGGTCGTCTCCTCGAGCCATGTGAATATGGAGGAGGAAATCCTCAATCATATCGCGGGATCTGTTGTTCCATCGTATGATTCGATGTTAATGGGTTTGAACCCGTCTGGAAATTCATGCTCCATTACCTCGTCGGTGAAGCAGAGAGGGTGTGCGGCTCCTCTATGTTGGGCCACACTGTGGAGCACCTCCGGTGGATTCCGTTTGCGGTATTCGGACCGGGCGTGGTCGGGTCTGTGGCGTCCGAATAGGTAACCATCATCACCAGTCGGGGCATGTCCCTGCGATCTGTACATCGATCTTGTGTGTCCTGCTCTGCCCTCCAGGTTTTGTTGGATGTCGCGAGTGTGCCCCCGAGCTGTTTTGTTCTTTCCTTGACGGCCGAGTGGGGTGGTATGGTGTTCTACTTGGGCTGCTGCTTGATCCAGACCGAGCTATGGTCGGCCTGCCGCATTGTGCGATGGTGGTGCGGGCTCCAGCGCCTCGCCTTCGTATTGAGGGAGCCACCTACACTTGGGGTGGCTTTTGTCTGGGCCGCTAAGATCGTATTCTTCGGTGGCCAAAACCTTGGTCCATCTATTATTGAGCAAATCTTGGCTCGCTTGAAGCTGCAGCTGCTTCTTTCTTAGGCTCCTTGCAGTGGTTATTAGCCGGTGTTTAAAGCGCTCCTGCTCGAGAGGTTCCTCAGGCACGATGAAATCCTCGTTGCCGAGGCTCTCCTCTTCCCCGGAGAGTGGAAGATAATTACTATCCTCCGAGTCTCCATATATGGCCTGTTCATCAGGGCTATCTTTCCCACTTTCCTGTTCCTCCTTTTCAGACCCTACCTCAACAGGGTCTTCAATGTCCGGAGTGTTCTCTTCTTCGGTGCTAGTATTGTTTTGTCTTGGGAGACGCGACTTGGAGCGGCGCCGGGGGCGCCGGTGTTCAGACTGTGTACCAGGAGGTTTATCCTCAACTGGATCCTCCTTGTCATCGTCGGGAGTGTCGTTGGGTGTGTCTACCATAAACACGTCATACCAGGAAGTGGTCGTCCCGCGTCTAGTGGATAGCGAGTTCTGGCCTTGCCCCTCATCGTCGTCCATACCGTCGATGTCTTCGGAGCCGAGGTCAAGCGTGTTGGTTGGGTCTTCAACAGTGGCTATGAAGTGGGTGGCGGGTGGGAAGAAAAATTCTCCTTCATCCGCCGCAAGTTCGAACCGGGCATAGTTCGGCGGCGAGTCACCTGCCAGGGGTAGGCTTTTTAGTGAGTTTAGTACGTCGCCCATGGGCGAGTGTTGGAAGACGTCTGCGGCGCTGAACTTGAAGATCGATAACCGATCGAGTTCGGTATCGGCGGACTCGCAGGGTTCGGAGCTTGTCGCCAGAGGCGAGTCCGGGGTTCCGTTGATGCAGATATCATGCGAAGTAGAATCTATGTGCGGCTCCAACGCCGTGGAATCGATAGCCTCCGTGATGGGTTGAGCTTCCCATCTTCAGATGACTCGATCTGCTCCAGATCTAAGGCCAGAGTTGTTGCAGGAGCTATCTCCTGGATGCGGCCCGATGGCAGGTTTAAGCCATGCTTATTGGGGCGAAGGGGAGCGGTTGCCGCGGTCTCAAATTCGTCGAAGATCAAGTCTCCACGGATGTCCGCGACATAGTTCAAGCTTCCAAATCTGACCTGATGGCCAGGGGCGTAGCTATCAATCTGCTCCAGATGGCCAAGCGAGTTGGCCCACAGTACGAAGCCGCCGAATACGAAGATCTGTCCGGGGAGGAAGGTTTCTCCCTGGACAACATCATTATAGACGATTGAAGGGGCCATCGAGCCCTTTGCCGACGGCACAGTGGAACTCTCAATGAAAGAACCAATGTCGGTGTCAAAACCGTCGGATCTCGGGTAGGGGGTCCCGAACTGTGCGTCTAAGGTCGATGGTAACAGGAGACGGGGGACACGATGCTTACCCAGGTTCGGGCCCTCTCTATGGAGGTAATACCCTACTTCCTGCTTGATTGATCTTGATGAATATGAGTGTTACAAGAGTTGATCTACCACGAGATCGTAATGGCTAAACCCTAGAGGCCTAGCCTGTATGACTATGATAATGAGTATCCGCCTATCCGGACTACGCTCTCCGGTTTATATAGACACCGGAGAGATCTAGGGTTACATGGAGTCGGTTATATACAAAGGAATCTGCACGATTGATCGCCAAGCTTGCCTTCCACGCCAAGGAGAGTCCTGTGCAGACACGAGTGTGGTCTTCGGTCTTCACATCTTCACGGCCCATCAGTCCGGCCCATGGCTAACAGGCCGGCGCCCGAGGACCCCTTAGTCCAGGACTCCCTTACCCCTACCTTGATATCTCCGCTCCTCGGGAGCCAGCCTAGCGAGGCCGCTCCCAGGGTCTTGAGCAGTTGCTGATGAAGCTGGGTCGTACCGGGCCGTTGGTGGAGCCATGCCATGGGCCGCAGGCCGGCAAGTCTGGGTACCCCCATTCCCAGGACGCCGACACGAACGTATGACACCTCCGAGTTCTGCACACGTTCAGCTCGATGACGTCCCTCGAACTCTTGATCCAGTAAAGTGTCGAGGGAGAGTTCCGTCAGCACGACAGCGTGGTGATGGTGATTGTGAAGTAATGCGTGCAGGGCTTCGCCTAAGCACTACGTGAATATGACCGGAGGCGTAAACTGTGGAGGGGGGCACCGCACACGGCTAACAATTGTTGGTGTGTGTTCTAGGTTCCCACTCCCCATGTATATATAGGTGGGAGAGGGAGGGGAGCAGCCTTGGGGCGCCGCAAGCAGGAGGAATCCTACTTGGGGGCCTCCTCCAATTCGGCTTCCCCCTTTCCTTATCTCCGGAGGGGGAAGGAAAGAGGGGAAAGGGGAAAGGAAGGGGGAATCCTATTCCCTCTATTTCCTTTCCTCCTCCCCTTTTCCTTTCTCCACTTAGACCGGCCCATATGGGGGCGCACCAGCCCACTAGGGGCCAGTTTGTCCCGCCCTAGGCCCAATAAGGCCCATATCTTTGCCGGGAGGGGGTGCTCGGAACCCCTTCCGGTGACCCGATACGTACCCGGTACCCTCAGAACACTTCCGGTGTACAAATACTATCGTCCTATATATGAACCTGTACCTCTCGACCATTTTGAGACTCCTCGTCATGTCTGTGATCTCATCCGGGACTCCGAACAACCTTTGGTCACCAAATCACATATCTCATATAATACAAAATCATCATCGACGTTAAGCGTGCAGACCCTACGAGTTTGAGAACTATGTAGACATGACCGAGACACCTCTCCGGTCAATAACCAACAACGGAACCTGGATGCTCATATTGGTTCCCACATATTCTACGAAGGTCTTTATCGGTCGTACCGTAATGACAACATACGTTATTCCCTTTCTCATCGGAATGTTACTTGTCCGAGATTCGATCGTCGGTATCTTCATACCTAGTTCAATCTCTTTACAGGCAAGTCTCTTTACTCGTTCCGTAATGCATCATCCCACACCTAAATCATTAGTCACATTGCTTGCAAGGCTTATTATGATGTGCATTACCGAGAGGGCCCAGAGATACCTCTCCGATACTCGGAGTGACAAATCCTAATCTCGATCTATGCCAACCCAACAAACACCTTCGGAGATACCTGTAGAGTATCTTTATAATCACCCAGTTACATTGTGACGTTTCATAGCACACAAGGCATTCCTCCGGTATCCGGGAGTTGCATAATCTCATAGTCAAAGGAATATGTATCTGACATGAAGAAAGCTATAGCAATAAAACTAAACGATCATTATGCTCAGCTAACGGATGGGTCTTGTCCATACCATCATTCTCCTAATGATGTGATCCCGTTCATCAAATGACAACACATGTCTATGGTTAGGAAACTTTAACCATCTTTGATTACTGAGCTGGTCTAGTAGAGGCTTACTAGGGACATAGTGTTTTGTCTATGTATCGACACATGTATCAAGTTTCTGGTTAATACAATTATAGCATGAATAATAAACATTTATCATGATATAAGGAAATATAAAATAACAACTTTATTATTGCCTCTAAGGCATATTTCCTTCAGTCTCCCACTTGCGCTAGAGTCAATAATCTAGATCACATCGCCATGTGATTTAACACCAATAGTTAACATCACCATGTGATTAACACCCATAGTTCACATCGCCATGTGACCAACACCCAAATGGTTTACTAGAGTCAGTAATCTAGTTCACATCACCATGTGATTAACACCGAAAGAGTACTAAGGTGTGATCATGTTTTGCCTGTGAGAGAGGTTTAGTAAACGGGTCTGCCACATTCAGATCCGTATGTATTCTGCAAATTTATATGTCTACAATGCTCTGCATGGAGCTACTCTAGCTAATTGCTCCCACTTTCAATATGTATCTAGATTAAGACTCAGAGTCATCCGGATCAGTGTTAAAGCTTGCATCGATGTTACCCTTTACGACGAACTCTTTGTCACTTCCATAACCGAGAAACATTTCCTTAGTCCTCTTTAGGTACCTAAGGATAATTTTGACAGCTGTCTAGTGATCTACTCCTGGATCACTATTGTATCCCCTTGCCAAACTCATGGCAAGGTACACAATAGGTCTGGTATACAGCATGGCATACTTTATAGAACCTATGGCTGAGGCATAGGGAATGACTTTCATTTTTCCTTCTATCTTCTGCCATGGTCGGGTTTTGAGTCTTACTCAACTTTATACCTTGCAATACAGGCAAGAACTCCTTCTTTGACTATTCCATTTTGAACTACTTCAAAATCTTGTCAAGGTATGTACTCATTGAAAAATCTTATGAAGCGTCTGGATCTATCTCTATAGATCTTGATGCCCAATATGTAAGCAGCTTCACCGAGGTCTTTCTTTGAAAAACTCCTTTCGAACACTCCTTTATGTTTTCCAGAAAATTCTACATCATTTCTGATCAACAATATGTCATTCACATATACTTATCAGAAAGGCTGTAGTGCTCCCACTCACTTTCTCGTAAATACAGGCTTTACCGCAAGTCTGTATAAAACTATATGCTTTGATCAACTCATCAAAGCGTATATTCCAACTCTGAGATGCTTGCACCAGTCCATAGATGGATCGCTGGAGCTTGCACACTTTGTTAGCACCTTTAGGATCGACAAAACCTTCTGGTTGCATTATATATAATTCTTCTTTAATAAATCCATAAAGGAATGCAGTTTTGACATCCATTTGCCAGATTTCATAAAATGTGGCAATTGCTAACATGATTCGGACATACTTAAGCATCGATACGAGTGAGAAAATCTCATTGTAGTCAATGATGGTAGCTAGAACTACGTCGGTATTTCCCAGGAGAGGGAGGGATGATGTAGGACAGCGATGGTAGGTATTTCCCTCAGTTATGAAACCAAGGTATCGAACCAGTAGGAGAACCAAGCAACGCAACATAAGCAGCACCTGCACACAAACAACAACACCTCACAACCCGACGTGTTAAAGGGGTTGTCAATCCCTTCCGGGGTACGGCGCCTCAAGATAGGCAAACGGACCTGAGGTAAATTGTAGTAGATTGATAGATTGAATGCCAAATAAAATAAATAAAGATAAAACGCAGCAAGGTATTTTTGTATTTTTGGATTAATATATCTGAATAAAAATGCAAAGGAAAAGTAGATTGCAAGGCAAATATATGAGGAAGAAGACCCGGGGGCCATAGGTTTCACTAGTGGCTTCTCTCGAGAAAAATGGCAAACGGTGGGTAAACAAATTACTGTTAGGCAATTGATAGAACTTCAAATAATCATGACGATATCCAGGCAATGATCATTACATAGGCATCACGTCCAATATTAGTAGACCGACTCCTGCCTGCATCTACTACTATTACTCCACACATCGACCGCTATCCAGCATGCATCTAGTGTATTAAGTTCATGGAAAAACGGAGTAATGCAATAAGAATGATGACATGATGACAAGATCCGTTTATCTATATGGCGGTAGATATAGATCTCATCATTTTATCCTTAGTAGCAATGATACATACGTGTCGGTTCCCCTTCTGTCACTGGGATCAAGCACCGTAAGATCGAACCCACTACTGGGCACCTCTTCCCATTGCAAGATAAATAGATCAAGTTGGCCAAACAAAACCCAAATATCGGAGAAGAAATACGAGGCTATAAGAGATCATGCATATAAGAGATCAAAGAAAATCAAATAACTTTCATGGATATAAAAAGATATAACTGATCATAAACTCGAAGTTCATCAGATCCCAACAAACACATCGCAAAAGAATTACATCATATGGATCTCCAACAGACCATTGTATTGAGAATTCAGCGAGAGAGAGAAAGCCATCTAGCTACTAACTACGGACCCGAAGGTCTGCAAGGAACTACTCAGGCATCATCGGAGAGGCACCAATGGAAGTGGTGAACCCCTCCGTGATGGTGTCTAGATTGGATCTGGTGGTTCTGGACTCTGCGGCGGCTGGATGAATATTTCGTCGACGCTTCTAGGGTTATGGGATTTTTGGGATATTTATAGAGCAAAGAGGCGGTCCATGGGGCACCCGCGGTGGGCACAACCCACCAGGGCGCGCCTGGGCCTCCTAGCACGCCCTGGTGGGTTGTGCCCACCTCGGGGCACCCCCAGGTGCAACCAGGGCCCATTGCCTTCCTCTGGCCCATAAAAAATCATCGTGGAGTTTCGTGGCATTTGGACTCCGTTTGATATTGATTTCATGCGATGTAAAAAACATGGGAAAACAGCAACTGGCACTTGGCAGTATGTCAACAGGTTAGTACCAAAAAATGATATAAAATGACTATAAAATGATTATAAAACATCCAAGGTTGATAATAAAACATCATGGAACAATCAAAAATTATAGATACATTGGAGACGTATCAGCATCCCCAAGCTTAACTCCTGGTCGTCCTCAAGTAGGTAAGTGATAAAAACAGAATTTTTGATGTGGAGTGTTGTTCATCAAGTCATATCATATTCTTTTCTTTATAGCATGGACATTTGGCACTACTAGGGAAAAGCTTATAGACAGACGCTTACTAGTAACACACTATATTTCCCCGCACTACTACTACTTACTATTAGCGTGCTATATTGACCCGCGCTGCTAGTAAATATTTACCGGTAGCGTGTGCTCAAAAAAACACGCTACTAGTAAATATCTCCAACCGTGCCCCGCGAATAGACCATAGTAGTAGCGCAGTTTCTAAAACCTGCGCTACTACTATGTGGCTAGCTATAGCGCAGCTGAGCCGCCCACGCTACTAGTATACTCCCACACCACCCACCCCCGATCCACCCCACCCCACCAACCGTCCCACTCCACCCACCCCCGCCTAACACCCCCGTCTAAAAAAACGGATTCTATAACTCCCGAACGTACCGTGTTTCTGGTGCTCGTCCCGAACGTGCCCGCAGTCGTTCGATGGTGGTACGAATCTTGAAGCAAGAGCAATCCGCCATGTCAGCGCAGGATTCCGTTCGAAAAATCATCGGGTCGTCGCGAACGCTTTTCATTTTCCCAAACGCATCTCCGCACCACACCGCCCACTCTCAGCCACACACACCAGTCCACTTCATCCCCCTCTCCTCGACGCGGGTCTCGTGAGGAAGTGCACCGGCGACGAGGCGGGATGCGCCGGCGACGAGGCAGGCGGCGGCCGGCGAGAGGAGGTGGTCGTCGGACACGAGGAGTGGAAGCCTCAAATAGCAGGCAGCGGTCGGTTTAGGAGGTGGAGCAGCGGCCGATTTGGGGGGCGGAGCGGCGGACGATTGGGAGGGGAGATCACCGGCAGTGTCCCCATGGGTGTACGAGGATCTGGCCTTCGTCGTCTGCTTCCATGCGTGACGCCGTAGGCGCGTAGCTTGGTCCAGAGCAACATTGCTCGGGGAGGAGCTGCAGCAGGAGCTGGCCATGGACGTGAGCTGCGTTCAGAACCTCACGGCGGTTGTAGAAGGGGGCGCGGGGTTCAGCGACAGCAGGGCCACCGACCACCATAGCTCTTCATGGCTGGGTGTGTGTGTCCTGCATGGTCAGGTGCTCCGCCCGCCGTGTTGCTTCGTCCCGTCCGATGGCTCTAGATCTGTACTCGAAGCAGGGGAAGAGCTCTGAACTCCAAGCAGACGGACAGGTGCCCAGATGAACTTCAAGCAGTCGACCAGGCTGCTGGCTCTGAACTCCAAGCTAGGAGAAGAGCTTGCTGATCCCATTTTCTCTGGGAGTTCAAGGTGATATTCTGTATAGTCCCCTTCGTCGCACCTGCTACTCCCGGCCACGCACGGCTAGTGCTGCTCTGTGAGCATAATTGTCACTTTTTTGCTTACCATGTAGAGGTCAAATGGCTTACCAAGTAGATGTAGTATGTGCACATGGTAAGATAACAATATACGTGCAATCCAAATTTCATGTGTTGCCATGGCAATTTAATTTCACACACCCTCGCAAATTATTCCCCCATGGGAAATAATTCATAAAAAGCATGGCAATTACATCATAGAATTAGAATAATCTTTGCCATGCTCAAAGTTTGTATCATGTACAAAGTTGCCATGCTGATTTCTATGCACATAAAAACAGTCAAACATTTTTAGATAAAAATTTGCCATGCTATTTTACATAACACACAAATATTTGCAGCCTTCATATATAACTGAATATTTGTACAGTAAGTTCAGTTCTCATTTGGAGCTATCACAACATTTTTTTTGTCACCGGTAGTGTGTCTCAAGCAGGTTGTTAGGGGGTGTTCAACCTCTGGTGAACGAATCGTGCTTTCTTTGCATGGTTACTTTTGTGGCTCTAGGATGGCAAATTTTAAGGCGTATCATTTTTGTGGTTGATTGTGCTGCCAGTGTGGTGTTGGTAGGTCTATGTTCGACGTCGCTGGTCGTTTTGGGGTGGTGCACGTGTGACCGTTGCTCCACGAGTAGCTCGATGTGAGTCTAATTCCCCCCCCCCCCCCCCCCCCCCCGGAATGTTGCCATGTCTCCCATTTTGTACGCCATGGCAAAGTTGTCATGTTTTTAGCTTAAAAACATCTTGTATATTTTTTTCATAACTCAACATGTCCCATGTACCATCTTATTTACATATCTCCACAATTTTACACTTTGCCTTCTAAACCATTGCATTTGGCCATGGTAATTCTCTAAATTGTCAAAACAACACAAAAAGGGAAATAATGCCATGGCAATTTCTTCTATTTATTTGACAACATGGCGAATTTACCTAAACCCCCATGGCAATATTTAACTTTTATTGCCATGGCAAGTTTTACTATTTATCTGCCATGGCAAATTTACCTTTATTAACATGGCAATTTTACCTAAATCCCCATGGCAATGTTTAACTTTTATTGTCATGGAAAGTCTTAATATTTATTTCACCTTCATTAACATGACAAATTTACCTAAATCCCCATGGCAATATTTAACTTCTATTGCCATGGCAACTTTTATTATTTATTTCACCTTCATTAACATGACAAATTAACCTAAATTCCCATGGCAATATTTAACTTTTATTGCCATGGCAAGTTTTATTATTTATTTTCCATGGCTAATATACCTTCATTAACATGGCAAATTTACCTAAATCCCCATGGCAATATTTAACTTTTATTGCCATGGCAAGTTTTACTTTTTATTTGTCGATGGCAAATTGACCCTTATTAACATGGCTATTTTACCTGAATCCCCATAGCAATATTTAACTTTTGTTGCCATGGCTAGATCTACTATTTATTTGCCATGGCTAATGTACCTTCATTAATATGGCAAATTTTACCTAAATCCCCATGGCAATATTTAACTTTTATTGCCATAACAAGTTTTACTTTTTATTTGCCATGGCTAATTTACCTTTATTAACATGGCAAATTTACCTAAATTCCCAAGGTAATTTTTACATTTTTTATTATTATTGAGCCTTTTATTCATCTTTTTGGGTTGTTAGGGGATGGGGAGGCGTTCAAGTTGGGGCTTTTTTCATCCCGAAGAGTCCATCGTTGCCCCACTTGTACCGAATGAAACGTTCGATCTGGGGTGCTACCAGACCAATCGTCAGCACCATATCGGGGTCCTAAATTTAAATTTTTTGCCATCGCATTTTTCCGTTAATTGGCATGGCAAATTTAAGCTAAATCTAATGGTAACTTTTAACTTTTATTGCTATGGCATTTTTTAATCTTTTATTTGTCATGGCAATTTTACAATTTTTCATGCCTAAATTACCTATATCTACATGGAAAATATTTAACTATTATTGCCATGGCAATTTTCACTCTTTTTGTTTTGCCATGGAACTTTCACATTTATTTGCGACGGCAAAATTACCAATATTGCCATGGAAAATTTACTTAAACCACCTTGGCAATTTTTAAATTTTATTGCCATGGCATTTTTTACTCTTTATTTTTGCCATGGCAATTTACATTTATTTTCCATGGCTAAATTATCTATATCAACATGGCAACATGGAAATTTTCACTTTCATCTTTTTTCAAGGGATTTTTACGTACAGTGCAAGTTGCCATGACTTTTTTTCCATGCCATTGCATAAAGAAAGATCTTTTTGTCCATGGCAAAATCTGTTTTGTTAAATACGAATGGCATTTTCTGGTTTGCATCACTGGGATTTTTTAGTTATCAATTTTTCCCTTTTCAATAGCAATTTTTTCATAGCATAGCAAAGTCTGGGCTTTCTTTCACAAGCTTAAAATTTGTCTTTTAGTCACAGTAGAAACTGGGCATACTGGGCTTTTCTTTTATTAGTCAACAGAAGGCAGCGATGCTGGGTGTTCGGGCGGGGGCTCCTCTGGTCCCGAACTACTTTGTTCGATCGATGCCCAGATTCCTCCCGAAAGAATCGCTCGGCCTGGGAGATCCCAGACCGAACGTTCGGCCGTTATCGGTGTCCAAAAAAAATCCACCCCCCCGATCCAGATCCCCTCCACCTCCGATCCAGATCCCCTCCTCCTCCTCCCGCGGCCGCACGGCGCGCCAGTCGCCCTTCTTCCGCGACCTCGCCTCCCCCATCCCGTCCCACCGCGGCGGCCCCCACTTCGCCTCTCCCGCGGCCGCCCTGCCCTCCGCCACGCCGCCGCTGTCGCCCGTCTTCACGCTCGACGACCGCTTCGCCGCCGCCGACTTCTTGCCCGACCCCACCGCCTCCGACCTGCTCCCCGTTGCCTCCTCCCCCTCGCCCCGCGCCGGGACAGGCACAGGCAGCCGCTCGCCCTCATGGGACCGCTCCCGCGGCAAGAAGCAGAGGAGGGCAAGGCGGCGGAGCAGAGCAGAGCAGAGGGAGAGAGGATATGGCGGCACCAGCACCTTCCCCGCAGCCGCTGCTGCTCCTGCTCCTCGTGGCGCTGCTGGCCGCCACCGCGCCCCGCCGCGCCGACGCGTGGGGCAAGGAGGGCCACATCATGGTCTGCAAGATCGTAGAGGTACGTACGTCCCCTGCTTCCCGCGCCGCTCCCCAAGATTACAACTCCGTCGAATCGAGCTGGCTGGCAGGTCGTCGGGTGGGGAGGATGGAGGAAGGAATGTGTGCGTGTGCTGAATTGGGTCTGTGCGTTGCGTGCGCTGCAGAGGTACCTGTCGGAGGATGCGGCGGCGGCGGTGCAGGACCTGCTGCCGGAGTCGGCCGGCGGGGAGCTGTCGACGATGTGCCCGTGGGCGGACACCATGCGCTTCCGCTACCACTGGGCCAGCCCGCTCCACTATGCCAACACCCCCAACGTCTGCAACTTCAACTTCTCACGTCAGTTCATCCTCCTCCCCCCTCTCTCCTGCCTTTCTAGTTCAATCAGTTATGGTTTCTGATGCAAACCGAACAGAGCTTAATTACCGCCATTACTAGTAGTTACAACAGCACTGCATGTTAAAAAAATACACATGTCCCTAACCCTAAACCAGCAGGAAAATGTTTATTTTCTACTACTTCGTCCCATAATGTAAGACGTTTTTGCAAGCTAGTTTAACTTAAAAAAACATCTTAGGCCTAGTTTGGCAAGACTGTTTTTGCAAAACCATAGTATTCCAAGACCTAAGTATTTCAATACATGGGCAGTAAATACTTCAGTTTCTAAAAATCATAGTTTTTCTCAGTATTGATAAAACTGCCGAGGCGTTTGGCAAGTGGCAGATTTGCTCAGTTTTATTTGGTTTGGATCGATTGTTATGTTGTTGCATGCATATTCAGCTATACTCACGGATCAGCTTGTACTAATAGCCACCGTATGCATTCAGCCTTGCACAAGCATGTTTTCTCCTACTCCGTAGATGCTATGATCTGTAGTAGAGTTATCTCTTGTAATCAATCAAAGACCGAGGTAGTTAAGACATGCACCGAAGGTCTACGTCCGCAGCTCGTGCGTCCATGAGTTTTCAGCCGGCGGCTAAGTAGTCATTTGTACGTGTACGCTCCGCCTCTAGCCGGACAGATCGATCGGCTAGCTATCGATGTATGTATCACAGGCGTTGATGGCTAGAAGTTGGACACAGAGAGAAATCAGCCAGTGTTTCTCGATTTTTAAAAAAGAAGTCGGGGCCTCTTTTTTATATACTACAAAAATACCACAGTTTTAGAGATACCATAGTTTGTTAAACTACAATATTTTTTTCATCCAAACGGCTCAAAGTATTGAATACCAAGGTTTTTTCAGAAACCACAATATTCCTAAAAAAACTATAAAAATACTTTGGCTCCCAAACGCACCCTTACATTATGCGACGGAGGGAGTATTTTCTAACAACACATATAGTATTTTACAAAAATACACATTGTCCCTATAAAATCAATTATTTTCCTATTGAACAGTTGTCTAGAATTATTTTTTGTAAGTCAAACTATGTGCCTACCCTTTTCGTATAGAAATATTACCAGAAGCACAAATCATCACAAACATGATAAATATTATATCAAGGTCCAGAGCCACCGACACTTCGTTGCCGTCGCTCCGATACTAGAACCGGCTTGACCTTGTCGATGACGGTCAGCCAATCTTCGTGCACCTGCCCCTAAGGACCAGCACATCGGACCCGCATACGGCAGCGTTGAACCCTTGAATCAATATAAAGGTACAGTAACTTCCCCTCTTTTTTCGTGCAGATGCTAAGGAAGTTGGTTGAGACATCACTGTCTGCTTCAACCAAGAGATTTGAAGAGTTGCCAAAGGTAATTTTGGGGCAAATTTCAGTGCATATTCTCATTGTTTTATAATCTTAGTCCCGGTCTCCTATATCATCTGAGCTTATGCCTCCTCTCCATTTATTGGCTATATCTATATGCCTTGCTGATGCTCATTTCCATCGTTGCAGGGTAACGAGATGTTGAAGAGGCAGAGTGAGTTCATGACACTGCAGTGCAATTGCACCGTTCCATTGAACATTTTTCCTTTTCATTTTTCTTATTATTGGAGTGAGGATGTTAGAATGAGGAACTATATGATAGTAGATATGGCAACTGTGTAATAGTATAATCAGGAATAACGACATTTCCATCACCATTGTGTTTTCTTGAATTGTATGCATAAAATGGAATTTGTTGATTTTATATTCTTTTTAATTCCGAATTCGTTAGTAGTAGCGTGGGGACAAATTTGTGCGCTATTGGTATTTGGGATACTAGTAGCGTTGGTATTATAGACGCGCTACTACTATTTCGTTAGTAGTAGCGCCGGTTCATAATAGTAGTAGCGTGGGTGGAAACACGCTACTACCAACTTTGTTAGTAGTAGCGCGGGTTGCACCCACGCTACTATTAACTATTAGCTGTAGCACGATACTAGTAGCGTGGGTACCCGCGCTGCTAGTAGCCATTTTACCCACGCTGCTAGTAGCTTTTTTCTAGTAGTGTGGACTTTTATATGATTCAGAGCAATAGTCTAGTTTTGACATAATAATTTAGATACTCAAGCATATCAACAAGCAACCATGTCTTTTAAAATATCAATGCTAAAACAAGTTATCCCTAGCTCATCATGCTCAAACATTGATCTATTCGTGAAACACACTCGAATATTAGCTACACCCAATACTTAAGTACGATCATATTGCCTTTTAGTTGGTTCTTTTGTAAGAGAAGATGGAGACTTAAAATAAAAATTGCATAAAGTAAAAGAAAGGCCCTTCGTAGAGGGGAGTAGGGATTTGTAGAGGTGCCAGAGCTCAAAACGAAATATTTGAGATAAAAACATTTTGGGAGGTGTATCCATCCCACCAACGAAAATGACGTAGAGCTACGAACACTTTCCATGCTAGATATGCCATAGGCGGTTCCCAAACAGAAAATAAAGTTTGTTTCTTTTTCCATCATACTTTCACTTTCCATGGCTAGCCGTATCCACGGGTGCCTTTCATACCAACACTTTCCAAGAAATTTATGATTTGACAACATAAAGTAAATTCATTTTTGCATTTCGGGACTGGGAATCCCTAAAACCTTTGTCTTACTGTTGTGCAATGACAAGTGAATAAACACTCATCGTGAGAATAACACATCCAGCATGAAAAATGTTAGCCACCCGTTACCGTTCCGCGAGCGAAACAAACACACAAAAGAGAAGTTTATTTTGAAGATTAGAGATGGCATATACAAATTTGCTTAGACGGCAAAATAATACCGCATATAGGTAGATATAGTGGACTCATGTGGCAAAACTGGTTTAAAGCATTTTGGAAGCACAAGTAGAGGTCATACTTGGTGCAAAATGAAGGCTAGCAAAAAGATTGAGAAGCGACCAACCAAGAAACGAATAATCCCGTGAAGCAAACATTAAACATAAGTAACGCCGAATAATGCACCACAAGTAGGATATAATTTTCATTGCATGATTATTGACTTTCGTGCATGCATAGGGAATCACAAACCTTAACACCAATATTCTTACTAGAGCACAATTACTCATCAACATAACTCACATATCACATCATTATATTTTAAAACTATTACTAAGAATCAAGTTTATTTTGTCCAGTGATCTTCATGACATTTTTTTACTTTATCCTTCTTGGATATCTATCACTTTGGGACTAATTTTTATGTGTTGCTTTTCGTAAGCTCAAACAAATATAAGTGAAGATCATGAGCATAATCAATTTTCTTTCTCTCAAAATAATCTAAGTGAAGCAAGAGAGAATTTCTTTAAAATTTTACTAACTCTCAAACAAATCTAAGTGAAGCAAGAGAGCATTTCTTCAAAAATAACAAGCACACCATGCTCAAAAAGATATAAGTGAATCACTAGAGCAAGTCCTAGCTCATAAAAGATTTAAGTGAAGCACAGAGTGCAATTCTAACAAGTCATGACATAATTTTGGCTTTCTCAAATAGGTGTGTCCAGCAAGGATTGATGACTTAAAACACAAAATAAAACAAGCAAAGACACATATCATACAAGACGCTCCAAGAAAAACACATATCACGTGACGAATAAAAATATAGTCTCGAGTAAAATACCGATAGTTGTTGGAAGAAAGCGGGGATGCCACTCGGGGGCATCCTCAAGCTTAGTTGGTTGCTCATTCTTGGATACTAGCTTGGGATGCCGGGGCATCCCCAAGCTTAGGCTCTTACATCCTTCCTTCATCCATCGTAAGATAACCAAAAACTTGAAAACTTCAATCACACAAAACTCAACAAAACCTTCGTGAGATCTGTTAGTATAAGAAAGCAAACTACTACTATAAGTGTTGTATCAAACCAATTAATATTATGTTTTTGTATTATATCTACTGTATTACAACTTTTATATGGCAAAAACTCGTCAAAGAAAACCATAGAGCCATCAAAATAAGCACACAACACAAAGAAAACAGAATCTGTCAAAACAGAACAGTCTGTAGTAATCTGACTTTGGCGAATACTTCTGTAACTCCAAAAATTCTACCAAAATAGGACAACCTGGGTAATTTGTATATAAATCTTCTGCATAACGAATTGGCATTTTATCACGTTCTAGTGATTTTTAACAATTATTTTCGTGAGCACAAAGGTTCTATCTTTTTCAGCAAGATCAAACAACTATCACCCAAGAAGATCCTATAGGATTTACTTGGCACAAACACTAATTAAAACATAAAAAGCACAATCATACCAGTAGCATAATTGTTTAAACACACAAGAACAGAAAGCAAAAAGCAAAAATAAATTTTATTCATTGGGTTGCCTCCTAACAAGCGCTATAGTTTTACGCCCTTAGCTAGGCGTAAGGCAAGGATCTAAGTTTTGTCTTCCGAAGTTTTGGCAACTTTTGTAAGGGTTTTCTCAAACCCGGGAGGCTCTTTACGCTTCCCTAAATTCTCCAGAAAATAAACCATCTTAAGATCCAAAATATCCAGTCGCTTGTTGCAAAGAGTAATCAAAGTATTCATGCGATTGATACTACCATTGAGGTGTTTGAGGGGTTCATTATATTTCTGTATTTCAACCATATGTTTATGCAAATCACCAAGTTTATCCACCATTTGAACTCCCTCAGGGGTAAAAGAAAACCCCTTCTTTTGAGGAGGAATTCCCAAAATTCCTTCCAAAATTTCATAGGCAGCACTTGCATCAAGCTCAATAAAATTCCCTTTAGCGGCAAAATCTAGAAGTTTTCTATGATGCAAAGCCAATCCTATGTAAAAATTAAGAAGAAAAACTTTAGCATCCCCCTTTATATTGGAAATATGATACGATTCGATAAGCCTATACCAGGCATCTTTCAGATTTTCTCCTTGTCTTTGCTTGAAGTAAAGAACTTCAAAATCTGGTGACAAAGGAGGAGTAGGGACGCTATCCATCGGGACTAGAGACAAGAGATCCATGAAAAAGAGGGGTGAATAAAACGGCAAATTTTTGTGAAGTGAGGGATAGGAAAACGAGAGGTAAATGGAAAATAATGTAAATTGCGAGGAGATGAGATTTGTGATTAGGAACCTAGTTATGTTGAAGATCCTCCCCGGCAACAGCGCCAGAAATTCTCCTTGATGGTAGCTAGAACTACGTCGGTATTGTTGGAAATATGCCCTAGAGGCAATAATAAAATGGTTATTATTATATTTCCTTGTTCATGATAATTGTCTGTTGTTCATGCTATAATTGTATTGACCGGAAACCGTAATACATGTGTGAATACATAGACCACAACAAGTCCCTAGTGAGCCTCTAGTTGACTACCTCGTTGATCAACAGATGGTCATGGTTTCCTGACTATGGACATTGGATGTCGTTGATAACGGGATCACATCATTAGGAGAATGATGTGATGGAGAAGACCTAATCCTAAGCATAGCACAAGATCGTGTAGTTCGTCTGCTAGAGCTTTTCTTATGTCAAGTATCATTTCCTTAGACCATGAGATTGTGTAACTCCCGGATACCGTAGGAATGCTTTGGGTGTACCAAACGTCACAACGTAACTGGGTGGCTATAAAGGTGCACTACAGGTATCTCCGAAAGTGTCTGTTGGGTTGGCACGGATCGAGACTGGGATTTGTCACTCCGTATGACGGAGAGGTATCTCTGGGCCCACTCGGTAATGCATCATCATAATGAGCTCAATGTGACTAAGTAGTTGGTCACGGGATTATGCATTACGGAACGAGTAAAGTGACTTGCCAGTAACGAGATTGAACGAGGTATTGGGATACCGACGATCGCATCTCGGGCAAGTAACGTACCGATTGACAAAGGGAATTGTATACGGGATTACTTGAATCCTCGACATCGTGGTTCATCCGATGAGATCATGGTGGAACATGTGGGAGCCAACATGGGTATCCAGATCCCGCTGTTGGTTATTGGCTAGAGAGCTGTCTCGGTCATGTCTGCGTGATTCCCGAACCCGTAGGGTCTACACACTTAAGGTTCGATGACGCTAGGGTTATAAGGAAGATTTGTATGTCATTACCGAATGTTGTTCGGAGTCCCGGATGAGATCCCAGACATCACGAGGAGTTCCGGAATGGTCCGGAGGTGAAGATTTATATATGGGAAGTCATCATACGGTCATCGGAAATATTCGGGGGTATACCGGTATTGTACCGGGACCACCGGAGGGGTTCCGGGGCTCCACCTGCCCCGGAGGGCCTTATGGGCTGTAGGTGGAAGGGAACCAGCCCCTAAGTGGGCTGGGCGCCATCCCCCCTAGGGCCGATGCGCCTAGGGTTGGGGGGGGGGGAACCCTAAAGGGGGCGCCCCCCTTGCTTGGGGGGCAAGCCCCTCCCCTTTGGCCTCCGCCCCCCCTCTAGATCTCATCTAGAGGGGCCGGCCCCCTTCCCCCTTCTCCCTATAAATAGAGGGGTGGAGGGAGGGCTGCAGCACCACATCCAAGGCGCAGCCCCTCCCCTCCCCAACACCTCTCCTCCTCCGCGTGAGCTTGGCGAAGCCCTACCGGAGAACTGCCACTCCATCACCACCACACCGTCGTGCTGCTGTTGGAGCCTTCTTCCTCAACCTCTCCATCCTCCTTGCTGGATCAAGACGCGGGAGACGTCACCGGGCTGCACGTGTGTTGAACGCGGAGGCACCGTTGTTCGGTGCTTGGATCGGATTCTGCCGCGATCTGAATCGCTACGTGTACGACTCCTCCAACCGTGTCCTTGCAACGCTTCCGTCTCGCGATCTTCAAGGGTACGAAGATGCACTCCCCTCTCTCTCGTTGCTAGTTACTCCATAGATTGATCTTGGTGATGCGTAGAAATTTTTTAATTTCTGCAACGATCCACGACAGGTATTTCCCTAGAGAGCGAGGGATGATGTAGCACATCGACGGTAGGTATTTCCCTTAGTTATGAAACAAAGGTATCGAACCAGTAGGAGAACCAAGCAACGCAACGTAAGCAGCACTTGCACACAAACAACAACACCTCACAACCCGACGTGTTAAAGGGGTTGTCAATCCCTTCCGGGGTACGGCGCCTCAAGATAGGCAAACGGACGTGAGGTAAATTGTAGTAGATTGATAGATCGAATCTCAAACAAAATAAATAAAGATAAAACGCAGCAAGGTATTTTTTGTATTTTTGGATTAATAGATCTGAATAAAAACGCAAAGGAAAAGTAGATCGCCAGGCAAATATATGAGGAAGAAGACCCGGGGGCCGTAGGTTTCACTAGTGGCTTCTCTCGAGAAAAATAGCAAACGGTGGGTAAACAAATTACTGTTGGGCAATTGATAGAACTTCAAATAATCATAACGATATCCAGGCAATGATCATTACATAGGCATCACGTCCAAGATTAGTAGACCGACTCCTGCCTTCATCTACTACTATTACTCCACACATCGACCGCTATCCAACATGCATCTAGTGTATCAAGTTCATGAAAAACGGAGTGATACGTCTCCAACGTATCTATAATTTTTGATTGCTCCATGCTATATTATCTATTGTTTTGGACTATATTGGGCTTTATTTTCCACTTTTATATTACTTTTGGGACTAACCTATTAACCGGAGGCCCAGCCCAGAATTGCTGTTTTTTGCCTATTTCAGTGTTTCGAAGAAACGGAATATCAAACGAAGTCCAAACGGAATAAAACCTTGGGGAACGTGATTTTCTCATCAGATAAGATCCAGGAGACTTGGACCCACGGCCAAGAAAGGAGGGAGGCGGCCACGAGGGTGGAGGGCGCCCCCCCTAGGGCGCGCCCCCTGCCTCGTGGGCCCCCCGAAGCTCCACCGACGTACTCCTTCCTCCTATATATACCTACGTACCCCCGATAGATCAGATACGGAGCCAAAAATCTAATTCCACCACCGCAACTTTCTGTATCCACGAGATCCCATCTTGGGGCCTGTTCCGGAGCTCCGCCGGAAGGGGATTCCACCACGGAGGGCTACTACATCATCACCATAGCCTCTCCGATGAAGTGTGAGTAGTTTACTTCAGACCTTCGGGTCCATAGCTAGTAGCTAGATGGCTTCTTCTCTCTTTTTGGATCTCAATACAATGTTCTCCCCCTCTCTCGTGGAGATCTATTCGATGTAATCTTCTTTTTGCGGTGTGTTTGTTGAGACCGATGAATTGTGGGTTTATGATCAAGATTATCTATGAACAATATTTGAATCTTCTCTGAATTCTTTTATGTATGATTGAGTTATCTTTGCAAGTCTCTTCGAATTATCCATTTGGTTTGGCCAACTAGATTGGTAGTTCTTGCAATGGGAGAAGTGCTTAGCTTTGGGTTCGATCTTGCGGTGTCCTTACCCAGTGACAGAAAGGGTTGCAAGGCACGTATTGTATTGTTGCCATCGAGGATAACAAGATGGGGTATTTATCACATTGCATGAATTTATTCCTCTACATCATGTCATCTTGCTTAAGGCGTTACTCTGTTTTCATTAACTTAATACTCTAGATGCATGTTGCATAGCGGTCGATGAGTGGAGTAATAGTAGTAGATGCAGGCAGGAGTCGGTCTACTTGTCTCGGACGTGATGCCTATATACATGATCATACCTAGATATTCTCATAACTATGCTCAATTCTGTCAATTGCTCAACAGTAATTCGTTCACCCACCGTAAAATACTTATGCTCTTGAGAGAAGCCACTAGTGAAATCTATGGCCCCCGGGTCTATTTTCATCATATTAATCTTCCTACGCTTTATTATTGCTTTGCTCTTTACTTTGCCTTTTATTTTAGTTTGCATCTTTATACCAAAAATTACCAAAAATATTATCTATCATCTCTATCAGATCTCACTCTCGTAGGTGACCGTGAAGGGATTGACAACCCCTATTCGCGTTGGTTGCGAGGAGTTATTTGCTTGTGTAGGTACGAGGGACTTGTGCGTGGCCTCCTACTGGATTGATACCTTGGTTCTCAAAAACTGAGGGAAATACTTACGCTACTCTGCTGCATCATCCTCTCCTCTTCGGGGAAAACCAACGCAAGCTCAAGACGTAGCAAGAAGGATTTCTGGCGCCGTTGCCGGGGAGTCTACGCAAAAGTCAACATACCAAGTACCCATCATAATCCCTTATCTCTCGCATTACATTATTTGCCATTTGCCTCTCGTTTTCCTCTCCCCCACTTCACCCTTGCCGTTTTATTCTCCCTCTCTTTTTCGTTCGCCTTCTTCCCGTATGTATCTTTGTTTGTGTTTCCACGTGCCTTCTATTTGCTTGCATCTTTGCTTGCTAAAAATCTATTGGTATGGATCCACTTAAAGTGTTCTATTTGGATCATCTTCGATCCTTATGCGCTCGTGCTGAAACCCCAACTAGCCTAGCTGATGGGAAATCTTTAGATGAGCATGCTCATTTTGTGCGTCATCGTTTTTCTGAAAAAGGGAGACTCTTACGGTATCATATAAATAGTTTGCTATGCTATGCTTGGAATCTTTGTGAAATGTGTGATTTTACTTGTTGCTCTAAGAACCGTAAAAAACACCTTCCCTACCTATGTGAGTTCAATGATAATGAAATCTTATCTTCTTATGCAAAGGGTGTTTATAGTTACTATGATATCAAACAAATTGAAGAATTTGTCGTTTTTAAGGGTGCTCATGAAGTTGCTTCTTTGATTGAAAAATATGATTTTACTCTCAACAAATCTGAAAATTCCGTCATACTTAAATATTGCAATGAAAACATTGCTCATAATGCCTATGTCCAAGAATTTATTGAAAGAATGACCGTTGCTTTGGAAGAAAATAATGATACGCATGAATCTATAGATAATGATGATTCCGATGATTTGGTTGAAATATCCCTTGATGAACATGATGCTTGCTATTCTTGTGGCCATGATGCCAATATTTATGAGACGAATTTGCTATAGTTCCTTATGTTAAAAATGAGATTGTTGCTATTGCACCCATGCTTGATAGCTCCCTCGATGAAAAGCATGATTTCAATGATTTTACTATAAATTCTCTTGATGTCAATTGTGCTAATAATATGCAAAACCCTAAGCTTGGGGATGCTAGTTTTGCTATGTTTACTACTTGTTGCAATGATCATGATTGGGGTGACGATGTTTCTTATGATCTTGAAAATTTATTTAAGCCCCATGATGAATATGAGATTGATAAAAGTGTTTGCAATATTATCGAAAGTGGGTTTGGAAGAGTGTCAACTTTAGATCCCACGATTTTGAAAGAGTGTCAACTTTGCATGCATGTGGATTGTGTTGAGAATATGTTATGTGATAGCTATTTTGTTGAATTTTCCTATGATCCTACATGTAATTATTATGAGAGAGGAAAATATGATTGTAGAAATTTTTATCTTACTAAATTACCTCTCGTCATGCTGAGATTGCTACCGTCTCTTTCTTTTTCCTTGCATATGCTAGCTTTTGCTTGCCTTGAAAAATTGTTTGCTTATAATACGCCTATGCATAGGAAGTATGTTAGACTTAGATGTGTTTTGTCACATGTTTCATGATGCTTTCTTTGCGCTTCAATTCTTGTCTTTCATGTGAGCATCATCAAAATTATCAATGCCTAGCTAAAAGGCTTTAAAGAAAAGCGCTTGTTGGGAGACAACCCAATATTTTTCCTTTCTGTTATTTAATAAATAATCCATCTACCTTCTGTTTAGATGTGGTTTTATGTTTTAATTAGTGTTTGTGCCAGGTTAAACCTATAGGATCTTCTTGGATAATAGTTATTTGATCTTGCTGTAATTTCCAGAAACTTTCTGTTCACGAAAACAATTGTTAAAAATCACCAGAACATGATAAAATAGTGATTCCAATTGCTGCTGATCAATAAACAAATTGCCTAGGTCGTCCTATTTTGTCTGAAGTTTTTGAGTTCCAAAAGTTTGCGTTAGTTACAGATTACTACAGACTGTTCTGTTTTTGACAGATTCTGTTTTTCGTGTGTTGTTTGCTTATTTTGATGAATCTATGGCTAGTAAAATAGTTTATAATCCATAGAGAAGTTGGAATACAGTAGGTTTAACACCAATATAAATAAATAATGAGTTCATTACAGTACCTTGAAGTGGTCTTTTGTTTTCTTTCGCTAACGGAGCTCACGAGATTTCTGTTGAGTTTTGTGTTGTGAAGTTTTCAAGTTTTGGGTGAAATTCTTTTGATGGATTATGGAACAAGGAGTGGCAAGAGCCTAAGATTGGGGATGCCCATGGCACCCACAAGATAATCCAAGGACACCAAAAAGTCAAAGCTTGGGGATGCCCCGGAAGGCATCCCCTCTTCCGTCCACTTCCATCGGTAACTTTACTTGGAGCTATATTTTTATTCACCACATGATATGTGTTTTGCTTGGAGTGTCTTGTATTATTTGCGTCTTTGCTTTTTAGTTTACCACAATCATCCTTGCTGTACACACCTTTTGAGAGAGCCATACATGAATTGGAATTTGTTAGAATACTCTATGTGCTTCACTTATATCTTTTGAGCTTTATAGTTTTGCTCTATATGCTTCACTTATATCTTTTGAGCTATATAGTTTTGCTCTAGTGCTTCACTTATATATTTTAGAGCACGGTGGTGGATTTGTTTTAAAGAAACCTTTGATCTCTCATGCTTCACTTAGATTATTTTGAGGGTCTTAAATAGCATGGTAATTTGCTAAAAATAATAATATGCTTGGTATTCAAGATTTGTAAAACTTTCTTTTGAGTGCGTTGAATACTAAGAAAAGTTTGATGCCTGATAATTGTTTTGAGATATGGAGGTAGTAATATTAGAGTCATGCTAGTTGAGTAGTTGTGAATTTGAGAAATACTTGTGTTAAAGTTTGTGATTCCCATAGCATGCACGTATGGTGAACCGTTATGTGATGAAGTCGGAGCATGATTTATTTATTGATTGTCTTCCTTATGAGTGGCGGTCGGGGACGAGCGATGGTCTTTTCCTACCAATATATCCCCCTAGGAGCATGCGCGTAATACTTTGCTTTGATAACTTGTAGATTTTTGCAATAAGTATATGAGTTCTTTATGACTAATGTTGAGTCCATGGATTATACGCACTTTTCTCACCCTTCCACCATTGCTAGCCTTTCTAATACCGCACACTTTTTGCCGGTATCATACACCCACCATATACCTTCCTCAAAACAGCCACCATACCTACCTATTATGGCATTTCCATAGCCATTCCGAGATATATTGCCATGCAACTTTCCACCGTTCCGTTTATTATGACACGCTCATCATTGTCATATTGCTTAGCATGATCATGTAGTTGACATCGTATTTGTGGCAAAGCCACCGTTCATAATTCTTTCATACATGTCACTCATGGATCATTGCATATCCCGGTACACCGCCGGAGGCATACACATAGAGTCATATTTTGTTCTAAGTATCGAGTTGTAATTGTTGACTTGTAAGTAAATAAAAGTGTGGTGATCATCATTATTAGAGCATTGTCCCAGTGAGGAAAGGATGATGGAGACTATGATTCCCCCACAAGTCGGGATGAGACTCCGGACGAAAAATAAAAAAATATAAAAAAAGAGGCCATAAAAAAAGAGAAAATGCCCAAATAAAAAAAATGAGAGAAAAAGAGAGAAGGGACAATGTTACTATCCTTTTACCACACTTGTGCTTCAAAGTAGCACCATGATCTTCATAATAGAGAGTCTCTCATTTTGTCACTTTCATATACTAGTGGGAATTTTTCATTATAGAACTTGGCTTGTATATTCCAATGATGGGCTTCCTCAAATGCCCTAGGTCTTCGTGAGCAAGCGAGTTGGATGCACACCCACTTAGTTTCTTTTGTTGAGCTTTCATATACTTATAGCTCTAGTGCATCCGTTGCATGGCAATCCCTACTCACTCACATTGATATCTATTAATGGGCATCTCCATAGCCCATTGATACGCCTAGTTGATGTGAGACTATCTTCTCCTCTTTTTGTCTTCTCCACAATCACCATTCTATTCCACATATAGTGCTATGTCCATGGCTCACGCTCATGTATTGCGTGAAGATTGAAAAAGTTTTGAGAATGTCAAAAGTATGAAACAATTGCTTGGCTTGTCATCGGGGTTGTGCATGATTTAAATACTTTGTGTGGTGAAGATAGAGCATAGCCAGACCATATGATTTTGTAGGGATAACTTTCTTTGGCCATGTCATTTTGAGAAGACATAATTGCTTAGTTAGTATGCTTGAAGTATTATTATTTTTATGTCAATATGAACTTTTGTCTTGAATCTTTCGGCTCTGAATATTCATACCACAATTAAGAAGAGTTACATTGAAATTATGCCAAGTAGCACTCCGCATCAAAAATTCTTTTTTATCATTTACCTACTCGAGGACGAGCAGGAATTAAGCTTGGGGATGCCTGATACGTCTCCAACGTATCTATAATTTTTGATTGCTCCATGCTATATTATCTATTGTTTTGGACTATATTGGGCTTTATTTTCCACTTTTATATTACTTTTGGGACTAATCTATTAACCGGAGGCCCAGCCCAGAATTGCTGTTTTTTGCCTATTTCAGTTTTTGGAAGAAACAGAATATCAAACGGAGTCCAAACGGAATAAAACCTTCGGGAACGTGATTTTCTCATCAGATAAGATACAGGAGACTTGGACCCTCGGCCAAGAAAGGAGGGAGGCGGCCACGAGGGTGGAGGGCGCCCCCCTAGGGCGCGCCCCTGCCTCGTGGGCCCCCCGAAGCTCCACCGACGTACTCCTTCCTCCTATATATACCTACATACCCCCGATAGATCAGATACGGAGCCAAAAACCTAATTCCACCGCCGCAACTTTCTGTATCCATGAGATCCCATCTTGGGGCCTGTTCCGGAGCTCCGCCGGAAGGGGATTCCACCACGGAGGGCTACTACATCATCACCATAGCCTCTCTGATGAAGTGTGAGTAGTTTACTTCAGACCTTCGGGTCCATAGCTAGTAGCTAGATGGCTTCTTCTCTCTTTTTGGATCTCAATACAATATTCTCCCCCTCTCTCGTGGAGATCTATTCGATGTAATCTTCTTTTTGCGGTGTGTTTGTTGAGACCGATGAATTGTGGGTTTATGATCAAGATTATCTATGAACAATATTTGAATCTTCTCTGAATTCTTTTATGTATGATTGAGTTATCTTTGCAAGTCTCTTCGAATTATCCATTTGGTTTGGCCAACTAGATTGGTAGTTCTTGCAATGGGAGAAGTGCTTAGCTTTGGGTTCGATCTTGCGATGTCCTTACCCAGTGACAGAAAGGGTTGCAAGGCACGTATTGTATTGTTGCCATCGAGGATAACAAGATGGGGTATTTATCATACTGCATGAATTTATTCCTCTACATCAGTCATCTTGCTTAAGGCGTTACTCTGTTTTCATTAACTTAATACTCTAGATGCATGCTGGATAACGGTCGATGAGTGGAGTAATAGTAGTAGATGCAGGCAGGAGTCGGTCTACTTGTCTCGGACGTGATGCCTATATACATGATCATACCTAGATATTCTCATAACTATGCTCAATTCTGTCAATTGCTCAACAGTAATTCGTTCACCCACCGTAAAATACTGATGCTCTTGAGAGAAGCCACTAGTGAAATCTATGGCCCCCGGGTCTATTTTCATCATATTAATCTTCCTACGCTTTATTATTGCTTTGCTCTTTAATTTGCCTTTTATTTTACTTTGCATCTTTATACCAAAAATTACCAAAAATATTATGTATCATCTCTATCAGATCAAACTCTCGTAAGTGACCGTGAAGGGATTGACAACCCCTATTCGCGTTGGTTGCGAGGAGTTCTTTGCTTGTGTAGGTACGAGGGACTTGTGCGTGGCCTCCTACTGGATTGATACCTTGGTTCTCAAAAACTGAGGGAAATACTTACGCTACTCTGCTGCATCATCCTCTCCTCTTCGGGGAAAACCAATGCAAGCTCAAGACGTAGCACGGAGTAATGCAATAAGAACGATGACATGATGTAGACAAGATCCGTTTATCTATATGGCAGTAGATATAGATCTCATATTTTTATCCTTAGTAGCAATGATACATACATGTCGGTTCCCCTTCTGTCACCGGGATCAAGCACCGTAAGATCGAACCCACTACCGGGCACCTCTTCCCATTGCAAGATAAATAGATCAAGTTGGCCAAACAAAACCCAAATATCAGAGAAGAAATACGAGGCTATAAGAGATCATGCATATAAGAGATCAAATAAACTCAAATAACTTTCATGGATATAAAAAGATATAACTGATCATAAACTCAAAGTTCATCAGACCCCAACAAACACATCGCAAAAGAGTTACATCATATGGATCTCCAAGAGACCATTGTATTGAGAATTCAGCGAGAGAGAGAGAAAGCCATCTAGCTACTAACTACGGACCCGAAGGTCTACAATGAACTACTCATGCATCATCGGAGAGGCACCAATGGAAGTGGTGAACCCCTCCGCGATGGTGTCGAGATTGGATCTGGTGGTTCTGGACTCAGCGGTGGCTGGATGAATATTTCGTCGATGCTTCTAGGGTTCTGGGATTTTTGGGGTATTTATAGAGCAAAGAGGCGGTCCGGGGGGCACCCGAGGTGGGCACAACCCACCAGGGCGCGCCTGCGCCTCCTGGCGCGCCCTGGTGGGTTGTGCCTTTTGGGGATCGTAGCAGAATTTTAAAATTTCCTACGCATCACCAAGATCCATCTATGGAGTATACTAGCAACGAGGGGAAAGGAGTGCATCTACATACCCTTGTAGATCACGAGCAGAAGCGTTCCAATGAACGGGGTTGATGGAGTCGTACTCGCCGTGATCCAAATCACCGATGACCGAGTGCCGATCGGACGGCACCTCCGCGTTCAACACACGTATGGAGCAGCGACGTCTCCTCCTTCTTGATCCAGCAAGGGGGGAGGAGAGGTTGATGGAGATCCAGCAGCACGACGACGTGGTGGTGGAAGTAGCGGGATCTCGGCAGGGCTTCGCCAAGCTTCTGCGAGAGGGAGAGGTGTTGCAGGGGGAGAGGGAGGCGCCAGGGGCTGTTCTGTTGCTGCCCTCCCTCCCCCCACTATATATAGGACCCCTGGAAGGGGGGGGGGGTGCCGTCCCTGGAACCCATCTGCATGGGGGGGGGGGGGCGGCGGCCAAGGGGAAAGGGGGGTGGCTCCCCCCCAAGCCAAGTGGGGCGCCCCCCACCCCTAGGGTTTCCAACCCTAGGCGCAGGGGGAGGCCCAAGGGGGGCGCCCCAGCCCACTAAGGGCTGGTTCCCTTCCCACTTCAGCCCATGGGGCCCTCCGGGATAGGTGGCCCCACCCGGTGGACCCCCGGGACCCTTCCGGTGGTCCCGGTACAATACCGATAACCCCCGAAACTTTCCCGGTGGCCGAAACTGGACTTCCTATATATAATTCTTCACCTCCGGACCATTCCGGAACTCCTCGTGACATCCGGGATCTCATCCAGGACTCCGAACAACTTGCGGGTTTCCGCATACTAATATCTCTACAACCCTAGCGTCACCGAACCTTAAGTGTGTAGACCCTACGGGTTCGGGAGACATGCAGACATGACCGAGACGCCTCTCCGATCAATAACCAACAGCGGGATATGGATACCCATGTTGGCTCCCACATGTTCCACGATGATCTCATCGGATGAACCACGATGTCGAGGATTCAATCAATCCCGTATACAATTCCCTTTGTCAATCGGTATGTTACTTGCCCGAGATTCGATCGTCGGTATCCCAATACCTTGTTCAATCTCGTTACCGGCAAGTCTCTTTACTCATACCGTAATGCATGATCCCGTGGCTAACTCCTTAGTCACATTGAGCTCATTATGATGATGCATTACCGAGTGGGCCCAGAGATACCTCTCCGTCATACGGAGTGACAAATCCCAGTCTCGATCCATGCCAACTCAACAGACACTTTCGGAGATACCCGTAGTGTACCTTTATAGTCACCCAGTTACGTTGTGACGTTTGGCACACCCAAAGTACTCCTACGGTATCCGGGAGTTGCACGATCTCATGGTCTAAGGAAAAGATACTTGACATTGGAAAAGCTCTAGCAAACGAACTACACGATCTTTGAGCTATGCTTAGGATTGGGTCTTGTCCATCACATCATTCTCCTAATGATGTGATCCCGTTATCAATGACATCCAATGTGCATAGTTAGGAAACCATGACTATCTGTTGATCAACGAGCTAGTCAACTAGAGGCTTACTAGGGACACGTTGTGGTCTATGTATTCACACATGTATTACGATTTCCGGATAACACAATTATAGCATGAGAAATAGACAATTATCATGAACAAAGAAATATAATAATAACCATTTATTATTGCCTCTAGGGCATATTTCCAACGGTCTCCCACTTGCACTAGAGTCAATAATCTAGTTACATTGTGATGAATTGAACACCCATATCGTTCTGGTGTTGATCATGTTTTGCTCTAGGGAGAGGTTTAGTCAACGGATCTGCTACATTCAGGTCCGTATGTACTTTACAAATATCTATGTCTCCATTTTGAACACTTTCACGAATGGAGTTGAAGCGACACTTGATATGCCTGGTCTTCCTGTGAAACCTGGGCTCCTTCGTAAGGGCAATAGCTCCAGTGTTGTCACAGAAGAGAGTCATCGGGCCTGACGCATTGGGAATCACCCCTAGGTCGGTAATGAACTCCTTCATCCAGATTGCTTCTTGCGCTGCCTCCGAGGCTGCCATGTACTCCGCTTCACATGTAGATCCCGCCACGACGCTTTGCTTGCAACTGCACCAGCTTACTGCCCCTCCATTCAAAATATACACGTATCTGGTTTGTGACTTCGAGTCATCCAGATCTGTGTCGAAGCTAGCATCGACGTAACCCTTTACGACGAGCTCTTCGTCACCTCCATAAACGAGAAACATATCCTTAGTACTCTTCAGGTACTTCAGGATATTCTTGACCGCTGTCCAGTGTTCCATGCCGGGATTACTTTGGTACCTTCCTACCAAACTTACGGCAAGGTTTACATCAGGTCTGGTACACAGCATGGCATACATAATAGACCCTATGGCCGAGGCATAGGGGATGACACTCATCTTTTCTCTATCTTCTGCCGTGGTCGGGCATTGAGCCGTGCTCAATTGCACACCTTGCAATACAGGCAAGAACCCCTTCTTGGACTGATCCATATTGAACTTCTTCAATATCTTGTCAAGGTACGTACTCTGTGAAAGACCAATGAGGCGTCTTGATCTATCTCTATAGATCTTGATGCCTAATATATAAGCAGCTTCTCCAAGGTCCTTCATTGAAAAACACTTATTCAAATAGGCCTTTATACTTTCCAAGAATTCTATATCATTTCCCATCAATAGTATGTCATCCACATATAATAAGAGAAATGCTACAGAGCTCCCACTCACTTTCTTGTAAACACAGGCTTCTCCATAAGTCTGTGTAAACCCAAACGCTTTGATCATCTCATCAAAACGAATGTTCCAACTCCGAGATGCTTGCACCAGTCCATAGATGGAGCGCTGGAGCTTGCATACCTTGTTAGCATTCTTAGGATCGACAAAACCTTCCGGCTGCATCATATACAATTCTTCCTTAAGAAAGCCGTTAAGGAATGCCGTTTTGACGTCCATCTGCCATATCTCATAATCATAGTATGCGGCAATTCCTAACATGATTCGGACGGACTTCAGCTTCACTACGGGTGAGAAAGTCTCATCGTAGTCAACCCCTTGAACTTGTCGATAATCCCTAGCGACAAGTCGAGCCTTATAGATGGTCACATTACCATCCGCGTCTGTCTTCTTCTTAAAGATCCATTTATTTTCTATGGCTCGCCGATCATCGGGCAAGTCAGTCAAAGTCCATACTTCATTTTCATACATGGATCCTATCTCGGATTTCATGGCTTCTAGCCATTTGTCGGAATCCGGGCCCGCCATCGCTTCTTCATAGTTCGAGGGTTCACCGTTGTCTAACAACATGATTTCCAGGACAGGGTTGCCGTACCACTCTGGTGCGGAATGTGTCCTTGTGGACCTACGAAGTTCAGCAGTAACTTGATCTGAAGCTTCATGATCATCATCATTAACTTCCTCCCCAGTCGGTGTAGGCACCACAGGATCATCTTCCCGCGCTGCGCTACTTTCCGGTTCGGAAGGGGTGACTATCACCTCATCAAGTTCCACTTTCCTCCCACTTAATTCTTTCGAGAGAAACTCTTTCTCCAGAAAGGACCCATTCTTGGCAACAAAGATCTTGCCTTCGGATCTGAGGTAGAAGGTATACCCAATGCTTTCCTTAGGGTATCCTATGAAGACGCATTTTTCCGACTTGGGTTCGAGCTTTTCAGGTTGAAGTTTCTTGACATAAGCATCGCATCCCCAAACTTTTAGAAACGACAGCTTAGGTTTCTTCCCAAACCATAATTCATACGGTGTCGTCTCAACGGATTTCGACGGAGCCCTATTTAAAGTGAATGTGGCAGTCTCTAAAGCATAACCCCAAAATGAGAGCGGTAGATCGGTTAGAGACATCATAGATCGCACCATATCCAATAGAGTGCGATTACGACGTTCGGACACACCGTTTCGCTGAGGTGTTCCAGGCGGCGTGAGTTGTGAAACGATTCCACATTTCCTTAAGTGCGTACCAAATTCGTGACTTAAATATTCTCCACCACGATCTGATCGTAAGAATTTTATTTTCCTGTCACGTTGATTCTCAACCTCACTCTGAAATTCCTTGAACTTTTCAAAGGTTTCAGACTTGTGTTTCATTAGGTAGACATACCCATATCTACTTAAGTCATCAATGAGAGTGAGAACATAACGATATCCTCCGCGAGCCTCCACACTCATTGGACCGCACACATCGGTATGTATGATTTCCAACAAGTTGGTTGCTCGCTCCATTGTTCCGGAGAACGATGTCTTGGTCATCTTACCCATGAGGCATGGTTCGCACGTGTCAAATGATTCGTAATCAAGAGACTCCAAAAGTCCATCTGCATGGAGCTTCTTCATGCGCTTGACACTAATGTGACCAAGGCGGCAGTGCCACAAGTATGTGGGACTATCGTTATCAACTTTACATCTTTTGGTATTCACACTATGAATATGTGTAACATCACGTTCGAGATTCATCAAGAATAAACCATTGACGAGCGGGGCATGACCATAAAACATATCTCTCATATAAATAGAACAACCATTATTCTCAGATTTAAATGAGTAGCCATCTCGAATTAAACGAGATCCAGATACAATGTTCATGCTCAAAGCTGGCACTAAATAACAATTATTGAGGTTTAAAACTAATCCCGTAGGTAGATGCAGAGGTAGCGTGCCGACGGCGATCACATCGACCTTGGAACCATTCCCGACGCGCATCGTCACCTCGTCCTTCGTCAGTCTCTGCTTATTCCGCAGTTCCTGTTTTGAGTTACAAATATGAGCAACCGCACCGGTATCAAATACCCAGGAGCTACTACGAGTACTGGTAAGGTACACATCAATTACATGTATATCACATATACCTTTGGTGTTGCCGGCCTTCTTGTCCGCTAAGTATTTGGGGCAGTTCCGCTTCCAGTGACCACTTCCCTTGCAATAAAAGCACCCAGTTTTAGGCTTGGGTCCATTCCTTGACTTCTTCCCAGTAACTGGCTTACCGGGTGCGGCAACTCCCTTGCCGTCCTAATTGAAGTTCTTCTTGCCCTTGCCTTTCTTGAACTTAGTGGTTTTATTCACCATCAACACTTGATGTTCCTTTTTGATCTCCACCTCCGCTGATTTCAGCATCGAATATACCTCAGGAATGGTCTTTTCCATCCCCTGCATATTGAAGTTCATCACAAAGCTCTTGTAGCTTGGTGGAAGCGACTGAAGGATTCTGTCAATGACCGCGTCATCCGGGAGATTAACTCCCAGCTGAGACAAGCGGTTGTGTAACCCAGACATTCTGAGTATGTGTTCACTAACAGAACTGTTTTCCTCTATTTTACAGCTGAAGAACTTGTCGGAGACTTCATATCTCTCGACCCGGGCATGAGCTTGGAAAACCATTTTCAGCTCTTCGAACATCTCATATGCTCCATGTTTCTCAAAACGCTTTTGGAGACCCGATTCTAAGCTGTAAAGCATGCCGCACTGAACGAGGGAGTAATCATCAGCACGTGATTGCCAAGCGTTCATAACGTCTTGGTTCTCTGGGATTGGTGCTTCACCTAGCGGTGCTTCTAGGACATAATCTTTCTTGGTAGCTATGAGGATGATCCTCAGGTTCCGGACCCAGTCCGTATAGTTGCTGCCATCATCTTTCAGCTTGGTTTTCTCTAGGAACGCGTTGAAGTTGAGGACAACGTGGGCCATTTGATCTACAAGACATATTGTAAAGATTTTAGACTAAGTTCATGATAATTAAGTTCATCTAATCAAATTACTCAATGAAGTCCCACTCAGATAGACATCCCTCTAGTCATCTAAGTGAAACATGATCCGAGTTAACTAGGCCGTGTCCGATCATCACGTGAGACGGACTAGTCAAGATCGGTGAACATCTCCATGTTGATCGTATCTTCTATACGACTCATGCTCGACCTTTCGGTCCTCCGTGTTCCGAGGCCATGTCTGTACATGCTAGGCTCGTCAAGTCAACCTAAGTGTATTGCATGTGTTCCGAGGCCATGTCTGTACATGCTAGGCTCGTCAACACCCGTTGTATGCGAACGTTAGAATCTATCACACCCGATCATCACGTGGTGCTTCGAAACAACGAACCTTCGCAACGGTGCATAGTTAGGGGGAACACTTTCTTGAAATTATTATAAGGGATCATTTTACTTACTACCGTCATTCTAAGCAAATAAGATGCAAAACATGATAAACATCACATGCAATCAAATAGTGACATGATATGGCCAATATCTTTTTGCTCCTTTGATCTCCATCTTCGGGGCACCATGATCATCTTCGTCACCGGCATGACACCATAATCTCCATCATCATGATCTCCATCATTGTGTCTTCATGAAGTTGTCACGCCAATGATTACTTCTACTTCTATGGCTAACGCGTTTAGCAACAAAGTAAAGTAATTTACATGGCGTTATTCAATGACACGCAGGTCATACAAAAAATAAAGACAACTCCTATGGCTCCTGCCGGTTGTCATACTCATCGACATGCAAGTCGTGATTCCTATTACAAGAATATGATCAATCTCATACATCACATATATCATTCATCACATCTTCTGGCCATATCACATCACATAGCACATGCTGCAAAAACAAGTTAGACGTCCTCTAATTGTTGTTGCAAGTTTTTACGTGGCTTGTATAGGTTTCTAGCAAGAACGTTTCTTACCTACGTAAAACCACAACGTGATATGCCAATTTCTATTTACCCTTCATAAGGACCCTTTTCATCGAATCCGTTCCGACTAAAGTGGGAGAGACAGACACCCGCTAGCCACCTTATGCAACTAGTGCATGTCAGTCGGTGGAACCTGTCTCACGTAAGCGTACGTGTAAGGTCGGTCCGGGCCGCTTCATCCCACAATACCGTCGAAACAAGATAAGACTAGTAGCGGCAAGAAGAATTGGCAACATCTACGCCCACAACTGCTTTGTGTTCTACTCGTGCATCGTAACTACGCATAAACCTGGCTCTGATACCACTGTTGGGGATCGTAGCAGAATTTTAAAATTTCCTACGCATCACCAAGATCCATCTATGGAGTATACTAGCAACGAGGGGAAAGGAGTGCATCTACATACCCTTGTAGATCGCGAGCGGAAGCGTTCCAATGAACGGGGTTGATGGAGTCGTACTCGCCGTGATCCAAATCACCGATGACCGAGTGCCGAACGGACGGCACCTCCGCGTTCAACACACGTACGGAGCAGCGACGTCTCCTCCTTCTTGATCCAGCAAGGGCAAAGGAGAGGTTGATGGAGATCCAGCAGCACGACGGCGTGGTGGTGGAAGTAGCGGGATCTCGGCAGGGCTTCGCCAAGCTTCTGCGAGAGGGAGAGGTGTTGCAGGGGGAGAGGGAGGCGCCAGGGGCTGTTCTGTTGCTGCCCTCCCACCCCCCACTATATATAGGACCCCTGGAGGGGGGGGGGAGCCGGCCCTGGAACCCATCTGCATGGGGGGGGGGCGGCCAAGGGGAAAGGGGGGGTGGCCTCCCCCCAAGCCAAGTGGGGCGCCCCCCACCCCTAGGGTTTCCAACCCTAGGCGCAGGGGGAGGCCCAAGGGGGGCGCCCCAGCCCACTAAGGGCTGGTTCCCTTCCCACTTCAGCCCATGGGGCCCTCCGGGATAGGTGGCCCCACCCGGTGGACCCCCGGGACCCTTCCGGTGGTCCCGGTACAATACCGATAACCCCCGAAACTTTCCCGGTGGCCGAAACTGGACTTCCTATATATAATTCTTCACCTCCGGACCATTCTGGAACTCCTCGTGACGTCCGAGATCTCATCCGGGACTCCGAACAACTTTCAGGTTTCCGCATACTAATATCTCTACAACCCTAGCGTCACCGAACCTTAAGTGTGTAGACCCTACGGGTTCGGCAGACATGCAGACATGACCGAGACGCATGTTCCACGATGATCTCATCGGATGAACCACGATGTCGAGGATTCAATCAATCCCGTATACAATTCCCTTTGTCAATCGGTATGTTACTTGCCCGAGATTCGATCGTCGGTATCCCAATACCTTGTTCAATCTCGTTACCGGCAAGTCTCTTTACTCATACCATAATGCATGATCCCGTGGCTAACTCCTGAGTCACATTGAGCTCATTATGACGATGCATTACCGAGTGAGCCCAGAGATACCTCTCCGTCATACGGAGTGACAAATCCCAGTCTCGATCCGTGCCAACTCAACAGACACTTTCGGAGATACCCGTAGTGTACCTTTATAGTCACCCAGTTACGTTGTGACGTTTAGCACACCCAAAGTACTCCTACGGTATCCGGGAGTTGCACAATCTCATGGTCTAAGGAAAAGATACTTGACATTGGAAAAGCTCTACCAAACGAACTACACGATCTTTGAGCTATGCTTAGGATTGGGTCTTGTCCATCACATCATTCTCCTAATGATGTGATCCCGTTATCAATGACATCCAATGTCCATAGTCAGGAAACCATGACTATCTGTTGATCAACGAGCTAGTCAACTAGAGGCTTACTAGGGACACGTTGTGGTCTATGTATTCACACATGTATTACGATTTCCGGATAACACAATTATAGCATGAACAATAGACAATTATCATGAACAAAGAAATATAATAATAACCATTTATTATTGCCTCTAGGGCATATTTCCAACAGTGCCCCCCTGGGGGCACCCCCCAGGTGCAACCAAGGCCCATTACCTTCCTTGGGGCTCATAAAAAATCATCGTGGAGTTTCGTGGCATTTGGACTCCGTTTGATATTGATTTCCTGCGATGTAAAAAACATGGAAAAAACAGCAACTGGCACTTGGCACTATGTCAATAGTTTAGTACCAAAAAATGATATAAAATGACTATAAAATGATTATAAAACATCCAAGATTGATAATGAAATAGCATGGAACAATCAAAAATTATAGATACGTTGGAGACGTATCAGTCAACAACTTGAACTTGTCGAAAAACCTTTTTGCGACAATTCGAGCTTTGTAGATAGTAACACTACCATAAGCGTCCGTCTTCCTCTTGAAAATCCACTTATTCTCAATGGCTTGCCGATCATCGGGCAAGTCAACCAATGTCCATACTTTGTTCTCATACATGGATCCTATCTCAGATTTCATGGCCTCAAGCCATTTTGCGGAATCTGGGCTCATCATCGCTTCCTCATAGTTCGTAGGTTCGTCATGGTATAGTAACATGACTTCCAGAACAGGATTACCATACCACTCTGGTGCGGAATGTGCTCTGGTTGACCTACGAGGTTTGGTAGTAACTTGATCTAAAGTTTCATGATCATTATCATTAGCTTCCTCTCTAGTTGGTGTAGGCATCACGAGAACGGATTTCTCTGATGAGCTACTTTCTAATTCGAGAGAAGGTACAATTATCTCATCAAGTTCTACTTTCCTCCCACTCACTTCTTTCGAGCGAAACTCCTTCTCTAGAAAGGATCCATTCTTAGCAACAAAGATGTTGCCTTCGGATCTGTGATAGAAGGTGTACCCAACAGTTTCTTTTGGTATCCTATGAAGACACACTTCTCCGACTTGGGTTCCAGCTTATCAGGCTGAAACTTTTTCACATAAGCATCGCAACCCCAAACTTTAAGAAACGACATCTTTAGTTTCTTGCCAAACCACAGCTCATATGGTGTCATCTCAATGGATTTAGATGGCGTCCTATTTAACGTGAATGTAGGTGTCTCTAATGCATAACCCCAAAACGATAGCAGTAAATCGGTAGAGACATCATAGATTGCACCATCTTTACCTGATAATAAAGCAAATTGGGTTTCTTTCGTCCGTCATGGCATTTTTTCAGAAAAGTCCCTCTATTTCAGAGAATTCAACCCGCAGTCCCGTTTTAAGTTAAAACGAAGCGTTATTTTCGTATTTTACACAAAAGTCCCTATCTTTCTTGAAATCAACCCGCCGTCCGGATTTAAGTCACACCCGAACCGTTATTTTACATTTTTCGAAACCCCCCCTGATGTTTTAGGTAATTCATCCGCGGATCATATTTAAGTCAAACAAATGCTTTTTAAAATCATCCATATCTTTTAAACCGTAACTCCGGTTCGAACATGTTATATATGAAATTTGATTAGAAAAATATGTAGAATATGAATATGAGATTATTTTTACCTGTTAAGTATTTTTAAATATTATTTTGGAATATATTTGAGTCAAACCAAATGATTTTCTAAATTATCTGTATCTTTTAAACCGTAACTTCGATTTTAACATATTATATATGAAATTTGATTAGAAAAATATGTAGAATATGAATATGAGATTATTTTTACCTGCTAAGTATTTTTAAATATTATTTTGGAATATATTTGAGTCAAACCAAATGATTTTCTAAATTATCTGTATCTTTTAAACCATAACTTCGGTTTTAACATATTATATATGAAATTTTATGAGAAAAATGTGTGGAATCTAAATATGATGTTAATTTTACCTGTTAAATATTTTTAAAATATTGTTATGGAAGCAAACTTATAATTTATAGCGCAAGATCCATTTTTTCATACCGGCGGCGATCCGGATTGCAAATAAATACCCCACTATAACCATACACGGAAAAGAAAACATCGGTAACTACACGTGCATACCTCTGAAAAATGTCGCAAGGGAAAACAACAGATTTCTCATCGCGAGAGTGAGAGAAAGCGAGCGAGAGAGAGAGAGGGGAGAGAGAGAGAGAGGGAGAGAGAGATGCCTTAGGATTAACCATATTCAACACACATTTTTTGTTGTTTTGTGTGAACACCGAGGCCATCGCCGGCGAGGGTGAGAAGGAGGATAAGCGGCAACACAAATATGATGCCTCGCAAAAATAAAAGAGATGGACCTATTGTGGTCTTGTGTGATGGTTGTTGAGTTAAGAGTGTGTGTTATGTTTTCCCTCCCGTTGCAACGCACGGGCTCTTTTGCTAGTATCTAATAAAGTACGGTTACAACGTTCGGACACACCATTACGCTATGGTGTTCTAGGTGGCGTGAGTTGTGAAACTATTCCACATTGTTTTAAATGAAGGCCAAACTCGTAACTCAAATATTCGCCTCTGCGATCAGATCATAGAAACTTTATTTTCTTTTACGATGATTCTCCACTTCACTCTGAAGTTCTTTGAACTTTTCAAATGTTTCAGACTTGTGTTTCATTAAGTAGATATACCCATATCTGCTCAAATCATTTGTGAAGGTCAGAAAACAACGATACCCGTCGTGAGCCTCAACACTCATCGGACAACGTACATCAGTATGTATTATTTCCAATAAGTCAGTGGCTCGCTCGATTGTTCCAGAGAACGGAGTCTTAGTCATCTTGCCCATGAGGCATGGTTCGCAAGCATCAAATGATTCATAATCAAGTGATTCCAAAAATCCATCCGCATGGAGTTTCTTCATGTGCTTTACACCAATATGACCTAAACAGCAGCGCCACAAATATGTTGCACTATCATTATCAACTTTGCATCTTTTGGCATCAATATTATGAATATGTGTATCACTACGATCAGGATTCAATAAACCATTTACATTGGGTGTATGACCATAGAAGGTTTTATTCATGTAAACAGAACGAAAATTATTCTCTGACTTAAATGAATAACCGTATTGCAATAAACATGATCCAATTATATTCATGTTTAACGCAAACACCAAATACATTTATTTAGGTTCAACACTAATCACGAAGGTAGAGGGAGTGTGGGATGCTGATCTTATCAACCTTGGAATCACTTCCAACACACATCGTCACCTCGCCCTTAACTAGTCTCTGTTCATTTTGTAATTCCTGTTTCGAGTTACTAAGCTTAGCAACTGAACTAGTATCAAATACCCAGGGGTTACTACGAACACTAGTAAGGTACACAATAATCTGTATATCAAATATACCTTTGTTCACTTTGCCATCCTTCTTATCCGCCAAATGTTTGGGGTAGTTCCACTTCCAGTGACCATTTCCTTTGCAGTATAAGCACTCAGTTTCAGGCTTGGGTCTAGCTTTGGGCTTCTTCACGGGAGTGGCAACTTGCTTGCCATTCTTCTTGAAGTTCCCTTTTCTTTCCCTTACCCTTTTACTTGAAACTAGTGGTCTTGTCAACCGCCAACACTTCATGCTCTTTCTTGATTTCTACCTTCGCCGATTTCAGCATCACAAAGAGCTCGGGAATCGTTTTCATCATCCCCTTGCATATTATAGTTCATCACAAAGTTCTAGTAGCTTGGTGATAATGACTAGAGAACTTTGTCAATCACTATCTTACCTGGAAGATTAACTTCCACTTGATTCAAGCGATTGTACTACCCAGATATTCTGAGTACATGCTCACTGGCTGAGCCATTCTCCTCCATCTTGTAGGCAAAGTACTTGTCAGAGGTCTCATACCTCTTGACATGGGCATGAGTCTGAAATACCATTTTCAACTCTTGGAACATCTCATATGCTCCGTGGCGTTCAAAACGTTTTTGAAGTCCCAGTTCTAAGCCGTAAAGCATGGTGCACTAAACTATCAAGTAGTCATCATGTCGAGCTTGTCAAACGTTCATAACGTCTGCATCAGCTCCTGCAATAGGTCTGACACCTAGCGGTGCATTGTGGCACCATGGCTCAGAGCAACTGGTTTAACTTGCATTGCCAGCCCAGAGATCAAGTCTTCTGGCAATACACAACAACATGGTATAGAAACAACCGCTTTATTGATGCTAGTGGATTACATAAGTCGGATATTACATCGAGATACGAGGCCAAGTGGCACACTCGGTGCGACTGAATAGTATGTACATTATTTAATGAACATGACGAGGGCCTCGAATACACGAACTACGCGACAGCGGAAGAACGATGAAGTGGAAACTCCATGGCACAGGGACACCGACGTGGACACGGCCTAGACGCGAGATGCGCTCCGATGCGAACCGACTTGCCTGAAAGCTGGCATGACACGCCAGGTCAGTACATTGAATGTACTTGCAAGCTCACAACAAACATAAGCACGATGACAGATAATATCATGACAATTAATCAAATTAATGCAAATCAAGAACTACTAAGGATGCAATGAAACCAATACGCGCACCAAGTCTCATAGACTCGCTTTGAGACGGTTACCTCGTAACCAAATGTTGACCATACCGGGGTCACAACTCACAACTGAAACCAACCACTCATGAACAACTCGAGAGTTCATGAATCACCACGAAACACAATGCATCGCAACAATCATTTAGTTTGCAAGATTAATTATAAAAGTTGATCCATGGTGTGACTTACTCTCGAGCTATGCCCATAACCGAGGACGCGACTATCGATAGATTAAATACACTCTGCAGAGGTAGCGCACTTTACCCACACTATGGAACCCCTGGCCTCGCACTCCCATTCGGGTGGACCAAAGCGTTCCGACGAAACCCTCCCTTTGTTATGGCACTCTCCCGGCCACTCTGACCAACTCCCTCTCAGGGCTAGGTCTTGGGTGGCCCCGTGCCTACCAAAGGCACCAACGGCCACCGTCATGGCAAAACGGTCCCAAACGGGGACAAGGAACCATAAAAACAAAAACGAGCACACAAGGTTATGTCTGCTTACCGGGCCAGGGTATGCACGCCCATAACCTTCCCTCGCGGGAGGCACCGGTGAGAGGCACAACAAAGGACCGAATTAAGACATTCCCACAAGGTAAATGTGGTCGCACTGAATAAAAACCCGATTCAATGGCACCATGATGTGATCAACATCATATTCAAGTTGAACTTAATCAAGTTTAACTTTGACAAAAACTTTTTATAAATAACAATGATACTTTGACATAATCAAGCAACTAATCGACATGCAAAGAAAACAACACATGGATATGGATCAAACTTATCAACATAATTATCTTGCAATACTCAGGATCAAAAACTTCACTGGTCCTAATTCATTTATATTATCAAGCAATATTTTTATTAGCTCATCATTTATATGAAAATATCACTTAATAAAAGAACTATCATTATCTACCATAGCAATAGAAGTAATGCAAAATTTTATTCTACTTGAGCAAACAAGTTCATGCAATTTACCAGTAACTAAAACAAGCATATCAAGCATGATAAAGTAACTAGCAATTAACAAAATTTATTTATCAAATTTTAAATGCAAATAAAAACTCATATTCAAGTAGAAAATCATAGACATTGAAATAACACCATCCAAATGCTGGTGTGGCTTGCCTTAGTGTAGAGGAGGATCACACCCCTCTTAGTTTGCTTCAAGACAAGCTTCTCCTTCTGAAAATAATTAAAAACCACAAAAACAAATATCAAAAACCTCTCTGAATAGCACCAGAAATTCTAGGAAGCAAGGAAAAATCCACCTTTTGGTGTGCTGCTAGAGCTTTCTGAAACAAAGACAATGCAAAAAGAATCAAATCATTTGGACTTATGGTTTAGAAATGGTGGCTGGTCAAACTTTGGGTCAATTTCTGATTAAATTTGAATTAAACAGAAATTCCTGGGGGGGTGATGTCAAAGGCGTAAAGGAGAAATACGCCTCCACTCGTACCGCTTCGGGCACGAGTGGTGAGGCTGACGTATGGGACCCACCCGTCAGGAGAGAGAGGGGGGGAGTGAGATCCGAGCGCGACGGCGCTTCGCCGGAGCTCACGCCGGCGAGGAGGGGGTTTGGGGCTAGATGAGAGGGATAGAAATGAAGCTAGGTTCACGGCGCACCTGCCCGTACCCGTGGCTTGCCGTGGGATGGCTGGAGCTGCTTGCGGTCAAACTCGCAAGCTGCGGTGGCGGACGGGGTTCGCCGGAGAGGAAGAAGGCGACAACGAGAGGCGACTCCAGGGGCTTAGCAGCGTGCAGGCAGCACCCGAGGACCCCCGATGCCACGCCCGAGCAGTTGGCCGAGCTCGAGAGGCACCGGAGCGAGGTGGCCGAGCTGCGGAGGTTGCCAGAGTTCTCTGATCGGGGCAGACGGCCAGAGGCCTGCTCGACCGGGTTGTGCCGCTTCTACGTGTTCGTGGAGATGGTGAGGAGAGGTGCGTGGCTAGGAATCGAGGAGGGAGGCCCTATTTATAGCCGGAGTGAGGGGGGTATCGTGTCGCCGTCGGAGTTCTCTGGAAGCCGGCGAACGGCAACGAAACGCTCCAGTGCGAGGGGGCAAGCGTGCAGCGTCAATGCGGGAGCTGTCCACGCTCGTGGACGAGCACAGGACGCAGGGGGAAGAGGACAAGGGCACACGTGCACTGTGGCTTTTGGCCACGACGTGCCTGTCCTCACTGCGGCGTCTCAGGTGTCGGCGAGCGCCAGGGAGAGGTCAAGGGCGATGGGTCGGGGCTGTAGGTGCGGCGCGCCAGTCATCGGCGAGCGCTGGCTCGAGCACGCGCCGAACAGAGGCGTTGGCGCTACCCAGAGCGCGTCGAACGCATGCCAGGCGCCGTGTCCTCACGCGGTCACCGCCCTGGCATGGTCAAGACGACGTCCAAGCGCTGCCAAACCTTGTCTATGCTCTAGTCCCCGCAGTATTTAGTCTAGGAACGTTGAGAACACATAGCCAGGCTGACCAGACTTGACGCAACCAAGTTGGCAAGTTTCTGACCAAAAACTTGGTCGCCAAGTTAAGCTAGCTTCTAGATGGCCATTTGGGCTGATCTCCTGGGGTTTAGGTTTTCTTAGGAGGGTAATTAAGCTCAAGAAAGATCAGGGCCAAAAGATCAAGGAAAAATGCACTTGTTGTACAAAGTGCATTTCTGGTCCAGAATAGAAATGATTTTCTATAGCAAAAATATTACAAAAAGTCATGCAATATTTTTGCTTGGGAAGGTGTGCCAAGGTCAAAAGAAAATTCAGGAATTATTTGAGAATTTTAGGAGCAATAAAACTTGGGGTTGCTTTGGAGCAATAGTTTCTTAAAAGAGTTTCAGAGAGGAAAATGAATATTTTTCTTTTATGAAAACTATTCATTTGATTATTTTGGGGATTTATCAGAGAAATAATGTTGAATGAGGAGTAGATAGGTCACTTGGGTGAAAGTCAAGGGTATGCCCAAGTGACAAGTCCATTTGAAATGATTCCAAAATCCAAATCAATGCAAGGCGAAAACCAAGTCCGGAAACAGAGAGAAGGCAAGTCCGGAAAAAGAGAGAAGGCAAAATCCAGGATGTCACATGCATCAAGGACATAATTCTTCTGTGCAGCAATGAGGATAATCCTCAGATCACGGACCCAGTCCGCATCACTGCTACTATCATCTTTCAACTTATTTTTCTCTAGGAACATATAAAAAATAAACAGGGAGCTACATCGCAAGCTATTGATCTAAAACATGTTGGAAATATGCCCTAGAGGCAATAATAAATGGTTATTATTATATTTCTTTGTTCATGGTAATTGTCTATTATTCATGCTATAATTGTATTGTCCGGAAATCGTAATACATGTGTGAATACATAGACCACAACATGTCCCTAGTAAGCCTCTAGTTGACTAGCTCGTTGATCAACAGATAGTCATGGTTTCCTGACTATGGACATTGGATGTCATTGATAACGGGATCACATCATTAGGAGAATGATGTGATGGACAAGACCCAATCCTAAGCATAGCATAAAAGATCGTGTAGTTTCGTTTGCTAGAGCTTTTCCAATGTCAAGTATCTTTTCCTTAGACCATGAGATCGTGCAACTCCCGGATACCGTAGGAGTGCTTTGGGTGTGCCAAACGTCACAACGTAACTGGGTGACTATAAAGGTGCACTACGGGTATCTCCGAAAGTGTCTGTTGGGTTGGCACGGATCGAGACTGGGATTTGTCACTCCGTGTGACGGAGAGGTATCTCTGGGCCCACTCGGTAATGCATCATCATAATGAGCTCAATGTGACTAAGGCGTTAGTCACGGGATCATGCATTGCGGTACGAGTAAAGAGACTTTCCGGTAACGAGATTGAACAAGGTATTGGGATACCGACGATCGAATCTCGGGCAAGTAACATACCGATTGACAAAGGGAATTGCATACGGATTGATTGAATCCTCGACACCGTGGTTCATCCGATGAGATCATCGTGGAACATGTGGGAGCCAACATGGGTATCCAGATCCCGCTGTTGGTTATTGACCGGAGAGACATCTCGGTCATGTCTGCATGTCTCCCGAACCCGTAGGGTCTACACACTTAAGGTTCGGTGACGCTAGGGTTGTAGAGATATATGTATGCGGAAACCCGAAAGTTGTTCGGAGTCCCGGATGAGATCCCGGACGTCACAAGAGGTTCCGGAATGGTCCGGAGGTGAAGAATTATATATAGGAAGTCCAGTTTCGGCTATCGGGAAAGTTTCGGGGGTTACCGGTATTGTACCGGGACCACCGGAAGGGTCCCGGGGGTCCACCGGGTGGGGCCACCTATCCCGGAGGGCCCCGTGGGCTGAAAGTGGAAGGGAACCAGCCCTTAGTGGGCTGGGGCGCCCCCCTTGGGCCTCCCCCCATGCGCCTAGGGTTGGGAACCCTAGGGGGGGGGAGTTCCCCCTTGCCTTGGGGGGCAAGGCAACCCCTTCCCCCCTTGTGGCCGCCGCCCCCCTTTGGATCTCATCTCCAGGGCCGGCGCCCCCCCAGGGGGCCTATATAAAGGGGGGGGGAGGGAGGGCAGCAACCTACAGCCTTGGGCGCCTCCCTCCTCCCCTGCAACACCTCTGTCTCTCTTGCAGAAACTTGGCGAAGCCCTGCCGGAGACCCGCTACATCCACCACCACGCCGTCGTGCTGCTGGATCTCCATCAACCTCTCCTTCCCCCTTGATGGATCAAGAAGGAGGAGACGTCGCTCCACCGTACGTGTGTTGAACGCGGAGGTGCCGTCCGTTCGGCACTCGGTCATCGGTGATTTGGATCACGACGAGTACGACTCCGTCATCCACGTTCATTGGAACGCTTCCGCTCGCGATCTACAAGGGTATGTAGATGCACTCCCTTCCCCTCGTTGCTAGTACACTCCATAGATGCATCTTGGTAAGCGTTGGAAAATTTTAAAATTATGCTACGATTCCCAACAAAACATAGATATGCAAATACTATCAGGACTAAATTCATGATAAATTAAGTTCAATTAATCATATTACATAAGAACTCCCACTTAGATAGGCATCACTCGAGTCATGTAAATGATCACGTGATCCAGATCAACTAAACCATGTCCGCTCATCACGTGCACTACAAAAAAAAGACACATCCGTGACATTTTGGGCCGAACGAAATTTGTTTCTGTCATACATATGACACTTCTATGACGATAATTGTGACAAAACCCGATATCATCATAGATGTGGTGGGCTCCTACTTCTATGACAAAAAATCATGACAGAAAATGGGCTTTTCGTCCTGGGCGGGCCGGAGACGCAGCTGCATGACATTCTTTGGGCCGTCCATGACGGAAAAAACCGTGGTAGAAGCGAGGGGGAGGAAAATTTTGGGGAGTTCCCGGTTCCGGTGGGAGGTCGGGGGCCGAGCGATGCGCGTTTCTCTCGTACACGTACGCGCGTGTGTGAGAGGCGTTGGCTCTAACTGAACCCGAGCGAGGCGTTGGGCTCTAACTGAACCCGAGCGATTGCACTGCAGGCTACGCGTTACTGAACCCGAGCGATCGATCGATGGCTGTTAACTGAACCCGATCGAGCGATTCCTTCGCTACTGCTGCTAACTGAAGCCGAGCGATGCTGCCTCTGAGATGAACAGTGAGCATTGCGGGGGGGGGGGGGGTTGGATGAACAGTGAGCGGTGGCGTTGCCTCTGGATGAACAGGACCCCGTGGTGTGGTGGAGGGCTGGATGAACAGTAGACGGTGGAGGGGTGGCCGTGGAGGGGTGGTTGAACAGGACCCCGTGGTGTGGAGGGCTGGATGAACTGTAGACGGTGGAGGGGTGCCCGTGGAGGGGTGGTTGAACAGGAGCCGGTGGAGTAGCGCGCGGTGGAGGCTGGATGAACAGGAGCCCGTGGAGGCTGGAGGAGGTCGACGGTAGCCCGTGGAGGATGGAGGAGGTCAACGGTGAAGATGAACAGTATCCCGTGGAGTCCCGTTTTGCGGTAAGCCACACCCCTCCCGATGAACGGGACCCCCGTTTCGACCGTAGCACTCCAACACAAGTCCGTTTCGTCCGTTTTGCGGTACGCCACACCCCTCCCGATCAACAGGACCCCCGTTTCGACCGTAGGAGGTCCGTTTCGTCCGTTTTGCGGTACGCCACACCCCTCCCGATCAACAGGACCCCCGTTTCGACCGTAGGAGGTCTGTTTCCTCCGTTTTGCGGTATGCCAGGCCCCTCCCGATCAACAGGATCCCGTTTCGAACATGGCCGGTCGAACACAAGGCCGTTTCCTCCGTTGTGCGGTACGCCAGGCCTCGTTTCCATCGCCTGTTCCGTCCAAGCCCTCCCGATGAACTCGACCACGCATTCCGTTCCGACCCAGCCGGTTGGCTCCCCATGAACACGACGACGACGTTGTTTCTCCGTTCCGACCCAGCCATGTACGTATGCACGATAGGCGTTCGAGACCCTGCCCGTATGTACGTACGTGGCCGTATTTTCTTTCTTGCACCCTCGCCGATGTACGTACGTGTACATGCTACGTGCGCGCCTGTACTACGACACGTGCGCGCCTCTACTACGACACGTGCGCGGCTCTACATCGACCAGTATGTACATACACGTTCGCGACCAGAATGACAACGCTACATACGCTTCGACCAGGTGGGTCCCGACTGCCAGGCACTTCCTTGCATGCGAAGATGTAGCTGGTGGGTCCCAGCAGTCAGGGGGGCGAATCGTTTTTTTTGCCCGGACACTCTTCCTTGCGTGCGAAGATGTAGCTGGTGGGTCCCAGCTGTCAGGGGGCGAATCGTTTTTTTTGCCCGGACGCACTTCCTTGCGTGCGAAGATGTAGCCGGTGGGTCCCAGCAGTCAGGGGGGCGAATCGTTTTTTTGCCCGGACGCACTTCCTTGCATGCGAAGATGTAGCTGGTGGGTCCCAGCAGTCAGGGGGGTGAATCGTTTTGGTTTTTTTGCCCGGACGCACTTCCTTGCGTGCGAAGGTGTAGCTGGTGGGTCCTAGCAGTCAGGGGGGCGAATCGTTTTTTTTTTCGGACGCACTTCCTTGCGTGCGAAGATGAAGCTGGTGGGTCCCAGCAGTCAGGGCGAAACGTTTTTTCCGTGAAATACAGTGGCCCGTCCGGTGGGTCCCAGCTGTCAGGTGGAGGAATCATTATTTTCCGCGTAATAAGGAGGCACTTCCTTGCTGCGGCCGTGGACCTAGCTATCAGCCTCTCCACGTACAGTCCACGTCCGATAGAAGCCATTCCTTGACCACGCCGTGCCGAGAGCACCAGGGCGGTGGACGACGGCGAGGCCTAGGAAGGGGATGACGCAGAGCCGGGGAAGACGCGGCAGTGGATGCCCACGTGTAGAGGAGTATGAGGGTTCACTCGTTAGGCTGCGGTGTGAGGCTGCCGTCGCCGCAGAATAACAGGGGGTGTGGGTGCGTAGAGGGATGGCCTGGCCAGCGGTGAGAGTAGTAGGGGGCGGTGAGGCCTCCGTGGCATCACAGCCGGCCACGGGCGGCAGGAGCAGGCGACACGACCGGCGCTGCTTTGGGCGGCTGGAGCAAGAAGACCAGAGGTTGAAGAAGCACTACGGCCGTTGGATAGACATCGTACGGTCACTGGAGCTAGAATCGTTCATATATTGACTAAAGTTGACAAAGGCATCCGTCCCAGTCAACTTAGTAGCCCCACAAGTCAGCCTCCCACCAAGGTGGGTCCCAGCTAGTAGGGGGTATTCATTTTTTGTGCGTAATAAGGAGGCACTTCCGGTGGGTCCGAGCTGACAGCGGGGGGAACGTTTTTTTCGCGAAATACGGTGGCCTGTCCTGTGGGTCCCAACAGTCAGGGGCAAACGTTTTTTCGCAAAATACTGGTGGCCCGTTTGGCGGGTCCCTGCTGTCAGGTGGAGGAATAATTATTTTCCGCGTGATAAGGAGGCACTTCCTTGTGGCTGCTGTGGACCCAGCTGTCAGCCTCTCCACGTACAGTACTCTTCGGATGGAAGTCGGTCGTTGACCACATTGACCACGCCGTGCCGAGAGCACCATGGCGGTGGACGACGGCGAGGCCTAGGAAGGGGACGACGCGGAGCCGGGGAAGACGCGACAGTGGAAGCACGCGCGGAGAGGAGTACGAGGGTTCACCGGTTCGGCTGCGGTGTGAGGATGCCGTCGCCGCAGAATAACAGGGGGTGTGGGTGAGTAGAGGGATGCCCTGGCCAGCGGTGGGAGTAGTAGGGGGCGCTGAGGCCAGCGCGGCAGCACAGCCGACCACGGGAGGCGGGAGCAGGCGGTCCCGCTGGCGCTGCTTTGGCGGCTGGAGCAAGAAGATCAGAGATTGAAGAAACACGACGGCCGTTGGATTGACATCCAACGGTTACGTCTGCTAGAATCGTTTGTTGACGTATATAATAACTAAAAAAATCTTGCATACGCATCAACTAAACAGGCCCACAAGTCAGACCACTCCCTCTTTTTTTTAATAATTTATATATAGCTCATGGCAACTTCTTATGCAATTTATTGCAGTCGTTTTTTTTGGTTGGCCAGGGCCAATTTCGCATATTTCTGTGGGTTCCAAACTATTTTTAATACTGAAATGTCGAGCCAGATTTAAAGTACTTTGAAGATATATTTAAATTAGGTTAATGCCCAGTGAAATAGGAATCTGAAAATGTGAAAAAAATCAGAAATTATAATGTAAGTGCCAATTTGTTATCTGTTTTTATATTTACAACCCATTTCATATTACTTTCAAGATTTGCAGGCATCTTGAAAGAGTTGCAGCCCATCAGGGATAGAAAAATAAGTAGGCCTGGATTGGGTATTCTTCAGAAAAAATAAACTGGGCTCACTTTCACAAAGAAAAAATAGCTGGGCTGGTCACATGGTGAACATAAAATATAAGCCTGGGCTAGACGGGCCACAGCCCAGTTCAAACCCTGCTCCGTCTCAACAATACTAAACAAAAAAAATACTGCTCGAGTAGCTACGTCCCAGGTGTCAGCCGATCTTGTGCTGTTCTCTTATCTATTGACTATATACGCTCACAATGTCGTGGGTCCCAGATGTCAGGAAAACACTAGGAGGAAGCATTTTATTTTTCCATACGCTGACGTGGTGGGCCCCTACTGTCATCCTCTCCACGTACTTCTGCCGATTCCTGTTGTTTGTTGACCATGTTGACAACGTGAGAGGGCGGCGCCGCGGCGAGCGCACCAAAGCGCGCGGAGGACGTCGGCGTTAACGATTTAGGAGACGGTGGGGGCGGCGATGCGTGCGCTGAGGCGCAGCCAGCCGTGGGAGGCGGAAGCAGGCGGCCCCGTCGGCGCTGGTTTGGTTTTGGCGGCTAGAGAAAGACACTGAAGAAACACGACAGACTGTAAAAGCAGCAGGAGTACTTAACAACCTTAACTGAAACCAGCAGGGGCACTTAACAACCAAAGCTGAAAGCAGTATGAGTACTTATACAGGTTCAACCGTACAAATCACGCCTCGAACAGTGCTACTTTGCCTACAGTTAACCAAGGGTGAGGCCGCCAAGCCCCAGGACAAGGCCCAGGCGCCACCCCGTGCATCCACAACCTTCTGAAAGCGGCTTCATCTCGCAACGTGGTCAATAAACAGGATATTCACTTTAGAGCCATGGAAAAGCATGAACATAATCTTCTGTCCTATTCTCCAAGATGGACGGGCCTTCATTATTTGAGACCACCCATGAATAAGTATCTTTTCACCTCCAAGGGGAATTGAGTAGGTCGACATAAACATCATGTTGTGACCAAGCGCAAGTCTGACCCGACCATGGTCAGGCATCTGTATAGGAACAATAGAACTCGGCAGTTCCTATTTCAAGAAGATCACAGCTGTAAAACTGTGTATAGCAATAGTTTATGAACAACATATATAACAGAAAACAGCTCGTACCATAAGTTTCTCGACACAGTTGGACCTGTTCAACGAGTGCAGCAGTGGCACACATATCCCACGTGGCCTTCCACCATTTAAACGCCCCACAAGGACCTCAAGACGATCAATAAAGTGTAGGAACTTGTGGATGTCGATCCAGTCAACTTCAGTGCCATTAGTAACAGCCGAGTTATTACAGAGTAACAAACGAGCAGACTGCTTAACTATGAAAAAACCTACACGTACCACCAATTATAAGAAAATATTAATTAGAAGTAGCATCTTCGTGAGAGATTCGTTGCTACTTCTAAAGTTAAATTGTGATTAGTTAGACAGAATAGGTGGATTAAGAAGTAATCGAGGCAACAAGCAAGAACCAGATACAAAACTAACATGGATGAACAATTGGAACGACGTCGGGGTGGAAGATCGCAGTGAAGATGAGACCAGGTTCTGTTATTTCCATCAACATTCGTGCGCCAACTTTCAGTCCGTAACACTTGAGAAAGTTTATCCAAGTTCGGCCATAAAAAAGCAGCGATCTTCTTGGTTCATGAACCCAACTCAGAACTTATATCCATGGCTTGTCTTCACTGTGACCATTAAACTAGTGTATTCAGTTATGGCAAGGCCGAGCATCTTGAGTACATGTGTTCTGGCAGAGCAAATAATACAGTGCAGGAAAAATAATATGAGAACACAGCATGTTCAAAAAAACCCCACCCTCCCGGATAGAAAAGAGGATTCTAGGAACATACTGTGCGTGTTTCAAAATGCTGTGTTAGGATGAGAAGGAATAAGTGTGGCGTCTCGCCGAGGGCGCAGAAACCTGTAGGGTACTCGCACTTTGGGCACTGCTAATGAAACACACTAGATTCAGTAGGAAGAAAAATGCATCAACGGCGGCGGCTGCCATCCTAGGATTACCTGCGACCAAGGGACTTGGATTTATCAGGGATGGATGAAGAATTCGTACCTGGTTCTCCATGAGAAAACCCTATGCAATCGCCGAGAGGGGGTTTTCTCTGAACAAGCAGACGAGGGAGAAGGGGATTCAGGCCCAGTGAAATATTGCCGCTTCGTCCGTCCAGCTTACTGCTTAAGCTGGAAAGGGGGGTTGTGATTTGACGGCTCATTGGGCATTACTGCGGCGCTATGACCGGGGTGTGTCTACCGTGAAGTTGTGCACTCTAATTTGTGCATATGGCACGTGGACCCCGTTGCCGGTTGCCCCACATATCAGCGAAAGGAAGTAGAAAGACAGGAGTAACTAGTTACACATAAATATATTTTTTGACAGAGAGATACTCCCTCTGTAAAGAAATATACAAATCTTTTGTATCACAGGCTCACCTTGCCGAGAAATATACTCCCTCTGCAACGCACGGGCACTATGGGGGTTCAGCTTTTTTATGGGGGTTCAGCTGAGAATATAATACTCAGATAGGCTCACGGTTTTGGACTTTGGGCCGCAGGCCGACCCTGCATGTTTGGGGGCCCATGTGTTCTACCTCAGCGCTTTTCATATTGCAAGCGATCGGTACGGCGCTGGTTTTAGATGCTGTCGCAAGGCGAATACACAAAATTGAATAAAGCACGGCAGCTATTGGAATGAAATCGAACGACAGTTCCTAACCAGCAATCAGAGTTGCAATTCTATCAACGATATACCATGTGATAAATAATACTGTCGTACTACTTATACACACAGGACACTTGTTTCACCATGCCAGATTATTACATCAAAATCTCTCGGAGGATAGATCAGTTCGGCAGTTGCGTGCTGCTACTGAAGAATTTCAAAGTTGATTTGGACCAGCTCTCCTTGCTGAGAAAGTTTGATTTTGACATCATCCCCTACCGCAAGATATGATTTAGATTTGAACCTTGACCATCCTTTAGCATCAATCATCATGCGACCATCCTTTGTACTTATGGTATATTGAGCAGGTTCATTCACACCAAGGCTGCGCATGGTAAGAGAAACTTGGCCGCGGTCGCCCGGATTGTTGAACGACTCCCTCATTGCTCTAGGAATTCTCTGTTTGCAAACAAGAAGACATACCCAAACAGTTAGATCAACACAGTGAATCATGTGACACAACATGGAAAGAAAAAAGAACGAAGCACTTGGGCGGCCAATGCTTACCAAGAAGGTGGACATGTCGGTTTTTGTAAGGACTTTGGTATAAAAAGTGCGAACTGCAGCCCAGTCTGTTGCCGGTGCAACTGCACGGGCTGGAGCAGATGCAAGTGCAAGTGTTGGTGCAGGTGCCGAAGCCGCCGCTGCTGCCGGAGATGGTGCTCCTTGTAGAGCTGGTGCCGGTGTCGGAGTAGGTGCCGGTGTCGATGCCCGATCCTCCGGTAGATCAGACTGATCCGCTGACGCGGTCGGTGCCCAATCCTCAGCTGGATCAGACTGAGCTGCTGCCGCTGTCAGTGCTAGAGCAACTGCCGGTGCTCGATCCGTTGCTGAAGGTGGTACCGATGTGCGAGACAACGGCGATCGTGTCTGTTCTGCTATGATCAGCTTTCTAACTTGACTAGGATCCGTGACTGTGATCCAGTTTTTTTCTTCATTTCTTTTAAACGCGAGAAGGACTAATTGTGGCATTTTTGTTAAACCAAACTGCAGTTCATCATAGGGATTCAGCTTTTACTCAGACAACAGACTGATCCAATTGTTTCTAGTAATATAAGTGATGGACAGTGCCTTCGTTACTGACACGACATAAGAAGTGAAACCTGCAAAAATAGCCATCATAGAGCAAACCAAACGGTTTATTCTGTGATGAATGTCACATGGCAAAACCTGCATCGTAAAATTGCAGGAAAAGAAAGAAAACATGACATTAAATCAATAAGATTTAGATAGTAAATCAATAAGATTTACTTGATGTGACACGAGTGAATCCTTACCAGGAAATCACTATGTTGAAGTACTAAACAGAAGATTGATCGTCCAACTACGCGTGGCATGCAGGGGCCACGCCTACTCCCACAAGCAGGACAGTCCAAAGGTCGTGACAAATTGTATGGACCGAACATCCATGGGACTGGATATCCTGGTGGGTGCGATAAACCCTGCAATGCATACAGATATTGGAGTGTAACCATAATTGATAAACCGTCCTCCCAAAAAATATGATCTGGATACTTCAAAATATACAGACTGAATTGAGTGGACAGACATTAACATAGACCGTTCTCAGGACTGACCACGCACCAAAAGCGGCAGTACTAATAAACAATACAGGGTTCACAAACACAAATCAAGTACTAAAGAATAGTACTTACTACAGACAAGCAAAGTTGCACTAACTAAACTCTGCAGACTATTTCTTGCCACCGACCTACGGGATGAACCCCGCATAACTGACTAGGCCATGGACTACGTGTGAGATGTCTACATGCACCATCACCATCTTGTCAACCTTGGAGAACCTAACAGAGTGGTCTTTCCACTCATAAACATGATGATGAAGACATGCCGCATCAGATTTGTTGGGAAGCTTTACAAGAACCACACCCTTCGTAATCGAAGGCACAACCAGGAAATTGTTGTGGTCAAGTACAGCCTTGAGAACACACCTGACAACAAAGCTATAGGAAAACACTAGTTCAGGACACGTGGCGACAAGGACACAGCAGCTGGATAGTTCAGCAGTAGAACCCATCATCAGGTCTTCCAGTTCACACGGCATGACTTTGAGAACTTCATCTCCACCGCGGACCTGGTCCTAATTCAAACAGAAACCATATTTTATTACTACCTCCGTTCAGAAATATAAGATGATTTTCGATATTATACTCCATATATGACTACATATACGCACAGAAATGAGTGAACAAAGACACTAGAACATGTCTTCAAAGGCATGAGAGCAAAGGGATTACTTGCAATATCCATAACACAAGTTACTGAGGCAAATAGACCCTCTTCAAAGGTAGCATTGATGTTCATAAAGTACTCCCTCCGTCCCAAAATTCTTGTCTTAGATTTGTCTAGATACGGATGTATCAAGTCACATTTTAGTATTAGATACATCTGTATCTAGACAAATCTAAGACAAGAAATTTGGGACAGAGGGAGTAGTTGAAAGTAATCTATAAGAAATCAGTGTCAACCTCTCGCATGTTTTGGTCAAAAGAGGAATTTAGAACCGTCATTTGGCACACTAAAATCACATGCAAGATCACCCAGAAAGTTGTACTACCAGTACTAGTACTGCGTGTTAGATGAAAAAACACGATCAAGATCGAGAAAAAGATCGTCAACAAGAGACATTACCTGGACTTGCTTACTGAGGGATCCCGGAGAGGGGCTTGGACAGGGCGACGGCTTTGAGCTTGTCTGCAGTAGTCTCGGCGGGGTGCTTGCGCTTCTTCGTACCATGAGCCTCGACGGTTTTGGCCAGAGCCATAGACATCATGTCGGCCGGTGCTCCGGCATCCATGCAAGAGAGGAAGCTGAGAGAGAAGAGTGAAAGGAGGAACAAGACGAGGGAGAAGCGAAGCGAGTGGGGGTTTTCTTCAAGAGAGGAAGCTGAGAGAGAAGAGTGAAATGATGGTTGTTTCGTCCGTCCAACTTACTGCTGGAAAGGAGGGGGTTTTGTGATTTGACGGCTCATTGGGCATTACTGCGGCGGTTCGATCGGGGTAGTCTACCGTCACTCTACTACAGAGTAATTTAGTGCGTGGCTGGTGGACCCAGGTGCTGGCTGTCCCACACATCGGCGAAAGTGAGTAATTTAGTGCATGGCCGGAGGAGGATCCGCACGGTAGACCGTGTCCACTGTTTTTCTGAATAAAAAATGATTACAGCAAGCGTTTCCACTCTTACGACGGAGGAGTGCGAAACACGACAGCCACTTGAACATACACAGTGCTCCTACTACTAGGCATGTGCAGTGGTTCATACGTCAGTACTCCCTCCGATCCTATTTAGTCTGCGCCTAAGTTTTTCCAAAAAAATCTGCAATAGTCTACGCGCTGAGATCTTTCACCCATTCTTTCCAACTGTACCCCTCCACTACCGCTTCAGCGAGTAACTCTCGCATTAACTACGCCAGCTCGCATGCCTTTCTTTAAACCAGAACGAGGAGAAAAGGAAGGGCCAGCCAATCAGTGGATACAACGCATGAGATGGCGTGGGAATCAGCTGCATGCAGCATTTATAGCGATTGTGATCTCCCCGTGTAATCCATCCAAGTACAGGGGTAAAGTAGTCCAAAACATCACAACGGGAGCTCTCCTTGGTATCTGTGTTTGCTCTTAGGCGCAAACTAAATAGGATAGGAGGAAGTACTACACAATCTTGTTGCTAGTGTAGTAAGATATGACGATAACAAATGATGTTGTGCGCATGTCAACTACTCCTATATGTAACATAGTACCGCTTTTTTGACTGTCCGGTCGAGAATGAACGGTGAGATCAATGTTAACAGAACTAGGTCCATAGCGCACGGAGAGTACGGTGCTACAGTACTCCACGAAACATGAACCATATGAAGCACGAATAGTGTTAGGCAGGGTGTATGAAGGGTGCACGGAATGGGAGCAAAAGTTCCCTTCTCGACCCACTTTTGGGTGTTTGGCAGAGTGCATGAAGGGTGCATGAGTCCACACTAGTAGGTTCACAAAAATACACAAAGAGGAAACAACTATATTGAGATGTGAATGCAACCAAACACACCCACATGCTTTGTGCTACAGTGACTGATCTGCACCCTCTGAGTTTGATCCAACGGTCATGTTGCGCCGAGACAAGGACATGCCCATGCAGAGGGCGCCTAAACACCACCGAAGTCCCTCTGCTTCTCGAGGCGCACGACGTTGGTGATGCAGGGTGCAACCGCCCGTAGAGCCCGCTCCCGGTCGACGGGAGCCAGCTCGTCAAAGACGGTGTCCAATGATACGAATGGATTCCGGTGATGGAGCCCTGAAAGGATTCGCCCGGCAACGGCAACGGCAGCCCGCAACCCCTCCTTGTCCAGCTCAGCCCCCACCATCACGCGGAGACGGCTCAGCTCCTCGGAGATATAGGTGAAGAAGGAGACCAGGTCAGGAAGCCGCAGCTCGTTGAAGTCGACCGGGTGGTCGAACGGGTTTAGCCCGACGACTGGCATCGTCGCGCTGGCACGACGGTAGGCATCGCGCAGCCGCAACACGTGCGTGGCAACTTGGTTCACCAAGTGGCTGAGGCGATCCCGGATCTCGTCATGATCGGCCCGCTCGCGCTCCAGCCGGCTCCCCTGACTGCCTATCGTATCTCCCGCTTTCTGCAGCAACGCCGCCGACGCCTCGAGCATCTTTGTGGTGGACGCCTGCCGCTTTTGAAGCTCCGTGAACTCCCGCACATAACGGAGGAGCATGGCACTCCTCTCCTCCTTGAGCTCACGGAGCTCCACATCCTTGGCCCTGAGCTCCGCATCCTTGGCATGGAGCTCCTGTGTTAGGCGCCTCACCTCAGATTCCGTGATCTGCTGCGCCGCCATGGCACCAGGTAGAAGCAATGGGGAGAGGAAGCAAAGGGGGCGAAACGGCTGAAAGGCAATGCAATCTACGGGAAGGCGGAGGGAGCCAGCCGAGGAGCAGGGAATCTTTTGGTTTTCACCACGGTAAAACACGAGTCGACGACTTCTCACATCAGGGAGCAGTGGGTTTTACAGGCGGAGTCATCGTGACTAATTACTGCCTCGCCTGCTCCCGTCAATCAAATAATTAAAAATCCTGCCGCACCTGCTCCCGTCAATCAAAAAATTAAAAATCCTGCCGCACCCAAACACCAGAGCAATGCCGCGGTGGATATTTATATTTACCTGCCGGCAAGTAGATAAAAAAGGGGTGAAAAAACAAATGTGGCGGCGGCCTAGCTAATCGGTCGAACTAGCCCAACTAGCTAGCCACCGTGCTTCACTGATGTACTCGGCGGGAAAGGTGATCTTTCATGATTTGACGACTCATTTACTTGCTTCGGCGCTACGACCGAGGAGGACCCAGAAAACGCGCGGTAGGGCGTCCCACGTCAGGAAGAATATATGTGTGCACCACCCGGGAGGACCCCGAAACCGTGCGGTAGGGTGTGCCACGTCTCGGCACGGAGGAAAAATGTGCGTGTAAAAATATACTGTATCAGACGTAGTACCTATGGTTCGACCTCGGGACCCAGCCAGTCGGTCGAAAACACCCCACTAGCCACACAGCTTCATCATGCAAACGTGGCACGGAGGATAGATGTGGTTAGCTCCGTCTCGACAAGCCACAACGTCTCTTGTTCTAGGTGATTCTTCTATTTTCCAAGCTTTTTTTAGTTGTAATAACACCATGGCAAGCTAGCGCCGCTCTTCGTGTGTGCCCGTGCAAAGGTTAGATGATGGAGAGAAGAGAGATTGAGATCGCAGACCTGGGACCCACCAGTAAGTGAGACAACGGTCATGCACATGTTGACGAGGCACTCCCTCTACTCTACTCAATGCAAGTACTGTATAAAATCAAGTTATGGGACAAAGCCAACAACCATTTGTTTTTTCAGGCTATCGACTTACGCTTTGTAGTCCAGGTTGCCAGTTCGAATCTCGTCTTTCAGATTTGTTAGTTTTAGGTCCAAATTTGATTAATGACAAGTGGGACCCCCGTGTGTTGTTCCGATATTTCAGTGTAGGATGGTTTTTTTGAACAAACACTTTGCGCGGTTAGACAAGTAATGGCACGAGTTACACGTATTTTGCAAGTTTACAAACAAAAATGACAGCGGCATAGAATATCACATCCACCCCGCAGCTTAGATACTGTGGTGATACGAGTTTTTACACCGTTGGAAGTGAGATCCAATGGCTTGGTAGTAGTCTTTGTAATTATGCGCAATTTCCAAACTCTCCAAAGGTTTTTTTGCAAATAAAACATTCAGGCCTCGTGTGTGCCGCTGCATCTTCGATCCAACGGCTCCCTGTTGCTCATATTAGGTGCTCCCCGTAGCTTAATTACCCGCTACGGTGATATGAGCATCTAGGTCGTATGATCAGTGATCAGATGGCACAAGCGTAGTACTTGTACTTTCTGCGCATTTCCCAAACTCTATCAGCCGTATATTGCAAAAAACATTCAAACCTCCTACTGTGGGCCGTTAGATCTCAGTGAACTCGTATCACCATAGAATCTACGGTGCGGGAGCACCTCATATTCTCCCGTGCGAGAAAACATAAGGTGCTATCACAGCTTGGATGCTACGGTGATACGAGCTTGGAGGTCGTTTGATCTGGGATCCAATGGCATCTGAGCAGTCTTTGTGCTTGTAAGCAGTGGCCGAACTCTTTTGGGGCTTTTCTGCAAAAAAACCATTTGAACCACCGAGGAGGTGTTGGGTCACAAATCCAACGCCTCCGAAGAGCTTGTATCACCAAAGCATCTAAGGTGTGGTAGCACATGATATTCTTACATACAGGAGAATATGATGTCCTCCTTCATCTTAGATGCTACGGTGATACGAGCTTCGAGGTCGTTGGATATGGGATCAAAGGGCATCTGAGTAGTTTTTGTACAAATTGTGTGCAATTCTCAAACTCATCAAGGTTTCCTGCAAAAATATTAATACAGATCATGTGAGCTGCTATATCTCAGATCTACAAGTTCCAAGCAACTCGTATCGGCATATAGCATCTAAGGTATGGGGGCACATGATATTCTCCCGGGGAGGAGGGGTGGGGGGTGCACAACCAATCGGTGGTTGGGAGGGTGGGGACAAATATAATCTAAACAACCCTAAACACAGCTCCACAATTTTATCTAAGGTCGAGGGGTTGACCGCCGACAATCATAGCTCCGCCTAAACACAACATTTGCATGTACTGTAGTACTAGACTTAATATTCATGTTTCAGTTTCATGTTCACTTTAAATATTGAACTGCGGACCATGGATGTCTTACATTTTACTCCCTTCGTTCCTAAATATTAGTCTTTTTAGAGGTTTCAAATGGACTGGCACATACGGATGTATATAGACATATTTTAGAGTCTAGATTCACTCATTTTGCTCCGTATGTAGTCACTTGTTGAACTCTCTAAAAGACTAATATTTAGGAATAGAAGGAGTATTTTTGAATTCGTGTCATACATGCATGGTTTGGAAAAATAGATGCACTATACTTATTGGATTGTTGTTGTGTTCGTGCGTGTGTGTCTCTGTGTGTGTGTGTTGTCATATGCTTGATACATACAAAGTTTTCTCACCTCCATATTGTTCATATTTTAAATTTGAATTTGCATTGGAAAACTTACTAGGGATACCATGAAATGTGAAATCCACGTTGAGATCACTATATCACAAACTCACTCTAATTCAACAACTCGTCATAAATCAATTACCACGTTGAGATTAGTATTTGCAAGGAAAATACGGGTATTGTAATACACATAGATTCGTTCGGCAATTTAAAAGGTTCCTTTCGTATTCTCGAATGGTAGGACCCAACGGCGTACCAACCAGACCTTGGCTCGTGTTGATCCTAAAAAAAATAACCGGGCTCGTGTCCTTCGGTGGCGTGTGTGGTACGCACATTAGGCAACCCCAACCAATCGAGCCTCAGTGTTTCAAGTCGAAATATCTGGCGGCCAGAATTCCAGCCCTAGGAAATTCCCCTCATGTCCTCGGTCCATAATGAGTACCGATGAACAAGGGAGGGATGCTTTAGTAACTAGACAACGTTACCTACCGTGCCGAGCACGGTTCAATTCCCTCGGTCGCCGCTCGTCAAGGTCACCCGTCAACTGCATTGCCTAGTACTACTACTACTACTACACCAGGATGAGCACAGAATTGAGCCCGTTTGTTCGTGGCTAGTACTTGAGTTAATATATCAGGCAATGCACTGGTACGGAGGGATTATCCTTTTACTCTGCATATATAACTTGTCTGAAGTCTAACTAAGCAAAATGTTTGACCAAATCCTTTCTTAAGAAATACAACAGGACAGATGTACGGCTTGAAAATTTATTGCATGATGCAGGTTATGATATTGTTTCGAATCCTGGATCTTAAATTTCAGAAAATCCAAAAGTGAGCATAAATTCTTAAAACTGAGCATGGTCACGTGATATGGCACAAATATTACTTCGTAAGTTTTTTCTTCAATTTGAGACAAGCTGCTTATGACAAGTTGCACAAATGACGAGCCAAGGTCTTTTGGATTAAAGACCTGTCACGTTAAGGCGAACGCTTTCACTATTGAAACCGTGGGCGTTTACGTGCCGCCGCGAGTCCCCGCTTCTCATCGGCAGGTGCCGTCCGAGCAAGCGTGTGAGTCGACGGGAGGCGTGCGAGCAGACCGCTGCGCCGGCTGTCAGGGAGGCGTGCGAGCAGACCACTATGCAGGCTCACCGGGAGGCGAGCCCTTTGACCAGGCTCCGTTGCCCACCGTCGTCCCAACTGCTCCCACTTTTAATGTCGCCAGCACCGCAGTTTAAAATCAACCCCGCACTACCCGGTATCGCTACAATCTTCTCTCTTCCTCTCCGATTCTCCTATCGTCTACCTCCAACTAGCCTGACCTAAACATATGCCATGCCGCATCACGATGGTCTGCCCTTAGTGTTCCAGTTTCCTGAGGAAGACACCCAGCCGGAGTCTCAAGAACATAAGGCGCTTTGGGATGAGCTTGAACTAGCCTTGCAGGAAGACGCCGCGCCTGTCCCCGCTCCCATTCCGTCTCCCGTTGCCCCGGCTGCGCCAGCGCCCATCCCCGTGGCATTGATGGGCTGGGAGCCGCACATTGTCGCCGAGCTTGACCCCATGGGGTTCCACGAGGTCCCCGCCGACTTTCACACGCCCGTTCACTTGCCAGCGCATGCGCCTGCGCGTGCACTGACGCGCACGCCCGTGCCGGTGCCCGTGCACCTGCCAGCGCATGCGCCTGCGCGCGCACAGACGTGCGCGCCCGTGCCGGTGCCTGTGCACACGAATGTCTCCGCCGCACTGTTGATAGCGCATGTCCCCGCGCGGGTGCCAGTGCCCCCCTCAGCGGCATGGATGGCCGCCGTCGACCGCTTCCTTGCACCAATGCCAGTCGCCTCCTCCCGCCAGTTGACTCGCTCCGAAGTCCAGAACATTTTGGCCTTCCTTGAAGCTAGGCCAACGTCCAGGAGTACGCCAACAACGGTGCAAGACGCCGCCATCGCCATCGGTCAGTGGCCCGACGACACACAGGGCACGGCAGAGGAGCCGCTTCCCACCGCGAGACGCCCCCGCTGGCGCCGCGTAATCTAAATTTTCCATGAAAAACGTTCAAATTGCCATGCTTAAAATCCGAACGTTTATCAGTTCCGTTTATTTTATATCGATCGTCGTATAATTTAAAGTCGGAGTCAGACTGAACGAAATCTATGGTTTGATCGATTGAATGTTCTGCTAGAGCCGTATCAAATTAAATATAAAATGTCATCAAGCCACATGTATTCCTTGTCATCCAACGACGTAAACTGCTTCAATGTCGAGCGCTTAACACGTTTAGCGTGCAGTTAATTTCATGCCAAAAATAGTGCTAATCACATAACAACACGCAAATAATATCCTAGTACTTAATATCCGCATGCACTTAATATACTTCCAAATTAACATGCATTGCACGTACACACTGACTAGTGCTGCTAGTACGTGAAACTGGTGCCATGACTTGTGAATGCGTCCAGATATGGTCAATGGCAACATCGCCCGCGAGTTCTTCCTGTTTGCCCGTGCGTCTAAACGCGGATGGGGAGGAGAGAGAGAGAGAGAGAGCACACATGGAACCCACCAGTAAGTGAAGGCAAATAGTACTAAAAATAATATTACATTATGTGAACAAAGGGGGGGTACAACAAACATTGCTATTCTACGTATGTTGCCTATTGACGTGCGGCTTGAAGGCCCGGTCGCATGTTTGATCCTCGTCCTTTATTTTTTAATTTGTATATGGGTCCAAATTTGTTTCATGACATGTGGGCCCCTCAGTGTGTAGTTTGTAGCACTTTAATTTGTGGGTCGAAATTTGTTCCATTCCAAGTGGACTATCGGTGTGTAGTTTTGTAGCTTATTTATAATAATTAAAGAGAACATCATAGTTTTTTCAATAATACCATGTTGCGACATTGAAGGTGAGAAAGGACATGCGAGAGAGCAATGACCGAGCCAGAGGGAAATCAACTAGGGGAGTTGCATGGGTTGCAACGGTGTCTGGAGTAGTTGTGGGCCGAATGCTATGAAAATATAATCTAAACCAACCGGAATAAATGCCTACACAAATTAATCCAAGGTTGGAGTGCCCCTCGCAATGTAAATAGCTCCGGCTTTGCGAGGGATGGAGAGGTAGTAGCTTCAACGCGTGGAAGATACAGTGTGAGAAAGCGAGGTCAACCGAGAGACATATAGATAGAGAGACAAAGTGAGTGTGGTCCGACATTCATTGAACAAATATATATGCTCTGGAGAGATATTGTCCGATTGAGCATTTGGCAAGGGTGAGGGCTGTAAGATAGAGCTTGAGAGATGATCCAGTCACAGACGTGTAGATATATTTTGTGCGTGGGAGGAAGCAAGGTCAACCGATCACATAGGGTCGCCGTGCGATCGAAAGAGTGAGACAGGTTGGAGAGAGTGACCTAGATAGACAATGTGCGTGAGAGAGTATACAATGTGAATAGGTCGAATTGGGCTCAAACATGGTGATATATCGTTTTTGTCCGAGAAAGAGCGAGGTCAATCGAGACATACAAAGAGAGAGAGAGAGAGAGAGAGAGAGAGAGAGATTGAGTGAGTGTGGCCCACCATGAGGTCGAAAGAGTGGCGGCGGCTTGGATGGACTGACCTAGATAGACAATCTGCGTGAGAGAGTATAGAGTGTGTCGATCGAGGCCCGAACAGGGAGATATATCATTTGTGTGTGAAAGAAAACGAGGTTAAATGAGACTCAGATAAAGAGAGCGAGATTGAGCGAGTGTGGCCCTCCGTGCAGAAGAAAGAGTGAGACAGTCTCGAGGGAGTGACCTAGATATACAACGTGCGTGCGTGCGCACGAGAGGTTGGGGGGCTAGATAGGCAATGCATGTATTTAGCGCGAGAGGGTGAGAGGGAGAGGGGGGAGAGACAGAGAGCTCGGCATGTGGTGCAATGGCGGGTGTGTGAGGTAAATACATTTGGTAACAGAGTGGAAAAAGGGGTTGTGTAGTTGAGAGACTTAGAGGTCGAAAATGGAGAGAAAGAATGAATGTGTGTTGGAAACTGATAGCTTCCTAAGGTGGTTAGGAGAGGAAGATTGACCGATACAGGAAGTATGTAGCGTTTGTGTGTGGGGGGGGGGGGCTAAAAACAACATTTGAATGTACATAGTACGAGACTTAATATCGATGTTTCAATTCGGTGTACATTGTAAGATTTGAACCGAGGACCAGACTATGGGTAATTATTTCGAATTCGTGCCATACTAAGTTTCGAAAAGTTGACATTGACTCAATTTGTTGTGCTTTTTTGTAGGTCATATGTTTGAATCCATCCAAAAGTTTTCTCACTACCATGGTGTTCATCATATACATATGAATTTGTATTAAAAAAGTAGCATGGATACAGTGAAATGCGAAATCCACGTTAGAATTGGAGATCGCTACGTGACACACACTCTAATTCAAATAACTAACTACGTGACACACACTCTAATTCAAATAACTAATTATGTGACACACACTCTAATCCACGTTAGCGTGGGTACCGTTTCATTTTTTTCAAATAACTCCTCATTAATTAATTTATAGTACTCCCTCTGTTCACTTTTATAAGACCTTGAAGACATTTCAGACAATGTGCAAAACAGTTCATTTTAAGTTGTCTGAAACGACTTACAAAAGTGAACGGAGGGAGTATCTCGTTTTGAATGAATAATTATTGCAAGGAAAACACGGGCATGGTAATACATACATATTTGTTTGGAAATGAAAGAAGATTCGTTTGTATTCTCAAATGTAGGCGCACCAGGTAGACCAGGGTCGTGTCGGGGTGGACGCTGCTTCGGTGCCTTAAAGGCAACTTCCTTTGGGTCAATGACATGTGGGCCAGCCACCTGTTGGGCCCACATGTCATGGACACAAAGGCAGGTGCCTTAAGGCACCGAAGCATAGTCTTGTCGGGGTGGTCGCGTGTGTCAGACGGACGCGTAGTGCCCAGCCACCCACCCCCCCCCCCCCCCCAAAAAAGGACGACGACAAAATAAGTTCGCGCTTCCACGTTTCGGATTGAAATATCTGGCGGCCCCAATTCCAGCCCTGCAAAATCTCTCTTCTCCACCGACCCTTCCGCGCCCAGATTGCTCAAATCCCTAATTTGCCGCCAACCCAAGCAAAGTTCAAATCGCCCCTCGTCTCGTCCTTTCCCCACCGTTCCCCACCTCTGTGCCGAACGACGACGACGAAGACGACGGTCGCGCTTCACCACCGCGCCGGAGCTACCTCATCTACGCCCTCGTCCACCGCACCGGGTGGTCCACCAACAACGTCGGCCGCCGCAACCGACGTGCCTCACAGACACCGAGTTCCACCGCACCAGGTGCGCTTCACCAACGCCGTCTCCCAGCTCACCGGGGCTACTTCACCGAGCACATCGTCGCACCTCCGCCCCCCGAGGCCGTTGGGGCTTCACCAACGGTCTCGTCCACCGCATCGTAGCGCTCCGCTGCCACTCAAGATCTGCATCTGTGCGCGGCCAGCCAACGCTAGCGCATCACCCTCAACGGCTCTGAACTCTGAAGTGACCCGCGCTCTAGCTAGGCGAGCATGCCCAAACGCCGGCCCGAACTAGGTATCCACACATCACTCCCTTGTGCACTGTTCCGACGATGTTTGGATATCCTTTCACTGCTCTCTTAGCTTACACGCTTATGAAACTCTGACTTTAACTCTTATTTCTTCTGGAGATATCATCTGAAACAAGCAAATCCATTTTTTAGCGAAGCATGACGGCACTACGGGATCTGGTACACATCCTGCACACCCGTATAATCTTGTAAGTATCTGTCCTCCGGTACAACATCAAGGTCGATTCCTCTTATTTGATCAACCATTCGCCGTGTCAAAAATGCAGAGGAGGATGCAAGGAGCACAAGGCCTGCACATCCAAGCAAGTGGTAACATGGACTTGTACATGGAACATCCCAAGCGCAAGCAGAGCTGCAGTGAGCCTGTACAACGAGCTAGCGTAAGTCCCTGCATTTCATTTAATTCGTACTGGCATTCGTCTATGATTTGTGTGCAGTGGCTGATCCACGAATTCAAGTTACCAGGGGCGAACATTTAACTTGAAAAATACGAAGGCACTTGCACTCCGGAAATCAACATAACTTGAGAAATGTGAAGCTACATGCACTTTGAAAACCAGCTAATGATCCAAAGTAGTTCAGATTATAAACACTAAATGATGCAAGCACCAAAAAACACAAAATGCAACATGGTGTACAAGGACTACAAACATGGTCTGTACCTGCTTGAATTATTCGTTCTCTGGCTGAAAATATCGAAGTGTAATTGCATGTATAACCAGTGTGCAAACTGCATATCAATATATCTATCCTGCACAAGTATGCCAATAGTTGCAAACAACAGATTAGAAAAGTATTTATGCTATGTTGTCATGATACGGGGACTTTCTAGTCGATGGCCGTTTCCTCAAGCTATGAAAATGCACTATAATTTTCTTGTCATCAATGCCTACAAATCTCTGTCTCTCTCAACATAGTAGATCATCATTAGACACTAAATCCTTCAATGAGCTTGCAAAATGCTTGCATTAGATCCCTCATTAGACACTATATGTTCATCACCAGGAGCATGTAAAATGTTTGCATCAAACCCTTCATTAGCAGTCTGTTCATTAGACACTTCAGGCTCAAGAACAACATGAGCTTGTATGTTTGCACCGGAAACTTGATTAGATACATCAGATTCAGTCAGTTCAGTATTGATTGGGGGAGTTATAAAATAAGTAGAAATTGGTTTCATTTTCTCATAGATTTCCTACATACAAGCAGTTTTACAACACCATCAGGTTTAACTATTGGCCAGAAATTGAAGAGTTGAATTAGATATAATCAGGGATGTGATGTACCTGCTCGTTGCGCATGCTACTCTTGCAAGCTGTGACTGTCCGTTTGCACAAGCTCGATGCCATGCCCGTGTTGCCGCTGCTGCCTCCCACGCAGGCTACACCCAGGGTTGGATCTTCATCTTCTTGTCCTTTCGTTCGCTTGAAGCCCGGCGACCGCCCTCCAACGAGGGCGCGAGGAAGTGCTGTGTCGGTCTGTCCAGCAGCGGCTAGGTTAGGAGTGAACCAGACTGGAGGCTGGAGCGAATGAATTGGGATTTTTCCTGCTGTCGATCGATATGGGAGGCGCTCGTTTGGGCCGCGAGCCTGCTATAGGGCCTGCCTTGCACTTATGTTATTGGCCCATCCAAATTGAAACATTTTTCTTCATTTTTTACATTGCCTGCTCGTGCGTTGGGACGAACAAAACTAGCGTGGGCCAACCTGGATGACTCAAACTAGGTGCACGCTTTCCAGCCACCTGAGGCGGCCGCCCACACCAGCCCCTATGGTGGCGTCGCCCCTTTTTGCGTGTATGATTGGACAGTGAAAAATATTCCAGTGGCGCTTTTGATTTACCCACAGAATGGTTGAATTGCTTGTTTCTATGAATTGAGTTCGCCAATAATGTGAAGGATGCTAGTCTTTTCATCCTATTGTAGATTGCTTAGATCTCGATATGCCAAAAGTAATCGCATGAAATATACAGTAAAAGCCAGTGTGATGTGTGTGGCTACAACTAGTCTGACTACACGTCCTCATATAACATATCCAGGACGCACCATCTTACCAGATTAACCATTCGACTTACCCATGCAGTGTGGGAAGAAAGAAGTATTGGGACTGCGTATCCAAGCAATTGATGCCATGGACTCCTTCGTACAACCTTGTAAGCAAAAAAGAAGTTGCAGTGTGCCTGTACAAAGAACTAGCGTAAGTTCAGTTACCTACTTCTCGGAATTTTAGTTAGCCACTTATTGCAAAATTGTTCAATTACGTTGCTTGGCTTAATTTAGTTTGCTACTGATTACATAATGCCACAGCCTGTTAATCATATTGTAGACTGCGCCTATCTATGTGTTTGATACTTACTGTTAAGAATTACCTGCTTGCCTTAACTTAAATATCTACTTGTTTGTTTAACTGCTTTGCTGCTGTAACAGCGGGTTACAATGATGTTAATAACTACTTTTCAGCATCCAATTGAATCTCTTTAATTCCTTGTTTGTTTAACTGGTTTGCTGTTATAACTCCCAGTTGAGATGTTTTGCTAACTTCAACTTTTCTAAATCCAATCGGAACTTTAATGGCAAAACAGGTTAGCCCAAGATCAAAGAGCGAGGTCCCCATGGACATTGCATCATCCCACGGCAGTGGCACCGGCCCAATCGTGCATTATGAATTGCCAACTGCTGATGCTGTAGAGGTTAAACTAGTGGTAGAAAGAGATTCTGCTTCTGCACTTAGAGATGAAGTTGACATGTTGAGGAAGCAAACAGCACAATCACAAGCAGTACTCAAGACAACCATTAAATATTTGGTGGATTTCAAAACGAAGCAAGCTGAGACTGACCAGACTGTTAAGGTCCTGAAGGAAAAAAGGAAATCAAATTCCTACTTGGTAAATCATAGGTGAAATGTTCTTTCCATCGTTGAATGACCTTTGTGTTGTCTGTTCATGTAATCAATCAAACCATTTGTTTTAGAGATCATGTAATAATTGTTTTTTTGTTTTTTGGTTTGTAATTTTATTTGAGCACAAGTCTATATTAATTGATAGGACTCGGAGACATTTCATTTGGATTGCTGTGCGAGACCTACAAATATGCCAATCGGGCTGAATGTGCATTCAGCAATAGTAGTAGTATAGATGGACCATAAGTGGCACGCATCGGAAAGGGCCAAGATGCTGGCTAAAAAAGGATGCTGTTGTAGCCAAAAAAAGTACAGCGGCCTGGCTTATGTATGTTAGTTGATATTATTGATCCATATACTCTATGAGTGTTTATATGTCTGTTAGTTCTGTACATTCTTGGTTGATTGACTTGGTATTTGAATCTTGATACATCGCTTGTGTACATATCTAAATGGGAGTACACATTATGCTGCGTGTGACATTTGAGTTGGACATGAAGTGTTCCAAATATTCGAATTCACCTTAAACTGGATTCTAGCTTCTGCATGTGAGTATCGGCATTTGTAAACCATATTCATATATGACAGTGGAATATATCTTTGTCGTCCTTTTGAAGATATATAAAAACGCATAGAATGATTTATAAAGATTCATATAGGAATACAAAATGGATTCGAATTTAGTTGCCAGGGTAAACGTGGATGCTTATTGTCCCAAAATTCGAAAGAAGCGGCAAAATGTCCACTCCTACATCGGCTGCCCGAAGCCAAGTGTTTGGGAGATGGAAATTACTGTCTACCCATTACACGGACAATCCATCGGCCCGATTTCCACTGCTCTAAATAGGGGTAGGTTAGTAACTTCAATTAGACGTGACACGACCGCCTCTGAGCCCATTCGGACACGGTGGGCGTCAAACATGGGCGGCAAAACACATTTGATTCAAGCTCGTCCGAAAGACCTCTGTTTCTCCCTCCATTCCCCATTCATACACGGTGGGCGGCAAAACAAACTCGACTCGGCCGAAATCGATCTAGGCAAATATTTTCAATAGGGGCAGGTTTGTAACTTCACTCAGACGTGACACAACCGCCCTACCTGTCAGCCCCGTTCATACACCGTGGGCGCCAACCATGGGCGCCAACCACCCTCTCCTCGCCCGAAATCGCTCTTGGCAAATATTGGCGAGATGCGAGATTACCGTCCTATCCCCAACCGACGAGACGTCCAAATTTTAAACGGGGGCTAAGTTCGTAACTTTCCCATATTTCAGACAGGTGCGTCCCAAAAACATGGTTCCCCGTAGCTCTCCCTCCATTTTCCCATTCATACACCGTCCACGCTAGAACACCCCATCCCCACACCAGCCTCCGTCCGCCACCCCATCCATTGCCGCCGTCCTCCACCACATCCATCGCCACCGTCCTCCACCATGACGGAGCGCATACCAAGACCGCGTCGTCCACTGCTAGAGATGGACGTTTCTCATCCACGGCGACGGACCAATAGCCTTGCATCGCATCCTCTCGCTTCATCGGCGCCACCGTCCTCTTTGCCGGGGCCGCTCACACGACCTTCTCTTCCACCGCAACGGGACTTATCCCCCGATGCACCCGTCTACCGTCGCAGATCTGCTTCAACGCCACCGACAGCCATCGCACCCCCGATGCCTACACGGCGCCGCAAGAGAGGTGGTACTTCATATCTCCTCAACTTTTTGATCTCAACCAGAAAATAGATCTTAACTTGGTTACTATACTTTCTTTTCAGCTCTTAGAATTTAGTTCTTAGTTCGAAGCAAACAATGGATGCTAATATCATTTCTCCGGTTTGCAGCTTCAAATCTGCCATGGCACAGCCATAATACGGTTTAATTGATCATGCTTAGGGTTTAATTGATCATGTTGGTTCCGTGGTGGTTTCTTTAATAGAAATCGGAGGGGAAACCTTCTTTTGCTAAAAAAATATGCTTAGAGTTTCCCCCTTTCTGTGTGTGGTCTGGCCAACACGGTTGGGGAGGTGAACTTTGCATATGCAGGGGTTTATAGGGAGACACTCTCCGAGTTGAATCCGCAATGCATTCCATAGATAATCTGACTACTTTTTATGTTTTCATGAATCTCAGATTCTGAACAGCATCATAATGATTATGAGCTTGCGCGCATGAAAATAATAAAGCAGAACAATGCCATGGCTGTCAAACTTGGCATTAAGGGACTGAAATCATGTCTGGATGCAATGCAATGCAAACGCTCTCCACCTACAGATTCATGCTCAGAATATGATCCTAACAGTGATTCTGAGCTAGAGGGAGACCTAAGTCAATGTAGCTCCCTAGTGGAGGAGTCAGAGGAAGATGCCCTATCTTATTCACCCATCAAGGTACTTGCTCTAACTTTCCAAGGTTACATTGCTCGCACATATCTTGCAACTGATGCTTTGCAGTGCTTCTACTTTGTTGAACTGCCATTAGCTTAGTTTACACATCGTGTATGTGAATACGCCCTGCCTATCCATTTTCAGTACATATTCCATCTGTCATCATACCATATTTATCCATTCAAATGCTGTTCTTGTGTATCAGACGTTCAAAACGAAGAGGGCAATTGCTGATCGTGGAGGAGCACAAGCAAAGTATTTGGAAAAGGTAGTGGCACCTGATAAATCAAATAGCCCATTAGGTGTAGTTGCAATATCACCTGACCCACAAAACACCCCAACTCTAGCAGACTCTAGCCCTACTACACTGGTCATTTCTGATGCCCCAACTCAGGAGACCCCAACTGCAGCAAACAGCATGATTATGCCAGTTGACATAGCACCAGCTGTATGACGCAAAACCCCCATTCCAGCAAAGAGTACACCAAATCCAGTTGCCAAATCCCTTTTCGAACCAGAGAGAGCCCCAATTGGAGAAAATAGGACCCTTGTTCCATTTCTTCCCAGTTTAGAAGACGAAGCTTATGTTGTTGTCAGGAACTTTGTGCGCATCTTTCCTTCATGGAAAGATTATACCGCAGACATAGAACAATTTCCAGTCTTCCTCCGCAACTTACGTGTAAGTAATGTACTAATGTTATTCATGGTCATTACTGCATATGTTTCTGCTAACACAAGACACAAGATTTCATTCTTTTAAATAGGCGAGGAGCAAACTGGATTGTGATGACGAGCAAGGGTTGGTTGCGCTTTTCAAGCACTCGTTGATGAAGTATCATTCCTATCTGAGGCAAGCGCACTTCGATGGCAAGCCTCTGAATGAAATTTCTGTAAAGTCTTCAGTGCTACATTTATCCGACGGTGACTGGAATAATCTTGTTACACATTAGTATCGGCTGCAGCGTAAGGTACTGTCTATGATATCACATCCCAATTTGAACTACATTTCTACATTTGCCTTAATGTGTCAATTGTACAAAAACTGTTAGCAGAAGAACATTCATTCTCAAGGGACCACAGAATCTCGCAATTATACTGCACACTGCATTGCTCTTGTGAGTACCTCTTGCCCTGTATGACCATACTTACTTTCATAGCTGTTTGATTATGTAGCATCACTGCACATGTTAGCCTCGTAATCATCCATTTGGTGGACATTATAAGATCCATATGGACTCTTACATAAATTTAGAATCAACCCAATGCTTTTGAAGAGGTTTAGCTCTGCAGTCCTCTTGTAAGGACTGAACGTGGTCTATCACTGTACTTACATTAACAGCTACTCCCTCCGTCCCATAATATAAGAACGTTTTGTATAGTACACCAGTGTTCAAAACACTCTTGTATTATGGGAAGAGGGATTGGTTCATTTTGTAGCATTCTGCATCTTATCTCCCTCGCCCACCATTTACTAAAAAAGATCAGATCTATATTTAATCTTACCAACAAGTAGAATACACAGACAATGCCAGTGCAGAAGTGTAGCCCATTGCTCTTGTCAGTACATTTTGTCCTGTAACGCTTGTACTTCCAGGGATTGTAGCATCAATCTGCATCTTATCTTCATTATCCTCTATCCCTTCAAGTATTATCATATCTATAATTACTCTCTACAAAATGTAGAGTACAGGCAATGCTTATGAAGAAGATTCTGTGCTGAAATTCTTGAGTTATCCTTCCCTTGACATGGAGAAGGGCATTATAAAGCCGGTGTTAACTGTTAATGTAAGTCAGTCCTTCTAAAGCCTTTATCCTCATCTGTTGTTTAATTTTCTCATACTCCCTATCGTTTACTACTGTTTAGTTTGCTGTTTCTACCAAAATGCATGTTTGCAGGAACCGTAAGTTCTAAGTTTTACTTGTAAAACCAAATTCCTTATTCATACCATGCACATTACTTAATACTCCCTATATGTATGCTTGTTTTTGTGGATCTATAATCCAGTGTGTGGTGAAGCAGCCCACGTTTGCACCTTGTCATCTCCTGTTTTATCTTACTGATGTGGATGATGATATGAACAACATGCCATGCACATTATCCAAAATAGATACAATGATTTTCTTTGCCCTTCATCTATGCTTGTTATGTTGACATGGTAATCCAGTAGTTTGGTGAAGCTCCCCACATTATGAACAATGCCAAATTATGCTATTGATATTTTGAACTTACTCTTTATTTTCTATTTGAAATTGGATGGAATTGACAGCACAGTTACCATCTTTGTTTATACACGTGCAAAACCTGTCATCTCTCTGCTTTGTTTCAGGGTGATATGCCTGATGGCATGCACAAGTCTGCTGAAGGCTGTGAGACAAACCCAACATATATTGCAGCAAAGAAGGCAAAACATCTTGAAGATAGCGAGACAAGCCCAAAGTCTTGTCTTGATGCAGTGTTCAAGTTACTTGAGACTAACAGTTAGCCAAGCTCACAGAATTCGTTGTCTGAATCAGTTCGAGTTCTTCAGTCCCAAGTTCTAGCAGAAAGGCATTTTGCAACTCAACTTTGACTTGAAGTCCTATCTCTAAGAAAGATAGCGGAGAACACCAATGAGAACCTCATCGCTAAACAGCTACACCTGGAAGCTATGACCGATATGCTAGGCCGGTCTCACAGCCTTGCTCAGCAGCTTGCGCAGCAGTTCCCCCGCAAGTCTAACCTTTCTTGAACTATCTTGGAAGTGGTCTTGGTTCAGTATTATTTTGTTACGCTGCAATGGTGCCCAGTTTTTGTAATCTGCTTCTTCGTTGCGCTTTATGATCACTGGTGGCGAACTTCGATGCCCAGTGGATGTAATATACCTTAAATCCTTTATTTTATAGTGTAGGTTTATTCTTGGTTACTATGCCGTAATTTCTTTATTGTATAGAGTAGGTTTCTTCTTAATTTCTACTAGTTACTGCCATCATTCGCTATCTGAAAAAAAATCAGATGTAGTCGACCCGGCCGAAACATTCGACTCTAACGGGCCAGGATTTTAGCGGGCCACAATTGGGCCGGCCTGCATCTTTCTTGGGCCCGAATGATTGGGGCCTTCACACATTGCGCCAAGCCCAAACTTACACCAGCCTATATTTTAGTTGGGCCTTTTGTCGACCCAGCGCTTAGTTTGGCCCAGGTAGCATTGGGCCATTAACAGACTGAATATTCTACTGGCCTGTTACGGCCAAGATGAAACCACAGGCCTTTAGCAGGCCAAAATGCATGTTGGGCCTCAATTTTCACTAGTCGTCTACGGGCCTTCAGCAGGCCGAAATGTAGATCGGGCCTTTTTGGGCCCAGTTAGCTCACGGGCCGTTACCAGGCCGAAACATATCTCGGGCCTTTAAGAGGCCGAAAGCTTAGTACAGGCATCAACGGGCCGAATTACGCGACAGGCCTTTAACAGGCCCAAAGTCACGTTGGGCTTAACTGTTGCCACCTTTAGCACGGGCCGTTAGTGGGCCCGATGTCCCGTCGGACCATATATGGCCCATGGGCAGCACGGGCCATTCCCAGGCCGAAAGTCACACCGGGCTGAAATGGGCCCATGTCTACATCAGGCCTCTAACAGGCCGAAAGTCACTGGGCTATAGTTGGGCCCAAATATTTGGCAAACAATTAACGGGCCAGATCTGGCTTCGGGCCGCAAATGGGCCCAAATATTGGGCGAACAATTAACGGGCCAGATCTGGCTTCGGGCCATAAATGGGCCCAAATATTGGGCGAACAATTAACAGGCCAGATCTGGCTTCGGGCCGTAAATGGGCCTTTATTAAGCAGGCCGTTGTTGGGCTGGCCCACTAGTACCTGATTAAGTACTACGAGCCTTTGACTGGGCCGGCCTTTTTAACCTATATGGGCCTCTGTTGGGCCCAGCCACGTGTCGACGTATCATAGGCATGTCTCCTCCAATGGACGGGCGACATCTGGCCCACTGACGAGCTGACGGGTGTTCCCTTCAGCCAATCAGAATTTTACACGTGGAAATTTCCCATTGGTCAGGGCTGTTAACGGGTTATTGGATCCAAAATCCGACCCGATAGCTTAACGGCATTCCGTTACGGTGGATGCCACGTGTCGGTCACCCTTGACGAAAGCACTTCTGTGACGCGCGATTTATCGTCATGGAAGTGGACACTTCTGTGATGATAATTTTGGTAATGTCATGGAACACTTCTACGACAGCACAGGTATGACTATCTTGATTCTGTCATAAATTTGTCATGGATGTACATGCATGACAAAAAACGTGACCTACTGTGACAAACACGTATCATCACGGAAGTGTATTTTTTTTGTAGTGCGATTCGGTGTACTACCCTACTCCAGTGTGGTGTGGTGGATTGCCTCTTGGGCTAAGGAAGAACTAGTACAGGGGAAGAACAGCCTCCTGAGGAGAGGTGTTCTTGTGCTCGATGAGCTGGTGTGGTGTCTCTCTAGGCCAGTCTAGATCAGTCGTCCCCCTCTATGGTGATGGCTAGTCCTATTTATAGAGGCCCTGGTCCTCTTCCAAAATATTGAGCGGGAAGGGATCCCACAACGGCCAAGTTTGAAGGGAGACAACTTGTACAAGTTATCCTGACTAAAGGTGGTCTTCGCCTGCCAAAGGCTCTGGTGGTGACGCCGTCTTGGGCTACACGGTGACCTCCGTCTTGTTGTCCTGCTGGTCTTGGTCTCGTTGCGCCGATATGGAAACCTTTGTCTGATGCCTCGGGACTCCTCGCCTGCGCTTGCATCTTTAGCACGAAAGAGGAAATGAGGACACTGCGCGCGCTGGCACCCGCCTGGCCCCGGTCATGATGGCTTACGTCACCGGAACCTCGCGAGGTGCCCCTTGCCTTGATCTCTCCGCCCCTCGTGAGCCAGCCTGGTGAGGCCGCCTCCGAGGAGGTCCTGCGTTGTCCTCCTCGCGAGGCTTGGGCCCTCGCGAGGGTCTTGAGTGTTTGCTGCTGAAGATGGGTCGTACAGGGCCGCTGGTGGAGCCACGCTGTGGGCCGCAGGCAGGCAAGTCTGGGGACCCCCGTTCCCAGGAGGTCGACAGCAAGGGTGTGAACTTCGGGATACATCGTCATCTCAGCATGCCTCGGTTATCTCTTACCCGAGCCCTTTACTTATGCACTTTACATTGTGATAGCCATATTGTTTCTTGTCATATATCTTGCTATCACTTTGTTGTTTATCTAGCTTAGCATAAGTTGTTCGTGCACATAGGTGAGCCTAGTTGTTGCATGTTTTGTGCTTGACAAATTAACCGCTAGGTTTATTCCGCATTTGTTCAACCCTAAACCGTAATTATTTTAAAGCGCCTATTCACCCCCCCTCTAGGCGACATCCTCGATCTTTCACATGGGAAATGCCCTTCTCGTGTGAACTAGTCCTTTAGGTTTTATGGGAGCTTCAAAGAAGGTGTTGTCAAATATTAATGGGAGTTCCTCGCCCAGGTATAATTCTTCCCTTCATTCACCATCTCAATCGCTTGTTCTGTTGTTTACCTTCTCGAATTTTCGTGTAAGCTTTGTAGTTCAGAAAAAATATTTTGTTTCTTATATCATGTGGTCAACACAATAGAGAAACAGAAGAGAACATTTATCGTTTAGTTCATGTTTTAAATTTATGCGTGTTTAGGAAGTTTCCATATTTAAATTTATCATTTTCATAAATATACCTATAACCCTGAAGCTTGTTGAGTTTATAGGTTTTCTTGGCCTGATTCCATCACATTATCAACCATGTGGTCCATCCACAGATGCATAAGGAAAATGTTCCAATAAATCACTAGACATGTCCTTGCGGAAATACTTCATCTTGCCTTTTTTATGTGTACCATTTGTTCGATGTGTATGAAGCGTCTCAAACCTCCATACATAGAGGCCCGCGGTTATATATTGATTGCGTGAGGGTTTACATGGTTCGGTTGTAACACCTAACAACCAGGAAGAGATTACAGGAGGATACATACAGATAGACATGCACAATATTTAAACAGAAAAGATCTCCACCTATCTCTACCTATCTAGGCGTGGCATACAAGTCACAATATAAGTCAGTTAACACCCTCCCATAATCATAACTTCACTAAGTTAAGATTACGCTTAAACTCTTCAAATGGTCTTGTAGGTAATGCCTTTGTAAACCCATCTGCAACCTGATCCTTTGAGTTAACAAACCGAATTTCCAATTCCTTGCTAGCAACTCTTTCTCACACAAAGTGATAATCAATTTCAATATGCTTAGTTATTGCATGAAACACAGGGTTGGCAGATAAATAGGTAGCTCCAAGGTTGTCACACCACAGACAAGGAGTTTGTGTGTGACATATACCAAGTTCTCTTAGCATAGATTTAACCCATATAATTTCGGTTGTTGCATGTGCCAATGCTTTATACTCTGCTTCAGTACTTGATCTTGAGACTGTAGCCTGTTTCTTTGCACACCAAGAGATCAGATTAGGACCAAAAAAGACTGCAAAGCCACATGTTGAGTGTCTGTCATCCAAGCACCCTGCCCAGTCAGAATCAGAGAAAGTGCTAACAATAGTAGATGATGACTTGTTGAAAGTCAAACCAACACTTAAAGTATCCTTCACATATCTCAATATACGTTTTGCAGCGGTCCAATGAGCAGTAGTAGGAGCATGAAGGAACTGACAGACTTTGTTTACAACAAAGGAAATATCAGGCCTAGTAAGAGTTAAATACTGAAGTGCACCTACCAAACTCAGGGGCGGCGTTCGGCGTGCCATGCTACCCCAGGGGCGAGTCCGAAGAGAGTGGCTCCCACACCAGGCAAGCCTTCGAAGAGGAAGGCAAACACTGAGACATCCGAGCTTTCATCGAAGAGGTACAGATTTGTAAATATGCCCCTTAGCAGTCGCATCCAACTGTGACTTTTTCATTTGTCCTGTATCAGGAAAAGAGTTCACCAGACTATGTCCGGGGATCCGGCCGGTCATACTCCCAGCAGCAGGGATCCAAATCCTGCCACAAAGATAGGGGCTGATACAGGAGCGAGGCCGGATTGTCCTTCAGCAGAGGATTCAGATGATGTATCCGTCACAAACTCGGAAGTGGAGAGCGCCATGAATCATCGGCGCCGAAGGGCCGCTTTACGAGACCCCAGCTTTACAAAAGAGGTGTTTAATGCCTTCAGCTCAGCTGATGCATACATCCGAGCTGCTCGAGATGGGCTTAACAGAGCCACGGTTCAGCATTTGAAAGATATGCAGGTAAGTTTATATTGTCCAAATATGATAATCATATGCCAGTAGCCCCCGAGACTTGAAGCAGTTGGTACAACTGATTTAAGGATCGTTGTATAAGCAGGTTCTTACGGAGAAGAACAACCTGTTATCTCAAGAGCTAGAAGATTGTCGGACACAACTAACTGTTGTTACCACCGAACTAGAGAAATCCAAGAAGGCGTCACCTGGTAATATTCCCCTCCATCGAGAAAATATAATCATATGCCAGTAATGCTAACATTGTTGCATATATCATGCCATGATCGTCAGATAAACTGAAGGAGGCACTGGAAGTCGCGCAAGCGAATGAACAAGAAGCCATAAGGCTATAGTCTGCGGGCGAACGTGTGCTGAAACGGGTCAGAGAGGAGAAAAACAAACTCCGAGATTCCAAGACCCAGCTGGGCGAAGAGCTAAAAGATGTGCGGGCCCAGCTGGCTGACTCCGTGACGGAAAATAAGAGGCTATGAGGCGGCATATTTTGTATGTGTTCAAACTTTCCTCCGTGTAATTCGGTGAGGAGAGGAACTAACAGAGTTATGTCTGTAGGTATGCTGACTGGCCGTCCCGAGGAGGAGATGTCCGGATACTCAGGCGATCTGCTACAAGAGCTATCGCAAATGCACGAGCAAGCTCGGCAGGCGATGCAAAGTGTTGCCAAGGCCCTATGGCCATCCGCCTCCCTCCTGGAAGTATGGAGGAGCTTGTACAACTATTCAAGGGAGCGCAGCGGCGTTTCCGATTATGGAAGATATCGGCCTGCCGGGAAGGTGCGCGAGAGGGCCATGGTGAAAACACGCTATACCAAGCTTGATCCGAATCGTATGGCCTGGGTCGGACCTCTAGGGTCAGATGGCAAAGAAGTTCCTGTTAATTTGGTATATGACCAAGTAGAAGTAGCCTCCTAATATTCCCAACAGGATTGTAAGTTAGACAGCCTGCTAGACGGTATAGAGGAGGAAATTTTTGAGTCCAAGTGACTATGTACTTTCCTTGACATATTTGTCTCTAGCTGAATTGTAAAACGATTGTCATGGCAAACCTTTTCGCTTCGACCTCTGGACCCGAAGGTGCAGAGTGTTTCCGAATACCTGAGCGGTAAAATAGATCGGGGTATGCGTGGAAACCAAGCATAGGGGTCATAGGTTCTTGAACAGACAAGTTGTACCTGGCTAGTTATGTTATATTATAGTATGATTGTAAGAAACATCTTCCAGAGAGAATAGTTCCGTTAAGGTTTCCTTTCCCTGGGTGTGCATGCGTTAATGTGCATGTCCGAACTGTGATTAAGAAAACCGCAGCATACATATCATCTGGGGGTTCACAATGTGGTGAATGCAAAGAACATCTTTAGTCCGCCGACCGAATATTCCCTTAAGAACGCTAGCTTTCGGCTTCACCCAGTCTGAGGTACACATCCAGATGACCCGGCAGTAAAAATCGCAGAGGTGCTCCCTTTATGCCCTAGCCGAACTAACGGGAACGTATGGCATAAGCACAGGAGCCAGGCAACCCAGCTTGGCCAAAACTTAAGTCATATCGATGCATATAATGGCGAAGAAAAGGTACATATGGAGAAAACGTATATGTAGTGAGCTTGATGCTCGGGAAATAATAATAACAAGCTTCTGTCCAAGAAGCCCCCAGGTATAATGGACGTACATATTTGAAGATGTGTATGTCACAGGTGCACGGTTCAGCCGCGCGAAAGTGTTAAGGCTAAAAAAAGAAAAGGAAGAATGAAAAGAGAAGAAAAAATAATGGACACAACAGGGAGGAGGAGACGAACAAAGAATTCGGCGCTAGGCATAGAATCTTCAGAGTCTAGCCGCGTTCCAGGGGTTCGGCTCTAGGCGATTGTCTGAGGCATCACACAGGCGGTACGCTCCTCCGGTGAGAACTTCGTCAATGATGAAGGGACCCTCCCATTTGGGCTTGAGTTTGTCCTTTTTCTTCTCCGGCAAGCGTAGAACGAGTTCGCCAACATTGTAAGTCTTGGCCCGTACTTCTCTGCTTTGATATCTGCGGGCCTGTTGTTGCTAAAATGCGGAACGGGCTTTTGCAACATCGCCCTCCTCCTCCATGGCATCTAGGCTGTCCGATCAAGCTCGGGTTCTCTCTCCTCGTACATGCGCACTCGAGGTGAGTCATGAATAATATCGCAGCGCAACACAGCCTCCGCCTCATACACGATAAAGAAAGGTGTATATCCAGTAGTGCGGTTGGGCGTGGTCCGCAACCCCCAGAGTACGGAGTCGAGGTCCTCAACCCAGTGCTTGTCTGATTCTCTCAAAGACCGCACTAGCCTGGGTTTAATGCCGCTCATAATAAGACCATTGGCCCGTTCGACTTGACCGTTTGTTTGCGGGTGATAGACAAAGGCGTAATCGAGCTTGATGCCCAGATTAGCACACCAGGTTTTCACCTCATCGGCAGTGAAATTGGAGCCGTTATCAGTGATGATGTTGTGTGGAACACCATAACGGTGCACAACACCGGATATGAATTATATGACTGGCCCGTCTTCGGCCATTTTAACTGGTTTGGCCTCTATCCACTTAGTGAATTTATCCACCATGACCAGCAGATACTTTTTCTTATGGCTTCCTCCTTTAAGGGGTCTGACCATATCGAGCCCCCAGACCGTGAAAGGCCAAGTGATGGGGATCGTTTGTAGGGCAATGTGTGGCATATGGCTCTGGTTGGCGAAAAGCTGACATCCGACGCAATGTTGGACAAGGTCCTGTGCATCTGCTCGGGCCGTTGGCCAATAAAAACCTGTATGGAAGGCCTTGCTTACAAGGGCCCGGTCCGCGGCGTGTTGACCACCGAGACCGGCATGAATTTCAGCCAAGAGTTGCCGCCCTTCTTCCTCGGAGATACATCTTTGAAGTACTCCGGTAGCACTTTTCTTGTATAGTTCTCCGTCATGAACCTTGTAGGCTTTCGAACGCCGGACAATGCAGCCAGCCTCGTTCTAATCCTCAGGTAGTTCTCGCCTATTAAGGTAGGCCAAGAAGGGTTCGGTCCATGGGGCGATGACTGCCATAATGAGATGAGCCGACAATGCTATTTCGGTGGCTAAGCCGCCGATGGTGTTAGTGTGTTCGGAAGCTGGGGTTGTGTGCGGGTCCGGACTGGTGTTGCCGCTCTCCCCTTGCCACACCACGGATGGCTTAAAAAGCCTTTCCAGAAAGATGTTAGGTGGGACAGGGTCGCGCTTGGCGCCGATGCGAGCAAGGACAACCGTCGCTTGATTGCTTTCTCGAGCCATATGATGAAACTCGATCCCCTCGAACCGGGCTGACATTTTGAGCACGGAGTTATGGTAAGCTGCCATCTTTGGGTCCTTGGCATCCAAATCTCCATTTATTTGAGATATCGCAACGTTTGAGTCCCCGTGCACTTCCACGTGTTGTATGCACATGGAGACAACCATCCGAAGACCATGCAATAAGGCCTCATATTCGGCTGTGTTATTGGAGTCTGTGTATAGTATTTGGAGTATGTACTGGACTACGACTCCCGTGGGGGATGTTAAAACAACGCCCGGTCCTAACCCTGCCAACATTTTGGAACCATCGAGATACATAACCCAGTTGGAATATGTGTCATACTCTTTAGGGAGTTCGGCCTCTGTCCATTTGGCGATGAAGTCAGCCAGTACTTGTGATTTAATGGCGCGACGCGGTTTGTATGTTATGTCGAATGGAAGGAGCTCAATGGCCCATTTGGCAATCCGGCCCGTAGCATTGCGGTTGTTTATTATGTCATTGAGTGGTACTTCGGAAGCCACCGTGATCGAACACTCCTGAAAATAGCGTCGTAGCTTCCGGGGTGCCATGAAGACCGAGTATGCTATCTTTTGATAATGATGGTACCGGGATTTGCATGGTGTGAGGACAGTGGATACGTAGTATACTGGCTTCTCAAGCGGGAATTTGTGTCCCTCTTGCTCTCGCTCAATGACGAGCACGGCGCTCACCACCCGGTGTGTTGCCGATATGTATAATAACATGGGTTCGTCGACGTTCGGCGCGGCCAGGATTGGGTTGCTCACTAGAAGGGCTTTTATTTCTTCCAGTCCGGCCGTTGCCGCATCCATCCACTCGAAGTGATCGGTGCACCGGAGAAGGAGATAAAGTGGCAGTGCCTTTTCTCCCAATCTGGAGATAAAGCGGCTTAAAGCTGCCATGCAGCCGGCGAGTTTTTGGGCCTGTTTGAGGTCCGTTGGCGTAGCCAATTGTGACAGAGCTCGGATTTTGGTTGGATTTGCTTCAATTCCTCTATTGGAAACGATGAAGCCCAGTAGTTTTCCAACGGGGACACCGAAAACGCACTTTTCCGGGTTGAGCTTGATGTCATACGCACGGAGGTTGTCGAATGTGAGACGTAAATCGTCTATTAGTGACTCGACGTGCCTAGTTTTGATGACGACGTCGTCCACATATGCTTCAACTGTCTTGCCGATCTGTTTCTCCAAGCATGTTTGAATCATGCGTTGGTAGGTGGCCATGGCGTTTTTTAGCCCGAAGGGCATGGTGTTGAAGCAGAATGGCCCATATGGGGTAATGAATGCCGTTGCATCTTGGTCGGACTCCTTCATTTTGATTTGATGGTATCCGGAATATGCGTCGAGGAAGCACAGTGAGTCGTGTCCTGCGGTAGCATCAATGATCTGGTCAATGCGGGGGAGGGGGAAGGGATCCTTAGGGCAGGCCTTATTGAGGTCTTTGAAATCGACGCACAGGCGCCAGGATTTAACCTTCTTTGGTACCATCACCAGGTTTGCTAGCCAATCTGGGTGTTTTATTTCTCTAATGAATCCTGCTTCGATTAGCTTGCCTAGCTCCTCCCCGATAGCTTGACGTTTGGGTTCGGAAAAGCACCAGAGTGTTTGCTTGACCGGTTTATATCCCTTCAATATATTGAGGCTGTGTTCAGCCAACTTGCTTGGGATTCCTGGCATATCAGAAGGGTGCCAGGCGAATATATCCCAGTTCTCACGCAGGAACTCTCGTAGTGCGGTGTCAACCGTTGTGTCTAGTTGTGCTCCGATAGATGCTGTCTTCTTGGGGTCCGTTGGATGGACTTGGAATTTGACTATTTCTTCTGCTGGTTTGAAGGAGGTGGATTTGGGACGTTTGTCCAGGATTACATCGGCCCTGTCCATCGTGGAGCGCAGAGTGGTTAATTCTTCAGCCGCAAGGGCTTCAGATAGTGCCTCAAGGGCCAGGGATGCGGTCCTGTTTTCGGCGCGGAGTGCTATGCCCGGATCACTGGCGAGAGTGATTATGCCATTGGGCCCGGGCATCTTGAGCTTCATATACCCGTAGTGAGGTATAGCTTGGAAGCGTGTAAACGCATCTCGTGCCAATAGGGCGTGATATCCGCTGTTAAAAGGGGCCACTTGGAAGGTTATTTCTTTGGACCGATAGTTCTCCGATGTGCCGAATACCACGTCGAGCGTGATTTTGCCCGCGCATCGCGCCTCCTGACTGGGAATAATTCCTCGGAAGGTCGTGCTACTTTGCTCAATGCGGCTCATGTCTATTTCCATTTTGCTGAGTGTATCCTTGTAAATGAGGTTTAGTCTGCTACCGCCATCCATGAGAACCTTGGTGAGCCGAAAGCCGTCCACGATTGGACTGAGGACCAAGGCGGCCAGTGCCCGGACTGCCCTGAATTTTGGTTCGTCACTGGCATTAAAAGTAATGGCCGTGTCGTTCCAGGGGTTTATTGTTGCGACTTGGCAGACTTCAGCGAGATCGCGGAGTGCCCTTTTGCGCTGATTTTTTGAGGCAAAAGTTCGAAGACCGTCAATACTCTGAGGTCGTCATCCTCCGGGGGGTGTTGTTCTGGGGTATTTTTGGTGAGGAGATCCTCGCCGCTCTTGGCTACTTGCCGGAGTATCCAACATGCTCTAAGGCTGTGGGATGGTATGGTATCCGGTGTTGCATGTATTTTGCATGGCCTGTCGAGCCATCCCTCCAGAACGGTTCCACGCCCCGTGATGTGCTTAGATTTCTTTACTATTGGATATGGTGCGCTGCGAGGGTGCACCCTTTTTGTCCGGAGGAAGGGTTGAGTGGAGAACGGTGGTTCCCAGAGAGCTGCTTGAGTTTTCCAGGCACTTTCCATTGCGCAGTACTTCTGTATGATGGTTGCCAAGTCAGCAAAGTGTAATATGCGATGGTGATTGATGGTGTTGAGGAGTCCTTCGTCTGTGCAGTTATTGCAGAATGCGGATATCGCGTCTTCGTCATAGCAATCTTTAATCTTGTCTTTGACAAGGAGGAATCTGGCCCAGAAGTGATGGACCGTTTCCTGAGACTGTTGTCGTATGTACATGAGATCGCGTATATCCGGGTGGGTGGGTGGATTTAAATCCGAACCCTGGCCCAATTTGGGATCCGGAGTTCGAGAAACTTCCGAATTTGATAGTTCGGGCTCCGGGATATCAACTGATTTTTCAGGCCCGTCGTCCGACTCTAGGTTCGGAGGACAGGGCGTGTTGTTCCGTAGACGGGTACCCGGCTCTTCAAGCTCGGAAATCCAAACATAGTTCGTCCTCAATATAAAGGGAGAGCTGTTGTTTTGGTCCTCGATTACCGCTACCTGATGGGTGATCGGTGGAGATTTGATTTCTCTCTGATCGGGTTTAAGCCCAATCTGATCGTAGTCTGTAGCGACCCCCAGGGCGGCGATGCGATCAAGGAGTTCGTTTAAAGACGACAACTCTATCAGATCCATCTGTTTAAAGTGTTTGGAATCAACACGGAGACGATTTTCGATGACCCGAGAAGTCATCGTCGGCTTAACGGCCGAACGGGCGGTCATAGTAAAGCCGCCCAGTCAGAGGGTTTGTCCTGGGACCAGGGCTCCTCCGGAGGTGATACTGTCCTTGACGACAAGGCGAGCCATCAACCCTGTCTTCGACATCACAGTGGAACTCTCAATGAAAGCACCAATGTCGGTGTCAAAACCGGCGGATCTCGGGTAGGGGGTCCTGCACTGTGCGTCTAAGGTCGACGGTAAGCGGAGACAGGGAACACAATGTTTACCCAGGTTTGGGCCCTCTCTATGGAGGTAATACCCTAATTCTTGCTTGATTGATCTTGATGAATATGAGTATTACAAGAGTTGATCTACCATGAGATCGTAATGGCTAAAACCCTAGAAGTCGAGCCTGTATGACAATGATTATGAGTGTTGGCCTCTACGGACCTAGCCCTCCTGTTTATATAGACACCAGAGGGATCTAGGGTTACATAAGGTCGGTTACAGAGAAAGGAATCTTCATATTTGGTCGTCAAGCTTGCCTTCCACGCCAAGGAGAGTCCCATCCGGACACGGGTAAGAGTCTTTGGTCTTCGTATCTTCACAGCCCATCAGTCCGGCCCATGGCTAACAGTCCGGATGCCCGAGGACCCCTTAGTCCAGGACTCCCTCACCCACCATCCTCTTTTAGTACAGGTTCGTGCCACGAATCAGTACTAAAGAGGTTGTGGCAGGCTGTTTTTAGTCCCACCTCGCTCCCCAAACAAGGTTTTTACCACCTTAAATATGTTACTTCTCAAACTATCACAAGCACTTGGCCTTCATTGAACTCTTTGTGTACAATTTGTGGCCGCAATATGAGTCTTCATCGGTTTCTAAACCGTTGAGGACTCATATTGACAATTCAGATTATACACAAAAAGATCATTGGTGATCAACGTATTTTTGATGTATTTCTCTGTTTTAGTAATCTAAATGCTCTTAAATTTCTTTACAGAGGGGGTATATTTTTACATGTTTACACAAAGCAGTAGCGCGTTTTGCCTGAATGGCGGTACTAATCAATGTATTTTTTATGTATATTTTTACATGTTTACACAATCTGTTTCGGAGTATCAGGATTTCGGACGAAAACTCATCTGTTACAAAGGCATGTCATTTAGTACCGGTTCTAAGGCTGGGGCCCCATGAGCACCTTTAGTACCGGTTCGTGGCATGAACCGGTACTAGAGTTTTTTAGTTGATTCTTTCTGCAGCTGTTTTTTAGTCCCACCTCGCCAAGTGAGAGGCACTCGCAGCGGTTTATAAGCCCTGAGTGCAGAGACGATGAAGGAGAGGCGCAATGCTCACATGTAGGTTGCTTAGCTTCAGTCCTTGAAATTGTGTAGACTGCACGGAGGTATGTGTAGTTTCTCAAGGCCTGAAGCTAAGCAACGTGCAGGTGAGCATTGGGCCTCTCTTTTATTTTTAATAACTTATTACAACTCCGGACTTTTTTGCGTTCAGTATGCACCATTCAAAGCCGCGTCATCAACTTTCAACCCTTTCTGACATCATTTGCTATTTTTCATTCATTTACCGATTTGTTTTGAGAGCTAAATGACCATGAAATTGAAAAGCACTAAAAATGTACTCTAAAAAGGTTGAACCTTGGCATGGTATCATCATTTCACCCACATAGCATGTGCAAAAAAGTAGAGAGGGTTATGTCAAAAACTGGATGCACTTCATGTACAAACTGCACAATCTCTGTCGAAGTATCGAGGTTTCGGACGAAAACTCATCTGTTACACCAGCACTTCGTTTTTTTAACTTATTACAACTCCAGACTTTTTTGCGTTCAGTATGCACCATTCAAAGCCACGTCATCAACTTTCAATCCTTTCTGACATCATCTGCTATTTTTCAATCATTTACCGATTTGTTTTGAGAGCTAAATGACCGTGAAATTGAAAAGCACTACAAAATGAACTCTGAAAAGGTTGAAACTTGGCATGGTATCATCATTTCACCCACATAGCATGTGCAAAAAAGTAGAGAGGGTTACGGCAAAAACTGGATGCACTTCGTGTACAAACTGGACAATCTCTTTCGAAGTATCGGAGTTTCGGACGAAAACTCATCTGCTACACCGGCACTTCATTTTTTTAAACTTATTACAACTCCAGACTTTTTTTGCGTTCAGTATGCACCATTCAAAGCCACGTCATCAACTTTCAACCCTTTCTGACATAATTTACTATTTTTCATTCATTTACCGATTTGTTTTGAGAGCTAAATGACCGTGAAATTGAAAAGCACTGCAAAATGAACTCTGAAAAGGTTGAAACTTCGCATGGTATCATCATTTCACCCACATAGCATGTGCAAAAAAGTAGAGATGGTTACGGCAAAAACTCGATGCACTTTGTGTACAAACTGGACAATCTCTTTCGAAGTATCGGGGTTTCAGACGAAACTCATCTGTTACACCGCCACTTCATTTTTTTAAACTTATTACAACTCCAGACTTTTTCGCTTTCAGTATGCACCATTCAGAGCCACATCATTAACTTTCAACCCTTTCTGACATCATTTGCTATTTTTCATTCATTTACCGATTTCTTTTGAGAGGTAAATGACCGTGAAATTGAAAAGCACTACAAAATGAACCCTGGAAAGGTCGAAACTTGGCATGGTATCATCATTTCACCCACATAGCATGTGCGGCAAAAACAGGATGCACTACGTGTACAAACTGGACAATCTCTTTTGAAGTATCGGGGTTTCGGACGAAAACTCATCTATTACACTGGCACTTCATTTTGTTGAACTTATTACAACTCCTGACTTTTTAGCATTCAGTATGCACCATTCAAAGCCACGTCATCGACTTTCAACCCTTTCTGACATCATTTGCTATTTTCATTCATTAACCGATTTGTTTTGAGAGCTAAATGACCGTGAAATTGAAAAGCACTAGAAAATGAACTCTAAAAAGGTTAAACCTTGGCATGGTATCATCATTTCACCCACATAGCATGTGCAAAAAAGTAGAGAGGGTTACGGCAAAAACTGGATGCACTTCGTTTAAAAACTGGACAATCTCTGTAGAAGTATCGGGGTTACAGACGAAAACTCATCTGTTACACTGGCACTTCATTTTTTAAAACTTATTACAACTCTAGACTTTTTTGCGTTCAGTATGCACCATTCAAAGCCACGTCATCAAGTTTCAATCCTTTCTAACATCATTTGCTATTTTTCATTCATTTACCGATTTGTTTTGAGAGCTAAATGGCAGTGAAATTGAAAAGCACTACAAAATGAACTCTGAAAAGGTTGAAACTTGGCATGGTATCATCATTTCACCCACATAGCATGTGGAAAAATCTAGAGAGGGTTACGGCAAAAGCTGGATGCACTTCGTGTACAAACTGGACAATCTCTTTCAAAGTATCGGAGTTTCGGACGAAGACTCATCTATTACACCGGCACTTCTTTTTTTAACTTATTACAACTCCAGACTTTTTTGCGTTCAGTATGCACCATTCAAAGCCACGTCATCAACTTTCAACCCTTTCTGACATCATTTGCTATTTTTCATTCATTTACCGATTTGTTTTGAGAGCTAAATGACCGTGAAATTGAAAAGCACTACAAAATGAACTCTGAAAAGGTTGAAACTTGCCATGGTATCATCATTTCACCCACATAGCATGTTTAAAAAAAGTAGAGAGGGTTACGGCAAAAACTGGATGCACTTCGTGCACAAACTGGACAATCTCTTTTGAAGTATCGGCGTTTCGGACGGAAACTCATCTGTTACACCAGTACTTCATTTTTTTAAACCTATTACAACTCCTGACTTTTTTGTGTTCTGTATGCACCATTCAAAGCCACGTCATCAACTTTCAACCCTTTCTCACATCATTTGCTATTTTTCATTCATTTACCGATTTGTTTTGAGAGCTAAATGACTGCGAAATTGAAAAGCACTACAAAATGAACTCTGAAAAGGTTGAAACTTGGCATGGTACCATCATTTCACGCACATAGCATGTGCAAAAAAGTAGAGAGGGTTACGGCAAAAATTGGATGCACTTCTTGTACAAACTGGACAGTCTCTTTCGAAGTATCGGGGTTTCGCACGAAAACTCATCTGTTACACCCGCACTTCATTTTTTAAACTTATTACAACTCTCGACTTTTTTTGCGTTCATTATGCACCATTCAAAGCCATGTCATCAACTTTCAACCCTTTCTAACATCATTTGCTATTTTTCATTCATTTACCGATTTGTTTTGAGAGCTAAATGACCGTGAAATTGAAAAGCACTACAAAATGAACTCTGAAAAGGTTGAAACTTGGCATGGTATCATCATTTCACCCACATAGCATGTGAAAAAAGTAGAGAGGGTTACGGCAAAAACTGGATGCACTTCGTGTACAAACTGGACAATCTCTTTCAAAGTATCGGGGTTTCGGACGAAAACTCATCTGTTACACCGGCACTTCATTTTTTTAAACTTATTACAACTCCAGACTTTTTTGCATTCAGTATGCACCATTCAAAGCCACGTCATCAGCTTTCAACCCTTTCTCACATCATTTTCAATTTTTCATTCATTTACCGATTTGTCTTGAGAGCTAAATGACCGTGAAATTGAAAAGCACTACGAAATGAATTCTGAAAAGGTTGAAACTTGGCATGGTATCATCATTTCACCCACATAGCATGTGCAAAAAAGTAGAGAGGGTTACGGCAAAAACTGGATGCACTTCGTGTACAAACTGGACAATCTCTTTCGAAGTATCGGAGTTTCGGACGAAAACTCATCTGTTACACCGGCACTTCATTTTTTTAAACTTATTACAACTCCAGACTTTTTTGCGTTCAGTATGCACCATTCAAAGCCACGTCATCAACTTTCAACCCTTTCTGACATCATTTTCTATTTTTCATTCATTTACCGATTTGTTTTGAGAGCTAAATGACCGTGAAATTGAAAAGCACTACAAAATGAACTCTGAAAAGGTTGAAACTTCGCATGGTATCATCATTTCACCCACATAGCATGTGCAAAAAAGTAGAGATGGTTACGGCAAAAACTCGATGCATTTTGTGTACAAACTGGACAATCTCTTTCGAAGTATCGGGGTTTCAGACGAAAACTCATCTGTTACACCGCCACTTCAATTTTTTTAACTTATTACGACACCCGACTTTTTTGCGTTCAGCATGCACCATTCAAAGCCACATCATTAATTTTCAACCCTTTCAGACATCATTTTCTATTTTCCATTCATTTACTGATTTCTTTTGAGAGGTAAATGACCGTGAAATTGAAAAGCACTACAAAATGAACCCGGGAAAGGTCGAAACTTGGCATGGTATCATCATTTCACCCACATAGCATGTGCGGCAAAAACAGGATGCACTACGTGTACAAACTGGACAATCTCTTTTGAAGTATCGGGTTTTCGGAGGAAAACTCATCTGTTACACTGGCACTTCATTTTGTTAAACTTATTACAGCTCCAGACTTTTTAGCGTTCAGTATGCACCATTCAAAGCCACGTCATCGACTTTCAACCCTTTCTGACATCATTTGCTATTTTCATTCATTTCCCATTTGTTTTGAGAGCTAAATGACCGTGAAATTGAAAAGCACTACAAAATGAACTCTGAAAAGGTTGAAACTTGGCATGGTATCATCATTTCACCCACATAGCAGGTGCAAAAAAGTAGAGAGGGTTACGGCAACAACTGGATGCACTTCTTGTACAAACTGGACAATCTCTTTCGAAGTATCAGGGTTTCGGATGGAAACTCATCTGTTACACCGGCACTTCATTTTTTTAAACCTATTACAACTCCGGAATTTTTTTGCGTTTAATATGCACCATTCAAAGCCACGTCATCGACTTTCAACCCTTTCTGACATCATTTGCTATTTTTCATTCATTTACCGATTTGTTTTGAGAGCTAAATGACTGCGAAATTGAAAAGCACTACAAAATGAACTCTGAAAAGGTTGAAACTTGGCATGGCACCATCATTTCACCCACATAGCATGTGCAAAAAAGTAGAGAGGGTTACGGCAACAACTGGATGCACTTCTTGTACAAACTGGACAATCTCTTTCGAAGTATCAGGGTTTCGGATGGAAACTCATCTGTTACACCGGCACTTCATTTTTTTAAACCTATTACAACTCCGGACTTTTTTTGCGTTTAATATGCACCATTCAAAGCCACGTCATCAACTTTCAACCCTTTCTGACATCATTTGCTATTTTTCATTCATTTACCGATTTGTTTTGAGAGCTAAATGACTGCGAAATTGAAAAGCACTACAAAATGAACTCTGAAAAGGTTGAAACTTGGCATGGCACCATCATTTCACCCACATTGCATGTGCAAAAAAGTAGAGAGGGTTACGGCAAAAATTGGATGCACTTCGTGTACAAACTGGACAGTCTCTTTCAAAGTATCAGGGTTTCGCACGAAAACTCATCTGTTACACCCGCACTTCTTATTTTAAAACTTATTACAACTCTCGACTTTTTTCGCTTTCAGTATGCACCATTCGAAGCCATGTCATCAACTTTCAACCCTTTCTAACATCATTTGCTATTTTTCATTCATTTACCGATTTGTTTTGAGAGCTAAATGACCGTGAAATTGAAGAGCACTACAAAATGAACTCTGAAAAGGTTGAAACTTGGCATGGTATTATCATTTCACCCACATAGCATGTGCAAAAAAGTAAAGAGGGTTACGGCAAAAACTGGATGCACTTCGTGTACAAACTGGACAATCTCTTTTGAAGTATCGGGGTTTCGGACGAAAACTCATCTGTTACACTGCCACTTCATTTTGTTAAACTTATTACAACTCCAGACTTTTTAGCATTCAGTATGCACCATTCAAAGCCACGTCATCGACTTTCAACCCTTTCTGACATCATTTGCTATTTTCATTCATTTACCGATTTGTTTTGAGAGCTAAATGACCGTGAAATTTAAAAGCACTACGAAATGAACTCTGAAAAGGTTGAAACTTGGCATGGTATCATCATTTCACCCACATAGCATGTGCAAAAAAGTAGAGAGGGTTACGGCAAAAACTGGATGCACTTCGTGTACAAACTGGACAATCTCTTTCGAAGTATCGGAGTTTCGGACGAAAACTCATCTGTTACACCGGCACTTCATTTTTTAAAACTTATTACAACTCCAGGCTTTTTTGCGTTCAGTATGCACCATTCAAAGCCACGTCATCAACTTTCAACCCTTTCTGACATCATTTGCTATTTTTCATTCATTTACCGATTTGTTTTGAGAGCTAAATGACCGTGAAATTGAAAAGCACTACAAAATGAACTCTGAAAAGGTTGAAACTTCGCATGGTATCATCATTTCACCCACATAGCATGTGCAAAAAAGTAGAGATGGTTACGGCAAAAACTCGATGCACTTTGTGTACAAACTGGACAATCTCTTTCGAAGTATCGGGGTTTCAGACGAAAACTCATCTGTAACACCGCCACTTCATTTTTTTAAACTTATTACGACACCAGACTTTTTTTGCGTTCAGTATGCACCATTCAGAGCCACATCATTAATTTTCAACCCTTTCAGACATCATTTGCTATTTTCCATTCATTTACTGATTTCTTTTGAGAGGTAAATGACCGTGAAATTGAAAAGCACTACAAAATGAACCCTGGAAAGGTTGAAACTTGGCATGGTATTATCATTTCACCCACATAGCATGTGCGGCAAAAACAGGATGCACTACGTGTACAAACTGGACAATCTCTTTTGAAGTATCGGGTTTTCGGACGAAAACTCATCTGTTACACTGGCACTTCATTTTGTTAAACTTATTACAACTCCAGACTTTTTAGCATTCAGTATGCACCATTCAAAGCCGCATCATCGACTTTCAACCCTTTCTGACATCATTTGCTATTTTCATTCATTTACTGATTTGTTTTGAGAGCTAAATAACCGTGAAATTGAAAAGCACTACAAAATGAACTCTGAAAAAATTGAAACTAGATATGGTATCATCATTTCACCCACATAGCAGGTGCAAAAAAGTAGAGAGGGTTACGGCAAAAACTGGATGCACTTCTTGTACAAACTGGACAATCTCTTTCGAAGTATCAGGGTTTCGGATGGAAACTCATCTGTTACACCGGCACTTCATTTTTTTAAACCTATTACAACTCCGGACTTTTTTTGCGTTCAATATGCACCATTCAAAGCCACGTCATCACCTTTCAACCCTTTCTGACATCTTTTGCTATTTTTCATTCATTTATCGATTTGTTTTGAGAGCTAAATGACTGCGAAATTGAAAAGCACTACAAAATGAACTCTGAAAAGGTTGAAACTTGGCATGGCACCATCATTTCACCCACATTGCATGTGCAAAAAAGTAGAGAGGGTTACGGCAAAAATTGGATGCACTTCGTGTACAAACTGGACAGTCTCTTTCGAAGTATCAGGGTTTCGCACGAAAACTCATCTGTTACACCCGCACATCTTTTTTTAAAACTTATTACAACTCTCGACTTTTTTTGCTTTCAGTATGCACCATTCGAAGCCATGTCATCAACTTTCAACCCTTTCTAACATCATTTGCTATTTTTCATTCATTTACCGATTTGTTTTGAGAGCTAAATGATCGTGAAATTGAAGAGCACTACAAAATGAACTCGGAAAAGGTTGAAACTTGGCATGGTATCATCATTTCACCCACATAGCATGTGCAAAAAAGTAGAGAGGGTTACGGCAAAAACTGGATGCACTTCGTGTACAAACTGGACAATCTCTTTTGAAGTATCGGGGTTTCGGACGAAAACTCATCTGTTACACTGGCACTTCATTTTGTTAAACTTATTACAACTCCAGACTTTTTAGCATTCAGTATGCACCATTCAAAGCCACGTCATCGACTTTCAATCCTTTCTGACATCATTTTCTATTTTTCATTCATTTACCGATTTGTTTTGAGAGCTAAATGACAGTGAAATTGAAAAGCACTACAAAATGAACTCTGAAAAGGTTGAAACTTGCCATGGTATCATCATTTCACCCACATAGCATGTGGAAAAAAGTAGAGAGGGTTACGGCAAACACTGGATGAAGTATCGGAGTTTCGGACGAAAACTCATCTGTTACACCAGCACTTCTTTTTTTAAAACTTATTACAACTCCATACTTTTTTGCGTTCAGTATGCACCATTCAAAGCCACGTCATCAACTTTCAACCCTTTCTGACATCATTTGCTATTTTTCATTCATTTACCGATTTGTTTTGAGAGGTAAATGACCGTGAAATTGAAAAGCACTACAAAATGAACTCTGAAAAGGTTGAAACTTGGCATGGTATCATCATTTCACCCACAGAGCACATGCAAAAAAGTAGAGAGGGTTACGACAATAACTAGATGCACTTCACGTACAAACTGGACAATCTCTTTCCAAGTATCGGGGTTTCGGACGAAAACTCATCTGTTACAGCGGCACTTCATTTTTTTAAACTTATTACAACTCCAGACTTTTTTGCATTCAGTATGCACCATTCGAAGCCATGTCATCGACTTTCAACCATTTCTGACATCATTTGCTATTTTCATTCATTTATCGATTTGTTTTGAGAGCTAAATGACCGTGAAATTGAAAAGCACTACAAAATGTACTCTAAAAAGGTTGAAACTTGTCATGGTATCATCATTTGACCCACATAACATGTGCAAAAAAGTAGAGAGGGTTATGGCAAAAACTGGATGCACTTCATGTACAAACTGCACAATCTCTGTCGAAGTATCGAGGTTTCGGACGAAAACTCATTTGTTACACCGGCACTTCGTTTTTCTAACTTATTACAACTCCAGACTTTTTTGCGTTCAGTATGCACCATTCAAAGCCACATCATCAACTTTCAATCCATTCTGACATCATTTGCTATTTTTCATTCATTTACCGATTTGTTTTGAGAGCTAAATGACCGTGAAATTGAAAAGCACTACAAAATGAACTCTAAAAAGGTTGAAACTTGGCATGGTATCATCATTTCACCCACATAGCATGTGCAAAAAAGTAGAGAGGGTTACGGCAAAAACTGGATGCACTACGTGTACAAACTGGACAATATCTTTCGAAGTATCGGCGTTTCAGACGGAAACTCATCTGTTACACCGGTACTTCATTTTTTAAAACTTATTACAACTCCTGACTTTGTTGCGTTCAGTATGCACCATTCAGAGCCACATCATTAATTATCAACTCTTTCAGACATCATTTGCTATTTTTCATTCATTTACCGATTTCTTTTGAGAGCTAAATGACAGTGAAATTGAAAAGCACTACAAAATGAACTCTGAAAAGGTTGAAACTTGGCATGGTATCATCATTTCACCCACAGAGCACGTGCAAAAAAGTAGAGAGGGTCACGACAATAACTAGATGCACTTCACGTACAAACTGGACAATCTCTTTCCAAGTATCGGGGTTTCGGACGAAAACTCATCTGTTACAGCGGCACTTCATTTTTTTAAACTTATTACAACTCCAGACTTTTTTGCATTCAGTATGCACCATTCAAAGCCATGTCATCGACTTTCAACCATTTCTGACATCATTTGCTATTTTCATTCATTTATCGATTTGTTTTGAGAGCTAAATGACCGTGAAATTGAAAAGCACTACAAAATGTACTCTAAAAAGGTTGAAACTTGTCATGGTATTATCATTTGACCCACATAGCATGTGCAAAAAAGTAGAGAGGGTTATGGCAAAAACTGGATGCACTTCATGTACAAACTGCACAATCTCTGTCGAAGTATCGAGGTTTCGGACGAAAACTCATCTATTACACCGGCACTTCGTTTTTTTAACTTATTACAACTCCAGACTTTTTTGCGTTCAGCACCATTCAAAGCCACATCATCAACTTTCAATCCATTCTAACATCATTTGCTATTTTTCATTTATTTACCGATTTGTTTTGAGAGCTAAATGACCGTGAAATTGAAAAGCACTACAAAATGAACTCTAAAAAGGTTGAAACTTGGCATGGTATCATCATTTCACCCACATAGCATGTGCAAAAAAGTAGAGAGGGTTACGGCAAAAACTGGATGCACTACGTGTACAAACTGGACAATATCTTTCGAAGTATCGGCGTTTCAGACGGAAACTCATCTGTTACACCGGTACTTCATTTTTTAAAACTTATTACAACTCCTGACTTTGTTGCGTTCAGTATGCACCATTCAGAGCCACATCATTAATTATCAACTCTTTCAGACATCATTTGCTATTTTTCATTCATTTACCGATTTCTTTTGAGAGCTAAATGACAGTGAAATTGAAAAGCACTACAAAATGAACTCTGAAAAGGTTGAAACTTGCCATGGTATCATCATTTCACCCACATAGCATGTGCAAAAAAAGTAGAGAGGGTTACGGCAAAAACTGGATGCACTTCCTGTACAAACTGGACAATCTCTTTCGAAGTATCGGCGTTTCGGACGGAAACTCATCTGTTACACCAGTACTTCATTTTTTAAAACTTATTACAACTCCAGACTTTTTTGCGTTCAGTATGCAACATTCAAAGCCACGTCGTCAACTTTCAACCCTTTCTGACATCATTTGCTATTTTTTCATTCATTTACCGATTTGTTTTGAGAGCTAAATGGCCGTGAAATTGAATAGTACTACAAAATGAACTCTGAAAAGATTGAAACCTGGCATGGTATCATCATTTCACCCACATAGCATGTGCAAAAAAGTAGAGAGGGTTACGGCAAAAATTGGATGCACTTCGTGTACAAACTGGACAATCTCTTTCGAAGTATCGGAGTTTCGGACGAAAACTCATCTGTTACACCGGCACTTCTTTTTTTAAAACTTACTACAACTCCAGACTTTTTTGCGTTCAGTATGCACCATTCAAAGCCACGTCATCAACTTTCAACCCTTTATGACATCGTTTGCTATTTTTCATTCATTTACTGATTTTTTGAGAGCTAAATGACCGTGAAATTGAAAAGCACTACAAAATGAACTCTGAAAAGGTTGAAACTTGGCATGGTATCATCATTTCACCCACATAGCATATGCAAAAAAGTAGAGAGGGTTACGACAAAAACTAGATGCACTTCACGTACAAACTGGACAATCTCTTTCGATGTATCGGGGTTTCGGACGAAAACTCATCTGTTTCAGCGGCACTTCATTTTTTTAACTTATTACAACTCCAGACTTTTTTGCGTTCAGTATGCACCATTCAAAGCCACATCATCAACTTTCAATCCTTTCTGACATCATTTGCTATTTTTCATTCATTTACCGATTTGTTTTGAGAGCTAAATGACCGTGAAATTGAAAAGCACTACAAAATGAACTCTGAAAAGGTTGAAACTTGCCATGGTATCATCATTTTACCCACATAGGATGTGCAAAAAAAGTAGAGAGGGTTACGGCAAAAACTGGATGCACTTCGTGTACAAACTGGACAATCTCTTTCGAAGTATCGGCGTTTCGGACGGAAACTCATCTGTTACACCAGTACTTCATTTTTTAAAACTTATTACAACTCCTGACTTTTTTGCGTTCAGTATGCACCATTCAAAGCCATGTCGTCAACTTTCAACCCTTTCTGACATCATTTGCTATTTTTTCATTCATTTACTGATTTTCTTTGAGAGCTAAATGGCCGTGAAATTGAATAGCACTACAAAATGAACCCTGGAAAGGTTGAAACTTGGCATGGTATCATCATTTCACCCACATAGCATGTGCGGCAAAAACAGGATGCACTACGTGTACAAACTGGACAATCTATTTTGAAGTATCGGGGTTTCGGACGAAAACTCATCTATTACACTGGCACTTCATTTTGTTAAACTTATTACAACTCCTGACTTTTTAGCATTCAGTATGCACCATTCAAAGCCACGTCATCGACTTTAGACCCTTTCTGACATCATTTGCTATTTTCATTCATTTACCGATTTGTTTTGAGAGCTAAATGACCGTGAAATTGAAAAGCACTACAAAATGAACGCTAAAAAGGTTAAAACATGGCATAGTATCATCATTTCACCCACATAGCATGTGCAAAAAAGTAGAGAGGGTTACGACAAAAACTGGATGCACTTCGTGTACAAACTGGACAATCTCTGTCGAAGTATCGGGGTTTCAGACGAAAATCATCTGTTACACCGGCACTTCATTTTTTTAAACTTATTACAACTCTAGACTTTTTTGCATTCAGTATGCACCATTCAAAGCCACGTCATAACTTTCAATCCTTTCTGACATCATTTGCTATTTTTCATTCATTTACCGATTTGTTTTGACAGCTAAATGACAGTGAAATTGAAAAGCACTACAAAATGAACTCTGAAAAGGTTGAAACTTGCCATGGTATCATCATTTCACCCACATAGCATATGGAAAAAACTAGAGAGGGTTACGGCAAAAATTGGATGCACTTCGTGTACAAACTGGACAATCTCTTTCGAAGTATCGGAGTTTCGGACGAAAACTCATCTGTTACACCGGCACTTCTTTTTTTAAAACTTATTACAACTCCAGACTTTTTTGCGTTCAGTATGCACCATTCAAAGCCACGTCATCAACTTTCAACCCTTTCTGACATCATTTGCTATTTTTCATTCATTTACTGATTTGTTTTGAGAGCTAAATGACCGTGAAATTGAAAAACACTACAAAATGAACTCTGAAAAGGTTGAAACTTGGCATGGTATCGTCATTTCACCCACATAGCACGTGCAAAAAAGTAGAGAGGGTTACGACAAAAACTAGATGCACTTCACGTACAAACTGGACAATCTCTTTCGATGTATCGGGGTTTCGGACGAAAACTCATCTGTTTCAGCGGCACTTCATTTTTTTTAACTTATTACAACTCCAGACTTTTTTGCGTTCAGTATGCACCATTCAAAGCCACATCATCAACTTTCAACCCTTTCTGACATCATTTGCTATTTTTCATTCATATTACCGATTTGTTTTGAGAGCTAAATGACCGTGAAATTGAAAAGCACTACAAAATGAACTCTGAAAAGGTTGAAACTTGCCATGGTATCATCATTTTACCCACATAGGATGTGCAAAAAAAGTAGAGAGGGTTACGGCAAAAACTGGATGCACTTCGTGTACAAACTGGACAATCTCTTTCGAAGTATCGGCGTTTCGGACGGAAACTCATCTGTTACACCGGCACTTCATTTTTTAAAACTTATTACAACTCCTGACTTTTTTGAGTTCAGTATGCACCATTTAAAGCCACGTCGTCAACTTTCAACCCTTTCTGACATCATTTGCTATTTTTTCATTCATTTACCGATTTGTTTTGAGAGCTAAATGGCCGTGAAATTGAATAGCACTACAAAATGAACCCTGGAAAGGTTTAAACTTGGCATGGTATCATCATTTCACCCACATAGCATGTGCGGCAAAAACAGGATGCACTACGTGTACAAACTGGACAATCTCTTTTGAAGTATCGGGGTTTCGGACGAAAACTCATCTATTACACTGGCACTTCATTTTGTTAAACTTATTACAACTCCTGACTTTTTAGCATTCAGTATGCACCATTCAAAGCCACGTCATCGACTTTAGACCCTTTCTGACATTATTTGCTATTTTCATTCATTTACCGATTTGTTTTGAGAACTAAATGACCGTGAAATTGAAAAGCACTACAAAATGAACGCTAAAAAGGTTAAAACATGGCATGGTATCATCATTTCACCCACATAGCATGTGCAAAAAAGTAGAGAGGGTTACGACAAAAACTGGATGCACTTCGTGTACAAACTGGACAATCTCTGTCGAAGTATCGGGGTTTCAGACGAAAATCATCTGTTACACCGGCACTTCATTTTTTTAAACTTATTACAACTCTAGACTTTTTTGCGTTCAGTATGCACCATTCAAAGCCACGTCATAACTTTCAATCCTTTCTGACATCATTTGCAATTTTTCATTCATTTACCGATTTGTTTTGAGAGCTAAATGACAGTGAAATTGAAAAGCACTACAAAATGAACTCTGAAAAGGTTGAAACTTGCCATGGTATCATCATTTCACCCACATAGCATATGGAAAAAAGTAGAGAGGGTTACGGCAAAAATTGGATGCACTTCGTGTACAAACTGGACAATCTCTTTCGAAGTATCGAAGTTTCGGACGAAAACTCATCTGTTACACCGGCACTTCTTTTTTTTAAACTTATTACAACTCCAGACTTTTTTGCGTTCAGTATGCACCATTCAAAGCCACGTCATCAACTTTCAACCCTTTCTGACATCATTTGCTATTTTTCATTCATTTACTGATTTGTTTCGAGAGCTAAATGACCGTGAAATTGAAAAACACTACAAAATTAACTCTGAAAAGGTTGAAACTTGGCATGGTATCGTCATTTCACCCACATAGCACGTGCAAAAAAGTAGAGAGGGTTACGGCAAAAACTAGATGCACTTCACGTACAAACTGGACAATCTCTTTCGATGTATCGGGGTTTCGGACGAAAACTCATCTGTTTCAGCGGCACTTCATTTTTTTTAACTTATTACAACTCCAGACTTTTTTGCGTTCAGTATGCACCATTCAAAGCCACATCATCAACTTTCAATCCTTTCTGACATCATTTGCTATTTTTCATTCATTTACCGATTTGTTTTGAGAGCTAAATGACCGTGAAATTGAAAAGCACTACAAAATGAACTCTGAAAAGGTTGAAACTTGCCATGGTATCATCATTTCACCGACATAGCATGTCCAAAAAAGTAGAGAGGGTTATGGCAAAACTAGATGCACTTCATGTACCAACTGGACAATATGTTTTGATGTATCGGGGTTTCGAACGAAAACTCATCTGTTACACCGGCACTTCATTTTTTAAACTTATCACAACTCCAGACTTTTTTGAGTTCAGTATGCACCATTTAAAGCCAGGTCATCAACTTTCAACCCTTTCTGACATCATTTGCTATTTTTCATTCATTTACCGATTTGTTTTGAGAGCCAAATGACCGTGAAATTGAAAAGCACTACAAAATGAACTCTGAAAGGTTGAAACTTGGCATGGATCATCATTTCACCCACCTAGCATGTGCAAAAAAGTAGAGAAGGTTACGGCAAAAACTGGATGCACTTCTTGTACAAACTGGACAATCTTTTTCGAAGTATCGGGGTTTCAGACGAAAACTCATCTGTTACACCGCCACTGCATTTTTTTAAACTTATTACAACACCAGAATTTTTTTGCGTTCAGTATGCACCATTCAAAGCCACATCATTAACATTCAACCCTTTCTGACATCATTTGCTATTTTTCATTCATTTACCGATTTCTTTTGAGAGGTAAATGACCGTGAAATTGAAAAGCACTACAAAATGAACCCTGGAAAGGTTGAAACTTGGCATGGTATCATCATTTCACCCACATAGCATGTGCGGCAAAAACAGGATGCACTACGTGTACAAACTGGACAATCTCTTTCGAAGTATCGGGGTTTCGGACGAAAACTCATCTATTACACTGGCACTTCATTTTGTTAAACTTATTACAACTCCTGACTTTTTAGCATTCAGTATGCACCATTCAAAGCCACGTCATCGACTTTAGACCCTTTCTGACATCATTTGCTATTTTCATTCATTTACCGATTTGTTTTGAGAGCTAAATGACCGTGGAATTGAAAAGCACTACAAAATGAACGCTAAAAAGGTTAAAACATGGCATGGTATCATCATTTCACCCACATAGCATGTGCAAAAAAGTAGAGAGGGTTACGACAAAAACTGGATGCACTTCGTGTACAAACTGGACAATCTCTGTCGAAGTATCGGGGTTTCAGACGAAAATCATCTGTTACACCGGCACTTCATTTTTTTAAACTTATTACAACTCTAGACTTTTTTGCGTTCAGTATGCACCATTCAAAGCCACGTCATAACTTTCAATCCTTTCTGACATCATTTGCTATTTTTCATTCATTTATCGATTTGTTTTGACAGCTAAATGACAGTGAAATTGAAAAGCTCTACGGAATGAACTCTGAAAAGGTTGAAACTTGCCATGGTCTCATCATTTCACCCACATAGCATATGGAAAAAAGTAGAGAGGGTTACGGCAAAAATTGGATGCACTTCGTGTACAAACTGGACAATCTCTTTCGAAGTATCGGAGTTTCGGACGAAAACTCATCTGTTACACCGGCACTTCTTTTTTTAAAACTTATTACAACTCCAGACTTTTTTGCGTTCAGTATGCACCATTCAAAGCCACGTCATCAACTTTCAACCCTTTCTGACATCATTTGCTATTTTTCATTCATTTACTGATTTGTTTTGAGAGCTAAATGACCGTGAAATTGAAAAACACTACAAAATGAACTCTGAAAAGGTTGAAACTTGGCATGGTATCGTCATTTCACCCACATAGCACGTGCAAAAAAGTAGAGAGGGTTACGACAAAAACTAGATGCACTTCACGTACAAACTGGACAATCTCTTTCGATGTATCGGGGTTTCGGACGAAAACTCATCTGTTTCAGCGGCACTTCATTTTTTTAACTTATTACAACTCCAGACTTTTTTGCGTTCAGTATGCACCATTCAAAGCCACATCATCAACTTTCAATCCTTTCTGACATCATTTGCTATTTTTCATTCATTTACCGATTTGTTTTGAGAGCTAAATGACCGTGAAATTGAAAAGCACTACAAAATGAACTCTGAAAAGGTTGAAACTTGCCATGGTATCATCATTTCACCCACATAGCATGTGCAAAAAAAGTAGAGAGGGTTACGGCAAAAACTGGATGCACTTCGTGTACAAACTGGACAATCTCTTTCGAAGTATCGGCATTTCGGACGGAAACTCATCTGTTACACCAGTACTTCATTTTTTTAAACTTATTACAACTCCTGACTTTTTTGCGTTCAGTATGCACCATTCAAAGCCACGTCGTCAACTTTCAACCCTTTCTGACATCATTTGCTATTTTTTCATTCATTTACCGATTTGTTTTGAGAGCTAAATGGCCGTGAAATTGAATAGCACTACAAAATGAACTCTGAAAAGGTTGAAACCTGGCATGGTATCATCATTTCACCCACATAGCATGTGCAAAAAAGTAGAGAGGGTTACGGCAAAACTAGATGCAATTCGTGTACAAACTGGACAATCTCTTTCGAAGTATCGGGGTTTCGGACGAAAACTCATCTGTTACACCGGCACTTCATTTTTTTAAACTTGTTACAACTCCAGACTTTTTTTGCATTGAGTGTGCACCATTCAAAGACACATCATCGACTTTCAACCCTTTCTGACATCATTTGCAATTTTTCATTCATTTACCGATTTGTTCTGAGAGCTAAATAACCGTGAAATTGAAAAGCACTACAAAATGAACTCTGAAAAGGTTGAAACTTTGCATTGTATCATCATTTCACCAACATAGCATGTGCAAAAAAGGAGAGATGGTTACGGCAAAAACTTGATGCACTTCGTGTACAAACTGGACAATCTCTTTCGAAGTATCGGAGTTTCGGACGAAAACTCACCTGTTACACCTGCACTTCTTTTTTTAACTTATTATAGCTCCAGACTTTTTTTGCGTTCAGTATGCACCATTCAAAGCCACGTCATCAACTTTCAACCCTTTCTGACATCATTTGCTATTTTTCATTCATTTACCGATTTGTTTTGAGAGCTAAATGACCGTGAAATTGAAAAGCACTACAAAATGAACTCTGAAAAGGTTGAAACTTGGCATGGTATCATCATTTCACCCACATAGCATGTGCAAAAAAGTAGAGAGGGTTACGACAAATACTAGATGCACTTCACGTACAAACTGGACAATCTCTTTCGAAGTTCGGGGTTTCGGACGAAAACTCATCTGTTACAGCGGCACTTCATTTTTTTAAACTTATTACAACTCCAGACTTTTTTGCATTCAGTATGCACCATTCAAAGCCATGTCATCGACTGTCAACCATTTCTGACATCATTTGCTATTTTCATTCATTTATCGATTTTTTTTGAGAGCTAAATGACCGTGAAATTGAAAAGCACTACAAAATGAACTCTGAAAAGGTTGAAACTTGCCATGGTATCATCATTTCACCCACATAGCATGTGCAAAAAAGTAGAGAGGGTTACGGCAAAACTAGATGCACTTCATGTACCAAGTGGACAATATCTTTTGAAGTATCGGGGTTTCGAACGAAAACTCATCTGTTACACCGGCACTTCATTTTTTAAACTTATCACAACTCCAGAATTTTTTGAGTTCAGTATGCACCATTTAAAGCCACGCCATCAACTTTCAACCCTTTCTGACATCATTTGCTATTTTTCATTCATTTACCGATTTGTTTTGAGAGCCAAATGACCGTGAAATTGAAAAGCACTACAAAATGAACTCTGAAAGGTTGAAACTTGGCATGGATCATCATTTCACCCACCTAGCATGTGCAAAAAAGTAGAGAAGGTTACGGCAAAAACTGGATGCACTTCTTGTACAAACTGGACAATCTTTTTCGAAGTATCGGGGTTTCAGACGAAAACTCATCTGTTACACCGCCACTTCATTTTTTTGAAACTTATTACAACACCAGACTTTTTTTGCGTTCAGTATGCACCATTCAAAGCCACATCATTAACTTTCAATCCTTTCTGACATCATTTGCTATTTTTCATTCATTTACCGATTTGTTTTGAGAGCTAAATGATCGTGAAATTGAAGAGCACTACAAAATGAACTCTGAAAAGGTTGAAACTTGGCATGGTATCATCATTTCACCCACATAGCATGTGCAGAAAAGTAGAGAGGGTTACGGCAAAAACTGGATGCACTTCGTGTACAAACTGGACAATCTCTTTTGAAGTATCGGGGTTTCGGACGAAAACTCATCTGTTACACTGGCACTTCATTTTGTTAAACTTATTACAACTCCAGACTTTTTAGCATTCAGTATGCACCATTCAAAGCCACGTCATCGACTTTCAATCCTTTCTGACATCATTTGCTATTTTTCATTCATTTACCGATTTGTTTTGAGAGCTAAATGACAGTGAAATTGAAAAGCACTACAAAATGAACTCTGAAAAGGTTGAAACTTGCCATGGTATCATCATTTCACCCACATAGCATGTGGAAAAAAGTAGAGAGGGTTACGGCAAAAACTGGATGAAGTATCGGAGTTTCGGACGAAAACTCATCTGTTACACCAGCACTTCTTTTTTTAAAACTTATTACAACTCCATACTTTTTTGCGTTCAGTATGCACCATTCAAAGCCACGTCATCAACTTTCAACCCTTTCTGACATCATTTGCTATTTTTCATTCATTTACCGATTTGTTTTGAGAGGTAAATGACCGTGAAATTGAAAAGCACTACAAAATGAACTCTGAAAAGGTTGAAACTTGGCATGGTATCATCATTTCACCCACAGAGCACATGCAAAAAAGTAGAGAGGGTTACGACAATAACTAGATGCACTTCACGTACAAACTGGACAATCTCTTTCCAAGTATCGGGGTTTCGGACGAAAACTCATCTGTTACAGCGGCACTTCATTTTTTGAAACTTATTACAACTCCAGACTTTTTTGCATTCAGTATGCACCATTCGAAGCCATGTCATCGACTTTCAACCATTTCTGACATCATTTGCTATTTTCATTCATTTATCGATTTGTTTTGAGAGCTAAATGACCGTGAAATTGAAAAGCACTACAAAATGTACTCTAAAAAGGTTGAAACTTGTCCTGGTATCATCATTTGACCCACATAACATGTGCAAAAAAGTAGAGAGGGTTATGGCAAAAACTGGATGCACTTCATGTACAAACTGCACAATCTCTGTCGAAGTATCGAGGTTTCGGACGAAAACTCATTTGTTACACCGGCACTTCGTTTTTCTAACTTATTACATCTCCAGACTTTTTTGCGTTCAGTATGCACCATTCAAAGCCACATCATCAACTTTCAATCCATTCTGACATCATTTGCTATTTTTCATTCATTTACCGATTTGTTTTGAGAGCTAAATGACCGTGAAATTGAAAAGCACTACAAAATGAACTCTAAAAAGGTTGAAACTTGGCATGGTATCATCATTTCACCCACATAGCATGTGCAAAAAAGGAGAGAGGGTTACGGCAAAAACTGGATGCACTACGTGTACAAACTGGACAATATCTTTCGAAGTATCGGCGTTTCAGACGGAAACTCATCTGTTACACCGGTACTTCATTTTTTAAAACTTATTACAACTCCTGACTTTGTTGCGTTCAGTATGCACCATTCAGAGCCACATCATTAATTATCAACTCTTTCAGACATCATTTGCTATTTTTCATTCATTTACCGATTTCTTTTGAGAGCTAAATGACAGTGAAATTGAAAAGCACTACAAAATGAACTCTGAAAAGGTTGAAACTTGGCATGGTATCATCATTTCACCCACAGAGCACGTGCAAAAAAGTAGAGAGGGTCACGACAATAACTAGATGCACTTCACGTACAAACTGGACAATCTCTTTCCAAGTATCGGGGTTTCGGACGAAAACTCATCTGTTACAGCGGCACTTCATTTTTTTAAACTTATTACAACTCCAGACTTTTTTGCATTCAGTATGCACCATTCAAAGCCATGTCATCGACTTTCAACCATTTCTGACATCATTTGCTATTTTCATTCATTTATCGATTTGTTTTGAGAGCTAAATGACCGTGAAATTGAAAAGCACTACAAAATGTACTCTAAAAAGGTTGAAACTTGTCATGGTATTATCATTTGACCCACATAGCATGTGCAAAAAAGTAGAGAGGGTTATGGCAAAAACTGGATGCACTTCATGTACAAACTGCACAATCTCTGTCGAAGTATCGAGCTTTCGGACGAAAACTCATCTGTTACACCGGCACTTCGTTTTTTTAACTTATTACAACTCCAGACTTTTTTGCGTTCAGCACCATTCAAAGCCACATCATCAACTTTCAATCCATTCTAACATCATTTGCTATTTTTCATTTATTTACCGATTTGTTTTGAGAGCTAAATGACCGTGAAATTGAAAAGCACTACAAAATGAACTCTAAAAAGGTTGAAACTTGGCATGGTATCATCATTTCACCCACATAGCATGTGCAAAAAAGTAGAGAGGGTTACGGCAAAAACTGGATGCACTACGTGTACAAACTGGACAATATCTTTCGAAGTATCGGCGTTTCAGACGGAAACTCATCTGTTACACCGGTACTTCATTTTTTAAAACTTATTACAACTCCTGACTTTGTTGCGTTCAGTATGCACCATTCAGAGCCACATCATTAATTATCAACTCTTTCAGACATCATTTGCTATTTTTCATTCATTTACCAATTTCTTTTGAGAGCTAAATGACAGTGAAATTGAAAAGCACTACAAAATGAACTCTGAAAAGGTTGAAACTTGCCATGGTATCATCATTTCACCCACATAGCATGTGCAAAAAAAGTAGAGAGGGTTACGGCAAAAACTGGATGCACTTAGTGTACAAACTGGACAATCTCTTTCGAAGTATCGGCGTTTCGGACGGAAACTCATCTGTTACACCAGTACTTCATTTTTTAAAACTTATTACAACTCCAGACTTTTTTGCGTTCAGTATGCACCATTCAAAGCCACGTCGTCAACTTTCAACCCTTTCTGACATCATTTGCTATTTTTTCATTCATTTACCGATTTGTTTTGAGAGCTAAATGGCCGTGAAATTGAATAGTACTACAAAATGAACTCTGAAAAGGTTGAAACCTGGCATGGTATCATCATTTCACCCACATAGCATGTGCAAAAAAGTAGAGAGGGTTACGGCAAAAATTGGATGCACTTCGTGTACAAACTGGACAATCTCTTTCGAAGTATCGGAGTTTCGGACGAAAACTCATCTGTTACACCGGCACTTCTTTTTTTAAAACTTACTACAACTCCAGACTTTTTTGCGTTCAGTATGCACCATTCAAAGCCACGTCATCAACTTTCAACCCTTTATGACATCGTTTGCTATTTTTCATTCATTTACTGATTTTTTGAGAGCTAAATGACCGTGAAATTGAAAAGCACTACAAAATGAACTCTGAAAAGGTTGAAACTTGGCATGGTATCATCATTTCACCCACATAGCATATGCAAAAAAGTAGAGAGGGTTACGACAAAAACTAGATGCACTTCACGTACAAACTGGACAATCTCTTTCGATGTATCGGGGTTTCGGACGAAAACTCATCTGTTTCAGCGTCACTTCATTTTTTTAACTTATTACAACTCCAGACTTTTTTGCGTTCAGTATGCACCATTCAAAGCCACATCATCAACTTTCAATCCTTTCTGACATCATTTGCTATTTTTCATTCATTTACCGATTTGTTTTGAGAGCTAAATGACCGTGAAATTGAAAAGCACTACAAAATGAACTCTGAAAAGGTTGAAACTTGCCATGGTATCATCATTTCACCCACATAGCATATGGAAAGAAGTAGAGAGGGTTACGGCAAAAATTGGATGCACTTCGTGTACAAACTGGACAATCTCTTTCGAAGTATCGGAGTTTCGGACGAAAACTCATCTGTTACACCGGCACTTCTTTTTTTAAAACTTATTACAACTCCAGACTTTTTTGCGTTCAGTATGCACCATTCAAAGCCACGTCATCAACTTTCAACCCTTTCTGACATCATTTGCTATTTTTCATTCATTTACTGATTTGTTTTGAGAGCTAAATGACCGTGAAATTGAAAAACACTACAAAATGAACTCTGAAAAGGTTGAAACTTGGCATGGTATCGTCATTTCACCCACATAGCACGTGCAAAAAAGTAGAGAGGGTTACGACAAAAACTAGATGCACTTCACGTACAAACTGGACAATCTCTTTCGATGTATCGGGGTTTCGGACGAAAACTCATCTGTTTCAGCGGCACTTCATTTTTTTTAACTTATTACAACTCCAGACTTTTTTGCGTTCAGTATGCACCATTCAAAGCCACATCATCAACTTTCAATCCTTTCTGACATCATTTGCTATTTTTCATTCATTTACCGATTTGTTTTGAGAGCTAAATGACCGTGAAATTGAAAAGCACTACAAAATGAACTCTGAAAAGGTTGAAACTTGCCATGGTATCATCATTTTACCCACATAGGATGTGCAAAAAAAGTAGAGAGGGTTACGGCAAAAACTGGATGCACTTCGTGTACAAACTGGACAATCTCTTTCGAAGTATCGGCGTTTCGGACGGAAACTCATCTGTTACACCGGCACTTCATTTTTTAAAACTTATTACAACTCCTGACTTTTTTGAGTTTAGTATGCACCATTTAAAGCCACGTCGTCAACTTTGAACCCTTTCTGACATCATTTGCTATTTTTTCATTCATTTACCGATTTGTTTTGAGAGCTAAATGGCCGTGAAATTGAATAGCACTACAAAATGAACCCTGGAAAGGTTGAAACTTGGCATGGTATCATCATTTCACCCACATAGCATGTGCGGCAAAAACAGGATGCACTACGTGTACAAACTGGACAATCTCTTTTGAAGTATCGGGGTTTCGGACGAAAACTCATCTATTACACTGGCACTTCATTTTGTTAAACTTATTACAACTCCTGACTTTTTAGCATTCAGTATGCACCATTCAAAGCCACGTCATCGACTTTAGACCCTTTCTGACATCATTTGCTATTTTCATTCATTTACCGATTTGTTTTGAGAGCTAAATGACCGTGAAATTGAAAAGCACTACAAAATGAACGCTAAAAAGGTTAAAACATGGCATAGTATCATCATTTCACCCACATAGCATGTGCAAAAAAGTAGAGAGGGTTACGACAAAAACTGGATGCACTTCGTGTACAAACTGGACAATCTCTGTCGAAGTATCGGGGTTTCCGACGAAAATCATCTGTTACACCGGCACTTCATTTTTTTAAACTTATTACAACTCTAGACTTTTTTGCGTTCAGTATGCACCATTCAAAGCCACGTCATAACTTTCAATCCTTTCTGACATCATTTGCTATTTTTCATTCATTTACCGATTTGTTTTGACAGCTAAATGACAGTGAAATTGAAAAGCACTACAAAATGAACTCTGAAAAGGTTGAAACTTGCCATGGTATCATCATTTCACCCACATAGCATATGGAAAAAAGTAGAGAGGGTTACGGCAAAAATTGGATGCACTTCGTGTACAAACTGGACAATCTCTTTCGAAGTATCGGAGTTTCGGACGAAAACTCATCTGTTACACCGGCACTTCTTTTTTTAAAACTTATTACAACTCCAGACTTTTTTGCGTTCAGTATGCACCATTCAAAGCCACGTCATCAACTTTCAACCCTTTCTGACATCATTTGCTATTTTTCATTCATTTACTGATTTGTTTTGAGAGCTAAATGACCGTGAAATTGAAAAACACTACAAAATGAACTCTGAAAAGGTTGAAACTTGGCATGTTATCGTCATTTCACCCACATAGCACGTGCAAAAAAGTAGAGAGGGTTACGACAAAAACTAGATGCACTTCACGTACAAACTAGACAATCTCTTTCGATGTATCGGGGTTTCGGACGAAAACTCATCTGTTTCAGCGGCACTTCATTTTTTTTAACTTATTACAACTCCAGACTTTTTTGCGTTCAGTATGCACCATTCAAAGCCACATCATCAACTTTCAACCCTTTCTGACATCATTTGCTATTTTTCATTCATATTACCGATTTGTTTTGAGAGCTAAATGACCGTGAAATTGAAAAGCACTACAAAATGAACTCTGAAAAGGTTGAAACTTGCCATGGTATCATCATTTTACCCACATAGGATGTGCAAAAAAAGTAGAGAGGGTTACGGCAAAAACTGGATGCACTTCGTGTACAAACTGGACAATCTCTTTCGAAGTATCGGCGTTTCGGACGGAAACTCATCTGTTACACCGGCACTTCATTTTTTAAAACTTATTACAACTCCTGACTTTTTTGAGTTCAGTATGCACCATTTAAAGCCACGTCGTCAAATTTCAACCCTTTCTGACATCATTTGCTATTTTTTCATTCATTTACCGATTTGTTTTGAGAGCTAAATGGCCGTGAAATTGAATAGCACTACAAAATGAACCCTGGAAAGGTTGAAACTTGGCATGGTATCATCATTTCACCCACATAGCATGTGCGGCAAAAACAGGATGCACTACGTGTACAAACTGGACAATCTCTTTTGAAGTATCGGGGTTTCGGACGAAAACTCATCTATTACACTGGCACTTCATTTTGTTAAACTTATTACAACTCCTGACTTTTTAGCATTCAGTATGCACCATTCAAAGCCACGTCATCGACTTTAGACCCTTTCTGACATCATTTGCTATTTTCATTCATTTACCGATTTGTTTTGAGAACTAAATGACCGTGAAATTGAAAAGCACTACAAAATGAACGCTAAAAAGGTTAAAACATGGCATGGTATCATCATTTCACCCACATAGCACGTGCAAAAAAGTAGAGAGGGTTACGACAAAAACTGGATGCACTTCGTGTACAAACTGGACAATCTCTGTCGAAGTATCGGGGTTTCAGACGAAAATCATCTGTTACACCGGCACTTCATTTTTTTAAACTTATTACAACTCTAGACTTTTTTGCGTTCAGTATGCACCATTCAAAGCCACGTCATAACTTTCAATCCTTTCTGACATCATTTGCTATTTTTCATTCATTTACCGATTTGTTTTGACAGCTAAATGACAGTGAAATTGAAAAGCACTACAAAATGAACTCTGAAAAGGTTGAAACTTGCCATGGTATCATCATTTCACCCACATAGCATATGGAAAAAAGTAGAGAGGGTTACGGCAAAAATTGGATGCACTTCGTGTACAAACTGGACAATCTCTTTCGAAGTATCGAAGTTTCGGACGAAAACTCATCTGTTACACCGGCACTTCTTTTTTTTAAACTTATTACAACTCCAGACTTTTTTGCGTTCAGTATGCACCATTCAAAGCCACGTCATCAACTTTCAACCCTTTCTGACATCATTTGCTATTTTTCATTCATTTACTGATTTGTTTCGAGAGCTAAATGACCGTGAAATTGAAAAACACTTCAAAATGAACTCTGAAAAGGTTGAAACTTGGCATGGTATCGTCATTTCACCCACATAGCACGTGCAAAAAAGTAGAGAGGGTTACGGCAAAAACTAGATGCACTTCACGTACAAACTGGACAATCTCTTTCGATGTATCGGGGTTTCGGACGAAAACTCATCTGTTTCAGCGGCACTTCATTTTTTTTAACTTATTACAACTCCAGACTTTTTTGCGTTCAGTATGCACCATTCAAAGCCACATCATCAACTTTCAATCCTTTCTGACATCATTTGCTATTTTTCATTCATTTACCGATTTGTTTTGAGAGCTAAATGACCGTGAAATTGAAAAGCACTACGAAATGAACTCTGAAAAGGTTGAAACTTGCCATGGTATCACATTTCACCCACATAGCATGTCCAAAAAAGTAGAGAGGGTTATGGCAAAACTAGATGCACTTCATGTACCAACTGGACAATATGTTTTGATGTATCGGGGTTTCGAACGAAAACTCATCTGTTACACCGGCACTTCATTTTTTAAACTTATCACAACTCCAGACTTTTTTGAGTTCAGTATGCACCATTTAAAGCCAGGTCATCAACTTTCAACCCTTTCTGACATCATTTGCTATTTTTCATTCATTTACCGATTTGTTTTGAGAGCCAAATGACCGTGAAATTGAAAAGCACTACAAAATGAACTCTGAAAGGTTGAAACTTGGCATGGATCATCATTTCACCCACCTAGCATGTGCAAAAAAGTAGAGAAGGTTACGGCAAAAACTGGATGCACTTCTTGTACAAACTGGACAATCTTTTTCGAAGTATCGGGGTTTCAGACGAAAACTCATCTGTTACACCGCCACTGCATTTTTTTTAAACTTATTACAACACCAGAATTTTTTTGCGTTCAGTATGCACCATTCAAAGCCACATCATTAACATTCAACCCTTTCTGACATCATTTGCTATTTTTCATTCATTTACCGATTTCTTTTGAGAGGTAAATGACCGTGAAATTGAAAAGCACTACAAAATGAACCCTGGAAAGGTTGAAACTTGGCATGGTATCATCATTTCACCCACATAGCATGTGCGGCAAAAACAGGATGCACTACGTGTACAAACTGGACAATCTCTTTCGAAGTATCGGGGTTTCGGACGAAAACTCATCTATTACACTGGCACTTCATTTTGTTAAACTTATTACAACTCCTGACGTTTTAGCATTCAGTATGCACCATTCAAAGCCACGTCATCGACTTTAGACCCTTTCTGACATCATTTGCTATTTTCATTCATTTACCGATTTGTTTTGAGAGCTAAATGACCGTGGAATTGAAAAGCACTACAAAATGAACGCTAAAAAGGTTAAAACATGGCATGGTATCATCATTTCACCCACATAGCATGTGCAAAAAAGTAGAGAGGGTTACGACAAAAACTGGATGCACTTCGTGTACAAACTGGACAATCTCTGTCGAAGTATCGGGGTTTCAGAAGAAAATCATCTGTTACACCGGCACTTCATTTTTTTAAACTTATTACAACTCTAGACTTTTTTGCGTTCAGTATGCACCATTCAAAGCCACGTCATAACTTTCAATCCTTTCTCACATCATTTGCTATTTTTCATTCATTTATCGATTTGTTTTGACAGCTAAATGACAGTGAAATTGAAAAGCTCTACGGAATGAACTCTGAAAAGGTTGAAACTTGCCATGGTCTCATCATTTCACCCACATAGCATATGGAAAAAAGTAGAGAGGGTTACGGCAAAAATTGGATGCACTTCGTGTACAAACTGGACAATCTCTTTCGAAGTATCGGAGTTTCGGACGAAAACTCATCTGTTACACCGGCACTTCTTTTTTTAAAACTTATTACAACTCCAGACTTTTTTGCGTTCAGTATGCACCATTCAAAGCCACGTCATCAACTTTCAACCCTTTCTGACATCATTTGCTATTTTTCATTCATTTACTGATTTGTTTTGAGAGCTAAATGACCGTGAAATTGAAAAACACTACAAAATGAACTCTGAAAAGGTTGAAACTTGGCATGGTATCGTCATTTCACCCACATAGCACGTGCAAAAAAGTAGAGAGGGTTACGACAAAAACTAGATGCACTTCACGTACAAACTGGACAATCTCTTTCGATGTATCGGGGTTTCGGACGAAAACTCATCTGTTTCAGCGGCACTTCATTTTTTTAACTTATTACAACTCCAGACTTTTTTGCGTTCAGTATGCACCATTCAAAGCCACATCATCAACTTTCAATCCTTTCTGACATCATTTGCTATTTTTCATTCATTTACCGATTTGTTTTGAGAGCTAAATGACCGTGAAATTGAAAAGCACTACAAAATGAACTCTGAAAAGGTTGAAACTTGCCATGGTATCATCATTTCACCCACATAGCATGTGCAAAAAAAGTAGAGAGGGTTACGGCAAAAACTGGATGCACTTCGTGTACAAACTGGACAATCTCTTTCGAAGTATCGGCATTTCGGACGGAAACTCATCTGTTACACCAGTACTTCATTTTTTAAAACTTATTACAACTCCTGACTTTTTTGCGTTCAGTATGCACCATTCAAAGCCACGTCGTCAACTTTCAACCCTTTCTGACATCATTTGCTATTTTTTCATTCATTTACCGATTTGTTTTGAGAGCTAAATGGCCGTGAAATTGAATAGCACTACAAAATGAACTCTGAAAAGGTTGAAACCTGGCATGGTATCATCATTTCACCCACATAGCATGTGCAAAAAAGTAGAGAGGGTTACGGCAAAACTAGATGCAATTCGTGTACAAACTGGATAATCTCTTTCGAAGTATCGGGGTTTCGGACGAAAACTCATCTGTTACACCGGCACTTCATTTTTTAAACTTGTTACAACTCCAGACTTTTTTTGCATTGAGTGTGCACCATTCAAAGACACATCATCGACTTTCAACCCTTTCTGACATCATTTGCAATTTTTCATTCATTTACCGATTTGTTCTGAGAGCTAAATAACCGTGAAATTGAAAAGCACTACAAAATGAACTCTGAAAAGGTTGAAACTTTGCATTGTATCATCATTTCACCAACATAGCATGTGCAAAAAAGGAGAGAGGGTTACGGCAAAAACTGGATGCACTTCGTGTACAAACTGGACAATCTCTTTCGAAGTATCGGAGTTTCGGACGAAAACTCACCTGTTACACCTGCACTTCTTTTTTTAACTTATTATAGCTCCAGACTTTTTTTGCGTTCAGTATGCACCATTCAAAGCCACGTCATCAACTTTCAACCCTTTCTGACATCATTTGCTATTTTTCATTCATTTACCGATTTGTTTTGAGAGCTAAATGACCGTGAAATTGAAAAGCACTACAAAATGAACTCTGAAATGGTTGAAACTTGGCATGGTATCATCATTTCACCCACATAGCATGTGCAAAAAAGTAGAGAGGGTTACGACAAATACTAGATGCACTTCACATACAAACTGGACAATCTCTTTCGAAGTTCGGGGTTTCGGACGAAAACTCATCTGTTACAGCGGCACTTCATTTTTTTAAACTTATTACAACTCCAGACTTTTTTGCATTCAGTATGCACCATTCAAAGCCATGTCATCGACTTTCAACCATTTCTGACATCATTTGCTATTTTCATTCATTTATCGATTTTTTTTGAGAGCTAAATGACCGTGAAATTGAAAAGCACTACAAAATGAACTCTGAAAAGGTTGAAACTTGCCATGGTATCATCATTTCACCCACATAGCATGTGCAAAAAAGTAGAGAGGGTTACGGCAAAACTAGATGCACTTCATGTACCAAGTGGACAATATCTTTTGAAGTATCGGGGTTTCGAACGAAAACTCATCTGTTACACCGGCACTTCATTTTTTAAACTTATCACAACTCCAGACTTTTTTGAGTTCAGTATGCACCATTTAAAGCCACGCCATCAACTTTCAACCCTTTCTGACATCATTTGCTATTTTTCATTCATTTACCGATTTGTTTTGAGAGCCAAATGACCGTGAAATTGAAAAGCACTACAAAATGAACTCTGAAAGGTTGAAACTTGGCATGGATCATCATTTCACCCACCTAGCATGTGCAAAAAAGTAGAGAAGGTTACGGCAAAAACTGGATGCACTTCTTGTACAAACTGGACAATCTTTTTCGAAGTATCGGGGTTTCAGACGAAAACTCATCTGTTACACCGCCACTTCATTTTTTTAAACTTATTACAACACCAGACTTTTTTTGCGTTCAGTATGCACCATTCAAAGCCACATCATTAACTTTCAATCCTTTCTGACATCATTTGCTATTTTTCATTCATTTACCGATTTGTTTTGAGAGGTAAATGACCGTGAAATTGAAAAGCACAACAAAATGAACCCTGGAAAGGTTGAAACTTGGCATGGTATCATCATTTCACCCACATAGCATGTGCGGCAAAAATAGGATGCACTACGTGTACAAACTGGACAATCTCTTTCGAAGTATCGGGGTTTCGGACGAAAACTCATCTATTACACTGGCACTTCATTTTGTTAAACTTATTACAACTCCTGACTTTTTAGCATTCAGTATGCACCATTCAAAGCCACGTCATCGACTTTAGACCCTTTCTGACATCATTTGCTATTTTCATTCATTTACCGATTTGTTTTGAGAGCTAAATGACCGTGAAATTGAAAAGCACTACAAAATGAACGCTAAAAAGGTTAAAACATGGCATGGTATCATCATTTCACCCACATAGCATGTGCAAAAAAGTAGAGAGGGTTACGACAAAAACTGGATGCACTTCGTGTACAAACTGGACAATCTCTGTCGAAGTATCGGGGTTTCAGACGAAAATCATCTGTTACACCGGCACTTCATTTTTTTAAACTTATTACAACTCTAGACTTTTTTGCGTTCAGTATGCACCATTCAAAGCCACGTCATAACTTTCAATCCTTTCTGACATCATTTGCTATTTTTCATTCATTTACCGATTTGTTTGGACAGCTAAATGACAGTGAAATTGAAAAGCACTACAAAATGAACTCTGAAAAGGTTGAAACTTGCCATGGTCTCATCATTTCACCTACATAGCATATGGAAAAAAGTAGAGAGGGTTACGGCAAAAATTGGATGCACTTCGTGTACAAACTGGACATTCTCTTTCGAAGTATCGGAGTTTCGGACGAAAACTCATCTGTTACACCGGCACTTCTTTTTTTAAAACTTATTACAACTCCAGACTTTTTTGCGTTCAGTATGCACCATTCAAAGCCACGTCATCAACTTTCAACCCTTTCTGACATCATTTGCTATTTTTCATTCATTTAATGATTTGTTTTGAGAGCTAAATGACCGTGAAATTGAAAAACACTACAAAATGAACTCTGAAAAGGTTGAACCTTGGCATGGTATCGTCATTTCACCCACATAGCACGTGCAAAATAGTAGAGAGGGTTACGACAAAAACTAGATGCACTTCACGTACAAACTGGACAATCTCTTTCGATGTATCGGGGTTTCGGACGAAAACTCATCTGTTTCAGCGGCACTTCATTTTTTTTAACTAATACAACTCCAGATTTTTTTGCGTTCAGTATGCACCATTCAAAGCCACATCATCAACTTTCAATCCTTTCTGACATCATTTGCTATTTTTCATTCATTTACCGATTTGTTTTGAGAGCTAAATGACCGTGAAATTGAAAAGCACTACAAAATGAACTCTGAAAAGTTTGAAACGTGCCATGGTATCATCATTTCACCCACATAGCATGTGCAAAAAAAGTAGAGAGGGTTACGGCAAAAACTGGATGCACTTCGTGTACAAACTGGACAATCTCTTTCGAAGTATCGGCGTTTCGGACGGAAACTCATCTGTTACACCAGTACTTCATTTTTTTAAACTTATTACAACTCCTGACTTTTTTGCGTTCAGTATGCACCATTCAAAGCCACGTCGTCAACTTTCAACCCTTTCTGACATCATTTGCTATTTTTTCATTCATTTACCGATTTGTTTTGAGAGGTAAATGGCCCTGAAATTGAATAGCACTACAAAATGAACTCTGAAAAGGTTGAAACCTGGCATGGTATCATCATTTCACCCACATAGCATGTGCAAAAAAGTAGAGAGGGTTACGGCAATACTAGATGCAATTCGTGTACAAACTGGACAATCTCTTTCGAAGTATCGGGGTTTCAGACGAAAACTCATCTGTTACACCGGCACTTCATTTTTTTAAACTTGTTACAACTCCAGACTTTTTTTGCATTGAGTGTGCACCATTCAAAGACACATCATCGACTTTCAACCCTTTCTGACATTATTTGCAATTTTTCATTCATTTACCGATTTGTTCTGAGAGCTAAATAACCGTGAAATTGAAAAGCACTACAAAATGAACTCTGAAAAGGTTGAAACTTTGCATTGTATCATCATTTCACCAACATAGCATGTGCAAAAAAGGAGAGAGGGTTACGGCAAAAACTGGATGCACTTCGTGTACAAACTGGACAATCTCTTTCGAAGTATCGGAGTTTCGGACGAAAACTCACCTGTTACACCAGCACTTCTTTTTTTAACTTATTATAGCTCCAGTCTTTTTTTGCGTTCAGTATGCACCATTCAAAGCCACGTCATCAACTTTCAACCCTTTCTGACATCATTTGCTATTTTTCATTCATTTACCGATTTGTTTTGAGAGCTAAATGACCGTGAAATTGAAAAGCACTACAAAATGAACTCTGAAAAGGTTGAAACTTGGCATGGTATCATCATTTCACCCACATAGCATGTGCAAAAAAGTAGAGAGGGTTACGACAAATACTAGATGCACTTCACGTACAAACTGGACAATCTCTTTCGAAGTTCGGGGTTTCGGACGAAAACTCATCTGTTACAGCGGCACTTCATTTTTTTAAACTTATTACAACTCCAGACTTTTTTGCATTCAGTATGCACCATTCAAAGCCATGTCATCGACTTTCAACCATTTCTGACATCATTTGCTATTTTCATTCATTTATCGATTTGTTTTGAGAGCCAAATGACCGTGAAATTGAAAAGTACTACAAAATGTACTCTAAAAAGGTTGAAAATTGGCATGGTATCATTATTTCACCCACATAGTATGTGCAAAAAAGTAGAGAGGGTTATGGCAAAAACCTGATGCACTTCATGTACAAACTGCACAATCTCTGTCGAAGTATCGAGGTTTCGGACGAAAACTCATCTGTTACACCGGCACTTCGTTTTTTTAACTTATTACAACTCCAGACTTTTTTGCGTTCAGTATGCACCATTCAAAGCCACGTCGTCAACTTTCAATCCTTTCTAACATCATTTGCTATTTTTCATTCATTTACCGATTTGTTTTGAGAGCCAAATGACCGTGAAATTGAAAAGCACTACAAAATGAACTCTGAAAAGGTTGAAACTTGGCATGGTATCATCATTTCACCCACATAGTAGGTGTAAAAAAGTAGAGAGGGTTACGGCAAAAACTGGATGCACTTCGTGTACAAACTGGACAATCTCTTTTGAAGTATCGGCGTTTCGGACGGAAACTCATCTGTTACACCGGTACTTCATTTTTTTAAACTTATTACAACTCCAGACTTTTTTGCGTTCAGTATGCACCATTCAAAGCCACGTCGTCAACTTTCAACCCTTTCTGACATCATTTGCTATTTTTTTCATTCATTTACTGATTTTTTTGAGAGCTAAATGACCGTGAAATTGAAAAGCACTACAAAATGAATGCTAAAAAGGTTAAAACTTGGCATGGTATCATCATTTCACCCACATAGCATGTGCAAAAAAGTAGAGAGGGTTATGACAAAAACCGGATGCACTTCGTGTACAAACTGGACAATCTCCGTCGAAGTATCGGGGTTTCAGACGAAAACTCATCTGTTACACCGGCACTTCATTTCTTTAAACTTATTACAACTCTAGACTTTTTTGCGTTCAGTATGCACCATTCAAAGCCACGTCATAACTTTCAATCCTTTCTGACATCATTTGCTATTTTCATTCATTTACCGATTTGTTTTGAGAGCTAAATGACAGTGAAATTGAAAAGCACTACAAAATGAACTATGAAAAGGTTGAAACTTGCCATGGTATCATCATTTCACCCACATAGCATGTGCAAAAAAGTAGAGAGGGTTACGGCAAAAACTGGATACACTTCGTGTACAAACTGGACAATCTCTTTCGAAGTATCGGAGTTTCGGACGAAAACTCATCTGTTACACCGGCACTTCTTTTTTGAAAACTTATTGCAACTCCAGACTTTTTTGCGTTCAGTATGCACCATTCAAAGCCACGTCACCAACTTTCAACCCTTTCTGACATCATTTGCTATTTTTCATTCATTTACTGATTTGTTTTGAGAGCTAAATGGCCGTGAAATTGAATAGTACTACAAAATGAACTCTGAAAAGGTTGAAACCTGGCATGGTATCATCATTTCACCCACATAGCATGTGCAAAAAAGTAGAGAGGGTTACAACAAAAACTAGATGCACCTCACGTACAAACTGGACAATCTCTTTCGATGTATCGGGGTTTCGGACGAAAACTCATCTGTTTCAGCGGCACTTCATTTTTTTAACTTATTACAACTCCAGACTTTTTTGCGTTCAGTATGCACCATTCAAAGCCACATCATCAACTTTCAATCCTTTCTGACATCATTTGCTATTTTTCATTCATTTACCGATTTGTTTTGACAGCTAAATGACAGTGAAATTGAAAAGCACTACAAAATGAACTCTGAAAAGGTTGACACTTGCCATGGTATCATCATTTCACCCACATAGCATATGGAAAAAAGTAGAGAGGGTTACGGCAAAAATTGGATGCACTTCGTGTACAAACTGGACAATCTCTTTCGAAGTATCGGAGTTTCGGACGAAAACTCATCTGTTACACCGGCACTTCTTTTTTTAAAACTTATTACAACTCCAGACTTTTTTGCGTTCAGTATGCACCATTAAAAGCCACGTCATCAACTTTCAGCCCTTTCTAACATCATTTGCTATTTTTCATTCATTTACTGATTTGTTTTGATAGCTAAATGACCGTGAAATTGAAAAGCACTACAAAATGAACTCTGAAAAGGTTGAAACTTGGCATGGTATCATCATTTCACCCACATAGCATGTGCAAAAAAGTAGAGAGGGTTACGACAGAAACTAGATGCACTTCACGTACAAACTGGACAATCTCTTTCGATGTATCGGGGTTTCGGACGAAAACTCATCTGTTTCAGCGGCACTTCATTTTTTTTAACTTATTACAACTCCAGACTTTTTTGCGTTCAGTATGCACCATTCAAAGCCACATCATCAACTTTCAATCCTTTCTGACATCATTTGCTATTTTTCATTCATTTACCGATTTGTTTTGACAGCTAAATGACAGTGAAATTGAAAAGCACTACAAAATGAACTCTGAAAAGGTTGAAACTTGCCATGGTATCATCATTTCACCCACATAGCATATGGAAAAAAGTAGAGAGGGTTACGGCAAAAATTGGATGCACTTCGTGTACAAACTGGACAATCTCTTTCGAAGTATCGGAGTTTCGGACGAAAACTCATCTGTTACACCGGCACTTCTTTTTTTAAAACTTATTACAACTCCAGACTTTTTTGCGTTCAGTATGCACCATTAAAAGCCACGTCCTCAACTTTCAGCCCTTTCTAACATCATTTGCTATTTTTCATTCATTTACTGATTTGTTTTGATAGCTAAATGACCGTGAAATTGAAAAGCACTACAAAATGAACTCTGAAAAGGTTGAAACTTGGCATGGTATCATCATTTCACCCACATAGCATGTGCAAAAAAGTAGAGAGGGTTACGACAGAAACTAGATGCACTTCACGTACAAACTGGACAATCTCTTTCGATGTATCGGGGTTTCGGACGAAAACTCATCTGTTTCAGCGGCACTTCATTTTTTTAAACTTATTACAACTCCAGACTTTTTTGCGTTCAGTATGCACCATTCAAAGCCACATCATCAACTTTCAATCCTTTCTGACATCATTTGCTATTTTTCATTCATTTACCGATTTGTTTTGACAGCTAAATGACAGTGAAATTGAAAAGCACTACAAAATGAACTCTGAAAAGGTTGAAACTTGCCATGGTATCATCATTTCACCCACATAGCATATGGAAAAAAGTAGAGAGGGTTACGGCAAAAATTGGATGCACTTCGTGTACAAACTGGACAATCTCTTTCGAAGTATCGGAGTTTCGGACGAAAACTCATCTGTTACACCGGCACTTCTTTTTTTAAAACTTATTACAACTCCAGACTTTTTTGCGTTCAGTATGCACCATTAAAAGCCACGTCATCAACTTTCAACCCTTTCTAACATCATTTGCTATTTTTCATTCATTTACTGATTTGTTTTGATAGCTAAATGACCGTGAAATTGAAAAGCACTACAAAATGAACTCTGAAAAGGTTGAAACTTGGCATGGTATCATCATTTCATCCACATAGCATGTGCAAAAAAGTAGAGAGGGTTACGACAGAAACTAGATGCACTTCACGTACAAACTGGACAATCTCTTTCGATGTATCGGGGTTTCGGACGAAAACTCATCTGTTTCAGCGGTACTTCATTTTTTTGAACTTATTACAACTCCAGACTTTTTTGCGTTCAGTATGCACCATTCAAAGCCACATCATCAACTTTCAATCCTTTCTGACATCATTTGCTATTTTTCATTCATTTACCGATTTGTTTTCAGAGCTAAATGACCGTGAAATTGAAAAGCACTACAAAATGAACTCTGAAAAGGTTGAAACTTGCCATGGTATCATCATTTCACCCACATAGCATGTGCAAAAAAAGTAGAGAGGGTTACGGCAAAAACTGGATGCACTTCGTGTACAAACTGGACAATCTCTTTCGAAGTATCGGAGTTTCGGACGAAAACTCATCTGTTACACCGGCACTTCTTTTTTTAAAACTTATTACAACTCCAGACTTTTTTGCGTTCAGTATGCACCATTCAAAGCCACGTCATCAACTTTCAACCCTTTCTGACATCATTTGCTATTTTTCATTCATTTACTGATTTGTTTTGAGAGCTAAATGACCGTGAAATTGAAAAACACTACAAAATGAACTCTGAAAAGGTTGAAACTTGGCATGGTATCGTCATTTCACCCACATAGCACGTGCAAAAAAGTAGAGAGGGTTACGACAAAAACTAGATGCACTTCACGTACAAACTGGACAATCTCTTTCGATGTATCGGGGTTTCGGACGAAAACTCATCTGTTTCAGCGGCACTTCATTTTTTTAAACTAATACAACTCCAGACTTTTTTGCGTTCAGTATGCACCATTCAAAGCCACATCATCAACTTTCAATCCTTTCTGACATCATTTGCTATTTTTCATTCATTTACCGATTTGTTTTGAGAGCTAAATGACCGTGAAATTGAAAAGCACTACAAAATGAACTCTGAAAATGTTGAAACTTGGCATGGTATCATCCTTTCACCCACATAGCATGTGCAAAAAAGTAGAGAGGGTTACGACAAAAACTAGATGCACTTCACGTACAAACTGGACAATCTCTTTCGAAGTATCGGGGTTTCGGACGAAAACTCATCTGTTACAGCGGCACTTCATTTTTTAAACTTATTACAACTCTAGACTTTTGTGCATTCAGTATGCACCATTCAAAGCCATGTCATCGACTTTCAACCATTTCTGACATCATTTGCTATTTTCATTCATTTATCGATTTGTTTTGAGAGCTAAATGACCGTGAAATCGAAAAGCACTACAAAATGTACTCTGAAAAGGTTGAAACTTGGCATGGTATCATCATTTCATCCACATAGCATGTGCAAAAAAGTAGAGAGGGTTACGGCAAAAACTGGATGCACTTCGTGTACAAACTGGACAATCTCTTTCGAAGTATCGGCGTTTCCGACGGAAACTCATCTGTTACACCGGTACTTCATTTTTTTAAACTTATTACAACACCTGACTTTTTTGCATTCAGTATGCACCATTCAAAGCCACGTCGTCAACTTTCAACCCTTTCTGACATCATTTGCTATCTTTTTCATTCATTTACCGATTTGTTTTGATAGCTAAATGACCGTGAAATTGAATAGCATTACAAAATGAACTCTGAAAAGGTTGAAACCTGGCATGGTATCATCATTTCACCCACATAGCATGTGCAAAAAAGTAGAGAGGGTTACGGCAAAACTAGATGCACTTCATGTACAAACTGGACAATCTCTTTTGAAGTATCGGGGTTTCGGACGAAAACTCATCTGTTACACCGGCACTTCATTTTTTTAACTTATTAGAACTCCAGACTTTTTTTGCATTCAGTATGCACCATTCAATGCCACGTCATCAACTTTCAACCCTTTCTGACATCATTTGCTACTTTTCATTCATTTACCGATTTGTTTTCAGAGCTAAATGACCGTGAAATTGAAAAGCACTACAAAATGAACCCTAGAAAGGTTGAAACTTTCCATGGTATCATCATTTCACCCACATAGCATGTGCAAAAAAGTAGAGAGGGTTACGGCAAAAACTGGATGCACTTCTTGTACAAACTGGACAATCTCTTTCGAAGTATCGGGGTTTCGGACGAAAACTCATCTGTTACACCGGCACTTCATTTTTTAAAACTTATTACAACTCTAGACTTTTTTTGTATTGAGTATGCACCATTCAAAGACACATCATCGACATTCAACCATTTCTGACATCATTTGCTATTTTCATTCATTAATCGATTTGTTTTGAGAGCTAAATGACCGTGAAATTGAAAAGCACTACAAAATGAACTCTGAAAAGGTTGAAACTTGGCATGGTATCATCATTTCACCCACATAGCATGTGCAAAAAAGTAGAGAGGGTTACGTCAAAAACTAGATGCACTTCATGTACAAACTGCACAATCTCTGTCAAAGTATCGAGGTTTCAGACGAAAACTCATCTGTTACACCGGCACTTCGTTTTTTAAACTTATTACAACTACACATTTTTTTGCGTTCAGTATGCACCATTCAAAGCCACGTCATCAACTTTCAATGCTTTCTGACATCATTTGCTATTTTTCATTCATTTACCGATTTGTTTCTAGAGCTAAATGACCGTGAAATTGAAAAGCACTACAAAATGAACTCTGAAAAGGTTGAAACTTGGCATGGTATCATCATTTCACCCACATAGCATGTGCAAAAAAGTAGAGAGGGTTACGGCAAAAACTGGATGCACTTCGTGTACAAACTGGATAATCTTTTTCGAAGTATCGGGGTTTTGGACGAAAACTCATCTGTTACACCGGCACTTCATTTTTTTAAACTTATTACAACTCCAGAATTTTCTGCGTTCAGTATGCACCATTCAAAGCCACGTCGTCAACTTTCAACCCTTTCTGACATCATTTGCTATTTTTCATTATTTACCGATTTGTTTTGAGAGCTAAATGACCGTGAAGTTGAATAGCACTACAAAATGAACTCTCAAAAGGTTGAAACCTGGCATGGTATCATCATTTCACCCACATAGCATGTGCAAAAAACTAGAGAGGGTTACGGCAAAAACTGGATGCACTTCATGTACAAACTGGACAATCTCTTTTGAAGTATCAGGGTTTCGAACGAAAACTCATCTGTTACACCGGCACTTCATTTTTTTAAACTCATTACAACTCCAGACTTTTTGCGTTCAGTATGCACCATTTAAAGCCACGTCATCAACTTTCAACCCTTTCTGACATCATTTGCTATTTTTCATTCACTTACCGATTTGTTTTGAGAGCTAAATGACCGTCAAATTGAAAAGCACTACAAAATGAACTCTGAAAAGTTTGAAACTTGGCATGGATCATCATTTCACCCACATAGCATGTGCAAAAAAGTAGAGAAGGTTACGGGAAAAACTGGATGCACTTCGTGTACAAACTGGACAATCTCTTTCGAAGTATCGGGGTTTCGGACGAAAACTCATCTGTTACACCGGCACTTCGTTTTTTTAAACTTGTTACAACTCTAGACTTTTTTTGCATTGAGTACGCACCATTCAAAGACACATCATCGACTTTCAACCCTTTCTGACATCATTTGCAATTTTTCATTCATTTACCGATTTGTTTTGAGAGCTAAATAACCGTGAAATTGAAAAGCACTACAAAATGAACTCTGAAAAGGTTGAAACTTTGCATTGTATCATCATTTCACCCACATAGCATGTGCAAAAAAGTAGAGAGGGTTACGAAAAAACTGGATGCACTTCGCGTACAAACTGGACAATCTCTTTCGAAGTATCGGGGTTTCGGCCGAAAACTCATCTGTTACAGCAGCACTTCATTTTTTAAAACTTATTACAAATCTAGACTTTTTTGCATTCAGTATGACCATTCAAAGCCATGTCATCAACTTTCAACCATTTCTGACATCATTTGCTATTTTCATTCATTAATCGATTCGTTTTGAGAGCTAAATGACCGTGAAATTGAAAAGCACTAAAAATGAACTCTAAAAAGGTTGAAACTTGGCATGGTATCATCATTTCACCCACATAGCATGTGCAAAAAAGTAGAGAAGGTTACGGCAAAAACTGGATGCAATTCGTGTACAAACTGGACAATCTCTTTCGAAGTATCGGGGTTTCGGACGAAAACTCATCTGTTACACCGGCACTTCATTTTTTTAAACTTGTTACAACTCCAGACTTTTTTTGCATTGAGTGTGCACCATTCAAAGACACATCATCAACTTTCAACCCTTTCTGAGATCATTTGCAATTTTTCATTCATTTACCGATTTGTTCTGAGAGCTAAATAACCGTGAAATGGAAAAGCACTACAAAATGAACTCTGAAAAGGTTGAAACTTTGCATTGTATCATCATTTCACCAACATAGCATGTGCAAAAAAGGAGAGAGGGTTACGGCAAAAACTGGATGCACTTCGTGTACAAACTGGACAATCTCTTTCGAAGTATCGGAGTTTCGGACGAAAACTCACCTGTTACACCAGCACTTCTTTTTTTAACTTATTATAGCTCCAGACTTTTTTTGCGTTCAGTATGCACCATTCAAAGCCACGCCATCAATTTTCAACCCTTTCTGACATCATTTGCTATTTTTCATTCATTTACCGATTTGTTTTGAGAGCTAAATGACCGTGAAATTGAAAAGCACTACAAAATGAACTCTGAAAAGGTTGAAACTTGGCATGGTATCATCATTTCACCCACATAGCATGTGCAAAAATGTAGAGAGGGTTACGACAAATACTAGATGCACTACACGTACAAACTGGACAATCTCTTTCGAAGTTCGGGGTTTAGGACGAAAACTCATCTGTTACAGCGGCACTTCATTTTTTAAACTTATTACAACTCCAGACTTTTTTGCGTTCAGTATGCACCATTCAAAGCCACGTCATCAACTTTCAATCCTTTCTAACATCATTTGCTATTTTTCATTCATTTACCGATTTTTTTTTAGAGCCAAATGACCGTGAAATTGAAAAGCACTACAAAATGAACTCTGAAAAGGTTGAAACTTGGCATGGTATCATCATTTCACCCACATAGTAGGTGTAAAAAAGTAGAGAGGGTTACGACAAAAACTGGATGCACTTCGTGTACAAACTGGACAATCTCTTTTGAAGTATCGGCGTTTCGGACGGAAACTCAACTGTTACACCGGTACTTCATTTTTTAAAACTTATTACAACTCCTGACTTTTTTGCGTTCAGTATGCACCATTCAAAGCCACGTCGTCAACTTTCAACCCTTTCTGACATCATTTGCTATTTTTTCATTCATTTACTGATTTTTTTTGAGAGCTAAATGACCGTGAAATTGAATAGCACTACAAAATGAACTCTGAAAAGGTTGAAACCTGGCATGGTATCATCATTTCACCCACATAGCATGTGCAAAAAAGTAAAGATTGTTACGGCAAAACTAGATGCACTTCATGTACAAACTGGACAATCTCTTTTGAAGTATCGGGGTTGCGGACGAAAACTCATCTGTTGTACCGACACTTCATTTTTTAAACTTATTAGAACTCCAGACTTATTTGCGTTCAGTATGCACCATTTAAAGTCACGTCATCAACTTTCAACCCTTTCTGACATCATTTGCTATTTTTCATTCATTTACCGATTTGTTTTGAGAGCTAAATGACCGTGAAATTGAAAAGCACTACAAAATGAACTATGAAAGGTTGAAACTTGGCATGGATCATCATTTCAACCACTTAGCATGTGCAAAAAAGTACAGAAGGTTACTTCAAAAACTGGATGCACTTTTGTACAAACTGGACAATCTCTTTCGAAGTATCGGGGTTTCGGACGAAAACTCATCTGTTACACCGGCACTTCATTTTTTTAAACTTGTTACAACTCCAGACTTTTTTTGCATTGAGTATGCACCATTCAAAGACACATCATCGACATTCAACCCTTTCTGACATCATTTGCAATTTTTCATTCATTTACCGATTTGTTTTGAGAGGTAAATAACAAAATGAACTCTGAAAAGGTTGAAACTTGGCATGGTATCATCATTTAACCCACATAGCATGTGCAAAAAAGTAGAGAGGGTTACGACAAAAACTAGATGCACTTCGTGTAGAAACTGGACAATCTCTTTCGAAGTATCGGGGTTTCAGACGAAAACTCATCTGTTACACCAGCACTTTTTTTTAACTTATTACATCTCCAGACTTTTTTGCGTTCAGTATGCACCATTCAAAGCCACGTCATCAACTTTCAACCCTTTCTGACATCATTTTCTATTTTTCATTCATTTACTGATTTGTTTTGAGAGCTAAATGACCGTGAAATTGAAAAGCACTACAAAATGAACTCTGAAAAGGTTGAAACTTGGCATGGTATCATCATTTCACCCACATAGCATGTGCAAAAAAGTAGAGAGGGTTACGACAAAAACTGGATGCACTTCGCGCATAAACTGGACAATCTCTTTCGAAGTATCGGGGTTTCAGACGAAAACTCATCTGTTACAGCGGCACTTCATTTTTTTAAACTTATTACAACTCCAGACTTTTTTGCATTCAGTATGCACCATTCAAAGCCATGTCATCGACTTTCAACCATTTCTGACATCATTTGCTATTTTCATTCATTAATCGATTTGTTTTGAGAGCACTACAAAATGAACTCTAAAAAGGTTGAAACTTGGCATGGTATCATCATTTCACCCACATAGCATGTGCAAAAAAGTAGAGAAGGTTACGGCAAAAACTGGATGCACTTCGTTTACAAACTGGACAATCTCTTTCGAAGTATCGGGGTTTCGGACGAAAACTCATCTGTTACACCGGCACTTCATTTTTTTAAACTTGTTACAACTCCAGACTTTTTTTGCATTGAGTATGCACCATTGAAAGACACATCATTGACTTTCAACCCTTTCTGACATCATTTGCAATTTTTCATTCATTTACCGATTTGTTTTGAGAGCTAAATAACAAAATGAACTCTGAAAAGGTTGAAACTTGGCATGGTATCATCATTTCACCCACATAGCATGTGCAAAAAAGTAGAGAAGGTTACGGCAAAAACTGGATGCACTTCGTGTACAAACTGGACAATCTCTTTCGAAGTATCGGAGTTTCGGACGAAAACTCACCTGTTACACCAGCACTTCTTTTTTTTAACTTATTACAGCTTCAGACTTTTTTTGCGTTCAGTATGCACCATTCAAAGCCACGTGATCAACATTCAACCCTTTCTGACATCATTTGCTATTTTTCATTCATTTACCGATTTGTTTTGAGAGCTAAATGACCGTGAAATTGAAAAGCACTACAAAATGAACTTTGAAAAGGTTGAAACTTGGCATGGTATCATCATTTCACCCACATAGCATGTGCAAAGAAGTAGAGAGGCTTACGGCAAAAACTTGATGCACTTCGTGTTCAAACTGCACAATCTCTTTCGAAGTATAGGGGTTTCAGATGAAAACTCGTCTGTTACACCGGCACTTCATTTTTTTAACTTATTACAACTCCAGTATTTTTTTGCGTTCAGTATGCACCATCCAGAGCCACGTCATCAACTTTCAACCCTTTCTGACATCATTTTCTACTTTTCATTCATTTACCGATTTGCTTTCAGAGCTAAATGACCGTGAAATTGAAAAGCACTACAAAATGAACTCTGAAAAGGTTGAAACTTGGCATGGTATCATCATTTCACCCACATAGCATGCGCAAAAAAGTAGAGAGGGTTACGGCAAAAACTGGATGCACTTCGTGTACAAACTGGACAATCTCTTTCGAAGTATCGGGGTTTCACACGAAAACTCATCTGTTACACCAGCACTTTATTTTTTTAAACTTATTACAAGTCCCAACTTTTTTGCGTTCAGTATGCACCATTCAAAGCCACGTCATCAACTTTCAACCCTTTCTGACATCATTTGCTATTTTTCATTTATTTACTTATTTGTTTTGAGAGCTAAATGACCGTGAAATTGAAAAGCACTACAAAATGAACTCTGAAAAGGTTGAAACTTGGCATGGTATCTTCATTTCACCCACATAGCATATGCAAAAAAGTAGAGAGGGTTACGGCAAAAACTGGATGCACTTCGTGTACAAACTGGACAATCTCTTTCGATGTATCGGCGTTTCGGACGAAAACTCATCTGTTACACTGGCACTTCTTTTTTTTTAACTTATTACAACTCCAGACTTTTTTTGCATTCAGTATGCACCATTCAACACCACACCATCAACTTTCAACCCTTTCTGACATCATTTGCTATTTTTCATTCATTTACCGAGTTGTTTTGAGAGCTAAATGATTGTGAAATTGAAAAGCACTAAAAATGAACTCTAAAAAGGTTGAAACTTGCCATGGTATCATCATTTCACCCACATAGCATGTGCAAAAAAGTAGAGAGGGTTACGTCAAAAACTGGATGCACTTCGTGTACAAACTGGACAATCTTTTTCGAAGTATCGGGGTTTCAGACGAAAACTCATCTGTTACACCGGCACTTCTTTTTTTAAACTTATTACAACTCTAGACTTTTTTGCGTTCAGTATGCACCATTAAAAGCCATGTCATCAACTTTGAACCCTTTCTAACATCATTTGCTATTTTTCATTCATTTACCGATTTGTTTTGAGAGCTAAATGACCATGAAATTGAAAAGCACAACAAAATGAACTCTGAAAAGGATGAAACATGGCATGGTATCATCATTTCACCCACATAGCATGTACAAAAAAGTAGAGATTGTTACGGCAAAAACTGGATGCACTTCATGTACAAACTGGACAATCTCTCTCGAAGTATCGGGATTTCAGACGAAAACTCATTTGTTACACCGGCACTTCATTTTTTTAACTAATTACAACTCCAGACTTTTTTTGCGTTCAATGTGCACCATTTAAAGCCACGTCATCAACTTTCGACCCTTTCTGACATCATTTGCTACTTTCATTCATTTACCAATTTGTTTTGAGAGCTAAATGATCGTGAAATTGAAAAGAACTACAAAATGAACTCTGAAAAGGTTGAAACTTGGCATGGATCATCATTTCACCCACATAGCATGTGCAAAAAAGTAGAGAGGGTTACGGCAAAAACTGTATGCACTTTGTGTACAAACTGGTCAATCTATTTCGAAGTATCGGGGTTTCGGACGAAAACTCATCTATTACACCGGCACTTCATTTTTTTAAACTTACTACAACTCCCAACGGTTTTTGTGTTCAGTATGCACCATTCAAAGCCACGTCATCAACTTTCAACCCTTTCTGACATGATTTGCTATTTTTCATTCATTTACCGATTTGGTTTGAGAGCTAAATGACCGTGAAATTGAAAAGCACTACAAAATGAACTCTGAAAAGGTTGAAACTTGGCATGGTATCATCATTTCACCCACATAGCATGTGCAAAAAAGTAGAGAGGGTTACGGCAAAAACTGTATGCACTTTGTGTACAAACTGGTCAATCTATTTCGAAGTATCGGGGTTTCGGACGAAAACTCATCTATTACACCGGCACTTCATTTTTTTAAACTTACTACAACTCCCAACGATTTTTGTGTTCAGTATGCACCATTCAAAGAAACGTCATCAACTTTCAACCCTTTCTGACATCATTTGCTATTTTTCATTCATTTACCGATTTGGTTTGAGAGCTAAATGACCTTGAAATTGAAAAGCACTACAAAATGAACTTTGAAAAGGTTGAAACTTGGCATGGTATCATCATTTCACCCACATAGCATGTGCAAAAAAGTAGAGAGGGTTACAGCAAAAACTGGATGCACTTCGTGTACAAACTGGACAATCTCTTTTGAAGTATCAGGGTTTCGGACGAAAACTCATCTGTTACACCGGCACTTCAATTTTTTAAACTTATTACAACTCCAGACATTTTACCAATTTGAATATAATGATAAAACACACTAATATTAAACATAAGAAAAAAGAATCACTGAAAAATCTATTTTAGAAGTTCAATTATTCACAAACTAGTGATTGACACAAATTTCAAATAATTCAAATTTGAAAACTACTGGCACTAACAGAAAGTTTGTATTTTTTGTAACTAAAGCAAAAATATTCACAAAGAAACTCTAAATAGCAAAAACTACTCAGAAATAAATAAAAGAAAAAATTATACAAAAAATATTTGCGCACTACCAGTCGGCCTGCTCGACCTTGGGCGTGAATATGCAGGCCCATCAGGCTCACAGGGCAGCGTGGCAAAGTTAGGCCCAGAAGCCTGCTTTAGAGTGGAGCTCGAAGAAGCAGCCGTGGCTGGGTTTATAAACCAGTGCGGCTGCCCTTCGCTCGGCGAGGTGGGACTAAACTTTGTGCACCGCGGGATGGGAGCGCGCCCCCTTTAGTACCGGTTCATGGCTCCAACCGGTACTAAAGGCGGGGTCTTTACTTCCGGTTTGAGCCACCACCCGATACTAAAGGCCTGCCCTTCCCGCCGCTCCGCCTGGCCAAAATTGACCTTTAGTACCGGTTGGTGGCTCCAACCGGGACTAAAGGCCACTCCTGTATAAGTAGCACTTATGAAAATTTCAGTTAGTTTCTTCATCTTCGTCGCGCCCATCCCCGTCGCCGCCCCCATCGCGCGCGCCCGTCCCCGTCGTCGTCATCACCGTCCCCGTCCCCGTCACCGCCCCTATTGCGTGCGCCCGTCCCCGCCCTCGTCACCGCGCGCGACCGTCCCCGTCTACGTCGATCGCGCACGCGCCGGCGGCCCCGGCCCGTCGCTGCCCAGCCCGTCGCCGCCCCCCGCTGCCTCGCATCACCGGCCGTCGCCCCACTGTAAGATCAATCGCCCGCCGGCGGCGTCACACACACACACAAACAGAGACAGATTTTTCTTAATGATTTTTTCTGTTTTCTGTTTTTTAGTTTTTTATACTTTTAGTTTATATAAATGTTAGATTAATGTCAGTTGTTAGATGATTATATATATATATAGAAATGTTAGACATATTAATGTCAAATGTTAGATGAATTAATTAGATAGAAATATATGTTAGATATTAATGTCAAATGTTAGATGAATTAGCTAGATATTAATTAGATGAGTTAGTTTTTTATACTTTTAGTTACAATGAATTAGATGTATTATTGTTAGATGAATTAGATATATTAAATTTAGGTATATGAGATTTGATCGTCTAATTAGAATTTTACTATATAGAACTAGCTACTTTATTTTTAGTAAGAAAATTAATAGAACTAGTTTATTTTTAGTAAGTGCTTAGTTGAATTAGTTGAATTAATATAGATCTAGTTGAATTAATAGAACTAGTTGAATTAGTTGAATTAATAGAACTAGTAAGTGTTTATCAATTAATGTTTCACCTAAGAACATAGGAAATGTCGTCTGACGACGAAAATGATTCCATTATGTGCGAATACTGCGAAGACGAGCGTGGCCTGTGTGACAGAAATTTCCTTGTTGATGATAGGCGCTTCAGCTTCAAGCTGGACCAGACCTTTGAAGTGGATACAGTATGTGACGCCCCCGATTAAATCTTACAATAATCATACACGCAAACGTGTATGATCAAGATCAGGGACTCACGGGAAGATATCACAACACAACTCTAAAAATAAAATAAGTCATACAAGCATCATAATACAAGCCAGGGGCCTCGAGGGCTCGAATACAAGTGCTCGATCATAGACGAGTCAGCGGAAGCAACAATATCTGAGTACAGACATAAGTTAAACAAGTTTGCCTTAAGAAGGCTAGCACAAAAGTAACAACGATCGAAAAGGCAAGGCCTCCTGCCTAGGACCCTCCTAAACTACTCCTGGTCGATGTCAGCGGCCTGCACATAGTAGTAGGCACCCTCGGTGTAGTAGAAGTCGTCATCGACGGTGGCGTCTGGCTCCTAGACTCCAACATCTGGTTGCGACAACCAGGTAGAATGGAAAAGGGGAAAAGAGGGAGAAAAGCAACCATGAGTACTCATCCAAAGTACTCGCAAGCAAGGATCTGCACTACATATGCATCGGTATATGTGTGAAGAGGCAATATCGGTGGACTGGACTGTAGAATGCCAGAATAAGAGGGGGACAGCTAGTCCTATTGAAGATTACGCTTCTGGCAGCCTCCGTCTTGCAGCATGTAGAAGAGAGTAGATTGAAGTCCTCCAAGTAGCATCGCATAGCATAATCCTACCCGACGATCCTCTCCTCGTCGACCTGTGAGAGAGCGATCACCGGGTTGTATCTGGCACTTGGAAGGGTGTGTTTTATTAAGTATCCGGTTCTAGTTGTCATAAGGTCAAGGTACAACTCCAAGTCGTCCTGTTACCGAAGAGCACGGCTATTCGAATAGATAAACTTCCCTGCAGGGGTGCACCACATTACCCGACACGCTCGATCCCTCTGGCCGGGCACACTTTCCTGGGTCATGTCCGGCCTCGGGAGATCAACACGTCGCAGCCCTACCTAGGCTCAACAGAGAGGTCAGCACGCCAGTCTAAATCCTATGCGCGTAGGGGTCTGGGCCCATTGCACACCTGCACGTTGCGAACGCGGCCGGAAGCAGACCTAGCCCCCTTAATACAAGTGCAGGATTACGGTCCAATCCGGCGCGCGCCGCTCAGTCGCTGACGTCAAAAGGAGCTTCGGCTGATACCACGACGCCGGTTGCCCATATCTTGTCCCACGTGGCGGTTAGTGCGTATAAGGTCAACGACCCAACTCAGATCAAATACCAAGATCTCGTTAAGCTTGTTATTATGAAGTAACCGCGAACGCCGACCAGGGCTAGGCCCACCTCTCTCCTAGGTGGTCTCAACCTGCCCTGTCACTTCGCCACAAAGTAACAGTCGGGGGCCGTCGGGAAACCAGGCCCACCTCTACCGGGATGGAGCAACCTGCCCCTTCAGCCCCCATCTCCGAACAGTATCATAAGTAATGTAGCAGTATAAAGTATATAACATATGCCCGTGATCACCTCCCGAAGTGATCACGGCCCAGTAGTATAGCATGGCAGACGGACAAGAGTGTAGGGCCACTGATGGAATACTAGCATCCTATACTAAGCATTAGGATTGCAGGTAAGGGTAACAACTATAGCAACAATGACAGGCTATGCAACAAAATAGGAGTAACCGAACAGTAACATACTACACTACTCTAATGCAAGCAGTAGAGAGAAGAATAGGCGATATCTGGTGATCAAGAGGGGGCTTGCCTGGTTGCTCTGGCAAGGAGGGGTCGTCAACAACGTAGTTGACCGAGGCAGCAGCGACGTCCGTCTCGTAGTCTACCGGAGAGAAGAGGGGGAAGAAACAATGAATACAGAGCAAACAAAGCATCACAAAATATGACAAGGCAAAACGCGGTGCCAGGGGTGATCTAACGCAGGGATAGGTGATACTGGCGAAGGGGGAATCATCCGGGAAAGTATCCCCGGTGTTTCGCGTTTTCGGACAGATGAACCGGAGGGGAAATTTGCGGGTTCACTATGCTAGGGGACGTGTGGCTGACAAATAGACTGCGTATTTGGTTTCGTCTCGTCGTTCTGAGCAACTTTCATGTACAAAGTATTTTCATCCGAGTTACGGATTATTTTATATGATTTTTCAAAGTTTTTTTGAATTTCTGAAATTACTGGATTATATTAATTCGAATTAAAAAAAGAGTAATTACTCTTGTCACCTAGTCCTGCTCTAGCCAGAGTGTATGACAATGGGGCCAGGGGGTCCAGTCAGCAGAGTTGACCCAGTCAACATTTGACTGGTCAAAGGGTGAATAGTAAAGGTGGGTCCTGGCTGTCATTGAGTTAGTTTCTATTAGAGTTTAATTAAACAGTATAGATAATTGAGGGGCCCATCTATCACTTTCTATTAAACTAATTTAGAATTAAATTAATACTAACTAAAATTAGCACTAATCTAAATAGGGCTGGCCCTACATGGTAGAGACACAGCCAGGCTATCAGGTTGTGCTCGCCATGGCCTCGCATGAGGCAGCGAGCAGCAGTCGCAGCCACTTAGCGCGACAGCGGCTGGTCGGAGCCGACGGCAGTGGGCGTCAGTGAGGCGCGGTGGGCGGAGCCGGCGCGGCGACGACACGGCTCGGCGGGCATGGCCGACCGGAGCAGGCGCGGCGGGGCGGAGGGGAGCCGTGCGGGCGGCCAGGGGAGGCGCCGCGGCAGAGGCCCGGGGCGAGCAGCGGGGGGGAAAGCCCGAGCGTGGGGGCAGAAGGCGGGCATGTGCGCTGGGAGCGCAGACGCACGACAGGGGAGCGGCAACGGGCAGTAGCAGGAGGGATAACGCGTGCGTGGGCGCGGCTGAAACTCCAGCGCGTCCACGTGCGAGCGATACGGCAGTGTTACGGCGGTTTCGGTCACGACGACGACGACAACTACGAAGCGGCAGTGAGGGTGCTCGAGCTCGAATCCAAGCTCGGGAATACACGGGGAAGTGGCGGAGCTCACATCGATGCGGATGACGAGCTCGACGGAGGGGTGGAGGCAGCGGACCGACGGCAGTGGACGGGGCGGACGACCGGCGAAGGGGATCGACGACTGCGGCTGCTCGGGTCCATCTAGTGGGCGCAGGTGAAGTCGATGACGACGACGGTCCTCTTGGACACCTCAGAACGGCGAGGCTTGGCCAGTGGCCACGACAATGGTGAGCGGCGGCGATGGCTTCGCTCGGTTGCGAGCTTTGGATCGAGAGAGTGAGCGAGCGAGATGGGGAAAGGGGATTAGGGTTTTGAGGGAGGGGTGCCGGGGTTGCCCTTATCCATCATGGGGGCAACGGGATGGCCGACACATGCACACCGCCGGCCATGGCACCGGGGGATGAACGCCACGATCCCCCCTGAACAGGAGGTGGGGGATAACGGTGGTGGTGGGCTGGGCCTCACATTGTGCTTTCTCGGCCCAGTAGAACAATCGCCCTTTTAACTTCTTTTGTTTTGCTATTTTATTTTCTTTACTTTTTATTTATTTATCCTTTCCTGTTTTCTTTTATTTCTTTAATGGTTACAGTTTTATAAAATACACAAATGGTTTCTAAATTAGTATTACTATATTTATTACTGCCATATTAATTTGGGTAACTAAATAAAATAGTTTAACATTTTATAAATAATAAAAGGCATTTATTAAATTGGTTATGCTGTTGTTTCATTCACATTTGAGTATTTAAACATTTTTATAAAAGGGTGGTTTCTCCACCACAATTTCCTATGAATTATTTGGTTCACTCCGAACATTTTAGTTTTAATATTTGAAAAGTTTTGTTGTTTGCTTGATTTTGAATTTGAATAGGTTTTGAACTAACGCGAGATTAGCAATAGTAATCGAGGTGACGTGGCATCATTAGCCGAGGGTTGCTGTAGCTTAATTATCCGGGCGTCACAATTCTCCTCCACTACAAGAAATCTCGTCCCGAGATTTAATTGCGGGAGAAAGGGGAGAGGGATTTGGTTACGAAATTCTAACGAGTCTTCTCGGTCTTGGTTGCTCTTCTCGAAGAGGTCGGTCCATGACGATGATGTCTTCATCCCTCTACTTCAAGTCATCGTGATCAAGTCATCATCCTTTCTTCGGGATCTCCATCGTCCTACGAACGCGGCCAGGGGGAAATACTCCGGAATAACGCATCTCCACAAAGCTGGGCATCAGACGGTGAACTCAATGGGAAATACACGGGGTACCCCATGAGTTGTATTTCAGTGAATTCGTTGAGTGCAATATATGATGGTACCAAAGTTTCAAATGGGTAGGCAATCATTCGATACCTAGACAGAAGCTGGAATGGGGGCTTGAACAACGAGAATAACATGGTGTTTGATTCCAGGATGAATAATGGTATAGAATTTAGGTCGTGAATCACATACGAAGCTAGGTGCAAAGGATACATTAGAATCCGGGTTGTAAAGAAGAGTCGGGTTTCGATCCAGTGGACCTGTGAGTTTATGGACCCACCATGTGGGTTAAAGTAGGAAAGGCGGTGACATCTTGCACGGTCATGATAGCAAGGCATGTTAGTGGGTAGCCTGTCAGTTATATGTCAGCAACAACGTCAGTACCAAGGGCGAGGGACGAAGAGAACCTTTTTCCTGCTCATAGAAACGAGGCGGACCAATAGGCAAAGTTCTCGTCCATCGGTGGTTACCGGAATGTCATCAACAATAGTAACAAGGTCTTACTGACAGAGTTGTACACCGTGGTGTTTACATAAGCAGGAGAATATTACTTCTTTGATCATATAGATCACAAGAAAGGTTAAACCAAACAATGGAAAGGAAATATGATTATCAGATTAAACAAAACAATGGAAAGGAAAATGTGTTTACACACATATTTCAAGGGTATATCCTTCCCAAGGACAAGCAGAGCATAATATCCATGACACGATATAATGTAGAAAACTCTTTAGGTATGGGGAAGAATTTTTCATGACATTACCCATACAGCGGTGTTTGGATAATTGAGCAGGAAACATTTAGCAATGGGCTTCAAATGTTCTTGTTGAAAATCGGAGTACCATAGACATGCTTCGAGATAGCATTGACATGGTCTTAAAGCAAAGGTCGGACTTTGGATACACATGGATCCATCAGGAGCAACTTATGAAATAAGTCTTACGATTCCCTCATGGAAGAATCGCTAAGCTTGCAAAAAAAGAATCTATATTAATGGGTCCTCCGGCCAGGTGTGCTAGGCATGACACCACCTTACCAGGTCATATAAAGACCAATGTTATATCTCTTGAAAAATGTTCCAATCATCATATTTGACCGAGTTTTCAGATCTGATTGGGATCAGCATACCTCAGACTCGGGATGCTTGAGAAGAAAAGGTGCAACAATTTGACGAGAAGACATTATAAGATTCTCGGTAAATGAACCCTGGAAGCGAGTTCCGAAACAAGTGTTCATCAGTAAGCCAATGAGAGGATGAGGAGCTGGCTGATGGACTCAGCGACAATTCAACGAGATTTCCGAAAGATGGATTTCCACAATTATGTGAACGAGGAGATAACATTTGTCAAATCAAATGATATGATGATGTATGCTCGACGAAAACATACACCATTAAACACTGGTTGGAAGGTGCACCCGAAATATGGGCTTAGGGAGCATGATGAAGGTTAGAATGGTGATTCAATAACCAATAGTCATTAACTTCAAAGAAATAGGGTTGCTAGAAGTATAGAATCCAAGCAGCACCATTCACTTGTTGGTGCCCCGGTTAGAATCAACATGGGGATCAAGAAAGAATGGTGATTTTGTGAAGTATCACTTGTATCAAGAATTATTAAGAGGTGGAGCAATCCTCGCAACATTCTCGACATAAAAGACAGCAATACTTCAAGGCAGAACACAACACTAGCTGGAGAGCCAGTTGTATTCATAATGTGGACAAGTTCGTGATGAAAGGAAGTCAAGGGTGTTGTCGATGATAATAAAAATCATCAAGGGCAAGGAGGGTATTTCTCATCATGAGCACAGTTGACATCTCGGAAGAAGTCAAAGTGTTGAAGGTGATCCGACACATTTGCCGGGAGGTTTCAAGAGGATGCGATCAAACAACAACGACAACAAGCAAGGGAATGACGAAGTGGCAAGTTATAGGATCAATATATAAGATGCAAGCTCGAAACCAAGGTTGCCTTTCAAGACAAGCAACATGATGTTGAAAGCTCGACGTAAGTCGGGCTCACACACTGAAGAATTCGTGCACCAGAGAAGGACGAGGTAGCACATTCAAAGATAGCAAGACCGGGATGCAGCCGATAGTCTAGGAATGACCAGAATGAGTTCAGAAATTCCTAGTAAAAGGGGTATTTGATTTGTAGTGCGGAATAATTTCACTAGTCGGTGTCCTCGGTTGACAACAACCCAGAACCCGTAGAGTGATTACGACAAGGAAAGACATTACTTCAACAAAGTTAGTAAGATGTGGTGCAATGGCAAGACATCTTCGAGATACCAGGGGGTAATACTCGAAGGTAGAACATGATAGAAGTAGAACCGGGTCATTGACCTATGACAGTAGATACTTCAACCTTGCCAAAAATAGACGAGGCACTGGAATGAATTCCCATCAGATATATCAGATCAGGACAACATGGTCGGAACCATAACTGTAAGGAATCAATTTCAAGAATACCAAAAGAATCATACAGCTGAATAATCATTTTGCAAGAAGCTTCCGAGACGGTCTACATCATTTTCATGGGCATGAACACAAAGTTCAAGGTCGACTCCCACTTCTTTAATGCATATCATTTCATTCACCTCTTGCTTTGATATAACTGTAGTGTTGGAATTTTATCTGGTAGAACACCGGAAGAGTATGACTTGTGAAAACTTTCGGGTTCTCACGGATTAGGGGAAGGCATAGGTTCAACCCATCGGGCATCTTAATAACATATACCACAAGTTTCAAAGTAAATACACAAGCTTGAAAGCAGAGCATGGTTGGCCAAGCAGAGGATACAATGTACCAAAGGCATTATGTATCAGGGGAAGATCTCACAAGGTGATTGAATATGAAGGACACTGTCGGATAAAAATCCAACAATGGATCGGGCGATCCACAACGGAGTTGATGTGAGTATCGGTACTCACTCAGAGGAAGAAAGAATGCAGAGGCATCAGATTCAAGAATCACCTGATTAGTCTGATGCTTAAATAGAAAGAAATTATGGTTTCCAAAACGAAGGATCAAAAGCAGACGCTTTGATCAAGGATGGATAAGTTGAAAACACTTAGTTGGATAATCAATAAAGGTTTCAATTGCCGAGAACCAACTCATGTCCGAAATGACGTCTGAGTCAGAAAGATAATTCATAAGGAACATCTGATGATTGCGGGCATTTGCAACATTTCGAATCAACGGACCCAAAATAATAATGACAAACGATGCCAACGAAGATTACTAGATATATGGAATTAACCATAATGCAGGAAGGTAAGAACTTCAGTAGCAATAAGGTGCTGAGGATTTTTAGAAGGTCGAATAGCTTTTCGAAGAATTTTTGTGAATTACATGGATCAATTAAGGATGATCGGATACTCGGTAATTGCGAGAAATTATTCGTAGGGTGTATTCATGTGGTAAGAACTGCAAGCCAGTAAGCTCAAAGGATTCTCGGAGCAACGGAGAGCAGGTCGGGGCATCTTGTAAAAACAAGATCAATGGGATTGAATGTAATAATGGAAGGTGTATACAGTTATCGACAAGGATATAATAGTGGTAGGGAGCTTGTAAGGGCGGTGGGCACAAGTGTCTCGGGAGAACATCGTAGAGTATCTTCGAAATCTTCTGGTGCACTAAGCAATCATCTGGAGTCACTACAAAAAAATACACTTCTGTGATGATACGTGTTTGTCACAGTAGGTCGTGCTTTTTGTCATGCATGTACATCCATGACGATTTTATGACAGAATCAAGATAGTCATACCCGTGCTGTCGTAGAAGTGTTCCATGACATTACCAAAATTATCATCACGGAAGTGTCCACTTCCATGACGATAAATCGCGCGTCACAGAAGTGCTTTCGTCAAGGGTGACCGACACGTGGCATCCACCATAACGGAACGCCGTTAAGCTATCGGGTTGGGTTTTGGATCCGATAACCCGTTAACAGCCCCGACCAATGGGGATTTTCCATGTGTAAAATCATCATTGGCTGGAGGAAACACGTGTCGGCTCATCGCTGGGACAGATGTCATCCACTCATTGGACAGAAGGCGCCTATGATACGTCGACACGTGGCATGGCCCAACAGAGGCCCATTCCTGTGAAAAGGCCGGCCCGTTTGACTTGGTCAAAAGGTGGCGGGCCGGCCCATGGAAAGCCTGTTAACGGCATGTTCGCATATAGCCCATTTACAGCCCGCTAACCCAAGGCCCGTTACGCCCTATCCGAATTAGGCCCAGTAGCGTCATCTGGGCCATTCAATATGATTCCAGCCGGTTTTCACTTCCGGCCCATGTATGTCCCATGACGTCTTTCGGCCCATATGAGGCCCTATGTAACTCTTGGCCTATTAACGGCCCATGGTGAAACTGGCCCGTAATGAACAGTGTATCACTTTACACCCATTAACGGCCCGTGGTGAAACTGGCCCGTAATGAATAGTGTATCACTTTACACCCATTAACGACCCGTGGTGAAACTGGCCCGTAATGAACAGTGTATCACTTTACACCCATTAATGGCCCATGGTGAAACTGGCCCGTAAAGAACAGTGTATCACTTTATACCCATTAACGGCCCGTTATTCCGTTGGGCCGTCTCCAGCCCATGTTATCTTTCGGCCTTCTCAGAGCCCATTTATTCTTGGGCTCACTTCCAGCATTCGTTTACTTACAGCCCGTTACTGTCATTTTCTGCTTGTGGGCCAAATTCAGCCCGTGGTTACAGTCGTCCGTTTGTGGTCCGTTAATACGTTGGGCCGTTTTCATAGCGTCATCAAATACGGCCTATTAACGATGGCCCGTTATGGTCGGCCCATGAACGGACGATTCCAACTCTAGCCCGTTTACGGCCATAATGCGGTCTGTTTGGCCCATGTTTGGCCAATCGATCATACAGCCCTGTCGGAGTAATGGGCCACGGGTAGCCTTACCCGAGACCCAGAACCTTTCAAGACTTTGGGCCGGCTACGCCCCAAGACACCACACATCAAGGCGCGGCCTCCTGGTGGCCGGCTAGCCCTACGGCCGGCTGCTCGAAGGCGGCCAGGCATCAACAAACAGCACCAAGACCGGCCGGCTTCCAGCAAGAGACCTCCGGAGAAGCCGGCGTCTGGCAGACGGACCCCAAGCGCCCTCAGAGTCTGTGCCCTCATCAAGAGGACAAGACAGAGCAAGGCTACAGTGTATCCCCTCACCCCGAATCCCGTGTCAGGGCGTGGCTACAGTACCCCGTACGGGCGGAGATCACTGCCCGGCGCGGCACTGTTGCCATTCCCCCTTGACGTCACTCCTGACAGGAGGAGCCCTACTCCCCACAACGACCTGACGGTACGGCCAGCAGGTGGCGGGCCCTACCAAGCAGTGAGAGCCCGGAGGACGGCAGAAGCCAGACCAGCCGGACCCAAGGGAAGCCGGACTACGGGCAGGCGGCCGGTTCCTCCCTCGGGGCCCATGTGTCATCAACCAGACAAGACATGGTAAGGCTACAGTGATCTCCCGCCAGACGGCGGGACTGTAGCCATACCCTGCTGACCAAGCCTGCGACATTAGCGACACGACTACAGTGATCAGCCGCCAACCAAACCCGCCGGTGGCGGGAGCAGCCTGTCGGCTCCATACCAGACCAGTCGGCGGGGCCCACCAGGTGGTGGGCCCCAATGGTCGGCGGAGAAGCCGGCGCCCAGAGACGCTGACAGTCGGGCCAGCACCCGGACAGATTACGAATGTACCCCTGGGGGTAGGCCTATATAAACCCCCCAGGGCACCCATGCAAAGGGTTCCCACTCCATTAGATCTAGCCAACACCCTAGGGGGGAGGAAGAGCTTGCCTTGCCTCCTTCTGCCTCTAGCACACAGCTCAAGGAGCACCTTTGTATCACTTGTGCTTGAGTGATCATGGGGAGACCCCGCAGAGCAGGACTAGGGGTGTTATCTCCTAGGAGAGCCCCGAACCTGGGTAAAGTTCGTGATTCTAGGCACCGGGGACGTTCTACTCGCTCCCACCATGATAAGCCATCCTTTGGCATATGTCGCACCCAACCCCCGACATTTGGCGCCCACCGTGGGGCCAGGTGCACCGTCTTCCGGAGACCTGTTCGGGACGGGAACCTTGTTCCTTCCTGGCGAGCAAAGCCAGCCCAGCACGCCCGACGGCGTCAACCTTGACGCGCTGCACGGTGCGGAGATCGCCTGTGCAGCCAACTGCCTCGCTGACCTTGTTGGCGAGGTCCACCTCTCCGATGAGCCGGCCTCCAACGCGGGCACCGGCTGCCCCGAGAGCCGCCTCGTCAGCCTCCTCGACCAGCTTCACGTCACCAGCGAGCCTACGGTAGACCTGGAGTCTGTTGGCTCCACCGACCCAATGATCGTCGACTCCGACACAGCGTCGCTTGACGCGTTCCCCACCAACATGGTGGTCTACAACGAGCCGCCTCCTCGCGAGCACAGCGGCGGGAGCACCGTCATGGAGGTGCTTGTCATCAAGAGTGGTGAACGCTTGGACGGAGGCGACCGGGACCCACTCGATGCGGCGCTGCGAGATCTAGCGGCACCCATCCCCTAAGGCGCAGATGTCGAGAGGCTGGAGGCGCGCCGCGTCTAGCTTATCGAAAGCGCCAATCAACTGGCCAGCATGCGGCGCCTCTCGGAGGCCTACCGGCATGAGATGGACCGGGCTGTCGGTGGCACGCCAGCTCCTGAAGGCCCTAGCCGCCTCGGCTCGATCCGGCAGCATGGTGGGACCGTCGCCAGCATGTTCGGGACGGATCGTCCCGTCTACGCCACGCCTGCGGAGAACATCCGGGCCGCCCAGGCGGTAACGGATGAGCTGGACAAGTATGAGGGCGACGAGCGTCGCCATATGACGGAGCGAGTCCAGCAGCTCCTAGATGCGGCCGCCGCGCAGCACGAGGCCGGCTGCCGCGCTGAAGAGCCCGCCCGGCGGAACAACGAGCCGCCCCCTCGCCAGGACCATGGCGCGACATCCCGGACGCCGACAGGTGGTGCCCACAGAAGAAGAGACGACGAGCCGGCTGCCAGCCGCAGTCGGACTCGCCTCACCATCGAGCGTGACGTCGACGGCCGCCCCCGAGCAGTGGAGCAGCGAGGCAATCCGCCTCCCCCTCCGCCTTGTGGAGAGAGGCATCCCACTCCACCGCATGTCACGCACCCGACACTCGGCGACCGCCTTGGCCGTCGAGAAGGAGTCGGAGAGAATGATGCTCGCCACCGGATCGACCGCCTTAACCAATCCCTGGCCCTGGAAGAAGAAGACGCGTTGGGACCACCTTGTTTTGGCCCACGAATTTGAGACGAGCCCTTCCCCATAGGGTTCACGCTCCCGAGAGATACGCCCAAGTACACCGGCTCCGTGAAGCCGGAAGATTGGCTGTTGACTACTCCACGGTCGTCAGCATAGCGAACAGCAACAAAGCGTGTTGCTGTGAAGTACGTCCCGCTCATGCTCCAAGGCACCGCCCGGACGTGGCTTAATAGCCTGAAGCCCCGCAGCATCAACAGCTGGATTGATTTCACCGAAGCCTTCATCCGCAACTTCACCAGCACATACAAGCGGCCTCCCAAGCGCCGGCAACTCTCCTTGTGTGTCCAAGGGCCCAGCGAATCGACTCGCGACTATCTCACGTGCTGGGCCGAGCTGCGCAACTCCTGCGAAGGTGTGCACGAGGTGCAGGCGATCGAGTACTTCACCACCGGATGCCGAGAGGGCACCCTCCTCAAGCACCAACTCCTCTGCGACGAGCCAACGACTCTAGACGAGCTGCTAATCATCGCCGACAAGCACGCCACGGCCGACTCCTCCATGAAGGCGGAGATTCTAGTTGATGCATCCGGCAAGGTAGCCCCTCAGGCCCCTCGGACCCCGGCTGGCGACACCAGTCGGCGATAGCAACCAAGCGACAACAAGCGGAAGGCCATCCAGCTGGCTTCCAACAGCCGGCAGGTGGCGGCAGTCGAAGACCAACAGCCGGAAGAGCAGCCAGCGCCCAAACGTCAGAGAGGCGGTAAGCCCAACTGGTTGCCCGCCTTCTCTTACGAACAGACTCTTGATGCACCCTGCAAGTTCCATAGCGGCGCAAAGCTGTCCAATCACACCACTCGGAAGTGCAATTGGCTCGCCAGAATTGCCAAGGGAGATGGACTCACGCAACCTCCGCCTACCGGACCGCCGCCTCCTCCACCCTGCAGCCGGCGGTTCGGCCAGTCGGCGCCGTACAAGATGAGTACCCCGAGGAGCACGGAGCCTACGTCGTGTTCACTAGTGTCACTGATGACAAGCGCAGCAGGCAGCTACAGCAGCAAGAAGTACAAGCAGTGGCATCAGATACTCCAAAATTCATGCATTGGTCCGAGAAGCCCATCAGTTGGAGCAAGGCCGACCACCCGGAGGTGATGCCCTCCCCTGGTTCCTACGCCCTTGTCCTAGATGCAACCCTTGCAACAGAGAGACGGGCAGCTCGTTTCTCTCGGATCTTGATAGATGGTGGCAGCAGCATCAATATCCTGTACCGTGACACAATGGAGAAGTTGAGAATCAAGCAGAGACAGCTTCTCCCCAGTCGGACTATTTTCCATGGCATAGTCCCTGGCCTTTCCTGTTCACCAATCGGCAAGACCCAAATTGACGTTCTCTTTGGAGACAAGAATCATTTCTGTCATGAGCCAGTTTGGTTTGAAGTGGTGGACCTTGAGAGCCCCTACCATGCACTGCTTGGCCGACCTGCACTGGCCAAATTCATGGCAGTCCCCCACTATGCTTACCTCAAGATGAAGATGCCAAGTACCAAGGGGATCCTGACCGTAGTCGGAGACTACAAGAAGTCGTCCGCCTGTGCCGCGGACAGCAGTCGGCTGGCCGAGTCCCTCGTGATTGCTGCTGAGAAGCGGCTCCTTGACCGGGTTGTGGCAATGGCCGGCAAGAAGCCGGAGATGTCACCCGCTCCCAAGGAGTCGGAAGTTGAGGGCTCGTTCAAGCCGGCAAAGGAAACAAAGAGAATACCCCTGGACCCAGAGCACCCGGAGAGGCATGCTGTCATAGGTGCAAACCTTGGTAGCAAATAGGAAGGCGAGCTCGTCGATTTCCTCCATGAGAATCGGGACATCTTCGCATGGTCTCCCAAAGACATGCCGGGTGTTCCGACGGATTTTGCCGAGCACAAGTTACATGTCCAACCTGACGCCAAGCCGGTCAGGCAACCTTTGCGCTGCCTGTCAGAAGAGAAGAGAAGAGTTGTCGGAGAAGAGATAGCCCAGCTTCTAGCTGCCGGATTCATCATGGAAGTGTCCTTTCCAGAGTGGCTGGCCAACCCAGTTCTTGTGCTGAAGAAAAATAAATAGTGGCGCATGTGCATTGATTACACCAGCCTCAACAAGGCCTGCCCCAAAAATCCCTTTGCCCTGCCAAGAATTGATCAAGTGATAGACTCCACAGCCGGATGCGAGCTGTTGAGTTTTTTGGATGCGTACTCTGGGTACCATCAGATAAAACTGAACCCAGCCGACAGGCTGAAGACCGCCTTCATCACGCCATTTGGAGCCTTCTGCTACTTAACCATCACGTTCGGCTTGCGAAATGCCGGCACCACGTTCCAGCGATGCATGCAGAAGTGTCTCCTCAAGCAACTCGGCAACAACGCCCATGTATATGTGGATGATGTGGTGGTGAAGATGGAGAAGCATGGCACGCTGCTAGAAGACCTCAAGGAAACCTTTGAGAACCTGCGCCGATTCCAGATCAAGCTCAACCCGGAAAAATGCGTCTTTGGAGTACCAGCCGGCCAGCTTCTCGATTTTCTGGTCTCAGAGCGCGGCATAGAGTGCAACCCTGCGAAAATCAAGGCCATCGAGAAGATGGAGGTGCCCGCCCGACTGCTGGACGTGCAGAAGTTCACTGGCTGCCTGGCCTCGATCAGCCGTTTCATCAGTCGGCTGGGCGAAAAGGCTCTCCCCTTATATCAACTCATGAAGAAGACCACTCATTTCGAGTGGAATGACAAGGCGGACGAGGCCTTCCTCCAACTCAAGAAGGTGCTGACCACCCCGCCTGTCCTGGCGGCTCCGATTGATAAAGAGCCCATGCTCCTCTACATCGCCGCCACCAGTTGGGTGGTCAGCACAGTCATAGTAGTGGAACGCAAGGAGGAGGGCAAAGCATTGCCGGTCCAGAGACCGGTGTATTACTTGAGCGAAGTGTTGTCCGCCTCCAAGCAGAACTACCCCCACTATCAGAAGATGTGCTATGGTGTGCACTTTGCCGCCAAGAAGCTGAAGCCTTACTTTCAAGAGCACCCAATTGCTGTCGTCTGCACGGCTCCGCTTGCTGAGATCATTGGAAGCCGAGACGCGTCTGGCCGAGTGGCCAAATGGGCTATTGATCTGCCCTCCTACACCATCTACTACCAGCCTCGCACCGCCATCAAGTCACAAGCACTGGCCGACTTCCTCGTCGACTGGGCCGAGACCCAGTACTTGCCGCCAGCGCCAGACTCTACCCATTGGCGGATGCATTTTGATAGTTCAAAAATGCGCACCGGTCTGGGAGTCGGCATCGTCCTCACCTCTCCCAAAGGCGACAAGCTCAAATATGTGCTGCAAATCCTTTTTGCCGCCTCCAACAACGTAGCTGAATATGAGGCACTCATACACGGGCTCCGGCTTGCCAAGGAACTCGGCATCCACCGGATCCTGTGCTATGGCGACTCTGACTTGGTGGTCCAGCAGTCGTCAGGCGACTAGGACGCCAAGGATGCAAATATGGCAAGCTACCGTTTCCTTGTACAGCAGCTCAGTGGGTATTTTGACGGATGCGAATTCCTCCATATACCAAGGAATGACAATGAGCAAGCAAATGCCCTGGCATGGATTGCCTCCACCCGACAAGCGATGCCAGCCGGCGTCGCCCTCCAGCGCCTCCTCAAGCCGTCTGTAAAGCCATCACCAGAGTCCGACTCCATCTTCGTGCCAGCCCCTCCTGTAGCAGTCGGATCCGACTTGAGGGCACCAGAAGCCGGCGCAGGGACGTCAGCAGGCGGCCCGGGGACTGCAGCCGTCGCACCTGGCCCGGGGACTTCAGAACCCTGCCCGGGGACTGCAGCAGTCGGCCCGGGGACTTCTTCAACTCAGCAGGCGGCAGCCGACCCTAGCCTGCCGCCTCCCGGCCCAACCGCCCTTGTATAAGTTGCAGCACTGGCAGTCGAAGAAATAGTAGCGCCCTCATGGGATCAACCCATCCTCAACTTTCTGGTGAACAAAGAGCTGCCCACTGACGAGATTCTAGCCCGACAAGTGCAACGACGAGCAGCAGCTTACACCATAGTCAACAGAGAACTGGTACGGCGCAGTGTCACTGGTGTGTACCAGCGCTGTGTGGAGCCGGACCAGGGCCAAGCAATCATCAAAGATATCCACCAAGGCGAATGTGGTCACCACGCGGCTTCAAGATCACTTGTTGCCAAAGCTTTCCGCCATGGTTTTTTCTGGCCGACTGCTCTAGAAGATGCCAAGGAATTGGTCCAGAAATGCAAAGGGTGTCAGAAGTTCCACTCCAAGCCACACCTGCCGGCTTCTGCACTCAAGACTATCCCCATCGCCTGGCCCTTCGCTGTTTGGGGGCTGGACATGGTGGGGCCATTCAAGACGGCTGGTGGCGGCATGACTCACCTGCTAGTCGCTGTGGACAAGTTCACCAAGTGGATAGAAGCAAAACCAATCAAGAAGCTGAACGGGCCGACTGCCGTGACTTTCATCGCTGACATCACCACTCGGTACGGCATACCACATAGCATCATCACGGACAACGGCACAAACTTTGCCAAAGGAGCTTCTGCGCGACGCAGGGCATCCGACTGGACTTAGCGTCCGTTGCCCATCCGCAGTCAAACGGCCAGGTAGAGCGAGCAAACGGCCTCATTCTGTCCGGCATCAAGCCCCGACTGGTCGAACCTCTAGAGCGTTCGGCCGGCTGCTGGCTCGACGAGCTGCCGGCCGTCCTCTGGAGCCTGCGCACAACTCCGAACAAGTCGACCGGCTTCACGCCCTTCTTCCTCGTCTACGGCGCCGAAGCCGTCATCCCGACGGACATAGAGTTTGACTCCCCGCGAGTCACCATGTACACCGAGGCGGACGCCAAGGAGGCACGAGAAGACGGCGTCGACTTGCTGGAAGAGGGCCGGCTGCTGGCGCTCAGCCGGTCCGCCATCTACCAGCAGAGCCTACGCCGGTACTACAACCGCAAGGTGAAGCCAAGATCCTTCCAAGAGGGAGACCTTGTGCTCCGGCTGATCCAGCGAACAGCCGGTCAGCACAAGCTCTCAGCACCTTGGGAAGGACCTTTTATCATCCGCAGAATGCTGGGCAACGATTCCTACTATCAGAAGCCCAGAGCAAGGAAAAGGGATGACTCAGGCAAGGGGATGGAGAGGCCATGGAACGCCAACCTCCTTCGAAGATTTTACAGTTGAAAGCAGTATGTATCACGCTACCTTTTGTATTAAGTACAAAGACTCCGGGTTCCCCGAGAAGAAGCTCGGGGACTAACCCCTTTTTTATCTATAAGATAAGTGTTCTGCCTATGAATGTGTTGTTTTATTATTCCGCCTGGCACCGGGTTCGACCAGTCGGCCCGGAGGCTCGCTGCCCTCTGCTATATGCCGCCTCCTGCAGCCGGACAAGTAGTGTGTTGGCACCAAACAGCTTCCCTTGCCAGAGGCCGCAGCTCGCAGAGCGACTATACAGCGGGCAGGGGTTGCAAAATAAAGGCCCACATGAAAAATGGTTAAGGAAAGTACGCATATAACCAAGGCCGGCACCCTGCCCCTTCGGCCGGCTGCCGAGCAGCCGGCCGGCCGGCTTCTGCCTGTCTTACCGACACTCCAAATAGCTAAGTACTTGCCCTCCCACAAATGGCTAAGTACTCGACCCAGCTGCAGCCCGCAGAGCGGCTGTTCGGCTGGCAAGAAGATAGCCAAGGGAGGGCGGCAAAGGAAAAAAGCTAGGAGCATAAAGAGAGAAAATTCAGAAGCCGGCAAAGCAAAAGCACAAGTTGCGACATCATATTTACATAGATAAAGGCCCACCGACCGACATTCAATGGAGTTTAATATACACCCCGCGGGTGGAATTGTGCAAATTTAACCAAACTTTGTCCAGATAAGCAAGCAGAAGAAGAAAAAAGATAGCACCCTAAGGGGCGGCAGAAGGCTCCGGCTGGACGACAGGGTCGGCGGTGCCAGTTGGGGCAGTGGACGGCTGGAGGGTAGAGTCGGCGGCGCCCGCTGGCGGAACGGGCGGCTGGTCAGTCTCCGTCTAGCTGCCTCCAGCAGCAGTCGGCGCTTTGGAGCGCGGGCCGTTGCTCGAGGCCCGGTCAGGATGAGGCTGGCCATCCGCTCCGGCTTCCGGCGCGTCCTCTTCGCTGTCCTCCTCCTCCTCTTCATCTTCCCCTTCGTCGCTGGACTCGATGACCTCAGCCGAGTCCTTGCTGTGCTCAGGGTTCAGCCCGAACCACTTCGGTGGCGCTTCGGCAGCATCTTCGACCGCCTCCGGGATGAAGACGCTGGTGTCAGTATAGTCGGCGATCACCGCCGCCCTTCTGACAAGGTCGGCCTCCACCGCCACCAGCTCCTCCTGCGCCTCCTGTCGAAACATTGTCAGCTGGGCCAGATCCAGCCCAGGGTACCACGCCTTGACGAACTCCAGAGCACGGCACGCCCCAGCCCGGGCCGCAGAGCCCTTCCAAGCCTCCAGGCGGCCGGCTGCCACCTCCAGCCAGTCGGCAGTCCGACTAGGAGTGCGCGGAGCCTGCACGCCTGGCCAAAGGGCGGAGATCGCCTCGGCCCCGACACGCTGAAGGCGGCGCAGCATCTGATGGGCAGGCCGAAGGCAGGCCTGGATGCTGAGGAGCTACTCGTTGAGGGTACGGGGGACGTCTGTGGCAATCTGCGCACGTTCCGCCCTCCGCTCCTGGCGCTGGGCCTCGATGACCTGGTTCGCAGCAGTGGAGTGGCCCGGGAAGAGGTATGTTCAAGCAAAAGGCAAGAACGGCCAAAGATTAAAAGCTAGCAGTCGGCTTGGAGAAGGGTCGGTGACTCAAAGCAAGAAAGAAAAATAGAGGAGGCGTACCGTCGACCAAGTCCTCAATGCTGCTGAAGCAGGCAGTCATCTCCGCCTCCTTGTCGGCCCAGGCGGAGCGTTCGACCTCGAACTCAGCAAGGAGGTCGGTCTCCTTCGTCTTCGCCTCCCTCTGAGCCGCCTTGAGGGCCTCCGACTGCTCCACGAGTTGAGTAACCAGTCGATCACGCTCCTCGGCCAGTTTACCGCACTCTGCCTCCTTGCAGCACAGTGCGGTGTTGGTTTCGCCCAGCTGCTGCTGCAAGGCGGCGTTGGCCTCTGCAAAAAGGAAAGAAGAGAAAAAAAGCGTCAGTTAACACACTAAGAAGGACACAATTGCCGGGGAGATCCGGCCCGACTGCTTAGCAGTCGGCCCGAATCTCGGGGACTACAGCCCGCGGGTGCGCCAGCGCGCCCCCGCGAAGGAAGGAATTCAAAACTTACGACGGCTCTCGGCCAGATAGGCGGACTGCTTCTCCAGCTCCCGAACCTTGGAGTTGAAGGAGGAGGCTGGAAGGTTGTGATAATTCTGCAAGAGGGACGTCAGATGAAGTTAGCGCCCGACGCTTGCAAGTTAAAGTTCCGGACCGCCTGCTCAGCAGCCGGCCCGAAACTCGGGGACTACACCCAGTGGGTGCGCTGGCGCGCCCCACGAAGGAAGCAAGAAGATCAACAACAAGAGAAATAAGAAACTTACTCGGATGGCTGCCCGTGAATCAAGGAATGTCTCGTTGCATCACTTGAGGGCCTCGGCTTCAGCCAGGAGCTTGGCTTGGACGTCGAGGGCCACTTGGTTCAAGGCTCCCGTCCCGCCTCCGCGTTCCCAGCCGGCGGGAGCGGTGCTGGTCGCTTCGGCGTCGGGGATCAACGAGCTCGCAGCACCAGCCTCCAACGGCCGCGGTGCCGAGGCCGCCCTCGCAAGACGGCGGCGCGCCGGTGTGCGGACCTCGGGAGTCAAGTCCGCCGTCCACTCGTTCCCGTCTGGTGGCACCAGCGGGGTGGTCGGTTGCCCGCCTTGCGTTCCGCCGGGTGGCGGTGGAGGCGGTACGATGACTTCTGGCATGGCCACGTCGCCGCCCTCCCGCTCCATGACCAGATGCTCGCCGTCAGCTCCCCCAGACGTCGCCACAAATTCTGGTGGAGGCAGCGCAGTGTTCAAGGGGGTCACGAACAGCGGCTCGTGACGGCGGGCGGCTTCTGCAAGCCGCTCCTTCGCTGCGGCGTCAGCCTCCGCCTGCGCCAGGTTCCTCACCGCAGACGGCGCCGCCTTGTCAGCCTCCGCCTTCGCCAAGCGGTCGGCTTCCTGCTCCTCGCGCACCTCCCGCGCGTTTCGCTCCTGCGCCTCCCGAAGGTCGGCAGCTGGGTCGATTCGCCGGGTGGTGGTGGATGTCTCCGCCGACCTGATGACCGAGGCGGCGTCCGACTTCTCGAGGGTGAGCGGGGCCCCGAAGATAAGAAGCAAGATGAAGGATTTTTAGTCCAGATCAGCAGAAGAATGAAGGCGTAAGGAAGAAAACTTACGCTGACACCATAGGCAGCACCTTCGGCTGCCTTTGGAACTTGGCCACCTTTGTCGCGGTTTCTTTCCGCCTGGTCGCGGCGGCCGGGTTCTTAAGTTTCTTCGGCGCACTGCCGAACAGGGCGGCGCCCTGCTTCCGCTTGCGCTTGCCGCCATGAGTGGGCGGCCCAGCAGAGGGGCCTGCGCCAGTGTTCGCGGTACTCCGGGAGGGGCGCGGCTCGTCTTCATCGTCATCGTCATCAGGCCAGGTCTCCACGCCGCCGCCTTCTTCGGAGCCGCCTGCTCCGTCGCCGCCGCCTGCCGCATCGTCCTCCAAGGCGGCCGCCCCCAAGTCGGGGTCGTCCACGTCACTCACCTCCCGGTCCGCCTGGTAGTTGCCGCCCGGCACCACAACGGCGGCCGTCGCTGCAGACATATAAATCTGCATTCCGAAGAAGAAACGTTTTCACGCCAAGGACAAGACTGAAACCAATACCAATGGGAAGAAATCAAGTTACTTACGGCCGGCGGCAGGCTGTCGCGGGAGTACGGGCGCTTCCTGAAGCGCCAAGCACCCTCTGACACCTTGAGGTCGGAGATCTCGTTCACCATCCGCTCCACCTCGGCAGACGGCATACTCCTTGTGCACATCCTGCTCGGGTCGCGGTGCCCGCTCATCCGGCAGATCAGATGAGGGCGGCGCTGAAGCGGGAGAACCCAGCGCTCGACGAAGGTGATGAGCAGGTCGGACGACACGAGACCCTCCGACTCCTGGAGCACCCGGAGCCGGTTGATGGCGGCGGCCGCGTCCGCCGACATCGGCTTCGCCTTGTAGCCCCAGTTGGGCCGATGCCCGACGTGGGGCCGGCCTCGTAGGCCGGCAGGTTGATGAAGTCGGCAGCCGGGTCGACGTTCTCGACGTAAAAGTAAGATTGCTGCCACAGTTTCACCGACTGTGACAGCTTGATGACCGGGAAGGCGTTCCTTTTCGACGGACGGCGCACCGCGACGTAGCCGCCGCACTCGGCCGCCGTCTCCTTGGCAGAGTGCCCAGCTTGCCGTAGAAGAAGGCTCCCCACAGCTTGATGGTGGGGAGGATGCCGAGATAGCCCTCGCACGCCGTGACGAAGGCGGAGAGCAGCATCACAGTGTTGGGCGTCATGTGATGCGGCTGGAGGCTGTTGAACTCCACGAATGAGCGGAGGAAGTCGCTCGCTGGGAGGCCGAAGCCGCGGCGGAAATGCGAGTGGAAGACGACCCGCTCGTCTCCTCGCGGCGCCGGCGAGATCTCCTCCGGCCGAGGCACCCGCACCTTGACGGACGCCATCTCTGGCATCCGGCGCGTGTTCCGGAGAAAGGTGAGGTAATCTTCGATCACCGTCGAACCGTCCCAATCGCCACCCTTCTTGCACGCCATGGCCTCGAGCGGGACTGCGTGGGAGGGGGAAGAAGCCCAACGGCGGCAGCGCTTCAGCGGCACTAAGCAGCAGCAGCAGTGGCGGAGAGAGGAGAAGAGAGTGCGGGAGGAGGGCGCGCGTGCTCCGCCGCACCCCTGCCTCCCCCTACTTATAGCCCTCGGGCTGCGAAGCCGAGGGGGCAGGGCGAGGGGTTGTGGGATTAACTGTGCCTGCAACCCCACGCCCCCCGATTGCCCCACGAAGTTACTGCGCCATAACGCCCGCGAGAATCGCAACCGCTCGCCCCGGCCGCAGCGGATCCGCCCGCGCACCGAGGCCCAGTAATGGCGGGCCCGGCCCATTGTCACGTCCTATCAGGAGCGTGGGGTGGCAGGCTGGCCGGGCTGACGTACGCCGCGTGGCATGCTCGCGGCGGGTGGCAGGTCCGGGAAGCTTAGCAGGCACGCCACCTGTTTCCCGCCCTGGCGTTCGAAATCGGAAGATGACCCCGCCTTGCCGAACCAACCCCGACAGGCGGCACGTCGCAAGGAGGATCAAGCTGTCTCAGAGCACGGCGAGGAGGAAAGCTGCCGAGACTTCACGGCCCCTCAGCCGCAGCACCTCGCCAGCTTCGGGACTACTGTCGGAGTAATGGGCCATGGGTAGCCTCACCCGAGACCCAGAACCTTTCAAGACTTTGGGCCGGCTTCGCCCCAAGACACCACACATCAAGGCGCCACCTCCTGGTGGCCGGCTGCTCGAAGGCGGCCAGGCATCAGCAGACGGCACCAAGACCGGCCGGCTTCCAGCAAGAGACCTCCGGAGAAGCCGGCGTCTGGCAGACGGACCGCAAGCGCCCTCAGAGTCTGTGCCCTCATCAAGAGGACAAGACAGAGCGAGGCTACAATGTATCCCCTCACCCAGAATCCCGGGTCAGGGCATGGCTACAGTACCCCGTACGGGCGGAGATCACTGCCCGGCGCGGCACTGTTGCCATTCCCCCTTGATGTCACTCCTGACAGGAGAAGCCCTGCTCCCCACAATGACCTAACGGTATGGCCAGCAGGCGGCGGGCCCTACCAAGCAGTGAGAGCCCGGAGGGCGGCAGAAGTCAGACCAGCCGGACCCAAGGGAGGCCGGACTATGGGCAGGCGGCCGGTTCCTCCCTCGGGGCCCATGCGTCATCAACCAGACAAGACATGGTAAGGCTACAGTGATCTCCCGTCAGACGGCGGGACTGTAGCCATACCCTGCTGACCAAGTATGCGACATTAGCGATATGACTATAGTGATCAGCCGCCAACCAAACCCGCCGATGGCGGGAGCAGCCTGTCGGCTCCGTACCAGACCAGTCAGCGGGGCCCACCAGGCAGCGGGGCCCAATGGTCGGCGGAGAAGCCGGCGCCCAGAGACGCTGACAGCCGGGCCAGCACCCGGACAGATTACAAATGTACCCCTGGGGGGTAGGCCTATATAAACCCCCTAGGGCACCCATGCAAAGGGTTCCCACTCCATTAGATCTAGCCAACACCCTAGGGGGAGAGGAAGAGCTTGCCTTGCCTCCTTCTGCCTCTAGCACACAGCTCAAGGAGCACCTTTGTATCACTTGAGCTTGAGTGATCATGCGGAGACCCCGCAGAGCAGGACTAGGGGTGTTATCTCCTAGGAGAGCCCCGAACCTGGGTAAAGTTCGCCGGCGCACGTGTCTACGCCTCATCCCGCTTCCAGGCACCGGGGACGTTCTACTCGCTCCCAGCATGATAAGCCATCCTTTGGCATATGTCGCACCCAACCCCCGACAGGCCCGTATAAGGCCCATTGATGATACGGCATGTAGAAGGCCCATTGTTTCTACGGCCCGTAGAAGGCCCATTGTTTCTACGGCCCGTAGAAGGGCCACTATTTCTACGGCCCGTAGAAGGCCCAGTGTTTCTACGGCCCGTAGGAGGCCTAGTGTCACTACAGTAAATATTAGCCCATGGTTATTGTGGCCTAGTTTTAAAAAATAGATTATTGCAGCCACTAGCAAACCGCGGAAAAAGAACTGCAATGACTACAAGCAAACAAATAAACAAGACAACAAGGAAATAAATAAGCAAGCAACTTACGCTAGGCTATCACGGCTATTACACATATTACATCCACTGGGCATCAAAGTTCGCCACCAACGCAAATATAGGGAACACGGCAGCATATAAACGCCGCAGCAAAACAAGTCCAGAACTGAAACCACTTCAGAAGAGCTCAAGAAACAATATCCTGGGTAACCATAATGCTGGCAAGATTCTTAGCAAGCTTATTGACTTTCTCTTGTTTGGCGCTTAAGTCCTCCAGCGCTTGCTGTTGCACCAGAAAGTATGCATCTGAATTCTGCAGGGATTTCCTCAGTCCTTTGGCTTCCTGTCGCATAACATCTGATCGATGTCTTTCAACTTGAAGTTGAGACTCAAGAAGCTGAACTGATTCAGGCAACGAGTTCGAGGAGCTGGTGCCAGCAGTGGTAGCCAGTAACTCGAACACTACATCAAGACAGGACTTTGGGGTTGTCTCGGTGTCTTCAATATAGTTTTTATCAGCTTTCCTGGAGACCAACAGGGATGTCTCACTATCTTGAACCTTATCTACATTACTTCCTTTACCATTGCATAACAGGGTACTCTTCTCCAATATTTTGTCCGCGTTCTAAAAGAGAAACAAACAAACACATCTCAGGTTTACAATGTTGTATTTGAAACTCATTTTGGTAAACCAGTTCAGTAGTAAGGTGGACAGGATAACAGCATGAAACAAACATATATCTATGTAGTATGGTCACTGTATGGTCTATATCATTCTAGTTTATGTTGCCAAATCAAGATAGATACAGTTCGAATCATATCTATTTAAGACAAAGCAGCATAGACAGAATATAAGTGTGGGAAACTACACAGCAATAACTACACTTGTAATGTGCATGGCATGAGAACATAACTGTTTATTCAATTGAAACTGAAATCAACATAGAGCAAGTTACAACAGCAAACAGCCAAACACGTTGAAGAAACAGGTTTAAAACATACTTGTTGCAACATTGGAGTTTCAATTGCATCCTTCAAATTTGAAATTAGTTGGTATCAGTAAATACAGTGATGCAAGAGCAAAGTAGTATGAACAATAGGTACGGAACCTGACCTGAGAACAATTCTTCTTCTACTTTAAGCGTTGACTTCGGGTTCGGAGTGGTGGTCCTCATGATTTGGGCACTGCAGTTGCCTTACTAACTGCTCGTGTTTGGGTGCTCTGTGGTGGAGACGGTGCTGTGTCAATGGGATCTGGGTGTCTATCTGCTGGGGTTGGGGTTAGAAGGGGTGTAGCTGGTTCTCTGTCCAACTGGGTAGGGGTACAATCTGCATGAGTGTGGGTTATGTGTGGTGGGGCTGGTTCTTGGGCAAGTACAACCGTGGTTCTATCTGCATCGACAGGTAGCACGATCTTTTCTGAAGACCGTGTTTTTACTCCCACAGATACTGCCATCACTCCCTCCAATTGAAATGGCTGATAAACAAGAAAAGTAATTGAATGTACAGACATTGTAAGATAGACAGGTGTAATGGATAGTAGGGAAGAAAACAAGGCATGAAATAATTCACATTTATGTTGTCTAAGCAAACAGAATAGCAAGACATAATTTCACATATATGATGGCTAATTAAACAGGATAGCATGACACAATTTCACATGTATGATGGCTAACTAAACAGGATAGAATGACATACTTCAAAATATGATGACTATGTAAACAGGATGACATGATATAACTATACGATGTGTCTATTAAAGTGGTTGGCATGCCATAAATCACAAACATGCCATCGATGGAAACATGATGGCATGATATAATTCACGGATAGAATGACATAATTTAAAATATGATGACTATGTAAACAGGATGAGATGATATAACTATATTATGTCTTTAGAAAATGGGTTGGCATGCCATAATTCAGATACATGCTGTCTATGTAAACATCATGGCATGACATAATTCAAATATATGATTTATATACTAAGGAAGTGAGCAGAGGGCAATCGCATATATGATGTGTCAACTAAGGAGATGGCATTCAATATTGTGTATATGATGTAAAAACTAAGCATTGCAATACAACATATGCATTATATGAGTAATATAACCCTGCCAAGTTTGAGCATACACCTCAGGGGGATAACAGGACTAGTCATCTGCCTCTGAATCCTCCTCTGAAGAGCTATCTGTAACCAGCAAGATATCTGCTTCAGCAGGTAGCATTGTCTGCTCTGAACACCTTGTTTTCACTCCAGATTTCTCCATCACCAATTCAAATGGCTGATGCACAGGAAGAGCAGTTGAATATACAAACATTGTCGACAAAAGCAATGAGAAATACAAAAAAAGGACGGCATGATATAATTCACATATATGACGCTTGCCTAAACAGCTTGGCATTGCATAATTCACATACATAATGCCTTGCAACAAGATAACATTGCATAATTCACATATATAATGTCTTGCAACAAGATGGCATTGCATAATTCACATATATGGTAATTAGACACTAAACCGGTGGCATTCACACAAAGCATGTCTAAACTAAGCAAATGACATAGCAATGCAAGATACCATACTCACGATATGAGCAACATAACCCTGCCAAGTTAGGGCATGCACCTCGGGGGGGAATATGACTAGTCATCTGTCTCTGAATCCTCCTCTGAGGAGCTATCGGTAACCAGCAAGACATGCGCTTCGTCAGATAGCATTGTCTGCTCTGAAGACCTTGTTTCCACTCCAGATTTTTCCATGACCGTGCCGAATGGCTGATGCACAGGAAGAGTAATTGAATGTACTAAAATTGTTGACAAATTTAACACGTAATAAAAAAATTATGGCATGATATAATTCACATATAAGATGACTGGCTAACCAGGGTGGCATTGCAAATTCACATATATGATGCCTGGCTAAACAAGATGGCATTGCATGTTTCACATATACGATAAAGAAACTAAACAGATGGCATTGACACAAAGCATGTCTAAACTAAGCAGATGACATCTTTAATGTATACAGTAAGCAATGCAAGGCACCATATGCATGATATTACCAACATCAGCATGCCAAGTTAGAGCGAAGACCTCATAGGGTAAATAGGAGTGGTCTTCTCCTTCTGAATCCCCCTCAGAACAGTTATCTTCCTCTTGATTACGATCCGAAATGGGTGGAGGGGGGGCTGCCTTTGCGCCCACCATGGAACGACGCCTCTTTTGCTCTACATGATCAATTCCATTGTGTACAATAACTGGCATGCATAGGAATAAAACATAGTGAGATTATGTAAGGAGTGCATGCACAAATCCTGAGTGATGGTAGCAAACTGTGGATAGACCCAAAACCAATGATAGCAGGGAGATAATAGCTTTAGTTAAAAAATACAGATAATGGCTCCTTTAATATTTGTTTGCACCCAACATGAAACTCATAGTAGACACCGGAGATTAACCAGATAGTAGACAGATAGTACTGATTGCTGCCCCAATATGTACCCCACAACCATTTAAAAACTCAAGTTTCAGCATTAGTTTGGACCTGACTCAGAGTCTAATAGGTGAACACGACGATAGTGTAGCATGTCATCATATTAAGCGACGCATAACGTAAGCAGACACGAAAGAGTGCGACCTCTCTTGCGGACCCGTGTAGTCCTCAAGGTCATCTGCTCAGTTGATGATGGTAATGCAGTTGTCGTGGCTGTCGGTGGCAGGGAAGAAGATCTGAGGCGGCGAAAGAAAGTCTGGAGAGCGGATCCCTGCTATGGTGAACCCTTCCGTCGTTGGAGCACCTGAGCTGGGGTGGAACACAGCGCCGCAGGAGCAGGACAAACCACACAAGGTTTTCTTTGACACATATCTGTAACAGAAGTAATTGAGTAAGGGCTTGTTTGAATCTGAGGATTCTAACAATGCAGGGATAGGAAATAGACAGGAATAGGATAGGAATGCACGTGCAAACAGAGAATTTAAAAACACAGGATTTCTGCCAATCTGGGTGTTTGATTCACAACAATTGGAAGATCACAGGATGCAAAAAAGCATGGTGAGATTAAGTCAAACCACAAGAAAATGTACGGTTATAATGCTATTATGCTACTATCTCTTAATCTTGTGCTTGATGAATAGGAATATGAAAAGGAGGAGAAGTGGAAATTAGAATTCCTATAGTTTTTCTTTCAAGGAGACACTAAAGGAACTAATCCTACAGTTTTCCTTTGCTCCATTCCTTTGCACCAAATTCATGAAAAGTAGTACCATAGGAAACTTTCCAATTCCTATGTTTTTCATTCACTTTTCCTTTCAAGCACTGGCGATTCTAGTAGGCAGGCTTGAGCAAGGAAAATCCTACACTAAAAAAATGTTTTTATGCTACTTCTATTACTTTGGACCCAGGCCACTGCCATACTAGCTCAACTCCCAGGCCCATCGACAAATGCACAGCTCAAACGCGCAGAGATAAAAAATGATGGCGTTCAAGAGAGTACATCACGGATAGCTAAGTTGCCTGGTACCTGAGTGCTTGTCATATAGTAGGATAAAATAATCGTATTTCCCGTTACTACGAGTGCTCAGTGGACAATATATATAACATGTAGAGTAAAAAAGAGATGCAACAAGTGTACAACCTCTTTGGCGAAGCCATGTCGATCTCAGCGTGATTGGGTTGGCCGGTGAGGATGCTCCGGCTGACTTGGCTGTCGGAGGAGGGGAAGAAGATCTTAGGCGTCTAGAGATGGAGCCTGAGGTACTGCTCCGCTGTGATGGAGGGTTTCGTCGTTGGAGCAGCTCCGGTGAGTTGTAAGACACCGAGGCTGAAGCAGGACAAGAGAGACAACGAACAACGTTAACCTGAGTGGAATTCTAATAGCATCTCCAATACATGACGTAAAATACATAACCACAAAGTGCTAGATGTAAAATACATCAGCCGCTCATCTCTGAACTTAACTGTCGAAACTGAATTTAACTGTTGAAACTGAACTTAACTGTCGACACTGAACTTAACTGTTGAAACTGAATTTTGCTATCGAAACTGAATTTTGCTGTCAAAATTGAACGCACTAGCAAGGTGGGGCTACACGTCGGTCGACTGACTTTTTCATCTCAGTTCAGTCGATTTTGCAGTCGTTGGATACGAAATCAAGGGCATGCGGTTCATCTTCAACCTCCACCCCCCTGAGCCGCCAGCCACCACCGGCCAAACAGCAGCCCCCCGCCGCCCGCGGCCGGAGGTGCGCCGCCCCGCCCGCCCCGAAAACACTCCCCACCACTGGTCCGCCGCCGCCCCGGCCATCCCTCTAGGCCCCCCCGTGCCTAGCTTTTTCTCCGGCGATCCCCACGTGTAACGCCCCAAGACCGACGCTCCAGATGTCTTCCTTGTTTTGAGTGTCAGCTGTGTTATTTACTTGTTTGTTGCATTCATCATCGCATCATTCGCATTGCATCGGCACTCCGTTGCCATCATGTTTTCAAAAGTTGCATCTGCTCGTAGTTGCCGCTTCTTCCTCGTCTTCGTTGACCTTTATCGGGACCCTTTGTCTTTGTCGACCTCTCTCAGACCCCCTCTCGAGCGCGTCCGAGACTGTCCCGAACCCGACCCGGGTTGTCGTTACCGATGAATCCGGATCATCTCCAACCATCCAGTAAATATCTTTGGTTTCTTATTTGTTTTTCCTAACCTATTTTTCAGACCGTCGGATCTAATTCGGTGAGACCCTAAACCTTCTCCTCTATCTATAATAGACCACCTACCTGCCTAACCCTAGAATTTAGGAGCCCTGTCCCATCCTCCCAGCCGCCGCCGCCAGTCCTCCTCCACATCGGGATCCCTCCCGATCCACCTGCCCAACCAGAGCACTCCCCTGCCTTCCCGATCCTCCCATCAATCCACCCCCACCAAGCTCCACCTCGTTTTCCCCACCGGACCAATCCATCGATCCATCTCCTGCCTCGACTCTGGAGCACCACCGAGCCCAGCGCCTCTCCTCCAGTTCGCCTGTCATCGTCTCCGGTGAGCAGTTCTGCCACAGCCACCCGCAAGGCCACCACCACCTTGCTTCTCCTCTGCCTCGACCGGAGCAATGCTTCCCCTACTCATGGCGCCCGAGCACTCCCAGTGCCGGCAGCAGTCCACCCCACGTCCGTCCTCGCAGCCCCGCGTCAGAAGCCCCTTCCCCACGCCGCCGCTCGTCCACGCCTCCCGCACCGGAGACCTCTGTTTACGCGTCGCTGCCGTCAAGCTCCGTCGGACTGGAGCAGCACCGGACCAGCAGGACTGTGTCCTTACACTCCATCCTCCCCTCTGTTTTCCTCTTGCTCCCCGGCAACGCTCTCTCTCAGATTCTCTCATCTCTCTCGTTTCCTCTTCACAGGGACCGACGCCATGGACGCCCATGCTCTACCCCGAGTCCACCACCGCTGCCGTTTCGCGTCAGATCCGGCCGGGGACCGCCGGATCTCGCCGCCTCCGCCATGGACCACCCATCCCCAGTCCTCCTCCGTGCCCTGCATCGCCTGAAGCCGCTGCGCCCTGCATCGCCGGAAGCTGACGTGCCCTGCATCGCCGGTTCTGTCTGCGTCCTCTGCATCAAGCAGCAGCTCGGGAACGAGCACCCCGCCCAGCGTTGACCAGTCCAGCGCCAGCCTGGACGAGCGCCACTCACCGCGCGACTCTGCTTCGCTCGCAGCCCAGATGCCCAGCGCCTCCTCAAGCCCAATGTGAGCAGCCCAGTCGATCCAGATTCAGCCCATGTAGTTTTTTTCCTTCCGCTGCGAATTTGTCCAATTATCCAGGAGTTTACAGATTTACAGAAAAGTCCCTCTAGATCATGCATTTAATAACTCACAAATGGTGCATCGGATTAAAATAATTTATATATGAAAAGTGCTTAGTTTTTCATCTAGTTTCATAATATTCCACTTTCATCCATGTTAAAATGCTTAAACTTGTTGTTTGCTTTATTTTTGCTCAAATGCCATGTTAAATGATTTATTTCATAACTAAATAACCATAGCTCCAATTTTAATAAACTTTATATGTAAATGGGGTGGAAAAAATGCATAGAATAACTTGGTGCACTCATCTTGCATGTTTAACAACTCTAAAATATGGTATAGGGCAGAACAGTACCAAATCTAAAATATGCATATGAGGAGTTTCCGGAATTGTTGTTTGTTGTTCCGGCCTCATTTAAACTTGCCTAGTTAGGTAGTTTTTATATGCTTCGCCCCTTGCCATGTTTAATAACATTTAATGTTGTTGGGTACATAACCGAGACAGAACTAAATGAGTCATGTGGTGTTTCGTCAATATGCAACTCGTTGCATATTGAGCTCCGCTTAATTTGTAGTATTGTTGGTTGCATTTTTGTCATGCCATACCTCTTTTAAACCTGACATGCATCATACTTGATTGTGCATCATGCCATGTTTATGATTGTGTGTTTACTATGTTGTTTGTTTCTTTCCGGGTTGCTTTTCTCGTTAGCTTCGGTTTCGTTGCGGAGTTGTGAGGATTCGTTCGACTCCGTCCGTTTGTCTTCTTCATGGACCCGTTCTTCTTCCTTGCGGGATTTCAGGCAAGATGACCATACCCTCGAAATCACTTCTATCTTTGCTTTGCTAGTTGTTCGCTCTAGCGCTATGCTTGCGCTACCTACCACTTGTTTATCATGCCTCCTATATTGCCATGTCAAGCCTCTAACCATCCTTTCCTAGCAAACCGTTGTTTGGCTAAGTTACCGCTTTTGCTCAGCCCTTCTTATAGCATTGCTAGTTGCAGGTGAAGATGAAGTTGGTTCCATGTTGGAACATGGATATTTTGGGATATCACAATATCTCTTATTTAATTAATGCATCTATATACTTGGTAAAGGGTGGAAGGCTCGGCCTTATGCCTGGTGTTTTGTTCCACTCTTGCCGCCCTAGTTTCTGTCATACCGGGGTTATGTTCCTTGATTTTGCATTCCTTACGCGGTTGGGTGATTTATGGGACCCCCTTGACAGTTCGCTTTGGTTAAAACTCCTCCAGCAAGGCCCAACCTTGGTTTTACCATTTGCCTACCTAAGCCTTTTTCCCTTGGGTTTCCGGAGCCCGAGGGTCATCTTTATTTAACCCCCCCCCCCCCCCGGGCCAGTGCTCCTTCGAGTGTTGGTCTGAACCGAGCAGCCTGCGGGGCCACCTCGGGGCAACTTGAGGGCTGGTTTTACTCGTAGCTTGACTTATCTAGTGTGCCCTGAGAACGAGATATGTGCAGCTCCTATCGGGATTTGTCGGCACATCGGGCGGCTTTGCTGGTCTTGTTTTAACGTTGTCGAAATGTCTTGTAAACCGGGATTCCGAGACTGATCGGGTCTTCCCGGGAGAAGGAATATCCTTCGTTGACCGTGAGAGCTTATGATGGGCTAAGTTGGGACACCCCTGCAGGGTATTATCTTTCGAAAGCCGTGCCCGCGGTTATGAGGTAGATGGGAATTTGTTAATGTCCGGTTGTAGAGAATTTGACACTTGACTTAATTAAAAAACGTCAACCGCGTGTGTAACCGTGATGGTCTCTTTTCGGCGGAGTCCGGGAAGTGAACACGGTTTGAGTTATGTATGAATGTAAGTAGTTTCAGGATCACTTCTTGATCACTTCTAGCTTCTCGACAGATGCGTTTCTTCTCTTCTCGCTCTCATTTGCGTATGTTAGCCACCATATATGCTTAGAGCTTGCTGCAGCTCCACCATATTACCCCTTTCATACCTACAAGCTTAACTAGTCTTGATATCGCGGGTGTGAGATTGCTGAGTCCTCGTGACTCACAGATTCTACCAAAACAGTTGCAGGTGCCGAGGTACCTATGCAGGTGACGCAACCGAGCTCAAGTGGGTTTTCGACGAGGTCCTTGGTCGTTACTATGTTTCGTTTCCAGATGATCAGTAGTGGAGCCCAGTTGGGACGATCGGGGATCTAGCATTTGGGGTTATCTTCTTTTCATTTGGATTTGACCGTAGTCGGTCTATGTGTGTATTTTGGATGATGAATGAATTTATTTATGTATTGTGTGAAGTGGCGATTGTAAGCCAACTCTCTTTATCCCATTCTTGTTCATTACATGGGATTGTGTGAAGATGACCCTTCTTGCGACAAAACCTACAATGCGGTTATGCCTCTAAGTCGTGCCTCGACACGTGGGAGATATAGCCGCATCGTGGGTGTTACAAGTAGGTAATCAGAGCCATCCCCGACTTAGGAGCCCCCTGCTTGATCGAATCGCTGGTGTTGTTGAGTCTAGAACAAAAATGTTTTGAGTCTTAGGATTATATATATCGGAGAGTAGGATTCTTTTTACTCCTCAGTCCATTCATCGCTCTGGTGAGGCCTCCTGACGTAGATGTTTTGACTTTCCTCTCCTCAAATTTCACTAAAAAAAATTTAGGATCACACGGGTATCTTGGAATCGTTCCGATGGTTTTGTGATGAGAACATTGTTCTTGGTGCCTCCTGACATTTAGGGGTTGTGGCTGTGTCCCAGGGAGTTGAGCTCCGAGGTGTTGTCGTCACAATTTTATCGTTGCAGTTCGGGAATACCTGAGTTTTGCCGACATCGAAAATCTCTTTTATGCAGTTGTTGGTGAGATCACCTCGATGCCACCCAGTACTGGGGCGGGAGTTCGGGAGTATTGCCATAACTCGTATAACGGATGCTTTTCGAAGGTTGAGGTACGCGATTTCCAAAGGTTTCTTGGTTATGTGTTGACGGATGGATACAGCTGGATCTAGGGATTGCTAGTTTGGGTGATATATTTTGTGTCCTCTGTATCCCTAACACCAGATTGCATAACCAGAAAGTTTTGGGAGTTTTATAGGTGGGAATTCAAGTAGCTCCTAGAATATCTTTTCGACGGATGTATGATTTGAGATTGGGGTCCAACGTCTAGTGGTTCGCTTTTCACGGTCGATTTACAGTGGTCGCGAGACGTCTTAAAGAATCCTTGGCTATGCCGATTCGGGGACGTCTTGTTTGTCATTCGTGACGTCCGCTGTACGTCGTGCCCGTGGGGCCTCATCACGAACACTTTGGGCGAAATCTCTATCATATATTTGTTTCCGGCTTATTCTGCAAGCCAAATCCTTTGTTTTGTTTTAAGTTGTGATATTCGAGTTGCTTCGAAGTCAAGTGTTGATTCCATACCTTTCCTAAGCGGTGTTCTCATATTTCTATGTGGATGCTAATTCTTCTTGATCATCAAGGTTGTCTTTTCAATTCTTTCCAACCGGTGTGCTTCTCTTCAAGTGGATCCGATCATTTCAACATTCGCAAGATCACCCCTCAGTTTCCGAACGTTGTTCGTTTCATCCGTCCCCAAGTTGCCTTTGTTTTCCCGCCCTCACACCCCTTTTCTACAAGGACTCAGATTTCTTAATCAAGTATCCTTTTATTGATGGGAAGTCTCACCATTCTTTTCCGCCAATGTTCTCATCTGGTGATTCTCAGGAAGATACTAACAGAGCTTCAAGTTCATTATTCTTCATCTCTTTTCTTCTCCGGTGGATTCAATTCAAGCTTCGATGTTGATCATATATCTTCCTTTTGTTTCACATATCTTCCCATGTGAAATTCTTATCCAAAGCTCTCTCATTTATTCACCTCCCCCAGTTCATATCCGGAGTGTTGAAGATATCTCAGAAGATTCGTGTTTCCATTCTCAATCCGTTCAAGTTATTTTGAGGCTCTTATCTCATTCAAGCCATTTAATTCAACCGGTGCAATCTCTCTTTAAAATCATTTCAACGGTGTATATTTGAGTGGGCCCTAACCCACATGTCTTTTCCCAGGATCTTACCTGACTCTTCTAATTCTTTCCAGAGTTATTCTCAAATTCATTGCAAAGTTTGACGTAAGAATGAATTATCATCAGTCAAATGTCTTTCTCCAAGATCTTTCAAATTCTTCTCATCGTTGGTTCAACCTTTCTAATTTTCATTCCGGAGTGCCTCAACAATTCATGGTGGTGTGTCTCGTCATCATTCTCGAATCTTGAAGACCAAAGAGGAGTTCCTCGTTAATCCTTACCCGTTCTTCCAAAGATGCGTAGTTCAAGCTTGATGCCGTCCTCTCATAATTGTTTTTGATTGTGAGAATTCTTTTCACCCATCCGGAGCATTTCAGGAGTCTTTTCAGTTTGATTCTCCGGAGCCCATCATCTCAGAATTATTCATTCAAGCTTTCAGCTCTCGTTCTCCAAATCATACCGGTGCATCAGTCAAGTATTATCTAACCAGCTCGGGATCTCTGCGTTCACTTGTATCTAAATTCCCTCAAGTATCTTCGTTCATTTTCTAATTCTTCCCGGTGTTTCTTTATCTTTTCTTCATTCATTTTTAATTCTTACGGTGGTTCGTTCAAGAGTTCTCTTCCTTCGTTATCATATAGATTCATTCGTTCTTTCCCATCCTACCGGTGGTTCATTGAAGACCTTCCCAAGTTTGCGCCATATCTATCTTAATCCTTTCTACGAGAATAAGTAGTACGCCAAATCCATTGCTTGTCATCAATTTAATTGGTGAAGGATGAGCATAATGTAATTCTTATTCTTGTTTCATTGAGTAAATTCAATTCCTTATTCCGGAGGTTCATCAAAATTCTTGATTTCGTTTGTTCATCTTTCTTTCCGGAGTTCCAAGTTTTCTCGGTTATATCATTTCAAAGCTTCGTCTTATCACTGCAAGGCTTCACCCTGTGTTTTCAGCTTCTCTTTATTTTTATCATCCTTTTATTACCGGAGTTCTTCATGGAGGCTCTACATGGTGAGTCATCAAGGATTCTTTTCATTCTTCAATTGTTCTTCAAGATTTCTCTCGAAGTTATGATCCGCCAAGCTATACTCAAAATTAAACAGGGTGCTCAACACATGTATTGTTTTGAGGAGTTCAAGCATTCTTCATCTTACATTCCGAAGTGCAATTCTCTCTATCAATATGTTTTGAGGTGGTGTTATGTCCTTCTTGATAATTTCCAGTCATGTTGCATGATTCACATGTTGTCAAGAATGAGGTATTTTAAATCCATAAATCTCTTCGTTGGAGTTATCTTAGTAGAGATTTCACCTACAGCCTTCCCTAAGGAATGTTGCTATTGTGGTGCTTAACGATGATCCAAGTTATCTCTTTATCATCTTGGTGGAAGAAGTTTTTCATCTCTTTGGTGCTCTCAATCAAATCAATTATTTCCGTTAGTGGCCGTTTGTCACCTCATAATTTTGAGATGTTTCCATAAGCCCACTACAAGCTTATTCTTTTCGTTTCGTTGTTGGTTCTCCAACAACTCCGTTCAATCCTTCTTTTTAAAGATGCTCTCCCAAATTCATTTGAGGTAGTACATGTTGTTTTCTTCTCCATTCTTTTATTCCAATGATCTATCTTCTATTCTTTCTTCCGGAGGCATTGTGATGTTGCTCTCTTCGCTCATCATCTCAAATTGTGAGGATCGTGTTCTTTCCATGCTTACCCATTTAACCGGAGTGTTGTATCTTCTCTGCTCAAGTTCTTTTCATCTTATCAAGTCTTGCATCTCTTTTCAGTCAGAGTGATGCCCAAATTATATCAGTCTTAATCCTACTCTATCTTGTTTTAACCGGAGTGGCTTCAAAATCTATCTTGTCCCCTAAGCTCTTGGTTCTCATCATGTTCTTTGTTCTTCTCTGCTAACGCAGTGTTTGCAATCTCGTTCACCTCCATTGTATTCTTTCTTTCGATTTGTTCAACATCTCAAGGTTTGTGGGTTTCACTCATTTGTCAAGAAGCAATTTGTTTTACCTCTTCCTCTTCCGCTTCTCTTCGGTGCCATCCTTAGATCTCGGGACGAGATCCTCTTGTAGTGGTGGAGTGTTGTAATGCCCCAAGATCGACGCTCCAGATGTCTTCCTTGTTTTGAGTGTCAGCTGTGTTATTTATTTGTTTGTTGCATTCATCATCGCATCATTCGCATTGCATCGGCACTCCGTTGCCGTCATGTTTTCAAAAGTTGCATCTGCTCGTAGTTGCCGCTTCTTCCTCGTCTTCATTGACCTTTATTGGGACCCTTTGTCTTTGTCGACCTCTCTCAGACCCCCTCTCGAGCGCGTCCGAGACTGTCCCGAACCCGACCCGGGTTGTCGTTACCGATGAATCCGGGTCATCTCCAATCATCCCCTAAATATCTTCGGTTTCTTATTTGTTTTTCCTAACCTATTTTTCTGACCGTCGGATCTAATTCGGTGAGACCCTAAACCTTCTCCTCTATCTATAAATAGACCACCTACCTGCCTAACCCTAGAATTTAGGAGCCCTGTCCCATCCTCCCAGCCGCCGCTGCTAGTCCTCCTCCACATCGGGATCCCTCCCGATCCACCTGCCCAACCAGAGCACTCCCCTGCCTTCCCGATCCACCCATCAATCCACCCCCACCGAGCTCCACCTCGTTTTCCCCACCAGACCAATCCATCGATCCATCTCCTGCCTCGACTCCGGAGCACCACCGAGCCCAACGCCTCTCCTCCAGTTCGCCTGCCGTCGTCTCCCGCGAGCAGTTCTACCGCAGCCACCCTCAAGGCCACCACCACCTTGCTTCTCCTCTGCCTCGACCGGAGCAAGGCTTCCCTTGCTCATGGCGCCCGAGCACCCCCAGCGCCGGCAGCAGTCCACCCCACGTCCGTCCTCGCAGCCCCGCGTCAGAAGCCCCTTCCCCGCGCCGCCGTTCGTCCATGCCTCCCGCGCCGGAGACCTCTGTTTACGCGTCGCTGCCGTCAAGCTCCGTCGGACTGGAGCAGCACCGGACCAGCAGGACTATGTCCTTCCTCTCCATCCTCCCCTTTGTTTTCCTCTTGCTCCCCGGCAACGCTCTCTCTCAGATTCTCTCATCTCTCTCGTTTCCTCTTCACAGGGACCGACGCGATGGACGCCCATGCTCTACCCCGAGTCCACCACCGCTGCCGTTTCGCGTCAGATCCGGCCGGGGACCGCCGGATCTCGCCGCCTCCGCCATGGACCACCCATCCCCAGTCCTCCTCCGTGCCCTGCATCGCCTGAAGCCGCTGCGCCCTGCATCGCCTGAAGCTGACGCGCCCTGCATCGCCAGTTATGTCTGCGTCCTCTGCATCGAGCAGCAGCTCGGGAATGAGCACCCCGCCCCGCGTTGACTAGTCCAGCGCCAGCCTGGACGAGCGCCACTCGCCGCGCGACTATGCTTTGCTCGCAGCCCAGATGCCGAGCGCCTCCTCAAGCCCAATGTGAGCAGCCCAGTCGATCCAGGTTCAGCCCATGTAATTTTTTTTTCTTCCGCTGCGAATTTGTCCAATTATCCAGGAGTTTACAGATTTACAAAAAAGTCCATCTAGATCATGCATTTAATAAATCACAAATGGTGCATCGGATTAAAATAATTTATATATGAAAAATGCTTAGTTTTTCATCTAGTTTCATAATATGCCACTTTCATCCATGTTAAAATGCTTAAACTTGTTGTTTTCTTTATTTTTGCTCAAATGCCATGTTAAATGATTTATTTCATAACTAAATAACCGTAGCTCCAATTTTAATAAACTTTATATGTAAATGGGGTGGGAAAATGCATAGAATAACTTGGTGCACTCATCTTGCATGTTTAACAACTCTAAAATATGGTATAGGGAAGAACAGTACCAAATCTAAAATATGCATATGAGGAGTTTCCGGAATTGTTGTTTGTTGTTCCGGCCTCATTTAAACTTGCCTAGATAGGTAGTTTTTATATGCTTCACCCCTTGCCATGTTTAATAACATTTAATATTGTTGGGTACATAACCGAGAGAGAACTAAATGAGTCATGTGGTGTTTCGTCAATATGCAACTCGTTGCATATTGAGCTCTGCTTAATTTGTAGTATTGTTGGTTGCATTTTTGTCATGCCATACCTCATTTAAACCGGACATGCATCATACTTGATTGTGCATCATGTCATGTTTATGATTGTGTGTTTACTATGTTGTTTGTTTCTTTCCGGGTTGCTTCTCTCATTAGCTTCGGTTTCGTTGCGGAGTTGTGAGGATTCGTTCGACTCCGTCCGTTTGTCTTCTTCATGGACCCGTTCTTCTTCCTTGCGGGATTTCAGGCAAGATGACCATACCCTCGAAATCACTTCTATCTTTGCTTTGCTAGTTGTTCGCTCTATCGCTATGCTTGCGCTACCTACCACTTGTTTATCATGCCTCCTATATTGCCATGTCAAGCCTCTAACCATCCTTTCCTAGCAAACCGTTGTTTGGCTAAGTTACCGCTTTTGCTCAGCCCTTCTTATAGCGTTGCTAGTTGCAGGTGAAGATGAAGTTGGTTCCATGTTGGAACATGGATATTTTGGGATATCACAATATCTCTTATTTAATTAATGCATCTATATACTTGGTCAAGGGTGGAAGGCTCGGCCTTATGCCTGATGTTTTGTTCCACTCTTGCCGCCCTAGTTTCCATCATACCGGTGTTATGTTCCTTGATTTTGTGTTCCTTACGCGGTTGGGTGATTTATGGGACCCCCTTGACAGTTTGCTTTGGTTAAAACTCCTCCAGCATGGCCCAACCTTGGTTTTACCATTTGCCTACCTAAGCCTTTTTCCCTTGGGTTTCCGGAGCCCGAGGGTCATCTTTATTTAACCCCCCGGGGCCAGTGCTCCTTCGAGTGTTGGTCCGAACCGAGCAGCCTGCGGGGCCACCTCGGGGCAACTTGAGGGCTGGATTTACTCGTAGCTTGACTTATCCGGTGTGCCCTGAGAACGAGATATGTGCAGCTCCTATCGGGATTTGTCGGCACATCGGGCGGCTTTGCCGGTCTTGTTTTAACGTTGTCGAAATGTCTTGTAAACCGGGATTCCGAGACTGATCGGGTCTTCCCGGGAGAAGGAATATCCTTCGTTGACCGTGAGAGCTTATGATGGGCTAAGTTGGGACACCCCTGCAGGGTATTATCTTTCGAAAGCCGTGCCCGCGGTTATGAGGCAGATGGGAATTTGTTAATGTCCGGTTGTAGATAACTTGACACTTGACTTAATTAAAATGCGTCAACCGCGTGTGTAACCGTGATGATCTCTTTTCGGCGGAGTCCGAAAAGTGAACACGGTTTGAGTTATGTATGAACGTAAGTAGTTTCAGGATCACTTCTTGATCACTTCTAGCTTCTCGACCGATGCGTTTCTTCTCTTCTCGCTCTCATTTGCGTATGTTAGCCACCATATATGCTTAGAGCTTGCTGCAGCTCCACCATATTACCCCTTTCCTACCTACAAGCTTAAATAGTCTTGATCTCGCGGGTGTGTGATTCCTGAGTGCTCGTGACTCACAGATTCTACCAAAACAGTTGCAGGTGCCGAGGATACCTATGCAGGTGACGCAACCGAGCTCAAGTGGGTTTTTGACGAGGTCCTTGGTCATTACTATGTTTCGTTTCCAGATGATCAGTAGTGGAGCCCAGTTGGGACGATCGGGGATCTAGCATTTGGGGTTATCTTCTTTTCATTTGGATTTGACCGTAGTCGGTCTATGTGTGTATTTTGGATGATGAATGAATTTATTTATGTATTGTGTGAAGTGGCGATTGTAAGCCAACTCTCTTTATCCCATTCTTGTTCATTACATGGGATTGTGTGAAGATGACCCTTCTTGCGACAAAACCTACAATGCGGTTATGCCTCTAAGTCGTGCCTCGACACGTGGGAGATATAGCCGCATCGTGGGTGTTACACCACGCCACCGCCCCGCCAATGCCCCGCCACCGCCGGCGACCACCGCCCCCATCCTAAACCCTAAGATAGATAGTTGGGTACCTCTCCGGCGAGCCCCCCTCCCCGCTGCGACTGGTTCTTCCTTCACCCCGGCGAGCCCCCCCCCCACCCCCTGAAAATCGACTGACCCAAAATTTGATTCAGTCGACTGAAGTGTAGCTAAATCGGAGCAGCATCGCAAGCAAGAGAAAGAGCGAGAGCAAAAGCGCGAGCAAGAGCAATAGCAAGAGCAGACCAGGCAAGGGACCGAGAGCATGAGCAGAGCAGCAGTGCGAGCGAGAGCTAAAGCAGCAGCAGCTCCTACTGATGTGGACGTCGCCGCCGAGGGAGCGACGCCATGGAGGAAGTGGCCGGCGATGCCGCCGTGGATGGAGCCGCGCCGTGTCGGCTCGGGACCGAGCACCGGTAGCACCGTGAGATCGAATCAAGAAGAAAATGCGGCGATTAGTGTACAACCTCTTTGGTGGCGCCGATTAGGCCGCAGCTTCATCTGAGGAAACGGTGATGATGATGCTCTTCCGGTGGTGCAGGTGAAGACGGCGGTGTGGGAATGGAGGTGGCGCGAAAGACGAGGGGAACGTCGGGGCAGCTCCTTGGAGGTGGAGGACGGGGTGGCTGAACCGGTGGGACGACGAGATCGACGGCGGATCCTCATCCGGTACGGTGGATGATGGACGTCGAGGTGTTGCTGTGGACGACGTCGTCGGGGAAGAGGCTCCGGCTGGGTGGCGGATGAAGCAGGGTGTGGGGTTTCGTCGCGGGTTTTCACGGCCTCGGTGTATGAATGGGTGGGCGGATGGGATGGCAGTGGGGAACCATGGCTTAGGGACGCGCTTGTCCGAAATGTGGGGTAAGTTACGAAAGTACCCCCACCGATTTGAGGCAGTTCTTTCGGTTCAGGGGTACCACGGGCGTTTCGCGTGTCGGGATTTCACAGGAGGTGGGAGTTTTCGCGCGCGTTGTAATTTTGGAATAGCAAGGCGCGGGTTGAGATGGAAGGAGTTGTCGAAGCACAACCAGACAAAGATATATCTTAAATATTTCGGGCTAACAAGGCGCGGGTTGAAATTTCCGGACAAGCCTAACATGTACTGTACCAAATCAATGCGCACTACAAATGTCATACAAAACTTTGAATTCATGTTATGTTCAATTAAAATATTTCGCTACGTGTATAATGCATGCAACCTACTACTCAAGTGAACGTTTTAGTGCATTCCAAACGTATATACTACCGCTTCAATATGAACAAATTTGAATTCGTTTATCTATTTGAATAAGATCTACAGTAATGATTATTGTGAAGTCAAAGCATTTGAATTCGTTTCTTTGTTTTAATAAGATCTACAATCATCATTATTGTCAAGTTAAACCATCGTTTGTGTATTATCTTCACAGCATAGCACATGATTAGTCTCGAGTTAAATATGAACTATGTGTACTATATGAACTCGAACTCGATTTTTTGAATCCACTTTATTTTGATTTCAAATCACATTACATTTCTAGCTCTAGCTAGATCTTCATAATCTAAACCATGTCTCATATGTATAATGTGTTTATCACATTATGTATGGTGCCCCGCCCCCTACGCCTACAAGTATTTAGATGTGAGTTGCAAACACCACACATTACCACAAATTCAAATAAAATGTGAGAATGTTCGATATATAGTATTGTTTAGATTGTTCGATATTTAGTTGTAAGCTGCAAACGCCACACATTATCACAAATTCAAATAAAATGTGAGATTGTTTGATGTATAGTATGGTTTAGATTGTTCGGCATTTAGCTGTGAGTTGCAAACGCCATGCATTATCACATTATGGTATAAGATGTGCACAGCACGTGTATCACCGCTATATTCATGCATGCAATGTTTAAAACACTATGATCTCCTATTCAAATATATGAATCCGCTTTCATATCAAATTATGATCTTTGTTAGTCTCTTACACCCACACAATCCTCTAACCTTTGTAGCGACCACTAACTTTCTCTCGTGCATGCACATGCCCTCCCCCTCCCTCGGCATTCTATCCACCGGGCACATTCATTTTTTTTCTTTAGGTCATTCTCCCAGAGTCTCCACAACTCCTTTCCGACACACACCGATCGATAAACGTCTCCAGCGATGCCTGCCTACAACATACACACACACCTTCAATCTCCTCCTTTATGTGTCCTTGCCTCGTGTCTCTCATACGGTCACACACACGTGTAAACTCTCGCCCCTCTTTTCATCGATCTCACAACCGCACACTCCTCCCCTATCTAGCTAGTAGTTGGGCCTCTCGCACCACCTCCTAGCTCCATTCTCTCTGTCTATCCGTCTCGCTGGACCTTATTTGCCTCTAACAAATGGACGTACACCGACCGATCTCTCGCTATACATATAGCCAGCTAGGTCCTTATAACTCATTTTTACCCACGCGTCGATCGATCTACCTCATTAGTTGTGTCTCTCCCTTCCTCCGACAAACAACAATTGATCTACCTATCTAGTTAGGTTTGCTTACCAAACACATGGTTCCCCTTCATCATCCATGGATGCGTCCCGACAGATCTATCACGCAGAGGCACACACAGAAACACATCCCCACTCTTATTGATAACATTGCAGTTCCACCCTCAGTTTGTCTAGTAGGCCTCTCCCACCATCTCCGAGAAGCAACTCCATCACCCATCCATCACCCATCCAGCACTCTACCCCTCTCCCTCCCTCTCTCTCCTCTCTCTCTCTCTCTCTCGGTCCCATCATATTTCCCGTCCTTCAGTTATGTATGGATGTCGACCGATCTCCCTCAAGACATAGCTGGGTCTCTCCTTCTCAGCACATATACGAGTCGTTCTACCTCTATAGTTAGGCCTCTGCCTACCCCTCCCCCACCCCCTCCCCCCACACACACCAATACATCGAGCACTCTAGTCATGTCTCCCTGCCACACACAAACTTGACATGTTCCCTCTAACGTTCCGGTAGGCCAGTCGCCCTATATCTTTGACTTGCACACACACACAATTTCGATGGCTCTCTTCATCGATCTCGCACCCACCCACTTGATCCTCTCTTCGACTCTACCGATAGCTATGACCCCTCCCTCTCTTCTCGTGGATTGCCTGACCCTCTATGTATGATATGGATAGGCCTCCATTTCACACACATTGCATGCAAAATTTTGTTTGAGATGTCATCGACACATATTCCCAAAAATAATTCACGAAATCAACCCCCCACCCCAAAACAAAAAACACTCACGAACGCGGTTTGTATCTCTCACACACACCCACATAGGTGGGGGACGTGCATGAAGAGAAGAGGTGCATGCACGGCGCACGTACTCCCGTCTCTTTACCAACCACAGCCACGCGGGTACACGGTGGAGCTCATTTCTGTACGAAAAAGGCAGCCCACGTGGTAATTTGGCACGTGTACTGGTTGTCCACTTGGTGGAGGGAGGATCGTCTACCACGGGTGAACAAACAAATTGCGACTTGACGCGTTATGTTAAATTAAAAAAAGAGGCAAACCATGTGGGGCCTACCTTAGAGGCAAGGCTCTATACACTTGAGTACTTTTGATGTGTCCCGTCAACTCGCAGAACGAGGAGAAGCTTGCTTAGTACGCCGTCTCCCCCGCCCACGGGCACGGTGGCTCGCAGGATGAGGTGAAGCTTGCTCCGCCTTACGCCCTCTCCCTCGCCCATGCGCACGGTGGCTCGTAGGACGAGGAGAAAAATTTACTACTCCCTCCGTTTACTCCTCGTCCCTACTACCTTGGTTATAGAGATTATATCATATTGTTTGGAATATATATGTCCTTTAGTAGATTTCAATATGAACTACTAGTACATACTCCAAACACTGATGTATATAGACGTATTTTAGAGTGTAGATTCACTCATTTTGCTCCGTATGTAGCACTCTCCCTCGCCCCTCGACCCTCGCCCACGTGGTGGACGTGCAGCAATTCATTTGTTCTCATATAGCCAGAATGATATATACTGTACTACCATTATGGCTCGACTTCCCGAAGAGGCGAAGAGCCAATCGCAAGGTTAATATTTTGGAGATGCCAAGCGCAAGCTTATAGGAGAGCGAGTAGTAGGTGCCGCGTCATTTATAAATTAAGTTTTTTTTCTTCAGTGGCACGTACGCAATATGATAGGTTCATATGGAGAGAAAAGAAAAGCGCTCCGCTATATACATAGTCAGGACGGGCCAGCCTACACGGTTGTTTGCTGGGGTTGCTCTCTTCACACTCTCTCGCACAAAACGACTGTGGCCACATCTTTAACATCCCGGCGGATCACGTCTGCTTGGGGAAGGGGTGGATGCTTAGTGTAGATGCGGTGGCCGTCGCCGACGACGAAAACCCACTATCGGCACGTCCCGATCAGGGGTCCCCGTTGTTCTCTCTCACAAAGCCGGTGAGGTTGCCTTCATCCCTTGCTCACTGCCGCGACGTGGGCAGTTGCCGCCTCCCGCCGCCCTCCTCAAGGTTGAGCTACGTCCCTCAGGTACAACTCCCTTTACAGCCGGCTTGCACCACTGCTCCAGCTGCCCACATCACTCCCTATGGATATTTCTCTACTTCTTTGCCCCGCACATACCTCTACTGGCTTCTACGTACTGTATTTGTGATGAGTTTATGTCTCATCAACTAGTCCCAGTAATCTTATTTTAATCACACTTCTTCAATTTCTTTGCCACAGGGATGCTCATCTCAATTTTGGTGAAACTGCACAAAATGATCCGATGGTCAAAAGGTTGCAAACTTCATTTATCAGGAAGCTCGAACATTGCCGGCAAATTGAAGCCTGGTCAGGGTTCACAGTTCAAGGGCTAGGGACTGCATGGATCGTTTTTTTCTTTAGCTGCCTCTGTTCCAAAATAAGTGTCAACTTTAGTAGTAGTACAACTTTGTACTAAACTTTGCACAAAGTTGAGACACTTATTTTGGAACGGAGGGAGTACATATTTGCTATGATCTGTCAATCATTGAGATGCAATAGCATGCTTGTTAGTCTCCTTTGTATTTGATGAAATGTTGCAACGGGCAACCTTGGACGCAAGATACATGTAACAGAAGCTGGAAGCTTCATAGCATTGTACAAATTTATCTCGCTGATAAATTACAGTACGTACTATACTAGTACTTCCTCCGTTCCTAAATATAAGTCTTTGTAGAGATTTCACCATGAACCACATGCGGATGTATATAGATGCATTTTAAGTGTAGATTTATTCATTTTGTTTCGTATGTAGTTCACCTAGTGGAATCTCTACAAATACTTATCTACTAGTAATAGCTAGCCCCCACTACTAGTAATTCTCTATCCTCTCCTTGAGCCACATCATCAAAATTAATGTAGCCGTTAGATGAGCTAAATCAATCCATAATAGCCGTCTGATCTAGACGTTGAGAGGCTCCGCACTAAGCCACATGCAAGCATGCAGAAATACCGTGGCATGCATGTGAGTGGGTTTTAAATCACATCAACATGTCTGCATGCAAGCATGCACCGGTAGCATGCATGTAAGTGAGCTTTTAAGTCCCATTAACATGTCAAAAAGAAAAATATAATCCCATTATGCAGTAGGAGTTGGCTGATCTTTTTTCCTTACGTGGGATGATCTAAATGATGATGGGAGTTTATTTAGTTTGGCTACCACATTTGTCATGCGGTTATAGAGTTTTTTTTAGTTCTATGAAATCGATAATTTTGCGCAGAGAGATATACGGCTGTTCCGCGGCAACGCGTGGGGACTCATCTAGTAATATTTAGGAACGGAGGGAGTACTATGTAAAGAGTTAGGTGTCGCATGGTGATAGTGTGAGGTGGGCCATGTAATCACTGAGCCTGCGTGTTTTCACTGCTCTTGCACTCCTCCGTTGTAAGAATGGAGAAAATTGTAATCTAGTAGTAGTAGTACCTCCTTTCGCCGAAAGCGTGGGACATCCAGCAGTCCTACCACCTCAGTAATAAAGACCAATGAGCCGTCAAATCACATAGACCCAGCAGTAAGTTGGACGGACGAAGCAACCATCACTCTTGCGCCAGTGAGAGGTCGCGTCCGCTCTGCCCGGGCATGAATGCGGCACCGATTCTTTGGAGCGGCGCTGACCATTTCGGGCGGGAAGCGCGCGCGAGCGATGGAGGGGCTTTGGGTGGGCCAGGCTGGTCAGGAGCGGGCGTGGCAGCTGTCCGCATGTCCCTACCGGACACGCCCGGAAACGAGAGGATGCACCGACTCTCGCAGCTAAAATCGTACACTACACACCATCTCTCTATAGGAGTAGGTCGATCTGTCGCTCTCTCTAAAACACACATGCTGTTAAAAACACACACGCACACGCACGCACCTTGGTCCCGTTGCACCTTCTAACGTGACTTATTACACCTAGACGGAGGGAGTAGTAAGTATACGAGATATGGTGGCACAGTGACTTAAGTCGAATACAAGTGCCCAAAATTTGTGTGCATGTTATAATAAGGATTCACTTAAAATAGTACATGAGCGATTAGAGGGATCAATTGGACAGTGTTCCCGAGCAGCAGCGAGATGTGTGAGGTAAGATACACCGCTGGCGCTTTTAATTTTTCTTATTAATTTGTTTGTTTCACCCTCTGACTGGTGGGACCCAATGTACTACATGGAGAGAGGTAAGGTGACTAAGGCTGCATTATTTCTACACCACTGTGGATAGTCTTACCACCAAAGCCACATGACACGATTATGATTGAAATCCCAATGACTCCCACACACACAAAAAAACACGGCATGCTTGTCACACGAATGCAAGAATGTATAAAAGGTTATTTTCCTCTCGTTGAACATAACGGGAGGGTTGTGTAGCTGGTTAGCCTGTTCGCTCATCAAACTTGAGGTCTCGGGTTCGATAACTACAGTTGAGCATAATTTGTGCCAGGAGGATTCTTTGACTGGTCAAAATGGATGGATACGGAGCTATACGATCTCGTAGTGACCGTATAATCACCTCATCACGTATAAGTTGCAGCTTCGGCACTTGTTTTCTAGGGTTTGCACGCTTCACACTCTCTCTCTCTAGTATATATATACACGCTGGAGCCTCAGCGCTTGTAGTTGCTCTCTTCACACTCTCTCGCCCTCTCCAGATCTAAACAAGACTTCGTTGGCCTCTCTCTCCCCTCAATGCTGCTCAAAGAGCCGGGAGGATCCGTCCGCCGAGAAGGGAAGGAGGCTTAACGCTGTCGCCGTCGGCGAGGGAGGGAATCCACTACCGCGCAGCTGTTCACATTCACCCAGCGGCGGCGCGGGAGGGCCTCCGACCCCTTCTTCTTCACCGCCGTCCCGTCGCCCACCGAACCACGCCCCAAGAACCTTAAGGTATAATTTACTTACTCCGCATGCATTGCTCTAGCTACATGTATACCATGAATCTAGGACGTGGTTCAAAGAGGAAAGGAGTGGGGGAAAGTAGTGGGAAAAGTTGTATATAGCATGAATCTAGGACGTGGTTCAAAGAGGAAATGAAGGGGGAAAGTTGTATAGCATGAATCTAGGACGTGGTTCAAAGAGGAAAGGAATGGGGGAAAGTAGTGGGGAAAGTTGTATCGCATAAATCTAGGACGTGGTTCAAAGAGGAAAGGAAGGGACGAAAGTACTAGTTCAAAAAGGAAAGGAAGGGACGAAAGTACTAGTTCAAAAAGGAAAGGAAGGGACAAGGCTGTAGAGTTTGAGCAGGACTAGATTTGCTGCGCTCACATAGGGAAAGGTGTCTAAAGATAACAAAACTGGGACCAACACAAATATGCTCCTTGGTTGTTTGTTCTTTGTTGCAACAGACTGTGCATGACGATAGTACATCGGTAGATGCACATGGTGCTGGTGCGTCCACTGCCCCATGCAACTCATTAGCTGTTGTTAATCTAAGGCCCTGTTTGGTTAAAAATTCCCTAGTCCCTACCTGCTTGGTTCCAGGGACTAAACATGGACTAGAGGTTATTAAATGACATGCTAAAAGACCATGTTACCCCGAGTAATGAACTAATAGAGACAAGGTGCGATGCGTGGCAGGGGCAACTGTTGGAAAAAGTCCCAAAAAGACTCCCTCGGGGTCTTCTTTCTTTAGTCCCAAATGCCCACTTTTAGTCCCTAAAAGTCCCTCCTGTTTGGTTGGACTGACACGGAGTTTTTTTAGTCCCTACACCAAAATGTCCCTGTAAACAAACACCCTCTAATAATGCCGCTGGAAAATTGATGCAATGCCACAGTTAAAAGCAAATTACATGTTTAACGAATTTTATTGTTAATATAATATCTATGTTAATATTAATCAATGCCACTGTTTGAGAAATGCCACTGTCTTGCTTTCTTTCCCATTTAGATAAGGTAGATGCTTCTTTTTGTTGGCTTCTGTGTCATCCACCGTTATTGACCACTAATTGTTTTCTTTGCACCTCTGTGTAAACATGGTTATCTACTTCACCTCGTTGCCATTGTGACCTTCTGTTGCACTGCACAAAACACTTTTGTTTTAAGGGTGTTTTGTGCAGTTCAACCAAAATGTCACACCGACAACGTTGCTTGATTGCTTGATCTTAGTGGAACTGCACAAGAGGAGATCTTACTTCCTATCCGTGTTGGCAAATTTGGTTCAGATCTTCTTCTTGTGAGTTGTTTGAATTCCGCATCATGAGAGGTCAGTACTAGCCTTCTTTCACATGATTCTGCAGTGTGCTTTCATATGTTGTGCTACTTGTACTATAATGTTGCTTGATTTTAGTGAACTGCACAAATGGAGACAAGACTTCCAATCTGTATGTGCACCGTAATATCCCATTGAGGTAAGATAAGGATATTTCACAACTGTTGGCTTGTATTTTGCCACTTTCATCAGAAAATTAAGTTTAGTACTATACTTGTGCTCCCTAATTGACATGCCAAATCTTACATTGAAGGCGAAGCTTGTCTGTTATTGAACCAAGTGATGAAGGGGAAGAACAAGCGAGAGAAAAACAAAAATCAACTCCCGGTGTTGTAATGAAGCACTGGAACTGTGATGACACAAGTAATGACATAGTTCTGCATCTTAATTTATTGCTATGGCTGGAACGAGCAATTGTTTTGCAACTGATTTGATGCCACTCTTAATGTAATACGTAATTATCTCTACTTGTGCAAACAGGGATCTTCTTTGAAGATACCATATATTTTAGTGGAACTGCACAAGAAGATGTTGGAAACATTAAACTAATCGAGGAGGATATAGTAAGCATGGCCACCACCGTAGATAGCAACAGATGGTTCCGGAGAAGTGCTTCATCTGTATGCTCTACACAATAAGCCTCCTGACAAAGGTTGGTACTCGCCCACTGATTTCATCCATATGATTGAGCTTTTTCATCTCTATTGGTGTTGTGCTACTCATTAGATACTGTCACGAAAAAGTGGTATTGTCCTTGAGAAGTACTTCATCTGTGCTGTTTTAAATATTTCCTTTCCTTTTTTCGAGCAAACAGGGATGCTAGCATTTGGTAGTCCTCTTGTCTTTGCACAACAGGATCATCTTCCTCTGAAGAAGAATATGGAGTACGTGAAGTGACTAGTTCCGATTATGCTAGGATGAAGAAGCCATGTCTATCTTCTCATCAGAAGGAGCAGTTGAAGGATGGTTACATTACTCCCCACAAGACCAAACTAACTTCAGCTCAGAAGGACTGACAAATCTCCATTTTTTGATGTGATGCGCGAGTACAATGTTGTTCTAGGATTCTTTCTGGTGAGTTCCATTTTCTAAAAGTGTGCTCTACATGGACCATGTAGGTGCCTGTTGAAACTGTCAATTCATAGTACAGTTTGCTTTATACTAATCACTTTTTGTATTTGTGCAAACAGGGGTGCTCAGCTTGATTTCAATGGGAACTGCACAAAATGTTCATGAATACATCGAATCATTAATTTCCACCACAAGAAAGGAGGTGCCGTTAAGTTCAAGGTGTTGCAACATATAAGGGCGAAATCATACAAGCTACGCGCGAATTTGGTTGATTTTGGTGGAACTGCACAAAAAGAACAGCTGGTTTATTTAGCACGAGGCGCCATGTCAATGTCCGAACTGATGGCAAACCCTGCCCATTCCACAATCGTAGGCATTTGATATTTTGGAATGGGACAACCTTGTCAAATTTTGCTCATTGATTTTAGCAAGACATGCGTTTGATATTTTCGAATGGGACGCCCTTTGCTGTCAGCAGCGTCGATCCATTTTTTCTTTATTCTTTAGTTGTGAAGTAAATATTGCCTCTGACATGTGAAGCGCTGAGATGCATAATCATCGATTGTTTTGAATGTTCTCTATGAATTGCCAGCCCTGTGTGTTTGATTGCAATGTACAGAAACGCTAAAAAGCTGCTCAAACTCTTTGTACTCCTTCTGTTCCTTTTTACTTCGCACATTGTGAAAGTGCATACTTTTTTGTATAAGATTGGTCAAAGTAGAGATACTTTGACTGCAGACAAAACTTGTATGCAGACTAGAAAGGACCGGAGGGAGTACATGTGAAACTGCTGCAAACGAGGTGATCACCCTGGGAAAAATGCTAGTACGTATTGTTTTGCATGTTCATCCAATGCCAGTGATACAGGAATTCGAACTAATCGAAATAAATTCATTCATACACGGTCGGATTTCATATAAACATGCCGGATTTCATTACATTTCATACATTCTTCAACTAAAAAGGGGTGCGCTGGAGGTATAATTAATTAACCGAAGCTACCCACCTGTGTCCCGTTGAGCCGAACAGAAGCTTCAGTGACTTAACTGCAGGTGCAGTTGCGTAACTGACATGTGGCCTGTTGGTGGCCCACGTGTCAGTCAGCCAACTGCACCAGCAGTTAAGTAGAAGCAGCGTTCTTCTCCAGCGCAGCTCTCCAACTCCACGTCGCCGCCAAGAAGCTAACCGGCCGTGAATGGTCAACCCGCCTAGATTGGCTTCAACCGGAGGGTAGCAGCGGTGGCCTTACTTGGACCCGAGCGGTGGCGACCTACCGTGTTCTACTCTTCCTCGTTTTCTGTGTGGCGCGGCCCCGTTGGCAGCGGGGCGGGGCCTCGGCGGAGCCGGCGATGTCCTCTGTCTCGTTGCCGGCGGGCGGCGCCTCAGCGGAGCGGTGGAAATCCTCCCCCACGATGCCGGCAGGGTGGGGCCTCGGCTAAGCCGGCGATGTCCTCTGCCTCGTTGTTGGCGGGCGGGGCCTCGGCGGAGCTAGCGGTGTCCTCTGCCTCGTTGTTGGCGACGCGGGGCGGCCTCGGCGGAGCAGGGCCTCGTCGACGCCAGCGGAGCGGGGACTCGTCAGAGCCGGCATTGTCCTCTGCCTCGTCCTCGGTCTCGCCAAACAGCGCCTCGCCCGCTTCATCGCCCTCTTTGCTAGCCTCTTTGTAGGCGGCCGCAGCCGCCGCCACGCGCATGCGGTACCGCCAGCGCTCGAGGCGGCCCTTGCGGGCGGAGCGGTACGAGTCGAGCAGCGCCTCCTGCTCCGCCCGCTCCGCGGCGATCTGCTCCTCCACCTGCAGGTGCTCCTGGAGGATATGGTGGTTGTAGGCGGCGTCGGCCTACGCCTCCCGGAACTGCTCCTCACGCATCTGCCTCACCGTGTCCATATATTGGGCACGGGCCTTGCCGATGGTCATGGTGCAATGCACCGGCGAGGATGGCGCGGAGGAGGGGGTTGGCGCCGGATCGTCGACTACCATGTTCTCCATTGGGACGTCGTCGTCCTCCGGCTGCCTGCCGGCCAGCCGGTCGGCAGCAATGGCTGCCATCTCCTTGTGGTCCGTCGTCCGCCCGTCCCGAGGAGCGCTGGAGCATGAGGAAGCCATGGTGGGCAGTAGTGGTGTGGACAAGAGAAAGGGAACGGATGCGGATGACTGCGGCTATGGCCGGCGCAGCAGTTTATATAGCAATGGTGGGCGGCGAAGGGACGGACGTGTGGTGCCGGAGTAGCTGCCTCGGCAACCGCGTGTCATTAATGTGGGCGGCAGATGGACGGACGGATGGCACTTGTGTCGTTTGAAGGCGGAGCAATCGCATGCACCGGGAAGCGGGGCGGGCGGCGCTGACTGTTTCGGGCGGAAAGCGCGCGCGGGCGAGGAGATGACTTTACTTGGAGAGGATGACAATGGGGACCCACCAGGGCCATAGCCTCACGTACGCAAGTGCCTCCTTATTATATATATATATAACTATAATTTATTTTGCTTCCTCCTGGTTTCCTGACATCATGGTCCCACACCATTGTCAACCTATGTACTCCCTCCTTTCCGGTTTATAGGGCTTATCTCAAAATTTTAGTTTTTCCATTTTATAAGGCTCAATTTGGTTGTTTTCCATCACATGTTCAGATTCCAAGGTGCATTAAATCATTGCATGCAAGTATTAAGAGAAAATTGACCAGTGCATGTACTTTATGCATGCATGCATTGCAATTAATGCATTGATAACATAATTTTTTGAGGATAACAAGAGCATTAATAAGGTGCTTTTGCAAAACTACAAAAAGTATTCCACCACTCGCCATCTACCTTGATTGGTGAGATTTTTGAATTGAGCACTATAAACCGGAAAGGAGGGAGTAGTCAATAAACGAGAGAATTGCACAAGAAGCGGCCGACAGCTGGGACCAAGCAGCTCGAGCAGTATTTGTGTTTTTGAGGTGTGAGCACTACAGAGTTTTTCGATGTTTAGCCCAGATATTAATTTTTCTCCTCTGAACAACAACGAAAACATCGCTGCAGGTATTAACTGGGCGGGCTGTGGCCCGTCTAGTCCAGGCCAGATATCCAGCCCAGATATTAATTTTTTTCAAGCTGAACATGGCTAGCCCAGCTATACTTTTTTTAGGAATACCCAGGCAAGGTCAAGTTGTTATTCTCCGCCCCGCTGGGCTGCAAATCTTTCCTAGGAGGGATGCATTAGGCTTAACAAGAAAATGGGCTTTAAGAAATAATAAATGGGATGTAATTATAAAAACTGGGTAGTAAGTATAAAAAATGCACCAAACATGTAATTACTTTATAAATATTATTTTTGGATATTGAAAATTTTAATTTCATTAATTGTTGCGAGCGCAATGTTTCGTTGGATTTTTACGTAATATAAATTTATATTGAAATTGTATTTAATCTGACTAGAAATTTTGGGATAAAAATATTTCAGATCCCATCAAAATGTGGGAAATTTTATTGAATTCTGTTTTGAACGGTTGGTTGAAATGGGATGTACTTTTAACAAACTGTAAATGGTCTATAGTAAATTCCATTAGAATTCAAAAATGGGCTACACATTCTTACAAATCTCAAATGGGCTACACATTCTTACAAATCTCAAATGGGCTATAAGTTCTCTGCCACACACTTCTGGCCTTACTAAGTTGACGCGTCCCCTAAAAGATAACAGAGTTGACGCGTATGCAAGGCTTTGTCAACTTATAGTCAACACACGGTTCTAGCAGCAGTGGCCGTTGGATGTCCATCCAACGGATGCCGTGCTTCTTCTTCAATCTCGGATATTCTAGCTTCACCCGCCTAAAAAATGATTCCTCCCCCTGACATCTGGGGCGCACCGTTTCGGAAGCTGACCTGTGGGCCTACTAAGTTGACGTACCAAGGGCTTTGTCAACTTAGTCAATATAAACGATTCTAGCTGCAGTGACCGTACGATGTCCATCCGACGGCCGTCGTGCTTCTTCAACCTCTAGTCTTCTTGCTCCAGCCGCCCAAAGCAGCGCCGGTCGTGCCGCCTGCTCCTGCCTCCCGTGGCCGGTTGTGCTGCCGCGGAGGCCTCACCGCCGCCTACTACTCCCACCGCTGGCCGGGCCATCCCTCAACTCACCCACACCCCCTGTTATTCTGCGGTGACGGCAGCGCAGCCAAACCAGTGAACCCTCGTACTCCTCTCCACGTGTGCATCCACTGCCGCGTCTTCCCCGGCTCCGCGTCGTCCCCTTCCTAGGCCTCGCCGTCGTCCACCGTCGTGGTGCTCTCGGCGCGGCGTGGTCAACGTGGTCAAGGAACGACTTCCATCGGACGTGGACTGTACGTGGAGAGGCTGACAGCTGTGTCCACGGCAGCCACAAGGAAGTGCCACCATATTACGCGCAAAATAATTATTCCTCCACCTGACAGCCGGGACCCACCGGACGGGCCACCGTATTTCGTGAAAAAAATGATTCGCCCCCTGACTGCTAGGACCCACCAGCTACATCTTCGCACGCAAGGAAGTGCGTCCGGAAAAAAACGATTCGCCCCCTGACTGCTGGGACCCACCAGCTACATCTTCGCACGCAAGGAAGTGCGTCCGGAAAAAAACGATTCGCCCCCCTGACTGCTGGGACCCACCAGCTACACCTTCGCACGCAAGGAAGTGCGTCCAGGCAAAAAAAACGATTCGCCCCTCTGACTGCTGGGACCCAGCAGCTACACCTTCGCTCGCAAGGAAGTGCGTCCGGGCAAAAAAACACAAAACAATTCGCCCCCCTGACTGCTGGGACCCACCAGCTACATCTTCGCACGCGAGGAATTGCCTGACAGTCGGGACCCACCTGGTCAAAGCGTACGTAGCGTTGTCATTCTGGTCGCGAACGTGTACGTACATATATACTGGTCGATGTAGAGGTGTGCACGTGTCGTAGTAGAGGCGCGCACGTAGCATGTACACACACGTACAACGACCAGGGTGCAAGAAAGAAAATACGGCCACGTATGTGTACATACGGGCGGGGTCTCGAACGCCTACTCGCGCATACGTACGACGAGGGCTCGTGTACCTGGCTGGGTCGAAACGGAGAAACAGCATCGTCGTCGTGTTCATGGGGAGGCAACGGAATGCGTCGTGTTCATGGGGAGGCAATGGAATGCGTCGTGTTCATCGGGAGGCAACGGAACGCGTGGGAGCCAACCGGCTGGGTCGGAACGGAATGCGTGGTCGTGTTCATCGGGAGGGCTTGGACGGAACAGGCGATGGAAACGAGGCCTGGCCTACCGCAGAACGGAGGAAATGGACCTCCTACGTTCGGAACGGGGTCATGTTGATCGTGAGGGGTCTGGCGTACCGCAAAACGGACGAAACGGACCTCCTACGGTCGAAACGGGGGTCCTGTTGATCGGGAGGGGTGTGGCGTACCGCAAAACGGACGAAACGGACCTCCTACGGTCGAAACGGGGGTCCTGTTGATCGGGAGGGGTGTGGCATACCACAAAACGGACGAAACGGACTTGTGTTGGAGCGCTACGGTCGAAACGGGGGTCCCGTTCATCGGGAGGGGTGTGGCTCCACGGGCTACCGTCGACCTCCTCCAGCCTCCACGGGCTACCGTCGACCTCCTCCAGCCTCCACGGGCTCCTGTTCATCCAGCCTCCACCGCGCGCTACTCCACCGGCTCCTGTTCAACCACCCCTCCACGGGCACCCCTCCACCGTGTACTGTTCATCCAGCCCTCCACACCACGGGGTCCTGTTCAACCACCCCTCCACGGCCACCCCTCCACCGTCTACTGTTCATCCAGCCCTCCACCACACCACGGGGTCCTGTTCATCCAGAGGCAACGCCACCGCTCATTGTTCATCCAACCCCCCCCCCCCCCGCAACGCTCATTGTTCATCCAATCAATCGGCTTCAGTTAGCAGCAGTAGCGAAGGAATCGCTCGATCGGGTTCAGTTAACAGCCATCGATCGATCGCTCGGGTTCAGTAACGCGTAGCCTGCAGTGCAATCGCTCGGGTTCAGTTAGAGCCCAACGCCTCGCTCGGGTTCAGTTAGAGCCAACGCCTCGCACACACGTGCGTACGTGTACGAGAGAAATGCGCATCGCTCGGCCCCCGACCTCCCACCGTAACCGGGAACTCCCCGAAATTTTCCTCGCCCTCGCTTCTACCACGGTTTTTTCCGTCATGGACGGCCCAAAGAATGTCATGCAACTGCGTCTCCGGCCCGCCCAGGACGAAAAGCCCATTTTCTGTCATGATTTTTTGTCATAGAAGTAGGAGCCCACCACATCTATGATGATACCAGGTTTTGTCACAATTATCGTCATAGAAGTGTCATATGTATGATAGAAAAAAAATTGTTCAGCCCAAAATGTCACGGATGTGTCTTTTTTTGTAGTGAGTGAGGGCTCTCCGGGAGGAAGTAGTTACGAGAACCTAGAGTCGGTGTTAGTAAAATCATTTAACCTAAATAGAGGAGAGATCAGAGTCCCGGAGTAAAGATTGAGGAGTAAAAGATCCTACTACCACCCAATGGCGACGTGGGCCCGTAAGCGGCACAGCCATGTTAGTAAAAGTTTTGCAATGTCTAGACTCGACTTCGGCCAAGGAGTGTGGAAGGGGGATTCCTACAGGCAGTCGGCTCTGATACCAACTTACGACGCCCCCGATTCAATCGTACACTAATTATACACGCAAACGTGTACGATCAAGATCAGGGACTCACGGGAAGATATCACAACACAACTCTAAAAATAAAATAAGCCATACAAGCATCATAATACAAGTCAGGGGCCTCGAGGGCTCGAATACAAGTGCTCGATCATAGACGAGACAGCGGAAGCAACAATATCTGAGTACAGACATAAGTTAAACAAGTTTTCCTTAAGAAGGCTAGCACAAAAGTAGAAACGATCGAAAAGGCAAGGCCTCCTGCCTGGGATCCTCCTAAACTACTCCTGGTCGACGTCAGCGTCCTGCACATAGTAGTAGGCACCCTCGGTGTAGTAGAAGTCGTCGTCGACGGTGGTGTCTGGCTCCTGGACTCCAACATCTGGTTGCGACAACCAGGTAGAATGGAAAAGGGGAAAAGAGGGAGAAAAGCAACCGTGAGTACTCATCCAAAGTACTCGCAAGCAAGGATCTACACTACATATGCATGGGTATATGTGTGAAGAGGCAATATCGGTGGACTGTACTGCAAAATGCCAGAATAAGAGGGGGATAGCTAGTCCTATCGAAGACTACGCTTTTGGCAGCCTCCGTCTTGCAGCATGTAGAAGAGAGTAGATTGAAGTCCTCCAAGTAGCATCGCATAGCATAATCCTACCCGACGATCCTCTCCTCGTCGACCTGTGAGAGAGCGATCACCGGGTTGTATCTGGCACTTGGAAGGCTGTGTTTTATTAAGTATCTGGTTCTAGTTGTCATAAGGTCAAGGTACAACTCCAAGTCGTCCTGTTACCGAAGATCACGGCTATTCGAATAGATAAACTTCCCTGCAGGGGTGCACCACATTACCCGACACGCTCGATCCCTCTGGCCGGGCACACTTTCCTGGGTCATGTCCGGCCTCGAGAGATCAACACGTCGCAGCCCTACCTAGGCTCAACAGAGAGGTCAGCACGCTGGTCTAAATCCTCTGCGCGCAGGGGTCTGGGCCCATCGCCCATTGCACACCTGCACGTTGCGAACGCGGCCGGAAGCAGACCTAGCCCCCTTAATACAAGTGCAGGCTTACGGTCCAATCCGGCGCGCGCCGCTCAGTCGCTGACGTCAAAAAGAGCTTCGGCTGATACCACGACGCCGGTTGCCCATATCTTGTCCCACGTGGCGGTTAGTGCGTATAAGGTCAACGACCCAACTCAGATCAAATACCAAGGTCTCGTTAAGCGTGTTATTATGAAGTAACCGCGAACGCCGACCAGGGCCAGGCCCACCTCTCTCCTAGGTGGTCTCAACCTACCCTGTCGCTCCGCCACAAAGTAACAGTCGGGGGCCGTCGGGAACCCAGGCCCACCTCTACCAGGATGGAGCCACCTGCCCCTTCAGCCCCCATCTCCGAACAGTATCATAAGTAATGTAATAGTATAAAGTATATAGCATATACCCGTGATCACCTCCCGAAGTGATCACGGCCCAGTAGTATAGCATGGCAGACGGACAAGAGTGTAGGGCCACTGATGGAATACTAGCATCCTATACTAAGCATTAGGATTGCAGGTAAGGGTAACAACTGTAGCAACAATGATAGGCTATGCAACAAAATAGGAGTAACCGAACAGTAGCATACTACACTACTCTAATGCAAGTAGTAGAGAGAAGAATAGGCGATATCTGGTGATCAAGGGGGGGCTTGCCTGGTTGCTCTGGCAAGGAGGGGTCGTCAACAACGTAGTCGATCGAGGCAGCAGCGACGTCCGTCTCGTAGTCTACCAGAGAGAAGAGGGGGAAGAAACAATGAATACAGAGCAAACAAAGCATCAAAAAATAAAACAAGGCAAAACGCGGTGCCAGGGGTGATCTAACGCAGGGATAGGTGATACTGGCGAAGGGGGAAATATCCGGGAAAGTATCCCCGGTGTTTCGCGTTTTCGGCCAGATGAACCGGAGGGGAAATTTGCGGGTTCACTATGCTAGGGACGTGTGGCTGACAAACAGACTGCGTATTTGGTTTCGTCTCGTCGTTCTGAGCAACTTTCATGTACAAAGTATTTTCATCCGAGTTACGGATTATTTTATATGATTTTTCAAAGTTTTTTTGAATTTCTAAAATTACTGGATTATATTAATTTGAATTAATAAAAAAGAGTAATTACTCTTGTCACCTAGTCCTACTCTAGCCAGAGTGTATGACAATGGGGTCAGGGGGTCCAGTCAGCAGAGTTGACCCAGTCAACATTTGACTGGTCAAAGGGTGAATAGTAAAGGTGGGTCCTGGCTATCATTGAGTTAGTTTCTATTAGAGTTTTAATTAAACAGTTTAGATAACTAAGGGGCCCATCTGTCACTTTCTATTAAACTAATTTAGAATTAAATTAATACTAACTAAAATTAGCACTAATCTAAATAGGGCTGGCCCTACATGGCAAAGACACAGCCAGGCTATCAGGTTGTGCTCGCCATGGCCTCGCGTGAGGCAGCGAGCAGCAGTCGCAGCCACTTAGCGCGACAGCAGCTAGTCGGAGCCGACGGCAGTGGGCGTCGGTGAGGCGCGGTGGGCAGAGCCGGCGCGGCGACGACGCGGCTCGGCGGGCATGGCCGACCGGAGCAGGCGCGGCGGGGCGGAGGGGAGCCGTGCGGGCGGCCAGGGGAGCCGCCGCGGCAGAGGCCCGGGGCGAGCAGCGGGGGCGGGGGGGAAGCCCGAGCGTGAGGGCAGAAAGCGGGCGTGTGCGCTGGGAGCGGCGACGCACGACAGGGGAGCAGCAACGGGCAGTAGCAGGAGGGAGAACGCGTGCGTGGGCGCGGCTGAAACTCCAGCGCGTCCACGGGCGAGCGATACGGCGGTGTTACGGCGGTTTCGGTCACGACGACGACGACAACTACGAAGCGGCAGTGAGGGTGCTCGTGCTCGAATGCGAGCTCGGGAATACACGAGGAAGTGGCGGAGCTCACATCGATGCGGATGACGAACTCCACGGAGGTGCGAAGGCAGCGGACCGACGGCGGTGGATGGGGCGGACGACCGGCGAAGGGGATCGATGACTGCGGCTGCTCGGGTCCATCTAGTGGGCTCAGGTGAAGTCGATGACGACGACGGTCCTCTTGGACACCTCAGAACGGCGAGGCTTGGCCAATGGCCACGGCAATGGTGAGCGGCGGCGATGGCTTCGCTCGGGTGCGAGCTTTGGATCGAGAGAGTGAGCGAGCGAGATGGGAAAGGGGATTAGGGTTTCGAGGGAGGGGTGCCGGGGTTGCCCTTATCCATCACGGGGGCAACGGGATGGCCGACACGTGCGCACCGCCGGCCATGGCACCGGGGGATGAACGCCATGATCCCCCCTGAACAAGAGGTGGGGGATAACGGTGGTGGTGGGCTGGGCCTCACACTGTGCTTTCTCGGCCCAGTAGAACAATAGCCCTTTTAACTTCTTTTGTTTTGCTATTTTGTTTTCTTTACTTTTTATTTATTTATCCTTTCCTGTTTTCTTTTATTTCTTTAATGGTTACAGTTTTATAAAATACACAAATGGTTTCTAAATTAGTATTACTATATTTATTACTGCCATATTAATTTGGGTAACTAAATAAAATAGTTTAACATTTTATAAATAATAAAAGGCATTTAGTAAATTGGTTATGCTGCTGTTTCATTCACATTTGAGTATTTAAACATTTTTATAAAAGGGTGGTTTCTCCACCACAATTTCCTATGAATTATTTGGTTCACTCCAAACATTTTAGTTTTAATATTTGAAAAGTTTTATTGTTTGCTTGATTTTGAATTTGAATTTGAATAGGTTTTGAACTAACGCGAGATTAGCAATAGTAATCGAGGTGACGTGGCATCATTAGCCGAGGGTTGCTGTAGCTTAATTATCCGGGTGTCACACAGTAAGTCACAATGACAAGTCTTTTTTCATAATTAAGCATGACTTATGCTTCATTTGCTTCAACTTATAATTTTAAATTTTCACTATTCTACTAGCATATCCCTTGCCATGCAAGAATTTTTGTCTTGGATAAGATAGGTTTCAGTCCTAACAAAACTATGGAGGTAAAGAGAGTTTACTTGAAGACCAAGCATGGTTGTACCTTCGACATCAAATTATACAATGCAGGCACCTACACCTATTTTGAATGCAAAACTTTGCAAGCACTATGCAAGGCTTATGCATTTGAGCCTGATATGGTTATCACCTTTGATATTCGTCCAGAAGATGATATTGAAGGTAATAGAGACATTTGGGTCGATGTGCAGACGCCTCCAATTCTACCATTATGTGAATTTCTCAACCATATTTATGTCTTTGTTATTGTTTATTCAAAAATAGTTGACAACTAATTTCTATTGACAGCTTATTTCCATTCAAGAAAACATGTCCAGCGCTTGGTAGACAGGACCGTCCACTATCCCGGGGCTGAACTAAACTGCGAGAAGATAAGTCATTATGTTTCATGGCTTGAGGATCTTAATGCTGTCAAGAGAAATTATTTTCCTGAATTTGAAAATCTTAGTACTCAAAACGTGTGACCAATAGTGATCGTATTGAACTACGGTCACATCTATTTAGGAAAGATGGTAAGATTTTTACTATTTGTCCTCAATGCATCTTTTGCATACATTATTTTTCAAGCTAAACTTCATTGCTAAGTATGTTACTATACGATGTTCTTCAACAGGGACTCCCGATGACAGTTGTGCCTCAGTGGATCGAGACTAAAGGTCGCATGTCAATGGTTAGCTTACGGCCAAGACATCCTACATCGCACATGAGTGCATTCAGGATTTCTAAAACCGAGGCATGCTTAATAGTGAAAGACTGGAGAAAAATTATGAATGATCGCGGAGAAGTATTAGGGGGCAGCAATCAGAAGTGCAGCCCACAATTAGGAGACAGGTTCATCTGCATGCTCCAATATGATGAATCAGGCAAGCTACACATGTTATATGTTATTTTACCTGAGAGAGAGCAGCAGGAGTGATTAGCTAGTTCATGCTCTTAGTACTTGTCCTCTCATGTCCATGTTCTTCATCCTGAACTTAATCTCAAAGTGATTTGCTTTTGTGGTTTTATGAATGCTTATAATCTCATGACCATGTTGAACTCGATGATATCTTTGCTTCTGGTACAAGTGAATGTTTCTTCTTTAAGCTAGTGTTGGTGGTGATTAGATAGCGGTAATGACTATGATGATTAAATAGTGGTAATGACGACTATGATGATTATTAGCTAGCTAGTACTATTGTTGGTGATGATATGATGAAAGAGTTTTTATATTAATATGATGATGATGATGATGATGAGTTATTATATCATTTATGAAAGAAACCGCAGATTAGTTTCAACTGGATGGATCGATCCTAGCTAAGTGATCAAGTATATATATGCCATATCCATATTACTTGATCACTTAGGACGATCCATATCCACTTCAAACTAATCCGCGGTACTTTCACCTAGTGATTTAACAACTCATTATAATGTAAAAACAATCTCTAAATTAAATTGAAAACACAAAATTAAAGGAAAAATAAAAAATAAAACCAAAACCCCCCAAACCTTTAGTACCGGTTGGTGTTACCAACCGGTACTAAAGGTCTCCCCGCCCCCGGGCCCTGGCTCGTGCCACGTGGTGGCACTCTAGTGGCGGTTCGTGCTGAACCGGTACTAAAGGGGGGGGGGCTTTAGTCCCCACCCTTTAGTGGCGGTTCGTGCTGAACTGGTACTAAAGGGGGGCCTTTAGTCCACACCCTTTAGTGCCGGTTACAGAACCGGCACTAAAGGCCCTTACGAACCGGTGCTAGATCCCGGTTCTGCACTAGTGTGCCCAGATGGCATGGGATGTTTCTAACGAAGCTATCTGAACTAATACTTCCTTGGAAAGATTATGGAGCAGGTATGCAACAATCTGCTGATCTTGAATCAGCCATGGGGTATTGGCAGGGTTAGGACTAGTTTGATCCTTTCCTTCTGAGGTTTTGGTGATAATGGTTTTGGGTGGCACTCGGATTGTTTGATCGATATACCCATATAGACCCGATCCCCTGATCTGGGAACGAGCTTGGGCTCGCCATAGGATATAGTTTGTACTGGAGAGAGGCTCAGATGTTGTGAAGTTCAGGCCGGTGGAGTTGTTTTGGCTGCTAGAAGACATGGTGGATGGAGGTGGGTTTGGCCGGAGTTGGAGAAGGCTGGGTGGATATGGCTGGGATGGGGATAGCTAGATGTTGGGGAAGAAGTCGGCTCTGGTTACCATGTTCGATGTGTATGAAGCGTCTCAAACCTCCATACACAGAGGCCCGCGGTTATATATTGATTGCGTGAGGGTTTACATGGTTCGGTTGTAACAGCTAACAACCAGGAAGAGATTACATGAGGATACATAGAGATAGACATGCGCAAGACTTAAACAGAAAAGATCTCCACCTATCTCTACCTATCTAGGCGTGGCATACAAGTCACAATATAAGTCGTTTAACACCATTCTTTTTCCCGCATTCATATACAATGAAGTTTTATTATTTTTTACAAGTTTTTAATTTTGTTCACCGGAAAGGGATAGACAACATTGAAAGAGGCTCTTTGCTTTTTAGCAGTGCACCCACGTAAGAAGCTTCTAGAATTTGTTTTTAGGTGCATTCCAAGATTGTCTGCACTACTGGATGTCGCTCCATTTTCCTCCATGTGCTGTTTGGTAAATCCTGATTTACGTTTTACATCCAAAGGTTATATTCTTCCATGCTGCAAAATGCACCCCTATAGTTCTTGCATTTTGTTTTATACAGAGTCACACTACCATATTATATATTGTCAATATTCAGTAACATAGGATATTGTTTTTACATCCAATGGTTATATTCTTCCACGCTGCAAAATGCACTCCTATATTTGAAAGTGGATTTCTCTTATGAAAGGTCTTGATGTGTAGACAACATATATACAGGATAAGCATGTGTAAATAAACAACTGTGGACTACAAATGTCATTGTTTCTTTCCAAAACTGTCTACAAATATTTATGTACGCATGTAGATGGTAATGTTCGATCAATGGACGGCAATATCGTTTTCAGTTTGATTTACGCCTATGTATCATCTTGCCCTAATTTTTTTGGACGTAAGTTGATATTTATATGATGAGGGGTTTCATATGTACGGGCCAATAACTAACAGAAGGGTGTCATGTTACTAACAGAAGATTACCATGTTACTTTGCATCCTGCCATTTTGTTTCAAGTCCTTGCAAATTCTAAATCATGTTCGTAATGTTGTTTTTCTTTCGCATATTTTATACGGGTAGAAAGAGTTTGTGCGAGAGTGTAGGGCGCCAGTGATACATGTTGAACCCATGGAAGACTTCAACTCATAATATTTTATGCGAATTGTATACAGAAGTTTCTGATTTTGTTAACCCCTCTAAGTAAATTTCATGGGTTATCGTTCCTTTTCTTACATGATGACCTATAATTCTTCTACTGCTGGAATGCATGTCTTATAAGTGCCACTGATTATACTGTTATGTTTGCCTGTAAATCTGTAATCTATGGGCGAATTGTGGTGTTGTTTTGCGGGCAATCATCAGCTCATTCCTCGTAAGGTAAATGTTGTTTATTCTTATAACATCTACGTATTTTCTATACCATGTGTGCATATGACGTCTATGTATTTTCTATACCATGTGTGCATATCAATGTTTTTAGTTTGTTGTTCCATGGGGTGGTGATGTCACCAGGGACCGATGTCGTGGGAAGAGGCTAGGACGGCAACCTCGTGTGTGGGCAAGAGCACAGGGGCGAGGATTAGCAAGGGGTAGCGGCGGATGAGAAGAAAAAGATAATAAAGCAGAAAAAACGGTGGGAGAAAAAAAACCCAGTGAGAAGAGAGAAACATTGATGGAGGGGGAGACTACTCGATTGAGAGGTGGGTTGGGGGGAAGATATGACTACGTACCAACTGCCTTTAACGGTAGAAATATACTACTTAAAAACAAAAGAGTAGCGTTCCTTTTCCTGTTGGCAGAATGCTTTGTTAACTGGTTCTCCCCACCCACCACGACCCTTGAGAAGAAAAATAAAATCTTCCAACCAGTTTGTTTTGTCCGCAACACCTTTTGTCCACACCTTAATCAATCACCTTAATTTACTTATCTTCTGAACAATTTCCACCTTAGTTTACTTATCAAACTTCTCGTCAAACTATAAGGTAAATCGTGGGCAGGATTTCGTAGGGTTGGAGAAATAAGATGTGTGTCGAGAAAATTTAGAACCAATGGAGAAAGAGATATGGACAAATACAAGAAGAGCAACATTGTTATGTTATCCCATTGCTATCTTTTCTATACATGAGAATTTGGCATGCATTATGTTTATTTATGCAATCAGTAAAAATTACAAAAAGCCTATGGCAACGCACAGCCATTCTACTAGTACATATAGGGTCGCTAAACAGTGCGAGAGCGTACACTGACTTATTCTGCGCTCAGACCAATCATGCGGGCACCTCTACCTTGGTTAACCCCACACTTGATCAAACTAACCCGTAGCGTCCCCCACCACATGTCACAACTGATTGTAACAACTAGCCAATATATAGTAATATAAAATGAACATGTTACAAGCATACTTTTTTTTTGCGCATACTGTTTGCATGTAAGTAGTAATCATGCATGCATATATAGTAGTAAAGGAAGTACTCCCTCTGTTCCGATATACTCCCTCCGTTCCGATTTACTCGTCGTGGTTTTAGTTTAAATTTGAACTAAAACCACGAGGATTAAATCAGAACGGAGGGAGTATTTGTCATTGGGAATAATCAGTTCATTTTTTTGTCGCCTTATGATATTTCTCCCGTTTCCCCTCTTGCCCTCGCACTCCCTCTCTCCCCGACCACACGCTCTTTCCCGGCCAACACTCTCTCCCCGACGACCACAAGGCCCCCGACGACCACTCGCTCCTCCCCGCCCTAGATCCCTCGCCGCCGCCCTCTCCCTCTCGTCGGTGTCTTCCTCACCGCAGCCTTGCTCCTCACCACCCCTGAAACTAGCAACATGTCTCCCCCTCATTGGTTAAAGGTGAAATTTTTACCAGCCGGGGTGCTCGATCTGTGGGCGGCGGTGCTCGATCTGTGCTGGAGCAGCGGGAGGAGGAGGGCAGTGCTGGACTGGAGCAGCGGGAGGAGGGGGTGGTGCCGGACGCTCTTACTTTGTGTAGTCCTCTCTGCTCTCGTCCTGTCGTCGCCGCCGAGGAAGACGGAGAGCCCGGCGGAGGGAGGAGCGCCATGGCCGGTTCTGACCTCCTCCGTCTAGATCCAGCTCCAGGTCAGTTCACTACTCTCCCTCTCTCCATGAAATTGTTTGGGGCAGAGCCGATTCGGCCAGCCTCCAGCTACGAATTTCTACTGAATCGCCTGCCGTTTGTGGGTAATTCCAGCAATCATCCCCTCTTGTTGCTTGCTCTCTCAACTACAAGACTGAAGAAGAGAACATGGGGAGCAGCAGTTGCCCTCTGCTCTGCTCTTATGCGAATGCTCTACTGCAGGACCGTGGCAGCGATGCTCGCCGAGGCGCTGGGCTGTGGCTTCGCCGAGGCGGACGACAACCACTCCCTTGCAAACAAAGGTACTCCCTCTCACCTCACCATCATTCCTCACCTCACCGTCGTTCAGGCATCGAGTCAGAATCTAAGCGTGCACGCGTACAGGCTGGTCCTGGTGGGCGACGAGGGCGTCCTGGCCTCTGTAGTTACATGAGACAATAGTTCTTTGTGCAAATGTTGACTGGATTTGCCTCTGACTCGTCTCTGCACTTGACTGAATTTGCCTCTTTTGTGCAATGTTGCTGCTGTAGGTGAGCATTCGGGAAAAGAACACTTGGCTGAACTTCAGGAAAAGGATGCACCGAATCTTAGTAAGCGGATACTCATAGCCGAAATCTTTTGGATGCACATACAGTTTGTCTCGCAACTTAAATAATGACAGTAAATAAACTCTTGATTGCACTGACCAGTAATTGAAACTAAATTACACCTTTTCAGTTAATTTGAATTAACTGAAACCTTTTGTACTCCCATGATCAGTGTGTTACTTTACAGTAATTCACAACGAATTTGTAAGTGCAAGTAGTGCCTGTTTTCAGGAGTAGGATGCTGATCAATAGTGCTTGTTTGGAGTAATTGTTTGCTCTGTACTGCATTTTTGCTGCAACCTAATCTGTGGAGTATCAAGCTCATTGGAAGAAAGCCAATTGCTTGCTCTGTAGGAACTTTACTTTTAAGTGCTGGAGTATAGGATTTGCTGTTTAGCAAGGCTTGAGTAATTTAGTGTAGGAATTTAGTGTTCTTCACTTCTCCTCTACTCACTTCTCTTCTCTTCAGTAAATTAAATTTAGGAGTAGGAGTAGTTCTTAGAACTACTCTGCACCTTAGAACTACTCCTGTTAATTAACTAAAACTACTTTTCACCTTAGAACTACTCCTGTTAATTAACTGATTTTTTAAAGTTAATTAACTTAATTTCTTTCTGTTAGGAGTAGGAGTAGTTCTTGGAGTAGGAAGAGGAGCAGTGCAAAGAATTCTCTTCTCTTCTCTTACTCTTCTCTTCTCTACTCTCGCTCTCTTCTCTTCTCTTTGCTTCTCTTCTCTTCTCTTTCTCTTCTCTTTTCAGTAGTTTGTCTTGTGCCCTCCATCTTCTTGCTCTCTTCTCTTCTCTTCTCTAAATTATGTGTAATTATGGATTATTACACATACTCCTCTTCTCTTCTCTAAATTCTCTTCTTTATTGGAGTACTACTCTTCTCTTCTCTAAATACTCTTCTCTTCTCTTCTCTTCTCTAGATTCACTCCTCTCCTCTCCTACTACTCTCCTACTCAAAAATCAAATGATCATACAAATGGATTATTATGGATTATGGAGTATCAGAGAGTGATCATACAAATGGAGTAGTAGAAATATACACATACAAATGGAGTATGGAGTAAAAATATATGGAGTAAAAAATACATGGAATAAAAATATATGGAGTAAAAATACTTGGAGTAAAAATTTAAATGAAGTTACACTACATACAAGTGGAGTTAGACATACTCCAACATACTCCACACAAACAACATACTCCAACATACTCAAATATGGATTATTACAAACATGACAAGCATCACAACCTCATCACAAGCATCATCACTAACATCACAGCCTCATCGCAAGCATCATCACTGGCATCACAGCCTCATCGCAAGCATCATCACTAGCATCACAGCCTCATCGCAAGTATCTGTGGCACCCCAGCTCAGAGCAACCAGTTTACCATCCATTGCCAGCCCGGAGATCAAGTCTTCTGGCAACACACAACAACTTGGTACAGAAAACAACCGATTTATTGATGCTAGCGGAAACATAGGTTTGATATTACATCAAGTAGTGAGGCCAAGCGGCACACACGATGCGGCTGAAAAATATGTACATTATTTAATGGACATGAAGGGGCCTCGACCACGATAACTACGTGACAGCGGAACGACGACAATGTGGAACTCCATAGCATAGGGACACCGATGTGGACACGAGCTAGACATGGGAAGCACTTTGATCTGATAAGACTTTCCTGAAAGCTGGCATGACACACCAGGTCAGTACATTGAATGTACTTGCAAGCTCACAACAAGCATAAGCATAATGGCAAACAATATTATGACATTTAATCTGGTTAAATGCAATGCCAAACATACTACTGATGCAGTGAAATCAACTCGTGCACCGAGTCCCGTGGACTCTCTTACCAGATGGGTTACCTTGTAACCAAAACGGTGACCATACCCGGATCACAAACGAAACCAACACTTCAGTTCCACAATGATCATCTTCATGGTCTCACAAATCATCACATAAACAGTGCGAACCATAAGAATTTAGTGTGCAAGATTACTTAATCATGTTGATCCATGGTGTGACTTACTTACGAGCTATGTCCGTAACCGGGAACGCGGCTACCGATAGATTTAATAAACACTCTACAGAGGTTAGCACACTGTATCCACACCACGAAATCCATGGCCTCGCACTCCCATTCGGGTAGACCAACGACATTCCGACAGAACCCTCCCATTACCATGACACTCTCCCGGCCACTCCGACCAACTCCCCTTTGGGATAAGTCATGGGTGGCCCCGGGCCTACCAAAGGCATCAACGGCCGCCGTCGTGGCAAAACTTAAACGGTCCCAAACGGGGACAAGGTACCATAACAACAAACGGGCACACAAGGTTATGTCTGCTTACCGGGCCAGGGTACTGCATGCCCATAACCTTCCCTCGTTGGAGGTACCGACCAGAGGCATGACAACGGGCTGAATAATGACCTTCCCATAAAGGCAAACAAGGTTGCACTGGGAAAACTCAATTCAGTGGCACCATGACCCGATCAACATTATGTTCACGTTGAATTAACATCAAGTTTACTTGAAGTGAAAATCTCGAGTCACAATATGTCATGAACATGCAACTATTCGACATGCATTACAAACAACTTAAAATAAACAGATCAACATCATTAAAGTTTTCTACTTGCACTACTCACCATTAAGCTTTACTGATTTTACTTCACTGGTTTTAACACTCATCATTTTGGTTATACCATAATATATTAAAATCAATTCATCACATAAAGAAAATGCTATCAATCATATCCAAGAGCATAACCACACAATCAAATTTCTTCTACTGCCTTAAACTAGTCCACACTACTACCGGATGCTGCTAACGCGACACTACGATCAGAGACCCTTCGAGAAACTGTGTGCGATGCAATGATTGCAAACGGTGGTGTAGGAAAACTGTCAGAAATGTATAAAAATTTTGCGATGGAGGATGCATCAAACACGGTTCAGATTTTAGTTGCGTGTGCGATGCAGGGCATACGGTTCAATTCAATCAACCGTTTGCGATGAGGAGGCACAAAAGAAATGGGCAGACAGATGAAGGTGTGTGCGATGTATAGCACACGGTTCACTCGGATGAGCTGTTTGTGATTAGGCAACACAAAAGAAATGGTCAGCAAGATCAAAGATGTGTGCGATATACGGCATGCGATTCACTCGGATGAACTGTTTGCGTTGAGACATAAGAACAGAAACGGTTCAAATGAACAAGATGTGTGTGATACAAGGCAAACAGGTCTGTAATCAGAAACGTGTGCGAAGACCGATAAGAACACATACGATTAATGCTAACAAGCCGTGTGTGTTGTGAGCAAACGATTGCTGGTATACAATTGTGAGTGATTGATGAAAACATCACCAACGGGTTCCATTGTTTAGTCCGTGTGCGATGTGATTTTCTTTGTCCGCACACCATCTACGGTCTGTCTACAGAGCATCAACATATATACTTAAAAAGACAGCATTGCATAACCAAATTAAGCATACAATTACAAAAGTGACTACACACATTACATTTGCACACACCAAAGTAAGCAATTACATGCATACTAAAGTAGGAGATACAAGGATCTAATCATCTACTTATTGTTGTGATGACGCTTGCCTTGCTCTGCTTCTGGCTGGATCCAGAGTTGTCACTAATATATGAGTGCATACGGCGCCTTCCAATAGCCATCTGGGTTACCAACATCAAATGCCTTGTAGAAGAGCATGAAGGTGAGGGGTGAGACGATGCAGCCCATGCCCGTCCCAATAGCCTGTGCGACAAGCATGGATCTTGGGGATGTCGACGTGAGATAACTCGTCTTCAAGTCATGCATCAATTTGGCAGACATGAGGACCAACTACTTCACCAGCGTACCACCAACCAGGCCGGCAATTACACCATTTTTCTTGCCAGCCCAGGCTGCGAAGATGAAGAGGGCGATCTTGCCGTAGTTGTAGGCCATGTTGATGTCACTGAGACCTGCTCCGTAGGAATTGGAGAACCCGAGCACAAGTGCAAGGAGATATGCTACTATCACATAGTACCACTTGATCTGACGGAACATCAGGGGTATGCTGATTGATGAGATGATGCTAAGCACGGTGTATCCAGTGTATGCCATCCATCTTGAAAATCTCATCGGATGTAACTTTTTGAGTAGATGATTTTTCATATAAAAAACTTTTTAATCCGAGTTCGTATGCAAAAGTTATGCCCATTTTACAAATTCAAGAGAGATTTTGCAAATAAAGTCGAAATTCATATTTGTAAATTTTCCCAACAAGTAGACCACATATCACATGGGAAACTTATTTTCTTTTATTTTTTTGACATTTCCATCATTTTCTTTTATTTTTTTAAACTGAAAAGGCGGTCCGGGGGGGCGGTGCATTCGGTGGAATTTTTGGGCCAAGTTAGTAATGGCGCACCGTGGGAGTGGTGCGCCATTACTAGTTTAACTAGTAATGGCGCACCGCTCACACGGTGAGCCATTACTAGTTTTGAAAAAAAACTTTTGAAAAAAAATTGAATTTTTTTTGAAAAAAACTTACTAGTGGCGCACCGTGTATGTGGTGCGCCATTACTAGTTTAACTAGTAATGGCACACTATCCACTGGTGCGCCATTACTTGGTTTGAAAAAAAATTGAATTTTTTTAAAAAAAATTCAAAAAAATTTAGTAGTGGCGCACCGAGGATGTGGTGCGCCATTACTAGTTTAACTAGTAATGGCGCACTATCCACTGGTGCGCCATTACTAGTTTTGAAAAAAATGAAAAAAAATTGTTACTAATGGCGCACCGTGGATGTGGTGAGCCATTAGTATTTGGACACTAATGGCGCACCAACACATGGTGCGCCATTAGTATATACTAATGGCGCACCACATGTCTCGTGTGCCATTAGTGGCCATATCATCTATAGCCCTTTTCCTAGTAGTGCACCAACCGGGACTAAAGGTGTTGGGCCAGGAGCAAGGCCCATTGGTCCTGGTTCGTGTCTGGAACCGGGACCAAAGGGGTCAGACGAACCGGGACCAATGGCCCCCGAGGCCCGGCCGGCGCCCTGGCCTCACGAACCGGGACTGATGCACCCTTTGGTCCCGGTTCGTGAGTGAACCGGGATTAATGCCCTTACCCAGGCCTCAACCAAAGCCCTGTTTTCTACTAGTGGAGGGAGAAGAAAGCAAGTAAGAGGAAAGGGAGCCATTAATGGAGATGGTGGAGGGGCAAAGGAGAGAGAGAGGGAGGAGGGCGGAGAATTGAAGGAAGAGAGAAGAAAGCAAATGAGAGAGGAAAGCAAGCTATGGGAAAAGGAAGGGGAAGGGCGAAGGAGGGGAAAGGTGGTTGATATTTTGGCTAGTACCCTTAGTAGTAGCGCGGGATAACCCGCCCGCCCTTCTGCTATGGTTAGTACCTGTAGAGCAGGCGTATGTACTCGCGCTGCTGCTAAGCGGGACCCACCAGCTGGCCCCGTGTATAAGTAGTAACAACGCGGGGTACACACACGACGCTACTACTATTAGATTAGCTGCAGCATGGGTCGTATACCCAACGCTGCTACTATGGCCTGTCTTGGGGGTACTATGGGGACCACTTAGTAATAGCGCGGGGCCGCTCTATCCGTGCTATTACTATGTACTACCTGTAGCGCGGGGTTTGGCTCCGCAATGCTACTAATTAACAGTAGCACGCAGTCTCCACCCCGTGCTACTACTAAGCATATGCCTATAGGGTTTTCCCTAATAGTGTAACCATGTGTATGCATCCGACTCCACAAAAAAGTGCAGGTGCACATCATTGTGAATATAGTTTACCTTTTGTCTAAAAAAATATTAAGATAGCTGAAAAATTTACATTCAGAGAGTTCATTACATGTCAGGATAAACTCAGTAGATACACTTGATTGAAAATATAAGCACACGACCAATATAAAATTGTAAGAATCAACGCTCGCCACAAAGACCTAATGCCATGGAATCATATATACACACCATAAAATGTACTCCACAAAGTTCAAACCATGGAGCACTTGCAACACAACGTAAAATCCAAAGATAGTTGAAGAAGGTGTGACTGATAAAGCTCCCTAGCTGGCAGGAGTGAACTTCATGCAGATTGGAGGGTTAATCTTGGCAAGAGCAAGTAAGGAAGATGGGAATACCCATATGCCATCCCCACATATCAAGCCGGATGCAACAGCAGGCACTTGGATGGCAGCCTCCTTCTTGTTCATCTTCTCCCACACAAATACCACCAAACTCCCGATGCACATGTCAATGGCAAAGCTCCCACCTACAAGGAAAGGCACCGACATTGCCATCGGTAGTGGAACATACTTGCCGTACCTGCGTGGTAGGGTATCCCTTGCAATACTCAGAAGCATCGCAAATGCAAAAATTCCAGCCGAGATTGATAGGTAGTGCTTTGGCAAAGCTGAGAAGCCTTCCACACCGAGAATCGCCATACTACGGTATATGAGTGCATACGGCGCATTCCAATAGCCATCTGGGTTACCAACATCAAATGCCTTGTAGAAGAGCATGAAGGTGAGGGGTGAAACGATGCAGCCCATGCCCGCCCCGATAGCCTGTGCGACAAGCATGGATCTTGGGGATGTCGACGTGAGATAACTCGTCTTCAAGTCATGCATCAATTCGGCAGACATGAGGACCAACTGCTTCACCAGCGTACCACCAACCAGGCCAGCAATTACACCATTTTTCTTGCCAGCCCAGGCTGCGAAGCTGAAGAGGGCGATCTTGCCGTAGTTGTAGGCCATGTTGATGTCAGTGAGACCTGCTCCGTACGAATTGGAGAACCCGAGCACAGGTGCAAGGAGATATGCTACTATCACATAGTACCACTTGATCTGACGGAACATCAGGGGTATGTTGATTGATGAGATCATGCTAAGCACAACATATCCAGTGTATGCCATCCATGAGGGTAGGTTGTCACTCTTGAAAATCTCATCGCGCTAGAGTGTTTATTAAATCTCATCGCTAGACATGGGAAGCACTTTGATCTGATAAGACTTTCCTGAAACCTGGCATGACACACCATGTCAGTACATTGAATGTACTTGCAAGCTCACAACAAGCATAAGCATAATGGCAATCAATATTATGACATTTAATCAGGTTAAATGCAATGGCGAACATACTACTGATGCAGTGAAATCAACTCGTGCACCGAGTCCCGTGGACTCTCTTACCAGACGGGTTACCTTGTAACCAAAACGGTGACCATACCCGAATCACAAACGAAACCAACACTTCAGTTCCACAATGATCATCTTCATGGTCTCACAAATCATCACATAAACAGTGCGAACCATAAGAATTTAGTGTGCAAGATTACTTAATCATGTTGATCCATGGTGTGACTTACTTACGAGCTATGTCCATAACCGAGAACGCGGCTACCGATAGGTTTAATAAACACTCTACAGAGGTTAGCACACTGTATCCACACCACGGCCTCGCACTCCCATTCGGGTGGGCCAACGACATTCCGACAGAACCTTCCCATTACCATGACACTCTCCCGACCACTCCGACCAACTCCCCTTTGGGATAAGTCATGAGTGGCCCCGGGCCTACCAAAGGCATCAACGGCCACCGTCGTGGCAAAACTTAAATGGTCCCAAACGGGGACAAAGTACCATAACAACAAACGGGCACACAAGGTTATGTCTGCTTACCGGGCCAGGGTACCGCATGCCCATAACCTTCCCTCGTTGGAGGTACCGGCCAGAGGCATGACAATGGGCTGAATAATGACCTTCCCATAAAGGCAAACATGGTTGCACTGGGAAAACTCGATTCAGTGGCACCATGACCCAATCAACATTATGTTCATGTTGAATTAACATCAAGTTTACTTGAAGTGAAAATACTCGAGTCACAATATGTCATGAACATGCAACTATTCGACATGCATTACAAACAACTTAAAATAAACAGATCAACATCATTAAAGTTTTCTACTTGCACTACTCACCATTAAGCTTTACTGATTTTACTTCACTGGTTTTAACACTCATCATTTTGGTTATACCATAATATATTAAAATCAATTCATCACATAAGGAAAATGCTATCAATCATATCCAAGAGCATAACCACACAATCAAATTTCTTCTACTGCCTTAAACTAGTCCACACTACTACAGGATGCTGCTAACGCGACACTACGATCAGAGACCCTTCGAGAAACTGTGTGCGATGCAATGATCGCAAACGGTGGTGTAGGAAAACTGTCAGAAATGTATAAAAAGTTTGCGATGGAGGATGCAGCAAACACGGTTCAGATTTTAGTTGCGTGTGCGATGCAGGGCATACGGTTCAATTCAATCAACCGTTTGCGATGAGGAGGCACAAAAGAAACGGGCAGACAGATGAAGGTGTGTGCGATGTACAGCACATGGTTCACTCGGATGAACTGTTTGTGATTAGGCAACACAAAAGAAATGGTCAGCAAGATCAAAGATGTGTGCGATATACGGCATGCGATTCACTCGGATGAACTGTTTGCGTTCAGACATGAGAACAGAAACGGTTCAAATGAACAAGATGTGTGTGATACAAGGCAAACAGGTCTGTAATCAGAAACGTGTGCGAAGACCGATAAGAACACATACGATTAATGCTAACAAGCCATGTGTGTTGTGAGCAAACGATTGCTGGTATACAATTGTGAGTGATTGATGAAAACATCACCAACGGGTTCCATTGTTTAGTCCGTGTGCGATGTGATTTTTTTTGTCCGCACACCATCTACGCTCTGTCTACAGAGCATCAACATATATACTTAAAAAGACAGCATTGCATAACCAAATTAAGCATAGAATTACACAAGTGACTACACACATTACATTTGCACACACCAAAGTAAGCAATTACATGCATACTAAAGTAGGAGATACAAGGATCTAATCATCTACTTATTGTTGTGATGACGCTTGCCTTGCTCTGCTTCTGGCTGGATCCAGAGTTGTCACTAATATATGAGTGCATACGGCGCCTTCCAATAGCCATCTGGGTTACCAACATCAAATGCCTTGTAGAAGAGCATGAAGGTGAGGGGTGAGACGATGCAGCCCATGCCCGTCCCAATAGCCTGTGCGACAAGCATGGATCTTGGGGATGTCGACGTGAGATAACTCGTCTTCAAGTCATGCATCAATTTGGCAGACATGAGGACCAACTACTTCACCAGCGTACCACCAACCAGGCCGGCAATTACACCATTTTTCTTGCCAGCCCAGGCTGCGAAGATGAAGAGGGCGATCTTGCCGTAGTTGTAGGCCATGTTGATGTCACTGAGACCTGCTCCGTAGGAATTGGAGAACCCGAGCACAAGTGCAAGGAGATATGCTACTATCACATAGTACCACTTGATCTGACGGAACATCAGGGGTATGCTGATTGATGAGATGATGCTAAGCACGGTGTATCCAGTGTATGCCATCCATCTTGAAAATCTCATCGGATGTAACTTTTTGAGTAGATGATTTTTCATATAAAAAAACTTTTTAATCCGAGTTCGTATGCAAAAGTTATGCCCATTTTACAAATTCAAGAGAGATTTTGCAAATAAAGTCGAAATTCATATTTGTAAATTTTCCCAACAAGTAGACCACATATCACATGGGAAACTTATTTTCTTTTATTTTTTTGACATTTCCATCATTTTCTTTTATTTTTTTAAACTGAAAAAGCGGTCCAGGGGGGGCGGTGCATTCGGTGGAATTTTTGGGCCAAGTTAGTAATGGCGCACCGTGGGAGTGGTGCGCCATTACTAGTTCAACTAGTAATGGCGCACCGCTCACACGGTGAGCCATTACTAGTTTTGAAAAAAAAACTTTTGAAAAAAAATTGAATTTTTTTTTGAAAAAAACTTACTAGTGGCGCACCGTGTATGTGGTGCGCCATTACTAGTTTAACTAGTAATGGCACACTATCCACTGGTGCGCCATTACTTGGTTTGAAAAAAAATTGAATTTTTTTAAAAAAAATGAAAAAAATTTAGTAGTGGCGCACCGAGGATGTGGTGCGCCATTACTAGTTTAACTAGTAATGGCGCACTATCCACTGGTGCGCCATTACTAGTTTTGAAAAAAATGAAAAAAAAATTGTTACTAATGGCGCACCGTGGATGTGGTGAGCCATTAGTATTTGGACACTAATGGCGCACCAACACATGGTGCGCCATTAGTATATACTAATGGCGCACCACATGTCTCGTGTGCCATTAGTGGCCATATCATCTATAGCCCTTTTCCTAGTAGTGCACCAACCGGGACTAAAGGTGTTGGGCCAGGAGCAAGGCCCATTGGTCCTGGTTCGTGTCTGAAACCGGGACCAAAGGGGTCAGACGAACCGGGACCAATGGCCCCCGAGGCCCGGCCGGCGCCCTGGCCTCACGAACCGGGACTGATGCACCCTTTGGTCCCGGTTCGTGAGTGAACCGGGATTAATGCCCTTACCCAGGCCTCAACCAAAGCCTTGTTTTCTACTAGTGGAGGGAGAAGAAAGCAAGTAAGAGGAAAGGGAGCCATTAATGGAGATGGTGGAGGGGCAAAGGAGAGAGAGAGGGAGGAGGGCGGAGAATTGAAGGAAGAGAGAAGAAAGCAAATGAGAGAGGAAAGCAAGCTATGGGAAAAGGAAGGGGAAGGGCGAAGGAGGGGAAAGGTGGTTGATATTTTGGCTAGTACCCTTAGTAGTAGCGCGGGATAACCCGCCCGCCCTTCTGCTATGGTTAGTACCTGTAGAGCAGGCGTATGTACTCGCGCTGCTGCTAAGCGGGACCCACCAGCTGGCCCCGTGTATAAGTAGTAACAACGCGGGGTACACACACGACGCTACTACTATTAGATTAGCTGCAGCATGGGTCGTATACCCAACGCTGCTACTATGGCCTGTCTTGGGGGTACTATGGGGACCACTTAGTAATAGCGCGGGGCCGCTCTATCCGTGCTATTACTATGTACTACCTGTAGCGCGGGGTTTGGCTCCGCAATGCTACTAATTAACAGTAGCACGCAGTCTCCACCCCGTGCTACTACTAAGCATATGCCTATAGGGTTTTCCCTAATAGTGTAACCATGTGTATGCATCCGACTCCACAAAAAAGTGCAGGTGCACATCATTGTGAATATAGTTTACCTTTTGTCTAAAAAAATATTAAGATAGCTGAAAAATTTACATTCAGAGAGTTCATTACATGTCAGGATAAACTCAGTAGATACACTTGATTGAAAATATAAGCACACGACCAATATAAAATTGTAAGAATCAACGCTCGCCACAAAGACCTAATGCCATGGAATCATATATACACACCATAAAATGTACTCCACAAAGTTCAAACCATGGAGCACTTGCAACACAACGTAAAATCCAAAGATAGTTGAAGAAGGTGTGACTGATAAAGCTCCCTAGCTGGCAGGAGTGAACTTCATGCAGATTGGAGGGTTAATCTTGGCAAGAGCAAGTAAGGAAGATGGGAATACCCATATGCCATCCCCACATATCAAGCCGGATGCAACAGCAGGCACTTGGATGGCAGCCTCCTTCTTGTTCATCTTCTCCCACACAAATACCACCAAACTCCCGATGCACATGTCAATGGCAAAGCTCCCACCTACAAGGAAAGGCACCGCCATTGCCATCGGTAGTGGAACATACTTGCCGTACCTGCGTGGTAGGGTATCCCTTGCAATACTCAGAAGCATCGCAAATGCAAAAATTCCAGCCGAGATTGATAGGCAGTGCTTTGGCAAAGCTGAGAAGCCTTCCACACCGAGAATCGCCATACTACGGTAGATGAGTGCATACGGCGCATTCCAATAGCCATCTGGGTTACCAACATCAAATGCCTTGTAGAAGAGCATGAAGGTGAGGGGTGAGACGATGCAGCCCATGCCCGTCCCGATAGCCTGTGCGACAAGCATGGATCTTGGGGATGTCGACGTGAGATAACTTGTCTTCAAGTCATGCATCAATTCGGCAGACATGAGGACCAACTGCTTCACCAGCGTACCACCAACCAGGCCGGCAATTACACCATTTTTCTTGCCAGCCCAGGCTGCGAAGCTGAAGAGGGCGATCTTGCCGTAGTTGTAGGCCATGTTGATGTCAGTGAGACCTGCTCCGTACGAATTGGAGAACCCGAGCACAGGTGCAAGGAGATATGCTACTATCACATAGTACCACTTGATCTGACGGAACATCAGGGGTATGCTGATTGATGAGATCATGCTAAGCACGGCGTATCCAGTGTATGCCATCCATGAGGGTAGGTTGTCACTCTTGAAAATCTCATCGCGCTAGAGTGTTTATTAAATCTCATCGCTAGACATGGGAAGCACTTTGATCTGATAAGACTTTCCTGAAAGCTGGCATGACACACCATGTCAGTACATTGAATGTACTTGCAAGCTCACAACAAGCATAAGCATAATGGCAAACAATATTATGACATTTAATCAGGTTAAATGCAATGCCAAACATACTACTGATGCGGTGAAATCAACTCGTGCACCGAGTCCCGTGGACTCTCTTACCAGACGGGTTACCTTGTAACCAAAACGGTGACCATACCCGGATCACAAACGAAACCAACACTTCAGTTCCACAATGATCATCTTCATGGTCTCACAAATCATCACATAAACAGTGCGAACCATAAGAATTTAGTGTGCAAGATTACTTAATCATGTTGATCCATGGTGTGACTTACTTACGAGCTATGTCCATAACCGAGAACGCGGCTACCGATAGGTTTCATAAACACTCTACAGAGGTTAGCACACTGTATCCACACCACGGAATCCATGGCCTCGCACTCCCATTCGGGTAGACCAACGACATTCCGACAGAACCCTCCCATTACCATGACACTCTCCCGGCCACTCCGACCAACTCCCCTTTGGGATAAGTCATGGGTGGCCCCGGGCCTACCAAAGGCATCAACGGCCAACGTCGTGGCAAAACTTAAACGGTCCCAAATGGGGACAAGGTACCATAACAACAAACGGGCACACAAGGTTATGTCTGCTTACCGGGCCAGGGTACCGCATGCCCATAACCTTCCCTCGTTTGAGGTACCGACCAGAGGCATGACAACGGGCTGAATAATGACCTTCCGATAAAGGCAAACATGGTTGCACTGGGAAAACTCGATTCAGTGGCACCATGACCCGATCAACATTATGTTCACATTGAATTAACATCAAGTTTACTTGAAGTGAAAATACTCGAGTCACAATATGTCATGAACATGCGACTATTCGACATATATTACAAACAACTTAAAATAAACAGATCAACATCATTAAAGTTTTCTACTTGCACTACTCACCATTAAGCTTTACTGATTTTACTTCACTGGTTTTAACACTCATCATTTTGGTTATACCATAATATATTAAAATCAATTCATCACATGAGGAAAATGCTATCAATCATATCCAAGAGCATAACCACACAATCAAATTTCTTCTACTGCCTTAAACTAGTCCACACCACTACAGGATGCTGCTAACGTGACACTACGATCGGAGACCCTTCGAGAAACTGTGTGCGATGCAATGATCGCAAACGGTGGTGTAGGAAAACTGTCAGAAATGTATAAAAAATTTGCGATGGAGGATGCATCAAACACGGTTTAGATTTTAGTTGCGTGTGCGATGCAGGGCATACGGTTCAATTCAATCAATCGTTTGCGATGAGGAGGCACAAAAGAAACGGGCAGATAGATGAAGGTGTGTGCGATGTACAGCACACGGTTCACTCGGATGAACTGTTTGTGATTAGGCAACACAAAAGAAATGGTCAGCAAGATCAAAGGTGTGTGCGATATACGGCATGCGATTAACTCGGATGAACTATTTGCGTTGAGACATGAGAACAGAAATGGTTCAAATGAACAAGATGTGTGTGATACAAGGCAAACAGGTCTGTAATCAGAAACGTGTGCGAAGACCGATAAGAACACATACGATTAATGCTAACAAGCCGTGTGTGTTGTGAGCAAACGATTGCTGGTATACAATTGTGAGTGATTGATGAAAACATCACCAACGGGTTCCATTGTTTAGTCCGTGTGCGATATGATTTTGTTTGTCCGCACACCATCTACGCTCTGTCTATAGAGCATCAACATATATACTTAAAAAGACAGCATTGCATAACCAAATTAAGCATACAATTACACAAGTGACTACACACATTGCATTTGCACACACCAAAGTAAGCAATTACATGCATACTAAAGTAGGAGAAACAAGGGTCTAATCATCTACTTATTGTTGTGATGACGCTTGCCTTGCTCTGCTTCTGGCTGGATCCCTGGCCGTTTTGGGGAAGGAGGCACTTCCTCATGTCAACGATCCGGCTGTACATGTCATCGCTCGTGTACGCCTCCTTGGCCGCGTACACAACGTGAGCTTTGTCGAGTTTCTCCGTCCAGGCCGAGTGCTAGGCACGCTTGTCCTTGTTGCATGAATCCTTCATGTCTCTGTAGTAGGGGTCGATGATGGCCTCGGCGAGGTGAACCAGTGAGTCCTTCTCATGCTCCTTGCTGCCCCAGATCTTGTATTGGCCCTGGATGTCGACAAGATTCTGGCAGGCAATGCCCAAACTCTCGAGCACCTTTACATCATTGGGGATGTCCACCATAGCAAACATGTAGTGGGGGCTGTTGACAAACCTGGCAAAACGCTCGCAAGGCCTTGTGGCCAGGCAGTAGTGGTAGACGAGGACGTGGTGGCCCACGCACATCTGGGCGACGGTAACCTTGGGACGAGATCCGGCACGAGCGCGGGTGTACTCGAGGTCGAATCCGACCACCTTGTACTTCTCCTCGGCAAGCAACAGCTCCATGATGCCGATGGGTGCTCCGCCCAGACCGGGTGGTTGGTGTACACCACTGAGAGGTCCTCGAACCTTCGGTGGGTGTCCACCACGGCATGGATGGTGAACTGCTGCTCGTCATCGGCAGCCGCTCGGAGCGCCATTGGAGCCGCGCAGGATACTCTCTAAGAATTTCTCGTGGTGGGTGTGCTTCTTGCAATGGTGGGGAGCGATCGAAAGGTTGAAGAGACACAATGGTAGGTTAAATGGCCGCTGTAATAAATGGGGGCCGACCGGCCTGTAATCGCCACGTCTTATCACGACATTCATAGCGGAGGATTCCAGAATCCAGTGCACGCTCGACAACACCGCACCCCAGGCGTGGGCTCGAAGACGTGCCAAATGTATCGTCGGTGAGCCTGTTCCCGCACTACCGTGCTGTTTACTGCGCAAGCTTCCCGCCCGGCTAGTTTGGCCACACGTCGGCTAGAAGAGGGACAAATCGTGGGCGTTTATTGGCAAAAAGCTTTGTAAAAATGAAGTGTGTGGAATGACTTCGGTCATAAGTTTACCCTTGGGTGATGAGGTCAAAGTTACACAGAAGGGTGATGATGGACACTCGAGTGCGATAATTAATTCCGCGCTCTAAAGTGCACACGATGGAAGAAACCAACTGTGTGCAATAATGTCGAAGATCGCAGTCGAGTTAGCTATACAGATCGTGTGTTGTGAGGTCGACAAGGTAAACTGATTCGAGAATGGTTAATAGAATCTAAGACCGTTGCATATTAAGGTCAAAATAGTGCTAGCAATATACGAGCCTCATACCATGCCATTTCAACGATTGTACCACAAAAGCTCGAAATGTTACAAGGTTCAAATTCCAGAGTTATATGGCTCAAATTCGAAGATTACAAGGTTCAAAGTGATATTAGAAATGAAATTCACCTCATCAGCTGCAAACGCTCGCGCTGATACGCTAAACATGGATATCAGAGAGGTTCAAACTAATATCACCACTTCTAAGTCTGGCTTCGAAACCTCACAATTTTCGCAAAGGGGTCAGCCACTGAGAAGTCATGTATGTGGTTGACCCGATGACTTCCGATTACTCTGTCATCTGAAGTTCCAAAATGAAATTCAGCATTTTTGGAGCCTACTCCATTCTGCCGCAGGCGCCGACGCTGATCAACAGACCATTCATTTTTGCGAAATAAATGTAGGGCAAACCTCATTTCCTTCAGCACCCTTGCTCTGAGAACAAAGAACCTGGCGAATATAATCTCCCGTAAGGTCCCTCGGTAGGAGTTCAAAGTAATTTCTGAGAGATGCAGATCTAGGCATTCGATGTGATTGTTATATTGTATCACATTATCCACCACTGGGCCTAATCTTATCTGCAAAAGAAGAAAACGTGTTAGTGCCTACATGCAGTTTTGAACATTACTACAGGCCTAGCTATTTGGTTTGCAGGATTTGTAAAATGCACTAACATGCCATCTTCGATCTGACATGATTAACATGGGCATTTGATTACATTCTAGAAAAATGTAGCCTTCTTCACAAGAGGTTGGAGTGGATGAAAAGTTCCCTAAGAAAACTAGTACAGATGAATCCAAAGGAGAAATGCTTAGTGATTGTAACCATATGGATCAAGCAACCAATATGTACTGAAATCCTCCAAAAGAACCTTCAGAAATCGTAGTACATTGTCATTGTAAACTTGGAAAAAGGTGTCACAAATTGAACTCCCTTGTGGTTAACATTTAACAGGAAAGGAACATCACCTCGATATATAGCTTCTCCAGGCACGAAAAACATCTCAGGAAACTAACAACTTGCTCCAGGTCGGACCCGATAGATTCTACTGCCAAGACCTTCACTGTGCGCAGTTTCGGGGTCAAGCTTGTCGGAATCATTTTCTGAATGACAGACGAACAAACATCTTCAAAATTAGAAATAATGTTAATTTGTAGAAGGAGAGGTAGAAGGCGGCTATTTTACCTGAACGGGTGTGGATCCAATAACAAGTTCGAAGTATTTGTCAGACGAGTAGCCCACCACTGTCAATTTCGGTGCAGAAATGACATTGATTCTTGTTGGACCTTCTTGATCAACTACAAGTAATCTCAGAAGTGCAGGTGTGTCCTGGATGACCATACTGTGGTCCACCTTTTGTGATGTCTTCCTGGCGCACCAGCAACACACATAAATAGTCCGGAGAGTCATGGAGGTGATGTGAAAGGTACTCAACCCATTGATCGCCTGAAGACGAAGGTACTCGAGTGTAGTACAGCCACGGAGTAGGCGCTCCATGTCACCCTTTGAGAGGCAGACGGCGACGAGCTCGAGGTGCTTCAGTCGTGGTAGAATAAGAGCGGGCGCGTCATTAAGGGGCGGGAAATGGCAGTTCCTGAACTTGGCGACGCGCAGCGTGGGCGCAAGGCGGAGTGCAGACGTTGGCAGCGACCGCATATGCCCATCATCAAAAGTGAGCTCCTCGAGCTGATCTAGGGCGGGGGGTCGGAACCAATCGTCAAGCTTGGCTTGGTCCTTGCCGTTGGAACGGAACTTGCCCATTCTAAGGCCTTTGGTTGGGCCAAGGTGACTGTCGAGGATCTTGGAGAACGCATCCAAGCTTTTGCGATAGCCATGGCAGAGCTTGTGGGTGTCGATGAGGTCGAGAGGGTTGGAGTTCCATAGGGGGCGCCACCGCCGGGAAAGGAGGGTTGTCCGTGCCCCATATTTGATTGGGAAGAGGGAGATGATGACTCTCAACATATCATCGGGGAGGCTGCTGATTAAGTCGCTTGCGATTCTAGCTCGCCCCGTCTCCGCTTGTTGGCAGCCCCATTCTCCACCTCCGGAGTCTCCTTGTCAGCGGCGCTTTCTGATAGAAATGGGAGTACAAGGAATATTTAGTTAAAACAGGGCAATAGAAAAGTGTATTGGTAACTAGAAGTTATTAGGTAGGAATATTGTAAGATAAGGGAATAACAATTGGTTGCTTAAATACTACACAATTCATTTGACATTGCTGGGTAAGTCAACATATGCAGATAGTTGAAAAGAAAACTTACTTCGAACAAAGTCTGGATGGATGATTTTGTCGGGGAAGTTAGCATATATCTCGTGACCAGGCCCTTCTATGTGCAGTGCAATTTTAGTGCCAGCTTTCAGTACATAAAACTTTGCAATTTCATTCCAAAAGCCAGTGCCAAAATAGGAGTCACCACGTTCATCAAGTCTTACAGTAGCAACGATTGTAAATCCATGGTTTGTGTGCAGTATGACATTCGTGGAGCCTTGATGTATGTAAAGGGAAAAATTGTGCACTACACAATTTTTTGCATAGCGAGGGATGTCCTGCAGAAAATGGTAGGATTGTTAAAGAAAATATGGTAACATGCAAATATGGGCCCAAATTGAAAGAACTGTACAGCAGTTGAAATCGAAGGACAAAAGTCTATAATTAAACAGATAGGGTAAACATGATGTCATGGAAATATGAGAGTAACCGAAAGAACAATACATCATTAATTTGCCTAATATAGAAAGAAGAGGGGAGAATCCCCTTTGAAGTATATGGTGCATGTGGCACCTTTTATCCAAATGTAGCAATATTTAGAATATGTTCAGGAAAGTAGGCCATGCCAATCGATTTAGGGTGAGATTGAACATATCGCGCGCGTCCTCAAGTTATCTGGTATGATGAGATGGAATCTGTGGCGGCGGTCACCAAGTCCTGAAGTGTCGGCGCACTGTACATTCTATGAATGAAAGAAAACCCTCAAATCAGCTCGAATAAAAATGAATTCACGGTGATTTCCGTCGGGTGATTAAAGGAGGCAGATGAACTGGGATAAGAGATGAGATAATATCTTGTTAAATTATTTACCTTGTCGTCCATGAGAAAGAACCCTCAGTACGGCAGATTCCCCAACCGAGCGGAGCTGGGTCGACCGCGAGCAACATCGAGAAAGTCAATGGCGATAGGCGGCGGCAAGCGGAAGTGGCGAAATGCAGTGGGCTTTGCCGGCAGCCTGGCGGCGGCGGCAAGCGTCGAGCTAAGTGTTTACCGCCGCGATAGGCGGTGCCATGGCATAGACACGGAGGAGCTTCTGCAGGTGTGAATGGGGAACGTACCGGAGGGGCCGAGGGGGTGGCGAGCGGGGTGAGGGTTTTTGTGACGTGGGGATGGTGAGGGTTTTCTTTTTTCTTTTTTGAATTGGGTGGTGAGGGTTTTCTGTCCCACAAAGAATTTTGGGGGCGACGGTTTGCTAGAGCGAACCGTGTGTGATTGACGCAGCAGGCAAAATGATAGTCATTGCACATGGTTCCAATTTTGGGAACCGTGTGTGATTGACGAACTACCTCCGTCCTGGTTTATTGGTCCCTCGTTGTAGCTTTTACCAAAATTTGGCGAAATATTTAACATACTCAGACATATATAATAAGCGTACACGTACATAAGCATAGTTCAACCATAAATACATAGTTCAACCGTCATTAAGCATACTCAAGCGTACATAGTTCGATCCATCCCACATCTCATCTCACATGCGGCCGGCACGATCCTGAAGCTTCTCCAGGTACTCGGCGTACGCGTCGTGCGCCACCCTGCGAGAATACTTCTGCTTGAAGGAGCCAACGGCCCGTCCTCTTGCATGCGCCAGAACACTTAGATACGCGTCATGAATCTTGTGGTTGCAAAATGGGAATCCATAGCCGTCGTTCCAGGTCCTAATACGCCTGTTATGCATTCCCGCATAAAGCTCCCTCAGGATTCGCCTCTTGTACCTCCTCTGGGCATCTTCATCCTCGCTATCCACATTGTCAGACAACACCTATATATATAGTAAAACAAATTTGGCATGAAATCACTGATTACATGCCGTGAAGTAGGATTAGGAATTTATGGCTATTTATTTATACATATTCAGAGATTATGGTTCGATTTTTAAGCACAGTCGTCCATGTGCAGACCAATCTTGAAGAAAATAATGGCACAAACATATGTAGGTCATTCAAAATCAATTGTCAAGTCCTGGCTAGGAATTATTAGCACGAACACTAACCCTAGTCGGATTACTAGTAGAAATCATTTGCACAGATGAAACAACTAATCACTCATCACCTGTACCATTCAAACAATCAATACACTACACGGATCTAACGAAACTTACTCAGATTTCATGGATTGGGAGAACATAACCACAGGATTTCTATTCCAAAAGGGGGAGGCAGGAGTAACCAGAGAAACCCTATGATCTATTTGACACATAAATGGGTATAGATGACTAACCAGCTGTTCGTCGTCGTCGGAGTCATCACCGGAGTGGTCGTCGGAGTCGGTGTGGAACTCCGCATCTGGCTGTGGAAGCTCGACACAGTCGACGACGTCAGGGTGCAGCGATAACTCACCGGCGGTGACAACAACCTTTGTCTCCATCTCCACGCCGTGCTCCGGTGCTTTAGCAGCCCTGGCGTCGCCACTCCCTCCGATGGGGCGCTTCGGCGGCATCCTCATACACGGACGGCTTTGAGGACTGAGAGCGGCGTCGAGGATGCAAGCGGAGAGAAAGGATTGTGTGTGTGTAGCGAGGATGAGGGGTGCGGCCGCTCGGGCGCACCATTAATATGGAGTAGTGGGAGTTGTGGGAGAGAGGTGGGCGGCGGTCAAACCGATGGCTCGCCTCCCGGTGAGCCTGCGCACCAGACTGCTGGCATGCCTACCAAAGTTTCACATAGCTACTCGCACGCCTCCCGATGACACTGCGCAGCGAGCACGCCTCCGTCAATTCACACACCTGCACGCACACCTCCCCGTCTGCCTGCACTGCGGATTGCTCGCATGCTCAAATTTGATTTTTGCACATTATACCCATAGAAAATCAATCAATCAATGTACTAAAATGTCTTAATGATCTCTGTGGTTTTTTTGAAATTAAAACGTCCCTCCTTTGGTAACATGTATGTTCACCACGGGATAATTAATTTAACATGCATCGTAGTTGCGGTGGATTTGCGGTGTGTGTGTGGGTGTGTGCGTCTGGGGGTGGAGGGTGGCTCGCAGTACACTACGAGTTGTGAGCCACCGTGTGGGTTGGCCATTTTGTTAGGCGGGCTGGTGCCACATCAGAGTCGTGAAATCGTTATTTGAAACATTACACAACCCTTTCAAACATAAATGTTTTGGCCACATGCAGTAGATGGTTGTCCTACACGACACTCGATACTCGCATGTGACGCTTTCTATGGGCCCGCGAGGTCGTCGTCCATCACTTTGACGAACAGCCGGTAGTGAGGTTAATTTGACCACCCTGGTAGAATCTTTTTTGTTTGTGTTATGGTGGTATATAGTACGTATCGAAGAGGTGGGAGGGGACTAGCATATATACTATACTTATGCGTCCGTGAACAAGTACACCTCACTCAGTGTCGGGACTTTTTGGTTACCGAGGCATGTGCCACATCAAAATTGTGAAATTGGTTATTCAAACATCACACAACACCTTTTTGGGCCACATGCATATATATCCTAGCTAGGACACTCATGTGTGACGCTTCCATCTGTGGGCCCACGAGGCCATCGTCGATGCATGCATGCATGCATCACTTTGACCTACATCGGTAGAGGTTAATTAATTTCACCATCGATGAGGATTCTTTTGGGTTGTAGATATATTACGACAGGAGCATATAGCATGCGGTGAAGAGGGGGGAAGGGGACCATCATATGTAGTACGCTTGATATGAGCCTCGCTCTGTGTGGGTGCATGGTTTACGGTTTTTGAGGCATGTGGCACATCAAAGTTGTGCATTTTGGGTATTCAACATATATATGTTTGGCCCACATGCAAAGCGGTGGTGGTTGTCCTCTCGCACCCACTTAAGCGGTTATCAGCGATATCGATGCTTTCATCTGTGGGCCTGCTTGGTCCATCACTTCTTTTTGCCTGACAACAAGAGAGGTTAATTTGACTTAGGAGGGGATTATTATTTTTGCTCTAGGATGATATGCATGATACACTTTGAGCACACACACATGCATGTGTACGCATGAATCCCTCCCATCGAGTCGAAGTGGCTAGTACAACGACACCATCATGAACCGATCTCGCTGTGTGGGAAGCTAGTTTACGATTTTTGACACACGCGCCAGATCAATGTTGTGTATTCAAACATGCATGCACGCATCACCTCCATACATATGCATGTAGTGGTTGCCTTCGAACGATACACTCCCTCGCGTGGTTATCGGCGACAAGCCTATATATTCGTGGGCTCGCGTGGACATCCATGATCACCTTGACCAACAACAAGATAGGTTACCATGGCGGATTCTTCATTTGGTTCGTGTTATCGTAGTATAGGTCATGGTGAGATTCGGACCTAATTAAGTTTGAGCGCATATACTATGCACGCATGCATGCATATATGAATCCCCATCGTTGGCTTGAAGGGTGGTGTAACATACATATGCATCATCAACCTAACCCTCACTCAGTGTGGGGATTTCTAGTTGGAAATCACGGTGCCACATCAAAGTTGTTCATTGTTACTCAAAAACACACCTCTCCATACATATGTTTGGGCCACACGCATGCAGTGGTTGTCTTTGGGGACTAGCTACTTGCATGATTATTGGCGAGCTAGCCCATCTCCGGGGTCGCATGGACGGCCATCACTTTGACCAACAACAAGAGAGAGGTTGTACGACCAAGGTGGATTATTCCCGGTCTGTTTTACAATCCATCTTGGTGAAATATATGCCTCTATGGCCCGCCGACTGAAAGTGTGTGTGGGGGGGTGCTACATCGCACTTTGCTAGGTGAACCTCGGTTGGGGGGCATGCATTCATAGCTTAATTAGGATTCCCTTCATGGCGACACGAGGGGGGTGGGGGCTGTTAGCTACTTCGCACTTTGCTAGGTGAACCTCGGTTGGGGGGAGGGGCATGCTCATAGCTTAGGATTCCCTTTGTGCCGACACGAGGGGGGCTGCTAGCTACTTCGCACTTTGCTAGGTGAACCTCGGTTGGGGGGCATGTGCATTCATAGCTTAGGATTCCCTTCGTGCCGACACGAGGGAGGGGTGGCTGCTAGCTACTTTGCACTTTGCTAGGGTGAACCTCGGTTGGAGGGGGAGGGCATGCATTCATAGCTTAGGATTCCCTTCGTGCCGACATGAGGGAGGGGGTCTGCTAGCTACTTCTCACTTTGCTAGGTGAACCTCGGTTAGGGGGGCATGTTCAAGCTTAGGATTCCCTTCGTGCCGACGCGAGGGAGGGGTGGCTGCTAGCTCTTCGCACTTTGCTAGGGTGAACCTCGGTTGGGGGGGGGAGATCATGCATTCATAGCTTAGCTAGGATTCCCTTCGTGCCGACACGAGGGTGGGGGCTGCTAGCTACTTCGCACTTTGCTAGGTGAACCTCGATTGGGGGGGCATGCATTCATAGCTTAGGAATCCCTTCGTGCCGACACGAGGGAGGGGGGCTGCTAGCTCTACTTCACACTTTGCTAGGTGAACCTCGGTTGGGGGGCATGCATTCATAGCTTAGGATTCCCTTCGTGCCGACACGAGGGAGGGGGGCTGCTAGCTACTTCGCACTTTGCTACGGTGAACCTCGATTGGGAGGGCATGCATTCATATATAGCTTAGGATTCCCTTCGTACTGACACGAGGGAGGAGGGGGGCTGCTAGCTACTTCGCACTTTGCTAGGTGAACCTCGGTTGAGGGGGAGGGGGCATGCAATACCGTGCGCTTTGCGAGAGAGGTGCCACATCGAAGTTGCATTTGGTATTTGAAAATCAAACCACCCTTTTGATACATAAATTTGGTCCACATGCAAGTGTGTTCGTGTTCTGACCCTCTCCCCTGTCATTTTTCATCAAATTTATGAACATTAGACAAGTCGGATGACGCAACAGACACGGTTCACTCAAACTAACCATGTGCCACGCCGGTGCACCTGTCACGCACACATCCGCACAGTACATTGGGCTCCACGAGGCTCCCCCTCTCAAAAATATCTGCCCGCTTCGAGGGTTTTTCTGTTTCATAACTGATACGTCTCCATCGTATCTATAATTTTTGATTGTTCCATGCCAATATTCTACAACTTTCATATACTTTTGGCAACTTTTTATACCATTTTTGGGACTAACATATTGATCCAGTGCCCAGTGCAAGTTCTTGTCTGTTGCATGTTTTTTGTTTCGCAGAAAACCCATACACTACAAGAAATATGTCAACTAGTGACCTTCCGTCAGTGACCCTGGAAGAATTGGTCGGGGGCTCCAAACCCTAAACTATAACGACCATTTTGGTCAGAAAGGTCGTAATTTCCTTACACGAAATGGTCATAAAGCAGATAGCACTGCTCCACTGCCTTATTTCTAGCTGATCATGACCAATATAGATGGTCATAACCTTGTAAATTGTGGTGGGTTGCTATGACTAGGCGCCACCTCATTAGTTTTGCCAATGTGTCATGTCCATGTGGCAGTTTTTGCCCTAGGTTGTGAAGCAACCTATATTTCTGTCATTCCCAAAATTCCCAAAAAATCTCATTAATTCTTTGGGTCATATCTTCGTCAAATATGTAAAAAACCTTCCTTGCCTAGTTCAGAAATAATTCAAAAAATATTTGTTTTCCTATTCTGTTCAGAAAACCACTTTGTGAAGGAAGTACCACTTTGGCATGTCCAAATGGTATCCATTTTCTACAGTTCTTTCCTATGCCCAAATAACCATCCTCCACCAAATGCCAGCTCAATCCATTCATTATTTTGAGCCCAGCTTCAACATTCGTATTTATGTCCAGTGTGGTACTTTGCAAAGCAAGTACCACCTACGCTCCTCCTTTTGAGCTGAAAATTTGTGAAGACGGTCTTCTTAATAACTGATCATGCTCAGCCAAAACTCACGCCCATTAGCCATGTGCATTTCTCGTACCGCTAATCAAACACTTGGCTGCTTATTCATGTTTGAGCATCGATCGGTCTCCTCGTGAGAATCTTATGTTGTGATTTTCTTCCTAGCACCTACCTGGGGAGTGCCCAACCCACTAGACATGCCTAGGCCGCCCAGAACACATGGCAATGCCACAGTCACGCGGTGACCACGCGGCGGGCATGCGAGTTTACGCGCTCTAGAGTTGGGGCCCTCGACCACCGTCCAAACCTCGACGTATCGCCACCAAGCCATGTATTTATGATTAAATAGGTACTTATGTGACTAGAAATGATTTTTGGAAAAAATAAATAGCAAACTATGAGGCAGCTGCAATTCAAATTTGACCCGCTTCCTACTGAATCGGCGGGAATTTGTCTTTTTCACCAGAGGTGGATCAAAACTTTTGACACCCAACCATTTTGTCAATTGTGCATTAAATATGGCCTAGTATTTTATAAAATTGATTTGGTCCAATTTTGCAACAAATATATGGTAGGTCCTTCACAAAAAAAACTCATTTCAGGCACTCGGAAAATGGAAAATGAATTTTCCGTGCACAGAAAATGAAAACTTCCTTAGGCAACATTGTTTGCCATTCCAAGATGCACCCTTGTGCACAATATGAGATCATTTGAACAAACTATGCCATGAATATGGCCATAAGATTGATCATTTGGCTTGGAAGCCATGAATCTTCACGCATGACAGGTCATTTTTGAGAACACTTTTTTAAAATAATTTTCGTATTACAAGTTTATTATTTTTCCTGGAAACTTGGTCACATATAATGACACAATGCGAAGGTTTTCCAATTTTTTGATTTTTTTTGAATTTTTTATGCCCGTTTCAAAATGCGATCAAAACGGCGGGCTTGACCGTTCCTAGCTAGTGGTTGAATGTTGGAAAACTTTTGATGTTTCTCTAATTAAATAAATACTTATGTACCTAGAAATGATTTTTGGAAAAAATAAAGAGCAAACTATGAGGCAGCTGCAGTTCAAATTTGACCCGCTTCCAACTGAATCGGCGGAAATTTGTCTTTTTCACCAGAGGTGGATCAAAACTTTTTACACCCAACCATTTGGTCAATTGTACATTGAATATGGCCTAGTATTTTAGAAAAATGATTTGGTCCAATTTTGCAAGAATTATTTGGTAGGTCCTTCACAAAAAAACCTCATTTGGGGCACGCGAAAAATTTAAAATGGCTCTTTTGTGCAATGAAAGTGAAAACTCCCTTAGGCAACATTGTTTGGAATTCCAAGATGCACCCTTGTGCACAATATGAGATCATTTGAACAAACTATGCCATGAATGTGGCCATAAGATTGATCATTTGGCTTGAAAGCCATGAATTTTCACGCATGACAGCTCATTTTTTAGAACACTTTTTAAAAATAATTTCCGTATTACAAGTTTATTATTTTTCCTGGAAACTTGGTCACATATAATGACACAATGTGAAGGTTTTCCAATTTTATGATTTTTTTGAATTTTTTATGCCCGTTTCAAAATGCGGTCAAAACAGCGGGCTTGACCGTTCCTAGCTAGTGGTTGAATCTTGGAAAACTTTTGATGTTTCTCTAATTAAATAGATACTTATGTACCTAGAAATAATTTTTGGAAAAAATAAAGAGCAAACTATGAGGCAGCTGCAGTTCAAATTTGACCCGCTTCCAGCTGAATCGGCGAAAATTTGTCTTTTTCACCAGAGGTGGATCAAAACTTTTTACACCCTTGTGCATTAAATATGGCCTAGTATTTTAGAAAAATGATTTGGTCCAATTTTGCAAGAATTATTTGGTAGGTCCTTCACAAAAAAACCTCATTTGGGGCACTCGAAAAATGGAAAATGGCTCTTTTGTGCAATGAAAGTGAACCCTTAGGCAACATTGTTTGGAATTCCAAGATGCACCCTTGTGCACAATATGAGATCATTTGAACAAACTATGCCATGAATGTGGCCATAAGATTGATCATTTGGCTTGAAAGCCATGAATCTTCACGCATGACAGCTCATTTCTGAGAACACTTTTTTAAAATAATTTCCGTATTACAAGTATATTATTTTTCCTGGAAACTTGGTCACATATAATGACACAATGCGAAGGTTTTCCAATTTTTTGATTTTTTTTCAATTTTTTATGCCCGTTTCAAAATGCGGTCAAAACGGCAGGCTTGACCATTTGTACCTATGTGTGGAATCTTGCAAAACTATTGGCGCATCTCTGATGAAATATATACTTGTGTATCTTAAAATGATTTATGTAAAAAATAACGAGCAAGATATGAAGTAGGTGTAGTTCAAATTTGACCCAGTCCCAGCTGATTCGGAAGGAACCCATTTAAATGGCCAAAAATAGGTAGAAAGATTGAAAATGCATTAAAGTTGGTGATCATTCATAAAATGTGGTATAATTTGAGTGAAAATTTTAGTGGTGCCATTTTGCAAAATAATACGGGCAGTTGCTTCACATTTTACTATGTTTTTGCACTTAGAAACTATTTTAAATGACAAAAATATCGAACAAATCAGGATCTCTCACGCGGATCGCCCCGCTCTATGAAATCTGAGTCGTCCACGGCGGATGGATCCAACGTCCACCCTCTCACCCACCCACACCCACCCACTCTCCCCCGCACACCACTCGTCCCCCGCATGACTTCCCCTCCTCTCTCTCTCCCAGATCCATACGCCGCCGCAACCATCGCCATCCTCTCCCCTTCCCGCAGATCCAAAACCACGGCGACGGTCATGCGGATCGAAAAGCGATGGCAGCAGACCTCATGGATCCATCTCCCTCACCCTCTCAGCCCCCACGCACCCATGCCCGCCACCCCCAACCCTCTCCCTCCCTCTATGATCTCGATCGGCCCTGCTCTCCACCGCCCACCTCGACTTCGCAGGAGATAGAGGCGTCGCCGCCCAGCAACCATGGCTGTCTTTCTCGCCGATGAGCACGGCGCTCCATCAATCTGGCCGGACCCGGCACGTGCGTGGCCTGTCTAGGGTCTCCGGCCACTAGGACGGGACAGCGCCATCGACCCTCGGCTCCGGCGACTGCGACTGGCAGCGGGCGTCTCTCCCAGGTAATAGATGAGATCCATCTCCCTCCCGCCTTTATCCTTGGTTCGTTCTCGCTTGCCGCGTTAGATCTGTTCGTGATATGCACTAGATAGTGATGCCGAGGTACGTACGTATACGCCAGTCTAGTCACCGTCTCCTGCCGTGCACTCAGGGGCAAATTATGCGATCCATGATCGCCCGTCAGTGATTCAATTTTTTCTGTTGACCTCGTTGTCAGTCGTTGGGGTACTTGGCCATCATACAGCAGTACCGATCGAGTACGGACGTGGTACTGGTAGCGACACTGTGCTCGCAATCAATGCACGCTTTCCATCCTGTTTGGTCGTTGGTCGTTCGATCGGCGACTTGGTTTACTTCTTCTGTACTACTCATGTTATACTAGATAGGAAGCTATTCACTTATTTACTTTTACAGGAAGCTAACTTGTTCATGCAAATAGATAGGCATTGGCATCATACATGGCTTGACTTCGTTCCTTATCGAATGAACCAAATAGGATTCAGTTTCAAAAACTCGACTCAACATATCAGCAGCAACAGTACAACGTTTCCAAAGTATCCCCCCAGTTTTTGGGTCAACAGTGGAGTAGGAGTAGGAGTAGCCCACGCTAGCGGTGTTCACGTAGCATTTCTTACCTTTTTATCAAATTTGCATCACATATTTGTTATATATATCAGAATGATTAAGAATCTTAATATTTGACTGTTTTCAGTCATCTTGCAGTTTCTGGGATGAGCGGGAGCACGAAGTGGTTTGGCTGTTCGGCAACTCCGAGTGACCACGGTACAGGGCAGGTGCCATGGCGGCAGGTACTTGTGTGGTGAGAAGCAACCTTCGGCTGATCATCAGGAAAGGCAGCAAGCATGATTATTAGTATTTCAGTCACGCTGATGCTCACTGTTGTTGTTGCCCTTTTTAGCTGAAACCCACAAATACAGTTAGAATTTGCCTTGAGATATCTATGTGTGAGTGTCAATACAACTTCTTAAAGGGAATTATCCGGGCCTAACTTATGTGGATGTAGATGCATATTACTACTACTCAATAACCTTCATCTAGTCACCGTTACTGTATGAAAGAATTCATGAACTAGGATTTTGTTTAAGTAGCTACCGAATCTGCTTGCTTGGTTATGGCAGACATACATGTCTTACAAATTCGTTATTCTTGTTTGAAGCTAAGCTAGGCTACTGCAGTTCCAGCAAAAAACAGGGGAGCCGCTCTTTTTGTTCTTCACTAATAAATTCTTGTTTGAATGCATATCCTGGGGGTGGTGAAGCTGGGAGCCTTTCCTCCCCATAAAAATACTTTGCTCTTCATTATGAGCAGTGCCCTTATATGATTAGCTGCTAGGAGTGTTTATATACTTGATCACCACACCTCTACTGTTCTGGTTACTTTTGCTTTCTTCTATGTAGTTGTCCAGGGCATAACAGTTTTATGTGTGGCTTGTTATTTTGTTACCAGCCTACTTTCTTGTGCTCCTGGTCGAGTCTTGTGGAGAAGCAGGGCGAATCGGGCATCATCTCACTTGTGCCTCTGTGGTAAGAATAGAACACCACTCTCACTTGATGTGCATGTATTAGTACAACAAAGCATTCTTACATGGTGATTGTTAGCGACACAACAATTATCTTGCAACATAGCTTGCCAAATTGCTTGCTTGCTTACTATATAACCTGTATTGCTAAACATGTTATCCTACTCCATGATGTTGTATCATTTGCAAATACTCCTGGACATCAGCTCCCATTAGCTATAATCTGTACCTCTAAAAGAGGAGTATAAACTGGAATAATCTGTACTCTATTATGCTTGAGACTTGATCCAAGCCATATTAATTGTTGCCAGTGATGTTATTATCTACTCTAATGGCTGATGAATCTGTACCTGCCATACCATGTGGAATGACTAATGAATCTGTACCCGAATACCATGTGTAATGATTGTTATTTTTGCATCATTTAAACATTTTTTTCTGCTATATAGTTTCTGTAGCGACCCGACCCGAATGGATCAAGTCTCTGTGCTTAAGTGCCATCCCTGGATCGGTATGCTGACACACACAGTACTCAAGGATTTATAACAGAGGTAAATCACATGTATAAAGTAACGTAAATACTATTACCTCAATCCAAAATAGCGGAAGTAACAAGGTTGTGGATTCCCATCAACACCAACGGCAAAGTTGAGTGTAGAAATCGTAACCCTAACGTATCACTTACTCGTCGTAAGATATCCTGCAACATGAAACGTTGCAGCCCGAAAATGGGTCAGCACATGGAATATGCTGGCAATGTAACACATAGAGAGTAATGAACAGAATAATACTATACTACATGCATGTATGGCTGGTGGAAAAAGCTCTATGGTTATAATGTTTTTGCGAAAAGCCAATTTTTCCCTACTTCAAAGGAATAAATTTTATTTAACTATCATGGTGGTTGTGAAACATTGAGATGGTTGACAGCATCTCAATCCCAAATTAAGTATCATCATTAACCCAACAATATTAATTAAAGTAACATGATGAGATCAACGGGATAATCCAAGAACTAGAAACTCAAGATGTCCATAACCGGGGACACGGCTAATCATGATTAGTTTGTACACTCTGCAGAGGTTTGCGCACTTTTCCCCACAAGACTCGATCTCCTCCGTTGGATTTCTCGCACTACATGGTGTTTGAGAAACGGATGATCGAGACACAATCTTTCACAAGCATTTACTCTCTACTCCGGGCAGACCGTTACACCTACAATCCCCCTACATCTGCTAGTCCACCTCTTCAAGAGCTCACACAACTTACTCAACTATGCCAGAGCCCATAATGGCTTGTGGCTGCACACGGAAGTTTCTAGCATGAATAATCTTATGATCCCTTTGAGTCTGGGTGGCGGTCCATAGGATGATCACACGGGTACTCCGGGATATCCAAAAATACAGGCAACACTGGGTTCTCCAGGTGCGTCAATCCACCCAGATGTTTATTTAAGTAGCCACCTTAAGTTGAACCATTAATTAAAATCTCACATCTGTCATGGAAATTCACTCAAACCCAATCCACGTCTATGAGCATAGCATAGCAATATAAGCAAACGTGAAGTAACTCCCAAGGGTTTGATTGTAAACAGGGCAATAGGTACTACCTCATCAACTACTTCCCAATACCCACAATTTAATTAGATCCTAACCATGCATTGTTTGAGGGTTGAATCTAATGCATAAAAAAACTGGGTATGAAAGGGATATGATCAACGTGTGAACTTGCCGGCAATGTTGATGAAGATGATTCGCACTCAATACTCTGGATAGATCTACTCGTCACACTCCGGTCAATCTATCGTAAGCAAGCAATGGTAACCACACATAAGCAATCACTCAAAAGATCGAGAAGAACGAAGAAAACAATTCGGAAAACTTCAAAACCAAGCAAATAACTCTTGCGACATAAAACAATTTCTAACAGCACCAAAATTACGTGAATTTGGCCTTATCAGAAAGTTTAGGTCAAGAGCTTCGATTAGCAAAAAGAATCAACTCAAACGGAGCTACGAAACTTAAGTTATGAACAAAAGAAGTTTGAATACAAATATGTTTGAATTCAAATTTTAAAACTTTCAAAAACATGTTTAAGTTGTTTTACTGGATAGAGGGGATCATAATGAAGACGTGGGCGTTGGTTTCGTTGGATTTGGACCAACGAGCAAAAAGTTGTAGACGTTTGAAGATCAGGGGCTAATCTGTAAATAAATTATTCACAGATGGGTCCCTGGCCGAAAATAACAGAAAAAGAAGAAGCTAAGTAGTGAACGTTCGTGACGAAATCCTAACGAACGAAAAACGTTCGCTAAAACTACCTAAGCAGAAAACATTCGCTAAATAATAATAAAAACGAAACGGTTATTTTAAAAAAAACCGATCTGGATTGGTCCGGTCGGGGTCGGTTTTTTCGTTAAAACCGGCGGCGGATCGGATTAGGGTTTACCGCCGCGGCGGCGGCTCCGGCGAGTGTGGCGACGGCGGGATGACGCGGTGGCGAGGCGCGGATGCGGCTCCGATGGGCGGCGGCTTCGTCCTCGGCGGCGGGGCAAGGTGCGGGTTGCTCCGGCGAGTGCGCGAGGCGGCGGTGGCGGCAAAACACGGCGGCGGTGGTGAGATCCGGCGGCGGCGGGGCAGCAAGCCACGGCGGGAGGCGGCGGTTGCGGGGATCGAGGGGAGAGGGGGAGAGGGGCCGGCCTTATAAAGGCACGGGGTCGAGGCCTTTCTTGGGCGAGGGAGCATCCGGCGGCGGGGAGATGCCGGACTCCGGCGAGTCCCTGTCGGGCACGGCGGGAGCTAGGCGCTGGCGGCGCGGGCTGGGCTGGCTCAGCTGGGCCGGCCCAGTTCGGGAGAGAGGAAGTTTTTTTTTAAACAGCGCAAGGAAAATAAAGAAAACCTTAAATAAATAAAAAATACTATAGGCATATAATATACCAAAATTTTCAGAAAAAGATTTCCTACAGCATGGGCATTTTTGTAAAGTCAAATAAAATCCACACAAAGTTTAATAAATCAAACAGTGCTACTGCCTTAATAAAATCCAATAAAAATCATTTTAAAAATACCAAAATGATTTCAAATTTATTTTTCTCCAATTTTCTGATGTAGGGAATCATGTTACCGTATTTTCTGTATATTTTTATTTTGGAGAAAAATAATTTGAATAAAACTCAAATAACTCCAATATTGAAAAATAATTTCAATGGGACTTTGAATTTAATCCTTTGAAACTCCCAACTCATATTTCATATGTTTTGAAGAAGTCATATTATCTTCTCTCGTGAAAATCATTGAGTTGCATAAAGTTTCAGAAATGGGAAATATTTTCAAATGAAATTCAAATATTTTCAACACCCCTTGTCATTTAAATAAATGGAAGAAGTCATGTCATCTTCTCTCCAGGGTTTTGTGGTGAAAAGAATTTGAATTCATGGAGATCATAAAAGCAAAATGAATGTTTGGGAAAGTCCTTTTATTCCCTCTCATTTAACTTTCAAAAGATTTCGAATTCCACTCACTTTCAGTCAATCAAACAATCAATCCAATCTATCTGTTATTATAACATTCCAAAATTTAGAATTTTGGGATGTTACAAACCTACCACCCTTAAAATGAATCTCGTCCTCGAGATTCGGAGAGGCTAGAAAGAAATAGGTTAGGGTTTGGGGGTCTTCTCAAAATCCACCGATCATCACCGGGGTTTGGGGTGCTACCACCCTTAGAAACATTGTTACAGTTCCACCAAAACTCGTATACTCCATCCTTATTCCTGACAGTGTCAGTCTTCTCAGATCTTCAGTATAATTCCTTCTCTGGGTTCTTCCGGTGGTGGCATAACCACAATTCTTCTGTCCATTCCATCTTGGTAAGGTTATTCCATGACTGGGTCTTCTTAGCTGACGGGTCAGGCGCCAATACTAAACAACTATCGATATCTCACGGTGGTCAACGATTTACGGTTTCTCCTGCAGGAAATGGGTCTGGTTGATCCTCACCGTATAACCTACGATTGGCATGAACTGCCGTGTACAAGGGAAACATTCTTATACCATTCTAAGGTTCAAGCAAGGTTTAATACCGTCGTCTCTCTACTATAGGTAGGTCACTCAGATTTACCATACCATATAGCAAAGCGAATAATAAGAGTAAGTTGGTATGGTGATCAATCCATCCCGCACCCAAATCATTACCTTGTATATGGTTTAGCGAATCTCGCATTCTAACACTCGGTCATCCTCACAAGCATTGCAGAATTTCTCTTGTCAACGAACTAGGTTCGGATAAATCCATTGATTCTGCAAGCCAAACAAACCTCTATTGTTTCTTCACAACTCTCAGGTTTTGCGTAACTCCTATAAGATCGTCTATCGATAAAATCGTAACTTCTTACAGGGTTTTCCCTTCAACAAGAGTGTGCTTGCTTCTTGGCAGGTCCTGGAGCCTGTGGGTTATGGCCCATCTCATCACTTGTAAACCTTGAACTCATCATCGGGCAACTGATCCTTAATCCAACATCCAACTTCCTGGTATTCTTAAATCCATCCAATTGTACTGTCTTCCTTCCTTCTATTGGCACCAAACTAGGACATGATTACTCAGACTCATCATGGAATTTCCATTGATACATATTTCCAACATCATACCTCCTTTATATCTAATAGTACTTCATCTCTTCATCCTCGGGGGATATCCCACATACCGAGATAAAAAAACACTTATACTTATGGAGTCCATACTCCACTTCGTGGAACATCATTATCCCTTCCAGGGTCAAGCGTCCTTACAGGGGAATATTGGCCATCTCTGCATGGCACTTCTTCAACTAGAAAACGTGAAACACATCATGAACTCATGACAGTCCTTCGGGTGACTCCAACTTGTTGGCCACTTCTCCCATACGTTCAAAACTCGGTATGGTCCTATAAATCTCGGGGCTAACTTTCCCTTAACTCCAATAGTTTAACTCCTCGCAGAGGGAACATACGAAGACATGCTCCGTCTCCAATTTCATAGACTACCTCCTTTACATCCAATAATACTCCATACCCTCATATTCTTGGGGTATCCAACATATCGAGATAAAACTCATACTTATTTTGTTCGAAATCCACTTCGTGGAATATCATTACCTTTTTCCAAGGGTCAAGTTTCCTCACAGGGTACTACCCCCTTTAAAATGCACAATCTTCCATAGACCATATTTCTCATATCCTCGAAAATGGTCAAAATCTTTCTTCATAGAGTAACAACTCATAGAATCCAAATCAATACCAATGATGCTAACTTTATTGATTCTCAATTATTACAATCTCCTGCATTCCATTACATGCCTCAATCCGACACCTCACTAATAAAAGAAATGTCCACACTTCTACTACTATATTTCTCGTTGCACTCAACTATTTGTCACAAGTCTCCGTCTCCTTGGGGCATTCTCTGGCAAAGTGCCCTGCTTCATCACAACGGAAACATTTTACTTCTGACATATCTCGAGGTTTCCTTGTGATTATATAGCCTCCTGGGGTCCTCATCTTCCCTTTTGGGCAATCATTGAAGTAGTGTCCTGAATTTTTGCACCTGTAACATGTGATATGACTCAGGTCTCTCTTTGTAGAAATTGGGTTGTTCCTGGGATCCAATCTACTTTTCTTCCTGGACTTTTCCGTTCCAATCAGGGCTTCTATTTCCTGTGGGTCATACTCTACTTCCTCTGTCGGGAATTCTACTAAATCCCCATTCAGACAATTTTGGGAGATGTGTCCTTCTCCACATGAATAGCATGACTTGGTGCAGGGTTTATTTCGTTCTTCTTTGGGTGTGTCCTCCACCTCTTCCTTCATCACAGATTCCTCTAATATTTCCATGAGGCTCTTTTCATTGCTTCTTTCTTCTGCTGGATAGTCCTTTGTACCATGGGGTAGATGTGACACTGAGCAGGGTAGTGGGTAGTCCCTTCACACAAGAAACAAGTGATCTGCCTAGTTGGGCATTCCTCAGCTGGGTGACTTCCTTCACAATTAGGGCATTCATCCTTGTGTTTCTTATGGTTGTGTCCTATTTCTCCACAAGGCTTGTATGCACAAGGTTTCTTCATATCCTTTCCATAAGGCTTCAATTTCTGGGACACAAGACGAGATCTTTGTAGAGTCCACTTAAATTCTTTCCAAGTGGTTACTCCTTGCCATCCATTGATGGTTTGGTACATCGTCCACCAAGTAGCAGCACCTCTTTCAAAACATTGAAGAGCATGCCGGGTCATATCCTTTCCGACTATAGGGTTATTCTTCATGTGATCCTCCATGTTCTGAATCCATCGGTCCGTCTCCAATTGACTCATCGGTCCAGAAAATACAAGCTCATCTCCATTCATCCTCTGTTGGGTCCATGGGTTTGGGGTGAGATAAGAGAGGTCGAGAGGGATGCACACAATACAAACAAAATTTTGAAAAGACAGATTTTTTTTTATTGTGGCTGTCGAAAAAACAACAAACAAATGACAGCTCACAAACGTCGCATCTAACATAGGTATAACAGGGGTTTGGTCTTCTAAAGGTCAATAAGTCTTCAACGTCGCCAAACTCTTCAAGTCTTGTTAATGTCTCCGATGGCTTCTTCCAATCATGCTTGTCCTTCTCAAGTTCTTTTGCCAAATCATCTCTGTTGACGCGAAGTCTCTCGTGACGTCCTTTAAATTTCTGGAGTTGCGTTCCAAACTTCTAGGTTTCAACATCCTTGACATGAACCATGATCCTACTGTCCTTCAGTTCCTGACGAGTCTTTGATGTCTCGAGGTTTTGCTCCTCTAGCTTGGCTACTTTCAGTTTCTGGGTTCTGAGTTCTTCACGAAACACTTCTTTGTCAAAAACTGCTTCCTGAAGGTTCATCTTTAAACTTCCTGATGTAATGTTCCAGATCCTGGTGATACATCGGTCTAAAGTTAAAACTTCATCTTTTGCTGATAGGTGCTCCATCAGTTTTCTACCATCCAATCCTTCCATGCATATGCATGCTTAACTCGGCACGGTGATAATAGCATAAGCGGACGATAACATCATGGATAGCCGTGTTTATGCCCATGTTACTGCCATGAGCTTTCATTCCATAACTGATATCTCCTGTCTTTGGGTTTTCTTAACAAAAACTTTGAGTTCTAATGCTCCATGTTCCGGTCTTTCTCCGATACACCTTGGTCTCGGGTATTGACGGCTTCCATAGTCTGCCAAGTTCCATAAGGGTAACCTTCCTAGGTCATAAAATTTTCTGGGAATTCTTCAGAGCCTTCAAATTCTCCCAGTCTTCGGAGTCTTCAACCGTTGTAGTTTCCATTATCATAATGCACGGTAAAATCCTCTTCATTCCGAATGGTCTTAGTTGTCCGATATCTTGTACTTATTGCAATGGTCTTATCCGTCGAATCTTCGAGTGGTCCAAAAGGAAAAAGGGTATGGTCTCACTTAAAGGGAATATTTGAATAAGCTCAGAAGAGAAGAGAGGTAAAAGATCTTTTTGAAAAGGAAAGTTTTTTGAGAAAATCCTTCCTATGGGCTTGCCAGTTTCTAGGGTCACGTCCTACAGTCAACATGTGCTCTGATACCATCTTGTAGCGACCCGACCCGAATGGATCAAGTCTCTGTGCTTAAGTGTCATCCCTGGATCGGTATGCTGGCACACACAGTACTCGAGGATTTATAACAGAGGTAAATCACATGTATAAAGTAACGTAAATACTATTACCTCAATCCAAAATAGCGGAAGTAACAAGGTTGTGGATTCCCATCAACACCAACGGCAAAGTTGAGTGTAGAAATCGTAACCCTAACGTATCACTTACTCGTCGTAAGATATCCTGCAACATGAAATGTTGCAGCCCGAAAACGGGTCAGCACATGGAATATGCTGGCAATGTAACACATAGAGAGTAATGAACAGAATAATACTATACTACATGCATGTATGGCTGGTGGAAAAAGCTCTATGGTTATAATGTTTTTGCGAAAAGCCAATTTTTCCCTACTTCAAAGGAATAAATTTTATTTAACTATCATGGTGGTTGTGAAACATTGAGATGGTTGACAGCATCTCAATCCCAAATTAAGTATCATCATTAACCCAACAATATTAATTAAAGTAACATGATGAGATCAACGGGATAATCCAAGAACTAGAAACTCAAGATGTCCATAACCGGGGACACGGCTAATCATGATTAGTTTGTACACTCTGCAGAGGTTTGCGCACTTTTCCCCACAAGACTCGATCTCCTCCGTTGGATTTCTCGCACTACATGGTGTTTGAGAAACGGATGATCGAGACACAATCTTTCACAAGCATTTACTCTCTACTCCGGGCAGACCGTTACACCTACAATCCCCCTACATCTGCTAGTCCACCTCTTCAAGAGCTCACACAACTTACTCAACTATGCCAGAGCCCATAATGGCTTGTGGCTGCACACGGAAGTTTCTAGCATGAATAATCTTATGATCCCTTTGAGTCTGGGTGGCGGTCCATAGGATGATCACACGGGTACTCCGGGATATCCAAAAATACAGGCAACACTGGGTTCTCCAGGTGCCTCAATCCACCCAGATGTTTATTTAAGTAGCCACCTTAAGTTGAACCATTAATTAAAATCTCACATCTGTCATGGAAATTCACTCAAACCCAATCCACGTCTACGAGCATAGCATAGCAATATAAGCAAACGTGAAGTAACTCCCAAGGGTTTGATTGTAAACAGGGCAATAGGTACTACCTCATCAACTACTTCCCAATACCCACAATTTAATTAGATCCTAACCATGCATTGTTTGAGGGTTGAATCTAATGCATAAAAAAACTGGGTATGAAAGGGATATGATCAACGTGTGAACTTGCCTGCAATGTTTATGAAGATGATTCACACTCAATACTCTGGATAGATCTACTCGTCACACTCCGGTCAATCTATCGTAAGCAAGCAATGGTAACCACACATAAGCAATCACTCAAAAGATCGAGAAGAACGAAGAAAACAATTCGGAAAACTTCAAAACCAAGCAAATAACTCTTGCGACATAAAACAATTTCTAACAGCACCAAAATTACGTAAATTTGGCCTTATCAGAAAGTTTAGGTCAAGAGCTTCGATTAGCAAAAAGAATCAACTCAAACGGAGCTACGAAACTTAAGTTATGAACAAAAGAAGTTTGAATACAAATCTGTTTGAATTCAAATTTTAAAACTTTCAAAAACATGTTTAAGTTGTTTTACTGGATAGAGGGGATCATAACGAAGACGTGGGCGTTGGTTTCGTTGGATTTGGACCAACGAGCAAAAAGTTGTAGACGTTTGAAGATCAGGGGCTAATCTGTAAATAAATTATTCACAGATGGGTCCCTGGCCGAAAATAACAGAAAAAGAAGAAGCTAAGTAGTGAATGTTCGTTATGAAATCCTAACGAACGAAAAACGTTCGCTAAAACTACCTAAGCAGAAAACATTCGCTAAATAATAATAAAACGAAACGGTTTATTTTAAAAAAAAAAACCGATCTGGATTGGTCCGGTCGGGGTCGGTTTTTTCGTTAAAACCGGCGGCGGATCGGATTAGGGTTTACCGCGGCGGCGGCGGCTCCGGCGAGTCGCATCTCCGGCGAGTGTGGCGACGGCGGGATGGCGCGGTGGCGAGGCGCGGATGCGGCTCCGATGGGCGGCGGCTTCGTCCTCGGCGGCGGGGCAAGGTGCGGGTTGCTCCGGCGAGTGCGCGAGGCGGCGGTGGCGGCAAAACACGGCGGCGGTGGTGAGATCCGGCGGCGGCGGGGCAGCAAGCCACGGCGGGAGGCGGCGGTTGCGGGGATCGAGGGGAGAGGGGGTCCGGGGCCGGCCTTATAAAGGCACGGGGTCGAGGCCTTTCTTTGGCGAGGGAGCATCCGGCGGCGGGGAGATGCCGGACTCCGGCGAGTCCCTGTCGGGCATGATGGGAGCTAGGCGCTGGCGGCGCGGGCTGGGCTGGCTCAGCTGGGCCGGCCCAGTTCGGGAGAGAGGAAGTTTTTTTTTAAACAGCGCAAGGAAAATAAAGAAAACCTTAAATAAATAAAAAATACTATAGGCATATAATATACCAAAATTTTCAGAAAAAGATTTCCTACAGCATGGGCATTTTTGTAAAGTCAAATAAAATCCACACAAATTTTAATAAATCAAACAGTGCTACTGCCTTAATAAATCCAATAAAATCATTTTAAAAATACCAAAATGATTTCAAATTTATTTTTCTCCAATTTTCTGATGTAGGGAATCATGTTACCCTATTTTCTGTATATTTTTATTTTGGAGAAAAATAATTTGAATAAAACTCAAATAACTCCAATATTGAAAAATAATTTCAATGGGACTTTGAATTTAATCCTTTGAAACTCCCAACTCATATTTCATATGTTTTGAAGAAGTCATATTATCTTCTCTCGTGAAAATCATTGAGTTGCATAAAGTTTCAGAAATGGGAAATATTTTCAAATGAAATTCAAATATTTTCAACACCCCTTGCCATTTAAATAAATGGAAGAAGTCATGTCATCTTCTCTCCAGGGTTTTGTGGTGAAAAGAATTTGAATTCATGGAGATCATAAAAGCAAAATGAAAGTTTGGGAAAGTCCTTTTATTCCCTCTCATTTAACTTTCAAAAGATTTCGAATTCCACTCACTTTCAGTCAATCAATCAAACAATCAATCCAATCTATCTATTATTATAACATTCCAAAATTTAGAATTTTGGGCTGTTACAGTTTCTCACTCATGATTGATCTACTGCAGGTGAATGAGGTTTTCAAATGTTGGAAGGAGGAGGACAATAGGAACTTCTGTTATGTCTTAGCATCTAAATTTCTGTGTTAATTTTCTTTGTCGTAGAATAGTTTTGTTTGGCAGTTACTGTTCCTCGGATGTAAAGATATCTTAGATATGTATTGCTGGAATGAATGGTTGTAATATAATAACATTGCACGTTGCTTTGAAAATGTATCAGAACTGGGCTAGGCCCAAGATAGCTTGTGGTGTGATGTGTTGTAATATCAATGGCATAATAAAAATTTTTGGATTGGATCAATTTTTTCGGAACTGGGCTAGGCCCAAGTTATATTGGACAATTATTTTTTAGGGAAAAACATGAGAGGCCCAGCAAAGAAATGGCCCAGAAAAATACATGATCAAAAAGAAAATCTGCTGTTAAAAGGGCCACGCAAAGAAATCAATAAGGCTGAATTGTTGGGCCAGACCCATGTAGCTAATAAAAGCACAGGAAAAAATACATTAAAAAGGCCGAATTGTTGGGCTAGGCCCATGTAGAAAATCGAATTGGACCGGGCTGATTCTTGTGCCACATCAGATTGCCACGTCGGATGCCTACGTGGCCTGAGGAGGCTGCTAGTGACCAAAACAAAACAGTAGGCATATTTTGGTCGTAAACGTCTACGACCTTCTCACAGAGAAGGTCGTTAATTTCAGTTTACGACTGCCAGCTTTTGACCATCTGTTTTTGGTCACAAAAAGGTCACAAAATGGAAAATAATGACCATTCAGTGACCAATAGTCAAGGTCACAAGTTGATATATTTCTTGTAGTGATATCAAACGGAGTCCAAACGGGATAAAAACTGACAGAGATTTTTTTGGGAATATTTATGATTTTTGGGAACAAGAATCAACGCGAGACGATGCCCGAGGGGGCCACGAGGCAGGGGGCGCGCCCCAGGGGGGCAGGCGCGCCCCTGACCCTCGTGGACACCCTGTAAGGCGGTTGGAGCCCTTCTTTCGCCACAATAAAGCTAATATCCGGATAGAGATCGTGTCCAAAATTCAGCCCAATCGGAGTTACTGATCTCCGGTTATAAAAGAAACGGTGAAAGGCCAGATCTGGGAACGCAGAAACAAAGAGAGAGAGACAGAGAGACAGATCCAATCTCGGAGGGGCTCTCGCCCCTCCCATGCCATGGAGACCATGGACTAGAGGGGAAACCCTTCTCCCATCTAGGGAGAAGGTCAAGGAAGAAGAAGAAGAAGGGGGGCTCTCTCCCCCTCTCTCCCGGTGGCGCCGGAACGCCGCCGGGGCCATCATCATCACCGCAATCTACACCAACACCTCCGTCATCTTCACCAACATCTCCATCACCTTCCCCCATCTATCTACAGCAGTGCACTCTCCCGCAACCCATTGTACCCTCTACTTGAACATGGTGCTTTATGCTTCATATTATTATGCAATGATGTGTTGCCATCCTATGATGTCTAAGTAGTTTCGTTGTCCTATCGGTAATTGATGAATTGCTATGATTGGTTTAATTTGCTTGTGGTTATGTTGCTGTCCTTTGGTGCCCATCATATGAGCGCGCGCGTGGATCACACCATTGGGTTAGTTGTATGTTGATAGGACTATGTATTGGAGGGCAAGAGTGACAGAGGCTTCAACCTAGTATAGAAATTGATGCATACGGGATTGAAGGGGGACCAATATATCTTAATGCTATGGTTGGGTTTTACCATAATGAACGTTAGTAGCTGCGGATGCTTGATAATAGTTCCAATCATAAGTGCATAGAATTCCAAGTCAGGGATGACATGCTAGCAGTGGCTTCTCCCACATAAAACTTGCTATCGGTCTAGTAAAGTAGTCAATTGCTTAGGGACAATTTTGCAACTCCTACCACCACTTTTCCACACTCGCTATACTAACTTTATTGCTTCTTTATCTAAACAGCCCCTACTTTTTATTTACGTGCTCTTTATTATCTTGCAAACATATCCAAAAACACCTACAAAGTACTTCTAGTTTCATACTTGTTTTAGGTAAAGCGAACGTTAAGCGTGCATAGAGTTGTATTGGTGGTCGATAGAACTTGAGGGAATATTTGTTCTACCTTTAGCTCCTCGTTGGGTTCGACACTCTTACTTATCGAAAGAGGCTACAATTGATCCCCTATACTTGTGGGTTATCAAGACCTTTTTCTGGCGCCGTTGCCGGGGAGCAATAGCGTGGGGTGAATATTCTCATGTCTGCTTGTTTGCGTTATCACTAAGTAATTTTTATTTGTTGTTCTTAGTTGTTTTCTATCTTTAGTTATGGGTAGGAAACGCAAAATACCAAAAAAATTAGTTGTACCTACTGAACCAATGGTTGAAGAACCACTCAAAATATATCACACTCCTGAAGCTTTTTACTTGGATCATCTTCGATCCCTTTGTGCTCGTGCTGAAACCCCAACTAGCTTAGTTGAGGGCAAATCTTTAGATGAGCATGCTTGTTATGTGCGACATCGCTTATCTCAAAAAGGGAAACTTTTACTGGATCAAATTCATCATTTGCAATGCTATGCTTGGAATTTATGTGAAATATACGATGTTACTTGTTGTTCTGAAAACCCTAAGAAACACCTTCCCTACCAATGTGAGTTTAGTGATAATGGAATCGTATCTTCGTATGCTAAGGGTGTTTATAATTACTATGATGTTCAACAAATTGAAGAATTTGTTGCTTTTAAGGGTGCTTATGAAATTGCTTCTTTGATTGAAAAGTATGATGCTACTCTTTACAAGTCTGAAAATTTTGCCATACTTGAATATTGTTATGATAATTATGCTTATAATGCCTATGTTAAACCATATATTGAGGACTCCTCCGCTGTCCAAGAAGAGACTAATATTTTGCAGGAGTCTATGGAAGAAGAAATTGATGAAACTGTGAGCTCATTGGATGAAAAAGATGAGGAGGAGAGCAAAGAACAAAAGGAGGAAAAGCGGATTGATCACCCGTGCCCACCTTCTAATGAGAGTAACTCTTCAACTCATACATTGTTTAATTTACCTTCGTGCTTACCGAAGGATGAATGCTATGATGATTGTTATGATCCCGTTGATTCTTTTGAAATATCCCTTTTTGATGATGCTTGCTATGCTTGTGGCCAAGATGCCAATATGAATTATGCTTATGGAGATGAACTTGCTATAGTTCCTTATGTTAAACATGAAATTGTTGCTATTGCACCCACGCATGATAGTCCTATTTTCTTTTGAATTCTTCAAAATACACTATATCAGAGAAGTTTGTGCTTATTAAAGATATATTGATGGGTTGTGTTTTACTACTACACATGATGGTTTTGATAGATATAATATGCATGTGCTTGCTGCTCCTACTTGCAATTATTATGAGAGAGGAACTACATCTCTGCCTCTCCATGTTTCCAATACGATAAAATTGCAAGAAACTGTTTATACTATGCATTGGCCTTTACTATGTGTGCATGAATTGTTCTTTTATGACATGCCGATGCATAGGAAGAGAGTTAGACTTCGTCATTACAAGATATATGTTACTTTTTGCTCACTACTAAATCAAAAATCATTGCTAATTAAAATTGGCTTTGATATACCTTGGGATCCGGGTGGATCCATTACTTGAGCACTATATGCCTAGCTTAATGGCTTTAAAGAAAGCGCTGCCAGGGAGACAACCCGGAAGTTTTAGAGAGTCATTTATTTCTGTTGAGTGCTTTTATAAAGTTTCAAAACAAAAAAATAAAGAGGGGAAACCAAAACTTTTCAAAAAGGAAAGTGAAAGTGAGAGAGACAAGCATTGTTGAAGTGGGAGAGCTCCTTGAACTTTGTTCATGCTCACAGAAACTTTGTGAATCTTAATTACAGAAAAATTTCAATAAAAATAATTATCCCCTTGTACAATTCCATTGTATTATAAAAATAATGTGCCAAGGTTTGCCTTTAGGATGTTTACAACGCTTGTTGGTTTGTGCGGTGCAGGACAGAAACTTTGGCTGTAGTGCGCAATTTTACATTTTTTACTGGAATGTCAAATGGTTCTGAAACATTTTGCACTGTATTTTTATACAAATTTTTTATTTTTCCTAATTTTTGCATAATTTTTGGAGTAACATAAGTATGGTCAATGTTCAGATTACTACAGACTGTCCTGTTTAAGACAGATTCTGTTTTTGATGCATAGTTTGCTTGTTTTGATGAAACTATCGATTCTATCAGTGGATTAAGCCATGGAAAAGTTATATTACAGTAGCTACAATGCAAATACAAAATATGAATTGGTTTGCAACAGTACTTAGAGTAGTGATTTGCTTTATTATACTAACGGATCTTACCGAGCTTTCTGTTGAGTTTTGTGTGGATGAAGTGTCGAAGATCGAGGATGTCTCGATGTGAGGAGAAGAAGGAGAAGCAAGAGCTCAAGCTTGGAGATGCCCAAGGCACCCCAAGTAAATATTCAAGGATACTCAAGCGTCTAAGCTTGGGGATGCCCCGGAAGGCATCCCATCTTTCTTCAACAAATATCGGTATGTTTTCGGATTCGTTTCGTTCATGCGATATGTGCAAACCTTGGAGCGTCCTTTGCATTTAGTTTTCACTTTTCTTTTATGCACCACTGGTATGAGATAGTACATGGTTGATTTATAGAATGCTCATTGCACTTTACTTATATCTTTTGAGTATGGCTTTATAGAATGCTTCATGTGCTTCACTTATATAATTTGAAGTTTGGATTGCCTGTTTCCCTACACATAGAAACCGCCATTTGTAGAATGCTATTTTGCTTCACTTATATTTGTTAAAGCGTGGGCATATCTTTTGTAGAAAGAATTAAACTCTCTTGCTTCACTTATATCTATTTAGAGAGATGACAGGAATTGGTCATTCACATGGTTAGTCATAAAATCCTACATAAAACTTGTAGATCACTGAATATGATATGTTTGATTCCTTGCAATAGTTTTGCGATATAAAGGTGGTGATATTAGAGTCATGCTAGTTGAGTAATTGTGAAATTGATAAATACTTCTGTTGAGTTTTGCAAGTCCCGTAGCATGCACGTATGGTAAACGTTGTGTTACAAATTTGAAGCATGGGGTGTTCTTTGATTGCTTTCCTTATGAGTGGTGGTCGGGGACGAGCGATGGTCTTTTCCTACCAATCTATCCCCCTAGGGGCATGCATAGTAGTAATTTTCTTCGAGGGCTAATAAACTTTTGCAATAAGTATATGAGTTGTTTATGACTAATGTGAGTCCATGGATTATACGCACTCTCACCCTTCCATCATTGCTAGCCTCTTCGGTACCGTGCATTGCCCTTTCTCACCTCGAGAGTTGGTGCAAACTTCTCTGGTGCATCCAAACCCCGTGATACGACACGCTCTATCACACATAAGCCTCCTTATATCTTCCTCAAAACAGCCACCATACCTACCTATCATGGCATTTCCATAGCCATTCCGAGATATATTGCCATGCAACTTCCATCATCATCATATACATGACTTGAGCATTCATTGTCATATTGCTTTGCATGATTGTAAGATAGCTAGCATGATGTTTTCATGGCTTGTCCTTTTTTGATGTCATTGCTACGCTAGATCATTGCACATCCCGGTACACCGCCGGAGGCATTCATATAGAGTCATATTTTTGTTATAGTATCGAGTTGTAATATTGAGTTGTAAGTAAATAAAAGTGTGATGATCATCATTATTGGAGCATTGCCCCAGTGAGGAAAGGATGATGGAGACTATGATTCCCCCACAAGTCGGGATGAGACTCCGGACTTTAAAAAAAGAGGCCAAAGAAGCCCAAATAAAAAAGAGAGGCCAAAGAAGCCCACCAAAACAAAAAAAAAAACAAAAAAAATGAGAGAAAAAGAGAGAAGGGGCAATGTTACTATCCTTTTACCACACTTGTGCTTCAGAGTAGCACCATGTTCTTCATATAGAGAGTCTCTTGAGTTATCACTTTCATATACTAGTGGGAATTTTCATTATAGAACTTGGCTTGTATATTCCGATGATGGGCTTCCTCAAATTCCCGAGGTCTTCATGAGCAAGCAAGTTGGATGCACACCCACTTAGTTTCCAGTTTGAGCTTTCATACACTTATAGCTCTTAGTGCATCCGTTGTATGGCAATTCCTACTCCTCACATTGACATCAATTGATGGGCATCTCCATAGCCCGTTGATTAGCCACGTCGATGTGAGACTTTCTCCTTTTTGTCTTCTCCACACAACCTCCATCATCATATTCTATTCCACCCACAGTGCTATGTCCATGGCTTGCGCTCATGTATTGCGTGAGGTTTGAAAAGGCTGAAGCGCGTTAAAAAATATGAACCAATTGCTTGGCTTGTCATCGGGGTTGTGCATGATGGGAGCATTTTGTGTGACAGAAATGAAGCATGGCCAAACTATATGATTTTGTAGGGATGAGCTTTCTTTGGCTATGTTATTTTGAGAGGACATAATTTCTTGGTTAGTATGCTTGAAGTATTATTGTCTTAATGTCAAATGATAGACTATTGCTTTGAATCACTCGTGTCTTAATATTCATGCCATGATTAGATTATGTGATCAAGATTATGCTAGGTAGCATTCCACATCAAAAATTATCTTTTTTATCATTTACCTACTCGAGGACGAGCAGGAATTAAGCTTGGGAATGCAGATACGTCTCCGTCGTATCTATAATTTTTGATTGTTCCATGCCAATATTCTATGACTTTCATATACTTTTGGCAACTTTTTATACCATTTTTGGGACTAACATATTGATCCAGTGCCCAGTGCCAGTTCATGTCTGTTGCATGTTTTTTGTTTCGCAGAAAACCCATATCAAACAGAGTGCAAACGGGATAAAAACTGACGGAGATTTTTTTGGAATATTTATGATTTTTGGGAAGAAGAATCAACGCGAGACGATGCCCGAGGGGGCCACGAGGCAGGGGGCGCCCCTGACCCTCGTGGACACCCCGTAAGGCGGTTGGGGCCCTTCTTTCGCCGCAAGAAAGCTAATATCCGGATAGAGATCGTGTCCAAAATTCAGCCCAATCGGAGTTACGGATCTCCGGTTATAAAAGAAACGGTGAAAGGCCAGATCTGGGAACGCAGAAACAGAGAGAGAGACAGAGAGATAGATCCAATCTCGGAGGGGCTCTCGCCCCTCCCACGCCATGGAGACCATGGACCAGAGGGGAAACCCTTCTCCCATCTAAGGAGAAGGTCAAGGAAGAAGAAGAAGAAGGGGGGCTCTCTCCCCCTCTCTCCCGGTGGCGCTGGAACGCCGCCGGGGCCATCATCATCACCGCAATCTACACCAACACCTCCGCCATCTTCACCAACATCTCCATCACCTTCCCCCATCTATCTACAGTGGTCCACTCTCCCGCAACCCGCTGTACCCTCTACTTGAACATGGTGCTTTATGCTTCATATTATTATGCAATGATGTGTTGCCATCCTATGATGTCTTAGTAGATTTTCGTTGTCCTATCGGTAATTGATGAATTGCTATGATTGGTTTAATTTGCTTGTGGTTATGTTGCTGTCCTTTGGTGCCCATCATATGAGCGCGCGCGTGGATCACACCATTGGGTTAGTTGTATGTTGATAGGACTATCAATTGGAGGGCAAGAGTGACAGAAGCTTCAACCTAGCATAGAAATTGATGCATACGGGATTGAAGGGGGACCAATATATCTTAATGCTATCGTTGGGTTTTACCTTAATGAACGTTAGTAGTTGCGGATGCTTGCTAATAGTTCCAATCATAAGTGCATAGAATTCCAAGTCAGGGATGACATGCTAGCAGTGGCCTCTCCCACAAAAAACTTGCTATCGGTCTAGTAAAGTAGTCAATTGCTTAGGGACAATTTCACAACTCCTACCACCACTTTTCCACACTCGCTATACTAACTTTATTACTTCTTTATCTAAACAGCCCCTACTTTTTATTTACGTGCTCTTTATTATCTTGCAAACCTATCCAAAAACACCTACAAAGTACTTCTAGTTTCATACTTGTTTTAGGTAAAGCGAACGTTAAGCGTGCGTAGAGTTGTATCGGTGGTCGATAGAACTTGAGGGAATATTTGTTCTACCTTTAGCTCCTCGTTGGTTTCGACACTCTTACTTATCGAAAGAGGCTACAATTGATCCCCTATACTTGTGGGTTATCAATAACACACGGTTGTTATCTTTGGACCGTGTGCGATGTTTCTTGTTCCCAATCCCGCCTGCATCGAAAATATCTGCCCGCCTCGAGGGTTTTTCTTTTTCATAACACACGGTTGTTATCTTCGGACCGTGTGCAATGCACTATCATCAAAATTTTCAATAGCCCGGCATTTCACTCCCGTGTTTGACTCCCGCGTAGTAAAATTTTCAGTACCCGCGCCATTTCCTCAAACACCCCGCGCCCCCCCTCCACACACACACACACACACACCAAAACCTCCTCGGGCGTGCGCGCACACACACACACACACCCTCCCTCACTCGAAACCCTAGCAAAGTCCCCGCCGCCGCCGCAAGGCCTCCATTGTCAACATCTGCCGGTTTGCCCGTGCAGCTTACCCACCGATCTCCATACCCAGGCCGCCCTGAGTTTCTTAGATGACGCCTGCCAAACGCCCCCTTTCCCACAGATCCCCCTCCCCATCCCCCACTCCAGAGCATCACAGCCTAAGCCCGGCTACGCTTCCCGTGGAGCTCGAGGAGCGACTAGCCCAAAAGAGGTGTATAGCGGTCTCTTCGCCCGACGTCGCCGAGGAAGCTGACGACCATTACCGGTGGCAGACACTCAAGCAGCGGGCTAGAGTATGCGGGCATGTCTCGTCCGCCGGCTATGACATCGAGGTCATCGACAGCGACGCCCTGAGGCGGGCTGTGTCACAGGCTAAGTGGCCCACCCCCAACCCCTCGGGTTCAACCGCCGTCGATCTCATCCATGGCCCCGCCGCTGATCTCCTCTGGCTCGCTGTCAACAATTTGCCATTCTACATCGCCATCGAGCCCCTTTTGTCATTTTTGAAGGACATGTTCTGCGACGCTGGCTTGGGATCCACAGCTTCCAAGTTAGACCTCATCGACGGTGACCACGAGGAGGGCACCCTCTCCGGCTCTTCCAAGGGGAAAGAGCCCATCTGCTCTTCCAAGGGGAAATCGCCCGTCTGCGACATTAGGGATGGCACCCTACAGCCGTGCTTTTCCAAGGGGAAGGAGCCCATCTGCGACAACATGGAGTGCATCCAGGGTCCGTGCTCTTCCCATGGGAACGAGCCCATCTGTGACAAGTGAGGAAACCCATGATTTGTTTATTTCAGTTGTTCACAATGTGATGCTCTATATGTGTACTTATTTATTGTGCAGTACATTTCATCAATCCAGTTTTAAACATACCGATAGGAATGCATATATTTGCCTGTTGTTAAGCCTGTTATAGCTAGCATATGCCTCTTTTAAAGTTTTTTGATTGTTCGGTTGTTTGTAGTTAACATATGTTCAGTTTCAAATGCTATCTTTGGTTGTTCATAGTATGCCTTGTTTATGCCATTTATTCACAACGTGATGTTCTATATGTGCAAGTATGAACTGTGCAGTTCAATTTCATCAGTACCAGTTTCAACAATACCACTATGAATGACTACATTTGGTTGCTGCATCTTGTAGTTAACACGCCTTTCCATTTTTATTTAACCATAACCAGTGTACTTAGACCGGCACAATACCAGTTTGAATGACCATGTTTGCTTGTTGTTAAATGTTAGGCCTGTTGCAGTTAGCACACCTTTCCACTTGTTTTGCTTTACTAGCGTGCTTAAACCTACACATTGAAGCTATCTTTTGGAGATTATTTTGTCTGCCATGTGTAATTTTGGTTGATGTTTAGCCTATTGTGCTTAACATGCTTCTTGATGTACCTACACAGGACAATTTTGGGAACGACTGTTGTTTTCCATCGAGGTTAGTTTCATCCCATGGCTTATATCTGTTCACTGTTCAGGATATCCGTAGCTGGTACCATATAGGCCGGCGGCTGATAAGGGACTAATCGGTGAATCGGACTTTTAAATGAATATATCTGCAATCCATTTTTCCCTTAGGTTAACTAGGGCCATATGTAATATATCTGAGGCTACATAGCAACATGAACTGTACTTAATGTCTAAATATGCAATCCTAGGCTACATAGCAACAAGGAAGAGTGTTACATTAATGTTCTAATGATGTCTAGATATACGTAGAAGAGCAGCAGCAGCAACAGCAACAACATAGCCCTGTTTGGATACTCAACTTAGCTAGAGGTTAGAGTTAGTTTCTAGCTCATTACTAACCCTGAACTAACTCCATCCAAAGAGTTGTTTGGATGGTAGGGTTAGATTGACAATAAATGCACTAGGAGAACTAGCTCCAATTAGCACCTCTTGGGTTGGATACTAGTTTTTTTGGGTAGGTTATAGATGCAACTAGCTCAAACTAGCCCTCATGTTTAGATATACTTTAGGGCTATTTGAGCCCGAACTAACTCAAACTAACTGTAACCCGTGGATACAACAGCAGATAATTTGTAAGAATGAACTAAACTCCTTCCGGCCCATAATATAAGATGTTAATTCATCTAATATGTGAGTATATTGGATGTTATAAGATACTCCCTCTGTTCCTAAATATTTGTCTTTTTAGAGATTTCAAATGGACTACCACATACGGATGTATATAGACATATTATAAAAGAGTGTTGTACTACATCATTGTGCAATTGCTGTTTAGCTTCTAATATTAACTTGGTGCTTTTAGGTACATATGTCATTGGTAAAGATCCGCGTTTCGACCCTTTCTGCGTATGGGGAAATGAGATATCGATGAACCAGCATCAAGTGAGGAAGCTGATAAAGATTGTTAGTAAAATGGGTCCAAAGATGGCAATTAAACTATTTGTTTACACTTTATCCAAGACAACAGCGAACAACAGGATGGTAAGTAAGAACTCTGCGGCCTTCTTTTTACTGCCCATAATGAGTTGTGTTAGATGACAATGTCTGAAATCTTATTCCTTTGCAGTGGTTGCCAAAGCAGTTTACTCAAGATTACCTCTCAAACTACATGATTGGTGGGCATGCAAAGGTTAAAGTATTTCTACCAGAACACGATGATTATCTAGATGTTTTCATGAAGATCGTGAAGGATGGGCGGTCGGCCATCACAAGGGGTTGGACTAGATTCGTGCGTGCCTTCTGCACGGAGGAGGGCACAATATGGGCATTCCGCTCACCTTGTTCAGCAACCAGAATATATTTCGCCTCTTTCTTTACCGTCTTTAATAGTACAAGTATACAACTGTGGTTCATCATTCTTTATGGTTCTTATGTAATTCTTGAACATATGTACCTATGAATCGAATAATGCATTGGTTGTTTGAACCTGATGGATATGAATAAAGCTGTAGCATACATTCAAATTCAAATCCAAATCCGGTACATTTTGGAAAAGTAGCAATTAAATTATGGTGAAATTACGCTCTCCAGGTTGTTACGGCACACACGGTTGGTAAAACACAAACGTTTGCGATATGCACCATAATCTGAGACGGTTCACAGAGAGGAAACGTGTGCAAGCATGCTCACAGTTGCCGTTTGCAAAGCGTGTGTGATGTTAGACAATATCACAAATGGTTTGGGCAAACTAAACGTTTGTGTTAGTTGCCTTATCGTACACGATTCGCAACCATGAATTGTTTCTGATGAAGTATGCATCGTAAACGTTGCACCACGGAATAGCATGTGCGATAGTTGTCGTGTACGACGATGTTACGATGGTCCGATGTTTCGTAATCCTGTCCGACACTCGTACGACGATTAGCTAATCTTCTTAACGGTGAACCATTTGTGATGGGCCGCGCATCATACACGTTCTATAATAGTGAACCGTTTGTGATGGGCCGCGCATCGTAAACGTAGCACCACAGGATACCGACTGCGATGGCAATGCGAGCAGAAACGAGTAGGAGTACTGTAGGGGCCCTATCCCCGACGGTTTCTGGATCGTGTGGGAAGGATCCCCCTATCGCCCACACTCACTTGGAGACGGTTCCAAATGTCGTCGCGGAAAGGGGTTTTAAACCGTTTGTTTAGGACCGACGCGCACCAGTGCCATGCATTCAAACAGTACTGTAAACTAAGCATTTCAACCATGACAAAGTAACTATCATAAGCAATATTCATTTAAATAATTAAATGCATGAAATAACTCATATTCAAGTTGGGAAAAATCATAGATATTGAAATGACACCATACAAATGTTGGTGTGGCTTGCCTTAGTGCAGAGGAGGTTCACACTCCTCCTGCTTATCTTCAAGACAAGCTTCTCCCTCTGAAAATAATTAAAAACAGCAAAAGAAAATATCAAGAATCATTCTAAAAATCACCAAAAATTCTAGACAGCTGAGAAAAAACTACATTTCGGTGTGCTGCTAGAACTTTTCAAAACAAACACAATGCAAAAAATAATCAACTCATTTGGACTTATGGTTTAAAAGTTATGGATGGTCAAAGTTTTTGGTCAAAATATTTGAATTAAATTCAATTAAAAGAATTCCAGGGGGTGACGTCGAAAGCGTATTTTGAGAATATGCCTCCACTCGTACCGCTTCGGGCGCGAGTGAAGAGGCTGACAGTGGGCCCTGCCTGTCAGGTGTGGAGAGAGAGAGAGAGAGAGAGAGAGACAGAGGGGTGGCGGTGCTCCGCCGGAGCTCACGCTGGCGAGGAGGGCTCGTCGGCCGATCTGAGAGGGATAGAAAGCTAGAGGGGGTCACGGCGCACCTGCCTGTACCCATGGCTCGTCGAGAGGTGGCCGGAGCAGCTCGGAATCAACCTCCCAAGCGGCGGCTGCGGTCGGGTTTCGCCGGAGTTGAAGAAGACGACGGAGAGTGGCGGTTCCAGGGGCTCCAACTGGGTCAGCAGGCACCAGTGAAGCACCAGGGAGTCACCGGAGAAGTGGCACGAGCTCGAGAGGGGCTGGATGAGTGGGGGAAAGCTGAGGGGATCGCCGGCGAGCTCAAGATTGAGGATGGCAGCCCGAGGCCTGCCTGGCCGGGCTACGGCTCCTCTACTACTTGTGGTGGATGGCGGAGTGGATGAGTGAGCTCGGAGAGGCCTGGGGGCTCGGTATTTATAGGCGGAGGGGATGGGGGTTCGCGGCTCCGCCGAAGCTCTTTGGAAGCGGCGCGGCGACGAGCAGTGCCGGGGAGGGGTGGAGAGGGCTCAGCGATCACGCGGCCACTTTGGAGCTTGCGGACGAGCACAAGAGCGCGGGTGCGGACGAAGACAGTGGCACGGGGTGCACTGTAGCTTTGGCCGCGTCGTGCCCATGCTCGCTGCGGCGGCTCCGGCATCGGCGAGCGCCAGGGAGAGGTTAAGGGTGATGAGACGAAGCTAGTGGCGTGGTGCGGCAGTCGTCGGTGAGCTCTGAGACGAGCACGCGTTGAACAGAAGCACGGGCGCAGCGCAGAGCGCGTCGAACGCGTTGCCAGGGTCGTGTCCTCACACGGTCACCACGCTAGCTTGGTCAAAACGATGCCCAGGCGATGCCAAACCGTGTCTAGTGTGTTGTCCGTGCGGTGTTTAGTCTAGAGGAAGAGATGGCACACTGCCAGGCCGACCAGATGGAACGTGAGCTAGCAAGCAAGTTTCTGGTCAGAAACTTTGGCACTGTTTTTGGAGAAATTCTAGAAAGAGTTTAGGGCCAATCTCGTGGGGTTAAGGTTTTCTTAGGAGGGTAATGAGGCTCAAGAAAAATCAGCCTCATAAGATCAAGGAAAAATATACTTGCTGTAGAAACTGCATTTTGAGGCCAGAACATAAATGATTTTCTATAGCAAAAATATTCTAAAAACTTATGCAATATTTTTGCTCAGGGAGGTGTGCCAAGGTCCACAGAATATTTGGGAATTTTCTTAGATTTTTGGGTGCAAGAAAAATAAGGGTTGCTTTGGAGCATATGTTGCTGAATTGAATTTCAGAGAGGAAAATGAATATTTTTCTTTTATGAAAAATGTTCCTTGGGTCATTTTGAGATTTTTCAGAGAAAGAATGATGATATTGAGACGGATGGGTCACTTGGGTGAAAATCAAGGACATGCCCAAGTGTTTAAGTCCATTTGAATTGATTCAAAACTCCAAATTCAAAATCAGTCGCAAAGAAGTCCGGAAAAAGAGAGAAGGCAAAAACTAGGCTATCACAAACCTCCCCCACTTAGGATGAATCTCGTCCTCGAGATTCAGTTGCTTGGGAAAACAATTCTGGGTAGGCTGTCCTTCAAAATTCCTCTTTCCCAAGTTGCTTCTTCCTCGGTGTGATGCTCCCACTGAACCTTATAAAACTTTATCACTTTACTGCGAGTGACTCTTTATGTCTCATCCAATATTCTGAACGGTCTCTCCTCATATGTTAAATCTTTAACAAGCTCTATTTCTGCCATATCAGTCCTTTTCTCGGGTGGCAAAATACACCTTCTTAACTGTGAGACATGGAACACATCGTGCACTTCTGACAATTCTGGTGGCAATTCCAACTAATAAGCAACTGTGCCAACTCTGGTCATAACTGGGAACGGACCAATATATCTGGGTGCCAGTTTTTCTCGGGTCTGAAATCTCTTGACTCTTTTCATGGGTGTGACTCGGAGGTACACATGCTCTCCGGGTTCAAAACTGATCTGAGAGTGCTTCACATCATAATAACTCTTCTGTCGGGACTTAGCCAACTACAGTCTATCTCGGATTTCCTTGACTTGCTTTTCAGCCTCCATCATTAAATCAGTTCCGAAAATGCGGCTATCTCTGGTTTGAGACCAGTTTAGCGGAGTGCGGCACTTACGGCCATACAGAGCTTCATAAGTTGACATCTTCAGGATGGTTTGGAAACTTTTGTTGTAGGAGAACTCAGCATACGGCAGGCAATCTTCCCACTTGGGTCCTTGGGCAGAGCACATGCTTGGAGCATATCTTCAAGTATCTGGTTTACTCGCTCAGACTGCCCGTCTGTCCGAGGATGATAGGCTGTGCTGTATTTTACGGCAGTCCCCAAGGCTTGATGGAGACGTGACCGGAATGCTGAGGTAAAGAGAGAACCTCGGTCTAAAGGGATTGTTCTTGGCACTCCATGCAAACTGATGATTCTGGACACATATAACTGTGCGAGTTGATCGGCTCGGTAGGTGGTTCGAATGGGAATGAAGTGTCAGGGTGTCCACCATGACCCATACTGCATCATTGCCTCGGTGAGTCCTTGGTAGGCCTATGATGAAGTACATGCAGATATCATCCCACTTCCACTGTGAAATGGGTAGGGGTTGAAGAAGTTTGGTGGGTTTCTAGTGTTCCGCCTTCACTTTGTTGCATATATCGTAGCAAGCGACAAAGTATACGATGTCTTTCTTCATTCCATCCCACCAAAATATCCGTCGAAGGTCTTCGTACATTTTGGTACCTCCTGGGTGAATCGAGTATGAAGATTCATGCTCCTCTGCCAATATTTTCTTTCTCAGGTATGCTTGCTCACGTATGCAAATCCTTCCTCGAAACCTTAGAGTACCTTGCTTATCTTTAGAGAAATCCTGGGTCTTGCCTTCTTGCATGCGCGTGACATGTTTTTGCAGGACTGGGTCATTTTGCTGGGCCATGCGGACTTCATCCTCGAGAGTAGGAGTGACTTCCAATATATTGGCAAGGCCCGCATCAACAATAACCAAATTGAGCTGAGCGATCTCTTCTTGGAGTTTGGGAGGCAAGGACTCTATCAGGGCGTTCAAGCTGGCAGGCTTGCGGCTGAGAGCATCGGCAACAACATTAGCCTTACCGGGGTGGTAATTGATTCCAAGATCATAATCCTTGACCAACTCGAGCCATCTTCGCTATCTAAGGTTTAAGTCCGGTTGAGTGAATATATACTTGAGATTCTTGTGGTCGGTAAATATCTGACACCTTTTTCCAATGAGGTAGTGTCTCCAAATTTTTAGAGCATGCACAACTGCGGCCAACTCCAAATCATGTGTTGGATAGTTCCCTTCGTGAGGTCGTAGCTGCCGAGATGCGTATGCTACAACCTTGCCATCTTGCATGAATACACATCCAATGCCTCTCCTAGAAGCGTCACAGTATACATCAAAGTTGTGTTAGATGTCTGGAAGGGTCAACACAGGTGCTGTTGTCAGCCTGGTCTTTAGCTCATTGAAGCTTTTCTCACAGTCCTCAGTCCATTCAAATTTCTTATCTTTCTTGAGGAGCTCTGTCATTGGCTTGGCAATCTTAGAGAAACCTTCGATGAAGCAGTGGTAGTATCCGCCTAATCCAAGGAAACTCCGGATCTCAGATACTTCCGTGGGTGCCGTCCAATCAAGCATGCCCTTCACCTTACTTGGATCCACGGCTATGCTTTCTGCTGAGAGAACATGCCCTAAAAATCCGACTTGCTTGAGCCAAAACTCACATTTGATGAATTTCGCATATAGCTGATGGTCACGGAGCCTTTGCAAAACTGCTCTGAGGTGTTCCTTGTGTTCTTCTTCCCCTTTCGAGTATATGAGGATGTCATCGATGAAGACCACCACAAACTTATCCAAGAAATCTATGAATACCTTATTCATCATATGCATGAAGAAAGCAGGGGCATTGGTGAGGCCGAAAGACATAACTGTATATTCGTAAAGACCGTATCGAGTAGTGAACACGGTCTTAGGAATATCTTCCTTCTTAATCTTGAGCTGGTGGTATCCGGTCCTCAATCAATCTTGGAGAATACTTTTGCCCCACTGAGTTGATCAAACAAATCATCAATCCTCTGTAGTGGATATTTGTTTTTGATAGTGACATCATTCAACTGACGGTAATCCACACACATCCGGAGATTGTCGTCTTTCTTGTCCACAAATATTGCGGGTGATCCCCATGGTGAAGAGCTCGGATGGATGTATCCTTTCTGAAGCATCTCATCAAGCTGTTTCTTTAATTCCACTAATTCTGATGAAGGCATCATAGTACTTCTTGTATAACGATGCGGTCCCCGGCACAAGATCAATTGCAAACTCAAGCTCCCGGTCTGGTGGCATTCCTGGTAATTCCTCAGGGAATACATCTGGAAACTCACTGACCGCAGGAATTAACTCCAATTCTTCAGCTACAGTGGTGAAGACCATTTCTTTCTTGGGTATGCTCCTACGGGCATAGAATTTTTTGGTTCGACCTTCCTGGCTTGTCAAGATGACTTCTCTAGTCGCACAGTTGATGCACACTTGATATTGGCTCAACCAGTTCATCCCTAAAATAATATCCAACTTGGCAGACTCGATGACTATCAAGGAAGTTGGGAAATAGAGTCCCTTGATATCAATTTCCAAATTACAGCAGACCAGATTGCTTCTGAGCAAGGATCCCAGGGATTGTACCATCATACTTTTTCCCAAAATCGAGCAAGGAGACTTGTCTTGGGCAACAAAACTCCGCGAAATAAAAGAGTGGGAAGCCCCAGAGTCAAATAAAATTATTGTAGGTATGCTATTAACAGGAAACATACCAATGATGACTTCCGGGTCCTCTTGGGCTTCGTCTACGGAGAGGTGGTGAACTTGCCCTTGGATGGTCCTCTGGACATGGTATGGCCCCATGTGGTTGACTTGCGGCCTGACTGGGGCATTTGGCTTGCCATTCTTAGGGCACTATCTAGCATAATGTCCGGTTTGCCCACAATTGATGCATGAATTGTTGCGCTGACATTCTCCGTGCGCCGGGCTGGTTACGACATTCTTGACTTGAGTAGTGGTCTTGGTCACGTTCTGCTGCCAATTGGGCTTGTACTCAACCTGAGTCTGCTGCCAGGTACGAGCCTTCTGCACTGGTTGTCCATCCTTCTTAGGCTCGAATTTTCGCTTGTTATCATTATTGGTGGGTCTGTTGTCGTGCACGAGCTTGTGTTCTCTTTCTGCAATGAGGGCTTTGTTTATCAGAGTCTGGAAATCCGGAAAGTCGAGCATACTGAGAGTGCATCTGAGGTGTTGATTCAGTCCTCCAAGAAATCTATCAAACTTCCTTTCTTCTGTGGCCACATCATAGAGAGAATAACGGGCCAAATGGCTGAACTTATGCAGGTACTCACTTACTGACAGGCTTCCTTGAGTGAGAGCAAGGAATTCATGCTGCTTGACCTTCATAATCCCGGCGGGAATATGGTACTTGCGGAAATGGTCCTTGAATTTAGTCCAAGTGATTTCTTCGTCCACAGGCCACATAGCTTTAGCATTATCCCACCATATAGCGGCAGCTCCTTCAAGATAATGCGTGGCGAACGAAACCTTATCAGCTTCTTCAGTGCGAGCAATCTCAAGCTTTTTCTCAATAGTCCTTAGCCAATCATCGGCTTCCAAAGGATCGATAACTTGACTGAAGTTGGGAGGCTTGGTCCTCTGAAAATCTGACAGCTTGGAGTGATGACCATTCTGATTTCCTGCCCAACCATAGCTTGCACACTTTTCAACAGCTCAATCAGGTCGTTGTTCCTTCTTTCTTCAAACATGCGCATGATTTACTAAGTGGATGGCGGATGTGGCGGTGGAGGCGGTGGCGGAGGATACGGCTCGGGGGAATGTCCTGCCTGTCTTGCGGAGCGACGAACAGGGACATCCTCACAAGTGTGGCTGCTGCTGCCTCCCCGCGTCATCCTATTGTTTGTTTTCCCAATATAAAGCAACCGAGATGAGCAATATCCAAAAATGGGAAGAAAAGCCAGCGACAAACCCGGAAGAAAATAGAGAAAAAAATCAAGGCTAATAATAAAAAGTCCCAACATAATTATACATAGACTCATACATGAAAAACAAACATCATGACGGGTTCTACTACCCTCATACATGAAACTAAGCATCATGACACGTACAACTACATCCGTACATCAACCTCATGATGACTGCGGATACTCTAACGATCTAGTGCTCGGCTGGTGCTGTGGCTCCTCTCCTGAGCCGGACTCAGATCTTGAGCTGATAGTGGAAACCTCCGGGTTAAAAGTGACACGACAGCGCTGCCTCGAGGACTCTCCCTCAGGGGCAGGTGCAGGGTGAGACTGGAGCATAGGGGCTGCAAGAGTAGCGACAAGGGAAGCCCACGCAGCAGGAGCACTGCAAGGAGTCACTGCCAAAGGGTTCGTGGTAACCTGAGTGGTCACCGGAGTAACAGGAGTAGCAGAGGCTTGAGGAACGAACGGGGTAAATCCGACAGTAGGTGGAGGGTTCCTATTCCGAGCAGCGGCAAGAGCTATCCGGGCTCGGGTTAACTCTCGGGCCAACTCATAGATCAAGAGATAACTGGCAGTGATATAGCGAGAAAGGTGGCTAGAAGGACGATCACACGCCGAATCAATAAAAGGAAAGCGGATACGCCCGTTCTCGTGCAGAGACGGGTAGAAATTGAAACCTGGATGGGCCTGCATGCGAACCTCGTGTAGCGCAAGTCTACAAGAGCCTCGAGTGCAGCAAACTGGATGGCCTGAGATGGCGTGGAAGCGAAACCACCCTTAGAGGAACGGGTGTAAGCGCTGGAAGGGGAACTGTGGTGTAAAGTGGCCTCCGTGTAATACTCGTATAGTGAGCCGGCCAGATGCTCCCGATACACCTGGTACACTGGATCAGCACCCTCTGGGTAAAGTCGACGCCACACGTTCTGAAGCAGATGCGACGAGGTGTACGGTGCTGGCTCGGACTAGTACAGGAATGGAACTGGGGCCATCTACACTCACAATCATTAGACGGTTAGCAATAATAATAATTAAAATGCATGCAATGCAGCAACCAATTTCTATCACTACCATCACTCAAACTAAACTAGCTACCGTTCAACTAGTGCGATGACGGTCTAGCGTGTCCTACAGTAAGCGCGGTTCTGATACCAAGTGTTGTGGCACCCTAGCTCAGAGCAACCGGTTTACCCTGCATTGCCAGCCCAGAGATCAAGTCTTCTAGCAACACACAATAACTTGTTACAGAAAACAACCGCTTTATTGATGCTACCGGAAACATAGGTTTGATACTACATCAAGTAGCGAGGCCAAGCGGCACACACAGTGCGGCTGAACAATATGTACATTATTTAATGAACATGAAGGGGTTTCGATCACGATAACTACGCGTCATCGGAACGACAACGGTGTGGAACTCCATAGCACAGGGACACCGATGTGGACACGATCTAGACACGGGAAGCACTCTGATCTGATAAGACTTTCCTGAAAGCTGGCAAATGTGGTTGCACTGGGAAAACTCGATTCAGTGGCACCATGACTCGATCAATATTATGTTCACGTTGAATTAACATCAGGTTTACTTGAAGTGAAAATACTAGAGTCACAATATGCCATGAACATGCAACTATTCGACATGCATTACAAAGCACTTAAAATAAACAGATCAACATCATCAAAGTTTTCTACTTGCACTACTCATCATTAAGCTTTACTGATTTTACTTCACTGGTTTTAACACTCATCATTTTGGTTATACCATAATATATTAAAATTAATTCATCACATAAGGAAAATGTTATCAATCATATCCAAGAGCATAACCACACAATCAAAAAAAATTCTACTGCCTTAAACTAGTCCATGCATTCAAACAGTGATGTAAACTAAGCATTTCAACCATGACAAAGTAACTACCATAAGCAATATTCCTTTAAATAATTAAATGCATGAAATAATCCATATTCAAGTTGGAAAAAAATCATAGATATTGAAATGACACCATACAAATGTTGGTGTGGCTTGCCTTAGTGCAGAGGAGGTTCACACTCCTCCCGGTTATCTTCAAGACAAGCTTCTCCCTCTGAAAATAATTAAAAACAGCAAAAGAAAATATCAAGAATCATTCTAAAAATCACCAGAAATTCTAGACAGCTGAGAAAAATCTCTATTTTGGTGTGCTGCTAGAACTTTTCAAAACAAAGACAATGCAAAAAGAATCAACTCATTTGGACTTATGATTTAAAAGTTATGGCTGGTCAAAGTTTCTAGTCAAAATATTTGAATTAAATTCAATTAAAAGAATTCCAGGGGGTGACGTCGAAAGCGTATTTTGAGAATACGCCTCCACTCGTATCACTTCGGGCGCGAGTGGAGAGGCTGACAGTGGGCCCCGCCTGTCAGGTATGGAGAGAGAGAGAGAAACAGAGGGCTGTCGGTCCTCCACCGGAGCTCACGCGGGCGAGGAGGGCTTGTCAGCCGATCTGAGAGGGATAGAAAGCTAGAGGGGGTCACGGCGCACCTTCCTGTACCTGTGGCTCATCGAGAGGTGGCCGGAGCAGCTCGGCATCAACCTCCCAAGCGGCGGCTGCGGTCGGGTTTCGCAGGAGTTGAAGAAGACGACGGAGAGAGGCGGTTCCAGGGGCTCCAAACGGGTTGGCAGGCACCAGTGAGGCACCAGGGAGTCGCTGGAGAAGTGGCACGAGCTCAAGAGGGGATGGATGAGTGGGGGAAAGTAGAGGGGATCGCTGGCGAGCTCGAGCTTGAGGACGGCGGCCCGAGGCCTGCCCGGCCGGGCTGCGGCTCCTCTACTACTTGTGGTGGATGGCGAAGTGGATGAGTGAGCTCAGAGAGGCCAGGGGGCTCGGTATTTATAGGCGGAGGGGATGGGGGTTCGCGGCTCCGCCGGAGCTCTCTGGAAGTAGTGCACGGCGACGAGCGGTGCCAGGGAGGGGTGGAGAGGGCCCAGGGATCATGCGGCCACTGTGGAGCTTGCGGACGAGCACAGGAGCGCGGGCGCGGACGAAGATAGTGGCATGGGGCGCACTGTGGCTTTGGCCGCATCGTGCCCGTGCTCGCTTCGGCGGCTCCAGCGTTGGTGAGCGCCAGGGAGAGGTCATGGGCGATGAGACAAAGCTGGTGGAACGGTGCGACAGTCGTCGGCAAGCTCTGAGACGAGCACGCGTTGAACAGAAGCACGGGCGCGGCGCAGAGCGCATCGAACGCGTTGCCAGGGTCGTGTCCTCACGCGGTCACCACGCTAGCTCAGTCAAAACGATGCCCAGGCGATGCCAAACCGTGTCTAGTGTGTTGTCCGTGTAGTGTTTAGTCTAGAGGAAGAGATGGCACACTGCCAGGCCGACCAGTTGGAACGTGAGCTAGCCAGCAAGTTTCTGGTCAGAAACTTTGGCACTGTTTTTGGAGAGGTTCTAGAAAGAGTTTAGGGATAATCTCCTGGGGTTAAGGTTTTCTTAGGAGGGTAATGAGGCTCAAGAAAAACAGCCTCATAAGATCAAGGAAAAATATACTTGCTGTAGAAACTGCATTTTGAGGCCAGAACATAATTGATTTTCTGTAGCAAAAATATTCCTAAAACTTATGCAATATTTTTGCTCAGGGAGGTGTGCCAAGGTCCACAGAATATTTGGGAATTTTCTTAGACTTTTGGGTGCAAGAAAAATGAGGGTTGCTTTGGAGCATATGTTGCTGAATTGAATTTCAGAGAGGAAAATGAATATTTTTCTTTTATGAAAAATATTCGTTGGGTCATTTTGAGATTTTTCAGAGAATGAATGATGATTTTGAGATGGATGGGTCACTTTGGTGAAAATCAAGGACATGCCCAAGTGTTGAAGTCCATTTGAATTGATTCAAAACTCCAAATTCAAAATCAGTTGCAAAGAAGTCCGGAAAAAGAGAGAAGGCAAAAACCAGGCTGTCACAGCATCACAAGCATCACGGCCTCATCGCAAGCATCATCACTAGCATCACAGCCTCATCGCAAGCATCATCACTAGCATCACAGCCTCATCGCAAGCATCACAAGCATCATCACTAGCATCACAGCCTCATCACAAGCATCATCACTAGCATCACAGCCTCATCGCAAGCATCACAAGCATCATCACTAGCATCACAGCCTCATCACAAGCATCATCACTAGCATCACAGCCTCATCGCAAGCATCACAAGCATCATCAGTAGATCACAACCTCATCTCAAGCATCTGAGCAAGCCTCATGTCAAGCATCTGAACAAGCCTCATCTCAAGCAGCACAAGCCTCATCACCGAACCCTCTCCATTAGCTCTAAGTTGTATAGGGCATGCGTAAACCTCTTTAGGTCATGTTAGTCTTGGAGGTAGCTGCCAATGACCCTCAAGCCTTTCCTTGTTAACATGTGGTGTTTTATACCCATTGCCCCCTGCATGGCTGAGGATTTCAATCATGCACAACTGTAGAGTTAGGAAAATTTTGTTGAGCTTGTAAACCTCATAGCCTTCAAATTCCTCCAAAACACCTGCAATAAGGTCTTGTAGTGTTTTAGGACTCAGACAATCTGTCAGGGATTGCAGCGAGTTGAAAAACCCCAGATCAAGCACATTCAAATCAGGACTGTTGGCGGGCTGTTGTATTATTCTAATGTCAAGTCCAGTTTTTGCGATAGCTGATAGAAATTCTGGATCATCTGGTAAGATATGGGGCTTAGCATTATTTTGCTAAATGTAGATGGTCTGTCCAGCATCACTTTCTGGCCAAACAGCTTGTATCGCTGGCAAGACCTTCTCTATCAGGAACTCCCTCATCACTTTTCGGTCGACCTTTATTGACTTTGTCTCTATTGTACCTTTGGGCCTGTTGTCGCTTCTCCTCTGAGTAGGAACTTCTTTCACGAATGGCCAGATACCGATTTTCCCAGAGAAGGTCACGTTTCCTTCACTATCCCACCTTGGCCTAGCAACGGTCGTTAAGAACATCACCTTGCCAATACAATTGCCATGTATAGGCCTCGTAGGCTCTTCCTCCCCATCCAGTAGATAATATGTTCTATTCTTCTTTGTCATGTTAAACCACTTCTCGTGAATATGGACAACATTATGCATAGTCTTGAACTTAGGCTTCGCAGTTGTTATTGTTGCCTCATCAAGCATCGACAAACAATTTTTTTTCCTATCCATCTTATTCTTTTCCTTTAGAGCTGGCTTCACACAGTTTGTATGCCTCCTTATCAAATTCAGCATAAACTTTCTATGAAGTGTGGTAGGGCTACATCCCAGTTGCCAGGCTAGTGACCTAATAGTAGACCTTCTATTGAATGGGATTGTTAGGATTTTTTCTAGGTTAATGTCCTTAGGCTTTCTTACACAATTTCCTTTTCTCCGATTGGCAACATCCACCTCTTGACCTTGTTGTATTTGCAACATTGCTTTCCTCCAAATTCTTTGTATATTCCAAACACCCACTCCAAAAAAAATGCAATATCTTGCATATCAGTTCTCTTAAAAGTGCCTCCTCTACTCATACACAGTGTATGCAATGCCACATAAGCAGCAAAGTTTTGCTGGTCATTGAGGGTTTTATTTTTTCTGCCAACTTGCCCAGCACCTGCACCAAGACATACAACAAAGAAATTATTAAATGATCAAGTGATGAAATGATGAAATGATCAAGTGATGAAATGATCAACTGTAACTGTACCTGGATTTTGAACAATTTCATCTCCTTCCATTCCATCTTCTACATCTCCTTCCATTTCATTTTCTGCATCTTCATCCATTCCGTCCATATCTTCTGCAGGTGGAGTGAAGTTGAGGTCAGGGAGATCCATTTTGTCCTGAAGATATGAATATGCAAGATGAAGAAGAAGAATAAGTACAAGTAGAAGTAGAAGAAGAAGTAGAAGGAGAAGTACAAGTAGAAGTAGAAGAACAAGTAGAAGATGATGCAGCAATTTAGGATCACTGAGTTTAAGATAGTTGAATTTACAGTAGTCAAATCTTTGCTGTACAACAATTCAAATAAACCTGAATTTACAGTAGTCAAATCTTTGTTGTATAGCAATTCAAATAAACCTGAATTTGGAGTAGTCAAATCTTTGTTGTACAACAATTCAAACAAACCTGAATTCACAGTAAGATAACCGAATTTAGGATAAATGGATTTAGGTGCTATTGAGATGATTACACTGCTGTCAGTTCAAATAAACCTGAATTGACTTTGCCAGTGTTCTATTTGTCCCCTTGGATTATTTGCAAAATTTATGTAGTCAAGATTGCAAATTGGATTCACTGTAGTCAACCTATTACATTTGCCTGTTCTAAAAATTCAGTTAATTTGCTTCTCCTTTGCAAGAGGTAGATGTAAATGTTCAGATGTTAATTCAGTTAATTTATATGCACCTAAATTTGTACTGTGAACAAGAGTAGATAACAGGTGTACTAAATTTATATAACTCCATATTCAGTACGTACATATAAATTCAGTTAGTGCTCCCTAAATTCAGTATATTTTGAGTGTGGAGTATAAGTGTACTGAGTACTCCAGTATATAGTGTATTTTGGATTACACTAGATATAAAATCAGGCCTTCAGTACAGTACTCCAGTATATAGTGTATTTTGGAGTAATTCACCAGCTAGTGTTTCAGTAAATCAAGTTAAATGGAAAGCGAGTCACTGTGACAGCAATACTGTTACTGAAAATATTTCAGTTTCAGTTAACTGCTTGCTTGATCTCTTCTTGTTTGAGCACACACACCCCTTTCCCACACAACCTTTCCTGTTAATTACTGTCGGATTACGGGTTCCGCCAAAACCCTTAAGGTTCGAACTCTGGGGTGCGCACGAAGATCTACTCCCTACCGATCCACACTCCAAAGCCTCGCCGCAGATCTAAGCTAACACGATGAACAACACAAGAGACGCGAGGTTTATACTGGTTCGGGCCACCGTTGTGGTGTAATACCCTACTCCAGCGTGTGGTGTGGTGGATTGCCTCAAGGGCTGATGATGAACAGTACAAGGGAAGAACAGCCTCGCGAGGGGTGTTCTTGAGCTGGTGTGGTGTTCTACTTGGGAAGGATTCGATCCCCTCAGGCTCAGTTGCCTTCTACTATGGTGGCTAGCTCTATTTATAGAGGCCCTGGTCCTCTTCCCAAATATTGAGCGGGAAGGGAGCCAACAATGGCCATTTTAAAGGGGGACAGGTAGTACAAGCTATCCTGACTAAAGGTGGTCTTCGGCTGCCAAAAGCACTGGTGGTGACGCCGTCTTGGGCTCCACGGTGACCTCCGTCCTGCCGCTCTGCTGGTCTTGGTCTCGTTGCACCGATATGGTAACCTTTGCCTGATGCCTCGGTACTCCACGCCTGCACTTGCCCCCTTTGCACCAAAGAGGAAACGAGGACACTGCGCGGGCTGGCACCCGCCTGGCTCCCGCCTGGTCTTGATCGTCATGGCTTACGTCACGAGCACCTCGTGAGGTACCCCTTGCCTTGATCTCTCCGCGCGGGCCTTCCTGGTGAGGTCGCCCCTGAGGAAGCCTTGCGTCGTTCGCCCCGCGAGGCTCGGCCCCTCGCGAGGGTCTTGAGCTTGGGTTGATGAAGACGGGTCGTACTGGGCCCCCGCTGGAGCCACGCCGCAGGCCGCAGGCAGGCAAGTCTGGGGACCCCCGGTCCTAGAACACCGACAGTAGCCCTGGGCCCAAGGCGCGCTCGGACTTGGCTTAGCAGCGAAGCCAAAGGGCAAGTGCGGAGCACCGCGGCCCCCCAAAACCTGCGGCCTTGGGCGACGCGTGGCGACTCGACTGGACGTGGGCGTCTCCGCTTCCCCACGCTGCCTCGGCAACTGCCTGATTTGACGAGACCCTGCTACATGCAAGAAGAGTCATGATTACCTGCGATCGTGGGGCCGACGGTTGGCCTCCTCCAGACTATAAGTACGGAGAGGCGTGAGCCCTCGTTGTCCATTTCTCCTTGCTCCGCTTGCTCCTTCTTCCTTGCTCCTCCTCCATCTTGCCGCATATGGCACTGATCCGCCGGTTCTCAACCGAAGAGAAAGGAAAGGCCCCCCGGGAGGGGCCTGACCCGCTTCCGCCGAAGAAACGGCCGGTCCCCGGCCGCCGTGACGGAGTTGCCATGCCGGAGGTGTCGAGGCCTTGGTACGAGCGGCCGCCTCCTGGGTTCCCGCTCCCTCTGTACGCCCGGGCCGAGGGCCCTGAAGAAGGAGACGCCGAGCGACGCCGCCTGCGCCGTCGAGCCATGGCGGTGCGCGCTGTTGCTCTAGGAGTCCATGCCACGGGCTCCTCTCGCGAGCTCGTGCTCCATGCTGTGATGCCTCCGAGCTCCTGGATCCGCTTCCCTTCCTTCTTCGCCTTCGAGATGCCGCCGAGGGGGCCCCTTGAGCTTTGGCTGCAGCACGCCGACTGCAGTGCTCCGGCGACCGGAGCGGAGGTTGAAGTCATCGCTCCGGGCAAGATCTTCATGACCCGAGGCTGGGGCGAGATCGCCCGGGTCTGCCGAACGAGGGGTGCCCTCGTGATTCACTTTGAATACGATGGCGCCTCTATGATGTTCTTCAAGGTCTTCGATGCGGAAGGCCGCTGCCTGGAGTGCTGCCCCAGGGGAGGCAGCCTGGGCATCGACGTGGCGAGGGCTAGGCCTGCCACCCGCTTCCCAGGCAGCTCTTCTGGTAGCAGCGGCGATGCTTGGGAGTCCAACGACTCCGGAGACGAGCGACGACAGCTATGTGCCCCCGAGCTCGCGACACTCCCGGAGCATCGGGCCGCCGGCGCGGCTAATCTGGATGGGGTTGGCGTCGACCTCCCGCGGCCCACTATTGATGATGGCGTCGGCCATGTGGGCGCGTGTAGTTAGGGTTCCTTAGAATTTGCACCTTTTGTTCCCTGCGAGGAATTGAGAAAACACCCCATGGGGGCATGTAAAGGGTCCGCAATGTCTTTTGTTCATACTATCCTCATTATGAAGTGGTGCGAATGCATGTCCTGTTCCGGCTTGGCTCCCCCTTTCTAACCTCGCGACGACTTGGCGCTCTACGCTGACAGGTCCCGGTCCCCAGGCAGGCTTCAGCCATCGCTGGTATGCCATGTCACGATGCCGTGGTCAAGGCCAGGAGGTGAGCGGCCCGAGGTCTAGTAAGAGCCCCTGAGGCGCGATGCTCAGGAGGTCCCCTTTAGCGCCCAAGCAGCCGCCGAGAGGTGAGAAAGGAAGGTGACGTCGCCGCTACAGAGCCGCATCAAGTGGAGGTTTTGTGTTGCATCAATTAGCTGTCCCAGGGGGGAGACTTATCTCGAAAGCGCGGAGTTGTTCGTCCGCGAGGCGCAGGGCTCGCGCGCCAACGGCTGGGGAGTAGTTGGGCTAGGACTTCGCAAGCTTCCCCTCCCTTCCTGCACTCTCCTTTGCGCTCTACGTCCTCAGGTCCTGGCCCTCGAGCGAGCTCAGCCGCCGCTGGTATGCCAGGTCGCGATGCCGTGGGCAAGGCCGGGGGTGAGGGCTGGAGAGCCAGTAAGAGCTCCTGAGTCGCGATGCTCAGGAGCCCCCCTTTTAACGTGCAAGCAGATCGCGCGGGCAAGGGAGAAGGAGAACTCGCGAAGCCTCCCGTTTTAGGCCACGGGTAGTCCCTGTACACCAATCACGAGAAAAGCACAGGTTGCCATTACGATTGCTGGCCAGCCATTGGTTGCTCCGAGAGAGTGGTGAGGGCACTAAGGGCCTGGTGAGGTGACGCTTGCGGGGCTGCCGCGGGCCAGAGCTCGACCACTCAGATTTAGCGACGTTGCAGGGACGGACCCATGCACAAGCGTCGTGCCAGCGCGAGCGGCTCCAAAGGTAGGTGTCAATCGAGCAGGCGATCATCACAGGCAGGTTAAGCACGAAAAGCAAATCAGCTTAGATAAACGCAGGACGGATGCATGCCACTGGGTCAGGCCCGAGTGGCTTGGGGATGATGCAGCCCGAGGGGCGCCCCAACAAAGTGAATTAAAGACATAAGCAAAAGGGATACATGCCACAGGGACGGACCCACGCGGCCTGGGGATGATGTAGCCCTGAGGGCGCTCCCAGCTGAAATGAACTTGAAAGATGTCACCTGGTATCGCCGCGGAGGAGGTGTTGGAGTAGCTGATGATGCGCGGTGAAGAAGCCGATCCTCACGAGCCGCCAGAGCCCTGAGCCTCGGGAGGCTCCGGGGGTCCGGGCGGTTCCTCGAGGACCATCTCCATCTCTGCTAGGATCGCGTGGTGTCTGGCCTCCTGAGCTTCCAGAATGCTCCGCATAAGACACTGGCGAGCGGCAGCCGTGTTCGGCAGGCCGAAGGGCATGCGAACGTAGCTGTGTGGTTGACCCTCACAGCGTCCCACGCGCGAGGGCCAGAAGCGCTCCTGAGACGCGACTCGGCTGAGCCCCGGGTAGTCGATGCAGACGCGCAGCCCACCATCCTCGCCTGGATGGGGAGCTACGCCAGGTAGGCGGCGATCGCCGCGTATGACTCTTGATTCTTGAAGCTCCTGAGTGGTCTTGGTGATGAACTCCTGAGGGTCGGGCCTTCCTCGCCCCTTGCCTTCTTGAGGGAAACGTGCCGCGAAACACGCCTCCAAGTGATGCCCGAGCGCCTCCCTTGTGATCTTGGCAAAGTCTGAGGCCCTCCAGGAGAGAGCCCCCGAGCCCTGCTCGAGGTGGGCGTCGGGCGCGCCTTCCTATGCGAGGGAGGGAGGCGCCCCTTGCGTGGGCACAGATCCTGATGCGGTGCCTCCGTAGGTGCCAACCTCCTGAGGCCTTGAGCTGGGTGATGTTTTCTTCTTCTTGAGGACTGCCTCGGGAGGGTTCTCTCTCTTGCCGTCTCGGTCCTCGACTGACGCAGCTTGGAAGGCACGTTGGAGAGAGCACACTGCATCCTTCTCTTCACAGGGGACCGTGATGATTCCGCCACTTCCTGGCATTTTGAGGACGTTGTAACCATGGTGGGTCACCGCCATGAACTTGGCCAGGGCTGGGTACCCGAGGATGGCATTGTATGGCAGGCGAATGTGGGCAACGTCGAAGTCGACGAGCTTGGTGCGGTAGTTCTTGCGCTGTTCGAAAGTGACAGGGAGGCGAATCTGCCCTATCGGAGTGGTGGAGCCGTCAGTGACTCCTGAGAAGGGCTTGGTTGGCTGAAGCTGATCATGAGGCACTTGGAGGTCGTTGAATGTCTCGACGGACAGAACGTTGAGCCCTGCCCCTCCATCGACGAGAGTCCTAGTGACTTGCACGTTGCTGATGACTGGGGAACAAAGCATTGGGAGGATGCCAGCTGTAGCCTCACACTTGAGCTGATCCGCTGAGCTGAACGTGATGGCGCGCGCGGACCACCTGAGAGGGCGTGTGGCCTCGAGCCTGGGAAGGACTGCGTTCACCTCACGAGCAAACTGCTTGAAGATACGCTGAGAGGCTAGGGCCTGGGCACCGCCCAAAATGCAAGCGATAGCTCGTGGCTCCTGGAAGCCCCCAGCCCCCTCGTCCTGGTGGTGGTCGTCGTTCCTTCTTGGTGGTGGTGCCAGAGGAGGAAGGCCTGCGTTGCCCTGCGGGCGGTCCTCGTGAGGCGGATCCCTCCAAGCCCCCTCGCGAGGCTGGTCCTGCCAGCGATCCTCAAGAGGGTGGTCACGCCACTCCTGTCGAGGGCCTCGGTCGTCCCATCGTCCTCCACCTCTTCCTCCTCCTCGGCCATATCCCCGATCGTTACGCTCGGGGCGCCGACCGATGCGCCCTTCTCGAACGGCTTGGAGCTCGTGGCATTCATTGGTGTTGTGGGTGTAGAGGTTGTGGTAGGCGCAGAATCGGTTACCCTTGGACGACTTCGACTGGTCCCTGCCGCGCTTCGTTTCTGGTTCTGCCGCGAGCACGGCTGCTCCTTTGCGCTTCACGTCCTTGGCCTTGGCTTTCTTCTCTTCTGGGTCGGCAGCTGGAAGCTCGAGGAGGGAGAGGCGCCCCTCCTTAGCTCTTGCGCACTTAGTCGCCAAGGTGAACAGCTCCAGCGAGGTGCACAGATCCTCGTGGATGGCGAGCTCCTCCTTCATCTTGACATCACGGACACCGTCAGAGAAGGCTGAAATGATGGCCTCCTCGGTCACCTTGGGAATCTTGAGGCGGGCGCTGTTGAAGTGCTGAATGTACTTTTGCAGGGTCTCCCCAGGTTGCTGCTTGATGCGGCGCAAGTCACCCACAGCCGGAGGGCGGTCGCGAGTGCCCTGGAAGTTGGCGATGAAGCGGCTGCGCATCTCGTCCCAGGAGGAGATAGAGCCGGGAGGCAGGTTCAGGAGCCAGGTGCGGGCACCGTCCTTGAGCGCCATGGGAAACCAGTTTGCCATGACCTTCTCGTCTCCGTTGGCCGCCTCGATACCCAGCCCGTAGAGCTGCAGGGACTCCGCGGGGTCGGCAGTGCCGTCGTAGCGGGGAGGCAGATTCGGCTTGAACTTGCTGGGCCACGTGACGCTATGCAGCTCTGTGGTGAAGGCGCGGCAACCTGCCTTGGTCACCGAAGCCCCTTGCTGGAGTAGGGCTTGCTCTTGGTGGTTCCCACGCGCCGCTGCCAGGGGCAGCGCGGGGTCTTGACGTGCTGGCGCAGGGACGCGGTCTTGGCGCTCTGGAGCAGGGAGCACGCGAGCGCCTTCTTGGGGCCGAGGGATTTCTTGACAGCTTCCTTCTTGCTGCACGGACACCGGACGTGGCGGGTCACGTCCGGGTGCCGCGCGCCTTGGAGCTAGGGCGCCTTCTTGGGGAGGAGCTGGCGGAGGTGCTCCCCGAGCAGCGTCGCCCATGCATGACTGAGGGCGAGGCAGCGAGAGGGACGGCGCGGGAGAGCCCCCTGCGGCGCTGACGAGCTCGGTGATGCGAGCGAGCCACTCCTCGTAGAGGTCGTCGACGGGGCGATAGCGCAGGAGCTCGTGTGCCATGAGGAGCGTGGCCCGTGCATCCATGGGAGCGCGACAAGCGTGGGACGACGAACCAGCGGGAGTCAGCGACGGAGTGGCGGTGCGACCTTCCCGCCGCACCGAGGGGTGTAGCAAGGACGCTTGCTGCTCGTTCCCCGCCGGGCCGGTGGCGGCGTTGGCGGCAGGCGACGGAGAACGACGAGGAGGCCCACCGACGGGAGCCGCCTGGGCGACACGGGTGGCGAGGGCAGCCCGACGCTTGGCGCGGGCTCGGCGAGCGTCCGCCATGGATGCGACGAAGCGATGGAATGCAGAACCGCGGAGAGAAGATTCTGGCGCACCCCTACCTGGCGCGCCAAATGTCGGATTACGGGTTCCGGCAAAACCCTTAAGGTTCGAACTTTGGGGTGCGCACGAAGATCTACTCCCTACCGATACACACTCCAAAGCCTCGCCACGGACATAAGCTAACACGATGAACAACACAAGAGACACGAGGTTTATACTGGTTCGGGCCACCGTTGTGGTGTAATACCCTACTCCAGTGTGTGGTGTGGTGGATTGCCTCAGGGGCTGATGATGAACAGTATAAGGGAAGAACAGCCTCGCGAGGGGTGTTCTTGAGCTGGTGTGGTGTTCTACTTGGGAAGGATTCGATCCCCTCAGGCTCAGTTGCCTTCTACTGTGGTGGCTAGCTCTATTTATAGAGGCCCTGGTGCTCTTCCCAAATATTGAGCGGGAAGGGAGCCAACAACGGCCATTTTAAAGGGGGACAGCTAGTACAAGCTATCCTGACTAAAGGTGGTCTTCGGCTGCCAAAAGCACTGGTGGTGACGCCGTCTTGGGCTCCACGGTGACCTCCGTCCTGCCGCTCTGCTGGTCTTGGTCTCGTTGCACCGATATGGTAACCTTTGCCTGATGCCTCGGTACTCCGCGCCTGCGCTTGCCCCCTTTGCACCAAAGAGGAAACGAGGACACTGCGCGGGCTGGCGCCCGCCTGGTCTTGATCGTCATGGCTTACGTCACGAGCACCTCGCGAGGTACCCCTTGCCTTGATCTCTCCGCCTCCTCGCGAGCCTGCCTGGTGAGACCGCCCCTGAGGAGGCCTTCCGTCGTCCGCCCCGCGAGGCTCGGCCCCTCGCGAGGGTCTTGAGCTTGGGTTGATGAAGACGGGCCGTACTGGGCCCCCGCTTGAGCCACGCCGCAGGCCGCAGGCCGCAGGTAGGCAAGTCTGGGGACCCCCGTTTCCAGAACGCCGACAATTACTCCTTTACTGAATGCAAAACTACTCCAGCAGTACATGGTCATTATCAGTAGTAATGCAAAAGTTTCAAAGTTGCACACGGTCATTATTAGCAGTAATGCAAATGTATTAATGTTACTATTGTTTACTCCTGTCAAATAAACTACTCCGTGTCAATATTGCTAGTGTTTACTCCTATGAAATAAACTACTCCATGTCAAATAAACCTTGCTAGGTGAATCTTTTCCATTAATCAAATTTAACTGAATTTAAAGCACATAACCTTGTGGGATGTTACTGTCAATTACTGACTATTTATAATTGTTTTCTTGAGTACTTAATCATGATATGGAGTACTAGCATGGAGTAAATTTTTTGCAAGAGTACAATTACAAGCATGAGTACACTGAATTTCTTGTAGCAGATGGAGCACATAAAAATGGAGTAGCTCACCTACTATTGATCTGCTAATTTGTCAATTTTTTGCTCCAGCAAATGGAGTACTCCTTGCTGATCTTTCTTTTGTTTTGACAGGTGAACAGATGGACAATGGCTGCTCCTTTGCTGATTAATTCAAAATTGCTCTGGCGATCAATTCAAGCTCGTTGTGACTGGCGAGAAGACGTCTTGGTCAATCATCACACATCTGATCAATTTCTGTTTGTGGCGAGAAGAAGTGGTACAACTCTGGCGATCAATTTCTTTGGCGATTAACAGTTTTGATCAATTCAAACAGCAGCACGGGCGGCGCTACTGCTGCTGTTGGTCAGTGCAGGGAGGAGCACGGACGGAGGTCAATTGGCCGGATCCGGAGCTCTAGTGCCTGAATCGAGGAGCTGGAAGGCTGAGGCAGGAGGAGGAGGAGCACGGGCGGCGCTGCTGCTAGTCGGTGCGGGGAGGAGCCCGGGCGGCGCAACGGCCAGGAGTCGCGGGCGGCTGGAGGTTGCGTACGAGTTTGGGCTCTTAATTGGAGCGGAGGAAGGCGGCCGGTGAGGGAGCTGCGGCCGGCGCGAACGGACGCCGAAGCTGCAACAGTGGGGTGGAGCCTGGCGGAGGGGAGGAGCGATGGAGGAAGACGACGATCCCCAACGACAAGAATTTCAAATTGAGGGTAGTTTGGTACTTTTTCTTGTTTTCACCTGGTCGGAGAAGTTCCCCAGCGACAAATATATATCGGAACGGAGGGAGTAATAATGAGCTGAAGTATTTTTTTCAGATAAGGGCAAGAGCTTGTATTACGATGTGAACTAGTTCCATTAAGTATCTTGCAAAACCAGAGCCTTGTACATCTGAACGTGATTTACTACAGATCTTCTAAAGATTTCAACAAGCGACTACATACAGACCAAAACGAGTGAATCTACACTTTAAAATATGTCTATATACATCTCTATGTGATAGTCCATTCGAAATCTTTAAAAAGACAAATATTTAGAAACGGAGGGAGTAGATGCCCCACTACACCTTAATTAGCACCTACCAACTTTACGACATTACCAGCTAAATAACCATGTGGTTTTGATTTGCATCTTAGTTTTTGTAGCGTCTTGTCTTAATTCTATTACTACATTTCGAACTTGTGGTAACTACATTACCATATTTGCCAGCTATTTTACCAGGGTTTGTGGGATGGAGAGTTGTGCATGTCACATAGTAATACATTGAACTTTATTACTATTTTTGCTAGATATTTTACTGTGATTACAAAAATGACTAGGTTGCGGAGCCAAGCATTGTGCGTGACTAGCAGTAACCAATTTAATTCCATTACTTTTTGTAGCATGTGGTTTTACGATCATGATTAGCGGTTAGTATGGAACCACGAAGGTGGGCGCATGTGGTGGTAATGGAAATTAAATAGATTACTATATTTTCTACTTCCATTTACTCCCACAAAATTAGGGGGTTTGGTGCGCTCTATGCGGGTACGGGTGATTAGCGACCGGCGAGTAGAATAAGGCATTTTGCGCGCCCGCGCAGTTTAGTGCTACCATATTTTATAGTGACTCATTTACGGTGTCTTTCTTTCCAACCATTTTCTATTCGTTTTCTCTTCGGTTTAGGGAGACCCACCTCGCCACAGAAGAAGCAACCTCGCAAGAGAAAAAGCAACCCCACTATCTACCTTAGGGGAAAGCAACAACCACATTATTTATCTTAGGGGAAAGCAGCAACACTATTATCTATCTTAGATGTGGGGTCCAGGGGATTGACGGAGTTGTTCGCTGGTGGTGTGGGGATTAGAGGGACAGCCAACACGGCGATGGGGGGGGGAGGAGGGGCGAGGCCGGCGGGAGGCAGCGGTTAGGGCTCGGGGGGGGGGGGGGTGCACGATTGGAAGAAGATGAACAAGAACGTTTGAAAGAAGAAGATCTGACCGTTCATCCGTGATCCCGACGGCTGGGAGTAAAAGTGACTTATAAGATTTATTTTTCAGGTACCTATATGGATGGATAGACTTTTTTTTGAGTTAAATGCACTGGAGGTCCTAAAAGTTTCGTTGTTGTGTCGAGGCTGCAGAGGCTGCTATTTTTTTAACAGAAAACCCCTTAGAAACACTTCTTCACATCCCCGGGTCCCTGGCTCTATTTCTTCCCCAAATCCCCCCTCTCTCTCCCTTACCCTAACCCTAGCCATGGCCGGCACTTCGAGCTCCTCGGCGGGGAAGCAGTTGAAGAAGAGGAGCATGGTAGTGTGTTGTCAGCGCCGCCGCCGCTGCCGGCGCAAGCTCCAATTTCGTCTGGTATGTTGCCGCGCGAAGGAAATCGTCGTCGTCGCCGCCGCCGATCGCCTCCAGTGTCGCTAGAGTCACTTTTAGGACCTCCGGTGCATTTAACTTTTTTTTTTCGAAGAAATACCTTTCCTCTTCCTCCCGGATTGACCCCTTCCTCCTCCGCGCCGCTCTCGTGTTCTCACCTACCCAAGTTCCAATCCATCCCATCCACGCCGCTCTAAAATCTCTCGTGTAGCATCAGGTGTGCCCTAGAGCTGCCGCCTTACGGTAGCTTAGCATCACCGCAACCGTCTTCTCCGCATCTCGTCGCCGCCATCGCTGTTCCCCTCTGCCTCGTCGTGTGCCTGCTGTCTCCACCACCGTCCGCAACATTGGGCACTGTTCTCCTAGGTATGAGTTTTCGTCTGCCGGTGATTAGTTAATCCAAAACAAATCTCCACAAGTTTTGGATGCGCACCATCTGGATTCGCCCTTACGATGTGCAAAGTTGAACGGTTTAACCCCAACCTGAAATTGGGTTGCGTTCTTTCTTTTTCGAGCAGCAGTTAAAATTTGTGCGTTCTACTTATGTCCGGGACTAGCGCAATAATTTTTTGCACTGATCTTACGCACTCTGTTCTTTTTTTTTTTGAGGGGTTACGCACTCTGTTCACGCATCGGGGTTATCCAAGTTAATTTTGCGGGTTTAGTAAATAATGTATTAGCTCAAGGACCATATCATCTGACATAAACTGTAAGACTTAAAATAGGGACCTTTTCTTTGATGATCTGTGATGATTCTATAACCTTGTGTTACTGTTGATGACAGAACATTTTGAGACTTTACTTTTTTTGTGGTTCAGTGTTGGGAATATGCTGCAAATTAAGAGGGGTACGGATGATGGTCTCATGGAAAATCTCAGAGAAAGCTCAAAAAAGAATAGAACTTGCATTGGTAGAGAAGAGACACTTGATTTGTCGATTTCAGGTCTGCCAACACTTCATTATTCTACACATATTTTTCCAGATCTATTGGAGCACTCACAACTGCGCTGTCTCATGTTTGTTTACCTAGGTGACTTACATCGGGATAGCACTTTGGAAGAACAAATTGAAAGCGATTCTGGTCAAAGCATCTGGAGTGAGCTCAGTGAACAAGTTACTTCAGAATTTTCTACAAATGTTGTCTGCCTTGCTTTGTGTCCTGGTGACTATGTTGTTTCACCCTTCTAGCCTCTTTTTAAAATAATTTTATTTTATAATGTTACAATGCTAGTTATAGATGACCAAAGTTACATCATTGTGTAGGACATGATGTGTTATTTGCGTGCTCAGGCATAGCCGTGCACTGCCAGGTTCATTTTGCAAGGTTCCTGACTTCAGCAAGTTTGGTCAGAGCTTTCAATGATCTTAAAAGAGAAGGCCACGATGGCTTGAAGGTTGGTGCTGCTAATCATCATTCACTTAATTTGCTTGTTTACGTAAGTTAACTGCACCATTCTGTATCATTATAGATCCAAGTGCAGCGCAAAGGCTATGTTGCCAGAGGGTCATTGGGGGACTATAATTTCGATCAGGGAATTGCTCTTGTCAGCATAAAGCTTTTCACCCTTGGTGTTAATCCAGTGAAACTCTATCATCAGCTGGAATTTCTTCCTTGTAGTAAGGTAGTATCTGTAGCATGTGCAACCACTGGCAAATTAATGGTCACAAGTGGAATACTGACCGATGATACAAGTGGATCTGAAAATGGCAAAGAGCTTATGTTCTCAACTTGTAAAATCTCCAAGGTACACTTGCTCTTTGGTCTGAGTATTTGATATGTAACTATATGCACCGAAAAGTAACACTGATGCATAAAAATGACATTTCACTTTGTTTGGTTCCAATGTAACCCTTGTCATATTTGCTAGGATTGGGAAGGCGGAGCACTTTTTGATTATGATGGAAACTTTGTTGGCATGAACCTTTCTTCGGTTGAGGAAAGAACATCTTTTTTGCCAACTAGTATAATTATCAAACATTTGGAACAATTTGTGCCAAACATGGAAGTTAAGGTAGTCAGATATGTCATGTGTATTTGCATTTATTTGCTTACCAAAGTTTGTTCACCCTTATTCCTATACAATTTCCTCCTTGGATTTTAGTTTTTTGAGTAATACTGGAGCTTAATTAAACTATAAGCCATTTCAGTTGCCAAACAACTTTCAAGGCTTATGAATCTTGCAAGAATCTGGATTGTTGGGTGTTGTTCCTTTTGTAGCTTTATTATCTTTAATTTTTAGTTTCTTGCAGTTTCCATTTTTTTCTCCCTTGATATCAACTTGATTCTTTGCTGCCTCTGCCAAGAATACCCACATTGCTTCAATATCGAACTTGGTAGATTTTTCTAATTTAAGTAATGTTTTTTGTTTTGTTCGGACTTGAAATGTGAAGGGTTTGTGATAGTCTCCTGAACCTGGAGGTTGTGTAGTATTTGCTCAGTTCTCCACACAACTTTGTCCTTCGGATGACCCTTGGATCATCCCAGGATAACTAGGCTTAGAGGTCTTGCAGTGGCCTCCACCGACCTCATATTCATTGTGGCAGCCGATGACTCATCTCCGCGATTGCCCTAGATGGTAGAAGCAGCATTACTGCTGTTGAAGGTAGTATGGTTGTACCGCCGCCGGCGATGGCATCTTTGTCTTCATGTCAACCGAATCTGGCGCCACCTCCACCTCCAAAGACACAGCCTTCAGCCAACATCGATACAGTAAACCATAAGCAGATGCGCTGTAGCGCCTTGGTCAGCTACGGTTGCCGATTGCACCACTGTCAGTTTGTCACCTTCGTGAGGTGCTTGGCCCTCCGCCCTCAGCACTGTGACTGCTGCACTAATAACTGCCAATCTGCGCTTAATCTCCCTGTCTAATAGCAGCGCCAGCGAGAAAACCCTGCTGCTAGCCATTGATGGCGGAGCAGCAGGTGGTTGCTCTGATAATAGGATAACTAGGATATACTTCTCTGAACAATAAATACTCTTGATTCATTGTCTGATTTATATGGGGTACAAATATAAGTACAATTACATGTCCACTTTCGTACAGGCAGACAAATAACTTATCTCCTATACTGTACTAAACTAATCTTACGTTTCCCAACAACACTGGGATATTATCCCTTATTTTTTGCAATTCTATTCATCTGATGCTGCGTATGTGTGATGTTTTCGTCCATTTTACTTGAGTTGCAAGTTTACTATGTCCTGCAGGCCTGTAACACTACGGAGATATGAGGAAATACAACCCAGGCCCTATATGCACTATCCAAGAGGTGAACACGTGGCCAGACCTTTTATAGTTCATATCTCTCATGACCTCAATGCTAATCAGCTAACCTTATTTACACTATCTTCATATGTGTGTCTGATTTGGGAACCTAGACATATATGGGGATCTAGACTCCTTGGGCTATCCAAAGCAATCAACAACTACTATCCGTGGTTAGTCAATGCTTGTAATTTGGTCCTGCATTGCGCTCATTTACGCATTTCCTCTGCCTCTGACAACTATTCTACCGTCTATCATTGAACAGAGGGCTTGATTTTGGTTAATACTTTCGAAGAGACTTTTGGTGAAGTATACGATTCTGGTAAAGGTGTCTGGAGCCGACTCGGGAAAACAATTTCTAATCATTTCCATCAAGTTGTTGTCTCACTTGCTGCATTCATCGGTAATCAATCTCAGAGTGATGTGCTATATACTTCTCCACATTTCAACTTGGCTATCAATTATAACTGTGGTATATATGCAGGAGAAACAAGGATTTTTGCATGCACAGGCTTATTTATTGATTGGAATGGATGCACCACCATTTTGACTTCAGCAAGTTTGATTCGGGATCCTAACGATGGAAACAAGATTGCTGAAAACTTGAAGGTTTGTTCTTGATGTGGTCCTTGCATTTTCTGCTTAGGTCTCACAGTGCGATTTGCAGATTGAAGTCAATATTCCAAATGAAGGATGCAAAGAAGGGATATTACAACATTGTAATTTACACTACAATGTTGCTCTTGTTGATGTCGAGAAGTTCCGTCCTCTTTGTTCATCTAAAATTCTTGAAGAACAGTGGGACCCTAGAATTCTTGAAGATCCGAATGTAGTAGCTGTTGGGCGCTGCTTCAAATCAGGCGTGTTAATGGCTACACATGGAAAACGGACTGACTGGTCAGGCATGCTTGATTGCAGAGATCTTCGGTACTCCAGTTGTACAATCACTAAGGTTAGTAGTGCTCTTGGCGATATTCTTAGTTGACGTATCCATCGCATGATGTACTAAACCATATCCCTTCACCATTACAAATGGAAACTTCTCCATCCGAAAAAATTCATTGTCGCTTTTGCTTGCTAGGCTGGGATTGGAGGGCCCCTGTTTGACTTCAAGGGGAGATTTGTTGGCATGAACTTCTATGATAAGAAAATAGGGACCCCCTTCGTGTTTAAGGATCATATTTGTCGACTGCTGGCACAGTTTGAGGGAAAAAGGTATGTATACTTAGAATGTTTGTTTGACGTATTCAAGTGCATGCCATGTGAGGTTTGAGATGATTGCATGACATGCTACCTTTTGCATCTTCTCAAAGGAAAAAATAAATCTTTCTATTAAATCTAGCCTACTGTGTTCGACAGCACCGTTGATGAAGTTGGCAGTGATGATAAACCAATTAGGTATGCCTTTAATTTACGCATCTCTTTGATATTTTGCATAAAAACTGCTGATAACATTACTATGCCTGGAAAATTACCAAATGATGGAAACAGGTGGCCTGTGCCCAAGCCGTGTTGGCGCCACCCGCATGATGAGCTCGATGATTTGCGCCCACCTGGGTATGGGGAAAAATCTGATAGATTCGGATTTACATATGTGCGTGGAGTCAGAGTTGACTACCATTAGATGACTCTTTCTATGCTCCGTTGGATTACCTTTAGACGACTTTTTCTCTGCTCCGTTGGATTATCGTTCTCCATATTGTCGATCTGGTGAACCTGTTGGCTGTCTTGTAGCCTTATTCTAATAATGTTTGAACCAATATTTTGGTGTTCATCTGCTGTCATAGTTGAAATTGTACTACTTGTGCACTGATTCCATATGATGGTACTTTATCGTGTTACTTAAACTGTAATGTGTAATGATGTGCAACCATTGGCCAGAATTTCTGTTGGGCATAGTTTTGCTTCAAATTCTCAAATTGGATGATAAAAGTATTGTATAAAATTTTAAAGGGTGGGTGATTTAAACATAAAAATTAGTTTCTCAGATTTTACGCCCCTTCTACCTTGTAACCAACGTCCACTTTTCCCTCTTGTGTCGACATGCGTGCAGCAATAACTTGTTCCATGGTAAGTGTTCTGGTATCGAACATATAAACGCTGCTAGAGTACGCGCCATCTCCGTTTCAAATTCACCCTGTACGCTCAATTTGTACTGCTGTCCATTGACATCGTACTTTTCATCGCCGTGGTAAACATCTGGGCGCTCGTTCTTCTGTACGCCCGTGTAATCGGGCTAGAGCGACTGATGCATGGGCCAGCCTAGCAGCGACACAGTGTGTGCGTGCGTGTGTCCGGGTGAAAGCAGCGGTGTTCGTGGGTTGGCAGGGCATTTTTTTACTGTCCTTGTTTGCACCCAGCGGCGGCGCCTCCGCTTCAGCCGCGGCGGGCCCATCTATCGGTCTCGTGGGTGTGCGGCTCAGAGAGAGCAGCGAGCGGGCGGCCTGGGCAAGCGGGCACGAGAGAAAAGAAAGGGGGATTTGATTTTTTTGCCACCACTTTCTTTGGACTTTGATAATTTGCCACCCTTTACTTTGTAATTGATCTGATGACACTCTTTTGTTTGGACTTTGCTACTTTGCCCTCTGTCAGGTGGGTCCTGCAACAAATGTCCAACATACCCCTCTCTCTGGATTGACCGACCACGAACTGGGACGTCTCCAGTCGCTCGCCCTCGTTCCCCTTCGCCCGCAACAACTCACGAAGACGGCGGCGACGGCGAGTTGCAGTCAATGCTTCTCGGCGGTGGCGGAGACTTGCACTTGGTGGTCCTCAACGCCGGCGGCTGGATCCATCTCAGGAAGGTGAGGCCCTCGCTCGGGCTGCGCCGCGCCGCGCTTCCTATCCCTCGCCGCCCGTCCACACCCTCGCCGCCCGTCCCCGTCGCCGCTTCCAACCCTCGCCGCCCGTCCTTGTCGCCGCTTCCAACCCTCGCCGGCCGTCCTCATCGTCGCCGCGACACATGAAACAACTACATCTGCGGTTGCAGCTTGCAGCGGCGACGCTTGTAGCTCTCCCCGGTTGTAGCTCCGCCGCCGCCCCTCGCTGCACGAAATTGCGTCGACGACGGCCGCCAGCCATCCACTGTGATTGCGGCTCGGTGGCGACACGCGCAGGTTGAACCATTTCGCACATACGATTGAAGCTTTCTCTACAACGGATGCAACTTTTTTGGTTATGCAGTGTATGGTTGTAGCTTTTTTCATCTACGGTCGAAGCTTTTCTATCAACGGTTGCAACTTTTTTCTTTGTAGCAGCCTTGGTTAATGCTTTCTCTATTATTTCGGGTTGAAGCTTTTTCATCAAGGGTTGTAGCATTTTATGTCGACGGTTGTAGCACTCCGCCATGGAAATGACTGCTTGCAGCTTTTGATGTATCTGGTTGAAGCTTTTTTCATCTTGGTTTGAAGCATTTTGGTTAACGGTTGTAGCATGAGGGCGTGCAGCAGGTTCTGCAATGCCTCCGCCATGTCTGCAGCGCAAGTGCCGCCGTCCTCGCAGCTCGCCGTCACCATGCTCGCCATCCATGATGGCAGCTCTCCTGGGCACCGGTTGCAGCAGGCCACGACGCGGTTCCAGCTTCCGCCGGGGCCGACGAGCGAGGACGGCGAACGGCGACGGGGACGGCCGACGCGGGTGGCCACCGGTGATGAGGACGGCCGGCGGGGGCGGCGAACGGCGACGGTCAACTAAGGTAGGGACCGGCGAGATGAAATAGAGAGAGAGGAAACAGCACAGCCACATGGGGCGTTAATGCCGAGCGATTTATGGGCGGATGGAAGGGGATCGCACAAGTCGCGCGCGACCGGCCGAGTGGTTCGGCCGGTGCCCGGGCCCAAACGTTTCCCAAAAATCAAATCCCCGAAAAAAAAAGGGGGAAGCGGCAGCGAGAGAAAAGAGCAAAAGCAGCCAGACCGCCCGCGCCCCCGCAACCGCCTCCTCTCGTGCCGCCGCCGCCGCCTCGGCCGGCCCGTGCTCTACCGGCGCCCGTCGGCCTCGATCCGGCCTCGGCACCTCGAGACTCGGCAGGAGGAGCTTGCCCTCGAGTAGAACGACAGGAGGAGGGGAGCAGCAGCCGCGCCCCGTGCTCCGCCGGTGCCCGGGCGTCGACCCGTCCTTGGCAGGAGGAGCTCGAGCCGAGGACCGCGACCTCGATCCGGACTCGGCAGGAGGAGGGAAGCAGTAGCCGCGCCAGCTGGCGGGCTGGCGCGCCTCGTCGCAACCTCCGCCTCCTCCTCCGCGACGCCGCTGAAGATGACGAGGCCGTCGCCGCCTACGCCCTCAAGTGGCTCGGCTTCGCGCTCTACCACCCCGTACTCATCTCCACCATCTCAGGTAGTAGCCCCTATCTCGTCAACTAAATGTGCAGTTTATGTCTGTGCCGAGTTAGGCTTAGGCCCAGTCAAGAAAATCTTGGTGGAATGTGGGCGACCACCATGTTGTTCTCACAATCTGGCTTCTGTCAGTCCATGCCTTGCACGGCTGTAGGTTTACCTTCCAGTCTTCCACTGATACTATATGGTTAATAAACCATTGTCTCAGATCCATTTTCCTATCATCTAGCAGTTTCATCCTCAGACATTGGCCTTTCAATGAGAGCTGGTAGTTTACATTTTCTTAGGAAAACGTAGAAAATTTTCATTTCATGGCAGGTACCCTGCGTACACATGCTAGAAGTTGGAGCTGATAATTTTTTGTTTTGATAGTTCATGATTTTCTACAATTAAAGAGCCTGTCCCTTTTGCTATTCTAAATCACTATCCATTGCTATCTCTTGTTTTTTGATTACCCTCTGAACCGATTAATGTGCTCAGTTGCTCAGACATGCCCTTGAATCATGAATTGTATACAGCAGGGCGCCGAGCCTTTCATCTAAAAAAAAACCCATCAAATTACCTGTTGGTTTGAAGGGATTATAATATTTATTTTTCTTACCCTGCAGGACAGTTGGCTCAATCGATATTGGCTACTTTGGTTCGGCTGATCATGACCACCAAGATGAAGGTTTGTTCTGCTCACCATTTTTTGTTTTCAGGCTCTTCTTTTGTTCAGTGTTACTGTGGAGAATGTGTGTGCTCGTTCAGTAATTGAGTTCCTATTTCTTGTCTTATTAATTTGTTATTACAGGCTATTTGTAATCTTGCAGTCTGGTGCATTTCTGTTCAACAATTGGAGGCTTCGGTGGTAGAGGATGGATTAACTCCCTTGCTCAATGCTATTGTTTATGCCCTTGACAATCCATTTGGTTCTTTGTCTACAACATTTGAGGCTATTCAGGTTATCTTCCCACTTAAACGGCATTCTGTTGCATTACATCTCTTTTGTTTGGTGAACTAAGTAATTAATCTCAGAGTATGCCTATCTCTGGTTTGTTGAACAGAGTAATTAATCTCATAGTATATTTGTTATAGCAATAAAACAGTTCATGTGAATGATTTCTTTGCAGCATAATGTATTGCCAGTGACCAACATAGTTGGCATCTTTTTACAATTGCTGTAACTGAAGGGGTTTACCTCCAGCCCTGCAAGACATCTATGTAACCTTTTACAGACTGGCTCAAGTGTTAAGACTGCCGTATTAAGATACATTTTTTCTTGTCAAAACAGTTTAAGTTACTAATTAATATATGCCCACTCTCTCGCTAACGAAATTTGAGTGAATCTTTTTAACATCACTTATAATTGCAATGGCAACACTCTTCCTTGAGAAGTATGTTAATTTACTAAAATATGTCGGTAATTATTAGAGTTCATTACTCATATATTTCACGTCTTCATCAGGGAGGAAAAACAAATTGTTCATAGATGATGTCATTAGATTTTTCCATGCCTCTATGAATAGTGCATCGAGCGGGCAGAGAGCAAGCGGGCAGCTGCGAAGAGGCAGAGAGCGAGCGGGCAGCTGCGAAGAAAAGAAAAAAGGAGAAGCGAGAGCGGGAAGGGAGAGAAAAAGACCTAGCCCGTGACCCCCGCCTCGTCTCATGCCGCCGCCCGCCTCCTCTCTCCTCTCCTTTCTCTCTCGATTTGATCTGCAGGAGAGAGAGAGAGAGAGAGAGAGAGAGAAGATAAGAGGGAGAGAGGAGGAGAGGAGTGAGAGGAAAGGAGGTGCGGTGGCAGGGAATTCGTCGTCAGATGCGTCCTATATGTGGTGATGATCTCCTACTTTATTTTCTTGATTTATGTTTTGTTCTTCCTTTCTTTCCAACTTAGTAATCATGCTCTTGCTTTTCCTTTGGTCTCTGTTGTAGATGGGTGTGCCCATCCAGTCGATGGTGGGGTTGATGTGCCCGTCGATTCGGTGATCTGCCGGCTGAGCTCATCTTCTCTATGGTAGTCGCAGGCATTGTATGTGATAGTGCAGTCGCTGATGTACAAGAGGCGTCCGTGGTGTCAGTTCTCCATCGTCCATGCTTATCTTCTATATGCTCTAGCAGCCAGGTGACTACATGTTACCTTTTCTATCAATTCAGCTAAGCATTAGCAGACATGCAGTGTGCTTCTCATTGTTCTCCGAGGAATTTGAATTGGATTGATTTCGCCTGCTTCTTAATTTTTGGTAATAGAGCTGTAGGAACAAGAGAAGAGAGACACAAATCCCTTATTGTGATTCATGACACCTAAGCACTGCCAGATATACTATTGTTACTATGGCCAACACTTAGATTTTGTTACATACTCCCTCCGCCCTTTAAAGAGTGTACTTCCAACTTTGTTGGAGGGTCAAATTATTTTAAAGTTTGACCGAGTTTATGCAAAAACATATCAATGTTTATGAAACCAAATAGGTCTACGATGAAAATGCATTTTATCATGAATCTAATGCTACTAATTTGATGGCATAAATGTTGATGCATTATTATATAAATACGGTCAAACATAAAAAAGTTTGACTTTCCAACAAAGTTGGAAGTACACTCTTTAAAGAACGGAGGGAGTATATGAGTCGGGAACACATAGTGATTCTAATAATCGAGTAAAGTCATGTATATAGACTGATTAGTGTGATGTGTTTATGATTTTTTCGAGGACACCTAAGATGAAAAGCGGTGGGTGTGGTGGCTTAAACAAAGTTTGTGCAATTTCACTTTAACTTCAAACTGTTGTTGGTGAGACTGCCATGTCAGGAACTCATGTACTTACAATACGTTCAGTTAGATTAGAAAATGTCATCTCATTTAAAAAATTACATCTCATTTCTTCCCCTTGATTCAGTTATGAACTCTATTGTATGTTCAGACTCTGAAGTAGTTATGCGAGAGTAGAAGAGGTTTGTAGCCTCCGCTGCTGGTGGACTGACTATTTTATATGGACTGAGCCTGCAACTGAGGGTAGTGCTACTCTATGCTGGGCAGCAGTAACTTAGGTTTGCGCTTTTGTGAAATTGACACACGGACTAAATATACACATCATTGAGAGAGCTCTACCTCATTGAGTGTTCGGCACACGGGTCATATTTCTTTTATTACTCACTTTGCATAAATTATTAATTATGCAACTAATTTTTATTTATTTATTATTATTACTATTATCTCCGGTTTGCATTATTTTCCGTGCACAGATAAATGATCCGGGTTCGGCAGCGCTGTCTCCTCGGCATACCAACGTACCACGTTACCTCGGGACCGGGGCTTCGTCATCACTTCATTAACCCACGCCGGGGACTTCGGTGTCATACTGCCGGCCTGCTCCGTCGCCTCGGTCGGACTGGGGGTTCCACCTCGCCACATTGGCCGTGCTACGTCGCCATTTCAGAGTGCCGAGCTCTTCGCTCCGCCACCTCGGGACCGGCCCGGGGGCTAGGACCTTGTCCCGCATCAAGCTCGGACTGCGTCATTAACAACGAGCACATTAACCAGCTAAGTCGCTTTAATGCTAAAAAAAATTCAGTTTTAAATTTTGTTCGGTTCGACCAAGCATTATACTTTTTTGGCAAAAAGTTGTTTGTGAAAAACTTTCATGTCAAAACTTTGTTTGTGACACACAAATTCAAATACCCCGTTTACTTGGGGGCTTCCTTTATGAAGCCTTTCCTCTTGCATATGATTATACTTGTATGGTTTCGTTCCTTGTTCGTGTATTACGCCACAATATGCATCAAGACTTAAGTGTTCCGCAAGCTGGGTTGCCTTGCTCGTGTGTTTACCCCTACGTTCCCGATTGTTCGGCTAGGGAGTAAAGGGAGCACCTCTGCGATTGTCACGATTGGGTCATCCGAGCTCGGACCTCAGACTGGGTGAAGCCGAAAGCTAGCGCTCTTATTGTTTTCAATCATGGTCGGCACACAACGGAACTCATGAGTACAAAAAATCTATTGCACAAGTCTCATAGTAACAATGAGCAACCGAAGAAAGGTATTGGTGGGGGTACTATTTTCTTTGAAGATGCTTCTTACACTTCGTCAGTAATATAGCATAAGTTTCCTGAGCGCGCTTTGTCTATTACAGCCTTATGGCCTGATTGCCTGGTTATCGGAAACACCGTCGATATTCTCGACAGGTGGAGTACATAACACTTTTCGGCCCTTGACCGAAGATGGAGAAGCCGACGGTCGGTTAAGACGCGTTTAAAGTTCGGGTGAACATAGATATAATATTAGTACTTCGGTACATACAATCTTTATACATAAAATTCTTTTACCTAAGTCACTTGGGGGCTCTTAAAATTTATATGAGCCGTTTTATAGTAAAAGTGTTCTTCTTCTTAGTCGTTGCAAAGTCTTTTTCTATCACTCCTTTTCGACGCGAGTGTGTGGTCGATAGTCGGGGGGCCTAATTTCTCTCTCAAAGCCGCTAGAGTTTAGTTTGCTAAACTAGCCTAACGAGAAGTACCCCGCCTTCGGGATAGGAGGTTGAAGCCGTAGGCTGACCCGCTTGAAATCTTGAGATAGGACGTGTCACGTTAAAGCACGATAGAAGCACCTTTTTCTAAGATCAATTTTCGGATTGGCGCCAAACACTGGATCTAGTTCGGACGTCAAGTTTTTACTGAAGTTTTTTTGGTTTTCCAAGCCTATGGCACTTTTAAACTATTTGTGTGTTTCCAGCATTAGTCTCGCAGTGCAACGCCGGACACCTTTAGAGATTCGGCAAAAACATTCTCGGACATTGCTATATATGCATCGGTTTCGAATTGTGTCTTCGGTCAATAGTTGGGTTGCCCGGCTTCTGTGCTTGCCTCCTACGTTTCGCTTTGTTCGGCTAGTTGTGCCAACGGAGAACCACTGCGATTGTGCTTCCAGCTCGCATGGTTAAGCGCCTCAGTGGAGAAAGCCAAAAACTGACTGCCACAATAAGCGTAAACTGGTTAGCGATCCGATGACTGTATTAAACTATAAAGATCGATAGAGGTCACCTCGTGTTAAATGACGGTCCGCTCATAACATTGGCCGAAGTGTTTACAGCTTGACCTTGACTGTCGCCGAACACTAACCGGGGGGCTAGTAACTGGCCTCCCAACTTTAAGCTCCTATGACTAAGTGAAAGTTATAAAGCCAGCATATCTGATTGCCTCGTTTCCGCTAACACAACCGCCTTCGGGCACCGAGACGTCGGCTAAGGGTTGTTTTGTTATTGCGAAAACACCCTGCATAGCATCTACAAGGGGGTGGAAGCCGACGATGGGCCACTTTCAACTGATAAATGGTCGCAACGGAGTCAAAATAAACATATCATCGGCGTTTGTATTTAATATACGAGGGCTGCCTTCCGCAATCATCGTTATAAAGCCATAAATATGCATCAATTTGACTTAAGATTTTGGCCAAGCTGGGTTGCCTGGCTCCTGTGCTTACCCCTACGTTCCCGATTGTTCGGCTAGGCGGTAAAGGGAGCACCTCTGTGATTGTTACTACCGGGTCATCCGGGTTAGTACCTCAGACTGGGTGAAGCCGGAAGCTAGCAATCTTAAAGGATATAATTGGTCGGCAAACGACGGAAGTGAAAATTTTGGTCCATTCAGACCTTAGGGTTCGGGAACTTTCCCGGAACTAAATCCTCAGTATTTTCCTCCCACATTGATCGGAGGTGAGGTTTCATCATGGTTAGCATGACAACCCAAAGAAAGGAACTGATGGCGGGACTATTCTCTTTGGAATATGTTTCTTACGATAATAGTAATATAACATATCTCTCCGCGTACCTTTGTTTATAAAATCGTATGGCCGGATTGCCTTGTTTGTCGTAAATTTTGCCCTCATAAAGGCTTTATAAAGTGGGACAAACACTCCCCGGCTACTGGCCGAGGAGGTTGAAGCCGATGGTCGGTCAACAAAGTTTTGTACAGTGCGGATCCGAGCATTAATGATGTAGAGTACGTGGATACATAGAATCATTACACATAATTTGTGATTTTACTTCGGATATCGATCCTTAATTCGGCCACCCATGCCCACATTAAGGCTCGGGGGCTACTGGGCTTCGGGCTTATCATTTGCTAATACCAAAGGGGCACATCGATCCCCTAATCTGGTGTTGCCACTCAACCAGTGTCTCAGGAACAATCAGCCCATGACCGAGGTGCTGAACCACCTCGAAAGCATTTTGGGATATAGCTCGGATGCAAGTGGTTGGTTGCATAGATGGCATTTCCGGCATTAAGCTTGGCTAAACTCCTTCAACTTTTTTGAACCAAGGTGATCTATGACACCTCGGATATAGTCCGGCGTTGGAGCTCGGACATAGTCCGGCGTTGGAGCTTGGACATAGTCCGGCGTTGGAGCTCGGATACAGTCAGGCACTGGAGCTCGGATGCAGTCCAACATTGAAGCTCGGCTATAACAAGACTCTTCAGATATAGTCAGGCGTTGGAGTTTGGATACATTTCGGCGTTGGAGCTCGGAAGCGGTCCGGCGTTGGTGCTCGGCTGCAAAAGATACCTCGAATGCAGTCCAGCGTTGGAGCTCGGATGCAAGAGGACACCGCCGCACGGGAACAACTTCAAACCCGAGGTGTGGTGTAAAAATTAACAAGGCATTGATAAAGGCCGAGTACTTAAAGGGGCTCCTTGGATACCCGGCGTGTAAACTCTTCGGATTCACTTCGGCGATCCTCAAGATCAAAGATGGGAAGATTTGTTGAACCAGTTTTCAAGACCGACGACCGAAGATGAAGAACAGTTCGGAAGAATCGAGGAGCGTCCCCAACTTGAAGACCGGTTCAGGGGGCTACTAACGGTGTCCTGGGCTAGGGGGTACTCACCACGTCGTCTCCCGACCAGCTGGATCGGGCCGAGGACCCCCATGGCGGTTCACTATTGGGCCAGTTCGGACAGCCCATGCCGCATACAAGGAGGTTTCCACAAGACTTGGCGCCCAAGACAAGGACTCCTCTAAACCCTAGGCCTACGGTGCATATATACACCGAGGCCAGGCTAGTCAATGGACAATCTCATATTCATTACTACAATCTCATGGTAGACGCATGTACTCTGTACTACACCCATATGAATACAATCAAAAGCAGCATGTAGGGTATTATCTCTTCGAGAGAGCCCGAAGCTGGGTAAAATCCCGTGTCCATGTTACCATTGCTCCAAGACGCCTAGCTTAGGACCCCTACTATGAGATACGCCGGATATAGAACCGACATCGTCTCCTATTTTGGTTAGGTGTCACTTGGGAGCCTCCGTCAAGATTGTGGAGTTGAACCAAGGAGTTTGTACGGGCAAGGAGATCGCCTACTTCGTGAAGATCTACCCTAGTGAGGCAAGTCCTTCGTGGGCGATGGCCATGGTGGGATAGTCAAGGTTGCTTCTTCGTGGACCCTTCGTGGATGGAGCCCTCCGTGGACTCGCACAACCATTACCCTTCGTGGGTTGAAGTCTCCACCAATGTGGATGTACGATAGCACCACCTATTGGAACCACACCAAAAATCTCCGTGTCTCCAATTGCGTTTGCACACTCCAATCCCATCCCTTTACATTCTTGCAAGTTGCATGTTTTACTTTCCGCTGCTCATATACTCTTGCCATGCTTGCTTGAAACGTATTGTGAATGTTTAAACTTGTGCTAAAACTCCACCTTAACTTGAAGAACTTAAAAACTGCTACTTTTCTTTGTTGAGGGTCTAATCACCCCCCTCCAGGCACCTCTTCTCGATCCTTTCATATAGGTTCCTCACCTAGTTGCTCATCTAGACAATCTATTTGTGGCTAAACCTAATTTGTTAAGAAAAGCTAAAAATTGGTAGTTGCCTATTCACCCCCCTCTAGTCAACCATATCGATCCTTTCAATTTGTATCAGAGCCTTGTCTCTTTATTAAGGGTTTCATCACCCGAAGAGTATGGTTGACGAGGGTGGAGTTGGGGATGAAGTGCCCGAGGCCGTGGAATTGAACTCGATCACTCGGGATGACTTAAATGAAGCCATGGCTTCACTTAAGACGTCAATGATGACCGAGGTCAAATCCGTGTTTAAAGAATTACTTGAGGGGTTGAAAGCCACTCCTGATTCGTTGCTTGTGGTTAATCCCACCGCATCGGAGTTAGAGGCCAATTCCGGCAAGGAAGCGGCTAAAGGTACTCAAACTTCTTCCCCTCATGACAAGAATGGGACGGGAACCTTTGCCTCGGTCCCCCCTCCCCCAGTATATGGAGGACTAGTACTTACACCTCGCATTAATAATTATGGTCCTCCTCCCAAGCTTGTTAAGGGTGATTTTGCTAATTGGGTCTTTCGCATCAAGTCTCATTTTAATCACTGCTCAACTAACCTTTGGAGAATCATTGAGAAAGGCTTCTACCCGCATGATCCAAACAACTTCACCCCAAGAGAAGAAGTGGAAAATCAATACAATCACTCCGCTTTGTTCATCCTTCAAGATGCGGTCCCACCCGAAGATCTATCTCACTTACATCCCTTCACTCGTGCAAATGATTGTTAGGAGCACATTATTTCTATGTACAAGGGGAGCTCAAGTATCCAACGGTCCAACTTTGAAGTGGTCCTTGACGAGGCCGATGAATTTGTGATGCTAGAAGATGAGGATCCGCGTGACCTCTACCGGAGGGTGAATACTCTTGCGGTTGCTCTCCAAGACCATGGGAGCAAGGATATGGATGACGCTTGGATCAAGCACAAGTTTCTCAAGGCAATCATGCCATTCAACAAGGCTATGTCTTCCGTGATTTGTCAAAGGCTGGATTTTCACACCTTAACCTCAAGTGAAGTGTTGGATGAGTTTATTGCCATGAGCGTCATGAACAAGACCGCCGACAATGTTCTTTCTCGTGTCCGGTCAAAGAAAAACACTCCCACCCTTGCTTTGAAGGACAAGGCCATTCGGGAAGAAGAAGAGGAAGAAGAAGAGGAGTGTGGCCCCGAGGAAACCCAATATGCTTACCATGAGCACATGGCTCTTGCGTCAAGGCAATTTTTGAGCAACAAGAGGAACTCAAGTCCCAACTTCACCAAGAACAACTCAAGTGTGTCAAAGAACAAGCAACGAGTAAGTACTTGCTACAATTGCGGCAATGTGAGTCACTTTGTGGTGGATTGCCCTTACAAGAAGAGGGAAGACAACGGTGGCAAACTCATTTGCAAAGACAAAGCCAACTCTTTCCCTAGCAAGAACAACTTCACCAAGAAGTCTCCTCCAAAGGGCTTGGTGGCACATGAAGAGTACCCCTCCGATGATGATGAGGAAGATAAAAGTGGAGAAGGAATGGCAACGGCAACCATTGCCATTGCAACATCTTCCCCCTCCAAGGTGTCTCTCTTCGGCGCCCCCAATGAAAACACCATTGCCAAGTGTATCATGGCCAAAGGTATCAACAAGGTAACTCCTAACATCAAAACCACCATCATTACTATTCCTTCATTATTAGATTGTGTTGATGATAGTGAGGTGGAAAAAGTTGATGAGAATGAGTTCACCAAGTTCGTGAGCAAGCTCAAGGATGAATCCAAGAAGCACTTTGTTGCTCTCTTGGAACAACTTGGTGAGGCCAATGATATCGTTGAGTCGCTTGATGATACTATCTCCAAGTTGGAGGGGCATAGTCGTGACTGTGCCGATGAGATTGCATATCTTTCCATTGCTCTAGAGGAAGAACGAGATCTTCGTTTGACTCTTGAGGAGTCACACAATGTTGATCATGCTAAATTGCAAAAAGATCTTGATCATGCTATTGTTCTTACTCGTGTGCTTAAATCCGAGAAAGTTGCACTTGGGGTTGGCCATGATAGACTCAAGGAAGAATTTGATACACTCAACAAGGCTCACAAGGTCTTGAAGGGTATTCATGCTTCCCTCAAAGCTCATGATCAACTCCAAGTGAAGCTAACCGAGGGGATTTCCACTTGCCCTCCTTTCGTTCTAATTGATAATGCCCATGCTACTAACCCTTGTTGTGAGCATGCGCAACTTATGAAAGAAAATGCCAAGTTGGAGGAGCAACTTGAGAAGGGCCTTGTGACATGCATACAAGGTGAAAAGAACCTCAATGATCTTTTGACGAGCCAAAAGGAAGTTGTAGGAAAGGAGGGACTTGGGTTTGCACCCAAGTCAAAGAAGAAGAAGAATAACAAGACCAAGCAACCTCTCCCACTAAAGGAATCCTTTGTCAAGGCGGGTGAGGGTACTCATGAGAATAAGAAGAACAAGAAAGTGGGTGGTAATGCCAAGAAGGGCAAAACCGCCCCTAACAACAAAGCCGGCGACTTTAACCCTTCTTATGTTTTATGCCGTGCTAGTGATGGGCATGTTTATGCTAAATTTGTTGGTTCTTACTATGAGTACATTGAATGGTCTATTTGGGTTCCTAAGACCCTTGTTACTAACCTCAAAGGACCCATTCAAGAATGGGTACCTAAATCCAAGCATTGATCTCTTGTAGGAGTTTGCTTCCGGTGGAGTGTCATGGTTGCTTGATAATGGGGCAACAAATCATATGACTGGGAGCAAGGACTTGGTGGTGGATGTTCATCCAATTCCATCTATGCCCACCCATGTCCAATTCGATGGTGCTTCAGCTTCTAAGGTATTGGGACTTTGGCAAGGTGGTCATCTCTCAAGATTTATCTATTAAGAAGGTCATGCTTGTTGAGTCCCTTGCATACAATTACTTTCCGTTCATCAAGTTGCACTTATGGGCTTTGCAACATTCTTTGATCTTGATACCGTGACCCTTTTGTGGAGCAAGAATCTTAAAGTAGTCTTTGTTGGGCATGTCGAGAACGGTCTCTATGTGGTGAACTTTTCGGAGCGACCCACTAAGACCGTGACTGCCTAATGACTAAAGTTGATATTGGTTGGCTTTGGCATCGCCGACTAGCCCATGTCAATATGAGATCTTTGCAAAGTCTCCTCAAAGGGGACCACGTCCGTGGACTAACAAATTTGAGTTTTGCCAAAGACCATGCTTGCAGTGCTTGTATCGAAGGAAAGCTTCACGAAACGTCTCACCGACCCCTGACTATCATCTACTCGAAGAGGCCCTTGGAGCTCCTTCACATGGATCTTTTTGGTCCTCCATCCTTTGATAGTCTTGGTGGAAGAAAGTATTGCTTGGTAATTGTGGATGACTACTCAAGATATACTTGGGTATACTTCTTCAAGAGGAAGAGTGAGACTCAACAAACCGTCATCAACTTTGCAAATGAAGCTCAACGTCAACATGACGCAAAGATATTGATGATTAGAAGTGACAACGGCACCGAGTTCAAGAATTACACCATGGACGAGTTTCTTAGTGATGAGGGGATCAAGCACCAATATGTCACACCCTATAGCCCTCAACAAAATGGTGTGGCGGAAAGGAAGAACCGTACTTTGATGGACGCGGCAAGGACCATGATGGCGGAGTTCAAATCTCCATACAACTTTTGGGCCGAAGCCATCAACACCGCATGTCATGCATCCAATAGGCTCTACCTCCGCAAAGGCTTGAACAAGACTCCATACGAGATACTTACCGGCAACAAGCCCAACCTCAAGTACTTCCGGGTGTTCGGTTGTAAGTGTTTCATTCTCAAGAAAGGTGTTCGTTTGTCTAAATTCGAACCTAGAGCTCAAGAGGGCATATTTGTTGGTTATGCTACAAACTCTCATGCTTACCGTGTCCTCAACAAGTCCACCTAACTCATTGAGGAGACGTGTAATGTGGAGTTTGATGAAAATAACGGCTCCCAATTGGAGCAAAGTGGTATTTGTGATGCAGGTGATGAAATTCCTTCCCAGGCCATAAGAAGAATGGGGATTGGTCAAATACTCCCCATTGAGGAACCCCTTATGGCCGAAGGAGAAATACAATGCTCCACTCAAGTGGAGCCATCACCGACGCTAGACCCACACGCTTTCGAAGAACAAAGTGAAGGCCCTCATCACATTGAACAAGATCAAGGGCAAGATCAACCCCGTGAAGATGGTGCTGCACCAAACGATGCCCAAGATCAATTTCATGCCTTCGAGCTCGCTCAAGATCAAGAGCAAGCTCAAGACGGTGCTCAAGATCAAGGGCAAGCTCAAGAGCAAGAGAAAACTCAAGACGGTGCTCAAGATGAGCAAGATGATCCTCAAATGCACATTGAGGAACTTTTGGAGCGCCGTGCCGCTAAGGTGGCTTCCAAGCTCGAGCATCAACAACATGTCACGGAGAATGTGCTTGGAAGTTTGAGAAAAGGGGTAACTGAAGGAAATATTCCCTAGAGGCAATAATAAAGTTGTTATTTATATTTCATTATATCATGATAAATATTTATTATTCATGCTAGAATTGTATTAACCGAAAACTTAGTACATGTGTGAATACATAGACAAAACTGAGTGTCCTTAGTATGCCTCTACTTGACTAGCTCGTTAATCAAAGATGGTTAAGTTTCTTGACCATAGACATGTGTTGTCATTTGATGAATGAGATCACATCATTAGAGAATGATGTGATGGACAAGACCCATCCGTTAGCTTAGCATAATGATCGTTCAGTTTTATTGCTATTGCTTTCTTCATGTCAAATACATATTCCTTCGACTATGAGATTATGCAACTCCTAGATACCGAAGAAACACCTTGTGTGCTATCAAACATCACAACGTAACTGGGTGATTATAAAGATGCTCTACAGGTGTCTCTGAAGGCGTTTGTTGGGTTGGCATAGATCAAGATTAGGATTTGTCACTCCGTGTATCGGAGAGGTATCTCTGGGCCCTCTCGGTAATGCACATCACTATAAGCCTTGCAAGCAATGTGACTAATGATTTAGTTGCAGGATGATGCATTATGGAATGAGTAAAGAGACTTGCCGGTAACGAGATTGAACTAGGTATGATGATACCGACGATCGAACCTCGGGCAAGTAACATACCGGTGACAAAGGGAATGACGTATGTTGTTATGCGGTTTGACCGATAAAGATCTTCGTAGAATATGTAGGGACCAATATGAGCATCCAGGTTCCGCTATTGGTTATTGACCAGAGATGTGTCTCGGTCATGTCTACATAGTTCTCAAACCTGTAGGGTCCGCACGCTTAATGTTCGAAGACGATTTGTATTATGAGTTGTGTGTTTTGGTGACCAAAGTTTGTTCGGAGTACCGGATGAGATCACGGATATGATGAGGAGTCTCGAAATGGTTGAGATGTAAAGATTGATATATTGGAAGGTTATATACGGACACCAGAATGGTTCCGAAGAGGTTCGGGGATTTTTTGGAGTACCGGGAGGTTACCGGAACCTCCCGGGAAAGTTAATGTGAAGGAAATATGCCCCAGAGGCAATAATAAAGTTGTTATTTATATTTCCTTATATCATGATAAATGTTTATTATTCATGCTAGAATTGTATTAACCGGAAACTTAGTACATGTGTGAATACATAGACAAACAGAGTGTCCCTAGTATGCCTCTACTTGACTAGCTCGTAAATCAAAGATGGTTAAGTTTCCTAGCCATGGACATGTGTTGTCATTTGATGAACGGGATCACATCATTAGAGAATTATGTGATGGACAAGACCCATCCGTTAGCTTAGCACTATGATCATTTAGTTTGTTGCTATTGCTTTCTTCATGACTTATACATGTTCCTATGACTATGAGATTATGCAAGTCCCGAATACCGGAGGAACACTTAGTGTGTTATCAAACGTCACAACGTAATCGAGTGATTATAAAGATGCTCTATAGGTGTCTCCGATGGTGTTTGTTGAGTTGGCATAGATCGAGATTAGGATTTGTCACTCCGTGTATCGGAGAGGTATCTCTGGGCCCTCTCGGTAATGCTCATCACTATAAGCCTTGCAAGCAATGTTACTAATGAGTTGGTTGCGGGATGATGCATACGGAACGAGTAAAGAGACTTGCCGGTAACGAGATTGAACTAGGTATGAGGATACCGACGATCGAATCTCGGGCAAGTAACATACCTATGACAAAGGGAACAACGTATGTTGTTATGCGGTTTGATCGATAAAGATCTTTGTAGAATATGTAGGAGCCAATATGAGCATCCAGGTTCCGCTATTGGTTATTGGCCGGAGATGTGTCTCAGTCATGTCTACATAGTTCTCGAACCCATAGGGTCCGCATGCTTAACATTCGATGACGATTTGTATTATGAGTTTATGTGATTTGATGACCGAATATAGTTCGGAGTCCCAGTTGAGATCACGGACATGACGAGGAGTCTCGAAATGGTCGAGAGGTAAAGATCGATATATTGGAAGGCTATATTCGGACATCGGAAAGGTTCCGTGTGATTCGGGTATTTTTTGGAGTACCGGAGAGTTACGGGAATTCGCCGGGGGAAGTAGTGGGCCTTAATGGGCCATACGGGAAAGGAGAGAAGGGCCTCAAGGGGTGGACGCATCCCCCCATGGGCTGGTCCGAATTGGACTAGGAGGGGGCGGCGCCCCCCTCCTTCCTTCTCCCCTCTTCCTCCTTCCCTCCTTCTACTAGGAATAGGAAAGAGGAGGGGAATCCTACTTGGACTGGGGAGTCCTAGTAGGATTCCCCACACCTGGCGCACCCGCTTGGGCCGGCCACCTCTTCCCTCCCCTCCTTTATATACGTGGCCAGGGGGCACCCCAATTGCAGATAAAAGTTTCTCTTAGCCGTGTGCGGTGCCCCCCTCCACAGTTACACACCTCGGTCATATCGTCGTAGTGCTTAGGCGAAGCCCTGCGCTGGTAACTTCGTCATCACCGTCACCACGCCGTCGTGCTGACGGAACTCTCCCTTGGCCTCAGCTGGATCAAGAGTTCGAGGGACGTCATCGAGCTGAACGTGTGCAGTTCGCGGAGGTGCCGTGCGTTCGGTACTTGATCGGTTGGATCGCGAAGACGTTCGACTACATCAACCGCGTTATTAAACTCTTTCGCTTTCGATCTACGAGGGTACGTGGACAGACTCTTCCGCTCGTTGCTATGCATCACCTAGGTAGATCTTGCGTGTTCGTAGGAATTTTTTTTGAAATTACTGTGTTCCTCAATAGTGGCATCCGAGCCAGGTCTATGCGTAGATGTTATATGCACGAGTAGAACACACAGAGTTGTGGGCGATAATAGTCATACTGGTTACCAGCATGTCATACTTTGATTCGGTGGTATTGATGGATGAAGTGGCCCAGACCGACATTACATGACCGCGTTCATGAGACTGGTTTTACCGCCGTGCTTTGCATACAGGTGGCTAGTGGGTGTCTGTTTCTCCAACTTTAGTTGAATCGAGTGCGACTACGCCTGGTCCTTGTTGAAGGTTAAAACAACACACTTAACGAAAAATCGTTGTGGGTTTTGATACGTAGGTAAGAACGGTTCTTGCTAAGCCCGTAGCAGCCACGTAAAACTTGCAACAACAAAGTAGAGGACGTCTAACTTGTTTTTGCAGGGCATGTTGTGATGTGATATGGTCAAGACGTGATGATATATAAATTGTTGTATGAGATGATCATGTTTTGTAAAAGTTATCGGCAACTGGTAGGAGCCTTATGGTTGTCACTTTATTGTATGAAATGCAATTGCCATGTAATTGCTTTACTTTATCACTAAGCAGTAGTGATAGTTGTAGAAGCAATAGTCGGCGAGACGACAACGATGCTTCGATGGAGATCAAGGTGTCAAGCCGGTGATGATGGTGATCATGACGGTGCTTTGGACATGGAGATCAAAGGCACAAGATGATGATGGCCATATCATATCACTTATATTGATTGCATGTGATGTTTATCCTTTATGCATCTTATTTTGCTTAGTACGGCGGTAGCATTATAAGATGATCCCTTACTAAAATTTCAAGGTATAAGTGTTCTCCCTGAGTATGCACCGTTGTGACAGTTCTTCATGCTGAGACACCACGTGATGATCGGGTGTGATAAGCTCTACGTTCACATACAACGGGTGCAAGCCAGTTTTGCACATGCAGAATACTCGGGTTGAACTTGACGAGCCTAGCATATGCAGATATGGCCTCGGAACACTGAGACCGAAAGGTCGAGCATGAATCATATAGTAATATGATCAACATAGTGATGTTCACCATTGAAAGCTACTCCATCTCACGTGATGATCGGACATGGTTTAGTTGATATGGATCACGTGATCATTTAGATGACTAGAGGGATGTCTATCTAAGTGGTAGTTTTTAAGTAATATGATTAATTGAACTTTAATTTATCATGAACTTAGTCCTGATAGTATGTGCATATCTATGTTGTAGATCAATAGCTCACGTATAGCTTCCCCGTTTTATTTATGATATGTTCCTAGAGAAAAACTAAGTTGAAGTGATCTGAGGATTATCCTCATTGCTGCACAGAAAAATTATGTCCTTGATGCACCGCTAGGTGACAGACCTATTGCAGGAGCAGATGTAGACGGTATGAACGTTTGACAAAGCTCGGTATGATGACTACTTGATAGTTTAGTGCACCATGCTTTACGGCTTAGAACCGGGACTTAAAAATGTTTTGAACGCCATGGAGCATATGAGATGTTTCAAGAGATGAAATTGGTATTTTAGTCTCATGCCCGAGTCGAGAGGTATGAGACCTCTGACAAGTACTTTGCCTACAAGATGGAGGAGAATAGCTCAACCAGTGAGCATGTGCTCAGAATGTCTGAGTACTACAATCACTTAAATCAAGTGGGGGTTAATTTTCCAGATAAGATAGTGATTGACAGAGTTCTCTAGTCACTATCACCAAGTTATCAGAACTTCGTAATGAACTATAATATGCAAGGGATAACGAAAACAATTCCCAAGCTCTTCGCGATGCTGAAATCGACGAAGGTAGAAATCAGGAAAAAGCATCAAGTGTTGATTGTTGATAAGACCACTAGTTTCAAGTAAAAGGGTAAGGGAAAGAAAGGGAACTTCAAGAAGAATGGCAAGCAAGTTGTCACTCCCATGAAGAAACCCAAAGCTAGACCCAAGCCTGAAACTGAGTGCTTCTACTGCAAAGGACATGGTTACTGGAAGCGGAACTGCCCCTAGATACTTGGCGGATAAGAAGGATGGCAAAGTGAACAAAAGTATATTTGATATACATGTTATTGATGTGTACTTTACTAGTGTTTATAGCAACCCCTCGGTATTTGATACTGGTTTAGTTGCTAAGAGTAGTAACTCGAAACAGGAGTTGCAAAATAAACAGAGACTAGTTAAGGACGAGGTGATGATATGTGTTGGAAGTGATTCCAAGGTTGATAAGATCACCATCGCACACTCCTTTTACCTTCGGGATTAGTGTTGAACCTAAAATAAATGTTATTTGGTGTCTGCGTTGAGCATGAATATGATTGGATCATGTTTATTGCAATACGGTTATTCATTTAAGTAAAAGAATAATTGTCGTTCTATTTACATGAATAAAACCTTCTATGGTCATACACTTAATATAAATGGTTTATTGAATCTCGATCGTAGTGATACACATATTCATAATATTGATGCCAAAAGATGCAAAGTTGATAATGATAGTGCAACATACTTGTGGCACTGTCGTTTAGGTCATATTGGTGTAAAGCGCATGAAGAAACTCCATGTGGATGGACTTTTGGAATCACTTGATTATGAATCATTTGATGCTTGCGAACCATGCCTTATGGGCAAGATGACTAAGACTCCGTTCTCCGAAACAATGGAGCGAGCCACTGACTTATTGGAAATAATACTTACCGATGTATGCGGTCCGATGAGTGTTGAGGCTTACGGCGGGTATCATTATTTTCTGACCTTCACAGATGATTTAAGCAGATATGGGAATATCTACTTGATGAAACACAAGTCTGAAACATTTGAAAAGTTCAAAGAATTTCAGAGTAAAGTGGAGAATCATCGTAACAAGAAAATAAAGTTTCTACGATCTGATCACGGAGGCGAATATTTGAGTTACGAGTTTGGCCTTCAATTAAAACGACGTGGAATAGTTTCACAAACTCATGCCACCTGGGACACCACAACATAATGGTGTGTCTGGACGTCGTAACCGTACTTTATTAGATATGGTGCGATCTATGATGTCCCTTACCGATTTACCTGTCACAGCCTGATTTTTGGCCCTTTCTTTTTCATTTGTTTTTCTGAGATTTGTGCTTGAGTTTTCTTTTTCCGTGGCTTTGTGGTCTGGAAACTGAAGAAGATGCCCTCTTCTTTATTTCCAGAGTGGCTTGTCATCCTCAAATCCTTCCCTAGATCCTATCATTTCCATCCTAGCCCAATCCCAAAATTCTTTTGCTAGGGAATATTCCTTTTTCTATTAAAGGAATAACCCTGTCTGCCCTAGGTTGTGAAGCAACCTATATTTCCATCAAATCATAGCCCTTCCCCAAAGTTGAGCTCATGTAATGCCTCCATGTGAGCACAGTTTCAAATCTTTGTTTCTGTCCAAAATTTCAGTTTGTGAAGCAAGTATATTTTATCTTGCTCCATTATGGCTGTAAATTTTTCTAGGGCTTCTATTATCCATATAACCTATCTCCACCCAATTTGGGCATATTTCATCTAGCCAATTTTCCTCTAGAATTTCTGCAAGTTTCTGGTCAGTTGGGATGCTTGTGAAGGAAGTACCATTTTGGTTTATCCAAATGGTATGAAACCTTTTGCAACATCTTCATATGACCAAATAACTCTACCTTGCCCAAGTTGAGCTCAAGTGGCTTCACCATTTGAGTGCACCATCATGATCTTCATTCTGGACCAGATTGTGCATTTGCAAAGCAAGTGTATTAAATATTGGTCCAAATCACCTCCAAATCTCCAGGATCGTAGTCCTTCCTAATATAAACCTCCCAGACAACTCCAGTTGACCCAATCAAATCCCTGTTGATCAGCAGTACTCAGCCAAAACTGATACAACAATCTTCAGAGGAGTAATCCGATCGATTCAGAGCTCGTTTCTTTGATCCATCACTTCCCTCAGCCCCTCTGATGGAAGGACAAAACGCTAGACAACGTTTTCCTGCCTCTCGCGTCCCCTCCTTGCCGGTCACAGTGGTGACCGCGTCGTTTGCACGCATGCTGGCAGCGTTGGACGCGCGCTGAGCGTCGGGACGCGCCGGCCAGCTCTGCCTCGACGGATTTCGCACGTCCAAGCATGCCGACCTGACTCCCCCTCCCTCTCACGTCGCCCTCGACCCGTTGCCCCCTCTCCAAGCCTCCTCGCTGGCGCTCGTCGCCGTGCGCCCACGGACGCGCTGTAGCCGACCGGCTCTGTTCGCGCCGTGGCTTCTTCCCTCTCTTGTCCCCGAGCCCCTCTCGTCTCCGTGACCCTCGTCGCCGTCTGAGCTTGGCCGCGAGCACACGCGTCCGCGGCGCGGGACACGCGTCCGCGGCGGCCACCGAGCTCGAACCGCCTCGCCCGGCTATATAAAGCCACCCAAGTCCGTTTCTCTTCACCACTCGCCTCCTGCACCTCCTCTAGCCCCGCCCCACTCCTTGCCCGAGCTCGATAAGCTCTCGGTGCTCGACATTGTCGCCATGGCCGCCGTCTCAGTCCTCCTAAATTGGAGCGAGCCGAGCCCTCCCCCTCCCTCCTGACCTCGCTAGTGGCTTCCCTGTGCCCCCGCAAGCCTCCTCGCTGGTTCCCTCCTCCTCTGGTAGCCCCTGGCCACGATGCCCAACCCCACCCGAATCCATCTCCGCCAGAGTCCACGCCCTGCTCGCCTCCAACCTCCTCGGCGTCCGTGCCCTACGAGGACGGGTTCGCCTCGATCTCCTCTACGCGTGGGTGGTCCGAGCGCTACGAACGGTGGCCGGAGCCAGCCGGACGGGCGCCGGCGCCACGCTCCTCCCTCTGCCTCCGTCGGGCGGCGTTGTGAAGGAGACGAGGAAGACGACGACCACGCCCCTGGGCCCCGCCTGTCGGCCTCTCCGCGCTGACCAGAGCCGGCCCCGCGTTGACCCCGCCAACCTGACGTGGATAAGTGACGGGCCCCACCCGTGGGACCCGCACGTCAGCCGCTCAAGCCCCGGCCCCGCCTCTGCCACGTGTTCAAGTGGAGGCGTACGTTTGCCCTTATAGAAAGCGTACTTCACGCTGAGTACGTTTTCTCTTAGTGAAAGCGTATTCCTCTCTGTTTCAGCCCGGAGTACGTTTTCAGTTTCTGAAAGCGTATTTTGTAATTTGCGCTTCTGTCTTATCCACTCAGGGACCCTTATGTGAATATTCTTTTTGCAGAAAAGTCCCTAATCTTCTTCACCTCATATCTCCGCAACCGTAACTCCGATTTAGGTGATTCCAAAGCCCACTTCTTCGTCTCATCGAGTCCGAACTTTTGGTATCATTTTCAGTATGGCCTGACATTCTGAAAATGACCATTTTGCCCTTGCCCCTAATCAGCCCCTCCGAGAGAGTACCCTTTCCGGCGAATCTTTCCGCGGCTTCACCGCATTTCTCCCCGGAGCTTTCTTCATCCCCAGGCAAGCCACAACCACCATTTGCATGATAGCCATGCAGAAGCCTTGGTTTTCAACTTGAACCTTTAATAACTGTCTGTTTGTTTTGCTACTTCTGTCGGTATTTCAGTTATGCTTCTGGATCGGTGTTTACCGTCATGATATGTTTTCTTGCACTCTGTTATCATGTTTTACCTGCTAGCATTACTTTCTTATGCCATGCTTGATAGTAGTACATGTTGGTGCTGGACTTCGGTGCATGACTATCGTCTATTCCGAGTACCACTGTTATGCATGTTTCTTTGCATCCCGTTGATTAAATGCTTGCATGGTAGTTTTATCGTTATGATATTGCATGATATTTATTGTTGATGCTAGTAGTTATGTTATGCTATGAGTAGTATTCTAGTTGTGATATTTATGCTCGTCATTATGCTATGCTCATCTGGATAAATGGTTAAATGTTGTTGTTATGCTCGTTGATTGTGATGCACCCCCATGCTTATGTTAGTATCATGTTCATGCATTGTAGTTGCATCATGTTACTTTTATTAAGGCTCAGCATATTGCATTCAAGTTTAACAGGATTAAATTGAACTTGAACAACTGTTGGCTGAGTCATGGTGCCACCATATCGTGCTGACCAGTGCAGCCACGCTTGCCTTATGGGAAGGCCCTAACTGGGTCTATTGTCATGCCTCTCATCGGTGCCTCCCGCGAGGGAAGGTTATGCGCGGGCGCTACCTTGGCCAGGTAGGACGGCATATACCTTGTGTGCTCGTTGTTCTTTTAGGGATCCTTGTCCCCGTTTGGGACCGTTTTGCCACGACGGTGGCCGTTGGTGCCTTTGGTAGGCACGGGGCCACTCAGGACCTAGCCCAAAGGGGAGTTGGTCGGAGTGGCCGGGATAGTGTCATGGCAGTAGGACGGTTTTGTCGGAACGCTTTGGTCCACCCGAATGGGAGTACGAGGCCAGGGTTCCGTGGTGTGGGTACAGTGTGCTAACCTCTGCAGAGTGTGTGTTTAATCTATCGATAGCCGCGCCCGCGGATATGGGCCCAGTTCGTGTCAGTCACACTATGGGTCAACAGTAATAATAATAATTTGATTAATAACAACCCTGGTTCGATGATGAAAGAAGTTTGTTGATATTTATGTGATCGTGAGAGGATCATTGAGATATCATGAAAACCGACTTGTTGGATATTTGTGGTGTTAAGCGAGAGTCAAGGGTTAAGGTCAAGCTCCTTGTGGTCATAAATGATTGCTACGGTATTGTTAATACCAAGTTTGATTGGATCCCGAGACGATCGGGTGATATCCGTGATGGTAAGTGATACAGGTGATGGTTACGAGGTAACCCGAGCAGAGTAAGTTGGTGCATGATAGTTTCATCATGTTGCATGCTAGTCTCATCATGTTCATATGTTTATGCCATGCTCGTATTGTTATAGCTGTATCATGTTATCCATGCCATGTTGTTCTGATAGTATCTTGTTAACCATTGCTTAATAATCTGTAATTGCCATGCTATTGTTTGTCTTGATTGCTTTGGTTGCTGTGAGCTTGCAAGTACATTCAAAGTACTGACCTGGCGTGTCATGCCAGTTTGTAGGTCATGCCGGATATGATTGCTTGTTTGCTGTGGATTCCTTGTTTGCGAGCTAGGGTAAGCGTTCCAGCCAGAGTCCCTGCGGAGTGGAGTTCATCACCGCCGTCGTTTTTCTGCTGCCAGTAGTCATTCCGCTGCATCGTGTTGTTCTGCTGCTTGCATGGAGCAACCGTGGCAGGCGTAGCGTCGCCGTGCCGATGTAATCCCTTGTGCCCCAATAGATTGCAATAAAGAGCTGGTTTGTTCTATGCTAAGCAGTGCCGTATTCCAGAAGACTTCTCCTTGATCTCTGGGCTGGAATACGGGGCGTTCCGGTTTCTCTGAGCCGGGGTGCCACAGGCTTGGTATCAGAGCAGGTCTGGTTGTAGGATGCCCTAGCCCGCGCGAACGTTAGAATGCGGTAGTATAGAGCCCTAGTGGTTTGTTGCACTTGATTGCTGCATTTGTTTGTTGCATAACATGCATATAGAGTAGTATCTTGTCGCTAACGGTTCATCTTGTGAGTGTAGGTGGCATCGGTTTCGATCCACTACCTGCACCCTCCTTCTTAGCATGCCTGCTCTTCGGTGTTCGGCGTTATCTCTATCCCAGCAGAGTGATGCCCTGGTGCCAAGTGTTCCAGACACCATTTGCAGGAGTTTTGCTCAGGTATCGTCGATATCTTTCCGCCACTCACCCATATCGTTTCGGTGATAGACTCATCTTTATCCCGAATTGTGCCATCCATCTCGTCCCTTTGGCAACCCTCGCTGATACTTGTTATCGGAAAAGGGCAATGCCATCAAGCCTTGCTTTTCCTCCCCTATATTGCCTCATCATTCCATTCTTTGGACATGTACGATTTCCTTTCGTACGCTTGATGATGACGTGGTCGTGACCTTGTGTCTCGCTACTTGATCACCAAGTCCGTCCTCGCCTCCATATCCATCCAGGTCCAGCCGGTGTTCAGCCAACAATTGGTGTAGCCTTGATTACGCCAACTCTTTCCACACAAAGACTCACTTTCGTGCACACCGCCACAGCATATTAGACCGTAATACCGGAGTTTCCGCGAGATTTGTGTGCTTAGGTGTGCATGCATATTATTGTGTGAGTAGCAGTAATATGTGCTGATTGCTTTATATTATTTGTATGCTTGTGTGTTCGTTCTGTTGTTTTCGTCGTTTCTTTTGCTTCTTTTCTTTGGGCCTTCGGTGTGGCATTATTTCCCCCCTCATTAAAGTTGCTCATCAACCGACACTGGACCCGAAGAATCAGCAAGGAATTCTTTGAGCCGGGGTGCCACATTACCACTATCGTTTTGGGGTTATGCATTAGAGACAGTTGCATTCACGTTAAATAGGGCGCCGTCTAAATCCGTTGAGACGACACAATATGAACTGTGGTTTAGCAAGAAACCTAAGCAATCGTTTCTTAAAGTTTGGGGGTTGCGATGCTTATGTGAAAAAGTTTCAACCTGATAAGCTCGAACCCAAATCGGAGAAATGTGTCTTCATAGGATACCCAAAGGAGACTGTTGGGTACACCATCTATCACCGATCCGAAGGCAAGATATTCGTTGCTAAGAATGGATCCTTTCTAGAGAAGGAGTTTCTCTCGAAAGAAGTGAGTGGGAGGAAAGTAGAACTTGATGAGGTAATTGTACCTTCTCCCTTATTGGAAAGTAGTTCATCACAAAAATCAGTTCCAGTGATGCCTACACCAATTAGTAAGGAAACTAATGATGATGATCATGAAACTTCAGATCAAGTTACTACCGAACCTCGTAGGTTAACCAGAGTACATTCCACACCAGAGTGGTACGGTAATCCTGTTCTGGAGGTCATGTTACTAGACCATAACGAACCTACGAACTATGAGGAAGCGATGATGAGCCCAGATTCCGCGAAATGGCTTAAGGCCATGAAATCTGAGATAGGATCCATGTATAAGAACAAAGTATGGACTTTGATTGACTTGCCCGATGGCCGGCAAGCCATTGAGAATAAATGGATCTTCAAGAGGAAGACACACGATGATGGTAGTGTTACTATCTACAAAGCTCGAATTGTCGCAAAAGGTTTTCGACAAGTTCAATGTGTTGAATACAATGAGATTTTCTCACTCGTATCGATGCTTAAGTCTGCCCGAATCATGTTAGAAATTGCCACATTTTATGAAATCTGGCAAATGGATGTCAAAACTGCAAAGAGTTATGTATGATGCAACCAGAATGTTTTGTCGATCCTAAAAGTGCTAACAAAGTGTGCAAAGCTCCAGCGATCCATCTATGGACTGGTGCAAGCATCTTGGAGTTGAAATATACGCTTTGATGAGTTGATCAAAGCATATAGTTTTATACAGACTTGCGATAAAGCCTGTATTTACAAGAAAGTGAGTGGGAGAATTACAGCCTTTCTGATAAGTATATGTGAATGACATATTGTTGATCGGAAATGATGTAGAATTTTCTGGAAAGCATAAAGGAGTGTTTGAAATGAGTTTTTCAAAGAAAGACCTCGATGAAGCTGCTTACATATTGAGCATCAAGATCTATAGAGATAGATCAAGACGCTTGATAAGATTTTTCAATGAGTACATACCTTGACAAATTTTTGAAGTAGTTCAAAATGGAACAGTCAAAGAAGGAGTTCTTGCCTGTGTTGCAAGGTGTGAAGTTGAGTAAGACTCAAAGCCCGACCACGGCAGAAGATAGAGAATTTCCTATGCCTCAGCCATAGGTTCTATAAAGTATGCCATGCTGTGTACCGGACCTATTGTATACCCTGCCCTGAGTTTAGCAAGGGAGTACAATAGTGATCTAGAAGTAGATCACTGGACAGCGGTCAAAATTATCCTTAGAGGACTAAGGAAATATTTCTCGGTTATGCAGGTGATAAAGAGTTCGTCGTAAAGAGTTACGTCGATGCAAGCTTTGACACCGATCTGGATGACTCTGAGTCTCGATCTAGATACATATTGAAAGTGGGAGCATTTAGCTAGAGTAGCTCCGTGCAGAGCGTTGTAGACATAGAAATTTGCAAAATACATACGGATCAGAATGTGACAGAACCGTTGACTAAACTTCTCTCACAAGCAAAACATGATCACACCTTAGTACTCTTTGGGTGTTAATCACATAGTGATGTGAACTAGATTATTGACTCTAGTAAACCCTTTGGATGTTGGTCATATGGCGATGTGAACTATGGGTGTTAATCACATGACAATGTGATCTATTGATGTTAAATCACATGGCGATGTGAACTAGATTATTGACTCTAGTGCAAGTGGGAGACGGAAGGAAATATGCCCTAGAGGCAATGATAAAGTTGTTATTTATATTTCCTTATATCATGATAAATGTTTATTATTCATGCTAGAATTGTATTAACCGGAAAATTAGTACATTTGTGAATACATAGAGAAACAGAGTGTCCCTAGTATGCCTCTACTTGACTAGCTCGTAAATCAAAGATGGTTAAGTTTCCTAGCCATGGACATGTGTTGTCATTTGATGAACGAGATCACATCATTAGAGAATGATGTGATGGACAAGACCCATCCGTTAGCTTAGCACTATTATCGTTTAGTTTGTTGCTATTGCTTTCTTCATGACTTATACATGTTCCTATGACTATGAGATTATGCAAGTGCCGAATACCGGAGGAACACTTAGTGTGTTATCAAATGTCACAACGTAACGGGGTAATTATAAAGATGCTCTATAGGTGTCTCCGATGGTGTTTGTTGAGTTGGCATAGATCGAGATTAGGATTTGTCACTCCGTGTATCGGAGAGGTATCTCTGGGCCCTCTAGGTAATGCTCATCACTATAAGCCTTGCAAGCAATGTGACTAATGAGTTAGTTGCGGGATGATGCATTACGGAACGATTAAAGGGACTTGCTGGTAACGAGATTGAACTAGGTATGAGGATACCGATGATCGAATCTCGGGCAAGTAACACACCGATGACAAAGGGAACAACATAAGTTGTTATGCGGTTTGACCGATAAAGATCTTCGTAGAATATGTAGGAGCCAATATGAGCATCCAGGTTCCGCTATTGGTTATTGACCGGAGATGTGTCATGGTCATGTCTACATAGTTCTCGAACCCGTAGGGTCCGCACGCTTAACGTTCAATGACGATTTGTATTATGAGTTTATGTGATTTGATGACCGAAGATAGTTCGGAGTCCCAGCTGAGATCATGGACATGACGAGGAGTCTTGAAATGGTCGAGAGGTAAAGATTGATATATTGGAAGGCTATATTCGGACATCGGAAAGGTTCCGTGTGATTCGGGTATTTTTTGGAGTACCGGAGAGTTACGGGAATTCGCCGGGGGAAGTAGTGGGCCTTAATGGGCCATACGAGAAATGAGAGAAGGGCCTCAAGGGGTGGCCGCGCCCCCCATGGGCTGGTCCGAATTGGACTAGGAGGGGGCGGCGCCCCCCTCCTTCCTTCTCCCCTCTTCCTCCTTCCCTCCTTCTCCTACTAGGAATAGGAAAGAGGAGGGGAATCCTACTTGGACTGGGGAGTCCTAGTAGGATTCCCCACACCTGGTGCGCCCCCCTTGGACCGGCCACCTCTTCCCTCCCCTCCTTTATATACGTGGCCAGGGGGCACCCCAATAGCAGATAAAAGTTTCTCTTAGCCGTGTGCGGTGCCCCCCTCCACAGTTACACACCTCGGTCATATCGTCGTAGTGCTTAGGCGAAGCCCTACGCCGGTAACTTCATCATCACTGTCACCACGCCGTCGTGCTGACGGAACTCTCCCTTGGCCTCAGCTGGATCAAGAGTTCGAGGGACGTCACCGAGCTGAACGTGTGCAGATCGCGGAGCTGCCGTGCGTTTGGTACTTGATCGGTTGGATCGCAAAGACGTTCGACTACATCAACCGCGTTACTAAACGCTTCTGCTTTCGGTATGCGAGGGTACGTGGACACACTCTCCCGCTCGTTGCTATGCATCACCTAGATAGATCTGGCGTGTTCGTAGGAATTTTTTCTAAATTACTGCATTCCTCAACATAATTGGCCTCATGGGCCATGGTGGAGAAGAGGAGGCAGGCCTCGGGAGGTGGCGCGCGCCTCCCCCTTGCCCAAACCGAATTGGACAAGGGGTGGGGGTGCGCCCCCCTTTCCTTCTCCTTCTCCTCTCTTTCCCCTTTCCCCTCTCCGTTGGAAGGAGGGGGGGGGGCGAATCCTACTAGGAGTGGAGTCCTAGTAGGACTCCCCCCTTGGCGCGCCACCCCTATGGCCGGCCTCCTCCTGCTCCTCTCCTTTATATACGGGGGCGAGGGGCACCCCAAAGGCACATCAATTGTTCTCTTAGCCGTGTGCGGTGCCCCCCTCCACTGTTTACTCCTCCGATCATAGCGTCATAGTGCTTAGGCGAAGCCCTACGCGGATCACATCACCAACACCGTCAACACGCCGTTGTGCTGACAGAAGTCTCCCTCGACCCTCTACTGGATCAAGAGTTCGAGGGACGTCATCAAGCTGAACGTGTGCTGAACACGGAGGTGTCGTATGTTCGGTACTTGGATCGGTTGGATCGTGAAGACGTTCGACTACATCAACCGCGTTAACATAACGCTTCCACTTTCGGTCTACGAGGGTATGTGGACACACTCTCCCCTCTTGTTGCTATGCATTTCATAGATAGATCTTGCGTGATCATAGGATTTTTTTGAAATTGCATGCTACGTTCCCCTACAGTGGCATCCGAGCCAGGTCTATGCGCAGATGATATGCACGAGTAGAACACAAAGAGTTGTGGGGATAATAGTCATACTGCTTACCACCAACGTCTTACTTTGATTCGGCGGTATTGTTGGATGAAGCGGCCCGGACTGACATTACATGACCGCGTTCATGAGACTGGTTCTACCGACGTGCTTCACACACAGGTGGCTGGCAAGTGTCTGTTTCTCCAACTTTAATTGAATTGAGTTTGACTACGGCCGGTCCTTGTTGAAGGTTAAAAAGCACACTTGACGAAAAATTGTTGTGGTTTTGATGCGTAGGTAAGAACGGTTCCTGCTAGAAGCCCGTAGCAGCCACGTAAAACTTGCAACAACAAAGCAGAGGACGTCTAACTTGTTTTCGCAGGGCATGTTGTGATGTGATATGGTCAAGACGTGATGACATATAAATTGTTGTATGAGATGATCATATTTTGTAAAAGTTATCGGCAACTGGCAGGAGCCCTATGGTTGTCGCTTTATTGTATGAAATGCAATCGCCATGTAATTGCTTTACTTTATCACTATGCGGTAGCGATAGTTGTAGAAGCAATAGTTGGCGAGACAACAACGATGCTATGATGGAGATTAAGGTGTCAAGCCGGTGATGATGGAGATCATGACGGTGCTTTGGAGATGGAGATCAAAGGCACAAGATGATGATGGCCATATCATGTCACATATTTTGATTACATGTGATGTTTATCTTTTATGCGTCTTATTTTTCTTAGTACGGCGGTAGCATTATAAGATGATCCCTCACTAAATTTCAGGGTATAAGTGTTCTCCCTGAGTATGCACCGTTGCTACAGTTCGTCGTGCCGAGACACCACGTGATGATCGGGTGTGATAAGCTCTATGCTCACGTACAATGGGTGCAAGCCAGTTTTGCACGTGCAGAATACTCGGGTTAAACTTGACGAGCCTGAAGGAAATATGCCCTAGAGGCAATAATAAAGTTGTTATTTACATTTCCTTATATCATGATAAATGTTTATTATTCATGCTAGAATTGTATTAACCAGAAACTTAGTACATGTGTGAATACATAGACAAATAGAGTGTCACTAGTATGCCTCTACTTGACTAGCTCGTTAATCAAAGATGGTTAAGTTTCCTAGCCATAGACATGAGTTGTCATTTGATGAACGGGATCACATCATTAGAGAATGATGTGATTGACTTGACCCATTCTGTTAGCTTAGTGATACGTCTCCAACATATCTATAATTTTTGATTGTTCCATGCTATTATATTATCTGTTTTGGATGTTTAATGGGCTTTATTATGCACTTTTATATTATTTTTGGGACTAACCTACTAACCAAAGGCCCAGTGCAAATTGTTGTTTTTTTGCCTATTTCAGTGTTTCGCAGAAAAGGAATATCAAACGGAATGAAAGCTTCGGGAGAATCGTTTTTGGAACAAACGCAATCCAGGAGACTTGGAGTGGACGTCAAGGAAGCAACGAGGCGGCCACGAGATAGGGAGGTGCGCCCAGGGGGTAGGCGCGCCCCCACCGTCGTGGGCCCCTCGTGGCTCCACCGACCTACTTCTTTCACCTATATATACTCATATACCCCAAAAACATCCGAGAGCACCACGAAACCCTATTTCCACCGCCGCAACCTTCTGTACCCGTGAGATCCAATCTTGGGGCCTTTTTCGGCGCTCCGCCGGAGGGGGAATCGATCACGGAGGGGTTCTACATCAACACCATAGCCTCTCCGATGATGTGTGAGTAGTTTACCACAGACCTTCGGGTCCATAGTTATTAGCGACACTAGTAGAAAAAGGGTCAAATGTGAAGCACATTAGTGCCAGTTCGATTTTGAGCCGGCACTAATGTGTCCATTAGTGCCGGTTCCAACGGCTAGCCGGCCACTCTCATTAGTACCGGTTCGTGGCGAACCTTTAGTACCGGTTCGTGCCACCAACCGGTACTAAAGTGAGTGGTGGCAGGATGTTGTCAGTCTGGGGCCCCTCCAGCACCTTTAGCACCGGTTCGTGTTACGAACCGATGCTAAAGGTCGTCCTACATAAACCCTGCGTCCACCCGAGCTCGCTCTGTTCTTCCCCTTTCCCCTCTCCTCTCTGTTCTTCCCCTCTTCCTCTCGAGCTCATCACACATTTTGCCCAAAATTTGTCAAGATTTGAAGGCCCTCATCCATTCAGATGATCACAAAGGTTAGCAACTTTGTCCTTTCATCTCTCATTGCTAGATTAGCTCTTGCAATGCTTTGTATAGTGATTAATTTGTGAGTTTAGTAATTTGGGAGGAATTATATGTGCTAGTATTTGATTTATATGCAATTTGAGGTCAAAAATAACACTTAATTAGTTTGCATATGTAGGTGTGGTTTACTTAGTGCCTTCTAAATCTCCGTCGTAACCACCGTCGATCGCCCGCACCGTCCCGTCGCCGGCACCACCTAGCTTGCGGTGAGCCTTGTTCATGAATGTTTTACATTACCAAATTGATGTTTGTGTGATTCGGATATATAGTTACTCGTATAATTATCTTACCCATACGTTGTTTGTTATACATAGTGCCATGGTTTTGATATCCGTCCCCGTCTGCCCTCGTCCTTGTTATGATTCGGATGTGGTATATTCTCTTTTAAAACTAGTTGTTGCATTTCGTGTTTATGACAAATTATGCCCATCAAATTGACATAGACATGTTTATCTAGGAGGTATGTGAACCGGAAATTCCAACCGACCCTATTGTCGAGTGGTTAAATTTAGTTGAAAGAGAAAATGAGTATTTGAAAGAAAAATTGAAAAGAATTGAGGGGGAGAAGATGGAATTGGAGTTTCATGTTGCCGATGTCGTCGATGATCACAAGATCAAGATGGAGAAAATGCGCTTGAAGATTAGAAAGATTAGAAAATATGCCATTGATAGTGAGGCTTGGTATCATTATGCTGTTGGATCAATTGTTACCTTAGTTGCGATCTTGATCACATTTGTTGTTGCATTTAAATGCTTTAGCTAGAGAGTTATTTGTTTGTTGCATTTAAGTGTTGTATGAACTATATATATGTATGAACTTTATGTATGAACTTGTATTAATTTGGTATTTTCGGTGTTGTGTAATGAAGATGAGCTGACAATGGATGTATGATGACCGATGCTCTCCCGAGTTCATTAATGGAGTGCATACTTTTCTGCTTGCGGCTGAGGCAAACAAGCGGGAAGATGGTTTTATGCCTTGTCCATGTGCTGTCTGTAAGAATGATCACAATTGCTCTATGTCAAGAACCATTCACGTCCACCTGTTTAAGTCCGGTTTCATGCCCCACTATAATGTTTGGACCAAGCATGGAGAAAGAGGGGTTATGATGGAAGACAATGAAGAAGAAGAGGACGACGACAGCTATCCTGGCCATGGGTTCCCTGAATACGATGATACAACAATGGGGGAAGAAGCTGAGCCGGCAATGCGGGAAGAAGCTGAAGAAGAGGCATCAGATGAGCCCGTTGATGATCTAGGTCGGGCCATTGCCGATGCAAAGAGAAACTGCGCAAGTGATTTGGAGAAGAAGAAGTTGCAGCGCATGTTAGAGGATCACAAGAAATTGTTGTACCCGAATTGCGAAGCTGACAAGAAAAAGTTGGGCACCACACTGGAATTGCTGCAATGGAAGGCAGAGAATGGTGTATCTGACAAGGGATTTGGAAAGTTGCTGGTAATGATAAAGAATATGCTTCCAAAGGACAACGAATTGCCCGTGAGTACGTATGAAGCAAAGAAGGTTGTCTGCCCTCTAGGGTTAGAGGTGCAGAAGATACATGCATGCCCTAATGACTGCATCCTCTACCGCGGTGTGTACGAGGATTTGAACGCTTGCCCGGTATGCGGTGCATTGCGCTATAAGATCAGCCGCGATGACCCTGGTGATGTCGAGGGCGAGCGCCCCAGGAAGAAGATTCCTGCCAAGGTGATGTGGTATGCTCCTATAATACCACGGTTGAAACGTTTGTTCCAAAACAAAGAGCATGCCAAGGCGATGCGATGGCACAGAGAAGACCCTAAGAAAGACGGAAAGTTGAGAGTACCCGCTGACGGGTCGCAGTGGAGAAAAATCGAGAGAAAGTACGGGAAGGAGTTTGCAGATGACGCAAGGAACGTATGGTTTGGTGTAAGCACAGATGGCATTAATCCTTTTGGGGAGCAGAGCAGCAACCATAGCACCTGGCCTGTGACTCTATGTTTGTATAACCTTCCTCCTTGGTTGTGCATGAAGCGGAAGTTCATTATGATGCCAGTGCTCATCCAAGGCCCTAAGCAACCCGGCAACGACATTGATGTGTACTTAAGGCCGTTAGTTGAAGAACTCTTACAGCTGTGGAATGGAACAGGTAACGGAAGACCCGCAGTATGGAATGACAATAGTGGATCTCAACAATCTTGCGTATGCAGACGAACCATTCGTCCTAGCCAATGATGTGGCATAGGTTTTCTATGTGAAGGACATGTCTACCAAGCCGAGAAAAAGAAAAGATAAGGAAGCGAATGCATCATATGATGAGCCAAAGCGCCACATAGTTCCTTCTGGGAAGAGAAACATCGTGGGAGTGTCAGAAGATTATGAAAAGTTTGATGAAATTGCTCCCTTCATAGTGAATATTGACCCGAGCATCCAGTTAAATGATGAAGATTTTCCATGGCTACGGCGCAAAGGGACACACGCGAAGAAAAAGTTTCACACCCAAAGATCTGGGATGTGATCGGCTTCACTATCATCACTTTCTTCTGTGTTTCACACCCAGGAGGGAATCTCTGTAATAGTTAGGGTAGTTATGTGTTTTGGCATTTGAAACGCGAAGAAATTTTATGTGCAAACAAATTCTTTCATGTATTTACTGATTTTTTCAGCTAAATGACCCTGAAATTGATAAGCACTTCAAATAAACTCAGAAAAGGTTGAAAGTTGGCATGGTATCATAATTTCACCCACATAGCATGTGCAAAAAAGTAGAGAGGGTTACCGCCAAAACTGGATGCACTTCGTGTACAAAATGGACAACCTCTTTCGGAGTATCAGGGTTTCGGACGAAAACTCATCTGTTTCAAAGGCATTTCATTCTTTAAATAACCTATGCATTACCAAATTAAATATAATGATAAAACACACTAATATTAAACATAAGAAAAAAGAATCACTGAAAAATCTATTTTCAAAGTTAAGTTATTCACAACCTAGTGATTCACACAAATTTTAAATAATTCAAAATTTAAACTATTCAAATTTGAAAACTACCGGCACTAACAAAAATTTTGTAATTTTTTGTACCTAAAGCAAAAATGTTCACAAAGAAACTCTAAATACAGCAAAAAACAACTCAAAAAAAATAAAAAAAATAAATAAAGCAAAAAAATAAGAAAATAAAAAAGCCCGCCTACTGTGCCACAGCAGCCTGCATACGACTAGAAACCCAACGTGTTGTTGGGCCAAGATGCAGGCCCGCAAAGGCCCAGTAGGCCCATAGGGTAGCACAGAACAGGTAGGCCCAGTAGGCCTGCTTTGGAGAGGAGCTTGAGATAGCTACCGCACTAGGGCTTATAAACCAGTGCGGACGCCTCTTGGCTAGCGTGGTGGGACTAAACTTGCCGCACCGCACCTGCGCCAGCGCAACCCCTTTAGTATCGGGTCGTGTCGCCAACCGGTACTAAAGGGTGGGCCTTTAGTACCGGTTGGAGCCACCACCCGGTACTAAAGGGGTTGCGCTTCCCGCCGCTTCGCCTGGCCAAAACAGACCTTTAGTACTGGTTGGTGGCTCCAACCGGTACTAAAGGGGGGTCTATATAAGAAAACACTTCAAAAAAATTCAGTTTCTCATCTCTCTCTCTGCTTCTTCTCCTCTGCCCCGTCGCCGCCGCCCCTCGTCGCCGCCCCCGTCGCCGTCCGTCGCCGTCCCCATCGCCGTCTGTCGCCGTCGCCGGCCCGGTCGTTCCCGTCCCCGTCGTCCCCGTCACCCCGCCCCGCCCCGTTGTCCCCGCCTGGCCCGTCGCCGTCCCCGTCGTCGCCGCCCCGTCCCAATCCCCGTCGTCATCGCCCGTCGCCGTCCCCATCGCCGCCCCCCATCGTCTCGCCTCGCCGGAGAGCTCCTGCCCCGGCCGCCATGTGTCCACACACATGCACACACATTGTTTTTTAGTTTCTTAGTTATAAATTTTAGTTATACAATTTTTTTTGTTTTTTAGTTATAGAAATATCTATAGAAATGTTAGAAATTTTCCTGATTTTTAGTTATAGAAATATTAGAAATGTTAGTTATATAGAAATGTTATAAATTTTTCTGTTTTTTAGTTATAGAAATATTAGAAATGTTAGTTATACTAGCAAAAGAGCCCGTGCATTGCAACGGGAGAAAAAACACAACACACACTCTTAACCGAACAACCATCACTCAAGACCACAATAGGTTCATCTCCTTTATTTTAGCGATGCATCATATTTGTGTTGCCGCTTATCCTTCTTCTCACCCTCGCCGGCGATGGCCTTAGTGTTCACACAAACCAAAACATGTTAGAATGTGGTTAATCCTAAGACGTCTCTCTCTCCTCCCTCTCCCTCTCTCTCGCTTTCTCTCACACTCATGATGAGAAATCTGTTGTTTTCCCCTGCGACGTATTCAGAGGTATCCATGTGTAGTTTTCGATGTTTTCTTTTCCCTATATGATTATAGTGGGTGTTTATTTGCAATCTGGATCGCCGCCTGTATGAAAAAAAGGATCGTGCGCTATAGTTATAAGTTTGCTTACAAAAAAATATTTAAAAAAAATTTAATAGGTAAAATTAATATCATATATAGATTTCACACATTTTTCTAATCAAATTTCATATATAACATATTAAAATCGGAGTTACGGTTTAAAAGATACGTATAATTTAGAAAACCATTTGTTTGAATTAAATATCTTCCAAAATAATATTTATAAATACTTAACAGGTTAAAATAATCTTATATTCATATTCTACATATTTTTCTAATCAAATTTCATATATAACATGTTTAAATCGGAGTTACGGTTTAAAATATATGGATGGTTTAGAAAAGCATTTGTTTGACTTAAATATGATCCGCGGATGGAATACCTAAAAAGTCAGGTTTTTTTTGAAAAGTGTAAAATAACAGTTCGGTGTGACTTACATCTGGACTGCGGGTTGATTTCATGAAAACGCAGGGGCTTTTTTGCAAATTGGCGCGACGGACGGGCAGAAACCCTGCGTGCTTTATTATTAGGTAGAGATAGAAATGTTAGAAATTTTGGAATTAGTTTTAGCTAGATGAATTAGATTAATGTCAAATTGTTAGACGATGATCGATGTTTTTTTAGTTTCTTATAATTTCAGTTATAGAAAAATTTAGAATTTGCATATAGAATTTTAGTTATCACAATCCAATCATTTAAAAAATGTTACTTTTTGCGGGCATATAGTATTTGTTCTCGACGATGCCCGGCCCGCATCCTTGCCGTCGACCCGTTCGCGACGACGTCCGGCTGACCCATGTCTGGGACTGGGCTCCACCGGGCTGGCACTGGGAGGTGCTACCTGGAGGGGCGCGCCGCTTGGTGAGGAACCCGGCCCCGGGTCCCGTCGTCGACCCTGATCTGCTTTGGTGGCGTTAGCATGGGCCACATTCGGTGCAGAGGGAGCCGGCCCCGCCGGAGGTGGTGCGTCGCCGTGTCAGGGAGGAGGACGAGCATGTCCATCGCTACATGGCTGCTATGGACATCAGGTTCTCCAATACCTGGCAGGTTCTTTGGGCAGATGACCGGAGATATGATCCTGTGATGGTTCCTTCTCTTTGGGTGTCCATCGCCCGCGCCCCAGGAACCGCGAGTGGCCTAGATTCTTCTATAGTATTCGATCTTTATTAGCTACCTAGCCAGTGATGTATTCGATATATAATATTCGAGACGATGTATTCGAGATTATATATATTATTTGAGACGATGTACTCGAGATTCTATATTATTCGAGATGATGTATTCGAGATTATATATTATTCGAGACGATGTATTCGAGATTATATATTATTCGAGACGATGCATATTATGTACTATATGATTCAGTTTTTCGTTATTGATTGCATCCATGCATTGTAATTTGAATACTAAATTGTTTTATATTTCTTCTGGATTAGTTAAAAGCTATCGCGGACAATACCAGCAGAGAGGGAGAAGAGGCCATGTTCGATATCATATGCAGCCCTAACAGGCCAGATGATCTGAATGAAGCAGATGACGGCTCCCAATATCTGAACAATACCGGGGAGGGTGATGATAAGATATTCGATCTCGACGACCGAGATGATGAAGTCATGAACTATGATTATGATTATGATGACACAGAGAATGATTATGATGATGCAGACAATGTTGATCTTGAAATAACAAAGACTACCGGCGAGGTATATTTATATAAGCAGGCATCTGGTGATCATCACATGTTTTTTTATTTGAAGATATATTAACGAATCGATCTTTCTTCTTTCAGCCCTCCGGATCGAGCAAATCTGCTTCTACAGACAGCAGGACAAAGCGAGGCCCGGGCAAAAAGTTGAAGGAGGGTGTAAAGTACAACATCGATTCCATCAAAGCTAGTGGTGAACCCCTCACGCCTAAGAACATTGCGAACAAGTTTGTTCGTCAGTGCGGAGTTCTTGTGAAGGACCAACTCCCAATCTCCATTCAAGAATGGAAAGAGCCAAAAACTAAACGTCCAAATGTTACTTGGGTCAACGACAGAGCAAAAGAAAAGCTTTGGGAATCTCTGCTGGAACATTTCACCCTACCAGATTATTTCACTGATGCAGATGTGCAGAAAGTCAAGGATGCTGCTCTTAAGAAGATGGCAATTGCATTCAACACCCACAAGAAAACTGTATGGGCCAACTACGTCGCTGCACAAAGGAAGACTCCAGAATTCAAGGGAACACTGGAGAAGCAAAGAGAACACTGGCCCGCTTTTGTGAAATTCAAGGAATCAGAATTATCTAAGGAACGGTCGAGAAAAAACAAGGCCAATGCCGCAAAAAAGACGCAGTTCCATAGGATGGGGCCAGGTGGCTACGCGGTGGCAATGCCAAAGTGGGATAAGTCTGAGCAAGAGATGGAGGATGCAGGGGTCACTCCGGTTACTAGGAGCTGCCCCCCAGGTGCCGAACTTGGTTCTATGCGCATGGGGGGGCGTTGGACCCGAAGATAGGCCTGGTTTCGAAGAAGGCAAGTCTAAAAGGAGCCGAACAAAAGTTACTTGACGCAATAGAAGATGCTCGAAAGGGGGTGTTCATGCCCAACAGAGAGAACGACGAGCTTACGCGCGCCCTGGGAAATCCTGAACACCCGGGAAGAACACGAGGCAAGGGCGTTATTCCCTGGTATGAGGGCTTTTCGGAATGGAACGACGACTACAGGTGCCGTGCAAGAAAGAAGATGGAGGAGGAGAAGAAGAGGAAGCTGGATTAGGAGCAGAGGAAGCAGGATGTAGAACGCCTTCAAGGCCTAGAAGCAAGGCACGCGGACTTGGCACTCAAATTCCAGCGGCAGCAGCAGCAGATCGACTCACTTAGCCAGGAAAGGGGGTCTCAGCTGCGGGAGCAGCTAGCGGATGATCGTCTAGCATTGGATAGCACCGTCCCATCCATGCAGAGAAGCAGCGTTGGTTCCGCCCCGGGCGATGCACTGATGGATAGACACCCTGTGGATGACATCATAGAAAACACTAACTGTGGGCTACACTTCAAAATGAAGAACATATCCATGAAGGTGGCGGACGCCGTTGCTTTTACAAATCCCACCGAAGCAACCTTCCATTGCAACGCGATTCCAGCGGGCTATGCTCGTGTCTTGGTTGATGAGGTGGTGGACCAATATTCGGGGCTAGAGCTTGATATTCCTGGAGGTGGCGACGAGCTCACACTGGGAGAGGCCATACATCATATCATCCTATGGAGAAAGGATTGCATCATCTTTCGAAGGCCACCGACACCGCGTCAGCCGACTCCTCCTCGAAGTCCGCCATCGAGTCAGAAGACTCCCGCTCCTCCAAGTCCACGAACGCGTGAGCCGACTCCTCCTCGAAGTCCGCCACCGTGTTAGCAGACTCCCGCTCCTCCAAGTCCACCAATGCGTGAGCAGACTCCTGCTCCAACTCAGCCACGTCAGCCGTCTCCGCCGCCTCAGCAATCGCAGAAGAGACACGCCGCAGCTATGGTGCGTAGCGGTACGAGTCGAGGTAGTACAGGAGGTACAGGCGGAGACAAGCGATATAAATATGGTCCAAGCCTCGCTCCTCTTCCTCAGAGGCCTTACCACATGACCGAGGAGCAAAACGAAGCCATAGTACGGGCCCAAGTGGACGCCCATTTTGGACCGACACCGGCACCGCCGCCAAGGGAGAAAGTGCCTGAGAAAGTTATTGACCACTTTATTCATATGGCAAGAAAACCAGCTCCCAAGCCTGTTGACTCAGACTATAAGCGCCAAATCAGGAAGGCACATCGAGCACGACTACAGAAAGAAGCGAGCTCGAGATCGAGCCAACAAGCAGCTGTCAAAAAATGCGGGAAAACCGTTCCCTAGCTGGGAGAACAGGCGACGCAATCGATCCCCCCGCTTGTTGTGCCAACAACACATGAGCGTACGCGCGCCCTATATATATGTGGGCAAACCGTTAATGTTCCCCAGCTGGGCAATGTGGTAATAATCGAGGAGCATATAATGCAGGCTGAAATGCTCACTATCACTGTTGGACAACTCCTCGATATCGAGCCCATGTCTCCCCTTAGAGAGGAGGAAATAAAACGGAAATATGTCCGCGGCAAACCTTTGGTCGAGCCAGACGAGGTCAAGAACCTCCCAACGAGAATGTATGAATTGCATCAGTGGTACATGAACATTACCAAGATTTCCAATCGAGAGTCCCTGTTGGTGAATGTCAAGGAGGAGCATTACTTCCATGAGAAAGCTGTGTCCGTTGAGTATTCAGAACTTCAGTTATTCAATCAAGATGCACTCGACAAATCTATCGTCAGTTGCTATTGTCTGTAAGTGATTTCTTTCTGTAATTTAAGTCTCAAGCTAGCTGTAGTGATAATTTTGATCAATCATTACCTGTAATTATCCTCACTATATTCTTTTCTGTGGTATTATGCAGGATGAAGATGTATGAAATGAAAAAATCTGGACGCTATGGCATTGGGTTCATTGACCCAAATACCATTAATGAATACACATGGAAAATTCCAAGTTATCGAGCAAGTTTAGAGGAAAGCATGCTAGAGTTCTTGAAGCGCCTCAATACCAATGAAGATATACTACTTCCTTACAACTTCCTGTGAGTCACACTGTCTTGTACTACAAATTCTGTTTTTGCTTACTAGCTAGTTAGATGTTAATAATTAAGTGTATAGGGTTTAGGGTAGTTGATTAGTGTTGTGCACATGCCCGCTTAATTAAGACATGCAAACGTGTGCGCATGCAGTTTCCACTCGATCTTGTTTGACATTAAAGTTGATGAAGGAAAAGTTGAAGTACTGGACTCACTACTTAAAAAAGAAAGTGACTACACCATCTAGAAGGGGATAGTCAACAGGTAATTTCAATCATTATTAACTATATCTCGGCCTATTTAGGTTCGTCATTTCCTGATATGAACTATTTAATAACCCCTTTATTAATTTTCTTTGCCGGCGGGCAGGGCTTGGGCAAAGTTCATCAAGGTGACTCCAGGAAAATGGGCAGAAAAGCTGTTTTGGTATCGACCCTAGGTAAGTAATTAAGTAGTACCAGCTAGCTAGCTAGCTACCATCTCTATAATTCTTGTTTCAATACCATTAATTAATTATCATGCTTGATTAATTATTACCTGATTAAATTCAATTCTCGTAAAGTCCCTGCAGCAGGCGCCGGGGCGTGATGTGTGTGCATTCTACGTTTGCGAGAACATTCGCATGATGGCGTCCGAAAGGAGTAAATCTGATAGACAGCAATGGATACGTTTCACAGAACACTATTCACGATTTTTACATGATTATCGATATTGATCTCCTTCTTAACAGTTCCATAACGTGCGGGAGAAGCTCCTACCAACGGAGCGCATACGAGCACTTCAAGAGGAAATAGCGGGATTTTTGCTCGACCAGGTCATAGATCCCAAAGGAGAATACTATTACCCGCTACCGCCCCCATGAACCACTTGTCATCGTGCTTCGAAGGCACCAAGACAACATGTAGGAGAAATTGTATATATACCTAGGGAAATTGTACATGCACGTGTACGTGTGAATTATAATGGTGGTTGTGAGACATTCGATGATATATATATATATATATATATATATATATATATATAGGGTGGGTCTATTATGATAACACCCTTAAGAGTCTTATTCTGCACGTCCCCACCTTATTCTGCTAACACCTACCGAACCGAACTAAAGAAACTGCGCACTCACCCGGTCAAACCCCACCCACGCAACCCCCACGTCCCACCTTCTTCCTCCCCGTGCGAACCCACCCCCGCAATCCCCTCCCTTTCCACCGCGTAGCAGCGCCGCCCGCCCGAGTCACCTCCCCCCAGAACCAGATCCATCCACGTCTCACCTCCCCCCACCGCCCTACCTGCCTCCTACCCGACCGGTGCCCCACCGCGCCCACCCCCCAACTTCCTCCCCGACGGCGCGCCGCCACCTTCCTCCCTTGGCGACGCAATGGCCCACCGCGCTCACCCCCACCTTCCTCACCGACGGTGCGCCACCACCTTCCTCCTACGGCGATGCAGTGCCCCGCCGCACCCACCCCACCTCCTTACAGCCCACCACCCCTACATCGCTGCCGCATGCCTCCTACACCGCAACACAGCCCTCCGCCTCCACCGGCCCCCGTCCAAGGCCTTAATCACCAGATCAGGCGACAACTGATCCCCTGCGTGGCCTTAACGGCCGGATCCGGCCGCCACCGCCCCTCCCAGTGCTGGTTGTGGACTCCCGTCGATAGATCCGGGCCGGGAACCGCCCACAGCGCGCCTCCCAGTGACGGATCCGGGCCGGCATGCCTACATTAGCACTGCCCGCAGCCATCTTCCCTGCTCAAGCGCTCCACCCTTGACCGACCACCCCCGGTGCACCCCCCATGACCCCCGCGCCTCCCTGGCGTTGGATCCGGACCTGCTGCACCCCAAGCGATGGGATCAAGCAGCAAACGGCCAAACCAGCCACACTGTTGACCCCCCGTGATGTCGTCTCCCTCATCGTGCCCCTACCTTCGCCTCTCTCCTCCCACCCCAGGTCGGATCTGTCGCCAATCCACGTTTCCCGTCGACCAGTCCCCTGCCCGCCGCCACCTTGACCTACTACCCGGACGGGTCGTTGCAGCCACTACCTACGGCTGGGCGTCCCGGGCATCCAGGGATGGGGTCAAAATGCAGCTCGGCTGGCCCTCCATTGCAGTTCGGCTGGGAGCCTAGTGATGATTTTGTGTCTATCAGCGTCATCTACTATATATTTCCACTTTCGGAATCAAACGATCGGCCGCGTGGCGTGTGGATGTGCAGTATAGTGACCCTTGACTTGCAGTGCAGTGTTCGTGTTGGAGAGGTTCACTGCATGCATTGTTCTATGTTCGCTTGCAGCCACACCTTTAATTAATATTTTGTTTATGTTGAACATAAAGTTAACTTGGTCTTGCAGTTCACTAGCAAGAACCCATCTCTCCCCATGCAAGTGAAGTTCTACCAGTCCAGCCTTGCAGTTTGCGGGCACACCCATGGCACGAAGTTTGGTTAGAGCGGGCAGGAGGTTCGACCAGACCATGGGTGCAGTTCTCTTGTGATTTGTGAATGCATTTTTCAATGTATCCCTGTGACGCGAATTCTATATGTTTCTAATGCAAAGAGAAAAACATGATGTACGCTTGCCTTGCCTCGATGTCACAGAGGCACATTTATTTTGCCTATGAGAGAGTGCACTTTGTTTTGTTCATGTGTTTTTGTGTTTCAAAACTTTGTCATGCAGTGCATTTTGTCCTCTGATGTGGTTCACTTTCAAGAGTGATGTTGTTCACTTGCACCTAAACATGAAAGTGTGAAATTTTTAGTGAAACAACAAAGATGGTAATGTGGTTCACTTCGATATATGATGCGGGTCACTTGCCCTAGTCTCTGTGGTCGCGGTCCACTCTCGTTCATAAAAAAAGTAAAAAAAGACAACAAAAACTTGTATGAGAAAAATTACGTCCGACAAAAGAAATTATGCAGCTCGCTTGCCCGCCCGATGCAGTGCGGTTTTCATTCTGAAGCAGTGCGGTCGGCCTATGATAATGTTCATCCCGTAAGTGCAAAAAAATTGTTACGAAAGCGAAAAAAAGTAATGCGGTTCACTTCTTGATAGTGTTGTGGTTCATTTACACCCGATGTGAAGTGCATTCTACCTTCTCGTCCTTGAAAAAAATTACGTTTGAATAAAATAAACCATGCAGTTCTCTAACACGTCTAATGCAGTGCAGTTTTTCGTCCGATGCAGTGCGGTTTTCAGTCGGATGAAGTACCCACGTCGATTTGGGTGTCGCGAAAAACAGTGTGTATTTCGGTAAATTTAAAACTGCTCTTAAACCGTAACGAATTAGAGAGAGTGTTCTACATGAAAAAGTTGCGTATCATCGATATCTTTCTAACGGCATATCATTTGAGTCATTTCGACAACCCGTTTGTAAAAAAATTCACAAAAAACGGCCGCTGCCACTCATCGTTCGCCACACGATTTTCAAAATTAACTTAAAACCCTAAGGAATCTCAAAAACATTTCAACATATGAAAGTTGCGCCTCGTCCATAGCTTTTCAACGATATATTACACGCCTCGTTTCGACAAACGGTTAAAAAAACGGAGCGAAAACAGTACCGAAAATTTGAATTTTTTTTGAAAAACAGAATTCCGCGATTTAGTAAATTTGAAACTGCTCTTAAACCGTAACGAATTAGGGAAAATGATAGATACGAAAAAGATGTGCCTTGATGATATCGTTCCAACGGTGTATCATTTGCTTCGTTCCGACTAGCGGTTTAGAAGAAATCGTGAAAAAACGCTCGCTGCCACTTGTCATGGGCCGCACCATTTTCAAAACTGCTCTTAAACCGTGTGGAATCTCTAAAAGTGTTCAACATGTCGAAGTTCTGCCTAATCCATAGCTTTTCAACGGTATATTACACGCCTCATTCCGATAAACGGTTAAAAAACTAGAGCGAAAACAGTACCGAAAAAACAACACGTGCAGTTTTTTCCGACGAGAAGTTCACTCGTGTGAGTACTGCAGCACACTTGGTTCAAAGAATGATGTGCACTTGCGTTGAGCGTGCAGTGCGGAAGTGTTATCAGAATAGTTATTCTGCTAATATTAGCAGAATAGACCGGCTGTATATATATACACACACATATAATCTCTTGAGAGAAGCCACTAGCTAAACCTATGACCCCCGGGTCTATCTTCCATCATATTAATCTCCCAACAACTAGTTATTTCTGCCGCTGTTTATTTTGCAATCTTTACTTTTCAATCTATACAACAAAAATACCAAAAATATTTATCTTATTATCTCTTTCAGATCTCACTTTTGCAAGTGGCCGTGAAGGGATTGACAACCCCTTTATCGCGTTGGTTGCAAGATTCTTATTTGTTTGTGCAGGTACGAGGGATTTGAGTGTAGTCTCCTACTGGATTGATACCTTGGTTCTCAAAAACTGAGGGAAATACTTACGCTACTTTGCTGCATCACCCTTTCCTCTTCAAGGTAAAACCAACGCATGCTCAAGAGGTAGCAAGAAGGATTTCTGGCGCCGTTGCCGGGGAGATCTACGCACAAGTCAAGACATACCAAGTACCCATCACAAACTCTTATCCCTCGCATTACATTATTTGCCATTTGCCTCTCGTTTTCCTCTCCCCCACTTCACCTTTGCCGTTTCATTCGCCCTCTTTTTCCGTTCGTCTCTTTTCGCTTGTTTCTTGTGTGCTTGTGTGTTGGATTGTTTGTCACGATGGCTCAAGACAATAGTAAATTGTGTGACTTTTCCAATACCAACAACAATGATTTTCTTAGCACTCCGATTGCTCCTATCACCGATGCTGAATCTTGTGAAATTAATGCTGCTTTGCTGAATCTTGTTATGAAAGATCAATTCTCTGGCCTTCCTAGTGAAGATGCCGCTACCCATCTAAACAACTTTGTTGATTTGTGTGATCTGCAAAAGAAGAAAGACATGGATAATGATATTGTTAAATTGAAGCTATTTCTGTTTTCGCTTAGAGATCGTGCTAAAACTTGGTTTTCGTCTTTGCCTAAAAATAGTATTGATTCATGGAATAAGTGCAAAGATGCCTTTATCTCTAAGTATTTTCCTCCCGCTAAGATCATCTCTCTTAGGAACAATATTATGAATTTTAAGCAACTTGATCATGAGCATGTTGCACAAGCTTGGGAGAGGATGAAATTAATGATACGTAACTGCCCTACACATGGTTTGAATTTATGGATGATTATACAATTTTTTTATGCTGGATTGAATTTTGCTTCTAGAAATCTTTTAGATTCGGCCATGGGAGGCACTTTTATGGAAATCACTTTAGGAGAAGCTACTAAACTCCTAGATAATATTATGGTTAATTATTCTCAATGGTACACCAAAAGATCTACTAGTAAAAAGGTTCATGCAATAGAGGAGATTAATGTTTTGAGTGGAAAGATGGATGAACTTATGAAATTGTTTGCTAATAAGAGTGTTTCTTCTGATCCTAATGATATGCCTTTGTCTAATTGGATTGAGAATAATAATGAATCTATGGATGTGAATTTTGTTGGTAGGAACAATTTTGGTAACAATGCGTATAGAGGAAACTTTAATCCTAGGCCGTTTCCTAGTAATTCCTCTAATAATTATAGTAGTTCCTACAACAACTCTTATGGAAATTTTAATAAGATGCCCTCTGATTTTGAGACTAGTGTTAAAGAATTTATGATTTCGCAAAAGAATTTCAATGCTTTGCTTGAAGAAAAATTGCCTAAGATTGATGAGTTGGCTAGGAACGTGGATATAATTTCTCTTGATGTTGATTCATTGAAACTTAGATCTATTACACCTAAGCATGATATCAATGAGTCTCTCAAAGCCATGAGAATTTCCATGGATGAGTGCAAAGAAAGAACCACTAGGATTCGTGCAAAAAAGCTTGCTTTATGAAAGCGTGTTCTTCTAGTTTTCATGATAATAATGATGAAGATCTAAAAGTGATTGATGTGTATCCTATTAAATCTTTGTTTTCCAATATGAATCTTGATAATGATGGGACTGGAGATGAGTCAACTTTAGTTAAAAGGTGTCCCAATGATTCGGAGTTTTTTGATCTTGATGCAAAAATTGGTAAAAGTGGGATTGAAGAGGTCAAAACTTTACATAACAATGAACCCACTATTTTGGATTACAAGGAATTTAATTATGATAATTTATCTTTGATGGATTTTATTTCCTTGTTGCAATCCGTGCTAAATTCTCCTCATGCTTATAGTCAAAATAAAGCTTTTACTAAACATATCGTTGATGCTTTAATGCAATCTTATGAAGAAAAGCTTGAATTAGAAGTTTCTATCCCTAGAAAACTTTATGATGAGTGGGAACCTACTATAAAATTAAAAGTAAAGATCATGAATGCTATGCTTTGTGTGATTTGGGTGCTAGTGTTTCCACGATTCCAAAAACTTTGTGTGATGTGTTAGGTTTCCACGAATTTGATGATTGATCTCTAAATTTGCATCTTGCGGACTCCACCATTAAGAAACCTATGGGAAGGATTAATGATGTTCTTATTGTTGCAAATAGGAATTATGTGCCCGTAGATTTCATTGTTCTTGATATAGATTGCAATCCTACATGTCCTATTATTCTTGGTAGACCTTTCCTTAGAACGATTGGTGCGATTATTGATATGAAGGAAGGGAATATTAGATTCCAATTCCCATTAAGGAAAGGCATGGAACACTTTCCTAGAAATAAAATTAAATTACCTTATGAATCTATTATGAGAGCCACTTATGGATTGCATACCAAAGTTGATAATACCTAGATCTATTCTTGCCTTTATGACTAGCTAGGGGCGTTAAACGATGGCGCTTATTGGGAGGCAACCCAATTTTATTTTTGTTCCTTGATTTTTATTTCTGTTTAGTAATAAATAATTCATCTAGCCTATGGTTAGATGTGGTTTTATGTTTTAACTAGTGTTTGTACCAAGTAGAACCTTTGGGAAGACTTGGGTGAAGTCTTTATGATCTTGCTGTAAAAAACAAAAACTTTAGCGCTCACGAGATTAGCTGACATTTTTTTTACTGTAGAGTGCTTTTAGGTTGATTCTTTTTGCAGATGCTTAATAGAAAAATGCCTCACGTCGACCAATTTTTTTCAGAATTTTTGGAGTTACAGAAGTATACGTTTGATACAGATTACTACAGACTGTTCTGTTTTTGATAGATTATGTTTTTCGTGTGTTGTTTGCTTATTTTGATGAATCTATGGCTAGTATCGGGGGGTATGAACCATAGAGAAGTTGGAATACAGTAGTTTTAACACCAATATAAATAAAGAATGAGTTCATTACAGTACCTTAAAATGGTGATTTGTTCTCTTATACTAACGGAGCTCATGAGATTTTCTGTTGAGCTTTGTGTTGTGAAGTTTTCAAGTTTTGGGTAAAGATTTGATGGATCATGGAATAAGGAGTGGCAAGAGCCTAAGATTGGGGATTCCCAAGGCACCCCAAGGTAAAATTAAAGGACAACCAAAAGCCTAAGCTTGGAGATGCCCCGGAAGGCATCCCCTCTTTCGTCTTCGTCTATCGGTAACTTTACTTGAGGCTATATTTTTATTCACCACATGATATGTGTTTTGCTTGGAGCATCTTGTATGATTTGAGTCTTTGCTTTTTAGTTTACCACAATCATCCTTGCTTTAAAAACCTTTTGGAGAGACACACATGAATCGGAATTCATTAGAATACTCTATGCGCTTCACTTATATCTTTTGAGCTAGATAATTTTGCTCTAGTGCTTCGCTAATATATTTTTAGAGCACGGTGGTGGTTTTATTTTATAGAAATTATTGATCTCTCATGCTTCGCTTATATTATTTTGGGAGTCCTTTAGAACAGCATGGTAATTTGCTTTGGCTATAAAATTAGTCATAATATGATAGGCATCCAAGATGGATATAATAAAAACTTTCATAAAGAGTGCATTGAATACTATGAGAAGTTTGATACTTGATGATTGTTTTCAGATATGAAGATGGTGATATTAAAGATGTGCTAGTTGAGTAATTGTGAATTTGAGAAATACTTGTGTTAGAGTTTGCAAGTCCCGTAGCATGCACGTATGGTAACCGTTGTGTTACAAATTTGAAACATGAGGTGTTCTTTGATTGTCATCCTTTGTGTGGAGGTCGGGATCGCGCGATGGTTAACTCGTACCAACCCTTCCCCTAGGAGCATGCGTGTAGTGCTTGGTTTTGATGACTTGTATATTTTTGCAATAAGTATGTGAGTTATTTATGACTAATGTTGAGTCCATGGATTATACACAGTCTCACCTTTCCATCATTGCTAGCCTCTTCGGTACCGTGCATTGCCCTTTCTCACCTTGAGAGTTGGTGCAAACTTCGCCGGTGCATCCAAACCCCGTGATATGATATGCTCTATCACACATAAACCTCCTTATATCTTCCTCAAAATAGCCACCATACCTACCTATTATGGCATTTCCATAGCCATTCCGAGATATATTGCCATGCAACTTTCCACCGTTTCATTTACTATGACACGTTTCATCATTGTCATATTGCCTTGCATGATCATGTAGTTGACATGATATTTGTGGCAAAGCCACCATGCATAATTCATCATATATGTCACTCTTGATTCATCGCCCATCCCGGTACACCGCCGGAGGCATCCATGTAGAGTCATATTTTGTTGTAGTATCGAGTTGTAATCTTTGAGTTGTAAATAAACAGAAGTGTGCTGATCATCATTATTAGAGCATTGTCCCGAAAAAAAAGAGAAGGAAGGCCAAATAAAAAAAAGAAAGGCCCAAAAAAGGGGGACAATGTTACTATCCTTTTCCACACTTGTGCTTCAAAGTAGCACCATGATCTTTATGATAGAGAGTCTCTTGTTTTGTCACTTTCATATACTAGTGGGAATTTTTCATTATAGAACTTGGCTTGTATATTCCAACAATGGGCTTCCTCAAATGCCCTAGGTCTTCGTGAGCAAGCAAGTTGGATTCACACCCACTTAGTTTCTTTTGTTGAGCTTTCATACATTTATAGCACTAGTGCATCCGTTGCATGGCAATCCCTACTCCTTGCATTGACATCAATTGATGGGCATCTCCCTAGCTCGTTGATTAGCCGCGTCAATGTGAGACTTTCTCCTTTTTTGTCTTCTTCACACAACCCCCATCATCATATTCTATTCCACCCATAGTGCTATATCCATGGCTCACGCTCATGTATTGCGTGAAAGTTGAAAAAGTTTGAAAATGCTAAAGTATGAAACAATTGCTTGGCTGAAACCGAGGTTGTGCATGATTTGAATATTTTGTGTGACGAAGATGGAACATGGCCAAACTATATGATTTTGTAGGGATGAACTTTCTTTGGCCATGTTATTTTGAGAAGACATAATTGCTTAGTTAGTATGCCTGAAGTATTATTATTTTTATGTCAATATTAAACTTTTGTCTTGAATCTTTCGGATCTGAACATTCGTGCCACAATAAAGAAAATTACATTGAAAATTATGTTAGGTAGCATTCCACATCAAAAATTCTATTTTTATCATTTACCTACTCAAGGACGAACAGGAATTAAGCTTGGGGATGCTTGATACGTCTCCAACGTATCTATAATTTTTTATTGTTCCATGCTATTATATTATCTGTTTTGGATGTTTAATGGGCTTTATTATGCACTTTTATATTATTTTTTGGACTAACCTACTAACCAAAGGCCCAGTGCAAATTGCTGTTTTTTGGCCTATTTCAGTGTTTCGTAGAAAAGGAATATCAAACGGAATCCAAACAGAATGAAACCTTCGGGAGAATCGTTTCGGGAATAAACGCAATCCAGGAGACTTGGAGTGGACGTCAAGGAAGCAACGAGGTGGCCACGAGATAGGGAGGCGCGCCTAGGGGGGTAGGCGCGCCCCCACCCTCATGGGCCCGTCGTGGCTCCACAAACCTACTTCTTTCGCCTATATATACTCATATACCCCGAAAACATCCGAGAGCACCACGAAACCCTATTTCCACCGCCGCAACCTTCTGTATGCGTGGGATCCCATCTTGGGGCCTTTTCCGGCGCTGCGCCGGAGGGGGAATCGATCACGGAGGGCTTCTACATCAACACCATAACCTCTCCGATGATGTGTGAGTAGTTTACCACAGACCTTCGGGCCCATAGTTATTAGCTAGATGGCTTCTTCTCTCTCTTTGGATCTCAATACAAAGTTCTCCTCGATCTTCTTGGAGATCTATTCGATGTAATTCTTTTTGCTGTGTGTTTGTCGAGATCCGATGAATTGTGGGTTTATGATCAAGATTATCTATGAACAATATTTGAATCTTCTCTGAATTCTTTTATGTATGATTTGATATCTTTTCAAGTCTCTGTAACAACCTGGATGTTGGCCCTTTTCTTTTTTTTTGGTTTATTGGTTTTTGCTCTGTTATTCTTTTTGGAGTGGTTATGTGGCCTTATCACCTGGGAAATCATCCTCATTCCCCCTCCCAAGTGGCTCATCTTTCTCAAAACCTTGCCAAGATCATGCCACTTCACTGCTGACCAAAACCCTAATTTCTTTTTCTCGGGAATATTCCTTTTTCTATTAAAGGAATAACCCTATCTGCCCTAGGTTGTAAAGCAACCTATATTTCTGTCTATCCAAAAATTCCCAAATAATTCTCATAATTTCTTTGGGTCATATGTTGCTCAAATATGCCCAAACATCACCTTGGCCAGTTCAAAAAAATAATTCTCCAATATTCATTCTTCCATTCTGTCCAGAGTGGCACTTTGTGAAGGAAGTGTCATTCACCCTATCTTGTTTGCTCCCAAACTTGTTGGGCATTAGTTTATGTTCAAATAATTGCCACATGCCAAAATTCAACTTTATTTGCCTAGCCAATCTTCCTCAGTGATTTTTCAAAGTTTCTGTCAAACAGAAGCCACTTTGAAGGAAGTACTAGCTAGGAGCATCCAAATGAGTTGAAATTTTACATGCCTCTTCATGTGCTCATATAATTAGCCTCCTCCGAATTTCAGGTCCATCCAATCATCTATGTGAGCACAGGACCAAATCTTTGATTCTGGCAATATTTTCAGGTTGTGAAGCAAGTGCATTTTATATTGCTTCAAAAATCCTGATAAATTACCAGATTGTTCTCCTACCCAAATAACTTCTCTCCATCAAATTTGGCACCATTTCACCTAGCCAATATTTCTCCAAAATTCTTGCAAGATTCTGGGCAGTGAAGATAGCTGTGAAGGAAGTACCATTTTGGTGAATCCAATTGGTATGAAATTGTTACAGCTTCTTACTATGACCAAATCACTAAGCCTTGCCAAATTTGAGCTTAGTTTAACACTCCATGTGAGTGTACCATCATGATCTTGATTCTGGACTAAATATGCAGTTGTGAAGAAACTATGATTTATCTTGGTCCAAACCTTCTCAAAGTTACCAGGATAAAAGTCCTTCTTTACCTAAACCTCGAAGACAACTCCTTTGCTCCCAAACACCTTCCTGTTGATCACCAGTGCTCACCCAAGTTTACTGCAGTAAACTTCAGAGGGTGATTACCATTTAACCGTAGCAGTTTTAACCAAACTACCACCGTAGTTGAGACCTACCCTGGAAGAACTTACCCGTAGACAACAGTTTCCAGCCCATCTCCCCCACTACATGCCAGTGCACGCGGTGACCGCGTTAATGGCATCACTGCGCACGCGCTCTGTGTGCAGTGGCCGCGTCCAGTGGCCGTTTGTGCTTCGGCACCTCCTCCCCTCATCGCCTTCGCGCGCGTGACCGTGTCCATTGTCTTCCTCTCATCGTCGCCGTTCCCCTGGACCTCTCTCCCCCTCCGGTAGCTTCCTCACCGACGCAAGCCGCCGCGCGCCCACGGGCGAACAGTGGTGGTTTGGCTCGGAGCTCGCTGTCTTCTTCCTCCCTGCGCTCCTTTGGCCTCCTCCTCCCCGTGAGCTCTCCCCTGTGCCTCCCTCATCGCCTGCCTCCGAGATCATGCGCGTGCACACGCGTCCGCGGCGACGACAGCGCGGCACACCCGTCCCCGCGGCTATATAAGCCCACCCCGAGGCCTCTTGACCTCACAAAGCTTCTTCCCTCCCTCCTAGCTACCACCCCGGAGCCGCCCGAGCCCTCTCCCTCCTCCTCTGGTGGTCCATGGTCACGAGCCCTCCGGTGCCCGGCGCCTCTGTCTGCCGCGGCCAACGCCCCGACCAGCCCGGTGATCCCCGGAGACCTTGCTACCCTGGGACGGAGTCGCCTTGCTCCCCTGAGCACGCTGGTGGTCCGGGCGCCGCAAATGGTGGCCCGTGCCACCGGCAATCGTCGCCGGTGCCGCGCCCTCCCTCTGGACTGCGTGCGAGCACGGGCAAGACGAAGACGACGACGACCCCGCCCCTGGGCCCCGCCTGTCGGCCTCTGCGTGTTGACCAGGCCGACCCGCTGACGTGGATAAGTGGCCGCGTCTTTCCCGTAATGCGCTTTCCCTTAACCGAAAGCGTATTCCATTTCTTCTTCGGGCGGGAATGCGTTTTACTCTCTGGAAAACGTATTCTCGGAAAAGGCGCGTTCTGTTCTTCCTGCTGAGGGCCTGCTTGTGATGATTTTATTACAGATAGGTCCCTGGCAGAAAAACCCTTATATCTTTTTACTCCCAACTCAAAATGAGGTGATTCCAAAGCTCACTTCTTTGTTTTGTCGAGCCCATTATGTTGGTATAATTTTCACCATGTTTTGACATTCTAAAAATGAGCTTTTTGCCCCTGCCCTTATTCAGCCCCCTCCGAGAGGGTACGTTTTCCGGCGATTCGTTCCGCGAGTTTCTCGCACTTTCTCCCGGTGATTTCTTCCACCCCAGGCAAGCCACACCCTCCATTTGCATCGCTGTAATGCAGTGACATGGTTTAATCTATTTGAACTTGTTTAAAATATTGCTTTAGCTACATGACTTTGTGCATGGCATTTTCTTGGAGTATTATTTTGATCTTGCTGTTGCCATGCTATTGTTTGGATTACTAGGAGTTATGCTTGCAGTTGATGAGTATCATGTTGTCATTGGAGTATTAGTGGTTGGTATTATGATTATTTCCATGATGGTATCTGTTATTATATTTTGGAGTATTACTTTGGATATCATGCTGCCTTTGGATTATTAGTGGTTAGTATGATTATTTTCATGATGCTAGTTGATGTTCTGTTGCTTGGAGTATTATTTTCGGAGATGATGTTTACATGTGGATCTTAGCCGAATAGCTTTATTCTTGTTATTGGAGTAGTAGGATTACTGTTTTTGGATTCATCATGACAGTAGTGTTGTGCTACCCTTGGAGTATTTTGAGATGATGATATTATGCTTGGATTATTTGTTGGGTATTGCTATGACTTGGATTCTTGTTTGATAGTTGATGTCGGAGTATCAGTTATCACAGTTATATTTTTGGGGTTAAATTCCGTCATTAAGTTGGTCAGGTGCCACCGAACCGGGCTTTTCCAGTGCAACCACATTTGCCTTTTATGGGAAGGCCCTAATGCGATGCTATTGTCATGCCTCTGGCCAGTGCCTCCAACGAGGGAAGGTTATGGGCGTGCGGTACCCTGGCCCAGTAAGCAGACATAACCTTGTGTGCCCGTAGTTGGTATTGAGAGCTCTTGTCCCCATTTGGGACCGTTTTGTTTTGCCACGACGGTGGTCGTTGGTGTCTTTGGTAGACACGGGGCCACCCATGACTTAGCCCAGTGGGGAGTGAGTCGGAGTGGCCGGGAGAGAGTGTCATGGCAGTAGATCGGTTTTGTCGGAACGCCGTTGGTCCACCCGAATGGGAGTGCGAGGCCATGGGTTCTGTGGTGTGGGTAAAGTGCGCTACCTCTGCAGAGTGTGTGTGTTTAATCTATCGATAGCCGCGTCCTCGGTCATGGGCATAAGTTCGTACTAGGTCACCCCGTTCGATCAACACTCACATGACGGAATGGCTTATAGGTGATTTATATGTTGATATTTTTAGCAGTACAGATTGGCAGGATGTTGATGATGATGTTGGAGACCAAGTGTTGGTCATGGTAGTGATCGCCGGAAAGATCACCGTTTGGGACCAAGTGTTGGTCATGGTAGTGATCGCCGGAAAGATCACCGTTTGAGACCAAGTGTTGGTCATGGTTGTGATCGCCGGAAAGTTCACCGTTTGGTTACAAGGTAGCCCGATCCAAGACCACGAGGTTGGTCCGTTTGTGATCCGTGAATGATCACCGTTTGGTTTTGATCACGAGGTGATCGAGATGGTATATTGCTTGGCCGGTTAGCCAAGAGAGATATGGTTATGGAGATCTGAGATGGTGATTTATCAGTATTGTATCGGTTTCATACCATGCTTAGTAGTTGCTTCATTATGGTAGTTGTTAATTAATTAACCTGTTAATGCTATGTTATTGTCTTGCCTTGATGTTTATGGTTGTTGTGAGCTTGCAAGTACATTCAATGTACTGACCTGGCGTGTCATGCCAGATTGCAGGTGATGCCATGATTGCTTGATTGCTTGTCGAGGTTGCCGTGCATGCGAGCTAGATCGTGTCCCAGCCAGAGTCCCTGTGGAGTGGAGTTCACCACCCTCGTCGTTGTTCCGCTGCTATGAGTTGTTTCGCTGCTAGCATAGAGCAAGCGTAGTATCGCAGGCATAGTGTCGCCGTGCTGATGTGCTTCTTTGTAACATGAGACCCTTGTATTATTATTCTTGTAATAAGAGCTGATTTGTTCTATGTCAAGCAGTGCCGTATTCCAGATACTTCTCCTTGATCTCTGGGTTGGAATACGGGGCGTTCCGGTTTCTCTGAGCTGGGGTGCCACAGTCTCTTCGAATTATCAGTTTGGTTTGGCCTACTAGATTGATCTTTCTTGCAATGGGAGAAGTGCTTAGCTTTGGGTTCAATCTTGTGGTGTCCTTTCCCAGTGACAGCAGGGGCAGCAAGGCACATATTGTATTGTTGCCATCGAGGATAAAAAGATGGGGTTTATATCATATTGCTTGAGTTTATCCCTCTACATCATGTCATCTTGCCTAATGTGTTACTTTGTTCTTATGAACTTAGTATTCTAGATGCATGCTGGATAGCGGTCGATGTGTAGAGTAATAGTAGTAGATGCAGAATCGTTCCGGTCTACTTGTCGCGGGCGTGATGCCTATATACATGATCATGCCTAGATATTCTCATAATTATGCGCTTTTCTATCAATTGCTCAACAGTAATTTGTTCACCCACCATAGATTATGCTATCTTGAGAGAAGCCACTAGTGAAACCTACGGCCCCCGGGTCTATCTTCCATCATATTAATCTCCCAACAACTAGTTATTTCTGCCGCCGTTTATTTTGCAATCTTTACTTTTCAATCTATACAAAAAAAATACCAAAAATATTTATCTTATTATCTCTATCAGATCTCACTTTTGCAAGTGGCCGTGAAGGGATTGACAACCCCTTTATCGCGTTGGTTGCAAGGTTCTTATTTGTTTGTGGAGGTACGGGGGATTTGAGTGTAGTCTCCTACTGGATTGATACCTTGGTTCTCAAAAACCGAGGGAAATACTTATGCTACTTTGCTGCATCACCCTTTCCTCTTCAAGGGAAAACCAACGCATGCTCAAGAGGTAGCACTTAGCACTTGATCATTTAGTATGTTGCTATTGCTTTCTTCATGACTTATACATGTTCCTATGACTATGAGATTATGCAACTCCTGAATAACGGAGGAACACTTTGTGTGCTACCAAACGTTACAACGTAACTGGGTGATTATAAAGGTGCTCTACAGGTGTCTCCGATGGTGTTTGTTGAGTTGGCATAGATCGAGATTAGGATTTGTCACTCCGATTGTCGGAGAGGTATCTCTGACCCTCTCTGTAATGCACATCACTATAAGCCTTGCAAGCAATGTAACTAATGAGTTAGTTGCGGGATGATGCATTACGGAACGAGTAAAGAAACTTGCCGGTAACGAGATTGAACTAGGTATTGGGATACCGACGATCGAATCTCGGGCAAGTAACATACCGATGACAAAGGGAACAATGTATGTTGTTATTCGGTTTGACCAATAAAGATCTTCGTAGAATATGTGGGAGACAATATGTGCATCCAGGTTCCGCTATTAGTTATTGATCGGAGACGTGTATCGGTCATGTCTACATAGTTTTCGAACCTGTAGGGTCCGCACGCTTAACGTTCGGTGATGGTCGATATTATGAGTTTATGTGTTTTGATGTACCGAAGGTAGTTCAGTGTCCTGGATATGATCGTGGACATGACGAGGAGTCTCAAAATAATCGATACATCAAGATCAATATATTGGACAGCTATATTCGGACACCGGAAGTGTTCCGGGTGATTTTGGAGAAAACCGGAGTGCCGGAAGGGTTACCGGAACCCCCGGGGAAGTATTGGGCCTTAGTGGGCCTTAGGGGAGAGAGAGGGCAGCAGCCCAGGAGGTGGCGTGCCCCCCAATGGGAGTTCGAATTGGACTAGGGGAGGGGGCGGAGCCCCTCTTTCCCTCTCCCTCTCCTTCCTTCCCCCTTCCTCCTCCTAGTTGGACTAGGAAAGGGGGAGTCCTACTCCTACTAGGAGGAGGAATCCTCCCCTCCTTGGCGCGCCCAAGGGCCGGCCGCCCTCCCCCCTTGCTCCTTTATATACGGGGGAAGGGGGGCACCCTAGAAGCACAACAGACATTGTTCTTAGCCATGTGCGGTGCCCCCTCCACCATAATCCACCTCGGTCATATCGTTTCAATGGTGAACATCACTATGTAGATCATATCTACTATATGATTCACGCTCGACCTTTCGGTATTAGTGTTCCGAGGCCATATCTGCATATGTTAGGCTCGTCAAGTTTAACCCGAGTATTCTGCGTGTGCAAAACTGGCTTGCACCCGTTGTATGTGAACGTAGAGCTTATCACACCCGATCATCACATGGTGTCTCGGCACGACGAACTTCCGCAACGGTGCACACTTAGGGAGAACACTTGTACCTTGAAATTTAGTGAGAGATCATCTTATAATGCTACCGTCGAACTAAGCAAAATAAGATGCATAAAGGATAAACATCCCATGCAATCAATATAAGTGATATGATATGGCCATCATCGTCTTATGCCTTTGATCTCCATCTCCAAAGCAACGTCATAATCACCATCGTCACCGGCGAGACACCTTGATCTCCATCGTAGCATCGTTGTCATTTCGCCAACTATTGTTTCTACGACTATCGCTACAGCTTAGTGATAAAGTAAAAACAACTACAGGCCGATTGCATTGCATACAATAAAGCCAAAACCATGTCATTGCAACAAGCGGGAGAGTGATGTCCACGTACCCTCTTGCGTGTGCGTAGGGAATTTTTTGAAATTACTACGTTTCCCAACAGTGGCATCCGAGCCAGGTTTATGCGTATATGTTATATGCACGAGTAGAACACAAGTGAGTTGTGGGCGATAATAGTCATACTGCTTACCAGCATGTCATACTTTGATTCGGCGGTATTGTTGGATGAAGCGGCCCGGACCGACATTACGTGTACGCTTATGTCGGCGTTCTGGGAACGGGGGTCCCCAGACTTGCCTACCTGCGGCCTGCGGCGTGGCTCAAGCGGTGGCCCAGTACGGCCCATCTTCATCAACTCAAGGACAAGACCCTCGCGAGGGGCCAAGCCTCGCGGGGCGGACGACGCAAGGCCTCCTCAGGCGCGGCCTCACCAGGCAGGCTCGTGAGGAGGCGGAGAGATCAATGCAAGGGGTACCTCGCGAGGTGCTCATGATGTAAGCCATGACGATCAAGACCAGGCGGGCGCCAGCCCGCGCAGCATCCTCGTTTCCTCTTTGGTGCAAAGGGGGCAAGCACAGGTGCGGAGTACCGAGGCATCAGGCAAAGGTTTCCCTATCAGTGCAATGAGACCAAGGTCAGCAGAGCGACAGGATGAAGGTCACCGTGGAGCCCAAGACGGCGTCATCGCCAGTGCTTTTGGCAGCCGAAGACCACCTTTAGTCAGGATAGCTTGTACTAGTTGTCCCCCTTCAAAATGGCCGTTGTAGGCGCCCTTCCCGCTCAATATTTTGGAAGAGGACCAGGGCCTCTATAAATAGGGCTAGCCACCACAGAAGGAGGGGATCGAACCCTTCTGAAGTAGAACACCTCACCAGCTCAAGAACACCTCTCGCGAGGCTGCTCTCCCCCTGTACTGTTCTTCATCAGCCCCTGAGGCAATCCACCACACCACACACCGGAGTAGGGTATTACACCACAACGGTGGACCGAACCAGTATAAATCTCGTGTCCCTTGTGTTGTTCATCGTCTAGCTTAGATTCTTGCGAAGCGATCGAGGATGGATCGGTAGGGGGAAAATCTTCGCGCGCACCCCAGTGTTTGAACCTTAAGGGTCTGCCGGAACCCACGATCTGACATTTGGCACGCCAGGTAGGGGTGCGCCGGAGTTGTCCTTCCGCTGTTCCGAGTTTGACCGTCCGTCGCGTCCATGGCTGACGCTCGCCGAGCTCGAGCCGAGCGTCGGGCTGCTCTCGCCGCCCGCGTCGCCTAGACGGCCCCCGTCGGTGGGCCTCCCCGTCGTTCTTCGTCGCCTGCCGCCAACGCCGCCTCCGGCCCGGTGGCGAACGAGCAGCAGGCGTCATCACTGCATCCCTCGGTGCGGCGGGAAGGCTGCACCGCCACCCCGTCGTTGACCCCAGTCAGCTCGTCGTCTCACGCCCGCCGCGCTCCCGCGGACCCGCACACCACGCTTCTCCTGGCACGTGAGCTCCTGCACTACCATCCCATCGACGACCTCTATGAAGAGTGGATCGCTCGCATCACCGAGCTTGTCAGCGCCGCAGGGGGCTCTTCCGTGCTGTCCCTCTCGCCGCCTCGCCCTCCGTCCTGTGCGGGCGATGCAGCTCAGGGGGCACCTCCGCCACCTCCTCCCCAAGAAGGTGCCTTGGCTCCAAGACGCGCGGCCCCTAGACGAGACCCACCGCGTCCGGCGCCCGCACGACAAGAAAGGAGCTGCCAAGAAATCCCTCGCCCCCAAGAAGGCGCTCACGTGCTTCCTGCGCCGGCCCGCCAAGACCGCGCCCCTGCGCCGGCACGCCAAGACCCCGCGCTGCCTCCAGCAGCAGTGCACAGGGGCCCCCAGGAGCAAGCCCAGCCTCAGCAAGGGGCTGTGGTGACCAAGGCAGGCTGCCGCGCCTTCACCGCCGAGCTGCGTAGCGTCGCGTGGCCCGGCAAGTTCAAACCAGACCTGCCTCCCCGCTACGACGGCACTGCCGATCCCACGGAGTTCCTGCAGCTCTACGAGCTGGGCATCGAAGCGGCCAACGGAGACGAGAAGGTCATGGCAAACTGGTTTCCCATGGCGCTCAAAGATGGTGCCCGCACCTGGCTCCTGAACCTGCCTCCCGGCACGATCTCCTCCTGGGACGAGATGCGCTCCCGCTTCATCGCCAACTTTCAGGGCACTCGCGACCGCCCGCCGGCCGTGGGTGATCTGCGCCGCATCAAGCAACAACCCGGAGAGACCTTGCAGAAGTACATCCAGCGCTTCAACAATGCTCGCCTCAAGATTCCCAAGGTGACTGAGGAGGCCATCATCTCAGCGTTCTCCGACGGCGTCCGTGACGTCAAGATGAAGGAGGAACTGGCGATCCACGAAGACCTGTGCACGTCCCTGGAGCTATTCAACCTGGTGACCAAGTGCGCGAGGGCCGAGGAGGGGCACCTCTCCCTTCTCGAGCTCCCAACCGCAGACCCAGAAGAGAAGAAAGCCAAGGCGAAGGATGTGAAGCGAAAGGGGGCGGCTGTGCTCGCAGCGGAGTCGGACACGAAGCGCGGCGGGGACCGCCGGAGTCGTCCAAGGGCAGTCGGTACTGCGTGTACCACGACCTGCACACCCACAACACCAATGAATGCCAAGAGCTCAGAGCCGTGCGAGAAGGCCGTGTCAGTCGGCGCCCCGAGCGCAACAATCGGGGCTACGGCCGAGGCGGAGGAAGAGGTGGAGCACGATGGGATGACTGTGGCCCTCGCCAAGTGTGGCGTGACCGGCCTCGCGAGGATCGCTGGCAGGACCAGCCTCGCGAGGGGCTTGGAGAGATCAGCCGCGTGAGGATCGCCCACAAGGCAACGCAGGCCTGCTTCCTCTGCCACCACCACCAAGAAGGAATGATGACCATCATCAGGACGAGGGGGCTGGGGGCTTCCAGGACCCGCGTGCCATAGCTTGCATCCTGGGCGGTGCCCAGGCCCCAGCCTCTCAGTGCATCTTCAAGCAGTTTGCTCGCGAAGTGAACGTAGCCCTTCCCAGGCTCGAGGCCACGTGCCCTCTCAGGTGGTCCTCGTGCTCCATCACGTTCAGCTCAGCGGATCAGCTCAAGTGTGCGGCTACAGCCGGTGTCCTCCCAATGCTCTGTTCCCCAGTCATCAGCAATGTGCAAGTTACCAGGACCCTCATCGATGGCGGCGCTGGACTCAACGTTCTGTCCGTCGAGACGTTCAACGACCTCCAGGTGCCTCATGACCAGCTTCCGCCAACCAAGCCCTTCTCAGGAGTCACCGACGGCTCCACCACTCCGATAGGGCAGATTCGCCTCCCTGTCACTTTCGGGCAGCGCAAGAACTACCGCACCGAGCTCATCGACTTAGACGTTGCCCACATCCGCTTGCCGTACAATGCCATCCTCGGGTACCCGGCCCTAGCCAAGTTCATGGCAGTGACTCACCACGGCTACAACGTCCTCAATATGCCGGGAAGCGGCAGAGTTATCACAGTCCCTTGTGAAGAGAAAGATGCGGTGTGTTCCCTCCAGCGTGCCTTCCAGGCCGCCTTAGTCGAGAACTAGGACGGCAGAGGCATGGACCTCCCCGAGGCAGTCCCCAAGAAGAAGAAGACGACACCCAGCTCATGGCCTCAGGAGGCGGGCACCTCCGGAGGCGCCGCGTCAGGATTTGCGCCCATGCCAGGGGCGCCTCCTTCTGTCGCATAGGAAGGCGCACCCGGCGCCCTCCTCGGGCAGGGCTCGGGGGCTCTCACCTGGAGGGCCTCTGACCTTGCCAAACTCACGAGGGAGGCGCTCGGGCACCACTTGGAGGCATGCTTCCTGGCACGTTTCCCGCAAGAAGGCATGAGACAAGGAGGACCAAACCCTCAGGAGTTCATCACCAAGGTCACTCAGGAGCTGCATGAATCAAGAATCATGCGCGGCAACCGCCGCCTACCTGGCGTAGCCCCCCATCCAGGCGAGGATGGCGGGCTGCGCGTCTGCATCGACTACCCAGGGCTCAGCCGAGTCGCGTCTCAGGAGCGCTTCTGGCCCTCGCGCGTGGGGCATTGCGAGGGCCCGCCTCACGGCTACGTTTGCATGCCCTTCGGCCTGCTGAACGCGGCCGCGGCGCGCCAGCACCTAATGCGGAGCATCCTGGAAGCTCAGGAGGACAGGCGCGCGGTCCTGGCGGAGATGGAGGCATTCCTCAGGGAACCGCCTGGGCCCCCAGAGCCTCCCGAGGCTTAAGGCTCCGGTAGCTCGTGAGGGTCAGCTTCTTCACCACGCATCATCAGCTACTCCAACACCCGCCCTGCAATAACACCAGGTGACATCTTTTCAAGTTTCGTTTCAGCTGGGAGCGCCCTCAGGGCTGCATCATTCCCAGGTCGCGTGGGTCCGTCCCTGCGGCGTGTATCCATTTTGCTTGTGTCTTTAGCTTACCTTGTTGGGAGCGCCCCTCGGGCTGCATCACTCCCAAGCTGCTCGGGCCAGACCCACCGGCGTGTATCTTTCCTGCATCTATCTAAGTTGGTTTGCTTCTCCTTTCTTAACCTGCCTTTCATAATCGCCTGCTCGATTGGCACCTACCTTTGGAACCGCTCACTCTAGCACGGCGCTTGTGCATGGGTCCGTCCCCGCAACGTCGACAAACCTGAGTGGTCGAGCTCTGGCCGCGGCAGCCCCGCAAAGCGCTACCTCGGCAGGCCCTCAGTGCCCTCGCCACTCCCTCGGAGCAACCAACCGCTGGCTGGCAACCGTGATGGCAGCCCTTGTTTCTCTTCGTGTTGGTTTGCAGGACCCACCTAAGGAGTAACGTTGGAGGCGTCGTGAGCTCTCTCTCTCTCCCAAGCGATCTGCTTGCACGTTAAAAGGGGGGCACCTGAGCATCGCGACTCACGTGCTCTTACTGGCTCTCCAGCCCTCACCCCCTGGCCTTAACCCACGGCATCGTGACCTGTCATACCAGCGGCGGCTGAGCTCGCTCGAGGGCCCGGACCTGAGGACGTAGAGCATGAAGGATAGCGCGGGGAAGAGAGGAGAGGCTCACGAAGGCCTGACCTAGCGACATCCCGGCTGTCGACGCGCAAGTCCGGCGTCTCACCAAGGAACGACTCCGAGCTCCCGAGATAAGTCACGCTCCTGGAAAAGCCAAATTGACGCTGCACCGAACCCTCACCTGTCGCAGCTCTGTCGCGGCGACGCTACCTTCCTTTCTCACCCAGCGGAGGCTGCTTGAGCGCTAAAGGGGACCTCCCGAGCATCGCGCCTCGGGGGCTCTTACTGGACCTCGGGCAGCTCACCTCCTGGCCTTGACCACGGCATCGCGACCTGGCATACCAGCGACGGCTGAAGCCTGCTTGGGGACTGGGACCTGTCAGCATAGAGCACCAAGCCCTCGCGAGGATAGAAAGGGGGGCCGAGCCGGGACAGGACAGGCATCTCGCACCGTTCCATAATAAGGATAATATTCACAAAAGGCACAACAGGCGCTTTACATACCCCCACGGGGTATTTTCTTGATTCCTCGCAGGGAACAAAAGATGCCAATCCTAGAGAATGCTAACTACTCGTGCCTCCACGGTCGACGCCATCATCAACAGTGGGCCGCCAAGCGCCAGCGCCAACCCCATCCAGATCAGCCACACCAGCGGCCTGATGCAGCCGCTCTGCTTCGAGCGCGACGCGAGCTCGGGGGCTCGTAGCTGTCGTCGCTCGTCTCCGGGGTCGCCAGAAGCTCGGGAGAACCGCTGGATCCTCCGGCTTCTCCACTGCTACCAGAAGTGCTGCTGGGGAAGCGGTTGGCAGGCCTGGCCCTCGCCACATCGATGCTCCGGCCACCTCCCCGGGGCAGCACTCCAGTCGGCGGCCTTCAGTGTCGAGGTGGATCGCGAGGGCACCTCGCGTTCGGCAGACCCGGGCAATTTCGCCCCAGCCCCGGGTCATGAAGACCTTGCCCGGAGCGACAACCTCGACCTCCGCTCCGGTCGCAGGGGTACCGCAGTCGGCGTGCTGCAACCATAGCTCAAGAGGCCCCCTTGGCGGCATCACGGAGGCGAAGAAAGGAGGGAAGCGAATCCAAGAGCTCGGAGGCATGGCAGCGTGAAGAACGAGCTCGCGAGGGGAACCCTCGGCGTAAACTCCAGGGGCAACGACACGCACCGCCATGACTCGTCGGCGTCGTCAGCGGCGCGGGCGGTGTCGCTCGACATTTTCTTCCCTAGGGCCCTCGGCCCGGGCGTACAATGGCAGCGGAAACCCAGGCGGTGGCCGCTCATACCAAGGCCTCGACGTCTCCTGCCGCACGACCTCGTCGCGGCGGCCAGAGACCGGCCGCTTCTTAGGCGGGAGCAGGTCGGGACCCTCTAGGGGGGTCTTTCCCTTCTCCTCCGCCGAGAACCGGTGAATCGGCGCCATTGGCAAGGAAGGAGGAAGAAGAAGGAGGACAGAAGCTAGGAGAGATGGACTGTTGGGGCTGTCGTCCATCCGTACTTATAGTCCGAGGGAGGCCAACCGTCGGCCTCCACGATCGCAGGTAATCATGACCAGTTTTTGCATGGAGGGACTCGTCGCATCGTGCAGTTTCCTAGGCAGCGTGGGGAAGTGGAGACGCCCACGTCCAATCAACCGCCACGCGGCGACCAAGGCCGCAGGCTTTTGGGGCCCGCGGCGCTTCGCACTTGCCCCTTCGCTTCTCCGCTAAGCCAAGTCCGTGCGCGCCTTGGGCCCGGGGGCTACTGTCGGCGTTCTGGGAACGGGGGTCCCCAGACTTGCTTGCCTGCGGCCTGCGGCGTGGCTCAAGCGGTGGCCCAGTACGGCCCATCTTCATCAACTCAAGGACAAGACCCTCGTGAGGTGCCAAGCCTCGCGGGGCGGACGATGCAAGGCCTCCTCAGGCGCGGCCTCACCAGGCAGGCTCGCGAGGAGGCGGAGAGATCCATGCAAGGGGTACCTCGCGAGGTGCTCATGACGTAAGCCATGACGATCAAGACCAGGCGGGCGCCAGCCCGCGCAGTGTCCTCGTTTCCTCTTTGGTGCAAAGGGGGCAAGCGCAGGCGCGGAGTACCGAGGCATCAGGCAAAGGTTTCCCTATCGGTGCAACGAGACCAAGGTCAGCAGAGCGGCAGGACGGAGGTCACCGTGGAGCCCAAGACGGCGTCATCGCCAGTGCTTTTGGCAGCCGAAGACCACCTTTAGTCAGGATAGCTTGTACTAGCTGTCCCCCTTCAAAATGGCCGTTGTTGGCGCCCTTCCCGCTCAATATTTGGGAAGAGGACCAGGGCCTCTATAAATAGAGCTAGCCACCACAGAAGGAGGGGATCGAACCCTTCTGAAGTAGAACACCTCACCGGCTCAAGAACACCTCTCGCAAGGCTATTCTCCCCCTGTACTGTTCTTCATCAGCCCCTGAGGCAATCCACCACACCACACACTGGAGTAGGGTATTACACCACAACGGTGGCCCGAACCAGTATAAATCTCGTGTCCCTTGTGTTGTTCATCGTCTAGCTTAGATTCTTGCGAAGCGATCGAGCGTGGATCGGTAGGGGAAAAACTTCGCACGCACCCCAGTGTTCGAACCTTAAGGGTCTGCCGGAACCCATGACCCGACAGCTTACGCGAGTCTGGTTCTACCGACATGTCTCACACACAGGTGGCTGGCGGGTGTCAGTTTCTCCAACTTTAGTTGAATCGAGTGTGGCTACGCCCGGTCCTTGTTGAAGGTTAAAAAAACACATACTTGACAAAAAATCGTTGTGGTTTTGATGCGTAGGTAAGAACGGTTCTTGCTCAGCCCGTAGCAGCCACGTAAAACTTGCAACAACAAAGTAGAGGACGTCTAACTTGTTTTTGCAGGGCATGTTGTGATGTGATATGGTCAAGACATGATGCTAAATTTTATTGTATGAGATGATCATGTTTTGTAACGGAGTTATCGGCAACTGGTAGGAGCCATATGGTTGTTGCTTTATTGTATGCAATGCAATCGCCCAGTAGTTGTTTTTACTTTATCACTAAGCGGTAGCAATAGTCGTAGAAACAATAGTTGGCGAAATGACAACGATGCTACGACGGGGATCAAGGTGTCGCGCTGGCGATTATGACGGTGCTTTGGAGATGGAGATCAACAGCACAAGACGATGATGGCCATATCATATCACTTATATTGATTGCATGGGATGTTTATCCTTTATGCATCTTATTTTGCTTAGTTCGACGGTAGCATCATAAGATGATCTCTCACTAAATCTCAAGGTACAAGTGTTCTCCCTAAGTATGCACCGTTGCAAAAGTTCGTCGTGCCGAGACACCACGTGATGATCGGGTGTGATAAGCTCTACGTTCACATACAACGGGTGCAAGCCAGTTTTGCACACGCAGAATACTCGGGTTAAACTTGACGAGCCTAGCATAAGCAGATATGGCCTCAGAAAACTAAGAACAAAAGGTCGAGCGTGAATCATATAGTAGATATGATCAACATAGTGATGTTCACCATTCAAAACTACTCCATCTCACGTGTTGATCGGACATGGTTTAGTTGATTTGGATCACGTGATCACTTAGAAGATTAGAGGGATGTCTATCTAAGTGGGAGTTCTTTAGTAATATGATTAGTTGAACTTTAATTTATCATGAACTTAGTACCTGATAGTATTTTGCATGTCTATGTTATTGTAGATAGATGGCCCGTGCTGTTGTTCCGTTGAATTTTAATGCTTTCCTAGAGAAAGCTAAGTTGAAAGATGATGGTAGCAGCTACACGGACTGGGTCCGTAACTTGAGGATTATCCTCATTGCTGCACAGAAGAATTACGTCCTGGAAGCACCGCTAGGTGCAAGACCCGCTGCAGGAGCAACACCAGACATTGTGAACGTCTGGCAGAGCAAAGCTGATGACTACTCGATAGTTCAGTGTGCCATGCTTTACGGCTTAGAACCGGGACTTCAACGACGTTTTGAACATCATGGAGCATATGAGATGTTCCAGGAGTTGAAGTTAATATTTCAAGGAAATGCCCGGACTGAGAGATATGAAGTCTCCAATAAGTTCTACAGCTGCAAGATGGAGGAGAATAGTTCTGTCAGTGAGCATATACTCAAAATATCTGGGTATAACAATCACTTGATTCAACTAGGAGTTAATCTTCCTGATGATAGTGTCATTGATAGAATTCTTCAATCACTGCTCAAATGATGGTTAACACGACCACTAGTTTCAAGAAAAAGGGCAAAGGGAAGAAGGGGAACTTCAAGAAGAATAGCAAGCAAGTTGCTGCTCAAGTGAAGAAGCCCAAGTCTGGACCTAAGCCTGAGACTGAGTGCTTCTACTGCAAAGGGACTGGTCACTGGAAGCGGAACCGCCTCAAGTATTTGGCGGATAAGAAGGATGGCAAGGTGAACAAAGGTATATGTGATATACATGTTATTGATGTGTACCTTACTAATGCTCGCAGTAGCACCTGAGTATTTGATACTAGTTCTGTTGCTAATATTTGCAACTCGAAACAGGGACTACGGATTAAGCGAAGATTGGCTAAGGACGAGGTGACAACGCGCGTGGGAAATGGTTCCAAAGTCGATGTGATCGCCGTCGGCACGCTACCTTGAAAGTGCAACTATCCCTGGGTGGTTTTGGTAATTCCTAACAACATATAGCTCATTGAGCTAATGCTATTTCAAGATAAATATTTCAGGAAAGCTCAATGTTTGGCATGGCATGGATGAGAAACGTGGACCCCTCAAAATGCTAAGGACAAAAGGATTGGCTCAAGCTCAAAGCACAAGACTCTACAGTTTTCATTTTAGTGATCCAAGATCACATTGAGTCCATAGGAAAAGCCAATACTATCAAGAGGGGGTGAGGTGTTGCTTAATGAGTCTCTTGGTCAAAGTGCTTAGTGATATGCTCCAAAAACCCTCAACTACTTTCTCACATCCTCATATGTCCCAAACCAAAAATCAAACTCGGCCCCACCGAAACTTTCTATCCGGCGCCACTGAGTTTAGTTGACATAGCCACTGCCAGAAACCCTAGTCTTTTCGGTCTTACCGATAGGGATCTCGGTCTCACCGAGATGGGATTGTAATCTCTCTGTTTCCCTTCGTAACGTTTCGGTCAAACCGAGATGAGCGATTGGTCCCACCAAGATTGCAATGCAAACTCTCTGTTTCCCTTTCATAACGTTTTGGTCCAACCGAGATGAGCGAATCGGTCCCACCGAGCTTGCCTGACCAACTCTGTGTTTGTCTATTACCAAAATCGGTCTCACCGAGTTTGTGTAATTGGTCTCACTGAGATTATGTTATGCCCTAACCCTAACGATATCGGTCCCACCGATTTGACATGTCGGTCCCACCGAAATGCCTAACGGTCACATTATGAACTAAATCGGTCCGACCGAGTTTTCTGATTCGGTCCCACCAAGTTTGGTAAATTGTGTGTAACGGTTAGATTTTGTGTGGAGGCTATATACATTTTCTACATTTTCCACCCACTCTTCATTTGTGGAGAGATCCATCAGAACATGCCTACACTTGCAACATACATTTTCTGAGAGAGAACCACCTACACTTGTGTTGAGGTCAAGATATTCCATTCCTACCACATAAATCTTGATCTCTAGCCTTCCCCAAGTTGCTTTCCACTCAAATCTTCTTTCCACCAAATCCAAATCCTGTGAGAGAGAGTTGAGTGTTGGGGAGACTATCATTTGAAGCACAAGAGCAAGGAGTTCATTATCAATACACCATTTATTACCTTTTGGAGAGTGGTGTCTCCTAGATTGGTTAGGTGTCACTTGGGAGCCTCCGTCAAGATTGTGGAGTTGAACCAAGGAGTTTGTAAGGGCAAGGAGATCGCCTACTTCATGAAGATCTACCCGAGTGAGGCAAGTCCTTCATGGACGATGGCCATGGTGGGATAGACAAGGTTGCTTCTTCATGGACCCTTCATGGGTGGAGCCCTCCGTGGACTCGCGCAACCGTTACCCTTCATGGGTTGAAGTCTCCATCAACGTGGATGTACGATAGCACCACCTATCGGAACCACGGATAAAAAATCTCGGTGTCAACATTGCGTTTGCTTCCGCAAACTCCTCCCTTTACCTTCATATGCAATTGTTTTACATTCTGCTGCTATACTCTTAGAATTGCATGTGTAGGTTGTTGGCTTGACTTGTGCTAAGTTGCTAAAATCTGCCAAGAACTAAAATTGGGAAAAGGCTAGATTTATTTGGTCAAGTAGTCTGATCACCCCCCCTCTAGACATACTTTCGATCCTACAAGTGGTATCAGAGCTTTGGTCTCCATTTGCTTTGATTTCCATAGCTTTTGGTGGTCATAGCCTTGGTTTCACAACCTAGGAGAGTATGGCGTCTAGCGAGGGAAATTATCACCATAGAGGTCCTTACTTTGATGGTACAAATTTTGCTAGTTGGAAGCATAAGATGAAAATGCATATTCTTGGACATAACCCCGCCGTTTGGGCTATTGTGTGTATTGGCTTGCAAGGTGAATTCTTTGATGGGAGAGAACCGAACCGTGAAGCTACCGCGGAAGAGTTGAAGATGCTGCAATACAATGCTCAAGCTTGTGATATTCTCTTCAACGGATTGTGCCCCGAAGAATTCAACAAAATCAGCTGTCTTGAGAATGCAAAGGAAATTTGGGATACTTTGATTGATATGCACGTAGGTACCGACTCCGTCAAGGAATCCAAATTGGATGTGCTTCAAAGTCAACTTGACAAGTTCAAAATGAAGGATGGTGAAGGCATCGCTGAAATGTACTCTAGGCTTGCTCTCATCACAAATGAGATTGCCGGCTTAGGAAGTGAAGAGATGACCGATAAATTCATCATCAAGAAGATCCTAAGAGCCTTGGATGGAAAATATGATACCGTGTGCACATTGATCCAAATGATGCCCAATTACAATGATCTCAAGCCAACGGAAGTCATTGGAAGAATTATTGCTCATGATATGTCACTCAAAGATAAGGAAGAGCTCCACAACAAGTCAAGTGGTGCTTACAAAGCCTCATGTGAAGCTCCCACATCATCAAGTGAGAAACAAATCTTCTATGAAGAATTGAGCCTAATGGTGAAGAACTTCAACAAGTTCTACAAGAGTAGAAGCAAGGAAAGAAGTTCCAAGTCAAGGTCCTACAATGACAAAAGATCTTCTAGTCGTGAGCGTAATTGCTCCAATTGTGGAAGACTCAGACACTATTCCAATGAGTGTACGGCTCCCTACAAAAGAAGAGAAGATTCTCCAAAAATAAGGAGTAGAAGAGAAGAATCACCATCAAGAGAAAGAAGGAGTAGAGATGATCGTTATGAACGAAGACCCTCTCGGAGAAGCAAGGATTCGGGAAGAAAGGATAAGTCATCAAGGAGCTACACAAAAGAAGACATCAAGCTCATATTGGTGAATGGGTATCCGGCTCCGACTCCGACAATCACTCCGAAAGAAGTTATCACTCGGACTCCGAATATACTCAAGATGAATGTGTTGCCGGACTAGCACTTGTTACAACCAACTCCTATGACATATTTGACTCACCAAATGAAGGAATTGGGAGATGCCTCATGGCTAAAGGTCCAAAGGTAACACACCCCGAGTATGTTGATCTCAATAGTGATGAAGATGATTTGCTAGGAGATGATGATTTACTTGTTGACAACTCTAGTTATGAAAACTATGATGAATTTGCTATTAATGATGCTAATCAAGATAAAACGAATGACGATGATAAGAAGGAGATTGAGTGTTTAACTAAAGAACTAAACACTCTTAGGTTAGCTCATGAAACTACCTTGGAAGATCATCGAGAACTTTAAAAGACTCACGAGAAGCTACGCTTTGAAAAGCTTAACCTTGAGCAAGAGCATGAGTTTTTAAAGGCAATCAATGATGATCTTCGCAAGAAAAGTTCTTCTTACATTGCCAAGCGTTTACTCTTGTCTACTTACATGCCACAAGTTAAATCTAACAACAGGAACAAGAAATATTCTTCATCTAGTAGTAACAACAATCATGCTAAATCCAATGTTGTTGCTTCTAGTAGTTCTCTTGATTCCACTAATGATTCTCTTAGCCAAGTTACACTTGAGCAAGAAAATAGCTTATTGAAGGGAATTATAGAGAAAGGTGTTTACAAGAGCCTTGCCGGAAGTAAGCAGTTCGAGGAGATTGTATGCAAGCAAGGAAGGCACCGGAAGAATCAAGGTGTTGGTTTTGAACGAAAGTTCAATGCCAATGGAGTTGAGTGGGAAGAAGATCAATACCCCAAGACGAAGTTTGTTCCTCAACAAGAGAAGTACGATCCTACTTCTTTCAAAGGAACACAAGCTCAAGATGATCTTCCACCACAAGACCACAAGCAAAAAGGAAAGGACAAGCTTCAAGAGGAGATTGATGCATTTGAAGAAGCTCATAAGGCCTTGGTCAAGTGGGTTCCCAAGACTACATCAAGTTCTACTTCATCAAGTACGACTACAACTCCAAGGATTCCCATCAAGATGGTGTGGATCCCTAAGAAGAAGAACTAGAGAGTTCTTGAGGGTGACTCCGCCAACATACTTCACTCTTATCATTTTGGCAAGGACAAGTGCAAACAACTTCCATATCTTGCACTAGTCCGAGGAGTCACAAACCCTCTTGTTGGTAAGACGAGGAACAAGGTAACCTAATGCTTTCATGGAAAACACCTTGTGTATACATCACTCTATGCCTATGGATATCTTTGCTTGTTCCTTGTGGGACTAACCCGTGTAGGTATTGAAAGTGCAACTCACTCCAATGGATTGCTCTGAATGATCTACATCAACATTGAGCATCCACATCTTCAACACCTACATGAAGTCATTTTCGACAAAACCCAAGGTTAGTTCATCCCTCTTAAGGGGGATATCACATCTAGGGGGAGCATTACTCTAAGAATTGAGCTAAAGCAAATCTAATGGTGTGAGCACAACAATGCTTTATGTAAAAGTGGTAACCCCACTTGTGCTTAAACGATGAGTATGACCTATGATCAAATGTTCTCATTTGACTCCTAAGTCAATATACTCATATATAGATGACCTAGTCATCACCAATTGCTTAATAGATGCTAGAGTGTTTGTGCATGCTTTGTCACATATTTCATTTGCCATTTTATTGTGTGAGCATGTTGGATGCATATTTTACTCATTCGAGGACATCCATTTGTTGCTTTGATTGTTTGCCTTTTTCTCTTTTGCCAAATGGATGGACAAGAATGCCTAAGAACTCCCTCTAGCTATCTATGCTTTCCTCGTCTCAAACTCTATTCATGCTACATCACAAAGTTTGATCAAGTCAGATTCGAACCACTCTGTGTGAGGAGCACTCGGAGTCCCTGATTCGTCATAGACTTAAACTTCCAAAACCTCTTTGTGTATTTTGGTTTGACCGATTCATCCTTTTCGGTCATATCGAGATCAGTAAGTTGATCTAGGTTTTCAATCTCAGTGCAACCGATTAGAACCTTTCGGTCACACCGAGTTGCAGTAACTGCCTGCAGTTTTGCATCTCGGTGCCACCGAGTTGTTCCACTCAGTCACACCGACAGGGTCAGGTCATATATACTGACGGGTCAAAATTTTGGAAATTTTTCCGAAACCCTTCACCCGCGCGTAACCTGCTCTGCCTCTTTGGGTCTCCAGATCGTCTTCTCGCCGCCAGCGACCTCCCGGCGCTGGTCTCCGCCTCTGTCAACGGCAATCTGCTCCGCCGTTGCTGCCGTAGCGAACACTCGCCGCTCTAGGGTAAGTGTTCGACCCCTTGTGCTGTCTTTTTCACTCCGATTCCTAGCACAAGGACAATGCCATGTTTCTTGCCACGATTGAGATTGATCCATCCTGCTAAAACTTCCTTAGGTCTATATTGATTCGAAAATTTTAGGGTTAGCTCTCCGCAGAACTCATCTCGGACCGACCAAACTGTAGAAATCGGTCTCACCGATTCGGCCTTGGCCATTGCACATGCGCCTTTCGGTCTGACCGAAACGTGCAAATCGGTGTGACCAAGTTCAAGATTTTGTGAAACCCTAGCAATCTCGGTGCCACCGAACTGTGACTCGGCCCAACCGAGTTCACTAGTTTAGGTTCCAAGTGTTGCTTCGATATCACCGAGTTTGTCAATTCGGTAGCTCCGAGATCACTTCTGTAGAGAACTAAAACTAAGCTTTTTGACTCAATTGTTTTGCAAAACCTCTGTACTTTGTGATGCTCATCTACTCTACCTCATCTACAACCTATTCACAGCGTCTACTGACAGTTTGCCTGAAGATGTCTGATCAAAGTGACAGTCAGAACAAGTCAGAGGAACAAGTTCAGTTGAGTGAGGGCACTAGTCCCTCCAGCAACTATGATGAGGGCAGCAGGAGCACACCTAGTAACTTGCCAAAGGCAGCTACCAGGACAAGGAGGAAGAGAACCTCAGATTCTGAGGATGAGGATTATGTGGCTGTTGAGGATGAGGCCACTTCAAGGAAAAATGTGCTGAAAAAGGAGTATGGCACAACTGCTGCAAGTAAGCCTGGAATGAAAACAAAGGCTCCAGCAAGAAGAGTTCCAATGTCAAAAGCCAGAGCTTCAACAATTGAAGCCTCAAAGTCAACAATGGAGTCCACCCTTGAACCCAAGGAACTGGAGACGGCAAGAAAAGAAAGGAAAGGGTCAAGAAGACCATTGCCAGAGTTATTGGCAAGCCATCAATGATGAGAGATGATGAAGAAGAGGAAGAGGATGCTGCACCAGCACCCAAAGCTCAGAAACTCATGGGAGATGCAATTAGATCAGGGGTTGCTCCATCTAAGCCCAAAGCTGCTGCTCCAGCTCAAAAGCCTAAACCTAAGAGGAACACCAAAAGTATTCCAGCTGAGGAGAAGAACAAGGCCCCAGTGCCTGAAGCTGAAGAAGAAGAAGATGATTCACTTGTTTTGAGAAAGTTGAAGCCCAAGATCCCTGACCGCAATGATGCACATCTTGTTGCAGAAAATATGAAGATCAGGAAGGATTCAGGACTGAGATTGTGGAGACAGTCTGATCCATATGCTGTCAGGAGGAGAACTGCTATTGACCAAAGGTTTCACACTAAGGAACATCAAGACTTTTATGAGTCAATTTTGCTTGACAAGAAGCCTATTGTCTGTGACATGAGATGGGTTGACTGGGAGTGCATCAAGGAGAATAAAGATCACTATCCAGGTGTATATGACAGCTTCAAAGCATGTGGAGTTGATACATTTGTTGCCCAGAAGCTCACCAAGTGGAATGATGAGCTGATCATGCAGTTTTAGTCCACTGCCCACTTCTACCCAGATGGGAAGATCATCTGGATGTCAAAAGGTACTAGGTACCAATCCTCTGTGGATGAATGGGCTCAGTTGACAATGCCCCAGAAGAAAATGAAGATGACCTGGATGTTTATGCTGAGAAGAAGAAAGATCATAACACTATGGCACACATGTACAGAGAGATCCCAGATGATGCTTTGCAGACTCATAAGTTTGGATCTGTCCACTTCTTGTTGTCTGGTTTGCCTACCATCAACTGGATCCTAAGGCACACATTACTACCCAAGTCAGGTGATCACAAGATGATCAGAGGACATGCTATCAATTTGCTACATTTGTTTGATGTGCCTCAAAAGTTTAAAGTCATGAGTCTGATTGTGGAGATAATCAAAAGGACAGCAGCTGATCAGAAGAGATCTTGTGGGTATGCCCCACAAATTCAGGAGCTCATCAACTCCAAGATGGGCACATGCAAATTTCTATTGGATAAGGAGCACCTGCCCATCTACCCTGAATTTGAAGACAACACTGTTGTCATGAATGAGAATGAACCATCATCAGCTCAAGCACATGAGAAGGGAGAGAAGGCAAGGGCAGAGAAAGCTGCAAAGATGCCAACTGCTGAAGAGGCATCCCAAGTGTTCTTGAAGAGTAAGCAAGACCAGCTTGCATATCTGATCCAATCCACTTTGAGGATTGAGAAGGGCTTGGCCACCCTGACTCAAAACCAGGAGAGCTTGGAGAGGATTATTGAGTAGAAATTCTATGATCTTGATGTCAAGGTAACTGAGATCCAAACTGCAGTTGAGCAGCTTCAGGAGGAAGTGGAGGATAAGAAGGGCAAGTCTACTACAGATGCTTTCACTAGAGTGCCCAGGAGTCATAGATCTGCTGCAGTGCCTGTCCCAGACACATGAGCTACTACATCTGCACCAGCAGCCACAGCTTCAGTACCACCAGCTCCAGCAGCCACTCCACCAGCTCCGGTTACATCAATAGATGCCTTCGTCCTTGGAGTTCTCTCTGCACCACCTCCCGAAGAACAAGCCTGAGAGTCGTTTAGCACTATGCATTTTTTGAACTTTTTGGTAACTTGTTGCCAAAGGGGGAGAAAATGTATAGATCATAGGCTTTGAGAGAGAGTGTTGCTTTTTATCTCTCTTGTTTTTGGTTGAACTTCTTGATTGTGTGCTTGTGTGAGATACTTTATGTCCTTGTGAGATACTTGTTCGATCATGTGTTTGATCATATGCTACCCTTAATGCTTGTTGGATGATATTATCTCTTATATCCTTATATGATCATTCACTTGCTTGGTGACGAGTGCATGCTTTTAACTTCTATCATTTTGAGCGCACCACCAAGATGTATGTGACATGAAAGAGTAACCCATAATCCTAATCGATTGTGCATTTGCATTCAAAATCAAATTTTAAATAATGCACAAATTTAGGGGGAGCTCTTGCTTATCACATACTTCTCAAAGCGACGATGTTTTTCAAATCTTATTATCATTTGTCGAAGCTTTGATCTATATGTTGTCATCAATTACCAAAAAGGGGGAGATTGAAAGTGCAACTATCCCTGGGTGGTTTTGGTAATCCTAACAACATATAGCTCATTGAGCTAATGCTATTTCAAGATAAATATTTCAGGAAAGCTCAATGTTTGGCATGGCATGGATGAGAAACGTGGACCCCTCAAAATGCTAAGGACAAAAGGATTGGCTCAAGCTCATCCAAGATCACATTGAGGCCATAGGAAAAGCCAATACTATCAAGAGGGGGTGAGGTGTTGCTTAATGAGTTTCTTGCTCAAAGTGCTTAGTGATATGCTCCAAAAACCCTCAACTACTTTCTCACATCCACAAATGTCCCAAACCAAAAATCAAACTCGGCCCCACCAAAACTTTCTATCCGGCGCCACCGAGTTCAGTTGACATAGCCACTGCCAGAAACCCTAGTCTTTTCAGTCTTACCGATAGGGATCTCGGTCTCACCGAGATGGGATTGTATTCTCTCTATTTCCCTTCGTAAAGTTTCGGTCAAACCAAGGTGAGCGATCGGTCCCACCGAGATTGCAATGCAAACTCTCTGTTTCCCTTTCGTAACATTTTGGTCCAACCGAGATGAGCGAATCGGTCCCACCGAGCTTGCCTGACCAACTCTGTGTTTGTCTATTACCAAAATCGGTCTCACCGAGTTTGTGTAATCGGTCTCACCGAGATTACGTTATGCCCTAACCCTAACGATATTGGTCCCACCGAGTTGACATGTCGGTCCCACCGAAATGCCTAACGGTCACATTATGAACTAAATCGGTCTGACCGAGTTTTCTGATTCGGTCCCACCAAGTTTGGTAAATTGTGTGTAACGGTTAGATTTTGTGTGGAGGCTATATATACCCCTCCACCCACTCTTCATTTGTGGAGAGAGCCATCAGAACATGCCTACACTTCCAACATACATTTTCTGAGAGAGAACCACCTACACTTGTGTTGAGGTCAAGATATTCCATTCCTACCACATAAATCTTGATCTCTAGCCTTCCCCAAGTTGCTTTCCACTCAAATCTTCTTTCCACCAAATCCAAATCCTGTGAGAGAGAGTTGAGTGTTGGGGAGACTATCATTTGAAGCACAAGAGCAAGGAGCTCATCATCAATACACCATTTATTACCTTTTGGAGAGTGGTGTCTCCTAGATTGGTTAGGTGTCACTTGGGAGCCTCCGTCAAGATTGCGGAGTTGAACCAAGGAGTTTGTAAGGGCAAGGAGATCGCCTACTTCGTGAAGATCTACCCGAGTGAGGCAAGTCCTTCGTGGGCGACGGCCATGGTGGGATAGACAAGGTTGCTTCTTCGTGGACCCTTCATGGGTGGAGCCCTCCGTGGACTCGCGCAACCGTTACCCTTCGTGGGTTGAAGTCTCCATCAACGTGGATGTACGATAGCACCACCTATCGGAACCACGGATAAAAAATCTCCGTGTCAACATTGCGTTTGCTTCCTCAAACTCCTCCCTTTACCTTCATATGCAATTGTTTTACATTCCGCTGCTATACTCTTAGAATTGCATGTGTAGGTTGTTTGCTTGACTTGTGCTAAGTTGCTAAAATCTGCCAAGAACTAAAATTGGGAAAAGGCTAGATTTTATTTGGTCAAGTAGTCCAATCACCCCCCCTCTAGACATACTTTCGATCCTACATACCTCTACATCTACCTTCGGGATTAGTTTTTGACCTAAATAATTGTTATTTGGTGCCAGCGTTAAGCATGAACATTATATCTGGATATTGTTTGATGCGAGACGGTTATTCATTTAAATCTGAGAATAATGGTTGTTCTATTTATATGAGTAATATCTTTTATGGTCATGCACCCTTAAAGAGTGGTCTATTTTTTGTATGTCGATAGTAGTGACACACATATTCATAATATTGAAGCCAAAAGATGCAGAGTTGATAATGATAGTGCAACTTATTTATGGCACTGCCATTTGGGTCATATTGGTGTAAAGCGCATGAAGAAACTCCATTCTGATGGACTTTTGGAATCACTTGATTATGAATCACTTGGTACTTGCGAACCATGCCTCATGGGAAAGATGACGAAAACTCCGTTCTCCGGAACACTGGAGCGAGCAACAGATTTGTTGGAAATCATACGTACTGATGTATGTGGTCCGATGAATATTGAGGCTCGCGGTGGGTATCGTTATTTTCTCACCTTCACAGATGATTTGAGCAGATATGGGTATATCTACTTGATGAAACATAAGTCTGAAACATTTGAAAAGTTCAAAGAATTTCAGAGTGAAGTGGAAAATCATCGTAACAAGAAAATAAAGTTTCTACGATCTGATCGTGGAGGAGAATATTTGAGTTACGAGTTTGGTCTTCATTTGAAACAATGCGGAATAGTTTCACAACTCACGCCACCCGGAACACCACATCATAATGGTGTGTCCGAATGTCGTAATCATAATTTACTAGATATGGTGCGATCTATGATGTCTCTTACTGATTTACCGCTATCGTTTTGGAGTTATGCTTTAGAGACGGCTGCATTCACGTTAAATAGGGCACCATCTAAATCCGTCGAGACGACGCCTTATGAACTGTGGTTTGGCAAGAAACCCAAGTTGCCGTTTCTTAAAGTTTGGGGCTGCGATGCTTATGTGAAAAAGCTTCAACCTGAGAAGCTCGAACCCAAATCGGAGAAATGTGTCTTCATAGGATACCCAAAGGAGACTGTTGGGTACACCTTCTATCACAGATCCGAAGGCAAGACATTCGTTGCTAAGAATGGATCCTTTCTAGAGAAGGAGTTTCTCTCAAAAGAAGTGAGTGGGAGGAAAGTAGAACTTGATGAGGTAACTGTACCTGCTCCCTTATTGGAAAGTAGTTCATCACAGAAATCAGTTCCTATGATCCCTACACCAATTAGTGAGGAAGCCAATGATAATGATCATGAAACTTCAGATCAAGTTACTACCGAACCTCGTAGGTCAACCAGAGTAAGATCTGCACCAGAGTGGTATGGTAATCCAGTTCTGGAGGTCATGTTACTTGACCATGACGAACCTACGAACTATGAGGAAGCGATGATGAGCCCAGATTCCGTGAAATGGCTTGAGGCCATGAAATCTGAGATGGGATCCATGTATGAGAACAAAGTATGGACTTTGGTTGACTTGCCCGATGATCGGCAAGCCATCGAGAATAAATGGATCTTCAAGAAGAAGACTGACACTGACGGTAATATTACTATCTACAAAGCTCGACTTGTTGCAAAAGGTTTTCGACAAGTTCAAGGAGTGGACTATGATGAGACTTTCTCACACGTAGCGATGCTTAAGTCCGTCCAAATCATGTTAGCAATTGCTGAATATTATGATTATGAAATTTGGCAAATGGATGCAAAGACTGCATTCCTGAATGGATTTCTGGAAGAAGAGTTGTATATGATGCAACCCGAAGGTTTTATCAATCCAAATGATGCTAACAAAGTGTGCAAGCTCCAGCGATCCATCTATGGACTGGTGCAAGCATCTCGGAGTTGGAATAAACGTTTTGATAGTGTGATCAAAGCATATGGTTTTATACAGACTTTTGGAGAAGCCTATATTTACAAGAAAGTGAGTGGGAGCTCTGTAGCATTTCTAATATTATATGTGGATGACATATTGTTGATTGGAAATAATATAGAATTTCTGGATAGCATAATAGGATACTTGAACAATAGTTTTTCAATGAAAGACCTCGGTGAAGCTGCTTATATATTGGGCATCAAGATCTATAGAGATAGATCAAGACGCTTAATTGGACTTTCACAAAGTACATACCTTGATAAAGTTTTGAAGAAGTTCAAAATGGATCAAGCAAAGAAAGGGTTCTTGCCCGTGTTACAAGGTGTGAAGTTGAGTCAGACTCAATGCCCGACCACTGCAGAAGATAGAGAGAAAATGAAAAGTGTTCCCTATGCTTGAGCCATAGGCTCTATCATGTATGGAATGCTGTGTACCAGACCTGATGTGTGCCTTGCTATTAGTATAGCAGGGAGGTACCAAAGTAATCCAGGAGTGGATCATTGGACATTGGTCAAGAACATCCTGAGATACCTAAAAAGGACTTAGGATATATTTCTCGTTTATGGAGGTGACAAAGAGCTCGTCGTAAATGGTTACGTCGATGCAAGCTTTGACACTGATCCGGATGACTCTAAGTCACAAACCAGATACATATTTATATTGAACGGTGGAGCTGTCAGTTGGTGCAGTTCTAAACAAAGCGTCGTGGCGGGATCTACGTGTGAAGCGGAGTACATAGCTGCTTTGGAAGCAGCAAATGAATGAGTCTGGATGAAGGAGTTCATATCCGATCTAGGTGTCATACCTAATGCATCAGGTCCAATGAAAATCTTTTGTGACAATACTGGTGCAATTGCCTTGGCAAATGAATCCAGATTTCACAAGAGAACCAAGCACATCAAGAGACGCTTCAATTCCATCCGCGATCAAGTCAAGGAGGGATACATAGAGATTTTCAAGATACATACGGATCTGAATGTTGCAGACCCATTGACTAAGCCTCTCTCACGAACAAAACATAATCAGCACCAAGACTCCATGGGTGTTAGAATCATTACTGTGTAATCTAGATTATTGACTCTAGTGCAAGTGGGAGACTGAAGGAAATATGCCCTAGAGGCAATAATAAAGTTGTTATTTATATTTCCTTATATCATGATAAATATTTATTATTCATGCTAGAATTTTATTAACTGGAAACATAGTACATGTGTGAATACATAGACAAATAGAGTGTCATTAGTATGCCTCTACTTGACTAGCTCGTTAATCAAAGATGGTTAAGTTTCCTAGCCATAGAAATGAGTTGTCATTTGATAAATGGGATCACATCATTAGAGAATGATGTGATTGACTTGACCCATTCCGTTAGCTTAGCACTTGATCGTTTAGTATGTTGCTATTGCTTTCTTCATGACTTATACATGTTCCTATGACTATGAGATTATGCAACTCCCGAATACCGGAGGAACACTTTGTGTGCTACCAAATGTCAAAACGTAACTGGGTGATTATAAAGGTGCACTACAGGTGTCTCCGATGGTACTTGTTGAGTTGGCATAGATCAAGATTAGCATTTGTCACTCCGATTGTCGGAGAGGTATCTCTGGGACCTCTCGGTAATGCACATCACTATAAGCCTTGCAAGCAATGTAACTAATGAGTTAGTTGCGGGATGATGCATTATGGAATGAGTAAAGAGACTTGCCGGTAATGAGATTGAACTAAGTATTGGGATACCGATCGAATCTTGGGCAAGTAACATACCGATGACAAAGGAACAACGTATGTTGTTATGCGGTTTGACCGATAAAGATCTTCGTAGAATATGTGGGAGCCAATATGAGCATCCAGGTTCCGCTATTGGTTATTGACCGGAGACGTGTCTCGGTCATGTCTACATAGTTCTCGAACCCGTAGGGTTCCGCACGCTTAACATTTGGTGACGATCGGTATTATGAGTTTATGTATTTTGATGTACCGAAGATAGTTTGAAGTCCCGGATATGAGCACGAACATGACGAGGAGTCTCGAAATAGTCGAGAAATAAAGATCGATATATTGGACAGCTATATTCGGACACCGAAAGTGTTGGGTGATTTCGGAGAAAACCGGAGTGCCGGAAGGGTTACCGGAACCCCCCGGGGAAGTATTGGGCATTAGTGGGCCTTAGGGGAGAGAGAGGGCAGCAGCCAAGGAGGTGGCGCACCCCCCAAGGGGAGTCCGAATTGGACTAGGGGAGGGGGCGCAGCCCCTCTTTCCCTCTCCCTCTCCCTCTCCTTCCTTCCCCCTTCCTCCTCCTAGTTGGACTAGGAAAGGGGGAGTCCTACTCCTACTAGGAGGAGGACTCCTCCCCTCCTTGGCACACCCAAGGGCCGGCCGACCTCCCCCCTTGATCCTTTATATACGGGGGTAGGGGCACCCTAGAACCACAACAGACATTGTTCTTAGCCGTGTGCGGTGCCCCCTCCACCATAATCCACCTCAGTCATATCGTTGCAGTGCTTAGGCGAAGCCCTGCGCCGGTAGCTTCATCATCACCATCATCACGCCATCGTGCTGATGAAGCTCTCCCTCGACACTCTGCTGGATCGTGAGTTCGTGGGACGTCACCGAGCCAAACGTGTGCAGATCGCGAAGGTGCCGTACTTTCGGTACTAGGATCGGTCAATCGTGAAGACGTATGACTACATCAACCGCGTTGTCATAACGCTTCCGCTTATGGTCTACGAGGGTACGTGGACATCACTCTCCCGCTTGTTGCTATGCATCACCATGATCTTGCGTGTGCGTAGGAATTTTTTGAAATTACTATGTTTCCCAACAGAGCCTAGCATATGCAGATATGGCCTCGGAACATTGAGATAGAAAGATCAAAGTAAATCATATAGTAGATATGACCAACATAGAGATGTTGACCATTGAAAACTACACCATCTCACGTGATGATCGGACATGGTTTAGTTGATATGGATCACGTGATCATTTAGATGACTAGAGGGATGTCTATCTAAGTGGGAGTTATTTAGTAATATGATTAATTGAACTTCAATTTATCATGAACTTAGTACCTGATAGTTTTTGCATATCGATGTTGTTGTAGATCAATGGCCCGTGCTACCGTTCCCTTGAATTTTAATGCGTTCCTAGAGAAAGCTAAGTTGAAAGATGATGGTAGCAACTACACGGATTGGGTCCGTAACTTGAGGATTATCCTCATTGCTGCACAGAAGAATTACGTCCTGGAAGCACCGCTAGGTGCAACTCCGGATGTTATGAACGTCTGGTAGAGCAAAGCTGATGACTACTCGATAGTTTAGTGTGCCATGCTTTACGGCTTAGAATCGGGACTTCAAAGACGTTTTGAACGTCATGGAGCATATGAGATGTTCCAGGAGTTGAAGTTAATATTTCAAGCAAATGCCCGAGTTGAGAGATATGAAGTCTCCAACAAGTTCTATAGCTACAAGATGGAGGAGAACAGTTCTGTCAGTGAACACATACTCAGAATGTCTGGGTACCATAACCACTTGACTCAGTTGGGAGTTAATCTTCCTGATGATAGTGTCATTAACAAAGTTCTTCAATCACTGCCACCAAGCTATAAAGGATTTGTGATGAACTATAATATGCAAGGGATGGAAAAGACAATTCCCGAGCTCTTCGTGATGCTAAAGGCTGCGGAGGTAGAAATCAAGAAGGAGTATCAAGTGTTTATGGTTAACCAGACCACTAGTTTCAAGAAAAAGGGCAAAGGGAAGAAGGGGAACTTCAAGAAGAATAGCAAGCAAGTTGCTGCTCCAGGGAAGAAGCCCAAATCTGGACCTAAGCCTGAAACTGAGTGCTTCTACTGCAAAGTGACTAGTCATTGGAAGCGGAACTGCCCCAAGTATTTGGCGGATAAGAAGGATGGCAAAGTGAAAGGTATATTTGATATACATGTTATTGATGCATACCTTACTAATGCTTGTAGTAGCGCCTGGGTATTTGATCTTGGTTCTGTTACTCATATTTGCAACTCAAAACATGGTCTACAGATTAAACGAAGATTGGCTAAGGATGAGGTGATGATGCGCGTGGGAAATGGTTCCAAAGACGATGTGATCGCCGTCGGCACGCTACCTCTACATCTACCTTCGGGATTAGTTTTAGACCTTAATAATTGTTATTTGGTGCCAGCGTTAAGCATGAACATTATATCTGGATCTTGTTTGATGCGAGACGGTTATTCATTTAAATAAGAGAATAATGGTTGTTCTATTTATATGAGTAATATCTTTTATGGTCATGCACCCTTGATGAGTGGTCTATTTTTGTTGAATCTCGATCATAGTGATACACATATTCATAATATTGAAGCCAAAAGATGCAAGGTTAATAATGATAGTGCAACTTATTTGTGGCACTGCCGTTTAGGTCATATTGGTGTAAAGCGCATGAAGAAACTCCATGCTGATGGGCTTTTAGAATCACTTGATTATGAATCACTTGATACGTGCGAACCATGCCTCATGGGAAAGATGACTAGGACTCCGTTATCCGGAACAACAGAGCGAGCAACTGACTTATTGGAAATAATACATACTGATGTATGCGGTCCGATGAGTGTTGAGGCTCGCGGCGGGTATCGTTATTTTCTGACCTTCATAGATGATTTGAGCAGATATGGATATATCTACTTAATGAAAGATAAGTCTGAAACATTTGAATAGTTCAAAGAATTTTAGAGTGAAGTGGAAAATCATCGTAACAAGAAAATTAAATTTCTATGATCTGATCGTGGAGGTGAATATTTGAGTTATGAGTTTGATATTCATTTGAAACAATGTGGAATAGTTTCGCAAATCACGTCACCTGGAACACCACGGCGTAATGGTGTGTCCAAACGTCGTAACCGTACTTTTTTAGATATGGTGTGATCTATGATGTCTCTTACCGATTTACCACTATCATTTTGGGGTTATGCTTTAGAGACGGCTGCATTCATGTTAAATAGGGCACCATCTAAATCCGTAGAGACGACACCATATGAACTTTGGTTTGGCAAGAAACCTAAGCTGTCATTTCTTAAAGTTTGGGGCTGCGATGCTTATGTGAAAAAGCTTCAACCTGATAAGCTCGAACCCAAATCGGAGAAGTGTGTCTTCATAGGATACCCAAAGGAGGCTGTTGGGTACACCTTCTATCACAGATCCAAAGTCGAGACATTTGTTGCTAAGAATGGATCCTTTCTAGAGAAGGAGTTTCTCTCGAAAGAAGTGAGTGGGAGGAAAGTAGAACTTGATGAGGTAGTTGTACCTTCTCTTGAATTGGAAAATGGTTCATCATAGAAATCAGTTCCAGTGATGCCTACACCAATTACTGAGAAAGTTAATAATGATGATCATGAAACTTCAGATCAAGTTACTACCGAACCTCATAGGTCAACCAGAGTACGGTCTGCACCAGAATGGTATGGTAATCCTGTTTTGGAAGTCATGTTACTAGACCATGACGAACCTATGAACTATGAGGAAGCGATGATGAGCCCAGATTCCGTGAAATGGCTTGAGGCCATGAAATCTGAGATGGGATCCATGTATGATAACAAAGTGTGGACTTTGGTTGACTTGCCCGATGATTGGCAAGCAATAGAGAATAAATGGATCTTCTAGAAGAAGACTGACGCTAACGATAATGTTACTGTCTACAAAGCTCGACTTGTTGCAGAAGGTTTTCGACAAGTTCAAGGAGTTTACTATGATGAGACCTTCTCACCCGTAGCGATGCTTGTGTCTGTCCGAATCATGTTAGCAATTGCCACATTTTATGATTATGAAATTTGGCAAATGGATGTCAAAACTGCATTCCTTAATGGATATCTTAAAGAAGAGTTGTATATGATGCAACCAGAAGGTTTTGTCGATCCTAAAGGTGCTAACAAAGTGTGCAAGATCCAGCGATCCATTTATGGACTGGTGCAAGCATCTCGGAGTTGGAATATACGCTTTGATAGTGTGATCAAAGCATATGGTTTTATACAGACTTTTGGAGAAGCCTGTATTTACAAGAAAGTCAGTGGGAGCTCTGTAGCATTTCTAATATTATATGTGGATGACATATTGTTGATTGGAAATAATACAGAATTTCTGGATAGCATAAAAGGATATCTGAATAAGAATTTTTCAATGAAATACCTTGGTGAAGCTGCTTATATATTGGGCATCAAAGTCTATAGAGATAGATCAAGACGCTTAATTGGACTTTCACAAAGCACATACCTTGATAACGTTTTGAAGAAGTTCAAAATGGATTAGTCAAAGAAAGGGTTCTTGCCTGTGTTACAAGGTGTGAAGTTGAGTCAGACTCAATGCCCGACCACTGCAGAAGATAGAGAGAAAATGAAAGTCATTCCCTATGCCTCAGCCATAGGTTCTATCTTGTATGCAATGCTGTGTACCAGACCTGATGTGTGCCTTGCTATAGGTTTAGCAGGGAGGTACCAAAGTAGTCTAGGAGTGGATCACTGGACAGCGGTCAAGAACATCCTGAAATACCTGAAAAAGACTAAGGATATGTTTCTTGTTTATGGAGGTGACAAAGAGCTTGTCGTAAATGGTTACGCCGATGCAAGCTTTGACACTGATCTGGATGACTCTAAGTCGCAAACGGATAGTATTTATATTGAATGGTGGAGCTGTCTGTTGGTGCAGTTCCAAGCAGAGCGTCGTGGCGGGATCTACGTGTAAAGCGGAGTACATAGCTGCTTCGAAAGCAGCAAATGAAGGAGTCTGGATGAAGGAGTTCATATACGATCTAGGTGTAATACCGAGTGCATCGGGTCCAATGAAAATCTTTTGTGACAATACTGGAGCATTAGCCTTGGCGAAGGAATCCAGATTTCACAAGAGAACCAAACACATCAAGAGACGCTTCAATTCCATCCGCGATCAAGTCAAGGAGGGAGACATAGAGATTTGCAAAATACATACGGATCTGATTGTTGCAGACCCGTTGACTAAGCCTCATCCACGAGCAAAACAGGATCAACACCAAGTCCATATCTATTGTGGGGTGGTTTGAGGAAGGGACAGCTTGTGACCCACGACTTACTACTACGAAGATTCTAGCGGAGAGCTTTTCACATATAGATAGGTCGGGATGACGAAGCTCCGTAGTCAACTAATAGATAGAAAATCCACCTTGTGAACCATGTTTGTCTTAAAGTACTGTCTGAGAAGGAATATACCTGTTCCAATCCCTCTAGTGGCTATACTGATTGACATAGGTAGCTTTCGTAGTCAAAGCTCACAGGTCCAAATGCTCTATTGGAGTGGGCACGAACACACACAATCAAGGTTCGAAGAACTTCTACTTCATGCCTTGAGGATTTTATGACGCTCACTCAATGGTGTTGTGGCGATTGAAAGAAATCAATAAACAAGGAAGCCAAATTATGGATCCAGGAAGGCTGCATCAGAAGGAAGAGTAGGTGTTGCTATGCCGTTAGCTGGGACTGAGACAGAGAGAGGGGAGCATAGCCCCTATGATCCCGGTAAAGAGTTCCAACTAAGCTCTTCTCAGGTTCATTATTTCTCTTCCATTCTTATGTTTATATATTAAAGTGTAGTTTTCTTACTTAAATATAATAATATTAATCTAATATGCCCATTGGTGTTCCAAAAGTACCTTACCGGATTCCCGGAGATGAAGAAGCGACTTGGGTTGACTTATACAATGTTATGTATCGAGAAAGGACACTTTTTTAGTTCACTGCCCTATACATAGAAAGAAGTGCTTTTCCACCGGTATCAAAATTTTATCTGGAATCAGTAGCGATAGTTGTTGTATTGTGAGCCAGCCCCATAAGACACTACGCACCTCCAAATTCTATATGATTTTTCCAATTATTTCATTTATACGAGCTGCAAATAAGATAAGATCTTGCCTCGCCCTACAAAAAAACAACTATATGCCCTATAAACTTGCTTGCTTCTTCGAATCTCGAAATAACATATAGAAAGTGTTTCTGTGATGAGACCATTCTCGATCGATAAATGCGATAGGAGCCTATGTGTTTCACGGGCAGCCGAACAATAGGGGAAGGTTGTGAATCCGGCGAACCGACCGCTTTAAGAACCTGATTGTCTTCTCTCACTCAGTTATCAATTGACAAAGATGACCCATTCTTTTTAGCCCTAAAAACGATAATGGTATGGTACTTTTTCTTCAAATCGAGATTGTGTGGGTGTCCGCTCATGTTCACGTTACATGCTAAATCAGGCTTTCCTTGGAAAAACCAAGGACAACACCTATCTCAGTCTCCTTTCTCTTTTCGGGAGCAGAGCTGAAAAATATGGAGTTACCTGGAGATGAGATTTCTTTCTGCGGATATGAAGGATAGAAATATGCTATTTGATGCTATTACAACGAATCAACCAATTCATAGTAAGTGTTTATGTCTTCCCGGTCGACATGATTTTTCGCCAACCAACATCTCTTAGTTCAGGATCTAATGCCACACTTTGATCTAATGCCAAACTTTGATCTAATGCCAAACTTGGATATAATGTCAATGCCTGAGCGAATTGCCAACACCATAATAGTTTTATACATAGAAAGGTATTTGCGCCAAAATGAGTCCGGACAGGGAGTAGTCGATTTAGCTATAGCAGTAATGGGAGCCCGCCGCCGAAATGGCGAAACTTGGCTGGGCATATTAGAGGGTATTCAGGCGGGTGGTGGTATGGATAATTTTCTCTAGAATCTGCCTGTTTTTTTCTTTCAACCCCATTGGATCAATTTGCCATTTGCCCAATAATGGATCTTCATGTGGGCAACTTTTATTTTACATTTACAAATGCAGTCTTGTATAGGCTGCTCACTGTCGTTTTGGTCGTTTTTCTATTTTTTGTTGTTAAGAAAAAAGGGAGGTGGAAAGTCAGTGCCAAATGCATGGCAATCCTTGGCCGAGCTTATTTATGATTTCGTGCTGAACCTGGTAAACAAACAAATAGGTGGTGTTTTTGGAAATGTGAAACAAAAGTTTTTCCCTCGCATCTTGGTCACTTTTAATTTTTGATTATTTAGTAATCCCCAGGGTATGATACCCTTTAGCTTCACAATGACAAGTCATTTTCTCATTACTTTGGCTCTTTCATTTTCCATTTTTATAGGCATTACGATCGCTCGATTTCAAAGACATGGGCTTCATTTCTAGCTTCTTATTACCTGTGGGAGTCCCACTGCCGTTAGCACCTTTCTTAGTACTCCTTGAGCTAATCTCTTATTGTTTTCGTGCATTAAGATTAGGAATACATTTATTTGCTAATATGATGGCCGTCATGGTTTAGTAAAGATTTTAAGTGGGTTTGCTTGGACTATGCTATTTCTGAATAATATTTTCTATTTCATAGGAGATCTTGGTCCCTTATTTATAGTTCTAGCATTAACCGGTCTGGAATTAGGTGTAGCTATATCACAAGCTCATGTTTCTATGATCTCAATTTGTATTTGCTTGAATCATGCTAAAAATATCCATCAAAATGAGTCATTTCATAAATGAATAAAAATGAGGAGCCGAAGATTCTAGGGGGCTACAGCTGCGCTTTTGCAGCACTGAACATGGTTCCGAGTACTCAAGATATTGTGTTTGTGTTTGGAGAGGTGTAGATTGTACATTCCAGCCGATAAGACCAGGAAAATATAAGGATAAAGAATGTCATATATCTCAGGAGCTAGATCACTTCTTGATGAACAAGTCAGAATTTCCTCAACAAAAGTGGATGGAATTAGACCGAAAAAGCCATTCAGCTTCGTTATCGATTAGGTATCCGTGGGAACATCAAGATGAATGAGTTAACTAAGTATCAGATCGACGAGATTGAACAAATGATAGCTCAAGATCATGTTGTTCGTTGGAAATTGAAGAGAGGAGAACGAGCAGACATCGAATGATTAATTTCTATTTCTCGTTATCGTGGAATTCGTCATCAATAAGATGGATCGCCCTTACGGGGTCAACAAACTCATACTAATGCAAGGACTGCTCGTAAGCATATTCGAAAATGAAAGAAGGCTACAGAAAGAACAAGCAACGGATTTCGCGCTCGTCCCTTGCTAAAGCGCATATGTTTTCTTGCTCCTTGGTACTTGTCTGATCAATCACACTGTTCATTAGTTCACTTGATTTTTCATTCGATGTCTTGAACTGCTTACTAATCACGTATACGTACAGTAGGCTCCCTTCGCCACTCCACGTCTGGCCCGTCTTGGTCTCGCTCACTTTGCCCGCCTATCTCGTATTGGCTCGGCTTCGTCCATCAAGAGACAACTTCTGCCTCTGACGGCTTCACTATCGCTCATGACTGGTAGTAGTTGTCTCTATGTAGTAGTCGACCTTTGTTAAGCTTCACCAGAAGCGACTAGTCGCTTCCTGAATGCCTCTTTCTTGTACTAATTAATGTGTATGGTCTAGTCTTTCCAATGCCTCCTTCCTTGCCGCCAACATGCGCTAGATGGAGAGTAAGCAAGCTACCTTGCTTGCATTGCATTCGTTAAACGGTAGCTTCCACGCCCTTCCTGCCTGCTTCAGTTGATGTGAATGATGGTGTCTTTGACATCAATTTCAGTCTGATTAGATATGTCATTGAAACAAATTTGTTTTGTCTCTATTTTCTTTTCGGATGATGAGGATGAGCCAGCCGATCCTAACATAATTTTGGAGGAGCCGGACGACGAAGCCTCAAAATCAGAGAAAGATGTCTCCGACGCGACCGGACTTCCACTAGATTTTTATAGGGGTCAGGAGGGAAAAGATATGTTGTTTTCTATCAGTCCCAAGCGGATATTCCCCAGCTTCCATGGTCCGCTTACCGAGGAAGAGATGCGGGAGGACCCAGGGCCAGAGCAAGTTGGGTTGGGGTATAGAGCCGTAAGTGCAGTGGGGGTGACAGAGGATGTGCTCGTACGGTTCATTACATAAGGCACGGACTCCGCAAGCGTCCCGCACCCTCTGAGAAAGAAACTCCTCAACCATCACAAGATAAAGAAGTATGACGCTCTGTGTCTAACTCTATTGGTCATAGTTCCTTGCTATTGCGCCCGATGCTCATTTGCGCGCATGTGAACCACCAGATCATAAGGAAAGATGCCTCTCGGGGCATCTGAGAATGATTCGAGCCGTATGAAGGGAAACTCCCATGTACAGTTTGTTTTGGGGGGGAAGGAGCCCGACAGGGTCCCCCCACTGACTTGGCCCGGGCCTAAGTGAAAGTGCAAAAGTGAAGTGGTGGGCCTACCCATCCCAACCTGGGGTATGCTGGGATTCGCGAAGAGCAGCACCTTACGATGTTCATGACCAATCGGATCTTGACGTACCAGTAGGTACCAGAGGAGATCACTATGATCGTTACTGTACCGTATCGAAGAGATGCCACAACGTGTTCGGATCATTGTGCAATGTCCTAATCAAATGCCTAGTGGCATGATCAAAGCCGATGATCGTAAGCTATGTCCTCCATCACGATCTTGAATGAAACTATCCATGGAATCGTGTGCCGTGTGAAATGTAGATCATCGCCGTTCTTAACCGAGACTCAGGTTAAGCTCCATCTCGGAACCACCGTGGGGTTAGGAGTAAAGCATCCTAAGGTTGGCGCATCTTGTTGGGCGTGGAGAAGCATTGGGCACCCCAATATATTTCTTCGGAGCAGTTTCTTTTCCCGTCCCCTCGGCCCGGCATAGCGCTTCGCTTCCGGTTCTTCGGAGGAATCAACTGACTTCTCCCTTCTTCATTGATCCGGGGGAAAGGGAACCGTCTACCAGTTGGGAAGCTAGACATCAAGGTTGTGGCTTCATGAGGATAACTAAGCTGACACACCAGAGTTGGCTGCTGGCACAACAGGGTGGTGCCTTACCGCACCGCAGGCGGACGCGCGGTAGCGTTCGTGGTGGTGCTTCAGGATTCCAATGTACTGCATCCAGGATCAGAACGAGCTTGCTGGCGGACCACTGTCGTCCCATTCTTTAGTGAGCTGGAGCGCTGCCATCTTATCCACGAAAAACGCGTCAAGCTATCGCTTCGGGTCGAAGAACTAAAAGAAAAGGACCGGGAAAAACGGCGACATTGGAACCACAGGAACCCAGGAGGAGAAAGACGATGTACGGGATACGGGATCCTCGCAGTAGGCTGGACAAAAATCCAGCCGAGAGAGGGCAGCCTTTAGAAGCAACAGGTTGGGAAGGGATAGCTTGTAACCAATGACTTACTACTACGATTAGGATTTGTCACTCCGTGTATCGGAGAGGTATCTGTGGGCCCTCTCGGTAATGCACATCACTATAAGACTTGCAAGCAACGTGACTAATGAGTTAGTTGCGGGATGATGCATTACGGAACGAGTAAAGAGACTTGCCTGTAACGAGATTGAACTAGGTATGATGATACCGACGATCGAATCTCGGGCAAGTAACATATCGATGACAGAGGGAATGACGTATGCTGTTATGCGGTTGGACCGATAAAGATCTTCGTAGAATATGTAGGAACCAATATGAGCATCCAGGTTCCGATATTGGTTATTTACCAGAGATGTGTCTCGGTCATGTCTACATAGTTCTCGAACCCGTAGGGTCCGCACGCTTAACGTTCGATGACGATTTGTATTATGAGTTGTGTGTTTTGGTGACCGAAGTTTGTTCGGAGTCCCGGATGAGATCACAGATATGACGAGGAGTCTTTAAATGGTCGAGAGGTAAAGATTGATATACTGGAAGGTTATATACGGACACCGAAATGGTTCCGAAGAGGTTCGGGGATTTTTCGAAGTACCGGGAGGTTACCGGAACCCCCGAGAAAGTTAATGGGCCTCATGGGCCATGGTGGAGAAGAGGAGGCAGGCCACGGAAGGTGGCGCGCACTTCCCCCTTTCCCAAACTGAATTGGACACGGGGTGGGGGCGTGGCTTCCCTTTCCTTCCCTCCCTCTCCTCTCTTTCCCCTTTCCCCTCTCCGTTGGAAGGAAGGGGTGAATCCTACTAGGAGTGGAGTCCTAGTAGGACTCCCCCCATGGTGCGCCACCCCTATGGCCGGCCTCCTCCTGCTCCTCTCCTTTATATACGGGGGTGGGGGCACCCAAAGGCACATCAATTGTTCTCTTAGCCGTGTGCGGTGCCCCCCTCCACAGTTTACTCCTCCGGTCATAGCGTCGTAGTGCTTAGGCGAAGCCCTGCGTGGATCACATCACCGACACCGTTAACACACCGTCGTGCTGACGGAACTCTCCCTCGACCCTCTACTATATCCAGAGTTCAAGGGACGTCATCGAGCTGAACATGTGCTGAACACGGAGGTGTCGTACGTTCTGTACTTGGATCGGTTGGATCGTGAAGACGTTCGAGTACATCAACCGTGTTAACATAACACTTCTGTTTTCAGTCTACGAGGGTACATGGACACACTCTCCCCTCTCCTTGCTATGCATCTCCTAGATAGATCTTGCATGATCATAGGAGTTTTTTTGAAATTGCATGCTACGTTCCCCTACAGTGGCATCTGAGCTAGGTCTATGCATAGATGATATGCACGAGTAGAACACAAAGAGTTGTGGGCGATAATGGTCATACTGCTTACCACCCACGTCTTACTTTGATTCGGCGGTATTGTTGGATGAAGCGGCCCGGACCGACATTACATGACCGCGTTCATGAGACTGGTTCTACCGACGTGCTTCGCACACAGGTGGCAGGCGGGTGTCTGTTTCTCCAACTTTAGTTGAATCGCGTTTGACTACGGCCGGTCCTTGTTGAAGGTTAAAACAACACACTTGACAAAAAATCATTGTGGTTTTGATGCGTAGGTAAGAACGGTTCTTGCTAGAAGCCCGTAGCAGCCAGGTAAAACTTGCAACAACTAAGTAGAGGACGTCTGACTTGTTTTTGCAGGGCATGTTGTGATGTGATATGGTCAAGACGTGATGAGATATAAATTGTTGTATGAGATGATCATGTTTTGTAAAAGTTATCGGCAACTGGCAGGAGCCTTATGGTTGTCGCTTTATTATATGAAATGCAATCGCCATGTAATTGTTTTAGTTTATCACTATGCGGTAGCGATAGTCGTAGAAGCAATAGTTGGCAAGAAGACAATGACACTACGATGGAGATCAACATGTCAAGCCGGTGATGATGGAGATCGTGACGGTGCTTTGAAGATGGAGATGAAAGGCACAAGATGATGATTGCCATATCATGTCACATATTTTGATTGCATGTGATGTTTATCTTTTATGCATCTTATTTTGCTTTGTACAACGGTAGCATTACAAGATGATCCCTCACTAAATTTCAAGGTATAAGTGTTCTCCCTGAGTATGAACCGTTGCTATAGTTCGTCGTGCCGAGACACCACGTGATGATCGGGTGTGATAAGCTCTACGTTCACATACAATGGGTGCAAGCCAGTTTTGCATGTGCAGATTACTCGGGTTAAACTTGACGAGCCTAGCATATGCAGATATGGCCTGGGAACACTGAGATCGAAAGATCGAACGTGAATCATATAGTAGATATGATCAACATAGAGATGTTCACCATTGAAAACTACTCCATCTCACGTGATGATCGGACATGGTTTAGTTGATATGGATCACGTGATCATTTAGATGACTAGAGGGATGTCTATCTAAGTGGGAATTCTTTAGTAATATGATTAATTGAACTTTAATTTATCATGAACTTAGTACCTGATAGTTTTTGCATATCTATGTTGTTGTAGATCAATGGCATGTGCTACCGATCCCTTGAATTTTAATGCGTTCCTAGAGAAAGCTAAGTTGAAAGATGATGGTAGCAACTACATGGACTGGGTCCGTAACTTGAAGATTATCTTCATTGCTACACAGAAGAATTACGTCCTGGAAGCACCGCTAGGTGCAAGACCCGCTGCAGGAGCAACTCCGGACATTATAAACGTCTGGCAGAGCAAAGCTCACGACTACTCGATAGTTCAGTGTGCCATGCTTTACGGCTTAGAATCGGGACGTCAAAGACGTTTTGAATGTCATGGAGCATATGAGATGTTCCAGGAGTTGAAGTTAATATTTCAAGCAAATGCCCGAGTTGAGAGATATGAAGTCTCCAACAAGTTCTATAGCTTCAAGATGGAGGAGAACAGTTTTGTCAGTGAACACATACTCAGAATGTCTGGGTACCATAACCACTTGACTCAGTTGGGAGTTAATCTTCCTGATGATAGTGTCATTGACAGAGTTTTTCAATCACTGCCACCAAGCTATAAAGGCTTCGTGATGAACTATAATATGCAAGGGATGGAAAAGACAATTCCTGTGCTCTTCGCGATGCTAAAGGCTGTAGAGGTAGAAATCAAGAAGGAGCATCAACTGTTGATAGTTAACATGACCACTAGTTTCAAGAAAATGGGCAAAGGGAAGAAAGGGAACTTCAAGAAGAATTGCAAGCAAGTTGCTGCTCCCGTGAAGAAGCCGAAGTCTGGACCTAAGCCTGAAACTGAGTGCTTCTACTACAAAGGGACTGGTCACTGGAAGCGGAACTGCCCCAAGTATTTGGCGGATAAGAAGGATGGCAAAGTGAAAGGTATATTTTGATATACATGTTATTGATGTGTACCTTACTAATGCTTGTAGTAGCGCCTGGGTATTTGATACTGGTTCTGTTGCTCATATTTGCAACTCGAAACATGGGCTACGGATTGAACGAAGATTGGCCTAGGACGAGGTGACGATGCGCGTGGGAAATGGTTCCAAAGTCGATGTGATTGCCGTCGGCACGCTACCTCTACATCTACCTTTGGGATTAGTTTTAGACCTGAATAATTGTTATTTGGTGCCTGTCGTCGTCCTGGGGACGGGGGTCCCCAGAATTGCCTGCCTGTGGCCCGAGGCATGGCTCTGCCAGGGGCCTGGTATGGCCCATCTTCACTAGCAAACGCTCAAGACCCTCGCGAGGCGGACGACGCAAGACCTCCTCAGGGGCGGCCTCGCCAGGCTAGCTCGTGAGGAGCGGAGATATCGAGGCAGGGTGCACCTCGCGAGGTCCCCGTGACGCAAGCCATGACGACCAAGGCCAGGCGGGCGCTAGGCGGGCGCCAGCGGGCACAGAGTATTGGTTACCATTTTGGTGCTAAAGAGGCAGGCGCAGGCGCGGAGTCCCGAGGCATCAGACAAAGCTTTCCATATCGGTGCAACAAGACCAAGACCAGCAGGACGACAGGACGGAGGTCACCACGGAGCTCACGACGGCGTCACCGCCAGAACCTTTGTCAGGCGAAGACCACCTTTAGTCAGGATAACTTGTACTCGCTGCCCCCTTCAAAATTGGCCGTTGTGGGATCCCTTCCCGCCCACATTTGGGAAGTGGACCAGGGCCTCTATAAATAGGACCTAGCCACCACCATAGGAGGGAGATTGATTCCACCCAAACCACCATCATCAGCTCCCCGAGCTCAAGAACACCTCTGCTCAGGAGGTCGTTCTTCCCTTGTACTTGTTCATCCTCAGCCTACAAGACAATCCACCACACCACACTGGAGTAGGGTATTACACCGCAATGGTGGCCCGAACCAGTATAAACTCTTGTGTCTCTTGTTACTTGGGTTCGTCGAGCTAGGCCTAGAGATCGTGCGCGAGTGGGCTACAGAGTGAGAGATCTTCATGCGCACCCCAGAGTTCGAACCTTAATGGTTTTGCCGGAACCCATGATCCGACATTTGGCGCGCCAGGTAGGGGTGCGCCGAAGCTTTCTTCTTCATCGACCAACTCGCCGTCGCCCCACAGCTTCGATGTCCGACGACCCGAGGACTCAAGCCGACCGCTGGGCGGCCTGGCCTGCCAGGGCGCCACCCTCTGCCCTAGGCAACATCAATGCCGCGCTCCAGGCGGCCCGCACGCTGCCCCACAACCGCGAGCGCGGGTAGCGTAGGCCAGTGCCTGCCGCCCTTGCGCCGCGGCGCACGCGCGCCGCCGCGCGATCCTCAAGTTACGCTGTGGCAACAGCACCATATACCCGACGGGAGCAAGCAAACATGCGAGCCGCGCACATTGTGGGGCGGGAGCTGCTGCGGTGCAGGCTAACGGAGAGCGGCCGCGATGCGCTACTGGAACGGGTCGCCGAATTGCTGGACGCCGCCTGCAGTGGTACTCCGCCCTTCTGCCCCTTGGCCACACCCCAGGTCGTGGCAGAAGCGCGTGCGAGGGCCGGCGGGCGCGCGCGCCCCCTGGGGCGCCAGGGGATCTGACGACATGGGCGCGGGTCCAAGCATTGGCCGCCTTGCTGCAGCCGCGCCATTACCAGGAGGGACAAGCACTGACGGCCCATCGCGGGGACGCACCAGGGTACCGCTCGGCGGCCACCAGGGCCAAGCTCCACAACTCATGGCTCCAGGTACGGGGCACCTGGGCGGCTTCCCAGGCGAGGCTATCACGGACGCCTACGTGCCTAGCACGATGAACCTGGAGTACATGCCGAGGGAAGGCCCCTATCCGTTCCCCGAACCAGGATGGGCGGTTGGGGGGCCTGAGCTGTAGGCCCTTCACGAGCCACTCGGAGGCTTCATCGACCCCTTCAGCGACGACGGCGGTGGGGTACGAACGGGTCTCACGAGCCAGCTTATGCTAACCCTGAACTGCAGGAAGACCAGGCTGCGGTGGTAGCTGAAGACCTCAGGGCGTGGCCCAGCCAGCGGCAGAAGTGATGCTTTGGGGGCTGCGTAGGGTAGGCCCGGAACCAGGCCCACCCCCACGCTGCATGGAGCAAGACGTCGCATGGAGGTAGGCACTCTGCCGGGGGGAGCGTCGGCGAGCCTTCCCCCCGGCAGAGGGCCTGTGGTCACCGAGGGCACCGCCAGCGTCCTCTCGGCCCCTTGGTCCCGTCCAGGTTTCCGGACTCCCCAACGGTGGTCGAGGGCGGCGCAGGGCGGGGCCCTCATCTGGCGATATGAAGCAAGGCTCGCGCCTGTGAACGTCTCCGCCCGTGACACTCTCACGTAATAATGAGTGGGGTTATACACGCCCCGGAGTCTCCGGAGTGCCGCCCTCGGGCCTCGCGGGCCCCCGCCCATGTCCTAGTGGAAGCACCATGCTCCGCGCTAGTGAAAGACAAGAAGACTAGCTAGGTGCCGGACGCGGCCATTTGCTTTCAACCACTTTTTCTATAGCTCGATTTACTGGCCTTGGATTTGAGTTTGATGTCATATTTGCAGTGGCAAGTGCGGGGGCGTCTTTTCTCGTTTGTGTGATTTCTTGCGTTTTTTGGTTCCGTGTCTTATTTCGGAGTTCGCACCTGCTGCCTCCCCCCTTGCGAGCCCCTCGCGAGCGGGGCCTGGGTGCAGCATACGCGCGCTGCGCGCACGCCCTGTCGTAGCTGGCGCTCGCTTCTCGCAAAGCCCTCTCGGGCGGATTAGCAGGCACCTCAGGAGTCCATGGCCTCGGGAGCCCGCAAGGGACTCCCCCAGAGGAAATGCACATCGGCAACTACCAGATCGGTTTGAAACTTGCCTGGACTAAGGTAAATCGCAGCAGTGAGCCCGCGGTGGGATTCGCGACCTCGCAAAAGAACATTTCAAGTCTAGCCTAAGGAATAAAGACAGTAGTCTGCTTACATGAGGGGCTCCCCCTCCCAAAAATGCTCTTACACTTTGAAGGGATGTGCCCAAGCTTTTGCGTGCAGGTCCAAAACAAAGAAGCGCGGACTCAGTCAGACATGTCGCTCGCCGCGTCCTCCGAGTGGCTCTTGGGCGCGTCGGTGGCGTCGCTGTCACTATCGCTGGCATCACCTTCTCCATCATCGACCATGCCACCCTCATCCGCTGTGACCACCACCGCATCGTTCTTGGAGGCGAAGGCCCTGACTAGAGCATCCACATTGTCGTTGACCCAGCGTGCCAGGTCATCCCGGATGGCCTCGGGCACCAGGGCGATGGCGCATCAAAATCGAAGTAAGGGTTGATGTTCTGGAGATGGCTGAAAAGACGAGAAAACGCACGCCCGAGGAGGCCCCGACTCTTCTCTTCGACCAGCTCGCGAGCCTTCTCGGACCGGTTCTCTAGGCGTGTCACGACATCGGTGAAGAAGCGAAGGTGACTGGCATAATCTTCTGTGTACGGATGAGGGGCGTGTTCGTCACAGATGGCGCCCAGCGCCACGTTGGCTCTGATCCTGAGGTCCCGAAGCATGGGGCATGCTCGCACTGCAACGTCTGCCGGAATAGCGCCTCCTCCCTCCTCTGCTGCGCGAGGGACTCGGCAGCGGTAACCCGCTGCTGGAGCGGGAGCAGTTCAGTGCGGGCGGAGGCTAATTCGGCATGCACGGAGATCAGGGCGGCCGTGGCAGCCTTCTCGCGCTGCTCCGCCTCGGCCAACCTTGATCTGAGAGCGGTGGTTCTGCCTTCAGCTCCGGCTTCCACGAGCTTCAGCTTCAGGTCGTACCTGCTGGCAAGGTCAGCGCGAGCCTCTGCCACCCTGTGGTCGACTTCCTCCTGGATCCTTGCCTCGCGCGCATTGGCGGCGTCCTCCGCTTGGGCGACTTGGCGCTCTCTCGTCTCCAACCGTTCAAGCTCGAGGCTGCGCTCCGTGGCTTCTAGCGTCAGCGCCTCCTCGCGCCTCAAGATCTCCTCCTCTTCGGAAGGCGTCCCCTTCATCAACACCAAGGCAGCTCTGCGCGCCTCCACTGCTATTCCAGGGAGGCATTCAAGGCTTGGAGCTCCTGTGCGCGCCTCTCTGCAGCCTCGCGGCGATGATCAGCTTCCCTGGCCTCCTCCAAGGCCCGGGCGCTGGCCTCGCGCGAGGTTGCAAGGGATGCCTCGGCCTTCGCATTATCACGCTCGCGCTGGGGACGCCCAAGGTTGATGGCCACCTTCAATTGACGCCATTCGTCCGCCAACTAACGGCCCTCGGCTTTAAGGCGGGCGTCAACATCCACAAACTCTCCCCCAAGCCGGCTCAGCGCACTCATTGCCTCTTGGAGGAGCTCATGACGGACGGCGCCCCGCTTGTGCGCAATCTCCAACGCGCGGCTGGGTCCGTCCTCTGCGCTGGGGCCGGCGCCTTTCCAGCCCCCCTCTGGGTCTCGGCATGGGCCCAGGGGAGCGGAGTCTCGTCGCTCGAGGAGGAGGCCAAGGCCAAGCTCGCTGGGCCGCGGTTAATGACCAGGGGAGGAGCCCTCGGCATACCACCCGCGCCCCAGGCAGGATCATGAAGGAAGGACGACCAAAATATGGGGACGTACCTCGCATCGCGCGCTGTGGGCCGGGACGGAGCGCTCAGGATCAGTGGAGAGCCCGCAGCCGGAGGAGGCTGCTTCTCAGGAGGCTTCACTGCCCTAGCAGAAGGGACCCAGAGGAACTATCGCCAGGAGGGGAAGCAGTGCTCAAGAAATTACAAAAATAAGGTACTCACTTGTCTATCGCGATGTATTTCCTCTGCTTCAATGGCCGGGAGGCTGCGCTACTGCAGCCTGGAGATCCCTTCCTCTTGTGGAGCGGTTTGAAGTTTGGTCGGAGCTGGCCAAAGCCCCGAGTGCGGTCACGAACGCCGAGCACGGCAGGGGTGGCCCCCGAGAGGGCGACCTCAGGAGCGCTGGGCTGTGGGAGGTCACCGGTCCCCTCCTCATGGCGACTCTCCAGTGCCTCGGGGGCTTCGACCTCGGGCGCGTCGGACTGCGCTGCTCCCCCGACATCTTCCACAAGGTGGCTCCCCCGAGTCCCAGGAGATAGCGATTCGGGAGCCCCAGGCGACCCCGGCTTCCCAACAGTCGCGTCGCCGGCATGCGACAGTGGTCGCCCCCCTGCGCCCACTTCCTGGGTGAGAGCTACGCTGGCAATGGATAAGGGAGCCACGAAGACAGAGCTCTCGCGAGGCCCTTCAAGGCCAGTCGGACGCAACCCCCATTCATCGAAGAGGGGCATCTGCTTCACGAACTCCACCTTGTTCGAGCAACAGTACAAGAGGCAACCCTCCTATGGCATGCTGGCTGGTGTTGGGTCACCTGTCAGGACCTTGAGCACCGTCCGCTGCGCCTCGAGGGCGAGCTTGGGCACCTGAAGCATCATACGGTCCAGGCTGCCAGAGTACATCCACATTGGCCGAGAGTGGCGCTGGAGCGGAGCAACGCGGCAGCGGACGAACTCCTTCGCCACCATGGGCGCTGTCAGCCCGAGATCCTTCAGCCTGCCAAGCCAGCGCCAGACATGGGCGAGCCGCGAGTCAGTGAGCCTCTCGGGCGCCCAACTAGAGCTGGGAATCGCTCGTGCCATTGGAAGCAGGAGCAGGGAGTTGAGCACGCCCGCATCAACAAGCACCCATTGCTTTCAGAATCCGCCTACCACTGGAGAAAGCTCAAAATCGATCCCCATGCCGGCCGTCGCCGTCACGGCCCAGAAGGACACGCACCCGGAGCGCTGGCGAGCGTCAATCAAGTGCAGCAAGAGGAAATGGCGGAACAAGGCCATGGAGGGAGCGATGCCCACCATGGCCTCGCACACAAAGGCGAAGATGGCGAGAAGGGTGATCGACGGGGTATCCAGGTGCATCATGGTGACCTGGTAGTGAGAGAGCACACCATTGAAGAAGTCTTAGAAAGGGGGAATCAGACCGGCCCAGAAGGCGTGGAGGTGAATGGGGATATCGGTGGCTGCCCTGTCAACGGCCGCGCGAGAAGCAGGCCAGGCTACCGTCACCCCCTCTCATTGGAAGCGGCAGCTAGCGCTGGGCGGACCTTGTCCATTCCCTCATCATTTAGCACTCTCGATCGCTCGATGGCGGGCTCGAAGGCCGCCGGCGGCGGCACTGGACTAAGCCTTCTTCTTCCCCTTCTTCCTTTGACTTGGCGGCATGGCGATGGAGAGGAGGGGACCTGGAGGGATTGGAAGAGGAAACCGTAGATTTCGGGAAGGTGGAGAAGTGGGGAGCACGCCACCAGCAAGGAAGATGGAGCTGTGTAGACCACGGTGGCCGCCTAGCCAGGCGGGTATCAAGGCAGCGTGGGGAAGCGGAGGCGCCCACGTCCTGTCAACCGCCATGCATCAATCAAGGCCGCGTGCTGTTGGGGCCCGCGGTGCTCCGCACTTTCCCTTTGGCTTCGCCCCGAAGCCAAGTCCGAGCGCGTCTTGGGCCCGGGGGCTACTGTCGGCGTCCTGGGAACGGGGGTCCCCAGACTTGCCGGCCTGCGGCCCGAGGCGTGGCTCTGCCAGGGGCCTGGTACGGCCCATATTCACTAGCAAACACTCAAGACCCTCGCGAGGGGCCAAGCCTCACGAGGCGGACGAAGCAAGACCTCCTCAGGGGCGGCCTCGCCAGGCTAGCTCGTGAGGAGCGGAGATATCAAGGCAGGGTGCACCTCGCGAGGTCCCCGTGACGCAAGCCATGACGACCAAGCCCAGGCGGGCGCCAGGCGGGCGCCAGAGGGCACAAAGTAGTGGTTACCTCTTCGGTGCTAAAGAGGCAGGTGCAGGCGCGGAGTCTCGAGGCATCAGGCAAAGGTTTCCATATCGGTGCAACAAGACGAAGACCAACAGGATGGCAGGACGAAGGTCACCACGGAGCCCATGACGGTGTCACCGCCAGAACCTTTGGCAGCCGAAGACCACCTTTAGTCAGGATAACTTGTACTCGCTGCCCCCTTCAAAATTGGCCGTTGTGGGATCCCTTCCCGCCCACATTTGGGAAGAGGACCAGGGCCTCTATAAATAGGACCTAGCCACCACCATAGGGAGGGAGATCGATTCCACCCTGAGCACCATCATCAGCTCCCCGAGCTCAAGAACACCTCTCCTTAGGAGGTCGTTCTTCCCTTGTACTTGTTCATCCTCAGCCTACAAGGCAATCAACCACACCACAATGGAGTAGGGTATTACACCGCAATGGTGGCCCAAACCAGTATAAACTCTTGTGTCTCTTGTTACTTGGGTTCATCGAGCTAGGCCTAGAGATCATGCGCGAGTGGGCTACAGAGGGAGAGATCTTCGTGCGCACCCCAGAGTTTGAACCTTAAGGGTTTTGCCGGAACCCACGATCCGACAGTGCCAGCGTTAAGCATGAACATTATATCTAGATCTTGTTTGATGCGAGACAGTTATTCATTTAAATCAGAGAATAATGGTTGTTCTATTTATAGGAGTAATATCTTTTATGGTCATGCACCCTTGATGAGTGTCAATTTTTGTTGAATCTCGATCGTAGTGATACACATATTCATAATATTGAAGCCAAAAGATGCAAGGTTAATATTGATAGTGCAACTTATTTGTGGCACTGCCGTTTATGTCATATTGGTGTAAAGCGCATGAAGACACTCCATGCTGATGGGCTTTTGGAATCACTTGATACTTGCGAACCATGCCTCATGGGCAAGATGACTAAGACTCCGTTCTCTGAAACAATGGAGCGAGCAACTGACTTATTGGAAATAATACATACTGATGTATGCGGTCCGATGAGTGGTGAGGCTCGCGGCGGGTATCGTTATTTTTTGACCTTCTTAGATGATTTGAGCAGATATGGATATATCTACTTAATGAAACATAAGTCTGAAACATTTGAAAAATTCAAAGAATTTCAGAGTGAAGTGCAAATCATCATAACAAGAAAATAAAATTTCTACGGTTTGATCGTGGAGGTGAATATTTGAGTTATGAGTTTGGTCTTCATTTGAAACAATGTAGAATAGTTTCGAAAATCACGCCACCTGGAACACCATAGCGTAATGGTGTATCCGAACATCATAACCGTACTTTATCAAGTGTTCTCAAATCCATAAAGTATTCAATCCGATAACAACAAAATCTCAAAGGGAAAACTCAATTCATCACAACAAGATAGAGAGGGGAAAACATCATATGATCTGACTATATTAACAAAGCCCGCAATACATCAAGATCATGACATCTCAAGAACATGAGAGAGAGTGAGAGAGATTAAACACATAGCTACTGGTACAAACCCTCAGCCCCGAGGGTGGACTACTCCCTCCTCATTGTGGTGTCCACCGGGATGATGAAGAGGGCCACCAGAGATGATCCCCCCTCTGGCAGGGTGCCAGAACGGGTGTAGATTGGTTTTCTGTGGCTACAAAGGCCTGCGGCGGCGGAACTTCTGATCTAGGTTAACCCCAAGGGTTTTCGGAATATTTGTGAATTTATAGGGTAAAGAGGGGGTGCGGGAGGCCACCGAGGTGGGCACAACCCACCTAGGCGCGCCTGGGCCCCCAGGCGCGCCCTGGTGGGTTGTGCCCCCCCCCGGGGCACCCCCCAGGTGTTGCTCTGGCCCATCTTGGGTGTTCTGGTCCATCAAAAATCTCCAGAAAGTTTCGCGGTGTTTGGACTCCGTTTGATATTGATTTCCTGCGATGTAAAAAACAAGCAAAAAATAGCAACTGGCACTGGGCACTGGGTCAATAGGTTAGTCCCAAAAAATGATATAAAGTTGCTATAAAATGATTGTAAAACATCCAAGAATGATAATATAACAGCATGAATACTTCATAAATTATAGATACGTTGGAGACGTATCAGCATCCCCAAGCTTAATTCCTACTCGTCCTCGAGTAGGTAAATGATAAAAGAAATAATTTATGAAGTGTGAATACTAGAAAAGTGCATAAGTTTGATCAATGATAATTTCAATCACTTTTCCTACCATCATAACAGCAATTCTTTCTCATAAAATTTCTCATGTTATAGTACCAACCAATTCACATGTTAAGGTTCAAACAATGAACTCTCTTGAAACTCAACAACCTATGTTCTTAGTCACCGAGCAATTTCTATTCAACTTATTCAACAGAGTTTAAGTAAGAGCTCCACATACTCAACCATCTTACAGTCTTCTATGATTGCTAATACTCACCGCATACACATGAACAAAACATTTCAACCAGACACATAGAAAGATAGGGGCTTATTGTTTTACCTCCCAATGTATTCACCTCAAGGGTGATGTCAACAATAATAACTCATGCTACCCATATTCAACTGGACATATGCGCCTAGATATTTTCTCACCACATTATGCTTGCCAAAGGAGAAAAATAAAAAGGAATAGAGAGAAAAACTTTGACTCTTTGCATAAAAATAAATACATAAAAATAAAAGATAGGCCCTTCGCAGACGGAAGCAGAGGTTTCCATGCTCTTATTTGTTTGTATGCTCAACCCCTTAGTGCAAAAGAACGTCACGTTATATTGCCCCTTACGATAGCAACCTTTATTGTGCAGTATGTCGCTTTTATTCTTTGCCATCACAAGTTCGTACAACGCTCAATTTTCTCTTACACTAAATGGTCTCACACTTTTAAAAGAAATTTTTATTGCCTTATTGCACCGATGACAACTTACTTGAAGAATCTTATTCAATCCTTGGTAGGTATGGTGTACTCTTGAAAATAAGATTTGGGTTTATGGGTTTTTGGATGCACAAGTAGTATCTCTACTTGGTGCGGAATTTTTTGCTAGCAAAGATGGGAGGCAAGCACCACATGTTGAAGGATCTATGACAATATAACTTCTATGTGAATATGAACAAACATAAATCATTACGTTGTCTTCCTTGTCCAATGTCAACAATTTTGGCATATAATATTTTGATGGGGGCTCACAATCACAAAAGATTTCCAGGATAGTGTATTTGCATGTGAAAGTTCTCTTCTTTATACTAATTATTCGTGAATTGCTTGTATGACCAAAATTGTGATTGTCAAGCCTCAAAAGATTTCACTTTCTAAACCAATTTGAAGCTAGCACTAGGCATGATATGATATCAACTTCATGACATTCAATTTATTCAACAATTTACTCATAGGATATAAGTGAAGCACAAGAGCAAATGACAGGCTACTCCAAAAAGATACAAGTTGTCGATGTACAAAAGTAGGGGCTCTCCTTTTGACCCCTTTACTTGTGCACGGGCAGTCGAGGCCGCGCGCCACGGCCACACCTGGCGAGGCCAGGGAGGTGAACCGAGGTAAGTCCAGAAGCAAAGCAACGCCAAGGACAAGACCACAAAGAGCAGAGGGACGAAGCAGGTTTCCCCGGCAAGGTCCTTGCCGGGGGTAGCCTCCGCAGCCCCGGCAAGACCCTTGCCGGGGCAGCTCGCCCCAACACCAACAAAGCGAGCCACCCTTGAGCCCATGGCCTCCGACGCTATCTGCGCTAGGCCAGGGCTCGGGAGGCACCTCTATGGTGGCATGCAGATCTTTGTGAAGACAAGAACAACACTCTTGATCAGAAGAGTGAGAAGCAAAGAGCCTCGGCAAGATCCTTGCCGAGGGAATCCACAAGGCCCCCGGCAAGATCCTTGCCGGGGATGACCACGACACCACGGCAAGACCCTTGTCGGGGCCCCGGCAAGGCCCTTGCCGGAAGCATCCGTGAGGCCGCAGCCAGGCCCGCACCCGCCAAGGTTCCCACCGCCGACTCCATGCAGCTGCCAGCCCACCAGCCGGGTAGGCACCTGTGTGTCAATGAAGGGCTCCTTCGCCAACTCACCACGTGCTTACGTGGTGGCATGCAGATCTTCTAGGAGGCTCCACCACCGCGCCACCTCAGCTGCCTGCCTACATGGTGCCGCATGCATCGCTGGCCAGGGCGCGTGTCGGAGCGAGGAGGGGCGGCGACGGACGGGACCGGCCTCACCCCTGTCCCCCAATAAAGCGAAGGGACACCTAAGCCTCGCATTAAATGCGCTTTGTCCCGTAATGGCTAGCAATAAGCTCAGCCACGAGACTTCGATGCCACCTCCTGGTGCCACTGTGGCGATCCCTTTGCCTATAAAAGGAGACCCAAGGTGCCCAGGAGCAGGATTCGGACCTTTGGACGAGTTACGCTCCCTGTAGCTAGTTCAAACCCCTCAAGAACTCAGATATACAACCACCAAAGCAGGACTAGGGTATTACGCACCTTTGCGGCCCGAACCTGGGTAAACGACCCGTGTGTTTGCACTGACTGTGGATCCTGCTCTCCTCACCACTTCCAGCGCCCGGCAACCGTAGAAGGGATCCCCTTGGTCCCATAGGTGTCGTTTCTCACCGACATCTTTGGCGCGCCAGGTAGGGGGCACGGAGTAGTGAGCATCTGGTTCTACAGCCAGCAACGCGGTTCTTCATCACCATGGCTCCCAAGAAGAAGGCGACCACGGCGATCGGCTCGTCAGGAGCCAAGCGGACCGATCCGGTGCGAGCAAGCAAAGGACCGGTCGCGGACAGAACCCGGGCTGCAGCCCGTGAGCATCATCATCGCCCTGGTGATCATGGCCTGGCGAGCGCCGTCATTCGTATGTTGAATGACGAGCCGCGCGCCGCTAGATCCCAGGGCGGGGCCGGGCCCCATGCGGGCGGCGCGGGCCCCTCCCAAAACGTTGTTGTGCCACATACATGCGGTGCAGCGACCTCCAAGACGCCCGTTCCGGCGACCACAGCACGCACTTCCCATGGTGCGTGCGATGAGCAGCGTCACCAGGCTGACGACCCTGGACGCCGTCGTGGGAAGAGCCCTGTGCTTCAGCCACGAAACCAAGGAGGCCTACGTGCCCACCGAAGCGCTGGTGAAAGTGGCACGCAGCCGCTGGGCCGTGGCGGGGCTCCTTCTAACGTTGTTAGGAGTCAGAGCACCCCATGACCCACGCAGCTTTCGCCACCACCTACGCCAGCAGAAGCTTTGGCGCGCGCAGCTGCTCCTCGACTTCCCTCCTGCTGCGGAGAAGCTCGACGAATGGAGAGCCACCATCCGGAGCCTCGTCGCCGTCGCCAACAAAGACGATCCGCGACCGATGGGGCCCTCGGGTCGGCGCTTCGTCGAGCCACCGCGTGCCAGTGGAGGAAGGATCATGGGCGCTGCGGCCATGGTACAGTCTCCTCCTCCACGCCAACCGCCGCGAGCGTCAGCCCGTCGTGACGACGCTTGTGACCCCGTCTCCATAGCGTCGTCTGACCCGCGGACCCGCCATGATTAGCGCCAAGTTCTTCGAGAGTGAGCTCATGAAGACGCTCGGACCACTATCGAGCGCCGGTGCGACACACGCCACTATCGAGCACCGGTGCGACACACGCCACCAGTCGGTCTGGGCCCACTTTAGAACACCTAGTTCCGGGGGGCTCCGGCGGCCTACCTTACGAGGTAGGTTGCCCGACCTTCACCCGTGAGCTGCGGCGTTTCCAGTGGCCGTCCCACCGCACGTTCAAACCCGACGTCGGCGAGAAGTACAACGGCAAGACCCATCCGTCGGAGTTCCTCAGCATCTACACCATCGCGATGCAAGCTGCCGGAGCTCGCGACGACAAGGTGCTCGCCAATTACTTCCCGTTGGCATTGAAGCCCAACGTCATGTCTTGGTTGATTCACTTGCCGGTAGACTCCATTTCTTCTTGGTCAGACCTGTGTCATGAGTTCGTGGGTGCCTTCACTGGGGGCCACCAAGCTCATGGCCAGGCGAGTGATTTACATATCATTCCCTAGAAGGATGGAGAAACCCTGCGCAAGTACATCCAGAGGTTCAGCCGGGTCCAATACAACATCCCCGACGTTCACCCCGCCGCTGTGATTAGTGCCTTCCACCAGAACATGCGCAATTGCAAGATGCGCGAAGAACTGGCGATGAACAAGGTTAGGGATGTGGCTGAACTTTATGTTCTGGCCGACAGGTGCGCCCGGGCTGAGGAAGGAAGGAAGTACCCCGGCGAGGACGCAGGTGCGGAAACCGACTCTACTGACGGAGACACCGCCGCCCCGATGAAGAAGGACCGGCGTCGCAACAAGAAACGCAAGGGCAAGACCGTGCTTGCCGTCGAGGAATCCGGCAACACCGGCGCCACCAAGAAGGCCAAGGCAGGCGACCCCAGCAAGGAGATTGCCGGGTGCGCCGCCTGCCGAGCCTTGGCGGCTGCCGATAAGCCAGGGGGCTCCGACAAGCGGTATTGCAAGATCCACCGCACCAAAGGCCACGACCTCCAGAACTGCCGACAAGTCGAGCTGCTTGCCGAGAAGCAGAAGGCTGAATATGAAAGGTGGGATAAGGAGAAGGGTCAGGATGGTGCCGGGGGGTCCGACAAGAAGCGTGACGACCAAGGAGGTCACCGCGGCAAGGACAGCCAACAAGAGAGGCCCGCTCGGGGCCGCGACAAGAAACAAGAAAGCGATGATCACGACGAGGATGATGAGTCCGGTGAGCAAGATTTCCAGAAGGCTACAGAGGCCATGTGTGTCGACGGTGGCGCCTCGCTGCATACTTCTCACCGCCAGCTTAAACAGTGGGCGCGTGAGATTACAGCGGCAGAGCCCTCGTTCGACGCCCAGAAGCCCCTGAGATGGTCCAGCACGCCCCTCATCTTTGACGCCGAGGACCACCCTGACCGCATGACTGCGGTCGGGTGTTTGCCGTTGTTGGTCTCACCAACAATACGCAACCTCAAGGTGAACAAGATGCTGGTTTACGGCGGGGCCGGTCTGAATTTGATCTCACCTGTCATGATCAAGAGGCTGCAAATTCCCAACGGAGATCTTGAAGAAACGGGCACGTTTCAAGGGGTCAACCCGGGAAGAAGCCAGCCAAAGGGAAAGGTCACACTGCCTGTGACGTTTGGAAGTGAGCTGAACTATAGGACGGAGAGGATTGTTTTTGATGTGGCCAAGATCCCCTTGCCCTACAACGGGATTCTCGGTTGCCCAGCACTTGCCAAGTTCATGGCGGCTTCTCACTACACCTACAACATGCTGAAGATGCTCGGGCCGATGAACATCATCCCCATCCCCTCCGACAAGAAAGATGCGCTGATCTGCGCCGATTTACTCTACCGGGAAGCGGTAGCAGCAACTGCCGCTAAGGTACTTGCTCCTATCGTTGAAGCTCTGGGAAGGAAGAAGAGGACTGGCAAGACCTCTCGCGCCCACTCTGGCAAGCACACCTCTTCGGAGTGTTGTGCTACCGTCGAGGACGTGCCAGAGAGCTCCACCGCCAAGAGCAAGAAACCCAGAGCTACGCTGCCAGAGACCAAGAAGGTGTCCGTCAGAGAGGATGGCACGGGAGGGGCTTTCACCATAAGCTCCACCCTCGACAGCAAATAGGAAAGCAAGCTCGTCACTTTCCTGCGGGCGAATGTCGATGTGTTTGCATGGCAAGCTTCCGACATCCCCGGCGTTCCCAGGAAAGTGATTGAGCACTATCTTGCTGTCTGTCCTCATGCACGGCCCGTCAAGCAGAAGGTCAGGAAGCAAGCTCTGGAGAGGCAGGAATTCATTAGAGAAGAAATCAGAAAGTTAGAAGCAGCAAGACTGGTGAGGGGAGTACTCCATCCGACGTGGTTGGCCAATCCGGTAGTGGTGCGCAAGGCGAATGGGAAGTGGAGGCTGTGTATCGATTACACAGATATTAATAAGGCTTGTCCCAAGGACCTCTTCCCGTTGCTGCGCATCGACCAGATTGTTGACTCCACGGCCGGGTGTGATTTGCTATCATTCCTCGACGCCTACTCAGGGTACCACCAGATTTTCATGACAAAGGAAGACGAGGAGAAGACGGCATTCATCACCCCATGTGGTACGTATTGCTTTTTACGGATGCCTTTCGGGTTGAAGAGTGCTAGCTCCACCTTTGCACGAGCAGTCCAAATTGGTTTTGAGCCCCAGCTCCATGGAAGCTTATATGGATGACATAGTGGTCAAAACCAAGGACAAGGCAACACTTGTGCAAGATCTGGAGGAGACGTTTGCGAACCTGCGCAAGATCAACCTCAAGCTGAACCCTAAGAAGTGTGTTTTCGGTGTCCCTTCCGGCAAGCTTCTCGGGTTCTTCGTGTCACAGCGCGGGATTGAGGCAAATCCAGACAAGATCAAGGCCATCGAGCAAATTGAGGCACCCAAGCGGATCAAGGACGTGCGTCGGCTCACGGGCTGCGTTGCCGCCATGAGAAGATTCATCTCCAAGTCCGCGGAGCGTGCCCTTCCTTTTTCAAGATTTTGAAGAAGGCGGGCCCAATGGAGTGGACCCCAGAAGCCGAGGCGGCATTGCATGACTTGAAGAAATACCTCTCCTCTACCCAGTGCTGGTTGCGCCCAAACCACAAGAACCGTTGCTGCTGTGCCTAGCGGCGACGAATCAAGTGGTTAGCGCGGCACTGGTGGCACAGAGAGAGGTTGACAAAGAGGCAGTGGCAGCGGCAGAGTCAATGGATGGAAAACCAGAACCCTCCCCGGCAGGGCTCGTCCGCGGCAAGGATGAGTCCCCGGCTGAGATTGACACCAGAGCAACAGGGCCCGCACAGCTAGGTGAAGTGGCGCAGAAGAAGATGGTGCAGCACCCAGTCTACTTCATCAGCTCCCTCTTGCAGGGGGCTAGGTCTTGGTACTCAGGGGTGCAGAAGCTGTTCTTCGGCCTCCTCATGGCCTCGAGGAAGCTTCGCCATTACTTCCAAGCTCACGAGATCACCGTGGTCACCCGCCTCCCCTTACAATGGATACTGCATAACCCAGATGCAACGGGCAGGATCGTGGAATGGGCCCTGGAGCTGTCAAGTTTCGGTTTGAAGTTCGAAAGCACCTCAACGATTCAGAGCAGAGTCTTGGCGGAGTTCGTTGCAGAATGGACCTCGACGCCCAACGAAGAGGTACAGGAGACCACTCTCCCCGGCAAGGAAACAAGTCGCGGCTGGATCATGTACTTTGACGGGGCCTTTTCGCTGCAAGGCGCCGGTGCTGGCGTACTGCTTGTCGCGCCCACCGGAGAGCACCTCAAGTATGTCATCCAAATGCACTTTCCTCGGGAGATGTCGACCAACAACACCGCCGAGTACGAGGGTTTACTTGCTGGCCTCAGGATCGCGGCAGACCTCGGTGTCAGAAAGCTCATCGTCAGAGGCGATTCACAGCTCGTCGTCAGACAGGTCAACAAAGATTACCAGAGTCCGTTGATGGAGGCTTACGTTGATGAGGTGAGGAAACTGCAGGAGCGCTTTGACGGTATCCAAGCAGAGCATGTCCCAAGGGCGGAGAACGACATTGCCGATTACCTGTCAAAGCGCGCTGCCCTCAAGCTGCTTGTGGAACCAGGTACTTTTGTGCTTCAGTTAACTCAACCATCCGTGGAACCATAAACTGGGCTGAACAAGCGGAGGAAACTAGGCCCCGGCAAGTACTTCCACACCGAGCTCCCTGGAGCCGCTGGCAAAGATGTTGCCGCGGACGCCGATCCTGCCGCGGGGCGACCGACTCCGGCAGGGCCCCAGGCCATGACCGTAGAGACAGTCGCTCCCCTGGCAGAGGAGATGCCTTTGGTCCTTGCCGTCGAGCCGCAGGCTCCGGCATGGGCGCAGCACACCGTCCAGTTCCTCCAAACAGGAGAGCTTCCTGAGGAGCAGGAAGAAGCCGAAAAAGTAGCCCGCCGATCTGCTCTGTACCAATTCATTGACAACGTCTTGTACAGAAGAAGGCCGAATGGGGTGAAATTGAGGTGCATCTCCCGGGAGGAAGGACTAGAGCTGCTGGCAGAGATACATGGGGGTATATGTGGTTCCCACATAGGGTCGAGGGCCCTCGCCGGCAAGGCTTTCCGGCAAGGTTTCTTCTAGCCCACTGCCCTCCAGGATGCGACGGCACTAGTAACCAAGTGTGAAGCGTGCCAGTTCCATTCAAAGAAGCTTCATCAACCAGCGCAAGCCCTTCAAACCATTCCTCTTTCCTGGCCCTTCTCGGTCTGGGGGCTCGACATACTGGGCCCCTTCTCTCGTGCCATCGGGGGCTTTGAGTACTTGTACGTTGCAATCGACAAGTTCACAAAGTGGCCAGAAGTGGAAGCAGTGAGGAAGGTGACGGCGCAGTCAGCCATCAAGTTCTTCAAGGGACTGGTTTGCCATTTTGGTGTACCCAACAGGGTTATCACCGATAACGGCACACAGTTCACAAGCCACGCCTTCATGCAGTATATTGAGGATCTCGGCAGCAAGGTCTGTTTTGCCTCCGTGGCACATCCACGGAGCAACGGCCAAGCGGAGAGAGCAAATGCTGAAGTTCTGCGAGGCTTAAGGATGAACACTTTTGACAGGCTGCGCAAGAGCGGGAGGCGCTGGATTGATGAGTTGCCGGCGGTTCTTTGGTCGATCAGGACGACGCCAAATCGAGCCACCGGCCAGACACCATTTGCCCTGGTCTACGGGGCAGAAGCAGTTATCCCCATGGAACTCATATACGGGTCACCTCGAGTGCTCGCTTATGATGAGCTTGAGCAAGAGCGATTGCGGCAAGATGACGCAACGCTCCTTGAGGAAGATCGTCTCCGAGCGGCTGTGAGAGCAGCATGCTACCAACAAGCTTTGCGCCGCTACCATAGCCGCAAGGTTCATGCCTGGAGCTTTGAGGAAGGCGACCTTGTTCTTCGGCACGTTCAGTCGGCCAAGAATTCCAACAAGTTGACGCTGAAGTGGGAGTGCTGTCCGTGTCAAAACTAGCGGATCTCGGGTAGGGGGTCCCGATCTGTGCGTCTTAGGCTGATGGTAACAGGAAGCAAGGGACATAATGTTTACCCAGGTTTGGGCCCTCTCGATGGAGGTAAAACCCTACTTCCTGCTTGATTAATATTGACGATATGAGTAGTACAAGAGTAGATCTACCACGAGATCGTAGAGGCTAAACCCTAGGAGCTAGCCTATGATGATTATGACTGTAATTGTGATCGGCCTTCTAAGGACCAACCCCTCCGGTTTATATAGACACCGGAGAGGGCTAGGGTTTACATGGAGTCGGTTACAAGGAAGGAAATATAATATCCGGATCGCCAAGCTTGTCTTCCATGCAAAGGAGAGTCCCATCCGGACACGGGACGGAGTCTTGAGTCTTGTATCTTCACGCTTCAATAGTCCGGAAGATGTATATAGTCCGGCTGTCCGGATACCCCCTAATCCAGGACTCCCTCAGTAGCCCCTGAACCAGGCTTCAATGACGATGAGTCCGGCGCACAATCTTGTCTTTGGCATTGCAAGGAGGGTTCCTTCTCCGAATACTCCAAAGTAACCATCGAACACGTAGACCGTGTCCGGATCTGCAAAATGATCTTCACATACCACTATAGAGAGAATGATATTTCACAATGCAATGAGCTGACAACCCCCTTTTCTTTTAGACAAGGTGATTTGTCATTACGGTCAGGTTATTCGAACCGTTTTCCTTAAACCAGCCACAGCGCATATTGCGAGGCGGTTTCCTTGACACGTCTTGTCAGAGCAGAGATCGGGTCCCCTTATCACGGGATTCTCATCAATACGGGTATGGGGTAACCCAAATGCACCGCTAATTACGGCGAGTGGAGAACGAGTGGGTTCCACGAGGCAAGTGGGGAGGCGCAAAAGCTTTACCGCCCTTATAAAGAGATAAGATCTCTCCCTCTCTACCCACGCCTTTTCTCCCTGCTAGTCCATTCTCCACTGCTCAAGCCCTAGCGCCCAAGCATTCTTCTTCTCCACTGAAGAGAGTTTCTCCGAAGATGTCCGGATCTGGAGCAGGAGGCAAATGGATGGCCTCTACCATCCAAGAGAAGGATATCAAGAGGCTCCGAGAGGCCGGGTACCTAGCAAAAAAGATTGGCCACCGTCTTTCGCCGGCGGGACAGATCGTCCCCACTCCGGAGTCTCACGAGAGGGTCGTGTTTCTTCCTCATTTTGTCCGCGGGCTCGGGTTTCCCCTTCATCCATTCGTTCGCGGCATCATGTATTATTACGGGATTGACTTTCATGATCTGTCTCCCAATTCTTTCCTTAACATCTCGACGTTCATCATCGTGTGTGAGGCTTTTCTCCGAATTCCGCCTCACTTCGGCCTATGGCTGAAGATTTTCAATGTGAAGCCCAAGGTGGTGAGTGGCGAGCACGCTGAGTGCGGTGGCGCCATGGTGAGCAAGATGCCCAAGGTTGTATGGCCGACGGGCACCTTCAATGACTCCGTCAAGGTGTGGCAGCAGCAGTGGTTCTATATCACTGAACCGCGCGGCCAAAAGTGGGCCGCGGCTCCTGAGTTCAGATCCGGAGCCCCGCTGCGTCTCACGTCCTGGCCCGAGAAGGGCCTGAACTGGTCCTCGTCCGATGAGCTGTCACTGCTCCAGACGCGTGTCCAGAGTGTGGTCAACAAGGATGTCAAACTTGCCAACGTAGTCCAGGTGATGTTAGCTCGCCTGGTTCTTCCTTGCCAACGTCGAGCCTGCAATTTGTGGGAATTCGACCCAACCGAACACCAGACCCTTCGAGAGCTCTATGGTTCCTCCCACAAGGATATCTGGAAGGTGCTCTTTAAGTCCGGCAAATCATGGCCGGACTCCACCGAGGACCGTGGGTATCACTTGTCCCATTCTGCAAGTTCGGTAAGTTACTGCTATACTCCTGTCCATCCACGCTTCAATTGGCATGTCCTGAGGGCGACACTTTTATCATGCTCTACCATGACCCCACGGATGGATAAAAAAGGCAGAGCGGATGCACTGTCCTGCCCCGCTGCCGGAGGAACTGGCCGGACCTCTTCTAACAAAGATGCTGGTCCCAGCGCCTTACGAGCCGCCAAAGAAAGAGGCTTCCAAGAAGGTCAAGAAGACCCGGAGTGGCCTCCGTCGTCGTGATGCTTCGGACGAAAAATCCGAAGACTCCAGCGACCGTCCCTCCTCCGAAGACGAAGCGGAGGAGGAGGAAGACGACTTCCCCGTAGGGGGTGGGAAGAAAAGGACAGCTTCCTCGTCCCTGGAGGCCAAATCGCCAAAGAGGGGGAAAGGTTCCCTCCCAGAGGCGTCCACCACGGCTGTTGATAGCAGCCCGGAGTGGGATCCCAGGGTCCAGCCCGTGGAAAAGTCATAAGTATACGAAACCCGAACATGCATACGTGCCCGGGGTTGTTAGGATGTGGGAGTTTTAACCGTCACCATATTTTGTGCAGCCCGGCAAGGTCCCACGCCGGACAGTCCTCATCGGAGGATTCACTGAGCTCTGATGCCCTGGCGAGCGAGACGCCTCCAGAGGCCCCTTCCCCGAAGCCTAGGCGCGAAACCGAGGTGTCATCTCAATGAGACTTGGACCAGGGGGGCATATCCCTGGGGCCGGACACACGGAAGCAGCGGCTCCCAGGCGTGTCGACGGCGGGGCGATCTCAGGTTCGGGCCGCAGCCGGACACGGTCCTGGTGACCTTTAAAGCTCTAGGATCGGGCGAGCAGCCTCCTTTGACAGGGGGGCTTGCCTACTCCGCCAGCAACCTCTGTCCAAGTAGAGGTACCGGGCGGCCTGTTGATAGCGCTAAGGAGCGCGTCCATCATCGATGAACACCGGACCCTCATGGGTACGGTGATTGAAAAGATTCAGTCCGCTGAGAGCGGGCTGAATGAGTCCTGTCTTGGTCTTATAAAGGGTTTTGAGGTACATATTTAGAAACCTTTTGAAGATTGTCATAGTATGAGTAGTAGCCCCTGATGCACTGTTCGGCGAAAGAGAGAAAAAGCCGGACAGGGGATCAAATTATCCGCTTTGTAGGTGACTCAGTTAATGACGTGTATCCCTTTGTGTGAGACCAGGCGTCTGCGGAGTCAACCGCCGCTCATAGTGCGGAGGTGTCCGGACTAAAGCAGAGTCTGGAACGGGCCGAAGAAGAACTTGGCCGCGTGAAGAAGCAGTTGGAGGATAAGCAAGGTATGTTGAAACCTTGTCTTAAATTCGGCACGTATGAGTAGTTGTGCCTGACTAGAAATATTTGTATTTTATGCTCTATGGGCGAGTGCCGAATATGAGGCACTGAAGAAGGCTGTGGCCGAAGCCAACGAGAAGGCCGCCGCCGAGCAGGCTCTTCATGAGAAACACGAGGCCAGGGTCATTGAAGCTGAACGAGAGCTTCAGGAGGCTGTGAAGAAAGGTGAGGCCTTGGAGGAGAGTTTAGGAGGGAAAGAATCCGAACTCTCCCAAGCTCTCCAAGCCGCGAAGGATGCTTGGGAAGAAGCCCGAGGTGCTCTGAAGGACATTCAAGAGGCACGGAAGATTGCGGCTGGTAAGGCCTTTTGTACTCAAGGCCACTTTTTTCCTAGTAATGACGGCTCTAAGCGACAAGCTGAATTCCTGTTTCTCCAGGTGTGTTTGCGGACCTGCCACGCAGCATATCAGATGCTGCCCACTTCTACCGTGCTGAGGAGAAGAAGTCTGCGGAGAAGTGTTGGGGAACGTAGTAATTTCAAAAAAATTCCTACGCACACGCAAGATCATGGTGATGCATAGCAACAAGAGGGGAGAGTGTTGTCCACGTACCCTCGTAGACCGACAGCGGAAGCGTTATTACAACGCGGTTGATGTAGTCGTACGTCTTCACGATCCGACCGATCAAGTACCGAACGTACGGAACCTCCAAGTTCTACAAACGTTCAGCTCGATGACGTCCCTCGAACTCCGATCCAGCCGAGTGTTGAGGGAGAGTTTCGTCAGCACGACGGCGTGGTGACGATGATGATGTTCCACTGATGCAGGGCTTCGCTTAAGCTCCGCAACGGTATTATCGAGGTGTAATATGGTGGAGGGGGCACCGCACACGGCTAAAATATCGTATATCAAGTGTGTCCTTAGGTGCCCCCCTGCCCCCGTATATAAAGGAGCAAGGGGGAGGCCGGCTGCCCTAGTAGGAGTAGGACTCCCCTTTCCTAGTCCTACTAGGAAAGAAGGGGGGGAAGGAAAGAGAGGGAGAGGGAGAGGGAAAGGGGGCTGCGCCCCCCTCTCCTAGTCCAACTAGGACTCCCCTTGGGAGGGGGCGCGCCACCTCCTGGCTGCTGCCCTCTCTCTCCCCTCAAGGCCCACCAAGGCCCAATACTTCCCCGGGGGGTTCCGGTAAACCTCCGGCACTACGGTTTAATCCGAAACTTCTCCGGAACACTTCCGGTGTCCGAATATAGTTGTCCAATATATCAATCTTTATGTCTCGACCATTTCGAGACTCCTCGTCATGTCCGTGATCACATCCGGGACTCCGAACAACCTTCGGTACATCAAAACATATAAACTCATAATATAACTGTCATCGTAACTTTAAGCGTGCGGACCCTTCGGGTTCGAGAACTATGTAGACATGACCGAGACACCTCTGCAGTCAATAACCAATAGCGGGACCTGGATGCCCATATTGGCTCCCACATATTCTATGAAGATCTTTATCGGTCAGACCGCATAACAACATACGTTGTTCCCTTTGTCATCGGTATGTTACTTGCCCGAGATTCGATCGTCGGTATCTCGATACCTAGTTCAATCTCGTTACCGGCAAGTCTCTTTACTCGTTCCGTAATACATCATCCTGCAACTAACTCATTAGTCACAATGCTTGCCAGGCTTATAGTGATGTGCATTACCGAGTGGGCCCAGAGATACCTCTCCGACAATCGGAGTGACAAATCCTAATCTCGAAATACGCCAACCCAACAAGTACCTTTGGAGACACCTGTAGAGCACCTTTATAATCACCCATTTACGTTGTGACGTTTGGTAGCACACAAAGTGTTCCTCCGGTAAACGGGAGTTGCATAATCTCATAGTCATAGGAACATGTATAAGTCATGAAGAAAGCAATAGCAACATACTAAGCGATCGGGTGCTAAGCTAACGGAATGGGTCAAGTCAATCACTTCATTCTCCTAATGAGGTGATCCCGTTAATCAAATGACAACTCATGTCTATGGCTAGAAAACATAACCATCTTTGATTAACGAGCTAGTCAAGTAGAGGCATACTAGTGACACTCTGTTTGTCTATGTATTCACACATGTATTATGTTTCCGGTTAATACAATTCTAGCATGAATAATAAACATTTATCATGATATAAGGAAATAAATAATACTTTATTATTGCCTCTAGGGCATATTTCCTTCAGTCTCCCACTTGCACTAGAGTCAATAATCTAGTTCACATTGCCATGTGATTTAACATTAATAATTCACATCACCATGTGATTAACACCCATAGTTCACATCTCTATGTGACCAACACTCAAAGGGTTTACTAGAGTTAATAATCTAGTTCACATCGCTATGTGATTAACACCCAAAGAGTACTAAGGTGTGATCATGTTTTGATTGTGAGATAATTTTAGTCAACGGGTCTCTCACATTCAGATCCGTAAGTATTTTGCAAATTTCTATGTCTACAATGCTCTGCACGGAGCTACTCTAGCTAATTGCTCCCACTTTTCAATATGTATCTAGACCGAGACTTAGAGTCATCTAGATTTAGTGTCAAAACTTGCACCGACGTAACCCTTTACGACGAACCTTTTGTCACTTCCATAATCAAGAAACATATCCTTATTCCACTAAGGATAATTTTGACCGCTGTCCAGTGATCTACTCCTGGATCACTATTGTACTCCCTTGCCAAAATCAGTGTAGGGTATACAATAGATCTGGTACACAGCATGGCATACTTTATAGAACCTATGGCCAAGGCATAGGGAATGACTTTCATTCCCTTTCTATCTTTTGCCGTGGTCGGGCTTTGAGTCTTTACTCAATTTCACACCTTGTAACACAGGCAAGAACTCTTTCTTTGACTGTTCTATTTCGAGCTACTTCAAAATCTTGTTAAGGTATGTACTCATTGAAAAACTTATCAAGCGTCTTCATCTATCTCTATAGATCTTGATGCTCAATATGTAAGCAGCTTCACCGAGGTCTATCTTTGAAAAACTCCTTTCAAACACTCCTTTATGCTTTGCAGAATAATTCTACATTATTTTTGATTAACTAATATACTTATCAGAAATGCTGTAGTGCTCCCACTCACTTTCTTGTAAATACAGGCTTCACCGCAAGTCTGTATAAAACTATATCCTTTGATCAACTTATCAAATCGTATATTCCAACTCCGAGATGCTTGCACCAGTCCATAGATGCATCGCTGGAGCTTGCATATTTTGTTAGCACCTTTAGGATTGACAAAACCTTCTGGTTGCATCATATACAACTCTTCTTTAATAAATCCATTACGGAATGCAGTTTTGTTTATCCATTTGCCATATTTCATAAAATGCGGCAATTTCTAACATGATTCAGACAGACTTAAGCATAGATACGAGTGAGAAACTCTCATCGTAGTCAACACCTTGAACTTGTCGAAAAACCTTTTTGCGACAATTCTAGCTTTTTAGATAGTAACACTACTATCAGCGTCCGTCTTCCTCTTGGCGATCCATTTATTCTCAATTGCTTGCCGATCATCGGGCAAGTCAACCAAAGTCCACACTTTGTTCTCATACATGGATCTCATCTCAGATTTCATGGCTTCAAGCCATTTTGCGGAATCTGGGCTCACCATCGCTTCTTCATAGTTCGTAGGTTTGTCATGGTCTAGTAACATAACCTCCAGAACAGGATTACCGTACCACTCTGGTGCGAATCTTACTCTGGTTGACCTACGAGGTTCAGTAATAACTTGATCTGAAGTTCCATGATCATCATCATTAACTTCCTCACTAATTGGTGTAGGAGTCACAGGAACAGATTTCTGTGATGTACTACTTTCCAATAAGGGAGCAGGTACAGTTACCTCATCAAGTTCTACTTTTCTCCCACTCACTTCTTTCGAGAGAAACTCCTCCTCTAGAAAGGATCCATTCTTAGCAACGAATGTCTTGCCTTCGGATCTGTGATAGAAGGTGTACCCAATTGTCTCCTTTGGGTATCCTATGAAGACACATTTCTCCGATTTGGGTTTGAGCTTATCAGGATAAAACTTTTTCACATAAGCATCGCAACCCCAAAATTTTAAGAAACGACAACTTTGGTTTCTTGCTAAACCTCAGTTCATAAGGCGTCGTCTCAACGGATTTTGATGGTGCCCTATTTAATGTAAATGCAGCTGTCTCTAATGCATAACCCCAAAACGATAGTGGTAGATCGGTAAGATACATCATATATCGCACCATATCTAATAAAGTACGATTACGACGTTCGGACACACCATTACACCGTGGTGTTCCAGGTGGCGTGAGTAGTGAAACTATTTCACATTGTTTTAACTGAAGGCCAAACTCGTAACACAAATACTCTTCTCTACGATCAGATCGTTGAAACTTTATTTTTGTTGTTACAATGATTTTCCACTTCACTCTGAAATTATATGAGCTTTTCAAATGTTTCAGACTTATGTTTCATTAAGTAGATATACCCATATCTGCTCAAATCATCTGTGAATGTGAGAAAATAACGATATCCGCCACGAGCCTCAATATTCATTGGACCACATACATCTGTATGTATGACTTCCAACAAATCTGTTGCTCTCTCCATAGTTCCGGAGAACGGCGTTTTAGTCATCTTGCCCATGAGGCACGGTTCGCAAGCATCAAGTTATTCATAATCAAGTGATTCCAAAATCCCATGAGTATGGAGTTTCTTCATGCGCTTTACACCAATATGACCTAAACGGCAGTGCCACAAATAAGTTGCACTATCATTATTAACTTTGCATCTTTTGGCTTCATTATTATGAATATGTGTATTACTACGATCGATATCCAACAAACTATTTTATTGGGTGTATGACCATAGAAGGTTTTATTCATGTAAAAAGAATAACAATTATTCTCTAATTTAAATGAATAACCGTATTGCAACAAACATGATCAAATCATATTCATGCTCAACACAAACACCAAATAACACTTATTTAGTTTCAACACTAATCCCGAAAGTATAGGGAGTGTGCGATGATGATCATATCAATCTTGGAACTACTTCCAACACACATCGTCACCTCGCCTTTTACTAGTCTCTGTTTATTCTGCAACTCTCGTTTCGAGTTACTACTCTTAGCAACTGAACCAGTATCAAATACCGAGGGGTTGCTATAAACACTAGTAAAGTACACATCAATAACATGTATATCCAATATACCTTTGTTCACTTTGCCATCCTTCTTATCCACCAAATAGTTGGGGTAGTTCCGCTTCCAGTTGACCAGTCCCTTTGCAGTAGAAGCACTTAGTCTCAGGCTTAGGTACAGACTTGGGCTTCTTCACTTGAGTAGCAACTTGCTTGCCGCTCTTTTTGAAGTTCCCCTTCTTCCCTTTGCCCTTTCCTTGAAACTAGTGGTCTCGTCAACCATCAACACTTGAAGTGGTATCGTCAACCATCAACACTTGATGTTTTTCTTGATTTCTACCTTCGTCGATTTCAGCATCACGAAGAGCTCGGGAATTACTTTCGTCATCCCTTGCATACTATAGTTCATCACGAAGTTCTACTAACTTGGTGATGGTGACTAGAGAATTCTGTCAATCACTATTTTATCTGGAAGATTAACTCCCACTTGATTCAAGCGATTGTAGTACCCAGACAATCTGAGCACATGCTCACTAGTTGAGCGATTCTCCTCCATCTTTTAGCTATAGAACTTGTTGGAGACTTCATATCTCTCAACTCGGGTATTTGCTTGAAATATTAACTTCAACTCCTGGAACATCTCATATGGTCCATGACATTCAAAACGTCTTTGAAGTCCCGATTCTAAGCCGTTAAGCATGGTGCACTAAACTATCAAGTAGTCATCATATTGAGCTAGCCAAACGTTCATAACGTCTGCATCTGCTCCTGCAATAGGTCTGTCACCCAGCGGTGCATCAAGGACATAATTTTTCTGTGCAGCAATGAGGATAATCCTCAGATCACGGATCCAATCCGCATCTTTGCTACTAACATCTTTCAACATAATTTTTCTCTAGGAACATATCAAAAATAAACACAGGGAAGCAACAACGCGAGCTATTGATCTATAACATAATTTGCAAAATACTATCAGGACTAAGTTCATGATAAATTTAAGTTCAATTAATCATATTACTTAAGAACTCCCACTTAGATAGATATCCCTCTCATCATCTAAGTGATTACGTGATCCAAATCAACTAACCATGTCCGATCATCATGTGAGATGGAGTAGTTTCAATGATGAACATCACTATGTTGATCATATCTACTATATGATTCACGCTCGACCTTTCGGTCTCTGTGTTCCGAGGCCATATCTGCATATGCTAGGCTCGTCAAGTTTAACCTGAGTATTCTGCGTGTGCAACTGTTTTGCACCCGTTGTATTTGAACGTAGAGCCTATCACACCCGATCATCACGTGGTGTCTCAGCACGAAGAACTTTCGCAACGGTGCATACTCAGGGAGAACACTTTTATCTTGAAATTTTAGTGAGAGATCATCTTATAATGCTACCGTCAAACAAAGCAAGATAAGATGCATAAAGGATTAACATCACATGCAATCAATATAAGTGATATGATATGGCCATCATCATCTTGTGCTTGTGATCCCCATCTCCGAAGCACCGTGCCCGTGATCTCCATCTCCGAAGCACCGTGCCCGTGATCTCCATCTCCGAAGAACCGTCATGATCACCATCGTCACCGGCGTGACACCTTGATCTCCATCGTAGCATCGTTGTCGTCTCGCCAACTACTTGCTTTTACGACTATCGCTACCGCTTAGTGATAAAGTAAAACTATTACATGGCGATTGCATCTCATACAATAAAGCGACAACCATATGGCTCCTGCCAGTTGCCGATAACTCGGTTACAAAACATGATCATCTCATACAACAAATTATATCACATCATGTCTTGACCATATCACATCACAACATGCCCTGCAAAAACAAGTTAGACGTCCTCTACTTTGTTGTTGCAAGTTTTACGTGGCTGCTACGGGCTTAGCAAGAACCGTTCTTACCTACGCATCAAAACCACAATGATAGTTTGTCAAGTTGGTGCTGTTTTAACCTTCACAAGGACCGGGCTTAGCCACACTCGGTTCAACTAAAGTGAGAGAGACAGACACCCGTCAGTCACCTTTAAGCAACGAGTGCTCCGAACGGTGAAACCAGTCTCGCGTAAGCGTACGCGTAATGTCGGTCTAGGCCGCTTCATCTCACAATACCGCTGAACCAAAGTATGACATGCTGGTAAGCAGTATGACTTATATCGCCCACAACTCACTTGTGTTCTACTCGTGCATAGCATCAACGCATAAAACCTGGCTCGGATGCCATTGTTGGGGAACGTAGTAATTTCAAAAAATTTCCTACGCACACGCAAGATCATGGTGATGCATAGCAACGAGAGGGGAGAGTGTTGTCCACGTACCCTCGTAGACCGACAGCGGAAGCGTTATTACAAAGCGGTTGATGTAGTCGTACGTCTTCACGATCTGACTGATCAAGTACCGAACGTACGGCACCTCCAAGTTCTACACACGTTCAGCTCGATGACGTCCCTCGAACTCGGATCCAGCCGAGTGTTGAGGGAGAGTTTCGTCAGCACGACGGCGTGGTGACGATGATGATGTTCCACTGACGCAGGGCTTCGCCTAAGCTCCGCAACGGTATTATCGAGGTGTAATATGGTGGAGGGGGGCACCGCACACGGCTAAAATATCGTATATCAAGTGTGTCCTTAGGTGCCCCCTGCCCCCGTTTATAAAGGAGGAAGGGGGAGGCCGGCTGCCCTAGGCGCGCCAAGGAGAGAGGGGGAGTCCTCCTCCTAGTAGGAGTAGGACTCCCCTTTCCTAGTCCTACTAGGAAAGAAGGGGGGGAAGGAAAGAGAGGGAGAGGGAGAGGGAAAGGGGGCTGCGCCCCCCTCTCCTAGTCCAACTAGGACTCCCCTTGGGAGGGGGCGCGCCACCTCCTGGCTGCTGCCCTCTCTCTCCCCTCAAGGCCCACCAAGGCCCAATACTTCCCCGGGGGGTTCCGGTAACCCTCCGGCATTCCGGTTTAATCCGAAACTTCTCCGGAACACTTCCGGTGTCCGAATATAGTCGTCCAATATATCAATCTTTATGTCTCGACCATTTCGAGACTCCTCGTCATGTCCGTGATCACATCCGGGACTCCGAACAACCTTCGGTACATCAAAACATATAAACTCATAATATAACTGTCATCGTAACTTTAAGCGTGCGGACCCTTCGGGTTCGAGAACTATGTAGACATGACCGAGACACCTCTCCGGTCAATAACCAATAGCGGGACCTGGATGCCCATATTGGCTCCCACATATTCTACGAAGATCTTTATCGGTCAGACCACATAACAACATACGTTGTTCCCTTTGTCATCGGTATGTTACTTGCCCGAGATTTGATCGTCGGTATCTCGATACCTAGTTCAATCTCATTACCGGCAAGTCTCTTTACTCGTTCCGTAATACATCATCCCGCAACTAACTCATTAGTCACAATGCTTGCAAGGCTTATAGTGATGTGCATTACCGAGTGGGCCCAGAGATACCTCTCCGACAATCGGAGTGACAAATCCTAATCTCGAAATACGCCAACCCAACAAGTACCTTTGGAGACACCTGTAGACCACCTTTATAATCACCCATTTACGTTGTGACGTTTGGTAGCACACAAAGTGTTCCTCCGGTAAACGGGAGTTGCATAATCTCATAGTCATAGGAACATGTATAAGTCATGAAGAAAGCAATAGCAACATACTAAACAATCGGGTGCTAAGCTAATGGAATGGGTCAAGTCAATCACGTCATTCTCCTAATGAGGTGATCCCGTTAATCAAATGACAACTCATGTCTATGGCTAGGAAACATAACCATCTTTGATTAACGAGCTAGTCAAGTAGAGGCATACTAGTGACACTCTGTTTGTCTATGTATTCACAAATGTATTATTTTTCCGGTTAATACAATTCTAGCATGAATAATAAACATTTATCATGATATAAGGAAATAAATAATACTTTATTATTGCCTCTAGGGCATATTTCCTTCAAGAAGGATTTCTTGTCGCAGTATTATGCACCGAATTATCCGGTGCCCTCTACCGATCAGCTGAAGCAGCTGGTCGAACTGCACTAGGCGGCCGAACTAGCCATGAAGTATTTGATTGTCCGGCTATGGCCCGCAGAGCCTATTCCAAGCAGTTACTTCGGGCTCGTGAAGCGGATTGTTGGCGCTCGCCCTCGGCTTGATGTCATTAAGCGATCGATCTGCATAGAGGGTGCGCGCATGGCGCTTGCCCGTGCGAAGGTGCACTGGGGGAAGCTTGACGCTGAGAAGCTGATGACGGAGGGACCGCCGGAGGGTAAGGAGCATCGCAAGCCTGAGTTATACTATGAAGGTGTCCTAAAAGGAGCCCGCCTTGTGGCAGATCAGTGTACCAAAGACACTATATTTCCTTGAAGGCCGTCGTGCCGTTCTTTGTAATGTGGGATAATGGCACTTTTATTATTTAGTGCCTATGAACGTTTGTTCTTCCTATGCGGCCGTTTAGTGTATATAAACCCTGAGAGTTGGCCAGTCGTCGGCTTCTGCCCCCACGTGAAGAGTACGGGGGTGTTCGGGGTATACATGAACACTCTTTATCCCATCGTTGGGTCCTTTTAAGGAGGTGTTCCTCACCATGAACCAGACAATCAGACTATAGGGCTTTATCACTCTCACTTAGCCATAGGATTTCGAGTATGGTTGGTGCAGCCCCTAGTATTTGGAAGGCCGTACTAGGAGCTCTATCGGCGCCTGATCAGGAAACCGATCCCTCGCACTTTGCATTTATGATGGCATTGTGCGGAATGAATCTTTAAGGATTTTATAACCTCTCAAACAGCTGACAAGCTCTCGCCGTATCATGACAGTCAGTTTTCGGCTTTCTCTACTGAGGTGCTTGTCCGGAAAAACCGGGACACAATCGTAGTAATTATCCCAGCGCTACCTTAGCCGATAGAACGGAACGTAAGGTACCAAAACATGGGAGCCGGGCAAACCCAACCAATGACCCAAGACATGATTCGGAGCTGATGCATATAATGCTATAAGTTCGGGGTGCCGAGCGACCGGAAAGGTGGCTGGACTTTATTGCCGTGCTATGAAGCCCCTGGTATAATGGGGCATGACACAAGGCCTGAGTGCCATTTCTGACAAAAAGGCATCAGTAAGAAGCGACGGCCGGCAAATGTTATCTAGGTCTACGCATTGTAGTAGAGTAACATGTCTATGCATATGAGTGCAGTTTATGTTTATGAAAAAGAAGTGTTTTTGGCGAAACCTGTCGTGGTCGAGCTGGAGGAGGCTGTGCGTGGCTCTGAGGTGTATCCGGACTGCCTTATGCGTTCCTGCCTTGTGCGCCCGAGCTGATTTCGCGTCGCCGGTCCTGTTCTGCGCCAGAGTTAGTCTGTAAAGACAAATGCTTAAAGGCAGTTGCATGTACTGTTTGTGTTTGAATCGTGGGTGCCTTATTGGAGCCTGGCTGAACCAAGCTATCATGCCATAGAGTAGCTCGGACTCCTCGATTGGTGTCCGGGTAGTTGGCTGCCAAATCAAGATTTGATAAATAGGCCTGACTCGCTATTCCAGCAGCGGTGTGATTTCCACTCCAAGGGTGGGGTTCGGCCCAGCCCATAATTGTGACAATGTCACGCGGGACTGGCCTAATGTTGTACCTTGTTGGATCTAGCCAACGTGGTTCGTCCCGATAGTATGTGGTAACTATTGTGTAAGGGGACAGTGCTTGAAGACTTATTCTTCGGCGTTGTATTTGTTTGGCTATCCGAAGACAACCATTAGTATGGCGGGTGTAACATCCCAAATTTTCAATTTGGAATGTTATACATAGATCATCATTTGCATATCATGCTTTGTTGCATTTTGACTAAATCCTCGATAAATCCTAATCAACTCAAGGACCCTCGGAGAGAGTTGGGGATTTTCTCGAATTTTCTTATTTGATTTTTCAAACGAGGATTGGGATTTTAATTATTTTTCTCTCCGGAAAAATATTTCAATATTAAATAAACAAGAGGAGAAAATATGACTTCTCCAAAACATTGAAATACTGGAGGAAAAATGTTAAAAACATTATTTGGGATTTATTTGGATTTTATTTGCAATTTTTATTGCATTTAAAAAAATATGCATGTTTTAAAAGTATTTATTTTTGATTTTAAAAATGTTCACCCTATTCTAGATTTTCTAACTAGACGGGGAAAATTTATTTCATATTTTTCTGATTTTTATTTATTTTTCTATGCAATATTTTTCTGTGGAACTTATTTAAAAAAAACAATACGCGCCCGCGCCGACTGGGCCGAGCCCAGCCGACGGCCCGCCCCGTCGCCTTTCCTCTTCCCGCACGCCCGCCGCCGCCGGAGTCCGAGCTCGCCACGGGAGCCGCCGCCGCCTCGGGTTTGCCCCTCCCCCAAGCCGTCCGCACCCCCCTCCATATATACCCCCCCTCCGTTTTCCTCGCCACCGCCGCCGGAGAAGCCCGCCGCCGCCGCCCGCATCTAGCCCCGCCGCCGCCGCCTTTTTGCCTCGCCGCCGCCGCCGGGAGTCGCCGGAGCCGCCGCCCCCGCCCGCCGGAGCACCCCCCCGAGCCCCGCCGCCCCTCGCGCCCGAGCCCGCCCGCCGGAGCCTCGCGGGAGCCCCGACGAGGTACTGCTGCCGCCGGCCGTTTTGCTGTTGACCGGTTTTCTGTAAAAAAAACCTTTTGTTTAAAAAAAAAATCTAGATCGGTTTTTTTTCGGTTTTCTTATTTCGCGAGCGTTCACCGAACCGTTCGTTTTAACGAACGCGTTCGTCGGTTTTTCTCTGTTAACGAACGTCCGTTATTTTACCGTTCGTCCGATTTTCTTTTTCGTCGGATTTTCTCGTTATCTTCTCGGATTCGATTTCTGATCGAATTTTCAAACCTGTTTAACTTTTCGCTCGTTTATCGCAATCAGGTGATTCAAGCGCCTAGAGTTTCGTCTCGAAATTCTCTTTCCGTTTAACCTACTCAAACAAGTTTTTGCTATAGTAAAATTTGACCTAGATCCAGATTTAGCAAACGAAGTTTCTTTCTTTCGCCGTTTGACTTTCGTTGCTTCTTTCGAGTTGATACTTTTTGCAAACCGGAGTTCTTAAGTTGAACTTTCTGGTTGGATCTTTCATTCGAGTTTTACCTGTGCATTAGGTGAGTACTGATTGTATGCTTGTTTGTTTGCGATAGAGTACCCGGAGTGTGCCGCTTGTTACTTCGACTCGCTAGGTTTTGCGGATCATCAGCAAGGCAAGTAACACTTTGATCATACCCCGTTCATACCCAGTTTTATTGCATTAGATCTGTTTTCCTCAAACACATTGCATGATTAGGATCTAATTAAACTGTGGGTATTGGGAAGTAGTTGAGGTAGTACATATTACCTGTTTTCTTATCAAACCCTTGGGAGTTACTTCTACGTTGCTTTTATATTGCCATGCTATGCTCGTAGACGTGGATTGGGTTTGAGTGATATTCATGACAGATGTGAGATTGTTAATAATGGTTCAACTTAAGGTGGCAACTAAAACTCACATCTGGGTGGATTGAGGCACCTGGAGAACCCAGTGTTGTCTGTTTGTATAAGGTCCGCCACCCAGGCTCAAAGGGATCATGAGATTATTCATGCTAGAAACTTCCGTGTGCAGCCACAAGCTATTATGGGCTCTAGCATAGCTGAGTAGGTTACAGGATCTCTTGAAGAGGGGGACTAGCAGATGTAGGGGAAAGTAGGTGTACCGGTCCATCCAGAGTAGAGAGTGATTGTTTCTGAAAGACTGTGTCTCGGTCATCCATTTCTCAAACAACATGGAGTGCGAGAATCAAGCGGAGGCGATCGAGTCTTGTGGGGAAAAGTGCACAAACCTCTGCAGAGTGTACAAACTGATCATGATTAGCCGTGTCCCTGGTTATGGACAACTTGAGTATCTAGTATCTGGATTATCATTTGAATCTCATCACCGTGATACTTATAATTAATTTTGTTGGGTTAATGATGTTACTTAATTGGGATTGAGTTGGAGGTACCTTCTCAATGTTTCAACCACCATGATAGTAAAAAAAAAATTATTCCTTTGTAGTTGGATAAAATTGGCTTTTCGCAAAACTGTAACCATAGAGCCTTTCCACCAGCCATATATGCATGTAGTATAGCCTTATTATTGTTCATTGCTCTCTATGTGTTACATTGCCAGCATATTCTATGTGCTGACCCGTTTCGGGCTACAACGTTTCATGTTGCAGACTTTTCAGACGACGAGTAAGGTGCCTTAGGTCGTGGTCTTATACTCAGTGATGCCGCTGGAGTTGATGGACTCACTTATCTTCCAAGTCTTCCGCTGTTATCGTTATTAGATGGCCTTAAGCCATGTTTATTCTTAATCTCTTCGGAGATATTCGATGTAATAAGTGTGTGATTGCTACTCTGTTATAAATCTTCCATTTGTACTGTGCGTGTCAGCATTACTGATCTAGGGATGACACTGGTGCACAGCAGCACAGGCCATTTGAGGTCTGGTCGCTACAGCGGGTCAGTTAAAACTTGGCCTTGGCACCTGGCATCTTTGAGGAGATGTTATTGATAGTTATATGCCCGTGGGGGCTCGTGTAAGATGGAGCCCCCAAACTGGGTAGGTAGGGAATGCGACGAAATTGCTATGGTTGATGTTTGCCCGGACGGTCGATGTGATTAGAAATTATCGGCCGTGTTTTGGTACTGTGGGGGGATATTCCTCCATTGTTTCTGGCGTACGACCAGTCGTTTTGCTTTGAGGATCCGGCATTCTCTATTAGTGTGCTTGGCCGCCCTTCCGGGGGTACCATGAATTTCGCATGGTTGATCTAGTATGCCGCTTGGGCCGGATGGGCTTGAGCTGTTCTTTTTCCGCTGACCGGACTGGGGGCCTCTGAATTTGGTACCAACTCCCCTGATTTGATGTTTATGATGATTTCGCCGAGGCTTGAGGGTGTCGCCTCGTGTTTCCTTCGTATTGTCCTCGACCGTGGTGGTATATTGGCGTCGTGGTATGTGCCTTAGGTTCTCCTTCGTAGGTTGAGGTAACGAATTGTGCCTTGTGTGCTCTTTATCGGGGCGGTCGAGTCCGTATTCCTCGGTAGCCAGGACCTTGGTCCATCTGTCCGTGAGCAAATCTTGGTTGGCTCTGAGCTGCTGTTGCTTCTTCTGTAGGCTCCTCGCAGTGGCTATAAGCCGTCGCTTAAAGCGAACTTGTTCCGCGGGATCCTCAGGCACGCCAGATTCATTGTCGCCGAGGCTCACCCCGTCTTCGGAGGGGGGCCTATAGTTGTCCCTCTCCAAATATCCGTCCGCTGTCAGTCCGGCCTGCTTGAAGGCAGGCTGACCAGGATTGTATTCATCTTCGGCACCATCCGGATTGTTTGTGTCTCCTGTGCCGGTATTGTTGTGGCGGGGCTTGGAGCGGCGTTGACGATGCCCATGCTTTGCTTTCTTCCCTGAGGGGTTATCCTCCGTTGCCTCATCGCCATTGGTTTCTTTCAGAGTGTCCGCCATATATATATCATATGAGGAGGTGGCTATCCACCGCCCTGTGAGTGGTGGTTCCTATTCTTCTCCTGCATCGTCGTTCATACCGTCGATGTCTTCGGAGTCGAAGTCAAGCATGTTGGTTAAATCATCGACCGTGGCGATGAAGTGGGTGGTGGGTGGGTAACGAATTCCTTCGTCGCCTACTTCCCACTCGAGCCGGACATAGTTTGGCCAAGAGTCTCCTGACAAGGAGAGAGACTTTAACGAGTTCAGCAATTCGCCAAAGGGCGAGTGCTAGAATATATCCGCTGCGGTGAACTCCGTTAACGGGGCCCAACCAGATTCGGCGGGCTTGGAGGCGCGCGGATTGGAACCTACGACCGGATACGAGTCCGGGGGTCCGGTGTCACAGGCCTCCTTGGTTGTGAGGTCTGTGTTCGGCTCCACCGCCGATGAGTGTGCGGCCTCTGGGGCGGGGTCCATCCACCCGTCCTTGGGCGACGCAACCTGCTCCGGATTTAGGTCCGGGGCTCCTGCGGGGGCGATATCCTGAGCATTATCCGATAGCTGGTCTAGGCCGTGCTCGTCGTGACTGTCCGGCGCCCTTGGCGCAGGACCGAATCAGTTGAAGATCAAGTCTCTGCGGATATCGGCTGTGTAGTTCAAGTTTCCAAACCTGACCTGGTGGCCGGGGGCATAGCTGTCGATCTGCTCCAGATGGCCAAGCGAATTGGCCCGCAGTACGAAGCCGCCGAACACGAAGATCTGTCCGGGGAGAAAAGTCTCACCCTGGACCATGTTGTTGACGATTGAAGGCGCCATCAAGCCTCGCAGCGAAGATACAGAGGAACTCTCAATGAAAGCACCAATGTCGGTGTCAAAACCGGCGGATCTCGGGTAGGGGGTCCCGATCTGTGCGTCTTAGGCTGATGGTAACAGGAAGCAAGGGACACAATGTTTACCCAGGTTTGGGCCCTCTCGATGGAGGTAAAACCCTACTTCCTGCTTGATTAATATTGATGATATGAGTAGTACAAGAGTAGATCTACCACGAGATCGTAGAGGCTAAACCCTAGGAGCTAGCCTATGATGATTATGACTGTAATTGTGATCGGCCTTCTAAGGACCAACCCCTCCGGTTTATATAGACACCGGAGAGGGCTAGGGTTTACATGGAGTCGGTTACAAGGAAGGAAATATAATATCCGGATCGCCAAGCTTGTCTTCCACGCAAAGGAGAGTCCCATCTGGACACGGGACGGAGTCTTGAGTCTTGTATCTTCACGCTTCAATAGTCTGGAAGATGTATATAGTCCGGCTGTCCGGATACCCCCTAATCCAGGACTCCCTCAAGGGCCCTTATCGGGTAACACGAGTCACCAGGCCTGGCGCAGTCCGCCTGGAGACCGAAGATGCCATTCCAGTGAGCAACTCCTGGAACATCGAGCATCTTCGCAAGTTTTACCCATAAGGCGCGGCTTGCCGGGCCTCCCGGCAAGCCACCCTTTTGTACAAGCCTTGCCGGCAGGCATGTAACCCTTTGTGCAAAGCCAGGCGCAGACCCTGAACATAAATAAATGAAGCGCTGGCGCCCTAAGTTATAGCATGCATGCTAGGTCGAGTCTCTTCCACGGTTAGGGTTGATAGTGCTTAGCAGCGGCTAACCCCTAGCTTAGAGGTCGAGTGCGCGTCTTTCTGTTCTTTCCTGTCCTCTTTGGTTCGCAGGGCACATGAGCACTTCTGCTGAGCTACTTGGAAGGAGAAGGACGGACCGGCGTCCCGGCCCCGGCAGACCAAAGTTGCCGGGGGCTGCAAGTGCAAGGATCCAACCACGGCAAGCCAAGGGTTGCCGGGGGCTGCAGATCTAGATAAGTCTTTTTACCCTCTATCATGCATTTCGGTATGGAACTGGGATATATGAAGCTTCGTTTTATTTCTAGACTGCCGTGCTCCCTTCTTCCTATGCCCAAGGTTTACTCCTAGGTTCGGATTTGGTTGTAACCGCGGCAGCCAGAAAATGAAACGAAGAGCCTAAGCCCGCTTCATCCCTGCCTCCGCCAAGAGCGCGAGAATGGTCGAGCCAAGTGGGGGGACGGCAAGGCCTGTTGCCGGGCGAAAAACGTGTTGGGGAACGTAGTAATTTCAAAAATTTCCTACGAACACGCAAGATCATGGTGATGCATAGCAACGAGAGGGGAGAGTGTTCTCCACGTACCCTCGTAGACCGAAAGCGGAAGCGTTAATCACAACGCGGTTGATGTAGTCGTATGTCTTCACGATCTGACCGATCAAGTACCGAACGCACGGCACCTCGGAGTTCAGCACACGTTCAGCTCGATGACGTCCCTCGAACTCCGATCCAGCCGAGTGTTGAGGGAGAGTTTTGTCAGCACGACGGCGTGGTGACGATGTTGATGTTCTACCGATGCAGGGCTTCGCCTAAGCTCCGCAACGATATTATCGAGGTGTAATATGGTGGAGGGGGGCACCGCACACGGCTAAAATATCGTATATCAATTGTGTGTATAGAGTGCCCCCTGCCCCCGTATATAAAGGAGCAAGGGGGAGGCCGGCTGCCTTGGGCGCGCCAAGGAGAGGGGGGGAGTCCTCCTCCTAGTAGGAGTAGGACTCCCCTTTCCTAGTCCTACTAGGAAGAGAGGGGGGGAAGGAAAGAGAGGGAGAGGGAGAGGGAAAGAGGGGCTGCGCCCCCTTCCCCTAGTCCAATTAGGACTCCTCATGGGAGGGGGCGCGCCACCTCCTGGCTGCTGCCCTCTCTCTCCCCTCAGGCCCACTAAGGCCCAATACTTCCCCGGGGGGTTCCGGTAACACCTCCGGCACTGTGGTTTTTTCCGAAACTTCTCCGGAACACTTCCGGTGTTCGAATATAGTCGTCCAATATATCAATATTTATGTCTCGACCATTTCGAGACTCCTCGTCATGTCCGTGATCACATCCGGGACTCCGAACAACCTTTGGTATATCAAAACATATAAACTCATAATAAAACTGTCATCGTAGCGTTAAGCGTGCGGACCCTACGGGTTCGAGAACTATGTAGACATGACCGAGACACATCTCCGGTCAATAACCAATAGCGTAACCTGGATGCTCATATTGGTTCTCACATATTCTACGAAGATCTTTATCGGTCAAACCGCATAACAACATACGTTGTTCCCTTTGTCATCGGTATGTTACTTGCCCGAGATTCGATCGTCGGTATCTCGATACCTAGTTCAATCTCGTTACCGGCAAGTCTCTTTACTCGTTCCGTAATACATCATCCCGCAACTAACTCATTAGTTACAATGCTTGCAAGGCTTATAGTGATGTGCATTACCGAGTGGGCCCAGAGATACCTCTCCGACAATCAGAGTGACAAATCCTAATCTCGAAATACGCCAACCCAACAAGTACCTTTGGAGACACCTGTAGAGCACCTTTATAATCACCCAGTTACGTTGTGACGTTTGGTAGCACACAAAGTGTTCCTCCGGTAAACGGGAGTTGCATAATCTCATAGTCATAGGAACAAGTATAAGTCATGAAGAAAGCAATAGAAGCATACTAAACGATCGAGTGCTAAGCTAACGGAATTGGTCAAGTCAATCACGTCATTCTCCAATGAGGTGATCCCATTAATCAAATGACAACTCATGTCTATGGCTTGGAAACATAACCATATTTGATTAACGAGCTAGTCAAGTAGAGGCATACTAGTGACACTCTGTTTGTCTATGTATTCACACATGTATTATGTTTCCGGTTAATACAATTCTAGCATGAATAATAAACATTTATCATGATATAAGGAAATAAATAATACTTTATTATTGCCTCTAGGGCATATTCCTTCAGTCTCCCACTTGCACTAGAGTCAATAATCTAGTTCACATCGCCCTGTGATTTAATATCAATAGTTCACATCACCATGTGATTAACACCCATAGTTCACATCGTCATGTGACCAACACCCAAAGGGTTTACTAGAGTCAATAATCTAGTTCACATCGCTATGTGATTAATACCCAAAGAGTACTAAGGTGTGATCATGTTTTGATTGTGAGATAATTTTAGCCAACGGGTCTATCACATTCAGATCCGTAAGTATTTTGCAAATTTCTATGTCTACAATGCTCTGCACGGAGCTACTCTAGCTAATTGCTCCCACTTTCAATATGTATCTAGACCGAGATTTAGAGTCATCTAGATTAGTGTCAAAACTTGCATCGACGTAAACCTTTACGACGAACCTTTTGTCACTTCCGTAATCGAGAAACATATCCTTATTCCACTAAGGATAATTTTGACCGTTGTCCAGTGATCTACTCCTAGATCACTATTGTACTCCCTTGCGAAAATCAGTGTAGGGTATACAATAGATCTGGTACACAGCATGGCATACTTTATAGAACCTATGGCCAAGGCATAGGGAATGACTTTCATTCTCTTTCTATCTTCTGCCGTGGTCGGGCTTTTGAGTCTTACTCAATTTCACACCTTGTAACACAGGCAAGAAACTCTTTCTTTGACTGTTCCATTTTGAACCACTTCAAAATCTTGTTAAGGTATGTACTCATTGAAAAAACTTATCAAGCGTCTTGATCTATCTCTATAGATCTTGATGCTCAATATGTAAGCAGCTTCACCAAGGTCTTTCTTTGAAAAACTCCTTTCAAACACTCCTTTATGCTTTGCAGAATAATTCTACATTATTTCCGATCAACAATATGTCATTCACATATACTTATCAGAAATGCTGTAGTGCTCCCACTCACTTTCTTGTAAATACAGGCTTCACCGCAAGTCTGTATAAAACTATATCCTTTGATCAACTTATCAAAGCGTATATTCCAACTCCGAGATGCTTGCACCAGTACATAGATGGATCGCTGGAGCTTGCATATTTTGTTAGCACCTTTAGGATTGACAAAACCTTCTGGTTGCATCATATACAACTCTTCTTTAATAAATCCATTAAGGAATGCAGTTTTGTTTATCCATTTGCCAGATTTCATAAAATGCAGCAATTGCTAACATGATTCGGACAGACATAAGAATAGATACGAGTGAGAAACTCTCATCGTAGTCAACACCTTAAACTTGTCGAAAACCTTTTGCGACAATTTTAGCTTTGTAGATAGTAACACTACTATCAGCGTTCGTCTTCCTCTTGAAGATCCATTTATTTTCAATGGCTTGCCGATCATCGGGCAAGTCAACCAAAGTCCATACTTTGTTCTCATACATGGATCCCATCTCAGATTTCATGACCTCAAGCCATTTTTCGGAATCTGGGCTCACCATCGCTTCTTCATAGTTCGTAGGTTCGTCATGGTCTAGTAACATAACCTCCAGAACAGGATTACCGTACCACTCTGGTGCGGATCTTACTCTGGTTGACCTACGATGTTCAGTAATAACTTGATCTGAAGTTCCATGATCATCATCATTAACTTCCTCACTAATTGGTATAGGCGTCACAAAAACTGGTTTATGCGATGAACTACTTTCCAATAAGGGAGCAGGTACAATTACCTCATCAAGTTCTACTTTCCTCCCACTCACTTCTTTCGAGAGAAACTCCTTCTCTAGAAAGGATCCATTCTTAGCAACGAATGTCTTGCCTTCGGATCTGTGATAGAAGGTGTACCCAACTGTCTCCTTTGGGTATCCTATGAAGACACATTTCTCCGATTTGGGTTTGAGCTTATCTGTAACACCCCGCATGTAACTTGCCATATTTGTAACTCCAACTCTTGCCATTTTCGGCTATGTGTTATGATATTCCCTCCGTGTTCGGGTTTTGTCTTTCGTTTTGCATTTTGTTCATGTCTTGCATCTCATATCATGTCATCATGTGCATTGCATTTGCATACGTGCTCGTCTCATGCATCCGAGCATTTTCCCCGTTGTCCGTTTTGCAATCCGGCGCTCCCATCTCCTCCGGTGCACCCCTCTTGTTTTCTTTCGTGAGCGGATGTCAAACATTCTCGGAATGGACCGAGGCTTGTCAAGTGGCCTTAATATACCACCCGGAGACCACCGGTCAAGTTTCGTTCCATTTGGAGGTCGTTTGGTACTCCAACGGTTAACCGGGCATCCGCAAAGTCCATTTGTGTGTTCCAGCAAACCCCCCTCTCTAAACAGCCCCAAACCCACCAAACTCTCTTCCATGCTGTAGGTCGTTCGATCACGATCGTGTGGGCGAAAACCGCACCTCATTTGGACTCTCCTAGCTGCCTCTACCTATTTATATGTGACCCTCCCGGAAAACGAATCGCAGACGAAACCCTAACCTTCGTCCCTACGCGCGCCGGACACGTCCGCCCGGCGCCGGACGAAATCGCCGCCGCCGCCCGGCCAACCGCGTCGCGCCACCTGTCCCGCTCCGCCGCCACCCACCGCCGGCCCGCCGGGCCCGTAGCGGACCCGCACGGCCCGTATGCCGCCCGTCTCCTCCGAGCCGGCGCCCTCCTCCTCGCGCCGCCGCGGCCTTCCCCGCCGCCGCCAACCGGCCGCCACCGTCGCCACCGCGCGCCGGCCGGCCCGCTGCCTCGCCGTCGCCCGCCGGCGCAACGCCGCCGCCGCCGGTGCCTCCTCCTCCGGCCGCCGCCCGAGCTCCTCCTCGCCTCTCCCTCCGCCGCCCCGCCGGCGTCCCCGCGCCTCCTCCTCCGGTCGGCGAGCCGAGCCCGAGCTCCCCCGATCTGGTTTCAGATCTGGTCAACGAGGTTGACCCGAGACCCCCTCGTTTTTCCTAAGTTTTTGCAATTTCATATTATGTACCCATGTTCATAGCATCATAACTCTCTGTGCATAGCTCCGTTTCGTGCGTGTAATATGTCAAATTATTCGTCTCGTGATGCTCTACATTTTGTTCAATTGCACCATATTCATTAGAGGCCATCTTGATGCCCAAATCTCTGTTGCAAGAGTGCTAATTGCTGTTATCTGCTGGTTCTTAGCAGAACTTGGAGATTTGTCATTTTTGTATCATTTTATCTGTGCATCTTATGGGCATGAGCTCTACTTGTGTTTTGTTGTATGCCATGCCATCTTTCCAGTGGTGTATGCCATGTATTTTTGTGATCTCTGTGGTGTCTATAACAAGCATGCAAACTAGGCCCCGTAATGTTACTGATTTCAGGGACTTGGTGATTTCTCTAAGTCCTTGTCTGCTGTTATTTTGTTGCCATATAAACTTGATGCTACAGAGAGATCCATGCATATTTTGGAGATGATCAGTAAGGATGATTTGTAGATATAGTTGTAATTGATCCATTCCTTCCTTGTTTGGAATTTTGGAGTGCCATAGCATGACTTAATATTGCTCTACTTTTGCTATAAAATATTTCTGGCAGATTCTTAACATGATATTCATTTTTGCCAAGCTTGTTGTAGTTGATCCATACATGCTATGCTTTTGTTCTTGCCATGGATAGCTTCATAAACATGCCATCTTGCTGTAGGTATGCTTGTTTTGTCATGCATTGCCTTGTGGGGAGTGCATCAAGCTCACCAAGATGCCCTCATATTATTGTTTCTGCCATGCTCTGTTTTCTGCCAAGTCTGAAACCTGATAACGAAACTTGCTATGTTTACATGCTTGCCATCATATCTTCTGGTCCTTTTTGGTTTATGGTCAGTAAGGGACTTTTGTCATATGCATTTAGTAGAACACTTCCATGCTATGTTAAGTTCGTGCAGCATGTTGATTTCGTGCTCTGAACATTGCTACCTGATGCAGCTTTCTGCCATGTCCAGTAATTTCACCAAGTCTGTGAACCTGTTATCTTTTGCACTTTTTCCATGATTGTTTGAGATTGTTATGTTGTGATCTAGCCGTAGCTCAGTGTTCATCTTTTGTCAAGCATCACCTGTAGATTACTGTCATATGCTTTGTTGCTATGTTGGAGTGCTGTAGCATTGTTTCTTGTTGCATTTTAAGTGCTATCATGCTGTTAATCGCAGATTCGTGTCATTCTTGTTTTGCTTGCCATTTGCAAACCGTGCATCCGTTTCCGGTGATCTTTATATCGATTTCGACCAAAATCATCTCATCTTTCCAGTCGCATGCTTGGTTTGCCAAGTTACTGCCCTGTTCATCATTTTCCTTTCGGAGCACGCATATGCATCGCATATCATATCTTGCATATCATACATGTTTTGCATCATGTTGCTTGTGCATTTCTCGTGATTGATTGTGGTTCCGTTGCTTGTGTTCTTGTCTTGGGTAGAGCCGGGAGACGAGTTCGTGAACGAGCAACCTGTTGAGTACGCCTATGAGGATCAAGCTTTCGACAACTCTGAGAACCTTGCAGGCAAGATGACCATACCCTCGAAATCACTTCTATCTTTGCTTTGCTAGTTGTTCGCTCTATTGCCATGCTGCGCTACCTATTACTTGCTATATCATGCCTCCCATATTGCCATGACAACCTCTAACCATCCTTTCCTAGCAAACCGTTGTTTGGCTATGTTACCGCTTTCGCTCAGCCCTTCTTATAGCGTTGCTAGTTGCAGGTGAAGTTGAAGATTGTTCCATGTCGGAACATGGATATGTTGGGATATCACAATATCTCTTATTTAATTAATGCATCTATATATATTTGGTAAAGGGTGGAAGGCTCGGCCTTATGCCTGGTGTTTTGTTCCACTCTTGCCGCCCTAGTTTCTGTCATACCGGTATTATGTTCCTTGAGTTTGCGTTCCTTACGCGGTTGGGTGATTTATGGGACCCCCTTGACAGTTCGCCTTGAATAGAACTCCTCCAGCAAGGCCCAACCTTGGTTTTACCATTTGCCACCTAAGCCTTTCCCCCGGGTTTTCGCGAGCCCGAGGGTCATCTTTTTTTAACCCCCCCGGGCCAGTGCTCCTTCGAGTGTTGGTCCGAACTGAGTAGACTGCAGGGCCCCCTCTTGGAAACTCGAGGTCTGGTTTTACTTGTAGGATGTCTCATCCGGTGTGCCCTGAGAACGAGATATGTGCAGCTCCTATCGGGATTTGTCGGCACATTCGGGCGGCTTTGCTGGTCTTGTTTTACCATTGTCGAAATGTCTTGTAAACCGGGATTCCGAGACTGATCGGGTTTTTCCGGGAGAAGGTTTCTCCTTCGTTGACCGTGAGAGCTTATGATGGGCTAAGTTGGGACACCCCTGCAGGGTATAATCTTTCGAAAGCCGTGCCCGCGGTTATGAGGCAGATGGGAATTTGTTAATGTCCGGTTGTAGAGAACTTGTCACTTGACCCAATTAAAATACATCAACTGCGTGTGTAGCCGTGATGGTCTCTTCTCGGCGGAGTCCGGGAAGTGAACATGGTTTGAGTTATGAATGACGTAAGTAGGAGTTCAGGATCACTTCTTGGTCATTGCTAGATGACGACCGTTCCGTTGTTTCTCTTCTCGCTCTCTTTTGCGTATGTTAGCCACCATATATGCTTATTGCCGCTGCAGCTCCACCTCATTACACCTTCCTGTCCTATAAGCTTAAATAGTCTTGATCTCGCGGGTGTGAGATTGCTGAGTCCTCGTGACTCACAGATTCTACCAAAACAGTTGCAGGTGCCGACGATGCCAGTGCAGACGATGGGATCGATCTCAAGTGGGAGTTCGACGAGGAACGTGGTCGTTACTATGTGTCTTTTCCTGATGATCAGTAGTGGAGCCCAGTTGGGACGATCGGGGATCTAGCATTTGGGGTTATCTTATTTTCATTTGGATCTTGACCGTAGTCGGTCAATGTGTGTATTTTGGATGATGTATGAATTACATTTATGTATTGTGTGAAGTGGCGATTGTAAGCCAACTCTTTATCCCATTCTTGTTCATTACATGGGATTGTGTGAAGATGACCCTTCTTGCGACAAAACCACTATGCGGTTATGCCTCTAAGTCGTGCCTCGACACGTGGGAGATATAGCCGCATCGTGGGCGTTACATTATCAGGATGAAAACCTTTTTCACATATGCATCGCAACCCCAAACTTTAAGAAACGACAACTTTGGTTTCTTGCCAAACCACAGTTCATAAGATGTCGTCTCAACGGATTTAGATGGCACCCTATTTAATGTGAATGCAGCTGTCTCTAATGCATAACCCCAAAACTATAGTGGTAAATCGGTAAGAAACATCATAGATTGCACTATATCCAATAAAGTACGGTTATGACGTTCGGACACACCATTATGCTGTGGTGTTCCAGGTGGCACGAATTTGTGAAACTATTCCACATTGTTTTAATTGAAGACCAAACTCGTAACTCAAATATTTGTCTCCGCGATCAGATCGTAGAAACCTTATTTTCTTGTCACGATGATTTTCCACTTCACTCTGAAATTCTTTGAACTTTTGAAATGCTTCAGACTTATGTTTCATCAAGTAGATATACCCATATCTGCTCAAATCATCTCTGAAGGTGAGAAAATAACGATATCCGCCACGAGCTTCAATATTCATCGGACCACATACATCTGTATGTATGATTTCCAACAAATCTGTTGCTCTCTCCATAGTTCCGGAGAACGGCGTTTTAGTCATCTTGCCCATGAGGCACGGTTCGCAAGCATCAAGTGATTCATAATCAAGTGATTCCAAAATCCCATCAGTATGGAGTTTCTTCATGCGCTTTACACCAATATGACCTAAACGGCAGTGCCACAAATAAGTTGCACTATCATTATTAACTTTGCATCTTTTGGCTTCATTATTATGAATATGTGTATCACTACGATCGTGATCCAACAAACCATTTTATTGGGTGTATGACCATAGAAGGTTTTATTCGTGTAAACAGAACAACAATTATTCTCTAATTTAAATGAATAACCGTATTGCAACAAACATGATCAAATCATATTCATGCTCAACGCAAACACCAAATAACACTTATTTAGTTTCAACACTAATCCCGAAAGTATAGGGAGTGTGCGATGATGATCATATCAATCTTGGAACTACTTCCAACACACATCGTCACCTCGCCTTTTACTAGTCTCTGTTTATTCTGCAACTCCCGTTTCGAGTTACTACTCTTAGCAACTGAACCAGTATCAAATACCGAGGGGTTGCTATAAACACTAGTAAAGTACACATCAATAACATGTATATCCAATATACCTTTGTTCTCTTTGCCATCCTTCTTATCCACCATATAGTTGGGGTAGTTCCGCTTCCAGTGACCAGTCCCTTTGCAGTAGAAGCACTTAGTCTCAGTCTTAGGACCAGACTTAGGCTTCTTCACTTGAGCAGCAACTTGCTTGCCGTTCTTCTTGAAGTTCCCCTTCTTCCCTTTGCCTTTTTCTTGAAACTAGTGATCTCGTCAACCATCAACACTTGATGTTTTTCTTGATTTCTACCTTCGTCGATTTCAGCATCACGAAGAGCTCAGGAATTACTTTCGTCATCCCTTGCATACTATAGTTTAACACGAAGTTCTACTAACTTGGTGATGGTCACTAGAGAATTCTGTCAATCACTATTTTATCTGGAAGATTAACTCCCACTTGATTCAAGCGATTGTAGTACCCAGACAATCTGAGCACATGCTCACTGCTTGAGCTATTCTCCTCCATCTTTTAGCTATAGAACTTGTTGGAGACTTCATATCTCTCAACTCGGGTATTTGCTTGAAATATTAACTTCAACTCCTGGAAGATCTCATATGATCCATGACGTTCAAAACGTCTTTGAAGTCCCGATTCTAAGCCGTTAAGCATGGTGCACTAAACTATCAAGTAGTCATCATATTGAGCTAGCCAAACGTTCATAACGTCTGCATCTGCTCCTGCAATAGGTCTGTCACCTAGCGGTGCATCAAGGACATAATTCTTCTGTGCAGCAATGAGGATAATCCTCAGATCACGGATCCAATCCGCATCTTTGCTACTAACATCTTTCAACATAATTTTTCTCTAGGAACATATCAAAAATAAACACAGGGAAGCAACAACGCGAGCTATTGATCTACAACATAATTTGCAAAATACTATCAGGACTAAGTTCATGATAAATTGAAGTTTAATTAATCATATTACTTAAGAACTCCCACTTAGATAGACATCCCTCTAATCCTCTAAGTGATCATGTGATCCATATCAACTAAACCATGTCCGATCATCACGTGAGATGGAGTAGTTTCAACGGTGAACATCACTATGTTGATCATATCTACTATATGATTCACGCTCGACCTTTCGGTCTCCGTGTTCCGAGGCCATATCTGCATATGCTAGGCTCGTCAAGTTTAACCTGATATTCCGCGTTTGCAACTATTTTGCACCCGTTGTATTTGAACGTAGAGCCTATCACACCCGATCATCACGTGGTGTCTTAGCACGAAGAACTTTCGCAACGGTGCATACTCAGGGAGAACACTTTTATCTTGAAATTTTAGTGAGAGATCATCTTATAATGCTACCGTCAATCAAAGCAAGATAAGATGCATAAAAGATAAACATCACATGCAATCAATATCAGTGATATGATATGGCCATCATCATCTTGTGCTTGTGATCTCCATCTCCGAAGCACCGTCATGATCACCATCGTCACCGGCTCGACACCTTGATCTCCATCGTAGCGTCGTTGTCGTCTCGCCAACTATTGCTTTTACGACTATCGCTACCGCTTAGAGATAATGTAAAACAATTACATGGCGATTGCATTTCATACAATAAAGCGACAACCATATGGCTCCTGCCAGTTGCCGATAACTCGGTTACAAAACATGATCATCTCATACAATAAAATATAGCATCATGTCTTGACCATATCACATCACAACATGCCCTGCCAAAACAAGTTAGACGTCCTCTACTTTGTTGTTGCAAGTTTTACGTGGCTGCTACGGGCTTAGCAAGAACCGTTCTTACCTACGCATCAAAACCACAACGATAGTTTGTCAAGTTGGTGCTGTTTTAACCTTCGCAAGGACCGGGCGTAGCCACACTCGGTTCAACTAAAGTGAGAGAGACAGACACCTGCCGGTCACCTTTAAGCAACGAGTGCTCATGACGGTGAAACCAGTCTCGCGTAAGCGTACGCGTAATGTCGGTCCGGGCCGCTTCATCTCACAATACCGCTGAACCAAAGTACGACATGCTGGTAAGCAGTATGACTTATATCGCCCACAACTCACTTGTGTTCTACTCGTGCATAGCATCAACGCATAAAACCAGGCTCGGATGCCACTGTTCGGGAACGTAGTAATTTCAAAAAAATTCCTACGAACACGCAAGATCATGGTGATGCATAGCAACGAGAGGGGAGAGTGTTGTCCACGTACCCTCGTAGACCGAAAGCGGAAGCGTTAATCACAACGCGGTTGATGTAGTCGTACATCTTCACGATCCGACCGATCAAGTACCGAACGCACGGCACCTCCGAGTTCACCACACGTTCAGCTCGATGACGTCCCTCGAACTCCAATCCAGCCGAGTGTTGAGGGAGAGTTTTGTCAGCACGACAGCGTGGTGACAATGTTGATGTTCTACCGACGCAGGGCTTCGCCTAAGCTCCACAACGATATTATCGAGGTGTAATATGGTGGAGGGGGGCACCGCACACGGCTAAAATATCGTATATCAATTGTGTGTATAGAGTGCCCCCTGCCCCCATATATAAAGGAGCAAGGGGGAGGCCGGCTGCCTTGGGCGTGCCAAGGAGAGGGGGGAGTCCTCCTCCTAGTAGGAGTAGGACTCCCCTTTCCTAGTCCTACTAGGAAGAGAGGGGGGGAAGGAAAGAGATGGAGAGGGAGAGGGAAAGAGGGGCTGCGCCCCCCTCCCCTAGTCCAATTAGGACTCCTCATGGGAGGGGGCGCGCCACCTCCTGGCTGCTGCCCTCTCTCTCCCCTCAGGCCCACTAAGGCCCAATACTTCCCCCGGGGGTTCCGGTAACCCCTCCGGCACTCCGGTTTTTTCCGAAACTTCTCCGGAACACTTCCGGTGTCCGAATATAGTCGTCCAATATATCAGTCTTTATGTCTGGACCATTTCGAAACTCCTCGTCATGTCCGTGATCACATCCGGGACTCCGAACAACCTTCGGTACATCAAAACATATAAACTCATATTAAAACTGTCATCGTAGCGTTACGCGTGCGGACCCTACGGGTTCGAGAACTATGTCGACATGACCGAGACACCTCTCCGGTCAATAACCAATAGCGGAACCTGGATGCTCATATTGGTTCCCACATATTCTACGAAGATCTTTATCGGTCAAACCGCATAACAACATACGTTGTTCCCTTTGTCATCGGTATGTTACTTGCCCGAGATTCGATCGTCGGTATCTCGATACCTAGTTCAATCTCGTTACCGGCAAGTCTCTTTACTCGTTCTGTAATACATCATCCCGCAACTAACTCATTAGTTACAATGCTTGCAAGGCTTATAGTGATGTGCATTACCGAGTGGGCCCAGAGATACCTCTCCGACAATCAGAGCCTAATCTCCAAATACGCCAACCCAACAAGTACCTTTGGAGACACCTGTAGAGCACCTTTATAATCACCCAGTTACGTTGTGACGTTTGGTAGCACACAAAGTGTTCCTCCGGTAAACGGGAGTTGCATAATCTCATAGTCATAGGAACATGTATAAGTCATGAAGAAAGCAATAGCAGCATACTAAACGATCGAGTGCTAAGCTAACGGAATGGGTCAAGTCAATCACGTCATTCTCCAATGAGGTGATCCCGTTAATCAAATGACAACTCATGTCTATGGCTAGGAAACATAACCATCTTTGATTAACGAGCTAGTCAAGTAGAGGCATACTAGTGACACTCTGTTTTTCTATGTATTCACACATGTATTATGTTTCCGGTTAATACAATTCTAGCATGAATAATAAACATTTATCATGATATAAGGAAATAAATAATACTTTATTATTGCCTCTAGGGCATATTTCCTTCAAAACGTTTATCTTAAAAATGTAACAAGGATTCGTTCCTTGTCGTGGGTTTTACCCACGAACGAAAAACCCGGCAAACACCCCTTTTTCATTAAAAACATCCCATACAGGTACAGTTCCCACGGAATGAAAAACATGAATGAGGAGGATTACAAGTCTCAAATTCTACTAATGCCCGCAGGCTTACAAGTTAAAAAACGATAAGGTGTCCGTAATCCCTTTCTTGTCCCTCTCCTCAGGAGGCAGGTCAAGGAAGCGAAAAGGGCAAAAGGGGCGCCTAGGTGAGCTACGGGTGGCAGAAGACACCAGGAGAACATCTCGGTGGCCCTCCAAAGGCTGGCTGGTGATGGCGGCGCCGGAGGAAGAGCTGGAAGACGAGGCGGCAGGTCGCCAATATGCGACGAAGGCGTCAATGCATGCGTACTCCCACTTCGCGGCCTTGCTGCCCGCCCTCTTCCTCTTTAGCAGCCTCCCAACGCCAGCCGCCCAAGGAGACGGCCCGGAGAAGTTCAAGGAGCTGGCCCCTCCGCCGGCAAACTCTGCCGGAGGAGCGGCCAGGTGCAGATGTTGTTGCTGCCGCACCCGCCCAGACGCGGCGCGCCCGACGCCTAGTCGGACCCGTCATCCTGCCGCCCGCTACCCTCATCGTCGCTGCCGCTGTACTCCTTGTCACTCCCGCTCGAGGAAGAGTCTTCACCATCAGAGGAGCTCTCCACGCAGCACCTTGCACGAGTCCCGAAGTGCCCGAAGACCTTGACAAGGAGGAGGGCACCCTCCGTTAACTTAAAATGGAGAGTGAGCCCCTCCGTCAAGATGTGGATGCGAGCGAAGGTTTTCCACCCTTGGCGAAGGTACATGACATGAGGAGCGGGGAACTCGACGTCGGCCCACGTACCGCTGTTCCCGCAGCCCCTCATGCGCAGCCGCAGCACCTGCGGCGGGTTTACCTCCATTTCCCGCGCAAATGGGGTCGGAAGGCGATGACGATGGCGAGGCGAATGGTGCAGCCTGACGAAGAACTCACGAGGATCGTCCCCGACATGGCCCTCCATCGGAGGAGGGGCCACCGGCGGAGGCGAGGCCGATGCGCCGCCCCGTCCTCTTCCCCGAGCGCCACGACGACCGCGGCCTCGCCCACGGCCTCGCCCCCTTCCCGTACCCCTCACGGTAGGCTCAGCCACCACAGGTCCTTGGGAAGGAGGGACGCGCTGTCGGGCGGCGACCCTCGCCGCCACCGTCGAAGGACCAGGGTTCCCTTTCTCCATGGCGGGTGAGAGGAAGAGGCAGAGGCAGAGGAAGGCGAAGATGGACGAGAACGGAATGCCATCCCCCACCCTCTCTTTATAAAGGAGTAGGGTCGAGGCTCGGCCGCCCCGTTTGGCCAATCCGAGCCACCGAGGGCGCGGGGAATCAGGACCGACCCGCTGCTCCAATCAGCAACGGCCCAGTTACCCACCTCCACCGCCCGACGCTTCAGACGTATGGAGGACGCGTGGCGAACGTGCAGAATCGAGGGGACGGGTGAAACAACCTTTCCCCGACCCCGTGATTATGGGGGATGGGCCTCCTCCCCCATTTACTGCAACGTGACGCATGCGTGCGGGAATCGCCCCGCGCGTAACCCCCACGTCACGCCCGACCCCCACGTCGTGCGCGGATCGTGGGGAAGCGCAGCGGGCGGAAGAATTACCGCGGTAAAAACCGCCCCGCCTACCTGCGCACCGTTCTTGGGCCTGGCCCAACAACGTACTGCGCTTATGTGTGGCCTAGGCCCAGAGGCTCCTGTCGGTGTACAAAAGTAGGGGCTCTCCTTTTGACCCCTTTACTTGTGCACGGGCAGTCGAGGCCGCGCGCCACGGCCACACCTGGCGAGGCCAGGGAGGTGAACCGAGGTAAGTCCAGAATTAAAACAATGCCAAGGCCAAGACCACAAAGAGCAGAGGGACAAAGCAGGTTTCCCCGGCAAGGTCCTTTCCGGGGGTAGCCTCCGCAGCCCCGGCAAGACCCTTGCCGGGGCAGCTCGCCCCAACACCAACAGAGCGAGCCACCCTTGAGCCCATGGCCTCCGACGCTATCTGCGCTAGGCCAGGGCTCGGGAGGCACCTCTATGGTGGCATGCAGATCTTTGTGAAGACAAGAACAACACTCTTGATAAGAAGAGTGAGAAGCAAAGTGCCTCGTCAAGATCCTTGCCGAGGGAATCCACAAGGCCCCCGGCAAGATCCTTGCCTGGGATGACCACGACACCACGGCAAGACCCTTGCCGGAAGCATCCGCGAGGCCGCAGCCAGGCCCGCACCCGCCAAGGTTCCCACCGCCGACTCCATGCAGCTGCCAGCCCACCAGCCGGCGCCCCGCAACCGTAGAAGGGATCCCCTTGATCCCATAGGTGTCGTTTCTCACCGACACAAGTGAAGATCATGAGCATAATATTTCTTTCTCTCAAATTAATTTAAGTGAAACAAGAGACAATTTCTTCAAAAAATACTAAAGCACACCATGCTCAAAAAGGTATAAGTGAAGCACTAGAGCAATTCCATAGAAAAGAGCTTCGTTGACGGGATGTGCATGCCGCTTACCTAGCCTCCCTGGCAACTATTTGTGGACTCTATTTATTTAAAAACTTTCAGATCTAAGTACTTTATTAAAACAGCAAGCAAAAGAAAATAAAATGACATTCCAAGGATAGCACAACTCATGTGAAGAAGCAAAAACTTAGGCTCAACCGATACTAACCGGTAATTGTTGAAGATGAAAGGTGGGATGCCTACCGGGGCATCCCCAAGCTTAGATGTTTGAGACTTATTGAATATTATCTTGGGATGCCTTGGGCATCCCCAAGCTTTAGCTTTTATGTCTCCTTAATTCTTCTCATATCACGGTTTTACTAAATCTCAAAAGCTTCATCCACACAAAACTCAACAAGAACTCGTGAGATAAGTTAGTATAAAGCAATGCAAAAACCTTATCATTCTCTACTGTAGAAAATCACTAAAATTATTATTCAACATTGCATACTAAATGCCTATGCATATTTAATACTCCTATCGTCAAATAGAATCATTAAACAAGCAAACATATGCAAACAATGCAAACATAACAGCAATCTGCCAAACCAGTACAGTCTGTAAAGAATGCAAGATTCATCATACTTCCCTGACTCCAAAAATTATTAAAATTATACCACACTGTATAAAATTTATCAGATCTTATTATGCAAAAAGTTTCAACATTTTATCACATTCTTACTTTTCTAGGGAATTTTTGCAAAAGCGATAAACTTTCTGTTTTCAAACAGCAACATGTACACAAGCAAAATAAGCAAGGTAAAGGCTATCCTTGACATTTTTATTTAAATGAAAGATGCAAAACATTATTATAAATAACAGCAAGCAAATACTAACAAAATGAATTGACGCTCCAAGAAAAAAACATATCATGTGACGAATAAAAATATAGCTCAAAGTAAGGTTACCGATAATGTTGGAGACGAAAGAGGGGATGGCTTCCAGGGCATCCCCAAGCTTAGTTGCTTGGATATTCCTTGAATATTGCCTTGGGGGTGCCTTGTGCATCCCCAATCTTAGGGTCTTGTCACTCCTTATTCTCCTCATATCGATGTCTCACCCAAAACTTGAAAACTTCAATCACACAAAACCTAACGGAACTTCGTGAGATAGGTTAGTATGATAAAGAGCAAACCATTTCACTTTGGTACTGTCAAAAACAAGATTCATAATTGTTTACACACAATGCCTACTGTAGAATATCATTTCCAAAATTTATATTGAGCAATATAAGCCATAGAAACTAGGCTACAAGCAAACTATGCATTGAAAACAGAATCTGTCAAAAACAGAATAGTCCGTAGTAATCTGTACTCAAACCATACTGATGCTACTCCAAAAATTCTGAAAAATTAGGACCACGTGAGAAATTTGTATATTAATCTTCTGCCAAAAGAATCAACTCAAAATCACTCCTCTGTTAAAAATGAGAATTATTTTCGTGAGCGCATAAGTTTTTGTTTTTCAGCAAGATCAAAGCAACTATCACCCAACATGATCTAAAGCCTTTACTTGGCACTTTATTGAAACAAAAGCAATAAAACATGATTACTACAATAGCATAATCATGTGAAAACACAAAAACAGTAGGTAAAAGTGTTGGGTTGTCTCCCAACAAGCGCTTTTCTTTAATGCCTTTTAGCTAGGCATGATGAGTTCAATGATGCTCGCATCAAAGATAAGAATTGAAACACAAAGAGAGCATCATGAAGCATATGCCTAGCACATTTAAGCCTAACCCACTTCCTATGCATAGGTATTTTGTGAGCAAACAAGTTATGGAAACAAGAATCAACTAGCATAGGAAGGTAAAACAAGTGCAACTTCAAAAATTTCAACATAAAGAGAGGAAACTTGATATTATTGAAATATGTAAAAGCATATGTTCCTCTCCCATAGTAATATTCAGTAGCATCATGAATGAATTCAACAATATAACTATCACATAAAGCATTATTTTCATGATGCATAAGCATATAAATTTTACTACTCCCCACATAAGAAAATTTGTTCTCATCAATAGTAGTGGGAGCAAACTCAACAAAATAACTATCATGAGATTGAAAATTAAAATCATGATGACAAGCTTCATGGTTATCATTATTCAATATGGCATACATGTCATCACCATAATCATCATAAATAGGAGGCATGCTTTCATCATAATAAATTTTTCTTGGGGGAGCAAAAATATCATCTTCATCAAACATAGCATCCCCAAGTTTATGGCTTTGCATATCATTAGCATCATGGATATTCAAAGAGTTCATACTAACAACATTGCAATCATGCTCATCATTCAAATATTTTGTGCCAAACATTTTATTGACTTCTTCTTCGAACAATTGAGCACAATTCTCCGATCCATCATTTTCAAGAAAGATATTATACACATGATAGAAAGATATTATAAAGATGATCAATAATATGATGCAACCTCAATTCCATTTTTTATGTAGTTTACTTTTATAAACCAAACTAGTGATAAAACAAGAAACTAAAAGATTCAATTGCAAGATCTAAAGATATACCTTCATGCACTCACGTCCCCGGCAACGGCGCCAGAAAAGAGCTTGATGTCTACTACACAACTTTATTCTTGTAGACACGTGTTGGGCCTCCAAGCGCAGAGTTTTGTAGGACAGTAGCAATTTTACCTCAAGTGGATGACCTAAGGTTTATCAATCCATGGGAGGCATAGGATGAAGATAGTTTCTCTCAAGCGACCTTGCAACCAAATACAAGAAATCTCTTGTGTCCCCAACACACCCAATACAATGGCAAATTGTATAGGTGCACTAGTTCAGCGAAGAGGTGGTGATAAAAGTGTAATATGAATGGTAGAAATATAATTTTATAATCTAAATAAATAAAAACAGCAAGGTAGCAAATAGTAAACGGGCACAAAAATGGTACTGCAATGCTTGAAAACAAGGCCTAGGGTCCGTACATTCACTAGTGCAACCTCTCAACAATGCTAATATAATTGGATCATATAATCATCCCTCAAAGTGTGATGAAGAACCACTCAAAACTTCCTATCTAGCGAAGAACATAAGACGGATTTGTTTGTAGGGTACGAAACCACCACTACAAAAAAAGACACATCCGTGACATTTTGGGCCGAACGAATTTTTTTCTGTCATACTTATGACACTTCTATGACGATAATTGTGAAAAAACCCAGTATCATCATAAATGTGGTGGGCTCCTACTTCTATGACAAAAAATCATGACAGAAAATGGGCTTGTCGTCCTGGGTGGGCCGGAGACGCAGCTGCGTGACATTCTTTGGGCCGTCCATGACGGAGACAACCATGGTAGAAGCGAGGGCGAGGAAAATATCGGGGGAGTTCCCGATTACGGTGGGTGGTCGGGGGCTGAGCGATGCGCAATTCTCTTGTACGTACGCGTGTGTGTGCGAGGCGTTGCGCTCTAACTGAACCCGAGTGAGGCGTTGGGCTCTAAGTGAAACCGAGCGATTGCACTGCAGGCTACGCGTTACTAAACCCGAGTGATCAATCGATGGCTATTTACTGAACCCGATCGAGCGATTCCTTCGCTACTGCTGCTAACTAAAGCCGATCGATGCTGCCTCTGGATGAACAGTGAGCGTTGTTGGGGGGTTTAGATGAACAGGAACCCGTAGTAGTAGAGGCCGTTGCCGCTGGATGAATAATACCCCGATCGATCGAGCCGGTGGATGAACAGGACCCCATGGAGGGCTGGATGAACAGGACCCCGTGGAGGGCTGGTTGAACAGTAGCCGGTGGAGGGCTGGTTGAACAGTAGCCGGTGGAGGGATGGATGAGCAGTAGCCCGTCGAGGGGTGGTTGAACAGGACCCCCGTGGAGAGGGCTGGTTGAACAGTAGCCGGTGGAGGAGCGCGCGGTGGAGGCTGGATGAACAGGAGCCCCTGGATGAACAGGAGCAGGTGGAGGCTGGAGGAGGTCGACGGTGGATGAACAGTAGCCCATGGAGGCTGGAGGAGGTCGACGGTGGAGATGAACAGTATCCCGTGGAGTCCCGTTTTGCGGTACGCCACACCCCACCCAATGAACATGACCCCCGTTTCGACCGTAGCGCTCCAACACAAGTCCGTTTCCTCCGTTTTGCGGTACGCCACACCCCTCCCGATCAACAGGACCCCGTTTTGACTGTAGGAGGTCTGTTTCCTCCGTTTTGCGGTATGCCAGACCCCTCCCGATGAACAAGATCCCGTTTCCACCATGGTCGGTCAAACACAAGGCGGTTTCCTCCATTCTGCGATACGCCAGGCCTCGTTTCCATCGCCTGTTCCGTCGAAGCCGGTTGGCTCCCGATGAACAGCACGTGTTCCGTTGCCTCCCGATGAACACGACGCATTCCGTTGCCTCCCCATGAACACGACGACAACGCAGTTTCTCCGTTCCGACCCAGCCATGTACGCGAGCCCTGGCCATACGTATGCAAGAGTAGGCATTCGAGACCCCGCCCGTATGTACGTACGTTGCCGTATTTTCTTTCTTGCACCCACATGCGCGCCTCTACTACCACACGTGCGCGCCTCTACTACCACACGTGCCCTTCTTTGCACGGCCACGGTTCATCGGTGCAGCCTGCAGACAGACCGATCGACCAGTATGTACGTACACGTTCGCGACCAGAATGACAATGCTACGTACGCTTCGACCGGGTGGGTCCCGACTGTCAGGCACTTCCTTGCGTGTGAAGATTGTCAGGACCCCGATTCTAAGTCACACCGATCTAGCCTGTAACACCTCATATCACTTTGCGGCCTCACGCACGGTATTCCCACGGGTGTCGTCTTACCATGGCCCGGGACCGTTTGCGACTTTTGGCTCACGTATATGATAGTGTCGCTAGCATCCATATCACAGAGAACCCGGGCCGACATGACTAGTCGTGAACCCAAAGTGGCACTAACTTATGGGGACATGCATACTTTAATCAACATCGAGCATGTCGGTCAGCAGCGTGTGAATCCAGGTTATAGCACTGGGCTAACAGGACTCCGGGAACCCGGGCAGTAGCAGGCTAGGCAGGACTCCCAGATGTCACCGCGTGACATTTCCCTGAAGGGACAGACACAGGAACGAAGTGAATCACATGCCGGCCAGTCAAGTGTTCCGGAGCAGTAGTGCTGGGCTAGCAGGACTCCGGTGAACCGGGCTGTAGCGGACTACTATGGCTCATGGAAGCACAAGACTACATTTCCCCATAAGAGAGGCTACCAAGGATAAACAACTAGGTTGTTGGATCCCACACATACCAAGCATTTCAATCATACACACAATATGCTCGATATGTGCAAATACAACATGGCATCACAACAAGACTCTACGACTCAGAGTATTTATTCATTAGGCTCCGAAGAGCCAGATATTACAAACATGGGTCTGATGACCCAACATTCAGAGCATACAAGTCAGAGCACATGCGGAAGCTTAACATGTCTGAGTACAGACATCTACAAATGAAAAAGGTTGAGAAGCCTGACTATCTACAAGATCCTGCCGAGGTCACAAGAGCGTAGCTGAGGTAACAAGCTAAACGTCGAAGTCCACGCGGAACTACTAGCGATACTGAAGTCTCTCTGCAAAAACATAAAATAGGCAAACGTGAGTACAAATGTACCCAGCAAGACTTACATCAGATCTAGCTACATATGCATCGGTATCAACAAAGGGGTGGTGGAGTTTGACTGCAGCAAGCCAGCTTTGACTCGGTGGCTATCCTAACCTACGACTGCAAGTAACTCTTTTGAGGTGGCGCACACGAGTCCACATATTCACCATATCAATACACCACTATGGATCCGCTCCCGTCTCCCTACGAGAACGCCATCCATAGCACTCACGCTTATCTTGCGCATTTTAGAGTATCCACTTCACTTGTCTATGAACTGTACATGCAACCCAGAAGTCCTTTACCGCGGACACGGCTATTCGAATAGATGATGTTAACCCTACAGGGGTGTACTTCTTCACACACGCTCTCGCCACTTACCACCATGTACACGTCGTGTATCTCGGCAACCTTCAAGCGGAAGCCTGGCGAGGGAGTCGGCCACGGCCTGACTAACCACACAAGTCTCTTGTCCAGGTTTATCGCCTATTCGGGTTCCATCCGCAAGGAGATCCGGCCGGGGTGTCGCTCACGGCCCCAAACGATGTGTACAGGGTTCCAAGCCCGCCAAACGGGCGGCGCTTGGCATACCTGGCCATGGTGCCTAGTCTGACCCAAGCCCACCTGTACCGGGTGCCACTTGGTAGACTACTAACACAACCTACAAACACCAGAAACTAGTTGCAACTCCTGGACAGAGATCAAGTTGATTAATAAGCCGAGAGGGGCCGAGTTACCGGAACCCAATGTGTGGTAGTAACTGTTCATGGATCACAAACACAGAACTCAGTTCCTGAGGACGGCTACAATGAGACAACCCACCATGTACTCCTACATGGCCTCTCACTGCTACCTTTACCAAATCGTGTTCACACACTTAGCTCTCAACAGTACGACATGTTAACCACATTCCAATTCATCCCCGATGAATCAGACCTGACTCAACTCTAAGCAGTAGCAGGCATGACAAACAAGCATGAATGAGTAGGCACATCAGGGCTCAAACAACTCCTACTCATGCTAGTGGGTTTCATCTATTTACTGTGGCAATGACAGGTCATGCAGAGGAAAGGGGTTCAACTACCGCAGCATGTAACAGTTGAGTCGTTGTTGTCCTAATGCAGTAAAAGAGAGCAGGAGCGAGAGAGTGGGATTGTATCGGAATGAACAAGGGGGTTTTGCTTGCCTGGCACTTCTGAAGATAGTATAGTTCTTCATCGGTGTCATCGAACTCATCGTCGGAACCACGTCTATCGACAGGGGGCAAACACCGGCAAACAAGGAAGAACACAATCAATGCAATGCACAATATGATGCATGATCATGACATGGCAATATGCTGTGGTTTGAGCTAATGCAACTAGCAGCAAGTTAAATGGAGTTGGTTTGAATCTAAGATTCAAATTCAAACTCCATATAGGACATTTCAAATGCCATTAATTCAAATTGTTGTATACAGCAGCTTTAAGTTGTTCAAACATGCATGATAATGCCATAAACAGATTCTTTGGATTTTTCTGATCATTTTTCATATATAAATTATTTGATTTGGAGCTACGGTTGATTTTCTGGAATTCCTGATTAATAATAAATACAGAAATTGTATTACTGCATCAGCATTAGGTCATGCTGACCTCAGCAGGTCAACAGGCGCCGTCCAGGTCAAACCTGACCAGTGTGGCCCACTAGTCAGTGATTCAGTTAGCTAACTAAGTTAATTAGAACTAAACTAATCCTAACTAAATGTCAGCAGGGCTAGGCCCACACGTCAGTGACCTGGGGGGGTCATTAGCACTAACCTAAACGGGGTTAGGCCGGCGTTTAGCCACCGGCGACAGCAGACGCGGTGGGGCACTCAGGCACGGGCTGTGGTGCCCCGTTCGCAGCGTGGCTGGGCTCGTTCGAGAGCCCAGACCAGCGCGCGTCGGGCGGTGGCGCCAGTCGGTCCTGGGGTGGCCAGAGGCGTCGGCGAGGAGCTCAGCCACGGCGGCCGGAGCTCGGGTGAGGTGCGAGCGCGCGAACGCGACGGGAAAGAGAGGGTTACAGCACAGGAGCTCACAGCGATCATGTAGAGGTGGTCAACGAGCTTGGGAAGGCGGCGAGGTGAGCGCGGGGTCGCCGGCGATCTCAGGTGCCGTAGGTTGAAGAAGGGGTCGATGCAGGCGCTGCGGTGCATCCCCGGTTGCGTTGGTCGTCGAGGAGGGAGACGGAGCCGCGACAATTCTCCTGGACACGCTGGATGGGCGAGGGAGGGCCTGTGGCCGTGGTGGTGCTAGTCGGCGGCGACGACTGCGCTCAGGTGAGCTCAGGGGAGAGAGCCAGGGGAGGGGAGAGAGAGCAGCGAGTGAGGGAGAGGAGACAGGGTCTTCGGGCGTCTCCGTGGCGCTGGTAGAAGGCCCGGGGCTCCTAGGTGGAAGCAGGAGGTGGCCGGGGGCTCTCGAGCGCGCGCCACGCCTCGCCTCTGCCTTCTGGCAGAGGTGGCAATGGGGCCAATGGGCTGGGCTGTGCTGGGCCGAACCAGTAGGCGCCAGGTAAGTGGCCAGGTACTTCTCTCTCTCTCTCTCTCTCTCTCTCTCTCTTTCCTAATTCAGTTTCTGTTTTCTGTTTTTCTGTAATTGTTTTGACTTAATTAAAATGCTAAGGCATTTTCAAAAAATCCTGGAAATATTTGTGGGCACTGTTGAAATTATTCCCAACAGCCCTCAACTAGTTTCAGAATTATTAGAGCATTTAAATTATTTATAGGATTTAAATGCCCCAATTCAAATACAATATGAGTTAATTCAAAAATCCAGAAATGACCTAGAAATATGTTCATCATTTTTGGCAGAGGTTTTTACCTTTATCAGAAATGATGAACATTTCCAAAGGGCATTTTGGGTTTATTTAAAACATTTCTTTGTGATCCTAGTTGGATTTCATTTGGTGCTAGGGTTTGAACATCCCCATTTCAAGTTTAGGCAAAATTAAACATGATGCACACATGAAGCTAGCATAGTGCAATGCCAGGAGCTAGGGATGTGACAACTCACCCCTACTAAACAAGAATCTCGTCCCGAGATTCAAGCATAGGGTAAGATGAAGGGGGGACGCAACTAACACCATCTTCACGATCCAGGTTGCAATTCAAAAGGACGTTGATTCGATCATCATCTTTGTCTCGATGTCTTTCTCTGAGAACTCCATCTAACATGACAACGAGAGGAAAGGAAAAATTCTAGAAGAATTGATCTTCTCAAAGATCGAGCAACTCAGGATCAACTCATGGAGTGAGACATTGAAACATCTCTTGAGCTGACACACAAGACACACATCAAGAGGGATGGAAAGATGACGGAAGTTCAATTTGGTAGGCAACAATTCCACGCTTGAGGAGATGGTGAATGGTTTCAAGATAGCGATGAAATAATTGCCATGATTCCATAACGGGGCACCTTAGAGAAGGTGACTCATAGAATTATTCCCTTAAGTGGCAAAAAGAATTACTTTTGATACCTAGATCACTGAAACTCCTTATACTAGCCTAAGGCAAATCACAATTGATCGTTTGAACGTATTCGAAAGAATGGCATGCTCAGTTTGGAAAGGAAACTAGAGTTATAAGACAACTCGGCAAACGGAAGGTACATTCCAATTGATACCGAGGATATAACTTAGTGTCTGAGCATGCTCTCAAGAACTTGAGCATTTCCATATTCATTAGGGTCTTACCAACATCCATGCCGAGGATCCTGACGACACATCATACTACCATGATGAATAGTGGTGGATGATGCAGATGCAAAGGAGGAAGACACTTTCTCATATTTTACCTTGACGACGCCAAGGAAAACAAAATCTGGATGATCGACCGAGAGACATTTAGCACTCCGCTTGTAATGTTCTCCCTGATGTTCTAGCATAACCCATTTATTGATATGGTTTGGTATCTAGAACATCAAGTAAAAGGTCGGACTTCGGGAGCACAAGAATCCATAAGGAACAATTACAGAAGTAAATCCTACGTAATCCTTATGGGGAGGTGGCCAACTTCCTCAATCAAGATACTACAATGATAGGTCTTCCGGCTGGGTGTGTTGGCCACGACATCCACTTTACCGGGTTACAGAGACCATTATTATAGTTCTTGGGAAACGTTCCAACCATCATATCTGCCTAAGATTCAGATCTGGTTGGGGTCAGGACATTCCAGACTCATCAAGTCTAGAAAAAAAAGGAAAGCTTGCAACACAAACCGACGAGATAACGTTGCGAGATTCTCGGGAAATGAACTATGATAGCAAGCTCCAAAACATGAGCTGGTTCTGCTACAAACCTGTGAACACGCTGTCCAAAACAAGCATGACCACGTAGTAGTCTTATAATAAAACACTACCGAGTTCAGGTGGGGAACCATCATCGAGGATATCGAAGTCCTTGTATAAGCCCCGGGTCTTAAGAAGGAGCTTCTTTTCCTTGAACAAATCAATCAGTGGCTTGGTGTGCTAGGGAATACATATGGAGTGGAGGTAATTAATCTACCAAACCATAGAATACATTCGCACATGCATAACTGACTTGGGATGGTACCAGAGGAAACAAAAACAATCTTTCTCGAACTCACGGCGGCAACTTGCACCAAATGCACGTGAATTCGAGGAAGTCACTTCTTCCATGCAAGCATAAACTTCATGAACGGAACACGAAGGCATTGCTTACAAAGTTTTCAACACTAGGTTGATGTTCAACATGAACCATGGGGGAGACAAAATGCTACTGATGGGCTCAACAGCATCTCATCGGAATTTTCCATATCACTGGAATTCCACCATCATGTGAACAATGTGATAGCATTGGTCAGACCAAAGGATGTAATGGTGTATGCTCGAGGGATCAACCACGAGTAAGACAACATTACGAACATCGTTTGTTCTGATTTGATTTGAGGATAGCCCACACTCAAATCAAAGTTTGGGCAAGACAATAGATCCAATAACTGATCAAGACCAATCGATGAAGATATCATCTTTCTTCAACACACAGACACACAAAAAGATATCCCTTAACATGAACTAAGTCAGACAAGCTTTTATCTTCCAACACTCCAAGTTGTTGTTTGGCTTAACCAACTAGCTCAGGGGTATCCAACACAGATTCTTAGAGAGAGAGTGGTTTATTGGAAAACCAACTTGATCACGAACTCAACATATCGGTCAGGGGACGACCTGGTGATACTTCTGTGAAGATATCCGGAAAATCACGAACCACCGGTATGTTTCTAAGCTCGAGAACAATCTTGCTTCTCAGGGCAAGACGATATGATCAGAAGAGCAAAGGTTTGACAAAATCCTAACTCATCGATCGAAGAGTGCACCATAAAAAATGGACTAGGTAGCACGATCAGTCCTAGGATGGTGATTCAATAACCAACACACTAAGAATGAGAATAATGTCCTTTAACTACCAAGCAACGCAGTTGCTAGGAGTATTGATTTCACACATCACAGTTCACTTGTCGGCATTCCGGTTACAACAACACGAGGACCGAGGAATGAATGATGATGGTGAGAAGTATCACTGCATCAAGAATCCATAAGAGATGGTGCAATTCCTATGATATTCTTGACATAAATAGGGTAATACTCCAAGGTAGAACAGATCAAAAGCTGGCTTGGCATTTGATCTGCGGAATACAACTACTTTGACCCAATCCTGGATATGGATGAGGTACTGGAGTTTGTTTCTCCTAGTCATCCGGAATAGAATGGCTTGACGGACCACAAGAATAATAGGCATCGATGAACACGATCGCACACTACTCTCGACTATCAATTGATAGATGAAGGTCGGAATATAACTGAGGGGGGGGGGACTCAGAGAACATATGATTGTCTGAGTTGTGGATGCATAGATTAGTATGTCGAACGAGTTCAACATATTTCTTCTGGATAACCCATGCAGAAGGTAGAATTGGTAGAGTCACAATAGAATGGAGAACTCATCAAGAGCACTCTTGTTGTGATCTTTTGGTTCAAAAGAACTTCTGCCAAGAATGGTTCATGGTATTTGGAAGAAAGATATACCACGGACCTCGAGGACTATTGCAAAGGTTACTAATATCCTAAAGGGACTAGCAAACTCTATAAACACGAAGTAAGTAGGATGAATCTCGGGTCCAAAACCCAGAAGTAGAATACCTACATACTAAGTGGCATTACGGGATGCTTTCAAGAATGATGACCAGAATCATCACACTGGAACACGGAACATGGCTAGATTACTAGGTGATACTCTAGACATCTAGGGTCATAATAATAGCTCCAACATATACGTCGAGGCAATGGAATACCTCAACTCAACAATTAGTGTGATTAACCTGGCCTAAAGGAACAACAAAACCAGAGGGAAAGGATTTTGCAAATGCATCAGATGGTTTAGAAACCTGGGATGACTCGGACAGCATAACGGCTGTAAATGCTCAAAATGATTTGAGACATTCACAAGGATTTGCATAGTCACTTGACAAAATCATATCAAGGTTCTGGTTCAACTGACAACATACTAAAAGTAGTAGGAACTGAACTGAGGCTTACATCCATCAATCCTATAACTCTACGGATTAGTAACACGTGATCCTGATAGAAAGATGAGAAGCCTAGTCCTTAATCCCCGTAGGAAGAAGAGGTTGACTCAGATCAGAAGGGCATAAGGTAAAGGAGTAAAAAGAGCCTTACGTTCCCTTCCACAATCAATTCCCTTATATAACTAAAGCATTTCTAGACTCAACTTCGACCAGTTTGGCTTGGTAATCCTACATGCAGTCAGGCTCTGATACCAAAGCAGTCAGGACCCCGATTCTAAGTCACAACGATCTAGCCTGTAACACCTCGTATCACTTTGCGGCCTCACGCACGGTATTCCCACGGGTGTCGTCTTACCATGGCCCGGGACCGTTTGCGCCTTTTGGCTCACATATATGATAGTGTCGCTAGCATCCATATGACAGAGAACCCGGGCCGACATGACTAGTCGTGAACCCAAAGTGGCACTAACTTACGGGGACATGCATACATGAATCAACATCGAGCATGTCGGTCAGCAGCGTGTGAATCCAGGCTGTAGCACTGGGCTAACAGGACTCCGGGAACCCGGGCTGTAGCAGGCTAGGCAGGACTCCGGATGTCACCGCGTGACATTTCCTCGAAGGGACAGACACAGGAACAAAGTGGATCACATGCCGGCCAGTCAAGTGTTCCGGAGCAGTAGTGCGGGGCTAGCAGGACTCCGGTGAGCCGGGCTGTAGCGGACTACTATGGCTCATGGAAGCACAAGACTACATTTCCCCAAAAGAGAGGCTACCAAGGATAAACAACTAGATTGTCGGATCCCACACATACCAAGCATTTCAATCATACACACAATATGCTCGATATGTGCAAATACAACATGGCATCACAACAAGACTCTACGACTCAGAGTATTTATTCATTAGGCTCCGAAGAGCCAGATATTACAAACATGGGTCTGATGACCCAACATTCAGAGCATACAAGTCAAAGCACATGCGGAAGCTTAACATGTCTGAGTACAGACATCTACAAATGAAAAAGGCTGAGAAGCCTGACTATCTACAAGATCCTGCCGAGGGCACGAGATCGTAGCTAAGGTAACAAGCTAAATGTCGAAGTCCACGCGGAACTACTAGCGAGACTGAAGTCTCTCTGCAAAAACATAAAATAGCCAAACGTGAGTACAAATGTACCCAGCAAGACTTACATCAGATCTAGCTACATATGCATCGGTATCAACAAAGGGGTGGTGGAGTTTGACTGCAGCAAGCCAGCTTTCACTCGGTGGCTATCATGAACTACGACTACAAGTAACTCTTTTGAGGTGGCGCACACGAGTCCACATATTCACCATATCAATACACCACTATGGATCCGCTCCCGTCTCCCTACGAGAACGCCATCCATAGCACTCACGCTTATCTTGCGCATTTTAGAGTATCCACTTCACTTGTCTATGAACTGTACAGGCAACCCAGAAGTCCTTTACTGCGAACACGGCTATTCGAATAGATGATGTTAACCCTGCAGGGGTGTACTTCTTCACACACGCTCTCGCCACTTACCACCATGTACACGTCGTGTATCTCGGCAACCTTCAAGCGGAAGCCTGGCGAGGGAGTCGGCCACGGCCTGACTAACCACACAAGTCTCTCGTCTAGGTTTATCGCCTATTCGGGTTCCATCCGCAAGGAGATCCGGCCGGGGTGTCGCTCACGGCCCCAAACGATGTGTACAGGGTTCCAAGCCCACCAAACGGGCGGCGCTTGGCATACCCGGCCACGGTGCCTAGTCTAACCCAAGCCCACCTGTACCGGGTGCCACTTGGTAGACTACTAACACAACCTACAAACACCATAAACTAGTTGCAACTCCTGGACAGAGATCGAGTTGATTAATAAGCCGAGAGGGGCTGAGTTACTGGAACCCAATGTGTGGTAGTAACTGTTCATGGATTACAAACACAGAACTCAGTTCCTGAGGACGGCTGCAATGAGACAACCCACCATGTACTCCTACATGGCCTCTCACCGCTACCTTTACCAAATCGTGTTCACACACTTAGCTCTCAACAGTACGACATGTTCACCACATTCCAATTCATCCCCGATGAATCAGACCTTACTCAACTCTAAGCAATAGCAGGCATGACAAACAAGCATGAATGAGTAGGCACATCAGGGCTCAAACAACTCCTACTCATGCTAGTGGGTTTCATCTATTTATTGTGGCAATGACAGGTCATGCAGAGGAAATGGGTTCAACTACCGCAGCATGTAACAGTTGAGTCGTTGTTGTCCTAATGCAGTAAAAGAGAGCAGGAGCGAGAGAGTGGGATTGTATCAGAATGAACAAGGGGGTTTTGCTTGCCTGGCACTTCTGAAGATAGTATAGTTCTTCATCGGTGTCATCGAACTCATCGTCCGAACCACGTCTATCGAGAGGGGGCAAACACCGGCAATCAAGGAAGAACACAATCAATGCAATGCACAATATGATGCATGATCATGACATGGCAATATGTTGTGGTTTGAGCTAATGCAACTAGCAGCAAGTTAAATGGAGTTGGTTTGAATCTGAGATTCAAATTCAAACTCCATATATGACATTTCAAATGCCATTAATTCAAATTGTTGTATACAGCAGCTTTAAGTTGTTGAAACATGCATGATAGTGCCATAAACAGATTCTTTGGATTTTTCCGATCATTTTTCATATATAAATTATTTGATTTGGAGCTACGGTTGATTTTATATGAATTTTTGAAGTTTATAACATTTTCTGGAATTCCTGATTAATAATAAATCCAGAAAATGTATTACTGCGTCAGCATTAGGTCATGCTGACCTCAGCAGGTCAACAGGCGCCGTCCAGGTCAAACCTGACCAGTGGGGCCCACTGGTCAGTGACTCAGTTAGCTAACTGAGTTAATTAGAATTAAACTAATCCTAACTAAATGTCAGCAGGGCTAGGCCCACACGTCAGTGACCTGGGGGCGTCATTAGCACTAACCTAAACGGGGTTAGGCCGGCGTTTAGCCGCCGACGGCAGCAGACGCGGCGGGGCACTCGGGCACGGGCTGTGGTGCCCCGTTCGTAGCGTGGCTGGGCTCGTTCGAGAGCCCAGACCAGCGCGCGTCGGGCGGTGGCGCCAGTCGGTCTTGGGGTGGCTGGAGGCGACGGCGAGGAGCTCGGCCGCAGCGGCCGAAGCTCGGGTGAAGTGTGAGCGCGCGAACGCGAGGTGAAAGAGAGGGTTACAGCACAGGAGCTCACAGCGATCACGTAGAGGTGGTCAACGAGCTTGGGGAGGCGGCGAGGTGAGCGCGGGGTCGTCAGTCATCTCAGGTGCCGTAGGTTGAAGAAGGGGTCGATGCAGGCGCTGCGGTGCGTCCCCGGTTGCGTTGGTTGTTGTGGAGGGAGACGGAGCCGCGACAATTCTCCTGGACACGCTGGATGGGCGAGGGAGGGCCGGTGGCCGCGGTGGTGCTAGTCGGCGGCGACGGCTGCGCTCGGGTGAGCTCAGGGGAGAGAGCCACGGGAGGGGAGAGAGAGCAGCGAGTGAGGGAGAGGGGACAGGGGCTTCGGGCGTCTCCGTGGCGCTGGTAGAAGGCCCGGGGCTCCCAGGTGGAAGCAGGAGGTGGCCGGCGGCTCTCGGGCGCGCGCCACGCCTCGCCTCTGCCTTCTGGCAGAGGTGGGAGATGACTGGCAACGGGGCCAATGGGTTGGGCTGTGCTGGGCCGAACCAGTAGGCGCGAGGTAAGTGGCCAGGTACTTCTCTCTCTCTCTTTCCTAATTTGGTTTCTGTTTTCTATTTTACTGTAATTGTTTTGACTTAATTAAAATGCTAAGGCATTTTCAAAAATCCTGAAAATATTTGTGGGCACTGTTGAAATTATTCCCAACAGCTCTCAACTAGTTTCAGAATTATTAGAGCATTTAAATTATTTATAGGATTTAAATGCCCCAATTCAAATACAATATGAATTAATTCAAAAATCCAGAAATGACCTAGAAATATGTTCATCATTTTTGGCAGAGGTTTTTACCTTTATCAGAAATGATGAACATTTCCAAAGGGCATTTTGGGTTCATTTAAAATATTTCTTTGTGATCCTAGTTGGATTTCATTTGGTGCTAGGGTTTGAACATCCCCATTTCAAGTTTAGGCAAAATTTAAACATGATGCACTCATGAAGCTAGCCTAGTGCAATGCCAGGAGCTAGGGATGTGACAAAGATGTAGCTGGTGGGTCCCAGCAGTCAGGGGGCGAATAGTTTTTTTTGCCCATAATATGGACGCACTTCCTTGCGTGCGAAGATGTAGCTGGTGGGTCCCAGCAGTCAGGGGGCGAATCGTTATTTTTGCCCGTAATATGGACGCACTTCCTTGCGTGCGAAGATGTAGCTTGTGGGTCCCAGCAGTCAGGGGAAAACGTTTTTTTGCGAAATACAGTGGCCCGTCCAGTGCGTCCCTGCTGTCAGGTGGAGGAATAATTATTTTCCGCATAATAAGGAGGCACTTCCTTGCTGCGGCCGTTGACCCAGCTGTCAGCCTCTCCACGTATAGTACTCTTCCGATGGAAGTCGGTCGCTGACCACATTGACCATGCCGCGCCGAGAGCACCAAGGCGGTGGACGACGGCGAGGCCTAGGAAGGGGACGATGCGGAGCCGGGGAAGACGCGGCAGTGGATGCACACGCGGAGACAAGTACGAGGGTTCACTGGTTCGGCTGCGGTGTGACGATGCCGTCGCCGCAGGGCCTGGCCAGCAGTGGGAGTAGTAGGGGGCTGTGAGGCCTCCGCGGCAGCACAGCTGGCCACGGGAGGCAGGAGCAGGCAGCACGACCGGCGCTGCTTTGGGAGGCTGGAGCAAGAATACCAGAGGTTGAAGAAGCACGACGGCCGTTGGATGGACATCATACGGTCACTCCAGCTAGAATCGTTTATATTGACTAAGTTGACAAAGCCCTCGGTACGCGTCAACTTAGTAGGCCCACAGGCCAGCCTCCGAAACGGTGCGCCCTAGATGTCAGGGGGAGGAATCATTTCTTGCGCGGGTGAAGCTAGAATATCCAAGATTGAAGAAGAAGCACGACATCCGTTGGATGGACATCCAACGACCACTCTTGCTAGAACCGTGTGTTTACTATAAGTTGATAAAGCCTTGCATACGCGTCAACTTATTTTTTTTGAGGGGACGCGTCAACTTAGTAGGCCCACAAGTGTGTGGAGGAGAACTTATAGCCCACTTGAGATTTGTAAGAATGTACAGCCCATTTTTGAATTCTAATGGAATTTACTACAGCCCATTTACAGTTTGTTAAAAGTACAGCCCATTTTCTAGCTAGGGCAACGATTAATAATTTCAACCAAACATTCAAAACAGAATTCAATAAAATTTCCCACATTTTGATGGGATCCGAAATATTTTTCTCCCGGAATTTCTAGTCAGATTAAATACAATTTCAATATAAATTTGTCTTACGTAAAAATCCAACGAAACATTGCGCGCGCAACAATTAATAAAATTAAAATTTTCAAAATCCAAAAATAATATTTTATAAACTAATTACGTGTTTGGTGCATTTTTTATAGTTAGAGCCCAGTTTTTATAATTACATCCCATTTATTATTTCTTAAAGCCCATTTTCTTGTTAAGCCTAATGCATCCCTCCTAGGAAAGATTTGCATCCCAGCGGGGCGGAGAATAACAAGTTGACCTTGCCTGGGTATTCCTCAAAAAAATTATAGCTGGGCTAGCCATTTTCAGCTTGAAAAAATTTAATATCTGGGCTGGATATCTGGTCTGGGCTAGACGGGCCACAGCCCGCCCAGTTAATACCCTGCTCTCCTCTGAACAACAACGAAAACATCGCTCAAGAAAAACTCTGCAGTGCTCACACCTCAAAAACACAAATACTGCTCGAGCTGCTTGGTCCCAGCTGTCGACCGCTCCTTGTGCAATTCTCTCATTTATTGACTACATAGGTTGACAATGGTGTGGGACCGTGATGTCAGGAAACCAGGAGGAAACGAAAAAATATAGTTGTACATAATAAGGAGGCACTTGCATATGTACGGCTATGGTCCTAGTGGGTCCCTACTGTCATCCAGTCAAAATAAAGTCATCTCCTGAATCCTCATGTTCGTTGACCATGTTGACAATGCTCGGTGCCACGGTGAGCGCAACAACTCGAAGGACGACGGAGAGGGCCTCGCGGGCCCTACGGATGGTCTGATACAGCGCCCGCTGCTCATTCAGGAAGCCAGGATCATCGGACACCTATGAGCACCTTCGAGAGACTGAGACGGCATGAAACGGTAAGGCCGCGCTTGGAAGCCCTGGTTTATTTCACACCTGTATTAAGATACAAGTGTAATTTACTCATCATCGGAAACAACGCGTAAAATACAGGCATAATGAAACCGAGGGCCCGAGGTCTGTAACGAAAACCGGCGAGTTACACGTGTAATTTGAGAGACCAGTGTATATTTTACTAGTCGAAATCGAGCAACCAAACGCTTCGCCCGAGACCATCTGCTTTTATTTACAAGCGTCAGTTTTACAAGCGGTTTTGGTTGGAAGATCATATGGTTTCACCTCTAACCTACCCGAGTTGTCGTATAGGCTATAAATGAAACATAAGACAATGAACTTCTTAAGCACAAAAACAACAGAAGAGGATGATCTTCTTAATATGCAAATCATAGGCATTAGCTCAACATGCAAAACAATATGAAGCATTATTCTTAGGAGGCATGGTGAACAACTCGTGATGCCACATGCCACAGCATTCCAAGCTCAACTTTGCAATCAAACTCACAAGGCCTGGCATTACATAGACAACATTCAGAACAAACTCTTAAAATACCTTACATAAGTCAACATTCATGTGACTATGCATCTCAGGAGAGTAAATATTTACTTCTGAACTGAAGACAGGAATAGGAAAAAACGATCGACGTTGCTCACAGCAAAGGGCGTCCCACTCGAAAATATCAAATGCATGTTTTCTGGCTAACATCAATGAGCAAAATTTGACAAGGTTTTCCAATTCCAATATATTAAACTAATGTATTCTTGCTAACATCAATGATTAAACTTTGACAAGCTTTTCCCATTCAAAATATGTAATGCCTATGATTGTGGAACGGGTAGGGTTTGTCATCAGTTTGTCATCTGATAGTCCGGTGGCTCAAGGTGACGACGAATGTTAAAGAACCATTCGATGTATTGTGCATTATGAAGTATTATGGAGGACAGGAACCATCTGAACATTTTGTGCAGTTCCACTAAAATCAAGCTGAGCATCCATGTGGATTTCGTATTTATATGCTGCAAGAAAACGAATACACATCAGCACACACATGAATATTGGCCCAAGTGTCAACCCACCAATCGATGGACTAACAAACTGTAAGTACGGTAAACAGATTACCATACCCAGATGCCCCATCATTGTTGCTTAGAATGACATTGATAGACTTGGAGTCCTGTCATGGCTTCTTGTACTTGTTTGGGCACTTTTTGCCTAGTGCACTCCACGTGTTGTAGAGTTGCCTATGCTCTCTGCACACTAGTCATGTCACCAGCGTCTACTAATACTCTGTAAAGCTTCTCGATCATTCCTTCTGTAATGTAGCGCAAACAGTGACTACATCTTGCTGCAAAGTGGTAAAACCAACAGGACCCACTAATGCAGCAGTTTGCCTTAGACACATTGGCTCTTTTTGTGCAGTTCAACTAAAATCAAAGTCGGAATAAAACCGAGCTTTAATTTTGATATCCCTGTAAGCAACAATAGGTATAAGGGAAAGAATTACTGAGAAATAACGGGTGATGACTTGTACTCCCAGAAGAAAAACATCTACTGATCTACCTTATCTTAATGGGAAACAAAGCAGGAGAGTAGCAATTCTCCATCAGTGTGATTCATTCATATTAATTGAGACATTATCTTAACAATGCCTTGTTTCAACATGTATAAAGAACGACAAAGTAGAAAAGTACCATTCCTAAAACAATGCGACTGATTCATTTGAACCGAGACATTATCTTAACAATACCTTGGTTAAACATGTAGAAAGAACTACAAAGCAGGATAGTACCATTTGTAAAATACTGTAACTGATATATAATAACAGAGACATTATCTGAACAATACATTTCTTAAACATGTACTCCGGCCGATCCCTAACAGAAATGGTACTCCCGCCGATCCCTAACAAGTGTTGTAGTTTTGAACTAAGATTCAGTAGTTAATTCTGAGGAAAGTCGGTACTGACCTTTCAAGACCAAGATTTGAAACAACTCCTGAGGAAGATCTAAAAGAGATCTCAACACATATATGGAAATATGGTCTCATTTTGTGCAGTTCCACCAAAATTAAGCGAAGCAAAATGTCGCAATAGCAACAAGTTGAACAGATATCCCTGTTTTAACAAAGGCAAAAAAGGAATCAATTACTGGCCAATAAAGGAGGATGAAACATGCGGCCACAAAAATGGTAATCCCGCCAATCCCTAACAAGTGTTGCAGTTTTGAACTAAGATTCAGTAGTTAATTCTAAGAGTGGCATTGCTTAATTTTACCAGTGGCATTAGATTAAGAAAAAGCATAAACAGTTCCAGGGGAGAGTGGGCGCAACAACACCATGTGCTTCCATCTACTTATAAAGGGGGTGATGCAGATTTTGTTGTAACAAAGCAACAAGCATCATGTCTGGGTTGGTACCTTTTTGTTCACTACTTAATGGGAAAACAGAGCAATACAATAGCTTCAATTCAATATTTATTTAAAATGGTACCAATACAAGTAGCACAGCATCTCAAAACACACTGCACGATCATGTGGATGAAGGCAAGTACCAACCTTTCATGATGCACACAAGATCACCTACGAATCTACCAACACGAATAGGAAATCCAATCTCGTTTTGTGCAGTTGCACTGAAATCAAGCAAAGTCGCCGGTGTGACGTTCAAGTTTGCTATAGCAACAAGTTAAACAGATATCCCTGTTTTAACAGAGGCTAAAAAGGAAACAATTACTGGTCAATAAAGGAGGATGAAACAAATGGCGACAAAAAGAAGCATCTAACTTATCTTGGTGGGAAACAAAGTAGGATAGTAGCATTTCTAAAACTGTTGGATTGATTCATATTAACAGAGACATTCTCTTAAAACAACATTCGTTAAGAATGTAATTTACTTTTAACAGTGGCATTGCTTCAATTTTCCAGCAGCATTCTTAGATTAACAACACCAAAATAGTTGTATGGGACATGGGACATGGGACATGCCAGCACCATCTGCGTCCACATGTATAAATGGGTGATGCAGAGTATGGAGCCAAGCAGCATATCTGCGTTGGTCCCATATTTGTTCTATTTGAACCTTTTTCCTATGTGAGGGCAACAAATCTAGTCCTGCACAAACTACCCGACCCCCCAGTTTCTTTCCCTTTTCAACAAAGAGATCGGTTCCTTATAGATGTGTGTACTGGGTTACCCCTTTTTCCCTTTTCGACCAACAAAGCAGCTGGATAGCTAGTCTATACTACTTTCCCTCCCTCCTTTCCTCATTGAACCACGTCCTAGATTCATGCTCCACCCCACCGCACCCTTCTTTCCTCTTTGAACCAAGACCGATTCGACTACAGAATCGAAAAAGATCCGCATGCAGATAGAGCAATGACGGTTTCAAAGAAACTTATACCTTAGGGTCGTCGGGATGTGGCAGGGTATGCCGCGGGAGGCCGGCAGCGAGGAAGAAGGGGTTAGTGGCCGTCCCGCACATGCGCTGGGTGAAAGAGAACAACGCAGCCGGCAGTGGATTGCCTTCCTCGCCGAAGGCGATAGAGTGAACGCTGCACCTCCTCCCCTTCCCGGTGCGACGGGATCCAGACGCCTCCTTCACCAGCTGTGAGGCGGGGAGAGAGATAGAGGCCAACGCAGTCTTGTTTAGATCTGGTGAAGAGGGTGACTGGGTGAGAGACTGTGAATATAGCAAACCCTAGCAAAGGAACGCTGAGCCTCCAGCGTGTATATATATGTAGTGCGGCGAGAGTGTAGAGAGTGCAAACTCTAGCGAACAAGCGCTGAGGCTCCAGCTTTTATAGTACTACATATATACTGTAGTACGAACTGAGCTCCAGTGCCTTTACTGCACCTGCTTTTGGCTGTATGACAGGTGGGCCAGCCACATTTTGGGCCCACCTGTCATAAACCCAAAGGCAGGTGCACTAAGTCAATGAAGCTGCGTCCATATAGTACTCGTGTATATTACTAATATATAGTGGAGTGGTTTTCTTATTTTCTCCATAACAATCGTTTTATATTGTGTAAGTACGAAACAAAACTCTTAATTTAACGTACCAGTGAAGAAAACTACTACTTCCGATGAACTAATGATCCACGCATCCTGGTCGCACTTCCTGTCTGGGGCGTGCGGTACACCACCCTCTCTTAAGTGAACAACCACATACGCACCAAATTATCGGAAACGTGTGAGAGTGTGTACAAATAAAGAATTTTAATTTCAATTATCGGAAAGGTTTGAGAGTATGTACAGTTTGCCCTCTCTCAATAATTATGGTTTGTTGTGTTCGGCCTAAACTTGGTCAAACTTTACAAAGTTTGACTTCAGTCAAATCTAATATGCGGAGTAAATAAAAATGGAGGACTACTACGTCCATCCGGGTTTTTAGTCCACACCATTTTTTAATCAAAGTTAATAGCTGGACAAATAAAATTATAGGGGAGCTGAAGAAAAGTTGTGAGAAGGCTTAGAAATCAATACAAAACTTATGCTCGTAGTACCAACGTTGATCCTTCTTCGAGGAAACATTTGGTTCATAGCCAATTGTGTGATAAAATTGCACCAACCTGAAAGACGACTGCGTCTCTAATGCAACCAAGGTGAACTGATGAAGGGTATCATCTTTGTGGGTAACAAGCAAAGAGCACTGATGGAAGACAGCTTGTTTTTCGTGGAAAATCGATTAGCTTCACCAGCCGACACAACCATGAGGCGCAACCATGAGCATCGATAGGTCATCGTGGTGATGCATCATCCATTTGGCATCAAGTTTGGGTGAGGAACCTATGAAGTTCGACAAATCCTCACTGTGGTCTGTTTCTTCTCATTAATCAAGCTCGAGGAAGGAAGAACCACGTGGCAGAGGACAGTGAGGTGGAACAACAATGGCCATCCAATTTTGTGCAGTTCCACTAAAATTGAGGAAGACATGCCCGGGTATGGAGATACGCATCGCTATTTGCAAAAATATAAAAAAGGGATATAGTGTTGTTACTTTGTTTTGGCAGTGGTACAAGATTAGCAACGACATCTCAATTGTCAATAAGAATTAATGAAAAGTACACCAACAAACAGAAGCATCATGATTATCTTGATGGGAACTAAACCAGGATACCCGAGAAAAAAAGCATTTCTTCATTTAACCAGTGATAGTATTAGATTAGCAGCAGCAATAGGAGCATATGGACAATGACCGCACAACCACCATGTACTTTTTGTCGAAACAACATGTATACCTCCACCGAGGCATAAATCCGGACAACTTTTCAAGTGGCATTTCCTCTATAATAGTAGGTGATGTTTGACCAGCCGACGAACCCTAGCTACTATACATGGGGAGCTGGGGAGTAGTCGCATAGAAGAAAACCCGCATGCAGCGACCTAGGGAGCTGGACCAGTACAAGAAGTTATACCTCAGGTGGGCGAGATGTCGCTTAGGCGGGCGGGCGGGATCTGCCCACACGACGGCAGCGAACAAGGGCGCGGAGGACCTTCGTCCGCGCCAGCGCCGGCTCTGAGAGGACGGTGCGCATCGGCTTCCTCCATCGCCGATGGCGACAACGTCAACGCTGCACCTCCTCACCTCCCGCAGCGGACGGGATTCGGCCGGATCTGTGACCACCGGTGAGGAGAGAGATAGAGTGGACACTGTCACTTGTTTTGATATGGAGAGGCTGAGAGAGCGAGAGCGAGAAACCCTATCAAACAAGAGGCTATATATAAAATGGAGTAAAAAATCTCTCCATAACGGTGGTTTTAAATAGAATACGCGCGTTCCCGGAAAAAAGAAACAAAAACTGGCGGACAATTTTTTAACGTACCAAGAAAGAAAACTCGATAAAAAACACGCCCCCACTTCCAGGTCGCGATAGTCGTCGCACACACACATAGACATAGACATGCATGATGGCTGGGTAAAGCTGAATACGGATGGTTCCTTCTTGCCAGAGAATGGAACTGCTGGTACACGCATGATACTAAGGGATCATGGGGGTGCTATAATTTTCTCTTCATATAGAAGCTTGTGTTATTGGGCGAATGCACTGGAAGCTGAATTATTGGCCATCAAAGAGGGTTTGTCGCTCGCATTGCAGTGGAGTAATCTTTTTTTTGACCCACACACCGTAGAACAATCATTCTACAGTAAATTATATTAATATAATAAAGTACATGGGGAGTCTAAGCTCCAAATATCAATATCGAGACCGACTGCCTTGAAGCTACAAATATGGTGAGGATTAGGAATGAAGATCTTGATAGATCTCGGTTTGGTTTTTGGTGCGTGAGATTAGATCGCTCATGGCACTCCGGAATACTTGTATTGCTCATGTTCGACGAAACAACAACATTGTCAGTCATACTTTAGCTCATTATGGTAGGACTAGTGGCCGTATCGCTGTTTGGCTAGGTTCAGGCCCTGATGGCATTGTCGAACTTTGTAACTCCGAGTGTAGCCCGGCTACGTGAGTAATACAAGTTTGTTCCCGCAAAAAAAGACATAGACATGCATATCTGTGTTTACGTAAAATTCCATCTCCACCTCCTATCATATTTGTCCAACTGGCACATTATTTACGTCGTTAATTATATACTCCCTCCTTTCCGGTTTATAAGGCTTATCTCAAAATCTTTGTTTTCCTGTTTTATAAGGCTCAATTTGGTTGTTCCCCATCACATGTTCAGATTTCAAGGTACATTAAATCATTGCACGCAAGTATTAAAAGAAAATTGACCAATGCATGTGCTTTATGCATGCATGCATTGCAATTAATGCATTGGTAAACACAATTGTTGGAGGAAAACAAGCGCATTAATTGACTGGTTTTGCAAACTACAAAAATTATTCCACCACTCACCATCTACCTTGGTTGGTGAGATTTTTGAATTGAGACCTATAAACCGGAAAGGAGGGAGTAAGCTGCAATATTAACATACAACATGTCTTGTTTGCGGGCGTCCGGACCGCTGCCATGCCCGCTCCTGACCAACCCGAACCCACTTCATCACCCGTGCGTGCTTCCCACCCGAAATGGTCAGTGCCGCATTCAAGCCCGGCCAGAGCGGACGCGACCTCTCACTGGAGCCGGCATTGAAGCGGCGCGCCGGCCGAGAGAGCGTCGCCCACGCTGCTTCCCGGTGCACATGACTGCTCCGCGTTTAAAGGTCGCAATAGCCGGCCACAACATGCATGTAAAAAGTTCTTGGGAGTCCATGCTACAGCTAGCTGTCCTCCCCCAACTCGTCAATCTCTTCCAGTAGTGCTAGTACTCCATGGTGCCATCCATCGACAAGCAGGCGGGAAATTTATAGTATACTCGGTTTGCGGTGAGTGGCATGTCGAGCGACCTTGTGGGGTCGAGCCGTGGAGGAGGGTGAGACACGATTTAAATGTTGGTTTTGCTCGATGGCGCGATCCAACGATACGAAACGTTGGTTTCTCTCTATTTCCATTTTTTCTCTGGAAAAACGGAAACTTTCCACTCCATTTTCATTCCTACTCCAAGGTTGCCCGTTACAACATTCCATTAAATACAAAGGAAAACTAACACGCATGCTGATGCATCTCAATGATTCATAGATCATAGCCAATATTTACTTCACAACTAAAGACAAAAGTTGTGAGAGCGTGTACAAAAGAAAAATTACTGATGGGGTCACTGTCGGTGTCAAAACCGGCGGATCTCGGGTAGGGGGTCCCGAACTGTGCGTCTAAGATCGATGGTAACAGGAGACAGGGGACACGACGTTTACCCAGGTTCGGGCCCTCTCTATGGAGGTAATACCCTATTTCCTGCTTGATTGATCTTGATGGATATGAGTATTACAAGAGTTGATCTACCACGAGATCGTAATGGCTAAACCCTAAAAGTCTAGCATGTATGACTATGGTAATGAGTGTCTGTCTTTCCGGACTAAGTCCTCCGGCTTATATAGGCACCGGGAGGATCTAGGGTTACACAAGGTCGGTTACAAAGAAAGGAATCTACATATTCGGTCGCCAAGCTTGCCTTCCACGCCAAGGAGAGTCCCATCCGGACACGGGTGCAATCTTCGTTCTTCGTATCTTCACAGCCCATCAGTACGGCCCATGGCTAACAGGTCGGACGCCCGAGGACCCCTTAGTCCAGGACTCCCTCAGTAGCCCCTGAACCTGGCTTCAATGACGAGGTTCCGGCGCGCAGATTTGTCTTCGGCATTGCAAGGCGGGTTCCCCTTTCCGAACTCCAAGATAGTCTCTGGACGGATGATTGTATCCGGACCTGTAACACACATCACACACAACCGCAGAGAGAATATAATATTACACGAGTCCAATCCGCTGACAACTTTTTATAACATGACGTCATATCTGTCCGGTCATAATTTCGAATCGTTTTTTCATGTGCTGCTCCACGTTCCGAGACGCGGTTGTCATTGGCACGTCTTGTCAAAGCAGAGATCGTGTCCCCTTATTGCGGGATTCTCATTAATACAGGCGTGGGTAACCCAACCGTGCCGTTTACACAACCCTTGGGAATAGTCGAGTTTTAGGGCGAGCGGAGAGGCGTTTGACATTCGCGGCCTTTATAAGGGGATAAGGATTCATCCTCATTCACCCATGCCTTCTCCTTCCTCCGCCCATCCATTCTTGAGCTCTAGCGCCCAAGCTCTAGGTTTCCCTGCCCGATAAAGCGCTCCAACCATGTCCGGATCCGGAGCCGGAGGCAAGTGGATGGCCTCCTCCGTTAAGAAGAGAGATATCAAGGAACTCCGAGAGGCCGGATACCTGGCCAAGGAGATCGTTCACCGACTCCCGGCCAAAGGGCAGATCATCCCTACCCCCGGGCCTCATGAGAGGGTGGTGTTCCTCGCGCATTTCGTCCGCGGGCTGGGATTCCCTCTCCACCCATTTGTCCGCGGACTGATGTTTTACTACGGGCTAGACTTCCATGATCTAGCCCCCAACTTTATCCTCAACATCTCGGCATTTATAGTCGTGTGTGAGGCCTTTCTCCGCATCCCACCTCACTTCGGCCTGTGGCTGAAGACCTTTAATGTGAAGCCGAAGGTGGTGAGCTGTCAACAAGCAGAGTGCGGAAGTGCCATGGTGGGCAAGATGCCCAATGTCACCTGGCTCAAAGGCTCCTTTGTGGAGACGGTGAAGGGGTGGCAGTCGGGGTGGTTCTACATCACCGAGCCGCGCGATATCAACTGGGCGGCGGCCCCCGAATTCCGATCCGGAGTTCCGATGCAGATCACCTCCTGGCAAGAGAAGGGCCTAACCTGGGGTTCTTCGAATGAGCTGACTGGGCTCCAGACGTGCGTCTAGAACATGATAACTAAGAAGATCAAACTTGTCAACATGATCCAGATTATGCTCATTCGCCGGATCCTTCCGTGCCAACGCCGGACCTGCTATTTGTGGGAGTTCGATCCGACCAAGCACCAGACGCTGCTAGAGATCTTCGGCACGACGCACGAAGACATCTGGAAAGTGCTCTTCAAGGCCAGTGAGACACCACCGCCTACGACCGAGGATCGTGGGCTTAGCTTAAAGCACCAGGCTAATTCGGTAAGCTCTTTCATGTTTTCACGGTATAGCCTTTACTGGCATATTTTGAGGAAGGAGTCTAAGCCTTCCTATCAATTTCTTTTAGGCCTGGACCATAATAGCAAGGCGGATCTATTGTCCAGCTCCGCTACCTGAAGATGAAGAGACCCCACTCCCGATGAAGATGCTATTTCTGGCGCCTTATGATGTGCCGGAGAAGAAGGCCAAGAAGACGGCCAAAGGTACCAGGAGTGGCCTTAGTCGAAAGGGTGCTTCGGACATGTCGTCCGAAGATGATACCGACTCTTCAGCCGTCGAAGACGACGGCGAGGAGGAGGAAGAAAGTGGCTCCCCCTGAGGGGGAAGGAAGAAAAGGGGGGCCGCCACAAATCTGGAGGCGAAGGCGCCCAAGAGGAGGAAGGGCTCCCTTGCGGATAACTCCGCGTGGGATGTCGATAGCAGTCCGGAGCGAATGCCCCGGACCAAGCCTTGGGCCACCTCGTAAGTACCACAAATCTTATGCACACCAGATGCCTGGCCCTTCCGCTTTGTAATATTAATATGTGTAAATTGTGCCATTGCAGTCCGGCCCGCGGTAGCTCCCCGCGATCCTCGACAGAGGGTTCGCTAGACTCAAAGGAGATGGCTAGCATGTCACCGCCGCCCGCCCACTCTGCCTCGCCCAAGGGTGATGAGGTGGTGTCCCAAAGGACCTTCCCAGACCGAGGGGAGGTTCCGGAGATCGTCAGGGTGGCGCCCCAGGATGACTCCTCGGCTGCCGGACACATGGGGGAAAAAGCCCCCATGGGGACTGGTGATGGGGGCCGAGTTCCATTCGGCCCTCAGCCGGATACCATTTCGGAGACCAACACGGCTCCAGAGTTCAGCGAACGGCCTTCCCTGAAAGGAGGAGGTGTGCCTGTTCCGCTGGGGACCTCCGTCCAACTAGAGGCATCGGATAATCTGCTAGAAGTGCTGCGAGGCGCCTCCATTGTGGATGAACACCGTGCCCTTATGGGTACGGTGATCGAAAAGGTTCAGTCCGCCAAAAGCGGACTGACCGAGGCCTGCGCTAGCCTTTTAATAGGCTTTGAGGTAATAATGGTAGAAAGAATATCACAGTGTAGACAGTAGCCCCTGATGCTCCGTCCGGTGTTCAGAAATAAAAAGCCGAACAGAGGATCAAAACAATTTTTGCAGGAGTCTAACATAATATGTCTATGTAAATAAGCAGGCGTCGCCGCTTGCTACCGCCGCTCATACTGCGGAGGTCTCCGGCCTGAAGCAGAGCCTGGAGCGGGCCAACGAAGAGCTCGGCCTCGTAAAGAAGCAGCTTGAGGACAACCAATGTATGTAGTAACCTGTGTGTATATTTTAGGAAGAATGAATGTTTTGTGCGGACTAAAGCGTCATGAAATTTGTTAGGTGCCACGACCGAGGTGGCGGCCCTCAAGAAGGTGTTAGCCGAGGCCAAGGACAAAGCGGCCAAGGAGCACGCCACACGCGAGAAGCATGAGGCCTGGGTCAGCGAGGTCCAGGCAGAGCTCCAGGAAGACGTCAAGAAGTACGAGTCATTGGAGCATGATTCTAAGACGCAAGTGTCCGAACTTGCGAAGGCCCACCAGAACGCACGAGATGCCCGAGCCGAAGCCCAGAGCACCCTCCAGGAAATCCAGGCAGCCAAGAAGATCGCGGCGGGTAAGGCTTTCATTATGCAAAGCAAGTTTGTGAAGGAAATGTTCCTTTTACTTACCCTAATTTGGAGCTCTCCAGGGGCATTTACGGATTTGCCGAGCAGCATATCGGATGCTGCCGAGTTCTATCGAGCCGAAGAAGGGAGTTCTTCGGCGAAACTGTTCTGGTCTCAATACCTCGGACCAGAACATCCGGTGCCCTTCAGCGACCAGCTGAAACAGCTGGTCGAGCTGCACAAGGCGGCCGGGCTAGCCATGAAGGACCTAATAGTCCGGCTATGGCCTGCCGAGCCTATGCGCAGAAGCTACTTCGGACTTGTGAAGAGGCTTGCTAGTGCCCAGTCGTGGCTTGAAGTCATAAAGCGTTTGGTCTGCATTGAAGGTGCACGAATGGCCTTCGCCCGCGTTAAGATGCACTGGGTGAAGATGGATGCCAAGAAGCTGATGACCAAAGGGCCGCCTGAGGGCAAGGAGCACCGCCGACCCGAGCTATGTTTTGATGGTGTCCTGGAGGGATCCCGCCTTGTGGCGGAGCAATGTGCGAAGGATGTTATATTCCCATGAAAGCATTCATGTTATCCTGTCTTGTAACATGAAACAAGGTCGTTATGTAATATAATGCTTGTGACTCTTAAACCCGTGTGGCCGTTTATGTAATCTGAGGGTTAACCAGTCATCGGCTTCTGCCCCACGTAGATACTACGGGGGTGTTCGGGATAAATCTAAACACTCTTTACTCCACATTCTGGTCCTTAAAGGAGGTGTTTAGCGCAACGAACAAGGAAATCGGACTATACGGCTTTTATCGCCCTCACATAGCCATAGGGGTTTGACAATAAGAATCTTGGCGAAGCCCCTGGTATTTGGAAGACCGATCTAGGGGCGCTATACAAGCCTGATCGGATAAAAACCGATTCCTCGCATAAAGCAGAAAAAATCTCTAAGGATTTGAAACCTCTCAAACAGCTGACCAGCTCTCGCTGCATCATGACAGTCAGTTTTCGGCTTTCTCTACTGAGGTGCTCGTCCGGAAGAACCGGGACACAATCACAGTAGTTCTCCCTTTACTACCCTAGCCGATATAGCGGAATGTAAGGTAGTAAGCATAGGAGCCGGGCAACCCAACTATTGACCAAAGACATGATTCGGAGCCGATGCATATAATGCTATAAGTTCGGGGTGCCGAACCATACTATAAAAAGTGTTCGGACTTTATTGCCGTACTGCGGGGCGTGATGAAGCCCCTGGCGAGGTGATACGTACTAGAGTGTACGGGTTCGATGAGTAATAAATACAAAGGCAAGGAGAAAATCAAGTAATAAGATGATGCTACCATTTATTTACCATTGTAGTGTGATTAATTCGTCGAGGCGTACTTGTACAAGAAATGCGATAAGCAAGTAAGGCTATTTAACATGCCATGACCGAGAGCGAGCTGCGTGCTGGTATGTAAAACAGGTATAGCAATCGTTAGCATAGACCACCTGGGGATTCCCTTGTACGCCAAAGCTCCTTGCCTCCTTAGTGTGTCTGACAAATGGGTTGTCAGAAGAAACCTCGAAAAGAGAAAAACCCGAAATGAAATGAAAGATGAAGGTGTGCGAATCCGAGGGTCGGTCGAGCCGCACTGTGGATTGCGAGCTAGCTATGCCTCCGTCGATACCCATGGGATCTTCAGTGCGTAGTTATGTACGCGCAGTACGAATGCCGCTGTTTGATCAGGACTGGGACGGAGGCCAAATTGTTAATTGAGCTCTTGACGAGCCGGGCTGTCTCTCTGCAGAATAGTCCGGACTCTTTTAATAGTGTCCGGGGGTTAGGTCCGCTGAACTAAGGTTCTGCTGGGAAAGGCCGCGCTGTATTTCTGCTACTAAGGCCGTTGTATGCTCCTCGGTACGGAGGGAGCATTCCGTATTTCCATTGATTGTTATGACGCCACATGATCCGGGCATCTTGAGCTTGAGATAAGCGTAGTGAGGTACCGCATTGAATCGAGCAAATGCGGTTCATCCGAGCAGTGCGTGATAGCCGCTGCGAAAAGGGACGATATTGAAGATTAACTCCTCGCTTCAGAAGTTATCCGGAGATCCGAAGACAACTTCTAGTGTGATTGAGCCCGTACAGCGGGCCTCTACGCCTGGTATGACTCCCTTAAAGGTAGTTCTTGTGGGTTTGATCCATGATGGGTTAATGCCCATTTTGCGTACTGTGTCCTGGTAGAGCAGATTGAGGCTGCTGCAACCGTCCATGAGGACTCGCGTTAGGTGGAATCCGTCGGTGATTGGGTCTAGGACTAGTGCGACTGATCCGCCGTGCCGGATACTAGTCGGATGATCCCGATGATCAAAAGTGATCGGGCATGATGACCATGGGTTGAATTTTGGGGCGACTGGCTCTATCGCATAAACGTCCCTTAGTGCGCGCTTGCGCTCCCTTTTGGGGATGTGTGTAGCGTATATCATGTTCACCGTTTTGACTTGAGGGGGAAACTTCTTCTGTTCCCCTGTGGTTGGCTGCCGGGGCTCCTCATCATCATCCTCGCTCTGCGATCCCTTTTCCTTATTCTCTGCGTTTAACTTGCCGGCTTGCTTAAAAACCCATCAATCTCTGTTGGTATGATTGGCCGGTTTGTGCGGGGTGCCATGAATTTGGCACGGACGGTCAAGTATGCGGTCCATGCTAGATGGTCCCTGATTGTTTCTTTGATACGGCTTTTTCCGCTGACCGGACTTGGAGCCGCTGAATCCGGCGTTTACAGAAGTTTCATCGATGCCATCGCCATTGCTTCGACGTTTGTGTCTACTGCGTCGGAGCTTACTGTTGCTGTTTTTCGCCTCGGAGGGGCCTGCCTCGCTGGCCGTATTTTTACTACGAGCCAGCCAGCTATCCTCACCCGCACAAAAGCGGGTCATGAGGGCCGCGAGGGCGGCCATAGATTTTGGCTTTTCTTGGCCGAGGTGGCGGGCGAGCCATTCGTCGCGGATCCTATGTTTAAAGGCCGCTAAGGCTTCGGCATCCGGACAGTCGACAATCTGGTTCTTTTTAGTTAGGAACCTAGTCCAGAACTTCCTGGCTGACTCCCCGGGCTGTTGAACTATGTGACTTAAGTCATCGGCGTCTGGCGGCCAAACATATGTACCTTGGAAGTTGTCGAGAAAAGCTTCTTCCAGGTCCTCCCAGCTGCCAATAGAATTCTCGGGCAGACTGTTTAGCCAGTGCCAGGCTGGCCCTTTAAGTTTTAGTGGGAGGTATTTGATGGCGTGAAGATCATCCCCACGGGCCATGTGGATGTGGAGAATAAAATCCTCGATCCATACCGCGGGATTGGTTGTTCCATCGTATGATTCGATGTTTATGGGTTTAAACCCTTCTAGGAATTCGTGGTCCATTACTTCGTCAGTGAAGCAAAGAGGGTGCGCGGCGCCTCTATATCAGGCCGCATTGCGACATAGCTCTGATGGAGTCCGTCTGTGGTTTTCGGCTCGAGCGTGACTAGGTTTGTCACGTCCGAATAGGTAGCAGTCGTCGCGTGTCGAGGCACGTCTTCGCGATCCATAGATCAATCTTGTATGTCCTGCTCTACTGCCCAGGGTCTGCCGGAGGTCGTATGTGCGACCCCGAATAGTTTCATTTCTGTTTTTACAAGGAGGTGGGGCAGGCTGCTGTTCGGCCTGAGCTGCCACTCTATCCCGACCACGTAGTGGTCAGTCCGCCGCACTGTCCTGACCGCGTGGTGGTCGATCGGCCGCATTACGCGAGGGAGGTATGAGCTCCGGCACCTCTTCATCGAACTGGGGTAGCAGCCTTCGCTGTGGGTAACTCTTGGCTGGGCGTCTGAGGCCGTATTCTTCGGCTGCCAGGACATCAATCCATCTGTCGATGAGCAGATCTTGGTCAGCTTGAAGCTGCTGCTGTTTCTTTTTTAGGCTCCTTGCAGTGGCTATTAGCCGGTGCTTAAAGCGCTCCTGCTCCAGGGGCTGCTCAGGCACGATGAAGTCGTCGTTGCCGAGGCTTGCCTCCTCCTCGGAGGGCGGATGGTAACTACCATCCTCCGAGTCTTCTTCCATTGCCTGTTCGTTAGGGCTGACTTGCCCATCTTCCCGATGGTCTTGTTCGGCAGTTTGTTCATCGGGTTCTTCTTTGTCTTCGGCACCATCCAGAGTGTTATCGTCTCCTGTGCCAGTGTTGTTGTCCCGACTATGACGGGATTTAGAGCGGTGCCACTGACGCCGGCGCTTTGGTTGTGTTTTAGGAGGGTCCTCCATTGTGGGGTTTTCCTTGTCATTGCCACTATTATTTTTCGGCGTATCTACCATGTAGACGTCGTATGAGGAAGTGGCCGTCCATCATCCGGTGAACGGTGGGTTTTGGGCCTCCTCGTCTCCGGCATCGTCGTCCATACCGTCGATGTCTTTGGAGTCATAGTCAAGCGCGTCGGTTAAATCTTCGATAGTGGCTACGAAGTGGGTGGTGGGTGGGAAGCAAAATTCTCCTTCATCATCAGCCTCCAGTTCGAACCGGACATAATTCGGCTGTGAGTCCCCCGCCAAGGACAGATTTCTCAACGAATTTAGCACATCGCCCAAGGGCGAGTGTTGGAGGATGTCTGCGGCGCTGAATTTGAAGATCGATAAACGATCAAGTTCGGCGTCCATGGGCTCACCTGGTTCGGAACTTATAACCAGAGACGAGTCCGTAATTCCGGTGACACAGATATTGTGTGAGGTTAAGTCCATGTGCAGCTCCAACGCTAGGGAGTCTGTGGCCTCCGTGGTGGGGTCAAGCCTCCTATCCTTGGATGTCACAGTGTGCTCTAGATCTAAAGCCAGAGGGGTTACAGGGGCTATCTCCTGGATGCAGTCTGACGACAGATTTAAGTCATGTCCGTCAAGGTGACCAGGAGCGGTCGCCGCGGTCTCGAATCCGGCAAAGATCAAATCTCCACGGATGTCCGCAACGTAATTCAAGCTCCCAAATCTGCCTTGATGGCCAGGGGCGTAGCTATCGATCTGCTCCTGGTGGCCAAACGAGTTGGCCCGCAATGCGAAGCCGCCGAACACGAAGATCTGTCCGGGGAGGAAGGTTTCTCCTTGGACAGCGTCATTGTTAACGTTTGAAGGGGCCATCGAACCTTTTGGGGACGACATAGTGGAACTCTCAATGAAAGCACCAATGTAGGTGTCAGAACCGGTGGATCTCGGGTAGGGGGTCCCGAACTGTGCGTCTAAGATCGATGGTAACAGGAGACAGGGGACACGACGTTTACCCAGGTTCGGGCCCTCTCTATGGAGGTAATACCCTACTTCCTGCTTGATTGATCTTGATGGATATGAGTATTACAAGAGTTGATCTACCACGAGATCGTAATGGCTAAACCCTAAAAGTCTAGCCTGTATGACTATGGTAATGAGTGTCTGTCTTTCCGGACTAAGTCCTCCGGTTTATATAGGCACCGAGAGGATCTGGGGTTACACAAGGTCGGTTACAAAGAAAGGAATCTACATATTCGATCGCCAAGCTTGCCTTCCACGCCAAGGAGAGTCCCATCCGGACACGGGTGCAGTCTTAGGTCTTCGTATCTTCACAGCCCATCAGTCCGGCCCATGGTTAACAGGCCGGACGCCCGAGGACCCCTTAGTCCAGGACTCCCTCGGTCACTATGACTTAAACCCTAAACCCTAAACATGATTTAATTTCCTGGCTAGGTAGAACCTGTCGAAGGAAAGACGGCTGGCACCCTCGGATCATACGATGCTTTTGTGCAGTTCCACTAAAATCGAGCTGAGCATCCCTGATGGCAAAGATATTGAAGAAGTGTGATTGGAATAATAGTACTGGCACTAGTTCATGAGACATAAACTCATCACAAATAGAAGCCGGTAGAAGTAGAGAAAGATCGACATGGATATGGAGCTACGTGGGGAGCTGCGGTAGTGGAGCAAGCCGGCTCCAAAAGGAAGATGTACTACCTGGGACATCGGGCTGTAGCTAGAAGGGCGGTTGGGACGCGGCATCAGCCCATACCGCGGGGACTCCCGATTGGGACGCACTGACTGTGGGTTTTCTCCCTCGCCGATGTCGACCGCGTCTATGCAGAACATTGTTCCCTTCCCCCAGTGGCGGGATCAGGCCGGATATGTGACCAGCAGTGTGGCCACCATCGTTCTATGCTTGTGAAGAGAGCAACCCAAGCAAGCAGGCTTGTAGCTTAGGCTCCTGCTAGTGTATATATAGTGGTTTTCTTTTTCTCTCCATATCAACCATTTTATATTGCGTACGTGTCATTGAAGAGTGAAATGATGGTTGCTTCTTCCGACTAACTTACTGTGTGATTTGACTGCTCCTTAGTGGCCCCTACACGTACTCCCCCTACGTGTATGACCGTTCCTGAGTCTCACTTGTACTTATCTCTATTTTCTTGCATGACACGTGAGTAGACAGGATGCGCATAGATGAATTTTGTTACTGCATGTTGTTACGTAGTACTGTACTACTAGTACCTACTGTTGCAAATATGCCCTAGAGGCAATAGTAAATGGTTATTATTACATTTCTTTGTTCATGGTAATTGTCTATTGTTCATGCTATAATTGTATGGTCCGGAAATCGTAATACATGTGTGAATACATAGACCACAACGTGTCCCTAGTAAGCCTCTAGTTGACTAGCTCGTTGATCAACAGATAGTCATGGTTTCCTGACTATGGACATTGGGTGTCATTGATCACGGGATCACATCATTAGGAGAATGATGTGATGGACAAGACCCAATCCTAAGCATAGCATAAAAGATCGTGTAGTTTCGTTTGCTAGAGCTTTTCCAATGTCAAGCATCTTTTCCTTAGACCATGAGATCGTGCAACTCCCGGATACAGTAGGAGTGCTTTGGGTGTGCCAAACGTCACAACGTAACTGGGTGACTATAAAGGTGCACTACGGGTATCTCCGAAAGTATCTGTTGGGTTGGCACGGATCGAGACTGGGATTTGTCACTCCGTGTGACGGAGAGGTATCTCTGGGCCCACTCGGTAATGCATCATCATAATGAGCTCAATGTGACTAAGGCGTTAGTCACGGGATCATGCATTGCGGTACGAGTAAAGAGACTTGCCGGTAATGAGATTGAACAAGGTATTGGGATACCGACGATCGAATCTCAGGCAAGTAACATACCGATTGACAAAGGGAATTGTATACGGGATTGATTGAATCCTCGACATCGTGGTTCATCCGATGAGATCATCGTGGAACATGTGGGAGCCAACATGGGTATCCAGATCCCGCTGTTGGTTATTGACCGGAGAGGCGTCTCGGTCATGTCTGCATGTCTCCCGAACCCGTAGGGTCTACACACTTAAGGTTCGGTGACGCTAGGGTTGTAGAGATATGTGTATGCGGAAACCCGAAAGTTGTTTGGAGTCCCGGATGAGATCCCGGACGTCACGAGGAGTTCCGGAATGGTCCGGAGGTAAAGAATTATATATAGGAAGTCAAGTTTCGGCCACCGGGAAAGTTTCGGGGGTTACCGGTATTGTACCGGGACCACCGGAAGGGTCCCGGGGGTCCACCGGGTGGGGCCACCTATCCCGGAGGGCCCCGTGGGCTGAAGTGGGAAGGGAACCAGCCCCTAGTGGGCTGGGCGCCCCCCCATGGGCCTCCCCCCTGCGCCTAGGGTTGGAAACCCTAGGGTGGGGGGCGCCCCACTTGCCTTGGGGGGCAAGGCACCCCCCTTGGCCGCCGCCCCCCCTCTAGATGGGTTTGGCCGGCGCCCCCCCCCTCCCAGGGGGCCTATATAAAGGGGGGAGGGAGGGCAGCAATATCTCAGCCTTGGGCGCCTCCCTCCTCCCCTGCTACACCTCTCTCTCTCTCGCAGACGCTTGGCGAAGCCCTGCCGAGATCCCGCTACATCCACCACCACGCCGTCGTGCTGCTGGATCTCCATCAACCTCTCCTTCCCCCTTGCTGGATCAAGAAGGAGGAGACGTCGCTGCACCGTACGTGTGTTGAACGCGGAGGTGCCTTCCGTTCGGCACTCGGTCATCGGTGATTTGGATCACGGCGAGTACGACTCCGTCATCCACGTTCATTGGAACGCTTCCGCTCGCGATCTACAAGGGTATGTAGATGCACTCCTTTCCCCTCGTTGCTAGTATACTCCATAGATGCATCTTGGTGAGCGTAGGAAAATTTTAAAATTATGCTACAATTCCCAACACCTACTTCCTCCTTCCGGTTCACTACTGGTACTCCCTCCGTCCTGGCTTATTGGTCCCCTTTGTACTCAATTCGTGGGCTCATTTTCCTCAAGAAATTGTCTTTACCAACGTATTAATATCGGGAATGCATGCGTGAACAACGAATGATTAAACCTTGCATGCAACGTTTTGACAAAGCATTGACTTATGAACATGTGAATGTAAGGGACTACAACCTCGTGCATGCATGCAACAGTCACACGTACACATGGACACAAAAACGCATGCAACACCCTAATGCATGCACGAGTAGAACACAAAGAAGTTGTGGGCGTTGATGTTGCCAATTCTTCTTGCCGCTACTAGTCTTTTCTTGTTTCGGTGGCATTGTAGGATGAAGCGGCCCGGACCGACCTTACACGTACGCTTACGTGAGACGGGTTCCACCGACTGACATGCACTAGTTGCATAAGGTGGCTAGCGGGTGTCTGTCTCTCCTACTTTAGTCGGAACGGATTCGATGAAAAGGGTCCTTATGAAGGGTAAATAGAAATTGGCAAATCACGTTGTGGTCATACGTAGGTAAGAAACGTTCTTGCTAGAAACCTACAAACCACGTAAAAACTTGCAACAACAATTAGAGGACATCTAACTTGTTTTTGCAGCAAGTGATATGTGATGTGATATGGCCAGAAGATGTGATGAATGATATATGTGATGTATGAGATTGATCATATTCTTGTAATAGGAATCACGACTTGCATGTCGATGAGTATGACAACCGGCAGGAGCCATAGGAGTTGTCTTTATTATTTTGCATGACCTGCGTGTCATTAATAACGCCATGTAAATTACTTTACTTTGTTGCTAAACGCGTTAGCCATAGAAGTAGAAGTAATCGTTGGCGTGACGACTTCATGAAGACACAATGATGGAGATCATGATGATGGAGATCATGATGATGGAGATCATGGTGTCATGCCGGTGACGAAGATGATCATGGTGCCCCGAAGATGGAGATCAAAGGAGCAATATTGGCCATATCATGTCACTATGTGATTGCATGTGATGTTTATCATGTTTTTGCATCTTATTTGTTTAGAATGACGGTAGTAAATAAGATGATACCTTATGATAATTTCAAGAAAGTGTTCACCCTAACTGTGCACCGTTGCGAAGGTTCGTTGTTTCGAAGCACCACGTGATGATCGGGTGTGATAGATTCTAACGTTCGCATACAACGGGTGTTGACGAGCCTAGCATGTACAGACATGGCCTCGAAACACACGCAATACACTTAGGTTGACTTGACGAGCCTAGCATGTACAGACATGGCCTCGGAACACGGAGGACCGAAAGGTCGAGCATGAGTCGTATAGAAGATACGATCAACATGGAGATGTTCACCGATCTTGACTAGTCCATCTCACGTGATGATCGGACCGGCCTAGTTAACTCGGATCATGTTTCACTTAGATGACTAGAGGGATGTCTATCTGAGTGGGAGTTCATTGTGTAATTTGATTAGATGAACTTAGTTATCATGAACTTAGTCTAAAATCTTTACACTATGTCTTGTAGATCAAATGGCCAACGTTGTCCTCAATTTCAACGCGTTCCTAGAGAAAACCAAGCTGAAAGATGATGGCAGCAACTATACGGACTGGGTCCGGAACCTGAGGATCATCCTCATAGTAGCCAAGAAAGATTATGTCTTAGAAGCACCGCTAGGTGATGCACCAATCCCAGAGAACCAAGACGTTATGAACGCTTGGCAGCAGCGTGCTGATGATTACTCCCTCGTTCAGTGCGGCATGCTTTACAGCTTAGAACCGGGTCTCCAAAAGCGTTTTGAGAAACATGGAGCATATGAGATGTTCGAGGAGCTGAAATTAGTTTTCCAAGCTCATGCCCGGGTCGAGAGATATGAAGTCTCCGACAAGTTCTTCAGCTGTAAAATGGAGGAAAATAGTTCTGTAAGTGAGCACATACTCAGAATGTCTGGGTTGCACAACCGCTTGACTCAGCTGGGAGTTAATCTCCCGGATGACGCGGTCATTGACAGAATTCTCCAGTCGCTTCCACCAAGCTACAAGAGCTTTGTGATGAACTTCAATATGCATGGGATGGAAAAGACCATTCCTGAGATATATTCAATGCTGAAATCAGCGGAGGTGGAGATCAGAAAAGAACATCAAGTGTTGATGGTGAATAAAACCACTAAGTTCAAGAAGGGCAAGCGTAAGAAGAACTTCAAGAAGGACGGCAAGGGAGTTGCCGCGCCCGGTAAGCCAGTTACTGGGAAGAAGTCAAAGAATGGACCCAAACCTGAAACTGAGTGCTTTTATTGCAAGGGAAGTGGTCACTGGAAGCGGAACTGCCCCAAATACTTAGCGGACAAGAAGGCCGGCAACACCAAAGGTATATGTGATATACATGTAATTGATGTGTACCTTACCAGTACTCGTAGTAGCTCCTGGATATTTGATACCGGTGCGGTTGCTCATATTTGTAACTCAAAACAGGAACTACGGAATAAACGGAGACTGGCAAAGGACGAGGTGACGATGCGCGTCGGGAATGGTTCCAAGGTCGATATGATCGCCGTCGGCACGCTAGCTCTGCATCTACCTACGGGATTAGTTTTAAAACTCAATAATTGTTATTTAGTGCCAGCTTTGAGCATGAACATTGTATCTGGATCTCGTTTAATTCGAGATGGCTACTCATTTAAATCCGAGAATAATGGTTGTTCTATTTATTTGAGAGATATGTTTTATGGTCATGCCCCGCTGGTCAATGGTTTATTCTTGATGAATCTCGAACGTGATGTTACACATATTCATAGTGTGAATACCAAAAGATGTAAAGTTGATAACGATAGTCCCACATACTTGTGGCACTGCCGCCTTGGTCACATTGGTGTCAAGCGCATGAAAAAGCTCCATGCAGATGGACTTTTGGAGTCTCTTGATTACGAATCATTTGACACGTGCGAACCATGCCTCATGGGTAAGATGACCAAGACTCCGTTCTCCGGAACAATGGAGCGAGCAACCAACTTATTGGAAATCATACATACCGATGTGTGCGGTCCAATGAGTGTTGAGGCTTGCGGAGGATATCGTTATGTTCTCACTCTCACTGATGACTTAAGTAGATATGGGTATGTCTACCTAATGAAACACAAGTCTGAAACCTTTGAAAAGTTCAAGGAATTTCAGAGTGAAGTTGATAATCAACGTGACAGGAAAATAACATTCTTACGATCAGATCGTGGTGGAGAATATTTAAGTCACGAGTTTGGTGCACACTTAAGAAAATGTGGAATAGTTTCACAACTCACGCCGCCTGGAACACCTCAGAGAAACGGTGTGTCCGAACGTCGTAATCGCACTCTATTGGATATGGTGCGATCTATGATGTCTCTTACCGATTTACCGCTCTCATTTTGGGGCTATGCTTTAGAGACTGCCGCATTCACTTTAAATAGGGCTCCATCGAAATCCGTTGAGACGACACCGTATGAATTATGGTTTGGGAAGAAACCTAAGCTGTCGTTTCTAAAAAGTTTGGGGATGCGATGCTTATGTCAAGAAACTTCAACCTGAAAAGCTCGAACCCAAGTCGGAAAAATGCGTCTTCATAGGATACCCTAAGGAAACTATTGGGTATACCTTCTACCTCAGATCCGAAGGGAAGATCTTCGTTGCCAAGAACGGGTCCTTTCTAGAGAAGGAGTTTCTCTCGAAAGAATTGAGTGGGAGGAAAGTGGAACTTGATGAGGTGATAGTCACCCCTTCCGAACCGGAAAGTAGCGCAGCGCGGGAAGATGTTCCTGTGGTGCCTACACCGACTGGGGAGGAAGTTAATGATGATGATCATGAAGCTTCGGATCAAGTTACTACTGAACTTCGTAGGTCTACAAGGACACGTTCCGCACCAGAGTGGTACGGCAACCCTGTCCTGGAAATCATGTTGTTAGACAACGGTGAACCTTCGAACTATGAAGAAGCGATGGCGGGCCCGGATTCCGACAAATGGCTAGAAGCCATGAAATCCGAGATAGGATCCATGTATGAAAACGAAGTATGGACTTTGACTGACTTGCCCGATGATCGGCGAGCCATAGAAAACAAATGGATCTTTAAGAAGAAGACGGACGCGGATGGTAATGTGACCATCTACAAAGCTCGACTTGTCGCTAAGGGTTATCGACAAGTTCAAGGGGTTGACTACGATGATACTTTCTCACCCGTAGCGAAGCTGAAGTCCGTCCGAATCATGTTAGCAATTGCCGCATACTATGATTATGAGATATGGCAGATGGACGTCAAAACGGCATTCCTTAACGGCTTCCTTAAGGAAGAGTTGTATATGATGCAGCCGGAAGGTTTTGTCGATCCTAAGAATGCTAACAAAGTATGCAAGCTCCAACGCTCAATCTATGGGCTGGTGCAAGCATCTCGGAGTTGGAACATTCGCTTTGATGAGATGATCAAAGCGTTTGGGTTTACACAGACTTATGGAGAAGCCTATGTTTACAAGAAAGTGAGTGGGAGCTCTGTAGCATTTCTCTTATTATATGTGGATGACATACTATTGATGGGAAATGATATAGAATTCTTGGAAAGTATAAAGGCCTATTTGAATAAGTGTTTTTCAATGAAGGACCTTGGAGAAGCTGCTTATATATTAGGAATCAAGATCTATAGAGATAGATCAAGACGCCTCATTGGTCTTTCATAGAGTACATACCTTGACAAGATATTGAAGAAGTTCAATATGGATCAGTCCAAGAAGGGGTTCTTGCCTGTATTGCAAGGTGTGCAATAGAGCACGGCTCAATGCCCGACCACGGCAGAAGATATAGAAAAGATGAGTGTCATCCCCTATGCCTCGGCCATAGGGTCTATTATGTATGCCATGCTGTGTACCAGACCTGATGTAAACCTTGCCGTAAGTTTGGTAGAAGGTACCAAAGTAATCCCGGCATGGAACACTGGACAGCGGTCAAGAATATCCTGAAGTACCTGAAAAGGACTAAGGATATGTTTCTCGTTTATGGAGGTGACGAAGAGCTCGTCGTAAAGGGTTACGTCGATGCTAGCTTCGACACGGATCTGGATGACTCGAAGTCACAAACCGGATACGTGTATATTTTGAATGGAGGAGCAGTAAGCTGGTGCAGTTGCAAGCAAAGCGTCGTGGCGGGATCTACATGTGAAGCGGAGTACATGGCAGCCTCGGAGGCAGCACAGGAAGCAGTCTGGATGAAGGAGTTCATTACCGACCTAGGGGTGATTCCCAATGCGTCGGGCCCGATGACTCTCTTCTGTGACAACACTGGAGCTATTGCACTTGCGAAGGAGCCCAGGTTTCACAGGAAGACCAGGCATATCAAGCGTCGCTTCAACTCCATTCGTGAAAGTGTTCAAAATGGAGACATAGATATTTGTAAAGTACATACGGACCTGAATGTAGCAGATCCGTTGACTAAACCTCTCCCTAGGGCAAAACATGATCAACACCAGGACGCAATGGGTGTTCGATTCATCACAATATAACTAGATTATTGACTCTAGTGCAAGTGGGAGACTGTTGGAAATATGCCCTAGAGGCAATAATAAATGGTTATTATTATATTTCTTTGTTCATGGTAATTGTCTATTATTCATGCTATAATTGTATTGTCCGGAAATCGTAATACATGTGTGAATACATAGACCACAACGTGTACCTAGTAAGCCTCTAGTTGACTAGCTCGTTGATCAACAAATAGTCATGGTTTCCTGACTATGGACATTGGGTGTCATTGATAACGTGATCACATCATTAGGAGAATGATGTGATGGACAAGACCCAATCCTAAGCATAGCATAAAAGATCGTGTAGTTTCGTTTGCTAGAGCTTTTCCAATGTCAAGCATCTTTTCCTTAGACCATGAGATCGTGCAACTCCCGGATACCGTAGGAGTGCTTTGGGTGTGCCAAACGTCACAACGTAACTGGGTGACTATAAAGGTGCACTACGGGTATCTCCGAAAGTATCTGTTGGGTTGGCACGGATCGAGACTAGGATTTGTCACTCCGTGTGACGGAGAGGTATCTCTGGGCCCACTCGGTAATGCATCATCATAATGAGCTCAATGTGACTAAGGCGTTAGTCACGGGATCATGCATTGCGGTACGAGTAAAGAGACTTGCCGGTAATGAGATTGAACAAGGTATTGGGATACCGACGATCGAATCTCAGGCAAGTAACATACCGATTGACAAAGGGAATTGTATACGGGATTGATTGAATCCTCGACATCGTGGTTCATCCGATGAGATCATCGTGGAACATGTGGGAGCCAACATGGGTATCCAGATCCCGCTGTTGGTTATTGACCGGAGAGGCGTCTCGGTCATGTCTGCATGTCTCCCGAACCCGTAGGGTCTACACACTTAAGGTTCGGTGACGCTAGGGTTGTAGAGATATGTGTATGCGGAAACCCGAAAGTTGTTTGGAGTCCCGGATGAGATCCCGGACGTCACGAGGAGTTCCGGAATGGTCCGGAGGTAAAGAATTATATATAGGAAGTCAAGTTTCGGCCACCGGGAAAGTTTCGGGGGTTACCGGTATTGTACCGGGACCACCGGAAGGGTCCCGGGGGTCCACCGGGTGGGGCCACCTATCCCGGAGGGCCCCGTGGGCTGAAGTGGGAAGGGAACCAGCCCCTAGTGGGCTGGGCGCCCCCCCATGGGCCTCCCCCCTGCGCCTAGGGTTGGAAACCCTAGGGTGGGGGGGCGCCCCACTTGCCTTGGGGGGCAAGGCACCCCCCTTGGCCGCCGCCCCCCCTCTAGATGGGTTTGGCCGGCGCCCCCCCCTCCCAGGGGGCCTATATAAAGGGGGGGAGGGAGGGCAGCAATATCTCAGCCTTGGGCGCCTCCCTCCTCCCCTGCTACACCTCTCTCTCTCGCAGACGCTTGGCGAAGCCCTGCCGATATCCCGCTACATCCACCACCACGCCGTCGTGCTGCTGGATCTCCATCAACCTCTCCTTCCCCCTTGCTGGATCAAGAAGGAGGAGACGTCGCTGCACCGTACGTGTGTTGAACGCGGAGGTGCCGTCCGTTCGGCACTCGGTCATCGGTGATTTGGATCACGGCGAGTACGACTCCGTCATCCACGTTCATTGGAACGCTTCCGCTCGCGATCTACAAGGGTATGTAGATGCACTCCTTTCCCCTCGTTGCTAGTATACTCCATAGATGCATCTTGGTGAGCGTAGGAAAATTTTAAAATTATGCTACGATTCCCAACACCTACTTCCTCCTTCCGGTTCACTACTGGTACTCCCTCCGTCCTGGCTTATTGGTCCCCTTTGTACTCAATTCGTGGGCTCATTTTCCTCAAGAAATTGTCTTTACCAACGTATTAATATCGGGAATGCATGCGTGAACAACGAATGATTAAACCTTGCATGCAACGTTTTGACAAAGCATTGACTTATGAACATGTGAATGTAAGGGACTACAACCTCGTGCATGCATGCAACAGTCACACGTACACATGGACACAAAAACGCATGCAACACCCTAATGCATGCATGTCCGAGCACATGACGGAACACACACGGTCACGCTCAAGTGCTCAACCTACACGTGCATGCACACACATACTTTGCCAGGGTGAGCTAGTGACCGTATAAACACCAGAAAATGTATATATTGAGCGCAATGAGCGTATTATGAAGTCCACTGACCGTATTTTTACAAATATACAGTGACAAACTGTGTATTTATCTTGTTTGAAATTAAGCCATATTAACCGGAAAGGAGGCAGTATGGACTAGATTACTTTGTTGTGTCCCCTCAATTTACAGAACAAGGAGAAGCTTGCAGGACGGGAGGAGCTTGCGTGCGGTGTCTCGCAGGACAAGGAGAAACTTTTGACTAATGCAAGCTCTCCTTCGCTCAGGCGGTGGACGTGCAACAGTTAATTCGGTGTCAGATTTCCAGAAGCATATACTATACTAGTACTAGTATTATTGTTCGACTTCCCGAAGAGGCGAACAGCCAAGCGCAAAGTTTACTAGTACTAGTACTACTACTATAGAGGTATGTACTATACTATACTAGGAACCGGATGGAGGAGCGTCTGCACTCTTATTATATTTTAAAAATGTGATAAAGCAATATTCAACACATTTGGTTCTCTTCGAGGGTTCTCGCATGTGATAATGGAAGTTGATTGCATGGAACACTCGCCACAATTCTCGCTTAATTCTGGCTCAGATCCTTTTACAAATAGGAGTGATTGGTAATATTTCCTCTTTTTTTGTTATTCAGCATGTAAACAGGTCAGCAAACCTTGCGGCGGATCTTTGTGCGAACCGTGCTTGCTGCACTTTGAATGTGGCCGAGAGTTGGCTTGACGAAATACCTCGCTTCCTTCTTCTTTTTTGTGTGGTACCTCGCTTCCTAGTGACCAGTCTCTTGGCTGATCGTCCTAAGAATGCTTATAAATGAATAAAGCTCTCTCATTTACCCGCAAAAAAGATTAAGCCATATTAACCAGAAAGGAGGGAGTATGGACTAGCACTACTTTTTGGTGTGTCCCGTCAACTCGCAGAACGAGGAGAAGCTTGCAGGACAAGGTGAAGCTCGCTTACGCCTTTTGACTAATGCAACCTACCCTCGCCCAGGCGGTGGACATGCAGCAGTTCATTCGGTGTCAGATTGCCACAGGCATACACTGTAGTACCCAACAAGCGGAGTACCATCATTGTTCGACTTCACGAAGAGGTGGAGAGCCAAGCGCAAGGTTTATAGTTGTACGAGTAGTACTACTACTAGAACCGCATGGTGGAGCGTCTGTACTCTTATTTTATTTTAATCTCTGATAAAGTACACATTTATTTGGGACAAGGGCGGAAAACGGCAGCCCAATGGTAGTGTTAAAAACATCGAACATGTAATGATGATATCGATCAACCATGCTCGAATATATCTTGGCCTCCATGCGAGCCCGTCTGTGTGTTCTCGCTCCTCGTCTCTCTCAAGGAACGGCGGGTTGGCCATTTTGCCGTCAATTGAGATCGGTTTGCTCACACTCCGGTCCCACATGTCAGTGATATGCCAAGAGGAAGTGCATTGACCGACTGGCCATACGCGTACTTGGTTTTGCACCTTTAGGCCATGCTCGGAATGGTTGTATTTCAATATGGAGGCGTATAACTTACACCTGTAAGTTACTGGCCGCTGTGCAAATTCTAGCCGAAATTGAAACGACAGTCCCAGGTGTGTATTTTTACAAGTGTATTCAAAAGAGAAACGGTGATCCAAACAGGGCCTCATACTACTCCTCCCTCCGTCACAGTTTACAGGGCGCGCTTCATTCTGATGCATTTCTCCCCATGCATTTCCACCACCAAAGAGACTTTAGAGCGTATTGATCGTTGCTTCTTCCGAGCAACTTACAGTGGGAAAGGTGGGGCTTATGATTTGACTACTCATTACTAGTAATCACTATTAGTGCGGCGCAACAACCGGGCTGAGTCTCCCATGCGGTTGTGCACTACTACCTCCGTTCTTAAATATACTACGGAGTATTTGTCTTTCTTGAGATTTCAACAAGTGACTACATTCGAAGCAAACTGAGTGAATCTACACTCTAAAATATGTCCATTTGAAATTTGTAACAAGATAAATATTTAGGAACGGAGGAAGTATAATTTTGTGCATGGCACATGGACCCGGATGCTGAAGAGGCTTCTGGAAATGCTATCAAGATTCCAGCATTTGTTTACATAATTGACGTACTATACAAATAATTTTCCAGCGACATGAAATTGTACAATGCTCTGAGCTTTCAGCTTTTGTTTCGTGTGTCTTGCCATCGATGCTCTTTGGGAAACAATAAAAAACTAACTTCCTTGCTAATGCATCTCAGTGATTAGCAAATCAGAGCTAATATTTACATCACAACTGAAGACAAAGTTGTGAGAAGGTGTTAAATTAAAATTGATCCATGCTTTCATTGGCAGTAACGTCCCCCCATCTCTGTCCAAATCAACAAGGCATGTTGGGAAAAAAGTAGCTGTCTGGAGCATGCAACATTCCGATCATTTTGTGCAGTTCCACTAAAATAGAGCTGAGCATCCCTGTTCCAAAGATATTAAGTGTGATTACGATAATAGAGGACTGCTGATGAAACAATAAACACACAAATAGAAGCCGGTCACCTTTGCAGTCTATCTTAAGACTAACTAGTTGGAGAAGATTAAGCAAATAGTTGGAGAAGATTAGGCTCAAAGTTGGATGAGGAGGATAGAGCAAAACCAATCTCCCTTTGTGCAGTCGCACTGAAATGTAGACGTTGCCCGTGTGACATTTTAGTACAACTGCACAAAATACTCTTAAGAGAAAAATGATTTGTGCAGTTCACCAAAAGGTCGCAATAGCAACAAGGTGAAATGGATAGCCTTGTTTGCAAAAAAGAGGTAGAAAGGAAACAATTACTGGCAATAACAGTTGATGACACATGCGATGACAAAAAAGAAGCATATTCCATGTCCTAAGGGAAGATAACAACCCGGTTGTGTTTGTCCAAAACGGTGTGAGGACGAGATTGCAATATGAAAAGTACGCCGGACGAGCTACGTTTTGGGCAAAGAACTATGTTAGATCCACATGCAAGATTTTCCACATGCAGCGACGTGGGAAGACGGGCAGTGGAGCAAGGCCGGAGGGGATACCTGGGGGTCATCGGGATGTAACTAGGTGAGCGGCGCCAGGCGGGATCTGCCCATACTGCGGCAACGAGCAGGTGGCGTAGGCCCTACCGCGCCGGAGCTTGGTCAGAGAGAACGGCGGGTACCGCAGATCGGGACGTGCTGCCTCGGCGCCGTCGAACGGAGAAACGATGTACATCCTCCCTTTCCGCCGGCGGACGGGATGTGGCCGGATCAGTGACCAACGATGAGAGAGAGAGAGGCCACCGCCGCCTTGCGTGAGATACTCTGAAGAGAGACAAACCCAGGCAGGCAGGCTCCATTGTATATAGTGGAGCGGACTACCTTTTTCTCCATAAAAATCGTTTTATATTCTGTGTATGTGCCATTGAGTGATATAACTTTATTTAAAGATAACGCGCCAACGCATCAAGTCGAACTTTGTTTCGTGCACGCGTGGTACACGACCTCCGTAGGTAAACAACCGCTACACGAGTTCAAATTAGCACGTGGGCTGCCATTTCGTACAGAAATGAGCTCCACCGTGTACCCGCACGGGTGTGGCTAGGCACGAAGCGTGAGTACGTGCACCTATTCTCTTCGTGTACGTTCACCACCTACGTGGGGTTATGTGAGAGATACAAATGTAGAGAGATATAGTGTGTGGGTTCGTGAGTGTTTTTTTGGGGTGTCAATCAAAAAATGTAACATATGCAATGTGTGTGAAAATAGAGTCCTAGATATATCATATATATAGAGGGGGCGATCACGAGAAGAGAGTGGAGGTATCATCGGCTTGAGGTATCCATAGAATCGAAGAGAGGGATGATGTGCGTGTGTGTGTGTGTGCGTGCGTGATCGATAAAGAGTGCCATCGAATTTGTGTGTGCCCACGTCAAAGATATAGGGTGGCTGGCCTACTGGAACATGAGAGGGGACAGGTGCAGTTTGTCTCTGTGGCATGGATACCTACCTACAGCGCTCGACTATCGGTGTGTGGTGGGGGGAGGCCTTATTAACTATAGAGGTACAATGGCTGGTATATGTGTGGAGGAGGAGAGAGGCCTACCTTATGAATTAAGGGAGATTGATCGACATCCATGCATATGTGTAGGAGAGTAATAAGGTTGGGAGAGAGACAGAGCTAGAGTGTTGGAGGGGGTGGTAGTGAAGATTCTTCTAACAAATGGTGGGAGAGGCTTGCTAGACAAACGTAGGGCACGCCTGCAATATCAATAAGAGAGGGGATGGCTGCCTGTCTGTGTGCGTGCGTGTGAGAGATGGGTCAGGAGGCATGCACGAATGATGAGGGGGGGCGATATGGCGGTGGTAAGAAGACATAATTACATAGGAAGATCAATTGTCCTCTGTCAGAGAAAGGAGAGACATAACTTGTGAGGTACGTCGATCGATGGGTGGGGGGAAATAGTTAAAGTCAACCTAGGTATATGTAGGGAGCTCGATCGGTATACATGCATGTATGTGTTAGAAGCAAATAAGTCCAGGGAGAAGGATAGAGAGAGAGGGATGCATCTAAGAGGTGGTGCGAGAGGCATACTATATCGAGGGGGAAGGAGTGTGCGAGTACGAGATCGATGAAAAGAGTGGTGGGAGTGAGGCATGGACGGTGTGAAGAGAAGAGGGGAAGCTTGTGTTTGTCGTAGGCACACCTGGCTAGAGAGGCATATCGATCGATGTGTGCCGTAAATAAGGAGCTGGGGGGCCTACACACACCATGGGTGAACGACCTAAAGTGAAAAGACGAATTTGCGCGATGGAGCTAGAGAATGCTGAGGGAGGGTGAGAGGGATGCGGGCGTGTGCATGCACGAGAGAAAGTTAGCGCTAGCTACAAAGATAAGAGGATTGTGTGGGTGTAAAAGACGAATAGAGATCATAATTCATTATAAAAAGCGAATTCAGATATTTGAAGAATTTATCATATTGTATTAAACCGACGCATGCGTGAATATATATAACGGTGATACACCTGGTGTGTTTATGAACATGTTATACTACATATAATATATTTTATCTCTACTCTTATAAAAAACAGAGTTGTTGATGATGGTGTGCCTGCCATCCTGCAATATAGGCCGTCCGATTTATATCTGACGGATAGGAAGGAAGCTATGGAAATTTTGAAAAAAGATACCCACACCCCTCCCCATATTTGCAAATAAGGTCTCCCCTTGATCATGTTGATGTTCCATGGAACGCATGGGCATCTTGCTAGTACTACATATAATATATAGAACATTGATTATAATTTGGGCTAATGTGTGGCTTTTGCAGCTCAAGGCTAAATACTTGTCATAATTGTCGGATCACGGGTTCCGGCAAAACCCTTAAGGTTCGAACTCTGGGGTGCGCGTGAAGTTCTTTCCCTACCGATCCACGCCCTAGCTTGCTAAGATCTCGCAGAAGAACTCAACGAATGACAACACAAGAGACACAAGGTTTATACTGGTTCGGGCCACCGTTGTGGTGTAATACCCTACTCCAGTGTGGTGGTGGTGGATTGCCTCTTGGGCTGATGAACAGTATAAGGGGAAGAACAGCCTCCTGAGGTTGAGGTGTTCTTGCGCTCTATGGATGAGGATCACTCAAGATCAGAGGAGATGCTTCTGAATGGGTTCGGCCTCCCTTCTACGGTGGTGGCTAGTTCTACTTATATAGGCCCTGGTCCTCTCCCCAAATATTGAGCGGGAAGGGAGCCAACAACGGCCGATTTGAAAGGGGACAACTAGTACAGCTTATCCTGACAAAAGCGGTCTTCGCCTGCAAAAGGCTCTGGTGGTGACGCCGCCTTGGGCTCCATGGTGACCTCCGTCTTGCCGTCCGGCTGGTCTTGGTCTCGTTGCACCGATATGGAAGGCTTTACTTGACGCCTCGGTACTCCGCGCCTGCGCTTGCTTCCTTAGAACCAAAGGGGAAACAAGGACACCGCACGTGCTGGCGCCCGCCTGATCTTGATCGACATGGCTCACGTCACGAGAACCTCACGAGGTTTGCCCTGCCTTGATCTCTCCGCTCCTCGCGAGCCAACCTGGTGAGGCCGCCCCTGAGGAGGTCTTGTGTCGTCTGCCTCGCGAGGGTCTTGAATGCCTTGTTGATGAAGATGGGCCGTACAGGCCCACGCGCAGAGCCACGCCATGGGCCGCAGGCAGGTCTGGGGACCCCCGTTCCCAGAATGCCGACAGTAATGTAGGGGGCGGGGCACTATACTTTGTGTGATAAACACAGTGTACGTATGGAACATGGTTTAGATTATGAATGTATAGTTAGTATATCAAATGTACTATTATTTGGAATGAACATCAAGTGTATTCAAAAAATTGAATGCGAGTTCATATAGTACACATCGTTCATATCTATCTCTATAGTAATCATGTAGTGTGTTTTTAAGGTAAGACACGAATGATGGTTGAACTTGGCAACAATCATGATTGTAGATTCTTATTGGAATAGAGAAACAAATTCAAATTTAGTTCAAATTGCAGCGGTAGTATAGACATTTGGAATGCACTAAAATGTTGGCATGAGTAGGTTACATGCATTATACAGCGAGCGAAAAAATTTAATTGGACATAACATGGATCCATACTCCCTCCTTCCATCTATAGAGGGCCTAATGCGTTTTTTCAGACCGCCTTTGACTATTGACAAGATTAATAGTACATGACATGCACAATGTGAAAATTATATCATTGAAAGCTCCTTTCACACATGAATTTAACAGTGTGCTTTGTGTAAGTTGCATGTAATATATTATTGCTCTAATATTTGGTTGGTCAAATTTAGCCTCGAAAAACACATTAGGCCCTATATAGATGAAAGGAGGGAGTAGCTTTGAATAGCATTTGTATAGTAAAACGGGACAAGACTCTCTCTTTGTGTGGTGTGAATAGATTTTTATTTTTTAATTTTTGTTGTTGAGGGAAGTGCGAATTGATTTGGTACGTACAAGTACAATATTACACGTTAGGCTTGTCCCTAAAATTCAACCTGCGCCTTGTTATATCCCAAAAATTCAGATATCGTGCTCCCAAAACTGGCGCCTTCACAACCCGCGCCTTGCTATCCCGAAATTACAACGCACGCGAAAACTCCCTCCAGCTGCCAAATTCCGACACGCGAAATCCCCCTTCTAACCCTGAGCCGAAAGGGCCGCTAGTTCAAATCGGTGGGGGTACTTTTGTAACACACCCTACATTTTGGACAAGCGTATCCCTAAGTCATGGTCCCCCCTTGAGGGAGTCCTGGACTAAGGGGTCCTCGGGCGTCCGGCCTATTAGCCATGGGCAAGACTGATGGGACATGAAGATGTGAAGACCGAAGACCCTCTACGTGTCCGGATGGAACTCTCCTTGGCGTGGAACGCAAGCTTGGCGATCAATCATGTAGATTCCTTTTTATGTAACCGACTCCATGTAATCCTAGATCTCTCCGGTGTCTATATAAACCAGAGAGAGTCTGGATAGGCGGACACACATTATCATAACCATAGGCTAGCATCTAGGGTTTAGCCTCTACGATCTGTTGGTAGATCAACTATTGTAATACTCATATTCATCAAGATCAATCAAGCAGGAAGTAGAGGATTACCTCCATAGAAAGGGCCTGAACCTGGGTAAACATCGTGTCCCCTGTCTCCTGTTACCATCGACCTTAGACGCATAGTTCGGGACCCCCTACCAGAGTCCCACTGTGCCGTCGACAAAGCGCTCGATGGCCCCTTTGATCGTCTATAATGACATTGTCCAGGGAGAAACTTTCCTCCCCGGACAGATCTTCGTATTCAACGTCTTCGTACTACGGGCCAACTCGCTTGGCCATCTGGAGCAGATCGATAGCTACGCCCCTGGCCATCAGGTCAGGTTTGGGAGCTTGAACTATGTCGCGGACATCCGTGGAGAGTTGATCTTGGACGAATTTGAGACCGCAGCAACCGCTCCCCTTCGCCCCGATGAGCACGGCTTAAACCTGTCATCGGGCCGCATTCAGGAGATAGCTCCTGTAACAACTCTGGCCTTAGATCTGGAGCAGATCGAGTCATCCGAAGATGGGAAGCTCAGCCCCATCACGGAGGCTACCGATTCCGCGGCATTGGAGCCGCACACAGATCCTACTCCGTATGATATCTGTATCTACGGAACCCCGGACTCTCCTCTGGCGACAAGCTCCGAACACTGCGAGCCCGCAGATACTGAACTCGATTGGTTGTCGATCTTTAAGTTCAATGCCGCAGACGTCTTCCAACACTCGCCCATGGGCGACGTACTAAACTCACTAAAAAGCCTATCCCTGGCAGGTGATTCGCCGCCGAACTATGTCCGGTTCGAATTTGCGGCAGATGAAGGAGAATTTTGCTTCCCACCCCCCAACCACTTCATAGGCACTATCGAAGACCCAATCAACACGACCGACCCCGGCTCGGAAGACATTGACGGTATGGACGACGATGAGGGGCAAGGCCAGAACTCGCTATCCACTAGACGCGGGGCGGCCACTTCCTGGTATGACGTGTGTATGATAGACACATCCGACGACGCTCCCGATGATGACAAGAAGGATCCAATTGAGGATAAACCTCTTGGTACACAGTCCGAACACCGGCGCCCCCGGCGCCACTCCAAGCCGCGTCGCCCAAAAGAAAACAATACTGGCACCGGAGAGGATAACACTTCGGACATTGAAGACCCTGTTGAGGAAGGATCCGAACAGGAGGGACAAGAAGGCGTACAAGATAGCCCTGACGAACAGGCCACATATAGAGGATCGGAGGACAGCAATTTTCTCCCACTCTCCGAGGTAGAGGAGAGCCTCGGCAACGAAGATTTCATCGTGCCTGAGGAACCTCTCGAGCAGGAGCGCTTTAAACGCCGACTAATAGCCACTGCAAGGAGCCTAAGAAACAAGCAGCTGCAACTTCAAGCGAGCCAAGATTTGCTCAATGATAGATGGACCGAGGTCCTGGCCATCGAAGAGTACGGCCTTAACGGCCCAGACAAAAGCCACCCCAAGCGTACGTGGCTCCCTCAATACGACGGCGAGGCGCTGGAGCCCGCACCACCATCTAACAATGCGGCAGGCCGACCAAAGTACAGTCTGGATCAAGCAGCAGCCCAAGCAGAACACCATACCACCCTACTCGACCGTCAAGGCAAGACCAAAACAGCTCGGGGGCACACTCGAGACATCCAACAAAGCCTGGAGGGCAGAGCAGGACACACAAGATCGGCGTACAGATCGCGGGGACATGCCCCGACAGGTGATGATGCTTACCTATTCGGACGCCACAAACCCGACCACGCCCGATCCGAAAGTCGCAGACGGAATCCACCGGAGGTGCTGCACAGTGTGGCTCAACATAGAGGAGCCGCACACCCTCTCTGCTTCACCGATGAGGTAATGGAGCATGAATTTCCAGACGGGTTTAAACCCATTAACATCGAATCATACGATGGAACAACAGATCCCGCGATATGGATTGAGGATTTCCTCCTCCATATTCGCATGGCTCGAGGAGACGACCTTCACACCATCAAATACCTACCTCTCAAGCTCAAAGGGCCAGCGCGGTACTGGCTAAATAGCTTGCCAGAAAATTCTATTGGCAGCTGGGAAGATTTGGAAGACACCCTTCGAGACAACTTCCAAGGAACATACGTCCGGCCACTAGATGCCTATGACTTAAGTCATATCATCCAACAGCCCGGCGAGTCAGCCAGGGAGCTCTGGACTAGGTTCTTAGTCAAAAAGAACCAAATTGTTGACTGTCCGGACGCGGAAGCCCTCGCGGCCTTCAAACATAGCGTCCGGGATGAATGGCTAGCACGTCACCTCGGGCAGGAAGCACCTAAGTCCATGACAACCCTTACCACTCTAATGACTCGCTTTTGTGTGGGAGAAGACAACTGGCTCGCTCGTAAAAGCAATAACGCCAGCGACCCGGGCACTTCCGAAATCCGGGACGGCAACGGCAAGCCACGACGAACTAAACACAACAGTCGCAATAACAATGAAAGTTTGTGCGACACAGCAGTCAACGCAGGATTTAACAATCCAAAACCCGGTCAACGGAAGAAGCCACTGAAGGCAAACCAAGACAGGATATTGGACCGACCTTGCCAGATTCACGGTCATCCTGATAAGCCAGCTAATCATACCAACAGAAACTGTTGGGTCTTCAAGCAGGCAGGCAAGCTCAACACCGAACACAAGGGGAGGAGGCCGCCAGGTGATAAAGACGACGGAGCGGCTCACCAGCCGAATACCAGGGGCCAGAAACAATTCCCTCTGAAGTTCGACGACTCCCGGAACGGAAATAGCGGTTCGGCTTCCGTCACCCACCTCTTATACCAGCAAGGTTCACACTGCGCGTACTTCACTACGCACTCAAGATACCATGGGCGTCGACGAAAGCACAATATGGACAACCCTGCAAACATTCCCGTAATGTTTTTTATCTGTTTTATGCATTTGTTTCTTTATTATCTCTTAAGAAATAGGTGACGAAAAGGACAGCATCTACAACGGACTCTATCGGAGTTCGGATTCGTCTACTCCCGTTAAGGATTTCCCCACCCCCGAGGACGGGCGATGCAGACGTGCGACAGGAGGTCCAAAATAACTTTTTGTAGACCACACTCTTTATTTTTGAGCCTTTATTATGCCTTTTTTCCTCCGTTCCCGACCCCGTGCATGTCAAATACCTGGGTTTGTGGTTTGTTTATACATATGAATTTATCATTGGCATATTGCTCTACTCCCAGTAAAACTTTATCCAAACTAATCTTCAATACCCTCTCAACAATGAGTACGGCCTTAACGGCCGCTCTACATACGCACCTCAGCATTACCTGCCAGGGGCTCGGTACGGGAACAAATGAGTTGCCAGCAGAGTCCGAACAGCTTTGTAGCGTACTTCGGCGTCACGAGTTTTGGCCTGATATGCATCAGCTCCGAATCATGTCTTGGGTCAATGGTTGGGTTGCCCGGCTCCTGTGCTTGCTACCCTACGTTCCGCTCTATCAGCTAGGGTAGTAAAGGGAGAACTACTGTGATTGTGCCCTGTCTTAGACCGGATGAGCACCTCAGTAGAGAAAGCCGAAAACCGACTGTCATGATGCTGCGCGAGCTGGTCAACCACTTGATGACTTATTGGAATCTGTCGTGATTCTTTCGTGTAACACGAAAGATCTCCTTTTTAGGTCATATATGTAATGCACCACATCGGAATAAGTCGTACGCATACCAGGGGCTATCTCGTAGCCCCAACTATAAGTCCTATGGCTAAGTGAAAGTGTTAATGCCCTATAGTCCGATTGCCTGGTTCGCCGCATTGTCACCTCCTTTATGGACCAAGACGTTGGGTCAAGAGTGATTACATGCCTTTTCCAAACACCCCCGTACTTCCTACGAGGGGGCTGAAGCCGACGACTGGAAAACTTTCAGATTGTATTAAAACCGTCGCACAGGAGGAGCACACGCTTTTGAGCAAAATATAAAAATATATTACTTATAAAATTGTCTTTTACAACTCCAATACACCTCACTTGAACATTATGTTCTTTGAGCATTGACCCTCTATCTGGTAGGCGGCTTCCAGGACGTCTTCAAAATAATGCTCTGGCCGGTCCTGGCCCTTGGGCGGACTCTTCGCCGCAACATCGATGGCCTTCATCTTCACCCAGAATGTCTTGACTCGGGCAAAAGCCATTCGTGCACCTTCAATGCACGCCGACCGCTTCACAGCGTCGATACGCGGCACTGCGCCAACAAGACGCTGCACCAAGCCAAAGTAACTCTTTGGAATAGGCTCGTTCGGCCACAACCAGATTATGACGTTCTTCATGGCGTCGCCGGATATCCTATGAAGTTCGGCCCATTGGGACATCTGTTCATTCAGCAGCAAAGTGCGCTTTGATGCGCCAAATTGTGACCAGAAAAGCTTCTCCGTTGCATACCCCTCTTGCGCTTGGTAGAACTGCGCCGCATCGGAAGAACTCTTCGACAAGTCTAAATATTCAGCCGGAGAACTCCAGACCTGGTTCAGCTGAGCATAGTCCGGATCGCCAAATTTAGTCTGAAGCAAAAAGGGCTTACCGGCCGCTATCTCCTTAGCCTGCCGAATCTCCTCACGAGCTCCCCTGGACTCAGACCGAGCTTCACTCGTCTCTTGTAAGGCCTTAGCAAGCTCAGCCATTTTGGCTTTACTCTCCTTCTCAAGGTATTCACAGCGGTTGGCAGCATTCTTCAATTCAAGCGCCAGTGCGGATATTTTCTCCTCATTTTGGCGCCGAGCTGCTTGTTCGGCTCTCAGATCAGCCGATGCCTTTTCGGCAGCCGCATTACTACACCGGGCCTGCTCCTTGGCCTGGGCTAGCTCCGCCCGAAGAGCTTCAACGGCGGCAGCACCATCTACAAGCAAAGTGGTGTAAAGAATGCTCGAAATACATACCTTGCGAGTCATCAAGATGCCTGTTGATCAATGCAATGCCATCCCCCGCAATACAACAGGTGCATTCTGTCAATAGAATTCAATTGGCAAAATTACATCACAAACCTCGAAGCCTCTTAGAAGGCTCGTAAAGGCCTCGTGCAATTCGCTTTTCGCGGAGAGAACCTTTTCGACCACCGTAACCATCAAGGCACGGTGCTCCTCCGAAATGGACGCTTGTCGCAACATGTCCAACAGCAGTTCCGGTGCTCCAGGGTCTTCGGAGACCACCACCGGAGTATGGCATTCCTTTGAAGGAATCCACTTACTCGCCTCCAGAATTGTGTCTGACTGTAAACCGGATAGTGCGGGGCCGTTATTCTTGACTTCCGAGCCCTGAGGGACAGAGGCACCACCTTCGGGTAATGCCTTCTTCGTCCCCTGCACTGCTTGTCGATCGGGAGGAGCCCTCCGGGATGATACCTCAAAATCATCCGCCCTGTGGCGAGGAAGCCGGAGATGGCGTGCCACTCTCCATCATCTCCGGAAGAAGGTCTCCCGAGGAGGAGGACAGTTGAGAAACACCAGGCGTTAACCTGTTAGGATGTACATACATCGGACGATTACTTCACTGATAGGAAAAGAATGAGGTACGTTTAAAGTGCCCCGCTTCACTTACGGTTTGGCAAGAGGTTTGTCCTCATCATAAAGTTCTGCGGCAACATCGCTCGCCCGGCCCAAGCCGCCCGTCGATGGCATTTTTCCTCTCTTGGAAGGCTTCCCCTCCTGATCTTCGGAAGCAGCCCTCTTCTTACCATGGAGGGTTTCCTCTGTATCTTTACCCTCGGGCAACGAGTTTTCGGTTTTCCCGGACACAGCATCTAAATTATCCCCGGAGCCGAGAGCACCTCTAGTCTCATTGTTCTCGCCCTCCCCCGTAGATACCTGGCACGGTGTCGGAATCAGCATTCTCGTCAGCAGTGCAGTCGCAGAGTCTTCGGGAAGAGGCGCCGGACACCAGATTAACACCACTTTCTTTATCCAGTCCTGCATAGAGACGGATTGTTCAGTATCTTGTCAGGAGATGCTTGAAAGATGTGCGGAAAGCATATACTTAACTCAGTGTCCGGATGATTGCAGTCAAGGCCAACATCTTCTGTGGTGTCCGGCCATTGCCCTCGTTCCCCAAAATATAATCTCCACATTCCTTCGTGCGTGGTGCTGAAGAAGTGCTGAAGAGTCCGCCGCCCTTCTGTATTAAAATCCCACATACGGAGAGGCCGTCGCTGACATGGCAAGGTCTGGCGGACTAACATTACTTGAACGATGTTCACAAGGTCGAGACCCTTCTCGATGAGGCTTCGGAGGCGACTTTGCAGAGTCTGCACGTCACTGGCGGATCCCCAGTCCAATCCCTTATTGATCCACGAAGCAAGCTGGATGGGAGGGCCGGGTTAGAATGCGGGCGTAGCCGCCCACCTGGAGCCACGCGGCTCGCTGATATAAAACCACCCCTGCTGCCATAGGCCGAAAGACTCGGTGAAAGACCCTTCAAATCAAACCGCGCTGGCAAGCTTGCCTATTGTGGCGCTGCCGCATTCTGCCTGCTCCTCCTCTATCACCCGCGAACTCACGTCAAAGGTCTTGAGCCACAAGCCAAAGTGCGGAGGAGTCCGGAGGAAGGCCTCACACGTAACGATAAATGTTGAGACAAGAAGGATGGAGTCCGGGGCCAGATCGTGAAAATCAAGTCCATAGTAAAACATGAGCCCCCGAACGAAGGGGTTAAGCGCGAACCCTAACCCGTGAAGGTAGTGGGCCACACATACTACCCTCTTGCAGGATCTAGGGGTAGGTACAACCTGCCCTGCTGCTGGGAGCCGATGAAGAATCTCTGGGGTCAGATACCTCGCCGCGCGGAGCTTCGCGATATCCTCCTCCGTGACGGAAGAAGCCACCCACCGGCCGGAACGGCTGGACCCAGACATGATTGGGGCTGATGGTGATTGGAACCCGAGGGTGAGAACTCGAGGTGGATGGGGTTGAGGAAGAAGCAAGCGCCAAGGAAAAAGACGAGCCTGGGTCCCTACTTAAAGACCCCGAATACCGAGCGTCTCCTCCTGGGTCTCGAGACTTACCTATCTCCAAAGAGTTGTACCCGGGGGATGATTGGGTTACCCACGCTCGCATTGATGAAAATCCCGTGAATAAAGGGGACACGATCTCTGCTATGATAATACATGCCAGTGAAACCGCGTCCCGAGACGTAGGGCGGCGGGCTAGCCAAACGGTTCGGAACAATAACCTGGGGGGCGTGACGTCATAAACAATTGTTAGTAGGTTGGGATCGAGAAATATTGTATTCTCTGCAATTGCATACACAGGTCCGGATATACTTACTACATCTGAAGACTATTCTGGAGTTCGGAAGAAGGGAATCCACCTTGCAATGCCGAAAACAAATCTACGCGCCGGACTCCTCGTCATTGAAGCCAGGTTCAGGGGCTACTGGGGGAGTCCTGGACTAAGGGGTCCTCGGGCGTCCGGCCTGTTAGCTATGGGCCAGACTGATGGGCCATGAAGATGTGAAGACCGAAGACCCTCTACGTGTCCAGATGGGACTCTCCTTGGCGTGGAAGGCAAGCTTGGCGATCAATCATGTAGATTCCTATTTATGTAACTGACTCCATGTAACCCTAGATCTCTCTGGTGTCTATATAAACCGGAGAGAGTCCGGATAGGCGGACACACATTATCATAACCATAGGCTAGCTTCTAGGGTTTAGCCTCTATGATCTCGTGGTAGATCAACTCTTGTAATACTCATATTCATCAAGATCAATCAAGCAGGAAGTAGGGTATTACCTCCATAGAGAGGGCCCGAACCTGCGTAAACATCGTGTCCCCTGTCTCCTGTTACCATCGACCTTAGACACACAGTTCGGGACCGCCTACCCGAGATCTGCCAGTTTTGACACTGACACCCCTCCCATCGCCTCCTTTTCACCATTCAAAATCTCGCCGCCATAACCTCTCCGCTCTAGCCGCGAAACCCCACCCTCCTCCATCCGCCACCTCACCGCTGCCCAGCCGGAGCCTCTTCCCCGATGACGTCATCCACCGCCAGAGCTCAACGTCCCTCATCCGCCTCCCCGGATGAGGATCCGTCGTCCAACCCGTCGTCCCGCCGGTTCAGCTGCCGCGTCCTCCACCTCCAAGGACCTGCTCCGACGATCGCCTCGTCTATCGTGGCTGCTCCATCCCCACAGTGCCGCCTTAACCTGCTCCACCAGAACCGCAGCATCCTCACCGACTCCTCGGACGAAGCGGAGGTCTACTCGGCGCCACCAAAGAGGTTGTATAGTCATCGCATCGCACCTTCTCCTTAACTCGACCTCCCAGCGCCAACGGTGCTCCATCCCGCACCCCATGGAGCGGCTACCTCAAAGCCAGCGCCGCGGGCGACATCTCCACGGTGGCTCTCCCCAGTGCGAGGCCCCTTCGGCGGCAGCATCCATACCAGCCGGATCTGCTGCTGCTGCTCCAGCTGTCGCTCGGTCGCTCGCGCTGCTGCTGCTGCTCCAGCTCTTGCTCGTGCTGCTGCTGCTGCCCGGGCTCTCGCTCGCTCGCGCTGTTGCTCTCCCCCTCGCTCGTGCTGCTGCTCTGCTCCGATTTAGCTACACTTCAGTCGACTGAATCGACTTTTGAGTCAGTCGATTTTTAGGGGGTGCTGGGTCTCGCCGGAGTTAAGGAAGAACCACCTGCAGCGGGGAGGGGTGCTCGCCGGAGAGGTACCCCACTATCTATCTTAGGGTTCTGGGTGGGTGCTGCTCGCCGGCAGTGGGGGGCGCGGTGGTGGGGCGGTGGGGTGGGGATCGCCGGAGAAAAATCTTGGCGTGGGGGGGCTAGAGGGCTGGCCGGGGCGGCGGCGGACAAATGATGGGGAGTTGTTTCAGGGCGGTGAGGCGGCGGCGGACCGGCGATGGGGAGTTGTTTCGGGGTGACGAGGCGGCGGCGGACCAGTGGTGGGGAGTTGTTTCGGGGTGGCGAGGAGTCGGTGGGGAGTTGTTTCGGGGCGGTGAGGCGGCGGTGGGGAGTTGTTTCGGGGCGGCGAGGCGGCGCGGGGTTCGGCCGGTGGTGGCTGGCGGCTCAGGGGGGTGGAGGTTGAAGATGAACTGCATGCCCTCCCTAAACTATCCCATGATAAGTGCCTCTCTGCTACCATTGCGTTCAGTTTCAACAGTAACATTCAGATTTCACAGTAAATTTCAGTTTTGACAGTTAAGTTCAGAGTTAACAGTTTTTACCTCATCAGTTGTAGTCAGGTGGTTTTTGGTGATGTAAATTTTACATCTATCACTTTTTGGTAATGCATTTTACATCATCTATTGGAGATGCTATTAGAATCCCACTTGAGATTAACGATGTCTGTCTTGTGCTGCTTCAGCCTTGACGTCTTACGGCTGACCGGAGCTGCTCCAAGGACGGAACGATCCATCACAACAGAGCAGTGCCTTGGACGCCGTCTACAGATTCCTCAAATCTTCCTCCACACCTCCGACAGCCACCTCTGCCTCAACTTCTTCAGCGACCAACCCAATGATGCTGAGGTTGACACGGCTACGGCAAAGAGGTTCTGCACTTGTTGCATCACTAATTACTCTACATTCATGTCGATCCATTAGGGCTATTGTGGTTCAACGGAAAAACAGAGCAATAGGAATTTTTCCTATGGCACTCTAATATTCAATTATTCATGCATTTTGTTGAAAGGAATGGGGCAAAACATCCACCTGGACCTACTTTTCAAAATCCTATGCATGAAAACAAGACCAAGTGCATTAGTGGCAGAATAACATTCTAACTGTACACGCTTTCATATGGTTTCACTTTATTTTGGCCATGTTTCTTTGCATTCCTCTGCTCCTCCTTTTCCTGTGAACCAAACACCCAAGTTGACAGAAATCCTGTGTTCACAAATGCTATGTTTCCCATGTGCATTCCTATCCTATTCCGGTGTTTTTCCTCCTATCCCTGCGTTTTTAGAATCACTAGCAGAGTGGCCCGCTCGATGCGCGGGCTAGAATTTTATAAAGTTGAGAGAACATTTTAATTTTATTTTTCTAAATAATAAGTTCAAACGAAATGTGACCATATTAATAAAATATGAGCCTTTTGCAAACGTAGTTTTGTCATAGGTATGTTTGGTATTCTGACCAGTATATAAGTATATATGTTATGAATTAAGCATGCATGTATCTCCTTGTTATTCATGGTATACTAACTTTTCATAATTTGTCATATTTTGCCATTTATATGTCTATCATTTTGTAGCCTTTTATCTTGTAGTTTTTTATGTGAACAAAGATAGGGATATGTATATTTGCTAATGTTGTGTAAGAGTTAAATACTAATCTATTAATAGTTGTAAATGTGTGGACATATTATATTCGCCTATAGTGGCAGCCCTGTTCTATCAATTTGAGAAGCCAAAATAAGTAACCTGACCTAGTTTTATTGAGTGTAAGAACATAAGTATTAGAATATATGAAATTTTTAACTTGTCAGACAATGAATATATATTAGTAAACATAGGAGAGAACATTCCTAAATGCAAACTAAACATTGTAATACCTAAGTACTTGAATATTGTATTCATGGGTAATAGAATAAAAACACAGTGAATGTTAGCTTAGATGAATAAATCAAAATTGTCTGCTCATCGAAAACAATATGTAGCATGCCAACAAAGCCAGATTCAACTTTTATCAAGCCTTTTATGTAAGGGCATTCGAATGGCATGTTGGTAGATTGTTTATCTTTACATTATTGGTAATATTATGGGTGCAAGCACAATGAGATGTCCATTATCCTGTATTATGGAAGCAAACAATCAAGATACCGGTAAAGGATAACTCAGTTACAGAACACATATAGTCTGGATAGGCAAACACAGGAAATGAAAAACTACTATAAGTTGTAAACAATATGAATGGGCAACAACCCATGTTTAATATTTATATACAAGTTCTCACTATGATTCATTTGAGTGCTCCAAATCAACCAATAGGGCACATAGAGTACAACGCATAACTAAAAGCACATAGATATGCTCGTACTTGGTTTTCGTTATCAAGGAAATGAACTCTCCGGCTGCAGTTCCATCAGATCTTGAAACCTCACTCATCACCTCAAGTCACCACGGCACAAGCGAAAACCAACTTATTTATTGGTAGCATGGCACCATGATACTACATGAAGCAATATTGTGGAAACTTTGTCTTCCTATGATTACTCGGTGATTCATCCATGTTTCACTTTATCTTCCTATGTCTCTAAATCCTGCTCCATAGCATGACCCACCATAGTTTACCGCCATATGAAATGGAATAAAGCCAAAGAGGTTAATGATAATATATATTTGTGGAACCAATCAACTTTATGGGCTGCTAAGTCCATCATTACTCAAGCTGGAACCAATACTTTTTGGCTCATGCTCATTCTCCTTTCATCTCGTTTTCTATGTACCATGTGGTAGCAAACAATAGTTTTCCCATTAAATATGATTTTTTACCTATGATAGTACCATTAATTTATTTTTGTCTATGAACGGGAAGTTCATGTCAGTGCGTGAACATGTGATTTGAGTAGGCATTCCATATATATCAACATTTTCCAGTGTGTCCTCTTGACTAAAAATTAAAGAAAGGCATGTGCATGCAAGGAGAAGATACAATGATGGGAGTCCTGGATGACTTCAAAAGAGATCAAGCAGATGCTTCAACTTGTGGTTGTTGCTGACACTACATAGTTGGCCTTTCAACCGACATAGGGCCGAACTGTGTATTGCATCATTGTTTGCTAGGCGCATTCCATTGCATTGCATATTTCACAATGAGAAATGACGCGGGGCTAATTAATCAGATCCTCAGGTTTTGGCCTTGTCACAGGCGGCTCCAGTTTGGTTCCTTGAACGCGTACTTCTTGTTTGGTCGTTCCGCTCGATGGAACAAACATGTAGCTCTTAATAGGCAATGGGGTCTGAGGAGTAATGGAATAGGATGTCTGCTTATTTTTTTTCATCTGTCCATGTTTCATGGGAGAATACATGCATGCATATACATCATGGTATCTGCCCATGTAGTACCTAGTTTTATTACCATCACGTCCTAGTCCCAAGCTCTCTATTTTGTTCTTTCCGTGGAGTCCCACGCTATTTATTTTTGAGGTAAGAGTCCCATGCTACTTGAATGCATGAATGCATCTGCCTGCCTAGTATGCTAGTTTTTTTACCAGCACGTGCTAGTACCATGATGTTTTATTTTTCCATGTAGTTGCATGCTTGTTTTTTCTTTTGAGGAAGGAGTCCACGCTATCTGTTTCTAGGGGAAGTCACAGTTTACTTTTTTTCCATCGTATATGAAAAGTTTGACACTAGTTTTTTTCACGCTACCGTTTTCTCTATGATATAGTCAAATGTCCAACCTAGTTTTTTTCTATGCTAGTTTTTTTACCAGCACGTGCTAGTACCATGATGTTTTATTTTTCCATGTAGTTCCATGCTTGTTTTCTCTTTTGAGGAAGGAGTCCACGCTAGCCGTTTCTAGGGGAAGTCACAGTTTTCTTTTTTTCCATCGTATATGAAAAGTTTGACGCTAGTTTTTTTTCACGCTGCCGTTTTCTCTATGATATAGTCAAATGTCCACCCTAGTTTTTTTTCTAAGAGAACAGTCCCGTGCTAGTTATTCCCACGCTAGTTCTGTTTATCGTAGGCAAGTTGAATGAAACATTTTATGTTTTAAATAATGGCGTTGGTTGGTACTTTTTCCACTTAAACTAATCTGTCGGCTCTTGTATTTCAGTCTATAAATTAGATGTTTGGATGTATCTAATATTTATGGGATTTTCTAGCCTATTTTCTTTTTTTTCTGAAGTGCACCGCGTGCCTTAGCTAGGTTATGGGCCTCGCTGGTAGCCACACCCTTAGACGATGTTGGCTCCTAACATGTACATGGCTCGTAGACACAGTACATTATGCCAGTGCTATTGGTTGTCATGCCTCATAGGACAGAAGATAATGGAGGTATTTGTGTTTTTTTAGTGAAGGTATTCGTGATTTTTATTTTTTTCTTCTGATGCTTTATGTACATGAGAGTTGATCACGTATGCAAGATCCTTGTCCAAAAAAAATTTCATGCGGGGATATTTGGAAGAGGAAAATCATGGTTAAGTTGCCTTTTTTTCTCAAGGCGACATATCTATTTTCTTTTACGTGCATGCGTGTATCAAAAAATAAATCTGCATGTATACAAAATATATGGAAGAGACAGTAAACGTGCAAGTTGGTTGCCTTTTTTAGGTGACAGATCTCTTTTTCTCTTTGACGTGCATGCATGTGTTTTTTTGTGGGGTGACGTCCATATGTTTTTTTTTGAGGGTTGACGTCCATATGTTAACATGGTCAAATTGGTCACGATTGTTTAGGTTAGTGTTTTTTTACGTGCATGCATGAACAAACGTGACCAAGTTGGTTCCCGTTTTAGTTGAGATACATGTTAACTTGGTTTGGACCCACCATATTATGGTACGCAGATCAAACGTTAGAGATTAAAAATAATAGATGATCTATTGGATTATAAGGGTCAATATTTTCTGATTAACGTGGGATTTTCTAGCATAATTCTCTTCTCTTTGGTTAACCCGTCAAGTACTTTTATATATAAATAGATGCAAGCCAAATGAGCGCTTACAGAATTACTTCAGTTACAGGTAGGTGTCGAAGAAAACTTTGTGTGGTTTGTCCTGCTCCTGCCGCGACGTCGTCCACCTCACCTGAACTACTCCATCGACAGAAGCATCCAGCAAACCAGACATCACAACTCCCGACCGTCTTTCGCCACCTCAGATCTCCTTCCCTGCCGCCGGCACCCACCGCAACGGCATCACCATCATCGACCCAGCAGATGAACCTGAGGAGTACATGGGTCCACAAAAGAGGTCGCACTCTTCTATTTCTGCTTACGTTATGCATTGCTTAATATTACCTGCTACTTTATTGTCCTGTTCACCTCTTAGACTCCAAGTCAGGTCCAAATTGATGTTCAAACTTGAGTTCTAAATTAGTTGTGGGGCACATATCGAGGCAGCAATGAATAGTATCTCTGTCTAATATATGGTTCACCTAGGGTATGCATATGTTGTTCATCTTGGGTGGGAAACAAATAGTAAAGCAATCATCATCTGTTTTTTTATTAAATTAAAGCACTCATCAGCCTGCTATCATTATTTTTGGATCCATCCACTGGTTGTTGCCATTACTCTAGATTTCTGCATGCTCTCCTTACATAATCTCACTAAATTTTTTTGTATGCATGTCAGATATTGTACACAGTCATGCTGAACATGTAGAGAAAAAAAGAAGAGTTTTGCGCGGCAATACAATGTCATGTAGACATCGCTCCATGGTGGGTTCAATGGCAAACCCTCCCCCCTCTCCAGATTGTAATCCAGAGGAAGATATCTGTTCTAAGGCAGATTCTGACGCAGCTGACCAGTCCTATTTACCCCCAAGGTGTTTGCTCTAACTTGGCATGATGATGTTAGTCATATCATGCATATGTTGCCTTGCAGTGCCTACTTTCGACAGCATATATGTCATCCTCTTAGTTTAGATATGTTCTGTAGTGCCACCTGTTTAGTTTCAATATCATATATGGGAATTATGCAGTCTCATGCCTTTTAGCCAGCGATAATATATGTGAAATGTGCAATGCCATCCTATTTAACCAGACATCATATATTTGAATGATATCTAGCCCATCTTTTTCTTCATTAAATTTCCATTTGTCGACAATGTTTGTACATTAAACTACTCTTTCTGTGAATCAACAATTTAAGTGGGTGATGGAAAAATCTGGAGTGAAAACAAGGCCTTCAGAGCAGACAGTGCTACCTGTCGGAGCAGATCTCTTGCTAGGTCCCGATAGTTCCTCAGAGATGGATTCAGAGATAGATGACCAGTCCTATTCCCCCACCGAGGTGTATGCTCTAACTTGGCACAGTTCTACTGCTCGTATCATGCATATGGTGTCTTGCATTGCATAGTTTAGACATCATATACACAATATTCAACACCATGTTCTTAGTTCAGACATCATATATGTGAATGCCCTCCGCTTAGCATATAAGTCACATATGCGAATTAAATCATGCGATCCTGGTTACTTGGATAACATGTATGTGAATTATGTCTTGCGATCCTGTTTAGTTAGTCATCATATCTTTGAATAATATATGTTATGCTATGCTATCCAGTTTAGATAGACATCATATATGTGAAATTATGTCATGCTATCCGTATTAGTTAAACAATATACATGTCAATTATTTAATGCCCTCTTTTTCCACACTATCTATTGCATCTGTCTCTCATACAATGTATGTACATTCAATTATGGTTCTTGTTTATCAGCCATTTGAATTGGAGCGGGTGATGGAACACGCGGTACGCTACGCTAGCGCCAAATAAAATTTTCAACCGCGCACCCAAGATCATGCTGCTGGAAATAGATCACGGGATCGGGTTTACCACTAGACGCGCAGTCACCGTAGTGGAAGTAGAGTTGGTGATGCGTGTAGCTGATCTCCCGAGCCGTCTCCTCCTCGCGTCGCCGATCTCCCACGAACAGCGAATACCCGTGAACGGTGATCTCCCGCGGACAGCGCCTCGCGGTTCCCTCGAATGGTTCGTCCAAGCACCGCAGATGCGATGCCTCCAAGGTATCCACACGTGCGGGGTGCAGCGGTGGGCGGCGGACTGCTAGGTCCGGTCGCGCGGCATGGGCGTGGGGAGTAGCGGTGGCTAACCAGGGTTCTATGCCATCAACCCTAAGTGGTGTGCCCACTCCCCTTTATATAGACCTCCGAGGTGGGCTCAACACTTGAGCCCACTAGGAGCCCACATCCATTTTCCACTCGGATCCAATCTGAATGGGGTGCAGCCCCTTAAGTGTGCGACCCTATAGGTTCACGTACACATGGACACGACCAGAGTCGATAGTTGGTAGCGGCTCCTAGCAGAACGTGCCAACTCCCATGTGTGCGTAAAGTCGTTTGACGAACCTCAACAATGTGTCATATGCAACATTCCTTTTGCCTCACGATATTTGTTGTCGAGCTCAAGGTGAGTACTTGACACCCTTGTGATAGCTCGACCTCTCTTCTCGAAACCGTGATACAGATTCACGAACTGGGTTAACACTTAACCCAAGACGCATGGCCATGCTTTCTGAATCTGATCACTCGAGAGGGCCTAGAGAATATCTCTCCAAATAGGAGGGGAAAATCCCATCTTGGTCAACCATGTCTCGCGGCATGTCTCACGACTCACCCGAAAGCTACCTTTATAACTACCAAGTTACAGAGTAGCGTTTGATAGACCCTAAGTGAGTCGATCCTCATCCCGAGAACATGTGAGGACCTCAGGTCTAGGACATGGTAGACATTGTACTTGAGACTAACAGATGACAATCTCTCGCTACGTCTCAAAGTGGGTCTGTCCGACTCGGTGATCTCCATCCCCGAGTCCATACTATCGGTTTAGCATCTCCATGCACATGACTTGTGAAACATAGTCATCAACCGAGTTGTATACTAGTCAAGGATATGTGTCCGCATAACCTTATCAACTAGGGACCATTAGAACAATCATCATACAATACATAGTTCCACAAACAAGTCACATACTTATTGATATATATCATTGATGATGTTCAACGACAATCCAAAGGACTCATGAATACATATGGAAATATCATCATCACATGATTGCCTCTAGGGCATATCTCCAACAGTCTCCCACTTGCACTAGAGTCAATCATTTAAGCATCTTATGCCCATGGAGCTCATGTGCGCCTCATGCTTCGGCCGTGGGAGAGGCTTCGTCAATGGATCAGCAACATTTGCATCCGTGTGTACCTTGCATATGTTTACATCACCTCTTTCGACAATGTCGCGAATAAGGTTAAAACGCCTAAGTATGTGTTGGGTTTTATGATGGTTTCGTGGTTCCTTGACTTGCGCAATGGCACCACTATTATCACAATAGAGGTCCAATGGCTTAGACGCGCCCTCAACCACACCAAGATCAGAAATGAAATTCTCCACCCAAACACCCTCTTTTGCAGCTTCAGAAGCCGCAATGTACTTAGCCTCTGTTGTAGAATCAGCTACCGTATCTTGCTTGGAGCTCCTCTAGCTCACTTCTCCTCCGTTCAGAATGAACGCAAACCCAGATTGCGATCGACTATCATCCCTATCGGTTTGGAAACTACCATCGGTGTAACTCTTTTCAACGAGCTCATCCTCACCTCCATAAACTAGGAACATATCCTTAGTCCTTCTCAAGTACTTAAGGATATTCTTAACCGTTGTCCAGTGACTCTCACCTGGATCAGCCTGGTATCTGCCCACCACGCTAAGAGCAAAACTAACATCAGGACGAGTATATACCATAGCATACATGATGGACCCAACAGTCGAAGCATACGGAATCCCATCCATGCATCTTCGCTCATCAGGAGTCGTAGGACTCTGAGTCTTGCTAAGACTAATGCCATGTGACATGGGCAAGAAACCTTTCTTGGCATCTTGCATGTTGAACCGCTTCAACACCTTGTCAATATACGCACTCTGGCTTAATCCAATAAGCCTTCTCGATCTATCTCTATAGATCTTGATTCCCAAAATGTAAGCTGCTTCTCCCAAGTCCTTCATAGAAAAACTATTTTTCAATGAGTCCTTGACAGATTCAAGCATTTGAACATCATTTACAATCAATAATATGTCATCCACATATAAGATCAGAAATGCGACTAAGCTCCCACTGACCTTTTTGAATACAAAATGATCACAATCATTCTTGATGAAGCCAAACTCTTTGACTGCTTCATTAAAACGAATGTTCCAATTCCGAGATGCTTGCATCAATCCATAAATGGATCTCTGAAGCTTGCATACCATGCTAGACTTCTTTGGATAGACAAAACCCTTCGGCTGTGTCATATACACATCCTTGGTTAAATTTCCATTAAGGAAAGCCGTTTAGACATCCATCTGCCATATCTCATAGTCAAAATATGCTGCTATAGCAAGAATTATCCGAATTGATTTAGGCATCGCTACCGGTGAGTAAGTCTCATCGTAGTCAACTCCTTGAACATGTCGATAACCTTTAGCGACAAGTCGAGCCTTATGGACTGTGACATTTCCGTCCATATCAGTTTTCTTCTTAAAGATCCACTTGCACTCAATGGCTCGAATGCCATCTGGCATATCAACCAAGTTCCAAACTTGATTGTCATCCATGGAATTTAATTTGGATCTCATGGCCTCAAGCCATAACTCGGAATCAGGGCTCTCCATCGCTTCTGCATACATAGTCGGCTCGTTGTTCTCCAAGAACAACACATTGCAATCATGCAAATTTCGCAACCTTTCCGACCTCCGTGGAACCGGTGTCGACTCCACTACGTGTTCCGTGACTAACTCCGGTGTGACAGTATCACCTACCGGAACGTCCCCGTGTGGTTCTCGAATTTCTTCGAGTCGGACCGTCCTCCCACTAGCCTTCTAATTGAGAAACTCTTTCTCAAGGAAAACTCCATGTCGAGCGACAAACACTTTTCCCTCTTCACGGTTGTAGAAGTAATATCCCAAGGTTTCCCTTGGATATCCCACAAATATGCACTTGTCCGATTTGGGTGTGAGCTTATCCGACTGGAGTCGCTTGACATATGCTTCACGTCCCCAAATTTTCAGAAAAGACAAACCGTGACTCTTCGCAGTCCATATCTCATATGGTGTCTTATCTACGGACTTAGATGGTACCCTGTTTAGTGTGAAAGCTGCAGTTTCTAGAGCGTATCCCCAAAATGACAAGGGTAAATCCGACTGACTCATCATCGATCGGACCATGTCCAACAGGGTTCGATTCCTCCGTTCCGACACACCATTTCTCTGTGGCGTACACGGAGGAGTAAGTTGTGGGACTATTCCACGACTCTTCAGATGATCATCAAACTCCCGGCTCATATACTCACCGCCACGATTAGATCGTAGAAGTTTGATTCTCTTGCTAAGTTGATTTTCCACTTCGTTCTGAAACTCCTTGAACTTTTCAAAAGTTTCTGACTTGTACCTCATCAAGTAAACATATCCATATCCACTCAAGTCATCGGTGAAAGTCACGAAGTATTGGAAACCACCTCTGGCTGTCGTGCTCATTGGTCCACATACATCACTATGTATAAGTTCCAACAGCTCGGACGCCCTCTCGCAACTCTTTGCAAAAGGAGTCTTAGTCATCTTGCCGAGTAGGCAAGACTCGCATGTCTCGAATGATTCAAAATCAAACAAAGTTAGGATTCCATCATCATGGAGCTTCTTCATGCGCTTTTGACTAATGTGTCCTAGTCGACAATGCTAGATGTAAGTCGGATTTATCTCATTAGGCTTATGCCTCTTGACATTTATGTTATAGACTGCTTCACCTTCAAGATCTAGGATAAATAACCCATTCACAACGGGTGCAAAGCCATGAAACATATTATTCAAGTAAATTGAACAACCATTGTCCTTAATACTGAATTCATAACCTTGTCTCATCAAACATGAGGCAGAAATAATGTTTCGACTCAAAGCCCGAAGGTAAATTAAGTTGCATAGTGCCGGCGGCCAATGCAGCAACTCTTGCTTTATTCCCGACGCGAATGTCAACTTCTCCTCTTGCGACATTCCTAGTTCTGCTTAGCCCATGCATCAGTTGCATATGTGAACAACCGATCCGGTATCATATACCCAAGAGCTACTAGAAACATCAGCAAGATAAATGTCTATAACATATACAACAAGTGTACCTGAAGAAGAAGTCATACTTCCAGTCTTCTTGCCCTTCTCGGCAAGCCACTTGCTGCAGTTCCTTTTCCAGTGTCCTGGTTCCTTGCAATGAAAGCAAATACTCCCCGAAGCCGTCCCTAACTTAGGCGCAGCGGCTGCAGTTGGAGTTGCCTCCTTCTCTTTGCCCTTTGCCTTAGCCTTTTTCTTGGACCAGCTCTTCTTGAACTTAGCCGAATTCTGCACCATCAACATGACGATCCGTACCTTTCTTGATATCCTGCTCTGCCACTTTGAGCATCCCATGCAATTCAGTGAGCTTCTTTTCCATCCCATGCATATGGTAGTTCGAGATGAATGGCCCATAGCTATCCGGAAGAGAACCCAGAATTGTATCTGTGGACAACTCGTCCCCAAGGGGGAAGCCCAACCGATCCAGAGCTTGCATGTACCCGATCATCTTGATGTCACATCCCTAGTTCTGGTATGACCTATACTAGCTAGTCATGTGTGCATCATGTTTGAATTCCATTTAAATTTGAAATGGGGATTTGTGGAACCCTCAGAATCATTTTTGGAAATGACCCAAATAAAAATTGCTCCAAAAAGGTCCAAGAAAAATGCTCATGTTGCCCTCTGAAAATATTGGACAGAGATAAAAATCAAACCAATATTTTTAGGAGCTCATAAGTATTTATTTTGGGCATTTGGAATTAATGCATAATTATTTGCATTGGATATATATATGTTATATATATAATATATGTCCAAAAATTATGCCATTTGTTGAGGAGCTCTGGAATAATACCAATAGTCCCTACAAAAATTGGCATAAGAAAATAAAATGGTTTAGTATTTTTACTAAATCAAACAAATGTCAGAAAATTAGAAAACAGAAACAAACTAGAAAAAGGGAGAAACTTACCTGGCCTGGCCCAGTGGCCCAGCAGGCCGGCCCAGCCAGCTGGCCGTGCCAGTCGTCCCCTTCCTCGCGCCAGGAGGACAGGGGCACGCGCTCGCCGCCCGCGCGCATGCGCGCCACCTCCTGCTTCTCCCTTCGTCGCCCGGATCGCCCGAACGACGCCACGCACCCCCTCCAAGCCTCTCTCGCTCTCCCCCGTGCCCATTCTCTCCTCTCCCTCGCTCTCTCGCACGACGGCCGAACGCCACCATCGCCGCCGCTAGCCGTTGCCGTAGCCACCGCCTCCCCCTCGCCCTGTCCCTGTATTCAGAAGCTCCGCCACGTCGTCCACCACATCTCCGTCAAGCCACGCGCCCCGGGAGGCCCTGGAGCGCCTCCATCGTCGCCGTCTTCATCTCCGGTCGCCGGAGATCGTCTTCGCCGCCCCGCCGACTCCAGCCCTTCCCCGAGCCCGCCGTCGACGCCGTCGAGTCCGCAGTGATCCTCTGCTCCGTTTCCCTCTTCCCGTTCCTCCGTTCTCGCGCCGTAGCCCTTCCCCCGCCATGGCCGTAGCTCCTCGCCACCGTCCATGTCGCCGCCATCGCCCTGGCCACCGCAGCCCGCAACCGAGCGCGTCACCGTGCTCCTGGTGACGCCAGGAGGCCATAGCGCCTCTCCGCTCATGCCCCCGTGCACTGTAGTGCTCCGCCCGCCCTTGGCCGAACTCTGGCCACCACCGCGAGCTTCGCTCCGGCGAGCTCCGACCACCCCACGGTCTCCCGCGTGTCCCACTGGATGCACGCGAGCCTGGGCTTCGCGTAGGTGGCCTCCGCTGCCCAAATGGTCGCCGGAGCGACGAACCCGACGCGCTCCGCCATGCTCGGCCTCGCCGGTGACTAACCGTCGGTCAACCTGGGTCAAACCGCACTAATTACCCCCCCCCTCGGTGACACTGACAGTGGGCCCCTGCGCCTAATCCTATAATTAGAATAAATTAAACCCTCTATTTAAAACGTGTGTCACTGACATGTGGCCCCCACACGTCAGGTTTGACCAGGTCATCACCGTTGACTTACTGACGCAAGCATGACGCAGTGCTGACGCAATTATTTATTTTTCTGGATTTAATTTTAATCAGGAAATTCCAGAAAATTAGCTAAACTTAAAAAAATCATAGAAATTCAACCGTAGCTCAGATTGAAATAATTTATATATGAAAAATTATCAGAAAAATTCAAGCTATCCATCTGTACCAGTTTCATGCATGACAAACCAAGTTATACCTGCTGTATATGTGAAAACACATAAATGGCTTTTAAAGAGACTTAAGTTAGAGTTGCATTTGAACCTTTGGTTCACATGGACTCCTTCCAAGTGAAATGCCAGATGCATTAGCACAAACAACATCACATCTACATGCTATGTTCATGCATCATAATGTTGCATATACTTGTGTTTTGATTGTCGACACCGTTCCCTCTCGATAGGTCCTGCTTCGGAGAGTGCTCCAGAGTACCTGTCTAAGGAGTAGTGCCTTCCTTGTTGATCTACCAGGCAAGCAAACCCCCTTGTTCATTCCGATACAATCCTACTCTCTCGCTCCCGCTCTCTGTTATTGCATTAGGACAACAACGATTCAATTGCTACTTTGTGCTGCGGTAGTTGAACCCATTCCTCTGCATGACCTGTCATTGCCACAGGCATGTGTAGGAGTTGTTTGAAGCCATTGTTGTGTTCCTACCATGCCATGCCTGCTATTGCTTAGAGTGTGTCAGGTCTGATTCATTGGGAATGAATTGGAGTGTTACGATATGTTCTGATACTGAGAGTGAAGTGTGTGAACATGATTTGGTAAAGGTAGCAGTGAGAGGCCATGTAGGAGTACATGGTGGGTTGTCTCATTGGAACCGTTCTTAAGCACTGAGTTCTGTGTATGTTGTCCAATGACTAGCTACTACCATGCATTGGAATGCTTAAGTGCCCCTCTCGACTTATTAACCAAGTTGATCTCTGTCCAGGAGTCGCAACTAGTCTCTGGTGTTTGTAGGTAGTGCTATTTTTCTACCAAGTGGCACCCGGCAGGGTGGGCTTGGGACAGACTAGGCACACGTGGCCTGGTGTACCGAGTGGCACCCGGATGGTGGGCTCGGGAACCCTGCACACATCGTTTGGGTCCGTGATGGAAACCTCGGCCGGACTCCCTTGCGGATGGAACCTGAATAGGCGATAAACCTAGACTAGAGTCTTGTGTGGTTAGTCAGGTCGTGGCCGACACCCTCGCCAGGCTTCCGCTTGAAGGTTGCCGAGATACATGACGTGTACATGGCGGTAAGTGGCGAGAGCGTGTGTGAAGAAGTACACCCCTGTAGGGTTAACATGATCTATTCGAATAGCCGGGTCCGCGGTTATGGACTTCTTGGATGCTTACGTGGTACATAGACAACTTGAAGTGGATACTCTAAAATGCTCAAGACAAGTGTGAGTGCTATGGATGGCCTTCTCGTAGGGAGACGGGAATGAGTCCATAGTAGTGTATTGATGTGGTGATTAGTGGACTCGTGTGCGCCACCTCAAAGGGTTACCAGCAGTCGTAGTTCAGCCACGAGTCAAAGCTGGCTTGCTGCAACTGAACCCCACTTTGCCTCCTTGATACTAATGCATGTATGATAGGATCTGATGTAAGTCTTGTTGAGTACCTTTGTACTCATGTTTGCTTTATTTATGTTTTTGCAGCGGAGATTTCGGTCTTCCTAGTGTTCTCGTGGACTTCGACAAGTAGCTTGTACCTCAGCTACGATCTTGATAGGATGTTGTAGATAGTCAGGGTCTTCAGCCTTTTTCACTTTGTAGATGTCTGTACTCAGACATGTAATGCTTCCGCTTGTTGCTTGTATGCTCTGTATGATGGGTCATGTGACCCCTGTTTGCAATAAATGCTATGTTGGCTCTTCTGAGCCTTTATCTATATGAGTTTGAGTTATGTTGTGATGACATGTTGTACAGCACATACTTGCATGTTATGCGTACGTGTGACGTGTATTGCTATGTGTGGGATCCGACAATCTAGTTGTTTATCCTTGGTAGCCTCTCTTATGGGGAAATGTAGTCTTGTGCTTCCATGAGCCATAGTAGTCCGCTACAGCCCGGTTCACCGGAGTCCTGCTAGCCCAGCACTACTGCTCCGGAACACTTGACTGGCCGGCATGTGTTTCACTTTGTTCATGTGTCTGTCCCTTCGGGGAAATGTCACACGGTGACATCTGGAGTCCTGCCTAGCCTGCTACAGCCCGGGTTCCCGGAGTCCTGTTAGCCCAGTGCTACAGCCCGGATTCACACGCTGCTGACCGACATGCTCGATGTTGATTCATGTATGCCTGTCCCCGTAAGTTAGTGCCACTTTGGGTTCACGACTAGCCATGTCGGCCCGAGTTCTCTGTCATATGGATGCTAGCGACACTATCATATACGTGAGCCAAAAGGCGCAAACGGTCCCGGGCTATGGTAAGGCGACACCCGTGGGAATACTGTGCATGAGGCCGCAAAGTGATATGAGGTGTTACAGGCTAGATCGGTGTGACTTAGAATCGGGGTCCTGGTAGCTTTGGTATCAGAGCCTGACTGCCTGTAGGATTACCAAGCCAAACTGGTCGAAGTTGAGTCTAGAAATTCTTTAGTTATATAAGGGAATTGATTGTGGGAAGGAACGTTAGGCTCTTTTTACTCCTTATACCTCATTGCCTTCTGATCTGAGTCATCCTATCTTTCCTACGGGGTTAAGGAACTAGGCTTCCTCTTCTATCTATCAGGACCACGTGTTACTACTCCGTAGTCCCATAGGATTAGTTGACCAGAGTCATATTCCAGTTTTCGAGTACTTCCAGTGTAGCCTGTTTAGTATTATCTAAGAACCTTGACTGGTGATGTTGAGTTGTGGTACTACCCCATAGTTTGCAGGATGTCTCATTCTGAGCATTTTACTGCCGTTATGCTGCCGAAATTGCCCTAGGAGTTCGAGAGTTACTAATTTCCTTATCCTACATTCTATAGGCTATAGTTGATGCTGATTCCGTCCTTGGTTTCGTTTCTCAGGATGTCATCAGTTAAGCGAAGTTCTGTTACTCGCAGCCAGAACCACGGAGATGGTAGGGATGAGCATCCTCCCGACCTGCCTTCGTTGACAGAGTTCATGTTAGAGATGGAAAGGAATAAGCGTGAGTCTAACCGCTTGCTGGCACGTATCGAGGAGAACACCGCACATCAGTTCAAAGGGTCTGCAACCATTCATGACTTCATCCGCTTGCACCCACCCACCTTCCATCATTCCATTGAGCCACTCGATGTAGATGACTGGCTCCGTAGCATCACTCATAAGCTGCGTTCCGTGAACGTAGCTGAAGAAGATAAGGTCACCTATGCTACATACCACCTGGAAGGTCCTGCTGGTCTTTGGTGGCAGAACTATGAAGCTATGCTTCCAGCTGGCCAGATTCCTACCTGGAGAGTTTTCACTGAGGCTTTTCGCGAGCATCACATACCTCAGGCCCTCATCGATCGCAAGAGAGAAGAGTTCTGTAGTTTCACCCTGGGTAAGATGGCTGTTGATGCTTACAGCAGAGAGTTTGAGAACCTCGCCCGCTATGCCATAGAAGAGGTGTCCACGGACGCCAAGAAGCAGGCTAGGTTCCGGAAGGGTCTCAACCCCAAGTTGCGTCGTGATCTCCACCTGCATCATTGTGATACATTCCAGGCTCTTGTAAACAAGGCCATTAATGCAGAGACAGCTCAGCTCACTTACGAGGAGTCTCCTAAGCACACCCGTGATTTGGGTTCTTCCTCCGGTTCTAGTTCTCAGAAGCGTCGGATTTGGGTTCCGAACTCCGCTCTTCCTTCCGGATATTCACCGAGCCCATCTTATGTGGCGCCTCCCCCAGCTCAGTCATATGCTCCACCCAGGCCTACTGGTAGACCGCTTGTCAATGCGGGTCCACATCCAACTTCAGGGACTTGCTTCACATGCGGGAAGCCAGGACACTATGCTCGTGACTGCTCTCAGACTAGTTATGCTCCACCCCAGCCCGAGAAGTCTGTTGGCTGCGTTAAGCCATCAAGTAAGACAATCAGTGCCAAGCCAGCTTGCACTAAACATGGACGTGTGCATCACGTCTCAGCTAAAGGCGCTCATGATGATCCGGATGTCGTTCTTGGTACACTCATTGTCAATTGTCATCCAGCATCGGTTCTGTTCGATACTGGAGCATCTCACTCCTTCATTTCTGAAGGCTATGCTCGTTTGCACGACATGTCATTTTGTGATATGCCAACTTTGCTTGAAATCCAAACCCCAGGGTCTAGATGGCAAACCACCAGAATCAGCTATGGTAATGAAATCCTTGTTGATAGACTTGTATTCCTTGCATCACTTGTAGCCCTCAAGTCCTCAGATATTAACATCATCTTGGGTATGGACTGGATGACAGCTCATCATGCCAAGATTGATTGCTATACCAGGTCTGTTCAGCTTACACACCCATCTGGCAAGGTAGTCCCTGTCTCCACTAGAGTTGCAAAGCGTCAGCTCTATTCTCTTAATGCCAGCCCTCTTCCAGACCTTGAAGATATCCCGATAGTCCGTGACTTTCCGGATGTCTTTCCAGAGGAACTGCCAGGTGTCCCACCTGACAGGGATGTAGAGTTCTTCATAGATCTTATCCCAGGAACCGCTCCAATCTGTAGGAGACCTTACAAAATGGCACCCTTAGAACTAGCCGAGCTTAAGAAACAACTTGATGAGTCCTTGCAAAAGGGTTTCATCCGTCCTAGTTCTTCTCCTTGGGCTTGCCCCGTCCTCTTCGTCAAGAAGAAGGATGGTACGGACCGGATGGTTGTAGATTATAGTCCCGTTAAATATTTTTTTTGACTGGGAACTGTAGGGGAAACCCCCACAGCATATCAAAATTTGGTCATGATAAAGAACAAATATCCGCTCCCCAGGATCAACGACCTGTATGATCATCTCGCTGGATCCTCAGTCTTCTCCAAGATGGATTTGAGGTTAGGCTACCACCAAATCAAGATCAGAAGCGGGGACATCCCCAAGACAGCCTTTGTCACTCGTTATGGCCAGTATGAGTACACCGTCATGTCCTTCGGTCTAACCAACGCTCCAGCGACATTCTCCCGCTTGATGAACTCGATCTTCGTGGAGTACTTAGGTAAATTTGTCGTGGTTTATCTCGATCATATTCTTATCTACTCGAAGAACGAGGAAGAGCATGCCGAACATCTTAGACTTGTGTTAGAAAAACTCAGAGAGCACCGCCTTTATGCAAAGTTCTCCAAGTGTGAATTTTGGTTGCTAGAAGTGACCTACCTAGGCCACGTGATCTCTGGTAAGGGCATTGTTGTCAATCCCGAGAGAGTTCAGGCCGTTCTTGATTGGACTCCACCTAAAACGGTTAAACAACTTAGGAGTTTCCTTGGTCTAGCCAGCTATTGTCGCCGCTTTGTTGAAAATTTCTCCAAAGTAGCCAAACCCCTCACGAAACTTCTCAAGAAAGATAAAAAGTTTGAGTGGTCCCCACAGTGTGAGTACAGTTTTCAGGAACTGAAAAGACGCCTGACTTCTGCTCCCATACTTGTGCCACCGGATTTCACTAAGGACTTTGCTATCTACTGCGACGCCTCACGACAAGGACTAGGTTGCATTCTTATGCAGGATCGTCATGTGATTGCCTATGCATCTCGGCAGTTGCATCCACATGAGGATAATTATCCTACACGTGATCTAGAGCTTGCAGCTATAGTTTATGCACTGAAGACTTGGCGACATTACCTTCTTGGTAAACGTTGCGAGATCTACACCGATCACCAGAGTCTCAAGTATATCTTCACCCAACCAGATTTGAACCTTAGGCAAAGACGTTGGTTGGAGTTGATCTCAGATTATGACTTAGGGATTACCTACACCCCAGGCAAGGGCAATGTCATGGCTGATGCGCTAAGTCGTAAGTCCTATTGCAACAATCTTATGTTGCAGCAGGGCCAACCATTTCTCCATGAGGAATTCTGTAAGCTTAATCTTCACATTGCTCCTCACGGATTCCTTTCTACCTTGGTGGCGAAACCTACTCTCGAGGATCAGATCATTGCCGACCAGAAGTTTGATAGGGGTGTTATCCGCATCAAGAGAAACATTAAGAAGGGAGCTGCTGGATGTTTCTCTATGGATGACCGAGGTGTTGTTCGCTTTGAGAATCGCTTGGTGGTTCCCAAGAATCAGCATCTTCGACAACTGATCCTTAAGGAGGCTCATGAATCTCCTCTCATGATTCATCCCGGTAGTACTAAGATGTATCAGGACCTACGCCAGAGGTTCTGGTGGACTAGGATGAGGAGAGAAATCGCTCAGTTCATTGCTAACTGTGACGTTTGTCGTCGCGTTAAGGCAGAGCATCAAAGACCTGCTGGCACCCTTCAGCCTTTAGCTATTCCTGAATGGAAATGGGATAAAGTTGGTATGGACTTCATCACCGGCTTTCCTAGGACCAAGAAAGGGAATAACGCTATCTTCGTAGTCGTTGATCGTCTTTCCAAAGTGGCTCACTTCCTTCCTGTTCGAGAGAGTATCACTGCTAGTCAGCTCGCTGACTTATATATCTCTCGAATAGTTTCACTTCATGGTGTTCCACTAGATATCAATTCAGACCGTGGTAGTCTTTTCATTTCTCATTTCTGGGAGAGTTTCCAAACTGCCATGGGCACCCATCTTTCCTTCAGTACCGCTTTCCACCCTCAGTCGAGTGGTCAGGTGGAAAGGGTCAATCAAATTCTCGAAGACATGCTTAGAGCTTGTGTTATCTCATTCGGTATGGATTGGGAGAAATGTCTTCCTTTTGCCGAGTTTGCTTATAACAATAGCTATCAATCCTGTCTCAAAAAAGCTCCTTTTGAGATTCTGTATGGACGAAGATGTCGAACACCTTTGAACTGGTCAGAAACCGGTGAAAGACAATTCTTTGGACCGGACATGATCCAGAGGCAGAAGAGCAAGTTCGCATCATTCGTGAGAATTTGAAAACAGCCCAATCTCGTCAAAAGAGCCAGTATGACCGTCATCATAAGGAAGTGGCTTATGAAGTTGGCGACAAGGCTTACCTTCGGGTTACTCCTTTGAAGGGTACCCATCGATTCGGTATCAAGGGCAAGTTGGCTCCTCATTACATTGGACCTTTTCGCATTCTCGCTAAACGAGGAGAGGTTGCCTACCAGTTGGAACTACCCCCACATCTTTCTCGAGTACATGATGTCTTCCACGTCTCTCAAATCAGGCGTTGCTTCTCGGATCCCATCCGCAAAGTGGACCACGAAACGCTTGATCTCCAAGATAACCTCACATATCGAGAGTACCCTGTTCGCATTCTTGATCAAGCAGAGCGTGTCACTTGACGTCATAACATCAAGTTTCTCAAGGTTCAGTGGTCTCATCATTCCGAGAGAGAAGCTACTTGGGAGCGAGAAGATCGTCTTCGACTGGAGTACCCCGATTTCTTTCCGTCGACCCCTGAATCTCGGGACGTGATTCTTTCAAGTGGGGGCGAGTTGTCACATCCCTAGTTCTGGTATGACCTATACTAGCTAGTCATGTGTGCATCATGTTTGAATTCCATTTAAATTTGAAATGGGGATTTGTGGAACCCTCAGAATCATTTTTGGAAATGACCCAAATAAAAATTGCTCCAAAAAGGTCCAAGAAAAATGCTCATGTTGCCCTCTGAAAATATTGGACAGAGATAAAAATCAAACCAATATTTTTAGGAGCTCATAAGTATTTATTTTGGGCATTTGGAATTAATGCATAATTATTTGCATTGGATATATATATGTTATATATAATATATGTCCAAAAATTATGCCATTTGTTGAGGAGCTCTGGAATAATACCAATAGTACCTACAAAAATTGGCATAAGAAAATAAAATGGTTTAGTATTTTTACTAAATCAAACAAATGTCAGAAAATTAGAAAACAGAAACAAACTAGGAAAAGGGAGAAACTTACCTAGCCTAGCCTAGCGGCCCAACAGGTCGGCGCAGCCAGCTGGCCGTGCCAGTCGTCCCCTTCCTCGCGCCAGGTGGACAGGGGCACGCGCTCGCCGCCTCGTCGCCTGGATCGCCCGAACGACGCCACGCACGCCCTCCAAGCCTCTCTCGCTCTCCCCGTGCCCATTCTCTCCTCTCCCTCGCTCTCTCGCACGACGGCCGAACGCCACCGTCGCCGCCGCTCGCCGTTGCCGTAGACACCGCCTCCCCCTCGCCCTCTCCCCGTATTCAGAAGCTCCGTCACGTCGTCCACCACCTCTCCGTCAAGCCACGCGCCTCGGGAGGCCCTGGAGTGCCTCCATCGACGTCGTCTTCATCTCCGGTCGCCGGAGATCGTCTTCGCCGCCCTGCCGACTCCCGCCCTTCCCCGAGCCCGCCGTCGACGCCGTCGAGTCCGCAGTGAGCCTCTGCTCCGTTTCCCTCTTCCCGTTCCTCCGTTCTCGCGCCGTAGCCGTTCCCCCGCCATGGCTGTAGCTCCTCGCCACCGTCCATGTCGCCGCCGTCGCCCTGGCCACCGCAGCCCGCAACCGAGCGCGTCACCGTGCTCCTGGTGACGCCAGGAGGCCGTAGCGCCTCTCCGCTCACGCCCCCGTGCACCGCAGCGCTGCGCCCGCCCTTGGCCGAACTCCAGCCGCCGCCGCGAGCTTCGCTCCTGCGAGCTCCGACCACCCCACGGTCTCCCGCGTGTCCCACTGGATGCGTGCGAGCCTGGGGTTCACGTAGGTGGCCTCCGCTGCCCAAATGGTCGCCGGAGCAACGAACCAGACGCGCTCCGCCGCGCTCGGCCTTGCCGGCGACTAACCGCCGGTCAACCCGGGTCAAACCGCACTAATTACCCCCCCCCCCTTGTGACACTGACAGTGGGCCCCTGCGCCTAATCCTATAATTAGAATAAATTAATTCCTCTGTTTAAAACGTGTGTCACTGACGTGTGGCCCCCACACGTCAGGTTTGACCAGGTCAGCACCGTTGACTTGCTGACGCAAGCATGACGTAGTGCTGACGCAATTATTTATTTTTCTGGATTTAATTTTAATCAGGAAATTCCAGAAAATTAGCTAAACTTAAAAAAATCATAGAAATTCAACCGTAGCTCAGATTGAAATAATTTATATATGAAAAATTATCAGAAAAATTCAAGCTATCCATCTGTACCAGTTTCATGCATGACAAACCAAGTTATACCTGCTGTATATGTGAAAACACATAAATGGCTTTTAAAGAGACTTAAGTTAGAGTTGCATTTGAACCTTTGGTTCACATGGACTCCTTCCAAGTGAAATGCCAGATGCATTAGCACAAACAACATCACATCTACATGCTATGTTCATGCATCATAATGTTGCATATACTTGTGTTTTGATTGTCGACACCGTTCCCTCTCGATAGGTCCTGCTTCGGAGAGTGCTCCAGAGTACCTGTCTAAGGAGTAGTGCCTTCCTTGTTGATCTACCAGGCAAGCAAACCCCCTTGTTCATTCCGATACAATCCTACTCTCTCGCTCCCGCTCTCTGTTATTGCATTAGGACAACAACGATTCAATTGCTACTTTGTGCTGCGGTAGTTGAACCCATTCCTCTGCATGACCTGTCATTGCCACAGGCATGTGTAGGAGTTGTTTGAAGCCATTGTTGTGTTCCTACCATGCCATGCCTGCTATTGCTTAGAGTGTGTCAGGTCTGATTCATTGGGAATGAATTGGAGTGTTACGATATGTTCTGATACTGAGAGTGAAGTGTGTGAACATGATTTGGTAAAGGTAGCAGTGAGAGGCCATGTAGGAGTACATGGTGGGTTGTCTCATTGGAACCGTTCTTAAGCACTGAGTTCTGTGTATGTTGTCCAATGACTAGCTACTACCATGCATTGGAATGCTTAAGTGCCCCTCTCGACTTATTAACCAAGTTGATCTCTGTCCAGGAGTCGCAACTAGTCTCTGGTGTTTGTAGGTAGTGCTATTTTTCTACCAAGTGGCACCCGGCAGGGTGGGCTTGGGACAGACTAGGCACACGTGGCCTGGTGTACCGAGTGGCACCCGGATGGTGGGCTCGGGAACCCTGCACACATCGTTTGGGTCCGTGATGGAAACCTCGGCCGGACTCCCTTGCGGATGGAACCTGAATAGGCGATAAACCTAGACTAGAGTCTTGTGTGGTTAGTCAGGTCGTGGCCGACACCCTCGCCAGGCTTCCGCTTGAAGGTTGCCGAGATACATGACGTGTACATGGCGGTAAGTGGCGAGAGCGTGTGTGAAGAAGTACACCCCTGTAGGGTTAACATGATCTATTCGAATAGCCGGGTCCGCGGTTATGGACTTCTTGGATGCTTACGTGGTACATAGACAACTTGAAGTGGATACTCTAAAATGCTCAAGACAAGTGTGAGTGCTATGGATGGCCTTCTCGTAGGGAGACGGGAATGAGTCCATAGTAGTGTATTGATGTGGTGATTAGTGGACTCGTGTGCGCCACCTCAAAGGGTTACCAGCAGTCGTAGTTCAGCCACGAGTCAAAGCTGGCTTGCTGCAACTGAACCCCACTTTGCCTCCTTGATACTAATGCATGTATGATAGGATCTGATGTAAGTCTTGGTGAGTACCTTTGTACTCATGTTTGCTTTATTTATGTTTTTGCAGCGGAGATTTCGGTCTTCCTAGTGTTCTCGTGGACTTCGACAAGTAGCTTGTACCTCAGCTACGATCTTGATAGGATGTTGTAGATAGTCAGGGTCTTCAGCCTTTTTCACTTTGTAGATGTCTGTACTCAGACATGTAATGCTTCCGCTTGTTGCTTGTATGCTCTGTATGATGGGTCATGTGACCCCTGTTTGCAATAAATGCTATGTTGGCTCTTCTGAGCCTTTATCTATATGAGTTTGAGTTATGTTGTGATGACATGTTGTACAGCACATACTTGCATGTTATGCGTACGTGTGACGTGTATTGCTATGTGTGGGATCCGACAATCTAGTTGTTTATCCTTGGTAGCCTCTCTTATGGGGAAATGTAGTCTTGTGCTTCCATGAGCCATAGTAGTCCGCTACAGCCCGGTTCACCGGAGTCCTGCTAGCCCAGCACTACTGCTCCGGAACACTTGACTGGCCGGCATGTGTTTCACTTTGTTCATGTGTCTGTCCCTTCGGGGAAATGTCACACGGTGACATCTGGAGTCCTGCCTAGCCTGCTACAGCCCGGGTTCCCGGAGTCCTGTTAGCCCAGTGCTACAGCCCGGATTCACACGCTGCTGACCGACATGCTCGATGTTGATTCATGTATGCCTGTCCCCGTAAGTTAGTGCCACTTTGGGTTCACGACTAGCCATGTCGGCCCGAGTTCTCTGTCATATGGATGCTAGCGACACTATCATATACGTGAGCCAAAAGGCGCAAACGGTCCCGGGCCATGGTAAGGCGACACCCATGGGAATACCATGCGTGCGGCCGCAAAGTGATATGAGGTGTTACAGGCTAGATCGGTGTGACTTAGAATCGGGGTCCTGACACTTGATCACATGCGGGCTCAGTGGATCACCCACTTTCAGCTTATAATCCATCAAGGATCGCCAGACGTTGAACCTTTCGGTCCTAGCCTGCATTTGAAACATGCTCTTGAGATTCTCGATCATATCGAAAGCCTCAATATATTCGAACTGCTTCTGCAGATCGGGCTCCATAGAAGCCAGCATGAGACAGCTGATCTCGTTTGATTCATCAACGAGTTTCTGGTGGGCATTTCTGGTTGTGGCATTAGCATAATCAGCAGGTTCCTCTGGAAGGGGATTCTCTAGAACTTGTTCCTTTTTCTCATGCCTAAGAACAATTATCAGGTTTCTATACCAGGTGGTAAAGTTTGTTCCATTCAATTTATCTTTTTCCAGGATTGATTTCAATGCAAAAGGGGTAACTTGAGCAGGTGGTGCCATTGATCTACAACAGAAATATGCAAAAACACTAAGACATGTATTCATGAAGAGTAATTTATTTTTAAACATTTTATACTCCCACTAAAATCAACATCCCTCGGTTGATACTTAGTGATTCAAGATCCAAGATCAACATGTCAACTAGTGAGCTTTTGCATCACCGCTAGAGGACACGATCACTCGGTAAGCAACTCTTGCTAATCGTATCTCCATACGACTCTTGTTGTTGGGGACATCTCATGCTGCGCCAACTCCTATGCCTCGTGGCCCAAAACTGTTTTGATAGCCACGGCAAGTTAACCAATGCTTCGTGTGTAAGTGTCCGACACAAACCCATCACTTCAAGGAGATATAGTGGCACCCTAAATTTATAGGCCCGCCACTAAATATACTTGACATGTGAAGGTGCAGCAATTGGGGAGGCATTTATACTTGACATTCTTTGAGGGATCATCCTACTTAAAACATCTACCATGCAAAAGAAGGGTGCATAAAAGGGATAAACTTTCACAGGCAGTTTATATATGTGTGATATGGTATAGCCCCTTTTCACAGTGCATGGTGATCTCCATCTCCACATGCGCGGTCTGCCCATGGTGATCTCCATCTCCATGCATGGTTGTCCTCGTGGTGATCTCCATCTCCACGCCATGGTGTCAACCGCCAAGTGTTACATAAGATACTATGCTATTACAAACTAATAGCTACTGAAAGTAAATTACATTACATGGCTTCTCATGTTGACACGCATGTCATTAATACAATAATGGGACAACCATATGGCTCCTGCCGGTTGCCGTACTCATGACACGCAGGTCATGAAACAATAATACACAAGCAACATTCATGGGATATACCAAATCACTAGCATTCCCTGCAAAAACAAGCCGGCGGAGCTCCTATGCTGTCGGTTGGCTGGTGTCTAATGTAAGGGTGCGGGGGCGCAAGTTCGCCGCGGAAGCAGCGCTTAGATGGCTATCTTAGAATTGCGTGGGTTGAAGTAACTGCCGCTGCCGGATCTGGATGATGGCGAGTCTTTGTGGATTGGCCCGGGGGCGGCGCAACCACGGCAGTGCGGTGGGGTGGGGAGTGGGGTTTTGGTCGAGGCCATGGACGATGGAGGCAGGCTGCTCTGCTGGTGGTCACTGGCTCTTCGGGGAAGATTCCGAACAGTGTCAGCCGGGAGGCACAAGACGGCCATGAAGCCATCCGGCGTAGATCGGACAGTACCAAAATAAAATAAAATCGTGTGACCCCAATTTAGTCTTCAGTCAACAGACATGTGACCACTCTCGTACCTTGTTGTTGATCTCTTAGGGTATTTCTTCAGATCAGGGAGATGTGTCGTTCTTAACATTATGCGTTTTCTGCATCTTCAGCCACACCGTTGTTCGACTCACCACAGCTGCTCCAACAAGGGAAGCATACACCAGAAGGGAGCTATAGTCCCCACTCAACAGTTCCCTCCATCGAATGCGCGTGCCCGACATGGACAGACGCAACAACTGCAAGGCCATCGACAAGTCAGCACATGATGCTCACTCCTATGGATGGCGGCCAGATACGTTGTACCCTCATCTTACTTGTGTGCAACATTTATGGCTTTGTTATTCATCTAAGCATGGAAAATAGATTATCACATTTCACTGTATGTTCATGCTGATCTTATGGTTCTTGTTCAGGATTTAACATTGTTCCATAGTTTAGCTAAGAGACTTGTTCTTTAGGTAACGCAGTTCCATAGTTATCATCCATCAGCCAATGCTATCCCACAAGCTGGTGATTATAGTATTATACCACTTCTAGTATAACCTATGTTGTTCTTTAATACTTTTGTGTGCCATCTAGTTAATCTCGAGTACAAACGATACATATTCTGTAGCTTTCATCTGTGTTCTCCCTTTAGTTTTTGAGACCTGTTGCTGCTAGTTAACCCCAGTCCTACTATTTATGCCGTCTCCTACAGGCACTCATTACATAAATCTAACTACTAGTTGTCTTCCATGCATGTCAGATATAATTGCACACACTGATTTATCCACAAGAACCTTACGGAGCAATGTAACGGCCAACAAACTTGACGTCAATGATACCCAATATGATGGAACATGGAAAGGCAGTTCTTCACAAGACTTGCAGAAAGATGATGAATCCTATTCACCCCATAAGGTCCTTGCTCTACCTTGGCCCTTAATATGGGTACATCATGCATATAATGTCCTGGACTGCATCTACTCTGTTGCAATGCCTTGTGCTTCACCTGCTGATCATGCATGTAAATATGGCATGCCTTCCTGTTTTTCAGTGCCTATTCCATTAATGATAACATGTTTTCAAATTCAAGTACTGTCATTCTACTCTATCGCAATGCCATCTTCTTAGTTTGGACATCATGCTTCTCAATATCTTATGCATTGTTATTCATCAGTATGTACTTCATCTGTCTACCATACCATGTTCTTTTTTTTACATTAAAGTGTTGTTCTAGTGGTCTCTTGGAATGCCATCTTAGTTTCCCAATCATACACGCATATGTTGCCTTAGTGTTTTTCTGTAATGTATTCCGCTAGCATACAGTTTTACATTGAAGTAGTGTTTTTTACACTGTTGTCCTGTCGTATCCCAAGCTCTTACGTCATACTCCCTCCGTTCGGATTACATGTCGCATAAATGGATAAAACTGGATGTATCTAGAACTGAAATACTCCCTCCCTCCGTCTGGATTACATGTCCGCTAATCCAACTTTTCGTTAGCTTTAGTTTGACAGGTCATGGAGCAAAATTGGAGTTCATATGCAAAAGTTACAACCGTTTTACCGAGACCGCTCCAACAGATTTCTTCACTGCGGAAATCACATTTCCACGCTGTTGATCTATGTTCCGATTCGATCAATCTCATTGATCTCGCGTGCTGCATCCGGATTTACGTTCCACTGTCTGCCCCGATGGCGGAAACCGACCGGTAGGGGTAACTCGTGTCACGACCTCGGCATCACGATCACGGAAACAAGATCACGAAACTAACCTTCAACACTAACATGCGCGACCGATCTCATCGACCCGCACTTGAACCGATCTACATATCTGATATGCATATCATCGAATCTATCACCACACAGCGGAGGCTCTGATACCACTGATGGAACAAGCGGTACGCTACGCTAGCGCCAAATAAAATTTCCTACCGCGCACCCAAGATCATGCTGCTGGAAATAGATCACGGGATCGGGTTTACCACTAGACGCGCAGTCACCACAGCGGAAGTAGAGTTGGTGATGCGTGTAGCCGATCTCTCGAGTCGTCTCCTCCTCGCGTCATCGATCTCCCGCAAACAGCGAAGACCCGTGAACGGTGATCTCCCGCGAACGGCACCTCGTGGTTCCCTCGAACGGTTCGTCCAAGCACCGCAGATGCGATGCCTCCAAGGTATCCACACGTGCGGGGTGCAGCGGCGGGCGGCGGACTGCTAGGTCCGGTCGCGCGGCATGGGCGTGGGGAGTGGCGGTGGCTAACCAGGGTTCTATGCCATCAACCCTAAGTGGTGAGCCCACTCCCCTTTATATAGACCTCCGAGGTGGGCTCAACACTTGAGCCCACTAGGAGCCCACATCCATTTTCCACTCGGATCCAATCCGAATGGGATGCAGCCCCTTAAGTGCGCGACCCTATAGGTTCACGTACACATGGACACGACCAGAGTCGGTAGTTGGTAGCGGCTTGTAGCAGAACGTGCCAACTCCCATGTGTGCGTACAGTCGTTTGAAGAACCTCAACAATGTGTCATATGCAACATTCCTTTTGCCTCACGATATTTGTTGTCAACCTCAAGGCGAGTACTTGTCACCGTTGTGATAGCTCGACCTCTCTTCTCGAAACCATGATACAGATTCCCGAACTGGGTTAACACTTAACCCAAGACGCATGGCCATGCTTTCTGAATCTTATCACTCGAGAGGGCCCAGAGAATATCTCTCCAAATAGGAGGGGCAAATCCCATCTTGGTCAACCACGTCTCGCGGCATGTCTCACGACTCACCCGAAAGCTACCTTTATAACTACCCAGTTACGGAGTAGCATTTGATAGACCCTAAGTGAGTCGATCCTCATCCCGAGAACATGTGAGGACCTCAGGTCTAGGACATGGCATAGACATTGTACTTGAGACTAACAGATGACAATCTCTCGCTGCGTGTCAAAGTGGGTCTGTCCTACTCGGTGAGCTCCATCCCCGAGTCCATACTATCGGTTTAGCATCTCCATGCACATGACTTGTGAAACATAGTCATTAACCAGTTGTATACTAGTCAAGGATATGTGTCCGCATACCATTATCAACTAGGGACCATTAGAACAATCATCATACAATACATAGTTCCACAAACAAGTCACATACTTATTGATACATATCATCGATGATGTTCAAGGACAATACAAAGGACTCATGAATACATATGGAAATATCATCAGCACATGATTGCCTCTAGGGCATATCTCCAACAGCGGGTGATGGCAGTATCTAGCGGAGTAAAAACACGGTCTTCAAATAAAACAGTGCTACCTCTTGGTGGAGATAGCACCCCGGTTGTACATGCACGAGAACCAGCCCTACCACACATAACCCAAACTCTCGCAGATTTTACCCCTACCGCGATGGACAGAGAACCAGCTTCACGCAATCTAACCCCAACCCCAGCAGATAGTAACCCAGTTCCTCTTGACACAGCACCATCTCCACCACAGGGCTCCCAAACAAGAGCAGTTAGTAAGGCAGCTCCAGTGTCCAAAGCGCCAGTGCTACCACGGCGAACCCCAACTCCACCAGTTAGTACACCTATTCCTGTGGAGGAAGCACAACCAGCCATTCATAGTTTAGTATCTATCGCATTTGATGTTGTTAAATCCTATGCGCGTATCTTCCCATCATGGAAATATTATACTGAAGATGAAGGAAAATGCCAGTTGCAGGTGTTTGTCCAGGAGTTATGTGTAAGTAATGTTATTCATGGCAATTACTTTGCTTTGTCCCATACATTCTACCTCCATGATGGTTATAATACAGCAAATTTTTCCCATTTTTTCTATAGAGAAGGACCGATTTGGAAACTCAGGATGAGGTAACCTATGCTAATACCTCTGCTATCTTCAAGAATGCTTGGTGGCGGTATCAGAATTAGTTGAAGAAAACATACTTCACTGGCAAAGGAACTCATCAAATTCCCTTATGTTCTCCTGAGACACATTTACTGGACGATGACTGGGAACGCCTTGTTCTTTACTGGTCCCGAACAAAGAATGTGGTAAGGTCTATGAGCTCATTTTATTTTAAGTACTATATGCTTGTGTCTTACTGTACTCTGTTCATGTAGAACAAGTGCTTAAACCTGAAGAACAGCTGTTCTCATTTAAGATTCCATTGCTATCGTGCATACTGCTTTGCTCTTGTATCACTGTATTTACTCATACAAACTTATTTTTAAATTGAACTATCCAACAGAAATTCCAGTGGCACAACAGGTATGTTTACGCATGTTTCTTTAACTGGTTCACCGAAATGAGTTTCATATACTAGTACATGCTAAACATGTGTGATACGCATGTTTCTTCTTTTAGAATGCTAACAGAATATTGGGGAAGAGTGCCTTATTAAGCAATGGTGAAGGAAGTAATGCAGATAAGGTTCAGGATCATGAGACATCCTTGTTGGTCTTCAACAAAGCTGATAAAACAGCTAAGGAAAACTATCTTGAAGACAGTGAGGCAACCCCAAAGTCCTGTCTTGGTTTATTGTTCGAGTTACTGGCCACTACCGCTTGCACAAGCTATTCCAACTCACTGTCTGAATCCGTTCGGTTTCTTGAGTCTCAACTACAAGCTGAAAGACAATGATCAGCTGTGCTGCGACAAGAAGCAGAAGGGCTGCGGAAGTCCCTGGAGCATTCAAATGCATACTTTCTGGTGCAACAGCAAGCGTTGGAGGATTTTAGAGCCAAACAGGACAAAGCTAATAAGCTTGCTAAGCTTATTGCCAGCATGGTGGATACCCAAGATAACGTATCTTGAGCTCTTCTGAAGTTTTTTCAGTTATGGACTTGTTTTGCTGTTGCGTTTATTTGCACTGGTGGCCAATTTTGACGGCCAGTGTATGTAATATGCTTCTTTGTTCCCTATATTTGCACTAGTGGCGAACTTTGATGCCCAGTGGATGTAATATGTGTAATAGCTGTAATAGGCTAGCGTTAGTTGCTTGCTTATTTATTTCCTAATTGTCTTATTTAGTTGTTTGCTTGTAGTCACTGCAGTTCTTTTTCCGCGTTTTTTTAGTGGCCACAATAACCTAGTTTTGGTAACTAGGCCACAATAATCATGGCAACACACGGACTGTTGTAACCATGGGCCTCCTGCGGGCCGTAGGATCCATGGGCCTTCTACGGGTCGTAGGATCCATGGGCCTTTTACGGGCTGTATGATCCATGGACTTTCTACGGGCCGTATGATCCATGTGCCTTCTACGGGTCGTAGGATCCATTGGTCTTCTACGGGCCGTAGGATCCATGGGCCTTCTACGGGGCGCATAATCATTTCGCCAAACATGGGTCGTACTATTCGTGGACCATAACGGGCCGTTAATATGCCATATTTGATAACGCTATGAAAACAGCCCAACGGGCCACACACGGGCCGAATGTAACCACGGGTTGTATTTGGCCCACAAACAGAAGATGCCAGTAACGGACCGTATCTAACCGAATTCTATAAATGAGCCCAAGAATAAAAGGGCCCTTAGAAGGCCGAAATTTAACACGGGCTAGAAACGGCTGGCGGAATAATGGGCCATTAATGGGTCTAAAGCGATACACTGTTCATTATGGGCAGTTTCATCTCGGTCCTTTAATGGGCCGAGAGTTACAAAGGGCCTCATATGGGCCGAAAGACATCATGGGCCATACATGGGCCGGAAGTTACAATGGGCTGGAATCATATTTTACGGCCCAGATGAAGCTACTGGGCTTAATCCCGATAGGCCGTAACGGGCCGGTAGTAAGCGGGCCATAAATGGGCTATATATGAACAGGCCGTTAACAGGCTTTCCGTGGCCGGCCCGTTACCTTTTGACCAAGTCAAACGGGTCGGCCTTTTCACCGGAATGGGCCTCTGTTGGTCGTGCCACGTGTCGACGTATCATAGGCGCCTCCTGTCCAATGAGTGGATGACATCTGTCCGAACTTTGAGCCGACACGTGTTTCTCCGGCCAATGAGATTTTTACACGTGAAAAATTCCCATTGGTCCGGGCTGTTAACGGGTTATCGGATCCAAAACCGGACCCGATAGCTTAACGGCATCCCGTTATGGTGGATGCCACGTGTCGGTCACCCTTGACGAAAGCACTTCTATGACGCGCGATTTATCGTCATGGAAGTGTACAGTTCCGTGATGATAATTTTGGTAATGTCATGGAACACTTCTAAGACAACACAGGTATGACTATCTTGATTCTGTCATAAATTTGTCATGGATGTACATGCATGACAGAAAATGTGACCTACTGTGACAAACACGTATCATTACGGAAGTGTCTTTTTTTGTAGTGTGCACCTCAAAGCTATTCTTTCCGTTCGATCTATTCAAGAGTTCGTACTAAAATAACACAAAGCTATTCTTTCCGTTCGATCTATCCTAGAGTTCGTACTCAAATAACACCAACGCAAATTCAGATTTATAATATTCAATCCAACACAAAGAACTTCAAAGAGTGCCCCAAGATTTCTACCGGAGAAACAAAGACAAGAACGTGCATCAACCCCTACCCATAGATTACCCCAATGTCACCTGGGGAATCCGCGAGTTGAGTGCCAAAACATATATCAAGTGAATCGATATGATACCCCATTGTCACCACGAGTATTCAGTTGCAAGACATATATCAAGTGTTCTCAAATCCATAAAAGTATTCAATCCGATAACAACGAAATCTCAAAGGGAAAACTCAATTCATCACAACAAGATAGAGAGGGGGAAACATCATATGATCCGACTATATTAACAAAGCCCGCGATACATCAAGATCATGACATCTCAAGAACACGAGAGAGAGAGAGAGAGAGATCAAACACATAGCTACTGGTACAAACCCTCAGCCCCGAGGGTGGACTACTCCCTCCTCATTGTGGTGGCCACCGGGATGATGAAGATGGCCACCGGAGATGATTCCCCCTCCGGTAGGGTGCCGGAACGGGGTCTAGATTGGTTTTTGGTGGCTACGGAGGCCAGCGGCGGCGGAACTTCTAATCTAGGTTAACCCTGGGTTTTTTTGGAATATTTGTGAATTTATAGGTTAAAGAGGGGTGATGCGCTTGAAAGCTACGTCGGTATTTCCCCAAAGAGGAAGGGATGATGCAACACAGCGACGGTAGGTATTTCCCGCAGTGATGAGACCAAGGTTATCGAACTAGTAGGTGAACCAAGCAACACAATGTAAGCAGCCCCTGCACACAAATAACAACACCTCGCAACCCGACGTGTTAAAGTGGTTGTCAATCCCTTTCGGGTATGGCGCCAGAAATTGCGTGGACGGGAGAAAATTGTAATAGATTAAATAAATAGATCGCAAATAAAATAAAGTGCAGCAAAGTATTTTTGTATTTTTGGTTTAATAGATCTGAATAAAAATGCAAAGGAAAAGTATATCACAAAGCAAATATATGAGAAAGAAAACCCAGGGGCCGTAGGTTTCACTAGTGGCTTCTCTCGAGAAAATAGCAAACGGTGGGTAAACAAATAACTGTTGGGAAATTGATAGAACTTCAAATAATTATGACGATATCTAGGCTATGATCATTACATAGGCATCAAGTCCAAGATTAGTAGACCGACTCCTGCCTGCATCTACTACTATTACTCCACACATCGACCGCTATCCAGCATGCATCTAGTGTATTAAGTTCATGGAAAATGGAGTAATGCAATTAGAACAATGACATGATGTAGACAAGATCTATCTATGTAGAGATATACCCCATCATATTATCCTTAGTAGCAACGATACATACGTGTCGTTTCCCTTTCTGTCACTGGGATCATGCACCGTAAGATCAAACCCACTACCGGGCACCTCTTCCCATTGCAAGATAAACAGATCAAGTTCGCCAAACAAAACCCAAATATCAGAGAAGAAATACGAGGCTATAAGCAATCATGCATGTAAGAGATCAAAGAAACTCAAATAACTTTCATGGATATAAAAAGAGATGACTGGTCATAAACTCAAAGTTCATCAGATTCCAACAAACACACCGCAAAAAGAGTTACATCATATGGATCACCAAGAGACCATTGTATTGAGAATTCAGTGAGAGAGAGGAAGCCATCTAGCTACTAACTATGGACCCATAGGTCTACAAAGAACTACTCATGCATCATCGGAGAGGCACCAATGGAGGTGGTGAACCCCATCTGAGATGGTGTCTAGTTTGGATCTGATCTTTCTTGACTCTGCGGCGGCTGGATACATATTTCATCGACTCCCCTAGGGTTTCTGGAATATTGGGGTATTTATAGAGCAAAGAGGCGGTCCGGGGGGCACCTGAGGTGGGCACAACTCACCAGGGCGCGCCTGGGCCTCCTGGTGCGCCCTGATGGGTTGTCCCCTCCTCGGGACTCCCCCCAGGTGCCACCAGGGCCCAATATCTTCCTTTTGGTCCATAAAAATTCTCCATGAAGTTTCGTTGCATTTGGACTACGTCTGATATTGATTTCCTGCGATGTAAAAAACATGCAAAAAATAGCAATTGGCACTTGGCACTATTGAGGGAGTCCTGGATTAGGGGGTATCCGGATAGCCGGACTATATACTTTGGCCGGACTGATGGACCGTGAAGATACGAGACTCAAGACTTCGTCCCGTGTCCGGATGGGACTCTCCTTTGCGTGGAAGACAAGCTTGGCAATCCGGATATTAGATCTCCTTCTTTGTAACCGACTCTGTGTAAACCCTAGCCCCCTCCGGTGTCTATATAAACTGGAGGGTTTGGTCCGTATAGGAACAATCATAATCATCATAGGCTAGCTCTTAGGGTTTAGCCTCTACGATCTCGTGGTAGATCAACTCTTGTAATACTCATATCATCAAGATCAATCAAGCAGGAAGTAGGGTTTTACCTCTATCGAGAGGGCCCGAACCTGGGTAAAACATCGTGTCCCTTGCCTCCTATTACCATTAGCCTTAGACGCACAGATCGGGACCCCCTACCCGAGATCCGCCGGTTTTGACACCGACATTGGTGCTTTCATCGAGAGTTCCTCTGTGTCGTCGATGCGAGGCTCGATGGCTCCTTCAATCATCAACAACAATGTGGTCCAGGGTGAGACCTTTCTCCCCGGATAGATCCTCGTGTTCGGTCGCTTCGCGCTGCGGGCTAATTCGCTTGGCCATCTGGAGCAGATCGACAGCTACGCCCCTGGCCATCAGGTCAGGTTCGGAAACTTGAACTACACGGCCGATATCCGCGGAGATTTGATCTTCAACGGATTTGGGCCTGCGCCAGGAGCGCCGAACAGTGACGATGAGCACGGTTCAGACCTGCTGTCGGACAATACTCAGGATATCGCACCTGCAGGAGCCTCGGACCTAAATCCGGGGCAGGTTGCGTCGTCCAAGGACGGGTGGATGGACCCCGCCCCGGAGGCCGCACACTCATCGGCGGTAGAGCCGAACACAGACTTCACCCCCAAGGAAGCCTGTGTCTCCGGACTCCTGGACCCGTGTCCAGTTGTAGGCCCCAGACCGCGCGCCCCCGAGCCTGCCAATTCTGGCTGTGCTCCGGTAATGGAGTTCACCACCGCGGATATCATCTAGCACTCGCCCTTTGGCGACATGCTGAACTCATTAAAGTCTCTCTCTTTGTCAGGAGACTCTTGGCCGAACTATGTCCGGCTCGAGTGGGAAGCAGGCGACGAGGGAATTCGTTGCCCACCCACCATCCACTTTATTGCCACGGTCGATGATTTGACCGACATGCTTGACTTCGACTCTGAACACATCGATGGTATGGATGACGATGCAAGAGATGAACAGGAACCACCGCCCACGGGGCGCTGGACAGCCACCTCCTCATATGATATATATATGGTGGACACTCCGAAAGAAACCAATGGCGATGAGGCAATGGAGGATAACCCCTCAGGGAAGAAAGCAAAGCATGGGCGTCATCGGCGCCGCTCCAAGCCCCGCCACAGCAATACCGGCACAGGAGACAAAAACAATCCAGATGGTGCCGAAGATGAATACAACCCCGATAAGCCGGCCTTCGAGCAGGCCAAACAGGAAGACGGGTAGGTCAGCCCGGACGAACAGGCGACGGACGGGTACCCAGAGGAGGACAACTACATGCCCCTCTCCGAAGATGAGATTAGCCTCGGCAACGACGAATTCGGCGTGCCTGAGGACCCTGTAGAGCAGGAGCGCTTCAAGCGCCGGCTTATGGCCACTGCGAGGAGCCTGAAAAAGAAGCAGCAACAGCTCCAAGCTGATCAAGACCTGCTCACAGACAGATGGACTGAAGTCCTGGCAGCCGAGGAATATGGACTCGAGCGCCACACGGCCGACCGGCCAACTCGCGGCCGAGATAAAATAGCGTATCAGCCCGAATACCGGGGCAATAGGCAGGACCTGCGAGACATATTGGAAAACAAGCCAGGACAGCCAAGATCGATCTACGGATCGCGGGGGCACGCCCCGACACATGACAATGATCGTCATGCCGGATACACTACCAACAAGTCCGGCCGGGCCGAACACAGCCTACCAGACTCATTCGAACGGCGTAGCCACATAGCCCGGCATAGAGGCGCCGCACACCCCCTCTACTTCACTGACGAAGTGATGGATCATGAATTTCCAGAAGGGTTTAAACCCATAAACATTGAATCATACGATGGCACAACAGACCCCGCAGTATGGATCGATGATTTCCTTCTCCACATTCACATGGCCTGCGGTGACGATCTACACGCCATCAAGTATCTTCCACTTAAGCTCAAAGGACCCGGCCCGGCATTGGCTAAATAGCCTACCCGCAAATTATATTGGCAGTTGGGAAAACCTGGAGGACGCGTTCCTCGACAACTTCCAGGGCATGTACGTGCGACCACTGGATGCCGATGACTTGAGCCACATTACCCAACAGCCCGGAGAGTCAGCCAGAAAATTCTGGACTCGGTTCCTAACTAAAAAGAACCAAATTGTCGACCGTCCGGACGCCGAAGCCCTGGCGGCCTTTAAGCATAATATCCGCGACGAGTGGCTCGCCCGACACCTCGGTCAGGAAAAACCAAAATCCATGGCGGCCCTCACGTCACTCATGACCCGCTTTTGCGCAGGCGAGGACAGCTGGTTGGCTCGCAGTAGCACCACGCCAATAAACTCCGGCACTTCAGATGTCCGTGATAACAACGGCTAGCCACGACGGAACAGACACAAGCGTCGAAACAATGGCGACAACACTGAAGACACGGCAGTCAACACCGGATTCAGTGGCTCAAAATCCGGTCAGCGGAAAAAGTCGTTCAAAAGAAACAATCAGGGACCGTCCAGTCTGGACCGCATACTTGATCGCTCGTGCCAAATTCACGGCACCTCGGATAAGCCAGCAAACCACACTAACAGGGACTGCTGGGTGTTTAAACAGGCCGGTAAAATAAATGCCGAGAATAAGGACAAGGGGCTGCACAGCGATGACGACGATGAGCCCCGGCGTCCGAACACGGGGGGACAGAAGAAATTTCCTCCCCAGGTGAAACGGTCAATATGATCTATGCCACCCACATTCCCAAACGGGAACGAAAACGAGCACTACGGGACGTCTATGCGATGGAGCCAGTCGCCCCAAAGTTCAACCCATGGTCAGCCTGTCCGATCACTTTCGATCGCAGGGATCACCCTACCAGCATCCGTCATGGTGGATCAGCTGCATTGGTCCTAGCCCCAATAATCGATGGATTCCACCTCACGCGAGTCCTTATGGACGGCGGCAGCAGCCTGAACCTGCTTTATCAGGACACAGTGCGCAAAATGGGCATCGACCCTTCAAGGACCAAGCCCACCAAAACCACCTTCAAAGGTGTAATTCCAGGAGTAGAGGCCCGCTGCACGGGCTCCATAACACTAGAAGTGGTCTTCGGATCCCCAGATAACTTCCGAAGCGAGGAGTTAATTTTCGATATCGTCCCTTTCTGTAGCGGTTATCATGCACTACTTGGACGAACCGCATTCGCTCGATTCAATGTGGTACGCACTATGCATACCTCAAGATCAAGATGCCAGGACCTCGCGGGGTTCTAACAGTCAATGGAAACACAGACCGCTCTCTCCGTACAGAAGAGCATACTGCAGCCCTCGCGGGAGAAGTACAAAGCAGCCTTCTCCGGCAAACCACCAGTCCGGCGACAACAACCCCGAACACCGTCAAGCGAGTCCGGAGTACCCGGCAACAGGAGCGCGACTAGCAGTCCAGCCTCCGCTCCAGCCCGATTAAGGCAGCATTTGTGCCGCGCGTACACTACTACGCACTCGAAATACCATGGGCATAGGCGGAGGCGCAATAGTGATGCGGTCAACAGTGCGGTTCAGCCGCAACATACTTTAATAACCCCCTTCATCTTTCAGGACCCTACATTTTGGGCAGCCTCTTCAGAGAGCCAGATCACCGGAGGGAAAACCAAGGAGGCAAAAGGCTTTGCGCACAAGGGGAATACTCAGGTGGTATCTGTTAATGATCGTTATACCTGTTTTATATACCTATACGCGGCCCGCCCTTGGATAGGACATGTCAAATAGTCCTATTTTAATTCTGCTTAACGCATCAATTGTACACATACGCCCGGACATATTGTCTTACAATGGGAAACAACATATAGCGTCAGCTTATTATTCTTATCCTCGCATTTTTTCCTATAAATGTTTATTTAATATTGAATCCGTACATCTTGGTACGTTCAGTTTGCCAGGGGCTTCTTATGGCGCCCCATAATACGGCAAGATAAGTCCGAACACTTTCAACAGTGCGGCACCCCGAACTTATAGCACTATATGCATCAGCTCCGAATCATGTCTTGTGTCAATAGTTGGGTTTGCCCGGCTCCCTTGTTTTGGAACCTTACGTTCCGATATATCGGCTAAGGTAGCGCAGGGAGAACTACTGCGATTGTGTCCCGGTTCTTTCGGACAAGCACCTCAGTGGAGAAAGCCGAAAACTGACTGTCATGATGCGGCGAGAGCTGGTCGCTGTTCGAGAGGTCTCTAAATCCTTAAAGATTTTTTCCGCTTTAGGAGAGGAATCGGCCTCGTCCGATTTAGGCGTGTATAGCGCCCCAATTCGGCTTTCCGAATTCTAGGGGCTTCGCCGCAATTTAAAATTATAGACTTCTATGGCTAAGTGAGAGTTATAAAGCCGCATAGTCCAATTGCCTTGTTCGCTGCGCCAAACACCTCCTTCACGGACCAGAGATTTGGATAAAAGAGTGTTTTGGGTTTTCCACGAACACCCCAGTACTAGTTACGTGGGGACGGAAGCCGACGACTGGCCTACTTTCAGAATTTTATAAACAACCGCACATAAGGTAATATTTTAAATCAACAAAGCGCTATATAGCGCAAACAACTTTGCTTTATATTACAAAAACGACAGGAGTGTATTCACTCAAAGATTGTGTCCTTGGTACACTCATCGGCCACGAGGCGAGCGCCTTTCATTACGCCATCATAATATTTCTCGGGATAGCGATGCACCTTGCCCTCCGGTGGTCCATCCTTCACCAACTTCTCCGCATCCAGCTTGCCCCAATGCACCTTCGCACGGGCAAAGGCCCGGCGGGCACCCTCAATGCAAACGGATCGCTTGATCACTTCAAGCCGCGGACAGGCATTTACCATCCGCTTTATCAAGCCGAAGTAGCTGGCGGGCAGGGGCTCACCAGGCCACATCCGGACTATGAAATCTTTCATAGCCACTTTGGCCGCCCTGTGGAGTCCAACCAACTGCTTCAATTGGTCACTCAGAGGCATCGGGTGTTCGGCTCCAGCATACTGGGACCAGAACAGCTTCTCCGTCGAGCTCCCCTCTTCCGCACGGTAGAACTCCGCGGCATCTGATATGCTGCGTGGCAGATCTGTGAATGCCCCTGGAGAGCTCCGGATTCGGGTAAGTAAAAGAAACGTCTCCTCCACATGCTTGCTTTGCATAAAAAATGTCTTACCCGCCGCTATCTTCTTGGCTGCCTGGATTTCCTGCTGGGCCTTTTCGGCTTCGGCCTTGGCGTCTTTCATGCTCAAAAGGGCCTTCGCAAGCTCAGACTCCTTCATCTTGAAGTCATGCTCCAAGGACTCGAACTTCTTGCCGAGCTCCTAGAGCTCTTGCTGTACCTCGCCCACCCTAGCATTTTGCTTTTCATGTTCAATGCGCTCCATGGCCGCCTTGTTTTCGGCCTCGGATAGCTCTTTCTTCAGGGACGCCACTTCGGTTGTGGCCCCTATTACAAAATCATTACGCTTTTTGTTAGCGTCACAAATTTTCTTACTCTATATGACATGTGAACGAGGTATCACTTACCTTTGATCTCTTCGAGCTGCCTCTTTGTGAGGCTGAGCTCTCTTTGAACCTGCTCCAGGTCTAGTTTGAGTCCGGTGACCTCGGCTATGCTGGCAGCAATGGCAAGCAGCACCGCCTGCTTATTCACATAGACACCTACTGATTAGACTCCTGCGGATTAGAATTGACCCTCCGTTTGGCTTTTCTTTCCGAACACCAAACAGAGTATCAGGGGCTACTGTCTATTGGGTGATAATTTCTCACACTTTTAATTACTTACCTCAAAGCCTGTCAAGAGGCTGGTGCAGGCTTTGGTCAATCCCGCTTTGGCGGACCGAACCTTCTGAATCACCGCACTCATAAGATTACGGTGCTCTTCTTCCATGGAAGCGCCGCGTAGCAGTTCCAGCAGACTGTCCGGTGCCTCTGGTGCAACGGAAGTCATCGGCACGGTCGGCTCGCCCTCCTTAGCGAGGGGCTGCCTGCCCGAATCCGGAACCATCGGAGGTTCCGATACAGTGTCCGGCTGAGAGCCCAACTTGCTGCGGCTCTCGTCGGCATAATCTGAGGGGATTTTACGCTCCGTATGCCCGGCGTCTGGAATTTCGCCTTGGGGCGTCGCCAGAGTCGCCTCCCCCTGCTCTGGGACCCTTTGGGACAACACCTCTGTGTCATCCGCAGGCCGAGGGGAAGTGGCCGTCGGGAGCGAATTCATTGCTGAATCGCTCAAAGACCCGTCCGAAGAGGATACCTCGGGATGGGTCCTGGCCGGACTGCACATACGTGTTCGGCATTATAACAAACTATGAAGCTAAGTCGCACTAAAATATAACAGATTGCGGATACTTACGATCTTGCTTGGGGCTTCCCCCTGGGCAGCCACTCCTCCTCGCTATAGGCGGCCGTGGTGGAGTGGCCCTGAAGGGATACCTTTCCCTTCTTTGGCGTCCTAGCCTCCACCTGTGGGGCGGCTTTCCTTTTCTTCTCCTCCCCCGTGCGGGGAGGGGGCATTTCTTCATGTTCCTCCCCGTCTCCATGGGAGGAATCTGCCTCGCCGTCTTCTGACGACGAGTCTATTACGGTCTGGCGCCAGGAACCTTTCCTGGTTCCCGCGGCCGCTTTCTTGGACCCTTCGGCCTCCCTGGATGGGGCAGCCCTCTTCCTATTCTTCTCCTTCCCCTCGATGGAGGAGTGCACCTCGTCGTCTTCAGGCGAGGCGTCCGGTGCGACCTCGCGCCGGAGACCCTTCCTGGTCCCCGTGTCCTTCTTTTCGGCCTTCGTCTCCGGCACCTTGTAAGGCATCGGAGCCAGCATCTCCGTCAGGAGTGCGGTCACCGGATCTTCGGGCAGCGGAGCCGGGCAGTCGATCTGCTCCGCTGTCTCCACATAATCCTGTTTTGTCAGCATAATGACTCAAAATCCTCCCACGAATATGTTGGGAAAGGTACATCTTTTGATGGTTAGAGGGCTTACCGGATTGGCAGGGCGCTTTGCGCTAAGCCCGCGGTCCTCGGAAAGGGGAGGTGGAACTTCGCCGATCTTGAACAGCGCCTTCCAGACGTCCTTATGCATCGTGTCGAAGAGCTAGTGCAACATCTGGTGTTCGGCCGGATCGAACTCCCACATATTGAATGCCCGTCTTTGACACAGGAGAATCCGGCGAACGAGCATGATCTGGACCATGTTGGCAAGCTTGATCTTCTTGTCCTGCATACTTTTGATGCAGTTCTCAAGTCCGGTCAGCACCGCAGGTGCGCCCTAGGCTAGGCCCTTCTTCTCCCAAGAGGTGAGCCGCATTGGGATTCCGGATCGGAATTTGGGGGCTGCCGCCCAATTGGCGTCACGCGGCTCGGTGATGTAGAACCACCCTGATTGCCACCCTTTCACGGTCTCCACAAAGGAGCCGTCGAGCCAGGTAACATTGGGCATCCTGCCCACCATGGCGCCTCCGCACTCCGCTTGCTGGCCACTCACGATCTTCGGCTTCACGCAGAAGATTCGTAGCCACAAACCGAAATGGGGCTTGATGCGGAGAAAGGCCTCGCACACGACGCCGAGATATTGAGGACGAAGTTTGGGGCTAGATCATGGAAGTCCACCCCATAGTAAAACATAAGCCCGCGGACCAAGGGATGAAGTGGAAATCCCAGTCCACGGATGAAGTGGGCAAGGAATACGACCCTCTGGTGGGGTCCCGGAGTCGGAATAATCTGCCCTGCGTCCGGCAGTCGGTGCGCGATATCTGCGGCCAAGTATCCGGCCGCCCGGAGCTTCGTAATATGCTCCTCCTTCACCGTGGAGGCCACCCACTTGCCTCCTGCTCCGGACATGTTTGTTTGTGCGGAGAAGGTGTGAACTAGGGCGCTGGAGCTCGAGGGTGCGAGAATGGATAAGCGGAGGAGGAAGAAGGCGTGGGTGAAAATGGGGAATCCTTATCCCTTTATAGAGGCGTCGAAAACGGTGCGCTTCCCCACTTGCCCGTTGAAGGTCGCTTATTTCCCAAGCGCCACGATTGATGGCGCGGTTGGGTCACCCGTACCCGTATTGATGGGATTCCCGTGATAAGGGGACATGATCTCTGTTTTGACGAGACGTGCCAAGGAAACCACCTCGCAATATGCGCTGTGGCTGGTTGTGGGAGAACGATTCGAATAATGACTCGACCATGGTGTCATGTCAAGTCGTCCAAAGTTGTCAGCAGATTACATTTATGGAATATCATTCTCTCTACGGTGGTATGTGAAGATCATCTTGCAGATCCGGACACGATTTAAGTGTTCAGTAATTACTTTGGATTATTCGGAGATGGAACCCGCCTTGCAATGCCGAAGACAAACTGCGCGCCGGACTCATCGTCATTGAAGCCTGGTTCAGGGGCTACTGAGGGAGTCCTGGATTAGGGGTTATCCGGACAGCCGGACTATGTACTTTGGCCGGACTGATGGACCATAAAGATACAAGACTCAAGACTTCTTCCCGTGTCCGGATGGGACTCTCCTAGCGTGGAAGACAAGCTTGGCGATCCGGATATTAGATCTCCTTCTTTGTAACCGACTCTGTGTAAACCCTAGCCCCCTCCGGTGTCTATATAAACCGGAGGGTTTGGTCCGTATAGGGACAATCATAATCATCATAGGCTAGCTCTTAGGGTTTAGCCTCTACGATCTTGTGGTAGATCAACTCTTGTAATACTCATATCATCAAGATCAATCAAGCAGGAAGTAGGGTTTTACCTCCATCGAGAGGGCCCGAACCTGGGTAAAACATCGTGTCCCTTGCCTCCTGTTACCATTAGCCTTAGACGCACAGATCAGGACCCCCTACCAGAGATCCACTGGTTTTGACACCGACAACTATGTCAATAGGTTAGTACCAAAAAATGATATAAAATGATTATAAAACATCCAAGATTGATAATAAAATAGCATGAAACCATCAAAAATTATAGATACGTTGGAGACGTATCAGCATCCCCAAGCATAACTCCTGCTCGTCCTCGAGTAGGTAAGTGATAAAAATAGAATTTTTGATGTGGAGTGTTGTTTATCATGTCATATCATATTCTTTCTTTATAGCATGGAAATTTGTACTTTGATGTGATTCAAAGCAATAGTATAGTTTTGACATAATAATTTAGATACTCAAGCATATCAACAAGCAACCATGTCTTTCAAAATATCAATGCTAAAATAAGTTATCCCTAGCCCATCATGCTCAAACATTGATCCATTCATGAAACACACTCGAATATTAGCAACACCCAATAGTTACTCACGATCATAGTGCCTCCTAGTTGGTGCTTTTTATAAGAGAAGATGGAGACTCAAATTCAAAAATAAAAATTTCATAAAGTAAAAGAAAGGCCCTTCGCAGAGGGAAGTAGGGATTTATAGAGGTGCCAGAGCTCAAAGCAAAAAATTAGAGCTAAAAACATTTTGGGAGGTGTATCCATCCCACCCACAAAAACGACTTAGAGCTCCCAACACTTTCCATGCTAGATATACCATAGGCGGTTCCCAAACAGAAAATAAACTTTGTTCCTTTTTCCACCATACTTTCACTTTCCATGGCTAACTGTATCCACGGGTGCCTTCCATACCAACACTTTCCAAGGAGTTTATTATTTGACAACATAAAGTAAATATTTTTTTGCATTTCGGGACTGGGCATCCCTAAAACCTTTGCCTTACTCTCGTGCAATGACAAGTGAATAAACACTCATCGTGAGAATAACACATCTAGCATGGAAAATATTTGCCACCCCTCACCGCTCCGCGAGCGAAACAAACACACAAAAGAGAAGTTTATTTTGAAAATTAGAGATGGCACATGCAAATTTGCTTAGAATGGCAAAAGAATAGGTAGATATAGTGGACTCATGTGGCAAAACTGGTTTAAAAGATTTTGGATGCACAAGTAGAGATCATACTTAGTGAAGTGACAAGACCCTGTGCCGGAGATGACACCTGAGTATAGGCGCCGTGTTCGGCATAGCATAGTTAGCCTCACCGTCTGCAGTCACTATCATCATGGCTGTAGAGCTAGCCTGCTAACAACTAGCCATGTTCGACATAATTTCCCGTGCGTAGATGCACGTGAATTGCACGAAACACCAAGATTGGGGGTGGACGGCGCCGGCAGCGGCCATCGCGCCAGATTTTTCCATGGCCTTCTAGATGTGGTGGGGAGGAGATAAGGCTGATTGTGAGAGACAAGGAGTTTTTTGTAAATAGGGAACAAGTGCAGGCATCTTTTTGCAAAACTATAGAAGTTTGGTTTGTATGCGCCATATCTAGATTCGACGGCTATTGGTGAAAGATGGCAGACACAACATCATCACCAACTCAGGACCTCTTCGATTTGCAGGATTTTCAAGACGCGGGAATAGGACACGACAATATTACTAGTTTCAAACTGATATTACAAATGTTAGGAGTAATGCTGCGCCTACGAAGAGGGAATTACTAGGACGTAAGAACTTTCATTACTTTAGGTGGATGCAGCATTATCATACAAACTAAAATCCACCACCCTGACAAGTCACTAATGGGCAAATAAATTTTCAAGTCTCTGGCCACTTCATGTTTCAAAAACAAATTCAGCTTCTACGGAGACTTTGTCATTTAGGCTTAGACGTTTGCGGTGATCAGCACGCCATTCATTGTTGCGCTAGAGAACGTCAAACCTCATTACCTTGAGCACACCTGCCTCCAGAACAAAGAACCTGGCCAATTTACTCTCAGATGTGCTGCCTCGGTAGTCGATCAAATCAATTTCTGTAAGATGGAGATCAAGGCATTCGATGAGATTGTTATAGTGCAGCACATTTTTCACTTTCGGGTCTTTTTATATCTGCAAAAGAAGAGAACATATTAGAGCAGCTGGCTGTATAAGATTTCCGTGTCATCAAGAGGTATCAATATCATTCGCTCATACGATAGTGTTGGCAGGCTAGTGATATTTTTTCACTCTCTTTCTCTTTCCTCTCATTTACCTAGAAGCATGTGAAGAGCTTGGGCATTTGTTGCCTTCCACTATGTGGTCGATGCCATATTTCTCAAAAGTTTGCCACATAATACGCATCGATGTCAAATCAAAATATTTTGCCACCGCTCTCGCAATGTTAGAGAGTTGGCACCGCTATGCACATAGACCCACATGTATAAACAAATCAATCAAACCAACTACACTAGCCTCTCACTCTCCCAAACAAGTGTTTTTTATTGCCTCAGTCCTCTCTCTCTCCCACGCAAGTGTTTTTTCATTGTGTGAGTTAATTTGGCACCGGAGCAAAGTAGGTGATCCATATTGGGGCACCAGGTGAGCAATGGAGGGGCATCGATGCCAAATGCATCACAAGTGAATTTGGCACGTGTTTTGGCCTACATAGTGGAGGGCCGTTATAGCCCACTTTTGTACTACCTCGTATTTAGTGTAAAATTTTGACCATAGATTTACCTAAGTAAATGCCGATGCATGTCACCAAAAATTATACCATTTGAAATTATGTTCAAATACGAATCCAACGATATAATTTTTAGTGACATGTATTAACATTTTGTTAGTTAAATCTATGGTCTAATTTTGATACTACAAAATAGGAAGAGGAGGTAGTACTTGCTCTTAGGGTAACCATAGAGTTACTAGTCTAAGTTACTTTCCACTATGACTAGCCTAGGCTACTATATTAGTACAACAAAAAAACGATGCAGGTGATCACGTGAGAAAAAATACTAAAAACATTTGTTTCGGTGCAGTGCGTAGATGCAGTTTTGAACACTACACTTGTCATCATAATTTGGGAAAATTACGAAAAAAAATTGAGCTACGTTGTGATGACCATTTACTAATAGGAAAGAAGTTTCACCTCGATGAGTAGCTTCTCCGTGCACGGAAAGCATGTAAGGAATCCAACAAGTTGACCCAGATTGGGGCCGATAGATTTTATTGCCAAGATCTTCACTGTGCGCATGGACTAGGTCAAGCTTGTGGGAATCATTTTATGGAAGATAGTCGTAAATACATCAAGAAGAAATTTTAAAATGTGAATTTCAAGAAGACGGAGAAGAAGATGCATTCTGTACCTAAACGATTATGGATCCAATAAAGAGTTCGGAGAATTTGGCAGATGAGTACACCAACGCTGTCAATTTTGGCGCGTCAATGACCCAAAATTGATGTCTTGAGGAAAGGCGCATTCTCAATGACCATAACATGGAATAGCTGGAGTGATCTCTTCCCAATTGATGTCTTGTTGCGGGGCCAGCAAGACACATAAATCCATCGGAGATTCGTCGAGGCAATGTGGAGGCTAATGAACCCGTGGATCTGCTGAAGATGAAGGTACTCGAGCGCAGTATAGCTGCGGAGCAGGTGCTCCATAGCCTGCTTTGAGATGCCAATGTCGAAGAGGTCGAGCTGCTTGAGTTGAGGGAGAAGAAGGGCGGGCACGGCATTAATCTGGGGAAGATAGCAAGAGGTGAAGCTGGCGCGGCGCAGCGTTGGCGTGAGGCGGAGCGCGGACGGCGGCAGAGAGCGACATCGTCCAGCTTCAAAGCTGAGCTCCTCAAGCTGATCTAGGGCGGGGGATAAGAACCAGTGGTCGAACATGGATGGGACCTTGCAGTTGGTACTGAACATGCGGATGTCAAGGCGTCTGGCTGGCCCAGGGTGCGATGAAAGGATCTTGGAGACTACGGCCATGCGTTTGCAATCCCCGTCGCTGAGGCAGCTGTCGACGGTGAGGATGAGGGGGACGCGGCGCCAGAGGGGGCACCACCGCCGGGAGAGCAGGGCGGTCCGCATGGCAGATTTGGAGGGGAGGAGGCCGATGATGATGAGCAGCATGTCGTCGGGGAGGCTGCTGATGAAGTCCAAGCTCGCCGGATGCGGTTTTGGCTTGAGCCACCTCCACTTGTTGGCAGCCTCGCCATCCATCTCAACCGGCGGCGACGCCGGTGTACACATGTGCTGGTGTGTGTTGTGTGCTGGCCTGCTGGGTGTGCGCGAGTGTGTCCTTCTGTGCATGCCGCCGTGCAGTGGTGAATTGTGCACGAGTGCGTCCTCCACGCGGAAGAAGTGTGTCCTCAATGCGCCCTCAATTCACTAGCATGCGGGGTGCTACCCCGAGTGGATTCAACTTTGTTTACTTCACCGCGTGTCAGATGGGCCTCTAGTTTACTTATTTTCGCCCACTGCCACATGGGCCAACACACGAAGATAGAGAACACGAGCTGACAAGGCAGCATGTGGACTAGTTAACTGGTCAACTAAACAATATACGGAGCTATACGCTGACACAGTGAGCGTATAATCCGTCGGTATAGAGAGTTCGAGTGAGAGGGGAGGCCCGTGAGTGATAGCAGAGAGAGAGAGAGAGAGAGCTACTCCCTCCGTTCGATAATGTAGTGCCAACATTTCTTTTAAAGTCAAATTTTGAAACTTTGACCAAGTTTATAAAGAAATTACTTATATCTACAATACCAAAGATAAATGATAGTATGAAGTAAGTAGATGTTGTGATGAAGCTAATGATCGTTCCATATGTAAATGTTTTTCTCCACATATACCTGGTCTAACTTTTTTGAGGTTTGACTTTTCAAAACATCCATATGATTATGGATGTGAGAGAGTACCTAACTAGAGAGAGTGTGTGTGTGAAATAGAAAGAGTGACTGAAAAAAGTGTGTGTGCGTGTGTGAAAGAGACATGGACAACACATGATAAAAGTAGAGAAAAAGTGTGTGTGTCTTATGCAAACATATCACACATGCATCTTTGACATCGGAAGCAAGGTGAGGAGATAGTGTGTGGTTGTTTTCAACCAGGAGAGAAAGACCCCTAGCACGTGGCCAAGAGGGGTCTGACAAACAAGGGAGAGAGGTCGAGAGAGACATACGGATAAAATGCAGACATGGGGAGGAGAGAGTGTATGTTTGTCATAGAGAGATCCCCTGGAGATTGTGATGGGACTACATGGGTGGGAGATCGAGTGACAAGGTGTGTGCGTGATAGAAGATACCCCGAGAGATATCGAGATAGACGTATGGATGGAAGCAGACAATACGTGTGTTCCTGATGGCTAGTGAGAGATAATCATACTTAGGGGGGAGTGTGTGCGCCTGTGACGGAGCGAGGGATTATGGTACTTAGGGGGGTGCGTGTCACATAGAGAGAGAACAAGGTCGGATAGTGTTTGATGGGTCTATGTAGCACGAGCGAGACATGTGTATGTGTGAACCAGGGAGATATAAAGTTTGAGAGAGATAGAGGAGCCCTGATAAGGCTAAGTGGTGCGTCAGATAGCTGAGAGGGGGAAAGAGATATTCCATCCGCTCGATAATGCAGTGGATGTAAAAAAAATTAGAAGTCGAACTTTGGAAACTTTGACCAGGTTTACACAAATGTTACTTATATCTACATTCTACAATACCAAAGATACATCATACAAAACCACATCTCATGATGAATCTAATGGTATATGTTCGCTGTTCTAGATGTAAATGTTTTTCTCCACGTACATGGTCAAACTTTGTGATGTTTGACTTTTCAATAAATCTATATGCTATGGGCCGAAGAGAGTGCCTAAATCAAGAGAGATCAAGTGCGTGTGGAGGAGAATGAGTGAGTGTGCAAAAAGAGTATGTGCGTGAAAGAGAAAGGGACAACGAACGATAAATTAGAGAGAGTGTGTGTTTTCGTTTCTTATGCAAACATATCACGCATGCATCTCCGAGATAGAAAAGCGAGGTGAGGAGATACACGAAGATAGCTAGTGCGTGATTGTTTGTAACGGGGAGAGACACCCCTATAGCACATGTGCAATAGAGGTCTGGCCAACAAGAAACAAAGGTCGAGAGGGACGCATGGAGAACATGGACGCATGGGGAGGGAGAGAGGGTGTGTTTGTGATAGAGAGATCCCCTCGAGATCGTGAGGGGACTATATGGGTAGGAGATCGAGGGAGGTGCGTGTGTGTGATAGAAATATGCCCTGAGAGAAATCGAGATAGACCATGGACATGTTTGTGATGGAGACTAAGATTAGCTAGTCATTTACATATAGGGGGGACTGCATGTGCCTACAATTGAGTAAGAGACCATCATACTTGGCTAGGCATGAGATTTTGTGTGTGCGTGTGAGATGGAGAGAGAACGAGGGAGAGAGATAGAGTTTTAGATGGGTCTATCGAGTGCGAGTGAGATATGCATGTGTATGTGTGACCCAGGGAGATGGAGAGTTTGAGAGGGAGAGAGGGAAGAGCTCCAAGACGACAGAGTGGTGCGTGAGAGAGTTACGGGCAACGAGCCAAGGATTTGTGTGCGTACGATGAGTGCACCCAAGATATTTAGCTTGGACTAGAGAATCATACATAGTGTGCGAGAGAGACCTATATATGGAGTATATATGCATGCGAACTAGAAAGACCCCCCCACACACACACAAAGAGAGAGAGAGAGAGAGAGAGAGAGGGAGAGGGATCAACAAGGTTTGTGTGTTGGATGCATGTGACAGAATTGAAGATTGTCGGCGAGAGAGAGAGAGAGAGAGAGAGAGAGAGAGAGAGCGGGAGTTCGGGAGAGGGGGAGGTCGCGTTTTATGCATCAAAGACAGATATAAACTTGCATTCAAGTATTTAAATTGGAGAACATGTTGTCTGCAATCCACACATGAACGGAGATATGCGTATATCAAACAAGTTCATTAATTTGACTTTCAACATGTTCATGGAGTACTATAATACTATACAACATGCTACTCGATTGAGGTGTTCAATTTTGGATTTAGTTCACTATTTTGACCTGGTGAACAAGCTATTTCATTGAATCGAGATATTTCATTTTGGGTTCGATTCCCGTTTTTGAGTGGGTCAACTATCTGTCATATAGTAAATCGTTAGCAATGAGCATGTAAAAACACATTACTCCCGAGCATCATCTCTCCATCTAAAAAAGAAGTGGCAAGCTAATATTTCAAATTTTCATTCAAATCGACTTGGTAAAGTAGACGTGGATGCTCGTTCTCCGAAAATTTGAACGAACCGTTAAACACCCTCTGCTCGGTGGAATTCGCCCGAGCAAATAAATGGGAGATGCGAAATTACCGGCCTATGTGGGACACGCATCAATTGGCCCGTCGTACATCGAGGGTAGGTTCGTAACTTCATCCAAGTGCCCCTTCTCCTCGGCCGAAATGACATGTGCCGAATAATTCATAAACCAAGGTCGGCAAAACACCCTCTCCTCGCCTGAAATAGCTCACGCCCACTATTTCAAAACACGCTCTCCTCGCCCAAATCGCTCGCGCCCACTATATTTCAAAACACGCCGTCCTCGCCCGAAATCGCTCGCGCCCACTATATTTCAAAACACGCCCTCCTCGCCCGAAACCGCTCGCGCCCACTATTTGGGAGAAGCAAAGTTACTCTCCTACCCCCGACCCTCAGTACACATATCCAAGCCGAGAAGCCTAAAGGCAGGGGTAGAACTGTAACTCCCCCCCCCCACATTTCAGACAAATGCGTCCGTAAGACATGGTTCCCCCTCCCAATTTCCCATTCATACCTCGTGGGCGCCAAATCACCTTCTCCCCGGAAGCTCCCTTCTCCCGAGCCGCGAAACCTCAGCCCCTCCTCCATGGCGCCCCCACCGCACCAAATTCACAGCCACCCTCCTCTCTAATCCCGGAGACATTGTCCACTTGCCGTCGTGCACTGGGCCGTGGGCCTCTTACACCGTGCGGCCGGAGTTGCCTCGACGACGGCCGCGTGAACCGTACCGGAGCCGATTCACCCCCGCCATTGTTCACGGCACAGGAGCAGCTCCAACTTTGGACCCGTCCAGAGCCCCGGCGCTGCTTCCCCGTAGCCGTCGACCATCGCGACATCTCTGCTTCCTTGCTGCCGGTAGCCACCGCAACCGCGCCGGCCTCACCGACTCGGCAGCTAGAGCTGCCTACTTTACCGGGCCGCCAGATAGGTCGCACCCTCATCTCAAATCACTTTATTTAGGCGTCAGTTGTCTGAATATTTATTCTGGGCCAATCGATTGCCAATGGGAAGCAGCACCCCTCGAGCCGGCGGAGCTCCTAGGCTGTCGGTTGGATAGTGTCTAACATAAGGGTGCGGGGGCGCAAGTTCGCCGCGGAAGCAGCGCTTAGATGGCTAACTTAGAGTTGCATGGGTTGAAGGTACTGCCGCCGCCGAATCTGGATGACGGCGAGTCTTTGTGGATTGGCCCGGGGGCGGCGCAACCACGGCAGTGCGGTGGGGCGGGGAGCGAGGTTTTGGTCGGGGCCACGGATGGTGGAGGCAGGCTGCTTTGCTGGTGGTCACTGGCTCTTCGGGGAAGATTCCGAACAGTGTCAGCCGGGAGGCACAAGACGGCCATCAAGCCATCCGGCGTAGATCGGACAGTACGAAAATAAAATAAAATCATGTGACCCCAATTTAGTCTTCAGTCAACAGACATGTGATCACTCTCGTACCTTGCTGTTGATCTCTTAGGGTATTTCTTCAGATCAGAGAGATGTGCCATTCTTAACATTATGTGTTTTCTACATCTTCAGCCACACCGTCTTTCTACTCACCACAGCTGCTCCAACAAGGGAAGCATACACCAGAAGGGAGCTATAGTCCCCACTCAACAGTTCCTTGCATCGAATGCGCGTGCCCGATAGGGATAGCCACAACAACTGCAAGGCCATCGACAAGTCAGCACATGATGCTCACACCTATGGATGGCGGCCAGATAGGTTGTACCCTCATCTTACTTGTGTGCAACATTTATGGCTTTGTTATTCATCTAAGAATGGAAAATAGATTATCACATTTCACTGTATATTCATGTTGATCTCTTATGGGTCTTGTTCAGGAGTTAACGTTGTTCCATAGTTCAGCTAAGAGACTTGTTCTTTAGGTAACGCAGTTCCATAGTTATCATCCATCAGCCAATGCTATCCCACAAGCTGGTGATTATAGTATTATACCACTTCTAGTATAACCTATGTTGTTCTTTAATACTTTTGTGTGCCATGTAGTTAATCTCGAGTACAAACGATACATATTCTGTAGCTTTCATCTGTGTTCTCCCTTTAGCTTTTGAGACCTATTGCTACTAGTTAACCCCAGTCCTACTATTTATGCTGTCTCCTACAGGCACTCATTACATAAATCTAACTACTAGTTGTCTTCCATGCATGTCAGATATAATTGCACACACTGATTTATCCACAAGAACCTCACGGAGCAATGTAACGGCCAACAAACTTGACGCCAGTGATACCCAATATGATGGAACATGTAAAGGCAGTTCTTCACAAGACTTGCAGAAAGATGATGAATCCTATTCACCCCATAAGGTCCTTGCTCTAACTTGGCCCTTAATATGGGTACAGCATGCATATAATGTCCTGGACTGCATCTACTCTGTTGCAATGCCTTGTGCTTCGCCTGCTGATCATGCATGTAAATATGGCATGCCTTCCTGTTTTTCAGTACATATTCCATTAATGATAACATGTTTTCAAATTCAAGTACTGTCATTCTACTCTATCACAATGCCATCTTCTTAGTTTGGATATCATGCTTCTCAATACTCCCTCCCTCCATCCGAATTACATGTCCGCTAATCCATCTTTTCATTAGCTTCAGTTTGACAGGTCGTGGAGCAAAATCGGAGTTCGTATGCAAAAGTTACAGCCGTTTTACCAAGACCGCTCCAACATATTTCTTCAGTGCGGAAATCACATTTCCACGGTGTTGATCTATGTTCCGATTCGATCAATCTCATTGATCTTCGCGTGCTGCATCCGGATTTACGTTCCACTGTCTACCCCGATGGCGGAAACCGACCGGTAGGGGTAACTCATGTCACGACCTCTGCGTCACGATCACGGAAACAAGATCACGAAACTAACCTTCAACACTAACGTGCGCGACCGATCTCATCGACCCGCACTTGAACCGATCTACATATCTCATATGCATATCATCGAATCTATCACCACACAGTGGAGGCTCTGATACCACTGATGGAACACGCGGTACGCTACGCTAGCGCCAAATAAAATTTTCTACCGCGCACCCAAGGTCATGCTGCTGGAAATAGATCAGGGGATCGGGTTTACCACTAGACGCGCAGTCACCGCAGCGGAAGTAGAGTTGGTGATGCATGTAGCCGATCTCTCGAGCCGTCTCCTCCTCGCGTCGTCGATCTCCCGCGAACAGCAAAGACCCGTGAACGGTGATCTCCCGCAAACGGCGCCTCGCGGTTCCCTCGAACGGTTCGTCCAAGCACCGCAGATGCGATGCCTCCAAGGTATCCACACGTGCGGGGTGCAGCGGCGGGCGGCGGACTGCTAGGTCCGGTCACGCGGCATGGGCGTGGGGAGTGGCGGTGGCTAACCAGGGTTCTATGCCATCAACCCTAAGTGGTGTGCCCACTCCCCTTTATATAGACCTTCGAGGTGGGCTCAACACTTGAGCCCACTAGGAGCCCACATACACTTTCCACTCAGATCCAATCCGAATGGGATGCAGCCCCTTAAGTGTGCGACCCTATAGGTTCACGTACACATGGACACGACCAGAGTCGATAGTTGGTAGCGGCTCCTAGCAGAACGTGCCAACTCCCATGTAAGCGTAAAGTTGTTTGACGAACCTCAACAATGTGTCACATGCACCATTCCTTTTGCCTCACGATATTTGTTGTCGAGCTCAACGTGAGTACTTGTTACCCTTGTGATAGCTCGATCTCTCTTCTTGAAACCGTGATACAGATTCCCGAATTGGGTTAACACTTAACCCAAGACGCATGGCCATGCTTTCTGAATCTGATCACTCGAGAGGGCCCAGAGAATATCTCTCCAAATAGGAGGGGCAAATCCCATCTTGGTCAACCATGTCTCGCGGCATGTCTCACGACTCACCCGAAAGCTACCTTCATAACTACCCAGTTACGGAGTAGCGTTTGATAGACCCTAAGTGAGTCGATCCTCATCCTGAGAACATGTGAGGACCTCAGGTCTAGGACATGGCATAGACATTGTACTTGAGACTAACAGATGACAATCTCTCGCTGCGTCTCAAAGTAGGTCTATCCGACTCAGTGATCTCCATCCCTGAGTCCATACTATCGGTTTAGCATCTCCATGCACATGACTTGTGAAACATAGTCATCAACCGAATTGTATACTAGTCAAGGATATGTGTCCGCATAACCTTATCAACTAGAGACCATTAGAACAATCATCATACAATACATAGTTCCACAAACAAGTCACATACTTATTGATACATATCATTGATGATATTCAACGACAATACAAAGGACTCATGACTACATATGGAAATATCATCATCACATGATTGCCTCTAGGGCATATCTCCAACAGCGGGTGATGGCAGTATCTAGCGGAGTAAAAACACGGTCTTCAAATAAAACAGTGCTACCTCTTGGTGGAGATAGCACCTCGGTTGTACATGCACGAGAACCATCCCTACCACACATAACCCAGACCCTCACAGATTTTACCCCTACTGCGATGGACAAGAACCAGCTTCACCCAATCTAACCCCAACCCCAGCAGATAGTAACCCAGTTCATGTTGACACAACACCATCTCCACCACAGAGCTCCCAAACAAGAGCAGTTAGTAAGGCAGCTCCAGTGCCCATAGCGCCAGTGTTACCACGGCGAACCCCAACTCCATCAGTTAGTACACCTATTCCTGTGGAGGAAGCACAACCAGCCATTCATAGTTTAGCATCTATCCCATTTGATGTTGTTAAATCCTATGTGCGTATCTTCCCATCATGGAAATACTATAGTGAAGATGAAGGAAAATGCCAGTTGCAGGTGTTTGTCCAGGAGTTATGTGTAAGTAATGTTATTCATGGCAATTACTTTGCTTTGTCCCATACATTCTACCTCCATGATGGTTATAATACAGAAAAATTTCCCATTTTTCTCTATAGAGAAGGACCGATTTGGAAACTCTGGATGAGGTAACCTGTGCTAATACCTCTGCTATCTTCAAGAATGCTTGGTGGCAGTATCGGAATTACCTGAAGAAAACGTACTTCACTGGCAAAGGAACTCATCAAATTCCCTTACGTTCTCCTGAGACACATTTACTGGACGATGACTGGGAACACCTTGTTCTTTACTGGTCCCGAACCAAGAATGTGGTAAGGTCTGTGAGCTCATTTTTTAAAGCACTATATGCTTGCGTCTTACTGTACTCTGTTCATGTAGAACAAGTGCTTAAACCTGAAGAACAACTGTTCTCATTTAAGATTCCATTGCTATTGTGCATACTGCTTTGCTCTTGTATCATTGTATTTACTCATATAAACTTATTTTTAAATTGAACTATCCAATGGAAACTCCAATGGCACAACAGGCATGTTTACGCATGTTTCTTTAACAGGTTTGCTCTTATAAATATCTCTGTTGATTTCAATTTCTGTTGTGTATAAAGTTGACTTATCATATCATGCATATTACTAGCATCATAATAGGGCCAATAGTGTTGTTGTACTTGTAGACCCGTGGTACCCATCTGAAATCTTGTTGTGCCGTTTAGTTTCCCATGCTTTGTATTCTTTCAGTGCTGCTTTCTCTGGAATTGATATGATTTGAACCGTGTCTCTATTTTGATTTGGCAAGACAATGCAGTGACCATAGGACATAGATATATGTTTGTTTGATGCTTTTATAATGTACTACTTGGCAATAGAAGACTTGGTAGTTTAATATTGTCCACCTTACTAATGAACTGGTTCACCAAAATGAGTTTCATATACTAGTACATGCTAAACCTGTTACGTGTCTGGTTGTTTCTTCTTTTAGAATGCTGACATAATATTGGGGAAGAGTGCCTTATTAAGCAATGATAAAGGAAGTAATGCAGATAAGGTTCAGGATCGTGAGACATCCTTGTTGGTCTCCAACAAAGCTGATAAAGCAGCTAAGGAAAACTATCTTGAAGACAGTGAGGAAACCCCAAAGTCCTGTCTTGGTTTACTGTTCGAGTTACTGGCCACTACCACTTGCACAAGCTATTCAAACTCACTATATGAATCAGTTCAGTTTCTTGAGTCTCAACTACAAGCTGAAAGACATCGATCAGCTGTGCTGCGACAAGAAGCGGAAGGACTGCGGAAGTCCTTGGAGCATTCAGATGCATACTTTCTGGTGCAACAGCAAGCGTTGGAGGATTATAGCGCCAAACAGGACAAAGCTAATAAGCTTGCTAAGCTTATTGCCAGCATGGTGGATACCCATGATAACGTTTTTTGAGCTCTTCTGAAGTTGTTTCAGTTATGGACTTGTTTTGCTGCTGCGTGTATTTGCACTAGTGGCCAAATTTGACGGCGAGTGTATGTAATATGCTGCTTTGTTCCCTATATTTGCACTAGTGGCATACTTTGATGCCCAGTGGATGTAATATGTGTAATAGCTGTAATAGGCTAGCGTTAGTTGCTTGCTTATTTATTTCCTAATTGTCTTGTTTAGTTGTTTGCTTGTAGTCACTGCAGTTCTTTTTCCGTGTTTTTTTAGTGGCCACAATAACCTAGTTTTGGTAACTAGGCAACAATAATCATGGCAACACACAGACTATTGTAACCATGGGCCTCGTGCGGGCCGTAGGATCCGTGGGTCTTCTACGGGTCATAGGATCCATGGGCCTTTCACGGGCTGTATGATCCATGGACTTTCTATGGGCCGTATGATCCATCTGCCTTCTACGGGCCGTAGGATCCATTCGTCTTGTCGGAGATATACCCGGCCGGAAATATGACCCGGCCGGACTTGGCAGTTTACTTGAGACCCGGTTGACATTTGGCGATTCACTGTTAACCCGACGACGGGACAAACGGATGACAAGGCCCAAGGCCCAGAAGGCCGGCTCATGTTATGGTGGGCCGGCTTAAGAGGAAAGGCATAAGAAATATTCTCCTACAAAGGAAGCAAGACTATGACTCCACTTGTAATAGAGTAATCCTAATCCTACTAGGACTAGTCATGTAAACCGCCCCTTCAACATATATAAGGAGGGGCAGGGCACCCCAAGAGGGAGAAGGAAATAATCTCTAAGGCTAGACAACTAAAGGGGAGCCGGCTTATACGGCGACTCCCTCATGAGCATAATGAGACCTAGCCACAAACAGCATGTAGGGCTATTACCGGATGATGTTTCCCAGGGCCCGAAGCCGTCTAAACCCTTGTCTTGTGTTGCGTCTCTTGATTCCACTCAACCCCTCTCAAGCTACCACATAGATGTGTTGGCCTCACAACTACGTCCTCACACTAGGACATCTGCCGTGACAAAACGACGACAGTTGGCGCCCACCGTTGGGCTCGCACATGGTGGTGTTGAGTTCTTGGAGGGGTCAATCTTAGGGTTCGAGAAGTTCGAAATTATTCAACTCATCCAGAGCCGGCATGGAAAATTTACATCAACTGTGAGTACATCGGTCAAGATTGACGAAGGGTTCTGTAGCAGCAGGTATGAGACTGCTTCTACGCGATTGCTTGCCATCGCTCCAAACGCCCGTGAGCGACCCCGACGCCATTGCGGCCACGGCCTCGTCGCCAAGTTTCCTCTGCCATTAGGGCCGAGCCGCCCGCTCCCGTGGTTGCGACCTGGCCTCCGCTGCTCGTCTCTGCCATCGCGGCCTTGAGTTTGTACTAATCCGCCGAGACCGGGTCATCTTGCTCTGCCTCCGGTTTGACTTCATCGCACCTACAAACCGATGTTATTCCTTAGTCTGACGACCAGAAGACTGCAAATCAATTGGCAAGTACTTCTGTATGGGCAAGCACGTATCAATCAAACAAATACTACTTGTCAGATCAAGTAAAAAAGATTAGGCGGGACGACTATTCTCTCAATGGCCAGAGCCATGTTCGATCTCCTTGCAAGATCTAGATCAAAGAAAAGTCAAAAAAAAGCCACTACTAGAAGGGAACATGGACTTGAATTCATCGAACTGACGGTGACTCAGAAGCGGAGATGGGCACGGGCTCTGCTGCTGTTGTCCTGCGGCCGCGCTTCGCGGGCACCTTCCCACTTCCGTCGACCGCCGCCGCGTCCGTCTTGAACTGCCACACCTCAACCCGCTATTGCGGCGTGAGCCGCCTCTGCCATGGCCCGCTCACCTGCAAAGCCACCAACAGCACCGCCACGGGTTGCCTCTGCTCACTCCGAGCCACCCCCGTGCTCGGCCTCCCGTGCCCTGAGCTGCTTCAAAGCTGCTGCCAAGCGATAAACCGCCCCTGTTGCAACCACGGGGGCACACTGAGCCGGCCTGGTGATTCGTTCCTACGCGACCGTCTGAGCCGCTGCAGCTGAGACCTGCCTTGGTTCATCAAACCGCCCCGTCGCCGCGGATTCTCTCCGCCTCCTGCGTCTTATCGACCTGCCGCGGTCCTCCGCCACTTCAAGCCTGTCATCACTTGCCTATGCCTATGAGTCGCCTCGCGGAGAACCGCCGTTGGAGAGCCGTCCGGTAAACCGCCGCCGCGCAACTCCACTCTGAGTCACTGGCCTTGGTGTTAAGTCGTCGTGCGTGGCTGTGCTGATTCACCTCGCGGAGAACCGCTGTTGGAGAGTTGTCCAGTGAGCCGCCATCGCTAAATCGTCGTCTACGCGGCCTTGTTCGGAACCACCCTGCTTTGTCTCTGTTGCTGTGGATACGGCCACCCGCCGAGCCACCCGGTGCAAAAGTCGTCGAGGCCCTCTGAGCCATCCCCACTGCTGACCTACGCCATGCCACTTCAAGCCGTTGCACCGGGCCTCCGTGTTAAGCCGTCCTCGCCGGAGCGGCCTTTGCCTCTGCGGTGCGTGGCTGCGGCCTTCGTGAGTCATCGGGTCATCGTCCTCCACGGTGTTCCTCTATCAACCCGCTTCATGAAGCTGTCCTTGCCTCCGCTGAGTCGGCGTACCGTGCCAGGGAGTCGCCGCGTTGTCGCCTCTGCCTCAACCTACCTCTGTCATGCGTCGCTGCCGCGTCGGGTCGCCGCTCTGGATTGTGGCCGAGCTACTGACATCTATACGGTGTTGCAAGTTGCCGAGGATTAGACATCAACTATGGAGTGGTTTGGTCATCTGGTACTAATTGAGCGAAGTAACTCCAGTTACAGAGTAGTACTCTTTGAGTACTGTTTACGTAAAAGCCAAATTGACAAGGACACCAAAGGTTCGATGCGACATTCAAGGGGAAAAACCCACTTAAAAACTCAATGGATGAGTGGTTGTTTGTACGTGAAGGCCACCGCCTGGTCAGATTGCCATACAGTCACTTCATCCGAAAAGTGTATCAGGTGATATCTCTCTAAGTATATTTTATTAGCATGTATTATTTTTGTCAAAGAACAATTACTTTGATCTGTGTATTTTTATATATAGGACAATCATTCACTACAAATATGGTTTATACCATGGGTATGGAGCACGGGATGACAACATTCCGACCGGCGATAGTCCGTAACATATTACCCAATGAATGGACGCGCACAAGCCGCCGCCCGTATGGCCCGGTCTACATCAACTATCCGGGACTGGGCCTGTGAATGACTCGCGCGTCCGCACCGGCTCACAACGCCACGGGCGACTCGCCCGTCCGCTCTTGCGGCCGGTTCATGCGTCCGCGTCGGCTTACAATGAGGAGGACAACTTGCTTATCCGCACCGGCGTACAACACCGTGGCCGACTCGTCTATATCGCCTCTGATGCTGCGGTCATCTTTACCGTCCGTCTCTTGCGGCCTGGTCTACATCAACACACCGGACCGCACCTGTCTGCATGAATTTTTTATTGAGTATGAGCAAGTCACAGCTTGGGTAGCCCAGTTTTCTTTCAATAAAATGGAGGAAAATTATCATATACTACCAACCGTCGTCTGCACTGGGTGGCCCAATGGGCAGGTGCACAAGTTGCCACCACTACAGTTTGATTAACTTCAAATAGCCAGTTGGAAGGAAGCATTGGCCGAGTTGCTGACATGGCTCATACGGTGTCATTTATAACCCGCCGCAGTCACCTCAACCTTCTGTGGATTCACATCGTGCTATCAACACCAATGATATACAACTTATGCCGATTTATATCACGGCCAAATATGGAGAATCTCAAGCCAACTCCTCGAGTCACCTTGAGACTCGGGTGCTACAATGATATGACTCAGCAAATATCCGCAGTTTTCAGTGAAGTCAAGATCCTCAGGACGTTGGAGGGAAAGATAACCCGGTCCCGGAAGCTACTACCATATTGATGAAAATTCAAAGGCCGTCAGAAAATCCCAGCTCAATGAAGGAGTTCCGGGTCATCAGAAAAGACTCTGGTTCAAAATCCGGTTCAAGAAACATCTTTCTCCCATAAAGCATTGGAGCTCTCAATAGCCGGTTTAAAATCCGGTTCAAGGGAAATCAGTCTCATTGAGGCTCTCAAATCCGGTTTAAAAATTTCTGGTTCAAAAAGAATTAATCTCTCACAAGTTCGAATTTAAAGGCCGTCAGAAAATTTCTGGCTAAAATGAAGATTCCGGTTTAAAATCCGGTTTAAGGGAAAGATGTCTCCCACCAAGCTTTGAAGCTCTCAATATCCGGTTTAACATCTGGTTCAAAAAGAAATATCTCTCGCAAAGTTCGAGTTCTCAGAAAAGTCAACAGGGGCCAAAGAGAGTCTGTTGCAAAGCACAACTCAAACATTGGTGCCCATTGAGCACAGCTCAAAATATTGCTTGGGGGCTCTTTTGTTCAAAACGAACACAGAGTCTATAACCTTGTAATAGGCTATAAAAGCCATGCTTGGAAGCCAGGTGTATTCACCTAAAACCCCGGGTTATCCTGCCTTCTTAAGTAAGTCACTCCGCTAAGGTAATCCTGGTAAGACCCGTCGAACATTTGACAAGTCAATCTTATACAGACCCTGAACTTGTCTTAGTCAAAATGACGATTGGTTAATGTGAGGACCATCTTATAAGGCTTTGTAAAATGGTTTAACTCAGTGGCCTGGCAGCCCAGGAAAAGCCTCGCTTCTTGCATGTTTTCTTTTGAATCTTTCTTTTTGAGGTTTCTTTTGATAAAGATTATACTAATCCGGTGTTTATTGACCCGGCTTGGCTTTCAACTATAAGTTGTCAGCGCACGATTTGCTATAATCCGGTGTTTATTGACCCGGCCTGGCTTTCGACTATAAGTCGCCAGTATGAGATAAAATAACGACCGGTGTTTATTAACCCGGCCTGGCTTTGTTCATAAGCCGGCAATATATGATACTTACCAGTACTGAAATTCGGGTTATCACCCTTACTACATTGGCTTCGTAAACCAACAGTGTGATCAAATATCACAGGAACCGGTTTCAAACCGGGTTATATTATTCAAATCTTTAATAGCCAACATGACTGGATTTTTATTATGGTTATCAATAGCCAGTATTATGATTGAGGTTTTCAAAGTCGCTTTAGTGCAATGGCTATTATTTTATCAATGGGTATGATTTATTCTACAATGGAAGGAATAGTCCCGAGTCACTGCAGGCTTACAACCTGGCACTTGGGGGCTACAATATTCAAGTTGAGATCATATCAAATATGCAAGTCCCATGTCACTACCAGCATGCACCATGGCACTTGGGGGCTAATGCAAAGACATTTTTACTTGCCTTATTGAAGACCCGACTCATCATATCATAATGAGCCGGCCCTTGGGGGCTACCAATTGCTTTTGTCAAAAATTTAAGGTACACAAGCTTTAATCCATTATATTGAAAGGTTTATTGCTCAGTTGGTAAAGCACAAAGCTCTTAACCTTGTGGACGTGGGTTCAAGCCCCATGATGGGGGTTACATCATATGATGTTATTTTCAATGAAGTATATATAAAAAGTCCCAGCTCAGTATTATCTTACTGAACCGGCCCTTGGGGGCTACACATCGCTGCTCAAGTCTACATGATCATATTTACAAAGCCTCTGCTCATTATTGCATAATGACCCGGCCCTTGGGGGCTACATTGGTTGAAGTTTTTTGGGCATCAGTCAAGTACAAGTCCCAGGTTGCTGCAAGCATGACAACCCGGCACTTGGGGGCTACATATATGGAGTATTCAGTCTTTACTAGTGACTGAGATGAACAAACATGGATTTCTTCAAAGTGGTAGTATTTATATTGAAGCAAGTCTTAAGTCATCACTTTGTTCTGCTCAAGACTTGGGGGCTACAGGTAATATGGATATAAGGGAGAAATATCTTCCAATTTTCAGTTTTGAGTAAACCTGATTGACCCGGTGTCTGCAACAATCATGACCCGGCGTCACCAACAATCATGACTCGGCGTCACCAATAACTATGACCCGGCGTCGTCAAGAATTATGACCCGGTGCTATCAATATTTACAAACCGGATATTTTGTCAATGATAAACCGGCAAGTTCTACATCTTCAAGCCGGCTGAAAGCCAGATGAGTATTTCAAGACCAATATTTTTAAGCTGGTGTTTTGGAAACGGATTCAAGTGGATTATTTCTTACAATATTTCTCTACAAGAGATCAATGTCAGCAAATTCACTCTGAAGCTGGCTTATTGACCCGGATTTCTCGAAAGAAGTATCTGGATTTTTTGCATTCACAAAGTTTGAATGTATTTACTAAAGGAGATTTGATATGAGTTCATGGGCATGTATCAAGAAGGAAATGACAAGGACTTAAAGATGATCAGGTGCCGGTTCACATGAATTTTTAACCCGGAGTACAACTTGTCAAAGTTGTTCTTGTGTTTGTTTATAGGATCAGTTTAACATGGATAAATCCAAATTAAACTGGGGGCTAATGTCGGGGATATACCCCGCGGTATGACCCGGCCGGACTTGGCGGTTTACTTGAGACCCGGTTGACACCTGGCGATTTACTGGTAACCCGGCGATGGGACAGACGGATGACAAGGCCCAAGGCCTAGAAGGCCGACTCATGTTATGGTGGGCCGGCTTAAGAGGAAAGGCATAAGGAATATTCTCCTACAAAGGAAGCAAGACTAGGACTCCACTTGTAATAGAGTAATCCTAATCCTACTAGGACTAGTCATGTAAACCGCCCCTTCAACATATATAAGGAGGGGCAGGGCACCCCAAGAGGGAGAGGGAAATAATCTCTAAGGCTAGACAACTAAAGGAGAGCCGGCTTATACGGCGACTCCCTCACGAGCATAATGAGACCTAGCCACAAACAGCATGTAGGGCTATTACCGGATGATGTTTCCCGGGGCCCGAAGCTGTCTAAACCCTTGTCTTGTGTTGCATCTCTCGATTCCGCTCAACCCCACTCAAGATACCACATAGATGTGTTGGCCTCACGACTAAGTCCTCACACTAGGACATCTGCCGTGACAAAACCACGATAGGTCTTCTAAGGGCCGTAGGATCCATGGGCCTTCTACGGGGCGCATAATCATTTCACCAAATATGGGTCGTACTATACGTGGACCATAATGGGCCGTTAATAGGTCGTATTTGATAACGCTATGAAAACAGCCCAACGGGTTAACGGTCCACACATGGGCCGAATGTAACCACGGGTTGTATTTGGCCCAAAAACGGAACAGGCCAGTAACGGACTGTATCTAACCGAATTCTAGAAATGAGCCCAAGAATAAATGAGCCCTTAGAAGGCCAAAAGTTAACACGGGCTGGAAACGGCCGACGGAATAATGGAACATTAATGGGTATAAAGCGATACACTGTTCATTATGGGCCAGTTTCATCTCGGGCCTTTAACGGGCTGAGAGTTACAAAGGGCCTCATATGGGCCGAAAGACATCATGGGCCATACATGGGCCGGAAGTTACAACGGGCTGGAATCATATTTTACGGCCCAGATGAAGCTACTGGGCTTAATTCCAATAGGCCGTAACGGGCCGGTAGTAAGCGGGTCATAAATGGGCTATATACGAACAGGCCATTAACAGGCTTTCCGTGGGCCGGCCCGTTACCTTTTGACCAAGTCAAATGGGCCGGCCTTTTCATCGGAATGGGCCTCTGTTGGTCGTGCCACGTGTCGACGTATCATAGGCGCCTCATGTCCAATGAGTGGATGACATCTGTCCGAACGTTGAGCCGACATGTGTTTGCTCCGGCCAATGAGAATTTTACACGTGGAAAATTCCCATTGGTCCGGGCTGTTAACGGGTTATCGGATCCAAAACCGGACCCGATAGCTTAACGGCGTCCCGTTACGGTGGATGCCACGTGTCGGTCACCCTTGACGAAAGCACTTCTATGACGCGCGATTTATCGTCATGGAAGTGGACACTTCCGTGATGATAATTTTGGTAATGTCATGGGACACTTCTACGACAGCACAGGTATGACTATCTCGATTCTGTCATAAATTTGTCATGGATGTACATGCATGACAGAAAACGTGGCCTACTGTGACAAACACGTATCATCACGGAAGTGTATTTTTTTGGTAGTGTGCACCTCAAAGCTATTCTTTCCGTTCGATCTATTCAAGAGTTCGTACTAAAATAACACAAAGCTATTCTTTCAGTTTGATCTATCCTAGAGTTCGTACAAAAATAACACCAAAGAAAATTCAGATTTATAATATTCAATCCAACACAAAGAACTTCAAAGAGTGCCCCAAGATTTCTACTGGAGAAACAAAGACAAGAACGTGCATCAACCCCTATGCATAGATTAACCCAATGTCACCTCGAGAATCCGCGAGTTGAGTGCCAAAACATATATCAAGTGAATCAATATGATACCCCATTGTCACCACGAGTATTCAATTGCAAGACATATATCAAGTGTTCTCAAATCCATAAAAGTATTCAATCCGATAACAATGAAATCTCAAAGGGAAAACTCAATTCATCACAACAAGATAGAGAGGGGAAAACATCATATGATCCGACTATATTAACAAAGCCCGCGATACATCAAGATCGTGACATCTCAAGAACATGAGAGAGAGATCAAACACATAGCTACTAGTACAAACCCTCAGCCCCGAGGGTGGACTACTCCCTCCTCATTGTGGTGGCCGCCGGGATGATGAAGATGGCCACCAGAGATGATTCCCCCCTCCGGTAGGGTGCCGGAACGGGGTCTAGATTTGTTTTCGGTGGCTACGGAGGCCTGCGGCGGCAGAACTTCTGATCTAGGTTAACCCCAGGGGTTTTGGAATATTTGTGAATTTATAGGGTAAAGAGGGGTGATGCGCTTGAAATCTACATCGATATTTCCCCAAAGAAAAAGGGATGATGCAGCACAGCGACGGTAGGTATTTCCCGCACTGATGAGACCAAGGTTATCGAACCAGTAGGAGAACCAAGCAACACAGCGTAAGCATCCCCTGCACACAAATAACAACACCTCGCAACCCGACGTGTTAAAGGGGTTGTCAATCCCTTTCGGGTATGGCGCCAGAAATTGCGTGGACGGGAGAAAATTGTAATAGATTAAATAAATAGATCGCAAATAAAATAAAGTGCAGCAAAGTATTTTTGTATTTTTGGTTGAATAGACCTGAATAAAAATGCAAAGGAAAAGTAGATCGCAAAGCAAATATATGAGAAAGAAAACCCGGGGCCGTAGGTTTCACTAGTGGCTTCTCTCGAGAAAAATAGCATACGGTGGGTAAACAAATTACTGTTGGCCAATTGATAGAACTTCAAATAATTATGACGATATCTTGGCAATGATCATTACATAGGCATCACGTCCAAGATTAGTAGACCGACTCCTGCCTGCATCTACTACTATTACTCCACACATCGACCGCTATCCAGCATGCATCTAGTGTATTAAGTTCATGGAAAAATGGAGTAATGCAATAAGAACAATGACATGATGTAGACAAGATCTATCTATGTAGACATATACCCCATCGTTTTATCCTTAGTAGCAATGATACATATGTGTCGTTTCCCTTTCTGTCACTGGGATCATGCACCGTAAGATCGAACCCACTACTGGGCACCTCTTCCCATTGCAAGATAAATAGATCAAGTTGGCCAAACAAAACCCAAATATCAGAGAAGAAATACGAGGCTATAAGAAATCATGCATGTAAGAGATCAAAGAAACTCAAATAACTTTCATGGATATAAAAAGATATGACTGGTCATAAACTCAAAGTTCAGCAGATCCCAACAAACACACACAAAAAGAGTTACATCATATGGATCTCCAGGAGACCATTGTATTGAGAATTCAGCGAGAGAGAGGAAGCCATCTAGCTACTAACTACGGACCCATAGGTCTACAAAGAACTACTCACGCATCATCTGAGAGGCACCAATAGAGGTGGTGAACCCCATTTGAGATGGTATCTAGATTCGATCTGGTGGTTCTTGACTCTGCGGCGGCTGGATATATATTTCGTCGACTCCCCTAGGGTTTCTAGAATATTGGGGTATTTATAGAGCAAAGAGGCGGTCCGGGGGCACCTGAGGTGGGCACAACCCACCAGGGCGCGCCTGGGCCTCCTGGCGCGCCCTGGTGGGTTGTCCCCTCCTCGGGACTCCCCCCAGGTGCCACCAGGGCCCAATATCTTCCTTCTGGTCCATAAAAACTCTCCGTGAAGTTTCGTTGCGTTCCATGTGATATTGATTTCCTGCGATGTAAAAAACATGCAAAAAACAGCAATTGGCACTTGGCACTTGGCACTATGTCAATAGGTTAGTACCAAAAAATGATATAAAATGATTATAAAACATCCAAGATTGATAATAAAATAGCATGAAACAATCAAAAATTATAGATATGTTGGAGACGTATCAGCATCCGCAAGCATAACTCCTGCTCGTCCTCGAGTAGGTAAGTGATAAAAACAGAATTTTTGATGTGGAGTGTTGTTTATCATGTCATATCATATTCTTTCTTTATAGCATGGACATTTGGACTTTTATGTGATTCAAAGCAATAGTCTAGTTTTGACATAATAATTTAGATACTCAAGCATATCAACCGGCAACCATGTCTTTCAAAATATCAATGCTAAAATAAGTTATCCCTAGCCCATCATGCTCAAACATTGATCCATTCATGAAACACACTCGAGTATTAGCTACACCCAATAGTTACTCACGATCATAGTGCCTCCTAGTTGGTGCTTTTTATAAGAGAAGATGGAGACTCAAATTCAAAAGTAAAAATTGCATAAAGTAAAAGAAAGACCATTCGCAGAGGGAAGTAGGGATTTGTAGAGGTGCCAGAGCTCAAAGCAAAAAATTAGAGATAAAAACATTTCAGGAGGTGTATCCATCCCACCCACAAAAACGGCTTAGAGCTCCCAACACTTTCCATGCTAGATATATCATAGGCGGTTCCCAAACAAAAAATAAACTTTATTCCTTTTTCCACCATACTTTCAGTTTCCATGGCTAACCGTATCCACGGGTGCCTTCCATACCAACACTTTCCAAGGAATTTATTATTTGACAACATAAAGTAAATATTTTTTTGCATTTCGGGACTGGGCATCCCTAAAACCTTTGCCTCACTCTCGTGCAATGACAAGTGAATAAACACTCATTGTGAGAATAACACATCTAGCATGGAAAATATTTGCCACCCCTCACCGCTCCGCGAGTGAAACAAACACACAAAAGAGAAGTTTATTTCAAAAATTAGAGATGGCACATGCAAATTTGCTTAGAACGGCAAAAGAATACCGCATATAGGTAGATATAGTGGACTCATGTGGCAAAACTGGTTTAAAGGATTTTTGATGCACAAGTAGAGATCATACTTAGTGCAGAATGAAGGCTAGCAAAAGATTGAGAAGCGACCAACCAAGAAATGAATAATCTCGCAAAGCAAGCATTAAGCATAAGTAACACCGAATAATGCACCACAAGTAGGATATAATTTTCATTGCATGACTATCACTACAAAAAAAGACACATCCATGACATTTTGGGCCGAACGAATTTTTTTCCTGTCATGCTTATGACACTTCTATGACGATAATTGTGACAAAACCCGGTATCATCATAGATGTGGTGGGCTCCTACTTCTATGACAAAAAATCATGACAGAAAATGGGCTTTTCGTCCTGGGCGGGCCGGAGACGCAGTTGCATGACATTCTTTGGGCCGTCCATGACGGAGAAAACCGTGGTAGAAGCGAGGGCGAGGAAAATATCGGTGGAGTTCCCGGTTACGGTGGGTGGTCGGGACTGAGCTATGCATGTTTCTCTCACATGTACGCGCGTGTGTGCGAGGCGTTGCGCTCTAACTGAACCTGAGCGAGGCGTTGGGCTCTAACTGAACCCGAGTGATTGCACTGCAGGCTACGCGTTACTGAACCCGAGTGATTCCTTCGCTACTCCTGCTAACTGAAGCCGATCGATGTTGCCTCTAGATGAACAGTGAGCGTTGTTGGGGGGGGTTTGGATGAACACTTCCCGGTAGGGGCTTGGACGAATAGGACCCCATGGTAGTAGAGGCCGTTGCCGCTGGATGAATAGGACCCCGATTGATCGAGCTGGTGTATGAACAGGACCCGTGGAGGGCTAGATGAACAGGACCCCGTGGAGGGCTGGTTGAACAGTAGACGGTGGAGGGCTGGTTGAACAGTAGACAGTGGAGGGTGTCGGTGTCAAAACCTGCGGATCTCGGGTAAGGGGTCCCGAACTGTGCGTCTAAGGTCAATGGTAACAGGAGACGGGGGACACGATGTTTACCCAGGTTCGGGCCCTCTCTATGGAGGTAATACCCTACTTCCTGCTTGATTGATCTTGATGAATATGAGTATTACAAGAGTTGATCTACCACGAGATCGTAGAGGCTAAACCTAGAAGCTAGCCTATGGTTATGATAATGTCTGTCCGCCTATCCGGACTCTCTCCGGTTTATATAGACACCAGAGAGATCTAGGGTTACATGGAGTCGGTTACATAAAAAGGAATCTACATAATTGATCGCCAAGCTTGCCTTCCACGCCAGGGAGAGTCCCATCCGGACACGTAGAGGGTCTTCGGTCTTTTACATCTTCATGGCCCATCAGTCCGGCCCATGGCTAACAGGCCGGACGCCCGGGGGCCCCTTAGTCCAGGACTCCCTCAGTAGCCCCTGAACCTGGCTTCAATGACGAGGAGTCCGGCGCGCAGATTTGTCTTCAGCATTGCAAGGCGGGTTCCCTTCTTCCGAACTCCAGAATAGTCTTCGGATGTAGTAAGTATGTCCGGACCTGTGTATGCGATTGTAGAGAATACAGTATTTCTTGATCCCAACCTGCTGACAATTGTTTAGGACGTCACGCCCGCCTGGTTATTGTTCGAACCGTTTTCTCAGCCCGCTGCTTGCACATATTGCGAGGCAGTTTTATTGGCACGTCTCGTCGAAGCAGAGATTGTGTCCTCTTATCACGGGATTCTCATCAATACGGGCGTGGGTAACCCAACCGCGCCATTAGTACGGTGCTTGGGAAATAAGAGAGCATCTAGGGCAAGTGGGGAGGCGCATGACCCCTGCTGCCTTTATAAGGAGACAAGGACTCCTCTTTTTCTTTTCACCCACACCTTCTTCTTCCTCTGCTCATCCATTCTCGAGCTCCAACACCCAAGCCTTCACCTTCCCCGCAAAAACAGTCCAACCATGTCCGGAGCGGGAGGCAAGTAGATGGCCTCCTCCGTTACGAAGGAGGACATCAAGAAACTTCGGGGGGGCGGATACCTGTCCACCGATATCGCACATCGGCTTCCGGCCAAGGGGCAGATCATTCCTACCCCGAAGCCCTAGGAGAGGAAAGTGTTCCTTTCTCACTTTATCCGCGGGCTGGGATTCCCCTGCCACCCCTTCGTCCGCGGACTGATGTTCTACTACGGGCTGGACTTCCATGATTTGGCCCCCAACTTCATCCTCAACATCTCGGCGTTTATCGTCGTGTGTGAGGCATTCCTCGGCATCACGCCCCACTTCGGCCTATGGCTGAAGACCTTCAACGTGAAGCCAAAGGTGGTGGCAGGCTGATACGTCTCCAACGTATCTATAATTTTTGATTGTTTCATGCTATTATATTACCCCTTTTGGATGTTTATGCGCTTTATTTTACACATTTATATCATTTTTGGGACTAACCTACTAACCGGAGGCCCAGCCCGTATTGCTGTTTTTTTTGCCTATTTCAGTATTTGGAAGAAAAGGAATATCAAACGGAGTCCAAACGGAATGAAACCTTCGGGAGCGTGTTTTTTGGAACGAACCGGATCTAGAGGACTTGGAGTGCACGTCAAGAAGCGATCGAGGAGGCCAGGAGGGTGGAGGGCGCCCCCCTATAGGGCGCGCCCCCTTGTCTCTTGGGCCCCACGAGCGGCCACCGACCTACTTCTTCCTCCTATATATACCTACGTACCCCGAAAACATTCAGGGAGCCACCGAAACACAATTTCCACCGCTCTAACCTTCTGTATCCGTGAGATCCCATCTTGGAGCCTTCGTCGGTGCTCCGCCGGAGGGGGGATCGACCACGGAGGGCTTCTACATCAACACCATAGCCCCTCCGATGAGTTGTGAGTAGTTTACCACAGACCTTCGGGTCCATAGTTATTAGCTAGATGGCTTCTTCTCTCTTTTTGGATCTCAATACAATGTTCTCCCCCTCTCTTGTGGATATCTATTCGATGTAAACTCTTTTTGCCGTGTGTTTGTCGAGATCCGATGAATTGTGGGTTTATGATCAAGTTTATCTATGAGAAATATTTGAATCTCCTCTGAATTCTTTTATGTATGATTGAGTTATCTTTGCAAGTCTCTTCGAATTATCAGTTTGTTTTGGCCTACTAGATTGATCTTTCTTGCCATGGGAGAAGTGCTTAGCTTTGGGTTCAATCTTGCGGTGTCCTTACCTAGTGACAGAAAGGGTTGCAAGGCACGTATTGTATTGTTGCCATCAAGGATAAAAAGATGGGGTTTATATCATATTGCATGAGTTTATCCCTCTACATCATGTCATCTTACTTAATGCGTTACTCTGTTCTTTATGAATTTAATACTCTAGATGCAGGCAGGAGTCGGTTGATGTGTGGAGTAATAGTAGTAGACGGTCTACTTGTTGCGGACGTGATGCCTATATACATGATCATGCATAGATAATCTCATAACTATTCGCTTTTCTATCAATTGCTCGACAGTAATTTGTTCACCCACCGTAATACTTATGCTATCTTGAGAGAAGCCTCTAGTGAAACCTATGGCCCCCGGGTCTATCTTTTATTATATTTGCTTTCAATCTACTTTTATTTGCATCTTTACTTTTTGCATCTATATTATAAAATACCAAAAATATATTTATCTTATCATATTATCTCTATCAGATCTCACTTTCGCAAGTGGCCATGAAGGGATTGACAGCCCCTTTATTGCGTTGGTTGCGAGTTCTTTGTTTGTTTGTGTAGGTGCGTGGGACTTTCTAGGAGCTTCCTACTGGATTGATACCTTGGTTCTCAAAAACTGAGGGAAATACTTACGCTAATGTGCTGCATCAACCTTTCCTCTTCAAGGAAAAGCAATCCAAGCTCAAGTCGTAGCACAGGCCAACAAGCGGAGTGCGGACGCGCCATGGTGGGCAAGATGCCCAACGTCACCTGGCCCGAAGGTTCCTTTGTGGAGACCGTGAAGGGGTGGCAATCGGGGTGGTTCTACATCACCGAACCGCGCGACGCCAACTGGGCGACGACCCCTGAGTTTCGGTCCGATGTCCCCATGAGGCTCACCTCCTGGAAAGAGAAGGGCTTAGCCTGGGGCTCAGCGGAAGAACTGACCAAACTTCCGAATTGCGTCAAAAATATGATAAGAAAGAAAATCAAACTTGTCAACGTGGTCCAGGTTATGCTCTTCCGCCGGATCCTTCCGTGCCAGAGACGGGTCTGCAATTTGTGGGAGTTCGACCCGGCCGAGCACCAGATGCTGCGAGAGCTCTTCGACACAACGCACGAAGACGTCTGGAAGGTGCTTTTCAAGACCAACGAGGTACCACCGCCCATAACCGAAAATTGCGGACTCAGCGCAGAATGCCAAGCCAATCCGGTGAGTTTTCGTACTTTGCAAGACATGCCTTTCACCAGCACATTCGCGAGGGGGGGGGGGATCTAAACTTCCCCACCAATTTTACAGAACTGGGTAGCGATAGCGGAGTAGATTGACTGTCAGGCTCCGCAACCTGAAGATCCAGAAACGCCTCTTCTAACGAAGATGCTGTTTCCGGCGCCTTATGAGGTGCCGGAGAAGAAGGCCAAGAAGACGACCGCGGGGACCAGAAGAGGTCTCCAACGCAAAGTCATGTCGGACACGACATCCGAGGACACCGAAACGGACTCCTCCCCCGAAGACGAGGAGGAGGAGGAAGTCCCTTCCTCCCCCGTAGGGGGGGGGACAAGAAGAGAAAGGCCGCCACGCATGGGGAGGCCGAGGTGCCCAAGAAGGGAAAAACCTTCCCTCTGGACCACTCCACTGTATCCACCAACAGCGGCGAGGAGTGGGAACCCAGGGTTAAGCCCCTGGCTAAGTCGTAAGTATCCTGACACAATAGTATTTTCGTTATGTTTGCTTTGCCGCTCCTTAACGTGCCAGACATGCACCTGCATTCCAGCCAAATCCAACATCGAGGTATCCTCCTCTTCGGAGGAGTCTCTGGACCCGTCGCCGATGAACAGTGATGTTCTTCCGACAGTATCCTCCCCCGGGGCTGCGGACGACACCGAGGTGTTGTCTCAAACGACACCGAGCCAAGGGGAGGCAGTTCCGGAGACACCCTTAGGCGAAATCCCAGTCGCCGGGCACATGGGGGAAAAGACCCCCATGGACTCCGATAGTGGGGGTCGAAGCCAGACCGGCCCCCAGCCAAATAGGGCTCCGGAAACCCAAGTGGTTCCGGATTCAAGCGGGCAGCCTCTCCCTAAGGGGGGCGAGCCACCTGTGCCGACGACCTCTGTCCATCCAGAGGCGCCGGACAGCTTGCTAGAAGCGCTTCGCAGCGCTTCTATTGATGAAGAACACCGTACTCTTATGAGTACAGTGATTGAGAAGGCCCGGTCCGCCAAAAGCGGATTGACCGAAGCCTGCGCTAGCCTTCTAACGGGCTTTGAGGTAAGTAATAACATTGTGAGAAAAATATCACCATATAGACAGTAGCCCCTGATGCTCTGTTTGGTGTTCGGAAAGAAAAGCCGAACAGAGGATCAAATAATATGCATAGGAGTCTAACATGAAATGTCTAGGTGAATAAGTAGGCGTCGCTGCTGGCTGCTGCCGCTCGTACTGCGGAGGTCGCTGGTCTAAAGCAGGACCTAGAGCGGGTCGAGGGAGAGCTCGTCCTCGTGAAGAGGTAGTTGGAGGAAAGCCAAGGTACGAAATACCTTGCCTGTGTATTTATTGAGGTCAAATGGTTTCTGCTGATAAAAGCATCATGAACTTTGATAGGGGCCACAACCGAAGTGGTGTCCCTTAAGAAGGCGCTGGCCGAGGAGATCCAGGCGGCCGAGAAGATTGCGGCGGGTAAGGGTTTTATTATGCAAAGCAAGCATGTAGAGGAGACATTCTTTTTACTTACCCGAATTTGGAATTCTCCAGGAGCATTTGCGGATCTGCCGCGCAGCGTATCAGATGCCGTAGAGTTCTACCGAGCCGAAGAAGGGAGATCAACGAAGAAATTGTTCTGGTCTCAATATCTTGGGACAGAACATCCGACGCCCTTGAGCGACCGGCCGAAGCAATCGGTCGAGCTGCACAAGGCAGCCGAACTAGCCATGAAGACCTCATAGTCCGGCTATGGCCTGCCGAGCCGATGCCCAGCAACTACTTCGGCCTTGTGAAGCGGCTTGTGAGTGCCTACCCCCGACTTGAGGTGATAAAGCGATCAGCTTGCATTCAAAGTGCTCGGATGGCATTTGCCCGTGTCAAGATGCACTGGGTGAAGATGGATGCCAAAAAGCTGATGACCGAGGGGCCGCCTGAGGGTAAGGAGCATCGTCGACCCGAGCTATATTATGATAGTGTCCTGGAGGGGTCCCGTCTTGTGGCGGAACAATGTACTAAGGATGTAATCTTTGAATGAATGTACTCATTTTATTCTGTAATATGAAACAAGTTCATTTGCGCAATATAATGCTTTTGATTTAAAATTTTACCTCCTGTGCGGCCTACAAAATCTGAGAGTTGGCCAGTCGTCGGCTTCTGCCCCCATGCAACTAGTACCAGGGTGTTTGGGATAAATCTAAACACTCTTTATCCATGTTTTTTGGTCCTTGAAGGAGGTGTTTAGTGCAACGAACAAGGCAATCGGACTATACAGCTTTATCACTCTCACTTGGCCATCGAAGTTCTATAATTTTAAATTTGGGCGTAGCCCCTGGTATTCAGAAGGCCGAACTTGGGGCGCTATACACGCCTAAACCGGACCAAGACCGATTCTTCGCATGAAGCGGAAAAAATCTTTAAGGATTTAAGACCTCTCGAAGAGCGACCAGCTCTCGCCGCATCATGACAGTCAGTTTTCGACTTTCTCTACTGAGGTGTTCGTCCGGAAGAACCGGGACACAATCGTAGTAGTTCTCCCTTTGCTACCCTAGGCGATATAGCGGAACGTAGGGTAACAAGCACAGGAGCCGGGCAACCCAACTATTGACCTAAGACATGATTCGGAGCTGATGCGATGCATATAATGCTATAAGTTCGGGGTGCCGCACTGTTCAAAGTGTTCGGACTTTCTTGCCGTGTTATGGGGTACACTGAAGCCCCTGGCGAACTGAACGTACCAGAATGTACGGGTGCAATTTGTAATAAATAAATAGTTAAGGGAAAGAATAAAGTAATAAGCTAACGTTGCAATTCATTTGATCAATACGTCGAAGCGTATGTATATGAGTAGTGCAATTAGCAAATAAGGCTATTTAACATGCCGTAACCAAGAGTGAGCTGCGTATGGGTATGTAAAACAGGTATAGCGATCGTTAGCAGAGACCACCTGGAGATTCCCTTTATACATCGGCGCTCCTTGCTTCCTTGGTGTTTCCGTCCCGTTATGGGCCGATGATTAGGTTATCGGAAGAGCCTCCAGAAGAGAGGGACCTGCAAGAGAGAAAAGAGGGAAGGTGTGCTGGTCCGGGGCGGTAGAGCCGCATTGTGGACCGCGGTCTAGCTGTGCCTCCATCCATGCCCATGGTATTTTAAGTGCATAATTATGTACACGCGGCACGAATTTCGCCGCTTGACCGGGACTAGGACGGAGGCCGAATTGCTAGGCGAGCTTCGGATGGACCGAATGATCCTGTTGTAGAGGACTCCGGGTTCGCTTGACGGCGTCCGGTGGCTTTATTACCGAATTGAGGGTCTGCCTGAGGAGGCTGCTATGTACTTCTACCGCAAGGGTCGCAGTGTGCTCTTCCGTACGAAGGGAACGCTCTGTATTTCCATTGACTGTTATAACACCGCGGGGTCTGGGCATCTTAAGCTTGAGATAGGCATAGTGTGGCACCGCATTAAATCGAGCGAACGCAGTCCGTCCGAGCAGTGCATGATAGCCGCTGTGAAAGGGGACGATATCGAAGAAAAGTTCTTCGCTTCGGAAGTTGTCCGGCGAGCCGAAGACAACCTCCAGTGTAATGGAGCCTGTACAACGGGCCTCTACGCCGAGGATGACTCCCTTAAAGGTAGTCTTTGTGGGCTGGAGCCGTGATGGGTCCATGCCCATTTTCCACACTGTATCCTGGTAAAGCAGGTTGAGGCTGCTACCGCCGTCCATAAGGACACGTGTCAGGTGGAATCCATCAATGATCGGATCGAGGACCAGTGCGGCCGAACCCCCATGACGAATACTAGTCAGATGATCTCGACGATCATAGGTGATCGGGCATGACGACCACGGATGAAATTTTGGGGCGACTGGCTCTACCGCATAGACGTCCCTGAGTGCGTGCTTGTGCTCCCTTTTGGGGATGTGTGTAGCATATATCATGTTCACCATTTTGACCTGAGGGGGGAACTTCTTCTGTCCCCCTGTATTCTGCTGCCGGGGCTCTTCGTCATCGTCCTTGCTTTGCGAGCCCTTTTCCTTGTTTTCGGCGTTTAACTAGCCAGCTTGCTTAAAGACCCAGCAATCTCTGTTGTTGTGGTTTGCTGGCTCGTGCGGGGGGTAGGTGTTGTGACACCCAAAAAAAAAATTTATTGGATTTTTCAAACTTTTATTTTTTTTATTTGAGGAGGGTATTTAAATTTTCTTCTAAAGAACTCTCCCTCTCAAAATATTTTCCTTTATGGCAAGTGTTTTTGGATTCACCCAAGACTTGGTTCTTGGTCTTGGAGGTTTGCCCTTTTTATTTGGACTCAAAACCAAATGCTTTTCACTTGGGAAAATTTCTTTTGAAAAATCTTTCAAATAGCCCTAGGGCATTTTGAGTGATCTTTTCCCCTTTTCAAAATTCCTCTTGCCATGACCTAAGTGGAAATCCCCTCCCAAAAGCCTTTCCCCACCTTTGTATCATGATATACCTCAAATCCAGCAAGTTGAACCTCCCCATATTTTTGTTTCCATTTACTTCTCATCAAAAACAATTTCTGCCTTCTATCTTGATCCTTGGAGGTTTACAAAGGAGCTACCCTTTCTGCTTTAAATTTTGCCACGAAACCAATTTCCCTAGCTAGTCCTTTGAGCCCTCAACCAGGATCCATGAAGATCCACTGGTCTCCAGTTCAAATATTTCAATATACACTTGTTGCAAGTTTGGACCTCATTTGCCAAATTTGGTGAAATTCATTTGAATTCTTCTCCTAAAAATCTGAGAAAATTCAGGCAGCCTCTGGGTGCATTGAGAGGTCATCTCACCAAGTCCCAGCTCCAGAAATTTTTTTCTCCTTGCCAAATCATTTCATCGAACACCTGCTGGACACTGTTGCTATCATGTTCAGTAAATTCAGATAAACAGTTTCAGAGCTGCTGTCGTTTTCTTCAGAGCCCGACGTCGATCTCGCCAGTGCCGCGGTGGCGCCTTGCTCCCCGTCCCCTCCTTTTTGTCCCTGGCGCCGCACGAACGCCTGGAAGGTTGCGGGCGTCGGCGACGAGCAGGAGGAGGTGCGCCACCCCGTGAGCGACGGCAGCGGCGGCTTTGCGGCCGCCAGAGAGGGGCGCAGCGTGGACGGCGCCACCCAGCGCCGCCCAAGCCACCGGAGGCCGCCGCGTGGCCATCCACTCCCCCGTGCGCGCTGCCACCCTTGTCGTGAACTGCTAGGCGCGGAGCGTGCTCTCTGCCGCCGCCGTGCCCGTACGGCCGCCCCGTCGAGGACCGGCGCCATTACGCCAAGCCCGACCAAGGTTAGCAGTGGAACGGCACCAGTGAACCTCCCTGATGCTGCCTGGCCACTTAAACTCCCTGCTCAACCACGGCCTCGCCGTAATCGCTCGCCGGAGATTTCCCGTTCACGGCCACCCCCTCGAACCGCCTATAAATAGAGGCCCCGAGCTCGAACACGAACCCACACCACCTCTGCACGCCTCCAATACCACGCCAAGCCACTGGAAGAGCCCCGAGGGAGCCTTCTTCCCCAACTCCGGCCGCCTCGACCCGCCACGGGATCCAGCTCGATTCGCTCCCGTGCGTGCACCTCCACCCCTCAACTCTTGCCAGTAGCTTCCTTATGCATCCACTCTCCTGACCCGCGTTCAATTCGGAGTTTGCAGCACCCACCGGAGTTCTCCACGATCGCCCGAGCCGCCGTCCGCCGGAGAAAGTGTCGCCGTCGACGTGGTGCTCTCCGTCGGTCAAGTCCACCACCCACCGACGCAGAAGGACGCACTAAACCTCTTGGTACACTCCGATTTCCCTGCCTCGTCGTGGTTCAACGCCGGCGACCACCGCAGTCTTCGGGCGCCGACGAGTTTTTAAACCTGACATGTGGGACCCCCCCGTCAGCCTCTCTTCTGTTTCCCTCTCGAACCGTTTTCTGTTGGCGCCTTCGGGCAAATACGTTTTCCCTTTGGACTGACGTCTTTTACTCCGAACCGTTTTCTGTTTTCTTAGTTAAGCCCCTGGATCTTTTCTGTTTCATCACAGATTAGTCCCTAGACTAAAACCCTTATAACTTTTTAACAAAAGATGCTTTTTGAGTGATTCTTTTTCTGTCAGTCTTGTATTTTTTTCTAGTTTTTTTATAGTATTTATTTGGAAAAAATTTGGAACAAATTTTGTGCACGCGTTGATTTTCACGTTAGTATACGTTTTCGCTATACCGTAGGTTCCGGAAGAGGTGACGGAGCCGCGAACTTCGCCGAGCTAGACTCCAACTTCTCCGAACCAGGCAAGCATGTTCGAACCTTTGATATGACGGGTGTTTTGCATGTTTGCTTGAATGGTTGTGCATGGCATATGAGCACCGGTGAGTATCTCGTTGCATGTAAGGCAACTATCCGTGTGCTCCGAAGTTACTGTGATCTCTGATGAGAGATGGCCTAGTCATGTGGTGACATGAAAGGCAGTAAGGTGGTATTGTTGTAGCATGCCAGCCTTACGTTGTCCGATAAACTCCGATGTTAACGTGGACTGAGTCACGTTATTGTTCTTCCCCTTTCCGTGCCGCCACATGTTTTCTGCCAAGAATACGGTTTAGTAAGTTGGTAACCTCTTTCCATGTACACACCAAATAGAGGGGCCGGGATGAGGGTTCCATGGCCCTGGATTAAAGCCAGTCATCCAGTCAGGGGGCATGGGTCTTTCCGGTTGGGACCGAGAGGGGGGCACCCCTTAGAGCGCGCGTATATAAATTTGATCCCATGCTACGCGAGGTTGTAGCCTCCCCGTCTCAAGGTTTTTCTTGAATGTTGCCGAGGGTGATTCCTGGCTTCGGAATGTTGAATGGGTGTGTACTGGTTAGATGTGTTTCTTCTAAAACACCGTAAACGGAACTAGTCCCTGTGACTACTGAAATCCGTTGGCTGTGGTTAAAATACAAACTCTGCAGAGTCAAATTCCTTCCGAGTCATCGTATCTATGGTCAAGGACCATGGACAGTATATCCATATCTATGTCAATCCTCGTGGTAAATCCCCGGTGAACAAGCTTGAGTGGTAAACCCAGTTTAATTGTTATTCCTGTGGATGGACTAACCTTTTATTTATCTCGTACTTGTAATGATGCATATTCTTGAACTACTGAATTATTAAGTTATGATATAAGCCCTTTATGTGATGTCGCTCAGACGTTCGACTGTGGCACTCTTGTTATTTACTTTTGATATAAGCCCTTTATGTGATGTCGCTCAGACGTCCGACTGTGGCACTCTTGTTATTTACTTTTGATATAAGCCCTTTATGTGATGTCGCTCAGACGTCCGACTGTGGCACGCTTGTTAATTACTTTGATATAAGCCCTTTATGTGATGTCGCTCAGACGTCCGACTGTGGCATGCACTGTCATTTATATTTTATTATAAGCCCTTTATGTGGTGTCGCCTTGACGCCCGACTGCGGCATTGTTATTTTATCTTTACCCTTCCGAGGAGTCTTTCAGACACTCGATTGGCCCTCAGTATTACTTTGGGATTTCGGGAGGACTACCGCCCGACTTCCCTTTATTTTCCCATGCATTATTATCTCATTGTCTGAGTACGCTTGTTGATCTCTTCATATGCATCATGTTTACATTTGTTATATCTTATGTCCGAACTGTTTTGCGAGTACTTTCTTAGTACTCATCTGGCTTGTTGATTTGGCCAGATGTTGACGAAGGCGATCTCATGGATGAAGAGTTTGATAGTGAGTCCGACGCCTAGAGGAACCCCAGTCAGTCCCGTGCGATCCTGGATATTGGTCACTTGTATCATATACGCTTCCGCCACCCGCAATAAGTCTCCTCGAGCCTCACTCCGACGCTCGAAGAGCTGTTAGTTTTCAGGAGTCATATCACCCACTTCGCTGTGATATATCCACCACCGCTTTTATCGTGAGTTAGTAGTTATGACACCCTATCCGCCTTTATGTATTTTTGGCGTGCTTGTAATAAATTGTTGAGCAGTCTCCGCTCAACCTTGTATTATATTCAGTACTCCTGGTATTTTCTTCTGTGATCAAGATTTTGTCTACCAGTAAGAAGGATTCTTCTTTACTGGTCCGTAAAAGGGATCGATTTCTCAATAAATATTTTTATTGGAAAACCGGTCGTGACAAGCTTGGTATCAGAGCCAGGCTGACTGTAGGAAGCCACTAGGTGCGATCGCTAATCGGTTATTAGCGTCTTTAGCGCTTTTTCAGCATTTTGCAAATGTAGCTATTTTCTGTTGGTCATCATTAATTTATGACATGACTACTCAGAATTTTTGCCTACTTTTGTAGATGGCTGGCAGCAACTGCGAGACTCAGGTGTTCACTAATGTGCCCGAGGGGTTTGTCAAACTACTCGTCTCCATCACCAAGCTCGCGATCGGGCCAGCGACTCGTCCGGAGTTCACGCTTTACCAGCACAAGCTCAGCGACGACGTGTCTATGCACCAGGCCGTGGTGCAATTCAAGGGGGGACGTTCTGCGTCTCGCCACTTCCGTTTTGTGGGAAGGGCCATGCCTACGGAGAGGCATGCCATGCAGATGGCTGCCCGTGAGGCGATAGCTCGCCTTTGGGACATTCTTCCTATGATGAAGACTCGTCGCTACCGCTACCTCCCATGCCATGTGCCATATACTTGTCACTATGCATTCGCCTGCCATTGGGGAGAGCGAGATGAAGCCATCGAGATGGTTGTGGAGTATCTCAAAGCTCTGGAGGAATCTTTCGACAACCTCGTGGACGATCTCGTGGCTGCCCGCATGGACTTAGTTCGGGGCGGTCCTGCCAGCAGGAAGGAGCTTCTCCACATGGCACCGCCGCTGACATTCGTCTCGTCCTCGGCATCTTATGCACCAGCCATTTTGGCCACTGCTCGCCGTCTGCCTACCACTGAGGAGTTCGATCGAGTCATCGCTCCTACTCCAGTCAGAGCTGCACCGCCCGCCGCACCCGCACTGTCGCCTGTCGCTCCCGCACCATCACCTCAGCGCAGTGCTACGCGCCTGGAGCCTACTAGGGAGGAGGTGGAGGTTGAGTCTCCTGCACCGCTGGGTCTTACCCTCGGCAGGGGGAAGGAAATCTTCACCATCTCCGACTGAGTGCGCCGAGTAGCCGCGCGTTGTGTCTGCATGTATGTTATGTTTCATGTACTCAAGTTTGTAGTAGTTGTATGCGCTGCATTCCGGAGGAGTGTGCTAGTCTAAATAACATGTCAGGAATGTGTACGCACATCCTGAGTGCTGTATCGTATGTTTGCGTTTCGCGTGTAAGATATGGTCTAAGCAGTTCTTCTCCGTGCGAAACCGTTTATGTTTTCTTGAAAAATCTTGAGGTCTTTTAAATTTTTGCCTTTGCAAGATTTTCCGTGTGCCACACAGTTCTTCTCATGAGTTTTGCTAAATAATACCCCAGAGTGGAAAATGTCTCGTCCGTGGACTCGTTCCATGCCCAATCAACCAGAAGAAGTTTATGGAACACAGACCAGCAACAACTTCACTCAGGGACAGTCTAGTCAACAGGACAGCGAAGCAGCCTTATCTCAAGTGTGCCGCCTTTTCGAACAAAGCCAACAGCAACACCAAGAGATGATGAATCACATCATCAATATGGGAAACCACCGTGATCCATATCAACCACACTCCAAGTCTGAATTACAGAAGACTCGCCCTCCAACGTTTGCTCACACTGATAGGACACTTGAAGCCGATGATTGGCTTCGTGACATCGAAAGAAAGCTGATTATTGCTCAGTGTTCAGATCATGAGAAGGTGCTTTATGCACCTCACTACCTCACTGGAGCAGCTGCAGCATGGTGGGAAAACTTCTTACACATGCACCCCAGTGAACACAACATCACCTGGGAGGAGTTTAAGGAAGGCTTTCATGGGGAACACATCCCCAGGAGCATCATAAAGATCAAGCAAAGGGAATTTGATGACCTCAAGCAGAGAGGCATGTCCGTAATAGAATACAACGGTCAGTTTACCCAGCTATCTCGTTATGCCCACGACGAGCACATGACAGAGAACAAGAGGATGGAAAAATTCTTGGACGGCCTGGCACCGGCACTAAGATGCCAACTGGTTGTACACACTTTCCCAGATTTCAAAACTCTGGTTGACAAGGCCATTACCTTGGAGAATGAGCGCCGCAATCTGGAGGATATCCGTAAGAGGAAAAGGGACAAGACGACCCTTACTCGCAACAATTGAAGCAAGACTGAGGTTCCGAGGAATGAAGCAAGAAAATCCACGACTACTGATCTAAGGCCAACCAGGCAGTTTCATTCATGGGACAAGGACTTCACGTACCATCCAGGGGTCACTTGCTATGCTTGTGGTGAAGAAGGGCACTATGCCAAACAGTGCCCAAAACCAAGGAACTCGGCCCCCAAGCCAAACAATGGTGGGAACAATCCAGCCCCCAAGCGCAACAATTTCAATCCCAGCAACAACCACAGGAAGGGTCACCTGAACCATGTGACCAGGGAAGAAGCGCAGAATGCCCCAGACATCGTACTCGGTACGTTCCCTGTCAACACAGTACCTGCCACGGTTTTGTTTGATTCTGGAGCTTCTCATTCGTTCATTTCGAAGAGTTTTGTTTCACAACATGGTTTTCCGATACTTCCCTTGGAAAAATCTATGATCATCAAGTCCCCCGGGAATAAGCAGATCGCTCAGAGCTACTACCAAGGAGTGATCATTGAGTTTGAAGGATTAAAGTTTCAAGCTAATCTCATCGTGTTGGAAAATAAAGGACTGGATGTCATCCTAGGGATGGACTGGTTGACCACCAACAAAGGATTTATTGATTGTTTCAATCGGACTGTGATCCTCACTCATCATCACGGTAAGACAATAAAGGTTACAGCTCAAGAGAGACCACGGTCACGGCAACCAAAGCTGAACAAAGTAGACATTTCAGAATTGAAAAAAGTTCCAGTGGTGTGCGAGTTTCCAGACGTATTCCCTGAAGAACTACCAGGCATGCCACCAGACCGAGAGATAGAATTCAGCATTGAACTAGCGCCTGGCACCGCTCCCGTCTATAAGAAACCTTATAGAATGACACCCTCAGAATTGGTAGAGTTGAAGAAGCAGATAAAGGAATTATTGGACAAAGGGTTTATTCGAGCCAGCTCCTCACCATGGGGTTCACCAGTGTTGTTCGCCAAGAAAAAGGACGGGACACTGAGATTGTGTATAGACTATCGAGCTCTCAATATGGTCACCATCAAAAACAAATATCCGATGCCACGGATAAATGATTTGTTTGACCAACTCGCGCAGGCCAAAGTGTTCTCAAAAATTGATTTAAGATCGGGATATCATCAATTGAAAGTACGGACAGAAGATATCCCTAAGACAGCATTCACTTCCAGATATGGATTATATGAGTTCACAGTAATGCCATTTGGATTAACGAACGCCCCCGCATATTTCGTCCACCTCATGAACAAAGTGTTTATGAAATTTATGGACAAATTTGTTGTGGTGTTCATTGACGATATTCTGGTATATTCAAGGACACCAGAAGAGCATGCTGAGCATCTCAGAATTGTTCTGCGAGAATTAAGGAAACATCAATTGTACGCCAAATTTAGCAAGTGTGAATTTTGGCTGAGGCAAGTTGGTTTCCTAGGCCACATATTAACCCAAGAAGGCGTGGCCGTAGACCCAAAAAAGGTCAAAGCCATACTTGACTGGAAACCACCAGCCAACGTGACAGATGTGCGAAGTTTCCTGGGAATGGCCGGATATTACAGAAGATTTATTGAAGGATTCTCCACTGTAGCAAAACCAATGACACAGTTGCTCAAGAAAGACAAGAAGTTTGTATGGACGGAAGCATGCGAGAAAAGCTTCCAAGAACTCAAGGGGAAACTAACAACCGCACCGATCTTAACTGTGCCAGACATACACAAGAGTTTTGAAGTATATTGTGACACGTCCCGGAAGGGCCTCGGATGTGTACTGATGCAAGATGGCAAAGTGGTCGCGTATGCCTCCAGGCAACTACAGAAACATGAGGAAAATTATCCAACTCATGACTTGGAGCTAGCAGCGGTCATCCATGCACTCAAGGAGTGGAGGCACTTTCTGTTGGGTAATCGTTGTGAGATATATACGGACCATAAGAGCCTTAAATATATTTTCACACAACCGGAACTAAATTTACGCCAACGACGCTGGTTGGAACTGGTCAAGGACTATGATGTCGGCATTCACTACCATCCAGGGAAAGCAAATGTAGTGGCAGATGCTCTTAGTCGGAACCCCAGCCCAGACAACGACAGTCCACAAAACTTGAGGCCTGAGTTTCAGCAGGAGTTCGCTAGACTCAACATGGTGTTAGTCTCTGAGGGCACCGTATCAAATCTGGAGATACAACCCACCCTAGTGGAGCAAATTAAGAAGGCTCAGCAGGGACATCCCAGCATCGAAGGAATAAAGAGAAAAATGAGCCTTGGCAAAGCTTCAGAGTTCGCCACCGACAATACCGGAATATTATGGTACGGGGACAGACTTTGCATACCTAACATTGAGGAACTCAAGCAACAAATCCTAACCGAAAGCCACACCGCTCCATACTCGATCCACCCTGGAGGAACCAAAATGTACAAAGACATTCAGAAAAGATTTTGGTGGCACGGAATGAAAAGGGATATAGCCGCATTTATTGCTTGTTGCGATTCATGTCAGCGCATTAAAGCCGAGCATCAAAAGCCAGCAGGGCTACTACAGCCAAACCGGATACCTGAGTGGAAATGGGATGAAATTGGAATGGACTTCATCGTCGGACTACCTCGATCTCAACGCAGAAATGATGCCATATGGGTCATCACAGATCGACTAACCAAGGTTGCTCATTTCATTCTCGTGAAGACGACCTACTCCACTCAAAGGCTAGCCAAGCTTTATCTCTCCCGTATAGTTTGTCTGCATGGAGTCCCAAAGACTATAATATCCGACCGAGGCACTCAATTTGTCTCTAAATTCTGGGAGCACTTACAACAAGCTCTGGGCACGCAACCAGCTTTCAGTACAGCGTACCACCCTCAGACTGATGGACAGACGGAACGCGTAAACCAAATCCTAGAGGACATGCTGAGAGCCTGTGTGCTCACCTATGGATCCAGTTGGGAAGAAAGTTTGCCGTATGCCGAGTTTGCTTACAACAACAGTTACCAAGCCAGCTTACAAATGGCACCCTTCGAAGCATTGTACGGACGGAGGTCTCGTACCCCACTAAATTGGTCAGAGGTAGGTGACAGTCGTATCTTCGGCCCAGACATGCTCAAGGAGGCCGAGGAGAAGGTTAAACAGATCAGGGACAGACTCAAGACAGCTCAAAGCCGACAAAAGAGCTATTACGATCAAAAACATCGTGAGATCAGCTTTGAACCCGGTGATTTCGTATACCTGCGAGTGTCTCCTATGAGGGGCCTGCAACGGTTCAAAATTAAGGGGAAGCTAGCCCCAAGATTTATTGGACCATTCTGTATAGTTGCACGAAGAGGCACCATAGCCTACCAGCTAGAACTACCCAAGGAGCTGTCAGACGTCCATGACGTATTCCACGTCTCACAATTGAGAAAATGTGTGAGTAACCCGGAGAAGCATGTACCTCATGAGAGCATTGATGTGCAACCAGACCTCACCTACAGAGAGCGGCCAGTAAAGATTTTGGAAGAATCTGAAAGGAGAACCCGTCAGAAAACAACAAAAAATTTCAAGGTCCAGTGGAGCAATCACACCGAGGATGAAGCTACCTGGGAAAGAGAAGATTTTCTTCAGGCAGAGTACCCACATCTATTTGAGGATCAGCTGAAATCTCGAGGACGAGATTTTTCCTAAGGGGGTAGGTGTTGTGACACCCAAAAAAGATTTTATTGGATTTTTCAAACTTTTATTTTTTTTATTTGAGGAGGGTATTTTAATTTTATTCTAAAGAACTCTCCCTCTCAAAATATTTTCCTTTATGGCAAGTGTTTTTGGATTCACCCAAGACTTGGTTCTTGGTCTTGGAGGTTTGCCCTTTTTATTTGGACTCAAAACCAAATGCTTTTCACTTGGGAAAATTTCTTTTGAAAAATCTTTTAAATAGACCTAGGGCATTTTGAGTGATCTTTTCCCCTTTTCAAAATTCCTCTTGCCATGACCTAAGTGGAAATCCCCTCCCAAAAGCCTTTCCCCACCTTTGTCTCATGATATACCTCAAATCCAGCAAGTTGAACCTCCCCATATTTTTGTTTCCATTTACTTCTCATCAAAAACAATTTCTGCCTTCTATCTTGATCCTTGGAGGTTTACAAAGGAGCTACCCTTTCTGCTTTAAATTTTGCCTCCAAACCAATTTCCCTAGCTAGTCCTTTGAGCCCTCAACCAGGATCCATGAAGATCCGCTGGTCTCTAGTTCAAATATTTCAAACTACACTTGCTGCAAGTTTGGACCTCATTTGCCAAATTTGGTGAAATTCATTTGAATTCTTCTCCTAAAAATCTGAGAAAATTCAGGCAGCCTCTGGGTGCATTGAGAGGTCACCTCACCAAGTCCCAGCTCCAGAAAAAAATTTCTCCTTGCCAAATCATTTCATCGAACACCTGCTGGACACTGTTGCTATCATGTTCAGTAAATTCAGATAAACAGTTTCAGAGCTGCTGTCGTTTTCTTCAGAGCCCGACGTCGATCTCGCCAGTGCCGCGGTGGCGCCTTGCTCCCCGTCCCCTCCTTCTTGTCCCTGGCACCGCACGAACGCCTGGAAGGTTGCGGGCGTCGGCGACGAGCAGGAGGAGGTGCGCCACCCCGTGAGCGACGGCAGCGGCGGCTTTGCGGCCGCCAGAGAGGGGCGCAGCGTGGACGGCGCCACCCAGCGCCGCCCAAGCCACCGGAGGCCGCCGCGTGGCCATCCACTCCCCCGTGCGCGCTGCCACCCTCGTCATGAACTGCTAGGCGCGGAGCGCGCTCTCTGCCGCCGCCGTGCCCGTACGGCCGCCCCGTCGAGGACCGGCGCCATTACGCCAAGCCCGACCAAGGTTAGCAGTGGAACGGCACCAGTGAACCTCCCTGATGCTGCCTGGCCACTTAAACTCCCTGCTCAACCACGGCCTCGCCGTAATCGCTCGCCGGAGATTTCCCGTTCACGGCCACCCCCTCGAACCGCCTATAAATAGAGGCCCCGAGCTCGAACACGAACCCACACCACCTCTGCACGCCTCCAATACCACGCCAAGCCACTGGAAGAGCCCTGAGGGAGCCTTCTTCCCCAACTCCGGCCGCCTCGACCCGCCACGGGATCCAGCTCGATTCGCTCCCGTGCGTGCACCTCCACCCCTCAACTCTTGCCAGTAGATTCCTTATGCATCCACTCTCCTGACCCGCGCTTCAATTCGGAGTTTGCAGCACCCACCGGAGTTCTCCACCATCGCCCGAGCCGCCGTCCGCCGGAGAAAGTGTCGCCGTCGACGTGGTGCTCTCCGTCGGTCAAGTCCACCACCCACCGACGCGGAAGGACGCACTGAACCTCTCGGTACACTCCGATCTCCCTGCCTCGTCGTGGTTCAACGCCGGCGACCACCGCAGTCTTCGGGCGCCGACGAGTTTTTAAACCTGACATGTGGGACCCCCCCGTCAGCCTCTCTTCGGTTTCCCTCTCGAACCGTTTTCTGTTGGCGCCTTCGGGCAAATACGTTTTCCCTTTGGACTGACGTCTTTTACTCCGAACCGTTTTCTGTTTTCTTAGTTAAGCCCCTGGATCTTTTCTGTTTCATCATAGATTAGTCCCTAGACTAAAACCCTTATAACTTTTTAACAAAAGATGATTTTTGAGTGATTCTTTTTCTGTCAGTCTTGTATTTTTTTCTAGTTTTGTTATAGTATTTATTTGGAAAAAATTTGGAATAAATTTTGTTCACGCGTTGATTTTCACGTTAGTATACGTTTTCGCTATACCGTAGGTTCCAGAAGAGGTGACGGAGCCGCGAACTTCGCCGAGCTAGACTCCGACTTCTCCGAACCAGGCAAGCATGTTCGAACCTTTGATATGACGGGTGTTTTGCATGTTTTCTTGAATGGTTGTGCATGGCATATGAGCACCGGTGAGTATCTCGTTGCATGTAAGGCAACTATCCGTGTGCTCCGAAGTTACTGTGATCTCTGATGAGAGATGGCCTAGTCATGTGGTGACATGAAAGGCAGTAAGGTGGTATTGTTGTAGCATGCCAGCCTTACGTTGTCCGATAAACTCCGATGTTAACGTGGACTGAGTCACGTTATCGTTCTTCCCCTTTCCGTGCCGCCACATGTTTTCTGCCAAGAATACGGTTTAGTAAGTTGGTAACCTCTTTCCATGTACACACCAAATAGAGGGGCCGGGATGAGGGTTCCATGGCCCTGGATTAAAGCCAGTCATCCGGTCAGGGGGCATGGGTGTTTCCGGTTGGGACCGAGAGGGGGGCACCCCTTAGAGCGCGCGTATATAAATTTGATCCCATGCTACGCGAGGTTGTAGCCTCCCCGTCTCAAGGTTTTTCTTGAATGTTGCCGAGGGTGATTCCTGGCTTCGGAATGTTGAATAGGTGTGTACTGGTTAGATGTGTTTCTTCTAAAACACCGTAAACGGAACTAGTCCCCGTGACTACTGAAATCCGTTGGCTGTGGTTAAAGTACAAACTCTGCAGAGTCAAATTCCTTCCGAGTCATCGTATCTATGGTCAAGGACCATGGCCAGTATATCCATATCTATGTCAATCCTCGTGGTAAATCCCCGGTGAACAAGCTTGAGTGGTAAACCCAGTTTAATTGTTATTCCTGTGGATGGACTAACCTTTTATTTATCTCATACTTGTAATGATGCATATTCTTGAACTACTGAATTATTAAGTTATGATATAAGCCCTTTATGTGATGTCGCTCAGACATCCGACTGTGGCACTCTTGTTATTTACTTTTGATATAAACCCTTTAGGTGATGTCGCTCAGACGTCCGACTGTGGCACTCTTGTTATTTACTTTTGATATAAGCCCTTTATGTGATGTCGCTCAGACGTCCGACTGTGGCACGCTTGTTAATTACTTTGATATAAGCCCTTTATGTGATGTCGCTCAGACGTCCGACTGTGGCATGCACTGTCATTTATATTTTATTATAAGCCCTTTATGTGGTGTCGCCTTGACGCCCGACTGCGGCATTGTTATTTTATCTTTACCCTTCCGAGGAGTCTTTCAGACACTCGATTGGCCCTCAGTATTACTTTGGGATTTCGGGAGGACTACCGCCCGACTTCCCTTTATTTTCCCATGCATTATTATCTCGTTGTCTGAGTACGCTTGTTGATCTCTTCATATGCATCATGTTTACATTTGTTATATCTTATGTCCGAACTGTTTTGCGAGTACTTTCATAGTACTCACCTGGCTTGTTGATTTGGCCAGATGTTGACGAAGGCGATCTCATGGATGAAGAGTTTGATAGTGAGTCCGACGCCTAGAGGAACCCCAGTCAGTCCCGTGCGATCCTGGTTATTGGTCACTTGTATCATATACGCTTCCGCCACCCGCAATAAGTCTCCTCGAGCCTCACTCCGACGCTCGAAGAGCTGTTAGTTTTCAGGAGCCATATCACCCACTTCGCTGTGATATATCCACCACCACTTTTATCGTGAGTTAGTAGTTATGACACCCTATCCGCCTTTATGTATTATTGGCGTGCTTGTAATAAATTGTTGAGCAGTCTCCGCTCAACCTTGTATTATATTCAGTACTCCTGGTATTTTCTTCTGTGATCAAGATTTTGTCTACCAGTAAGAAGGATTCTTCTTTACTAGTCCGTAAAAGGGATCGATTTCTCAATAAATATTTTTATTGGAAAACCGGTCGTGACATGGTGGAGCATGCGGTGGAGGCTAGATGAACAGGAGCCCGTGGATGGACAGTCGCAGGTGGAGGCTGGAGGAGGTCGACGGTGGAGATGAACAGTATCCCATGGAGTCCTGTTTTGCGGTACGCCAGACCCCTCCCGATGAACAGGACCCCCGTTTCGACGGTAGCGCTCCAACACAAGCCTGTTCCCTCCGTGTTGCGGTACGCCACACCCCTCCCGATCAACAGGACCCCGTTTCGACCGTAGGAGGTCTGTTTCCTCCGTTTTGCGGTACGCCAGACCCCTCCCAATGAACAGGATCCCGTTTCCACCGTGGTCGGTCGAACACAAGGCAGTTTCCTCCATTCTGATGTACGCCAGGCCTAGTTTCCATCGGCTGTTCCGTCCAAGCCGGTTGGCTCCCGATGAACAACACGTGTTTTGTTGCCTCCCGATGAACACAACGCATTTCGTTGCCTCCCCATGAACACGACAACGACGCAGTTTCCATGAAAATAATGATGAAGATCTTAAAGTTATTGATGTGTCTCCTATTAGATCTTTGTTTTGCAATATGAATCTTGATAATAATGGGACTGGAGATGAGTCAACTTTAGTTAGAAGGCGTCCCAAGAATTTGGAGTTTTTAGATCTTGATGCTAATTTTGGTAAAAGTGGGATTGGAGAGGTCATGACTTTAAATAGTATTGAACGCACTATCTCGGATTTCAAGGAATTTGATTATGATAATTGTTCTTTAGAAGGTTGTATTTCCTTGTTGCAATCCGTTGTTAATTCTCCTCATGCTTATAGTCAAAATAAAGCTTTTACCAAACATATTGTTGATGCCTTGATGCAATCTTATGATGAAAAACTTAATTTGGAAGTTTCTATACCTAGAAAACTTAATGATGAGTGGGAACCTACTATAAAGATTAGAATTAAAGATCATGAGTGTTTTTGCTTTGTGTGATTTTGGTGCTAGTGTTTCCACGATTCCGAAAACTTTATGTGATATTCTAGGTTTCCATGATCTTGATGATTGCTCTTTAAATTTGCTCCTTGCGGATTCCACCATTAAAAAGCCAATGGGAAGGATCAATGATGTTCTCATTGCTGCGAATAGAAATTTGGTGCCCGTAGATTTTATCGTTCTTGATATAGATTGCAATCTTTCCTGTCCTATTATTCTTGGTAGACCTTTTCTTAGAACGATTGGTGCGATTATTGATATGAAGGAAGGGAATATTAGAGTCCAATTTCCATTAAGGAAAGGCATGGAGCACTTTCCAAGAAAGAAAGTCAAATTACCTTATGAATCTATCATGCGAGCTACTTATGAATTTAGTGCCAAATATGGCACTACTTAGATCTATCTTCGCTTTTATGCCTAGCTAGGGGCGTTAAACGATAGCGCTAGTTGGGAGGCAACCCAATTTTATTTATGATTTTTGATTTTGTTCCTGTTTAGTAATAATATTGCATCTACCTTCTGTTTAGATGTGTTTTTATCTTTTAATTAGTGTTTGTGCCAAGTAGAACCTATAGGATAACCTATGATGATAGTTGATTTGATTCTGCTGATAAAACAGAAACTTTGCGCGCACGAGAAACAATTTAGTAAATCACAGAAACGTGCTTTTGCGTTGATTCTTTTTTCTGCTGATCAATAGACAAATTGCCTAGGACTTCCTATTTTGGTAGAAGTTTTGGGGTTCCAGAAGTTTGCGTTAGTTATAGATTACTAAAGACTGTTCTGTTTTTGACAGATTCTGTTTTTCGTGTGTTGTTTGCTTATTTTGATGCATCTATGGCTAGTAAAATAGTTTATAAACCATAGAGAAGTTGGAATACAGTAGGTTTAACACCAATATAAATAAATAATGAGTTCATTACAGTACCTTATGTGGTGGTTTTGCTTTCTTTCACTAACGGAGCTTACGAGATTTCTGTTGAGTTTTGTGTTGTGAAGTTTTCAAGTTTTGGGTAAAGCTTTGATGGACTATGAAATAAGGAGTGGCAAGAGCCTAAGCTTGGTGATGCCCAAGGCACCCCAAGATATTGAAGAATAGCCAAAAGCCTAAGCTTGGGGATGCCCCGGGAAGGCATCCCCTCTTTCGTCTTCGTTCATTGGTAACTTTACTTGGAGCTATATTTTTATTCACCACATGATATGTGTTTTGCTTGGAGCGTCGTGTATTATATTAGTCTTTGCTTTTTAGTGTACCACAGTCATCCTTGCTGTACACACCTTTTGGGAGAATCCTACTTGATTAGAATTTGCTAGAATACTCTATGTGCTTCACTTATATCTTTTTAGCTTGATAGTTTTTGCTCTAGTGCTTCACTTATATCTTTTAGAGCACGGCGGTGGATTAATTTTAAAGAAATTGCTAGCCTCTCATGCTTCACTTATATTATTTTGAGAGTCTTTTATAACAGCATGGTATTTTCTTTGATTACAAATTTGTTCCTAGAATGATGAGCATCCAAGTTGGGTATAATAAAAACTATCATAGAAAGTGAATTGGATGCTATGATCAATTTGATGCTTGATAATTATTTTGAGATATGGAGGTAGTGATATTAAAGTCATGCTAGTTGAGGTGATTATGAAAAATACTTGTGTTGAGGTTTGTGATTCCCGTAGGATGCACGTATGGTGAACCGCTTTGTGATGAAGTCGGAGCACAATTTTATTTATTGATTGTCTTCCTTATGAGTGGCGGTCAGGGATGAGCGATGGTCTTTTCCTACCAATCTATCCCCCTAGGAGCATGCGCGTAGTACTTTGTTTTGATGACTTCTAGATTTTTGCAATAAGTATATGAGTTCTTTTGACTAATGTTGAGTCCATGGATTATACGCACTCTCACCTTTCCACCATTGCTAGCCTCTCTTGTGCCGCGCAACTTTCGCCAGTACCATACACCTACCATATACCTTCCTCAAAACTGCCACCATACCTACCTATCATGGCATTTCCATAGCCATTCCGAGATATATTGCCATGCAACTTTCCACCGTTCCGTTCATATGACACGCATTACTTTTGTCATATTGCTCTTTGCATGATCATGTAGTTGACATTGTATTTGTGGCAAGGCCACCTTCATAATTTTCATACATGTCGCTCTTGATTCATTGCATATCCCGGTACACTGCCGGAGGCATTCATATAGAGTCATATCTTGTTCTAGCTTTGAGTTGTAATTCTTGAGTTGTAAATCAATAAAAGTGTGATGATCTTCATTATTAGAGCATTGTCCTAGTGAGGAAAGGATGATGAAGACTATGATTCCCCCACAAGTCGGGATGGGACTTTGGACTTTACAAAAAGAAAAAAAAAAGAAAAAAAGAGACAGGCCAAAAAAGGAAGGCCAAAGAAGAAAAGAAAAAGAACAAAAAGAAGAAAAAATAATAAAAATGAGAGAAAATGAGAGAAGGGACAATGCTACTATCTCTTTTTCCACACTTTTGCTTCAAAGTAGCACCGTGATCTTCATGATAGAGAGTTTCATATGTTGTCACTTTCATATACTAGTGGTAATTTCTCATTATAGAACTTGGCTTGTATATTCCAATGATGGGCTTCCTCAAATTGCCCTAGGTCTTCGTGAGCAAGCGAGTTGGATGCACACCCACTTAGTTTCTTTTGTTGAGCTTTCATATATTTATAGCTCTAGTGCATCCGTTGCATGAGATCCCTACTCACTCACATTGATATCTATTAATGGGCATCTCCATAGCCCGTTGATACGCCTAGTTGATGTGAGACTATCTTCTTCCTTTTTGTCTTCTCAACAACCACCATTCTACTCCACATATAGTGCTATGTCCATGGCTCACGCCCATGTATTGCGTGAAAGTTGAAAGAGTTTGAGATTATTAAAGTATGAAACAATTGCTTGGCTTGTCATCGGGGTTGTGCATGATTAAATACTTTGTGTGATGAAGATAGAGCCTAGCCAGACTATATGATTTTGTAGGGATAACTTTCTTTGGCCATGTTATTTTGAGAAGACATGATTACTTTGATTAGTATGCTTGAAGTATCACTATTTTTATGTCAATATGAACTTTTATTTTGTATCATTTGGATCTGAACATTCATGCCCCAATAAAGAAAATTACATTGAGAATTATGCTAGGTAGCATTCCACATCAAAAATTCTGTTTTTATCATTTACCTACTCGAGGACGAGCAGGAATTAAGCTTGGGGATGCTTGATACTTCTCCAACGTATCTATAATTTTTGATTGTTTCATGCTATTATATTACCCCTTTTGGATGCTTATGGGCTTTATTTTACACATTTATATCATTTTTGGGACTAACCTACTAACCGGAGGCCCAGCCCGTATTGCTGTTTTTTTGCCTATTTCAGTATTTCGAAGAAAAGGAATACCAAACGGAGTCCAAACAGAATGAAACCTTCGGGAGCGTGATTTTTGGAACGAACCGGATCCAGAGGACTTGGAGTGCACGTCAAGAAGCGATCGAGGAGGCCATGAGGGTGGAGGGCGCGCCCCCCTATAAGGCACGCCCCCTGTCTCCTGGGCCCCACGAGCAGCCACCGACATACTTCTTCCTCCTATATATACCTACGTACCCCGAAAACATCCAGGGAGCCACCGAAACACAATTTCCACCGCCGTAACCTTCTGTATCAGCGAGATCCCATCTTGGAGCCTTTGTCGGCGCTCCACCGGAGGGGGAATCGACCACGGAGGGCTTCTAGATCAACACCATAGCCCCTCCGATGAGTTGTGAGTAGTTTACCACAGACATTCGGGTCCATAGTTATTAGCTAGATGGCTTCTTCTCTCTTTTTGGATCTCAATACAATGTTCTCCCCCTCTCTTGTGGAGATCTATTCGATGTAAACTCTTTTTGCGGTGTGTTTGTCGAGATTCGATGAATTGTGGGTTTATGATCAAGTTTATCTATGAGAAATATTTGAATCTCCTCTGAATTCTTTTATGTATGATTGAGTTATCTTTGCAAGTCTCTTCGAATTATCGGTTTGGTTTGGCCTACTAGATTGATCTTTCTTGCCATGGGAGAAGTGCTTAGCTTTGGGTTCAATCTTGCGGTGTCCTTACCCAGTGACAGAAAGGGTTGCAAGGCACGTATTGTATTGTTGTCATCGAGGATAAAAAGATGGGTTTTATATCATATTGCATGAGTTTATCCCTCTACATCATGTCATCTTACTTAATGCGTTACTCTGTTCTTTATGAACTTAATACTCTAGATGCAGGCAGGAGTCGGTCGATGTGTGGAGTAATAGTAGTAGATGCAGGCAGGAGTCGGTCTACTTGTTGCGGACGTGATGCCTATATACATGATCATGCCTAGATAATCTCATAACTATTCGCTTTTCTATCAATTGCTCGACAGTAATTTGTTCACCCACCATAATACTTATGCTATCTTGAGAGAAGCCTCTAGTGAAACCTATGGCCCCCGGGTCTATCTTTTATTATATTTGCTTTCAATCCACTTTTATTTGCATCTTTACTTTTTGCATCTATATTATAAAATACCAAAAATATATTTATCTTATCATATTATCTCTATCAGATCTCACTTTCGCAAGTGGCCGTTAAGGGATTGACAACCCCTTTATTGTGTTGGTTGCGAGTTCTTTGTTTGTTTGTGTAGGTGGGTGGGACTTTCTAGGAGCTTCCTACCGGATTGATACCTTGGTTCTCAAAAACAGAGGGAAATACTTACGCTACTGTGCTGCATCACCCTTCCCTCTTCAAGGAAAACCAGTGCAAGCTCAAGACGTAGCACAGGCCAACAAGCGGAGTGCGGAGGCGCCATGGTGGGCAAGATGCCCAACGTCACATGGCCCGAAGGCTCCTTTGTGGAGACCGTGAAGGGGTGGCAATCAGGGTGGTTCTACAGCACCGAACCGCGCGACGCCAACTGGGCGGCGACCCCTGAGTTTCAGTCCGATGTCCCCATGCGGCTCACCTCCTGGAAAGAGAAGGGCTTAGCCTGGGTCTCAACGGAAGAACAGACCAAACTTCAGAATTGCGTCAAAAATATGATAAGCAAGAAAATCAAACTTGTCAACGTGGTCTAGGTTATGCTCTTCCGCCGGATCCTTCCGTGCCAGAGACGGGTCTGCAATTTGTGGGAGTTTGACCCGGCCGAGCACCAGATGCTGCGAGAGCTCTTCGACACAACGCACGAAGACGTCTGGAAGGTGCTTTTCAAGACCAACGAGGTGCCACCGCCCATAACCGAAAATTGCGGACTCGGCGCAGAACGCCGAGCCAATCCGGTGAGTTTTCGTACTTTGCAAGACATGCCTTTCACCAGCACATTTGCGAGGGGGGGGAATCTAAACTTCCCCACCAATTTTACAGGACTGGGTAGCGATAGCGAAGCAGATCGACTGTCCGGCTCCGCAACCTGAAGGTCCAGAAACGCCTCTTCTAACGAAGATTCTGTTTCCGGCGCCTTATGAGGTGTCGGAGAAGAAGGCCAAGAAGACGACCGCGGGGACCAGAAGAGGTCTCCAACGCAAAGTCATGTCGGACACGACGTCCGAGGACACCAAAACGGACTCCTCCCCCGAAGAAGAGGAGGAGGAGGAGGAGGAAGTCCCTTCCTCCCCCGTAGGGGGGGGACAAGAAGAGAAAGGCCGCCACGCATGGGGAGGACGAGGTGCCCAAGAAGGGAAAAACCTTCCCTCTGGACCACTCCACTGTATCCACCAACAGCGGCGAGGAGTGGGAACCCAGGGTTAAGCCCCTGGCTAAGTCGTAAGTATCCTGACACAATAGTATTTTTGTTATGTTTGCTTTGCCGCTCCTTAACGTGCCAGACATGCACCTGCAGTCCGGCCAAACCCAACATCGAGGTATCCTCCTCTTCGGAGGAGTCTCTGGACCCGTCGGCGATGAACAGTGATGTTCTTCCGACAGTCTCCTCCCCCAGGGCTGCGGACGACACCGAGGTGTTGTCTCAAATGACACCGAGCCAAGGGGAGGCAGTTCCGGAGACGCCCTCAGGCGAAATCCCAGTCGCCGGGCACATGGGGGAAAAGACCCCCATGGACTCCGATAGTGGGGGCCGAAGCCAGACCGGCCCCCAGCCGAATAGGGCTCCGGAAACCCAAGTGGTTCCGGATTCAAGCGGGTAGCCTCTCCCTAAGGGGGGCGAGCCACCTGTGCCAACGACCTCTGTCCCTCCAGAGGCGCCGAACAGCTTGCTAGAAGCGCTTCGCAGCGCTTCTATTGATGAAGAACACCGTACTCTTATGAGTACAGTGATTGAGAAGGCCCGGTCCACCAAAAGCGGATTGACCGAAGCCTGCGCTAGCCTTCTAACGGGCTTTGAGGTAAGTAATAACATTGTGAGAAAAATATCACCGTATAGACAGTAGCCCCTGATGCTCTGTTTGGTGTTCGGAAAGAAAAGCCGAACAGAGGATCAAATAATATGCATAGGAGTCTAACATGAAATGTCTATGTGAATAAGCAGGCGTCGCTGCTGGCTGCTGCCGCTCGTACTGCGGAGGTCGCTGGACTAAAGCAGGACCTAGAGCGGGTCGAGGGAGAGCTCGTCCTCGTGAAGAGGTAGCTGGAGGAAAGCCGAGGTATGAAATACCTTGCCTGTGTATTTATTGAGGTCAAATGGTTTCTGCTGATAAAAGCATCATGAACTTTGATAGGGGCCACAACCGAAGTGGTGTCCCTTAAGAAGGCGCTGGCCAAGGCCAAAGACAAAGTGGCCAAGGAACGTGCCGCGCGCAAGAAGCACGAGGCCCGGGTCAGCGAGGTCCAGCAAGAGCTCCAGGATATCGTTCAAAAATACGAGTCCTTGGAGCGTGACTCGAAGATTCAAGAGTCCGAGCTTGCCAAGGCCCTTCAGAGCGCATGAGATGCCGGAGCCGAAGCCCAGAAGGCCCGCCAGGAGATCCAGGCGGCCGAGAAGATTGCGGCGGGTAAGGCTTTTATTATGCAAAGCAAGCATGTAGAGGAGACATTCTTTTTACTTACCCGACTTTGGAATTCTCCAGGAGCATTTGCGGATTTGCCGCGCAGCGCATCAGATGCCGCAGAGTTCTACCGAGCCGAAGAAGGGAGCTCAACAGAGAAATTGTTCTGGTCTCAATATCTTGGGACAGAACATCCGACGCCCTTGAGCGACCGGCCAAAGCAATCGATCGAGCTGCACAAGGCAGCCGAACTAGCCATGAAGGACCTCATAGTCCGGTTATGGCCTGCCGAGCCGATGCCCAGCAGCTACTTCGGCCTCGTGAAGCGGCTTGTGAGTGCCTGCCCCCGACTTGAGGTCATAAAGCGATCAGCTTGCATTGAAATTTCTCGGATGGCATTTGCCCGTGTCAAGATGCACTGGGTGAAGATGGATGCCAAAAAGCTGATGACCGAGGGGCCGCCTGAGGGTAAGGAGCATCGTCGACCCGAGCTATATTATGATAGTGTCCTGGAGGGGTCCCGTCTTGTGGCGGAACAATGTACTAAGGATGTAATATTTGAATGAATGTACCCATTTTATTCTGTAATACGAAACAAGTTCATTTGCGCAATATAATGCTTTTGATTTAAAATTTTACCTCCTGTGCGGCCTACAAAATCTGAGAGTTGGCCAGTCGTCGGCTTCTGCCCCCATGCAACTAGTACCAGGGTGTTCGGGATAAATCTAAACACTCTTTATCCATGTTTTTTGGTCCTTGAAGGAGGTGTTTAGGGCAACGAACAAGGCAATCGGACTATACAGCTTTATCACTCTCACTTGGCCATCGAAGTTCTATAATTTTAAATTTTGGCGTAGCCCCTGGTATTCGGAAGGCCGAACATGCGGCGCTATACAAGCCTAAACCGGACCAAGACCGATTCTTCGCATGAAACGGAAAAAATCTTTAAGGATTTAAGACCTCTCGAAGAGCGACCAGCTCTCGCCGCATCATGACAGTCAGTTTTCGACTTTCTCTACTGAGGTGTTCGTCCGGAAGAACCGGGACACAATCGTAGTAGTTCTCCCTTTGCTACCCTAGGCGATATAGCGGAACGTAGGGTAACAAGCACAGGAGCCGGGCAACCCAACTATTGACCTAAGACATGATTCGGAGCTGATGCGATGCATATAATGCTATAAGTTCGGGGTGCCGCACTGTTCAAAGTGTTCGGACTTTCTTGCCGTGTTATGGGGTACACTGAAGCCCCTGGCGAACTGAACGTACCAGAATGTACGGGTGCAATTTCTAATAAATAAATAGTTAAGGGAAAGAATAAAGTAATAAGCTAACGTTGCAATTCATTTGATCAATACGTCGAAGCGTATGTATATGAGTAGTGCAATTAGCAAATAAGGCTATTTAACATGCCGTAACCAAGAGTGAGCTGCGTATGGGTATGTAAAACAGGTATAGCGATCGTTAGCAGAGACCACCTGGAGATTCCCTTTATACATCGGCGCTCCTTGCTTCCTTGGTGTTTCCGTCCCGTTATGGGCCGATGATTAGGTTATCGGAAGAGCCTCCAGAAGAGAGGGACCTGCAAGAGAGAAAAGAGGGAAGGTGTGCTGGTCCGGGGCGGTTGAGCCGCATTGTGGAACGCGGTCTAGCTGTGCCTCCGTCCATGCCCATGGTATTTTAAGTGCATAATTATGTACGCGCGGCACGAATTTCGCCGCTTGACCGGGACTAGGACGGAGGCCGAATTGCTAGGCGAGCTTCGGATGGACCGAATGATCCTGTTGTAGAGGACTCCGGGTTCGCTTGACGGCGTCCGGTGGCTTTATTACCGAATTGAGGGTCTGCCTGAGGAGGCTGCTATGTACTTCTGCCGCAAGGGTCGCAGTGTGCTCTTCCGTACGAAGGGAACGCTCTGTATTTCCATTGACTGTTATAACACCGCGGGGTCCGGGCATCTTAAGCTTGAGATAGGCATAGTGTGGCACCGCATTAAATCGAGCGAACGCAGTCCGTCCGAGCAGTGCATTATAGCCGCTGCAAAAGGGGACGATATCGAAGAAAAGTTCTTCGCTTCGGAAGTTGTCCGGCGAGCCGAAGACAACCTCTAGTGTAATGGAGCCCGTACAACGGGCCTCTACGCCGAGGATGACTCCCTTAAAGGTAGTCTTTGTGGGCTGGAGCCGTGATGGGTCCATGCCCATTTTCCACACTGTATCCTGGTAAAGCAGGTTGAGGCTGCTACCGCCGTCCATAAGGACACGTGTCAGGTGGAATCCATCAATGATCGGATCGAGGACCAGTGCGGCCGAACCCCCATGACGAATACTAGTCGGATGATCTCGACGATCATAGGTGATCGGGCATGACGACCACGGATGAAATTTTGGGGCGACTGGCTCTACCGCATAGACGTCCCTGAGTGCGCGCTTGTGCTCCCTTTTGGGGATGTGTGTAGCATATATCATGTTCACCGTTTTGACCTGAGGGGGGAACTTCTTCTGTCCCCCTGTATTCTGCTGCCGGGGCTCTTCGTCATCGTCCTCGCTTTGCGAGCCCTTTTCCTTGTTTTCGGCGTTTAACTAGCCAGCTTGCTTAAAGACCCAGCAATCTCTGTTGGTGTGGTTTGCTGGCTTGTGCGGGGTGCCATGGATTTGGCACGGACGGTCTAGTATGCGGTCCATGCTGGATGGTCCCTGGTTGTTTCCTCGGTAAGGCCGTTTCCGCTGACCGGACTTGGAGCCGCTGAATCCGGCGTGAACGGTAGTGTCATCGGTGTTGTTGCCGTTGCCTCGGCATTTATGTTTGTGGCGTCGGGGCTTGCCGCTGCTGCTTTTGACCTCGGGGGGACCTGCCTCGCTGGCTGTATTTTTGCTGCGGGCTAGCCAACTGTCCTCTCCCGTGCAAAAGCGGGTCATCGGTGCCGTAAGGGCTGCCATAGATTTTGGTTTCTCTTGGCCAAGGTGGCGGGCGAGCCATTCGTCCCGGATGCTGTGTTTAAAGGCCGCTAGGGTTTCGGCATCCGGACAGTCAACGATTTGGTTCTTTTTAGTTAGGAACCGAGTCCAGAACTGCCTGGCTGGCTCTCCAGGCTGTTGAACTATATGGCTTAAGTCATCTGCGTCTGCTGGTCGGACATATGTATCTTGGAAGTTGTCCAGGAAGGCTTCTTCCAAGTCCTCCCAACTACCGATGGAATTTTCAGGCAGGCTGTTAAGCCAGTGCCGAGCTGGCCCTTTGAGCTTTAGTGGGAGGTATTTGATGGCGTGGAGATCATCTCCGCGAGCCATGTGGATATGGAGAATAAAATCCTCGATCCATACTACGGGATCGGTTGTGCCATCATATGATTCCATATTGACGGGCTTAAACCCCTCGGGGAAATCATGATCCAGTAATTCATCTGTGAAGCAGACGGGGTGTGCGGCGCCTCTGTATCAGGCCGCGTCGCTACTTGGCTCTGATGGAGTCCGTCTGCGGCATTCGGCTCGGGCGTGGTTAGGTATGTCACATCCGAATAGGTAGCTGTCGTCATGTCTCGAGGCACGTCCTCGCGATCCGTAGATCGATCTTATATGTCCTGCTCTACTGTCCAGGGTCTATCGGAGGTCGTACATGTGATCTCGAGTTGTTCTGTCTCTATTTTTACGGGGCGGTGGAGCAGGCTGCTGCTCGGCTTGAGTTACCGTTGTATCCCGTCCACGGGGTGGTCGGTCCGCCGCACTGCTCCGCACTCGAGGTGGTCGCGCCGCATTGTGCGATGGATGTATAGGCTTCTCTGGCACCTCCTCATCGAACTGAGGTAGCGATTTGCGCTTTGGGTAGCTCTTGGTTGGACGCTTAAGGCCATATTCTTCAGCTGTCAGGACATCAGTCCACCTGTCGATGAGCAGATCTTGTTCAGCTTGAAGCTGCTATTGTTTCTTCGTCATGCTCCTTGCAGTGGCTATGAGTTGAAGCTTGAAGCGCTCCTGTTCCAGAGGGTCCTCGGGCACGATGAAGTCTTCGTTGCCGAGGCTCGTCTCTTCTTTGGAGGGCGGATGCTAACTATCATCCTCCGAATTTCCTTCTGCGGCCTGTTTGTCAGGGTTGGCTTCCCTGACTCCCGGTTGTCTCGCTCAACAGTTTGCTCATCGGGTTCTTCTGTTTGTTCGGCGCCGTCTGGAGTGTTGCCATCTTCTGCGCCAGTATTACTATCCCTGCTGCGGCGAGATTTAGAGCAGCGCCGCTGACGCCGGCGCTTTGGTTGTGTTTTAGGGGGGTCCTTCTTTGCCGGACTTTCCCCGTCATCGCCGCTGTTTTTTTTGGTGTGTCTACCATGTAGACATCGTATGAGGAAGTGGTTGTCCAACATCCAGTAAATGGCGGGTCCTGGCCCTGCTCCTGATCGTCGTCCATACCGTCGATGTCTTGAGAGCCATAGTCAAGCACATCGGTTAAGTCTTCGATGGTGGCTATGAAGTGGGTGGTGGGTGGGAAATAAAATTCCCCCTCCTCAGCCCCTTGCCCGAACTGGTCATAGTTCGGCTGTGAGTTCTCTGCCAAGGACAGGTTCTTAAAAGAGTCCAGCACATCGCCCAAAGGTGAGTGCTGAAAGATGTCTGCAGCACTAAACTGGAAGATCGATAACCGATCGAGTTCGGAATTTGCGGACCCGTAGGGTTCGGAACTTATCACCGGAGACGAGTCCGGGGTCCCGTTGATACAGATATCATGTGAAGTAGAATCTGTGTGTGGCTCCAACGCCGCGGAATCGACAGCCTCTGTGATGGGGTTAGGCTTCCCATATTCGGATGACTCGATCTGCTCCAGATCTAAGTCCAGAGTTGCTGCAGGAGCTATCTTCTGGATGCGGCCCGACGACAGGTTTAAGCCATGTCTATCGGGGCAAAGGGGTGCAATTGCCCCGGTCTCTGATCCGTCAGAGATCGAATCTTCGCGGATGTCCGCGACGTGGTTCAAGCTTCCAAACCAGACCTGATGGCCAGGGGCGTAGCTATCGATCTGCTCCAGATGGCCAAGCGAGTTGGCCCGCAGTACGAAGCCGCCGAATACGAAAATCTGTCCGGGGAGGAAAGTTTCTCCCTGGACAACGTCATCATGGACGATCGAAGGGGCCATCGAGCCCTTTGTTGACGGCACAGTGGAACTCTCAATGAAAGCACCAATGTCGGTGTCAAAACCAGCGGATCTCGGGTAGGGGGTCCCGAACTGTGCATCTAAGGTCGATGGTAACAGGAGACGGGGGACACGATGTTTACCCAGGTTCGGGCCCTCTCTATGGAGGTAATGCCCTACTTCCTGCTTGATTGATCTTGATGAATATGAGTATTACAAGAGTTGATCTACCACGAGATCGTAGAGGCTAAACCCTAGAAGCTAGCCTATGGTTATGATAATGTCTGTCCGCCTATCCGGACTCTCTCCGGTTTATATAGACACCGGAGAGATCTAAGGTTACATGGAGTCGGTTACATAAAAAGGAATCTACATAATTGATCGCCAAGCTTGCCTTCCACGCCAGGGAGAGTCCCATCCGGACACGTAGAGGGTCTTCTGTCTTTTACATCTTCATGGCCCATCAGTCCGGCCCATGGCTAACAGGCCGGACGCCCGAGGACCCCTTAGTCCAGGACTCCCTTAGAGGGCTGAATGAACAATAGCCCGTGGAGGGGTGGTTGAACAGGACCCCGTGGAGAGGGCTGGTTGAACAGTAGCCGGTGGTGGAGCATGCGGTGGAGGCTAGATGAACAGGAGCCCGTGGATGAACAGTCGCAGGTGGAGGCTGGAGGAGGTCGACGGTGGATGAACAGTAGCCCGTGGAGGCTGGAGGAGGTCGACGGTGGAGATGAACAGTCGCAGGTGGAGGCTGGAGGAGGTCGACGGTGGATGAACAGTAGCCCGTGGAGGCTGGAGGAGGTCGACGGTGGAGATGAACAGTATCCCGTGGAGTCCTGTTTTGTGGTACGCCACACCCCTCCCGATGAACAAGACCCTCGTTTCGACGGTAGCGCTCCAACACAAGCCTGTTCCCTCCGTTTTGCGGTACACCACACCCCTCCCGATCAACAGGACCCCGTTTCGACTGTAGGAGGTCTGTTTCCTCCGTTTTGCGGTACGCCAGACCCCTCCCAATGAACAGGATCCCGTTTCCACCATGGTCGGTCGAACACAAGGCCGTTTCCTCCGTTCTGATGTACGCCAGGCCTAGTTTCCATCGGCTGTTCCGTCCAAGCCGGTTGGTTCCCGATGAACAACACGTGTTTTGTTGCCTCCCGATGAACACAACGCATTCCTTTGCCTCCCCATGAACACGACAACGACGCAGTTTCTCCGTTCCGACCCTGCCATGTACACGAGCCCTGGCCATACGTATGCGCGAGTAGGCGTTCAAGACCCCGCCCGTATGTACGTACGTGGCTGTATTTACCTTCTTGCACCCTAGCCGCTGTACGTACGTGTACATGCTACGTGCGTGCCTCTATTACGAGACGTGCGCGCCTCTACTATGACACGTGTCCTTCCTTACACGGCCACGGTTCATCGCTGCAGCCTGCAGACAGACCGATCGACCAGTATGTACGTACATGTTCGTGACCAGAATGACAATGCTGCGTACGCTTCGGCCGGCTGGGTACCGACTGTCAGGCACTTCCTTGCGTGCGAAGATGTAACTGGTGGGTCCCAGCAATCAGGGGGAAACGTTTTTTTGTGAAATACGGTGGCCCGTCTGGTGGGTCCCTGCTGTTAGGTGGAGGAATCATTATTTTCCGCGTAATAAGGAGGCACTTCCTTGCTGCGGCCGTGGACCCAGCTGTCAGCCTCTCAACGTACAGTACTCTTCCGATGGAAGTCGTTCCTTGACCACGTTGACCACGCCGCGCCGAGAGCACCAGGGCGGTGGACGACGGCGAGGACTAGGAAGGGGACGACGCGGAGCCGGGGAAGACATGGTAGTGGTTGCCCACACGGAGAGGAGTACGAGGGTTCACTGGTTCGGCTGCGGTGTGAGGTTGTCGTCGCTGCAGAATAACAGGGGGTGTGGGTGAGTAGAGGGATGGCATGGCCAGCGGTGGGCGTAGTAGGGGCGGTGAGGCCTCCACGGCATCACAGCCGGTCACGGGAGGGAGGAGCACGTGGCACGACCGGCGCTGGTTTGGGCGGCTGGAGCAAGAAGACCAGAGGTTGAAGAAGCACTACGGTCGTTGGATGGACATCTTACGGTCACTGGAGCTAGAATCGTTAATATTGACTAAGTTGACAAAGCCCTTCGTCCCCGTCAACTTAGTGGGCCCACAAGTCAGCATCCCACTATGTTGGGTCCCAGCTAGCAGGGGGAGTATTCTTTTTTTTGTGAGTAATAAGGAGGCCCTTCCTTGCGTGCAAAGATATAGCTGCTGGGTCCGACCTATCAGCGAGGGGAACGTTTTTTTCATGAAATACAGAGGCCCTTCCGGTGGGTCCCAGATGTCAGGTGGAGGAATCATTATTTTGCGCGTGATAAGGACGCATTTCCTTGTGTGCGGTCGTGGACCCAACTATCAGCCTCTCCACGTACAGTCCACGTCCGATGGATGTCATTCGTTGACCATGTTGACCACGCCGCGCCGAGAGCACCAGGGCGGTGGACGCTGGCGAGGCCTAGGAAGGGGATGACGCGGAGCCGGGGAAGACACGGCAGTGGATGCCCACACGGAGAGGAGTACAAGGTTTAACTAGTTCGGCTACGGTATGAGTCTGCTGTCGCCGCAGGGCCTGGCCAGCGGTGGGAGTAGTAGGGCGGTGAGGCCTCAATGGCAGCACAGCCGGCCATTGGAGGCAGGAGCAGCTGGTCTCACGGGCGCTGGTTTGGGCGGCTGGTGCAAGAAGAGCAGCGATTGAAGAAGCAGCAACACCGTTCGATTCAAATCCAATGGTCACTGCTGCTAGAATCGTTTGTTGACTAAGTTGACAAAGCCCTGCGTACGCGTCAACTTAGTAGGCCCACAGGTCAGCCTCCCAACCGGTGCGCCCCAGATGTTAGTGGGAGGAATCATTTTTTTCGCGTAATAAGCAGGCAGTTGATTGCGTGCGGCCAGGCCAGCGGAGGGAGTAGGGTGGACCGGTGAAGCCTGCGCGGCATCACAGCAGGCCACAAGAGGAGGGAGCAGGTAGTCCCGCCGGTGCTAGTTTAGGCGGCTGGAGCAGGAAGATCAGAGATTGAAGAAGCACGTCGGCCGTTGGATGGACATCCAACAGTCACTGCTTATGCGTCAACCTTTTTTTAGGAAAGCCTCAAATCTGTGGAAAATAGCATACAACCCATCTGCCATTATTTCTAATAATTTACAGCCCATTTGCTAATTCTTAAGGTTTTCTTGGAGCCCATATTCTTTTTGTTAGCATTACAGCCCATATTGTGGCCACGGTTAAAAAATTATACGAAATTTTGCATACTTCGGTGCGGTCCGAACTGTTTTTATCCCGAAATTTTGAGTCACATTCAGACTGAACTTAAAAATAAATGTATATCAATATAAAATCCAACAAATTGTCCACGCATAAAAATCAATGGAATTTAAAATCTCAAAATGAAAAAAAAATTGAAACTAATTGCCGGTTTGATGTGTTTTAAAAATGTACAGCCATTTCTCATTACTGATAGGCCATTTTCTGGGCCAGCCGAATGAAGCTCTCCTCGTCATGAAAGATTTGCAGCCCAACAGGCCTGACAAAGTGACTTACTTGACAAAGCACAAAAGAACTGGGCTAGCCGTTAACTACTGGGTTGGTCTGTGGTAAACATAAAAGAAAAGGTTGTCTAGACAGGCCAAAGTGCCCCGCACAACCCAGTTGACACCGTGCTTCCGTCTCAAAAACAAATTAGATAAATGCCACTCCAATTATGGCGATTCATAAAAATGGCACTGCAATTTCCAAACTTTGAAAAATGCCACTGCAATTTTTGCAAACTTTGAAAAACACCACTACAATTTTTGCAAACTTCGAAAAATGCCACTCCAGACTTCGAAAAATGCCACTATAAATGGCATGAAATGGCATTTTTCAAAGTTTGGAAATTGCAATGGCATTTCTCGGAATCACCAGATTTGGAGTGGCATTTATCAAATTAACCCAAAACAAAAATAACTGGGCGAGCTGCTGGGTCCCTGGTGTCAGCCGCTCGTTGTGCAATTCTCTCGTTTATTGGCTACATTGACAATGGCATGGGACCCAGATGTCAGAAATCCATTAGGAGGAGCCATTTTTTTATTGGCTTGAAATAAGGAGGCACTTGCTTGCGTACTGCCATGACCTTGGTGGGTCCCTGCTGTCATCCTCTCCACGTACAATCATCTCTTGATTGTGTACGCGTCAACCTGGTAGGCCCACAAGTCAGCCTCTAAACCCGTGGTGGACAAATACAACCCATTTAAAAGAATAACAACCCATTCCATACGTTCAAACGGAAAGTTCAACATTCAGAGCAAAGTAACAGGTCTGATCCAGATATAGAGTACTGAACTTCCACGTTGACAACCATCAGAGCCAAGTTAACATCTACTCCCACTACTACTCTAGTAGTGTTAAAGTACTAACTTACTCTTAGCTAACTAGATGATGCTGGCCGCCATCTGCGGTACACGCTAAACGCCGGCACCAGCGTCCTCCGCCTCGCCTCGGACTTGCTAGAGGTGCGATAGGGCGCGTTGCTTGCGCATTGGCCCTTTCCATGCCGGCGTGGTCCACCGAAGCTTCAGCTTCTAAGCGGGATACCCACTTGACGAGTTGGTAGTAAAATCCGGCGTCACGAACGCGTGCGTGCCCGACAGCCTCCAGGGCTATTTGCCGGGCGCCGGCCTCCACATAGTCGGTAAGCTGCTCTTCCTACTAACATGGATGCTTCTCTTGGCCAACATTCAGTACAGAGTGAAAGACAAATTTGTTTGTGAAGTCTACAATTCCTCTTGCAAATGTAAGTGGTTTCACCAACAGCTGGAACCATGAGAATGAACGACACATGATGGAGGAACATCCACTGCAATATGATTTGGTCTTCTCTCGATCACACGACGAGACTATTTTCGGAATACAAACTTTAACTTAGGCAAAATGATGCCCATTGTATAATCAGACCAAAGCAATGAAGCACCTAGTGTTGGCCAATAAATAGTACAGTACTACTTTTCTGTAGTCCATGAAGTGACTATCCAATCTTTCTGTGTCTATTTTCAAATGGCACTGCATGCAGTGACTATACTATTCTCTTGTGCAGTTCAACCAAAATTGCGGTCACTTTGTTTGTTTTCCAAATAGCAACGGGCAGACATCTTCGTCTGAACAAATATCAAGCAGCTAGTAAAGATATACCCCACCTTGTATTTTTGGTTTAAACACGTCTCTTTCGCTTAGCATCTATCATGTTTTGCACTGGACAATTTGATACAGTCATGTTTTTCCCTGGACAATTTCATACTGAATTGATTTGCTCGTTTAGAGCAGAAATATAGTGCCTATTCTTCATCAGACCGAGGATATCCCTGTTCGCAGTGATGGCAGAGGTGAAATCGATACAACCGAAATTGAGCACCCAACCATTGAATCATGTCCTGCACCTCCAATGTAGGTCCACCCTGCCAATAAATTCACATGCAAACCACTAGTATTACTATCTAATGACAGTACAAAAAGAGTAGCAAGATAGTAGCAAACCATGTACCTTCGTAATGAATAGCTCATGGTGCCACCAATTGGATATAAAGGTTTGGAAGAAACCATGCTCCTAATGTTGAACCATTTGGACTTTTTGTGCAGTTCCACTAAAATTGAGCATCCCTGTTTGCATAGATATTGAAAGTGTGATTACAATAAAAGTGGCACTAGTTGAAGCATAGACTCACAAATATAAGCATTGCAATTTGTTAATGGGAAAAGGTAGCAAGACTGTTTCTAACCACCTGTTTGAAGGAATAAATAAGGCAACGGCGGCTAATGTCAGGAAGGCATACATAGTTTTTTCTGAAAAATTGAACCATTCCTGACCTTTCCTCTTCTTTTAAGCATATTTTGTGCAGTTCAACTAAAATAAAATGCCATCACCGCCTTGAAAATTCAGTGACACTGTACAAAAGGAAATGACTTAACATTACATCATGATGTCAGGTATGTGGTCGACAGGCATTAGAGACAAACATACAGACCTCCTCCGATAACATAATGAACATTAATTTTAACAAAGGTGTGACTAGCTTTACCGGGATAATTTGAGTGAACTCTACACCCTCTGTTCCTTAATATAAGACGTTTTCGCAGTTCAATTTAAAGTACCCAAACGTCTAGTATTTAGAAAAGCAGGTAGTAGTTTTCTTGAGCACATATCTGGGAAAGCTTGCCACACTTTATATATGTCCATACGCTAATGCAACACCATTCAAATAGTACAAATATACACTAATCCAGTGGCTAGTGCAACAGTAGAGTAGTTATTTTATTACAAGGTACAGTACAATGGTTTTACTGAACAGATTTCCATAAGCTCTAGCACTAGAAGATTTCTATAAGAATTAACAATACAAATGTAAAGGTAAAGAGTTTCAACATTGGTATACTAGTTGTGCAAGAGCATTAAACCAAATACAAAAGTCTAAAGGTAACTAGCATTATTAACTAATGACAGTACAAAAAAATTGCAAACCATGTACCTTCAAGGTAAATATCATTTCGAACTCGAGGGGACCTAAAAATTGCTATCCCAATCTTGATAATCGATCAAACATAAAAACTTGATCGAACAAATCAAGAGAACAGCCGGAGGAGGAGGTGCCCACTCTTGACCTTTCCTCTTGTCTTCATAATTTTTTATGAAGTTTAACCAAAATAAAATGACATTAGCACCTTGGGATTTTGGTGACACTGTACAAAAAAATTGACTTATCTCATGAAAGTGAGGTATGTAATCTATAAGCATTAACAGTGCAAAAATCTGAAGGTAGTAACAAGTTTCATCATTGGTATACTGGCTGTGCAACAGCATTAGAATGCCTTAGCTGAAAAATCTTTAATACATCCACAATCAACAGCTAACCCTGAAATAATCCAGTGACATTAAATGGCATTGCTTAAATTTATCGGTGGCATTAGACTGAGTGCGGCATTAGTTAAATGTGGCATCACTTTAGAAGTATCATTGCTTGACTTCACCGCTGGCGTTATACTAACAGCAAAAAAGTGGAAATAAGAGCATGGGAGGCCCATTCGGACAGTGGGCGCACCAGTACGATGTACCTCCACGGACGCATAGAGTGGTGAGGGAGGTATGGTTGCCTAGAGCAACAAATATCCAGGTAGCATATGTGGATTACATCCCATTTTTGTTCTCTTTAGCCACATTTTTCCTATGTGAGGACAACAAACCGATCGACCTTGTCATTCTCTATTGCGTTGTCATGTCTTTCTACCCTTTTTCACCCTTTTTCAACCAAGAGACACGAGACTCATTCCTTAACTACTGATTTTCCCCTTTTCAACCTAGATGTGGGTTCCATGCCTAGTCTCTTGGACAGTATAGTCTCCCTTCCTTTCCTTATTCGACCCAGACATGGATTAGTCTGCATGAAGTAGGGTTTCCTTTAATAGTGCAAATTAAGGTTTTCGTCTGCGTGACCAGTAGAGTAGAGGATAGCAAATTGGGAAAATGGTGGAGTGGAAAAAGATCCACATGCAGCGACGTGGCAGATGGGGCAATAGAACAAGGGTATGGTTTGAAAAGAGGTAGCATACCTGAGGGTCGGCGGGAAGTGGCTTCGCTCGTGGCTGTCGTCCTCCACACACACTACGGCAGCGAGCTTGGGGACGGAGGCCATCCCGCGCGGGCGCTAGGTTTGAGAGGACGGCCTTGTCGTCAGTGCATGACCTCCCTCGCCAACGACAAGCGCGTCAACGCTGCACGTCCTTTTCTTCCCCAGCGGATCTGTGACCACCGGTGAGGAGGGAGAGAGACACTACTAGGGAAAACCTTATACACAGAATGTTACCAGTAGCGCTTGTTAAAATGAGGCGGTACTACTACTTAGCAGTAGCGCGTCTGCTAGAACGGTGCTACTGTTACCCGCTTAGCAGTAGCGCGGCAGGAACAGAACGCGCTACTACTATAATTGCCACACCGTTCCCGACGTGCTAGCTATAGTAGTACCGCCCTTCTACGAACAGCGCTACTACTACGGATTTTAGCAGCATCGCGTTTTGCCTCCCCACGCTACTGTTAAAGCTATTTTCACCTAACCCCCCGCGCGGCCTGATTCCCTCTCCTCTGCTTCCTCCCCCAATTCTCCTCTACTATTCCTCATCGCCTCCGCCTCGCTGCCGTCTCCCCCGACCCCGCCTCGCCGCCGTCTCCCCCGACCCCGCCTCGCCGCCGTCTCCCCCGACCCCGCCTCGCCGCCGTCTCCCCCGACCCCGCCTCGCCGCGCCTTGGTGCCGCCGTCTCCCCCGACCCCATCTCTCTCCCCGCCCTCTGTAAGCACTCTCCCCTTCCGATCCCTCTTCTCTACTTAGTATGAACCCTAGATATTTAGTGCTAGTTAGTATGAACCCTAGGCTATTTTTAGTGCTAGTTAGTTAATTACTTATATGGTAATTAGGGCAGTAGTTCCTAGGTACTAATTAGTTAGTAAGAACTAGGTACTAATTAGGTATTAGTTTATTTTTATTTATAGTAAGTTTATTTTTAGTAAGAACTAATTGAATTAATAGAACTCGTTAGTAAGAACTTGTTGCTATTTTTTTAGTTAAAGCAATTTTTCCCGCATCAACGTCGACGATGCCTATCCCGCATCCTCCTCGTCGACTCGGCGGAGGACGACACCTGCTTGACCAGACGGGCCATGTCCGGGACTGGGCTCCGCCGGGGTGGTACTAGGAGGCGCTACCTACCGGGGGGCGCAGGTTGGTGAGGAGCCAGCCTGTCGTTGACCCGAACCTTCTTTGGTGGCGGTCGCGTGGGCTAGTGACGGTCCAGAAGCTCGAGGACCCCGCAGAGGTGGTGCGTCACCGTGTCAGTGAGGAGGACGCGCACGTCCGTCGCTACTTGTTTGCATTGGAGCACAGGTTCTCCAATACCTGGCAGGTTCTCCAGGGATCTCACTAGAGCTATGATCCCGTGATGATTCCTTCTCTGTGGGTGTACACCGCCCGCGCCGATACCCGTCGTGTGCTAGGGTTTTAGTTGTATTAGTGATGTTATATGTATGACACTATTCGGGATGTATTAGTGATAATATTCGACGATGTACGGATGCATGAGATGATTTACTTTTGCTTATTGAATGCATGCTAATTTGAGTCCTATAAGATATTTTGAAATGTATATCTTGTGTTGCTCAAATAGGATATGTGCTTGCCCAAGTGGCCGGTCATGTTTGCAGGTTACACCTCCGAGTGGCCTATGTTTTGCCGGAGTGTTGATTCATTTCCATTCCGGCAAATTTCAGGCGCTCGATATGTCCTATTTTAGCAAAGGTCATGCCGGATTTTTCCGTGAATTTTGGCATGACTTGTGCCAGAATATGTAGGAAATATCGAGTGCCCCGGATTTGTGTGTTGAGTATCCTGGTAGTTGTCTTCGATCAATTTTCAATTAATGTTTTAACTATGAACATAGGAAATGTCTGACGACGAAAAGGATTTCGGTATTTGCAAATACTGCAAAGACGAGCGCGGCCTGTGCGACGGAATCTTCCTAGATGATGATAGGCGCTTCAGCATCAAGCTGGACGAGAACTTCGAAGTGGATACAGTAAGTCACAACGACAAGTCTTTTTACATAATTAAGCATGACATTTGCTTCATTTGCTTCAACTTATAATTTAAGCATGAACAGTCTTTTTTTACTATTCTACTAGCGTATCCCCTGCCATGCAAGAGTTTTTGTATTGGATAAGATAGGTTTCAGTCGTACTATGGAGGAAAAGAAATTTTACTTGAAGACCGAGCATGGTTATATTTTCAACGTAAAATTATACAATTCAGAAGACTACACCTATTTTGGATGCAAAACATGGCGAGCACTATGCAAGACTTATGCATTTGAGCCTGATATGGTTATCACCTTTGATATTCGTCCGGAAGATGATATTGAAGGTAATACCGACATCTGGGTCGATGTGCAGACGCCTCCAGTTATACCATTATGTAAGTTTCTCAACCATATTTTATGTCTTTGATATTGTTTATTCAAAAATAGTTGACAACTAATTTGTATTGTCAGCTTATTTTGGTGCAAGCAAAGATGTCCAGCGCTTGGTAGACAGGACCTACTACTGTCCCGGGGCTGAACTAAACTACGAGGAGCTAAGTCATTATGTTTCATGGCTTGAGGATCTCGATACTGTCAAGACAAATTTTCTTCCTGCATTTAGAAATGTTAGTATTGAAAACGTGCGACCAATAGTGTTCGTAATGAACTACGGTCACATCTATTTAGGAAGGATGGTAAGATTTTTACTATTTGTCCTCAGTGCATCTTTTCCATGCATTATTTTTGAAGCTAAACTTCATTGCTAAGTATGTTACCATACGATGTTCTTCAACAGGGACTCCCGATGAATGTTGTGCCTTATGGGATCGAGACTAAAGGTACCATGAGTATTATTAGCTTACGGCCAAGATATCCTACAGATTACTTTAGTGCATTCAAGATTAGCGACGGATGCTTAATAGTGCAAGACTGGACCAAATATGTGATGGGGGAGCGCAGAGAAGTACTAGGGGGCAGCAAACAGATGTGCTACCCACGATTAGGAGACAGGTTCATCTACATGCTCCAACTTGATCAAGGAGGAGAGCTACACATGTTTTATGTTATTTTACCTAAGAGAGAGCAGCAGGAGTGATTAGCTAGCTAGAAATGAGTTTGAGGATGATGATGTGCTACAATATTACTATGATGATAAAATAGCTAGTGTTGGTGGTAATGACTATGATGATTATTATTAGCTAGTGTTAGTGGTGATTAAATAAATACTGTTGGTGGTAATGACTATGATGATGATTAAATAGCTTGTGCTGGCGGATTAGATTCAAGTGGAGGCAACATGTGGTGCACATCGAAAGTACTACTAGTCCAAACTAGATCAAGTTTGGATTAGTAGTATACTTTTGACATGCACCACATATTGCCTCCACTTGAACCTAATCCACCTTCATTTGACACACTGTTATGGACATAATGATGTAAACCTCATAACTGGTATTGTACCAATATTTGTATGATGGCACATAAATACACTAAAAATAAAAAAATAAAAAAATACTAGTAGCGATGGAGAGAAAACATGCTGCCAGTAGTTACATTAGCAGTAGCGTGGGAATGAACAAACGCTGCAGCTATTTGTCCTAGCAGTAGCGCGTGCGGGCACGCGTTACTGCTAAGCAATAGCTGTAATGCCTTATTAGTAGCGCGCCTACCCGCGCTACTAGTGAGCACAAAACCAGCGCTACTGCTAGGGTTTTCCCTAGTAGTGAGAGGCCATCTTTTTTAGATCTGGAGAGAGCGTGATAGTGTGAGAAGCAAGTGGGCAGCCCTTGGCAAGAAAGTGCTGAAGCTCCAGCCTATATATCTTTTTTATACTACTAATACTAGAGGTGGAGTAGGGTGGCATGGGCCAGAACAAGCATTCACGTCCAGGAGTGCGGCACACGCCACCAGCACGACTTCCATCTCACACCATATTTCTTGGAGTCCGTGCTACAGCTATCTCTTCAACCTCCTCATTTCTCGGACTACGCTTCGGTGCCTTAAAGGCACCTACCTTTGGGTCTATGACAGGTGGGCCAGCCACCTGTTAGGCCCACCTGTCATTGGCCCAAAGGCATGTGCCTTAAGACACCTAAGCAGCGTCCTCGTTTCTCTAACTCAGCCATCGCGCGGTGGGCGAGGTGGGAGTTTGCCGATAGTCGGTTTCCTCAACTGCGGTCCCACTTGTAAGGCCAAATCCAATGCACGACCCCAGACGGACCTCCATTTTGCCCGGATTCTGTCCGTTTGGGTAGGGCTGGGGCGCCTCTTCGTGTACCATGGCAACTGTCCACCGACTCTTCGCCTTTCCCTCTCGATTTGGAACTGCTGTCGTACGCACTTCCTCCCTCCTCCATTTGCCTTCACCCTTCCTTCTGCCATTGTTCGATCGTCTTCTCCATGGAGGGAACAAGTCGGAAACGACCCCGTTATTCTTGCCCCGATCTGAAAGATGACGTGGTGGAGGAACTCATTGATCGGTGCGACGTCATCACCTCGGCTAGCATGGCAGGTTCGTTCAAGACCATTCTCGACTCAACTAATAACATCATTACAAGGAACCCAAGGGTCCAGGAGCGGTTTGATCTCCCCTATCTTCTTCACCATGACCCTGGTCACAGGCGCGCGGACGATGGAGGCCTCGCCTTGTGCAAGTTGATGCCGCTTGATAATGATATGTGTGATGTTAAGATGCCATCGCTTGAGGGTAAGGCTTGGGCAGGCGCAAATGGAGATTGGGTTGTTTATATTGGGTACAACTGCGAGTGGTAACTTGTGAATGTGTACACTCGTCACCGGATTCCACTTCCAAAAATCTCAGACTGCCCAGAGATTGAGCACACCGGTATTCTACGTACGTTCAACTACGATCATGGTGACTGTCATCTACGGAAGATAGCAATTTCTCGAGTTCCTGACCACTCTTGGGATTACACGGACTATGAAGTTGTTGCTATCTTTGACAAGCTTGTTGCCGTCCTTACTTCCACGCCTCGATGGATATTTCTCAAAAATCAGTTTCTATACACGGATGATCAGTACTGTGCTGCAATTCAATACGAGGGTCTTGCGTTTGCTGCCACCACTCATGGCACTGTTTTTGCATGGAATCCTTATGCTTTCGGTACATTTGTCTTCCACCGTAATTATAATTGTTTCATCCACATGCATGCGGGTTAGCTAGTTTCCCTTTACTAATTAACCTTCTTGTGTTTCCAAGGTCCTGTGACCATTCCACCACCTATATTTGAAAAACATTATAACCAAGGGGGAGATGACGATGATGATGATCACGAGCATGAGGACCCATATACTCAGTGGCGCCTGGCAACTTATTCCGATGGATCACCTCTTCTTGTCTGTATACAGGGCACCGTTGATGTTACTAAGGAAGCAGGTGTTGTCTCCCATGGTCGCACTCTCCGGACCTATTCCAACATTCCTTGCAGGGTATTCGGGATGGATACTACTGTGCTAGCGCCAACACCTTCTCCCTGGTTTAGTATTGATACTCTTGGAGGAAACTCGCTCTTCCTTGGACAAAACTATCCAATGATGGTGAAAGGCGATCCAATTGCAGTTCAGAGAATGTTACTACCATTTATGAGAAGCAACTCTATCTATACCTCTGACATTGCTATGGTTCCCTACCGTGGCTATCACAATATGCATCCTGACATAGGCCGCTTCAGCCTGGATGATCAGTCATGCATTGGTCTCGAGATTGACTGTAGCCGCCCCTTCCCAGAGAATCACTTCTGGTTCAAAGCAAGCATTTCCAACGCCGACGAGTGGTTGAGCTGAAGTTCATGTCATTGCTTGTTATTTGTTGTGTGATGAAACTTTAGTATTTATAATGTGTCCTCGTTGTCGTTGTGGGTTGATGATCTGTTGTATGTAATAAAATGATATGTATGTGATAAACTTACTAAATTTATGAATGGCTTTCGAGTCGCTTCTCTGAGTGGGTGCTGCGACGAGGCAAAAAAATATTTTCCGAATACATAATTGTATGTGCATTGCAACAGGTTATCGGATGAGTCCAATCAACTATAATACTACTATTTGTACTAGCTTCACATGCTTCGTGCATTGGGCGGGTGTTTTTACTGTAGCTGTTAATCCCATCATCCTAGGTCCTCAGATGAGTCCAGTAGAAATTGCATTTTGATGTTTGGGTTCAAACTTTATAAACTGTTGCACTATCTCTACGTCTATGTATACGTAATACAACAAGTTTTAAACTTGAGACCAGCCACCCACCCTCACAAAGAACACTTTTTAACCTAGCACAGACTCCAGGAAATTTGGCCACAGTGTGAGGTGGGCCATATGTTAATGTGTTCGTTGTACGTAACCAGCACCTCGATTCGTTGATATATATAGTAGGGTGGCATGGGCCAGAACAAGCATTCACGTCCAGGAGTACGGCACACGTCACCAGCACGACTTCCATCTGACACCATATTTCTTGGAGTCCGTGCTACATCTATCTCTTCAACCTCCTCGTTTCTCTAACTCAGCCATCGCGCGGTGGGCGAGGTGGGGGTTTGCTGATAGTCGGTTTCCTCAACTGCGGTCCCACTTGTAAGGCCAACTCCAACGCACGACCCCAAACGGACCTCCGTTTTACCCGGATTCTGTCTCTTTGGGTAGGGCCGGGGCGCCTCTTCGTATACTATGGCAACCGTCCACCGACTCTTCGCCTTTCCCTCTCGATTTGGAACTGCTGTCACACGCACTTCCTCCCTCCTCCATTTGCCTTCACCCTTCCTTCTGCCATTGTTCGATCGTCTTGTCCATGGAGGGAATAGGCCGGAAATGACCTTGTTATTCTTGCCCCGATCTGAAAGATGATGTGGTGGAGGAACTCATTGATCGGTGCGACGTCATCACCTCGGCTAGCATGACAGGTTCATTCAAGACCATTCTTGACTCAACTAATAACATCATTACAAAGAACCCAAGGGTCCAGGAGTGGTTTGATCTCCCCTATCTTCTTCACCGTGACCCTGCTGACTGGCGCGCGGACGACAGAGGCCTCGCCTTGTGCAAGTTGGTGCTGCTTGATAATGATATGTGTGATGTTAAGATGCCATCGCTTGAGGGTAAGGCTTGGGCAGGCGCAAATGTAGATTGGGTTGTTTATATTGGGTACAACTGCGAGTGGGAACTTGTGAATGTGTACACTCGTCACCGGGTCCCACTTCCAAAAATCTCAGACTGCCCAGAGGTTGAGCACACCGGTTTTCTACATACGTTCAACTACGGTCATGGTGACTGTCGTCTACGGAAGATAGAAATTTGTCAAGTTCCCGACCGCTCTTGGGATTTAATGGACTATGGAGTTGTTGCTATCTTCGACAAGCTTGTTGCCTTCCTTCATAGTTCGACTGGATGAATATTGCTCAAAAACCAGTTTCTATACACGGATGTGTACTGCGATGCAATTCAATACGAGGGTCTTGTGTTTGCTGCCACCACTCGTGGCACCGTTTTTGCATGGAATCCTTATGCTTTCGGTACGTTTGTCTTCCACCGTAATTATAATTTTTTCATCCACATGCAGGCGGGTTAGCTAGTTTCCCTTTACCAAAGAACCTTCTTGTGTTTCCAAGGTCCTATGAACATTCCACCACCTATACTTGAAAAATTTTATAACCAAGGGGGAGATGACGATGATGATGATCATGAGCATGAGGACCCATATACTCATGGCGCCTGGCAACATATTCCGATGGATCACCTCTTCTTGTCTGTATACAGGGCACCGCTGATGTTACTAAGGAAGCAGGTGTTGTCTCCCATGCTCGCACTCTCCGGACCTATTCCAACATCCGCTGTAGAGTATTCGGGATGGATACTACTATGCTAGCGCCAACACCTTCTCCCTAGTTTAGTATTGATACTCTTGGAGGATACTCGCTCTTCCTTGGACAAAACTATCCAATCATGGTGAAAGGCGATCCAGCTGCTGTTGACACAACGTTACTACCATTTATGAGAAGCAATTGTATCTATACCTCAGACAATTCTATGCTTCCCTACCGTGGCTATCACAATATGGTTCATGAAATAGGCCGCTTCAGCCTGGATGATCAGTCCTGCATTGGTATCGAGATTGATAGTAGCTGGCCCTTCCAAGACAAACTCTTCTGGTTCAAAGCAAGTGTTTCCAATGCCGAGGAGTGGTTGAGCTGAAGTTCATTTCATTGCTTGTTATTTGTTGTGTGATGAAAACTTTAGTATTTACTAGAATGTTTTGTTGGAACTAATCTATAATCCAACATGTATCCTCGTTGTCGTTGTGTGTTGATGACTTGTTGTATATAATGAATGGTACATTTGCATATGCATGTCATAAACTCAATTTATAAATGGTTTTCGACTCACTTATTGGAGTGTTAGTGTCGTAGTAGTATAGCCAGCATCCGTAGTAGTATGAAGTTGCCACATCACATAGAGCCAACCAATAGTTAGTTCTAGTTAGATCAACTAGAGCTAGGTGTCGCACGGAGGCCGAGAAATATGGTGATAGCATGATTGCGTGAGGTGGGCTTGTACGTAGTATGACGTAGGCACAGGGCTTGCCATGTTTCCTACTCCTCCAGTCTAAATGTGGAGAAGATTTGGTCGAGTTCTTCCTCCTTTTGCCGACATGAGGGACATCCAGCATCCAGGTCGTGTCATGCAAGAAAATGGAGTGGTAGTTGAAGCCACGTGATGTGCATCTTGGGTTAAACTGTAAACAGTATCTTACTACTCTTGAGTAACTCCAAAAGCAGCCACCGAAGATCTTTATTGGATTTGTTTTTCAACACCAGCACGTCGAGGTGAAAGATGTGCAGGTTTAGTGAGTCCTCTTGCGTTTTCACTGACATGTGTGACCACATGTGAGCAAACAGACGATGGGCTCCGCGCGTCTGCTGGCTGGCTGAGAAGAGAGATAGAGGAGGGCTGAGCACGGACTCCAGGAAATTTGTTCTACGTAACCAGCACCTCGATATAGGCTCGGGTGGCATGGGCCATAACTAGCATTCATGTCTAGCAGTACGGCACACGCCACCCACACAAGTCCCATCCGACACCAATTTTCTTGGAGTCCATGCTACAACCATCTCTTCTCCCTCTTGTTTTCTTAGCCATCGCGCGGTGGGCGGGTGGGGGTTTGCCGATAGTTAGTTTGCTCAACTGCGGTCCCACTTGTAAGTGAAAATGCAACACAGCACGCATTCCCCCTTGAGCGGCGTGCCGGACCAACCGTGTGGGGGTGCGGCGCGAACACGGCAGGCTTTTCCTTTTGAACTTGTAACTTGTAAAATTTGGTTCTGCTCCAAGGCACGACCGATAGATAGAAATAACGATTTTCCCTAGAGTAATGAGAAGTTTGGTTCTGGCGCGGTTCATGCATGGAGTACGTACGAAAATTATGAAGTTGATGCGAAAGGTAAGATAATTACTAGTAGTACCATATACTACTACATGGATTTGACGGAAAGATAAAGATACATACGGATCCATCAACGACATCCTCACGCCCTAGTGCGCCGGGTCACCAACCGACGTGTGAGGAGCAGCGGCATTGGCGGCGAGCTCAACGTGCTTCTGAACAATGTCGTCCAAGGTTGCCCTGCGGGTCAAGAAGGCCAGCGACCTATCGTCCTCCTCTGGCACGTAGTAGTCCTTGTGGACGATTTGCGCGTAGACGTGGGTGATTATGTCGACGGTGTCTTGCTGCGCCAGGCGCTGCGCGGCGAGCGCGACCTTGAGGTGGACATTCTCCGACGTGACGGCGGGCAGTCGCAAGGCCACCAGTGCGTCGAAGAGGTTGTCACCATAGAGGCCGTTGAGGGTGGCGGGCATCGCAGAGCCTGGGCGCGTGGGCTGGAGGCGTACGTCAAGGTCGTCCGCGAGCTTCTTAACGACGATGAACTTGTCGAGGAAGCCGACGAGGACCTTGTCGAGGAAGCCGACGAAGCTATCGTCCAAGCGGCCTCTCGCCCTGGCGACCTCAAGCATGACCTGGAGACGTTCCTCGGTGCTGGGCCGCAGGCCGGCGTCGTGGACCATCTGGCACAGCCAGCTGATGCTCGCGCTCATCGCCTCCATGGGTCTAGCTTCCAGTCAACTGATCTTGTGATTGGAGTGATCACTTTTGCCCTTGGTTAGGGTGCATAGGTGCGTAGGATTTCGTAGATTGGACTGGTGGGGAGCCTTTATATGAAAAGTGCAGACTTCGTTGCATTCACGTGTGTGTTGGCCATCTACGCCTCGGGCCTCTACTGCACCAGCCTTTGGCTGTATGACAGGTGGGCCAGCCACCTGTTGGGCCCACGTGTCATTCACCCAAAGCAGGTGCAGTAAGTCAATGAAGCTGCATCCCCCTCCGTGCCGGTGCAGTATAGTCATCTCACCGGACCTCTAGTTGGGGCCAAACACGAGAACTTTGATGTTTACTGGTTTATTGGTCCCCTTTGCATTTTGCGCCAAGTTTTGACCTTTGATTTAACTAATAAAATGTTAATGCATGTAACCAAAAATGTTGTGTAAGTCACCTTATGAAAACCAAATAATCCCAAAAACACTTAGGCACGAGACATTAACTCCCTCCTCGTTTCTTATTTCGTCACATATCAAACAATGAGAGATGTGGGCCGTGCATGCTTTCAATGACTCGAGACTACCAAACATGACATGCAGTGGTTAGTTCATTGCATGTAATCCTATTAATTAGCAAAAGACATTAAGTTCTCTCGCTTTCCCCTTCGTCTTGGTCACGCTGCACAACCTAAGAGCATGGTTAATGGTAAAGCCAGCTGCTGGCTATATGATGTTGCCATGTCATATAGAGCCATCACTTGTAGCCACTCATACAATAAGGTTAGCTATAAGGCTGGCTATAAGAGTACTAGTTTTTCTCATCTTCTCTCTCTCTTTCTTCATATTTATTGTATATCGGCCTAGGAATCCGCATATAGCTAGGCTCTTGCATGAGAGCCCACTCCTCTTTTTCACTTGCTCTAAGATGACTTATACACCTAGACGGAGGGAGTAGTCTCAAGTCATTGGATGCATACGCACCCCACGTCTCGTATTCGGTGATTTCCTTTTTCGTGGCAAAAAAATAGGGAACAAGGTGGGTAGTTAATGCACGGCGCCTAAAATTGTTGGGATTACTATTTGGTTTTCGTAACGTGACTAATGCACCAGTACGGAGGGACTACAATAGTAGTCTTTGATTGCAATTTTTTGTTGGTAGCTTACAAAGTTGAGCGCTCGGTGGGTACAATAGTAGTCTGATTGATGAGACTTTAGATTTGAGCCATCTACCGGAAGGAATAAAACAATACACCATGTATTTATTTACAGATGTATTTAGGGTGTGTTTGGATTGTGGCCAAAGTGCACCTTACCAAAATTTTGGTCATCACCCAGAGATTGGTCTTTGTTTGGATGGTTGCCAATTTTTTGGCATGCCAATGAACTCTAGTCAACTCTAGTTCATTTTTCTTGCCAATGTTGGCCAAATCATGGGCAACCAAAACCTCAACCAAAATTTTGGCTAGCCAATGCTTTGATGGGGCAACCTTGGGCACAAACCAAACACACCCTTATTTACACAGGGAGTAGTACATTTTTTGTGACATGCATTACTAGATATTGTTAGTCAAATACTAAATCCAGATGGACGTGGTAGTACTACTAAATCCAGACGGTGGTGCTACTACTAGTAGTAGTACTACCAATGTAGTAGTACTGTACTACCCGTTGGTCAAATTATTACATGTTGCTCCTCACAGTGAAGTGACAAGACCATGCGCCGGAGATGACACCTGAGTATAGGCGCCGTGTTCGGCATAGCATAGTCAGCCTCACCGTCTGCAGTCACTATCATCATGGTTGTAGAGCTAGCCTGCTTACAACTAGCCATGTTCGACATAATTTCCCGTGCGTAGATGCCCGTGCATTGCACGGAACACCAAGATTGGGGGTGGACGGCATCGGCAGTGGCCATCGCGCCAGATTTTTCCATGGCCTTCTAGATGTGGTGGGCAGGAGATAAGGCTGATTGTGAGAGACAAGTAGTTGTTTGTAAATAGGGAACAAGTGCGGGCATCTTTTTGCAAAACTGGAGAAGTTTGGTTTGTATGCGTCAGATCTAGATCCGACGGCTATTGGTGAAAGATGGCAGGCACAACATCATCACCAACTCAGGACCTCTTTGATTCGTAGGATTTTGAAGACACGGGAATAGGACACGGCAATATTATAAGTTTCAGACTGATATTACAAATGTTAGGAGTAATGTTGCGCCTACGAAGAGGGAATTACTAGGACGTAAGAACTTTCGTTACTTTAGGTGGATGCAGCATTATCATACAAACTAAAATCCACCGCCCTGACAAGTCACCAATGGGCAAATAAATTTTCGAGTCTCTGGCCACTTGATGTTTCAAAAACAAATTCAGCTTCTGCGGAGACTTTGTCATTTAGGCTTAGACATTTGCGGTGATCAGCACGCCATTCATTGTTACGCCAGAGAACGCCATACCTCATTACCTTGAGCACACTTGCCTCCAAAACAAAGAACCTGGCCAATTTAATCTCAGATGTGCTGCCTCGGTAGTCGATCAAATCAATTTCTGTAAGATGGAGATCAAGGCATTCGATGAGATTGTTATAGTGCAGCACATTTTTCACTTTCGGGTCTTTTTTTATCTGCAAAAGAAGAGAACATATCAGAGCAGCTGGCTGTATAAGATTGCCGTGTCATCAAGAGGTACTAATATCATTCGCTCATACGATAGGGTTGGCAGGCTAGTGATATTTTTTTCACTCTCTCTCTCTCTTTCTCTTTCCTCTCATTTACCTAGGAGCACGTGAAGAGCTTGGGCATTTGTTGCCTTCCACTATGTGGTCGATGCCATATTTCTCAAAAGTTTGCCACATAATACGCATCGATGTCAAATCAAAAGATTTTGCCACCGCTCTCGCGATGTGAGAGAGTTGGCACCGATGTGCACACACACCCACATGTATAAACAAATCAATCGAACCAACTACACTAGCCTCTCACTCTCCCAAACAAGTGTTTTTTTATTGCCTCAGTGTTCTCTCTCTCCCACGCAAGTGTTTTTTCATTGCGTGGGTTAATTTGGCACCGGAGCAAAGTAGGTGATCCAGATTGGGGCACCAGGTGAGCAATGGAGGGGCATCGATGCCAAATGCATCACAAGTGAATTTGGCACGTGTTTTGGCCTACATAGTGGAGGGCCGTTATAGCCCACTTTTGTACTACCTCGTATTTAGTGTAAAATTTTGACCATAGATTTACCTAAGTAAATGTTGATGCATGTCACCAAAAATTATACCATTTGAAATTATGTTCAAATACGAATCCAACGATATAATTTTTAGTGACATGCATTAACATTTTGTCAGTTAAATCTATGGTCTAATTTTGATACTACAAAATAGGAAGAGGAGGTAGTACTTGCTCTTAGGGTAACCATAGAGTTACTAGTCTAAGTTACTTTCCACTATGACTAGCCTAGGCTACTATATTAGTACAACAAAAAACGATGCAGGTGATCACGTGAGAAAAAATAATAAAAACATTTCTTTCGGTGCAGTGCGTAGATGCAGTTTTGAACACTACACTTGTCATCATAATTTGGGAAAATTACGAAAAAGAATTGAGCTACGTTGTGATGACCGTTTACTAATAGGGAAGAAGTTTTACCTTGATGAGTAGCTTCTCCGTGCATGGAAAGCATGTAAGGAATCGAACAACTTGATCCAGATTGGGGCCGATAGATTTTATTGCCAAGATCTTCACTGTGCGCATGGACTAGGTCAAGCTTGTGGGAATCATTTTCTGGAAGACGGTCGTAAATACATCAAGAAGAAATTTTAAAATTTGAATGTCAAGAAGACGGAGAAGAAGATGCGTGCTGTACTTGAACGATTACGGATCCAATAAAGAGTTCGGAGAATTTGGCAGACGAGTACACCAACGCTGTCATTCGGCGTGTCAATGACCCTGATTTTTGTTGGACCTTCTAGATCAGATACAAGCAATCTCTCAAGGAAAGGCGCATTCTCAATGACCATAACATGGAACAGCTGGAGTGATCTCTTCCCAATTTATGTCTTGTTGCGAGGCCAGCAAGACACATAAATCCATCGGAGATTTGTCGAGGCGATGTGTAGGCTAATGAACCCGTGGATCTACTGAAGACGAAGGTACTCGAGCGCAGTACAGCTGCGGAGCAGGTGCTCCATAGCCTGCTTCGAGATGCCAACGTCCAAGAGGTCGAGCTGCTTGAGTTGAGGGAGAAGAAAGGCGGGCGCGACATTAATCTGGGGAAGATAGCAGGAGGTGAAGCTGGCGCGGCACAGCGTTGGCGTGAGGCGGAGCGCGGACGGCGGCAGAGAGCGACATCGTCCAGGTTCAAAGCTGAGCTCCTCGAGCTGATCTAGGGCGGGGGATAAGAACCACTCGTCGAACTTGGCTTGGACCTTGCAGTTGGTACTGAACATGCGGATGTCAAGGCGTCTGGCTGGCCCAGGGTGCGATGAAAGGATCTTGGAGACTGCGGCCATGCGTTTGCAATCCTCGTCGCTGAGGCAGCTGTCGACGGCAAGGTTGAGGGGGACGCGGCGCCAGAGGGGGCGCCACCGCCGGGAGAGCAGGGCGGTCCGCACGGCAGATTTGGTGGGGAGGAGGCCGATGATGATGAGCAGCATGTCGTCGGGGAGGCTGCTGATGAAGTCCAGGCTCGCCGGATGCGGTTTTGGCTTGAGCCGCCTCCACTTGTTGGCTGCCTCGCCGTCCATCTCAACCGGCAGCGACGCCGGTGTACACGTGTGCTGGCCTGCTGGGTGTGCGCGAGTCCGTCCTTCTGTGCATGCCGCCGCGCAGTGGTGAATTGTGCACGACTGCGTCCTTCACGCGAAAGAAGTGTGTCCTCAATGCGCCCTCAATTTACTAGCGTGCGGGGTGCTACCCCGAGTGGTTTCAACTTTGTTTACTTCACCGCGTGTCAGATGGGCCTCTAGTTTACTTATTTTCGCCCACTGCCACATGGGCCAGCACACAAAGATAGAGAACACGAGCTGACAAGGCAGCATGTGTACTAGTTGACCGGCCAACTAAACAATATACGGAGCTATACACTGACACAGTGAGCGTATAACCCGTCGGTATACAGAGTTCGAGTGAGAGGGGAGGCCCGTGAGAGAGAGCTACTCTCTCCGTTCGATAATGTAGTACCAACATTTCTTTTAAAGTCAAATTTTGAAACTTTGACCAAGTTTATAAAGAAATTACTTATATCTACAATACCAAAGATAAATGATAGTATGAAGTAAGTACATGTTGTGATGAATCTAATGATCGTTCCAGATGTAAATGTTTTTCTCCACATATACCTCGTCTAACTTTTCTGAGGTTTGACTTTTCAAAACATCCATATGATTATGGATGTGAGAGTACCTAACTAGAGAGAGTGTGTGTGAAATAGAAAGAGTGACTGAAAAAAGTGTGTGTGCGTGTGTGAAAGAGACATGCACAACACACAATAAAAGTAGAGAAAAAGTGTGTGTGTCTTATGCAAACATATCACACATGCATCTTCGACAGCGGAAGCAAGGTGAGGAGATAGTGTGTGGTTGTTTTCAACCGAGAGAGAAAGACTCCTAGCACGTGGCCAAGAGGGGTCTGACAAACAAGGGAGAGAGGTCGAGAGAGACGTACGGAGAAAATGCAGACATGGGGAGGAGAGAGTGTATGTTTGTCATAGAGAGATCCCCTGGAGATCGAGTGACAAGGTGTGTGCATGATAGAAGATACCCCGAGAGATATCGAGATAGACGTATGGATGGAAGCAGACAATACGTGCGTTCCTGATGGCTAGTAAGAGATAATCATACTTAGGGGGGAGTGCGTGCACCTATGATGGAGTGAGGGATTATGGTACTTAGGGGGGTGCGTGTCACATAGAGAGAGAACAAGGGCGGATAGTGTTTGATGGGTCTATGTAGCACGAGCGAGACATGTGTATGTGTGAACCAGGGAGATATAAAGTTTGAGAGAGATAGAGGAGCCCCGATAAGGCTAGTGGTGCGTCAGATAGCTGAGAGGGGGAAAGTGATATTCCATCCGCTCGATAATGCAGTGCATGTAAATTTTTTAGAAGTCAAACTTTGGAAACTTTGACCAGGTTTACACAAACGTTATTTATATCTACAATACCAAAGATACATCATATGAAACCACATCTCATGATGAATCTAATGGTGTATGTTCGCCGTTCTAGATGTAAATGTTTTTCTCCACGTACATGGTCAAACTTTGTGATGTTTGACTTTTCAATAAATCTATATGCTATGGGCCGAAGAGAGTGCCTAAGTCAAGAGAGATCAAATGCGTGTGGAGGAGAATGAGTGAGTGTGCAAAAAGAGTATGTGTGTGAAAGAGAAAGGGACAACGAACGATAAATTAGAGAGAGAGTGTGTTTTCGTTTCTTATGCAAACATATCACGCATGCATCTCCGAGATAGAAAAGCGAGGTGAGGAGATACATGAAGATAGCTAGTGTGTGATTGTTTGTAACGGAGAGAGACACCCCTATAGCACATGTCCAATAGAGGTCTGGCCAACAAGGAACAAAGGTCGAGAGGGACGCATGGGGAGGGAGAGAGGGTGTGTTTGTGATAGAGAGATCCCCTCGAGATCGTGAGGGGACTATATGGGTGGGAGATCGAGGGAGGTGCATGCGCGATAGAAAGATGCCCCGAGAGAAATCGAGATAGACCATGCACATGTTTGTGATGGAGACTAAGATTAGCTAGTCATTTACATATAGGGGGGACTGTGTGTGCCTACAATTGAGTAAGAGACCATCATACTTGGCTAGGCATGAGATTTTGTGTGTGCGTGTGAGATGGAGAGAGAATGAGGGAGAGGGATAGAGTTTTAGATGGGTCTATCGAGTGCGAGTGAGATATGCATGTGTATGTCTGACCCAGGGAGATGGAGAGTTTGAGAGAGAGAGGGAAGAGCTCCAAGACAACAGAGTGGTGCGTGAGAGAGTTACGGGCAATGATCCAAGGATTTGTGTGCGTACGATGAGTGCACCCAAGATATTTAACTTGGACTAGAGAATCATACATAGTGTGCGAGAGAGACCTATAGATGGAGTATATATGCATGCGAACTAGAAAGACCCCCCCCCCACACACACACACACAGAGAGAGAGAGAGAGAGAGGGAGAGGGATCAACAAGGTTTGTGTGTTGGATGTGTGTGACATAATTGAAGATTGTCGGTGAGAGAGAGAGAGAGCAGGAGTCCGGGAGAGGGGGGCGTCGCGTTTTATGCATCAAAGACTGATATAAACCATGTTTCGATATAAACTTGCATTCAAATATTTAAATTGGAGAACATGTTGTCTGCAATCCACACATGAACGGAGATATGCGTATATCAAACAAGTTCATTAATTTGACTTTCAACATGTTCATGGAGTACTATAATACTGTACAACATGCTACTCGATTGAGGTGTTCAATTTTGGATTTAGTTCACTATTTTGACCTGGTGAACAAGCTATTTCATTGAATCGAGATATTTCATTTTGGGTTTGATTCCCGTTTTTGAGTGGGTCAACTATTTGTCATATAGTAAATCGTTAGCAACGAGCATGTAAAACACATTACTCCCGAGCATCATCTCTCCATCTAAAAAAGAAGTGGCAAGCTAATATTTCAAAATTTGACTCGAATCGACTTGGTAAAGTAGACGCGGATGCTCGTTCTCCGAAAATTTGAACGAACCGTTAAACACCCTCTGCTCGGTGGAATTCGCCCGAGCAAATAAATGGGAGATGCGAAATTACCGGCCTATGTGGGACACGCATCAATTGGCCCGTCGTACATCAAGGGTAGGTTCGTAACTTCATCCAAGCGCGCCTTGTCCTTGGCCGAAATGACATGTGCCGAATAATTCATAAACCATGGTTGCCAAGACACCCTCTCCTCGCCCGAAATAGCTCATGCCCACTATTTCAAAACACGCTCTCCTTGCCCGAAATCGCTCGCGCCCACTATACTTCAAAACACGCCGTCCTCGCCCGAAATCGCTCGCGCCCACTATATTTCAAAACACGCCCTCCTCGCCCGAAATCACTCGCGCCCACTATTTGGGAGAAGCAAAGTTACTCTACTATCCCCGACCCTTAGTACACAAACCCAAGCCGAGAAGCCTAAAGGCTGGGGTAGAACTGTAACTCCCCCCCCCCCCACACACACATTTCAGACAAATGCGTCCGTAAGACATGGTTCCCCCTCCCAATTTCCCATTCATACCTCGTGGGCGCCAAAATCAGCCTCTCCCGGAAGCTCCCTTCTCCCGAGCCGCGAAACCTCAGCCCCTCCTCCATGGCGCCCCCACCGCACCAAATTCACAGCCGCCCTCCTCTCTAATCCCGGAGACACTGTCCACTTGCCGTCATGCACTAGGCCATGTGCCTCTTACTCTGTGCTGCCAGAACTGCCTCGACGACGGCCGCGTGAATCGTACCGGAGCCGATTCACCCCCGCCGTTGTTCATGGCACCGGAGCGGCTCCAACTTTGGACCCGTCCAGAGCCCCGGCGCTGCTTCCCCGTAGCCGTCGACCATCGCGACATCTCTGCTTCCCTGCTGCTGGTAGCCACCGCAACCGTGCCGGCCTCACCGACTCGGCAGTAGAGCTGCCTACTTCACTGGGCCGCCAGATAGGTCGCACCCTCATCTCCAATCACTTTATTTAGGCGTCAGTTGTCTGAATTTTTATTCTGGGCCAATCCATTCCCAGTGGGAAGCAGCACCCCTCGAGCTGGCGGAGCTCCTAGGCTGTCGGTTGGCTGGTGTCTAACGTAAGGGTGCGGGGCCGCAAGTTTGCCGTGGAAGCAGCGCTTAGATGACTATCTTAGAGTTGTGTTGGTTGAAGGTACTGCCGCCGCCGGATCTGGATGACGGTGAGTCTTTGTGGATTGGCCCGGGGGCGGCGCAACCACGGCAGTGCAGTGGGGCGGGTAGCGCGGTTTTGGTCGGGGCCACGGACGGCGGAGGCAGGCTGCTCTGCTGGTGGTCACTGGCTCTTCGGGGAAGATTCCAAACAGTGTCAGCCGGGAGGCACAAGACGGCCATCAAGCCATCCGGCGTAGATCGGACAGTACCAAAATAAAATAAAATCGTGTGACCCCAATTTAGTCTTCAGTCAACAGACATGTGACCACTCTCGTACCTTGCTATTGATCTCTTAGGGTATTTCTTCAGATCAGAGAGATGTGTCGTTCTTAACATTATGCGTTTTCTACATCTTCAGCCACACCGTCTTTCGACTCACCGCAGCTGCTCCAACAAGGGAAGCATACACCAGAAGGGAGCTATAGTCCCCACTCAACAGTTCCCTGCATCGAATGCGCGTGCCCGACATGGACAGCCACAACAACTGCAAGGCCATCGACAAGTCAGCACATGATGTTCACTCCTATGGATGGCGGCCAGATAGGTTGTACCCTCATCTTACTTGTGTGCAACATTTATGGCTTTGTTATTCATCTAAGACTGGAAAATAGATTATCACATTTCACTGTATATTCATGCTGATCTCTTACGGGTCTTGTTCAGGAGTTAACGTTGTTCCATAGTTCAGCTAAGAGACTTGTTCTTTAGGTAACGCAGTTCCATAGTTATCATCCATCAGCCAATGCTATCCCACAAGCTGGTGATTGTAGTATTATACCACTTCTAGTATAACCTATGTTGTTCTTTAATACTTTTGTGTGCCATCTAGTTAATCTCGAGTACAAACGATACATATTATGTAGCTTTCATCTGTGTTCTCCCTTTAGTTTTTGAGACCTGTTGCTGCTAGTTAACCCCAGTCCTACTATTTATGCCGTCTCCTACAGGCACTCATTACATAAATCTAACTACTAGTTGTCTTCCATGCATGTCAGATATAATTGCACACACTGATTTATCCACAAGAACCTCACGGAGCAATGTAACGGCCAACAAACTTGATGTCAATGATACCCAATATGATGGAACATGTAAAGGCAGCTCTTCACAAGACTTGCAGAAAGATGATGAATCCTATTCACCCCATAAGGTCCTTGCTCTAACTTGGCCCTTAATATGGGTACAGCATGCATATAATGTCCTGGACTGCATCTACTCTGTTGCAATGCCTTGTGCTTCGCCTGCTGATCATGCATGTAAATATGGCATGCCTTCCTGTTTTTCAGTACCTATTCCATTAATGATAACATGTTTTCAAATTCAAGTACTGTCATTCTACTCTATCGCAATGCCATCTTCTTAGTTTGGACATCATGCTTCTCAATATCTTATGCATTGTTATTCATCAGTATGTACTTCATCTGTCTACCATACCATGTTCTTTTTTTTACATTGAAGTGTTGTTCTAGTGGTCTCTTGGGATGCCATCTTAGTTTCCCAATCATACACGCATATGTTGCCTTAGTGTTTTTCTGTAATGTACTCTGCTAGCATACATTTTTACATTGAAGTAGTGTTTTTTACACTGTTGTCCAGTCGTATCCCTAGCTCTTACATCATACTCCCTCCGTCCGGATTACATGTCGCAGAAATGGATAAAACTGGATGTATCTAGAACAGAAATACGCCTAGAACCATCCATTTATTTCTGGATGGAGGGAATACATGTCAATATGTCATGCCTTTCTATTCTTCAGTACCTATTCCATCTCTGTTGTAGCATGTTTTATAATTGAAGCACCATTCTTCTATATAAGGCATGCAAGGGGAAGACGGCTATGTTAGAATCTGAAGGGTTACAAACCAGGTCTTTGCAAAATATCCAAACGCCAGGAGATAATAAACCAACTCCAGTTTTCATAGATACTGCTCCAGCACAGAGAAACCCAACTCCCACTGATAATAAGCAGATTCTAGTGGCCAAAGAACTAGTCTGCTCCAGTGCAGCAAAAATATGTCAACTCCATTCTAAGAAGTGTTTGTGTATCCTCGCATCATGAAATTTTGTAGCATTCTGATCATATTTTCTACATGTTTCTTACCCATCTCTCTTTTAGAAAATAATCTTAAAGGATAGAAGACTTTCTGTACTGGGATCGTATTCGAGGAAAGTATCTTGCGGGAATTCTCTGTGCTCCAATGCTGATGTAAGTACCTGCTGTATATCACTATATTTTTACATTAGCATGTATTTTGTTAATCGGTGTGAATCCAACCTTTATCTGATCTAAATTCAGTTGTAGCAAAATGTTAAAGGCGACAATGTTTTTTTTGTAAGGGAAAATATCTGGTAGTTTTGCATACTGAGCCGCATGAGTGTACTATCTCATATCATGCACATTACTGAATTGTAGTGCTGCTCTGGTTGCCCATTCATTCATTGTGTCAATGTTGCTTTCGTATTACCTTACCTGGCTGATGATAGATGTGCCATATTGTGTTAATTTGGTGTAGGCTGGTGTGGTCTGGTTGCCCAAACGTTCGTTTTGTCCATGTTGCTTTCCTATTATCTGACCTGGCCAATGATAGCAATGCTAGTGTGTTAATTTGGTCAGGCTGCTGAAGATAAGAAGACAAACTCTGAAAACAGCAAGGCAACCCCATTGTTTCTTTCCAATAAATCTAGGCCAGGTAATATGGCAATAACTCTTGATTAATCTATTCGGTTCCCCTCCTAATTTATGTTATGATGCAGTGGTCGAGACACTCTCCACTATCAATAATACAAGTCTGCCAAAATCGCCATCTGAATCTGTTTAGTTTCCTCTGTCTCGAATGTAATGAAAAAATTGTATGTTTGTGAACCAATTAATGGTTGAAGCAATGATGGAGATGGTGGAGGAATCAGAGGTGCACATTCATGCGCAACAACAACTGATCAATGTTTTCAGAGACAATGTAGCAAAGCAGCAAGAACTTGCCCACATGCTTATCTGCGTCATCTACACTGAGGTTGCAGATTGTGACGTTGTAGATCGTTAGGTTCTGTTCATTTATTTGCACTGGGATCAATCTTTGATTGCCAAGTGGATGTAATTTCCTGTAATATATGCTGGATGTGCAACGTTTTTCCCTGTATGCCGTACCTTTGCTTGATTGGTTTTGGTCCTGTGCATAATTGCTCGTCGTAATGGGCTCAAATTATGTAATTGGGCCTAACGACATATATGAACTTTAGTGGGCCCATTAAGTTAATGGGCCGTTATCAGGCCGAAAGTTAATGGTCGGCTCTCTTACCTCCCGGGTCGTTAATAGGCCGACATCAAAGCAGGCAACAGGTGGGCCCATTTGATTTCACGGGCCGTTAACAGGCCGATACTAAGTTCGGGCTACATATGGCCCAACTAGACTGTGGGCCTTTAGCAGGCCGAAAGAGACAGCAGGCTCGTACTGGACCATGAAGGGCATGGGCCGCTAAGAGGCCGAAAGTCAGGTTGTACTGTAAATGGCCCAACTGTGTTGTGGGCCTTTAGCAGGCCGAAAGAGAAACCGGGCCGGTATTAGACCATGAAGAGGATGGGCCGTTAAAAGGCCAAAACTCAGGTCCGACGGCAAATGGCCCAACTCACTTATGGGTCGTCAATAGGCTGAAAGACACACCGGGCCGGAAATTGGCCCAACACTTAAATGGGTCGCTAAAAGGCCGAAAGATATACATCCTGAAAATTGGCCCATCCCTTGAATGGGCCATTAACAGGCCGAAACCACATAGGGCCGATATTGAGCCCAAATATATAGCAGGATGTTAACGGGCTCGAACTGACGATGGGCTGCAATGGTGTCAAATCGTTAACGGGTCGTTGACGGGCTGAATTGGCACATCTCGTATGGGTCATGGGCTTAAATGGACCTGACACAAGTAGGCCTTATATGGGCCGGCCTGCTAATTCTTACTGGGCCGGCCTTTTTCACCGGAAGGCTTAAATGGATCCAAAATCTTGTGGGCCTTTAGCTGGGCCGGCCCGTTATGGTGGGCGAAATCTTGTGGGCCTTTAGCTGGGCTGGCCCATTATGGTCCGCAAAATCTTGTGGGCCTTTAGTTGGGCCGACCCGTTATGGTGGGCAAAATCTTGTGGGCCTTTAGCTGGGCCGGCCCATTATGGTCCGCAAAATCTTGTGGGCCTTTAGTTGGGCCGGCACATTTAACCTATATGGGCCTCTGTTGGGTCGTGCCACGTGTCGACGTATCATAGGCGCCTCCTCTCCAATGAATGGATGACATCTGTCCCAACGGTGAGCTGACACGTGTTTCCTCCGGCCAATGAGAATTTTACACGTGGAAAATCCTCATTGGTCCGGGCTGTTAGCGGGTTATCGGATCCAAAACCGGACCCGATAGCTTAACGGCGACCCGTTATGGTGGATGCCACATGTCGGTCACCCTTGACGAAAGCACTTCCATGACACGCCATTTATCGCCATGGAAGTGGACACTTCCGTGATGATAATTTTGGTAATGTCATGGAACACTTCTACGACAGCACAGGTATGACTATCTTGATTCTGTCATAAAATCGTCATGGATGTACATGCATGACAGAAAATGTGACCTACTGTGACAAACACGTATCATCACGGAAGTGTATTTTTTGTAGTGTATTGACTTTCGTGCATGCATAGGGAATCACAAATCTTAACACCAATATTCTTACTAAAGCATAATTACTCATCAACATAACTCACATATCACATCATCATATCTCAAAACTATTACTAAGAATCAAGTTTATTTTGTCCAACGATCTTCATGACCTTTTTTACTTTATCCTTCTTGGATATCTATCACTTTGGGACTAATTTTTGTATGTTGCTTTTCATAAGCTCAAACAAGTATAAGTGAAGATCATGAGCATAAAAAATTTCTTTCTCTCAAAATAATTTAAGTGAAGCAAGAGAGAATTTCTTCAAAATTTTACTAACTCTCAAATAAATCTATGTGAAGCAAGAGAGCATTTCTTCTAAAATAACTAAGCACACCGTACTCAAAAAGATATAAGTGAAGCACTGGAGCAAGTCCATAGCTCATAAAAGATTTAAGTGATGCATAGAGAGCAATTCTAACAAGTCATGATATAATTTTGGCTCTCTCAAATAGGTGTGTCCAGCAAGGATTGATGACTTAAAAAGCAAAATAAAACAAGCAAAGACTCGTATCATACAAGACGCTCCAAGAAAAACACATATCATGTGACGAATAAAAATATAGCTTCGAGTGAAATACTGATAGTCATTAGAAGAAAGAGGGGATGCCATTCGGGGGCATCCCCAAGCTTAGTTGGTTGCTCATTTTTGGATAAAATCTTGGGATGCCGGGGCATCCCCAAGCTTAGGCTCTTCTATCCTTCTTTCATCCATCGTAAGATAACCGAAAACTTGAAAACTTCAATCACACAAAACTCAACAAAACCTTCGTGAGATCCGTTAGTAAAAGAAAGCAAACCACTACTATAAGTGCTGTGTCAAACCAATTCACATTTTGTTTTTGTTTTATATCAACTGTATTCTAACTTTTCTATGGCAAAAACTCATCAAAGAAAACCATAGAGCCATCAAAATAAGCACACAACACACAGAAAACAAAATCTGTCAAAACAGAACAGTCTGTAGCAATCTGACACTTTCGAATACTTCTGAAACTCCAAAAATTCTGAAAAATTTATGACGACCTGGGTAATTTGTATATTGATCCTCTTCAAAAAGAATCAACTTAAAAGCATTCTCTGATTAAAAATGAGACACGTTTTTGTGACACCCAAAAAAAATTATTTGGCTTTAACAAACTTTTATTTGATTTGAGGGAGGTCATTTAAATTCTTCTTCAAAAAGACTCTCCTTCTCAAAAAAATTCTTTTATAACAAGTATTTTATTTTTGGTTCCATCCAAAACTTGATCCTTTGTCTTGGAGGTTTTTCCATCTTATGTTGACTCAACACAAATGTTTTTCATTTGGAAAGGTCTTGAAAATCTTTTCTTTTTAAAATAGCCCTATGGCTTATGGAGTGATCTTTTCCCCTTTCAAAATCTCCTTTTTGCCATGACATAAGTGGAAATCCCCTCCCAAAAGCCATCTCCCCTCTTTGTGTCAAGATAAACATCAAATCCAGCAAGTTGAACTCCCCCATGATTTTATTTCCATTTATTTTTTATCAAAATCTTTTTCTGTCCTCTATTTTGACCCTTGCAGATTTACAAAGGAACTACCATTTCTCCTTTGAGTTTTGCCTCCAAACAAATTTCCCTGGCTAGTCCTTAGATCCCTCAACCAAGATCCATGAAGATCCACTGGTCTCCAGTTCAAATATTTCAAATTGTGCTTGCTGCAAGTTTGGACCATTTTTGTCAAATTTGATGAAATTCATTTGTTTCCTTCTCCTAAAAATCTGAGAAAATTCAGGCAGCCTCTGGATGCATCGAGAGGTCACCTCACCAAGCCCCAGCTCCAGAAAAAAATTTCCTCATGCCAAATCATATCGTCGAACACCTGAAGGGCACTGTAACTGTCAAGTTCAGAAAGTTCAGAGATACAGTTTCAGAAAGCCTCTGTCGTTTTCTTCAGAACCTCTCCTCGATCTCGCCAGTAGCCGCGGTGGCGCCTTGCTCCCTGTTCCTTCCTTCTTATCCCTACGCCGCACGATCGCCTGGAAGCTTGCGGGCGTCGGCGACGAGCTGGTGGAGGTGCGCCTCCCCGTGAGTGGCAGCAGCAGCGCCCTTCGCGGCTGCCAGAGTGGCGCAGCGTTGGACGGCGCCGTCCAGCGCCGCCCAAGCCACCAAAGGCCACCGCATGGCCATCCACTCACCCATGCACGCTGCAGGGCCGTCGTCGTGAACTGGTAGGCGCGGAGCGCGCTCCCTGCCGCCTTCGTGCCCGTACGGCCGTTCCGTCGAGGGCCAGTGCATTACGCAAGCCCGACCGAGGTTTGAGCAGAGAAACGGCGCCAGTGATCCACCACGATGTTGCCTAGCCACCTAAACCCCCTGCCCAACCTCTGCCTCGCCGTAATTTCTCGCCGGCGTTATCCCGTTCACGGCCACCTCCTCGGATCGCCTATAAAAGGAGGCCCCGAGCTCGAACTCGAACCCGCACCATCTCTACACACCACTAGTACCACGCCAAGCCACTGGGCAGCCCCCGAGGGAGTCTTCTTCCCCAACTCCGGCCGCCTCGACCCGCTTCGGGATCCAGCACGATCCACTCCCGTGCGTGCACCCCTACCTCTCAGCTCATGCTAGTAGCCTCCTAGTGCATCCACCTCTCTGACCCGCGCATCAATTTGGAGTTTGCAGCACCCACCGGAGAGCTCCACCCTCGCCCGAACCACCGTCCGCCGGAGACATGGTCGCCGTCGACGTGGTGCTCGCCGCCGGTCAAGTCCACCACCCACCGACGCGGAAGGACGCCCTGAACCCGTAGGTACTCTCCGATCACCCTGCCTCGCCGTGGATCAACGCCGGCGACCACCGCAGCCTTCGGGCACCGGCGAGCTCGGTTGGATTTCGAACCTGACGGGTGGGACCCCCCCCCCCCCCCCGTCAGCCTCTCTTTCCTTTCCCTTCGAACCGTTTTCTGAAGGCGCCTTCGGGCAAAGTGTGTTTTCTCTCTGGGCTGACGTATTTCATACCGAATCGTTTTCTGTTTTCTCAAACAAGCCCCTGGATCTTTTCTGTTTCATCACAGATTAGTCCTTGGACTAAAACCCTTATATCTTTTAAACAAAAGATGCTTTTTGATTGATTCTTTTTCTGTCAGTCTTATATTTTTGTCTAGTTTTTTATAGTATTTATTTGGAAAAAATTTGGAACAATTTTTATACACGCAACGGTTTTCACGTTAGTATATGGTTTCGTTACACCGTAGGTTCCGGAGGAGGTGACGGAGCTGCGAACTTCGCCGAGCTAGACTCCGACTTCTCCGAACCAGGCAAGCATGTTTGAACCTTTGATATGATGGGTGTTTTGCATGTTTGCTTGAATGGTTTGTGCATGGCATATGAGCATCGGTGAGTGTTACGTTGCATGCAAGGCAACTAACTGTGTGCTTTGAAGTTTTACTGTGATCTCTTGATGAGAGGTGACCCGATCATGTGGTGACATGAGGGGAAGTAAGATGGTATTGTTGTAGCAAGCCAGTCTTATGTCATCCGATAAACTCCGACGTTAACGTGGACCGAGCCACGTTACCGTTCGTCCCCTCCCGTACTGCCACATGTTTTCTGCAAAGAATACGGTTTAGTAAGTTGCAAACCTCTTTCCTTGTACACACCAAATAGAGGGGCCGAGATGAGGGTTCCATGCCCCTGGATTAAAGCCAGTCATCCGGTCAGGGGGCATGGGTGTTTTCGGTTGGGACCGAGAGGGGGGCACCCCTTAGAGCGCGTGGTATAAATTTGATCCCATGCTACGCGAGGTTGTAGCCTCCCCGTCTCAAAGTTTTTCTTGAACGTTGTCTAGGGTGATTCCTGGCATCGGAATGTGGAATGGGTGTGTACTGGATAGATGAGTTTCTCCCAAAATACCGTAAACGGCACTAGTCCCCTGTGACTATTGAAATCCGTTGGCTGTGGTTAAGAGAACAAACTCTGCAGAGTCAAATCCTTCCGAGTCATCGCGTTCATGGTCAAGGACCGTGGCCAGCATATCCATATTCATGTCAGTCCCCGTGTCAGTTTCCGTGGAAATCTCGGTGAACAAGCTTGAGTGGTAAACTCTGTTGAATGTTATTCCTGTAGATGGACTAACCTTTTTATTATTTCGTACCTGAGTATTTCCTTGAAATGATTTAACTTCGTGAGCCACTGAATTATTGAGTTATGAAATATAAGCCCTTTATGTGATGTCGCTCAGACGTCCGACTGTGGCACCCTTGTCATTTACTTCCAATATAAGCCATTTATGTGATGTCGCTCAGACGTCCGACTGTGGCACCCTTGTCATTTACTTTCAATATAAGCCCTTTATGTGATGTCGCTCAGACGTCCGACTGTGGCACTCTTGTCATTTACTTTTGATATAAGCCCTTTATGTGATGTCGCTCAGACGTCCGACTGTGGCACTCTTGTCTTTTACTTTTGATATAAGCCCTTTATGTGATGTCGCTCAAACGTCCGACTGTGGCACGCACTGTCTTTTATATTCCATTATAAGCCCTTTATGTGGTGTCGCCTTGACGCCTGACTGCGGCATTGTTAATTTATTTGTATCCTTTCGAGGGGTCATTTCAGACACTCGTTTGGCATATCGTATTACTTTGGGATTTCGGGAGGACTACCGCCCGACATCCTTTTTAATTCCCATGCATAGCTATTTATGATCTGAGTGCGCAATTATTAATCTGTTCATATGCATCATGTTTGCATTTGTTATATCTTATGTCCAAACTGTCTTGCGAGTACTTTCATAGTACTCACCTGGCTTGTTGATTTGGCCAGATGTTGACGAAGGCGATCTCATGGATGAAGAGTTTGATAGTGAGTCCGACACCTAGAGGAGTCCCAGTCAGTCCCGCGCGATCTTGGATTTTGGTCACTTGTATTATGTACGCTTCCGCCACCCACAATAAGAGTCCTCGAGCCTCACTCCGACGCTTGAGGAGCTGTAAGATTTAGGAGTCATGTCACCCACTTCACTGTGACATATCCACCACCGCTTTTATTGCGAGTCAGTAGTTATGCCACCATACCCTTTGTGTCATATCCGCCTTTATGTTTAATATCGGCGTGCTTGTAATAAATTATTGAGCAGTCTCCACTCAACCTTGTATTATATCTAGTACTCCTGGATTTTTCTGTAATCAAGAAATTGTCTACCAGTGAGAAGGATTCTTCTCTACTGGTCCGTAAAAGGGATCGGTTTCTCAATAAGTGTTTTATTGGAAAATCGGTCGTGACAAGCTTGGTATCAGAGCCAGGCTGACTGTAGGAAGCCACTAGGTGCGATCGCTAATCGGTTATTAGCGTTTTTAGTGCCTTTTCAGCATTTTGCAAATGTAGCTATTTTCTGTTGGTCATCATAAATTTATGATTTGACTACTCAGAATTTTTGCCTACTTTTGTAGATGGCTGGCAGCGACTGCGAGACTCGGGTGTTCACTAATGTGCCCGAGGGGTTTGTCAAACTCCTCGTCTCCATCACCAAGCTCACGATCGGGCCAGCGACTCGTCCGGAGTTCACGCTTTACCAGCACAAGCTCAGCGACGACGTGTCTATGCACCAGGCCGTGGTACAATTCAAGGGAGGACGTTCTGCGTCTCGCCACTTCCGTTTTGTGGGAAGGGCCATGCCTACGGAGAGGCATGCCATGCAGATGGCCGCCCGCGAGGCGATAGCTCGTCTTCGGGATGTTCTTCCTACAATGAAGACTCGTCGCTACCGCTACCTCCCATGCCATGTGCCATATACTTGTCACTATGCATTCGCCTGCCATAGGGGAGAGAGGGATGAAGCTATCGAGATGCTTGTTGAGTATCTCAAAGCTCTGGAGGCAGCTTTCGACAACCTCGTGGACAATCTTGTGGCTGCCCGTAAGGACTTAGTTCGGGGTTGTTCTGCCAACAGGAGGGAGCTTCTCCACATGGCACCGCCACTGACTTTCGTCTCGTCCTCAGCATCCTATTCACCTGCCATTTTGGCCACCGCTCGCCGTCTGCCTACCACTGAGGAGTTCGACCAGGTCATTGCTCCTACTCCAGTCAGAGCTGCACCGCCTGCCGCACCCACACCACCGCCTGCCGCACCCGCGCCATCGCCTCAACGCAGTGCTACGCGCCTGGAGCCTATTAGGGAAGAGGTGGAGGTTGAGTCTCCTGCGCTGCTGGGTCTTACCCTCGGCAGGCAGAAGGACATCTTCACCATCTCCGACTGAGTGCGCCTAGCAGCCGTGGGTTGTACCCGCTTGTATGATATGTTTTATATGTACATAGGTTTGTTGAGAAGTAGTTGTGTACGCACATCCTGAGTGCTGTGTTGTATATTTACGTATCGCGTGTAAGATATGTACTGAGCAGTCCTTCTCCGTGCGCAATCAAATATTTTCTTGAAAAATCTTGAGGTCTTTTAAATTTTTGCCTTTGCAAAATTTTCCTTGTGCCACACAGTTCTTCTCATGAGTTTTGCGAAATAATACCCCATAGTGGAAAATGTCTCGTCCGTGGACTCGTTCCATGCCAAATCCATCGGGAGAGGTTTATGGAACACAGACAAGCAACAACTTCACACAGGGGCAGTCTAGTCAGCAGGACAGCGAGGCAGCATTATCTCAAGTATGCCGCCTTTTCGAACAAAGCCAACAGCAACACCAAGAAATGATGAATCACGTCATCAATATGGGAAATCACCATGAGCCATACCAACCGCACTCCAAGTTGTCTGAACTACAGAAGACACGCCCTCCAACGTTCGCTCACACTGATAGGCCACTTGAAGCCGATGATTGGCTTCGAGACATCGAAAGAAAGTTGATTATTGCTCAATGTTCAGATCATGAGAAGGTGCTTTATGCACCTCACTACCTCACTGGAGCAGCTGCCGCATGGTGGGAAAATTTCCTACACATGCACCCCAGTGAACATAACATCACCTGGGAAGAGTTTAAGGAAGGTTTTCGTGGGGCGCACATCCCCAGGAGCATTATAAAGATCAAGAAAAGGGAGTTTGATGACCTCAAGCAGAGAGGCATGACAGTGACTGAATACAACAGTCAGTTTACCCAACTATCTCCTTATGCCTACGATGAGCATATGACTGAGAATAAAAGGATGGAAAAAAATTTGGACGGCCTGGCACCAGCACTAAAATGCCAACTGGTCGTACACACTTTTCCCGATTTCAAAACTCTGGTTGAAAAGGCTATTACATTGGAGAATGAGCGCCGCAGCCTGGAGGATATTCGCAAGCGAAAAAGGGACAAGACGGCTCATGCTCGAAGCAACCGGAGCAAGACTGATGTTCAGAGGAATGAAGCGAGAAAATCCACGACCACTGCTCTAAGGCCAACCAGACAGTTTCATTCAAGGGACAAGGACTTTACATACCGTCCAGGTGTCACTTGCTATGCTTGTGGAGAGGAAGGGCACTATGCCAAACAGTGCCCAAAACCAAGGAACTCGGCACCCAAGCCGAACAATGGTGGAATTAATCCAGCCCCCAGGCGTAACAATTTCAATCCCAACAACAATCACAAGAAGGGTCACCTGAACCATGTGACCAAGGAAGAAGCACAGAATGCCCCAGATATCGTGCTCGGTACGTTCCCTGTCAACACAATACCTGCCACGGTTTTGTTTGATTCTGGAGCTTCTCACTCGTTCATTTCGAAGAGTTTTGTTTTGCAACATGGTTTTCCGATACTTTCTTTGGAAAAGTCTATGATCATCAAGTCCCCCGGGAATAAGCAGATCACTCAGAGTTACTGCCAAGGGGTGATTATTGAGTTTGAAGGACTAAAGTTTCAGGCAAATCTCATCGTGTTGGAAAATAAAGGACTGGATGCTATCCTAGGAATGGACTGGTTAACCACCAACAAGGGATTTATTGGCTGTTTCAATCGGACTGTAATCCTCACTCACCATCACGGCAAGACAATAAAAGTTACAGCTCAAGAGAGACCACGGTCACGGCAACCAAAGTTGAACAAGGTGGACATTTCAGAATTGAGAAAAGTTCCAGTGGTTTGTGAGTTTCCCGACGTATTTCCTGAAGAACTACCAGGCATGCCACCAGACCGAGAGATAGAGTTCAGCATTGAACTAGCACCTAGCACCACCCCCATTTATAAGAAACCTTATAGAATGGCACCCTCCGAGTTGGTAGAATTAAAGAAGCAAATAAAAGGATTACTGGACAAAGGGTTTATTCGAGCCAGCTCCTCACCTTGGGGTTCACCAGTATTATTCGCCAAGAAAAAGGATGGGACACTGAGATTGTGTATAGACTATCGAGCTCTCAATATGGTCACCATCAAAAACAAATATCCGATGCCACGGATAAATGATTTGTTTGACCAGCTCGCACAAGCCAAGGTGTTCTCAAAAATTGATTTAAGATCGGGATATCATCAATTAAAAGTACGGACAGAAGATATCCCTAAGACAGCATTCACCTCCAGATACGGATTATATGAGTTCACAGTGATGCCGTTTGGACTGACGAACGCCCCCGCATATTTCGTCCACCTCATGAACAAAGTGTTTATGAAATTCATGGACAAATTTGTTGTGGTGTTCATTGACGATATTCTGGTATACTCAAGGACACCAGAAGAACATGCTGAACATCTCAGAATTATATTGGGAGAATTAAGGGAACATCAATTGTACGCCAAATTTAGCAAATGTGAATTTTGGCTAAGACAAGTTGGTTTTCTAGGCCATATATTGACCCAAGAAGGCGTGGCCGTAGACCCAGAAAAGGTCAAAGCCATACTTGACTGGAAACCACCAGCCAGCGTAACAGATGTACGGAGTTTCCTAGGAATGGCTGGTTATTACCGAAGGTTTATTGAAGGATTCTCCACTGTGGCAAAGCCAATGACACAGTTACTCAAGAAAGATAAGAAATTTGTATGGGCTGAAGCGTGCGCGAAAAGCTTCCAAGAACTCAAGAGGAAACTAACAATAGCACCGGTTTTGGTTGTGCCGGACATACACAAGAGTTTTGAAGTGTATTGTGACGCATCCCGGAAGGGCCTCGGGTGCGTATTGATGCAGGACGGCAAAGTTGTCGCATATGCTTCCAGGCAACTACGGAAGCATGAAGAAAATTATCCTACTCATGACTTGGAGCTAGCAGCAGTCATCCATGCACTCAAAGAGTGGAGGCACTTTTTGCTGGGAAATCGTTGTGAAATATATACGGACCATAAAAGCCTTAAATATATTTTCACGCAGCCAGAGCTCAATTTACGACAACGACGCTGGTTGGAATTAGTCAAGGACTATGATGTCGGCATTCACTACCATCCAGGGAAGGCAAATGTAGTGGCAGATGCTCTTAGTCGGAACCCCAGCTCGGGCAACGACAGTCCACAGAACTTGAGGCCTGAGTTTCAGCAGGAGTTCGCTAAACTCAACATGGGGATAGTCTCTGAGGGCAACGTATCAAATCTGGAGATACATCCCACCCTAATGGAACAAATTAAGAAGGCCCAGCATGGACATCCCAGCATCGAAGGTATAAAGAGAAAAATGAGCCTTGGCAAGGCCTCAGAGTTCCTCATAGACAATGAGGGAGTATTATGGTACGGGGACAGACTTTGCGTACCAAACATTGAGAACCTTAAACGGCAAATCCTAACCGAAAGCCACACTGCCCCATATTCAATCCACCCTAGAGGAACCAAAATGTACAAAGACATTCAGGAAAGATTTTGGTGGCATGGTATGAAAAGGGATATAGCCGCATTCATTGCTTGTTGTGATTCGTGTCAGCGCATTAAAGCCGAGCATCAAAAGCCAGCAGGGCTACTACAGCCCAACAGGATACCTGAGTGGAAATGGGATGAAATTGGAATGGATTTTATCATCGGACTATCTCGATCACAACGCGGAAATGATGCTATATGGATCATCACAGATAGGCTAACCAAGGTGGCACATTTCATTCCCGTGAAGACGACCTACTCCACTCAGAGGCTTGCTAAGCTTTATCTCTCCCGTATAGTTTGTCTGCATGGAGTCCCAAAGACTATAATATCCGACCGAGGCACTCAATTTGTCTCTAAATTTTGGGATCACTTACAACAAGCTCTGGGCACGCAACTAGCTTTCAGTACAGCGTACCACCCCCAGACTGATGGACAAACGGAACGCGTGAACCAAATCCTAGAGGACATGCTGAGAGCCTGTGTTCTCACCTATGGAACCAGTTGGGAGGAAAGTTTGCCATATGCCGAGTTCGCATACAACAACAGTTACCAAGCCAGCTTACAAATGGCACCTTTTGAAGCATTATACGGACGGAGGTGTCGTACCCCACTAAATTGGTCAGAAATAGGTGACAGTCGTATCTTCGGCCCAGACATGCTCAAGGAAGCCGAGGAGAAAGTTAAACAGATCAGGGACAGACTCAAGACAGCTCAAAGCCGACAAAAGAGCTATTACGATCGAAAACATCGTGAGGTCAGCTTTGAACCCGGTGATTACGTATACCTACGAGTGTCTCCTATGAGGGGCCTACAATGGTTCAAAATTAAGGGGAAGCTAGCCCCAAGATTTATTGGACCCTTCTGTGTAATTGCACGAAGAGGCATAGTAGCCTACCAGCTAGACCTACCCAAAGAGCTGTCAGACGTCCACGACGTGTTCCACGTCTCACAGTTGAGAAAATGTGTGAGCAACCCGGAAAAACATGTATCTCATGAAAGCATAGACGTGCAACCAAACCTCACCTACAGAGAGCGGCCAGTAAAAATATTGGAAGAGTCTGAAAGGAGAACCCGTCAGAAAACAACTAAATTTTTCAAGGTTCAGTGGAGCAATCACACCGAGGATGAAGCAACATGGGAGAGAGAGAGGATTTTCTTCAGGCAGAGTACCCACATCTATTTGAGGATCAGCTGAAATCTCGGGGACGAGATTTTTCCTAAGGGGGTAGGTGTTGTGACACCCAAAAAAAATTTATTTGGCTTTAACAAACTTTTATTTGATTTGAGGGAGGTCATTTAAATTTTTCTTCTAAAAGACTCTCCTTCTCAAAAAATTTCTTTTATAACAAGTATTTTATTTTTGGTTCCATCCAAAACTTGATCCTTGGTCTTGGAGGTTTTTCCATCTTATGTTGACTCAACACAAATGTTTTTCATTTGGAAAAGCTCTTGAAAATCTTTTCTTTTTAAAATAGCCCTATGGCTTATGGAGTGATCTTTTCCCCTTTCAAAATCTCCTTTTTTCCATGACATAAGTGGAAATCCCCTCCCAAAAGCCATCTCCCCTCTTTGTGTCAAGATAAACTTCAAATCCAGCAAGTTGAACTCCCCCATGATTTTATTTCCATTTATTTCTTATCAAAATCTTTTTCTGTCCTCTATTTTGACCCTTGGACATTTACAAAGGAACTACCATTTCTCCTTTGAGTTTTGCCTCCAAACAAATTTCCCTGGCTAGTCCTTAGAGCCCTCAACCAAGATCCATGAAGATCCACTGGTCTCCAGTTCAAATATTTCAAATTGTGCTTGCTGCAAGTTTGGACCATTTTTGTCAAATTTGATGAAATTCATTTGTTTCCTTCTCCTAAAAATCTGAGAAAATTCAGGCAGCCTCTGGATGCATCGAGAGGTCACCTCACCAAGCCCCAGCTCCAGAAAAAAATTTCCTCATGCCAAATCATATCGTCGAACACCTGAAGGGCACTGTAACTGTCAAGTTCAGAAAGTTCAGAGATACAGTTTCAGAAAGCCTCTGTCGTTTTCTTCAGAACCTCTCCTCGATCTCGCCAGTAGCCGCGGTGGCGCCTTGCTCCCTGTTCCTTCCTTCTTATCCCTGCGCCGCACGATCGCCTGGAAGCTTGCAGGCGTCGGCGATGAGCTGGTGGAGGTGCGCCTCCCCGTGAGTGGCAGCAGCAGCGCCCTTTGCGGCTGCCAGAGTGGCGCAGCGTTGGACGGCGCCGTCCAGCGCCGCCCAAGCCACCAGAGGCCACCGCGTGGCCATCCACTCACCCATGCACGCTGCAGGGCCGTCGTCGTGAACTGGTAGGCGCGGAGCGCGCTCCCTGCCGCCGTCGTGCCCGTACGGCCGTTCCGTCGAGGGCCAGTGCATTACGCAAGCCCGACCGAGGTTTGAGCAGAGAAACGGCGCCAGTGATCCACCACGATGTTGCCTAGCCACCTAAACCCCCTGCCCAACCTCTGCCTCGCCGTAATTTCTCGCCGGCGTTATCCCGTTCACGGCCACCTCCTCGGATCGCCTATAAAAGGAGGCCCAGAGCTCGAACTCGAACCCGCACCATCTATACACACCACTAGTACCACGCCAAGCCACTGGGCAGCCCCCGAGGGAGTCTTCTTCCCCAACTCCGGCCGCCTCGACCCGCTTCGGGATCCAGCACGATCCACTCCCGTGCGTGCACCCCGACCTCTCAGCTCATGCCAGTAGCCTCCTAGTGCATCCACCTCTCTGACCCGCGCATCAATTTGGAGTTTGCAGCACCCACCGGAGAGCTCCACCCTCGCCCGAACCACCGTCCGCCGGAGACAGGGTCGCCGTCGACGTGGTGCTCGCCGCCGGTCAAGTCCACCACCCACCGACGCGGAAGGACGCCCTGAACCCGTAGGTACTCTCCGATCACCCTGCCTCGCCGTGGATCAATGCCGGCGACCACCGCAGCCTTCGGGCACCGGCGAGCTCGGTTGTATTTTGAACCTGACGGGTGGGACCCCCCCCCCCCGTCAGCCTCTCTTTCCTTTCCCTTCGAACCGTTTTCTGAAGGCGCCTTCGGGCAAAGTGTGTTTTCTCTCTGGCTGACGTATTTCATACCGAATCGTTTCCTGTTTTCTCAAACAAGCCCCTGGATCTTTTCTGTTTCATCACAAATTAGTCCTTGGACTAAAACCCTTATATCTTTTAAACAAAAGATGCTTTTTGATTGATTCTTTTTCTGTCAGTCTTATATTTTTGTATAGTTTTTTATAGTATTTATTTGGAAAAAATTTGGAACAATTTTTATACACGCAACGGTTTTCACGTTAGTATACGGTTTCGTTACACCATAGGTTCCGGAGGAGGTGACGGAGCCGCGAACTTCGCCGAGCTAGACTCCGACTTCTCCGAACCAGGCAAGCATGTTTGAACCTTTGATATGATGGTTGTTTTGCATGTTTTCTTGAATGGTTTGTGCATGGCATATGAGCATCGGTGAGTGTTACGTTGCATGCAAGGCAACTAACTGTGTGCTTCGAAGTTTTACTGTGATCTCTTGATGAGAGGTGACCCGATCGTGTGGTGACATGAGGGGAAGTAAGATGGTATTGTTGTAGCAAGCCAGTCTTATGTCATCCGATAAACTCCGATGTTAACGTGGACCGAGCCACGTTACCGTTCGTCCCCTCCTGTACTGCCACATGTTTTCTGCAAAGAATACAGTTTAGTACGTTGCAAACCTCTTTCCTTGTACACACCAAATAGAGGGGCCGAGATGAGGGTTCCATGGCCCTGGATTAAAGCCAGTCATCCGGTCAGGGGGCATGGGTGTTTTCGGTTGGGACCGAGAGGGGGGCACCCCTTAGAGCGCGCGGTATAAATTTGATCGCATGCTACGCGAGGTTGTAGCCTCCCCGTCTCAAAGTTTTTCTTGAACGTTGTCTAGGGTGATTCCTGGCATCGGAATGTGGAATGGGTGTGTACTGGATAGATGAGTTTCTCCCAAAATACCGTAAACGGAACTAGTCCCCTGTGACTACTGAAATCCGTTGGCTGTGGTTAAGAGTACAAACTCTGCAGAGTCAAATCCTTCCGAGTCATCGCGTTCATGGTCAAGGACCGTGGCCAGCATATCCCTATTCATGTCAGTTTCCGTGGAAATCTCGGTGAACAAGCTTGAGTGGTAAACTCTGTTGAATGTTATTCCTGTAGATGGACTAACCTTTTTATTATTTCGTACCTGAGTATTTCCTTGAAATGATTTAACTTCGTGAGCCACTGAATTATTGAGTTATGAAATATAAGCCCTTTATGTGATGTCGCTCAGACGTCCGACTGTGGCACCCTTGTCATTTACTTCCAATATAAGCCCTTTATGTGATGTCGCTCAGACGTCCGACTGTGGCACCCTTGTCATTTACTTTCAATATAAGCCCTTTATGTGATGTCGCTCAGACGTCCGACTGTGGCACTCTTGTCATTTACTTTTGATATAAGCCCTTTATGTGATGTCGCTCAGACGTCCGACTGTGGCACTCTTGTCTTTTACTTTTGATATAAGCCCTTTATGTGATGTCGCTCAAACGTCCGACTGTGGCACGCACTGTCTTTTATATTCCATTATAAGCCCTTTATGTGGTGTCGCCTTGACGCCCGACTGCGGCATTGTTAATTTATTTGTATCCTTTCGAGGGGTCATTTCAGACACTCGTTTGGCATATCGTATTACTTTGGGATTTCGGGAGGACTACCGCCCGACATCCTTTTTAATTCCCATGCATAACTATTTATGATCTGAATGCGCAATTATTAATCTGTTCATATGCATCATGTTTGCATTTGTTATATCTTATGTCCAAACTGTCTTGCGTGTACTTTCATAGTACTCACCTGGCTTGTTGATTTGGCCAGATGTTGATGAAGGCGATCTCATGGATGAAGAGTTTGATAGTGAGTCCGACGCCTAGAGGAGTCCCAGTCAGTCCCGCGCGATCCTGGATTTTGGTCACTTGTATTATGTACGCTTCCGCCACCCACAATAAGAGTCCTCGAGCCTCACTCCGACGCTCGAGGAGCTGTAAGATTTAGGAGTCATGTCACCCACTTCACTGTGACATATCCACCACCGCTTTTATTGCGAGTCAGTAGTTATGCCACCATACCCTTTGTGTCATATCCGCCTTTATGTTTAATATCGGCGTGCTTGTAATAAATTGTTGAGCAGTCTCCGCTCAACCTTGTATTATATCTAGTACTCCTGGATTTTTCTGTAATCAAGAAATTTTCTACCAGTGAGAAGGATTCTTCTCTACTGGTCCGTAAAAGGGATCGGTTTCTCAATAAGTGTTTTATTGGAAAATCGGTCGTGACAGTTTTCGTGAGCGCAAAGTTTCTGTTTTTCAGCAAGGTCAAACAACTATCACCCAAAGTAATCATAAAGGATTTACTTGGCCCAAACACTAATTTAAACACCAAAAACACAATCATAACAGTAGAATAATTGTGCTAAAACTCAAGAATAGAAAGCAAAAATCAAAAATAAATTTTATTCATTGGGTTGCCTCCCAACAAGCGTTATAGTTCTACGCCCTTAGCTAGGCATAAAGCAAGGATCTAAGTCTTGTCATCCTTGTTTTGAGATCCATAAGATGCTCTCATGATTGATTCATATGGTGGCCTAATTTTTTTCTAGGAAAGTGTTCCATACCCTTCCTCAAAGGAAATTGGAACTTAATATTGCCTTCTTTCATATCAATCACGGCACCAATAGTGCGTAAAAACGGTCTACCAAGAATAATAGGACAAGACGGGTTGCAATCAATCAAGAACAATAAAACCTATGGGCACATAATTCCTATTTGAAATAATAAGAACATCATTAATTCTCCCCATAGGCTTTTTAATAGTAGAATCCGCCAAGTGCAAATTCAAAGAACATTCTTCAAGATTGGTAAGACCAAGCACATCACATAAAGATTTAGGAATAGTAGAAACACTAGCACCCAAGTCACAAAAAGCAAAACACTCATAATTTTTAATCTTGACTTTGATAGTAGGTTCCCATTCATCATGCAATTTTCTAGGAATTGAAACTTCTATTTCCAATTTTTCTTCCAAAGCTTTCATCATAGCATCAACAATATGTTTAGTAAAAGCTTTATTTTGTTCATAAGCATGGGGTGAATTTATCATAGATTGCAACAAATAAATACAATCAATCAAAGAGTAACTATCATAATTAAAGTCTTTGTAATCCAAAATAGTGGGCACATCACTAGTTAAAGTCTTGACCTCTACAAACCCACTTTCATCAATTTTTTCAACAAGATTTTCACCCTCCGAAATATTGGGACACCTTCTAGCTAAAGTTGACTCTTCTCCAGTCCCTTTTTCAACAATTTTAACTTTACTAAACAAGGAATCGATACAAGAAACACCAATCATTTTAAGATCTTCATCACTTTTGCAAGAATAATCACTAGAAAAAGCTTTCTCTAAAAACTCTCTTTTAGCTCTAAGCATAGTAGTTCTTTTCTTACTTTCATCCATAGAAACATAAAGAGCTTTAATTGATTCATCAACCTTAGGCACAAAAAAATTCAACTTGAGATTTTCAACATCAAGAGCAATTCTATCAACACTTCTAGACAAATCATCAATCTTATTCAACTTTTCTTCTATGGAAGTGTTGAAAACTTTTTGTGTGTTGATAAATTCTTTAATATTATTCTCAAGATCAGAGGTGTTCCTATTATTATTGTAAGATTGATTTCCATAGGAATTACCATAATTATTAGAGGAATTACTAGGAAAAGGCCTAGGATTAAAATTACCTGTATAAGCATTGTTGTTGAAATTATTTCGAGAGATAAAATTCACATATATGGCATCACTATTTTGCTCAATCAAAGTAGATAAAGGAATATCACTAAAATCAATAGGAGCACTTTTACTAGCAACCAATTTCATAAGAGCATCAACTTTTTCACTCAAAGAAGAAATTTCTTCAATCGAATTAACTTTTTTACTAGTAGGAGCTCTTTCGGTATGCCATTGTGAATAATTTGCCATGATATTATCAAGCAATTTGGTGGCTTCACCCAAAGTAATTTCCATAAAAGTACCACCCGCGGCGGAATCTAAAAGATTACGAGAAACAAAATTCAAACCCGCATAAAAATTTTGTATGATCATCCAAAGATTTAACCCATGAGTTGGGCAATTCCTTAGCATCATTTTCATCCTTTCCCAAAATTGTGCAACATGCTCATGTTCAAGTTGCTTGAAATTCATGATCTGGGTTCTAAGGGAAATAATTTTTGCGGGCGTAAAATACTTAGTGATAAAAGCATCTTTGCACTTATTCCAAGAATCGATACTTTGCGAGGCAAAGAAGAGAACCAAATTTTTGCAGAATCACGCAAAGAAAATGGAAATAATTTCATCTTCACCACATCATTGTCCACATCTTTTTTCTTTTGCATATCGCATAATTCCACGAAGGTATTAAGATGGGACGCGGCATCCTCATTAGGAGTACCAGAAAATTGATCTTTCAAAACAAGATTCAGCAAAGCAGTATTAATATCACAAGACTCCGCCAGAAATTCCGTGAACGGGAGAAAATTGTAATAGATTAAATAAATAGATAACAAATAAAATAAAGTGCAGCAAAGTATTTTTGTATTTTTGGTTTAATAGATCTGAATAAAAATGCAAAGGAAAAGTAGATCGCAAAGCAAATATATGAGAAAGAAGACCTGGGGGCCGTAGGTTTCACTAGTGGCTTCTCTCGAGAAAAATAGCAAATGGTGGGTAAACAAATTACTATTGGGCAATTGATACAACTTCAAATAATTATGACGATATCCAGGTAATGATCAGTACATAGGCATCACGTCCAAGATTAGTAGACCGACTCCTGCCTGCATCTACTACTATTACTCCACACATCGACCGCTATCCAGCATGCATCTAGTGTATTAAGTTCATGGAAAAACGGAGTAATGCAATAAGAACGATGACATGATGTAGACAAGATCTATCTATGTAGAGATAGACCCCATCGTTTTATCCTTAGTAGCAATGATACATGTGTTGGGGATCGTAGCAGAATTTTAAAATTTCCTACGCATCACCAAGATCCATCTATGGAGTATACTAGCAACGAGGGGAAAGGAGTGCATCTACATACCCTTGTAGATCGCGAGCGGAAGCGTTCCAATGAACGGGGTTGATGGAGTCGTACTCGCCGTGATCCAAATCACCGATGACCGAGTGCCGAACGGACGGCACCTCCGCGTTCAACACACGTACGGACCAGCGATGTCTCCTCCTTCTTGATCCAGCAAGGGGGAAGGAGAGGTTGATGGAGATCCAGCAGCATGACAGCGTGGTGGTGGAAGTAGCGGGGATCTCGGCAGGGCTTCGCCAAGCTTCTGCGAGAGGGAGAGGTGTTGCAGGGGGAGAGGGAGGCGCCAGGGGCTGTGGTGCTGCTGCCCTCCCTCCCCCACTATATATAGGTCCCCTGGGGGGGCGCTGGCCCTGGGAGATCAGATCTCCAAGGGGGGGCGGCGGCCAAGGGGGAAGGGGGTGGCTTCCCCCCCAAGCCAAGTGGGGCGCCCCCCACCCCCAGGGTTTCCAACCCTAGGCGCAGGGGGAGGCCCAAGGGGGGGCGCCCCAGCCCACTAAGGGCTGGTTCCCTTCCCACTTCAGCCCATGGGGCCCTCCGGGATAGGTGGCCCCACCCGATGGACCCCCGGGACCCTTCCGGTGGTCCCGGTACAATACCGATAACCCCCGAAACTTTCCCGGTGGCCGAAACTGGACTTCCTATATATAATTCTTTACCTCCGGACCATTACGGAACTCATCGTGACGTCCGGGATCTCATCCGGGACTCCGAACAACTTTCAGGTTTCCGCATACTAATATCTCTACAACCCTAGCGTCACCGAACCTTAAGTGTGTAGACCCTACGGGTTCGGGAGACATGCAGACATGACCGAGATGCCTCTCCGGTCAATAACCAACAGCGGGATCTGGATACCCATGTTGGCTCCCACATGTTCCACGATGATCTCATCGGATGAACCACGATGTCGAGGATTCAATCAATCCCGTATACAATTCCCTTTGTCAATCGGTACTTTACTTGCCCGAGATTCGATCGCCGGTATCCCAATACCTTGTTCAATCTCGTTACCGGCAAGTCACTTTACTCGTACAGTAATGCATGATCCCGTGGCTAACTCCTTAGTCACATTGAGCTCATTATGATGATGCATTACCGAGTGGGCCCAGAGATACCTCTCCGTCATACGGAGTGACAAATCCCAGTCTCGATCCGTGCCAACTCAACAGACACTTTCGGAGATACCCGTAGTGTACCTTTATAGTCACCCAGTTACGTTGTGACGTTTGGCACACCCAAAGTACTCCTACGGTATCCGGGAGTTGCACGATCTCATGGTCTAAGGAAATGATACTTGACATTGGAAAAGCTCTAGCAAACGAACTACACGATCTTTGAGCTATGCTTAGGATTGGGTCTTGTCCATCACATCATTCTCCTAATGATGTGATCCCGTTATCAATGACATCCAATGTCCATAGTCAGGAAACCATGACTATCTGTTGATCAACGAGCTAGTCAACTAGAGGCTTACTAGGGACACGTTGTGGTCTATGTATTCACACATGTATTACGATTTCCGGATAACACAATTATAGCATGAACAATAGACAATTATCATGAACAAAGAAATATAATAATAACCATTTATTATTGCCTCTAGGGCATATTTCCAACAACATGCGTGTCGTTTTCCTTTCTGTCACTGGGATCAAGCGTCGTAAGATCGAACCCACTACCGGGCACCTCTTCCCATTGCAAGATAAATAGATCAAGTTGGACAAACAAAACCCAAATATCAGAGGAGAAATACGAGGCTATAAGCAATCATGCATATAAGAGATCAAAGAAACTCAAATAACTTTCATGGATATAAAAAGATATGACTGGTCATAAACTCAAAGTTCATCAAATCCCAACAAACACACCGCAAAAAGAGTTGCATCATATGGATATCCAAGAGACCATTGTCTTGAGAATTCAGCGAGAGAGAGGAAGCCATCTAGCTACTAACTACGGACCCGTAGGTCTACAAAGAATTACTCACGCATCATAGGAGAGAGGCACCAATGGAGATTGTGAACCCCATCCGAGATGGTGTCTAGATTGGATCTGGTGGTTCTGGACTCTGTGGCGGTTGGATGAATATTTCTCGACTCCCATAGGGTTTCTGGAATATTGGGGTATTTATAGAGCAAAGAGGCGGTCAGGGGGGCACCCGAGGTGGGCACAACCCACCAGGGCGCGCCTGTGCCTCCTGGCGCGCCCTGGTGGGTTGTCCCCTCCTCGGGACTCCCCCTAGGTGCCACCAGGGCCCAATATCTTCCTTCTGATCCATTAAAATTCTCCGTGAAGTTTCGTTGCGTTTGGACTCCGTCTGATATTGATTTCCTGCGATGTAAAAAACCTGCAAAAAACAGCAACTGACACTTGGCACTATGTCAATAGGTTAATACCAAAAAAATGATATAAAATGATTATAAAACATCCAAGGTTGATAATAAAACAGCATGGAACAATCAAAAATTATAGATACATTGGAGACGTATCAAGGGGGTGCGGGAGGCCACCGAGGTGGGCACAACCCACCTGGGCGCGCCTGGGCCCCCAGGCGTGCCCTAGTGGGTTGTGCCCCCTCGGGGCACCCCCCAGGTGCTGCTCTGGCCCATCTTGGGTGTTCTGGTCCATAAAAAATCTAAAGCAAGTTTCGCAGTGTTTGGACTTCGTTTGATATTGATTTCCTGCGATGTAAAAACAAGCAAAAAACAGCAACTGGCACTGGGCACTGGGTCAATAGGTTAGTCCCAAAAAATGATATAAAGTTGCTATAAATGATTGTAAAACATCCAAGAATGATAATATAACAGCATGAATACTTCATAAATTATAGATACGTTGGAGACGTATCACTGTCTACAAAGCTCGACTTGTTGCGAAAGGTTTTCGACAAGTTCAAGGAGTTAACTACGATGAGACCTTCTCACCCGTAGCGATGCTTATGTCTGTCCGAATCATGTTAGCAATTGCCGCATTTTATGATTATGAAATTTGGCAAATGGATGTCAAAACTGCATTCCTTAATGGATATCTTAAAGAAGATTTGTACATGATGCAACCAGAAGGTTTTGCCAATCCTAATGGTTCTAACAAAGTGTGCAAGCTCCAGCGATCCATTTATGGACTGGTGCAAGCATCTCGGGGTTGGAATATACGCTTTGATAGTGTGATCAAAGCATATGGTTTTATACAGACTTTTGGAGAAGTCTGTATTTACAAGAAAGTGAGTGGGAGCTCTGTAGCATTTCTAATATTATATGCGGATGACATATTGTTGATTGGAAATAATACAGAATTTCTGGATAGCACAAAAGGATACTTGAATAAGAATTTTTCAATGAAAGACCTCGGTGAAGCTGCTTATATATTGGGCATCAAGATCTATAGAGATAGATCAAGACGCTTAATTGGACTTTCACAAAGCACATACCTTGATAAAGTTTTGAAGAAGTTCAAAATGGATCAGTCAAAGAAAGGGTTCTTGCCTGTGTTACAAGGTGTGAAGTTGAGTCAGACTCAATGCCCGACCACTGCAGAAGATAGTGAGAAAATGAAAGTCATTCCCTATGCCTCAGCCATAGGTTCTATCATGTATGCAATGTTGTGTACCAGACCTGATGTGTGCCTTGCTATAAGTTTAGCAGGGAGGTACCAAAGTAATCCTGGAGTGGATCACTGAACAGCGGTCAAGAACATCGTGAAATACCTGAAAAGGACTAAGGATATGTGTCTCGTTTATGGAGGTGACAAAGAGCTTGTCGTAAATGGCTACGTTGATGCAAGCTTTGACACTGATCCGAATGACTCTAAGTCGCAAACTGGATACATATTTATATTGAATGGTGGAGCTGTCAGTTGGTGCAGTTCCAAGCAGTGCGTCGTGGCAGGATCTACGTGTGAAGCGGAGTACATAGCTGCTTTGGAAGCAGCAAATGAAGGAGTCTGGATGAAGGAGTTCATATCCGATCTAGGTGTAATACCTAGTGCATCAGGTCCAATGAAAATCTTTTGTGACAATACTAGAGCAATAGCCTTGGCGAAGGAATCCAGATTTCACAAGAGAACCAAACACATCAAGAGACGCTTCAATTCCATCCGCGATCAAGTCAAGGAGGGAGACATAGAGATTTGCAAAATACATATGAATCTGAATGTTGCAGACCCGTTGACTAAGCCTCTTCCACGAGCAAAACATGATCAGCACCAAGACTTACTACCTAGTGCATCGGGTCCAATGAAAATCTTTTGTGACAATACTGGAGCAATAGCCTTGGCGAAGGAATCCAGATTTCACAAGAGAACCAAACACATCAAGAGACGCTTCAATTCCATCCGCGATCAAGTCAAGGAGGGAGACATAGAGATTTGCAAAATACATACGAATCTGAATGTTACAGACCCGTTGACTAAGCCTCTTCCACGAGCTAAACATTATCAGCACCAAGACTCCATGGATGTTAGAATCATTACTATGTAATCTAGATTATTGACTCTAGTGCAAGTGGGAGACTGAAGGAAATATGCCCTAGAGGCAATAATAAATTTGTTATTTATATTTCCTTATATCATGATAAATGTTTATTATTCATGCTAGAATTGTATTAACCGAAAACTTAGTACATGTGTGAATACATAGACAAAACTGAGTGTCCCTAGTATGCCTCTACTTGACTAGCTCGTTAATCAAAGATGGTTAAGTTTCCTGACCACAGACATGTGTTGTCATTTGATGAATGGGTTCTCATCATTAGAGAATGATGTGATGGACAAGACCCATCCATTAGCTTAGCATTATGATCATTTAGTTTTATTGCTATTGCTTTCTTCATGACTTATACATATTCCTCTGACTATGAGATTATGCAACTCCTGAATACCGGAGGAACACCTTGTGTGCTATCAAACATCACAACGTAACTGAGTGATTATAAAGATGCTCTACAGGTGTCTCCGAAGGTGTTTGTTGGGTTGGCATAGATCAAGATTAGGATTTTTCACTCCGTGTATCGGAGAGGTATCTCTAGGCCCTCTCGGTAATGCACATCACTATAAGCCTTGCAAGCAATGTGACTAATGAGTTAGTTGCGGGATGATGCATTAGGGAACGAGAGAGACTTGCCGGTAACGAGATTGAACTAGGTATGATGATACCGACGATCAAATCTCGGGCAAGTAACATACCGATGACAAAGGGAATGACGTATGTTGTTATGCGGTTTGACCGATAAAGATCTTCGTAGAATATGTAGGAACCAATATGAGCATCCAGGTTCCGCTATTGGTTATTGACCAGAGATGTGTCTCGGTCATGTCTACATAGTTCTCGAACCCGTAGGGTCCGCACGCTTAACGTTTGATGACGATTTGTATTATGAGTTGTGTGTTTTGGTGACCGAAGTTTGTTCGGTATCCCTGATGAGATCACGGACATGAAGAGGAGTCTCGAAATGGTCGAGAGGTAAAGATTGATATATTCAAAGGTTATATACGGACACCAGAATGGTTACGAAGAGGTTCGGGGATTTTTCGGAGTACCGGGAGGTTACCGGAACCCGCCGGGAAAGTTAAGGGGCCTCATGGGCCATGGTGGAGAAGAGGAGGCAGGCCACGGGAGGTGGCGCGCACCTCCCCCTTTCCCAAATCGAATTGGACAAGGGGTGGGGGCGCGGCCCCCGTTTCCTTCTCCCTTTCCTCTCTTTCCCCTTTCCCATCTCCGTTGGAAGGAAGGGGGGCCAAATCCTACTAGGAGTGGAGTCCTAGTAGGACTCCCCCCCATGGCGCGCCACCCCTATGGCCGGCCTCGTCCTCCTCCTCCTCTCCTTTATATACGGGGGCGGGGGCACCCCAAAGGCACATCAATTGTTCTCTTAGCCGTGTGCGGTGCCCCCCTCCATAATTTACTCCTCCGGTCACAGCGTTGTAGTGCTTAGGCGAAGCCCTACGCGGATCACATCACCAACACCGTCAACACGCCATCGTGCTGACGGAACTCTCCCTCGACCCTCTACTGGATCAAGAGTTCGAGGGACGTGATCGAGCTGAACGTGTGCTGAACACGGAGGTGCCGTACGTTCGGTACTTGGATCTGTTGGATCGTGAAGACGTTCGACTACATCAACCGCGTTAACATAACGCTTCCGCTTTCGGTCTACGAGGGTACGTGGACACACTCTCCCCTCTCGTTGCTATGCATCTTCTAGATAGATCTTGTGTGACCGTAGGAAATTTTTGGAAATTGCATGCTACGTTCCCCTACAGTAACTACTCGTAAACAATTGTCAAACTTTTGTGAGCATCACGCATTTGTTTCGTGTGTTGAAACCCAAAAGGTACATGAGGCGCTCGATGATGAGGATTGGCTTGAAGACATGCATGATGAACTCAACAACTTCGAGCGCAATCAAGTTTGGGAATTAGTGCCAAGGCCAACGGAGGAACATAATGTCATCGGGACCAAATGGATCTTCAAGAACAAGCAATATGCGAACGGTGTGGTTCGAAACAAGGCAAGATTGGTGGCGCAAGGCTACTCCCAAGTCGAGGGTATCAACTACGGTGAAACCTTTGGCCCCATTGCTCGTCTTGAATCTATTCGCATGTTGCTTGCATACGCATCTCATCCTGATTTTAAATTGCAACAAATGGATGTGAAAAGTGCATTTCTTAATGGTCCTTTGAATGAGTTGGTGTATGTCAAACAACCCCCGGGATTCGAGGATCCCAAGCTCCCCACCCATGTCTACATACTTAAAAAGGCGCTATATGGCCTTAAACAAGCCCCATGTGCGTGGTATGAACACCTTACCGAGTTGTTGCAAGATCGTGGGTTTGAAATTGGGAAAATCGATCCCACTCTTTTTACTAAGAGGGTCAAAGGGGATTTGTTCATATGCCAACTATATGTTGATGATATTATTTTTGGTTCTCCTAACAAATCTTTCAATGATGAGTTTGCCGCACTAACGACCGAGAAGTTTGAGATGTCTATGATGGGAGAGTTGAAGTTCTTTCTTGGGTTTGAAGTCGGGCAAAGAAGAGAAGGAACGTTCATCAACCAAGCCAAGTATACCCAAGACATGCTCAAGATATTCAAGCTAGATGATGTCAAGCTAGTCAAGTTTCCCATGCCCACCAAATGCAAGCTTGACAGTGATCCCAATGGTAAAGCGGTGGATCAAAAGGTATATCGTTCCATGATTGGATCCTTGCTTTACCTTTGTGCATCTAGACCGGATATCATGTTGAGTGTGGGAATTTGTGCACGGTTTCAAGCCGCACCTGAGGAAAGTCACTATGTGGCGGTCAAACGAATCTTTTGATATTTGGCTCATACCCCAAACTTTGGCTTATGGTACCCAAAGGAGCAAGCTTTGATCTCATGGGTTACTCGGACTCGGATTGGGCGGGAGATGGTGTGGAGAGGAAGTCAAGTTCCGGAGGGTGCCAATTCCTTGGTCGCTCTTTAGTGAGTTGGTCTTCGAAGAAGCAAAATTGTGTGTCTCTCTCGTCCACCGAGGCCGAATATGTAGCCGCCGCAAGTTTTTGTGCACAATTGCTATGGATGAGGCAAACTTTAAAGGATTACGGTGTCACATGTGACAAAGTGCCTCTTCTATGTGACAATGAAAGTGCTATCAAGATTTCTCACAACCCGGTGCAACATAGCAAGACGAAGCATATTGAGATTCGTCATCATTTTATTCGGGATCTGTCGGATTTCGGGTTCCGGCAGACCCTTAAGGTTCGAACACTGGGGTGTGCGCGAAGATCTTCTCCCTGCCAATCCACGCCCAATCGCCTCGCGAGAATCTAAGCTAGGCGATGAACAACACGAGAGACACGAGATTTATACTGGTTCGGGCCACCGTTGTGGTGTAATACCCTACTCCAGTGTGTGGTGTGGTGGATTGCCTCAGGGGCTGATGAAGAACAGTACAGAGGAAGAACAGCCTCGCGAGAGGTGTTCTTGAGCTGGTGTGGTGTTCTGCTTGAGAAGGATTCGATCCCCCCTCCATGGTGGTGGCTAGTCCTATTTATAGAGGCCCTGGTCCTCTTCCCAAATATTGAGCGGGAAGGGCGCCAACAACGGCCATTTTGAAGGGGAACATCTAGTACAAGTTATCCTGACTAAAGGTGGTCTTGGGCTGCCAAAAGCACTGGCGATGACGTCGTCTTGGGCTCCACGGTGACCTCCGTCCTGCGGCTCTGCTGGTCTTGGTCTTGTTGCACCGGAATGGTAACCTTTGCCTGATGCCTCGGTACTCTGCGCCTGTGCTTGCCCCTCTTTGCACCAAAGAGGAAGCAAGGACGCTGTGCAGGCCGGCGCCCGCCTGGTCTCGATCGTCATGGCTTGCGTCACGAGCACCTCGCGAGGTAACCTTGCCTTGATCTATCCGCCTCCTCACGAGCCTGCCTGGTGAGGCCGCGCCTGAGGAAGCCTTGCGTCGTACGCCCTGCGAGGCTTGGCCCCTCGCGAGGGTCTTGAGCTTGAGTCGATGAAGATGGGTCGTACTGGGCCACCCCTTGAGCCACGCTGCAGGCCGCAGGCAGGCAAGTCTGGGGACCCCCGTTTCCAGAACGCCGACAGTAGCCCCCGGGCCCAAGGCGCGCTCGGGCTTGTCTCAGCAGAGAAGCGAGGGGGCGAGTGCGGAGCGCCGCGGGCCCCAACAGCCTGCGGCCTTGGGCGCAGTGTGGCGGTTGATTGGACGTGGGCGTCTCCGCTTCCCCACCCTGCCTCGGTAACCGCCCGACTTGACAAGTCCCTGCATGCAAAAACGAGTCATGATTACCTGCGATCGTGGAGGCTGGCGGTTGGCCTCCTCCGGACTATAAGTACGGATGGGCGAGAGGCCCAGTAGTCCATCTCTTCTTGCTTCACTCCTCCTTCCTCGCCAATGGCGCCGATCCGCCGGTTCTCAGCGGAAGACAAAGGGAAGGCCCCCCGAGAGGGTCCCGACCCACTCCCGCCGAAGAAGCGGCCGGTCCCCGGCCGCCACGACGAGGTCACGCGGCAGGAGACGTCGAGGCCTTGGTACGAGCGGCCACCGCCCGGGTTTCCGCTGCCATTGTACGCCCGGGCTGAGGGCCCTAGGGAAGAAGACGCCGAGCCGCACCGCCTACGCCACCGGCGACGCCGACGAATCACGGCGGTGCGTGTCGTCGCCCTTGGAGTTCACGCCGAGGGCTCTCCTCGCGAGCTCGTGCTTCACGCCGCCATGCCTCCAAGCTCTTGGATTCGCTTTCCTCCTTTCTTCACCTTCGAGATGCCGCCGAGGGGGCCTCTTGAGCTCTGGCTGCAACATGCCGACTGCAGTACCCCTGCGACCGGGGCGGAGGTCGAGGTTGTCACTCCGGGCAAGGTCTACATGACCCGAGGCTGGGGCGAGGTCGCCCGGGTCTGCCGGACAGGGGGTGCCCCCGTAATTTATTTTGAATATGATGGCGCCTCCTTGATGTTCTTCAAGGTCTTCGACGTGGAAGAACGCCGACTGGAGTGCTGCCCCAGGAAGGCGGCCGAGGCATCAAAGTGGCGAGGGCTAGGCCAGCCAACCACTTCCCCAGCAGCACTTCTGGTAGCAGCGGAGGAGCCGGAGGGTCCAGCGACTCTCCTAAGCTTCTCGTGACCCCGGAGACGAGCGACGATAGCTACGAGCCCCGAGCTCGCGTCGCGCTCGAAGCAGAGCAGCTGCATTAGGCCGCCGGCGCGGCTGATCTGGATGGGATTGGCGCCGGCGCTTGGCGGCCCACTGTTGATGATGGTGTCGACCGTGGAGGCACGCGTAGTTAGCGTTCCCTAGGACTAGCACCTTTTGTTCCCTGCGAGGAATCAAGGAAACACCCCGTGGGGGTATGTAAAGCGCCTGTTGCACCCTTTGTGAATATTATCCTTATTATGGAACGGTGCGAGATGCTTGTCCTGTCCCGGCTCGGCTCCCCCTTTCTATCCTCACGAGGGCTTGATGCTCTACGCTGACAGGTCCTGGTCCCCAGGCAGGCTTCAGCCGTCGCTGGTATGCCAGGTCGCGATGCCGTGGTCAAGGCCAGGAGGTGAGCGGCTCGAGGTCCAGTAAGAGCACCCGAGGCGAAATGCTCAGGAGGTCCCCTTTAGCACTCAAGCAGCCTCCGCTGGGCGAGAAAGGAAGGCAGTGTCGCCGTGACAGAGCCGCGTCAGGTGAGGGTTTGGTGTCGCGTTAATTTAGCTTTTCCAGGAGCATGACTTATCTCGGGAGCTTGGAGTCATTCCTTGGCGAGGTGCCGGACCTGCGCGTCGGTAGCTGGGATGCCGCTTGATCAGGCCCTCATGAGCTTCTCCCCTCTTCCCCGCGCTTTCCTTTATGCTCTACGTCCTCAGGTCCCGGCCCTCAAGCGAGCTCAGCCGCCGCTGGTATGACAGGTCGCGATGTCGTGGGTCAAGGCCAGGGGGTGAGGGCTAGAGAGCCAGTAAGAGCCCCTGAGTCGCGATGCTCAGGCGCCCCCCTTTTAACGCGTGAGCGGATCGCTTGGGAGAGAGAGAGAGAGAGCTCACGACGCCCCCAACGTTATTCCTTAGGTGGGCCCTGTAAACCAACGCGAGGAAAACAAGGACTGCCATTACGGTTGCCAGCCAGCCATTGGTTGCTCCGAGGGAGTGATGAGGGCACTGAGGGCCTGGCGAGGTAGCGCTTTGCGGGGCTGCCGCGGCCAGAGCTCGACCACTCAGGTTTGTCGACGTTGCAGGGACGGACCCATGCACAAGCGCCGTGCCAGAGCGAGCGGTTCCAAAGGTAGGTGTCAATCGAGTAGGCGATTATCACAGGCAGGTTAAGCATGGAAAAGCAAACCAACTTAGATAAATGCAAGGAAAGGCACGCGCCACTGGGTCAGGCCTGAGCGGCTTGGGGATGATGCAGCCCGAGGGGCGCCCCCAACAAGGTAAGCTAAAGACATAAGCAAAACGGATACGTGCCGCGGGGACAGACCCACGCGACCTGGGAATGATGCAGCCCTGAGGGTGCTCCCAGCTGAAATGAAACTTAAGAGATGTCACCTGATACCATTGCAGAGCGAGTGTCGGAGTAGCTGGCGGTGCGCGGTGAAGAAGCCAATCCTCACGAGCCTTCGGAGCTCCGAGCCTCGGGAGGCTCGGGAGGTCCGGGCGGCTCGGCAAGGTCCGTCTCCATCTCCTCCAGGAGTGCGCGGTGCTTGGCCACCTGAGCTTCCAGGATGCTCCTCATTAGGCGCTGATGAGCAGCAGCCGCGTTCGGCAGGCCGAAGGGCATGCGAATGTAGCAGTGAGTGAAGTAAATATGCCCTAGAGGCAATAATAAAGTTATTATTTATTTCCTTATATCATGATAAATGTTTATTATTCATGCTAGAATTGTATTAACCGGAAACATAATACATGCGTGAATACATAGACAAACAGATTGTCACTAGTATGCCTCTACTTGACTAGCTCGTTGATCAAAGATGGTTATGTTTCCTAGCCACAGACATGAGTTGTCATTTGATTAACGGGATCACATCATTAGGAGAATGATGTGATTGACATGACCCATTCCGTTAGCTTAGCACACGATCGTTTAGTATGTTGCTATTGCTTTCTTCATGACTTATACATGTTCCTATGACTATGAGATTATGCAACTCCCGTTTACCGGAGGAACACTTTGTGTGCTACCAAACGTCACAACGTAACTGGGTAATTATAAAGGTGCTCTACAGGTGTCTCCGAAGGTACATGTTGGGTTGGTGTATTTCGAGATTAGGATTTGTCACTCCGATTGTCGGAGAGGTATCTCTGGGCCCTCTTGGTAATGCACATCACTTAAGCATTGCAAGCATTGCAACTAATGAGTTAGTTGTGGGATGATGTATTACAGTACGAGTAAAGAGACTTGCCGGTAACGAGATTGAACTAGGTATTGAGATACCGACGATCGAATCTCGGGCAAGTAACATACCGATGACAAAGGGAACAACGTATGTTGTTATGCGGTCTGACCGATAAAGATCTTCGTAGAATATGTAGGAGCCAATATGAGCATCCAGGTTCTGCTATTGGTTATTGACCGGAGACGTGTCTCGGTCATGTCTAGTTCTCGAACCCGTAGGGTCCGCACGCTTAACGTTTCGATGACAGTTATATTATGAGTTTATATGATTGATGTACCGAAGGTTGTTCGGAGTCCCGGATGTGATCATGGACATGATGAGGAGTCTCGAAATGGTCGAGACATGACGATTGATATATTGGAAGCCTATGTTTGGATATCGGAAGTGTTCCGGGTGAAATCGGGATTTTACCGGAGTACCGGGAGGTTACCGGAACCCCCCGGGAACATGATGGGCCTTAGTGGGCCTAGGTGGAAGAGAGGAGAGGCGGCTAGGGTTGGGCCACGTGCCCCTCCCCCCCCCCCAGTCCGAATAGGACAAGGAGAGGGGGCGGCACCCCCCCTTTTCTTCCTCCCCTCCACCTCTTCCCCCTCTCTCTCCTAGTCCAACATGGAAAAGGGGGGAGTCCTACTACCGGTAGGAGTAGGACTCCTCCAGCGCGCCTCTCCTCCTGGCCAGCCGCACCCCCCCCCCTTGCTCCTTTATATACGGGGGCAGGGGCACCCCATAGACACAAGTTGATCAGTTGATCTCTCCCAACCGTGTGCGGTGCCCCCCTCCACCATAATCCACCTCGATAATACTGTAGCGGTGCTTAGGCGAAGCCCTGCATCGGTAGAACATCAACATCGTCACCACGCCATCGTGCTGACGAAACTCTCCCTCAACACTCGGCTGGATCGGAGTTCGAGGGACATCATCGGGCTGAACGTGTGCTGAACTCGGAGGTGCCGTGCGTTCGGTACTTGATCGGTCGGATCGTGAAGACGTACGACTACATCAACCGCGTTGTGCTAACGCTTCCGCTTTCGGTCTACGAGGGTACGTGGACAACACTCTCCCCTCTCGTTGCTATGCATCACCATGATCTTGCGTGTGCGTAGGAATTTTTTTGAAATTACTACGTTCCCCAACAGTGGCATCCGAGCCTGGTTTTATGCGTAGATGTCATATGCACGAGTAGAACACAAGTGAGTTGTGGGCGATATAAGTCATACTGCTTACCAGCATGTCATACTTTGGTTCGGCGGTATTGTGAGATGAAGCGGCCCGGACCGACATTACGCGTACGCTTACGCGAGACTGGTTTCACCGCCACGAGCACTCATTGCTTAAAGGTGACCGGCGGGTGTCTGTCTCTCTCACTTTAGTTGAACCGAGTGTGGCTACGCCCGGTCCTTGCGAAGGTTAAAACAGCACCAACTTGAAAAACTATCATTGTGGTTTTGATGCGTAGGTAAGAACGGTTCTTGCTAAGCCCGTAGCAGCCACGTAAAACTTGCAACAACAAAGTAGAGGACGTCTAACTTGTTTTTGCAGGGCATGTTGTGATGTGATATGGTCAAGACATGATGCTAAATTTTATTGTATGAGATGATCATGTTTTGTAACCGAGTTATCGGCAACTGGCAGGAGCCATATGGTTGTCGCTTTATTGTATGCAATGCAATCGCCCTGTAAGGCTTTACTTTATCACTAAGCGGTAGCGATAGTCGTAGAAGCATAAGATTGGCGAGACAACAACGATGCTACGATGGAGATCAAGGTGTCGCGCCGGTGACGATGGTGATCATGACGGTGCTTCGGAGATGGAGATCACAAGCACAAGATGATGATGGCCATATCATATCACTTATATTTATTGCATGTGATGTTTATCTTTTATGCATCTTATCTTGCTTTGATTGACGGTAGCATTATAAGATGATCTCTCACTAAATTATCAAAGTATAAGTGTTCTCCCTGAGTATGCACCGTTGCAAAAGTTCTTCGTGCTGAGACACCACGTGATGATCGGGTGTGATAGGCTCTACGTTCAAATACAACGGGTGCAAAATAGTTGCACACGCGGAATACTCAGGTTAAACTTGACGAGCCTAGCATATAACAGATATGGCCTCGGAACACGGAGACCGAAAGGTCGAGCATGAATCATATAGTAGATATGATCAACATAGTGATGTTCACCATTGATACTACTCCATCTCACGTGATGATCGGACATGGTTTAGTTGATTTGGATCACGTGATCACTTAGAGGATTAGAGAGATGTCTATCTAAGTGGGAGTTCTTAAGTAATATGATTAATTGAACTTAAATTTATCATGAACTTAGTACCTGATAGTATTTTGCTTGTCTATGTTGCTTGTAGATAGATGGCCCGTGCTGTTGTTCCGTTAAATTTTAATGCGTTCCTTGAGAAAGCAAAGTTGAAAGATGATGGTGGCAATTACACGGACTGGGTCCGTAACTTGAGGATTATCCTCATTGCTGCACAGAAGAATTACGTCCTGGAAACACCGCTGGGTGCCAGGCCTGCTGCAGGAGCAACACCAGATGTTATGAACGTCTGGCAGAGCAAAGCTGATGACTACTCGATAGTTCAGTGTGCCATGCTTTACGGCTTAGAACCGGGACTTCAACGACGTTTTGAACATCATGGAGCATATGAGATGTTCCAGGAGTTGAAGTTAATATTTCAAGCAAATGCCCGGATTGAGAGATATGAAGTCTCCAATAAGTTCTATAGCTGCAAGATGGAGGAGAATAGTTCTGTCAGTGAGCATATACTCAAGATGTCTGGGTATAATAATCACTTGATTCAACTGGGAGTTAATCTTCCGGATGATAGCGTCATTGACAGAATTCTCCAATCACTGCCACCAAGCTACAAAAGCTTCGTGATGAACTATAACATGCAAGGGATGGAAAAGACGATTCTCGAGCTCTTCGCAATGCTAAAAGCTGCGGAGGTAGAAATCAAGAAGGAGCATCAAGTGTTGATGGTCAACAAGACCACTAGTTTCAAGAAAAAGGGCAAAGGGAAGAAGAAGGGGAACTTCAAGAAGAACAGGAAGCAAGTTTCTGCTCAGGAGAAGAAACCCAAGTCTGGACCTAAGCCTGAAACTGAGTGCTTCTACTGCAAGCAGACTGGTCACTGGAAGCGGAACTGCCCCAAGTATTTGGCGGATAAGAAGGATGGCAAGGTGAACAAAGGTATATGTGATATACATGTTATTGATGTGTACTAATGCTCGCAGTAGCACCTGGGTATTTGATACTGGTTCTGTTGCTAATATTTGCAACTCGAAACAGGGGCTACGGATTAAGCGAAGATTGGCTAAGGACGAGGTGACGATGCGCGTGGGAAATGGTTCCAAAGTCGATATGATCGCGGTCGGCACGCTACCTCTACATCTACCTTCGGGATTAGTTTTAGACCTAAATAATTGTTATTTGGTGCCAGCGTTCAGCACGAACATTATATCTAGATCTTGTTTGATTCAAGACGGTTATTCATTTAAATCAGAGAACAATGGTTGTTCTATTTATATGAGTAATATCTTTTATGGTCATGCACCCTTGAAGAGTGGTCTATTTTTGTTGAATCTCGATAGTAGTGATACACATATTCATAATGTTGAAGCCAAAAGATCCAGAGTTGATAATGATAGTGCAACTTATTTGTGGCACTGCCGTTTAGGTCATATCGGTGTAAAGCGCATGAAGAAACTCCATACTGATGGACTTTTGGAACCACTTGATTATGAATCACTTGGTACTTGCGAACCGTGCCTCATGGGCAAGATGACTAAAACGTCGTTCTCCGGAACTATGGAGAGAGCAACAGATTTGTTGGAAATCATACATACAGATGTATGTGGTCCGATGAATGTTGAGGCTCGTGGCGGATATCGTTATTTTCTCACCTTCACAGATGATTTGAGCAGATATGGGTATATCTACTTAATGAAACATAAGTCTGAAACATTTGAAAAGTTCAAAGAATTTCAGAGTGAAGTTGAAAATCATCATAACAAGAAAATAAAGTTTCTACGATCTGATCGTGGAGGAGAATATTTGAGTTACGAGTTTGGTCTACATTTGAAACAATGCGGAATAGTTTCGCAACTCACGCCACCCGGAACACCACAGCGTAATGGTGTGTCCGAACGTCGTAATCGTACTTTACTAGATATGGTGCGATCTGTGATGTCTCTTACTGATTTACCGCTATCGTTCTGGGGTTATGCTTTAGAGACGGCTGCATTCACGTTAAATAGAGCACCATCTAAATCCGTTGAGACGACGCCTTATGAACTATGGTTTGGCAAGAAACCAAAGTTGTCGTTTCTTAAAGTTTGGGGCTGCGATGCTTATGTGAAAAAGCTTCAACCTGATAAGCTCGAACCCAAATCAGAGAAATGTGTCTTCATAGGATACCCAAAAGAGACTGTTGGGTACACCTTCTATCACAGATCCGAAGGCAAGACTTTTGTTGCTAAATTTGGATCATTTCTAGAGAAGGAGTTTCTCTCGAAAGAAGCGAGTGGGAGGAAAGTAGAACTTGATGAGGTAACTGTACCTTCTCCCTTATTGGAAAGTAGTTCATCACAGAAACCGGTTCTTGTGACTTCTACACCAATTAGTGAGGAAGTTAATGATGATGATCAAGGAACTTCAGATCAAGTTGTAACTGAACCACGTAGGTCAAACAGAGTAAGATCCGCACCAGAGTGGTACGGTAATCCTGTTCTGGAAGTTATGTTACTAGACCATGACGAACCTACGAACTATGAAGAAGCGATGGTGAGCCCAGATTCCGCAAAATGGCTTGAGGCCATGAAATCTGAGATGGGATCCATGTATGAGAACAAAGTGTGGACTTTGGTTGACTTGCCTGATGATCGGCAAGCCATTGAGAATAAATGGATCTTCAAGAAGAAGACTGAAGCTGACGGTAATGTTACTGTCTACAAAGCTCGACTTGTCGCGAAAGGTTTTCGACAAGTTCAAGGAGTTGACTACGATGAGACTTTCTCACCTGTAGCGATGCTTAAGTCTGTCCGAATCATGTTAGCAATTGCCGCATTTTATGATTATGAAATTTGGCAAATGGATGTCAAAACTGCATTCCTGAATGGATTTCTGGAAGAAGAGTTGTATATGATGCAACCAGAAGGTTTTGTCGATCCAAAGGGAGCTAACAAAGTGTGCAAGCTCCAGCGATCCATTTATGGACTGGTGCAAGCCTCTCGGAGTTGGAATAAACGTTTTGATAGTGTGATCAAACCATTTGGTTTTATACAGACTTTTGGAGAAGCCTGTATTTACAAGAAAGTGAGTGGGAGCTCTGTAGAATTTCTGATATTATATGTGGATGACATATTGTTGGTTGGAAATGATATAGAATTTCTGGATAGCATAAAAGGATACTTGAATAAGAGTTTTTCAATGAAGGACCTCGGTGAAGCTGCTTACATATTGGGCATCAAGATCTATAGAGATAGATCAAGACACTTAATAGGACTTTCACAAAGCACATACCTTGACAAAGTTTTGAAGAAGTTCAAAATGGATCAAGCAAAGAAATGGTTCTTGCCTGTGTTACAAGGTGTGAAGTTGAGTAAGACTCAATGCCCGACCACTGCTTAAGATAGAGAGAAGATGAAAGATGTTCCCTATGCTTCAGCCATAGGCTCTATCATGTATGCAATGCTGTGTACCAGACCTGATGTGTGCCTTGCTATAAGTCTAGCAGGGAGGTACCAAAGTAATCCAGGAGTGGATCACTGGACAGCGGTCAAGAACATCCTGAAATACCTGAAAAGGACGAAGGATATGTTTCTCGTTTATGGAGGTGACAAAGAGCTCATTGTAAATGGTTACGTTGATGCAAGCTTTGACACTGATCCGGACAATTCTAAATCGCAAACCGGATACGTGTTTACATTGAACGGTGGAGCTGTCAGTTGGTGCAGTTCTAAACAAAGCGCCGTAGTAGGATCTACGTGTGAAGCGGAATACATAGCTGCTTCGGAAGCAGCAAATGAAGGAGTCTGGATGAAGGAGTTCATATCCGATCTAGGTGTCATACCTAGTGCATCGGGTCCAATGAAAATCTTTTGTGACAATACTGGAGCAATTGCCTTGGCGAAGGAATCCATATTTCACAAGAGAACCAAGCACATCAAGAGACTCTTCAATTCCATCTGGGATCTAGTCCAGGTGGGAGACATAGAAATTTGCAAGATACATACAGATCTGAATGTTGCAGACCCGTTGACTAAGCCTCTTCCACGAGCAAAACATGATCAGCACCAAGGCTCCATGGGTGTTAGAATCATTACTGTGTAATCTAGATTATTGACTCTAGTGCAAGTGGGAGACTGAAGGAAATATGCCCTAGAGGCAATAATAAAGTTATTATTTATTTCCTTATATCATGATAAATGTTTATTATTCATGCTAGAATTGTATTAACCAGAAACATAATACATGTGTGAATACATAGACAAACAGATTGTCACTAGTATGCCTCTACTTGACTAGCTCGCTGATCAAAGATGGTTTTGTTTCCTAGCCATAGACATGAGTTGTCATTTGATTAACGGGATCACATCATTAGGAGAATGATGTGATTGACATGACCCATTCCGTTAGCTTAGCACACGATCGTTTAGTATGTTGCTATTACTTTCTTCATGACTTATACATGTTCCTATGACTATGAGATTATGCAACTCCCGTTTACCGGAGGAACACTTTGTGTGCTACCAAACGTCACAATGTAACTGGGTGATTATAAAGGTGCTCTACAGGTGTCTCCGAAGGTACATGTTGGGTTGGCGTATTTCGAGATTAGGATTTGTCACTCCGATTGTCGGAGAGGTATCTCTGGGCCCTCTCGGTAATGCACATCACTTAAGCCTTGCAAGCATTGCAACTAATGAGTTAGTTGTGGGATGATGTATTACAGTACGAGTAAAGAGACTTGCCGGTAACGAGATTGAACTAGGTATTGAGATACCGACGATCGAATCTCGGGCAAGTAACATACCGATGACAAAGGGAACAACGTATGTTGTTATGCGGTCTGACCGATAAAGATCTTCGTAGAATATGTAGGAGCCAATATGAGTATCCAGGTTCCGCTATTGGTTATTGACCGGAGACATGTCTCGGTCATGTCTACATAGTTCTCGAACCCGTAGGGTCCGCACGCTTAACGTTTCGATGACAGTTATATTATGAGTTTATATGATTGATGTACCGAAGGTTGTTCGGAGTCCCGGATGTGATCTCGGACATGACGAGGAGTCTCGAAATGGTCGAGACATGAAGATTGATATATTGGAAGCCTATGTTTGGATATCGGAAGTGTTTCAGGTGAAATCGGGATTTTACCGGAGTACCGGGAGGTTACCGGAACCCCCCGGGAACATGATGGGCCTTAGTGGGCCTAGGTGGAAGAGAGGAGAGACGGCTAGGGCTGGGCCACGTGCCCCTCCCCCCCCCCAGTCTGAATAGGACAAGGAGAGGGGGGCGGCGCCCCCCCTTTCCTTCCTCCCCTCCACCACTTCCCCCTCTCTCTCCTAGTCCAACATGGAAAAGGGGGGAGTCCTACTCCCGATAGGAGTAGGACTCCTCCGGCGCGCCTCTCCCCCTGGCCGGCCGCACCCCCCTTGCTCCTTTATATACGGGGGCAGGGGGCACCCCATAGACACAAGTTGATCAGTTGATCTCTCCCAACCGTGTGCAGTGCCCCCCTCCACCATAATCCACCTCGATAATACTGTAGCGGTGCTTAGGCGAAGCCCTGCATCGGTAGAACATCAACATCGTCACAATGCCGTCGTGCTGACGAAACTCTCCCTCAACACTCGGCTGGATCGGAGTTCGAGGGACATCATCGGGCTGAACGTGTGCTGAACTCGGAGGTGCCGTGCGTTCGGTACTTGATCGGTCGGATCGTGAAGACGTACGACTACATCAACCGCGTTGTGCTAACGCTTCCGCTTTCGGTCTACGAGGGTACGTGGACAACACTCTCCCCTCTCGTTGCTATGCATCACCATGATCTTGCGTGTGCGTAGGAAATTTTTTGAAATTACTACGTTCCCCAACAGTGAGGTGGACCCTCGCAACGCCCCACGCGCGAAGGCCAGAAGCGCTCCTGAGACGCGACTCGATTGAGTCCTGGGTAATCGACGCAGACGCGCAGCCCGCCATCCTCGCCTGGATGGGGAGCTACGCTGGGTAGGCGGCGGCTGCCGTGCATGACTCTTGATTCCTGCAGCTCCTGAGTAACCTTGGTGATGAACCCCTGAGGGCTGGGCCCCCCTTGCCTTATGCCTTCCTGAGGGAAGCGTACCAAGAAGCACGCCTCCAAGTGGTGCCCGAGCGCCTCCCTCGTGACCTTGGCAAAGTCAGTGACCCTCCAGGAGAGAGCCGCCGAGCCTTGCTCGAGGAGGGCGCCGGGCGCGCCTCCCTATGCGACGGAGGGAGGCGCCCCTTGGATGGGCGCGGATCCTGGAGCGGTGCCACCGGAGGTGCCTGCCTCCCGAGGCCCTGAGCCGGGTGTCGTCTTCTTCTTCTTGGGAGCTGCTTCAGGGAGGTCTCCACTCTTGCTGTCTGGGTCCTTGATCGATGCGGTTGGAAGGCGTGCTCAAGAGAGCACACCGCATCCTTCTCCTCACAAGGGACTGTGATAACTCTGCCGCTTCCTGCCATCTTGAGGATGTTGTAGCCGTGGTGAGTCACTGCCATAAACTTGGCCAGGGCCGGATATCCGAGGATGGCATTGTATGGCAGGCGAATGTGGGCGACGTCGAAGTCAATGAGCTCGGTACGGTAGTTCTTGCGCTGTCCAAAGGTGACAGGGAGGCGGACCTGCCCTATCGGGATAGTGGAACCATCAGTGACTCCTGAGAAGGGCTTGGTTGGCTGAAGCTGATCGTATGGCACTTGGAGATTGTTGAACGTCTCGACGGACAGGACATTGAGCCCTGCTCCGCCGTCGATGAGAGTCCTGGTAACTTGCACATTGCTGATGACCGGGGAACAGAGCATTGGGAGGACACCAGCTGTTGCCGCGCATTTGAGCCGATCCGCCGAGCTGAACATGATGGCGCACGCGGACCACCTGAGAGGGCGCGTAGCCTCGAGCTTGGGGAGGACTGCGTTCACCTCGCGAGCAAACTGCTTGAAGATGCGCTGAGAGGCTGGGGCCTGGGCACCGCCCAAGATGCAAGCGATAGCACGCGGCTCCTGGAAGTCCCCAGCCCCCTCGTCCTGATGATGGTCGTCATTCCTTCTTGGTGGTGGTGGCAGAGGAGGAAGACCTGCGTTTCCTTGTGGGCGATCCTCATGAGGCTGATCTCTCCAGGCCCCCTTGCGAGGCTGGTCCTGCCAGCGGTCCTCGCGAGGCCGGTCACGCCACCCCTGGCGAGGGCCACGGTCATCCCATCGTCCTCCACCTCTTCCTCCGCCTCGGCCGTAGCCCCGATCGTTGCGCTCGGGGCGTCGACCAACACGGCCTTCTCGCACGGCTCTGAGCTCTTGGCATTCGTTGGTGTTGTGGGTATGGAGATCATGGTACACGCAGTATCGGCTGCCTTGGACGACTCCGGCTGGTCCCTGCCGCGCTTCGTGTCCGGCTCTGCTGCGAGCACAGCTGCTCCCTTGCGCTTCACATCCTTCGCCTTGGCTTTCTTCTCTTCTGGATCTGTGGCTGGGAGCTCGAGAAGGGAGAGGCGTCCCTCCTCAGCCCTTGCGCACCTGGTCGCCAGGTTGAACAGCTCCAGGGACGTGCACAGATCTTCGTGGATCGCCAGCTCCTCCTTCATCTTGACGTCACGGACGCCGTCGGAGAATGCCGAGATGATGGCCTCCTCAGTCACCTTGGGAATCTTGAGGCGAGCGCTGTTGAAGCGCTGGATGTAATTCTGCAGAGTCTCTCCGGGTTGCTGCTTGATGCGGCGCAGGTCACCCACGGCCGATGGACGGTCACGAGTGCCCTGAAAGTTGGAGATGAAGCGGGTGCACATCTCGTCCCAGGAGGAGATTGTGCCAGGAGGCAGGTTCAGGAGCCAGGTGCGGGCACCGTCCTTGAGCGCCATGGGAAACCAGTTTGCCATGACCTTTTCGTCCCCGTTGGCGGCTTCGATGCCCAGCTCGTAGAGCTGTAGGAACTCCGCGGGATCGGCAGTGCCGTCGTAGCGAGGAGGCAGGTCCGGCTTGAACTTGCCCGGCCAGGCGACACTGCGCAGCTCGGTGGTGAAGGCGCGGCAGCCTGCGGTGGCCATCGGAGCTCGCTGCTGATGCGGGGCTCGCTCCTGGGGGTCCCCGCGCGCCGCTGCTGGGAGCAGCGCGAGGTCTTGACGTGCTGGCGCAGGGACGCGGTCATGGCGGGCCGGTGCAGGAAGCACGCGAGCACCTTCTTGGGGACGAGGGATTTCTTGGCAGCTCCTTTCTTGTCGCGCGGGCGCTGGACGCGGAGGATCTCGTCCAGGGGCCGCGCGCCTTGGAGCCAGGGCGCCTTCTTGAGGTGGAGGTGGTGGAGGCACCTCCTGGGCTGCATCACCCGCACAGGATGGAGGGCGAGGTAGAGAGAGGGACGGCGCTGGGGAGCCCCCTGCGGCGTTGACGAGCTCGGTAATGCGAGCGAGCCACTCCTCGTAGAGGTCATCGACGGGACGGTAGTGCAGGAGCTCACGCACCAGGAGCAACGCGGCGTGCGCGTCCGTGGGAGCGCGACGAGCGTGCGATGAAGAACCAGCTAGGGTCAGCGACGGGGCGGCGGTGCGGCCTTCTCGCCGTACCGAGGGATGCAGCGACGAGGCCTGCTGCTCGTTCCCCGCCGGGCCGGTTGCGGCGTTGGCGGCGAGCGACGGAGAACGATGGGGACACCCGCCGACGGGAGCTGTCTGGGCGACGCGGGTGGCGAGAGCTGCCCGACGCTCGGCGCGAGCCCGGCGAGCGTCAGCCATGGGCGCGACGGACGATCGAACGCGAAACAGCGGAAGGAAAGACTCCGGCGCACCCCTACCTGGCGCGCCAAATGTCGGATTTCGGGTTCCGGCAGACCCTTAAGGTTCGAACACTGGGGTGCGCGCGAAGATCTTCTCCCTGCCAATCCATGCCCAATCGCCTCGCGAGAATCTAAGCTAGACGATGAACAACACGAGAGACACGAGATTTATACTGGTTCGGGCCACCGTTGTGGTGTAATACCCTACTCCAGTGTGTGGTGTGGTGGATTGCCTCAGGGGCTGATGAAGAACAGTACAGAGGAAGAACAGCCTCGCGAGAGGTGTTCTTGAGTTGGTGTGGTGTTCTGCTTGAGAAGGATTCGATCCCCCCTCCACGGTGGTGGCTAGTCCTATTTATAGAGGCCCTGGTCCTCTTCCCAAATATTGAGCGGGAAGGGCGCCAACAACGGCCATTTTGAAGGGGAACATCTAGTACAAGTTATCCTGACTAAATGTGGTCTTGGGCTGCCAAAAGCACTGGCGATGACATCGTCTTGGGCTCCACGGTGACCTCCGTCCTGTCGCTCTGCTGGTCTTGGTCTTGTTGCACCGGAATGGTAATCTTTGCCTGATGCCTCGGTACTCTGCGCCTGTGCTTGCCCCCTTTGCACCAAAGAGGAAGCAAGGACGCTGCGCAGGCCGGCGCCCGCCTGGCGCCCGCCTGGTCTCGATCGTCATGGCTTGCGTCACGAGCACCTCGCGAGGTACCCTTGCCTTGATCTCTCCGCCTCCTCGCGAGCCTGCCTGGTGAGGCCACGCTTGAGGAAGCCTTGCATCATCCGCCCCGCGAGGCTTGGCCCCTCGCGAGGGTCTTGAGCTTGAGTCGATGAAGATGGGCCGCACTGGGCCACCCCTTGAGCCACGCCGCAGGCCGCAGGCAGGCAAGTCTGGGGACCCCCGTTCCCAGAACGCCGACAGGATCGCATCAAGCGGGGAGATATTGATATCATCTACATCAACACTCAAGAGCAATAGCGGATATCTTCACCAAGCCTCTAGATGAAGCAAGATTTTGCGAGTTAAGGCATGAGCTAAATATCATTGATTTGAGCAATGTGGCTTGAATCTAGGCACACCCCACCGCACTCATCATTATATCCTGTTCTGGATGTAGGCATGGACATAGGGGGAGTGTTGTTCTCTTAGTGAACTCTCCCTCCCCCATTATGCATAAATCGATCACGTCTTTCACATTAGCCATTTTTTATGGTACTTGTGCTTCAAAGATGAGTTTTGGTCATGGGCCCAAGGTTAAAATCTTCACGGTGCCATACCAATTGACTCAAACATAGGTGGCCTCGGCCACCGCCCTCTCCTTGAGAGGTGTGTTGTTTTCCTTTTCCTCTAGTTGATCTAGTTTGTGCTTTTGCTGTGCTTTGCTTTTAGACTCTCTGTGGGTGCGTCTCTGGTTTTTGGTTGTCTTTTGCTCCTGGAGTTGCTCCTTCGGCTCGTCGTTTTGTTTCTTTTTCGTAGCTAAGCCTTTGTTTTTGTCTTGTCTCATCGTGTTTTCACTGGGCGGCACTACGTTGTGGAAGGGTGGTACTACCGCTGAGTGGCATCAAGCGGCACTACTGCCCGTCCGAGCGGTACTAGCGCTGTGGGGCGAGACTGGGGGTTATGAATCGGGCAGGGGGAGTTTTACTCCCCCATACCCATTCGAGTTCCCCCCCCCCTCGTCTGTTTGTCTCTCCGGCGACGAACTCGCCGCGGGAGGCCGCCGCCGGGCCGTCTTTTGCGTTTCCAACCGGTGGAATCGATCCCCACCCCTTCCTCTTGCCATGGATGCTGGTATTGCCCCCTCTCTTCTCCTCGTTGCTTCTAGTTTTCAATTCTAGGCTTTTGGGGCAATAGTCTTGGCATTTATCGATTTTTGGCCAAATCGAGGCTTGAGTAGGACGTGGAAAGCTGCTAGACTCGTTGGATTGATGATTGGTAGGAGTACTTTTGAAGTTGGCACCCCTAGTAGTACCGGATCTAGAAGCGGCAGTGGCCTGACCGCCGTCCTTCGCCTCGGACGGTACTACCGCTCCCCTGGAGTGGTACTACCACTGCAGGCGGCACTACCGTTGCCTAGGAGCGGTAATACCGCTCGGGATGCCAGCCTCCATTTTTCTCATACCAATCGTTGATTCTTGTTGCTTTTTCTTCTCGCTTATGCTCGTTTTTCAGTTGGTTTTCTTTGCCGGTGTGTGTGGTCCTAGGTGATGGCACTTCGGAGCACCCCGTCCGTCGTATCAACCCCGAGCATCCTGGAGGGTCAAAGCGATATCGCACGTCTGAGGCTGCTGCTGCAACTTCAAGTGTTCCTCCAACTCAGCCCAAGCCTCCCTCCAAGCAAGTTGCAAACAGGCCCAAGCCGAAGGCCAAGTCTGTGACAGAGATGACTGCTAAGGAGTTCTGTGTGGCTCGTCGCCGCAACCCGTATGCTCAAGATCAAGATCCAGCTCTTGTCAACCACCCCTTCTGGAACCGATTTCAGTGGTCTGTCTACTCTGATGTGCTCAAAGCAAAGAAGAATCTCTTTGTAGATGTCCGCTCCATCGACATTTCTTATTTGGAGAAGGATCGTGCCTATTTTGGCCAGGCACTTGATATGTGTGCTCAGTTGAACATCCTCAAGCTCATGGAGTTCAACAAGGACTTTGATGCAGATATGGTGGCTCATTTTTATGCCACAGTTCACCTTGGCACTGATGAGGAAAGGACCTTGACTTGGATGACCAATGGCAGACTTCTCTCAGTCAAATGGAAGGTGTTCATGGAACTATTGGGCATACAAGATCAGGGGCTTGACAACCTGGTTGGCTTTCGTCCTCATAAGCATGTTACTTCTACTCACAAGTCAGCTCTTTGGCCGTACATCACAGTGAAGGTTCACCTCGAGACGCAGAAGAAGACTTATGAGTTGTTTCCTTTTCTGGATATCCTTCATCGCATCTTCAATAATACTCTTTTCCCTCGCATTGGGAACTTGGATATGGTTCATTCGTTCCTCGTGGATATGTTATTGTTTTGCCAGCATGAAAAGGAGAACAACACTGGAGATTCCTTGGATATTTCCCATGTCATGTGGTTGGAGCTCCTCTCTGCCATCACTGAGCGCAAGTGCCCTGTTTATGCCCCCTACCTGATGTTTCTCATTGAGAAGGCATGGGAACACACTTATTCTGGTGTCAGGCTGGAGACCGAGGACTTGGTCTCTCTTGAGATTAAGCGACCGAGATAGAAGGAGCACTAGGGCACTCCTGTTCCGGAGTCTGAGTTTCCTTCTGGAGCTAATGAGGTTGAGGCCGACTATGATGAGGATTATGAGCCCTCTGGAGTGGAGCCTTCATGGGCGAAGAAGCTCAAGCGCAAGATGAAGATGCTTTTCTGCATGGAGTCCCACGGGCAGTATAGGGGAAATGTGTCTGAGAAGAAGTCACGCAGCCATCACAAGGTCCTTATGCGCCATCTGGGTGTAGAGGTTGCTAGTGGGTCAGAGGACAAGATCACTGACGAGGAGGAGTGGGTCTCTCAGCATTGCCCATGGACGGATTCAGACACCGATCAGCCTGCTGCTACTGCTGATGACGGAGGCGCGGGCGACCACGCGGGGCTCTGATGATGGGGTTTCTCGGCATTGCTATCACCTGTGGCCGTAGTAGCACTCTTTTCCCTTTTGGTACCTCGATGCCAAAGGGGGAGAGAGTTTAGGGATTTGCCGAGTTGCGAGTGTGTCTTATTTGCCTTGTCTTTCTCTCTTGCAAACTCTTTTGTCGGTCGTTTGCTTTGGTTTGGTTTGTGCTTGTGAGACCTGGTTACCCTGTCATATGGTGTGAGACATATGCCATCATCATATCCTATTATCATCTTATGCTTGTCTAGTACTTTTAGTTTGTGAGATGCATGCTTAACTTGTGTCTCCTATGCTCACTTGCTACTGCTTGCATCCTAGCTTATATCTCCCTTATTATAGATGCAAGTATTGTCGGTCTATAAAATATAGGGGGGTGTTGATCCTAGTGTGTGGACTTTGCATTCCAAAGGCATTCTCATTTAAGTGCACACATCTAGCGGGAGCCCGTCTATATTTTGTAGAATCTGGGGTTTGCTTATTCTCTTGTTATATCTCTATGCAAATCCCATGTTGTCATCAATTCACCAAAAAGGGGGAGATTGTTAGGGAATATCTCTCGCTAAGTGGTTTTGGTGTTTGATGACAATTCGTTTGCGGACTAATTGTATGCATTGAGCATTTCAGATATTCATACATTGGCACGAGACGATTTATTCCCCTCGGAACTCAAAGTGAAGACGGTGTAGTTGTCCTTTGTTTCGGTTTTGGTGGACTTGAGTCGTAGGAGATACCGTACTATCAAGAGGGGGTCCGCTTCGGAAAGGCTAGGGTGGAATCAACACGTACACATCACTTTTGCACCTCCAGCTCCTTTCCTCATCTTGATGGATGCTTGTTATCTTAGGAAGTGGCTTTGGAGGAGTGGCAGCGGTAGTACCGCTGCTGGGTGCGGTAGTACTGCCGAGAGCAACAGGCGGTAGTACCGCTCCAAGAGCGGTAGTACCGCCCAAAGCTTCAAGCAGCAGTACCACCCCAGTTCCGCGCTAGTACCACCTCGACTCGACAACTGCGTTTCTCATGTCAGGTTCAGCGGTAGTAGCAGCAGAAGTAGCAGCAGTAGTACCGCTCTCGAGCGGTAGTACCGCGCCTACCATCGCGGCTAGTGCCGCCCGTGCGCTCTCTCTCTCTCTCCTACCTCTTTTTCTCTCTGCAGCTGGTGCTCGCAGTCTCAGCGGTAGTACCGCTGGGGCTCACGGTAGTACCACTGCGGCCAGCGGTAGTACCGCTCCCTTGAGCAGTAGTACCGCTCACTGCGGGTTGTAGAGGGGATAATGGTTGGATTGCTTCCCCCACTATAAAAGGGGGTCTTCTTCCCCAAGAAGACCTACCTCTTTTCCCCCAAGCTCCATTATTGCTCCAATGCTCATTTTCGCCCGATCTCTCTCCCTAGCCAATAAAACTTGTTGATTTTCTAGGGATTGGTTCAGAAGGCCCGGATCTACACTTCCAGCAAGAGAAATTTGATTCCCCCCGCTACACTATAGGAAACAGGTAATTTGCCGTCTTTGGATCACATACGGCAAAGACCTAAATCCAGACGGCAAAGGATTTGCCGTTAGGAAGTAGACGGCAAAGTCAGACGGCAAGGATAAGTCGGCAAAGAATACTTTGCCGTCTGTTTTTTTTTTCGGATGACGACAAAGATTTTGCTGTCAGTCTATATAGTTTGCCGTTAGCAGGCAAACCAAACGGCAAAAAATGCCAACAAACGGAATGGACGGGCGGACGGACGACGTCAAGTGTTTTGCTGTCAACCGGCCATGCAGACAGACGGCAAAGTCTCATATCTTTGCCGTCAATAGGCCATCCAGACAGACGGCAAAATCACATATCTTTGTCGTCAAGCGGACATCCAGGCAGACGGCAAAGAATCATACGTTTGCCATCACGTCGCTCGTTCCCAAGTCGGCAAAATGGCAGGACTTTGTCGTCCAGTAGCGTCGGGCCCAGACGGAAAAATGTTAGGCTGTCGGGCCAGGTAGCGCATGCTGGCGACATGTGGCAGGTTTGCCGTCTGCCCCCAGACGACAAATCTTCTTTGCTGGCTGCCTCCTGACAGCAAACCCTGCGCAGCTTTTTATTATTTGAAAATCAGAAATTCAACAGTTAACACACAATATAATAATTGCCTTGATCCATACCAAAGATCCACACAGCACAGAACCATAACAGGACAACATAGTTCCATAGCAAATATAATACACAATGAACAAAGTTCCATATAGCATATATAGTCCCATACATATAACAAAGTTCCATAGCATACAGTCCCATAACAAAGTTCCATAGCATATAGTCCCATAACAAAGTTCCATAGCTTATAGTCCCATACATATAATACACAATGAACAAAGATGGCATCACTACGGAAGATTTGGCACTACAACAAATGCCCATGTCCATGTCGTAGTCCAAAGAGCATCCACGTGGCAACCTACAAGATTGAATGGTGTCTGTCACATTTTGGCACAAGAACAAATAACGTGCTTGAAATCATCAATATGCCAAGTAGACAAAAGAAAGTACTTCGACACAACAAAATAGTGATCCATATTCCATAGTGAGTTTCCAAAATAAATAGCTTCTACTATATATGAAGTTCCTTGAACACATATAGATTTTGAACATGTTAATTTAACACTCTAAATCATGAAGATCTTCAAGAATGGTCTCTAAATCATGAAAATAAATAGCTACTTGTGTCTACTTATAAGATTGGAACTCTTTTCAAAAATTGGTGAACTTTTTTTTTTCAAAATCAATGAACTCTTTTCAAGATCGATGAACTTTTTTTTCAAAATTGATGAACTCTTTTCAAAACCGATGAACTCTTTTCAAATAAATGAACTCTTTTTCAAAACCGATTATTTAAAAAACGATGAACTTTTCTAGAAATCGATGATCTTTTTTCAAATTTACTTTTTTTTCAAAGAGATTTATTTCGGTTATACGTTAACATTTTACTAAAGTAAACATTAACTTCGCCGGGTTTCTTCCTATATACAAAAAAGCTAGCATGGTCCGGTGGTTATCCCGTTAAGTTGTAAAGTGCCGAGGTGCTCGGTTCGAATCCCATTGAGCCCATATTCACGATTAGGAAACTCTTCTTTTTTGCGCTTTCCTTACTGAGCCGATTGGTGGGCCGGCCCGCTAGGGGTCGCTAGCGAGCGCCGATAGCGCCAACCGGCGCCTGCAGCGCTGATTAGGCCTTGTATAATGGAAGGTGCTTAGAGAGATGCTTAAAAAAATAAATCGGGTTTTTCTGAAGCACCGGCGCCTATTTTTATAGGAGAGACGCTTAGTTAAGCGTCTATCCTGTACAAATAAGCATCGGTGCTTAAAAAAATCTGGTTTATTTCTCTAAGCACCTCCTATTGTACAAGGCTTAGGAGCACCCCAGGAGCTTCCCCTTAGAGGGGGTTGGGCTGTGCAAACCCATGAAACAAATGGGTCGCCGAAGTTTGTCCAGGTTTCTGGCCCCGCGAGGTTAAGTCAAAACGAGCAGCTTTCCCTGAAGGATTCGCGCCAAACGGGCCGGCCCATTCCCACGGGCGAACCTAAAAGAGAAATGCCATGAAAAAATTGCAACATCCGAGAGTCGAACCCGCGACAAATCGATCACAACAGCCTTGATCGCCACTGCACTAGCGACTGACCGCTTGCTAGACTACAGCGCTCAATAGTAGGTATTTTGAACAGCGGTAGATTTGTCTTTTAATCATTCCTTCAAGAAATGAATAACGTTTTCTCGAACAAAATTTTAAAACGTGATTGAACATTTTGCGATATACGCTTCAAATATACATTGATCTTTTTGTGAAAATACACCGAACAATTTTTAACTACACAGTGCAAATTTTTGTGATATATGATGCACAAATTTTAAATATACATTGAACATTTTTGTAATATACGTTGAACTATTTTTAACTACACATTGAACAATTTTGCTATATATGTTGAACAAATATTAAATACGTATTGAACATTTTTTGATATAAATTGTGAACCAATTTTTTAAAAGTGAACAAAATTTTAAATCCATGAACTATATTTTAAATCATGAACAAAATTTGGAATGCAAACAATTTTCTTAAAAACAAAGTATAAAAGTAAAACAAAAAAGGATAAAATGAAAGAAAAGAAACAGAAACAGGAACAGAAAAAGGAAACAAAAGGTTAAAAAAACGGAAACAAAAATAGAAAAAGGAAACAAAAGGTAAAAAAAGAAACAGGAAAAAACGGAAAAACTACAAAAAAAAACGGTTCAGGGAACCTACTAGAAGGTTCCCAAAACCAGGTCTCGCTCGAAGTGGGCCGGCCCGTGCGCCTCGTTCGCTCGCTTCGTTTCAGCGAAGCAGCGACGAACGGACGCACGCGGCCGTCATATAGGATCTGCCGTACCAAACGAGGGAAAATGAAAATTTTATATGACGCACGGTGCGTCAAGTTTTCAAGAGTTTGCATAGGATTCAGGAGCGAACAACGCGATCTGGGCCGGCTGTTAGCGGTTAGCGTAGCTATGGTTTTCTTCGGTTTTGGGGACCTTCTAGAAGATTTCCCAAATCGGTTTTTCTTTTTTCCTGTTGTCTTTTGTGGCTTGTTTTAATTTAGTTTCTTTATTTTTCTTTTCTATTTTTTATTAACTTTCGTTTTCGTTCTAATCTTTAATGTTTATTTTGTCTTCTTCTTTTCTTTCCATTTTATGTTTCTTTTTTCAAAAAGTGTAAATATTTAAAATGTTTAGAATTCAAAATTGTTCGAAAATTTAAAAATATATTCGGGGTTTGAAAAAAATTCGTATTTTCAAAAAAATGTTCACAAATCTGAAAAAATGTTCATGTTTTAAAAAAATGTTTACGTTTTAAAAATGTTCATGTTTTTCCTTTTTCAAGTTTATTTCTTTTTTCCAAAAGTTGTTCCGAATTTTCAAAAATTGATGTTTTCCAAAACAATTGTTCATCAAATTAAAAAATAGACTTTTTCAAAAAATGTTCATGTTCTGAGAAATTTATTCGGGTTTTTAAATTTATTTCAGGAGTTTCAGAAAATGTTCCCTTTTCAAAAAAAATCATCTTTTTAATTTCTCTTGAGAGTTCCAGAAAAGGTTCTCATTTTCAAAATTTGTTCAGGAGTTTAAAAAAGTGTTCCTGTTTTCAAAAATTGCTCGCGTTTTCTTATTTTGTTCGGGAGTTTAAAATGTTCCCGTTTTAAAAAAAATTGTTCGTGTTTTTCATTGTTTTTATCGGAATTTCAAAAAATGTACCCGATTTCATTTTTTGTTTGTAGATCCTCAAATTGTTCATACTTTTGAATTTGTTCGAAGTTTAAAAAAAATCCTGTTTGCAAACGTCGTTCAAACTTTACATAAAATATTCCCGTTTCTTAGAAATTGATCAATGATTACAAAAATGTTCATGTTTTCAAGAATAATCAATATTTTCCAAAAACAAATCTTTTGTGCTTTATAAAACTGTTTGAGATTTTGAAAATTATTAACAATTTTGCAAATGTTAGCGCTTAATTTTTTATGGTTTTAAAATATTACTTTTTTGAAATACTATTCACAAATTTTTTAAAGAATCACGGTTCAAAATAATATGCACGTTTGCAGAGAAAAGGTCGCGTTTGGATTTTTTTTTAAATCATAGATGTTGTCGACATTCTTCTTGAAGCTTTGTGCTGCACTTTTAGTCAGTGGTTGTCGTCTGGTGTAGTGGCTATCAACTATCAACCATCCCGGGAGGTTTGTAGTTTGATCCCACGCTAACGCGCATAATTTTTTGTGAATTATTCAACCGTTACACGCTACAGTATCTGCACGCCCTACTGGGCCGGCCCAGTCGGGCGGTCCCCTGTGTGAAGCCCCCACTGTGTGCTGCAATAAGCGGCACATCGGAGCCCCAAACGAGGCCTAAAGTATTTATGTTTCGAGGGAAAGCCTTGATGGCGGTCTTATTCATTAGGCAAAACACTTCAAGAAAATCAGGAGGATCCTCTTGCCACATAAGAGGGCTAATCTCCGACTTAGTAGCTAAAACATGTGCCGCCATATTGGCTTCCCTAGGACAAAACTCAAACGAAACATCACTAAACTCATGACAAATGAAGAAACAATCATCGTAGATCGCTGTCGCAATCCCAAGAGAATGATCACCATGTCTCATAATCTAGGTCACCTCCATGCAATCGGAGTTCATTATAATCCTGTTGCACCCCATAGTGTTGGCAGTGAAAGGCCGTCCCTCAAAGCAATCGCCTACGCCGTTGTTGCGTCATTAACAACATCCAAAGATCGGCCTAAAGTATTTATGTTGAATGAACGTGCTTACAAAAAGTGTTGGGCCCTTTTTGACCTGTGGAATAGCCTGCTCTGCGTTATGGCACCACTTTTGAATAACACACCTGTTGCATTGCAGGTTGTTTCCCCCATTTGGTGAGAACTGAGAAGAGACCACCGTCGAAACTGCATTAACTTGAAAACAGAACCGATGGAGAAGCGGACGACAACGCGATGTGAGCCAACACCCAATCAACTTTCAACACACCAACACCCATGATCTGCCAGTAGAAATGATGTACTGACACTAGTAGTAACTCGCAAAGATGCAGAGTCATGCAATGTGAATCACACACACTTCAGAAACCCACCTGATCACGTAGATCAGAGGGATAGCTACACTCGAACCGACAATCTCACAACCACCCTAGAACCATCGGATGACTGGGGGTGAAGAAATTGAAACGGATGGGGCGCTCCCGAATCCCGATGGCCAAGACATGATCATTGTCTAGGGCAGCCAGCAGGCCCACAGGATAATCAACAACACAATTTGGATACATACATGCACAATAGCCCAAGCCATGGAACACCCTGGCAGCTTGGCTTGGTTTGGGATGGAAGACTGACTAGTCGCAGAAGAACAAAACTATGGTGAAACATGGGCTGGACTTCCCAGAACAAACATCAGCAGCAAGACCCCTTCACATAAATGCAGTGACACACTCTAGTCAGGAATGGCAGGAAAATTTTAAACCCTGGTGTTAAGAATAAAGCAACGTCATTAGCGCTAAGAGTCGTACGTGTGTCCAAAGCGCCATACGGACGCGAACGTCCGTACGGGCGTCTTCTCGCGCCACAGGCGCCTATTGTAAACGGACGCCTCTCCGGAGGCGCCCCAAATCCTTGTATAAATAGGGCTTTGCCCAGAATCAATAAACACAAGTTTTCTCACAAATTCTTACACGTTATCAGCACTGCTCTCCGGCGAGAGCGATTCCGAAGAGAAAAACAGAGCACGAACAGGACGAGAGAGAAGGTAAGATGGCAGGGATGAACCTGCACAACATCGCCTCTGCACTTGTTCGTTTCATCCGTCGAGAAATCCATCGATCTGAGAGACGACAAAGGGCTGGAGTTTATCACCCTTGGGGCCCAGGCAACGGCCGCCGTGGTCGTCGTGGCCGCCGTGGTCGTGGTGGTGGTCAGGATTACCCTGGCCCTGCCGCGGCAGATCAGGCAGGACCAGGCAACCCGCCCCTGGCCGTCCACCATGCCTACTAGGCACCTCCGATGCCGGCCTTCGTCGCTCCACCAATGGACTGGGCTCCCGCCGAGGCTGCAGCCCCGTTCCTGGGCGAGGAGGAGTTCTTCGACGCCGCTCAGGCCCCGCCACCGCCAGGGATCTTCTTCGGTAACGGCATGGATGCAGGCGTGGCCTTCTGTCCGGTGCACGGATACGGACCTTGCCCTGCCCGCGATTTCTGCCCCGTGCACGGGTACGGGTCGTGCCCTCCATCGCCGGCCACTCCACCACCGGAACCGGAGGTCATCAACGAGCCACTCGCCTACCCGGACCTCCCAACGCCGACGCCCGCCGACGAAGACGAGGAGCACTTCGCCCCTCCAGGCTATGGCCCTGTGCCCGCCATGATGGAGTGGGAGGTGACGCCAAACGAAGAGGAGGAGCAGTGGCTCAACTCCGTTGTGAAGCAGGAGCCAACCACGCCGGCGGAGACCGACGAACACGGCGCCACCATCCCCGACCTCAACACTGCACCGGCGTGAAGATCGAGGACGCGGCGTCGTCTTCCACGGCCCAAGCATCTCCACCGCCTCCACCCCCGGCAAGCCCGCGAACGCCTCCACCGGCAGCTCGCCGGATCCTTCGCCGTTTCGCGGCAGCGCTGGAGCAGCACCGCCCCGGCCTCCGCTCCGGCTCCTGGGCCCATGCAAGCCTCCACCTCCCCGGCTATGCTGCGGGGGGGCCGTCCTCCTCCAGAAGATCGTCGACGCTGGGCGCCATCGGCGGCGGCCGGCGGGATCCCGTGGGGGTGGCGGTTGGAATGGGGGGAATTTACCCCAACCGCCCCACCTCCAAGTTCCCCTTATCCGCTCCTTCGGCGGCGCCGCCATGGGCCTGGGCCGAAAGGCCTCATGGGCTGTGGCCCACGTTGCAAAAACCAGCAAGAAAAAAAAACAGCGGGTGATAGGCTAGATTGCAGAAAAATCCTCATATTATCGGAATTTCGTGCATTAGTCCAACTACTAGTACTAATTTAGTGCTTGTCATGTTTTAGCCCCGTAAATTTGGGAATTTGCAGATAGGTTCAACTATTAGTGTTGTAATTAAGTACTTGTCATGTTTTAGACCTTGTATCTCGGTGTGATTATATATTGTACTCAATTAAATTGTGTATTGATGTTTATACCATATTATGTCTATAAATCATTATATGTTCAATGTGTTTGCAATTCGCAATCCCTATAACATGTACAAATGGTACAATAATATTATTTTGCAATTGAAAATTATTTATTTTTGCAACTCAAATATTAATTCGCCATCAATTAAGTCCAAGAAATGCCTATGTAGCACGAAGTAGAATTAATATGCAAAAAAATCAAGTCTTTACTTGAATTTATAACAATTGCAAAATTTATTACAACATGACCATGATGATTTTAATTTACATACAAGTAAATTGATCAAATATTTGGTTCTCAATCTTGTAGGACAAAATGACCGTCAAAGAATTTGAAGAGCTTGCGCTCGATGGACACAACTATCCTACATGGGCTATGGATGTTAAAATCAGTCTTTCATCTCGTGGAATTGCAGCTGCACTCATACCTCCTGCAGACCCTCCCCAAGAGGGAATTGCACGATTAACCGAGCAGCAACAATATGCTGCTTTATACATAATAAGGCACCATATCCATCCAGATCTAAAATCTGAATATTTGATGGAGGAATCTCCAAGCAATATGTGGCAATCACTTAAGACTAGATATGAACAGCAAAAGGCAGTTATACTTCCTGAAGCTAGTCATGAGTGGACCCATTTAAGACTCCAAGATTTCAAATCGATCGGAGCTTATAATCATGAGGTTCATAAAATTTGTTCAAAGTTGCGGTTTTGCGAGAAGGAGCCTACAGAAGCAGATAAGATAGAAAAGACTCCATTCACTATGCTCCCGGCTGACAGGATCCTACAGCAACAATATCGTGCCCGCAATTATATAGTTTACTCTGAACTTATACATGTGCTCCTCCAGGCTGAGAAACACGATGAACTTCTGCTAAAGAATAGTAATCAACGCCCAGTTGGGGCCGCTCCTGGGCCTGAAGTACATGCAAATTTTCAGAAAAACACCAAGTTCAATGGTTTTTTCAAAGGCCAAAACAAGAACTTTAAGGATAAGAGCAACCACAACAAAAAGAACAAGCCACAAAATTCAAACAAGGGGAAGGGCATAACAAAGAATACGTTTGATAAAACTAAACTTTGCCAGAAATATGGATGCTACAAGCATGTCACCAAAAATGCCGCACCCCAAGACATCTGGTAAACCTCTACCTGCAATCCATGGGACGTAACAGACCTGCCCAAGGAGCAAGATATGAAGCTCACTTCAATCTTCAACCTGATGACAACAAGGAAGCTGGTTGTTCGCAAGATGTTCAAGGAGCACCAAGTAACAACAAGGAATTCCATCGATCACAGGACTCCATGGACACGGAGAACATGATGACCGAATATGCCGCTGACATGTTCGGGGACTTTGACTAGTCAATTGACTCCATTTAGATATTTTATTTGTTTACATCCATCGGATTGTTGTAATAAAAACATATTATTATTGTTGTTGTCATCGTTCTATATTGTAAAAACACAATATATATATTGTATCAGCACTTTGATATCAATAAAATTTGTATGTATTCTATATATCCAATAAAGTGTTTTTCATTAAACTGAAAATTCCACATTTTAATATATAGATTTCTACGGGAGTCAATCCAATGGAGGAGGAAATGTGCCTTGTGGACAGTGGCACCACAAACTCTATACTTAGGGAAATAAAGTATTTCCAAACTCTTACAAAATTGAATGGAGATATTTTAACAATCACTGGACGTGATGCGGTAATTGTTGGCAAAGGACGTGCCATATTTACCCTCCCTATGGGTACACAAATTGTAATTGAGGATGCTTTATTGTATCCCGATTCAACTCGTACCCTCATATGTTATAGAGATATCCACAAAAATGGTTTCCACGTTGAAACTTATGAAGATAACAAAGAGGAATATCTCCTCTTTACCAAAGACAACGGATATGGCAAACATATATTTGAGAAAATTCCCTCTTTATCATCAGGATTGTACTACACGTACATAAAACCCGTAGAGCATGTTGCGTATAAGGTAATTTTTCAGAATGTAAATGCATTCCAAACTTGGCATGATCGCCTTGGTCATCCTGGTATAGGGATGATGAGGAAAATTATCTGCAATTCCAATGGTCATGACTTAAATGAAGCTAAATTCCCACAATCTTCAGATTTTATGTGCACTGCATGTGCTACTGGGAAACTCATTTTAAGACCCTCATATCTTAAAATTCAAGTAGAACCACTACAATTCCTTGAACGAATTCAAGGCGATATTTGTGGTCCGATCCAACCATTGTCTGGACCTTTTAGGTATTTCATGGTTCTAATAGATGCATCTACACAATGGTCTCATGTGTGTTTACTATCTACACGAAACCATGCATTTGCCAAAATAATGAGACAAGTTATCAAATTGCAAGCTCATTATCCTGAGAATCGAATTAAATCAATTCGAATGGACAACGCTGCTGAATTCTCTTCACATGCTTTCAATGATTATTGCATGGCATTAGGCATTGAAGTTCAGCACTCAGTCCCATATGTCCACAATCAAAATGGATTGGCAGAATCTCTAATTAAGAGAATTAAGCTCATTGCACGACCCTTACTAATGAATTGTAATTTACCAACTTCTTGTTGGGGTCACGCAGTTTTACACGCTGCTGACTTAATCCAATTGCGACCAACTGCATATCACAGCACTTCCCCTCTGCAATTAGTACGTGGAAACCTACCAAATATTTTCCATCTGCGTAAATTCGGATGTGCCACATATGTGCCAATCTCACCACCGCAACGTACATCCATGGGCCCACACAGAAAATTGGGGGATCTATGTGGGGTACAAATCACCGTCGATAATCAAGTACCTTGAACCCCTCACGGGGGATCTGTTCACAGCCCGTCATGCTGACTGCATCTTCAATGAGGACCATTTCCCGGCATTAGGGGGAGACATCAAGTACCAAAAAGAATGCCCGAAAATCGATTGGAATGCCCAAGGCATTTCCTCCTCTGATCCACGTACTCAAGAAACTGAACTTCAAGTTCGGAAAATAATTAATTTGCAACACATTGCAAATAACCTGCCAGATTCATTTACTGACTATAAAGGTGTTACCAAATCCTACAATCCTGCTAAAAATGCGCCCGAAAGAGTGGAGGTACCAACAAAAACTACTCAACCCCCTGTTCAAAGGAAGAGGGGGAGAAATACGGCCACGGAACAGTATTCAGCTCCTCACAAGCAACAAAGGAAACAAAGAAAGAAACCCTCTGAACCAGTAAATGTAAAACAACCTAGCGTTGATAATCATCGAATGGGTAATATACACCCAGTGAGAGAACAACCTCCACAACCCATCTCAATTGTGCACAAACTGACTGGGACATCGGAATACCCAGACTCAATCGTATTGGGAAATCACGAAGAGTCACTAGGGGTGCAGGAAATTTCCATCAACTATGTTGATTCTGGAGAATCATTTGACCGTAAGACTACGACTGTCGACATATATTTTGCTGAAAAGATTGCAGATACCCTTCTCACTGATCATGATCCAAAGACCATGGCAGAGTGCAAGAAACGCTCCGACTGGCCTAAATGGAAGGATGCAATCCAAGCAGAATTAGCCTCGCTCACTGAAGCAATACCTACACCTCCCAGAGTTTTCCCCGTGGGATTCAAATGGGTTTTTGTTCGTAAAAGAAATGAGAACAACGAGGTGGTGAGATATAAAGCAAGGCTTGTAGCCCAAGGTTTCACGCAGAAACCCGGCATTGATTTCAATGAAACATATTCTCCAGTAATGAGTGCAACCACTTTCCGATATCTTATATCTTTGGCAGTGCAAAATCGTCTATCTATGCAGTTGATGGACGTAGTGACCGCTCACCTTTACGGTTCACTTGATTCGGACATATACATGAAGGTTCCTGATGGAGTACCAATCCCGAATCCAAACGCAAAACGCAACGCATATTGTGTAAAACTAAATAAGTCTTTATACGGCTTAAAACAGTCGGGTCGCATGTGGTACAACCGACTCAGTGAGTTCCTTTTGAAAAAAGGATACTCCAATAATGATGATTGCCCATGTGTTTTCATAAAAAAGTCCGCAACTGGATTTTGCATTATTGCTGTGTATGTTGATGATCTGAACATCATTGGAACCACACAAGATATTGATGAAGCACGCAATCACCTAAAGACGGAATTTGAGATGAAGGATTTGGGTAAAACCAAATTGTGCTTAGGATTACAACTTGAGCACCTTCCCTCGGGTATTTTGGTTCATCAAACCGCCTATATCCAGAAAATATTGGAGAAATTCAATATGGACAAATCCTATCCATCCAAAACTCCTATGGTAGTTCGATCTCTAGACGTAGAGAAAGATCAATTTAGACCAATGGACAATGGAGAAGATATATTAGGACCTGAAGTTTCATATCTCAGTGCCGTTGGAGCGCTCATGTATCTTGCAAATTGCACCAGGCCTGATATTGCATTTGCAGTCAATTTACTAGCTAGACATAGCGCAGCTCCTACTAAACGCCATTGGACGGGAGTTAAGAATATCTTTCGATATCTCCAAGGCACAAAGGATCTTGGCCTATTCTTTCAATTTCAGAGAAATTTGGGCATTGATATGATTGGGTATGCTGATGCTGGCTACTTATCTGACCCCCACAATGCCAGATCACAAACCGGTTTTGTGTTCCTACATGGTGGGACAACCATATCATGGAAGTCTTCCAAACAGACTCTAGTGGCTACATCCACCAATCATTCTGAAATAATCTCTTTATTTGAGGCAACACGTGAATGTGTATGGCTTCGCAGAATGATAAACCACATACAAAAATCATGTGGTAAAGGTTCTATCGAATCTCCAACCATTATCTACGAAGATAATGCAGCTTGTGTTGCTCAAATGCAAACAGGTTACATAAAGAGCAATATCACTAAGCATATTTCTCCTAAATTATTTTTTCCCCATCAATTACAAAAGGAAGGGAAGATAAACATTTTGCAAGTCAGATCATGCGATAATCTAGCTGATCTATTCACAAAGTCACTCCCAGCTTCAACATTTGAAAAATATGTTCATGGGATTGGTATGCGACGACTTCGAGATTTGCAAAGATCAGGGGGAGAGTCTCTCTGAACCATAACCTGTTCAAACATTATATTGCACTCTTTTTTCCTTTATGAGTTTACTCTCATGGTTCTCATCAAGGTTTTTAATGAGGTAATATCAACATAAGAATATATGTCATACATCCTATTTTTCCCCACCGGGGTTTTTAATGAGTGTATACAAGACATATTAATTGTCCTCTAATCTTACCAATGAGTTTTATCCTCAAGGTTTTCTCATATAAGTTATCAAAGAGACGATAACATATGTTGTAACATTTTCTCCTATTTTTCCTATTGGGTTTTAATGGAGTTTTAACAACATATCAAGTTCTATTCTCCTCATATTTTTTCCACATGGTTTTTGGAGGAGTTATTCAAGATCATATACGCTTGTGATTAAGAGCAATATTCTCAAAGTTATACAAGGATGCAAGACATAGAAGAAGCAGCTTTGTACAAGGGGGAGTGTTAAGAATAAAGCAACGTCATTAGCGCTAAGAGTCGTACGTGTGTCCAAAGCACCGTACGGACGCGAACGTCCGTACGGGCGTCTTCTCACGCCACAGGCGCCTATTGTAAACGGACGCCTCTCCGGAGGCGCCCAAATCCTTGTATAAATAGGGCTTTGCCCAGAATCAATAAACACAAGTTTTCTCACAAATTCTTACACCTGGCACCATGAGGCACTTGTTTACCCTGGCTCCACACGAAAATTTAGTCAACACTGTATTTATTTCAACAAAGAGAAAAAAGAGAGCATTTGCCTAAGCTTTAGTAATTATATTTCTCACAAAACTGGTACGGATAGAGAATATATGCAAAAAATCCGTACTAACTTTCCTACGGCAATCTTCTAGCAGTGATCTCTATTGGTAATGCCTCCCTGGCCCGTTCCTGCCTTCGTAAGCAGGTGGGGCGGTGTTGTTGTAGTTGCCGCTGCATTCGTAGCTTGGGTTACCTGTGAGGGAAACTGATAACTTGGTGGATCAGGCCCGCACAGGTAGGACTGTACACGTGTTATACCTTCTCCTTTCAAAGTTGGGACGGCTATGAGTACACCGGTTGCCAAAAGGAGTGTTTCTCACCCACTCCTTGTGGTATTCGGGGTCCTAAGGAACAGCTTGCCCATCTACAAATGGTTCTCCTGAAATACAAGAGGAGGCATCAGATACACTCTCTTTTTACATATGGACACGGATGAAAACTGAAAAAGGTGCACAAGCTCAAATAATCCAGGGAAGACATGGCAGGTTAAAATGTTGAAAACTGCCACCTCAAGGGGTTCAAAATGCCAGGACAGAATGACAAACACTTGATACGACAAATCATCTTGCCCAAAGGCACAAAGCACTTGATAGGTTAGATAGTCACATATAGATTGGTATTTTTATCTTAGGATATAGCTCCATCATAAGAAGAAAAAAACTGCAGCCAAAATATCATACCACTAGGAGGACGATGTATATTTTTAACAAAAACTAGCAACCACAGAAGCGCTGTCATATTGCTCTCAAATCAATTGAGTGTACTGTGTAATATTCAGGTTTCATCAAGACAGAAGTTGGTGGTTGGTAGCATTGCCAAAAAGTTACAGTGGCCAACATAAGCTCCTACTTCAATTAAAAAATAACAAAGGTGTCACCAGTCACGGCTGAAGAATGTGGGATTTTACCCTCTCATTTTCTGAAAATATGTTCTTATCTAACACTGATATAGAATTACTGGAACAAGACCATTTTACCCCACTCAATTTTCTTGAATTATCCTCTCATTCACCAAAGACCAGGAGAAGCAATTGCTCAACAGCTTAAAAAACATATAAAAGTAACAGGGCTATCAATAGCTATTTGGTTCTGCCATATGCTCCGTTATTCTTCCCAAGCTTGGCCTTTCAATTCTGACTAAAGTTTCTTTTTGCAACCATTTTATAAAATGCACTTCAGATAAAGTGCACATTTTAATCAATTATGAATATTGCTTTCCCAAACACAAATGGGTAAAGCAGTGAACCAAGATGCAAAATAGGTTCTTACCTAACACTGGTTATGTATATTTGACTATATATTAAATCTAAGTGCAAAGCCCAAATTGTGAAAAAATTATAGCTAGATCCCAATATCTATAAAGTTTCTTAATTAGCCATAGAACACAATATAACTAGATCTTTGAAACAAGGTACATGCTTTTAAATTCTTGTCCGTAGCTGCTGAAAGTGTGAAATAGCATTTCAGGGAAATATTCCCATGCATTTCACCATGTCGTTTGTGAGAAACATAATCAGTAGGACTGTGGAAGCATTAATTCAAAGCATGCTCTAACATAATATTCATGAACTAAATTATTTATTTGAAAAAAGAACATAAACAGTCTTCGGTTGGGTATATGTAATCAGGATCTACTTATGCTAGTGCAGACATTTCTCTAGCAATTAGGTGGCGATCAAACCCAGTACACAAGCCAACCAATTGACCGCCTTTGTTAATGACCAATGCTCCCAGGTGCAAAGTTAAACCTGCAGAGCAGCTGTGGAAGAACGAACTCTCTTGTATTGACCTGCTTGTAAAGAGGCAAGTTAGTGTTTGAGAATAAGTAGTTCTTTTTTTCGCGGGGAATAAGTAATTTTCTTACGCATGGAACTTACATTACATAACCTTTGGTTATGGCGCTTTCTATGCCCTCAGCGTAAGCATTATATGTATACACTTCTTCAGATATTGAAACTTGTTCTCCACATACTTGAAGTGCCTCGACCAGATCTGTATCAATCTCTTCCCCATGGCATTCTATTACAGCAATACCGTCTGTGATTTGGATGATTTGGATAGCGCTTTCTGCAGGGTAAAAGAACTCTTTTCCATCTGGAAAACTCAGAAGGACATCGTAATTTTTCAATGGCGTTGGAAATGAGGCCGCACTTGCCATTACAGTGAGCCGTGGCATGATATCAGAAACAAAACCATGATAAAAGGAATGCCCAATCGCTATCTTAACAATGCTTCTACTGATCCTGCGGTAAAGCTGTGTGGACAAACAAAGAGAAAAATTGGTAAATGGTGTGAAAACCTAAAAACGGGACGGAACAGATAGTGGGAAAAAAAATCCACCTGATCCATGATCAAAATCGTTGAACCAGGGATGCGGCGTAAAACCTGAAGCGCGACTTTGCAGCAGCCAGATGGGCAGCTGGTCTGCTCGCTTGACCTCGTCCGATGCGTAGAGATATCAAGCGGACTGCAGCCAAGGCGCGGCCGGATCGCAGGAGAAGGGGAAGCCAAGAGGCGGCGGCCGGGCCGCAGGAGGAGGGTAAGCCAAGGCGGCGGCCGGGTCGCGGGAGGAGGGGAAGCCAAGGCGGCGGCCGGGTCGCGGGAGGAGGGGAAGCCAGGGCGGCGGCCGGGTCGCGGGAGGAGGGGAAGCCAAGGCGGCGGCCGAATCGCACGAAGAGGGGAAACAAGGCGGCGGCCGGATCGCCAAAGTGGCGGCGCACTTGATCAGGCAATTGCGACCCGGTTTGAAGTGCTTGTTGCAACTAGCGGCTTTAGGGCTTTATAAGAATTTCCGATCCTAGCGGGAGAAGGCATGAAACAGATACCTAGTAGTAGGAAACGATCCTTCGTGAGTAAAGTCGTGGGTGTTTGGGCACTATGGGCCGGTCTCTCGGGTGTAGGAATAAGCAGCAGCGTTGGGTTTGAGGCCTGCAAATCCGCACCTTCCAGTTGGACGCTCACTGCGTCCAATAGCGAACCGTGACGCACATCGGCGCTTCATATTGAGCCGGCCCATGTAGCAGCGGCGTAGTGTAGCTACATTCACAATCTTCTACGGTAGCGATTCAATTAGTATAGCGTTGGCACTGTAGCGGTCAGTGGACAGTAGCTCCCGGTTTTTATTTTTTATTTTTCTTAAAATAATATGTTTTTAAACAAATCTAATATTGTTAGAAAATGTGATTTTTTAAAAAAAAAATCAGTAATGTTTTTGTAAAACCCAAGATTTTTTTTCCAAACGGGAAGAGAAACTGAAAGCACGAACATATTGTAAAATTCCGGTTTTTCTTTAAAAACCCAAACATTTTCTCCAACTACAGATTTTTTTGGAAATTTGTGAAACTTTCAAACATATGGACATTTTTGGAATTTGTGTTTTAAAACAGGTAGATTTTTTTTAATTCCAAAGAATTTCTTGAAATTCCCAAATTATTTTGAATTTGTGAACAAATTCTAAATATGCGAATGTATTTTTTTTTAAACAGGGACATTTTTCGATAACCATGATTGTGTATTGAAAGTTTGAACAAAATTGGATTTTTCGAACATCTTTTTAAAAGGGAACTTTTTAAAGAAATAAAAAAACGAAAATAAAACCAAATAAAACATGTAAAAAACAATTATTATTTTTTTGGAAAAACCGGTCCAAACCTTCTCCAAAAATTCGGATGCGTTGTAGTAGGTTGTGCCGGCCCATTGACATCATTGGCTGTTGTTGGTCTGCATGATTGGTCAACCGTACGACGCATTAAACTTCATATAGGATTTGCGCTGCTATTTTCCGATCTTATTCAGCGCTTAAGGCGCCAACTACAACATTATCGGTTGTTGGCGCCTATTTGTTTTTAATCCATGGCATAACTGGGCCGGTCCATTTTAGTCTTCCTCAATTGGTTTTGAGAACCTTCCCCCGAATTTCTAGGGTGGTTTATCCCTGGGTTTTTCCTAAGATGTGTTTGTCCGTTTTTTATTTCTCTTCTAAAACTAGGAAAGTGGCCCGCTCGATGCGCGGGCTAGGATTCTACAAATGCAATTTAAGTAGATCTTGGCCTTTTATCTTGAGAACATATATAGGAGGGTTTCTCGTGCCACCATCGCCGCCGCCATCTGAGAAATTTAGATCCCCTCACCTCTGGACTCCGGTTATCATCTTGGTGCCGAGGGGTGGGGGGGACCTCGGATCTTCAAGACCTCTATGTTCTTCTCCAACATCTAGTGATCATCATAGTTGTGTGAGAATAAATTTTCTCTTTTTATTTTGGAAGTGCCACTAGGTTAGAGAGTTTTCTATCCTCACGGATCCAATTATTCTGATCTGATGAGTTTATGTTGTTGTGTCAAGCTTTTTTGTTGGTCTAGTTCTTTATGGAGGTGAAATCTTTCATCGACACCATAGTGAAGATATAGTGTTCGACGACCTGCATTGTAGGGGATCATCCCTGGCCCAAGTACGTTCATCGATCAAGGCTTTCCATTTTTTGGATGGGCGACTCAAGGCGCTTTCAAAAACCATTATTGGTAATGTTCGTGCGGGTGAAAGAGTGACAACATCGTTGCTCCAGCCCAATTGCAGTCTCTTTACCGAAGTCTTTGGAGTATTTCTTCGAGCAGAGATTGATACCGCGAAGGAGGTGTTTTCAAGTGATTTTTTTATAATTCTTAGTCATAGAAGTTACTTTGGTTATTCTTGGATCTTAGGTCCAAATCAATGTACGTGTAATTGTTATGAGTATGAATAAAGCTACATGTGCTTCCAGAAAAATCTTGTGAATATATTATTTGATTTTTCTGAAGAAATTGTAACCAAATTTAGTGACATATATAGAATGTTCCTTTTGCAAACATAATAGCATCTTAGATACCTTTGGTGTCCTTGTTGACATTTGATTATTTATGCTTCAAATGAATCTTGTACCTACATATGTCATGCATTTTTTCACCAACTGTATTTCTTTATGATCAAACCCGTTGCACAATTTATGTTTTTCTATTTTAATGGTGTTTATAGTGTGTTTCGTTGTTTTAAGAATACTTTTCTATAATCACGTAATAAGTAGGTGTTAACGGTTTTATATAGGCATAGCTAAATTTCTTCAGGAATGTCTAAAAATGACACTTTACTTACGACTTGTAAATGTGTGTACCAATAATATGTAAGTTTTGTAGCTATAGAAGTATAGTAGCACCGAAGAAGCGCCATGCACGCCGCGTCCGTGACCGCTTCCATTTGTATTTTTTGAAATAAGCAAAAAACAACAACGTGTCTTATGTAAGAAAATATAATGAAAAGGAAAACACGAATTTTATCTTTATCACATGATCTGTGTAGACATCTAACAAACACTAAATGAATTGACAAATTAAGTAAGTTGGCTGGCCTATTCCATTTTTTTGTAAGCACATATGTTTCCCCTTTCGTAAGTAAGGAAAATATGATGGGCGCACTAGTAATATGTATTTGGATTCATTCTCATATGCCCTGTTTGGTCAATAGTGAGATCGAATGGGATTGTTACCTATGTGCAGACCCTATAGTAGGAAAATATTTCTCGTTCAGTTTGCGCATCTTTTTCACCTATATCCTGTATCTAGTTCCTAGCCGCCACTATTTTATTCTTTCTCAAACAAGGATTTATTTAATAAAATTCAAATTTAAAATTTTGTAAGTAATTTAAACCCCAAATTTGTCATGGTGTAAAAGTGGATAGTAATTGACGGAGTATTGTCATGGTGTAAAGATGGATAGTAATTGGCGGAGGACTTATTTAAATGTGGTATCTATGAATGGCTAATCTAAATATAGAAGAATCAAACCAATGCGCTTTTAAACTGTGATATAGGACAAGTGGTTTGTCCATGGTTTAGAAAATTTTGGCGTCTGAGGAATAACTGGTTCTACAATAGTTTTTTGAGTAAACACTACCCTTCACGAATGATGCATTGTCTTGTATTTTCCTCTTTTTCTTTGAATTGGTCGAAGAAATAGATTAGGGAATGGAGTGGAGAGGTTGGTCAAGTGATAGTTTTTATATTTCATGTTGTCTCTTCTTGCTGGTCGCTTATAGACTGCCGTGATGGAGCTCGTCCTAGAGGTGACTTCAGTAACGGCATTGTGGTGAAGCCTTGGTCTGGTTGGTCATAGGGGAAGCACAAGGTGAGGTAGACGACGGCAACAACATAGGCTATTCTCCTCGCGTAAGTTAGTGCACCCGGGAAGAAGGAGGCTCATTTTTTTGGAGTTTTTTTGTATTCCTTTTGGATTACAGTTCACGTAATGCATAGTGCTGATTTACTGTTTTTATTGTGGTGTATTGTTCTGGGTTACAATTCAGGTACTGTTTCGGTTTGATGTTCGGGTGGGTTAATGTTTTCAGTTTATTTAGGTATTGCACCGTTTCATTGGTTTTATTTTTTTGGGTTTTATTTGGGCTATTGTTTTGGTTAGCAGTTCTGGCTTTATCAGGATATTTTTCCATTTTATTCGGGTAATTGATAGTGTACTGTTTGCTGATGTCATGGTGTAAAATGGGCAGTAATCGACAGAGAATTTATTTTTACTACGGATTATTGTTCATGCATGCTACCTCTTGAGCATGCGTTGGTTTTCCCTTGAACAGGAAAGGGTGATGCAGCAAAGTAGTGTAAATATTTTCCTCAGTTTTGAGAACCAAGGTATCAATCCAGTAGGAGACTACACGCAAGTCACCTCGTACCTACACAAACAAATAAGAACCTTGCAACCAACGCGATAAATGGGTTTTCAATCCCTTCACGGCCACTTGCAAAAGTGAGATATGATAGAGATACTAAGATAAATATTTTTGGTATTTTTATGATATAAACTGAAAGTAAAGATTGCAAAGTAAACGGCTGCAGAAATAGCACGTTGGCGGGAGATTAATATGATGGTAGATAGACCCGGGGGCCATAGGTTTCACTAGTGGCTTCTCTCAAGATATCATACTTTACGGTGGGTGAACAAATTACTGTCGAGCAATTGATAGAAAAGTGCATAGTTATGAAAATATCTAGGCATAATCATGTATATAGTCATCACGTCCGCGACAAGTAGACCGAAACGATTCTGCATCTACTACTATTACTCCACACATCGACTGCTATCCAGCATCCATCTAGAATATTAAGTTCATAAGAACAGAGTAACGCATTAGGCAAGATGACATGATGTAGAGGGATAAACTCAAACAATATGATATAAACCCAATCTTTTTATCCTCGATGGCAACAATACAATACGTGCCTTGCTGCCCCTGCTGTCACTGGGAAAGGACACCGCAAGATTGAACCCAAAGCTAAGCACTTCTCCCATTGCAAGAAAGATCAATCTAGTAGGCCAAACCAAACTGACAATTCGAAGAGACTTGCAAAGATAACAAATCATACATAAAAAAATTCAGAGGATATTCAAATATTGTTCATAGATAATCTTGATCATAAACCCACAATTCATCGGATCTCGACAAACACACCGCAAAAAGAATTACATCGAATAGATCTCCAAGAAGATCGAATAGAACTTTGTATTGAGATCCAAAGAGAGAGAAGAAGCCATCTAGCTAATAACTATGGACCCGAAGGTTTGTGGTAAACTACTCACACTTCATCGGAGAGGCTATGGTGTTGATGTAGAAGCCCTCCGTGATCGATTCCCCCTCCGGCGGAGCGCCAAAAAGGCCCCAAGATCGGATCTCACGGGTACAGAAGGTTGCGGTGGTGGAAATAGGGTTTCGTGGTGCTCCTGAATGTTTTTGGGGTATATGAGTATATATAGAAGGAAGAAGTAGGTCGGTGGAGCTGCGAGGGGCCCATGAGGGTGGGGGCGCGCCCCGGGGGGGGGGGGGGGGGGGGGCAGGCGCGCCTCCCTGCCTCGTGGCCTCCTCGCGTCTTTCTTGAGGTCCACTCCAAGTCCCCTAGATCACGTTTATTCCAAAAATAACTCTCCCAAAGATTTTATTCCGTTTGGATTCCGTTTGATATTCCTTTTCTGCGAAACACTGAAATAGGCAAAAAAACAGCAATTTGCACTGGGCCTTCGGTTAATAGGTTAGTCCCAAAAATAATATAAACGTGTATAATAAAGCCCATTAAACATCCAAAACAGATAATATAATATCATGGAATAATAAAAAATTATAGATACGTTGGATACGTATCAAGCATCCCAAGCTTAATTCCTGCTCGTCCTCGAGTAGGTAAATGATAAAAACAGAATTTTTGATGTGGAACGCTACCTAGCATATTTCTCAATGTAATTTCCTTTATAGTGGCATGAATGTTCAGATCCTAAATATTCAAGACAAAAGTTAAATATTGACATGAAAATAATAATACTTCAAGCATACTAACAAAGCAATCATGTCTTCTCAAAATAACATGGCCAAAGAAAGTTATCCCTACAAAATCATATAGTCTGGCTATGCTCTATCTTCATCACACAAAGTATTTAATCATGCACAACCCCGGTGACAAGGCAAACAATTATTTCATACTTTTGATGTTCTCAAACTTTTTCAATCTTCACGCAATACATGAGCGTGAGCTATGGACATAGCACTATATGTGGAATAGAATGGTGGTTGTGGCGAAGACAAAAAGGAGAAGATAGTCTCACATCAACTAGGCGTGTCAACGGGCTATGAAGATGCCCATCAATAGATATCAATGTGAGTGAGTAGGGATTGCCATGCAACGGATGCACTAGAGCTATAAGTGTATGAAAGCTCAACAAAAAAAACTAAGTGGGCGTGCATCCAACTCGCTTGCTCACGAAGACCTAGGGCATTTTGAGGAACCCATCATTGGAATATACAAGCCAAGTTCTATAATGTAAAATTCCCACTAGTATATGAAAGTGACAACATAGGAGACTCTCTATTATGAAGATCATGGTGCTATTTTGAAGCACAAGTGTGGTAAAAGGATAGTAACATTGTCCCTTCTCTCTTTTTCTCTCAATTTTTTTTATTTGGGCCTTCTCTTTTTTTATGGCCTCCTTTTTTTTTCTTTTCGTCCGGAGTCTCATCCCGACTTGTGGGGGAATCATAGTCGTCATCATCCTTTCCTCACTTGGGACAATGCTCTAATAATGATGATCATCACACTTTTATTTACTTACAACTCAAAGATTACAACTCAATACTTGGAACAAAATATGACTGTATGTGAATGCCTCCGGCGGTGTACCGGGATATGCAATGAATCAAGAGTGACATGTATGAAAGAATTATAAAGGTGGCTTAGCCACAAATACGATGTCAACTACATGATCATGCAAAGCAATATGACAATGATGAAACGTGTCATAACAAACGGAACAGTGGTAAGTTGCATGGCAATATATCTCGGAATGGCTATGGAAATGCCATAATGGGTAGGTATGGTGGCTGTTTTGAGGAAGTTATATGGTGGGTGTATGATACCGGCGAAAGGTGCGCGGTATTAGAGAGGCTAGCAATGGTGGAAGGGTGAGAGTGCGTATAATCAGTGGACTCAACATTAGTCATTAAGAACTCACATACTTATTGCAAAAATCTATTAGTTATGGAAACGAAGTACTACGCGCATGCTCCTACGGGGATAGATTGGTAGGAAAAGACCATCGCTTGTCCCCGACCGCCACTCATAAGGAAGACAATCAATAAATAAATCATGCTTCGACTTCATCACATAACGGTTCACCATACGTGCATGCTACGGTAATCACAAACTTTAGAACAAGTATTTCTCAAATTCACAAGTACTCAACTAGCATGACTCTAATATCACCATCTTCATATCTCAAAAGAATTATCAAGTACTCCCTCCGTAAACTAATATAAGAGCATTTAGAATACTAAAGTAGTGATCTAAACGCTCTTATATTAGTTTACAGAGGGAGTATCAAACTTCTCATAGTATTCAATGCACTTTATATGATAGTTTTTATTATACCCATCTTGGATGTTCATCATATTAGGACTAATTTTATAACCAAAGCAAACTACCATGCTGTTCTAAAAGAATATCAAAATAATATAAGTGAAGCATGAGAGATCAATATTTTCTATAAAATAAAACCACCACCATGCTCTAAAAGATATAAGTGAAGTACTAGAGCAAAATTATCTAGCTCAAAAGATATAAGTGAAGCACATAGAGTATTCTAATAAATTCTGATCAATGTGTGTCTCTTCCAAAAGGTGTGTACAGCAAGGATGATTGTGGTAAACTAAAAAGAAAAGACTCAAATCATACAAGACGCTCCAAGCAAAACACATATCATGTGGTGAATAAAAATATAGCCTCAAGTAAAGTTACTGATAGACGAAGACGAAAGAGGGGATGCCTTCCGGGGCATCCCCAAGCTTAGGCTTTTGGTTGTCCTTGAATTTTAACTTGGGGTGCCTTGGGAATCCCCAAGCTTAGGCTCTTGCCACTCCTTATTCCATAATCCATTAAATCTTTACCCAAAACTTGAAAACTTCACAACACAAAACTTAACAGAAAATCTTATGAGCTTCGTTAGTATAAGAAAACAAATTACCACCATAAGGTACTGTAATGAACTCATTCTTTATTTATATTTGTGTTAAACCTACTGTATTCCAACTTCTCTATGGTTCATACCCTCTGATACTAGCCATAGATTCACCAAAATAAGCAAACAACACACAAAAAACTGAATCTGTCAAAAACAGAACAGTCTGTAGTAATCTGGATCAAACGTATACTTCTGTAACTCCAAAAATTCTGAAATAAATTGCTGGACGTGAGGAATTTGTCTATTAATCAACTGAAAAAAGAATCAACTATATAACACTCTCCAGTAAAAAATGTCAGCTAATCTCGTGAGTGCTAAAGTTTCTGTTTTTTTACAGCAAGATCGCGAAGACTTCACCCAAGTCTTCCCAAAGGTTCTACTTGGCACAAACACTAATTAAAACATAAAACCACATCTAAACAGAAGCTAGATGGATTATTTATTACTAAACAGAACCAAAAAGCAAGAAACAAAAACAAAATTGGGTTGCCTCCCAACAAGCGCTTTTCTTTAAAGCCTTTTTAGCTAGGCATTGATAATTTTAATGATGCTAATATGAAAGACAAGAATTGAAGCGCAAATAGAGCATCATAAAACACGTGACAAACACATCTAAGTCTAACATACTTCCTATGCATAGGCATTTTGTAAGCAAACAAATTTTCAAGGCAAGGAAAAACTAGCATATGCAAGGAAGAAGAAAGAGACGATAGCATTCTCAACATGAAGAGAGGTAATTTGAAAATTTCTACAACCATATTTTTCTCTCTCATAATAATTACATGTAGGACCATAAGAAAATTCAACAACATAGCTATCACATAACATATTCTTAACACGATCCACATGTATGCAAAGTTGACACTCTTCCAAAATAGTGGGATTAACATTAACTAAAGTCATGACCTCTCCAAACCCACTTTTATCAAAAACTTCATAAGATTGAACATTCTCCAAATATGTAGGATCTATAGTTGACACTCTTCCAAACCCACTTTCAATATTATTGCAAACATTATTATCAATCTCATATTCATCATGGGGCTTAAATAAATTTTCAAGATCAAAAGAAGAATCACCCCAATCATGATCATTGCTACAAATAATAGTCATAGCAAAATTAGCATCCCCAAACTTAGGGTTTTGCATATTATTAGCACAATTTCCATCAAGAGAATTTATAGTAAAATCATTGCAATCATGCTTTTTATTCAAGGGGCTATCGTGAATCTCTTCATAAATTTCTTCATCACAATTTTCAGATTTACGAATTTCAAGCAAAACCTCATAAAGATAATCTAGTGCACTCAAATCACTAGAAATTGGTTCATCATAATTGGATCTCTTAAAAAATTAGCAAGGGGATGAGGATCCATAAATTTTTAGCAAGCAAAGATGCAAGCAAAAAGAAGGCACATGGTAACACAAGATCGAATGGAAGGAGGGCGAAGAAAAGGCAAAGGTGAAGTGGAGGAGAGGAAAACGAGAGGCAAATGGCAAATAATGTAATGCGAGGGATAAGAGTTTATGATGAGTACTTGGTGTGTCTTGACTTGGCGTAGATCTCCCTGGCAAAGGCGCCAGAAATGGCTAGTTGCTGGGAGATTAAATCTTGACTTGACATGGCGTAAGCCTCCCCGGCAACGGCGCCAGAAATCCTTCTTGCTACCTCTTGAGCATGCGTTGGTTTTCCCTTGAAGAGAAAAGGGTGATGCAGCAAAGTAGCGTAAGTATTTCCCTCAGTTTTGAGAACCAAGGTATCAATCCAGTAGGAGACTACACGCAAGTCACCTCGTACCTACACAAACAAATAAGAACCTTGCAACCAACGCAATAAAGGGGTTGTCAATCCCTTCACGGCCACTTGAAAAAGTGAGATATGATAGAGATAATAAGATAAATATTTTTGGTATTTTTATGATATAAACTGAAAGTAAAGATTGCAAAGTAAACGGCGGCAGAAATAGCACGTTGGCGGGAGATTAATATGATGGAAGATAGACCCGGGGGCCATAGGTTTCACTAGTGGCTTCTCTCAAGATAGCATAAATTATGGTGGGTGAACAAATTACTGTCGAGCAATTGATAGAAAAGTGCATAGTTATGAGAATATCTAGGCATGACCATGTATATAGGCATCACGTCCGCGACAAGTAGACCGAAACGATTCTGCATCTACTATTATTACTCCACACATCGACCGCTATCCAGCATGCATCTAGAGTATTAAGTTCATAAAAACAGAGTAACGCATTAGGCAAGATGACATGATGTAGAGGGATAAACTCAAACAATATGATATAAACCCAATCTTTTTATCCTCGATGGCAACAATACAATACGTGCCTTGCTGCCCCTGCTGTCACTGGGAAAGGACACCGCAAGATTGAACCCAAAGCTAACCACTTCTCCCATTGCAAGAAAGATCAATCTAGTAGGCCAAACCAAACTGATAATTCGAAGAGACTTGCAAAGATAACAAATCATACATAAAAGAATTCAGAGGAGATTCAAATATTGTTCATAGATAATCTTGATCATAAACCCACAATTCATCGGATCTCGACAAACACACCGCAAAAAGAATTACATCGAATAGATCTCAAAGAAGATCGAGGAGAACTTTGTATTGAGATCCAAAGAAAGAGAAGAAGTCATCTAGCTAATAACTATGGACCCGAAGGTTTGTGGTAAACTACTCACACATCATCGGAGAGGCTATGGTGTTCATGTAGAAGCCCACCGTGATCGATTCCCCCTCCGGCGGAGCGCCGAAAAAGGCCCCAAGATGGGATCTCACGGGTACAGAAGGTTGCGGCGGTGGAAATAGGGTTTCGTGGTGCTCCTCGATGTTTTTGGGGTATATGAGTATATATAGGAGGAAGAAGTAGGTCGGTGGAGCTGCGAGGGGCCCACGAGGGTGGGGGCGTGCCAGGGGGGCAGGCGTGCCTCCCTGCCTCGTGGCCTCCTCTCTTCTTTCTTGACGTCCACTCCAAGTCCCCTGGATCACGTTTGTTCCAAAAATAACTCTCCCGATCGAAGATTTCATTCCGTTTGGATTCTGTTTGATATTCTTTTTCTACAAAACACTGAAATAGGCAAAAAAACAACAAGTTGCACTGGCCTTCGGTTAATAGGTTAGTCCCAAAAATAATATAAAAGTGTATAATAAAGCCCATTAAACATCCAAAACAGATAATATAATAGCATGGAACAATAAAAAATTATAGATACGTTGGAGACGTATCAATGCAAATATACTGTTTCGGTTTACTATTTTTGTGCCTCGGCAACACCATCATTGGAAAGGAGCGGGAGATGATCGTGGCGGCTCTGCATCGATAAGTCGGTGAAGAGAAATGATGTGCAGAAAAATCCTAAATCTTAAGCATTTATATAAGGACGTGAGGGTGGAGGAGGGGGAGAGAAATGGTGTGCAAAAAAATCATAGTTTCTTTATGAACCACAGGCTTTTTTTTTAAGTTGTTCACTATTTTCTAAACCGGGTCATTTTTTTGAAAAACTATTTGTTAACTGACACTGTTCACTTTTGTTGTTTACTGTTGCCACATGAAATGAACAGTAAAAGTGGAAAAAAAGAGAAATACCTAATGCTTCCCGGTTAGAAGTTCTGGCTTTATTTGGATACTTTTTCATTTTTGTTCTGGTAATTGTTGATATACGGTTCGCTGATGTTGTGATGTAAAATGGACAGTAATCGACAGAGAATTTATTTTTCCCACGGATTATTGTTCATGCAAATATACTGTTCTGGTGTACTGTTTTGTGCCTCGGCAGCACCATCATTGAAAAGGAGCGGGAGACGATCGAGGCAGCTCTGCACCGGTACGCCGGTGGAGAGAAATGATGTGCAAAAAAATTCTAAATCATAACCTTTTATATAAGGATGTGAGGGTGGAGGAGGAGGAGAAATGATGTGTAAAAAATCCTAGTTTTTCTGAACCACGGGCAAAACTGTTCACTATTTTCTGAAACGGGTTATTTTTTTGAAACACTGTTCATTAACGGGCATTTCACTTTTGTTGTTTAATATCGCCACATAAAATGAACAGTAAAAGTGCGAAAAAACATCACCATGCACTGTTCACTTTTGCCACATAAAATGAAGAGTAAAAGTGCAAAAAGAAAAATTTAGAAAAAAGAGAAAAACGTAACGCTTCCTACTTTAGTATAGTAACTTATATAAAATTGTACTATTTACATGCAATACTAAAATAAATTTTCTATTAGCAATACTATCAAAGACATCAAAGCCAGGAGGGTGATATCATTGTCTCTCTTGGGACTTCATTGGGGTATGCTCTGGTGTGGATGAAGTGGAGCTTCGAGCATGCCTTGTTGGGCTTTATATCGGTATTTCTCTTAGACTAACTCCACCGTGCGACCCCAAACAGACGTCCGTTTTGCCCGAATTCTGTCCGTTTGGGTAGGGCAATGGGGTCGTGTCCGGGCAGTTTCTGAGATGCGGTGGCCGTGCACCCAACGCGCGGCCGCATCCGGGCCGCATCCTGTCCGCGTACATTTTTCTTTGCAAGCCCTTAACTTTTTTTCATCATTCATATTTGGTACATGGAAATACATCACCAAATTTTGACTAGAAAAGTAAGACCAAAGAAAACAAGAACCACAAGAATACATTTTAGAAGATATCCAACTTTCATAACTGCTCATCTAGGTTGGATTAGTGCCTTCTCGATGCATTCATTGTTTATCTGTGGAGGAGTCTCGATCTTGCGTGCTTCTTTCTTCTTCGAGTCTAAAGAAGTAGAGGTTGCTTCCTCGCATCTAGTCTCATGTCTAGCCTCTAATCTAGCAACAAGTGCACTAGTCTCATCTCTAGCCTCTATGCTAGCTAAAAGTGCATGAACATCTATTAAATTGCGCTCTATCAATATATTGATGTACTCTTCTTCCCAATACCAAAACTTGCATCCATTCTACACAATAAAATTTTAAGTTAGCACAACTAGTCAAATCTAAGAGCACAACCGAAGCTAAAAAGAGCACATACCCCATCGTTTAAGCACTTGATGAACACCCCATCCGGAATGTTCCGATGTTGTAGACACGCGGCGCACGACCTTCTTTGGGCAGTGGTCGCACTTAATGAGTGGCAACGGTGCGCCGACGAGCTTTTGGGCTAGCACCGAGCCCGGCCGACCGCCATTCGTCTATCTGCCGGCGGACCACCGATGGTGTAGATCTGAGCGGCTAGAGGAGGAGCCACCGCCTTCATGTGGCCTTGCGGCCCTACCAGGGCCTTCCAGCCCGGTGTCCGGCCAGTCCATGGCGCGGCCTCCCATAGCCGGGCGAGCTCAAGACCGACCGGATTCGCCCCAAATCTGGCCGGCGGGTGCGCAAATCAGGTGGCCGTGGTTGGTAGCTCGGGGGCGCCGAGGGGAAGGGGCTGGGCGAGTGCACGTCCGAGCTGCACAGCTGCAATGGCAGCGGCGGCAAGGGGAAGAGTGGAGAAGAGTGGAGGGGGTGCGGCCGGAGGGAGGGTGGGGGGCGGATAGAAAAAGGCGTCCCTGTGCCACCGACGGGCGGGCCAGAGGTGGACACGCGCAGACGGCCCGCCCGTCCGCGTGCTGTCCATTTCACCCCAAAAGCGGCGCAAACTTGGGCCGGGGATGGGTTGAAAGCGGACAGAAAATGGACAAAAGTCCGTTTGCGCCCGCGCGCTGGGCCGTCTGGTTCGTCCGTTTTACCCCAAACGGATGCACGCGGACAAGATGGGGTCGTGCGGTGGAGTTGGCCTTAACATGCTTATTATTTTGGAAACTGATTGTGCGTTTGTGGCTTCTTTTCTTGCAAATGAAAGTTGTGACAGATCCCCGCTCGTTGACCTCAAGAAGGAAGCGGTTGACATCATCAGGCTCCTGAAAAACTTCAAGTTATCAAAAATAAATAGAAGGGCCAATTCAGTGGCGCATGAGATTACTAAATTTAGTTTTGACAATAGATGTGATGGTTTTTGTAAATAATTTCCCGCCCTACGTGGTGTCTACTGTTATGAACGATCATAATGGTGTTTTAATTAAGGAAAGGGTTAAAAACAACCGGATGATCCCAGGCAATCGTAAGCCCCCTCGAGCGAGTGACACGCGTCCCCTACGGGCCCACCCACCGCTTCTCCTCGTAGTGTTATCTTCACGCAAAGGCTCTAGTCCACACGTTTTTCTCCTCAGAGCCTTCTTCTTCCTTTCTTCTTCCTCAGGTGCCGCTACCTCTCTCGACAACCGCCGCTGTTACACACAACTACTACTACCCTGCTACCTCTCCCAAAAAACACGCTGCAAGCTCCCCGTCGCTAACCACCGCCACCGTTGCCACACAACCCACCCCAACATTAACGATGCTACTTTTGCGGGGATGGCGGCGTTTTGCCGCGAAAGCAACATCCATGGAGATCAGATAGGCAAGCGCGGTGTGCTGCAATGGATCAGAGCCTCCGAGTGTGGTGGCCGGTGCTACGATGGAGCATTGCGTGCGCCCGTCAGTGCCACATTGGAGCATCGCCGACGCTGTGATGACGACCGCAACGACCATGGCGGTTGCAACTCCGGCGTGGCACTGGAGCTTCGCAGGTGCTGCGACGACAATCTCGACGGGCCTGCCATGGCGGTTGCAACTTCGGCGTTGCAATGGAGCTTTGCCGGTGTCGCGATGACGACCGCGACGAGCCGGCCATGGCGTTGCAACTCCGTCGCTGCAATGGAGCTTCTCCGGGCTGCTGCCTTGGAGTTTTTGCTGCACCGGTGCTGCGAGGACGACCGTGATGGGCCGGCCATGGCGTTGCAATGGAGCTTCACAGGTGCCGCGACGGGCCGGCCATGGCATTGTGTAAAACGTAGGTTTTGGGGGAACTGGCTCGACCCTCAAAGGGGTGGCCTATCACATATATATAATGATGACATACAAGTCCAATACCAATAAGGTATGGTTTACACAGTAGGGCTACAATACGAAGTCTAACACCCTCCCTCAATCTCAACTCACTCCTGAAGTATCTAGGAGGTTGAGATTGCGCCTACAGACCTCAAACATGGGAGAAGGTAGAGGCTTGGTGAAGATGTCTGCAAGTTGATCTTTTGAAGAGATAAACCTGACTTGTAGTAGCTTCTGTGCAACACGTTCCCTCACAAAATGATAGTCAATCTCAATGTGTTTAGTCCGTGCATGGAACACCGGGTTTGACGACAGAAACGTAGCACCGATGTTATCACACCAAAGGACCGAAGGATGTGGCTGAGCAACTCCTAGCTCTCGAAGTAGGGACTCAATCCATATAAGTTCGGCAGTCGCATTGGCAACCGACTTGTACTCAGCTTCTGTGCTGCTGCGAGAAACAGTGGCTTGCTTGCGTGCACTCCAGGCGATCAGATTAGGACCCAAGAACACAACATGTCCCCCCGTGGATCGCCTGTCATCTGGACACCCAGCCCAATCAGCATCAGAGAATGCAGAAAGAACTCCGGAAGAACTGGGGCGCAGGTGAAGACCAAAGGAGACAGTGAGACGCACATAACGCAGTATGCGCTTTCACAGCAGACCAGTGTACATCAGTAGGAGCATGAAGATACTGGCACACCCTGTTAACCGCAAAGGAGAGATCAGGACGCGTGATCGTCAGATACTGCAGGCCACCAACAATACTCCTGTACTCAGTAGCATCCTCAGGAGAGAGAAGAGCACCATCAACAGCAGAAAGGGTGTCAGTGGAGGACATGGGCGTAGGCGATGGCTTGCACTTGAGCATACCAGCACGGCGCAAGAGATCAAGAGAGTACTTCTTCTGGGTGAGAGCCAAACTGCCACGAGACTGATGAGCGACCTCAATACCCAGGAAGAAATGAAGCTGTCCCAAATCCTTAACTGCAAAATCACGACCAAGTGCAGTCACAAGAGCATCAGCAGCCGTCGGAGATGAGCTCACGAGGACAATATCATCCACATACACAAGGAGGTACATGGTCACACTCGGTCGCTGAAACAAGAACAGTGAAGTATCAGCCGTCGAAGGAATGAACCCATGAGTGCGTAGAGCTGAAGCCAGGCGAGCATGCCAGGCACGGGGAGCCTGCTTCAGTCCATATATGGCCTTCGTCAGATGACAGAGATGATGAGGCTGAGTGTGATCAACAAATCCAGGTGGCTGCCGCATGTAATGTTGGAAATATGCCCTAGAGGCAATAATAAAATGGTTATTATTGCATTTCCTTGTTCATGATAAATGTCTATTGTTCATGCTATAATTGTATTAACTGGAAACCGTAATACATGTGTGAATACATAGACCACAACAGGTCCCTAGTAAGCCTCTAGTTGACTAGCTCGTTGATCAATAGATGGTTATGGTTTCCTGACCATGGACATTGGATGTCATTGATAACGGGATCACATCATTAGGAGAATGATGTGATGGACAAGACCCAATCCTAAGCATAGCACAAGATCGTGTAGTTCGTTTGCTAAGAGCTTTTCTAATGTCAAGTATCGTTTCCTTAGACCATGAGATTGTGCAACTCCCGGATACCGTAGGAATGCTTTGGGTGTACCAAACGTTACAACGTAACTGGGTGGCTATAAAGGTGCACTACAGGTATCTCCGAAAGTGTCTGTTGGGTTGGCACGAATCGAGATTGGGATTTGTCACTCCGTATGACGGAGAGGTATCTCTGGGCCCACTCGGTAATGCATCATCATAATGAGCTCAATGTGACCAAGTGTTTGGTCACGGGATCATGCATTACGGTACGAGTAAAGTGACTTGCCGGTAACGAGATTGAACAAGGTATTGGGATACCGACGATCGAATCTCGGGCAAGTAACGTACCGATTGACAAAGGGAATTGTATACGGGATTGATTGAATCCTCAACATCGTGGTTCATCCGATGAGATCATTGTGGAACATGTGGGAGCCAACATGGGTATCCAGATCCCGCTGTTGGTTATTGACCGGAGAGTCGTCTCGGTCATGTCTACATGTCTCCCGAACCCGTAGGGTCTACACACTTAAGGTTCGGTGACGCTAGAGTTGTAGAGATATTAGTATGCGGTTAACCGAAAGTTGTTCGGAGTCCCGGATGAGATCCCAGACGTCACGAGGAGTTCCGGAATGGTCCGGAGGTAAAGATTTATATATGGGAAGTCCTATTTTGGCCACCGGAAAATGTTCGGGATTTTTCAGTATTGTACCGGAAAGGTTCTAGAAGGTTCCGAAGTGGGGCCCACCTGCATGGGGGGACCCACATGAACGTGGGTAGTGGGGGCAAGGCCCCACACCCCTGGTCAAGGCGCACCAAGATCCCACCTTAGAAGGAATAAGATCATATCCCGAAGGGATAAGATCAAGATCCCTAAAAAAGGGGGATAACAATCGGTGGCGAAGGGAAATGATGGGATTTCTTTCCCCCACCTTTGCCAACGCCCCAATGGACTTGGAGGGCAAGAAACCAGCCCCCTCCACCCCTATATATAGTGGGGAGGCGCATGGGAGCAGCACCCCAAGCCCTGGCGCCTCCCTCCCTCCCGTGACACCTCTTCCTCCCCGCTTGCGCTTGGCGAAGCCCTGCCGGGATCCCGCTACTTCCACCACCACGCCGTCGTGCTGCTGGATCTCCATCAACTTCTCCTCCCCCCTTTCTGGATCAAGAAGGAGGAGACGTCCCCGCTCCGTACGTGTGTTGAACGCGGAGGTGCCGTCCGTTCGGCGCTAGGATCATCGGTGATTTGGATCACGACGAGTACGACTCCATCAACCCCGTTCTCTTGAACGCTTCCGCTCGCGATCTACAAGGGTATGTAGATGCACTCCTCCCCTCTCGTTGCTAGCATCTCCTAGATTGATCTTGGTGACACGTAGGAATTTTTTTGAATTTCTGCTACGTTCCCCAACAGTGGCATCATGAGCCAGGTCTATGCGTAGATTCTATGCACGAGTAGAACACAAATTAGTTGTGGGCGATGATTTGTTCAATTTGCTTACCGTTACTAGTCTTATCTTGATTCGGCGGCATTGTGGGATGAAGCGGCCCGGACCGACCTTACACGTACTCTTACGTGAGACAGGTTCCACCGATTGACATGCACTTGATGCATAAGGTGGCCAGCGGGTGTCTGTCTCTCCCACTTTAGTCGGATCGGATTCGATGAAGAGGGTCCTTATGAAGGGTAAATAGCAATTGGCATATCACCGTTGTGGCTTTTGCGTAGGTAAGAAATGTTCTTGCTAGAAACCCATAGCAGCCACGTAAAACATGCAACAACAATTAGAGGACGTCTAACTTGTTTTTGCAGGGTATGCTATGTGATGTGATATGGCCAAAAGGATGTGATGAATTATATATGTGATGTATGAGATTGATCATGTTCTTGTAATAGGAATCACGACTTGCATGTCGATGAGTATGACAACCGGCAGGAGCCATAGGAGTTGTCTTAATTTATTGTATGACCTGCGTGTCAATGAAAAACGCCATGTAATTACTTTACTTTATTGCTAACCGTTAGCCATAGTAGTAGAAGTAATAGTTGGCAAGACAACTTCATGAAGACACGCTGATGGAGATCATGATGATGGAGATCATGGTGTCATGCCGGTGACGAAGGTGATCATGCCGCGCCTCGAAGATGGAGATCAAAAGGCGCAAGATGATATTGGCCATATCATGTCACTTTATGATTTGCATGTGATGTCTGTCATGTTTACATCTTATTTGCTTAGAACGACGGTAGCATAAATAAGATGATCCCTCACTAAAATTTCAAGAGATGTGTTCCCCCTAACTGTGCACCGTTGCGAAGGTTCGTTGTTTCGAAGCACCACGTGATGATCGGGTGTGATAGATTCTAACGTTCACATACAACGGGTGTTGATGAGCCTAGCATGTACAGACATGGCCTCGGAACACAAGCAAAACACTTAGGTTGACTTGACGAGCCTAGCATGTACAGACATGGCCTCGGAACACAAGAGACCGAAAGGTCGAACATGAGTCGTATAGTAGATATGATCAACATGGAGATGTTCACCGATGATGACTAGTCCGTCTCACGTGATGATCGGACACGGCCTAGTCGATTCGGATCATGTATCACTTAGATGACTAGAGGGATGTCTATCTAAGTGGGAGTTCATTAAATAATCAGATGAACTTAATTATCATGAACATAGTCAAAAGGTCTTTGCAAATAATGTCGTAGCTTACACTTTAGTTCTACTAAGATATGTTCCTAGAAAAAATTTAGTTGAAACTTGATAGTAGCAATTATGCGGACTGGGTCCGTAAACTGAGGATTGTCCTCATTGCTGCACAAAAGGCATATCTCCTTAATGCACCACTTGGTGTGCTGAACCTCGAGCGTCGTCTGTAGATGTTGTGAAACATCTGACATACACGTTTTGATGACTACGTGATAGTTCAGTGTGTGATGCTAACGGTTTAAAATTGTGGCACCAAAGACGGTTTTGAAACGTCGCATAACATATGAGATGTTCCAAAGACTGAAATTGGGATTTCAGACTAGTGCCCACGTCAAGAGGTATGAGACCTCTGACAAGTTTCTTAAGCCTGCAAACTAAGGGAGAAAAGCTCAATCGTTGAGCATGTGCTCAGATTGTCTGAGTACTACAATCACTTGAATCGAGTGGGAGTTAATCTTCCAGATGAGATAGTGATGGTTCTCCATAGTCACTGCCACCAAGCTATTAGAGCTTCGTGATGAACTATAACATATCAGGGATAGACATGATGATCCTTGAGCAACTCGCGATGTTTGACACCGCGAAAGTAGAAATCAAGTAGGAGCATCAATTGTTGATGGTTAGTAAAACCAATAGTTTCTAGAAGGGCAAGGGCAAGAAGGGATACTTCATGAAACGGCAAATCAGTTGCTGCTCTAGTGAAGAAACCCAAGGTTGAACCCAAACCCGAGACTAAGTGCTTCTGAAATGAGGGGAACGGTCACTGAAGCAGAACTACCCTAGATACTTCGTAGATGAGAAGGCTGGCAAGGTCGACAGAAGTATATTGGATATACATTATATTAATGTGTACTTTACTAGTACTCCTAGTAGCACCAGGGTATTAGATACCGGTTCGGTTGCTAAGTGTTAGTAACTCGAAATAAAAGCTGCGGAATAAACGGAGACTAGCTAAAGGTGAGATGACGGTATGTGTTGGAAGTGTTTCCAAGGTTGATGTGATCAAGCATCGCATGCTCCATCTACCATCGAGATTGGGGTTAAACCTGAATAATTGTTATTTGGTGTTTGCGTTGAGCATAGACATGATTGGATCATGTTTATAGCAATACGGTTATTCATTAAAGGAGAATAATGGTTACTCTGTCTATTTGAATAATACCTTCAATGGTCTTGCACCTAAAATGAATGGTTTATTGAATCTCGATCGTAGTGATACACATGTTCATGCCAAAATATATAAGACAGTAATGATAGTACCACATACTTGTGGCACTGCCACTTGAGTCATATTGGTATAAAACGCATGAAGAAGCTCCATGTTGATGGATCTTTGGACTCACTCGTTTTTGAAAAGATTGAGACATGCGAACCATGTCTATTAGTATATATGCATGAAGAAAGTCCACGCAGATGGATCATTTGGACTCACTTGATTTTGAATCACTTGAGACAGGCAAATCATACCACATGGGCAAGATGACTGAAAGGCCTCGTTTTCAGTAAGATGGAACAAGAGAGCAACTTGTTGGAAGTAATACATTTGATGTGTGCAGTCCAATGAGTGCTGAGGCACGCAGTGGATATCGTTATGTTCTTACTTCACAGATGATTTGAGTAGATGCTGAGAATATTTACTTGATGAAACACAAGTCTGAATTATTGAAAGGTTCAAGTAATTTCAGAGTGAAGTTGAAGATCGTCATGACAAGAGGATAAAATGTCTGTGATATGATCATAGAGATGAATATCTGAGTTACGAGTTTGACACACAATTAAGAAATTGTGGAAATTGTTTCACGACTAATACTGCCTGGAACACCATATTGTGATGGTGTGTCCGAACATCATAACTGCACCCTATTGGATATGGTGCATACCATGATGTCTCTTATCGAATTACACCTATCGTTTATGGGTTAGGCATTAGAGACAACTGCATTCACTTTAAATAGGGCACCACGCAATTCCGTTGAGACGATACCGTATGAACTATGGTTTAGAGAAACCTAAGTTGTCGTCTCTTAAAAGTTTGGGGCTGCGACGCTTATGTGAAAAAGTTTCAGGCTGATAAGCTCGAACCCAAAGCGGATAAATGCATCTTCATAGAATACCCAAAACAGTTGGGTATACCTCCTATTTCAGATCTGGAAGCAAAAGTGATTGTTTCTAGAAACGGGTCCTTTCTCGAGGAAAAGTTTCTCTTGAAAGAATTGAGTGGAGGATGGTGGAGACTTGATGAGGTCATTGAACCGTCCCTTCAACTAATGTGTAGCAGGGCACAGGAAGTTGTTCCTGTGGCACCTACACCAATTGAAGTGGAAGCTTATGATAGTGATCATGAAACTTTAGATCAAGTCACTACCAAACCTCATAGGACGACAAGGATGCGTACTACTTCAGAGTGGTACGTAATCCTGTCTTGGAAGTCATGTTGCTAGACAACAATGAACCTACGAGCTATGGAGAAGCGATGGTGGGCCCGGATTCCGACGAATGGCTTGAGGCCATAAAATCCGAGAGGATCCATGTATGAAAACAAAGTATAGACTTTGAAAGAACTACTTGATGGTCATAAGGCTGTTGGGTACAGATGGATTTTAAAGGGAAGACAGACAATGATGGTAAGTGTCACCATTAAGAAAGCTCGACTTGTCGTTAAGATGTTTTCCGGCAAGTTCAAGGAGTTGACTGCGATGAGACTTTCTCACTCGTAGCGATGCTAAGAGTCTGTTAGAATTATATTAGCAGTTACTGCATTATTTATGAAATCTTGCAGATAGGATGTCAAAACATTGTTTCCTCGACGATTTTCTTGAGGAAAGGTTGTATGTGATACAACCAGAAGGTTTTGTCAATCCTGAAAGATGCTAACAAGTATGCAAAGCTCCAGCAATCCTTCTAAGGATTGGAGTAAGCATCTCGGAGTTGGAATGAACGCTTTGATGAGATGATCAAACATTTTGGGTTTATACAAGGTTCATGAGAAACTTGTATTTCCAAAGAAGTGAGTGGGAGCACTATAGAATTTTTGATGAGTATATGTTGTTAACATATTGTTGATCAGAAATGATGTAGAATTTCTGGAAAGCATCCAGGGTTATTTGAAAAGTGTTTTTAATGGAAAACCTGGATTAAGCTACTTGAACATTGAGCATCAAGATCTATAAGGATAGATCAAAAAACGCTTAATAGTACTTTCAAATGAATACATACCGTGACAAGATTTTGAAGGAGTTCAAAATTGATCAGCAAAGAAGGAGTTCTTGGCTGTGTTACAAGGTGTGAGTATTGAGTAAGACTCAAGACCTGACCACGGCAGAAGAGAGAGAAAGGACGAAGGTCGTCCCCTATGCTTTAGACGCAGACTCTACAGTATGCTATGCTGTGTACCGCACCTGAAGTGTGCCTTGCCATGAGTTAGTCAAGGGGTACAATAGTGATCCGGGAATGGATCACATGACAGCGGTCGAACTTATCCTTAGTATCTAGTGGACTAAGGAATTTTCTCGATTATGGAGGTGGTAAAAGAGTTCGTCGTAAAGGGTTACGTCGATGCAAACTTTGACACTAATCCGGATGACTCTGAGTAGTAAACCGGATTCGTATAGTAGAGCAGTTATTTGGAATAGCTCCAAGTAGCGCGTGGTAGCTACATCTACAATATGACATAGAGATTTGTAAAGCACACACAGATCTGAATGTTGCAGACCCGTTGACTAAAATCTCTCTCGTAAGCATAACATGATCAAACCCTAGAACTCATTGAGTGTTAATCACATGGTGATGTGGACTAGATTATTGACTCTAGTAAACTTTGAGTGTTAATCACATGGTGATGTGAACTAGATTATTGACTCTAGTGCAAGTGGGAGACTGTTGGAAATATGCCCTAGAGGCAATAATAAAATGGTTATTATTGCATTTCCTTGTTCATGATAAATGTCTATTGTTCATGCTATAATTGTATTAACTGGAAACCGTAATACATGTGTGAATACATAGACCACAACAGGTCCCTAGTAAGCCTCTAGTTGACTAGCTCGTTGATCAATAGATGGTTATGGTTTCCTGACCATGGACATTGGATGTCATTGATAACGGGATCACATCATTAGGAGAATGATGTGATGGACAAGACCCAATCCTAAGCATAGCACAAGATCGTGTAGTTCGTTTGCTAAGAGCTTTTCTAATGTCAAGTATCGTTTCCTTAGACCATGAGATTGTGCAACTCCCGGATACCGTAGGAATGCTTTGGGTGTACCAAACGTCACAACGTAACTGGGTGGCTATAAAGGTGCACTACAGGTATCTCCGAAAGTGTCTGTTGGGTTGGCATGAATCGAGATTGGGATTTGTCACTCCGTATGACGGAGAGGTATCTCTGGGCCCACTCGGTAATGCATCATCATAATGAGCTCAATGTGACCAAGTGTTTGGTCACGGGATCATGCATTACGGTACGAGTAAACTGACTTGCCGGTAACGAGATTGAACAAGGTATTGGGATACCGGCGATCGAATCTCGGGCAAGTAACGTACCGATTGACAAAGGGAATTGTATACGGGATTGATTGAATCCTCAACATCGTGGTTCATCCGATGAGATCATCGTGGAACATGTGGGAGCCAACATGGGTATCCAGATCCCGCTGTTGGTTATTGACTGGAGAGTCGTCTCGGTCATGTCTACATGTCTCCCGAACCCGTAGGGTCTACACACTTAAGGTTCGGTGACGCTAGAGTTGTAGAGATATTAGTATGCGGTTAACCGAAAGTTGTTCCGAGTCCCGGATGAGATGCCAGACGTCACGAGGAGTTCCGGAATGGTCCGGAGGTAAATATTTATATATGGGAAGTCCTATTTTGGCCACCGGAAAATGTTCGGGATTTTTCGGTATTGTACCGGGAAGGTTCTAGAAGGTTCCGAAGTGGGGCCCACCTGCATGGGGGGACCCACATGAACGTGGGTAGTGGGGGCAAGGCCCCACACCCCTGGTCAAGGCGCACCAAGATCCCACCTTAGAAGGAATAAGATCATATCCCGAAGGGATAAGATCAAGATCCCTAAAAAAGGGGGATAACAATCGGTGGGGAAGGGAAATGATGGGATTTCTTTCCCCCACCTTTGCCAACGCCCCAATGGACTTGGAGGGCAAGAAACCAGCCCCCTCCACCCCTATATATAGTGGGGAGGCGCATGGGAGCAGCACCCCAAGCCCTGGCGCCTCCTCCCTCCCGTGACACCTCTTCCTCCCCGCTTGCGCTTGGCGAAGCCCTGCCGGGATCCCGCTACTTCCACCACCACGCCATCGTGCTGCTGGATCTCCATCAACTTCTCCTCCCCCCTTGCTGGATCAAGAAGGAGGAGACGTCCCCGCTCCGTACGTGTGTTGAACGCGGAGGTGCCGTCCGTTCGGCGCTAGGATCATCGGTGATTTGGATCACGACGAGTACGACTCCATCAACCCCGTTCTCTTGAACGCTTCCGCTCGCGATCTACAAGGGTATGTAGATGCACTCCTCCCCTCTCGTTGCTAGCATCTCCTAGATTGATCTTGGTGACACGTAGGAAATTTTTTGAATTTCTGCTACGTTCCCCAACATGTAAACCTCTTCTTCAAGCAATCCATGAAGAAAAGCGTTCTGCACATCAAGCTGGCGGAGAGACCATCCGCGAGAAACTGCCAGAGACAGAAGAAGTCGAATAGTGGTAGGTTTGACAACTGGGCTGAATGTATCCTCATAGTCCAGGCCCTGACGCTGTTTAAAGCCCTTAGCCACGAGGCGCGCTTTGTAGCGCTCAATGGAACCATCTGCATGTTTCTTCACCTTGAACACCCACTTCGAATCAATGATGTTGACGCGAGACGGAGGAGGAACAAGTGTCCAGGTCTTATTCTTCATAAGAGCATGATATTCTTGTTCCATAGCAGCCCTCCAGTGTGGAATACTCATAGCGGCTTGATAACTGCGTGGTTCGGCGGTTGGATCATCCACAGCATGAGCCAGGCAAGCAGCAAGATAGGTGACCGTGCCATCGGTGCGCTCCTTGGGACAAACAATGCCACTGCGGCTGCGAGTGTGTGGACGCCGCCGAGGAGCAAACACCGGGGCCGGCGGGATGTCCGGAGCAGGTGAGGCCGGTCCAGGGGACTCCGGCGAAGAAGGACCGGGTGACGGCGGGCCGGGCGACGGCGGACCAGGCGACGTAGGCCCCGGCGGCGTGTGGGCCACTACAGACCCAGGCGAAGTAGGCACCAGGGACGCCCGCGCGGATGGCGAGGGTGACGATGGAGGGGAGTCCGGGCGAGGAGGCGGCAACGGAGACTGCTCAGAGGAGGCCGTCGCAGGCTCTGGCCCGATCGCAGTAGCCAGCATGGGCTCCGGCCCAGGCGCGGTTTGAGACGGAGCGCCCGGTGCGGAGTCGAGAGCGGGAGGTGGTGCATGCACCGGCCGATCGACGTGCACCACATGCGACGTAGCGGGTCCGTCGGGGAGGAGTTCCAGGCGAGCTCCACGTCCAGTTCCTGCACCATGATTAGGTAACAACACAGGCGAATATCCAACATCTTCAAATTGGCCAGGCATAAGAGGAAATGAATGCATAGATGGTGCTGTGCTGGATGACTGAGGCATGACAGAAAAGGGGAAGACAGTCTCATCAAAAACAACATCCCGAGATATGTAGACTCGATTGGTTGGGACATGGAGACACTTGTAGCCTTTATGGAGAGAACTATACCCTAAGAACACACACTTTTTGGAGCGAAACTCAAGTTTGCGATCATTATAAGGACGAAGATGAGGCCAGCAGGCACACCCGAACACCTTAAAAAAGGTATAGTCAGGAGTTTCACCTAAGAGAAGCTCAATAGGAGTTTTCATATTAAGAACACGCGTAGGTAATCTGTTAATGAGAAAACACGCGGTAGCAAAAGCATCACTCAAAAAACGAAAGGGTACAGAAGCATGAGCAAGAAGTGTGAGGCCGGTCTCAACTATATGACGATGTTTGCGCTCAACAGCGCCATTCTGCTGATGTGTATGCGGGCATGATAAACGATGAGAGATCCCAAGCTTATTAAAGAAAGTGTTGAGGTTGCGATATTCGCCCCCCCAATCTGATTGAACATGGATAATTTTATGCTTGAGTAGACGTTCAACATGCAATTGAAACTGTATGAATATATCAAACACATCAGATTTGCGCTTAAGAAGATAAAGCCAAGTGAAGCGACTATAGGCATCAACAAAACTGACATAATAGTTGTGACCACTAACAGATGTTTGTGCCGGACCCCACACATCAGAAAACACAATTTCAAGAGGGTCCTTTACTTCTCTAGTAGATGAAACAAAAGGTAGTTGATGACTCTTGCATTGCTGACAGGCATCACACACGGACATCTCTTTATTGCTAGACACTAATGGCAGCTCATGACGGTGGATTATGTGGCGAACGATGGGTGTGGCGGGGTGACCAAAGCGAGAGTGCCACTGGGAAGGCGACACACGAACACCGCTGAAGACGCACGGGGCGGATGGATCCTCCAAACGGTACAAGCCTTGGCTCAACCGGCCACTAAGCAGAACATCCCGGGTTGCTCGATCCTTAACAAAAAGATTAAAAGGGTCACAGAGGACATGATTATCAAGGGTAAGCTTAGGGACAGATAAAAGATTACGAGTCACCGAGGGAACCCGTAAAACATTACGAAGATGGAGCTGCCTAGAGGGATGACTAGTTAAAAGATATGCTTGGCCAATATGAGAGATGGGCATACCTACACCATTGGCGGTGTGAACCTGATCGTGCCCGTAGTAGGGCTGGTAGGTGGAGAGTTTGTTAAGCTCGTTCGTCATGTGATCCGTGGCGCCGGTGTCCATGTACCAGGCTGGATCAACAGGGTAGGATGGTGTGTTTCCCTGCTCGACGCGTGGGTCCTTGCCCTTGGCGGCGATGTGGGCAGCCGGGGCGGCAGCGGGAGGACCAAAGTCTGCCATGGCAAACTGGCGCTCGTTGCCCTTGCCGTCGTTGCCGATGCCAAGGAAGCTCCTCTGAAAGCGGCGTTGACACTTGGAGGCGACATGGCGTTCACGACCACATAGCTGGCACACCACCCTAGTGTTAGGGCCCCCACCCAGGGTCGATGCAGGGGGCGGGGCTGCCTTGCCAGGTGACGGGGCAGGGGGGCGCTGGCCGCGAGAGGCCCAGAAGGCCGCCGGCTGGGCGGTGATGGTGGCGGAGGAGCGACGAGCCTCGACGCGTTGCTCGGTGAAGAGGAGGCGTGAGTAGAGCTTGAGGAGGCATCGCTGGCTTGGCGTTGTGAACGGCCTCGGCGAGATTGTCGTAGTCGGCGTCGAGGCCTTTGATGACGAAGCCGGCGAACTCCTCGTCGCTAAGCGGCCGACCAATAGAGGTGAGCGTGTCCGCCAGCACCTTCATCTTGTTGAAGTAGGTCGTAGCGGAGGAGTCCAGCTTCTTGATGTCGGCGAGCTCGCTGCGAAGGGCCATCGAGCTGGAGGTAGAGACCTGGGCAAAGGCGTGCTCCAGGGTCGTCCAGGCGTCCATGGAGGTGGCAGCGAAGAGACAAAGGCCAACGACCCCGTCGCCGAGGGAACCCTGGATGGCAGAGAGGATCGCCTGGTCCTGCTGCACCCACATACGGTGTTCCGGGTTGATGGGCGGGCCGTGGACGGTAGGGATGACCTGCGGAGGACACGGTAGCGAACCATCAACAAACCCTAGGAGAGACCGGCTGCGTAGCAGCGGTAGGACCTTGGCGCGCCAGAACAAGTAGTTGTCCGGCGTGAGGCGGATGGCGATCAAGTTGTCGAAGTGGAACGGCCCGGTGGACGTGATAGCGCCAGCAGCAGGGACGATTGGCGGCGGAGCCGCGACAGGATCCACGGCCGCGACCGATGCCGCGGGTGGCGCCGCGGGCAGGGGCGGGATCATGGCCGCAGGCAGAGTCGCGAGCGTGGCCGCGGGTGGCACCGCGGGCGGAACCTCCCCCGAGGCCGCCGGGAGGACGGCAAGTGATGAGGAAGAGGTCGCGGGTAGGATCGCCGTCGTGCCGGCGGAGGTTGCAGGCGACGGCGGCGGGATTGGAGCTGAGAACATGGAGCCCACAGCAGTGGTGCCGAAGAACTGAGGCACCGACGGAGCCAGGGGGTGAGGTGGGAGGTTGAGGAGGGCGGCAAGCGACGCGGGGATGGACCCGGAGCTGGCGGCGCCCGAAGCGGAAGCAGTCATGGCGGCGGCGGCCCTAGGGTTTAGGGTTTTTGGCGCGGCGGCGGCGGCGACAGCGGGTGGGGTGGAGGACCTAGGTTAGACTCGATACCATGTAAAACGTAGGTTTTGGGAGAACTGGCTCGACCCTCAAAGGGGTGGCCTATCACATATATATAATGATGACATACAAGTCCAATACCAATAAGATATGGTTTACACAGTAGGCCTACAATACGAAGTCTAACACGTTGCAACTCCGTCGTGCAATGAAGCTTCGCCGGGCTGCCTTGGAGTTTTTGCCGCACCGCCGGCACTGCGTTGGAACTTCGTCGGGGTTGCAATGGAGCACCACCGGGGCTGTGGAAGGTGTGACCGTTATGCAATGGAGATTCACGGGGCTGCACTGGAGCTTCACGAGATGTCCACGGTGCTGCGTTTGAAGTATGTGGCGCTGCTGACTTGTTGTGATCGAACGGCCACTGGCGTGCAGATCAGACGGCTGGCTAGGCGGATGATTTCCTATAGAAATCATGCGGTTGATTTGTAGCAGCCTTCTTTAATTAATTAATATATGAATAGGTGTTTTAAAAAAAAGAACACGTGGGCAGCGAGAGAGACACAAGGACTGTCTGCGACCAAACACAAGAGAGGAGAGACGGTCTACCCTACTAGCAGTACTTTTTACCATCGCATTTTACTGTAGCCGTAGCACCTCGGCCGGAGCTCCCCGTGCTAGCTCTGGCACTGTTCACCGCGGCTGGCTGCCACCCTCCTCTTTTTACCCGCCCCGTGAAAAAGGGCCCGATTCCCAAGACACCACCCCAAAAAGCATCCTGCTAGCCTCCTCCCTCTCCCTCTCCCACAAGCAAAAGATTTCGCGCAGTACCATACTGATCGTCTGATCCCCCTCCCCTCCCCTGCCATCCCATTGATCGCTCATCTGCTCTGCTTTTCCGCATTGACTGACCACAAGCGACCCCTCCCTCCTCGAAGGCCACAAACCAACCCCCCTTGCTTCCATTCCTCCTCCCTCTCCTCCCAAATGCCGCCTGCCTGCTCCGGTGCTCGCGCGTGAGCGGCTAGGACGACGCGCGAGGCCGAGGGGGGAAGCCATGGGGGAGACGGATTTGGAGGACGTGGTGCTCTCCTGGTCGCTCCAGGAGATCAACGACGACGACCTCTACAGGGGGAAGGTACGTGCCTTGCACGTGGTGCTCTCCGTGCGCCATCCATTCATCCCTCCCTCGCTCCGCCTCCGGATGATGATGATTTGTGCGGGCTCGACCCTTTTGTCGCCCGAATCTGTGTGTGTCTGGCACGGACTCCGGACAAGCTGGGTTTAAATCTGGTGTTTTTTTTATTAATAGCGTTTAGTGCGCTGCCTTTTTGTGTGTAATCGAAGCTGGGCCAGCCGTTGGATGCTCCAGATTGTGGTGTGTGTGATCCGTGCGCTAGGGTTTAGAGGGGGTTTCTGTCCACGTGTCATGGAACTGGAACTGCAATTAATTAGCATGTGCTGAGTGCCATTTCTGGACTGTCGTCTGATGGCAACGTACGTAATTGTTGGATTTCAGGAAATTGCAGGTTGCTGTTGCCTGTTGCTGCTAGTATTTCTGACTGATTCGGGCTAACTACTGTACATCATTCTAAAAAATGTTATGCATTTTTTCTTATGTTACATTGTTGCTGAATGGAGGTGCCCATTGCTGTTGAAAACGATAACACACCAATTTGCTATGCCTATCATGTGACCACCATTTGTGAACTGTCTCTAATAAGTTTCAAGGAACTGTTGAGTCCCTGTGATATGAGCAGCTTAAGCCCTGTATTGATCACTGCTTGTTCTTGCAGTAGATGAAATTGACCATATAGCTCTTCTGTTTACATGCCATTTGTGTGCTCAAGGAACTGTTGGAGAACCATCTTTTGCTAGCTATAATCATATTTCTTTTGGAAATGGCCTCTTTTGTTTTTAGGTTGAGACTATTCCCTGCAACTTCAAGTCACTTGATCACTATCTCGCATCGTACCGTGTGCCTCTGATTGAAGAAACAAGGTCAGATCTGTGCTCATGCCTTGAACTCATCAGTCAAGCACCCTCGTCCAAAATACTTTCCATGGAGGTAGCAGGAAAGTCGGGATCATACTTCATGGATGTGGACTTTTGGGACAATGATGCTGGTTTCTCTACTGGGGCTTATTCTGCCAGGAATGGTGACATCTTTATTTTGTCTAGCATAAAACCTGAAGCTGCAGAGGACTTAAACCGCCATGGTGTCACATATTGCTTGGCAATGGTTACTGAGGTTTCAATGGATGATGAATACCAGAAGGGCTTCAGAGTCAAAGTTGAAAAGAATATTGATTTGGAAGAAGACTTGAACAAACTCAAACATGCAATATTTCTCAATAATATCACCACAAACATACGTATATGGAAAGCACCTACCTTCGATGCACACATGAATGGCAATTTCACAATAATCAAGTTGCTCTTAGCCCCCACAAATCTGGTAATATGACATGCATACTCGTGTTTTAGTTTTACTTGCCATTTTCATTACCAGTATAAATTAGTATGGGACCTAACCTTTTGAGCTCCTCTTTGCCTGCTCTGTTGCAGGGTGAGGATATTTGCGGTATGTGTGTTAAGCAGGATGGGGGCTCTTTGGCTTCTTTCACAGAGCAATTGCTGTCGGTTATGCTTAATCAATCACAAGTGGATGCTATTGAATCTGTCATCTCAGCTGTACAATGTGGGCATGTGAACCTCATGAAGCTTATATGGGGTCCACCAGGCACTGGAAAAACCAAGACGGTTAGCGCTTTACTGTGGGTCTTGGCGTGTTTGAAATGCAGAACTCTTGCTTGTGCTCCCACAAATGTTGCTGTTGTTGGAGTTTGCACTCGTTTCCTTCAAAACTTGAAGGATTTCAATCAGCACACTGACAACATTGGTCTACCTACTTCTCTTGGAGATATCTTGTTATTTGGAAGCAGGTCTAACATGGACATCACCAAGGATCTTCAGGAGGTTTTCTTGGATTTTCGTGTCGACGAACTTGTGGAATGCTTTTCATCGTTGTCTGGATGGAACAGCAGAATAGCTTCAATGATATCCTTTTTTGAAGACTCTGCTTCACGGTATGATATGCTTCTTGAGGATGATGGCAAAACTGATCCAGTGTGCTTTCTTGACTTCATAAAGAAGCAATTTGACGCTACAGCAATAGCTCTGAAAAGATGCATAATGAATTTGTGGGTTCACCTTCCTGGAAGGTGCTTTTCTTGTGATAGCATCATAAATATATCTACATTGCTTCATATGCTGGAAAATTTTGGCGCCCTTCTGTGCGACGTAGACTTGACTGACGAGGGCTTGAAAAGGGGCCTTGGTTGTCTGTCAGCTGAAAACTCTGTTTGTACACAGCCTATATCTTCTATTGAGAAGGAACTGGATGGAGCAAGGTCTACATGCCTCAAATTGCTTAAAGATCTGCTACACTCACTTAATTTACCCACTGGAGTAGACAAAAGCTGGGTTCAGAACTACTGCATATGCAATGCAACACTTCTTTTTCTGTACTACCTCTAGCTCTTATCAGTTGCATCACATGGAGATTGCACCCCTCGATGTATTGATTGTTGATGAGGCTGCTCAAGTGCGGGAGTGTGAATTGGTGATCCCGCTACGTCTGCATTGGTTAAAACATGTTGTTTTGGTAGGAGATAACTGTCAGCTGAGTGCAATGGTTAAAAGCAAAGTAAGGTTTTGCCTAACCCTCTTTATACCGTCTGAGTTCATTTCTTAGTCATTGGTGCATTTACTAACAAGATAAACTTTTGATACTGAAATGCTATTTTTTTTCTTCCAAAAAAATGTAACGGCCATATCTTTCTTTTATGCTGCATTGTTATTGATCTGTTTTTTATATTCTTAAATCTTACTTTTCATTGTTTATCTCTAGGTATGCAAAGAAGCTGGTTTTGCGACAAGTTTATTTGGGAGATTGGTTATGCTCAAATTTGACAAACATTTGCTGAATATACAGTATCGCATGAATCCTTGTACCAGCTTATTTCCAAATGCTCAGTTTTATGAGAGGAAGATTTTAGATGGTTTCGACGTCCTGTCTCCTAGTTATAATAAGGATTACACATGCCTCCCTTTTGGAAGCTACACGTTTATAAATCTCACCGATGGAAGGGAAGACAAAGAGGGCACGGGAAACAGTCGCAGAAACATGGTTGAAGTTGCTGTTGTTTTGCACCTAATCCATACCATCTTCAAATGTATGTCTAAGCTGAACTCTATCCTTTCTTTAACCTTAATATCCTTTCTAGTTATTTTTTATCACACTACTTGGCTAATATAACATGAGATCTTTAGAAGCTTATGTGGTCTGCCATTCTTGTATTGCATAGTGCATAACCTCCAATTGTAGAAAGGTATTTACTACAATAGTGTACATTCGAGAGTCCAGTTTTCTATGTGTATGTCATGATATGGTTAATTGCATCAATCCGGCTCTATGAAATTTCTATTCTACTGCCCCTGTTTGTAGACAGTGTTACATTTTTATTTAGAAAAAAGAGAACATTAGGTAGATGACATGAAAGATAAAACATTATACCCTATCTTGGGACTTTGTAATTGAAAAGCAATGATATGTCAATGATTTGGTGATACAGAATCAACTTAAATTTGCTGAAGAAAATTCTTTCAGTTGCCTTGTCCAAAAATGTGCCTAAAGATCAGTAAGCATACCACTTGAGTTTTCTCTGCAGCTTGGAAAAGGACAGACCAAGGGCTCAGCGTCGGCGTGGTCTCTCCATATAATGCTCAAGTTGATGCAATTAAAAGCTGACTTGGCAAAAAATATGATACATGTGATGGATTTCATGTGCGGGTGATGTCCATTGATGGTTTTCAAGGAGAAGAGGATGATATAATAATACTATCAACTGTTAGATCCAACGGGAGAGGAGTTGTTGGATTTCTTGCTGATAACCAAAGAACAAATGTTGCTCTTACTAGAGCAAGGTGTGCATCAATTTTTTTGCGGTCCCTTGTTTTGTTGCTGTTCAAAGTATGTCAGACTGGTGATATAAATTATCTGATGTATGCTTTATTCATACAGGCACTGTCTTTGGATTGTTGGGAATGCTCATACACTTTATAAAAGTGGGACCGAATGGACAGACCTTGTTGCTGATGCGGAGAGACGTAAATGTATTTTCAGTGCCACTAATGACGCAACCATCTGTAAGTTGGTTTTGCAAGTAAAACAAGAGCTTGATGAACTTGAGGATCTTCTTAGTGCTGATTCAGCGGTTTTCAGCAATACCAGAAGGAAGGTAAGTACCATGGTTTCAGCCAGTTTGGCTTTGAACTACTTTCTTGTTTTCTAATATATCGCTGCACTTAAATTACCCAGAATGCAAGCCACATGTATGTGCATTTGTCTTATGAGACTCATGCTTGTTGTCAGGTAGTTAGGGTTTACTGAATATACACTTCATTTATAGTGTGATTTTGTTTGTGTTCACAAATAGATCTGTTTTTACTTTTTGGAATCATGTATGTGGTTCACTTGTCTCTGCTAGGCTGTTTGCTCTGTAATTGGATCGTGAGAGGTTTGTAAATAAGGTTTTCAGGACATGTGCTACTTGAACCTCTAGTTTTCTTGGAAGTACACACTGTTCATTTTCTCGTATACACTCTTTCTCACGTTCCATTTTTTGTATTCATATATTCAACAGGTCATTCTTAGCGACGAGTTTAGAAAGTCTTTCACCAAACTAAAATCACCACAGCTCAGGAAGGAAGTACTCCAAAAGCTTATCAAACTTGGAGATGGTTGGAGGACAACAGTTAAGAACCTTGATATGCCTGGTGTTTCTCATCTTGTAAAAGTATACAAGGTCTGGGACTTGTATCTTGTTTGGAGTATTGACGTGGAGAAAACCGAAAGAATGTATTCCCAGATAATAAGAATTTGGGACCTACTGTCACAGAAAAATGTTGCAAGAACTGTTCAACGTCTCGAGAATTTGTTCTCCTTGTACACGGATGATTACCTGGATCTTTGCAGGAGAGTGCAGACACAGGGGTATGAGTTTTTTTATTGTTAATCTAGTTCCTTAGATATTTTATACCTCTGATACTTACAGAGATGAACTGTTTGTACATAGGTTATGCATACAAATGAACTGCCTGAAGACATTCTTCTAATTTTTGCCCTCCTTTTTGTTGTGGATAACAGGAAAATGGAGGTTCCTATGGTTTGGAATATTGTGCATGATGTTGTCCGCTATAACAAGGATTGCAAAGTTGATGCTCATGAAGAGCATGATCTCGTCGATACATCATATGCCTTGGAGAACTCAAAAGTCAGTGAAAGCTTCTTGCTGATGAAATTCTACTCTTTATCATCTGGAATGGCAAAGCATTTGCTGACAGCTACTGATGGGTCCGAAATCAACATCCCCTTTGAACTGACTGATGAAGAGTAGGTGATAATCCAATTCCCGCTCACTAGTTTTATACTTGGGAGGTCAGGCACTGGAAAAACCACTATATTGACAATGAAACTGATTCAAAAAGAGCAACAGTCATTGATTGCATCCCAAGGTCTAAATTTGGATGGAGCTGATTTATCTGGGGTAGATGACAGTAATATTATGCCACCAAAGAATGGAGGAGAAAGTTCTGTGAGACAAGTATTTATCACTGTAAGCCCAAAGCTATGTTCAGCCATAAAAGATCACATCTGCAGACTTAAAAGGCAAGTCTGTTGAATTGGACCCCTATTTAAAAGTATTACATATGTCTACACCATTTTGGAAATGATTTTCATATAACTATTTAAAGTGGACAGCAATGTGTGCACGGGTTGGCTCAGTTTTTTTTCACTGTACTTCTTTCTCTAACCTCATATTCTTTAGGCCCTTTGCATACCCTTATGAAGGGTTGATATTTCATCCATATGAGGTGCATTTTCTCTTTAAGATGTGATTTTTGGGAATTAGAAAAAGAAAGTACACATATGGGGACTGTGCCAGTAGCTTTTTATAAAAGGGTTAGACAAATCATGAGCACTACTTTGCAGGCCAGGACTTGAATGCGGCTGGGCTGGGCGTGCACTCAGCCACTCACATGACTAGCCAACTGAGCCACGCTTGGTTCTCTTTTGTGAAATTATACTCCCTCTGTAAAGAAATATAAGAGCGTTTAGATCACTAAATTAGTGACCTAAACACTGTTATACTCCCTCCGTTCCAAAATAGATGACTCGACTTTGTACTAACTTTAGTACAAAGTTAGTACAAAGTTGAGTCATCTATTTTGGAACGGAGGGAGTATTTCTTTACAGAGGGAGTACATCGCAAGCTGGTTCATTGATTTCTTAGAAGATACTCGCTTTGCTTCTTTTATGATTTGTACCAACAATAATTCTTGTATTAATTCCAATTTATTTCAACCCTTTATAGATTTGGCACCAGTGATGTCTCTGACCAGCCTAGCATTCTTCACATGCATGACATCATGGATGACCTGGAAGAGTTTACAGAAATTCCTGACAGTTTTTGTGATCTACCTCACGGGCACTATCCTCTTACTATAACATATCACAAGTTTTTGATGATGCTTGATGGAACATGCCAGACATCTTTTTTCGATGCGTTTTATGGTGAAATGAAGTCTAGCTTTGAGAGAGGCCATTCAAGATCTCGTGCAGTGCAAACTTTTATTGAATTGAAGGAAGTTACCTATGAAAAATTTGTTACCTTCTACTGGCCTCGTTTTAATGCAGACCTGACAAAGAAATTTGCTGCGTCTACTGTCTTCACTGAAATAATTTCTCATATAAAGGGCGCGTATCAAGCAAGCAGGCCTTATACTGGCAAACTGGGAAGACAAGGTTATGTGATGCTCGCAGACAAAAGATTTTCATCTTTGAACAATGAGAAGAGAGATATAATTTATGATATATTCCTTGAATATGAGAGTATGAAATGCACTGCCAGGGAGTTTGATTTGTCAGATTTCGTCAATAGTCTTCACAGCAGTCTTGTATCCGAGGGCTACAATGGAGATATGGTGGATTTTGTTTACATAGATGAGGTGCAGGATCTCACCATGACACAAATAGCACTTATTAAGTATGTCTGTGTGAACATCAAGGAAGGCTTCCTTTTTGCTGGTGACACTGCACAGACTATAGCAAGGGGTATTGATTTCAGGTTTGAAGATATCCGTTCACTTTTTTATACTGCATTCCTCCCAGAAACTGAAGCGTCTAATGAAGGACTTAAACATCGGAAAAGAGTACATCTCTCAGATATGTTCCAACTATCTCAGAATTTCCGCACACACTCTGGCATCCTCCGTATGGCACAAAGTATCATGAGCCTTCTTTACTTCTTTTTCCCGTCAAGTGTTGACAAGCTTAATCCAGAGACTGGACTTGTACATGGAGAAGCTCCTGTGCTGCTGGAGTCTGATAACGATGAGAATGCAATTATGACTATTTTTGGAGAAAGCAAAAGTAAACATGGTAACCTGCATGGGTTTGGTGCTGAGCAAGTCATATTAGTTCGTGATGATGCTACCAAAAAACAAATTATTGATATTGTTGGTAAACAAGCTCTTGTTTTGACTATTGTTGAATGTAAGGGCCTTGAGTTTCAGGTATGGGCCTATAAATTCAGTTTCATCTTTATTTATTTTGCAAAATATTTTAACTGTAAAACACGTTGTTTCAAAATGTCAAATATACTTACTTCAAAGATATTTTATAGGATGTGCTGTTGTACAACTTCTTTGGTTTGTCGCCTTTAAGAAACAAATGGAGAGTTCTCTATGGCTACATGGAGGATAAAGATATCATAGCACACTCTGAGGAGATTTCTCATCCGGGTTTTGACACAAGCAAGCATTATCTTCTCTGTTCAGAGCTGAAGCAATTATATGTTGCAATCACACGCACTAGGCAAAGACTGTGGATGTGTGAAAATACAGATGATTACTGTCGACCAATGTTTGACTACTGGAAAAAGTTGTGTCTTGTAGAAGTTAGATTACTTGATTCTTCCCTCATTCAGGCAATGCAGACAGGGAGCAGCAGTGATGATTGGAGGCTACGGGGAATCAAGGTTGGTGATCTTTACTTGTTTGGTCTGGAAAGCAATTTTAGTTTATCATGCTATGCATTATTTTGCCCTACTCAGTGGTTTTTTGTGTGTTTTTAATCCTGTGAAATTCATGTTTTTTTCTCACGATTGTTCTATGCACACAAATTCTTTGTTAGGTCTTAGGTGGGTCATGGCGCATACCTACTTACACTTCTTCTGTGCTTCTCTTTTACCATTGTTATTCCATGTCACAAGTTCTCTCTCTTTTCCTTCTGTAGTTGTTCAATGAGGGGCAATTCGAGATGGCTACTATGTGTTTCGAAAAGGCCGGTGATGCATACAGAGAGAAGTAGGCAAGAGCTTCCGGACTTGTAGCTACCGCTGACCGTGTCATTTCAACAAATTTGGAGTTGGGCAAGGCTTCATTGCAAACAGCATCAGAAATTTACGAGTCCATAGGCATGCATGAGAAAGCTGCTACTTGCTATATCAAATTAGGTGACTACAGAAAAGCAGGTCTGCCAACTCTCCATAATTCTCAAGCTATATCCGTACTTTGAGATTTCATCATTCCTTAACGTTTTACAAATGAATAGGTGCTGTTAAAGAGTTGCTATATAAGTAAATGTCATCAAATTTCAAATCATTTTTTTCGAAATGATATCCCTATATAAATTGCAGACATGCTATTTTTTAGCTTTCATATGGGTAATTTTACCTTACACTCCACGAAGCTCTGTCTGACTAAACATTGTGCTCCTTGCATTGACATAGGTATGGTCTATATGCAAAAGTGTGGTACTTCTAGACTTGAGGAAGCTGGTGACTGTTTTGCTAAGGCTGAATGCTGGTCGGAGGCGGCTGAAATGTTCTTGAAAGCTAAATGTTACACCAAGTGTTTCTCCATGTGCTCGAAAGGAAAACAATTATACAATCTGGGCTTGCAGTTTCTGCAACAGTTAGAGGAGGAACATTCACTTGAGAATTCAAAATCCTTGGAGGTTTCTGCAATTAGAACGAAGTATCTGGATAATTGCGCTCAACATTATTTTGAGCGTGCTGACATAAAGCATATGATGCCCTTTGTTAAAGCATTCAGCTCTATGGATCACGTACGGACGTTCCTAAATTCTAGAAATCTTGTTGATGAACTGTTGAGTTTAGAGATGGAAATGGGTAATTTCCTAGAAGCTGCAGGAATAGCAAAGCATAAGGGAGATGTATTACTGGAGGTAGACATCCTCGAGAAGGCAGATTTGTTTGAGGATGCAACACGCCTTCTACTCCTCCATATCATTGTGGAATCCTTGTGGTCTTCAAATAGTAGAGGGTGGCCTCCCAAAAGTTATGCAGAGAAGGCAAAGTTGCTTGCAAAAGCCAAAGAGATGGCAAAAAAGGTCTCTGAGTGCTTCTACTGCTTTGTTTGCGTCGAAGCTGATGCATTGTCAGATGTGAATAAGTCTCTTTCCAGTTTGAATTGCACTTTGCTTGAGGGCAGAAAATGTGCAAACTTACTAGTTGAACTTGTTGCTTCCCGTTCAATCCTTGATGTTCATCTTCAGTCTCGAGCCTCTGGATACAAGATAGAATTAGGGCCAGGATCTGAAGATGAAAATAGCTGCAATGATATACTGGCCTCTAACCAGATGTCACCCTAAACTCTGTTTTATGCCTGGAATCACTGGAAGTCGATCATAATCGAAGTACTATCTCATCTTTTCGCCACACTGATGGTCCAGAATTAAATGATTATGCTTTTGTGTATGAAGATCTTTGCGCCAAGTACTTTGGATCGAGAAAAGATGGTGAAGTTGACAGATATGTTGTGCTGAACATGAATGCAAGTTGGCTTTCCAATGCTGACAGGAATTCATTGCAGCAAGACGGCAACAGATGTTTATTGGGTGCCCCTCAGTGTCATTCATGTGCTCAGTGTTTCTGGATGAATGAACTGTCTTCTGTTGGTTTCAGTGTACTTAAGAAGTTGGAGTCGATTGTTCAAATTTCTCCAAAGCCGACATCTTCATATACCCTGTTGAGAACTATCCTTATCATGCATGAGATAGGAAAGCTTCTGGAAGAACCACAGTTCAGTATGCCAAAAGGTTCCATGAAGTTAAGAAGCTTTTTTGTTCTCTGTGAGCGTCGCTTCTTTGAGTTAGTTTTTCTTGTGTGGAGATATGGACAAAGGGGAGCCTCTTGCATCTACTTGACTCACCAGCTGCATATGGGTTGATTGCTGATTCTCTTAGTGCAAATCTTCGCCCAGCAAATAAAAATTTGACTCATGGGCATCTTGGGAGAACGACCATGCTTCTGCTTCATGCAGCACAATTGGATGAAGCGCTACTTTCAAGACTACTACAGTACCTGGGCAATAATTCTGAGTGGGCAGATTTTTTCCGATTTTTGAAGAGATTTCTTGACAGTGGTTGTGATAGATCCTCCTTGATCTTGAACTTTAAGCTTGCTCTTGAGTTTACCTTCAGTGTAAACTGGAAGGATGAATTAGACTACATATCCCCAATATGCTATGTGAGCCTTATGGAGTGCCTTGGTTTCTTGGCTTCATCATACTTGGTACAGAATGAATTTATATGCTGCACGAAATCTCTGTTGGTCAATATGCTGGAGTGCCGTACCAGCAAGGTTTACATTGAAAGCTGCCTGGTATCTAAGTCGAGCCCAGATTCTGATCTAGATCGTTGGACAAAGTCATCAGGCCGTTTCATATATGACACAATTATGACTATCTTGACGACCAAACATATGCTCCAGGAATGGGTGCACAAGACTTCATGTCCTTCTAGTACTTCATACACAACAGTTTTCCTGAGACTAGTTGTTACACTTTATCCTCTGATCATCACTCTTTCTCTAGGGAATTGCTATGAGGTCACACGTATCCTTGTGAGGAATGAAGTCTTCAAGGATTTACCTTTGGAGTTCTCTAAGAAGATTGAAGATGCTTTGAAAATGAGGCCTCGCACACGGAGCGACTTCACAAGAGTGCTTGCTGATGCACTTGCCACAATCGGGGATCATATGGTATTTATTAGTTCACCCAAAGGCCCAGCAATCTGTCAAAATTTGAATGCTTATATGATTAGCAAGGAGGATTTGCATGATGTTCCGAAGATAATGGCACTTCTGTGTCTTGAAGAACCAAATTCTGTAAAGCAAGAGACTCCATTGCCAGAAAAATCTGATGGTACCAAGTTTGGAAATCCTGTGCCTGTAGAGGTATTAACGATAGAGAGTTCGAGACAGACAGATTCATCAAATGATATGTTTGAGACTCTCTGGAAGAAGTTTGAGACTTTTCGACTCGACGAGGAAGGCCATGTGAGTTTCACATGTTATAAATATTGCTTGTATTGTTATTCTCCAGTTTGTCCCATTATCGGCAGCTGCCAACTAATTCTAAAAGCTAATTTCTGCAGAAAGACTCAAGGGTTGTTATTCAATTTCTTAGAGATGCCCTTCCATGGCTGGAGCAATCAGGCGTTCTAGCAGTGATTGATAAACAGATTGATGAACACAATCTGGAAGAGATCAAGCACATCTGCAGTGAGTTTGAAAAACTTTCTGACAGGTAAGAAAGGGTTAATTTAGGGCCAGCTCTATCTAAATTTCATAATATGCTGTATTGCAATTGCAGTTCTAGGATATTATTAACATTTTAAAGCTTGAGCAAGTCTGTAGAAAAATCCGCAAGGATCTACGATAGCGAATATGTACAATATGAAAATAGATTTCTTAATGAATCTAAAGAAGTAAATTTGGTTTTGTAGATGTTGATATATTTTTACATAGACATTGTCAAAGTTTATGAAGTTTGACTTAGGACAATCCTAGAACTTCAGTTATTTTGGAACAGAGGTAGTACAGTACCTTCTAGTCTAGTGTAAAACATGTCTTGTGAAAATTGACCTTAGCACTTGCACGTGAAAATTCACAGGACGGCGAAAAACGCCGTGGATGATCTATTCTCAAAGTGGCAAGGTTCTAAGAAGGCACTGGAGCAGGTCATCCGCCTTGTGTATGGTACAAGGCATGTCATGGATGATTGTTTCGCGAATCACAAAAGTAAGGATGGCTGTTGCAAGGGAAGGGGAAATTCCCGGGCTTCAGCATCATGAAGGTGCCCACAGCGAGTATATCGAACACTCGCCCAGATGATGAACGAGCTGACACGGGAGAAGCTGCCTCGACTTCAACAAAGGCGGCGCAGAAGCAGAAGGGCAAGAAGAAATCCAAGAGGACGAAGAAGCCCGACAAGGGGCGTGGCAAGAAGTGAGCTTCTGTAGTTAGTTTCCTGCCTGCAAGAAAATACTCCCTCCGTTCCAAATTACTTGACCCATATTTATCTAGACACGGATGTATCTGGACACTAAACAAGTATCGATACATCCGTATTTAGACAAATTCAAGTCAACTAATTTGGAACGGAGGGAGTACGTATTTGTGTGCATTGGAGAAGCTTGTATCGTAAAACCGTTGCTAGAGACGGCAGAATGTAACTTTGAAACCGGCACAAGACAGATGTCTGTGAAGTTGCAGCCAGGGGGGACGAGCAGGGGCCTGCCCCCCCCCCCCCCCCCCCCCCCAACAATCGACAGTTTTAGTATGAGCGACGAGTAATTACCAACGAGATTAGATCAATATACGTACTCGGCCCCCCTATACTCGAATCCTGGCTCCACCACTGGTTGTAGCTAAATTATTTATACTGAACGAACGTGCTTGCAAAAGTGTTATGACACTGCTTTTGAATGGCAACCCATTTTTTATGCCACATCAACCGGGTGACTAGTGTTTTTTGCAAAAAGTTAGTCTTGGAATTAGTGGTTTCTGACACAAAACCGAAGCGTGGTTCTGCAACCCTAGCCTTCAATGTTAATGCTTTTTGCAATTCACTCCTTCAGAAACCCACATATTGTATAGATCAGATAGCTACACTCGTACTGACAACCTCACAGCTACAAGTTCAAATCACCTTCAGTCCCAAAGCCCCTAGAACCATGATAGTGGACTTGGATGACGGGCGGTGAAGAAATAAAAAAGGGATAGGCTGCTCCAGCTGAGATCACATCTTAATTGTCCAGGTAGCCAGCAGGTCGACAGGATAGTCAGCAACACAAATTGGATACATATTATGCACAACTGCCCAAGCCACGGAAAACCTAATAGCTTACCTTGGTTTGAGATAAAAAAAAGGCTGTCACATAACAAATCGATGGTGAACGGTATTACATGCGTAAAACCAAGAATCGCCGCAACCCCTTCATATAAATGCGGTGACACACTCTGGAGTCTGGACACAAATCAATGGAGCCGGGAACCTTGGCACCATGAGGAAACATGCATTTCTTATCTAACACCAAAATGCGCAAACGCAAAAAGGAGCTCAGACATCAGCCGCTGCAAGAACCTGAAATCCAGGATCTGCTACAATCAATCGACACGCGGCAAACCCATTTGTGCACACACAATTACTCTAAATGATAGGGAAAAGTGATCCGACAGAACGAAAAAACAGAGCAAGTCGCTGTTACAGTATGACCACGGATAGCAAAGTTCCGGCTCAATGCGAAAAACATAGTCAGCAATGTATTTATTTCAACAAAGGGGAAAACAGAGCACTTACCTAAGCCAAGTTTGTAGTGGTAATTATAGTTCTCAGAACACCGTTACGGCAGACTTGGCACTAACTTCCTACACGGCACTCTTCTGGCAGAGTTCTCTGTTGGTAATGCCTCCCTGGCCCGTTGTTGTAGTTACCGCTGCCTTGGTACGATCCCTAGCTGCACCTACAGCTGGGCCTGCTGGGGTACCTGTCCACTTCCTTCAGTACAAGTTGTACATCAGTGATCAATGACAGTGCATCCACTATAGATCCCTGCAGCCATTGGGCAACTCTGGTAATATGGAGAAGATAACTCCGAGCGGTTTTATTGTAATTCTTACTTGTAGGAATTACTTTGTACTCCCTCCATTCACAAATATAAGATGTTTTGGACATTTCAATATGGATTACATAAATGAGTGAGCAAACACACTAAAATGTGTCTATATATATACATCCGAATCAGAATTTTTTTAAAAAACATCTTATAACAGTGAATGGAGGGAGTAGTTTCTTGGATCTTGGGTCCAAAGGATCGTACTTATAATGGTTACGAGTATGAATCTTACATGTGTTTCTCAAAAGAAAATAAAAACAGAAGCAGCAAAGCCTAGCACAGCTACGACTACACAAATGAATATTTGGTAATGTATGATAATTCGACCTCTAGATTTCACAAAGCATGACACCGGCTGCAAGGCCCCAGAACATGTAACCGAGTTGTAGATGGAACTACTCCTTCAATGTATGTCTTTATAGCCACAATCGATTCGCACGCCTCCTTGATATACGCCTTGTCCAGGGTAGAGCATTTCCTAGATATGTTTCCAAAGCACCGACGATTCACCCTAATAGTGTCTAATATAAGGCACTTAATTGACATTGAACTCTCTAGAATATGGCGTGTTAGCTCAACCAAGCTCCTTTGGGGGCAAAAACCAGTGATCCGGAAACTCTTGAGCTTGTCATGGTGGTGTTCTGGCATTTGCCTCAGGGTTGATGGATCTCCAACCAACAAGTCATACTTCGCCTCCACTGATAGCTGAAGATAAATGGCCAATTTTTTGGGTTAATGATGTTAGAGCTATAATATAGGTCATGTACCCCTTTGTATTTATCCCGTTGTATAAGGGGTTTCCTGCATATGTTCCACACCTGTACATGTATATATATCGGCCTATGGCCTCATGGGAATACAAGTTGCTTATTCCTAACATGGTATTAGAGCTTTAGGTTTTTTTTTCGCACGCGCAACTCGTGCTTCGATCCACTCCTGCCGTCGCCGCGTTCTCCCTTCGCTCGGCGTCGCTGCTACATCTCCTCCCGCCAGGCGCCTCTCCTCCTCGATCGCCGCAGGGAGGCCCCCGATCGATCTCCAGGCGCCCAGCTGGTCCCGCTCAGCGGTCGTCTGCCTCTCCCGCCAGGACTCCGGGTCGCTCCTGCCGCTCCCGCGCTCAGGCGCTCCCGCCGCTCCCGCGCTCAGGCGCCGCTCCCGCCCGCCAGCTCCCGCGCTCAGGCGCCGCTCCCGCCCGCCAGCTCCCGCCGCCCCCGCGCTCAGGCGCCGCTCCCGCCTGCCAGCTCCCGCCGCCCGCCAGGTGCCCGCTGCTCCCGCCGCTCCCGCGCTCAGGTGCCTGGACTCCGCCCCTCCCGCCTGGACTTCGCATCCCCTTCCCGCGGCCGCCGTTCGCTCGTGGTCTTCCGCCTGCCGTCCGGTGTTCTACTGCTTTCGGATCTCTTTCAAAAAAAATGTCTGCTGCATCGGGCTATGTTGCTGTCCCTCGCTGTCCGGTGATCTTCGATGGTACTAACTACACCGAGTTCGCTGGCTTCATGCGCATTCACATGCGTGGCATCCGTCTCTGGGGTGTTCTTTCTGGCGAGGTCTGCTGTCCGCCACGTCCGGTTCCTCCGGTGGCCCCTACTCCGCCGACTCCACTGGTTCTTCCTCCGGATGCTAATCAGGCCGCCAAGGATGCGGCTAAGGTTGCTGATGAGGCTGCTGATCGTGCCTATGATGAGAGGGCTTTGGCTTATGAGGAGGCTCTTCAGACGTATCATGGTGCTTTGTCTGTTTACACCCAGTGGCTTGATGATGATGCTCGTGCTGCAGCTGTTCTCACTGCTAGTGTTCTGCCTCAGTTTGCTTCTGAGTTTCTGGGTCTTCCTACTGTTTTCCAGATGTGGACCTGTCTTCGTCAGCGCTATGAGCCCTCTGGTGATGCCTTATACCTTTCTGTGGTTCGTCGGGAGCATGCTCTTCAGCAGGGTGACTCTACTGTTGATGACTTTTATGCACAGAGTTCTGCTATCTGGCGCCAGCTTGATTCTCTCCGCAGTGCTGGTTGTCGTGCTTGCCCCTGCTGCCAGGCTGTCCAGGCCGATTTGGAGTTTCATCGCGTCTACGAGTTCCTGTCTCGGCTCCGTAAGGAGTTTGAGCCCCGGCGTGCTCAGTTGCTTGCTCGTGGCCGTATTTCTCTCATGGAGGCGCTTTCAGAGATTCGTGCTGAGGAGACTCGCCTACGTGGTGCTGGTTTGCTGGAGGTTCCCTCTGTGCTCGCTACTCGGGTTTCTTCCACTCCACCTGCTGCACCGCCCCATTCTCGCTCGAGTGCTCCGCCGCTCTTGCCCACTCCTTCTGGAGGCTCAGGTCGCCCCTGTTCACATTGTGACTACTGCAACAATGATGGTCATATTGAGTCCCAGTGCTACACAAAGCGGAAACATCTGCGCAAGGCGCGTTCATCCTCCTCAGGGACTTCGTCATCTCCCTCGCCAGCTTCAGCCATTGCTTTGACTGAGCAGGATATTCTAAGACTTAAGCGTCTGCTCGCGGCTTCAGGTTCTTCCTCGACGGGTACTGCTGGTTCTGTGACTGATGCTTCCCGCACTGAGCACCCGCCCTCTACACAGTCAGGTACATTCCCATGGGTTCTGGACTCTGGAGCTTCTTTTCATATGTCTTCTCATTCTTCTGCTTTGTCCTCTCTTCGATCGCTGGCTTCTCCTGTTCATGTCTTAACTGCTGATGGTACTCCACTTTCTGTTGCTAGTCGAGGCCATCTTTCCACTCCTTCTTATTCTGTTCCTGATGTTGCTCATGTTCCTCGCCTTACCATGAATCTGTTTTCTGCTGGTCAACTTACTGATTCTGGTTGTCGTGTCATCCTTGATGTTGACTCTTGTTCTGTCCAGGATCGTCGCACGCACACTCTGGTTGGGGCTGGCCCTCGCCGTCGTGATTCTCAGGGTCTTTGGGAGTTGGACTGGCTTCATGTTCCTTCCGCTGCCACCACCACTGCCAGTCTCTCCGCTGCTGTCGCCTCTGTTACTGGTTCCTTCAAGCAGTGGCATCATCAACTTGGTCATCTGTGTGGTTCTCGGTTATCGTCTTTAGTTCGTCGAGGTCTTCTGGGGTCTGTCTCAGGAGATGTCTCTTTAGAGTGTCAGGGTTGTCGTCTTGGCAAGCAGATTCAGCTACCATATTCACATAGTGAGTCAGTATCTAAGCGTCCTTTCGATTTAGTCCATTCTGATGTATGGGGTCCGGCTCCTTTCGCTTCGAAAGGTGGTCATAAATACTATATTATTTTCATCGATGATTTTTCTCGTTACACATGGCTTTATTTCATGACTTCACGTAGTGAGGTGTTGCCTATTTATAAGCGTTTTGCTGCCATGGTTCATACTCAGTTCTCTTCACCCATTCGTGTTTTCCGTGCTGACTCCGCTGGTGAGTATATCTCTAAGATGTTGCGTGGTGTTCTTGCTGAGCAGGGTACTCTTGCCCAGTTCTCTTGTCCTGGTGCTCATGCTCAGAATGGCGTGTCTGAGTGCAAGCATCGTCACCTTCTTGAGACGGCTCATGCTATGATGATTGCTGCCTCTCTTCCGCCTCATTTTTGGGCCGAGGCTATCTCCACTTCCGCCTCTCTCATCAACCTTCAGCCGTCCGCTGCTTTGCAGGGTGGTGTTCCTTTTGAGCGTCTTTTTGATCGGTCTCCCGATTATTCGATGCTTCGCTTGTTTGGTTGTGTTTGCTATGTTCTTCTTGCCCCTCGCGAACGCACCAAGCTGACCGCTCAGTCTGTTGAGTGTGTCTTCTTAGGCTACAGTGATGAGCATAAGGGCTATCGTTGTTGGGATCCTATCGGTTGTCGGATGCGTATCTCTCGAGACGTGACTTTTGATGAGTCTCGTCCTTTCTACCCACGCCCATCTTCCTCGTCTTTTTCAGTGGAGGATATCCCTTTCCTCACTTTTCCTGACTCACCTATCACCCCTGTCGCGCCTGTGCCTTTTCGTTCCCCTCCCTCTGCTTCTCCACCTCTCGTCGAGTCGTCGCCGCCGTCTTCCCCGGTCTCCTCCCCTAGCATGTCACTGGATTCTACACCTTCATCTCCGATGACTTCTTCGTCGCCACCCCCCGATTCTACCTTGGCGATTCCTCCTTCTCTTATTCCGTCTTTGCCTCAGCATTACACTCGTCGTTCACGACCTGTGGATGCTTCCTTGGATGAGTCGTCCTCTTCCTCTCAGCCTACTTATGGCTTGCGTTCTCGTCCTCGTCCGCCTATTGATCGCTTTGGATTTCCCACCGCTGGTGCTGCTGTTCTTGAGCCGACTTCTTACCGTCAGGCTGTTGTTCATCCTGAATGGCAGTTTGCGATGGCAGAGGAGATTGCTGCTCTTGAACGCACTGGTACCTGGGATCTTGTTTCTCTTCCTCCCGGCGTCCGTCCCATCACTTGTAAGTGGGTCTACAAGGTTAAGACTCGCTCCGATGGTTCTCTTGAGCGTCACAAAGCTCGTCTCGTGGCTCGTGGTTTTCAGCAAGAGCATGGTCGTGATTATGACGAGACTTTTGCTCCTGTGGCCCATATGACCACTATTCGTACACTTCTTGCCGTGGCCTCTGCACGCCACTGGTCTATATCCCAACTTGATGTTAAGAATGCCTTTCTTAATGGTGAGCTGCGTGAGGAGGTGTACATGCAGCCACCACCTGGGTATTCTGTTCCTGATGGCATGGTGTGTCGTCTTCGTCGCTCTCTCTATGGCCTTAAGCAAGCCCCTCGCGCCTGGTTTGAGCGTTTTGCCTCTGTGGTCACTACTGCTGGTTTTTCAGCAAGTGCTCATGATCCAGCATTATTTATTCACCTTTCTCCTCGTGGCCGGACTCTTCTTCTTCTCTATGTTGATGATATGGTCATCACTGGGGATGACCCTGAGTATATTGCCTTTGTAAAGGCCCGTCTTAGTGAGCAGTTTCTTATGTCCGATCTTGGACCTCTTCGCTACTTTCTTGGGATTGAAGTCTCTTCTACCTCTGATGGCTTTTTTATATCCCAGGAAAAGTATATTCAGGATCTTCTTGCCCGTGCTGCTCTTACTGACGAGCGCATTGTTGAGACTCCTATGGAGCTCAATGTTCACCTCCGTGCTACTGATGGTGATCCTCTTCCTGACCCGACGCGCTATCGTCATCTCGTTGGCAGTCTTGTCTATCTAGCTGTCACTCGTCCGGACATCTCTTATCCGGTTCATATTCTGAGTCAGTTTGTTTCTGCTCCCACATCGGTTCATTATAGTCATCTCCTTCGTGTTCTCCGATATCTTCGGGGCACGATCTCTCACCGTCTCTTCTTTCCTAGCTCTAGTTCTTTACAGCTTCAGGCCTATGCGGATGCTACGTGGGCTAGTGATCCTTCTGATCGCCGTTCACTTTCTGCTTACTGTGTTTTTCTTGGCGGTTCTCTCATTGCCTGGAAGACGAAGAAACAGATTGCAGTTTCTCGTTCGAGTGCTGAGGCTGAGTTGCGAGCTATGGCTCTTTTGACGGCAGAGGTGACTTGGTTACGGTGGTTACTTCAGGATTTTGGTGTTTCTGTCACTACACCGACTATGCTCTTATCTGACAGTACAGGTGCTATTAGCATTGCGCGCGATCCTGTGAAGCATGAGCTCACCAAGCATATTGGTGTTGATGCTTTCTATGTGCGCGCTGCTGTGCAGGATCAGGTTATTGCTCTTCAGTATGTGCCTTCCGAGTTACAGTTGGCGGATTTCCTGACGAAGGCCCAGACTAGAGCGCACCATGGCTTTTATCTCTCCAAACTCAGTGTTGTTCCTCCACCATGAGTTTGAGGGGGGTGTTAGAGCTATAATATAGGTCATGTACCCCTTTGTATTTATCCCGTTGTATAAGGGGTTTCCTGCATATGTTCCACACCTGTACATGTATATATATCGGCCTATGGCCTCATGGGAATACAAGTTGCTTATTCCTAACAAATGATTCCACCATAGTTATCAAATACATTTGCATGATGAACAGTGACTTACAGACAAGCCAAAAGTCTCCAAGGAGAAGCATCGAGGAAAGAAACCAAAGATAAAAAATCATATTCCATATTGAGGCTCCACCACCTACGAATAGTAATACTCAAGGTCTTGAGGTGGAGAAATTTGCTAGGTATCATTGGTGCATTGACTATCTGCATAAAAATGTCTCAGATTAATTACAATCCAAGATATAGCTACTGTTGCGTGCATATTTATCACCTAAATATAAGAACGTGGTACCTCACGAGGAGAAATTATTATGAGAGTCTCAAGATTAGGCACACTGGATGGAAGCTTGTCGATAGCATGACTGATGGCACATCTATAATCCAACCTAAGGTACTTCACTTGCAATGATTCTCCAAGTGAGAGTTGTACTACTTCATTACCTGTATACTCAAAGCTGGAGATATTTGGAGCTTTGTTCTCTATAACTTGAAGTCTCGGGCATTCAAACACCTCGAGATGGCTTAGCCGCTGCAGCAGGCAAGGCACCTCGAGGCGAATCATATCATGACAATGTAGGAGTGTCAATTTTTCCAGAGAAAATGAATTAGAAAGAAGGCACGCTAACTCACCCCCTGTGATATGCACTTCATACAAATCCAATACTGCCAGGCATCTCAAATTAAGGTTAACTGTTGGATGCAAGATACAATTAGCAAGGTCGAGATGCCTTATCGTGTTTCCACTTCTGTCAGATAAAAGTGAACAAGGGAACTCATACTTTGCCTTCTCCGATGGAAGTGTAAGTGTAAGTTTTTCCATCACTGGTGTAACAGCAATCTGAAGCCAATTATTGAGACGATTATAAAATTTGGTATTGTAAGGACCATAGAATTCAAGCTCGAATGTCTTCACACCGACGTCTCTATGATTTGCCATAATACGGTCAATATTGTTGTTATACTCTCTTCTATTTCTTCTATAATTCGGGTCAGTTGTTCCCTTCAATGATGTTTCTTCTGAGCACATTGTTTCATTGGTGAAGGCGAGATTCTGATGGCATTTCCATGAGTTCAGAAAGGAACGAGACACACAGGCAGCCCTGGCCGCGTCCCGCATTGGCACTAGTGAATGTATATGATGCCAGATTTCCTGCATGCATAAGTGGAGAAATTCAACATTTGACTCGCGGAGTCAAAATTACAAAGGAACTACTATTCAGGGATAATAATGCACAAGAATTGCTCTTTAAATGTTGATTTTAAGCTGGACATGGGTAGCATAAGATAGAGGATGAGAGGCTAAGGACTAAAAAGCCTTCAAAGGCTTCTTCTAACCATACACCAAAGAGTGGATCTAAACTGCAGGAATCATGGTGAATGAAACAGAAGACACCACTTATGAGGGAAACATGATAACAGGGTATCTTTATTTTGCGAAACAATTTTCCGCTGGGGAACCGGTTGCAGCTGGAAGCAGAACAAAGCAAAGCTAGTACTAATGCACTGGGATCTTAGGAGATTGCGGTTGTGAAGACTATGTTCGTAATTTTTTGCCTTTAGCTATTCTACTGATATTTTCACTTGCAGTAGAAGTCTGAGTTATCGGAACATACCTCTGGAAGGTCTGGACCAATAAATCTTGCCTTTTTTCCACCATGAGAATTATCATCCTTTCTTTTTTCCGTGTGTGAATTATCATCCTGTTGGAAAGGTGATATGTCTCTTTTAGATAATGAAGCAGCCGATCCTTCTGCAGCACTTAAGTGTCATGAGTAGCCGCGGCGCACGCATTGTGTTAATATGAAAAATCAAACTACATATTGAGCATACGTATTTTCGCAAACGAACCAGACTAAGCACATCAAAGGGTTCTTTTTTGTACTCGTATATATGAACAAAAGTAAGCAAATCAGTAGCGGCTGAGCATCTGAATCTGAATATACAGACAGAAGAACAGAACATAGATGAGTATTGGCAGATCGGCTGATCGGGGCTTACTATTGGATTGGCTACGGCCATGGTTCCGCTTGAGCTCCCGCTTGAGCGCCAGCAGCCCCATGCTCCGATAATCCTGTCCTCTCTCTGTTTCTCTGCTCTCCTCTGTCTCCCCCTCTCTGCTACTACTTGAGTTCAAGTGGGACGCTCGGCTCGGGAAGGACATCCCGCCCTATTCTTCTCCTCAAACACCGATGTCGCTGAGGGACCGCCGGTCAGTGCCAACTGCTAGTCGGGGCCGCTATACGCCCCGAGGGAGACAGAATCAGAGAGGAGAGGAAATCGACCAAGCTGGCAGGTGTGGTCATCCTATTCCCCTCTTGAGGCGAAGGGAGAACTTACTTTAGGAACCTCCTGATTTCTTGTTAAATTATTTCTTGCAAACGATGCAACCTTACTCTTTTTTAGGCGTATATGTAACTTTATTCTCCTTTTTTTTTAAAACTCCTGATTTATTCATCTTCAATAATGTCAGTACAACGGACATTTTAGAAATAATAAAAATTACATTCAAATTTGTAGACCACCTAGCGACGACTACAAGCACTGAAGCGAGCCGAAGGCACGCCGCCGTCATCGCCCCTCTCTTTGCGAATCTTGTTAGAGCATCTCCAGCCGCGGCCCCAACAGGCCCCCAGAGCCACTTTTTTCACGCCGGCGCCGAAAAAACCCCCGGTCGCGCCCCCAAAACGCCAAAATCCGCCGGCTCGGCCCATTTTTGGGCTCGGCGATCCCAGGCCGAACCCAGCGCACTGGGGGGCGCTTGGGGGCTCCGGTGGAAGGGGAAAACCGTGCTTGGGCCACACGCGCGCACGTCTTGCCGATCCCGGCGCCGCCCACCCTCCACCCCCCACCACCGCTAGATAGGCCATTACCCGCCGGAAAAAAGAGAGGGTTTCGCCGCGACAACTTCCCCACCACCATCCTGGACGAGTTTTCCCAGTGCTCCGGCCTCGCAGGGCGGGATACCGGCGGCTGTGCGCCCAGCACGCCCGCCGGGTGTTCGGCGATTGTCTGCTCGGCGATGGACTCGGACGACGAGGACGCGCTCGCGGCGCTGCTGGAGGAGGAAGCCGATGCCGAAGTCCAGGATGAAGAGCATCTCATGGTCCTCGCTGCCCTGTCCGGCCTACGCGCGAGCAATGCAAAGCCGCGGCGAGTGTTGGAAATATGCCCTAGAGGCAATAATAAAATGGTTATTATTATATTTCCTTGTTCATGATAATTGTCTATTGTTCATGCTATAATTGTGTTATCCGGAAATCGTAATACATGTGTGAATACATAGACCACAACATGTCCCTAGTGAGCCTCTAGTTGACTAGCTCGTTGATCAATAGATGGTTACGGTTTCCTGACCATGGACATTGTATGTCATTGATAACGAGATCACATCATTAGGAGAATGATGTGATGGACAAGACCCAATCCTAAGCATAGCACTAGATCGTGTAGTTCGTTTGCTAAAGCTTTTCTAATGTCAAGTATCATTTCCTTAGACCATGAGATCGTGCAACTCCCGGATGCCGTAGGAATGCTTTGGGTGTACCAAACGTCACAACGTAACTGGGTGGCTATAAAGGTGCACTACAGGTATCTCCAAAAGTGTCTGTTGGGTTGGCACAGATCGAGACTGGGATTCACTCCGTATGACGGAGAGGTATCTTTGGGCCCACTCGGTAATGCATCATCATAATGAGCTCAATGTGACCAAGTAGTTGGTCACGGGATCATGCATTACGGAACGAGTAAAGTGACTTGCCGGTAACGAGATTGAACGAGGTATTGGGATACCGACGATCGAACCTCGGGCAAGTAACGTACCGATTGACAAAGGGAATTGTATACGGGATTGCTTGAATCCTTGATATCGTGGTTCATCCGATGAGATCATCGTGGAACGTGTGGGAGCCAACATGGGTATCCAGATCCCGCTGTTGGTCATTGGCTAGAGAGGTGTCTCGGTCATGCCTGCATGATTCCCGAACCCGTAGGGTCTACACACTTAAGGTTCGATGACGCTAGGGTTATAAGGAAGGTTTGTATGTGATTACCGAATGTTGTTCGGAGTCCCGGATGAGATCCCGGACGTCACGAGGAGTTCCGTATTGGTCCGGAGGTGAAGATTTATATATGGGAAGTCATCATACGGTCACCGGAAATATTCGGGGGTATACCGGTATTGTACCGGGACCACCGGAGGGGTTCCGGGGGTCCACCGGGAGGGTCTACTGCCCCGGAGGGCCTTATGGGCTGTAGGTGGAAGGGAACCAGCCCCTAAGTGGGCTGGGCGCCGTCCCCCCTAGGGCCCATGCGCCTAGGGTTGGGGGGAACCCTAAAGGGCCCCCTCCCCCTTGGCCGCCGCCCCCCTCTAGATCTCATCTAGAGGGGCCGGCCCCCTTCCCCCTTCTCCCTATAAATAGAGGAGTGGAGGGAGGGCTGCAGCACCACATCCAAGGCGCAACCCCTCCCCTCCCCAACACCTCTCCTCCTCCGCGTGAGCTTGGCGAAGTCCTGCCGGAGAACTGCCACTCCACCACCACCACGCCGTCGTGTTGCTGTTGGAGCCTTCTTCCTCAACCTCTCCCTCCTCCTTGCTGGATCAAGGCGCGGGAGACGTCACCAGGCTGCACGTGTGTTGAACGCGGAGGCACCGGTGTTCGGTGCTTGGATCGGATTCTGCCGCGATCTGAATCGCTACGTGTACGACTCCTCCAACCGCGTTCTTGCAACGCTTCCGCATCGCGATCTTCAAAGGTATGAAGATGCACTCCTCTCTCGTTGCTGGTAAACTCCATAGATTGATCTTGGTGATGCGTAGAAATTTTTTAATTTCTGCAACGATCCCCAACAGTGGCATCATGAGCTAGGTCTATGCGTAGTTTCTATGCACGAGTAGAACACAAGTTGTTGTGGGTGTCGATTTTGTCAATTTACTTGCCGTTACTAGTCTTATCTTGATTCGGCGGCATCGTGGGATGAAGCGGCCTGGACCGACCTTACACGTACGCTTATGTGAGAAAGGTTCCACCGACTGACATGCACTAGTTGCATAAGGTGGCTAGCGGGTGTCTGTCTCTCCACTTTAGTCGGATCGGATTCAATGAAAAGGGTCCTTATGAAGGGTAAATAGAAATTGGCATATCACGTTGTGGTTTTGGCGTAGGTAAGAAACGTTCTTTCTAGAAACCTATAGCAGCCACGTAAAAATTGCAACAACAATTAGAGGACGTCTAACTTGTTTTTGCAGCAAGTGTCATGTGATGTGATATGGCCAGAAGGATGTGATGAATGATATATGTGATATATGAGATTGATCATGTTCTTGTAATAGAAATCACGACTTGCATGTCGATGAGTATGACAACCGGCAGGAGCCATAGGAGTTGTCTTAATTTATTTATGACCTGCGTGTCAACTGGAACGTCATGTCATTACTTTACTTTATTGCTAACCGTTAGCCATAGTAGTAGAAGTAATAGTTGGCGAGACAACTTCATGAAGACACGATGATGGAGATCATGGTGTCATGCCGGTGACGATGATGATCATGGCGCCCCGAAGATGGAGATCAAAAGGAGCAAAATGATGTTGGCCATATCATGTCACTATTTGATTGCATGTGATGTTTATTATGTTTTACATCTTATTTGCTTAGAACGACGGTAGCATAAATAAGATGACCCCCTGCTAAAATTTCAAGAAAGTGTTCCCCCTAACTGTGCACCGTTGCGAAGGTTCGTTGTTCCGAAGCACCATGTGATGATCGGGTGTGATAGGTTCTAACGTTCGCATACAACGGGTGTAAGCCAGATTTACACACGCAATACACTTAGGTTGACTTGACGAGCCTAGCATGTACAGACATGGCCTCAGAACACAAGAGACCGAAAGGTCGAGCATGAGTCGTATAGCAGATACGATCAACATTAAGATGTTCACCGATGATGACTAGTCCGTCTCACATGATGATCGGACACGGCCTAGTTGATTCGGATCATGTATCACTTAGATGACTAGAGGGATGTCTGTCTGAGTGGGAGTTCATTAATAATTTGATTAGATGAACTTAATTATCATGAACTTAGTCTAAAACCTTTACAATATGTCTTGTAGATCAAATGGCCCACGCTAATGTCAACCTCAACTTCAACGCGTTCCTAGAGAAAACCAAGCTGAAAGACGATGGTAGCAACTATACGGACTGGGTCCGGAACTTGAGGATCATCCTCATAGCTGCCAAGAAAGCATATGTCCTGGAAGCACCGCTAGGTGAAGCACCCGTCCCAGCAAACCAAGACGTTATGAACGCCTGGCAAGCACGTGTTGATGATTACGCCCTGGTTCAGTGCGGCATGCTTTACAGCTTAGAACCGGGGCTCCAAAAGCGTTTTGAGCAGCACGGAGCATATGAGATGTTCCAAGAGCTGAAAATGGTTTTCCAAGCTCATGCCCGGGTCGAGAGATATGAAGTCTCCGACAAGTTCTATAGTTGTAAGATGGAGGAGAATAGTTCTGTCAGCGAGCACATACTCAAAATGTCTGGGTTACACAATCGCTTATCTCAGCTGGGAGTTAATCTCCCGGATGACGCGGTCGTTGACAGAATCCTTCAGTCGCTCCCACCTAGCTACAAGAGCTTTGTGATGAACTTCAATATGTAGGGGATGGAAAAGACCATTCCTGAGGTATATTCAATGCTGAAATCAGCGGAGGTGGAGATCAAAAAGGAACATCAAGTGTTGATGGTCAATAAAACCACTAGTTTCAAGAAAGGCAAGGGTAAGAAGAACTTCAAGAAGGACAACAAGGGGGTTGCTGCGCCCGGTAAGCCAGTTGCCGGGAAGAAGCCAAAGCATGGACCCAAGCCTGAGACTGAGTGCTTTTATTGCAAGGGGAACGGTCACTGGAAGCGGAACTGCCCCAAGTACTTAGCGGATAAGAAGGCCGGCAACACCAAAGGTATATGTGATATACATGTTATTGATGTGTACCTTACCAGTACTCGTAGTAGCTCCTGGGTATTTGATACCGGTGCGGTTGCTCATATTTGTAACTCAAAACATGAGCTGCGGAATAAGCGGAGACTGGCGAAGGACGAGGTGACGATGCGCGTCGGAAATGGTTCCAGGGTCGATGTGATCGCCGTCGGCACGCTGCCTCTACATTTACCTACGAGATTAGTTTTAAACCTCAATAATTGTTATTTAGTGCCAGCTTTGAGCATGAACATTGTATCTGGATCTCGTTTAATGCGAGATGGCGACTCATTTAAATCCGAGAATAATGGTTGTTCTATTTATATGAGAGATATATTTTATGGTCATGCCCCGCTGGTCAATGGTTTATTCTTAATGAATCTCGAACGTGATGTTACACATATTCATAGTGTGAATGCCAAGAAATGTAAGGTTGATAATGACAGTCCCACATACTTGTGGCACTGCCGCCTTGGTCACATTGGTGTCAAACGCATGAAGAAACTCCATGCAGATTGACTTTTGGAGTCTCTTGATTATGAATCATTTGACACGTGCGAACCATGCCTCATGGGCAAAATGACCAAGACTCCGTTCTCCGGAACAATGGAGCGAGCAACCAACTTATTGGAAATCATACATACTCATGTGTGCGGTCCAATGAGCGTTGAGGCTCGCGGTGGCTATCGTTATGTTCTCACCCTCACTGATGACTTAAGTAGATATGGGTATGTCTACTTGATGAAACACAAGTCTGAGACCTTTGAAAAGTTCAAGGAATTTCAGAGTGAGGTTGAGAATCAACATGACAGGAAAATAAAGTTCTTACGATCAGATCGTGGGGGAGAATATTTGAGTCATGAATTTGGCACGCACTTAAGGAAATGTGGAATTGTTTCACAACTCACGCCGCCTGGAACACCTCAGCGTAATGGTGTGTCCGAACATCGTAATCGCACTCTGTTGGACATGGTGCGATCTATGATGTCTCTTACCGACCTACCGCTATCATTTTGGGGATATGCTTTAGAGACTGCCGCATTCACTTTAAATAGGGCTCCATCGAAATCCGTTGAGACGACACTGTATGAATTATGGTTTGGGAAGAAACCTAAGCTGTCATTTCTAAAAGTTTTGGGGATGCGATGCTTATGTCAAGAAACTTCAACCTAAAAAGCTCGAACCCAAGTCTGAAAAATGCGTCTTCATAGGATACCCGAAGGAAACCATTGGGTATACCTTCTACCTCAGATCCGAAGGCAAGATCTTCGTTGCCAAGAACGGGTCCTTTCTGGAGAAAGAGTTTCTCTCGAAAGAAGTAAGTGGGAGGAAAGTGGAACTTGATGAGATGACTCTTCTCGAACCAGAGAGTAGCGCAACACAAGAAAATGTTTCTGTGGTGCCTACGCCGACTAGAGAGGAGGTTAATGATGACGATCACGATCAAGTTACCACTGAACTTCGTAGGTCCACAAGGACACGTTCCGCACCAGAGTGGTACGGCAACCCTGTCCTGGAAATCATGTTGTTAGACAACGGTGAACCTTCGAACTATGAAGAAGCGATGGCGGGCCCGGATTCCGACAAATGGCTTGAAGCCATGAAATCCGAGATAGGATCCATGTATGAAAATGAAGTATGGACTTTGACTGACTTGCCCGCTGATCGGCGAGCCATAGAAAATAAATGGATCTTTAAGAAGAAGACAGACGCGGATGGTAATGTGACCATCTATAAGGCTCGGCTTGTCGCTAAGGGTTATCGACAAGTTCAAGGGGTTGACTACGATGAGACTTTCTCACCCGTAGCGAAGCTGAAGTCCGTCTGAATCATGTTAGCAATTGCCGCGTTCTATGATTATGAGATATGGCAAATGGACGTCAAAATGGCATTCCTTAATGGTTTCCTTAAGGAAGAACTGTATATGATGCAGCCAGAAGGTTTTGTCGATCCTAAGAATGCTGACAAGGTGTGCAAGCTCCAACGCTCAATCTATGGGCTGGTGCAAGCATCTCGGAGTTGGAACATTCGCTTTGATGAGATGATCAAAGCGTTTGGGTTTACGCAGACTTATGGAGAAGCCTGTGTTTATAAGAAAGTGAGTGGGAGCTCTGTAGCGTTTCTCATATTATATGTGGATGACATACTATTGATGGGAAATGATATAGAATTCTTGGAAAGCATAAAGGCCTACTTGAATAAGTGTTTTTCAATGAAGGACCTTGGAGAAGCTGCTTATATATTAGGCATCAAGATCTATAGAGATAGATCGAGACGCCTCATTGGTCTTTCGCAAAGCACGTACCTTGACAAGATATTGAAGAAGTTCAATATGGATCAGTCCAAGAAGGGGTTCTTGCCTGTATTGCAAGGTGTGAGATTGAGCACGGCTCAATGCCCGACCACGGCAGAAGATAGAGAAAAGATGAGTGTCATCCCCTATGCCTCGACCATAGGGTCTATTATGTATGCCATGCTGTGTACCAGACCTGATGTAAACCTTGCCGTAAGTTTGGTAGGAACGTACCAAAGTAATCCCGGCATGGAACACTGGACAGCGGTCAAGAATATCCTGAAGTACCTGAAGAGGACTAAGGATATGTTTCTCGTTTATGGAGGTGACGAAGAGCTCGTCGTAAAGGGTTACGTCGACGCTAGCTTCGACACAGATCTGGATGACTCTAAGTCACAAACCGGATACGTGTATATTTTGAATGGTGGGGCAGTCAGCTGGTGCAGTTGCAAGCAAAGCGTCGTGGCGGGATCTACATGTGAAGCGGAGTACATGGCAGCCTCGGAGGCAGCGCATGAAGCAATCTGGATGAAGGAGTTCATTACCGACCTAGGAGTTATTCCCAATGCGTCGGGCCCGATGACTCTCTTCTGTGACAACACTGGAGCTATTGCCTTGGCCAAGGAGCCCAGGTTTCACAAGAAGACCAGGCATATCAAGCGTCGCTTCAACTCCATTCGTGAAAATGTTCAAGATGGAGACATAGATATTTGGAAAGTGCATACGGACCTGAATGTCGCAGATCCGTTGACTAAACCTCTTCCACGAGCAAAACATGAACAACACCAGAACTCTATGGGTGTTCGATTCATCACAATGTAACTAGATTATTGACTCTAGTGCAAGTGGGAGATTGTTGGAAATATGCCCTAGAGGCAATAATAAAATGGTTATTATTATATTTCCTTGTTCATGATAATTGTCTATTGTTCATGCTATAATTGTGTTATCCGGAAATCGTAATACATGTGTGAATACATAGACCACAACATGTCCCTAGTGAGCCTCTAGTTGACTAGCTCGTTGATCAATAGATGGTTACGGTTTCCTGACCATGGACATTGGATGTCATTGATAACAGGATCACATCATTAGGAGAATGATGTGATGGACAAGACCCAATCCTAAGCATAGTACTAGATCGTGTAGTTCGTTTGCTAAAGCTTTTCTAATGTCAAGTATCATTTCCTTAGACCATGAGATCGTGCAACTCCCGGATGCCGTAGGAATGCTTTGGGTGTACCAAACGTCACAACGTAACTGGGTGGCTATAAAGGTGCACTACAGGTATCTCCGAAAGTGTCTGTTGGGTTGGCACGGATCGAGACTGGGGTTTGTCACTCCATATGACGGAGAGGTATCTCTGGGCCCACTCGGTAATGCACCATCATAATGAGCTCAATGTGACCAAGTAGTTGGTCACGGGATCATGCATTACAGAACGAGTAAAGTGACTTGCCGGTAACGAGATTGAACGAGGTATTGGGATACCGACGATCGAATCTCGGGCAAGTAACGTACCGATTGACAAAGGGAATTGTATACGGGATTGCTTGAATCCTCGACATCGTGGTTCATCCGATGAGATCATCATGGAACGTGTGGGAGCCAACATGGGTATCCAGATCCCGCTGTTGGTTATTGGCTAGAGAGGTGTCTCGGTCATGTCTGCATGATTCCCGAACCCGTAGGGTCTACACACTTAAGGTTCGATGACGCTTGGGTTATAAGGAAGGTTTGTATGTGATTACTGAATGTTGTTCGGAGTCCCGGATGAGATGCCGGACATCATGAGGAGTTCCGGATTGGTTCGGAGGTGAAGATTTATATATGGGAAGTCATCATACGGTCACCGGAAATATTCGGGGGTATACCGGTATTGTACCGGGACCACCGGAGGGGTTCCGGGGGTCCACCAGTAGGGTCCACCTGCCCCGGAGGGCCTTATGGGCTGTAGGTGGAAGGGAACCAGCCCCTAAGTGGGTTGGGCTCCATCCCCCCTAGGGCCCATGCGCCTAGGATTGGGGAGAACCCTAAAGGGGGGCGCCCCCCTTGCTTGGGGGGCAAGCCCCGTCCCCCTTGGCCGCCCCCCCTCTAGATCTCATCTAGAGGGGCCGGCCCCCTTGCCCCTTCTCCCTATAAATAGAGGGGTGGAGGGAGGGCTGCAGCACCACATCCAAGGCGCAGCCCCTCCCCTCCCCAACACCTCTCCTCCTCCGCGTGAGCTTGGCGAAGCCCTGCCGGAGAACTGCCACTCCACCACCACCACGCCGTTGTGCTGCTGTTGGAGCCTTCTTCCTCAACCTCTCCCTCCTCCTTGCTGGATCAAGGCGCGGGAGACATCACCGGGCTGCACGTGTGTTGAACGCGGAGGCACCGTTGTTCGGTGCTTGGATCGGATTCTGCCACGATCTGAATCGCTATGTGTACGACTCCTCCAACCGCGTTCTTGCAACGCTTCCGCATCGCGATCTTCAAAGGTATGAAGATGCACTCCCCTCTCGTTGCTGGTAAACTCCATAGATTGATCTTGGTGATGCGTAGAAATTTTTTAATTTCTGCAACGATCCCCAACAACAAGGTGGCTCGGCGCTGGGGCGGCTGAAAGCAAAGAACCGGCATCGGTTGGAAGGCTATTGCATGCTCTACTTCGACTACTTCGCCGACGCTCCACTGCACGGCGACTGATACGTCCATTTTGCATCATGCTTTTATATTGATATTTATTGCATTATGGGTTGTTATTATCTATTTTGGTACAATACTTATGCCTTTTCTCTCTTATTTTACAAGGTTTACCTGAAGAGGTAGAATGCTGGCAGTTGGAATTCTGGACTAGGAAAGGAGCAAATCTGAGAGACATATTCTACACAACTCCAAAAGTCCTGAAAATTTACAGAGAATTATTTTGGAATATATAAAAAATATTGGGCGAAGAAAGTACCAGAGGGAACCCACCAGGTAGCCATAAGGGTGGGGGGCGCCCCCTAGCTTGTGGTCCCCCTGGCAGGCCCCCGGTGCCCATCTTCTGTTATATGATGTGTTATGACCTGGAAAAAATCAAAAGAGAGCTTTCGGGATGAAGCACCACCGTCTCGACGCGGAACCTGGGCAGAAGCAATCCAGGGCTCTGGCGGAGCCGTTCTGCTGGGGAAACTTCCCTCCCCCCCCCCGGGGGGGGGGGGGGGGATCGAAGCCATCGTCATCACCAACGATCCTCTCATCGAGAGGGGGCCAATCTCCATCAACATCTTCACCAGCACCATCTCCTCTCAAACCCTAGTTCATCTCTTGTATCCATCTTTGTCTCAAAACCTCAGATTGGTACCTGTGGGTTGCTAGCAATGTTGATTACTCCTTGTAGTTGATGCTAGTTGGTTTATTCGATGGAAGATCATATGCTCAGATCCTTAATGATAATTATTACTCCTCTGATTATGAACATGAATATGCTTTGTGAGTAGTTATGTTTGTTCCCGAGGACATGGGAAAAGTCTTGTTATAAGTAATCATGTGAATTTGGTACTCATTTGATATTTTGATGAGATGTATGTTGTCTTTCCTCTAGTGGTGTTATGTGAACGTCGACTACATGACACTTCACCATTGTTTGGGCCTAGGGGAAGACATTTGGAAGTAATAAGTAGATGATGGGTTGCTAGAGTGACAGACGCTTAAACCCTAGTTTATGCGTTGCTTCATAAGGGGCTTATTTGGATCCATATGTTTCATGCTATGGTTAGATTTATCTTAATTCTTCTTTCGTAGTTGTGGATGCTTGCGAGAGGGGTTAATCACAAGTGGGAGGCTTGTCCAAGTAAGGACAGCACCCAAGCACCGGTCCACCCACATATCAAATTATCAAAGTAACGAACGCGAATCATATGAGCATGATGAAAACTAGCTTGACAATAATTCCCATGTGTCCTCGGGAGCGCTTTGCTTTATATAAGAGTTCGTCTAGGCTTGTCCTTTGCTATAAAAAGGATTGAGCCACCTTGCTGCACCTTCGTTACACTTGTTACTTGTTACCTGTTACGAATTATCTTATCACAAAACTATCTGTTACCGATAATTTCAGTGCTTGCAGAGAATACCTTGCTGAAAACCGCTTGTCATTTCCTTCTGCTCCTTGTTGGGTTCGACACTCTTACTTATCGAAAGGACTATGATAGATCCCCTATACTTGTGGGTCATCAAGACTCTTTTCTGGTGCCGTTGCCGGGGAGTGAAGCGCCTTTGGTAAGTGGAATTGGTAAGGAAACATTTATATAGTGTGCTGAAATTTACTGTCACTTGTTGCTATGGAAAATAATCCTTTGAGGGGTTTGTTCGGGGTATCTTCACCCCGACAGGAAGAGCAAAGAGTTTCCCCTCAACCTACTGAACCTATTGAAAATATTTATTATGAAATTCCTTCGGGTATGATAGAGAAACTGCTAGCTAATCCTTATGCAGGAGATGGAACATTGCATCCTGATATGCATCTAATCTATGTGGATGAAGTTTGTGGATTATTGAAGTTTGCAGGTTTGCCCGAGGATGAAGTCAAGAATAAGGTCTTCCCTTTATGTTTGAAGGAGAAGGCATTCACATGGTATAGGCTATGCGATGATATTGGGACTTGGAACTACAACCGATTGAAATTGGAATTTCATCAGAAGTTTTATCCTATGCATCTGGTTCATCGTGATCGGAATTATATTTATAATTTTTGGCCTCGTGAAGGAGAAAGTATCGCTCAAGCTTGGAGGAGGCTTAATTCAATGTTATATTCATGCCCCAATCATGAGCTCTCAAGAGAAATTATTATTCAGAATTTTTATGCTCGGCTTTCTCGTAATGATCAATCCATGCTCGATACTTCTTGTACTGGTTCTTTTATGAAGAAGACTATTGAATTCAAATGGGATTTATTGGAAAGAATTAAACGCAACTCTGAAGATTGGGAACTCGACAAACATAAGGAGTCAGGTATAAACTTTAAGTTTGATTGTGTTAAATATTTTATGGATACTGATGCTTTTCATGAATTTAGCACTAAATATGGACCTGACTCTGAGATAGTAGCTTCTTTCTGTGAATCGTTTGCTACTCATGTTGATCTCCCTAAGGAGAAGTGGTTTAAATATCATGCTCCCATTGAAGTGAAAGTAGCAGAACCTATTATAGTTGAAGAAGAAACTATTACTTACAATGTTGATCCTGTTGTTCCTACTGCTTATATTGAAAAACCACCTTTCCCTGTTAGCATAAAGGAACAAGCTAAAGCTTCAGCTGTGGTTCGTAAGAGTTATACTAGAACACCTACACCCCCTGAACAAATTAAAGTTGAACCTAGTATTGCTATGGTTAAAGATCTCTTGGTCTATAATATTGATGGGCATGTTATTTACTTCTGTGATGAAGCTGCTAGAATTGCTAGACCCGATGAAAAGGATAAACATAGACATGTTGCTGGCATGTTTGTTGTTTCCGTTAAAATAGGAGATCATTGTTATCATGGCTTATGTGATTTGGGTGCTAGTGTGAGTGCAATTCCCTTTACTTTATATCAAGAAATTATGAATGATATTGCACCTGCTGAGATAGAAGATATTGATGTTACTATCAAGCTTGCCAATAGAGATACTATATCACCAATTGGGATTGTTAGAGATGTTGAAGTCTTGTGTGGGGAAATAAAATACCCTACTGATTTTCTTGTTCTTGGTTCCCCACAAGATGATTTTTGTCCCATTACATTTGGTAGACCTTTCTTGAACACTGTTAATGCTAAGATAGATTGTGAAAAAGAAACTGTTACTGTAAGTTTTGGGGATGTGTCTCATGAGTTTAATTTCTCTAAATTTCGTAGACAACCCCATGACAAAGAATTTCCTAGTAAATATGAAACTATTGGTCTTGCTTCTATTGCTGTGCCGCCTACTGATCCTTTAGAACAATATCTGCTAGACCATGAAAATGATATGTTTATGAATGAAAGGAAGGAGTTAGATGAAATGTTCTTTAACCAAATGCCTATTTTGAAACATAACTTGCCTGTTGAGATTCTTGGGGATCCTCCTCCACCCAAGGGTGATCCCATGAGCTTAAATAATTACTTAATACTCTGAAATATGTTTATCTTGATGAAAAGAAGATATATCCTGTTAATATTAGTGATAAACTTTCAGAGCATGAAGAAAAGAGATTATTGAAAACTCTGAGGAAGCACCGTGAAACTATTGGATATAGTCTTGATGATCTTAAGGACATTAGTCCCACTCTATGTCAGCATAAAATTAATATGGAGCCTGATGTTAAACCAGTTGTTGATCACCAACGACGGTTAAATCCCAAGATGAAAGAAGTGGTAAGAAATGAAATACTAAAGCTTCTGGAGGCATGTATAATTTATCATATTGTTGATAGTAGATGGGTAAGTCATGTTCATTGTGTCCCTAAGAAGGGAGGTATTACTGTTGTCCCTAATGATAAAAATGAATTGATCCCACAAAGAATTGTTACATGTTACAAAATGGTAATTGATTTTTGCAAATTAAACAAAGCGACTAGGAAGGATCATTACCCTCTACCTTTTATTGATCAAATGTTGGAAAGACTATCCAAACATACACACTTCTTCTTTCTAGATGGTTATTCTAGTTTCTCTCAAATACCTGTGTCAAAATAGGATCAAGAAAAGACCACTTTACTTGCCCTTTCGGTACCTTTGCTTATAGGCGTATGCCTTTTGGTTTATGCAATGCACCTGCTACCTTTCAAAGATGTATGACTGCTATTTTCTCTGACTTTTGTGAAAAGATTGTTGAGGTTTTCATGGATGATTTCTACGTTTACGGAACTTCTTTTGATGATTGCTTAGGAAACCTTGATCGAGTTTTGCAGAGATGTGAAGAAACTAATCTTGTCTTGAATTGGGAGAAGTGCCACTTTATGGTTAATGAAGGTATTGTCTTGGGGCATGAAATCTCTAAAAGAGGTATTGAAGTTGATAAAGCTAAAGTTGATGCTATTGAAAAAATGCCGTGTCCCACGGATATCAAAGGTATAAGAAGTTTCCTTGGTCTTGTTGGTTTCTATAGGAGGTTTATTATAGACTTCTCTAAAATTTCTTGGCCTCTCACTAATCTCTTGCAAAAAGATGTCCCATTTGTTTTTGATGATGATTGTGTAGAAGTATTTGAAATACTTAAGAAAGCCTTGATTTCTGCACCTATTGTTCAACCACCTGATTGGAATCTACCCTTTGAAATTATGTGTGATGCTAGTGATTATGCTGTTGGTGCTGTTCTAGGACAAAGAGTTGATAAGAAATTGAATGCTATTCATTATGCTAGTAAAACTCTAGACAGTGCCCATAGAAATTATGCTACTACTGAAACAGATTTTTTAGCAGTTGTTTTTGCTTGTGACAAGTTTAGATCTTACATTGTTGATTCCAAAGTAACTGTTCACACCGATCATGCTGCTATTAAATACCTTATGGAAAAGAAAGACGCTAAACCTAGACTTATTAGATGGGTTCTCTTGCTTCAAGAATTTGATTTGCATATTATTGACATAAAGGGTGCTGAGAACGGCCCGTAGCAGACAACTTGTCTAGGTTACAAAATGTTCTTGATGACCCACTACCTATTGATGATAGCTTTCCCGATGAACAATTAGCTGTCATAAATGCTTCTCGTAATGCTCCATGGTATGCTGATTATGCTAATTACATTGTTGCTAAATTTATACCACCTAGTTTCACATACTAGCAAAAGAAAAAGTTTTATATGATTTAAGACATTACTTTTGGGATGACCCAAACATTTATAAAGAAGGAGTAGATGGTGTTATTAGACTTTGTGTACCTAAGCATGAACAGGAACAGATCCTACGCAAGTGTCACTCCAAAGCTTATGGAGGACACCATGCTGGAGATAGAACTGCACACAAGGTATTACAATCTGGTTTTTATTGGCCTACTCTCTTCAAGGATGCTCGTAAGCTTGTCTTGTCTTGTGATGAATGCCATAGAATTGGTAATATTAGTAGACGTCGGGAAATGCCTATGAACTATTCACTTGTTATTGACGCATTTGATGTTTGGGGCTTGGATTATATGGGACCTTTTCCTTCCTTCAATGGATATACACATATTTTGGTTGCTGTTGATTATGTTACTAAGTGGGTAGAAGCTATTCCAACTAGTAGTGCTGATCATAACACTTCCATTAAAATGCTTAAAAAGTTATTTTTCCGAGGTTTGGAGGCCCTAGATATTTAATGACCGGTAGTGGTTCACACTTTATTCATGGTGCTTTCCGTAAATTGCTTGCTAAGTATGATGTTAACCATAGGATTGCATCTCCTTATCATCCTCAGTCTAGTGGTCAAGTAGAATTGAGCAATAGAGAAATTAAATTGATCTTACAAAAGAATGTTAATAGATCCAGAAAGAATTGGTCTAAGAAACTTGATGATGCATTATGAGCTTATAGAACTGCTTATAAAAACCCTATGGGTATGTCTCCATATAAAATGGTTTATGGGGAAAACATGTCACTTACCTCTTGAACTAGAACATAAAGCTTATTGGGCAATTAAAGAGCTCAAGTATGATTTCAATCTTGCTGGTGAAACGAGGTTATTTGACATTAGCTCACTTGATGAATGGAGAACCCAAGCCTATGAGAATGCCAAATTGTTTAAATAAAAAGTTAAAAGATGGCATGACAAAAGGATACAAAAGCGTGAATTTAATGTCGGTGATCTTGTCTTTCTATACAACTCTCGTTTAAGATTTTTTGCAGGAAAGATTCTCTCTAAATGGGAAGGTACTTATATTATCGAGGAGGTCTACCGTTCCGGTGCCATCAAGATCAACAACGCCGAAGGTGGTAAACAGGCAAAGAATCAAACGTTATATCTCAGGTACTCCCATAAATGTTGAAACCAATATAATTAATATGATAACCCCAGAGGAGTACATAAGGGAGACTTTCCAGAACGTTTTAGACTCCGAAAAGGAATAGGTATGTGGTACGGTAAGTAAACCGACTAAAAAACTTTTCAATTGGCAATTTTACTCCGTCTTGGAATATTTAAAAAATTAGGAAAATTAAAAGTAGTCCAAAAAGTGCACGAGGAGGCGACAAACCTGGGGGCGCGCCCTACCCCCTGGGCGCGCCCCTGTGGCTTGTGGCCGCCTCGTATGCCCTCTGGACTCCGTTTTCTTGTGGAATACTCATTTTGATCGGTAAAAATTCATTACATCATCTCCCGAAGGTTTTGACCACCGTACCATGACAAAATCCTCTATTCTTGTTTCGGGTTGTTTTTCTGACAGATCTAGATCGCCATGACATCTCCAAGCGCCCCCAAGGACAAGTCTTTCGAGAAGGTCATCGACCCTTATCTCGTTGAGGTGCTGCAACACCCTCAAACCATTGAGATGCGTGAGGGGGTGCTGCACATCCGTGATGTTGAAGGGCCAAAGAAGACAGGAAGCGTGGAGGCAAGGCTCGAAGCAATGGAGCAGCAAGTCTTCAAGTGCCAAGGGATGGTGGAACATGGACTCAATGCCAATCACTTGATGATCATGGAGTTTACCCGTGACCACGAGCTGGACGCCAAGAACATCGGAGAGGCTATCTTCAAGCTTCATGAGAGAATCGAGCATCTCCAAGCCCAGATCTATGACCTGCAAAACCAAAACGGTGAGTATGAATACAGATTTAAGAGGATGAGTTTGGTTGCAGATTTCAGGATCCTGGAGACTCATTCATCTTTTTATGATGGTGAACCTATGCGTTGGAAGATGGAGGATAAGATTCTTTCATCATCAACAACTCCATCATCACCACCTCCGAAGAAAGAGACATAAATACATGGGTATGGGCACTCCCCTTGGCTTGTGCCAAGCTTGGGGGAGGTGCCCCGGTATCATATCACCATCACACCTTTACCTTTATCGTTTTTCTTAGTTCGATCCTTTTGGTTATATCTTTTTAGTATGATCTAGCCTTGAGTTTTGCTTTATGTTCCCCCTATGTAATCGAGTCCGAGAGATATATAATAAAGATTAGTTTTGAGTTGAGGGCTTTGTTTTCTTGCTATGATCATGAGAAAAAGAAAAAGAATAAAAGAAATAAAAATATTATATAATGATCTTATGGGAAGTGACGACTTCACATATAAGAAGTATGTCGTATGAAACTTGTTGGTAGTTTACAAACATAGTTTTGGTCATGGTTGCAATTAATAGGAAGTAATAAAGAAAGAGAGGTCTCACATATAAATATACTATCTTGGACATCTTTTGTGATAGTGAGCACTCATTAAAATATTATATGCTAAAAGGTTGATGTTGGACAAGGAAGACAACACAATGGGTTATGTTTCTTTATATCTGAATAGAAGTTATATTATTATGGATCCTCGAACATGTTGAGCTTGATTCTCACCGCTTGCTAGCCAAATCCTTTGCACCAAGTAGAGATACTACGTGTGCATACAAACATCCTTTAACCCAGTTTTGCCATGAGAGTCCACCATACCTACCTATGGATTGAGTAAGATCCTTCAAATAAGTTGTCATCTGTGCAAGCAATAAAAATTGCTCTCTAAATATGTATGATCTATTAGTGCGAAGAAAATAAGCTTTATACGAACTTGTGATATGGAAGAAATAAAAGCGACAGACTGCATAATAAAGTTCTTTATCACAAGCGGTAATGTAAAGTGACGTTCTTTTGCATTAAGATTTTGTGCATCCAACCATAAAAGCGCATGACAACCTCTACTTCCCTCTACGAAGGGCCTATATTTTACCTTTTACTTTCTACCTTTAGACAAGAGTCATGGTGATCTTCACCTATTCCTTTTTACACTTTTTCTTTTTGGCAAGCACTTTATGTTGGCAGAAGATCCAAATATATATATATATATATATATATATCCACTCGGATGTAGAAATTCATAAGCTATTATTGTTGACATTACCCTTGAGGTAAAAGGTTGGGAGGTGAAACCATAAGCCCCTATCTTTCTCTGTGTCCGATTGAAACTTTGATCTCATAAGTATCGCGTGAGTGCTAGCAATTATGAAAGGTTAAATGATAGTTGAGTATGTGAACTTGCTGAAAAGCTCTTATATTGACTCTTACTTATGTTACGATAAATTGCAATTGCTTCAATGACTGAGATCACAGTTTGTTAGTTTCCAATAAAGTTCTTGTTTCATACTTTACCTTCTGAACGAATTGTTACTTTAGCATGATTGTTAGTTTCCAATAAAGTTCTTGTTTCATACTTTACCTTCTGAACGAATTGTTACTTTAGCATGAGAAATTATATAACAATATGTTGTTGTTCTAAAGATGATCATGATGCCTTCATGTCCATATTTTATTTTATCGACACCTCTATCTCTAAACATGTGGACATGATTACCGATTTTGGCTTTCACTTCAGGACAAGCGAGGTCTAAGCTTGGGGGAGTTGATACGTCCATTTTGCATCATGCTTTTATATTGTTATTTATTGCATTATGGGCTGTTATTACCTATTTTGGTACAATACTTATGCCTTTTCTCTCTTATTTTACAAAGTTTACCTGAAGAGGGAGAATGACGACAGCTGGAATTCTAGACTGGAAAAGGAGAAAATCTGGCAGACCTATTCTGCACAACTCCAAAAGTCCTGAAAATTTACGGAGAATTATTTTGGAATATATAAAAAATATTGGGCGAAGAAAGTACCAGAGGGGACCCACCAGGTAGCCACAAGGGTGGGGGCGCGCCCTACCCCCTTAGGCGCGCCCCAGGCTTGTGGGCCCCCTGGCAGGCCCCTGGTGCCCATCTTCCGCTATGTGATGTGTTTTGACGTGGAAAAAAAATCAGATTTGAGCTTCCGGGATGAAGCGCCGCCGTCTCGAGGCGGAACCTGGGCAGTAGCAATCTAGGGCTTCGGTGAAGCTGTTCTGCCGGGGAAACTTCCCTCCCGGAGGGGGAAATCAAAGCTATCGTCATCACCAACGACCCTCTCATCGAGAGGGGGTCAATATCCATCAACATCTTCACCAGCACCATCTCCTCTCAAACCCTAGTTCATATCTTGTATCCGATCTTTGTCTCAAAGCCGCAAATTGGTACCTGTGGGTTGCTAGCAGTGTTCATTACTCCTTGTAGTTGATGCTAGTTGGTTTATTCAGTGGAAGATCATATGTTCAGATCCTTAATGATAATTATTACTCCTCTGATTATGAACATGAATATGCTTTGTGAGTAGTTATGTTTTTTCCTGAGGACATGGGAAAAGTCTTGTTATAAGTAATCATGTGAATTTGGTATTCGTTCGATATCTTGATGAGATGTATGTTGTCTTTCCTCTAGTGGTGTTATGTGAACGTCGACTACATGACACTTCACCATTGTTTGGGCCTAGGGGAAGGCATTTGGAAGTAATAAGTAGATGATGGGTTGCTAGAGTGATAGAAGCTTAAACCCTAGTTTATGCGTTGCTTCGTAAGGGGCTGATTTGGATCCATATGTATCATGCTATGGTTAGATTTATCTTAATTCTTCTTTTGTAGTTGCGGATGCTTGCGAGAGGGGTTAATCATAAGTGGGAGGCTTGTCCAAGTAAGGACAACACCCAAGCACCGGCCCACCCACAAATCAAATTATCAAAGTAACGAACGCGAATCATATGAGCATGATGAAAACTAGCTTGACTATAATTCCCATGTGTCCTCGGGAGTGCTTTGCTTTATATAAGAGTTCATCCAGGCTTGTGCTTTGCTATAAAAAAGATTGGGCCATGATACGTCTCCAACGTATCTATAATTTATGAAGTATCCATGCTATTATTTTATCATTCTTGGATGTTTTATAATCATTTTATAGCAACTTTATATCATTTTTTGGGACTAACCTATTGACCCAGTGCCCAGTGCCAGTTGCTGTTTTTTGCTTGTCCTTTACATCGCAGGAAATCAATATCAAACAAAGTCCAAACAACGCGAAACTTTTTGGAGATTTTTTTGGGGCCAGAAGACATCCATTGGGCGAGAGCTGCACCTGGGGGGTGCCCCGAGGGGGGCACAACCCACCAGGGCGCGCCAGGCCCCCTGGCGTGCCCAGGTGGGCTGTGCCCACCTCGGTGGCCTCCGGTACCCCTTCTTTGCACTATAAATTCCAAAATATTCTGAAACCCATCGGGGTTACCCTAGATCAGAAGTTCCGCCGCTGCAGGGCTCCGTAGCCCCCGAAAACCAATCTAGACCCATTCCGGCACCCTGCCGGAGGGGTGAATCATCACAGGTGGCCATCTTCATCATCCCAGCGGCCACCACAATGAGGAGGGAGTAGTGCACCCTTGGGGCTGAGGGTTTGTACCAGTAGCTATGTGTTTAATCTCTCTATCTCTCGTGATCTATATCATGGGCTTTGTTAATATAGTTGGATCATATGATGTTTCTCCCCTCTATACTCTTGTTATGATGAATTGAATCTTTACCCTTCAAAGTTTTGTCTTGTCGGATTGAATATTCAGAGATGAGAACATATGATATATGTCTTGCAATATGAATACTTGAGGTGACAATGAGGTATCCCATTGATTCACTTGATATGTGTTATGGCATTCAACTCGCGGATTCCCGTGGTGACATTGGGGTAATCTATGCATAGGGGTTGATGCACGTTTTTCTCCGACGGAAATTTTGGGGTCTCCTTGTAGTTCTTTGTGTGGACTGAATATTATGAATATGAATTTGCTTTGGTGTTATTCTAGTACGAACTCTTGATTAGATCGATCGGGAAGAATAGCTTGCGTTATTCTAGTACGAACTCTTGGATAGATTGATCAGAAAGAATAGCTTTGAGGTGGTCTCTTACCCTAGAAACAATTTCTATCTTTTGTTCTCTGCTAATAGGAACTCAGGAGTGATTCTTTGCTGCACTTTGAGGGATAATCATATGATCCAACTATGTTAGCATTGTTGAGAGATTGCACTAGCGAAAGTATGGACCCTAGGCCTTGTTTCCAAGCATTGCAATACCATTTTTGTGCCTGTTTACTAATTGTTACCTTGCTGTTTTTATTTATTTAGATTATAAAAATATATTTCTACCATCCATATTACACTTTTATCACTTCGCCAAACTAGTGCACCTATACAATTTGCCATTGTATTGGGTGTGTTGGGGACACAAGAGATTTCTTGTATTTGGTTGCAGGGTCGTTTGAGAGAGACCATCTTCATCCTACACCTCTCATGGATTGATAAACCTTAGGTCATCCACTTGAGGGAAAATTGCTACAGTCCTACAAAACTCTGTGCTTGGAGGCCCAACACGTGTCTACAAGAATAAAGTTGCGTAGTAGACATCAGGCCACCTTGCTGCACCTTTTTTACACTTGTTACTTGTTACCCGTTATGAATTATCTTATCACGAAACTATTTGTTACCGATAATTTCAGTGCTTGCAGAGAATGCCTTGCTGAAAACCGCTTGTCATTCCCTACTGCTCCTCATTGAGTTCGACACTCTTACTTATCAAAAGGACTACAATAGATCCCCTATACTTGTGGGTCATCAGCGACAAAGTATTTCGGTGCCATTATCAAATGAGGCGAAAGCTTTTCCTCAGGATTCTGAATTCCATCGGGGAGTTCGACGGCTACTTCAAGTGCAAGAAGGATTGCACTGGCACACTTGGATTCACCTCAATCCAGAAGTGCACGACAGCTATGAGGATGCTTGCACACGGAGCTCCCGGTTATTCACTCGACGACTATGGGCGCATGGCTGAGTCCACGACCATTGATTTTTTCTACAAGTTCTCCAGGGCAGTGCTGGTAGTGTTTGGACTGCAGTACTTGTGATCACCCAATGCTGAAGACACTGCTCGGATCCTAGCAATGCAGCAAGAGGATTTCCTGGGATGCTTGAAAGCATCGAATGCATGCATTGGAAATGGAAAAACTGTCCATTTGCTTGGCAGGGGATGTACAAAGGCGCCAAAGGCGGTTGCAGTGTGGTACTTTAGGTAGTGGCCATACAGGACCTCTGGATTTGGCACTCCTTCTTTGGTATGCAGGAACTCACAATGACATCAACGTACTGCAGTGCTCCCCTATCTTTGCCAAGCTTGTTGAAGGTCATTCTCCTCCAGTGAACTTCAAGGTCAATGGGCGACACTACAACAAGGGATACTACCTAGCAGATGGCATCTATCCGAGATGGTCCACATTTGTGAAGACTATCTCAAACCCTGTGCCAGGAGGCAAGAACTCCCACTTTGCAAAGGTTAAGGAGGCTTGCAGGAAGGATGTCGAGCGGGCAATTGGTGTGCTCCAATCTCGATTTGCTGTTGTCCGGTACCCCACTCAGACCTGGTCGAAAGATCAAATGTGGGAGATCATGACTTGCTGTGTCATCTTGCACAACATGATCATTAAGAGCGAGCAGGAAGAGCCAGTGTTTGACACTGAACCATATTATAGGCAGGGTCCTCTTGCCCAAGTTGATCACCAGCCACCAGCAACCTGGACTGCCTTCCTCAATATGTGTTAGGAGATCCGAGACCCACAGGTGCACCAACAACTGCAGCAGGATCTGGTGGAGCACCTATGGAGGCTCAAGGGCAACGCCTAGCTCGACGTGTGATGAAATATGAGTTTTTATTTGTTGAACTATATAATTTGTATTGAACTGTTTTATTTCTATTGATTTTCTGTGATGAACTATGTGATAAAAAATAGTTTCTATTGAATTTATGTCGAAGCACGCCGAATCACGCCGAATAAGGGCCGAAATTGGTCAATTTGCGCTGATAGTGGGCCATTTTGCGCTGAAAATGGGCTGGAAAGTGGGCCAATTTGCGCCGGAAATGGGCCGAAATCGGCGCCCGGGGGCGGCGGCTGGGAACCCGATCGCCCCCAAGCCGAAATTTCAGTCGGGGCGCCCCTAGAGCGGCGCTATTTCTAGCCCTTGGGGGCCGAACGAGTGGAGATGCTCTTACTCTTGGGTGGGCATCCTAGATGGAAAATGTCACCTTAGAGCCACAATCCATTGTGGTAAAGCTCCATGATGGTGTTGGGAGTCTTCAATCAAGTTGTGGAAAGAGCCCAACCTTGTTTGTAAATGTTCGGTCGCCACCTTCAAGGGCACCACTAGTGGAATCACGACATCTTGCATTGAGCGAGGGCGTGAAGAGAATATGATGGCCCTAGTGGTTTCTTGGGAGCATTGTGCCTCCACACTGCTCCACAGAGACGTACCCCCTCTAAAGGGAGGGAACTTCGGTAACATATTCTCGTCTTCATCGACTTCACTTGTGGTTACTTCTTACCTTTACTTTGTGCAAGCTTATATTGTGTTTGTATCTTGTGCTTGCTTGTGAGCTTGTTGTTGTTCTTGTCATATAGGTTGTTCACCTAGTTGAATATCTAGACAACATATTTTGTTGTTAAACCTAATTTGATTAAAAGAGCTAAAAATTGGTAGTTGCCTATTAACCCCCCTCTAGTTAACCATATCGATCCTTTCACACATGTATATCTATAGTATAGACAATGGATACTAGACAACATGCAAGTGCAAGAAAGTAAAGGGGTAGAGTTAGGAAGATGAAACGCAACGAAGACACGCTGGTTTTTGGCATGGTTCCGATAGGTGGTGCTATCGTATATCCACGTTGATGGAGACTTCAAACCACAGATGGTAACGAGTGGGCAAGTCCATGGAGGGCCCCACCCACGAAGGGTCCATGAAGAAGCAACCTTGTCTATGCCATCATGATGTAGGTGATCTCCTTTCCCTTACAAACTCCTTGGTTCAACTCCACAAGATTTGGAGGCTCCCAAGTTATACCTAACCAATCAATAAGACACCACTCTTCAAAAGGTAATAGATGTTGTTGATGATGAACTCCTTGCTCTTGTTCTTCAAAAGATAGTCTCCTCAACACTCAGTCAGTCTCTCACAGATTTGGCATGGTGGTAGGAGAAGGGTTGGAGTGGAAAGCAACTTGAGGGGGAGGGGGGGTAGAAATCAAGGATCAAAGGTTGGAGTGGAATCCCCTTGATTTCAACACGAGATAGGTGGTTCTCTCTCAGAAAAATGATGTGGGAAGTGGTAGGTTCGTCCTGGTTGCTCTCTCTGATAGTAGGTGGAATGGGTGGGGTATATATATATCCATCAACAAAAATCTAACTATTACACACCTTTATGCACAACTTGGTGGGACTGGGTGAAACCACTCGGTGAGACCGACTAGTGCAAAAGGTTTGAACTTCAGGCTTTTCGGTGAGACCGGGTGAAACTACTCGGAGGGACTGATGGGTGATGACCTAAGCACTTTGCACACTTCGGTGACACCGATCGAAACCACTCGAAAATTCCGAAGTGAAAATCGATAGGTTACAAATGGTTGGCACACGCACTTCAGTAGGACCGAATGTCATCTCGGTGAGACCAAGTTCCTAGGGTTTAGGTAGTGGCTCTATTAAGTATAACTTGATGAGCCGGCTAGGAATGGTTCGGTGGGCCCAAGTTTGACTTTGACGTTCTGGACAGATAGGAATATGAGGGTGTAGCTGAGGGTTTTGGAGCAATATCTCTAAGCACTTTGAGCAAATAGTCCATGATCAAAATCTCATCCCCTTTTAATAGTATTGACTTTCCTAAGGACTCGATGTGATTTTGGATCACTTAACCAAAATGTAGAATCTTGAGGCTTTGCCAACATTGTTCCTTAGTAGCTTAGGGGTCCACATCTCCATCCATCTTCTTGCCTCAGTTGAACTTTTCCTGAAATATACTTGAGGGAAACATTAGTCCAACAATATGTATGTTGAGATGAATTACAAAAACCACCAAGGGAGGAAATGTGATTTTAGACCCCCTATTTCCTCATTAAACATCCACAACGTTCGCCTGATTAGTGCCCGGTCAAAAAAGTTGACCCAACCGGACCCCTCACTTAGTCCCTAAATGCCCGGACTAACCCGCAACCCTCAAATTGGGACCAAATGTAGGGACGATATGGCGGCGACCGAACGAGACCGCGCACCCCGCTCCAGGTCATAAAAGTCCCACCTGCAGCCACCCGAAGTTGATGGGAAACGTAGTAGAAAAAAATTCACCCTACGACCAAACTAGGAACACTATGAAGATGCATTAACGGTTTTTATAGGATCATTACCAACTCTGAGTTGCAGCGGAAGAAGAGTCGTTGTAGATCATACTTGAAGCCCCTCAAACATTTCACGAATGATCCCTCGAATCGAAGACCGAAAGCACGACCTCTCCATAGTTTGCAAGCTACGGTCTTCACGATCTGGCAGCACTTCACCGTCCAGAGCTAATCGATGCTGGAGAATTAGAGGGAGAATATTAGAACCACACTGGGCTTCTAATTATGAGGACTAGAGAGGATTAGATCTAGCTCTATTTGGATCAACTAGAATTAGAACTAGAGAACTATATGTGGCTCTTAAACTTGTGTATCCAAGGGGAGGGGGCGCCACAAAGGGGGAGGAATCCTCCCCTTTGCATTGGCCCTACGATGGGGAACCCCCCCTCCTAGGAAAAGGGCTCCAGGATCGGTGGGTTTAGCTAGGATTGGGATTGAAAGAGGATGGAAAAGGGTGCATTTGGGGGAAAGGGACCAGGTCCCACACAGGGGCACTCTACTGGCCAGAGGCACTTTCAAGCCGTCACACTCGGGACAGTACTAGAGGCTTTTCCATAAGAAACTCTAAGTCCAACTCCAACGGATGACCCCAAACGGACGCTCGTTTTGTCAGGATTTCATCCATTTGGGGCAGAAAAACGGACACGCCTGTCCGCTTGTGGTCATGGGGCTGTCGGTGCGTCCAACCGGCCCGCCGCACCCCAAACCGTCCTTTTATTTGGACTTGAGATTTTAACCAAATAAACATTGCAAATAATATAAAAAGATTAATATAAACATTAAAACGTCCACAGTAGCCAAGTTCAACACATTAATATAAACAAAACATTAGAAAACATTAAAAAAACTAGATAAGGCTCGTCGCCGCTACGGCCGCCATCGTCTTCCATAGCCGCCGTCCTACTCGTCGTCATCGTCGCCAGTGAAGTCGACGTATGGAGGTGGCTGCTAGAGGTGGGCTGGCGGCCCCTGCCAGGCCGGAAGCGGCTGCTGTGGCAGTTGCGGTTGTGCCTGCACAACCTCTTCCCATGGCAGGGAGGCTGACCATGGGCCGGCGTCCACTTTAGGCATGCATGGCATGGTCTTCGTCCATGACCAAGACTGCCCGACCAAAGCAGGGTTCCATCCCATCGGCTCCTCCTCCCTCAGCGACTCTGAACGAACGTCCACCATGGCCTCCTCCTTGATGTAGGCATCTAGCTCCGGGAAGGTGACAGCGCCGGCCGCTGTCAGGGCCATCATCTCCTCAAGGCCCTGCCATTGTCGCTCATCATGGGTGTGGACGGAGTCCTCCATCACCTGCCTCATGAGCTCCTCCTCCACCTCGGTCGTCATTGGTGTGGGTGGTGGCGGTGACGGGGACGGCGATGGCGTAGGAGTCAGGCCGAGAAGCAGCCTACGCCCGTGTGGCTAGGGCGGGTTGGGAGCACGTGCCCGGTTGTCAGAGTGGACCTGCGACGGGCTCGGAGAACGACCGACAAAGAAAGATCGCCGGCATATGTCGTGCTCGTCACGGAGCTACGTATCCCACAGTGGGGAATCGATGGCATACCTCCAGTCGTCGATGAGGTCCGGCGGCAGGCGGGCGCAGCATCGGTTGATCTCGTCGCGACGGGCGCGGCCGCTCACCGGGATCGGGGCAATGGGCACCTGATCCACGCTGAGATGCCAGTTATTGGGGAGGTGCATGTCTCTCAATATCTCTTATAGATCTCTGCCTTGACGTACGGCTACATCCAAGGTGCGGCCCCGTCGGCGAGATGTGGAATGCAGGCGGTGGAGGTGGAGGTGGAGTGGTAGAGCGGTGATGATGGCCGGACAACGACGAGGCCGTGTGGTCGTGCCTCATCTTGCAGCCGGGGAACCAGCGTCCAACCATGGTCGCCGATAGGGAGGTGGAGGAGCGGCGGGCTAGTGTTTGCTTGTCGGGGCTCGAGGAGGCATGCGTTGATGGAAGTGGGAGCCTGTGGACTGGCCGGTCCACGGCTTCCACATTAAAAAGGACGAGGACCAGGTTCATGGGTGGCTGGCAGGTGGGTCCGACCGCCCGTGTGCAATTAATTTGTGTGGTGGGAGGCGGCCGACAGGCGGACCCGAGGCGGACGAGGAGCGGGCGCGTGGTTATTTGTTCTTGTCCGTCTGGAGGCAAACCGAGCGCTTGTTTGCACCGAAAATGGGTCAAGCTAGACGTCGAATAGACATTTTTGCGGATGGGGTCGCTCGTTGGGTCGTCTCCTATGTCCATTTTGGCCGAAGCGGATAGGGCCGGACATGATGGGGTCGTGCATTGGAGTTGGCATTGGGCCCACGCACAACCCCAAATGGTCCGACCGCGTCTGTTTGGGGGTAAACGGACACAAAACACAGCCCAATGCGCGGGTGCAAATGGACAAAAATCCATTTTTCGGCCGCTTTTGACCCATTCCCGGCCCAACTTTGGGTCACGTTTGCGTCGAAACGGACACGCGCGGACGGGCAGGATGCGTGCCCTTGTCCACCGCTGGCCCGCCCGTCGGGGACACAAACGCCCCTTTTTCTATCCCCCACTCCAGCAGCCGCCCCACCCCACTTTTCGCCGCCCTATCCGCCACTTCCACCATTTTTCTCAGTCACATCGCTGTCCAGCACGGCTACGCCGCGCCCCCTACCATTGCCAAAGCCCCCCTTTTTCGCGGCCCCCGAGTTGTCCAACCCCGGCTGCCTGATTTCAGCACATCCACCCGCCGGATTTGCAGCGGATCCGGCCGGATTTGAGCACACCCGGCCGCCAGAGGCTGCGCCTTGCCATGGATTGGCCTGGTACCGGACCGCACAGCCCCGCCAACGCCCCCATGCCGCATAAAAGTATTGACTTCGCCTTTAGCCGCTCGGATCTATCCCGTCGGCGGTTCGCCGGCAAAGACACGCCCGGCCATCGTCCGGGCTCGGTGCTGGCCTAAAGGCTCGTCGGTGCATCATTTCCACTCAGAAAGTGCGATGGCTGCCCACGGATGGTCGTGCACCGCGTGTCTACAACATCAGAACATCCCGAATGGGTGCTCGTCAAGTGCAAAAATGATGGGGTATGGGCTTGTTTTGCTTCGGTTGTGCTCCTAGATTCGGCACATTTTCTATAGCTAGCTCTTTACTTATATACTCAAAAAAATTGTGTAGGAAGGATGCAAGTTTGGGTATTGGAAAGAAGAATACATCGATCTATTGATAGAACAAAATTTGATAGATGTTCGTGCACTCGTTGCTAGAATAAAGGCTAGATATGAGACTAGATGCGAAGCAATGTCTACTTCTTTAGAATCGAAGAAGAAAGAAGTATGCAAGATCGAGAATCGACTGATCAACAACGAAGGCACCGAGAAGATACTAATCCAACTTGTGGGAGCAGTTACGGAACTTGGATATCTTTTAAAATGTCTACTTGTGGTTCTTACTTTTTTTTGTCTTGCTATTTGATACGTCCATTTTGCATCATGTTTACCTACTGTTATTTATGATTTTTTATGCATAATAATGCTTTTTGGACTAATTCTTATGCCTTTTCTCTCATAATATGCAAGGTACACACAAAAGAGGGAGAATTCCGGCAGCTGGAAATCTGGACCTCGACAAGCTATGTCAGGCCACCTAATCTGCACAACTCCAAATAAGCTGAAACTTCACGAGGAATTTTTATGGAATAAATGAGGAATGTTGGAGACAATAAGTACCAGAGGGGGCCCACCAGGTGGGCACAACCCACCTGGGCGCGCCAGGGAGCCCAGGCGCGCCATGGTAGCTTGTGCTCCCCTCGGCCCACCTCCGGTGCCCATCTTCTGGTATATAAGTCATTTTGACCTAGAAAAAATAAGGTGAGGACTTTCGGGACGGAGCGCCGCCGTCTCGAGGCGGAGCTTGGGCAGGAGCACTTTTGCCCTCCGGCGGACCGATTCCGCCGGGGGAACTTCCCTCCCGGAGCATCATCATCACCAACAACTCTCCCATCTTGGGGAGGGCAATCTCCATCAACATCTTCAACAGCACCATCTCCTTTCAAACCCTAGTTCATCTCTTGTGTTCAGTCTTTGTACTGGAACTATATATTGGTGCTTGTGGGTGACTAGTAGTGTTGATTACATCTTGTAGTTGATTACTATATGGTTTATTTGGTGGAAGATTATATGTTCAGATCTAATATGCTATTTAATACCCCTCTGATCTTGAGCATGATTATAATTTGTGAGTAGTTACTTTTGTTCTTGAGGTCACGGGAGAAATCATGTTGCAAGTAATCATGTGAACTTGATATGTGTTCGATATTTTGATAGTATGTATGTTGTTATTCCCTTAGTGGTGTCATGTGAATGTCGACTACATGACACTTCACCATATTTGGGCCTAAGGAATGCATTGTGGAGTAGTTATTAGATGATGGGTTGCGATAGTGACAGAAGCTTAAACCCTAGTTTATGCACTATTCCGTAAGGGACCGATTGGATTCAAAAGTTTAATGCTATGGTTAGAATTTATTATTAATACTTTTCTCGTAGTTGCGGATGCTTGCGAGGGGGTTAATCATAAGTAGGAGGCTTGTTCAAGTAAGAACATCACCTAAGCAGCCATACACCCACATATCAAATTATCAAAGTAGCGAACACAAATCGAACCAATATGATGAAAGTGACTAGACGAAATTCCCGTGTACCCTCAAGAACGCTTTGCTTATTATAAAAGACCGTTTTGGCCTGTCCTTTGCCTCAAAAGGATTGGACTACCTTGGTGCACTTTTGTTACTACTATCATTACTTGCTCGTTACAAATTATCTTGCTATCAAACTACTTTGTTACTTATAATTTCAGCGCTTGCAGACATTACCTTGCTGAAAACCACTTGTCATTTCCTTCTGCTCCTCGTTGGGTTCAAAACTCTTACTTATCGAAAATGCTACAATTGATCCCATATACTTGTGGGTCATCAAGGCTATTTTCTGGCGCCGTTGCCAGGGAGTGAAGCGCTCTTGGTATGTGGAAATAGGTAAGGAAAGAATTATTACTACGTGCTGAAATTTATTGTCACTTGTTACTATGGAAAACAATCCTTTGAGGGGTTTGTTCGGGGTATCTTCACCTCGACCGGAACCACAATTAGTTACCCCTCAACCTACAACACCTACTAAAAATATTGAATATGAAATTCCTTCGGGTATGATAGAACAACGGCTAGCTAATCCTTATGCAGGAGATGGAACCGAACATCCTGATATGCACTTGATATATGTGGAAGAAATTTGTGGATTGTTTAAGCTTGCAGGTTGATACGTCCATTTTGCATCATGCTTTCATATCGATATTTATTGCATTATGGGCTGTTATTACACGTTATGTCACAACACTTATGCCTATTCTCTCTTATTTTACAAGGTTTACATGAAGAGGGAGAATGCCGGCAGCTGGAATTCTGGGCTGGAAAAGGAGCAAATATTGGAGACCTATTCCGCACAACTCCAAAAGTCCTGAAACTTCGCGGAAGTCATTTTTGGAATTAATAAAAAATACTGAGCGAAGAAAATACCAGAGGTGGCCCACACCCTGGCCACGAGGGTGGGGGGCGCGCCCTACCCCCTGGGCGCGCCCCTGCCTTGTGGGCCCCCCATCAGGCCTCCGGTGCCCATCTTCTGCTATATGAAGTCTTTCATCCGAGAAAAAATCATAAGCAAGCTTTCGGGAAGAAACTCCGCCGCCACGAGGCGGAACCTTGGCGGAACCAATCTAGGGCTCCGGCAGAGCTGTTCTGCTAGAGAAACTTCCCTCCGGGAGGGGGAAATCATCTCCATCGTCATCACCAACGATCCTCTCATTAGGAGGGGGTCAATATCCATCAACATCTTCACTAGCACCATCTCCTCTCAAACCCTAGTTCATCTCTTGTATCCAATCTTTGTCCCGAAGCCTCAGATTGGTACCTGTGGGTTGCTAGTAGTGTTGATTACTCCTTGTAGTTGATGCTAGTTGGTTTATTTGGTGGAAGATCATATGTTCAGATCCATTGTGCATATTAATACCCCTCTGATTATGAACATGAATATGATTTGTGATTAGTTACGTTTGTTCCTGAGGACATGGGAGAAGTCTTGCTATTAGTAGTCATGTGAATTTGGTATTCGTTCGATATTTTGATGAGATGTATGTTGTCTTTCCTCTAGTGGTGTTATGTGAACGTCGACTACATGACACTTCACAATTATTTGGGCCTAGAGGAAGGCATTGGGAAGTAATAAGTAGATGATGGGTTGCTAGAGTGACAGAAGCATAAACCCTAGTTTATGAGTTGCTTCGTAAGGGGCTGATTTGGATCCATATGTTTCATGCTATGGTTAGGTTTACCTTAATACTTCTTTTGTAGTTGCGGATGCTTGCAATAGGGGTTAATCATAAGTGGGATGCTTGTCCATGAAAGTACAGCACCCAAGCACCGGTCCACCCACATACCAAATTATCAAAGTAACGAACGCGAATCATATGAGCGTGATGAAAACTAGCTTGACGATAATTCCCATGTGTCCTCGGGAGCGCCTTTCTCTATATAAGAGTTTGTCCAGGCTTGTCCTTTGCTACAAAAAGGATTGGGACATCTTGCTGCACTTTATTTACACTTGTTACCCGTTACCTGTTACAAATTACCTTATCACAAAACTATCTGTTACCGATAATTTCAGTGCTTGCAGAGAATACCTTGCTGAAAACCGCTTATCATTTCCTTCTGCTCCTCGTTGGGTTCGACACTCTTACTTATCGAAAGGACTATGATAGATCCCCTATACTTGTGGGTCATCAAGACTCTTTTCTGGCGCCATTGCCGGGGAGTGAAGCGCCTTTGGTAGGTGGAATTTGGTAAGGAAAAATTTATATAGTGTGCTGAAATTTACTGTCACTTGTTACTATGGAAAGTAATCCTCTGAGGGGCTTGTTCGGGATATCTTCACCCCGACCAGTAGAGCAAAGAGTTGCTCCTCAACCTACTGAACCTACTGAAAATGTTTACTTTGAAATTCCTTCAGGTATGATAGAGAAACTGCTAGCTAATCCTTTTGCAGGAGATGGAACATTGCATCTCGATTTACACTTAATCTATGTGGATGAAGTTTGTGGATTATTTAAGCTTGCAGGTATGCCCGATGATGTTATCAAGAAGAAAGTCTTCCCTTTATCTTTGAAGGGAGAGGCATTGACATGGTATAGGCCATGTGATGATATGGGATCATGGAACTACAAACGATTGAAATTGGAATTTCATCAGAAGTTTTATCCTATGCATCTTGTTCATCGTGATCGTAATTATATATATAATTTTTGGCCTCGTGAAGGAGAAAGCATCGCTCAAGCTTGGGGGAGGCTTAAGTCAATGTTATATTCATGCCCCAATCATGATCTCTCAAGAGAAATGATTATTCAAAATTTTTATGCTCGGCTTTCTCTCAATAATCGCTCCATGCTCGATACTTCTTGTACTGGCTCTTTTATGATGAAGACTATTGAATTCAAATAGGATTTATTGGAAACAATTAAACGCAAATCTGAAGATTGAGACCTCGACGAAGGTAAAGAGTCAGGTATAACACCTAAGTTTGATTGTGTTAAATCTTTTATGGATACCGATGTTTTCCGTGAATTTAGCACTAAATATGGACTTGACTCTGAGATAGTAGATTCTTTCTATGAATCATTTGCTACTCATGTTGATCTCCCTAAGGATAAGTGGTTTAAATATAATCCTCCCATTGAAGTAAAAATAGTTGCACCTATTAAAGTTGAAGAAAAGACTATCACTTATAATGATCCTGTCGTTCCTACTGCTTATGTTGAGAAGCCACCTTTCCCTGTTAGAATAAAGGATCATGCTAAAGCTTCAACTGTAGTCAACAAAAGTAATATTAGGACACACAAACCCCCTGAGCAAGTTAAACTTGAACCTAAAATTGCTATGGTTAAAGATCTCTTGGACGATAATATTGATGGGCATGCTATTTACTTCTGCAATGAAGCTGCTAGAATTGCTAAACCTGGTACTAAAGATAAACATAGACCTGTGGTAGGCATGCCTGTTATTTCTGTTAAAATAGGAGATCATTGTTATCATGGCTTGTGTGATATGGGTGCTAGTGCTAGTGCAATACCTCATTCTTTATACAAAGAAATTATGCATGATATTGCACCTGCTGAGATAGAAGAAATTGATGTTACAATTAAGCTTGCCAATAGAGATACTATTTCACCGATTGGGATTGTTAGAGATGTTGAAGTCTTCTGTGGGAAGGTTAAATATCCTGCTGATTTTCTTGTTCTTGATTCCCCACAAGATAGCTTTTGTCCCATTATATTTGGTAGACCCTTCTTGAACACTGTTAATGCTAGGATAGACTGCGAAAAGGATGTTGTTACTATTGGTTTGAGTGATATGTCTCATGAGTTTAATTTTGCTAAATTTAGTAGACAACCCCGTGAGGAAGAATTGCCTAGTAAAGATGAAATTATTGGTCTTGCTTCTATTGCGGTGCCTCCTAATGATCCTTTAGAACAATATTTGCTCGACCATGAAAATGATATGTTTATGAATGAAAGAAGGGAAATAGATGAAGTACTCTTTAAACAGGGACCTATTCTGAAACACAATTTGCCTGTTGAAATCCTAGGGGATCCTCCTCCACCCAAGGGTGATCCCGTGTTCGAGCTTAAACCATTACCCGATACTCTTAAATATGCTTATCTTGATGAAAAGAAGATATATCCTGTTATTATTAGTGCTAACCTTTCAGAGCATGAAGAAGAGAAATTATTGAAAACTCTGAAGAAGCACCGTGCCGCTATTGGATATACTCTTGATGATCTTAAGGGCATTAGTCCCACTCTATGTCAACACAAAATAAATTTGGAGAAAGACGCCAAACCAGTTATTGATCACCGACGACGGCTAAATCCTAAGATGAAAGAAGTGGTAAGAAAGGAAATATTAAAGCTCCCTGAAGGAGGTATAATTTATCCAGTTGCTGATAGTCAGTGGGTAAGTCATATTCATTGTGTCCCTAAGAAGGGAGGTATTATTGTCGTTCCTAATGATAAAGATGAATGGATTCCGCAAAGAATTATTACATGTTATAGGATGGTATTTGATTTCCGCAAATTAAATAAAGCTACTAAAAAGATCATTACCCTTTGCCTTTCATTGATCAAATGCTAGGAAGATTATCCAAACATACACATTTTTGCTTTCTAGATGGTTACTCTGGTTTCTCTCAAATACCTGTGTCAGCTGAGGATCAAAAAAAGACCACTTTTACTTGCCCTTTCGGTACTTTTGCTTATAGACGTATGCCTTTTGGTTTATGTAACACACCTGCTACCTTTCAAAGATGCATGATGGCTATATTCTCTGACTTTTGTGAAAAGATTTGTGAGGTTTTCATGGATGATTTCTCCATTTATGGAACCTCTTTTGATGATTGCTTGAGCAACCTTGATCGAGTTTTGCAGAGATGTGAAGAAACTAACCTTGTCTTGAACTGGGAGAAATGCCACTTTATGGTTAATGAAGGCATTGTCTTGGGGCATAAAATTTCTGAAAGAGGTATTGAAGTTGACAAAGCTAAAGTTGATGCTATTGAAAAGATACCGTGTCCCAAGGACACTAAAAGTATCAGAAGTTTGCTTGGTCATGCTGGTTTTTATAGGAGGTTCATTAAGGACTTCTCAAAATTTTCTCGGCCTCTGACTAATCTATTACAAAAAGATATCCCTTTTGTCTTTGATGATGATTTTGTAGAAGCATTTGAAATACTTAAGAAAGCATTAATTTTTGCACCTATTGTTCAGCCACCTGATTGGAATTTACCTTTTGAAATTATGTGTGATGCTAGTGATTATGCTGTAGGTGCTGTTCTAGGCAAAGAGTTGATAAGAAATTAAATGTTATTCAATATGCTAGTAAAACTCTAGACAATGCCCAAAGAAATTATGCCACTACTGAAAAAGAAATTATAGGAGTTGTATTTGCTTGTGATAAGTTCAGACCTTATATTGTTGAATCTAAAGTAACTATTCACACTGATCATGCTGCTATTAAATACCTTATGGAAAAGAAAGATGCTAAGCCTAGACTTATTAGATGGGATCTCTTGCTACAAGAATTTGGCTTGCATATTATTGATAGAAAGGCAGCTGAGAACCCCGTTGTAGACAACTTGTCTAGGTTAGAGAATGTTCTTGATGACCCACTACCTATTGATGATAGCTTTCCTGATGAACAATTAGCTGTCATAAATGCTTCTCGTACTGCTCCATGGTATGCTGATTATGCTAATTACATTGTTGCTAAATTTATACCACCTAGTTTCACATACCAGCAAAAGAAAAAGTTTTTCTATGATTTGAGACATTACTTCTAGGATGACCCACACCTTTATAACGAAGGAGTAGATGGTGTTATTAGACGTTGTATACCTGAGCATGAACAGGAACAGATCCTGCGACAGTGTCACTCCGAAGCTTATGGAGGACACCACGCTGGAGATAGAACTGCGCATAAGGTATTGCAATCTGGTTTTTATTGGCCTACTCTCTTCAAGGATGCCCGTAAGTTTGTCTTATCTTGTGATGAATGTCAAAGAATTGGTAACATTAGTAGACATCAAGAAATGCCTATGAATTATTCACTTGTTATTGAACCATTTGATTTTTGGGGCTTTGATTATATGGGACCGTTTCCTTCCTCTAATGGGTATACACATATTTTAGTTGCTGTTGATTATGTTACTAAGTGGGTAGAAGCTATTCCAACTAGTAGTGTTGATCATAACACCTCTATTAAGATGCTTAAAGAAGTTATTTTTCCGAGGTTTGGAGTCCCTAGATATTTAATGACTGATGGTGGTTCTCATGTTATTCATGGTGCCTTCCGTAAAATGCTTGCTAAGTATGATGTTAATCATAGAATTGCATCCCCTTATCACCCACAGTCTAGTGGTCAAGTAGAATTGAGTAATAGAGAGCTCAAGTTAATTTTGCAAAAGACTGTTAATAGATCTAGAAAGAATTGGTCCAAGAAACTTGATGATGCATTATGGGCCTATAGAACTGCATATAAAAATCCTATGGGTATGTCTCCGTATAAAATGGTTTATGGAAAAGCATGCGACTTACCTCTTGAATTAGAACATAAGGCATATTGGGCCATTAAAGAGCTCAACTTTGATTTCAAACTTGCCGGTGAGAAGAGGTTATTCGACATTAGCTCACTTGATGAATGGAGAACCTAGGCCTACGAGAATGCCAAACTGTTTAAAGAAAAAGTTAAAAGGTGGCATGACAAAAGGATACAAAAGCGTGAGTTTAATGTAGGTGATTATGTGTTGCTATACAACTCTTGTTTAAGATTTTTTGCAGGAAAAATTCTCTCTAAATGGGTATGTCCTTACGTTATGGAGGAGGTCTATCGTTCCGGTGCCAAAAAAATCAACAACTTCGAAGGCACAAATCCGAAGGTGGTGAACGGTCAAAGAATCAAACATTATATCTCAGGTAATCCTATGAATGTTGAAACTAATGTTATTGAAACCTTAACCCCGGAGGAATACATAAGGGACACTTTCCAGAATGTTTCAGACTCTGAAAAGGAATAGATATGTGGTACGGTAAGTAAACCGACTCGAAAACAGTTCTAATGCAAATTTTCTCCGTTTTGGTATATTTAAGAAAATAGGAAAATAAGAAGTAGTCTGGGAAGGACACGAGGCTTCCACGAGGGTGGAGGGCACGCCCTACCCCCTGGGCGCGCCCCTGCCTCGTGGGCACCTCGTGTGCTCTCTGGACTCTGTTTTCTCACACGGTACTTCTTTTGGTCGATAAAAATTCATTATATAATCTCCCGAAGGCTTTGACCACCGTATCACGCAAATATCCTCTGTTTTCGTTTGAGTTGTTTTTCTGACAGATCTAGGTCACCATGGCGTCTCCAAGCGCCCCCAAGGACAAGTTCTTCAAGAAGGTCATCAACCCCTACCTCGCAGAGGTGTTGCAACACCCTCAAACCATTGAGATGCGTGATGGGTTGATGCACATCCGCGATGTTGAGGGACCGAGAAGGACCGGAAGCGTGGAGATGAGGCTCGAAGCAATGGAGCAACAAGTTTTCAAGTGTCAGGGGATGATGGAACGCAGACTCAACGCCAACCACATGATGATCGCGGAGTTCACCAACAACCACAAGCTGGATGCTAAGAACATTGGGGAGACCATCTTCAAGCTTCACGAGAAGATCGAGCATCTCCAAGCCCAAATCTATGACCTGCAAAACCAAAACTGTGAGTATGAATATAGATTCAAGAGGATGAGTTTGGCTGCAGATTTAAGGATCCCAGAGACTCGATCATCCTTCTATGATGGGGAGCCTATGCCTTGGAAGAGGGACGATGAGCCTACATCATCAACAACTCCTTCACCAGCAAAAGAGATATAATCACATGGGTATGGGCACTCCCCTTGGCAACTGCCAAGCTTGGGAGAGGTGCCCCGGTATCGTATCACCATCACACTCCTATCTTTTCCGTTTTTCTTAGTTCGATCCTTTTGGTAATATCTTCATCTAGTAGAATAAAGTTTTAGTATGATTTAGTTTTGAGTTTTGCCTTATGATCCTTCTATGTAATCGAGTTCGTGAGCTATATATAATAAAGATTAGTGTTGAGTCAAGGGCTTGATTATCTTGCTATGATCTTGAGGGAATTAAAAGAAAAGAGAAAGAATAAAAAGAAATAAAGAGATCATGTTGATCTTATGGAGAGTAATGGCTTCACATATAAAGAGTATGATGATTAAAAGTTGTTGGGAGTTGACAAATTTAGTTTTGGTCATCGTTGCAATTAATAGGAAATAATAAAGAAAGAGAGGTCCCACATATAAATAACTATCTTGGACATCTTTTATGATTGTGAGCACTCGTTAAAGTATGACATGCTAAAGAGTTGTTGTTGGACAAGGAAGACAACGTAATGGGTTATGTTTTCTTATATCTGAAATAAAGTATATTGTCATGGATCATCCAACATGTTGAGCTTGCCTTTCTCCCTCATGCTAGCCAATTCTTTGCACTAAGTAGAGATACTACTTGTGCTTCCAAATATCCTTAAACCCAGTTTTGCCATGAGAGTCCATCATATCTACCTATGGATTGAGTAAGATCCTTCAAGTAAGTTGTCATCGGTGCATGCAATAAAAATTGCTCTCTAAATATGCATGATTTATTAGTGTGGATAAAATAAGCTTTATACGATCTTGTGATGTGGAAGAAATAAAAGCGATGGAATGCATAATAAAGGTCCATATCACAAGTGGCAATATAAAGTGACGTTCTTTTGCATTAAGATTTCGTGCATCCAACCATGAAACGCATGACAACCTCTGCTTCCCTCTGCGAAGGGCCTATCTTTTACTTTTACCTTATGCAAGAGTCACGGTGGTCTTCACCTTTCCTTTTTACATTTTATCCTTTGGTAAGCACATTGTGTTGGAAAGATACTGATATATATATATGTATATATATATATATATATATATATATCCAGTTGTATGTAAGTTAGCATGAACTATTATTGTTGACATTACCCTTGAGGTAAAAGGTTGGGAGGCAAGACTATAAGCCCCTATCTTTCTCACTGTCCGATTAAAACTCCATACCCATAAGTATTGCGTGAGTGTTAGCAATTGTGAAAGACTAAATGATAGTTGAGTATGTGGACTTGCTGAAAAGCTCTTATATTGACTCTTTACGATGTTATGATAAATTGCAATTGCTTCAATGACTGAGATTATAGGTTGTTGGTTCTCAATGAAGTTTCTGATTCATACTTTACATTGTGAATAGATTATTACTTGAGCATAAGAAATCATATGACAATATCTATATATGTTGCTTTTATAAGAATGATCATGATGCCCTCATTTCCGTATTTTATTTTATCAACACCTCTACCCCACTGGGTGCGCCCCCTGCCTCGTGGGCCCCCCGTCAGGCCTCCGGTGCCCATCTTCTGCTATATGATGTCTTTCGTCCGAGAAAAAAAATCATCAGCAAGCTTTCGGGAAGAAACTCCGCCGCCACGAGGCGGAACCTTGGCGGAACCAATCTAGGGCTCCGGCAGAGCTGTTCTGCCGGGGAAACTTCCCTCCTGGAGGGGGAAATCATCACCATCGTCATCACCAACAATCCTCTCATCGGGAGGGGGTCAATCTCCATCAACATATTCACCAGCACCATCTCTTCTCAAACCCTAGTTCATCTCTTGTATCCAATCTTTGTCCCAAAGCCTCAGATTGGTACATGTGGGTTGCTAGTGGTGTTGATTACTCCTTGTAGTTGATGCTAGTTGGTTTATTTGGTGGAAGATCATATGTTCAGATCCATTATGCATATTAATACCCCTCTGATTATGAACATGAATATGATTTTTGAGTAGTTACGTTTGTTCCTGAGGACATGGGAGAAGTCTTGCTATTAGTAGTCATGTGAATTTGGTATTCGTTCGATATTTTGATGAGATGTGTGTTGTCTTTCCTCTAGTGGTGTTATGTGAACGTCGACTACATGACACTTCAACATTATTTGGGCCTAGAGGAAGGCATTGGGAAGTAATAAGTAGATGATGGGTTGCTAGAGTGACAGAAGCTTAAACCCTAATTTATGAGTTGCTTCGTAAGGGGCTGATTTGGATCCATATGTTTCATGCTATGGTTAGGTTTACCTTAATACTTCTTTTGTAGTTGTGGATGCTTGCAATAGGGGTTAATCATAAGTTGGATGCTTCTCCAAGAAAGGACAGCACCCAAGCACCGGTCCACCCACATACCAAATTATCAAAGTAACGAACGCGAATCATATGAGCGTGATGAAAACTAGCTTGACGATAATTCCCATGTGTCCTCGGGAGCGCCTTTCTCTGACACCCCTGATTTGACCGTACACTAATCATGCTCGCAAATGTGTACGATCAAGATCAGGGACTCACGGGAAGATATCACAACACAACTCTACAACATAAATAAGTCATACAAGCATCATAATACAAGCCAGGGCCTCGAGGGCTCGAGTACAAGTGCTCGATCATAGACGAGTCAGCGGAAGCAATAATATCTGAGTACAGACATAAGTTAAACAAATTTGCCTTAAGAAGGCTAGCACAAACTGGGATACAGATCAAACGAGGCGCATGCCTCCTGCTTGGGATCCTCCTAACTACTCCTAGTCGTCGTCAGCGGGCTGCACGTAGTAGTAGGCACCTCCAGTGTCGTAGGAGTCGTCGTCGACGGTGGCGTCTGGCTCCTGGACTCTAGTATCTGGTTGCGACAACCAGGTAGAAAGGAAAGTGGGAAAAGAGGGAGAGAGGCAACCGTGAGTACTCATCCAAAGTACTCGCAAGCAAGGAGCTACACTACATATGCATGGGTACATGTGTAAAGGGCCATATTAGTGGACTGAACTACAGAATGCCAGAATTAGAGGGGGATAGCTAATCCTGTCGAAGACTACGCTTCTGGCAGCCTCCATCTTACAGCATGTAGAAGAGAGTAGATTGAAGTCCTCCAAGTAGCATCGCATAGCATAATCCTACCCGGCGATCCCCTCCTCGTCGCCCTGTTAGAGAGCGATCACCGGGTTGTATCTGGCACTTGGAAGGGTGTGTTTTATTAAGTATCCGATTCTAGTTGTCATAAGGTCAAGGTACAACTCCGGGTCGTCCTTTTAACGAGGGACACGGCTATTCGAATAGATAAACTTCCCTGCAGGGGTGCACCACATAACCCAACATGCTCGATCCCATTTGGCCGGACACACTTTTCTGGGTCATGCCCGGCCTCGTAAGATCAACACGTCGCAGCCCCACCTAGGCTCAACAGAGAGGTCAGCACGCCTGTATAAACCCTATGCGCGCAGGGGTCTGGCCCATCGCCCATTACACACCTGCACGTTGCGTACGCGGCTGGAAGCAGACCTAGCCCCCTTAATACAAGCGCGAGCTTACGGTCCAATGCGGTGCGCGCCACTCAGTCGTTGACGTCAAAAAGAGCTTCGGCTGATACCACGACGTCGAGTGCCCATAACTGTTCCCGCGTAGCTGGTTAGTGCGTATAGACCAAATGGCCAGACTCAGATCAAATACCAAGAACTCGTTAAGCGTGTTATGTTGAAGTAACCGCGGACGCCGTCCAAGGCCAGGCCCACCTCCGCCTAGGTGGTCTCAACCTGCCCTGTCGCTCCGCCACAAAGATCCACTTGCGGGTACTCCTACGAGCCGACCCGGCTTTAGTCACCACATGTGTCATGTATATAGTATATAAGTATATACCCGTGATCACCGCCCAAGTGATCACGGCCCGATAGTATAGCATAGCAGACGGACAAGAATGTAGGGCCACTGATGGAAAACTAGCATCCTATACTAAGCATGTAGGATTGCAGGTAAAGGTAACAACAGTAGAAGCAAGGACAGGCTATGCATCAGGATAGGATAAACGGAAAGCAGTAACATGCTACACTACTCTAATGCAAGCAGTATAGAGAAGAATAGGCGATATCTGGTGATCAAGGGGGGGGGGCTTGCCTGGTTGCTCTGGCAAGTAGGAGGGGTCGTCAACTCCGTAGTCGAACTGGACAGCAGCAGCGTCGGTCTCGTAGTCTACCGGAGAGAAGAGGGGGAAGAAACAGTAAATACAATGCAAACATAAGCATGACGATGCGTGACATGACAATGAGCGGTACTAGGTGTGCCCTAACGCGGCAGTAGGTGGTACCGGCGAAGGGGGGGAACATTCGGGAAAGTATTCCCGATGTTTCGCATTTTCGGACAGATGAAATGGAGGGGGAAAGTTGCGAGTTCGATATGTTAGGGATGTGTGGCGGACGAACGGACTACGTATTTGGATTCGTCTCGTCGTTTTGAGCAACTTTCATGTACAAAGTTTTTCCATCCGAGCTACGGTTTATTTTATATTAAATTTTAAATATTTAAATCATTTTTAGAATTTAATAAATTAATTTAATTCGAAATTTAATTAATGTATCAGCATGACGGCAGCAGTCAACGACCGTTGACCTGGTCAACCTGACAGGTGGGTCCCACCTGTCAAGGGCTGTTAGCTAGTTAACGGTAGTTAATTAGGTTAATTAGTTATTAGGTTAATTAATCTTAATTAGTTAATGTTAACAGGATTAATTAAGTTAATTAATTATCCTAATTAATTATCTTTATTATTTATTTATTTATTTTTTAAATCATTTTTTATTAAAACGTTCTCTAGGCGTGGGGCCCATCTGTCATAGGTCCGAGGGGCCACAGTGGATCGGGCGTGCGGGCGACGGGCGCCAGCCCGAATGGGCGCCCGCCTAGGCCAACAGGGGGAACGGCGTCGGCGTCAGCCGGGCGCCGAAGTGGCACGGCGAGTGGGCGGCCGCCAGTGGCCGGAGCGAAAGGGAGCTCCGAGCGGCGCCGGAGCGGGGTAGGGCGAGGCCAGGGCGCCAGGCGCAGGGCGTGGCCAGACAGAGGCGAGCGGAGGCGTGGCCGTGGGCGCGAACGGGCGAGGCCGGGAGGGCGCAGGCCGGCGCGAGGGCGCGCACGAGCGCGGCCAGGGCGCGGCCGGGACGCGGTGTCCGAATGGGCAGGGGGCGTGCGAGGAGAGGGGACGGCCAGGGTCAGGCGCGGGGTGGGCGCGGCCATCGGCTCGCCTGCGCGCAGAGGGCGCGGGGCGACGTTGCCGGTGCGGGGCGAGCAGGGAGGCAAAGAGGAGAGGGGCGAGGCTCACTGGGGCCGTAGGGATCGTGGCCGCGGTGCTCGTGGTGGGGGACGGGGACGACGGCGTCGAGGGGAAGTAGGCCGGCGGGGGAGGAGGAGGCAGGCCGGCGAGGGCGAGGCGGCGTCGGGCGATCCGGGCGGCGGCGTCGGCGGTCTCCTCCTCGATCCCGATCCAATCGGGGGGAGAGGGGGAGATATTTTGGGGGAGGAGTGGGGTGTCGGTGGGGGTGGTGAGTGGATAAGGGGGGGGAAGTGGGTGGCCGGCTGGGCCTGATGGGTTGGCCTAGTTGGGCCACGGCCTAGGGGGTTTTCTCTTTTTTTTTTTCTGTTTTGTAATTTCCTTTCTTTTATTTATTTTCTTTTCTGTTTTAAATCATTTTAATTTATCTAGGCATTTTATAAAAATGTGTTTATTACACCATATTTACTTATGCAAAATATGGCACCTCCCGAACATTTTTGTTTTAAATTTTGAAAAACTTTTATCATTGACATTAATTTGAATTTGAATTTTTAAATGGTTTGACCTAACGGTAGATTAACAAAGTAACCGTGGTGACGTGGCACCATTAGCGTGGGATTACTGTAGCATGATTATCCGGGCATTACAAAACTCCTCCACTACAAGAAATCTCGTCCCGAGATTTTGGAGGTAGAAGGAAAAAGGGCGGGGTATTCATCACGCAGGCAATCCTCGCGTTCCCAGGTGGCTTCATCTTCAGAATGGTGCGACCACTGGACTTTGAGGAACTTGATCGCCTTCTGACGTGTGCGGTGTTCAGCTTGGTCGAGAATGCGGACCGGATGCTCCTTATAGGAGAGGTCCTGCTGCAATTCGAGCACTTCATGATCCACTGCTCGGATTGGGTCCTTGAAGCAACGGCGGAGCTGTGACACATGGAACACATCGTGAACCTGAGAAAGGTTCAACAGAAGCTCCAGTTGGTATGCCACTTTTCCACGCCTTTCGAGAATAGTGAATGGGCCAATATATCGAGGAGCTAGTTTGCCCTTGATTCCGAAGCGGTGAGCACCCTTCATTGGTGTGACTCGAAGATAAGCCTTTTCGCCAGGTTGATAGACCATGTCTTTATGATGACGGTCATACTGACTTTTCTGACGTGACTAAGCAGTCTTGAGATTCTCACGAATAATGCGGACTTGTTCTTCGGCATGTTGGATAATATCCGGACCGAAGAGTGGACGTTCCCCAGTTTCTGACCAGTTCAGAGGGGTTCGGCACTTTCGTCCATATAACACTTCGAAGGGGGCCATCTTTAGACTAGCTTGATAGCTATTATTATAAGAGAACTCAGCATACGGGAGAGATTCCTCCCATTTCTTGCCGAAGGAAATAACACAAGCTCGAAGCATGTCTTCGAGAACTTGGTTGACGCGTTCAACTTGCCCTTGCGACTGAGGATGAAACGCAGTACTGAATGACAGATGAGTTCCCATAGCTTTTTGCTTGCTCAGAATCTTGAAGTGAATAAGCTGCCACAGTCTGAGCTGATAACCAATGGAATACCGTGGAGTGAAACAATCCTGGACATATAGAGCGTTGCCAGCTGACTAGCAGTGATCGTTTCTTTGACCGCCAGGAAATGTGCAACTTTGGAAAGCCGGTCAATGACGACAAGAATAGCATCATTACCTTTCTGTGATTTGGGAAATCCAGTGATGAAGTCCATCTCAACATGGTCCCATTTCCATTCAGGAATAGAGATAGGCTGCAGAGTTCCAGCAGGCCTTTGATGTTCTGCTTTGATACGTCGGCAAACGTCACACTCAGCAACATAACGAGCAATGTCTTGCTTCATATTAGACCACCAGAATCTCTGACAGATGTCTTGGTACATCTTTGTACTACCAGGATGGATACATAGAGGCGTATCATGACCTTCTTTCATAACTTCCTGTGTCATATCCAGGTTTTTCTCTGCACATGGCACCACTAGGCGGCCCTTGAAGTATAAAGTGCCATCATCAGCAATAGTGAAGAATGAGGGCTTTCCTTCTGCAAGGTAGCGCTTAATCTTGTGGGCTTCAGAGTCATATCCCTGTATTCTCTTGATGGAGTCCAAGAGATCTGGTTCGACGGCCAGGGTATTGAGGGAACCCTGGGAAACAACACGGAGGTTCATCTTGCAAAACTCCTTAGGAGGGGGAGCGAGTGCACCCGGAGGAACAATGTGGAGGTTCAGCTTCCTGAATTCTTCAACAAGCGAGGGCTGAACTTTGTGAACCTGGAGGTGGTTGCAGTAAGACTTGCGGCTCAAGGCATCAGCCATTAGATTAGCCTTGCCTGGCGTATAGGAAATACCCAAGTCAAAGTCTGCAACAAGCTCCATCCATCTCTGCTGACGGAGGTTCAGGTCTGGCTGAGTAAACAGATACTTCAGACTTTGGTGGTCAGTGAAGATCTCGCAACGATTACCGAGAAGGTAATGTCGCCACTGCTTCAGCGCATGAATGACAGCAGCAAGTTCGAGGTCGTGAACTGGGTAGTTCTCTTCGTGAGGGCGCAATTGCCGAGAGGCATAAGCAATCACTTTGCGGTCTTGCATTAGGACACAGCCTAATCCTTGATGGGAAGCGTCGCAGTAAATGACGAAGTCCTTCTTAGTATCAGGTGGAGCTAGAACTGGGGCAGAAGTCAACTTATCTTTGAGTGCCTGGAAACTTTCCTGACATTTGTCTATCCATTGGAACTTGATGCCCTTATGCAACAGGTTAGTCAGAGGCCTGGCGATCTTGGAGAAGTTCTCGATGAATCGACGGCAATAGCTGGCGAGACCGAGAAAACTTCTGACTTGCTTAACGTTCTTGGGAGGAGTCCAATCAAGGATAGCCTGGACTCGTTCAGGGTTGACGGCAATACCATCCTTAGAGATGACATGCCCAAGATAGGTTACTTCGGGTAGCCAGAATTCACATTTAGAGAACTTGGCATATAGTTGATGCTCTCGTAGCTTTTCCAGCACAAGCCGAAGATGTTCAGCATGTTCTTCTTCGTTCTTGGAAAATACCAGGATATCATCCAGATAAACCACGACGAACTTGTCGAGGTAATCCATGAATATATAGTTCATCGGACGAGAGAAGGTGGCTGGAGCATTGGTTAAACCGAAAGACATGACGGTGTACTCGTATGAACCATATCGAGTCACGAAGGCGGTCTTTGGGATATCCTCTTCGCGAACACGGATCTGGTGGTAACCCAACCTCAAGTTGAGCTTAGAGAACACTGATGAACCCGCCAGTTGATCATACAGATCATTGATCCGAGGAAGAGTATTTATTCTGAATGGTAGCTTGGTTTATAGGACGGTAGTCTTGAACTAATCGGTTTGTCCCATCCTTCTTCTTGACAAAGAGAGAAGGTGCTCCCCAAGGAGAGCAACTTGGGCGAATGAATCCTTTGCGAAGAGATTTGTCGATTTCCTCCTTAAGCTCAAGGAGTTCATGCGGCGGCATTTTGTAGGGTCGCTTGGCTATAGGAGTGGTGCCTGGTTTCAAGTCGATGATGAATTCGACAGCTCTAGCAGGGGGAATCCCTGGAAGTTCTTCAGGGAAGACGTCGGGGAATTCACGCACGACGGGAATGTTTTCAATGCCCTCGAGTGGTGCGGCATTCAAGGCATTCAATGCATAGAGCCTGGCCTCGGCATTTTGCACCAGATGAGCTTGGTAAGCAACTATTTCATCTGAAGGGTGAAGTAGATGGACGGTCTTAGTGGCGCAAACTATAGAAGCAGTATGCGCTTTCAACCAATCCATCCCCAAAATGAGGTCGATGTTAGACGACTTCAGGATAATGGGAGAGGCATAGAATTCCAGCCCTTCGATTTCCACAGGGACGTCGATGCCAACCAGGGAGGTTTGACACTGTCCCACGGGGGTTTTGACCAATACCGAGGTGTTCATCTCCTCACATTTAACATCGTGCTTGTATGCAAAATCTTCTGACATGAATGAATGCGATGCACCTGTATCAAATAAAACGGATGCTGGTACTGAATTTACGAGGAGTGTACCCATCACAGTAGCAGGCTGGTCTTGAGCTTCGTTCAGATCAACGTGGTTGGCATGAGCACGACCATAAGACTTAGCATTGTTGTTGCGGGGCTGGTTGTTACCATGGACAGCTACGGGAAGGGCAAGTTGATTCTGATTCTGATTGCAGTCCCTGGCACGGTGACCTGGTTGTCCACACTTGTAGCACATACCATTATTGGGAGTGGGAACAAGAGCTTGGGATGGTGGAGCTGGCAGTCTTGGCTGCCTAGATGGTGGTGGAGGCAGACGAGGTGTAGCATAGGTCTGCCTTGGGGCAGATGCATTTGGACGGTACATGCTGTTCGGGATCCATATCTTACGCTTCTGTGAGGGCGGGCCCGAAGATGAGCCCGTGTCACGGTTGCGCCTGTGGGAGCTCTGGTATTCCTGCAGACCAGTTTCGACATTGATGGCCTTGTTCACCAAGGTGGCGAAATCAGCAAAGTCATGCACTAGAAGTGCGAGCTTGATGTCAGCTTGAAGGCCATCACGGAACTTCTCCTGTCTGCGTGCATCAGTTGCAATGTCCTCTTTAGCATAGCGAGACTAGTCCAGAAACTCCCGCTGATAAGCTTCAACAGTTTTGTTGCCTTGGGTGAGGTTGCGGAACTCACGCTTCTTCCAGTCCATGACTCCCTGAGGAATGAAGCGGGCATGGAAAGCTGCTTGGAAGTCTGGCCAGGTGATGATTGTTCCAGCTGGCAGAGTATGCCTGTGGCTGTCCCACCATTGAGCTGCGGGTCCCTTCAGAAAGAAGGAAGCAAAGTTGACATAGCTGGCAGGGGCTACATTGGAGACTCCATCTCATAGGTGATGTCACGGAGGCAGTCATCAACATCCAAAGGCTGAGTTGAGTTGCGGTACACAGTTGGATTGAGGCGCATGAAATCCTGCAGAGTTACTGGGGTTGGTTGCTGGTCCATATTGGGGCGAGGAAACTGAGCCATCATATTTTCCATGAATTGGCGGTTCAGTTCAAACTGTTGGATCATACCAGCCATGTACTCAGGTGGTGGTGGGGCATTGCCACCACTACCACGACCACCTGGTCTAACCATCCTGCTAATATATAATAGGGGTAGTTCAGCATTGAGAAATTTGCAAAGACAAGAATCATTCATGATGAAACATGCATAATGAAAGGAGCACGATAGCTACTACATAGTAGTCGGCATAACTTACCAAAGGGGCCATGCATAGAGTTCAGTACACAGAGTTCAGTACATAGACTAAAACAACATAGGCGGCACACAGGCTCGCGGCGAATGCATCTAACACTAACAAGCAAGCCTACATCAGTCCCAAGAGGTAATGTGGAGGTAGGTGTAGCCTGAAAGTTGGTAGTGTCGCATCGGGAACTCCACATCAGCAACCTGGGGTCCGTGAATACTCTGGTGCAGAACCTGACGCTCAGGTGGCAGAAGAGGTCCAAGTGCGGGAGAGTGGCCTCCCACATCTGGCCAGCCGACACCGTGAGGCATCACAGTCCTGGCTGGGTAGATCGCAGAACGGGGCAGCTCCCTAGATCGGACAAAGGGGTGCAACAGCGTCAGAGCACGGTAAAGGTGCTGACGGGTGGTGTACAACTCGTGGCGAAGAGCTCGGTTAGCTCAATCCAACCCATCAGCATGCAGAACCAGGTTCTGATGGTAGAAGGGCTCTCGGGTGACAGTGGAGTAGGCAGCAGTATAGTATCCCTCCGCACCAACATCATATGCGATAGCAATGTGCCTGAAAGGGGAGGTGCCCAACTCCCGATACTCTCCACGAAGACGTGTCAGAGCAGCATAAGCAACATCGTGGACAACCATATCGATGGTCACTCCAACACCATGAGCGGTGTGCAGCACAGTAGTGGAGTCATACTCCCGCGAGTAGAGGTGGACGATGGCACGGTACTGCTCCTGGTTAAAGTCCCGGTACTCCTTGTAGACGGTGTACTCAGGGTGCCAGCGATAACCCAGATAGGTCATCATCTCAGCTAGCACAGCAGGTGATCTCGAGGCACCAATGGCCGTGGTGTGGCGCACGACCTGCCTCGTGGGTTCCATCTGAAAGCAAAGATGTTTCAAAGGAGTCAAATGACATTGTGTGAATTGTTCAAAATACTATTCTAAGAAATAACTATGGCTTATCCAACTTTGGGGTGAATGCGGTCACGGGATCCTAGTGTTAGAGTTAGTAAATTCGTTTAACCCGAGTAGAAGAGAGTTCAGAGTCCCAGAGTAAAGGTCGAGGAGTAAAAGATCCTAGTACCACCCAATGGCGACGTGGGCCCGTAAGACACACAGCCATGTTAGTAAAAGTTTTGTAATGTCTAGACTCGACTTCGGCCAAGGAGTGTGGAAAGGGGGATTCCTACAGGCAGTCGGTTCTGATACCAACTTGTGACACCCCCGATTTGACCGTACACTAATCATGCACGCAAATGTGTACGATCAAGATCAGGGACTCACGGGAAGATATCACAACACAACTCTACAACATAAATAAGCCATACAAGCATCATAATACAAGCCAGGGGCCTCGAGGGCTCGAATACAAGTGCTCGATCATAGACGAGTCAGCGGAAGCAACAATATCTGAGTACAGACATAAGTTAAACAAGTTTGCCTTAAGAAGGCTAGCACAAACTGGGATACAGATCGAACGAGGCGCAGGCCTCCTGCCTGGGATCCTCCTAACTACTCCTGGTCGTCGTCAGCGGGCTGCACGTAGTAGTAGGCACCTCCAGTGTCGTAGGAGTCGTCGTCGACGGTGGCGTCTGGCTCCTGGACTCCAGTATCTGGTTGCGACAACCAGGTAGAAAGGAAAGTGGGAAAAGAGGGAGAGAGGCAACCGTGAGTACTCATCCAAAGTACTCGCAAGCAAGGAGCTACACTACATATGCATGGGTACATGTGTAAAGGGCCATATCAGTGGACTGAACTGCAGAATGCCAGAATCAGAGGGGGATAGCTAATCCTGTCGAAGACTACGCTTCTAGCAGCCTCGATCTTACAGCATGTAGAAGAGAGTAGATTGAAGTCCTCCAAGTAGCATCGCATAGCATAATCCTACCCAGCGATCCCCTCCTCGTCGCCTTGTTAGAGAGCGATCACCGGGTTGTATCTGGCACTTGGAAGGGTGTGTTTTATTAAGTATCCGGTTCTAGTTGTCATAAGGTCAAGGTAGTCAAGGTACAACTTCGGGTCGTCCTTTTACCGAGGGACACGGCTATTCGAATAGATAAACTTCCCTGCAGGGGTGCACCACATAACCCAACACGCTCGATCCCATTTGGCCGGACACACTTTTTGGGTCATGCCCGGCCTCGTAAGATCAACACGTCGCAGCCCCACCTAGGCTCAACAGAGAGGTCAGCATGCCGGTCTAAACCCTATGCGCGCAGGGGTCTGGGCCCATCGCCCATTGCACACCTGCACGTTGCGTACGCGGCCGGAAGCAGACCTAGCCCCCTTAATACAAGCGCGAGCTTACGGTCCAATGCGGCGCGCGCCACTCAGTCGCTGACGTCAAAAAGAGCTTCGGCTGATACCACGACGTCGAGTGCCCATAAATGTTCCCGCGTAGCTGGTTAGTGCGTATAGAACAAATGGCCAGACTCAGATCAAATACCAAGAACTCGTTAAGCGTGTTATGTTGAAGTAACCGCGGACGCCGTCCAGGGCCAGGCCCACCTCTCGCCTAGGTGGTCTCAACCTGCCCTGTTGCTCCGCCACAAAGATCCACTTGTGGGTACTCCTACGAGCTGACCCGACTTTAGTCACCACATGTGTCATGTATATAGTATATAAGTATATACCCGTGATCACCGCCCAAGTGATCACGGCCCGATAGTATAGCACAGCAGACGGACAAGAATGTAGGGCCACTGATGGAAAACTAGCATCCTATACTAAGCATGTAGGATTGCAGGTAAAGGTAACAACAGTAGAAGCAAGGACAGGCTATGCATCAGGATAGGATAAACGGAAAGCAGTAACATGCTACACTACTCTAATGCAAGCAGTATAGAGAAGAATAGGCGATATCTGGTGATCAAGGGGGGGGGGGGCTTGCCTGGTTGCTCTGGCAAGTAGGAGGGGTCGTCAACTCCGTAGTCGAACTGGACAGCAGCAGCGTCGGTCTCGTAGTCTACCGGAGAGAAGAGGGGGAAGAAACAGTAAATACAATGCAAACATAAGCATGACGATGCGTGACATGGCAATGAGCGGTACTAGGTGTGCCCTAACGCGGCAGTAGGTGGTACCGGCGAAGGGGGGGAACATCCGGGAAAGTATTCCCGATGTTTCGCATTTTCGGACAGATGAAATGGAGGGGGAAAGTTGCAAGTTCGATATGTTAGGGATGTGTGGCGAACGAACGGACTACATATTCGGATTCGTCTCGTCGTTCTGAGCAACTTTCATGTACAAAGTTTTTCCATCCGAGCTACGGTTTATTTTATATTAAATTTTAAAGATTTAAATCATTTTTAGAATTTAATAAATTAATTTAATTCGAAATTTAATTAATGCATCAGCATGACGTCAGCAGTCAACGTTGACCGTTGACCTGGTCAACGTGACAGGTGGGTCCCACCTGTCAGGGGCTGTTAGCTAGTTAACAGTAGTTAATTAGGTTAATTAATATTAACAGGATTAATTAAGTTAATTAATTATCTTTATTATTTATTTATTTATTTTTTAAATCATTTTTTATTAAAACGTTCTCTGGGCGTGGGGCCCATTTGTCATAGGCCCCAGGGGCCACAGTGGATCGGGCGTGCGGGCGACGGGCGCCCGCCCAGGCCAACAGGGGGAACGGCGTCGGCGTCAGCCGGGCACCGAAGTGGGCGGCGGCCAGCGAGGGGCCACGGCGGCGGCGAGGCCGGCCGCCAGTGGCCGGAGCGAAAGGGAGCTCCGAGCGGCGCCGGAGCGGGGTAGGGCGAGGCCAGGGCGCCAGGCGCAGGGCGTGGCCAGACAGAGGCGAGTGGAGGCGCGCCCGTGGGCGCGAACGGGCGAGGCCGGGAGGGCGCAGGCCGGCGCGAGGGCGCGCACGAGCGCGGCCAGGGCGCGGCCGGGACGCGGTGTCCGAATGGGCAGGGGGCATGCGAGGAGAGGGGACGGCCAGGGTCAGGCGCGGGGTGCGCGCGGCCATCAGCTCGCCTGCGCGCGGAGGGCGTGGGGCGATGTTGCCGGTGAGGGGCGAGCAGGGAGGCAAAGGGGAGAGGGGCGAGGCTCACTGGGGCCGTAGGGATCGTGGTCGCGGTGCTCGTGGTGGGGGACGGGGATGACGGCGTCGAGGGGAAGCAGGCCGGCGGGGGAGGAGGAGGCAGGCCGGCGAGGGCGAGGCGGCATCGGGCGATGCGGGCGGCGGCGTCGGCGGTCTCTCCTCGATCCCGATCCAATCGGGGGGGGGGGAGAGGGGGAGATATTTTGGGGGAGGAGTGGGGTGTCGGTGGGGGTGGTGAGTGGATAAGGGGGGGGAGTGGGTGGCCGGCTGGGCCTGATGGGTTGGCCCAGTTGGGCCACGGCCCAGGGGGTTTTCTCTTTTTTTTTCTGTTATGTAATTTCCTTTCTTTTATTTATTTTCTTTTCTGTTTTAAATCATTTTAATTTATCTAGGCATTTTATAAAAATGTGTTTATTACACCATATTTACTTATGCAAAATATGGCACCTCCCGAACATTTTGGTTTTAAATTTTGAAAAACTTTTATCGTTGACATTAATTTGAATTTGAATTTTTAAACGGGTTGACCTAACGGTAGATTAGCAAAGTAACCGTGGTGACGTGGCACCATTAGCGTGGGATTACTGTAGCATGATTATCCGGGCGTTACAATTTGGTGGAAGATCATATGTTCAGATCCATTATGCATATTAATACCCCTCTGATTATGAACATGAATATGATTTGTGAGTAGTTACGTTTGTTCCTGAGGACATGGGAGAAGTCTTGCTATTAGTAGTCATGTGAATTTGGTATTCGTTCGATATTTTGATGAGATGTGTGTTGTCTTTCCTCTAGTGGTGTTATGTGAACGTCGACTACACGGCACTTCAACATTATTTGGGCCTAGAGGAAGGCATTGGGAAGTAATAAGTAGATGATGGGTTGCTAGAGTGACAGAAGCTTAAACCCTAATTTATGAGTTGCTTCGTAAGGGGCTGATTTGGATCCATATGTTTCATGCTATGGTTAGGTTTACCTTAATACTTCTTTTGTAGTTGCGGATGCTTTCAATAGGGGTTAATCATAAGTTGGATGCTTGTCCATGAAAGGACAGCACCCAAGCACCGGTCCACCCACATACCAAATTATCAAAGTAACGAACGCGAATCATATGAGCGTGATGAAAACTAGCTTGACGATAATTCCCATGTGTCCTCGGGAGCGGCTTTCTCTGTATATGAGTTTGTCCAGGCTTGTCCTTTGCTACAAAAAGGATTGGGCCATCTTGCTGCACTTTATTTACACTTGTTACTTGTTACCCGTTACAAATTACCTTATCACAAAACTATCTGTTACCGATAATTTCAGGGCTTGCAGAGAATACCTTACTGAAAACTGCTTATCATTTCCTTCTGCTCCTCGTTAATTTTGACACTCTTAGTTATCGAAAGGACTACAATAGATCCCCTATACTTGTGGGTCATCACAGGTTTACCCGGAGCTGAAGTTAAGAAGAAGGTTTTCCCTTTATCTTTGAAGGGAAAAGCATTGGCATGGTATAGGCTATGCGATGATATTGGATCTTGGAATTGGTATCGATTGAAATTGGAGTTTCACCAAAAAAATATCCTATGCATCTAGTTCATCGTGATCGGAATTATATGTATAATTTTTGGCCTCGTGAAGGAGAAACTATCTCCCTATCTTGGGGGAGGCTTAAGTCAATGTTATATTCATGCCCAATCATGAGCTCTCAAGAGAAATTATTATCGAGAATTTTTATGCTCGGCTTTCTCATAATGATCGGTCCATGCTTGATACTTCTTGTGCTGGTTCTTTTATGAAGAATACTATTGAATTCCGGTGGGATCTTTTGGAAAGAATCAAACGCAACTCTGAAGATTGGGAACTCGACGAGGGTAAAGAGTCAGATATTAAGCTTAAGTATGATTGTGTTAAATCTTTTATGAATACCGATGCTTTTCAAAAGTTTAGCACTAAATATGGACTTGACTCCGAGATAGTAGCCTCCTTTTGTGAATCATTTGCTACTCATCTTGATCTCCCTAAGGAGAAGTGGTTTAAATATCACCCACCTATCAAAGAAGAAACTAAAGAACCGGTACCAGTTGAAGTGGAAACTATTATTTATAATGTTGATCCAGTTGTTCCTACTGCTTATATTGAGAAACCATCTTTCCCTGTTAAGATAAAGGAACATGCTAAAGTTTCAACTGTGGAAAACAAAAGTTATATTAGAACACCTAAACCTGATGAACAAATCAAAGTAGTACCTAGTGTTGCTATGGTTAAAGATCTTCTGGAAGAAAATATAGATGGGCATGTTATTTACTTCTGTAATGAAGCTACTAGAATTGTCAAGCCTGATAAAACGGATAATCATAGACCCGTTGTTGGCATGCCCATTGTCTCAGTTAAAATAGGAGATCACTGTTATCATGGTTTATGTGACATAGGTGCTAGCGTGAGTGCTATTTCCTTTACCTTATATCAAGAAATTATGAATGACATAGCACCCGCAGAGATAGAAGAAATAGATGTGACTATTAAACTTGCTAATAGAGATACTATTTCACCAATTGGGATTGTTACAGATGTTGAAGTCTTGTGTGGGAAAATAAAATATCCTACTGATTTTCCTGTTCTTGGTTCCCCACAAGATGATTTTTGCCCCATTATCTTTGGTAGACCTTTCTTGAACACCGTCAATGCTAAAATAGATTGTGAGAAACAAACTGTCGTTGTTAGCTTTGGTGACGAGTCTCATGAGTTTATTTTTCCAAGTTTAGTAGAAAACCTCATAAAAAAGAATTGCTTAGTAAGGATGAAATAATTGGTCTTGCTTCTATTGCTGTGCCTCCTATTGATCCTTTAGAACAATATCTGCTAGACCATGAAAATGATTTACATATGCATGAAAGAAATGAAATAGATAAGATTTTCTTTGAACAACGTCCTCTGCTCAAACACAATTTGCCTATTGAAACTCTAGGAGGTCCTCCTCCACCTAAAGGTGATCCTGTGTTTGAATTAAAACAATTGCCAGACACTTTGAAATATGCTTATCTTGATGAGAAGAAGGTATATCCTGTTATTATTAGTGCTAACCTTTTAGAACATGAAGAAGAAAGATTATTGAAAGTTCTAAGGAAGCACCGAGCTGCTATTGGATATACTCTTGATGTTTTAAAGGGCATTAGTTCCACTCTATGTCAGCACAAAATCAATATGGAACGTGATGCTAAACCCGTTGTTGATCACCAACGTCGGTTAAACCCGAAGATGAAATAAGTGGTAAGAACGAAAATATTAAAACTTCTGGAAGCAGGTATAATCTATCCTATAGCTGATAGTAGATGGGTAAGTCATGTTCATTGTGTCCCTAAGAAAGGAGGTATTACCGTTGTCCCTAATGATAAGAATGAACTAATTCCACAAAGAATTGTTACAGGCTATAGAATGGTAATTAATTTTAGAAAATTAAAAAAGCAATCAGAAAAGATCATTACCCTCTGCCTTTTATTGATCAAATGCCAGAAACATTATCTAAGCACACACATTTTTGCTTCCTTGATGGATATTCTGGTTTTTCACAAATACATGTTTCTCAACCGGATCAAGAAAAGACCACTTTCACTTGTCCCTTTGGAACTTATACTTATAGATGTATGCCTTTTGGTCTATGCAACGCACCTGCTACCTTTCAAAGATGTATGACTGCTATATTCTCTGATTTTTGTGAAAAGATTGTTGAGGTTTTCATGGATGACTTTTCTGTTTACGGGAAGTCTTTTGATGATTGTTTAAGCAATCTTGATCGAGTTTTGCAGAGATGCGAGCAAACAAATCTTGTCTTGAATTGGAGAAGTTCCACTTTATGTTTAATGAAGGTATTGTCTTGGGCCATAAAATTTCTGAAAGAGGTATTGAGGTGGACAAAGCTAAGGTTGATGCAATTGAGAAAATGCCATGTCATAAAGACATCAAAGGTATTCTTAGTTTCTTAGGTCATGCTGGTTTCTATAGGAGATTTATCGAAGACTTTTCTAAAATTTCTAGGCCCCTTACAAATCTTTTACAAAAGGATGTTCCGTTTATTTTTGATGATGATTGTTTAGAAGCCTTCGAAACACTCAAGAAAGCCTTAATTTCTGCACCTATTGTTCAACCACCTGATTGGAACTTGCCTTTTGAAATTATGTGTGATGTAGTGTTTATGCTATTGGTGTTGTTCTAGGACAAAGAGTTGATAAGAAACTAAATGTTATTCATTATGCTAATAATTCTGGACAGTGCACAACGAAATTATGCTACTACTGAAAAAGAATTTCTAGCAGTGGTGTTTGCTTGTGATAAATTTAGATCTTACATTGTTGACTGTAGAGTTATCGTTCACACCGACCATGCTGCTATTAAATATCTTATGGAAAAGAAAGATGCTAAACCTAGACTTATTCGATGGGTTCTCTTGCTAGAAGAATTTGATTTACATATTACTGATAGAAAAGGAGCAGAGAACCCCGTAGCTGATAACTTGTCTAGGCTTGAGAATGTCCTTGATGACCCACTACCTATTGATGATAGTTTTCCTGATGAGCAGTTATCATCGATAAATGTTTCTAATAACACTCCTCAGTATGCTGACTATGCTAATTACATTGTTGCTAAATATTTACCACCTAGCTTTACATACCAACAAAAGAAAAAAATCTTCTATGATTTAAGACATTACTTTTGGGATGACCCACATCTTTATAAAGAACGAGTAGATGGTATTATTAGACGTTGTGTACCTGAGCATGAACAGGGACAAATCCTATAGAAATATCACTCTGAAGCTTATGGAGGGCATCATGCGGGAGACCGAACTGCTCACAAGGTATTACAATCTGGTTTTTATTCCCCTACTCTTTTCAAGGATGCTCGGAAGTTTGTCTTATCTTGTGATGAGTGTCAAAGAATAGGTAATATCGGTAAGCATCAAGAAATGCCTATGAATTATTCACTTGCTGTTGAACCATTCGATGTTTGGGGTTTTGATCACATGGGACGTTTTCCTTCCTCTAATGGGTATACACATACTTTGGTTGCTGTTGATTATGTTACTAAGTGGGTAGAAGCTATTCCAACTAGTAGTGCTGATCACAACACCTCTATTAAAATGCTTAAGGAAGTTATTTTCCCAAGGTTTGGAGTCCCTAGATATTTAATGACTGATGGTGGTTCACACTTTATTCATGGCGCTTGCCGTAAAATGCTTGCCAAGTACGATGTTAACCATAGAATTGCATCACCCTATCATCCTCAGTCTAGTGGTCAAGTTGAACTTAACAATAGAGAAATAATGTTAATTTTGCAAAACACTGTCAATAGGTCCAGGAAGAATTGGTCTAAGAAATTAGATGATGCACTTTGGGCTTATAGAACAACATATAAAAATCCTATGGGTATGTCTCCTTATAAAATGGTTTATGGAAAAGCTTGTGATTTGGCTCTTGAGCTAGAACATAAAGCTTATTGGGCAATCAAAGAACTCAACTACGATTTCAAACTTGCTGGTGAAAAGAGGTTATTCAATATTAGCTCATTAGATGAATGGAGAACCCAAGCTTATGAAAATGCCAATTTGTTTGTGACGCCCCCGATTCAATCGTACACTAATCATGCATGCAAATGTGTACGATCAAGATCAGGGGCTCACGGGAAGATATCTCAACACAACTCTAAAACCATAAATAAGTCATACAAGCATCATAATACAAGCAAGGGGCCTCGAGGGCTCGAATACAAGTGCTCGATCATAGACGAGTCAGCAGAAGCAACAATATCTGAGTACAGACATAAGTTAAACAAGTTGCCATAAGATGGCAAGCACAAACTGGGATACAAATTGAAAGAGGCGCATGCCTCCTGCCTGGGATCCTCCTAAACTACTCCTGGTCGTCGGCAGCGGCATGCACGTAGTAGTAGGCACCCTCGATGTAGTAGGAGTCGTCGAAGGTGGCGTCTGACTCCTGGGCTCCAGCATCTGGTTGCGACAACCGAGAAGAATGGAAAGGAGGAAAAGAGGGAGAAAAGCAACCATGAGTACTCATCCAAAGTACTCGCAAGCAAGGATCTACACTACATATGCATGGGTATCTGTGTAAAGGGGCTATATCGGTGGACTGAACTGCAGATTGCCAGAATAAGAGGGGGATAGCTAGTCCTGTCGAAGACTACGCTTCTGGCAGCCTCCATCTTGCAGCATGTAGAAGAGAGTAGATGGTAAGTTCACCAAGTATCATCGTATAGCATAATCCTAACCGGCGATCCTCCCCTCCTCGCCCTGTGTGAGAGCGATCACCGGGTTATATCTGGCACTTGGAAGGGTGTGTTTTATTAAGTATCTGGTTCTAGTTGTCATAAGGTCAAGGTACAACTCCGGGTCGTCCTGTTACCGAGGATCACGGCTATTCAAATAGATAAACTTCCCTGCAGGGGTGCACCACATTACCCAACACGCTCGATCCCCTTTGGCCGAACACACTTTCCTGGGTCATGCCCGGCCTCGGAAGATCAACGCGTCGCAGCCCCACCTAGGCACAACAAAGAGGTCAGCATGCCGGTCTAAATCCTATGCGCGCAGGGGTCTGGGCCCATCGCCCATTGCACACCTGCACATTGCGTACGCGGCCGGTAAGCAGACGTAGCCTCCCTAATACAAGAGCAGGCGTTCCAATCCAATCCGGCGCACGCCGTTCAGTCGCTGACGTCAAGAAGGCTTCGGCTGATACCACGACGTCGAGTGTCCATAACTGTTCCCGCATAGTTGGTTAGTGCATATAGGCCAGTGGCCAGACTCAGATCAAATACCAAGATCTCGTTAAGCGTGTTAATTGACGTAACCGCGGACGCCGACCAGGGGCCAGGCACACCTCTCACCTAGGTGGTCTCAACCTGCCCTGTCGCTCTGCCACAAAGTAACGGTCGGGGGCCGTCAGGAACCCAGGCCCACCTCTACCGGGATGGAGCCACCTGTCCTTTCAGCCCCCATGTCAGAATCACTTGCGGGTACCCTACGAGCCGACCCGACTTTAGTCACCACCTGTATAGTATGTATGTATATATGTATATACCTGTGATCACCTCCCGAGTGATCACGGCCCGATAGTATAGCATGGCAGACGGACAAGAATGTAGGGCCACTGATGGAATACTAGCATCCTATACTAAGCATTTAGGATTGCAGGTAAAGGTAACAACAGTAGTGGCAAAGACAGGCTATGCAGCAGAATAGGATTAACCGAAAGCAGTAACATGCTACACTACTCTAATGCAAGCAGTAGAGAGAAGAATAGGTGATATCGGGTTGATCAGAGGGGGGCTTGCCTGGTTGCTCTGGTAAGAAGGAGGGTTCGTCGTCAATGTAGTCGATCACAGGGGTACCGACAGCGGTCTCGGGGTCTACTAGAAAAAGTAACCGCGGGGGAAAACAATAAATAACAGAGCAATCAAAGCATCACAAAGCATAACGCAGTACTAGGAGATATCGGCAAAGGGGGAAAATATCCGGGAAAGTATTCCCGGTGTTTCACGTTTTCGGACAGATGAACCGGAGGGGGAAAGTTGCATGTTTGCTATGCTAGGGATGTGTGGCGGACGAAGGGGCTGCGTATCCAGATTTGTCTCGTCGTTCTAAGCAAATTTCATGAACAAAGTTTTCCATCCGAGTTACGGATCATTTACTATTAATTTTCAAAGTTTTAATTCATTTTTAGAATTAACAGAATTAATTTAATTAGAAAATGCCATTATGACATCACCATGACATCAGGGTGACGTCATCAGTCAACAATAAGTTGACTTGGTCAAACTGACGCATGGATACCGCAGGTCATAGGCTGTTAGCTAATTAACCAAGTTAATTAGTCTAGTTAACAGATTAGTTAATTTAATTAGCTAATTAGGTTAATTGATCAGGGTTAATTAGTTAATTAATTAATTTTATTAATTATTATTTTGATCTATTTTCCTTTTTTCTCTTAAAAAAACGTTCTGGGGCTGAGCCCCGTTTGGCAGCGGCCCAAGGCCATAGCGGGTCGGGCGTGCGGGTACGGGTGCTCGCACCCGAGGCCACGAGAGGCGAGGACGAGCGCGCCCGGGGCCTCGGTTGCCGGCGACGGCGGAAGGAGCGCCGGGCGGTGAGAGCGGCGGGGCTCGCACGCCGGCGAGACAACCCGTGGCGGCCATCAGCAGGCGGGGAGAGGCTTGGTGTGGCGCTGTCGGGGGTCGCCTGGGGCGGCCGGTAGCGACAAGCGCGGCACGACAGCGAGGCAGCGAGCAGCGAGCGGGCACGGCCGGCAGGGCGCGCACCGCGAGCAGGGGCGCAGCGCGGGCGGGCGAGCACTGGAGGCGAGCGGGCGCAGCTGGGAGCGGGCCGCGGCGGACAGCGGCGCCGGGGTACGCGCGCAGGCGGGGAATAGGCGGCTGCAGCAGCAGGCAGGGGAGGAGGCGCGACCTCGTGACGGAGTGCGGGACGACAAGCTGCAGAGGCAGGGGGCGGCAGCAGCAGCTCGAGACGCGAGCCGGGGGCGGTTGGATGGAGAAGGGTGGAAGCGGCCTCGGCCCGGAGCGGCGATGCGCGCGGTGGCGCACGGGAGCAACAGCGAGCGTGGCTGCGGGGCGACGGCATGCGTGGACATGGGCGCGTGCAGCGAGGTCGCGGTGTGTCGCGCGCGCGAGGGGACGGCAGGGGAGGCTCGCTGGGCGCATAGAGGCGACGCGCACGGGGCACCAGGGGTGCGGGCTAGTGCGGGCAGGGGGAGGTGAGCTCGGTGAGCGGGGAAGGAGAAAAAAAGGGGGCTCACGGGTTGGTGTAGGGGTTCGGGCAGCGGGGGTTGAGGAGAAGGTCAGAGACGTCGTTCCGGCGGGGATGCAGGCCATCGTGGTGGCTCCGGGCGGCGACGGACGAGGGCGAGGCGGGGAGGCCTTCGAGCAGCAATGGCGTTCCGGGGCGGCGTCGAGGTTGTGCCCCGATCCAGATCTGGATTGGGGAGGAGGAGGCGAACGTGGGGGGAAGTAGTGGAGAGTGGGATCGGGCTAGGGTTTCACAGGGGTTGGTTATAGGCCAGGGGGAGTTGGACCGGTTGGGCCAGGTGGGCCGGCCGGGCCTGTGTGCTGGGCCGCCTGGTCCAATGGGGGTGTGGGGTTTCCTTTCCCCTTTTCATTATTTTATTTTATTTGTTTTGTTTTCTGTTTTTGTTCTTTTCCTTATTATTTATTTTCTTTTCTGTTTTCTTTTACTTATGTAATAGTTTAGTTTTGCAAAAAGTGAAACGCATACCTAAAATAGAGTTACAATTGTAACTACTGGCACAAAAGGTTTTATCCGTGAACAAAATTGTTAAGTATTTTATAAAATCCAAAATGCATTTATTTAATTGTTTTACCTACTATTTTAATTACTTAAGTGCATTTAAACCTTTTATAAAAATGTGGTTCCTCCATCATAATTACCTATGCATTATTTGACACAACCCGAAAAATTTAGTTGTAATATTTGAGAACTTCTGTTGTTTGCCTTTATTTTGAATTTGAATTTTGAATTGGTTTTGAACTAATGCGAGATTATCAACAGTAACCGAGGTGACGTGGTGACATTAACGTGGGATTACTGTAGCCTAATTATCCGGGCGTCACAATTCTCCTCCACTACAAGAAATCTTGTCCCGAGATTTAAGAGGTAGTGAAAGGGGGGAAGGTTTGGTAACGAATCTAGCAGGTCTTCTCATTCTTGCTTGCTCTGCTTCCGGTCATAATGAGGAAGTCGTCATCCTTTCTTCGGGAACTCCATCATACGTACAAAAGGTAAGGGGTAGCTCGACAATGAAAGAATGCTATAATGGGTAATCATCGGGGTTATCCATTGAATGAACACATGCGTATCTCTCGAGTTGATCAAATGAAACACATCGAGAGCCAGGTAAGAAGGTACAATAAGAAGTTTCAAGCAGACAATCGTTTATAGCCTGAAACGAGGTGTGAAAGGGGTTCAAAGCAATGGGAATAAGTATTGCGTATGGTACTAGAATAGATCACTAGGTAGGTGGCCCATGAATAACATACGAAGTCAAGCGCGAGGAATAACCTTAGCAACGGGGTGTACAGGAGAGTCATGTTTCGATCCTGTGGAACTGTGAGTTATGGGCCCACCATGTGGGTTAATAGTAGGAGGGCGGTGATGTCTTCCACGATCATGCAAGTAAGGCATGTCAGAGGGTAGCCTGTCAGGTATATGTCAGCAACAACGTCGGTACCAAGGGCGAGGGACGAAGAGAACCATTTTCTTGCTCGTTGAAACGAGGCGGACCAATAGGCAAAGTTGTCGCCATCGGTGGTTACCGGAATGTCATCAACAATAGTAACAGGGTCTTACTGACAGAGTTGTACACCGATGCGTTTGCACAAGCAGGGAATTATTACTGCTTATATCATATGGATCATAGAAAGGGTTTAAACAAACCAATGGAAAGGGAAAAGTGTCTATCATATTTAATCAGAACAATGGAAAGAAAAATGTGTTTAAACACATAATTCAAGGGTATATCCTTCCCAAGGACAAGCAGAGCATGATATCCATGACATGATATAATGTAGAAAACCATTTAGGTTAGGGGAGAGGAAGTTCATGACATTCCCCAAACAACGGTGTTTGAAAATTTGATAAAGGAAATTTAGGATGGTGCTTCAAATGTTCTTATCAATGATTAGAGTACCACAGACATGCTTCGAGATAGCATTGACATGGTCTTTAAGCAAAGGTCAGACTTTGGACACACAAAGGATACATCAATAACAACTTATAGAATAAGTCTTAGAATTTCCTCATGGAAGAATGGCTAACCTTGCTAAAAAGGAAACTATAACAATAGGTCCTCCAGACAGGTGTGTTAAGCATGGCATCACCTTACCGGGTCTTATAAAGACCAATGTTATAACTCTTGGAAATATGTTCCAACCATCATATCTGACCGAGATTCAGATCTGATTGGTGTCAGGATACCTCAGACTCAGGATGTCTGAGAAGAAAAAGTTGCAACACAAATTGATGGGATGACATTGTAAGATTCTTCGGAAATGAACTATGGAAGCGAGTTCTGAAACAATAGTTCATCAGTAAACCAAGGAGAGGATGAGGAGGTGGCTGATGGACTCAAACACAATTCAACGAGAATTTCGAAGGATGGATTTCCACAATTATGTGAACAAGGAGATAACATTTGTCAGATCAAATGATATAATGAGATATGCTCGAGGAAAACATACCCAATTAAACATTGGTTGAAAAGTGCACTCGAGATATGGGCTTAGGTAGCATGATCAATTTAAGAATGGTGATTCCCTAACCGGTAGTCTAAGAAGGAACTGTCGATCATTAACTTCAAAGCAATCGGGTCGCTAGAAGTACACAATCCAAACAACACCATTCGCTTGTTGGTATCCCCGTTGGAATCAATATGAGGACCAAGAAAGAATGGTGATGGTGAGAAGTACCACTATACCAAGAATTCTTTAGAGGTGGTGAAATTCTCACGACATTCTTGGCATAAAACATGGTAATACTCCAAGGTAAAGGAGAACAAATGCTGGATAGCAAGGATCTCAAGGTATACACAAAACGCGAACAAGTTTGTGTTGAACAGAAGGCAATAAAGTGGTCGATGATAACACAAATCATCGAGGGCAAGGATGGTATTTCTCATCATGAATTCAATTGATATCCTGAAAGAGCTCGGAATGTTGATGATGATCACGACACATTTGTTGAGAGATTTCATGAAGATGTAATCGATCGGCGATAACATCAAGTCAAAGGAATGATGAAGAGAAAGGTTATTCGAACCAAGAATAGGACACATACTCGAAATCAAGCTTGCTGTTCAAAGCGAAATGATATGACGAGGAAGATCGACGTAGGGTTAGCTCATCGTCGAGTACTGTGCTCCGTGAAGAAGGACCAGGTAGCACAGTTAAAATTTAGCACAATAATGATATAGCCGATCAGGCTAGTGAATGACTTGAAGGATTATTAAACTCGTTAGCAATGAAAATTACTTAGAGTTATCGAGTCGGAGTGCGGAATTGATTCACTTATCGGTGTTCTCGAGTGATTATTAAGTCAGAACCCCGAGGGGAATTGCAATTGGTGAGAATAATAGTTGATGGAGAACCCATAAGAAGTTATATAGTTCCGTGATATTCTCGAGATACCAGAGGGTATACTCGAAGATAGAGCAGAAGAGAGGCTGGACCAATGGATAGGTGTATTGATCTGCAAAAGACAAGTACTTCAACTTGTCCAAGAAATGGAATCAAGGGAGAACAGTCATGGATGGAACCACAGTTGCAAAGACCAAACATAGATACCAGATGAACTTATGACAAGGGGATTATTATAATTATTACAAGAAGCTTCCATGATAAGATCTACATTGTGTCCATGGGCATGAACACAAAGTTCAAGGTCGACTCCCACTTCTCCAATGCATAACCTTTCATTCACTTCTCATTTTCGAAGAAGTTGTAGTGTTGAAATTTTATCTGCCAAAATACCAGAAGAGTATGACTCGTGAAAACTTTCGAGTTCACACATATTAAGGAAGGCATAGGTTCAACCCATCGGGGTATCCTGGAAACATATACCAAAAGCTTCAATAGTAATTATCACCAGCTCAAAAGCAGAGCATGGTTGGCCAAATCAGAGAATAGGATTTACCAATGGTATTATGTATCAGGGAAAAGACCTTCTCGAGGTTTTCATAGACGAAGGACACTGTCGGATGATAATTCAACAAAGGATCTGACGGTCCATAACGGAGCTGATGTGAGCATTGACACAAAGTCAGAGGAAGAAACAATGCAAGGGCATTGGATTACAGAAACAACTGACTAATTCAAAGCTCAATGCAAAGAAATTTATGATTTCCAAATCAAGGGATCAGAAGCAATCGTTTTGATAAAAAATGAATTAGTTCAATAGACTTAGAAGTACAACCGATCAAGGAATTGATTGGTCAAGAACCAACTCATATCCAAATGACGTCTGAGTCGGAAGAATAATCCTAGGATTCGACTGGTGATTGTGAACATTCGCCACTTATTGAATCAATGGACTAAAAAAGGATAGTGACAAGGATGCCAATAAGATTACTATACTTATGGGATTAACCATAATGCAAGCAAGCAAGAATTTCAAGAACAACAGGTTGTTGAGGATTTTCGAAAGATCAAATAATATTTCGAAGACTTTGGTGAAACACATGAACAACTGGGGAGAAAAAAAATCCTCGGTGGGTGTGTGAAGATTAATTTGTAGATGTATTCACGTGACAAGGAACTGCAAGGCAGTAAGCTCAAAGGATTCTTGGAACAACGGAGAGCAGTTCGAGGCATCTTGTAATAACAAGATCAATGGGATTGAATGTAAGAATGGCAGGTGTATGCATTTATCCATAAGGATATAACAGTGGTAGGGAATTTGCAAAGACGGTGGGCACAAGTGTCTCGGGAGAACATCCTAGAGTATCTTCGAAATCTTCTGGCACAACAGGCAATCATTTGTAATAAAAGGCTCTCCGAGAGGAAGTAATTACGAGAACCTAGAGGTAGAGTTACCAAAATCATTTAACCCGAATAGAAGAGAGATCAGAGTCCCAGAGTATAGACGAGAAGTAAAAGATCCTAATACCACCCAATGACGACGTGGGCCCGTAAGACACACAACCATGTTAGTAAAAGTTTTACAATGACTAGACTCAACTTCGGCCAAGGAGTTTGGAAGAGGGATTCCTACAGGAAGTCGGCTCTGATACCAACTTGTGACGCCCCCGATTCAATCGTACACTAATCATGCACGCAAACGTGTACGATCAAGATCAGGGACTCATGGGAAGATATCACAACACAACTCTGAAAACATAAATAAGTCATACAAGCATCATAGTACAAGCCAGGGGCCTCGAGGGCTCGAATACAAGTGCTCGATCATAGACGAGTCAGCGGAAGCAACAATATCTGAGTACAGACATAAGCTAAACAAGTTGCCATAAGATGGCTAGCACAAACTGGGATACAGATCGAAAGATGCGCATGCCTCCTGCTGGGATCCTCCTAAACTACTCCTGGTCAAAGGCGGTGGCCTGCACGTAGTAGTAGGCACCCTCGATGTAGTAGGAGTCGTCGAAGGTGGCGTCTGACTCCTGGGCTCCAGCATCTGGTTGCGACAACCGAGAAGAACGGAAAGGAGGAAAAGAGGGAGAAAAGCAACCGTGAGTACTCATCCAAAGTACTCGCAAGCAAGGATCTACACTACATATGCATGGATATCTGTGTAAAGGGTCAATATCGGTGGACTGAACTGCAGAATGCTAGAATAAGAGGGGGATAGCTAGTCCTGTCGAAGACTACGCTTCTGGCAGCCTCCATCTTGCAGCATGTAGAAGAGAGTAGATGGTAAGTTCACCAAGTATCATCGTATAGCATAATCCTACCTGGCGATCCTCCCCACGTCGCCCTGTGTGAGAGCGATCACCGGGTTATATCTGGCACTTGGAAGGGTGTGTTTTATTAAGTATCCGGTTCTAGTTGTCATAAGGTTAAGGTACAACTCCGGGTCGTCCTGTTACCGAGGATCACGGCTATTCGAATAGAGAAACTTCCCTGCAGGGGTGCACCACATTACCCAACATGCTCGATCCCCTTTGGCCGGACACACTTTCCTGGGTCATGCCCGGCCTTGGAAGATCAACACGTCGCAGCCCCACCTAGGCACAACAGAGAGGTCAGCACGCCGGTCTAAATCCTATGCGCGCAGGGGTCTGGGCCCATCGCCCATTGCACACCTGCATGTTGCGTACGTGGCCGGTAAGCAGACCTAGCCTCCCTAAAACAAGAGCATGCGTTCTAGTCCAATCCGGCGTGTGCCGCTCAGTCGCTGACGTCAAGAAGGCTTCGGCTGATACCACGACGTCGAGTGCCCATAACTGTTCCCGCGTAGTTGGTTAGTGCGTATAGGCCAGTGGCCAGACTCAGATCAAATACCAAGATCTCGTTAAGCATGTTAATTGATTTAACCGCGGACGCCGACCAGGGGCCAGGCCCACCTCTCACCTAGGTGGTCTCAACCTACCCTGTCGCTCTGCCCCAAAGTACCAGTCGGGGGCCATCAGGAACCCAGGTCCACCTCTACCGGGATGGAGCCACCTGTCCTTTCAGCCCCCACATCAGAATGTCTTGCGGGTACTCTACGAGCCAACCCGACTTTAGTCACCACCTGTATAGTATGTACGTATATATGTATATACCCGTGATCACCTCCCGAGTGATCACGGCCCGATAGTATAGCATGGCAGACGGACAAGAATGTAGGGCCACTGATGGAATACTAGCATCCTATACTAAGCATTTAGGATTGCAGGTAAAGGTAACAACAGTAGTGGCAAAGACAGGCTATGCAGCAGAATAGGATTAACCGAAAGGAGTAACATGCTACACTACTCTAATGCAAGCAGTAGAGAGAAGAATAGGCGATATCGGGTTGATCAAAGGGGGGGCTTGCCTGGTTGCTCTGGCAAGAAGGAGGGTTCGTCCTCAATGTAATCGATCACAGGGGTACTGGCAGCGGTCTCGGGGTCTACCAGAAAAAGTAACGGAAGGGGAACAGAATAAATAACAGAGCAATCGAAGCATCACAAAGCATAACATGGCAATGCACGGTGCTAGGGGTGACCTAACGCAGTACTAGGAGATACCGGCAAAGGGGGAAACATCCGGGAAAGTATTCCCGGTGTTTCACGTTTTCGAACATATGAACCAGAGGGGGAAAGTTGCGTGTTTTCTATGCTAGGGATGTGTGGCGGACGAACGGGCTACGTATCCAGATTCGTATCGTCGTTCTGAGCAACTTTCATGTACAAAGTTTTTCCATCCGAGTTACGGATCATTTAATATTAATTTTCAAAGTTTTAATTCATTTTTAGAATTAACAGAACTAATTTAATTAGAAAATGCCATTATGACGTCACCATGACATCAGGGTAACGTCAGCAGTCAACAATAAGTTGACTTGGTCAAACTGACGCATGGGTCCCGCATGTCATAGGCTGTTAGCTAATTAACCAAGTTAATTAGTCTAGTTAATAGATTAGTTAATTTAATTAGCTAATTAGGTTAATTGATCAGGGTTAATTAATTAATTTTAATTATTATTATTATTATTATCTATTTTCCTTTTTTCTTAAAAAAACGTTCTGGGGTGGGCCCCGTTTGGCAGCGGCCCAAGGCCATAGCGGGTCGGGCGTGCGGGTGCGGGTGCTCGCACCCGAGGCCATGAGAGGCGAGGACGAGCGCGCCCAGGGCCTCGGTGGCCGGCGACGGCGAAAGCAGCGCCGGGCGGCGGGAGCGGCAGGGTTCGCACGCCGGCGAGACAAGCCGTGGCGGCCATCGGCAGGCGGGGAGAGGCGTGGGGTGGCGCTGTCGGTGGTCGCATGGGGCGGCCGGTAGCGACAAGCGCGACGCGACGGCGATGCAGCGAGCGGGCACGCCCGGCGGGGCGTGCACCGCGAGCAGGGGCACAGCGCGGGCGGGCGAGCACTGGAGGCGAGTGGGCGCAGCTGGGAGCGGGCCGTGGCGGACAGCGGCGCCGGGGTATGCGCGCGGGCGGGGAATAGGCTACTGCAGCAGCAGGCAGGCGAGGAGGCGCGGCCTCGCGACGGAGTGCGGGACGACCAGCTACAGAGGCAGGGGGCGGCAGCACCTACTCGAGACGCGAGCCGGGCGCGGTTGGACGGAGAAGGGCGGAAGCAGCCTTGGCTGGGAGCGGCGATGCGCGCGGTGGCGCACGGGAGCAACAGCAAGCGTGGCTGCGGGGCGACGGCATGCGTGGGCGTGGGCGCGTGCGGTCAGGGCGCGGTGTGGCGCGCGCGCGAGGGGACGGCAGGGGAGGCTCGCAGGGGCGACGCGCACGGGGCACCAGGGGTGCGGGCTAGCGGGGGGCAGGGGAAGGTGAGCGCGTTGAGCGGGGAAGGAGGAAAAAAGGGGGGTGAGAGAGTCCTGGATTATGGGTTCCTCGGACTGCCGGACTATATACATTGGCAGGACTATTGGACTATGAAGATACAAGATTGAAGACTTCGTCCCGTGTCCGGATGGGACTCTCCTTTGCGTGGAAGGCAAGCTTGGAAAATCGGATATGTAGATCTCCTCCCTTGTAACCGACTCTGTGTAACCCTAGCCCCCTTCGATGTCTATATAAACCGGAGGGTTTAGTCCATAGGACGAGAACAATCATAATCATAGGCTAGCTTCTAGGGTTTAGCCTCTACGATCTCGTGGTAGATCAACTCTTGTAATACTCATATCATCGAGATCAATCAAGCAGGAAGTAGGGTATTACCTCCATCGAGAGGGCCCGAACCTAGGTAAACATTGTGTCCCCCGCCTCCTGTTACCATCCGCCTTAGACGCACAGTTCGGGACCCCCTACCCGAGATCTGCCGGTTTTGACACCGACATTGGTGCTTTCATTGAGAGTTCCACTGTGCCGTCATGATAAAGGCTTGATGGCTCCTTCAATCATCAGCAACGATGCGATCCAGGGCGAGGTTTTCCTCCCGGGACAGATCTTCGTATTCGGCGGCTTCGTACTGCGGGCGAACTCGCTTGGCCATCTGGACCAGATCGAGAGCTACGCCCCTGGCCATCAGGTCAGGTTCGGAAGCTTGAACTATACTATCGACATCCGCGGAGACTTGATCTTTGACGGATTCGAACCGATGTCAGGTGCGCCGCACAGTCACGATGAGCATGACTTAGCTCTATCGTCGGACGGTGTTCGGGAGATCACACCTATAGCTACTCCGGCCCTCAATCCGGAGCAGATCACGCCGTCCGAGGACGGGTGGATGGACCCCGCCACGGAGGCCGCACACTCGGCAGCGATAGAGCCGAATACTGACTTCACCTCCTATCAGACCTGTGTTGCCAGACACTTGGCTTCGTCCCCAGCCACAGGCTTCGAACCGCCTGCGTCCGTGCCTAACAAATCTGATTGGGCACGGATCATGGAGTTTTCCTCCGCGGACATCTTTCAGCACCCGCCCCTGGGCGACGTGCTAAATTCATTAAGGTCTCTCTCCTTGTCAGGAGACCCTTGGCCGAACTATGTCCGGCTTGAGTGGGAAGCGGACGACGAAGAAATTTGTTCCCCACCCACCACCCACTTGATAGCCATTGTCGACGACTTAACCGACATGCTCGATTTCGGCTCCGAAGACATCGACGGTATGGACGACGATGCAGGAGACGAACAGGAACCACCGCCCACACGGCGGTGGACTGCCACCTCACCATATGATATATACATGGTGCACACCCCCAAGGAAAGCGATAGCAACAAGGCAACGGAGGGTAATCCCCCTGAGAAGCAACCTAAGCACCGGCATCATCCGCGCCGCTCTAAGCCCCACCATAGCAAAAGCAACGATACCGGCACAAGAGATAATAACGCTGCAGATAGTGCCGAAGACGAAGACAATCCCCTCCAGCCAGGCTCCGAGCGGGAGGATGGGCAAGCTAGCCCTAAGGAAAAGGAAGCAGACGGAGAATCAGAGGATGACAATTACATGCCCCTCTCCGAAGACGAGGTGAGCCTCGGCGACGAAGAATTTATCGTGCCTGAGGATCCCGTCGAGCAGGAGCGCTTCAAGCGCCGGCTTATAGCCACAGCAAATAGCCTGAAGAAAAAGCAACAACAGCTTCGAGCTGATCAAGATCTGCTAGCGGATAGATGGACTGAGGTCCTGGCGGCCGAGGAATACGAACTCGAGCGCCCAACCAAAAGTTACCCAAAGCGCAGGTTGCTACCCCAACTTGAGGAGGAAGCATTAAACCCCACACTACCAGCGTATGATGCGGCTGATCGGCGACCTCATGGCCGAGACAGAACGGCATATCAGCCCGAAGTCCAGCCCGCACCCCGTCACCAGTCAAACAAAAACACCAAGGCCCGGGGCAACACGCAGGACCTGCGAGACGTATTGGAAAACAAAGCAGGGCATACAAGATTGATCTACGGATCACGGGGGCACGCCCCAACGCATGACGATGATCGTCACGCCGGATACACTAAAAGCAAATCCGGTCGGGCTGAATACAGTAGACAAGACTCGTATGAACTGCGTCGTAACATAGCCCGGCACAGAGGCGCCGCACACCCCCTATGCTTCACTGATGAAGTGATGGATCATGAATTCCTAGAGGGATTTAAACCCGTGAACATTGAATCATATGATGGTACAACAGACCCTGCGGTATGGATCGAAGATTTCTTCCTCCACATTCACATGGCCCGCGGGGATGATCTACATGCCGTCAAGTATCTCCCGCTAAAACTCAATGGGCCGGCTCGGCATTGGCTGAATAGCTTGCCGGCAAACTCCATTGGAAGTTGGGAGAACCTGGCAGACGCATTCCTGGATAACTTCCAGGGCACTTATGCGCGGCCACCGGATGCTGACGATTTAAGTCACATAACACAACAGCCCGGAGAGTCAGCCAGGAAATTCTGGACTCGGTTCCTAACCAAAAAGAACCAAATTGTCGACTGTCCGGATGTCGAAGCCCTAGCAGCCTTTAAACATAACATCCCTCACGAGTGGCTCGCCCGACATCTCGGCCAAGAGAAGCCAAAATCCATGGCAGCCCTCACAACACTCATGACCCGCTTTTGCGCGGGCGAAGACAGCTGGTTGGCCCGTAGCAACAACACAACAAGCAACCCTGGCTCATCAGAGGCCAGAGATAGCAACGTCAAACCCCGACGCAACAAACACAAGCGCCGTAAGAATGGTGAAAACGCCGAAGATATGGCAGTCAATGCTGGATTTAGTGGCTCTAAGTCCAGTCAGCGGAACAGGCCACTCAAAATGACAATTTTGGTCCGTCCAGTCTGGACCGCATACTCGACTGCCCATGCCAAATCCACGGCACCCCAGGAACACCAGCCAATCATACCAACAGAGAATGCTGGGTCTTCAAACAAGTCGGCAAGTTAGGCACCAAAAACAAAGATAAGGGGTTCCAAATTGATGATGGTGACGAGGAGCCCAGATCACCGAATACTGGAGGACAAAAGAAATTTCCCCCGCAAATCCAAACGGTGAACATGGTAAACAGCACTGCCAACCCGGACCGGATGCACACCCTTAGGGATGTCGACTTAACGGAGCCAGTCGTCCCACAATATAAACTAGGGCCGATCACCTTCAACCGCACGGATCATCTGGTTAACGCCAATCAAGGCAATCTAGGCTCACTAGTTCTCGACCCAATAATTGACGAGTTCCACCTCACACGAGTCCTTATGGACGGAGGCAGCAGTCTAAACCTGCTTTACCAGGACACAGTGCGCAAGATGGGCATCGATCATTCGATGATCAAGCCCACTAAAGCCACCTTCAGAGGTATTATACCAGGTGTGGAGGCCAGCTGTACAGGCTCCATCGCCCTTAAGGTAGTCTTCGGATCACCAGACAATTACCGTGCCGAAGAGTTAATCTTCGACATCGTCCCCTTTCGCAGTGATTATTAGGCACTGCTCGGACGAACCACGTTCGCTCGATTCAACGCGGTGCCACATTATGCCTACCATAAGCTCAAGATGCCCGGTCCATGCGGTGTCATCACGGTTAATGGCAAGGCCGAACTTTCCCTTGGTACCAAAGAGTATACCGCTGCTTTAACAGCAGAAGCAACGAGTGGCACCTTTCAACCAAACCTCGAGTAGACGGCCAGGCTCCCGGACACCGCCAAAGGACCCCGAACTGCTTCGCGGCAGAATAAATAGGCTCGTCCAGAGCTCAATTAAAAACACCCCGGCGAAGGCCAGGACAGGCCACATACTGCGGTTCAACCGCCCTCCGGCACACAAACATTCCTTACAATTCCTTTGCAGGTTCACCTTTGCGCCGACCAGGACTGGCAATAGGGAAGCAGCTCGAACGCGCAAGGGAATCCTTAGATATTCCCCGCAATGACCATCCGACTATACTCTGGATCCGCATACAGCTTCTTTCCCCCTGATCTCAGCAGGTTCCACAGTCATATCCCTTTTTTATCTCATTACTTGTACTCATACGCATCGACGTACTATTCAAATACAACATATGGATTTATATGACGCTTATCTGCTGTTATTTCTTATTGAAATTCTTTTGTCAAATGGCATCCATACACCGCGATATGCCTTAAATACGCCAGGGGCTTCGTTTTACCCATAATACGGCAATAAAGTCCGAACACCTTCATGGAAGTTCGGCACCCCGAACTTATAGCATTATATGCATCAGCTCCGAATCATGTCTTGGGTCAAATGTTGGGTTTGCCCGGCTCCCATATTTTGCTGCCTTACGTTCCGCTATATCGGCTAAGGCGGCACAGGGAGAACTACTGTGATTGTGTCCCGGTTCTTCCGGACGAGCACCTCAGTAGAGAAAGCCGAAAACTGACTGTCATGATACGGCGAGAGCCGGTCAACTGTTCGAGAGGTTGTAAAATCTTTAAGGATTTCTTCCGCATAATGCCATAACTAATGCAGCGTGCGATGGATCGGTTTTTCTTCCGATCAGGTGCTTATAAGAGCCCCTCGTGCGGTCTTCCAAACACCAGGGGCTGCGCCTACCTTCCTATAGCTCCTATGGCTAAGTGAGAGTGATAAAGCCCTATAGTCCGATTGCCTGGTTCGTTGCGTGAACACCTCCTTCGAAGGACCCAAAACTGGGATAAAGAGTGATCAGGTTTATCCCGAACACCCCCGCACTTCCTACGTGGGGGCAGAAGCCGACGACTGGCCAACACAGGATTAATATACAAAACGGCCGCGCAGGAGGATAAACTTTTATATAATAGGCAATAAATAATTGAAATGACCTTGTTCAACATTACAAAGGACAACATGATTGTATTCATGGAAATATAACGTCCTTGGTGCACTGCTCCGCCGCAAGGCAGGATCCTTTTAGGACACTTTCATAATATAATTCGGGCTTGCGGTGCTCCTTCCCCTCTGGCGGTCACTCGGTCATCAGCTTTTCAGCATCCATCTTCCCCCAATGCACCTTTGCGCGGGCGAAGGTCATTCGCGCATCCTCTATACAGACCGACCGCTTGAGGACGTCAAGTCGAGGGCAGGCACCCACAAGCCGCTTCACGAGCCCGAAATAGCTGTTTGGAATCGGCTCGGTGGGCCATAGTCGGATAATCAAATCCTTCATGGCTAGTTCGGCCGCCCTATGCAGTTCGATCAGCTGTTTCAGTTGGTCGACGAAAGGCACCGGATAATTCGGTCCAAGATACTGCGACCAGAAGAGCTTATCCGTAGTGTTCCTTTCTTTGGCTCGGTAGAATTGGGCGGCATTCGATATGCTGCGGGGCAGTTCCGAAAACACCCCTGGAGATATCCGAACTCAAATTTAGAAACATGATATTCTCCTCAAATACTTGCTTTACAGGGAAAAAAGCCTTACCCGCCGCGACCTTCCTCGCCTCTTGGATCTCCTGCAGGGTGCTTTGGGCTTCCCCCCGGGCATTGCTCGCGGCTTGATGAGCCTTGGTGAGTTCGGATTCTTTCTCCGTTAAGCTCTGCTCCAAGGCCTCGCATTTCTTCACGGCCTCTTGAAGCTCCTGCTTAGCTTAAATAACCCTGGACTCGTGCTTCTCATGAAGAGCCCGCTCTGCGGCTGCCTTTCTTTCGGCCTCGGCCACAGCCTTCCTAAGAGCTTCGACTTCGGTCATCATCCTAGCGCAAATCATGAAACATATTTTATCATACTGGAAATTCATTTGCAATAAACGCGAACAAGAGTTGCGCATACCTTGTTTATCTCCCAACTGCTTTTTCAACTGGCCAAGTTCTTCTTTGGCCCGCTCCAGACTTTGATTCAGTCCGGAGACCTCCGCAGTATGAGAGGCAGCAGCCGCTACAAACGTCTGCTTATAAAAGAAGAGAGATAGATGTCATCAAGTGAGTCTTCCTGCGAACATAAATTTGATCCTCTGTCCGGTTCTTTCTTTCACTGAACAGTGTATCAGGGGCTACTATCTATACCATGACACTCTTTGAAACCTCATAAAACATACCTCAAAGCCTCTCATAAGGCTGATACAGGCTTCATTCAGTCCACTCTCAGCAGACTGAATCTTCTCAATCACCGCACCCATAAGGGCACGGTGTTCATCGATGATGGACACGTTCTTCAGCGCTGCCAACAAAGCATCCGACACCTCTGGTTGGACAGAGATTGCCGGTGGAACAGGCACGCCCTCTCCAGCCGAGGGAGTCTGCCTGCTTGATTATGGAGCCGTATTGGTCTCCAGAACTGCGACCGGCTGAGGGCCGAATTCAAGATGGCCCCCGCCGTCGACTCCCATGGGAATCTTCTCCCCCATGTCTCCGGCCCCTGAAGTTTGATCTCCAGGCGCCGCTTTCACGATCTCTTCCCCCCTCCTTGGCCGGGGTCCTTCTGGGACGAAGCCTCAGTGTTATTCACATGTTTGGGGGAAGGGGCCTTCGGGGGCGTCCCGCTCTCCATAGCATCCGAGCTCAACAAATCCTCTGATGAGGATTGTTCGGTGCGGGACTTCACCGGACTACAAAAAATATGGCTCAGGGAAAAATATTATGCCATGATGAGTTTGGACGCATAAACATGTTTGGATTTTATACTCACGAGTTCACCAGGGGCTGGGCCCTGGGATCCCACGCGGGGCTATCGTCGGGGGCGGTAGTGGACTCTTCCGGAAGAGGAGCTCTTCCCCTTTTAGGCGACTCGGCCTCCAAGTGTGTGGAGGCCGCCCTCTTCTTTCTTCCCCCCGCTGGGGATTCGTCTTCCTCCTCTCCTCCTCGTCCTCTTCGGAGGCAGAACGTGCATTGGAGCCTTCGGATATTGTGTCCGAAGTACCGCGGCGACGAAGGCCGCCCCGGGTCTTTTTGGCCTCCTTCTCGGCCTTCTTCTTCGGTGCCTTGTACGGCGCTGGGACCAACATCTTCATCAGAAGCGGGCCGGCCGGTTCTTCGGGCAGCGGGGCCGGGCAATGGATCCGCCCCGCCTTCTTCGTCCAGCCCTAGGGGAATTGAGGAAGATACATAAAGCAGTTTCCTTGGGTTATGCGGATAAAACGTATAATAACTTACCGAGCTTGCAGGGCGGGACAGTTGGTACCCGCGGTCCTCGGTCGAGTCTGGCCATGATTTGCCGGACTTGAAAAGCACCTTCCAGATGTCTTTGTGCGAGGAGCCAAAGAGCTCTCGCAGGGTCTGGTGCTTGGTCGGATCGAATTCCCATAGATTGCAAGTCCGGTGTTGACAAGGCAGGATCCGGCGAACTAACATCACCTGGACTACATTGACAACTTCGATGTTCTTGTCTTCCATATATTTAACGCGCGTCTGGAGCACCGACAGTTCGTCGGACGAAGACCAGTTCAGGCCCTTCTTGGGCCAGGACGTAAGCCGCAGAGGGGCTCCGGATCGAAACTAGGGAGCAATGGCCCATTCCGCGCCGCGCGGCTCAGTGATGTAGAACCACTGCTGTTCCCACTCTTTGACAGAATCATTAAAAGTACCTGTTGGCCATGTGAGGTTGGGCATCTTGCTCACCATAGCGCCCCCACACTCGGCGTGCTCGCCGCCCACTACCTTGGGCTTCACATTAAAAATCTTCAGCCATAAGCCGAAGTGTGGTGAGATGCGGAGAAAAGCCTCGCACACGACCATGAATGTCAAGATATTGAGGAAGGAATTGGGGGATAGATCATGAAAATCGATCCCGTAATAATACATGATGCCGCGAATGAATGGGTGGAGGGGAAACCCTAGCCCGCGGACAAAATGAGGGAGGAATACAACCCTCTCGTGGGGTTCCGGAGTAGGGACGATCTGTCCCGCCGTCAGGAGACGGTGGCTGATTTTCTTGGCCAGGTACCCGGCCTCCCGAAGCTTTTTGATATCCTTCTCCCGGACGGTAGAGGCCATCCACTTGGCTCCTGCTCCGGATCCGGACATTTTCGGAAGGCCTTTGTGGGCGGATAAGACAAACGCTTGGGCGCTGGAGCTCGAGGGAAGGGGAATGAATCGGGAAGAAGAAGGCGTGGGTGCCAAAGGGAGTCCTTATCCCCTTATAAAGGCAGCAGGGATTCTGCACCTCCCCACTTGCCTGGTAAACGCGCTTATTCCCCAAGCGCCGTGATTGATGGCGCGGTTGGGTTACCCACACACGTATTGATGAGAATCCCGTGATGAGGGGACACGATCTCTGCTTCGACAAGACGTGCCAAGAAAACCGCCTCGCAATATGTGCAGTAGCTGGTTGAGAAAAATGGTTCGAATAATGACTGGGCCATGGCGTGATGTCACGCTATGAAATGTGTCAGCAAATTAGATTTGTGGGATATTGTACTCTCTACGGTGGTATGTGGAATTTGTTTTGCAGAGCCGGACACGATCCTTGTGTTCAAAATCTTCTATGGAGTATTCGGAGGAGGAACCCGCCTTGCAATGCCGAAGACAATCTGCGCGCCAGACTCATTGTCATTGAAGCCTGGTTCAGGGCTACTGAGGGAGTCCTGGATTAGGGGGTCCTCGGACTGCCGGACTATATACTTTGGCCGGACTGTTGGACTATGAAGATACAAGATTGAAGACTTCGTCCCGTGTCCGGATGGGACTCTCCTTTGCGTGGAAGGCAAGCTTGGAAAATCGGATATGTAGATCTCCTCCCTTGTAACCGACTCTGTGTAACCCTAGCCCCCTCCGGTGTCTATATAAACCGGAGGTTTTAGTCCGTAGGACGAGAACAATCATAATCATAGGCTAGCTTCTAGGGTTTAGCCTCTACGATCTCGTGGTAGATCAACTCTTGTAATACTCATATCATCAAGATCAATCAAGCAGGAAGTAGGGTATTACCTCCATCGAGAGGGCCCGAACCTGGGTAAACATCGTGTCCCCCGCCTCCTGTTACCATCCGCCTTAGACGCACAGTTCGGGACCCCCTACCCGAGATCCGCCGGTTTTGACACCGACAGGGGGCTCACGGGGTGGTGTAGGGGTTCGGGCAGCGAGGGTTGAGGAGGAGGTCAGAGACGTCGTTCCGGCGGGGATGCATGCCGTCGTGGTGGCTCCGGGCGGCAACGGCGGTCCGGGGCGGCGTCGAGGTCGTGCCCCGATCCAAATCTGGATCGGGGAGGAGGAGGCGAACGTGGGGGGAAGTAGTGGAGAGTGGGATCGGGCTAGGGTTTCACTGGGGTTGGTTATAGGCCAGGGGGAGTTGGGCCGGTTGGGCCAGGTGGGCCGACCTGGCCTATGTGCTGGGGCGCCTGGTCCAATGGGGGTGTGGGGTTTGCTTTCCCCTTTTCTTTATTTTATTTTATTTGTTTTGTTTTCTATTTTTGTTCTTTTCCTTTTTCTTTATTTTCTTTTCTGTTTTCTTTTACTTATGTAATAGTTTAGTTTTGCAAAAAGTGAAACCCATACCTAAAATAGAGTTACAATTATAACTCTTGCCACAAAAGGTTTTATCCGTGAACAAAATTGTTTAGTATTTTATAAAATCCAAAATGCATTTATTTAATTGTTTTACCTACTATTTTAATTACTTAAGTGCATTTAAACCTTTTATAAAAATGTGGTTCCTCCATCATAATTACCTATGCATTATTTGACACAACCCGAACAATTTAGTTTTAATATTTGAGAACTTCTTTTGTTTGCCTTTATTTTGAATTTGAATTTCGAATCGGTTTTGAACTAACGCGAGATTATCAACAGTAACCGAGGTGATGTGGTGACATTAACGTGGGATTACTGTAGCCTAATTATCCGGGCGTCACATTGTTTAAAGAAAAAGTTAAAAGATGGCGTGATAAAAGAATCCAAAAGGGTGAGTTCAAGGTTGGAGAATATGTTCTTTTGTACAGCTCTCGTTTCAGGTTCTTTGCAGGAAAACTCCTCTCCAAATGGGAAGGACCCTATGTTATCGTGGAGGTTTATCAGTCTGGAGCTATCAAAATAAATAATGCCGAAGGCACTAACCCGAAGGTCGTTAATGGGCAGCGAATAAAACATTATATCTCAGGTACGCCCATTAATGTTGAAAGTAATATTATCCAAACTATGACGCCGGAAGAGCACATAAAAGAGTCCTTTCGAAACACTCCAGAATCATGAAAAAGAGGAGGTACGTGATACGGTAAGTAAACAGACTCCGAAAAATCCGCAAAAATATTTTTTGTCAGTTTTGGAATATTTAGAAAATTAGGAAAATAAGAAACTACCGGGAAAGTGACCTTGGTGGGCACAAGACACCAGGGCGCGCCTGGCAGGCGCGCCCAGGTGGGTTGTGCCCTGCTCGGGTACCCTCCGGACTCCGTTTTTCTTCCGTTTGCTTTTTTCCCAAGATAAAAAATCTTTATATACCCCCCGAACCTATTGACCACCGTATCACGGAGAAATCTTCTATCTTCTTTTCTTGCTGTTTTCTGTCAGATCTGTCAGGCCAGGTACCATGGATTCTTCCCTCTCCAACTATGTAGAGGGCGATGAAGGAAATATGCCTAGAGGCAATAATAAAATTGTTATTTATATTTCCTTATATCATGATAAATGTTTATTATTCATGCTAGAATTGTATTAACCGGAAACTTGATACATGTGTGAATACATAGACAAAACAAAGTGTCCCTAGTATGCCTCTACTTTACTAGCTCATTAATCAAAGATGGTTAAGTTTCCTGACCATAGACATGTGTTGTCATTTGATGAACGTGATCACATCATTAGGAGAATGATGTCATGGACAAGACCCATCCGTTAGCTTACCATAATGATCGTTAAGTTTTATTGCTATTGCTTTCTTCATGACTTATACATATTCCTTTGACTATGAGATTATGCTACTCCCGAATACCGGAGGAACACCTTGTGTGCTATCAAACGTCACAACGTAACTGGGTGATTATAAACATGCTCTACAGGTGTCTTTGAAGGTGTTTGTTGGGTTGGCATAGATCAAGATTAGGATTTGTCACTCCGAGTATCGGAGAGGCATCTCTGGGCCCTCTCGGTAATGCACAGTGTGATAAGCCTTGCAAGCAATGTGACTAATGAGTTAGTTGCGGGATGATGCATTACAGAACGAGTAAAGAGACTTGCCGATAATGAGATTGAACTAGGTATGAGGGTACCGACGATCGAATCTCGGGCAAGTAACATACCGATGACAAAGGGAACGTTTGTTGTCATTACGATTTGACCGATAAAGATCTTCATAGAATATGTAGGAACTAATATGAGCATCCGGGTTCTGCTATTGGTTATTGATCTGAGATGTGTCTCAGTCATGTCTACATAGTTCTCGAACCCGTAGGTCCACACGCTTAACGTTCGATGACGATTTGTATTATGAGTTATGTGTTTTTGGTGACCGAAGATTGTTCGGAGTCCCGGATGAGATCATAGACATGACGAGGATTCTCGAAATGGTCTAGAGGTAAAGATTGATATATTGGACAATAGTATTCGGACACCAGAATGGTTCCGGATCGTTTTGGGTATTTTTCTCGAGTACCGAGGGGTTACCGGAACCCCCCGGGGAAGTAATGGGCCTTCATGGGCCATAGGGGAGAAAGAGAGGGGAGCTCGTAGGGTGGCGTGCCCCCCCCAAGGGATTCCGAATTGGACAAGGGGGAGGGGGACGCGGCCCCCTTTCCTCTTTCCCTCTCCCTCTCCTTCCCTTTTCCCTCCGATGAGAAAGGAAAAAGAGGGGGGCGAATCCTACTAGGACTAGAGTCCTAGTAGGACTCTCCCCCTTGCCGTGCCCCCTTGGTGGCCGGCCTCCTCCTCCCCTCCTTTATATACGGTGGCAGGGGCACCTCAAAGGACATCAGTTGTTCTCTTAGCCGTTTGCGGTGCCCCCCTCCACAATTTACTCCTCCAATCATAGCGTCGTAGTGCTTAGGCCAAGCCCTACGCAGATCACATCACCATCACCGTCGCCATGCCGCCGTGCTGACGAAACTCTCCCTCGACCCTCTGCTGGATCAAGAGTTTGAGGGACGTCATCGAGCTAAACGTGTGCTGAACTCGGAGGTGCCGGACGTTCGGTACTAGATCGGTTGGATCGTGAAGACGTTCGATTACATCAACCACGTGAACCTAACGCTTTCGCTTTCGGTCTACGAGGGTACATGGACACTCTCTCCCCTTCTCCTTGCTATGCATCTCCTAGATAGATCTTGCGTGATCGTAGGAATTTTTTGAGATTGCATGCTATGTCTCCCAACAGTGGCATCCGATCCAGGTCTATGCGTAGATGGTATGCACGAGTAGAACACAAAGAGTTGTGGGCGATAATAGTCAAACTGCTTACCACCAAGTCTTATTTTGATTCGGCGGTATTGTTGGATGAAGCGGCCCGGACCAACATTACATGACCACGTTCATGAGACCAGTTCTACCGACGTGCTTTGCACACAGGGGGCTGGCGGGTGTCTGTTTCTCCAACTTTAGTTGAATCGAATTTGACTACGGCCGGTCCTTGTTGAAGGTTAAAACAGCCCACTTGACAAAAAATTGTTGTGGTTTTGATGCGTAGGTAAGAATGGTTCTTGCTAGAAGCCCGTAGCAGCCACATAAAACTTGCAACAACAAAGTAGAGGATGTCTAACTTGTTTTTGCAGGGCATGTTGTGATGTGATATGGTCAAGACATGATGTGATATAAGTTATTGTATGAGATGATCATGTTTTGTAAAAGTTATCGGCAACTGGCAGGAGCCTTATGGTTGTCGCTTTATTGAATGAAATGCAATCGCCATGTAATTTCTTTACTTTATCACTATGCGGTAGCGATAGTTGTAGAAGAAATGGTTGGCGAGACGACAATGACGCTACGATGGACATCAAGGTGTCAAGCCGGTGACGATGGAGATCATGACGGTGCTTTGGAGATGGAGATCAAAGGCACAAGATGATGATGGCCATATCATGTCACATATTTTGATTGCATGTGATGTTTATCTTTTATGCATCTTATTTTGCTTAGTACGGCGGTAGCATTATAAGATGACCCCTCACTAAAATTTCAGGGGTATAAGTGTTCTCCCTGAGTATGCACCGTTGCGACAGTTTGTCGTGCGGAGACACCACGTGATGACCGGGTGTGATAAGTGATATGTCTCCATCGTATCTACTTTTCCAAACACTTTTGCCCTTGTTTTGGACTCTAACTTGCATGATTTGGATGGAACTAACCCGGACTGACGCTGTTTTCAGCAGAATTGCCATGGTGTTATTTTTGTGCAGAAATAAAAGTTCTCGGAATGACCTGAAACTTCATGGAGAATATTTTTGGAAATAATAAAAAATACTGGCGAAAGAATCAACCGAAGGGGCCCACACCCTGGCCACGAGGGTGGGGGCGCGCCCCCTGCCTCTTGGGCCCCCTGGAGCTCCACCGACCTCAAGTCCAACTCTATATATTCACGTTCGGGGAGAAAAAAAATCAAAGAGAAGGATTCATCGCGTTTTACGATACGGAGCCGCCACCAAGCCCTAATCTCTCTCGGGAGGGCTGATCTGGAGTCCGTTCAGGGCTCCGGAGAGGGGAATCTGTCGCCATCGTCATCATCAACCTTCCTCCATCACCAATTTCATGATGCTCACCGCCATGCGTGAGTAATTCCATCGTAGGCTTGCTGGACGGTGATGGGTTGGATGAGATTTTCCATGTAATCGAGTTAGTTTTGTTAGGGTTTGATCCCTCGTATCCATTATGTTCTAAGATTGATGTTGCTATGACTTTGCTATGCTTAATGATTGTCACTAGGGCCCGAGTGCCATGATTTCAGATCTGAACCTATTATGTTTTCATGAATATATGTGAGTTCTTGATCCTATCTTGCAAGTCAATAGTCACCTACTATGTGTTATGATCCGGCAACCCCGAAGTGACAATAATCGGGACCACTCCTGGTGATGACTGTAGTTTGAGGAGTTCATGTATTCACTAAGTGTTAATGCTTTGGTTCGATACTCTATTAAAAGGAGGCTTTAATATCCCTTAGTTTCCAATAGGACCCCGCTACCACGGGAGGGTAGGACAAAAGATGTCATATACGTTCTTTTCCATAAGCACGTATGACTATATTTGGAATACATGCCTACATTACATTGATGAACTGGAGCTAGTTCTGTGTCACCCTATGTTATAACTATTGCATGAGGAATCGCATCCGACATAATTATCCATCATTGATCCAATGCCTACGAGCTTTTCACATATTGATCTTCGCTTAGTTACTTTTCCGTTGCCACTATTACAATTACTACAAAACTGCTATTGTTACTTTTGCCACCGTTACCGTTACTTCCATACTACTTTGGTACTAAATACTTTGCTGCAGATATTAAGTTTTCCAGGTGTGGTTGAATTGACAACTCAACTGCTAATACTTGAGAATATTCTTTGGCTCCCCTTGTGTCGAATCAATAAATTTGGGTTGAATACTCTACCCTCGAAAACTATTGCGATCCCCTATACTTGTGGGTTATCAAGACTATTTTCTGGCGCCGTTGCCGGGGAGCATAGCTCTATTCTTTGAGTCACTTGGGATTTATATCTGTTGATCACTATGAGGAACTTGAAAGACGAAAAAACCAAGATTTATCCCTCAACTACGAGGGGAGGTAAGGAACTGCCATCTAGCTCTACACTTGATTCACCTTTTGTTATGAGTAAACTTGCGACACCTAAACCTAAACCTGCTATTGATTCTGATATGTCGCATGTTATTGATGATGCCACTTCTGCTATGCATGATACTTATGATGAAACTACCTCTATGCTTCATAATACTGTGCCATTAGGTGAATTTCTTGATGAACAACTTGCTAGGGCTAGAGAGGATGAAATTATTGAAACTGATAATATTGATGAAAGTGATGATAAAGATTCTCCCCCTAGATATGAATTGCCTGTTGTGCCTGGGGGTTATGTTATGGATGAAGAAACTGCTAGAGACTTTTTAGCTTGCAATGATAGATATGATCTTAAGAAACTGTTAGCTAAGCTGAAAGAAAAATCCTTGAATGCTAGAATGAAATATGACCCTACTTTTGCTACTTCACCTATCTGTATTTCTGATAAGGATTATGATTTCTCTGTCGATCATGAGTTAATTACTTTGGTTGAATCTGATCCTTTTTATGGCTATGAATCTGAAACTGTTGTGGCACATCTTACTAAATTAAATGATATAGCCACCCTATTCACCAATGATGAGAAAACTCGCTATTACTTTATCCTTAAGTTATTTCCGTTCTCATTAAAGGGTGATGCTAAATTATGGTTTAATTCTCTTGATCCTGGTTGTGTGCGTAGTCCCCAGGATATGATTTATTACTTCTCTGCTAAATATATCCCCGCTCATAAGAAACAAGCTTCTTTAAGGGAGATATATAATTTTGTGCAAATTGAAGAAGAGAGTCTCCCACAAGCTTGGGGGAGGCTTCTCCAATTACTAATGCTTTGCCTGATCATCCCCTTAAGAAAAATGAAATACTTGACATCTTTTATAATGGACTTGTATAAATGCTCGTGCATTGCTACAGGTGGAAAAAATCGTAAAACCTACTCTATGTGCCATTACATGACATTTCATATATATATATATATATATATATATATATATATATATATAGTTCCGATAAGCATCGGTAATAAGATTATATTATTATCGCATTTTGAAGCATGAAGTGTGGACGTGAAAAAGGCACCTTAATGTCTTTCATCTAATGGAAAAGTAGTGGTGCATGAAATAATTTGTAGATTGTTTCTTTTGCTTTCTAAAAAACACAATATTTATTTATTTATTTATTGAAAATTTGAATAATTTATCGATTTTGATTTTTTATGAGAACTAAAACATGTTTTCAAGACAAACATTTTTGAACACATGATTTTTTAAACAATTATTATTTTTTGTTAGTTTTGTGAATTTTTTTAATGAAAAGGAACTTTTTAAATTTTTTTGAGTATTTTAAAAAAGTGTGAACATATTAAAAAATGTGAATTTTTTGAAAGCGAAAACAATCTTAAACACTCTTTATCTTAAAAAAAACCGCACACACGGTGTTCGCAGTTAAGAAAAAAAGATAGATGTGTCAAGTCGTAGGGATGTCCTTCGTTGGCGCCTCCTTCACCTTAGCACTATCAATGGGTGGAACAAGAGTGGTTTATCTGTTTTTAGTGGGATATATAGAGGGTCGAACTCATTTGCATCGATAGAATGACGTTTGTGGTGACTTCATTGATCTGAAGACCCGTCGGCTGAGTCTCTCTAGGGTGATGTATGTATGTTTGTGAGTGCTTACGTTTGTACTGTGTTTCTAAAGAAGATTCCCTTTAGCCTTTGTATGCCACAATTTAATGTGCCATGCATTGCACTGGAAGAAAAAAAGCATCACATTTTTAGTGACTCATTCATGGTTACACTTTTCATGTTCGACATCGTGGTTGGTGTCTGCAATTCAAAAAGTTGATGAAGCCGCGTCCATGTCTTTGACGGCGCCTCCTTCGGCATTGCACTACCCACCGAATGGAAGAATTGTGGTGCATCGAAGTGGGATTGTTTATATAAATTTGTTTGTTACAATATTCAAAAGCAAACAGGTTTAGTATGTTTTTCTGGTTTGCAAGAAGTTACCAGGAAATGTTGGTTGTTTTTGGTTTGCAAGATTATATTCCGTTCCTTTTCTAAGCCACCCATGTATAAAATGTTGAGTTTTGAGCGACTGATCTAAGCAGCAGCTCATAGTAAAAACCGCCTCTTCCTATCCCCACGTGTCCCCCGCATGGGTCCGGCAGCGCGCACGCCTTATCCGCCCCCGGTTCACCACCGCCGAAATCTTATCCCTCCTCTTTTCCCATCGTCCCCCTCTCACTTTCCTCATCTTCATTCGCCAACACAACTGTCAACTGTGTCCACGGGAGACGCTAGAGACGATGCACGGCCGGGTCCTGCTGCGAAGCAAACGCCGTCCGGGCGCTTTGATGCTGCCGGAGGAGGCGTTGTCGTGCTCGCCTGAGCTACTTCAAGGGGCGGGCGACAGCCACTGGTCACACCGTGTGTCACAACAGCCCCGGCCCTTTTTGTAAGGTTACTTTTTGGTGACTGGAGATGTGTGTGTGGGGAGGCCCAAATCATACTGTGTTGACGCATTTTCATTCCTCAAGGAGCCGCCGTCCTCCTGCCGATTGGATTGTGCTTCTCTTCCTTATGTTCCCTTCCTCTGGTTGTTTAGCCTCCCATTGAGTTTACAGCAAAAGCACGCAACCACACTCTTTTCTATCCTTCCCCCCTTCGCAAATCCCCCTTCTTGCCACTCCAGCAGCCCGGCCTCCCTGCCTCCAACCGTGCCTGGAGAGGAGCTCCAGCTGTGCCACGAGCAGGCCATCCGAGCAGCTGGCGCCACCCCTCTCTCCTTCTCTCTTCTGGCTTTTTTCCTTCTCCTTCTTCTCTCTGTCTGTACTCTTTATTTTCTGTAGGGAAGAAAGTCGCCATGGAACAACCCCGTCGCCTTGGAGCTCGCCCCGCCTCCGGCCCACCTCTACGTCGCCCTCGTGCTCCTCCGCCTCAATCAGTCCGCCCCGTCACCGGATCCATGCCGGACCAGCTGGATCCGCTGCCCAAACCATCAAGCAAGAGCCGCCACTTGCCTGTCCTGCGGTCGAGAGGAGGACGACCGAGAGGAGCGCCCATTCATCCGCCCCATGGGTCGCCTTGGACCTCGCCCTGCCTCCGGGCCGCCACCTCTCCGTCGGCCTCGTGCTCCTCCACCTTGATCCATCCGCCCCGCCGCCGAATCTGCCGCCCAGACCACCAACCAAGCGCCGCCTCTTGCCTGTCCTGCGGTCAGGGGCAAACTAAAGGCCCACATGAATTTTCTGGCCCTATATATGTATCTGTATGAAGGAGGCCCAGCACCCAGTAATGGACTTAAAATTTAGATCAGCCTTTAGTACCACCTCGCCACCTCGTACGTGCACGTGACTTTAGTACCACCTCATAGGTGACCAAAACTAATGGTAGAAAAAAAATTGCGGGACGAAACTAAGAATATCACCTTGCTTTAATAGTAGGTATAGACTAACCGATGCTTCCAGAGACCACCTGGATAGTTGTGCTGGTTGTGCTTTCAAGGAAAGAACTGTTGATCAAGCTGAATTGCTATTGAATAATATGTTGAGTAATGAGAATAATTGGACACTTCCTGAACCAACTCCTAATCCAACTACAAAAAAAAGGGGTATTCTATTTCTCAGTCCTGAAGATATGCAAGAGGCAAAGAAATGTATGAAAGAAAAGGGTATTAATGCTGAAGATGTTAAGAATTTACCACCTATTGAAGAAATTCATGGTCTTGATAACCCGACACAGGTAGTAAAGGTAAATTCTCTCTATAGATTTGATGAAGGTGATATTCCTCGTATAAGTCTGCTAGCCAATGCTTAGATGAGTTTGATAATTTTATTGTTAAACAAGAAAACTTCAATGCTTATGTTGGTAGACAATTGAAACGTAATGCTTATATGATTGAACACTTGAGTGATTATATGTCTAGAGTTAAAGGTGAACTTAAACTCATTAGTAAACATGCTTCTATGGTTACCACTCAAGTAGAACAAGTACTTAAAGCTCAGAATGATTTTCTCAATGAATTAAATAATAAGAAAAATGATAATGTTGTTAGAGTTATGACTAGAGGGGGTAAAATGACTCAGAAACCTTTGTATCCCGAGGGACACCCTAAGAGAATTGAGCAAGATTCTCAGAGAACTAATGTTGATGCACCTAGTCCTTCTAAGAAGAAGAAAAAGAAAAATTATATGACTTTGCATGCTTCTAGTGAACCTGTTGTTGACACACCTGAGAATCCCACTGATATTTCTATTTCTGATGCTGAAACCCAATCTGGTAATGAACATGAACCTAGTGAAAATGTTAATGATGATGTTCATGTTGATGCCCAACCTAGTAATGACAATGACGTAGAGATTGAACCTGTTGTTGATCTCGATAACCCACAATCAAAGAATCAACGTTATGATAAGAGAGACTTCGTTGCTAGGAAGCACGGTAAGGAAAGAGAACCATGGGTTCAGAAACCCATGCCTTTTCCTCCTAAACCATCCAAGAAAAAGGATGATGAGGATTTTGAGCACTTCGCTGAAATGATTAGACCTATCTTTTTGCGTATGCGTTTGACTGATATGCTTAAAATGAATCCTTATGCCAAGTACATGAAAGATATTGTTACAAATAAAAGAAAGATACGGGAGGCTGAAATTTCCACCATGCTTGCTAATTACACTTTTAAAGGTGGAATACCTAAGAAACTTAGAGATCCAGGAGTACCAACTATACCATGCTCCATTTAAAGAAACTATGTTAAAACTGTTTTATGTGATCTTGGAGCCGGTGTTAGAGTTATGCCTCTCTCTTTATATCGTAGACTTGATTTCAATAAGTTGACACCTACTGAAATATCTTTGCAAATGGCCGATAAATCAACTGCTATACCTGTCGGTATTTGTGAGGATGTGCCTGTTGTGGTTGCAAACGTTACTATTTTAACGGACTTTGTTATTCTTGATATTCCCGAGGACGATAGTATGTCGATTATCCTTGGTAGACCCTTTTTGAATACTGCAGGGGCTGTTATTGATTGCAACAAAGGCAATGTCACTTTTCATGTTAATGGTAATGAGCATGCGGTACACTTTCCGAGGAAACAACCTCAAGTCCATAGTATCAATTCTATTGGAAAAATTACATCGGTTACTATTGCAGGTTATGAATTTCCTCTTCCTACTGTCAAGAAGAAATATTATATTCTTATTATTGGGGACATGCATATCCTCGTTGAGGTAACCTAGTGCTATTCTAAAATTCTCCGGTTTCATGTGATTCGGAATGAGTTTGTTAATAAGACTTGACCAACCTTGTTAGTGGATTCCTTTTGATGAGCATGAGATGGATGAAGTTAGAAAGCACAACTCTCTGTACCCTCCTTTTACTTTCTGTTATTTAGAATAAATAAAGCAAAAATAGTATTTTCTGTCTATTTTCTGAATTATCCATGCAATAAAAAATACCCCGAAAATAAAAGTTCTCCAAATGCCCTGAAATTGAAATATGATTTTTTGTAGCATATTTAAGAATATCTAGCACTGAGAACACACCAGAGAGGGCAACCACCTGGCCACGAGGGTGCAGGGCGCACCCCACCCCCTGGGCATGACCCCCTGCCTCGTGGGCCCCATGTGGCCCCCCTCCACTTATTCCAGCACCCACACACTTCTTCTTCCTCCAGAAAAAATCACCACACAGCTCAAACTCGAGTTCTAGCTCATCTTGCTGCGATTTTCGATCTCCTTGCTCAAAGCTCCATTCACAAAACTGCTTTGGGGGATTGTTCTTCGGTATGTGACTCCTCCAATGGTCCAATTAGTTTTTGTTCTAGTGTTTTATTTATTGCAAATGTTTGCTGCTTAGGTGACCTTGTTCTTGAGCTTGCATGTCAAATTTATTTGGTCCCAAGTAGTTCTATTGCATGATATAGTCTCTAGGCACTTGTGGGAGTAGTTGCTATCAATCTTACTTATAAGTTTGGTTCACTTTTATTTTGAGTCACTAAAAATTTCAGAAATTTTCAGAAAATGATGAAGAAATTATTGAGGGGCTCTTCGAGCCGAAGCTCGAAGGATAAGCAAAGTGAGGAGAATAAGAAGCCCAAATATAATCTCCCTCGCACTGCGGAGGTTCGATCATGTGAATGGCCTTGTCATGAGTTCCTGAGAGCCGCTGGAATTTATGATGATTTTTATCACTTGGCTGAGAATGCAGGCCTCACCGACTTCCTCCATGACCAGCGCGAACAGTACCTCGTCCTCACTAATATTTTCGTGCAAAATTTTCACTTTCATGCTAAGAATCACCACCTTCAGTGGTGTTTCATTTATATGATGAAGTTAAGGAGATGTCCCGTTATGATTTTTGTCGAGTATGCAAGATACCCTTTGAGGGCAGCATAGAGGAACCACACCGTAATGATGTGGAGGGGTTTATTAATGAAATTGCTGTAGGGGAAACGAGGAAAGTTTCAGGTGCAAGAATTACAAGCATACATTTTCCTGTTCTACGTTACTTTGCAATATTTGCTAGTAGATGTTTGATTGGTCGCGGGAACAGTGGAAATCTTAGTGCTCCTGATATTGTTATTTTGCGCCTTACTTTGTTTCGTGATACAACTTTCAGTTTAGGCGCTATTATTGCTAAATGATTAAGTCTGAACCGTACAAAGGGCCCCATCTTCGGTGGCATCTTTGCTTCGCGCCTTCTTGCACACTTTAATATACCTATTAGGCATTACGAGAAAGAAGAAAAGTTGCTACCCTCTGTCCTTCTAGATTATAAGAGTATGGTAGCACATGACTTTATTGTTAAAAATAAGAAAAAACTGCGTAAGTATAATTTGATATTTGATAAAAATTATTGTGAGATTATTACTTTGCCTACGCCCTCTTTGTTTAACATATTTTAAGCCACGTACCTCATTTTGCCGGAGGCCGTTCATGCATACTTAAGCATGACACTTGCTCCAGAGGCTGAGCCGGAGCCACCACTTGACCCTTATCGGCAGTCTGTTTATCAGTGGGATCGGGAGGAGATCGCCAACCAGTGGCACCCAGAGGGTTCTTCTCAGTACACTGGAGAGGACCACTTTGATCCGTGGGCATAAACCAACTTAGGCCAAAAGCCTAAGCTTGGGGGAGTACGTATTTCTCACCGACATTAAATTCATGTTCACACACTCATGCCAGTTGTCAGTGCTCATACTTTTTCATTGTAATATCCATGCTAGTTTATTTTTTGTTTTAAGCCTTCTTCTTGTGTGTTTGAAAAACCTTAAGAAAAACCAAAAAAATTAGTTGTAGCTTTTAGCTAGTTTACTTTCCATGCCTGTAGTAGTAGTAATTAAAAGAAAACCCAAAAATATTTCTCGTCCTTCTTCTGCTTGTTGGGAGCTTTCCCGTGTAAATAGTTTTATTTCCTTTCTTTGGGGGCCGAGAGGAGAAGACCATAATGAAAATGTGGAGTGGCTCTCATATGCATTATTGTTGAGTTAACTAAGAGCCCATATTACCTTGTCTTCTCCCTTGTATTAAATGCTCGCATATTCTAGCTTAGTCCAATGCACGTGCACTATTATTATTATCCACACCGTTTGGTCGTGCGAGTGAAAGGCAATAATGATGACATATGATGGACTGATTGAGATGAGAGAAGCTGGTATGAACTCGACCTATCTTGTTTTTGTAAATATGATTAGTTCATCATTCCTGATTCGTCCTATTATGAATGAAACATGTTTGCAATGACAATTAGAGCTTATAGTTGCTCATGCCATGCTTAATTTGCTAGGAGTTTATAATGGTTTACCTTGCGTGCCAACATGCTATTAAAATGGTTGTGATGTGGTATGATAGGGTGGTATCCTCCTTTGAACGATTCGAGTTGCTTCACTTGGCACATGTTCACGCATGTAGTTGAAACAAAATCAACATAGCCTTCATGATATTTATGTTCATGGTGGATTATATCCTACTCATGCTTGCCCTCAATGTTGATTAATTTTAATCCATGTCCATGACTGTTGTCGCTCTCTAGTTGGTCGCTTCCCAGTCTTTTTCTAGCCTTCACTTGTACTAAGTGGGAATACCGCTTGTGCATCTACTTCCATAAACCCCAAAGTTGTCCCATATGAGTCCACCATACCTTCCTATATGCGGTATCTACCTGCCGTTCCAAGTAAATTTGTATGTGCCAAACTCTAAACCTTCAAATGAAATTCTGTTTTGTATGCTCGAATAGCTCATGTATCAACTAGGGCTGTCTGTATCTTCCATGCTAGGTGGGTTATTCTCACGAGGAGTGGACTCCGCTCCTCACTCACGAGAAAATGGCCGGTCACCGGGATGCCCAGTCCCATGCTCAAATCAAAATAATTGCAAACAAAACTCCCCCAGGAATGTTGTTAGTTGGAGGAACCTGTTGTTTCGGGCAAGCCATGGATTGATGCTTGTTGGTGGTGGGGGAGTATAAACTTTACCATTCTGTTTGGGAACTGCCTATAATGTGTGTAGCATGGAAGATATCGAGATCTCTCGGTTTCTATGTTGACAATGAAAGTATGCCACTCAAAATATTATTTATCTCTATTTCAAAACTCGAGCTCTGGCACCTCTACAAATCCCTGCTTCCCTCTACGAAGGGCCTATCTATTTACTTTTATGCTGAGTCATCATCTTCTTATTAAAAAGCACCAGTTGGAGAGCACCGCTGTCATTTGCATCCATTACTATTAATTTATATTGAGTATGACTACGACTGGATCTCTTTTACCATGAATTACAATGTCTAGTTAGTCCTTGATCTTCAGAGGTGCTCTGCGTTTATGTTTTGCGGTCTCAGAAAGGGCTAGCGAGATACCATCTTGTTATATTATATTATGATTGTTTTGAGAAAGTGTTGTTATCCGAGATTTATTATTATTGCTCGCTAGTTGATTATGCCATTGATATGTGTAAACATGAGACCTAAGTGTTATTGTGAATATGGTTAGTTTATAATCTTTGCTAAAAACTTGAATGCTGGCTTTACATATTTACAACAACAAGAGCAAATAGAGTTTGTAAAAGTTTTTCTTTATCACTTTCAGTTTGTCAACTGAATTGCTTGAGGACAGGCAAAGGTTTCAGCTTGGGGGAGTTGATACATCTCCATCGTATCTACTTTTCCAAACACTTTTGCCCTTGTTTTGGACTCTAACTTGCATGATCTGGATGGAACTAACCCGGACTGATGCTGTTTTCACCAGAATTGCCATGGTGTTATTTTTGTGCAGAAATAAAAGTTCTCGGAATGACCTGAAACTTCACGGGGAATATTTTTGGAAATAATAAAAAATACTAGCGAAAGAATCAACCGAAGGGGCCCACACCCTAGTCACGAGCGTGGGGGCACGCCTACCCCCTGGGCGCGCCCCTGCCTCGTGGGCCCCTGGAGCTCCACCGACCTCAACTCCAACTCCATATATTCACGTTCGGGGAGAAAAAAATCAGAGAGAAGGATTCATCACGTTTTACGATACGGAGCCACCGCCAAGCCCTAATCTCTCTCGGGAGGGCTAATCTGGAGTCCGTTCGGGGCTCTGGAGAGGGGAATCCATCGCCATCGTCATCATCAACCTTCCTCCATCACCAATTTCATGATGTTCACCGCCGTGCGTGATTAATTCCATCGTAGGCTTGCTGGACGGTGATGGGTTGGATGAGATTTACCATGTAATCGAGTTAGTTTTGTTAGGGTTTGATCCCTAGTATCCACTATGTTCTGAGATTGATGTTTCTATGACTTTGCTATGCTTAATGCTTGTCACTAGGGCCCGAGTGCCATGATTTCAGATCTGAACCTATTATGTTTTCATGAATATATGTGAGTTCCTGATCCTATCTTGCAAGTCAATAGTCACCTACTATGTGTTATGATCCGGCAACCCCGAAGTGACAATAATAGGGACCACTCCCGATGATGACCGTAGTTTGAGGAGTTCATGTATTCACTAAGTGTTAATGCTTTGGTCTGGTACTCTATTAAAAAGAGGCCTTAATATCCTTAGTTTCCAATAGGACCCCGCTGCCACGGGAGGGTAGGACAAAAGATGTCATGCAAGTTCTTTTCCATAAGCACGTATGACTATATTCGAATACATGCCTACATTACATTGATGAACTGGAGCTAGTTCTGTGTCACCCTATGTTATAGCTGTTGCACGAGGAATCGCATCCGACATAATTATCCATCATTGATCCAATGCCTACGAGCTTTTCACATATTTATCTTTGCTTAGTTACTTTTCCGTTGCCACTGTTACAATTACTACAAAACTACTACTGTTACTTTTGCCACCGTTACCGTTACTTCCATACTACTTTGCTGCAGATATTAAGTTTTCCAGGTGTGGTTGAATTGACAGCTCAACTGCTAATACTTGAGAATATTCTTTGGGTTGAATACTCTACCCTCGGAAACTGTTGCGATCCCCTATACTTGTGGGTTATCAATAAGCTCTACGTTCACATACAACGGGTGTAAGACAGTTTTGCACGTGCGGAATACTCGGGTTAAACTTGACGAGCCTAGCATGTACAGACATGGCCTCGGAACACTGAGACGGAAAGGTCGAACGTGAATCATATAGTAGATATGATCAACATAGAGATGTTCACCATTGAAAACTACTCCATCTCACGTGATGATCGGACATGGTTTAGTTGATATGGATCACGTGATCATTTAGATGACTCGAGGGATGTCTATCTAAGTGGGAGTTCTTAAGTAATATGATTAATTGAACTTAAATTTATCATGAACTTAGTCCTGATAGTTTTTGCATATCTATGTTGTAGATCAATGGCACGTGCTACCGTTCCCTTGAATTTTAATACGTTCCTAGAGAAAGCTAAGTTGAAAGATGATGGTAGCAACTACACAGAATGGGTCCGTAACTTGAGGATTATCCTCATTGCTGCATAGAAGAATTATGTCCTTGATGCACCACTAGGTGTGCTACCCCCTCCAGCAACTGTGGACATTGTGAATGCCGGGCAGTCGCGTGTTGATGACTACTCGATAGTTTAGTGTGCCATGCTTTACGGCTTAGAATCGGGACTTCAAAGACGTTTTGAACGTCATGGAGCATATGAGATGCTCCAAGAGTTGAAGTTAATATTTCAAGCAAATGCCCGAGTTGAGAGATATGAATTCTCCAACAAGTTCTATAACTGCAAGATGGAGGAGAATAGTTCTGTCAGTGAACACATACTTAGAATGTCTGGGTACCATAACCACTTGACTCAGCTCGGAGTTAATCTTCCGGATGATAGTGTTATTGATAGAGTTCTTCAATCACTGCCACCAAACTATAAAGGATTCGTGATGAACTATAATATGCAAGGGATGGAGAAGACTATTCCTGAGCTCTTCGCAATGCTCAAAGCCGTGGAGGTAGAAATCAAGAAGGAGCATCAAGTGGTGATGGTTAACAAGACCACTAGTTTCAAGAAAAAGGGCAAGGGAAAGAAGGGGAACTTCAAGAAGAATGGCAAGAAAGTTGCCACTCCCGGGAAGAAGCCCAAGTCTGGACCTAAGCCTGAAACTGAGTGCTTCTACTACAAAGGGACTGGACACTGGAAGCGGAACTGCCCCAACTATTTGGCGGATAAGAAGGATGTCAAAGTGAACAAAGGTATATTTGATATACATGTTATTGATGTGTACCTTACTAATGTTCGTAGTAGCGCCTGGGTATTTGATACTGGTTCTGTTGCTCATATTTGCAACTCGAAACATGGGCTACGGATTAAACTAAGATTGGCTAAGGACGAGGTGACGATGCACGTCGGAAATGGTTCCAATGTCAATGTGATCGCCGTTGGCACGCTACCTCTACATCTACCTTCGGGATTAGTTTTAGACCTGAATAATTATTATTTGGTGCCAGTGTTGAGCATGAACATTATATCTGGATCTTGTTTGATACGAGACGGTTATTCATTTAAATCAGAGAATAATGGTTGTTCTATTTATATGAGTAATATCTTTCAGGGTCATGCACCCTTGAAGAGTGGTCTATTTTTGTTGGATCTCGATCATGGTGATACACATATTCATAATATTGATGCCAAAAGAGGCAAAATTAATAATGATAGTGCAACATATTTGTGGCACTGCCGTTTAGGTCATATTGATGTAAAGTGCATGAAGAAACTCCATACAGATGGGCTTTTGGAATCAATTGATGCTTGCGAACCATGCCTCATGGGCAAGATGACTAAAACTCCATTTTCCGGTACAATGGAGCGATCCACTGACTTATTGGAAATAATACATACTGATGTATGGGGTCCAATGAGTGTTGAGGCTCGCGGTGGGTATCATTATTTTCTGACCTTCGCAGATGATTTGAGCAGATATGGGTATATCTACTTAATGAAACACAAGTCTGAAACATTTGAAAAGTTCAAAGAATTTGAGAGTGAAGTGGAAAATCATCGTAACAAGAAAATAAAGTTTCTACGATCTGATCGCAGAGGCAAATATTTGAGTTATGAGTTTGGTCTTCATTTAAAACAATGTGGAATAGTTTCGCAACTCACGCCACTTGGAACACCACAATGTAATGGTGTGTCCGAACGTCGTAACCGTACTTTATTAGATATGGTGCGATCTATGATGTCTCCTACTGATTTACCACTATCGTTTTGGGGTTATGCATTAGAGACAGCTGCATTCACGTTAAATAGGGCACCATCTAAATCCGTTGAGACGACACCGTATGAACTATGGTTTGGCAAGAAACCTAAGCTATCGTTCCTTAAAGTTGTGGTTGTGATGCTTATGTGAAAAGGCTTCATCCTGATAAACTCAAACCCAAATCAAAGAAGTGCGTCTTCGTAGGATACCCAAAAGAAACTGTTGGGTACACCTTCTATCACAAATCCGAAGGCAAGATCTTTGTTGCTAAGAATGGATCCTTTCTAGAGAAGGAGTTTCTTTCGAAAGAAGTGAGTGGGAGGAAAGTAGAACTTGATGAGATAATTGTACCTTCTCTCGAATTGGAAAGTAGTTCATCACAGAAATCAGTTCCAGTCATGCCTTACACCAATTATTGAGGAAGTTAATGACGATGATCGTGAAACTTCAGATCAAGTTACTACCGAACCTCGTAGGTCAACCAAAGTACGTTCCGCACCAGAGTGGTACAGTAATCCTGTTCTGGAAGTCATGTTACTAGACCATGACGAACCTATGAAATATGAGGAAGCGACGATGAGCCCAGATTCTGCGAAATGGCTTGAGGCCATGAAATCTGAGATGGGATCCATGTATGAGAACAAAGTATGGACTTTGGTTGACTTGCCCGATGATCGGCAAGCCATAGAAAATAAATGGATCTTCAAGAAGAAGACTGATGCTGGTGGTAATGTTACTATCTACAAAGCTCGAGTTGTTGCGAAAGGTTTTCGACAAGTTCAAGGAGTTGACTACGATGAGACCTTCTCACCCGTAGAGATGCTTAAGTCTGTCCGAATCATGTTAGCAATTGCCGCATTTTATGATTATGAAATTTGGCAAATGGATGTCAAAACTGCATTCCTTAATGGATTTCTTAAAGAAGAGTTGTATATGATGCAACCAGAAGGTTTTGTCGATCCTAAAGGTGCTAACAAAGTGTGCAAGCTCCAGCGATCCAATTATGGACTGGTGCAAGCCTCTCGGAGTTGGAATATACGCTTTGATAGTGTGATCAAAGCATATGGTTTTATACAGACTTTTGGAGAAGCATGTATTTACAAGAATGTGAGTGAGAGCTCTGTAGCATTTCTAATATTATATGTGGATGACATATTGTTGATTGGAAATGATATAGAATTTGTAGATAGCATAAAAGGATACTTGAATAAGAATTTTTCAATGAAAGACCTCGGTGAAACTGCTTATATATTGGGCATCAAGAACTATAGAGATAGATCAAGACGCTTAATTGGACTTTCAAAAAGCACGTACACTACTGCAGGATGCTGCTAACGCGACACTACGATCAGAGACCCTTCGACGAAACTATGTGCGATGCAATAATCGCAAACGGTGGTGTAAAAAACCCGTCAAAAAGGTGCAAAACATTTGCGATGGAGGATGCATCAAACACAGTTGAGATTTTAGTTGCGTGTGTGACGTAGGGCATATGGTTCAGTTCAATTAACCATTTGCGATGAGGAGGAACAAAAGAAACGGGCAACCAGATGAAGTTGTGTGCGATGTACAGCATACGGTTCACTCGGATGAACTGTTTGTGATTTGGCAACACAAACGAAACGGTCAGCCAGATCAAGGTGTGTGCGATATACGGCATGCGGTTCACACGGATGAACTGTTTGTGTTGAGACAAGAGAACAGAAACGGTTCAATATAACAAGATGTGCGTGATACGCGGCAAACAGGTCTGTAATAAAAAATGTGTGCGAAGACCGATAATAACACAGATGGTTGCTGCTAATAAGACGTGTGTGTTGTGCGATGGGGTTGCATACAGAACAACGACATATATATACACACACTTATAAGGACATGGTTGCATAACCAAATTAAACATCCACTTATATAGGTGGCTACTACAACCATGGCATTTGCACACACCAAAGTAAACTATTACATGCTTAATTACATAGGTAGCTACTACACACATGAAATTTCCACACACCAATAAAGTAAATTGTATATTACATGCATGATTAACTAGCCTAAACGATCATCTGATCATCGTCTACTTCTTGTGACGCTTGCTCTGCTTGTGGCTCGATTCGGGCTCGTCGATTTGGGTAATGAGGCACTTCCTTATGTCAACGATCCGCCTGTGCATCTCGTAGCATGTGTACACACTCTTGGCCATGAACCTGAGGTGAGGTTCATCCAGTTGCCGCATCCAGGCCCTGTACCAGGATACAGGACTTGTTCTCTGGGCATCCTGCTTCATCTTTTCGTAGTAGGGGTCGATGATGGCCGAGGCGAGTTCGACCAGGGAGTCCTTCTTTGTGCTGCCCCAAACCCTATAGTGGTCACGGATTTCGACAAGGTTCTTGTAGGCCAAGCCCGTAACACTGAGCGCTTTTACATTGTCGGTGGTTTCCACCATGGCGAACTTGTAGTCGGTGCTGTTGACAAACCTGTTGAAACGGTCGCAAGGCTCTGTGGCCATGCAGTAGTGGTAGATAAGGACATGACGGCGCACGCACAACTGGGCGACGGCAACCTTGTGATCTATGCCGGGACGACCGGCGGTGTACTGGAGGTCGATGCCGACCACCTTGTACTTGTCTCGAGCAAGCAACTGCTCAATGTTGTTGATGCAGTCGCCCACCACGGCCGGGTCGATGGTGTATACCACCGAGAGATCCGTCTCCCTCGCGTGGGTCTCCACTCTATGCTCGCCGAACTCCATTGGAGCACCACTAGACATCCCCTCTCTATGTGTCGTCGTGGGTGTGCTTGTTGTGTTGCGGGGTGCGATCGAAAGGTTGAAGAGATTAAGGTTATAATGGCCGCGGGAATTAAAGGGGAAGCCGGACGGCCAGGAATATCGGTAGGCCCGGATGGCAGTTCTAATTTGCAGCGCGTAACTCCATCGTGCCGCATGTAACTGCATCATGTGGCAACGCGCGCGGCGCAATCGCATGCATATGGGTCCCCCGACATGATCGTGCGCACGCCCAACCGCTGGCAGAGCGCGCGCTGAGGGACGCGAGCAGAGCGCTCTACGGTCGCCTCAACGGCGATCAACCATATATATATATATGAAGGAAAAGTTGTCCACAAGCCGAGCGCGCCGACGGACGCGAGCAGAGCGCGCCAATGGACGCGAGTAGGCGCGCCGCGGCGCCTAAAGGCGAGCAGAGCTTGCCGAGGGACGCGAGCAGAGGCCGGCACAGTGATACGTGGAAAATAATACGAAGTATGCAAGCGATGTCGGAGACATCAAGCACGAATCAGATTAGAGTTGCGTGTGTGATACGTGGCATACAGTTGATCCATCCGAGCTGTTTGTGATGGAATAAGCCGTCTGTGTTGCGGGCAAACGCTTGCTGGTATATAACCTTAAATTTAACCAAAAAAGTGTTAATGCATGTTACAAAAATTTTATAACTGGAAACTATGTTCAAATACGAATCCAAGGATATAATCTTTTGCGACATGCATTCGATTTTATTAGTTAAATCCTACTTATAAACCAGGACGGGGGTATAGTAGGTAATTAAATCGCAAACGTTCTTTGTATTTACCATACGTGTACGTGTCCTTTCGTCCTCCTCTCGCACGTCTTGTCACCCCGCTGCTACAGACGGCTTACAGTGCAATCTTGCGCGGCGCACGGGGCCGTTCTTTTGGCCAAACGGTGGCTCGAAGTGGCGCCAACGAATCGTCGGTGAGCCTGTTCCCGCGCAACCTCGCAGGTTCCCGCGTAAGATTCCCGCCCGACTCAGTGAAATCCCCCAAGATCCCAATGCTTACCGGCCTGCTATGTAAACCCTCGCGGTCGGTGAGCCCTGCGTCGCATTTTCCCCTCCCTCCCTGTAGCTTATCTCGTCTGCTTCTCCCACAATTGCCAATGGCACCAGTCTGTCGTTGTCGCTCAGCCACTCCGCCATCATCAGAGGATAGCTCCAGCTGGGAGGCTACCCCGCGGCGGCGGCTCAGTCCCCGGCGTAGTGTAGTGCGCGTGGCGTCCCTGTTGGGTATGCGCGGAACACCCACAACACGCTCCGCCGCCGCTGCCCGTCGGTAGCTGTTGTCGGCCGCCATTGCCACCACACCACCGTCGAAAGCCAGGGCCATCGCCCACTCCACTGCCGCGGCTCGTAGGCGGGAGGTGGCTGCCACCCCACTGTCGGCCATCACCCGCTCCGCCACCACGGCCCGAAGGCGGGAGGTGGTCATCGTGGCCGCCACCCCACTGCCGGCCATCACCCGCTTTGCCACCGCGACCCGAAGGCGGGAGGTGGCTGTCGTGGCCGCCACCCCATCATCGACCGTCGTGGCCGCCAGCCCAATGTCGACCGCCGGGATCATCACCCGCTCCGCTACCACCGCCCGAAGGAGGGAGGCGGAGGTGGAGGCCCGCACGTGCGTCAGCGACCTTGCGCGCTACATCGAGTTCCTGCAAGAGGAGGAGGAGCGCCTCATCGAGCACGCAAAGAGCCTTACCGCAGCCATGGCTGCAACACACGCCGACGCAGAGGCGAGGAATCAGGAGATCTACGAGCAGTTCGGCCACTTCGAGAGGGATCGTCTGGAGCGGCAGTGGGCGTTCGAGCTGGCAAGCGTCGCTGAACGTGCAGCAGTGGCAGGCACCATATTGCATTTGTCCAGCTCGTCAGTAGGCTCCTCCTCCTCCTCTGCCTCTTACTGAGCGCTCGGCAGAGGAGAGGCTGCCGGAAGTAGCACAAAGCCCCTCCGTAGTACTAGTAGTATTTAGGGCTATTTTGTTCAGTTCATCTGACTATAGATGTGTGGTGGAACTGTACAACGTACTTAAAATTAGCTAGTATATATAGTTGAACTAGCTATTTCAGTACATGGTTGGCAATAATTGGGGAAAAGTTTGGTCGGTTCAGCTGTCAAGTTGAACTGTTTGTATAAATTAAGAACGACTGCTTAATCTATGAATGAAATCTATGCTAAATTACTGAATTTTAGTTGCAAAAACTAAATAGTGCTAGATATTTTTAGCTGCATATTTTGACAAATCGCAGTGTTTCAAGGATTGACAAATGGCAATGGCAATTAGCTGCATATCTACATGTTACTAGATCAACAAATGCCAATCTTTCCAGTTTGACAAATGGCAACATACCCAATATGACAGATGCAAATCTTACCAAATTGTTTGTACGTGGTTGCACACGGGTCATCCAAAACAACCGTTTGCATTGAAGGGATGCACAAATCCTGCGCTGCAAATTTTCCCTCGACTTAAGGGGGAAGACCATAGCTCTCACTTTGGATACGGGTGTTCTATCCAAAACGTTTGCGATCAAGAGCACTGCAGAAATCCTACTCGGCAAATTTTCTCTTGGTTTCCTAGGGAAGTTGTCAGTTTGCATATGGGTGTTCTAACTAAAACGTTTGCGATCAAGAGCTGCACAAATCCTGCTTGGCACATTTTCCCTTGGCTTCCTGGGGAAGTTGTCGGTTTTGCCTACGGGTGTTCTAACTAAAACGTTTGCGATGAGTGTTTTATATTTGAAAACCATATTAAACTGCGGCTTGGGCGCCATTAATGGAGAGGATGCGAGCAAGGCGGGCGGCCATTGAAGTCAAAGGGCTCGCTTCCCGGTGAGCCTACACGGCGTACAGCTCGCATGCTTCCCGGTGAGCCTCCGCATTGGAGTATAGTTTGCACGCCTCCCGTTTAGTCAAGCACTCAAGCACCTGTCTGCACGGCACCTCCTAGCCATTAAAAGAGTGAGGTGGCATCACGTGAATGGTTAACATAACGCACACAATTTAAATTATACAAAACGTTTGAGATGTTACAGTGGCAGCTATTTTTTGAAAATGCCTTTGTTGGTTGTTATTCGAGTGCGCCTTCTCTCAAAATGGACATGAAAAATACCACAACATGTCGGGTGCCATTCCATTATGGAATGCCAAGTTTCATGAATTTCAGACGAGTTTTGGATTTACTAGAATTTTAAAAAAAAGTATCTCAACGTTTTGTCGGCAATCAACAGTGCCCTAGTGTTTGAAATTCATTCCCATTTCTTGCATGGGACCAAAGCATGCACCGAAGGACACATATTTGATTTTTCAACCCATTTATATGCACTGGAGCATGTGAATGTAGTTCAAATTTGAATTATGCACAAAAAATGCCTAGGAAACCCAGTTAATGTATAAAAATGTCCAAACGAACCGTGAAAAATTCCAAAATTAAACACAACACTCCTGTTGTTCTATGTTGACACTAGAAAAAACTTGAAAGCAATACGAGGCAACCGATATCACTTCGTCCCCAAAGGTGGCACGTTCCCTACCGAAACCATCACGCCTATTGTGAGAAGCTCTGGTTGTGAGAAGCTTATACCCAAACATGCCCCAAATGGGACAAAATTTTGACCATGGCATGTTGATGCCGCTCCATGATAGCATGCCAAGTTTCATGAATTTCTGACGAGTTTTGAATTTAATAGAATTTAAAAACCAAGTATCTCAATGTTTGCGGCAGAGTGACGGTGGCAGGGTGTTTGAAATTCATTCCCATTTCTTGCATGGGACCTAAGCATGCACCAAGGACACATATTTGATTTTTCAACCAATTTATATGCACTGGAGCATCTGCATGTAGTTCAAATTTGAATTATGCACATAAAATACCTAAAAACCCAGTCAATGTACAAACATGTCCAAACGAACCCCGAAAAATTCCAAAATTAAACACAACACTCCTGTTGTTCTATGTTGACACTAGAAAAAATTTGAAAGCAATAAGAGGCAACGGATATCGTTTCGTCCCCAAAGGTGGCACGTTCCCTACCGAAACCATCACGCTTGTTGTGAGAAGCTCTAGTTTGTGAGACGATTATACCCAAACCTGCCCCAAATGGGACAAATTTTTTACCATGGCATGTTGATGCCGCTCCATGATAGCATGCCAAGTTTCATGAATTTCTGACGAGTTTTGAATTTAATAGAATTTAAAAACCAAGTATCTCAATGTTTGCGGCAGAGTGACGGTGGCAGGGTGTTTGAAATTCATTCCCATTTCTTGCATGGGACCTAAGCATGCACCAAGGACACATATTTGATTTTTCAACCAATTTATATGCACTGGAGCATCTGCATGTAGTTCAAATTTGAATTATGCACATAAAATACCTAAAAACCCAGTCAATGTACAAACATGTCCAAACGAACCCCGAAAAATTCCAAAATTAAACACAACACTCCTGTTGTTCTATGTTGACACTAGAAAAAATTTGAAAGCAATAAGAGGCAACGGATATCGTTTCGTCCCCAAAGGTGGCACGTTCCCTACCGAAACCATCACGCTTGTTGTGAGAAGCTCTAGTTTGTGAGACGATTATACCCAAACCTGCCCCAAATGGGACAAATTTTTTACCATGGCATGTTGATGCCGCTCCATGATAGCATGACATGTTTCATGAATTTCAGACGAGTTTTGGATTTACTAGAATTTAAAAACAAAGTATCTCAAAGTTTGCGGCCGAGTGACGGTGGCAGGGTATTTGAAATTCATTCCCATTTCTTGCATGGGACCTAAGCATGCACCAAAGGACACCGATTTGTTTTTTCAACCAATTTATATGCACTGGAGCATGTGCATGTAGTTCAAATTTGAATTATGCACATAAAATGCCTAAAAACCCAGTTAATGTATAAAAATGTTGAAAGGAACCCCGAAAAATTCCAAAATTAAACACAACACTCCTGTTGTTCTATGTTGACACTAGAAAAAAATTGAAAGCAATAAGAGGCAATGGATATCATTTCGTCCCCAAAGGTGGCACGTTCCCTACCGAAGCCATCACGCTTGTTGTGAGAAGCTCTGGTTTGTGAGACGATTATACCCAAACCTTCCCCAAATGGGACTAAATTTTTACGACGGCATGTTGATGCCGCTCCATGATAGCATGCCATGTTTCATGAATTTCAGACGAGTTTTGGATTTACTAGAATTTAAAAACCAAGTATCTCAATGTTTGCGGCCGAGTGACGGTGGCAGGGTATTTGAAATTCATTCCCATTTCCTGCATGGGACCTAAGCATGCACCGAAGGACACATATTTGTTTTTTCAACCAATTTATATGCACTGGAGCATGTGCATGTCGTTCAAATTTGAATTATGCACATAAAATGCCTAGAAAACCTAGTTAATTATAAAAATGTCTAAACGAACCCCGAAAAATTCCAAATTTAAACACAACACTCTTGTTGTTCTATATTGACACTAGAAAAAATTTGAAAGCAATAAGAGGCAACGGATATTGTTTTGTCCCCAAAGGTGGCACGTTCCCTACCGAAACCATCACGCTTGTTGTGAGAAGCTCTGGTTTTTGAGAAGCTTACACCCAAACCTGCCCCAAATGGGACAATATTTTTACCACGGCATGTTGATGCCGCTCCATGATAGCATGCCATGTTCCATGAATTTCAGACGAGTTTTGGATTTACTAGAATTTAAAAACAAAGTATCTCAATGTTTGCGGCCGAGTGACGGTGGCAGCTGGGTGTTTGAAATTCATTCTCAGTTCTTGCACGGGACCTAAGCATGCACCGAAGGACACAAATTTGATTTTTCAACCAATTTATATGCACTGGAGCATGTGCATGTAGTTCAAATTTGAATTATGCACATAAAATGCCTAGAAAACCCAGTTAATGTATAAAAATGTCCAAACGAACCCCAAAAATTCCAAAATTAAACACAACACTCCTGTTGTTCTATGTTGACCCTAGAAATTTCATGAATTTCAGACGAGTTTTGGATTTCAGACGAACCCTGGCAATGTTGATGCCGCTCCATGAAAGCATGCCAAGTTTCATGAATTTTAGACGAGTTTTGGATTTACTAGAATTTAAAAACCAAGTATCTCAATGTTTGTGGCTGAGTGACGGTGGCAGGGTGTTTGAAATTCATTCCCATTTCTTGCATGGGACCTAAGCATGCAACCAAGGACACAGATTTGATTTTTCAACCCGTTTATATGCACTGGAGCATGTGCATGTAGTTCAAATTTGAATTATGCACCTGAAATGCCTACAAAATCAAGTTAATGTATAAAAACGCCCAAACGAACCCTAAATAATTCCAATTTTTTTGACGACACACCTATAGTTGTATGTTCACTGCAGATAAAGGTTCTGGCAATTCCAACACCATCCTTTGCATCTGTGACCCCATAACATAATTCAAATCGAGACGAAAAATCAAGTGGATCGCACATAGTTTATTATCACCAATCGTGTGAGATGCTGCACAAAATAGCTTAGAGCACCGTCGGAGTGTCAAGCACACTAGCCCGCTCCTCAAATATCATTTCACTGTTCAATCGTCGCCGGTGAAAGATGGGGACGTGGACCCGCGTCGTGAGGGCAACTTCGGCAGCCCACTCCGGCGAGAGCGCGGCCGCAGCCGCTAGGCGCGTGCTAACATGCTTCATGAGGGCGACCACAATCTGCGTCCGGGCGGCCAAGGCAGCCCAAACGACCATTGTTGCTTCTCAAGCGGCGGCAACAGCATCTGCCTCGGGTATAGCAACTGGCGAGAGCGGCACAACAGTTGTCCGTTCCGCAGCAGCGGCCTTAGCCCTGATGGAGGCCGCCCACGACAATGTGGAGGCCGTCCACACCCAGCTCGTGGCGGTCATCGCATGAATCGAACGAAGCTTCTTCGACAACGGTCGGCAACCACGGCCGAAGAGTTGGCAATCGCCGAGAGAGTTCGAGCAGCCGTCCGTTCCTGTGCGGCATACCTTGCCACGACGGAGCCCACCAAAGCCCAGATCGTGGCCGCCCACACCCAGCTCGTGGCGGCCTATTCCAAACATATGGCGGACGCGGATGGCGAGATGCTTGCCGAGTATGGTGCAATTGATGCCATGGAGCCCCTTCCCCAGGAGACCGTCGGGCGCGAGTTGGACACCGAGGCGGCGGCGGAGATTGACGAGCACTAGCCGTAGTAGTACTCTTTGTTTTTTTAATTAAGAGCACCGGTCTTTAATTTGTTAGAGTAATGTTTAGGTTAGCTAGCTCTGTTTAATTGCTGAACTTGCTCGATTAAGAAGTGTGGGTGTGCTGTAGTCTCCTTTGTGTACCCAAATTATGCAATGACGTGGATGACCACTGTAACCAGGGAAATTCGAACCAAAATTTTTGACGTTCAAACTCATCACACACGGGTTAAGCTATCTGAATCGTTTGTGATGTTCACATATCATACACAGTTCTGAATAAGGGACCGTGTCTGATGACACTTTGCGCGCCAGTTTTTTCGCTGAAGCGGTTCCAAAATTTTGGCTTCCGCGGAAATATCTACCTCCCCGCCCCTCCCCCTTACCAAAAGCCAGATTTCCCATGTTTCCGCCTTCCTTTCCAAGTTGAAACCTTCACTCCTTGCTTGCAGCGCCGCCTCCTCGCCGGCGACCCTCCTTCACGCTGCTCGGCCTCGCCTATCCAGGCAGGTAATCGACACCCGACCCCCATCCTCCTCTTCCTTCCACATCCCACATGCCCCGACTGCCGGCGTGACACCTTACACCCAAATCACCGACCCCTCCACCAAATAAGCGCCGCCCTAAGCCATGGTGCGCGCAGTACAACCAAGATCTCAAGGAGCATTTGGCAACGGAGAAGCAAATCGCGGCCGCACGAGCGGATGAGGTCGCGATGGCTGCCATTCGTGTCGACCCCTAGATCTTGGAGGAGCACCTCTCCGTCAAGGCCACCATCTACGCCTCGCGCGCCGACGACACGACGTCGTTGGCTTTTGGTTCAATTCTGCAATGCGATGTTCGATTCTTGTGGGTGCATTCTGTTATTGTATACCATGTGAGAAATAAATCGAATTTGGCTGTACTAAATACATGAGAAACAAATACAATTGCTATACTTCCAAGTTGTTAAGCATGCTTGGTTTGGTTAACTGTCTGATCTTCTATTAGGAGCATGTTATATTGTGCAATGTGGTGCTCAGTTAACTTTTGGTTCATTTGTTGTGGTGTTTAGTTAACTATTTTGTTTGGTTCAATTCTGCAATGCGATGTTCAATTGTTGTGGGTGCATTCTATTATTGTATACCATGTGAGGAATAAATTGAATTTGGTTGTACTAAATACATGAGAAACAAATACAATTGCTATATTTCCAAGTTGTTAAGCATGCTTGGTTTGGTTAACTGTCTGATCTTCTATTAGGAGTATGTTATATTGTGTAATGTGGTGCTCAGTTAACGTTTCGTTCATTTGTTGTGGTGTTTAGTTAACTGTTTTGTTTGGTTCAATTTTGCAATGCGATGTTCAATTCTTGTGGGTGCATTCTGTTATTGTATACCATGTGAGGAATAAATTGAATTTGGTTGTACTAAATACATGAGAAACAAGTACAATTGCCTTATTTCCAAGTTGTTAAGCATGCTTGGTTTGGTTAACTGTCTAATCTTCTATTAGGAGTATGTTATATTGTGCAATGTGGTGCTCAGTTAATGTTTGGTTCATTTGTTGTGGTGTTTAGTTAATTGCTTGGCTCAATTCTGCAATGCGATGTCCAATTGTCGTGGGTAGAATTTTGTATTGTTGTGCATGTGTGAGGAATAAATCAAATTTGGCTGCACTTAATACATGAGAAACATATACAAGTGCTATATTTCCTAGTTCTTAATCATGCTTGGTTTGGATAAATGGGTTTTCCATGTGGCTTGAATTAATCTGATGAATCTGCAATGTGCTTATTTTTCATCAACATATTTTACTGATAGCATGCGAACCCTTACTTAACCTGATGACTAACTACCTTATATGTGTTGCAGGGAAACAATGGGAAGCACTGAGGTTTACAATCGAGGTTAGCACGTGCATGGTTCGTTGTCTAATAACACATTATTGTGCAATTGCAGGAACCATTGTAATATTTAGGTTTTTAACAATTTGGTCTTGCATATGTAGGTCCTTCTGTCAGAGGTTTTGTCCGACTGTTCGACCCTTTTTGCATATGGGAAATGAGTTGTCCATGAATATCAGTCAAGTCAAGAAACTCAGAAAGATTGTTAGGATAAAGAAATTAGCGACAAAAAACAACAAGATCTTTGTCTGCACAATGAAGAAGACATCAGTTCACTACAAGATGGTACTAACTATTATACCTTGCCTTTTTTTATTCCTTTGCCCCATTTCCAATATAGAGAAGATATTTATGCACATCCTTGTTTTCAGGCCTTTCCAAAGCAGTTCACTGATGATTACCTCTCAAACCACCTGTATGGTCAGGAGGCGAGGAAGGTATTCATACAACACCCACGGTTCAATATTGAAGTGTTCCTGAAGAGGACGAAGGATGGACGATCAATCATCCACAGGCATTGGCCTAAAGTTGCAAAGGCCTTCAACATCAATGAAGGCTAAATATCCGCCTTCTCCTTCAGCAGTTTTCCAGATGAGATACATCTGTCTATGTACCATCTATGAAGCTAATTTCGAAAGGTTATAGATGTTGCATGTGAAACTTGGAGCTGGTGTAGTAGTGTAATGGGGTAGCTGAGTGCTGAAGCTATATGATGTTGTACTCTGATGTATTTCAATTATGAAAATGAAATATATTGTGTGCTTAATATGAAATGTCAATTAGATTAATAAATGGATTATTAATAATCGGATAATTAGCCTGCTAATTGGGTTTTTCTATTGCAAACGGTTATTGAGAAAACACCGTGTGTGATGCATTCAATAATGCACACAGTTTCTAGGAATAAACCGTGTTAGATTAATGAAAAATCACACGCGACATCCTCTTGAAAACTGTTTGCGTTAGGCCACCTTGCGCAAATGTTTACCACATAAGAACTATGTGTGATGGACAGCCTTTGCCACATAGTTTCTTCTACGCACTGTGTGTGATGCATTAAATAACGCAAACGATAAAATTGTTCATATCGTGTGCAATTGCAACGCTATCACAAACGATTTAATGGGGAAAATTGTGTGTGATGTACCTGTGAACGGAAATGTTTTCCTTGGAGCAACTATGTGGGATGTACATATGAATGGAAACATTTAGCGGGGACTGACTGTGTGGGATGTACTTGCGACCGAAAACAATTTCACCTGTATAATTGTATTCTTTTAGCTCTACTGTACGTATTTCTGTATTTGAGCAGTCGTCGGTCGCACACGACCTCATTTTGCCGAGCGTGTGTGCCAGGAGGGCATATCCACGACGGTTTCTGGGCCGTGTGGGAACGATCCCCCTATCGCCGTCACTCACTAGGCGATGGTTCCAAATACCGTCGCGGAAAGGGGTTAAAAACCGTTTGTATAGCACCTTGTTGTACTAGTGATACCTTGATAAAGTTTTGAAGAAGTTCAAAATGGATCAGTCAAAGAAAGGGTTCTTGCTTGTGTTACAAGGTGTGAAGTCGAGTCAGACTCAATGCCCGGCCACTACAGAAGATAGAGAGAAAATGAAAGTCATTCCCTATGCCTCAGCCATAGGTTCTATCATGTATGCAATACTGTGTACCAGACCTGATGTGTGCCTTGCTATAAGTTTAGCAGGGAGGTACCAAAGTAATCCAGGAGTGGATCACTGGACAGCGGTCAAGAACATCCTAAAATACCTGAAAAGGACTAAGGATATGTTCCTCGTTTATGGAGGTGACAAAGAGCTCATCATAAATGGTTACGTCGATGATAGCTTTGACACTGATCCGGATTACTCTAAGTTGCAAACTAGATACGTATTTATATTGAATGGTGGAGCTGTCAGTTGGTGCAGTTCCAAGCAAAGCGTCGTGGCGGGATCCACGTGTGAAGCAGAGTACATAGCTGCTTCGGAAGCAGCAAATGAAGGAGTCTGGATGGATAAGTCTGGATGAAGGAGTTCATACCCGATCTAGGTGTAATACCTAGTGCATCGGGTCCAATGAAAATCTTTTGTGACAATACTGGAGCAATTTCCTTAGCGAAGGAATCCAGATTTCACAAGAGAACTAAACACATCAAGAGATGCTTCAACTCCATCCGCGAACAAGTCAAGGAGGGAGACATAGAGATTTGCAAAATACATACGGATCTAAATGTTGCAGGCCCGTTGACTAAGCCTCTTCCACGAGCAAAACATGATCAGCACCAAGACTCCATGGGTGTTAGAATCATTACAATGTAATCTAGATTATTGACTCTAGTGCAAGTGGGAGACTGAAGGAAATATGCCCTAGAGGCAATAATAAAGTTGTTATTTATATTTCCTTATATCATGATAAATGTTTATTGTTCATGCTAGAATTGTATTAACTGGAAACTTGATACATGTGTGAATACATAGAAAAAACAAAGTGTCCCTAGTATGCCTCTACTTGACTAGCTCGTTAATCAAAGATGGTTAAGTTTCCTGACCATAGACATGTGTTGTCATTTGATGAACGTGATCACATCATTAGGAGAATGATGTGATGGACAAGACCCATTCGTTAGCTTAGCAATATGATCGTTAAGTTTTATTGCTATTGCTTTCTTCATGACTTATACATATTCCTTTGACTACGAGATTATGCAACTCCCGAATACCGGAGGAACACCTTGTGTGCTATCAAACGTCACAATGTAACTGGGTGATTATAAAGATTCTCTACAGGTGTCTCCAAAGATGTTTGTTGGGTTGGCATAGATCAAGATTAGGATTTGTCACTCCGAGTATCGAAGAGGTATCTCTGGGCCCTCTCAGTAATGCACATCGTGATAAGCCTTGCAAGCAATGTGAATAATGAGTTAGTTGCGGGATGATGCATTACAGAACGAGTAAAGAGACTTGCCGATAATGAGATTGAACTAGGTATGAGGATTCCGACGATCGAATCTCTGGCAAGTACATACCGATGACAAAGGGAATGACGTATGTTGTCATTACGGTTTGACCGATAAAGATCTTCGTAAAATATGTAGGAACCAATATGAGCATCTAGGTTCTGCTGTTGGTTATTGATCTGAGATGTGTCTCAGTCTTGTCTACGTAGTTCTCGAACCCGTAGGGTCTGCACGCTTAACGTTCGATGATGATTTGTATTATGAGTTATGTGTTTTTGGTGACCAAAGATTGTTCGGAGTCCCGGATGAGATCACGAAAATGACGAGGATTCTCGAAATGGTCTAGAGGTAAAGATTGATATATTGGATGATAGTATTCGGACACCGAAATGGTTCCGGATCGTTTTGGGTATTTTTCCGGAGTACCGAGGGGTTACCGGAACCCCCCGGGGAAGTAATGGGCCTTCATGGTCCATAGGGGAGAAAGAGAGGGGAGCCCACAGGGTGGCGCCCCCCCAAGGGAGTCCGAATTGGACAAGGGGGAGGGGGATGCGGCCCGCTTTCCTCTTTCCCTCTCCCTCTCCTTCCCTTTTCCCTCTGATGAGAAAGGAAAAAGAGGGGGGCCGAATCCTACTAGGAGTGGAGTCCTAGTAGGAATCCCCCCTGATACGTATCCATCGTATGTACTTTTCCAAACACTTTTGCCCTTGTTTTGGACTCTAACTTGCATGATTTGAATGGAACTAAACCGGACTGACGCTGTTTTCAGCAGAATTTCCATGGTGTTATTTTTGTGCAGAAATAAAAGTTCTCGGAATGACCTGAAACTTCACAGAGAATATTTTTGGAATTAACAAAAAATACTGGCGAAAGAATCAAGGCTAGGGGGCCCACACCCTTTCCACGAGGGTGGGGGGCGCGCCCCCCTGCCTCGTGGGCCACCTAGTGCTCCACCGACCTCAACTCCAACTCTATATATTCACGTTGGGGGAGAAAAAATCAGAGAGAAGGATTCATCGCGTTTTACGATACGGAGCCGCCACCAAGCCCTAATCTCTCTCGGGAGGGCTGATTTGGAGTCCGTTCTGGGCTCCGGAGAGGGGAATCTGTCGCCATCGTCATCATCAACCTTCCTCCATCACCAATTTCATGATGCTCACCGCCGTGCATGAGTAATTCCATCGTAGGCTTGTTGGACGGTGATGGGTTGGATGAGATTTACCATGTAATCGAGTTAGTTTTGTTAGGGTTTGATCCCTAGTATCCATTATGTTCTGAGATGATGTTGCTATGACTTTGCTATGCTTAATGCTTGTCACTAGGGCTCGAGTGCCATAATTTCAGATCTGAACCTATTATGTTTTCATGAATATATGTGAGTTCTTGATCCTATCTTGCAAGTCAATAGTCACCTACTATGTGTTATGATCCGGCAACCCCAAAGTGAAAATAATCGGGACCACTCCCGGTGATGACCGTTGTTTGAGGAGTTCATGTATTCACTAAGTGTTAATGCTTTGGTCCGGTACTCTATTAAAAGGATGCCTTAATATACCTTAGTTTCCAATAGGACCCCACTGCCATTGGAGGGTAGGACAAAAGATGTCATGCAAGTTCTTTTCCATAAGCACGTATAACACTAATGGAATCCACTTCTTTGCCGTCTGCCACTTCTTTGCCGTCAGTTTCTCCAAAGCACACAGCAAAGAAATAGCTGATGGCATAGGTTATTTTGCCATCAGCCGGTACTTTGCCGTCAGCTCGCGGACGGCAAAGAGTTCTTTGCCGTCAGCTGGCCTATGGCAAAGAACCTTGTGGGCCCACAAACGCAAGGCTGTGGCTAGGTCAGCTCTTTGCCGTCTGCCATTTCTTTGCCGTCCGCTGGCTGACGGCAAACAATTCTTTGCCGTCCGCTAGGCTGATGGCAAAGAGGGTAGGGGGGCCACCCGGGCACGGCGTTGAATCGCTAACCTCCCCCCGCCGTGAACGCCTGCGCTCTCTCTCTCTCACCTACCAGCCCGCCGCCGCCGCCCCGTCCCCTGTGCCCGTCGCCGCCCCTCCCCGCCGTCCTGCCGCCCGTCGCCATCCCCCTCCCGCCCGTCGCCACCCCTCCCCGCCGTCCTGCCGCCCCGTTGTTGCCCCCTCCCTCCCGTCTCCGCCGCCCTCCCGGCCCGTCGCCGCCCCTCCCTGTCGCCGACCAACCTCTTCCACCTCCCCACGGGGAGCCCCCTCTTCCACTTCCACACCCCTTTTCTTTTTTTTTCTTTTTTTCTTTTCTGTTTTAGATATTAGATATAATTTTAGATAATAAATAGTTTTAGATAGTTTACATATTAGAAAAGAAGAAGGAAAAAAAGGAAAAAGAAAAAAGGAAAAGAAGAAAAAATAAGAACAAGAATAAGAAAAGGAAGAAGAGGAGGAGGAGAAGAAAAAAGAAGAAGAAGAAGAAGAAGAAGAAGAAGAAGAAGAAGAAGAAGAAGAAGAAGAAGAAGAAGAAGAAGAAGAAGAAGAAGAAGAAGAAGAAGAAGAAGAAGAAGAAGAAGAAGAAGAAGAAGAAGAAGAAGAAGAAGAAGAAGAAGAGGAGAGGGGGCGAAGAAGAAGAGGGAAAGGGAAAGGAAGAAGAAGAAGAAGAGTTGGAGGAGGAGAAGAAAAAAGAAGAAGAAGAAGAAGAAGAAGAAGAAGAAGAAGAAGAAGAAGAAGAAGAAGAAGAAGAAGAAGAAGAAGAAGAAGAATAAAAAAGCGGAGAGGAGGAGGAGGAGATGAAGAAGAAGAAGAAGAAGAAGAAGAAGAGAAAAAGAAAAATAAGAAGAAGAAAAAGAAGAAGAAAAAGAAGAAGATGATGATGAAGAAGAAGAAGAAGAAGAAGAAGAAGAAAAGGAAGAAGAGGAAGAAGAAGAAGAAAAGGAAGAAGAAGAAAAAAGAAGAAGAGGGGAAGAAGAAGAAAAAGACACGTTTTTATACTTTCTTATTTAGGGTTCCGCCACGTTTTGCAGTTTCTTTCTTTTCTTTAGTTGAATGTTTTTATACTGCTAGCTAGTTGCCTAGTTTGCTGACCGAAAGAAGTTAAAATAGTTATTATATGAAATTCAACTAAAGTCAACATTTTTGACGACTAGTGCTACTAATAAATTCAAATAGAGCCATCATATGTCCACAAGTGCATTGCTTTTTGAATGAGAAATGATAACTTGGTGTAGTTGATTATCTTCTGCTCAAAATTTCTTATGTTATAATGTTGTATGATAATGTTGTAAGGGTACTAATTGGTCTCTTCTACTGCTTATCAGAGATGGGGGGAAGCCGCCACAGCAGACTCCGCTCTGCCACACCGGAGTACGAGTTGAATGCTTTCGAGTTCTTCAGTATCATACTTGGGACTTCAATATCATCCACGAGGATGATCCGGACTGGAGTGGGGAAGAAGAGGAGTAGAGTGGGCATCAGGCTGAGGATGACCTAGCGATGGTGGTGGCTGACCAAGGGCAAGAGATGGTGGTGGCTGACCATGGTCAAGAGATGGTGGTGGCCGAGGATGACCTAGCGATGGTGGTGCCTGTCCTGCCTGAAGATGGCCTCGCGATGGTGGTGGTGCCTGACAATGACCTCGCGTCGGTGGTGGCGCCGGCGATCCCACAGCTGGGTAACATGACCATGCCAATTGTGGTAGAAGACTACATCCCACTGCCTCCACCGCCTCGCCGCTCTTGGCGCATCAGGCTGAGGAAGGAGAAGGAGAAGAACAATGAGAACTGAACTATGTCAGGTATGTCAGATCTCCAAAATGATCTATATATACTTAGCTTTGTTTCCTCTAAAATGACATAAGTTAGCTCTAAGTTAGCTCTAATATGCTCAGTTACCTATGTTAGCTCTAATATGCTAAGTTATCTCTGCTATGCTTAGTTTCCTATAGGTTAGCTCCAAAATTACTTATGTTAGCACAAAATGACCAAGTTTACATAATAAGCTTACAGTCTTCTTCTTCTTCTTATTCTTCTTCTTCTCCAAAATGACATAAGTTAGCTCTAATATGCTTAGTTCACTCAAAATGGCATAATTAGCTAGGTTGGCTCCATTTTACCTAAGTTGGCTCTAATATGCTAAGTTATCTCTAATATGCTTAGTTTCCTATAGGTTAGCTCCAAAATTACTTATGTTAGCACAAAATGACCAAGTTTACATAATAAGCTTATAGTCTTCTTCTTCTTCTCCAAAATGACATAAGTTAGCTCTAATATGCTTAGTTTCCTATAGGTTGACTCCAAAATTACTTATGTTAGCACAAAATGACCAAGTGTACATAATAAGCTTATAGTCTTCTTCTTCTTCTTCTTCTTATTCTTCTAGTCTTCTTCTAGTATTCTTCTAGTCTTCTTCTTCTTCTTCTTCTTCTTCTACTTCTTCATTTTCCTCTAGGTTAGCTCCATTTTACTTAAGTATGCTTACTTCTTATAGTCTTATTCTTCTTCTTCATTTTCTTCTTCTTCTTATAACATCTTGTTTATCATTTTGCAGATTTGATTTAATTCACGGAAGCTTGCATGGATGGAGTGCTTCTTTTCCATTTGTGCTTTTATTTTGTATCAATGAACTTACATGGTTGGAACTTGTTATATTGATGGATGGATAACGGTGTTGGATGAACAATGTGAAACTTTTGTAATATGTAAGGATGGAACTATGTGTTGGTTATGTATGTATATATGATGAAACTTGTGTGTTGGATATGCTTGTTGTGTATATATGTATATTTGTGAATTGCTGTCAAATTGAATGAATTAAATTAAAAACAGGGCTGTACAGGCTCTTTGCCGTTAGCTAGCTGACGGCAAACATGCCACGTGGCAGCTACCTGTGATTCCTGGGACTGGCATGTTTGAGCACTTTGTCGTCTGCCAGCGGACGGCAAAGACCTTAGCCTCTTTGCCGTCCACTTGCTAACGGCAAAGCACGCCGTTAACCCCTAATGTCTCTCACCCCACCTCACTGCCGTCCATGATCTTTGCCGTCTGCTGGCCACCAACGGCGGACGGCACAACCCTTTGCCGTCAGCTTCTGTGAAGCAGACGGCAAAGAAGGCCTTTACCGGCACTAGTTCAGCCGGACAGTTTGCCGTCTGCTGGCTGACGGCAAATCGCTTTGCCGTCCGCCATACATGCCTTTGCTGTCCGCCATGGCGGACGGCAAAGAAGCTGATTCCTGTAGTGTGACTATATTCGGAATACATGCCTACATTACATTGATGAACTAGAGCTAGTTCTGTGTCACCCTATGTTATAACTATTGCATGAGGAATCGCATCCAGCATAATTCTCCATCACCGATCCAATGCCCACGAGCTTTCCACATATTGCTCTTTGCTTAGTTACTTTACCGTCACCACTATTACAATTACTACAAAACTGCTACAGTTACTTTTGCTACTGTTACCGTTACTTCCATACTACTTTGCTACTAAATACTTTGCTGCAGATATTAAGTTATCCAGGTGCGATTGAATTGACAACTCAACTGCTCATACTTGAGAATATTCTTTGGCTCCCCTTGTGTTGAATCAATAAATTTGGGTTGAATACTTACCCTCGAAAACTGTTGCGATCCCCTATACTTGTGGGTTATCAAGACTATTTTCTGGCGCCGTTGCCGGGGAGCATAGCTCTATTCTTTGAGTCACTTGGGATTTATATCTGCTGGTCACTATGAGGAACTTGAAAGACGAAAGAACTAAGATTTTCCCTCAACTACGAGGGGAGGTAAGGAACTGCCATCTAGCTCTGCACTTGATTCTCCTTCTGTTTTGAGTAAGCTTGTGACACCTAAACATGCTTCTCCTATTAATTCTGATATGTCGCATGTTATTGATGATGCCACTTCTTCTATGAATGATACTTATGATGAAACTACTTCTATGCTTGATAATACTGTGCCACTAGGTGAATTTCTGGATGAACAACTTGCTAGGGCTAGAGAGAATGAAATTATTGAAACTGATAATATTGATGAAAGTGACGATGAAGATTCTCCCCCTAGATATGAATTGCCTGTTGTGCCTGAGGGTTATGTTATGGATGAAGAAACTGCTAGAGACTTTCTTGCTTCCAATGATAGAAATGATCTTAAGAATTATTTGCTAAGCTGAAAGAAAAATCTTTGAATGCTAGAATGAAATATGACCTTGCTTTTTCTACTTCACCTATCTGTGTTACTGATAAGGATTATGATTTCTCTGTCGACCCTGAGATAATTACTTTGGTTGAATCTGATCCTTTTTATGGCTATGAATCTGAAACTGTTGTGGCACATCTTACTAAATTAAATGATATAGCCATCCTGTTCACTAATGATGAGAAAACTCGTTACTACTATATCCTTAAGTTATTTCCGTTCTCATTAAAGGGTGATGCTAAAACATGGTTTAATTCTCTTGATCCTGGCTGTGTGCGTACTCCCCAGGATATGATTTATTACTTCTCTGCTAAATATTTCCCCGCTCATAAGAAACAAGCTGCTTTAAGGGAAATATATAACTTCTTGCAAATTGAAGAAGAGAGTCTCCCACAAGCTTGGGGGGGCTTCTCCAATTACTTAATGCTTTGCCTGATCATCCTCTCAAGAAAAATGAAATACTTGATATCTTTTATAATGGACTAACCGATGCTTCTAGAGACCACCTGGATAGTGTTGCTGGTTGTGTTTTCAGGGAAAGAACTGTTGATCAAGCTGAATTGCTATTGAATAATCACTAAAAAATACACTTCTGTGATGATACGTGTTTGTCACAGTAGGTCATGTTTTCTGTCATGCATGTACATCCATGACGATTTTATGACAGAATCAAGATAGTCATACCTGTGTTGTTGTAGAAGTGTTCCATGACATTACCAAATTTATCATCACGGAAGTGTCCACTTCCATGACGATAAATCGCGCATCACAGAAGTACTTTCGTCAAGGGTGACCGACACGTGGCATCCACCGTAACGGAACGCCGTTAAGCTATCGGGTCCAGTTTTGGATCCGATAACCCGTTAACAACCCCGGCCAATGGGGATTTTCCACGTGTAAAATCATCATTGGCTGGAGGAAACACGTGTCGGCTCACCGTTGGGACAGATGTCATCCACTCATTGGACCCAAAGCGCCTATGATACATTGACACGTGGCACGGCCCAACTGAGGCCCATTCCTATGAAAAGGCCGGCCCATTTGACTTGGTCAAAAGGTGGCGGGCCAGCCCATGGCAAGCCTGATAACGGTTTGTTCGCATATAGCCCATTTACACCCCACTAACACAGGGCCCATTTATGGCCTATCCAAATTAGCCCCAGTAGCGTCATCTGGGCCGTCCAATATAATTCCAGCCTGTTTTAACTTCCGGCCCATGTATGGCCCATGACGTCTTTCGGCCCATATGAGGCCCTTTGTAACTCTCGGCCCATTAACGGCCCGTGGTAAAACTGGCCCGTAATGAACAGTGTATAACTTTATACCCATTAACGGCACGTGGTGAAACTGGCCCGTAATGAACAGTGTATCACTTCATACCCATTAACGGCCCATTATTCCATTGGGCCGTTTCCAGCCCATGTTATCTTTCGGCCTTCTCAGGGCCCATTTATTCTTGGGCTCATTTCAAGCATTCGGTTACTTACGGCCTGTTACTGTCATTTTCTGCTTGTGGGCCAAATTCAGCCCGTGGTTACAGTCGGCCCGTTTGTGGCCCGTTAATACGTTGGGCCGTTTTCATGTCAAAAAAACCTGTTGGGCTGTTTTCATAGAGTTATCAAATACGGCCTATTAACGGCCCGTTATTGTCCACGTATAGTACGGCCCATGATTGGCGAAATGATGATACGCCCCGTAGAAGGCCCATGGATCCTACGGCCCATAAAAGGCCCATGGATCGTACGGCCCGTAGAAGGCCCATGGATCCTACTGCCCGTTAGAAGGCCAATGGATCCTACGGCCCGTAGAAGGCCCATGGATCATACGGCCCGCAGGAGGCCCATGGTTACAACAGTCCGTGTGTTGCCATGATTATTTTGGCCTAGTTTCCAAAAATAGGTTATTGTGGCCACTAGAAAAACACAGAAAAGGAACTGTAGTGACTACAAGAAAACAACTAAACAAGACAATAAGGAAATAAATAAGCAAGCAATTAACGCTAGCCTATTACCGATATTACACATATTACATCCACTAGGCATCAAAGTTCGCCACCAGTGCAAATATAGGGAACAGAGCAGCATATTACATACATTGGCCGTCAAAATTGGCCACCAGTGCAAATAAACGCGGCAACAAAACAAGAGCATAACTGAAACAACTTCAGAAGAGCTCAAGAAACGTTATCCTGGGTATCCACCATGCTGGCAATAAGCTTAGCAAGCTTATTAGCTTTGTCCTGTTTGGCGCTAAAATCCTCCAACGCTTGTTGTTACACCAGAAAGTATGCATCTGAATGCTCCAGGTACTTCCGCAGTCCTTCCGCTTCTTGTCGCAGCACAACTGATCGATGTCTTTCAGCTTGTAGTTGAGACTCAAGAAACCGAAGTGATTCAGACAGTGAGTTTGAATAGCTTGTGCAAGCGTTAGTGGCCAGTAACTCGAACACTAAACCAAGACAGGACTTTGGGGTTGTCTCACTGTCTTTGAGATAGTCTTCCTTAGCTGTTTTATCAGCTTTGTTGGAGACCAACAAGGATGTGTCACTATCCTGAACCTTATCTGCATTACTTCCTTTACCATTGCTTAATAAGGCACTCTTCCCCAATATTCTGTCAGCATTCTAAAAGAAGAAACAAGCAGACACATAACAGGTTTAGCATGTACTAGTATATGAAACTCATTTCGGTGAACCAGTTCATTACTAAGGTTGACAGGATTAAGGTAAACCAGTTCGACCGAAATCATCTCATCTTTCCAGTGGCATGCTTGGTTTGCCAAGTTACTGCCTTGTTCATCAATTTTCTTCCGGAGCACGCATATGCATCGCATATCACATCTCGCATATCATACATGTTTTGCATCATGTTGCTTGTGCATTTCCCGTGATTGATTGTGGTTCCGTTGCCTGTGTTCTTGTTTTGGGTAGAGCCGGGAGACGAGTTCGTGAACGAGGAACCTGTTGAGTACGCTTACGAGGATCAAGCTTTCGACAACTCTGAGAACCTTGCAGGCAAGATGACCATACCCTCGAAATCACTTCTATCTTTGCTTTGCTAGTTGTTCGTTCTATTACCATGCTGCGCTACCTACCACTTGCTATATCATGCCTCCCATATTGCCATGTCAGCCTCTAACCATCCTTTCCTAGCAAACCGTTGTTTGGCTAAGTTACCGCTTTTGCTCAGCCCTTCTTATAGCGTTGCTAGTTGCAGGTGAAGTTGAAGTTTGTTCCATGTTGGAACATGGATATTTTGGAATATCACAATATCTCTTATTATATTAATGCATCTATATATTTGGTAAAGGGTGGAAGGCTCGGCCTTATGCCTGGTGTTTTGTTCCACTCTTGCCGCCCTAGTTTCCGTCATACCGGTATTATGTTCCTTGAGTTTGCGTTCCTTACGCGGTTGGGTGATTTATGGGACCCCTTGACAGTTCGCCTTGAATAAAACTCCTCCAGCAAGGCCCAACTTTGGTTTTACCATTTCCCACCTAAGCCTTTTTCCCTTGGGTTTTCGCGAGCCTGAGGGTCATCTTTATTTAAACCCCCGGACCAGTGCTCCTTCGAGTGCTGGCCCAAACCGAGCGATGTCCGGCGCCCCATGGGCAACCAGGGTCTATGCCAACCCGACGTCTGGCTCATCCGGTGTGCCCTGAGAACGAGATATGTGCAGCTCCTATCGGGATTGGTCGGCACATTCGGGCGGCTTTGCTGGTCTTGTTTTACCATTGTCGAAATGTCTTGTAAACCGGGATTCTGAGACTGATCGGGTCTTTCCGGGAGAAGGTTTATCCTTCGTTGACCGTGAGAGCTTATAATGGGCTAAGTTGGGACACCCCCTACAGGGTAATATCTTTCGAAAGCCGTGCCCGCGGTTATGAGGCAGATGGGAATTTGTTAATGTCCGGTTGTAGAGAACTTGTCACTTGACCCAATTAAAATACATCAACCGTGTGTGTAGCCGTGATGGTCTCTTCTCGGCGGAGTCCGGGAAGTGAACACGGTTTGAGTTATGCATGAACGTAAGTAGTTTCAGGATCACTTCTTGATCATGTCTAGCTTCGCGACGGTTGCGTTGCTTCTCTTCTCGCTCTCATTTGCGTATGTTAGCCACCATATATGCTTAGTGCCTGCTGCAGCTCCACCTCATTACACCATCCTTTCCTATAAGCTTAAATAGTCTTGATCTCGCGGGTGTGAGATTGCTGAGTCCTCGTGACTCACAGATTCTACCAAAACAGTTGCAGGTGCCGACGATGCCAGTGCAGATGACGCAACCGAGCTCAAGTGGGAGTTCGATGAGGAACGTGGTCGTTACTACGTTTCTTGTCCTGATGATCAGTAGTGGAGCCCAGTTGGGACAATCAGGGATCTAGCATTTGGGGTTATCTTATTTTCATTTCTTGGTCGTAGTCGGTCTATGTGTGTATTTTGGATGATATATGAATTATATTTATGTATTGTGTGAAGTGGCGATTGTAAGCCAACTCTCGTTATCCCATTCTTGTTCATTACATGGGATTGTGTGAAGATAACCCTTCTTGCGACAATACCACAATGCGGTTATGCCTCTAAGTCGTGCCTCGACACGTGGGAGATATAGCCGCATCGTGGGCGTTACACGCTCCAATTCAAATGGCTGATAAACAGGAAACATAGTTGAATGTAGAGACATTGTATGAGAGACAGATGCAATAGATAGTGTGGAAAAAAGAGGACATGAAATAGTTGACATGTATATTGTTGAACTAAAACGGATAGCATGACATAATTTCACATATATGATGTCTATCTAAACTGGATAGCATAGCATAACATAATTCAAAGATATGATGAATAACTAAACAGGATCGCATGACATAATTTTTTTTTGACTGGGAACTGTAGGGGAAACCCCCACAGCATATCAAAACTTTATTGATAAAAAGAGAGCCAGTACAAGCATAATGGGGGATTACAAGAGGTAATCAAAGTAAGCTAGGGGAAGAAGGAGAACTAACAAGTTAAGAGATACAGACTATTGGCCTCAAGGTGGCAGAAATGAAATCCAGCGGAGGAGATCATCTTTGTAGGCAGCTTTCACTCTATATTGCATTAAGCTGATGTCATGGATGAATGCACTTCTCCATTTATTGAATCTAGCTCTCTCATGCCTGAAGACCTTAGCGTTCCTGATGATCCAGATATTCCAGCAAGCAATGAACACCACTTCGGTAAAGAAGGGCTTCCTAAAACTCCTGCTAGCATTAATAACCAAAAGAGCCATGGAGTCACCAGATGACCAATCAATTTGCAGATAGTTCCAAACTCTGACACTAAAGTTGCAATTAAAGAATAGATGATCCCTTGTTTCCCTAGTCTGCAAAGGACAAAGGACACAGTTTACTCCATCCTCCAAATGCCAATGCCTCCTATCCACCATGTCCTTGGTGTTCAACCTGTCCATAATAAGCATCCAAGCAAAAACTTTGATTTTCATTGTACAGGAGGACTTCCAGATCCAAGCTGTCAAAGGGTTGAAAGATTCTGATGCAAAAGTATGTGAGTAAAACAACTTTGGTGAGTATCCCTTGGCGGTGCCCTTCCAAAACCAAATATCCTTGGACCCAGGTGTTCTATTGAGGCCACCCAACATGGACTGGAGAGTAGTCAGATCATCAAAAGCCTGGCTGGACAAAGGAAGGTGGAAGTGCTGGAACATATCCTGAGAGTCCAAGAACTCATGAATAGTGATCCAGGGGTCCTTAACATAGGAATAGAGCCTGGGAAATCTGAGTTGAGGGCTAGACACCTGACCATCAAGCTGCAAGTTATCTGACCACATGAGCGCAGTGTCCCCTCCATTAATCTGAACCCAAGCACACTCCCTAAAATGGTGCATGACCTTGCAAATATCCTTCCACCAGAAAGAGCCACAATCAGAAGTTCCTTGGGGGACCCTATTATGATAGTAGGTATCCCAAATTAAAGACACCCAAGGGAGATCCTTTTTATTAAGAAAGTTATTCGCATGTTTGATCAGAAGTGCAACATTCTGAGAACCAAGGTTAAGAATACCAAGGCCTCCCCTATTTTTTGGCCTGCAAATAAGGTCCCACGCAGCTAGTGAGGGGGCAGGCTGACCCCTATTCCTCCTCCAGAGGCATTGTCTCTGGATTCTCTCCAATTGTTTTAGAATTCCAGCAGGGACAACCAAACTGCAAAGGAAGAAAATGGGCATAGAGGACAGGGCAGAGTTAAGAAACTGCAGCCTTTCCCCCTGATTTAAAAAAGATGAACTAGCTGTCATTCTCCTCTCCATGCAATCAACCAATGGCATAAAATCCACCATTTTAGGCCTTGTAGTTCCTACTGGTAACCCAAGGTAGGTAAATGGCATTTTCCCAATCTGGCATCCAAATGCAGAAGCTAATTCAGTCATGACAGCAGTGTCCACATTGACGGGAATAATAAAGGATTTGTGATAGTTCACATCCAGACCAGTGGACACAGAGAAGACCCTTAGCATATCCTTCAGAGCTATAAGATGGTCCTTGTCCGCAGGCAAGATAATAAGAGTGTCATTAGCATACTGAATCACAGGGTAATCCTGATCATGACAAGGTATAGGTAAGTGAAGAATGCCCCTTCTGAACATGTCATTGATTACAGTCTGCAGGAGATCAGCAGCTAGGACAAAAAGGAGGGGAGAGACTGGATCACCCTGTCTGACACCCTTTTTACATCTGAACTTCCTACCAGGAACTCCATTAAGCAGAACAGATGAGGTACCTGTGGATAGAAGTTGCTTCATCCAAAGAATCCACTTCTCATTAAAGCCCTTATATCTCAATATTTGCACAATGGCCTCATGCTCAAGGGAGTCAAAAGCCTTTTCAAAATCCAACTTTAGAATCACAATAGGTCTCTTGGACTGGTGGCACTGGTGTAAATACTCGAAGGTCCACCCAATACAATCTTGAATTGTTCTGCTTTTTATGAAACCATACTGGTTCTTGTGGACACACTGCATAATCACCTCTTGAAACCTATTGGCTGCCATCTTAGACAAGAACTTAAGACCCATTCCTGTTAAAGAGATAGGTCTGAAGTCACCCACCTCTTCCGGGGAGGGCTTCTTAGGCACCAGAGTTATGTATGAGTCATTGATATTTTCCAGATGAGCAGTACCCTCAAAGAAAGCCTAGGCCAGTTCATAAAAATCCTGGGAAATTATGGGCCAGCACCTTTTGAAGAAGAGACCATTAAAACCATCTAGACCTGGAGCTTTATCAACTGGCATATGCTTGACAATCATGTCCATTTCCTCCTTCTCAAAAGGCTTAGTGAGAATATCTAAACCCACAACTGGTTCAATGAGGGAAGAAAGATCAAAACCCATGTTAATTCCCCTGGAAGAACCCATTCTGTTTTTGAAACAATTCCAGATAATACCCTCCATTTGTGAGTGATCAGTCACCAAAGTACCATCAGGCAATTTTAAGCTAGCTATAGAATTCCTTCGATACCTCTCCGTGGCCATAGCATGAAAGAACTTGGTGTTCTCACCACCCACTTTTATGTATCTGATAGTACATCTTTTCCTCCAATAGAGACATTGAAGGTGGAGCAATTTCTCTACATGGTTTTTAACCACTATCCTGAAATTGGATTCATGTCTGTAGAGCGCTCTATATTCCTCAAGCTCATCCAAGAGTAGGATAACATTATTGCATTTACAAATTAGAGTTTTCAGTTTGGAAATGTTCTTCTGCCATCTCTTGAGACACATTCTCAGGGACTTAAATTTGTCAGCTATCCTAGCAGTAATATGGCCCTTTCTGGATTGTTTCTGCCATGAGGAATCAACACAATCCATAAAACCCTCCAACTCCAACCAATAATTCTCAAACCTAAAGAGATTAGACTTGGGAATAGAAGTTTTGATTGTAACCATACAAGGCACATGGTCAGAAGCAGTTCTAGCAAGAGGCAGCACCTCAGTCATGGGATAGTCAGATATCCAATCAACAGAAGTGAAGAACCAGTCTAGCTGCTCAAGGAGTGGAGTATCCTGGATATTGGACCAAGTGTAGGATCTGCCTTTGATGGGCAGTTCCAAAAGGCCGAGGTGTCCAATAATCTCATTAAAGATGAACATGTCATTCAAATCGCCACCAGGTAGATTTCTGTTATCCACAGAACGTAAGAAATTAAAGTCCCCCAGTATCAGCCAATTCTCATCCACAGGAATGTTCAGGTGATACATCCAGGTTACAAAATTATCCCTAGCTTCCCCCTGACAAGGACCATAAACCACCACAAGTGTCCACCTCTCATTGTTTTGCCTAGAAACAAACTCAATCACCACTGCAAATTTTTGGACTTGCAATAAAGTCCCATCAAATATAGATGAGTTCCAAACAACTAGAATTCCACCAGAGGCCCCCAAAGAAGGAGAGAAAGCAAAGCTGTCAAATCTCTTGGGGCAAAAGCTTTTAATCACTCTGGAATAAAATGAAGCACATTTTGTTTCTTGCAGACAAGCAATAGCACAGTGACTTTCGTCAATATTTTGTCTAACAGCTCTTTGCCTAGCCTCAGAGTTTAAACCCCTGACATTCCAGCACAGGACATTCCAGTTTCTACAGTGAGTATTCATAAATAAATATCATAAACAAGTCCCCAATCCACATGACACACAATGTCAGATGCCCAAAAGCACATAATAGTTCTGAACCAACATTATTACATATCCAAGGATCTGAAAATGAAAACCAAACGCAGAAAGCAGATTTATGGGCTTGCCAAACCCAACAGAAGAAGAGCACACTATTCATTGGAGGCTTGATTTGCAGCAGCAGCAGGGTCCACCATAAGTGCATCCTCCGTGAGCAGAGTTGCATCAATCTCCAGCTCCTTGCCAATAGCTTGCAGATGACTTATGGGAGTAGGTGGAGGAGCATCTCCAAATGCAGGGTCATCAGACATCTCTGCAGAAAGGGGCTTGGCCTTGGGCTTCTTCTTCTTGGGCTGCAGAACCAGCTCATGGAAAGTGGGCTTAAACCCATCACGCTGGGCCGAACTTCTGGTACATCTTCGAACAGATGTTTCAACGAGAGGCGTTGGCGCCAGAGTTTTGCGCGGCCTCCTCGTAGGTACACGCGCAGGAGGAGAAGGGACAATAGGCGCAGCCCTCTCAGCATCATCCACAAATAACGTTCTAGCCACAGGTCGGGCAGGTTCCGGCTCCTTCCATGTCAACAGAGGAAGATCATCTTGCTGGAAAGCAAAGCCCAGTTTCTCTTGGTCAAAATGACCGGCGACAGGGGTTTAGGCAGCAGAGGTTTTGGCACCTCAAACACCACTGGAGCATTCAACAGGTTTTCAAACGATCGCCTCCATATCATTTCAGGGGGCAGAGGGGGACCAAAGGGGATCTTAACCGCAGGCTGATCTAAAACTTGGACATCAATGACAGGAGGTTGATAGACCACAATTGCCCAGTTACTAGCATCCTCCAGGTCCGGTGCAATCTCCATCAGATCATTCAGGTTCACAGGTGGAGCCCCATCAATAAGAATAATAGGTGCAGGGGGCACCTATAGTTGTACATCAGAACTTTGTTGAACCGAACTTGGGTTAGCCGAGGTATTCAACACCATGGATTCTTGATCCTCAACAGCAGGCTCCGCAGCAGGTTCCTCCCAGTTTCCCCAATTGTCCTCATGCACCTCATTATGTGCAGGTTCAGGCGGAGGTGGCGGCACATCGTTCCACCCTAGAGCTGGGAATGGAGGCAGAATAAAAGGTGGCATCTCCGGGAAGGGCACACCAGGCAGGGGATGAGGATTGCCATTGATGGGCATCCAGTCTTCATCTTGGGGCATCTGTTCAGCAAAATTGGCCCCAAGTATAAACAGAGGCGCCGTCGAAGACACCCTGGCACCACCCCAGGCAGCATAATCCATGAACACCACATCTCTTGGCACCAGAATATCTTCTGGAAAGGACGCAAAGACCAAAGTGCGCACAAGGTATGGATCCTCACTAATCCAATGATGAAACTTCCCAAATGTGTTGACCGCTGCCCGAATACTTTCCTCATTGCGAAGATCAAGCGGAATCCCCAAAAACATGAGTAGTCCCTGACGGAAACCCTGAGCACCTCTAAAAGATTCACCCTCATCGTGTTTCCGTAAATGAACAAAACGATCATTGCCAAGAGGCTGGGGCGGCATCTGAAGGAGAGAAAATCTGACTGCAGCATCCCGAAGCTCAAAAAGACCTACCGATCTAATCCAAGGCTGAGCAGACCTCACCAACACCCCATGAGCTTGCAGCCATTGAACAACTTCCTCTCTAGCAACACCAATCTGATCGGGAGGAGGGATGGGCATTACCTCAGCTAACATGAATTCCTCATGGCGGCGCACAAGTGGGGTATGTGGCGTCACAAAGGTCCGAGGCAAACGAGCATCACCGCCATCCACAATGTGATGGCCTGCCGGCACATACAGTAAGGGGTCGAGAGGGAAGTTGGCCATCGGAGGGGTACAACCCGGGCTGGAAGCAAACGGCGAGTACTCCGGCGGAGGAGGGGTCTCAGGCGGCGCGGTCGAAGGTGTTTTGGGACCAGGACTGATGGAACAGGGCGAAGCAGTTAATGCGGAAGTGCAAGAGGAGTCCAAGTTTGATAAAAGCTGTGTCAGAGAGATATTCTCGGTGGGAGCTGAGCGATCCTCGGAAGTTGCAACGTTACCGGGTTTCGGTTTCCAAACCAGACCCAAGATCCTTGCAAACTTGTTGCAATCCTTTTTACCATGCCCCACCCGCAGACAAGAGGTACAATGCAGTTTAGACGTGCACGCCGCAGCAAAATGGCCCTTAAACAAGCAAATCTGACACGTTAAAATTTCGTCCACCATACCCGATACCAAGTTATCAAAATCTTCTTCTGCTTGCTGAGAGGAAGGAATAGAAGGCCCAGAAGATAACACCGGCTCAACTTGGACCGTGGAACGTGAAGATGACGGCCCAACATGGGATGGCACGTCCACATTCAGAGAGCCAGAATTTCCGCCCTAGATAGATGGCGACCCATCCGCAGTTGTTGGAAGATCCCTAACCGTCCCAAAAGAAATGGAGGGGATAGTCGACGTCCACCGGAGTTCAGCCGGCGGCGGGGGATGGATGACCACCCTTTCATGCGCAGAAAGCGTGTACCCCGCATCCTCAACAGTTTGAATGCAATTTTATGTGGCCGGATAACGATAACCACGACAAGCAGGATAATTCTGGAACTTTGAAAATGAAAGCTTCTTGGTAGGGGCATGAGATGATCTTATTGAAGATTTACGGGGTTTGGTGTGCATAGCCAACATGCCAAGGGTAGCTCGACGTTTGGAAGGACTAACAATGATCCACTCAGCATCACATTCCAATTTCCAAAGTTTAAACTCACGGCCCCAATTTGGGCCACCATTACCCCAAAGATGAAAGAAACATTTAAAATGATCACAAGAGAAAGAACGGAGCTTGAGAATGATCATAGCCACAGCCTTGCAAGAAACTTGAAAACCAAAAACCTTATCCTTGATCATAAAAACCATGAACTCAATAGCAGAACCTCCGATGGCCGCCTCAAGTGCCGCTGCCACCGAATCCTCAGTCAAACGAAAATCGTGCCGGCCAAAAGAAATTACCATGGTGAAGAAGCCCGTGTCATCCATGGGGTGCACCGGAAAACCCGTAGATTGAAAAACCTTTTCCGCAAAAACCAGACCCTTGGAGAAGTCCAAGCCAAGGGTGGATCCATCAGCAGAACCCATGGAGATGGGTATTAGGACGTAGATCTCAGAGCGCCGGAGAGATCTAATGGAGAGGAAAGGAAATTTGGTGGCTAGGGGAGGAGATCACCGGAGGTGGTGGCGATCGCCGGGATGGGGGTGGGAGCGCCTATCATTATGTATTATGTTGCGGTTCTGCTGACTTCGCATGACATAATTCACCTACATGTTATCTAAGTAATCAGGATCGCATCATTTAATTCACATATGTGATTTATATGCTAAACAGAGGGCATTCGATATGATGTCTGAACTAAGAACATGGTGTTGAATATTGTGTATATGATGTCTAAAGTATGCAATGCAAGACACCATATGCATGATATGAGCAGTATAACCGTGCCAAGTTAGAGCATACACCTCGGTGGGGGAATAGGACTGGTCATCTGTCTCTGAATCCATCTCTGAGGAGCTATCGGGACCCAACAAGAGATCTGCTTCAACAGGTAGCACTGTCTGCTCTGAAGGCCTTGTTTTCACTCCAGATTTTTCAATCTCCCACCCGAATGGCTGATTCACAGGAAGAGTAGTTTAATGTACAAACATTGTCGACAAATGGAAATGTAATGAAGCAAAGGATGGGCAAGATATCATTCAAACATATGATGCCTGGTTAAGCAGGATGGCATTGCACATTTCACATATATTATGGCTGGCTAAAAGACATGAGACTGCATAATTCCCATATATGATATAGAAACTAAACAGGTGGCATTACAGAACATGTCTAAACTAAGCAGATGACAAATATGATGTCAAAAGTAGGCACTGCAAGCCAACATATGCATGATATGACTAACATCATCATGCCAAGGTAGAGCAAACACCTTGGGGGTAAATAGGAGTGCTCAGCGGCGTCTGAATCCGCCTCAGAACAGATATCTTCCTCTAGATTACAATCTGGAGAGGGGGGGAGGGTCTGCCATTGAACCCACCATGGAGCGATGTCTGCATGACATTGTATTGCCTCGCATAACTCTTCTCTTTTTCTCTACATGTTCAGCATGACTGTGTACAATATTTGACATGCATACGAAAAAAATATGGTGAGATTATGTAAGGAGAGCATGCAGAAATTTAGAGTGATGGTAACAACTAGTGGATGGATCCAAAAATAATGATAGCAGGCTGATGATTGCTTTAATTTAATAAAAAGACAGATGATGATTGCTTACTATTTGTTTCCCACCCAATATGAACAACATAGGCATACCCTAGGTGAACCAGATATTAGACAAAGATACTATTCATTGCTTCCTCGATATGTGCCCCGCAACTAATTTAGATCTCAAGTTTGCACATTAATTTGGACCTGACTTGGAGTCCAAGAGGTGAACAGGATGATAAAGTAGCAGGTAATTTTAAGCAATGCATAACATAAGCAGAAACAAATGAGTGTGACCTCTCTTGTGGACCCGTGTACTCCTCAGGTTCATCTGCTGATTCGATGATGGTGATGCCGTTGCGTTGGGTGCCGGTGGCAGGGAAGGAGATCTGAGGCGGCGAAAGACGGTCAGGAGTCATGATGTCTGGTTTGGTGGATGTTTCTGTCGATGGAGCAGCTCAGGTGAGGTGGACGACATCGCGGCAGGAGTAGGACAAACCACACAAAGTTCCCTTTGACACCTACCTGTAACTTAAGTAATTCTGTAAGGGCTCATTTGTCTTGCATGATTCTAAAAACGCAGGCATAGGAAAAACACCGGAATAGGATAGGAATGCACATGGTAAACAGAGCATTTGTAAACACGGGATTTCTGTCAACTTGGGTGTTTGGTTTACAGGAATTGGAAGAGCAGAGGAATGCCAAGAAACATGGCCAAAATAAAGTGAAACCATACAAAAGCTTGTATAGTTAGAATGTTATTCTGCCACTAATGCACTTTGTCTTGTTTTCATGCATAGGATTTTGAAAAGTAGGTCCAGGTGGATGTTTTGCTTCATTCCTTTCAACAAAATGCATGAATAATTGAATAGTTGAGTGCCATTGGAAAATTCCCTACTGATATGTTTTTCCATTGAACCAAAATAGCCCTAATGGATCGACATGAATGTATAGTAATAAGTGATTCAACAAGTGTACAACCTCTTTGCCGTAGCTGTGTCGACCTCAGCATCATTGGGTTGGTCGCTGAAGCATTTGAGGCAGAGGTGGCTGTCGGAGGTGTGGAGGAAGATCTGAGGAATCTGTAGACGGCGTCCAGGGCACTGCTCCGTTGTGATGAATCATTATGTCGTTGGAGCAGCTCCGGTGAGCCGTAAGACGTCAAGGCTGAAGCAGCACAAGATAGACATCGTCAATCTCAAGTGGGATTCTAATAGCATCTCCAATAGATGATGTAAAATAGATGTAAAATTTACATCACCAAAAACCACCTGACTACAACAGATGAGGTAAAAACTGTTGACTCTAAACTTAACTGTCAAAACTGAAATTTACTGTGGAATCTGAATGTTACTGCGAAACTGAACGCAATGGTAGCAGAGAGGCACTTGACATGTAGTTTAGGGAGGGCCTGCAGTTCATCTTCAACCTGCACCCCCCTGAGCCGCCAGCCACCAACGGCCGAACCGCCGGCCCCAGCGTCGCCTCACCGCCCTGAAACAACTCCCAACCGCCAGTCCGCCGCCGCCCCGGCCAGCACTCTAGGCCCCCCGCCCCACCCTGAACCCTAAGATAGATAGTGGGGTACCTCTCCGGCGAGCCCCCGTCCCCGCTGCGGGTGGTTCTTCCTTAACTCCGGCGAGCCCCCCCCCCCCCCACTCCCTGAAAATCGACTGACCCAAAAGTCGATTCAGTTGACTGAAGTGTAGCTAAATCGGAGCAGAGCAGCAGCACGAGTGAGGGGGAGAGCAGCAGCAGCAGCGTGAGCAAGCGAGCGAGAGTCGGAGCAGCAGCAGCTGGGCGAGCGAGAGACGGAGCAGCAGCAGCAGCGCGAGCGAGCGAGCGAGAGCCGGAGCAGCAGCAGCAGATCCGGTTGGTATGGACGCCGCCGAAGGGGCCTCGCACTGGGGGAGAGCCGCCGTGGAGATGTCGCCCACAGCGCCGGCTTTAAGTTAGCCGCTCCATGGGGGTGAGGGATGGAGCACTGTCGGCGCCGGGAGGTCGAGTTAAGGAGAAGGTGCGATGCGATGAGTGTACAACCTCTTTGGTGGCGCCGAGTAGGCCTCGGCTTCATCCGAGGAGTCGGTGAGGATGCTGCGGTTCCGGTGGAGCAGCTTAAGGCGGCACTGTGGGGATGAAGCAGCCGCGATAGATGAGGCGATCGTCGGAGCAGCTCCTCGGAGGTGGAGGACGGGGCGGCTGAACCGGCAGGACGACGAGATGGACGACGGATCCTCATCCGGGGAGGTGGACGAGGGACTTCGAGCTGTTGCGGTGGACAACGTCGTCGGGGAAGAGGCTCCAGCTGGGCAGCGGTGAGGTGGCGGACGGAGGAGGGTGGGGTTTCGCGGCTGGAGCGGAGAGGTTATGGCGGCCTCGGATTTCGAATGGCAAAATGGAGGCGATGGGAGGGGGTGAACCATGACTTAGGGACGCGCTTGTCCAAAATGTACGGTGTGTTACAAAAGTACCCCCCACCGATTTGAACTAGTGGCCCTTTCGGCTCAGGGTTAGAAGGGGGATTTCGCGTGTCGGGATTTGGCAGCTAGAGGGAGTTTTCGTGCGGGTAGTAATTTCGGGATAGCAAGGCGCGGGTTGTGAAGGCGCCAGTTTTGGGAGCACGATATCTGAATTTTCGGTATATAACAAGGCGCGGGTTGAATTTTAGGGACAAGCCTAACGTGTAATATTGTACTTGTATGTACCAAATCAATTCGTACTTCCCTCAACCAAAAAGAAAATGAAAAAATAAAACTATTCACACCACACAAAGAGAGTGTCTTGCCCCGTTTTACTATAAAAATGATACTCAAAGCTACTCCCTCCTTCCATCTATACAGGGCCTAATGCGTTTTTCGATGCTAACTTTGACCAAATATTAGAGCAATAATATATGACATGCAACTTACACAAAGCACACCGTTAAATTCGTTTGTGAAAGGTTCTTTCAATGATATAATTTTCACATTGTGCATCTCATGTACTATTAATCTTATCAATAGTCAAAGGCGGTCTTAAAAAACGCATTACGCCCTATATAGATGGAAGGAGGGAGTATGAATCCTGTTATGTCCAATTAAATTTTTTCGCTTGCTGTATAATGCATGTAACCTACTCATACCAACATTTTAGTGCATTCCAAATGTCTATACTACCACTGCAATTCGAACTGAATTTGAATCCGTTTCTCTATGTCAATAAGAATCTACAATCATGATTGTTGCCAACTTCAACCATCATTCGTGAAGTACCTTAATAACACACCACATGATTACTATAGAGATAGATATGAACTATGTGTACTACATGAACTCGAATTCTATTTTTTGAATACACTTGATGTTGATTCCAAATAATAGTACATTTGATGTACTAACTATATATTCATAATCTAAACCATGTTCCATACGTACACCGTGTTTATCACACATAGTATAGTGCCCCACCCCCTACATTATGACAAGTATTTAGACCTGAGCTGCAAAAGCCACACATTAGCCCAAATTATGATCAATGTTCTATATATTATACGTAGTACTAGCAAGATGCACATGCGTTCCACAGAACATCAACATGATCAAGGGGAGGCCTAATTTGCAAATATGGAGAGGGGTGTGGGTATCTTTTTTCAAAATTGCCATAGTTTCCTTCCTATCCGTCAGATATAAATCGGACAGCCTATATTGCAGGATGGCAGGCACACCATCATCAACAACTCCATTTTTTTATAAGAGTAGAGATAAAATATATTATATGTAGTATAACATGTTCATAACCACACCATGTGTATCACCGTTATATATATTCACACATGCGTCGGTTTAAAACACTATGATAAATTCTTCAAATATCCAAATTTGCTTTTTATAATGAAGTATGATCTCTATTCATCTTTTACACCCACACAATCCTCTTGTCTTTGTAGCTAGCGCTAACTTTCTCTCGTGCATGCACACGCCCGCATCCCTCTCACCCTCCCTCAGCATTCTCTAGCTCCATCGCGCAAATTCGTCTTTTCACTTTAGGTCGTTCACCCACTGTGTGTGTAGGCCCCCCAGCTCCTTCTTTACGGCACACATCGATCGATATGCCTCTCTAGCCAGGTGTGCCTAGCACAAACACAAGCTTCCCCTCTTCTCTTATCACCATCCATGCCTCACTCCCACCACTCTTTTCATCGATCTCGTACTCGCACACTCCTTCCCCCTCGATATAGTATGACTCTCGCACCACCTCCTAGATGCATCCCTCTCTCTCTATCCTTCTCCTCGTGCCTCATTTGCTTCTAACACACATGCATGTATACCGATCGATCTCCCAACATATACCTAGGTCGACTTTAACTATTCCCCCCATCGATCGACGTACCTCACAAGTTATGTCTCTCCTTTCTCTGACAAAGGATGATTGATCCTCCTATGTAGTTATGTCTGCTTACCACAGCCATATCGTCCCCCCTCATCATTCGTGCATGCCTCCTGACCCGTCTCTCACATGCATGTGCACAGACAAGCAGCCATCCCCTCTCTTATTGATATTGCAGGCGTGCCCTCCGGTTGTCTAGCAAGCCTATCCCACCATTTGTTAGAAGCAACTCCACTACCACCCCCTCCAACACTCTAGCTCTGTCTCCCTCCCAACCTTATTCCTCTCCTACACATATGCATGGATGCCGATCGATCTCCCTTGATACATGAGGTAGATCGATCTCCCTTAATACATGAGGTAGGCCTCTCTCCTCCTCCACACATATACCAGCCACTGTACCTCTATAGTTAATTAGGCCTCCCTCCCTCCCCCCCCACCACACACCGATAGTCGAGCGCTGTAGGTAGGTATCCATGCCACAGAGACAAACTGCACCTATCCCCTCTCATGTTCCAGTAGGCCAGCCACTCTATATCTTTGACGTGGGCACACACAAATTCGATGGCACTCTTTATTGATCGCGCGTGCACACACACACACATCATCCCTCTCTTCGATTCTATGGACACCTCAAGCCAATGATACCTCCACTCTCTTCTCGTGCATCGCCCCCTCTATATATATATATGATATATCCAAGTCTCCATTTCACACACATTGCGTATGTTACATTTTTTGATTGACCCCCCCCCCCAAAAAACTCTCACGAACCCACACACTATATCTCTCTACGTTTGTATCTCTCTCACACAACCCCACGTAGGTGGTGTACGTATACAAGAAGAGAATAGGTGCACCGTGCACGTACTCACGCTTCGTGCCCAACCACACCCGCGCGGGTACACGGTGGAGCTCATTTCTGTACGAAATGGCAGCCCACGTGCTAATTCGAACGCGTGTAGCGGTTGTTTACCTACGGAGGTCGTGTACCACGCGTGCACGAAACAAAGTTCGACTTGATGCGTCCGCGCGTTATTTTTAAATAAAGTTATATCGCTCAATGGCACGTACACAGAATATAAAACGATTTTTATGGAGAAAAAGGTAGTCCGCTCCACTATATACAATGGAGCCTGCCTGCCTAGTTTGTCTCTCTTCAGAGTATCTCACACAAGGCTGCGGTGGCGTCTATCTCTCTCTCTCTCACCATTGGTCACTGATCCGGCCGCATCCCGTCCGCCGGCGGAAAGGGAGGACGTGCATCGTTTCTCCGTTCGACGGTGCCGAGGCAGCACGTCCCGATCTGCGGTACACGCTGTTCTCTCTGACCAAGCTCCGGCGCGGTAGGGCCTACGCCACCTGCTCGCTGCCGCAGTATGGGAAGATTCCGCCCGCCGCCGCTCACCTAGTTACATCCCGACGACCTCCAGGTTTCCCCTCCGGCCTTGCTCCACTACCCGTCTTCCCGCGTCGCTGCATGTGGATCTTCCATAGTTCTTTGCCCAATACGTAGCTCGTCTGGCGTACTTTCCATATTGCAATCTCGTCCTCACACCGTTTTAGACAAATAGAAGCGTGTTCTTATCTTCCCTTAGGACAAGGAATATGCTTATTTTTTGTCGTCGCATGTGTCATCAACTGTTATTGGCCAGTAATTGTTTCCTTTCTACCTCTTTTTTTGCAAACAGGGCTATCCAATTCACCTCGTTGCTATTGCGACCTTTTGCTGAACTGCACAAATCACTTTTTTCTTAAGAGTGTTTTGTGCAGTTCTACCAAAATGTCACACGGGCAACGTCTCTACATTTCAGTGCGACTGCACAAAGGGAGATGGGTTTTGCTCTATCCTCCTCATCCAACTCCGAGCCTAATCTTCTCCAACTAGTTAGTCTTAAGAGAGACTGCAAAGGTGACCGGCTTCTGTTTGTGTGTTTATTGTTTCATCAGCTGTCCTCTATTATCGTAATCACACTTAATATCTTTGGAACAGGTACGCTCAGCTCTATTTTAGTGGAACTGCACAAAATGATCGGAAGTTGCATGCTCCAGACAGCTACTTTTTTCCCAACATGCCTTGCTGATTTAGACAGAGCTGGGGGGACGTTGCTGCCAATGAAAGCATGGATCAATTTTAATTTAACACCTTCTCACAACTTTGTCTTCAGTTGTGATGTAAATATTAGCTCTGATCTGCTAATAATTGAGATGCATTAGCAAGGAAGTTAGTTTTTTATTGTTTCCGAAAGAGCATCGATGGCAAGACACACAAAACAAAAGCTGAAAGCTCACACCATTGTACAATTTCATGTCGCTGGAAAATTATTTGTATATTACGTCAATTATGTAAAGAAATGTTGGAAGCTTGATAGCATTGCCAGAAGCCTCTTCGGCATCCGGGTCCATGTGCCATGCACAAAATTATACTCCTTCGTTCCTAAATATTTTTCTTTTTACAAATTTCAAATGGGCATATTTTAGAGTGTAGATTCACTCATTTTGCTTCGTATGTGTACTCCCTCCATTCCTAAATATTTGTCTTTCTAGAGATTTCAACAAGTGACTACATACGGAGAAAAATGAGTGAATCTACACTCTAAAATATGTCTATATACATCTGTATGTAGTAGTCCATTTGAATCTCTAAAAATACAAATATTTGAGTAGTCACTTGTTGAAATCTCTAGAAAGACAAATACTCCAGAGTATATTTAAGAACCAAGGGGGTAGTGCACAGCCGCATGGGAGACTCAGCCCGGTCGTTGCGTCGCTTTAATAGTGAGTAATGAGAAGTCAAATCATAAGCCCCAGCTTTCCCACTATAAGTTGCTCGGAAGAAGCAACCATCAATACGCTCTTCCTTGAATCCGCTCATACTACTCCATCCGTCACTGTTTATAGAGCGCGCTTCAGAAAAAGAAAAAAATCTCTGGGACCAAGACGACTAGCGATCGGCCTGAAAAATAGCATTGGTAGTTATAGCACGGCGTCCATTACTAGAGGAAATAATGCGTACACACATGCATGCAGTGCTTCCACCCCGGGTACACACATGCATGCACTTACTCCACTCCGTAGTACATCGAGAGAAAATTGTGGACTTGATTGCGGTTACTGTCGGTGTCAAAACCGGCGGATCTCGGGTAGGGGGTCCCGAACTGTGTGTCTAGGATCGATGGTAACAGGAGACAGGGGACACGATGTTTACCCAGGTTCGGGCCCTCTCTATGGAGGTAATACCCTACTTCCTGCTTGATTGATCTTGATGAATATGAGTGTTACAAGAGTTGATCTACCACGAGATCGTAATGGCTAAACCCTAGAAGTCTAGCCTGTATGACTATGGTAATGAATATATCTCTATCCGGACTAACCCCTCTGGTTTATATAGACACCGGGGGGGATCTAGGGTTACATAGAGTCGGTTACATAAGAAGGAATCTTCATGGTCGGTCGCCAACCTTGCCTTCCACGCCAAGGAGAGTCCTATCCGGACACGGGTACAGTCTTCGGCCTTCACGTCTTCACAGCCCATCAGTCCAGCCCATGGATAATAGGCCGGCCGCCCGAGGACCCCTTAGTCCAGGACTCCCTCTGTAGCCCCCGAACCAGTCTTCAATAGCGAGGTGTCCGGCACACAAATTGTCTTCGGCATTGCAAGGCGGGTTCCTTCTTTAATGATTTCCAAGTAGTGTATTCGACCGTAGGTTCAATGTCTCCCCTCGACTTCTGCGCGTTTAATAACCTCGTCCTCCACGTGTCGAGCGAATGCGGAGGGTCAGGGTATTTTTGCAAATAACACCCCGTTTGAGTCAGGAAGAGCGCCTATTTAAAGAGATCGGATCTTGGATCCATTCAACATCTCGCGGAGAAAAATCCCGAAGACTACTAGGAGAAGCCATTCCAACATGGCCAGCATTCCCAGTTCCTCCTTCGACTCAGAGAGAGGCGAGTGGGAGAAGTGCTCAGTGGCCTACAGCCAACCACAGAAGCTGCAAATGCAGGGATTCCTCCCCCCTGCAGATCTGGTCCCTGTTCAAGCAGGGCAGGCCTCCCTTAATGGTGAGACTCAGGCGGAGGATTTTCCCAATCCATCCGGGGGAACGAGTTTGTTTCAGCCCTTATCTGTTAAGGGGCGTCGGGTTTCCAATCCATCCGTTCCTCCGGGGGCTTCTGGAGTACTATGGCCTTCAGCTGCACAATTTTACCCCGGCCTCCATTTTGCACATTGCGGGCTATGTCGCGTTGTGCAAACCGTTTCTAGGCATTGAGGCCCATTTCAAACTGTGGAGAAAGTTGTTCTGCCTTGTAACCACCAGGGGTCAATATTTGAAGTGGGCGGAGCCGAAGTATGGCGCGTCGCCGACACCAGATACCTGTCCGGCACACCAAGGAAGGCATCCGAAGAATGGCCTTCTGAATGGTTCTATATAGAAGACGTCGCTCTTCCTGACCCAGTTCGCAGGGGTCTACCGGAATTTGCAAGTGTTCCCCTGAAGAAACGTCACAGCTGGCGTCCCCGAAGTCTTGAAGAAGAGGACAGTGTGGAAGTTTGTCAGCTCCTGGGCAAGATAAGGATGCTTTCCCAGTCCGGTTTTACAATAGTGGAGGTAATGGCGACCTCCATAGCGCGGGGGGTTCAGCCACTTCAATACAGAGGGCTCCCAATGTGGCACTACAATGGGGAGGATGACGCCTCCTGCTGTGGTCGGAAAGGTCCGGACACCCCCGCTGCTTTAGCCAAGATACTGGCCGAGCTATTCAAAGGGGAGGAAGAAGAATTTCTCCGCATTAATCAGAGAGAAGGGTACTCCATGTACAACCCTCCCAGCTGGGTGAGTCCTAACCTCTTTGCTTTTATTCATTCAGCTCTTGTAGCCATCTTTAATGAATTCCCTATCCGCTTATTTTGAAACAGCACTGGCAGAAGGTAACCGAGGGGCTTAGTAGCCCTGCCCCACAGCCGGAGAACCACAACCGGGAGCTTGATCCTAGGTTCAAAGAGGACCCGGACATATTCTTGGTACTCGCGGAAAGGGTGTTTTACCAGGCTAGCTATGACGGCACAGAAGTGGCCATCATTGCCGATTATCCTGGTCTTCTTCCAGCTTCCCACATAAGTAATCAGGAGAAATCCCCCTCGAAAGTGTTTCCTTGCCCTGCCTCACCCACCGCACTGTCTCATGCTTCAAGGGGAGGCGTTCGGCACGTCATGCTATGCCAGGGATGGCTCCAAAAAGAGCGGCTACCGCACCGAGCAAGGCCTCGAAAAGGAAGGTCAGCGAAGACAAGGCCGGTCCTTCGTCGAAGAGGTATGGATTTGAAGATATGTTTTGGCAGTCATACCCAACCGTAATTGTTATGTTGGTCCTGTATCAGGAAAATGGTTCGCCGGACTATGTCCGGGGATTCGGCCGGTCGCACTCCCCTCAACCGGGATTTAGATCCCATCGGAGGGGTGGGGGCCGCTATGGGGACAACACTGGACTGTCCTTCAGCTGAGGGTTCGGAAGATATGTCCGTTACCAACTCGGAAGTAGAGAGCGCCATGAATCATCGATGCTGCCGGGCTGTCTTACGAGACCCCAAGTTCTCGGGAGAGGCATTCAATGCTTTCTGTTCGGCCGACGCATACATCCGAGCTGCTCGAGATGGGCTTAGAAAAGCCACAAAGCAACATTTGACAGATGTGCAGGTAATTATTTCTTTGTCCGAAAAGGGTAACCGTATGCCCGTAGCCCCCGAGACTGGAAGCAGTTGGTACAACTGATTTGAGGATTGTTGTATAACCAGGTCCTTACAGAGAAGAATGGCCTGCTAGGCCAAGAGCTGGAGCAGTGTCGGGCGCAGCTGAGTGCCGCTACCGCCGAGCTTGAAAACTTCAAGAAGGCGTCATCTAGTAACATTCCCCTCTATCGAGGAACAATAAGTGTATACCAACTGTACTAATACTGTTGCTTATCGCGTAATAGGATCGCCCGATCAACTTGAAGAGAAGTTGAAGATCACCCAAGAGGGGGAAAAGAGGCGAAAAGGAGCAGTCAAATCACACAGTAAGTTAGTCGGAAGAAGCAACCATCATTTCACTCTTCAATGACACGTACGCAATATAAAATGGTTGATATGGAGAGAAAAAGAAAACCACTATATATACACTAGCAGGAGCCTAAGCTACAAGCCTGCTTGCTTGGGTTACTCTCTTCACAAGCATAGAAGGACGGTGGCCACACCGCTGGTCACATATCCGGCCTGATCCTGCAGCTGGGGGAAGGGAACAATGTTCTGCGTAGACGTGGTCGACATCGGCGAGGGAGAAAATCCACAGTCGGTGCGTCCCAATCGGGGGTCACTGCGGTATGGGCCGATGCCGCGTCCCAACCGCCCTTCTAGCTACAGCCCGACGTCCCAGGTAGTCCATCTTCCTTTTGGAGCCGGCTTGCTCCACTGCCGCAGCTCCCCACGTAGCTCCATCTCCATGTCAATCTGTCTCTGCTTCTACCGGCTTCTACTTGTGATGAGTTTATGTCTCATGAACTAGTGCCAGTACTATTATTCCAATCACACTTGTTCAATATCTTTGCCATCAGGGATGCTCAGCTCGAATTTAGTGGAACTGCACAAAAGCATCGTATGATCCGAGGGTGCCAGCCGTGTTTCCTTCGACAGGTTCTACCTGGCCAGGAAATTAAATCCTGTTTAGGGTTTAGGGTTTAAGTCGTAGTGACCCCATCAGTAGTTTTTCTTTCGTACACGCTCTCACAACTTTTGTCTTTAGTTGTGAAGTAAATATTGGCTATGATCTGTGAATCATTGAAATGCATCAGCATGCGTATTAGTTTTCCTTTGTATTTGATGGAATGTTGTAACGGGGCAACCTTGGAGTAGGAATGAAAATGGAGTGGAAAGTTTCCGTTTTTCTGGAGAAAAAATGGAAACGGAGAGAAACCAACGTTTCATTTCGTTGGATCGCGCCATCGAACAAAACCAACGTTTAAATCACGTCTGTCGCGTTCGTGTCTCACCCTCCTCCACGGCTCGACCCCACATGGTCGCTCGGCATGCCACTCACCGCAAACCGAGTATACGATAACTTTCCCGCCTGCTTGTCGATGGATCGCGCCATGGAGTACTAGTACTACTGGAAGAGATTGACGAGTTGGGGGAGGACAGCTAGCTGTAGCACGGACTCCCAAGAACTTTTTACATGCATGTTGTGGCCGGCTATTGCGACCTTTGAACGTGGAGCAGTCGCGTGCACCAGGAAGCGGCGCGGGCGGCGCTCTCTCGGCCGGCGCGCCGCTTCAATGCCGGCGCCAGTGAGAGGTCGCGTCCGCTCTGGCCAGGCATGAATGCGGCACTGACCGTTTCGGGCGGGAAGCACGCGCGGGTGATGAAGAGGGTTCGGGTTGGTCAGGAGCGGCCGTGGCAGCGGTCCGGACGCCCGCAAACAAGAGATGATGTACGTTAATATTGCTGCGTATATAATTAACAACGTAAATAATGTGCGAGTTGGACAAATATGATTGGAGATGGAGATGGAAATGGAATTTTACGTAAACACGGATATGCATGTCTATGTCTATGTGTGTGTGCGCGATGACTCTCACGACCTGGAAGCGGGGACGTGTTTTTGATCGAGTTTTCTTTCTTGGTACGTTAAAAAATTGTCCGCCAGTTTTCGTTTCTTTTTTTCGGGAACACGCGTATTCTATTTAAAACCACTGCTATGGAGAGATTGTTTTACTCCATTATAGCCTCTTGTTTGATAGAGTTTCTCGCGTCTCGCTCTCTCACCCTCTCCATATCAAAACAAGATGACAGTGTCCACACTATCTCTCTCCTCATCGGTGGTCACAGATCCGGCCGAATCCCGTCCGCTGCGGGAGGTGAGGAGGTGCAACGTTGACGTTGTCGCCGTCGGCGATGGAGGAAGCCGATGCGCACCGTCCTCTCGGAGCCGGCGCTGGCCCGGACGAAGGTCCTCCGCACCCTTGTTCGCTGCCGTCGTGTGGGTAGATCCTGCCCGCCTGCCTAAGCGACATCTCGCCCACCTGAGGTATAACTTCTTGTACTGGTCCAGCTCCCCAGGTTGCTGCATGCGGATTTTCTTCTATGCGTCTACTCCCCAGCTCCCCATCTATAGTAGCTAGGGTTCGTCGACTGGTCCAACATCACCTACTATTATAGAGGAAATGCCACTCGAAAAGTTGTCCTGATTTATGCCTCGGTGGAGGTATACATGTTGTTTCGACAAAAAGTACATGGTGGTTGTGCTGTCATTGTCCATATGCTCCTATTGCTGCTGCTAATCTAATACTATCACTGGTTAAATGAACAAATGCTTTTTTTCTCGGGTATCCTGGTTTAGTTCCCATCAAGATAATCATGATGCTTCTGTTTGTTGGTGTACTTTTCATAATTCTTATTGACAATTGAGATGTCGTTGTTAATCTTGTAAAACAAAGTAACAACACTATATCCTTTTTTATATTTTTGGAAACAGCGATGCGTATCTCCATACCTGGGCATGTCTTCCTCAATTTTAGTGGAACTGCACAAAATTGGATGGCCATTGTTGTTCCGCCTCACTGTCCTCTGCCACGTGGTTCTTCCTTCCTCGAGCTTGATTATTGAGAAGAAACAGACCACAGTGAGGATTTGTCGAACTTCATAGGTGCCTCACCCAAACTTGATGCCAAATGGATGATGCATCACGACGATGACCTATCGATGCTCATGGTTGAGCCTCATGGTTGTGTCGGCTGGTGAAACTGATCGATTTTCAATGAAAAACAAGTTGTCTTCCATCAGTGCTCTTTGCTTGTTACCCACAAAAATGATATCCTTCGTCAGTTCACCTTGGTTGCATTGGAGACGCAGTCGTCTTTCACGTTGGTGCAATTTTATCACACAATTGGCTATGAACCAAATGTTTCCTCGAAGAAGGATCGACGTTGGTACTAAGAGCATAAGTTTTGTATTGATTTCTAAGCCTTCTCACAACTTTGTCTCCAGCTCCCCTGTAATTTTATTTGTCCAGCTATTAACTTTGATTAAAAAACGGTGTGGACTAAAAACCCGGATGGACATAGTAGCCCTCCATTTTTATTTACTCTGCATATTAGATTTGACTGAAGTCAAACTTTGTAAAGTTTGACCAAGTTTAGGCCGAACACAACAAACCATAATTATTAGAGAGGGCAAACTGTACATACTCTCAAACCTTTCCGATAATTGAAATTAAAATTCTTTATTTGTACACACTCTCACACGTTTTCGATAATTTGGCGCATGTGTGGTTGTTCACTTAAGGGAGGGTAGTGTACCGCACGTGAAGGACAGGAAGTGCGACCAGGACGCGTGGATCGTTAGTTCATCGAAAGTACTCCCTCTGTTCGTAAATATTTGTATTTCAAGTGGTTTGAAATGGACTACCACATACGGATGTATATAGACATTTTTTACAGTGTAGATTCACTCATTTTGCTCCGTATGTAGTCATTTGTTAAAATCTCTAGAAAGACAAATATTTAGGAACAGAGGGAGTAGTAGTTTTCTTCACTGGTACGTTAAATAAAGAGTTTCATTCCGAACTTACACAATTTAAAACGATTGTTATGGAGAGAATAAGAAAACCACTCCACTATATATTAGTCGTATACACGAGTACTATATGGACGCAGCTTCATTGACTTTAGTGCACCTACCTTTGGGTTTATGACAGGTGGGCCCAAAATGTGGCTGGCCTACCTGTCATACAGCCAAAAGCAGGTGCAGTTAAGGCACCGGAGCTCAGTCCATACTACAGCTGGAGCCTCAGCGTTTGTTCGCTAGGGTTTGCACTCTCCACACTCTTGCCGCACTATATATATATATACACACACGCTGGAGGCTCAACGTTCCTTTGCTAGGGTTTGCTATATTCACAGTCTCTCACCCTCTTCACCAGATCTAAACAAGACTACGTTGTGGCCTCTATCTCTCTCACCCCCCTCACAGCTGGCGTAGGAGGCGTCCGGATCCCGTCACACCGGGAAGGGGAGGAGGTGCAGCGTTCACTCTATCGCCTTCGGCGAGGGAGGCAATCCACGGCCGGCTACGCTTTTCTCTTTCACCCAGTGCCTGTGCGGGAGGGCCACCGACCCCTTCTTCCTCGTTGCCGTACGTAGTGTGGGCAGATCCGACCTCCCGCCGCACGCCTTGCCATATCTCGACGACCCTAAGGTATAAGTTTCTTTGAAACCGTCATTGGTCTAGCTGCATGCGGATCTTTTTCGATTCTGTAGTCGAATCTAGGTCTTGGTTCAAAGAGGAAAGAAGGGTGCGGTGGGGTGGAGCATGAATCTAGGACGTGGTTCAATGAGGAAATGAGGGAGGGAAAGTAGTATAGACTAGCTATCCAGCCGCTTTGTTGGTCGAAAAGGGAAAAAGGGGGTAACCCAGTACACACATCTGTAAGGAACCGAACTCTTTGTTGAAAAGGGAAAGAAACTGGGGGGTCGGGTAGTTTGTGCGGGACTAGATTTGCTGCCCTCACATAGGAAAAGGTTTCAAAGAGAACAAATATGGGACCAACGCAGATATGCTGCTTGGCTACATACTTTGCATCACCCATTTATACGTGTGGACGCACATGGTGCTGGCATGTCCCATGTCCCATCCACATGATCGTGCAGTGTGTTTTGACATGTTGTGCTACTTGTATTGGTATTGTTTTAAATAAATGTTGAATTGAAGCTATTGTATTGCTCTCTTTTCCCATTAAGTAGGGAACAAAAATGGTACCAACCCAGACATGATGCTTGTTGCTTTGTTACAACAAACTCTGCATCACCCCCTTTATAAGTAGATGGAAGCACATGGTGTTGTTGCGCCCACTCCCCCTGGAACTATTTATGCTTTTTCTTAATCTAATGCTGATGGTAAAATTAAGCAATGCCACTCTCAGAATTAACTACTGAACTATTTTAAGAGAATTTCTCTGTTAATATGAATCAATGCAACCGTTTTAGAAATGCTACTGTCCTATACTTTGTTTTCCATCAAGGTAAGGTAGATGCTTCTTTTTGTGGCCGCATGTTTCATCCTCCTTTATTGGCAGTAATTGTGTCCTTTTTTGCCTCTGTTAAATCAGGGATATCTATTCAACTTGTTGCTATAGCAAACTTAAATGTCACACCGGTGACTTTACTTGATTTCAGTGCAACTGCACAAAACGAGATTGGATTTCCTATTCGTGTTGGCAGATTCGTACGTGATCTTGTGTGCGTCATGATAGGTTGGTACTTGCCTTCATCCACATGATCGTGTAGTGTGTTTTGAGATGTTGTGCTTCTTGTATTGGTATTGTTTTAAATAAATGTTGAATTGAAGCTATTGTATTGCTGTCTTTTCCCATTAAGTAGTGAACAAAAATGGGACCAACCCAGCCATTATGCTTGTTGCTTTGTTACAACAAACTCTGCATCACCCCCTTTATAAGTAGATGGAAGCACATGTTGTTGTTGCGCCCACTCTCCCCTGGAACTGTTTATGCTTTTTGTTAATCTAATGCCACTGGTAAAATTAAGCAATGCCACTCTCAGAATTAACTACTGAATCTTATTTCAAAACTGCAACAATTGTTAGGGATTGGCTGGATTACCATTTTTGTGGCCGCATGTTTCATCCTCCTTTATTGGCCAGTAATTGATTCCTTTTTTGCCTCTGTTAAAACAGGGATATCTATTCAACTTGTTGCTATTGCGACATTTTGCTTCGCTTAATTTTGGTGGAACTGCACAAAATGAGACCGGATTTCCATATATGTGTTGAGATCTCTTTTAGATCTTCCTTAGGAGTTGTTTAAAATCTTGGTCTTGAAAGGTTAGTACCTACTTTCCTCAGAATTAACTACTGAATCTTAGTTCAAAACTGCAACACTTGTTAGGGATCGGCGGGAGTACCATTTATGTTAGGGATCGGCCGGAGTACATGTTTAAGAAATGTATTGTTCAGATAATGTCTCTGTTATTATATATCAGTTACAGTGTTTTACAAATGGTACTATCCTGCTTTGTAGTTCTTTCTACATGTTTAACCAAGGTATTGTTAAGATAATGTCTCTGTTAAAATGAATTAGTCGCATTGTTTTAGGAATGATACTTTTCTTCTTTGTCGTTCTTTATACATGTTGAAACAAGGCATTGTTAAGATAATGTCTCAGTTAATATGAATGAATCACACTGATTGAGAACTGCTACTCTCCTGGTTTGTTTCCCATTAAGATAAGGTAGATCAGTAGATGTTTTTCTTCTGGGAGTACAAGTCATCAATCGTTATTTCTCAGTAATTGTTTCCCTTATACCTATAGTTGCTTACAGGGATATCAAAATTAAAGCTCGGTTTTATTCCGACTTTGATTTTAGTTGAACTGCACAAAAGGAGCCAATGTGTCTAAGGCAAACTGCTGCATTAGTGGGTCCAGTTGGTCTTACCACTTTGCAGAAAGAAGCAGTCACTGTTTGCACTACATTACACAAGGAATGATCGAGAAGCTTTACATAGTATTAGTAGACGCTGGTGACATGACTAGTCTGCAGAGAGCATAGGAAACTCTACAACACGTGGAGTGCACTGGGCAAAAAGTGCCCAAACAAGTACAGGAAGCCAGGACAGGACTCCAAATCTGTCAATGTCATTCTAAGCAACAATGATGGGGCATCTGGGTATGGTAATCTGTTTACAGTACTTTCAGTTTGTTAGTCCACCGATTGGTGGGTTGACACTGGGGCCAATATTCATGTGTGTGCTGCTGTGTCTTTGTTTTCTTGCAGCATATAAATATGATATCCATAGGGATGCTCAGCTTGATTGTAGTGGAACTGCACAAAATGTCCAGATGGTTTGTGTCCTCCATAATACTTCATCATGCACAATACATCGAATGGTTCTCTAATCATTCGTGTCACCTTGAGCCACCGGACTATATATTTGAATGGTGCTGCCAGCGTCGGCCATTAAGAAGGGTAAGAAGAAAGACAAAAGGAGAGATGGCTGCTTTACTTGTGGTTCGGAGGAACACTGGGCAAACAAGTGCCCAAACAAGTACCAAGAAGCCAGGACAGGACTCCAAGTCAGTCAATGTCACTCTAAGCAACAATGATGGGGCATCTGGGTATGGTAATCTGTTTACCGTACTTTCAGTTTGTTAGTCCACCGATTGGTGGGTTGACACAGCCAATATTCATGTGTGTGCTGATGTGTCTTTGTTTTCTGGCAACATATAAATACGGAATCCACAGGGATGCTCAGCTTGATTTTAGTGGAACTGCACAAAATGTTCAGATGGTTCGTGTCCTCCATAATACTTCATCATGCACAATACATCAAATGGTTCTCTAATCATTCGTCGTCACCTTGAGCCACCGGACTATCAGATGACAAACAGATGACAAACCCTGCCCATTCCACAATCATAGGCATTACATATTTTGAATGGGAAAAGCTTGTCAAAGTTGACGTTAGTTTAATATATTGGAATTGGAAAACCTTGTCAATTTTTGCTCATTGATGTTAGCCAAAAGACATGCATTTGATATTTTTGAGTGGGACGCCCTTTGCTGTGAGCAACGTCGATCGTTTTTTCCTATTCCTGTCTTCAGTTCAGAAGTAAATATTTACTCTGCTGAGATGCATAGTCACATGAATGTTGACTTATGTAAGATATTTTAAGAGTTTGTTCTGAATATTGTCTATGTAATGCCAAGCCTTGTGTTTGATTGCAAAGTTGAGCTTGGAATGTTGTGGCATGCGGCATCACGAGCTGTTCACCGTGCCTCCTGAGAATAATGCTTCGTACTGTTTTGCATGTCGATCTAATGCCAGTGATTTTCTTGTTAGGAAGATCATCCTCTTATGTTGTTTCCGTGCTTAAGAAGTTCATCATCTTATGTTTCATTCATAGCCTATATGACAAGTCGGGTAGGTTAGACGTGAAACCATATGATCTTCCGACCAACTCATCATCTTAGGCCGTGATTGGATCGTTGTTTTCCAACCAAAACCGCTTGTAAAACTGACGCTTGTAAATAAAAGCAGATGGTCTCGGGCGAAGTGCTTGGTTGGTCGATTTCGACTAGTAAAATATACACTGGCCTCTCAAATTACACGCGTAACCTGCCGGTTTTACTTACAGACCTCGGGCCATCGGTTTCATTACGCCTGTATTTTACGCGTTGTTTCCGATGACGAGTAAATTACACTTGTATCTTAATACAGGTGTGAAATAAACCAGAGCTCCCAAGCGCAGCCTTACCGTTTCATGCCGTCTCAGTCTCTCGAAGGTGCTCATAGGTGTCCGATGATCCTGGCTTCCTGAATGAGCAGCGGGCGCTGTATCAGACCATCCGTAGGGCCCGCGAGGCCCTCTCCGTCGTCCTTCAAGTTGTTGCACTCGCCGTGGCGCCGAGCATTGTTAACATGGTCAATGAACATGAGGATTCAGGAGATGACTTTATTGTGACTGGATGACAGTAGTGACCCACTAGGGCCATAGCCGTACGTACGCAAGTGCCTCCTTATTATGTACAACTATATTTTTTTTGCTTCCTCGTGGTTTCCTGACATCACGGTCCCACACAATTGTCAACCTATGTAGTCAATATAAACGAGAGAATTGCACAAGGTGCGGCTGACAGCTGGGACCAAGTACCTCGAGCAGTATTTGTGTTTTTGAGGTGTGAGCACTGCAGAGTTTTTCTTGGCGATGTTTTCGTTGTTGTTCAGAGGAGAGTAGGATATTAACTGGGCGAGCTGTGGCCCATCTAGCCCAGGACAGATATCCAGCCCAGGTATTACTTTTTTTCAAGATGAAAATGGCTAGCCTAGCTATACTTTTTTTGAGGAATACCCAGGCAAGGTCAACTTGTTATTCTCCGCCCCGCAGGGCTGCAAATCTTTCCTAGGAGGGATGCATTAGGCTTAACAGGAAAATGGGCTTTAAAAAATAATAAATGGGATGTAATTATAAAAACTGGGCAGTAACTATAAAAAAATGCACCAAACACGAAATTAGTTTATAAAATATTATTTATGGATTTTGAAAATCTTAATTTTTAATTGTTGCGCGCGCAATGTTTCGTTAGATTTTTACGTAATACAAATTTATATTTAATCTGACTAGAAATTTCGGGATAAAAATATTTCAGATCCCATCAAAATGTGGGAAATTTTATTGAATTCTGTCATGAACGGTTGGTTGAAATTATTAGTCGTTGTCCTAGCTAGAAAATGGGTTGTACTTTTAACAAACTATAAACGGGCTGTAGTAAATTCCATTAGAATTCAAAAATGGGTGTACATTCTTACAAATCGCAAATGGGCTATAAGTTCTCTGCCACACACTTGTGGGCCTACTAAGTTGACGCGTCTCCTAAAAAAAGAAGTTGACGCGTATGCAAGGCTTTGTCAACTTATTATAGTCAACACACGTTTTCTAGCAGCAGTGACCGTTGGATGTCTATTCAACGGATGTCGTGCTTCTTCTTCAATCTCGGATATTCTAGCTTCGGCCGCCCAAAAAATGATTCCTCCCATTGACATCTGGGGCGCACCGTTTCGGAGGCTGACCTGTGGGCCTACTAACGTACCAAGGGCTTCGTCAACTTAGTCAATATAAACGATTCTAGCTACAGTGACCATACGATGTCCATCCAATAGTCGTAGTGCTTCTTCAACCTCTGGTCTTCTTGCTCCAGCCGCCCAAAGCAGCGCCGGTCGTGCTGCCTGCTCCTGCCTCCCATGGCCGGGTGCTACCGCGGAGGCCTCACCGCCCCCTACTACTCCCACCGCTGGCCAGGCCATCCCTCCACTTACCCACACCCCCTGTTATTCTGCGGCGACGGCAGCCTCACATCGCAGCCGAACCAGTGAACCCTCGTACTCCTCTCCGCGCGGGCTTCCACTTTCGCGTCTTCCCCAGCTCCGCGTCGTCCCCTTCCTAGGCCTCGCCGTCGTCCACCGCCCTGGTGCTCTCGGCGCGGTGTGGTCAACGTGGTTAAGGAACGACTTCCATCGGAAGAGTACTGTACGTGGAGAGGCTGACAGCTGGGTCCATGGCGGCCGCAAGGAAGTGCCTCCTTATTACGCGCAAAATAATTATTCCTCCACCTGACAGCAGGGACCCACCGGACGGGCCACCGTATTTCATGAAAAAAACGTTCCCCCCCTGACTGCTGGGACCCACCAGCTACATCTTCGCACGCAAGGAAGTGCGTCCAAGCAAAAATAACGATTCACCCCCCTGACTGTTGGGACCCACTAGCTACATCTTCGCACGGAAGGAAGCGTACGTAGTGTTTTCATTCTGGTCGCGAACGTGTATGTACATACTGGTCAATGTAGAGGCGTGCACGTGTCGTAGTAGAGGCGCACACGTAGCATGTACACGTATGTACAACGGCCAGGGTGCAAGAAAGAAAATACGGCCACGTACATACATACGGGCGGGGTCTCGAACGCCTACTCGCGCATACGTACGGCCAGGGCTCGTGTACATGGCTGGGTCGGAACGGAGAAACTGCATCGTCGTCGTGTTCATGGGGAGGCAACGGAATGCGTCGTCTTCATCGGGAGGCAACGGAACACGTGGGAGCCAACCGGCTTGGACGGAACAGCCGATGGAAACAAGGCCTGGCGTACCGCAGAACGATAAACGGCCTTGTGTTCGACCGGCCACAGTCGAAACGGGATCCTGTTCATCGGGAGGGGTCTGGCGTACCGCAAAACGGAGGAAACGGACCTCCTACGGTCGAAACGGGGGTCCTGTTCATCGGGAGGGGTGTGGCGTACCGCAAAACGGAGGAAACGGACTTGTGTTGGAGCGCGACGGTCGAAACGGGGGTCCTGTTCATCGGAAGGGGTGTGGCGTACCGCAAAACGGGACTCCACGGGATACTGTTCATCTCCACAATCGACCCGCTCCAGCCTCCACGGGCTGTTGTTCATCCACCGTCGACCTCCTCCAGCCTCCACCTGTGACTGTTCATCCATGTGCTCCTGTTCATCCAGCCTCCACCGCGCGCTACTCCACCGGCTACTGTTCAACCAGCCCTCTCCACGGGCTCCTATTCAACCACCCCTCCACGGGCTACTGTTCATCCAGCCCTCCACCGTCTACTATTCATCCAGCCCTCGATGGGGTGGTCCTGTTCATCCAGCCCTCCATGGGGTCTTGTTCATCCAGCCCCAACCGGCTCGATCGATCGGGGTCCTATTCATCCAGAGGCAACACCACGGGGTCCTGTTCATCCACCCCCACCGGGAACTCTTCATCCAAACCCCCCCAGCAACGCTCATTGTTCATCCAGAGGCAGCATCGATCGGCTTCAGTTAGCAGCAGTAGCGAAGGAATCGCTCGATCGAGTTCATTTAATAGCCATCGATCGATTGCTCGGGTTCAGTAACGCGTAGCCTGCAGTGCAATTGCTCAGGTTCAGTTAGAGCCCAACCCCTCGCTCGGGTTCAGTTAGAGCCCAATGCCTCGCACCCACACGCGTGCGTGTACGAGAGAAACGCGCATCGCTCGGCCCCGAACACCCACCGTAACCGGGAGCACCTCGATATTTTCCTCGCCCTCGCTTCTACCACGGTTTTTTCGTCATGGACGGCCCAAAGAATGTCATGCAGCTGCGTCTCCGGCCCGCCCAGGACGAAAAGCCCATTCTCTGTCATGATTTTTTGTCATAGAAGTAGGAGCCCACCACATCTATGATGATACCGGGTTTTGTCACAATTATCGTCATAGAAGTGTCATAAGTATGACAGAATTTTTCTTCGTTCGGCCCAAAATGTCACGGATGTGTCTTTTTCTGTAGTGAATATGTTGACTAATGAAAATAATTGGACACTTCCTGAACCAACTCCTAAGCCAACTCCGAAGAAGAGAGGTATTCTATTTCTCAGTCATGAAGATATGCAAGAGGCAAAGAAATCTATGAAAGAAAAGGGTATTAAAGCTGAAGATGTTAAGAATTTACCTCCTATTGAAGAAATACATGGTCTTAATTTGCCACCTGTTGAAGAAATACGTGGTCTTGATAACCCGACACAGGTAGTAAAGGTAAATTCTCTCTATAGATTTTATGAAGGTGATATTCCTCGTTATAAGTCTTCTAGCCAATGCTTAAATGAGTTTGATAATTTTATTGTCAAACAAGAAAACTTCAATGCTTATGTTGGTAGACAATTGAAACGTAATGCTTATATGATTGAACACTTGAGTGATTATATGTCTAGAGTTAAAGGTGAACTTAAACTCATTAGTAAACATGCTTCTATGGTTACTACTCAAGTAGAACAAGTGCTTAAAGCTCAAAATGATTTGCTTAATGAATTAAATAATAAGAAAAATGATAATGTTGTTAGAGTTATGACTAGAGGGGGTAAAATGACTCAGGAACCTTTGTATCCTGAGGGCCACCCTAAGAGAATTGAGCAGGATTATCAGAGAACTAATGTTGATACACCTAGTCCTTCTAAGAAGAAGAAAAAGAAAAATGATAGGACTTTGCATGCTTCTAGTGAACCTGTTGTTCAAACACCTGAGAATCCCAATGATATTTCTATTTCTGATGCTGAAACACAATCTGGTGATGAACATGAACCTAGTGATAATGTTAATGATGATGTTCATGTTGATGCTCAACCTAGTAATAATAATGATGTAGAAATTGAACCTGTTGTTGATCTTGATAACCCACAATCAAAGAATCAACATTATGATAAGAGAGACTTTGTTGCTAGGAAGCACGGTAAAGAAAGAGAACCATGGGTTCGGAAACCCATGCCTTTTCCTCCTAAACCATCCAAGAAAAAGGATGATGAGGACTTTGAGCGCTTTGCTGAAATGATTAGACCTATCTTTTTGCGTATGCGTTTGACTGATATGCTTAAAATGAATCCTTATGCTAAGTACATGAAAGATATTATCACAAATAAAAGAAAGATACCGGAAGCTGAAATTTCCACCATGCTTGCTAATTATACCTTTAAAGGTGGAATACCAAAGAAACTTGGAGATCCAGGAGTACCAACTATACCATACTCCACTAAAAGAAATTATGTTAGAACTGCTTTATGTGATCTTGGAGCCGGTGTTAGTGTTATGCCTCTCTCTTTATATCGTAGACTTGATTTGAATAAGTTGACACCTACTGAAATATCTTTGCAAATGGTCGATAAATCAACTGCTATACCTGTCGGTATTTGTGAGGATGTGCCTGTTGTGGTTGCAAACGTTACTATTTTAACGGACCTTGTTATTCTTGATATTCCCGAGGACAATAGTATGTCGATTATCCTTGGTAGACCCTTTTTGAATACTGCAGGGGCTGTTATTGATTGCAACAAAGGCAATGTCACTTTTCATGTTAATGGTAATGAGCACACGGTACACTTTCCGAGGAAACAACTCCTAGTCCACAGTATCAATTCTATTGGAAAAATTTCAACTATTACTACTGGAGGTTTTGAATTTCATCTTCCTACTGTCAAGAAGAGATATGATATTCTTATTGTTGGAGGTGTGCATATCCCCGTTGAGGTAACATAGTGTTATTCGAAATTTCTCCGGTTCCATGTTATTCGAAAAGAGTTCGTTAACAAGACTTGATCAACCTTGTTAGTGGATTCCTTTTTGATGAGCATGAGATGGATGAAGTTAGAAAGCACAACCTTGTGTACCCTCCTTCTACTTTCTGTTATTTAGACTAAATAAAACAAAAATAGTATTTTCTGTCGGTTTTCTGAATTATCCTTGCAATAAAAAATACCCCAAAATAAAAGTTCTCCAAATGCCCTGAAAATGAAATATGCTTTTTTCTAGAATATTTGAGAATATCTGGCACTCAGAACACATCAGGGGGAGCAAGCACCTGGCCACGAGGGTCCAGGGCGCGCCCACCCCCTGGGCACACCCCCTGCCTCATGGGCCCCTGGTGGCCCCCCTCCACTTATTCCTGCACCCACACACTCCTTCTTCCTCCCAAAAAAAATCACCAACCAGCTCAAGCATGAGTTCTAGCTCATCTTGTTGCGATTTTCGATCTCCTCGCTCAAAGCTCCACTCACAAAACTGCTTTGGGGGATTGTTCTTCGGTATGTGACTCCTCCAATGGTCCAATTAGTTTTTGTTCTAGTGCTTTATTCATTGCAATTTTTTGCTGCCTAGGTGACCCTGTTCTTGAGCTTGCATGTCAAATTTATATGGTCCCAAGTAGTTCTAATGCATGATATAGTCTCTAGGCACTTGTGGGAGTAGTTGCTATCAATTTTGTTGAGTTTGGTTCACTTTTATTTTAAGTTACTAAAAATTTCAGAAATTTTCAGAAATTGATGAAGAGATTTTTTAGGGGCTCTTCGAGCCGAAGCTCAAAAGATAAGCAAAGTGAAGAGGATAAAAGGCCCAATATAATCTCCCTCGCACCGCGGAGGTTCGGCCGTGTGAATGGCCTTGTGATGATTTCTTGAGGGTAGCCGGGATTCATGATGATTTTTATTATTTGGCTGAGAATGCGGGCCTCACCGACTTCCTCCGCGACCAACGTGAACAGTATCTCCTACTCACTAATATTTTTGTGCAAAATTTTCATTTCCATGCTAGGAGATCACCACCTTCGGTGGATTTTTATTTATATGATGAGTTTAAGAAGATGTCACTATTTGATTTCTGCCGGGTCTGTAAGATACCCTTCGCGGGCAGCATAGAGGAACCACATCGTAATGATGTGGAAGGGTTTATTGATATGATTGTTGTAGGGGAAACAAGGAAAGTTTCCAATGCAAGAATTACTAGCATACACTTTCCTGTTCTGCGTTACTTTGCAATATTTGCTAGTAGATGTTTAATTGGTCGCGGGAACTGTGGAAACCTTAGTGCCCCTAATATTGTTATTTTGTGCCATGCCTTGTTTCGTGGTAACACTTTTAGTCTAGGCGCTATTGTTGCCAAGCGGTTAAATCTGAACCGTACGAAGGGTCCCATCTTGGGAGGTATCTTCGCCTCGCGCCTCGCTGCACACTTTAACATACCTATTAGGCATTATGAGAAAGAAGAAAAGTTGCTGCCTCTTGTTTTTCTAGACTATAAGAGTATGGTAGCACATGATTTTATTGTTAAGAATAAGAAAAAGATGCTTAACTATAGACTGATATTTGATAAAAATTACTTTGAGACTATTACTTTGCCTGCTCCTTCTTTGTTTAACTTATCTTCAGGCAAGTATCTTGTTCTGCCGGAGGCCATTCATTCCTACCGGAACCTCACACCAGCTCCAGAGCCGGAGCCGGAGCCACAACTTGATCCTCATCGTCAGTCTGTTTACCAGTGGGATCCGGAGGAGATCGCCAACCAGTGGCACCCCGAGGATCCTTCTCAGTACGGCCCCAGCTACAACTTTGATCCATGGGCATAAACCAACTTAGGCCAAAAGCCTAAGCTTGGGGGAGTACGTATTTCGCACTGACATTACATTCATGTTCACACACTCATTCTAGTTGTCGGTGCTCATACTTTTTCACTGTAATATCCATGCTAGTTTATTTTCTTTTTCTCACCTTCTTCTTGTGTGTTTGAAGAACCTTAAGAAAAAGCAAAAAATTTAGTTGTAGCTTTTAGCTGGTTTACTTTCCATGCCTGTAGTAGTAATAATTAAAAGAAAACCCAAAAAGATTTCATGTTCTTCTTTTGCTTGTTGGGAGCTTTCCCGTGTAAATAGTGTTATTCTATTTCTTTTCTTTGGGGGTCGAGAGGAGAAGACCATAATGAAAATGTTGAAGTGGCTCTTATATGCATTATTGTTGATTTAACCAAGAGCCCATATTACCTTGTCTTCTCCCTTGTATTAAATGCTTGAAGATTCCAGCTTAGTCCAATGCACGTGCACTATTATTATTCACACCGTTTGGTCATGCAAGTGAAAGGCAATAATGACGATATAAGATGGACCGATTGAGATGAGAGAAGCTGGTATGAACTCGACCTCTCTTGTTTTTGTAAATATGATTAGTTCATCGTTCCTGATTCAGCCTATTATGAATGAAACATGTTTGCAATGACAATTAGAGATTATAGTTGCTCATGCCATGCTTAATTAGCTAGGAGTTTATAATGGTTTACCTTGCGTGCCAACATGCTATTAAAATGGTTGTGATATGGTATGATAGGGTGGTATCCTCCTTTGAACGATTCGATGGACTTGACTTGGCACATGTTCACACATGTAGTTGAAACAAAATCAACATAGCCTCGACGATATTTATGTTCATGGTGGATTATATCCTACTCATGCTTGCACTCAATGTTTATTAATTTTAATGCATGTTCATGACTGTTGTCGCTCTCTAGTTGGTTGCTTCCCAGTCTTTTTCTAGCCTTCACTTGTACTAAGCGGGAATACTGCTTGTGCATCCACTTCCATAAACCCCAAAGTTATTCCATATGAGTCCACCATACATTCCTATATGCGTTATCTACCTGCCGTTCCAAGTAAATTTGTATGTGCCAAACTCTAAACCTTCAAATAAAATTCTGTTTTGTATGCTCGAATAGCTCATGTATCAACTAGGGTTGTCTGTATCTTCCATGTTAGGCGGGTTATTCTCAAGAGGAGTGGACTCCGCTCCTCACTAACGAGAAAATGGCTGGTCACCAGGATGCCCAGTCCCATGCTCAAATCAAATCAAAATAATTGCAAATAAAACTCCCCCAGGACTGTTGTTAGTTGGAGGCACCCGTTGTTTCGGGCCAGCCATGGATTGATGCTTGTTGGTGGTGGGGGAGTATAAACTTTACCATTCTGTTTGGGAACCGCCTATAATGTGTGTAGCATGGAAGATATCGAGATCTCTCGGTTGTTATGTTGACAATGAAAGTATGCCGCTCAAAATATTATTGATCTCTATTTCAAAATCGAGCTCTGGCACCTCTACAAATCCCTGCTTCCCTCTGCGAAGGGCCTATCTATTTACTTTTATGTTGAGTCATCATCCTCTTATTAAAAAGCACCAGTTGGAGAGCACTGCTGTCATTTGCATCCATTACTATTAATTTATATTGAGTATGACTATGACTGGATCTCTTTTACCATGAATTACAATGTTTAGTCAATCCTTGATCTTCAGAGGTGCTCTACATTTATATTTTGCGGACTCAGAAAGGGCTAGCGAGATACCATCTTGTTATATCATATTATGATTGTTTTGAGAAAGTGCTGTCATCCGAGATTTATTATTATTGCTCGCTAGTTGATTATGCCATTGATATGAGTAAACATGAGACCTAAATGTTATTGTGAATATGGTTAGTTCATAATCTTTGCTGAAAACTTGAATGCTCGCTTTACATATTTGCAACAACAAGAGCAAACAGAGTTTGTAAAAGTTTTTCTTTATCACTTTCAGTTTGTCAACTGAATTGCTTGAGGACAAGCAATGGTTTAAGCTTGGGGGAGTTGATACGTCTCCATTATATCTACTTTTCCAAACGCTTTTGCCCTTGTTTTGGACTCTAACTTGCATGATTTGAATGGAACTAACCCGGACTGACGCTGTTTTCAGCAGAATTGCCATGGTGTTATTTTTGTGCAGAAAAAAAGTTCTCGGAATGACCTGAAACTTCACGGAGAATATTTTTGGAATTAATAAAAAATATTGGCGAAAGAATCAAGGCCAGGGGGCCTACACCCTGTCCACGAGGGTGGGGGCGCGCCCCCCTGCCTCGTGGGCCCCCTGGTGCTCCACCGACCACAACTCCAACTCTATATATTAACGTTCGGGGAGAAAAAAAATCAGAGAGAAGGATTCATCGCGTTTTACGATACGGAGCCGCCGCCGAGCCCTAATCTCTCTCGGGAGTGCTGATCTGGAGTCCGTTCGTGGCTCCGGAGAGAGGAATCCGTCGCCATCATCATCATCAACCTTCCTCCATCACCAATTTCATGATGCTCACCATCGTGCGTGAGTAATTCCATCGTAGGCTTGCTGGACGGTGATGGGTTGGATGAGATTTACCATGTAATCGAGTTATTTTTGTTAGGGTTTGATCCCTAGTATCCACTATGTTCTGAGATTGATGTTCTATGACTTTGCTATGCTTAATGCTTGTCACTAGGGCCCGACCGCCATGATTTCAGATCCGAACCTATTATGTTTTCATGAATATATGTGAGTTCTTGATCCTATCTTGCAAGTCTATAGTCACCTACTATGTGTTATGATCCGGCAACCCCGAAGTGACAATAATCGGGACCACTCCTGGTGATGACCGTAGTTTGAGGAGTTCATGTATTCACTAAGTGTTAATGCTTTGGTCCGGTACTCTATTAAAAGGAGGCCTTAATATCCCTTAGTTTCCAATAGGACCCCGCTGCCACGGGAGGGTAGGACAAAAGATGTCATGCAAGTTCTTTTCCATAAGCACGTATGACTATATTCGGAATACATGCCTACATTACATTCATGATCTGGAGCTAGTTCTGTGTCACCCTATGTTATAACTATTGCATGAGGAATCGCATCCGGCATAATTCTCCATCACCGATCCAATGCCTACGAGCTTTCCACATATTGCTCTTTGCTTAGTTACTTTACTATTGCCACTGTTACAATTACTACAAAACTGCTACCATTACTTTTGCTACTGTTACCGTTACTTCCATACTACTTTGCTACTAAATACTTTGCTGCGGATATTAAGTTATCCAGGTGCGGTTGAATTGACAACGCAACTGCTAATACTTGAGAATATTCTTTGGCTCCCCTTGTGTCGAATCAATAAATTTGGGTTGAATACTCTACCCTCGAAAACTGTTGCGATCCCCTATACTTGTGGGTTATCACCCCCCTTGGCGCGCCCCCTTGGTGGCCGGCCTCCTCCTCCCCTCCTTTATATACGGGGGCAGGAGGGCACCCCAAAGGACATCAGTTGTTCTCTTAGCCATGTGCGGTGCCCCCCTCCACAGTTTACTCCTCCAGTCATAGCGTCGTAGTGCTTAGGCGAAGCCCTGCGTAGATCACATCACCATCACCGTCGCCACGCCGTCGTGCTGACAAAACTTTCCCTCGACCCTCTGCTGGATAAAGAGTTCGAGGGACGTCATCGAGCTGAATGTGTGCTGAACTCGGTGGTGTCGTAAGTTCGGTACTAGATCGGTTGGATCGTGAAGACGTTCGACCACATCAACCGCGTTAACCTAACGCTTCCGCTTTCGGTCTACGAGGATACGTGGATACACTCTCCCCCTCTTGTTGCTATGCATCTCCTAGATAGATCTTGTGTGATCGTAGGAATTTTTTTGAAATTGCATGCTACGTTTCCCAACAGGCGATGCTTGGTTGCCACAAGGAGAGCTAAGGAGAGAAGGAGTTGAGGAGGTTGCCATGGAGGAGGATGAAGAAAACTCTTCTGGAGTTCACTTTCCGGCTTCCGAGAGGGGCACATTGGCTGGCATCTCCACTCGTCCTAACCCTCACCGGGCCATAAGATCATCAAACAATCAAGAGAACCTTGAAGTCCTATAAGAACTCCCACCAAGAAGGCCCTTACACAGGTTACATCGTAACAATTTTCACAATTTGATTCACAATTATGGATTCGAAAATACTTCTCGTGTGCACATACCGTCCAATTGGGACATATCTTGTCCAAGAGAAAGTGATGCAGGAGCAAGTTCTTGGGGGGGCGGACAATAAGCATATTATGGCCGAAGTGGAGAAAAACATGGAGCTGCTCCATAAAGCCCTTCGTGAGATTCAAAGCATGAAGGAGGCACTCATGGATATATTGGGAGTTATATCATCACCACTTCCTTCTTCATCACCCAAAGAAAATTGAGTATCGGGCATGGGCACTCCCCTTGGCTTCTGCCAAGCTTGGGGGAGGTGCCCCGGTATCGTATCACCCCCACTATCTTTTGCTTTTACTTATTTTAGTTTGATCTTTTGCTTTAGATGAATAAAAGTTTAGTTCAGTCCTTTCTTTTTGAGAGTTTGCTTAGTGATCTATCTTTGTAATCGTGTGCGAGATATATAATAAAGTTTAGCTTGAATTTTTGCTTTCTTTACTTTCATGTTCCAATAAAAAAAGGAAATAAATGAAAAAGATCATATGCTAATCTTATGGTAGGTAATGACACCACATAAGGAAAAGTATAAGTAGAAAATTTTATTAGAGATTGACAAACATAGCATTGGTCAATGATGCAACTCATGAAAGAATTAATAAGGAAAGAGAAGATTCACATACAAATACACTATCCTGGAAATCTTTTGTGATTGTGAGCCCCCATCAAAATATTATATGCCAAAATTGTTGACCTTGGACAAGGAAGACAACGTAATGATTTATGTTTGTTCATATTCACATAGAAGTTATATTATCATAGATTCTTTAACATGTGGTGCTTGCCCCCCATCTTTGCTAGCCAAAAATTCCGCACTAAGTAGAGATACTACTTGTGCATCCAAAAACCCTTAAACCCAAATCTTATTACCTACCTAAGGATTGAGTAAGATCCTTCAAGTAAGTTGTCATCGGTGCAATAAGGCAATAAAAATTGCTTCTAAAAGTGTGAGATCATTTAGTGTAAGAGAAAAATTGAGCGTTGTATGAACTTGTGATGGTAAAGAATAAGGCAATAAAGGTTGCCATCACAAGAGGAAATATAACATGACGTTCTTTTGCACTAAGGGGTTGAGCATACAAACAAATAAACGCATGGCAACCTCTGCTTCCCTCTGTGAAGGGCCTATCTTTTACTTTATGTATTTACTTTTATGCAAGAGTCAAAGTTTTTCTCTATTCCTTTTTATTTTTTTTCTCCTTGGCAAGCATCATGTGGTGAGGAAAGATCTAGGCACATATGTCCAGTTGAATATGGGTAGCATGAGTTATTATTGTTGACATCACCCTTGAGGTGAATACGTTGGGAGGCAAAATTATAAGCCCCTATCTTTCTATGTATCCGGTTGAAACGTTTTGCTCATGTGTATGCGGTGAGTGTTAGCAATCGTAGAAGACTATATGATGGTTGAGTATGTGGACTTGCCTAAAGGCTCCGATATGTGACCCTTCCTAAAAAGATGATGAATTGTAGTTGCAAAGTTGACTGAAAACATAGTTTGTTGGTTTCTAATAGAGTTTATGCTTTATACTTCAATAATGTGATGAATTGCTACTTATTCATGAGAAGTATATGATAAAAGTTCTATGTTTAAGTTTGTTGCTGTTATAATAATTCACATGATGCTTCTATGTCCGTATTTTGTTTTTATCGACACCTCTCTCTCTAAGCATGTGGACATGTTTTTCGATTTCGGTTTTCGCTTGAGGACAAGCGAGGTCTATGCTTGGGGGAGTTGATACGTCCATTTTGCATCATGTTTACCTACTGTTATTTACAATGTTTTTATGCATAATAAGGCTTTTTGGAGTAATTCTAATGCCTTTCCTCTCATAATATGCAAGGTACACACAAAGAGGGAGAATTCCGGCAGCTGGAAATCTGGACCTGGAAAAGCTACGTCAGGCCACCTATTCTGCACAACTCCAAATAAGCTGAAACTTCACGGGAAATTTTTATGGAATAAATGAGGAATATTGGAGCCAATAAGTACCAGAGGGGGGCCACCAGGTGGGCACAACCCACCTGGGCGCACCAGGGAGCCCAAGCACGCTCTGGTGGATTGTGCTCCCCTCGGCCCACCTCCGGTGCCCATCTTCTGGTATATAAGTCATTTTGACATAGAAAAAAAATAAGGAGAGGACTTTCGGGACGGAGCGCCGCCGTCTCGAGGCGGAACTTGGGCAGGAGCACTTTTGCCCTCCGGTGGAGCGATTCCGCCGGGGGAACTTCCCTCCCGGAGGGGGAAATCAACGTCATCATCATCACCAACAACTCTCCCATCTTAGGGAGGGCAATCTCCATCAACATCTTCAACAACACCATCTCCTCTCAAACCCTAGTTCATCTCTTGTGTTCAATCTTTGTACCGGAACTATAGATTGGTGCTTGTGGGTGACTAGTAGTGTTGATTACATCTTGTAGTTGATTACTATATGGTTTATTTGGTGGAAGATTATATGTTTAGATCTAATATGCTATTTAATACCCCTCTGATCTTGAGCATGATTATCATTTGTGAGTAGTTACTTTTGTTCTTGAGGTCACGGGAGAAATCATGTTGCAAGTAATCATGTGAACTTGATATGTGTTCGATATTTTGATAGTATGTATGTTGTTATTCCCTTAGTGGTGTCATGTGAACGTCGATTACATGACACTTCACCATATTTGGGCCTAAGGGAATGCATTGTGGAGTAGTTATTAGATGATGGGTTGCGAGAGTGACAGAAGCTTAAACCCTAGTTTATGCGCTATTCCGTAAGGGAGCGATTGGATCCAAAAATTTAATGCTATGGTTAGAATTTATTCTTAATACTTTTCTCGTAGTTTCGTATACTTGCGAGGGGGTTAATCATAAGTAGGAGGCTTGTTCAAGTAAGAACAACACCTAAGCACCGATCCACCCACATATCAAATTATCAAAGTAGCGAACACAAATCGAACCAACATGATGAAAGTGACTAGATGAAATTCCCGTGTACCCTCAAGAACGCTTTGCTTATTATAAGAGACCGTTTTGGCCTATCCTTTGCCTCAAAAGGATTTGGCTACCTTGCTGCACTTTTGTTACTACTATCATTACTTGCTCGTTACAAATTATCTTGCTATCAAACTACTCTGTTACTTACAATTTCAGTGCTTGCAGACATTACCTTGTTGAAAACCACTTGTCATTTCCTTCTGCTCCTCATTGGGTTCGACACTCTTACTTATCGAAAAGGCTACAATTGATCCCATATACTTGTGGGTCATCACTATTCTAGTAAAGAATTTTTGAATGTACTCCAATGTATCAAAAAATCGTTGATGAAAATATAAGATGCGGCCAAGATGCGCCGCGCGCTCTGGGCACATGTCCGGCGCATCGTGAAAAACGGGCGGATGACACCCCATTGCCATCCTCAAACGGACGAGATCCGGGCAAAACGGACGTCCGTTTGGGATCGTGCATTGGAGTTGCCCTAATTTTTGGGATCAAAAGAGAACACGTTCCAAAAATTCTAATCTTTTGTGGGATGTTGGCCTTCCAGATGATATCCTGGCGGTTTATGTTAATAGAGTTTTACATTATCAAGCTACCATTCGTACTTGCTCTATCTGCGGGGTTGAGAATGAGAGCACTTTCCATGCTCTTGTTTCTTGCCCCAAGGCTCGTGCATTTCGGTTGGCGTTGAGGAAAGTTTGGAATTTGCCAGGGGAAGAGGCTTTCAATTATTTAGGGCCGGACTGGTTACTTATTTTATTAGACCAGTTAAGCTGTTCGCAAAGGGAGCGCATCTTGTTTCCTTTCTGGTGAGCTTGACATTTGAGGAATGATTTGATTTTTAGGAAAGGAAAAGAACCCGTTACAGGATCTGCTATGTTTCTAGAAAGCTCCTGGTCTTCCTTTTCGCCGTGTCAGCCTACAAATAAGGTAGTCACCAATTACAAAGGAAAGGAGGTGGTGGCTGGTTTTGGTGCAAGTAATACTAATGTGAGATCCAAAGAGGTGTGGTAGTCACCTCCTTCTGGCCACGTCAAGATCAATGTTGATGCAATTTTGTGGAGAGTTTAAGTGCCGCGAGCGTTTGGGTGACGGCCAGGAGCTGTACGTGCGATATCATTGTCTCATCTTGGGACTTCATTGGGTTATACTCTGGTGTGGATGAAGCGGAGCTTCGAGCATGCCTTACTGGGCTTTATATTGGTATTTCTCTTAACATGCCTATTATTTTGGAAACTGATTGTGTGTTTGTGACTTCTTTTCTTGCAAATGAAAATTGTGACAAATCCCTGCTCGTTGACCTCAAGAAGGAAGCGGATGGCATCATCAGGCTTCTGGGAAACTTCAAGTTGTCAAAAATAAATAGAAGGACCAATTCAGTATCACATGAGATTGCTAAATTTAGTTTTGATGATAGATCTGATGATTTTCGTTTCTTTTTAATAATTTCCCGCCCTGCGTGGGCGTCTGCTGTTATGAACGATTGTAATGACGTTTTAGTAACTAATTCATACTCAAAAAAGAAAATCACGCAGCAGAGGTGTTTTTAAGAAAAAACACGTTGGCAGCGAGAGAGTCACAAGGACTGTGTGCGACCAAAGACAAGAGAGGAGAGACAGTGTACCCGTACTAGTACTTTTTACCATCGCATTTTTACTGTAGCCGTAGCACCACGGCGCTCTCTAGTCTAGCTCTGGCACTGTTCACCGCGGCTGGCTGCCACCCTCCTCTCTTTACCAACCCCGTGAAAAAGGGCCCGAATTCCAAGACACCGCCCCAAAAGGCTGCCATCCTCTCTCTTCCTCTCCCGCAAGCAAAAGATTTCTGCGCAGTACCATATTGATCGTCTGATCCCCTCTCCCCTCCCCTGCCATCCCATTGATCGCTCATCTGCTCTGCTTTTCTGCATTGACTGACCACAAGCGACTCCTCCCTCCTCCCTCCAGACGGCCAAGGCCACAAACCAACCCCCTTTGCTTCCATTCCTCCTCCCTCTCCTCCCAAATGCCGCCTGCCTGCTCAGGTGCTCGCGCGTGAGCGGCCAGGACGACGCGCGAGACGGAGGGGGGAAGCCATGGGGGAGACGGATTTGGAGGACGTGGTGCTCTCCTGGTCGCTCCAGGAGATCAACGACGACGACCTCTACAGGGGGAAGGTACGTGCCGTGGTGCTCTCCGTGAGCCATCCATCTATCCCTCCCTCCCTCCCTTGCTCCGCCTCCGGATGATGATGATTTGTGCGGGCTCGACCCTTTTATTTCGGTTGTTTTTTCGGTCGAATCTGTGCGCATGGCACGGACTCCGGACGAGGGAGGCGTATGCTCCGTATGCGCGTTAGGTTTGAATCTGGTGATTTTCTCGGTTTATCGCGTTTAGAGCGCTGCCTTTTGTGTGTAATCGAAGCTGGTCAGCTGTTGGATGTTCCAGATGATGGTGTGTGTGGTCCGCGCGCTAGGGTTTAGAGGGGGTTTCTGTCCACGTGTCATGGAACTGTAACTGCAATTAATTAGCATGCGCTGAGTGCCATTTCTGGACTGTCGTCTGATGGCAAGTGGCAACGCACGTAACTGTTGCACGCTAACTGTTGGATTTCAGGTTTTTTTTTCAGAAATTGTTGGATTTCAGGAAATTACATGTTGCCGTTGCTTGTTGCTGCCATCTGTGACTGATTCGGGCTAATGCCATGGTTCTTTTTTTAGAGAATGGTTCTTATGTTACTGATGATGGAGGTGCACATTGCTGTAGAAAACGATGACACACTAATTTCACTTTGTGACCACCATTTGTCAAGTGCCTCCAAAGAACTTTATTTGGTGGCAGATAGGTGCTGTAGAAAATGATGACACAACTATTGGATTTCAGGATTGTTGTCTGATCGCAAGTGGCAACGCACATAATTGTTGCACGCTAACTGTTGGATTTCAGGATTTTTTTCTTTCAGAAACAGTTGGATTTCAGGAAATTGCATGTTGCTGTTGTCCGTTGCTGCCATTTGGGACTGATTCGGGCTAATTACATGATTCTATTTTTAGAGAATGGTTCTTATGTTACTGTTGGAGGTGCACGTTGTTGTAGAAAACGATGACATACTAATTTCATCATGTGACCACCATTTGTCAAGTGTCTCCAAAAAACTTTATTATTAGATAATACACTGTAAGTTTCAAACCGCTGTTGGAACATGATAGGTCGCTGTTGGAACATGATAGGTGCGTAAGTCATGTATCGTAATGATATGTATGCGTGATGTTGTACAATTTGGTGGCAGAAATTACAAACTGTCTTGCTATGGAAAACAATTTCTATAGCTGAGTACAGCAACCTCCTTGTGATATGAGCCATGTACTGATCCTTGCTTATTCTTGCAGTAGATGACATTGATCATATAGCTCTTCTGTTTACATGCCATTTGTTGTGTGCTCAAGGAACTGTAGGAGAATCATCTTTTGCTAGCTATAATTATTTTTCATTTGGAAATGACCTCTTTTGTTTTTAGGTTGAGACTATTCCCTGCAACTTCAAGTCACTTGATCACTATCTTGCATCGTACCGTGTGCCTCTGATTGAAGAAACAAGGTCAGATCTGTGCTCATGCCTTGAACTCATCAGTCAAGCACCCTCGTCGAAAATACTTTCCATGGAGGTAGCAGGAAAGTCGGGATCATACTTTATGGATGTGGACTTTTGGGACAATGATGCTGGTTTCTCTACTGGGGCTTATTCTGCCAGGAATGGTGACATCTTTATTTTGTCTAGCATAAAACCTGAAGCTGCAGAGGACTTAAACCGCCATGGTGTCACACATTGCTTCGCAATGGTTACTGAGGTTTCTATGGATGATGAATACCAGAAGGGCTTCAGAGTCAAAGTTGAAAAGAATATTGATTTGGAAGAAGACTTGAACAAACTCAAACATGCAATATTTCTCAGTAATATCACCACAAACATATGTATATGGAAAGCACTTACCTTTGATGCAAACATGAATGACAATTTCACAATAATCAAGTCGCTCTTAGCCCCCCAAAATCTGGTAATATGACATGCATACTCGTGTTTTAGTTTTACTTGCCATTTTCATTACCAGTATAAATTAGTATGGCACCTAACCTTTTGAGCTCCTCTTTGTCTGCTCTGTTTCAGGGTGAGGATATTTGCGGTATGTGTGCTAAGCAGGATGGGGGCCCTTTGGCTTCTTTCACAGAGCAATTGCTGTCGGTTATGCTTAATCAATCACAAGTGGATGCTATTGAATCTGTCATCTCAGCTGTACAATGTGGGCATGTGAACCTCATGAAGCTTATATGGGGTCCACCAGGCACTGGAAAAACCAAGACGGTTAGCGCTTTACTGTGGGTCTTGGCGTGTTTGAAATGCAGAACTCTTACTTGTGGTCCCACAAATGTTGCTGTTGTTGGAGTTTGCACTCGTTTCCTTGAAAACTTGAAGGATTTCAGTGAGCACACTGACAATATTGGTCTACCTTTTTCTCTTGGAGATATTTTGTTATTTGGAAGCTGGTCTAACATGGACATCACAGAGGATCTTCAGGAAGTTTTCTTAGATTTTCGTGTCAATGAACTTGTGGAATGCTTTTCATCGTCGTCTGGATGGAACTACAGAATAGCTTCAATGATATCCTTTTTTGAAGACTCTGCTTCACGGTATGATATGCTTCTTGAGGATGATGGCAAAATTGATCCAGTGTGCTTTTTGGACTTTGTAAAGAAGCAATTTGACGTGATAGCAGTAGCTCTGAAAAGATGCATCATGAATTTGTGGGTTCACCTTCCTGGGAGGTGCTTTTCTCGTGACAGTGCCATAAATATATCTACATTGCTTCATATGCTGGAAAATTTTGGTGCTCTTCTGTGCAACGTAGACTTGACTGATGAGGGCTTAAAAAGGGGACTTGGTTGCCTGTCAACTGAAAACTCTGTTTGTGCACAACCTATGTCTTCTATTGAAAAGGAACTGGATGGAGCAAGGTCTTCATGCCTTAAATTGCTAAAGGATCTGCTACACTCGCTTAATTTACCCACTGGAGTAAACAAAAACTGGGTCCAGACCTACTGCATACGTAATGCAACACTTCTTTTCTGTACTACCTCTAGCTCTTATCGGTTACATCACATGGAGATTGCACCCCTCGAAGTATTAATTGTTGATGAGGCTGCTCAAGTGCGGGAGTGTGAATTGGTGATCCCACTACGTCTGCATAGGTTAAAACATGTTGTTTTGGTAGGAGATGACTGCCAGCTGAGTGCAATGGTTAAAAGCAAAGTAAGGGTTTGCCTCACCCTCTTTATATTGTCTGAATTCATTTGTTAGTCATTGGAACATTTATCAACAAGATAAACTTATGATACTGAAATGCTAAGAATAAAAAATGTGACGGCCATATCTTTCTTTTATGTTTCATTGTTATTTATCTGTTTTCGATAATCTTACTTACTTCCATTGGTTGTCTCTAGGTATGCAAAGAAGCTGGATTTGCGACAAGTTTATTTGGGAGATTGGTTGTGCTCAAATTTGATAAGCATTTGCTGAATATACAGTATCGCATGAATCCTTGTATCAGCTTATTTCCAAATGCTCAGTTTTATGAGAGGAAGATTTTAGATGGTCCCAATGTCCTGTCTCCTAGTTATAATAAGGATTACACATGCCTCCCTTTTGGGAGCTACACGTTTATAAATCTCACTGATGGAAGGGAAGACACAGAGGGCATGGGAAACAGTCGCAGAAACATGGTTGAAGTTGCTGTTGTTTTGCACCTAATCCATACCATCTTTAAATGTATGTCTAAGCTGAACTCTATCCTTTCTTTAACCTTAATATCCTTTCTAGTTATTTTTTAAGAAGCTACTTGGGCATGGGATCTTTAGAAGCTGACGTGATCTGCCGTTCTTGTATTGCATACTGCATAACCTTCATTGGTAGAAAGGTGTTCACCACAATAGTGTATGTTTGAGAGTCCAGTTTTCTATGTGTTCTCTTGATATGGTTAATTGCATCAACCCGACTTTATTAGATTTCAATTCTACTGCCCTGTTCGGTAAACAATGTATTTTTATTTTGAAAAAAGAGAGCATTAGATAGATGACATGAAAGATGAAGCATTATGCTCTATCAGAGTTGTTTGGCCATTGCCTGGACCCGCCTTAGTAACTTCTATTATCATCGGACTTCGTAGTTGAAAAGCAATGATATGTCAATGATTTGGTGATACAGAATCAATTTAAATTTGTTGAAGAACATTCTTTCAATAGCCTTGTCAAATAATTGATCCGTAATGATCAGTAAGCGTACCACCTAAGTTTTTTCTGCAGCTTGGAAAAGGACAGACCAAGGGCTCAACATCGGTGTGGTCTCTCCATATAACGCTCAAGTTGATGCAATTAAAAATCGACTTGGCCAAAAATATGATACATGTGATGGCTTTCATGTGCGAGTGAAGTCCATTGATGGTTTCCAGGGAGAAGAGGATGATATAATAATACTATCAACTGTTAGATCCAACGGGAGAGGAGTTGTTGGATTTCTTGCTGATAATCGAAGAACAAATGTTGCTCTTACTAGAGCAAGGTGTGCATCAATTTTTTTTTGCGGTCCCTTGTTTTATTGCTGTTCAAAGTATGTCAGACTGATGATATAAATTATCTGATGGATGCTTTATTCATACAGGCACTGTCTTTGGATTGTTGGGAATGCTCATACACTTCATAAAAGTGGGACCGAATGGACAGACCTTGTTGCTGATGCGGAGAGACGTAAATGTATTTTCAGTGCCACTAATGACGCAACCATCTGTAAGTTGGTTTTGCAACTAAAACAAGAGCTTGATGAACTTGAGGATCTTCTTAGTGCTGATTCAGCGGTTTTCAGCAATACCAGATGGAAGGCAAGTACCATGGTTTCAGCCAGTTTGGCTTTGAACTACTTTCTTGTTTTCTAATATGTGGCTGCACTTAAATTACCCAGAATGCAAACCACATGTATATGCATTTGTTTTATGAGACTCATGCTTGTTGTCAGGTAGTTAGGGTTTACTGAATATACAGTTCCTTTATAGTGTGATTTTGTTTGTGTTCATGATAGATCAGTTTTTTACTTTTTGGAGTCATGTATGTGGTTCACTTGTCTCTGCTAGGCTGGTTGCTCTGCAATTGGATTGTGAGAGGTTTGTAAATAAGATTTTCAGGACATGTGCTACTTTGTGAAGCTCCTAATTTTCTTGAAGTACACAATGTTCATTTTTCTTGTATACATTCTTTCTCATGTTCCATCTTTTGTATTCATGTATTCGACAGGTCATTCTTAGCGACGAGTTTAGAAAGTCTTTCACCAAACTAAAATCACCACAGCTCAGGAAGGAAGTACTCCAAAAGCTTATCAAACTTGGAGATGGTTGGAGGACAACAGTCAAGAACCTTGATATGCCTGGTGTTTCTCATCTTGTAAAAGTATACAAGGTCTGGGACTTGTATCTTGTTTGGAGTACTGACATTGAGAAAACTGAAAGAACGTATTCCCAGATAATAAGAATTTGGGACCTACTGTCACAGCAAAATGTTGCAAGGACTGTTCAACGCCTCGAGAATCTATTCTCCATGTACACGGATGATTACCTGGATCATTGCAGGAGAGTGCAGGCACAAGGGTATGAGTTTTTTTGTTGTTAATGGGCTATAATCAGGTTTCTTAGATTTTTTATACCTCTGATACTTACAGAGATGAACTGTCTGTAAATAGTTCATGCCTACAAATGAATTGCCTGAAGACATTCTTCTAATCTTTGCCCTCCTTTTTGTTGTGGATAACAGGAAACTGGAGGTTCCTATGGTTTGGGATATTGTGCATGATATTATCCGCTATAACAAGGATTGCAAAGCTGATGCTCATGAAGAGCATGATCCCGTGGATACATCATATGGCATGGAGAATTCAAAAGTTAGTGAAAGCTTCCTGCTGATGAAATTCTACTCTTTATCATCTGGAATGGCAAAGCATTTGCTGACAGCTACTGATGGGTCTGAAATCGACGTCCCCTTTGAGCTGACGGATGAAGAGAAGGTGATAATCCAATTCCCGCTCACTAGTTTTATACTTGGGAGGTCAGGCACTGGAAAAACCACTGTACTGACAATGAAACTGATTCAAAACGAGCAACAGTCATTGATTGCATCCCAAGGTTTAAATTTGGATGGAGCTGATTTATCAGGGGTAGATGACAATAATATTATGTCAACAAAGAATGGAGGAGAAAGTTCTGTGAAACAAGTATTTATCACTGTAAGCCCAAAGCTATGTTCAGCCATAAAAGATCACATCTGCAGACTTAAAAGGTAAGTCGGTTGAATTGAAACCCCTATTTAAAAGTATTACATATGTTTACACCATTTTGGAAATTATTTTTATAGGACTATTTAAGTGGACAGAAATGTGTGCATGAGTTGGCTCAATTTTTTTTCCCACTATACTTCTTTCTGTTAGAGGTAGTGAGGGTAGGCCTTGAATGCTGCTGGGCTAGGCGTGCACTCAGCCACTCACATGACTAGCCAACTGAGCCATGCTTGGTGCTCTTTTGTGAAATTATACATTGCAAGTGGGTTCAATGATTTCTTATGAAGATACTCGCTTTGCTTCTTTTATGTTTTGTACCAACAATAATCCTTGTATTAATTCCAATTTATTTCAACCCTTTACAGATTTGGCACCGGTGATGTCTCTGACCAGTCTAGCATTCTTCACATGCATGACATCATGGATGACCTGGAAGAGTTTACAGAAATTCCTGACAGTTTTTGTGATCTACCTCACGGGCACTATCCTCTTACTATAACATACCGTAAGTTTTTGATGATGCTTGATGGAACATGCCAGACATCTTTTTTTGATGCGTTTTATGGTGAAATGAAGTCTAGCTTTGAGAGAGGCCATTCAAGATCTCGTGCAGTGCATACTTTTATTGAATTGAAGGAAGTTACCTATGAAAAATTTGCTACTTCCTACTGGCCTCGTTTTAATGCAGACCTGACAAAAAAAATTGCTGCGTCCACTGTCTTCACTGAAATAATTTCTCATATAAAGGGCGCATATCAAGCAAGCAGGCCTTATACTGGGAAACTGGACAGACAAGATTATGTGATGCTCGCTGATAAAAGAATTTCATCTTTGAACAATGAGATGAGAGATAGAATTTATGATATATTCCTTGAATATGAGAGTATGAAATGCACTGCCAGGGAGTTTGATTTGTCAGATTTCGTAAATAGTCTTCACAGCAGTCTTGTATCTGAGGGCTACAATGGAGATATGGTGGATTTTGTTTACATAGATGAGGTGCAGGATCTCACCATGACACAAATAGCACTTCTTAAGTATGTCTGTATGAACATCAAGGAAGGCTTCCTTTTTGCTGGTGACACTGCACAGACTATAGCAAGGGGTATCGATTTCAGGTTTGAAGATATCCGTTCACTTTTTTATACTGCATTCCTCGCAGAAACTGAAGCGTCTAATGAAGGACTTAAACATGGGAAAAGAGTCCATCTCTCAGATATGTTCCAACTATCACAGAATTTCCGCACACATTGTGGCATCCTCCGTATGGCACAAAGTATCATGAGCCTTCTGTACTTCTTTTTCCCGTCAAGTGTTGACAAGCTTAATCCAGAGACTGGACTTGTACATGGAGAAGCTCCTGTGCTGCTGGAGTCTGATAATGATGAGAATGCAATTATGACCATTTTTGGAGAAAGCAAAAGTAAACATGGTAACCTGCATGGGTTTGGTGCTGAGCAAGTCATATTAGTTCGTGATGATGCTACCAAAAAACAAATTACTGATCTTGTTGGTAAACAAGCTCTTGTTTTGACTATTGTTGAATGTAAGGGCCTTGAGTTTCAGGTATGGGCCTATATATTCAGTTTCATCTGTGTTCATTTTGCAAAATATTTTAACTGTAAAACGTGCTATTTCAAAATGTCAAGTATACTCACTTCTGAGATATTTTCTAGGATGTGCTGTTGTACAACTTCTTTGGTTCGTCGCCTTTAAGAAACAAATGGAGAGTTCTCTACGGCTACATGGAAGATAAAGATATTATAGCACACTTGGAGCAGATCTCTCATCCTGGTTTTGACAGAAGCAAGCATTATCTTCTCTGTTCAGAGCTGAAGCAACTCTATGTTGCAATCACACGCACTAGGCAAAGACTCTGGATAAGTGAAAATACAGATGATTACTGTCGACCAATGTTTGACTACTGGAAGAAGTTGTGTATTGTAGAAGTTAGATCACTTGATTCTACCCTCATTCAGGCAATGCAGACAGGGAGCAGCAGTGATGATTGGAGGCTACGGGGAACCAAGGTTGGTGATCTTTGCTTGTTTGGTCTGGAAAGCCAATTTTAGTTACCATGCTATGCATTATGTTGCCTACTGAGTGATTTTTTTTGCATGTTCTTAATCTTGTGAAATTCATGTTTTTTTTTTGTCTCACAGTTGTTCTATGCACACAAATTCTTTGTTAGTCGGGTCACGGCGCGTACCTACTTACAGTTTTTCTGTTCTTCTCTTTTACCATTGTTATTCCATCCACAAGTTCTCTCTCTTTTCCTTTTGTAGTTATTCAATGAGGGGCAATTCGAAATGGCTACTATGTGTTTCGAAAAGGCCGGTGATGCACACAGAGAGAAGTGGGCAAGAGCTGCTGGACTTGTAGCGACCGCTGACCTTGTCATCTCAAAAAATTTGGAGTTGGGCAAGGCTTCATTGGAAACAGCATCAGAAATTTACGAGTCCATAGGCATGCATGAGAAAGCTGCTACTTGCTATATCAAATTAGGTGACTACAAAAAAGCAGGTCTGCTAACTCTCCGTAGTTCCCAAGCTGTATCCATACTTTTGAGATCTCATCATTCCATAACGTTTTACAAATGACAGTTTGTTCTTAAAGAGTTGCCATATAAGTAAATGTCATCAGATTTCAAAACATTTATTCGAAATGAAATCCCTCCATAAATTGCAGACATGCTAATTTTTAGCTTTGATATGGATAATTTTTAGCTCTGTCTGACACTCTGACTAAACATTGTGTTCCTTGCATTGCCATAGGTATGGTCTATACGCAAAAATGTGGTATTTCTAGACTTGAGGAAGCTGGTGACTGTTTTGCTAGGGCTGAATGCTGGTCGGAGGCAGCTGAAATGTTTTTGAAAGCTAAATGTTACACCAAGTGTTTCTCCATGTGCTCAAAAGGAAAACAATTATACAATCTGGGCTTGCAGTTTCTGCAACAGTTAGAGGAGGAACATTCACTTGAGAATTCAAAATCCTTGGAGGTTTCTGCAATCAGAACGAAGTATCTGGATAATTGTGCTCAACATTATTTTGAGCGTGGTGACATAAAGAATATGATGCCCTTTGTTAAAGCTTTCAGCTCTATGGATCATGTACGGGTGTTCCTAAATTCTAGAAATCTTATTGATGAACTGTTGAGTTTAGAGATGGAAATGGGTAATTTCCTAGAAGCTGCAGGAATAGCAAAGCATAAAGGAGATGTCTTACTGGAGGTAGACATACTCGAGAAGGCAGATTTGTTTGAGGATGCAACACGGCTTCTCCTCCTCCATATCATTGTGGGTTCCTTGTGGTCTTCAAATAGTAGAGGGTGGCCTCCCAAAAGATATGCAGAGAAGGCACAGTTTCTTGCAAAAGCCAAAGAGTTGGCAAAAAAGGTCTCTGAGTGCTTCTACTGCTTTGTTTGCGTGGAAGCTGATGCACTGTCGGATGTGAATAAGTCTCTTTCCAGTTTGAATTGCACTTTGCTTGAGGGCAGAAAATGTGCAAACTTGTTAGTTGAACTTGTTGCTTCCCGTTCGATCCTTGATGTTCATCTGCAGTCTCGAGCCTCTGGATACAAGATAGAATTAGGGCCAGGATCTGAAGATGAAAATAGCTGTAATGATATGCTGGCCTCTAACCAGATGTCACCCCAAACTCTGTTTTATGCCTGGAATCACTGGAAGTCGATCATAATCAAAGTACTATCTCATCTTTGCCACACCGATGGTCCAGAATTAAATGACTATGCAGTTGTGTATGAAGATCTTTTTGCCAAGTACTTCGGATTGAGAAAAGATGGTGAAGGTGACAGATATGTGGTGCTGAACATGAATGCAAGTTGGCTTTCTAACGCTGGCAGGAATTCTTTGCAGCAAGACGGCAACAGATGTTTATTGGGTGCCTCCGAGTGTCATTCATGTGCTCAGTGTTTCTGGATGAATGAGCTGTCTTCTGTTGGTTTCAGTGTACTTAAGAAGTTGGAGTCAATTGTTCAAATTTCTCCAAAGCCGGCATCTTGGTATACCCTGGTGAGAACTGTCCTTATCATACATGAGATAGCTAAGTTTTTGGAAGAACCACAGTTCAGCATGCCAAAAGGTTCCATGAAGTTAAGAAGCTTTTTTGTTCTCTGTGGGTGTCGATTCTTTGAACTAGTTTTTCTTGTGTGGAGAGATGGGACAAAGGGGAGCCTCTCGCGTGTACTTGACTCACCAGCTGCATATGGATTGATTGCTGATTCTCTTAGTGCAAATCTTCGCCCAGCAAATAAAAAATTGACTTATGGGCATCTTGGGAGAACAACCATGCTTCTGCTTCATGCAGCACAATTGGATGAAGCGCTACTTTCAAGACTATTACAGTACCTGGGCAATAATTCTGAGTGGGCAGGGTTTTTCCGATATTTCAAGAGATTTCTTGACAGTGGTCGTGATAGATCCTCCTTGATCTTCAACTTTAAGCTTGCTCTTGAGTTTACCTTAAGTGTGAAGTGGAAGGATGAACTAGACTACATATCCCCAGGATGCTATGTGGGTCTTATGGAGTGCCTTGGTTTCTTGGCTTCATCATGCTTATTAGTACAGAATGATTTTATGTGCTGCACGAAATCTCTGTTGGTCAATATGCTGGAGTGCCGTACCAGCAAGGCTTTCATTGACACCTGCCAGGTATCTAAGTCAAGCCCAGATTCTGATCTTCATGGTTTGGCACACTTATCAGGCCGTTTCATATACGAGACAATTATTACCATCTTGACGACCAAGCATATGCTCCAGGAATGGGTAGATAAGACTTCATGTCCTTCCAGTACTTCATACAGAGCAGTCCTCCTGAGACTAGTTGTTACACTTTATCCTCTGATCCTTACTCTTTCTCTGGGGAAGTGCTATGAGGTCACACGTAACCTTGTGAGGAATGAAGTCTTCAAGGATTTACCTTTGGAGTTCTCTAAGAAGATTCAGGATGCTTTGAAAATGAGGTCTCACACACCGAGCAACTTCATAAGAGTGCTTGCTGATGCACTTGCCTCAATCGGAGATCATATGGTAGTTATTGGCTCACCCAAAAGCCCAGTAATATGTCGAAACCTGAATGCCTATATGATAAGCAAGGAGGATTTGCATGATGTTCCGAAGATAATGGCTCTTCTGCGTCTTGAAGAACCAAGTTCTGTGAAGCAAGAGACTCCATTGCCAGAAAAATCTGATGGTAGCAAGCGTCCTGAAGAACCAAGTTCTGTGAAGCAAGAGACTCCATTGCCAGAAAAATCTGATGGTAGCAAGCGTCCTGAGGAACCAAGTTCTGTAAAGCAAGAGATTCCATTGCCAGAAAATTCTAATGGTAGCAAGTTAAAAAATGTTATTTCTGGAAACATTCCTGTGAATGTAGAGTTAGTAAAGATAGGAATCAGTTCGAGAAAGAAAAAATCAACTGGTGTCCTTGTGCCTGTAGAGGTATTAAAGGTAGAGGGTTCGAGAAAGACAGATTCAACTGGTATCTTTGACACTCTCTGGAAGAAGCTTGATACTTTTCTACGCGATGAGCAAGGCCAGGTGAGTTTCATATGTTATAATAATGCTTATTTTGTTGTCTTCCAGTTTGTCCCATTGTTGGCAGGTGCCAAGTAATCCTAACAGCTAATTTCTGCAGAAAGATGCAAGGGTTGTCATTCAATTTCTTAGAGATGCCCTTCCATGGCTGGAAACAGGCGTTCTAGCATTGGTTGATAAAGAGCTTGATGAACACTATCTGGAAGAGATCAAGCACATCTGCAGTGAGTTCGAAAAACTTCCTGACAGGTAAGCAAGTGTTAATTTGGGGCCAACTTTATCTAGATTGTTATGCGATGTATTGTAATTGATAGGCATGTATGAGTAATAACATCCTCTCTTTTCTGCATGATATGTACCACCTTTCTAGTAGTGCAAGACGTGTCTTGTGAAAAATTTACCTTACCACTTGCGCGCGTGAAAATTCACAGGACGGACAAAAAAGCGGTGGATGATCTATACTCGAAGTGGGAAGGTGCTGGGAAGACACTGCAGCAGGTCATCCGCCTTGTGATTGGTTCAGGGTCATGCACGGATGGTTGTCGCCAATGCCAGGATGAGAGGCGCGAGGGGAAAGACCCCAGGCTCTGCCTCCTGAAACTGCCCACAGACTGCGTATTCAAAGCTTGCCCAGATGATGAGAGGGCTGGCACAGGAGAAGCTGCCTCGACTTCAACAAAGGCGGCGCAGAAGCAGAAGAGCAAGAAGAAATCCAAGAGGACAAAGAAGCCCGACAAGGGGCGTGGCAAGAAGTGAGCTGCTGTAGTTAGTTTAACCACCTTCAAGAAAATATTTGCGTGCATCGGAGAAGCTTGTGTCGTAAAACCATTGGGAAGACAGCAGAAATGTGTTGCTTCGCGTCTGGCCAAGGAATGTAACTGTTGAACCGGCACAAGACATTTGTTTGTACCCATGCATCACTATATATGAAGTTCCCCCTAGATTATTCATGTTGAATGAACGTGCTTACAAAAAGTGTTGGGCCCTTTCTGACCTGTGGAGTAGCCTCCTCTGCGTTATGGCACCACTTTTGAATACGCACACCTGTTGCATTGCAGGCTGTTTCCCCCCTTGGTGAGAACTGAGAAGAGGCCACCGTTGAAACTGCATTGCAAAAACTTGAAACGGAACCGATGGAGCAGTGGACGGCAACGCGATGTGAGCCAACACCCAACCAATTTTCAACACACCAACACCCATGATCTACCGGTAGAAATGATGTAGTGACACTAGTAGTAACTCGCAAAGACGCGCAGAGTCATGCAACCGTGAATCACACACTTCAGAAAGCCACCTGATCGCGTAGATCAGATCAGAGGGATAGCTACACTCAAACTGATAATCTCACAGCTGCCCCTAGAACCATGATAGCAGACTCGGATGACTGGGGTGAAGAAATTGAAACGGATGGGGTGCTCCCGATGGCCAAGACAAGATCATTGTCCAGGGCAGCCAGCAGGCCCACAGGACAATCAACAACACAATTTGGATACATACAAGCACAATAGCCTAAGCCATGGAACACCCTGGCAGCTTGGCTTGGTTTGGGATGGAAGAACAAAACGATGGTGAAACATGGGCTGGATCTCCCAGAACAAACATCAACAGCAAGAATCACTACAGCACCTTCACATAAATGCAGTGACACACTCTAATCAGGAATGGCACAGAGAACTTGCTGCTAAACAGTACGGCAGGAAAAAAAAATAACCCTGGCACCATGAGGCACTTGTTTATCCTGGCGCCATACGAATAACTTACTCAACACTGTATTTATTTCAACAAAGAGAGAAAAAGGAGAGCACTTGCCTAAGCTTTAGTAATTCTATTTCTCAGAACACTGGTATGGATAGAGAATATATGCAAAAAAACCCGTACTAACTTTCCTACCGGCAATCTTCTAGCATTGTTCTCTATTGGTAATGCCTCCCTGGCCTGTCCCTGCCTTCGTAAGCAGGTGGGGCGGCGTTGTTTTAGTTACCGCTGCATTGGTAGCTTGGGTTACCTATGGGGGAAACTGGTAACTTGGTGGATCAGGCGCGCTCCGGTAGGACTGTGTGTTAAAGTTGGGACGCCTATGAGGACACTAGATGCCAATTTTACTGTATCTCACCCACACCTCATGGTATTTGGGGTCGTAAGGAACAGCTTGTCCATCTATAAATGGTTCTCCTGAAATACAAGAGAAGGCATCAGATACACTCTCCTTACATATGGACAGGGATGGAAACTGAAAAAGTGCACAAGCTCCAATAATCCAGGGAAGACATGGCAGGTTAAAATGTTGAAAGTGTCACCTCAAGGGGCTCAAAATGCCAGGACAGAATGACAAACACTGGAACGATAAATCATCTTGCACAAAGCACTTGATTTTACGATATAGTGGTATGATAAATAATAATGAAAACTGCAGCCAAATATCATTCATACCACTAGGAGGAAGATGTACTCCCTCCGTCCCATAATATAAGAGCATTTTGACACTAATGTAGTGTCAAAAACGGTCTTATATCAGAACGACGCTCTTATATTATGGGACGGAGGGAGTATATTTTAAACAAAAACTAGCAACTACAGAAGCGCTGTCATATAGCTCTCATATCAATTTTGAGTGTACTGTGTTATATTCAGGTTTCATCAAAAGACAGAAGTTTGTTGTTGGTAGTCTGCCAAAAAGTTATAGGGGCCAACATAAGCTCCTATTTCAATTAAAGCATAACAAAGTTGTCACCAATCACCATTTCTGTCAGTTGAATAGATATCTTACATACTGGTGACATCCTTTACTATATACTGTAGGAATGAAGATACAAAGAGCAGTCTACACTCAAATACTAGAAAACTCTACATGATAACAATAGTGAGATTTTCATCACTAAACAGTTAAATGCTTAACTATAATACAGATGGGTACAGAAGCAATTAGCAGCACAAATAAGATACCAATGATGATCATTAATTAATAAATGAAAAAAAATCTGACAGGATAACAATCTTAAGCCTTTTGAGTAAGAATACAATTCCTAAAAGCATGTGCTACAGGAAATTTTCTCAAAATTCCTAGATCTGGAACCTGCAACTGAGATAGTCATAACTCATAACACAACATCATATAGTACCACACAAAGTGGTAAATCTGTTACCTAGTGAGGGGAAAAGCAACAACCATTTCAAATTATTATAGTGAATATTCAGTCAGATAGTACATAATCATTACCACCATAGTCCTTATTTCTTACATCCACGTATGAACCAGGAAGAACCCAACGGACCTTAGGCAACTCTGAAAATAATAAATTAGTGGCATTTAACACAAGATCATTTGAAGTCACCTTCATAAAAAGATCACATACATACACGAATTTCATGTAATGATCAATATACCTCTGAGTTTGCCGGCGAGTTCGTCAGATAGTATAGGGCAACCAAAGAAAAATAATGCCTAGTTGACACAGAGTAGATCTTCATCCTTGCTTCGTCTTCACTGGAACGACATACATAGGATAGATTTGAGATACAGATATGTTATAAATAGTACATAAATGACTTTATCATACTGATCCAATCCTGATCCACTAACCCATCAAGGGTGAGGTGAGGGGGCAGCATACCTTCCGACGACCTGAGCGAGGGTCTTGATGTAGCCGTCGATGATCTCGTTACGGTGGATGTCGAGGTTGCTGGCGTCTCCTGGGGGGCCCTCCATGATGACCATCCAGTGCTCATACTCATAGTCGCACCCGGGGATCGTCTCCTCGGGTGCACGGTTGCTGCAGTTGGAGGCCGAGTTCGCGGGCTGCTGGGCTGCGTCGTGAACCTCCTGGCTGGCGCCTGTCAGGTCCTAGTTGATCTAGAGGTACAGGAATGCGATTTGTATGGACTAATTTCAGAGAATTACGAGGAAGGAGGTCCCGATCTGGGTTTTATATATCTATCGGCTGTGCCGTATGAGTTTAGGGTTCATCCTCGAAGGGAATTCTGCAAGATTCAATGCCCATCTCAGGCACAACCCGGCTGTTAAGTAGGTGGATGCCTCGCTGTAGACAGAGACACACGAAAAGTAACAGTAACGGAAAGTAGATCCAACGGCTGACGATGAAGGTAGCTTGAAGAGTCTCCTGGGCCGTTGGATTGTCTGAACCGGTACGTGCCGGAATTGCCACAGTTAACTGAATGATAATCTTCAGATATCGCGGCCTGACATTACCCCCTCCTGAAGAACCGTCGTGTCCTCACGGCGTAGTGTTGTAGGTTCTCCAAGCTTCAGTCGTGCTTCGAAAGAACGCGGGGAAGGTGTGCTTGATGAACTCCGCATCTTCCCAAGTTGCTTCTTCGGCGGTCATATTTGCCCATTGAATAAGCCACTGCACCACCGGCATGTTTTTACGGGGAACTTGCCTGACCTCCAAGACTTGAGCTGGCTCTGTTTTAATGGTGCCATCTGCATTCACCATAGGCAGGTGTGGGCTAGGAATGGACTTGTGACCCAAGTGCTTCTTTAACTGACTAACATGGAAGACTGGGTGCATTTGCACATCTGCTGGGAATTGCAACTTATAAGCATTGTTGCCAATTTTCTGAATAACCAAGAATGGACCATAGTATTTGTTATGGAGTTTCAGTGCTCCTCTGAATCCAAATGCTGCCAATCTGTATGGTGCCGTCTTAAGATATACCAGATCTCCCACTTCAAATTGTCTTTCCACTCTTTTTAAATCAGCATACTTCTTCATTCTATTTTGAGGTTGAAGTAAGTTCTCTTTCAGTTGGTGCAACATGTTCTGCTTGGCTGTTAAGAAGTCCTGTGCCTCCTCATTATCAGGTCCAGGAATTGCTAGTTTAGCAATCAATGGAGGAGGAAATCCATATAATGCTTGAAAAGGGCTCATCTTCAATGTTGTATGGTAGCTGGTGGTGTACCAATATTCAGCTAGTGGCAACCAAGCTAACCACTTCTTTGGCTCTTGAGTAGTCATACACCTCAAATAGGTTTCCAAGCACTGATTGATCCTCTCTGTTTGGCCATCAGTTTGTGGGTGATAGGCTGAACTATACCTCAGTTCACTTTTGTATGCAGCAAAGATGTCTCTCCACAGTTGGCTTCTAAAGATTCTGTCTCTATCAGATATAATAAGTGTTGGAGGGCCATGGAGTTTGATAATGTTATCTACAAATGCTTGAGCTACACTCTGAACTGTGTAAGGATGTGAGAGTGGTATGAAATGAGAGTATTTGGTGAACCTGTCAACTACCACTAATATCACATCTTTTCCTTGAGAAGTTGGTAGACCTTCTATGAAATCCATGGATATATGCTGCCATGCCATATCAGCTACTGGCAAGGGATCTAGAAGTCCTGGCTGTAAGCAATTCTCATGCTTAGCTCTCTGGCAGATTGGACAAGTAGCTATGAAATATTCCACTGCTTGTTTAAGACCTGGCCAGTAGAAAATTCCTTTTACTCTCTGGTAAGTGGCTCTCATACCTGAGTGTCCTCCCACAGGTGAATTATGTAGGGCAGCAATCAGTCTTTCCCTCAATTTACTGTCATTTCCCACCAGAATCTTCCCTTTAAATCTGATAATACCAGCATGTATAGTATAATCAGATTTGTCCTCAGGAGATTGCAACAGTAACTTTTCTTGCAATTTCTTTGTGTCTGTGTCAGTTTGATAACTGATGAGTAGTTCTTTGGCCCACTCAGGAGTAACTGTTGACATGGACATGCATTTAGGAAGTACTCTGGACAGAGCATCAGCCACCCTGTTTGTAATGCCCTTTTTGTACTGAATTGTGAAATTGAATTCCAGCAATTTCATCATTAATTTGTATTGTATTCCTTCTGTAATCTTTTGATCAGTAATGAACTTCAAGGACTGCTGATCAGTTTTGATGATTACAGAGTTTCCCAGAAGATAGTGCCTCCATTTCTTTAAAGCTTCCAAGATTGCTAAAGCTTCTTTCTCATAGGTAGATAGGGCAGCATTTCTAGGACAGAGGGAAGAGCTGTAGTATGCCAATGGTCTGCCCTCTTGCATAAGTATAGCCCCAATGCCATAGCCAGATGCATCAGTTTCCAATGTGAAAGGAACATTGAAATTGGGCAGAGCTAGAACTGGAGCTGTAACCAGAGCTTGTTGCAGTTTTCTGAAAGCTGTATCTTGGTCAGCTGTCCATAGGAATTTCCCTTTTTTAAGAGCATCATGCAATGGTCTGCAAATTGTCCCATAATCTTTGATGAACCTCCTGTAGTAACCAGCTAAACTCAAGAAACTTCTCAATTTAGTGATGTCAGTGGGTGTAGGCCAATCTACAATTGCTTTGATCTTGTTGGGTTCAGTAGCTAGTCCTTCACCAGAAACCACATGACCCAAATATTCCACCTGAGGAACTGCAAATGCACATTTGGACATCTTTGCAAATAACTGGTTTTCTCTCAAGATTTGCAGCACTTGCTTTAAATGTTCCACATGCTCTTCTATAGTATTGCTAAATACTAGGGTATCATCAAAGAATACTAGTACAAACTTTCTGTTGTACTTAGCAAATAGAAGATTCATTAGAGCTTGAAAAGTTGCTGGTGCATTAGATAATCCAAAGGGCATTACCAAATATTCATAGTGCCCCAGAAAGGTTCTGAATGCAGTTTTATGAATGTCTGCAGGGTCCATCCTTATCTGGTGGTATCCAGACCTTAAGTCAATCTTAGAGAAGACCTTTGCTCCATGCAACTCATCCAGCAAATCCTCAATTACTGGTATAGGGAATTTATTCTTCACTGTTACAGTGTTGAGCCTTCTGAAATCAGTACAAAGTCTCATAGTACTGTCTTTCTTTTTAACCAGGAGAACAGGGGCTGCATAAGGACTCTGGCTATTTCTTATGAGTTTATTATCCAGTAGATGCTTAATTTGCTTCTCCATTTCTTCTTTTTGGTGATGAGGTACTCTATATGGTCTGACATGGGGTGGTTCAACTCCTGGCATCAAGGGAATTTTATGATCTAATTCCCTTTTTGGAGGTAAGGTTGTTGGTTCTGCAAAAACATCCTTATATTTCAGTAGCAAGTTGCTTATTGCAGCTGGAATGCAATGCTTATCAGGAGTTTGGGCCACTATATTGTGAATTTGGAGCAGAAAAGTTTCCACACCTTTGTCCAAAAGCTTATTGACTTGTTCTGCTGGTATCTCCAAAATGTCCTCACTGGAATTATAAACTGCAGTTGTTACTGTTGTTTTACCTTGGAGAGTGAGGCTGAACTGCTTGTGAGGTACATCAAAAGCCACAGGACTGACCAGTGAAAACCAATCATAGCCTAAAATCATATCATGACTAGGGAGATTTAGAATTCTGAAAGAGTGTTCCAACTTCAACTTGGCTAACTGAAAGGCACAATTAGGAACTACAGCAGTAGAAAGCAGCAGGCCCCCTCCAGCTACAGAAACTTTTTTAGGCCTGACAGGAAGTAATTGACAGTTTGATTTGATAGCAAACTGCTCACTGATGAAAGAGGTTGAACTTCCTGAGTCTAATAGTGCTACTGCTCTTTTTCCATTTACATGCACTATTACTGTAGGAAATTGTACAGCAAGCTGCTGGCCCATAGCATGTGCAGAGATAAACATAGCTTGCTCCCGTTGTTCTGTTCCTTCCTCTATTACTTCTTGTTGGTCATTATCTGTCTCATATGGACCATTTTCTTCCATTTCTTGATGTAACATGTGCACATTAGGAACTAGAGTGCATTTATGGCCATGGACCCATTTGTCTCCACACCTCCAACATTCACCAGCTTTTCTGATTTTCTGAATTTGACTGTTCACATGTTCAGTGCTCTTTGTGTTACTAGTTGTTGGGACTGTTGCAGTGTTGACCACCTGTTTCCCTGATGTAGGCACTACATTTTTCTGCCAATAGTTGTTATAAGGAGTTGTTGATTTCTTAACAGTTGTCACTGGAGGAGGGTGACAAGGTTCAATTTCTTTTGCCAAACAGTAGGCATCAGTCAGGGAAGTGGGTCTAAGAAGTCTCAACTGGTACTTAATTCCATCTCTCATCCCATTAACATAGCACTTTATAAACCAAGGTTCTGATAATGTAGGATTTTCCTCCTGTAGTTCAGCCATTAAATCCTCAAACAACTTGGTGTACTCTGACACTGAAGTGCTTCCTTGTTTCAGAGAAGTAAATTTTTCAGTGAGATCATAAGAGCCTTGAGCAGAAAATCTTTTGATGATTTCTTTACCAAATTCCTGCCAGGACAATTGTTTCTTAAGAAAACCAGACCTCCTCAACCATACATCAGCATCTCCTGTCATGTACATTTGAGAGAGTGACACTTTGTATTCTTCAGGTGCTGCTGCCATTTGGAAGTATTTGTTACACTGTCGAATCCAGCCAACAGGATCTTCACCAGAGAATCGAGGAAAATCCATCCGCGGACCTTTTGTCATTGCTTCCATGAACTGAGCCTGCATATCCTGCTCATAAGTTCTAAAATAACCCTGCCACAATTGTCTGTCTCGAGCTGGTTGCTGATACTGTTGGAAAACAGGTGTTTGGCCTCCCCTTCTCTGTGTTACTGGTGTTCCAATGGCACTTGTTGTTTCCAAATTAGCATGAGCTTTAAATCCAGGTGGTGCTGCAGGTTGGCTTGTTCTGATTGGAGGTAACTGCTGCATTTGTAACTCCTCTAAGTGTCTAGTCTTTTCCTTTTCTGCTTCTAACTGTTGTCTCAACTGTTCAGTTCTGCTAGGTGGCCTGTCCTGTTGTTGTTGTTGCAACGTTGTGATCTAACGACAGTGTCAGCTTCAGGTTGTTTCTCAGCTCTAGTTCCAGGCCCCGATGGAGCCACCAGTTTCTGTAAGACTGAACTCATTGTGGACAACTGTTTTCCCAGATCTAACACAGCCTTTTCTATACCTCCAACTTGCAGAGCTATTTCACCTTGTTTGGAACTGATCGACTGAACATTTTCTTGTAATTTGGACACATCTGTTCGCATCGCTGCATTTTCCTGTTGAACTGCACCAAACTCGTCGCGGATCGAGAGAACTTCCTGCCACTCGGCCTCATCGACTGCCTTCGAGCGACCCATCACCTTGATCCAGAGAAGAGAGGGGGAATTTTACCACCGCAGATGCGGCAACCAACCTCTCTGCCCCAGATCCTACCGCCGCCAAAGCTCCGCGCCTCCCAAGGTGCACGGATCAGCGAAGGACGTGGGATTTTACCGTGCTGGAAGTGATCCAACACAACCACTCCTGCTCTACTGATCTACACCCAAACGATCACCGCCACCTGCGTCGCCCTGGATCCGCCGTCGCCTGACGTCGCAGCGAAGGAACACCCTCACTGCTCGCGTCGATCGTCGCCCGCCATCACCACACAACATAGGGAGGGAATTGGGTGGGTGTTCTTGCCTCTCTGGAAAAAAAATTGAGATCCGATCAGAAGCTACCGAGGAACCACTGCTCTGAATACCAATTTGTCAGGTCCTAGTTGATCTACAGGTACAGGAAGGCGATTTGTATGGACTAATTTCAGAGAATTACGAGGAAGGAGGTCCCGATCTGGGTTTTATATATCTATCGGCTGTGCCGTATGAGTTTAGGGTTCATCCTCGAAGGGAATTCTGCAAGATTCAATGCCCATCTCAGCCACAACCCGGCTGTTAAGTAGGTGGATGCCTCGCTGTAGACAGAGACACACGAAAAGTAACAGTAACGGAAAGTAGATCCAACGGCTGACGATGAAGGTAGCTTGAAGAGTCTCCTGGGCCGTTGGATTGTCTGAACCGGTACGTGCCGGAATTGCCACAGTTAACTGAATGATAATCTTCAGATATCGCGGCCTGACAGCGCCCCGGGCGCCGCGGCCGGGGACGGGACCAGCGCCGCTGAGAGGAAGGTCCCTGCAGAGGCGAGCGGGCGGAGGAAGCGAGAGGCAGCAGCTGGGAGGGATGAGAGCCTAGAGAGGAGGAGCGCGCGCGACGCCGACGCCGCCATGGTGGAAAACCCTAGCGTGTCCGTGGGGAAATAGGGTGGAGAGGGACGACGGGGTTTAGTAAGTTTTTTTAGGAATCCAATAACTCCCGAACGTTCGGATTTTGAGCATTTCATCCCGAACGTTTTTATATGGCAACTTTAGTTCATAGGGGATGGCAACTTTAGTTGATAGGGGATGGCAACTTTGTCCTTTTTCGTTTTTCTATCAGAAAATTGCCATGTTTCCCTAGTCTCACGCAAACTAAACTTGCCATCTAAACCCGTTCGGGTTGCCATGCTTAACTCCTGAACGTTCGAGAGATATCATTACCGTTTTTTATGGCTTTAGTAAGGGTTTAAGGAGAGCGTGCGCGATTTATAGAGGGGTCCGTGAGTCCTCTGACTCTCGTGTGTACCGTTTTCTTTTTTAGTCTGCATATAAGATTTAGTCAAAGTCAAATTTTATAAAGTTTGACTAATTTTATAGAAAAAAATACCAACATCTACAATACAAAAGTTATATGTAATGAAAATTAATTTCATCATGCATATAATAATATTGATTTCATAGTGTGAATATTAATACTGTTGGAAATATGCCCTAGAGGCAATAATAAATGGTTATTATTATATTTCTTTGTTCATGGTAATTGTCTATTGTTCATGCTATAATTGTATTGTCCGAAAATCGTAATACATGTGTGAATAAATAGACCACAACGTGTCCCTAGTAAGCCTCTAGTTGACTAGCTCGTTGATCAACAGATAGTCATGGTTTCCTGGCTATGGACATTGGATGTCATTGATAACGGGATCACATCATTAGGAGAATGATGTGATGGACAAGACCCAATCCTAAGCATAGCATAAAAGATCGTGTAGTTTCGTTTGCTAGAGCTTTTCCAATGTCAAGTATCTTTTCCTTAGACCATGAGATCGTGCAACTCCCGGATACCGTAGGAGTGCTCTGGGTGTGCCAAAACGTCACAACGTAACTGGGTGACTATAAAGGTGCACTACGGGTATCTCCGAAAGTGTCTGTTGGGTTGGCACGAATCGAGACTGGGATTTGTCACTCCGTGTGACGGAGAGGTATCTCTGGGCCCACTCGGTAATGCATCATCATAATGAGCTCAATGTGACTAAGGCGTTAGTCACGGGATCATGCATTGCGGTACGACTAAAGAGACTTGCCGGTAACGAGATTGAACAAGGTATTGGGATACCGACGATCGAATCTCAGGCAAGTAACATACCGATTGACAAAGGGAATTGCATACGGGATTGATTGAATCCTCGACACCGTGGTTCATCCGATGAGATCATCGTGGAACATGTGGGAGCCAACATGGGTATCCAGATCCCGCTGTTGGTTATTGACCGGAGAGGCGTCTCGGTCATGTCTGCATGTCTCCCGAACCCGCAGGGTCTACACACTTAAGGTTCGGTGACGCTAGGGTTGTAGAGATATATGTATGCGGAAACCCGAAAGTTGTTCGGAGTCCCGGATGAGATCCCGGACGTCACGAGAGGTTCCAGAATGGTCCGGAGGTGAAGAATTATATATAGGAAGTCCAGTTTCGGATACCGGGAAAGTTTCGGGGGTTACCGGTATTGTACCGGGACCACCGGAAGGGTCCCGGGGGTCCACCGGGTGGGGCCACCTATCCCGGAGGGCCCCGTGGGCTGAAAGTGGAAGGGAACCAGCCCTTAGTGGGCTGGGGCGCCCCCCTTGGGCCTTCCCCCCATGCGCCTAGGGTTGGGAACCCTAGGGGGGGAGTTCCCCCTTGCCTTGGGGGGCAAGGCAACCCCTTCCCCCCTTGTGGCCGCCGCCCCCCCTTTGGATCTCATCTCCAGGGCCGGCGCCCCCACAGGGGGCCTATATAAAGGGGGGGAGGGAGGGCAGAAAACTACAGCCTTGGGCGCCTCCCTCCTCCCCTGCAACACCTCTCTCTCTCTCGCAGAAGCTCGGCGAAGCCCTGCAGGAGACCCGCTACATCCACCACCACGCCGTCGTGCTGCTGGATCTCCATCAACCTCTCCTTCCCCCTTGCTGGATCAAGAAGGAGGAGACATCGCTGCACCGTACGTGTGTTGAACGCGGAGGTGCCGTCCGTTCGGCACTCGGTCATCGGTGATTTGGATCACGGCGAGTACGACTCCGTCATCCACGTTCATTGGAACGCTTCCGCTCGCGATCTACAAGGGTATGTAGATGCACTCCTTTCCCCTCGTTGCTAGTAGACTCCATAGATGCATCTTGGTGAGCGTAGGAAAATTTTAAAATTATGTTACGATTCCCAACAGTGGCATCATGAGCCAGGCCTATGCGTAGTCACTATGCACGAGTAGAACACAAAGCAGTTGTGGGCGTTGAGTTTGCCAATTCTTCTTGCCGCTACTAGTCGTTTATTGTTTCGGCGGCATTGTAGGATGAAGCGGCCCGGACCGACCTTACACGTACGCTTACGTGAGACAGGTTCCACCGACTGACATGCACTAGTTGCATAAGGTGGCTAGCGGGTGTCTTTCTCTCCTACTTTAGTCGGAACGGATTCGATGAAAAGGGTCCTTATGAAGGGTAAGTAGAAATTGGCAAATCACGTTGTGGTCATACGTAGGTAAGAAAACGTTCTTGCTAGAAACCTACAAACCACGTAAAAACTTGCAACAACAATTAGAGGACGTCTAACTTGTTTTTGCAGCAAGTGCTATGTGATGTGATATGGCCAGAAGATGTGATGAATGATATATGTGATGTATGAGATTGATCATATTCTTGTAATAGGAATCACGACTTGCATGTCGATGAGTATGACAACCGGCAGGAGCCATAGGAGTTGTCTTTATTATTTTGTATGACCTGCGTGTCATTGAATAACGCCATGTAATTTACTTTACTTTGTTGCTAAACGCGTTAGCCATAGAAGTAGAAGTAATCGTTGGCGTGACGACTTCATGAAGACACAATGATGGAGATCATGATGATGGAGATCATGGTGTCATGCCGGTGACGAAGATGATCATGGTGCCCCGAAGATGGAGATCAAAGGAGCATAATGATATTGGCCATATCATGTCACTATTTGATTGCATGTGATGTTTATCATGTTTTTGCATCTTATTTGCTTAGAACGACGGTAGTAAGCAAGATGATCCCTTATAATAATTTCAAGAAAGTGTTCACCCTAACTGTGCACCGTTGCGAAGGTTCGTTGTTTCGAAGCACCACGTGATGATCAGGTGTGATAGATTCTAACGTTCGAATACAACGGGTGTTGACGAGCCTAGCATGTACAGACATGGCCTCGGAACACACGCAATACACTTAGGTTGACTTGACGAGCCTAGCATGTACAGACATGGCCTCGGAACACGGAGGACCAAAAGGTCGAGCATGAGTCGTATAGAAGATACGATCAACATGGAGATGTTCACCGATCTTGACTAGTCCGTCTCACGTGATGATCGGACACGGCCTAGTTGAATTCGGATCATGTTTCACTTAGATAACTAGAGGGATGTCTATCTGAGTGGGAGTTCATTAAATAATTTGATTAGATGAACTTAATTATCATGAACTTAGTCTAAAATCTTTACACTATGTATTGTAGATCAAATGGCCAACGTTGTCCTCAATTTCAACGCGTTCCTAGAGAAAACCAAGCTGAAAGATGATGGCAGCAACTATACGGACTGGGTCCGGAACCTGAGGCTCATCCTCATAGTAGCCAAGAAAGATTATGTCTTAGAAGCACCGCTAGGTGAAGCACCAATCCCAGAGAACCAAGACGTTATGAACGCTTGGCAATCACGTGCTGATGATTACTCCCTCGTTCAATGCGGCATGCTTTACAGCTTAGAACCGGGTCTCCAAAAGCGTTTTGAGAAACATGGAGCATACGAGATGTTCGAGGAGCTGAAACTGGTTTTTCAAGCTCATGCCCGGGTCGAGAGATATGATGTCTCCGACAAGTTCTTCAGCTGTAAAATGGAGGAGAACAGTTCTGTTAGTGAGCACATACTCAGAATGTCTGGGTTGCACAACCGCTTGTCTCAGCTGGGAGTTAATCTCCCGGATGACGCGGTCATTGACAGAATCCTCCAGTCGCTTCCACCAAGCTACAAGAGCTTTGTGATGAACTACAATATGCAGGGGATGGAAAAGACCATTCCCGAGGTATACTCAATGCTGAAATCAGCGGAAGGGGAGATCAGAAAAGAACATCAAGTGTTGATGGTGAATAAAACCACTAAGTTCAAGAAGGGCAAGGGTAAGAAGAACTTCAAGAAGGACGGCAAGGGAGTTGCCGCGCCCGGTAAACCAGTTACTGGGAAGAAGTCGAAGAATGGACCCAAGCCCGAGACTGAGTGCTTTTATTGCAAGGGAAGTGGAACTGCCCCAAATACTTAGCGGACAAGAAGAAGGCCGACAACACCAAAGGTATATGTGATATACATGTAATTGATGTGTACCTTACCAGTACTCGTACTAGCTCCTGGGTATTTGATATCGGTGCGGTTGCTCATATTTGTAACTCAAAACAGGAACTACGGAATAAACGGAGACTGACGAAGGACGAGGTGACGATGCGCGTCGGGAATGGTTCCAAGGTCGATGTGATCGCCGTCGGCACGCTACCTCTGCATCTACCCACGGGATTAGTTTTAAACCTCAATAATTGTTATTTAGTGCCAGCTTTGAGCATGAACATTGTATCTGGATCTCGTTTAATTCGAGATGGCTACTCATTTAAATCCGAGAATAATGGTTGTTCTGTTTATTTGAGAGATATGTTTTATGGTCATGCCCCGCTGGTCAATGGTTTATTTTTGATGAATCTCGAACGTGATGTTACACATGTTCATAGTGTGAATACCAAAAGATGTAAAGTTGATAACGATAGTCCCACATACTTGTGGCACTGCCGCCTTGGTCACATTGGTGTCAAGCGCATGAAGAAGCTCCATGCAGATGGACTTTTGGAGTCTCTTGATTACGAATCATTTGACACGTGCGAACCATGCCTCATGGGTAAGATGACCAAGACTCCGTTCTCCGGAACAATGGAGCGAGCAACCAACTTATTGGAAATCATACATACCGATGTGTGCGGTCCAATGAGTGTTGAGGCTCGCGGAGGATATCGTTATGTTCTCACTCTCACTGATGATTTAAGTAGATATGGGTATGTCTACCTAATGAAACACAAGTCTGAAACCTTTGAAAAGTTCAAGGAATTTCAGAGTGAAGTCGAGAATCAACGTGACAAGAAAATAAAATTCTTACGATCAGATCGTGGTGGAGAATATTTAAGTCACGAATTTGGTACACGCTTAAGGAAATGTGGAATAGTTTCACAACTCACGCCGCCTGGAACACCTCAGAGAAACGGTGTGTTCGAACGTCGTAATCGCACTCTATTGGATATGGTGCGATCTATGATGTCTCTTACCGATTTACCGCTCTCATTTTGGGGCTATGCTTTAGAGACTGCCACATTCACTTTAAATAGGGCTCCGTCGAAATCCGTTGAGACGACACCGTATGAATTATGGTTTGGGAAGAAACCTAAGTTGTCGTTTCTAAAAGTTTGGGGATGCGATGCTTATGTCAAGAAACTTCAACCTGAAAAGCTCGAACCCAAGTCGGAAAAATGCGTCTTCATAGGATACCCTAAGGAAACTATTGGGTATACCTTCTACCTCAGATCCGAGGGCAAGATCTTCGTTGCCAAGAATGGGTCCTTTCTGGAGAAGGAGTTTCTTTCGAAAGAATTGAGTGGGAGGAAAGTGGAACTTGATGAGGTGATAGTCACCCCTTCCGAACCGGAAAGTAGCGCAGCGCGGGAAAATGTTCCTGTGGTGCCTACACCGACTGGGGAGGAAGTTAATGATGATTATCATGAAGCTTCGGATCAAGTTACTGAACTTCGTAGGTCCACAAGGACACGTTCCGCACCAGAGTGGTACGGCAACCCTGTCCTGGAAATCATGTTGTTAGACAACGGTGAACCTTCGAACTATGAAGAAGCGATGGCGGGCCCGGATTCCGACAAATGGCTAGAAGCCATGAAATCCGAGATAGAATCCATGTATGAAAACAAAGTATGGACTTTGACTGACTTGCCCGAAGAGCGGCGAGCCATAGAAAACAAATGGATCTTTAAGAAGAAGACGGACGCAGATGGTAATGTGACCATCTACAAAGCTCGACTTGTCGCTAAGGGTTATCGACAAGTTCAAGGGGTTGACTACGATGAGACTTTCTCACCCGTAGCGAAGCTGAAGTCCGTCCGAATCATGTTAGCAATTGCCGCATACTATGATTATGAGATATGGCAGATGGACGTCAAAACGGCATTCCTTAATGGCTTCCTTAAGGAAGAGTTGTATATGATGCAGCCGGAAGGTTTTGTCGATCCTAAGAGTGCTAACAAAGTATGCAAGCTCCAGCGCTCAATCTATGGGCTGGTGCAAGCATCTCGGAGTTGGAACATTCGCTTTGATGAGATGATCAAAGCGTTTGGGTTCACACAAACTTATGGAGAAGCCTGTGTTTACAAGAAAGTGAGTGGGAGCTCTGTAGCATTTCTCATATTATATGTGGATGACATACTATTGATGGGAAATGATATAGAATTCTTGGAAAGTATAAAGGCCTATTTGAATAAGTGTTTTTCAATGAAGGACCTTGGAGAAGCTGCTTATATATTAGGCATCAAGATCTATAGAGATAGATCAAGACGCCTCATTGGTCTTTCACAAAGTACATACCTTGACAAGATATTGAAGAAGTTCAATATGGATCAGTCCAAGAAGGGGTTCTTGCCTGTATTGCAAGGTGTGCAATTGAGCACGGCTCAATGCCCAACCACGGCAGAAGATATAGAAAAGATGAGTGTCATCCCCTATGCCTCGGCCATAGGGTCTATTATGTATGCCATGCTGTGTACCAGACCTGATGTAAACCTTTCCGTAAGTTTGGTAGGAAGGTACCAAAGTAATCCCGGCATGGAACACTGGACAGCGGTCAAGAATATCCTGAAGTACCTGAAAAGGACTAAGGATATGTTTCTCGTTTATGGAGGTGACGAAGAGCTCGTCGTAAAGGGTTACGTCGACGCTAGCTTCGACACAGATCTGGATGACTCGAAGTCACAGACCGGATACGTGTATATTTTGAATGGAGGAGCAGTAAGCTGGTGCAGTTGCAAGCAAAGCGTCGTGGCGGGATCTACATGTGAAGCGGAGTACATGGCAGCCTCGGAGGCAGCACAGGAAGCAGTCTGGATGAAGGAGTTCATTACCGACCTAGGGGTGATTCCCAATGCGTTGGGCCCGATGACTCTCTTCTGTGACAACACTGGAGCTATTGCCCTTGCGAAGGAGCCCAGGTTTCACATGAAGACCAGGCATATCAAGCGTCGCTTCAACTCCATTCGTGAAAGTGTTCAAAATGGAGACATAGATATTTGTAAAGTACATACGGACCTGAATGTAGCAGATCCGTTGACTAAACCTCTCCCTAGGGCAAAACATGATCAACACCAGGACGCAATGGGTGTTCGATTCATCACAATGTAAATAGATTATTGACTCTAGTGCAAGTGGGAGACTGTTGGAAATATGCCCTAGAGGCAATAATAAATGGTTATTATTATATTTCTTTGTTCATGGTAATTGTCTATTGTTCATGCTATAATTGTATTGTCCGGAAATCGTAATACATGTGTGACTAAATAGACCACAACGTGTCCCTAGTAAGCCTCTAGTTGACTAGCTCGTTGATCAACAGATAGTCATGGTTTCCTGGCTATGGACATTGGATGTCATTGATAACGGGATCACATCATTAGGAGAATGATGTGATGGACAAGACCCAATCCTAAGCATAGCATAAAAGATCGTGTAGTTTCGTTTGCTAGAGCTTTTCCAATGTCAAGTATCTTTTCCTTAGACCATGAGATCGTGCAACTCCCGGATACCGTAGGAGTGCTTTGGGTGTGCCAAACGTCACAACGTAACTGGGTGACTATAAAGGTGCACTACGGGTATCTCTGAAAGTGTCTGTTGGGTTGGCACGGATCGAGACTGGGATTTGTCACTCCGTGTGACGGAGAGGTATCTCTGGGCCCACTCGGTAATGCATCATCATAATGAGCTCAATGTGACTAAGGCGTTAGTCACGGGATCATGCATTGCGGTACGAGTAAAGAGACTTGCCGGTAACGAGATTGAACAAGGTATTGGGATACCGACGATCGAATCTCGGGCAAGTAACATACCGATTGACAAAGGGAATTGTATACGGGATTGATTGAATCCTCGACACCGTGGTTCATCCGATGAGATCATCGTGGAACATGTGGGAGCCAACATGGGTATCCAGATCCCGTTGTTGGTTATTGACCGGAGAGGCGTCTCGGTCATGTCTGCATGTCTCCCGAACCCATAGGGTCTACACACTTAAGGTTCAGTGACGCTAGGGTTGTAGAGATATATGTATGCGGAAACCCGAAAGTTGTTCGGAGTCCCGGATGAGATCCCGGACGTCACGAGAGGTTCCGGAATGGTCCGGAGGTGAAGAATTATATATAGGAAGTCCAGTTTCGGCTACTGGGAAAGTTTCGGGGGTTACCGGTATTCTACCGGGACCACCGGAAGGGTCCCGGGGGTCCACCGGGTGGGGGCACCTATCCCGGAGGGCCCCGTGGGCTGAAATTGGAAGGGAACCAGTCCTTAGTGGGCTGGGGCGCCCCCCTTGGGCCTTCCCCCCATGCGCCTAGGGTTGGGAACCCTAGGGGGGGGAGTTCCCCCTTGCCTTGGGGGGCAAGGCAACCCCTTCCCCCCTGTGGCCGCCGCCCCCCCCCTTTGGATCTCATCTCCAGGGCCGGCGCCCCCCCAGGGGGCCTATATAAAGGGGGGGAGGGAGGGCAGAAAACTACAGCCTTGGGCGCCTCCGTCCTCCCCTGCAACACCTCTCTCTCTCTCGCAGAAGCTCGGCGAAGCCCTGCAGGAGACCCGCTACATCCACCACCACGCCGTCGTGCTGCTGCATCTCCATCAACCTCTCCTTCCCCCTTGCTGGATCAAGAAGGAGGAGACGTCGCTGCACCGTACGTGTGTTGAACGCGGAGGTGCCGTCCGTTCGGCACTCGGTCATCGGTGATTTGGATCACGGCGAGTACGACTCCGTCATCCACGTTCATTGGAACGCTTCTGCTCGCGATCTACAAGGGTATGTAGATGCACTCCTTTCCCCTTGTTGCTAGTAGACTCCATAGATGCATCTTGGTGAGCGTAGGAAAATTTTAAAATTATGCTACGATTCCCAACAAATACTCGCTCCGTTCCAAAATATAGTGCTTCCTCTATTCCCGTGCTTCAACTTTGACCATAAATTTAACCAACGAGACCGACTGCGGCGGGAACAAAAGTTATACCAATGAATTCGTGTTCAAAAGAAGCTTTCAATTATATAATTTTTTCTCCTGCCGCAGTCGGTCTCGTAGGTTAAATTTATGGTCAAAATCGGACCTCGGAAAGCGCGGGCGCACTATATTTTGAAATGGAGGAAGTATCTTTTCCTACAAAGCTAGTCAAACTATACAAAGTTTAACTTTGACCAAATATTATATGCAAACTAAAAAGAAACGGAGGAAGTACCTCTCAGTGCGGCCTTTGGAGAGGCGTTCGTCTCTTTTCTCTAAGACTACCCACAATGGGAGTAACATAAGTAGTAACATCATACATATCTAGATAAAATAGATGATGTGGCAAGCAATAAGTGAAGAAAGAGTGTCATGTAGTAACATAGCTAGTTACTACTAGTATGAGTAACATCACACATATCAAGACAAGATGAGTCTATAGCATAATAAATAAAGTGTTGCATGTTACCACACATATGTTACTCCCCACTATAGAGGTAGTAACATAGAGTAGTAACATGGGCATGCTACTACTCTATGTTACTACCCATTGTGGCTAGTCTAAGTTGCCGCTCTCGCTCATGGACTTCCACCCTTCCCAATCCCAACGCCGCTCTAAATTCTCTGCTGCAGTCCGCGCCGTGCTCTAGAGGCTGGAGCTGCCGGCTTCACCGCGGACAGTCAGTCTTCTCCGCCGCCCGCACTCTTCCCATCTCCACCCTTAAATTTTGGGTACACGCCACCATCTTGGTCCGCCCTTACACAATGTGCAAAGTTGAATCAGGTGCCGTTTTCATTACTGGTTATGACTGAACGCATTTGGAGCTTTTTTTTGTTCTGCTTCATTGTTGGGAATATGATACAAGCTAAAAGAGCGGCGATGATGATCTCACAGAAAACTCGAAAAAGAATAGAAGAATCAGGACCGATGGATGAGAGACACTTGATTCCTTGGTTTCAGGTATGCCGACAGTTCATATTTACGATAAGGGACACCCCCCCTCAACCGGAACCTAGTGAAGCTATGTCAGTAGAACTTCTATGCTGCAAGCGGCGCCTCCCTATGCTTTCACGGGTCTAACCCCTATGGCCACCAACGATGGTGTTGCAAGCTGTCGGATGCCACTCTGACTGTTGCAAGCGACGCCCCAACCCCGGCGAGCTCAGGACGGTGTGCTGCAAAGGCCTTGTTGCAAACCTCAGACCGCAACGTGCGTCATGTTGCAAACCTCCAAGTGCAACATGGCTCATATGCAAATAACGCATGTTGTAAATCTCCGAGCGCAACATGGGACATGTTGCAAACCTTTGAGTGCAACATGGATCCTGTTGCAAACACTCATCAGCTGGTAGACATGGCACATATCCAATAGTTGTCGGTCACTAGATCCAACGGCTTGTTGCTCGTCTGATCTTTGCAAAATACCAGTCAGCCAACGCGTAGCACAATTCATCACTACTGAAATTGATGGGTTTAGCGAGTGTGTTTTATCGATGATGCGTGCTACATGTCGGACGATTAAAGTGTGGATCGAATCGGCCACCTCCAGAGCCGTTGGATCCTGCGTGGACAGGTGCCCAATCTAGACGTGTTATTCATTCACTGCGACCCGCTGGGTTTGCAACATGCTCCATGTTGCACTCGCCGGTTGCAACATGACCCAAGTTGCGTTTGGGAAACACATTTGTGCTCGTTCATCACCGTATTATCTGAACCCCTTTTGCAACATGAGCCATGTTGCGCACGCCAATTGCAACATGACCCATGTCGCGCTGTGTACAGAATGTTTGCAACACCGGCACGACCATCGGCCAGTGGAACGGAGTAGGACCTTGCAACACTAGATTCCACTCTAGCATCTCTGAGCAACTTCCATGCAGCAGCAATCTGCTGAAGCAGCCTCCGGCGACGCTCTCTAAAGTGACCACGTGTCACCTAGCTTGCAACACCGACAACCATTTTCTTTTCCAGCAGTGGCATCTGCAAGACTGGTTTGTTGGTGGAGCTTGCAGCACCATGCTAGAACATGCTATAGAGGTGGTGTTCGATGGTGGTACGCGATACGAACATGTGCATCAATCGTGTTAATCGAGCAAATGGAAATAGGGGAATAACAAAACTGCTGGATGAGAGCTCTCGCATGAAAATAACGCGCGAAGGAGATAAACAGTGGTGGGCCCACATGAACAAGTGTCGCGCGCGAGGCAGAGGATGACGCGACCGAAGTCGATCTTTTGAATGTTAGTGTTTCCCTATTTTCTCGAGCACTCAGCAAAAGCCCCCCTTTCTTGAGTGCGCCAGAAAAAAGGCTTGGTATACTGGTGTGGTTTGACTAGTGTGACACTCGTCGAAGAAAAAATAACCTGCATAGATTTTGCAACATGTACATTTCAACCATGGCTAATAGTAGCTAGACCAACGGCAGAACCGGTTTTGTCCACTGTTTAAATTTTTTTTAAACAATGGGATGCATGTGTGCATTTGGATTCTCAAGATCAAACTTTTAAATTTGGGGACTTTTAGTACCTAAATATGATTTTGTTTTGCTTGAATTTATAGCCCATTTTTTTATATACTTGTAGTTCAAATTGGAAAGTATTCGGCAAATGTCTAGAAATACAATTAATGTCTTAGAAGTAGCAAATGGTTCCAAAAAATGCCAAATTTTGGTGTTAGAAATGTAATGTAATATGTTACGTGTGGAAAAGGCTAGAGAAGCTTTAGATTCAAAAAGGTGAAGGTATGACAAAGGTACCTTAACTTGGTATTTAAGAAAATAGAAATGAAAATTGGCGAAATGACAGGTTCTTCATCATTTGACCTTGAAGCCTCCTTTGATTCAAAGGATTTCCAAGGCAATTTTGGAGGATTGGAATTCTTAGGAGTTTTTCTATTTTGGTTATTTGATTCATAGCATTGAATCCTATATGAATTTTTAGGAGCTCCGGCCTCTTTGAAAGAATCCTTTGCTTTTCTTGTGATGCAACTAAACAAATCAAAATCCTATAGGATTGAAGATGAGCATTACATTTCAACCTACATTTTTTCTATTCTTGCGGTTTCAGAATCCCTAAAATATTTTCAACACTCACCATTATATTCTCCATGTTAAAATTTGGCATTTTCAGGGTTCGTTTTGCTATTTTGAAGTCGTTAATGGATTTCTAGGTATTTAATAGATATAATTCAAATTTAAACTACAAACATGAAATAATGAAAACAATGGGTTGAAAAATTATATTTAGGTTCTTGATTCTAAGTTTAGGAATTATAAAACAAAAGGAAATTTCAAACATTTGTGTGGGAAGACTTGGACCACGAGCATGGAGCTTATTGCCATTTTAATTAATGCAAACGAAGTTTGAAAAGTATGAACTTGGCATGGTGTCATGATATAACCTCAATAAACTATAAACATTTGAGAAGGTTTCACAAAATTCAGGATGCATGCTGCTTAGAAACTGAAGCATCTTCAAGGAAGAATCATGGTTTTGAAAGGGAACATGACAGATTTGGAGGCGAAGCGACATTCACTTCATCGTTTGAACATGAAACTTTTTGTACACTCAACATATGACATTCACTACATTGCTAAGAGAGTGAAAGCAGTAGATGTCTTAAGTTAACCAACAACATGATGTGAACTAATGGCTCAACATTTTTTGACACACCAACATCCATGATCTACCAGTAGAATTAATGTGATGATATTGGTAGAAATTCGCAAAAACACTTCAGAACCCACATGTTCCCATAGATCAGATAGCCTACACCCATGTTGACAATGTCACTACACCAAGTTTAAATCACCTTTAGTCCCAAATTCCCTAGAACATGAGGTGCAAAAATAAAAAGGGATGGGGTGCTCCAGGTAATCATCCTTAGTCCCCTCCATTGTGCTAGCTAGCAGGCCTATAGGATAGTCAACAATACAATTTTGGCCCAAACAAGGGAAAACCTGAATACCTAGCTTGGTTTAGGATGAAGACTAGTCAAATGCGTAAAGCCAATAACTCAACCATCAACCATTGCGAAAACATGGGTTGGATCTCCTAGAACAAACCAAGAATCGCTACAACACCTTCATATAAATGCTGACACAACTCTAGTCACAAATCAATGGAGCCGAGGGGAAAGGGCAGAGAAAAGTAGTTTCTAGAAACAACATTTGTTTCTACAAATGGAGTGAATACGAATGCACTTGTTTATCGTTATTCCAAAATGCTTAAACGCCAAAAGGAGCTCGGACATCAGCCACTCCCAGAACCTGAAGTTCAAGTTCTGCTACAAACAATTGGAGCAAAACAGGACATGCCAACCCATTTGTATCACTGTATACACATAATTACATGACAAAAAAGTAAACTGATAGAACAAACACAAAGAGAGCATGTTGCTATTACAATTCGGCAACAAATAACAAAGTTCTAGATCGATGTGAAAGAGTGATCGGCCATGTATTTGTTTGAACAGAGAAATGAGAACATACCTACGCTTGTAGTAATTCTAGGTCTGAGGAGACCAGTAGGGATAGATAATATATGCATAACTTCCTGCGTACGGGGAAGCTCTTCTAGGAGTGTTCTCTATTGGTAATGCCTCCCTGGCCGCCCCTGCCCTCGTAGGCACGTGAGATCTGGGTGTAGACACATGGTAGTTACCGCCTTGGTGGCTTGGATTACGTGTGGGGGGGGGGGGGGAGACTGGTAACTTGGTGGAGCTAGCAGTCTCGCCTTGTGTGTTCTCCCTTCTCCTTTCAAAGTGGCGACGCCACTTGTAACAGTTACATAATCCATGTCGATTCATAATGTCATTGTTTCTCACCCACTCCTCATGGTATTTGGGGTTGTAAGGAACAACTTTTCCATCTATAAATGGTTCACCTGAAATACAAGAAAATACATACACCCAGATATCCTTACCATATGGACATAGATGAAACCGAAAATAGTGCACAATCCTAAATCATCCAGGGAAGAGTAAGACAACAGATTAAAACAAGTTAAAGATGCCATCTCAAGGAGTCAAAGGCAAAAAACACTTGATCTATATACCAATACAAAAAGAGCGAGTTACGGAGATTCAACAAATCTCACTCGTTCACTATCCAACCCAGACCAATGGTCTCGGTCGCTCCAATATTTAGTGTTAAACATGTTTAGCATTAAATATGTTAGCACCCTTCTCTAATTAATATGATATGCCTAATATGAACGTGAGCATTAACCAAGAAACTTTATCCTACCTAATATTAACATACAATTTATATCTTGCATAATACTAATGTGCAATACAATTAATATTGTGCCAAATATTGCACAATTACTATTATGATAAGAGCATACACAATCGGGCTCCTCAAATTAACCTTCCCCAAACCTCTGGGCGGATAACTCGGTCACTGCCCGGTCGATTACAACAGATTAAAACAAGTTGAAGCTCCCATCTCAAGGAGTCAAGTTAAAGCACATGTAAATCTTTACGGGAGCCATTTCAAAATATTTCGGTGAAAGATATACTTAATCAGATAGGAAGCACATTGCCATTACCTCCGTACACCTTATTTTTGACATCAGGGTATGAATCAGGAAGAATCCAGCGGACATTAGGCAACTCTGAATTAATGATTTAGTGGCATGAGTTTAAAACCAGAAAATTTGAAGTCACTTACATAAAAAGATCGCATACAAATAATTTCATGTAATGTCCAATACCATTGAGTTTTTTGGCGATTTCCTCGGATACTAGAGCTCCAAAAGCAAAATAATGCTGAGTTGACACAGAGTAGATCTTCATCCTAGCTTCGTCTTCACTGGAACATATGACAGATTTGAGATACGTTCATACAAATATGTTATAAATAGTACATTAATTACTGAAACACATTGTATAATATTTGAGACAACCAAAACATCAAGGAGAACTCCGTTCCTGTCCTCGAAAGAATGTGCCGCTATGGTAGCGAGAGACAAACAAAAATATCACAAAATGGTAAAACTGCAACAGATGTCTAATGAAATCTAATAGTAAGCATGATCCTCAAGTAAGAATCACCATCAGCATAAATGACAAAGGTGAGTCTTGAATGAACATGTATACAAAGCATCGTATAAATGACAAAATGACACAAAACAGGTAACATACATATTTTATACTTCTCCAATCCCGATCTGTCATGAGGGCATCTCCAACGCTGACCGGCAAACTGCCTGCATCCGTCCGGATCGCGCTGTCCGGACCACGGAAGCCATCCAATGTGATTTTGTATCAGTCTGCGGCACAATTCGGACGTACTTTCTCCCGCAAAACGGAGACAAGCGCGGGGGGGGGGGGGGGGGGGGGGGGGTTGGAGGAGGCTGGACATCCTCATGACAAACCGTCGCCACACCCACCTCTTCGTCCCTCTTCGTCCGGATGGCGGAAGATTAGTATTTGGGCATTTGGCGGAAGCTTTGCAAATAAAGTTGGGCATTTGGTAGAAGGTTACTTCCTGCCATATGATTAGCATTAGGGAAGGTGATTAGTATTTGGGCATTTGGCGGAAGCTTTGCAAATATATTTGGGCATTTGGCGGAAGGTTATTTCTTGCCATATGATTAGCATTTGACAAGATGATTAGTTTTCTATTAAGGTTCTTTATCACACGTTGGCGGAATGATGGAAGCTTTGTAAATAGATTTGGCCTTTTGGGTTTGAAAATGACCAAGCCCATTTGGCGGAAGGAAGCTAGTTCAGTGGCGGAAGTAGCTAGCTTTGGCGGAAACTACACTGGCACATGGATTAATAGTCTTCTGCCAAACAAAAAGCGACTAACCACAGTTTTTAAAAGGGAACCATGGTTATTTGGCGGTTAAATTTAACAGAGACGGACATACATTGACAGCTACGGTTGGATGGCGGCCTCCCGTATCCGTATCCACAGACCTTGTCCCCCTGCCCGCGGTCAGATGAGGAAGAAAAATTGCAGGTTGCCGTTGGAGATGCCCTGACCCGGCCCTATGTATCAATGCAGTATGCTGATCATGGGCACCGAACTGGTGCTGCTACGTAAGGAAGCGAGTCACACACGGGAAAAGGGAATAGAACTTGGCTTCGGCTTTCTTCCTCTTCCGGCTATTTCCTTCCCACGTATCAGACGAGAGTATCTCATCCTCCTCCTTGCTGCTGCTGCTGCTTCTTCTTTCTACCCCGAATTCTGTGCTCTTCCCATCGTAAACTCTTATCTCTTTACAATCTCTAGGGAGTAGTGAGAGCTATATCCCGTACCCATGTACTGTATTGAGAGAAGTAGGTTCGTAACATGATCCATAACCCATCAAGGGTGAGGCGGGGCATACCTTCCGACGACCTGAGCGAGGGTCTTGATGTAACCGTCGATGATCTCGTCGCGGGGCCCGTGAGTCGTCTCTGACTGCTCATGACTGAACATGTGGAGTTTAATTTTGGTCTGCTTCAGTGTTGGGAATATGCTGCGAGAACATGCGATGGTGATCTCACAGAAAGCTTGAAAAGGAAAAGAAGAATCAAGACTGATGGAGGAGAGACACTTGATTCCTTGTTGGTTTCAGGTCTGCCGGTGCCGACACTTGATTTTTCTAGTAATGTTCTGTTATAGCTCCATTCGAGCACTCATAATTGTGTTCAATCATGTTTTCTTAAATAGGGGAGTTACTTCAGGATGTCAATTCGGACCAAGAACCGATTCACAGCCCGAGAAGTATGGAGTGAACTCAGTAAAGAAGTGACTTCAGAATCTTCTAGAAATGTCGTCTCCCCTGCTTTGTCTGATGGGTGACATACTCATGGCATATAAGATATTATTAATTAGTTTTACCATATTTATCTTACTTTAATAACACCGCATACAAATGATTAAAATTAATATCTTGTGTTCCCCGTGAAACAATAATAATATCTTGTAGGCATACGGTGTTATTTGAATGCTCAGGCATAGCCTTGTGATGTAGGCTGCAAGTCACAAGGTTTTTGACTTTCAGCAAGTGTGGTTAGAGCTTTCAATGATACTCTCTCCATCCTAAAATTATTGTCTTAGATTTGTCTAAATACGGATGTATCAAGACACGTTTTAGTATTAGGTACATCCATATCTAGACAAATCTAAGACAAGAATTTTGGGATAGAGGGAGTATATAAAAGAGGAGAAGGCCATGGTAGCTTGAACCTTGGTGCTGCTAGTCATTCTTCACTTATTTTACTTGTTTGCTTAAGATAGTTGCCAATTTGTAAGCATTCTATGTACTTCTCTTATGTCTCATTTATCGATCAAAGTGAGTCGCGACAGTGATGTTGCCACAGGTTTTTTTGTTCCCTTTCTAGATTTATGTATGGTTACAGTTTCTTTGCACTTCTCAATTTTTTATCCTAGTTAAAACAAGCTTCTTTTCTGCCCCTACCAAGAATACTCATATTACTTCAATGTTGAAGCTAGTGCATTTTCCCAATTTAAAGAAGTTCTATTTATCTGTTTCAGACGTAAATGTGAAAAGTAACAGGACTTATGATCTTTTACTGACCCTAGAGGTTATGTACAGTGGGATTGCTTAGTTCCCCCTCACAACTTCCTCTTCTCTTCTCCTGCAATTGTGTACGCCAAAGAATCTTTGTTTGGCCATCCTGTCATGTTTAACAGTTTAAGCATACATGTTTCCTCCGCCTTTGTCAACAAACCATGTTCTAATGGTTGTGGTGATATTTGTTGGAGAATCAACAACTAGTGTTCACTAAGGACCAAAGGCCATTACATATACATGTGTGGTCAAGTGCAGGAAACCCCTCATACAATGGGGATGTATCGAAAAGGGACTATACACATCTAACACACCCCCCCCCCCTCAAACTCATGGTGGATCAACAACACTGAGTTTGGAGAGAAGAAAACCATGCTGCGCTCGAGTCTGTGCCTTCGTGAAGAAGTCCGCCAACTGTAACTCAGAGGGCACATACTGAAGAGTTAGAATCTGATCCTGCACAGCAGCACGCATAAAGTGGGCATCCACACCGATGTGCTTGGTGAACTCATGCTTCACCGGGTCACGCGCAATACTGATAGCACCGGTACTGTCTGACAGTAAGGGAGTCGAGGTAGTAGTAGACACACCAAAATCCTCAAGTAACCACCGTAAACAGATCACCTCAGTCGTCAACATAGCCATGGCTCGCAACTCAGCCTCTGTACTCGAGCGAGAAACTGCAGTCTGTTTCTTTGTCTTCCAGGCAATAAGAGAGCCACCAAGAAAGACACAGCAAGCAGACAACGAGCGTCGATCAGAGGGATCACTAGCCCAGGTGGCATCAGAGTAGGCCTGGAGCTCAAGAGAGCTGGAGCGGGGAAAGAAAAGGCGCTGAGAGATCGTGCCACGAAGATATCGTAGAACATGAAGGAGATGACTATAGTGGACAGAGGTGGGGGCTGAAACAAACTGACTCAGGATGTGGACATGATAGGAGATGCCGGGGCGCGTAACAACAAGGTAGACAAGGCTGCCAACGAGGTGACGATAGCGAGTGGGATTAGGAAGAGGTTCACCATCAGAGGCACGAAGCTGAACGTACTGTGCGCTCATCACCAAGAGCATCACGAGCAAGAAGATCCTGAATATATTTTTCTTGGGAGATGTAGAAGCCATCAGAGGGCGAGGTGATCTCAATCCCAAGAAAATAGCGAAGTGGGCCAAGATCAGTCATGAGGAACTGGTCGTGAAGGCGAGGCTTAACAAAGGCAATGTAGTCAGAGTCGTCACCAGTGATGATCATGTCATCAACATAGAGGAGGAGAAGAGTCCGGCCACGAGGAGACGTGTGAACAAAAAACGCGGGATCATGATCACTGGGCAAGAAACCAGCGGCAGTCACCACAGATGCGAAGCGCTCAAACCAGGCGCGAGGGGCCTGTTTAAGACCATAGAGGGAGCGGCAAAGTCTACAGTGAAGGAAATATGCCCTAGAGGCAATAATAAAGTTATTATTTTATTTCCTTATTTCATGATAAATGTTTATTATTCATGCTAGAATTGTATTAACCGGAAACTTAGTACATGTGTGAATACATAGACAAACAGAGTGTCCCTAGTATGCCTCTACTTGACTAGCTCGTTAATCAAAGATGGTTAAGTTTCCTAGCCATAGACATGTGTTGTCATTTGATGAACGGGATCACATCATTAGAGAATGATGTGATGGACAAGACCCATTCGTTAGGTTAGCATTATGATCGTTTCAGTTTTCATTGCTACTGCTTTCTTCATGACTTATACATGTTCCTCTGACTATGAGATTATGCAACTCCCGAATACCGGAGGAACACTTTGTGTGCTATCAAACGTCACAACGTAACTGGGTGATTATAAAGATGCTCTACAGGTGTCTCCGAAGTTGTTTGTTGAGTTGGCATATATCGAGATTAGGATTTGTCATTCCATGTATAGGAGAGGTATCTCTGGGCCCTCTCGGTAATGCACATCATTATAAGACTTGCAAGCATTGTGACTAATGAGTTAGTAGCGGAATGATGCATTACGGAACGAGTAAAGAGACTTGCCAGTAACGAGATTGAACTAGGTATGAGGATACCGACGATCGAATCTCGGGCAAGTAACATTGCGGTTTGACCGATAAAGATCTTCGTAGAATATGTAGGAGCCAATATGAGCATAGAGGTTCCGCTATTGGTTATTGACCGAAGATGTGTCTCGGTCATGTCTACATAGTTGTCGAACTAGTAGGGTCCGCACGCTTAACGTTCGATGACGATTTGTATTATGAGTTATGTGATTTGATGTACCGAAGGTTGTTCGGAGTCACGACTGAGATCACGGACATGACGAGGAGTCTCAAAATGGTCGAGATGTAAAGATTGATATATCGGAAGGCTATATTCGGATATCGGAAAGGTTCCGAGTGATTCGGGTATTTTTCAGAGTACCGGAGAGTTACGGGAATTCGCCGGGAGAAGTAATGGGCCTTATTGGGCTTTAGTGGAGAGAGGGGAGAAGGGCCAAGAGGTGGCGCGTGCCTCCCCCTCCTGCCCAAACCGAATTGCACAAGGGGTGGGGGCGCCCCCCCCCTTTTCCTTCTCCCTCTCCCTCTCTTTCCTTCTCTCCTACTCCGAGTAGGAAAGAGAAGGGGAATCCTACTTGGACTAGGGAGTCCTAGTAGGATTCCGCACACCTGGCGCGCCCCCCTTGGGCCGGCCACCTCTTCCCTCCCCTCCTTTATATACGTGGCCAGGGGGCACCCCAAAAGCACTCAAGATTTGTCTTAGCCGTGTGCGGTGCCTCCTCCACAGTTACACACCTCGGTCATATCGTCGTAGTGCTTAGGCGAACCCCTACACTGGTAACTTCATCATCAGCGTCGCCACGCCGTCGTGCTGACGGAACTCTCCCTCGGCCTCAACTGGATCAAGAGTACGAGGGACATCATCGAGCTGAACGTGTGCTGAACACGGAGGTGCCGTACGTTCGGTGCTAGGATCGGTCGGATCGTGAAGGCGTACGACTACATCAACCGCGTTGATATAACTCTTCCGCTTTCGGTCTACGAGGGTACGTAGACACACTCTCCCCGCTTGTTGCTATGCATCTCCTAGATAGTGTTGGGGAACGCAGTAATTTCAAAAAAATTCCTACGCACACGTAAGATCTATCATGGTGATGCATAGCAACGAGAGGGGAGAGTGTAGTCCACGTACCCTTGTAGACCGTAAGCGGAAGCGTTATGACAACGCGGTTGATGTAGTCGTACATCTTCACGATCCGACCGATCCTAGTACCGAAAGTACAGCACCTCCGCGATCTGCACACGTTCAGCTCGGTGACGTCCCACAAACTCTCGATCCAGCTGAGTTCGAGGGAGAGCTTCGTCAGCACGACGGCGTGATGACGGTGATGATGAAGCTACCGGCGCAGGGCTTCGCCTAAGCACTACGACGATATGACCGAGGTGGATTATGGTGGAGGGGGCACCGCACACGGCTAAGAGAATGATCAACTTGTGTGTCTATGGGGTGCCCCCTCCCCCGTATATAAAGGAGTGGAGGAGGGGGAGGGCCGGCCCTCTCTATGGCGCGCCCTATGGGAGTCCTACTCCCACCGGGAGTAGGATTCCCCCCCCTTCCAAGTAGGAGTAGGAGAGGAAGGAAGGAGGAGAGAGGGAGGAAGGAAAGGGGGGCCCGGCCCCCTCCTAGGCCGCCTCCTCCTCTCTCCCACTAAGGCCCACTATGGCCCATACACTCCCCGAGGGGTTCCAGTAACCTCCCGGTACTCCGGTAAATGCCCGAACTCACCCGGAACCATTCCGATGTCCAAACATAGCCATCCAATATATCGATCTTTATGTCTCAAACATTTCGAGACTCCTCGTCATGTCCGTGATCACATCCAGGACTCCGAACAACCTTCGGTACATCAAAACACATAAACTCATAATATCGATCGTCACAGAATGTTAACCGTGCGGACCCTACGGGTTCGAGAACTATGTAGACATGACCAAGACTCATCTCCGGTCAATAACCAATAGCGGAACCTGGATGCTCATATTGGTTCCTACATATTCTACGAAGATCTTTATCGGTCAAACCGCATAACAACATACGTTGTTCCCTTTGTCATTGGTATGTTACTTGCCTGAGATTCGATCGTCGGTATCTCAATACCTAGTTCAATCTCGTTACCGGCAAGTCTCTTTACTCGTTCCGTAATGCATCACCCCGCAACTAACTTATTAGTCACATTGCTTGCAAGGCTTATAGTGATGTGCATTACTGAGAGGGCCCAGAGATACCTCTCTGACAATCAGAGTGACAAATCCTAATCTCGATCTATGCCAACTCAACAAACACCATCGGAGACACATGTAGAGCACCTTTATAATCACCCAATTACATTGTGACGTTTGGTAGCACACTAAGTGTTCCTCCGGTATTCGGGAGTTGCATAATCTTATAGTCATAGGAACATATATAAGTCATGAAGAAAGCAATAGCAAATAAACTAAAGGATCAAGTGCTAGGCTAACGGAATGGGTCAAGTCAATCACATCATCCTCCAATGATGCGATCCCGTTAATCAAATGAAAACTCATGTCTATTGCTAGGAAACTTAACCATCTTTGATTCAACGAGCTAGTCAAGTAGAGGCATACTAGTGACACTTTGTTTGTCTATGTATTCACACATGTACTAAGTTTCCGGTTAATACAATTCTAGCATGAATAATAAACATTTATCATGATATATGGAAATATAAATAACAACTTTATTATTGCCTCTAGGGCATATTTCCTTCAGTCTCCCACTTGCACTAGAGTCAATAATCTAGATTACACAATAATGATTCTAACACCCATGGAGTCTTGGTGCTCATCATGTTTTGCTCGTGAGAGAGGCGTAGTCAAAGGGTCTGCAACATTCAGATCCGTATGTATCTTGGAAATCTCTATGTCTCCCTCCTTGACTTGATCGCGGATGGAATTGAAGCATCTCTTGATGTGCTTGCTTCTCTTGTGAAATCTGGATTCCTTTGCCAAGGCAATTGCACTAGTATTGTCACAAAAGATTTTCATTGGACCCGATGCACCAGGTATGACACCTTGATCGGATATGAACTCCTTCATCTAGACTCCTTCATTTGCTGCTTCCGAAGCAGCTATGTACTCCGCTTCACACGTAGAACCCGCCACGACGCTTTGCTTAGAACTGCACCAACTGATAGCTCCACTGTTCAATATAAACACGTATCCGGTTTGTGACTTAGAGTCATCCGGATGAGTGTCAAAGCTTGCATCGACGTAACCATTTACGACGAGCTCTTTGTCACCTCCATAAACGAGAAACATATCCTTAGTCCTTTTCAGGTATTTCAGGATGTTCTTGACCGCTGTCCAGTGATCCACTCCTGGATTACTTTGGTACCTCCCTACTAAACTAATAGCAAGGCACATATCAGGTCTGGTACACAGCATTGCATACATGATAGAACCTATGGTTGAAGCATAGGGAATGACTTTCATTTTCTCTCTATCTTCTGCAGTGGTCGGGCATTGAGTCTGACTCAACTTCACACCTTGTAACACAGGCAAGAACCCTTTCTTTGCTTGATCCATTTTGAACTTTTTCAAAACTTTATCAAGGTATGTGCTTTGTGAAAGTCCGATTAACCATCTTGATCTATCTCTCTATAGATCTTGATGCCCAATATATAAGCAGCTTCACCGAGGTCTTTCATTGAAAAACTCTTGTTCAAGTATCCTTTTATGCTATCCAGAAATTCTATATCATTTCCAATCAACAATATGTCATCCACATATAATATTAGAAATGCTACAGAGCTCCCAATCACTTTCTTGTAAATACATGCTTCTCTGAAAGTCTGTATAAAACCATAATCTTTGATCACACTATCAAAACGTTTATTCCAACTCCGAGATGCTTGCACCAGTCCATAAATGGATCGCTGGAGCTTGCACACTTTGTTAGCATCCTTTGGATTGATAAAACCTTCAGGTTGCATCATATACAACTCTTCTTCCAGAAATCCATTCAGGAATGCAGTCTTTACATCCATTTGCCAAATTTCATAATCATAAAATGCAGCAATTGCTAACATGATTCAGACGGACTTAAGCATCGCTATGGGTGGGAAAGTCTCATCGTAGTCAACTCCTTGAACTTGTCGAAAACCTTTCACAACAAGTCGAGCTTTGTAGACAGTAACATTACCGTCAGCGTCAGTCTTCTTCTTGAAGATCCATTTATTCTCGATGGCTTGCCGATCATCGGGTAAGTCAACCAAAGTCCACACTTTGTTCTCATAGATGGATCCCATCTCAGATTTCATGGCCTCAAGCCATTTTGCGGAATCTGGGCTCATCATCGCTTCCTCATAGTTCGTAGGTTCGTCATGGTCAAGTAACATGACCTCCAGAACTGGATTACCGTACCACTCTGGTGCGGATCTTACTCTGGTTGATCTATGAGGTTCAGTAGTAACTTGATATGAAGTTATATGATCATCATCATTAGCTTCCTCACTAATTGGTGTAGGAGTCACAGGAACTGATTTCTGTGATGAACTACTTTCCAATAAGGGAGCAGGTACACTTACCTCATCAAGTTCTACTTTCCTCCCACTCACTTCTTTTGAGAGAAACTCCTTCTCTAGAAAGGATCCATTCTTAGCAACGAATGTCTTGCCTTCGGATCTGTGATAGAAGGTGTACCCAACAGTCTCCTTTGGGTATCCTATGAAGACCCATTTCTCCGATTTGGGTTCGAGCTTATTAGGTTGAAGCTTTTTCACATAAGCATCGCAGCCCCAAACTTTAAGAAACGACAACTTGGGTTTCTTGCCAAACCACAGTTCATAAGGTGTCGTCTCAACGGATTTAGATGGTGCCCTATTTAACGTGAATGCAACCATCTCTAAAGCATAACCCCAAAACGATAGCGGTAAATCAGTAAGAGACATCATAGATCGCACCATATCTAATAAAGTGCGGTTACAATGTTCGGACACACCATTACGTTGTGGTGTTCCGGGTGGCGTGATTTGCGAAACTATTCCGCATTGTTTCAAATGAAGACTAAACTCGTAACTCAAATATTCTCCTCCACGATCAGGTCGTAGAAACTTTATTTTCTTGCTACGATGATTTTCCACTTCACTCTGAAATTCTTTGAACTTTTCAAATGTTTCAGACTTATGTTTCATCAAGTAGATATACCCATATATGCTCAAATCATCTGTGAAGGTGAGAAAATAACAATACCCGCCGTGAGCCTCAATATTCATCGGACCACATACATCAGTATGTATGATTTCCAACAAATCTGTTGCTCGCTCCATTGTTCCGGAGAACGGAGTTTTAGTCATCTTGCCCATCAGGCATGGTTCGCAAGTACCAAGTGATTCCAAAAGTCCATCAGAATGGAGTTTCTTCATGCGCTTTACACCAATATGACCCAAACGGCAGTGCCACAAATTAGTTGCACTATCATTATCAACTCTGCATCTTTTGGCTTCAATATTATGAATATGTGTGTCACTACTATTGAGATTCAAAAAAAATAGACCACTCTTCAAGGGTGCATGACCATAAAAGATATTACCCATATAAATAGAACAACCATTATTCTCAGATTTAAATGAATAATCGTCTCGCATCAAACAAGCTCCAGATATAATGTTCATGCTCAACGCTGGCACCAAATAACAATTATTCAGGTCTAAAACTAATCCCGAAGGTAGATGTAGAGGTAGCGTGCCGACGACGATCACATCGACTTTGGAACCATTTCCCACGCGCATCGTCACCTTGTCCTTAGCCAATCTTCGCTTAATCCGTAGTCCCTATTTCGAGTTGCAAATATTAGCAACAGAACCAGTATCAAATACCCAGGCACTACTGCGAGCATTAGTAAGGTACACATCAATACCATGTATATCACATATACCTTTGTTCAGCTTGCCATCCTTCTTATCCGCCAAATACTTGGGGCAGTTCCGCTTCTAGTGACCAGTCCCTTTGTAGTAGAAGCACTCAGTCTCAGGCTTAGGTCCAGACTTGGCCTTCTACACTTGAGCAGCAACTTGCTTGCCGTTCTTCTTGAAGTTCCCCTTCTTCCCTTTACCCTTTTTCTTGAAACTGGTTGTCTTGTTGACCATCAACACTTGATGCTCTTTCTTGATTTCTACCTCCGCAACCTTTAGCATTGCGAAGAGCTCGGGAATTGTCTTATCCATCCCTTGCATATTATAGTTCATCACGAAGCTCTTGTAGCTTGGTGGCAGTGATTGAAGAATTCTATCAATGACACTATCATCAGGAAGATTAACTCCCAGTTGAATCAAGTGATTGTTATACCTAGACATTTTGAGTATATGCTCACTGACAGAACTATTCTCCTCCATTTTGCAGCTGTAGAACTTATTGGAGACTTCATATCTCTCAATCCGGGCATTTGCTTGAAATATTAACTTCAATTCCTGGAACATCTCATATGCTCCATGACGTTCAAAACATCGTTGAAGTCCCAGTTCTAAGCCGTAAAGCATGGCACACCGAACTATCGAGTAGCCATCAGCTTGTTGGGCAACGTAGTAATTTCAAAAAAATCCTACGCACACAAAGGATCATGGTGATGCATAGCAATGAGAGGGGAGAGTGTTGTCCACGTACCCTCGTAGACCGAAAGCGGAAGCGTTAGCACAACGCGGTTGATAGTCGTACGTCTTCACGATCAGACCGATCAAGTACCGAACGTACGGCACCTCGGAGTTCAACACACGTTCAGCTCGATGACGTCCCTCAAACTCCAATCCAACCGAGCTTTGAGGGAGAGTTCCGTCAGCATGACGGCGTGGTGACGATGATGATGTTCTACCAACGCAGGGCTTCGCCTAAGCACTGCTACGATATTATCGAGGTGGACTATGGTAGAGGGGGGCACCGCACACGGCTAAGAGATCCAAGGGATCAATTGTTGTGTCTAGAGGTGCCCCCTGCCCCCGTATATAAAGGAGCAAGGGGGGGAGAGGCGGCCGGCCAGGAGGAGGCACGCCAGGGAGGAGTCCTACTCCCACTTGGAGTAGGACTCCCTCCTTTCCTAGTTGGAGTAGGAGAAGGGGGAAGGAGGAGGGAGAGAGGAAGGAAAGGGGGGCGCCGCCCCCCCTCCTTGTCCAATTCGGACAAGAGGGGGAGGGGGCGCGTGGCCTGCCCTGGCAGCCCCTCCTCTTCTCCACTAAGGCCCATCTTGGCCCATTAAACCCCCCCCCCCGGGGGGGGGGGGTCCGGTAACCCCCGGTACTCCGGTAAAATCCCGATTTCACCCGGAACACTTTCGATATCCAAATATAGGCTTCCAATATATCAATCTTTATATCTCGACCATTTCGAGACTCCTCGTCATGTCCGTGATCACATCCGGGACTCCGAACTATCTTTGGTACATCAAAACACATAAACTCATAATATAACCGTCATCGAACTTTAAGCGTGCGGGGGTTCGAGAACTATGTAGACATGACCGAGACATGTCTCCGGTCAATAACCAATAGCGGAACCTGGATGTTCATATTGGCTCCTACGTATTCTACGAAGATCTTTATCGGTCAAACCGCATAACAACATACGTTGTTCCTTTTGTCATCGGTATGTTACTTGCCCGAGATTCGATCGTCGGTATCTTAATACCTAGTTCAATCTCGTTACCGGCAAGTCTATTTACTCGTTCCGTAATACATCATCCTGCAACTAACTCATTAGTTGCAATGCTTGCAAGGCTTATAGTGATGTGCATTACCGAGTGGGCCCAAAGATACCTCTCCGACAATCGGAGTGACAAATCCTAATCTCGAAATACGTCAACCCAACAAGTACCTTCGGAGACACCTGTAGAGCACCTTTATAATCACCCAGTTACGTTGTGACGTTTGGTAGCACACAAAGTGTTCCTCCGGTAAACGGGAGTTGCATAATCTCATAGTCATAGGAACATGTATAAGTCATGAAGAAAGAAATAGCAGAATACTAAACGATCGAGTGCTAAGCTAACGGAATGGGTCAAGTCAATCACATCATTCTCCTAATGATGTGATCCCGTTAATCAAATGACAACTCGTGTCAATGGCTAGGAAACATAACCATGTTTGATCAACGAGCTAGTCAAGTAGAGGCATACTAGTGACACTCTGTTTGTCTATGTATTCACACAAGTATTATGTTTCCGGTTAATACAATTCTAGCATGAATAATAAACATTTATCATCATATAAGGAAATAAATAATAACTTTATTATTGCCTCTAGGGCATATTTCCTTCACAGCTTTGCTCTGCCAGACGTTCATAACATCTGGCGTTGCTCCTGCAACGGGTTTGGCACCTAGCGGTGCTTCCAGGACGTAATTCTCCTGTGCAGCAATGAGGATAATCCTCAAGTTACGGACCCGGTCCGTGTAGTTGCTACCATCATCTTTCAACTTAGCTTTCCCTAGGAATGCATTAAAATTCAACGAAACAATAGCACGGGCCATCTATCTACAACAAGATAGACATGCAAAATACTATCAGGTACTAAGTTCATGATAAATTAAAGTTCAATTAATCATATTACTAAAGAACTCCCACTTAGATAGACATCCCTCTAATCATCTAAGTGATCACGTGATCCATATCAACTAAACCATGTCCGATCATCACGTGAGATGGAGTAGTTTTCAATGGTGAACATCACTATGTTGATCATATCTACTATATGATTCACGCTCGACCTTTCGGTCTCAGTGTTCCGAGGCCATATCTGCATATGCTATGCTCGTCAAGTTTAACCCGAGTATTCTGCGTGTGCAAAACTGGCTTGCACCCGTTGTATGTGAACGTAGAGCATATCACACCCAATCATCACGTGGTGTCTCGGCACGACAAACTTTCGCAATGGTGCATACTCAGGGAGAACACTTGTACCTTGAAATTTAGTGAGAGATCATCTTATAATGCTAGCGCCGAACTAAGCAAAATAAGATGCATAAAGGATAAACATCACATGCAATCAATATAAGTGATATGATATGGCCATCATCATCTTGTGCCTTTGATCTCCATCTCCAAAGCACCGTCATGATCACCATCGTCACCGGCGCGACACCTTGATCTCCATCATAGCATCGTTGTCGTCTCGCGAAATATTGCTTGTACGACTATCGCTACCGCTTAGTGATAAAGTAAAGCAATTACATGGCGATTGCATTTCATACAATAAAGCAACAACCATATGGCTCCTGCCAGTTGCGGATAACTTTGTTACAAAACATGATCATCTCATACAATAAAATTTAGCATCATGTCTTGACCATATCACATCACAACATGCCCTGCAAAAACAAGTTAGACGTCCTCTAATTTGTTGTTGCAAGTTTTACGTGGCTGCTACGGGCTGAGCAAGAACCGTTCTTACCTACGCATCAAAACCACAACGATTCTTCGCTAAGTGTGCTGTTTTAACCTTCAACAAGGACCAGGCGTAGCCACACTCGATTCAAATAAAGTTGGAGAAACTGACACCCGCCAGCCACCTGTGTGCGAAGCACGTCGGTAGAACCAGTCTCGCGTATGCATACGCGTAATGTTGGTCCGGGCCGCTTCATCCAACAATACCGCAGAATCAAAGTATGACATGCTGGTAAGCAGTATGACTATTATCGCCCACAACTCATTTGTGTTCTATTCGTGCATATAACATCTATGCATAGACCTGGCTCGGATGCCACTGTTGGGGAACGCAGTAATTTCAAAAAAATTCCTATGCACACGCAAGATCTATCATGGTGATGCATAGCAACGAGAGGGGATAGTGTAGTCGACGTACCCTTGTAGACCGTAAGCGGAAGCTTTATGACAACGCGGTTGATGTAGTCGTACGTCTTCACGATCCGACTGATCCTAGTACCGAAAGTACGACACCTCCGTGATCTGCACACGTTCAGCTCGGTGACGTCCCACGAACTCTCTATCCAGCTGAGTGTCGAGGGAGAGCTTCATCAGCACGACGGCGTGATGACAGTGATGATGAAGCTACCTGCGCAGGGCTTCGCCTAAGCACTACGACGATATGACCGAGGTGGATTATGGTGGAGGGGGGCACCGCACACGGCTGAGACAATGATCAACTTGTGTGTCTATGGGGTGCCCCCCTCCCCCGTATATAACGGAGTGGAGGAGGGGGAGGGCCGGCCCTCTCTATGGCGCGCCCTAGGGGAGTCCTACTCCCACCGGGAGTAGGATTCCCCCCTTCCAAGTAGGAGTAGGAGAGGAAGGAAGGAGGAGAGAGGGAGGAAGGAAAGGGGACCGGCCTACTACCTCTTGAGCTTGCATTGGTTTTTTCCTTGAAGAGGAAAGGATGATGCAGCAAAGTAGCATAAGTATTTCCGTCAGTTTTTGAGAACCAATGTATCAATCCAGTAGGAGGAGGTTACACACAAATCGCCTTATACCTGCACAAACAAATAAGAACCTTGCAACCAATGCGATAAAGGGGTTGTCAATCCCTTCACGGCCACTTGCATAAGTGAGATCTGATAGAGATAATAAGATAAATATTTTTGGTATTTTTATGCTAATAAGGTTGCAGTGGTGGAAATAGGGTTTCGTGGTGCTCCTGGATGTTTTCGGGGTACATGGGTATATATATAGGAGGAAGAAGTAGGTCGGTGGAGCTGCGAGGGGCCCACGAGGGTGGGGGGCACGCCTAGGGGGGCAGGCACGCCTCCCTGCCTCGTGGCCTTTTCGCTTCTTTCTTGACGTCCACTCCAAGTCCTCTGGATCATGTTTGTTCCAAAAATAACTCTCCCGAAGGTTTCATTCCGTTTGGACTCCGTTTGATATTCCTTTTCCGCGAAACACTGAAAAAGGCAAAAAAAAAACAATTTGCACTGGGCCTTCGGTTAATAGGTTAGTCCCAAAAATAATATAAAAGTGCTTAGTAAAGCCCATTAAACATCCAAAACAGATAATATAATAGCATGGAACAATAAAAAATTATGGATACGTTGGAGACGTATCAAGCATCCCCAAGCTTAATTCCTTCTCGTCCTCGAGTAGGTAAATGATAAAAACAGAATTTTTGATGTGGAATGCTACCTAGCATATTTCTCAATGTAATTTCCTTTACTGTGGCATGAATATTCAGATCCGAAAGATTCAAGACAAAAGTTTAATATTGACATGAAAATAATAATACTTCAAGCATACTAACAAAGCAATCATGTCTTCTCAAAATAACATGGCCAAAGAAAGTTATCCCTACAAATCATATAGTCTGGCTATGCTCTATCTTCATCACACAAAGTATTTAATCATGCACAACCCCGATGACAAGCCAAGCAATTGTTTCATACTTTTGATGTTCTCAAACTTTTTCAATCTTCACGCAATACATGAGCGTGAGCCATGGAAATAGCACTATATGTGGAATAGAATGGTTGTTGTGGAGAAGACAAAAAGGAGAAGATAGTCTCACATCAACTAGGCGTATCAACGGGCTATGGAGATGCCCATCAATAGATATCAATGTGAGTGATTAGGGATTGCCACGCAACGGATGCACTAGAGCTATAAGTGTATGAAAGCTCAACAAAAGAAACTAAGTGGGTGTGCATCCAACTCGCTTGATCATGAAGACCTAGGGCATTTTGAGGAAGCCCATCATTGGAATATACAAGCCAAGTTCTATAATGTAAAATTCCCACTAGTATATGAAAGTGACAACATAGGAGACTCTCTATCATGAAGATCATGGTGCTACTTTGAAGCACAAGTGTGGTAAAAGGATAGTAACATTGTCCCTTCTCTCTTTTTCTCTCATTTTTTTTCTTTTTTTTTTCTTTTTTTATTTGGGCCTTTTCTCTCTCTTTTTTATGGCCTCTTTTTTCTTTCTTTTTTTCTTTTCGTCCGGAGTCTCATCCCGACTTGTGGGGGAATCATAGTCTCCATCACCCTTTCCTCACTTGGGACAATGCTCTAATAATGATGATCATCACACTTTTATTTACTTACAACTCAATACTTAAAACAAAATATGACTCTATGTGAATGCCTCCGGCGGCGCACCGGCATATGCAATGAATCAAGAGTGACATGTATGAAAGAATTATGAATGGTGGCTTTGCCACAAATACGATGTCAACTACATGATCATGCAAAGCAATATGACAATGATGAAGCATGTCATAATAAATGGAACGGTGGTAAGTTGCATGGCAATATATCTCGGAATGGCTATGGAAATGCCATAATAGGTAGGTATGGTGGCTGTTTTGAGGAAGGTATATGGTGGGTGTATGATACCGGCAAAAGGTGCGCGGTATTAGAGAGGCTAGCAATGGTGGAAGGGTGAGAGTGCGTATAATCCATGGACTCAACATTAGTCATAAAGAACTTATATACTTATTGCAAAAATCTATTAGTTATCGAAACAAAGTACTACGCGCATGCTCCTAGGGGATAGATTGGTAGGAAAAGACCATCGCTCGTCCCCGATCGCCACTCATAAGGAAGACAATCAATAAATAAATCATGCTCTGACTTCATCACATAATGGTTCACATGCTACGGGAATCACAAACTTTAGAACAAGTATTTGTAAAATTCACAACTACTCAACTAGCATGACTCTAATATCACCATCTTCATATCTCAAAACAATTATCAAGTATCAAACTTCTCATAGTATTCAATGCACTTTATATGATAGTTTTTATTATACCCATCTTGGATGTTCATCATATTAGGACTAATTTTATAGCCAAAGCAAACTACCATGCTGTTCTAAAAGAATATAAAAATAATATAAGTGAAGCATGAGAGATCAATAATTTCTATAAAATAAAACCACCACCGTGCTCTAAAAGATATAAGTGAAGCACTAGAGCAAGATTATCTAGCTCAAAAGATATAAGTGAAGCACATAGAGTATTCTAATGAATTCCGATTCATGTGTGTCTCCCCCAAAAGGTGTGTACAGCAAGGATTATTGTGGTAAAATAAAAAGCAAAGACTCAAATCATACAAGACTCTCCAAGCAAAACACATATCATGTGGTGACTAAAAATATAGCCTCAAGTAAAGTTACCGATAGACGAAGACGAAAGAGGGGATGCCTTCCGGGGCATCCCAAAGCTTAGGCTTTTGGTTGTCCTTGAATTTTACCTTGGGGTGCCTTGGGCATCCCCAAGCTTAGGGTCTTTCCACTCCTTATTCCATAATCCATCAAATCTTTACCCAAAACTTGAAAACTTCACAACACAAAACTCAACAGAAAATCTTATGAGCTCCGTTAGTATAAGAAAACAAATCACCATCATAAGGTACTGTAATGAACTCATTATTTATTTATATTGGTATTAAACCTACTGTATTCCAACTTATCTATGGTTTATACCCTCCGATACTAGCCATAGATTCATCAAAATAAGCAAACAACACACGAAAAACAGAATCTGTCAAAAACAGAACATTCTGTAGTAATCTGTATCAAACGTATACTTCTGTAACTCTAAAAATTCTAAAATAAATTTCTGGACGTGAGAAATTTGTCTATTAATAATCTGAAAAAATAATCAACTAAATATCAATCTCCAGTAAAAAGTTGTAGGTAATCTCGTGAGCGCTAAAGTTTCTGTTTTTTACAGCAAGATCATAAAGACTTCACCCAAGTCTTCCCAAAGGTTCTACTTGGCACAAACACTAATTAAAACACAAAACCACATCTAAACAGAGGCTAGATGAATTATTTATTACTAAATAGAAATAAAAAGAAATATACAAAAATAAAATTGGGTTGCCTCCCAACAAGCACTATCGTTTAACACCCCTAGCTAGGCATTGAGATTTCAATGATGCTCACATGAAAGACAAGAATTGAAGCACAAATAGAGCATCATAAAACATGTGACAAACACATATAAGTCTAACATACTTCCTATGCATAGTCATCTTATATGCAAACAAATTATCAAGGCAAGCAAAAACTAGCATATGCAAGGAAGCGGAAAGAAGCAATAGCAATCTCAAGATAAAGAGAGGTAATTTAGTAACATGAAAATTTCTACAACCATATTTTCCTCTCTCATAATAATAACATGTAGGATCATAAGCAAATTCAACAATATAGCTATCACAAAACATATTGTTTACACGATCCACATGTATGCAAAGTTGACACTCTTCCAAAATAGTGGGATTAACATTAACTAAAGTTATGACCTCTCCAAACCCACTTTTATCAAAAATTTCATAAGATTGAACATTCTCCAAATATGTGGGATCTAAAGTTGACACTCTTCCAAACCCACTTTAAATAATATTGCAAACACTATTATCAATCTCATATTCATCATGGGGCTTAAATAAATTTTCAAGATCAAAAGAAGAATCACCCCAATCATGATCATTGCAACAAATAGTAGTCATAGCAAAACTAGCATCCCCAAGCTTAGGGTTTTGCATATTATTAGCACAATTGACATCAAGAGAATTTATAATAACATTATTGCAATCATGCTTTTCATCAAAGGAACTATCAAGTATGGGTGCAATAGCAACAATCTCATTTTAACATAAGGAACTATAGCAAATTCGTCTTCAAAAATATTGGCATCATGGCCACAAGAATAGCAAGCATCATGTTCATCAAGGGAAATTTCAATCAAATCATCAGAATCATCATTATCTATAGATTCATGCATATCATTATTTTCTTCCAAAGCAACGGTCATTCTCTCAGTAAATTCTTTGACATAGACATTATGAGCATAGTTTTCATAGCAATATTTAAGTATGTCAGAATTTTCAGATTCGTAGAGAGTAATATCATACTTTTCAATCAAAGAAGCAACTTCATGAGCACCCTTAAAAAAGAAAAATTCCTAAATTTGTTCAATATCATAGTAACTATAAACACCCTTTCCATAGGAAGATAAGATTTCATTATCATTAAACTCACATAGGTAGGGAAGGTGTTTTTTAGGGTTCTTAGAGCAACAAGTAAAATCATAAATTTCACAAAGATTCCAAGCATAGCATAGCAAACTATTTATTTGATACTATAAGAGCTTCCCCTTTTCAGACAAACGATGATGCACAAAATGAGCATGTTCATCTAAAGATTTTCCCTCAACTAAACTAGTTGGGGTTTCAGCACGAACACATATAGATCGAAGATGATCCAAGTAGAACACTTTAAGTGGATCCATATCAATAGATTTTTAGCAAGGAAAGATGCAAGCAAATAGAAGGCACATGGTAACACAAGATTGAACGGAAGGAGGGCGAAGAAAAAGCAAAGGTGAAGTGGGGGAGAGGACAACGAGAGGCAAATGGCAAGTAATGTAATGCGAGGGAGAAGAGTTGTGATGGGTACTTGGTATGTCTTGACTTGACTTGGCAACTGCGCCAGAGATGGCTAGATGCTGGGAGATCAAATCTTGACTTGACTTGGCGTAAGCCTCCCCGGCAACGGCGCCAGAAATCCTTCTTGCTACCTCTTGAGCTTGCGTTGGTTTTTCCCTTGAAGAGGAAAGGGTGATGCAGCAAAGTAGCAAAAGTATTTCCCTCAGTTTTTGAGAACCAAGGTATCAATCCAGTAGGAGGTTACACACAAGTCGCCTTATACCTGCACAAACAAATAAGAACCATGCAACCAATGCGATAAAGGGGTTGTCAATCCCTTCACGGCCACTTGCAAAAGTGAGATCTGATAGAGATAATAAGATAAATATTTTTGGTATTTTTATGATATAAACTGAAAGTAAAGAATGCAAAGTAAAAATAGATTGGAAACTTATATGATGGAAAATAAACCCGGGGGCATAGGTTTAACTAGTGGCTTCTCTCAAGATAGCATAAGTATTACGGTGGGTGAACAAATTACTGTCGAGCAATTGATAGAAAAGTGCATAATTATGAGAATATCTAGGCATGATCATGTATATAGGCATCAGGTCCGCGACAAGTAGACCGAAACGATTCTGCATCTACTACTATTACTCCACACATCGACCACTATCCAGCATGCATCTAGAGTATTAAGTTCATAAGAACAGAGTAACGCATTAGGCAAGATGACATGATGTAGAGGGATAAACTCAAGCAATATGATATAAACTCCATCTTTTTATCCTCGATGGCAACAATACAATACGTGCACTGCTGCCCCTGCTGTCACTGGGAAAGGACACCGCAAACCCAAAGCTAAGCACTTCTCCCATTGCAAGAAAGATCAATCTAGTAAGCCAAACCAAACTGATAATTCGAAGAGACTTGCAAAGATAACCAATCATACATAAAAGAATTCAGAGAAGATTCAAATATTGTTCATAGATAATCTTGATCATAAACCCACAATTCATCAGATCTCGACAAACACATCGCAAAAAGAATTACATCGAATAGATCTCATGGAGAATTTAGGAGAACTTTGTATTGAGATCCAAAGAGAGAGAAGAAGCCATCTAGCTAATAACTATGGACCCGAAGGTCTGTGGTAAACTACTCACACATCATCGGAGAGGCCATGGTGTTGATGTAGAAGCCCTCCATGATCGATTCCCCCTCCGGCGGAGTGCCGGAAAAGGCCCCAAGATGGGATCTCACGGGTACAAAAGGTTGCGGCGGTGGAAATAGGGTTTCGTGGTGCTCCTGGATGTTTTCGGGGTGCATGGGTATATATAGGAGGAAGAAGTAGGTCGGTGGAGCTGCGAGGGGCCCACGAGGGTGGGGGGCGCGCCCAGGGGGGCAGGCGCGCATCCCTGCCTCGTGGCCTCCTTGCTTCTTTCTTGACGTCCACTCCAAGTCCTCTGGATCACGTTTGTTCCAAAAATAACTCTCCCGAAGTTTTCATTCCGTTTGGACTCCGTTTGATATTCCTTTTCTGCGAAACACTGAAATAGGCAAAAAATAGCAATTTGCACTGGGCCTTCGGTTAATAGGTTAGTCCCAAAAATAATATATAAGTGCTTAGTAAAGCCCATTAAACATCCAAAACAGATAATATAATAGCATGGAACAATAAAAATTTGTAGATACGTTGGAGACGTATCACGGCCCCCTCCCAATTCGGATTGGGCTTGGGGGCGCCCCCTCCTAGGCCGCCGCCTCCTCTCTCACACTAAGGCCCAATAAGGCCCATACACTCCCCGGGGGGTTCCGGTAACCTCCCGGTACTCCGATAAATGTCTGAACTCACCCGCAACCAATCCGATGTCCAAACATAGCCATCCAATATATCGATCTTTATGTCTCGACCATTTAGAGACTCCTCGTCATGTCCGTGATCACATCCGGGACTCGGAAAAAACCTTCGGTACATCAAAACACATAAACTCATAATATCGATCGTCACAGAATGTTAAGCGTGCGAACCTGCTACCTCTTGAGCACTGCGTTGGTTTTCCCTTGAAGAGGAAAGGGTGATGCATCAAAGTAGCGTAAGTATTCCCCTCAGTTTTTCAGAACCAAGGTATCAATCCAGTAGGAGGCTACGCGCGAGTCCCTCGCACCTACACAAACAAATAAATCCTCGCAACCAACGCGATAAGGGGTTGTCAATCCCTACACGGTCACTTCCGAGAGTGAGATCTCATAGATATGATAGGATAATATTTCTGGTATTTTAATGATAAAGATGCAAAGTAAAATAAAAGCAAAATAAAAACGGTGCCAGAAATAGCTTGTTGTCGGGAGATTAATATGATGGAAAATAGTCCCGGGGGCCATAGGTTTCACTAGTGGCTTCTCTCAAGAGCATAAGTATTTTACGGTGGGTGAACAAATTACTGTTGAGCAATTGACAGAATTGAGCATAGTTATGAGAATATCTAGGTATGATCATGTATATAGGCATCACGTCCGAGACAAGTAGACCGACTCCTGCCTACATCTACTACTATTACTCCACACATCGACCGCTATCCAGCATGCATGTAGAGTATTAAGTTCATAAGAACATAGTAACGCCTTAAGCAAGATGACATGATGTAGAGGGATAAACTCATGCAATATGATATAAACCCCATCTTGTTATCCTCGATGGCAACAATACTATACGTGCCTTGCTGCCCCTACTGTCACGGGGAAAGGACACCGCAAGATTGAACCCAAAGCTAAGCACTTCTCCCATTGCAAGAAAGATCAATCTAGTAGGCCAAACCAAACTGATAATTCGAAGGGACTTGCAAAGATAACCAATCATACATAAAAGAATTCAGAAGATTCAAATATTGTTCATAGATAAACTTGATCATAAACCCACAATTCATCGGTCTCAACAAACACACCGCAAAAGAAGATTACATCGAATAGATCTCCACAAGAGAGGGGGAGAACATTGTATTGAGATCCAAACAGAGAGAAGAAGTCATCTAGCTAATAACTAAGGACCAGAAGGTCTGAGGTAAACTACTCACACTTCATCGGAGAGGCTATGGTGTTGATGTAGAAGCCCTCCGTGATCGATGCCCCCTCCGGCGGAGCTCCGGAACAGGCCCCAATATGGGATCTCACGGGTACAGAAGGTTGCGGCGGTGGAATTAGGTTTTTGGCTCCGTATCTGGTAGTTTGGGGGTACGTAGGTATATATAGGAGGAAGGAGTACGTCGGTGGAGCAACGTGGGGCCCACGAGGGTGGAGGGCGCGCCCAGGGGGGTAGGCACGCCCCCTACCTCGTGGCTTCCTGGTAGCTTTCTTCACGTAGGGTCCAAGTCCTCTCGATCACGTTCGTTCCGAAAATCACGTTCCCGAAAGTTTCATTCCGTTTGGACTCCGTTTGATATTCTTTTTCTGCGAAACTCTGAAATAGGCAAAAAACAACAATTCTGGGCTGGGCTTACGGTTAATAGGTTAGTCCCAAAAATAATATAAAAGTTTATAATAAAGCCCAATAATGTCCAAAACAGAAGATAATATAGCATGGAGCAATAAAAAATTATAGATACATTGGAGACGTATCAAGCATCTCCAAGCTTAATTCCTACTCGTCCTCGAGTAGGTAAATGATAAAACAGGACTTTTGATGTGGAATGCTACTTGGCATAATTTCAATGTAATTCTTCTTAATTGTGGTATGAATATTCAGATCCGAAAGATTCAAGTTAAAAGTTCATATTAACATAAAAATAATAATACTTCAAGCATACTAACTAAGCAATTATGTCCTCTCAAAATAACATGGCCAAAGAAAGTTCATCCCTACAAAATCATATAGTTTAGTCATGCTCCATTTTCGTCACACAAGAATGTTCTCATCATGCACAACCCCGATGACAAGCCAAGCAATTGTTTCATACTTTAGTAATCTCAAACGTTTTCAACCTTCACGCAATACATGAGCGTGAGCCATGGACATAGCACTTTGGGTGGAATAGAATATGATGATGGGGGTTATGTGGAGAAGACAAAAAAGGAGAAGGTCTCACATCAACGAGGCTAATCAATGAGCTATGGAGATGCCCATTGATTGATGTTAATGCGAGGAGTAGGGATTGCCATGCAATGGATGCACTAGAGCTATAAATATATGAAAGCTCAACAAAAGAAACTAAGTGGGTGTGCATCCAACTTGCTTGATCACGAAGACCTAGGTCACTTGAGGAGGCCCATTGTTTCAATATACAAGCCAAGTTCTATAATGAAAAATTCCCACTAGTATATGAAAGTGACAAAACAAGAGACTCTCTATTATGAAGATCATGTTGCTACTTTGAAGCACAAGTGTGGTAAAAGTATAGTAACATTGTCCCTTCTCTCTTTTTCTCTCATTTTTTTGGGCCTTCTCTTTTTTATGGCCTTTCTCTTTTTTTTATTCCTCACTTGGGACAATGCTCTAGAAAATGATGATCATCACACTTCTATTTATTTACAACTCAATGATTACAACTCGATACTAGAACAAAGTATGACTCTATATGAATGCCTCCGGCGGTGTACCGGGATATGCAATGAACCAAGAGTGACATGTATGAAAGAATTATGAATGGTGGATTTGCCACAAATACTATCTCAACTACATGATCATGCAAAGTAATATGACAATGATGAATGTGTCATGATAAACGGAATGGTGGAAAGTTGCATGGCAATATATCTCGGAATGGCTATGGAAATGCCATAATAGGTAGGTATGGTGGCTGTTTTGAGGAAGATATAAGGAGGTTTATGTGTGAAAGAGCGTATCATATCACGGGGTTTGGATGCACTGGCGAAGTTTGCACCAACTCTCAATGTGAGAAAGGGCAATGCACGGTACCGAAGAGGCTAGCAATGGTGGAAAGGTGAGAGTGCGTATAATCCATGGACTCAACTTTAGTCATAAAGAACTCACATACTTATTGCAAAAATCTACAAGTCATCAAAAACCAAGCACTACGCGCATGCTCCTAGGGGGATAGATTGGTAGGAAAAGACCATCGCTCGTCCCCGACCGCCACTCATAAGGAAGACAATCAAAGAACACCTCATGTTACAAATTTGTTACATAACGTTTACCATACGTGCATGCTACGGGGATTGCAAATTTCAACACAAGTATTTCTCAAATTCACAACTACTCAACTAGTGCAACTTTAATATCACTACCTCCATGTCTCAAAACAATAATCAAGCATCAAACTTCTCTTAGTATTCAAAACACTCATAAGAAAGTTTTTACTATTCTTGAATACCTAGCATATTAGGTTTTTTAAGCAAATTACCATGCTATTTAAGATTCTAAAAATAATCTAAGTGAAGCATGAGAGAATAATAGTTTCTATAAAACAAATCCACCACCGTGCTCTAAAAGATATAAGTGAAGTACTAGACCAAAAACTATATAACTCAAAAGATATAAGTGAAGCACATAGAGTATTCTAGTAATTTCCGAATCATGTGTGTATCTCTCAAAAAGGTGTGTACAGCAAAGGTGATTGTGGTAAACTAAAAAGCAAAGACTCAAATCATACAAGACGCTCCAAGCAAAACACATATCATGTGGTGAATAAAAATATAGCTCCAATAAAGTTACCGATGGAAGTAGACAAAAGAGGGGATGCCTTCCGGGGCATCCCCAAGCTTTGGCTTTTAGGTGTCCTTAGATTATCTTGGGGGTGCCATGGGCATCCCAAAGCTTAGGCTCTTGCCACTCCTTGTTCCATAATCCATCAAATCTTTCACCCAAAACTTGAAAACTTCACAACACAAAACTCAGCAGAAAATCTCATGAGCTCCGTTAGCGAAAGAAAACAAAAGACCATTTCAAGGTACTGTAATGAACTCATTCTTTATTTATATTGGTGTTAAACCTACTGTATTCCAACTTCTCAATGGTTTATAAACTATTTTACTAGCCATAGATTCATCAAAATAAGCAAACAACACACGAAAAACATAATCTGTCAAAAACAGAACAGTCTGTAGTAATCTGTAACTAACGCAAACTTCTGGAACTCCAAAAAATCAGCCAAAATAGGACGACCTAGACAATGTTTTTGTTGATCAGCAGAAATTGGAATCAATATTTTATCACGTTCTGGTGATTTTTAACAATTATTTTAGTGAACAGAAAGTTTCTGGAATTTTCTGCAAGATCAAATAGCTATCATCCAAGAAGATCCTATAGGATTAACTTGGCACAAACACTAATTAAAACATAAAAACACATCTAACCAGAGGCTAGAACAAATATTTATTCCTAAACAGAAGCAAAAGGCAAAAAACTAAAAATAAAATTGGGTTGTCTCCCAACAAGCGCTATCGTTTAACGCCCCTAGCTAGGCATAATAGCAAGGATAGATCTAGGTAGTGCCATAGTAATAGGATAGATCATTAAAACTCATTTCATATTCTCTACGTTCAGCAGAAAGTTTCCTTTGAGGCAAGCAAAAGTAATCAAAACGGCTAAATTTAATGGGACAAAAGTCCCCAAGATCAATTTTAGGAGGTATAGGTTCCTCCTTCGGCCCTTCGTATTGCACAACCAATTCATCATTATAAGCATTCTTTTGACAGAACTTTGTGAGCCTATATTCGAGAGAATATCCTAGCTCGTTATTTCGAATAGCCAAATCATCATTAAGTTCAGAAATTCTATCAACTAGAACATTGGTAGGAACCTTTTTTCTAAAGTTTTCATTGAAAGCAACATAGTCTAGAGATTGAAAACGCATTATTTCTTCTTGATCAAAGAGGATATCCTCTATGGGTGGACGGCCAGCGTCCACCCTATAATGCGCAAAGATTTCCTTGGCCTCTTTTATTATAAATCTGAACTCATGAGCCAAAAAGATAGTAGCGGCACGCTTAACAGAAGAATGCTCTATATTAGAAAATTCTAGGAAAATCCTTTGTATGCAAGGGTGCAAGTGCATAAATTGCCTTTCAAGTTCAACTATAAGCATGGCAATAGCGTCAGCAAGACTACTAGTTCTATGAAGAATGGAACTGCCCATAGAAGGCAAAGCACCGGCACAAGTAAAGAAATCTTGAATAACCCCTTTCCCAATAATATTACCACTACCAATTCGAATTTTTTTTGTATGCAAGGTAGGGGGTTCTTCAGCAGGAGCATCAGAATTTTCCATGATATTATTATTGTCCATATTGACAATAATTTCCCCAATTTCAGACATAATGGCAGAAAGAGCGAGGGGCAAAAGGGAAAGAAGAAGACGAACGGTAAAGAGAGGGTGAAGTGGGGGAGAGGAAAACGAGAGGCAAATGGCAAATAATGCAATGCGGGAGATAAGGGTTTGTGATGGGTACTTGGTATGTTGACTTTTGCGTAGACCTCCCCGGCAACGGCGCTAGAAATCCCCTTTGCTACTTCTTGAGCACTGCGTTGGTTTTCCCTTGAAGAGGAAAGGGTGAAGCGGCAAAGTAGCGTAAGTATTTCCCTCAGTTTTTGAGAACCAAGGTATCAATCCAGTAGGAGGCTACGCGCGAGTCCCTCGCACCTACACAAACAAATAAATCCTCGCAACCAACGCGATAAGGGGTTGTCAATCCCTACACGGTCACTTACGAGAGTGAGATCTGATATATATGATAGGATAATATTTTTGGTATTTTTATGATAAAGATGCAAAGTAAAATAAAAGCAAAATAAAAACGGCGCAAGAAATAGCTTGTTGTCGGGAGATTAATATGATGGAAAATAGACCCGGGGGCCATAGGTTTCACTAGTGGCTTCTCTCAAGAGCATAAGTATTTTACGGTGGGTGAACAAATTACTGTTGAGCAATTGACAGAATTGAGCATAGTTATGAGAATATCTAGGTATGATCATGTATATAGGCATCACGTCCGAGACAAGTAGACCGACTCCTGCCTACATCTACTACTATTACTCCACACATCGACCGCTATCCAGCATGCATGTAGAGTATTAAGTTCATAAGAACATAGTAACGCCTTAAGCAAGATGACATGATGTAGAGGGATAAACTCATGCAATATGATATAAACCCCATCTTGTTATCCTCGATGGCAACAATACTATACGTGCCTTGCTGCCCCTACTGTCACGGGGAAAGGACACCGCAAGATTGAACCCAAAGCTAAGCACTTCTCCCATTGCAAGAAAGATCAATCTAGTAGGCCAAACCAAACTGATAATTCGAAGGGACTTACAAAGATAACCAATCATACATAAAAGAATTCAGAAGATTCAAATATTGTTCATAGATAAACTTGATCATAAACCCACAATTCATCGGTCTCAACAAACACACCGCAAAATAAGATTACATCGAATAGATCTCCATAAGAGAGGGGGAGAACATTGTATTGAGATCCAAAAAGAGAGAAGAAGCCATCTAGCTAATAACTATGGACCCGAAGGTCTGAGGTAAACTACTCACACTTCATCGGAGAGGCTATGGTGTTGATGTAGAAGCCCTCTGTGATCGATGCCCCCTCCGGTGGAGCTCCGGAATAGGCCCCAAGATGGGATCTCACGGGTACAGAAGGTTGCGGCGGTGGAATTAGGTTTTTGGCTCTGTATCTGGTAGTTTGGGGGTACGTAGGTATATATAGGAGGGAGGAATACGTCGGTGGAGCAACGTGGGGCCCACGAGGGTGGAGGGCGCGCCCAGGGGGGTAGGCGCGCCCCCTACCTCGTGGCTTCCTGGTAGCTTTCTTGACGTAGGGTCCAAGTCCTCTGGACCACGTTCGTTCTGAAAATCACGTTCCCGAAAGTTTCATTCCATTTCGACTCCGTTTGATATTCCTTTTCTGCGGAACTCTGAAATAGGCAAAAAACAGCAATTCTGGGCTGGGCCTCCGGTTAATAGGTTAGTCCCAAAAATAATATAAAAGTGTATAATAAAGCCTAATAATGTCCAAAACAGAAGATAATATAGCATGGAGCAATCAAAAATTATAGATACGTTGGAGAGGTATCAGGACCCTACGGGTTCGAGAACTATGTAGACATGACCGAGAGTCATCTGCGGTCAATAATCAATAGCGGAACCTGGATGCTCATATTGGTTCCTACATATTCTATGAAGATCTTTATCGGTCAAACCGCATAACAACATACGTTGTTCCCTTTGTCATCGGTATGTTACTTGTCCGAGATTCGATCGTCGGTATCTCAATACCTAGTTCAATCTCATTATCGGCAAGTCTCTTTACTCGTTCCGTAATGCATCACCCCACAACTAACTCATTAGTAACATTGCTTGCAAGGCTTATAGTGATGTGCATTACCGAGAGGGCCCAAAGATACCTCTCCGACAATCGGAGTGACAAATCCTAATCTAGATCTATGCCAACTCAAAAACACCATCGGAGACACCTGTAGAGCACCTTTATAATCACCCAGTTATGTTGTGACGTTTGGTAGCACACTAAGTGTTCCTCCGGTATTCGGGAGTTGCATAATCTCATAGTCATAGGAACATGTATAAGTCATGAAGAAAGCAATAGCAAATAAACTAAACGATCAAGTGTTAGGCTAACGGAATGGGTCAAGTCAATCACATCATTCTCCAATGATGTGATCCCGTTAATCAAATGACAACTCATGTCTATGGCTAGGAAACTTAACCATCTTTGATTCAACGAGCTAGTCAAGTTGAGGCATCCGAGCCAGGTCTATGCGTAGATGTTATATGCACGAGTAGAACATAAAGAGTTGTGGGCGATAATAGTCATACTGCTTCCAGCATGTCATACTTTGATTCAGCGGTATTGTTGGATGAAGCGGCCCAGACCGACATTACATGACCGCTTTCATGAGACTGGTTCTACAACCGTGCTTTGCACACAGGTGGCTAGTGGGTGCCTGTTTCTCCAACTTTAGTTGAATCGAGTGTGACTACGTCCATTCCTTGTTTAAGGTTAAAACAGCACACTTGACGAAAAATCGTTGTGGTTTTGATGCGTAGGTAAGAACGGTTCTTGCTAAGCCCGTAGCAGCCACGTAAAACATGCAACAACAATGTAGAGGATGTCTAACTTGTTTTTGTAGGGCATGTTGTGATGTGATATGGTCAAGACGTGATGAGATATAAATTGTTATATGAGATAATCATGTTTTGTAAAGTTATCGGCAACTGGCAGGAGCCTTATGGTTGTCTCTTTATTGCATAAGATGCAAGCGCCATGTAATTGCTTTACTTTATCGCTATGCGATGGCAATAGTTGCAAAAAGGCAATAGTTGGTGAGACGACCATGTGACGACACGTTGATAGAGATCAAGATGATGGAGATCATGGTGTCATGCCGGTGACGATGGAGATCATGACGGTACTTTGGAGATGGAGATCAAAGGCACAAGATGATGATGGCCATATCATGTCACATATTTTGATTGCATGTGATGTTTATCCTTTATGCATCTTATTTTGCTTAGTTTGGCGGTAGCATTATAAGATGATCCCTCACTAAAATTGCAAGGTATAAGTGTTCTCCCTGAGTATGCACCATTGCGACAGTTCGTCGTGCCAAGACACCACGTGATGATCGGGTGTGATAAGCTCTACGTTCAAATACAACGGGTGCAAGCCAGTTTTGCACATGCAGAATACTCAGGTTAAACTTGACGAGCCTAGCATATGCAGATAGGGCCTCGGAACACTGAGACCGAAAGGTCGAGCGTGAATCATATAGTAGATATGATCAACATAGTGATGTTCACCATTGAAAGCTACTCCATCTCACGTGATGATCGGACATGGTTTAGTTGACATGGATCACGTGATCATTTAGATAACTAGAGGGATGTCTATCTAAGTGGGAGTTCTTAAGTAATATGATTAATTGAACTTTAATTTATCATGAACTTAGTCCTGATAGTATTTGCAATTATGTTGTAGATCAATAGCTCGCAATGTGGCTCCCCGTTTATTTTTGGTATGTTTTTTTATAGAAAGACTGTAAGGGAACCCCCTATAGTATAATTGGTGCAACAAACCCAAATTGCAAGTACCATGCCTTGAACCTGGGTGGGTGTTCCTAGAGAAAAATAAGTTGAAAATGATAGTAGCAATGATGCGGACTTGGTCCGTGATCTGAGGATTTTCCTCATTGTTGCACAGAAGAATTATGTCCTTGATGCACCGCTAGGTGACAGAACTATTGCAGGAGCAGACACAGACGTTATGAACGTTTGGCAAGCTCGATATGATGACTACTTGATAGTTTAGCGCACCATGCTTTACGTCTTAGAACCGGGACTTCAAAAATGTTTTGAACGCCACAGAGCATATAAGATGTTCCAAAGTGTTGAAATTAGTATTTCATACTCATGCCCGTGTCGAGAGGTATGAGACCTCTAACAGTACTTTGCCTACAAGATGGAGGAGACTAGCTCAACCAGTGAGCATGTGCTCAAATTGTCTGGGTACTACAATTGCTTGAATCAAGTGGGAGTTAATCTTCCAGATAAGATAGTAATTGACAAAGTCCTCTAGTCACTATCACCAAGTTACTAGAACTTCATGATGAACTATAATATGCAAGGGATGACGAAAGTAATTCCCGAGCTCTTTGCGATGCTGAAATCAGCGAAGGTAGAAATCAAGAAAGAGCATCAAGTGTTGATGGTTAACAAGACCACTAGTTTCAAGAAAAAGGGCAAAGGGATAGAAAGGGAACTTCAATAAGAATGACAAGCAAGTTTTCACTCCCATGAAGAAGCCCAAAGCTAGACCCAAGCCTGAAACTGAGTGCTTCTACTGCAAAGGAAATGGTCACTAGAAGTGGAACTGCCCTAGATACTTGGCAGATAAGAAGGATGGTAAAGTGAACAAAGGTATATTGGATATACATGTTATTGATGTGTACTTTACTAGTGTTTATAGCAACCCCTCGGTATTTGATACTAGTTCAATTGCTAAGAGTAGTAAATTAAAAAAGGAGTTGCAAAATAAACAAAGACTAGTTAACAGCGAGGCGATGATGTGTGATGGAAGTGATTCCAAGGTTGATAAGATCACCTTCGCACACTCCCTTTACCTTCGGGATTAGTATTGAACCTAAAATAAATGTTATTTGGTGTTTGCGTTGAGCATGAATATGATTGGATCATGTTTATTGCAATACGATTATTCATTTAAGTCAAAGAATAATTTTTGTTCTATTTACATGAATAAAACCTTCTATGGTCATACTAAAGGAAATATGCCCTAGAGGCAAGAATAAAGTTGTTATTTATATTTCCTTATATCATGATAAATGTTATTATTCATGCTAGAATTGTATTAACCAGAAACTTAGTACATGTGTGAATACATAGACAAACAGAGTGTCACTAGTATGCCTCTACTTGAATAGCTTGTTGAATCAAAGATGGTTAAGTTTCCTAGCCATAGACATGAGTTGTCATTTGATTAACGGGATCACATCATTAGAGAATGATGTGATGGACTTGTCCCATCCGTTAGCCTAGCACGATGATCGTTTAGTTTGTTGCTATTGCTTTCTTCATGACTTATACATGTTCTATGACTATGAGATTATGCAACTCCCGAATACCAGAGGAACACTTCGTGTGCTATCAAACGTCACAACATAACTGGGTGATTATAAAGATGCTCTACAGGTGTCTCCAATGGTGTTTGTTGAGTTGGCATAGATAGAGATTAGGATTTGTCACTCCGATTGTCGGAGAGGTATCTCTGGGCCCTCTCGGTAATGCAGATCACTAGAAGCCTTGCAAGCAATGTAACTAATGAGTTAGTTGCGGGATGATGCATTACAGAACGAGTAAAGAGACTTGCCGGTAACGAGATTGAACTAGGTATTGAGATACCGATGATCGAATCTCGGGCAAGTAACATACCGATGACAAAGGGAACAACGTATGTTGTTATGCGGTTTAACCGATAAAGATCTTCGTAGAATATGTAGGAACCAATATGAGCATCCAGGTTCCGCTATTGGTTATTGACCGGAGATAAGTCTCGGTCATGTGTACATAGTTCTCGAACCCGTAGGGTCCGCACGCTTAACGTACGGTGACGATCGGTATTATGAGTTTATGTGTTTTTGATGTACCGAAGGTTGTTCGGAGTCCCATATGTGATCACAGACATGATGAGGAGTCTCGAAATGGTCGAGACTTAAAGATCGATATATTGGATGGCTATGTTCGGACATCGGAATGGTTCCGGGTGAGTTCGCGCATTTACCGGAGTACCGGGAGGTTACCGAAACCCCCCGGGGAGTATATGGGCCTTATTGGGCCTTTGTGGGAGAGAGGAGGAGGCGGCCAAGGTGGGGGCGCCCCCCCCCCAAGGTGGGGACTCCCCCTTTGGGCGCGCCATAGAGAGGGCCGACCCTCCCCTCTCCACTCCTTTATATACGGGGGAGGGGGGCACCCCATAGACACACAAGTTGATTGTTTAGCCGTGTGCGGTGCCCCCCTCCACATATTTCCACCTCGCTCATATCGTTGTAGTGCTTAGGCGAAGCCCTGCGTCGGTAACTTCATCATCACCGTCATCACGTCGCCGTGCTGACGAAGCTCTCCCTCGACCTCAGCTGGATCTAGAGTTTGCGGGACGTCACCGAGCTGAACGTGTGCAGATCGCGGAGGTGCCGTACTGTCGGTACTAGGATCGGTCGGATCGTGAAGACGTACGAGTACATCTACCGCGTTGTCATAACGCTTCCGCTTTCGGTCTACGAGGGTACGTGGACAACACTCTCCCCTCTCGTTGCTATGCATCACCTAGATGGACCTTGCGTGTGCGTAGGATTTTTTTGAAATTACTGCGTTCCCCAAGAGTGGTATCCGAGGCAGGTCTATGCGTGGATGTTATATGCACGAGTAGAACACAAAGAGTTGTGGGCGATAATAGTCATACTGCTTACCAGCATGTCATACTTTGATTCGGCGGTATTGTTGGATGAAGCGGCCCGGACCGACATTACGCGTACGCTTAAGCAAGGCTGGTTCTACCGACGTGCTTTGCACACAGGTGGCTGGTGGGTGTCAGTTTCTCCAACTTTAGTTGAATCGAGTGTGACTACGCCCGGTCCTTGTTGAAGGTTAAAACAACACACTTGACGAAAAATCGTTGTGGTTTTGATGCGTAGGTAAGAACGGTTCTTGCTAAGCCCGTAGCAGCCACGTAAAACTTGCAACAACAAAGTAGAGGACGTCTAACTTGTTTTTGCAGGGCATGTTGTGATGTGATATGGTCAAGACATGATGCTAAATTTTATTGTATGAGATGATCATGTTTTGTAACAAAGTTATCGTCAACTGGCAGGAGCCATATGGTTGTCACTTTATTGTATGCAATGCAATCGCCCTGTAATTGTTTTTACTTTATCACTAAGCGGTAGTGATAGTCGTAGAAGCAATAGTTGGCAAGACGACAACGATGCTACAATGGAGATCAAGGTGTCGCGTCGGTGATGATGGTGATCATGACGATGCTTTGGAGATGGAGATCAAAAGGCACAAGATGATGATGGCCATATCATATCACTTATATTGATTGCATGTGATGTTTATCCTTTATGCATCTTATTTTGCTTAGTTCGGTGGTAGCATTAAAAGATGATCTCTCACTAAATTTCAAGGTATAAGTGTTCTCCCTGAGTATGCACCATTGCGAAAGTTCGTCGTGCCGAGACACCACGTGATGATCGGGTGTGATAAGCTCTACGTTCACATACAACAGGTGCAAGCCAGTTTTGCACATGCAGAATACTCAGGTTAAACTTGACGAGCCTAGCATATGCAGATAGGGCCTCGGAACACTGAGACCGAAAGGTCGAGCGTGAATCATATAGTAGATATGATCAACATAGTGATGTTCACCATTGAAAGCTACTCCATCTCACGTGATGATCGGACATGGTTTAGTTGATTTGGATCATGTGATCACTTAGATGATTAGAGGGATGTCTATCTAAGTGGGAGTTCTTAAGTAATATGATAATTGAACTATAATTTATCATGAACTTAGTACCTGATAGTATTTTGCATGTCTATGTTGTTGTAGATCAATGGCCCATGCTACTCTTCCTTTGAATTTTAATGCGTTCCTAGAGAAAGCTAAGTTGAAATATGATGGTAGCAACTACATGGACTTGGTCCGTAACTTGAGGATTATCCTCATTGCTGCACAGAAGAATTACATCCTAGAAGCACCGCTAGGTGCCAGGCCTGCTGCAGATGCTGCTGATGACGTTAAGAACGTCTGGAGAAGCAAAGCTGATGACTACTCGATAGTTCAGTGTGCCATGCTTTACGGCTTAGAACCGGGACTTCAACGTCATTTTGAATGTCATGGAGCATATGAGATGTTCCAGGAGTTGAAGTTAATATTTCAAGCAAATGCCCGGATTGAGTGATATGAAGTCTCCAATAAGTTCTATAGCTGCAAAATGGAGGAGAATAGTTCTGTCAGTGAACATATACTCAGAATATCTGGGTACCACAACCACTTGACTCAGCTGGGAGTTAATCTTCCTGATGATAGTGTCATTGACAGAGTTCTTCAATCACTGCCACTAGGCTACAAGAGCTCCGTGATGAACTATAATATGCAAGGGGTGGATAAGACAATTCTCGAGCTCTTCGCATTGCTAAAGGCTGCGGAGGTAGAAATCAAGAAGGAGCATCAAGGGTTGATGGTCAACAAGACCACCAGTTTCAAGAAAAAGGTAAAGGGAAGAAGGGGAACTTCAAGAAGAACGACAAGCAAGTTGGTGCTCACTTGAAGAAGCCCAAGTCTGGACCTAAGCCTGAGACTGAGTGCTTCTACTGCAAAGGGACAGGTCACTGGAAGCGGAACTGCCCCAACTATTTGGCTGATGAGAAGGATGGCAAGGTGAACAAAGTTATATGTGATATACATGTTATTGATGTGTACCTTACTATTGCTCGTAGTAGTACCTGGGTATTTGATACTGGTTCTGTTGCTAATATTTGTAACTCGAAATAGGGACTACGAATTAAGCGAAGATTGGCTAAGGACAAGGTGACGATGCGCGTGGGAAATGGTTCCAAAGTCGATGTGATCGTAGTCGGCACGCTACCTCTACATCTACCTTCGGGGTTAGTTTTAGACCTGAAGAATTGTTATTTGGTGCTAGCGTTAAGCATGAACATTATATCTGGATCTTGTTTGATGCGAGACGGTTATTCATTTAAATCCGAGAATAAGGGTTGTTCTATTTATATGAGTAATATCTTTTATGGTCATGCACCCTTGAAGAGTGGTCTATTTTTGTTGAATCTCGATAGTAGTGACACACATATTCATAATATTGAAGCCAAAAGATACAGAGTTGATAATGATAGTGCAACTTATTTGTGGCACTGCCGTTTGGGTCATATTGATGTAAAGCGCATGAAGAAACTCCATTCGGAAGGACTTTTGGAATCACTTGATTATGAATCACTTGGTACTTGCGAACCATGCCTGATGGGCAAGATTACTAAAACTCCGTTCTCCGGAACAATGGAGGGAGCAACAGATTTATTGGAAATCATACATACTGATGTATGTGGTCCAATGAACATTGAAGGCTCGCGACGGGTATCGTTATTTTCTGACCTTCGCAGATGATTTGAGCAGATATGGGTATATCTACTTAATGAAACATAAGTCTCAAACATTTGAAATGGCAAAGAATCTCAGAGTGAAGTGGAAAATCATCGTAACAAGAAAATAAAGTTTCTACGATCTGATCGTGGAGGAGAATATTTGAGTTACGAGTTTGGTCTTCATTTGAAACAATGCGGAATAGTTTCGCAACTCACGCCACCCGGAACACCACAGCGTAATGGTGTGTCCGAACGTCGTAATCGTACTTTACTAGATATGGTGTGATCTATGATGTCTCTTACTGATTTACCGCTATCGTCACTACAAAAAAAAGACACATCCGTGACATTTTGGTCCGAACGAATTTTTTTTCTGTCATACATATGACACTTCTATGACGATAATTGTGACAAAACCCGGTATAATCATAGATGTGGTGGGCTCCTACTTCTATGACAAAAAATCATGACAGAAAATGGGCTTTTCGTCCTGGGCGGGCCGGAGACGCAGCTGCATGACATTCTTTGGGCCGTCCATGACGGAAAAAACCGTGGTAGAAGCGAGGGCGAGGAAAATTTCGGGGAGTTCCCGGTTACGGTAGGAGGTCGGGGGCCGAGCGATGCGCGTTTCTCTCGTACACGTACGCGCGTGTGTGCGAGGCGTTGGCTCTAACTGAACCCGAGCGAGGCATTGGGCTCTAACTAAACCCGAGCGATTGCATTGCAGGCTACGCGTTACTGAACCCGAGCGATCGATCGATGGCTCTTAACTGAACCCGATCAAGCGATTCCTTCGCTACTGCTGCTAACTGAAGCCAATCGATTGGATGAACAGTGAGCGTTGCGGGGGGGGGGGGGGGGGTTGGATGAACATTGAGCGGTGGCGTTGCCTCTGGATGAACAGGACCCCGTGGTGTGGAGGGCCGGATGAATAGTAGACGGTAGAGGGGTGCCCGTGGAGGGGTGGTTGAACAGGACCCCGTGGTGTGGAGGGCTAGATGAACAGTAGACGGTGGAGGGGTGCCCGTGGAGGGGTGGTTGAATAGTAGCCGGTGGAGTAGCGCGCGGTGGAGGCTGGATGAACAGGAGCCCGTGGAGGCTGGAGGAGGTCGACGGTAGCCCATGGAGACTGGAGGAGGTCGACGGTGGAGATGAACAGTATCCCGTGGAGTTCCGTTTTGCGGTATGCCACACCCCCTCCCGATGAACAAGACCCCCGTTTCGATCGTAGGAGGTCCGTTTCGTCCGTTTTGCGGTACGCCACACCCCTCCCGATCAACAGGACCCCCGTTTCGACCGTAGGAGGTCCGTTTCGTCCGTTTTGTGGTACGACACACCCCTCCCGATCAACAGGACCCCCGTTTCGACCGAAGGAGGTCCGTTTCCTCCGTTTTGCAGTACACCACACCCCTCCCGATCAACAGGACCCCCGTTTCGACCGTAGGAGGTCCATTTCCTCCGTTTTGCGGTACGCCACACCCCTCCCGATCAACAGGACCCCCGTTTCGACCATAGGAGGTCCGTTTCCTCCATTTTGCGGTACGCCACACCCCTCCCGATCAACAGGACCCTGTTCCGAATGTAGGAGGTCCGTTTCCTCCATTTTGCGGTACGCCAGGCCTCGTTTCCATCGCCTGTTCCGTGCAAGCCCTCCCGATGAACACGACCACGCATTTCGTTCCGACCCAGCCGGTTGGCTCCCACGCGTTCCGTTGCCTCCCGATGAACACGACGCATTCCATTGCCTCCCCATGAACACGACGCATTCCGTTGCCTCCCCATGAACACGACGCATTCCGTTGCCTCCCCATGAACACGACGACGACGTTGTTTCTCCGTTCCGACCCAGCCATGTACACGAGCCCTGACCGTACGTATGCGCGAGTAGGCGTTCGAGACCCCGCCCGTATGTACACATACGTGGCCGTATTTTCTTTCTTGCAGCCTGGCCGCTGTACGTACGTGTACATGCTATGTGCGTGCCTCTACTACGACGCGTGCGCACCTCTACATCCACCAGTATATATGTACGTACACATTCGCGACCAGAATGACAACGCTACGTACGCTTCGACCAGGTGGGTCCCGACTGTCAGGCACTTCCTTGCGTGCGAAGATGTAGCTGGTGGGTCCCAGCAGTCAGGGGGCGAATCGTTTTTTTTTTGCCCGGACGCACTTCCTTGCCTGCGAAGATGTAGCTGGTGGGTCCCAGCAGGGCGAATCGTTTTTTTATCCCGGACGCACTTCCTTGCGTGCGAAGATGTAGCTGGTGGGTCCCAGCAGTCAGGGGGAAACGTTTTTTTCGCGAAATACAGTGGCCCGTCCAGTGGGTCCCCGCTGTCAGGTGGAGGAATCATTATTTTGCGCGTAATAAGGAGGCACTTCCTTGCTGCGGGCGTGGACCCAGCTGTCAGCCTCTCCACGTACAGTCCACGTCCGATGGAAGTCGTTCCTTGACCACGTTGACCACGCCGTGCCGAGAGCACCACTGCGGTGTACGACGGCGAGGACTAGGAAGGGGACGACTCGGAGCTGGGGAAGACGCAGCAGTGGATGCCCACGTGAAGAGGAGTACGAGGGTCCACTGGTTCGGCTGCGGTGTGAGGCTGCTGTCGCCGCAGAATAACAGGGGGTGTGGGTGAGTAGAGGGATGGCCTGGCCAGCGGTGGGAGTAGTAGGGGGCGGTGAGGCCTCCGCGGCATCACAGCCTGCCACGGGAGGCGGGAGCACGTGGCACGACCGGTGCTGGTTTGGGCGGCTGGAGCAAGAAGACCAGAGGTTGAAGAAGCACTACGGCCGTTGGATGAACATCGTATGGTAACAGGAGCTAGAATCGTTCATATTGACTAAGTTGACAAAGCCCTCCGTCCTCGTCAACTTGGTAGGCCCACAAGTCAGCCTCCCACTATGCTGGGTTCCAGCTAGCAGGGGGAGTATTCATTTTTTTGTGCGTAATAAGGAGGCACTTCCTTGCGTGCAAAGATAGCTGGTGGGTCCGACATGTCAGCGGGGGCACGTTATTTTCACGAAATACAGAGGCCCTTCCGGTGGGTCCCAGATGTCAGGTGGAGGAATCATTATTTTGCGCATAATAAGGAGGCATTTCCTTGTGTGCGGCCGTGGACCCAACTGTCAGCCTCTCCACGCACAGTCTACTTCCGATGGTGTCGTTCGTTGACCATGTTGACCACGCCGCGCCGAGTGCGTCCAAGGTGGTGGACGACGGCGAGGCCTCGGACAGCAACGAGCCGGAGATGGGAAGACGCGGGAGTAGAGTCGCAGACGGAGAGGTGTACGAGGGTTAACTGGTTCTAGTGCGGTGTGGTTCGACAGTCGGTGGAGAAGAACAGGAGGTGTGGAGGGGTGGAGGGATGGCCTGGCCAACGGTGGAGTAGCGCTTCATAGCGAAGCGTGCTAAGCAGAGCTGCTAGCAGCAGGAGGCGGGAGGTGGTCCCGATGGCGCTGGAGGAAGAAGACGAGAGATTGAAGATGGATGCCGGTCGCTAGATGTAAATCCAACGGCTAACATGTCAGAATCATTTGTTGACTAAATTGACAACGACTTGCGTTGGCTTCGACCTATTGGCCCACATTTCAGCCACCAAAAATGTGGCACGTATTCAACCCATTTTTTTCAAAATTTACAGTCTTTTTTTTGCGCGGTAGAATTTACAGTCAATTTGATCTTTTTTTTTGAATTACAACCATTAGCTGGGCTGGGTGAACAAATAATGTAGCGTCCATGCGGCCCATTTATTTTATTTCCTAAAAAATTACAGGCCATTTGCACTTTCTCGAAATACATGATTTTGCTGGGCTGATTCTAATTATAATGTTGGGTTAGGCCAGCAATGTTATCAAAAAATAAAAAGGGGCTGAGCATTTTGTTATAAATATATTTAAATAATAAGTGATATTATTACATTCGTCCTTAAATCTTACCAAGCTTTTGTACACAATCACTAGGATTTTCGTGCCAAAACAATCCAGGATTTTATTTGTTAAGAAATTATTTTTATAAGTTAATAAGATGTGGGATATTGTTTTCTTACATATGTAAGTATCTGTTAAATATATGATGACAATAAAAATAATATATAATAACATATAAAATAATTTAAATATATATAATATAGTTAGAAGGGAAACATAAGTTGGACCTGGCGTTCCTATTCTTATATAGAAAAATAGAACAGACCTCTGCGTTTTCTTCAAAAAAAATACATAAATTGGGCTGCCAAAAATAAAACCTCGGATGGGAGGTCCATAGGCCGGTCGATACATGACGGCCCTAAGAAAATACAAATAGGCCTATGGACCTCCCATCCGAGGTCGTGGGCTGCGCATGTTAAAAATGAAAGCCTAGACGGGGCAGCCCAAAACCACGTCCAACTTGTCAAAACTTCGTCCCTCGTTTTCTCTGTGTTTCGCACACTCGAAATTGTGTGGGCATTTTGACTGTGCATCATATGAAGATGTGCTATGCATGAATGTTGATCAGCATGATGTTAACTAGCTAGTAGTTCCATTTTCGACCATGAATAAAACTTCCAACATGATGTTAACCCTGTTTGAAAAGGCCGTGTTAATATAAATGCTCTGCCTCTGAAAGTTGCAGTTTCTTATCTGAAATTGAACTCGCAGTTTCTTATCTGAAACTGAAACTTGCAGTTTCTTCTCCGAGAATCACATTGTCTGCACTTTTATACTCCTATGAAACTACATTTTTTAAGTGCTAAAAATAGATCTCTAGAATTCATAAAATACTTCATATGCTCAATACTACAAATCTGAAATTCAAAAGACATTCATATCTGAAAGTACTCTCAAAATACACAACACAAAACACAATTCAGAACATGCAAATACTGACAACCCTAAGATCCTCCTGACAATTCACAACCTGCCCGACTATTGGGCTGGGGGGGGGGCATCCCCTCCTATTCCTTGGCGGCAGACAGCCGCCCCGTGAGACGATGTGTACGGCGAGGGAGACGATGGCGGGGAAGCGTCGTCGGGCCAACTGCTTTTCTCCTCTTGCAGTTGGGTTCGGTTGACGAAGACTCCACCGGCTCGCTCTGGCAGGACACCCTCACAAACGGTAGCCTGTAGATGTTCGATCCTTCAATCTCTAGTGGATGCTCCATCTGGGATCGATACTCCCACCACCGCTCCCTCACGATCGGATTCGGTGAATCTGTTTCCTCCATGGCCCAGAGGAGCAGCTCTATGGAGAGGATGCAGCAGCGAATCAGGCAGATCGCCGGCGGCGACCAGGCAAAGTTAGCCAGGTTGAAGGAGATCCTTAGTTGGTTTGACAATGAGTGGGAGATTTCGAGGACGGTGCGGGCCATGTGGCAATGTATGCGAAAGAGCGAGACGGCGGCGATGAGGGCGGCGATGTACATGTACTCCTCGGCGGCAGTCACGCCGCGGTCCTCCGAGTTCATCGAGTATCTCCTCTGGGCGATGGAGCAGACAGATTCGCCCGAGGCGATAGTCAGGCGGAGGTGGTGGGCGTATAGGTCGAAGGTCGAGCACCCAGAGGATAACGAATCGATCGAGTATGGTGTGCCGTTCGTGAGGGTGCAGAGCCAGCCGGAGCCACAGGAGTATTCGTTCTCCCACCGCAAGAGGAGGCCGGATGGCGGGACGTCGCTTCCCCGCCGTTCTCCACGGTTCCCTCGACGCTCGCCTCGTTTCAACGGCGGCGGTAGGGTTTAAGGTAAGCTTCGCACTAACCTAATCTTCCACCTGCTCATGCTTACAATTAGTGTGACAGCTAATGAAAATCATGCTTACAATCAGTCTCCGAGTACTATGCCAATCACCCTAAAATAGCTCTGGACCTTTGGGTCAAAGTTGTGACACAGTGTACAAATAAAGAAAAATAGATTGGTGCTTCTTTCAGAAAAGAGTACTCCCTAGAAAACTGCCAATATAAGCTACTAGTATTTGGTTAGATGATTTGCTGCCGAGAAAGATCCGTCCACAGAGAGCGCCACACATCCCACTGGTGGTGGTGGATGCCAATGCATGCATGCAGCATGGTTGGTGTCGGTAATTTTTACTTGGCACACCTCGCACTCTGCATATATGCCGGTTCCATACGTACATTTGTGCAGTTCCACCAAAATGCAGCTGAATAACCCTGTTTGCACAGATAATGAAAAAGCGTGATTATATTATAGTGGCACTAGTTGATGAAACACACAAAATAAATAGAAGAAAATATTGCGATAGTATCATAGTATGCCATGCTGCGAGGGCGAGATGGGCCCTGCGACGCCTCCTACGGTACGCCTTATACTGGACATCGTCCAAAGTCTCCCAGATACACCTTCTGCCAGTGATGAACATCAGTGTACATCAGTAGTACAAGGAGGCGCCTTGAGACATTCAAATCTCTATTTTTGTACATATCAACTAAAATTAAGCACCCCAGTTTGCAGAAACGCTTAAACATTAACAATGGGACTAGTTGATGAAACATACATTAACAAAGGGAAGCACTTTCTTTATCTACATTGGAAATGAAATGATAGAGATGACACTCGCTCTATTTTAACTGTATTATTACTTCATTTTATCAGTGACACTAGGGTCGAGTAGGTGGCAAACGAGGTGTACCGTGCGTCGCAAGGATGGAGGCCGGGGGTGCTTAGACTGGGATGCTGAAGCTGGCTCTTTCAGTCACCAACATGGATGATTCAATTCATGGGACCTTTTGGTGCAGTTCACCTAAAATGAAGCAATGTCCCGTGAGCTAGCAGCTTCTTCAATTTTTTTAAGAAAAGGGCTCCAGCCCCGGTTCCATTTCCATCAGAAAACGAAACCCACAGAGCTTCTTCTTCATTAGTTGCAATAAAATTGAGCAACATCAAGGTTGGTTGTGAAGCTCCTGGAATGCTCAACTATAATTTGGGTATCATTTGTGCAGTTCAACTAAGATCGAGCGTGAAATGTATATCTCTGTTTGCACAAAAAAGGTGGAAAGGAGGGTGACTAACAAGTGATGAAACATGCATCAAATGAAAAGAAGCATGTTCCTTATCTGAATGGCAATCCTACAAGGACAGTAGAAATTTCTAAAGCACTGGCATTGCTAGATATTAGTGTGGGCATTAGGATTAACTTTGACAACCGTTAAATACGACATTACTTTGGGCACGGGAGAGTAGGCGGACCAGGACAGTTGCATTTCTAACAAAAAGAACCAACTTATCTTAATGGGAAATTTTAGCAGGATATGTAAAGAAGTGCCATTGATTCATATTACTGGAGGCATTACATTGAAAACAACATTGGTTTAACGTGTCCTTACTTTTAACAGTGCGACTGCTACATTTTACCAGTGGCATTACATAAGAGTGGCTCGGGGCAACAAACATCAGAATAGGATATCTGGCTTGGTCCCATTTTTGTTCGGTATAGCCACCTTATACTGTGTGAGGCTAGCAAATCTAGTGCTGGACTTACTTTGTTGACTTGTCCCCCAGTCCTCACTTTCTTTCCTTTTTCAACCAATAGATCGGGTTTATATTGAGTTTGTACTGCGTTTCCCTTTATTTCCCTATTAGACCTAGAGACCAGTTGGATAGCCAGTCTCTGCTACTTTTCGCCCCCATTATTTCCTCTTTCAACCAAGTCCTAGATTCAGGTAACAAATCCTCCCCCACCCCACCCCGTTTCTTCCTTGTTTGAACCAAGTAGTACTAGATTCGAGTGCATGAACTAGTTTTACCTCTTAAACGTAAAAAAATTAGGTGGTTTTCAAACAGCCGATCGATCCTATCTACGAGGGGGCCTGACAAATAGTAAAAGATACAAATGCAGCGACGTCAGGAGCTCGGGAAGTAGAGCAAGGCTGGTTTCAAAGGAAGTTATACCTGATGGTCGCCGGGATGTCGCTAGGTGGGCAGCGGGAGGCCGGATCTGCCCACACTACGGCAGCGAGGAAGAAGGGGTCGGAGGCCCTCCCTCGCCAGCGATGCTTGGGAGAGAACGGCAAGGTAGGCTGATCGGGACGCGCCCAGCAGTGGGTAAGAGCCGTCGCCGAGGACGACCGCGTGAACGTTGCACCTTCTCACCTTCCCCGGCGGAGTGGATCCGGCTGGATCGGTGACCAGCGGTGAGCAGAGAGAGAGAGAGTGTGGCCACCGCTGTCGTGCTTAGATCTGGAGAGGCCGAGACAGTGTGAAGAGAGCAACACTAGCAAGCAAGCGCAGAGGCTCCTGCCTATATAGTGGAGTAGTACTAGTTTTCTTTTGTCTACCGGAGCCGGCTTGACCTCGTCAATGACTATCGAGAAGTCTTCATGCACGTGGCCCAGAGGCGCAGTTGTCGTCATTTTGATCTAAAGCGCCGGATTATAACATATAACACGAAAAAATGCCACATGACAAGAAATCATAACCTCACTGCCCAAAAGAGACAACATGAATCCCGACGGACAAACTAGACGAGGAACAAAGCTCAAATTAAAGATAAACTCGTAGAAAAGGGGTCCGTCGATAGATGTCCTAATTAACATAGCCGGCTTGACCTAGATGGCAGCTGAGTAGTCACTGTTCGTGCATGTGCCCCCAATGACTAGCCCAACTCAGTTGTCGCTGTTTAACCCTCACAGTGATCCGAAGCACATGACACCTAATTTTGCGAGATGACAACACTACAAAAAATACACTTCCGTGATGATACGTGTTTGTCACAGTAGGTCGCTTTTTTTGTCATGCATGTACATTCATGATAAATTTATGACAGAATCAAGATAGTCATACCTGTGCTGTCGTAGAAGTGTTCCATGACATTACCAAAATTATCATCACGGAAGTGTCCACTTCCATGACGATAAATCGCGCGTCATAGAAGTGCTTTCATCAAGGGTGACCGACACGTGGCAACCACCGTAACGGAACACCGTTAAGCTATCGGGTCGGGTTTTGGATCCGATAACCCGTTAACAGCCTCGACCAATGGGGATTTTCCACATGTAAAATCATCATTGGCTGGAGGAGACATGTGTCAGGTCCACGTTGGCACAGGTGTCACTCATCCAATGGGCGAGGCGCGCCTATGATATGTTGACATGTGGACCGACCCATCAAGTTTAAATGGGCCGGCCCAACTGAAGGCCCACAAGATTTTGCGGACCATAATGGGCCGACCCAGCTAAAGGCCCACGAGATTTTGTGGACCATAATGGGCTGGCCCAGCTAAAGGCCCACAAGATTTTGTGGGCCATAATGGGCCGGCCCAGGTAAAGGCCCACAAGATTTGTGTGTGCCATAATGGGCCGGCCCAGGTAAAGGCCCACAAGATTCTTGCGGATCATAATGGGCCGGCCCAGCTAAAGGCCCATGAGATTTCACCGACATTAATGGGCCGGCCCAGCTGTAGGCCCACAAGATTTTGAGGAACCTAGTAGGCTGCCCATTAACTGGCTGCCATGTTTTGGGCCAAATGCCGGCCCATATTTGATCCGGTCCATTAATGGCCTGCCACGCTCCGGGCCTAATAGTGGCCCATATGAGATCCGGCCCGTTAAAAGCCTACCACGTTTGGGCCAAATTACGGCCCAGATCAGGTCCGACCCTTCAAGAGGCTTTGGGCTCAATTTTGGCCCGTATCAGCTTCGGCCCGTCAACTGGACATTATGCTTTTCGGCCCACTTGCTAAAGGCCCACTTAGTAATTCGGCCTGATATTAGTTTTGGCCTGTTAAGGGCCCGTTTAACATTTCGGCCCTATATTAATTTTGGCCTGTTAAAAGCCCGTCATATAGTTGGGCCTAACTACGGCCCGGTTTGCATCCGGTCTGCTCGCAGCCGATATCTGATTGGGCCAAACAAGGACCGAGACAATTTTGGCCTGTTAAAAGCCCGTGATTTGATTCGCACAATCATGGGTCGGGATTCATTTCGGGCTGCTGCCGGCCCGTGAGCTGTTCGGCACGTCTCAGGCCCAACCTACATCGTCATTGCATGACGGCCCGATTATGTACCATAATTTTACGGTTTGGCCGGTTTACTGCAAAGACAGGATATATATACAGTAAAATAACTGCAGCATCGTGAATAAGAAAAAACCTAGACTATACAATAAAGAAATTACGGCATATTACATCCACTGGGCATCAAAGTTCGCCACTATGATAATAAAGCACAAGCAGACAGCAGATTACATACACTGGGCATCAAAGATCGCCACCAGTGCAAATAAGCACGCCGACAAAATAATATACAAAACCGACAGCACTTCAATAGAGTTCAAGAAAGGTTAGCCCTGCTAGGGAGCTGCAGCGCAAGCAGCTGAGCAAGATGATGAGACTGCGCTTGTTCAACACTTATATCTTCCTCACTCTGAAAGATAAACAAGCAGACAGATGACAGGTTTTGCACATAAAAGTATCAGTGCTGACAATTCATCACATTTCTTACTGACGAATAAAGTGACACAGTTTAAAATTGCATCAACACAATATGGTATTGTTCAGGTCAAGACATGGCAGGAAATGACATTGTGAAGGAGTTGGCAGCTTCACGACACCACTGGATTACAAATCAAGTACTCATAAGTATCAATGGTTAGTGTGCTATCAATTTATACCATTTCAGATTGGCAAATAAAGAGACGGTTTAAATAATAGTACAATGATATGACATTGTTCATAGTTAAGACATTGCAGAATATGACATTCTGCTGTAGTGGGTAGGTTCACCACACCACTGGATTACGGATGAAGAACAGAAGCATACATGCAGTGCAAAAGAAGATCACTTGCTCTGTATAGTTTAATTTACATGGTATGAAGAAGGAACTTGGTTGTACAACTGAAAACTTAAATTGAGAAAGGACAAACTTTTGTTTATGAACTACATAATAAACTTTAAACAAGGAATTTGATGCAAACACCAAAAATAAACAGCTGTTGCAGTCATGCCTAACCAAATATATACAACAAAGTTTGAAGGCTTGAGATGGACAAACTTACATTATTGGTGAAGACATGCTCTATAAAGGCCTTGTCCATGCTGATGGGGGGGTAATTCAAGAAGTTTACCACAAAATCTTCTTCAAAAGCATTGCCTTTATTCTACATTTTGTTAAGAGTAAATATAGATGTGATAATATACGAAAAATGGAGAATATTTAAGATAAGATGAAGAGTGATGCTACATAACCAAGTAGCTATAAATGTAAGTGCAGCGATACAGGCAAAAGGTACAACCAAGAGCAATGCACAGCTAAACTTCTTCGGTACCAACCTTATGGTAAGAGTAAATATAGATCTGATGTGTAGAAAATGGAGGGCAAAGGAAAATAAGCTGCAGAGTGATGGTACATGAACAACTACCTGTCATTATAAGTACACTGATAAAGGACAACATGTACTTACAAGAACAATGCAGAGCTAAAAAAAACATTGGCATTGGATATATTCTACACTAATGTAACCATTCATACAGATTAGATAATTTGGAGCAAACAATTGATAAGCAAGCTATCATGCATACTGCTGTCACATAATGAACCAGGTATGTATGCAAGTACAGTGATACAGGACAACGGGTACTAACAAGAGCAAAGCAGCGGGCAGCATATTTGCGATATCCTGTCGTTCTTGTCAAACCGGAATTCTTCTTCGAACAGATTTCCTGCAAAAAAGATCCGTAAGGCACATGCGGAAAAGTAGAAGTTCAAATTGTCATGTGATTTCATAGACAGTACCTCATCCTGGCAACGAGACCAGTGCATAACAAGGTTTTTCCATTCAATGTCTTCTAAATTTAGCACAAGAGACTTCACCGGAAATTCGTTTATAGACTTGCCATCAAAGTGTGATTTCCTCAGGTAACACCGATACTGTTGCAATGCTTCCTTGAAAAGCACAAGCAATCTTTGCTCGTCATGACTATCCAGATTGACCCTCGCCTAGTTACAACAATGTAATGTAAATCATTGATGTGTTCAATCAGCAGAAAACAGGAAAATAATAACCATGAATAATAGCACTTACACGTAAGTTGGACAAGAAGATGTGAAAATGGTGTTTGTCTTCACAATAATCTTCCCATGATGGGAATATATGAACGTAGTCCCTAACAACATTGAAAGCATTGCCTTTTAAACTGGGAATAAATGGAATGGGGTTCCAATTTGCAGGAATTGGCCGTCTCTGCAGTTGGGATAGGTCTTCGGCCGGTGGACTTGCTGTACTTTTTGCTGGAGTGGGATTTTTCTGTGGTACAGCTGGTGCTATGGCAAATGAAATCGGTATACCTTTTGCTGGAGTGCAGGTCCTGTGTGGTGGGGCTAGTGGTGTGGCTAGTGAAGTATGGGTACAGTCTGCTGGAGTCGGTCCTACGTTTTGTGTCACTGGTTGTACAACCAATATAAGTGGGGTGTTGTCTGATTTCTCCGGCACCACCACGTTTTTCAAGGACTTTGCTGGTGCTCCTTCAGGTTCGGCAATCACCCTCTTCCTTTTTGATGTCTGATGCACAAGAACAACATTTGAGTGGAAAAACATGGTATGATGACAGATGGAATATGTATTGATAATGGATGGGCATGGCATCTCGACATATATGATGAGTAAACTAAGCAGATGGCAGTGCAACAAAGTAGAAGAAATGCAAGACAACATATGCAAGATACCCGCAATCAATAAAACATTGCCAAATTAGAACAGGCACCTTGATGGGTGAACAGGACAGGCCATCTGCCTTTGACTCCTCGAGGTTAGAATAGTCATTAGGATCATATTTTGAACAAGAATTAACAGGTGGGGAGCGTATGAGTTTCATTGCATCCAGAATGGCACTCAATGCCTTGGTGCCAATTTTGTAAGTCATTGCAGTGTTTAGCTTCAAGAGTCGACTGCTGCTAGTGCGACACAAAGCAGCTACACAGATCATAGTGTAGATATAACGGGAAAACCTTAAGCATCAGAGTAAAATCAGCAAAGTGGAACTTGCTGGAATATATGTGCTAGTATTGCCGGTACGGCTAGAAAGGCTTCGGATACCAGCTCTCTTCAAGTGAAGGTGCGGTACTGTTAATATCAGTGTAACTCTCAAAGGAGACACAGCTCCCCGCATTTCCTTGCTATTCTTATAGGATTCAAGTCGGCAGGCCACTACAAATCCTATTCCTATATTTACAAGATCCTACGAATCAAAGAGGCTCAAAGTGTCCATCACAACCGACCATATAGACCTCTACACTGCAAATGTCCCTGCTCATCTTCAGTACAAGGAACATACTGTACTACTATCATACTCCCTCCGTTCCAAAATATAAGTCTTGGTAGAGAATTCCACTATGGATCACATACAGATGTATCCAGATACATTTTAGAGTGTAGATTCACTCATTTTGCTCCATATGTAGTCCATGGTGGAATCTATACAAAGACTTGTATTTAGGAACGGAGAGAGTACATATTAAAGAAGAACGGAAGAGGAACATGGTAAAGAAGAGCAAGCAGATTTTGGATAATAAAATGTTGGTTGCGCAGTGCCCACACATGATGAACTAGAGCGCATTAAGGATGCAACTCCCAGCTGTCTCTCGACCATTTCAGGTGGTTGGATGAAGATCCTACGTCTCCTAACCCATCTTCTTCCTCGTCTCTGATTCTTCCCATACAGAACACCGCACGGGCTGCCGGCCGGACCACCGTCCCCCGCCGCCTGTGTTCCTCCGCCACCCCCACCCCCCACCCCCGCCCCAACCCCCACCCGCGTCGAGTTTTCTTTGTTCGGCGAGGCCCCACAACCACCCAAGCCCCTTCGTTCGCACCGGCGAACTCCGGCGAGCTCTGAAAAATCGACTGGCCCAATTTTGAAATTTAGTCTACTGTGATTTAACTAGTGTGGAATATAAAAGGGGAAAACCATAAGCATTGGGAGTATAGTGTTGAGCATGCCATGGCGGATCTGAAGGTGCAAACCGGACAAAGTCAACTTCGCAACCAAGACAAGAAATCAGAGTAAAGTAGTGGCGATCTATTTTCTTGCTGCCATAAATAAGTTGAGCAGATACGAAAGAGTACCGCCTCTGGTGCGGCGCCGTGTACACATCTGCTGAGAATTTGACGGTGCTGTGGTAGCGATGGCTGTCGGCAGCGTGGAAGCAGATCTAGGAGGGTAGCCGGTGGCGGAAGGGCGTGGTGGACGAGACGGTCATAGGAGCGGCGCCGGCAAGGTGGATGATGGCGGGGATGAAGCGAGAGGACGGGATGCAAGGATCCCGGTCCGAAGCCGTGGATGAGAGAGGTCGATCTCTTGTAATGGACGGTGGCGTCGGGGTATCAGCTCCGGCATGGTGAAGGAGGACGGCGGTGGATGGGGTGGCAGACGGCGGCGGACGGAGGAGGGTGGGGTGGAGAGGGTGTTTTCGCGCGCACGGAGTACGAATGGGGAAAAGGGAGGTAGAGAGGAAGGGGGGAACCATGTATTCAGGGCGCGCTTGTCTCAAATGCGAGGAAATTTACAAACTTAGCCCCTGTTTCAAATTTCTACTACATCACAGCAACATTAGTCGGTTGGGGATAGGACGGTAATCTCGCATACACCGAATATTTGCCGACGAGAGTTTGTTTTTGGCGCCCACCGTGTATGAATATGAATCGGGGAGGGAGTCGATTTCGGCCGAGGACACACTGTGTTTTGGCGCCCACCGTGTATGAATCCGGGTGAGAGGCGGTAACGTCATGTTTGGTGAAATTACAAACCTACCCCTATCGAAACCTATGGAAATCCAGCAGATAGGCCTTTTGTGGCAGGGATAGGCAGTAGTGATTTCCATCTCGCAGATTTTGGTTTCGGGCGGTTACTGCGACTTTCCCCGCTTCGTTCAAATTTTGCAGAGTGCACGTTTACCGTGCCAACTCAATTCGAATCCCGTTTGTATTCTATTTTTTGGGCGGGATCCATTTTCAATTGGAATTACATTCTATATACATCATTTTTTTAATATATACTTTCAAAAGCACAACAAATAATTCTGCTCCTTTATATGTATAATATGATTTACAAATACAACGATCTCGAAATCTTAAGGTTGAATTCGAAATTTTTTAACCAAATTATGTTCTACTAAAATGTATGGATCAGTAATATCTACTTATTAAATAACATAGATGTGCGTGAATTCATATGAGTATGCATGTTTGATAGATCAATTTTGGTTCGAGTATGGATTACATGTATCATCATCTCGAATTCAAATATTTGAATCCCTTTTTTGTTCACTCCTTTCACGCCCATCTCTCTCGCATGCATGCTCCTTCAGGTAGCTATCACTCTCTTTTCTCCAGCTCACCCACACGCTCACTTCATGTTTCTCCTATCCTCGCAAACATGGTCTCTCGACATCTCCCTTGAGAAGTGTCACACTCTCCCTATCATTATACATTACACGGTTTTCATTATCTCTCATGTGACGCCCCCGATTTGACTGTACACTAATCATGCACGCAAATGTGTACGATCAAGATCAGGGACTCACGGGAAGATATCACAACACAACTCTAAAACATAAATAAGTCATACAAGCATCATAATACAAGCCAGGGGCCTCGAGGGCTCAATTACAAGTGCTCGATCACAGACGAGTCAGCGGAAGCAACAATATCTGAGTACAGACATAAGTTAAACAAGTTTGCCTTAAGAAGGCTAGCACAAAAGTAGCAACGATCGAAAAGGCAAGGCCTCCTGCCTGGGACCTCCTAACTACTCCTCGAAGCCGAACTCCATGTAGAATCATCCTCGGGATCTCTAGCTCCTGGACTCCAGCATCTGGTTGCGACAACCAGGTACAGAAAGGGGAAAAGAGGGAGAAAAGCAACCGTGAGTACTCATCCAAAGTACTCGCAAGCAAGGAGCTACACTACATATGCATGGGTATATGTGTAAAGGGCCATATCAGTGGACTGAACTGCAGAATGCCAGAATAAGAGGGGGATAGCTAATCCTGTCGAAGACTACGCTTCTGGCAGCCTCCATCTTGCAGCATGTAGAAGAGAGTAGATTGAAGTCCTCCAAGTAGCATCGCATAGCATAATCCTACCTGGCGATCCCCTCCTCGTCGCCCTGTTAGAGAGCGATCACCGGGTTATATCTGGCACTTGGAAGGGTGTGTTTTATTAAGTATCCAGTTCTAGTTGTCATAAGGTCAAGGTACAACTCCGGGTCGTCCTTTTACCGAGGGACACGGCTATTCGAATAGATAAACTTCCCTGCAGGGGTGCACCACATAACCCAACACGCTCGATCCCATTTGGCCGGACACACTTTCCTGGGTCATGCCCGGCCTCGTAAGATCAACACGTCGCAGCCCCACCTAAGCACAACAGAGAGGTCAGCACGCCGGTATAAACCCTATGCGCGCAGGGGTCTGGGCCCATCGCCCTATGCACACCTGCACGTTGCGTACGCGGCCGGAAGCAGACCTAGCCTAGTGGCGTTCCAGTCCAATCCGGCACGCGCCACTCAGTCGCTGATGTCACGAAGGCTTCGGCTGATACCACGACGCCGGGATACCCATAACTACTCCCGCGTAGATGGTTAGTGCGTATAGACCAAATGGCCAGGCTCAGATCAAATACCAAGAACTCGTTAAGCGTGTTATGTATCCGCGAACGCCGACCAGGGCCAGGCCCACCTCTCTCCTAGGTGGTCTCAACCTGCCCTGTCGCTCCGCCATAAAGTAACAGTCGGGGGCCGTCAGGAACCCAGGCCCACCTCTACCGGGGTGGAGCCACCTGTCCTTTCAGCCCCCTCATCAGAATCACTTGCGGGTACTCAACGAGCCGACCCGACTTTAGTCACCACATGTGTCATGTATATAAAGTATATAGTATATACCCGTGATCACCTCCCGAAGTGATCACGGCCCAGTAGTATAGCATGGCAGACGGACAAGAGTGTAGGGCCACTGATGGAACACTAGCATCCTATACTAAGCAGTAGGATAGCAGGTAAGGGTAACAACTGTAGCAACAATGATAGGCTATGCATCAGAATAGGATTAACCGAAAGTAGTAACATGCTACACTACTCTAATGCAAGCAGTATAGAGAAGAATAGGCGATATCTGGTGATCAAGGGGGGGGGGCTTGCCTGGTTGCTCTGGCAAGTAGGGGTCGTCAACTCCGTAGTCGAACTGGGGGTCGCCGGTAGTCTCGGGGTCTACCGGAAAGAAGTAATGGAGGGGGAACACAATAAATAACAGAGCAATCAAAGCAACACAAAGCGTAACATGACAATACGTGGTGCTAGGTGTGCCCTAACGCGGTTGTAGGTGATATCGACAAAAGGGGGAAACATCCGGGAAAGTTTTCCCGAAGTTTGCATTTTTCGGACTGATGAAACGGAGGGGGAAAGTTGCAAGTTTGCTATGCTAGGGACGTCTGGCGGACGAACGGACTGCGTATTCGGATTCGTCTCGTCATTCTGAGCAACTTTCATGTAGAAAGTGTTTTCATCTGAGCTACGGTTTATTTTATATGATTTTCTAAAGTTTTAAATCATTTTAGAATTTATTTAATTTATTTAATTCAACATTATCCAGAATTGTCACGACCGGTTTTTCAATAAAATAATTATTGAGAAACCAATCCCTGTTACGGACCAGCGAGGAAGAATTCCTTCTCACGGATAGACAATACATTGGTCACAGAAGAAAAAATACCAGGAGTACTAAATATAATACAAAGTTGAGCAGAGACTGCCCAACAATTTATTACATGCACGCCGATAAAACAATACGGCGGATAGGGTGGCAGACTACTAACTCACGATAATGACGATGGTGGAGATATCACCGCGAGGCGAGTGATATGTCTCCAGAAGACTACAGCTCTTCGAGCGTCGGAGTGAGACTCGAGAAGACTTATTGCGGGTGGCGGAAGCGTATACGATACAAGTGACCAAAATCCGGGATCGCGCAGGACTGACTGGGACTCCTCTAGGCATCGGACGCGCTATCAAACTCTTCATCCAAGAGATCGCCTTCGTCAACATCTGGCCAAATCAACAAGCCAGGTGAGTACTATGAAAGTACTCGCAAGATAGTTCGGACATAAGGTATAACAAATGCAAACATGAAACACATGAATAAGTTAACCAGTGCGATCAGACATAGAGATAATAAATACTGGGTGCCAAGCGAGGGTCTGAATGACGCCTCGAGTGGAAACTGCCGAATAGTAATACGGGTGCCAAACGAGTGTCTGAAGGACTCCTCGAGAGGAAAATGCGGAATAATAATACAGGTGCCAAACGAGTGTCTGAAAGACTCCTCGAGCGGAAAATGCGGAATAATAATGCAGGTGCCAAACGAGTGTATGAAAGACTCCTCGAGCGGAAAATGCGGAATAATAATACAGGTGCCAAACGAGTGTCTGAAAGACTCCTCGAGCGGAAAATGCGGAATAATAATACAGGTGCCAAACGAGTGTCTGAAAGACTCCTCGAGCGGAAAATGCGGAATGATAATGCCACAGTCGGGCGTCGGGGCGACACCACATAAAGGGCTTATAACAGAAAGTAAAGGCAGTGCATGCCGCAGTCGGACGTCTGAGCGACATCACATAAAGGGCTTATATCGAAAGTGAGAAACGAGTACACGCCATAGTCGGACGTCTGCGCGACATCACCTAAAGGGCTTATATCACATTTCATTATTACAACAGCTCGGAGACATAAATTATCACAAGCATGAGACACAAAATAAAGCTTGTCCATCCACTGGAATAACAATAAAACCTGAGATTTTACCACTTGAGCTTGTTCACCGGGGACAAGTTTTTCACATGGATAGATATGGATATAATGTATACACTACTGATCATGGATACGATGATTTGGAAAGAATTGACTCTGCAGAGTTTGTACTTCACCACAGCCAACGGATTTCAGTAGTCACGGGGACTAGTTCCGTCTACGGTGTTCTGGAAGGAACACGTCTAACCAGTACACACCCAATTCAACCATCCGAAGCCAGGGATCACCCTCGGCAACATTCAAGAAAAACCTTGAGTCGGGGAGGCTACAACCTCGCGTAGCATGGGATCAAATTTCTATACGCGCGCTATAAGGGGGTGCCCCCCCTCTCGGTCCCAACCGGAAACACCCATGCCCCCTGACCGAATGACTGGCTTTAATCCTGGGCCAAGGTACCATCATCCCGGCCTCTCTGTTTGGTGTGTACACGGAAAGAGGTTACCAACTTACTAAACCGTATCCTGGCAATGAGACATGTGGTAGCACGGAAAGGGGAAGGGACGATAACACGGCTCCAACCATGTTAACGTCGGAAAAGTCGGATGATACAAGGCTGGCATGCTACAACAGTACCACCTTGCTGCCCTTCATGTCACCACATGATTAGGCCACCTCTCATCAGAGGTCATCGCAACTTTGGAACATGCGGGAAAAGATCGATAACGTGGCTCCAACCATGTTAACGTCGAAGAAAGTCGGATGACGCAAGGCTGGCATGCTACAACAGTACCACCTTGCTGCCCTTCATGTCACTACATGATTAGGCCACCTCTCATCAGAGGTCATCGCAACTTCGGAACAACCGGGTCGTTGCCTTACGAGCAACGAGATATTTACCGACACTCATATGCCACACACAAACTTTCACATGAACATGCAAAACTTCTGCCATATCAAATGTCCAAACATGCTTGCCTGGTTCGGAGAAGTCGGAATCTAGCTCGGCGAAGTTCCCGGCTCCGTCACCTCTCCCGGAACCTACGGCAATCACGAAACGGGTACTAACGTGAAAACCAACACATGCACAGAAACTTTGCCAAATATTTCCCAAATAAATCCCATAAAAAACTAGACAAAATTTTAAGAATGTCAGAAAAAGAATCACTCAAAAATACCTTTTTATTAAAAAGTTATAAAGGTTTCTGTCCAGGGACCTTTCTGTAATGAAACAGAAAAGTTCCAGGGTTTTAACTGAGAAAACAGAAAACGGTTCGTTTGGAAATGCGCAAGCGCAAGAGAGAAGACGTATTTTGCCCGAAGGCGTCAACAGAAAACGGTTCGGGGAAATAGAACAGAGGCTGACACGCGGGGCCCGCATGTCAGGTTTGAAAAGGCTCGCCGGCGCCCGAAGACGGCGGTGGACGCCGGCGTCGAACCACGGCGAGTTAAGCGAAACGGAGGGTACCAAGAGCTTCGGTGTCTTCTTCCGCATCGGTGGGTGGTGGACTCGTCCAACGGGGAGCACCACATCGACGGCGACACTATCTCCGGCGGACGGCGGCTCGGGTGAGGATGGGGAACTCCGGTGGAGGGCTGCAAGCTTCAAATTGAAGTGCGGGTCAGAACGAGAGATGGATGGTGAAGTTATTGGCAAGAGAATGGAGGCTGCGGAGCACACACGGGGGCGAATCGGGCTGGATCCCGTGGCGGGTCGCGGCGGCCGGAGTCGAGGAAGGAGACCTCCTCGGGGCTCTTCCAGTGGCTAGGCGTGCTCTAGAGGAAGTGCAGGGCTGGTGGGTGCTCGAGTTGAAGCCCGGGACCTCTATTTATAGGCAGATCGACGGGGTGGCCGTGAACGGAGAATCTCCGGCGAGCGATTACGGCGGAGCAGTGGGTTGGCAGAGGGTTTGAGCGGTCGGGCAGCATCGGTGGATGTTACGGGACCCGTTTTGTAGCTAAACGGAGCTGGCCCTGGCGTAATGGCGTCTGCCCACGGTGAGGTGACCGAACGGGCTCAACGGCGGCAGAGAGCGCGCTCCGCGCCCTGCGGTTCACGACGAGAGCGGCAGCGCATTCGGGGGAGTAGACGGCCACGCGGCGGGCTCCGGTGGTTTGGGCGGCGCTGGGTGGAGTCGTCGGCGCCGTGTCTCCCGCTGGCGTCCGCAAAGCCGCCGCCGGCGTCGGTCACGGGGCGGCGCACCTCCTGCTGCCCGTTGCCGACGCCCGCAAGGTGCCAGGCGCTCGTGCGGTGCAGGAACAAGTGGGCGAGGACGAGGAGCAAGGCGACGCGGCGGTACTGGCGAGATCGATGCCCGTTTCTGAAGAAAACGACAGCAAGCACTGAACTGAAACTCTGAAGTTACTGAAACTTGACAGTGACCATGCATTGCAGGTGTTCGACAGTAGGTTTTGGTAAAGAGGTAAATTTTGCTGGAGCTGTAACTTGGTGAGATGACCACTCAAAGCACCCAGGGGCTGCATGAATTTATTTGGAATTTTTGGAGAAGGTTTTGAATGAATTTCACCAAATTTGCCAAATCTGGTCCAAACTTGCAGCTGATGTAGTTTGAAAATTTTGAACTGGAGACCAGTGGATCTTCATGGTTCTAGGTTGAGGGTTCAAAGGACTAGGAGGGGAAAGAAGTTTGGTGGTAAAAGTCCAAACAGAAAATGGAGTTCCTTTGTAAATCTCCAAGAGGTAGAATATGAGGCAGAAAATATTTGAATAGAATTTGAATGGAAAATAAATACATGGGGAGGTTCAACTTGCTGGATTTGATGTAAATCATGATCCAGAGGTGAGGGAGTGTTTAGGAGAGAGGATTTGCACTTATGCCATGGCAAGAAGGAATAGTTGAAAGTGGCAAAGTACCTTCCAAAAGCCATAGTGCAAATTCAGAAAAAGGTTTTCAAAAGTTCTTTTCCCAAATGAAAAAAAACATTTTGTCTTGAGTCCAAATGAAGAGCAAGAACTCCCAAGGTCAAAGGCAGATCTTGGGTGAATCCAAAAAAATTTTTTGCCATAAAGAAAATATATGAGAGGGAGAGTTCTCTTGAAGAAATTTTTTTAAATCACTCCCCTCAAGTCAAATAAAATCTTTTCAAAAAAAATCCAAATAAAAACATGGGTGCCACAACACCTACCCCCTTAGGAAAAATCTCGTCCTCGAGATTTCTGCTGATCCTCAAATAGATATGGATACTCTACTCGAAGGAAATCCTCCCTTTCCCATGTAGCTTCATCCTCAGTGTGGTTGCTCCACTGAACCCTGAAAAACTTTGTCGTTTTCTGACGGGTCCTCTGTTCAGACTCTTCTAAAATCTTTACTGGCCTTTCTCTGTAGGTGAGATCTGGTTGTATATCAGTGTCCTCATGAGGTACATGTATTTCTGGGTTGCTTACACATTTCCTCAACTGCGAGACGTGGAATACGTCATGGACGTCTGACAGCTCCTTGGGTAGGTCTAGCTGGTAGGCTACCGTGCCTCTTCGTGCCTTCACACAAAATGGTCCAATAAATCTTGGGGCTAGTTTCCCCTTTATTTTGAACCATTGCAGACCCCTCATAGGAGATACTCGGAGGTATACGGAATCACCAGGTTCAAAGCTGGCCTCACGATGCTTCTGATCATAGTAGCTCTTTTGTCGGCTCTGTGCTATCTTGAGTCTGTCCCTGATTTGTTTAACTTTTTCCTCGGCCTCCTTAAGCATATCTGGGCCGAAGATACGGCTGTCACCTGTTTCTGACCAATTCAATGGGGTACGACACCTCCGTCCGTACAATGCTTCAAAGGGTGCCATTTGCAAGCTGGCTTGGTAACTGTTGTTGTACGCAAATTCGGCATAGGGAAAACTCTCTTCCCAACTGGATCCATAGGTGAGTACACAGGCTCTTAGCATATCCTCTAGGATTTGGTTTACACGCTCTGTTTGTCCATCTGTCTGAGGGTGGTATGCTGTACTGAAAGCCAGTTGTGTGCCTAGAGCTTGTTGTAGGTGTTCCCAAAATTTGGAGACGAATTGGGTGCCTCGGTCAGATATTATAGTCTTTGGGACTCCGTGCAAGCAAACTATACGGGAGAGATAGAGTTTTGCCAGTCTTTGTGTGGAGTAGGTAGTCTTCACGGGAATGAAGTGTGCAACCTTGGTTAGTCGGTCTCTGATGACCCATATGGCGTCATTTCCGTGTTGCGATCGGGGTAATCCGACAATGAAGTCCATTCCGATTTCATCCCATTTCCACTCCGGTATCCTGTTAGGCTGGAGTAGCCCTGCTGGCTTTTGGTGCTCGGCCTTGATGCGCTGACATGAATCGCAACAAGCAATGAATGTGGCTATATCTCTTTTCATACCGTGCCACCAAAATCTTTCCTGGATGTCCTTGTACATTTTGGTTCCTCCAGGATGGATCGAGTATGGGGCGGTGTGGCTTTCCGTCAAGATCTGTTGCTTGAGTTCCTCAATGTTAGGTACGCAAAGCCTGTCCCGGTACCATAATGTTCCTTCACTGTCCGTGACGAATTCTGAAGTCTTACTACGGTTCATTTTCTTCTTTATGCCTTCGATACTGGGGTGTCCCTGTTGGGCCTTCTTGATTTGTTCCACTATGGTGGGTTGTATCTCCAGGTTCGATATGGTGCCCTCAGAGACTAACATCATGTTGAGCCGAGTGAACTCTCGCTGAAACTCAGGCCTCAAACTTTGCTGACCGTCACTGTCCGGGCTGGGGTTTCGGCTAAGGGCATCGGCCACTACATTTGCCTTCCCTGGGTGGTAGTGAATACCGACGTCATAGTCCTTGACCAGTTCCAACCAGCGTCGTTGGCGTAAATTCAGCTCTGGCTGTGTGAGAATATATTTGAGGCTCTTATGGTCTGTATATATTTCACAGCGATTTCCCAACAGAAAGTGCCTCCACTCCTTGAGTGCATGTATAACTGCTGCTAGTTCCAAGTCATGTGTTGGGTAATTTTCCTCATGTTTTCGCAGCTGTCTGGAGGCATATGCGACAACTTTGCCATCCTGCATTAGCACACATCCGAGACCTTTTCGGGACGCGTCACAATACACCTCAAAGCTCTTGTGTATGTCTGGTACGGTTAAGACTGGTGCGGTTGTTAGCTTCTTCTTGAGTTCTTGGAAGCTCTGCTCACATGCTTCCGTCCATACGAATTTCTTGTCCTTCTTGAGTAACTGTGTTATAGGTTTTGCCACAGTGGAGAATCCTTCAATAAATCTCCTGTAATATCCGGCCATTCCTAGGAAACTCCGTACATCTGTAATATTCGCGGGTGGCTTCCAGTCCAGTATGGCCTTGACCTTTTCTGGGTCTACGGCCACGCCTTCTTGGTTCAATATATGGCCCAAGAAACCAACTTTTCTTAGCCAAAATTCGCATTTGCTAAATTTGGCGTACAACTGACGTTTCCTCAATTCTCCCAAAACAATTCTGAGGTGCTCAGCATGTTCTTCTGGTGTCCTTGAGTAAACCAGAATGTCGTCAATGAATACCACCACAAATTTGTCCATGAATTTCATGAATACTTTGTTCATGAGGTGGACGAAATATGCGGGGGCTTTTGTTAGTCCAAACGGCATCACCGTAAACTCGTATAACCCATATCTGGAAGTGAAAGCTGTCTTGGGAATATCTTCCGTCCGTACCTTCAATTGGTGATATCCCGATCGCAAATCAATTTTCGAGAATACCTTGGCCTGTGCGAGCTGGTCAAACAAATCATTTATTCGTGGCATCGGATATTTGTTTTTGATGGTGACCATATTGAGGGCTCGATAGTCTATGCACAGCCTTAAAGTCCCATCCTTTTTTTTGGCGAACAACACAGGTGAACCCCAAGGTGAGGAGCTGGCTCAAATAAATCCCTTGTGCAACAATTCTTTTATCTGCTTCTTTAACTCCACCAATTCTGAGGGTGCCATTCTATATGGCTTCTTATAAATGGGAGCGGTGCCAGGTGCTAGTTCGATGCTGAATTCGATCTCTCGGTCTGGTGGCATGCCTGGTAGTTCTTCCGGGAACACATCAGGGAACTCACATACCACTGGCACTTTTCTTAATTCTGTGATGTCCATCTTGTTCAGTTTTGGTTTCTGTGATCGTGGCCTTTCTTGAGCGGAAACTCTTATAGTCTTGCCGTGATGGTGAGTGAGAATCACTGTCCGATTGAAACAGTCGATGAATCCTTTGTTGGTGGTCAACCAGTCCATTCCTAAAATGACATCCAGTCCTTTACTTTCCAACACGATGAGATTCGCGTGGAATGGTAGTCCTTCGAACTCAATGACCACTCCTTGGCAGTAACCCTGAGCAATTTGCTTATTTCCGGGGGACTTGATGATCATAGATTTTTCCAAGGGGAGTATCGGAAAACCATGTTGAGAAACAAAACTCTTCGAAACGAACGAATGGGAAGCTCCAGAATCAAACAAAACCGTGGCAGGTACTGTGTTGACAGGGAACGTACCGAGCACGATGTCTGGGGCATTCTGCGCTTCTTCCCTGGTCACATGGTTCAAGTGACCCTTCCTGTGGTTGTTGCTGGGATTGAAGTTGTTGCGCTTGGGGGCTGGATTGTTTCCACCATTGTTCGGCTTGGGTGCCGAGTCTCCTGGCTTCGGGCACTGTTTAGCATAATGCCCTTGTTGACCACAAGCATAGCAGGTGACCCCTGGACGGTATGTGAACTCCTTGTCTCTGGCATGAAATTGTCCGACGGGTCTTGGCTCAGTAGTCGTGGATCTCCTCGTGTCTGTCCTTGGGACCTCAGTCTTGCCTCGGTTGCTGCGGGCAAGAGTCGTCTTGTCCCTCTTCCGCTTGCGGATATCTTCCAGACTACGGCGCTCATTCTCTAGGGTGATGGCCTTGTCCACCAGCGTCTTAAAATCCGGAAAGGTGTGTACAATCAGTTGGCATCTTAATGCTGGTGCCAGGCCGTCCAGGAATTTTTCCATCTTCTTGTTTTCTGTCATGTGCTCGTCATAGGCATAACGAGACAGTTGGGTAAACTGGCCGTTGTATTCTGTGACGGTCATGCCTCTTTGCTTCAGGTCATCAAACTCTCTCTTCTTGATCTTTAGGATGCTCCTGGGAATGTGTGCCCCACGGAAGCCTTCCTTGAATTCTTCCCAGGTGATGTTGTGTTCCCTGGGGTGCATGTGTAGGAAGTTTTCCCACCATGCTGCGGCTGCTCCAGTAAGGTAGTGCGGTGCATAAAGCACCTTCTCATGATCTGAGCATTGAGCGATAATCAGTTTCCTTTCAATCTCGCGAAGCCAATCATCGGCTTCCAGTGGCCTGTCGGTGTGAGCAAAAGTTGTGGGGCGAGTCTTCTGTAACTCAGATAACTTGGAATGTGGTTGATAGGGTTCACGGTGGTTTCCCATATTGATGACATGGTTCATCATCTCCTGGTGCTGTTGCTGGCTTTGCTCGAAGAGACGGCATACTTGAGATAGTGCCGCTTCGCTGTCCTGTTGGCTGGACTGACCCTGAGTGAAATTGTTGCTGGTCTGTGTTCCGTAAACCTCTTCTGGCTGATTGGGCATAGAGCGAGTCCAAGGGCGAGACATTTTTCCAGTCTGGGGTATCATTTGCAAAACCCATGAGAAAAACCGTGTAGAGCAGGAAAACCCTTGCAAAGGCAATAATCAAAAAGGCTTCAAGGTTTTCAAGAAACACAAATGATTTTCACGGAGAAGAAGTGCTTAACGCAAATCTTACATGCGAAAGCAAACACAAGATACAGCACTCAGGTTGTGCGTACACAATCCTGACATGTTAATTAAAACTAGCGTACTACTCCGGAAGGCAGCAAACACACCAACACAAACTAGCGTACAGATAAAAACAACACATCAAACAAGCAGGCATAACACGCGGCTACTCGGTGCTCTCAGTCGGAGATGGTGAAGATCTCCTTCCCCTTGCCGAGGGCAAGGCTCAGCAGTCCAGGAGAATCAACCTCCTCCTCTCTAGCTGGCTCCTGGCGTGCGACGCTGCGCTGCGGTGATGGTGCGGGGGCGACTGGCGGTAGAGCGCGTGTGGCAGGCGGTGCCGCTCTGACTGGAGTAGGAGCGATGACTCGGTCGAACTCCTCAGTGGTAGGCAGACGGCGAGCAGTGGCCAAAACGGCCGGTGCATACGAGGCTGAAGACGAGACGAATGTCAGAGGCGGCGCCGTGTGGAGAAGCTCCTTCCTGCTGGCAGACCGCCCCGGACTAAGTCCATGCCGTCAGCCACAAGATCATCTACGAGGTTGTCGAAAGACTCCTCCAGAGCCTTGAGATACTCCACAACCATCTCGATGGCTTCATCTCGCTCTCCCCGATGGCAGGCGAACGCATAGTGGCTGGTGTAAGGCACATGGCATGGGAGGTAGCGGTAGCGACGAGTCTTCATCGTAGGAAGGATGTCCCGAAGGCGAGCTATCGCCTCCCGGGCAGCCATCTGCATGGCATGCCTCTCCGTAGGCATGGCCCTTCCCACAAAACGGAAGTGGCGTGCAGCTGAATGTCCTCCCTTGAACTGCACCGCAGCCTGGTGCATAGACACATCGTCACTGAGCTTGTGCTGATAGAGGGTGAACTCCGGGCGAGCTGCTGGCCCGATCGCGAGCTTGGTGATGGAGACGAGGAGCTTGACAAACCCCTCGGGCACGTTGGTGAACACTCGATTCTCACAGCTGTTGCCAGCCATCTACAAAAGTAGGCAAAAATTCTGAGTAGTCATGTCATAAATTTTATGATGACCAACAGAAAATAGCTACAATTGCAAAATGCTGAAGAAGCACAAAAGACGCTAATCACTGATTAGCGGTCGCACCTAGTGGCTTCCTACAGTCAGCCTGGCTCTGATACCAAGCTTGTCACGACCGTTTTTCAATAAAATAATTATTGAGAAACCAATCCCTGTTACGGACCAGCGAGGAAGAATTCCTTCTCACTGATAGACAATACATTGGTCACAGAAGAAAAAATACCAGGAGTACTAAATATAATACAAAGTTGAGCAGAGACTGCCCAACAATTTATTACATGCACGCCGATAAAACAATACGGCGGATAGGGTGGCAGACTACTAACTCACGATAATGACGATGGTGGAGATATCACCGCGAGGCGAGTGATATGTCTCCAGAAGACTACAGCTCTTCGAGCATCGAAGTGAGACTCGAGAAGACTTATTGCGGGTGGCGGAAGCGTATACGATACAAGTGACCAAAATCCGGGATCGCGCAGGACTGACTGGGACTCCTCTAGGCATCGGACGCGCTATCAAACTCTTCATCCAAGAGATCGCCTTCGTCAACATCTGGCCAAATCAACAAGCCAGGTGAGTACTATGAAAGTACTCGCAAGACAGTTCGGACATAAGGTATAACAAATGCAAACATGATACACATGAATAAGTTAACCAGTGCGATCAGACATAGAGATAATAAATACTGGGTGCCAAGCGAGGGTCTGAATGACGCCTCGAGCGGAAACTGCCGAATAGTAATATGGGTGCCAAACGAGTGTCTGAAGGACTCCTCGAGAGGAAAATGCGGAATAATAATACAGGTGCCAAACGAGTGTCTGAAAGACTCCTCGAGCGGAAAATGCGGAATAATAATGCAGGTGCCAAACGAGTGTCTGAAAGACTCCTCGAGCGGAAAATGTGGAATAATAATACAGGTGCCAAACGAGTGTCTGAAAGACTCCTCGAGCGGAAAATGCGGAATAATAATACAGGTGCCAAACGAGTGTCTGAAAGACTCCTCGAGCGGAAAATGCGGAATGATAATGCCACAGTCGGGCGTCGGGGCGACACCACATAAAGGGCTTATAACAGAAAGTAAAGGCAGTGCATGCCGCAGTCGGACGTCTGAGCGACATCACATAAAGGGCTTATATCGAAAGTGAGAAACGAGTACACGCCACAGTCGGACGTCTGCGCGACGTCAGCTAAAGGGCTTATATCACATTTCATTATTACAACAGCTCGGAGACATAAATTATCACAAGCATGAGACACAAAATAAAGCTTGTCCATCCACTGGAATAACAATAAAACCTGAGATTTTACCACTTGAGCTTGTTCACCGGGGACAAGTTTTTCACATGGATAGATATGGATATAATGTATACACTACTGATCATGGATACGATGATTTGGAAAGAATTGACTCTGCAGAGTTTGTACTTAACCACAGCCAACGGATTTCAGTAGTCACAAGGACTAGTTCCGTCTACGGTGTTCTGGAAGGAACACGTCTAACCAGTACACACCCAATTCAACCATCCGAAGCCAGGGATCACCCTCGGCAACATTCAAGAAAAACCTTGAGTCGGGGAGGCTACAACCTCGCGTAGCATGGGATCAAATTTCTATACGCGCGCTATAAGGGGGTGCCCCCCCTCTCGGTCCCAACCGGAAACACCCATGCCCCCTGACCGAATGACTGGCTTTAATCCTTTGCCAAGGTACCATCATCCCGGCCTCTCTGTTTGGTGTGTACACGGAAAGAGGTTACCAACTTACTAAACCGTATCCTGGCAATGAGACATGTGGTAGCACGGAAAGGGGAAGGGACGATAACACGGCTCCAACCATGTTAACGTCGGAAAAGTCGGATGACACAAGGCTGGCATGCTACAACAGTACCACCTTGCTGCCCTTCATGTCACCACATGATTAGGCCACCTCTCATCAGAGGTCATCGCAACTTTGGAACATGCGGGAAAAGATCGATAACGTGGCTCCAACCATGTTAACGTCGAAGAAAGTCGGATGACGCAAGGCTGGCATGCTACAATAGTACCACCTTGCTGCCCTTCATGTCACTACATGATTAGGCCACCTCTCATCAGAGGTCATCGCAACTTCGGAACAACCGGGTCGTTGCCTTACGAGCAACGAGATATTTACCGACACTCATATGCCACACACAAACTTTCACATGAACATGCAAAACTTCTGCCATATCAAATGTCCAAACATGCTTGCCTGGTTCGGAGAAGTCGGAATCTAGCTCGGCGAAGTTCGCGGCTCCGTCACCTCTCCCGGAACCTACGGCAATCACGAAACGGGTACTAACGTGAAAACCAACACATGCACAGAAACTTTGCCAAATATTTCAAAATAAATCCCATAAAAAACTAGACAAAATTTTAAGAATGTCAGAAAAAGAATCACTCAAAAATACCTTTTTATTAAAAAGTTATAAAGGTTTCTGTCCAGGGACCTTTCTGTAATGAAACAGAAAAGTTCCAGGGTTTTAACTGAGAAAACAGAAAACGGTTCGTTTGGAAATGCGCAAGCGCAAGAGAGAAGACGTATTTTGCCCGAAGGCGTCAACAGAAAACGGTTCGGGGAAATAGAACAAAGGCTGACACGCGGGGCCCGCATGTCAGGTTTGAAAAGGCTCGCCGGCGCCCGAAGACGGCGGTGGACGCCGGCGTCGAACCACGGCGAGTTAGGAGAAACGTAGGGTACCAAGAGCTTCGGTGTCTTCTTCCGCGTCGGTGGGTGGTGGACTCGTCCAACGGGGAGCACCACGTCGACGGCGACACTATCTCCGGCGGACGGCGGGTCGGGTGAGGATGGGGAACTCCGGTGGAGGGTTGCAAGCTTCAAATTGAAGTGCCGGTCAGAACGAGAGATGCATGGTGAAGTTACTGGCAAGAGAATGGAGGCTGCGGAGCACACACGGGGGCGAATCGGGCTGGATCCCGTGGCGGGTCGCGGCGGCCGGAGTCGAGGAAGGAGACCTCCTCGGGGCTCTTCCAGTGGCTAGGCGTGCTCTAGAGGAAGTGCAGGGCTGGTGGGTGCTCGAGTTGAAGCTCGGGACCTCTATTTATAGGCAGATCGACGGGGTGGCCGTGAACGGAGAATCTCCGGCGAGCGATTACGGCGGAGCAGTGGGTTGGCAGAGGGTTTGAGCGGTCGGGCAGCATCGGTGGATGTTACGGGACTCGTTTTGCAGCTAAACGGAGCTGGCCCTGGCGTAATGGCGTCTGCCCACGGTGAGGTGACCGCACGGGCTCAACGGCGGCAGAGAGCGCGCTCCGCGCCCTGCGGTTCACGACGAGAGCGGCAGCACATTCAGGGGAGTGGACGGCCACGCGGCGGGCTCCGGTGGTTTGGGCGGCGCTGGGTGGAGTCGTCGGCGCCGTGTCTCCCGCTGGCGTCCGCAAAGCCGCCGCCGGCGTCGGTCACGGGGCGGCGCACCTCCTGCTGCCCGTCGCCGACGCCCGCAAGGTGCCAGGCGCTCGTGCGGTGCAGGAACAAGTGGGCGAGGACGAGGAGCAAGGCGACGCGGCGGTACTGGCGAGATCGATGCCCGTTTCTGAAGAAAACGACAGCAAGCACTGAACTGAAACTCTGAAGTTACTGAAACTTGACAGTGACCATGCATTGCAGGTGTTCGACAGTAGGTTTTGGTAAAGAGGTAAATTTTGCTGGAGCTGTAACTTGGTGAGATGACCACTCAAAGCACCCAGGGGCTGCATGAATTTATTTGGAATTTTTGGAGAAGGTTTTGAATGAATTTCACCAAATTTGCCAAATCTGGTCCAAACTTGCAGCTGATGTAGTTTGAAAATTTTGAACTGGAGACCAGTGGATCTTCATGGTTCTAGGTTGAGGGTTCAAAGGACTAGGAGGGGAAAGAAGTTTGGTGGTAAAAGTCCAAACAGAAAATGGAGTTCCTTTGTAAATCTCCAAGAGGTAGAATAGAAGGCAAAAAATATTTGAATAGAATTTGAATGGAAAATAAATACACGGGGAGGTTCAACTTGCTGGATTTGATGTAAATCATGATCCAGAGGTGAGGGAGTGTTTAGGAGAGAGGATTTGCACTTATGCCATGGCAAGAAGGAATAGTTGAAAGTGGCAAAGTACCTTCCAAAAGCCATAGTGCAAATTCAGAAAAAGGTTTTCAAAAGTTCTTTTCCCAAATGAAAAAAAAACATTTTGTCTTGAGTCCAAATGAAGAGCAAGAACTCCCAACGTCAAAGGCAGATCTTGGGTGAATCCAAAAAATTTTTTTGCCATAAAGAAAATATATGAGAGGGAGAGTTCTCTTGAAGAAAATTTTTTAAATCACTCCCCTCAAGTCAAATAAAATCTTTTAAAAAAAATCCAAAAAAAACGTGGGTGCCACAAGTATAGTGCCTGCTGACGTCATCATGACGTCAGCAGTCAACAGGGCGTTGACTGGGTCAAACTGACGTGCGGGGCCCACCTGTCATTGACTGATTAATTAATTAACTAATAATTTAATTAGTTTAGTTATTAGATTAGTTTAATTAATCAAAAATTAATTAGGTTAATTAATTATTTAATTAATTAATTATTTTTAATATATTATAATTTTTATTATTATAATTTATATTTTTATTCTATATTTTTATATTTTTGTTTTTTTTTGTTCAGGGGCTAGGCCCACTTGTCATAGGCCCATGGGGCCAACAGGGTTAACGGGCGCGGCGTCTGGGCGTGGGCGCCCGTGCACCCGAACGGGGCATCAGGGGGCGCCGACGGTGGCCGTAGCCCGGCGCGGCGGGGCGAGGCCGTGGCCTCGGCGAGGCTCGTGGGCCGGTGCGGGAGGAGGGGTGTGGGGCGGCGGTGAGCGCTGCCGCGCGTCGGGCTGCGACGTCAGCGGCGGGCGATGCCGCGGAAAGCAGCAACGGGGCACGATCATGGGCGCGCGGGGGGGGGGGGGGGGGGGGCACGCCCAGGGAGCGACAGGCGCGAGCCGGGCGAGCCCAGTGTGCGGCCAGCGCGCAGTGGCCGTGCGCGGGCATCGGGAAGGCCGCGGTGAGCGCGAGGACGCGGGCCGGATCCGGTGACGCGGAGAGAAGAGGGGGGGACGAGGCTCACGGCGGGGTTTGTAGGGAGACGACAGTGGGCTCGGGGAGGGTCGGGGTGGTCCGACGAGGGAGAGGACGAGGCGGACGACGACGACGGGGACGAGGCAGTCCGGCGACAGGGGGCTCCGCGCGGCGACGTCGGCCTCAGGGCGCCGCGGGTGTCGGGGGCGAGGCGGGGAGACGACGGCGATGTGGCCCGGCGCGTCGAGGCCGTGAGCCGCAGCGGCGGCGGGGCAGCGCCAGGAACGGGCGCCGGCGTCTTGGGGGGGGGGGGCGCGGCGAGGCTCAGTGGAGCCGGTGATGGAGAGGCAGGGCGGTGCAGTCCGGCGTGAGGGGTCGGCGAGGTAGGCGGTCGATGGCGACGGGCGCGTGGGAAGGGCGCCGGCGATGTGGGGCGATGGGCTCGGGGCAGTTGCCCGATCCAGATGGGGAAGGGCGAGAGAGAGAGGGGATCGGGGAGAGTGGGGATCGTGGGAGAGAGTGGGTGAGGCCTAGGGTTTCGGGGGGGAGGGTATGTAGGGCGGGGGAGTGGGGTGGGCCGTGTGGGCAGGCCTGGCCGGCCGGCTGAATGGCCAGCTGGGCCACGAGGCCCACGAGGGCAGGGGGTTTCTCCTCTTTTTATTTTTATTCTTTTCCAGTTTCTTTTATTTATTTTTCTTTTCTGTTTTATTTTATTACCAGTAGATTTTAGTTTTATAAAAATATGAGACCAACACTTAAATTAGTGTTTTAAATTACCCCTCTGCCACAAGAAGTTTCACACTTTAATAAAATAGGTTTATATTTCTTTGCTATTTAAAAGCATTTAAGTAATTGTTTAGCCCCTGTTTTAATTAATTTCCTGCATCTAAACATTTTATCAAAATGTGGTTTCTCCACCACAATCACCCATGATTTATTTTCTAAATTTTGAACAATTTAGTTTTCAGTTTTTTTGTTTAGTTTTCATTATTTCAAAACTTTTATTGTTTGCCTATATTTTAAATTTTAACTTGAATCGTTTTTGAACTAACTCGAGTTTATCAACAGTAACCGAGGTGACGTGGCACCATCAGCAGAGGTTTACTGTAACTTGATTATACGGGCGTCACAATTCTCCTCCACTACAAGAAATCTCGTCGCGAGATTTAAGAGGGAAGTAAAGGGGGAAGGTTCGGGTTACGAAATTCTAGGGAGTGTTCTTGGTCTTGGTTGTTCTTCTCGAAGAGGTTGATCCATTACATTGATGTCTTCATTCTACTGTTTCAGGTCATCGTGATAAAGTTGTCGTCCTTTCTTCGGGAACTCCATCGTACTTACGACAGAGTAAGGGGGTATTCTGGAAGAACGGACCTCTGCAAGGTTTACTATCTGGTCAATATCATCGGGGAAGGTGGCGGAAAGTAACTCTCGAACTAAGTCTTAAGAAAAGCCGAGAGCAAGTAAGAAAGTACCATGAGAAGTTTCAAACGGGTAGGCAATCGTTCGAAGCCCGAAACAAAGTGTGAAAGGGGGTTCAAAGCAATCGGAATAAGTATTATGTCTGATGCTAGTATAGATTAGTAGGACGGTGGTCCGTGAATTACATACGAGGCCACGCGCGATGAATAAATTTGGGAACAGGGGGTGCACAGGAGAGTCAGGTTTCGATCCTGTGGAACTGTGGGTTATGGGCCCACCATGTGGGTTAAAAGTAGGCAGGGCGGTGACATCTTGCACGATCATGATAGCAAGGCATGTCAGAGGGTAGCCTGTCAGTTATATGTCAGCAACATCGTCGGTACCAAGGGCGAGGGACGAAGAGAACCACTTTCCTGCTCGTTGAAACGAGGCGGACCATTAGGCAAAGTTCTCGTCCATCGGTGGTTACCGAAATGTCACCAACAATAGTAACAGGGTCTTACTGACAGAGTTGTACACCGAGGTGTTTACATAAGCAGGAGAATATTACTGCTTAGATCATATAGATCACCAGAAAGGTTAAACCAAACAATGGAAAGGAAAATATGATTATCAGATTAAACAGAAGAATGGACAGGAAAATGTGTTTAAACACATATTTCAAGGGTATATCCTTCCCAAGGACAAGCTGAGCATGATATTCATGACAGGATATAATGTAGAAAACTCTTTAGGTAGGGGAGAGAAATTTCATGACATTACCCATACAACGGTGTTTGGATAATTGAACAGGAAACATTTAGCATTGGTCTTCAAATGTTCCCGTTGAAAATCGGAGTACCATAGACATGCTTCGAGATAGCATTGACATGGTCAACAGGTGAAGATCAGACTTTGGAAACAAAAAGGATCCATCAGGAACAACTTATAGAATAAGTCTTACAAGTTCCTCATGGAAGAACAGCTAACCTTGCTAAAAAGGAAAACTTATAACAATAGGTCCTCTGGCGATGTGTGTTAGGCATGACATCACCTTACCGGGTCATAAATAAACCAATGTTACAACTCTTGGAAATATGTTCCAACCACCATATCTGACCGAGATTCAGATCTGATTGGTGTCAGGATAACACAGACTCAGGATGCCTGAGAAGAAAGGTGCAACACGAATTGTCGAGATGACATTGTAAGATTCTCGAGAATTAAACCATGGAAACGAGTTCCGGAACAAGAGTTCATCATTAAATCAAGGAGAGGATGAGGGGGTGGCTGATGGACTCAGCGACAATTCCTCGAGATTTCCAAAAAGATGGAGTTCCACTATTATGTGAACAAGGAGATAACATTAGCTAGATCGAATGATATAATGAGGTATGCTCGAGGAAAACATACCCAATTAAACATTGGTTGAAAGGTGCACCCGAAATATGGGATGGGTTGCATGACCAACGTCGGAATGGTGATTCAATAATCAATAGTCTAAGAATGAACGGCCGACCATTGACTTCAAAGCAATAGGGTTGCTAGAAGTTTTACAATCCGAACAACACAGTTCACCTGTTGGTATCCCGGTTAGAATCAACACGTGAACCTGGAAATGAATGGAGATGGCGAGAAGTATTACTATATCAGGAATTCTTAAGAGGTGGGGCAATCCTCACAACATCCTTGACATGAAAGACAGTAATACTTCAATGTAGAACATAACATAAGCTGGTTAGCAAGAAGCTCCATAACATGGTCAAGTTTGTGATGAAAGGAATGTAAGGATGTTGTCGATGGTAACTCAAATTACCAAGGAACGAGGATGGCACTAATCATCAAGAATTCCATTGATATCCTGGAAGGAGTCAAAATGTTGATGATGATCACGACATTTTGTTGTCGAGGGGATCCACGAAGAAGCAATTGATCAGCGACTGCATCAAGCAAAAGGACTGATGCAACAAAAGATTATTGGAGCCACAGATACTACACAAACTCGAGGTCAAGTTTGTTGTTCGAGGTGAAACGATATGACGAGGAAAATCGACGTAAGCTTAGCTCATCGTCGAAAGTGCTGCTCCGGGAATAAGGACCAGGTAGCACAGTTAAAATCATCAAGATAATGATATGGCCGAGCAGGCTAGGGATGACGTGATCGAGTACGAACTCGTAAGCAAAGGAGATTACTAAGAGTTGTTTAATCATGATGCGGACTCGATTTAGTTATCGATGTCCTTGAGTGTTTAATAACTCGGAGCCCGTGAAAAATTGGAATTCAATGAGAATGTAATACTTGATGGAGAACTCATAATAAGTTATGCAGCTCCGTGATAATCTCGAGATACCAGGGGGGTAATACTCGACGACAAACCAAAGTAGAGGTTGGACTGGGGTATTGCTCTGCAGAAGACAAGTGCTCAACTTGTACGAGAAATGGTATTTAAAGGAGAACATGGTCGGGACCACGATTGCAAAAGGCCAGATCCCAGATATAAGATGAACTTATACCCAGGGAATAATTAATTTAAGAGAAGCTTTTAATGATAAGATCTACATCGTGTCCATGGGCATGAACGCAAAGTTCAAGGTCGACTCCCACTTCTTCAATGCATAACCTTTCATTCACTTCTCGCGTTTGATGAAGTTGCAGTGTTGAAATTTTTTTTATCTGGCAAGATACCAGAAGAGTATGACTCATGAAAACTTTCGAGTTCACACATATTATGAAAGGCATAGGTTCAACCCATTGGGGCATCGTGGAAACATATACCACAAGCTTCAGGGGTAAATAACTCAAGCTCGATAGTAGAGCATGGGTGTCAAAACGAGAGGATACAATTTACTAAAGGCATTATGTATCAGGGAAAGAACTCACAAGGTTATTCAATATGAAGGACACTGTCGGATAAAATCCAACAAAGGAACCGATGGTCCACAAGGGATCTGATGTGAGCATCGGTACTCAACCAGAGGAAGAAGAATGCAAGGAGATCTGATTATAGAAACAACTGACTAACTCAAAGTTCAAATGCAAAAGAATTATGATTTCCAAATCAGGGGGTCAGAAGCAACGCTCTGATCAAGAATGGATAAGTTGAGTAGGCTTAGGGGTACAATCGATGGCAATTTGATAGGTCGAGATCCAGCTCACGTTTAAAATGACGTCTGAGCCGGAAGAATGAATTCTAGGATATGATTGAGGATTGCGAGCATTCGCACCAAATTGAATCAACGGACTCAAAATGATAATGACAAGAGATGCCAATAAGATTACGAGACTTATGGGATTAACCATAATGCAAGCAAACAAGAATTTCAAGAGCAATAGGCTCCTGAGGATTTTCTGAAGATCGAATAGTATTTTGAAGACTATTGTGGAATACTTGAATCAACTGGGGATGACCGGATACTCGGTAAGTGCGAGAATTATCCGTAGGGGTATTCAGGTGACAAAGAACAGCAAGGCAGTAAGCTCAAAGGATTCTCAGAACAACAGAGAAATTTCGGGGTATATTGTAATAACAAGATCAACTGGGAAACATTGTATGAATGGCGAGTATACGTGGTTATCCATAGGAGTTTATCGATGAAAGGGAATTGCAAAAGCGATGAACACAAGTTCTCGGGTTATCAGTGGAGAGTATCTTCAGGGTCTTCACGTGCAGCAGACGATCATCAGTAATAAGGGGGGGGCTTGCCTGGTTGCTCTGGCAAGTAGGGGTCGTCAACTCTGTAGTCGAACTGGGGGTCGCCGGTAGTCTCGGGGTCGACCGGAAAGAAGTAATGGAGGGGGAACACAATAAATAACAGAGCAATCAAAGCAACACAAAGCGTAACATGACAATACGCGGTGCTAGGTGTGCCCTAACGCGGTAGTAGGTGATATGGGCAAAAGGGGGAAACATCCGGTAAAGTTTTCCCGAAGTTTGCATTTTTCGGACAGATGAAACGGAGGGGGAAAGTTGCAAGTTTTCTATGCTAGGGACGTCTGGCGGACGAACGGACTGCGTATTCGGATTCGTCTCGTCGTTCTGAGCAACTTTCATGTAGAAAGTGTTTTCATCTGAGCTACGGTTTATTTTATATGATTTTCTAAAGTTTTAAATCATTTTAGAATTTATTTAATTCAACATTATCCAGAATAGTGCCTGCTGACGTGAGCATGACGTTAGCAGTCAACAGGGCGTTGACTGGGTCAAACTGACGTGCGGGGCCCACCTGCCATTGACTGATTAATTAATTAACTAATAATTTAATTAGTTTAGTTATTAGATTAGTTTAATTAATCAAAAATTAATTAGGTTAATTAATTCTTTAATTAATTAATTATTTTTAATTTATTATTATTTATTATTATTATTATTATTATTATTTATATTATTATTTTATTTTTTTATTATTTATTTTATTTTTTATTTTTTTCAGGGGCTAGGCCCACTTGTCATAGGCCCATGGGGCCAACAGGGTTAACGGGTGCGGGGTGTGGGCGTGGGCGCCCGTGCACCCGAACGGGGCATCAGGGGGCGCCGACGGTGGCCATAGCTCGGCGCGGCGGGGCGAGGCCGTGGCCTCGGCGAGGCTCGTGGGCCGGTGCGGGAGGAGCGGTGCGGGGCGGGCAATGCCGCGGAAAGCAGCAACGGGGCACGATCATGGGCGCGCGGGGGGGCACGCCCAGGGAGCGACAGGCGCAAGCCGGGCGAGCCTAGTGCGCGGCCGGCGCGCAGTGGCCGTGCACGGGCATTGGGAAGGCCGCGGTGAGCGCGAGGACGCGGGCCGGATCCGGTGACGGGGAGAGAAGAGGGGGGGACGAGGCTCATGGCGGGGTTGGTGGGAGACGGCAGTGGGCTCGGGGAGGGTCGGGGTGGTCCGACGAGGGAGAGGACGAGGCGGACGAGGGCGACGGGGACGAGGTAGTCCGGCGACGGGGGGCTCCGCGCGGCGACGTCGGCCTCAGGGCGCCGCGGGTGTCGGGGGCGAGGCGGGGAGACGACGGCGATGTGGTCCGGCGCGTCGAGGCCGTGAGCCGCAGCGGCGGCGGGGCAGCGCCAGGAACGGGCGATGACGTCTTGGGGGGCGCGGCGAGGCTCAGTGGAGCCGGTGATGGAGAGGCGGGGGCGGTGCAGTCCGGCGCGAGGGGTCGGCGAGGTGAGGCGGTCGACGGCGACGGGCGCGTGGGAAGGGCGCCGGCGATGTGGGGCGATGGGCTCGGGGTAGTTGACCGATCCAGATGGGGAAGGGCGAGAGAGAGAGGGGATCGGGGAGAGTGGGGATCGTGGGAGAGAGTGGGTGAGGCCTAGGGTTTCGGGAGGGAGGGTATGTAGGCCGGGGGAGTGGGGTGGGCCGTGTGGGCAGGCCTGGCCGGCCGGCTGAATGGCCAGCTGGGCCACGAGGCCCACGAGGGCAGGGGGTTTCTCCTCTTTTTATTTTTATTCTTTTCTAGTTTCTTTTATTTATTTTTCTTTTCTGTTTTATTTTATTACCAGTAGATTTTAGTTTTATAAAAATATGAGACCAACACTTAAATTAGTGTTTTAAATTACCCCTCTGCCACAAGAAGTTTCACACTTTAATAAAATAGGTTTATATTTGTTTGCTATTTAAAAGCATTTAAGTAATTGTTTAGCCCCTGTTTTAATTAATTTCCTGCATCTAAACATTTTATCAAAATGTGGTTTCCCCACCACAATCACCCATGATTTATTTTCTAAATTTTGAACAATTTAGTTTTCAGTTTTTTTGTTTAGTTTTCATTATTTGAAAACTTTTATTGTTTGCCTATATTTTAAATTTTAACTTGAATGGTTTTTGAACTAACTCGAGTTTATCAACAGTAACCGAGGTGACGTGGCACCATCAGCAGAGGTTTACTGTAGCTTGATTATACGGGCGTCACATCTCACGTCTCTACTGTTCTCTGGTATCACTCGGTACCTAAGCTTTCTTTTTCACCGCCACACACACAGTCTCCACTCGTCTTTCACTTTGTCTTTCTCTCTATGGGATTCTCTCACACACCCTATATGTCTCTACATATGACTCATACTACTAAAATTACTCTCTCTCTCTCTCTCTCCTGTAGACACAACATTTGTTGCGGTCTCCTTTTCGTCTCCATCCCAGACTGACATTATTCATTTGTTTACCGATCAGACAACCCCGACTACCGTCTCCTCTCTCTCACTCACAGACACACACACACAACTCCTGCTTCCACTCCCCTTCCCGACTACCGTCTCTCTCTCTCACACACAAAACTCTCGCTTTCGCACCCCGACTCATATTTCTCTCACAAACATTTATCAACTAGCTAGCCTCTAGATAGGTTTATACACCCGCACACTCGTGCTTCCACCATCGCATACATGTCTCTCTCCCGCCCCTTGTATCTATGTAGATTTTTCTTCCCTTCTTGAGACATGCCCTCTCGATCGTGCACACACACACTACCGCCTCATTTTAAGCTGATACCTATCGCACACACACTCCTTGTGTCTTTGTCACACATGCACTCCGTCCTCCTCCACTCTCCCTCTCTCTCACACACACATGGGCTTTTTGCAACAACTAGCAAGATGCCCATGCGTTGCACGGAACATCAAGATGCATTTGTATGAGTAGTTTATCTTGTGGGGGAAAAGGATGAACGAGGGAAGGCCTTATTTGCAAATGTGGAGAGGGGTGTGGGTATCTTTTTGCAAAATTGCCATAGTTTCCTTCCTATCCGTCAATATAGATTGGACGGCCTATATTGCAGGATGGCAGGCACACGATCATCACCGACAATGCTTTTTATAAGAGTAGGGATAAAAAATAGAGTTGGTGATGATGGTGGGCCTGCCATCCTGCAATGTAGGTCATCTGATTTATATCTGACGGATAGGAAGGAAAATATGGCAATTTACCCACACTCTTCACCACATTTGCAGATAAGGCCTTCCCTCGTTCATCCTTTTCTCCCACAAGATCTTGATGTTCCGTGCAACGCACGGGCATCTTGCTAGTAAGAGTAGAAATTAGACATATACCACTTCTCGAATCTTGAAACCAACAACATTCCTCCCTTATCTCATCAAAACCGCCATAGGAATATATTTTGAGTGAAACATAACATATTTTTAGTGATATACTTATTTCAAAACTAGACTTTTTTCTATCAAATCAGTGAATATGTATTAATCTAGTTTGATCGTGTGGCAACGCATTGGCACATTGCTAGTAGTTATTATAATTTTTTGAACACCAGACAAATGGTGGAGTACATATACGAAGAGAAAAGGCGCACGCACGCAGTCGGCCTCTCGCTGTCTCGCACACATGAGTGTTACGTAAAGGCGACGTTAACAAATAAACCCTAAAACCCTAGGTGCACGATTGCTGCATTCGCGGGTACCGGGTACATGGTGGAGCACCTTTGTAGGAATAGTCAGCTCGCGTGATAATTTGATCTGTAGGAGTTGATGGTCGGTACCACAGGTGAACGACTTGGAGCGCGGTGGCTCGCCAGTTGCCATAGATCGAGTAGCCACGTTTAAAATATCGTTTTTAGCGGGGTTAAGAGTTCCGATTTTCAATGGCACGTTATAAGTAGTAAGTAGTTTTTAGAACGATTGGTATGGAGCGAAAATGGAATTCATAGTACTACGTACCTCCTTGGCGTATGGTTGTATGGTTTTTTCTGCGATGGAGGTTGTATGGGTTTATGTTGCGAGATGCTGAACCTGGTAGTTCTAGGGCAAATACTATGGTTTAGATTTAGATGCTGGTTTTCAGTAATGAAAATCGGAAGGGGAAACCCTTCTTTCATTAAAAAAAACTACTACCTCCATTCTTGTTTACTAGTCCCCATCGTACTTTGGGTCAAAGTTTGTCCATGAATTTTACTTGTAAAATGTGAATGGAAAACGAGATTTTGTTATACCCAAACAAAAAAAGACTGGAGGGACTGATTGCTCTGACACGGACGTGACCTCTCATAGCGCAGGCATTGAACCGGCGCGCCGGCCAAGAGGGCCGCACTCGCTGCAGGCCCGGCTGAGCACGCCTCCTCGCCGCGTGCAACCAGCTTAAGACTGCCCCGCCTGCCTTCATCGAATCCGCGCGTGTGCCGGCAACACGTCCTTCCGCGAGCTGGCAGGCATTTTAGAACAGAAAAAATGACTAAAATATAATTATTTTACGCATGGTCTTGACTTGTTGTGCTCGCACTGGTAGCAGGAACTAGTAGAGGATTTTCTTTATTTATAACTCTCCTCACATTTTTTTGGCTTTGAAGTGAATCATGGTTGTGGACATTATGTATGAATGTGCAGATATCTGTGAACATGAGTTTGATGTGGAAGTTGAACTTGGAATGTCGGGCTTGCGTGTGAACTATACCATGTCCAATGCTTCGTCTGTTATTGTTTGGAAAGTAATTGATGTTATTACATGACCCGAAAAAAAACATTTTGTGCCACATCAGTAGATGCACGGACATCACAACAGGCATGTTGACTGGATAAACATTTGAACCTAGCTATTATGAAGGAAATTTTGTATTGACAACAATTTTAGATAGCAGGAGACACCTAGCTTGCTCTGCCTCTGCTAGCTTATTTTTGGCTTCTTCCATCTCTTCTTTGGCTTGGGTGAAGAGAGCATCTGATTGCTCTTTTCGCTTCTTCAGGAACTCAGCTACATTCTCAAGAGCTGCTGCACGCTTTCTTTCAGCCTTTACTAATGCCACGAGGACACGAACAGCTGACGACTCCACCTGGCTTGTGTGTAATCCAGCATCATCTGGGAATTTGCACCTTGTGTCTAATCAAACATCATTAGGGAACTGCCACCTTGTGTGTAATCCAGCCTCATTTTGGAAACATGATCTCGAGGTTGACCATACTTCCCTCCTCGCAGGAACTGCATCCTGACATGAAGTTACTTCTTTTTTAGATCAATACTCAGAGCAACCTAGATCCATTTAGTAGAAGCCAGATAAACAGAACTCGGAGAAGTGAATTGTCACATCCTAGCTAGTTCATGCATTAGAGTGTTGCATCATGTCTACTTTTCACAGAAACTTGAAATGGGGATGCCAGAAACCCCCAGCACCCCCCTGAACACAACTAGGGTTTACTAAAATCCTTTTCAATGAACCTGAAATGCCCTCCATAAATGTTCACCATCTTTGGTCCTGGCTAAAACCTCTGCCAAAAATGGTTTCATATTTTTGGAGGCTATTCTGGATTTTTGCACCAAGCCATAAGTACCTGCATTTGGGCAATTTAAATCCTACAAATATTTTAAAATGCCCAAATAATCTTGAAAGTATTTTTAGGCTGTTGAGAATAATTTCAAATGTGCCTCTGAATATTTCCAGGATTTTCCTAAATGAAATAGTATTACTACTATTTCAAAACACAGAACAGAAATAAATAAAAAGAGAAAAACAGAAAGCAGAGAAGGACTTACCTGGCAGCCCACTGGCCGGCCCAGCACTGTGATGGCCCGCGCTAGTCGGCTGCCTGCTCTCGCCAGAGCGGGCAGAGAGGTGAGACCGGCGTGCGCGAGCTCGCCACGGCGCCACCTGCTTGCCGCCTCGCCCGTGGACGAGCTGGACGACCTCCACGACGCGCCCCCGAGCCCCTGGACACCCCCTTTCTCCCCCATCGCCTCTCCCTCGCCTTCCTCCACCATGGCCGACGCAGCCGCTGCCACCTCGCTGGAGTAGCCGTAGCCACCGTCGTCCTCATGCCGCCCCATCGTGTCCAGCAGCTCCGCCGTCGCCTTCCCCTTCGAGCAGGTCGAGCCCCGAGCGCTCGCTTGCCCCGAAGCCACCGCTCCGACCTCGCCTTCGCCGCTCACCGTCGGAGATCCCCTCCGCCGTCACCACCGCAGCAGTTCGCCCGCGACCTCGCCGTCCGCTCCGTCGCAACCACCGTGAGCCGGGCCACCTTCCTATCCTCTCCATTCTCCCTCTCGAGCTCCGTAGCCACTGCACGTAGCTCACCCGCACGCGCCGCCGCACGAGCTCGTCGCCGACGAGGCTCCGGCCATCCAACGGTCGCACCACCATGGCCGTTAGCTCCACTGCATCGCCAGGAGCCCGTAGCACCATCGCACGCCCCTCGCTGTGCTCTCTAGCGACGGGTTCGACTACACCCGTACCCCGGCAGCCGCATGGATCGTCGCTGGTGTCGATTCCGGCGACCCCGAGCTCCACCACCACCACCAGTCGATGCGGTTTGCTCCCAGCTACACGTAGGTGCTCTCCGCCGTCCATTTGGTCGCCGGAGGAGGAATCCCGCACTCCACCGCCGCGTCTGGACGTCGCCGGCGGCTAAACGCCGGCGATTCAGCGTGGTTTAACCACGGGTTGACTCCCCAGAGTCACTGACAAGTGGGGCTCGCCTGCTAATTAACCTGGGTTAGGTTGAAGTTAATTCTAATTAGTTTAATTACCTAACAATGACACTGACACAGGGGACCCACACGTTAGGTTTGACCTGGACGACCCCGCTGACCGCTGACGTCATCATGACACACTGCTGACGTAATAAGTAACTTAATTACTGGAATTATTCTTATACAGGAAATTCCAGAAATTATCACAAACTTCAAAAAATCATAGAAAATAATCTATAGCTCAGAATGAAAAGATTTATATATGAAAAATGATCAGAAAATCCATTCTATCCATCTGTACTGGTTTCATGCATATTTAAGCAAATTAACCTACTGGTTTATGCAGAACAAGATAAAGCACTAACATGGGCCATTTATGAACTTGGAATTTGAATCTTTGATTCAAAATAGTCCAAACCCATCTGGTCTTAGTTGCATTAGCCCAATACATCCATTCTTGCCATGTCTCATGCATGCATCATATTGTTGCACTTGCTTGGTGTTGATTGTGCTTCGATGTGTCCATTGTGGTAGGTCCTGCCTCCGAGGATATTCACGAGTATCCAACTGAAGGGCAGCATCCCACCACCACTCCGTCAGGCAAGCAACCCATTGATCATTTCGATACAAACCCATCTTCTCGCTTCTACTCTCATTTACTGCATTAAGACAACGCGATTCAAACTGCTGTGCGTTGCGGTAGTTGAACCCACTTTCCTTTGCATGACCTGTCATTGCCACAGTAACTAGATGAAACCCACTAGCATGTGTAGGAGTTGATTGAGCCATGTTGTGTTCCTACAATGCTATGCTTGCTATGCTTAGAGTCGTGTCAGGTCTGGCTCATTAGGGTGATGAACTAGAGTGAAAGCGTGTGTCGGTAATGAGAGTGAGGTGTTGAATACGTTTTGGTAAAGGTATCGATGGGAGGCCATGTAGGAGTACATGGTGGGTTGTTTCATTGAGACCGTCCCTAAGAACTGAGATCTGTATGCGTGATTTAAGATTCAGCTACTACCACGCATTGGGCCCGAAACCAATGGACCCCCTCGGCTTCTTAATCACCCTTGTCCTCTGTCCAGGAGTTGCATGTAGTTTCTGGTGTTTGTAGTAAGCTGGAGGCCGTGGACAGCGCTGACCAAGGGGTGGGCTGTGATGCGGTAGGCTCGTGGCACGGTGTACCGAGTCGCCCGTTTGGTGTCCGGGAACCCTGCACACATCGTTTGGGGCCGTATGTGGAAACCTCGGCCGGACTCCCTGCCGATGGAACCTAAATAGGCGATAAACCTGGACTAGAGACTTGAGTGTTTGGGTAGGCTGTGGCCGACACCCACATTGGGCTTCCGCTTGAAGGTTGCCGAGTACACGTCGTGTAGCGACGGTAAGTGGTGAGAGCGTGTGTGACGAAGTACACCCCTGCAGGGTATAAAACTATTCGAATAGCCGCGTCCGCGGTAAAGGACTACTTGGTCGCTTATGCAGTTCATAGACAAGTAAATGGATACTATTAAAAGCCTCAAGATAAGTGTGAGTACCGCGGATGGCTCTCTCGTGGGATGACGAGGGAGGATCCACGGTGGAGTATTGAGATGGTGATTAGTGGACTCGTGTGCGAAAACTATTTCACAAGTGGTGTCTCGTAGGATAGCTTAGCCAAGAGTCAAAGCTGGCTTGCTGCAATAACTCCACTACCTTCTTGAGAATGAACATGTATAGTAGGATCTGTTGTAAGACTTGCTGAGTACCTTTGTACTCATGTTGCTTCAATTACTGTTTTCAGACAACAACACCGCCCCTTCCGATGGGTTCTACGTAGAACTCGACGACGATGAGTGACTTGCCACCCAGGTGGTGATCTAGGCTTGTGAAGGGCCTACGTAGATAGGCAGGCTTTGTCAAGCCTCCTTTCTTTCTAGTGTCTGTACCCAGACAAGTTGCTTCCGCATGTGCTTGTATGATTGTATGACTTGAGTGTCGGGTCTTGTGACCCCTATCTGTATGAACGAGTTATGTAAGGCTCTCCGGAGCCCTTTAAATAAAGTACTTTGAGTTGTAGAGTTTTGTTGTGATGCCATGTTGTATTTGCACATATCGAGCATATTGTGTGTATGATTGAAATGCTTGGTATGTGTGGGATCCGACTATCTAGTTGTTTATCCTTGGCAGCCTCTCTTATGGGGAAATGTAGTCTAGTGCCTCCTTGAGCCATAGTAGTCCGCTACAGCCCGGTTCACCGGAGTCCTGCTAGCCCAGCACTACTGCTCTGGACACTTGACTGGCCGGCATGTGATTCATATCGTTCCTGTGTCTGTCCCTTCGGGGAAATGTCACGCGGTGACATCCGGAGTCCTGCCTAGCCTGCTACAGCCCGGGTTCCCGGAGTCCTGTTAGCCCGGTGCTACAGCCCGGATTCACACGCTGCTGACCGACACGTTCGATGTTGATTCATGTATGCCTGTCCCCATACGTTAGTGCCGCTTTGGGTTCACGACTAGCCATATCGGCCCGGGTTCTCTGTCATATGGATGCTAGCGACATTGTCATATACGTGAGCCAAAAGGCGCAAACGGTCCCGGGCCATGGTAAGGCGACACCCGTGGGAGTACCGTGCGTGAGGCCACAATGTGATATGAGGTGTTACAGGCTAGATCGGTGTGACTTAGAATCGGGGTCCTGACATGAATTCAAAAGGAAAAATAAAATAAAAACATACTACAAGGTGAGAACACCCACTTCCTACATCAAGCTAAAAACGAAAGCATTAGGACGATTAAGACTCTTCTTATTACACATCGAAGAACACCACGCTTAAGAGAAACAGAAACTACAACATATACACATCGAAGAACACGAGGCTACACGAAAGTAATTGAAAGGGTGTTACTAACTAAAGCTCGTTTTACAGGTTCGGTGCAGCTCCTCTTTAACTTGCCACGCTCCTTGAAGATGTCCCGAAGATCCCGTGTTTGATCTTCATTGCTCCTCTGCATGTTCGCACTCGTGGTTTTAAAATCTCAACATGGCAAGAAAAATATACTACTAGTAATACTCGCGCATCTTGTGGGCAACACTAAAGCACTCGTCTGCCATCTTAGAGCATCTCCAACAGAATCGCAACGCGCGGCGCTTTAAAAAAGCGTTTACAGTGCTGAGATCGAGAAGTAGATACTAGAGAGTAGAGGATAGTTCTCAGCATAGATAGATAAAAAAAGAGAATTCAACTACTCCTCGTCGTCCGACTCCTCCTCGGTGATGTCCTCCTCCGACGTCTGACTGTAGGCGTGAAGATACCGATCGTCGTCGGATTCCCAGGGCGATGCTGCTCCTAGCCTCATGTTGAATTGAGCGTCCGCTTTTCGCCTACGCTTGTCCTCGCGATAGGCGGCTCGCTTCGCCCTCCTCTTATACCTCTCCGCCCTCCTTTGCGCGTAGAACTCGCGCTCTTTGATGATGTCCTGCGGGAAGTGTTGGCACCACAGCGCCATGGCTTCCTTGTCCATCTCGGCGATGCCGAGACGATGCTCCCGCCTCCAGTTGTCGCGACGATCCTCGTCGGTGCTAAGCCGCGGAAGAGGCGCGACCTCCTGCGTCCGCTCCCGCGTCGGCACGTTGGGGAAGTTCAATGTTCTATGAGGCCACCGGAGGCGCCACACCGCCGCGTCGTACGCGCAGGTGGCCTCATTGGCGGTGTCGAAATTGCCGAGGCTGAGGCGCATCCCGCGGAACCGGATCTCGGCGGAGAAGCCGCCGGAGGGGCGCGCGCGGACGCCGCGGCATCTCCAAGTTTCCCGGCGACGCGGCGGCATGGTGGCGCAGCGGCGGCGAGGCGAAAAAGAGCGGGGAGAGAGCGGCGGCGAGGCACAGAGCGGGGAGAGAGCGGTGGCAAGGCACAGAGCGGTGGGAGGGCGTTGGATTTTATAAAGCGCGCCGGACGCCGCGCGCCAAAACTAGCGCACGCCCGGCCGCTTTACCCCTGCGCGCGCGATCCTTTCCCGACATCTCTGCTATCTCTACTCTTTTCTCTACTGTTATATTTATTTTATATTTAATATTTAATATTTATCTCCACTTCCTTTACTGTCTACTTTTTTCTCTATACTTTATTTGGCAATATAGGCTGTCCGATTTATATTTGACAGATAGGAAGGAAACAAATGGGAATTTTGCAAAAATATACCCATACCTCTCTCCAGATGTGCAAATAAGGCCTTCCCTCGTTCATCCTTTTCTCCCACAAGATAAACTACTCATACAAATGCATCTTGATGCGTGCAACGCATGGGCATCTTGCTAGTTCTAAAAACCTTTCCATCATTTGCCACACTACTGGTTGCAGATGAAAAACCTACCCAAGCACAGCGCGATACAGGAGCGACACACAATTACAAGCCGATATTCTGTTGGACAATGGAGGCTATAACCAATTACTTTTACGGGAACAATAGCACCCAGGAAATTTGAAGGGTAGGTATGAACAAAATTGGAATTGCACATGTACTGCTAAGTCATTCAATACACACATTACAAATCGAGGAGTAGAACGATGGTGGCGGCGGCCTCTGTGAGTCATGGTCGGCAACGGGAGTCAGTTCATTGTCCATGACGGTGGTACTTCTGCGCTTGGCGTCGGCTTCCGGGAAGCAGATCCGAGACCGTGGAAGATGATGTCGGGGAAGAGGCTCCATGTACGAAGACGACGGTGGACCGGCTCTAGTGCGGCGTATGAGGTCGTCGATGAGGCAGATGCGCTGCGGTGGACGAGTGCGCCGATGTAAAGGGGAGGAGCACGAAGGCTGCGGTGCCGTGGAGAAGTCTATTTTGCGGTGGGGATAGAAAATGGGGAGTATTCAAGTGTACTACTCTGGGTGCCGGGGTGGGGTTGGCTGGGTAGGGTGAACCTGAAGTTACGAAAACAGCCCGCTACCAAGCGTCATCCGTAGGCCTATTCCGAAGGCTATGATGGTAACTTCCCACTGCTCGAATCAGGGTCGCGGGAGATTTTCCCGCCGACCTCAAAATTTTGTGACACTGGACTCCCCGTGTGGCGTGTTGAGTGATTCGGCTAAGCAACTAGCGAGTAGTAGTAGTAAACTCTGCATATTAGGTTTGACCGAAGTCAAACTTCCTAAAGTTTGACCAAGTTTATAGAAAAATATAAACATTTACCATAACAAATATGTATGATGTGAAAGTACATTCAATAATGAATCTAATGGTATTTATTTGTTATTGTATATGTTAATATTTTTTGTTATAAGCTTTCTGAGAGTTTACAAAACTTGACTTTGACCAATGCTAATACGCGGACTTAAATAAAAACGGAGGGAGTACACATTTGTTTTCTTAGTTTGTAGTGAACTAATCATTTGTTGAAATTGTGAAATAAATATATTAGGCTATTGACTTCGAATGTAATGGTCTATACAATTCAATAGTTACAATCATTATCGAATCCCAAGATGTATACAAGGTCTATAGTACTTCACAACATGCTCAAACTCACATACACACACACACAAAGTAAACTAGAAGACCGTTCTCTCATGTATACACAACGCAATGGCATCTGTCTATGTCTTACTCATGCATGATCATTTGCACATTCACACCTCTCTATGTCTGTATCACACGCACACCGTCTCCACATTGCCCTTCTGCCACAACACACATATGGACACATACACACGTTCTCTCTCAGTCACACACACAAAATCAGTATTAAAAAAAACTAGGGCGCACCTAAAACGTCCAAATCCAAATAAACACAAACTGGAGCTAAATTCAAATATATGGAAATATTGCAGCGTCAAGAACTTTCACAGGAAAAAAAAGTTGAGTAATATTCGAGGATTGTTTTCACACACACAAAAAGGTTTGGTGGATGTCCTTCGAGCGCGACACGGTGACGCACCGTTCGATCGACCGCGCGGCCGCGGTTCACGCGCTTGCACAGGATTCCGTATCGTGGCTGTGGTACTAACTAATAAAAGCGCTGCCTAAGTCTAATGTTTACGTGTACTAGTATGGTTTTCTTTTAAGTTTGACCAACCTTATATATAAAACTAAAGTAAGCTCCCACACACGCACTCATCAATATGCCGCCGCCGCCGTTGCGCATGCCGGCGGCCGCCTGCTCCGGCCAACAATTTCTCGCCCATCACCGCCGTGTCGCCGAAATCCCTGTGCCATGAAGCCGAAGGCTCGCCCGCTCACGTCGTCTACAGTCCCTCCTCGCGATGCCGCCGCACTGCCAAGCACGTGAGCAGCTGGTGGAGCCACGTCTATGCACGCAGCGTACGAAGAGGAGGACGAGCGCGTGCTCCAGCACGCCGGCGAGGAGGAACTAGCGTGTCATTGTCGTCTCCGCCCGCGCGGAGGAGGCGCGCATGGTGGCTGTCGCGGCGGAAGCCGGTCGCGCGCGCGTCGAGCCCGCAAACTGGGTGCGGACGCGGAATCTACCTTCGAGACCTTGAATGCCACGTGGATCCTGCAATCTGAAGGAGCAATTTGGGTCAGTCGACTCATGTGAGCCGTTTGATGCAACATGGATGGCTAGAAGGGCTTCTTCCACCTCTTCTGTCGTCTTGTTCCTTCGCTCCGTCGAACTTCTTTCACAAATCGACTGACCCAAATTATACTACTAGTATGAACGTATTAAGTACAGTAGGAACACGAAGATACGAGCAGTAGTACCAATTGCAAGAAGAACAGTAGTAAGACATAGTACTAGTACTACTATACGTACTAAAGATTTCAAATAACAAGAAAGAACATAAACATAGTTCTGCTGGGGCCTCGGCACAACACACCCTTGAAAATAAACTAAGAAAGTAGTCCGCTTGACACTGCAGTAGAACCAGCATGAGCGACGGCACTGCCACCTACTCGGAGTCCGAGTCCACGTCCTCGACTTCGTCCTCGTCCCTCTTCCTCTTCCTCTTTGCTGACGCTTCTTTGCTTGAACCGGACACTGGGCTCTGCTTCTTCATCCAACCCTTGTAGATATTTAAACAAAGGTAGGCATCCATTGCTGCGTACAGGATGTGATCTTCATCTAATGTCTTCGACTCCCATGCATGATGAAACTCGTGATGAGGTTTCTTCAGTTTAGCGTACGAAGGATCAATCATGGCTGCTGCCAGGGTCAGCATTGAAGGTTGAGAGGAGGACACCAGGCTTGCCTTCTGGAGATCGAAGGGCTGGCCTACAACGAGACCTATCCGACGCAGGACATCCCTGTCGTTCTTAAAGCCTACAGTAACGAATTTCACTCTTTTGTCCTTGAGGAAGTTCTTAAAATCCTGGCACTCAACGTCGGCATGGCATATGTGGTAGACCAAGCAAACGTTATGTACGCAAACCTGGATCACGGCGGGCTTCTTCCTCTCTTCGTCCTTTAGATCCTTCTCTCGTCCCAGGACTGTGGTGTACTCAACATCTAGCCCAGCGACCCACTCATCCGTTGAACTGTTGAACATGCGTAGGAAGTGAGCAAGCCATGCTTTCACCGTCTCGGATCCAAGTGTGTAGATGACGATGAACTGATCGCCGGTGATGGCTCTAACCTGGTACTCAGCGGCGACCATGGAGATTTGGGAGTCCATGGATTTGGAGGAGGGTTAGGAGAAGTTGAACTGTTGTACCCGGCAAAACAAAACTGGGAGCAAACTAATGTGAAAGGACGGGACGACTGGGAGCGAACTGTTGTAAGGTAGAAGACGGGGACGAGTAGGGCGTGCGAACGGCGTGGGGTTGCTGGCTTGCCCGGTGGATAAACGGCTACAAGCCCTCAAAGAGTTCTCGAGAACTATGTGGGACCCACTAGATGTCATGTCTACTAGACCCATATCGTAGGCCTGACGGTATAGCTTCTGCCTGTTCGCACGCCATGCCGGCAAGTGGATGTAACTTCACTTAATTCCGTCAAACGTCGCGCCTCCCACGACCTTCGCCTCCCTCGCGTGGTCGCGCCCTTTGAGACTTCGACTGGCTATAAATGAGCAATTTTTTTGCCTTTTTTTTTAGACAAGCAATTTTTTTGCCTACTCCGCATGCATGATACTCCCTCTGGTCCTTTTTACTCCCGTCAACCGTTTGAAAAGTGTTTGACCAAATTTATACTTTTTTTTGAACACCACCTTATATTAATTAACCAGCCACACCAGTACACTCATTCGATACAATATTCACCACACAGGGCGGTACGTTATTTACAAGAAGACCATCTAATCTATTGTCAAAGCTATACTTAGCGATTAAGTGTGCCACCTTATTGGCCGAACGGCTAATCTTTGATAATTGAAGATTGTTGATCAACTTCGAGATGCTCAACGCTTTCATCTTCAGGTCACGCATAGCAGACCTATCATAGTCCCCCGATGCAAGAGACGCTACCACAAAAGCGCAATCAGTCTCTAAAATTACAGGATTATGAAGAGAAATACCTATGTAGAGACCGGCAATGCAAGCCCTAAGCTCCGCTTCCTCCACGCTTTGACAGGCATCAATGAAATCCCACGACCAAATTTATACTAAAAATATCAATATCTACAATACTGATTATAATGAGTATAAGAGAGAGATGATTATAGTAACATAGGTAGATACCATAACATAATAAATGTGATGCTACTATGTGTCATGCATGGCAATAAATGACACCACCTATGATACTAATCTATGATACTATGCACTATAGAGGTAGTAACATAGACTAGTAACATATGCATGTTACTAGTCTAAGTTACTCCCCACTATGACCAGCCTTAGAGTACCACTACCTCCCTTCAGGTTTAAAGGGCTCGATTCAAAAATTTCACCTACTCTTAGCAAGATAGTAGAGGCGGTGGAATAGTTTTTGAAGTCTGCAAAAGTACTCAACTAGTGTTGTCGTTCTTCACAAAAAAATATGTTTACCAATGCATGCATGAACACTAGTTACTCTAACCCCCCTCTCTTCTTTAATTCTTTGCCACATCAGCATGTTTGCTATTCCCGTGTGCATGATACCAGCTAAGATACCACCATTATGGCCAGTCTTAATCATCGCATGCAATAATTTAGTGCACCTTGAAATATGAACATGTGTGGGGCGTGTATGTTTTTAATGACTTGAGACTATACCTAGCCCGGCATGCAAGATGACTTATTATGCACCGTTCCCCCATACCTGCAGGAAGCCCGTTCGTCTCCAAATCTATTCCTCTCCATGTGTGGAAACAATATGCCTGCCAAACTCTCCTTCTCCCTCCGGCGGTCCCACCACTCCACCCCGTGTGAAAAAATCTGCATGCATGACTCTCCTCCACCCACGCCCGTCCAATCCGTTGTGACCAGCAATATTTCCACCCCTTCGCTACCCCATAATTTACTCCAACAAATATGCCCACGTAGCTGTTACTTAACTGCAGGTGCACTGGGTCACTGACACATGGGCCCAACAGGGGTCTGGCCCACATGTCAGCGACGCAACTGGACCTGTAGTTAAGTCAGTGCAGCTCAGTCCATATCTTACGTAGGTGTGCCATTGCTCGCTATAAATACTGCGCCTCCCACGACATTGCTATCTCCTCCCCCTCACGTTCACGTTCATCGCTATCTCCCCCTCCCTCTCACGTCGACCACCATGGCATCGCCCCTCCCAAGCCCTAGGAGCCCCTCGCTGCACCGCGCGGACGGTCACGCGTCGCCGTTCCGTTCCTCGCCGCCACTAGTCGAGGAGGACGCGTCGGTGTTCCGCTCCTCGCCGCTACGCGACGCGTCGCCGTTCCGTTCCTCGCCGCCACTAGTCGAGGAGGACGCGTCGGTGTTCCGCTCCTCGCCGCGACGCGACGCGTCGCCGTTCCGTTCCTCGCCGCCACTAGTAGAGGAGGACGCGTCGGTGTTCCGCTCCTCGCCGTGACGCGTCGAGGTGGACGCGTCGGCGTTCCCAATCTCGCCAGCACGCACGCCGGAGGACGCGTCGGCTCCCCTCTATGAGGAGAACGCCGCGCCGCCCGCCGAGCCCCCCAGCCTTGAGGAGCTTTGGAAAGAAATGGATGTCGCCTTGTGGGAGGCTTTGCCTCCAGCAGAGCGCGCCAAAATAGAGGCGGAGAAGAAGGCCGAGGAAGAGAAGCGCCCCACGGAACAAGCTGCCTGGGAGGCCTATGTCGCGTCCGAGAGAGTCAGGCAATTGGCTCTTTGGCAGAAGGCTCGTGCGAGGGCCGTGAGGGTGGCGGAGGACGCCCGTGCCGACGCCCTGAGTGCAGTCAGGCCCAAGCGCCTCATCTACGCTTGGCGGTACGTGGACCGGGTGCACGCTTCCAGCGAGGAGTACCTGTTGGCGCCGAATCACCACACCGGTGAGATCGCACTCGCCCGCCGGCAAGCTGCCAATCAGCACCTCGCGAGTTGCGAGGCTGAGGAAGAGGCGTTGTGTCGGCGCGCTGGGAAACGGCCGCGCACCAGGGCACTCATGGCATGCCGCAAGCGCTCCTGCGAGCACCGTGGCTTTTAGGAGGAGTATAATTTTTGTTTCATAAGGCGATCTCATTAGTTTTGGGACGCAAATGATAAATCCCGAACGTTCAGGAATTTTTAGCGTCCTTAATTAAGTATGTAAAAGGGAAAGTTTGGAAACCTTGTGTATACGTACGCATTTTGCAAGTACGTGCATATAGCACAAACTTTACTATATACTATCGCACTACACGTCTCTCTCGATATATGCTTGCAGACTGTGCTACTCCCTCCGTCCAAGTCAATAAGTCATCTTTGGTTGTGCACCGTGACCAAGAAGGAGGGAAGACTTATACACCTAAACGGAGGGAGTACTACTATTACTTATGTACGTGCAAATGCACGTTTTAACATTACGATGCGGTTTTTGTGAAAGTAGAAAAACAGCACTAGTCAAGCTTGTGAAACGATTCAATGCAAAACAAATGCAAAAAATGCTCGTTTGATTGTTTACTTTTAGCTTCATTCTCTGTGGTTATTTCTCTGTCGTACTTTGTACGGAGTATCTCACTGATGGAAAGGCATGCAAATTCCCAAACCGCTTCCTACACCCTGTATCGAATTTTTTGCCTAACAAGTTGTGCCGTGCAATTGGAATTCCAACTTGAGTACTACTACTAGTAGGAGTACCAGGGGCCAGTTCTTTTAGGCTTCTAGATTAGTAATCCCATAAGAGCAAGTACAATAGAGCTGAGTCAGCGGGCTATAAGAAATAAACTAGTATATTTCTGCTTAGTTGGAGGAAAGAGAAGAGGAGAGAGAAGGTAAGCGGGCTCTTCGTGAAGAGCCAGCTCTAGAACGTGCTCCTAGGCACTTTGTGAGAATGAGAAGTGAGCCACATAATAAAAAAGTAGTACACTCTTTTGATCTATTATTGTACATGTTGGCTATAAGATGGGCTGTAGATGACATGGCACTGGCTTATAGCCAGCAGCTGGCTATACTATTAACCATGCTCTAACTACTACCTCCGTCCTGGTTTATTGGTCCCCATTGTAATCTGTGTTAAATTTTGATCATAAATTTAACTAATGAAATGTTAGTGCATGTCACATGCACTACTCCATCCGTCTAGGTGAGTAAGTCATCTTAGGCTGTGCACCGTGACCAAGGAGGAGGAGAAAACGAGAAACGTTAATGTTTATTTGCTAATTAATAGTATTGCATGCAATGAACTAACCACTGCATGTCGTGTTTGATATCTCAAGTCATTGAAAGCATGCACACTCTTTATCTCTTATTGGTTGATATGTCAAGAAACAAGAAACGAGGTAGAAGTTAATGCACCGCGCCTAAGTGTTTTGGGATTATTTGGTTTTCGTAAGATGACTTACACACCTAGACGGAGGGATTACAATGGTGAGGAATAAACCAGTTAGATCTTTGGTCAAAATTTAGCACAAATTACAATGGTGAGGAATAAACCAGGACGGAGTAGTAATTTAGAAGCCCAAATCAATGAGTGAGGCGCCTTATTGTTACTCTCCATTGTGACTAGTCTTGTGGGAAAAGCTGGGGAAGCCGCCAAAAGAACTGGCCCTAGGAGTAGTAGCTAGGGCTCGACTGTGCAGAGAGATGAACCGGAGAAAGTAAATGCAGAGAGATGAAATGCAAAAAAGATGGAGGGATGTGATGGTTGCTTGTCCGTTTATTTTACCAGGCCACTTATTACTGGGAGTGGTTGGGTTTTGTGATATGACGGCTTTACTGCCGCGCCACGAGCGGGGTGAGAGGTGAGACTCCTGTGCAGCGCCGCCCTCTACACTTGTACTACATCGGTCGTGGTTTATTAGTCCCCCATTGAATTTGACTGAAGATTTAACTAACAAAATGTTAGTGCATGTCAACAAAAACTATATCGTTGGATTTGTATTTGAACATAGTTTTGAATGATATAATTTTAGGTGACATGCATCAGCATCTATCGTACTATATATAATGTTAGTTCAATTTTTGGTCGTACTAATCTATAGTAGTAAGGTGCCTGTGCATTGCACCGAAGAGTGAAATGCATTGATCGGGGAGTTGTTTATTTTGACAAAGGATGTGGGGGTCATCTCATGTGTAACGGGTATCGATAGGTTTCTTCGGATATTATTTCATCTCTAGAGCTCACAAACATCCGGGTGAAATAGATAAAAAGGTATCTTTTGCAAACAAAAGCATTCAACTGTTCAACCTGCATCCAAAACTTGTGAAGAAATAACACTTATTGTGCTTTGCAAGAAATGGTCTTTAAGAATTAGTTTTTGAGTATCGATTGTTATACATGTTGGCTACAGATGACATGGCACTTTCTTATAGTCAATAGTTGGCTATACTATTAAGTAATATTAGCCATGCCCTTATACACCTAGACGGAGGGATTAAATCAGGATGACTTGCAAGCGGGCGGAGGAGATGTAAGAAATGGTTCATCGTAAGTCTTTCACCAGTACTGTAGTAAAAATTCATACATGGAAGATTCTAGACTAAACCATAAACGGATACACTTTTATTCATGCGCGATACTCCAATAGAGCAAGATCATGCATGGAAGTCTCCACATGCTTAGATAGCGGATTACATTGAGCAAAGACTAATGATCAACATTTAACTTGATAATGCAGATGTCCAGGTGAACCTCCTTGGAGTCCCCGTGCACATTGTTGGGGGTCAAATAATACCATGTGTCTTCCATGCCCACATCGGCGGGAAGGTCCCAGCTTGGCAGAGTCCAATTCAGCTTGACGTAGCCAGTATCGCCACCCACGTACCTCCGAGGGGTAGTAATAGTGAGCACGCACGCGTACATCGGCCTCGTGTCAGTGTTAGCATCAGCGGCATCGCCCCTGACGCACACTACAGAAATGTGGCGGCGGCCTGCGCGGGCCTCGCCGGTGGCCACAATCAAGAGGAAGACGCTGCCGTCCTCCTCCGAGACTAGCAGGCGGCGCTGATCCTCCAGCGACTCCGGCACGGTGAACGGGTAGCATGTCTCGTACTTGATGTTCTTCGCCAAGGGCCAGTAGTGATTGCCGCACGCCTGCGTCAGGTGATGCACGATGTCCGCCGGCGAGCCCCAAAACGGCACTGGGCACTCATAGCAGTAGACAAAGGGCTCCTTGGAGGCATCGACCAGGCCGTCCATGAAACGGGAGTGGCTGTAGGGGACGTTCCGCCACTTGAATATATGAGCAAGTTACTACGAGATTTAGTCCGAATAAGCACAAAATAAATCATGACGGCTATAACAGAGATTAAACTAATCATGCGGACTAGCATAGTAGATGAACAGATCGAATCTAGGACACAGACTAGAAACATGAATTCTACCACGATTTTGAACAGGAAGGACAGAAACACATACGGTGCAACGGGAGCAGCACCATTGGCGTTGAGGTTGTCGCCCATGTCGTTGAGGAAGAGGTTGCCGAGGTCGGGGAAAAAGTCGTCGTCGGTGAAGTCGTCGCTGCTAGCAGTCGCGAGAGTGCGCTCCCCAAATTTCAACAGCGCCCGCCGAATGGAGCGCGGGAGGGAGTGGCTGTAAGGGACGTTGCGGCCGCTGAATAGAGCGCAGGAGTAGCCCACGAAGCAGTAGATGGTGCTCCTCCCTAGTCTCTATTCTTATCTCTATCTCTACTACTATTTTGTTTTTTATAATATACTAGTTGTAGTTGTCAAATCGAATAGTACTGCGCCGTCAACTGCACGCCCGGCTGAACACGCCTCCTTGCCTCCATCAAACCCCTCCGTTAAACCCGCATGCAAACCGAGAAACCTACTCCGGCCCGCGGGAGGAAATTTGCCGGTTGCCGTTGGAGAATAATAGAGTCACGTCCAATCCATTTGAGTTAATTGCGTGTATGATTCTCCCTCTATAAAAAGTTAATTGCATCCTTAATCTTGTATTCTAAGTACTATGTGGGTTCCACTGTCAGTACAGTGTACATGACTTGCAGGCTGGCTACAGATTCGTACAGAAAGTTAAAAAGAAACAAATACATGACTTGCAGGATTGGAGTTAGCACCGATGGCGGTTCGTAGTCGTTCCATGCTCGGGCATTGAAGTTTGTAACTATTTTAGATTAGAACATACTACTCCTCCGGTGCTAGTAGTAGAGCAGAGTCCTACTCCACTACAAAAGGAAGTCTCTGGAACAATCTGGCATTGTGGCCGCTGCCGGCGCCGTCCATCCCCATGCCTCCGCCGAGTCCGACCACCAGTCACCACCACGCCCCACTCCTCCTCACGTCTATCATCTTTCTCGACATATCATTTTTTCGATGAAATGGTCGACATACTATTTTCCGATAAAATTCTCAAGATATCATTAGTTTTTACACATGGGATTACTCCTGCCCACGATCAAGAGGAAGACGCTATCGTCCTCCTCCGAGACTAGCAGGCGGTGGTGATCCTCCAGCGACTCCGGCATGGTGAACGGGTAGCACGTCTTGTACTTGATGTTCTCCGCCAAGGGCCAGCAGTGACCGCTGCATGCATCCGTGAGGCGATGCACCATGTCCGCCGGCGAGCCACAAAACGGCATCGGGCACTCATAGCAGTGGACGAAGGGCTCCTTGGAGGCATCGACCAGGCCGTCCATGAAACGGGAGTGGCTGTAGGGGACGTTGCGCCAGTTGAATATATGAGCAAGTTACTACGAGATTTAATCCGAATAAGCACAAAATAAATCATGACGGCTATAACAGAGATGAAACTAATCATGTGGACTAGCATAGTAGTAGGATACAGAGTAGAAACATGAATTCTACCACGATTTTGAACAGGAAGGACAGAAACACATACGGTGCAACGGGAGCAGCACCGTTGGCGTTGAGGTTGTCGCCCATGTCCAAACACCACGTAGACACGGTCTTTGAGCACGGTTCGTAGTCATTCCACGCTCGGGCATTGAAGTTTGTAACTATTTTAGATTAGAATGTACTACTCCTCCGGTGCTAATAGTAGAGCAGAGTCCTACTCTACTACTCTACTCAAGCAAGTTAGGGCATAGCACTGTAGGGAGTACCAGTATTGTGATCACTCAAGCAAGTTGTCTGGCATCGACATGACCCTACGCTGCTGGTATGTGTCTCATATGTCAAGCGGCGTGCTGTAGTCATCATCACCTGTCCACTTCCCGCAGCACATATTCGCTTCTCCATCTTTGTCCGCACATAATCTCATCCAATCTTCCATCCCCGCTAACAATGGCAGAACCGAGCAGCGTCCGCCGAAAGAGTGGCTGGAATTCGCTCCCCACAGAGGTAATCAAGCTCATTGTTTCGCGTGTGGACAATCTCAGTAGCATGCCGCTCGCCGCGTGCTCATCGGGGCTGTACCGTTTACTCAAAGCCCTCAGGCCGGAGCTTTTTAAGCCAGCTCCTTGCTTGCTGATGCCGCCTGATCTTCAGAAACGGCGTGTCACACAGCATAACGATAACCCCGTTGACTACGATCCGATCCCCGTCAGCCTCAACTACATTAACGGTATGTACTGGGTCGGCATGAACACGTCTTGGATGGTGCTCGTCGACGGTCGCGGCAGCTGGATGCTCGTGGAGGTCTACACCCGGCGATTGATCCCCCTTCCTTCGATTAACACTGCACTGCTTTGGCACCGCGGCCCAGAATACTCGGAATCTTACAGTAGCCAACATGATACCAAGTTTGATTTGCTCAAGGTTGTAATCTGCCAAGTGCCCACAAGATCTGCGAATTATAAAGACTTCAGGCTAATTACGTTCTTCAACCGCGGTCTCGCCTATCTGATAGGTCACTGCGGTAAGTGGATAAATCTGCACGTCCATCGCAGGATCATACATCCTCCATGGTTCTCTGATGCCATTGAACACAAGGGCTTCATTTACGCTGTCGACTCCTTCTATGGCTGGACGTATTGCTGGCCTACTCCAGTCATCGCTACAAACGGCTGTTACAGTAGTATGTTACTTTCCTATGATATCATGATGGCATGCTTATATTACTGTCAACATTTGCTGAAAAAATATTCATGCTCATAACATGCTGTTCTTAAGATTGACTAAATCAAGAGCCCTTTTTTATTTGACTCCAACTTGATATGATGTTGTAGGCCGCCTGGTGTCCCTACCCTTCCTAATCCCAGAACCTTTCAAAGAAAAGCAGCATGGCAGTTGTAGGTGGTTCCTGGCTCGATCAGACGACGGCAAAAGATTGATGATCGTTCGCACGTACCGGACGTGTTGTTTCGCGGAATACAATCACAGTCACTGCAAGGTCTTTGAGCAGGATCACAGCTTCTCTGGGCCTTCAGGAATTTTTGACTGGAGGCTGGTAAGTAGCCTTGGTACACGCTCTCTATTTGTCGGACTGAATTATCCGATTAACCAGGAGATAACCGACGGCAAGGATCATGGTGGCAGCGCGGTTTCGTTCATCACGCAAAACTGTGTGTACACAGCGTACCATGCGTCTCTGCATGCACCATACCCTGATATGTGCCGCCACGCTCTACAGCCCAAAGTAGGAGAGAGGGTCGCAAGTATCAGACTTCGACCTGCTGGCTGGAGTTTCCCCCGTCAGGCACCCATCTGGTTCAAGCCGTCAGCCAATCTCCACAGCTTAATAAATAGTAACGTCTAACTGAGCCAGTTAGTTAGATGCGTACACTTGGTGTAGTAGGATCTTTATTTAGTTTGTTGCATACAATTGTTCTTTTTTGGTAGCCCTTTTGTAATGATGGCTGATGTTTGGTTTGGAAGAGAGAGCTGCGTCTTCACTCTTCTGGCATGCTAACTACTTCTGTTGCACCCCCAGCCCTTGTTGTTGCTGCTGCTATTTTCAATGTACAATCAGTACTATATTTCGTCTGTTGGTTGAATAAATGTGTTGTTAGAACGATAAACACAATGTTTCGGAAGTCGTTGCACGGTTCGATCCTTTAGTGCCACGTACCGTACGTAGCGCATACTATTTTTCGTATGGAACACATTTTCCACTTGTTGATAACATGCAGCCCACTGATGAAGGCCCAATAGAGAAGCCCATAATTAACTGGAAGGGAGGCTCTCACATGAATCCGGCCCAGGTACATGCTCATGGTCCCCTAAACATAAATAAGTAAATAAATAAATAAATAAATAAAGCTAAATGCTCATGCACCAGTTCTTTGGGAAAATAGGTAGTCCAGTATTTCTTTTTGAAGAATACCCAAGCTAGGCCTATTTGTTTTCTCCGAATTACTGGGCTACAAATCTTTCAATACAAGGAGGGATCATTCCGGCCTAGCTTAAGAGTATGGTCAATGTCTGTTAAAAGTAATATCAAAAGGGGTTGAAAATTCCAAAAAAATTATAGCAAATGGGATATAAGTTTCTTTTTATGTTTTTGTTCTTCACTGATATCTTATATGTATTTCATTGGATTTAACATGACATAGTACTAATTTATTTTTAAATTTGTTTTAGTATGGCTATTAATTTTTGGATTAAGAATATTTTGTTCCCCAGCAAAAATTTGTGAATTTTCAAAATTTCCCACATATTTAGTTAATTTTTTGACCCTGGTACTGACTAGAAAATGGCCAGCAATTCTAAAAATGGAAAACGTGCTGCAATAAATTCCATATGAATTAGAAAATGAGCAAAAATTATAAAAAAATACCAAATGGGCTGTACACGCCACAGATTTCGAGGCTGACTTGTTTACGCAAGGCTTTGTCAGTGGACACACGACTCTAGCAGCAGTGACTGTTGGATGTCCATCCAACGACCGACGTGCTTCTTCAATCTCTGATCTTCCTGCTCCAGCCGCCAAAACTAGCACTGGCGGGACTGCCTGCTCCCTCCTCTTGTGGCCCGCTGTGATGCCGCACAGGCTTCCCCGACCCACCCTACTCCCTCCGCTGTCCAGGCCGCACGCAATCAACTGCCTCCTTATTACGCGAAAAAAATGATTCCTCCCACTGACATCTAGGGCGCACCGGTTGGGTGGCTGACCTGTGGGCCTACTAAGTTGACGCGTAAGCAGGGCTTGTCAACTTAGTCAACAAACGATTCTAGGGGCAGTAACCGTTCGATTTGAATCGAACGGTCCTACTGCTTCTTCAATCGCTGCTCTTCTTGCACCAGCCGCCCAAACCAGCGCCGGGGAGACCGCCTGCTCCTGCCTCCAGTGGCCGGCTGTGCTGCCGTTGAGGCCTCATCGCCCCTACTACTCCCACCGCTAGCCAGGCCCTGCGGCGACGCCAGCCGAACCAGTGAACCCTCGTACTCCTCTCCGCGTGGGCATCCACTACCGTGTCTTCCCCGGCTCCGCATCGTCCCCTACCTAGGCCTCGCCGTCGTCCACCGCCTTGGTGCTCTTGGCGCGGCGTGGTCAAGGTGGTCAACGACATTCCATCGAAAGAGTACTGTACATGGAGAGGCTGACAGTTGGGTCCACGGCCACAGGCCAGTTTTTTTGTGATTTGCCAAGTAAGTCGCTTTGTCAGGCCTGTTGGGCTGCAAATCTTTCAAGACGAGGAGTGCTTTCATTCGGCTGGCCGAGAAAATGGCCCATGAGTAATGAGAAATGGGCTGTACATTTTTAAAACACATCAAACCGGCAATTAGTTTCAAATATCTTTTTTTTCATTTCGAGATTTTAAATTACATTAATGTTTATGCATGGAGAATTTGTTGGATTTTATATTGATATACATTTTTTTAAATCAGTTTGAATGTGAGTCGAAATTTCGGGATTAAAAACAGTTCGGACCGCACCGAAATATGCAAAATTTCGTATAATTTTTTAACTGTGGCCACAATATGGCATGTAATGCTAACAAAAAGAACATGGGCTCCAAAAAAACCTTAATAATTAGCAAATGGGCTATAAATTATTAGAAATAATGGCAGATAGGTTGTATGCTGTTTTCCACAGATTTGAGGCTTTCCTAAAAAAAGGTTGACGCACAAGCCCTGACTGTTGGATGTCCATCCAACGGCCCTCATGCTTCTTCAATCTCTGCTCTTCCTGCTCCAGCCGCTCAAACAAGCACCGGCGGGACTGCCTGCTCCCTCCTCCCCGCGGCCGGCTCTGCTGCCGCGCAGGCCTCACCGCCCCACCATACTCCCATCGCTGGCCTAGCCATCCCTCTACTCACCCACACTTGTTGTTATTCTCCGGCGACGGCAGACGAACCAGTAAACCCTCATACAGTCGTACTCCCCTCCGCGTGGGAAAGAACTGCCGAGTCTTCCCTGCCTTCGTGTCGTTCCCTTCCTAGGCCTCGCCGTCGTCCACCGCCCTGGTGCTCTCGGCGCGGCCTGGTCAACGTGGTCAACGACCGACATGCATCTGAAGTGGACTATACGTGGAGAGGCCGACAGCTGGGTCCACGGCCGCACGCAAGGAAATGCCTCCTTATTACGCGCAAAATAATGATTCCTCCACCTGACATCAGGGACCCACCGAAAGGGCCTCTGTATTTTGTGAAAAAAACGTTACCGCCGCTGACAGCTCGGATATATCTTCGCACGCAAGGAAGTGCCTCCTTATTACGCATAAAAAAAATGAATACTCCCCCTGCTAGCTGGGACCCACCATGGTGGGAGGCTGACTTGTGGGCCTACTAAGTTGACTGGGACGGGGGCCTTTGTCAACTTTAGTCAATATGAACGATTCTAGCTCCAGTGATCGTACAATGTCCATCCAACGGCCATAGTGCTTCTTCAACCTCTGGTCTTCTTGCTCCAGCCGCCCAAAGCAGCGCCGGTCGTGCCGCATGCTCCAGCCTCCCGTGCCCGGCTGTGCTGCCGCGGAGGCCTCACCGCCCCCTACTATTCCCACCGCTGGCCAGGCCCTGCGGCGACGGCAGCCTCACACCGCAGCCGAACCAGTGAACCCTCGTACTCCTCTCCGCGCGGGCTTCCACTGCCGCGTCTTCCCCGGCTCCCCGTCGTCCCCTTCCTAGGCCTCGCAGTCGTCCACCGCCCTGCTGCTCTCGGCGCGGCATGGTCAACGTGGTCAAGGAACGACTTCCACCGGACGTGGACTCTACGTGGAGAGGCTGACAGCTGGGTCCACGGCAGCAGCAAGGAAGTGCCTCCTTATTACACGGAAAATAATGATTCCTCCACCCGACAGCTGGGACCCACCGGACGGGCCACTGTATTTCGCGAAAAAATTGTTTCCCCCTGACTGCTGGGACCCACCAGCTACATCTTCGCACGCAAGGAAGTGCGTCCGGGCAAAAAAACGATTCGCGCCCTGACTGCTGGGACCCACCAGCTACATCTTTGCAGGCAAGGAAGTGCGTGACAGTCGAGACCCACCTGGTCGAAGCGTATGTAGCGTTGTCATTCTGGTCGCGAACGTGTACGTACATATATACTGGTGGATGTAGAGGCGCGCACGTGTCGTAGTAGAGGCGCGCACGTAGCATGTACACGTACGTATAGCGGCCAGTGTGCAAGAAAGAAAATACGGCCACGTACGTACATACGGGCAGGGTCTCGAACGCCTACTCGCGCATACGTACGGCCATGGCTCGTGTACATGGCTGGGTCGGAACGGAGAAACAGCGTCGTCGTCATGTTCATGGGGAGCCAACCGGCTGGGTCGGAACGGAATGCGTCGTCGTGTTCATCGGGAGGGCTTGGGCGGAACAGCCGATGGAAACAAGGCCTGGCGTACCGCAGAACGGAGGAAACAGCCTTGTGTTCGACCGGCCACGTTTGAAACGGGATCCTGTTCATCGGGAGGGGTCTGGCATACCGTGAAACGGAGGAATCTGACCTCCTACGGTCGAAACGGGGGTCGTGTTGATCGGGAGGGGTGTGGCGTACCGCAAAACGGAGGAAACGGACTTGTGTTGGAGCACTACGGTCGAAACGGGGGTCCCGTTCATCGGGAGGGGTGTGGCGTACCGCAAAACGGGACTCCACGGGATACTGTTCATCTCCACCGTCGACCCTCTCCAGCCTCCACGGGCTATTGTTCATCCACCGTCGACCTCCTCCAGCCTCCACCTGCGACTGTTCATCCACGGGCTCCTCTTCATCCAGCCCCCCCCCACGGGCTCCTGTTCAACCACCACTCCACAGGCTACTGTTCATCCAGCCCTCCACCGTCTACTTTTCATTCTGCCCTCCACGGGGTGGTCCTGTTCATCCTGCCCTCCACGGGGTCCTGTTCATCCAGCCCCAACCGGCTCGATCGATCGGGTTCCTGTTCATCCAGAGGCAACACCACGTGGTCCTGTTCATCCACCCCCACCGGGAACTGTTCATCCAAATCCCCCCAGCAACGCTCACTGTTCATCCAGAGGCAGCATCGATCGGCTTCAGTTAGCAGCAGTAGCGAAGGAATCGCTCGATCGGGTTCAGTTAACAGCCATCGATCGATCGCTCGGGTTCAGTAACGCGTAGCCTGCAGTGCAATCGCTCGTGTTCAGTTAGAGCCCAATGCCTCGCTCGGGTTCAGTTAGAGCCAACGCCTCGCACACATGCGTGTACGTGTACGAGAGGAATGCGCATCGCTCGGCCCCCGACCTCCCACCGTAACCGGGAACTCCCCGAAATTTTCCTCGCCCTCGCTTCTACCACGGTTTTTTCCGTCATGGACGGCCCAAAGAATGTCATGCAGCTGCGTCTCCGGCCCGCCCAGGACGAAAAGCCCATTTTCTGTCATGATTTTTTGTCATAGAAGTAGGAGCCCACCACATCTATGATGATACCGGGTTTTGTCACAATTATCGTCATAGAAGTGTCATATGTATGACAGGAAAAAAATTCGTTCGGCCCAAAATGTCACGGATGTGTCTTTTTTTTGTAGTCCAAGAAACCTATTTTTAGATTTCTCACCACAACTACAGCCATGTACAACACAGCCTGCACGATATGTAGACGATAGCCAATCCAGGCGTGTCTGCTGGAGTCTGGTCACATGCATGGACGAACTGATCTTCCGTGTCTTGCAGGGATCGTCCAGGCACCAACGTAGTACAACACTTCTCTAGTACTATCGCTCATCTCCCTCTTCTATTAAGTCACCCGACTTGCGGGGCCGGGGAGTGTGCCTATGGTCGGTTCTCAATTGCCGTCCCACATGTGTGTGCAAACGCAATATGACGCGCGTTCCATTCAGAGAGTAGCGTGCCAGACCGACCGACCATCTAGGGTGCGACGTGAATGCGACGAGCATGCTGTATACTCCATACATGTGTACCGCCGTTTTCTAGACTCTTTGCTCCATGGCGCGGGCGCAATCCATGGATACAAAATTAGTATACTGTATACTATTTAAAAGTCGAGGGCGGGGCTTTTCCTGCGCGGTAGGCAGCGGGGCAGTTCCGCCTAGTCGGTTCGACAGAGACGCGAGAAGACAAGGGAGTAGGCTGCTGCAAACGTAGGGCTGTGTGATTTGACAGTGAGTTACTGCTGGACAGGTGGGGCCCCGTGATTTGACTTGCCATTATCATTTTAACTGCGACCCTACGACCGGCGTGAGTCTCCCGATTCCTGACCACCTCCATACAGGTGCCTCTCCCAATGCTCCACCATGTAGTAGAGGCTGGCTCTTGCATGAGAGCCCACTTTTCCACTTTTTCCTTGCCTCTCTTTCCTCCACATATGCAAAAATGCCATGTAAAGCGCACTATTGTACTTACTTTTACTTGCTCCTATAGGTGCTTAAGCTTGCCACATAGGCATAAAGTCTGATGTGGCAAGTTAATCAAGAAGAGAGAGACTAGTTTGGTGACCCAAGGAAGAAACGGTGCTAAGCGCGTGTACCTAGGTGAAAAGACAATTTTGAGTCTATAGCTAATTAAATGAAGCAAACTTAGCAACACCATTTCATTGGAAGAGGTCACTCCTTGGCAAATGCAATAAATACTAGTACTCCCTGTGTCCCATAATATAAGAACGTTCTTGGCACTACACTAGTGTCAAAAACATTCTTATATTATGGGATGGAGGGTGTACGAAGAAAGAGATAGAGAGGAGTAAAAAAATATACACTTATAGCCAACCTTATAGCCAACCTTATTGTAGTATGAGTGACTAAGTGATGACTATGTATGACATGCCAACATCAGATAGCCTAACGCACCGTGTTAAATCTCCAAGGGCGCGAGCGACGCGACAGTCGTTGTAGGCGCGACCATGATACGGGCTGCTGGCAGCTCTTGGATCTGAGATCAAACGGTCGCATGCTAAGTTGTTGAAAATTTGCAGAACAACCCTCCAGGATAGGATATTCACCCATAGGTCTAGAATCACGCCATGCAACTGTTCGTTCTCAGATCCAAGGGCTCTCGGAAGCCCGTATCATGGGAGAATGGAAAGCCACTACCCTGCCGTTCGCACGCTGGCAGTTCGCTCCTACTCGTCCCCGCACGTCCTTCAATACTACGGCGGTTCGCTCCTAGTCGTCCCGTCCATTCACATTACGGTAGTTCCACTAATCCTAACCCTCCTCCCAAATCCATGGCGTCCCAAATCTCCACGATCGGCGGTGAGTACAAGGTTAGAACCATCACCGGCGATGAGTTCGACGTCATCTACACCCGTTCTTCTGCGACGGTGAAAGGATGCCATTCTCGCTTCAGACGCATGTTCGAAGACTAAGATGATGAGTGGGTCGCTGGGCTAGATGTTGAGTACACCACAGTCCTGGGACGAGAGAAGGATCTAAAGGACGAAGAGAGGAAGAAGCCCGCCGTGATCCAGGTTTGCGTGCATGACTTATGCTTGGTCTACCACATATGCCATGCCGACGTTGAGTGCCAGGATTTTAAGGACTTCCTCGAGAGCAACCTAGTCAAATTCGTTACCATAGACTTTGGTAACGACAAAGAAGTCCTGCGTCGGATAGGCCTCGTTGTAGGCAACACCTTTGACCTCCAGAAGAATCGGCTGGTGTCCTCTCGTCAGCCTTCAATGCTGACCCTGGCAGGAGCCATGGTTCATCCTTCGTACGGTAAACTGGAGAAACCTCCATACATGTTTCATCGTCATGCATGGCAGCGGAATGTACTAGATATAGACCACATCCACTATGCTGCAATGGATGGCTACCTTTGCTTCAATATCTACAAGGGTTGGATGAAGAGCAACAACCAAGTGTGCGGTTCAAGCAAAGAAGTATCGGCCAAGAGGAAGAGGGACAAGGACGAAGTCGAGGACGTGGACGAGGACTCCGAGTAAGGTGGCAGTGTCGTTGCTCATGGTGGTTCTAATGCAGTGTCTACCGGAATAGTTGCAAAGTTTAATTTCAGGTGTGCTTAATTTAATTTGAGGGGTGTCTTGTGCTGAGCCCCCAGCAGAACTATGTTATGTTTCTTCTCGTTACTTTAACTGTTCAGTACGTACATACTAGTATTTCTTACATTTCATCTTTTAGTTGGTATAGTACTACCACTCGTTTCTTCACATTATATACGTACAATATATATGGCCAACATCATATAGCCAGCAGTTTAGTTGTCACAGAATTTCAGGGTGCTTAGTTTTGTCAAAGAATTCCAGGATGCTTAGAGGGTGCTTGGATCCAAGGGACTTATTTTAGTCTGACTAAAAATAGTCTCTTTAAGAGGCTAAAGTTCCAACCACCCCTGACTAAAGAGGGGCTAAAACTAGTCTTGAGACTAAAATTTTTTAGTCAGGGGTACCCCTACTAAAATGTGGATTAGTCCTCTCTCTACTAATTTAACTCCTCTCCTTTAACACAGGCGAGTTCTGGATTGGAGGGTTTAGAGGATAAAAAATGCTCATTAACTAGATTTTAGCCTTTTTAGTATTTGGATCCAAGCATGCGTGAGGCTAGCATGTTTTAGTCCCACTACTTTTAGTCATGGGACTAAAACGTATCCAAGCACCACTACAAAAAAAGACACATCCATGACATTCTGGGCTGAACGAAAAAAAATTCTGTCATACATAAGACACTTCTATGACGATAATTGTGACAAATCCGGCATCATCATAGATGTGGTGGGCTCCTACTTCTATGACAAAAAATCATGACAGAAAATGGGCTTTTCGTCCTGGGCGGGCCGGAGACGCAGCTGCATGACATTCTTTGGGCCGTCCATGACGGAAAAAACCGTGGTAGAAGCGAGGGCGAGGAAAATTTCGGGGAGTTCCCGGTTACGGTGGGAGGTCGGGGGCCGAGTGATGCACGTTTCTCTCGTACACGTACCCGCGTGTGTGCGAGGCGTTGGCTCTAACTGAACCCGAGCGAGGCGTTGGGCTCTAACTGAACCCGAGCGATTGCACTGCAGGCTACGCGTTACTGGACCCGAGCGATCGATCGATGGCTGTTAACTGAACCCGATCGAGCGATTCCTTCGCTACTGCTGCTAATTGAAGTCGATCGATTGGATGAACAGTGAGCGTTGCGGGGGGGGGGGGGGGGGGTTGGATGAACACTGAGCGGTGGCGTTGCCTCCGGATGAACAGGAGCTCGTGGTGTGGAGGGCTGGATGAACAGTAGACGGTGGAGGGGTGCCCGTGGAGGGGTGGTTGAACAGGACCCCGTGGTGTGGAGGGCTGGATGAACAGTAGATGGTGGAGGGGTGCCCGTGGAGGGGTGGTTGAACAGGACCCCGTGGTGTGGAGGGCTGGATGAACAGTAGACGGTGGAGGGGTGGTTGAACAGTAGCCGGTGGAGTAGCGCGCGGTGGAGGCTGGATGAACAGGAGCCCGTGGAGGCTGGAGGAGGTCGACGATGGAGATGAATAGTATCCCGTGGAGTCCCGTTTTGCGGTACGCCACACCCCTCCCGATGAATAGGACCCCCGTTTCGACCGTAGGAGGGCCGTTTCATCTGTTTTGCGGTACGCCACACCCCTCCCGATCAACAGGACCCCCGTTTCAACCGTAGGAGGTCCGTTTCGTCTGTTTTGCGGTACGCCACACCCTTCCCGATCAACACGACCCCCGTTTCGACCGTAGGAGGTCCGTTTCCTCCTTTTTGCGGTACGCCACACCCCTCCCGATAAACAGGACCCCATTCCGAACGTAGGGGGTCTGTTTCCTCCTTTGTGCGGTACGCCAGGCCTCGTTTCCATCGCCTGTTCCGTCCAAGCCCTCCCGATGAACACGACCACGCATTCCGTTCCAACCCAGCCGGTTGGCTCCCACGCATTCCGTTGCCTCCCGATGAACACGACGCATTCTGTTGCCTCCCCATGAACACGACGCATTCCCTTGCCTCCCCATGAACACGACGACGACGCTGTTTCTCCATTATGACCCAGCCATGTACACGAGCCCTGGCCGTACGTATGCGCGAGTAGGCGTTCGAGACCCCGCCCGTATGTACTCATACGTGGCCATATTTTCTTTCTTGCACCCTGGCCGCTATATGTACGTGTACATGCTACGTGCACGCCTCTACTACGACGCGTACGCGCCTCTACTATGACACATGCGTGCCTCTACATCCACCAGTATATATGTACGTACACGTTCGCGACCAGAATGACAATGCTACGTACGCTTCGACCAGGTGGGTCCCGACTGTCAGGCACTTCCTTGCCTGCGAAGATGTAGCTGATGGGTCCCAGCAGTCAGGGGGGCGAATCGTTTTTTTTTTTGCCCGGACGCACTTCCTTGCATGCGAAGATGTAGCTGGTGGGTCCCAGCAGTCAGGGGCAAACGTATTTTTCGCGAAACACGGTGGCCCGTTCGGTGGGTCCCTGCTGTCAGATGGAGGAATGATTATTTTGCACGTAATAAGGAGGCACTTCCTTGCTGCGGCCGTGGACCCAGCTGTCAGCCTCTCCACGTACAGTCCACGTCCGATGGAAGCCGTTCCATGACCATGTTGACCACGCCGCGCCGAGAACACCAGGTCAGTGGACGACAGCGAGGCCTAGGAAGGGGATGACGCGGAGCCGGGGAAGACGCGGCAGTGGATGCCCACGCTTAGAGGAGTACGAGGGTTCACTGGTTCGCTGCGGTGTGAGGCTGCCGTCGCCGCAGAATAACAGGGGGTGTGGGTGAGTAGAGGGATGGCCTAGCCAGCGGTGGGCGTAGTAGGGGGCGGTGAGCCCTCCGCCGCATCGCAGCCGACCATGGGAGGCAGGAGCATGAGGCACGACCGGCGCTGGTATCGGCGACTGGAGCAAGAAGACTAGAGTTTCAAGAAGCACTACGGCCGTTGGATGGACATCGTACGGTCACTGGAGCTAGAATCGTGCATATTGACTAAGTTGACAAAGCCCTCCGTCCCTGTAAACTTAGTAGGCCCACAAGTCAGCCTGCCACTATACTGGGTCCCAGCTAACAAGGGGAGTATTCATTTTTTTTGTGCGTAATAAGGAGGCACTTCCTTGCGTGCGAAGATATAGCTGGTGGGTCCGAGCTGTCAGCGGCGGTAACGTTTTTTTCGCGAAATACAGAGGCCCTTTCAATGGGTCCCTGATGTCAGGTGGAGGAATCATTATTTTGCGCGTAATAAGGAGGCATTTCCTTGCGTGTGGCCGTGGACCCAGCTGTCGGCCTCTCCACGTACAGTCCACTTCAGATGCATGTCGGTCGTTGACCACATTGACCAGGCCGCACCGAGAGCACCAGGGCGGTGGACGAGGGCGAGGCCTAGGAAGGGAACGACACGGAGGCAGGGAAGACTCGGCAGTTGTTTCCCACGCGGAGGGGAGTACGACTGTACGAGGGTTTACTGGTTCATCTGCCGTCGCCGGAGAATAACAGCAGGTGTTGGTGAGTAGAGGGATGGCTAGGCCAGCGATGGGAGTACGGTGGGGCGGTGAGGCCTGCGGCAGCAGAGCCGGCCGCGGGGAGGAGGGAGCAGGCAGTCCCGCCGGCGCTTGTTCCAGCGGCCGGAGCAGGAAGAGCAGAGATTGAAGAAGCACGACGGCCGTTGCATGGACATCCAACAGTCAGCGCTTGTGCGTCAACCTTTTTTTTAGGAAAGCCTTAAATCTGTGGAAAACAGCATACAGCCCATCTGCCATTATTTCTAATAATTTACAGCCCATTTGCTAATTATTAAGGTTTTTTTGGAGCCCATATTCTTTTTGTTAGCATTACAGCCCATATTGTGGCCACGGTTAAAAAATTATACGAAATTTTGCATATTTCGGTGCGGTCCGAACTGTTTTTAATCCCGAAATTTCGACTCACATTCAAACTGATTTTAAAAATAAATGTATATCAATATAAAATCCAACAAATTCTCCACGCATAAAAATTAATGTAATTTAAATCTCGAAATGAAAAAAAAGATATTTGAAACGAATTGCCGGTTTGATGTGTTTTAAAAATGTACAACCCATTTCTCATTACTGATGGGCCATTTTCTCGGCCAGCCGAATGAAAGCTCTCCTCGTCTTGAAAGATTTGCAGCCCAACAGGCCTGACAAAGCGACTTACTTGGCAAATCACAAAAAAACTGGGTTGTGGCCGTGGACCCAGCTGTCAGCCTCTCCACGTACAGTACTCTTCCGATGGAATGTCGTTGACCACGTTGACCACGCCGCGCCGAGAGCACCAAGGCGATGGACGACGGCGAGGCCTAGGAAGGGGACGACGCGGAGCCGGGGAAGACGCGGCAGTGGATGCCCACGCGGAGAGGTGTACGAGGGTTCACTGGTTCGGCTGTGCTGTGAGGCTGCCGTCGCCGCAGGGCCTCGCTAGCGGTGGGAGTAGTAGGGGGCGATGAGGCCTCACCGGCAGCACAGCCGGCCACTGGAGGCAGGAGCAGGCGGTCTCCCCGGCGCTGGTTTGGGCGGCTGGTGGAAGAAGAGCAGCGATTGAAGAAGCAGCAGGACCGTACGCATCAACTTAGTAGGCCCACAGGTCAGCCTCCCAACCGGTGCGCCCCAGTTGTCAGTGGGAGGAATCATTTTTTTCGCGTAATAAGGAGGTAGTTGATTGCGTGCGCCAGGCCAGCAGAGGGAGTAGGGTGGGCCGGGGAAGCCCGCGCGGCATCACAGCGGGCCACAAGAGGAGGGAGCAGGTAGTCCCGCCAGCGCTAGTTTAGGCGGCTGGAGCAGGAAGATCGGAGATTGAAGAAGCACGTCGGCCGTTGGATGGACATCCAACAGTCACTGCTGCTAGAATCATGTGTTCACTGACAAAGCCTTGCGTAAACAAGTCAGCCTCGAAATCTGTGGCGTGTACAGCCCATTTGCTATTATTTTTATAATGTTTACTCATTTTCTAATTCATATGGAATTTATTGCAGCCACTTTTCCATTTTTAGAATTGCTGGCCATTTTCTGGTCAGTACCAGGGTACAAAAAATTAACTAAATATGTGGGAAATTTTGAAAATTCGCAAATTTTTGCTAGGGAACGAAATATTCTTAATCCAAAAATTAATAGTCATACTAAAACAAATTTAAAAATAAATTAGTACTATGTCATGTTAAATCCAATGAAATACGTATAAGAGATCAGTGAAGAACAAAAACAAAAAAAGAAACTTATATCCCATTTGCTATAATTTTTTTGGAATTTTCAACCCCTTTTGATATTACTTTTAACAAACATTGACCATACTCTTAAGCCAGGCCGGAATGCATCCCTCCTCGTCTTGAAAGATTTGCAGCCCAGTAATTCGGAGAAAACAAATAGGCCTAGCTTGGGTATTCTTCAAAAAGAAATACTGGGCTACCTATTTTCCCAAAGAACTCGTGCATGAGCATTTAGCTTTATTCATTTATTTATTTACTTATTTATGTTTAGGGGACCATGAGCATGTACCTGGGCCGGATTCATGTCAGAGCCTCCCTTCCAGTTAATTATGGGCTTCTCTATTGGGCCTTCATCAGTGGGCTGCATGTTATCAACAAGTGGAAAATGTGTTCCGTACGAAAAATAGTATGCGCTACGTACGGTACGGGGCACTAAGGGATTGAACCGTGCAACGACTTCCAAAACATTGTGTTTGTCATTCTAACAACACATTTATTCAACCAACAGACGAAATATACTACTGATCGTACATTGAAAACAGCAGCAGCAACTAGGGCTGGGGGTGCAACAGAAGCAGTAAGCTGGCAAGAAGAGTGAAGATGCAGCTCTCTCTTCCAAACAAAACATCAGCCATCATTACAAAAGGGCTACCAAAAAAGAACAAGTGTATGCATCAAACTAAATAAAGATCCTACTACACCAAGTGTACACATCTAACTAACTGGCTCAATTAGACGTTACTATTTATTAAGCTAACGGAGATTGGCTGACGGCTTGAACCAGTGTCACGACCGGTTTTCCAATAAAAATATTTATTGAGAAATCGATCCCTTTTACGGACCAGTAGAGAAGAATCCTTCTCACTGGTAGACAAAATCTTGATCACAGAAGAAAAAACCAGGAGTACTAAATATAATACAAGGTTGAGCGGAGACTGCCCAACAATTTATTACAAGCACGCCAATAATACATAAAGGCGGATAGGGTGGCATAACTACTAACTCACGATAAAAACGGTGGTGGATATATCACAGTGAAGCGGTTGACATGACTCCTGAAACTAACAGCTCTTCGAGCCTCGGAGTGAGGCTCGAGGATACTTATTGTGGGTGGCGGAAGCGTATATAATACAAGTGACCAATATCCAGGATCGCACGGGACTGACTGGGATTCCTCTAGGCGTCGGACTCACTATCAAACTCTTCATCCATGAGATCGCCTTCGTCAACATCTGGCCAAATCAACAAGCCAGGTGAGTACTATGAAAGTACTCGCAAGACAGTTCGGACATAAGATATAACAAATGTAAACATGATGCATATGAACAGATTAATAGAGCGCACTCAAACAACGAGATGGCAATGCATGGGAAATAAAAGGGAAGTCGGGCGGTAGTCCTCCCGAAATCCCAAAGTAATACTGAAGGCCAATCGAGTGTCTGAATGACTCCTCGAAAGGATACAAATGAAATAACAATGCCGCAGTCGGGCGTCAAGGCGACACCACATAAAGGGCTTATAATGGAAAGATAAATAACAGTGCGTGCCACAGTCGGACGTCTGAAGCGAAATCACATAAAGGGCTTATATCAAAAGTAAATAACGGGCGTGCCACAGTCGGACGTCTGAGCGACATCACATAAAGGGCTTATATTGAAAGTAAAAGACAAGAGTGCCACAGTCGGACGTCTGAGCGACATCACATAAAGGGCTTATATCAAAAGTAAATAACGGGCGTGCCTCAGTCGGACGTCTGAGCGACATCACATAAAGGGCTTATATTGAAGGTAAAAGACAAGAGTGCCACAGTCGGACGTCTGAGCGACATCACATAAAGGGCTTATATTTCACAACTTAATAATTCAGTAGCTCATGAATTTAATTCATTTCAAGGGAATATTCAAGTACGAGATAAACAAAAGGTTAGTTCATCCACAGGAATAACAATTCAACGGGTATACTAATCAAGCTTGTTCACCGGGGATTTACCACGAGGACTGACATAGATATGGATATACTGGCCATGATCCTTGACCATGGACACGAGGATTCGGAAGGGTTTGACTCTGCAGAGTTTGTACTATTTAACCACAGCCAACGGATTTCAGTAGTCACAAGGGACTAGTTCCGTTTACGGTGTTTTAGGAGAAACACATCTAACCAGTACACACCCATTCAACATTCTGAAGCCAGGAATCACCCTCGGCAACGTTCAAGAAAAACTTTTGAGACGGGGAGGCTACAACCTCGCGTAGCATGGGATCAAATTTATATACGCGCGCTCTAAGGGGTGCCCCCCTCTCGGTCCCAACCGGAAACACCCATGCCCCCTGACCGGATGACTGGCTTTAATCCAGGGCCATGGAACCCTCATCCCGGCCCCTCTGTTTGGTGTGTACACGGAAAGAGGTTATCAACTTACTAAACCATATTCTTTACAGAAAACATGTGGCAGCACGAAAGGGGGAAGAACGGTAACGTGGCTCAGTCCACGTTAACGTCGGAGTTTATCAGATGACGTAAGACTGGCATGCTACAACAATACCATCTTACTACCTTTCATGTCACTACATGATCAGGTCATCTCTCAACAAAGATCACGATAACTTCGATACACACGGTAAGTTGCCTTGCATGCAACATAATACTCACCGATGCTCCTATGCCATGCACAAACCATTCAAGCAAACATGCAAAACACCCATCATATCAAAGGTCCAAACATGCTTTCCTGGTTCGAAGAAGTCGGAGTCTAGCTCGGCGAAGTTCGCGGCTCCGTCACCTCTTCCGGAACCTACGGTATAACGAAACCGTATACTAACGTGAACATCGACGCGTGCATAAAAATTGCTCCAAAAAATTTCCAAATAAATACTATAAAAAACTAGACAAAAATACAAGACTGCCAGAAAAAGAATCAATCAAAAATCATCTTTTATTAAAAAGTTATAAGGGTTTTAGTACAGGTACTGATCTGTGATGAAACAGAAAAGAACCAGGGACTTGTTTGAAAAACCAGAAAACAGTTCGGAAAAAATGCCCCAGCCCAAAGGGAAAGCGCGTTTGCCCGAAGGCGCCATCAGAAAATGCTTCGAGGGGGGGAGAAGGAAGAGAGGCTGACGGGGGGTCCCACCCATCAGGTTTAAAAACTCCAAAGGGGCTCGCCGGCGCCCGAAGGCTGCGGTAGTCGCCGGCGTTGAACCACGGCGAGGCAGAGAGATCGGAGGGTACCAAGAGGTTCAGGGTGTTCTTCCGCGTCGGTGGGTGGTGGACTTGGTCGTTGGAGAGCACCACGTCGACGGCGACACTTTCTCCGGCGGACGGTGGTTCGGGCGATGGTGGAGTATTCCGGTGGGCGCTGCAACCTCCAAATTGAAGCGCGGGTCAGAAGAGTGGATGCATTAGGAAGCTACTGGCAAGAGCTGAGAGGTAGAGGTGCACGCACGGGGGTGAATCGAGCTGGACCCCGTGGCGGATCGAGGCGGCCGGAGTTGGGGAAGAAGGCTCCCTCGGGGCTCTTCCAGTGGCTTGGCATGGTATTGGTGGAGTGCAGAGGTGGTGTGGGTTCGAGTTCGAGCTCGGTGCCTCCTTTTATAGGCGATCCGAGGGGGTGCCGTGAACGGGATAGCTCCGGCGAGCGATTACGGCGAGGCAGTGGTTGGGCACGGGGTTTAAGCGGCTAGGCACCATCAGGGAGGATCACTGGTGCCGTTCCCCCGCTAAACCTTGGTCGGGCTTGGCGTAATGCGCCGATCCTCGACGGGGCGGCCGTACGGGCACGACGGCGGCAGAGGTACACGGGTGAGTGGATGGCCACGCGGCGGCCTCCGGTGGCTTGGGCGGCGCTGGACGGCGCCGACCAACGCTGCGCCTCTCTCTGGCAGTCGCAAAGCCGCTGCTGCCGTCGCTCACGGGGTGGCGCACCTCCTCCTGCTCGTCGCCGACGCCTGCTAGCCTCCAGACGATTGTGCGGCGCAGGGATAAGAAGGAGGGAACAGGGAGCAAGGCGCCACCGTGGTACTGGCGAGATCGAGAACGAGCTCTGAAGAAAACGACAGTGGTTTACTGAAACTGTTTACTGAACTTCTGAACATTGAAAGAAACAGTGCCCATCAGGTGTTCGACGAAATGATTTGGCATGAAGAAATTTTTTTCTGGAGCTAGGACATGGTGAGGTCACCTCTCAATGCACCCAGAGGCTGCCTGAATTTACTCAGATTTTTAGGAGGAGAAAACAATTGAATTTCATCAAATTTGGCAAATATGGCCCAAACTTGCAGCAAGCACAATTTGAAATATTTGAATTGGAGACCAGTGGATCTTCATGGATCTTGGTTGAGGGCTCTAAGGACTAGCTAGGGAAATTGGTTTGGAGGCAAAACTCAAAGTAGAAAGGGTAGCTCCTTTGTAAATCTCCAAGTGCTAAAGTAGGAGGCAGAATTTTTTTTTTATGAGAAATAAATGAAAGAAAATTTTATGGGGAGGTTCAAACTGCTGGATTTGAAGTATATCATGATCCAAAGATGGGGAAAGGCTTTTGGGAGGGGATTGCCACTTAGGTCATGGCAAGAGGGATTTTTAAAAGGGGAAAAGATCACTTCAAATGTCATAGGGCTATTTAAAAGATTTTCAAAAAAATATATTTTTTTCAAATGAAAAACCTTTGAGCCAACATGAGATGAAAAACCTCCAAGACCAACAATCAAGTCTAGGATGAAACCAAACAAAACATTTGTCATAAAAAGGAAAATTTTGAGAGGGAGAGTTCTTTAGAAGAAAATTTAAATACCCTCCTCAAACCAAATAAAAGATTTTGATAAAAACCAAAAATAAAATTTTTGGGTGTCACAACACCTACCCCCTTAGGAAAAATCTCGTCCCCGAGAATTTAGCTGATCCTCAAATAGATGTGGGTACTCTGCCAGAAGAAAATCTTCTCTTTCCCATGTAGCTTCATCCTCGGTGTGATTGCTCCACTGAACCTTGAAAATTTTTATCGTTTTTATACGGGTCCTCCTTTCAGACTCTTCCAATATCTTTACTGGTCGCTCTCTGTAGGTGAGATCTGGTTGTACATCAATGTTTTCATGAGATACATGCTTCTCCGGGTTGTTCACACATTTCCTCAACTGTGAGACGTGAAACACGTCGTGGACGTCTGACAGCTCTTTGGGTAGGTCTATCTGGTAGGCTACTGTGCCTCTTCGTGCAACTATACAGAAGGGTCCAATAAATCTCGGGGCTAGCTTCCCCTTAATTTTGAACCGTTGCAGGCCCCTCATAGGAGACACTCGGAGGTATACGTAATCACCGGGTTCAAAGCTGACCTCATGATGTTTTCGATCGTAATAGCTCTTTTGTCGGCTTTGAGCTGTCTTGAGTCTGTCCCTGATCTGTTTAACTTTCTCCTCGGCTTCCTTGAGCATGTCTGGGCCGAAGATACGACTGTCACATGTTTCTGACCAATTTAGTGGGGTTCAACACCTCCGTCCGTACAGTGCTTCAAAAGGTGCCATTTGCAGGCTGGCTTGGTAACTGTTGTTGTAAGCAAACTCGGCATACGGCAAACTTTCTTCCCAACTGGATCCATAGGTGAGCACACAGGCTCTCAGCATGTCCTCTAGGATTTGGTTTACGCGTTCCGTCGGTCCATCAGTCTAAGGGTGGTACGCTGTACTGAAAGCTAGTTGCGTGCCCAGAGCTTGTTGTAGGTGATCCCAAAATTTAGAGACAAATTGAGTGCGTCGGTCGGATATTATAGCCTTTGGGACTCCATGTAGACAAACTATAAGGGAGAGATAAAGCTTGGCTGGCCTTTGAGTGGAGTAGGTCGTCTTCACGGGAATGAAATGTGCTACCTTGGTTAGCCTATCTGTGATGACCCATATGGCATCATTTCTGCGTTGCGATCGAGGTAGACCGACGATGAAGTCCATTCCAATTTCATCCCATTTCCACTCAGGTATCCGGTTTGGCTGTAGTAGCCCTGCTGGCTTTTGATGCTCGGCTTTTATGCGCTGACATGAATCGCAACAAGCAATAAATGCGGCTATATCCCTTTTCATACCGTGCCACCAAAATCTTTCCTGAATGTCTTTGTACATTTTGGTTCCTCCAGGGTGGATCGAGTATGGAGCGGTGTGGCTTTCGGTTAGGATTTGTTGCTTGAGTTCCTCAATGTTTGGTACGCAAAGCCTGTCCCCGTACCATAATATTCCTTCATTGTCTGTGACGAACTCTGAAGCCTTGCCAAGGCTCATCTTCCTGTTTATACCTTCGATGCTGGGAAGTCCATGCTGAGCCTTCTTAATTTGTTCCATTAGGGTGGGATGTATCTCCAGATTTGATACGTTGCCCTCAGAGACTAACACCAAGTTGAGCCTAGCGAACTCCTGTTGAAACTCAGGCCTCAAGTTTTGTGGACCGTCGTTGCCCGGGCTGGGGTTCCGACTAAGAGCATCTGCCACTACATTTGCTTTCCCTGGATGGTAGTGAATGCCGATATCATAGTCCTTGACCAATTCCAACCAGCGTCGTTGGCGTAAATTCAGCTCTGGTTGTGTGAAAATATATTTAAGGCTCTTATGGTCCGTATATATTTCACAACGATTCCCAACAGAAAGTGCCTCCACTCCTTGAGTGCATGGATGACCGCTGCTAGCTCCAAGTCATGAGTTGGATAATTTTCCTCATGCTTCCGTAGTTGCATGGAAGCATACGCGACAACTTTGCCATCCTGCATCAGCACGCACCCGAGGCCCTTTCGGGATGCGTCACAATACACTTCAAAACTCTTGTGTATGTCTGGCACGATCAAAACTGGTGTTGTTGTTAGTTTCTTCTTGAGTTCTTGGAAGCTCTTCTCGCACGCTTCCGTCCATACAAACTTCTTGTCTTTCTTGAGCAACTGTGTCATTGGTTTTGCCACAGTGGAGAATCCTTCAATAAATCTTCTGTAATATCCGACCATTCCCAGGAAATTCCGCACATCTGTCACGTTGGCTGGTGGTTTCCAGTCAAGTATGGCTTTGACTTTTTCTGGGTCTACGGCCATGCCTTCTTGGGTTAATATATGGCCTAGGAAACCAACTTGCCTTAGCCAAAATTCACACTTGCTAAATTTGGCGTACAATTGATGTTTCCTTAATTCTCCCAATACAATTCTGAGATGTTCAGCATGTTCTTCTGGTGTCCTTTGAATACACCAGAATGTCGTCAATGAACACCACAACAAATTTGTCCATGAATTTCATAAACACTTTGTTCATGAGGTGGACGAAATATGCGGGGGCGTTCGTCAGTCCAAACGGCATTACTGTGAACTCATATAATCCATATCTGGAGGTGAATGATGTCTTAGGGATATCTTCTATCCGTACTTTCAATTGATGATATCCCGATCTCAAATCAATTTTTTAGAACACCTTGGCTTGCGCGAGCTGGTCAAACAAGTCATTTATCTGTGGCATCGGATATTTGTTTTTGATGGTGACCATATTGAGAGCTCGATAGTCTATACACAACCTCAGTGTCCCATCCTTTTTCTTGGCGAATAATACTGGTGAACCCCATGGTGAGGAGCTGGCTCGAATAAATCCTTTGTCCAGTAATTCCTTTATTTGCTTTTTCAATTCTACCAACTCCGAGGGTGCCATTCTATAAGGTTTCTTATAGATGGGAGTGGTGCCAGGTGCTAGTTCAATGCTGAACTCTATCTCTCGGTCTGGTGGCATGCCTGGTAGTTCTTCAGGAAATACGTCTCGAAACTCGCACACCACTGGAACTTTTCTCAATTCTGAAATGTCTACTTTGTTCAACTTTGGTTGCCGTGACCGTGGTCGCTCTTGAGCTGTAACTTTTATTGTCTTGCCGTGATGATGAGTGAGGATTACAGTCCGATTGAAACAGTCAATAAATCCTTTGTTGGTGGTCAACCAGTCCATCCCTAGGATGACATCCAGTCCTTTATTTTCCAACATGATAAGATTAGCCTGAAACTTTAGTCCTTCGAATTCAATAATCACTCCTTGGCAGTAACTCTGAGTGATCTGCTTATTTCCGGGGGACTTGATGATCATAGATTTTTCCAAAGGAAGTATCGGAAAACCATGTTGCAAAACAAAACTCTTCGAAATGAATGAGTGAGAAGCTCCAGAATCAAACAAAACCGTGCCAGGTACCGTGTTGACAGGAAACGTACCGAGTATGATGTCTGGGGCATTCTGTGCTTCTTCTCTGGTCACATGGTTCAGGTGACCCTTCCTGTGGTTGTTGCTGGGATTGAAATTGTTGCGCTTGGGGGCTGGATTATTCCCACCATTGTTCGGCTTGGGGGCCGAGTTCCTTGGCTTTGGGCACTGTTTGGCATAGTGCCCTTCTTCACCACAAGCATAACAAGTGACCCCTGGACGGTATGTAAAGTCCTTGTCCCTCGAATGAAACTGACTGGTTGGCCTTAGAGCAGTAGTCGTGGATTTCCTCGCTTCATTCCTCTGAACATCAGTCTTGCTTCGGTTGTTGCGAACAAGAGTCGTCTTGTCCCTCTTTCGCTTACGAATATCCTCCAGACTGCGGCACTCATTCTCCAAAGTAATGGCCTTGTCAACCAGAGTTTTGAAATTTGGGAAAGTGTGTACGACCAGTTGGCATCTTAGCGCTGGTGCCAGGCCGTCCAAGAATTTTTCCATCCTCTTGTTCTCAGTCATATGCTCGTCGTAGGCATAACGAGATAGCTGGGTAAACTGACCGTTGTATTCCGTCACTGTCATGCCTCTCTGCTTGAGGTCATCAAATTCTCTTTTCTTGATTTTTATGATGCTCCTGGGGATGTGTGCCCCACGAAAACCTTCCTTAAACTCCTCCCAGGTGATGTTATGTTCACTGGGATGCATGTGTAGGAAGTTCTCCCACCATGCTGCAGCTGCTCCAGTGAGGTAGTGAGGTGCATAAAGCACCTTCTCATGATCGGAACATTGAGCAATAATCAACTTTCTTTCGATGTCTCGAAGCCAATCATCGGCTTCAAGCGGCCTATCAGTGTGAGCAAACATTGGAGGGCGTGTCTTTTGCAGTTCAGAAAACTTGGAGTGCGGTTGGTATGGCTCACGGTGATTCCCCATATTGATGACGTGATTCATCATTTCTTGGTGTTGCTGTTGGCTTTGTTCGAAAAGGTGGCACACTTGAGATAAGGCTACCTCGCTGTCTTGTTGACTAGACTATCCCTGAGTGAAGTTGTTGCTTGTCTGTGTCCCATAAACTTCTTCTGGTTGATTGGGCATGGAACGAGTCCACGGACGAGACATTTTCCACTCTGGGGTATTATTTTGCAAAGCTCATGAGAAGAACTGTGTGGCACGAGGAAAATCTTGCAAAGGCAAAAATTTAAAAGACCTCAAGATTTTTCAAGAAAACATTTGACTGCGCACGGAGAAGGACTGCTTAGCACATATCTTACACGCGATACGCAAACACACGATACAACACTCAGGATGTGTGTACACACTCCTGACATGTTATTAAGGCTAGCACACTACTCCGGGATCCTACATGACGCGCACACAAATACTACAAACTTAAGTACATATAAAACATATCATACATGCAGGCACAACGCGCGGCGACTAGGCGCACTCAGTCGGAGATGGTGAAGACGTCCTTCCCCTTGCCGAGGGTAAGACCCAGCGGTGCAGGAGACTCAACCTCCACCTCCTCCCTAATAGGCTCCAGGCGTGTAGCACTGCGCTGAGGTGACGGCGCGGGTGCGACAGGCGGTAGTGCGGGTGCGGCAGGCGGTGCAGCTCTGACTGGAGTAGGAGCAATGACCTGGCCGAACTCCTCAGTGGTAGGCAGACGACGAGCAGTGGCCAAAATGGCAGGTGAATAGGACGCTGTGGACGAGACGAACGTCAGTGGCGGTGCCATGTGGGGAAGCTCCTTCCTGCTGGCAGAACCGCCCCGAACTAAGTCCATGCGGGCAGCCACAAGATCGTCCACGAGGTTGTCGAAATCTTCCTCCAGAGCTTTGAGATACTCAACAAGCATCTTGATAGCTTCATCTCGCTCTCCCCTATGGCAGGCGAATGCATAGTGACAAGTATATGGCACATGGCATGGGAGGTAGCGGTAGCGACGAGTCTTCATCGAAGGAAGAATGTCCCGAAGGCGAGCGATCGCCTCACGGGCAGCCATCTGCATGGCATGCCTCTCCGTAGGCATGGCCCTTCCCACAAAACGGAAGTGACGAGACGCAGAACGTCCTCCCTTGAATTGCACCATGGCCTGGTGCATAGACACGTCGTCGCTGAGCTTGTGCTGGTAAAGCATGCACTCCGGACGAGTCGCTGGCCCGATCGCGAGCTTGGTGATGGAGACGAGGAGTTTGACAAACCCCTCGGGCACATTAGTGAACACCCGAGTCTCGCAGTTGCTGCCAGCCATCTACAAAAGTAGGCAAAAATTCTGAGTAGTCATATCATAAATTTATGATGACCAACAGAAAATAGCTGCATTTGCAAAATGCTGAAAAAGCACTAAAGACGCTAATAACCGATTAGCGATCGCACCTAGTGGCTTCCTATAGTCAGCCTGGCTCTGGTACCAAGCTTGTCACGACCGGTTTTCCAATAAAAATATTTATTGAGAAATCGATCCCTTTTACGGACCAGTAGAGAAGAATCCTTCTCACTGGTAGACAAAATCTTGATCACAGAAGAAAAAACCAGGAGTACTAAATATAATACAAGGTTGAGCGGAGACTGCCCAACAATTTATTACAAGCACGCCAATAATACATAAAGGCGGATAGGGTGGCATAACTACTAACTCACGATAAAAACGGTGGTGGATATATCACAGTGAAGCGGTTGACATGACTCCAGAAACTAACAGCTCTTCGAGCGTCGGAGTGAGGCTCGAGGATACTTATTGTGGGTGGCGGAAGCATATATAATACAAGTGACCAATATCCAGGATCACACGGGACTGACTGGGATTCCTCTAGGCGTCGGACTCACTATCAAACTCTTCATCCATGAGATCGCCTTCGTCAACATCTGGCCAAATCAACAAGCCAGGTGAGTACTATGAAAGTACTCGCAAGACAGTTCGGACATAAGATATAACAAATGTAAACATGATGCATATGAACAGATTAATAGAGCGCACTCAAACAACGAGATGGCAATGCATGGGAAATAAAAGGGAAGTCGGGCGGTAGTCCTCCCGAAATCCCAAAGTAATACTGAAGGCCAATCGAGTGTCTGAATGACTCCTCGAAAGGATACAAATGAAATAACAATGCCGCAGTCGGGCGTCAAGGCGACACCACATAAAGGGCTTATAATGGAAAGATAAATAACAGTGCGTGCCACAGTCGGATGTCTGAAGCGACATCACATAAAGGGCTTATATCAAAAGTAAATAACGGGCGTGCCACAGTCGGACGTCTGAGCGACATCACATAAAGGGCTTATATTGAAAGTAAAAGACAAGAGTGCCACAGTCGGACGTCTGAGCGACATCACATAAAGGGCTTATATCAAAAGTAAATAACGGGCGTGCCTCAGTCGGACGTCTGAGCGACATCACATAAAGGGCTTATATTGAAGGTAAAAGACAAGAGTGCCACAGTCGGACGTCTGAGCGACATCACATAAAGGGCTTATATTTCACAACTTAATAATTCAGTAGCTCATGAATTTAATTCATTTCAAGGGAATATTCAAGTACGAGATAAACAAAAGGTTAGTCCATCCACAGGAATAACAATTCAACGGGTATACTACTCAAGCTTGTTCACCGGGGATTTACCACGAGGACTGACATAGATATGGATATACTGGCCATGATCCTTGACCATGGACACGAGGATTCGGAAGGGTTTGACTCTGTAGAGTTTGTACTATTTAACCACAGCCAACGGATTTCAGTAGTCACAAGGAACTAGTTCCGTTTATGGTGTTTTAGGAGAAACACATCTAACCAGTACACACCCATTCAACATTCCGAAGCCAGGAATCACCCTCGGCAACGTTCAAGAAAAACTTTTGAGACGGGGAGGCTACAACCTCGCCTAGCATGGGATCAAATTTATATACGCGCGCTCTAAGGGGTGCCCCCCTCTCGGTCCCAACCGGAAACACCCATGCCCCCTGACCGGATGACTGGCTTTAATCCAGGGCCATGGAACCCTCATCCCGGCCCCTCTGTTTGGTGTGTACACGGAAAGAGGTTATCAACTTACTAAACCGTATTCTTTGCAGAAAACATGTGGCAGCACGAAAGGGGGAAGAACGGTAACGTGGCTCAGTCCACGTTAACGTCGGAGTTTATCAGATGACGTAAGACTAGCATGCTACAACAATACCATCTTACTACCTTTCATGTCACTACATGATCAGTTCATCTCTCAACAAAGATCACGATAACTTCAAAACACACGGTCAGTTGCCTTGCATGCAATGTAATACTCACCGATGCTCCTATGCCATGCACAAACCATTCAAGCAAACATGCAAAACACCCATCTTATCAAAGGTTCAAACATGCTTGCCTGGTTCGGAGAAGTCGGAGTCTAGCTCGGCGAAGTTCCCGGCTCCGTCACCTCTTCCGGAACCGGTATAACGAAACCGTATACTAACGTGAACATCGACGCGTGCATAAAAATTGCTCCAAAATTTTCCAAATAAATACTATAAAAAACTAGACAAAAATACAAGTCTGTCAGAAAAAGAATCAATCAAAAATCATCTTTTATTAAAAAGTTATAAGGGTTTTAGTCCAGGGACTGATCTGTGATGAAACAGAAAAGAACCAGGGACTTGTTTGAAAAACCAGAAAACGGTTCGGAAAGAAATGCGCCAGCCCAAAGGGAAAGCGCATTTGCCCGATGGCGCCATTAGAAAACGGTTCGAGGGGGGAGAAGGAAGAGAGGCTGACGGGGGGTCCCACCCGTCAGGTTTAAAAACTCCAAAGGGGCTCGCCGGCGCCCGAAGGCTTCGGTGGTCGCCGGCGTTGAACCACGGCGAGGCAGAGAGATCGGAGGGTACCAAGAGGTTCAAGGTGTTCTTCCGCGTCGGTGGGTGGTGGACTTGGTCGTCAGAGAGCACCACGTCGACGGCGACACTTTCTCCTGCGGACGGTGGTTCGGGCGATGGTGGAGTACTCCGGTGGGCGCTGCAACCTCCAAATTGAAGCACGGGTCAGAAGAGTGGATGCATTAGGAAGCTACTGGCAAGAGCTGAGAGGTAGAGGTGCACGCACGGGGGTGAATCGAGCTGGACCCCGTGGCGGGTCGAGGCGGCCGGAGTTGGGGAAGAAGGCTCCCTTGGGGCTCTTCCAGTGGCTTGGCGTGGTATTGGTGGAGTGCAGAGGTGGTGTGGGTTCGAGTTCGAGCTCGGGGCCTCCTTTTATAGGCGATCCGAGGGGGTGGCCGTGAACGGGATAGCTCCGGCGAGCGATTTACGGCGAGGCAGTGGTTGGGCAGGGGGTTTAAGCGGCTAGGCACCATCAGGAAGGATCACTGGTGCCGTTCCCCTGCTAAACCTTGGTCGGGCTTGGCGTAATGCGCCGATCCTCGACGGGGCGGCCGTACGGGCACGGCGGCGGGAGAGAGCGCGCTCCGCGCCTAGCAGTTCACGACGACAGATGGCAGCGTGCACGGGTGAGTGGATGGCCACGCGGCGGCCTCCGGTGGCTTGGGCGGTGCTGGACGGCGCCGTCCAACGCTGCGCGTCTCTCTGGCAGCCGCAAAGCCGCTGCTGTCGTCGCTCACGGGGTGGCGCACCTCCTCCTGCTCGTCGCCGACGCCCGGTAGCCTCCAGACGATCGTGCGGTGCAGGGATAAGAAGGAGGGAACAGGGAGCAAGGCGCCACCATGGTACTGGCGAGATCGAGAACGAGCTCTGAAGAAAACTTCAGTGGTTTACTGAAACTATTTACTGAACTTGTGAACATTGACAGAAACAGTGCCCATCAGGTGTTCGACGAAATGATTTGGCATGAAGAAATTTTTTTCTGGAGCTGGGACTTGGTGAGGTGACCTCTCAATGCACCCAGAGGCTGCCTGAATTTACTCATATTTTTAGGAGGAGAAAACAATTGAATTTCATCACATTTGGCAAATATGGTCCAAACTTGCAGCAAGCACAATTTGAAATATTTGAACTTGAGACCAGTGGATCTTCATGGATCTTGGTTGAGGGCTCTAAGGACTAGCTAGGGAAATTGGTTTGGAGGCAAAACTCAAAGTAGAAAGGGTAGCTCCTTTGTAAATCTCCAAGAGCTAAAGTAGGAGGCAGAAAAAAAATTTGATGAGAAATAAATGAAAGAAAATTTTATGGGGAGGTTCAAACTGCTGGATTTGAAGTATATCATGATCCAAAGATGGGGAAAGGCTTTTGGGAGGGGATTTCCACTTAGGTCATGGCAAGAGGGATTTTTAAAAGGGGAAAAGATCACTTCAAATGTCATAGGGCTATTTAAAAGATTTTCAAAAAAATATATTTTTTTAAATGAAAAACCTTTGAGCCAACATGAGATGAAAAATCTCCAAGACCAACAATCAAGTCTAGGATGAAACCAAACAAAACATTTGTCATAAAAAGGAAATTTTTGAGAGGGAGAGTTCTTTAGAAGAAAATTTAAATACCCTCCTCAAACCAAATAAAAGATTTTGATAAAAACCAAAAATAAAATTTTTGGGTGTCACAACCAGATGGGTGCCTGATGGGGGAAACTCCAGCCAGCAGGTCGAAGTCTGATACTTGCGACCCTCTCTCCTACTTTGGGCTGCAGAGCATGGCGGCACATATCAGGGTATGGTGCATGCAGAGACGCATGGTACGTTGTGTACACACAGTTTTGCCTGATGAACGAAACCGCGCTGCCATCATGATCCTTGCCGTCGGTTATCTCCTGGTTAATCGGATAATTCAGTCCGACAAACAGAGAGCGTGTACCAAGGCTACTTACCAGCCTCCAGTCAAAAATTCCTAAAGGCCCAGAGAAGCTGGGATCCTCCTCAAAGACCTTGCAGTGACTGTGATTGTATTCCGCGAAACAACACGTCCGGTACGTGCGAACGATCATCAATCTTTCACCGTCGTCTGATTGAGCCAGGAACCACCTGCAACTGCCATGCCACTTTTCTTTGAAAGGTTCTAGGATTAGGAAGGGTAGGGACACCAGGCTGCCTACAACATCATATCAAGTTGGAGTCAAATAAAAAAGGGCTCTTGATTTAGTCAATCTTAAGAACAGCATGTTATGAGCATGAATATTTTTTCAGCAAATGTTGACACTAATATAAGCAAGCCATCATGATATCATAGGAAAGTAACATACTGCTGTAACAGCCGTTTGTAGCGATGACTGGAGTAGGCCAGCAATACGTCCAGCCATAGAAGGAGTCGGCAGCGTAAATGAAGCCCTTCTGTTCAATGGCATCAGAGAACCATGGAGGATGTATGATCCTACGATGGACGTGCAGATGTATCCACTTACCGCAGTGACCTGTCAGATAGGCGAGACCGCGGTTAATACTTAAATAGTATAGCCAACTGTTGACTATAAGAAAATGCCATGTCATCTGTAGCCAACATGTATAACAATGGATACTCAAAAACTAATTCTTGAAGATCATTTCTTGCAAAGCACAATAAGAGTTATTTCTTCACAAGTTTTGGATGCAGGTTGAACAGTTGAACGCTTTTGTTTGCAAAAGATACTTTTTTATCTATTTCACCCGGATGTTTGTGAGCTCTAGAGATGAAATAATATCCGAACAAACCTATCGATACCCGTTACACATGAGATGACCCCCACATCCTTTGCCAAAATAAACAACTCCCCAATCAATGCATTTCACTCTTCCGTGCAACGCATGGGCACCTTACTATAGATTAGTACGACCAAAAATTGAACTAACATTATACATAGTACGATAAATGATGATGCATGTCACCTAAAATTATATCATTGAAAACTATGTTCAAATACGAATCCAACGATATTGTTTTTGTTGACATGCACTAACATTTTGTTAGTTAAATCTTCAGTCAAATTCAATGGGGGGTAAACCACGACCGATGTAGTACTAGTGTAGAGGGCGGCGCTGCACGGGAGTCTCGCCCCGCTCGTGGCGCGGCAGTAAAGCCGTCATATCACAAAACCCAACCACTCCCAGTAATAAGTGGCCTGGTAAAATAAACGGACAAGCAACCATCACATCCCTCCGTCTTTTTTGCATTTCATCTCTCTGCATTTACTTTCTCTGGTTCATCTCGCACACTCGATCCATAGGTACTACTCCTAGTATCCCTAGCTACTACTCCTAGGGCCAGTTCTTTTGGCGGCATCCCCAGCTTTTCCCATAAGACTAGTCACAGTGGAGAGTAACATTAAGGCGCCTCAATCATTTATTTGGGCTTCTAAACTACTACTAGTAGTACCTTCATCCTGGTTTATTCCTCACCATTGTAATTTGTGCTAAATTTTGACCAAAGATTTAACTGATAAAATATTAGTGCATGTGACATGCACTAACATTTCATTAGTTAAATTTATGATCAAAATTTGACACAGATTACAATGGGGACCAATAAACCAGGACGGAGGTAGTAGTTATGGGATTACTAATCTAGAAGCCTAAAAGAATTGGCCCCTGGTACTCCTACTAGTAGTAGTACTCAAGTTGGAATTCCAATTGCACGGCACAACTTGTTAGGCAAAAAATTCGATACAGGGTGTAGGAAGCGGTTTGGGAATTTGCATGCCTTTCCAACCAGTGAGATACTCCGTACAAAGTACGACAGAGAAATAACCACAGAGAAGGAAGCTAAAAGTAAACAATCAAACGAGCATTTTTGCATTTGTTTTGCATTGAATCGTTTCACAAGCTTGACTAGTGTTGTTTTTCTACTTTTACAAAAACCGCATCGTAATGTTAAAACGTGCATTTGCACGTACATAAGTAATAGTAGTACTCCCTCCGTCTACGTGTATAAGTCTTCCCTCCTTCTTGGTGCAACATCCCAAATTTTCAATTTGGAATGTTATACATAGATCATCATTGCATAGCATATTTTATTGCATTTTGGCAAATCCTCGATAAATCCTAAGCAACTCAAGGACCCTCGGAGAGAGTTGGGGATTTAACCGGTTTTTCATATTTGATTTTTATCAAATAATAAAACGAGGATTTTGGTTTTAATTATTTTTCTCTCCGAAAAATATTTCATATTAAAATAAATGAGAGGAGAAAATATGACTTCTCCAAAACAATTGAAATATTGGAGGAAAAATATTAAAATCATATATTGGATTTTATTCGGATTTTATTTGCTATTTTACTTGCATTAAAAAATTGCACGTTTTCAAAACTGCATTTTTGTGTCAAAAAAATGTTCACCTTGTTCTAATTATTTTAATTAGACGGGGAAAAATTGTTTTATCATTTTTGGATTTTTCTTTATTTTTCTGCGATTTTTTTATTTCGGCGGAATATTATTTTAAAAAAAACCCACCGCGCCCGACCGGGCCGAAGCCCAGCCGAGCCGGCCGGCCCATCCCGCGCATGCCTGCGCCGCCGCCCGAGTCCGAGGCGAGCACGCCATCGCCGCCGCCTTGCCCCCTCCTCCAAGCAGCCCCCCTCTCTTATATACCCGCCGCCGCCGCCCCCTCCCTCACCCCGAGCCCCGCCCCCAAGCCGCCGCCGCCGGAGCCCGCTGCGCCGCGCCCGAGGAGCCGCCGCCCCGCTCGCCGCACGCCGCCGCCGACGCCGCCCCGAGCCGCCGCCCGAGCCCCGCCACCCCGCCGCCCGAGCCCCAAGCCGCCCCGCCGGAGCCCGTCCCGACGAGGTATCGAGCCGCCGCCGCCCTTGCCGGTTTTCTTAAAAAACCGTTCGTTTTTTTCTCTAAACCCTAGATCGGTTTATTTTTCTTTGGTTTTATTATTTGGTGAACGTTCACCGACCCGTTCGTTAAAACGAACGTGTTCGTCGGATTTTCGCTGTTAACGAACGTCCGTTCTTTAACCATTCGTCGGTTTTTCTTTTTCGTCGGATTTTTCCGCGATTTTCCAGATCTTGATTTTAGATCAGATCTTCGTTTCCGTTTAACTTTTCGCTCGTTTATCGGAATCAGGCGATTCAAGCGCCTAGAGTTTCGTCTCAAAATTCTCTTTCCGTTTAAGCTACTCTAACAAGTTTTTGCTACTGTAAAATTTGACCTAGATCCAGATTAGTAAACGAAGCTTGTTTCTTTCGCCGTTTGACTTTCGTTGCTTCGTTCGATTTGATTCTTTTTGCAAACCGGAGTTCTTAAGTTGAACTTTCTGGTTGGATCTTTTACTTGAGTTTTACCTGTGCATTAGATGAGTACTTATTGTTTGCTTGTTTGTTTGCGATAGAGTACCCGGAGTGCGCCGCTTGTTACTTCGAATCTCTAGGTTTCGCGGATCATCAGCAAGGCAAGTAACACTTTGATCATACTTTTTCATACCCAGTTTTATTGCATTAGATCAAGCCTCAAGCATTGCATGATTAGGACCTAATTAAATTGTGGGTATTGGGAAGTAGTTGAGGTAGTACCTATTACCTGTTTTATTATCAAACCCTTGGGAGTTACTTCTACGTTGCTATTATATTGCTATGCTATGCTCGTAGACGTGGATTGGTTTTGAGAGTATTCATGACAGATGTGAGATTGTTAATTAATGGTTTACTTAAGGTGGCAACTAAAACTCACATCTGGGTGGATTGAGGTACCTGGGTATTCCAGGATTGCCTGTTTTTCTTTTGGACCGCCACCCAGGTTCAAAGGGATCATGAGATTATTCATGCTAGAAACTTCCTTGTGCAGCCGCAAGCTATTATGGGCTCTAGCATAGTTGATTAAGTTGTGTGAGCTCTTGAAGAGGTAGACTAGCAGATGTAGGGGATGTAGGTGGTACGGTCTACCCAGAGTAGAGAGTTAACGCTTCTGAAAGACTGTGTCTCGGTCATCCGTTTCTCAAACATCATGCAGTGCGAGAATCAAGCGGAGGCGATCGAGTCTTGTGGGGAAAAGTGCACAAACCTCTGCAGAGTGTATAAACTAATCATGGTTAGTCGTGTCCCCGGTTATGGACATCTTGAGTATCTAGTACTTGGATTATCATGTGAATCTCATCATGTTATTTTAATTAATCTTGTTGGGTTAATGATGATACTTAATTGGGATTGAGATGCTGTCAACCATCTCAATGTTTAACAACCACCATGATAGTTAAATAAAATTTATTCCTTTGCAGTAGGGAAAAATTGGCTTTTCGCAAAACTGTAACCATAGAGCTTTCCACCAGCCATATCTGCATGTAGTATAGCATTATCATGTTCATTATTCTCTATGTGTTACTTTGCCAGCATATTCCATGTGCTGACCCGTTTTCGGGCTGCAACGTTTCATGTTGCAGACTTTTCAGACGACGAGTAAGGTGCCTTAGGTCGTGGTCTTATACTCAGTGATGCCGTTGGAGTTGATGGACTCACTTATCTTCCAAGCCTTCCGCTGTTATCGTATTTAGATGGCCTTAAGCCATATTTATCATACTTATTCTCTTTGAGGTATTCGATGTAATAAGTGTGTGATTGCTACTCTGTTATAAATCCTCCATTTGTACTGTGTGTGTCAGCATTACTGATCCAGGGATGACACTGGTGCACAGCAGCACAGACTGCTTGAGGTCTGGTCGCTACAAAGGTGGTATCAGAGCACACGCTGAATGTAGGACACGACCACAAAGCTTAAACCCTAGAACACTTCTCTCTTCTCATTTCTGACCCCTCTCCGCCTTCTACTCTTTTAGGAATGGCGGATGCAAGGAGCAAGTTCATGCAACCAGATGAAGACACGCCTTTTGGACGTCACTTGAAGGAAGTCACTAAGTACTTGAACATAGGAATACCAAGCATCACCGGAACCTACAACGCCATATTACCTGAAGAGGAGAGCTGGAAGATTCAAGTTCAAGTTCCAGGAAGGACGTTTGCGCCAGTCACTGAGCCTATAAAATTGGCTTTTGAAGCACCAACCTGGAGTTTAGGGAAGAGCATGGCAGCCCACATCGCCATGGGACGCATTGGAGAAGTCTACTACAGGGAGCTTAAGGATACTATTTATCAGATTTGTGGATGCCGAGACGAGCAATGGGAGATGATTAGCACCAAGAAGGATGGATCAATTGCAGCTTTCATCCAGGAGCAAAACCAACACATTCGTCGCCAGGAGAACCAGATGTGCTCCGACAAGATAGATCTGAAGAAGGCATTGACGAAGATCAAGGAGCTGGAGGAAGAACTCAAGGCTACACGCGAGGATTATTTGGAGGAAATCGTCGCGCTAGTAGGGAAGAATGACGACCTGGAGAAGAAGATTGGAGTATTCATGGGAAATCCAATGCCAAAAGCAGAAGATGATGAATGCACTTGCCCGGATAACTACATCATCATCGACGACACCGACTCGAACCCCAGTGAAGATGACTTTGTTGATGAAGCTGGAGCAGATATCATGGAGTCTTCAACTGATCAGAATTTCTAGTAGACCACCACATCAGTAGTAGTTTTCCCCCATTTATATAGTATAGTTCAAGCACTTTTGTAACGCTAGTTAGATCGATTGTATGCCTTGTTTGGATTGATTGAGTGATATTGATTGTGTTTGACTCATGAGCATATGGGTAGTGTTTTCTCTCTAGACCCAATTCTATTCTAAACTCTCATCTTTTCTAGCCTATCAGATGCCTCCGAGACACGACACCGGATTTGTTTTCCCACCGGAGATCACTCAGTTGATTCAGCAACAGAATGCCCTGATGCAAGTGTTAGTACAGAACCAAGGCAACAACAACAACAATAACAACAACAACAACAACAACCCACCACCACCACCTGTTGATCATTTAGCCCGTTTCTTCAGGCTGAATCCGCCGGTGTTTTCCAGCAGCACCGAGCCGATTGTTGCAGATGATTGGCTCCGCAAAGTTGGGAGAGAGTTGGCCACTGCAGGATGCACAGATGCGGAAAGTGTGCGTTTTGCCGCACATCAGCTTGATGGACCCGCAGCATCATGGTGGGAGAATTACACAGCCACACACCCTATTGACACTGTCACATGGGACCAGTTTCAGCAAGCTTTCCGTACAGCCCATGTTTCAGCAGGAGCTATGGCTATGAAGAAGCGTGAGTTTCGCAACCTACGCCAAGGAGGACGCACCGTAGGCTAGTATGTGGAGGATTTCAGTAAGTTAGCACGTTATGCACCAGATGACGTTGCTACAGATGCAGCCAAGCAGGAGAAGTTTCTCGAAGGATTGAATGATGAGCTGAGCATGCAGCTAATGGTAGCAACCTTCAACAACTACCAGGAGTTGGTAGATAGAGCACTCATGATTGAAGGGAAGCAGCAGCAGATTGAAAACCGTAAAAGGAAGTATGGACAAGGGAAGTAAAATTCTGGAGCTCAGCAGAAGCCACGTTTTGCCCCGAAATCGGGAGGACAGTTTCAGCATACTCATGGAGGAGGTAGTTCGCACAACCATAATGGCTCCAAGAATGGTAATGGGAATGGAGGAAGCAACGGACAGAACCGTACCAACCCTTCAACCCCAGCTAAGAGAGACCTGAGCCAAGTCACTTGCTTTAAGTGCCAGAAGACTGGACATTATGCCAATGAATGTCCTGAAGCCCAGAATGGAAATGGCAATGGAAGCTCTGGGAAGAAGCCGAATCCTTTCAATAAAGGACATGTGAACCACGTGAGCGTGGAGGAGGTTGAAGCACAGCCTGATGCAGTAATAGGTAAGTTTATGGTTAAGTCATTTACTGCACTCGTTCTTTTTGATACTGGCGCATCGCATTCATACATATGAAGGGGATTTGTGGATAAGTATAAACTGCCAACCCAAGCCCTTAGGTCACCCATGTTAGTAACCTCGCCAGGAGCAGAGTATATGGCTAGTTTATGGTGTGATCGGTTACCATTAAGGATTGGTAACTACCTGTTTCCCTCAGACCTAATAATATTGGAATCGCAAGGATTGGATGTGATATTAGGCATGGATTGGTTATCAAAGTATGGAGGGAACATCGATTGTGCCAGTAAGTCGATTATGCTTACCACCCCAGAAGGAAGAAGGATCAAGTATGTATCCCGGCATGTGCCGAAGAGGACTCAAGTGAATTCCTTATCAGGAGTTGTACAGGAGGAAGTGCCAGTGGTGAAGGATTACCCGGATGTATTTCCAGAAGAGTTGCCAGGCATGCCACCGGATAGAGACATTGAGTTTCTGATTGAACTTTTGCCAGGCACAGGGCCAATATCTAAGAGACCGTACAGGATGCCCGCAAAAGATTTGGAGGAAATTAAGAAGCAGATTAAGGAGTTATTGGATAAAGGCTATATTCGCCCAAGTTCGTCACCTTGGGGATCGCTCGTACTTCTAGTGGAGAAGAAAGATGGATCGTTGAGGATGGTTGTTGATTACCGTGGATTGAATGAAGTGACCATCAAAAACAAGTACCCACTGCCGATGATCAATGATTTGTTTGACCGCTTACAAGGAGCCAAGGTATTTTCCAAGATCGATCTACGATCAGGATACCATCAGTTAAAGATTCGAGAGCAGGATATACCTAAGACGGCTTTTACCACCAGGTATGGGCTGTATGAGTATACCGTTATGTCATTTGGTCTGACTAACGCACCTGCCTATTTCATGAACCTGATGAACAAAGTGTTTACGGAGTTTTTGGATAAGTTCGTCGTGGTGTTCATTGATGATATTTTAGTCTACTCAAAGAATGAAGAAGAGCATAAGGAGCATTTGCGTTTGGTACTTGAGAAGCTCAGAGAACATCAGTTATACGCCAAGTTCAGCAAATGTGAATTTTGGCTGAAGGAAGTTGGATTCCTCGGACACGTTATATCCGGAGAAGGAATAGTAGTAGACCCCGCCAAAGTTGACACAGTAACCAGTTGGGAATCACCCACATCAGTTGGAGAGATCCGGAGTTTCCTTGGACTTGCAGGATACTACCGGAGGTTCATCGAGAATTTCTCAAAGATTGCAAAACCCATGACTGAGCTATTGAAGAAGGACACCAAGTTCAATTGGACTGAGGAATGTGAAGCTAGTTTCCAAGAGTTGAAGAAACGATTGGTTACATCACCAGTGTTGATTCTGCCAGATCAACGCAAGGATTATGAAGTTTATTGTGACGCTTCTCGTCGAGGACTTGGAGCAATGCTTATACAGGAAGGAAGAGTTGTTTCATATGCTTCACGACAACTTAAACCCCATGAGAAGAATTATGCCACGCATGATTTGGAATTAGCAGCCGTAGTGCATGCATTGAAGACATGGAGACATTTTCTAATCGGAAACCATTGTGAGGTGTACACGGATCACAAGAGTTTGAAGTACATTTTCACGCAGAAGGAGTTAAATCTCAGGCAGAGGAGATGGTTGGAGCTTATTAAAGACTATGATATGAGATTGCATTATCACTCGGGGAAGGCTAACGTAGTAGCAGACGCGTTGAGCCGCAAGAGCCATGTCAACACACTCATGACAGGAGAGTTACCCCAGGAGTTAGCCAAGGATCTTCGCGAGCTATGTTTGGAGATAGTTCCAAGAGGCTATTTAGCGACATTGGAGATTCAGTCTACCTTGATGGAAAAGATCAGAGAAGCTCAGAAGACAGACAAGGAGATTGACGAGATAAAGGAAAAGATGAGCAAAGGAAAAGCCAAGGGATTTCGTGAGGATGAGCACGATACCTTATGGTTTGAGGACCGCGTTTATGTGCCCAATGATCCGGAGATCAGGAAGTTGATTTTGCAAGAGGCCCATGATTCACCGTATTCGATTCACCCAGGAAATACCAAGATGTATTTGGATTTGAAGGATACTTTCTGGTGGACCGGAATGAAGAAGGATATTGCGGAGTATGTAGCAGTTTGTGATGTATGTCAGAGAGTGAAGGAAGAACATCAGAAGCCAGCGGGATTGCTACAACCATTGCCGATACCCGAATGGAAGTGGGATAAAATAGGCATGGATTTCATCACGGGATTGCCCAGGACTCGTTCAGGCTATGACTCAATATGGGTTGTAGTCGACCGTTTGACGAAAGTAGCTCATTTCATCCCAGTGAAGACCACTTACACTAGTGCTAAGTTGGCAAAGATATACATGACCAGGATCGTATGTTTGCATGGAGTTCCGAGGACCATTGTATCAGATAGAGGAACCCAGTTTACCTCGAAGTTTTGGAATCAGTTACATGAAACATTGGGAACCAGGCTAGAATTCAGTACAGCCTTTCACCCACAGACAGATGGACAGACCGAGAGAGTCAATCAGATTTTGGAAGACATGTTGAGAGCTTGTGCGCTAGATTATGGATCTAGTTGGGACGAAAATTTGCCATATGCAGAGTTTTCTTACAACAACAGTTATCAAACCAGTTTGAAGATGGCCCCTTTCGAAGCTTTGTACGGAAGGAGGTGCAGAACACCATTGTTATGGGACGAAGTTGGAGACCGTCAGTTGTTTGGACCAGATTTGATTAAGGAGTCTGAACAGAAAGTGATGTTGATTCGCGATAGGCTCAAGGTAGCCCAGTCCAGGCAGAAGAGTTATGCGGATTCTAAACGTAAGGAGACAGTTCACGAAGTCGGAGACAGAGTTTATCTTCGAGTATCACCACTCCGAGGAGTGAAGCGCTTTGGAGTTAAGGGAAAGCTAGCGCCCCGTTTTATCGGACCATACCGAGTTTTGGAACGTATGGGAGAAATTGCCTACAAGCTGGAATTGCCTGAAGGATTAGCAGGAGTTCATGATGTATTTCACGTTTCCTAGTTGAAAAAGTGCCACGCTGAGATGGCTGAGATACCACTGAGAGATACAGTGCCACTGGAAGCGATTCAGCTGGAAAGTGATTTGACCTATGAGGAGAAACCAGTTAAGATTCTCAGGTATGCCAGCCGAGTTACCCGCAGTAAGGTTATCAAGCTTTGGAAAGTCCAGTGGAGTCACCACACGGAAGATGAAGCCACCTGGGAGCGAGAGGAAGATCTACGGAAGGACCACTCTCACCTATTTTCTAGCCAACCCGAATCTCGAGGGCGAGATTCATCTTAAGGGGGGTAGGTTTGTAACATCCCAAATTTTCAATTTGGAATGTTATACATAGATCATCATTGCATAGCATATTTTATTGCATTTTGGCAAATCCTCGATAAATCCTAAGCAACTCAAGGACCCTCGGAGAGAGTTGGGGATTTAACCGGTTTTTCATATTTGATTTTTATCAAATAATAAAACGAGGATTTTGGTTTTAATTATTTTTCTCTCCGAAAAATATTTCATATTAAAATAAATGAGAGGAGAAAATATGACTTCTCCAAAACAATTGAAATATTGGAGGAAAAATATTAAAATCATATATTGGATTTTATTTGCAATTTTACTTGCATTAAAAAAATTGCACGTTTTCAAAACTGCATTTTTGTGTCAAAACAATGTTCACCTTGTTCTAATTATTTTAATTAGACGGGGAAAAATTGTTTTATCATTTTTAGATTTTTATTTATTTTTCTGCGATTTTTTTTTGATTTCGGTGGAATATTATTTAAAAAAAACCCACCGCGCCCGACCGGGCCGAGGCCCAGCCGAGCCGGCCGGCCCATCCCGCGCCCGTCTCCCTCGCGCGCACGCCTGCGCCGCCGCCCGAGTCCGAGGCGAGCACGCCATCGCCGCCACCTTGCCCCCTCCTCCAAGCAGCCCCCCTCTCTTATATACCCGCCGCCGCCGCCCCCTCCCTCACCCCGAGCCCCGGCCCCAAGCCGCCGCCGCCGGAGCCCGCTGCGCCGCGCCCGAGGAGCCGCCGCCCCGCTCGCCGTACGCCGCCGCCGACGCCGCCGCCCGAGCCACGCCACCCTCGCCGACCGCCGCCGGAGCCCCAAGCCGCCCCGCCGGAGCCCGTCCCGACGAGGTACCAAGCCGCCGCCGCCCTTGCCGGTTTTCTAAAAAAAACCGTTCGTTTTTTTCTCTAAACCCTAGATCGGTTTATTTTTCTTCGGTTTTATTATTTAGTGAACGTTCACCGACCCGTTCGTTAAAACGAACGTGTTCGTCAGATTTTCGCTGTTAACGAACGTCCGTTCTTTAACCGTTCGTCGGTTTTTCTTTTTCATCAGATTTTTCCGTGATTTTCCAGATCTTGATTTCAGATCAGATCTTCGTTTTCGTTTAACTTTTCGCTCGTTTATCGGAATCAGGCGATTCAAGCGCCTAGAGTTTCGTCTCGAAATTCTCTTTCCGTTTAACCTACTCAAACAAGTTTTTGCTACTGTAAAATTTGACCTAGATCCAGATTAGTAAACGAAGCTTGTTTCTTTCGCCGTTTGACTTTCGTTGCTTCGTTCGATTTGATTCTTTTTGCAAACCGGAGTTCTTAAGTTGAACTTTCTGGTTGGATCTTTTACTTGAGTTTTACCTGTGCATTAGATGAGTACTTATTGTTTGCTTGTTTGTTTGCGATAGAGTACCCGGAGTGCGCCGCTTGTTACTTCGAATCTCTAGGTTTCGCGGATCATCAGCAAGGCAAGTAACACTTTGATCATACTTTTCCATACCCAGTTTTATTGCATTAGATCAATCCTCAAGCATTGCATGATTAGGATATAATTAAATTGTGGGTATTGGGAAGTAGTTGAGGTAGTACCTATTACCTGTTTTATTATCAAACCCTTGGGAGTTACTTCTACGTTGCTATTATATTGCTATGCTATGCTCGTAGACGTGGATTGGGTTTGAGAGTATTCATGACAGATGTGAGATTGTTAATTAATGGTTTACTTAAGGTGGCAACTAAAACTCACATCTGGGTGGATTGAGGTACCTGGGTATTCCAGGATTGCCTGTTTTTCTTTTGGACCGCCACCCAGGTTCAAAGGGATCATGAGATTATTCATGCTAGAAACTTCCGTGTGCAGCCGCAAGCTATTATGGGCTCTAGCATAGTTGATTAAGTTGTGTGAGCTCTTGAAGAGGTAGACTAGCAGATGTAGGGGATGTAGGTGGTACGGTCTACCCAGAGTAGAGAGTTAACGCTTCTGAAAGACTGTGTCTCGGTCATCCGTTTCTCAAACATCATGCAGTGCGAGAATCAAGCGGAGGCGATCGAGTCTTGTGGGGAAAAGTGCACAAACCTCTGCAGAGTGTATAAACTAATCATGGTTAGCCGTGTCCCCGGTTATGGACATCTTGAGTATCTAGTACTTGGATTATCATGTGAATCTCATCATGTTATTTTAATTAATCTTGTTGGGTTAATGATGATACTTAATTGGGATTGAGATGCTGTCAACCATCTCAATGTTTAACAACCACCATGATAGTTAAATAAAATTTATTCCTTTGCAGTAGGGAAAAATTGGCTTTTCGCAAAACTGTAACCATAGAGCTTTCCACCAGCCATATCTGCATGTAGTATAGCATTATCATGTTCATTATTCTCTATGTGTTACTTTGCCAGCATATTCCATGTGCTGACCCGTTTTCGGGCTGCAACGTTTCATGTTGCAGACTTTTCAGACGACGAGTAAGGTGCCTTAGGTCGTGGTCTTATACTCAGTGATGCCGTTGGAGTTGATGGACTCACTTATCTTCCAAGCCTTCCGTTGTTATCGTATTTAGATGACCTTAAGCCATATTTATCATACTTATTCTCTTTGAGGTATTCGATGTAATAAGTGTGTGATTGCTACTCTGTTATAAATCCTCCATTTGTACTGTGCGTGTCAGCATTACTGATCCAGGGATGACACTTGTGCACAGCAGCACAGACTGCTTGAGGTCTGGTCGCTACACTTGGTCACGGTGCACAACCAAAGATGACTTATTAACCTGGACGGAGGGAGTAGCACAGTCTGCAAGCATATATCGAGAGAGACTTGTAGTGCGATAGTATATAGTAAAGTTTGTGCTATATGCACGTACTTGCAAAATGCGTACGAATACACAAGGTTTCCAAACTTTCCCTATTACATACTTAATTAAGGACGCTAAAAATTCCTGAACGTTCAGGATTTATCATTTGCGTCCCAAAACTAATGAGATCGCCTTACGAAACAAAAATTATACTCCTCCTAAAAGCCACGGCGCTCGCAGGAGCGCTTGCGGCACGCCACGAGTACCCTGGTGCGCGGCCGTTTCCCAGCGCGCCGACACAACGCCTCTTCCTCAGCCTCGCAACTCGCGAGGTGCTGATTGGCGGCTTGCTGGCGGGCGAGCGTGATCTCACCGGTGTGGTGATCCGGCGCCAACAGGTACTCCTCCTTGCTGGAAGCGTGCACCCGGTCCACGTACCGCCAAGCCTAGATGAGGCGCTTAGGCCCGACTGCACTCAGGGCGTTGGCACGGGTGTCCTTCGCCACCCTCATGGCCCTCGCACGAGCCTTCCGCCAAAGAGCCAATTGCCTGACTCTCTCGGACGCGACATAGGCCTCCCAAGCAGCTTGTTCCGCGGTGCACTTCTCTTCCTCGGCCTTCTTCTCCGCCTCTATTTTGGTGCGCTCTGCTGGAGGCAAAGCCTCCCACAAGGCGACATCCATTTCTTTCCAAAGCTCCTTAAGGCTGGGGGGCTCGGCGGGCGGTGCGGCGTTCTCCTCGTAGCGGGGAGCCGACGCGTCCTCCGGCGCGCGTGCTGGCGAGATTGGGAACGCCGACGCGTCCACCTCCACGCGTCGCGGCGAGGAGCGGAACGCCGACGCGTCCTCCTCGACTAGTGGCGGCGAGGAACAGAACGGCGACGCGTCGCGTCGCGGCAAGGAGCGGAACGCCAACGCGTCCTCCTCGACTAGTGGCGGCGAGGAACGGAACAGCGACGCGTCGCGTAGCGGCGAGGAGCGGAACACCGATGAGTCCTCCTTGACTAGTGGCGGCGAGGAACGGAACGGCGATGCGTGACCGTCTACGCGGTGCAGCGAGGGGCTCCTAGGGCTTGGGAGGGGCGATGCCATGGTGGTCGACGTGAGAGGGAGGGGAGGAGATAGAGATGAACATGAACGTGAGCGGGAGGAGATAGCGATGTCGTGGGAGGCGCAGTATTTATAGCGAGCAATGGCACACCTACGTAAGATATGGACTGAGCTGCACTGACTTAACTGCAGGTCCAGTTGCGTCACTGACATGAGGGCCAGACCCCTGTTGGGCCCATATGGCAGTGACCCAATGCACCTGCAGTTAAGTAACAGCTACATGGGCATATTTGTTGGAGTAAATTAAAAGGGGTGGAAATATTGCTGGTCACAACGGATTGGACGAGCGTGGGGGAGGAGAGTCATGCATGCAGATTTTTTCACACAGGGTGGAGTGGTGGGACTGCCGGAGGGAGAAGGAGAGTTTGGTAGGCATATTGTTTCCACACATGGAGAGGAAAAGATTTGGAGACGAACGGGCTTCCTGCAGGTATGGGGAACGGTGCATAATAAGTCATCTTGCATGCCGGGCTAGGTATAGTCTCAAGTCATTAAAAACATACACGCCCCACACATGTTCATATTTCAAGGTGCACTAAATTATTGCATGCGATGATTAAGGCTGGCCATAATGGTGGTATCTTAGCTGGTATCATGCACATGGGAGTAGCAAACATGCTGATGTGGCAAAGAATTAAAGAAGAGAGGGGGTTAGAGTAACTAGTGTTCATGCATGCATTGGTAAACACATTTTTTTGTGAAGAACGACAGCACTAGTTGAGTACTTCTGCAGACTTCAAAAACTATTCCACCGCCTCTACTATCTTGCTAAGAGTAGGTGAAATTTTTGAATCGAGCCCTTTAAACTAGAAGGGAGGTAGTGGTACTCTAAGGCTGGTCATAGTGGGGAGTAACTTAGACTAGTAACATGCATATGTTACTAGTCTATGCTACTACCTCTATAGTGCATAGTATCATAGATTAGTATCATAGGTGGTCTCATTTATTGCCATGCATGACACATAGTAGCATCACATTTACTCCCTCCGTTCCTAAATATAAGTCTTTGTAGACATTTCAAATGGAATACAATATACGGATGCATGTAGACATATTTTAGTGTGCAGATTCACTCATTTTGCTCCGTATGTAGTCACCTGTTGAAATCTCTAGAAAGACTTATATTTGGGAACGGAGGGAGTATTATGTTACGGTATCTACCTATGTTACTATAACCATCTCTCTCTTCTTTAATTGCCTACCACATTAGCATGTTTGCGAGTCCCAAGTGCATGATACTACTTATGTTACCCCCACTATGGCCAGCCTAATAGCTAACCTTGTTGTGATGACAAGATAGGACATGGCACGCACCTGGACGGAGGAACTAGTCTGCATTGTGCATTTAAGTTTTGTCTGAAGTCAATGTACCTCTACTTTCACCAGACTTATAGAAAAATGTGTCAACATTCACAATGTCAAATCAATATTTTTACACTCATTATAAAACGTAGTTCTTATACTCATTATAATCAGTATTGTAGATATTGATATTTTTAGTATAAATTTGGTCGTGGGATTTCATTGATGCCTGTCAAAGCATGGAGGAAGCGAAGCTTAGGGCTTGCATTGCCGGTCTCTACATAGGTATTTCTCTTCATAATCCTATAATTTTAGAGACTGATTGCGCTTTTGTGGTAGTGTCTCTTGCGTCGGGGGACTATGATATGTCTGCTATGCGTGACCTGAAGATGAAAGCGTTGAGCATCTCGAAGTTGATCAACAATCTTCAATTTTCAAAGAGTAGCCGTTCGGCCAATAAGGTGGCACACTTAATCGCTAAGTATAGCTTTGACAATAGATTAGATGGTATTCTTGTAAATAACGTACTGCCCTGTGTGGTGAATATTGTATCGGATGAGTGTACTGGTGTGGCTGGTTAATTAATATAAGGTGGTGTTCAAAAAAAGTATAAATTTGGTCAAACACTTTGCAAACGGTTGACGGGAGTAAAAAGGACCAGAGGGAGTATCATGCATGCGGAGTAGGCAAAAAAATTGCTTGTCTAAAAAAAGGCAAAAAAATTGCTCATTTATAGCCGGTCGAAGTCTCAAAGGGCGCGACCGCGCGAGGGAGGCGAAGGTCGTGGGAGGCGCGATGTTTGACGGAATTAAGTGAAGTTACATCCACGCGCCGGCATGGCGTGTGAACAGGCAGAAGCTATACCGTCAGGCCTACGATATGGGTCTAGTAGACATGACATCTAGTGGGTCCCGCATAGTTCTCAGAACTCTTTGGGGGCTTGCAGCCGTTTATCCACCGGGCAAGCCAGCAACCCCACGCCGTTCGCACGCCCTACTCGTCCCCGTCTTCTACCTTACAACAGTTCGCTCCCAGTCGTCCCGTCCTTTCAGATTAGTTCGCTCCCAGTTTTTTTTTGCGGGGTACAACAGTTCAACTTCTCCTAACCCTCCTCCAAAATCCATGGCCTCCCAAATCTCCATGGTCACCGCTGAGTACCAGGTTAGAGCCATCACCGGCGATCATTTCATCGTCATCTACACACGTGGATCCGAGACGGTGAAAGCATGGCTTGCTCGCTTCCTACGCATGTTCAATAGTTCAACGGATGAGTGGGTCGCTAGGCTAGATGTTGAGTACACCACAGTCCTGGGACGAGAGAAGGATCTAAAGGACGAAGAGAGGAAGAAGCCCGCCGTGATCCAGGTTTGCGTACATAATGTTTGCTTGGTCTACCACATATGCCATGCCGACGTTGAGTGCCAGGATTTTAAGAACTTCCTCAAGGACAAAAGAGTGAAATTCGTTACTGTAGGCTTTAAGAACGACAGGGATGTCCTGCGTCAGATAGGTCTCGTTGTAGGCCAGCCCTTCGATCTCCAGAAGGCAAGCCTGGTGTCCTCCTCTCAACCTTCAATGCTGACCCTGGCAGCAGCCATGATTGATCCTTCGTACGCTAAACTGAAGAAACATCATCACGAGTTTCATCATGCATGGGAGTCGAAGACATTAGATGAAGATCACATCCTGTACGCAGCAATGGATGCCTACCTTTGTTTAAATATCTACAAGGGTTGGATGAAGAAGCAGAGCCCAGTGTCCGGTTCAAGCAAAGAAGCGTCGGCGAAGAGGAAGAGGAAGAGGGACGAGGACGAAGTCGAGGACGTGGACTCAAACTCCGAGTAGGTGGCAGTGCCGTCGCTCATGCTGGTTCTACTGCAGTGTCAAGCGGACTAGTTGCTTAGTTTATTTTCAAGGGTGTGTTGTGCTGAGGCCCCAGCAGAACTATGTTTATGTTCTTTCTCGTTATTTGAACTATTTAGTACGTACGGTAGTACTAGTACTATGTCTTACTACTGTTCTTCTTGCAGTTGGTACTACTGCTCGTATCTTCGTGTTCCTACTGTACTTAATAAGTTCGTACTAGCAGTATAATTTGGGTAGTCGATTTGTGAAAGAAGTTTGACGGAGCGAAGGAAGAAGACGGCAGAAGAGGTGGAAAAAACCCTTCTAGCCATCCATGTTGCATCAAACGGCTCACATGAGTCGACTGACCCAAATTGCTCCTTCAGATTGCAGGATCCACGTGGCATTCAAGGTCCCGAAGGTAGATTCTGCGTCCGCACCCTGTTTGCGGGCTCGACGCGCGCGCGACCAGCTTCCGCCGCGACAGCCACCATGCGCGCCTCCTCCACGTGGGCGGAGACGACAATGACACGCTAGTTCCTCCTCGCCGGCGTCCTGGAGCACGCGCTCGTCCTCCTCTTCATATGTTGCGTGCATAGACGCGGCTCCACCAGCTGCTCACGTGCTTGGTAGCGCGGCGGCATCGCGAGGAGGGACTGCAGACGACGTGAGCGGGCGAGCCTTCGGCTTCATGGCACAGGGATGGCGGCCACGGCGGTGATGGGCGAGAAATTGTTGGCCGGAGCAGGCGGGCGCCGGCATGCGCAACGGCGGCGGCGGCATATTGATGAGTGCGCGTGTGGGAGCTTACTTTAGTTTTATATATAAGGTTGGTCAAACTTAAAAGAAAACCGTACTAGTACACGTAAACATTAGACTTAGGCAGTGCTTTTATTAGTTAGTACCACAGCCACGATATGGAATCATGTGCAAGCGCGTGAACCGCGGCCGCGCGGTCGATCGAACGGTGCGTCACCGTGTCGCGCTCGAAGGACATCCACCGAACCTTTTTGTGTGTGTGAAAACAATCCTCGAATATTACTCAACTTTTTTTTCTTGTGAAATTTCTTGACGCTGCAATATTTCCATATATTTGAATTTAGCTCCAGTTCGTGTTTATTTGGATTTGGACGTTTTAGGTGCGTCCTAGTTTTTTTTAATACTGATTTTGTGTGTGTGACTGAGAGAGAACGTGTGTATGTGTCCATATGTGTGTTGTGGCGGAAGGGCAATGTGGAGACGGTGTGCATGTGATACAGACATAGAGAGGTGTGAATGTGCAAATGATCATGCATGAGTGAGACATAGACAGATGCCGATACGTTGTGTATACATGAGAGAATGGTCTTCTAGTTTACTTGTGTGTGTGTGTGTGAGAGAGAGAGAGAGACAGAGAGAGGGAGAGAGAGAGACAGAGAGAGGAGCATCCGTAACACAACAACCATCTCTCTCGATTCGCCCGTCCCTCGCACGGTCGCATGCAACACATGCATCAACGCGCACATTTTGACACCCTCACCCGGCCCCTGCCCACCTCAAGGCCCGCACAATCTCTTCGTGAATACCCATTTCTCTCCTTAGGTTTGTTTTCTCTCAATATCTGACACACACAGACACACACAGAGAGAGAGAGACACACGCAGCACAACACACACACACACACACTCCCCCGAGCACACAATTCATCCCCATCCAAGGTTATACGGCGACCACTCTCGCTTGTGCTTCTTTGCACCCCAACATGCACAACACCTCAATCTTCAAAGAGGGCATCGAGCAGATCAAAGACGGCGACCACACCGCGCTAGAGAATGCGGGGTCATTTGGAAGCAGGGTGATGTGACGACAGCTGACTGACTCCTCCCCCACCCTCTCTCTCTCTTGCACAAAATTACCAATCCCTCTCTCCCCCGCACAAAATAGTCAATCCCTCAACCCATGAGATCCTTCCCCTCTCGTCCATGTTTTTCCAGCTCTCTCATCAAACATGTTGTCTCTTCTCCTTCCACGTATACAGAATCCAGATGCACACGCATCTCATGTATATTACATGTATCCATCTTTCTCACAGACCTAACTTCTTCCTCTCTCTTTCTCTCTCTATCTCTCTCTCTGTCTCGTTAGGTTTGTCTCCTACTCTCTCGTCCACATACATACAATCTTTCCCGCCCTATCTGCTCCATCTTCAAAAGCTCTCTCTGCACGTTTCATTCACACATTGGGATATGTCAAAATGTTGCTTCTATAATGGCTGATGTAGAGTTATCGTTGTTTTTGTTGCATCCTACAAAGTAATAACTATGAAATGCATTTAGATTCTCATTTGACTGGGATTATGTGAGTTTTAGCATGTTGTGAAGTACTATAGACCTTGTATACATCTTGGGATTTGACAATGATTGTAACTATTGAATTGTATAGACCATTACATTCGAAGTCAATAGCCTAATATATTTATTTCACAATTTCAACAAATGATTAGTTCACTACAAACTAAGAAAACAAATGTGTACTCCCTCCATTTTTATTTAAGTCCGCGTATTAGCATTGGTCAAAGTCAAGTTTTGTAAACTCTCAGAAAGCTTATAACAAAAAATATTAGCATATACAATAACAAATAAATACCATTAGATTCATTATTGAATGTACTTTCACATCATACATATTTGTTATGGTAAATGTTTATATTTTTCTATAAACTTGGTCAAACTTTAGGAAGTTTGACTTCGGTCAAACCTAATATGCAGAGTTTACTACTACTACTCGCTAGTTGCTTAGCCGAATCACTCAACATTCCACACGGGGAGTCCAGTGTCACAAAATTTTGAGGTCGGCGGGAAAATCTCCCGCGACCCTGATTCGAGTAGTGGGAAGTTACCATCATAGCCTTCGGAACAGGCCTACGGATGACGCTTGGTAGGGGCTGTTTTCGTAAGTTCAGGTTCACCCTACCCAGCCAACCCCACCCCGGCACCCACAGTAGTACACCTGAATACTCTCCATTTTCTATCCCCACCGCAAAATAGACATCTCCACGGCACCGCAGCCTTCGTGCTCCTCCCCTTTACATCAGCGCACTCGTCCACCGCAGCGCATCTGCCTCATCGACGACCTCGTACGCCGCACTGGAGCCGGTCCACCGTCGTCTTCATACACGGAGCCTCTTCCCCGGCATCGTCTTCCATGGTCCCGGATCTGCTTCCCGGAAGCCGACGCCAAGCGCAGAAGTACCACCGTCGTGGATAATGAACTGAGTCCCGTTGCTGACCATGACTCAGAGAGGCCGCCGCAACCATCGTTCTCCTCCTCGATTGGTAATGTGTGTATTGAATCACTTAGCAGTACATGTGTCGTTCCAATTTTGTTCATACCTACCCTTCAAATTTCCTGGGTGCTATTGTTCCCGTAAAAGTAATTGGTTATAGCCCCCATTCTCCAACAGAATATCAGCTTGTAATTGTGCGTCGCTCCTGTATCGCGCTGTGCTTGGGTAGGTTTTTCATCTGCAACCAGTAGTGTGGCAAATGATGGAAAGGTTTTTAGAACTAGCAAGATGCCCATGCGTTGCACGCATCAAGATGCATTTGTATGAGTAGTTTATCTTGTGGGAGAAAAGGATGAACAAGGGAAGGCCTTATTTGCAAATCTGGAGAGGGGTATGGGTATCATTTTGCAAAATTCCCATTTGTTTCCTTCCTATCTGTCAGATATAAATCGGACGACCTATATTGCAAGAAAAAAAAGTATAGAGAAAAAAAGTCGACAGTAAAGGAAGTAGAGATAAATATTAAATATAAAATATAAAATATAAAATAACAGTAGAGAAGAGAGTAGAGATAGCAGAGACGTCGGGAAAGGATCGTGCGCGCGCGGGAAAAAGCGGCCGGGCGTGCGCTAGTTTTGGCGTGCGGCGTCCGGCGTGCTATATAAAATCCAACGCCCTCCCACCGCTCTGTGCCTTGCCACCGCTCTGTGCCTTGCCACCGCTCTCTCCCCGCTCTGTTTCGCCTTGCCGCCGCTGCGCCACCATGCCGCCGCGTCGCCGGGAAACTTGGGGATACCGCGGCGTCCGCGCGCGCCCCTCCGGCGGCTTCTCCGCTAAGATCCGGTTCCGCGGGATGCGCCTCGGCCTCGGCAATTTCGACACCGCCAACGAGGCCGCCCGCGCGTACGACGCGGCGGTGTGGCGCCTCCGGTGGCCTCATAGAACATTGAACTTCCCCAGCGTGCCGACGCGGGAGCGGGCGCAGGAGCTCGCGCCTCTGCCGCGGCTTAGCACCGACGAGGATCGTCCCGACAACCGGAGGCGGGAGCACCGTCTCGGCATCACTGAGATGGACGAGGAAGCCATGGCGCTGTGGCGCCAACACTTCCCGCAGGACATCATCAAAGAGCGCAAGTTCTACGCGCAAAGGAGGGTGGAGAGGGATAAGAGGAGGGCCGAGCGAGCCGCCTATCGCGAGGACAAGCGTAGGCGAAAAGCGGACGCTCAATTCAACATGAGGCTAGGAGCAGCGTCGCCCTGGGAATCCAACGACGATCTGTATCTTCACGCCTACAGTTAGACGTCGGAGGAGGACATCACCGAGGAGGAGTCGGACGACGTGGAGTAGTTGAATTATCTTTTTTTATCTATGTATGCTGAGAACTATCCTCTACTCTCTAGTATCTACTTCTCGATCTCAGCACTATAAACGCTTTTTTAAAGCGCCGCGCGTTGCGATTCTGTTGGAGATGCTCTAACATGGCAGACGAGTGCTTTAATGTTGCCCACAAGATGCGCGAGTATTACTAGTAGTATATTTTTCTTGCCATGTTGAGATTTTAAAACCACGAGTGCGAACATGCAGAGGACCAATGAAGACCAAACACGGGATATTCGGGACATCTTCAAGGAGCGTGGCAAGTTAAAGAGGAGCTGCACCGAACCTGTAAAACGAGCTTTGGTAAGTAACACCCTTTCAATTACTTTCGTGTAGCCTCATGTTCTTCGATGTGTATATGTTTTAGTTTCTGTTTCTCTTAAGCGTGGTGTTCTTCGATGTGTAATAAGAAGAGTCTTAATCGTCCTAATGCTTTCGTTTTTAGCTTGATGTAGGAAGTGGGGGTTCTCACCTTGTAGTCTGTTTTTATTTTTTATTTCCTTTTGAATTCACTTCTCCGAGTTCTGTTTATCTGGCTTCTACTAAATGGATCTAGGTTGCTCTGAGTATTGATCTAAAAAAGAAGTAACTTCATGTCAGGATGCAGTTCCTGCGAGGAGGGAAGTATGGTCAACCTCGAGATCATGTTTCCAAAATGAGGCTGGATTACACATAAGGTGTCAGTTCCCTAATGATGCTGGATTAGACACAAGGTGCAAATTCCTAGATGATGCTGGATTACACACAAGCCAGGTGGAGTCGTCAGCTGTTCGTGTCCTCGTGGCATTAGTAAAGGCTGAAAGAAAGCGTGCAGCAGCCCTTGAGAATGTAGCAGAGTTCCTGAAGAAGCGAAAAGAGCAATCAGATGCTCTCTTCACCCAAGCCAAAGAAGAGATGGAAGAAGCCAGAAATAAGCTAGCAGAGCAGGCTAGGCGTCTCCTGCTATCTAAAACTGTTGTCAATACAAAATTTCCTTCATAATAACTAGGTTCAAATGTTTATCCAGTCAGCATGCCAGTTGTGATGTCCGTGCATCTACTGATGTGGCACAAAATGTTTTTTCTGGGTCATGTAATAACAGCAATTACTTTCCAAACAATAACAGACGAAGCATTGGACATGGTATAGTTCACGCGCAAGCCCGACATTCCAAGTTCAACTTCCACATCAAACTCATGTTCACAGATATCTGCACATTCATACATAATGTCCACAACCATGATTCACTTCAAAGCCAAAAAAATGTGAGGAGAGTTATAAATAAAGAAAATCCTCCACTAGTTCCTGCTACCAGTGCGAGCACAACAAGTTAAGACCATGCGTAAATTAATTATATTTTAGTCATTTTTTGGGTTCTAAAATGCCAGCCGGCTCGCGGAAGGACGTGTTGCCGGCACACACGTGGATTCAATGAAGGCAGGCAGGGCAGTCTTAAGCTGGTTGCACGCGGCGAGGAGGCGTGCTCAGCCGGGCCTGCAGCGAGTGCGGCCCTCTTGGCCGGTGCGCCGGTTCAATGCCTGCGCTATGAGAGGTCGCGTCCGTGTCAGAGCAATCACTCCCTCCAGTCCTTTTTGGTTTGGGTATAACAAAATCTCGTTTTCCATTCACATTTTACAAGTAAAATTCATGGACAAACTTTGACCCAAAGTACGATGGGGACTAGTAAACCAGAATGGAGGTAGTAGTTTTTTTAATCAAAGAAGGGTTTCCCCTTCCGATTTTCATTACTGAAAACCAGCATCTAAATCTAAACCATAGTATTTGCCCTAGAACTACCAGGTTCAACATCTCGCAACATAAACCCATACAACCTCCATCGCAAAAAGAAAAACCATACAACCATACGCCAAAGAGGTATGTAGTACTATGAATTCCATTTTCGCTCCATACCAATCGTTCTAAAAACTACTTACAACTTATAACGCGCCATTGAAAATCGGAACTCTTAACCCCACTAAAAAAACGATATTTTAAACGTGGCTACTCGATCTGTGGCAACTGGCGAGCCACCGTGCTCCAAGTCGTTCACCTGTGGTCCCGACCATCAACTCCTACGGATCAAATTATCATGCGAGCTGACTATTCCTACAAAGGTGCTCCACCGCGTACCCGGTACCCGCGAATGCAGCAATCGTGCACCTAGGGTTTTAGGGTTTATTTGTTAACGTCGCCTTTACGTAACACTCATGTGTGCGAGACAACGAGAGGCCGGCTGCGTGCGTGCACCTCTTCTCTTCGTATATGTACTCCACCGTTTGTCTGGTGTCCAAAAAATTATAATAACTACTAGCAATGTGCCAATGTGTTGCCACACGATCAAAGTAGATTAATACATATTCACTGATTTGATAGAAAAAAAGTCTAGTTTTCAAATACGTATATCACTAAAAATATGTTATTTTTCACTCAAAATATATTCCTTCGGCGGTTTTGATGAGATAAGGGAGGAATGTTGTTGGTTTCAAGATTCGAGAAGTGGTATATGTCTAATTTCTACTCTTACTAGCAAGATGCCCGTGCGTTGCACGGAACATCAAGATCTTGTGGGAGAAAAGGATGAACGAGGGAAGGCCTTATCTGCAAATGTGGTGAAGAGTGCGGGTAAATTGCCATATTTTCCTTCCTATCCGTCATATATAAATCGGACGACCTACATTGCAGGATGGCAGGCCCACCATCATCACCAACTCTATTTTTTATCCCTACTCTTATAAAAAGCATTGTCGGTGATTATCGTGTGCCTGCCATCCTGCAATATAGGCCGTCCGATCTATATCTGACGGATAGGAAGGAAACTATGGCAATTTTGCAAAAAGATACCCACACCCCTCTCCACATTTGCAAATAACGCCTTCCCTCGTTCATCCTTTTCCCCCACAAGATAAACTACTCATACAAATGCATCTTGATGTTCCGTGCAACGCATGGGCATCTTGCTAGTTGTTGCAAAAAGCCCATGTGTGTGTGAGAGAGAGGGAGAGTGGAGGAGGACGGAGTGCATGTGTGACAAAGACACAAGGAGTGTGTGTGCGATAGGTATCAGCTTAAAATGAGGCGATAGTGTGTGTGTGCACGATCGAGAGGGCGTGTCTCAAGAAGGGAAAAAATCTACATAGATACAAGGAGCGGGAGAGAGACATGTATGCGATGGTGGAAGCACGAGTGTGTGGGTGTATAAACCTATCTAGAGGCTAGCTAGTCGATAAATTTTTGTGAGAGAAATATGAGTCGGGGTGCGAAAGCGAGAGTTTTGTGTGTGTGAGAGAGAGACGGTAGTCGGGAAGGGGACTGGAAGCAGGATTTGTGTGTGTGTGTGTGTGTCTGTGAGAGAGAGAGAGAGAGGAGACGGTAGTCGGGGTTGTCTGATCGGTAAACAAATGAATAATGTCAGTCTAGGATGGAGACGAAAAGGAGACTGCAACAAATGTTGTGTCTACAGGAGAGAGAGAGAGAGAGAGAGAGAGAGAGAGTAATTTTAGTGGTATGAGTCATATGTAGAGACATATAGGGTGTGTGAGAGAATCCCATAGAGAGAAAGACAAAGTGAAAGACGAATGGAGACTGTGTGTGTGGCGGTGAAAAAGAAAGCTTAGGTACCGAGTGATACCAGAGAACAGTAGAGACGTGAGAGATAATGAAAACCGTGTAATGTATAATGATAGGGAGAGTGTGACACTTTTCAAGGGAGACGTCGAGAGACCATGTTTGCGAGGATAGGAGAAACATGAAGTGAGCGTGCGGGTGAGCTGGAGAAAAGACAGTGATAGCTACCTGAAGGAGCATGCATGCGAGAGAGATGGGCGTGAAAGGAGTGAACAAAAAAGGGATTCAAATATTTGAATTCGAGATGATGATACATGTAATCCATACTCGAACCAAAATTGATCTATCAAACATGCATACTGATATGAATTCACGCACATCTATGTTATTTAATATGTAGATATTACTGATCCATACATTTTAGTGGAACATAATTTGGTTAAAAAATTCGAATTCAACCTTAAGATTTCGAGATCGTTGTATTTGTAAATCATATTATACATATAAAGGAGCAGAATTCTTTGTTGTGCTTTTGAAAGTATATATAAAAAAATGATGTATATAGAATGTAATTCCAATTGAAAATGGATCCCGCCCGGAAAAAAATAGAATACAAATGGGATTCGAATTGAGTTGGCACGGTAAACGTGCACTCTGCAAAATTTGAACGAAGCGGGGAAAGTCGCAGTAACCGCCCGAAACCAAAATCTGCGAGATGGAAATCACTATTGCCTATCCCTGCCACACAAAGCCTATCTGCTGGATTTCTATAGGTTTCGATAGGGGTAGGTTTGTAATTTCACCCATACGTGACATAACCGCCTCTCACCCGGATTCATACACGGTGGGCGCCAAAACACAGTGTGTCCTCGGCCGAAATTGACTCCCTCCCCGATTCATATTCATACACAGTGGGCGCCAAAAACAAACTCTCGTCGGCAAATATTCGGTGTATGCGAGATTACCGTCCTATCCCCAACCGACTAATGTTGCTGTGATGTAGTAGAAATTTGAAATGGGGGCTAAGTTTGTAAATTTCCTCGCATTTGAGACAAGCCCTGAATACATGGTTCCCCCCTTCCTCTCTACCTCCCTTTTCCCCATTCGTACTCCGTGGGCGCCAAAACACCCTCTCCACCTCACCCTCCTCCGTCCGCCGCCGTCCGCCGCCCCATCCACCGTCGTCCTCCTCCACCATGCCGGAGCTGATACCCCGATGCCGCCGTCCATTACAAGAGATCGACCTCTCTCATCCACGGCTTCGGACCGGGATCCTTGCATCCCGTCCTCTCGCTTCATCCCCGCCGTCGTCCACCTTGCCGGCGCCGCTCCTACGACCGTCTCGTCCACCGCACCCCGCCGCCACTGTCTACCCTCCTAGATCTACTTCCACGCCGCCGACAGCCATCGCTACCACAGCACCGTCAAATTCTCAGCAGATGCGTACACGGCGCCGCACGAGGTACTCTTTCGTATCTGCTCAACTTATTTATCGCAGCAAGAAAATAGATCGCCACTGCTTTACTCTGATTTCTTGTCTTGGTTGCGAAGTTGCCTTTGTCCGGTTTGCACCTTCAGATCCGCCATGGCACGCTCAACACTATACTCCCAATGCTTATGGTTTTCCCCTTTTATATTCCACACTAGTTAAATCACAGTAGACTAAATTTCAAAATTGGGTCAGTCAATTTTTCAGAGCTCGCCGGAGTTCGCCAGTGCGATCGAAGGGGCTCGGGTGGTTGTGGGGCCTCGCCGAACGAAGAAAACTCGACGCGGGTGGGGGTTGGGGCGGGGGTGGGGGTGGGGGTGGCGGAGGAACACAGGCGGTGGGGGCCGGTGGTCCGGCCGGTGGCCTATGCAGTGTTCTGTATGGGAAGAATCAGAGACGAGGAAGAAGAAGGGTTAGGAGACGTAGGATCTTCATCCAACCGCCTGAAATGGTCGAGAGACAGTTGGGAGTTGCATTCTTAATGCGCTCTGGTTCATCATGTGTGGGCACTGCGCAACCAACATTTTATTATCCAAAATCTGCTTGCTCTTCTTTACCATGTTCCTCTTCCGTTCTTCTTTAATATGTGCTCTCTCCGTTCCTAAATACAAATCTTTGTATAGATTCCACCATGGACTACATATGGAGCAAAATGAGTGAATCTACACTCTAAAATGTATCTGGATACATCTGTATGTGATCCATAGTCGAAATCTCTACCAAGACTTATATTTTGGAACGGAGGGAGTATGATAGTAGTACAGTATGTTCCTTGTACTGAAGATGAGCAGGGACATTTGAAGTGTAGAGGTCTATACGGTCGGTTGTGATGGACACTTTGAGCCTCTTTGATTCATAGTATCTTGTAAACATAGGAATAGGATTTGTAGTGGCCTGCCCACTTGAATCCTATAAGAGTGGCAAGGAAATGCGGGGAGCTGTGTCGCCTTTGAGAGTTACACTGATATTAACAGTACCGCACCTTCACTTGAAGAGAGCTGGTATCCGAAGCCTTTCTAGCCATACCGGCAATACTAGCACATATATTCCAGCAAGTTCCACTTTGCTGATTTTACTCTGATGCTTAAGGTTTTCCCGTTACATCTACACTATGATGTGTGTAGCTGCTTTTTGTCGCACTACCAGCAGTCCACTCTTGAAGCTAAACACTGCAATGACTTACAAAATTGGCACCAAGGCATTGAGTGCCATTCTGGATGCAATGAAACTCATACGCTCCCCACCTGTTGATTCTTGTTCAGAATATGATCCTAATGACTATTCTAACCTCGAGGAGTCAAAGGCAGATGGCATGTCCTGTTCACCCATCAAGGTGCCTGTTCTAATTTGGCAATGTTTTATTGATTGCGGGTATCTTGCATATGTTGTCTTGCATTTCTTCTACTTTGTTGCACCGCCATTTGCACCGCCATCTGCTTAGTTTACTCAACATATATGTCGAGATGCCATGCCCATCCATTATCAATACATATTCCATCTGTCATCATACCATGTTTTTCCACTCAAATGTTGTTCTTGTGCATCAGACATCAAAAAGGAAGAGGGTGATTGCCGAACCTGAAGGACCACCAGCAAAGTCCTTGAAAAACGTGGTGGTGCCGAAGAAATCAGACAGCACCCCACTTATATTGGCTGTACAACCAGTGACACAAAATTTAGGACCGACTCCAGCAGACTGTACCCATAGTTCACTGGCCACACCACTAGCCCCACCACACAGGACCTGCACTCTAGCAAAAGGTATACCGATTTCATTTGCCATAGCACCAGCTGTACCACAGAAAAATCCCACTCTAGCAAAAAGTACAGCAAGTCCACCGGCCGAAGACCTATCCCAACTGCAGAGACGGCCAATTCCTACAGATTGGAACCCCATTCCATTTATTCCCAGTTTAAAAGACAATGCTTTCAATGTTGTTAGGGACTACGTGCATATATTCCCATCATGGGAAGATTATTGTGAAGACAAACACCATTTTCACATCTTCCTGTCCAACTTACGTGTAAGTGCTATTATTCATGGTTATTATTTTCCTGTTTTCTGCTGATTGAACACATCAATGATTTACATTACATTGTTGTAACTAGGCGAGGGTCAATCTGGATAGTCATGATGAGCAAAGCTTGCTTGTGCTTTTCAAGGAAGCATTGCATCAGTATCGGTGTTACCTGAGGAAATCACACTTTGATGGCAAGTCTATAAACGAATTTCCGGTGAAGTCTCATGTGCTAAATTTAGAAGACATTGAATGGAAAAACCTTGTTATGAACTGGTCTCGTTCCCAGGATGAGGTACTGTCTATGAAATCACATGACAATTTGAACTTCTACTTTTCCGCATGTGCCTTACGGATCTTTTTTGCAGGAAATCTGCTCGAAGAAGAATTCCGGTTTGACAAGAACGACAGGATATCGCAAATATGCTGCCCGCTGCTTTGCTCTTGTTAGTACCTGTTGTCCTGTATCACTGTACTTGCATACATACCTGGTTCATTATGTGACAGCAGTATGCATGATAGCTTGCTTATCAATTGTTCGCTCAAATTATCTGATCTGTGTGAATGGTTACATTAGTGTAGAATATATCCAATGCCAATGGTTTTTCTAGCTCTGCATTGTTCTTGTAAGTACATGCTGTCCTTTATCAGTGTACTTATAATGACAGGTAGTTGTTCATGTACCATCACTCTGCAGCTTATTTTCCTTTGCCCTCCATTTTCTACACATCAGATCTATATTTACTCTTACCATAAGGTTGGTACTGAAGAAGTTTAGCTGTGCATTGCTCTTGGCTTTACCTTTTGCTTGTATCGCTGCACTTACATTTATAGCTATTTGGTTATGTAGCATCACTCTTCATCTTATCTTAAATATTCTCCATTTTTTCATATATTATCACATCTATATTTACTCTTAACAAAATGTAGAATAAAGGCAATGCTTTTGGAGAAGATTTTGTGGTAAACTTCTTGAATTGCCCCCCCCCCCCCCCCCATCAGCATGGACAAGGCCTTTATAGAGCCTGTCTTCACCAATAATGTAAGTTTGTCCATCTCAAGCCTTCAAACTTTGTTGTATATATTTGGTTAGGCATGACTGCAACAGCTGTTTATTTTTGGTGTTTGCATCAAATTGCTTGTTTAAAGTTTATTATGTAGTTCATAAACAAAAGTTTGTCCTTTCTCAATTTAAGTTTTCAGTTGTACAACCAAGTTCCTTCTTCATACCATGTAAATTAAACTATACAGAGCAAGTGATCTTCTTTTGCACTGCATGCATGCTTCTGTTCTTCATCCGTAATCCAGTGGTGTGGTGAACCTACCCACTACAGCACAATGTCATATTCTGCAATGTTTTAACTATGAACAATGTCATATCATTCTACTATTATTTAAACCGTCTCTTTATTTGCCAATCTAAAATGGTATAAATTGACAGCACACTAACCATTGATACTTATGAGTTCTTGATCTGTAATCCAGTGGTGTCGTGAAGCTGCCAACTCCTTCACAATGTCATTTCCTGCCATGTCTTGACCTGAACAATACCATATTGTGTTCATGGAATTTTAAACTGTGTCACTTTATTCGTCAGTAAGAAATGTGAAGAATTGTCAGCACAGATACTTTTATGTGCAAAACCTGTCATCTGTCTGCTTGTTTATCTTTCAGAGTGAGGAAGATATAAGTGTTGAACAAGCGTAGTCTCATCATCTTGCTCAGCTGCTTGCGCTGCAGCTCCCCAGCAGGGCTAACCTTTCTTGAACTCTATTGAAGTGTTGTCGGTTTTGTATATTATTTTGTCGGCGTGTTTATTTGCACTGGTGGCAATCTTTGATGCCCAGTGTATGTAATCTGCTGTCTGCTTGTGCTTTATTATCATAGTGGCGAACTTTGATGCCCAGTGGATGTAATATGCCGTAATTTCTTTATTATATAGTCTAGGTTTTTTCTTATTCACGATGCTGCAGTTATTTTACTGTATATATATCCTGTCTTCGCAGTAAACCGGCCATACCGTAAAATTACGGTACATAATCGGGCCATCATGCAATCACGATGTAGGTTGGGCCTGAAATGTGCCGAACAGCTCACGGGTCGGCAGCAGCCCGAAATGAACCCCGGCCATGATTGTGCGAATCAAATCACGGGCTTTTAACAGGCCAAAAATGTCTCGGTCCTTGTTTGGCCCAATCAGATATCGGCTGCGAGCGGGCCGGATGCAAACCGGGCCGTAGTTAGGCCCAACTATATGACGGGCTTTTAACAGTCCGAAATTAATATAGTGCCGAAATGTTAAACGGGCCCTTAACAGGCCAAAACTAATATCAGGCCGAATTACTAAGTGGGCCTTTAGCAAGTGGGCCCAAAAGCATAGTGTCCAGTTGACGGGCCGAATCTGATATGGGCCATAATTGAGCCCAAAGCCTCTTAAAGGGCCGGACCTCATCCGGGCCGTAATTTGGCCCAGAACGTGGTAGACTTTTAACAGGACGGATGGGCCACTATTAGGCCCGGAGCGTGGCAGGCCATTAATGGACCGGATCAAATATGGGCCGGCATTTGGCCCAAAACATGGCAGCTAGTTAATGGGCCGGCCTACTAGGGTCCTCAAAATCTTGTGGCCTACAGCTGGGCCGGCCCATTAATGTCGGCGAAATCTCGTGGGCCTTTAGCTGGGCCGGCCCATTATGATCTGCAAGAATCTTGTGGGCCTTTACCTGGGCCGGCCCATTGTGGCACACAAAAATCTTGTGGGCCTTTACCTGGGCCGGCCCATTATGGCCCACAAAATCTTGTGGGCCTTTAGCTGGGCCAGCCCATTATGGTCCGCAAAATCTCGTGGGCCTTTAGCTGGGCCGGCCCATTATGGTCCGCAAAATCTTGTGGGCCTTCAGTTGGGCCGGCCCATTTAAACTTGATGGGCCGGTCCACGTGTCAACATATCATAGGCGCGTCTCGCCCATTGGATGAGTGACACCTGTGCCAACGCGGACCTGACACGTGTCTCCTCCAACCAATGATGATTCTACACGTGGAAAATCCCCATTGGTCGGGGCTGTTAACGGGTTATCGGATCCAAAACCCGACCCGATAGCTTAACGGCGTTCCGTTACGGTGGATGCCACGTGTCGGTCACCCTTGACGAAAGCACTTCTGTGATGCGCGATTTATCGTCATGGAAGTGGGCACTTCCGTGATGGTAATTTTGGTAATGTCATGGAACACTTCTACGACAGCACAGGTATGACTATCTTGATTCTGTCATAAATTTGTCATGGATGTACATGCATGACAAAAAACGCGACCTACTGTGACAAACACGTATCATCACGGAAGTGTACTTTTTTTGTAGTGCACCCTCTTAGTTTTATTTGAGGGGTGGGTTGTGCTGGACACCATTATTGTGACTAGCCTTTTTAATAGTACTATATGCATAATTTGGCGACGAGCACTCTCTATATGTACCACCTTTTTTTAATTTCAAGTTTTGCTCCATGGCGCAATCCATCGATACTACTGTTGTACAAAAGTATACATTTTTTAAAAGGCTAGAGGGCGGGGCGGTCTAGCTTGGTCGGTTTCATGAGAGGCGAGGGCCTTTGTGATTTGACGGCTCATTACTACTGGAAGGCGGGGCCTTGTGATTTGACTGCTCGTATAAATGCGTCGACGACCTGATCGAGGAGGATCAAAGAACCGTGCGGTATACTCAAGTTTTCCACTGGAGTAGTACTGCGACGGAGGAGCACGAGACACGGCAGCCCAGTGCCATATGGCGATAAAAATGATCTAATTTGCTAGTCATCTCATTGTTAGCATTGTTCTATTCATTCCCTCAAAAAAACCATTGTTCTATTCATGCCTCGCAGAGAACGTGACACATGTGGCGAAACACCCGAAGCAAAAGATGAAACACAGGAGCAAAAGAAGAAGGAAGATTATCACCCCAAATGATCTAATTCGCCGCGGAGTCGTAACTGCTTCTTCATCGCCTCCACGACCTCCATCTCCTTGCGCGTCTCGTCCGCCATCTTCTTCATTCTGTCCATGACGCGGGATTTCTCGACGCGAGCCTTCATCATCTGTTCCACGGCCGCATTACGTACCTTGATAGCAGCCGGGTGCTCGATGCGGAGCTTCGCGAACTCCTCCTTCTGTTCCATGACGAGGGCCTGCAGCATCTTCATCGAGGAACTACTATTCTCATGCAGCTTCTTCCAGCCGGTGTTCTCCTTCAACAGGTCGATCTCGTGGCAGAGCTTCGCCTTGTCATCCTAAAGTCGTAGGATTTTGCCGGTCGCCTTCTTCTCCGAGGCAATGCTCTTCTTCAACAGCATCACCAAGCCAGCGGTCAACTCCCCCTGCTGATTGAGCTCAGCGGGCATGTCGTCGAGGCTCTCCTTCAGCAACTCCATCAAGCCTTGGATGAACTCCTTCTGCTTATTGAGCTGATCGGGCATGCCGTCGAGGGATAACGACTCCAGCTCCGCCGGCTCGGCATGTTCGCCTCCGCGGCTAGGGCGCTCCTGGGAGCCATCGCCTGCCCGTGAGAGATCTTTCGAGGTCTCTGCGTGGCGGTGAGCCCTCTCTTTTTTTCCGCAGCCTTGGTTGCCGCTCCCTTGTTACGAGTAGTTCTCGACCTGGAGCTCTGCTCACCGGCCATGGCAACGACGGACGAAGAAGAAGCACTTATGAGGACGAAAGGTAGAGTAATTTTCGGTTAGGTAGTTCCCCTTTTTATAACCTAAGTACTAGCAATAGTACTAATACCTGCATAGTGGGAACACATTCAGGTTTGGTACGTACTAGTAGCTGTGAGCAGGCTTTCGAATGTGATGGGAACAAGGTAAAGATTAATTGATGGTTTTGGTTTCGAGGCCCGAAATGGCTCCCGATGAGTTTAGCGGAACATAAATTTCAAGTACTACACTGCTCAAATGTGTAAATATTATGTTACTGTCAAAAATTGGCACAAAATACGAAGGAGACCAATCGAAGTACTACTAGCAACCCACGATTTAACTACTCGCATGCGCGCAGTGGAGTGATAATGTCTTTCTTCCGCCCTCACGCCCACTCAATTTGCATGCGCTGTATTAATTGACCATCAATGAAGTGAACGACTTTACACGCGTCAAATTATCACATGGGGTGGATCTTGGTACAAAATTGTGTCCGCCCGTGTACCCGCGGGTGCGTGCGAGGGAATGAGTGCGTGCGTGGCGTGCGTGCACATCTTCGCTTCGTGCATGTACCGCCAGTATGGCTCAGGGAGGACGAGTACATTCTTCTGGAACCAGCAGCACGTCACTGTGATCAATCCACGCAAGGATGTCGCGACAACGCCTCCACATGTGCCACGTGGCTTCATGAACTATAAGAAAGACACTGTGTAGAGTGCCATTGGTATTCTAATTTATGTGTTTTGCACATACTCGAAGTACTAGTAAGGTACACGTGCATTGCGCGCATCAGATTTTGCAACCAAATTATGAATAAATACCACACTATAGCATGTAAGCTCTGAGTCATATATGCCTGATGTAGCCCTTCGTTTAATTCTTATAGTTCATCTCATTCAAAATCAATTAGTTTTTATAAAAAAGCTAAGAACGCGGGAATAGGAAAAACATGGGATTATAGTGGAATGTCGTCTTGAATCCTACAGGATTGTACGAGTGTTTGATTGTGCATAGAAAAAACGCAGAATTCTTTCAAAGAGGTTTGAGTGAATGGGATGTTTCCTATGAAATCTAGTGCAAATGAATCATATGGAAAAATTCCTATGGTTTACAATCCTACGAATCAAACAACCAAGATAGGAAAAATTCCTAATGATTAGAATCCTCCAAAATTCCTTTGAGAATCCTTTGAATCAAAGAAGCCCGTAATCTATTTTATGATTCATGGAATTGTGCGTTGTAAAGCATAAAGTAAAAACAAATAATGGCAATTCAACTAGAAAAAAAGTTTGGGCAGTTATGATACGGAAGATTCTAGAACAAAAGAGAACCATTGTTGTTTTGAGGTTTGTGCATTATGCTTAAGTTCAACCATGGAGCCTGCTAGATTGTACATGTGGCAAAATCCGGTGGGGGGCTAGAAGATGGTGCGAGGGGCCGAGTGGAGGGAGACTATGAAGGAATGCACAAGTGCGAGATCGATATTTAGAGAGAGGGGGCGAACACGTGCGCTGTTGCGCGCAGTGGCGGAGCCATGAAAAATAAATGAGCTAGGGGGCCAAGCATTGCTAATCCTTTACGAGGAGGGTCAATTCATGAACTTAAACCATTTTTAGCAGCAATTTTCTAATGATCACATTCATATTAGCCTCGATATATAGTGATGTTAGGGGGGAGGGGGGCAGGGCCCTTACTGCCCCCTGTCTTCGCCATTGTGCACGCGTCTGAGAGATGAAGCGGAAGGCATGGATGATGAGAGGGGGACGTTGGATATATAATTAATGTGGGTGTATTAGCTATATATGTTAATCCTATATAGAGAGGTATAGATTGATCGATGTGGACGTGGGAAAGAGGGTGAAACCTCACTGGATATATCGATTGATCGGTTTGTGTGGAAAACTATGAAAGACCTAGCTATATACACACATACATAGAGGAACATCGATCGTTGCGCATGCACGCGTGAGAGATAAAGAATGCCCGATATGCTGGAGAGGGGGATGTGTGTGGGTGTGTGCCTTCATGGGAGACCGACCTGAAGAAAAAGATTGCATGCATGTGATGGATAATGCCGACTGGTAGTGTGTGTGCATGCATGCACGAGAGAAAGTTAGTGGTACAATTATAAAGAGAAGACTACTGTGTGGGTGTAAAAGAATAGGTGAGGTCATAATCAATGTGAAGTTGAATTCAAATATTTGAATAAGAGATCCTGATGTTTGAAACCCATGCATGCATGAATATAACGGAGATCTGCGTGGTGTGGTTTGGAAACGAGCATGTTGTAATGTATACACATTGAACAAGGTCAGACTGATTTGAATTCGAGATACCGATGGCTGACATCATTTGGCCACGTCGCATCCGTGCATGGACACACTATTCTAATTAGAGATGATGGGCGGCTTTCGCATCACATATCTATATCTATACCCCTATATATATTATATATTATATTTTTTTTATTGTGTGCGGGTAACTTTAACTTTGAAAGATGGTCGTTGGATGAGGCGAATCCGATGGTCCAAAGATGGCAAATTTGACCACTACTGGCCGTTGGATATCATCTAGATTCCACCAGATTTTGCCACATGTATAATCTAGAAGACTCCATGGTTGAACTTAAGCATAATGCACAAACATCGAAACACAAGCACTTCTTATTTGTTCTAGAATCTTCCGTATCAGAATTGCCCAAATGTTTTTCTACATGATTTTCCATTATTTGTTTTTACTTTATGTCTTACGACGCACAATTCCATGAATCTTAAAATAGATTAGCTTTCTTATAAAAACTAGATGATTTTGAATGAAATGGACTATAAGAATTAAACGAACATCTACATCATGCATATATGACTCAAAGCTTGCATGCTATAATGTGGTATTTATTCATAATTTGGTTGCCAAATCTCATGCGTGCAATGCACGTGTACCTTACTCTAGTCTAAATGGTGTTTGTGTGTGTGTTGTGCGTGTTGAGGTGCAAATTGTCTTTTTTTGGTACACGTTAAGCTTGTTCTTCTGAAATTTCAAGCCGCGCCTTGTTATGCCGAAAATTCAAGCTAGCGTCTCTATCTATCGTGCTGGGAAACTCCCGCCTCTTCAACCCGCGCCTTGTTAGCCCGAAATATTTAAGATATATCTTTATCTCGTTGTGCTCCGACAACTCCCTCCATCTCAACTCGCGCCTTCCTATTCCGAAATTACAACGCGCGCGAAAACTCCCACCTCCTGTGAAATCCCGACACGCGAAATGCCCGTGGTACCCCTGAACCGAAAGAACCGCCTCAAATCGGTGGGGGTACTTTCATAACTTACCCCACATTTCGGACAAGCGCGTCTCTAAGCCATGGTTCCCCACTGCCATCTCATCCGCCCACCCATTCGTACACCGAGGCCGCGAAAACCCGCGACGAAACCCCACACCCTGCTCCGTCCGCCACCCAGCCAGAGCCTCTTCCCCGACGACGTCGTCCACAGCAACACCTCGACATCCCTCATCCACCGTACCGGATGAGGATCCATCGTCGATCTCATCTTCCCGCCGGTTCAGCCACCCCGTCCTCCACCTCCAAGGAGCTGCCCCGACGTTCCCCTCATCTTTCGCGCCACCTCCATTCCCACACCGTCGTCTTCACCTGCACCACCGGAAGAGCATCATCATCACCGTTTCCTCGGATGAAGCTGCGGCCTAATCGGTGCCACCAAAGAGGTTGTACACTAATTGCCGCATTTTCTTCTTGATTCGATCTCACGGTGCTGCCGACGCTCGGTCCCGAGCCGACACGGCACGGCTCCATCCACGGCGGCGTTGCCGGCCACTTCCTCCACGGCGTCGCTCCCTCGGCGGCGACGTCCACATCAGTAGGAGCTGCTGCTGCTTTAGCTCTCGCTCGCGCTGCTGCTCTGCTCTTGCTCTCGGTCCCCTGCCTGGTCTGCTCTTGCTATTGCCCTTGCTCGCGCTGCTGCTCTCGCTCTTGCTCTTGCTTGCGATGCTGCTCCGATTTAGCTACACTTCAGTCGACTGAATCGACTTTTGGGTCAGTCGATTTTCAGGGGGTGGGGGGGCTCGCCGGGGTGAAGGAAGAACCAGCCACAGCGGGGAGGGGGGCTCACCGGAGAGGTACCCAACTATCTATCTTAGGGTTCAGGATGGGGGCGGTGGTCGCCGGCGGTGGCGGGGCGATCGCCGGAGAAAAAGCTCGGCACGGGGGGCCTAGAGGGATGGCCGGGGCAGCGGCGGACCGGCGGTGGGGAGTGTTTTCGGGGCGGGCGGGGCGGCGGGGGGCTGCTGTTTGGCCGGTGGTGGCTGGTGGCTCAGGGGGTGGAGGTTGAAGATGAACCGCAGGCCCTTGATTTCGTATCCAACGGCTGCAAAATCGACTGACCAGAGATGAAAAAGTCAGTCGACCGACGTGTAGCCTCACCTTGCTAGTGCGTTCACTTTCGACAGCAAAATTCAGTTTCGACAGCAAAATTCAGTTTCGATAGTTAAGTTCAGTTCCGACAGTTAAGTTCAGTTTCGACAGTTAAATTCAGTTTCGACAGTTAAGTTCAGAGATGAGCGGCTGATGTATTTTACATCTAGCACTTTGTGGTTATGTATTTTACGTCATGTATTGGAGATGCTATTAGAATTCCACTCAGGTTAACGTTGTTCGTTGTCTCTCTTGTCCTGCTTCAACCTCGGCATCGTACAACTCACCGGAGCTGCTCCAACGACGAAACCCTCCATCACAGCGGAGCAGTACCTCGGGCTCCGTCTCCAGACGCCTAAGATCTTCTTCCCCTCCTCCGACAGCCATGTCAGCCGGAGCATCCTCACCGGCCAACCCAATCACACTGAGATCGACATGGCTTCGCCAAAGAGGTTGTACACTTGTTGCATCTCTTTTTTACTCTACATGTTATATATATTGTCCACTGAGCACTCGTAGTAATGGGAAATACGATTATTTTATCCTACTATATGACAAGTAGTGAGGTACCAGGCAACTTAGCTATCCATCATGACTCTCTTGAACGGCATCATTATTTATCTCTGCGCGTTTGAGCTGTGCATTTGTCGATGGGCCTGGGAGTTGAGCTAGTATGGCAGTGGCCTGGGTCCAAAGTATAATAGAAGTAGCACAAAAACATTTTTTAGTGTAGGATTTTCCTTGCCCAAGCCTGCCTACTAGAATCGCCAGTGCTTGAAAGGAAAAGTGAATGGAAAACATCGGAATTGGAAAGTTTCCTATGGTACTACTTTTCATGAATTTGGTGCAAAGGAATGGAGCAAAGGAAAACTGTAGGATTTGTTCCTTTAGTGTCTCCTTGAAAGAAAAACCGTAGGAATTCTAATTTCCACTTCTCCTCCTTTTCATATTCCTATTCATCAAGCACAAGACTAAGAGATAGTAGCATAATAGCATTATAACCATACATTTTCTTGTGGTTTGACTTAATCTCACCATGCTTTTTTGCATCCTGTGATCTTCCAATTGTTGTGAACCAAACACCCAGATTGGCAGAAATCCTGTGTTTTTAAATTCTCTGTTTTGCACATGCATTCCTATCCTATTCCTGTCTATTTCCTATCCCTACATTGTTAGAATCCTCAAATTCAAACAAGCCCTTACTCAATTACTTCTGTTACAGATATGTGTCAAAGAAAACCTTGTGTGGTTTGTCTTGCTCCTGCGGCGCTGTGTTCCACCCCAGCTCAGCTGCTCCAATGACGGAAGGGTTCACCACAGCAGGGATCCGCTCTCCAGACTGTCTTTCGCCGCCTCAGATCTTCTTCCCCGCCGCCGGCAGCCACGGCAACTGCATTACCATCATCAACTGAGCAGATGACCTTGAGGACTACACAGGTCTGCAAGAGCGGTCGCACTCTTCCATGTCTGCTTACATTATGCGTCGCTTAATATGATGACATGCTACATTATCGTCGTGTTCACCTATTAGACTCCGAGTCAGGTCCAAATTAATGCTGAAACTTGAGTTTTTAAATGGTTGTGGGGTACATATTGAGGCAGCAATCAGTACTATCTGTCTACTATCTGGTTAATCTCCGGTGTCTACTATGAGTTTCATGTTGTGCAAACAAACATTAAAGGAGCCATTATCTGTATTTTTTAACTAAAGCTATTATCTGCCTGCTATCATTGGTTTTGGGTCTATCCATAGTTTGCTACCATCACTCTCGATTTGTGCATGCACTCCTTACATAATCTCACTATGTTTTATTCCTATGCATGCAAGTTATTGTACACAATGGAACTGATCATGTAGAGCAAAAGAGACGAGCCTTGCGTGGCAATAAAATTTCATGCAGACGTCGTTCCATGGTGGGCGCAAAGGCAGCCCCCCCCTCCACCCATTTCGGATCGTAATCAAGAGGAAGATAACTGTTCTGAGGGGGATTCAGAAGGAGAAGACCACTCCTATTTACCCCATGAGGTCTTCGCTCTAACTTGGCATGCTGATGTTGTTAATATCATGCATATGGTGCCTTGCATTGCTTACTGTATACATTAAAGATGTCATCTGCTTAGTTTAGACATGCTTTGTGTCAATGCCATCTGTTTAGTTTCTTTATCGTATATGTGAATCATGCAATGCCATCTTGTCTAGCCAGGCATCATATATGTGAATTTTGCAATGCCACCCTGGTTAGCCAGTAATCTTATATGTGAATTATATCATGCCATCATTTTTTATTACGTGTTAAATTTGTCAACAATTTTAGTACATTCAATTACTCTTCCTGTGCATCAGCCATTCAGCACGGTCATGGAAAAATCTGGAGTGGAAACAAGGTCTTTAGAGCAGACAATGCTATCTGACGAAGCGCATGTCTTGCTGGTTACTGATAGCTCCTTAGAGGAGGATTCAAAGACAGATTACCATTCATATTCCCCCCCCCCCCGAGGTGCATGCCCTAACTTGGCAGGGTTATGTTGCTCATATCATGTGTATGGTATCTTGCATTGCTATGTCATTTTCTTAGTTTAGACATGCTTTGTGTGAATGCCACCTGTTTAGTGTCTAATTACCATATATGTGAATTATGCAATGCCATCTTGTTGCAAGACATTATATATGTGAATTATGCAATGTTATCTTGTTGCAAGGCATTATGTATGTGAATTATGCAATGCCATGCTGTTTAGGCAAGCGTCATATATGTGAATTATATCATGCCATCCTTTTTTTTGTTTTTCTCATTGCTTTTGTCGACAATGTTTGTATATTCAACTGCTCTTCCTGTGCATCAGCCATTTGAATTGGTGTATGGAGAAATCTGGCGTGAAAACAAGGTCTTCAGAGCAGACAATGCTACCTACTGAAGCAGATATCTTGCTGGTTACATATAGCTCTTCAGAGGAGGATTCAGAGGCAGATGACCAGTCCTATTATCCCCTGAGGTGTATGCTCAAACTTGGCAGGGTTATATTACTCATATAATGCATATGTTGTATTAGAATGCTTAGTTTTTACATCATATACACAATATTGAATGTCATCTCCTTAGTTGACACATCATATATGCGATTGCCCTCTGCTCACTTCCTTAGTATATAAATCATATATTTGAATTATGTCATGCCATGATGTTTACATAGACAGCATGTATCTGAATTATGGCATGCCAACCCATTTTCTAAAGACATAATATAGTTATATCATCTCATCCTGTTTACAGAGTCATCATATTTTAAATTATGTCATTCTATCCATGAACTATATCATGCCATCATGTTTCCATCGACGGCATGTTTGTGATTTATGGCATGCCCACCACTTTAATAGACACATCGTATAGTTATATCATGTCATCCTGTTTACATAGTCATCATAATTTGAAGTATGTCATTCTATCATGTTTAGTTAGCCATCATACATGTGAAATTGTGTCATGCTATCCTGTTTAATTAGCCATCATATATGTGAAATTATGTCCTGCTATTCTGTTTGCTTAGACAACATAAATGTGAATTATTTCATGCCCTGTTTTCTTCCCTACTATCCATTGCACCTGTCTATCTTACAATGTCTATACATTCAATTACTTTTCTTGTTTATCAGCCATTTCAATTGGAGGGAGTGATGGCAGTATCTGTGGGAGTAAAAACACGGTCTTCAGAAAAGATCGTGCTACCTGTTGATGCAGATAGAACCACGGTTGTACTTGCCCAAGAACCAGCCCCACCACACATAACCCACACTCATGCAGGTTGTACCCCTACCCAGTTGGACAGAGAACCAGCTAAACCCCTTCTAACCCCAACCCCAGCAGATAGACACCCAGTTCCCGTTGACACAGCACCGTCTCCACCACAGAGCACCCAAACACGAGCAGTTAGTAAGGCACCTGTAGTGCCCAAATCACGAGGAGCACCACTCCGAACCCGAAGTCAACGCTTAAAGCAGAAGAAGAATTGTTCTCAGGTCAGGTTCCGTAGCTATGGTTCATACTACTTTGCTCTTGCATCACTGTATTTACTGATACCAACTAATTTCAAATTTGAAGGATGCAATTGAAACTCCAATGGCGCAACAGGTATATTTTAAACCTGTTTCTTCAACGTGTTTGGCTGCTTGCTGTTGTAACTTGCTCTATGTTGATTTCAGTTTCAATTGAATAAACAGTTATGTTCTCATGCCGTGCACATTACAAGTGTTGTTATTGTTGTGTAGTTTCCCACACTTATATTCTGTCTATGCTGCTTTGTCTTAAATAGATATGATTCGAACTATATCTATCTTGATTTGGCAACATAAACTAGAATGATATAGACCATACAGTGACCATACTACATAGATATATGTTTGTTTCATGCTGTTATCCTGTCCACCTTACTACTGAACTGGTTTACCAAAATGAGTTTCATATACTACATTGTAAACCTGAGATGTTTTTGCTTGTTTCTCTTTTAGAACGCGGATAAAATATTGGACAAGAGTACCCTGTTATGCAATGGTAAAGGAAGTAATGCAGATAAGGTTCAAGATAGTGAGACATCCCTGTTGGTCTCCAAGAAAGCTGATAAAAACTATATTGAAGACACTGAGACAACCCCAAAGTCATGTCTTGATGTAGTGTTCGAGTTACTGGCTACCACTGCTGGCACCAGCTCTTCGAACTCGTTGCCTAAATCAGTTCGGCTTCTTGAGTCTCAACTTCAAGTTGAAAGACATCGATCAGATGTTATGCGACAGGAAGCCGAAGGACTGAGGAAGTCCCTGCAGAATTCAGATGCATACTTTCTAGTGCAACAGCAAGCGCTGGAGGACTTAAGCGCCAAACAAGAGAAAGTTAATAAGCTTGCTAAGCATCTTGCCAGCATTATGGGTACCCAGGATATTGTTTCTTGAACTCTTCTGAAGTGGTTTCAGTTCTAGACTAGTTTTGTTGCGGCGTTTATATGCTGCTGTGTTCCCTATATTTGCACTGGTGGCGAACTTTGATGCCCAGTGGATGTAATATGTGTAATAGCCGTGATAGCCTAGTGTAAGTTGCTTGCTTATTTATTTCCTTGTTGTCTTGTTTATTTGTTTGCTTGTAGTCAGTGCAGTTCTTTTTCTGCGGTTTGCTAGTGGCTGCAATAACCTATTTTTAAAAACTAGGCCACAATAACCATGGGCTAATATTTACTGTAGTGACACTGGGCCTCCTACGGGCCGTAGAAACAGTGGGCCTTCTACGGGCTGTATAAACATTGGGCCTTCTACGGGTCGTAGAAACAGTGGGCCTTTTACGGGCCGTAGAAACAATGGGCCTTCTACGGGCCGTAGAAACAATGGGCCTTCTACGGGCCGTATCATCAATGGGCCTTATACGGGCCGTATGATCGATTGGCCAAACATGGGCCAAACAGACCGCATTCTGGCCGTAAACGGGCTAGAGTTGGAATCGTCCGTTCATGGGCCGACCATAACGGGCCATCGTTAATAGGCCGTATTTGATGACGCTATGAAAACGGCCCAACGTATTAACGGACCACAAACAGGCCGACTGTAACCACGGGCTGAATTTGGCCCACAAGCAGAAAATGACAGTAACGGGCCGTAAGTAAACGAATGCTGGAAAATAGCCCAAGAATAAATGGGCTCTGAGAAGGCCGAAAGATAACATGGGCTGGAAACGGCCCAACGGAATAACGGGCCGTTAATGGGTATAAAGTGATACATTGTTCTTTACGGGCCAGTTTCACCACGGGCTGTTAATGGGTGTAAAGTGATACACTGTTCATTACGGGCCAGTTTCACCACGGGCCGTTAATAGGCCAAGAGTTACATATGGCCTCATATGGGCCGAAAGACGTCATGGGCCATACATGGGCCAGAAGTGAAAACGGGCTGGAATCATATTGGATGGCCCAGGTGATGCTACTGGGCCTAATTCGAATAGGGCGTAATGGGCCTTGGGTTAGCGGGCTGTAAATGGGCTATATGCGAACAGGCCGTTAACAGGCTTTCCAAGGGCCGGCCCGCCACCTTTTGACCAAGTCAAACGGGCCGGCCTTTTCATAGGAATGGGCCTCTGTTGGGCCGTGCCATGTGTCGACGTATCATAGGGACCTTCTGTCCAATGAGTGGATGACATCTGTCCCAGCGATGAGCCGACACGTGTTTCCTCCAGCCAATGATGATTTTACACGTGGAAAATCCCCATTGGTCGGGGCTGTTAACGGGTTATCGGATCCAAAACCTGACCCGATAGCTTAACGGCGTTCCGTTACGGTGGAAGCCACGTGTCGGTCACCCTTGACGAAAGCACTTCTGTGACGCGCGATTTATCGTCATGGAAGTGGACACTTCCGTGATGATAATTTTGGTAATGTCATGGAACACTTATATGACAGCACAGGTATGGCTATCTTGATTCTGTCATAAAATCGTCATGGATGTACATGCATGACAGAAAACGCGACCTACTGTGACAAACACGTATCATCACGGAAGTGTATTTTTTTTGTAGTGCGTGTTGCGGTTATGCTTTAGAGACGGCTGCATTCACGTTAAATAGGGCAGCAACTAAATCCGTTGAGATGACACCTTATGAACTGTTGTTTGGCAAGAAACCCAAGTTGTCATTTCTTAAAGTTTGGGGCTGCGATGCTCATGTAAAAAAGCTTCAACCAAATCGAAGAAGTGTGTCTTCATAGGATACCCAAAGGAGACTATTGGGTACACCTTCTATCACATATCTGAAGGCAAGACATTCATTTCTAAAAATGGAACCTTTCTAGAGAAGGAGTTTCTCTCTAAAGAAGTGAGTGGGAGGAAAGTAGAACTTGATAAGGTAAATGTACCTGCTCCCTTATTGGAAAGTAGTTCATCACATAAATCAGTTCCTCTCACTACTACATCAATTAGTGAGGAAGCTAATGATGATGATCATGTAACTTCAGATCAAGTTACAACTGAACCATGTAGGTCAACCAGAGTAAGATCCGCACCAGAGTGGTACGGTAATCCCGTTCTGGAGGTCATGTTACTTGACCATGACGAACCTATGAACTATGAGGAAGCGATGATGAGCCCAGATTCCGTAAAATGGCTTGAGGCCATGAAATCTGAGATGGGATCCATGTATGAGAACAAAGTGTGGACTTTGGTTGACTTGCCCGATTATCGGCAAGCCATCGAGAATAAATGGATCTTCAAGAAGAAGACTGACGCTGACGGTAATGTTACTATCTACAAAGCTCGACTTGTTGCGAAAGGTTTTGACAAGTTCAAGGAGTTGACTACGATGAGACCTTCTCACCCGTAGCGATGCGTAAGACTGTCTGAATCATGGTAGCAATTGCTGCATTTTATGATTATGAAATTTGGCAAATGGATGTAAAGACTGCATTCCTGAATGGATTTCTGGAAGAAGAGTTGTATATGATGCAACCCGAAGGTTTTATCAATCCAAAGGATGCTAACAAAGTGTGCAAGCTCCAGCGATCCATTTATGGACTGGTGCAAGCATCTTAGAGTTGGAATAAATGTTTTGATAGTGTGATAAAAGCATATGGCTTTATACAGACTTTTGGAGAAGCCTGTATTTACAAGAAAGTGAGTGGGAGCTCTATAGCATTTCTAATATTATATGTGGATGACATATTGTTGATTGGAAATGATATATAATTTCTGGATAGCATAGAAGGACACTTGAATAAGAGTTTTCCAATGAAATACCTCGGTGAAGCTACTTATATATTGGGCATCAAGATCTATAGAGATAGATCAAGACGCTTAATTGGACTTTCACAAAGCACATACCTTGATAAAGTTTTGAAGAAGTTCAAAATGGATCAAGCAAAGAAAGGGTTCTTGCCTGTGTTACAAGGTGTGAAATTGAGTCAGACTCAATGCCCGACCACTGCAGAAGATAGAGAGAAAATGAAGGTCATTCCCTATGCTTCAGCCATAGGTTCTATCATGTATGCAATGTTGTGTACCAGACCTGATGTGTGCCTTGCTATTAGTTTAGCAGGGAGGTACCAAAGTAATCCAGGGGTGGATCACTGGACAGTGGTCAAGAAAATCCTGAAATACCTGAAAAGGACTAAGGATATGTTTCTCGTTTATGGAGGTGACAAAGAGCTCGTCATAAATGGTTACGTCGATGCAAGCTTTGACACTGATCCGGATGACTCTAAATCACAAACCGGATATGTATTTATATTGAACAGTGGAGCTGTAAGTTGGTGCGGTTCTAAGCAAAGCGTCGTGGCGGGATCTACGTGTGAAGCGGAGTACTTAGTTGCTTCGGAAGCAGCAAATGAAGGAGTCTGGATGAAGGAGTTCATATCCGATCTAGGTGTCATACCTAGCGCATCGGGTCCAATGAAAATCTTTTGTGACAATACTGGTGCAATTGCCTTGGCAAAGGAATCCAGATTTCACAAGAGAACCAAGCACATCAAGAGACGCTTCAATTCCATCCGCGATCAAGTCATGGAGGGAGACATAGAGATTTGCAAGATACATACGGATCTGAATGTTGCCGACCCGTTGACTAAGCCTCTCTCACGAGCAAAAACATGATCGCACCAAGACTCCATGGGTGTTAGAATCATTACTATGTAATCTAGATTATTGACTCTAGTGCAAGTGGGAGACTGAAGGAAATATGCCCTAGAGGCAATAATAAAGTTGTTATTTATATTTCCTTATATCATGATAAATGTTTATTATTCATGCTAGAATTGTATTAACCGGAAACTTAGTACATGTGTGAATACATAGACAAACAGAGTGTCACTAGTATACCTCTACTTGACTAGCTCATTGAATCAAAGATGGTTAAGTTTCGTAACCATAGACATGAGTTGTCATTTGATTAACGGGGTCACATCATTAGAGAATGATGTGATTGACTTGACCCATCCGTTAGCTTAGCATGATGATCATTTAGTTTGTTGCTATCTCTTTCTTCATGACTTATAGATGTTCCTACGACTATGAGATTATGCAACTCCCGAATACCGGAGGAACACTTTTGTGCTATCAAACGTCACAACGTAACTGGGTGATTATAAAGCTGCTCTACAGGTGTCTCTGATGGTGTTTGTTGAGTTGGCATAGATCGAGATTAGGATTTGTCACTCCGACTTTCGGAGAGGTATCTCTGGGCCCTCTCGATAATGCACATCACTATAAGCCTTGCAAGCAATGTAACTAATGAGTTAGTTGTAGGATGATGCATTACGGAACGATTAAAGAGACTTGCCGGTAACGAGATTAAACTAGGTATTGAGATACCGACGATCGAATCTCGGGCAAGTAACATACCGATTACAAAGGGAACAACGTATGTTGTTATGCGGTTTGACCGATAAAGATCTTCGTAGAATATGTAGGAACCAATATGAGCATCCAGGTTCCGCTATTGGTTATTGACCGGAGATGAGTCTCGGTCATGTCTACATAGTTCTCGAACCCATACGGTCCGCACACTTAACGTTCGGTAACGATCGGTATTATGAGTTTATGTGTTTTTATGTACTGAAGGTTGTTCAGAGTCCCAGATGTTATCACGGACATGACGAGGAGTCTCAAAATGGTCGATACATAAAGATCGATATATTGGATGGCTATGTTTGAACACCGGAATGGTTCCGGGTGAATTCGGGCATTTACAGGAGTACCGGGAGGTTACCGGAACCCCCCGGGGAGTATATGGGCCTTATTGGGCCTTAGTGGGAGAGAGGAGGAGGCGCCCCCCCCCAAGCCCAATCCGAATTGGGGTGGGGGGCCGGCCCCCCTTTCCTTCTCCCTCTCTCCTCCTTCCTTCCTCTCCTACTCCAATTAGGGAAGGGGGAATCCTACTCCCGGTGGGAGTAGGACTCCCCCTTGGGCGCGCCATAGAGAAGGCCGGCCCTCCCCTCCTCCACTCCTTTATATACGGGGGAGGGGGCACCCCATAGACACACAAGTTGATTGTTTAGCCGTGTGCCGTGCCCCCCTCCACAGATTTCCACCTCGGTCATATCGTTGTAGTGCTTAGGCAAAGCCCTGCGTCGGTAACTTCATCATCACCGTCATCATGCCGTCGTGTTGACGATCCTCTCCCTCGACCTCAGCTGGATCTAGAGTTCGCGGGACGTCACCGAGCTGAACATGTGCAGATCGCGGAGGTGTCGTACTTTCGGTACTAGGATCGGTCGGATCGTGAAGACGTGCGACTACATCAACCGCGTTGTCATAACTCTTCCGCTTTCGGTCTACGAGGGTACATGGACAACACTCTCCCCTCTCATTGGTATGCATCACCTAGATGGATCTTGCATGTGCATAGGAATTTTTTTGAAATTACTGCGTTCCCCAACACATACACTCAATATAAATGGTTTATTGAATCTTGATCATAGTGATACACATATTCATAATATTGAAGCCAAAAGATGCAAAGTTAATAATGATAGTGCAACTTATTTATGGCACTGCCGTTTAGGTCATATTGCTGTAAAGCGCATGAGGAAACTCCATGCTGATGGGCTTTTGGAATCACTTGATTATGAATCACTTCATGCTTGCGAACCATGCCTCATGGGCAAGATGACTAAGACTCCGTTCTCCAAAACAATGGAGCGAGCAACTGACTTATTGGAAATAATACATACTGATGTATGCGATCCGATGAGTGTTGAGGCTCGCGGCGGGTATCATTATTTTCTGACCTTCATGGATGATTTGAGCAGATATGGGTATATCTACTTGATGAAACATAAGTCAGAAACATTTGAAAAGTTCAAAGAATTTCATAGTGAAGAGGAAAATCATCGTAACAAGAAAATAAAGTTTCTACGGTCTAATCGTGGGGACAAATATTTCAGTTACGAGTTTGGTCTTCAATTAAACAATGTGGAATAGTTTCACGAACTCATGCCACCTGGAACACCACAGCATAATGGTGTGTCCGAACGTCATAACAATACTTTATTGGATATAGTGCAATCTATGATGTCTCTTACCGATTTACCACTATCGTTTTGGGGTTATGCATTAGAGACAGCTACATTCACGTTAAATAGGGCACCGTCTAATCCATTGAGACGACACTGTATGAACTATGGTTTGGCAAGAAACCTAAGCTATCGTTTCTTAAAGTTTGGGGTTGCGATGCTTATGTGAAAAAGTTTCAACCTGATAAGCTCGAACCCAAATCGGAGAAGTGCGTCTTCATAGGATACCCAAAAGAAAATGTTGGGTACACCTTCTATCACAGATCCAAAGGCAAGATCTTTGTTGCTAAGAATGGATTCTTTCTAGAGAAGAATTTTCTCTCGAAAGAAGTGAATGGGAGGAAAGTAGAACTTGATGAGGTAATTGTACCTTCTCCCGAATTGGAAAGTAGTTCATCACAGAAATCAGTTCCAGTGATGCCTACACCAATTAGTGAGGAAGTTAATGATGATGATCATGAAACTTCAGATCAATTTACTACCGAACCTCGTAGGTCAACTAGAGTACGTTCCGCACCAGAGTGGTACGGTAATCCGGTTCTGGAAGTCATGTTACTAGACCATGACGAACCTACGAACTATGAGGAAGCGATGATGAGCCCTCATGACCCACAAGTACAGGGGATCTATCATAGTCCTTTCAATAAGTAAGAGTGTCGAACCCAACGAGGAGCAGAAGGAAATGATAAGCGGTTTTCAGCAAGGTATTCTCTGCAAGCACTGAAATAATAGGTAACAGATAGTTTTGTGATAGGATAATTGGTAACGAGCAACAAGTAACAAAAGTAAATAAAGTGCAGCAAGGTGGCCCAATCCTTTTTGTAGCAAAGGACAAGCCTGGACAAACTCTTATATAGAGAAAAGCGCTCCCGAGGACACATGGGAATTATCGTCAAGCTAGTTTTCATCACGTTCATATGATTCGCGTTCAGTAGTTTGATAATTTGAAATGAACCAAATCAGCCCCTTACGAAGCAACGCATAAACTAGGGTTTAAGCTTCTGTCACTCTAGCAACCCATCATCTACTTATTACATCCCAATGCCTTCCTCTAGGCCCAAATAATGGTGAAGTGTCATGTAGTCGACGTTCACATAACACCACTAGAGGAGAGACAACATACATCTCATCAAAATATCGAACGAATACCAAATTCACATGACTACTAATAGCAAGACTTCTCCCATGTCCTCAGGAACAAACGTAACTACTCACAAAGCAAATTCATGTTCATAATCAGAGGAGTATTAATATGCATATAGGATCTGAACATATGATCTTCCACCAAATAAACCAACTAGCATCAACTACAAGGAGTAATCAACACTACTAGCAACCTACAGGTACCAATCCCAGACTTGGAGACAAGAATTGGATACAAGAGATGAACTAGGGTTTGAGAGGAGATGGTGCTGGTGATGATGTTGATGGAGATTTCCCTCTCCAGATGAGAGGAGCGTTGGTGATGACGATGGCGATGATTTCCCCCTCCCGGAGGGAAGTGTCCCCGGCAGAACAGCTCTGCCGGAGCCCTAGATTGGTTCTGCCAAGGTTCCGCCTCGTGGCGGCGGAGTCTCGTCCCGAAAGCTTGCTTATGATTTTTCTTTGGATGAAAGACTTCATATAGCAGAAAATGGGCACCGGAGGGCCAAAAGGGGGCCCACGAGGCAGGGGGCACGTCCAGGGGGGTAGGGCGCGCCCCCCACCCTCGTGGACAGGTGGATGCCCCCCTGACGTGGATTCTTCTTCCAGTATTTTTTATTATTTCCAAAAATAACTTTTGTGGAGCTTTAGGACTTTTGGAGTTGTGCAGAATAGGTCTCTAATATTTGCTCCTTTTCCAGCCCAGAATTCCAGCTGCCGGCATTCTCCCTCCTTATGTAAACCTTGTAAAATAAGAGAGAATAGGCATAAGTATTGTGACATAATGTGTAATAACAGCCCATAATGCATAAATATCAATATAAAAGCATGATGCAAAATGGACGTATCAACTCCCCCAAGCTTAGACCTCGCTTGTCCTCAAACGAAAGCCGATAACGATAAATATGTCCACATATTTAGAGGTAGAGGTGTCGATAAAATACGAACATGAGGGCATCATGATTATTCTCATAACAGCAACATATATGGATATTGTCATATGATTTCTTATTCTCAAGTAATAATCTATTCACAATGCAAAGTACGAATCAGAAACTTTATTGGGAACTAACAAACTATAATCTCAGTCATTGAGGCAATTGCAATTTATCATAACATCAGAAAGAGTCTATGTCAGAGCTTTCTAGCAAGTCCACATACTCAACTATCATTTAGTCTTTCATAATTGCTAACACTCACGCAATACTTGTGGTTACGGAGTTTTAATCAGACACAGAGAAAGATAGGGGCTTATAGTTTCGTCTCCCAACCTTTTACCTCAAGGGTAATGTCAACAATAATAACTCATGCTAACCCACATCCAATTAGATATATATATATATATATATATATATATATATATATATCAGGATCTTTCCAACATCTTGTGCTTGCCAAAGGATAAAATGTATAAAGGAAAGGTGAAGATCACCATGACTCTTGCATAAGGTAGAAGATAATAATAATAGATAGGCCCTTCGCAGAGGGAAGCAGAGGTTGCCATGCGCTTTCAGGGTTGGATGCACAAAATCTTAATGCGAAAGAACGTCACTTTATATTGCCACTTGTGATATGAACCTTTATTATGCAGTCCGTCGCTTTTATTTCTTCCACATCACAAGATCGTATAAAGCTTATTTCCTCCACACCAATCAATCATACATTTTTAAAGAGCAATTTTTATTGCTTGCACCGATGATAACTTACTTGAAGGATCTTACTCAATCCATAGGTAGATATGGTGGACTCTCATGGCAAAACTGGTTTAAGGGTTTTTGGAAGCACAAGTAGTATCTCTACTTGGTGCAAAGAATTTGGCTAGCATGAGGGGGAAAGGCAAGCTCAACATGTTGGATGATCCATGATAATATACTTTATCTCAGATATAAGAAAACATAACCCATTACGTTGTCTTCCTTGTCCAACATCAACTCTTTAGCATGTCATATTTTAATGAGTGCTCCCAATCATAAAAGATGTCCAAGATAGTATATTTATATGTGAAACGTCTCTTTCTTTATTACTTCCTATTAATTGCAACGATGACCAAAGCTATGTTTGCCAACTCTCAACAACTTTTAATCATCATACTCTTTCTATGTGAAGTCATTACTATCCATAAGATCAATATGATCTCTTTGTTTCTTTTTATTCTTTTCTCTTTTCTTTTATTCACTCAAGATCATAGCAAGATAATCAAGCCCTTGACTCAACACTAATCTTTATTATATATAGCTCACGGACTCGATTACATAGAAAGATCATAAAGCAAAACTCAAAACTAGATCATACCAAAACTTTATTCTACTAGATCAAGATACTACTAATAGGATCGAACTAAGAAAAACGGTAAAGATAGGAGATGTGGTGATGATACGATACCGGGGCATATCCCCCAAGCTTGGCAGTTGCCAAAGGGAGTGCCCATACCCATGTGATTATATTTCCTTTGCTGGTGAAGAAGATGGTGGTGATGATGGGTAGTCGCACATCGAGCGTAAGAGATCCTCCAACTTGCGGATAATGCCCTTGAGTGCAATGATACGCTCCTTCAACAAAATATTTTCACGTGTGAGATACTTGTTTTGTATACGAGCTAACTCAATCATCTTGAAAGCTTCGACCTCAGTTGGGGTGAGAAGATTGTGATCAAGTTGAAGGATGTCTTCTGTTGCCGGAACTTGGTCCTCCGTGGCCTTCTTGATCCCTTCATCCTTGCTGATCTCCATGGGTTCTTCCCTCTTCAGCTCTATCTTCATTAGCCAAGCATCGTTGTCACCATTGTTGGAGGATGGGGACGACATGATGCCTGGCCTTGACAACCCTGACAGAAAACAGCTCGAAACAAGAACAGAGGATAATTGCGTGATACGGTGGTCAAAACCTTCGGGAGATTATATAGTGAATTTTTACCGACCAAAATACGTATCGTGCAAGAGAACGGAGTCCGGAGAGCGCACGAGGTGCCCACGAGGTAGGGGGACGCGCCAAGTAGGGTAGGGCGCGCCCTCCACCCTCGTGGAGGCCTCGTGTCCTTCCCGGACTGCTTCTTATTTTTCTATTTTTCTAAATATTCCAAAACGGAGAAAAATTGCCATTAGAACTGTTTTGGAGTCGGTTTACTTACCGTACCACATACCTATTCCTTTTCGGAGTCTGAAACATTCCGGAAAGTGTCCCTTATGTATTCCTCTGGGGTTACGGTTTCAATAACATTGGTTTTGACATTTATGGGATTACCTGGGATATAATGTTTAATTCTTTGACCGTTCACCACCTTCGGATTTGTGCCTTCGAAGTTGTTGATTTTTATGGCACCGGAACGATAGAGCTCCTCGATAACGTAAGGGCCTTCCCATTTAGAGAGAAGTTTTCCTGCAAAAAATATTAAACGAGAGTTGTATAGCAATACATAATAACCTACATTAAACTCACGCTTTTGTATCATTTTGTCATGCCATCTTTTAACTTTTTCTTTAAACAATTTGGCATTCTCATAGGCTTGGGTTCTCCATTCATCAAGTGAGCTAATGTCAAATAACCTCTTCTCACCGGCAAGTTTGAAATCATAGTTGAGCTTTAATAGCCTAATAAGCCTTATGTTCTAGTTCGAGAGGTAAATGACATGCTTTTCCATAAACCATTTTATACGGAGACATACCCATAGGATTTTTATATGCAGTTCTATAGGCCCATAATGCATCATCAAGTTTCTTGGACCAATTCTTTCTAGATCTTATTAACAGTCTTTTGCAAAATTAATTTGAGTTCTCTATTGCTCAATTCTACTTGACCACTAGACTGTGGGTGATAAGGAGATGCAATTCTATGATTAACATCATACTTAGCAAGCATTTTACGGAAAGCACCATGAATAAAATGTGAACCACTATCAGTCATTAAATATCTAGGGACTCCAAACCTCGGAAAAATAACTTCCTTAAGCTTCTTAATAGAGGTGTTATGATCAGCACTACTAGTTGGAATAGCTTCTACCCACTTAGTAACGTAATCAACAACAACTAAAATATGTGTGTATCCATTAGAGGCAGGAAACGGTCCCATATAATCAAACCCCCAAACATCGAATGGTTCAATAACAAATGAATAATTCATAGGCATTTCTTGACGTCTACTAATATTACCAATTCTTTGACATTCATCACAAGATAAGACAAACTTACGGGAATCCTTGAAGAGAGTAGGCCAATAAAAACCGAATTGCAATACCTTATGTGCAGTTCTATCTCCAGCATGGTGTCCTCCATAAGCCTCGGAATGACACTTGCGTAGCATCTGTTGTTGTTCCTGCTCAGGTACACAACATCTAATAACACCATCTACTCCTTCTTTATAAAGATGTGGGTCATCCCAAAAGTAATGTCTCAAATCATAGAAAAACTTTTTCTTTTGCTGGTATGTGAAACTAGGTGGTATAAATTTAGCAACAATGTAATTAGCATAATCAGCATACCATGGAGTAGTACGAGAAGCATTTATGACATTTAATTGTTCATCAGGGAAGCTATCATCAATAGGTAGTGGGTCATCAAGAACATTTTCTAACCTAGACAAGTTATCTGCAACGGAGTTCTCAGCTCCCTTTCTATCAATAATATGCAAATCAAATTCTTGTAACAAGAGAACCCATCTAATAAATCTAGGTTTAGCATCTTTCTTTTCCATAAGATATTTAGCAGCATGATCAGTGTGAATAGTTACTTTAGAATCAACAATATAGGGTCTGAACTTATCACAAGCAAATACAACTGCTAAGAATTCTTTTTCAGTAGTAGCATAATTTCTCTGAGCATTGTCTAGAGTTTTACTAGCGTATTGAATAACATTTAATTTCTTATCAACTCTTTGCCCTAGAACAGCACCTACAGCATAATCACTAGCATCACACATGATTTCAAAAGGTAAATTCCAATCAGGTGGCTGAACAATAGGTGCAGATATCAATGCTTTCTTAAGTATTTCAAATGCTTCTACACAATCATCATCAAAGACAAATGGTATATCTTTTTGTAATAAATTAGTCAGAGGCCGAGAAATTTTGAGAAGTCATTAATGAACCTCCTATAAAAACCGGCGTGACCGAGGAAACTTCTTATACCTTTGATGTCCTTGGGACATGGCATCTTTTCAATAGCATCAACCTTAGCTTTATCAACTTCAATACCTCTTTCATAAACTTTATGCCCCAAGACAATACCTTCATTAACCATAAAGTGGCACTTTGTTGGGGAACGTAGTAATTTCAAAAAAATTCCTACGCACACGCAAGATCATGGCCATGCATAGCAACGAGAGGGGAGAGTGTTGTCCACGTACCCTCGTAGACCGAAAGCGAAAGCGTTAACACAACGCGGTTGATGTAGTCGTACGTCTTCACGATCCGACCGATCAAGTACCGAACGCACGGCACCTCCGAGTTCAGCACACGTTCAGCTCGATGACATCCCTCGAACTCCGATCCAGCCGAGTGTTGAGGGAGAGTTTCGTCAGCACGACGGTGTGCTGACGATGATGATGTTCTAACGACGCAGGGCTTCGCCTAAGCACCGCTACGATATTATCGAGGTGTAATATGGTGGAGGGGGCACCGCACACGGCTAAAAGATCGTTGATCAATTGTGTGTCTAGAGGTGCCCCCCTGCCCCCGTATATAAAGGAGCAAGGGGGAGGCCGCCGGCCAAGGAGGAGAGGCGCGCCAGGAGGAGTCCTACTCCTACCGGGAGTAGGACTCCCCCCCTTTTCCATGTTGGACTAGGAGAGAGGGGGGGAAGAGGTGGAGGGGAGGAAGGAAGGGGGGCGCCGCCCCCCTCTCCTTGTCCTATTCGGACTGGGGGGAGGGGCGCGCGGACCTGCCCTGGCCTCCTCTCCTCTCTTCCACCTAGGCCTACTAAGGCCCATTAAGTTACCGGGGGGGTCCGGTAACCTCCCGGTACTCCGGAAAAATCCCGATTTCACCCGGATCACTTCCGATGTCCAAACATAGGTTTCCAATATATCAATATTTATGTCTCGACCATTTCGAGACTCCTTGTCATGTCCGTGATCACATCCGGGACTCCGAACAACCTTCGGTACATCAAAACATATAAACTCATAATATAACTATCATCGTAACGTTAAGCGTGCGGACCCTACGGGTTTGAGAACTATGTAGACATGACCGAGACACCTCTCCGGTCAATAACCAATAGCGGAACCTGGATGCTCATATTGGTTCCCACATATTCTACGAAGATCTTTATCGGTCAGACCGCATAACAACATACGTTGTTCCCTTTGTCATCGGTATGTTACTTGCCCGAGATTCGATCGTCGGTATTTCGATACCTAGTTCAATCTCGTTACCGGCAAGTCTCTTTACTCGTTCCGTAATACATCATCCCGCAACTAACTCATTAGTTACAATGCTTGCAAGGCTTATAGTGATGTGTATTACTGAGTGGGCCCAGAGATACCTCTCCGACAATCGGAGTGACAAATCCTAATCTCGAAATACGCCAACCCAACAAGTACCTTTGGAGACACCTGTAGAGCACCTTTATAATCACCCAGTTACGTTGTGACGTTTGGTAGCACACAAAGTGTTCCTCTGGTAAACGGGAGTTGCATAATCTCATAGTCATAGGAACATGTATAAGTCATGAAGAAAGCAATAGCAACATACTAAACGATCGAGTGCTAAGCTAACGGAATGGGTCAAGTCAATCACATCATTCTCCTAATGATGTGATCCCGTTAATCAAATGGCAACTCATGTCTATGGCTAGGAAACATAACCATCTTTGATCAACGAGCTAGTCAAGTAGAGGCATACTAGTGGCACTCTGTTTGTCTATGTATTCACACATGTATTATGTTTCCAGTTAATACAATTCTAGCATGAATAATAAACATTTATCATGATATAAGGAAATAGATAATAACTTTATTATTGCCTCTAGGGCATATTTCCTTCAGTCTCCCACTTGCACTAGAGTCAATAATCTAGATTACACAGTAATGATTCTTACACCCATGGAGTCTTGGTGCTGATCGTGATTTGCTCGTGGAAGAGGCTTAGTCAACGGGTCTGCAACATTCAGATCCGTATGTATCTTGCAAATTTCTATGTCTCCCACCTACCCTAAATCCCGGATGGAATTGAAGCGTCTTTTGATGTGCTTGGTTCTCTTGTGAAATCTGGATTCCTTTGCTAAGGCAATTGCACCAGTATTGTCACAAAAGATTTTCATTGGTCCCGATGCACTAGGTATGACACCTAGATCGGATATGAACTCCTTCATCCAGACTCCTTCATTTGATGCTTCCGAAGCAGCTATGTATTCCGCTTCACACGTAGATCCCGCCACGACACTTTGCTTAGAACTGCACCAACTGACAGCTCCACCGTTCAATGTAAACACGTATCCGGTTTGCGATTTAGAATCATCCGGATCAGTGTCAAAGCTTGCATCAACGTAACCATTTACGATGAGCTCTTTGTCACCTCCATAAATGAGAAACATATCCTTAGTCCTTTTCAGGTATTTCAGGATGTTCTTGACCGCTGTCCAGTGATCCACTCCTGGATTACTTTGGTACCTCCCTGCTAAACTTATAGCAAGGCAAACATCAGGTCTGGTACACAGCATTGCATACATGATAGAGCCTATGGCTGAAGCATAGGGAACATCTTTCATCTTCTCTCTATCTTCTGCAGTGGTCGGGCATTGAGTCTTACTCAATCTCACACCTTGTAGTACAGGCAAGAACCCTTTCTTTGCTTGATCCATTTTGAACTTCTTCAAAACTTTGTCAAGGTATGTGCTTTGTGAAAGTCCAATTAAGCGTCTTGATCTATCTCTATAGATCTTGATGCCCAATATATATGCAGCTTCACCGAGGTCTTTCATTGAAAAACTCTTATTCAAGTATCCCTTTATGTTATCTAGAAATTCTATATCATTTCCAATTAACAATATGTCATCCACATATAATATCAGAAATTCTACTGAGCTCCCACTCACTTTCTTGTAAATACAGGCTTCTCCAAAAGTCTGTATAAAACCAAATGCTTTGATCACACTATCAAAGCGTTTATTCCAACTCCGAGAGGCTTGCACCAGTCCATAAATGGATCGCTGGAGCTTGCACACTTTGTTAGCTCCCTTTGGATCGACAAAACCTTCCGGTTGCATCATATACAACTCTTCTTCCAGAAATCCATTCAGGAATGCAGTTTTGACATCCATTTGCCAAATTTCATAATCATAAAATGCGGCAATTGCTAACATGATTCGGACAGACTTAAGCATCGCTACGGGTGAGAAGGTCTCATCGTAGTCAATCCCTTGAACTTGTCGAAAACCTTTCGCAACAAGTCGAGCTTTATAGACAGTAACATTACCGTCAGCGTCAGTCTTCTTCTTGAAGATCCATTTATTTTCAATGGCTTGCCGATCATCGGGCAAGTCAACCAAAGTCCATACTTTGTTCTCATACATGGATCCCATCTCGGATTTCATGGCCTCAAGCCATTTTGCGGAATCTAGGCTCACCATCGCTTCTTCATAGTTCGTAGGTTCGTCATGGTCTAGTAACATAACCTCCAGAACAGGATTACCGTACCACTCTAGTGCGGATCTTAATCAGGTTGACCTATGAGGTTCAGTAATAACTTGATCTGAAGTTTCATGATCATTATCATTAACTTCCTCACTAATTGGTGTAGGTGTCGCAGAAACTGATTTCTGTGATAATTTACTTTCCAATAAGGGAGCAGGTACAGTTACCTCATCAGTTCTACTTTCCTCCCACTCACTTCTTTTGAGAGAAACTCCTTCTCTAGAAAGGATCCATTCTTAGCAACGAATGTCTTCCCTTCGGATCTGTGATAGAAGGTGTACCCAATAGTCTCCTTTGGGTATCCTATGAAGACACATTTCTCCGATTTAGGTTCGAGCTTATCAGGTTGAAGTTTCTTCACATAAGCATCGCAACCCCAAACTTTAAGATACGACAACTTTGGTTTCTTGCCAAACCATAGTTCATAAGGTGTCGTTTCAACGGATTTTGATGGTGCCCTATTTAGAGTGAATGCAGCCGTCTCTAAAGCATAACCCCAAAACGATAGCGGTAAATCAGTAAGAGACATCATAGATCGCACCATATCTAATAAAGTACGATTACGACGTTCGGACACACCATTACGTTGTGGTGTTCCGGGTGGCGTGAGTTGCGAAACTATTCCGAATTGTTTCAAATGTAGACCAAACTCGTAACTCAAATATTCTCCTCCACGATCTGATCGTAGAAACTTTATTTTCTTGTTACGATGATTTTCAACTTCGCACTGAAATTCTTTGAACTTTTCAAATGTTTCAGACTTATGTTTCATTAAGTAGATATACCCATATCTGCTCAAATCATCGGTGAAGGTGAGAAAATAACGATATCCGCCACGAGCCTCAATATTCATCGGACCACATACATCTGTATGTATGATTTCCACCAAATTAGTTGCTCTCTCCATAGTACCGGAGAACGGTGTTTTAGTCATCTTGCCCATGAGACACGGTTCGCAAGTACCAAGTGATTCATAATCAAGTGATTCCAAAAGTCCATCATTATGGAGTTTCTTCATGCGCTTTACACCGATATGACCTAAACGGCAGTGCCACAAATAAGTTGCACTATCATTATCAACTCTGCATCTTTTGGCTTCGACATTATGAATATGTGTGTCACTACTACCGAGATTCATTAAAAATAGACCACTCTTCAAGGGTGCATGACCATAAAAGATATTACTCATATAAATAGAACAACCATTATTCTCTGATTTAAATGAATAACCGTCTCGCATCAAACAAGATCCAGATATAATGTTCATGCCCAACGCTGGCACCAAATAACAATTATTTAGGTCTAATGCTAATCCCAAAGGTAGATGTAGAGGTAGCGTGCCGACGGCGATCACATCGACTTTGGAACCATTTCCCACGCACATCGTCACCTCGTCCTTAACCAATCTTCGCTTAATCCGTAGCCCCTGTTTCGAGTTGCAAATATTAGCAACAAAACTAGTATCAAATACCCAGGTGCTACTGTGAGCATTAGTAAGGTACACATCAATAACATGTATATCACATATACCTTTGTTCACCTTGCCATCCTTCTTATCCGCCAAATACTTGGGGCAGTTCCGCTTCCAGTGACCAGTCTGCTTGCAGTAGAAGCACTCAGTCTCAGGCTTAGGTCCAGACTTGGGTTTCTTCTCCTGAACAGCAACTTGCTTGTTGTTCTTCTTGAGGTTCCCCTTCTTCTTCCCTTTGCCCTTTTTCTTGAAACTAGTGGTCTTATTGACCATCAACACTTGATGCTCCTTTTTGATTTCTACCTCCGCTGCCTTTAGCATTGCGAAGAGCTCGGGAATTGTCTTATTCATCCCTTGCATGTTATAGTTCATCACGAAGCTCTTGTAGCTTGGTGGCAGTGATTGAAGAATTCTGTCAATGACGCTATCATCCGGAAGATTAACTCCCAGTTGAATCAAGTGATTATTATACCCAGACATTTTGAGTATATGCTCACTGACAAAACTATTCTCTTCCATCTTGCAGATGTAGAACTTATTGGAGACTTCATATCTCTCAATCCAGGCATTTGCTTGAAATATTAACTTCAACTCCTGGAACATCTCATATGCTCCATGACGTTCAAAATGTCGTTGAAGACCCGGTTCTAAGCCGTAAAGCATGGCACACTGAACTATCGAGTAGTCATCAGCTTTGCTCTGCCAGACGTTCATAACTTCTGGTGTTGCTCTTGCAGCAGGCCTGTTACCCAGCGGTACTTCCAGGACGTAATTCTTCTGTGCAGCAATGAGGATAATCCTCAAGTTACGGACCCAGTCCGTGTAATTGCTACCATCATCTTTCAACTTTGCTTTCTCAAGGAACGCATTAAAATTCAACGGAACAACAGCACAGGCCATCTATCTACAATTAACATAGACAAGCAAGATACTATCAGGTACTAAGTTCATGATAAATTCAAGTTCAATTAATCATATTACTTAAGAACTCCCACTTAGATAGACATCCCTCTAATCCTCTAAGTGATTACGTGATCCATATCAACTAAACCATGTCCGATCATCACGTGAGATGGAGTAGTTTCAATGGTGAACATCACTATGTTGATCATATCTACTATATGATTCACGCTCGACCTTTCGGTCTCCGTGTTCCGAGGCCATATCTGCATATGCTAGGCTCGTCAAGTTTAACCTGAGTATTCCGCGTGTGCAACTGTTTTGCACCCGTTGTATTTGAACGTAGAGCCTATCACACCCGATCATCACGTGGTGTCTCAGCATGAAGAACTTTCGCAACGGTGCATACTCAGGGAGAACACTTTTATCTTGAAATTTTAGTGAGAGATCATCTTAAAATGCTACCGTCAATCAAAGCAAGATAAGATGCATAAAAGATAAACATCACATGCAATCAATATAAGTGATATGATATGGTCATCATCATCTTGTGCTTGTGATCTCCATCTCCGAAGCACCGTCATGATCACCATCGTCACCAGCGCGACACCTTGATCTCCATCGTAGCATCGTTGTCGTCTCGCCAACTATTGCTTTTACGACTATTGCTACCGCTTAGTGATAAAGTAAAACAATTACATGGCGATTGCATTTCATACAATAAAGCGACAACCATATGGCTCCTGCCAGTTGCCGATAACTCGGTTACAAAACATGATCATCTCATACAAATAAAATATAGCATCATGTCTTGACCATATCACATCACAACATGCCCTGCAAAAACAAGTTAGACGTCCTCTACTTTGTTGTTGCAAGTTTTACGTGGCTGCTACGGGCTTAGCAAGAACCGTTCTTACCTACGCATTAAAACCACAACGATAGTTTGTCAAGTCGGTGCTGTTTTAACCTTCGCAAGGACCGGGCGTAGCCACACTCGGTTCAACTAAAGTGAGAGAGACAGACACCCGCCAGTCACCTTTAAGCAACAAGTGCTCGCAACGGTGAAACCAGTCTCGCGTAAGCGTACGCGTAATGTCGGTCCGGGCCGCTTCATCTCACAATACCGCCAAACCAAAGTATGACATGCTGGTAAGCAGTATGACTTATATCGCCCACAACTCACTTGTGTTCTACTCGTGCATAACATCAAAGCATAAAACCAGGCTCGGATGCCACTGTTGGGGAACGTAGTAATTTCAAAAAAAATCCTACGCACACGCAAGATCATGGTGATGCATAGCAACGAGAGGGGAGAGTGTTGTCCACGTACCCTCGTAGACCAAAAGCGGAAGCGTTAACACAACGCGGTTGATGTAGTCGTACGTCTTCATGATCCGACCGATCAAGTACCGAACGCACGGCACCTCCGAGTTCAGCACACGTTCAGCTCGATGACGTCCCTCGAACTCTGATCCAGCCGAGTGTTGAGGGAGAGTTTCGTCAGCACGACGGCGTGGTGACGATGATGATGTTCTACCGACGCAGGGCTTCGTCTAAGCACCACTACAATATTATCGAGGTGTAATATGGTGGAGGGGGCACCGCACACGGCTAAAAGATCGTTGATCAATTGTGTGTCTAGAGGTGCCCCCCCTGCCCCCGTATATAAAGGAGCAAGGGGGAGGCCGCCGGCCAAGGAGGAGAGGCGCGCCAGGAGGAGTCCTACTCCTACCGGGAGTAGGACTCCCCCCTTTTCCATGTTGGACTAGGAGAGAGAGGGGGAAGAGGTGGAGGGGAGGAAGGAAGGGGGGGCGCCACCCCCCTCTCCTTGTCCTATTCGGACTGGGGGGAGGGGCGCGCGGCCCTGCCCTGGCCTCCTCTCCTCTCTTCCACCTAGGCCCACTAAGGCCCATTAAGTTACCGGGGCGTTCCGGTAACCTCCCGGTACTCCAGAAAAATCCCGATTTCACCCGGATCACTTCCGATGTCCAAACACAGGTTTCCAATATATCAATCTTTATGTCTCGACCATTTCGAGACTCCTCGTCATGTCCGTGATCACATCCAGGACTCCGAACAACCTTCGGTACATCAAAACATATAAACTCATAATATAACTGTCATCGTAACGTTAAGCGTGCGGACCCTACGGGTTCGAGAACTATGTAGACATGACCGAGACACCTCTCCGGTGAATAACCAATAGCGGAACCTGGATGCTCATATTGGTTCCCACATATTCTACGAAGATCTTTATCGGTCAGACCGCATAACAACATACGTTGTTCCCTTTGTCATCGGTATGTTACTTGCCCGAGATTCGATCGTCGGTATTTCGATACCTAGTTCAATCTCGTTACCGGCAAGTCTCTTTACTCGTTCCGTAATACATCATCCCGCAACTAACTCATTAGTTACAATGCTTGCAAGGCTTATAGTGATGTGTATTACTGAGTGGGCCCAGAGATACCTCTCCGACAATCGGAGTGACAAATCCTAATCTCGAAATACGCCAACCCAACAAGTACCTTTGGAGACACCTGTAGAGCACCTTTATAATCACCCAGTTACGTTGTGACGTTTGGTAGCACACAAAGTGTTCCTCTGGTAAACGGGAGTTGCATAATCTCATAGTCATAGGAACATGTATAAGTCATGAAGAAAGCAATAGCAACATACTAAACGATCGAGTGCTAAGCTAACGGAATGGGTCAAGTCAATCACATCATTCTCCTAATGATGTGATCCCGTTAATCAAATGACAACTCATGTCTATGGCTAGGAAACATAACCATCTTTGATCAACGATTCAGTCAAGTAGAGGCATACTAGTGACACTCTGTTTGTCTATGTATTCACACATGTATTATGTTTCCGGTTAATACAATTCTAGCATGAATAATAAACATTTATCATGATATAAGGAAATAAATAATAACTTTATTATTGCCTCTAGGGCATATTTCCTTCACACTTCTCCCAATTCAAGACAAGGTTAGTTTCTTCACATCTCTGCAATCAAGGTTGCTCAAACAATCATCAAAAGAGGATCCATAGACGGAGAAATCATCCATGAAAACCTCACAAATCTTTTCACAAAAGTCAGAGAATATAGCCATCATGCATCTTTGAAAGGTAGCAGGTGCATTACATAAACCAAAAGGCATACGTCTATAAGCAAAAGTACCGAAAGGGCAAGTAAAAGTGGTCTTTGATTGATCATCGGCTGACACAGGTATTTGAGAGAAACCAGAATAACCATCTAGAAAGCAAAAATGTGTATGTTTAGATAATCTTTCTAGAATTTGATCGATAAAAGGTAAGGGGTAATGATCCTTTTTAGTAGCTTTATTTAGTTTGCGGAAATCAATTACCATCCTATAACCTGTAATAATTCTTTGCGGGATCAATTCATCTTTATCATTAGGAACGACAGTAATACCTCCCTTCTTAGGGAAATAATGGACAGGACTTACCCACTGACTATCAGCAACGGGATAAATTATACCTGCCTCAAGGAGCTTTAGTATTTCCTTTCTTACTTCTTCTTTCATCTTAGGATTCAGCCGTCATTGATGATCACGAACTGGTTTGGCATCTTTCTCCCAATTTATTTTATGTTGGCATAGAGTGGGGCTAATGCCCTTAAGATCATCAAGAGTATATCCAATAGCAGCACGGTGCTTCTTTGGAGTTTTCAATAATCTCTCTTCTTCATGCTCTGAAAGGTTAGCACTAATAATAACAGGATATATCTTCTTTTCATCAAGATAAGCATATTTAAGAGTATCAGGTAACGGTTTAATCTCAAACACGGGATCACCCTTGGGTGGAGGAGGATCCCCTAGGATTTCAACAGGCAAATTGTGTTTCAGGATGGGTTCTTGTTTAAAGAATACTTCATCTATTTCCCTTCTTTCATTCATAAACATATCATTTTCATGGTCTAGCAAATATTGTTCTAAAGGATCACTAGGAGGTACGGCAATAGAAGCAAGACCAATAATTTCATCCTTACTAGGCAATTCCTCTTCACGGTGTTGTCTACTAAATTTAGAGAAATTAAACTCATGAGATATATCACCCAAGCCAATAGTAACGACATCCTTTTCGCAGTCTATCCTAGCATTAACAGTGTTCAAGAAGGGTCTACCAAATATTATGGGACAAAAGCTATCTTGTGGGGAACCAAGAACAAGAAAATCAACAGGATATTAGTTTTCCCACACAAGACTTCAACATCTCTAACAATTCCGATGGGTGATATGGTATCTCTATTGGCAAGCTTAATGGTAACATCAATATCTTCTATCTCAGCAGGTGCAATATCATGCATAATTTCTTTGTATAAGTCATGAGGTATAGCACTAGCACCCATATCACATAAGCCATGATAACAATGATCTCCTATTTTAACAGAAATAACAAGCATGCCTACCACAGGTCTATGTTTATCTTTAGCACAAGGTTTGGCAATTCTAGCAGTTTCATCTCGGAAATGAATAACATGCCCATCAATATTATCAGACAAGAGATCTTTAACAATAGCAATATTAGGTTCAACTTTAACTTGCTCAGGAGGTGTATAGGTTCTAATATTGCTTATACGAACCACAGTTGAAGCTTTAGCGTGATCCTTTATCCTAACAGGAAAAGGTGGTTTCTCAACATAAGCAGTAGGAACAATAGGATCATTATAAGTGATAGTCTTTTCTTCAACTTTAATAGGTGCAGCTACTTTTACTTCTATGGGAGGATGATATTTAAACCACTTCTCCTTAGGGAGATCAACGTGAGCAGCAAAAGATTCACAAAAGGAAGCTACTATCTCAGAGTCAAGTCCATATTTAGTGCTAAATTTACGGAAAACGTCGGTATCCATAAAAGATTTAACACAATCAAACTTAGGTGTCATACCTGACTCCTTACCTTCGTCGAGATCCCAATCTTCAGAGTTGCGTTCAATTCTTCCCAATAAGTTCCATTTTAATTCAATAGTCTTCATCGTAAAAGAGCCAGCACAAAAAGTATCGAGCATGGTGCGATTGTTATCAGAAAGCCGAGCATAAAAATTTTGAATAATCATTTCTCTTGAGAGCTCATGATTGGGGCATGAATATAACATTGATTTAAGCCTCCCCCAAGCTTGAGCGATGCTTTCTCCTTCGCGAGGCCAAAAATTATATATAGAATTGCGATCACGATGAACAAGATGCATAGGATAAAACTTCTGATGAAATTCCAATTTCAATCGTTTGTAGTTCCATGACCCCGTATCATCACATAGCCTATACCATGTCAATGCATCTCCCTTCAAAGATAAAGGGAAGACCTTCTTCTTAATAACATCATCGGGTATACCTGCAAGCTTAAATAATACACAAACTTCATCCACATAGATTAGGTGCTCATCAGGATGCATTGTTCCGTCTCCTGCAAAAGGATTAGCCAGCAGTTTTTCTAACATACCCGAAGGAATTTCAAAGTAGACATTTTTATTTTCAGTAGGTTGAGGAGCAACTCTTTGCTCTACTGGTCGGGGTGAAGATACCCCGAACAAGCCCCTCAGAGGATTACTTTCCATAGTAACAAGTGACAGTAAATTTCAGCACACTATATAAATTTTTCCTTACCAAATTCCACCTACCAAAGACGCTTCACTCCCCGGCAACGGCGCCAGAAAAGAGTCTTGATGACCCACAAGTATAGGGGATCTATCGTAGTCCTTTCAATAAGTAAGAGTGCCGAACCCAATGAGGAGCAGAAGGAAACGATAAGCGGTTTTCAGCAAGGTATTCTCTGCAAGCACTGAAATAATAGGTAACAGATAGTTTTGTGATAGGATAATTGGTAACGAGCAACAAGTAACAAAAGTAAATAAAGTGCAGCAAGGTGGCTCAATCCTTTTTGTAGCAAAGGACAAGCCTGGACAAACTCTTATATAGAGAAAAGCGCTCCCGAGGACACATGGGAATTATCGTCAAGCTAGTTTTCATCACGTTCATATGATTCGCGTTCGGTAGTTTGATAATTTGATATGTGGGTGGACCGGTGCTTGGGTGCTGTCCTTACTTGGACAAGCATCCCACTTGTGATTAACCTCTATTGCAAGCATCCGCAACTACAACAAAAGTATTAAGGTAAACCTAACCATAGCATGAAAAATATGGATCCAAATCAGCCCCTTATGAAGCAACGCATAAACTAGGGTTTAAGCTTCTGTCACTCTAGCAACCCATCATCTACTTATTACTTCCCAATGCCTTCCTCTAGGCCCAAATAATGGTGAAGTGTCATGTAGTCGACGTTCACATAACACCACTAGAGGAGAGACAACATACATCTCATCAAAATATCGAACGAATACCAAATTCACATGACTACTAATAGCAAGACTTCTCCCATGTCCTCAGGAACAAACGTAACTACTCACAAAGCATATTCATGTTCATAATCAGAGGAGTATTAATATGCATATAGGATCTGAACATATGATCTTCCACCAAATAAACCAACTAGCATCAACTACAAGGAGTAATCAACACTACTAGCAACCTACACGTACCAATCCCAGACTTGGAGATAAGAATTGGATACAAGAGATGAACTAGGGTTTGAGAGGAGATGGTGCTAGTGAAGATGTTGATGGAGATTGCCCTCTCCCGATGAGAGGAGCATTGGTGATGACGATGGCGATGATTTCCCCCTCCCGGAGGGAAGTGTCCCCGGCAGAACAGCTCTGTCGGAGCCCTAGATTGGTTCCGCCAAGGTTCCACCTCGTCGGCGGAGTCTCATCCCGAAAGCTTGATTATGATTTTTCTTCGGACGAAAGACTTCATATAGCAGAAGATGGGCACCGGAGGGCCAAAAGGGGGCCCACGAGGCAGGGGGCGTGCCCAGGGGGGTAGGGCGCGCCCCCCACCCTCGTGGACAGGTGGAGGCCCCCCTGACGTGGATTCTTCTTCCAGTATTTTTTATTATTTCCAAAAATTAACTTTCGTGGAGTTTCAGGACTTTTGGAGTTGTGCAGAATAGGTCTCTAATATTTGCTCCTTTTCCAGCCCAGAATTCCAGCTGCCGGCATTCTCCCTCCTTATGTAAACCTTGTAAAATAAGAGAGAATATGCATAAGTATTGTGACATAATGTGTAATAACAGCCCATAATGCCATAAATATCAATATAAAAGCATGATGCAAAATGGACGTATCAAGCCCAGATTCCGCAAAATGGTTTAAGGCCATGAAATTTGAGATAGGATCCATGTATGAATACAAAGTATGTACTTTGGTGGTATTGCCCGATGATCGGCAAGCCATTGAGAATAAATGGATCTTAAAGAGGAAGACGGATGCTGATGGTAGTGTTACTATCTACAAAGCTCAAACTGTCGCAAAAGGTTTTCGACAAGTTCAAGGTGTTGACTACGATGAGATTTTCTCGCTCGTATCAATGCTTAGAGTCTGTCCGGATCATGTTAGCAATTGCCGCATTTTATGAAATTTGGCAAATGGATGTAGAAACTGCATTCCTTAATGGATATCTCAAAGAAGAGTTGTATATGATCCAACCAGAAGGTTTTGTCGATCCTAAAGGTGCTAACAAAGTGTGCAAGCTCCAGCGATCCATTTATGGACTGGTGCAAGCCTCTCGGAGTTGGAATATACACTTTAATAGTGTGATCAAAGCATATGGTTTTATACATACTTGTGGTGAAGCATGTATTTACAAGAAAGTGAGTGGGAGCACTACAGCCTTTCTGATAAGTATATGTGAATGACATATTGTTGATCGGAAATGATGTAGAATTTTATGGAAAGCATGAAGGAGTGTTTGAAAGGAGTTTTTCAAAGAAAGACCTCGGTGAAGCTGCTTACATATTGAGCATCAAGACCTATAGAGATGGGTCAATACGCTTGATAAGATTTTTCAATGAATACATACCTTGATAAGATTTTGAAGTAGTTCAAAATGGAACAGTCAAAGAAGGAGTTCTTGCCTGTATTGCAAGGTGTGAAGTTGAGTAAGACTCAAAACCCAACCACGGCAGAAAATAGAAAGAGAATGTAAGTCATTCCCTATGCCTCAGTCATAGGTTCTATAAAGTATGATATGCTGTGTACCAGACCTATTGTGTACCTCGCCATGAGTTTGGCAAGAGGGTACAATAGTGATCCAGGAGTGGATCACTGGACAGCGGTCAAAATTATCCTTAGTGGAATAAGGATATGTTTCTTGGTTATGGAGGTGATAAAGAGTTCGTCGTAAAGAGCTACGTCGATGTAAGCTTTGACACCGATCTGGATAACTCTGAGTCTCGATCTAGATACATAATGAAAGTGGGAGCAATTAGCTAGAGTAGCTTCATGCAGAGCATTGTAAACATAGAAATTTGCAAAATACATACGGCTCTGAATGTGGCAGATTTGTTGACTAAATTTATCTCACAAGCAAAACATGATCACACCTTAGTGCTCTTGGGTGTTAATCACATAGCGATGTGAACTAGATTATTGACTCTCGTAAACCCTTTGAGTGTTGGTCACATGGCGATGTGAACTATGGGTGTTAATCACATGGTGATGTGAACTATTGGTGTTAAATCACATGGCGATGTGAACTAGATTATTGACTCTAGTGCAAGTGGGAGACTGAAGGAAATATGCCCTAGAGGCAATAATAAAGTTATTATTTTATTTCCTTATTTCATGATAAATGTTTAATATTCATGCTAGAATTGTATTAACCGGAAACTTAGTACATGTGTGAATACATAGACAAACAGAGTGTCCCTAGTATGCCTCTACTTGACTAGCTCGTTAATCACAGATGGTTAAGTTTCCTAGCCATAGACATGTGTTGTCATTTGATGAACGGGATCACATCATTAGAGAATAATGTGATGGACAAGACCCATTCGTTAGGTTAGCATTATGATCGTTTCAGTTTTCATTGCTACTGGTTTCTTCATGACTTATACATGTTCCTCTGACTATGAGATTATGCAACTCCCGAATACCGGAGGAACACTTTGTGTGCTATCAAACGTCACAACGTAACTGGGTGATTATAAAGATGCTCTACAGGTGTCTCCGAAGGTGTTTGTTGAGTTGGCATATATCGAGATTAGGATTTGTCACTCTGTGTATCGGAGAGGTATCTCTGGGCCCTCTCGGTAATGCACATCATTATAAGCCTTGCAAGCATTGTGACTAATGAGTTAGTTGCAGGATGATGCGTTACGGAACGAGTAAAGAGACTTGCCGATAACGAGATTGAACTAGGTATGAGAATACCGACGATCGAATCTCGGGCAAGTAACATACCGATGACAAAGGGAACAACGTATGTTGTTATGCGGTTTGACCGATAAAGATCTTCGTACAATATGTAGGAGCCAATATGAGCATCCAGGTTCTGCTATTGGTTATTGACCGGAGATGTGTCTCGGTCATGTCTACATAGTTCTCGAACCCGTAGGGTCCGCACGCTTAACGTTCGATGACGATTTGTATTATGAGTTATGTGATTTGATGTACCGAAGGTTGTTCGGAGTCCCGGATGAGATCACGGACATGACGAGGAGTCTCAAAATGGTCGAGATGCAAAGATCGATATATTGGAAGGCTATATTCGGACATCGAAAAGGTTCCGAGTGATTCGGGTATTTTTCGGAGTACCGAAGAGTTACGGGAATTCTCGGGGGGAAGTAATGGGCCTTATTGGGCTTTAGTGGAGAGAGGGGAGAAGGGCCAAGAGGTGGCGCGCGCCTCCCCCTCCTGCCCAAACCGAATTGGACAAGGGGTGGGGGCGCGGCCCCCCTTTTCCTTCTCCCTCTCCCTCTCTTTCCTTCTCTCCTACTCCGAATAGGAAAGAGGAGGGGAATCCTACTTGGACTAGGGAGTCCTAGTAGGATTCCCCACACCTGGCGCGCCCCCCTTGGGCCGGCCACCTCTTCCCTCCCCTCCTTTATATACGTGGCCAGGGGGCACCCCAAAAGCACTCAAGATTTGTCTTAGCCGTGTGTGGTGCCCCCCTCCACAGTTACACACCTTGATCATATCGTCGTAGTGCTTAGGCGAAGCCCTGCACCGGTAACATCATCATCACCGTCGCCACGCCGTCGTGCTGAAGGAACTCTCCCTCGGCCTCAACTGGATCAAGAGTACGAGGGACGTCATCGAGTTGAACGTGTGCTAAACACGAAGGTGTCGTACGTTCGGTGCTAGGATCGGTCGGATCGTGAAGACGTACGACTACATCAACCACGTTGATATAACGCTTCCGCTTTCGGTCTACGAGGGTATGTAGAAACGCTCTCCCCTCTTGTTGCTATGCATCTCCTAGATAGATCTTGCGTGGTCGTAGGAAATTTTTTGAAATACTGCGTTCCCCAACATACAGACCACACCATCAGGAGCATAGTACCCCGGTGGTAGCTGCATATAAACCTCCTCACGCAACTCGCCATTGAGAAAGGCGTTCTGGACATCAAGTTGAGAGATAGACCAATGACGAACAGAAGCCACAGCAAAGAGAGTGCGCACAGTGGTCATGTGGGCTACAGGAGCGAATGTCTCATCATAATCGCGTCCCTGCTCCTGCTGAAAACCACGGGCCACAAGACGAGCTTTGTAGCGCTCAACAGAACCATCGGAGCGAGTCTTAATCTTGTAGACCCACTTGCAGGTGATGGGACGAACACCGGAAGGGAGGGAAACCAGATCCCAGGTGCCAGAGCGCTCAAGGGCAGCAAGCTCTTCGGCCATCGCAAGCTGCCATTCAGGCTGAGTCATGGCAGTCCGATAGGAAGTGGGCTCGGCAATAACAGAGAGACCATACCGGTTAGGAGAATAACGATCAGGCGGGGGCGAGGCCGAGCACGGAGGTTATGAACCAGGGGAGGCATGAACGGAGGTGCACCAGAGGTGGAAGGCGAGTCAGGGGAAGCATCCTCAGTATGAGGGCGGCGAGTATAGTGGAGAGGAAACGGTGAGAGAGAGCGACGAACAGGAGAAGATGGCAGAGAGGTGGAGGAGGAGGATGGGGAAGATGGTGTCGGTGGTGAATGAGAATGAGTGAGAGGTGCAGGAGGAAGAGGTGAAACATGAGGCACATAGCAGAGTGTATCGGGAAGGAGAAGAAAGGAAATATCGTCCACAGAGAAACTCGAGGAAGAAGGACGTGGGTAGTAAGAGCGATACTCGTCAAAGGTCACATCACGTGAGATGCGCAAACGACGACCAACAGGGTCCCAACAGCGATAGCCCTTTGTTGACACCTGATTTTGGCAAGATACAGAGTGAAAGGGTTTTCAGCATGAGAAAGTTTCACATCGTCGAGTGGAACAACTTTGATGTTTTAGCTATCGCCATTCGACCTCATCTCAGTGGCCGAAGTTGTACTCCGAGTGACAAAATTTAGTGTTCTGAGTGCTTTTCGGCCGATTACGCCCTCAATATCACCTCAGATGAAGGAGTGCTCTAAAGTAATTGTCTTCGTCTCGTCGAGACAGTCGATTTTCATATATAAATCATCTCAATCCGAGTTCGTGTGCAAAAGTTACAGTCAATATGGTGCGGACCAGCTAGGAATCAAAATATTACGCTGGACTTCAGACACATGTTGATGGGTGTCTGGTACAATGCGTGCGCAATTATCCCTTGAAGCTGACCTCGGATCTAAAAGTGTTCAACATGAAAGTTTTTCGTCCTGTCAAGCCGATCGATTTTCATATATAAATTGTCTCGATCCGAGTTAGTATGCGACCTGGGGAGGCAAGACAAGATCAGGCTGTGTTTTCAGTCGGAAATCCGAGTGAAAAAGTTTACCATCCGAGTGAAAATTTACCGGTCGAGTGAAAGTTTGCTGACCGGATGAACTTATTATTATCCGAGTAAAAATATAGTCATCCAAGTGAAATTTTCCTTCAGGTAAAAATATTCCGAGTGAAAAGATTGCCATCGGAACGAAAACTTGCCGATCGAGTAAGATATTGCCTTCCGAGTGGAAATATAGTCATCCGAGTGAAAGATTGTCTTCCGAGTGAAAAAGTCCAGTCGGACGATCCGAGCGAAAGTCTCTAATATCCGAGTGGATGAGCTCGAATCCGAGTGAAACTGAACATGTGCCCGAAAGTTTATCAAGATGACCTCGGATGAAGAAGTGTTCAATACAGAAGTTGTGCGTATCATCAAGACGGTAAACTTTGGTTTTGGAGTCATCATCATCAAAGATAGTATATGGCCTGCAAATTCACTACAAAACTGGATAATCCAGTCTACTGCAAGACCGAGTCCGACTGGAAGGTAAAGATGACCTCGAGAAATATTCAAGATGGCCTTATTTGAAAAAGTGATCAACATGAGAGTTGTTCATATCATCGAGGCGCACAAGTTTGATATTTGGGCCGTCTTGATCGGAGATCATATGCAAACTCAATGGCCCGCGCAAGGAGGAAGACAGAAGTTGGGCCAGATTCAGACTGAATCCGAGTTGGAATAGAACTAGGACTCTGGGACGTGAATTGATGTAATTTTTCGTGTAAGGAAAGCCTAGATGAATCCTTTACTTGTACGGGAAGTCCAGCCGCCTCTTATATATGTTGGGGATGACGGCCGATTGAACAACACACAATCGAACAAATCAATATACTACTTTTTCATCTACGTTTTATCTCTCCACCGTTTTTCTCTCTCGTTCTTCGCTGTTCCTCGAATTTGAGAGCTGCGAATCCTGAGGCTCTAGGGGCGAGCGAATCGACCTAGGGCAGCCCATAGCCGCCGCACTCCCTGACGGGGTCCCTCCCGGGGGTGTGGGGTTTCGGGTCTGCAAAAGCGCCCACCGACTGTCCTGCGTATCGCGCTGTCGGTTGGGTCTCCTTCGACGTGAGCTGCGGTGCATCACCCCCGGCGTCGAGGGTACACGTGACGTGTTCATGTGTCAACACCCTTGTGGTCATCACTATAGCCAAGGAAAACACACTCAACCGACTGAGTAGTCAGTTTGGTGCGTTCTCGCGGGGCAAGAAGGACATAGCACACACATCCAAACATACGAAGGGCGGAGTAGTCAGGAGAACGACCAGTGAGACACTCCATAGGAATACCACCCTGCAGGGTAGTCGATGGCTGAATGTTGATGAGGTAGGTTGATGCAGAAACAGCCTCAGCTCAAAAGGGAAGCGGCAATCATCAGCGCATGAGCCGTCTCAAGCAAATGACGATGCTTACGTTCCGCAACGCCATTCTGAGCATGAGCACCAGGATAAGAGAACTGGGCAAGAGTACCCTGTTCTGCGAGAAAACCACGCAATAGCTGGGAGATATACTCTCCAGCGGAGTCAGTACGAAAAGTATGAATAGGTGTGGAAAACTGGGTGTGAACCATGGCAGCAAATCGTTTGTATGTAGAGAGAACCTCGCTACGAGATTTCATGAAGTAGAGCCAAGTGTAGCGAGAGAAATCATCAATAAACAAAACATAGTAGTGATGACCACCTTTCGAATCAAAGGGAGCAGGACCCAGACATCCGAATGAACTAAGTCAAAGGGATGCTGGGATACCGACTCACTGATAGAATAAGGTAACTGGGTTTGTTTGCCAAGTCTACAACCATTACAATGTAAAAAAAACATCTCCAGATACAGACCCTAAGAGGCCCTGACGCACTAATGATGATAAGCGAGAGCCATAGATGTGACCAAGGCGATGATGCCACTGCTGAAAGGACGCAAACGAGGAGGCAGCAAGTGCATGAGAACTGGCAGAAGTGGTGGCAGCGGAAGGAACACAAAGCCAGTCAACCTCCCAAAGGCCATCTGACTCACGGCGCCGGGGGCCAGCACCAACCAAAACCTTGGTGCGACGATCCTGAATGGAGCAAGAGTCGGTATCAAGAATAACACGACAACCAGAATCCGTAAGTTGGGCAGCGGGAAAAAGATTCATGGTAAGGCGAGGAACATGAGAAACACTAGGAACCGAAAAGGACGGAGTGGAAAGAATACCACGACTAGCAACAGGAAGAGATGTGTCATCGGCAGTAAGAACATTAATAGGAGAATCAAAAGGGCGAAGAGAAGACAACGTTGAAGAATCAGAGGACATATGAAAGTAAGCTCCAGAGTCCAGAACCCACGAAGATGTACCTGACGGTGTAGATGCTGGTGGTGATGAGCTGGTGAAAGCAGTCACAGCAGCAGCAGAATCCATCGATGAAGAACCGGAGGAAGCCAGAAGGCGCTTGAGCCGCACAATGTCCTGGTCAGTGAGTGACTGAGTCGGGGAAGATCCAGGAGTCCCACTGGAAGAGGAGCGACTCTGGTCTCGCTTCTTCTCACGGCAATCAGACTCTTGGTGACCTGGCCGCGAGCAGTAGCCACAGAAGGTGTCACGGCGCGACCGGCCCTTCTCAACATAGAGAGCGCGACCAACCCCCCCCCCCCCCCTGAAGCTGTGGGCAGGAGCGGAGGAGCAGTGAGACGAGCAGAGGACACAGGAGCTTGGGCAGCCAACACCGATGGAACCACAAGCAACCCAGCAGAGCGAAGGCGGGTCTCCTCAGCACGAAGCTCGTCAAGCACCTCCGAGATAGGCACACGGCCACAAGCAAGCAAGTGAGCACGTCGAGGCTCGAACTCAGAACGGAGATGAGATAAGAACTCATGGACTCTCTGAAACTCCAAATCAGACCGCGTAGTCTGACAGCAACGGCAAGTTCCACAAACAACTGTCCGAAGAGAGTCAAGCTGGCGTCAGATGGCAGAGCACTGTGAATAAAACTCATCAACAGAGGAATCACCTTGCTGGAGTGCGTGCTCCTGACGCACCACCGATAGGTAGAGAGCATCACCAGAGGGTTGATAGCGCTGACAGAGATAAGACCACATTGCTGCAACTGTGCCGAGTCCTATGAACTCCGAAGCAGACTGAGGGAGAACACTCGTAGTGAGAACAGTAGCAGCTTGAGCATCATCATTGCACCACTGAGTGTAAGCAGACAGATCATCCCGATAGACGAAAAGAGCATCAGAATAGGCGGAGACCTGCTGATCATAAGCATCAACCGCAGCATCATCAAGAGCCTTGGCTGCATCCTGATTAGCGTGAGAAGCATCAGCAGCAAGCACCGGCGGTACCTAGGAGCCACCGGAGCAACAGGGCAGGGCGGACAGGGAACCTCGCCAGAGAGAACGCCCCACAGCAGAAGGCCACGCATATGGATACGCATGAAACCCGCAAACTCAGCATAGTTGGTGCCATCAAAGATCACTGAGCACTGAGGACAGCGACATAGCCCGAAGAAGACATGAGGAAGTCTCCCTTCTGCTTCTCTGCTTCTCCTCTTTTTTTTAGTCAAGGACGAGAAAGACTCGATCTGGATCGGATCGAGCAAGATCGAGGCAAAGGAGTGCTCGCTCGCGCCTGCGCCCGGGCCAACCGAGCGCCGCTCGTTCGGGAAGCAGGGACGAGCCCCGCTCGCGCCTGCTGCAAAGCCCCAGCAGCAAGTCGACCGGAAGGGAGCCAGGAGGTCGGCGGAGCTAGACCGGAAGGGGGCAGCGACGACCAGGCCGGGACGACGGCGGACGGACGAGAAAGAGGCGGCGACGGCGCGACCACCGGGCCGGGACGACGGCGGCCGAGCAGGTCGGAGGCAGCGGCGACCCGACGGGGCAGCGGGCGAACAGCTGCTATGGCAGCAGGAGCGGGTAGGAGGCCCGAACGAGCCGAAGACAGCTCTTGCCGGACGGAGAAGGAAACAGCGCAACGATTCCGGGCCGGGGACTGAAGGGGAGACGACCGGAGACGGTCCACGGCAGGCCAAGACGGGCAGGCTAGGCACAATGCGCACGGAGTTGCAGCGTGCGAGAAGAAGAGGCTAACCTGGCATCTGATACCATGTTGGAGAATCAGCAACTAATATTCACTGAGGGCCAAAGGCCATTACATATGGTAAAGTGCAAGAAACTCCTCATACAATGAGGATATACCGAAAAGGGACTATATACATCTAACAATATTTTGGCGTTCATGTATGGGGTACCTCATTTGGAGCTTTGCAAGGTTTGCACTGGAAAGCATACAGACATAGGCTCTGTTTGGATGTAGATACTCAAGCCACGGAATTGAAAGGGGGTGTTTATCGGAATTTGCTTATCAGTACTACTATATGTCAGAGTCGAAAATTTCTAGTACACTGATTCTGGACGATCGCACTTTCTCTTTTGTCTGACCGAATTTGAAATGTTGTACCAACATTGGCCATACCCGTATTCTGCATGAATTTCCTCTGGACAATTTGCTTTCCTAGTTGCTTTACTTTCTAAACATGCTACCAGGATCTCGGAATCACGACCGTTAAGAGCTCCCTCATAACTGCAGGTCGCGGTACATGGCCTCTGTTTGATGAAATCAGAATAGTCGAGAACAAAGTGGCTAACTGGTGCGTAACTGTGGGAATCTGACAAACAGTTCAGCCAAATTCTGAAGAATATAGAAGTGATTCGATAGAACACACAGAACATGTTGCTATTACAATACGGCAACAAATAATAAAGCTCTGGCTTCATACGTTAGTCAGCATTGTATTTATTTCAACAAAGAGAGAAAAACAAAGCACTTACCTAAGCTTGCAGTAGTTCTAGTTCTCAAAACACCATTATGGATGGAGAATATATGCATAAAAGTCCACGAGAACAACATAGGGCAATTCGAGCAGAGCTCGTACTAACTTCCTACACGGCGCTCTTCTACCAGTGTTCTCTACTGGTAGTTCCTCCCTGGCCCGTCCCTTCCCTCATATGGAGGAGGGGCCGCGTTGTTGTAGTTACCACCACCTTGGTAGCCTGGGTTACCACCTGGTTGGCCCTGGTAGTCTGGTGCACCACCACCATAGCTAGGACCACCGCCTTGGTAGGGAGGAGGCTGGTTGCCACCTGCGAAAGGCGGCGGCGGGTTGCCTCCTGGCGCTCCACCCTGGTATCCAGGGTTGTTGCTATGGTAGGCTGGGCCTGGTCCATTGTGCATGTTGCCACCAGGATTACCCTGGTAACCTTGGTTGCCAGCTGGGTAGCCAGGGGCTGAGGCACCTCGGTATCCAGGGGGTGGTGGTGCATTTGGATAGTTTGGTCCACCTCCTGCAGCATAGCCTGCCTGTGGGTTTGGTGCATGGGGCTGGTAATTTGGTGGAGCACCTGAAAGCGGCGGCGGGCCCTGTGCACCGCGACTTGGAGGAGCAGCATCATGGGGTGGCATTTGGTTTGGAGGACCACTCTGGTAGGCCTGTGTGTTCTCCCTTCTCCTTTCAAAGTTCCTCGACCTGTCAAAGTTGCGAGGCCTGTCATTGCGCCGGGATCTATCATTGGCACGGGCATTGTTTCTCACCCACTCCTCATGGTATTTGGGGTCGTAAGGAACAGCTTGTCCATCTATAAATGGTTCTCCTGAAATACAAGAACAGGCATCAAATACACTCTCTTTACATATGGACACAGATGAAAACTGGAAAAAGTGCACAAGCTCAAATAATCCAGGGAAGAAACGGCAGGTTAAAATGTTAAAAGCTGCCACCTCAAGGGGATCAAATTGCCAGGACAGAATGACAAACACTAGATACTATAAATCGTCTTGCACAAAGCACTCGACAGGCTAGATAGTCATACAGATTTGCATTTTTATCTTAGGATATAGCCCTTATCTTATACTGTACTAGGATATATAGTTCTAGCAGGACGATGTATACTTTAAACAAAAGCTGGAAACTACAGAAGCACTACCATATAGCTCTCATATCAATTTTGAGTTGTACTCTGTTATATTCAGGTTTCATCAGAAGACAGAAGTTTGTAGTTTGTAGCGTTACCAAAAAGTTACAGGGGCCAACATAAGCTCATACTTCAATTAAAAATTAACGAAGTTGTCAACAAACACCATTTCTTTCAGTTGAAAAGATATTTTACATACTGGTTACATCCTTTACTATATACTGTAGGAATGAAGATACAGAGAGCAGTCAAGATTTAACTCAGATACTAGAAAACTCCACGATAACAACAATGAGACATTCATCACTAAACAGATAAATGCTTAACTACAAATCAACGGGGTACAGAAGCAAATCAGCAGAACAAATAAGATAACAATGATGATCATTGTTTAATAAATGGAAAAATATTCTGACAGGATAACAATATTAACCTTTTGAGTAAAAATACAATTCCTAAAATGCATGCGCTACAGGAAATTACAACATCTAGGAAAAGTATTATATAGGGATTCTGAAAATTCCTAGATCTGGAATTAAGATAATCATAACACACAACATCATAGTAGCAGCACAGAGTGGTAAATCTATTACCTAGTCAGGGAAAGAGCAACATGCATTTAAAATTATTATACTGTAGTCAATATTCAGTCAGATAGTACATAATCATTACCTCCATAGTCCTTATTTCTGACATCCAGGTATGAATCAGGAAGAACCCAACGGACTTTAGGCAACTCTGAAAACAATAATTTAGGGGCATTTAACACAAGATCATTTTAAGTCACCTTCATAAAAAGATCACATACAAGACTTTTCATGTAATGATCAATACCTTTGAGTTTGTAGGAGAGTTCCTCAGATACTAGGGCACCAAAAGCAAAATAATGCCTAGTTGACACAGAGTAGATCTTCATCCTTGCTTCGTCTTCACTGGAACATAGGAAAGATCCAAGATACAGATATGTTATGAATAGCACATAGATGACTGAAAACACGTTTCATGTTAAGACTGGAGACAATTAAAACATAAAGAAGAATTATGTTCTATTCTCATCAAACCAATAAGTTGTTATGGTCCAGAGGCAAACAAAAATACTAAGAAATGGTTAAACTGCAACAGATGTCCAAGAACAAAGTTAATGAACTCACAGTTGTCTAGGTACCAAAACAGATAGTAAGCATGATCCCCAAGTAAGAATCACAAATGATAAATGTGAAAGGAGCATTAAAATGATAAAATTGCACAAAAATGAGATAGGAACAATGGACACATTATCACACTTCTCCAATTCCGACTCATAACCCATGGAATCGATAAAAATACCTCCATCAGTAAATCTACAAAATAACCAAACTTCAACGACCCCTCTCTAACTGAGTCTCTACACCCACTAATTTCCAAACACCCTGAAACATGTCGGTGCATCAGAACAATACCCCACCCAGATAGACCATACAAATGAATCCCCACTCTGTCATAACCATACTACCATAGTCAATATTGCATATAAAAGACTAAGAACAACGAGCATGATCTCTAAAACAGTGATCAGAGCATCAAACAGTCGTCTCTATTCAACTAACATAGCAATTTCATACATCCATGAGGTCATTATTGCTGCATAATAAATTAAAAAAGCCCTGGTCAGGAACTGGTAAAATCTATGTACACACAAATTGGAGGCTAGTATCACAACAGACGCTAGCACGCCATCAACTACACCACCTTAACAACGCTCGCCATTCCCCACCCCGAATCCCCTCCACAGAATCCAGATCCAAACATACGCACCATAAAACTACCCTGATGTGAGGAGCTCGTCAGTGCGGGAGGGGGATGTGGCACGGGGAGCCATACCTTCCGACGACCTGGGCGAGGGTCTTGATGTACCCGTCGATGATCTCATCGCGGGTGACATCGGGGTTGGCGCCGTCTCCTGGTGGCGGCTCCATGACGACAAGCCAGTGCTCGAAGTCGCACCCGTCGAGGAGGATCGTCTCCTTGGGCGGGCGGTTGCTCCAGTTCGGGGACGAGTCCCGCAGCGACGAGTTCGCCGGCTGCGTCGCGAATCGCCTCGCCGCCGCCCAGGGCGCCGCGGCGGGGGACGGGACCAGCGCCGCCGGGAGGAGGCTCCCCGCGGCCGCGACCGGGCGGAGGAAGCGGGAGGCGGCGGCATGGAGGGGCGAGGCCCTGGAGAGGAGGAGCGCGCGCGACGCCGACGCCATGGTGGAAAACCCTAGCGGGGATGGGGGATGGGGGAATGGGACGGGTAGTGACCACGGGGGTTTAAGGCTTCAGCGAGAGTGCGATTTATAGAGGGGCCCGTGTTCTGTTGCGGCCGAGAAATATCTTCATTCCCTGGGCTTGGGCTGTGAAGAGTGTGATCTGTTGTATTAGGAATATGGGCCTCCATGTGTGATGGGCCGCAAAAAAAGCTCGATGCGATTCGATTTCGGCCTAGGATCTAAGCCTTTTTTCACGTGTTTACGTGCCAATCAAAAAATAACACAGCTGTCTCAAAAAGAAAAAGGAAAAACAGCTCTGGCACCATAGTCAGCAGTCAGCACTGTGTTTATTTCGATATAAAGTGAACAAACAATGAGGACATACGAAAACATAGTCAGCATTGTGTTTATTTCGACAGTGGGAATACAATGAGCACTTAGCTAAGCTTCTAGTAATTCTAGTTCTCAAAACACCACTAGGGAGAGAGAATAGTATACATGCATAAAAGTCCATGAGAGCAACAAACGAGAGTACAAGACACGAGCAGAGCATGTACGAACTTCCTACGCGGTGCTCTTCTAGCAGTGTTTCTCTATTGGTAATGCCTCCCTGGCCCGTCCCTGCCCTCATAGGGCGGTGGTGCGGCATTGTTGTAGTTGCCACTGCCCTCCTGGTAGCTTATGTTTTGGTATCCTTGTGCACCACCACCATAGCTATGACCAACGCCTTGGTAGGGAGGATTGTTGCCATCTGCAGAAGGGGGCGGCGGATTGCCACCTGGCCCTCCACCATGGTATCCAGGGTTGTTGCTCGGATAGGCAAGGCTTGGACCACCGTGCATGTTGCCACCATGGTTACCATCTTGGTTACCCAGGAGTTGGGGCACCTTGGTATCCAGGGTGTGATGTGTTCTGATAGTTTGGTCCCCCTGCTGGAACATAGCCTGATTGTCGGTTTGCTGCATGGGGCTGGTAATTTGGTGGTGGCGGCCCCTCTGTAGGGCGCACTGGAGAACCATCGCGGGGTGGCATTTGGTTCTGGTCGGGAGACTGGTAACTTGGTGGAGCAGGCCTGCTTTGATATGTGTTCTCCCTTCTCTTGTCAAAGTTGCGAGTTCTGTCGCCGCGGTTGTGCTGGGGTTCATTAGCACGACGATTGTTAATCACCCATTCCTCATGGTATTTGGGATCGTAAGGAACAGCTTGCCCATCAATAAATGGTTCCCCTGAAATGCAAGAAAAGGCATCAGATACACCCAGATATCTTTACCACGTGAAGAAGATGAAAAATGAATATGTTGCACAATCTCAAATCATCCAGGGAAACGCAACAGGTTAAGATGTTAAAGCTGCCACCTCAAGGAGCTTAGAAGGCCAAGACAGAACGACAAACACTTGATATGTTAATAAGAGAGACAGCTTGCAGCCAAAAACGTATACCACTAGGAGGACTATATATATAATTATATTTTAAACAAACACTAGCAACTAGAGAAGCGGTTCGGTGCCGTATACTTAGCTTGAAAAACGTTCTTGTATTATGGAACGGAGGGAGTAGCTCCCAATTAATTTTAAATGAACTGTGTAATATTCAGGTTTCATCAAAAACAAAAGTTTGTGGTTGGTAACAGTGGCCAACGTAACCTCCTAGTTACGTACCAGTTAATCAAGTTGTCACCAATGCATATATATTGGTGACATCCTTTACTACATACTGTAGAAATGAAGATACAGAGAGCAGTGAAGAGTATACTCAAATACTAGAAAATTCCACATGATACCGATGATGAGATGTTCACCACTATAGTTTACTGCTAAACTATAATGCAAAGGGCTACAGGAATTGCAGCACAAATTGGATTCCAACAGTGATCATTAATCAATAAATGGAAAAATAATCTGAAGGTAAAGCATGTCCTAAGACTTTGAGTAAAAATACAATTCCTAAAAGCATGTGCTAGACGAAATTACAACCTCAAACAGAAGTATTATATAGGGATTCTCAAAATTCCTAGGTCTGGAACATGCAATTAAGATAGATGCTCATAACACAACATAATAAATAGCAGCAGAGTGGTAAATCTATTAACTAATCAGGGGGTAAGTAGCAACCATTTCAAATTATTATAGTGGACAAGTAAGGTAGGAAGCACATAATCATTTACCTCCGTAGTCCTTGTTTCTGACATCCAGATATGAATCAGGAAGGACCCAGCGGACCTTAGGCAACTCTGGAGATAAAAATTTAGAGGCATGAGGTTACACGAAGACCATGTGAAGTCACCTTCAAAAAAAGTTGCCATACAAAAAATTTCATGTAATGATCAATACCTTTGAGTTTATAGGAGAGTTCGTCAGATATTAGGGCTCCAAAGCAAAATAATGCCGAGTTGACACAGAGTAGATCTTCATCCTTGCTTCTTCTTCACTGGAACATATAGGAAAGATTATTCAAGATACAGATATGTTATGAAGCACAAAGATGATTTAAAACACATTTCATGTTAGGACTGGAGAGAACCAAGACATCAGGGAGAACTCTGTTCTGTTCTCGAAGCAATGAGTTGTTATGGTTCAGAGAGGCAAACAAAATTACTAAGAAATGGTGAAAGGAAGTTAGTGCACTGATAGTCGTCTATGTACATACAAATAACTGATACCAAGCATGCTCCTCAAGCCAGAATCACCATCAGCACAAATGATTGAGTGTGATTCTTGAATGAATATGCATAGAAATCATCATGTAATTAAATGATTAAGTGACACAAAAACAGCTAGGTAAGGTAAACTTATCGCACTTCAACAACTCCGAGCCATTACACATCAAATCGATAAATCACCTCCATAAGTAATAAATCTACAAAATAACCAAACTTCATCTACCAATCTTCAACCCAGTTCCTTGCCCGCTAAAACACTTACAAATATAGCTGTGCCTCAAAATGAGACCTTGAAACACAGACCGGCAATATGAACTTGCCATTCTGTCATAAGATTCCCATAGTCAATAACATCAAAATGAGACCTCGCAATACAGACCGACGATATGAACTTCCCATTCTGTCATAAGATTCCCATAGTCAATAACATCAAAATGAGACCTCACTACAGACCAACTAAATCAATTCCCCATTCTGTCATAAACAGACTGCCATGGTCAGTAATGAACATGATAGACTGGAACTACTAGCACAATCTCTAATATGGTGATCAGAGAAACCCTGCTAACAGAAACCGGTACTCCTCTTTTCACTTCTCTGTACACACAGTGGAGGCTAGTATCACTTCTCTGTACAACATACTCCGCACCAACTTACTAATCCCTCGACATTCCCCACCCCGAATTCCCCAGACAAATTGGAAGTTTGGAACATACGCTCCAGAGTCCAGAACCTCGAGGATGTGAGGCGTGCGTCAGTGCGGGAGGGAAATGTGGTACTGGGATCCATACCTTCCGATGACCTGAGCGAGGGTCTTGATGTAGCTGTCGATGATCTCGTCGCCGGGGATGTCGTTGGCGCCGTCGCCTGGGGGCGGCTCCATGAGGACGAGCCAGTGCTCGAAGTCGCACCCGTCGAGGAGGATCGTCTCCTTAGGCGGGCGGTTGCTCCAGTTCGCCCGCAGTGACGAGTGAGCGGGCTGCGTCGCGAATCGCCTGGCCGCCGCGGCCGAAAACGGGACCGGCGCCGCCGGGAGGAGGCTCCCCGCGGCGGCGAGCGGGGAGGCGGGAAATGGGGTGGAGTTAGAGACGATGGGGTTTAAGGCTTTAGCTGAGAGTGCGCGAAGCTAACCAACGTACAGCCCTAGTCGAGTAAATAGCATAAAACTACTACTTTACACGTTAGGGTTTCAAAAAACTACCGGTTTTTAATTTTTCTCAGATAACTATCAAATAAGTGGTCCGCTGTTTCAAAAAACCCAAATCACCGAGTCTTTATAAGTTGATCATGATTATGACAGTTCGGGCCCACATGTAAGATAACCGTTTGTTTGACCGTTTACTTTGACCGTTAACTTACATCTGGGTCCCACATGTAAGTTTTTAAAAAAGCATCCGGGTCCCTGTAAGTTTTCTGAAAAAAGCAATCAGGTCCCTGTGACTTTTCTGAAAAAGCAATCGGGTCCCCATGCAGCCACGAGCTCGATCCCGCTTGGCAGGGCAGCGATGCTTCCTCCGGCCGGCGAGCCGCGCCTACAGCGGCGGAATCCATGTCGTGCACCACCTGAGGCCGGTCAGCCGCGCCCGCAGCGGCTGGATCCACGCTGGTCATCGCCTGAGGCTGGTGAGCCTCACCCGCAGGGGCCGCCATGCCGTGCCTCTCCTGCGGCCGCCGCCACGCCATGACTCCCCTGTCGCCTTGCCGTGCCTCGCCTGCGGCCACGCCATGACTTGCGAGTCACCTGCCGCCACGCCGCGCCTTGCCTGCGGCGGCCCCCATCCCCTGCCGCGAGCTCCTCAAGCTCGACGCGACGGCCTGCGCCGCTGTGGAGTACGCACCTCCCGTCGCCGCGGACGAGGTCGGCCTCGTCGCCACCGTCGCCACCAGGAGCTCCGGCGAGCACCTGCCACGACTGTTGGGACGCTGGGGAGGGTCGTCGCCGGCTTGGGATGGGCGGAGGGGCGCCGGCTTGGGGGGGAGGGTCGCCGGCTTGGGGGGTGGGAAGGATCGCCGGCTTGGGAGGGGGAGGTGGGTCGCTAGCTCGGGAGGGGAGAGGGCCAGCACGGGAGGCAGAGAGGAGGGAACAGAAGAGATAGAGAGGAGGAAGAAAGAGAAGAGGAAGAGAAAACTTACATGTGGGCTCCACATGTAAGCTAACGGTCAAACTAAGGTCAAACTAACGGTTTGTTTTAGGTGCGGGCCCAACCTGTCATAATCAGGATCAACTGATAAAGACTCGGTGATTTGGGTTTTTTGAAACAGCGGACCACGCGACTGGTAGGTTTCTGAGAAAAATTAAAAGTTGGTAGTTTTTTGGAACCCTAGCCTGTAAACTGGTAGTTTTTTGCTATTTACTCGCCCAAGTCATATCATAACTAAGTCGGCCTTTCTCTATTAAAAAAAAAAACAAGTCGGCGTCCAATTTTTTGTTCATACTATCTATCTGTCAAAAGCAATAGACAGATTAAACTACATCTTTATTTTTATTGCAAAATACTCCCTCCGTGACTCCGTCCATGTAAAACGCTTTTGCAAGCTAACGACTAACGGACGGATTTCATACAATATGTCCAAGCCAATCTACTTTTTTAAAATTTCATCATCGAAAATACAACCATGTAAACAATTATTTAGAGCTAATATAAATTCTAATTTCTTTTGAAACAAGCTCGTGCAGTCATACATCAAAGAAGAAACAACGCATAGGATGCAAGCCAAGTGTGATGTGTGGCTTCTCGTCAATGGCGGTGATCTACAAATCTCCCGTTTTTCTAGTGTAAAAAGCCGCAGTGTAAAAAGCGGCAGTGATTAGGCTAACATCGTCTTAGTAGCTAAGGGATACACATCCCTCACGCTCGAGTCCACATCAACTTACTTACACTATCTCTCCATCACTCTACCATACATTGGTCCCCGTAGACTCGGCTCTCTCCTGCTCTATTGCCTGTAGTCGTATGTCCATGCTCTGAATTCGGGATTCGAACGGAGAGAACCGAGTGGAAATTGTTGTCTCAAAGTCCTTCAACTGTGCACTGATTCTGGCTTCAACACCTTGAATCAAAGCCCTCAGCTCCTTGACTCCCGCTGAGTTCTCCTCCTCCAACCCACGTGACAGCCGCTCGCTCTCACCAGAAGTAGTTGCCGAGCCAACATTCATCTACAATCAAAGATAAAATGATCAGAATGTTTCTCAGACGAGTACATTTTCAATAAAACTTAACTTATAGATTGTCTAAACTTATGTTGCCTATTTCTTTTAGTCAGTCACTGGTGTCTACACTTTTTATTTGCTATCAACTGAACATGGACGGGCCCTCTGTACGATGTGTATAAAAGGCCAGCCCATAGAACCACCACAGAAAACAACAAAATCAACATATCACAGGCGAAAGAGAAATAAAAATAATGCTGACACAAAATTTATCAATAATAGATAAAAAAATCTAGAGTGAGTTCAAAGGAAAAAGTTCAAAGCAACAACAAAACACTCCACATAAATTTTCAACACTGTACAAAAGTTCCTTCTCGGTTGAACTCACGAGAGATTACACTTCAAACCTTCAGGCCTCCCACAAGCACCATCATGACTTGGCATCCTTGGATGAACCTTTTACTGAGGAAGTCTAGGCAACCATTAGGAACCTACCTTTGGACAAGCCACTGGGGCCAGATGGGTTTACTAGTCGTTCCTATAAATCTTGCTGACTGTGTGTCTGTGTCTGTGGGGGGGGGTCAAGGGAGATGTGCTGCAGGCCCTCCCATGAGTCTTATTCACAGTTTTGCTAAGTTAGTTGCAAAGCTCATGCCCAATCACCACTGCTGCCTGGCATAGTGTCCTATCAACCAAGGTGGTTTTATCAAGGGGACGAGAGCATACATGATAATTTTCCCCTTGTCCAGCAAATGGCAAGAAGTTTACAATAGAAATGGAACCACACATCCTCCTTGAGTTGGATATTTCTAAAGCTTTTGGTTCCGTTTCATGTCCCTTCATACCTCCTTTTGATTCGTAGGATTGGATCCTGTTGGAATTTTCCTAAGGAATCATTTTTACTACATTCCATAGGAAATCTAGCATCCACTCCAACCTACTTTTACAATTCCTTTATTTTTCATATGGCATCAAACACTGTCTGCTAATCATATTACGATTCAAGTGGGCATGCCACTTCAATCCTGTATTCTTCTTGTTCTTGTGTTTTGAAATTCCTTGTGAAGCAAAGAGGCCATTTATGTGAAATAAAAGATTTCCCTTGAACCACCCTTGGCCTTCCACCTTCCACTTACTATTCAGAAGCCCACTAAGGCTGAATTACACCCGCTTATTGACAAGATGGCAGATAATCTCCCAGGTTGAAAGTGTCCCTCATGAACTGTGATGGCCGTCTCATTACAGTACGAGTGGCACTCACCGCTATTCCCATCTACAATATGGTTGCTTTGGATCTGCCAAAATGGGTGATAGCCATTGATAAGCTGCACAGGGGCTTTCTTTGGAAAGGCTAATAGTGATAATTGTCATGTCTCATGGGAGCGGGTAAACTGACCAATCCAATATGGAGGACTGGGCATACATAACTGGAAATATTAGGGTGGGCACTCTGAATCCGATGGATGCAGAAAAGGACGCCTTGCAGCCCTTGCAGCCATGGGCTGGTACCCATCCAAGTCCCGCGAAATGCCCAAGCTTTGTACAGTGTTGCGGTGGAAACTTTTGAAGGGAATGGACAGAACACCATGTTCTGGTCTGATTGATGGTTACAGGATAGAACAGTTGCTGAATTGGCCCCAAACTTATTCAAGTTGATCTCTAAAGGAGCTGTCAAGCAGCCATAGCAGATGGGTTACAGACATTAAGGAGCTCTCACTGTCCAAGTCCTAATAGACCTACATATATGGGACTTTGTGGATGGTCCAATCCTACAACAAGACACTCCTGATCAGCATCGACAGCGGCTTACATGGTCAGGCTCATATACCAGCAAGTCAGCTTACAATGCATTCTTCCGCGGGTCAATCGGATTTGCGCCATGGAAAAGAATTTGGAAAGGCTGGCTCCATTGCGCTGCAAGTTTTTCGTTTGGCTTGCCATCAATGATACTCGTTGGACTCCTAGCCTCGCCAAGAGGGGACAATCGCACTCTGTGGCCTGCCCTCTTTATTATCAGGCGGAAGAGTCAATCCAGCACATACTTTTTCGTGTGTTTTCGCTCGGCAAGTATGGACGTACATTCTGCAAAAGGTTGGGCTTAGCTACCAATACCATTGTGCCCTAGCCTACTACGCCATTTGTTTCTCAAGCTGGTTGTGCGGCTAAAGAATTCCAGAGAAGGCTCAATTCTCTGATCATCTTAGTTGCTTGTGAGATGTGGAAACATAGGAAACGGTTGTGTGCTTAACGGAACTAGCCCGTGTTTCACTGGGCTTACAGAAAGTGTACCCGTAAAAAAAGGTCTTACAAAAAGTGGCAACTGAGAGCGCTCTGTGATGTTTGGCTGGTGGCTGAGGACTCCATGAGCTGCTCCTAAGGTCGCTCACCCCAGACACTTGGTCCTTCCCCTGGGCCAGCTGGTCATGTGCATGTGTGTGTGAGTGGCGATCCTGTACTAGCTTATATCTGTGTGTGTGCGCGGTCACGTGGAGCATGTTTGGGGTGAGGGTCTTTACGCTCTCTCCCTTCTATCTTTATTCCTTCTTCCTAATGAAATGGTACACAGCTCTCCAGCGTGCTCATATAAAGAAGTTGCACAAAACTTGCATCACTTCATAAGATGCAAGAACCATTATAAAGTAGTGCTACCTTTAATAATGATGTATTCATCTCCAAATGATATATTCTAGTTACTCATAGTAGTAGTTAATTAAGGATCATGCCTGTACAGACGCCCTCTCTCTCTCTCTCACACACACGCGCGCGCGCGGGGATAGGCACGGGAACCAAAAAGAGAAACAAAAAAGAAACTATGCACCTTTCTTGTTTTGTGTTGTTTCCATTGCAGCACATGGAACGCACCATCACTTCCTGTCAGAACAAGCCTTCGACGAGTCCATGCTTTTCCTCTTACTTCGAACCTATCTATTTTGACATCCTTTTCCTGCATTTTAACATATGCAGCATTAGTGCAAAACAACAATAAAATCAACCGAGTAAAGATATAAATATTTTATTTAATTAAGAAATTTAAGATAGAGACAGTGAAGCACTAGTAATCAAAAGTTGACTAAGGGTGTGTATGGGACAGTTCCATTCCACATGTTCAGTAGTGAATATGGTGGAGTAGTGCTACAGACATCCACAGCTCCATATTTTGGGGGGAGCGGATTGTCCACCTGGCCCTGTAGTTGATAGAGAATTAACCACAACTGCCACTGGATACACCCCTAGATTCAGCACCCTTCACGCCACCGTTGCCTCTCTTCTCCTTGACCGTGGCCATGGTAATTTTCCACTCCTCTCCCCGGTGGCATAGCTGCCCACGCCGGGCCTCCTCTCCCCCCATCTCTCCCGAACAGACCGCGCCTCAAGTAAGCTGCCCCCTCCCTAATTCCCCGTTCTTTCTAAATCAGTGTTGCCCATCTATGTGGATCTGGAGCCAACCTTCCCCAAAACAGTGTTGTGTGGCTCCAGAGTTTAAAGGCGGAGCAAAGTTTAGGTGAAGCAAAGATCTCTCAAACACACCCTAAGACTAAAGGCACTATCTTACTCCCAGTCTTCAAACCACTAAGAATCAGAAATTGACTAAGATTTAGATCACTATCCTATCCCTAGTCTTCGAACCATTAGTTATCAAACAAGGCTTACAGAAACATATATATCTAAAAGACAAATAGTGTTGTATTGTACCTTCATAGTACTAATGAAATGTTCTGTCGACTCTTCATCTGATGCAGCCTTACAACCTTTAACTGAACTGGATATGCGAGACTTGGTTGAGTTAATAACCCAAACTAACCCATCTTGCTTTTCACCTTCTTGGACATCATGATCAATTGAAAACATTGCTCCATTATATAGTAACGCTAGGGCATGATTCTTCTTAATCCACCCTGGTGGCCCCACGTTTATGTCACTTAACAATTCATTCACGATATTGAAACCATGAATATCACTATTGGACAGTAGTTGATCTACAATGAAAACAAAAGAGCTGGTAAGAAAAAGTCCCTTTGCAACCTAGACAACCTACAAAAGGGAAAGCTTTTCCACCTGGCCACGAAAGAAGTCCACATAACCCCCTGAGGTTTCCGAAACCGGCTAATTCACCCCCTCAACTCTAAAACCGGTTAATTAGCCCCCTGAGGTCTCTAATACCAGCCAGGACACACCCTAATCCCAATTAGAGTGGTTTTTGCCGGTGGTTTTGCTCGCGTGGCCCTGGACCATTGCCACGTCGGCTTGGTGGAAGGCGCGAAGAGATACGAGGACGCGCGTGAAGTTTTACTCAATCCCCAATCCGGTATGCGCAATCCCTAGTTCCCCTCTTCCTTCTCCCCTGTTCGCCGCCATGGCCGCCAGATGAGTCTCGTCCTCCTCTGTTATGTAGTTCCTCCCTTTCCCTGTGTGTCTCCATGGCCGCCCCACCTACGTAATTCCTCCTCCCTCGATCCCCCATTCTCCAGCGCCCTGGACGAGGACCGCCCTCGTCATGGCTCAATGGAGCAGCGACTGCTTGTCTTGGAGTTCCTGTTTGACTCGTCGTCTAGCCGTAGCGGGCCGCCGATCCCCTATAGTTCTTGTTCATCTCTTCCTGTTCTTCAGGTAAGAAGTGGATGCTAGTTTCGTGAGAAAAGAAAAATGGATGTTGGTGTACAGGTTATCTTTTTACCCAGAATATGTACCGATTATTATCAATTTGCCAACACAATTGATTCTTTGATTCACTTGCTGTTGCTACTGTACGTAGCTTAGCATCAGACTGAATTTTTAGTATAGCCAAGACAACTTCAGAGCTCCAAACTGAATATCGTTGTGAAGTAATACTCGCAAGTTAATATAAATTTCTCATTCACCCAGTTAATTTCGCATTCCTAACCTATTCTATTATATATTTTGGGACATGCTAATGACTTAATTTTGTATTGGTGCATATGAATTTTTTCTGACTTCAATCGGAGGCTCTAAGCACCAAACTTGCAGGAGGCACTACATTTGCGAACGATGACACCAGGTTAATGAAGTTCTTCCTTCTCATTCGGTATTTATTTTGCTGCTTGTTAATGTGGTGTCTTTCTGCATTTTTTTGGACTAGAGGAATGAACAACTTCATCATCTTATAAGAGCATTGGAGCAAGAGAGAGCAATGCACAAGAAAGAGCAAGATAGATCAATGTTGCAGTTGCATTGGAGATTGTCAGCTGTATATGAAGATATGAAAGTGAAGAAAAAAAGGGACATGTGCCTTTATCATGATATTGTGGGTTGTTTCTTTAGTTTTAGATTTTGTTGCTGGTATGGTCGTCTCAGTCTAGTTGAGAAGAGAGAATTCAGATAATGCAATTTTTTTAAGGGAATGTACTTGTAGCTCTGCAATCTGTTGCATACGCAAAGATATATGTAATCTGAAAGCAAGCTTTTCTTGCTGTCATGAATGAAAGCTTTTATTAACTGAAAGTACTATGTTATTGCAACTATCATGGTTGCAAATTTGCAGCATTTTGTTTACATCAGCATCACTCTTACAAATTGGCAATAGCATAATTAAGAAACAAGACATGCCCAAAATTCTCTGTACAGTTTCAGCTTAACTTCGAAGGAACACATTTTTCTGAATGCAATAAGGAACATATCCCAGAATACCCAGTCATGCCCCACATCAGAAAACAGTACATGTATCAGATAATAGGGAAGAAGTACTAGCTTTACATAATATAGCATGAACAAAAAAATGCATAACAGTCAGCCATGCACCACAAGTTTATTTATATCTCATTGTAGCTAAATAACTAGAAGTTTAGTTATTGCCATGTAACCACCACTAGAATCTTGATTGGTTTGGCATTGGCTGAGATGTCGCCCTAGGTGCTGGTTGATAAGAAGATGTTCCAGATGTTGGTTGAGATGATTGTATCAGTGATTTCCTTCTGTTCTTTGCTCTCTCATAGAAAGGTGCAGTGGAAGGACTATTTTGCGCACCAGAGGCCTTCTTCTTCCTCTTTGGTGGCTTAGATGCTGGAGGAACTTCTTGTGTTGATGGGCCAGGAGCCGAACTTTGTTGTGTTGATGGAACATGAGCTTGCTGTATTGAAAAACAGTTAAGATTAGCAAATTTGCACATGTCAGGAAAAAATATGCAAAAAAAAGAAGATAGAAAGGGGCACCTCTGTTCTTGCTTGCTTGGCCTTTCTCCTTGTAGCTGCTCTTGTGAAGTTGGCATGCTCTTTATTACCAGCAGTATTGTTATTCGTACATTTTCTTTTGTTGTGACCCTGAGTTCCACAACTTGAACATGTCACCTGAGTGCCTGCTCTTGACATTTTTGATTGGTTCCTAGGTTTCTCTCCTTCCTCCTGCCTTCTCTTTGTCTGGGGCCTGCCAGTCTGTGTTCTTTTCTTAGGTGGAAGAGGTCTAGGTTTTTCAGAAATTGGACAATCTTCTAGTCCATTGATAGGCTGAAGAACATGATCATAAATTCTGTTGTACTCAGCAATAGAGTAGCAAGGTGAAATGTAGAGATCCAAATCTCTAGAGCAGGTGTAGATTGCACTAACCGCATGACAACAAGGTAATCCGGAAAGTTGCCAATATCTACATGAACATGTCCAGTTTTCTAGATTGACTGTGTATCTCCTATGCTCACCTTCATGTACTTCAAACCCATCCTTTCCATTCCACAACACTTGACACCTAGCAGATCTTTCAATGTTGACCTTCAACTTCTTGAAAATATTTGGACAAATGGTTCCATACCACTTCTCAGACTTTGCTCTGTTTTGTTGGATCCTCACAGTGACCTTCTTTCTAATGATTTCCATTGCAGTTAATACCGGATAGAACCTAGATCTCATGATGGCATTATTAAATGACTCACACATGTTGTTCTCAACTGAGTCACAAAAAGACCCAATCCTGAAGTAGGCCCTACACCAATACTCTGGTGTAGTTTTCATCATGTCTTTCGCACCCTCTATTGTCTTTTGTGCAAGCTTAGCCCTATTGTAATTGAACTGGCTTCTATCCGATGACTTGGCACATGCCCAAAACATTTTCTGAAAGACCTTGTCCCTATGCTCTTTTCTCCAGTTAGCGTAAATGTGTCTTGCGCACATCCTATGCTCTGCTTGGGGCACAAGCTCATTGACTGCCCTGATGAGACCCTACATAAGAGAAGCAAAAAAACCACATTAGCAAACAATCTCACATACAAAACCATACCTCCACTAGCCGCCACCACCTCCTTCGACGCCTTCCTAACATAGGACTAGATCCATAACAACAGTACGAGTAAAAAAAGTATTTAGCTCACCTTTTGCTGATCGAAGATGAACACCCATCCTTCACCATTGTTGTTTATCTGGAGATCTTTTTGAAGAAACCCAATGAACCAATACCAAGAATCATAGCTCTCAACCTCTACTATAGCCCAGGCTATTGGATACATCTGGTTATTGGCATCTCTACCAATTGCACAAAGCAATTGCCCCTTGAATGCACCCTTCAGAAAGCATCCATCTAGCCCCACAACTCTTCTACATCCTGCTAGAAATCCTTTCTTGCAACCATCTAAACACATATACATTCTTCCAAACACATTGCTCTCAAGAATTTCTGGATTTAATGTCACTGCAATAGTGCTACCTGGGTTGCTTCTAAGCAACTCAAGTTGATAATCATAAACTCTAGCATACTCACCATCTGATAGATCAATTATCTTCTCCATAACAAGTTTCTTTGCTCTTTTGCATTTGGATATGGACACATCAGCCACTAGATCCTGAAGAACAGCTTGTTGAATGTGCTCTGCCTTCCATGATGGATTGTCCCTGATTTGCCTAAAGTACTTTTTTGCAATGACACCACATATGACCAACTTGTTGTCCCTTCTTGGAATACATGTGTGCTCATTGTTGTATCTCCCTACTAGCAACCAATCAGACCTGCTGGTAATGGATCCATAAATACTCCAAGGACAGCCTGGCCAACTACATTTTGCACTTACTCTCTTCTTCTCGTCTTTTAGAAATAACAAGTGGTGATACGTTTTCAGTCCATACTTCACCAATGCATTCTTGAACTTCCTACTGTCATGGAAGGCCATACCAACAGAGAATAAAGGAATTTCAGAAGTACTATCATAAACTTTGTGCTCTGTCTTCTTCCTCTTAAGCATGTCATCCCCATCACTTGCTTCATCATAAGAGAAATCATCTGCACTGTCAAAATACGGTGTCACATCACCATCACCATCATCAAGCTTGCAATCCTCCGGGACAAGGAAATCCTCTGGCACATCAACACCTTTCTCATCCTCTTCCCCAAGCATCTTGTTCGTGATCTTGTTCTTAAGTTCCCTTGCATATTTTCTGAATTCAATTGTTTCTCCATCTTCAGCAGAACTATTGTCTTCATCTTCTAAACCAACCTCATAGTCGCTATCACTGCTTGTGGATTCATCTTCACCGCCTTTGTTTCTTTTCCCTTCAGCCACCTTTAGTTTTCCTATGGAGCTACTACCCTTAACAATCTTCCTAAAAACTGGCAACTTTTAGGGCTGATGAAATGCACGTGCATCTTCAGCTGCCTCTTGCATCTCCTCTGCACCTCCTTTGCATTCCTCTGAATTTTTCTGCTGATCTACACATTGTTTTTGTTGTTCTTCTCCCCATTGTCCCTCTCCCTGTTCTACCTCCCAATCACTAGTCTTGGCACTAGGCTCTTTTGGCATGTTAGCATAAAGATCTATAACACCAACATCAGTTACACATTTGACCATTTGAAGGACCGATTCTTCATCATCCATAATAACCAGAGCACCTTTGCCATTTAAAGGAAACATCCAATGCAAAGTTGTGGCATTTAGTACCTCATCAGAACAAGAAACATGATCTGCAAGGTGTTTCTTCAAATCTTGTAGACACAATTTGTCATACTCAATTGTGGACATTCCTGACCTTCCATCCAAATATTTCCACTGAATTCCATCATGATGTAATTCGCCTCGGAAATGAAACCGAACGGATAGGTAATTGAGTGGTTTCATGAAAAACAATAACAAAAAAACATATATAAGCGATCTGCACATATATAAGATTGAACCTCTATGCAATCAAACCATCACAAACTAGGATTTGCTTCTGAATGTTTACAAATTACTGAACTCACATAACAATGTTAATATGAAGAGTTCATTATATTTAAAAATTTAAAATGCCCAGGCCCTGTTAATGCTAAAGGTATGCAACCTGGAATACACATGACCTTTAGCAAAAGTTGTTTAGTTCCAGCAGGTGTCCGAAAGGGCCCTACTGATTGTGGTGCAGCTAATTAATGGCTACTACACTCTAAAAAAAATTAATGGCTACTGTAGTCGGCAGGCGAGTTGTTTAATTATGATGATCACACAAGTAAAAGAAAGCTAGGATGTAATACTACGACTAGTGCTGCGGGTAAGCTGTATTAACATCCTAGCTGTATTCTTACTCCAATCAAAATCGTTGGATTTCAGTTCGATCTTCTGAATTTGACTAGAACTACTAAAAAAATCTTTACAACCTGGACTGTTCAAACGTATAAGGATAACATCATACGCACGGTATGCACATTAACTGAACAGGCACTTGTCCGGTGTAGGTGTGGTGCGTTAGTACTAATAATGGTCGGCCTGTTTCAATGAGTAAGTGCAATCGTGCTGCTCGTCAGTCAAAAGGAAGGAAAAGTGCATCATTGCACTGCAGGCGTGCAAGCTTCAACACATGGTCCTCATAGAGAAGGACGTGTGTACTGGCATGGACGAGCAGAGCGCCTCAGCTGGAGTAATCGGGGAGATTGGTATTCACCTGCTTGTCGTCAAGCCACCTCCTGCAAGCGTGATCACCCTAACAAACAAGAACAAAGGATCTCAAACCTAGCGCCAAACCCCTCTCCGATCTTACAAAAAACCCGACTTTGACACACAAGCACTAGAGTCATCGAAAGGGACTGACCTGCTCGTCACCCGCCGCCTCCCGTCAAGCGCCGATCATAACGTCTTGCCCTGCCGCCGCGTCGTCGAAAGGAAAGAACGGAGAATGAGGCCAAAACAATAGGACGAGCAGTTAAGTCTGAGACCCACGCCACCAAGCCGACGTGGCAATGGTCCAGGGCCACGCAAGCAAAACCACCGGCAAAAACCACTCTAATTGGGATTAGGGGGTGTCCTGGCTGGTATTAGAGACCTCAGGGGGCTAATAAACCGGTTTTAGAGTTGAGGGGGTGGATTAGCCGGTTTCGGAAACCTCGGGGGGTTATGTGGACTTATTTCCCTGGCCACTCACCCGTAAAATCTGCAGGAGACGCAGGGGTCAATACTCTTCCAAACAACATATATGAAGGGAGAGATTCATCGGCTGGAATAGGCGAAGTCTTAGCAACAGTAGGTACAGTCTCAACTATAGGCAGTGCAGCCTCATTTGTAGAACTTGAACTCTTGACAGCATCTGCCGTGACATCAAAGAGATACCAAGGAAATGAGTATGCTAGTAGCTAATACTTCCAAAGTGTGATGTGTTAAAGCAACAATCGACATACCACACTGGCCTCCATTTGTAGGTTCCAATTGAAAGAAATCAATGGGCACACTAAAACCCTGCAATACAAATAAGCAATTAGGTGTTAGCCTGGGTTCAGATCCATGTCTATCTTAGCTTGGGTTAAGATAAGTTCTCCAGTTTACAGTTTGCTACAAGCCTACAAGAATAATTTAATTTCACCTCATTTGTGTTTTCCATAGCAAAGAAATCAAAAGTTGGTTTAGAGTTTGCAAGATTCCATGATTCTCACAACTTCTCAAGATTTGAACTTTGTAACAACTATTACAAGCCTAAATACAACATCTGAAGAAAACGAACTGAACTAAGAGTAGTTTGGAGGTGAGAATCTCACGTCATCCACCATTACTTCTTGTAATGAATCGGAGGTGGGCAAACTCAGATCCTGCAACAGAAAAGAACCCACTGTAAGTTGTTAACACAAGTATATACACATGCTTACTGTATAGATGTTAAGATTTATGTGGCAAAAAAATTACCTCTGCTGAAGTAATCAGGATGTTGTTCCATGTTTCTAAGTCAAGGGTCCCCACCTGGGTCATATTTTGAAGCTTAGCGCCATCATGGTATACCACCATATTTTCGGCGGAACACACATGTTTCCCTTTATTCTTCTCAAAAAGCTCTTTAATGTCTTTAACCTGCGGAAATGAATGCTCATTAGAACTCATTGACAACCCTGATTGATTGTGCAGAGAAAACCTGAAGTGTTTTTTAAGGGATCATTTGACTTCAAAACTGGTGTTCTTGTTAAAAACCACGAGACAATACACATGGTTAACTGACAAAATGAACACATGAGAAGCTAAAAGGAGTAAAGGATGCCTACACTTTTTTTGAGAGATTATCAGTACATATGCATTGCAAACTTGAAGAAGATGCAACTAGCTTTGCATTGGAAAAAAAGCTAAAGAAAAAATAGATAAGAATAGTCTTTTAGTTGTAACAGAACAGAAGATTGCCTTATAAATGGTTTTATGGTATTTGTCTAACTACTTGTTCACTGCCATATAATAGCATTTAGTTTGGTCAAATGAAGCCAAACATGTTTTCTAGCAAGAAATAGGATAAGCAAATGCATGTACATAGATATATTTGCTTGAATTTTAGTATATTGGGAAGTGGTTATACAATTATATAAACATCTAACATGGAAGTAGCTGTCCAACACTTCTCTGGCTAGTCCTTAACTCCGATTATAACAATCTAACTGGAAATGCTTCACAACATAGAGCAAACGTGCAGCCATGGCACCACAAGTAATCACAACAGAGGAGGGAAATGTGAACTGGCAGGAACTGCTATATATAATATTCTTGATTGTTTATCAATCTTCAAAATGTGAAGATACCATATTCAACTGATAATAACAGCATATAAATATGTTTCAAACATACTTTGGTATTAGGCAGTATCTTAATAACCAAAAAAATTGATATTATGGAAGAGAGGCATCGCATGCTAGCTTCTAGTACAAAATATATCAAAATTACAGATATTAATAGTAAGAATATGTTTCTCAAACGGTATGTAGTCAATTAATTCATATTAGTGACTATACAGGCTACATGAACTAGACCATCTAGTAAAAATAAACGAAACAACTGCACACACAACGTTTCCCTGTCCGATCCTCATACGATGCAACATCCAGTGGCCTGCTGTACTTTGAATCCAACTCACGGATGGTTCAACCTGGTGTGTTGGACATGGATCGTATGGAAAGTATCGTCTGTATAGCAGGACTCAAAAACAAACTATTACCAGATGGATAACTAGTAGTAGTACATCAAATTTGTGATCATTTGGCCATGTTTTGGCTAGGCAAATATCCACAAACTAAGAACACTCATCCTTCTTTCTAGCCTCGTCAGCTCCCACCTAGTTTTCCCCAAGGCTTATCAAGCCACATATATACTCGCAAATGGCAGACTGCAATAGAAATTCCGTGGAGTGATATGTTGCGTGAAAGTGCAAACCCTCCCCTCCCCCTCTCTCTCCCTCTCTCTCTCTCTCGCCCGCCCGCCCCCCCCCCCCCTCTCTCTCTCTCTCTCTCTCTCGCCCGCCCCCTCCCTCTCTCGCGCCCAGCTGGCACCTGGCTGGCAGGACACCGCCGCGTCGGGGTTAAGCTTGGAGGCTGGCCCACATGTCATTGACCCACTGCATCCTGATCCATGTTTCTTGTTCTCTTTCGTTTACCTGCTAGTCTGCCTTTGGTTTCATATAATTGTTATATAAACAAACGGCAGTTTTATTTATATCCAGAATATATCCAGATAGTGTTACTTCAACATTTTTAGAATGACAGCAACATGCACACTTCGTCGTGATTTTCTCCTCCGTGCCTACCCACCGCCTCCCTCTTCCACCACCGAATGTTTCGTGCAGGCCGTGGCCATAAGGCCAACTCCAACCCACGATCTCATTTAGTCCGGCGCGTCCGTTTAGATTGAAATGTATATAAATCGCGGCCCAACGCGTGGCCGCAAACAGAAGGACGTTCGTTTTCTGTCACAAACTTGACCCATTTTCGGGCGCTTGCGTTGAAGCAGACAATGCACAGACAGATGGGACGCGTGTCCTTGTCCTACCTGGCCTGTCCATCGAGGACACAAATGCTCCCGCCCTCCCCCGCCCCTTCCTGCTCCATGGTCGGGGCCCCGAAGCAACCCGTCGCTATCGTCCCGGCCGCCACCACCTCCCGTCCCGCGACGAGGAAGAAGAAGTAGCCGAGCACGGAGCTCACGCCGGCGGAGCACGACCGACTCGACCAAGAGGAGAGCCCGGAGGGTCGTTTAGGCGGAGAGGAAAGCTGCTGTCGAGTATGCCCTCGAGGTCGCCGTTGTGCAACACAAGGCCTTCGTTGAGGACAACGAGGCCCTCGTTGCCAAGGCCACATAGGCAGCGACGACGCACACCCTCTCGCGCTAGGGTTGTGCTGGCTTGCACTGGCCATTCTTTCCGCCGCCACCATGGCCGCGGCGAGCACATGCTCATCTTCTGTTCGCCCTCCATATGGCCATTCGCTGAACTCCTTCATAGCACCACAGACGGTCGGTGTTCATCCAGCACACGAGCATGCTGCGACCCGGTTCTCCACGTTGCCAGATGGCGGCGTGATCGCGCCGGCCACCCCCGCCCTCACGGCCGTCGTCGACCTTAACGTCGCACCTGGTTTAGGTGGCACCGACCAGTCGGCCACCAGGATGCAAGGGAAAGTAGCCACGGTCGATTCCTATGGCCAACCTTCCCGACAAGCGCAACCTGTTGGATGGAATGCCCAATGCGACGCCGGCGCAAGACGACCCCGACTTCAGTGATTTCATGGAGAACGTCATCTACGAGGGCCATGGTCAAGCTTTCCACCCCGAGGGCCAAGGCCAAGCCTTCGATCCCGACGAGACACTACTGCAGGATGCTGCTAACGCGACACTACGATCAGAGACCCTTCGACGAAACTGTGTGCGATGCAATAATCGCAAACGGTGGTGTGAAAAAACCGTCAAAAAGGTGCAAAACGTTTGCAATGACGGATGCATCAAACACGGTTCAGATTTTAGTTACTTGTGCGATGCAGGGCATACGGTTCAGTTCAATTAACTGTTTGCGATGAGGAGGAACAAAAGAAACGGGCAGCCAGATGAAGGTGTGTGTGATATACAACATACGGTTCACTCGGATGAACTGTTTGTGATTAGGCAACATAAAAGTAACGGTCAGCCAGATCAAGGTGTGTGCGATATACGGCATGCGGTGCACTCGGATGAACTGTTTGTGTTGAGACAAGAGAACAGAAACGGTTCTATATAACAAGATGTGTGTGATACGCGGCAAACAGGTCTGTAATTAGAAATGTGTGTGAAGACCGAAAATAACACAGATGATTGCTTCTAATAAGACATATGTGATATGCTCTATCTACACAACATCTATTGGCCATTGGGCGACGGGCGGTCATCCGGGTACGCAATAAGGATGAGAAGAAGCATCCTATATTAGCAAGGACTAGCTGTTCCACCAATAGCTCATCTAAGAGAACTCTCAAGTTAACTATGCTCAAGCTGAAGCAGCCATCAGATGGGTGACTGGATGAGAAGTTGTCTTGATGTTAAATTATCTGATGGGATTGGTCATACAGGTCAAATTAAATGACCTCTATGATCCATCTCATCAGTTAAATTAACCTCAAGGTCCTTTTTTTTAACACATGTTAAAGAAGGTCCACTGCATTACTTTTTGACAATGTGCGATACGTGGCATACAGTTGATCCATCCGACCTGTTTATGATGGAGCCATGTGTGTTGTGGGCAAACGCTTGCTAGTATACAACCGTTTGCGATTGATGAATTCATCACCGACGGGTTCCCTAGTGTGGTCCGTGTTCATCTGATCATCATCTACTTCTTGTGCTAGCTCGATGTTCCTTATATGCTAAGTTTCCATTAATTGATGGTGTTTTATGAACACGCCACCGTTTCCCGCCATTTACTCACCTGTTTCCCGCCACCCAGCGATATTGTGCATAAACCTAGGCGGCGCGCGATGCATGGAGGCAACAAGCGCAGCCTGTAGCACATCCACCTTTTCCAAGCATGCGAACCCACCAAAGCGCTGCCTCTGCCATCAACCTCGTCGATGAGGAAAACGAGCAGGCGCCACGGCCCGTCGAGGCCGAGGCGCTCCCCGGCAACGCGATGGACGACGTCGTGATGCATGTCATCGCCAGGGTTGAGGAGACCCTTGGCGCATGGCGCTTCAGTGCCGCGGATCAAGATAGGCATGTCAGTGCCGATAGGCTGCAGCTCGCCGCACAACATGATCGATGGCGCGCCGCAGAGCAAGCTAGGCGCGTCCGCGCCGATAGGCTGCGGCTCGCCGCAAGGTGAGACCGTTGGAGCGCAGCAGAGCGAGAGGCGCGGCGCGCCGCATAGCAAGAGCGGATCCATCGGCGCTTGCCTGCTATCGACAGGGTGTCGCAGCTGGGTATATGTCCTGCCAGTACCCCCATTCCTCGCCAGGAGTGGGCAGAGGCCCTCTGCGCCGTACTTGCACCAGAGGCCGGCTGCGCCGTACTTGCACCGGACGCCCGCCACGCCATTCGCATGGGTCGCGCCGTTCGCCTTGTCCGCGGCCCGCTCAATGCCAACGCGCTGGTCGGTAGGCTCGACCGCCTCCTTGGCCCAGGTGTCCACCTGGGCGCAGTAGAGGAACATGGCCGTCACATCCTCGAGCTGGTGATCTTCGATGAAATAGCCAACTTGGAGCTCGAGATCGCGCTCCAGATGTACCGCGAGCGTGTCGACCGCTTGGACGAATGCCTGCACGAGTTCAGGCAGAGCCAAAAGCTACCGTAGGTAAGGGCTGCTGGTCATGGTCTCATGGACGCATTTTATTTTGTTGAGTCATTTCGACGTGGATAGCTATGCATTCACATCAATCATATTATTGCTCTGTCTATTGCTTTGTTTCAATGTCTGTACTCTGTTTTCCGTTCTTATATGTTCTGTTTCAATGTGTGTATATACGCTTTCCATTCTGTATATGTGGATGATAACAGCTAGATTCAAATTAGTATATAAAAACAGATAGAAAATGGAATTTATAATATATACATATATATATATTAATTGTTCATTGGTTCATCACAGAATATATATATAATATTATCACATATACGTGATGATACTTAACTACTAGGTACAATGCATAAAATTGAAAACGAACAATACTAAAACTAATAATCCCTCCTGGGGCCAGTATTCCTGCAGCCCCTTGCCAGCAGCTCCCTGGTGCGCGACGTCTTCCCAGTGCGGAGGCAGTACTCCATCTCCTCCGCCTCGCAGCGCTTGACGTACCGATCTGCCTCTTGCTAGCGGACGAGCGCGAACGATCTTGCCATTTTATTGGGCACCCACCGGAGCTGCTCGGTTGTGGCATGCTGCAGCTTATCGACCCACCTCCACGCAGCGACGAGGCATCCAGCGCCTTTGACCTTCCTCGCGAAGTACCCGTCTTCGTACACCTCCTCCGCACGACGACGCGCCCGCCCCCAAAGCTTCGCCGCCTCCTTTTTCCAGGCGGCATCACAGGCTTCACAGGCCGCCTAGTACCTGGCTTCCTCCTCCGCCATCTCCTTCTTGAACGCCACTTGCCTGGCTTTCTCAACCGGCGGCAGCGACTTCCACAAACAAAGCTTGTACTGGCCCCAAAACCAATCCAACGTTGGGGGGTCCGACGCAACCTCATCCGGCGGCGCGTAGGGGTCCTCGTCGCTGCTATTCGAGTGAGCGTCCTCAGGGGGGCGGCGACTCCTCGTTGGCGCATGGGCAGACCGGCGGCGCCATGGCAGAGATTTGAGAGAGAGAGAGAGAAAGAGGGCGAGCGAGGGGAGGATGTAGATGAGAATGCATGCAGGACGACGTGAGCAAGGTAGTATTTATTGGCGACCGGAATCTAGATCGATGGGAACAGTACACACGCCGGTCGCCGGAATTTACTAGTTCTGTAGTTTGAATAACACACGATTCTTGCAGCAAAATCTGTGTGTGAACATAATAGCTGACAGTTTCCAATACAGAACCGTGTCTGATTAATGACCCCCGCCACTCACCTACCAAACCTCGAGCCGCGAGATAGAGTGACAATCATGTGGGGACCGGTTATCTTGCCAGATCTTTATATTTTCTTTTTTGAACACCAGATATTTACATTGTCTGATGATTTTTTAACTCGCACACAAGTACACAAAAATATAATTTTTCAAACCGTTATGGTTAGCCGTTGCATGTAGATGTAGTTCAAATTTGAATTACGGTCATTGAATGGCTAGAAAATCACTTAAATGTCTTTAAAAGGTCAAATGACCCCTAGAATTGTCCAAATTTTCACATGACAGTTGTAGTAGTGCACGTTAAATGTAGAAAAAATTGAAGGCCGTTAGAGGAAGCTATCTCCCCTTCGTCATCAAACATGCATTGTTCCCTCTCGGAACCACAAGCCTTCTAGTGAGTTGCTTCGGTTTGTGAGGTGTCTGTGTCCAAACTTTCGTCAAACAGGCCAATTTTTTACCACATCATCTTGGTGGCATGACATTATATCAAGCAATCGTTTCATGTTTTTCTGATGATTTTTAAATTTTTGGAATTAAAATGCCATGGCACTCCATGCATGTGCCCATGCCGTGAGACCAATATGTTTGAAAATTTCTTCTAATTTACTGCACATGAAATTAACTTGCACACAAGTACACAAATATGATTTTTCAAACCGTTATGGTTAGCCGTTGCATGTAGATGTAGTTCAAATTTGAATTACGGGCATTAAATGGCTAGAAAATCACTTAAATGTCTTTAAAAGGTCAAATGACCCCTGAAATTTTCCAAATTTTCACATGACAGTTGTATTAGTGCACGTTAAATGTAGAAAAAAATTAGAAGGCCGTAAGAGGAAGCTATATCTAGTTCGTCATCAAACATGCATTGTTCCCTCTCGGAACCACGAGCCTTCTAGTGAGTTGCTCCGGTTTGTGAGGGGGTGTGTCCAAACTTTCGTCAAACAAACCAATTTTTTACCACATCATCTTGGTGGCATGTTATTACATCAAGCAAAGATTCATGTTTTTGTGATCATTTTTTTAACTTTTTGGAATTAAAATGCCATGGAACTCCATGCATGTGTCCATGCCGTGAGACCAATATGTTTGAAAATTCCTTCTAATTTACTGCACATGGAATTAACTCGCACATAAGTAAACAAATATGTTTTTTGAAACCGTTATGGTTAGCCGTTGCATATAGAATTTCTGTCATTAAATGGCTAGAAATCACTTAAATGTCTTTAAAAGGTCAAATGACCCCTGAAATTTTCCAAATTTTCACATGACAGTTGTATTAGTGCATGTTAAACATAGAAAACATTTGAAGGCTGTAAGGGGAAGCTATCTTCCGTTCGTCATCAAACATGCATTGTTCCCTCTTGGAACCACTAGCCTTCTAGTGAGTTGCTCCGGCTAGTGAGGGGTGTGTGTCCAAACTTTCGTCAAACATGCGAATTTTTTTACCACATCATCTTGGTGGCATGACATTACATCAAGCAAGGTTTCATGTTTTTCTGATCATTTTTTAATTTTTTGGAATTAAAATGCCATGGCACTCCATGCATACATATGCATATGTCCATGTCGTGAGACCAATATGTTTGAAAATTTCTTCTAATTTACTGCACATGGAACTAACTGCACACAAGTACACAAATACGATTTTTTAAACCGTTATGGTTAGCCATTGCATGTAGATGTAGTTCAAATTTGAATTACGGCCATTAAATGGCTAGAATAACACTTAAATGTCTTCAAAAGGTCAAATGACCCCTGAAATTTTCCAACTATTTACATGACAGTTGTATTAGTGCACGTTACACGTAGAAAAAATTTGAAGGCCGTAAGAGGAAGCTATCTCCCGTTCGTCATCAAACATGCATTGTTCCCTCTCGGAACCACGAGCCTTCTAGTGACTTGCTCTGGTTTGTGAGGGCTGTGTGTCCAAATTTTCGTCAAAGATACCAATTTTTTTACCATATCATCTTGGTGGCATGACATTACATCAACCAAGGTTTCATGTGTTTTTGATATATTTTTTAATATTTTGTAATTTGAATGCCATGGCACTCCATGTTTAGTTGTGCCATAGCCGTTAGACCAATATGTTTGCAAATTCCTTCAAATTTACTGCACATGGAATTAAATCATACACAAGTACACAAATATGATTTTTCAAACCGTTATGGTTAGCCGTTGCATGTACGTACATCTAGTTCTAATTTGAATTACGGTCATTAAATGGCCAGAAAATCATTTAAATGTCTTCAAAAGGTCAAATGACCCCTGAAAATTTCCAAAATTTGACATGACAGTTGTATTAGTGCACGTTACACGTAGAAAACATTTGAACGCCGTAAGAGGAAGCTATCTCCCGTTCATCATCAAACATGCATTGTTTCCTCTCGGAACCACAAGTCTTCTAGTGAGTTGCTCCAGTTTGTGAGAGGTGTGTGTTCAAACTTTCGTCAAACATGCCAATTTTTTTACCACATCATCTTGGTGGCATGACATTACGTCAACCAATGTTTCATGTGTTTCTGATATTTTTTTTACATTTTTTGGAATTTAAATGCCATGGCACTCCATGCTTAATTGTGTCATAGCCGTTAGACCAATATGTTTGAAAATTCCTTCCAATTTACTGCACATGGAATTAAATCGACACAAGTACATAAAATATGACTTTTCAAACCGTTATGGTTAGCTGTTGCATGTACATGTAGTTCAAATTTCAATAACGGTCATTAAATGGCTAGAAAATCACTTAAATGTCTTAAAAGGTCAAATGACCCTTGAAATTTTCCAAAATTTGACATGATAGTTGTTTTAGTACTACAAATTTTCTCGTACATTTAAAACACCATCCGTTGCCACTTTACTCCAAATTTGTCTTTCATAGCTAATAAAAAATATCTACAACATCACACACAGTTGTTTTGTAGGAACCATTTGCGATGAAAATATCTGGTTCTATTTAAGTCTTCCTCCTTTAGCTTCGCCGGCTCGTCTGCTCCAGTGCCGGCAACCCCCGAATCCACGAATCCCGACCCCCATTCCTGCACCCCCTTCTTGCAAACATGACGCCGTGGAAACGCTTCGTGAAGGCCCGTACGATGGCCGCGTCCCCCCCAAGCGCGGACGCCTACGCCGAGAGTGCGGCCGCCTACACCGAGAATGCCGCCGCATCCGCATTGAGCGCGGCCGCTTCCGCCGAGAGGGCGTCTGCGGCAGCCGACAGGGCAGCTGCAGCAGCCGAGACGGCTACAGCTGCTGCTGCGACGGCGGCCGCAAACGCCGAGAGTGCTCGAGCTGCCGTCCGTGCCGCTGATGTCGCCCTGGCCCGGGTCGAGGCCATCCACGCCAAGATCGAGGATGCACACGCCAAGATATTCCAGGCCACGTCGGAATCCAGCATGCAACCCACGTCCGAAAAGGCGGTGTTGGCCATGGAGCACCTGCTTCCTCATGAGGTCGCCGAGCGGGAGCTGGAGATGCAAGAGGCAGCGGAGATCGAGGAGCACCGGGAGAAGGAGTTGCGCGTGGCCGAGGTCGAGGTAGAGAGGAGTCTGTCCGTCGAGGAATCAGCGGTGGGGTACCAACGCGAGCTCTGGCGCAGCCACTACTACGAGTACTACAACCTTGAGGGCGGCGCCGATGATGAGGACGAGGACGAGGTCGACTTCAGTAGGGGGGACGCGGAGTCCACCGACGGCGGCATGTCGCTAGGACAAGTCATCGACGTCTCATCTCACACCGGCGATGCATAGGCCGGCATGGTGGCGGATTTGTTAAAATTATGCGTACTTAGGCTTTGTTTTTAATGTTGGTCTTTTGTTAGAGCAATGTTTAGGTCAACTGGCTCTGTTTAATTACTAAAATTGCTCGATTCAGTAAGTGTGGTTCGTCTGCTGTACGCTCTTTTGTGTGCCCAAATAAGCAAGCGATGTTAAATTATGCAATGACATACCCGGGGAAATTTCCACCAAAATTTGAATTATCAAACTCATCCCATGCGCGTAAAGCAGAAGAATCGCTTGTGATGCACACAATCGTTCAAAGTGAATGGTCCGGCGGCACCGCGCGCTAAGTTTCCTTCCACATTTCCAAAATTTTGGCCTACCGCCAAAATATCTACCCCCGCCCCTCCCCCCTTCCCACCCCCTTTTCTCCCTGACCACAAGTCGCATTTCCACTGTTTCCTCCTTCCTTCCTTCCTAAGCTATAGCCGCTTCCTCGCTTGCTTCTCGCTCTCGCCGTCTCGCATCCTACCGCCGGGGTCGCCATGGTCTTCTTCAAAGACCTCTTCAGTGGTTCCTCCTTCGACGACGACTCGTTCACCACCCGGGTATGCCTCTCTTCTTTCTCTCGGCCTATGACTTGGAATGAAGGATTTTTTACCCGGCGGTAAATTTGAATCATTTCTTCCTCTTGTAGCTCCCTAGGACCATCAGTGGCAACGAATGGAGCGGGGTGGCTGAAGATCTATCTGCTTGTTGTCACCATCAATCTCCATGCGTGAAGCTAGTTGCGTTTGAATCTATGGACAGTGGGAGGAAGTTTCTGGCATGTGCAGAGAAGGTTAGACCCTCTTTCGTTGTTACAAATCATTTGTTAGATGTGATTCAGACACTATCATGGTCCCAACCCATTCATACCACACCTTCAATCAAACGCATCCTAAGACAGTGTCACAGTTTGTACCTAGTATCTAAAATTGTTGCCATCTCATCAGCGGTGCCATTAGAAAATTATTTGGCACCGCTTCAACAGTTTGTGCAGCCAACTTTGGTCCACACATCCAAGCAACCAAGCAGTAAAACAATAAATCTGTATGGCACGAAGGAACTAGGCATTGGAGCAACTAGGTGCTCCGGAGTCCGGGTCCCTGATTTTTTTTCCGCTACATCGGCTCGCCAGTGCAGGGCACCGGTGCGAGATGTAGCAACAGTTGTCTTTACACCAATTTTGGCATACATAGTGGACTTCCTTAGTGCTATTAGTTCTATGTTACTAAATTTGTGCATGTACACACCTGTTAGTATCAATTTGTTGTCATCCAAACACTGTCGCTATGTTGTTGAAGTTATATTTACCTTCCTCATAAAATGTTCAATTTGTTATTTATTGTACATGAGTAAGAACTTGTAGCGTTGTTGTAGTTAATTATAGCTTCTGATGTTTTAGAATTTGGTTGTTGTCTTAGTAGCAATTAATTCATTTGCACATTGATCTTTTTGAGAAGATATGTCATAATTAACATGTTTCTTCAGTTTTTCAAAATAAGCATTGGTGATTTTCTATGTTGCTATAAACCCTTTTCCCCTACAATTGTTACTGATCTAGTTTTAAATATTATAGGATGAACGGAAGTGTTCTTACTTGGAGTGGGTTGATCAAGAGTGGCCACAGTCTTTGAAGATGTGCCTAGCAAAGCTCTGGAGCATGTATGAGGAAGAGAACAGAGGTAGGCTTAGAGAAAGTGTTGTCAACGCTGAAGAATATTTGTAGATGCGGGATAAAAAGAGGAAGGTGGAGAATGAGCTCAGATTTTTTAAATCAGACTTTGCTAAGATGGTGTTGGCGAAGGAGGAGGCACTTTCCTAGTTGGCCAGAGCAAAACAGGTTCTTACTGAACTGAAAGCAGAGGTGGATAAGACGAGCCTGGATGATCTCGATTAGGGAAATGAATATATTGTTCTAATACTGTTCTTATGAAGTTGAACTAGCTATATGTTGTATTGTGCTGTTTTCATGTAGCTATCGTGCTGTGATGTTAAAATATATTTATGTGCCTGATATGAAATTGGCAAACAGCTGTTCGATATGAAATGCGAATTTGCTTAATACTGGAATTATTAATTGTAAACTAATAAACCTGCTAAATGTGTCATGGAGCTTTGCAAACAGTTCTAGCAGTAAAAATGCTTGCGATGGATAGCCCAATGCCACACTATTTTTTTTTCATCAAATCGTGTGTGATGTAGTTGATAAAAGCAAACGGTTAACCAAGGCAGAGTGTGTGTGATAGTTACACCTATCACACACGAGCCTATAAATAAACCTGTGTGGGATGTACATATAAACGGAAACGTTTTCCCTGGATTAACTGTGCGGGATGTACATACGGACGGAAACATTTTCCCTGGATTGACTGTGTGGGATGTACATTCGAACAGAAGTGTTTTCCCTGGATTGACTGTGTGGGATGTACATAAGAACGGAAACGTATTCCTTGGATTGACTGTGTGTGATATACATACGAACGGGAATGTTTATCTGGAATTCACCGTGTGGGATGTACATACGAACGGAAATGATTGGGTTTTGATGCCTCGCCCGATCGCACATGGGCTCATTTTGCCCCAGCCTGTGTCCCAGGAGGGCCTATCCCCGATGGTTTCTGGGTCATGTGGGAAGGACCCCCCTATCGCCCACACTCGGCGACGGTTCCAAATGCCGTCGCGGAAAGGGGTTAAAAACCGTTTGTATAGCACCGACGCATACCGGTGAGACCCAAAGCCAGGACGGGCACAACCAAGATGAAGAGGCCGACAACATTGGCCATGGCAACTCATGGCATGAGCATCTATTGCGAAGACGAACAAGAGGGCGTAGACATTAAGGAGGAGCTATTGTTTATTGATGAGCTCACTCAAAAGAGTCATGCACAAAATAGGAAGCAAAGCATTCACACGATATCATACACCAAAGAAGAGGACATGTTAATTTGCGAGAGTTGGAAGGAAATAGGGCAAGATCCCAAGACCAGTGTTGAGCAAAAAGGTGCCGCTTTTTTGGCGGGGGGGGGGGGGGGGGGAGTTCATGCGACCTTTCATGAACGTCGGAAGTTTCCACCCTACAAGTTTGCGAGCACTCGTGGCATCAACTCAATCCAAAATAGATGGGGGTTTATCCAACAAGAATGCAACAAGTTTGTGCCACGCTTGAGAGCATTGAAGCATGTCCTGTTAGTGGCCTAGGCGTGGGTGACTTTGTATGACCTCTTCTCTTCATTCCTATGGCATGTTCATGTTTGTTGTGTTTTGTATCCTTGCTATTACATTGCGGTATTCTCTTTGATTGTGTAAGCATTCAAAACTTGGGAAGCCTTCAAGGTCCGGCATGCGAACAAGCCATTCACCCTCACCCATTGTTGTACGCTCATCAAAGATTGCCCCAAATTTAAACATTAATATGCCGCTCTAAAGAAGAATGGAGGATCGGCTGCCATGGTTGGGGATGGAGATGGGGTGAAGAGGTTGAGGGGCAAGACCAACTCAGAGGTGGAAGAGAAGCGTGATGCGTCATCTTTCGCCTTGCAAGAAACTTTGCAACACATGATGACCCAAGAGGAAGGAAGGGATAAGATGAAGCTCCAAGAAAAGGAGGAGAAAATGAAGACCTACATGGAGTTCCAAACAAAGAAGCTTGACATGGAGGAGGTCATCAAGAGGAGAAAGCTCGAGATCGATGAGGCCGTCCAAACGAAGAAGCTCGCAATTGAGGCCACCAATGCAAAGACCAAAGAAAAAGAGGCGGCGCTAGCTTTCATGATCGTGGACTTGAGCAGAATGTCCCCGAAAATAAGAAGTTTTTGACAAGAAGCCAAAGGAGATGACCGATCAAGATGAGTGAGCCGGCTTGTGTTCCAGCATGAACTAGCGAGGCCGCGAGACATGAACTATGGCCTTTTTTTAGGCTGGCATGTGTGTCGGCCGCTAGCTTTGTTGCCGGCATGAAATTATTGTTGGAAATATGCCCTAGAGGCAATAATAAAGTGGTTATTATTATGTTTCCTTGTTCATGATAATCGTTTATTATCCATTCTATAATTTTATTGACCGGAAACTCAAATACATGTGTGGATACATAGAAAACAACATGTCCCTAGTAAGCCTCTACGGACTAGCTTGTTGATCAAAGATGGCTATGGTTTCCTAGCCATGGACATGAGTTGTCATTTGATAATGGGATCACATCATTAGGAGAATGATGTGATGGACAAGACCCAAACTATGAATGTAGCATATGATCGTATCAAGTTTATTGCTATCGTTTTTCTGCATGTCAAGTATATATATGTTCCTATGACCATGAGATCATGCAACTCACTGACACCGGAGGAGTGCCTTGTGTGTACCAAACATCGCAACGTAACTGGGTGACTATAAAGGTGCTCTACAGGTATCTCCGAGGGTGTCTATTGAGTTGGCATGGATCAAGACTGGGATTTGTCACTCCGTACGACGGAGAGGTATCTCGGGGCCCACTCGGTAATACAACGTCACAATAAGCTTGCAAGCAATGTGACCAATGAGTTAGTCACGGGATCTTGTATTACGGAACGAGTAAAGAGACTTGCCGGTAACGAGATTGAACTAGGTATGGAGATACCCATGATCGAATCTCGGGCAAGTAACATATCGATAGACAAAGGGAACTGCATACGGGATTAGCCGAATCCTTGACATCGAGGTTTGACCGATAAGATCTTAGAATATGTAGGAACCAATATGGGCATCCAGGTCCAGCTATTGGTTATTGACCTTAGAGGTGTCTCGGTCATGTCTGCATAGTTCTCGAACCCGCAGGGTCTACACACTTAATGTTTGGTGACGATATAAGTATAGTTGAGTCATTATGGTGTTTACCGAAGGTTATTCTGAGTCTTGGGTGAGATCCCGGACGTGACGAGGAACTCCGGAATGGTCCGGAGGTGAAGATTGATATATTGGACGAAGGGTATTGGAGTCCGAAATTGTTCCGGGGGTACCAGATGATGACCAGCGTCACCGAAAGGGGTTTCGGGGGCCCCCGACAAGTGTTGGGGGGGCCCATGGGCCAAGGGGATGGGGCAAACCGGCCCACTAAGGGGCTGAGCGCCCCCCTCACCCCATCCCATGTAACCAGGAGGGTTGGGGCGCCCCCTAGGGCTTCCCACCTCCCGGCTTGGGGGGGGGCAAGCCACCCTAGGGAAGATCCCATCTGCCCTGGCCGCCGCCCCTAGGGGCGCCACCCCCTCCTCCCTTCCCCTATATATAGAGAGGTAGAGAGAGGGCATTTGCACCCCTTGAGCACATCTCCACGCCACGACGCTGCCTCTCCTCTTCCTCACATCCCTCTTCTTCTCTGTAGTGCTTAGCGAAGCTCTCCCGAGATTTCTCCACCACCACCACCACCACCACGCTGTCATGCTGCCGGAGGACTCGAGCTACTACTTCACCATCGCTCGCTGGATCAAGGAGGTGAAGGCATCATCAACAATACGTGTGTTGAACGCGGAGGTGCCGTCCGTTTGGCACTTGGATCGGGAGTTCGTTGGACGGATCGTGATTGGATCGCGAAGACGTTCGACTACATCAACCGCATTTCTTAACGCTTACACTTAGCGATCTACAAGGGTATGTAGATCCAATCTCTCCTCCCGTAGATGGTCATCTCCTAGATTGGATCTTGCTAAGCGTAGGAATTTTTTTGTTTCCCATGCAACGTTCCCCGACAGTGGCATCATGAGCTAGGTCTATGCATAGATGACATCATGAGTAGAACACAAAGGAGTTTGTGGGTGTTGATATTCAGATTGCTTCCTTCCTTGGTCTTTTCTTGATTCAGCGGTATTGTGGGATTAAGCGGCCCGTACCAACTTTATATGTCCACGTACATGAGACCGGTTCCATCGGCTGACATGTGACTTTGTTGCATAAAGATGGCTGGTAGGTGACTGTCTCTCCCACCTTAGTTGAATCGGATTCGACAAAGGCGGTCCTAGTAGAAGGTTAAATAGAAACTTGCATATCACCATTGTGGCTTTGTGTAGGTAAGAATCATTTTTGCTAGATACCCCTTGTTTTTGCAGGGTATGTTGTGATATGATATGGCCAAATATATGATGAAATATATTTGATGTATGAGATGATCATGTTTGTAATAGTTTATATCGACTTGCATGTCGATGCATACGGCAACCAGCAGGAGCCATAGGGTTGTCTTTAATTATTGTATGACCTGCGTGTCAATCATTAAGCGCTATGTAATGCTTTACTTTATCGCTAAGCGGTAGCAATAGTAGTAGAAGCATGGTTGGCGTGACAACCCCAATGGTGGCACGATGATGGAGATCATGGTGTCATGCCGGTGACGATGGAGATCATGCCAGTGCTTCAAGATGGAGATCAACAACACAAGTTGATGGCCATATCATGTCACTTATGATTTGCATGTGATGTTAATCCTTTTATGCATCTTATTTTGCTTAGGACGACGGTAGCAATATAAGGTGATCCCTCACTAAAATTTCAAGATAAAATTGTGTTCTCCCCAAGTGTGCACCGTTGCGAAAGTTCGTCGTTTCGAAGCACCACGTGATGATCGGGTGTGATGGACTCTACGTTCACATACAACGGGTGCAAGCTAGTTTTGCACATGCGGAACACTTGGGTTAAACTTGACAAGCCTAGCATGTACAAACATAGCCTGGAACACAAGAGAACGAAAGGTCGAACACGAGTCATATAGTAGATATGATCAACATGGAGATGTTCACCATTGAAACCACCTCATCTCATGTGATGATCGGACTTGGGTTGGTGAATTTGGATCATGTTACACTCGGACAACCGGAGGGATGTTGATTTGAGTGGGAGTTGATGTCTACTACGCAACCTTCTTCTTGTAGACTCGTGTTGGGCCTCCAAGCGCAGAGTTTTGTAGGATAGTAGCAAATTTCCCTCAAGTGGATGACCTAAGTGAAGGAAATATGCCCTAGAGGCCATAATAAAGTTGTTATTTTATATTTCCTTATTCATGATAAAGGTTTATTATTCAAGCTAGAATTGTATTGACCGAAAACCTAATACATGTGTGAATACATAAACAAACACTGTGTCCCTAGTGAGCCTCTACTTGACTAGCTCGTTGATCAAAGATGGTTAAGTTTTCCTAACCATAGACATGAGTTGTCATTTGATAACGGGGTCACATCATTACAGAATGATGTGATGGACATGACCCATCTATTAGCTTAGCATATTGATCGTTCAGTTTTATTGCTATTGCTTTCTTCACGTCAAATACATATTCCTTCTACTATGAGATTATGCAACTCCCGGATACCGGAGGAATACCTTGTGTGCTATCAAACGTCACAACGTAACTGGGTGATTATAAAGATGCTCTACAGGTATCTCCGAAGGTGTTTGTTGGGTTGGCATAGATCGAGATTAGGATTTGTCACTCCAAGTATCGGAGAGGTATCTCTAGGCCCTCTCGGTAATGCACATCATAAGAAGCCTTGCAAGCATAGTGACTAATGAGTTAGTTGCGGGATGATGTATTACAGAACGAGTAAAGAGACTTACTGGTAATGATATTGAACTAGGTATGAAGATACCAACGATCGAATCTCGGGCAAGTAACATACCGATGACAAAGGGAATTACGTATGTTGTCATAACGGTTCGACCGATAAAGATCTTTGTAGAATATGTAGGAGCCAATATGAGCATCCAGGTTCTGCTATTGGTTATTGACCGGAGAGGTGTCTCGGTCATGTCTACATAGTTCTCAAACCCGTAGGGTCCGCACGCTTAACGTTCGATGACGATTTAGTATTATATGAGTTATGTGATTTGGTGACCGAATGTTGTTCGGAGTCCCGGATGAGATCACGGACATGACGAGGAGTCCTGAAATGTTCGAGAGGTAAAGATTGATATATAGGATGATAGTATTCCCTTTTCTCTCCGGCTAAAAACGGAAGGGGGGAGGCCGAATAGGAGGAGGCCCCCAAGTAGGATTCCTCCTACTTGGGGCGCCCCATGGCTGCTCCCCTCCCTCTCCCACCTATATATACGTGGGGAGGGGGCGCCTAGAACACACACCAACAATTGTTAGCTGTGTGCGGTGCCCCCTCCACAGTTTATGCCTCCGGTCATATCTTCGTAGTGCTTAGGCGAAGCCCTGCGCGGATCACTTCACCATCACCGTCACCACACCGTCGTGCTGACGGAACTCATCTTGTTCCTCGACACCTTTGCTGGATCAAGAGGGCGAGGGACGTCATCGAGCTGAACGTGTGCAGAACTCGGAGGTGCCGTACATTTGGTGCTTGATCGGTCGGATCTAGAAGAAGTTTGACTACATCAACCGCATTGTCAAACGCTTCCGCTTTAGGTCTACGAGGGTACATGGACACACTCTCCCCTTCTCGTTGCTATGCATCTCCTAGATAGATATTGCGTGAGCATAGGAATATTTTTGAAGTTGCTTGCTACGTTTCCCAACAGTGGTATCAGAGCCAGGTCTATGCGTAGATGATATGCATGAGTAGAACACAAAGAGTTGTGGGCGGTGATCGTCATACTGCTTACCACCAATGTCTTATTTTGATTCAGCGGTATTGTTGGATGAAGCGGCCCGGACCAACCTTACATGACCACGTTCATGAGACCGGTTCCACCGACAGACATGCAACTAGTTTTGCATAAAGGTGGCTGGCGGGTGTCTGTTTCTCCTACTTTGGTTGAATCGAATTTGACTGCGGCCGTTCCTTGTTGAAGGTTAAAACAGCAAACTTGATAAATCAACGTTGTGGTTTTCGTGCCATAGGTAAGAACGATTCTTGCTAGAAGCCCATAACAGCCACGTAAAACTTGCAACAACAAAGTAGAGGACGTCTAACTTGTTTTTGTAGGGCATGTTGTGATGTGATATGGTCAAGACATGATGTGATATACGTTATTGTATGAGATTATCATGTTTTGTAAAAGTTACTGGCAATCGGCAGGACCCTTATGGTTGTCTCTTTATTGTATGAAATGCAAACGCCATGTAATTGCTTTACTTTATCACTATGCGTTAGCGATAGTTGTAGAAGCAATAGTTGGCGAGACGACCACGACGCTACGATGGAGATCAAGGTGTCAAGCTAGTGAAGATGGAGTTCATGACGATGCTTTGGAGATGGAGATCAAAAGCACAAGATGATGATGGCCATATCATGTCACATATTTTGATTGCATGTGATGTTTATCTTTTATGCATCTTATTTTGCTTAGTACAGCGGTAGCATTATAAGATGATCCCTTCACTAAATTTCAAGGTATAAGTGTTCTCCCTGAGTATGCACCGTTGCAACAGTTCGTCGTGTTGAGACACCACGTGATGATCGGGTGTGATAGACTCTACGTTCACATACAAAGGGTACAAGACAGTTTTGCACCGCTATGTGACACACCTATTACAGGAGCAGATGTAGACGTTATGAATGTTTGGCAAGCTCATAATGATGACTACTTGATAGTTTAGTGCACTGATACGTCTCCAACGTATCTATAATTTATGAAGTATTCATGCTATTATATTATCCATCTTGGATGTTTAATGGGCTTTACTACGCACTTTTATATTATTTTTCGGACTAACTTATTAACCCAGAGCCCAGTGCGAGTTTCTGTTTTTTCCCTTGTTTCAGTGTTTCGCAGAAAAGGAATATCAAATGGAGTCCAAACGGAATGAAACCTTCAGGAGAGTTATTTTTGGAACGAAAGCAATCCAGGGGACTTGGAGTGCACGTAAGGGAAGCAACGAGGAAGGCACGAGGCAGGGGGGCGCGCCCACCCCCTGGGCGCGCCCTCCACCCTCGTGGGCCCCTTGTGGCTCCCCTGACCGACTTCTTTCGCCTATAGATATCCATATACCCTAAAACCATCGGGGAACAGAATAGATCGGGAGTTCCGCAGCCGCAAGCCTCAGTAGCCACCAAAAACCAATTGGGTCCCTGTTCCGGCACCCTGCCGGAGGGGGGATCCCTCACCGGTGGCCATCTTCATCATCCCGGCGCTCTCCATGACGAGGAGGGAGTAGTTCACCCTCGGGGCTGAGGGTATGTACCAGTAGCTATGTGTTTGATCTCTCTCTCTCTCTCTCTCTCTCTCTCTCTCTCTCTCTCTCTCTCTCTCTCGTGTTCTTGAGGTGATACGATCTTGATGTATCGCGTGCTTTGCTATTATAGTTGGATCTTATGATGTTTCTCCCCCTCTACTCTCTTGTAATAGATTGAGTTTTCCCTTTGAAGTTATCTTGTTGGATTGAGTCTTTAAGGATTTGAGAACACTTGATGTATGTCTTGCCGTGCTTATCTGTGGTGACAATGGGATATCACGTGATCCACTTGATGTATGTTTTGGTGATCAACTTGCGGGTTCCGCCCATGAACCTATGCATAGGGGTTGGCACACGTTTTCGTCTGACTCTCCGGTAGAAACTTTGGGGCACTCTTTGAAGTACTTTGTGTTGGTTGAATAGATGAATCTGAGATTGTGTGATGCATATCGTATAATCATACCCACGGATACTTGAGGTGACATTGGAGTATCTAGGTGACATTAGGGTTTTGGTTGATTTGTTTCTTAAGGTGTTATTCTAGTACGAACTCTATGGTAGATCGAACGGGAAGAATAGCTTCATGTTATTTTACTACGGACTCTTGAATAGATCAATCAGAAAGGATAACTTTGGGGTGGTTTCGTACCCTACCATAATCTCTTCGTTTGTTCTCCGCTATTAGTGACTTTGGAGTGACTCTTTGTTGCATGAGGGATAGTTATATGATCCAATTATGTTATTATTGTCGAGAGAACTTGCACTAGTGAAAGTATGAACCCTAGGCCTTGTTTCCTAGCATTGCAATACCGTTTGTGCTCACTTTTATCATTAGTTACCTTGCTGTTTTTATATTTTCATATTACAAAAACCTATATCTACCATCCATATTGCACTTGTATCACCATCTCTTCGCCGAACTAGTGCACCTATACAATTTACCATTGTATTGGGTGTGTTGGGGACACAAGAGACTCTTTGTTATTTGGTTGCAGGGTTGTTTGAGAGAGACCATCTTCAACCTACGCCTCCCACGGATTGATAAACCTTAGGTCATCCACTTGAGGGAAATTTGCTACTGTCCTACAAACCTCTGCACTTGGAGGCCCAACAACGTCTACAAGAAGAAGGTTGTGTAGTAGACATCAAGCTCTTTTTTGGCGCCGTTGCCGGGGAGGTGAGTGCTTGAAGGTATATCTTTAGATCTTGCAATCGAATCTTTTAGTTTCTTGTTTTAATCACTAGTTTAGTCTATAAAAGAAAACCACAAAAAATGGAATTGAGTTTTTCTCATACGCTTCATCTTTTTAATATCTTTCGTGAGTATGATGGAAAGGAAAATTGTGCCAAAGTGTTAGAAGAAGAATGCATTAAAATGTTTGGCACTAAATCTTTGAATGATGAGCATGATTGCAATGTTGTTGGTATGAACTCTTTGAATATCCATAGTACTAATGATGATTGCACTAGTCATGATGGAAATATCTCTTATAAGCATGTCAACTTTTGTGGAATACATACAGTTTGCAAGTACACACCAATTAGAGAAGATAGATTTTGCAAGAGGCATAAGTACTTAGAAACTCAATGGTTGCAAGAAAGGCTAGATGTTTGTGCTGAAAATTTAAATTTTCTTAGCCATACTTGTGAACTTTGCAATGAACATGGTCATTCAACTATCCGATGCAAATTGTTTCATGATCTAATCCCAAAAATTGTGATGACTTGATTTCCCTTGCACATCATAATGAACTTAGTTTGCTTATGGGTTATGAAGAAATGAAACGTATAACTAACTATCTTCCAGTATTTGCCCGTGATAAACTTCTTGATTTTGATCTAGAGGAAATTTATATGTATTGTGCAGTGAATTGCGTTGAAAATCCGTATATTGTCAATTACATAAAGAAAAGAAAGCAAATAGAAGATGAAGAGAACACTGATGAAAGGGAAGATACTTCCCAATGTCCTCCTATTATTTCTTATGATGAATCAGGTAACAAGGAGGAGCTTTCTATTCAACCAATCTCATCAATAAGGAGCTCAAAAAAGAGGGATAAACCCACAAATGATGTGAAGAAGAAAAAGAAAAAATGGAGTAGCAAAGGTAAAAAGGTATCCCTCCCAAATGATGTTGCTCCTACTACTCATTGTGATGATGATAATTGCTATACTATTGGTGCTATCCATACTATTAATGATGAGAGTGATTATGCTTATGATATGAAAAGGCCCAAGCTTGGGGATGCTATGTTTAATGAGGATGACATATTTGAGAATATATTTGCTAAAATTAATGTTTGTCCCAAGCTTGGGGATGCTATGTTTAATGAAGATGATATTTTTAGCCTCCCAAGTTTTGATATGCAAAGTTGTTATGATGATAGCATGCCTTCTACCTATGATGATTATATTGATGAAAGTGGGTTTGGAAGAGTGTAAACTTTAGGAAGTAATGATCCCACTATTTTGGAGGATGTTGAATCTTATAATAATTATGAAAGTGGATTTGGAGAGGTCATGACTTTATTTAGTGATGAATCCACTATTTCGGAAGAGGTTTCAATTGATTATGAGAACAAAGTTGCTACTTATGATGATTATTGTGATGGTACTTATGCTATAAAAAGTAGTGATGATTATATTTATAAAACTTGTCATGATTATGATTACCCTTTTTCTGAACATTACTCTTTTAATGTGGAAACAATTTATAGTATTCAAGTCTCTTATGATACTCCCACTATTCCGAATGAGAAGAATTTTGCTTATGTGGAGATTAGTAAAATTTCTATGCAAGTAGATCATGAAAAGAATGCTTTAGGTGATGGTTATATTGTTGAATTCATTCATGATGCTACTGAAAGTTATTATGAGGGAGGAATGTATGCTTGTAGGAATTGCAATAATATCAAGTTTCCTCTCTATGTGCTTAAAATCTTGAAGTTATGCTTGTTTTACCTCCCCATGCAAGTTGATTCTTGTTCCCATAAGTTGTTTGCTCACAAAATCCCTATGCATAGGAAGTGGGTTAGACTTAAATGTGCTAGTAATATTCTTCATGATGCTCTCTTTATGTTTCGATTCTTATCTTTTATGTGAGCATCATTGAAATCATCATGCCTAGCTAGGGGCGTTAAACGTTAGCGCTTGTTGGGAGGCAACCCAATTTTATTTTTGTTTCTTACTTTTTGGTTCTGTTTAGTAATAAATAATTCATCTAGACTCTGGTTAGATGTGGTTTTATGTTTTAATTAGTGTTTGTGCCAAGTAAGACCTATAGGATCTTCTTGGATGATAGTTATTTGATCTTGCTGAAAATTCCAGAAACTTTCTGTTCACGAAAACAATTGTTTAAAATCACCAGAACGTGATAAAATACTGATTCCAATTGCAGCAGATCAATAATCAAATTATCTAGGTCTTCCTGGTTTTGTAGAATTTTTTGAGTTCCAGAAGTTTGCGTTAGTTACAGATCACTACAGACTGTTCTGTTTTTGACAGATTCTGTTTTTCGTGTGTTGTTTGCTTATTTTCATGAACCTATGGCTAGTAAAATAGTTTATAAACCATAGAAAAGTTGGAATAAAGTATATTTAACACCAATATAAATAAAAAATGAGTTCATTACAGTACCTTGAAGTGGTGTTTTGTTTTCTTTCGCTAACGGAGCTCACGAGATTTTCTGTTAAGTTTTGTGTTGTGAAGTTTTCAAGTTTTGGGTAAAGATTCGATGGACTATGGAATAAGGAGTGGCAAGAGCCTAAGCTTGGGGATTCCCAAGGCACCCCAAGGTAATATTCATGGACAACCAAAAGCCTAAGCTTGGGGATGCCCCGGATGGCATCCCCTCTTTCGTCTTCGTTCATCGGTAACTTTACTTGGAGCGTCATTTTATTTTCTTTTGTTTTGCTTGCTGTTATTTAGAATAATGTTTTGCATCTCTATTTTCAATAAAAATGTCAAGGATAGCCTTTACCATGCTTATTTTGCAAGTATACATGTTGCTGTTTCAAAACAGAAAGTTTACCGCTGTTGCAAAAATTCCCTAGAAAAGTAAGAATGTGATAAAATGTTGAAACCTTTTGCATAATAAGCTCTGATAAATTTACTACAGTGGGAAGTTTCTTTCATAATTTTTGGAGCTAGAGAAGTATGGATCTTGCTGCATTCTTTACAGACTGTCCTGTTTAGGCAGATTGCTGTTATGTTTGCATTGTTTGCATATGTTTGCTTGTTTAATGATTCTATTTGAGGATGGGACTATTAAATATGGAGAGGCATTTAGTATGCAATGTTGAATAATAATTTTAGTGATTTGCTACAGTAGAGTATGATAAGGTTTTTGCATTGGTTTATACTAACTTATCTCACGAGTCCTTGTTGAGTTTTGTGTGGATGAAGCTTTCGAGATTTAGGAAACCATGATATGAGAGGAATTAAGGAGACACAAAAACTCAAGCTTGGGGATGCCCAAGGCATACCAAGATAATATTTCAAGAAGTCTAAAGCATCTAAGCTTGGGGATGCCCCGGTAGGCATCCCACCTTTCTTCTTCAACAATTATCGGTTAGTATCGGTTGAGCCTAAGTTCTTGCTTCTTCACATGATGAGTGCTATCCTTGAAATGTCATTTTATTTTGTTTTGCTTTCTGTTTGAATAATATCCCAAGATCTGAAATTCTTAAATGAGAGAGAGTCTTCACAAAGCTACATAATTATTTAACTACTCATTGATCTTCACTTATATCTTTTTGGAGTAGTTTGTCATTTACTCATGTGCTTCACTTATATCCTATGAGTAAATGGTTGAATGATTTGAATGTCATAAATCTGAAATTATATATGTTTCATATGCCTTTCCCATGGGGAGTAATGGCTTCACATATAAGAAGTAGAGGTGGTAAATTTTTGGAAGGTTAGCAAACATTGTATTGGTCACTTGAACAATTCATGAAAGAATATTGAAGGAAGAGAGATTTCACATATAAATATACTATCTTGGACATCTTCTATGATTGTGAGCCCCATTAATTATTTTTAAACCTGAGCAAATTAGTTGAAGCTAGACAAGGAAGACAACATAATGAGTTATGCTTGGGTATATTTGTATAGAAGTTATATTGTTATGGATCCTCTAACATGTGGTGCTTGTTATTTAGAATCCTTTGCTAGCCAAAATATCTGTACTAAGCGGGAATACTGCTTGTGCACCCAAATTCATTGAACCAAGTTTATTCCATGAGTGTCCACCATATCTACCTATATACGGAATTTACCTACCGTTCCAAGTAAATTTGCATGTGCCAAACTCTAAACCTTCAAATAATAATTTGTTTTGTATGCCCGAATCGCTCATGTAGCGACTAGGGGCTGTCAGTATCTTCCATGCTAGGTGGGTTATTCTCACGGTGAGTGGACTCCGCTCATCATTCACGAGAAAATGGCTGGTAACTGGGATGCCCAGTCCTATGATCAAAAGATCAAAAACAAATTCGCAAATAATTTAAACAAACTCCCCCAGGATTGTTGAAAGTTGGACGGCACCCGTTGTTTCGGACAAGCCGTGGAGTGTGATTGTTGGTGGAGGGGGAGTAAAATCTTTACCTTTCTGTTTGGGAACCGCCTATAATGTATCTAGTATGGAAGATATTGGGAACTCTTGGTCGTTATGTTGACAATGAAAGCATACCTCTCAAAATTATTTTCATCTCTGTTTTTGCTTCGAGCTCTGGCACCTCTGCAAATCCCTGCTTCCCTCTGCGAAGGGCCTATCTTTTACTTTTATGCAAGAGTCAGTAGTATTCTTTCTCATTCCAACCTACTTTTTAGTTGGCAAGCATCATGTGGTGGAGAAAGATCTAAGCATATATGGCCATTCAAATATATTTGAGCATGAATTATTATTGTTGACATTACCCTTGAGGTAAAAGGTTGGGAGGCGAAACATTAAGCCCCTATCTTTCTCTGTGTTTGATGAATACTATTTGTTCTAAAAATATGCTTTGAGTGGTAGCAATCATGGAAGACTAAATGATAGTTGAGTATGTGGAGTTTGCTAAATCAAAGCTCTGACATAGACACTTCCTGAAAATAAGATGAATTGTAATTGTTTGATGACTAATAACACGGTTTGTTAGTTTTCAAGAAAGTTTATGATCTATACTTTAACATGTGAATAGTTTGTTACTTGATCATGCAAAGTTCTATGAGTTGAGCTACTGTTATGACATATAATGATGCTAGAAAAGGTGATTGAAATTATCATTGATCAAACTTATGCACCTGCTAGCATTCACACTTCATAAATTCTTTTTTTTATCATTTACCTACTCGAGGACGAGGAGGAATTAAGCTTGGGGATGCTGATACGTCTCCAACGTATCTATAATTTATGAAGTATTCATGCTATTATATCATTCATCTTGGATGTTTAATGGGCTTTACTATGCACTTTTATATTATTTTTGGGACTAACTTATTAACCCAGAGCCCAGTGCCAGTTTCTGTTTTTTCCCTTGTTTCAGTGTTTCGCAGAAAAGGAATATCAAACGGAGTCCAAACGGAATGAAACCTTCAGGAGAGTTATTTTTGGAACGGAAGCAATCCAGGGGACTTGGAGTGCACGTAAGGGAAGCAACGAGGAAGGCACGAGGTAGGAGGCGCGCCCTCCACCCTCGTGGGCCCCTCGTGGCTCCCCTGACCGACTTCTTTCGCCTATATATATCCATATACCCTAAAACCATCGGGGAACAGAATAGATCGGGAGTTCCGCCGCCGCAAGCCTCAGTAGCCACCAAAAACCAATCGGGTCCCTGTTCCGGCACCCTGCCAGAGGGGGGATCCCTCACCGATGGCCATCTTCATCATCCCGGCGCTCTCCAAGACGAGGAGGGAGTAGTTCACCCTCGGGGCTGAGGGTATGTACCAGTAGCTATGTGTTTGATCTCTCTCTCTCTCGTGTTCTTGAGGTGATACGATCTTGATGTATCGCGTGATTTGCTATTATAGTTGGATCTTATGATGTTTCTCCCCCTCTACTCTCTTGTAATGGATTGAGTTTTCCCTTTGAAGTTATCTTGTTGGATTGAGTCTTTAAGGATTTGAGAACACTTGATGTATGTCTTGCCGTGCTTATCTGTGGTGACAATGGGATATCACGTGATCCACTTGATGTATGTTTTGGTGATCAACTTGCGGGTTCCGCCCATGAACCTATGCCTAGGGGTTGGCACACGTTTTCGTCTTGACTCTCCGGTAGAAACTTTGGTGCACTCTTTGAAGTACTTTGTGTTGGTTGAATAGATGAATCTAAGATTGTGTGATGCATATCGTATAATCATACCCATGGATACTTGAGGTGACATTGGAGTATCTAGGTGACATTAGGGTTTTGGTTGATTTGTTTCTTAAGGTGTTATTCTAGTACGAACTCTATGATGGATCGAACGGGAAGAATAGCTTCATGTTATTTTACTACGGACTCTTGAATAGATCGATCAGAAAGGATAACTTTGAGGTGGTTTCGTACCCTACCATAATCTCTTCGTTTGTTCTCCGCTATTAGTGACTTTGGAGTGACTCTTTGTTGCATGTTGAAGGATAGTTATATGATCCAATTATGTTATTATTGTTGAGAGAACTTGCACTAGTGAAAGTATGAACCCTAGGCCTTGTTTCCTAGCATTGGAATACTGTTTGTGCTCACTTTTATCATTAGTTACCTTGCTGTTTTTATATTTTCATATTACAAAAACCTATATCTACCATCCATATTGCACTTGTATCACCATCTCTTCGCCGAACTAGTGCACCTATACAATTTACCATTGTATTGGGTGTGTTGGGGACACAAGAGACTCTTTGTTATTTGGTTGCAGGGTTGTTTGAGAGAGACCATCTTCAACCTACGCCTCCCACGGATTGATAAACCTTAGGTCATCCACTTGAGGGAAATTTGCTACTGTCCTACAAACCTCTGCACTTGGAGGCCCAACAATGTCTACAAGAAGAAGGTTGTGTAGTAGACATCATGCACCATGCTTTACGGCTTGGAACCGGGACTTCAAACTTTTGTTTTGAAACGCCATGGAGCATATGAGATGTTCCAAGAGCTGAAATTTGTATTTCAAACTCATTCCCGTGTCGAGAGGTATGAAACCTTTGACAAGTACTTTGCCTACAAGATGGAGGAAAATAGCTCAACTAGTGAGCATGTGCTCAGAATGTCTTGGTACTACAATCGCGTGAATCAAGTGGGAGTTAATCTTCCAGATAAGATAGTGATTTACAAAATTCTCTAGTCACTATCACCAAGCTACTAGAACTTTGTGATGGGGAAAATTTTGTTTTTGCCACTCTAGATTTTGCCAATTTTCCTTATGCCACTCTAGAATTTGACATTTCACTTTTGCCACTCTTAGTTTTTGACAATTATCACAATTGCCATTCCGGTGGCAAAAGCAAAATTTTCAAAGTGGTAATTATGATAATTTTCAAAAGCTAAGAGTGGCAAAAATGAAATAAAATCTAGAGTGGCATAAGAAAAATTGGCAAAATCTAGAGTGGCAAAAACAAAATTTTCCCTTTGTGATGAACTATAATATGCAAGGGATGACGAAAATGATTCTCGAGCTCTTCGCGATGCTGAAATTAGTGAAGGTAGAAATCAAGAAAGAGCATCAAGTGTTGATGATTAACAAGACCACTAGTTCATAAAAAGGGCAAGGGAAAGAAAGGGAACATCAACAAGAATGGCAAGCAAGTTGCCACTCCCGTGAAGAAGCCTAAAGCTGGACCCAAGTCTAAAACTGATTGCTTCTACTACAAAGGAAATGGTCACGGGAAGCGGAACTGCCCCAAAAATTTGGCGGGTAAGAAGGATGGCAAAGTGAACAAAGGTATGTTTGATATACAGATTATTGATGTGTACCTTACTAGTGTTCGTAGTAGCCCCTGGGTATTTGATACCGGTTCAGTTGCTAAGATAAGTTACTCAAAACAGGAGTTGCAAAATGAACAAAGATTAGTTAAGGGCAAGGTGATGATGTGTGTTGGAAGTGATTCCAGGGTTGATAAGATCGCCATCGCACACTCTTCGGGATTAGTGTTGGACCTAAATAAATGTTATTTGGTGTTTGCGTTGAGCATGAATATGATTGGATCATGTTTATTGCAATACAGTTATTCATTTAAGTCAGAGTAAAATTGTTGTTCTGTTTACATGAATAACCTTCTATGGTCATACACCCAATGGAAATGGTTTATTGAATGTCGATCATAGTGATACACATATTCATAATATTTATGCCAAAAGATGCAAAGTTGATAATGATAGTGCAACATATTAGTGGCACAGCCGTTTAGGTCATATTGGTGTAAAGCGCATGAAGAAACTCCATGCAGATGGACTTTTGGAATTACTTGATTATGAATCATTTGATACTTGCGAACCATGCCTCATGGGCGAGATGACTATAACTCCGTTCTCCGGAACAATGGAGCGAGCCAATGACTTATTGGAAATAATACATACCGATGTATGCGGTCCGATGAGTGTTGAAGCACGCGGCGGGTATCATTACTTCCTGACCTTCACAGATAATTTGAGTAGACATGGGTATATCTACTTAATGAAATACAAGTCTGAAACGTTTGAAAAGTTCAAAGAATTTCAGAGTGAAGTGGAGAATCATCATAACAAGAAAATAAAGTTTCTACAATCTGATCGCGGAGGCGAATATTTGAGTTATGAGTTTAGCCTTCATTTAAAACAATGTGGAATAGTTTCACAACTCACGCCACCTGGAACACCATAGCGTAATGGTGTGTCTGAACGTTGTAACCGTAGTTTATTAGATATGGTGCGATCTATGATGTCTCTTACCGATTTACCACTATCATTTTGGGATTATGCATTAGAGACAACCGCATTCACGTTAAATAGGGCACCGTCTAAATCCGTTGAGACGACATCGTACGAACTATGGTTTGGCAAGAAACCTAAGCTGTCGTTTCTTAAAGTTTGGGGTTGCACTTATGTCTAAAGGCTTCAGCCTGATAAGCTCGAACCCAAATCAGAGAAGTGCGTCTTCATAGGATACCCTAAGGAAACAATTGGGTACACCCTTCTCTTCTCCTTCCTCCATACGTAACCATTTACGACAAGTTCTTTGTCACCTCCATAAACGAGAAACATATCCTTAGTCATTTTCAGGTATTTCGGGATGTTCTTGACTGTTGTCCAGTGATCCACCCCTGGATTACTTTGGTAGCTCCCTACTAAACTTATAGCAAGGCACACATCAGGTCCGGTACACAACATTGCATACATGATAGAACCTATGGCTGAGGCATAGGGAATGACTTTCATTTTCTCTCTAACTTCTGCAATGGTCGGGCATTGAGTCTGACTCAACTTCACACCTTGTAACACATGCAAGAACCCTTTCTTTGACTGATCCATTTTGAATTTCTTCAAAACTTTATCAAGGTATGTGCTTTGTGAAAGTCCAATTAAGCGTCTTGATCTATCTCTATAGATTTTGATGCCCAATATATAAGCAGCTTCACCGAGGTCTTTCATTGAAAAATTCTTATTCAAGTATCCTTTTATGCTATCCAGAAATTCTGTATTATTTCCAATCAACAATATGTCATCCACATATAATATTAGAAATGCTACAGAGCCCCCACTCACTTTCTTGTAAATACAGGCTTCTCCAAATGTCTGTATAAAACCACATGCTTTGATCGCACTATCAAAGCGTATATTCCAACTCCGAGAGGCTTGCACCAGTCCATAAATGGATCGCTGGAGCTTGTACACTTTGTTAGCACCTTTAGGATCGACAAAACCTTCTGGTTGCATCATATACAACTCTTCTTTAAGAAATCCATTAAGGAATGCAGTTTTGACATCCATTTGCCAAATTTCATAATCATAAAATGCGGCAATTGCTAACATGATTCGGACAGACTTAATCATCGCTACGGGTGAGAAGGTCTCATCGTAGTCAACTCCTCGAACTTGTTGAAAACCTTTCGCAATAAGTCGAGCTTTGTAGACAGTAACATTACCGTCAGCGTCAGTCTTCTTCTTGAAGATCCATTTATTCTCTATGGCTTGCCGATCATCAGGCAAGTCAACCAAAGTCCACACTTTGTTCTCATACATGGATCCCATCTCAGATTTTATGGCCTCAAGCCATTTCGCGGAATCTGGGCTCATCATCGCTTCCTCATAGTTCATAGGTTCGTCATGGTCTAGTAACATAACTACCAGAACAGGATTTCCGTACTACTCTGGTGCGGAACGTACTCTGGTTGACCTACGGGGTTTGGTAGTAACTTGATCTGAAGTTTCATGATCATCATCATTAACTTCCTCACTAATTGGTGTAGGAATCACTGGAACTGATTTATGTGATGAACTACTTTCCAATTCGGGAGAAGGTACAATTACCTCATCAAGTTCTACTTTCCTCCCACTCACTTCTTTCAAGAGAAACTCCTTCTCAAGAAAGGATCCATTCTTAGCAACGAATATCTTTCCTTCGGATCTGGGATAGAAGGTGTACCCAACAGTTTCCTTTGGGTATCCTATGAAGACACATTTCTCCGATTTGGGTTCGAGCTTATCAGGTTGAAGCTGTTTCACATAAGCATTGTAGCCCCAAACTTTAAGAAACGAAAGCTTAGGTTTCTTGCTAAACCACAGTTCATATGGTGTCATGTCAACGGATTTAGATGGTGCCCTATTTAACGTGAATGTAGCCGTCTCTAAAGCATAACCCTAAAATGATAGCGGTAAATCGGTAAGAGACATCATAGATCGCACCATATCTAACAAAGTACGGTTACGACGTTCGGACACACCATTACACTGTGGTTTTCCAGGTGGCGTGAGTTGCGAAACTACTCCACATTGTTTCAAATGAAGACCAAACTCATAACTCAAATATTCACCCCCACGATCAGATCGTAGAAACTTTGTTTTCTTGTTATGATAATTTTCCACTTCACTCTGAAATTCTTTGAACTTTTCAAATGTTTCAGACTTATGTTTCATTAACTAGATATACCCATATCTGCTCAAATCATCTATGAAGGGCGGAAAATAACGATACCCGCCACGAGCGTCAACACTCATTGGACAACACACATCAATATGTATTATTTCCAATAAGTCAGTGGCTCGCACCATTGTTCCGGAGAACAGAGTCTTAGTCATCTTGCCCACGAGGTATGGTTCGCAACTATCAAGTGATTCCAAAAGCCCAGCAGCGTGGAGTTTCTTCATGTGCTTTACACCAATATGACCTAAATGGCAGTGGCCCAAATAAGTTGCACTATCATTATTAACTTTGCATCTTTTGGCTTCAACATTATGAATATGTGTATCACTACGATCGAGATTCAACAAAAATAGACCACTCATCAAGGATGCATGACCATAAAAGATATTACTCATATAAATAGAACAACCATTATTCTTTGATTTAAATGAATAATCGTTTCGCATCAAACAAGATCCAGATATAGTGTTCATGCTCAATGCTGGCACCAAATAACAATTATTCAGGTCTAAAACTAATCCCGACGGTAGATGTAGAGGTAGCGTGCCGACGGCGATCACATCAACCTTAGAACCATTTCTGACGCGCATCGTCACCTCGTCCTTAGCCAATCTTCGTTTAATCAGTAGCCCCTGTTTCGAGTTGCAAATATGAGCAACAGAACCAGTATCAAATACCCAGGCACTACTACAAGCATTAGTAAGGTACACATCAATAACATGTATATCAAATATACCTTTCTCTTTGCCATCCTTCTTATCCGCCAAATACTTGGGGCAGTTTCGCTTCTAGTGACCAATCCCTTCGCAGTAGAAGCACTCAATTTCAGGCTTAGGTCTAGACTTGGGCTTCTTCCCTTGAGAAGCAACTTGCTTGTTGTACTTCTTGAAGTTCCCCTTCTTCCCTTTGCCTTTTTTCTTGAAACTAGTGGTCTTGTTAACCATCAACACTTGATGCTCCTTTTTTATTTCTACCTCCGCAGCCTTTAGCATGGCGAAGAGCTCAGGAATTGTCTTTTCCATCCCTTGCATATTATAGTTCATCACGAAGCCTTTATAGCTTGGTGGCAGTGATTGAAGAACTCTGTCAAGGACACTATCATCAGGAAGGATAACTCCCAGCTGAGTCAAGTGGTTATGGTACCCAGACATTCTGAGTATGTGTTCACTGACAGAACTATTCTCCTCCATCTTGAAGCTATAGAACTTGTTGGAGACTTTATATCTCTCAACTTGGGCATTTGCTTGAAATATTAACTTCAACTCCTGGAACATCTCATATGCTCCATGACGTTCAAAACGTCTTTGAAGTCCTGATTCTAATCAGTAAAGCATGGCACACTGAACTATCGAGTAGTCATCAGCTTTAGTCTACCACACGTTCATAACTTCCGGAGTTGCTCCTGCAGCGGGTCTTGCACCTAGCGATGCTTCTAGGACGTAATTCTTCTGTGCAGCAATGAGGATAATCCTCAAGTTATGGACCCAGTCCGTGTAGTTTCTACCATCATCTTTCAACTTAGCTTTCTCTAGGAACGGATTAAAATTCAAGGGAACGGTAGCACAGGCCATTGATCTACAACAACATAGGTATGCAAAAACTATCAGGACTAAGTTCATGACAAATTAAAGTTCAATTAATCATATTACTTAAGAACTCCCACTTAGATAGACATCCCTCTAGTCATCTAAATGATCACGTGATCCATATCAACTAAACCATGTCCGATCATCACGTGAGATGGAGTAGTTTTGAATGGTGAACATCACTGTTGATCATATCTACTATATGATTCGCGTTCGACCTTTCGGTCTCAGTGTTCTGAGGCCATGTCTGCATATGCTAGGCTCGTCAAGTTTAACCCGAGTATTCTGCACGTGCAAAACTGTCTTGCACCCGTTGTATGTGAACGTAGAGCTTATCACACCCGATCATCACGTGGTGTCTCGGCACGACGAACTGTAGCAATGGTGCATACTTAGGGAGAACACTTGTTCCTTGAAATTTAGTGAGGGTCATCTTATAATGCTACCGCCGTACTAAGCAAAATAAGATGCATAAAGGATAAACATCACATGCAATCAAAATATGTGACATGATATGGCCATCATCATCTTGTGCCTTTGATCTCCATCTCCAAAGCACCGTCATGATCTCCATCGTCACCGGCTTGACACCTTGATCTCCATCGTAGCGTCATTGTCGTCTCGCCAACTATTGCTTCTACAACTATCGCTACCGCTTAGTGATAAAGTAAAGCAATTACATGGCGATTGCATTTCATACAATAAAGCGACAACCATAAGGCTCCTGCCAGTTGCGGATAACTTTTACAAAACATGATCATCTCATACAACAATTTATATATCATCACGTCTTGACCATACCACATCACAACATGCCCTGCAAAAACAAGTTAGACGTCCTCTACTTTGTTGTTGCAAGTTTTACGTGGTTGCTACGGGCTTCTAGCATGAACCGTTCTTACCTACGCATCAAAACCACGACGATTTTTTGCCAAGTGTGTTGTTTTAGCCTTCAACAAGGACCGGCCGTAGTCAAATTCGATTCAACTAAAGTTGGAGAAATAGACACCCGCCAGCCACCTATGTATAAAGCACGTCGGTAGAACCGGTCTCATGAACGTGGTCATGTAATGTTGGTCCGGGCCGCTTCATCCAACAATACCGCCGAATCAAAATAAGACGTTGGTGGTAAGCAATATGACTATTATCGCCCACAACTCATTATGTTCTACTCGTGCATATCATCTACGCATAGACCTGGCTCTAATGCCACTGTTGGGGAACGTAGCATGCAATTTAAAAAAATCCTACGATCACGCAAGATCTATCTAGGAGATGCATAGCAACAAGAGGGGGAGAGTGTGTCTACATACCCTCGTAGACCGAAAGCGGAAGCGTTAGGTTAACGCGGTTGATGTAGTCGACCGTCTTCACGGTCCAACTGATCTTAATACCGAACGTACGGCACCTCCGTGTTCAGCACACGTTCAGCTCGATGACGTCCCTCGAACTCTTGATCCAGCAGAGGGTCGAGGGAGAGTTCCATCAGCACGATGGTGTGGTGACGGTGATGGTGATGTGATCCGCGCAGGACTTCGCCTAAGCACTACGGCGCTATGACCGGAGGAGTAAACTGTGGAGGGGGGCATCGCACACGGCTAAGAGAACAATTGATGTGCCTTTGGGGTGCCCCCTCTCCTGTATATAAAGGAGGAGAGGGGAGGCCGGCCGGCCCTGGGGGCACGCCAAGTGGGGGGAGTCCCACTAGGACTCCTAGTCCTAGTCGGCTCCCTCCTTCCTTCCAATGGAGAGGGGGAAAGGGGAAAGAGGTTGAGAGGGAGAAGGAAAGCGGGGGCCGCGCACCCACCCCTTGTCCAATTCGGATTAGGCTTGGGGGCACACGCCACCTCCCGTGGCCTGCCTCCTCCTCTCGTAATACAAATCATCATCGAACGTTAAGCATGCGGACCCTACGGGTTCGAGAACTATGTAGACATGATTGAGACACATCTCCGGTCAATAACCAATAGTGGAACCTAGATGCTCATATTGGTTCCTACATATTCTACGAAGATCTTTATCGGTCAAACCGCAATAACAACATACGTTATTCCCTTTGTCATCGGTATGTTACTTGCCCGAGATTCGATCATCGGTATCATCATACCTAGTTCAATCTCGTTACCGGCAAGTCTCTTTACTCGTTCCGTAATGCATCATCCCGTAACTAACTCATTAGTCACATTGCTTGCAAGGCTTATAGTGATGTGCATTACCGAGAGGGCCCAGAGATACCTCTCTAATACTTGGAGTGACAAATCCTAATCTTGATCTATGCCAACCCAACAAACACCTTCGGAGACACCTGTAGAGCATCTTTATAATCACCCAATTACGTTGTGACGTTTGATAGCACACAAAGTGTTCCTCCGGTATTCGGGAGTTGCATAATCTCATAGTCAGAGGAATATGTATAAGTCATGAAGAAAGCAATAGCAATAAAACTTAAAGATCATTATGCTAAGCTAACGGATGGGTCTTGTCCATCACATCATTCTCTAATGATGTGATCCCGTTTATCAAATGACAACACATGTCTATGGTTAAGAAACTTAACCATCTTTGATTAAAGAGCTAGTCAAGTAGAGGCATACTAGGGACACTTTGTTTTGTCTATGTATTCACACATGTACTAAGTTTCCGGTTAATACAATTCTAGCATGAAAAATAAACATTTATCATGATATAAGGAAATATAAATAACAAATTTATTATTGCCTTTAGGGCATATTTCCTTCAGCGGCCGCTCGATCAAGCCGAACTTCGACATTTTTATTACCTTCCTGATTATTATTGTAAGTCCAAGGAAGTCCATGAAAACCCAAATCAAATATGTTGCAATCAGAGAGAACCTCACGAAAATTAGCCATGAGTTTATTTGATCTCTTAATCTGAGAAAAGTGCTCATTCTGTCACATTGCCTCATTAAAATCACCAACCATAAACAACGGCCGAGACCCAAGCAGTTTAATTCGCCTTAACAACTCCCACGTCACATAACTTTTGCTCGCCTTTGGTTCCCCATAGACAAATGTGCTTCTCCATTTACTTCCAACACCATTACAAATGTACATGTTAATGAAGTGTTCTCCATATTTGTTCAACTCCAAAGTGTACAGATCATCCCAAAAGACTGCTAGTCCACTTCCTTTGCCTGGCAGTGAAACAGTAAAAACATTTTTCATACATAACCGACAACGCAAACTCTCAGCATATTATTTATTTTGCCTTGTTTCGGAAAGAAAGATCTAGGTGTGCAACACACGACACACGTACGTAGCTACCTTTGCACTAGCCGGATACATGCCCATACACGACGCCTGGGCGCAGATTGGTTGACCTCGTCGGAACACACGTGACATGGCCAACACTCGCTACTTGTCCCCATTGTTCCTGAGGCCAACTCGAACGCACGACCCCAAATAGTCCGGCCATGTCCGTTTAGATGTAAATGGACGCAAATCGCGGTCCAACATACAGGATGATGAATGTCCGTTTTTTGTCCACTTTCGATCTATTCCCGGCCTAAATTTGGGTCGCGCTTGCGTCGAAACAGACAGTGCGCCGATGGGCGGGACGCGTGCCCTTGTCCTTTCACGGCTTGTCCGTCGGGGACACAATGCCCTTTTTCTCTTCCTCTGCACCACCCCTGCCCTCCCCCGTCGTCGCCGCCACCCATTTCTCCTGCCACGTCCACACTTTCCAGCCCGGCCACCCAAACCACGACCACCCCATGGCCATAGCGGCCCCAGGCCCGCGTCTCGGAGGATTTTTTGCTGCTCTTTGTTGCTGCATCCGGTACCAGGGAAGCTACGGCCGTCGCCGACGGCCGTAGATCCCAGCACCTTCCGGCAGGCGCGGGATAGCTGCCGGCCTCCAGCCGTCAACACCAACTTTGCATGCTGCTTGTGTGGGGAGCCCAAGGTGACCTTCCCGGTCGCGTCTCCACCAAGGCCGCAAGGTGTTCGACACTTTGCTCACAACGTACTATGGATAGTGGGGTGACGCTGTCCTGGACTAGGGGGTACTCACCACGTCGGCTCCCGATCAGTTAGATTGGGCTGAGGACCCCATGACCGCATACTCATGGGCTAGTTCGGACAACCCCTGCCGCATACAAGGAAGACTCCACAAGACTTGGCGCCCAAGACAAGGACTCTCCTAAACCCTAGGCCTCCGGTGTCTTATATAAACCGAGGCCAGGCTAGTCAATAGATGATCTCATTCATTACTACGATCTCGTGGTAGATACATGTACTCTGTACTACACCCATATGAAAACAATCAAAAGCAGCATGTAGGGTATTATCTCATCAAGAGAGCCCGAAGCTGGGTAAAAAACCCGTGTCCATGTTACCATCGCTCCAAGACGCCTAGCTTAGGACCCCTACTACAAGATACGCCGGATATTGAACCGACATTGGTGCTTTCATTGAGAGCCTGCTGGGTGATCGCTGCGGATCGATGGATGATCAGGTGATATTTTTTCAGTTAGATTTGTACTGTACAAATTATCTCCTTTGCAAAATTGTTGCTATCACGTCTGTGCAATTTTTGTCTGCGGCCAGATCGAAATTCTGGGCAGCGGCGGTGGTGCAACCTATATGAAAACGACAGCACATGGTTGGAAGATTTGTGGTGACCGAGGACCTGCCCACGCGGAGTAATACAGACGGGCTGGCCGACAGGAAGATCGGCAGCAATACAGAGAGAGGTTCCATCCTTCCTTTTTATACTTATTTTTTAATAACAATCCTTCGGCTAGTGTTTTGTCCCGTGCGTATTGACGTACTGGATTGACTGGACCCTAGCGTGAGGAGTAGTACTATACTACTAGTACTACTTGCTAGCCCTCACGTGAGATGTTAAATCTCCTGGTCCATATTGATTTTAATGTGATGACTAATGGCTACATCCCCGTTATTGTTAGCGGTCGGCTTCCTCGTACGAGTGCCAGGTTCAATGTATAATATTTTTCCTCGAGGAGCGAATTATTGCTTGGGCCAGTGTTGTTTGCTTTGCACAACCGAGGAGGATGAACACGTCTGCGTACAGTCCGCGCGAAGCAGCGCCGGTAGCTAAGCATAAATTCAGCTATGCGGCAACCCACAGGGAGATTTATTTCTTTTCCTTTTTAATTCAATACCTATGTAGTCGACAGCTGGTCTTCTACTTTTTCAACAAATACGCAGAATAAAAGTGCTACTACGCATATCGAGGATTGGCTTTGCAGCATGTTCGGCACGGATCAGTTCGTCCGTTTGCTTCGGTCTGCTACAGTCGTCGCTGCTGGCGTTCAGGTCGTATTTTTCCAAATTATTCGTTTAGCATTATTATACACAGAATATTTTTTGTTGGCCTGTACTGCATCATTTTGCCAGAGGAATTCTACTGTCGCTTGTACCGGGCATCAGTCCGGCCAGCCTCTCCCTGTCACCTGGGCAGGCCGACCTTCGCCGACATCGCCGTGCCACGACACCAACATGCCATCGAGCTAGCCTCAGCGCTCAGGCCATATTTACCAAACTTTTTTCGCATAAATTAATTATGCGCCCTTTTTTCAGTATTATTTTTTGGTTTGCACTGTTTTACATGTGCAGGAAATTGACTTAGATCGGGCCGCACTATCCCCTCGGCGTGGTGTCCTCGTCGCCCACCACCATTGACCGAATTGTGTCGTCGCCTTGGAGCGCTGCCCTGTGTTGGCAACCCCCCATCGTCGCTCCATCACCTCAGCTAGACTGAGGGCTTCACTTCTTCGGAGTGCCGAGTTCTTCGCTCGGCCACATCGGGCTTGGGGGCTGAGACCTTGTCCCGCACCAAGCTCGGACCGCGTCATCAATGCCGAACACATTAACCAGCTAAGTCGCTTTGACGCTCAAAAACTCCCAGTTTTAAATTTTGTTCGATTCGACCAAGCATTATACCTTTTTGGCAAAAAGTGGCTTGTGAAAAACTTCCTTGTCGAGACTTTGTTTGTGACACACAAATTCAAATACCCCGTTTACTTGGGGGCTTCCTTTATGAAGCTTTTCCTCTTGCATATGATTATACTTGTATGGCTTCGTTCCTTGTTCGTGTATTACCCCACAATATGCACCATGTTGACTTAAGTGTTCCGCAAGCTGGGTTGCCTCGCTCCTGTGTTTACCCCTACGTTCCCGATTGTTCGGCTAGGGAGTAAAGGGAGCACCTCTGCGATTGTCACGATCGGGTCATCCGAGCCGGACCTCAGACTGGGTGAAGCCGAAAGCTAGCGCTCTTATTGTTTTCAATTATGGTAGGCACACAACGGAACTCATGAGTACAAAAAATCTATTGCACAAGTCTCATAGTAACAATGAGCACCGAAGAAAGGTATCGGTGGGAGTACTATTTTCTTCAAAGATGCTTCTTACACTTCATCAGTAATATAGCATAAGTTCCCTGAGCGCGCTTTGTCTGTTACAGCCTTATGGCCTGATTGCCTGGTTATCGGAAACACCGTACCGTCGATATTCTCGACAGGTGGAGTACATAACACTTTTCGGCCCTTGACCGAAGAGGGAGAAGCCGACGGTCGGTTAAGACGCGTATAAAGTTCGGGTGAACACAAATATGATATAACTACTTTGGTACATACAATCATTATACATAAAATTCTTTTACCCAAGTCACTTGGGGCTCTTAAATTTGCATGAGTTGTTTTACAATAAATTTTTCTTCTCAGTCGCTGCAAAGTCTTTTTCTACCACTCCTTTATCGACGCGAGTGTGTGGTCAATAGCCGGGTAGCCTGATTTTTTTCTCTCAAACGCTCGAGTTTTAGTTCGCTGAACTGGCCTAACGAGAAACACCCCGCCTTCGGGATAGGGAGGTTGAAGCCGAAGGCTGGCCCGCTTGACGTCTTGAGATAGGACGCGTCATATTAAAGCATGACAGAAGCACTTTTTTCTCTAAGACCAATTTTTTGGATTGGCACCGAACACTTGATCTAGTTCGGACGTCAAGTTTTTCCTGAGGTTTTTTTTGTTTTCCAAGCCTATGGCACTTTAAAACAATTTGTGTGTTTCCAGCATAAGACTCGCAGTGCAACGCCGGACACCTTTAGAGATTCGGCAAAAACATTCTCGGATATTGCTATATATGCATTGGTTTCGAATTGTGTCTTCGGTCAATAGTTGGGTTGCCCGGCTCCTGTGCTTGCCGCCTACGTTCCGCTTTGTACGTCTAGGTGTGCAAAAGGAGAACCACTGCGATTGTGCTTCCAGCTCACATGGTTAAGCACCTCAGTGGAGAAAGCCGAAAACTGACTGTCACAATAAGCGTAAACTGGTCAGCGATCCGATGACTGTGTTAAATGACGGGCCGTTCATAACATTGGCTGAAGTGTTTACGGCTTGACCTAGGCTGTCGCCGAACACTAACCGGGGGCTAGTAATTGGCCTCCCCACTTTAAGCTCCTATGACTAAGTGAAAGTTATAAAGACCGCATATCTGATTGCCTCGTTTGCGTTAACACAACCGCCTTCGGGCACCGAGACGTCGGCTAAGGGTTGTCTTGTTATTGCGGAAACACCCTGCGTAGTATCTACAAAGGGGTAGCAGCCGACGATGGGCCACTTTCAATTGATAAACGGTCGCAACGGAGTCAACATAAACATATCATCGGTGTTTGTATTTAATATACAAGGGCTGCCTTCCGCAATCATCGTTATAAAGCCATCAATTTGACTTAAGATTTTGGCCAAGCTGGGTTGCCTGGCTCCTGTGCTTACCCCTACGTTCCCGATTGTTCAGCTAGGTGGTAAAGGGAGCACCTCTGTGATCGTTACTGCCGGGTCATCCGAGTTAGTACCTCAGACTGGGTGAAGCCGAAAGCTAGCAATCTTAAAGTATCACATTGGTCGGCAACGACGGAAGTAAAAAAATTTGGTTCATTAATACCATAGAATTCGGGAACTTTCCCCGAACTAAATCCTCAATATTTTTCTCCTGCATTGATCGGAGGTGAGGTTTCATGATCATGGTTGGCATGACAACCCAAAGGAAGGAACCGATAGCGGGACTATTTTTTTTGGAAGATGTTTCTTACATTAAACAGTAATACAACATATCTCTCTGCATACCTTTGTTTATAAAACCGTATGGCCGGATTGCCTTGTTTGTCGTAAATCTTTGCCCTTGTAAAGGCTTTATAAAGTAGGACAAACACTCCTCAGCTACTGGCCAAGGAGGTGGAAGCCGATGGTCGGTCAACAAAATTTTGTACAATGCGGATCCGAGCATTGATGATGAAAAGTATTTGGATACATAGAATCATTACACATAATTTGTGATTTTACTTTGGATATTGATCCTTAATTCGGCCACCCGTGCCCATATTAAAGCTCGGGGGCTACTGGGCTTCGTGCTTATTATTTACAAATATTAAAGGAGTACATCGATCCCCTGATCTGGTGTTGGCACCCGACCAGTGTCTCGGCGGCTACTGCATTGACAATCCAATGCAGAAAATTTAAAGTGCAATATAGTTTTTGAGGAGATTATTATCCTCGGGTTGGTCGGCCGCACCCAACCTGAGTCTCGAGGACTTTGCACACCGCGTTTCTATTCCTAAATATGCTGCCGAGCTGGGAATTGATCCTCAGGCTGATTTTATGAATCGACCTGAGTCTCAGGGGCTACTAGGGTCAGCGGTTTGATTTTTTCCTTCAGGTGCATCCCGGATATTAGGCCAACACGCACCTTGAGGGCTACTGGCTATACATCTCAGCAGAGATTACATTGCACAATTCGAGATTAAATTCATAAAAATCAGCCCATGGACGAGGTGGTGTACTACCTCGGATAAAGTCCGACGTTGGTGCTCGACTACAATAGACACCCCGGAAGCAGTCCGGCATAAAGCTCGGACGCCAGTGGTTGGCTCCGTAGAGGGCATTTCTGGCATTAAGCTCGGCTAAACTCCTTCGACTTTTTTGAGCCAAGGTGATCTATGACACCTCGGATATAGTCCGGCGTTGGAGCTCGGATACTCTCCGGCGTTGGAGTTTGGATTCAGTCCGGCGTTGGAGCTCGGATACAGTCCGGCGTTGGTGCTCGGCTGCAAAAGATACCTCAAATGCAGTCCGGCGTTGGAGCTCGGATGCAAGAGGACACCTTCGCACGGGGACAACTTCAAACCCGAGGTGGGCGTGAAAATAACAAGGCATTGATAAAGGCCGGAAACTTAAAGGGGCTCCTCGGATACCCGACGTGTAAACTCTTCGGATGCACTTTGGCGATCCTCAAGATCGAAGATGGGAAGATTTGTTGAACCAGTTTTCAAGACCGACGACCGAAGATGAAGAATAGTTCGGAAGATCGAGGAGCGTCCCCAACTTGAAGACCGGTTCAGGGGGCTACTGACGGTGTCCTGGACTAGGGGGTACTCACCACGTCGTCTCTCGATTAGTTAGATTGGGCCGAGGACCCCATGGCCGCATACTCATGGGCCAGTTCGGACAACCCCTGCCGCATACAAGGAAGACTCCACAAGACTTGACGCCCAAGACAAGGACTCTCCTAAACCCTAGGCCTCCGGTGTCTTATATAAACCGAGGCCAGGCTAGTCAATAAACGATCTCATTCATTACTACGATCTCGTGGTAGATATATGTACTCTGTACTACACCCATATGAAAACAATCAAAAGCAGCATGTAAGGTATTATCTCATCAAGAGAGCCCGAAGCTGGGTAAAAACCCCGTGTCCATGTTACCATCGCTCCAAGACGCCTAGCTTAGGACCCCTACTACGAGATACGCCGGATATTGAACCGGCATGGGGCGAGTATTTTTTTTTCACAACTTCATTTGTTCATCGGATGATTTGTCCTTGAATGACGAAGAGATTGTGGTGGCTACATTGGTCGTCCATGACCACATCGCTAGGCAGCGGCCTAGGTTCAAGGATCAGTCCAGGGCGCGCTCCGGCCTTGAACCACAATAGGGAGAGCGGCCACGCCTAGGTTCAGGAGATTATTTCCTTTTCATGTGTTGAAGACAATTTAAATTGGGTTGTAAAACTATTTGATTGTGTTTGTGTTCGGATGTGAAACTATTTGATTGTTAAACTATTTGCAATGTTTGATTGATTTGTTTGTAACTATTTGCAATGTGTATAGTTTAAAAAATGTATGCACGGAGGCTCCAGCCGACCGTGGCGGACAAGATGTTTGGGCGCATAGTCGGCGCATCCAAAAAAACGACCGGACGTTGTCTCCATTGCTCTACCGAAACGGACAAGATGAATGTTTGTTTGGGGTCATTGAAGCAGACCTGAGACGGTTGGTTGCTGTGCATGTCCCTGTCTCGCCGCCGCGGTTGTATCATTGCTGATGCAAGCGTGCGCGCGCGCGAGGAGTGGAGGAGACCTGCTACATCCGCAACCTCCTAGGAGTGCGGCGTGACCTGGCTTTTCCTTTTAATGGCTATTTTACGGAGGACAAAAAGGAACGAGAGAGAGAGGTGTGGGCCAACATAGTCAGCCAGAGTAGTGTGTGATCCCGACCGGGATCGTGTTTTTCCCAGTGGACCAAACAACATCGAACAGGTTTGAGGTTGAGCTTAGACCCGAATCACTGAATATAGGGTGTCAGACTTCAGGGATTCGAAGTTCTGGGTTTGATTTCGACTGGCTCTACAAATTTAAGATTTAAAATAGACTTCACTCACTGCTGAATGGTATATGAAAGAAATGAAAGACACAAGCAACTGCCGAAGAAGAAGCATATGCTCCAACCCCGTGTTGGTGTGGCCCGTTGAATACTGCTATTACATTGGATGCCAGTCAGCACATTGGCTCCTGCCATCAGCCGAATTAAACTCAAGCCCGCGACACAATCAGAGTTGTCACTTGTCAGAGGACATACAACCAAACAACTTTGGTGTAGACCCCGACAACTCTAAACAGGAACTCTTAGTCACAACCAATTTCTTCAATTACCTGAACGTATGACAAGCATTCAGAAACCATAAATTAGAGAACAATAATAATAACTACTAACATGACAATTGCAGTCTCATATATCAAAAAGACATGGATATGACATTTAATACAACTCCAGGGGTTATCCTCCTTTACAAAGATTTTTTTTACCAATGAAACAGTGTTGTACCTGGGACCAATCAGGAGATAAATACCACATGCACACCCCTTGTTATTTCAACAAGGCGCAACACCTTTCAGCACATTGTGGGTTTAGCAGACAACCCTTGTTATTTCTGCAAGGCAAGGCATGGCATGTTCCATGTTATTTCAGTAAGGGACGACACCACTAACTCAAGCTGCACCAACCAAAATGGCATAACACACCATTGTGAAGGACTCACTACACTGTAAGCACAGCTCTCACTGCTTGAGTGTTCTAGCAGAGCTGAGAAGGTTAGGTAGTTCTAGTTTCTTCAGCTCGGTCTCTGTTGCTCTCAGCCTCGGAATGACAACTTCAGAATCCTGTGCAGCTATCCTCTTCCACAGCTCACTCCAAGTAGGGCGCAGGTAGCAGTACTCGTGAAACATGAGCCCTCTCGTCCACTCGCGGTGACGGCAGTAGGTGGCCAGATGATCGATGAGGGTAAAAGGCCGCACTGAGGTTGGAAGCACCCCATTCCTGATGTCTTGTGACTGGCTCCGTGTCACCGTGCTCTCGAACAAGCCATTATCAAGTGAGTACACCTTAACAGGGTCCTCACTGGGCTTGGCAAAGTAGACACAGTTGGCGCTAATCGAAGGAAGATCCCTGGATGAGACGGACAAGCACCGGTCGCGGCTGATGAACAGCGCCCGGTCGCCGAGGCTGGTCACCCGCACGAGCTCCCGACGGCGACAAGCATGGCTCCCATGGACTCCACAAGGTAGTAGAGGCAGCTCTCAGCATAACCAAGCTCTTTTGGCACCTCGGCCACCACCAGATTGGCATGCGGATCATGATGAACTGGATACACCTGCACCAGCTGCCTCCCAGCTCGCGTCACACCGTATAGCCCGCCGTTGAACGGCAAAGTGTTGGAGAATTGGATATTGGTGTGGATGATCTTCCAGCCCTTGTCACCGGGCTGAGCGCAGATCACCAAGGGCATGTTGGGGAACCAGATCACGACGGCAATGGAGCTGGGGCCGGCGACACACACCGTGGCGTTCATCCAGACGAACGAGTCCATGGTGAACGATTCCTGCTTGCTGGGCACACAGTGGATGAAGGTGGCCAGGTGGGGCAGCTCGACGACGACGCGGGTGAAGGGGTGGACAACACGGATGACTGCGGCGCGCGTGTCAAGCACGATTAGGAGGCCGTCAGTGAAGCCGACGATCCGGTGCCGCCGGAGCCCCGGCAGGGAGAGCCTGGAAACCCTGCTGGTGGCCGTGTGGAAGAAGGTGATCGCGGCGTCTTCGACCGGGCGGACGCCGTTGCCGTCGCAGAGGGCGACCCAGCCACGCGGGTGGAAGCGGCGGGCGGCCAGCGTGGCGTCCCGCGGGCTGACCGTCGACGCGCGCCAGTGCGAGCACACGAAGCGGAACCGCATGTACTCCGTCATGTCCTCCGCCAGCAGCCGCTCGGCGATGAGGCTGGTGATGTCGGGGTGGAGCGACGTCCAATCCGGTGCCTCCGCCTCCGCCGTCGCCCGGCGCTTACTAGGGAACGCGTCGGCGTCGCCGTATGCCCTGCGCTTGCCTCCCAATACCGGCGCCCCCATCCTCTTCCCCCGTGCGCCGCCCCTCCGTCCACACTCCCCCGGCGGCCGGAACAGGGAGAATACCTTTCCCCTGTGCGCCGCCACACTCCGCCGGCGGCCGGCACAAAAAGGTGAGACCTTTCCCGGGCAAGAAGACCTAGATCTGGCGAGATCGAGTGGATCGCCTCGCCTCGGGGACGGGCGCTCCCCTGCCGGGCCAGTAAATATATAGTCGCTAGGGACTAGGCGCCGCTCCGAGAGGCCACCGTATTCGTCTCCCTCCGGAGTCCGAAATGCAGCCGGCTCCGACGAAGTTCGGAACTCGACTTGAAGGAGTAGATCGAGCGGTAACCGCGTCGATCCAGTCCGATTGAGCCCCGGGGCGCGTGGGAGGTGGGTGGGGAGGGGGTCCTCGCCGCCGTGGCGTCGCCTTTGGGCTTGGCCAGCGGAGACAGTTGAACGGGGGGGGGCGGGGGGGGGGGGGGGGGGGGGGGTGGGGTGTGCCAGTCTGGGGTGGAAGAAGAATGGAATGGCCGGGGAGTTGGGGTCACTTTTTTTCTTTTTTTTTGTTGGGGTCAGGTAGAGTCGAGTAACTGCGGCCCGTTAGACCCATTTTGCTGCCGCCTGTGTTCTATTTGCAGCTCAACCCAATCGAAACGCCGGGATACCGCACAAGAGCGTGGGCTTCTAAAAAAACGTTCCGAGACCACTTGGGCCGGTCCACGTATCGTGTGTGGGGGTATGCTCGCCAGCCTCACCTCCACAATACACACGCGTCACAACTTCGACTCGGTGGCACCCGTTGGCCAGGGAGTAAATCAGGGCACACACCCGTAAAAGGAAACCCCTTGCCAGCTGTCATGTATAAAAAGAAAGAGCTGCCCCCCTCCGTAACAGAGAGATGCCAAAAGATCCGGTCCCCACCAAATCAAGGACCGAATCAAAACGCACCCACGCACCCTGGACGCCGCTGCCCAACGCAGCGTCCACCCTACGCTAACCACGCAAATATCTGGACCCATCTCCCCTACTTCTCCTTCCTCCTCCCCCTCGTTTCCCCCCAAGAACGCCATTGACACTGCATCCAGAACTCCATGGCTACAGCTGAAGTTTGACCCAGCCCCAAAAATCCAACAACACCTACCAGGAAACTCTTGCCCCACACCTCCTCCCCCTGTTAGCCCTGCCTTCTCCTACATCTGCTCGTAAGTCTATGTTCATCCTCCCCCCCCATGGCCAACCTCTTTACTGCACAAAAAAAAAGGATTTGCAAGTAAAAAAAAGCATAAGACATAGGAGGGACAAAAAAACAGTCAAAAAAGCATAGGAATTGTAGAGAATTAGCATCCACATGGTTAGCAAAGACTCGGATCTGGAAAAGCAGGTGCTGTTCCAAAAAAACACATGCTTGTAGGCAAGTTGAGTCGACAGGGTTGGCAAGTTGAGTTATATCTGCAGGCAAGTTCTGTTTCCCCCCTAGTTTTTGTTGGGATGTATGGATTTACACTAGTTTCTGGAAAAATGTAGGCAAATCATGTTCTGTTTCCAGGCAATTGCTGTAATGTAAAAAAATTGGGCAAGTGTTGTAATGTAATGCAGGCAAGTCTTGTCCTAGTGCAGGCAAGTGCTGTAATGTAATGCAGGCAAGTGCTGTAATGTAATGCAGGCAAGTCTTGTTCTAGAACAGATAGTAGTACCTAATAAGATGCCTTCTTTTGGACATTGTGAAAAAATTTCAAGATCAGCTGTAAAATTTCATGTATAGTGGGGCTAGCCAAGTTGATGAGATAAAAAATGTGGGCAAGTACTGTAATACAAATGTAGGCAAGTCCTGTTTCTACTACAGGCAAGTGCTGTAAAAATAGAAGTTTTTTATTCAGTAATGCAGAAAAGATATGTAGCATGAGAGATAGGTAGAAAGAAGTACCTAATAAGTTGCCTTCTTTTCGACTTCCTTGCCAACTTCACAACCTTACTACCAATAAAAAATGGTGCTTCAGTATTTGTGAATCCTGTATACAAAACCTGTGGCAACCCCAGATAGAACTTTGGCAGAAGTGAACCAGAAAGCTACGAGACATTAGGCAAATGAACAACATAGTAGTATAAGGATGTTCTGCAAACGAGTTATACAAAGCTATGTCATGTCCAAGCACGCATGTTCGAAACACATATCATATATGGTCCACGGCATCACAAAAAGCTAACGAAAAAAAGAAAAGAAAAACTACATAGTATTCTTCTGCCTTGTTCATATATCTGCCACTGTAACTTCATCAGACACGAAGAAAATGGAGAATCATAAGCCATCTCTTTCGCTTTTTCGCATTTCCTGATAAAGAACAAAGGATAAACAGAAAAACATTAAAAAGAGCCGCTGTTGCAGAATGAAGGGCATTGAAAGATATTAAATGCAAGACAGAAAATGAACATTCATTATTGTATCAAATCTATATTGAACATTTGCTTCTAGAGTTGCCTTATTTAGTTGCCTGTAAAATCATTATTTCCTTTTTTGTCAAAACAGGGTGGAGATGATTGACTTAAATGAATTGCCTGATGATGATGGTCATTCTGAAGTGCGTTTTACGGGTGGAATTGGAGTTGAAGACCCCATGTACTGCACGCAGCCTAATGCCCCACTACCTGGTGGTGTCTACAATGAAGTTGTAGGAGAATCGCCTAATCCCATCAGCACCCAACATGCTCCTGCTGTGCCTGAAGAAGCTATGCAGACAGAAGGCGACACTTACGATGACACAACAACGTTTGCTGAAACAGGTGGAACTATTGGACAAGGGGTTGTGGGAAATGATAATGACGATGAAGCTTGGTCCCAACCAAGAGAGCCTTTCATAGGCATGAGGTTTGATACTCTTGAGTGTGCTCAAGAACACTACAATGCCTACGCTCTCCGACTTGGGTTTTCAATCAAGATGAACACTTCTAGGAAAAACACAAAAACTGGAAAGCTGGAGAAGCAACAATTTGTTTGCAACAAGTTTCGAAAACCAAAAGTTGACGATGGAGGTGCGGAAACTGTCCCTGCCCTAGATGTGATTGAGGACACTAATGGAGATGCAGAAGATGGTGCGGACGATGAGATCGCCTTCCTTGATGATGAGTGCAGGAAAAAAAGAAGTCTAAGAAAAGAAAGCGGGATACAATAGTGCAGACAGGGTGCAAAGCAAGGATGGTTGTGAAGCTAAAGGATAGTCGGTGGGAGGTGGTTTTCTTTATTGCTGAACACAATCATGCATTGGTTGATAAGCCATCACTAACTAAGTACCTTCGATCACACCAAGGCATCCCCCCAGAAGAGAAACTGTTCCTGAAAAATCTTCATAATTGTAATTTGACCACAGGTGTGTGCACTTTTCAAAGAATACATTCTGCATTACTACATTAGCATTCCAAAAAACTGTGTTTACATTTCATGCAAAAAAACACTCTGCATTTACTACACTTGTTTTAGTGCTCCAACATAGTCACCTTGACAACTTGAGCAACTTGGGAAGCACAGCTGCAGCAACTAGTTGCAAACCAAAAAAATACAGGCAACCTGGCAGCTATAAGTTAAGCAAATTGGGTATGCAGCCTGAGCAATTTGTGGCTTCTACTAGGTAGGCAACCTGACAGTTATAGGTTAAGCAAGTTGGGTATGCAGGCTGAGCAACTTGTGGTTATCTACTAGGTAGGCAACCTGACTGTTATAGGTTAGGCAAGTTGTGTATGCAAACTGAGCAACTTGTGGTTCTCTAGTAGGTAGGCAACTTGCCAGTTATATGTCAGGCAAGTTATGTATGCAAATTGAGCAACTTGTGGTTCTCTAGTAGGTAGGCAACTTGCCAGTTATACGTCAGGCAAGTTGTGTATGCAAAATTGAGCAACTTGTGGTTCTGCTACATAGGCAACCTGATAGTTATATGTCAAGCAAGTTGTGTATGCAACTTGAGCAACTTGTGCATTGAAGCCTGATTTTTTGGCTGCCTTTTGTTGCAGGTCGTATGATGAACATCATGTCTGAATTTTATGGTTCAGAGCTAATTGTGCCTTACACAACTAAAGCGATATCAAATCTGAAATCAGGCTTGAATACGTTTGACACAAAGGAGGGAGATATGATCGAGACAGTTTCCTACTTCAAGGATCAACAACAAAATGACCCTGATTTTTTCTACAAGGTCAAATATGATGAGGAGGATAGGGTTGTCAATATGTTCTGGGTTGATGGAGCAACACGTAGGGCGTATGCTGAGGCTTATCATGATTGTGTCTCTTTTGACACAACATACATGACAAACATGTATAACATGCCATTTGCGCCATTCATTGGTATCAACCGCCATGGACAGTCGATCATGTTGGGGTGTGGGTTTGTTAGGTAAGAGTTGGAAACAAGCTTTGATTGGTTGTTTGGGGCGTTTCTTGAAGCAATGAGTGGTCAAGCACCTGACAACATCATAACTGACCAAGATATTGCAATGGCTGAATCGATTAAGAACATTTTCCCTGGAACTGTGCATCGGCGATGTCATTGGCACATCATGAAAAAAGCTCAAGAGAAGCTCGGGTCAATGTTGGGCAGGAACCCTGGATTGTCAAAGGATTTCAACACATGTGTAGACTTTAGCTTCACACCGGAAGAATTTGAGGCAAAATGGGCTGCTCTAATGATGAAATATCAGGCTGCTATTGGCACACACTTTGACAAACTCTACGAGTACCGTGCAACATGGGTGCCGTGCTACTTCAAGCACCGGTTCTACCCATTCCTACAATCGACACAAAGAAGCGAGGGGTTCAATGCTGTGCTGAAGCGGTATGTGAACCCACATGGCTCTATCCTAAACTTTGTGAAGCAGTATGAAAAGATTCAAACACATGTGCTTGTGCGGGAGGGTGTGCAAGATTATAGGATAGAGCACTTGCAAACTGATTTGTGGTCACCTTTCCCCATTGAGAAGCAGGCGTACGAAACATACAGTAGAGACTTGTACAAAAAGTTTCGTAATGAGTTTGAAATGATTGGGAGGTACAATGTACGTCCCCGGGGTGCACATTTATATGAGCTTGAACCTAATCAGGAATGGGTTGCTAAGTATGGGGACAGGCACTACTTTGTGTCAGTTGAAAGTGATGCAGGCAACTACACTTGCGAGTGCTGCAAGATGGACAGAGATGGTATCCTCTGCTGCCATATCTTGAAGGTATTTACCCACCTTGGAGTGGATGAAATACCACCGCAATACATTCTTAAGAGGTGGACTCCCCTAGCAGTTCCTGATGCGCCCCCCGCTGTCCAAGAACAAGCAGATGAAATGCCCCCTTTGTCAAAGAAGCAAATGCGACATACAAACCTGCAGATGGATTTTGCAAGCTTGGCCAAAGTTGCCTGTGCATCCGATGCTGCGGCAGAAGTTCTGAAGAAGCATATGCGTGCGGCTCGGACAGAGCTTACACGCTAAAATTGACCAAGAAAAAGAAACCTCCAGTGGCTACGCGTGCCAGACGCACTCAGCCTGAAACAACTACTGATGCTCCCACTCAGCCACCATCGTTTTCAGCGCAAACACCTGCTCCATCTCGTAGTGGGAATACGCAAACAACTACTGGTGCTCCGCCGCCGCCGCCCTTAGAGGGTGCTGGAGGCTCAGGTGCTCCTGTTCCACTGTAGCCTGACACCCCTAGAGGTTCTGCACCTACTCCAACTATTCCAAGGGACACACCAAAGTCCAACACGAAAGGGAGAGCGAAGTCTAAACGAATTGAATCAGCACTGGAACTACACCCCAAAAGGAAGAAAAAATGTAGTTTCTATGGTTCTGTTGACCACAATGCAGCGAGCTGCGAGGCAAGATTGGTGTGAAGGCCAAAGGAGGAAGCGAAAAAATGCCCCCAAGTTTTTTTGTCATTGTTCAATGAGAGAGCTCATGAAGCTGTATTGACATTTTGGGCAACTTAGAACCATTTTTGTGGTGTGCTTGATACTTGGTGTTGATTTTTCATTTGTCCTTGCTGTGACCATATATACGTTTCTTTTCCTTGCTTAAGCAAAGTGGTAGTTGGTAAAACATTTGTGAAAAATGGAGGCACTATTTGCTAGCATTCCTATAACTACTTGCCTGCTCTTCTTAAAAGAGTTTGTCTAGTTTCAACATATTTTTTTGCATTCCAACTTTGGCCAAGTACATGAACTATGATCCCATAGGTACTTGATGGTCAAAAATAGCAAAATTCACTGAATGAGTGCAAAAAAAGGAAGGTGTGATAAAAAATACCTACGGTAGTTCCAGGATTTCCTTCCAAGGAGCTTTGTTGTGAATATCTGAGACCCAGATGCTTGTCAGCTGCTTCCTGATGTTTGGAATATCACTTGGTTCGTATTTTGGAACAGCCCTAGCAACCCATTTGTTGGTGTTCATCAGCCCGTAAATGCCACAGTCGGTGCTGTTTGTAACAAACAGGAGGCAAGAAAAATTTGTTTGAGAAACTGCACGTAAGTAAAAACTGGTTTTTGAATAATTGATATTGGGAGAAGTTGCTTACTCATTGTTCTACCTCGGGACATCGATGTCGACTAGCGGATACTTATCCAGCACAACACGTGAGTGGCCATAATGATGCTCCCATAAACTACGAACAGTTGCTGCTATCAACCTAGCGTTCTTGTCCAAGACAGGATTTTCTAGTGTCCTCCAGGAATCAAGGACTTCGAACCTCTTGTCTCTTATGTTCAAGTTAAACACCCAGTAATGATTCCCTGATATTGGTTTTTCTGGATCAATGTTCTCTAGGATAGGAAACATAATCTGGATAGAAAAGCATTTTCCAGAAAAAAACAAATACGAGATGCTTGTAAAGAATATGAGGCAATTTGAATGCTTGTAAAAAATGAGGCAATTTGAGAAGAAAGTACTTAGAAAAGAAAAGAGGGGAAAACATTTTTTGATGAGGCAACTTACAGGTACAACTGAGGCAACTACATGTTTCATAACAAGCAAGTTTATGTGGTTTCCTTAAGTTTCATGCTACACAAAGTTCTCCCCCGAAGCAAGGTGCAACGAAATATAAAAAGGTTGAGACTGAGGGCTATCTAAAAAATTGAGCTAGACTTGTCATTCTACGGAAAGGAACATAAACAACTTGCCAACTATATTTGAGACAAGAACTTGCAAGATGATGAGGCAAGTACTTGTAATTGATGAGGCAACTACTGGGTTAGGTAATTCAAGCAAAAAAATAAAAAGCAAGCAACTTACAGCTACAAATGAGGCAACTACATGTTTCATAGCAGGCAGCTTTGTGGTTTTCTTAACTTTCATGTTACACAATTGATTCCCTTGAAGCAAAGGTGCAACGAATATAAAAAAGGTTCTAGACTTGTCATTCTACACTTGCCAACTATATTTTTGAGGAAACAACTTGTAAGATGATGAGGCATGTACATGTAATTGATGAGGCAACTACTGGATCAGGTAATTCTTTCCTGAAAAAAACCAAGCAACTTACAGCTACAATTGAGGCAACTTCATTTTTCATAGCAGGCAAGTTGTGTGATTTTCTTGACTTTCATGTTACACAAGTTCTTTCCTGAAGCACAGGTGTATTGAATAAAAAAAGGTTAAGTCTGTGTCTCTCTAAAAATTTGGGCTAGACTTGTCATTCTAAGAGAACAACATAAACAACTTGCCAACTAGATTTGAGGCAAGAATTTTTGGAAGATGATGATACAAGCACTTGCAAAAAATGATGAGGCAACTAGTGGTTTAGGTAATTACAGGGCAAAAAATAAAAAGTCGCAGCTTGTTAACTTCTATTGTTTGAAGCAAGTAGTTGCAACTTGTTACGACTTGCCAGCAAACTAAAAAAAAATAGTGTACTCACCATGTCTTTTCGGTCCAAGTGATTTGACTTGTTAAACCTGGCAGTAATCTCTTTTGTAGTCCATACCATCTGTTGTAACCTGACCTGTAGAAAACAGATAGACAGAAACGGAGCGAATGATGGAATTTCCATCAAGAAGGGGAGCAAAAAAGGCAAAAAGGACACTGTAAGGTGCAACTCTTACCAAGAATTTAACTGGCATGATAACCTTCTTCGAGTCTGCTGGCAGGTTGTAAATTATAGACTGTAACCCAACTTGGAAAACATGCGAAACGACGAAACCACCACACTTCATGGACTCCGCAAGCTCCTTCGCAGATACAAAGTATCTATCGAAGTCGATGATTCTTGGGCTGTACAATAAATTTGCACAGGACAAAATAGAAAAGCATGAAAATGTAAACCTGCCTATACATGAGTATTATAGCTGCCTGAAAAAACAACAATGAAGACGGTGACGTTACATACATGTTATCTCTATCGGGCGATTCTTCTGCACTGCGCCTTGCATGCAAAATAACAGATGCATATAAGCGGTTGACTTCGGGTTTGCAATAGAATTCCTTTTTGTTGTCAATGCCCGTGAAAGGTGATCTCAAAGATGCTGATGGCTTGATGAGCCTCCTCTCAAATTTGTTCGTAATTACCTCCCCTGAACTGCTACTGCTAGAAAACTTACCACCTGACCCCACATCTATTTCATTGTTCATTTTCTCTGGTGTACTAAACATAGCAGAATTAACTGAATATTTCCCCCTTCGCTCTGCTTCAGCACATGCTGCCTCTAGTTCCTCTTCGTCCCACACAACATCATCAAGGTCTATTACTTCTCTTATGCTCGCTATTGCGATATCCTCTGTTTGCATGTTAAGAACTTCATCCCATTTGTTGATGTCCTTATCTCCATCTTCAGGGCCAGGTTCCAACTCATCGAAAATCACTCCAAAACTGGGAGCTGGGCAGTAGTCATTGCACATCCCGGACAACCTTCTACTCTTGAGTTCGTTGGCTGGCTCTTCAACTATTGTCTGTGGTGGGATGTGGATGGGAGCATTTGTTGGAGCAACACACTTGTCTATAATTTCATTTATTTTGTCTATATCAACAGTTTGATGCTTGTGTGGTACCGGTGGCCAGTTCTCCTTGTTTGCCTCACCTTGGAGATGTCTTGGAGGCAAACTTAGGTTGGTCTTTAGTAACTTTGCTGCCGGTCCTACATGTCTTACATCAGTCCCTGCAGGCATCATCTGTTCAGTGCCCCTCAGCTTGTTCTCTGGCGCTGCTTTATTTCCACCGGTCATATCTGAGGTGGCAGGTTGGTGGTTCCTTGCAGGCAAGTCAGCAATAGTATTGGGCAAGTTCTAGTTGGGTAGTTGCACTGTTTGTTTCCCAGCCATTGTAGTTGAATTGGCAAGCTGAGGGGGCCTTGCAGCCAAAACAGCAACATGGCTAGGCAACTTCTCCTCTGGCACTGGTCTTATTCCATCAGTCGTGTGTGAGGTGGCAGGTTGCTGGCTCCTTGCAGGCAACTCAATAACATTGTTGGGCAACATCTCGAAAGGCACTGGTTGTTTTGGATCATTCTTTTGCACAGGATCAACCTGAGGACTCTGGGCAGACAACTTAACGATAGACCTAGGCAACACATCCAGTTGGCCTTGTTGTTTTGTACCAGGGTCTGGAAAGTTGTCAATGTGTCGGTTCTCATCAAGCAACTTCTCTCCTGTGGTTGGCAACTTCCCCATTGAACTTGCTTGTTTGATAGTGCCAAGTTTGCAGCCTTGCTCAACCGGCTTCTGAACACTGTAAGTTGCCTGACATTTTGCTTGACTTGCCTTGTTAGCCAACATAGTTGCCTGTTGAACTTTTCCAGTTTGGCCTCTATGTTTGAGTGATGGTGTCAGTGCCTTTGGTTGCATCCTTTCTGCAACTGCAACACGGTTTGGGTCCAGGTTGAACGACACTCTCTTTTGCTTCCTTGGTGCAATTGATAGTAAATGTTTCTTAGAAAATGCTTGCGGCAGATTTATTCCATAAACTGCTCGCATGAGTTAAGTCTGCATTTTGAGGGGACATGACTCCTCATGATTGAATTTGATGCCTGTTTCTCTTTCCTCCTCGTGAAACACCATCTGACCGAATAATGTCCTCGCATATAAGTGGGGTTTCCGCCCATCAAACACTTGTGGCAATTCAAGTTCCTTTTGAAAAGGGTCCCACTGCTTCTTGAACTCCATCTTGACAATATCTATAAGTGAAAATGTTTCTGCAGCATCTGCTGCTTGCTGTTTGCTGTCATTCTGCTTGATAAAGAAATTTGATCCAGAGTCTTCATCCCTACTGCTGCTTGAACTTCCTCCTCCTTCATCTCCACCAGAATTGTTTGTCCTGCTGGAACCTCCTGTATTGGCTCCTCCGCCATGGTCCTCATCGCCTCCATTTCCATCATCGTTTTTCTTGCCTCTACCCTTCTCAACATGGTCCTCACTGTCCTCATCTTCAACAACTTTCTCTGTCTCATCATCTTGAGCTGCCTCGCTTTCCGGCACATCAGCCTTGTTTACCTCTTCCTCATCAACTTGTGGGGCACTGTCGTTCCCTCCTTGCACATTGCCGATGTCCTTGCCACTATTGTCCTTGTTTTCTGTTGTTTTCTGTCATTGCCTCCATGACTGGTGTTGTCATCATCATCATCATCTGAACCATTGTTTCCACTGTCATCCCCTGAGTTACCGCTGTCTGGTTCTAATTCATTGTCTTCGTCGTCGTCCTCATCCTCGCTCTCTTCGTCTGACTTGAATGATTCCTCATCCTCACTTGAGCTGTGTTCAATCACTCTAGGTGTTGCTCGCTTCCTCCGAGAACTAGTATGTTCACTTGGCTGTGGGTTATTGTCTATGTTCTTGCTTGATCCAGGTTGCCCCTCGTCAAGCTTCCCTAAGCCCACTACGAGCTTCCCAATAGCATGTGACATTTCAGTGCACATTTCGTGAACCAACCCTGTTATCCTATTTTGCTTCTGCACACCAAAAATAAAAAAATAAAAAAGTGTGTCAGATAGTAAACTGATTGGGATCAGAAAAATCCAAAATGCAGCAAGAAAACATATAAAGGACTTTCTTGCTATTGGAACTTACATAGCTGTCGTAACTTTCAGGCAACCTAGCTGCAACAAATTTTGAAACGTGGTCCAAGCTTCCAAACAAACTATCGTTCGCACACCGTGAAAATTCAGTCTTGAGTTGTTTTCATCAAAACCAAAAACAAGGCGAAAGAATAAATAAATGAACACCGTATGATCAACGCCGTATAGGTCAGAGTATAACTTGCCTATGTTTATAGTATAAATTTCCCTTGATTTCACTTTGGATTTGCCATGTTTCAATCAAAGAAAGGGAAGTGGGACATTATGAAGGTTGCCCTGTTTTGGACTGGTAAAACTGACATAATGAACTACACATTTGCCATGTTTCAAGTTATGTTCTGTTTCCAGGCAAGTACTCTAATATAGTGTAATTGCAGGAAAGTCCTGTTCGACTGCAGGCAAGTCCTGTAATGCAAATTTTTGAGCAAGTACTATAATGTAATCAACATCCAATGTGTTGAACTGCTTGGAAGAGGGAAACTATTACCTCCAATCATATGTTTCTTCCACATGCAAGTTATGTTAGTGCTAATACTATGACTTGCCTTGACTTGTAACAATATGTTTGGCATAATTTGTATAAAAACTGTTTCTGTTTTTAACCTATAAATTGTTTTTTGATAATTAACGTGTGTTTTGATATTAAATAATTCTTGCACGAACAGAACTTGCTCGCAGCTTGCCATACACTCCTGGACCCTTCCTGTCTTTCTTCATGACTTTTGTAATTAGATCATCATTCCAAATACGTGCCCTTGGAAGTGTATCAGGTATTGGTTCATTAACATCCAATGAATCTAGGTACAAAATCTACAACAGTTTTAAAATGCAAAAACTATTAGGTAAAACATGGCTCTTTCATGCTTGTATTGAAAAGGAAAAACTATAGAAAAGAAAACACATTAGAAATGATTTTCCTCATACTTACAACTAGATGAAAAACACAACAGCAAACAGCCTTCTTCTTGTCACCAAAACCCATGAATGCCAATCTTAGTTGATCAATAACAAAGTCGCATATCTTTGTATCTTTTATAGCACTTGTGTTGAGAATAGCAGTGTATCACCTTGGTGAGATGCTCAAGCTTGTTGTTGGGGCAAGGAAGCAGGAGAATGCAACAGCAACCAAGCACGGAGGAAATTGTCATCGCACGCCCCATTCATCTTTTGAATCATTTTACACCATGAAGTCAATGTAGGGGCGTTTTTCCCTCGATGTTGAAAATACTGTTGAATTCCCTTATAACATCTGGATTCATTTCAAAACATACTTTCCTGCCACTGTTGAGCAAACCCCATATCCCCCTAACACTTTCTACATCTACTGGTGTTTCATAATCCACTGGCTGAGATCACCGGGCATGCTTGTAGCTGTAATATCCAACAAGCCCCCAAAGTCTATGTCTCTGATAATCTTTTTTTGGTCTTCGTCGAGATCTTTGTTCAACTTAAAAAGCCTTGCAGGTGATGACCTGTTCCTAGGACCCTGAAAAATTGACAATCTAAAGTTATTTCTACTACAAGAGCAAAAAACATTGGGGGGCACACTTTCGAAAAGCATATACAAGAGTTGCTTACTGGCGACACTGATTTGCTTAAGCATGCCTAAATAAGTTATAAAAAACATCAACGGGTTTCTCTCAAATATACACCAGCCAAAAAAGTTGGAGAATGAAAAATCGAAACAGTTATCATGTACTGACATGCCATGCTTGTTGAAAACATTTGATTTGCTTAAAAACCACTATAGTTGCACACACTTTCCCACTGCATATCAAGTTCTAGCGCGAACAGACACATAAAAGTTGCTCACTGCCAACACTGTTTTTGCTTAAAACATACCGTAGAACTTGGCTGCTCTTTTATCTTTTCTCAAGAAATTGCTAGTGCATAAACTTCTGGCGCTTTTTTGTTTGCTTAAACATACACTGATTTTATCTGTACCATGTGGCACATGGGAAAAAGGCATTCCAATTCCCATTTTCTTAATTGACAAGAAGGGCGCAAATTATGTATACATGAATCACATAAGTTGCCTACCACCTACACCTCCTAAAAACGATTTGAGATGCATGTACTGCATGAGTTCCTGCTACATAAGAAAAATGTAGGCAACTTATGTGTGAAAAGTAGAAACATGAAAATGCAACTCCACATTTTGTTCCCATGGTACTGTTTGCTAGTTGCTAGTAGCTAAAAAAACACAAAATAACATGCTGGTCAGAAAACAAAACAATTTGTAGTCATATGATCGCGGGAGGAGGGGGGTAGGGGGGAGGGATACCTCATTTTCAGTCACTTTCCATTTTTTTCTTTGGTTGTTCATCTTGTGTAACATCAGCTTCATAATCACCTCCTGCTGATTCTATTTCGTTGCTTTCAATATCCGCAGGCCGCTTCCCCCGGTTTATGACCCGCTTGTGGCGCTTGCGTTTGTAAACATGAGTTGTTGAACCACCTTGCTCTTCCGCTATAGGTGCCTGTAATAAAGTCACAAATTTCGTTAACAAAAAAACGTAACAACCTAAAGTGAAGTGCTATTTACGTAGCAAAAATCAGAAGGAATACCTCCTGTTCAGCTTCGGGAGAGGGAGGTGGAGCCGAGCCAAGCGGTGACTCTGCCGACTGCTGTTGATCACGCTTTTTACTTTGTTTAGCCATCTTTACGTGTAAAAAAACAGTTTAAAAAAGCAGTTACATACCAAAAAAGATTGTCACCATGGAAAAAAGTATGATTATAAGCATGCAAATTGCCTGATTATTAGGATGAAAACGCCTCATTATCTAGCATTATCAACACGAAAAAAAGTCTGATTATCAGCACTCCTATCAACACAAAAAACCCATTGCCATAAGTTTCCTGACTGTTGACATGAACTTGCCCTGGACCAGTAAAGCACGAAGGGAAAAAACAGTGTGCACATAAGTTGCCTGACAAGTGCATGAACTTGCCTGGTCCAGAAGAAGAGTGAGAGGAAAGTGGATATAAAATAGGTGGCATGGTGAGTATGGTACAACTCGGGGTCCCGGGCAGGACGGCAGTGCCCGAGCCCCATACTGTACAAACCTCGCAGCCTATCGAATTCTGATTACAAGTGAGAGGTGAGGTTGATTCGATCTCACTCGTGCCACCGCACAGATCCTGGCCCCTTGGTCGGTCACCTACCTACGTGAATGAATTGCATAGCAGGAGTAGCTCCCTTTTCCCGTTCATTGAACATGAATTTTTGGCAATCCAACTCGGCCAAGCATCAACTACAGTGTGCACATAAGTTGCCTGACAAATGGCATGAACTTGCCCGATCCCAGGAAACACTAACAAAAACACCCGTGTGCAATAAAAATTGCTTGACGATTCGCATTAACTTGCCCGCTCACGAGAAACCCTGCTAACACCCCGTGTCATGACTTGCCTGTTGGTGGTGATAAACTTGCCTGCTACTGAAAAATCACCAGCAAAAAACGCTGAAATCTGCACGGGGTGAAAGTGAGGGATGAGGGAGGACACGAACCCTCGAACTAGTTCGACTACGAAATCACACGAATCCGGCGCTTGCATTGACAAACATGAACAGATATGGATATTAAGGAGGGGATTTCATACCCAGTACCTACCCTAACCAACGCTGCTGCCCAAAACATCGTGATCTACGGGGAAAACCTCCCTCGCACTAGCAAATAGATAGAAGCACAAAGTTGCTCCTAGACACAACAACACGAACGGGAGAAAATCCCATCGCCAGAAATGGAGAGATGAGAGTAGGGGTGGGGGTTAAAATCGCGTCAACGTACCTTCTCCTTCATTCGCCACCGCACAAAACGAGGCCAGCCTCACTTCGCAACCGTTCGCCACCGCACAAATCCGGCGAGTCGAGCACTGCGCGGTCGCCGAGCTCACGAGCGAGAGCTGCTCCCCCGCGGCTAGCGTGCAGCGGGGTAGAGCAACCCAAGTCGACGGCCACCCGCGACGCCGAACGCCTCCTGAGAGAACCGATGTGTGGCGGATTTGGGCAGCAGCGAGGGTTCGATTTGGGCGATTTGGGCGAGGAAGAGGGGGAGAAGGAACCGCCCACACCGCCTAATGAGGGAGAGAGCCGTTTGCGAGAGAGGAGATAATGGCGGGCCCCACCTAGGCGATTCGCTCGGGCTCGACCGCATTCCACCTGACCCCACCACCACGCGCCTCGCCCCGACCAGGTTACACCTGGGCCCGACCGCGCGCGGGATCGCGACGGATCAGACGGCTATCGACGCGTGTGCTCGTGGCGCCCGTTTAGTGCACGCGCACTTTTAAGAAATTGGGTTTTAATATTATTTTTACCTATTAATTTTGAAAATTTACTATTTATTACTACTTTTATACATGGAAAACGCTTCGCTTCTACACGCCGGCCGAAGCGTTCGCCCGGTCGCTATTTCCTCCTTTCACGCGGAGACAGGCTGGTGCGCGTGTTTTTTTTCACTTTTTTCCTTTTCTCTACTTCTTCTTCCTCCCGCATCCTTCAGATCCCATCCCGTCCCCTGCAGCACGAGCTCGCCGGAGTCGACGGTTCAACCCCCTGCTGCTTTCATGGGTGCTCGCCCAATCTTATCTTCGCTGCGACCGGCAAGCCTGTCGTTGCTGCAACCACGTCCCTCATCATCGGCGTTGAGCCTTTGCATGCTACAACCATGGCGGAGAAAGTGCTCCGGCCGGCATCGCCCACGGTTACAACCATGATGTCGCAGTGCTACAAGCGGCAACTAGCCGTGCTGGAATGGTATATGGGGCGTACTGCAACCGTGAGGCAAAAATGCTACATCGCGGAGACCACGGTAAAATATCTTTTTGGTGCATTTTTTAGGGGTAGATGGTGCCAATCATTTAAAAGTAGGTTTTGACACGGTACCTAACCGAAGACGCTTCGCTCGGCCTCCGTGCCGCTCCGCTCAGGCCCATTCGGGTAGCGATGAAACCTTAGCTAGTCAGCTGTCTTCATCACTAGTGGAGAGGAGGACTCGGGAAGCCTGTGTCATGTGTGGTCATCAAGGATAGAGCAGGGTGCCCGGGTGTTCCACCTCCCCCTGGGTCATCGCGCGGTGGCAAGTGATGGTCATTGGCTTGACATGTAGTCCTCTCCTTCGATCGGTCACATCATATCTTAAGGTCGTGCACCTCCTACCTTTCAAGCGCCAGCCTACCGAGTATGATCTATGGGGGCCTTTGTTCGCGGGAGTTTTGTCTCTGGTTGGGGTGCTGGAGGGGTGGCTAAATCCGAGAGAAATCTTTTGTTGGTGTTGCCAGCCACAATCTTGACGACTCCAATGGCTGTTGTCTCCCTCCTTGTAGGCGCGATCAAGGTACCTACCCCTCCCTCGTCCCCAGGTGAAAGCATTTATCTGTTATGGAGTGGATGACAACATGCGTTCTCACCTTCTTGGAGGCATCATTTTGGGAGAGAGGTCTACGAGCCAAGGCGGTGTGGTTGATAGACACTCGGTGGCGGTGTGGTTCGAGTTGACGTCAACGTCTTGCATGTCGTCGTGTTTCCAGTTCAATTGCAACTTATTTTGGTCGTTCGTGCTTGGTTTGTGTGGGCTTGCTTGTCGGCGGGTCAGTGCCCAAAAATCTGGGAGAGGAGGGGATAGGCCCCCCACTGCAGCAACATGGCTATAGTAGTAAGAACATGGTGTTGATCTCTGCACACTCGAATATCACACATAGTAGTGGATGCGACAACTCATATCCATTGTGCCTTCTTCTCCGAGGTCCTCATCCTTAGCAACGTTTTCTCTTTGTGGGTGGTCAGGAGTTTTAACAAGGCTCCTATCAAGGCGAGCCTGTCATAGTGGGGTGGTCAGGCTAAGAATCTCCCATGGTGGCCCGGGGTTGGTACGTACCCATCCCGACTCTAGGGTGAACAAGGTAAAAGGGCAGGGGTCCTTTTCAGATGTGGAACAGGCTGGTACAACGTCGATTCACCTCTCCCGGAGCAAATACGGGTGTGTTTCACCATGTTGGTTGTGTATTAACCTCAAGATCTTGCTTTTACTTACACTCTAGAGATTCGTTCGTGATGGAGGGCATCATCAACATCAAGTTGGACTCTCTCTTATTTTCACTTTTGCCGCTTGCTTGTTGTTCATATTGCTTATAAGTTGTTCAATCAACTCATTGCACCTGTTGTTCTGGGATTTATTAATTTAAAGTCAAGTCAAATACAGGTTATGAAATTCCATAATACCACTGCTTTAAACATTGCATCCAAATCAAAATAGATTTTCACATTTTTCTTTCTTTCGATGAGTATTCAAAACAAGATGATGATTTTATAAGTTTTCAAGATTGCCTTTTTCCATTTTACACTAGTTTCTATTGTATTTACTGCATTTTTTACACTTTTTTTTCCTGGGGTGCTTTTATAGTTACGTGTGTTGGTTTTGACTGTATACATCCTAGCTATGTAGAGGCCGGTTGTATGTTATTTGTGTTTGTATCCTCTTGATGCTCCATTTTGAATCAAAAATGCATCCTTTGTCGGAAAATGTATGTTGTTTTTTCTTGGCCTGTTATATTGGTTCCTAGTGTTTATTTTCTGTCCTAATGTGTTTTACACTAGTTTTCACCATATTTTGACATTACTTTGCACTTCATCTTTACACTAGTTTCGGTTCCATCTTTGCACTAGTTGATGTTGCATCTTTATACAATTCTCTACTGTATTTTTACATTAGTCTCTAGGTTCTATTGCACCTTTGGGGTCTACTGGATTTTACAATAGTTATCGCTACATTGTTGCACTATTTTCGACCTCATCTTTATGCTAGTTTCTGTTGCATCTCTACACTAGTTCCATGGAGTGCATGTGCCAATTTAGTATTTGTCGGTGGGCGCTTATGAAATAAATTCAGCACATGGATAATGTTGCATTTTATTAATGAGAATCTGCTTGGACAATGTTGCATTTTATTTATGAGAGTCTGCTTGGACAATGTTGTAGATAATAGGACTACTACATCAGAAGGACAACACCCTTCTTTATCGTCATGGAGGGAATGGAAGGGTTTGGGCGTTCTGTTGTTCACGGGGCTGGGCATGACCATCTTCATATCGGTACTTTTGGAAGTTCTTGAGCTGGACGACGACCTGTCCCTCTATCTCACCAATTTCTTCGATTTCGTATACATGCTTGCCGCTGTTGTTGCTTCAAAAGAGGGCCTCTACGGGTTCTCTGCAGCCGAGAAGGCATCGTTAATCATTAGCGAAAAGTTCTATGAGATAACTGTGGTGGGTGCGATGTGTTTTGTCGTCCAGGGAAGTCTAGAAGAGGTCTACGCGAGTGCAAGATTTTTACCTCGAAAGAAGGAAGTGGTGTTGGCACTCGTGATAAGGGAGGACACGGCGTCTGACATCTTACGGTACTCCGTCGCCGCGGCCTTTCTCACCGCCATTCTGCAGGTATTCCAGTGCTTGGTGATCTTGGCGTTTTACGGTGGTGGCACACGCCCAATGGTAAGCAAGGCCTTAATAATGGTGTAATGCAAGCTTCACGAGCAATTTCACATCAGCGGCCCCTAGGTAACGATGCCAGGGGCCCATTTGCAGGACCGGCAGCCCCTAGGCAACGATGTCAGGGGCGTGCCTGCGGCGACGCACACGCAGCCGCTCCTTGAAGGCCTGTTCGGTTGATAGTTAAAATGAAGGGGTTTGGCAGGGATTGGCAGGGATTACACCCTCTACAAGTCAAAACCTCCTCCAATCCACCCCAATCCCCCTGTGAGGAGGTGTAACCGAACAAAGCCTAAAGCAGAGGCAGCAAGGGCGGGCTCTGCTTCTGGCGGGAGTGATGCCAGCTCGAGTGCTGGAGGCCTGTCTCGCACACCAAACACGAGGACGGCACGGCCCAGGAGAAAGACCAGGCCTAACCCGAAATACGATCCGCGTGTGTGGCAGTTGTTGTGACGGTTGTGGCGCTTCCCCCATTGTTGTGCTGAACCCTCTACTGCCACGCTAACAAACGATCACCGGCAGCTGCTGCGGTGTATCGACTAGACGAAGAACAAATGCTGTTCTGAAACTTGTTATTTCGACAACGCATGATGCCCTCAGCAACACCACTTAAAAGTTGTTCAAATTTCGGTAAGGCAACACAACTTCATCAACTTATTTTTTTGTCATATATTTTCACCAACTGTAGTGCCGTGGTACGCCATTGCAGAGGACTCACTATACCGTAAGCCCAACTCTCAGCCTCTTACTACTTGAGACAGTGTTCTAGCCTAGCAGGGCTGAGAAGGCCAGGCAGTCTAGCTTCTTCAGCTCGCGCTCCGTTGCTCTCAGCCTCGGAACGACTACTTCCGAATCCTGCGCAACCATCCTTTTCCACAGCTCGCTCCAAGTAGGGAGCATGTAGCAGTGCTCATGAAACATGAGCCGTCTCGTCCACTCGTGGTGGCGGCAGTACGTGGCCAGATGGTCGGCGAGGGTAAAAGGTCGCGCCGAGGTGGGAAGCACCCCATTCCCGATGTCATGTGACTGGCTCACCGTCACCGTGCTCTCGAACGAGCCGTCAGAAAGTGTCGGGTCTCGGATTCCGGTAAAACCCTTAAGGTTCGAACTCTGGGGTGCGCGCGAAGATCTCTCCCTCACAGATCACGCCCTCACATGCTTCGTGATCTCTAGGCTAGCTCAACGAACTCACAACACAAGGGACACAAAATTTATACTGGTTCGGGCCACCGTTGTGGTGTAATACCCTACTCCAGTGTGGTGGTGGTGGATTGCCTCTCGGGCTGAGGATGAACAGTACAAGGGGAAGAACAGCCTCCTAAGGCGAGGTGTTCTTGTGCTCGGTGAACTTGTCTGGGTGAGGATTCGATCCCGTCCTACTGTGGTGGCTAGTCCTATTTATAAAGGCCCTGGTCCTCTTCCCAAATATTGAGCGGGAAGGGATCCCACAACGGCCAATTTGAAAGGGGACAACTAGTACAAGCTATCCTGACAAAAGCAGTCTTCACCTGCAAAAGGCTCTGGTGGTGACGCCGCCTTGGGCTCCATGGGTGACCTCCATCTTGCCGTCCTGCTGGTCTTGTCTCGTTGCACCGATATGGGAACCTTTACTTGACTCCTCGGTACTCCTCGCCTGCGCTTGCCTCCTTAGCACCAAAGAGGAAATAAGAACACTGTGCGCGCTGGCGCCCGCCTGGCCTTGATCATCGTGGCTCACGTCATGAGAGCCTCGCGAGCTTTGCCTTGCCTTAATCTCTCTGCCCCTCGCGAGCCAGCCTGGTGAGGCCGCTCCCGAGGAGGTCTTGTGTCGTCTGCCTCGCGAGGCTTGGCCCCTCGCGAGGGTCTCGAAAGCTTGTTGGTGAAGATGGGCCGTACAGGCCCGCTCGCAGAGCCACGCCGTGGGCCACAGGCAGGCAAGTCTGGGGACCCCCGTTCCTAGAACGCCGACAGTAGCCCCCGGGCCCAAGGCGCGCTCGGACTTGGCTTCGAGGCGAAGCCAAAGGGCAAGTGCGGAGCGCCGCGGGCCCCCAACAGCCCGCGGCCTTGGTCGACGCGTGGCGGCTGATTGGACGTGGGCGTCTTCACTTCCCCATGCTGCCTTGATACCCGCCTGGCTAGGCGGCCACCTCAGTCTACACGGTTTCCTTCCCCTTGTTGCGGCGTGCTCCCCCAATTCTGCCGCTCCCCCGAAGCTCACCTCCCTCTCCCAATCTGATCTGAGCTCATCTCTCCCATCGCCATGGCGCCGGATCAGATGGAGAAAGGGAAGGAGCCTGTGTCCTCCGCCGAACTACATCCGGCCATTGAGCCCACTGTTGGCAGGTCGCTGGTGCTCAACCAAGAAGCCATGGACAAGGTGCGCCCCATGCTCGCCTCCAGCTTCAACGAGTGGGGGAAAACGGTGGCCTGGCCTGCATCTCGAGCTCGTGTCGACAGGACGGCCACCGAGGTCCCATTCTTCATCGACGCCCTCTGGGCCGGCCTGGTTCCTCCTTTTTCTGCCTTCTTCAACGCAGTGCTTGCCCATTACCAGATCCACATGCTGCACCTCAATCCTCAATCCGTGACCCTTCTTGTCGTCTTGACCTTTGTTTGCAAGGCCATGGTGGGCATTGCTCCTTCCGTGGCACTCCTCCGCCACTTCTTCTCGTTGCACCTGACTAATCCCCGACAGACCTCGGGTTGCCTGAGCATCCAGGCCGTGGCGGCAACGACCGGCGTAGGAATTGACTTTGAGCTTCCGCCATCTACGAGCGAGTTTCGTACGCGGTGGTATTTGTTGATGTCGGAGTGTGCAGCCCCCTGCTCTCTTCTCCGTCGGCGCCCACCATTCCCAACCCCGGTTGGTGCCACCAGAGGCTCGCCGATCCTTGCCTTGTCCACGTCTAGCTCAGGTTGAAGAGGCTGAAGGACCGTGGCGTGACTGCGCCTATGGTGGTGCAGGAGTTCGTCCGGCGCCGAGTCACTCCACTCCAGCGACACTCTCGACCGATGTCGGCCTTGCTCAGCAGCAACGACCACATGAGACTTCAGGAGTCCGGGCTCCCCCTTGAGGCACGACGAACGGTGCTCGAGGTCCTGACAGGCGTCCCGTTGCCTGAAGACTTGCCAGGGAAGAGTTGTCTTCTGTACCGCTGCTTGAACAAGGTGCAATTCGTGGAGCACATGCCCTGCTTCGATGAGTGGGGGCTGCGTCCAGTCGGCCTTGTGGGGCCCCATGAGAACCCCATCATCGTGGTCCCTCTCCTTGCCACCAGCCCCGATCTTGCCCCAAGAGTGGACGCTGGGGGGCAAGCATCGTCGAAGGCCGGGGGCGCTGGTGTGGATGTGTCGATGCTGCCTGAGGCTCCCGAGGTGTCATCCTCGGGAACCCGTGATTCCCTCGCCGGGGCGGCAGCTGAAGGGGCGACGCAGCCCACTGCTCCTGAAGTCAAAGCTCCCGAGGCATCAGCAGGTCATCGCGAGGCGGAGCCCGACAGTTCTCCCCAGCTTGGCGCTCCTGAGGCCTCCTGGGGCGCTTCCCCAGTGGCGCCCCGAGATGGCCTCCATGTCCACCGCTTCGGCCGGCTCCGCATGGACTTCGAGGAGCTCCGCAAGAGGAAGAAATCTCCGAGCTGCAGCAGCGGCGCCTTCGGGCCGTTGAAGAGGAGGAAATATATCGCCATTGACATGTAAGTACCTTATCTTTGTGATTCTTTGAGTGCTGCTTCTCTTCGTGACGATGGCTCTCCAGGATCCCTTCCGCCAGGGCCACGGGATCTCCTGGGAAGCAACCTCCCCTCGCTTTGCTTCCTTCGCCAGGTTCAAGCACTGCAAGCCCGCACACTGCCCCCGGAGCGGGATCAGCCCGGGTAGCCAGCCCGCCTGCCGGGTGCCTTGAGCTCATGCCTACGCTGGCTTCTCTTGATGGCCTTGTTTGGGCTGTGACCAGTGTGCCAAGGGCCCCTTCCTTGATCGCGGACGGCGGCTGGTTGGCTTCGGTCCTGGGGTCCTCTTCAGGTGGCGGGTCTCTGTTTGCTCGGGCCTCTCGTGAGGCCTGGCCAGCAACCAGGTGGGTGCCAGCCCCCAGCCCCCTGCTGAGAGGGGGTGAGCCGCTTCAGGCCTCCTCTGCGGCCCCCGCGGCGGAGGACGGAGTCAGCAGCGTGCTCAAGTCGGCGCAGGGGGAGTGTCGTCCGCCACAAGCTCTTTCGGGAGGCGTGGAGCGCGATGAACCGTCTTGGTGAAGAGCTCGTGAATGTGGATGCGCGCCTCCACTACAAAAAAAAGACACATCCGTGACATTTTGGGCCGAACGAATTTTTTTCTGTCATACATATGACACTTCTATGATGATAATTGTGACAAAACCCGGTATCATCATAGATATGGTGGGCTCCTACTTCTATGACAAAAAATCATGATAGTAAATGGGCTTTTCGTCCTGGGCGGGCCGGAGACGCAGCTGCATGACATTCTTTGGGCCGTCCATGACGGAAAAAACCGTGGTAGAAGCGAGGGGGAGGAAAATTTCGGGGAGTTCCCCGTTACGGTGGGAGGTCGGGGGCTGAGCGATGTGCGTTTCTCTCATACGCGTACGCGCGTGTGTGCGAGTCGTTGTCTCTAACTGAACCCGAGCGAGGCGTTGGGCTCTAACTGAACCCGAGCGATTGCACTGTAGGCTACGCGTTACTGAACCCGAGCGATCGATCGATGGCTGTTAACTGAACCCCATCGAGCGATTCCTTCGCTACTGCTGCTAACTGAAGCCGATCGATTGGATGAACAGTGAGCGTTGCGGGGGGGGGGGGGGGGTGGATGAACAGTGAGCGGTGGCGTTGCCTCTGGATGAACAGCACCCCGTGGTGTGATGGAGGGCTAGATGAACAGTAGACAGTGGAGGGGTGGTTGAACAGGACCCCGTGGTGTCGAGGGCTGGATGAACAGTAGACGGTGGATGGGTGCCCGTGGAGGGGTGGTTGAACAGTAGCCGGTGGAGTAGCGCGCGGTGGAGGCTGGATGAACAGGAGCCCGTGGAGGCTGGAGGAGGTCGACGGTAGCCCGTGGAGGTTGGAGGAGGTCGACGGTGGAGATGAACAGTATCCCGTGTAGTCCCGTTTTGCGGTACGCCACACCCCTCCCGATGAAGAGGACCCCCGTTTCGACCGTAGGAGGTCCGTTTCGTCCGTTTTGCGGTACGCCACACCCCTCCCGATCAACAGGACCCCCGTTTCGACCGTAGGAGGTCCGTTTCGTCCGTTTTGCGGTACGCCACACCCCTCCCGATCAACAGGACCCCCGTTTCGACCGTAGGAGGTCCGTTTCGTCCGTTTTGCGGTATGCCACACCCCTCCCGATCAACAGGACCCCCGTTTCGACCGTAGGAGGTCCGTTTCCTCCGTTTTGCGGTACGCCAGATCCCTCCCGATCAACAGGACCCCGTTCCGAACGTAGGAGGTCCGTTTCCTCCGTTGTGCGGTACGCCAGGCCTTGTTTCCATCGCCTGTTCCGTCCAAGCCCTCCCGATGAACACGACCACACATTCCGTTCCGACCCAGCCGGTTGGCTCCCACGCGTTCCGTTGCCTCCCGATGAACACGACACATTCCGTTGCCTCCCCATGAACACGACACATTCCGTTCCTCCCCATGAACACGACGACGACGCTGTTTCTCCATTCTGACCCAGCCATGTACACGAGCCCTGGCCGTACGTATGCGCGAGTAGGCGTTCGAGACCCTGCCCGTATGTACACATACGTGCCCGTATTTTCTTTCTTGCACCCTGGCCGCTGTACGTACATGTACATGCTACGTGCGCGCCTCTACTACGACACGTACGCGCCTCTACTACGACACGTGCGCGCCTCTACATCCACCAGTATATATGTACGTACACGTTCGCGACCAGAATGACAATGCTACGTACGCTTCGATCAGGTGGGTCCCGACTGTGAGGCACTTCCTTGCCTGCGAAGATGTAGCTGGTGGGTCCCAGCAGTCAGGGGGGCGAATCGTTTTTTTTTGCCCGGACGCACTTCCTTGCGTGGGAAGATGTAGCTGGTGGGTTCCAGCAGTCAGGGGGAAACGTTTTTTTCACGAAATACAGTGGCCCGTCCGGTGGGTCCCAGCTGTTAGGTGGAGGAATCATTATTTTCCGCGTAATAAGGAGGCACTTCCTTGCTACGGCCGTGGACCCAGCTATTAGCCTCTCCACGTACAGTCCACGTCCGATGGAAGTCGTTCCTTGACCACGTTGACCACGCCGCGCCGAGAGCACCAGGGCGGTGGACGACGGCGAGGCCTAGGAAGGGGACGACGGGGAGCCGGGGAAGACGCGGCAGTGGAAGCCCGCGCGGAGAGGAGTACGAGGGTTCACTGGTTCGGCTGCGGTGTGAGGCTGCCGTCGCCGCAGGGCCTGGCCAGCGGTGGGAATAGTAGGGGCGGTGAGGCCTCCGCGGCAGCACAGCTGGCCACGGGAGGCAGGAGCATGCGGCACGACCGACGCTGCTTTGGGCGGCTGGAGCAAGAAGACCAGAGGTTGAAGAAGCACTACGACCGTTGGATGGACATCGTACGGTCACTGGAGCTAGAATCGTTCATATTGACTAAAGTTGACAAAGGCCCCCGTCCCAGTCAACTTAGTAGGCCCACAAGTCAGCCTCCCACCATGGTGGGTCCCAGCTAGCAGGGGGAGTACTCATTTTTTTGTGCGTAATAAGGAGGCACTTCCGGTGGGTTCGAGCTGACAGCGGGGGGAACTTTTTTTTCGCGAAATACGCTGGCCCGTCCGGTGGGTCCCAGTAGTCAGGGGAAACGTTTTTTTCACGAAATAAGGTGGCCCATCTGGTGGGTCCCTGCTATCAGGTGGAGGAATAATTATTTTGCGCGTAATAAGGAGGCACTTCCTTGCGGCCACCTGGACCCAGCTGTCAGCCTCTCCACGTACAGTACTCTTCTGATGGAAGTCGGTCGTTGATCACGTTGACCACGCCGCGCCGAGAGCACCAGGGCGGTGGTCTGGACGACGGCGAGGCCTAGGAAGGGGACGATGCAGAGCCGGGGAAGACACAGCAGTGGAAGCCCGCGCGGAGAGGAGTACGAGGGTTCACTGGTTCAGCTGCGGTGTGAGGCTACCATTGCCGCAGAATAACAGGGGGTGTGGGAGAGTAGAGGGATGGCCTGGCCAGCGGTGGGAGTAGTACGGGGCGATGAGGCCTCCGCGACATCACAGCCGGCCACGGGAGGCAGGAGCACGCGACACGACCGGTGCTGCTTTGGGCGGCTGGAGCAAGAAGACCAGAGGTTGAAGAAGCACTACGGCCGTTGGATGGACATCGTACGATCACTGCAGCTAGAATCGTTTATATTGACTAAGTTGACAAAGCCCTTGGTACGCGTCAACTTAGTAGGCCCACAGCTCGGATTTGGTAGAGAACATATAGCCCATTTGCGATTTGTAAGAATGTACAACCCATTTTTTAATTCTAATGGAATTTACTACAACCCATTTACAGTTTGTTAAAAGTACAACCCAACTTCTAGCTAGGACAACGATTAATAATTTCAAACAACCGCTCAAAACAGAATTCAAAAAAAATTCCCACATTTTGATGGGATCCGAAATACTTTTATCCGAAATTTCTAGTCAGGTTAAATATAATTTCAAAATAAAGTTGTATTACGTTAAAATCCAACGAAATATTGCGCGCGCAACAAGTAATGAAATTAAAAATTTCAAATTCCAAAAATAATATATTTTTCAAACTAATTACGTGTTTGGTGCATAGTAACTGTCCAGTTATTATAATTACATCCCATTTATTATTTCTTAAAGTCCATTTTCTTGTTAAGCCTAATGCATACCTCCTAGGAAAGTTTGCAGCCCAGCGGGGCGGAGAATAACAAGTTGACCCAGATATTGTGTACAACTGTCGGCCCAGTTGCATTGCTGATGTTGAAAAAAAGGCCTGTGTAGTACAGTACAACCTAACATGGTTACTCGGCCCACATTCAGCGACGCCGGAAAGGCCCAAACAAGGCTTCTGTACAACTTTTTGAAGTCACTGAGCTCAATTAATAACTTAAGAAAAAAGTTAGATTATAGTGGAACCTAATTAAAAGCTGTCACGAGCAAATAAATAATTCAACGGGTCCCACTTGTGCGTGTGCGTGTGTGTGTGCGTGCGTGTGTGTGTGTGAGAGAGAGATAGAGATAGAGAGAGAGACCCATCGGTCGATGCTCGTAAATACATCTTTCAGCCATATGCATTGCTGATGCTCAGTAAAAACTTATATAGCTGACACAATCATATAGAACATCATAGCACACTGAACTTGCATACAAAAATTTCACGCAGGCGGCACAATCAGGATGGAAGCAATGGATCGCTACGGGAAGGGCTATGTTGAAACCAACGAAGTCGTACATAACGGTTCATCGTCTTTATCAATGACGGGGAAATATCTTGAATGTTGTGCAAAGAAAACAGACAGACAACACAATAAGTTCTGCTAGCACATTAAGTTGACGTACAGCCCTTTCTAAAAAAAGTTCAGGTACAAAATTAGAACAGGTCACAATCAAATGTACTGGCATATTAGTGCTTCACACCCATAGCTCGGATTTAACTAGTATCTGATAAGATTCAGTTGTTACCTCAAATTAGAGCACATCCAGGCAGCCAGCCCTGCCTCTTCTCCCAAAGAAGCAGTGGCCTCCGCCGCGCGATGGAGTAGGCCCTGTGCCATCCATCGTTCCGAGCAACACGGGGAAAGTCTAACATTGACTCCTGTAATGGATGTCGTTGACGGACCCTGGCACCAGCGGCGGCGGCAGGACTTCGATTGATGGATTGACCACTTCTTCGACATGCACGAACACTCGATACAGGTACATCCCTAACGTGGTCCGCGGCGGCCTTGGTGGCGACGAATAGTACAACCCCGGTTCCTGCACCGGTATCTCAACACCAATCACCTTCGGTATGGTGGACGGCTTCTTCATCCATGCCATAACCGTCAGAGCCCAGCTGTCTGGAGGAACAAACATACTTACGAGCTCACCTCCAAGGTCGTTGATAAGCTCGTTCATGGACTCACTGTTCCAAGCACGTCGAGGCATGCCGTGGAAGGTAAGCTTTGTTAAAAACTCAAGCTCAGAGGGCACCGAGCCCCATCCTGGGTGCCACCGATCAAAGCTCACCAGCGCGCCATCACAGAACAAACGCTGGGAAGATTCGAACACACGACTGCAGTCGAAAGTTGTCCGGAACACTGAGCTCAAATTATATAACTTGAAAAAAGGAGATATACTCTGAACACTGGAGAATGGTGATGCCCTCATTTAGCCCACCAGTAGTTCGAGACAATAAACAGTTCGAAACAACGATATATACAACATTCAAACACTGACTACTGACTACTACTGACATAAACAGCAAGACATGATAGTTCATAAGAAGTCTTGCTACACCACCAAAATGCACCCATCTGCAGTGCTCAGGCTCTCGTGATCCAGACGAGAATGACATTCTAAACAGATGCAACTATTACATAGTAAGAGTGACATAGGCGAGGATGACCAAATGACAAGGAATATGCATAACAAAAGAAAGAACTACCCATCCAGAACCAGCAGCAAAGACAACAAAGTCATTCGAAGAGATGATCCAACACCATCATAATTTGCAGCCCCGCTTCAGCGACCAGTGATCCGGAGACACCAGTACTCCACCCTTTCGATGCAACAACCCAATTACCTGTCAACCTGAAGGCTTGAACCACATCACTGCCTATCGTAATTGAGACATCCAAGGATCAAAGTTAATCCGGATGCCTTTGTCATTCTCACCTTCTTTTGGCTGCAGGCTGTATCGTTGACAATCAGGGGAGTTTGCTCCCAAACTCCTAGGGCTCGTAGTGTGGACACAGTTTTCCATAGCAAACAGAGCCTCTCTGCCATCAAGGTCCTTGCCAACGGTGATCTCCTGGTTAATCGGATAATTGAGTCCGAGAAACAGAGAGTGTGAACCAAGGCTGTTTACCCGCCTCCAACTAAAAAAATCCTAAAGGCCCCAACAAGCTGGTATCCTGCTCATAGACGTAACAACCACTGTCCGGATACTCACGTATTACACGGTGCTTGTATACAGTGGGGTTTTTGCAATATAACTTTTCCGGCTCATGTGTCCGAATGATCATCAGTCTTTTGCCGTCGTCTGATCGAGCAAGGAACCAGTTGTGCTTCCCTGTTTTTGGCAAAGGTGGTGTGATTACAAAGGGCAGTAACTGTAGGGACACTGCATCATATCAAAAAGGACATGCATTGTTAATGTAAGATCAACATTGTTCAGAGTATGAGTAAGATAATGCAAGAAACAACATTGATATGTCCCTGTTGGAACTGGGAGGAAAATACAGGGAAATGTATACTGTGTTCGAAAATATAGAAGTGCCATGCATGGTTATACTCATGTTATCTCGCAATCGATACTTCACATGAAACTACCATGTCATGCATGTTATGTACTCCCTCCGTTCCCAAATATTTGTCTTTCTAGGCATTTCAAATAGACACAACATACGGATGTATGTAGACATATTTTAGAGTGTAGATTCACTCATTTGCTCCGTATGTAGTCACTTGTTAAAATCTCTAGAAAGACAAATATTTGGGAATAGAGGGAGTAATCATGTTCTGTCCTCACAAACAAATTCTTCAAGGTAACTAACAGACCATGCATTGTTATATACTCGTGTTCTATGGGCAAAAATTTTGTGAGGATATTATTCTAGCCATTGATTGCTGAAGGGCGAATATAGGTATGTACACATGGTAAGCATTGCAGGATTTCACTACTTCCAAATATAGAGTTCTCCATATGCACATTTACTTCCCTAATGTATGGTTAGATGAAACCAACAGTGTGGTGCATGTTTCTACATCATGAAAATGAGGAAACTAACATGGCCATTGATACACACTCATATTTAGTAGTAGTATATAGATTACTGTAAATAAGGATAATATCCATATATTCCTAACCGTTTGATTATTCAGGGTACAAATTGGCTGTAATGACATGGTCACAATCGCATGAATTATCTCATTCCAAATATAGCTGATTTACAGCGTCTCTAATACATTGCCATAGTTCTACTCAAATTCTGCTCAAACAGGGATATGCCAATCATCACAAAAAGTTCAAACAGTGGCATGGCGTCATCATTAACATGAGACGGAAACAACTTACACGCGCCGTCCTAGCAATACGTGGTGCCATCTGCGTTGTCGATCGCGTAGATGATGCCATTGTGTTCAATAGCATCACAGAAGTGTGTATCAGCTTTGACGATGATCCACTGCGAGCCGAGTTGTCTCCAGCTAAAGAAGGCACCGGCGTAAAGATAGGCGAGTCCGCGGTCGAACAAGGCAATTAGCTTGAAGTCTGCGTTATTCGCATGTCGTGTGGGCACTTGGCAGATTACATATCCATACACGAACAACAGAGGTCGAGGATGTCACTGGGGAGATTGCTCCAATCGCGGCTCATATGGATGTTGCGCGGTTCGCGTTCGGCCATGGTGGAGTTTGGAAGGGGGCTTGATTTACGGGGGAGAAGGATGTCGGTGCTGGAGCGGCTAGCGAGGGAATAGTGGTACTGGGGGAGGCGAGTGAGGCGACGGTACACGGGGGCACAGTGAGATGGAGACGGAGCCGGAGACGGAGAAGGAGATGGAGATGGAGTGGTGCTATGGGAGCGGAGAGGGAGACGAGGCGAGGCGCCAATGTGCTGTACATCGGTGGTGACAGACTGCACACTGCACAGGGTGAGGCTGACTTTGGTAACCCGAACACGCCGCCTGGACTAGTGTGAGGTGCAGGGTGTTGTCACTTCACTGTGAGGACCTGATGAATAGTATTTTGACCATCAAGTGTACCACAGTTGTACTACTACTACTACTACTAGTAGGAACATGAGTACTCCAGTATTGTATAGCGGAAATAGGTCTCCCGTGATAGCATGCCTGTTCACTTCATCGTTCAGGTATCATCCATATTGCGAGCAGAACCAAATTCTCGTGCATGCCCAATCAACGCCCTGCCGCGATGCATGCAGTGGTCGTTCTGGTGCATCAAGGACGGCATGCAGATCGTTCCACACTTGAGAAGAGGAATAATGGAAAGGTAGAATGCGGCAGCAGAGGAAGAGAACGCTGGCTAACGAGGCTGGGAGGGGATCGAGCAGGAAGTTAATGCTCCACGCCTAAAGGTTTTGGGAAAACCTGATTTTCATAAGGTGACTTATACTCACCTAAACGGAGGGAGTATTCCTTAACCAGAGAATGTTGTGTCTCCCACTCACGCGCTCAAAAAAAAAACTACGACACATTTTTTTATCTGTTTGCATAGGTCCCACCTATCAGGAAGGATGGGCACGTACACGAACAGGTACGACTCACCAGTCTACCCGCATAGCCTTTTCGTTTAGTCTACCTAGCCGTCTAATCAACTGCCTGCACGCCACTTCTCCCATTTACTTCTCCATCGGGAACCGATTCTCCTTGGCTTCTTCACCTCCCCTTCGTCTTCATTTGCATCCAAACCCCACTGTGTTCACATTGTTTTAACCTCTTTAAATAATCATCTACTACTTCAGTTAGACTAGCCATCTAATCCTAATTCTCCAAACCATAGCCCTCTGTTCCAGCGGTTCCAAATGGCGAAAGAGATCGAGATGCAGGTTTTTAGCTTCCAACATGTCCTCGTCGAAGGCTCGATGTGCATAGTTGCCACCGTCACCATCCACCCAAGGGTTGTTCGGCAGTGGATCAACAATGTATCCAACTCCCTCGAAAAGGTAGAGACGAGGGTCATCGGTCTCGACGCAGAGTACACGGAGCGTGCCCCTGGGAAGATCCAGCGCGCCGCCGTCCTTCAGCTGTGCCTCGAAGATGATGTTTTGGTGTACCACATCATACACTCGCCCTCCATACCAGGTGAGCTTCACGATTTCTTGTCTCGGGAGGACGTATACTTCTGTGGGGCAGCCATCGAAGGGGACAAACAGAAGCTGGAGCCGTACAACCTTGATTTGAAAAGCATCGCTGACCTACAAACCAGAATCAAAATTCCTGTAGAAGATTGTGATAAACAGACACCATCCCTATTTGACGTAGCAAATTTTGTGCTCGGTACAAATCTTGAGAAGGGTGACGAGACGGTGGCATTAAGGTCGTCCGGATGGGAGAATTATCCCGTGACGTACGAGCGGATAAAATATGCTGCCCTCGATGCCCGTGTGAGTTTCGAGATAGCTGCAAGGTCCAAAGAGCTTGTTGCGAAGCCGTCTCCCACAGAGAATGAGAACAAGAAGAAGAAGAAGAAGAAGAAGAAGAAGAAGAAGAAGAAGAAGAAGAAAAGGATGCACCAGCAGGAGGGCATTATGGATGGATGAACTATTTCCTCTCTTGTAAAAAAAATTATTCCCTCTCGGTGTATATTGATATAGATGGACTATTTCGATGGTGTGCATGTCTTTGGAACAGAGTAGTAGCATGGGTCCGCTTGACTATAAGGAACTATTTATCCGCATATATAGCTTTCTCTGCTACTCCTTCCAGTGATCGGTATGCAGTGCATGTTGGGGAACGTAGTAATTTCAAAAAATTTCTTACGTACACGCAAGATCATGGTGATGCATAGCAACGAGAGGGGAGAGTGTTGTCCACGTTGTTGGAAATATGCCCTAGAGGCAATAATAAATAGGTTATTATTATATTTCCTTGTTCATGATAATCGTTTATTATCCATGCTAGAATTGTATTGATAGGAAACTCAGATACATGTGTGGATACATAGACAACACCATGTCCCTAGTAAGCCTCTAGTTGACTAGCTCGTTGATCAATAGATGGTTACGGTTTCCTGACCATGGACATTGGATGTCGTTGATAACGGGATCACATCATTAGGAGAATGATGTGATGGACAAGACCCAATCCTAAGCCTAGCACAAGATCGTGTAGTTCGTTTGCTTAGAGCTTTTCTAATGTCAAGTATCATTTCCTTAGACCATGAGATTGTGCAACTCCCGGATACCGTAGGAATGCTTTGGGTGTGCCAAACGTCACAACGTAACTGGGTGGCTATAAAGGTGCACTACGGGTATCTCCGAAAGTGTCTGTTGGGTTGGCACGAATCGAGACTGGGATTTGTCACTCCGTGTAAACGGAGAGGTATCTCTGGGCCCACTCGGTAGGACATCATCATAATGTGCACAATGTGACCAAGGAGTTGATCACGGGATGATGTGAGTTACGGAACGAGTAAAGAGACTTGCCGGTAACGAGATTGAACAAGGTATAGGGATACCGACGATCGAATCTCGGGCAAGTAACATACCGTTAGACAAAGGGAATTGCATACGGGATTGATTGAATCCCCGACATCGTGGTTCATCCGATGAGATCATCGTGGAACATGTGGGAGCCAACATGGGTATCCAGATCCCGCTGTTGGTTATTGACCGGAGAACGTCTCGGTCATGTCTGCATGGTTCCCGAACCCGTAGGGTCTACACGCTTAAGGTTCGATGACGCTAGGGTTATAGGGAAAGTATGTACGTGGTTACCGAATGTTGTTCGGAGTCCCGGATGAGATTCCGGACGTCACGAGGAGTTCCAGAATGGTCCGGAGGTAAAGATTTATATATGGGAAGTCCTGTTTTGGTCACCGGAAAAGTTTCGGGTGAAATCGGTAATGTACCGGGACCACCGGGAGGGTCCCGGGGGTCCACCAAGTGGGGCCACCAGCCCCAGAAGGCTGCGTGGGCCAAGTGTGGGAGGGGACCAGCCCCAGGTGGGCTGGTGCGCCCCCCCACCAAGGCCCAAGGCGCATGGGAGAGTGGGAGGGGCAAACCCTAGGTCCAGATGGGCCTTAGGGCCCATCTAGTGGGGCGCCCCCCCCCTCTCCTCCCCTTGGCCGCCCCCCCTTGATGGGATCTAGGGCTGGCCGCCTCCTCTTGGGGGTGGAAACCCTAAGGGGGGCGCAGCCCCCTCCCCCCTATATATAGTTGAGGTTTGGGCTGCCATACACACACGAGAAAGTCTCCTTTTGGCGCAGCCCTTCCCCTCTCCCTCCTCCTCCTCTCCCGCGGTGCTTGGTGAAGCCCTGCGGGATTGCCACGCTCCTCCATCACCACCACGCCGTCGTGCTGCTGCTGGATGGAGTCTTCCCCAACCTCTCCCTCTCTCCTTGCTGGATCAAGGCGTGGGAGACGTCACCGGGCTGCACGTGTGTTGAACGCGGAGGCACCGTTCTTTCGGTGCTTAGATCGGAATCAACCGCGATCTGAATCGCTACGAGTACGACTCCCTCATCCGCGTTCTTGCAACGCTTCCGCATCGCGATCTACAAGGGTATGTAGATGCACTCCCCTTCCCCTCGTTGCTAGATTACTCCATAGATTGATCTTGGTGATGCGTAGAAAATTTTGAATTTCTGCTACGTTCCCCGACAGTGGCATCAGAGCTAGGTCTATGCGTAGTTTCTATGCATGAGTAGAACACAAAGAAGTTGTGGGCGTAGATGTTGCCAATTCTTCTTGCCGCTACTAGTCTTATCTTGTTTCGGCGGCATTGTGGGATGAAGCGGCCCGGACCGACCTTACACGTACGCTTACGTGAGACAGGTTCCACCGACTGACATGCACTAGTTGCATAAGGTGGCTAGCGGGTGTCTGTCTCTCCCACTTTAGTCAGAACGGATTCGATGAAAAGGGTCCTTATGAAGGGTAAATAGAAATTGGCATATCACGTTGTGGTTTTACGTAGGTAAGAAACGTTCTTGCTAGAAACCTATACAAGCCACGTAAAAACTTGCAACAACAATTAGAGGACGTCTAACTTGTTTTGCAGCATGTGCCTTGTGATGTGATATGGCCAAAAGGATGTCATGAATGATATATGTGATGTATGAGATTGATCATGTTCTTGTAATAGGAATCACGACTTGCATGTCAATGAGTATGACAACCGGCAGGAGCCATAGGAGTTGTCTTTATTTTTTGTATGACCTGCGTGTCATTGAATAACGCCATGTAAGTTACTTTACTTTATTGCTAAGCGCGTTAGCCATAGAAGTAGAAGTAACCGTTGGCGTGACAACTTCAAGAAGACACAATGATGGAGATCATGATGATGGAGATCATGGTGTCATGCCGGTGACAAAGATGATCATGGTGCCCCAAAGATGGAGATCAAAGGAGCAAAATGATATTGGCCATATCATGTCACTATTTGATTGCATGTGATGTTTATCATGTTATGCATCTTATTTGCTTAGAACGACGGTAGTAAGTAAGATGATCCCTCACTAAAAATTTCAAGAGACGTGTTCCCCCTAACTGTGCACCGTTGCGAAGGTTCGTTGTTTCGAAGCACCACGTGATGATCGGGTGTGATAGATTCTAACGTTCGAATACAACGGGTGTTGACGAGCCTAGCATGTACAGACATGGCCTCGGAACACATGCAAAACACTTAGGTTGACTTGACGAGCCTAGCATGTACAGACATGGCCTCGGAACACAAGAGACCGAAGGGTCGAACATGAGTCGTATAGTAGATACGATCAACATGGAGATGTTCACCGATGATGACTAGTCCGTCTCACGTGATGATCGGACACGGCCTAGTTTGACTCGGATCATGTATCACTTAGATGACTAGAGGGATGTCTATCTGAGTGGGAGTTCAATAATCAGATGAACTTCATTATCATAAACATAGTCAAAAGGTCTTTACAAATTATGTCATTGCGCTTTAGTTCTACTGTTTAAGATATGTTCCTAGAGAAAATTTAGTTGAAAGTTGGTAGTAGCAATTATGCGGACTGGGTCCGTAAACTGAGGATTGTCCTCATTGCTGCACAGAAGGCCTATGTCCTTAATGCACCGCTCGGTGTGCTGAACCTCAGCGTCGTCTGTAGATGTTGCGAAACATCTGACATACACGTTTTGATGACTACGTGATAGTTCAGTGAGTAATGCTAACGGTTTAGAATTGTGGCACGAGAGACGTTTTGAAACGTCGCAGAACATATGAGATGTTCCGAAGACTGAAATTGGGATTTCAGACTAGTGCCCACGTCAAGAGGTATGAGATCTCTGACAAGTTTCTTAAGCCTGCAAACTAAGGGAGAAAAGCTCAATCGTTGAGCATGTGCTCAGATTGTCTGAGTGCCACAATCGCTTGAATCGAGTGGGAGTTAATCTCCCAGATGAGATAGTGATAGTTCTCCATAGTCACTGCCACCAAGCTAGTAGAGCTTCGTGATGAACTATAACATATCAGGGATAGTTATGATGATCCTTGAGCTATTCGCGATGTTTGACACCGCGAAAGTAGAAATCAAGAAGGAGCATCAATTGTTGATGGTTAGTAAAACCACTAGTTTCTAGAGGGGCAAGGGCAAAAGGGATACTTCATGAAACAGCAAATCGTTTGCCGCTCTAATGAAGAATCCCAAGGTTGAACCCAAACCCGAGACTAAGTGCTTCTGTAATGAGGGAACGGTCACTGAAGCAGAACTACCCTAGATACTTGGTAGATGAGAAGGCAGGCAAGGTCGACAGAAGTATATTGGATATACATTATATGAATGTGTACTTTACTAGTACTCCTAGCAGCACCAGGGTATTAGATACCAGTTCGGTTGCTAAGTGTTAGTAACTCGAAATAAAAGCTGCGGAATAAACGGAGACTAGCTAAAGGTGAGATGACGATATGTGTTGGAAGTGTTTCCAAGGTTGATGTGATCAAGCATCGCATGCTCCCTCTACCATCGAGATTTGGTGTTTGCGTTGAGCATGATTGGATTATGTTTATCGCAATACGGTTATTCATTTAAGGAGAATAATGGTTACTCTGTTTATTTGAATAAAACCTTCAATGGCCTTGCACCTAAAATGAATCTCGATCGCAGTGATACACATGTTCATGCCAAAAGATATAAGATAGTAATGATAGTACCACATACTTGTGGCACTGCAATTGAGTCATATTGGTATAGAACGCATGAAGAAGCTCCATGTAGATGGATCTTTGGACTCAGTCGTTTTTGAAAAGATTGAGACATGCGAACCATGTCTGTTGGTATATATGCATGAAGAAACTCCATGCAGATGGATCGTTTGGACTCACTTGATTTTGAATCACTTGAGACATGCAAATCATACCACATGGGCAAGATGACTGAAGGGCCTCGTTTTCAGTAAGATGGAACAAGAGAGCAACTTATTGAAAGTAATACATTTTGATGTATGCAGTCCAATGAGTGCTGAGGCATGCAGTGGATATCGTTATGTTCTTACTTCATAGATGATTTGAGTAGATGCTGAGTGTATTTACTTGATGAAACACGAGTCTGAATTATTGAAAGGTTCAAGTAATTTCAGAGTGAAATTGAAGATCGTCGTGACAAGAGGATAAAATGTCTGTGATATGATCATAGAGATGAGTATCTGAGTTACGAGTTTGGCACACAATTAAGACATTGTGGAAAGTGTTTCACAATTAATACCGCCTGGAACACCATAGTGTGATGGTGTGTCCGAACATCATAACTGCACCCTATTGGATATGGTGCATGCCATGATGTCTCTTATCGAATTACCACTATCGTTTATGGGTTAGGCATTAGAGACAACCGCATTCACTTTAAAAGGGGCACCACGCAATTCCGTTGAAACGATACCGTTTAGAGAAACCTAAGTTGTCATTTTCTTAAAAGTTTGGGGCTGCGATGCTTATGTGAAAAAGTTTCAAGCTGATAAGCTCGAACCCAAAGCGGATAAATACATCTTCATAGAAAACCCAAAACAGTTGGGTATACCTCCTATTTCAGATCTGGAAGCAAAAGTAATTGCTTCTAGAAACAGGTCCTTTCTCGAGGAAAAGTTTCTCTCGAAAGAATTGAGTGGGAGGATGGTGGAGACTTGATAAGGTTATTGAACCGTCACTTCAACTAGTGTGTAGCAGGGCACAGGAAGTTGTTCCTGTGGCACCTACACCAATTGAAGTGGAAGCTTATGATAGTGATCATGAAACTTCGGATCAAGACACTACGAAACCTCGTAGGACGACGAGGATGCGTGCTACTTCAGAGTGGTACGTGATCCTGTCTGAGATATCATGTTGTTGGACAATACTGAACCTACGAGCTATGGAGAAGCGATGGTGGGCCCATATTCCGACAAATGGTTAGAAGCCATAAAATCCGAGAGGATCCATGTATGAAAACAAAGTATAGACTTTGAGAGTACTACTTGATGGTTGTAAGGCTGTTGAGGTAAATGGATCTTTAAGAAGAAGACGGACATGGACGGTAATGTTACCGTCTATGAAGCTCGACTTGTGGCAAAGAGTATTTCCACAAGTTCAAGGAGTTGACTACGATGAGATTTGCTCATCCGTAGCGATGCTTAGGTCCGTCGGAATCATGTTGGCATTAGCTGCATTTATGAAATCTGGCAGATGGATGTCAAAACAAGTTTCCTTGCCAGTTTTCGTAAGGAAAGGTTGTATGTGATACAATCAGAAAGGTTTTGTCGATCCTAAGGATGCTAAAAGGTATGCTAGCTCCAGCGATCCTTCTAAGGACTGGAGTAAGCATCTCGGAGTTGGAATGTACGCTTTGATGAGATGATCAAAGATTTTGGATTTATACAAAGTTTATTAGAAACTTGTATTTACAATAAAGTGAGTGGGAGCGCTACAACATTTCTGATAAGTATATGTGAATGACATATTGTTGATCCGAAATGATGTAAAATTTCTGGAAAGCATAAAGGGTTGTTTGAAAGGAGTTTTTCAAAGGAAGACCTGGATAAAGCTGCTTACACATTGGGCATCAAGATCTATAGAGATAGATCAAGACGCCTGATGATACTTTCAAAGAACGCACACCTTGACATGATTTTGAAAGAGTTCAAATAGATCAGCAAAGAAGGAGTTCTTGGCTGTGTTACAAGGTGTGAGTATTGAGTAAGACTCAAGACCTGACCACAGCAGAAGAAAGAGAAAGGACGAAGGTCGTCCCCTATGCTTCAGACGTAGGCTCTACAGTATGCTATGCTGTGTACCGCACATGAAGTGTGCCTTGCCATGAGTTGGTCAAGGGGTACAATAGTGATCCGGGAATGGATCACATGACAGCGGTCGAACTTATCCTTAGTATCTAGTGGACTAAGGAATTTTCTCGATTATGGAGGTGAAAAGGAGTTCGTCGTAAAGGGTTACGTCGATGCGAACTTTGACACTAATCCGGATGACTCTGAATAGTAAACCGGATTCGTATAGTAGAGCAATTATTTGAAATGGCTCCAAATAGCGCGTGGTAGCATCCACAAGATGACATAGATATTCGTAAAGCACACGGTTCATAAAGGTTCAGACCCGTTGACTAATAACCTCTCTCACAAGCATAACATGATCAAACCAGAACTCATTGAGTGTTAATCACATAGAGATGTGAACTAGATTGTTGACTCTAGTAAACTCTTGGGTGTTTGGTCACATAGTGATGTGACCTGTCAGTGTTAATCACATGGTGATGTGAACTAGATTATTGACTCTAGTGCAAGTGGGAGACTGTTGGAAATATGCCCTAGAGGCAATAATAAATAGGTTATTATTATATTTCCTTGTTCATGATAATCGTTTATTATCCATGCTAGAATTGTATTGATAGGAAACTCAGATACATGTGTGGATACATAGACAACACCATGTCCCTAGTAAGCCTCTAGTTGACTAGCTCGTTGATCAATAGATGGTTACGGTTTCCTGACCATGGACATTGGATGTCGTTGATAACGGGATCACATCATTAGGAGAATGATGTGATGGACAAGACCCAATCCTAAGCCTAGCACAAGATCGTGTAGTTCGTTTGCTTAGAGCTTTTCTAATGTCAAGTATCATTTCCTTAGACCATGAGATTGTGCAACTCCCGGATACCGTAGGAATGCTTTGGGTGTGCCAAACGTCACAACGTAACTGGGTGGCTATAAAGGTGCACTACGGGTATCTCCGAAAGTGTCTGTTGGGTTGGCACGAATCGAGACTGGGATTTGTCACTCCGTGTAAACGGAGAGGTATCTCTGGGCCCACTCGGTAGGACATCATCATAATGTGCACAATGTGACCAAGGAGTTGATCACGGGATGATGTGAGTTACAGAACGAGTAAAGAGACTTGCCGGTAACGAGATTGAACAAGGTATAGGGATACCGACGATCGAATCTCGGGCAAGTAACATACCGTTAGACAAAGGGAATTGCATACGGGATTGATTGAATCCCCGACATCGTGGTTCATCCGATGAGATCATCGTGGAACATGTGGGAGCCAACATGGGTATCCAGATCCCGCTGTTGGTTATTGACCGGAGAACGTCTTGGTCATGTCTGCATGGTTCCCGAACCCGTAGGGTCTACACGCTTAAGGTTCGATGACGCTAGGGTTATAGGGAAAGTATGTACGTGGTTACCGAATGTTGTTCGGAGTCCCGGATGAGATTCCGGACGTCACGAGGAGTTCCGGAATGGTCCGGAGGTAAAGATTTATATATGGGAAGTCCTGTTTTGGTCACCGGAAAAGTTTCGGGTGAAATCGGTAATGTACCGGGACCACCGGGAGGGTCCCGGGGGTCCACCAAGTGGGTCCACCAGCCCCAGAAGGCTGCGTGGGCCAAGTGTGGGAGGGGACCAGCCCCAGGTGGGCTGGTGCGCCCCCCCACCAAGGCCCAAGGCGCATGGGAGAGTGGGAGGGGCAAACCCTAGGTCCAGATGGGCCTTAGGGCCCATCTAGTGGGCCCCCCCTCTCCTCCCCTTGGCCGCCCCCCTTGATGGGATCTAGGGCTGGCCGCCTCCTCTTGGGGGTGGAAACCCTAAGGGGGGCGCAGCCCCCTCCCCCCCTATATATAGTTGAGGTTTGGGCTGCCATACACACACGAGAAAGTCTCCTTTTGGCGCAGCCCTTCCCCTCTCCCTCCTCCTCCTCTCCCGCGGTGCTTGGTGAAGCCCTGCGGGATTGCCACGCTCCTCCATCACCACCACGCCGTCGTGCTGCTGCTGGATGGAGTCTTCCCCAACCTCTCCCTCTCTCCTTGCTGGATCAAGGCGTGGGAGACGTCACCGGGCTGCACGTGTGTTGAACGCGGAGGCACCGTTCTTTCGGTGCTTAGATCGGAATCAACCGCGATCTGAATCGCTACGAGTATGACTCCCTCATCCGCGTTCTTGCAACGCTTCCGCATCGCGATCTACAAGGGTATGTAGATGCACTCCCCTTCCCCTCGTTGCTAGATTACTCCATAGATTGATCTTGGTGATGCGTAGAAAATTTTGAATTTCTGCTACGTTCCCCAACACACGTACCCTCGTAGACCAAAAGCGGAAGCGTTATCACAACGCGGTTGATGTAGTCGTACGTCTTCACGATCCGACCGATCAAGTACCGAACGCACGGCACCTCCGAGTTCAGCACACGTTCAGCTCGATGACATCCCTCGAACTCTGATCCAGCCGAGTGTTGAGGGAGAGTTTCGTCAGCACGACGGCGTGGTGACGATGATGATGTTCTACCGACGCAGGGCTTCGCCTAAGCTCCTCTAGCTACGATATTATCGAGGTGTAATATGGTGGAGGGGGGCACCGCACACGGCTAAAATATCGTATATCAATTGTGTGTTCAGAGGTGCCCCCTGCCCCCGTATATAAAGGAGCAAGGGGGAGGCCGGCCGGCCCTTGGGGCGCACCAAGGAGGGGGGGGAGTCCTCCTCCTAGTAGGAGTAGGACTCCCCTTTCCTAGTCCAACTAGGAAGAGAGAAGGGGGAAGGAAAGAGAGGGAGAGGGAGAGGGAAAGAGGGGCCGCGCCCCCTTCCCCTAGTCCAATTCGGACTCCCCATGGGAGGGGGCGCGCCACCTCCTGGGCTGCTGCCCTCTCTCTCCCCTCAGGCCCACTAAGGCCCAATACTTCCCCGGGGGGGGTTCCGGTAACCCCTCCGGCACTCCGGTTTTATCTGAAACTTCTCCGAAACACTTCCGGTGTCCGAATATAGTCGTCCAATATATCAATCTTTATGTCTCGACCATTTTGAGACTCCTCGTCATGTCCGTGATCATATCCGGAATTCCGAACAACCTTCGGTACATCAAAACATATAAACTCATAATAAAACTGTCATCGTAACTTTAAGCGTGCGGACCCTACGGGTTCGAGAACTATGTAGACATGACCGAGACACGTCTCCGGTCAATAACCAATAGCGGAACCTGGATGCTCATATTGGTTCCCACATATTCTACGAAGATCTTTATCAGTCAGACCGCATAACAAGATACGTTGTTCCCTTTGTCATCGGTATGTTACTTGCCCGAGATTCGATCGTCGGTATCTCGATACCTAGTTCAATCTCATTACCGGCAAGTCTCTTTACTCGTTCCGTAATACATCATCCCGCAACTAACTCATTAGTCACAATGCTTGCAAGGCTTATAGTGATGTGCATTACCGAGTGGGCCCAGAGATACCTCTCCGACAATCGGAGTGACAAATCCTAATCTCGAAATACGCCAACCCAACAAGTACCTTTGGAGACACCTGTAGAGCACCTTTATAATCACCCAGTTACGTTGTGACGTTTGGTAGCACACAAAGTGTTCCTCCGGTAAACGGGAGTTGCATAATCTCATAGTCATAGGAACATCTATAAGTCATGAAGAAAGCAATAGCAACATACTAAACGATCGAGTGCTAAGCTAACGGAATGGGTCAAGTCAGTCACGTCATTCTCCTAATGAGGTGATCCCGTTAATCAAATGACAACTCATGTCTATGGCTAGGAAACATAACCATCTTTGATTAACGAGCTAGTCAAGTAGAGGCATACTAGTGACACTCTGTTTGTCTATGTATTCACACATGTATTATGTTTCCGGTTAATACAATTCTAGCATGAATAATAAAAATTTATCATGATATAAGGAAATAAATAATACTTTATTATTGCCTCTAGGGCATATTTCCTTCAGTGCATGTGTCCGTAGACATGACAGCTTGTCCATGGAAGTTCAACTACGGCGACCATCACGTTTCATCTCGCGATTCCCGCGACGCCTCTCCAACCCACGGTACCACGCCCCCCGACGTGCGCCTCACCCCTCTCGGCCGCACCGCCCCTCTGCCTTTGTGTGCATGACATGTGGGCCACCTAAAATGCGGCGAGCATCAAGTTTCTACCACAGCCACCCGCGACTCCCACGATGCCGCTCGAACCCATGAAACCAAACGTCCCCCGACCTGCGGCTCACCCCTCATGGCCCCACCGCCCCTCTGCCTACGGGAGCATTACATGTGGACCAGTCACCTATCGGGTCCACATGTTATTGACTCAAAGGTAGGTGTAGTAAGGCGCTGAAGCTCGGTCCCGACGGCCGTGAGAGGGAAATGTAACTCCTGCGCCAGGGCTTGTGGTGCTCCCGCAGCACGAACTTGTGCGAAACTCGAGATTTGTTTCTTTACTATGCATGCACGCAACGATTTAATGGACATTGTAATCTCAACATGTGATGGGGAGCTCTAAATTTGAATTTGAAACTTATAAAACGAAAAGATTCAAAACAAATAAACTGGGAGAGAGGGAGTATAACGTAGGATGTGTCCCATACAAAATAAGTCCCCTGGTTTGTCACCGCGAAGATGAGGTTAGAAAGGAGCACAGCGTCTTCCTACTCGTACGGCAACAAATCGGCCGCAGACAACATGGTCCGCCTTTGACCGCCATGTGCAAGGTTCGTGCTATCTTATTCAATCTCACCGTGGTTCCATCGTACCAATTCATGCGGTGGCCCGTTGCATGGCTGATCCCAATGTTGGACAAAGGTTCTACGGGAACGGTGTCACCATTGTAAATGTTGTGCAAATTGATGTTGGTACCCTCCCGTACATATGCAAGCCAATCTCCACTCGCACCGAGCCTAACCTGTGAAACAGTGGGCAGGGGGAGAATTAGGAAATGGACACGGAAGTAGTCTTTAGAATGCATTTACTACGTGATCAAACTCATCTTACCTGCTCATCGGAGGAAATCCGAGTGCCCCTCAACATCGGCATCTCAAGGGGCGTCAACTTGCAACTACGGCCACGCTGCACTAGAGAGACCCCCAAGGAAACATCCTCGTGCGTTCCACGGAACATCAAGATGCATTTGTATGAGTAGTTTATCTTGTGAGAGAAAAGGATGAATGAGGGAAGGCCTCTAGAGATAGAGATGGACACTACTACTACCAATGTGCTGACCCATGCGTTGCAATGGATCCAAAGTAGTAGAATAATACTTGTTCACGTGCTAGAAATATAAACACTCTAGTTTTGATATACATGTGTCAGCAGACATGACAACTTGTCCATGGAAGTTGAACCACGGCGACCATCAAGTTTCTTGTTTCTACCACTGCCACACCCACACGCGATTCCCACGACGCCGCTCCAACCCACGGCACGACGTCCCCCGACGTGGACATGGATCCTCTGACGTGGCTATCACTGCCTTGCCCTGGCTTTCCTTCGCTGACAGGTGGGACCCACGCCTATGGGTCCCACATGTTAGTGACAGAATGGTAGGATTGTTCGCGTCAGGGGATCCTCATCCCCCCGACGTGCCCCTCATCCCTCTTGGCCCCACCGCTCCTCTGCCTTTGTGTGCATGACATGCGGGCCAGCTGAACTGCGGCGACCATCAACTTTCTACCACAGACACACCCGATTGGACGCGGTTTGCCTGCTCCGCTGCTGTGCTCCGATCCGTACTCCCGCACCATCGAATTTTCATCCAGCGGCTGTGACACATTTCGTCCCGGGCATCAATCCTCAGCTGGAGTACTTATGTACTACAGGTAGTACCCGCTGGTGTGGCCATCTACGCCTCGTAACGCCCCGACGCCCAGCTGTGGCACCCTCGCCATGACCACGCCACCACCGGCCAGTTCATCTCAAACGAGTGAGTCACGAACCACGCCACCACCATGAGAATGACATGTGGGCCAGCCGCATTTAAGGTCCACATGTCATTGACTCATAGGCCGGGCACTAAGCCACTCCCGTGGGCCCCGAGAGGGAAATGTAACTCCTGCGGCAGGCCTTGTGGTGCTCCCGCAGTACGAGCTCGTGCCAAAACTGGAATTTGTTTCTTACTACTACCAACTAGTACTAGTAAGGTACACGTGCATTGCACGCATGAGATTCTGGTGGTTTGTGCATTATGCTTCTACATGTGGAGCTTTCTGGATTCTAACATGTGGCAAAATCTGGTGGAATGTAAGCTTAGGCAAGTTTGATTAGCTTAGGCGAGTGTTTGGTTCAAGCCACACCTTAGGCAAGCCACACTAAGGCCCCACATGACATACACACAAAAAAAGTGGCAAGATTCCCTTAGGCTTGCCAACTTGTGGCTCTCATTTTGAAGAACTAATAACTTTGCCTAAGCTTAGTTGTGGCAAAGTTAGTCATGAATTAAGTTGAATCATGGAGTCTTCTAGATTATACATGTGGCAAAATCTGGTGGATGATATCCAACGGCCAGTAGTCCTCGGATTTGCCATCTTTGTACCGTCGGATTGGCTTCATCCAATGACCAACTTTCAAAGTTTTTCACACACTATATAGGGGGTATAGATATAGATGTGCCGGTCCGTTGCAATGGATCCAAAGTATATCTATTTAGTGGAGTGCACTCTAAACACATTATCTATTTATTTTTCTCTAACCTTCCGTAGCCATGCAACCAAGCCACATAAGCTTCATGGGTGCCCCCCACATCATATTATTCATACTACGTTGATTGAAAAAAAGATAAATCACCCAAAACAAGATCTTCCCGTTTTTTGTTCCTCTGATGTTGTGCCGTGCACGTACCTACTAGTTGTATAGTGGTAGTACTAGTAATATAGTATTAGGAGTACAAACTTGGTACTAGTAGGAGTAGTACTAGTACGGAATGCTCCTACTCTATCAACGAGCCCCGTCTGACACCAAATTTCTTGGCTTCCATGCTACAACTAGATCTTCCCCTCGTTTCTGTTTTCGAACCCGGCGGCGGGCGGGGTGTCGGTTTGCTCAACGGCGGTCCCACATGAACGTGAAAATGCTAGGCAACACGCCTTCCCTAAGCTATGTGTCGTGCTGGACGGGCCGTGTTGTACTCCCGATTCCCGGGCGTGTGGGGGTGCGACGCGAACGCGGCAGGCCTTTTCCTTTTACCAGCAATGTGCCCGTGCGTTGCGACGGATCCAAAGTAGTAGAATAGTAGTATTTGTTCACAAACTTGAAAGAAATCACTATTGTTTTGATATACTCCTAATATATTACTCCCTCCGTACCTAAATATTTGTCTTTTTTGAGATTTCAAATGGACTATCACATACGGATTATATAGACATATTCTAGTGTTTCTAGCAAGATGCCCGCGCGTTGCATGAAGTTGATGGAAAAGGTAAGCACAACTTATAAATTGACGGATGGAGTACTAGTTACAGTGATGCATATAATTAAGCAAAGGGATCGCACATGTCGGTATTAACTGGAAAGAGAATGCAACAGCACAATAAGAATTAAGGCCACGATGATGCGATCGCAGCGGTGGTTACAGAAGGCAAGAAGAAAGATGGATCCATGAACTTACGACCTCCTCCTCCTCAACTTAGTGCGCCGGGCCACCGACCGGCGGCTAAGGAGTGGCGGCTTTTGTGGCGAGGTCGAGGTGCTTCTCAGCAAAGGCATCCAAGGCTTCCAGCCGGTTGAGGAAGGCCAACGTCGTAGCATCCTCACTGGCCTTGTAGATACATATGTACACGATTTGCTCGTACACGTGGATGTGTAGGTCGATGAATTCTTGCAGGGCGAGGCGCCTCGCGGCGAGCGCGACCTCCAGGTGGACATTCTTCGTGGCATCGGCGGGCAGTCGCAGGGCCACCAATGCTTGAAAGAGGTTTCGGCTATGGAGGCCGATTAGGGTGGCAGGCAATGAGGAGCCCGGGTGCGCGGGCTGGAGGAGTACGGCGATGTCGTACGCGAGCTTCTTGAGGACGGTGAACTTGTTGCTGGGGGCAACGATCATCTGGTCCAACTGAGAGTCGTAGTTGGCGTCGACGGCAGCCATCCACCAGCCGGTCTCCAACACCGTCTGGAGACGATCCTCGGCGCCATGCCGCAGGCCGGAGTCGTGGACCATCTGGCGCAGCCGCTGGCCGCTCACGCGCATCACCGCCATGGGTCTGGAGTGAGCTCTTTTGCGCTTAGTGTAGGTGCTTAGGCAAATGCTTAGGTGCGTACGATGTGGTAGATGCATTGGAATGGAGGGGCGCCTTTATATGAGGGCAATGAGGGCAAACTGCGTTGCATTCACATCGTGCAGCCTCTTTTCCCGGACCTCCTCCCATTACTTCCCTCATGCATTAATTGAAGGAGGATGCATTGGCCGTTCAACATATCGGGAACCGCTACTCCCTCCCTCGTCTGCATTAAAGCCGTATCGGGAACTGCGCCGCCCGCTGTCAAATCGAATACTCCCTCCGTCTAGGTGAGTATTAAGTCATCTTACGAAAACCAAATAGTAAACACATAGGCGTGGTGCATTAACTCTCACGTTGTTTCTTATTTTTTGACATAAATAGAGGAATCAACCAAGAAGAGATGTGGGGCTTGTATGCTTTTAATGACTTGAGATTATCAAACATGACATGCAGTGGTCAGTTCGTTGCACAAGAACAAATACAACCCACGTCAGCACACACGCATCTTATATAGCATCACATCCAATGGCTATAAAAGATGAATGAGATCAAATTATATCTCATCTAGATGAGTTCTAGCAAAACTGTATTAATAATACTTAGTACTCCTGCACCATGTATCATATATTAGTATCATGTAGTAATTTATTTATTGCCATGTATGACACATAGTACTCAACTCTCTCTCTTTCTTCATTTAATTCTATGACACCTCATCAAAATTGCTAAGGCTAGTACCATTACAACCAGCCTTAGCAAATACTAAACATTAAGTTCTCTCATTTTCCTCTCCACCTTGGTCACCTAGACGGAGGGAGTATACTGCGCGGGCTTTTCCGGCGCGGTAGGCGGGGCTGTTCCGCCTAGTCGGTTCGACAGAGACGCGAGAAGACGAGGGAGTAGGCTGCTGCAAACGTAGGGCTGTGTGATTTGACAGCAAGTTACTGCTGGACAGGTGGGGCCCCGTGATTTGACTTGCCATTATCATTTTAACTGCGGCGCTACGACCGGCGTGAGTCTCCCGATTCCTGACCACCTCCATACAGGTGCCTCTCCCAATGCTCCACCATGTAGTAGAGGCTGGCTCTTGCATGAGAGCCCACTTCTCCACTTTTTCCTTGCCTCTCTTTCCTCCACATATGCAAAAATGCCATGTAAAGCGCACTACTGTACTTACTTGCTCCTACAGGTGCTTAAGCTTGCCACATAGGCGTAAAGTCTGATGTGGCAAGTTAATCAAGAAGAGAGAGACTAGTTTGGTGACCCAAGGAAGAAACGGTGCTAAGCGCGTGTACCTAGGTGAAAAGACAGTTTTGAGTCTATAGCTAATTAAATGAAGCAAACTTAGCAACACCATTTCATTGGAAGAGGTCACTCCTTGGCAAATGCAATAAATACTTGTACTCCCTGTGTCCCATAATATAAGAATGTTTTTGGCACTACACTAGTGTCGAAAACGTTCTTATATTATGGGACGGAGGGAGTACGAAGAAAGAGATAGAGAGAAGTAACAAAAATACACTTATAGCCAACCTTATAGCCAAAACCTTGTTGTAGTATGAGTGACTAAGTGATGACTATGTATGACATGCCAACATCAGATAGCCTAACGCATCGTGTTAAATCTCCAAGGGCGCGACCGCACGAGCGACGCGATGGTCGTGGTAGGCGCGACCACGATATGGGCTGCTGGCAGCCCTTGGATCTGAGATCAAACGGTCGCATGCTAAGTTGCTGAAAATTTGCAGAATAACCCTCCATGATAGGATATTCACCCATAGGTCTAGAATCAGGCCATGCAACCATTCGATCTCAGATCCAAGGGCTCTCGGAAGCCCGTATCATGGGAGAATGGAAAGCCACTACCCTGCCGTTCGCACGCTGGCAGTTCGCTCCTACCCGTCCCCGCACGTCCTTCAATACTACGGCAGTTCGCTCCTATTCGTCCCGTCCATTCACATTACGGCAGTTCCACTAATCCCAACCCTCCTCCCAAATCCATGGCGTCCCAAATCTCCCTGATCGGCGGTGAGTACAAGGTTAGAACCATCACCGGCGATGAGTTCGACGTCATCTACACCCGTTCTTCCGCGATGGTGAAAGGATGCCTTTCTCGCTTCAGACGCATGTTCGAAGACTCAGATGATAAGTGGGTCGCTGGGCTAGATGTTGAGTACACCACAGTCGTGGGACGAGAGAAGGATCTAAAGGACGAAGAGAGGAAGAAGCCCGCCGTGATCCAGGTTTGCGTGCATGACTTATGCTTGGTCTACCACATATGCCATGCCGACTTTGAGTGCCAGGATTTTAAGGACTTCCTCGAGAGCAACCTAGTCAAATTTGTTACTGTAGACTTTGGTAATGACAAAGAAGTCCTGTGTCGGATAGGCCTCGTTATAGGCAACACCTTCGACCTCCAGAAGAATCAGCTGGTGTCCTCTCGTCAGCCTTCAATGCTGACCCTGGCAGGAGCCATGGTTCATCCTTCATACGGTAAACTGGAGAAACCTCCATACACGTTTCATTTTCATGCATGGCAGCGGAATGCACTAGATATAGACCACATCCACTAAGCTGCAATGGATGGCTACCTTTGCTTCAATATCTACAAGGGCTGGATGAAGAGCAACAGCCAAGTGTGTAGTTCAAGCAAAGAAGTATCGGCCAAGAGGAAGAGGGACAAGGACGAAGTCGAGGACGTGGACGAGGACTCCGAGTAAGGTGGCAGTGTCGTTGCTCATGGTGGTTCTAATGCAGTATCTACCGGAATAGTTGCAAAGTTTAATTTCAGGTGTGCTTAATTTAATTTGAGGGGTGTGTTGTGCTGAGCCCCCAGCAGAACTATGTTATGTTTCTTCTTGTTACTTTAACTCTTCAGTACGTACATACTAGTATTTCTTACATTTCATCTTTTAGTTGGTATAGTACTACCACTCGTTTCTTCACATTATATACGTACAATATATATGGCCAACATCATATAGCCAACAGTTTAGTTGTCAAAGAATTTCAGGGTGCTTAGTTTTGTCAAAGAATTCCAGGGTGCTTAGTTTTATTTGAGGGGTGGGTTGTGCACTTGTGCTGGACACCATTATTGTGACAAGCCTTTTTAATAGTACTATATGCATAATTTGGCGACGAGCGCTCTCTATATGTACCACCTTTTTTTTTAATTTCAAGTTTTGCTCCATGGCGCGATCCATCAATACTACTACTGTACAAAAGTGGAGTATATACATTTTTAAAAGGCTAGAGGGCGGGGCAGTCTAGCTCGGTCGGTTTCACGAGAGGTGAGGGCCTTTGTGATTTGACGGCTCATTACTGCTGTTAAATCGAATAGTACTGCGCCGCCCGCTGCACGCCGGGCGCCACCATTAAACCCCTCCGTTAAACCCGCATGCAAACCGAGAATCCTACTCCTGCCACACGTCCGTTCATGAGCGGGCCGGAATTAAACGCAACACCGGCCGAGCTCCTCCCGTCCGCCCTCAGTTTAAACGAGGCCAGACGCCGGCCAAGCTCCTACCGTCCGTCCTCTATTTACACGAGGCCAGACAGACAGCGGGCAAGAATCGCACCCCTCCGCCGCTCCCCCATCTCCTCCTTCACCATTTTCTCCACTCTTCTGATGGCTTCCAATGAGCCGTTCTCCGGCATATTACCCGGCTGGCTGGCCAGCCGAGCCCTCCGGATACGGGCGAGGCCGCTCGGTGCTTCACCAACCTCGCTTGGCCCGACGGAGCCAGTTGCCGCCCCAAGCAGGCGCGTGGTTCAGCAACTCGCCGCTCCAGTTCAGCTCGATGAGGAGTGGCGAGTTGCTCCACGCCGGCACGGCGGCTAGCACGCCGGTACGGGCGCCGTCCCTGCCGCGTCGTACCGCGCCACCAGTGTTTGCGGTGGCCGCGCCTCCCGTGTCTGTGGGCGCGCCTCCCGTGCCTGCGGCAGCGCCATGCAGGTAGAGACAGAAGCCGGGTGCGTGGAGAGCGACGAGTCGGTGGCTAGTTTCTCTGTGTCCGCCGCCATCATCGAGGAGAAGTAGAACACAGGAGGCCGCCGCCACTTGGGACCCATGAAGGCCACCGCCGAGGCGACGACCGCGGATTCAGGTGGTTTCTTTGCTGCTTCGTCTCTTCCGAGGACCTTCGTCGACCCCGCAAGTGTCTGACGGACATGAGGAAGACAAAGGGATCCGCAGGCGGCCATTTAGAACTAAAATAAGTCTAGATACATCCATTTCTAGGACAAGTATTTCCGAACGGAGGGACTATTAATTATACAGGAGAGCCGGATTGGCACCTCTTAGTTCATGTAAATGTAATGAAATTCATCATGTTTATATGAAGATCCGGCTTTTTTATACGAAATCCTTCATGCTTATATGAAATCAGTCCGTGTTTGCACGAATTTCATCTGGTTGGTTAGAGTTGTAAAAATGTATGCCGCTGGCGTTTGATGTCGTCCTCCGCTTAAGGAAGCGGGAGGAAATTTGCCGGCTGCCATTGGAGATGCTCTTTATGCTGGAAATAATAGAGTGACAACCAATCCATTTGAGTTAATTGCGTGTATGATTGTCCCTCTATAAAAAGTTAATTGCATGTACAGTGTACACGTGACTTGCAGGGTGGCTACAGCTTCGTACAGAAAGTTAAAAAGAAACAAGTCCATCCTTAATCTTGTATTCTAAGTACTCTGTGGGTTCCACTGTCAGTACAGTAGCGAAAGAAGTATATATTAAATAAGTAGAGTAATATATAATATAAAAATATAAAGTTAAAAGACAGAATTCGAACTCATGTCATCGCGTTGCGAGCATCCGACGCTAACCAGCCCAGGACATTTTTGTTGTAGACCATGCTGGAAATATATCTCCATGTCTACTCTTATATATACTCCATTCGTTCCTAAATATTTGTCTTTTTCAGATTTCAAATGGACTACCACATACGGATGTGTATGTAGACATATTTTAGAGTGTAGATTCACTCATTTTGCTCCGTATGTCTTTTCAGGAAGGGGTTAGATTTGTCCTTGATTTATTTAAGAGGTATCCAGATGGCACTGCACCGCCAAGAAAAGAGGGTAACATCAAAATTATGGACTACTTTTTGAGTATGTTGGTAAGGTCCGGTCATAGTCACTTGTTGAAATCTCTAAAAAGACAAATACTCCCTCCGTCCGGAAATACTTGTCATCAAAATGGATAAAAGGAAATGTATCTAGACGTATTTTAGTTTTAGATACATCTCTTTTTATCCATTTTGATGACAAGTATTTTCGGACGGAGGGAGTAGAAAACAGAGTTGGTGATGATGGTGTGCGTGCCATCCTGCAATATAGGCCGTCGGATTTGTATCTAACGGATAGGAAAGAAACTATGGCAATTTTGCAAAAATATACCCACACGTCTCTCCACGTTCGCAAATAAGGCCTTCCCTCGTTCAACCTTTTCTCTCACAAGATAAACTACTCATACAAATGCATCTTGATGTTCTGTGCAACGCACGGGCAGCTAGCTAATTTCTTTTAAAATAGTTGCTGCGATAATTGGGTTGAAGTGATATATTTTATGTCTGCCCCGAATGATTTCAGATTCACTAGTAGTAACAAAGAAAAGGTTGCCTTGTTAATTATCAGAAAACAGGGTGAAAACTATCACATGAGGCCGGTAAAAACAAGGCACACTGGGTTCAGCGTCATCGTCACTACAGCTGTGCGCGCGTGAGAAGTCTACATATCGAGGGGGCTACCGAGCGAGGCACCGAGACACAATGTTTGAGAGAGAAACCAATTGACAGATTATGATCAGATCGAGTTGTCACCCTTCTGCTGTCATTGTTGGGGGGGGGGAGGGAGAGAAAGACGTATCGAGAGTGTGCACGGTAGGCACAGAGGCACAACTAGCGAGTGTGTGTGTGTGTGTATGTGTGTGTGTTTGAAAGAGGAGTAGATAGATTATTATCAAGATCGATGTGCCACCCTACTCCTTCGGTGCCGGGTAGTGTGTGTGTATGTTTGAGAGAGAAGCCAGTCGATAGATTAGTATCAAGATCGAGGTGTCACCCTACTCCTTCGGTGTTGGGAAGTGTGGGTGTGTGTGGGGGGGGGGCAGTGACGCTCACATATCTCTACTCTTATAAAAAAACAGAGTTGGTGATGATGGTGTTCCTGCCATCCTGCAATATAGGCCATCCGATTTATATCCGACGGACAGGAAGGAAACTATGGCAATTTTGCAAAAAGATACCCACACCCCTCTCCGCATTTGTAAATAAGGCATTCCCTCATTCATCCTTTTCTCCCACAAGATAAACTTCTCATACAAATGCATCTTGATGTTCCGTGCAACGCATGGGCATCTTGCTAGTAGGGAGAAGGAGTTTGTGTGACACATATCTAGCTATATTAAGGGATAGGTAGATAGCATATGTGTGAGAGACATTATTATACTTTGAGACATTAGTGGCTGTGGGTGGGCGGAATTAAAGGGGTGGGCATGTTAGACATAGAGAGCGTGTGTGTTTCTGTGTGACAGACTTGTAGGACGGGGTAGAAAGATGAATTTAACCCTGACGGAGGGAGAGAAATACACGAAGTGCGCGTGTGTGATTCCGATGCCCACAAGGAAATGAGATATGTATGCGTGTGAGAGAGATTGCACAATTCATTCACGTATCACTATCTAGCGATCGTGGACGTGCATCGCTTGAACATAAGTCAATATCTACTTTGTATCGTGGCCAAAGGTACAATATCGATTCAATGCTATAAAGATTGGACACTCACATATCATATTTTTTCTATTTAAATAAACCTTTTCAGTTGTGCATGCCAAAGTTACAGTGATCTTTCTTCAAACAACCAATGTAGCTATCATGTATATGCACCATTGTTACTCTTGCATTCAAATTCATTAGTCTTGGATGATTTAAGTTTCTATTTTGAAGTAATATATGTAATATTCATATATGAATTCAACGGGTACGCAATTTATGAAATGGAGGCTATGTAAGCATATGAGGTAACACTTTTAAGTAGCTGACTACAATATCCATTTCTTTTTGTGCGCCTCTACACTAACACGTCAATGCATTATGTTTAAAGTAAATAACCAATGGCACTAAATTATCTATTTACACGAGAAATACATAGGCTGAGCGTTTGATCCCTTTTTTTGTGAACGCGCCACTACACCCGTACGATTGGCCGCGCCCGTGTGAACGTCCAAGTTATCGGCGCATCATCCCGAGTTATTGTCTTTTTTTCTGGGGTGAACTTCACACCAGTTATTAACTGCTGACGCGTGCCCCGTGTACACAGTCTAGCATGACCTTCCTGCTAGCACGGTCCAAAATTAGTTGAAACTAGATACGAACGATCCCGCGGGCGGCAAAATCTCCCGCCTCCTTCTAAAATTTCCGCCACCTTAGTCTTTAGCATGCGAAATCCCCCTTTTGTCCTTGGTGCACGGAGACCAACAGTTACAATACCGCCCTCATCTACATGATAGGTCGGGGCTGCTTTGGTTTCTTCCGGTTCCCCCACTACACGGCACCCCCATTTCCTCTCCCCTCCCGCAAAAACGACTAGCTCCACAACACCAGAGCATCTTACATCACGCCGTCCGTACTTCATCGCCCTTTCTCCCCTCCCCTCTCGAAACCCTAGACTGCTCATCCACCGGCGTACCATAGCCCATTCACTGCCATCGGCGTCCACCTCGCCGGATCTGCTTCTGCGGCCGCATCTACCCCTCCCACCTCCCCTAGAAACAAGTAGACTGCTCATCCACCACTGTACCACAGCCCATTCAGTGCCGGCCTTGTCCACGGCGCCGGATCTGCTTCGCCGGTACTCTCGTCAACCGCCGCGCATCTGCAGCGGCTCATTCGTACTCCCCACCGGAGACGCTTCGTCCACACCCCCCGGAGCCGCCCCACCGACGCCCCCGTCGACGGCCTCTGATCCTCTTCGCCGACACCTTCCTCAACCCTACCAGAGCCGCTTCGCCGACACCTTCCTCAACCCTACCGGAGCCGCTTCGCCGACACCATCGTCAACCCTACCGGAGCAGCTTCGCCTATACCATTCTCAACCCTACCGGGGCCGCTTTGCCAACTCACAAGTCCACGGCCTCAGATCCGCTTCATCGCACCCTCATCCAACCTACCGGAGCAGCTTCTGACGCCCCGTCCACGGCCACAGATCCGCATCATCGACACCACCCTTAACCCAACCACCAGAGCAGCTTCTGATGCCCCGTCCACGGCCGCAGATCCGCATCGTCGACACCATCCTTAACCCAACCACCGGAGCAGCTTCTGACGCCCCGTCCACGGCCGCAGATCCGCGTCGTCGACACCATCCTTAACCCAACCACCGGAGCAGCTTCACCTACGCCCTCGTCCACGGCCACAGATCCGCTTCGCCCACACCGTAGTCCACCATACCGGAGCCGCTCCACAAACACCCTACTCGACGGTTCTAGATCTCCTTACCGGACCCCGACAGCCAGCGCAGCGTCATCACCCTCGACGTTTCTAACCTGATTCCCACCATCTGGAGAGATGCCAAGCACCCGCCACGGCCTAGGTACTTGTCACCTTTAAACTCGTCCAGCATCACCTGCCCGATGTACTTCAAATATACTAACCGGTCGCTGTTACCTGTTATGCAGCTGGAAAAAACTACAAGGACGATGTTTCTTCTGGATCTAACAGCTTGGCCAACCAAGATCCTAGACTGAGGCATTGCTATGATCTTGTAAGCGCGTCTCTCTCTCTTGTATTGTTCGGTGCCTGCCAGCGTGCTTTGCTAGGATTTTCGACCAGTAATCCCTTTGTGCAGACAATGATTTCTACTACTGGCTGCTAAATTAGATATGTAGATGTCATACATAATACTACCTCGTACCTCCGTTCCTAAATATAAGTCTTTCTAGAGATTCCACTATAGGCTACATACGGAGCAAAATGAGTGAATCTAGACTCGAAAATGCATCTATATACATCTGTATGTGGTCCATACTGGAATCTCTACAAAGACATATATTTAGGAACAGGGGCAGTACATTACACAAAATCATAGGTGGCATGTAGGAATTCCAGTGCACTATATTAGGCTCCCTTAGAGTGCCTGCGAGTCCAGCATACAGAGTCATGGCTAGTTTATGGTACGCACACAATCGTTAATTGGTGGTTTAAATATGCGCAAGGGATATGCAATGTAGTATCATGAAGAGATGTCTGAAATTAGCCGTGTCAACTTGCAGATAGGGCTACACAATGAAAAAGTACAAGATGTATGTGGCAATTTCATGGAACATCGCAAAAAAAAGGAGAGGCAGCGGTGAGCCTATACAGTGTGCTATGGTACGTCACTCCTCCATTGCAATCATCGTGACATGTTCTTTGTATGCCAGTTCTATTAGCCAAGTTTCTTAGGGACAGTTATTACGATTTATCCTAAGAAAATAAGCACCTGTGAATATAAGCTCCATGTAATAAGCCAACCAGTTCTTTTCATTGCGTTTTCAGCTTATCTTTGGTATGATCAGTGGAAAGTCTAGATTGCATTATATTTTTTTCATTTTGCTGCCCATATGGAAATTAATTTGACTTGCAAACATCAAAAATTGAACCCAGTGCAGTAATTAATATGATAGGAAAACAGACCATCACTATTTGCTCAAAATGCAAATACAAAGATACCATCTACTTGGCACAATCTAATTTGGTCAATGTTTTCCATAGAGATCCCATTGCCTAATTTAAACGAAGAACGCATGACCCACATTTAAATGAAGAACAATTATTTATTGAAATTCGATGGTCCAAGTGGCTGGTTATTATCGTATAGCAGCACCACCTGAAAGCATCATATAGCAGCAACAACAGCTCATAGCAACTCATCGTACAGCAGCAGCAGTCTGTAATTCATCATATACCATCAGCAACTCATAGCAATTCATCATATAGCAGCAGCAGGAGCAGCTCATAGCAATTGATCATATAGCAGCAGCATGAGCACCTCATAGCAATTCATCATATAGTAGCAGCAGGAGCAGCTTGTAGCAACTCATCATATAGCAGCAGCAGCTCATAGCAATTCATCATATAGCAGCAGCAGCAGCTCATAGCAACTCATCATACAGCAGCAGCAGCTCATAGTAATTCATCATATAGCAGCAGCAGGAGCAGCTCATAGCAATGCATCATATAGCAGCAGCAGAAGCAGCTCATAGCAATTCATCGTATAGTGGATCAGAATGAAAATTTGGCAAAAAATCAGAGGAGATCCTCACCTTGTTGGATGAGCTCATCCTTCAACAGCACCTCAAGGCCATGGCCTGGGAGGAGGGGAGGGGGAATAAGGTGCCTTCTGCCGCAGTGTGGCATCAGCCGTAGTTGTGCAACGCCCGTCGGAGTAGTGCGTTGGACGAACCACAATGGAGCAGCTGCTGGAGACCATGAGAATGAGGGGCGGCGCCAGAGGGAGGAGCAGCCAGGGAGATTTGCCCCTACCCGCCGGCCATGTAGCCTAGCTGGACATAGCATCGTCGAGGACCAGGCCAGATGGGACCAGTGGCGACGGCTCGCTGGAGGAACCCTAGTGCTGCAGGCAGGGGATCGAGGTAGAGGGAAAGGGGAGAGGAGATGCAAGCGGGCAGGGCAATGAATGCTTGCGTGTTTGTTTTTACTTGAGGGTCAGGTGTGACACGGGCGTCAGCAGTTGCATTTTGAGGGTAATATAGGTAGACAACAGAGTCATTTCACTATTCCCCTTCCCTTCAATTTTTAGTGAGGTTCTACCCGAAACACCCCCCTCCAAAGCGAAATTAGTTAAGCCCAAGCCCATAACTCAAAAATGACTTCTTTACATCTTTTATGGCTTATTTTGACAATATGCCCTGAAAAGGCGGAATCGAGCTGGCCCTTAACCTGCAATTCAATTGTGCATGCAATGATGAATCACTCCTGCCTGCTATCTGTACATTTAGGCATCATCATACATGGCATAACCTAATACATGTGCATTCCATTGTAGCATCTGGAATATGCAATGTTTATGTTAGTTCATACGTTGCACATGATGTTTAAATGCCCCTTAAATCTGGTCAGTAAAGTGATGGTCTTTAAGTCTCCTTCTTTGCTTCTTTTCTTGATATGTAAGATTTGCTCACACATCTGTTCAATTGCTTGTTTGCATCAGCCAGCCATACTAGGACTGTTTGCTTTGATTACTTGCTGTTCTTGACCTAACACTCTAACAGAGCTTGTCAACGATTTAAACACTAAGGGCTGCTCTGGTGGGGCCTTGTCTAACTCATAGGTGGCATAAAGGTTTGGCTGTACACTACAGTAGGCTCTCCAAGAGTACCTGGAGATCCAGTTCGAAGGTATGCCTAGTTTTTACATAGTGCAGACATAGTAAATGCTCATTTCATTCTGTGCAAGTGCAAGAGATGCGGCATGTTTCATTATGTGGTGTTGTTTTGTTATAATCTCATCCTTTTGTGTTCACAGACTGGAAAGTATGCATATTTATCTTCCAAGGAGACGAGTAACTAGTTTGTGTCACCTTGCAGAGGGGGTGCAATGAAGATAAGATTGAGGATTTCCAAGTACAAGATGTTAGGAAGGAGCCTTGCAAGAGAAGTAGGAGCTGCGCTGAGCCTCTTCAACCTACTAAGGTAAGTCACTGTATGCAACTCAACAGTTTAATTCCTTGTTTGTTTCAGGCATAGTTAATTTTCTCTTTTCAATTGCTTTATTTGTCCTCAGTTAATGAGATGCCCAAATAATCATGCCTGATGTTCAGTACTTGTATCACTATTAGTTGACATAATTAAAGGCCTTACCATTTAATTACTCTGCCGAAGTGTGCCTGAAGCTTTGAAGTCTATTAACCAACTATTATTGCATGAGGCTCACAATCTAGTTTATACTACGTTAATGATTGCATAGTTTTGCCTGCTGTAGTATGTTTGTATGAAACCCTCTGCTTTTCATTATGCTCCCTAAGACTTTAATTGAGGCACAGAATGGCCAACTGCTTGCTTACTTATACGCAACGTGCTGTCTAAATTTGTAACTTGTCTGTGTTTTCGATTGGGCCCCAACATCATGCTCCTCTGGTGAGCTAAGAGGGATTTCTGTATGCAGGCTGCACAGACTATCTTTTTTATAATTTTTAAAATATCACCTGCTTATGCTTCATGACGTGTAACATTTTTTTTGAAAGTGACGTGTAACATTATTGTTAGTCCTGTTTTGCCATGTAGTACAAAATAGTGTCTTGTTCGCTTCACTGTTGTAACTATATTTTTGCCCTAGTCATGTGTACTTACAGAAACATTTCAGGATGAAGTGACATCAACACAAAGATCTGCGAGCAGTGCGGTATGGCCGTTACCGAATGATTATGGATTGGAATTGGAATGTGCTGATGTTCTCGAGCATCAACTAGAGGTGGCAAGACAACGTGTACATGATTGTCAACGTATAATCAACAAGTTGAGACTGGACATGCAGGAGTCAAAAAAATGAAACAAGACACTGAGGTAACCATGAAGGAATTGGAGATTTTGCAGACTGAAATTTGTGCTATCTGAATCCGGCCGATCCTATTTTTTGAAGAGATTATAGTTCAAATGGAGTTAAGTTGATGCGCGTCCATGATGTATGAGCTGTATTTGCCCAGTGTATGTAATTTGCTATTTGTGTATGCTTTCTTATCAACTGTGCCGAACCATAATGCCCAGTGGGTATAATCGGCTGTAATTTCTTATTGTATAGTGTAGGATTATTCTACCTTTCTATGCCTTGATCTCTTTGTTGTATAGTGTATGCTTTTTAGAGGTGATAGTATTGAGTAGGATAATTCTTTGAATATGATATATCGTTCAAACGGGGCCCAACTCGCCCGACCATGGCCCTTCACGGGCCGTCGGATCCATGGGCCTTCTACGTCTCGTAGGATCCATGGGCCTTCTACGTCTCGTAGGATCCATGGGCCTTCTACGTCTCGTAGGACCCATGGGCCTTCTATGTCTCGTAGGATCCATGGGCCGCCCACTCATTTATGGGTATTGTACGGGCCTTTAATGGGCTATAGACGGGCCTTTAATGGAAATCGTACGTTTTATGGGCTGACCATAACGGGCCGTTAATAGGCCGTATTTGATGATGCTATGAAAATGGCCCAACAGACTAACGGTCCACAAACGGGCCGACTGTAACGACGGGCTAAATTTGGCCCACAAGCAGAAAATGACAGTAACTGGCCGTAAGTAACCGAATGCTGCAAGTGAGCCCAAGAATAAATGGGCACTCAGAAGGCCGAAAGTTAACTTGGGCTGGAAACGGCCCAACGGAATAACAGGCCGTTAATGGGTATAAAGTGATACACTGTTCATTACGGGCCAGTTTCATCACGGGCCGTTAATGGGTGTAAAGTAATACACTGTTCATTACGGGCCAGTTTCAGCACGAGCCGCTAATGGGCCAAGAGTTCCAAAGGGCCTCATATGGGCCGAAAGACGTCGTGGGCTATACATGGGCCAGAAGTGAAAACGGACTGGAATCATATTGGATGGCCCAGATGACGCTACTGGGCCTAATTCGGATAGGGCGTAACGGGCCTTGGGTTAGCGGGCTGTAAATGGGCTATATGCGAACATGCCGTTAACAGGCTTTCCATGGGCCGGCCCGCCAACTTTTGACCAAGTCAAACGGGCCGGCCTTTTCACAGGAATGGGCCACTATTGGGCCGTGCCACGTGTCGACGTATCATAGGCGCCTTCTGTCCAGTGAGTGGATGACATCTGTCCCAACGATGAGCCGACACGTGTTTCCTCTAGCCAATGATGATTTTACACGTAGAAAATCCCCATTGGTCGGGGCTGTTAACGGGTTATCGGATCCAAAACCCGACCCGATAGCTTAACGGCGTTCCGTTACGGTGGATGCCACGTGTCGGTCACCCTTGACGAAAGCACTTCTGTGACACGCGATTTATCGTCATGGAAGCGGACACTTCCGTGATGATAATTTTGGTAATGTCATGGAACACTTCTACGACAGCACATGTATGACTATCTTGATTCTGTCATAAATTTGTCATGGATGTACATGCATGACAAAAAACGCGACCTACTATGACAAACACGTATCATCACGGAAGTGTATTTTTCTTGTAGTGCTCATGGCCGAGGATCTTCGGTTGGCGGAGGAGCGGCATAAGCAGAAGGTGGCTATCAACCTCGGGCAACACCAACGCGAGCTTGATAACGCGAAGGCCGAGGCTTCCCTCGCAGACTCGCGCGAGGCCTGCTCCCGAGCTCAGGAAGAGGCCTGGAAGCCGATCGCCGTCGTGAGGCCGCGGAGAAGCGTGCATGGGAGCTCCAAGCCTGGAGCGCCTCCTTGGAGCAGCAAGTGGAGGCGCGCAGAGCCGCCCTCTCATCGTTGAGGGGGACGCCTGCCGAAGAGGAAGAGATCCGGAAGTGTGAGGAGGCATTGGCGCTGGAAGCCGTGGAGCGTAGCCTTGAGCTTGAGCGACTGGAGACGAGGGAGCGTCAGGTTGCCCAAGCGGAGGATGCTGTTGGCGCGCGCGAGGCTAGGGCCCAGGAGGAGGTCAATCGCCGGGTGGCCGAGGCTCGCGCGGATCTTGGGGGTAGGTATGACTTGAAGCTGAAGCGCGTTGAAGACGAGGCTGCGGGCAGGACTGCCGCCCTCAAGTCTAAGTTGGCTGAGGCGGAGCGGCGAGAGAAGGCCGCCGCAGCCGCCCTGGACTCGGTGCAGGCTGAACTAGCTTCCGCCCGCGCCGAGCTGCTCCCTCTTCAGCAGCGGGTTATCGACGCCAAGGCCATTGCGCGGCAGAACAGGGAGGAAGTGCTTCAGCGGTGAACATTGGAGCGCGTGCATGCCCCATGCTCCAGGGCCTCAGGAACAGGACCAACACCACGCTGGGCCACATCTATGACGAGAATGCCCCTCATCCCCACGCGGACGACTACGCCAGTCACCTTCGCTTCTTCACCGAGGTGGTGACGCGCCTGGAGAACTGTTCCGAGAGGGCTCGCCAGCTCGTCGAGGAGAGGAGTCGCAGCTTGCTCGGGCGCGCATTCTCCCGCGTCTTCAGCCATCTCAAGAACACCTACCAGGACTTTGACTTTGACGCCGCCATCGCTCCAGTTCCGGAGGCCATCCGGGGCGACCTGGCGCGGTGGGTGGAGGACAATGTGGACGTGCTGGTCAGGGCCTTCGCTTCCAAAGACGACGCGGTGGTGGTCGCGGCTGACGAGGGTGACGTGGTTGACGACGGTGATGGTGGCGCCGTCGAAGGTGATGATGATGCTGGCGGAGGTGATGACGATGCCAGCGATGCGTACGAAGGCGACGCGGCGAGCAACATGTCCGACTGATTCCCGCATTTCCCAGCTGTTTGTCCTGCACGCAGAGGCTCGGGCATGGCCCTAAAGGTTGTAAGAGCATTTTTGGAGGGGAAGCCCCTCATGTAAATATATTACCGCCTCTATCTTTTTAGGCCGAGTAGAATATGTGTCTTCATGAACTCACGTATCCTGGGGTAAGTTTGTTGTTGTCGCGGTTTACCTAAGCCTAGATGAGCCTCGCACCGGTTCGGGAGGTTGCGCGTCTCGGGAAGCTCCTGAGAAGCCTGTCAACACGCCAGAGGGGGCCGCGTGATGAGCAAGTGCTAGCCGTGGCGTGTCATGTGCGTGGTGCATGTGCGCCGTGCCTAGCCCCGCTCGCGAGGAGCTCGTGAGGGGGAAGCGACATGCGCGAACTCCATATTAAGGCAAGAACCAGATAGCAAGGAATCGTTTGAACGAGAAAAGGCACCCCCCGCATGCATCAACGAAAATTCAACTTCAACTTAAATCCAAATCCAGAAGGCAAGGCTACAGAAAAGAGATCCAAAGCAAATGGCCGCGTCCGGCGCCTAGTCTAGTCTTCTTGTCTTCGAATCTTCTCACCGGCGCGGAGCTAAGTGCTGCCACTAGGACGTGGGAGGGAGCCCCCGAGGCCCGAGGGCGGCACTCCTGAGGCTCCGGGGCGTGTACAGCCCCACTCATTATTACGTGAGAGTGTCACGAGCGGAGACCTTCACAGGCGTGAGCCTTACTTCATATCGCCAGACGAGGGCCCCGCCTTGCGCCACCCTCTACCACCATTGGGACGACCAGAAACCAGGACGACACCAAAGGGGGCAAAGGAGACGCCAGCGGCGCCCTCGGGTCCTCTGACGGGGGAGGGCTCGCCGGCGCCTCCCCGGCAAAGGGCCTACCTCCGGGTAACGCCTTGCTCCGTGCGACGCGGGGAGGGGCCTTGCTCCTGGCTCCTCCCGCGCAGCCCCCAGTGGGTCTCTCCTGGTGGGGCGGATATCGCCGTGCCGGAACCGTCGTCTGGTCCCGTGACCTGATTCACTTGCGACTCATGGTTAGCGTAAGCTTGCCCCTGGGAGATTAGTGTTACCCTGTATCTGTTGTCGACGGCGCGGTTGGTGGGGCTCTCTGGCGGCTCCTGGAAGGCCTCAGCTCCTAACGCCTCCTCCTCCCAACCTGGTCCGAGGAATGAGCTGGGGTCGTCCTCCGGCGTGTACTCCTAGTCCATCATGCGGGGCACGTAGGCCTCCGAGGCTGCTGCCCCGAAGACCTCGCCGAAGTGCCCCATGCTCCATGTCGCCCGTCCCGTCACGTCGTCCTGAGGATGGTAGGGCAGTGCTCCGATGGGGCCGTGTGCGGCAACGATCGTGCCCGCACCCATCTGGGGGTGGTGCGGGCGCGACAGGGCGCCCTCCACCGGAGATTGCGTTGATGTCGACGAGGCCCCCGGGCGCACTCGGGAGCACGCGGGCGCGGCGAGGCCCGCCGTGGGATCCGGCCACTGCCTGAGGCATGAGCTGGTAGCAGAAGGGCGACGCTCTCGTGGCCGCTGCATCCAGTAGCTCAGTGACGCGTTCCAGCAATGCGTCCCGGCCGCTCTCCATCAGTCGGCACCGCAGCAGCTCCCGCGCCACCGTGAGTGCAGCCCGCATGTTCGCCTGCTCCCGCTGGGTGTGTGGCGCCATTGCCGCGGCGTGGCTTGCGGCCCTTGCAGCAGCCCGCGCCTGTCGTGGAGTAAGGGCGGACGACGCCTGGCCGTGCCGCCCGCGCCCAACAGTGTTAGGTGGCGCTCGTACCGCCTAGAGCGCGGGGTCGAGATTTTCTTGGGCAGGTGGCGCCGCCCGGGGTGGCCAGGCTGCCCAGCGGTCGGTGTCGGTCCTTGGGTCGCCAGACATCGGAACCGCGGAGCGTCGGTGGATCAACTAGCGGGGAAGAGGCTCCGGCGCACCCGTACCTAGCGCGCCAAATGTCGGATCTCGGGTTCCGGCAAAACCCTTAAGGTTCGAACTCTGGGGTGCGCTCGAAGATCTCTCCCTCACAGATCACGCCCTCAGACGCTTCGCGATCTCTAGGCTAGCTCAACGAACTCACAACACAAGGGACACAAGATTTATACTGGTTCGGGGGACCGTTGTGGTGTAATACCCTACTCCAGTGTGGTGGTGGTGGATTGCCTCTCGGGCTGAGGATGAACAGTACAAGGGGAAGAACAGCCTCCTGAGACGAGGTGTTTTTGTGCTCGGTGAACTTGTGTGGGTGAGGATTCGATCCCCTCCTACTGTGGTGGCTAGTCCTATTTATAAAGGTCCTGGTCCTCTTCCCAAATATTGAGCGGGAAGGGATCCCACAACAGCCAATTTGAAAGGGGACAACTAGTACAAGCTATCCTGACAAAAGCAGTCTTCGCCTGCAAAAGACTCTGGTGGTGACGCCGCCTTGGGCTCCATGGTGACCTCCGTCTTGCCGTCCTGCTGGTCTTGGTCTCGTTGCACCGATATGGAAAAGTTCGCTTGACGCCTCGGTACTCCTCGCCTGCGCTTGCCTCCTTAGCATCAAAGAGGAAACAAGGACACTGTGCGCGCTGGCGCCCGCCTGACCTTGGTCGTCATGGCTCACGTCACGAGAGCCTCGCGAAGTTTGCCTTGCCTTGATCTCTCCGCCCCTCGCGAGCCATCCTGGTGAGGCCGCTCCCGAGGAGGTCTTGTGTCGTCCGCCTCGCGAGGCTTGTCCCCTCACGAGGGTCTTGAAAGCTTGTTGGTCAAGATGGGTCGTACGGGCCCGCTCACAGAGCCACGCCGTGGGCCACAGGCAGACAAGTCTAGGACCCCCATTCCAAGAACGCCGACACAAAGTGAGTACACCTCGAGAGGGTCCTCGCCGGGCCTGGCGAAGTAGACGGAGTTGCCGCTGATCGAAGGGAGATCCCTGGAAGAGACGGACAAGCACCGGTCGCGGCTGATGAACAGCGCCCGGTCGCCGAGGCTGGTCACCCGCATGAGCTCCCGGCGGTGGAGATCCACCTTGAAGAGCGTGCTCGTCACGGGGCCGAAACTGTCGGGGACAACCCTGTGCACGACGGCGACATGCATGGCTCCCATGGACTCCACAAGGTAGCAGAGGCAACTCTCAGGGTGACCAAGCTCTTTTGGCACCTCGGCGATCACCGGATTGGCATGCGGAGCATGATGAACTGGATACACCTGCAGCAGCTGCCTCCCGACTCGCGTCACGCCGTAGAGCCCGCCATTGAACGACAGAGTGTTGGAGAACTGGATATCGGTGTGGATGTTCTTCCAGCCCTTGTCACCGGGCTGAGCGTAGATCACCAGGGGGTGTTGGGGAACCAGACTACGATGGCAATGGAGCTGGGGCCAGCGACGCACACGGTGGCGTTCATCCAGACGAACGAGTCCATGGCCATGGTGAACGACTCCTGCTTCCTGAGCACGCAGTGGAAGAAGGTGGCGAGGTGGGGCAGGTCGACTATGACGCGGGTGAAGGGGTGGACGACGCGGATGACGGCGGCGCGGGTGTCGAGCACGTTGAGGAGTCCGTCAGTGAAGCCGACGATCCGGTGCCGCCGGAGCCCCGGCAGGGGGAGCCTGCGGACCCTGCTGGTGGCCGTGTGGAAGAAGGTGATCGCGGCGTCCTCGACCAGGCGGACGCCGTTGCCGTCGCAGAGCGCGACCTAGCCGCGCGGGTGGAAGCGGCGGTCGGCCAGCGTGGTGTCCCGCGGGTTGGCCGTCGACGCGCGCCAGTGCGAGCACACGAGGCGGAACCGCATGTACTCCGTCACGTCCTCGGCCAGCAGCCGCTCGGCGATGAGGCTGGTGATGTCGGGGCTGAGCGACGTCCAGTCCGGCGCCTCAGTCTCCGCCGTCGCCCGACGCTTACGAGGGAACGCGTCGGCATCTCCGTAGGCCCTGCGCTTGCCTCCCAATAACGGCGCCCCCATACCCTTTCTTTCTTGGCCCTGTGCGCCGCCCCTCAGTCCACACTCTGCCGGCGGCCGGAAAAAAGAGAAAGAGAGAGTCCTAGATCTCGCGAGAGCTAATGGATTACCTCGCCCCGGCCACGGGTGCCCCCATGCCACCCTGGAAATATATAGGTCCTGTTTGGATCCATGGGTTAGAGTTAGTTTGGGTTAGTTTGAACTCAACTAACCAAAAATATCCAAACAGGAGGGTTAGTTTCGGTTAGATGCATCTAACCCATCCAAAAATCTAACCCGCCCAAAAGATGCTTATTTGGGTTAGTTCTTGGGAGGCAAGCGGTAGGAATTTATTTGTATGTACTGCTGCAGGTGAGAGGCTGAGAATAAGAATGGATGTTCTACTAAAATGATACAGGTTTTGTGCATTCCAGCAACAATGTTAGTACTTGAAGAAAAAATGTAATAAGTTGAGGGTTACATTCCTTTGTTTTGATTCTCTGTCCTCCCTTCTCCTTTCCAAAAGAAAGTGGATCTCGTCATCTCTGACAATTTGAAAAGTAGGTATCAGTCTGAATTTAGATGCAATTTTGTACAGTGGTCCAAATCAAGCAATATGCAGTAACAAACACAAAGAAATATGAAGAAATCGAATTACGTCGAGTTAATAATCTGCACACATAAGCACTAAAGCAGAGTTTGCGTGTAGGAAACACTATGTAAGAAAATAAAAGGTATATTAGATGGGAAAAACTATTTTCCAATCGACTGTCTGTTTGCAACAGATCCGAACGACCCCATCATCGTTCGATCCGAATTTTACGGTCGCTAACACGCACCGTTACAATCAGTTCTTTTTCATCAAGTAGAAAAAGAATGACTGTTGTGTGGAAACGGAATTAAAAAGCTTGGTAGGGGATTCAAACTCTGGTTGCCAAGCATACATCAAAGAGGAACAACCAACCCAGCCAGCGTCAATCGTTGTACACTTAAAAGAAATAAAGTATTTGACCCTTTTTTTATTACAACAATGGATAAAAAAGCCTTATATCTTCTGATTTTTGCACTAGTGCATCATTGGCATCATGTTGCTGACTACAGGGAAGAGGCATACCGTCTTTGTACATACGTATTTATAGGTCATGTTTACATTGATTTTTAATCTTCTTTTTTAAGAAACAAAGTGTTTGAAATTGGGATTGAACTCCGATAATTTATGTAGCGCCTATCTCATAATTTACATATAAACACCGTGGTAGTTTTGACCCAGGGAAAATGTTATTGAATTATACTATGTTATTTTTTGTAAATAACATGCTAATTTCCGAAACACGGACCTAATAACTTAATCCGGGCCTAGAAACTATTGACCGGGGAATTCTTTTTGTTGAAACATACTCCCCGTAACTTTTATGTAAATAACGCGGTAATTCACACACCACAGACCCGGTAACTAGGATACAAACACAGTGATAACTTCGACGCGGGAAAAATGTTATCGACCCCTATTAAAAAAGATATCTCAGTAATTTATGTGTAAATAACGTGGTATTTTACACAACACGTACCTGATAACTTGCATGGAACACTGTGGTTACATTGACCAAATTTTTTTATTGAACTTACACCTGATAATTTTTGTATAACGAAAAAGCTAACTTCCGATAACTTTGCCCCTTGAAAAAAATGTTGAAAATATACTCTGATAACTTATGTGTAAATAACATGGTAATATAGGCCCCCGGACCTGATAACTTTGATCCGTGGAATTTTTTTGTTAAAAACATACTACCGATAACCTTTTTGTAAATAGCATGATAATATACACTCCCGGACTTGATAAATAAGGTACAAACACCACGATAACTTTGACCCGTGAAAAAAAGCTGTTGAAACCATACTCCGGTAATATCTGTGTAAATAACGTGGTAATATACGCTCCCGGACCTGATAATTCAGATACAAACACAATAATAACTTTGACCTGGGGAAAAGATGTTAAAAACATACCACCGATAACTTTTTGTGTAAATAGTATGATAATATAGACTTCCGGTCCTGATAACTTAGGTACAAACAACACGATAAATTTGAACCCGTGAATTTTTTTATTGAATACATACCACTAATAACTTCTCGTGTAAATAACATGATAATATACGCTCCCGGACCTGATAACTTAGGTACAAACACCACGATAACTTTGACCCGTGTAAAATAGTTGTTTGGAAAGATACTCCGATAACATCTGTATAAATAACATGGTAATATAGGCTATCAGACCTGATAACTAAGGTACAAACACCTCGATAACTTTTGACCCGTGAATAAAAGTTGTTGAAAACATACTCGGTAGGATCTGTGTAAATAACATGGTAATATATGCACACCAGAGTTGATACCTTATTTACCCCAGGATGATAACTTTTGACCCACAAAAAATAGTATTCGGAACATGCCGACATGATATCTAGTTTCGAAGGTCTCGCCGCGGTGGATTATTTTGTTGTGAAAACATATTTTGGATCGAGCAAGCGATTCGAGCGACAAAACATTTTGAAATTCAAAACAAAAAGAATCCACGATGACATTAGCTTTTCTGCACTTTTAGTGCATTTGCATGTAGGGAGAAAGTTGGAAGAAGTCATTTTTATGCCCGGAATTTGCCTATGCAAACATCGCGGTAACCGATGTACCATATACGTCATAACTAGCATACCCTATGCGTTGAAACATATCAACATGGGATCTAGTTTCGAAGTTCTCGCCGCGACGGTTCTTTTATGTGAAAATAATCTTTCGTTCGGAGCGACGGTTTGGCCTACGAAACATTTTGAATTTTTTAATCATGAGAGAATCTATAGTGATGTCATCAATTTCGTCTCACATGCATGCATGTAATTAGCTTTTGCCATGCATGTACATGATGGAAAAAAAAGAAGCACTAATTATCACATGCATAAGTTAGAACGGGTTGCATGTGGGTCGTCCGGATCTCTCGCTATGGTCCGGACGTCTGGACGTTAGCAATGTCCATATTAGATTTTTTTCTGCTAGTCGTAGAGCATCATCGACACCATACTGCTAATAAATTAAACTATCGGAAGTTCTAAAACGACCCAAAGAATCGGAGAATGAGTAAATGAGGAGGGCTAAATACATATATGTCAAGTTGAAAAATCAGAAACCAAATAAAAAACTGTAGCAGAACCAACTAAAAGAAAGCTCGCTGGAGTCAGGATCGAGCTGAATCCATGTGACATGCTACAATATGAACACAAAGAGCACTACCATATATCAGCTCCATGAGCATTTGTTGTAAAAAAACGCATAAGAAGCCTACTTTGAAAGCTAGCAAGACAAGCATTATAAGAATCAAATTAATGCGAACTCCTCTTGCCTCTTGCAATGTGAGGCCGCCATTTGTTATTTCCATAATACCATCACATAAATTTGATTCTGACTTATTCAACCAAGGACAAAAACCTGAGCTCTTGCAACTAAATTTACCTACATTAGATCATCCAAATTGTCATTCTCTCAATCGTAGAATCATTGTATTGAAAATCAAAAAGAGAGAATGAGCTATCTAGCTACTAACTATGGACCCGTAGATCTGTGGCAAACTACTCACACATCATCGAAATGGTAGCAAGGTGGATGTAGAGCCCCTCTGTTATCGAATCCCCCTCCGGCAGGGTGCCAAAAAGGGCCTCCAGATGGGATCTCGTGGTTCTGGAACTTGCGGCGGCGGAAAAAGTATTTTGGCTGGCTCTCTGTTGGTTTCCCGATTTTAGAGAATTTATAGAGGCAGAGTTAGGTCAAATGGAGCCACGTGGGCCCCACCTACGACCAGGGCGTGCCTACCCCCTGGACGTGCCCTAGTGCCTCGTGGGCCCATGTTTTATCTTCTGATCCTCTCCCGAAGCTTCCAGTGTCTCTTTTGCCCAAAAAAAATCTCAAAAAAATCAGGGCATTTGGACTTCGTTTGGTACTGATATTTTGAAAACCAAAAACAGGCAAAAAACAACAACTGGCACTAGGCACTAAGTTAATAGGTTAGTCTCAAAAAAGAATATATAATTGCTTGTAATAAATGCATATAAAACATCCAAGATTGATACTATAATAGCATGGAACAAACAAAAATTATAGATATGTTTGAGACGTATCACTCACAAGTAGCATCACCCAGCCACCGAGGGACCACGGCGATGCATGGAGGGCCCTGGCACGCTTCGACCCCCGATGCACTACTACACGGGGAGGGAAGTGGTGTCGTCGCATGGAGAGGGTAATGACCAGAATGCTAATCTGGTCCTCTATTTCCAATCCTATGAATGGGAACCTAGGTGAACCTGAGTTGGCCCAGATAGGTTTGCGGAGAGAGCAACTAATAGAGGGGTAACCGTAGCGGGAGCCCTCTGCCGCCGCTACGTGTCGCATTCTGGATGCTCCCTTAATTTTTTTTCCTTCTACAAGGGGCACATATTTGCTTCCACAAGATGCAAAACTGTGCCTCTTGAAAAAGAAAAAGAAAAACACATTTTTTTCCTTTCGTGAGAGGCACAGATTTGCTTTTCGTGGAGGCACAAGTTTGCTTTGCGAGGCAGAGTTGTGCCTCTCGGAGAAGGAAGAATACGTGTTTTTTCTTCTTCTGCGAGCACAGATATGCTTCTCGTGGAGGCACGGGCTTGTGACTCGAGAGGCACAAAATATGTTATTCTTTTCTTCCACAAGAGGCAGATTTGCTTCTCGTGGAGGAACAACTTTTGCGTCTGTGAGCTGTGCCTATCGGGAGCAAAAAAAACCCGGTTTTTTTTCGCGAGATGTGTCCCTCTCATAAAAGGGAGAAAAGTGGAAAAAAATTGTGCCTCTGGCTTAGTTTTTTGGGTATTTTTCTACTTTTTCGTAAAAAAAGGGTCGAAATCTATTAATATAATATCTAGTTTTAAAGAACTCGACGCGAGAAACTGAACGGTGAAAATGTTTCACGATTTGGACACATGGTTTAAGAGATAAAACGTCTACAATAAACGCATTTACGAAAAAAAACTTTAAGGTTACGACAAGTGGCGCACATGGGCAGTGAAATTGGCCTGTGTGCATTGTGGTCACCATACTGGATGATAGACCAGTTAGTTTGTACTCCCTCCGTCTCGCGCTTTTATATTGTGAGACGAAGGGAGTAGATTGGACGGATGATGTTATCTGAACGCTAAGAAGGCCTGTAGGTCATCCAGTTTACTGTCCTAATAAAAATGAATAAAGTAACACCGGTTGACTAAAAAGATCAGAACGTTTGCTGGTCGTGCAGGCATTTCCTATGGATGCTTCGCGGTAGTTATGCTATCAGTGTCACGCCAAACCCCGCGTCCTTACGAGAATGAAATGCGGTGATGCGACAAGAAAGGATCCTTCGACGGAGTTGGTTCGACTAGGCCGCTGGGCGCTGACGGAAGAGGAAACTAATTAACAAACAGAGCCGGTGAGACCGGCCAGGTCGTTTCATTCACTATGTTGGTCCGTTCCTCTCATTTCCATTAGAGCTACGTATATAGGAGCACCCTCGTCCAGTCCGGCGACCGCCCCACCGGCGCGCGCGCATAGTCACGCGGGCAGCACACGCCGCGAGATCGACCGAAGCGACCAAAAAGTGCGCGCGCATGGAAAACTTGAAACCCAACGCGTTTGTTGAGGCCCTCAAAGTCGTCGGCAAGGCGTTCGTCGTCTGGAGCAGTAACTGGAGACGCCTGCTCCCCGTCATCGTCGGGGTGTTTCTGCTCGACCTGGCTCTGACGGTCGTGTGGGTGAATCTGGCAAGCCTGCACCTCAATCTTGATTCCATGGGGCTCTTCTTCGAAATGGCCGACAACTCGACCACCATGGCCGCGGGAGCCGTGGTCGTGACTCGTGTGGAGGAGGGGACGGAGGCCTCGTCCTCGCGGCAACTCATCGAAATCGTAGGGGAAATCTTCTTCGGATTATCAACAGCTGTGGCCCTCCTTTCCTTCTCCTGTACATGTAACTGTGATCTTTCAGGTATCTCTATCTATCTTTTATCCCTTTTAGGTTCATGTTCTTTTATTTTTAGGATTTGGGTAAAATATCCTTTTTGGTGCATTTTTTAGTGGTAGATGGTGCCAATCATTTAAAAGTAGGTTTTGACATGGTACCTAACCGAAGACGCTTCGCTCAAACCTTAGCTACTCATCCGTCTTCACCACTAGTGGAGAGGAGGCCACTCGGGAAGCCTGTGTCATGTGTGGTCATCAAGGATGGAGCAGGGTGCGCGGGTGTTCACCTCCCCCTCGGTCGTTTGGGTGGCGCAGTGGCGGGAGATGGTCATTGGCTTGGCATGCGGTTCTCTACTTTGATGGGTCACATCATATCTTAAGGTCGTGCCCCTCCTACCTTTCGAGCGCCAGCCTGCCGAGTGTGATCCAAGCCTTTGGGCGCCGGGGGTTTGTCGTTGGTTGGGGTGCTGGAGGGGTGGCTAAATCTGAGAGAAATCTTTGGTTGGTGTTGCCAGCCACAATCTTGATGACTCCAGCGGGTGTCGTCTCCCTCCTTATAGGCGCCATCGAGGTACCTACCCCTTCCTCGTCCTCAGGTGAAAGAATTTATCTGTTATGGAGTGGACGGCAACATGCGTTCTCACCTTCTTCGAGGCATCATTTTGGGATAGAAGGGTCTACAAGTCGAGGTGTTGTGGTTGATGGACACCCGGTGGCGGTGTGGTTCGAGTTGCCGTCAAGGTCTTGCGAGTCGACATGTTTCCGGCTCAATTGCAACTCCTTTTGGTCATTCGCGCTCGGTTTGTGTGGGCTTGCTCATCAGCGGGCTAGTGCCCTAAAATCTGGGCGAGGAGGAGATAGGCCCCCCAACTGTAGCAACATGGCTATGGTAGTATGGAGATGGTGCCGATCTCTACACACTCGAATATCTCTCGTAGCAATGGATGCAACAACTCATATCCATTGTGCCTTCTTCTTCGAGGTTCTCATCCTTAGCAACGTTTACTCTTCGTGGGTGGATCATGAGTTTTGACAAGGCTCCTATCAAGGCGAGAAGTGGGTGGTCAGGCTAAGAATCACCCATGGTGGCCCGAGGTCGGTACCCACTCCGACTCTAGGGTGAACAACATGAAAGGCAGGGGTCCCTTTCAGATGTGGAACAGGCTGGCACAACGTCGATTCACCTCTCCCAGAGCAAATATGGATGTGTTTCACCCTGCTGGTTGTGTATTAACCCCAAGATCTTGCTTTTGCTTGCACTCTAGAGATTCGTTCGTGATGGAGGGCATCATCAACATCAAGTTGGACCCTCTCTCATTTTCACTTGTCGCTTGCTTGTTGTTCATATTGCTTATAAGTTGTTCAATCAACTCATTGTACCCGTTGTTTTGGGATTTATTAATTTAAAGTCAGGCTTACGCCTTTCGTCTAAAATACAGGTTCTGAAATTTCAGAACACCACTGCTTTAAACATTGCATCCAAATCAAAATAGATTTTCACATTGTCTTTCTTTCGACGAGTATTCAAAACAAGATGATGATTTTATAAGTTTTCAATATTGTTTTTCTCCATTTTACACTAGTTTCTATTGTATTTACTGCATTTTTACACTAATTTTTTTCTGGTGTGCTTTTATAGTTATGTGTGCTGTTTTGACAGTGTAAATCCTAGCTATGTAGAGGCCGTTTGTATGCTATTTTGTGTTTGTAACCTGTTGATGCTCCATTTTGAATCAAAAATTCATCCTTTGTCGAAAAATGTATGTTTTTTTGGCCTGTTATTTTGGTTCCTAGTGTTTATTTTGTATCCTACTGTGTTTTACATAGTTTTCACCATATTTTGATGTTACTTTGCACTTTAATTTTACACTAGTTTCAGTTGCATCTTTGCACTAGTTGATGGTGCGTCTTTATACAGTTCTCTACTGTATTTTTACATTAGTCTCTAGGTTCTATTGCACCTTTGGGGTCTACTGGATTTTACAATAGTTATCGCTACATTTTTGCACTGTTTTCGACCTCATCTTTACGCTAGTTTCTGTTGCATCTCTACACTAGTTCCAGGGAGTGCATGTGTCAATTTAGTATTTGTCGGTGGGTGCTTCAAAAGAGGGCCTCCCCCATTGTTGTGCTGAACCCTCTACTGCCACGCTAACAAGCGATCACCAGCTGCTGCAGTGTATCGACTAGACAAAGAACAAATGCTGTTCTGAAACTTGTTATTTCGCAGCGCATGACGCCTTCAGCAACACCACTTCAAAGTTGTTCAAATTTCGGTAAGGCAACACCACTTCATCAACTTACTTTTTTGTTATAAATTTTCACCAACCCCAGTGCCGTGGCACGCCATCGCGGAGGACTCACTATATCGTAAGCCCAGCTCTCACTACTCGAGACAGTGTTCTAGCACTAGCGGAGCTGAGAGCAACTCCAGCCGCGTCCCCAACAGGCCCTCCCAGGTGTTTTTGCCGCGCCGGCGCCAAAAATCGGCCCAGTCGCGTACCCAGGAGCCCTTTTTCGCTGGTTTGGGCCGAAACTGGCGCCTGCGGACCCAGGCCGAACCCGGCGCGCTGGGGGCGCCGGGGCGAGCGGTTTTGGCGCGAAATAGCCGCGGGCCAGCCGCGCCAGCGAGACGACGCCTCGTCTTTCCCCAGAGCGCCTCGGTTTCCCGCGGAGAATCAATGGCAAGGCTACCGCCGGTCAACATTGCCATTGATTCCTCATGGGCGGCGCGGCGACGCCTCCCCTCCCCCCACGCGTACACACGGCGCGGGCTATAAAACCCGCCGCTCCCCCTCGCCGCTGGCCAGACCAGCCCGAGTCCAAACCAACCGCCGCCGAGCTCTGCACTCTCCCGTCTCCGCCGCGCCGAGCTCTGCTATCTCCCCCGCCCTCCCCTTCCCTTCCCTCTCCAGCGATGGCCGAACGCTTCCCCGGCGACGCCGCGGCGTCCAACGGCTTCGGCCGCCGCTCGCTCCAGGAGGGCGAGGTGTGGCTCCTATTCGAGGCCAACATCCCGGCGCCGCCGGACATGCGCGCCGGGCCGACGGGGTGGAGGCTCAGCAACGGCGGCGTCCCCATCCCCCCGGTGCCTGACGTCGACGTGCGCCCCAGCATCTTCGCCGCCGAGGTCGACCGCGTGCGGTCGTTGTCGGTGTCAAAACCGGCGGATCTCGGGTAGGGGGTCCCAAACCATGCGTCTAAGGTCGATGGTAACAGGAGACAGGGGACACAATGTTTACCCAGGTTCAGGCCCTCTTTATGGAGGTAATACCCTACTTCCTACTTGATTAATCTTGATGAATATGAGTATTACAAGAGTTGATCTACCACGAGATCGTAATGTCTAAACCCTAAAAGTCTAGCCTGTATGACTATGGTCATGAGTCTCCCCTCCGGACTAAGTCCTCCGGTTTATATAAACACCGGGAGGATCTAGGGTTACACATGGTCGGTTACAGAGAAGGACACGGGTAGAGTCTTCGGCCTTTGTATCTTCACGGCCCATCAGTCCGGCCCATGGCTAACAGGCCGGACGCCCGAGGACCCCTTAGTCCAGGACTCCCTCAGTAGCCCCTGAACCTGGCTTCAATGACGAGGAGTCCGGCGCGCAGTTTTGTCTTCAGCATTGCAAGGCGGGTTCCCCTTTTCGAATAATCCACAAGGGTCTTCGGACGTAACGAACATGTCCGGCTCTGCAACATGAGTTTCGTATATTTCCACAGAGGGCATAATAATTTATAAGTCCAATCCACTGGCAACTGTTCATAGCATGGCGCCATGTCACCACCTGGTCATTATTTTGAACCGTTTGTTGGCCTGCCGCCCCGCGTTCTGGGGCGCGGCTTTATAGGCACGTCTTATCCAAGCTGAGATCGTGTCCCCTTATTAAGGGATTCTTATCAACACGGACGTGGGTAACCCAACCGTCTGTTGGGTACAACTCCTTGGGAATAGGCAAGTTTTAAGGCCTAGGAGGAGGCGTTCGATACTCACAACCTTTATAAAGGGGTGCCGACCCGTCTCTCTCTTCCACGCTTGCTTCTTCCTCAGCCTTCGCTACCTCGAGTTCTAACACCCAAGTTTCGATTGCCACAATCCTCAGTCATGTCCGGATCCAGCCTTCAAGGCCAGTGGGTGGCCTCTTCTGTTACAGAGGAGGATATTGCGAAGCTTAGGGCGGCAAGATATCTGACCGCAGAAATTCTCCATTGGCTCCCTGCTGAAGGGCTGGTTATCCCTACCCCCAGATCCGGCGAGAGGGTCGTGTTTGTCTCCCACTTCCTCCGAGGGCTAGGATTCGCCCTTAATCCCTTTGTCTGTGGGCTCATGTTCTATTACGGGCTGGATTTTCACGATCTGCCCCCGAACTCTATTCTTCTCATCTCGGCGTTCATCGTCACGTGTGAGGCCTTCCTCCGGATCCCTCCACACTTCGGCTTGTGGCTCAAGACCTTCAATGTGAAGCCGCAGGTGATAGAGGGGAAGCAGACGGAGTGCGGTGGTGCCACAGTGAGCAAGCTTAATAGTGCTCTTTTGCTAAAAGGATCCTTCACAGAATCTTCCGACTTATGGCAGCGGGAGTGGTTCTATATCACCGAGCCCCGTGGTTCCAAGTGGGCGGCTATGCCTGCGTTTCGATCCAGCCCTCCGATTCAGCTCGCATCATGGATTAATAAGGGATTGGACTGGGGGTCAATTGATGAGGTGCAGACTCTGCAGAGCCGCATCCGGAGCCTCCTTGAGAAGGGCATCGATCTTATCAACGTTATTCAGGTAAAGCTGGTTCGTCGGACCCTGCCGTACCAGAGACGGCCTCTCCGTATGTGGGAGTTTAATCCAGAAGGGCCACAGACTCTTCAACACTTCTTCGGCACTACGCACAAAGGAATGTGGAAATTATTTTTCGGGACACGAAAACAGTGGCCGGATACCACCGAAGACATCGGCCTTGACAGCAACCATCAAGATACCGCGATAAGCACCCGTCCGCCAAGCACCTCTTAGTCAGGTGTCCTGTAATAAGACACTGAGCGAACCATCTCTTTCCAGGGATGGATAAAGAAAGCGGAACGGATTAGGTGTCCGGCCCCCCTTCCCGAAGACTCAGCGGACCCCGTGCTAACAAGGATGCTGGTACCGGCACCGTTCCAGGCGCCGGTGGAGGAGGGCAAGGTGGAGAGTAGTGTCGGCGTTCTGGGAACAGGGGTCCCCAGACTTGCCTGCCTACGGCCCACGGCGTGGCTATGCTAGCGGGCCTGTACGATCCATCTTCATCAACAAGGCATTCAAGACCCTCGCGAGGGGCCAAGCCTCGTGAGGCGGACGACGCAAGACCTCCTCAGGAGCGGCCTCTCCAGGCTGCCTCGCGAGGAGCGGAGATAAAAAAGCGGGGCAAACCTCGCGAGGCTCTCGTGACGTGAGCCATGACGATCGACACCAGGCGGGCGCCAGCGCGCGCAGCGTCCTTGTTTCCTCTTTGGTGCTAAGGAGGCCAGCGCAGGCGCAGAGTACCGAGGCATCAGGCAAAGGTTTCCATATCAGTGCAACAAGACCAAGACCAGCAGGCCAGCAGGACGGAGGTCACCGTGGAGCCCAAGACGGCGTCATCACCAGAGCCCTTTCGCAGGCGAAGACCGCTTTTGTCAGGATAGCTTGTACTAACTGTGCCCTTTCAAATTGGCCGCCGTTGTTGGCTCCCTTCCCGCTCAATATTTGGGAAGAGGACCAGGGCCTCTATAAATAGGACTAGCCACCACCAAAGGGGGCAACTTGATCTGATCTGATCGAGAGCCAATCCTTAGCCACACACCGAACACAAGAACACCTCAACCTCAGGAGGTCGTTCTTCCCCTTGTACTGTTCTTCATCAGCCCAAGAGGCAATCCACCACCACCACACTGGAGTAGGGTATAACACCACAACGGTGGCCCGAACCAGTATAAATCTTGTGTCTTTGTGTTGCGAGTGCGTCGAGTTCGTCCGCGAGATCTTAGCAAGCTAGGGCGTAGATCGGTAGGAGGGAAAGAACTTCACGCGCACCCCAGAGTTCGAACCTTAAGGGTTTTGCTGGAACCCCAGATCCGACATTTGGCGCGCCAGGTAGGGGTGTGCTGTAGCTTCCCTTCCGTCGATCGGCGCTCCGTCGATCGGCGCTCCGTCGCTCCGTCGTCTCCATGGCGGACGCTCGCCGCGCTCGAGCTGAGCGTCGGGCTGCCCTCACCGCCCGTGTTGCTCAGACGGCTCCCATCGGCGGGCCACCTCGTCGTTCCCCGTCGCCTGCCGCCAACGCCGCCACCGGCCCGGTGGGGAACGAGCAGCAAGCGTCCTCGCTGCACCCCTCGGTGCGGCAGGACGGCCGCACCGCCACTCCATCGCTGACCCCGGCCGGTTCCTCGTCCCACGCACGTCGCGCTCCCATGGACGCTCAGGCCTTGCTCCTCATGGCGAACGAGCTCCTGCGCTACCGCCCGGTCGACGACCTCTACGAGGACTGGCTTGACCGCGTCGCCGAGCTCGTCCGCGCCGCAGGAGGCTCCCCGGCGCCGTCCCTCTCTTTGCCTCACCCTCCGCCAGCCACGGGCGACGTGGCTCATGGAGCGCCTCCACCACCTCTGCCCCAAGAAGGTGCCTTGGCACCAAGGCGCCCGGCACCACAGCGCGACCCACCATGCCTGGTGCCCGCGCGCGAAGAGAGAAGCTACCAAGAAATTCCCCGGCCGCGAGAAGCTGCACCTGCACTCCCCGCGCCGCCTCGCCAAGACCGTGCGCTACCTGCGATGGCGGCATGCGGGCCTCATCAAGACCAAGCTCCACCTTCGAGACGGGCCCCGGCAACCACGGCCGACTGCCGCGCCTTCACCCCCGAGCTGCGTAGCATCGCCTGGCCGGGCAAGTTCAAGCCGGATCTGCCTCCTCGCTACGACGGCACCCTCGAACCCGCGGAGTTCTTGCAGCTCTACGAGCTAAGCATCGAGGCGGCCAACAGCGACGAGAAAGTCATGGCGAACTGGTTCCCAATGGCGCTCAAAGACGGCGCCCGTTCGTGGCTCCTGAACCTGCCTCAGGGCTCGATCTCCTCCTGGGACGGGATGCGCGACCGCTTCGTCGCCAACTTCCAGGGCACTCATGACCGCCCGCCGGCCGCGGGTGACCTGCGCTGCATCAAGCAACAACCAGGAGAGACCCTCCAGAAGTACATCCAGCGCTTCAACAACACTCGCCTCAAGATCCCCAAGGTCACGGACGAGGCCATCATCTCCGCGTTCTCTGACGGCGTCCGCGACATCAAGATGAAGGAGGAGCTCGCTATCCATGAAGAGCTGTGCACATCTCAGGAGCTGTTCAACCTGGCGACCAAGTGCGCAAGAGCTGAGGAGGGGTGCCTCTCCCTCCTCGAGCTGCCAGCTGCGGGCGCAGAGGAGAAGAAGGCCAAGGCCAAGGACGTGAAGCGCAAGGAAGCAGCCGTGCTCGAAGCGGAGCTGGACACCAAGGGAAGCAGAGACCAGCCCGAGTCATCCAAGAGTAGCCGACCGTTCTGCGCCTTCCACAACCTGAACACCCACAACACCAGCGACTGTCAAGAACTCAGAGCCATTCTCGAAGGACGCTTTGGTCGACGCCCCGAGCGCAGCGATCGGGGCTACGGCCGAGGAGGCGGACGCTGGGACGACCGTGGCCCGCGCCAGGAGTGGCGCGACAGGCCTCGTGAGGACCGCTGGCAGGATCATCCTCGCGAGGGCGCCTGGAGGGACCAGCCTCGTGAGGATCGTCCTCAGGGCAACGCCGGTCTTCCCCCACTGCCGCCACCACCAAGAAGGAATGACGACCATCATCAAGACGAGGGGGCTGGGGGCTTCCAGGAGCCGCGAGCAATCGCCTGCATCTTGGGCGGCGCTCAGGCCCCAGCCTCGCAGCGTATCTTCAAACAGTTCGCTCGTGAGGTGAATGCAGTCCTCCCCAAGCTCGAGGCCACACGCCCGCTCAGGTGGTCCCAGTGCGCCATCACCTTCAACTCGGCAGATCAGCTCAAGTGCGCAGCCACCGCTGGCGCCCTCCCGATGCTTTGTTCACCAGTCATCAGCAGCGTGCAAGTTACCAAGACCCTCATTGACAGCGGCGTAGGGCTCAACGTCCTGTCCGTCGACACGTTCGACAACCTCCAAGTGCCATATGAGCAGCTTCAGCCTACCAAGCCTTTCTCAGGAGTGACCGACAGTTCCACCACACCGATAGGGCAGGTCCGCCTCCCTCTCACCTTCGGGGAACGCAAGAACTACCGCACCGAGCTCATCGACTTCGACGTTGCGCACATCCGTCTGCCATACAACGCCATCCTTGTGTATCCAGCCCTGGCCAAGTTCATGGCGGTGACACACCACAGCTACAATGTCCTCAAGATGCCAGGAAGCGGCGGAATCATCACGGTCCCGTGCGAAGAAAGAGATGCGGTGTGCTCCCTCGAGCGCGCCTTTCAAGCTACCGCAATCGACGACCCCGACAGCAAGAGCGAGGATCCTCCCGAGGCCATCCCTAAGAAGAAGAAGCAGTTGCGCCGTGCCGGACCTCAGGAGGGTGGCGTCGCGGCTGGAACCTCATCAGGATCAGCGCCCGCTCCAGGGGCGCCTCCCTCCATCGCATAGGAAGGCGCGCTCGGTGCCCTCCTCGGATAGGGCTCGGGGGCTCTCTTCTGGAGGGCCTCAGACCTTGCCAACATCACGAGGGAGGCGCTTGGGCACCACTTGGAGGCGTGCTTCGCGGCACGTTTCCCTCAGGAGAACACAGGGCAAGGAGCGCCCACCACTCAGGAGTTCATCACCAAGACCACTCAGGAACTGCAAGACACAAGGGCCATGCACGGCGACCGCCGCTCACGAGGCGCAGCTCCCCATCGAGGCGAGGATGCCGGGCTGCGCATCTGCATCGACGTACCAGGGCTCAACAGGGCCGCATCTCAGGAGCTTTTTTTGGCCTTCGTGCGTGGGCCGTTGCAAGGGTCCACCACACAGCTATGTTCGCATGCCTTTCGGCCTGCCGAGCGTGTCGTCAGCCTATCAGCGCAATCTGTGGCGTGTCCTGGCAGCTCAGGAGGCCGGGCACCACGCCGTCCTGGCACAGATGGAGACGGTCCTCAGGGAACCACCTGAGCCCCCAGAGCCTCCCGAGGCTCAGGGCCCCGGTGGCTCGTGAGGAGCTACCTCTTCGCAGCACGCCTTCAGCTGCACCAACTCTCCTTCGTCGACAGAACCAGGTGACATTTTCCAAGTTCATTTAGCTGGGAGCGCCCCTCGGGCTGCATTATCCCAGGCCGCATGGGTCCGTCCCTGTGGCATGTATCCCTTTTGCTTATGTCTTTAGTTTACCCTGTTGGGGGCGCCCCTCGGGCTGCATCATCCCCAAGCCGCTCGGGCCTGACCCAGTGGCATGTATCTTTCTGCATTTACCCAAGCCGGTTTGCCTTTCATGCTGAATCTGCCTATGATTGCCACCTGCTTGATCGTCGCCTCCCACGGGGCCTCCTCACACTGGCACGGCGCTGGTGCATGGGTCCGTCCCTGCCACGTCGACAAACCCGAGCGGTCGAGCTATGGCTCGCGGCACGCCCCGCGCACGTCACCTCATCAGGCCCTCGGTGCCTTCATCTCCTCACGGAGCAACCAGTGGCAGACTGGCAACCATAACGGCAAAACCGTGTTTCTCCTTGTGCTGGCTCGCAGGAATATCATGAGGATAGCACCAGGAGGCACCGCGAGCTCCCACCTCTTCCAAGTAATCCGCTTGCACGTTAAAAGGGGGGCTCCTGAGCATCGCGACTCAGGAGCTCTTACTGGCTCTCCAGCCCTCACCCCCTGGCCTTGTCCACGGCATCGCGGCCTGGCATACCAGCGGCGGCTGAGCTCGCTCGAGGGCCGGGACCTGAGGACGTAGAGCACGAAGGAAAGCATTGGAAGGGGGAGGACCCGTACGGGCCTAACCTAGCTATATTGCGGATGATTGCGCACAGGTCTGGTGCAACGCGGAGAATCGACACCGAACTGCCAAGATAAGTCACGAGCTCGGGACAACTAAGTTGTTGGAACCTAGGCGTTACGCTCGCCGCATCCCTGTTGCGGCCATGTCGCATCCCTTTCATGCCTTACCATAGCTGCTTGGGCGCTAAGGGGGACCTCCTGAGCATCGCGGCTCAGGGGCTCTTACTGGACCTCGGGCCGCTCACCTCCTGGCCTTGACCACGGCACGCGACCTGGCATACCAGCGACGGCTGCAGCCTGCCTGGGGACCGGGACCTGTCAGCGTAGAGCAACAAGCTATTGCGAGGTTGGAAAGGGGAGACCGAGCCTGAACAGGACATGCGTTCGCAAATTTTCATAACAGGGAATATATAGGCAAAAGACATTATAGACCCTTTACACACCCCCACGGGGTACTTCATGATTCTTCGGAGGGAACAAAAAACGAGAACTAAGAGGAATCCTATCTACACCCTCCCGTGACGGACGCCATCATCAACAGTGGGCCACGGGACGCCGGCGCCGACCCCATCCAGATCAGCGGCGGCGGCTGGACACCGCGGCCCTGCTCCGAGCCCGGCGAGAGCTCGGGGGCACGTAGCTATCGTCGCTCGTCTCCAGAGTCTCGTAAAGCTCAGGAGAATCGCTAGACTCCCAGGGGCTGCTACTGTTGGAGTAGCCACTAGCGGAGCGCCCGTCAGCCTGGCGCTCCCCTCCAGGGCAACACTCCAGGCGGTGGCTCTCCGTGTCGAAGACCTTGAAGAAGAGCGTGGTGGCGCCGTCGAACTCAAAGTGGATCGCGAGGGCGCCTTCCGCACGGCAAACCCGCGCAACCTCGCCCCAGCCGCAGGTCATGAAGATCTTGCCGGTGGGGACCGCTTCGATCTCTGCTCCGGTCACCGGAGCGTTGCAGTTGGCATGCTGCAGCCAGAGCTCAGGAGGTCCCCTCGGCGGCATCACGTCGGAGAAGAACCGCGGGAAGCAGATCCAAGAGCTTGGGGGCATCGGCGCCCATAGCACGAGCTCGCATGAGGAATCCGAAGCATGGATTCCAGGGGCGACGGCGCGTGTCGCCATGGCACGGCGACCACGGGCGCAGCGCGGGCGGCGCCGCTCGTCCTGGAATAAGACACTGAGCGAACCATCTCTTTCCAGGGCTGGATAAAGAAAGCGGAACGGATTAGGTGTCCGGACCCCTTCCCGAAGACTCAGCGGACCCCGTGCTAACAAGGATGCTGGTACCGGCACCATTCCAGGCGCCGGTGGAGGAGGGCAAGGTGGAGAGCAGTGTCGGCGTTCTGGGAATGGGGGTCCCCAGACTTGCCTGCCTGCGGTCCACGGCGTGGCTATGCTAGCGGGCATGTACGGCCCATCTTCATCAACAAGGCATTCAAGACCCTCGCGAGGCGGACGACGCAAGACCTCCTCAGGAGAGGCCTCTCCAGGCTGCCTCGCGAGGAGCAGAGATATCAAGGCGGGGCAAACCTCGCGAGGCTCTCGTAACGTGAGCCATGACGATCGACACCACGCGGGCGCCAGTGCGCGCATCGTCCTTGTTTCCTCTTTGGTGCTAAGGAGGCCAGCGCAGGCGCAGAGTACCGAGGCATCAGGCAAAGGTTTCCATATCAGTGCAACGAGACCAAGACCAGCAGGCCAGCAGGACGGAGGTCACTGTGGAGCCCAAGGCGGCGTCATCACCAGAGCCCTTTCGCAGGCGAAGACCGCTTTTGTCAGGATAGCTTGTACTAGCTGTCTTCAAATTGGCCGCCGTTGTTGGCTCCCTTCCCGCTCAATATTTGGGAAGAGGACTAGGGCCTCTATAAATAGGACTAGCCACCACCAAAGGGGGCAGCTTGATCTGATCTGATCAAGAGCCAATCCTTAGCCATACACCGAACACAAGAACACCTCAACCTCAGGAGGTCGTTCTTCCCCTTGTACTGTTCTTCATCAGCCCAAGAGGCAATCCACCACCACCACACTGGAGTAGGGTATTACACCACAACGGTGGCTGAACCAGTATAAATCTTGTGTCTTTGTGTTGCGAGTGCGTCGAGTTCGTCCGCGAGATCTTAGCAAGCTAGGGCGTAGATCGGTAGGAGGGAAAGAACTTCACGCGCACCCCAGAGTTCGAACCTTAAGGGTTTTGCCGGAACCCCAGATCTGACAAGCGGGAAGACCAGGGATGGCCTTCGTTCTGAAGGTAAACTAGACACCGAGTCCGAAGAAATCGACGCTTCTTTGCCTGAAGACAAAGGCGAAGTAGAAGCAAGCATCCCTTCTCCATATAGGAAGAAAAGGGCCGCCTCCGAAGGTTGGGAGGAACAGGCTCGCAAGAGGGGCAAGATGCCATCGTCGGGCGGCTTGGGATTGGGAGGCGACGCCGTTGCACAGCTCCGCCGCGAGGACAAGCCCTTCGACCAAATCGTAAGTGAATCCAGGGTGCTTTAATCATACCCTGTTACTTTCCTGTTACCGAAGTGACATGTAATATATATATATATATATATATATATATATATATATATATATATATATATATATATATATATATATATATATATATATGTATCTTCACAGTTCGGCGCACAGTTTTCCTCAGCAATCCTCTTCCTCGGGAGATCTTCTCCCAGAGATGATGGAAAGCGAGACGCCTCCCCCGGCCTCCTCGCCCTATAAGGCGGAAGACTCCGAAGTGTCGTCTCGGAGGGTTTTTCTTGATCAACAAGCGGCGCGAGGGATGAAGAAGGCATTACCTGAAGGTGGACCCCCGATCGCCAGGGGTTCGAGGGCCAACAATGAAGGCCCCGGACTACCCGATTTACAGCCAGAGATGATTCTGGAGATGAGTAAACGGATTCCTTCAAAGGAAGGCCGTGCTCCTACAGAGGCTTCTGAAGATCCGGCAGCGCCGGATATGTTGAGGGGTATGCTGCAACAATCATACGTCTTAGAGGAACAATACCTTGATGGGTACGGTGGTTGAGAGGATTCTGTCTGCGAAGAGCGGATTGAATGAAGCCTTCGTGGGCCTGCTAAGAGGCTTCGAGGTTTGTGATGTAATATTTTCAACTGTATTTTATTCGCAAAATGCACATGTGTATAGATAGTAGCCCCTGAGACTGGGGTTGGCTTCCCATGGGAGGCGATCAGAGGATAAAAAAGGTATGCTCATGGAATAATCTGGTTAATTGGAACACATGCTGTTTCTCCCCTGACGACTGCCCGGACTGCAGAAGTTGCCGAGCTGCAGCAGAAGCTTGATGTGGCAGGGGATGATATTGCGTTAATCAATAGGTATCTTGACGAGTCGCAAGATATGTATTTGGGGCAGTCATTACACATACATGTTTGTAATATAAGCATGACGCTGAAAATTGTATACTGGGATATGCATGGCTGCAGATGGTGCCGCCGCCATTGAGATTCTTCGGGCGGAGCTGGCCCAGGCCAAGGAGCAGGCCCGAGTTAGTAATGCGGCTGCCGAAAAGGCATCGACCGAGTTAAAGGCCGAACAAGCTGTTCGGCACAAAGATGAGGAGAAAATATCCACGATGGCGCTCAAACTAAAAAATGCTGCTAGCCGCTGTGAATTCCTTGAGAAGGAGAATAAAGCCAAAATGGCTGATCTTGCTAAGGCCTTGCGAGAGGCGAAAGAAGCGCGGTCTGAATCTAGAGCGGCCCGTGAGGAGATCCGGCAAGCTGGGGAGATTGCGGCTGCTAAGCCCTTTTTATTACAGACTAAGTTCGGCGATCCGAATTATGCTCAGCTTAACCAAGTGTGGAGCTCTTCAGACGTGTTTTTGGACCTGCCGAAGAGTTCGTCCGATGCGGCGCAGTTTTACCAAGTGCAAGAGGGATGTGCAACGGAGAAGCTTTTCTGGTCATAGTTTGGTGCATCAAAACGCCCTTTGCTGCTGAATGAACTGATGTCTCAATGGGCCGAGCTTCATAGGAAATCTGGCGCTGCCATGAAGAACGTCATAATCCAGCTGTGGCCGACTGAGCCTATTCCGAATAGCTACTTCGGCTTGGTGCAGCGGCTTGCTGATGCGGTGCCACGTATCGACGCCGTTAAGCGGTCAGCGTGCATTGAAGGTGCACGGATGGCCTTTGCCCGTGTCAAGACATACTGGGGGAAGATGAAGGCCATCGATGTTGCAGCGAAGGGTTCACCCAAGGGCAAGGACCATCATGCACCAGAGCATTATTTTGAGGACGTCTTAGAGGCTGCCCGCTTGATAGAGGGTCAATGTTCGAAAGGCATAATATTCGAGTGAAATGTATGCGAATTGTAAAAGACAATCTTTATAATCGGTCTATATTTTAGTTTTGCCTAAAGGCTTTTGTTCCTCCTGTGCGGCCGTTTGTATATGATCTGAAAGTTTTCCAGTCGTCGGTTTCAACCCCCTCGTAGCAAATATGGGGGTGTTCGGAAAAGCATCTGATCACTCTTGACCCAACGTCTTGGTCCGTGAAGGAGGTGTCAATGCGGTGAACGAGGCAATCGGACTATAAGGCGTTAACACTTTCACTTAGCCATAGGAGTTTTATAGGGGGGGGCTACGATATAGCCCCTGGTATGTGTACGGCTTATTCCAATATGGTGCGTTACATATATGACCTGAAGAAAAAGGTCCTTCGTATAGTACGGAGGGAATCGCGAAAGATTTCGATAAGTCATCGAGTGGTTGACCAGCTCTCGCGACACCATGACAGTCAGTTTTTGGCTTTCTCTACTGAGGTGCTTGACCAGATGAACCGGAAGCACAATCGCAGTAGTTCTCCCTTTACTACCCTAGCCGATAGAGCGGAACGTAAGGTAGCAAGCACAGGAGCCGTGCAACCCAACTATTGACCCAAGACATGATTCGGAGCTGATGCATATAAGGCCAAACTCACGACGCCGAAGTACGCTATCAAGCTGTTCGGACTTTGTCGGCAACTCATTTGTTCCCATACCGAGCCCCTGGCAAGTTATGCCGAGGTATGTATGTGAAACAACCATCGGAGCCAAATTCATTTTTGAAAAAGAAACAAATGCTGAATGCGGATTATGTTTACTGGGACCTGAGTGATATGCCAAAGGTTACTTTATGGATAAAAAGACCACAACCCCGGCTATTTGACATGCCCGGGGTCGAAGGCAGAGGAAAAAGGCATATTACAGGCTCGAAATAAAGAGTGCGGTCTACAAAAAGTTATTTTGGACCTCCTGTCGCACGTCTGCGCCGCCTGTCCTCGGCGAGGGGATTCCTTGATGGAAGTAGCCCCCTAGGTGAGTGTACGGATCCGAACTCCGATAGAGTCAGGGAGATGTTTGGCCTTTGCGTCACCTGTTTTAAAAGATAAAGAAAGAGTGATTTAGAGAAAAAGGTTTACAGAAATGCTAGCGGGCTTGTCCGTATTGTGCTTCCGCCGAAGCCCAGGGTATCTTAAGTGCATACTTATGTATGCGCGATACATATTTCGCAAGTATATGAGGTGGACGGCGGAAGCCGAACTGCTATTTTTGCTCCTGAATTGGTCGATCCTATTCAATGGAGACCGGTGGCTTAATGATCGACAAGGTATGCGGTTTAATAAGATCATTTCATACTAAAGTTGCCGCAGTATGATCTTCAGTCCGTAGGGAGTGCTTCACCTGCTCCCCTGTAGGAGTGTGTGTCGTGTATACCATGTTCACTGTTTTTTACTTTGGGGGGAAATTGCTTCTGACCCCCGTATTTGGTTGGTGAGTCTCTTTGTCATTGCTATCACCGGGCGGCCTCCTCCCCTTGTGTTCGGCGTTAAGCTTGCCGGCCTACTTGAAAACCCAACAATTTCTGTTGGTATGATTAGCTGGTTTGTCGGGGTGGCCGTGAATCTGGCAGGGTCGATCCAATATCCTGTCTAAATTGGATGGTCCGTCTCTGTTCGCCGTAAATGGCTTTTTCCGTTGTCTGGGTTTGGGACCGCTGAATCCGGCGTTGACTGCCGTATTGCGTGTTTTTTCATTATCATTGCGCGCTTGTGCTCACTGCGTCATGGCTTGCCATTGCCGTCTCGGACCTCGGAAGTGCCCAGATCGCTGGTGTTGTTGCTTTTACGAGCGAGCCAGCTGTCTTCTCCCGCGCAAAAGCGGGTGATCAGAGCGGTAAGGGCTGACATGGATTTTGGTTTTTCTTGACAAGGGTCGCGGGCGAGCCACTCGTCTCGGATGCTGTGTTTGAAGGCCGCTAGGCCTTCCGCGTCCGGACAATCGATGATTTGGTTCTTTTTAACTAAGAGCCTAGTCCAGAGCTTCCTGGCTGACTCTCTGGGCTGCTAGACAATGTGACCTAAATCATCGGCATCTGGTGGCCGGACATATGTTCCTTGGAAGTTGTCGCGGAAGGCGTCTTCCAAGTCCTCCTAGCTGCCAATAGAGTTTTCCCGCAGACTGTTTAACCAGTATCGAACTGGTCCTTTGAGTTTTAGTGGCAGGTATTTGATGGCATGGAGGTCATCGCCACGGGCCATGTGGATACGGAGGAGGAAGTCCTCGATCCATACCGCGGGATTAGTTGTTCCGTCGTATGATTCGATATTCATGGGTTTAAACCCGTCTGGGAATTCATGCTCCATTACTTCGTCTATGAAGCAAAGAGGGTGTGCGGCGCCTCTGTATTGGGTCACACTGCGACGTACCTCCGATGGAGTCCGTTTGTGGTTTTTGGTCCGGGCGTGGCTAGGTTTGTCACGTCCGAATAGGTAGCCGTCGTCACGTATCGAGGCACGTCCTCGCGATTCGTAGATCGGTCTTGTATGTCCTGCTCTACTGTCCAGGTCTTGTCGAAGGTCATAGGTGTAACCTCGAGCTGTTTTATCCCTTCCTTTACGGCGAGATGGGGTGGTCTGGTGTTCGGCTTGAGTTGCCGCGTTATCCCCGCGTTGCACGATGGTGGTACGGGCTCCAGCGCCTCGTCATCGAACTGAGGCAGCAATTTGCGCTTCGGGTAATTTTTGGCTGGGCCACTAAGGCCGTATTCCTCGGCAGCCAGGACTTCGGTCCATCTATCATTGAGCAGGTCTTGGTCAGCTTGAAGCTGCTGCTGGTTCTTTTTCAGGCTCCTTGCAGTGGCTATTAGCCGGCGTTTGAAGCGCTCCTACTCGAGAGGTTCCTCAGGCACGATGAAATCCTTGTTGCCGAGGCTCTCCTCATCCTCGGAAAGCGGAAGATAATTGCCATCCTCCGAGTCTTCGTTTATGGCCTGTTCATCGGGGCTAACGTGCCCGTCTTCCCGTTCATCCTGTTCGGAGATTGTCCCAATAGGGTCTTCATTGTCCTCGGCCTCGTCCGGAGTATTATCTTCTCCAGTGCCAGTGTTGTTGTCTTTTGCACAACGTGACTTAGAGCGGCGCCGCTGCTGCCGGCGTCTGGACTGTGTCTCAGGAGGTTTGTCCTCAACTGGACCCTCTTTGTCATCCTTGTTAGTTTCTTTAGGTGTATCCACCATGTATACGTCATATGAGGAAGTGGCCGTCCATTGTCCGGTGAACGACGGGTTTTGGGCCTCCTCATCTCCGGCATCGTCGTTCATACCGTTGATGTCTTCGGAGTCGAAATCAAGCACGTCGGTTAAGTCCTCGACAGTGGCTGTGTAGTGGGTGGCGGGTGGGAAACGAAATTCCCCATCATCAGCCTCCAGTTCAAACCGGACATAGTTCGGCTGTGAGTCTCCCGCCAAGGACAGATTTTTTAATGAGTTTAGTACATCGCCAAAAGGCGAGTGTCGGAAGACGTCTGCTGCGTCGAATTCGAAGATCGATAACTGATCGAGCCTCGCGTCCACGGACGCGCATGGTTCGGAGCTTATATCCGGAGACGAGTCCGGAGTTCCGGTGACAAAGTTATCACATGAGGTTAAGTCTGCGTGCGGCTCCAACGCCACGGCATCCGCAGCCTCCGTGGTGGGGTTGAGCTTCCCGTCCTCGGATGGCGCAATCTGCTCTGAATCTAGGGCCGGAGTAGCTACGGGTGCAATTTCCTGAGTACGGACCGGTGACAGATTTAGGTCATGTTCACCGTAGGGATAGGGAGCGGCTGCCGTGGTTTCAAAGCCGTCGAATATCAAGTATCCACGGATATCCGCGACATAGTTCAAGCTCCCAAATCTGACCTGATGGCCAGGGGCGTAGCTATCGATCTGCTCCAGCTGGCCGAGCGAGTTGGCCCGCAGTGCGAAGCCGCCGAACACGAAGATCTGTCCCGGGAGGAAGGTTTCCCCTTGGACAACATCGTTGTTTATGATTGAAGGAGCAATCAACCTTCTGAGGACGACACAGTGGAACTCTCAATGAAAGCACCAATGTCGGTGTCAAAACCGGCGGATCTCGGGTAGGGGGTCCCGAACCGTGCATCTAAGGTCGGTGGTAACAGGAGACAGGGGACACAATGTTTACCCAGGTTCGGGCCCTCTCTATGGGGTAATACCCTACTTCCTGCTTGATTGATCTTGATGAATATGAGTATTACAAGAGTTGATCTACCACGAGATCGTAATGGCTCAACCCTAAAAGTCTAGCCTGTATGACTATGGTCATGAGTCTCCCCTCCGGACTAAGTCCTCCGGTTTATATAGACACCGGGAGGATCTAGGGTTACACAAGGTCGGTTACAGAGAAATGAATCTACATATTTGATCGCCAAGCTTGCCTTCCACGCCAAGGAGAGTCCCATCCGGACACGGGTAGAGTCTTCGGTCTTTGTATCTTCACGGCCCATCAGTCTGGCCCATGGCTAACAAGCCGGACGCCTGAGGACCCCTTAGTCCAGGACTCCCTCGGTCGTCCCTGATGGAGGAGCAGCGCGCCCTACCCTAGTACGCCGCCGACAACCACGCGGCATGGGCGGATGATACGTCTGCAACGTATCTATAATTTTTTATTGTTCCATGCTATTATATATTCTGTTTTGGATGTTTAATGGGCTTTATTATACACTTTTATATTATTTTTGGGACTAACCTATTAACCGGAGGCCCAGCCCAAATCGCTGTTTTTTGCCTATTTCAGTGTTTCGAAGGAAAGGAATATCAAACGGAGTCCAAACGGAATGAAACCTTCGGGAACGTGATTTTCTTAACAAACGTGATACAGAGGACTTGGAGTGGACGTCAAGCAATCAACGAGGAGGCCACGAAGCAGGGGGCACGCTTACCCCCCTAGGCGCGCCCTCCACCCTCGTGGGCCCCTCGTAGCTCCACCGACCTACTTCTTCCTCCTATATATACCTACGTACCCCGAAAACATTAGAGACGGAGAAAAACCCTATTTCCACCGCCGCAACCTTCTGTACCCGTGAGATCCCATCTTGGGGCCTTTTCCGGCTCTCCGCCGAGGGGGCATCAATCACGGAGTGCTTCTACATCAACACCATAGCCTCTCCGATGATGTGTGAGTAGTTTACCTCAGACCTTCGGGTCCATAGTTATTAGCTAGATGGCTTCTTCTCTCTCTTTGGATCTCAATACAAAGTTCTCCTCGATTCTCTTGGAGATCTATTCGATGTAATCTTCTTTTGCGGTGTGTTTGTCGAGATCCGATGAATTGTGGGTTTATGATCAAGATTATCTATGAACAATATTGGAATCTCCTCTAAATTCTTTTATGTATGATTGGTTATCTTTGCAAGTCTCTTCAAATTACACTTTGGTTTGGCCTACTAGATTGTTCTTTCTTGCAATGGGAGAAGTGCTTAGCTTTGGGTTCAATCTTGCGGTGCTCGATCCCAGTGACAGTAGGGGAAATGGCACGTATTGTATTGTTTCCATCGAGGATAAAAAGATGGGGTTTATATCATATTGCATGAGTTTATCCCTCTGCATCATGTCATCTTGCTTAAAACGTTACTCCGTTCTTATGAACTTAATACTCTAGATGCATGCTGGATAGCGGTCGATGTGTGGAGTAATAGTAGTAGATGCAGGCAGGAGTCGGTCTACTTGTCACGGACGTGATGCCTATATACATGATCATACCTAGATATTCTCATAACTATGCTCAATTCTACCAATTGCTCGACAGTAATTTGTTCACCCACCGTAATACTGATGCTATCTAGAGAGAAGCCACTAGTGAAACCTATGGCCCCCGGGTCTATTTTCCATCATATTAATCTTCCGTCAACAAGTTATTTCTATTACCGTTTATTTTGCTTTCTTTACTTTTAGTCTTTATCATAAAAATACCAAAAATATTATCTTATCATCTCTATCAGATCTCACTTTTGCAAGTGGCCGTGAAGGGATTGACAACCCCTTTATCGTGTTGGTTGCAAGGTTCTTATTTGTTTGTGTAGGTACAAGGGACTTAAGCGTGGTCTCCTACTGGATTGATACCTTGGTTCTCAAAAACTGAGGGAAATACTTACGCTACTTTGCTGCATCACCCTTTCCTCTTCAAGGGAAAACCAATGCAGTGCTCAAGAGGTAGCAAGAAGGATTTCTGGCGCCGTTGCCAGGGAGGCTTACGCCAAGTCAAGTCAAGATTTGATCTCCCGACAACGAGCCATTTCTGGCGCCGTTGCCGGGGAGTCTACGCGCAAGTCAAGACATACCAAGTACCCATCACAAACTCTTATCCCTCGCATTACATTATTTGCCATTTGCCTCTCGTTTTCCTCTCCCCCACTTCACCCTTGCCGTTTTATTCGCCCTCTCTTTCCGTTCGCCTTCTTGCCATGTCTTTTTGTTTGTGTTTCCACGTGCCTTCTATTTGCTTGCATCTTTGCTTAGTAAAAATCTATTGATATGGATCCACTTAAAGTGTTCTACTTGGATCATCTTCGATCCTTATGCGCTCGTGCTGAAACCCCAACTAGCCTAGTTGATGGGAAATCTTTAGATGAGCATGCTCATTTTGTGCGCCACCGTTTGTCGGAAAAAGGAAGACTCTTATGGGATCAAATAAACAGACTGATGTGTTATGCTTGGAATCTTTGTGAAATTTATGATTTTACTTGTTGCTCTGAAAACCTTAAGAAACACCTTCCCTACCAATGTGAGTTTAGTGATAATGGAATCGTATCTTCGTATGCTAAGGGTGTTTTACTATGATGTTCAACAAATTAAAGAATTTGTTGCTTTTAAGGGTGCTTATGAAATTGTTTCTTTGATTGAAACGTATGATGCTACTCTTTACAAATCTGAAAATTTTGCCATATTTAAATATTGTTATGATAATTATGCTTCCAATGCCTATGTTAAAACATATATTGAGGACTCCTCCGCTGTCCAAGAAGAGGCTAATATTTTGCAGGAGTCTATGGAGGAAGAAAATAATGATATGCATGAATGTATAGATAATTATGATTCCGATGATTTGATTGAAATATCCCTTGATGAACATGATGCTTGCTATTCTTGTGGCCATGATGCCAATATTTATGAAGATGAATTTGCTATAGTTCCTTATGTTAAACATGAGATCGTTTCTATTGCACCCATACTCGATAGTTCCTTCGATGAAAAGCATGATTGCAATGATGTTATTATAAATTCTCTTGTTGTCAATTGTGCTAATAATATGCAAAACCCTAAGCTTGGGGATGCTAGTTTTGCTATGACTACTATTTGTTGCAATGATCATGATTGGGGTGATTCTTCTTTTGATCTTGAACATTTATTTAAGCCCCATGATAAATATGAGATTGATAATAATGTTTGCAATAATATTGAAAGTGGGTTTGGAAGAGTGTCAACTTTAGATCCACATATTTGGAGAATGTTCAATCTTATGAAGTTTTTGATAAAAGTGGGTTTGGAGAGGTCATGACTTTAGCTAATGTTAATCCCACTATTTTGGAAGAGTGTCAACTTTGCATACATGTGGATCGTGTTAAGCACATGTTTTGTGATAGCTATGTTGTTGAATTTCCTTTTGATCCTACATGTAATTATTATGAGAGAGGAAAATATGGTGGTAGAAATTTTCATGTTACAAAATTACCTCTCGTTATGTTGAGATTGCTATTGTTTCTTTCCACTTCCTTGCATATGCTAGTTTTTGCTTGCTATGCAAATTTGTTTACTTATAATATGCCTATGCATAGGAAGTATGTTAGACTTAGATGTGTTTGTCACGTGTTTTATGATGCTCTCTTTGTGCTTCAATTCTTGTCTTTCTTGTGAGCATCATTGAAATCTCAATGCCTAGGTAAAAAGGCTTTAAAGAAAAGCGCTTGTTGGGAGACAACCCAATATTTTTACTTGTTGTTATTCAATAAAGATTTGATCTAGCCTCTGGTTAGATGTGTTTTTATGTTTTAATTAGTGTTTGTGCCAAGTGAAACCTATAGGATCTTCTTGCATGATATTTATTTGATCTTGCTGAAAATTCCAGAAACTTTCTGTTCACGAAAACAATGGTTTAAAATCACCAGAACGTGGTAAAATACTGATTCCAATTGCAGTAGACCAATAAACAAATTATCTAGGTCTTCCTATTTTGGTAGATGTTTCTGAGTTCTAGAAGTTTGCGTTTGATACAGATTACTACAGACTGTTCTGTTTTTGACAGATTCTGTTTTTCGTGTGTTGTTTGCTTATTTTGATAAATCTATGGCTAGTAAAAGAGTTTATAAACCATAGAGAAGTTGGAATACAGTAGGTTTAACACCAATATAAATAAAGAATGAGTTCATTACAGTACCTTGAAGTGGTGTTTTGTTTTCTTTCTCTAACGGAGCTCACGAGATTTTCTGTTAAGTTTTGTGTTGTGAAGTTTACAAGTTTTGGGTAAAGATTTGATGGATTATGTAACAAGCATTGGCAAGATCCTAAGCTTGGGGATTCCCAAGGCACCCCAAGGTAAAATTCAAGGACAACCAAAAGCCAAAGCTTGGGGATGCCCCGGAAGGCATCCCCTCTTTCGTCTTCGTCTATCGGTAACTTTACTTGGGGCTATATTTGTTCACCACATGATATGTGTTTTGCTTGGAACGTCATGTATGATTTGAGTCTTTGCTTTTTAGTTCCCCACAATAATCCTTGCTGTACACACCTTTTGAGAGAGACACACATGATTCCTAATTTGTTAGAATACTCTATGTGCTTCACTTATATCTTTTGAGCTATATAGTTTTTGCTCTAGTGCTTCACTTGTATCTTTTAGAGCACGATGGTGGTTTTATTTTATAGAAATAATTGATCTCTCATGCTTCACTTATATTATTTTGAGAGTCCTACAAAACAGCATGGTAATTTGCTTAAGTTGTGAAATTAGTCCTAATATGATAGGCATCCAAGATTAGTAAAAACTTTCTTATAAGTGCGTTGAATATAATGAGAAGTTTGATACTTGATAATTATTTTGAGATATGAAGATGGTGATATTAGAGTCATGCTAGTTGAGTAGTTGTGAATTTGAGAAATACTTGTTCTAAAGTTTGTGATTCCCGTAGCATGCACGTATGGTGATCCGTTATGTGATGAAGTCGGAGCATGATTTATTTATTGATTGTCTTCCTTATGAGTGGCGGTCGGGGACGAGCGATGGTCTTTTCCTACCAATCTATCCCCTAGGAGCATGCGCATAGTACTTTGTTTCGATAACTAATAGATTTTTGCAATAAGTATGTGAGTTCTTTATGACTAATGTTGAGTCCATGGATTATACGCACTCTCACCCTTCCACCATTGCTAGCCTCTCTAGTATCGCGCGACTTTCGCCGGTACCATACACCCACCATTACCTTCCTCAAAACAGCCACCATATCTACCTACTATGGCATTTCCATAGCCATTTCGAGATACATTGCCATGCAACTTACCACCGTTCCGTATATTATGACACACTTCATCATTGTCATACTGCTTTGCATGAGCATGTAGTTGACATCGTATTTGTGGCAAGGCCACTGTTCATAATTTTCATACATGTCACTCTTGATTCATTGCATATCCCGGTACTCCGCCAGAGGCATTCACATAGAGTCATATTTTTGTTTTAATTCTTCAGTTGTAAGTAAATAAAAGTGTGATGATCATCATTATTAGAGCATTGTCCCAGTGAGGAAAGTATGATGGAGACTATGATTCCCCCACAAGTCGGGATGAGACTCCGGAGAAAAAATAGAAAAAAATAAAAAAAGAGGCCCAAAAAAATGAGAGAAAAAGAGAGAAGGGACAATGTTACTATCCTTTTACCACACTTGTGCTTCAAACTAGCACCATGATCTTCATGATAGAGAGTCTCCTATGTTGTCACTTTCATATACTAGTGGGAATTTTACATTACAGAACTTGGCTTGTATATTCCAATGATGGGCTTCCTCAAAATGCCCTAGGTCTTCGTGAGCAAGCGAGTTTGATGCACACCCACTCAGTTTCTTTTGTTGAGCTTTCATACACTTATAGCTCTAGTGCATCCGTTGCATGGCAATACCTACTCACTCACATTCATATCTATTGATGGGCATCTCCATAGCCCGTTGATACGCCTAGTTGATGTGAGACTATCTTCTCCTTTTTGTCTTCTCCACAACCACCATTCTATTCCACATATAGTGCTATGTCCATGACTCACTCTCATGTATTGCGTGAAGATTGAAAAGGTTTGAGTACATCAAAAGTATGAAACAATTGCTTGGCTTGTCATCGGGATTGTGCATGATTAAATACTTTGTGTGATCAAGATAGAGCATAGCCAGACTATATGATTTTGTAGGGATAACTTTCTTTCGCCATGTTATTTTGAGAAGACATAATTGCTTTGTTAGTATGCTTGAAGTATTATTATTTTTATGTCAATAGTAAACTTTTATCTTGAATCTTTTGAATCTGAATATTCATGCCACAATTAAGAGAATTACATTGAAATTATGCTAAGTAGCATTCCACATCAAAAATTCTGTTTTTATCATTTACCTACTCGAGGACGAGCAGGAATTAAGCTTGGGGATGCTTGATACGTCTCCAACGTATCTATAATTTTTGATTGTTCCATGCTATTATTGTAAGTGCATCTAGTGCCCCTTAGTGATTTTGGTGTATTGAAGACTTATAGGTTAAGGGACTAATGTGTTTATGAGTGTACACAGGTCTATAAGTCTATGAGGAGTTTGATATTTACAGTGAAAGTCGACCCCTAAAAATGAAGTTCTTCGGCTGAAGACTTTGGATTTCTGAAGACTTTGAAAGTGAAGAAATTGGTGTGACCTTTGAAGACTTGGTATTCATTTGAGGAACATGAAGCGTGAACACTTTTGTTTTCGTAGTTTCATTTTCTCTTTCTTGAGTCATAAGAAACACCGTACTGTTAAAGGGGGTCGAGGAAATACTAAGGAAAAATTTCCATGTGATGCTCAACTCAAAATCCTACACCTAGCAATCCCTTCGAGTGAAGCCATTGGAAATCTCATACAGTTCAGTCATATTCTTCAATGACAGAGACGAAGTTCTTCTGGTCTCTGAGGAATTTGTTCTGACTAAGGAGTTAGGAATTCACCAGTGCAGATTGCCTACACAGTGAGGAACATGATAGCCCTGAGGAATTTGATACTCAAATTTCCGACCGTTGTTGTACTATGCGCCAGCTGTCCCAAAATATCTACACACCTAACGGTCATATCATTGAAGGGCATTTATGTCTTATCATGGCGGGCTGTTCCCTAGGCTATAAATAGCCGCCCCCTTCAACCACTAGCTAGTTGGCTGCTCCGAGAGAAACTGACACTTGTCAATTGAGAGCATCCCATCCTCCGAGGACTTTGAGCGAAAATCATCAAGTGAGGAAAACCCAAACCCAAACACCTACAAACCCCAAGTGATTGAGCATCACTGAAGAGATTGATCCTGCGTGGATCCGACGCTTGTTACCTTTGAAGACTGTGCTTCTTCCAGACGGTTAGGCGTCATGGTCTAGAGCATCCAAGAGGAATTTTGGATCGCCGAGTGACCGAGTTTGTGAAGGTTGGGAAGTCACCTGAAGACTTACCACGAGTGATTGGACGAGGTCTGTCTGACCTTAGTTCAAGGAGAATACGGTGAGGACTGTGTGTCCGGGACTGTGTGTCCTCAGGTTTAAATACCTAGCCGCTCCAACCAGACGTACAACTGAGACAACAGTTGGAACTGGTCTACCAAATCATTGTCTTCACCAAGCTTACTGGTTCTATTTCCTCAACTCTTTCATTTCCTCATTACTGTGTTGTGTGATTGTCATATCTGTGTTTGAAGACTTTGACTGAAGACTTTCTCAATTTCCTCAGTTCAATTTCTTCAGTCTGTTTGTCTTCATCCTGTTTTATCCTGTGTTTACGCTTCCTATACTCTGTGCTTGTCTTCATTTCATCATGATGACTATGCTTGTGTTCTGCTATGCATACTTTTGAGTACTTATTCTGCTGCAAGTAGTTCTTCGCTAAGGAATTTCCTCACCCACAAATTCCTTAGTGAAGAATTCATAAAAATCGCCTATTCACCCCCCTCTAGTCGATATAACGCACTTTCAATTGGTATCAGAGCAAGGTACTCCCTTGTTCCGTGTGATTTTGGTTTAACCGCCTGGAGTTTTAGTTATGTCGACCGCAGGTATGATCAAGGTCTCTACTGGGTGTCCTACCTTCGATGGGACGTACTACCCTTACTGGAAGAATAAGATGCGAATGCATCTTGAGGCAATTGATAACGATCTCTGGTATGTTGTGGAAAATGGTGTTCCCTCTGTCTCACCCTCACTAAACGCTATCGATGTGAAGAGATTCAAGCAACTCGATTCTCAAGCGAAGAATATCATATGTGGCCATCTGAGCAAAGGATAGTATGGAAGAGTGAGTGCTTTGGAAACTGCTAAGCTTATCTGGGATAGGCTGTCCAAAGTCAATGAAGGAGTCTCAACACAGCGTGACTCTCGAGTTGATGTTCTTCGCAATCTCTTCAACCGCTTCAAAAGACTCGACAATGAAAATGTTCAACAAACCTTCGATCGCCTCACTGACATCTCAAATGAGCTTCAAGCGCTCGGTGCCACTGAATCACTGACCATGAGGTGGTGAAGAAACTGCTGAGATCGCTTGATTCCTCATTTGATACTCTGGCATTGATGATACAAGAGCGTGCTGATTACAAGTCACTTGATCCCGCTGATATCCTCGAGAGGCTAAATACTCATGACTTCCAGCTTGCTGAAAAGAGAGATCTCTATGTTCGAGCTATGGCAGATCACGTGCACTGAAGGCCAAGGCCGTTTCTGAATCTGAAGATGAAGACTTTGACAGTAGCCTTGGTGATCCTGAAGAACCGAGCCATGATCTAGCACTGCTCGTGAAGAAATTCCAGAAGTTCTCAAGACGTGGTCGCTTTGGAAGACCCTCAAGGAGCAATGATTCCTCATCCAGTGACTACAAGAAGAGGCTTTGTCACAAATGCAAGAAACCAGGACACTACAGTCAAGATTGTCCTCAGTGGGAAAAGGAATCAAAGAAGAAGAAATACAAGGATTACAGTTCTGATGATGCGAAGAAAAAGAAGAAATCCTCAAAATCTTCATCATCAAAATCCTCAAAGTCTTCATCTCACAAGAAGAGCAGCTCCAAGATGGCTCGAGCATTCATTTGCAAGGAAATGGACTCTGAGGCTGAGTCTGAAGAAAATGAGGAAGAGGAGGCATCTGAGGATTCCGAATCCGGTGTGGCGAGCCTAGCCCTCGCTACTGCATTCGTCAGCAAGTCTATCTTCAACACTGAAGAAAATGACCTCACCAACAAGGTTGATGAAGGCAATGATGACTACGCTCCCACCTATTGCTTCATGGCAAAGGGTGCCAAGGTACTCAAATATACCTCATCTGAATCAAGTGAGAATGAATCTAATGAAAACCTTAAGCCCAGCTATTCTAAACTTGCTAAGATTGCTGTGAAACAACAAAGGGCTTTTGAAAAGGTTCAAAACATGCTAGACAAAAGTGATGATATGCTGGGTGAAGAAATGGATCGCACTAAAACCTTGACTGAAAATCTTCAAAGACTTCAGACTAGGTTTCACAACCTTCAAGGTCATCATAACACTCTCTTGTCTGATCATGAGAAGCTTTCTTATGAATTTCTTCAAAGAAAGCAAGATCTTGAAAAGCTAAGAGTGAGTTATGAAGATCTTCAGAAGGAGCGTGATTCATTACTTGCTCAACAAATCAGCGCTGCTCAGGAAGAATTTGTTCCTCCATGTTTGAAATGCATTGAAGTGAATCTGCTAATTCTTCACCTGAATGTTCAAATGCTTCCAAGCTTCCAATGCTACAAATTCTTCAACTGTCTCTGCTATCACTAATTCCTCATCTGAGGACATTGCTAGTATCACTGATGATGCAGGGCTGAAGGAATTGTACATGACAGGCATGTACAAAAGCCTCAAAGGGCATCAGACTCTTTGTGATGTGCTTAAAAAGCAGATCCTCAACAGGAACCCTAGGAAAGAGGGTATTGCCTTTGAGAGGAAACTCAATGCTGATGGTACATATTGGAAGCCTGAGCAGTACCCCAAAACCTCATGGGTTGCTGCAACGGGACCTCTAGTTGATCCATCTAAGTTATCTGGCTTTACATGTGAATCTTCTCATTCTTCTGATGAGTCATTTGACTCCAACTATAAACTGTTTAAAAATCAGAATGGTGAAGTATTTGCTAGATATGTTGGCACTAACTGCAGGAACGGTTCTCCTATGAACAAAATCTGGGTTCCCAAAAGGTGCCTTGAAAGTCTTCAGGTGAATGTCCTCATGACACCACCTGTGAAGAATAGGAACCCCAGATCAAATTCTTCATATGGACCAAATCCTTCATATGGATCCAAGTCCTCATACGGACCAAATTTCTCACATGGATCAAATTCCTCAAAAGGATCAAAGTCCTCATATGAACATCATCGTGCTAACAACTCTGTTTCGCAGGGAAGAGCTAAGGGCTATGAATATGAGCATTATTCTTCTAATCATTATGTTCATAAGTCCTCGAAGAATTTCTCTGCTTATTCATATGCTTACCCTAACTCCTCTTATGTGAAACGAAATGGATTGGCTTCTATGCCACCTTTTTCGTATGGAGCTCGTAGAGTGATGAACTCTTTGCCACCCCTTCAGATGTGGGTGGTGAATAAAAAGAACTAATCTCTTCTGCAGGGTCAGGTCTCCAGACGTACTTAAACGTCTGAAGAATTTGCTGGAGACCTGAAAAGTGCGTGAAAGGACGCAGGCTAATCATGAAGAAATGAACTTTCATTTCACACGTCCTCATACTGTTTTAACTGTTGCATTGCTTGATGAAATTCGTCTGATGAATTGTGATGTCATATTCTTCACTGATGAAGTATATGAAGTTTGTAAGCTGCACTAATTCATCTGCAGGATGATCAACCCAAAGCCACTGAGTGGGTCCTCGATAGTGGATGTACTAATCACATGATTGGTGACAAGAATCTATTGATGGATGCACCATTATCACCATTGCATCTGAAGCATATCATCTTCGCTGACAAAGGCAAAAATCAGGTATTGGGTCTAGGTAAGGTTGCGATCACAAAGGATCGACACATGGACAAAGTCATGCTTGTCGAGTCCTTAGGATACAACCTCATGTCTGTCTCAATACTTTGTGATCTTGATATGGTAGTTGTCTTTGGCAAGTATCGTTGTGTTGTGGTTATGGAAGCTGACAATTCAAAAGTCTTCGAAGGCTTTAGGAGAGGAGACTTGTATATTGTTGATTTGTCTATAGGACCGCAACCAGCCGTGTGCCTACTTGCAAAAGCTTCAGAAGGGTGGCTATGGCATCGACGACTTGGTCATGCAGGCATGAGGAATTTGCACATGCTTGCGAATAAGAAGCATGTCATTGGCATTGAGAATGTCAAATTCCTCAAGGATCACCTGTGTGGGGCTTGTGAAGATGGAAGATGACCAAGGCTAAGCATCCAGCGAAGACTATCATGACCACTACTCGACCATTCGAATTGTTCACATGGACCTCTTTGGTCCTAACCATTACTCAGCTGTCACAAATGATGCATCTCTCTATGGCTTTGTTATTGTTGATGATTACTCTCGAGACACATGGGTACACATTGTTACTTACAAACATGAAGTGCAGGAAGTCTTCAAACGATTTTCCTCGAGGGCTTCAACCAACTTTGGTGTGAAGATCAAGCACATCAGAAGTGACAATGGAACTAAGTTCAAGAATTCTGGTCTTGATGACTATCTTGATGAACTTGGTATTACTCATGAGTTATCTGCTCCTAATTACACTCCTCAGCAAAATGGCGTCGTGGAGCGCAAGAACCAAACTCTTGTTGAGATGGCTCGCACTATGCTTGATGAGTACAAGACGCCTCGTCACTTCTGGATTGAGGCAATTTATACTGCATGCCACATCATCAACAGGGTATATCTTCACAAATTCTTCAAGAAGACTGCCTATGAACTCCTCATTGACAAGAAACCCAATGTGAGTTATTTCAAAGTCTTCGGTGCTAAATGTTGGATTAGAGATCCTCATCACAATGCTAAATTTGCACCGAAAGCACATGAAGGTTTTATGCTTGGTTACGGAAAGGACTCGCACACCTACAGAGTCTTCAACAACGTTCTTCACAAGGTTGTTGAAGCTGTAGATGTGCGGTTCGATGAAACTAATGGCTCTCAAGGAGAGCACCTACCCTCTGTGATAGATGAACCAGCACCTGAGGAAACTATCAAGTTCAGGGCTACTGAGGATGTCATTCCTACCGAAGAATCTGCTGAAGAATTCATTCCAGAACGTGAAGAACGTCGACCTAATGCAACTGAAGAAATTGCTGAAGAAAATGGTGCTGAAGAAAATGTTGATCAAATTCCTCGACGACAACCTACTCATCCTCGCGTTGCAAAAGAAGTGCAAGTTGAAAAGATCATCGATGACACTGAAGCACCAGGTCCTCTCAGACGCTCAAAAGCTTCACATTTATCTAACTTTTGTGGGCACTATGCTTTTGTCTCTATCACAGAGCCCACTAAGTTAGATGAAGCATTTCTGGAGCCTGAGTGGATTCAGGCCATGTAAGAAGAATTACATCAGTTCGAGCTCAAAAACGTCTAGGAACTGGTCAATCGTCCAGATCCTCGCAAACACAATATCATTGGCACAAAGTGGATCTACCGCAACAAGCAAGATGAAAATGGCCTTGTGGTGAGGAGTAAGTCACGGCTTGTAGCTCAAGGCTACACACAGGTTGAAGGAATTGATTTCGATGAAACTTCTGCACATGTTGCTAGACTTGAAGCTATTCGCATATTACTTGCTTATGCTAACCATCATGATATCACTTTATATCAAATGGATGTGAAAAGTGCATTCCTCAATGGTAAGCTTGAGGAAGAAGTATATGTTGCTCAACCCTAGGTTTTGAAGATCCTAAGCATCCTGACAAAGTCTTCAGACTCAATAAGGCCCTCTATGGTCTCAAGCAGGCCCCTCGGGCGTGGTATGATACTTTGAAGGAATTCCTCATGAAGAAAAGCTTCAAACCCGGTTCACTCGACCCTACTCTTTTCACTAAATCATATGATGATGAATTGTTTGTGTGCCAAATATATGTTGACGATATCATCTTTGGCTGTACTGACCAACAATATAGTGATGAATTTGCCTATATGATGAGTGAAGAATATCAAATGTCTATGATGGGAGAGTTGAAATTCTTCATAGGTCTTCAAATTCGTCAACAGCGCAATGGCATATTCATATCTCAGGAGAAATACCTCAAGGATGTACTGAGGAAATTCGGCATGCAAGATTGCAAAGGCGTCAAAATTCCAATGCCCACAAATGGCCATCTGTGCACTGATGAAAATGGTATTGACTTCGATCAAAAGGTATACCGCTCCATGAGTGGTTCTTTATTGTATTTATGTGCTTCTAGGCCAGATATTATGCTTAGTGTTTGCATGTGTGCCCGATTTCAAGTTACACCGAAGGAATCACACCATAAGACTGTGAAGCATATTCTTCGATATCTAGCTCACACACCAACACTAGGATTATGGTACCCCAAGGGCTCGGCTTTTGATCTCATTGGATATTATGACTCTGACTATGCTGGTGATCGTGTGGACTGCAAGTCAACATCTGGTACATGTCATTTCCTCGGACGATCCTTGGTCTGTTGGTCCTTGAAGAAACAGAGCTGCGTATCACTGTCTACTGTTGAAGCTGAGTACATTGCTGCTGGTTCTTGCTGTGCTCAATTGCTGTGGATGAAGCAAACTCTCAAGGACTACGGCGTCAACGTGAAGAATGTGCCTCTCTTCTGTGACAATGAGAGTGCCATCAAGATTGCTCACAACCCAGTTCAGCACTCGAAGACAAAGCACATTCAGATTCATCATCATTTTCTTCGCGATCATGTGTTGAAGGGCGACATTTCTATTGAGCATGTGAAGATTGAAGAACAGCTAGCCGATATCTTCACAAAGCCCTTGGATGAGAAGAGATTTAGCAAGTTGCGGTGTGAGCTAAATATCCTAGAATCTTCGAATGTTCTTTGTAAAGGACACTCATCCTAACACTTATGCAAAATTGATGACTTAGATGTGCAACACATGAAGAAACGCTTTTCTTCAATCAATGAAGAATAACACTCTAAGTGTGAAGAAATTAATGAAGAATTTGATTCTCAGAACCCTACGACAATTGTACGCGGTGTCTGAAATCATCATTCTTATACGGTGGGTCACGCCACCACAAAAGTTGAAAATCTTCAATTTGAGTTTTTCCTCAGTTTTGAAATTCCTCAGTTGTTCATATTCTTCAACTTTGCATTGTCTTCACCTTCTCCATCGTTTTTCTTCATTGGCTATATATATATATATATATATATATATATATATACATATATATATATATATATGAGTTTATGTCCTCTACAGCATTCACTTATGGCTAATTCTTCAAGTTGGTTTTTCTGCTAAGTGAATGTGATCGGACCCTTCCCCCTCTATGCTATACTCAACCCAATCTATTCACAAATTCTTCATGTGCGTTCTATTTGAAACTCGTTCAAAATCTTCACTGTGTCCTTGTCAGCTGAAGAATTTGCGAACGGAACTTTTAACTTATCTTATCCAAATTTCCGGCTTTGCCGCTCAAACCGTTTCGCATCCCACGATATACTTATCTATTCACCCACGATCTAACACGATCTCCACTTCTCAGTACGTGGGTGACACATGTCAAGCGAATGAGAAGGGTCAGGGGCACGTTCGTCCAATTTCTTCGGGCGAACAGTTTTTCACCATGGCTATAAATACCCACTCTCCCCTTCCTCACTTCTTTTACTCCGCTCGACCTCTCTCCAGCTCGAGCTTCTCAAACCCTAGCGCCGCCGCTACTACATCGTCGCCGGTGAGGAAGAGCTTCACTGCCTCGACCTCGTCGCCGCCGTACTCGCGCCTGCCGCGGAAATCTTCACTCCGCCGCCGCCGTAGCCGTCTTCCTCCGCCGAGTTAGGGCGTGTAAGATCTGCACAGACGAACTTCACTTCTCCACATCCCAGTTCGTTGTGTTCTTCGTCCGGGGTAATTAAAAGTTACTTTTACTGCCCTCTTTGATTCAAATGATTCCTACAAAATCTTCAAAGGTGTTTATTCCTCAATTTTTTCACAGACTGAACACCTCACATGTCATCTGTTCTTGATTTGTTTCTCTAAGCATCATTTTTCTTCAAGATTCCTCAGTTGTGTGGATCTTCGATCTATACAACTCTGGAACCTAAGACAAAGAACGCTTAGTGAAATTCTTCAAAACTCAACTGGTCAAATTCCTCAAACTTGTTCTTTTTGAAAAACCGTCTGAGAACGCATATGACCTCTCCAAATTCCTCGCAACTATACTCTGTTCACAGGTACTCATGTCCGCTGTTGAATACTAGGTTCTCATCAACTTAACACATTTGCAGCGTTCCTTGAAGAAAAGTTGCATACTTCTTCAGAGAGTTCAATTGTTCAAATTCCTCAACTGAAGAAAATGGCCGATGGAAAGAAGCCACAGAAAGGAGGAAAGAGGCCTGAAATCAATACTGCCTTTGAAATCCCTGAGGACATTTATGCTGGGTACTGCACACCCCCTGAGGAAGATAAAAATCAGCGCAAGGTGCACATTCAGAGGATAGGGAGGAGATGGGCAAAAGAGTGGAGGGAGTACAGGTATGTGACTCCAAAATACATGAAGAAATTCGTTGTTACTCCTCCATGCTCAAGACCACCATTGGCACCTCGCCAAGAAGCAGATCCCACTAGCTAGCATCAAGCGCGGTGAGGATTTTCCTGAAGAATGGGCCAAGCGCCAGGCCAAGCTGGCCAAACAGGCTAAGGAAGCAGTGAAGAAATTCAACGAAGACTCTACTGCTGCTGCTGCTGAGGCCTCTGTAAGGCCGAAGAAACCCATGGAAAAGAAGCTTGCGCACAAGCGTAGTGCCTCTTCTTTAATGCCCTCACGGCCAATTTCCCAGCTAAGCCCTCACGGCCAATTCCTCATGCCGCTCCTGCTCCTCCAAAGTCCTCAGCTGCTCTGACAAAATCCTCAGCACATGTGCATCTTGCCACGTGCCAAAGGACTACAGGCATCTCTATTGCCTCAGGAGCTTCAGCTAGTTCCTCAGCTGCACCTAATTCTTCAACAGGACCCTCTCTGCTGAAGACAAATACCACTGCTGGACGAGGCTCTCGCCCAAGTCCTCACAAGAAGCAGGTCGCCTTTCAAGTGCCGTCTGAAGAAGACGAAGCTGATGATGAAGAACTTGCTGAAATCATCAGAGATAGGCAAGTCAGGGCCGCTAGAGCCAAGGGCACAAATGTGCCACTGCTTTTGGATCCAAAGTTAATCCTCGACTACATTGATCTCTGGCACAAGGACCCAAACACTCCTATGCCTGACTTCAAGCTGACTCCTGGTCAAAGTCATATGCTGACTGCCTTCATCCAAGAAGAAAAATGGAAATTTGAGAAGGCCAGGCAGCTCAAGAAAGCACAGTACAGGAAGGAGAAGTTCCTGAAGAACAACGTTGTCTCTATGACAACTGATGAACTTGTGAAGATCCAGTCTGGAATCAAAGTCCTCAACGATGACTTCAATGCTTACTATGCTGATTGCAAAGGAGACAAGGTCAGGTTTGTTAAACTGACCAAGATGTTCACCTCAAATGTTGCAGCCCCATCACAACAAGAAATTCCTCAGGCTGAAGCATCTTCTCAGCAAACTGAAGAACATGCCAGCACCGCTGATGACGATCAGGCTGCTGAAGAAAATGTGAGTTCTAGGGCTGATGACTGCATTCCAGCCACTAAACAAATTGCCAGGGCACCCACTAGTGGTGCGCCTGAAGAAAATGAAGAGGTCAGGGCAACTGCATCAGTTGAGCCTGAAGAAAATCAACCACATTCCTCTGCTCCTCCTGCGCCTACTCCAACTCCAATCCTTCCATCTGCAACAGATGTGAAGAAGACCAAGGCTGCAGAGTGTGCAGCAGTGAAGAAAAGGAAAGCTCAGCTCCTTCAGATTCTTCAGCACCGACGAAGATGAAGAAATTGACAAGCTCATTTGCTAATCCAATTGATGCTGTTCCAGTTTCCTCCATGCCATCAAAGGAAATCGTCCCTTTTGATGAAGAATATGTGATCCCTAGTGGATCTCATGAAGAAAATCCTTCTGCTGCTTCATCACAGCAGATGGATGAAGAAATTGAAGTGGATACAATCCCATCAACCCCCACAGTTTCCTCGCCTATGCCTCAGTTTACTACTAAAGAGGCTGGCGTTGAAGAAATTGAAGATGAAGGTGTGGACATTGGCTGTACCACTCCAGTGATGAATGATGACTTTTGGGAAAGTCAGCACCCCAATTCTCCACTCTTCACTCCATTGCAACAAATTCCTCAGTCCCCAGCCACTACAGTTCAAATGGGATCTGATGAAGCTCATGAAGACATTCCAACGCTAGTGCTGAAGAAAATGAAAATGAAGATTTGAAGAACCAGGCTGCCACTGAAGAGGAACCAGAAATTCCTCAGCCTGAAGAACCTGAGATTGTGATTCCTGAGGTCATCATGCAACTGACTGACACTCCTCTGCCCAAGCCAAAGGATCCATTCTCAAGGAAGCAAAAATTCAAGGCTGATGATTTCTTCGGCGAGCACATATTCTTCACTGATTACAACCCATATGACTCTGCTCGCATAAGGAAGAGGCGTTTCTGGACTGCCAGCCAGGCAAATTTCTATTCCTCAGTGCTGTTCAACAAAGACAAAGTCTTCGATCATGAGCACATTCCTCACGTGGATATGGAATCTCTGTCGTGCTTCGGGCCAGTCCTCAGTGTTCTCTACGACGCTGGACTGTTAAATTTCTACACTGACATATGTGATTGGAATGAAGAACTCATTCTTCAATTTTATGCAACTCTGCACATCACCGGAGACTCTGAAGATGTGAATTCATGGGTGCTGGACTGGATGTCTGAAAATACTCACTACAAGGCACCAGCTACTGAATTGCTACGTGCTTTGCCTCTCAGTCCTCCCCTTGAAGGTGCTTGTTGCATCTACAATGAACCTGAGCTTACATATCACTATATGCAAGTGCTGATGAAGCCATTGAAGCCAGGTAAGACCCCAAGAACAAAATTCCTTGTGAAGGAATTGTTGCATGTGCCTCGGACTTTCTATCGCATTCTGACGAAGACATTGAGTCCTATCAAGGGCCACGACTCGAATGAAGAAGAAGTCGTTGGCATCATGAAGAATCTGCTTTTCAATATCATTCATGGCGTTCCCGTCAACTTCCATGATTTCTTCATGAGGACTCTGGCCAATGTCGCAATGTCACCATTTGAGTTGAAGCCTTATGCTCCGTGGATTATGAGATTCATCAGAACAAGGTCTTCACTCAACTACAAATCTGATACACTGAATCATTGCAGCTACTTGCCCCCGATTGAAGTCCTCAAACGGACATTTTCCTCAGCTGATGAAAAGGGCAAGGCTACTGCTGTTATTGATGAAGGCATTCGTCCATTGGATGGTCAATTTCGCAAGGCTGCATCATACTCCACCAATGATGACTCTGCACCCATGACTCTGCCGCCAACGCACCCAAGAAAAATCCTCAAGGCACAACACCCAGGGAGATGACTGACCGTGAGCTTCTCCTCAGTCTTCACCAGAAGGTTGATCGCAATCACAAATGGGTCAAGCGTCAGTTTGGTTCAATTCTTCACAACATGACTGCTACCCACAATGCAGTGAAGAAAAACCATTACTACCTTCATGAAACCCTCAACCGCACCTGGGCTGTTCTGTCGCACATATATGGTGAAGAAGATCTGAAGAAAATGGGTCTCAAGGAAGATTTTGACTGGGTTGCACCTCCTCCGAAGAAGTACAAGAAGGTCAAGGTTCCTTCCTTGGTGGCCAGTTCCTATTCTTCATCACGTAACACTGATGAACATGAAGACTTGGACAACACTGCGGCAGGCCCTACTACAACAAACGACCCCAACAACGCTGACACTCCTTCATCACCTTGATATTCTTCAGGGGCGTTAGTCCTCATTTTCGAACCTTTTGGTCATTCGATGACAAAGGGGGAGAAATTTGAGTTAGTCTTCAAGCGGGTCTATCTTATATGGGCGTTTTTTTAAGTTACAACTCTCATTCTTCTGATGACTTTGTTGGATCGAGTTGTAAACTTAAACTATATGGTGGCCTGATACTTTTGCTGTTTTTTCTGCATGCTTATTCCTCGTTAATGTTATTGCACGCATGCTGAATTACATCAGTCACCATATTTCATCATGCATTTCAAATTCTTCATATATTATGTCAAATGTCTGTGTGAATTACAAGATATAGGGGGAGATCTCCATGATTCAACTCTTCAAGTGTGCATTGCTTCAAAAGCAAATTCCTCATTATGCACATCTTCAGGGGGAGTTCTTCTATATCTTGCAATCAAATTCCTCAATATCAGTATTTACACTTCATATATTTATCCCCGTTGAAAACATAACCTATATTGTCATCAATCACCAAAAAGGGGGAGATTGTAAGTGCATCTAGTGCCCCTTAGTGATTTTGGTGTATTGAAGACTTATAGGTTAAGGGACTAATGTGTTTATGAGTGTACACAGGTGTATAAGTCTATGAGGAGTTTGATATTTACAGTGAAAGTCGACCCCTAAAAATGAAGTTCTTCGGCTGAAGACTTTGGATTTCTGAAGACTTTCTGAAGACTTTGAAAGTGAAGAAATTGGTGTGAACTTTGAAGACTTGGTATTCATTTGAGGAACATGAAGCGTGAAGACTTTTGTTTTCGTAGTTTCATTTTCTCTTTCTTGAGTCATAGGAAACACCGTACTGTTAAAGGGGGTCGAGGAAATACTAAGGAGAAATTTCCATGTGATGCTCAACTCAAAATCCTACACCTACCAATCCCTTCGAGTGAAGCCATTGGAAATCTCATACAGTTCAGTCATATTCCTCAGTGATAGAGACGAAGTTCTTCTGGTCTCTAAGGAATTTTTTCTGACTGAGGAGTTAGGAATTCGCCAGTGCGAATTGCCTACATAGTGAGGAACATGATAGCCCTGATGAATTTGATACTCAAATTTCCGACCGTTGCTGTACTATGCGCCAGCTGTCCCAAAATATCTACCCACCTAACGGTCATATCATTGAAGGGCATTTATGTCTTATCATGGTGGGCTGCTCCCTAGGCTATAAATAGCCGCCCCCTTCAACCACTAGTTGGTTGGCTGCTCCGAGAGAAACTGATACTTGTCAATTGAGAGCATCCCATCCTCCGAGGACTTTGAGCGAAAATCATCAAGTGAGGAAAACCCAAACCCAAACACCTACAAACCCCAAGTGATTGAGCATCACTGAAGAGATTGATCCTGCGTGGATCCGACACTTGTTACCTTTGAAGATTGTGCTTCTTCCAGACGGTTAGGCGTCATGGTCTAGAGCATCCAAGAGGAATTGTGGATCGCCGAGTGACCGAGTTTGTGAAGGTTTGGAAGTCACCTGAAGACTTACCACGAGTGATTGGACGAGGTCTGTGTGACCTTAGTTCAAGGAGAATACGGTGAGGACTGTGTGTCCGGGACTGTGTGTCCTCAGGTTTAAATACCTAGCCGCTCCAACCAGACGTGCAACTGAGACAGCAGTTGGAACTGGTCTACCAAATCATTGTCTTCACCAAGCTTACTGGTTCTATTTCCTCAACTCTTTCATTTCCTCATTACTGTGTTGTGTGCTTGTCATATCTGTGTTTGAAGACTTTCTCAATTTCCTCAGTTCAATTTCTTCAGTCTGTTTGTCTTCATCCTGTGTTATCCTGTGTTTACGCTTCCTGTACTCTGTGCTTGTCTTCATTTCATCATGATGACTATGCTTGTGTTCTGCTATGCATACTTTTGAGTACTTATTTCGTTGCAAGTAGTCTTTGTTGGAAAAGGCAGTGCCTAGGAGGCGCTTAGGCACGCCTAAGAACTAGGCAATGGCCAAACGCCTCGCCTAGGGCATAAATGGAGGTCTAGGCAATGCAAGCAAGGAATTGCCTACCCAAGCAAGAAATCATGCCACATACTACACTGATATGCCAAATGGGTTATATTCCGATGGTAGTAGACGGTAATTAACTTATTTATATGCCCTAAACTAATATCAACACCCATATAATAATCACAAATGCAGTACGAGTAAAAACTATATAAACGTCTAGGCCGCGCCTAGGGCGCTTAGGCACCGCCTAGGCACTAGGCGAAGGCCAACCGCCTCGCTTACGCCTACCGCTTTCCAACCTTGCAAGTAGTTCTTCGCTAAGGAATTTCCTCACCCACAAATTCCTCACTGAAGAATTCATAAAAATCGCCTATTCACCCCCCTCTAGTCGATATAACGCACTTTCAATTATATATTCTGTTTCGGACGTTTAATGGGCTTTATTATACACTTTTATATTATTTTTGGGACTAACCTATTAACCGGAGGCCCAGCCCAAATTACTGTTTTTTTGCCTATTTCAGTGTTTCGAAGGAAAGGAATATCAAACGGAGTCCAAACGGAATGAAACCTTCGGGAACGTGATTTTCTTAACAAACGTGATCCAGAGGACTTGGAGTGGACGTCAAGCAATCAACGAGGAGGCCACGAGGCAGGGGGCGCGCCTACCCCCCTGGGCGCGCCCTCCACCCTCGTGGGCCCCTCGTAGCTCCATCGACCTACTTCTTCCTCCTATATATACCTACGTACCCCGAAAACATCAGATACAGAGAAAAAACCCTATTTCCACCACCGCAACCTTCTGTACCCATGAGATCCCATCTTGGGGCCTTTTCCGGCGCTCCGCCGGAGGGGGCATCGATCACGGAGTGCTTCTACATCAACACCATAGCCTCTCCGATGATGTGTGAGTAGTTTACCTCAGACCTTCGGGTCCATAGTTATTAGCTAGATGGCTTCTTCTCTCTCTTTGGATCTCAATACAAAGTTCTCTTCGATTCTCATGGAGATCTATTCGATGTAATCTTCTTTTGCGTTGTGTTTGTCGAGATCCGATGAATTGTGGGTTTATGATCAAGATTATCTATGAACAATATTGGAATCTCCTCTGGATTCTTTTATATATGATTGGTTATCTTTGCAAGTCTCTTCGAATTACAGTTTGGTTTGGCCTACTAGATTGATCTTTCTTGCAATGGGAGAAGTGCTTAGCTTTGGGTTCAATCCTGCGGTGCTCGATCCCAGTGACAGTAGGGGAAATGGCACGTATTGTATTGTTTCCATCGAGGATAAAAAGATGGGGTTTATATCATATTGCATGAGTTTATCCCTCTGCATCATGTCATCTTGCTTAAAGCGTTACTCCGTTCTTATGAACTTAATACTCTAGATGCATGCTGGATAGCGGTCGATGTGTGGAGTAATAGTAGTAGATGCAGGCAGGAGTCGGTCTACTTGTCACGGACGTGATGCCTATATGCATGATCATACCTAGATATTCTCATAACTATGCTCAATTCTATCAATTGCTCGACAGTAATTTGTTCACCCAACGTAATACTTATGCTATCTAGAGAGAAGCCACTAGTGAAACCTATGGCCCCCGGGTCTATTTTCCATCATATTAATCTTCCGTCAACAAGTTATTTCTATTATTGTTTATTTTGCTTTCTTTACTTTTAGTCTTTATCATAAAAATACCAAAAATATTATCTTATCATCTCTATCAGATCTCACTTTTGCAAGTGGCCGTGAAGGGATTGACAACCCCTTTATCACGTTGGTTGCTAGGTTCTTATTTGTTTGTGTAGGTACAAGGGACTTCAGCGTGGTCTCCTACTGGATTTATACCTTGGTTCTCAAAAACTGAGGGAAATACTTACGCTACTTTGCTGCATCACCCTTTCCTCTTCAAGGGAAAACCAACGCAGTGCTCAAGAGGTAGCAGCGGACTACTTCCAGCGGCGGCAGGCGCAGTGACTGGCATCCACGAACGGGCTGCCGGTGGTGGGCGGCCTCAAGAACAGCGACGGCCGCCGCGTCTGGTGGGGCGTCCCTGGCCGCACATTGCACGAGGTGATGGAGTACCTCAAGGGCGACAACAACCCGCCGCTGGGATACCCTGCCGCGGCAGCCGTCCCCCCCCCCCCCCCCCCCCGCCGGAGCGCCGGGCCGTGGGTGCCCAGGAGGTTCGGCTCCTCCTCCTCTTCCTCCTCCTCCCGCTTCTCCTCCCACTCTTCCGGCTCGCCGGCGCTCTTCGGCGTCAAGGCGGAGCCCGCCGCGGAGACGGTGCTCGGCCGGCGCACCCGCTGCGTTGGCATCGTCATCAATGAGGGCGGCCGGCGTGCCTCCTCCTCGGTTCCTCCGCACGTCGTCAAGCCAAAGACGGAGCCGGGGCTCGCTGGCAGCGTCCAGGAGGAGGAGGAGGTCGACAACGAAGCGGCCCTCAAATGGGCGCGCGACGACTGGGCGTGCACGGAGACACTACAAAAAAATACACTTTCGTGATGATACGTGTTTGTCATAGTAGGTCACGTTTTCTGTCATGCATGTACATCCATGACAAATTTATGACAGAATCAAGATAGTCATACCTGTGTTGTCGTAGAAGTGTTCCATGACATTACCAAAATTATCATCACGGAAGTGTCCACTTCCATGACGATAAATCGCGCATCACAAAAGTGCTTTCGTCAAGGGTGACCGACACATGGCATCCACCGTAACGGAACGTCGTTAAGCTATCGGGTCCGGTTTTGGATTCGATAACCCGTTAACAGCCCCGACCAATGGGGATTTTCCACGTGTAAAATCATCTTTAGCTGGAGGAAACACGTGTCGGCTCACCGTTGGGACAGATGTCATCCACTCATTGGACCAAAAGCGCCTATGATACGTCGACACGTAGCACGGCCCAACAGAGGCCCAATCCAGTGAATAGGCCGGCCCGTTTGACTTGATCAAAAGGTGGCGGGCCGGCCCACGGAAAGCTTGTTAACGGCTTGTTCGCATATAGCCCATTTACAGCCCGCTAACCGAGGGACCGTTTACGACCTATCTGAATTAGGCCCAGTAGCGTCATCTGGGCCGTCCAATCTAATTCCAGCCCATTTTAAGTTCCGGCCCATGTATGGCCCATGACGTCTTTCGGCCCATATGAGGCCCTTTGTAACTCTCGGCCCATTAACGGCCCGTGGTTAAACTGGCCCGTAATGAACACTGTATCACTTTATACCCATTAACGGCCCATTATTCCTTTGGGCCGTTTCCAGCACATGTTATCTTTCGGCATTCTCAGGGCCCATTTATTCTTGGGCTCATTTCCAGCATTCGGTTACTTACGGCCCGTTACTTCCATTTTCTGCTTGTGGGCCAAATTCAGCCCGTGGTTACAGTCGGCCCGTTTGTGGCCCGTTAATACGTTGGGCCGTTTTCATAGCGTCATCAAATACGGCCTATTAACGACGGCCCGTTATGGTCGGCCCATGAACAGACAACTCCAACTCTAGCCCATTTACGGCCATAATGTGGTCTGTTTTTGGCCCATGTTTGGCCAATCGATCATACGGCCCGTCTAAGGCCCATTGATGATAAGGCCCGTAGAAGGCCCATTGTTTCTACGGACCGTAGAAGGCCCATTGTTTCTATGGCTCGTAGGAAGCCTAGTGTAACTACAGTAAATATGTAGCCCATGGCCTATTAAAGGCAGGAAACTACTATAGGTTTAGACCTGCTAATGGCCCAAGATGATTATAGGCCCACGTTTTGGCTCATATGAGTAACGGGTCGGCCTGAAGACCGACAACACTGAGATCCACTGAACCTTTTGGCCTAAATTACAGCATACCAACCAAAGAATAAACCTATACTATACAACAAAGAAATTACGGCATATTACATCCACTGGGAATCAAAGTTCGCTACCGGTGATAATAAAGCGCAACATGACCGCGGATTACATACACTGGGCATCAAAGGTCACCACCAGTGCATATAAATGCGCCGACAAAAGAATATACAAAACTGAGAGCACTTCAGAAGGCACTAGACCTGGCAAGCTCGGGCCCCGCAAGCAGCCGAACAAGCTGATGAGACCTCAGTTGTGTCAGTGATAGATGCTTCATCCCTAGCTGTATGGCACCATAGTGCGCAAGGCAGTCCCCTGACATCTTCATTACATCTTTGACTTCATGTCGGAGCTGAGCTAAAGCAAGCCTTTCCGCTTTAAGTTGATACTGAAGAAGTCGAACTGATTGAGGAAGCAACTTCACAGAGGTTGTCTCACACCTGCTGGTGAGTAGCTTCAACTCACTGTCTTCATCAAGACAGGACCTTGGGGTGATCTCGCTGTCCTCAAGATGGTTTGGCTCACTATCTTTCCTAAAGTTCTGCCTGGCATAAGAGATGCAACTCTGAAAGAGAAACAAGGAGACACGTAACAGGTTTCACAATTATATAAGCAAATAAATGGATTTGTTCTGCATAAGGAACATGTTTTTACAACTACAATTTAAAACTGGTAGTTGTTGCAAACATCCAATCAAATGTAAACAGCAGTGGTGGAAATGATGCCTATCCAAATCTATACTAGAAACAAGTTTGAAGGTTTGAGAAGGATGAACTTACATTACATGTTAACACGGGCTGGACAAAGCCCTTCTCCATGTTGATGGAAAGATAATTCAATAAATTCCCCAAAGAAAATTCTTTATAAGCGTTGCCATTATTCTACATTTTGCAAAGAGTAAATATAGATCAAATAATATAGGAAGAAATAGGGGATAATGAAGCTCAGGTGCAGACTGATGATACATAATCAAATAGCAATTAATCAAGTACAGCGTTACAAGGCAAAAGGTACTGACAAGAGGAATGCAGACATCAACGTGTGCAGTGGCATTGGATTTATTCAACATTTTCGTAAGAGTAAGAGTAAATGTAGATATGATAATTTGGAGAAAGTGGAGGGCAGGGCAGATAAGATGCAGAGTAATGCTAGACAATCAACTATCTCGCGATGCATGTTCAGTAATACCACCACCGTCTGTTATTAGTTGTCGCTCAAATGGATGTATCTAGCACTATTAAGTTCTAAATACATCCAATTGATCAACAATTTATTTGATACAGAGGGAGTACATGACAACAGGTACTTACATGAGCAATCCAAAACTTCATAACCATTGTGTTAATTCTACATTTATCTAAGAGTAAATATAGATCTTATAATTTCAAGCAAAGTGAGGATAAAGAAGCGAACATTTACAGTGATGCTACATAATCAAACAGCAATGAGTGTAAGTATGCTGACAAAGGGCAAGAGGTACTGACAAGAGCAATGCAGAGCCCAGTATTGTCGTGAGATCCTATGATCCTTTGAGCAAGGAGATTCATCTGAAATTAATTTTCATACAAGAGAGAAGGTAAGGCACATGCAGAAATTTAGGAGTTCAAATTTTGAATTGATATCATAGACAGTGCCTAACGCTGGGCTGTCAGCAGTTCTAATAGGGGTTTGGCCACTGGAGTAGGGGTAAAGTCTGTTACAGTTGGGCATGTGTTTTCTATGGCTGCTGATCTATCTGATTTAACAGGCATCACTACCTTCTCCAAATACCTAGTTTGTACTCCTTGAGGATCTGCAATCACCCTCTTCCTTTTGGACATCTATTATGAAAGAACAACATTTGACTAGAAAAACATAGTATGACGACACATGGAATAGGTATAGAAAATGGATAGGTATGACATATACTCATGTATGATGCTTAAACTAAGCAGATGGTGTAACAAAGTAGAAGTAATGCAAGAGGTCAGATGCAAAATATGTGCGACCAATACAACCTTGCCAAGTTAGAGCATGCACCTTGATGGGTGAATAAGATAGACCATCCTCCACCATGCCAAGTTTGTTAGCCAGTGGATTGTTCCGCAATATTCCTCTCGTGCGCCCATTCTCATATTCATTTTGATAATGTTCAATACCTGACATGCATGAAAACATAAAAACAAGTGAGATTATCTTTGTAATGCAGAAGTGATTCTAATCCAATACTTCCTCCCTATAAACCCCTTTGTGCTATCTCTGCAATTCTTCTAAGAGGTGCCATGCATGCTGTAATTTGGTGTGTGCATTAATATAATGTGGCCTACTACTCAAAATATGAGAGCTCCAGAAGTGATGATACTTCGCAGATGACAGCTTCAACATATAGTAAAGAAGAACAATTTGACCTGACCTGACAGATTCAAAATATACTAAGGGAGAATAACTCGACCTGACCAGTCGACCGCAAGAGAAGAGGATCATCTTAAAGAAGTCTAGAAGAGCAAGCATATTGAAGATATTACAAGCCTTTCTATACAATGTCGGTTGGCCACCCATGATGAACCAGAGTGCACAAAGAAATACTATTCCTTCCGGTCTCTCCATATGTGGCTCACATGCATTTCGAAACTAAAGTAGGAACATTTAGCTGACCAATTAAACATCTCTCAGTTTTACTAATATCAACATAATATCGGATTTGAATTTGTACAACTAAGCTTGTTTAGCTCGATGGGTGGAGCAGTGCTATTACGACACGAACCACGTAGGCTGATCGTGGTCATCGTAAAATGGGGAAACCGTAAGCATGATGAGTATAGTGTTGACCGTGGCAGTGGGATGGCAGATCTGAAGCTGCAAACCGCGCAAAGGGTAGTTAGCAACCGATATTTGCTTTGAAATAACAACTAAGATTTGGTATGGACAAGAAAGTACAGTCAACAAGTGACAAAGAAATGCAATTCTGCTGTCTCTCTATATGTCGCGACATGCATTTGGAAACTCAAGTGGGACCTTTAGCTAACCAATTAAATGTGTCTGTTAACTAATATCAGTATCGTATCACAATCATATTTGAACAACTAAGCTTTGGAATTTTGAGTGTTGTGTTGTTTAGCTTGAAGGGTGGAGTAATGCTAGTATGACAGAAAGCACATACGCAAATCATAGTAGAGTAGATAAAAGGGGAAAACCCTAAGCATCAAGAGTAAAATCAGGAAAGTGGAACTAGTTGGACTAGTGGGTGGCGCACATGCTTTTCTAAACGAATATAGGAACATTAGGTGACCAATTAAACGTTCTCTGTTTTAGTAATATGAGCATCATATCAGATTCGTATTTCAACGCGTAAGCTTTGGAATTATGAGTGGCATGTTGTTTCGCTTGATGGGTTGAGGTCTTGAGGAGTAGTGCTAGCACGCCACGAAGCAGTGAAGCACCTACGATGATGGTAGTGAATATAAAGGGGGGAAACCATAAGCTTTACGAGTATAGTGACCGTGACATGGCGGATCTGAAGGTGCAAACCGGACAAAGCTACTTCGCAACCAATGTTTGCATTCAACTAGCCACTACGATTTGGTACGGACAAGAAATGTGCAGTAAACAATTTAAGATCTATTTACCGAGTGAGATCAATAACTTAAGCACATATGGAAGAGTACCACCTCTCTTGCGACGCCGTGTAGGCCCCTGCTGATACGTTGAGCGTGCTGCGAGTGCGATGGCTGTCGGCGGCGGGGAAGAAGACTTTAGATGGCAGACGACCGGGTTGGGGGATAAATCTTGTTGCCGTGGATGAGGCGGTCATAGGAGTGGCAACGGCAAAGTGGACGATGATGCCGATGAAGCGATACGACGCGATGAAAGGATCCTGGTCCGGCGCCGTGGATGAGAGACGCCCATCTCTTGCAGTGGACGACGGGGTAGGGGTAGCGGCTCCGGCAAGGTGGAGGATGGGGTGGCGGACGGAGGAGGCTGGCCGCAGTGGGGAGGTTGTCGTGGCGCCGATGGTGTCTGAGTGGGGAAATGGAGGGGGAGGAGGGATCTCAAACTTTGGGACGCGCTTGTCTGAAATGTGGGAAAGTTACGAACTTATCCCCCGTTTAAAATTTCGGACATCACGTTGGTTGGGGATAGGACGGTAATCTCGCATCTCCCAAATATTTGCCGGTAACGATTTCGGGCGAGGAGAGGGTGTTTTGCCGCCCACGGTTGGCGCCCACGGTGTATGAACGGGGCTGACAGGTAGGGCGGTTGTGTCACGTCTGAGGGAAGTTACACATCTGCCCCTATTTAAAATATTAGCCTAGATCAATTTCAGATGAGGAGAGTTTGTTTTGCCGCCCATCGTGAATGAATGGGGAAATGGAGGGAGAGACACATGTCTTTCGGATGAGCTTGAATCAAATGTGTTTTGACGCCCACGTTTGGCGCCCACCGTGTCTGAATGGGCTCAGAGGCCGTCGTGTCACGTCTGATTGAAGTTACTAGTCTACCCCTATTGGCATCAGTGTAAAACCGGTCGATAAGGATGTCAAGTGTCAGGGGTAGACAGTAATTTCCATCTCGCAAACACTTGCTTCGGGCAGCCCACAATTGATAGTGGGTGTTTAGCCGCTTCGTTCAAAACTTGGGAGAATTAGCATTCACGTTTGCCCTGGGCCCTGGCAACTAAATCCAAATCCAATTTTTATTCGATTACGAATATCCACAGATAATTCTACGTTTTGTTATTTATCTCTTCAAAACCACAACAAAGATTTATTACACCTTTATATATGATTATGATTTAGAAATGCCGTGAGCTTCGAATTCAGTAGATTGGATACACTTTGAGTCAAACAGCTATTTCATCCAATACAATATGCTCACACAAAAAACAGTTCACCTTATGTCAATCATACAAGTATTGAAGATTACCTCGCCTAAAAAATTCGGATCATTACAACGCATGGACAACATAGGGGGTCTTACAACATAATCCAGTCAGAGACATGACACAACATACAAGTACAATAATCTAATGACAATTTCAATTGCTATCTAAAGAAGAACTGGGATTACCCTGGGCTTCAGATAGCAGAAGCAGCAGGACCTCCTCCGTCTTCAAATGCAACATTCTTACTTCCTCCAATTCTTGGGTTGCTTGCATAATGCGTGCAGCTAATTGCATAATTTCCAGCTTCAAGATCGAGATTACCTCATTCATGGCAGCCACACCATCTCTTTCCGCCTCTAGTAGAGCCTCAAGAACTATAATATATGTGCTCAGACTGCTCTCCGGCGGTGTTGCCTCTGAACTGCTACCATCTGGTAACATGGATGGCGCACTGCTTCCACAAATAGATTCTGGGGTTGTACATTGTGTCCTGGTGTGAACGGCATCCTGAAAGGTTTCCGCTGGACATAAGTAAGAGATAGTTATCGCATGATCCAGGCAGTAAGCTTACATGGTAAACGACATACGAATTATTGCCGAGCATGGCAAGCTATATTTAAATGGTTTGAAGCAGCATCAGCCGAAAAGAAATTAAAATGGTAAGATGAAACTAGGGATGTAAGTGGCAAATAAACGACATCCGCCAGTCCCATCTAGTTAGTTTTTGCTAGCTCCCTGGTTCATTTTCCTCAAAAAACAAAAACTCTTTTGAACTATCATACCACTAGGGGACTTTAATCGGGATTAACCGGGACCCAGTTGACATCCCTAGTTGAAAGGGAGTGTACCACCGCTATATTTAAGTTGCCAAGGCATCTAAGCAGTTGAAATAATCTGAGAAAGCACTTAACAGTGTGGCCTCATATAAACTATGAAGACAGTCTTGTGATGAAGTTCAGAGGAAAAGTTAAGGACTCGAATAAACTAGGCATGCATTTCTTTACGATAGTACAGCAGACACTGTTGACATATTGGCCAACTCAGGTATAGCATAACAAGTAACAAACAAGCATTCGAATCAAGCAATACAGCAAAGCAGACAACTGAACCATTTCTTATTCTGTAGGATTACAGGTTGAGGGCACAAGCCAAGAAAGCAGCCGACACGCATTACATTTCACATGTACTAAAACACACTGGCTTACCATATGTTGCTGTGAAGCCTTGCTGCTGTTGCAATGTTCTTTGAAGATATCGTTAGCATCACGTGGTTGCAAATCTACTTGTTGTAGTTTATTCTGCACCCTCTATTTAGGTAAAATTAATTTTAATCGCATGCACTGGTTCGAATTGATCATCAATGGTTCATCTAAACTAATGAAAGAAGGGTGTGTGCATACACGACAATATATCTGCTTCCCTCTATTTTTATGCTTATTCGAGGTGCCAGCCCCAAAAGAACAAATATTTTGCTTGATGGGGTTGGCAGCTCCATAATTAATAGAAGCATCAAATTAGTCATGCAACTTGGGAAGATCAAGAACACACAAAATAGTAATGAACAGAGGCTCATAGCAGTGATGTAATAGCTAGCATCACAAAATGTAGGGTAAAACGAACAAAAACCAGCGGAACCACATGCTAGTTTGCTGATGTGTAATTAAGCATAGAGAACATGAAGCAGTCTGATGGAACCAACAGGTGGCATCAGAACAACACCATTATCATAAATATAGCATGCAAGAAGTAAAATAGTAGGCAGTGATATCTAGGAAGTACAGTAATACTTAGGACAAAACTAAAGCATATTAACTATATGTGCACTGGTATGTAATTTAGCACATGTAACATGTTCACTGCCAGAAGTATGGCCCTACAGGTGCAAGCAGAATAACGCGTCTCATGAAAAACTGAATGATGCCCTGAAGAAATTCAAAGGTGCGGTGCTTATGCTAAGAAAGTGCACGTAGGCGCCGGCCGTTGGATAATAGTACCTGATTCTCGGCGGTGTATGGGTATCGTTGGCATACTTGATAGCTAAGGATTGTCGATGGTGCTCGTGTTGCGGTTGAGTTTGGGCCGGCTGTCGCCGTCGCTGAAGCGACTCCGGTGCTACGGTTGCGGCGCCTGTCGACATACAAGAAAGCTCATCTGCGGTAAGTGAACAGTTTCACGATAAAGAGAAAAACCGATGGAGTACAGATCGAAATAACCTGATGAGGCTGCGGCGTCGGTAAAGCAGGGCCGGTGGAGTTGAATATGGCGTCCGTGGAGCAGGTCCGGTGCAGTGGACGAAGGCTTCGGCGGGCGCGTTGTATAGTGCTTTCGGTGAGGCGGATCTGTTGCGGCGGACGAGGGCTTGTATGAAGGGCCAGCGAAGGGACGGACGAGGGAGTCAGTGAAGGGCCTACACTGTGGTGGACGAGGGTGCCGGTTAAGCAGATCCGGTGCAGTGGACCATGATGGCGGTCAAGGAGATCTGGAGCGGTGTACAAGCCAGTCGCTGAAGCGGCTCCGTTGAAGTGGTGAGTTGGCAGTTGGGGGTTCCAAGGTGCGGAAGGTAGATCCGTCGGGGTGTGAGGTCCACCGCTGCGGCGGAGGACTAGATTCAGCGGCTTGTCATGGTTGGGGAGGGGGTCGGGGAGGGGAAGGGGAAGGGGAGGGGCTCTGGGGAAGAATGTTGGGGGCAAAGAGGGGAAAACAATGGAGTTGCCAAAGCAGCCCTTTTCCGTTCATGTGGCAGGGGTAAAACAGGAATATCACAGGGCCAAACTTTCGGGGGCGAGATATTTTGATGTGAGCGGGAAGTTTGAAAGCTTTTGGCGCCTGAAATTATATTCTTCTCTTGTACGGCCGACTATGATATCATGGCCGAGAATTTGTTTGTTTTGAACGCAAAAAAGTGCAAGTTTTGAAAATCAATGTCTCCAACTCGAAACTTTAATTGTCCATTCAATTCAAATATGGATCATTGAGCTACTACAAGCAAATACCATCATATGGTCCAATTCAAATGAAATTCCAAATGTGTTTATCCTAAATATGATGACAAAAGCAAAAATGTGTATGTGTATGAATAAAGTGGATGATTATAAAGTTTGAACATGCCCGTATGTGTATATCTCTATGTTTGATATATGAATTTGAAATCACGAAATCCCGACTTAAAAATGTACCTCCGTTTAAATGAATTACAAAAGCTAATGATGCAGTCGAATTCCAAAATTCCAATCTTAGGTTTGTAATTCTGGTACATCAAAGTATATCACGCATGTTCAAAAGTATCGTTATCTCATAGTCCAAACTGTGAAACAAATTGATCAACCTTGAGTGCACACACTATTGACCATGTATATCTCAATTACGCTAAAGTCCCTCAAATATAGACACCTCCCTCTTTATCTAAAGCCAACCCCCCCCCCCCCTCGTCGCCCACCCCCCCCCCCCCCCACACACACACACATAAGTCGTTCTCTCCCCCAAACACCAACACACGAGCACATTAACACCCCTCTCTCTTCTAAAGTCCGGACCCCAATATAGGTCTCTACCACTTTGTCTCTTGGCCATGCACACATCTCTTCCCCCACTCTCTAGCTAGGTCTCCCGGCATCTCTCTTTCCCAAGCACACGCACTATGTAGAGTGTATCTTTCCCTACACACAAAACGTCGCCCCCAAACGTCTATCTCCCTAGTTATGTGGTTCTCGCACACTCACCTCACACACCACCCCCACTGCAAAACAAGCACACTTTGTCTCCTTGTGCACCACTCTCCTCTTTCTATCTCTCCCACATGCGGACCCGCCCCAGCTCCTCCCTGTATATATATATGTCAGAACTCTTTCCATAGCTCCCTAATGTATCATCGTTCTCGATCTCGCACATTGTTCTCTACACCATCTATTCTAGATCTCTCATGAAGTCCCTATCACACACACGATGACTCGCTTCCCTTGCGTCTCCGTACATAGGCCAATTTCAAACAACATCAACATTGTCTCCCTATCTATACGCCATTTATGGACACAAACGCCCGCTCTCTCGCCCCCTCTCTTCCTCTCTCTCTCTCTCTCTCTCTCTCACACACACACCCCTCTCCCACACACAATCGATGTCTCTTCCAAATAGTCTGCTCCCCCCGCCCGCACCCATGCTATCCCGCTACTACACATGTCACACGATTCCCCCTTCCCTTATACCAGGTTTACATCATTAGTGGTCTCTCTACTCCACATACACACACTCCCTCTCACACACAAACGCGCGCACAAACACACACAGACACGCACAAACACCCATTATTCTGGATCCTCATCTCTCCCCATGTCTGCATGTGTATCTCGCACACTCACTCTCTAATTATGTATATGTGTCTCCACGTTACACAACACAAAGCCCCATGTACATGTCTCTCTCTATCCTCCACACACATAGACACAAAGAAACTGTTATCATTGCCTCAGTCTCTAGACATATCACACACGCGCACTGTCTCTCTCTCTCTCTCTCTCTCTCTCTCGCAAACACGCTCAACAAGGGTTTCCCCGTGAATAACTTACCGTCTATTCATCAACAGCCGTGGCAGTACGGCGAACACGAGACGTGAAAAAGAATAAATCTACACGTGCTTAGACCACCTAGTATGACTACTAGGACTAGAGCAAGCCAAAAAGCGCGCCGCCGTCACCACCTCCTTATCGGCAACGTGAAAACCTTTGTTTTACACAGTCGAGAAGTCATTGTGCTAAGGCCTCACATGCTGAGGCGTTGAATAGAATGTAGATGCTATTTTACGGAAACAAGTATCGATAATACGTTTGTATCTCCATACTTATATTTCTTCTCTTATAAAAAACCGAGTTGGTGATGATGGTACGCGTGCCATATTGCAATATAGACCGTCCGATCTATATCTGACTGATGGAAATTAAACTAAAAGATACCCGCACCCCTCTCCACATTTGCAGACAAGGCCTTCCCTCGTTCATCCTTATCTCCAACAACCTCATTGTTGAGAAATTAAGAAAGGAAGCCTCTGGAACAAACTGGCCTGGTGGCCGCTGCCGGCGTCGTCAATCCCCATGCCTCCGCTCAGTCCGACCACCAATCACCACCACGCCCCACTCCTCTTCACCTTATCTCCTATTTCTCGAGATATCATTAGTTTTTACACATGGGATTACTCCCGCATGGGTCAATCACAACGAGTGTTTTTATAAAAAAATGCATCTTGATGTTCCGTGCAATGCACGGATCTTGCTAGTACTCCTACAGAAGACTAAGTTGGTGATGATGGTGTGTCTGCCATCCGCCGTTTGTGACCATTAGATCTACATCTAACGACTGCGAGGTAAGTTGTTGCATTTTCTCACAAACATCTCACTTGTCTACCAATTTGTAGAAAAACCCATAATTAGTATCTTAAAGCCAACCACATCCCTCCCCGACCTCACCAAAACAGCCCAAGGAATATATTCTAATTGAAACATAATATATCTCTAGTGATATATGTATATCAAAATTAGTGTTTTGTATCAAGTTTGTGAATAAGTATTATTCTAATTATGATTCGTTGCAACGCACATGAACATTGCTAGTATTTCCAACCATGCAATTTTTTTCCCTAGTATTCCATAGTTTCGAGTTTTCCATCAAGATATTAGTCACTCATGGTTGATATTTACTTTCAATCATGTACACATATGCACTGTGTAACTAGCCTTGCTTATTGGGTTCCAAAGCTTAACTTTCACTCCTACTTACAATATGTAGAGTATTTAACAAAAAACTACCACTTTCAACCAGCCCTAGGAAGAATCTATTGTACAAAAAATAGCAAAAACATATCCAAAAGTTCTTAATCCACGCCAAAAACTACTACCTACCGATTAGGTTAGTTTAAACCCATTTATGACAGGGTTGGCCCACACGTCCGTGCTGACGAGGCAGCTTAAACCAACACATTTTGTTTGACCGTTGACACGAGGGACCCACATCTTACCTTCTATCCTGTTATTCCCCCTCAAATCATTATTTTTCCTGAACATTACTTCAAACGGTGCTGATGCGTGTTCGTCGGTGGCACCGGTGATGAGCGAGTTGGCCGCCGCTCCGCCGGACCGGTCGGACACCGCGTTGGCCTCCGCACGGGTTAGCAGGCTGGCCCGAGCGTGACTCATGAGCGAGCAAGCCGCCGCGCTGGCCTTCGCTCGAGCCAGATGGCTGGCCTTAGCGCGGCGCGCGCGAGCAAGCCGCCGCACCGTCGTGCCAATCTAGCTAGCAAACCTTGCAGACAAGCAGCTGGACGGAGCTATCTTGGCTAGCTAGCGGCCGCGAGCGCTGGACGGAGCTGGCATCCGGGCTGCCGCAAGATGGGCTCCGCACCGCCGGCGGTTTTGACCTCGCCTTCTGCCGGCGGCGGTAGCTGTGTCCCATGGCCGAGGATGACTAGGTGGACGGGCCGGAGGTAGGAGGTCACTCGGGGATTTTTGTGCAGACTGACATGTAGGTCCCACAAGTCATAACGCCCGGTCGAATAGAAGGCGTTGACTTAATGGGCGACATGGGCCCTGTTTGGATACTCTAAGTCAGAGGTTAGATTATAACCCTGAACTAACTCTAGCCAAAGTGGTGTTTGGATGGCAGGGTTAGATTGACAACAAATGTATCCAAACAGGGCCATGGGTTGAAACATGCCTATAACGGCACTTTGTAGAGTAGTCGTTTCTTGGTAGGGCTGGTTTGTAAGAGCATGTACAATGGTTGATAAGGTAGTCTTGTCTTAAGTCTGCCACGTATGCAAGTGGTAGTAGTTTCTTGGCATTATTAGTGGTTTCTTGGATTATTGGGGGTTTCTTGTAAGGAACAATGTACTACTAGCGACAAAAGGCGATTCTAGGTTGCGTTGTACTCCAACGAGTACTACTAGTGGTCGCGGGAGTGTATACCTCGTTTTGTGGGTTCGATCCCGGCCGAACGCACGGCGGCCTTTTTTTAAAATAGTAACTTCGCTGCGAGCCAATATTTTACACGGGTAGTTTGAGTTTTAAAGTCAAACGGACGTGTGGCACCACAATCTAGGTGCACTGGATAGCCTAGCCACGTGAACGGGTTTTCCTCCCCAGCATCTCGTGGCTCGCGTGCTCGCCCTAGCCGCACCTCGCTTGCAGCTTCCTCATCAGCTAGTAGCATATTTAAACTAGCACCTCCCAATTAAGCCCGAGGAGCCGGAAAAGCCTGGCGGGGCATTGGTAACTGTGCAATATGGCTCTGTACGTAAAGTGCTCTACTACTACTCTGTAGCTTGTGGCGTTGCACGCATGGACTTCACTCAATTATCGGCTCTACAATAAAAGAAATTCCTCTTGACATGTTTTTTTTAAACGGAGGCAAAAGCTTTGCTTCATCTCATTCATAAAGAAGGAACTACTAACAAAGTTCGATGAGATCCATTACACCTCCACAAGTGGAAGCGAAAAGCCTAGTCTTGCTATATCAAATAACTCAAATGTTCTGCCCCCGCAGTAACCGTCGCTGATAAATAGGCTGCTAGTGTGTGCGTGAGAGGAGCGGCTGAGTAGGCCGGCTACGTGAGAGGAGCGGCTGAATAGAGCACCGAGAGTACCCACTAGGCCACTACGCAGGTGTACTTTCCCTGCATTGATAGTATAGCGATGGTTCTAGAGAACAGTAGTACCCTCCACTTCCAACTGTAGCTCCTTGGCCCTGAGATTCAAGAGTTCAAAACTGGTGCACTATACTAGAAGTACAGTACATAGCACTAGTAGTACCCTCGCACTACTAGTTGACAAAGTAGTACTAGTACTACTACAGTACGAGTACGTACTCCTCCGTCACATAATGTAAGACGTTTTTGACACTAGTTGGCGTGTACAAAAAATAGCAAAAACATACCAAAAATTTCTTAATCCACGCCAAAAACTACTAGCTAGTGTCAAAAATATCTTACTAGCACTACTAGGGAAAACCCTAGTAGTAGCGCGGGTTTTGAGGCTATCAGCAGCGCAGGCAGCCGCGCTACCAATAAGGCGCTACAGCTAACTGTTAGTAGTAGTGCGGTCAGTACCCGCGCTACTACTATGGACTATATCAGCAGCGCGTTTCCGGAACGCGCTACTATTAATTAGCTGTAGCGATTTCCTGGCCCCGCGCTACTGCTATATCTTTCATCATTTCCCCCTGGCTTCCTGCCCCGTTTCAGCTTCAATAAACTGCAATTTCCAGATACTAGGTACTACTAGATATCAATTTCATAAAGCATTATAGGTACTGGGTAGTTCTCCGTCGGTTCCAAATTACTCGTCATGGTTTTAGTTCAAATTTGAACTAAAACCACGACGACTAATTTGGAACGGAGGGAGTACTAGATAACAATTTCATATATACTCAACATGCATCCTCAAGCAGTACAAGGTGATATCGACGACGATCATCATATGTAGTTCTAGATGATATCGACGACGATCATCATATGTAGTTCTACATGATATCGACGAAGATCATCATATGTAGTTCTAGATGATATAGCCACACACACATATGTAGTTCTAGATGATATCGACGACGATCATCATCCTCAAGCCCTGGCGGTGGGTGTTCCTGATAGTAATTAGGATGGCCTGTCCAACACGAAGATTCTTGCCAACGAGGATTCTCTTCCACCCAACCGAATTTAAGTGTGTGCGACCGTCTGTGTCCATGCGGTAAGTACAGGTGGTGACGGAGCCCCTTGCGGTAAGGCGTAGTCCAGCTGAGCCTTCTTCATCAGGATCGATACCACAACTCACAGATAGGTTCTTTGGCAATTTCTGAATAAGAAAAACATATCAATTAATAAATAGCCTTGCACATACTCTTGCAAATATATTTATATTAAGTCTAGATTTCTACACTATCAAAAGACACAGTACTATGCATTTTTACTAACTAATCATGAATTCTACTAATAAGTATATATGGATTATCTACACTATTAATAGTTCCTTGGATTCTACACTAATAAGAGCATGTGATTAGACTCTACACTAAAGCATATCATCGACTAGATTCCACAAAGCATATCATTGGACTCTACACTAAGCATATCATCGGATTCACTAAGCATATCATCAGATTCACTAAGTATAACAATAAAGCATATATATATCATCAAATTACTACAGGCAGTACGTATAACATACCATTTCATGCTGATCGACCATGGTACTTGTCAGGCGGGTCACGAATGGCACCCCGACAAAGTCATCACGTGGCAGAATTATGTCCCATAGGTTGCACACCTCCTCCTCGCTCAGCCTCATTCTTTGAGCTATGATGGCTTCATGAAGTGGGTTCTCATCATCTTCATCGAGTGGGTCCTCATTATCTTCATCATCTTCGTCATCTTCATCATCTTCGTCATCTTCCACCAGGTTGAGATAAATGACAGCCAGCTTGGGTCTTTCTGATCTAAAGGAGAAGCTGATCAACTCACCACCATTAAGACGCATGTGGGCAAGGAAACGGGCCCATCCATCTCCTCCAATCTGTGACATATTGCGTCCTTTCTCGACCTCCATAGTGTACGGCCCCCCAGGAGCCTCAAATGTCACAGTGTCTCCTGTCAGCTTGTTGAATTTCAACCACATTGCATGGGACGATCTGTGTAAAAAAAAGCAAAATGACACAATGCAGTAATGCCAACACTAAAAATAAAATAGTTGTTACATTTCATCTAATTTCTTACTGCCGCATGACGAAAACTCGGCTGGAAGTAGATCCCGAACAGCTTGCCAGTTGCAAGGCTGCTGGCGCACCTTGACTTGCACAGTCGACATGGTGGTGGTGGTGGTGGTGGTGCCATTTTCCTAAAGCAATATGAGCAAAGGATTAATGATTCACTTCATAGGAAAGAAAAACAGTAGCATGTGATATTTTTGGTTCTTCCGCGAGAAGCAATTTTATGGACAAAGCATTTCGGTGGCACCTATTGCCGAAAAAACTTTTCACAAATATCTACCAAATAAGGGTACCACCTACCAAGACATTTCATCTCATTTGGCCCCTATTGCCTAAGATAATTGATTAAAGATACAAGTGGCAAATTTAACTAAATTGGCACCTACATTTTGCCAAAAAATAACTTACTACAAAAAAACAAAAGCATCTACCTATCCATGTACAGAAAAATAACAATAAAATGGTGCATACTAAATAAACTAAATCAACTAGCCTACTAAATCCACTAGCATACTAAATCAACTATATCAAAATGATCTAAATCAACTAAATCAACTAGCCTACTAGATCAACTAAATCAACTAGCCTACTAAATCAACTAAATCAACTACACACTAAATCAACTAGCCTACTAAATCAAAATGTAGCAGGGAGGAGGGGTTGTGGATGGAGGAGGGAGGAGGGAGAAGGAGGGGCGACTCGAGGAGGGAGAAGAGAGTAGGACGGAGGAGGAAGACGGAGCGAGGAGGGGCCAGCCGGCGGCGAGTGGAGGGAGGACGGAGGAGGAAGGCGGAGCGAGGAGGGGCCGGCCAGCGGCGACTAGAGGAAGGACGGAGGAGGAGGCCGGTACCGAGTCTAGCGAGGAGGAGGAGGTGGCGGCGGTGCAGATCGGAGGAGGGGCGACGGGGGAGGACCGGCATGGGGGGTTGAGGGGAGATCAATCGAGTGAGTGTGAGTGTGAGTGGATCGGATAGGTCGGAAAGTGGGGGAGATGGAATGGCTTAGCAGTAGCGCGCTATAGCAAAAGGTGCTACTGCTAAACGACCTAGCAGTAGCGCCTTTCCCAAAGAGCGCGCTACTGCTATGTGTCAGCATGTAAAAATAGACATCAAAAATACATTGATCATCAATGATCTTTTTGTGTACAATCTGATTTGTCAATATGAGTCCTCACCAGTTTAGGAACTGGTGAAGACTCATATTGCGGCCACAAATTATTCACATAGAGTTCAATGAAGACCAAGTGCTTGTGAAAGTTTGAGAAGTAACATATTTAAGGTGGTACAAACTCTCTTCACGGAGCGAGGTGGGACTAACTTTTTTAGTAAACTTAGCAGTAGCGGTTATTGTGTAAATGCGCTATTGTTATGGTCCGTAGCAGTAGCGCTCTTCATATTAACGCGATGCTGCTAGAAGTAGCCTTGCGGCGGTGTCCTGGCAATTATAGTAGTAGCGCATCTTAGAGGGGGCGCACTACTGATACATTTAATTCAACAACGAGTTTTCCGCGAGCGCGCTACTGCTAATTAGCAGCAGCGCCTTATTTTAAAGCGTGCTGCTGGTAAGATTCTGTGCATAGGCTTTTCCCTAGTAGTGTAGTGCTATTATTTACAGTATAATGCAATCCCATAATGTCCCATAATGCTAGTACTAGTAGTAAATAATAGCCTCACCCCTTCGCTATAGTTGGAAGGAACGATCTACAGTTGGAAGGGACGAGGCCCTGCGGTTACTACGCTCTTATCTCCTCCTCGCCAGTTCCCCTCCCCCCGAAGATAAGGCAGTTCGTCGCTGCTCCCATGGATTCGCCAGGCGGTTCTCCTCCTCATCGGGGTTGGGAGACCTTGGACGACGATCCTCTGGGAGAAATCGCACGCCGCTCCGACGTCCTCACCACCGCAAGACTCGGTGCTTCCTGCACCAACTATTTCAAGACGGTGCTTCAAATGGCTTGGGAAAAGGCCATGCCTGTTGGTCTTCCATGCGTCCTCGAGGAGAAGGTTCTTCTATGGGACAATCCTTCGAACAGTCCACCGCTCCCTGGCCATGGTTGCACGTTGACTCCGCTAGAGTTGCTGACGTTGAGAGGTAGTCGGATTTTGTCCGATGAGCAGGTCAGTAATGGAGTTTGATCATGCAGTACATAGTTATTCCATTTCCATCCCGTAATTTCTCCACTGCCCACCGTCTTATATATAGGTCTGGGTCAGTGCCAACGAAGATTGGCTTGCATACCTCCGGCCGGATACCACCATCATATTGCACAACATCCACAGCAGTGCGGCCATTCGAATAGACCCCTTCTCCACCATTGGGATCGGCCTTCCGGACTGGCTGGGCTTGAATACGTATGATGATGCCTACATGAGATTGAATAAGATAGAAATTGCGGACCCACCGACAAAGCGACACGGCTATGACGATTACTATCTCATCGCGGTGTTCGACATAAGGATTGCCATCAATGCAAGAGGCAGTAACGGCAGAGGCTGGCGGATGTTGGCGGCGGCAGATTTGTACCCCTACACGTTCGAAGACGCCGTGCGCCATCTAGGACGCATCTTCGCGGTGACAAGCCAGGGGACTTGTTTCATATGGTTGCCATCCTACGGTACGGGAGATTACAAACGGAATGCACAAACCATCATTTGCATCCCTAACGGTACTCCATTATTTTGCAGGGACCAGTCATCCCGCGATCAAAATAAGATCGCCGATCCTGGATGTGCATTTGCATCCGCGATTCGGTCTAAGCTGGAACCTTGTAGCTGACTTTGGCATATTGGGATCAACTATCTTAGCAGTCGTTACCCATGGTACCACTGATGTGCAACATGGTCACACAATCTACCACGATCGGACCGTCACCGTCTACCCAGGTATTCCATTTTTTAACCTCTCACCTTCTCTTTCATTGTTGTACTAGTACTCTACTTACGTACTACGTAGTAGTAGGAGTACTTTTTACCTTGGAGGACGCGTATAGATAGCTAGGCCCTTGAAGACTTGAACCCACTAGCTACCACCATTTTTGTTTTTCCATGTCTTACTATCTCATCCATGTAGCCAAGAGTGGCTATATATAATAAGCCGGTTATTTTACTTCCTCTATACCGGAGTAGTACTATTTGCTGCACATTATTACTGACAGCCATATTTGAGCACGACATTATTATGCATGGACCTTGACTATGTATGTCACCATGTGTCCAGATCTGAGATGCCGCGTGTACCAGATGAACGGCGCCGAGTTCGACCCCCGTGATGCTACGTGGGTGCCGAGGAACACTCTTGGAGAGTACTCGCTTTTTATTGGGGACAGCTACCCCATTGTGAAGCGGATGCCACCTTCCTGCACGACACGGAAGGCTTGCCGTTCATGAAGCATGGTTGTGTCTTCCGTGCGCACCGCCGCATGATCGACATGCTGGGAGACGCTATCCCTGATTTATGCTGCTTCAGCTTGGATGAGTCTCCATCGTGTGGAACCGGACTAGAAAGTTGCGACAATGATTCCCGTTGCCCACCGCTATGGCTCGTGCCATCCATGAAGAACACCTGGGACTGGAACCTGGAGGAGGACATGTAGCCCATCTATAACGTGTAAGTGGAGTACGGTAAATTGTGAACGGTAGCGCTGTGAATATATGTAGACTAGTCGTGCACAAATTTATCACATGAATTGGAGATGAACTTGTGTGGCATACTGGCATTTGTCCTTTAGAATTTATTACTAGTAAATGTGTTATGTGTACGTGCAACTTGTGTGGTTGTTGCATGGGCTCCAACACGCTCTTTGAGAAAAAGATGGTGGCACAGCTTTGGATATACGTGACGTGGCGGCATCATACAGTAGCATCGTTTGCTATAGTTGTAGTACGCTCCTACTAGGACGACAACTCCTATAAAACCTTGCGCTTGGCTCTTTGCCTCTTCAGGAGGTTCAACAGTTTGTACTCGTGTGAACCTTGCACTTGGCTCTTCACCTCTTCGGAAGGTCCAACAATGATGATACTACAGTACACATTATGCTTCTGGCAATCCGACACCGATTGAACTGCTGCACATCCACCGCGAGGGCGGGGGCGAGGGAGAGGGAGAGGGTGCACTGTAGTCAAAACCCTCTCCTCGTCCTGCGAACCACCGCGCGCGTGGGCGAGGGAGAGGTGTAGTAAGCAAGCTTCTCCTCGTTCGGCGAGTTGACGGGACACATCAAAGTAGTACTAGTACTAGTCCATACTGCGTCCTTTCCGGTTAATATGGCTTAATTTGAAACGAGAAAAATACACTGGCGGTCAACGTATGTAACAATACGCTCTTTACGGTCACTATATATAGTTTTGCGGTGATTATACGATCACTAGCTCATTGTAGAGCACCGTATTGCACCCTACTAACCGGCCACATAGTCGACGTGGCACTTTGTTGACTGGTTAAATTGTCACCTGGTTTCTAGGTCCCACCTGTCAGTTGGCAGAGCAAAGAAATCAGCTAAAAAACAAAGAGTGTAGTACATCTACACTTCCAATGCATTTAGCCTTTAATCTAGCTAAATCGATATTTATTGACTAATGCACCAACTTGTGCTCTAGGTATAGGCTACATGTCTATCCTTAATTACAGCATGCAACGACCTTCATTTAATCTTCTAAATGGTCGCATGCACACATAACTTTTGGGCGTTAATTATGCCCTGGTCAATGTGTAAATCTCTAAATGTACAGTCTTTCACGGACGTAGGGAGTAGGCTGAGCACTTGAGCGTGAGCGTGTGTGTTGCGTCGTGTGTTGTGTGCCGCATGGGTGCGTGAGTGTTGCGTGCGTCCATGTGTACGTGTGAGTGTTGCATGTTGCATGCATGCATGGGGCTTACTCCCTCCAATTGACATGTTCATATTTCAAGCTTCCTCTGTTCCCTCCATATGGTGATACTCCCTCTGTTCCCAAATACGGAGTAAAATCCTCCCTCTGTTCCCAAATACGGAGTAAAAGCCTCCCTCTGTTCCCAAATACGGAGTATTTGTCTTTCTAGATATTTCAACAAGTGACTACGTACGGAGCAAAATGAGTGAAGTGAGCGTAGAGGCATAGGGATAATGTAGAAAGGAAGTCTTCGCGGTCCATTATTCCCCATCTCGGTCAGAGAGAACTATTCAACTAGTCTTCGTAGTGAAGTGACAATACACGCTGCAGCAGATGGGACACTTAATTAATAAGCTGAACCAGCGTGTTGGTGTTACTAAATCAGCCTTACCCAGTACTGCCATCATGTTTGCCAGTAGAGCACGCTTCTGTCCTCCATTAACTGACATATGGGCCCTCTTGTGGTAGACCCACATGTCATCGGTGTAACTATTTACACTCCGAAGGACGGTATATCCTGGTAGTAGTAGTAGAATTGAGATTTAATGCACTTTCTTCCCCGTCTTCCACTCTTCTTCCTCCTCTCTTCTTATTCCTCCTCTCTTCCCCATCGTCGGCCGCACACCATTTCCCCCCGCTCACTGCTCGCCCGCTCGCTCTATCTTCCTTGGTAGCTCGCGCGTACCATATCCCCCTGCTCACTACTCAGCCACACGAGGAGAAGCTTCTTCGCTCGCCCGCCCGAATCCACTTCCCCGCTGGCTCGCAGGCACCGAAAACCCCAATGGCAGAACCGATTAACACGCAGAGCCGCGATTGGAATTCCCTCCCCGATGTTCTCTTGGAGCAGATCTGTAATCGTATGGACCTACTCAGCACCGTCCGTCTAGCCGCATGCTCGGTGTCTTTGTGTCGTCTACTCGTCTGCAACCGGCTGGCTCTTTTCAAGACACCCTGCTTGCTGATGCCCGATCCTCGCAGGTGGCCTAGACACCAACTTGACGATCCTACGGAGGTTGCCGTGGTGCCCCTCGACATGCTACCACTACCCGTCCACCTGCCCTTCATGCGCGGCCACTACTGGGCGGGCATGAAGGCCAACTGGATCGTCCTCATCCACCAATCCGGTAGTCCGTGGCGTCTCGTGGATATCTACACCCAGCGAGAGATCACCCTTCCATCTTTGGATACCGCTGCCATCGAGCCTCGCGGCCCGCCGGACACTCCTGCCTACTACGCACGAGACGCGTCGAGCTTTTGGCTTGACCTCTGTTTGCTGAAGGTTGTAATCTGCAAAGTGCCCACACCATCAGAAGACTACATGGATTACAAGCTCATTGCCGTGTTCAACATGGGATTAGTCTATCTGGAATCCGGTCGCCATACATGGTTATGGCTCATCGTCGATCCTCTTCACCCAACACTTCTGTCTGATGCTATAGTGCACGATGGCATCATTTATGCGGTCGACGCACAGATTGGATGCCTATACTGGTGGAATCTATCATCGTGTAATTGTTCTATCTCATCTCATCTTTACCTTAAGAATACGACTGCCTGTTCATTGTTACAAATTTAGAATATATAGTATGTCTATAACCACATCATTGCTATATGTTCCTCTCATTTCCTAGATTTTTATGACCACACATGTTATTGTTAGAGTTGATATGAGAACAATTGGTATCTAATGATTGTTGAATAGATATTATGAGTATAACCTCATGATTGCTATATGTTACTCTCATTTCCAGGATTTTTATAACAACACATGTTATTGCTTAGAGTTGATATGATAACTGTAGTAAGTGCTATGGTAGAATATGAGTAGGCCCTGTCATATCTGTTTTCCTCTCATTGTTACATGATGTTTGAACCATGATATATTGCTAGAATATGAAAGCCATTGGCTTATTTTTTTTACTTGGGGTATGATTATGACCACGGCATTGCAATTCTCTGTCTATGATATGTGTCACTGTTATAATAATCTTAATTCCACACATACTCTGAACATGATTGTTTATTTTTGTCCTTTTGGTCTCCAATTTGAATTGTTGCAGCAGACGCAAATGCGCTGGCCTTCATGATTCCTGGACCTGGAATCATACCAGCCGATGGGTGGTGGTTTATCGCTCGTTCAGCTGATGGTGGTCATTTGATGCTCATTTGCACGTACCAAATTGACCAAACCATTTCATCAAACCACATGCAGTACAATGCCTGGGGCGTTCGTGACATTGATGGCTATGGCTGCTTCGTGTTCGAGAAATATCCCAGCTCCGTTGGGCTAGGCGTATTCAACTGGAGGCGGGTTTACAAACTCGGCAACCACTCCATGTTCCTCGGGCTCAATTATCCAATCATCCAACCAATCATCGATCATATCACCGGCGATGATTACCGTGCTATGCACCTTCCATCCGCCAGGGGGGGCTATGTTTACACATCATACCATGGGTTTCATGAATCACCATATCCAGAGATTCGTCGATACAGCTTGTTGCGAGATAATCTTCAGTGTGTGAAAGGCATCAAGCACTGATGTGGTTCATGCCAACAGCAAATATGCACCTTGATTCGTACTGATATGTAGACTGAGCCATGTATTCTGCTGCTGTAGCACGACCCTCTTTTGTTGGATATTATGTACTATTGTTAGTTTGAAGCACTCCTCTGGTTTGAAGGATAGATACCTTTCTGGGATCAAGTGCATCCTAACTCACCTGCGCAGGATGTACTGATAATGATGATGGAGATGTTGTGCAGTATATATATATATCACTTAGGCTTCAAGTGCGTACTTGTTAGTTAAACCTATGGTTAAAATGTGATACTAAATACGACTAGTAAGTAGTACAGTAGCAGTACTAGTATACGTCGGTCAAATTATTCATCATGTCCACACATTAAATTGACGTGACAACACGCTGCGCATGAGGTGACACAAGAATCCCGGCGGCGTGTTCGGGTATTCTGGACTTTAGATTTGGAGTACCACTTATCTGTCGAAATCTTTCATCATTCACTTAAATCAGTCGATTGATCATACATTGAGTACCATATAACTGGAATTAACCCATGCAAGTTGAAGAAGGATAGGCCGGTGCTGCCGGCTGGCGACAAGTTCGATCCCATGGATTAGGAGCTGATCGAGCATCTTGAGGCCAAAGTGAGTGCTGACAGCGCGAGATCTCACCCTCTCATAGATTTCATACCAACCATCGACAGCGAGCACGGCATATGCTACACCCATCCTGAGAAACTTCCAGGTAAGACACCGATCGGCCGTCTACTTGCACAAACATATTCCTTTGTTTATAGCTCTATTTTTCTTTTTAGACGCGGACCTGGTGAAGCAATTACAATTTCACAGTTAATAAAAAGTGAAACAAGTGACTGCAACATGCCAAAGATGTTATGAACATGCCAACTACGTACACTAAAACCTGTATTCGACAATACTGCAGGTATCACACTGAGTGGCCTAAGCAAGCATTTCTTCCACCGTAATTCCAGGGCGTTCAAAAGGGGCACGTGGACACGTCGCAAGATACAGTCGGAGTGCGGCATGCACGCGATGTGGCACAACACCGGCAATACCTTGCCGGTGATGGTCAACGGCCGGCAGACGGGCAGCAAAAAGATTCTGGTGCTGCACACCAACAAGAACTTCGACCAGCAGAGGACCAACTGGGTGATGCACCAATACCACCTCGGGGACCTGGAGCAAGAGAAGGAGCGGGAGCTGGTCCTCTGCAAGATTTTCTACCAGACGAACACTAGGGCCAGGAGTAAAAAGATTATAAGTTAGTTTGGTATTGGTACTTGTACTACCTTGTCGTCCGCAAGTTTGTATTGTTGTTAACGTTCTTTTGGTATGAACTTGGCATTTGCTTCCAACCATCATGCCGAGGGTCGACGTGGATATAAAGCTGAATCATTTGTTTCGAAACGAATTTTCAGGCACCTGATTTTTATTTGATGGGTACCATAAGCACCTGTCGTTCGAATTCCCAGTTCTCCAAAATTTTCGAAACAAGTGCATGCTCTTATTATCATGATGAAAAAACAATATCCCTGCCGCATCCCAGTTATCAGTTTGTACTTGCAGAATTCTCTCGTTTATTGAGCACATATATTGTTTTTTCAGGTCAAGCAAGTTTCAACTGGGCTGTAGACTGCCCAGGCATGGTTTTGTTTTTAACAGGCCCAGCACATGACGACAACGGGGCACAAAGATCCAGCAGGTATCTACTGGCCTCTGGCCCGCCAGCGGTAGTTATATTTTGTCTTACAATATCCGCAGGCACTTTTTTTACTGAATCAAACACACAGCCCAGTTCTATTTTCCTCTTGAAACGCATGTCCTACATCCGTTTTCTAATCTCTACCTATAGTCTTACTAGTTCATATACATGTATCATTATATTGAAAATACATAAAATTCACTTTTCATATTTACATCCTTATTTTTTTTCCCTCCCAGCGCTGATTTTTTTTACCACTGGTTTTCCCTTAAACCAACTCAATTGTCCCACGTCTTATTTGCTTACAAAATAAATGATTTTTTTTGGCAAATCAATAAGTTCTTAAAAAAATGTTTATCATTTCGGGATTGCAAAAGTTCGGACTCCACCGATATATGCAAAATAAGGTTGAACTTTTTGACCGTGGTCCTGGGCAGAAAATGGGCTGTAATAAATTACTTAAGAATTAGCAAATGGGCTGCAAATTATTAAAAAATAGCAAATGGGCTCTATGTTGTCTGCCACAGATTTGGAGGCTGGCTTGTGGGCCTACTAAGTTCATGCGTACACAAGGTTTATCAAAAAGGAAACTTAGTCAACAATCGACTCTACCAGCGTCAGACCGTTAGATGTCAATCTAACGGCAATCGTGCTTCTTCAGTCTCTGATCTCCCTGCCCCAGCCGCCCAAACCAGCCGCGTCAGAACCGCCTGCTCCCGCCTCCCGTGGCTGGCTGTGCTGCCGGGTAGGCCTCACGGCCCCATCATATACTCGCATCCCTGGCGTGTCTATCCCTCTACTCACCCACACCTCCTCTTATTTTCCGGCGACGGCAGCCGACCCAGTCAACCCTCGTACTCTCCACCGCGTGGGCAGCCACTGCCATGTCTTCCCCAGCTCCGTGTCGTTCCCTTCGTAGGCCTCGCCGTCGTCCACCGCCCTGGTGCTCTCGGCGCGGCGTGGTCAACGTGGTCAACGAACGACATCCATCGGAAGTGGACTGTACGTGGAGAGGCTGACAGTTGGGTCCACGGCCGCACACAAGGAAATGCCTCCTTATTACGCGCAAAATAATGATTCCTCCACCTGACATCTAGTACCCGCCAGAAGGGCCTCTGTATTTCGTGAAAAAAACGTTCCCTCCGCTGACAGGTCGGACCCACCAACTATATCTTCGCACACAAGGAAGTGCCTCCTTATTGCGCACAAAAAAATGAATACCCCCTGCCAGCTGGGACCCACCACTGTGGGAGGCTGACTTGTGGGCCCATAAGTTGACGGGGACGGAGGGCTTTGTCAACTTAGTCAATATGAACGATTCTAGCTCCAGTGACCGTACGATGTCCATCCAACGGCCTTAGTGCTTCTTCAACCTCTGGTCTTCTTGCTCCAGCCGCCCAAAGCAGCGCCGGTCGTGCCGCCTGCTCCTGCCTCCCGTGGTCGGTTGTGCTGCCGCGGAGGCCTCACCACCCCCATACTACTCCAACCGCTGGCCAGGCCATCCCTCCACTCACCCACACCCCCTGTTATTCTGCGGCGACGGCAGCCTCACACCGTAACCGAACCAGTGAACCCTCGTACTCCTCTTCGCGTGGGCATCCACTGCCGCGTCTTCCCCGGCTCCGCGTCGTCCCCTTCCTAGGCCTCGCCGTCGTCCACCGCCTTGGTGCTCTCGGCGTGGCGTGGTCAATGTGGTCAACGACCGACTTCCATCGGAAGAGTGCTGTACGTGGAGAGGCTGACAGCTGGGTCCACGGCCACAACCCAGTTTTTTTGTGATTTGCCAAGTAAGTCGCTTTGTCAGGCCTGTTGGGCTGCAAATCTTTCAAGACGAGGAGAGCTTCATTCGGCTGGCCGAGAAAATGGCCTATCAGTAATGAGAAATGGGCTGTACATTTTTAAAACACATCAAACCGGCAATTAGTTTCAAATTTCTTTTTTTTCATTTCGAGATTTTAAATTGCATTGATTTTTATGCGTGGACAATTTGTTGGATTTTATATTGATATACATTTATTTTTAAAATCAGTTTGAATGTGACACGAAATTTCGGGATTAAAAACAGATCGGACCACACCGAAATATGCAAAATTTCGTATAATTTTCTAACCGTGGCCACAATATGGGCTGTAATGCTAACAAAAAGAATATGAGCTCCAAAAAAACCTTAAGAATCAGCAAATGGGCTGTAAATTATTAGAAATAATGGCAGATGAGCCGTATGATGTTTTCCGCAGATTTGAGGCTTTCCTAAGAAAAAGGTTGATGCACAAGCAGTGACTGTTGGATGTCCATCCAACGTCCGTCGTGCTTCTTCAATCGCTGCTCTTCCTGCTCCAGCCGCTCAAACAAGCACCGGCGGGACTGCCTGCTCTCTCCTCCCCGTGGCCGAATGCGCTGCCGCGCAGGCCTCACCGCCCCACCGTACTCCCATCGCTGGCCTAGCCATCCCTCTACTCACCCACACCTACTGTTATTCTCCAGCGACGGCAGACGAACCAGTAAACCCTCGTACAGTCATACTCCCCTCCGTGTGGGAAACAACTGCCGAGTCTTCCCTGCCTCCGTGTCGTTCCCTTCCTAGGCCTCGCCATCGTCCACCGCCCTGGTGCTCTCGGCGCGGCCTGGTCAACGTGGTCAACGACCGACATGCATCTGAAGTGGACTGTACGTGGAGAGGCTGACAGTTGGGTCCACGGCCGCACGCAAGGAAATGCCTCCTTATTACGCGCAAAATAATGATTCCTCCACCTGACATCTGGGACCCACCAAAAGGGCCTCTGTATTTCACAAAAAAAAACGTTACCGCCGCTGACAGCTTGGACCCACCAGCTATATCTTCGCAAGCAAGGAAGTGCCTCCTTGTTACGCACAAAAAAATGAATACTCCCCCTGCTAGCTGGGACCCAGTATAGTGGCAGGCTGACTTGTGGGCCTACTAAGTTGACGGGGACGGAGGGCTTTGTCAACTTAGTGAATATGCACGATTCTAGCTCCAGTGACAGTACGATGTCCATCCAACGGCCGTAGTGCTTCTTCAACCTCTGGTCTTCTTGCTCCAGCCGCCCAAACCAGCGCCGGTCGTGCCTCGTGCTCCTGCCTCCCGTGGCTGGCTGCGATGCGGCGGAGGCCTCACCGCCCCCTACTACTCCCACTGCTGGCCAGGCCGTCCCTCTACTCACCCACACCCCCTGTTATTCTGCAGCGACGGCAGCCTCACACCGCAGTGAACCAGTGAACCCTCATACTCCTCTACGCATGGGCATCCACTGCCGCGTCTTCCCCGGCTCCGCGTCGTCCCCTTCCTAGGCCTCATCGTCGTCCACCGCCCTGGTGCTCTCGGCGCGGCGTGGTCAACGTGGTCAAGGAACGGCTTCCATCAGACGTGGACTGTACGTGGAGAGGCTGACAGCTGGGTCCACGGCCGCAGCAAGGAAGTGCCTCCTCATTACGTGCAAAATAATTATTCCTCCACCTGACAGCGGGGACCCACCGGACGGGCCACCATATTTTGCGAAAAAAACGTTTCCCCCTGACTGCTGGGACCCACCAGCTACATCTTCGCACGCAAGGAAGTGCGTCCGGGCAAAAAAAAGATTCGCCCCACTGACTGCTGGGACCCACCAGCTACATCTTCGCAGGCAAGGAAGTGCCTGATAGTCGGGACCCACCTGGTCGAAGCGTACGTAGCTTTGTCATTTTAGTCGCGAACGTCTACGTACATACTGGTCGATGTAGAGGCGCGCACGTCTCGTAGTAGAGGTGCGCACGTAGCATGTACACGTACGTACAGCGGCCAGTGTGCAAGAAAGAAAATACGGCCACGTATGTACATACGGGCAGGGTCTCGAACGCCTACTCATGCATACGTACGGCTAGGGCTCGTGTACATGGCTGGGTCGGAACGGAGAAACAACGTCGTCGTCGTGTTCATGGGGAGCCAACCGGCTGGGTCGGAACAGAATGCGTCGTCGTGTTCATCGGGAGGGCTTGGACGGAACAGCCGATGGAAACGAGGCCTGGCGTACCGCAGAACGGAGGAAACGGCCTTGTGTTCGACCGCCCACGTTCGAAACGGGATCCTGTTCATCGGGAGGGGTCTGGCGTACCGCAAAACGGAGAAAACGAACCTCCTACGGTCGAAACGGGGTTCCTGTTTATCGGGAGGGGTGTGGCGTACCGCAAAACGGAGGAAACGGACTTGTGTTGGAGCGCTACGGTCGAAACGGGGGTCCTGTTCATCAGGAGGGGTGTGGCGTACCGCAAAACGGGACTCCACGGGATACAGTTCATCTCCACCGTCGACACCCTCCAGCCTCCACGGGCTATTGTTCATCCACCGTAGACCTCCTCCAGCCTCCACCTGCAACTTTTCATCCACGGGCTCCTGTTCATCCAGCCTCCAGCGCGTGCTACTCCACCGGCTACTGTTCAACCAGCCCTCTCCACGGGCTCCTGTTCAACCACCCCTCCACGGGCTACTGTTCATCCAGCCCTCCACAGTCTATTGTTCATCCTGCCCTTCACGGGGTGGTCCTGTTCATCCTGCCCTCCACGGGGTCCTGTTCATCCAGCCCCAACCGGCTCGATCGATCGGGGTCCTGTTTCATCCAGAGGCAACACCACGGGGTCTTGTTCATCCACCCCCACCGGGAACTGTTCATCCAAACCCCCCAGCAACGCTCACTGTTCATCCAGAGGCAGCATCGATCGGCTTTAGTTAGCAGCAGTAGCGAAGGAATCGCTCGATCGGGTTCAGTTAACAGCCATCGATCGATCGCTCGGGTTCAGTAACTCGTAGCCTGCAGTGCAATCGCTCGGGTTCAGTTAGAGCCCAATGCCTCTCTCAGGTTCAGTTAGAGCCCAACGCCTCGCACCCACGCACGTGCGTGTATGAGAGAAACGCGCATCGCTCGGCCCCGACCACCCACCGTTACCGGGAACACCCCAATATTTTCCTCGCCCTCACTTCTACCACGGTTTTTTCCGTCATGGACGGCCCAAAGAATGTCATGCAGCTGCGTCTCCGGCCCGCCCAGGATGAAAAGCCATTTTCTGTCATGATTTTTTGTCATAGAAGTAGGACCCCACCACATCTATGATGATACTGTGTTTTGTCACATTTATCGTCATAGAAGTGTCATAAGTGTATGACAGGAAAAAATTCCGTTCGGCCCAAAATGTCACGGATGTGTCTTTTTTTGTAGTGAGATGGAGCACTAGGGTGCCGCCTACACGCGGTTTGAAGCTCGGCGCCATGGCCGGGACGAGGGAGCGTCATCGTCCTCGACGACAGCGACGACGACGACGCGCCGCCACCACCGGTCCGCCATGGAGACGCCGGGCAGGGGTCCAGCAGGGGCGGCCGCGCCATCAAGAAGGAGAAGGTTGCCGCCGACGACGACGAGGACGACGACGAGGACGACGGCGACTTCGCCGCACTCAGCGACTTCTTCGCCCCGTAGATGCCTTTTTTTAATAATTTATGTAACGCCAAACATGTTGAATATGAATGTCAATTTTGCCGAAATTTAGCCGAACTTTGCCAAATTTAGCCGAACTTTGCCGAATTCAGATTTTTTAAAATAAAAAAATGCGTCCAGGGCGACCCTGGGGCGAGCAGCTGGGAACCCGCTGCCCCCGTGCTGATTTTAGCGCCGGCTAGCCCCAGGGGTGTGTAAAATCGCCGCCTGGGGGGCCAACGGCTGGAGATGCTCTGAGAAGGTCAGGCAGTTCCAGCTTCTTCAGCACGTTCTCCGTTGCTCTCAGCCTCGGAACGACGACTTCAGAGTCCTGCGCAGCCATCCTCTTCCACAGCTCGCTCCAAGTAGGGCGCATGTAGAAGTACTCGTGAAACATGAGCCCTCTCATCCACTCGCGGTGGCGGCAGTAGGTGGCCAGATGGTCGGCGAGGGTAAAAGGCCGCACCGAGGTCGGAAGCACCCCATTCCTGATGTCCTGTGACTGGCTGGCCGTCACCGTGCTCTTGAAGGAGCCATCACAAAGTGAGTACACCTCGACAGGGTCCTCACCGGGCCTGGCGAAGTAGATGGAGTTGACGCTGATCGAAGGAGATCCCTGGATGAGACGGAGAAGCACCGGTCATGCTGATGAACATCGCCTGGTCGCCGAGGCTAGTCACCCGCACGAGCTCCCGCCGGTGGAGGTCCGCCCTGAAGAGTGTGCTCGTCACGGGGCTGAAAGTGTCAGGGACAACCCTGTGCAGGACGGCGACATGCATGGCTCCCATGGACTCCACGAGGTAGTAGAGGCAGCTCTCAGGGTCACCAAGCTCCTTTGGCACCTCGGCGACCACCGGACTGGCATGCGAATCATGAGGGACTGGATACACCTGCAGCAGCTGCCTCCCGACTCGCGTCACGCCGTAGAGCCCGCCGTTGAATGGCAAAGTGTTGGAGAATTGGATATCGGTGTGGATGATCTTCCAGCCCTTGTCGCCGGGCTGAGCGCAGATCACCAGGGGCATGTTGGGGAACCAGATCATGACGGCAAATGGAGTTGGGACTGGCGAGGCACACGGTGGCGTTCATCCAGACGAATGACTCCATGGCCATGGTGAACGACTCCTCCTTCCTGAGCACGCAGTGGAAGAAGGTGGCGAGTTGGGGCAGCTCGACGACGACGCAGGTGAAGGGGTGCACAACACGGATGACGGTGGCGCAGGTGTCGAGCATGATTAGGAGGCCGTCTGTGAAGCCGACGATCCGGTGCCGCCGGAGCCCCGGCAGGGGCAGCCTGCGGACCCTGCTGGTGGCCGTGTGGAAGAAGGTGATCGCGGCGTCCTCGGGCGGGCAGATGCCGTTGCCGTCGCAGAGCGCGACCCAGCCGCGCGGGTGGAAGCTGTTGTTGTGGATTCAGGCCGAAGCCGAGGATGAACTCAAGAGGCGAGGAAGGTTTTCATTGCGAACTGTTGCAGCTTTGTTGCTTCTCTTTCCTTTTATTCAGAGAATGATCAAACGTGCAGCGAGACTCGCTCAACTACTAGATCATGCCATCCCACGACCTCGAGCATGCTCCTGTCACTCCTACAACTTCGGCACAGATCGCACAAGCCGCGTCTTCTGGCGCTAACAGAAATTTAGCTGAAAACTAGCTGCAAAATAGCATGTGTCTAACTGAACCTAGACTACATTATTCCTGAAGAAACTTGCAACAGGTACAGCAGGTTTAGACGAGCTAACAATTCACCCCCTTAAGGCTGCGTTCGGTTGGTATGGATTTGACGGGGTTTGGCAGGGATTTAATCCCATACAAGTCAAATCCCCTCCAATCCCCTTGAGACAGGGTGTAACTGAACAAAGCCTAAGCCTACTGCACCGCGACGACACCAAGCTTCTCCCGCATCTCCACGAACCTGACTCTTCCCAATGCCTCGGTCAGAATGTCAGCGAACTGGTTGTCAGTGCCAATGTGATCAACTTCCAACCTTTCCTTCCTCGATGCACTGACGGATGTAGTGATACTTGATGTCGATGTGCTTGCTCCGGTCGTGGTGAACCCGGTTTTTGCTCAGGGCGATCGCAGAATTGTTGTCGATAAGCAACTGAAACTTCTCCACCGATCGCCCCGTCAGGTCAGCAAGGAGGCGGCTGAGCCACACCCCCTGGCATGTCGCCGCCGCCGCAGCAACGTACTCAGCCTCGCACGACGAAATCGCCATGACCTTCTGCTTCTATGAGGTCCAGGTAACGAAGATGCCGCCGAGGAAGTAGACCACGCCGGAGGTGCTCTTGCGGTCGTTCGTGCCGCTGTTGCTGTAGCCAACCAGGGAGGGCCCGTCCGACCCCCTCTTGTAGCTGCAGCCATAGTGAACAGTGCCGCGGATGTACCTGAGGATCTGCTTTGCCGCCATCCAGTGGTGTCTGCTCGGCGCCTCCATGTACTGGCTGGTCACACCCACGGCCAGAGCAATGTCCGGCCTCGTGTTGACGAGGTAGCGCAGACAGCCGATGACGCCGCGGTACTCAGTGGCGTCCGCCGGAGGTGCGCCGTCCTCCTTGCTCAGCTTCAAACACACCTCCATAGGTGTGCTGCATGGGTTGCAGCCACTCCTCCCAGCGCGCTCGAGCACTTTCTTCGCGTATACTCTCTGGCAGAGTGTGATCTTGCCCCGCTCTTGCTTCACCTCGATGCCAAGGTAGTAAGACAGCAACCCAAGGTCGCTCATCTTGAATAGGTGCTGCATCTCGGCCTTGAACGCCGTGATCTCGTCGCCATCAGCTCCAGTGATGACCAGGTCGTCGACGTAGACCCCCACGAGGAGGAGCGAACTGCCTGCGCCGCGTCTGTACACGGCGTGCTCCAGAGGACTGCGCGCAAAGCCAAGTTCATGGAGAGAGGCATCAAGTTTGGCATACCATGCACGCGGCGCCTGTCGCAGCCCATACAGAGCTTTGCTTAGCTTGAGGACAGCTCGAGGATCATCGGGATTGACGAGACCCTCCGGCTGTTGGACGTACACCTCCTCCGCCAGGTCGCCGTTCAAGAACGCTGACTTGACATCCATATGATGGACTTGCCAGCCAACGTGCGCGGCGAGCGCGATCAGCACGCGCGCCGTCTCCATCCGCGCCACCGGCGCGAACACCTCGTCGAAGTCCACCCCCTATCGTTGGGCGTACCCCTTCACGACGAGCCTGGCCTTGTGCTTGACCACGTTGCCGTCCGCGTCCTTCTTTAGCTTGAAGACCCATTTCAGACCAATCGTGCGGCACTCCGGAGGAATCGCGGAGACAGACCATGTGTTGTTGTCGACGATGGCCTGCATCTCTTCTTGCATCGCCACCCTCCACTCCGGGGAGGCGAGCGCCTCTTCCACACCCACCGGCTCGTCTGCTGCGACAAGGCACAACATCCCGAGCTCGTCATCGTCGAACTGTGGATCAGGCGTTTCCGGCGATGCCTGCACAGATTTGGTGGCGTCGTACACGTCCTCCATGCGCCTGTAGCGTCGCGGCGCATCCGTGTCCACCACAGCGTCCAGAGCGCTGTCGTGTGACGGTGGCGTGCACTGTTGTGCGCCTGGTCCGGGCGTGGCGATTGTCGGCGTCGCGGGCTCGGAGACGTGCCGCGCTAGCGGAGGCGCGGACTCCTCGCCCCTGTCGATGATGTGCTCCCCCGACTCGGTGGTGTATGTCACAGAGAACGACGATGTTGCCGCCTCCTGACCAGGCTTCGTCGCCGCTTCGTCGTCGACCAGGGCCATGCGCGGCGTTCTTTGAACGCCACATCGCGTGTGACGTGCACCCGGTTCGCCACCGGGTCGTACACCCGATAGGCTTTGGATCCCTCCTCGTAGCTGACGAACACGGTGAGCACCGAGCGGTCGGAGAGCTTGGTCACGTCGGGCCCCGTCTTCTTCATGTGTTTAACGCAGCCGAACATGCGCAGATGCTCGACAGTGGGCTTCCTCCCGTTCCAGCCTCGTATGGGGTCACCCCATTAAGACTCCTTGCGGGCGCTCTGTTGAGCACGTGCACAGCACACTTGACAGCTTCCCCCCACAACTTTGCCGGCATGCCCATGCTCTTGAGCATGCACCGGGCCATCTCGACCACCGTCTGGTTACGGCGCTCGGCGACTCCGTTCTGCTGTGGTGAGTACGGCACAGTGGTGTGATGCATGATGCCGCCTTGCTCGCAGTGGGCCTTGAACTCGCCGCCCCTGTCTGAGCGGAACGCGCGCAGGCGACAGCTCTGCTTCGCCTCGGCCTGCGCCTGAATTTTCTTGAAGCGCATGAACGCCTCGTCCTTGGACCTGAGAACCTCTAGCCACATATATCTGCTGTAATCATCAACGACCAGAAGGAAATACTGATTAGCGCCCGTAGTCGCTGGCTTGATCAGGCCGCAGAGGTCAGTGTGCACCAGGTCCAGGGCGCGCTCGGCGCGGTGCGGGCTCGCGCGCGGGAACGCCAGGCGATGCTGCTTCCCGATCGTGCACCCGTCCCAGATCTCGTCGGTGTGGTCCACCAACGGCATCCCACGAACCATGCCCCTCCTGGACATGGCGTTCACGGCGCGGAAGTGGAGGTGGCCGAGGCGGGCATGCCACAGCCACGCCGGGTCGTCCAGCTTGGCCACGAGGCACGTCGGCGCAGACAGGTCCAGCCGCAGTACGTACAGGCGATTTGCGGTGCGCCTGACCCGCACGAGCAGTTCCCTCCGTTGGTCGAACACACAGAGGTGCCCGTCCTCGATCACGGATTTGCATCTGTTCTCGTCCAGCTGCCCGAGTGAGATTATGTTAGCCCGCAGCTTGGGGATGAAGTAGACGTCCGCGAGCATCCGCTGGTTGCCGTTGGCCCACCGGAACATGACGCAACCCTTTCCGCAGATTGTGACGAGGGAGCCGTCGCCGAAACGCACGGAGCCGTGGACCGTCTCGTCGAGGTTGACGAAAGCATCTCGCGCCCCGGTCATGTGGATGCTGGCAGCGGTGTCCAAGTACCAGGAACGGCGCGCTCCGGTGGTGAGTGGGACGACGCGTTCTTCGTTGAGGAAGACTGCCTGGGCGCGCACGGGTGCTAGCTGCACCGCGCTCGCCGCGCCCGCGGCCGGCACTGGGCGTTCGCCCTCCTCGACGGTTGCCAGCAAGAGGGCTGGTGGTTCCACGTCAGCCTCCGCGAGGTTCGCCGCCTCGCCCTGGTTCTGGCGGTCGCGCTCCGCCTTGCAGCACTCCCTGGCCCAGTGGCCGGGAATGTTGCAGTAGCGGCACTTGCCTTTCCGCTTCCCGCCTGCGGGCTTCTTGCCGCCGTCACCTCGTCCACCGGCCCGCTCGCCGTCCTGCGCCCGTGGGGCAGGGTGTTTGCCGTCCTTGGCGCCTGATGACGAGCTCTAGCCTTGATGCTGCATGCGAGCGCGCCACTCCCTCTTAGTGAGGAGCAGCTCGCCAACGCCGCGGTCCACGTCATCCAGAGCGTAGCTCTCTTCGACGGACTGCAGGCGCCCGCACAACTCCTCAATCGTGAGCGTCCGCAGGTCGATGAAGGATTCGATGGCCAGCGCCATCTGCCTGAACTTGTGGGGCACCGCGTGGAGAAACTTCAGCACGGCACGGTACTCCGTCACGGGGTCATTCAGCAGCACCAGCTCGTTCACGATTGCTGTTAGACGAAGAGAAAAATCCTCAATCGACTCACCATCGCGAAAACGTATCTCCTCGAACTCGCGTCGACGGGTCTGCGCCCTAACCTCCCGCACGCGTTTGCTACCCATGCGCATCGTGCGCAAGGTGTCCCACGCCTCCTTGGCCGAGTCCCTGCCGGCGAAGGCGCGGATCATCTCCGGAGGCACCGTGCGGAGCAGCGCGGCGAGCGCGGCGCGATCGTCGCCGTCGCCGTCGCCGTACTCCACGGCCTCCCACAGGCCCTGAGCCTGCAGTTGCACGTGCATCACCATGCATGGCCCAGTCGACGTAGTTGGTACGAGTGAGTGTCAGATATTGGGCAGAGCCGCCGCTCTCCCTCACCACTCGCTCGCGCACCACCAGTTCGTCGTGCTGTCCACGACGCGGCGGAGGCGAGCGCGACAGCCTGCGATGGCGCGCAGGAGACCTGGAGCCGAGGTGTTGCGCGTCGTCGCCAGCGCCGCCGACGTCCTGCTGTCCGTTGCCGCTCGCGTCCTGCTGGACACCACTGCCGTCGCCTTGCTGCTCGCTCCCAGTGCCGGCCTACGGCGCGCCGCCGCCAGCGCCAAGCCGCGTCCCACGCCCTCCAGCCATGGATCTTTGAAGGCTCTGATGTCAATTGTTGTTGTGGATTCAGGCCGAAGCCGAGGATGAACTCAAGAGGCAAGGAAGGTTTTGCGCTGCGAACTGTTGTAGCTTTTCTTCTTCTCTTTCCTTTTATTCAGAGAATGATCAAACGTGCAGCGAGACTCGCTCAACTACTAGATCGTGCCATCCCACGACCTCGAGCATGCTCTTGTCACTCCTACAACTTCGCCACAGATCGCACAAGCCGCGTCTTCTGGCGCTAACAGAAATTTAGCTGAAAACTAGCTGCAAAATAGCAGGTGTCTAGCTGAACCTAGACTACGTTATTCCTGAAACTGAAACTTGCGACAGGTGCGGCAGGTTTAGACAAGCTAACAGAAGCGGCGGTCGGCCAGCATGGCGTCCCACGGGCTGGCCGTCGACGCGCGCCAGTGCGAGCACACGAGGCGGAACCGCATGTACTCCGTCATGTCCTCGGCTAGCAGCCGCTCGGCGATGAGGCTGGTGATGTCGGGGTGGAGCGTCGTCCAGTCCGGCGCCTCTGTCTCCGCCGTCGCCCGGCGCTTGCGAGGGAACGCGTCGGCATCTCCGTAGGCCCTGTGTTTGCCTCCCGATAACGGCGCCCCCATACCCTCTTCCCCCTGTGCGCCGCCCCACAGTCCACACTCCGGCATTCTGCCGGCGCCGGAAAAAAGAGAAAGAGAGAGACCTAGATCTCGCGAGAGCTAATGGATTACCTCGCCCCGGACACGGGTGCCCCCATGCCGCCCTCGAAATATATAGGGCCGCTACTAGGCGCCGATCCGAGATGTCATCCGTCTCCGACTCCGACACGAATCCGGTGGTTCGAACTCCCAAGTTCGGAACTCAAAACGACGGAGAGAAAATCGAGCGGCCGGCAACCGCTCCATCCTGTCCGATTCAGCCCTGTGTGCACGTGGGAGGTGGCGGGGAGGCCAGGACGGGGTGCTCGCCGGCTCGCTGTCGCCGCCGTCACGTCGCCTTGGGTTTGGCCAGTGCAGACACTTGAACGGTGCGGTGTAGTGTGTCAGTGTTTTTATTTTGGACAACTTTTTTTTAGCCAATTTTTTGTAGACAAGTGTGTCAGTGTTGGTTTTTTTTTTGGACAACTGTGTCAGTGTTGGTGGGACAAGATTGGACAGAGTGGGCTGGAGGTGTAGGTAGCCGTGTTGGGTCTTCAAGACAAAACTGCGGCCCATTTGGAACCCTTTTATTCGCACGTGTTGGATTAGAGCACAGGTTGAGGAGGTATTTATTCTCATTGATGTTTCGGTCATAACGAGTATACCACTGTGTATAAGAAATATTAGCGATTGTTGGGCGTGAATTTTTTAAGAAGAATGGTGCATTCTCAGTTCGGTCAGCATATAAAATGATGATAGCAGCCAAATTGCGAAGAGAAGTCTGGCTAGAAGGGAATGCTAGATCGTCTAATTTGGGACAAGAGGAAGCATCTTGGAAATCTTGTGGAAAACACAAGTCCCCGGCAAGATTAGAACGTTTTTATGAAGATTGGCCAAGCATTCTTTACCCACGGAAGAAGTGCACTGTCATCGTAACATGCCAACGAAGAGTACATGTGGGCTATGTGGTATGACTAGTGGCGACACTCCTAAATATAATGTTCGATGTCTAGGTGCATCTCGTCATTAGTTGATTATGAGTTGGCGGCCCATATGATAGCAACCACCGAGCCAAGTGTGAAACAATGGCTATTTACTATGGCGGAGTCACTATCTTGTGAAGCTTTCATGCAGTTAGTAATGAGCTTATGGGCTACATTGTGGGCGAGAAGAAAGGTCAGGTACGAAGGAGTGTTTCAAAGCCCACTATCAACGAGCATGTTTGTCTCAAACTTTATATCAGAGTTAGGAGATGTTACCTGGAAAGCCACCCCCAACATCAACCTATGATCAATCATAGGCATATAACCGCATGCATGGCGGCGGCAGGATACGCAAAAATTCATGTCGAGGCTGGCCCGGCAAGATCTTGCATTAGAGGTTCAACGACAAAGGGTTATTGGGATTCATCTGAAAATTATTTTGGTCCTTCTGCACTGGTGATTCATGGCGTTCGAGATGTGGCGATTCTTGAAGCTATTGCTTGTAGGGAAACTCTCTCATTGGCTGATGATCTTCTTCTCCATGACATTGTGATTGCCACCGATTCGAAGCAAGTTGCAAACAACATACGGAAGGGTTGCAGCGGGATGCATGACCAAATTATTGTTGAAGTCAAATTTCGAGCTTTGGAATTTGTTTGTAATTTTCTTTCTGAGGTTCAGGCATTGGATACAGAAGCTCATTTGATTGCCAAGTTTTCTTATTCGTTAGAGCGAGGGCGTTATGTCCGGTTAGGCCACCCCACGATCCTACTTGTATCCCAAACATTGTCAAGTTTGAGTAATAAAGCTTTGGCACTTCTCTAAAAAAAATTACGCCTAATGAGCCCACCCATCGCCGGAGGGAGGGTTGCCTCCTCGCGCACGTTTATTTATATTTTTGAAATGGAAACATATTTTTATTTAATCTTAGAAAAATGTTAATCTCTTGTTTAAAAAATATCCATGCTGTGTAAAAAAGGTTTGCTCAGCTTTAAAAAGTCATTTATAGCATTTGATACAAATGTTCGGGATATATAAAAATATGTCCATACAACGTAAAAATATGCACGCATAATTCAAATAAGATGTTTCATACTATTCAAAAAACAGCATATGAGATTTTCAAACAAAATGTTTACGGTTTTGAAAAATATGTATGTGACCTCTTAAGAAAAAGTTTATACAATGTGAAAATGTTCCCCGTAGTATAACAAAATGTTTCTTACCATTCAAAAAAATGTACATCACATTTTAAAGATATAGTAACGCATTTAAAAAATGCGTGGCATTTTTATAAAATATACAATGAAAAAAAAGTGTATCAAAAAAGGTTTGTACCGTTCAAAAAAATGCCCTTACATTTGAAAAAATGTTCATGAGTTTCAAAATATTTTCGCGACATTTTTGAAAATATTTGTACAACACAAAAAATGTTCACATAGTTGAAAAAATCATCATTAAAAATATATTTCACAGCGTATTTGAAAAAATTTAACACATACTTGAAAAAATGTTGAAGAACATGTCTTCGAAAAAAATGTATTTAAAAAATCTTAAGCGTGATAAAAATGTTTATATGTATACCATAACTGTATAATGATAATGAAAAAACAGACATTAAAACATATATTTAAAATGGTAATCATGTATTTGAAAAGTATATAAAAATGTTACTAATGCATACAAAAAATGTAAAGTGCGTACAAAAATGTAACCATGTGTTGAAAAAATTGTAAAGAAAAAAAAAACCTTCGCAAATAGTCATAAAACCGCAAAGAAAACCAAAGAGAAGAAAGAACTCAGACCACAGCTGCAGTACTAGGCCAGCCCAGTAGCGCCACGCGAGAGGCGAGCCGGAGCTACATCTCGCAACAGGTGAGAAATAGCCCTGCCGAATCCTTGCGTGTCTTAACTAATCCTTGCTGCATTAATAAACATGCTAATACAAAAATGATAAATGCAGACGCGGACGCGTCCAGCTGCATCTCTACATGCCAGCGTCGCCCCTGCCATGATCTGCGCTCGTCAATGTTTGTCAATGGATTGTGTCCCCACCCTTTTCTCTCTCCTCCACATCTTGAGAGTCGCCCGAACCGCCTCTCTCTCATATTCCTCTGACGACATCGCTAGCAGACAAGGGGTGTGAGAGGTGGCGGGGGCCTTCGTTTTGGATGTCATGGCTAGGTAGTATAGAGTTGCCCCAATGGGCAATCTCATCATGTCTTATTGGACTGGCGTCATGGCGTGTCGAAGATCTACTCCGGTACCTGTGAGCGACATCGGTTGGTGGCGGATTGTTCCTTCCTCTCAGCGACCCTGCTGGTCGGCGAACTAGGAGGGAAGCCTTTTCACTCTACCTCTCAATAAAGTCATTGGAGTGGTGCATCCGGCGCAACAAGCTTTCGCTCCCCTATTTCTCTGTGGGAGGGTGAATGACTTTGTTGTCCATTCAAGCCTTTTGTCCTTTGGGACTTGGATGGTGCATTGGATGTTCATTGGCCAATCTTTTTCCAACACATCAACCTCGGCCATCTGAACATGAGATGAAACAAGATTTTTTTACGAGCCCTCTCCAACGTCCATGGTGAGTCCCTTGTTCTTCTCCCGATGATGGCAAGGTTTCTGCCGGAGTTGGTGGCAAAAGCAGCTCTGGCGATGTCACGCTGGCCATAATAGGATTACATTGTGTCTTATCTGTTATCTTTAGGCTCTTGCTTGCAGAAAGGGAGGACATGGTTGAAATTTGTTTTCCTTTTGGTATCCTCTTTGTTGTGTTGTGTTGCTTTTCATACAAAAATGCAACAGCTCTGAGGACCTTCTTCTCCCCTCCCCGTGTTAAAAAGACTTTGCAAAAGCTTTCTTTCCTTTTCTACATATATTTTCTATTTATTTTACTACACTTATATATCATTAAGAAGGTAAGTTAGAAAGTTTTCATATATTGCAAGAAAAATGTTCACCATAAAATATTCATGTAGTTTTTTCCCAAAAAATGTTCATGTGTGGCCAGAAAAAATGTTCACGTCCATAAAAATGTTCACTCTATTATTAAAGTGAAGTTGGTAGGTTCGTCTTACCTTCTCCTTTGGTGCTTTACGCCCCTAACCTTGCTTAGTTTTCTGTGGAATTTTTGGTAATCTCAATCGATAAAACAAAAACCAACATATATAGAGGATCTTGAAATAATACGAACTAAAACAATACTTCACTTTCCTTGTCATATTAATTTCCTTAAAACAAGAAAGAACATCCATTCATTTATGAAAAGTATCATCTAGCATGGAGGAAAGATCATGTTAATTAGAGTGAGTATCATTCTTTTACGGTTTTGACATTAGCATGCGTAGTGCGGTTAAATACCTCAAGCGATGATCGCCTTGATTTAGGAAAAGTACCATTTATGTGGGCTCTTCCTCTAGCGTTGGCTCCATCGAGGTGGCGGACGGCAGAACGGGTAGGCGGTGAAGGGGGGGGGGGGCATCGATCAGGGGAAGGGGAGAGGCAGCGGGAAGGGCGGACATTGGCAAAAACGACCAAATGTGCGGCCCTGCCTATGTTTTGGGTGGGCCCGCGTTGTCGGATGTGCAAGTGGCGGACGCCCGGACGCTCGCAAACCACAAGTTTGGCTCCGATTTGTGAGATTTCGGACGTCCGAAAACCCACAAACCGCCCCTCAGTTTGGTTTCGGTTTGTGGGGTTTCGAACGTCCGGGCTGGCCTACACAATTTTGATGAACGCCGTTAGATACAAAAAAAACATCCGAACTGTCCGGTCCATGTTGGAATTGCGCTAAGGGATTGGAGGTGCCCGGTTGTAGATGCTCTAAGCAAGCAAGGCCAAAAGGGAGAGAAGAACCATGGGCATGCAGTGCAGCGCTCCCCGGCCCGGTCCTCCTAGTTGCGTATCCGGGGACACAAGGCATCAACCAACCCCGCCGAGTTCTTTACACCTTTGGATGGAGCCCCTCACCTGACGCCAAATCAGCAACCAAAGAGCAGCGTCGACTAATCAATCGTGCGTAGTAGGATGGTAGCAACTAGACTAGAATAACACAATGTGGGCGGTGATGTTGCTTCGCCCCGGCGCCAACGTACGTCCGCCTCTGCCGGCCAGTCTCGCCACGCGCAAGTCAGAGCCATCCGCACTCCAAAGCCATTGACAAATCCGTTCGTCCGACAGACAAGTGCTGAGTAATTAACTATAGTCTAGACAAGTGTGGAGTGATTAATTAAACTGGTTCTCTAGATGGCATGTCCCCCATCAGCCGCGGTCGATCGAGCCAGTGAAGTGAGAAGCGCACTGGTCACGCGGCCGCGCCACACGAATGTTCCCGGGTTCCTACGCCAGTCCTGCCTTGCGTTTGGGGAAATCCATGCGCGCGCGCGCGCCGGACGTCCCAGCTAACCGCCGCGAGCGAGCGAGCTCTCCGCGCGGCAGTCCTATGCCTGATTGATTCACCTTTACCTACTTCTGGTGGGCAGCTTTCCGCGCGCGCGCCTAGCTAGCTGATTGATCGATCGCTTGCTTGTTCTCCGCAGCCATTTCCGCGGCACTCCTCCTCTGCTGCCCCTCTTGCCGTTTGTTTAAGGAAGGGACGATCGTCAGGTGAGCTAACCCGATTGGACTTTGTGCGAGGCTAGGCGAGGCGAACCGATATGCTCTCCAGCTAGGCCAGGCCGGGGAACACGGTCAGTGTCCCACGGGAGCACGGGGTCCGGCACGTACGACGGCGACGGGTGACAGACAGCAAACTGACGAGGATCGGCGGCTTTCGGAGCTAGCTCCTCCTACTCCCCGTCCGGCGTTTGCCCGCATCCGGACGCTACCACCAAGGCCGATAACACATGTGTTTCTTCTAACTTTCTATCCTGTGGTGTGGGGGGTTGTTTTCTGCCAGCCGGCATTTGCATCATCATTGCGTGATGGTGCTTTGCTTGAGCTTGAGGAGTTAGGAGAGGCAGGTGCACGCCCGTTGCTTGCTTGCTTGGTTGATCAGGCCGGCTTAATTAGGCGGGCCTAACTATCCCTGCCGACTGTCAGTCAGTCCGTCCGTCCGTCCCTGTTTCTCAGGCGCGAGCTAGCCATAGCCCGGCCGGAACCTGAATAGATCGATGCGTGGCAGTGATGAACACCAGTTCACCACTGTCCACTGGGACGTGTATATGTTTCAGAAGGCATCCAGCTATGACGGCACGCACCGAGCAGGTAGCACCGCCGAGGAAGTTACCCCTTGGGGGCGCCGAGGCAAGGCAGGGCGAGCAAGCAAGTCCACAAGTTTCATCTCCATGCCATGCATGCTGGATTCATTCCAACCCAGCCCGGCCCGGCCCAGCACCTGTCAACCTTAACGGCGACAGGTTCGGCCGGAGACGAAAGTTACCGCCCCTCCACATCGATCGATCCCACCGAGCGAGCTTGCTTGCTCGCGCGCGCCAGTTCGATCGTTGACGCCCCCGGTCGCGGCCTCTTCTGCAATATGCCTCCTTGGCACCACCCGCCTCCCATCGCTGTCGTCCGGATTTTGTACCGCCGCTGCCGATGATTCGGGCGAGGAAAAAAGAAGCGGCGTCGTAATCGCGCTGAATTAGACAGTTATAACTGAGTCTACATATACATAATTGTGGAGGTACGCAAGAGGCGCAAGAAAGCTATTGGGATCAATTGGATGATGGGAAATCGCAAAGTCAGGCGCTGATGCCCGTGATCTATCTATCCCGGTTGAAGTTTTCTGACCGTGCCGGCCCTGGAGAAATATCTATCTGTCTATCCGCCGGTCTGGGCCGATCATCATTGTGTGGTTACTGTGGAGCCGAGAGCCCCTGGGATTCGGGAACTTGTGATGCCCGACTGCCTGGAAGGAGGGGGCAGGAAGCAACTCAAAGCCAGGGTTAAAGCAACGTTTGTTTTAGAAGAAAGAAAGAAGAAATAGTTTAAGGGTTGCTAATGTAATGCTGGGCTGCCTGCCTGCATGATTAGCTACAAGTAGAAGCAAAGGAAGAGGCCCAGCCTCATGCATGCATGCACATGCATGATTCGTTCCCAGTTCACATGTGGTAGCTTAGCAGTATCGTATCACATAGTTGTACTAGTAATTAACATGCAGAGCACATGGTGTATGATTGATCAGCCCTGTTGATTAGCGTAAAAGACATCACCCACCACGAAACAACGTCCAGTCAAAATACACGTGCATGGCCCACGAGGGGCCATGAAAGCCTGCTCTGCTCGAGCAAACATCTCTCAAGCAAGCAAGAGCATATATGGTAGCATCAGTAGCTGCCCGCACGCAGCTCTGTGTGTATAACGATCACAATCGCATACGTACGCCAAGCCATTACGTACTTCGGATTTATATATCTTTGTGTAGCAAGCAAGACTAGTTTATACGGATACATGACACCGTCGCATGTATTGAACAAGGATTAATACATGACATGACAGTGTCAAATACATATGTACGTGAGAACGATGGCATTATCACATCCCTTTCAGCTTTGAAGCGGCGCCTGAATTTTTCTACAAATGTATTCATTCCGCACCTCACGAGCTTTCGTGCTCGACTGGAAGAGTTGGGGAACAAATTCAGTGGTGAGGGAGACGGGATCTTGTCTATTCCAACAAGGAATCATACTGCTTAAGCAATAGACGGCGGCAGGATGGAGTTGGAGTCTGCTCCACGCCACAGCGCGCGCGCGTATGCAGATCCTATAAATTCCCCGCCTTTTCCGTCTCCACTCCACTCATCGACCCCCCTCACCTCTCTACCAAAACTGTACCGGCAGAATTGTACTGCCTTCCAGGACTGATCGCCGATCGGTTTCTGGCCTTCTACTTGCACCTTAAACCTGCAACTATACGCTGATGGAGAAGATGCGGGCAGCAGGGGAGGCGCCGCCGACGCAGCAGCTGCCTCCGGGGTTCCGGTTCCACCCCACCGACGTGGAGCTGGTGCTGCAGTACCTCCGCCGCATGGCCCTGGACCGCCCGCTGCCCGCCGCCGTCATCCCCGTCGTCCACGCCGCCGCCATGCCCGACCCCTGGGACCTCCCCGGTGCGTTTTCTTGTTGGCTTCTTGCACGCACGCATGCATGAATGACTGCTCACATGGAAATTGTCAAATTGATTTCGTTCCGTTTTCGGTTGATTGCTGCAGGCGCGAGCGAGGGCGAATCGGCTTACTTCTTCAGTCCGAGGCAGGGCCGTGGCGGGCGGCGGAGGAAAGCGGCCAGCGGGTACTGGAAGGCCACGGGGAAGGAGAAGCCGGTGTTCGTGCAGCTGCCGGTTGGCAAGCAGCTGCTCGTCGGCGTCAAGACGGTGCTCACCTTCCACCGCGGCAAGTCGCGCACGGACTGGGTCATGCACGAGTACCGCCTCGCCGGCGCGGCGGACCAGAACAAGCGTGCCAATGACGGCTCGCAGAGCAGCGAATGGGTCGTGTGCCGGGTGTCTCTGAAAAGCAGAGCAAGGAGGACGGCAGCCGGCGGCGAGACGACCGGCGATCAGCAGCAGGAGCAGCCATCACCGTCGCCGTCTTCGACGTCGAGCTGCGTCACGGACCACACTTGTCACGCTCCGGACCAAGAAGAGGTCAGCAGCAGCACAACTAGCCATTGCCAGCAGCATCCGAGACGCTAAGCTAGCTTCCAGCTGCTGCAGTGCAATCATGCATGCCTCCCAAAGAGAGGCCTAGCCAGAGCCAGGCATTTAAATTCCAGCCTTCCTTGTACCTGTCCTTGTACGTACGGCCGCAGCGCCATGGTAACCATGAGAATTGGGTTGAAGAGAAGAAGAAATCTCCATTAAAGCAGCTGCGGCATCCGCATCAGCTGTAACTTGCAAGTCTCCCCAAGACACTCATCAACGAAAGTGAAACCAGGATTAATTAAGCCCGCAGGAACATATAACATCAGTCGCTGCCGCAGCTGCAACTCGATCAGCTGTCGTTTCCGCGCGCGCGCACCACCGGTCCCTTTGGCTCTACTCCAAAATTTGAAATGGAAAAATGGCCTAAAATTAGAAACGGAGGCCAAATGGGCAACGCTGTCGCTTATCAAGGCGAGCGACGGCGACGGGAAGAAAGAGACCCGTGCGCGCGCTTCGCCGCAGACAGCGCGCCAAGCCCTGCACGTCCCGAGAGGCAGAGCGACCGGCCGAGAGTGGCCGGCATGCACTACTTGGCTTGGCCCTTTGCCGGGGTGAATCGGCTCCGAGATCTCTGCCTTGGACGCAGGGGGTTGGCTGCGGATGCGGATCGCGTCCTAGCACTCGCGACAGTTCGGCGGAAGGCGATCTGTTCGCGAGTTGTCTCACGGCTCTGAACTCTGCGTATAGGTGTAGGGTGACAGGCGCCGCACTAGCGACGATGGAGTATGGTCTTGTGGCCCCCCTTTGAGTTGTCCCCCTTTTTCTGCCAGTACAATGAGGACACAATGTAGGAATACTTCCAAAATTCGGCATGGGCCGCTATAAAAAAAAACTACTGACGCGTTTGGTTGCCTGCATATAGCCCAACTAGGCCCGGACGAAATGAAAAAAACTTGTTTGGTTGCGTACAGGGAGACCTGGTTTGCATCGACACAAAATTTAAAGCACCCCAGAGCCTGACTCGATGGGAACACTTGAATCCGCTGTTTCCAACGAGTCGGGCGCAAAAGTAGGACAGGGCGTATGCCATGGTGTAGGGGGAGGGGGGATCGGGGCGGTGATGGCGGGAGAAGAAAGTTGGTGGAGGCGGGATGGCGCGAAATCTAGCCTCACCCCCCCCCCCCCCCTCCCCATTTACTCGCTCCCTTCCTATATCTAGGACAATCCCGTCCTCGATTCTTAGCACCGGAGGTGGAGGCGACTCAGATCTGCGCAAGCGAAGGCGGCAGCAGCATTCCCCGACATTACCAGATGCTTCTCTCCTTCTTGTTCGACTGCGTCTGACCATCCTCGTCTCAGCCATGCCCCCACCCCGAAGCTAGTAAGCAGCATAGAACCCCCTCCTTTGTTAGGTCGTTTGTTAAGACGGTGTAGGATCGATTGCTCATTGCTGACCGCACCATGGATGTCACCTAGGTTGTGGACGAACGGATGAAGATGGTAGCTCATGCTGTTGGTCCATAAGAGAGATGTTCGTAGGAAAGACAAGCTTGTGATCCGGTATGGTTCACTGTTATTCCAGGATCAGAAGAGGATAGCGAATCTAAACTACATCTACAACTGCAACGACACCGAGTCTCTATGGATGCTTCGAATGCAGAGAACACATTTCGTCAGGCTCGTGCATACATTCAGGAGCAGGGGGCTGCTACAAGATAGCATCAACACCACTTTGGAAGAGTAAGTTGTCATGTTCCTCCATGTTGTGGGTCATAACGGGAGGTTCCGGGTGTTCCACAACACGTTCAGGAGATCAATGGAGACCATTTTCAGGTATTTCAGACAAGTGGTGTATGTTGTTGGAGAGCTCGGAGGAGACATGATCAGGTCACCAGCCGGGCAAACTCCTACCAAGATTCGCACTAGCCTAGGATGGTATCCGTATTTCAAGGTGAGCACTACTCGTAGTTCATGCCTTCACATGGTTGTCATGCGATTTTCAGGATTGCCATAACACCATCTTGTGATGTCATTTTCAGGATTGCATTAGCGCAGTGGATGATACTCATGTGACTACTAAAGTGCCGAGGTCATTGGCCGTAGCATACAAGGGTAGAAAGCACTACAGAAGGCAGAATGTTCTTGTTGCGGTTGACTTCGATCTGAAATTCACCTATGTGCTAGTTGGGTGGGAAGGATCAGCCCATGATGCTAACATTCTAAGTGACAACATGAATCGACCTGATGGCACTAATATGCTGGTTGGCAAGTTCCACCTAGGAGATGTTGGCTATGCATGTCGGCCTGGTGTTCTTTCATCGTTAAAAAAATTACATACAGATATTGGTTTTTTGCATGTATTTGCTCAAACAAACTCAACAGGGACAAGTATGCAAAATGCCCAAAAACATATATGTCAAAAAAAACTACATACAGATGTTGGTTTTTTTTCATGTATTTGCTCAAACAGACTCAACTGGGACAAGTATGCAAAATGCCCAAAAATAGAGATGTCAACCAAGCGCGTCATAGACGATTCACATCTCAAATTAATGAGAAGCAAATGTAAGCTCATAAAATAAAAATAAAATGCAAAGGGAGTAAAAGAGAGAAAATTAAATTACAGTTAAAAAACCTCAAGACCTTGAATGGTGAACTACATATGTTTCTTTCGAAAAGGAGGATAATCTCCGGCCTCTGCATCGAGCAATTAAAATTTAGAGAGAATTTCACTTTCTGGTCTCTACACCAACTAGGGGTGCACACAATCATTTTAGTATGAGTACCAAGATAAGCATGTCCTAAAAAATATTTAGTGAGAACCAAGATATTATCGTGATGAGTGGTTCGACCACACGCCGAACTTGAACCTTAATAAAAGGGGAAATCTTGTGCATCAACTGTCAATTTTAAGAATTGAACCCGGTCGTTAGGTTGCACAATCACATGCCCAACCACTAAGCTAAACCTCTCTTTGCAATTGCCCAACACGTTATTTTTTACTAAGATGCATCGATTAATGTGTGCCGCGCTCCATGCATAGAGAGTAATGCAAAAATAATGTAATTTATGACTTGCACATATGACTTGCTTATATGGCATGGTTGCATGTATATAAAACAAGTACTACCTCGGTCCGGGATTATAGGTCCTACTCCCTCCGTTTCATAATATAATACCTATAGATTTTTACAAAAGTCAAACATTATAAATTTTGACCATATTTATAGAGAAAAGTAGGTATATCTAGAATACCATATCCATATCATTGGATACATCGTGAGTTATATTTTCAGAATATACATGTTTAGTATTATAGATGTAGACAGTTTTCTCTATATATTTGGTCAAAGTTAGCGAAGTTTGATTTTCAAAAAAATCTATAGGCACGCTGTCCCAACTTATTAGGCCTCCTATTTTATAGCGCTGGGCATGCAAGCAAAGAGCAGTAAAGGGCTGCTGTTCATTGGATGCATGCGGCAGGTCAGAGCAAGCGTGCAGGTAGGTGAGATAAATGGGCTGCTGGGCTTAGCGAGTAATCTAAAGAATTTATTCGACTAAAAATCCTAGGTGCCTTGGTCCCCGAGAAATGGCTCTCCGGTCCTGTAAACCCGGATGGAGGTAGTAGATAGTAGGTTATAGCTATTTAATAATGAAAGATATTCAGCGGAAATTCATTTCAAATGAAACCAAATCCAAGTCCCAAGTTCTTATGGTAACAAAACATTTATAGGCTAAAGATGAGCAACAACGGCTATAAAAAATTAGCACCAAGCCACTCCCTCGGTCCAAATATATAAGGTCTAATACGTTTCTTGAAGGTACATATTAGGGTTTTTCTTTTCCTTCCCTATGCGGCTAGGGCAAAATTTTCCTTTCAGGCTTCATCAGCGAGCATGTGGATTTGCCTCCCTCTGTCTGCCGCTCCGATGGCTGGTGGCGGCGAGGGGAGTCCGATGCCTCCGCTCTGGTTAGTAGTTTAGGTTATGTGTTCTAGTCCTCGCAGGTGCGGCGCTCGGGCGGATGGTGGTTTCTTCTTCGAGTTTGTCTTCCGGACTCCGACCCTCCTCGAGTTCGCTCATCTGGACATAGTCGACGGAGTTCCGGAGTAGATCCATGCCGTGTCCATGGGGTGGTTAGGTTAGGGTTTCTTGTCATGCCGCGAGATTTGGTGTCAGGTGTTTCAGATCTATTCAAGGGTTCAATAATGGTGGCTACAATTTAGGGCGTTGGTCCTTAGGGCACGTGCACAAAGACTTCCCGGCTGTCATGGACAAGGTCAAGTCGGCTCCTGTAGGAGAACGACGACAGTGCCACGTCGGCAGCTTGTTCTAGTGGCGGTAGTGGTTTTTTCGGTGGTCACGAAATCTTGATCTAATTATTATTATGTTTGAGGTGCTTTATCCTTCCGATTTATAATAGATCTCGATCGTTTTCACACAAAAAAATACGTGTTTTGATGTTGCATTTGACCATGTATGCTAAAAAGATTGTAAGTGAATGAATCTTCTAATGATATAATTTTTATATCATACATCTCATATATTATTAATTTTACCGGTGCTCAAATGTCGGGTGCGCCTGCGGGTAGTGACCGGTCACCACTCAAAATTTCGTTTCCATGACCGGGTACCTCACTTAGCAAATCCTAAGTCCATACAACCACATGCATTATAAACTACATCTATGAAGATCCTCAGCTACTACATCAATATGTATCATCAGACTACTGAAAATTGGAATGTTTTACACATATATTAAGTTATGGACAAAGATCATCCACGGCTACCCTTGCCCTTGTCGGCACCCTTGGCGTCTTTGTGGCGGAAGTAGCGCTCGATTAGGCAAAATGGATCAAGCCGGATCTGCTCATCGTCAAAGTTGTCTGACTCATCACTGTCCTCCTTCCACTGTTTGGGGGAAGTCTAGCCATGGCACGGACCGCCCGTCCTTGCTCTGAGGGCACGTGTGTTCCTCCTCTGCTGCTTCTGGAGGATGCAAGCGTGGACGACTCCCTTGTCCAAGGCACCGTATGACGCCGGATCCGCCACCTGGGTCATGTTGACGGCGAGGTGGGACTCAGACTCCTGCGCCCTCTGCTTCGGACAGCAGGCACACGAGTCCCTGTAACACTCATATGTCTTTGTATCGAAGATGGGATGCAATAGTACCTCGATCCTCCATCTCTGACGGATCTGAGCGCCAATTGCGTGGACGCAATGGATTCCTGTCGGATCGAATCCGGCCATGGTCGGGCGCACTCCTCGTGCGAGCGGAGGAGGGCCATGCAGACGGCTATATCCTCCTCGTCCCCGCATGGGACAATGCTACAGGCGACGGTTCGGGAGTGGTCAGAGTCAGATCCGATCTCCACCATGCCGGAAAGGGAGCTTGGCGCGAAGTGGGGTGGCTAGGGTTTGGTCTAGGATGTAGATGGGGATGAATATATGCGGGGTCAGGGTGGGCAGGATCCAGCGTGGCGGACGCGTACGGGCCTCCCCATACCTGCCTTAGATTTGGGTTAGATATTTTTCGACAAAGGATGAATTTTATTGACTCAAAATGAAGCATCCGACCCTTGCATAGTTAGGATGCACACCAACGCACACAAAATAAACACGCCACCAAATAGCAAAGTCAAATGTGACCAAAGCTATGCCTCAATGATGAAAAAGAAAATAAAATGAAGTGAACAAATCTGTAATCTACAAACTAAAACAATGACCATAACCGCACCAACTATCTATTGACAACACAAAGACAATGAGGTTCTTCAACGACAACGCCTTCAGGTAGGGAGCGATGCTCAAGCGCCGCTGTCACTGGATCTAACCATCAAAGTCCAGATTCTAGGTTTTTCACCCTAAACAACTAGTCCGAGCGTATTCAAGCAATGCCCTCAACAAGGTAACAACGCTAAACATCGCCATTGTCAGGCATAACGAACTCGGGTCAAACCTAGGTTTTTACCTCGAAGCTCGAGCGGGTACACGAGAAGCACCACCAAATCGAAATCAATAAATGTTGTCACCACCACTTTTTCGTAACCCAAGCGGCCACATGCGCTGGGTTAGAAACCGATTGCCGCCGCCACACAACCATACCTTCTTCGTCAAGCCGTTATCCATAGATTGCATCTCACCGGCGAAGGCAATCTCTGGATTTGGGGAGAGGAACCCTCACGAAGGCCTTTCGATGGCCATCACAATTCGCAGCGAAGCTGCCGCCGCATGCCATGTTCACCATGGACCAACTTCATTGGTGGAGCACACCACCCCGATTGCCACCTCGTCGGAGAGGACGCTGCCTAGGCCTAGGTGCCGCACGGCCAGATTAGGCACACGAGAGACAGATTTGTCTGGTGGCCAAGAGCCACGATGTCGCAACACCCATGGCCTCAGACCCACCTCCCCGTTGTCGGCATCGGCAAGAGATGCCGCAACCACCAAGAACAGTGCCTGAGCGGAGCCACCTCAGATCGAGCGGGTGGCATTGAAGGGCGAACTCCCGTGGACGCCGATGAACTTAGGATGGCGTGGGGGCGGGGAGAAGATGCACGAAGCAGAGGGGCGCCCGTACTGGCCGTCCGGGTCGGGATTTTGTTACCGTTCAATGACCGGACCATCCGCGTGGATGTAAGGGGTGGGGGTAGGGGGTTTGGGGGAGCCCAATTGTTGATGCTCTTGCACCCTCATCCTGAGTGAAGGTAGACGCTAGAGGGTATGGCATTTAGCTGCATACTCTTTGATCATGCCAACTAAGTTTTGGTCGTAAAATGGAAGTTTTCCTCCAACGCCAAGGTATGTGGCATTGATATAACCTCCAGAGAGGCTGGCGTTGAGCACAAGATTACAGTGGCTATAGTTTGGGAGGCGAGTCACTGTTGGCTGAACTTTGGCGTTAGATTAGATTTGTGGATTCTTCTACAACCGTATAGGTTGTGTGCGAGGTCTCTCCGAAGAACGGAGTAAGGAGGACAGCAGCGGGCAACGAGACGACCGCCGCCACCATCGTGCACCGCCGCCGGTAAGGCGCCGCTCGATGACCAGCCATGGCCGGCGCTTTAGTCGTGGAGCTGCGCTACTGACATTTGGCGCGCTCCGGAGCAGGACGAAGGGGCTGTTTGGATTGAAGCCTAGGGACGTCACGCCAAACAATTGGCGTTGACCGAACACTCGGTGCCAGTTTGGTCCGGAACCAATATTTTGGCCAGCCCGGGCCACATGGGCACACGCATTTCATTTTTTCACCAAATCGTTGGCGAGGCACAGGCGGCTGGATGGTCCGCCAATTTTTTGGCGTGCCCTCGTTTTGGTAGGGCCAGTTGGGGCAGCATCCAAATGCACCCGAAGTGAGCAGCAGTGCTAGCCACCAGTAGCGGCATCGGAGATGCGCATCCAGCTGCAGTGCATCATCATGCCTCCAAAGAAAGGCCAGCTCGGCATGACGAACTCCCCAATCACAATTTGTACCTCTCCTTGTACGGGTCGTACTGGAATGATGACAACTTGAGCACCGGGCTTGAAGACGAGTCCGTCCGAAGAAATCTCCACGAGAGCAGCTCCCACATCCGTATCAGCTGTAACTTGCAAGCTTCCCCTTAAGCTAAGCACACCATAAACATTTAAGATAATCGAACCCGGATTAGGCAGGGCAACTCCATCAACCAACCGTCGGCTCGCCAAACTCATTGTCTTTTGGCTCTTCTACTTCTAAATCACCATGGAACAAATCAGCTCGAGAATTTTCAGCTTAAAATTTCATACCAAAATTAGAAGGAGCGATTCAGAAGCGAAATGACCGACGCTTTCAAGGCGAGTGACGGCGACGGAGGGAAGAGGGACCTGTACGCTGCGCACGAGACAGCACGGAAAGGTCTCGGGATGGCAGATTCTCCTAGCCAAGAGGCAAAAGCGAGCGCGAGCGGGACTATGGAATAATAAGTGAGCGAGTGGGGGAGACGGTGACAGAAGGCATCTTGGCTTGGCTCTTTGCCGGACCGAATCGGCTACCGAGATTTTGGGTTTGAACCGATGAGTGGGGCGGGGGATCACGTCGCGAGCACTGGTGACAGTTCGGCCGACGGCGATTTGCTCTCGAGTAGCCTCGCCACTCTGAACTCTGTGCTGTAGCTGTAGGGTGACCCCCCTCCCCCTTCTGCCCTCTGGTGTCTTTGTCCACGAGTTCACATGTCCCCTCTCTCCCTGTACACATGCTTTGTTTTGGCTCGTGACACAACCCGAAGGCGAAAATATCCTATGGAAACCAAAATATAATCTTAAAAACTGTGCAAACCACATTCAAAAGTTGTCTCGGTACCAATATGATTACACATGATATATGACGATAATGTTGTCTAAACTACGAGGCGCACAACACCTCTTAATTTTTCGGTAACGCTTCCCGTCAACCGGCCGATTGGACGTGAAACGTCCGCCACATTGTTCGTGCGCCACGTGCCCCTGACTGAGCTTTTTGCAACATGGTCTTTCTTGGCAGACGCGCAAGCACAACACAAACTATGTTGCACACCGTGCAGTGCAAGAAAAAAATAACAAAAGAATAACAATTGTTCAGGGTTTGCAATAAGGCTCGTGTTGCAACGCGCTGAGCGCAACACAAGGTTTGTTGCAAAGGCTCTCAGGCCTTTTACAATGCAAGGAACCGAGTTTTTATCAAGCACCAGTGCTTCTCTCTACATAAGGGATGCCTAATTAAACATCTATACTCTATAAATAAGCTCATGCGCCTTAAAGAAATTGGGTTTATTTCTTCAAGCACTTTGCATTGTACAAGGCCTAAGCGAGCAGATTGGACAAAAAAAATGTGCGAGGGATTTGCAATAAGGCTCATGTTGCAAAGCACTGAACGCAACAAAAGGTACATGTCCTCATTGTTGGCAGTTTGCTGCCATTTGTTGCCCCTGGTGGTGGCCTTGCAGGTTGGGTAGTTGTCGGTGATGCACGCACGGGTGCGGCTAGTGTTCGCTGGAGAACCCACGACAACGAACCACCATTTTGCCAGAGCTGGAGTAGAATTCTCACTAGAGGAGTCGCCGCCTTAGCTCCCACGCTTGCACTTGCGCTTCGGATCTCGATGGCCGCCCGTCGAAGTTGTAGAATCATTGAAGGCCCGGTAGTCAGTGCTCTGCCAGTCCACCGTGTTGCCTCCATGCAGGAGTGGCTAGGGTCTGGGCCTACGTCGTGCGGCTACGAAGAACCAAACGAGGCAGCCGACCAGGCAAGCGAGGCAGCCAAATCGTTTGATTCGTGTTCCTAGGGGTATACACGTTGGTTTTCTTTTCATGAGTTGCCTAGCCTCTTGTGGGGCGAGTCTATGTCTCACTTCTAGCGAGATAGAAGAACGTGTCGCCACAAGGCAGATTGAAAATAGCCGGCCCAGTTAACGTACCTCCGAAGGTCTCGTCCTCTATATTTGTGTTTCTATTATAGTTGTTTTTATCTTTTCTTCATATTTTTCAGAATAAATAATACATATATTCCAAAAAAAATAATGTACTGACATGGTTTTAATGTTTATCCCGATTTTAAAAAAAATGCTAAGACAGCGAGAATTGTCTGTTTGTGCATTTCATTTTAAAGATAGCATTAAGTAATGTTAGTTACATTTAAAAAAATTTACACTTTCAAAATAATATACGAGATATTTTTCAAAACTTTATACAATGTAAAAAAATGTTTCGTATATAAAACGTGCTTACCTTTTTTATATCTATATAAAATGTACATATATTTGCAAACGAAATGTACATGTAAATGTTAAATGTGCATAATCTTTTTACACCTATATAAGAATGTACATGTATTTGTTCAGAAAATGCAGCATTGATTTTTCTTAGTTTCTGATCGTTTGAGCATACTAGTTTCTATTGTTGTTGTTTTAAATTTATCTACATTCCGAAAACCTTAATTTAGCTCTTTTGAAAAATACCACGAATTTTGAAAATATTAATAAGTGTAAAAATTTCTTTTTATAATTTTAGAAAATATAGATTGCATTAAAAAAGTCTTCATGACATCCCAAAAACGTTCATCCTTTCAAAAACAAATATACAAGACATTTTCAAAAAATGTAAAACAAATATTCATATAATTCAAAAATATTGTTTCATACCAATGAAAGGAATGTACATTATATTTTCAAAGATGCTAAGATGTACTTAGAAAATGTAAGGCGTGTATAATTTTTTATATATATAAAAATCTATGATATGTATAAAATATTAGACATGAAAACACATATTTGAAAAAAATTATCATGTATTTTAAAAATGTTAAACATGTATTAAATATGTTTACCTATGTACCAAAATTCAATGTGTATGGAAAATTGACATCAATACACATATTTCTAAGAAAATCATGTATTTGAAGTAATGTTAAATGCGTATCAAAATATTTCTGATGTATGTGAATAATATACAATGTGTAAATAGACATGTGTTGGAAATAGAAAGAGAAAGGGAAAAGGGAAAATAAAAAAATAAAAAAATAAAGAAATAAAGAAAGAAAAACAAAAAAGTTAAAAGGATATCTGTGAAAACCAAAGAAAATCCCTGCAAACACTGTAAAAACTGATGAGAAAAACTCTCGCGCTATAGTATTGGACGACCCAGTGATGCTGCATTGTAGGCAAGACCTACGAAATCACTAGTTAAGGGGTACTTGTTGCAAAAATCACCTCCACTTTCCCAGGTTGCGACAATGCCGCGCTACATGTGCGCCACTTGTCGCAACCTGGGAGTTTTCCCTTTTTTAGTATATCCATTTATTCAAAAAGTTTTATCTCTTAAACCGTGCGTCCGAATCTCGAACCATTTTCACTGTTGGATTCCTCGCATTGAGATCTTCAAAACTAGATCTCATGTTGATAGGTTTTGACGAACTTTTTTTTCACGAAAAAAACCGGACGATAAAGCCGAACCAGGAGCATGCCCTTTCCGAAAGAGGCACGCCCGTGCCTCTCGCGGAAGCAAAACCGTGCCTCTCGCGAAAGAGAAAAAAAGAAGTGAAAACATGTTTTTTTCATTTCTGAGGAGGCACAGCCGCGCCTCTGGCGAAAGCACAACCATGCCTCTCGCGGAAGCAAAACCATGCTTCTTGCGAAAGAAAAAAACAACAGAAAACGCGTTTTTTTCATTTTCGAGAGGCACGACCGTGCCGCTCATGAAAGCACAACCTTTCCTCTCGCCGAAGCAAAACCGTGCCTTTCTCGGAATGAAAAAAAACAGAAAACGCGTTTTTTTGTTTCCGTGAGGCACGGTCGTGGCTCTCGCGAAAGCACAACCGTGCCTCTCTCGAAAGCAAAACCGTGCCTCTCGTGGAAGGAAAAAACAGAAAATACGTTTTTTTCGTTTCCGAGAGTCATGGCCGTGACTCTCGTGAAAGCAAAGCTGTGCCTCTCGCGGAAGCAAAACCGTGACTCTCATGAAAAAAAACACGTTTTTTAGCGTAATTTTTTTTTAAATTCCCAAAAGCTAAGACAAGTGGAAAACCGAAACGTCGAAAAAACCAGAAAAAAACCATTTAAAAAGCCGAAAGCGCACGCGGAAAATAACTAAAAAACAAAATCGGGAGGGAGCGTCCAGAGCGCGACATGTGGCGGGCGGCCGAGAGTGCGCCAAGTGGCGCTGATCGTTGTGAGCCTTCCAAAGGAGTGCTCGTTAACTAGTTGCTCTCTAAGACCTATTACAAATCACAGTGGGCGAGAAATAGAATTTACGCCTCTTATGGCCGGGTGCTCCTATTGCGCGAGTGAGGCGCTGCCGAACATAGCGCGCAACCCATATTGGGCCAGCCCATGAGCTGGGCAGGACGCCCCCTTTTTTTATTTCTTTCGGTTTTCTTTTTTACCTGTTATTTATTTATTTTTCTCTTTTGAAAATTCATATTTTCTAAATTTCAGAAAAGATGAATTTGGAAAATAAATTCATAAATCATAGAATTTTATGGTTTTAAAAATGTTCATGGTTTTGTAAAAAATATTTGAATTTTGAGAAAATGCTTGTGAACTAAAAAAAGGTTAACGAATTCCTAAAAAATGAATATAGATTTAAAAATATGTTCATGATGTCGATAGAATGAACGTTTTTTGAATTTTAATGAACATTTTTTACTTATGTGTACAGTTTTTATGAGCAATTTTAGTAGTGATGGTATTTTTAAAATTTGATGAACTAGTTTTGAATTCAATTAAAAATGACCTTTATGAACCAAATTTGCATTTTTTGGAAAAAAAAAGGATGAACAAATTTTGGATATGATGAACATTTTTTGAAAATTGATAGACATTTTCTAAATCCAACGAAAAAAACTGAATTTAATGAAATTTTTTTGAATTGGTGAACTTTTCTTACACTGATAATTTTTTTAATTCAATGAAATAAATGTTCATGAGTTTGAAAAGAAATTTTGTAAAAAGTGAAAATATAAAGAAGAGAAAAGAGAAAATAAAAAGAAAAAGGAATACAGAAAAAATTAAAAGGAAAAGGAAAAAGGAAAAGGAAAAGGAGGAAAAACCAAAAAAAGGAAAATGGGCCGGCACAAACGTACACCCACGCGCGAGGGCGGAGGTACGCGCTACGTCGCTTGCAAGCTACGTCGCATAAGAGGCATACCTGTATCGAATACCCAAAACATATGGCAAGTCTAAGCCTCTTGTCTTCTAAATCTTGTATCGTGTAAGTTTTGGGTATTCGATAGAGTTATCATCTTATATTGCAAGTCTAAGCCTCTTCTAAATCTTGTACCATTGTTTATACTACCCTGCATAAGAGGCATATTAATGCACAAAAATATTTTGATACTGCCCCACAAGAATGTGAAATTAATACACATAAAAATTTAGCCATCCTATAATTCCAGTTCCGAATCACCGTCAGAGGGTGCGAGTGCCTAGAATCTGCTAGCCTTGCTGCCCACCGGTGAGGGGAACGAGGCTTGGCTAAGTTAGGCACCTTCTTCGACGAGCTCCACCATTTCCTTGCGGGCGCTGGGCAAGTCACCAAGCGTGACACCTTTCATGTCGCCCACGGAATCGCGAGAGCACGTCCGCACACTTGCTGCTTTGCGAGCAATTGCCCCTACAAAAACTGAATCACCCACAAGCATTTTGTTGCTTCTTCCATTTCAAAATAAGTATCATGGTTTTAGCTTAAATCATAAATAGAAGCACATATTTCGTTTTGATGGGAGAAACAGAGCAGAAGGTAAATTAATTTCGTATATGCTGATAGTCGAGGCCAGGTGGTTGAGGCAGTACACACCTTTTTGCCTGGGGAATAACTATCCAGATGGTTACAAAATAAGTTGGTGGTCTGTCATCTGAGCATATGTGTCTCACATGTCACTTTGATTCGTTAGGCGGTTCTTAATCAACTAGCGTGCTCAACTGAATCAAGTAAGCTAATAATAGCAGCTAGCTAGCTTAGCTGGGATGCATGAAGCTCGGTCCCCGGTACATACATGTGGAATGGGCAAAGTCGGTGAGTAGATTTAGTCAATTAATTTGATTCATGAACGCTAATGTATTGGTGACATACCGACCGATGTTGACCATATTTCTGAGGTCGCTAGGATTGATTCGAGGTATCATTGACGAATGTGCAGAAATTGTGACCGTTGGAACTACGTGCAGTCAGATCAGTAAGGCAAAACTAATCCACATATGCTAACACTCATGAGCATGATGACATAAACGTTGCATATGGCTCAAATCGAACCGAGCTCGTATCAAATCATCAGCCCATTTTCTTAGAAAGAAATGAAGCAAAACGCTTACTCCTACCGCTTTAATCAGACGGACGCCACGGACAGCCGGTCAGACGGACGTCATTCAACCCTATCCTACAAATGTATGTCTCATTCTTTTTCATTCTATACTTCAAATATAAAAAAAATCAAAGATAATATCATGGTGCATTAATAACTCAAAGATAACACTACAATTCAAACATAAAGTTTTAAAATAAAATAATTAAAATTTGTTTTCTCGAACACATGTTTTTTTTCTTTCAAAAAGGGTAAGGCCCAACATGTCCACCATCATGATGCACACTTTCAGAGACATCGATAGATCAGAAACTTGAGTTTATTGCACTTCTCGAAACAGGAAGAGATAATTTGACCTCGCAGTTCCTTGGAACTTTGTCTGGCGGAATTGATTTTGATTGGCACTGTTTGCCTCCTAGAGAAAGATCCGGTGAGATTTTGTTGGGGGTTAAGTGCGAAACTTTAGAGGTGATCAATGTGGTTTGAGGTGATTTTGCGGTTAAGTTTCGGGTGAGGTCAAAGGTGGATGGATTCCGCTGGTATCTGGTGGCTGTATACAGAGCAGCCCAACTCGAACTTAAGCCTGACTTCCTAGTGGATCTGGTTAGGATCTACGGGGATGAAAGACTCTCAATACTAGTTGGAGGGGATTTTAATATAATCAGAAGGAGAGAAGAGAAGAACAATGACAATTTTGATGGGCGTTGGTCCCTAATGTTTAACATGATTATTGAGAGTCTCAGTCTGAGGGAGACTGAACTCACGGGTAGGCAGTTCACATGGGTCAACACGTTACCCACTCCAACTTATGAGAAGTTGGATAGAGTGCTCGCTAGTGTGGAATGGGAACAGAAATACCCACTCGTGTCGGTGCATGCGACGCAAAGGGCCATCTCAGACCACACACCTCTATTGATAGACTCGGGAGACGCAACACATATTGGCAACAAAAACACTTTCTCTTTCGAATTAAGTTGGTTCGAAAAAGAGAACTTCATTGCCATTGTAGCAAGAGAATGGGCGAAGCCTATTAGTGGGCGATCTAGTATAGAACGATGGCAAACAAGATTAGGCACCTAAGACAATTTTTAAGGGGTTGGGCCAGAAACGAAAGTGGGATTTACAAACAAGAAAAAGAAAGGCTCATCCAACTAATCGATGCTTTGGACCCGAAAGCAGAATCGAACATGCTCGATGTGTCACAACAGGTCGCAAAGTCGGACGCTGAGCAAAGCATGCACGCTCTTCTTAGACAAGAAGGATTGAAATGGGCCTTGCGTGCTAAGGTTCTTAAGGTCGTCCAAGGGGATGATAATACGCAATTTTTTCACATGATTGCGAATGGTAAACATAGGAAAAATAAAATTATCCAGCTTGAACAAGATGAAGGAACCGTGGCGGGACATGAAAACCTCAAGTCATATATTTCGAATTATTATAAACAACTATTCGGGCCTCCGATGGGTAATGCGGTGTCCCTGGATGAGTTTGTTGTTGGGGATATTCCTCAACTTCGGTCAGATGAAAATTAGATTTTGTCTGCACCGTTTACTGAGAAAGAGGTTTTCGATGCAATATCACAAATGAAACAGAATAAAGCACCGGGACCAGATGGGTTCCCTGCGGAATTCTATAAGAAATGTTGGCATATTATAAAGGATGATCTTATGCCTATGTTTCACGATTTTTTCAATGGTTACTTGGAACTCTTCCATCTTAACTTTGGTATGATAACATTGTTGCCAAAGAAAGAAGAAGCAGTTCGCATCGAGCAGTTAAGGCCAATATGTCTTTTAAATGTGAGTTTCAAAATATTCATGAAAGTGGGTACTAATAGACTGACACGGATCGCCCATTCGGTGGTGTAACCAAGCCAGACGGCTTTCATGCCGGGGAGACATATCCTAGAAGGGGTTGTTGTTTTACATGAAACTCTCCATGAAATTCATTCGAAGAAGCTAGATGGGGTCATCTTCAAAGTGGATTTCGAAAAGGCATATGATAAAGTAAAGTGGCCTCTCCTTCAGAAGGCAATGCGCATGAAGGGTTTCAATGAGACATGGAGGAATCACACTACCGCAGGATATTGCTAACGTGACACTACGGTCAGAGACCCTTTGACGAAACTGTGTGCGATGCATTAATCGCAAACGGGGATGTAAAAAAACCATCAAAAAAGATGCAAAACATTTGTGATGGCGGAGACATCAAACACGGTTCAGATTTTAGTTATGTGTGCGATGCGGGGCATACGGTTGATCCAAAAGAATTGTTTGCGATCAGGCAGGACAACAGAAACGGGCAGCCATATCAATGTGTGTGCGATAAATGGCATATAGTTCGCTCTGATAAACTAGGTGTTATTAGGGAATGCAACAGAAACGGTCATCCAGATCAAGGTGTGTGTGATATACGGCATATGGTTCACTCGGACGAATTGTTTTCGATTAGGGAAGAGAACAGAAACGGTTCAACTTAACAAGATGTGTGTGATATGCAGCATTAGTTATTCCACCTACCATTAGTTATTCCAAGCATATCAGGCAACGACCAAAGCTTCGACGTCGACTCCTACCTGCGTTACATCTTCGACGAGGAGAATGAGCCGGAGCAGGCCGGGGAGCAAGAGCTTCATCGGCATGTGCAGGCACCGTGGCCCATCGGCAGTGATATCGGCGTGACAGTCCTTGGGCGCACAATCGATATATTGCAGAGGAGGTGTGATGAGCAGTTTGCCATCCACCATGCATGCAAAAGATCCAGAGCTGCTCGACGGCATGATCGACGACCCACCCGAAGAGTCGCTGTCACCAATGCTCATCGAGAGCCTGATGCCCCGCAAGGAATGGTCAGAGGACCTCTGCGATTCAGTCAAGACACAGGCAGCCTGCGGCTTCATCATTGCCTGCGGCGGCCGTGTCAACCTCGATCCCGATGATGTGCTGGCCAGGCTCGAGCGCATCCTTGGCAGAGTTGACGTCCCCGACGAAGTAGAACATCGCCAATGTGATATCTTGAGGATGCAGGTGATGGACGGAATTTGCTACCAGGTGATACGTCTCCAACATATCTATAATTTTTGGTTGTTTCATGCCATTATATTATCTGTTTTGGATGTTTTATATGCATTAATATGCTCTTTTATATTATTTTTGGACTAACCTATTAACCTAGAGCCCAGTTCCACTTTTTGTTTTTTCCTTGTTTTTGAGCTTCGTAGGAAAGGAATACCAAACGGGGTACAAACGGAATAAAACCTTCCCAATGATTTTTCTTGGACCAGAAGACACCCAGGAGACTTGGAGTTCAAGTCAGAAGAGCCACGAGGCGACAACAAGGGTGGAGGGCGCCCCCTACCTTGTGGGCCCCTCGTGACCCCCTGGCCTAGTTCTTCCTCCTATATATTCACATATATTCCAGAAACACCAGAAGCATCCATGAAAACACTTTTCCACCGTCGCAACCTTCTGTTCCTGTGAGATCCCATCTTTGGGGCCTTTTCCGGCATCCTGCCGGAGGGGGATTCGATCACAGAGGGCATCTACATCAACTCTATTGCCCTTCCGGTGAAGCGTGAGTAGTTTACCACAGACCTACGGGTCCATAGCTAGTAGCTAGATGGCTTCTTCTCTCTCTTTGATTCTCAATACCATGTTCTCCTTGATGTTCTTGGAGATCTATCCGATGTAATACTTTTTTGCGGTGTGTTTGCCGAGATCCGATGAATTGTGGATTTATGATCAGCTTATCCATGAATATTATTTGAATCTCCTCTGAATTCTTATATGCATGATTTGGTATCTTTGTATTTCTCTTTGAATTATCGGTTTGGTTTGGCCAACTAGATTGGTTTTTCTTGCAATGGGAGAGGTGCTTAGCTTTGAGTTCACCCAGTGACAAAGTAGGGGTAGCGATGTTGGGGAACGTAGTAATTTCAAAAAAAATCCTACGCACACGCAAGATCATGGTGATGCATAGCAACGAGAGGGGAGAGTGTTGTCTACGTACCCTCGTAGACCGAAAGCGGAAGCGTTAACACAACGCGGTTGATGTAGTCGTACGTCTTCACGATCCGACCGATCAAGTACCGAACGCACGGCACCTCCGAGTTCAGCACACGTTCAGCTCGATGACGTCCCTCGAACTCCGATCCAGCCGAGTGTTGAGGGAGAGTTTCGTCAGCACGACGGCGTGGTGACGATGATGATGTTCTACCGACGCAGGGCTTCGCCTAAGCACCGCTACGATATTATCGAGGTGTAATATGGTGGAGGGGGGCACCGCACACGGCTAAAAGATCGTTGATCAATTGTTGTGTCTATGGGGTGCCCCCCTGCCCCCGTATATAAAGGAGCAAGGGGGAGGCCGCCGGCCAAGGAGGAGGGCGCGCCAAGGGGGGAGTCCTACTCCCACCGGGAGTAGGACTCCTCCTTTCCTTGTTGGAATAGGAGAAGGGAAGGGAGAAGGAGAAAGAAGGAAGGGGGCGCCCCCCTTCCCTAGTCCAATTCGGACTAGTCCATGGGGAGGGGTGCGGCCACCCTTTGGGGCCTTTCTCTCCTTTCCCGTATGGCCCATTAAGGCCCAATACGAATTCCCGTAACTCTCCGGTACTCCGAAAAATATCCGAATCACTCGGAACCTTTTCGAAGTCCGAATATAGTCGTCCAATATATCGATCTTTACGTCTCGGCCATTTTGAGACTCCTCGTCATGTCCCCGATCTCATCCGGGACTCCGAACTCCTTCGGTACATCAAAACACATAAACTCATAATATAACCGTCATCGTAACGTTAAGCGTGCGGACCCTACGGGTTCGAGAACTATGTAGACATGACCGAGACACCTCTCCGGTCAATAACCAATAGCGGAACCTGGATGCTCATACTGGCTCCCACATATTCTACGAAGATCTTTATCGGTCAGACCGCATAACAACATACGTTGTTCCCTTTGTCATCGGTATGTTACTTGCCCGAGATTCGATCGTCGGTATCTCGATACCTAGTTCAATCTCGTTACCGGAAAGTCTCTTTACTCGTTCCGTAATACATCATCCCGCAACTAACTCATTAGTTACAATGATTGCAAGGCTTATAGTGATGTGTATTACTGAGTGGGCCCAGAGATACCTCTCCGACAATCGGAGTGACAAATCCTAATCTTGAAATACGCCAACCCAACAAGTACCTTTGGAAGCACCTGTAGAGCACCTTTATAATCACCCAGTTACGTTGTGACGTTTGGTAGCACACAAAGTGTTCCTCCGGTAAACGGGAGTTGCATAATCTCATAGTCATAGGAACATGTATAAGTAATGAAGAAAGCAATAGCAACATACTAAACGATCGAGTGCTAAGCTAACGGAATGGGTCAAGTCAATCACATCATTCTCCTAATGATGTGATCCCGTTAATCAAATGACAACTCATGTCTATGGCTAGGAAACATAACCATCTTTGATCAACGAGCTAGTCAAGTAGAGGCATACTAGTGACACTCTGTTTGTCTATGTATTCACACATGTATCAAGTTTCCAGTTAATACAATTCTAGCATGAATAATAAACATTTATCATGATATAAGGAAATAAATAATAACTTTATTATTGCCTCTAGGGCATATTTCCTTCAGTCTCCCACTTGCACTAGAGTCAATAATCTAGTTCACATCGCCATGTGATTTAACATCAATAGTTCACATCATCATGTGATTAATACCCATAGTTCACATCGTCATGTGACCAACACCCAAAGGGTTTACTAGAGTCAGTAATCTAGTTCACATTGCTTATGTGATTAACACCCAAAGAGTACTAAGGTGTGATCATGTTTTGCTTGTGAGATAATTTTAGTCAACGGGTCTGTCACATTCAGATCCGTAAGTATTTTGCAAATTTCTATGTCTACAATGCTCTGCACGGAGCTACTCTAGCTAATTGCTCCCTCTTTCAATATGTATCTAGACCGAGACTTAGAGTCATCTAGATTAGTGTCAAAACTTGCATCAACGTAACCCTTTACGACGAACCTTTTGTCACTTCCATAATCGAGAAACATATCCTTATTCCAGTAAGGATAATTTTGACTGCTGTCCAGTGATCTACTCCTAGATCACTATTGTACTCCCTTGCCAAAATCAGTGTAGGGTATACAATAGATCTGGTACACAGCATGGCATACTTTATAGAACCTATGGCCGAGGCATAGGGAATGACTTTCATTCTTTTTCTATCTTCTGCCGTGGTTGGGCTTTGAGTCTTACTCAATTTCACACCTTGTAACACAGGCAAGAAACTCTTTCTTTGACTGTTCCATTTTGAACTACTTCAAAAACTTGTTAAGGTATGTACTCATTGAAAAAACTTATCAAGCGTCTTGATCTATCTCTATAGATCTTGATGCTCAATATGTAAGCAGCTTCACCGAGGTCTTTCTTTGAAAAACTCCTTTCAAACACTCCTTTCCAACTCCGAGATGCTTGCATATTTTGTTAGCACCTTTAGGATTGACAAAACCTTCTGGTTGCATCATATACAACTCTTCTTTAATGAATCCATTAAGGAATGCAGTTTTGTTTATCCATTTGCCAGATTTCATAAAATGCGGCAATTGCTAACATGATTCAGACAGACTTAAGCATCGCTGCGAGTGAGAAAATCTCATCGTATTCAACACTTTGAACTTTGTCAAAAAACCTTTTTCCGACAAGTCTAGCTTTGTAGATAGTAACACTACTATCAGCATCCATCTTCCTCTTGAAGATCCATTTATTTTTTATGGCTCGCCGATCATTGGGCAGGTCAATCAAAGTCCATACTTTGTTCTCATACATGGATCCCATCTCAGATTTCATGGCCTCAAGCCATTTTGCGGAATCTGGGCTCACCATCGCTTCTTCATAGTTCGTAGGTTCGTCATGGTCTAGTAACATAACCTCCAGAACAGGATTACTGTACCACTCTGGTGCGGATCTTACTCTGGTTGACCTACGAGGTTCAGTAACAACTTGATCTGAAGTTTCATGATCATCATCATTAACTTCCTCACTAATTGGTGTAGGTGTCACAGGAACCGGTTTTCTGTGATGAACTACTTTCCAATAAGCGATGAGGTACAGTTACCTCATCAAGTTCTACTTTCCTCCCACTCACTTCTTTCGAGAGAAACTCCTTCTCTAGAAATGATCCATTCTTAGCAATGAATGTCTTGCCTTTGGATCTGTGATAGAAGGTATACCCAACTGTCTCCTTTGGGTATCCTATGAAGATACATTTCGCCGATTTGGGTTTGAGCTTATCAGGATGAAACCTTTTCACATAAGCATCGCAACCCCAAACTTTAAGAAACGACAACTTTGGTTTCTTGCCAAACCACAGTTCATAAGATGTCGTCTCAACGGATTTAGATGGTATCCTATTTAACGTGAATGCAGCTGTCTCTAATGCATAACCCCAAAATGATAGTGGTAGATCGGTAAGAGACATCATATATCGCACCATATCTAATAAAGCACGGTTACGATGTTCGGACACACCATTACACCGTGGTGTTCCAGGTGGCGTGAGTAGTGAAACTATTTCACATTGTTTTAACTGAAGGCCAAACTCGTAACTCAAATACTCTTCTCCACGATCAGATCGTAGAAACTTTATTTTCTTGTTACGATGATTTTCCACTTCACTCTGAAATTATATGAACTTTTCAAATGTTTCAGACTTCTGTTTCATTAAGTAGATATACCCATATCTGCTCAAATCATCTGTGAAGGTCAGAAAATAATGATACCTGCTACGAGCCTCAATATTCATCGGACCACATACATCTGTATGTATGATTTCCAACAAATCTGTTGCTCTCTCCATAGTTCCGGAGAACGGCGTTTTAGTCATCTTGCCCATGAGGCATGGTTCGCAAGCATCAAGTGATTCATAATCAAGTGATTCCAAAATCCCATCAGTATGGAGTTTCTTCATGCGCTTTACACCAATATGACCTAAACGGCAGTGCCACAAATAAGTTGCACTATCATTATTAACTTTGCGTCTTTTGGCTTCATTATTATGAATATGTGTATCACTACGATCGAGATCCAACAAACCATTTTATTGGGTGTATGACCATAGAAGGTTTTATTCATGTAAACAGAACAACAATTATTCTCTAATTTAAATGAATAACCGTATTGCAACAAACATGATCAAATCATATTCATGCTCAACGCAAACACCAAATAACACTTATTTAGTTTCAACACTAATCCCGAAAGTATAGGGAGTGTGCGATGATGATCATATCAATCTTGGAACTGCTTCCAACACACATCGTCACCTCGCCTTTTACTAGTCTCTGTTTATTCTGCAACTCCCGTTTCGAGTTACTACTCTTAGCAACTGAACCAGTATCAAATACCGAGGGGTTGCTCTAAACACTAGTAAAGTACACATCAATAACATGTATATCCAATATACTTTTGTTCACTTTCCCATCCTTCTTATCCACCAAATAGTTGGGGTAGTACCGCTTCCAGTGACCAGTCCCTTTGCAGTAGAAGCACTTAGTCTCAGGCTTAGAACCAGACTTAGGCTTCTTCACTTGAGCAGCAACTTGCTTGCCGTTCTTCTTGAAGTTCCCCTTCTTCCCTTTGCCCTTTTCTAGAAACTAGTGGTCTCGTCAACCATCAACACTTGATGTTTTTCTTGATTTCTACCTTCGTCGATTTCAGCATCACGAAGAGCTCGGGAATTACTTTCGTCATCCCTTGCAAACTATAGTTCATCACGAAGTTCTACTAACTTGGTGATGGTGACTAGAGAATTCTGTCAATCACTATTTTATCTGGAAGATTAACTCCCACTTGATTCAAGCGATTGTAGTACCCAGACAATCTGAGCACATGCTCACTGCTTGAGCTATTCTCCTCCATCTTTTAGCTATAGAACTTGTTGGAGACTTCATATCTCTCAACTCGGGTATTTGCTTGAAATATTAACTTCAACTCCTGGAACATCTCATATGGTCCATGACGTTCAAAACGTCTTTGAAGTCCCGATTCTAAGCCGTTAAGCATGGTGCACTAAACGATCAAGTAGTCATCATATTGAGCTAGCCAAACGTTCATAACGTCTGCATCTGCTCCTGCAATAGGTCTGTCACCTAGCGGTGCATCAAGGACATAATTTTTCTGTGCAACAATGAGGATAATCCTCAGATCACGGATCCAATCCGCATCTTTGCTACTAACATCTTTCAACATAATTTTTCTCTAGGAACATATCAAAAATAAACACAGGGAAGCAACAACGCGAGCTATTGATCTACAACATAATTTGCAAAATACTATCAGGACTAAGTTCATGATAAATTTAAGTTCAATTAATCATATTACTTAAGAACTCCCACTTAGATAGACATCCCTCTAATCCTCTAAGTGATCCCGTGATCCATATCAACTAAACCATAACCGATCATCACGGGAAATGGAGTAGTTTTCAATGGTAAACATCACTATGTTGATCATATCTACTATATGATTCACGCTCGACCTTTCGGTCTCAGTGTTCCAAGGCCATATCTGCATATGCTAGGCTCGTCAAGTTTAACCTGAGTATTCCGCATGTGCAATTGTTTTGCACCCGTTGTATTTGAACGTAGAGCCTATCACACCCGATCATCACGTGGTGTCTCAGCACGAAGAACTTTCACAACGGTGCATACTCAGGGAGAACACTTTTATCTTGAAATTTTAGTGAGAGATCATCTTATAATGCTACCGTCAATCAAAGCAAGATAAGATGCATAAAAGATAAACATCACATGCAATCAATATAAGTGATATGATATGGCCATCATCATCTTGTGCTTGTGATCTCCATCTCCGAAGCACCGTCATGATCACCATCGTCACCGGCGCGACACCTTGATCTCCATCGTAGCATCGTTGTCGTCTCGCCAACTATTGCTTTTACGACTATCGCTACCGCTTAGTGATAAAGTAAAACAATTACATGGCGATTGCATTTCATACAATAAAGCGACAACCATATGGCTCCTGCCAGTTGCCGATAACTCGGTTACAAAACATAATCATCTCATACAATAAAATATAGCATCATGTCTTGACCATATCACATCACAACATGCCCTGCAAAAACAAGTTAGACGTCCTCTACTTTGTTGTTGCAAGTTTTACGTGGCTGCTACGGGCTTAGCAAGAACCGTTCTTACCTACGCATCAAAACCACAACGATAGTTTGTCAAGTTGGTGCTGTTTTAACCTTCGCAAGGACCGGGCGTAGCCACACTCGGTTCAACTAAAGTGAGAGAGACAGACACCCGCCAGTCACCTTTAAGCAACGAGTGCTCGCAACGGTGAAACCAATCTCGCGTAAGCGTACGCGTACGCGTAATGTCGGTCCGGGCCGCTTCATCTCACAATACCGCTGAACCAAAATATGACATGCTGGTAAGCAGTATGACTTATATCGCCCACAACTCACTTGTGTTCTACTCGTGCATATAACATCAACGCATAAAACCAGGCTCGGATGCCACTGTTGGGGAACGTAGTAATTTCAAAAAAATTCTACGCACACACAAGATCATGGTGATGCATAGCAACGAGAGGGGAGAGTGTTGTCCACGTACCCTCGTAGACCGAAAGCGGAAGCGTTAACACAACGCGGTTGATGTAGTCATACGTCTTCACGATCCGACCGATCAAGTACCGAACGCACGGCACCTCCGAGTTCAGCACACGTTCAGCTCGATGACGTCCCTCGAATTCCGATCCAGCCGAGTGTTGAGGGAGAGTTTCGTCAGCACGACGGCGTGGTGACGATGATGATGTTCTACCGACGCAGGGCTTCGCCTAAGCACCGCTACGATATTATCGAGGTGTAATATGATGGAGGGGGGCACCGCACACGGCTAAAAGATCGTTGATCAATTGTTGTGTCTATGGGGTGCCCCCTGCCCCCGTATATAAAGGAGCAAGGGGGAGGCCGCCGGCCAAGGAGGAGGGCGCGCCAAGGGGGGAGTCCTACTCCCACCGGGAGTAGGACTCCTCCTTTCCTTGTTGGAATAGGAGAAGGGAAGGGAGAAGGAGAAAGAGGAAGGGGGCGCCCCCTTCCCTAGTACAATTCGGACTAGTCCATGGGGAGGGGTGCGGCCATCCTTTGGGGCCTTTCTCTCCTTTCCCGTATGGCCCATTAAGGCCCAATACGAATTCCCGTAACTCTCTGGTACTCCGAAAAATACCCGAATCACTCGGAACCTTTCCGAAGTCCGAATATAGTCGTCCAATATATCGATCTTTACGTCTCGGCCATTTTGAGACTCCTCGTCATGTCCCCGATCTCATACGGGACTCCGAACTCCTTCGGTACATCAAAACACATAAACTCATAATATAACCGTCATCGTAACGTTAAGCGTGCGGACCCTACGGGTTCGAGAACTATGTAGACATGACCGAGACACCTCTCCGATCAATAACCAATAGCGGAACCTGGATGCTCATACTGGCTCCCACATATTCTACGAAGATCTTTATCGGTCAGACCGCATAACAACATACGTTGTTCCCTTTGTCATCGGTATGTTACTTGCCCGAGATTCGATCGTCGGTATCTCGATACCTAGTTCAATCTCGTTACCGGAAAGTCTCTTTACTCGTTCCGTAATACATCATCCCGCAACTAACTCATTAGTTACAATGATTGCAAGGCTTATAGTGATGTGTATTACTGAGTGGGCCCAGAGATACCTCTCCGACAATCGGAGTGACAAATCCTAATCTTGAAATACGCCAACCCAACAAGTACCTTTGGAAGCACCTGTAGAGCACCTTTATAATCACCCAGTTACGTTGTGACGTTTGGTAGCACACAAAGTGTTCCTCCGGTAAACGGGAGTTGCATAATCTCATAGTCATAGGAACATGTATAAGTCATGAAGAAAGCAATAGCAACATACTAAACGATCGAGTGCTAAGCTAACGGAATGGGTCAAGTCAATCACATCATTCTCCTAATGATGTGATCCCGTTAATCAAATGACAACTCATGTCTATGGCTAGGAAACATAACCATCTTTGATCAACGAGCTAGTCAAGTAGAGGCATACTAGTGACACTCTGTTTGTCTATGTATTCACACATGTATCAAGTTTCCAATTAATACAATTCTAGCATGAATAATAAACATTTATCATGATATAAGGAAATAAATAATAACTTTATTATTGCCTGTAGGGCATATTTCCTTCATTTGCTCCCCCATGTGTCCGGCGGTCGAGGTTTCGCCCTCTGGCGCCGCCCTGACGGCCTCCTGAGACTCTCCCTGGCCTGGGAGAGTCCTTCGCGACAGCACCTCAGCGTCGCCCTTGGCCGTGGGAGAGTAAGCGGTCGGCGGTGATTCGCTGGCCATCACCTTGGAATCCAACGAACCTCTTTATGAGGATCGCTGGGGGCTGCCGTGGGCCGGACTGCAATAACATGATTAACCATATTAATACCATAAAAAGGAGAGGCCGGATACAGGGATGCATCTGGGCTTTGTTAGTACTTACGATGCGGCCAGGGGCTTGCTTTGGGGGTCGCTCTGGGCTGCTGTCGACATCCCACACGGAGTTATCCGCGAGGGGGCCCTTCCCCCTCCTGGGCGCCTCCGCCTCCAGATTTGTGGAGGCCGCCCTTTTCTTCCTCCCCCCATCAGGGGGAGAGTTGCTTTCCTCCTCGTCGTCATCATCTTCGGCAGCAGAGGAGTGGGTCTTGTCTTCGGACATCACGTCTGAAGCGCCCTTGCAGCGGGGGCCACCTCGGCCCCCCTTGGCCTTCTTCTCCGGCGGCTGATAGGGCGCCAGGACCAGCATCTTCGCCAGGAGTGGGATGACTGGTTCTTTGGGCAGGGGAGCCGAACATTGAATCTGCTCCGCCTTCTCTGTCCATACCTGAAAGGATAAATTAGTAAAGTTTAGTTACCCTCCTTGGACAAGCAAGTAGAGGGTACGCCTTGGGATGTAAAGGACTTACCGCATTGGCGGGATGGGCAAGATTGTGCCCACGGTCCGAGTCTATGGCCGGCGGCTTCTCGTTGCCCTTGAAGAGTAGCTTCTAGGCATCTTCGTGAGTGGTTCCGAAGAGCCTCTCCAAGGTCTGGTGCTTCTCCGGATCAAATTCCCATAAAGGGGAGGTTCGGCTTTGACAGGGGAGGATCCGGCGAACTAGCATCACCTGGATCACGTCGACGAGCTTGATGTTTCTGCCCACCATGCTTTGGATGCGAGTTTGCAGCGCCATCAGCTCATCCGACGAAGACCAATTTGGGCCCTTCTCCATCCAGGAGGTCAGCCGCATTGGAGCTCCGGACTTGAATTCGGAAGCCACGGTCCAGGTGGCGTCGCGGGGCTATGTGATGTAGAACCACAGCTTCTGCCATTCCTTGAAAATCTCCACAAACGTGCCTTTGGGCCATGTGATGTTGGGCATCTTGCTCACCATGGCCCCTCCGCACTCTGCGTGTTGGCCATCCACCAACTTCGGCTTCACGTTGAAGATCTTGAGCCACAGTCCGAAGTGGGGCTGGATGCAGAGGAAAGCCTCACACACGACAATGAATGCCGACATGTTGAGGAAAGAGTTCGAGGCTAGATCATGGAAATCTAACCCGTAATAGAACATCAGTCCACGGACGAAAGGGTGGAGTGGAAACCCTAACCCGCGGACGAAATGAGGGAGGAATACCACCCTCTCGTTGGGCTTCGGTGTAGGGACGACTTGCCCCTTGGCCAGAAGCCGGTGGGTGATCTCTTTTGCCAGATACCCGGCCTCCCAAAGCTCGGCGACGTCCTTCTCCTTAACGGAGGAGGCCATCCACTTGCCTTGCCCTCCAGATCCGGACATGGTTGAATGCTTGCTCGAGGTGGAAGAGACGAGAACTTGGGCGCTGGAGCTCGAGAATGGAAGGGCACAGGAAGAGAGAAGGTGTGGGTGAAGAAAGGGAATCCTTATCCCCTTATAAAGGCAGTGAATATCGAACGCCTCCCCACTTGCCTTAAAACTCGCCTATTCCTAAGGGTTGTGCAAACGGCATGGTTGGATTACCCACGCCCGTATTGATGAGAATCCCACAATAAGGGGACACGATCTCTGCTTTGACAAGACATGCCAATGGAAACCGCATCTTGAAACGCGGAACGGCAGACGAAAACGGTTTGAAATAATGACCGGGCAGATGTGATGTCATCTTGTGAAAATTTATCAGCGGATGGGACTTGTGAAATATTATGCTCTCTACGGCTGTGTGTGTGGTACTTGTGTTGCAGATCCGGACACATTCGTTGCGTTCGAAGACTGTCTTGGAGTATTCGGAAAGGGGAACCCGCCTTGCAATGCCGAAGACAATCTGCGCGTGGGACACCTCGTCATTGAAGCCTGGTTCAGGGGCTACTGAGGGAGTCCTGGACTAATGGGTCCTCGGGCGTCCGGCCCGTTAGCCATGGGCCGGACTGATGGGCTGTGAAGATATGAAGACCGAAGACTCTCACCCGTGTCCAGATGGGACTCTCCTTGGCGATCAAATATGAAGATTCCCTTCTCTGTAACCGACTTTGTACAACTCTAGCCCCCTCCGGTGTCTATATAAACCGGAGGTCTTAGTCCGGAAACAGATACAGTCATACAGGCTAGACTTCTAGAGTTTTAGCCATTACGATCTCGTGGTAGATCAACTCTGGTAATACTCATATTCATCAAGATCAATCAAGCAGGAAGTAGGGTATTACCTCCATAGAGAGGGCCCGAACCTGGGTAAACATTGTGTCCCCTGTCTCCTGTTACCATCGACCTTAGACGCACAGTTCGAGACCCCCTACCCGAGATCCGCCGGTTTTGACACCGACACCACACTAACCATGATGCTTGCACCACTTTCTGGGGGTGCGGCCTCGAGGCCAGCTGTGCCTACTCCTTCACTTGGCCAACAACCTCCTAGCAATGAACACTCCAGTGTTCCTTGGCTTTATGCAAGACCTCAAATAGAGAAACCTAAGTATAACCCTCAAGGCAAATCTCCTTTACTTGATGACACTACCGATTTTGCTTTGTGGAGAGTTGCTATGCAGGACCATCTTCAATATGAAAATGATGAGATGTTGGAGATCTTGGAGTATGGCTATCAAGCTGTTGACCCCAAGAATCTTACTCCAAGAGAGGTATATGACAAGAATCTCAACGACACAGCAACCATGTGCATAAGGAGAGGTATGACTGACAAGCAAAGGAGACCATACATACATATCACAAGTGCCAAGGAATTATGGGATAGCATTGTGAGGACCAAGACCGGTACCTCCACTCTTCGGCTTGCTCAATATGAAATTGCCAAGGGTTAATTGCAAAACTTCTGTATGGAGAAAGGTGAATCTCCCAAGCAACTACTTGAGAGTCTCATTACTCTCAGCACCGACATCGAGTCATGTGAATGTGAAAAGACTCAAGATGGATTCAACTTGACTAAGCTATTTCTCATGGATAAGTTGCTTCATGCTCTGGCTCCATATCATCACCAAATGGTTTGGGACATAAGACAGCACCATGGATTCAAGGAAATGACTCCGGATGACATCATATCAACCTTCCAACTATTTGAAGAGTCAAAGGCAAATGCCACAAAACATCTTGCCATGCATGGTACCTCAACATCAAAGATCAATCTTGCATTGAAGGCCAAGCATGTATGTGAAGAAGAGCAAAGTGAAGAAGAAGAAGATGATGATGCTGATGAGGATGGTGATGAGATTGACTCCGATGAGAGCCCGTCATATGAAGACATTGCTCTCTTTGTCAAGAAGTTTAGCGCTGGAAAATTCAAGGGAAGAGAAGAAGAAAGTGAGAAAATGCTACAACTGTGAAGAAACCAACCACTTCTGCAATGAGTGCCCTTATGAGAAGAGAGAAGATAAACCAAGGTTTCCCAAGACCTTTCCCAAGAAGAAGTTGCCAAATCCTTTGAACTCCAAGCTCAAGAAGAAAGATGGGAAAGCAATGGTTGCTCATGAAGAATCCGATCTGGATGATGTTAGTGGTGTTGCCGGAGTTGCTCAAGATTATCAAAACACTTTGAGGCTAGTCAACAAGAGTGGTGATGTGGTCACCTACAACTATATGAAAGACTACAAGGGCAACGCTCACAAGTGCCTAATGGCAAAGGCCGTGGTAGAAGATGGAGAGGACCAAAGCTCTCTTGACAAGGTCAAGGTAACCCCAAGTTGCGAGGATGATGATATAGATGATCCTATGCTTGCTAAACTAAATAAGTTCATGTGCTCCCTCAAAGGAAAGAATCTCACTATGTTTCATATGCTTATGGAGATGGTGAGTAAGCACAGCATCACCATTAAGGAACTCAAAACCCTCGTCACCGAGGAAAAGGAAAAATATGAAATCCTTGAGAGGAAAGTCCAATATGAGGAAGCACAAAATGATGAACTATGCTTGAAAATTGGTGCAAACATTGATGTTCATGCTAAAGATATTTCCTCCTTGAAAAAGGCTAAGGACTCTTGCGAAGAGTTGATGAACGATAAAATTAAGCTTGTGAAGTCTCATGCTTCTCTCTCTAAGGATTGTGAGCTCCTATATGTGTCCCTCAAGACTAAGGAAGAAGAGCTCACCCTTATTACAAAGAGTTTTGAGATACTCAAGCTTACTTATCTTGAAACTCTAGCCAAGGCTTACTCTTCTCCTATTATCAATGTTGATGCTTGTACTACTAACTCTAGTAGTGATCTAGCATCTATTCTTGAGGAGAATCGCTTTCTCAAGGCTCAAATTGAGAAAGGTCTCATGACATGTGCTCAAGGACAAAAGAACCTCAATGAGATATTGAGCCAACACAATGAGGTGTTTGCCAAAAAGGGGCTTGGGTTTGACCAAGCACAAGCAAGAAGAAGACGTCTACTCAAAAGTGCTCCACCCCTCTAAAAGAAACTTTTGTGCGGGATGGGCGCAAGGAGAAAGGTAAGGTTGCTAGTGGGAAGGCCACAAGGGGCATGCCCACTCTCAACAAGCCAAAAGAGTTCATGCCTCCATCCTATGTACTTCGTAAGACTAAGGACGGAGAAGTTTATGCAAAATTTATTGGTCCCCGAAATGCATTCCAATTCTATACTATTTGGGTCCCTAAGACCCTTGTGACTAACTTGAGAGGTCCCATTGCAAAATGGGTGCCTCTAACCAAGTCATAATTGTGTGTAGGTTGCTTTCTCTGGTGGAGTAAAATGGGTGATCGATAGTGGATGTACCAATCAGATGACCGGAGATAGCAAATTGCTCTACGATTTCATGGAAGCTATTCAACCGTTTATGAGCATCATGTTTGGTTGAGGATCAAAAGGACAGGTACTCGGGTTGGGCAAGGTGGCTATCAAAAATGACATGTCTCTTGCAAATGTCATGCTAGTCCAATCCCTTAAATATCATTTGTTTTCCGTTCGCCAATTGGCTTCTGTTGGTTATGATACACTCTTTGGACTAACGGATGTGAAAGTCTTTAAGAGAGATACTCCCGAAGTGGCCTTTGTTGGAGAGTTGGATGGCAACCTTTACACGGTTGATTTCTCGAAAGAGCGCACATTCCGTGCAACTTGTCTAATGGCCAAGGCCGACAAGGGGTGTCTATGGCATCGCCGGCTAGCCCATGTTGGCATGAGAAATCTTCAAGATCTCTTAAAGGGTAATCACATCCTTGGACTAACCAATGTCTCTTTTGAGAAAGATCGTGTGTGTAGTGCATGCATAGCCGGGAAGCAACATCAATCAAAGCACCCACCCAAGAATATTGTGTCTACTTCAAGGCCTTTGGATCTCCTTCATGTGGATCTCTTTGGGCCTCCTTCATGGGATAGTCTTGGTGGGAAAAAGGTATGGGCTTGTCATTGTTGATGATTACTCAAGATACACATGGGTCTTCTTCCTCAAGTCAAAGGACGAGACGAAGATCACCTTCATTGATTTTTCCAAGCAAGCACAACACAAGTTTGACAAAGAAATCTTGGCAATAAGAAGTGATAATGGCTCTGACTTTAAGAACTACACCTTGGAAGAATTTCTTAGTGATGAAGGGATTGAGCATCAATATTCAGCTCCATACACTCCTCAACAAAATGGTTTAGCCGAAACGAAGAACCGCACACTTGTGGAGATGGCAAGGTCCATGTTGGATGAATACAAGTCGCCACATAGTTTTTGGGTCGAGGCTGTCAACACTGCATGCCATGCATCAAACCGGCTCTTCCTCCGCACAATATTGGAAAAGACTCCATATGAGCTCCTAACTGGGAACAAGCCAAATGTCAAGTAATTTCGTGTATTTGGGTGCAAATGTTTCATCCTCAACAAAAGAGAATGGTTAGGAAAATTTCAATCCAAAACAATTGAGGACATATTTGTTGGCTATGGGTCAAACTCTCACGCCTATAGAGTCTACAACAAATCCAATGGATGTGTTGTAGAAACTTGTGACGTGGTGTTTGATGAATTTAATGGCTCCCATGGGGAGCAAGTTGATCTAAGTGATGTAGGTGAAGAAGATTCTTCTCAAGATATTCTGACCATGGGTGTTGGTGCACTTCTTCCAATGGAACAAGAACCTCATGATGATGAAGAAGATGATGGAAGCCTCACACATCAACAAACTACTTCAACACCTATACCATCACAAGCTCCTATTGCTCAACCAATGCCCTTAGTTCAAGTGCAAGAGGATGATCAAGTTCATCTTCATGATAATTCTCATGAACAAGATCATCATCGAGGGCAAGAAAAAGAAAGTGCAATCATTGATGATGAACCTCAACAAATGCAATATGAAGAAGAAGATCTTCCACCACACATTAATGATCCATATGTTAAGGACATGGATGATGGACATGAAGTTGAACCCCGCGAAACCCTAACCTCCATCATGCCTCGAGTGGCCATTCGTGTTGATGTTGACAAAATTCTCACCGGCTCGTAAACATTTGACAAACTTTTGTGCTCACTTCTCATTTGTGTCTAGTGTTGAGCCTCTCAAGGTACAAGATGCATTGATGGACAACGATTGGCTCGTTGTTATGCAAGAAGAGTAGAACAATTTTGAATGCAACCAAGTGTGGTCATTAGTCGAGAGGCCAACTACGGAGCACAATGTCATTGGAACAAAATGGATTTTCAAGAACAAGCAAGATGAGAATGGTGTAATCATCCGTAACAAGGCAAGGTTAGTGGCACAAGGGTACTCACAAGTTGAAGTTTTGGACTTTGGTGAGACCTTTGCCCCGTTGCCCGTCTTGAATCCATTCACATCTTACTTGCTTATGCTGCTTTTAATGGTTTTACATTACATCAAATGGATGTGAAGAGTGCTTTCCTTAACGGTCATCTACAAGAAGAAGTATATGTATCACAACCACCTAGATTCGTTGATCCTGATCACAAAGACTATGTGTATAAACTTCATAAGGCTTTGTATGGCCTCAAACAAGCACATCGTGCTTGGTATGATCATCTTAAGAAGTTTTTACTCGATGATGGTTTTGTGAGAGGGGTGATCGATCCCACTCTTTTTACTAAGAGGGACAAGGGTGATTTGATCTTATGCCAAATCAATGTAGATGATATCATTTTTGGTTCTCCTAACATTCATTTGTGCAAGAAGTTTGCGGATTCCATGACCAAGAATTTTGAAATGTCACTCAATGCAGATTTAAAGTTCTTCCTCGGATTTCAAATTCAACAATTTTGAGAAGGAATTTTCTTGTCTCAAGCAAAATACCTCAAGGATATTCTAGAGAAGTTTGGCATGTCTGATGCTAGTCCATGTAAGACACCCATGCCAACCAAAATTTTACTCACTGAAGACACAAGTGGTATTCCATTCGACCCATCTATTTACCGCTCTATGATTGGTTCATTGCTTTATCTTTGTGCATCTAGACCAGACATCATGTTTAGTGTATGCATGTGTGCTAGATTTCAAGCTTTCCCTAGGGAAAGTCATCATAAGGCGGTTAAGCATATTCTTAGATACCTTGTTCACACCCCAAAGTTGGGTCTATGGTACCCCAAGGATGCTAAGTTTGATCTCATTGGGTACACGGATGCGGATTGGGCTGGAGACATAGTGGATCGTAAGTCCACCTCCGGTGCATGTCTATTTCTTGGACGCTCCTTGGTAAGTTGGTCCTCGAAGAAACAAAATTGTGTTGCTCTCTCCACCGCCGAAGCTGGATACATTGCAACCGCCAGTTGTGCAACTCAATTGCTATGGATGAGGCAAACTTTGAAGGATTACGGTATCACCTATAGAAACGTGCCTCTTCTATGTGATAATGAAAGTGCCATCAATATTGCTGAGAATCCCAAAGATCATACCCGCACCAAGCACATTGATATTAGGTATCATTTCTTGAGATATCATCTGGAAAAAGGTGACATTGATATTGCTCATGTTGGCACAGATATGCAACTTGCAGACATTTTCACCAAGCCATTGGATGAAGCAAGGTTTTGTCAACTTAGGCATGAACTTGGAAATCTAGTACCCATGCATGCATTTTCATAATGTCTTGTCTTGATGTAGGCATATATTCAGGGGGAGACACTCAATTCATGAGTACTCTCACCCTATATAATGCATAAATAGAACAAACACTCTCAAAGCTATCATGGTCTCTTTTTGAACTATGGTGCTTTAAAATGATGGAGTCGTGACTATGTACCCAAAAGTCGCAATCTTTGCGGTACTATGTCCCATATGCTCAAACATGGTGACTTTGGTCACCGCCCGTGGATTGCGTATATGAATCCTTCTTTACTTCATATTGTTGCGTTATTATTGCACATCTTAGTATGGCCATTGTTTACTCAAGATTCCATTCCTACGTACTCTAAATCTCCTTGGCGGAGTCTATATCGATATATTTTAGTTGGCCCCCCTACAAAATCTCCCCTAGCTGGGCTCTCTGTCCAGTTGCCGGACATCTGGCTCCTCAGCCGGACATCTGGCTCCTCAGCCGGACATCCGGGCCCTGGCAAGTTTCTACTGCAAATCTCCCCCATCAAGCTCCTCCAGTGGCCGGACATCCAGGCCTTAGCCGGACATCCGGACCCTGGATTTGTTGTTCTCTGACTTCTGTACGTCGGATATCCGGGCTTGGATCCCGGATGTTCGGCCCGTCGACGCTGGAGTTTTTTTCTCTCTAACCTCCGCTCGCCGGATATCCGGGCTTGGACCCCGGATGTCCGGCCCGTCGCCCGCAGCCACGCATAATAGGGGAGGGCTCGGGATTTGGGGGCAATTCCCCACTCTCTCTCCCGTGCTCTCCCCATCTATTCCAACAAACCGCCGCCGTCGGGCTGTGCTCCGGCTCTGCTCCGGCCATCTCCTCCGTCCTCCGGCCCCGATCTCCTGACCACGCCTTCTCCTCCTCCCAATCTACGTTTCCATCCAACCCATTCCTTGGGTTGTGGTGTGAATCACTCGGGAGGGACCGGTTCGGGTGTTGACTTGTGGATCGACTGCCGGAGTTCGTCATGGCGCGTACCGAGAATTGCGGCCCTGATCCGTCTTCCCGGGGTATGGATGCTATCTACTCCTGCCTCTTCTTCTTGTTTTGACCCATCCATCCTAGGTTTTCATGACTATCTTGGTGTATATATCTCTCTAGAGATTTGATGTCACTTGCCTAGCCTAAAATCTTCTCTATGTACTTGGCTAAACAACTTAATCATGGGAATGTCAATATTTTGATCTACCACTTGGACTTGTCCTATGGTCATGTTCGAAAATGTTCATCCCACTGCTTAATTTGCTTTATCCTTGTTCATACTCTTTGACTCCTTCTCATCGGTACCCTTATCATGTATTCGTTTCAGTCGATCGCCGGCAAGGTTCCACCGACTCCAATGAACATGCTCGACCTAAGAAGATGAAGACCACCACTAAAAAGAATCGTCGGGCACCATCCCCAAGTTCATCGGCCTCTGATCCAGATGATGAGGACTATGTTGGGGAGGAAGAGGATGACATTCTGCCAAGACATTTTGTTGGTCAATCCAAGCCTGGCACTAGGAGGGCCCATGTGCCTCAAGTCCGTGGTGCTGCAATGCCCGTGGTCCATGGTCGTCGTATCTCAATGGAGCTTCCTTTCAACGGGGACCGCCCCACACATGACTTCACCACTGTGGGGGCCAGTCCATATCTTGAGTTCCGCCGGGATACCAACCCTTATGAGATGGTGGTTGATGCCGAGGATCCTCGTTTCCATACTCGCATGCAGCAAGATCTTTACTCAAGTTTCGTCCATGGTCGTGGACTTGCCCCTCATACATACCTGGATCTTCAGTTCATGCGTGATCATCCTGCCATGTTCCCTGACAACACGGTCAAGATCATTGATGATATGACTCTAGGTCAAGCAATGACCTTCAAGTGTGATTGGAATGAAGTTGCCATCCTTCAGTTCTATGCCACCTGCTTCTTTGGGCTAGACTACACTCTCACATGGATGACTGATAACACTGTGCTGAGCATCACCTATGACCGGTTTGTTCAGATTTTAGGCTTCTCCGGTGTTGGTCATCACATCCACAGTATGGATCCTCGCTATAGGCCCAAAGGGATTGATGCTTGCATGGCTCTTCTTAAGCCCATCTCTGAGCTCACTCCAGAGGAACATGAATATCCACCCAATGAGTCATCCATTTTCCGATCTCCCTACTACATTCTCTATCAGTGTGTGCTTCGTACTCTCTATCCTAAGAAGGGAGATCGCTCCAGGGCTCGCAACTACTGCATTGATCTGATGGTTCGTATGCATGATGCACCTACTGAGCCTCTTAACACCGCCCACTATATTTGGCATGAGATCCGTCTCTCCAGCTTTATTCAGACGCGTCAATTCCCACATGCTCCATTCATTCAAGCCATAATTGATCACGCTGCTCCATTTGAGGTTGCTAAGACCGTTGTGCATTCCATTTGGAAACCTCATGTTCATATGCGCATGGCCGCTCCTGCACCGACTGCTGCACCTCGACTACCTAGGCAGTCTGCTGGTGGGTCTCAGCCTACGGGTTCCTCCATGCCTTCTTCCTCGACTGCTCCTCGTGGTCGTCTTGCCTCGTTCTTAGGAAAGGCTCGGTCTGTGATCATGAAGGCAATCACTTTCAACTGTCAGCAGAATCACGATGTTCAGAAGCGCCTCATCATCTCCAAGAATAAGCTCAAGCAGCGCCTTCGTGACCGTGGGAGTCATGTGAGTGATGACGATCCGATTCCCGCAGCTCTGTCCTCGTCCACCTTCGGTTTCCCGTCTCGTGACGAGTACGCCGAGTTCTTTGATGGTGATGATGACATCCGCCAGGAGTGACAGAGTCCATCTAGTTCTACGCCCCCCTTTACTTGCTGATGTCAAAGGGGGAGAAGTAGTATCTTAGTATGGAGTATGGTCATGCTATATGTTGGCTATTTGTGTTAGCTATTATTCAAACTATGTTATGTAGCTACTTATGGTACTATGTTGTTATCGTTTGAGACTATGTTGGTACTTTGTGGCTATGAAATGATTGAGTCTATGTGTGTTATGGTGGTTTCATATGTGCGTATCTCACTTTTATATCTTTTTGAGCTACATATGCTACCATGAGAGTTTGTGTTGTACATCCTAACATATTCATCTCTTGCACACAATGAGGGGGAGCTAAAAGCAAATAGGAACATAAACTTATTTTGTATCTTGCTCTCATGATTGTCAATGCTAAAATTATTTATTGCATCTATGATACTACATGTATGATTGTCATCAACAAACAAAAAGGGGGACATTGAAAGTGCAATCATGCCCTTACGTCAGGTTTTGATGTTGATGAAAATATACATGTAGGGGGACTGACTATGTTTGTCAAGTAAATCTCAGGTGTTAGTCCCCGGTTAATCAAGGTGTGTGGATCAAGAGCATACAAAGTGATTTTACTCAAGGATGAAGTATCAAAATGATTGCACATTTGTTTTTCTTGGGTATAGGATCCCGCACTATTAAGAGGGGATCAATAGGGTTAGTTAAAGACTTGCTCTTGCCACAAACCTCCTTTCCAAATGCCTTTGATCCATCTTTATATTCTCTGACATGTTCTATCTCTGGGCTGCCGGATGTCCAGGCTTCACGCCGGATGTCCGGGCCTCATGCCGGATATCCGGCCCTCTATGTCGGATGTTCGGGCTCTCCTTGCACCCCGGATTTCCGGGCTCCCCTGCTGGACGTCCGGCCTATGCTATCCAGAGGGCTTTTCAACGTGGTGAACTTGCGGGATGTCCGGCCATGCGCCGGATGTCCGGGGCTCCCTGATATGCCGGATGTTCGGGCTTGGCCCCCGGATGTTCGGGCTTGGCCCCCGGATGTCCGGCCCCTCTGTTTTTACCTTTGTTTCTACTCTGTTCTTCAAGTGCCTTGATACGTCTCCAACGTATCTATAATTTTTTATTGTTCCATGCTGTTTTATTATCAATCTTGGATGTTTAATAATCATTTTATATCATTTTTTGGTACTAACCTATTGACATAGTGCCAAGTGCCAGTTGCTGTTTTTTCCATGTTTTTTACATCACAGGAAATCAATATCAAACGAAGTCCAAATGCCACGAAACTCCACGATGATTTTTTATGGGCCAGAAGGAAGGCAATGGGCCCTGGTTGCACCTGTGGGGTGCCCCGAGGGGGGCACAACCCACCAGGTCGTGCCAGGAGGCCCAGGCGCGCCCTAGTGGGTTGTGCCCACCTCGGGTGCCCCTCGGACCGCCTCTTTGCTCTATAAATACCCCAAAAATACCAGAACCCTAGAGACGTGGACGAAATATTCATCCAGCCGCCGCAGAGTCCAGAACCACCAGATCCAATCTAGACACCATCACGGAGGGGTTCACCACTTCCATTGGTGCCTCTCCGATGATGCGTGAGTAGTTCTTTGTAGACCTTCGGGTCCGTAGTTAGTAGCTAGATGGCTTTCTCTCTCTCTCTCTCTCTCTCTCTCTCTCTCTCTCTCTCTCTCGCTGAATTCTCAATACAATGGTCTATTGGGGATCCATATGATGTAACTCTTTTGCGGTGTGTTTGTTGGGATCTGATGCACTTTGAGTTTATGATCAGTTATATCTTTTTATATCCATGAAAGTTATTTGAGTTTCTTTGATCTCTTCTAGCCTCGTATTTCTTCTCCAATATTTGGGTTTTGTTTGGCCAACTTAATCTATTTATCTTGCAATGGGAAGAGGTGCCCGGTAGTGGGTTCGATCTTACGGTGCTTGATCCTAGTGACAGAAGGGGAACCGACACGTATGTATCGTTGCTACTAAGGATAAAAAGACGAGATCTATATCTACCGCCATATAGATAAACGGATCTTGTCTACATCATGTCATCATTTTTATTGCATTACTCCGTTTTTTTCATGAACTTAATACACTAGATGCATGCTGGATAGCGGTCGATGTGTGGAGTAATAGTAGTAGATGCAGGCAGGAGTCGGTCTACTAATCTTGGACGTGATGCCTATGTAATGATCATTGCCTGGATATTGTCATGATTATTTGAAGTTCTATCAATTGCCCAACAGTAATTTGTTTACCCACCGTTTGCTATGTTTCTCGAGAGAAGCCACTAGTGAAACCTACGGCCCCCGGGTCTTCTTCCTCATATATTTGCCTTGCGATCTATTTTTCCGTTGCATTTTTATTCAGATCTATTAAACCAAAAATACAAAAATATTTTGCTGCACTTTATTTTATTTGCGATCTATTATTTCAATCTATCATACTTTTCTCCTGTCTCCTTGCCAATTTCTGGCGCCGTACCCCGGAAGGGATTGACAACCCCTTTAACACGTCGGGTTGCGAGGTGTTGTTATTTGTGTGCAGGTGCTGCTTACGTTGTGTTGCTTGGTTCTCCTACTGGTTTGATACCTTGGTTTCATAACTAAGGGAAATACCTACCGTCGCTGTGCTACATCATCCCTCCCTCTCCAGGGAAATACCGACGTAGTTCTAGCTACCATCATGCCTCGCCAGGTCGGATGTCCGGCCGCCTTGCCCAGATGTCCGGCCTGCCCATTCACTTGCACTACAACAGCCACATTTGTGCTCTCATTGTATATAGCCCTCCTCCCCCGCGGGTGAGGGTTGACCATTCACTTTGAACAAACCCTAGAACATATTTCACTCTCTCTCTCTCACTCTTCCACACCAAATCTTAGATCCCCAAGGGATTTGAGAGCATTTGAGAGAAGTTGTCCGACCAAGTGATAGATCCACTCCTTCTCCTTCTTTGCACCAAAGGAATTCGTGATTTGAGCAAGTCTTGAGCTTTTCCCCACCGTTCTTGTTACTCTTGGAGGTTAGAGACTCCTAGGCGGTAGGAGTCTTTCGGAGAGGAATCAATCATTGTGATTACCCCCAGAAAAGTTTGTGAGGGTTTGGAGACCACCCCAAGGTCTACCACTAGTGGTTGAGAAACGCCTTCGCGGTGTTGTCTCAAAGGGAGAATAGGGTGAGCCTTCGTGGCATTGGTGTTCCTTCGTGGTAACATCCACCTCTCTAACGGTGACGTAGCTTCCCTCCAAGGAAGTGAACATTGGCATACACCCTCGTCTCCCGGAGTTGCGGTTATCCCTAACCCTAACTCTCTACTTGTGGTTACTTGTCTCTTAGCACTTACTTATTTCATATTGTACTTGCTTACTCACCTATTTGTGTTACTTGTTTACCTTGCATAGCTCCTAGCATTATACTTGCAATTGTTAGGCTCAATATCATATTCCGCATTATTGCCTAAAATTGCTAAGTAACAATTAAAATTTGTAATTGTACCTATTCATCCCCCCTAGGTCTATCTCGAACCTTTCAGTATGGAGCAATGAGATATTCATGAACAAGCATCAAGTGAGCAAACTGATAAGGCTTATTAGCAAAAAGATACGAATGGTGGCAAGCAAATTATTTGTTTATACTCTATCCAACACAATAGTGAGCTGTAGGATGGTAACTACAAACTCTGTAGCCTTCTCTTTTTACTTCCCATAATGAGTTGTTAGACAACAATGTCTGAATCTTTTTCGTTCGTAGTGGTTCCCGAAGCAGTTCACTCAAGATTACCTCGCAAAGTACATGATTTGTGGACACACAATGAAGGTTAAAGTATTTCATCCAGACTACAATGAGCATCGAGAAGTCCTAATGAAGACAGTGAAGGATGGACGGGCAGCCATCACAAGGGGTTGGCCTAGAGTCGTGCGTGCATTACGCATGGAGGAGGGCACAATATGGGCATTCCGCTTCACCTTCTCCGCAACTAGAATGTCTTTGGCCTCTCTCTTTACAGTCTTTAGTACAACTGTGGTTCAATCATTCTTTACTTGGTGCTTCTGTAGTTCTTCAGTATATGTACATGTGCATCAAATTATGCATTCGTGGTGGAACCTATATTTGTAATAAACATGGTTGGATATGAAATAAGTAATTGCCTACTTTCAAATTCAGAACATGTGATTTTTAAATTAGGGATTAATTAGGGATTACACTGCACACGGTTTGCGAAAGTGAAACGTCTGCGATAGACGTGGAGGTCAGACACGTTTCTAGGATCCACTACGTGTGCGATCAATCTCTACTGCACACACGATTAGCCAAGAAAAAACGTGTGCGATTAACAACAACATCGCACACAGTTCTTTTTTATTAAATGTCTGCGATAGTCACCTTATCACACATGCTTCGCAATTATGGACTATTTGTGATGTTGTGCGCACCGCAAACGTTTGCTCATAGAAGAACGCATGCGATAGGTCGATCATCCAACGTGGGTACGATGGATGAATCGTGTGGGATGTATTCAAGCTATGCATACAGTTTTATAGCGACAAGTGTGTGCGCTCTTACATTGAATCACACACAGTCGAGGAAAAGTAAATGTGTGTGATTGTCTACTTCTATAATCGTGAACTATTTGTGATGGGTTGTGCATCATAAACGTAGCATCACAGAATACCGACTGCGATGGCAATGCGAGCACAAACGAGTAGGGAGTACTGTATATGCATCGAGGCTCCCTATCCCTGATGGTTTCTGGGTTGTGTGGGAAGGACCCCCCTATCGCAGTCACTCACTTGGTGATGGTTCAGAACATCATCGCGGAAAGGGGTTAAAAACCGTTTGTATAGCACCTCGTTGTACCAGTGTCAGGTGGATTCCCTAGTCCAAAAACATAATGTCGGAGTAAAGGTTAACGATGATATCGATCACTATTTTCAGGCTCATAAGGGCTTGAGACAAGGTGATTCGATGTCTCCTCTCTTATTCAATATAGTGGCGTATATGCTGACCGTTCTTATAGGCCGGGTCAAGGAGAATGGCCAAGTTGGTGGACTCGTTCCACATCTAGTCTATGGGGGAGTATCCATCTTACAATATGCCAACAACACTATTCTTTTCATGGAGCATGATCTTGCAAAGGCTCGGAATATGAAACTGGTGTTGTTTCTTTTTGAACAATTGTCGGGACTAAAAATAAATTTTCACTAGAGCGAATTGTTCTTCTTTGGGAGGGCCAAAGAGGAACAAGATGCATATAGACAATTGTTCGAATGTGAATTTCGGATGTGAATTGGGATCTCTGCCTTTTAGTTATCTGGGCATCCCGATTCATCATCGTAAACTTACTAATAAAGAGTGGAAATGCATCGAAGATCGATTTGAAAAAAAAAACTAAGCTGCTGGAAGGGCAATCTAATGTCTTACGGAGGTCAGTTGGTGCTCATTAATTCAGTACTAACTAGTATGCCGATGTTCCAGTTATCTTTCTTTGAAGTACCTAAAGGGGTACGGAAGAGACTTGATTTTTATCGATCTCGATTTTTTGGCAGTCAGATGATGTTAAGACAAAATATCGCCTGGCAAGATGGGATATCATTTGCCGACCCAAGGACCAGGGGTCTCGGAATTGAGAACCTAGAGATTAAAAATAAATGCCTAATGAGTAAATGGCTATATAGGTTATCAGTAGAGACTGATGGTATGTGGGCACATATATTATGAAACAAATATTTACAATCAAGATATCTGGCCCAAGTTACCGCAAGACCTAACGATTCGCCAATCTGGAAGGGACTTATGAGAACGAAAGATATGTTCTTTCGTAGGGCCAAATTCTTTGTTGGCAATGGGATGACAACAAGATTTTGGGAGGATATGTGGTTAGGGGAGACGCCTCTAGCCCTACAGTGCCCCACCTTATATAATGTTGTACAACATAAGGAGGATTCCGTGGCTATAGGAGAAGCCCTTAAATATACAGTTTGGGAGATCTTTAGTTGGGGAGCGCTGGAACTCCTGGCTACACTTGGTGCGGAAGTTGATGGAGATTCAACTATCCGACCAACCTGATTCCTTTCACTTGAAATTAACCAGAAGCGGTGTGTTTACGGTCAAATCTATGTATATGGATCTAATTAATTCTGGCCCAATCCCAAGATCGATACATATCTGGAAAACTAAGGTTCCCTTGCGTATCAAAATTCAGGTGGTTTGTCCACAAGCAAGTGATTCACACCAAAGATAATTTACTAAAGCGACGTTGGGTAGGTAGTGCATAATGTTGTTTTTCTGATCATGACGAAACAATACAACACCTATTCATAGATTGCCCTCTCGTGAAATTACTTTGGCGAACGATTCATATAGCCTTTAACATTATTTCTCTGATTAGCATTGAAGCGTTATTTGGGACGTGGCTAGCTGGAGTAGATCATATTACTGTGTCTTGTATTCGGATTAGAATATGTGCGCTTATTTGGGCTATATGGAATTGCAGGAATGATATGATTTTTAAGAGACACCATACTTAACTTTCTTGCAGGTCATCTTCAGAGCTACGGCATGGATCCATATGTGGTCCTTACTCACTCGTACGGACTCTAGGGAGCCTTTGGTTACTGGGTGCAACCAGTGGGAGATGGTAGCACAGGCTATATTCAACCGGTTTGGATGGCGATCTCATAATAGGATAGGAGTCCAGTGTTCTAGTCCTATTATCCTGTCGGTTGTGGCAATGAGTTTTCTTTTTTATTTTTGCTCCGTTTGCGAGCTGTAATGGAGCTAAGACTATGTTCCTATTTGAACTATTTAATAATATGGTCGCATGCATCTTTCAGATGCAGAGGCCGGGGGTGAGCCTCCTTTTCCAAAAAAAATCATGATGCACACAACCAAATTTATTAACCAAATACAAAGTGCTAAAATACAAAGTGAAAAGACCACAACCGGTCAGAAAAGAACATTACATGAGTTAACCACATAATCTATTAGCGACACGCCAACCAAACCTATTGAATAACGCCTGAGCAACCATCTCTAGACGGTTGCACCCAATGGCCATGGGCTCCGAAGTGTCCCCACACTCAAGTGATGAACACATGTTCTAATTGTCCATATGAAACAACCACAAATGCTCAATCAATCATTCTGAAGTCCAGTATGAGTTCCTCGATTGTAATGTGATGATGCATTTGGAGAAATTTCTCCAACACCGCCAGATTCTGCTTCGGAAGCTGGATAGGATGCACCCATGTGTTGAAAATCCAGACCCTGGCGAACCGCCTCACCCTCATCCTCCACAATCATGTTGTGCATGATCATACAAGTTGTCATCGGCTCCCACAGTGTCTCTGGATCTTATTGTTGAGCGAGTCTGCACCACACTCAACATCTCCTCCGCAGACACCCGCAAACTAATGGCACTACCGAGCAAGTAAACCAATGCATGGAGTTATATTTACGTTGCTTCATTCATAGTTGTCAAGCAAACGGGTCGATTAGATCCCTCCTATGGAATTCTAGTATAACACCTTCTATCATACCACTCTAAGTCGTCATATCCGTTCGAAGTGTAGTACAGCCACAAGACTCGTTTCTTCGGCCTCATAAATGTAGAGGAGGACACTATGGAAGATCTGGCGTCATGGACCAAAAGAGCGCGCCGTAGTGGTAACTTTACTGATGCAACACTTGCACATGGGTCAGTAGTACATGAAGGACAAGGCGGATCATGAGCGCTTAGAAGGGGAGTTCCAAGAGGGGGACGGGGACTGGGTGTACCTTAAGTTGCAAGTGTGTGCACAATTCTTGGTTGTAGCGCGAGCTAATCACAAACTGGCTTTCGGTACTTTGGTCCATTTTAGGTGCTCCGGTATGTGGGTGAGGTAGCATACAAACTGGCGCTTACAGAGCGCGCGAAGTTCCACCCTCTCATTAATGTGTCTCAGCTCCGAGCAGGGGTTCCGTCGGCGACAACCATCATGGTTGAAATTTCAGTCTTGGACGACGACCCACTTCCTTTTTAAGTAATGGCGGCTATCCTTCAACGTCGTTCGATGCAGCATGGGCTCTAGAAAATTCCTCAAGTCTTGGCCCACTAGTCAAGCTTCCCGGTGTCCCTCGCCACCCGCGAAGACCAGGTATCGCCGAAGGCGCATTTTTCACATGAATTGGCATGGGGACAAGCCAAGTCTAGAGGGTGTCTGTCGCAGAAACTACTGATGAAGTCCTAGGAGAGCCCTAGAAGACAAAACGGATCTCAAAGCCCAACACACATTATGCATACCAACTGACCCAAGTGAGGGGGTACTTCGTGTTATTGTGCATGTGAGTGTGGGGTATCGATGAACTAGACAGTGGTGGTCGTCGTTGGGCTTGTTCTTTCTTCCGATCCCTGGCTCTAATTACATGTCCCCTTTCTTGTTGAGACATGAATCCAAGAGTGTGTCCTCTATCAAGTCGATTGATCAGTAAAGAGATCTGATTCATATGCCCGCAAAAAAAAAGATAAGATTCATATCATAATTGTTTGATATGTTGCAACGTCAATCCAAGCTTAGTTGGCAAACCCGGTCTCCCTGATGCGAGGTCATGAGATCCACTTCTAAAACCGCATCAAAGGCATAAACAACTGAGATTAGAGGGGTCAGGGTACCAATATCAGAAAATTGAAGGTGAGGTTTGTTTCCGGTGAATTCTACAACATCTAGTCTAGATTTAAATGTAAAAAAAAAGACTTTACTAGACTAACACCGATGAGGCAACGACTTCAGCATGTGGTACCACCACCGTCATGTCACTGAGGTAACCAGAAACCGACAACCTCTCTCTCTCTCTCTCTCTCTCTCTCTCTGCGTTGGTCCTTCCATCTTTCCTCGCAACAGCGGCAACGCGGCGACACCTCGTCACTCCGAGAGTTTGCGTCTTGTCGTCTTCACTTTCCATGGCTACGTCCTCCCATCCCATGGATCCACCCACCCGCCGTCCGCTTCCTCGCCACATATCCCTTTCCCTTTCCTTTCCCACTCCCATGCAGGGATTACTCCTACAATGATGATTACCCATGTGTGCTCGTCATACACAAGGATTACTCCTGCAATGACGAATCGCGTGATCATCTAAACGACGGAATTTGAGATGAAGGATTTGGGTATAACCTCGAGCACCTCCACTCATACATTATGGTACACCATGTTGTCTATATCCAGAATAGATTGGAGTATCACTACAGACAAGTCTTATTCATCTATAATTACCATAGTTGTTCAATCTCTAGACATAGGGAAAGATTCATTAAAATCATGGGTTGATGGAAATGTGGTATTGGGACACAATGTTCCATATCCTATTGCCATTGGACACACCAAACATAATTGGTTGGGAGTCAAGAATATCGTCTTTTGATATCTCCAAGGCATCAAACATCTTGTCCTAATTTTTCAGTTTCAGAGAAATCTGGACACAAATATCATTGGATAAGTCCATCATATCCCTACTATGCCAGATCATAGACAGACTTTGTGTTCCTATTACGTGTGGTAGCCATCCCATGAAAGTCTTCGAAACAGACCTTAGTGGCTACATCCACCAACCATTATCTCTAAGATAATGTTGCTTATGTTGCTCGGATGCAAACATGTTCCATAATAAGTAATATGACTATATTGCTCATCTTGCAAGTCGAACCACACGTAAACCTCGCTGATTTGTGCACGAAGTCTCTACCAACTTCGACATTTTAGAAATATGTTCATGAAATTAGTATGTGACGGCTTCGAAATTTGCAAATATCAGGGGAGTCTCTTCTTGAGATATCCTTGCTCATAACATCATATTACACTATTTCTCTTGTGAGTTTATGTTTCAGGTTCTCGTAAAGTGAAGAACTTTTGAAAGAGAGTCCCTTTCTTTTTCAAAAAAATCATATCTATCATAAAAAAATCACTAGAAGTACAAAACACCTCAAACATAATAAAAATTACATCGAGAATCCTTTTTGACATGATAGCGCTACCTGGATGATCGTGAGATGATTCTACATGGTCAAGCATAGATTAGGAGGAGTGCCGAGATTAATTAGCGTAATTAGGGATTGCTTTATAAAAATATAATTAGGGATAATCTCCCCTTGACAACCGGTGTGCAGTTGCACTATGCAAACCCCGCATCTCTCTCTCTCTCTCTCTAAGCAGCGCATCTCTGGCAAGCGTCGTGTCCGTTCGGGTGATATAAATAGCCCTTATAACTATCGATCAATCAATGCAATCATTTGCTTTCACTTGATTACAAACAAATCCAAGCTTAGTCGGGAAACCCGGTCTCCCTATTGCCAGGTCATGAGATCCACTTCTAAAACCGCATCAAAGGCGTAAACGAATTGAGATTAGAGGGCCAGGGTACCAATTTCCGAAAATTGAAGGAGGTTCGTTTTTGGTGAATTCTACAACCTCTAGTGTAGATTTAAACGTGGAAAAGGACTTTACTGGACCGACACCGACGAGGCAACGACTTCACCACGTGGTACCACATCCGTCCTGTCACTGAGGTAGCAAGAAAACGACACCTCTCTCTCTTTCCACACACCCACCCGACGTCCGCTTCCTCGCCACATAGCCCTTTCCCTATCCTTTCCCACTCCCATGCAGGGATTACTCCTACAATGATGATTACCCATGTGTGCTCGTCATACACAAGGATTACTCCTGCAATGACGAATCGCGTGATCATCTAAATGACCGAATTTGAGATGAAGGATTTGGGTAAAACCTCGAGCACCTTCACTCATACATTATGGTACACCATGTTGTCTATATCCAGAATAGTTTGGAGTATCACTACAGACAAGTCTTATTCATCTATAATTACCATGGTTGTTCAATCTCTAGACGTAGAGAAAGATTCATTAAAATCATGGGTTGATGGAAATGTGGTATTGGGACACAATGTTCCATATACTATTGCCATTGGACACACCAAACATAATTGGTTGGGAGTCAAGAATATCGTCTTTTGATATCTCCAAGGCATCAAACATCTTGTCCTAATTTTTCAGTTTCAGAGAAATCTGGACACCAATATCATTGGATAAGTCCATCATATCCCTACTATGCCAGATCATAGACAAACTTTGTGTCCCTGTTACGTGTGGTATCCATCCCATGAAAGTCTTCGAAACAGACCTTAGTGGCTACATCCACCAACCATTATCTCTAAGATAATGTTGCTTATGTTGCTCGGATGCAAACATGTTACATAATAAGTAATATGACTATATTGCTCATCTTGCAAGTCAAACCACACGACAACCTCGCTGATTTGTGCACGAAGTCTCTACCAACTTCGACATTTTAGAAATATGTTCATGAAATTAGTATGTGACGGCTTCGAAATTTGCATATATCAGGGGAGTCTCTTCTTGAGATATCCTTGCTCATAACATCATATTACGCTATTTCTCTTGTGAGTTTATGTTTCAGGTTCTCGTAAAGTGAAGAACTTTTGAAAGAGAGTCCCTTTCTTTTTCAAAAAAATCATATCTATCATAAAAAAATCACTGGAAGTACAAAACACCTCAAACATAATAAAAATTACATCGAGAATCCTTTTTGACATGATAGCGCTACCTGGATGATCGTGAGATGATTCTACATGGTCAAGCATAGATTAGGAGGAGTGCCGAGATTAATTAGCGTAATTAGGGATTGCTTTATAAAAATATAATTAGGGATAATCTCCCCTTGACAACCGGTGTGCAGTTGCACTATGCAAACCCCGCATCTCTCTCTCTCTAAGCAGCGCATCTCTGGCAAGCGTCGTGTCCGTTCGGGTGATATAAATAGCCCTTATAACTATCGATCAATCAATGCAATCATTTGCTTTCACTTGATTACAAACAAATCCAAGCTTAGTCGGGAAACCCGGTCTCCCTATTGCCAGGTCATGAGATCCACTTCTAAAACCGCATCAAAGGCGTAAACGAATTGAGATTAGAGGGCCAGGGTACCAATTTCCGAAAATTGAAGGAGGTTCATTTTTGGTGAATTCGACAACCTCTAGTGTAGATTTAAACGTGGAAAAAGGACTTTACTGGACCGACACCGACGAGGCAACGACTTCACCACGTGGTACCACATCCGTCCTGTCACTGAGGTAGCCAGAAAACGACACCTCTCTCTCTCTCTTTCCACACACCCACCCGACGTCCGCTTCCTCGCCACATAGCCCTTTCCCTATCCTTTCCCACTCCCATGCAGGGATTACTCCTACAATGATGATTACCCATGTGTGCTCGTCATACACAAGGATTACTCCTGCAATGACGAATCGCGTGATCATCTAAATGACCGAATTTGAGATGAAGGATTTGGGTAAAACCTCGAGCACCTTCACTCATACATTATGGTACACCATGTTGTCTATATCCAGAATAGTTTGGAGTATCACTACAGACAAGTCTTATTCATCTATAATTACCATGGTTGTTCAATCTCTAGACGTAGAGAAAGATTCATTAAAATCATGGGTTGATGGAAATGTGGTATTGGGACACAATGTTCCATATCCTATTGCCATTGGACACACCAAACATAATTGGTTGGGAGTCAAGAATATCGTCTTTCGATATCTCCAAGGCATCAAACATCTTGTCCTAATTTTTCAGTTTCAGAGAAATCTGGACACCAATATTATTGGATAAGTCCATCATATCCCTACTATGCCTGATCATAGATAAACTTTGTGTTCCTGTTACGTGTGGTAGCCATCCCATGAAAGTCTTCGAAACAGACCTTAGTGGCTACATCCACCAACCATTATCTCTAAGATAATGTTGCTTATGTTGCTCGGATGCAAACATGTTACATAATAAGTAATATGACTATATCGCATCTTGCAAGTCAAACCACACGACAACCTCGCTGATTTGTGCATGAAGTCTCTACCAACTTCAACATTTCAGAAATATGTTCTTGAAATTAGTATGTGACGGCTTCGAAATTTGCAAATATCAGGGAATCTCTTCTTGAGATATCCTTGCTCGTAACATCATATTACGCTATTTCTCTTGTGAGTTTATGTTTCAGGTTCTCGTAAAGTGAAGTACTTTTGAAGGAGAATCCCTTTTTTTGTAAAAAAATAAATCTATTATAAAAAATCACTGGAAGTACAAAACACCTCAAACATAATAAAAATTACATCGAGAATCCCTTTTGACATGATAGCGCTACCTGGACGATCGTGAGATGATTCTACATGGTCAAGCGTAGATTAAGAGGAGTGCCGAGATTAATTAGCGTAATTAAGGATTGTTTTATAAAAATATAATTAGGGATAATCTCCCCTTGACAATCGGTGTGCAGTTGCACTATGCAACCCCCGCATCTCTCTCTCTCTAAGCGGCGCATCTCTGGCAAGCGGCACGTCCGTTCGGGCAATATGAATAGCCCTTATAACTATCGATCAATCAATGCAATCATTTGCTTTCACTTGATCACTAACAAATCCAAGCTTAGTCGGTAAACCCGGTCTCCCTATTGCCAGGTCATGAGCTCCACTTGTAAAACCGCATCAAAGGCATAGACAACTGAGATTAGAGGGGTCAGGGTACCAATTTCAGAAAATTGACGGTAAGGTTTGTTTCCGGTGAATTCTACGACCTCTAGTCTAGATTTAAGCGTGGAAAAAGGGACTTTACTGGACGGACACCGACGAGGCAACGACTTCAGCGCGTGGTACCACACTGAGCTATGGCGAGAAAACGACAGCCCTCTCTCTCTCTCTCCGACGGTCCTTCGATTTCCATCTTTTCCTCCGCGGCGGCAGCGCGACGGACACCTCATCACTCCGCGAGCCCGCGTCCTACTCCTCTCGTCTTCGCTTTCCCTGGCTGCGTCCTACCATCCCATGGATCCACCCACCCACCCGCCGTCCGCTTCCTCGCCACATTTCCCTTTCCCTTTCCGTTCCCACCCCCACGATTCACTCATTCATCCATTGGCTGCGCCCCTTCCCTCCTCCTCCCCTGCCCCAGTCACAAAGCTCCTTCCTTTTCCTCGTGCCCGCCTTCTCCTCCCCTGCAATTCTTTCTCTGTTCCGCTGTAAAGGCGGAGCGGCCTGGAACAGGGTTGTTGGATCTGAGCCAGTGAAGGAGTGGCCGACTGCCTCTGCGACCTCTCGCCGCCAGCCGCAGGCAGATGCTGCCCACCGGCAGGAGCAGGCCTCAGCCCAGGCCTGCGCCCAGATCTTGGTCCTTCTCAGGTGCGCTGCTGAATTTCACACTCCATCCTATCATATCAGGCTTGTGATTAATTTCCATGTTTCTTCAGACTCGGTTAATTTGGTGATGAATTTACCAGGGGTGCTTGCTTATTTCCCCTCTGTCCTGCATTAGCTTTGTGTAGTACAGTAGTAGTACGTATTTCCATGGCCATCTGGTTGGTTGCAGAGGCGTCGTGTGTGTGTGTCAGTGTGTGTGTGTCTGTAAACGACGTTGCTTTTAACTGAATGAACTCGTGGCGTTCGCAGACATGGACCTCTCTGATCCGAAGCGCAACTCCAGATACCTCAGCAAGATCATCATGGTCGCGCTCCTCACGGCCATGTGCGTCGTCATGCTCACCCAGCCGCCCTGCCATAGGAAGGCTCCCAGCGTGGTATGCTAACCCTTCTTCCATCCCCTCAACCATGCATATGTATTCGGAGAAACATCCGTTTGCGGCGTGTCATGGGGTTGCAATGGTAGATGCTGCATTGCGTGGTCAACTATCACAGATTCACAGCTGCAAACTGACAAAACCATACACTACTAAGCAATGCAGTAGAATGGCACACTGAAGCATGCACTACTTTATTGTGCACTTATGCTACTTGTTGTAATTTCCGATTTCATTCGAGTGTGGCTCGTGTTTAAATTTTCACAAATATATGTGATGTGTGCAGTTCTCCATCCATGAACTCGGAGTAACGCATGTGTTGGTGACGGGTGGCGCTGGCTACATAGGATCGCACGCAGCTCTTCGACTGCTCAAAGACTCCTTCAGAGTCACCATTGTGGTTGGTACTTGGCTCAAAACTACTGTGCATTGCTTTTATCTTGTTGAAATTCAGCATCATCATAATGCAGACCTTTTTTTCTCTTGTCTTTAGGATAATCTTTCAAGAGGAAATATTGGGGCGGTCAAGGTTCTTCAGAACTTGTTTCCTGATCCTGGACGATTGCAGTTCATACATGCTGATTTAGGCGATCCAATAGCTGTATCCTGACCTCTGTATCATTTGTAATAATTGGCTATATGCCTCTCGTTTGAACTGTGAAGATGAACAAATATGTTAACTTGGCATGGAAATTGTTTTATAAGATTTTTGTTCCTTAACATACCCTTAGGTTAACAGAATATTCGCAGAAAATGCATTTGATGCCGTCATGCACTTCGCTGCCGTAGCGTATGTGGGTGAGAGCACGCTTGAGCCTCTGAGGTACTAGACTTTGCTTGTCATCTTGCATTATCCATTCGCCAACTACCTAGCCTACCTGCACAAGATACTGAAACTTTGAACAGGTACTATCATAACATCACTGCAAACACTTTGGTTGTGCTAGAAGCCATGGCGACGCACAATGTTAAAACCCTGATCTACTCTAGCACATGTGCCACCTACGGGGAACCCGAGAAGATGCCTATCACTGAAGAAACTCCCCAGGTCAGTTGTGGCCTCTGCAGCCTCTTCTTTCCGAAAGTTTGAGAATTTTTCATGGCGTGTAAACTTTGAAAATGTTTCTTTTCCTGAAGTTGTTCACTGAATCCTTTTGTCCAGTTTCCTATAAACCCATATGGCAAGGCCAAGAAAATGGCAGAGGATATCATTTTGGACTTCTCCAAGTCGAGGAAATCAGACATGTCGGTGATGATCCTGAGGTCAGTATCTCTTACTAACAACTGTGAACTTCCTTATCTAGCACCATAACATCTAAAACCATTTGGTAACTGAGTGAGCATCCTGAAACTTTTAGATACTTCAACGTCATCGGCTCTGACCCTGAAGGAAGGCTGGGTGAGGCTCCACCACCCGAACTGCGTGAGCATGGCCGTATATCCGGTGCATGCTTCGACGCGGCACTGGGAATAATCCCGGGTTTGAAGGTACATCTTCCACCAACTAATTATCTGCTGCTGTGTTTGAATCCCTTCCGCTATCTGTGAAAAATACTCGCGCTTTTCTTCTTTCCTTACCAAGTTCTTGCTTTTATTCACAGGTCAAAGGTACCGACTACGAAACGGCCGATGGGACTTGCGTGAGAGATTACATCGATGTCACCGACCTGGTCGATGCCCACGTGAAAGCGCTCAACAAGGCGGAGAGAGGCAAAGTTGGCATATACAATGTTGGCACCGGAAGAGGTAAACCATCAGATAGATCATCACCACATATCATGGTATGATGATAGTGATGTTAACCTTTTTCTTTTATCTTTCCATTTCCAGGGAGGTCAGTGAAGGAGTTTGTGGAGGCTTGCAAGAAGGCGACCGGAGTCGACATCAAGGTCGACTACTTCCCTCGCCGCCCGGGTGACTACGCGGAAGTGTACAGCAACCCTGCAAGGATCAACCGCGAGCTGAACTGGACAGCCCAGCACACCGAACTCCAGGAGAGCCTCAGGGTGGCGTGGACATGGCAGAAGAAGCACCGGAGTGGCTATGCAGACTCGGGTCGATATATTTTTTGACTCGTTCACAGAGATAGCAGTTACACATAATTTATATAGCGTGTATGGTCATTTGTTCAATTCCTGTGATTTTATTATATTTATATGTGGGAAGTTCACCAGTTGGTTATAAATATCGATATGTTCTTTCACTGAACTGGTTTGTCAGCTATTAGTTCATGAACTCGGGACAGATTTTTGCTGAACGCTGCAGCGAATGCAGACGAGGTCCATCTGCACCAATGGTAGACAAAATACCAGTGTGAAGTTCACCGGTTCCTTGTAAATATGGGAAGTTCACCAGGTCATGCACAAGTGAGCAGCGCAATAAGAGCAACTCCAACGGGCCGACCCAAATGGACGGCGTTTTTGTCCGTTTGGGTCAGCCGCCCACCCGCCGTCCGCCCTCTTTTAGTTTTGGGTCGGCAGTGCGCCCAACAGGTCGACCCATTCCATGACCGTGCGCGCTTTAGATCATGTCAGCGGCCATGCCGTCGCCCTGGTTTTGGCGCTCCAGCGCGCGGGAAAGGTTCGCGCGCGCGGGGAAAGCGGCCTAGCGCGCGCTGGTTTTGGCGCTCCAGCGCGCGCGCCGCGGCCGGCGCTCGTTATAAGAAGGCGCTCCCTCCACACTTTGTCCGCCGCCCACTCGTCTCGCCCCCTCTCACTAGCCTCGCCGCCTCTGCGCCACCATGTCGATCCGTCGCCTGGGCGCTTCGGATTTTCGCGGAGTCCGCGAGCGCCGCTCCGGCGCCTTCTCCTCCGAGATCTGGTTTCGCGAGAAACGTCTCATCCTCGGCACCTTCGACGCCGCAGAGGAGGCGGCCCGCGCGCACGACGCGGCAGCGTGGCGCCTCCTGAGGCCTCGTCGGGATATGAATTTTCCCGACGTGTCGAGCTAGCGGGCGCAGGATCTGGCGCCTCTCCCGCGGCTTTTCACCGACGTGGATCGTCGTGTCCACCGGAGGCGGCAGCGTCGCCTCGCCATCGCCGAGATGGACGTGGAAGCCATGGTGGTGTGGCACGAACGCTTCCCGCAGGACATCGTCGACGAGCGCCAGTTCTACAAGCAAAGGAGGTTGGAGAGGGACGCGAGGAGGACGGAGCGAGCCGCCTATCGGAGGACAAGCGTTCGCGGAAGCAGGCCGCTCAATTGAAACTGAAGCTACGAGAAATGTCGGGTTGGGACTTTGAAGACGAGCAGCATGCTGACGCCTACATTCAGACGTCGGAGGAGGACATTACCGAGTCGGAGTCAGAAAGCGACGAGTAGTGGTCTTTTTTTTTATCTGTGTACGCTAGAACTATCTATGTATCCATTTTTATCTGAAAAAAATGGCCGGCGGCGTCGGCGACGAAGCAGGCGGGCGAGGGTGTGCTGTTTGATGTGAAGAGGCCAATCCAATGTGCCACCGACCAGCGGGCCCGGTGAGGAAAGAGGGCGAGCGCGCGCGCGTCCGTCACGTGTCCGCGCCGACGCAAATCAGGCTCAAAAATAAGTCGAAAATGGATCGGTAAGCGGACGAAAGCGGACGCGCGTCCGTTTGGGTCGGCGCGTTGGACCGACTTTTTTATCTGCGACGACCCAAACGGACGGTCGCGGACGAAATGATCGCCCCATTGGAGTTGCTCTAATGCATCCAACATGGCAGCTCGTCATTACGGTGATCTGAACAGATCTGTACAAATTTGCGGCTTTTGTTTAAATTCAGCCAACGAGATGTCACGGCAAACCCTCCTAGACACAAGCAAAATGACTGACTAGATGAGAAAGTTTATCCTCTCTTTCCCCGCAAAAAAAAAGTTTATCCTCTCTTAAGACAGTAAAATCATGCTTGATATGTTTACCACCTTTGCCCCTCTGTCTTCTTGCTTCTCTAGCTTTAGAAGGGTGAAGCGGTGATTGGTGTGTTCAGGTGGTTTGATGTATGTTCTTACCAGACCTTTTATTGAATAATTAATAAAGATGGTTGTATGCATCGATTGATGGAGAGACCGGGGGTTTTAACCTCCTTTTCCAAAAAAAAAAAAAAAAGTTGGAGCGGTCAATGATTGTCATATGCATTCACAAACTGTTCTGCATAGGGAAACCCTCTTTATACAAGAGAAGAAACCGAACTGTTCAATGATTGTCCTGCAGTCACAAAAGCATTCACCATATGTATGAATCATAAAGCTCCTAAAAATTCATATAGGATTCAATGTTGTGAATCAAATGACCAAAATAGAAAAACTCCTAAGAATTCCAGTCCTCCAAAATTGCCTTGAAAATCCCTTGAATCAAATGAAGCACATGTCATTTCGCCAGTTTTCGTTTCTCCTTTCTTAAATGCCAAGTTAAGGTACCTGTGTAGTGCCTTCAATTTTTAAAATCTAAAGCTTCTGTAGCTTTTTCCATACGTAACATATTACATTACATTTCTAGAACCAAAATTTGGTATTTTTCTGGAACCATTTGATACTTTTAATACATTAATTATATTTTTAGATATTTGCCGAATACGTTTCAATTTGAACTACAAGTATATAAAAAATGGGCTATAAATACAGGCAAAAAAATCATATTTAGGATACGGCCCAGCGGCCCAGCCCAGTTAAGACAGCCGCCCAGCCCAGTTAAGAGGGAACCAGTAACCTAGTTCCTCAACAGCCCATCCTTTCCCTCCCCGTTTCGTTCCTCTCGAGCTCCACAACAGGCGGCGGCGGCAGTCCGGCGGCAAGCCGACGACGAGCTCCTCCTCCTTCCTCACTGACTCCGCGTCGTCCTCGTCCCCGAATACCCTTCACCCTCAGCCCCTCTCACGCAGCACCAAGGTATGATCTCAGCTCCGATGTTCCTGCAGTGCCATCGATGTATGTGTCGCAGCTCGAGGGCATGCAGGATCGAGCAGTAGCTCGCCGGAGGCAAGCCGGTGGTGGCTAATCCGGTGCTCCGGCCCCTCTACCCTCCCCCCTCTCTCATATAAATTTCTATCTAATGGGCAGCTACCCTCCCTACACTACAAGCATATCTGTTTTGGTGTTCTTCTTCATGATATTAATATGTAATCTGTACCTTGGCCATGTTTAGGAAAAAAATCAAAACATCAAACTAATTTGTTGTTCATACTGCATAGTAAATAACTATTTATCATTATTATTTTTAAATCAGTCAAACGTATCCCCGTATTGGCACTTTAAAGAAATGACGAATTTACGTATCCGTATCGGCCTAATACCGATACATGTATCCTGTATCTTTTTGTCCTTCTTAATCACCTACGGTTTGAGTTGCGCACAGTTTTGAACTAGGTTTGTTTGAGAGTTAGAAAATTAATCTAGAATTTATTTCTGAAATAGATATCAAACTGACAAGTAACTTTTTCCAATGGCTTGACACTTGTTGTTTTAAGATTTAACACCCATTCCTCTTCTAGAAATAGATATCAAATTGACTAGTTGTACGCTCATGTTTATTATACTCGTCCATCATTTTGATTCCAAATGGTGTAGCAAGCCCCAAAATTCCTACAAAACTGATATATTCACCTAACAGTGATACTGACATGCAGGATCATTTTTGTTTGATTTGGCTTAAATGTTTACCCGTGTTCTATTTTTTTTTTTACAAACTGTGAAATATGTTGCCTCTTTTTGGCCTCCTTTTGTTAGAATCATGTCGCTGTTGGTGCGCTCAGTTTGCTTCATAAAATTGCTACATGTGTAGTCTAGGGATAAGGTTGCAGCTAGTACAGATTTGCTTTGTTTTGTCTCAAACATAGTACTTTTGCTTCCTTTGCTTAGAATCCTTTCAGGAATATAGTTTTCTGTAAGTATGATGGTTTTCCTCTTCAGTAACCTGCTTCTTTCTTCCGAAATTTTCCCGAAAAAATGAATTTCGCCCATTTTGTTCGGGACCGGTAAAAAACTCTAAACGAAATCCAAAACCTTGGCCAGGATACCCCAGAATAATACCACCATGGCCGGTGGCAAGATCCAGAAAAAGCGCCACGGTGGCGGCGGCGCGCGGCTGCAGGGTGGGATCCCGTTCGAGAAGTCCAAGGGCCAGCACATCCTGCGGAACCCGGCGCTGGTGGACTCCATCATCGCCAAGGCGGGCCTCAAGCCCACTGACACCGTCCTCGAGATTGGGCCTGGAACGGGAAATCTCACCAAGCGGCTGCTCGAGGCCGGCGTCAAGGCCGTTGTCGCCGTCGAGCTCGACCCGCGGATGGTTCTCGAGCTGAGCCGCCGGTTCCAGGGCCACCCCCTCTCCTCTCGCCTCAAGGTACAAGAGCTCTCCTTTGTGGCTCCTATTTTTCTCATATTTGTGGAAAATTTGTTTTTCGGAAATAATTCAGTGCTAGGTTTGTGATGTGCTGCTGTATCTGTTTTCTACTGTGCTTGCTATTATGTGTAACGGGTAACTCATTGAGCTGAACTATTATGTGTCTTAGCAGTGCCATTCTGTTTTTTTCCCCTAGTAGCTGAGTTAGTAAGTGCTACATAGTGATTCTTCCTGTCAACCCAGAGCAATAGCAATACATGTATGAGTGAGTTTTGCGTCTACACCAACTGACAACTTCCATATTCTTGATTGTTAAAGTTACTAGCCACTGTTGCATATTACTGTGAATAATTGTACCACAATACTGTATGACTGATCAGCTAATATAGGGTACTATTGGTGTTTTAGGAGAACTAAGATTGTCTTGATACGATGAACATGATTTAGTTTGAAAGTAAACTGCAATTTTTGTTTATAATAAATAGTGATGAATGAGTTAAGGTAACAGGTGACTATCAGAGGGGGAGACAAAATGAAAAACAATCAAGCTTATTTCAAGTCCACTCTCTTTCATCAATCTTCAGTTTTAATTTGAACCAAATGTTTTGTTAATAAAAATGAATTTTCTTGTGAACCATAATGCAGGTTATCCAAGGAGATGTTCTTAAATGTGATCTTCCTTACTTCGATATCTGCGTGGCAAACATCCCGTACCAGATATCATCCCCCCTTACATTCAAGCTTCTGTCACACCGTCCGATCTTCAGGTGTGCTGTGATCATGTTTCAACGTGAATTCGCCATGAGACTTGTGGCACAGCCCGGAGACACTCTGTACTGCCGTCTGTCAGTGAACGTGCAGCTCTTATCTCGCGTCTCACATCTGCTGAAGGTTGGGCGGAATAACTTCAGGCCTCCACCTAAGGTAGATTCCTCAGTTGTGCGTATCGAGCCAAGGAAGCCCCTCCCTCCTGTCAGCTTCAAAGAGTGGGATGGACTCGTGAGGATTTGCTTCAATCGGAAAAACAAAACGCTGGGCTCCCTTTTCAAGCAGAAGCGCGTCCTTGAGTTGCTAGAGAAGAATTACAAGACAATGCAGTCGCTCCAACTCGCCCAAGATTCTGGAACGGGCGAGGAGAAGATGTCACCCTACGATGTCGCGTTGCTGGCCAATATGGTGGAGGACCTGAGCATGGAGACCAGTGACGAGAAAGAGGATGATGACATGGAAATGGATGACGCTGACGCGGCAGATGGCCGCACTAGCTTCAAAGAGAAGATTATGGGTATATTGCAGCAGGGTGATTTTGCAGAGAAGAGGTCTTCCAAGCTGAGCCAAGTTGATTTCCTCTACCTGCTGTCTCTGTTCAACAAGGCAGGTATACATTTTTCGTGAGGGCCTGGTTAGCCAGCTAGCTTGAGACGGATCCTGAAAAGCATGCTTATTTTTTGGTTTATTATATGTTATGTAAAAGTCCTATATATAAGTCAAAAGTCATCTACGTGATATTGTGCTCTGAAACATTTTTGACACCGTCGATTTTGCCCCAGCTTTAGAGAAGTCGAATAACTGCAATGAAAGATGTCCAAACGGTTTGATAGCATTATATGCCCTTGCTGAGGGTGTGAAGCGGATGTATGTATTGTTTGTTTTGCCTGCTCAAAATGCAAGTATAGTTGCCATTTCAGTATTTCGTATTCAGAATCGAGCTGAAGTATCAAATCTCTCGTTTACTACAATGTTGGCACAGGAAGAGGTAAACCATCATATCATCACCACATATTATGTTATGATGATGTACTCATGTTATACCTTGATGTCGCCTTCTTGCGACCTAGTTTGTGGAAGCTTGCAAGAAGGCGACATCAAGGTCAGACTACTTCCCTCGCTGCCCCGATGACTATGCGGAAGTGTACAGCAACCCCTCAAGGATCAACCGCGAACTAAACTGGACAGCCCAACACAGCCTCAGGATTGTGTGGACATGGCAGAAGAAGCACCGGAGCGGCTATTGGCCACCTCAGGCTATGATCATCGGTTACACATAATTTATACTAGCCAAGCCCGCGCGGCGGCACGCCGCGCCTATTGATACGTCATGTGAGAAATTTTGTGTACAGCGATATTAAATTTTATCTTTTAATTATTTTATTAATTATTCAGTTCTTGCTTGTTCACTATATTTTTTATTTTATTCTGGTGTATATGTACAAAAATCATGTTGTTTGAATCTTTCAAAAAGAAAGGTTCTATTAAATAAAAAGAGACGGTACATTGTGCATAAATTGAATACATGTTGATATTGCATGATAATTTTTGATTCTTTGTTAATACACAATGTCCTTGTTTGACCGCCTGCTGGATTGTGCTGGTGATAAGATGATATAGAGCTAAGTTGTTACTTTGTGTTGAAATTATATAGTACATGGTAAAAAGAAAACTCATGTATTATTTCTTTGATTGTTTGATTGGTTGCTAGTTTGGACATCATTTCTTTTCACGGGTGCACGAAAATTGTTGAAATGTGTAATTGGGTTGATCAGTTATATGGAAGCATTGTTTTGTGTTTTAGTTTTTCTTTAACTCCGATGTATTAGTATTTATTTATCTTCTAAAAGAAAAACTCAAAAAGCACAAACCAAGACGGAGTCAGTCTACCGCCGGTTACTAATCAGCACTAGCTGTTGGGGCGCGCCATGGCGCGCCGCCTGAGAGGTAGCTCGGGCGGTGCCAGATGGAAAAGCGCCCCTTTCAATTTCCTGTCATATATTTGGACATGCAAGTGCTGATAGCCTATCAAACTTATTATAGTAAATCATAATTGCAATGCAGAGCACGCTGTGTGTAGTGTAGGCAGCGCATCCTTTCATTTTCTTTTTTGCGTTGTTAGTAGCAAATGTACATGCAAGTGATGAGGGCCTTATAAATGTATTATATTATACTTTCAGAAACAATTTGAGATGCCATCACAGGCAATGCACAGCAATGTATTGCAGCCATGAGACTTGCCAGTGAAGAGCAGCTGCTCATCTGCACCATCGTCAAGGCTCTCCAGGCCATACTAACTCTGCTCGCCATCATAGTAGTCCACAGTCCACACCCCTCTAACGGGCATCGTAGAAGAAGTAGTGGTCGTCGTTGTAGACACCAGGGGTGTCCAGGACGGAGGGCGCAATGCAGAACCGGAACGCTGGCGTCTCGTCGATGGAGAATTCCCTGTTGCCGTAGTCCAGCTGGTCGTTGCGCTTGCCGTCAAGGCCCACACCGCACTGCCACATCGTCTTCAGCAGGCGGAGGTTGTGCGCCGCGCTCCCCTTGCGCGACCAGAGCACCTGATCAGGACCTTCCTGATCGTTTTACATGTGATTTTGATCAACATGGCCATCATAGAACCAAATATCTCCCAACAATCCAATATGCTACAATAGCAAGGAACATCTACTAAGTAAGAACTCTGGAAGAAGAAAGAAACTAATTAGGCGGGGAATGATGTCTTACAGCTAGTGGATGCTAGCATCTTGGAGTTGCCATGCTCCACACCCCTTACACCGCCCCCTGCTCCACGCCTTCCAGGCACGGCTGCTACTCCTCCTTGGCAAGATGTTTAAGCAGAGTTACAGCCTAAAACAGAATTCGTACACACATGTTTTGTGAGAAGATAGGCCTAAGGATCATTTACAGGCAGTTATAAGCAAATAGGTACAATACATTTTCCACTAATACATACACAAATTATAAGGCTACAAATATACGAGTATCATATATTATTAACACCAGTTTTGTTACTTAGAAATCAGAACACAGAGAAACAAAATGGGGGATAAAATCACACCCACCAATTCCAAGGGAAGATAAAACATGAATGGACAAACACATCTGTTGGAAAGGATATAAATTAGAGTATAGAATCACCTTGTAAGCCAGTGATTCCCATCACGCTGTGATGGGAAGGAGGTCGGGAGAACGGCGCAGCATGACGAGCCCTATCCATGCCGACTGTAGCCCTCGACCTGATGATATGCAGCCCCTCGTTGCACTGTGTTTTGTGTGCCACACAGACCATCCCTCCGGTGCTTACTATTCACATAGAAACAAAAACTAAAGCACATATATGCATGTTATTAACATCAGGAAGATCTATATGTAAAACTTATATACTGCATATTCTCTTGACATGTAGAAGTAATATTCCAAAAAGGATAACATAAAAAGCAAAGAAAATTGGCAGTAAAAGAAATAGCTAGTTAGCAAATAATTTCATTTTTATGACAAGCTAAATAGAGATGGATAATATTGTGTCCATCTATATTTCATTATGCCAACTTGGATTTGCATATATGTCACATAGTTACCTATATGACTTTTTCTTCAACAGATAAATACGTTCATCTAACTGTAAGGATTGATAGTCCGCCACAAGTATAAACATTACTATCTAGTAAGATATTTTCAGTCTTTTTGAAAGGAACCAAGCCGTTTTCAGTTGACAGTTTATACAAATACATACCCAGACACCTGCAAAGTTGCCGGAATTCCCCGTTCGATTCAGTGCTACTTTAGAATTAGAAGAAATTGTGAGGCAGATCACAGTTTTTGTTGGGCTAATGCCATTCTTTTATCCTACACCATGAAGCTGCAAAGATTAGAGACATACAACACATTTCTGAATTTAATTAGCATGACTACCTGTACCATAAATCCTTCCTGCGTGTTGATAAAATTACAACACCTGCGGGAAGATAACGCAGACATCAAAAAGAGGCCAAGACATGGACTGGATTTGATATGTACATGTCAATAAAATGAGTGATATATATGGAAAACAGCAAAACGAAATTAAGTAAAAAGAAACGCTGCTATATTCCATCAATACATATTTCTAAAACTGAAATATAACCGTGCCCAATGGGAGGGCCTTGACGAGATGCTGGCCCTCTCCGCCGCATGCGACGTCGCCATCCCCCCGGAGTTGTAGGTCAAGGAGGAGGTCATGGAGGAGGTCAAGGAGGGGCCGACGATGAGCACCCTTCGTGGCATTGGTGGGCCAGTCCTGGACGTGGACGGACATGGTGCCGTGCACGCCGGAACACGTCCGTGCCGCCCGTGTGGGTGGGCGCCGTTCCCGCCACTGGAAGAGGTGTTGCAGGCGCCTCCGGCCTTGCAGCCGCTGCAGGGGCAGCCTGCCCACCTATGAAAGCCACCACCGTACATCGACCTCACCATGCATGACGAAGAGGAGGACGGCGACGGCATCGAAGACGACCACGGCAGCGGCGTCAAATCTATCTTTTTTTTATTTGAGTGATCTGGGTCCATCTATGATTGTTCATACGGGATGCAATTTTATCCTGCAACTGTTTTTACTGCAATATTTCAAAACTGACGCTGATGCAACAAATGAATGATATATCTGGGCCAAAAGAATTCGATACTTAGAATTTGTATGGATAAAATACAAAATATGCAATCAATATATGGAGATCATTACCACATGGCACATGTGGTAGGCAGGCAATTCAAACTTGATGAAAATAAATATTGAGATCGTTGTAACTTCACAAGCATTCAGGATCAAATTAGATACACTAAAGATATGAAATAATTATAATACCAGGTTTGACATCAGTAAAATTAACTCTTGAATAATGAAACTCTGAATCAGTACCAAGATGAATATCTTTTGGAAGAAATGAAGGATCCCAGCGTTCCAATTCCTCCGCCCAAGTATAATGCAGAACAGCTGGACACACTATTAATAGAGGGCCCTCGTCCTTTAAGCAACAAGCTATTGCAATTGCCAGCATTTAAATAAATGAGAACATACTGCTTCCCCATTCTGTTCAAGAAAATAATACTGCTTCAACATGGAAAAAATATTACGCTCAAAAGCAGATATGATGATTTCTTAATAAGGTCTAACAAGCAAGTGCTATATAATTAACTGTTCAGTAAAATAGACATAAAATTCCTATCCGTTATTGCCCAAAACGTATTGATGCAAGCTCAATATCAGTGTGCTCAATATCGATATGCTAATTCACTGTATTTTGCATTTGTAACACCATGGAACAAACAATTTTCTGCATATAAACTATCCGCACGATAGTTATACACAAAATACAATATGCTCACCTGGTTAGTCTTGCCAAGCCCATCTCATCTGTAATAAGGCAGCGCCCTTGCCTCCGAAGCCCAAATTTGACACCTTCAAGTTGGAAGGGTAGAAGTGCATCTCGTAATCGACGTGGCAGCTTCATGAGAAGCTCGTCAACTTCTTTATCAGAAGCGCAATTTGTGCCAGCATTTCGAACAGCATGGCTTGTTCTATAAGGTATATCTTGCACAACAACGCCAGTCAACTTCTTCAAGCATTGCAACACCAGCTCATAGTGCACAAGTTTAAAGACAGAAGAAACATGCCCGCTTTGACTTTGTGTTGTGGAGAATGGTATAGCCTACCAACAATAAGAGGGAAGAATATCAGTTTAGATTCTAGACCAAAAGGCTTATCATCCAGAAAAGGGACTAAGAAGTAAGAACCAGATGAACATAATTATTACAGCAGAAGATTATTTTATGCTTAAAAGCATCCACAAATTATTCGATCCCCAAAAGGATTACTCTAAAATGTGATATAATCACCATTTACTCCCTTCAGTCCTATAAAAGTGGCCATTTCAGACATCTTAATTAGCGATCTTCAAAATACAAAAATGTATATTGCGAAAGTACTTTCCGAAACAGATTCACACATAGGATTTTCAAGTATCTAACCTAAACATTTTGCAAAGATATTATCAATCAAAATTTCAATAGTTTGACTATATATCCTTGTCCAAAGGTATGTTTTACAGAACAGCGGATACTGTGAAGATAATTTAGTTCCAAGGCTTGATTGTAGCATAAAATTATAACATGGTAAATTTTGAGAAAGATCAAGCTTCAGTTTCAGGCTTTAATCACTTGGTCACTAATTTCAGAAAAAAGAAAGACAACGGCCAGTGGTCACCAGATGAACAAGGTTAGGAATCCTTTGTGCCTGCTAGTTCAGAAAAACTAATACACCTAAATGGAGGAATGGTCAAGCACAAAGTCCCACTATGAAGTCTGCCCTATGTGATCTAAGCACTTCAGGAATCAATCCACCTATAACTTATGCCTCTTTTCATTCTACCATTTAGAGAGAGAAATCAGGAAGTAAAATCCCAGTACATGGAACTTACAAGGGAATAACAGCTTCAAATTCGTCGCTCTGACCTCTCGTCACACAGCTCATAATACAATGGGAAAAGGTCTACACCAACAGAAAAAGCATAGTGATATGCCACAAAAATCTAACCTATCTTGTGAGCAATCTATCAATCACAAAAAAAGAAAAAAGAAAATGAGCCTCAAAGAAAGTCAAGACATAGGAGATAAAAAAGTAATGAAACAGAATATGAGTCTCCTAGAATCACTTGACCAGCTCAAAAAATAAAGAGCCACACGAAGCTATTCTCACCTGATATAGCTTGGTTGCTCACACTCGCATCCATCCAGCGAGTCCTGCAATTCAGAGCCGCGAGTGGCAGCCGACCCCTCTGTCCACCAACGAGGCCAGCAAGTCGTAGAGGAAGCCGGCGACCTGCTGTCACTCACACACACACACACAACATGAATTTTGTCAGTATTTGCACACACACACACACTCAATTTCAGAGATGGCTAGAGAAGCAAAGTTTTTGACAAGCTGAAACTGAAATATAAACAATGCATTTAAGCATAAGGAGAGGCCATTTTTAGTATGATGAGGCTGATAACAATTGTGACAATAAACATAACTGAAACATAGAATAAAACATGAACAATTTGTTTAGCTGACCACCCAAGCTTTATTTATTTAATTGACCACACAAGTGCTGATAACAATTCCTCCATTATATACATGATGTTCACGACATGAGCAAGCACAGAACTATCAATCACTACAGGAGCAAGCACCAAGCACGCACAAAGAGGAGCACCAAGCATTCTGAAGTCTGAACATCTAGATTCTAGAATAAAAACAATCTACAAAGCACCAAACACGTACATAAGAATTGTCGATCACTACGGGGAGCTAGCACATAACTGCAGATTCTAGCTCATAATAGGAGCAAGCACAAAGCACTAAACTGCAGAGGACGGAGAAACTACAGAGGATAGCACAAGTGCCATCTCTGACGACTTCGCCGCTGGCGGCATGAACCGCGTACGGGTACAGGATGGCGGCCGCGGGATCTTACTTCTGAGATGGTGAGACCGTCCATGAATTCTTCCAGTCCGAGGCCGCGGCGAGGAGGCCCATGCGCGCGCTGCCGGTGTGCCGGTGCCCGACGACCGTGCTCTCATCGTCTTGCGCTTGGGTCCCGGTCGCCCTCCTCGTCTATGGAGACAAGAGGCTGCTGCACCAAATCTGAGAGAGACGAAAATAGAGGCGAGGATCAGAGCTCGAGCGGAGTAGAGAGGAGGAGGAGGGGGCAGAGGATGAACTCACAGGTGCAGAGAAGACACGGCCCAACGCACCGCGTGCACCTCATGGCCATCGGGCGTGGGAGGACCGTCCATGAGGCGGAGCCACGCGGTGGGGCGACGAAGGGGACTGAGATGAGCCGTCGGAGGCCGCCAGAGCCTCGCCGGCGACGAAGGGGACGCTGCGTCGAAACCCTAGCTATGGCTGAGGGTCGGGAGCGAGCGCGGAAAACCTCTCGTGACGGATTTGGACGGATGGGAGGAAGGAGCGGTGAGAGGGGTGGTCTTTGGTGTGCCACCCGCCGCCGGGACTCACCGGAATCGGCCGGCATGGGTGGTGGCGGCGGCGGCGAGGGGTTGCAAGAGGAGAGAGAGCTAGCGAGACAGGAGACGAGAGGGCTTGCGTTTTTAACTTTTCCCTTCGACACAGTAAAATCCACATGGCATAGGCGAGGAGGCGCCCTTACCGCGACTGTTAAAGGATTGTATATTCTCCATGAAGTGCAAACAATTTGTAGTAGTTATTATTTTTACGCTTCTATATTAAACTCATGGGCATCATGATCAAAATTAACCCAAAAACTTGATGGTCAAGCACAATAAACATGGCGAGTTGTATACCTTTGAAAACATAATTGTTGAAGTCAGGACATTCTGGTCGGTCCTACTGGTGAGTTATCTCATGTTAGCATATGTGCAGTCAAGTTTAGACAACTCCTTTTTCAAAGATTTACATCGAAGCTTTGCTTTTTTTTTTAGAAATGGAGGAGGACCCCAGCCTCTGCATTTGGACGATGCATGCAGCCACTTTATTAATTATTCACACAAGACCTTACAAAGTCATACAAGAGTAAGACTAAAGCCACCGTCTAGGCAACATCTGTCGCTACTCCTATCCAGTTGATGAAGGAATGTTGATAGTCTGGGCCTAATACCAAACAAACCTCGCAGCCAAACCTAACATCTAAGACCTGAGGTCCCAACCAGGACACCTGCCGGGTATGGGACACCCAACAGTCCGGCGCACTCCTTAACCAGGACGCCTACCGGGTATGAGGCCGCGGCAGCCACCTACCACCAATCCATCTTTAGTGTTGTACTGCTGCATGTACCTTGCCCCAGGGGCGGAGCCAGAAAATTTGGCCAATGGGTTCACTCAATACCTCATTGTAAGGATTTTGTATGGGTTAATTAAGTGTAACGTTCAATTTTATACTAACTTACAATAGGGGCATGTCACTTAAAAGACATGTGGCGAGTAGAAATATGATATTGATTATCACATATGGCAGTTACATATAAAAGTGGAGAGTGCAAGACATACCGATTGTGTAAAATCATAAAATCCCTTGTTGACATATTATAAACAGAGTAGCACCAAAATAACTTCATAGCTTCGAGTGCAGCTTCTCATCTTCCTAAAATATATTGGAGAAAATGACAAGTTACTTTGACAAGTTCAAAATAATACGATCAACCGAAAGAGGCATATAAAGAAGTGATATTAAGCTTAATTCGACTCTGGGTTTTTTGGAAGATCAGTTTGCTTATCATGGGCAACCTGAATTGATTGATCTTGATTCATCAAAGCATCACATTTTTTACCGTTATAGTATGAAAGCTTTTTTCTTTGTGGGGGATATTATGAAAGCTATTAACATTACCTTTACCCACATGGGTATTTTGTCGCCTTTTTTTTGTTCCAATTGCTCCAACCTTTAGTTGCAAGTGCATCACTCCCAGCTTGTATCTAATTGTAATCACTAATTCCGATCAGCCAAATCATATGGCAGATCATCTAAACTACTTTCTCTATGCATAGAAAGCCTTGGGAGATTATTTGCAACAGTGACATTTGATGTACTTTGCTTACATTGAGTGGCCATAAAGTGCCTGCAGCATTATCTGAATCCGATGATCGATTTATTACTGGAAAACATCGCTCTAATCTACACCAATTAAAGTTCAGGAAAAAGCAACTAAAAAACTTAGGGCAAAGAGTAATGCCATCATCCAGTGTACTAGGCTCCAACACATGTACAAGGGTGATGATGTGACCTCGTCAACTTCAATTTGGACATCAATTGTCAGCCGCTGCCGCCGGCCGACCTGCTGTTGCCGGCTTGCCGCTGCAATGGAGAGGCGAGGAGACGAGATCGAAAGAGTTGCCGGGTTGGGAAACAAATTGGAGGAAACGAGCGGCGTGCGGCGTGCGGCGTGCGGCGTGCGTACCTGGTATGGAATCGAGCGGTCGAGGACTGCGTGGATGTCATCGTATGGCATTACATTTACCTCTGGGCTTTGTTTTGTTTTTTGTGAAATATCTGTATCATTCTGTGGGCTTTTGGTTGGACTACTGATGTTATAAAGAATTTATTATTATGGGCTGAGAGGCTTCTGGCGGGTGCGTGCTAGCTTGATGGGTTCAGCCGTAATTTCCTATTGGGTTCATGCAAGTGCCAACGTGTATACATGTACGTGGCGTGAAAAATCTGTTGGGTTCATCTGAACCCAACACCTACATGCAGGCTCCGCCACTGCCTTGCCCGGTCTAACTGCCGTTGACGCCACCACGACGCCAAACAACGCCCCCATCCTGCGCTCGTCCATCATCACACGCCCACTGGCGAGACCCCGCTGCTCCATGCCGCTGAGACCCGTCGTTGTCAACATGTCAGATACCACGCCGCTCCTCCTCTTGTCCCCTCCAGCTAACACTTGCTTCAAAACGATGCCCCCAGGAGGAAGAACGACATCGAAACGTCGCCATCGTCCGATCCGGTAGACCCAGATCTAGGGTTTCCCCCGGAACCTTCCGATCAGGTTGACGTGACCTGCAACAACGATGCCTCGAGAAGGGAACAACGTCCGAGACGCCGCCATCGTCCGCCATGACCGCAGTCAGGCGCGATTTTCACCGGAAGCCACATCGTCCCGATCTCGCGGTTGGCTGGAACCGAGTGGAGTCTCGCCACGAAGACGAACGTCGCCGTCGGTAAACCGGCGGAGATCCGACATCTCCTCACCTGTCCCTCCACGCGCCGCCGGTCGGCGGAAGGCCACCTCGCGGCGGATCCGATCGGGGCGTTGGATCCGTAGTCGCCGCCGCCACCATCTCCGCGCAGATCAGGCACCCCGTCGGATGGGGCGCTGCCACCGCCGCCGTCCATCTCAGGGCCGCCGCTCCGCCGGCTTATGGCGCTTCGGCCACCGCTGCACGGCAAGGGATCGCCGCCCCAGCCACCGCCTTCGGATCCCACGAGAAGGGCCGCCCCTGCCGCCTCTGATGAGATCTCATCGCATCCACCCGCCCAGGTGCCTTCGGCGTCGGGCCCGCCACCACCGCGGCCCTCGCCGGCGGCAGAGGGAGGCGCGAGAGGAGGCCTGCGGCGCTAGGGTTCGGGAGCCCCTGGCGTCGCCTAGGGGGAGGCGACGCGAGGGGGAGTATATTCTCTGATTGCGTTCCTGACCATTTGTTTTCCATCGAAGCTTTGCTTGGTTCTTCGATTGTGTCTTGCACTCTTGCATACTCTAAAGAATCTGAATAGCGCAAACGGTACTTGTCTCCTACCACTAAAACCAGATATCTCGAATCTGACTGTGGTTCATTGCACTTCTATAGTACGTAATTACTTAGAAGTACTTTGCACAGAATACTGGCAAAAGCGATTCGACAAGTGAATAGAAAAAGAGATACTGCTGATCTTAAACATGTCTCAAGAAGCAAACGCTTCAAACCTAAAGAAGAATCAATGAGAAGTATGTCCGGACATACAGCAAGCCCTAAGGTGAACCGAAGTACTGGGAAGCCAAACACCGCAGGCTTCAGAAATTAATTTGTAAACATATTTAAGTGGAAGGCGCCAACATGACATATTCCAATGGAGCACCAGTTTCAGTATCAGCAAGAAACACCGCAGCCTACTGTTAAGATCCATCTTTTGAAATGATGACATAACCATTCCTTCTGCTGCAAAGTCACTTCCTAGAATAAACAAAGCAAAATCTCCTACCCCTAGGTGTAATCCCATCATTATGAACTCATGCACCCCCATTAATCTGTACGTGCCATAACACCATTAGGTCCCAATTCTCCATGGTAGGAACAACATTTGAGCTCATCTTTTCTCTACCAGCCAAGGTGTTCCAAATTTGCCAACGTCTTGACAGAATTAAACAAAGTTGGAAATACTTGATTAGATAAAAAAAGCCTCTATCCGTTGTCCCCGCCTACCCTTGGTGAGGGAATAAAACTAACTAAAAGTGTGACTTAGCACTCATCAGCCATATCAGGCAACGGGAATAGCAGCAGCCGATACACATAAGGGCTCTGCTAAAAATCAGGACTGATTTTTAGTGAAGTCTCGGTCGATTTGTTGACCGTTAGATCTTTGTGTTGCTTTAGGATCTGTGCAACCCTGTTGTTTCTTGTATATCAGCCTACTTAGGGAACGAACTAGCTGGGCCTGTTTTTTTGTCTATGTTTTTTTCGTCGGGGCAGGCTTCAGGTGGTGGGCTGGGCGGAGGTCCTTTTTCTTTGTGCGTTGGGCTTTATTTTGCCGGTTGTTCTACAAGGTTTAGGTCCGTTTCTTTTTTCTTTTTGATTTTTTTCTACAGGATGGGAACGAACAGGTAGAGTGAAGTGACTTGTGTGTGTCTTTTTGTTCTTCAGTTAGTAGCAGTTCATAGGTCTCGGCTTTTTCTATTTTTTCTATCATTATTTTTATTATTTATTTATTTTTCATTTTATTTTTTCTCTGTTTAGGTTCATACAGGACTGTTAAAACTCAGTCGACTCCCTGGCCGTTAGATCATTGTTGCTTCAAGATCTATGTAACTATGTCTGTCTTATATTGAAATCGGTTGCTTAGGTGCGTGATGGGTCAATTTCCTTTTCTTTTGTTGTTTCTTTTCTCTCGTGTTTGCCAAATATGCGCTATGGGCTGGGCTTGAGAGGTTTCTTTTTTGTCTTGTTTTGGGCTTAATTTTTCAACGGGGAAACAAACCGTCCAAAGAGGGGGTGGGGAAGCGGTTGAGAATCTTTTTTAATATTTTATTTGCTTTTAAGTATTTTAAATGATTATTTCGTCTATGTTCCTTGTCATGTTTGAATTTCTTTTTACATTTTGTATTTTCTCCTTTTCTCTTGCTTTTCTTTTTTTCTTTTCCTTTTTTATTGTTGTTTTCAAACCTTTTTTTTGCACGAACCTTATTATTTTTTTATTTTCTTAACTAATCAACACGTTTTATTTTTGAAAATTGACAACATCGTCATCTGGTTGGACAATCTCCCTAACTTCACCGACTGTAAATCAATTGTTCTTTGTCGGGGGAGGGGATAGTTGCATGTTTATCACTAGGCACATAACTACAAGTGTTGCACCCCGACGTAACGACATGCCCTCAATGCGGCTGCAACTATGTGGAGTTTTGTCGGGGAAGTGGAAAATTGTTTGTGTGCCACTAGGCACATAACTGCAAGTGTCGTATTCTGACTGAAATTTTGTGGTGTTTAGTCGGGAGGGGCACTTGCATGCATGTCACTGGCCATGCAACTGCAAATATCTCCCCTACGGCAATCGCATATCTTCAACGCGACTACAACTATGTGGTGTTTTTGTCGAGGAAGGGGCAGTTGCATGCATGCAACTACAATTGTTGCCCCGATTTACAACTCTGTGTTTGGGGGGGGAGGGGAGGAATGGTTGCATGCCTGCCACTAGGTACACAATTGCAATGTTGTCCTCGACGGCAACTGCATGCCTTCAATTCTACTGCAACTTAGTGGTGCTTTGTCGGGGGAGGGTTTATTGCATATATACCACTAGGCATGCAGCTACAAGTGTCGCCCCCGACAGCAACTGCATGTATTCAGCATGAGTGCAACTCTATTGTGTTTTTTGTGCGGCTGGGCTAAAAATCAGTCGACTGATTTTTAAGGAAGTCTCAATCGATGTACTTGACCTTCCATCGTTTTCTGTTTAAGATCCAGGATCATTGTTTCTTTTGTTGTATCGGCCTGTTTTAGTTGTGCCCCCGGCCCATTGCCTTGTTTCTTTTTTCTTTTCTTGCCTTCTCTTATATTCTTCTTTGTGTTGGACAGAGATGTCCATGGGCTGGCCGTGAGGGGTGGTGCGGTAGCTTTCTTCTAGGCTGAATTTTTTGTTAGTGCTCGTGTTGCCTGGGACAGGAGCGATTAATAGGGCTGTTCGCTTTGGTTTGGTTCCCATTTTTTTTTCCTTCATTTTCTATTGCTATTATTATTTAAAAAAATATTGTCACTTGTTTACACATATATCGATTGCACACAATTGCATGTACATCGAATCACATGCAATTACATGTTTTATTGTCAGTGTCTATATGCAACTTTTTTTTCCAAAAATATTATCGCCGACACGCCCATCGACCACACACGGTTTCATGCACATCGGCCACACACAATTCTATGTGTGTCATTGGCGTGTAACTTATCTTTTTTCCTTCTAAAAAAATTTGTCACCGGCCAACTAGACTTTGTTTTTGGTTTGAGTTTTTTTAACTTTGTTTGTGGTTCGAGTAGAGACCAGTAGGGGACAGTTGCATGTTCGACACTAGGAATGCAATTGCAAGTGTCGCACCCGACCGCAACTCGACTTTTTTGTTCTGTCAGAGGGGGCGGGTCAATTGCAAGCCCGACAACAGCCCTGCAACTGCAAGTGTCGCACCCGACCGCAACTGCATGTCTTGTAACCCGACTGCAACTGATCTTTTTTGTTCTGTCGGAGGGAGTGGGCCAGTTGCAAGCTCGACAACATCCCTGCAACTGCAAGCGCCGCACCCGGCCGCAACTAAATGTCCCCGAACATGGTTTCCAATTGGACCTTTGTTTTGTTGGAGGGGAGGCAGGAGAGGGGGCAGGCTAGTTGCATGTCCGACACTAGGAATGCAACTGCAAGTGTCGCACCCGATCGCAACTGCATGTCTTGTAACCCGACCGCAACTGGACTTTTTTGTTCTGTCGGAAGGAGCGGGGCAGTTGCAAGCCCGACAACAGCCCCGCAACTACAAGCGTCGCATCCGGCCGCAACTGCATGTTCCCCAACATGGTTGCAACTTGACCTTTGTTTTGTCGAAGAGGGCGGCGGGAGAGGGGGCGGGCCACTTGCATGTTCAATACTAGGCATGCAACTACAAGTGTCGCACCCGACCGCAACTGCATGTCTTCTAGCCGGACCGCAACTGGACTTTTTTGTTCTGTTGGAGGGGGCGCCGGTAGAGGGGCGGGCCAGTTGCAAGCCCGACAACATCCCTGCAACTGCAAGTGTCGCACCCGACCGCAACTGCATGTCTATCACTATTTTTATTTTTCTACTTTTAATTTTATTTTTGTTTTTTAGGTTTTTTATCTATTCTAAATAGTGTTTTTTTTCAAACATGCCACCCAGTTGCACGTCGCCCCGTGTGCGACCGCATATGTTGTAGTCCACATGCAATTTGAAGCGACATTAGCCGGGGTATAACTAGGGTGCGGGCGGGGCGAGGAGCTGAGTGCTTGGGCGGCCCGGTTTACTTTTCTTTATTAATTTCTCTACCATTTGTTTTCCTTTCTATTTTTATTTTTCCGTTTTGGATTTGTGTTATTTTCATTTTCTAAATGGTGGTGTTTTGGACTTCTTTTGGGAAAAATGTTGCCACTCGATTAGCACATGCGTGGTCCGTACACAGTTGCATGTACTCCGGCCAGGCGCAATTGCACGTCCACTGTCCATGTGCAACTTAACATTCTTTTTCTTTTTTAAAAAATAGTGCCAATGTGGTTATACACATGTGAGTAGCATGTCCGTCTACCACGTGCAATTTGCATGCCTGTCATTTTTATTTTTAAAGAACTAGAGAAAAAATACTTGAACAGAAAAAAAAAAGAGAGAACACAACATCAACACGCACAAGCTGCACGAACAGCTAATCTTACCTCAGCCGATCACTGGTAGAAAAAAGGCCTTTAGTCCCGGTTCGCAAAGGCCTTTAGTCCCGGCTGTGCAACCGGGACTAAATATGCGCGACTAAAGACCCCCCCTTTAGTCGCGCCTCTTACGAACCGCGACTAAAAGCTTTAGTCCCGGTTCTCGTGGCTAACCGGGACTAAAGGCCTCCTCCGCAGGTTTAAACCTGGTTTTTTGCGAATTTTTTTTATTTTCAAATTTCTGAATTATTTTAACCTCTAATCTCTAATCACCACCCCTCATCACTGCTCAATTTATCCTCTAATCTCTAATCACCCCTCATCATTCCAAATCATCTAACTTCCCGGACGGTCACCCATCCTCTCACTACTCCAGCCTGAGCACGCTTAACTTCCGGGTTCTATTCTCCCTCGTTTCCAAGTCTGCACTTGTTGTTTTCCTGACAATAGTAGGATGTCAATTCTATTAACCCTCAGGATTTAGCTTGAGCATGAAGTGACACATTTCACTGTTTGAGTTTGAAACTATTGTTTTAAAAAACAATAATTATTTAGTAACACTAATATTTCTGGAATAATTAGTTTGACCATTGTTTGACCACTGTTTGACCACAGTTTGACCAGATTTGACCAGAATTTAAAAAAAACTGAAATAATTATTTAGTAACACTAATATTCTAGAATAATTAGTTTGACCATTGTTTGACCACAGTTTGACCACAATTTGAAAAAATTTCTGTTAGGTTTTTGGGGATTCTAAAAATGTTTAATGGGGTTCCCCCGGTTAAATTCGGATGTAACTTTTCGAGTAGATGATTTTTCATATAAAAAACTTTTTCATCCGAGTTCGTATGCAAAAGTTATGCCCATTTTAAGAAATTCCAGAGAGATTTTGCAAATAAAGTCGAAATTCATATTTGTTAATTTTCCCAACAACTAGACCACATATCACATGGGAAACTTATTTTATTTTATTTTTTTGACTTTTCCATCATTTTCTTTTGTTTTTTCTAAAACGGAAAAGGCGATCCACCGGGGGGGGGTAGAGTTTGAAAATGAGGCCTCAAATCCCTTTAGTCCCGGTTGGCCAGACCAACCGGGACTAAAGGTCTAACCTTTAGTCCCGGTTGGTCTGGCCAACCGCGACTAAAGGCCTTCGGGCCAGCCTGAGGACCTTTAGTCCCGGTTGGCCAGGCCAACCGGGACTAAAGCTCCTCCCATCCGCCAGCTGTAGACCGAGCGCGCTGGGCCCAGATAGTTGGTCGCGGGTCTTCTCCCGAACCGCGATTAAAGACCCCTTTGATCGCGGTTCGATTATTTTGGGGACTAATGGGTATGGAAGCCTCTTTTTCTACTAGTGGATGCACGACAACCTGAAAAACATTAATAATGCATGAACAGTTAATTGACAGAGATAAAAGGCCAGCCCAAACCAGTGAAGCCCATCACAGAAAACAGCAGACAAAGGACAACCGAGCCCACAAACAAGCCCAACAAGCAAACATCACAAACCAGCGGTCAGAAACTAAGATCAAACAGAACGATATGTACAAGATAACGTCATTCGCGAAGTCTCAGTCGACTAAGACGGACCCTACACATAAACTGTGTGCAGGAGCCAGGCGTCAACGCGCGGGATGTACAAGCCGTGGCCTGCGGCAAGAGGTGAATATCCTCCTTCCCCTTGAACCCCGACATGCAGATGCCGCACTCCATCAAGTGCTTCTTCTCCTCCGTGGCCTCCGTGGATGCCGAGCCGCCGCGCGCCACGACGGCCATCGCCCCGGCGTCCTCGTATGTCAGCTTCGACATCACCACGAGCGCCCTCTTCTTGAGCCCCTGTTCTCCGCCGCCGTGTCAGAACGGAAGGAGACGTTGTTGGTGCCGCCGACGCAACACCAAGAGCGCGCAGATCCGGTTACGATGGGGAGGCCGACAACGCAGAGGAACGTGGCCAGGATGACCACGACATGAGAAGGCGCCAGGGAGCTATGCGGTACGGTACCGAACTGGCAAGGTAGATCAGCAAGAGGCGCGCCGACGCCATCAGTTCCCGGATCACGGCAGGGCGCAGTGTCAATGGCGGGCAAGAGGCTTGACAGAAGAGCACGGGCAGATAGAAGAGCACGGCAGATGGCGGAGGCGCCTGCTGTGGCCTGTGGGTGGCGAGCACGAGATAGAAGAAAAGCGATTATAGCTAGTGCCTGGCAGTGGCAGGTCGTCGAGCAACCGCGGGAGGAGCTGCGGTCCCTGCACGGCAGGGCTCATCCTATAGCAGTCGTGGTGCCGCTGGAGCGAGTTGCACCACGTAGTCTCACAGCCCGAGCAGCGAACACCACCTGCGAGACACTGACAGGGGACCCAACGCGGCGACGCTGGCCAGGGATGTCATATTCTTCGACTTTGACGAAAGGCACTTGAGGGTGCCTCTCGGACGTCAGTGGATTGAACGACCCGGCGCTGTGAGCGGCGACAACGTAGCAGCCGGCACCCTCCCGACTCCCGAGTGACCAACAACGGCAGCTTTTCTTTCATGGAGCGATAGGGAACTGGAGGGCCTCTGCGGCTTGGCGTGCATGAGGCCGCACGCGCGCGACTCATAGCCGGGTTGGATGGGCTCTAGGCGCCGGCATGTTAGGCAAGCTCGAGCCCAAGAACATGGATGGCTCAGCCTCGACATCCACACGGGACCTCCCAGTGCTTCTTGCAGTCCAGGCAACTCGTCGGCGAGAGCGGCATGAAGCCGGTGGCGCCCTCCATCTCCGGGCGGCAGCTATAGACAGACTCAGTCAGTCCCAGACTGGCAGGGGGTCGAGGGCGAAGTAGCTCCTACAGGCATCGCTCGCGTCGCTGCCATGCAAATGAGAACGGTGGCATGAAGATGGCCGGGGCGGCTAGGTGTAGGGATGTCGAGGACGTGGTTATGGGGGTGCAGCGAGGGACATGGAGGCTCAACGTATTTATATGTAGGCAATCACTCAAGAAAAAATCGAGAAAGCTCAGGGATGAACTGCATGCAAACATGTACTCTCTCCGTTCCTAAATATTTGTCTTTCTAGAGATTTCAACAAGTGACTATATACAGAGCAAAATGAATGAATCTACACTCTAAAATATGTCTACATACATTTGTATGTTATAGTTCATTTGAAATGCCTAGAAAGACAAATATTTCGAAACGGAGGGAGTAGCAGTCACATCGTGTCAATCCCATGCATGTAAATCAGGAGGGCCCATCCAACACGCGTGCATGGAGTGTCAATTCGAGAAGGATCCACACAACCCACGCGAACCAGCACATGGCATCCAAGACCACGCGGCTACAGAACGGCAAGAAATCAGCCATCGTACAACGGGACAAATCTATGTAGGCAAATCAAGTACGGAGCCATGCAGCCCACATGTAGCGGCCGTAGCACAAATCCTTCCAAATAGCTAGGGGACAAAACTGCACAACCCAAACAAACACAAGGCCAGCCCACATGCGGAACAAAAAGAATGTCCTCAAATTAGAATCCAAATTGCTAGGTTCACACGCGAAGGCAGATAAGAAGTTAAGAAAATTTTCACCGAATGCCTACAGTCACTAGAGAAATGTACACCCTGGGAGCCCCCAAAAATACACGTGTCCATGCCCTACTTATTCTCACGTTGCTATCCACCAAGTGGTGAAACCTGGGAGCGTAAACTTCCCGAGATATAGTGGTTTTGGTATAGGGTGTATGGTCATTTGTTCAATTCTTGAGATTTTATATTTGTATATGGGAAGCTCATCAGTTCCTTTTAAATATTGATATGTTCTTTCACTGAACTGCAATGGTTGTCAGCTATTAGTTCATGAACTCAGGTCAGATTTTTGACAATCATGGGTGTAGAAAACAAACCAAGTGACCAAATATTAGGCGAGGACTGGATAAATTGGCAGTGATCCAAACAGGTGCCAGGCTGTCAAAAATTGGTAAGGAAAGCAAACAAGCCCTCGGATCTCCGCCCTTGGTGCTTTTATAGGGCTACAACTACTCCCTATGTTTCAAAACAAGTGTCGTGGTCTTGGTTCAAATTTTAGATATAAGGTTCCAACATGGTAGCTCATTATAATGATCTGAACAGGTTTTGTACAATTTTACAAATCAACAGCCTTTGTTTAAATTCAACCAATGAGATGTGGCAGCTTAAAAGTACAAAACAATGAACTCCACACTTGAATTACTTGACAGAAACCTTCTACTAAGGGGCCTGCTATGCTATGGAGCTGTTGAGATGCTCAATCAGAACCTGAAAATGAACACAAACTAGTGTATCAGAGGCAAGCCAGCCAGGTTGATGCGCCTTCAGCTGACTGGGTGCCCAAACCCTCCCTAGACACAAGCAAAATGACCAGATGAGAACGTTTATCCTCTCTTAAGACTGTAAAATCATGCTTGATGTGTTTACTACCTTTGCCCCTCTGTCCTCTTGCTTCTCTAGCTTCAGAAAGTTGGAGCGGTCAATGATCGTCATCTGCAGTCACAAACTGTTCCGCATAGGAAAACCCCTCTTTATACAAGAGAAGAAACCAAACTGTTCAATGATTGTCATCTGCAGTCACAAAAGCATTCACCATAAACGAATATGTCAGTGCCATATAGCAATAACATACAAAAAATATATAGAGTTTGTACCTAATCGACAACTTGAGTATTTGGTGTGCTGCCATTCTCAACAGAAGTTGGATCCAGTCGAGCCGAAATGGCCACCTGTAGGTTTTCACCCGAGGGCCCGCCTGATTGCACGGCATTATTTATCGGCATGACACTGCAATTGAAAAAAATGGAAACTAAATTTACAGATGCAAGCTTGGCAGGCTGGGCCGACTCAACAATCCATCTAGTTAATTTGTTTTTATCACTAAAAGGGGAGCTATGTGCATGATGTGAACTATCAATTAAGTAAAAGTGTGCCATTAATTTAATGATTGAAATGAGTCATAGGTCTTCATCCAGAACTAAATTAGAGGATCCCCCCGCGTAAGACATGACCTGCTAATGATAAACATGTTTTTATTTCTTTACAGAGGGAGTACTTAAAATAGGTACTCCCTCCGTCCCAAAATAAGTGTCACTGATTTAGTACAACTTTGTACTAAATTTGTAGTAAACCAGCAACACTTATTTTGAGTCATAGGGCTTCATCCAGAAGTAAATTACGGGATTTTTTTTCGTAAAACATGACCAATATTCTGCTGTAACTCGAATTTAAGTACCTATTGTTCTTGCTGGTTCCATTTCCACGGGCAAAGGAAATGCAATCAGCAAGCCGTGAATATTCATCGACGGTCCCTTCTGCCATGTTTATCAGCTTGGGTCTGTACACAAGGAATCAAGAAACTTAGATAACATACATCACCTCATTGGCATTTGGCACAAATACACCCACGTAAAGAAATAAGAATTGGAGAATGAGCTACCTTGGAGTAGACTTCCGCTTCATCTTATTCGTATTTCCAGTATGAATGCCTCTTTCTGCAGCAGCTTCAGAGGGCACACTTGGAAGGTCCATCTCACAAGTGTTCACCTCACCATCTGTTTTTGAATTGCCTTTGGCTGATTTCCTGTACAAAAGAAGTAAAGGACTCTTGATGTCACTGAAAATCTACGAGGAAGCAGATATAGATGATGTCAGACACTATTGAGTAATTTATTTATTTTGCCATGATCCATGTTATACCTTGATACTCTCTTCCTTTTCGTTGTGTTGCCTTGGTTGTCAATAGAGACTGAACCCCTCATCCTGTTTTTGACTGCTCTCCCATCACCAACAGAGATAGAGCCCCTCATTTTCTTTTTGACAGCTCCCTCGTTGCCGACAGACACAGAGCCCCTTGTTCTCTTTTTAGCTGTGCCTTCTTTACCGACAGACGTAGGGTCCCTCTTTTGATTAGTAGGTGCCTCATTATCGAAACTGATAGGGCCCCCAAGTATATCTAGGGTGAGCTCTTTATCAACAGAGATTGATCCCCTCATTCCTGGTTGCACAACCACATCGCCATCAGTGGTAACTTTCCTCTTCCTAGCTTTGCTGTGGTGGCACCTAGAGGAATTGTTGACACCATCAGACACAGTTATATCCTCTCCAGTTTGGTTTTCAGCTCCAATTCTGTAAAAGCAAGTATGAAACAAACATGTGAGCACTGAGCAGGCATAAGGGAGTGAAATTCAACAGTCAAGCATATGTAAATGTTATAAGCCATACCCAGATAATTTTTTCCTTGGTTTTCTCTTGGTGGTGTTTACAGCGGCAGCATCAGCAGAAGACTTTGATGGATCGTTAGGTGGCACGTTATCCACACTTGATTTTCTCGACCGTTTTCGAGGTTTCTTGACTTGATCACTAAAAAACAGGGGCTGGTGAGGAAGAGAACATAGCTAAAACTACCTTCTTTTTATTGTTTGAAAGCATAACAATTGAAAGTACTGTACCTCACAGTGTTCTCATCACCCTTGTCAACTTTCGAGTACACAAGTGATGGGAAGTCACTGGGGCAAATTGCAGGTCGCTCTGTTTCTCTATCAACAAAGTTGGTCTGGAAAATAGATTTCTTTACTTGATTGGCTGCTATCATTAAAGGCAATTCATCTTGACACAGTCTTTTCCATCGCCTGCAGTTACAAATGGAATAACTATTAGCAGCAAAGTTTGTGCTTGCTTCGGTTGGTGGGGCAGCTCCTCCATCATGAAGTGCATTACTAATTTGAAGTTTCAAGCAACACATCAGAATTACATCATGTAAAATCTGAAAGAGAATAGGTTTATGGTTTACCTCAAGCACATATTATCAGTACGGTGAGGAATCATAGCCCCAGCAATCTTGGACCAGCAGGGACCAACCTCATGGACGGAAGCCAATAACTTCGAATCCTCTTCAGGGCGCCATTCCCCATGCTCTATATCCGGATCAAGAACATTACGCCACCTGTTTAATGAGGATAAAAAATAGCATCACCATCAAACCATAAGCTTTGAACTGACATGGTAAAACTACTACATTACCTCTCGCTGCATTGACTTTGTGTGCGGCCAGGAACAAACTGAGCAATCTTATTCCAGCTGCCAGACCTAAAAAGCTTGACAGATACCATGAGGCGCTTGTCCTCGTCCTCAGACCATCTCCCCACCCTTTTCCTTTCAGGGATTAGAGTTTTCCTGTACCTAGTAAAGTTCGACACAATGTATGTCAAATATACCCCAACCAAGGAAAGTAAGAGATTATCCACATAAAACTAGCGAGGACAAAGATTAAATACCATTAAAAAAGATAACCACAATAAAGAGTGATAACAAATGTGCCATAAAAGAAAGTGCAATCACATAGGTTTGATAATTTATCCATGTAAAATTAGTGAGGAAAAATATTAAATACCATTAGAAAAGGTAACCACGATAAAGAGTGATAAAGTATGTGCTGTGATAGAAAGCGCAAATGCATAGGTTTGATAGTAGGAGGTCTGAAAGACAAGTCAAAGAACAGTACCTGTTAGAGCACTGGTTGCCAATGCGACCAACCAGATTAGCTGATACAAGTTGCCAGTTACAACCAAAAGTTTGGACGGCAGCTAAAAGTTGAAGATCTTCCTCTTTTGTCCAGGTCCTCTTCAATATGTGGGGATTAAGACTTCGTTGATAACGGGCAAGGCACTGGAAAGGTGTTCTCTGTGTACCCAACGCAACCGCAATATTAATCCAGTTATGCATTCCTTTTTCTTGGACAGTTAGTATAAGTCTTTTCTCCTCACATGCAGTCCAGGCTTTGTGATTAATCAGTGGGTCGTCATGGTTTAGCCACCTAGAGAATAAAATTACAATTTCTTGAATTAGGACTGGCCAATTGAAAACACAGATACAGACACATACTGCAGAAACGTAAAATAACAATATCAGGAGAGATGGCAAAGTAAGATCTAATGAAACTTCTGCGCGATAAGAGAAATGAACATTGCTCCGTGCGCTAGAAGTGAAAAATATCTTTTAGAGGAAAAGTACCTTGATTCGCATTCAGCACCGGATCGACCAGGCAGGTACATAGCAGCAACATAGTCCCAGTTTACTAATGGCAAGACTGACCGGAGAATCTCAGGAGTCGCCTCAAAATTACCCACAGTGTTTGTCAGTGCATAAGCCATATCGACAGCACTGAAGTCACCACTGGAACTGCAGAACGAAAACAATTAACAGAATAAGATTTTATGTCAATTCTTCTAGCAGAACACCAAGTAAAATTACATTAAAACTCATAAGTTTGGCATCAAACCTACATCTCAATTTGTGGAAAACAAATACCCCAGTAGCACAATTACAGAGGTTAAAGAATGTCAATTCATAATTTATAGATAGTTCAGTCAGAAACCCATCGAATTCATATTGATAAACCCATTAAAGAAAAATGGAAAATAGTACTGTCATTAATAAACAGACTGCATAATTGAGAAACACGAGAACTACAAACTTACACAAAACTTTTAATGCTCTTGAAGCTTAAAAAGGGGTACTCTTCAAGTATTAGCAAAGAATAATTGATGAAAACTATGACAATTGGTTGTTCAATGTGATTAAATCATGATTTAAAATCCACGACTGAAATAGAAGATGAAAATGCTACATTAGTGAAAGAGTCGAATAATTCGACAAACCTTCCATTCTTCATTGAGTCCTTAATTAACGCTTCCTGATACTGCTGCTTTATTCCTTTAGCAAGCCTGTCTTTCTCTATATCTGACCATGGATGCTTCTGAAGCGACACTGGGAATTGCTTCAGAACTGCTTTATACTTCTCAACATGAGGGTTCTCAGCTGGGCCGAGAAGTAATGCAGGCGTCTTATATTTATTCTGCAAGAAAAGAATACTCTTTTGTAAGTGCGATATTATCTTTTCCTAAAAATCTAGGTAGACAACCACTTGGCAATCATGTTCATGCACATGACAGAGCAATATGTGACTATTTCCATGGTCCGCAAGCTAGTAGGTTTTTGTGTACCATTCTCTCAGTTATGAAATGGAAAACAATGGCTCGGCCAACAGAGGAAGAATATGTGTGTGTACAATAGAAACAATACATTTAGAATTGATCTAATAAATAAAAATTGATTAAGTGTGTAGAATAGCAATTCAATATCCTAAAATAAAGAATAGCAATTCAATAGAATTCCACAAGATACATACATGTTCACAAGAAAAGGATCTGAACTGATTTAGCCAACAGACTCAACATAGCTGAAAATGCTGTCACAACATTATTGCAAATCAGCATCTAGCTTCTTATACAATAGAGACCTACCCTGCTAATCAGCATACGCGTCTCATTCATACAAAATTTGTTCAAGATGATTACCAGATCCAAATGGATGCTATTTCATATTTGAATTTCCACCAATCAAACAATCATATAATCTCAGGAAACATGGCCTGAGGAGAGCAATGAAAATAATATTGCATGTGACACATGAACCACCAGCCACCAACATATGTCGTTCCTACTTGCATTAGGATACGAAACCTATTCGCCTTTTCATATAGGAATTTACAACTATCTTATGTGGGAAACAGGCGGGGGTGTAGAAAAATCTCTTATGAAAGTTAATAACTATGTGCCGTTTTCAGAGAACAAATAGGAACATCAACAACACAAACTAAAAATGCTCTATATATCATAAGGTGATTATATATGTCATCTAGCATACAATACACAGCTGTAAATACTGACGTTATTACCTTTGCGGATTGTGCGCTTTGTTTTTGAGAGGAAATCAATCGAACACGAGGATCCACCTTCTGGCACAAAACTTTGCCAAATGATCTTCTGCAGCTGTACTGATAATCCATAAGACATTTGACACGATCCCTAAGATCCTTATTTACTTCAATCTTTGCTTCGATGTTAATCATCTTCCTTCTAATAAACTTCTGGCATGCTCTGTTCTTCTTGAGAGCATCCACTAACAACAGTGCAGCTTTTGGGAACCCAGTTTGAGTGTTTGCATTCATATTTTTCTTCTGTACATCCTCTTCACCAGGTTGATGTGCAATAAATTCATCATCCCCTCCTTTTGATGCCTCGTTTTTCATGTTCTCCAGTGGACCAGTGGAGGTACCTTCAGTAGGTAAAGAAAGATTAAGGGCTCCTTTATCTGTCTACATATATGCTTATTTACCTAATAATTCAAGAATCATGATAACACTGCATATGTTGAACTGTCGATTATATACTGGTACATGTGACTTCAAGATAACAGGGCTCTGCTTACATGTAATAACTCGTGAATCAGAAAATCAACCATATATTGCATCTAATTTGTCAGCATAGAGTTTGTAATGGTTTATTCTCATGCATTGCAATTCTGCTAACATGATAGCGCTACATATCGTGTTAGCTCGGCCCATAGTTTTAACATTCAAAGTTAACATCGTATATGAGTCACTACAAATGTAGCACGTTTTAGTTACTAGCCTTTAAAAGACATCATTACTACTCCCTCCATTCCTAAATATAAGTCTTTTTAGAGATTCTAATATGGACTACATACGGAGCAAAATGAGTGAATCTACACTCTTAAGTTACATCTATATTCATCCGTATGTAGTTCATATTCAAATCTCTAAAAAGACATATATTTAGGAACGGAGGAAGTACATATAATTCAGAACAGTATAAAATCAGAAATGCTTTAAGAAAATAATGGCAATCCGATGGTTCTTTTATACGAAACGAAATGCACTGAATATTTCATGATTAAATGTGATCAAAATTCAGCCTGCAAGTTTCTCGTGGTAAAATTTTCAGAAATCTTTAGGATAGGGATTACCAGGCGCATCCAAATTGGAACCGGGGAGAACCGGAGACTCACCGGAGTGGTAGTGCGAGAAGCGACGCTGTATCGCGCGGAGCGTCTCGAGGTCGTCCTCCTCGTCATCCTCCGCGTCGGAAGGCGGCCAGGCGCAGATCGGGCGCGGCGAGGAGGGCGAGGCCTTGTTCAGGTGGAGGTTCTCGCGGATGCTGCGGACGAGGGCGAGGTCCTCGTCCTCGTCCTCCCCCTCCCCCTCGTCCGACGAGCCATCTGTTGCCTTGGCCGCCGCCGCCGCCGCTGTCGTCGTCGCGGCGGGGACGGTGAGGTAGGATGAGGCCTGCGCGACGGCGGCGTCCGGGTCGGCGCCGGCGATGATGCAGGAGCGGCGGACCAGGTCGAGGTCCTCCTGGAGGCCCTCGTCGAAATCGGGGTCCGAGTCGTCGTCGGAGTAGAAGTCCATGGATGCGGCAGCAGATGCGCCGGTTGTGGCGATGGGGTGCTAGGGTTTAGTGAGGGTCTTGCGGCGCCGGGAGGGCAGGGGACTGGAGGGGGCGGCGGCTGCCCGTGCCCGTGCCCGTGCCCGTGCTGGTGCTCGCTCCTTTCTTGGTCGGTCTCGAGCTCGCGTTTGGTGGTGATGCCGTCGCAAGGGGTTTGAATCCTCCGCGAGACAGGGGACAGGGGAGGGGAGGCGGAGGCACGCCAGAACCGCCTCCAGCAGACAAACAAATTTGAGCCCAATACCTACAAACTGGGCCCGTAGCTCCAACACAAAAAGAGAGCATCTCCACTCGTTCGCTCCAGGGACTTAAATAGCGCCGCTAGGGCACGCCGACCAAAAAATCGGTGGGGGGCTCGGATTCCCAGCCGCCCCCAAGGTTGCCCCCAGGCGTCGATTTCGTCCCACTTTCAGCGGTAACTGGCCCATTTTTGGCACACTTTCGCCGCAAATTGGATCAATTTTATTTGGCGTTCAACAGAAGCAATTTTTATCACATAGTTCATCACAGAAAATCAATACAAGTCAAATAGTTCAACAAATAAAAACTCATATTTTATCACACGTCGAGCTAGGCGTTGCCCTTGAGCCTCCATAGGTGCTCCACCAGATCGTGTTGCGGTTCTTGATGCACCTGTGAGTCTCGGATCTCCTGACGCATATTGAGGAAGGCAGTCCGGGTTGCCGATAGCTGGTGATCAACTTGGGCAACAGGACCATGCCTGTAATATGGTTCAGTGTAAACACTGGCTCTTTCTGCTCGCTCTCAATGATCATGATGTGCAAGATGACACAACAAGTCATGACCTCCCACATTTGATCTTTCGACCAGGTCTGAGCGGGGTACCGGACAAGAGCAAATCGAGATTGGAGCACACCAAATGCCTGCTCGACATCCTTCCTGCAAGCCTCCTGACACTTGGCAAAGTAGGAGTTCTTGCCTCCTGGCACATGGTTTGAGATAGTCTTCACAAATGTGGACCATCTCGGATAGATGCCATCTGCTAAGTAGTATCCCTTGTTGTAGTGGCGCCCATTGACCTCGAAGTTCACCGGAGGAGCATGACCTTAAGACAGGGGAGCACTGCAGTACGTTGATGTCATTGTGAGTTCCTGGCATACCAAAGGAGTGCCAAATCCAGAGGTCTTGTGTGGCCACTGCCTCAAGTACCACACTGCAACCGCCTTTGGCGCCTTTGTACATCCCCTACCAAGCAAATGGACAGTTTTCCCATTTCCAATGCATGCATTCGATGCTTCCAAACATCCCAGGAAATCCTCTTGCTGCATTATGTGCTAGGATCTGAGCAGTGTCTTCAACATTAGGTGATCGCAAGTATTGAGGTCCAAGCACTGCCACCATCACCCTGCAGAACTTGTATAAACACTCAATGGTCGTGGACTCGGCCATTCGTCCATAGTCGTCGAGTGAATCACCGGGAGCTCCGTATGCAAGCATCCTCATAGCTGTCGTGCACTTCTGGAGTGAGGTGAATCCAAGTGTGCCGGTGCAATCCTTCTTGCACTTGAAGTAGCTGTCGAACTCACGAATGGAATTCACAATCCTGAGGAAGAGCTTTCGGCTCATCCGATAACGGCGCCGAAATACTTTCTCGCCGTGCAGTGGAGCTTCGGCGAAGTAGTCGGCGTAGAGCAAGCAATAGCCTTCCAGTCGATGCCTCTGCTTTGCCTTCAGCCGGCCCGGCGCCGAGCCACCTCACCACGGCTTTGCATTGCTCGCGAACAGGCCAGCCAGAGCGGCGAGGACATGAGATGCTCTTCATCCTGGGCGTTGGCATCGGCTTCCTCCTCCAGCAGCGCCGCGAACGCCTCCTCGTCGTCTGAGTCCATCACCGAGCAGACAAAACGCCGAACACCTGGCGGACGTGGTAGGCGCGCAGCCACTGATAACCCCGCCCTGCGTGGCCGGAGCGCCGGAAAGCTCGCCCAGGAGCGGAGTGGAGGCTGCCGCGGCGTGTCTGATTCAGGGTTCCGCGGACCCTTGAGAGGTTCGAACTCTGGGTGCGCATGAAGGACTCTCTCTTCCCAGCCTACCTACCCAACGATTCCACAACCTAGCTTGACGAACCCAAAGAACATGAGACACAGAGATTTATACTGGTTCGGGCCACCGTTGCGGTGTAATACCCTACTCCAGTGTGGTGGTGGTGGATTGCCTCGTGGGCTGAGGATGAACTAGTATAATGGGTGAACCGCCTCAGGAGGAGAGGTGTTCTTGAGCTCTATGAGCTGGTGAGGATGGTCTTGGTGGAATGGATCCGGTCCAAGATCCCTTGCCTCCTATGGTGATGGCTAGTCCTATTTATAGAGGCCCCGGTCCTCTTCCCAAATGTAGGCGGGAAGGGATCCCACAACTGCCAATTTTGAAGGGAGACAGCTAGTACAAGTTATCCTGACAAAAGTAGTCTTCGCCTGCCAAAGGCTCTGGTGGTGACGCTGCCGTGGGATCCATGATGACCTCTGTCCTGCCATCCTGCTGGTCTTGGTCTCGTTGCACCGATATGGAAACCTTTGCCTGACGCCTCGGGACTCCTCGTATGCGCCTGCCTCTTTAACACCAAAGAGGAAACTGGTACACTGCGCCCGCTGGCGCCCGCCTGGCCGTGGTTGTCACGGCTCACGTCATGTGAACCTCGCGAGGTGTCCCTTGCATAGATATGTCCGCTCCTCAGGAGCCAGCCTAGCGAGGCCGCCCCCGGGGAGGTCTTGGTGCCGTCCGCCTCGCGAGGCTTGGCCCCTCGCGAGGGTCTTGAGGTGTTGCTGCCGAAGTTGGGCCGTACCGGGCCGTTGGTGGAGCCACGCCGTGGGCCGCAGGCAGGCAAGTCTGGGTACCCCCGTTCCTAGGACGCCGATAGTAGCCCCCGGGCCCAAGGCGCGCTCGGACTTGGCTTCACGGGCCCCAACCGCTTGCGGCCTTGGTCGACGCGTGGCGATTGACAGGTCGTGGCACTACAAAAAAAATACACTTCCGTGATGATACGTGTTTGTCATAGGAGGTCACGTTTTCTGTCATGCATTTACATCCATGACGATTTTATGACAGAATCAAGATAGTCATACATGTGCTGTCGTAGAAGTGTTCCATGACATTACCAAAATTATCATCACGGAAGTGTCCACTTCCATGACGATAAATCGCGCGTCATAGAAGTGCTTTCGTCAAGGGTGACCGACACGTGGCATCGACCGTAACGGCTCGCCGTTAAGCTATCGGGTCCGGTTTTGGATCCGATAACCCGTTAACAGCCCGGCCCAATGGGGATTTTCCACGTGTAAAATTATCATTGGCCGACGGAACCACGTGTCAGCTCCTCGTTGGGACAGATGTCATCCACTCATTGGACAGGAGGCGCCTATGATACGTCGACACGTGGCCGACCCAATAGAGGCCCATTCCGGTGAAAAGGCCAGCCCAGCTAAAGGCCCACCATGTTTTTTCAGACACTAGTGGGCTGGCCCGTTAACAGCCTGCCATGTTTTGGGTCAAATTGAGAACCATATCAGATCAGGCCCGTTCACAGCCTGCCGAGTTTTGGGCCAAATTACGGCCCATATCAGATCAGGCCTGTTAACATGCCACTGTACCTTTGGGCCCATTCTAAGACAGGTTTGTATTTCAGCCTGTTAAATGCCCGTTTACCAGTTCGGCCCGATAATAGTTTTGGCCTGTTAGCGGCCCGTGGAGTATCTGGGACGTTGTCGGCCCGGTTTAACTTTAGGCCATTTAACGGCCCATGCAGAAACTAGGCTATTTCTTGTCCGAAGTAACTTTAGGCCTCTTAATGGCCCATAGTCTTCGTGGATAAATTTCAGCCCAACTGGCCTATCGGCCTGTTAATGGCCCGTGTAACAGTTGGGCCTAATTATAGCCCGCGTTGAATCCGGCCTGCTTACAGCCCATCTGATAATGGCCCGTGACACTTTTGGGCCTATGGCTCGCGTGGATACCGGCCTGCTTAAAGCCCATAATTTTATTGGGCCAAACGGGCCCGAGATATATTTTGGCCTGTTAACTGCTCGTCCTATTTGGGCCAAACATGGGCCTTAGGTAGTTTCGGCCTGTACTGGCCCGTGAAATTTTCGGCTCAACGCTAGCCCAATCTAGGTTTTAGCCTATTAAAAGCCCATTTTATTCTCTGGCCCGGCTGGCCAGAACTTTACTCGGCCTGTTAAAGGTGGGAAACAACCATAAGGTTTAGACCTGCTAATGGCCCAAGATGATTATAGGCCCACGTTTTGGCCCATATGAGTAACGGGTCGCCCTGAAGACCGACAACACTGAGATCCACTGAACCTTCCGGCCTAAATTACAGCATACCGACCAAGAATAAACCTAGACTATACAACAAAGAAATTACAGCATATTACATCCCCTCGGCATCAAAGTTCGCCGCCAGTGATAATAAAGGGCAACCAGACAGCAGATTACATAAACTGGGCAGGTCGCCACCAATGGAAGTTAACAGGTGGACAAAATAATATACAGAACCGACATCACTTCAACACATTTCAAGAAAGGTTAGCCCGGCCCAGCAGCTGCAGCGCAAGCAACTTAGCAACCTGATGAGACTGCGCTTCTTTGGCGCTCATATCCACCAACTTAAGCTGCATAGCATCAATAAACGTCATGTACTTACGGTTAATCTTGCATAGAGATTGGAGTTCCAGTCGTATTTGAGCGGAAGCATGTATTTCTGCTTGAATTTCAGACTTAAGAAGTTGAACGGATTCAGGCGGCGACTTCATCGAGCTTGTGTCACTGAGTAAGTTTGACACTACATCAAGATGTGACTTGATGACCCACAAGTATAGGGGATCTATCGTAGTCCTTTCGATAAGTAAGAGTGTCGAACCCAACAAGGAGCAGAAGGAAATGATAAGCGGTTTTCAGCAAGGTATTCTCTGCAAGCACTGAAATTATCGGTAACAGATAGTTTTGTGATAAGGTAATTGGCAACAAGTAACAAGTAATGAAAGTAAATAGGGTGCAGCAAGATGGCCCAATCCTTTTTGTAGCAAAGGACAAGCCTGGACAAACTCTTATATAGAGAAAAGCGCTCCCGAGGACACATGGGAATTATCGTCAAGCTACTTTTCATCACGCTCATATGATTCGCGTTCGTTACTTTGATAATTTGGTATGTGGGTAGACCGGTGCTTGGGTGTTGTCCTTTCTTGGACAAGCATCCCACTTATGATTAACCCCTATTGCAAGCATCCGCAACTACAAAAGAAGTATTAAGGTAAACCTAACCATAGCATGAAACATATGGATCCAAATCAGCCCCTTACGAAGCAACTCATAAACTAGGGTTTAAGCTTCTGTCACTCTAGCAACCCATCATCTACTTATTACTTCCCAATGCCTTCCTCTAGGCCCAAACAATGGTGAAGTGTCATGTAGTCGACGTTCACATAACACCACTAGAGGAAAGACAACATACATCTCATCAAAATATCGAACGAATACCAAATTCACATGACTACTAATAGCAAGACTTCTCCCATGTCCTCAGGAACAAACGCAACTACTCACAAACCATATTCATGTTCATAATCAGAGGGGTATTGATATGCATAATGGATCTGAACATATGATCTTCCACCAAATAAACCAACTAGCATCAACTACAAGGAGTAATCAACACTACTAGCAACCCACAGGTACCAATTTGAGGCTTTGGGACAAAGATTGGATACAAGAGATGAACTAGGGTTTGAGAGGAGATGGTGCTGGTGAAGATGTTGATGGAGATTGACCCCCTCCTGATGAGAGGATCGTTGGTGATGACGATGGCAATGATTTTCCCCTGCCGGAGGGAAGTTTCCCCGACAGAACAGCTCTGCCGGAGCCCTAGATTGGTTCCGCCAAGGTTCCGCCTTGTGGCGGCGGAGTTTCTTCCTGAAAGCTTGCTTATGATTTTTTCCAGGGTAGAAGACACCATATAACCAAAGATGGGCACCGGAGGCCTGCCAGGGGGCCCACGAGGCAGGGGGCGCGCCCAGGGGGTAGGGCGCGCCCCCCACCCTCGTGGCCAGGGTGTGGGCCCCTCTGGTATTTTCTTCGCTCAGTATTTTTTTATAAATTCCAAAAATGACTTCCGTGAAGTTTCAGGACTTTTGGAGTTGTGCAGAATAGGTCTCTAATATTTGCTCCTTTTCCAGCCCAGAATTCCAGCTGCTGGCATTCTCCCTCTTCATGTAAACCTTGTAAAATAAGAGAGAATAGGCATAAGTATTGTGGCATAACGTGTAATAACAGCCCATAATGCAATAAATATCAATATAAAAGCATGATGCAAAATGGACGTATCAACTCCCCCAAGCTTAGACCTCGCTTGTCCTCAAGCGGAAGCCGATAACGATAAATATGTCCACATGTTTAGAGATAGAGGTGTCGATAAAATAAAATACGGACATGAGGGCATCATGATCATTCTTATAACAGCAACATATATATATTGTCATATGATTTCTTATGCTCAAGTAATAATCCAATCACAATGTAAAGTATGAATCAGAAACTTCATTGAGAACTAACAAACTATAATCTCGGTCATTGAAGCAATTGCAATTTATCATAACATAGGAAAGAGTCAATATAAGAGCTTTTCAGCAAGTCCACATACTCAACAATCATTTAGTCTTTCACAATTGCTAACACTCATGCAATATTTATGGGTATGGAGTTTTAATCGGACACAGAGAAAGATAGGGGCTTATAGTGTTGCCTCCCAACCTTTTACCTCAAGGGTAATGTCAACAATAATAATTCATGTTAACTTACATCCAATTGGATATATATACATACATACATATATATATATATATATATATATATATATATATATATATATATATATATATATATATATATATATATATATATCAGGATCTTTCCAACACAATGTGCTTGCCAAAGGATAAAATGTAAAAAGGAAAGGTGAAGATCACCATGACTCTTGCATAAGGAATAAGACAAAAGTAAAAGATAGGCCCTTCGCAGAGGGAAGCAGAGGTTGTCATGTGCTTTCATGGTTGGATGCACGAAATCTTAATGCAAAAGAACGTCACTTTATATTGCCACTTGTGATATGGACCTTTATTATGCAGTCCGTCGCTTTTATTTCTTCCACATCACAAGATCGTATAAAGCTTATTTTCTCCACACTAATAAATCATACATATTTAGAGAGAAATTTTTATTGCTTGCACCGATGACAACTTACTTGAAGGATCTTACTCAATCCATAGGTAGATATGGTGGACACTCATGGCAAAACTGGTTTTGAGGGTATTCGGAAGCACAAGTAGTATCTCTACTTGGTGCAAAGAATTTGGCTAGCATGAGAGGGAAAGGCAAGCTCAACATGTTGGATGATCCATGACAATATACTTTATTTCAGATATAAGAAAACATAACCCATTACGTTGTCTTCCTTGTCCAACATCAACTCTTTAACATGTCATATTTTAATGAGTGCTCACAATCATAAAAGATGTCCAAGATAGTGTATTTATATGTGAAAACCTCTTTTTCTTTATTACTTCCTATTAATTGCAACGATGACCAAAACTGGGTTTGTCAACTCTCAACAACTTTTATTCATCATACTCTTTATATGTGAAGTCATTACTCTCCATAAGATCAATATGATCTCTTTTATTTCTTTTTATTCTTTCTCTTTTCTTTAATTCCCTCGAGATCATAGCAAGATAATCAAGCCCTTGACTCAACACTAATCTTTATTATATATAGCTCACGGACTCGATAACATAAAGGGATCATAAAGCAAAACTCAAAACTAAATCATACTAAAACTTTATTCTACTAGATCAAGATATTACTAAAAGGATCGAACTAAGAAAAATAGTAAAGATAGGAGTGTGATGGTGATACGATACCGGGGCACCTCCCCCAAGCTTGGCAGTTGCCAAGGGGAGTGCCCATACCCATGTGATTACGTTTCTTTCTTCGGAGGTGGTGATGATGGAGTTGTTGATGATGTAAATTGTGCTTTCAGCTTCTTCATGTTGTAATTGAGAAGAGCATTTTCCTCCTTTTAAATCATCGACCTCCGACTCCAGCTTCAAGATCTTGTCACATAAATCCCCTTTGCTTTTCTGCCGAAAACGGGAAGGAATAGATCGGTTGTTAGATAGTTAGACCTCTTAGGGAGACTAGACTTCTTGAACTTCACGTGCATATCCCCAGGTTGAAGTAGAGGGACATCCTCCTCCTCTGAACTTGAATCGTTGATCTTCATCAAATGAGCATCCTCCTCCTCATCCATAGTTCGAACGCAAGGAGATAGATCCCCATAGGTCTTTGGGTCAGCAATGAGGTGTGAGACATAGATCTCTCCGTCGGAATCCTGAGATGACATCTTGCTCCAAATCTGCGGTAGAAAACAGCTCGAAACAAAAACAGAGGATATTTGCGTGATACGGTGGTCAAAACCTTCGGGAGATTATATAATGAATTTTTACCGACCAAAAGAAGTATCGTGCAAGAAAATGGAGTCCGGAGAGCACACGAGGTGCCCACGAGGCAGGGGGCGCGCCCAGGGGGGTAGGGCACGCCTCCCACCCTCGTGGAAGCCTCGTGTCCTTCCCGGACTACTTTTCATTTTTCCTATTTTCTTAAATATTTCAAAACGGAGAAAATTTGCCATTAGAACTGTTTTGGAGTCGGTTTAATTACCGTAACACGTACCTATTCCTTTGCGGAGTCTGAAACGTTCTGGAAAGTGTCCCTTATGTATTCCTCCGGGGTTACGGTTTCAATAACATTAGTTTCAACATTTATAGGACTGCCTGAGATATAAAGTTTGATTCTTTGACCGTTCACCACCTTTGGATTTGTGCCTTCGAAGTTGTTGATTTTTATGGCACCGGAACGATAGACCTCCTCGATAACGTAAGGACCTTCCCATTTAGAGAGAAGTTTTCCTGCAAAAATTCTTAGACGAGAGTTGTATAGCAACACATAATCACCTATATTAAACCCACGCTTTTGTATCCTTTTATCATGCCATCTTTTAACCTTTTCCTTGAATAGTTTGGCATTCTCATAGGCCTGGGTTCTCCATTCATCAAGTGAGCTAATGTCAAATAGCCTCTTTTCACCGGCAAGTTTGAAATCATAGTTGAGCTCTTTAATAGCCCAATATGGCTTATGTTCCAGTTTGAGAGGTAAGTTGACATGCTTTTCCATAAACCATTTTATACGGAGACATACCCATAGGATTTTTATATGCAGTTCTATAGGCCCATAATGCATCATCAAGTTTCTTGGACCAATTCTTTCTAGATCTATTAACAGTCTTTTGCAAGATTAATCTGAGCTCTCTATTACTCAATTCTACTTGACCACTAGACTGCGGATGATACGGAGATGCAATTCTATGATTAACATCATACTTAGCAAGCATTTTACGAAAGGCACCATGAATAAAATGTGAACCACCATCAGTCATTAAATATCTAGGGACTCCAAACCTCGGAAAAATATCTTCTTTAAGCATCTTAATAGAGGTGTTATGATCAGCACTACTAGTTGGAATAGCCTCTACCCACTTAGTAACGTAATCAACAGCAACTAAAATATGTGTATACCCATTAGAGGAAGGAAAAGGTCCCATGTAATCAAAGCCCCAAACATCAAATGGTTCAATAACAAGTGAATAATTCATAGGCATTTCTTGACGTCTACTAATATTACCAATTCTTTGACATTCATCACAAGGCAAGACAGACTTACGGGCATCCTTGAAGAGAGTAGGCCAATAAAAACCGGATTGCAATACCTTATGTGCAGTTCTATCTCCAGCGTGGTGCCCTCCATAAGCCTCGGAGTGACACTTGCGTAGGATCTGTTCCTGTTCATGCTCAGGTATACAACGTCTAATAACACCATCTACTCCTTCTTTATAAAGATGTGGGTCATCCCAAAAGTAATGTCTCAAATCATAGAAAAACTTTTTCTTTTGCTGGTATGTGAAACTAGGTGGTATAAATTTAGCAACAATGTAATTAGCATAATCAGCATACCATGGAGCACTTCGAGAAGCATTTATGACAGCCAATTGTTCATCAGGAAAGCTATCATCAATAGGTAGTGGGTCATCAAGAACATTCTCTAACCTAGACAACTTGTCTGCAACGGGGTTCTCAGCTCCCTTTATATCAATAATATGTAAATCAAATTCTTGTAGCAAGAGAACCCATCTAATAAGTCTAGGTTTAGCATCTTTCTTTTCCATAAGGTATTTAAAAGCAGCATGATCAGTGTGAATAGTTACTTTAGAATCAACAATATAAGGTCTGAACTTATCACAAGCAAAAACAACTGCTAAAAATTCTTTTTCAGTAGTAGCATAATTTCTCTGGGCATTGTCTAGAGTTTTACTAGCATATTGAATAACATTTAATTTCTTATCAACTCTTTGCCCTAAAACAGCACCTACAGCATAATCACTAGCATCACACATAATTTCAAAAGGTAAATTCCAATCAAGTGGCTGAACAATAGGTGCAGAAATCAAAGCTTTCTTAAGTATTTCAAATGCCTCTACACAATCATCATCAAAGACAAAAGGAATATCTTTTTGTAATAGATTAGTGAGAGGCCGATAAATTTTTGAGAAGTCCTTAATGAACCTCCTACAAAAACCGGCATGACCCAGAAAACTTCTTATACCTTTAATGTCCTTGGGACATGGCATCTTTTCAATAGCATCAACTTTAGCTTTGTCAACTTCAATACCTCTTTCCGAAATTTTATGCCCCAAGACAATGCCTTCATTAACCATAAAGTGGCATTTCTCCCAATTCAAGACAAGATTAGTTTCTTCACATCTCTGCAAAACTCGATCAAGGTTGCTCAAGCAATCATCAAAAGAGGACCCATAAACGGAGAAATAATCCATGAAAACCTCACAAATCTTTTCACAAAAGTCAGAGAATATAGCCATCATGCATCTTTGAAAGGTAGTAGGTGCATTACATAAACCAAAAGGCATAAGTCTATAAGCAAAAGTGCCGAAAGGGCAAGTAAAAGTGGTCTTTTCTTGATCCTCAGCTGACACAGGTATTTGAGAGAAACCAGAGTAACCATCTAGAAAGCAAAAATGTGTATGTTTGGATAATCTTTCTAGCATTTGATCAATAAAAGGAAAAGGGTAATGATCTTTTTTAGTAGCTTTATTTAGTTTGCGGAAATCAATTACCATCCTATAACCTATAATAATTCTTTGCGGGATCAATTCATCTTTATCATTAGGAACGACAGTAATACCTCCCTTCTTAGGGATACAATGGACAGGACTTACCCACTGACTATCAGCAATGGGATAAATTATACCTGCCGCAAGGAGCTTTAATATTTCCTTTCTTACCACTTCTTTCATCTTAGGATTTAGCCGTTGTTGGTGATCAATAACTGGTTTGGCGTCTTTCTCCAAATTTATTTTGTGTTGACATAGAGTGGGACTAATGCCCTTAAGATCATCAAGAGTATATCCAATAGCAACATGGTGCTTCTTTAGAGTTTTCAATAATTTCTCTTCCTCCTTCTCTGAAAGGTTAGCACTAATAATAACAGGATATATCTTCTTTTCATCAAGATAAGCATATTTAAGAGTATCAGGTAATGGTTTAAGCTCAAACACGGGATCACCCTTGGGTGGAGGAGGATCCCCTAGAATTTCAACAGGCAAGTTGTGTTTCAGAATAGGTCCCTGTTTAAAGAATACTTCATCTATTTCCCTTCTTTCATTCATAAACGTATCATTTTCATGGTCTAGCAAATATTGTTCTAAAGGATCACTAGGAGGCACGGCAATAGAAGCAAGACCAATAATTTCATCTTTACTAGGCAATTCCTCATCACGGGGTTGTCTACTAAATTTAGCAAAATTAAACTCATGAGACATATCCCCCAAACCAATAGTAACAACATCCTTTTCGCAGTCTATCCTAGCATTAACAGTGTTCAAGAAGGGTCTACCAAATATAATGGGACAAAAGCTATCTTGTCAGGAACCAAGAACAAGAAAATCAGCAGGATATTTAACCTTCCCACACAAGACTTCAACATCTCTAACAATCCCAATCGGTGAAATAGTATCTCTATTGGCAAGCTTAATGGTAACATCGATATCTTCTATCTCAGCAGGTGCAATATCATGCATAATTTCTTCGTATAAAGAATGAGGTATTGCACTAGCACTAGCACCCATATCACACAAGACATGATAACAATGATCTCCTATTTTAACAGAAATAACAGGCATGCCTACCACAGGTCTATGTTTATCTTTAGCACCAGGTTTAGCAATTCTAGCAGCCTCATCACAGAAGTAAATAACATGCCCATCGATATTATCAGCCAATAGATCTTTAACCATAGCAATTTTAGGTTCAACTTTAACTTGCTCAGGGGGTTTGTGTGTCCTAATATTACTTTTGTTGACTACAGTTGAAGCTTTAGCATGATCCTTTATTCTAACAGGGAAAGGTGGTTTCTCAACATAAGCAGTAGGAACAGTAGGATCATTATAAGTGATAGTCTTTTCTTCAACTTTAATAGGTGCAACTACTTTTACTTCAATGGGAGGATTATATTTAAACCACTTCTCCTTAGGGAGATCAACATGAGTAGCAAATGATTCACAGAAAGAAGCTACTATCTCAGAGTCAAGTCCATATTTAGTGCTAAATTCACGGAAAGCATCGGTATCCATAAAAGATTTAACACAATCAAACTTAGGTGTTATACCTGACTCCTTACCTTTGTCGAGGTCCCAATCTTCAGAGTTGCGTTTAATTCTTTCCAATAAATCCCATTTGAATTCAATAGTCTTCATCATAAAAGAGCCAGTACAAGAAGTATCGAGCATGGAGCGATTATTGAGACAAAGCCGAGCATAAATTTTTTGAATAATCATTTCTCTTGAGAGCTCATGATTGGGGCATGAATATAGCATTGACTTAAGCCTCCCCCAAGCTTGAGCGATGCTTTCTCCTTCGCGAGTCCAAAAATTATATATATAATTACGATCACGATGAACAAGATGCATAGGATAAAACTTCTGATGAAATTCCAATTTCAATCGTTTGTAGTTCCATGATCCCATATCATCACATAGCCTAAACCATGTCAATGCATCTCCCTTCAAAGATAAAGGGAAAACCTTCTTCTTGATGACATCCTCGGGCATACCTGCAAGCTTAAATAATCCACAAACTTCATCCGCATAGATTAAGTGTAAATCGGGATGCAATGTTCCATCTCCTACGAAAGGATTAGCTAGCAGTTTCTCTATCATACCCGAAGGAATTTCAAAGTAAACATTTTCAGTAGGTTTAGTAGGTTGAGGGGTAGCTAATTGTGGTTCCGGACAGGGTGAAGATACCCCGAACAAACCCCTCAAAGAATTGTTTTCCATAGTAACAAGTGACAGTAAATTTCAGCACACTATATAAATTTTTCCTTACCAAATTCCACCTACCAAAGGCGCTTCGCTCCCCGGCAACGGCGCCAGAAAAGAGTCTTGATGACCCACAAGTATAGGGGATCTATCGTAGTCCTTTCGATAAGTAAGAGTGTCGAACCCAACGAGGAGCAAAAGGAAATGATAAGCGGTTTTCAGCAAGGTATTCTCTGCAAGCACTGAAATTATCGGTAACAGATAATTTTGTGATAAGGTAATTGGCAACAAGTAACAAGTAATGAAAGTAAATAGGGTGCAGCAAGATGGACCAATCCTTTTTGTAGCAAAGGACAAGCCTGGACAAACTCTTATATAGAGAAAAGCGCTCCCGAGGACACATGGGAATTATCGTCAAGCTACTTTTCATCACGCTCATATGATTCGCGTTCGTTACTTTGATAATTTGGTATGTAGGCAGACCGGTGCTTGGGTGCTGTCCTTTCTTGGACAAGAATCCCACTTATGATTAACCCCTATTGCAAGCATCCGCAACTACAAAAGAAGTATTAAGGTAAACCTAACCATAGCATGAAACATATGGATCCAAATCAGCCCCTTACGAAGCAACTCATAAACTAGGGTTTAAGCTTCTGTCACTCTAGCAACCCATCATCTACTTATTACTTCCCAATGCCTTCCTCTAGGCCCAAACAATGGTGAAGTGTCATGTAGTCAACGTTCACATAACACCACTAGAGGAAAGATAACATACATCTCATCAAAATATCGAACGAATACCAAATTCACATGACTACTAATAGCAAGACTTCTCCCATGTCTTCAGGAACAAACGCAACTACTCACAAACCATATTCATGTTCATAATCAGAGGGGTATTGATATGCATAATGGATCTGAACATATGATCTTCCACCAAATAAACCAACTAGCATCAACTATAAGGAGTAATCAACACTACTAGCAACCCACAGGTACCAATCTGAGGCTTTGGGACAAAGATTGGATACAAGAGATGAACTAGGGTTTGAGAGGAGATGGTGCTGGTGAAGATGTTGATGTAGATTGACCCCCTCCTGATGAGAGGATCGTTGGTGATGACGATGGCGATGATTTCCCCCTCCCGGAGGGAAGTTTCCCCGGCAGAACAGCTCTTCCGGAGCCCTAGATTGGTTCCGCCAAGGTTCCGCCTCGTGGCGGCAGAGTTTCTTCCCGAAAGCTTGCTTATGATTTTTTCCAGGGTAGAAGACACCATATAACCAAAGATGGGCACCGGAGGCCTGCCAGGGGGCCCACGAGGCAGGGGGGCGCGCCCAGGGGGGTAGGGCGCGCCCCCACCCTCGTGGCCAGGTTGTGGGCCCCCTCTGGCCCCTCTGGTATTTTCTTCGCTCAGTATTTTTTATAAATTCCAAAAATGACTTCCGTGAAGTTTCAGGACTTTTGGAGTTGTGCAGAATAGGTCTCTAATATTTGCTCCTTTTCCAGCCCAGAATTCCAGCTGCCGGCATTCTCCCTCTTCATGTAAACCTTGTAAAATAAGAGAGAATAGGCATAAGTATTGTGGCATAACGTGTAATAACAGTCCATAATGCAATAAATATCAATATAAAAGCATGATGCAAAATGGACATATCATGACTTTGTGGTTGTATCCCTACCCTCAATATGTTTTGCCTTGTCCTCTGGAATATGTGTTAGAGGGACAAACAATGGGTTCGTCTCACTATCATTGTGGCAGTTCTTCCTAGCAGCAGTGTTGTCACCCTGAAAGAGAAACAAGTAGGTAGATAACAGGTTTTGCACATATAAGCATCAGCGCTGTCAATTCATCTCATTTCTTTGTCAGAAATAAAGAGACACAGTTTAAAATAGCATTAACATAATAGGCATTGTTCATAGTTAAGACGACAGGAAATGTCATTGTGCAGGAGCGGCCAGCTTCACCAGACCACTGGATTACAGATCAAGAACACAAGCATAGATGTAGTTCTAAACAACGTATAAGCATGAATGGTGAGTGTACTGTCAATTTATACCATTGCAGATTGGTAAATAAAGAGACACGGTTTAAATAACATTAATATAATATGGCATTGTTCATAGTTGAGACATAGCAGGATATGACATTGTGCTGTTGTTGGTAGTCTCACCACACCACTAGATTACAGGTCAAGAACACAAGCATACACATAGTGCTAAAGAAGATAACTTGCTATGTTTAGTTTAATTTACATGGTACGAATAAGGAACTAGATTGTACAACTAAAGACTGAAATTGAGAACGACAAACTTATGTTTATGTACTTCTACTTTATAAACTTTGAACAAGCAATTTGATGCAGACGACAAAAATAAACAGCATTTGCACTCATAGCTATCCAAATATAAACAACAAAGTTTGAAGGCTCGAAGAGGACAAACTTACATTAGTAGTGAAGACAGGCTCTATAAAGGCCTTGTCCATATTGATGGGGGGGGGCAATTCAAGAAGTTTACCTCACACTCTTCTTCAAGAGTATTGCCTTTATTCTACATTTTGTTAAGAGTAAATATAGATGTGAAAATATAGGAACAAATGGCAATTATTTAACTTAAGATGCAGAGTACAAATGTAAATACAACATACAGGCAGAAGGCACTGACAAGAGCAATGCGGAGCTAAACTTCTTCAGTAACATTGGTTTTATTCAATATTTTGGCAAGAGTAAATGTAGATCTGATGTGTAGAAAAATGGAGGACAAGGGAAAATAAGCTGCAAAGTGTACATGAAGAACTAGCTGACAAATATAAGGACAACAGATACTTACAAGAACAATGCATAACTAAATTTCTTCGTAGGCATTGGGTTTATTCTACATTAATTTATGCATTAATATAGATCTGATAATTTGGAGCGAACAGTGGATAAACAAGCTATAATGCACAATGATGTCACATAATCCACCAGGTATGAATGTAAGGACAGCGATAGGACAATAGGTACTCACAAGAGCAAAGCAGCGACCAACATAGTTGCTGTTGGGGATCGTAGCAGAAATTTAAAATTTTCTACGCATCACCAAGATCCATCTATGGAGTTTACTAGCAACGAGAAGGAAGGAGTGCATCTACATACCCTTGTAGATCGCGAGCGGAATCGTTCAAGTGAACGGGGTTGATGGAGTCGTACTCGTCGTGATCCAAATCACCGATGACCGAGCGCCGAACGGATGGCACCTCCGCGTTCAACACACGTACGGAGCAGCGACGTCTCCTCCTTCTTGATCCAGCAAGGGGGAAGGAGAGGTTGATGGAGATCCAGCAGCACGGCGGCGTGGTGGTGGAAGTAGCGGGGATCCCGGCAGGGCTTCGCCAAGTGCAAGCGGGAGGGAGAGGTGTCACGGGAGGGAGAGGGAGGCGCCAGGGGCTGTGGTGCGGCTGCCCTCCCTCCCCCCACTATTTATAGGGGTCCTAGGGGGGCGCCGGCCCCCTGGAGATCCCATCTGAGGGGGGGGGGGGCGGCCAAGGGGTGGCTTGCCCCCCACCCCCAGGGTTTCCAACCCTAGGCGCAGGGGAGGCCCAAGGGGGGCGCACCAGCCCACCAGTGGCTGGTTCCCCTCCCCACTTCAGCCCATGGGGCCCTCCGGGATAGGTGGCCCCACCCGGTGGACCCCCGGGACCCTTCCGGTGGTCCCGGTACAATACCGATAACCCCCGAAACTTTCCCGGTGGCTGAAACTGGACTTCCTATATATAATTCTTCACCTCCGGACCATTCTGGAACTCCTCGTGACGTCCGGGATCTCATCCGGGACTCCGAACAACTTTCGGGTTTCCGCATACTAATATCTCTACAACCCTAGCGTCACCGAACCTTAAGTGTGTAGACCCTACGGGTTCGGGAGACATGCAGACATGACCGAGACGACTCTCCGGTCAATAACCAACAGCGGGATCTGGATACCCATGTTGGCGCCCACATGTTCCACGATGATCTCATCGGATGAACCACGATGTCGAGGATTCAATCAATCCCGTATACAATTCCCTTTGTCAATCGGTACGTTACTTGCCCGAGATTCGATCGTCGGTATCCCAATACCTTGTTCAATCTCGTTACCGGCAAGTCACTTTACTCGTACCGTAATGCATGATCCCGTGACATCCCACTTGGTCACTTTGAGCTCATTATGATGATGCATTACCGAGTGGGCCCAGAGATACCTCTCCGTCAAACGGAGTGACAAATCCCAGTCTCGATTCGTGCCAACCCAACAGACACTTTCGGAGATACCCGTAGTGCACCTTTATAGCCACCCAATTACGTTGTGACGTTTGGCACACCCAAAGCACTCCTACGATATCCGGGAGTTGCACAATCTCATGGTCTAAGGAAATGATACTTGACATTTGGAAAAGCTCTAGCAAACGAACTACACGATCTTTGTGCTATGCTTAGGATTGGGTCTTGTCCATCACATCATTCTCCTAATGATGTGATCCCGTTATCAATGACATCCAATGTCCATATTCAGGAAACCATGACTATCTGTTGATCAACGAGCTAGTCAACTAGAGGCTCACTAGGGACATGTTGTGGTCTATGTATTCACACATGTATTACGATTTCCGGATAACACAATTATAGCATGAACAATAGACAATTATCATGAACAAAGAAATATAATAATAACCATTTTATTATTGCCTCTAGGGCATATTTCCAACAGTCTCCCACTTGCACTAGAGTCAATAATCTAGTTACATTGTGATGAATCGAACACCCATAGAGTTCTGGTGTTGATCATGTTTTGCTCTAGTGAGAGGTTTAGTCAACGGATCTGCTACATTCAGGTCCGTATGTACTTTACAAATATCTATGTCTCCATTTTGCACACTTTCACGAATGGAGTTGAAGCGACGCTTGATATGCCTGGTCTTCCTGTGAAACCTGGGCTCCTTGGCAAGGGCAATAGCTCCAGTGTTGTCACAGAAGAGAGTCATCGGGCCCGACGCATTGGGAATCACCCCTAGGTCGGTAATGAACTCCTTTATCCAGATTGCTTCCTGTGCTGCCTCTGAGGCCGCCATGTACTCCGCTTCACATGTAGATCCCGCCACGACGCTTTGCTTGCAACTGCACCAGCTTACTGCCCCTCCATTCAAAATATACACGTATCCGGTTTGTGACTTAGAGTCATCCAGATCTGTGTCGAAGCTAGCATCGACGTAACCCTTTACGACGAGCTCTTCGTCACCTCCATAAACGAGAAACATATCCTTAGTCCTTTTCAGATACTTCAGGATATTCTTGACCGCTGTCCAGTGTTCCATGCCGGGATTACTTTGGTACCTTCCTACCAAACTTACGGCAAGGTTTACATCAGGTCTGGTACACAGCATGGCATACATAATAGACCCTATGGCCGAGGCATAGGGGATGACACTCATCTTTTCTCTATCTTCTGCCGTGGTCGGGCATTGAGCCGTGCTCAATTGCACACCTTGCAATACAGGCAAGAACCCCTTCTTGGACTGATCCATATTGAACTTCTTCAATATCTTGTCAAGGTACGTACTTTGTGAAAGACCAATGAGGCGTCTTGATCTATCTCTATAGATCTTGATGCCTAATATATAAGCAGCTTCTCCAAGGCCCTTCATTGAAAAACACTTATTCAAGTAGGCCTTTATACTTTCCAAGAATTCTATATCATTTCACATCAATAGTATGTCATCCACATATAATATGAGAAACGCTACAGAGCTCCCACTCACTTTCTTGTAAACACAGGCTTCTCCATAAGTCTGTGTAAACCCAAACGCTTTGATCATCTCATCAAATCGAATGTTCCAACTCCGAGATGCTTGCACCAGCCCATAGATGGAGCGCTGGAGCTTGCATACCTTGTTAGCATTCTTAGGATCGACAAAACCTTCCGGCTGCATCATATACAATTCTTCCTTAAGAAAGCCGTTAAGGAATGCTGTTTTGACGTCCATTTGCCATATCTCATAATCATAGAATGCGGCAATTGCTAACATGATTCGGACGGACTTTAGCTTCGCTACGGGTGAGAAAGTCTCATCGTAGTCAACCCCTTGAACTTGTCGATGACCCTTAGCGACAAGTCGAGCCTTATAGATGGTCACATTACCATCCGCGTCTGTCTTCTTCTTAAAGATCCATTTATTTTCTATGGCTCGCCGATCATCGGGCAAGTCAGTCAAAGTCCATACTTCGTTTTCATACATGGATCCTATCTCGGATTGCATGGCTTCAAGCCATTTGTTGGAATCCGGGCCCGCCATCGCTTCTTCATAGTTCAAAGGTTCACCGTTGTCTAACAACATGATTTCCAGGACAGGGTTGCCGTACCATTCTGGTGCGGAACATGTCCTTGTGGACCTACGAAGTTCAGCAGCAACTTGATCTGAAGCTTCATGATCATCATCATTAACTTCCTCCCCAGTCGGTGCAGGCACCACAGGAACATCTTCCCACACTGCGCTACTTTCCGGTTCGAAAGGGGTGACTATCACCTCATCAAGTTCCACTTTCCTCCCACTCACTTCTTTCGAGAGAAACTCTTTCTCCAGAAAGGACCCGTTCTTGGCAACAAAGATCTTGCCTTCGGATATGAGGTAGAAGGTATACCCAATGGTTTCCTCAGGGTATCCTATGAAGATGCATTTTTTCGACTTGGGTTTGAGCTTTTCAGGTTGAAGTTTCTTGACATAAGCATCGCATCCCCAAACTTTTAGAAACGACAGCTTAGGTTTCTTCCCAAACCATAATTCATACGGTGTCGTCTCAACGGATTTTGATGGAGCCCTATTTAAAGTGAATGCGGCAGTCTCTAAAGCATAGCCCAAAATGAGAGCGGTAGATCGGTAAGAGACATCGTAGATCGCACCATATCCAATAGAGTGCGATTACGATGTTCGGACACACCATTTCACTGAGGTGTTCCAGGCGGCGTGAGTTGTGAAACGATTCCACATTTCCTTAAGTGCGTACCAAATTCGTGACTTAAATATTCTCCTCCACGATCTGATCGTAAGAACTTTATTTTCCTGTCACGTTGATTCTCAACCTCACTCTGAAATTCCTTGAACTTTTCAAAGGTCTCAGACTTGTGTTTCATTAGGTAGACATACCCATATCTACTTAAGTCATCAGTGAGAGTGAGAACATAACGATAGCCACCGCCAGCCTCAACACTCATTGGACCACACACATCTGTATGTATGATTTCCAATAAGTTGGTTGCTCGCTCCATTGTTCCGGAGAACGGAGTCTTGGTCATCTTACCCATGAGGCATGGTTCGCACGTGTCAAATGATTCATAATCAAGAGACTCCAAAAGTCCATCTGCATGGAGCTTCTTCATGCGTTTGACACCAATGTGAACAAGACGGCAGTGCCACAAGTATGTGGGACTATCATTATCAACCTTACATCTTTTGGTATTCACACTATGAATATGTGTAACATCACGTTCGAGATTCATTAAGAATAAATCATTGACCAGCGGGGCATGACCATAAAACATATCTCTCATATAAATAGAACAACCATTATTCTCGGATTTAAATGAGTAGCCATCTCGCATTAAACGAGATCCAGACACAATGTTCATGCTCAAAGCTGGCACTAAATAACAATTATTGAGGTTTAAAACTAATCCCGTAGGTAAATGTAGAGGTAGCGTGCCGACGGCGATCACATCGACCTTGGAACCATTCCCGACGCGCATCGTCACCTCGTCCTTTGCCAGTCTCCGTTTATTCCGCAGCTCCTGCTTTGAGTTACAAATATGAGCAACCGCACCGGTATCAAATACCCAGGAGCTACTACAAGTACTGGTAAGGTACACATCAATTACATGTATATCACATATACCTTTGGTGTTGCCGGCCTTCTTGCCCGCTAAGTATTTGGGGCAGTTCTGCTTCCAGTGACCACTTCCCTTGCAATAAAAGCACTCAGTCTCAGGCTTGGGTCCATTCCTTGGCTTCTTCCCAGCAACTGGCTTACCGGGCGCGGCAACTCCCTTGCCGTCTTTCTTGATGTTCTTCTTACCCTTGCCTTTCTTGAACTTAGTGGTTTTATTCACCATCAACACTTGATGTTCCTTTTTGATCTCCACCTCCGCTGATTTCAGCATTGAATATACCTCAGGGATGGTCTTTTCCATCCCCTGCATATTGAAGTTCATCACAAAGCTCTTGTAGCTTGGTGGAAGCGACTGAAGGATTCTGTCAATGACCGCGTCATCCGGGAGATTAACTCCCAGCTGAGACAAGCGGTTGTGTAACCCAGACATTTTGAGTATGTGCTCACTGACAGAACTATTTTCCTCCATTTTACAACTGAAGAACTTGTCGGAGACTTCATATCTCTCGACTCGGGCATGAGCTTGGAAGACCATTTTCAGCTCTTCGAACATCTCATATGCTCCGTGTTTCTCAAAATGCTTTTGGAGCCCCGGTTCTAAGCTGTAAAGCATGCCGCACTGAACGAGGGAGTAATCATCAGCACGTGACTGCCAAGCGTTCATAACTTCTTGGTTCTCTGGGATGGGTGCTTCACCTAGCGGTGCTTCTAGGACATAATCTTTCTTGACAGCTATGAGGATGATCCTCAGGTTCCGGACCCAGTCCGTATAGTTGCTGCCATAATCTTTCAGCTTGGTTTTCTCTAGGAACGTGTTGAAGTTGAGGGCAATGTGGGCCATTTGATCTACAAGTCATATTGTAAAGATTTTAGACTAAGTTCATGATAATTAAGTTCATCTAATCAAATTATACAATGAACTCCCACTCAGATAGACATCCCTCTAGTCATCTAAGTGAAACATGATCCGAGTTAACTAGGCCGTGTTCGATCATCACGTGAGAGGGGCTAGTCAACATCGGTGAACATCTTCATGTTGATCGTATCTTCTATACGACTCATGCTCGACCTATCGGTCTTCCGTGTTCCGAGGCCATGTCTGTACATGCTAGGCTCGTCAAGTCAACCTAAGTGTATTGCGTGTGTTCCGAGGCCATGTCTGTACATGCTAGGCTCGTCAACACCCGTTGTATGCGAACGTTAGAATCTATCACACCCGATCATCACGTGGTGCTTCGAAACAACGAACCTTCGCAACGGTGCACAGTTAGGGGGAACACTTTCTTGAAATTATTATAAGGGATCATCTTACTTACTACCGTCGTTCTAAGCAAATAAGATTTAAAACATGATAAACATCACATGCAATCAAATAGTGACATGATATTGCCAATATCATTTTGCTCCTTTGATCTCCATCTTCGGGGCGCCATGATCATCTTCGTCACCGGCATGACACCATGATCTCCATCGTCATGTCTTCATGAAGTTGTCACGCCAACGATTACTTATACTTCTATGGCTAACGTGTTTAGCAATAAAGTAAAGTAATTTACATGGCGTTATTAATGACACGTAGGTCATACAAAAAATAAAGACAACTCCTATGGCTCCTGCCGGTTGTCATACTCATCGACATGCAAGTCGTGATTCCTATTACAAGAACATGATCAATCTCATACATCACATATATCTCATTCATCACATCCTTTTGGCCATATCACATCACAAGGCACATGCTGCAAAAACAAGTTAGACGTCCTCTAATTGTTGTTGCATGTTTTTACGTGGCTTCTATAGGTTTCTAGCAAGAACATTTCTTACGTACGTAAAACCACAACGTGATATGCCAATTTCTATTTACCTTTCATAAGGACCCTTTTCATCGAATCCGTTCCGACTAAAGTGGGAGAGACAGACACCCGCTAGCCACCTTATGCAACTAGTGCATGTCAGTCGGTGGAACCTGTCTCACGTAAGCGTACGTGTAAGGTCGGTCCGGGCCGCTTCATCCCACAATACCGCCGAAACAAGATAAGACTAGTAGTGGCAAGAAAAATTGACAACATCTACGCCCACAACTGCTTTGTGTTCTACTCGCGCATAGTAACTACGCATAGGCCTGGCTCTGATACCACTGTTTGGGATCGTAGCAGAAATTTAAAATTTTCTACGCATCACCAAGATCCATCTATGGAGTTTACTAGCAACGAGAAGGAAGGAGTGCATCTACACACCCTTGTAGATCGCGAGCAGAAGCGTTCAAGTGAACGGGGTTGATGGAGTCGTACTCGTCGTGATCCAAATCACCGATGACCGAGCGCCGAACGGACGGCACCTCCGCGTTCAACACACGTACGGAGCAGCGACGTATCCTCCTTCTTGATCCAGCAAGGGGGAAGGAGAGGTTGATGGAGATCCAGCAGCACGGCGGCGTGGTGGTGGAAGTAGCGGGGATCCCGGCAGGGCTTCGCCAAGCGCAAGCGGGAGGGAGAGGTGTCACGGGAGGGAGAGGGAGGCGCCAGGGGCTGTGGTGCGGCTGCCCTCCCTCCCCCCACTATTTATAGGGGTCCCGGGGGGGTGCCGGCCCCGTGGACATCCCATCTGAGGGGGGGGGGCGGCGGCCAAGGGGGTGGCTTGCCCCCCAAGCCAAGTGGGGCGCCCCCCACCCCTAGGGTTTCCAACCCTAGGCGCAGGGGAGGCCCAAGGGGGGGCGCACCAGCCCACCAGTGGCTGGTTCCCCTCCCCACTTCAGCCCATGGGGCCCTCCGGGATAGGTGGCCCCACCCGGTGGACCCCCGGGACCCTTCTGGTGGTCCCGGTACAATACCGATAACCCCCGAAACTTTCCCGGTGGCTGAAACTAGACTTCCTATATATAATTCTTCACCTCCAGACCATTCTGGAACTCCTCGTGACGTCCGGGATCTCATCCGGGACTCCGAACAACTTTCGGGTTTCCGCATACTAATATCTCTACAACCCTAGCGTCATCGAACCTTAAGTGTGTAGACCCTACAGGTTCGGGAGACATGCAGACATGACCGAGACGACTCTCCGGTCAATAACCAACAGCGGGATCTGGATACCCATGTTGGTGCCCACATGTTCCACGATGATCGCATCGGATGAACCACGATGTCGAGGATTCAATCAATCCCGTATACAATTCCCTTTGTCAATCGGTACGTTACTTGCCCGAGATTCGATCGTCGGTATCCCAATACCTTGTTCAATCTCGTTACCGGCAAGTCACTTTACTCGTACCGTAATGCATGATCCTGTGACCAACCACTTGGTCACTTTGAGCTCATTATGATGATGCATTACCGAGTGGGCCCAGAGATACCTCTCCGTCAAACGGAGTGACAAATCCCAGTCTCGATTCGTGCCAACCCAACAGACACTTTCAGAGATACCCGTAGTGCACCTTTATAGCCACCCAGTTACGTTGTGACGTTTGGCACACCCAAAGCACTCCTACGGTATCCGGGAGTTGCACAATCTCATGGTCTAAGGAAATGATACTTGACATTTGGAAAAGCTCTAACAAACGAACTACACGATCTTTGTGCTATGCTTAGGATTGGGTCTTGTCCATCACATCATTCTCCTAATGATGTGATCCCGTTATCAATGACATCCAATGTCCATATTCAGGAAACCATGACTATCTGTTGATCAACGAGCTAGTCAACTAGAGGCTCACTAGGGACATGTTGTGGTCTATGTATTCACACATGTATTACGATTTCCGGATAACACAATTATAGCATGAACAATAGACAATTATCATGAACAAATAAATATAATAATAACCATTTTATTATTGCCTCTAGGGCATATTTCCAACAGTTGCGATATCCTAGGTTTTGCGGCGCTGGTTCTATCGCCAATATACGACGGGTGCTATGTGATTTCTCCAGTAGCACCACCTTTTTCAAGGACTTTGCTTGTACTCCTTTAGGTTCTGCAATCACCCTCTTCCTTTTGGATGTCTGAAACACAAGAAAAGCATTTGAATGGAAAAACATGGTATGACGACAAATAGAATAGGTGTTGATAATGGATGGGCATGGCATCTTCACATATATCATGAGTAAACTAAGCAGATGGCGGTGAAACGAAGCAAAAGAAATGCAAGACACCTTATGCAAGATATGTGCAACCAATAAAACCTTGCCAAATTAGAATAGACACCTTATTGGGCGAACAGGATAGGCCATATTCCTTTGACTCCTTGAGCTCAGAATAGTCATTAGGATCATATTCTGAATACGAATCTATAGGTCGGGAGCATGTGGGTTTCATTGCATCCACAATGGACCTCAATCCCTTGATGCCAAGTTTGTTACCCATTGAACTATTCCGCAATATTCTTCTGATGTGCGCATTCTTATATTCATTGTGATTACATACAATATCTGTAAAGCATGAAAACACAAATAGTAGTGAGATTATCTTTGTAATGCAGAGGATATTGTAATATAATAGAGGCTCCCTGTAAACCCTTGTGTGCTATCATTGGATTCTGGTGAGAGAGCCCATGTGTGCTGTAATATGGTGAGTAGATTAATATAATCTGGCACAACTACACAAAAAATAGGCTCCCTGTTGGGGGCCCCAGATGTAAGGATAGTTGGCAGATGATAGGTACATAATATACCGTATAGAAAGTTTATTGCCAAACCATGATAACGAGAGCGCAGAGCCAGTAGGCAGATCATAGTGTAGATAATAGGGGTACACCATAACCACCATAAATAGATCGGGAAAGCGGAACTGGCTGGAAAACATAGGGTTTTGCCGCTACTAATATGCAGCCTATCGATCACCTACAGGCTAGCTCTATTCATCAGAAGGCGCACAGCTATTAGGCTAGTCATAGTAGGAAGTAACTTAGAGTAGTAACATGTATATGTTATTAGTCTATGTTACTATCTTTATAGTGGGCAGTAACATAAGTTTAGTGTCATGCAAGACTTCATTTAGACTCATTTTGCATTGGGCTGCGTTATGTTACAGTAACATAGTATATTACCACAAACACCTCTTTCCTCCTTAACTCCTTGCCACATAAGCATATTTGTCTTGAGATGTGTTATGTTACTAGCTAAGTTACTGAAGGAAATATGCCCTAGAGGCAATAATAAAGTTATTATTTATTTCCTTATATCATGATAAATGTTTATTATTCATGCTAGAATTGTATTAACCGGAAACATAATACTTGTGTGAATACATAGACAAACAGAATGTCACTAGTATGCCTCTACTTGACTAGCTCATTGATCAAAAATGGTTATGTTTCCTAGCCATAGACATGAGTTGTCATTTGATTAACGGGATCACATCATTAGGAGAATGATGTGATTGACTTTACCCATTCTGTTAGCTTAGCACTCGATCGTTTAGTATGTTGCTATTGCTTTCTTCATGACTTATACATGTTCCTATGACTATGAGATTATGCAACTCCCATTTACCAGAGGAACACTTTGTGTGCTACCAAAAGTCACAACGTAACTGGGTGATTATAAAGGTGCTCTACAGGTGTCTCCAAAGGTACTTGTTGGGTTGGCGTATTTCGAGATTAGGATTTGTCACTCCGATTGTCGGAGAGATATCTCTGGGCCCACTCGGTAATGCACATCACTATAAGCCTTGCAAGCATTGCAACTAATGAGTTAGTTGCGGGATGATGTATTATGGAACGAGTAAAGAGACTTGCCGGTAACAAGATTGAACTAGGTATTGAGATACCGACGATCGAATCTCGGGCAAGTAACATACCGATGACAAAGGGAACAACGTATGTTGTTATGTGGTTTGACCGATAAAGATCTTCGTAGAATATGTGGGAGCCAATATGAGCATCCAGGTTCCGCTATTGGTCATTGACCGGAGACGTGTCTCGGTCATGTCTACATAGTTCTCGAACCCGTAGGGTCCGCACGCTTAAAGTTCGATGACGGTTATATTATGAGTTTATGTGTTTTGATGTACCGCAGGTTGTTCGGAGTCCCGGATGTGATCACGGACATGACGAGGAGTCTCGAAATGGTCAAGATGTAAAGATCGATATATTGAACGACTATGTTTGGACACCGAAAAGGTTCCAGAAGGTTTCGGACATTTATCAAAGTACCGGGGGTTACCGGAACCCCCCGGGAACTAATGGGCCTTGTTGGGCCCTAGTGGAGAGAGAGGGGGGCCGGACAGGGCAAGAGGCGCGCCCCCTCCCCTTGAGTCCGAATAGGACAAGGAAGGGGGGGGGGTGGCGCCCCCTTGCCTTTCCCCTCTCCCACTCCTTCCTTCCCCCTCCTTCTGGGACTAGTAAAGGGAGGGGCAAACCTACTTGGAGTAGGTTTCCCCCTCCTAGGGCGCGCCACCCCCTCGGCCGGCCCTCTCCTCCTCCCCCATTTATATACGGAGGAGGGGGCACCCCATAGAGACAACAATTTATCATTGATCTCTTAGCCGTGTGCAGTGCCCCCCTCCACCATAATCCACCTCGGTCATGTCGTAGCGGTGCTTAGGCGAAGCCCTGCGTCGGTAGCATCACATCACCGTCATCACGCCGTCGTGCTGATGGAACTCTCCCTCGAAGCTCTGCTGGATCGGAGTTCGTGGGACGTCATCGAGCTGAACGTGTGCTGAAGTCGGAGGTGCCGTGCGTTCGGTACTTGGATCGGTCGGATCGTGAAGACGTATGACTACATCAACCGCATTGTCATAACGCTTCCACTTTCGGTCTACGAGGGTACGTGGACAACACTCTCCCCTCTCGTTGCTATGCATCACCATGATCTTGCGTGTGCGTAGTAATTTTTTTGAAATTACTACGTTCCCCAACAGTGGCATCCGAGCCTGGTTTTATGCGTAGATGTTATATGCACGAGTAGAACACAAGTGAGTTGTGGGCGATGCAAGTCATACTGCTTACCAGCATGTCATACTTTGGTTCGGCGGTATTGTTGGATGAAGCGGCCCGGACCGACATTACGCGTACGCTTACGCGAGACTGGTTTTACCGCCGTGCTTTGCACACAGGTGACTAGCGGGTGTCAGTTTCTCCAAGTTGAATCGAGTGTGGCTACGCCCGGTCCTTGAGAAGGTTAAAACAGCACTAACTTGACAAAGTATCGTTGTGGTTTTGATGCGTAGGTAAGAACGGTTCTTGCTCAGCCCGTAGCAGCCACGCAAAACTTGCAACAACAAAGTAGAGGACCTCTAACTTGTTTTCGCAAGGCATATTGTGATGTGATATGGTCAAGACATGATGCTAAATTTTATTGTATGAGATGATCATGTTTTGTTGAAGTTATAGGCAATTGGCAGAAGCCTTGGTTGTCTCTTTATTGCATAAGATGCAAGTGCCAAATAATTGCTTTACATTATCGCTATGCAATAGCAATAGTTGCAAGAGCAATAGTTGGTGAGACGATCATGTGACGACACATGGATATAGATCAAGATGATGGAGATCATGGTGTCATGCCGGTGACGATGAAGATCATGACAGTACTTTGGAGATGGAGATCACAAGCACAAGATGATGATGGCCATATCATATCACTTATATTGATTGCATGTGATGTTTATCTTTTATGCATCTTATTTTGCTTAGATCTACGGTAGCATTATAAGATGATCTCTCACTAAATTTCAAGGTATAAGTGTTCTACCGGAGTATGCACCATTGTGAAAGTTCTTCGTGCTGAGACACCACGTGATGATCGGGTGTGATAAGCTCTATGTTCAAATACAACTGGTGCAAAACAGTTGCACACGCGGAATACTCAGGTTAAACTTGACGAGCCTAGCATATGCAGATATGGCCTCGGAACACTGAGACCGAAAGGTCGAGCGTGAATCATATAGAAGATATGATCAACATAGTGATGTTCACCATTGAAAACTACTCCATCTCACGTGATGATCGGACATGGTTTAGTTGATATGGATCACGTGATCACTAAGATGATTAGAGGGATGTCTATCTAAATGGGAGTTCTTAAGTAATATGATTAATTGAACTTTAAATTTATCATGAACTTAGTCCTGGTAGTATTAGCATATCTATGTTGTATATCAATAGCTCGCGTTTAGCTCCCCTGTTTCATTTTTGATATGTTCCTAGAGAAAACTAAGTTGAAAGATGTTAGTAGCAATGATGCGGATTGGATCCGTGATCTGAGGATTATCCTCATTGCTGCACAGAAGGATTATGTCCTTGATGCACCGCTAGGTGACGGACCTATTGCAGGAGCATATGCAGACGTTATGAACGTTTGGCAAAGCTCGGTATGATGACTACTTGATAGTTTAGTGCACCATGCTTTACGGCTTAGAATCGGGGCTTCAAAGACATTTTTGAAATGCCACGGAGCATATGAGATGTTCCAACAGTTGAAATTAGTATTTCAGACTCATGCCCATGTCGAAAAGTATGAGACCTTTGACAAGTACTTTGCCTACAAGATGGAGGAGAATTGCTCAACTAGTGAGCATGTGCTGAGAATGTCTGAGTACTTCAATCACTTGAATCAAGTGGGAGTTAATCCTCCAGATAAGATAGTGATTGACAGAGTTCTCTAGTCACTATCACCAAGTTACTAGAACTTCGTGATGAACTATAATATGCAAGGGATAACGGAAACGATTCCCAAGCTCTTCGTGATGCTAAAATCGACAAAGGTAGAAATCAAGAAAAGCATCAAGTGTTGATGGTTGACAAAACCACTAGTTTCAAGAAAAGGGCAAAGGGGAGAAGGGGAACTTCAAGAAGAACGGCAAGCAAGTTGCTGCTCAAGTGAAGAAACCCAAGTCTGGACCTAAGCCTAAAACTGAGTGCTTCTACTGCAAAGGGACTGGTCACTGGAAGCAGAACTGCCCCAAGTATTTGGTGGATAAGAAGCATGGCAAAGTGAACAAAGCTATATTTTATATACATGTTATTGATGTGTACTTTACTAGTGTTTATAGCAACCCCTCGGTATTTGACACTGGTTCAGTTGCTAAGAGTAGTAACTCGAAACGGGAGTTGCAGAATGAACATTGACTAGTTAAGGGTGAAGTGACGATGTGTATTGGAAGTGGTTCCAAGATTGATATGATCATCATCGCACACTCCCTATACTTTCGGGATTAGTGTTAAACCTAAAATAAATGTTATTTAGTGTTTGCGTTGAGCATGAATATGATTGGATCATGTTTATTGCAAAACGGTTATTCATGTAAGCTAGAGAATAATTGTTGTTCTGTTTGCATGAATAAAACCTTCTATGGTCATACACCCAATGAAAATGTTTTGTTGGATATCGATCGTGGTGATACACATATTCATAATATTGAAGCCAAAAGATGCAGAGTTGATAATGATAGTGCAACTTATTTGTGGCACTGCCGTTTAGGTTATATTGGTGTAAAGCGCATGAAGAAACTCCATACTGATGGACTTTTGGAATCACTTGATTATGAATCACTTGATGCTTGCGAACCATGCCTCATGGGCAAGATGACTAAGAATCCGTTCTCCGGAACAATGGAGCGAGCAACACATTTGTTGGAAATCATACATACTGATGTATGTGGTCCGATGAATATTGAGGCTCGCGGCGGGTATCATTATTTTCTGACCTTCACAGATGATTTGAGCAGATATGGGTATATCTACTTTATGAAACACAAGTCCGAAACATTTGAAGAGTTCAAAGAATTTCAGAGTGAAGTAGAGAATCATCGTAACAAAAATAAAAGTTTCTACGATATGACCGCAGAGGTAAAATATTTGAGCTACGAGTTTGGCCTTCAGTTAAAACAATGTGAAATAGTTTCACTACTCACGCCACCTGGAACACCACAGTGTAATGGTGTGTCCGAACGTTGTAACCGTACTTTATTAGATATGGTGCGATCTATGATGTCTCTTATCGATCTACCACTATCGTTTTGGGGTTATGCATTAGAGACAGCTACATTCACGTTAAATAGGGCACCATCTAAATCCGTTGAGACGACACCGTATGAACTATGGTTTGGCAAGAAACCTAAGCTGTCGTTTCTTAAAGTGTAACACCCCGAGAATCATGCTACAGTAACTCTCTGTGATTAAGCTAATCATGTTGCTAAACAGGGCTTGATCACATTGGAATCACATTTCTTTTCAAACTCCTAATCCAAACTTCAATTAAATTTAAAGTGGAAAATAAAAGTTTTCAAAAATTTAAACAAAAATGTATCGGGCCATGTCAATTATTGCATCGGTAATTATGGTGCAGTAATCACATTTTTATAAAATGCCTAAATGCTTTTAAATGAATTAAAATAGAAAAGAAAATAAATAAATGAAGAGAAAACAGAACAAAAAGAAAAAGAAAACAAACAAGAAAAGGGACCCCCTTCCCCCACTGGACCCTCGCCCAACAGCCCCCCCTCCCTGCTAGACTACGGCCCAGCTGGCCATTGGGCCAACCAGGCCGGCCCAGGTCGGCCCCCACCCCTCTCACCTTATCCCCTCACCCCCCACTCTCCACCGACAGCCACCCCCCACTCCCCCCGAAATATCTCCTTTGCCTCCTCCGATCTGGATCGGGAGGAGGCCACCGTCGCCGTCGCGCTCGACCCCGCGCCGCCTCGCCCTCGCCGGAGCGCTGCCCCGCCGGCCTGCCTTCGCCTCCTCGCCGGCCTGCACCCCGCCACCGCGTCGCCGTCGTCCTTGTCGGGGTAAATGACCACGGGTAGCCTAACCGACTACCCCTGGCTCATCAGAAAATTTATCGGGCCTTTGGGCCTTCAAGCACTCCAAGCATTTGGGCCGCCTTCCCCGGCCGGCTACCACTAAAGCCGACTCCCGGAAGGCGACCCAGCCGCACCGACTCCAAGAAGCCGGCCGAGAAGGATGCCGGCTCCTAGAAGCCGGCCAAGATCACAACCACTCCTACATAACGACGACTTGACGGGGCATGGCCACAGTGCGGCCCTCGACCCCCTAAGCCCGAGGTGGGCATGGCTACAGGAGGCCGTACGGGGGGGATGTCTCCCGTGCGGCCCGGCAGTGTAGCCACGCCAGCTACGACGTCATCCACGACCCACTCCTGTACGGCCCAAGGACTGCGGGCCCCTTCAGCCAGAGAGAGGCGTGAAGGCGGCCCGGCTCTTCCTAGTCGGCCAAGAGCATAGCCGGCCTCCAGAAGCCGGCCATTCCCTTCCTCGAAGCAGGAGCCCCATTAAGGAGACAAGACGAGGTGAGGCTACAGTGATAGCCCCCGAGGCGGCCCACTGTAGCCATGCTCACCTCGACAAAGCCCTCCTCATCAGAGGCGCGGCTACAGTAAGCAGCCGCCGACAAAACCCTTGGCGGTGGGACCGACCTGTCGACCAAGTAGCCGGCAGCCGGCGGGACCCACCAGCCGGCGGGACCCACCAGCCGGCGGGACCCAGCAGCCGGCGGAGAAGCCGGCAAGCGTAGACACTGACGGCAGGGACCAGATCCTAGTCGGATTACCATTGTACCCCCGGGGGGTAGGCCTATATAAACCCCCCGGAGCACCCATGCAAAGGGTTCGCACCTCAGCAGAGTTCGCTTCTAAGCATAGCACTCACACACACCATAGATAGAGAGAAGCAAGAGCTAGCCTTGTTCTTCTTCTCCCTTGAACCCAACAGCTCTAGGAGCGATTGTAGCTACCCTTTATCGATCCAGTGATCATGCGGAGCCCCCGTAGAGCAGGACTAGGGGTGTTATCTCCTCGGAGAGCCCCGAACCTGGGTAAGATTCGCCGGCGTGCATGTCTTCGCCTCATCCCGTTTCCAGGCACCGGCGACGTTTTATTGGCTCCCACAATGATAAGCCATCCCTTGGCATATGTCGCACCAACCACCTGACATTTGGCGCCCACCATGGGGCCAGGTGCACCATCGTCCGGAGACCTGTTCTAGACGGGAACCCTCTTCCTCCCCCGCGAGCGCAGCCAGCCTGCTGTGCCCGATGGCGTTTGCCTCGACGCGTTGCAAGGCGTCGACGACGCCTGCGCAGCGAGCCGCCTCGCCGATCTGCTCGGCGAGACTCGCATCTCCGACGAGCCTACGTCCGACGCAGGCACCGACTACCCCGAGAGCCGCCTCGTCAGCCTCCTCGACCAACTTCACGTCTCCAGCGAGCCTGCTGCGGACATGGAGTCGGTCGGCTCCACCGACCCGATGCTCATCGACTCCGACACCGCGTCGATCGACGCCTACCCCTCCGACGTGGTGGTCTTCGACGACCCCCTCCCTCGAGCTGACAGCGGCAGCAGCGCCGTCACCGAAGTGCTGGTCATCAGCCACGTCTCCAACTCGGGCGAGAATGCCCACGGTGCTCAGCAAGCGGCGATGCACGACCTCTCCGTCCCCCTCCCGGCCGACGCCAATGCCGAGACCCTGGAGGCACGCCGCCTTGCCCTCATCGCGGAGAGCAAGAAGATAGCCTCAATGAGACGCCTCACCGAGGCCCACCAGCGCGAAGTCGACCGCGCCGCCTAGCGGCCAGAGCCGAGCCGGCGTCGTCCAGAAGCGCGGCGCAGCCGTTGCCAGCATGCTAGGCGCAGATCGCCCCGTCTACGCCACCCCACTCGAGAATCTGCGAGCCGCTCAGGCGGCTGCAGAGGAGCTCAATGGGCTGGGAGCCGATGAGCTCCCTTACATGACAAGACGGATCCAGCAGCTGATCGACGCGGCTGCGGAACGGCACGAAGCCGGCGCCCGAACTGATAGCCATCCCCCGCGCCGGGAGCACGCTGCGACGTCCCGCTCGCCGACTGCAAGCGGCGCGCACCAGAAGAAAGACAAGGAGCCGGCTGCCAGCCGCAGCCGGACTCGCATCACTATCGAGCGCGACGCGGATGGCCGCCCTCGGGCGGTTGAACACCAAGGAAACCTGCCTCCTCCCCCGCCTCGAAGAGAAAGACGCCTCACTCCACCGCCTGTCACCCATCCGACTCTTGGCGACCGACTCGGCCGCCGAGAAGGAGTCGGCGAGAACGACGCCCGCCACAGGATCGACCGCCTGGCTCGATCCTTGGCCTTAGAAGAAGAAGACGATGTCGGCCCGCCATGCTTTGGCCCCCGCATCCGCGACGAGCCCTTCCCCAAAGGGTTCTCGCTCCCCAGAGACACGCCCAAGTACAACGGCTCAGTGAAGCCGGAGGATTGGCTCATCGACTACTCCACAGCCGTCAGCATCGCCAACGGCAATCGGCGCGTCGCCGTGAAGTACGTCCCCTTGATGCTGCAAGGCACGGCGTGCACATGGCTCAACAGCCTCAAGCCCCACAGCATCAACAGCTGGCTGGACTTCACCGAAGTTTTCGTCCGCAACTTCACCAGCACCTACAAGCAGCCTCCCAAGCCTCGCCAGCTCTCCCTCTGCGTCCAAGGGCCCAACGAGTCGACCCGCGACTATCTCACGCGATGGGCCGAGCTCCGCAACTCCTGCGAGGGAGTGCACGAGGTCCAGGCCATCGAATACTTCACCGCCGGGTGCCGAGAGGGCACCCTCCTCAAGCACCGACTCCTCTGCGACGAGCCGGCTACCCTCGACGAGTTGCTGATCACCGCCGACAAGTATGCCACTGCCGACTCCTCCATGAAGACCGAGCTCCGAGTGGACGCCTCGGGAAAAGTAGTCGCTCCGGCTCCCAAGACGCCGGCTGGTGACCCTAACCGGCGCCCCTACCAGAACGACCACAAGCGCAAGGGCCCCATGCAGACTTTCTCCAGTCGGCAGGTGGCCACCATTGAAGACGAGCAGCCCGAAGAGCGGCCCGCTCCCAAGAAGAAGGGTGGCCGGCCGCCCTGGCAGCCGTCCTTCTCCTACGAACAAGCACTCGATGCTCCCTGCAAGTTCCACAGCGGCGCGAAGCCGTCCAACCATACGACACGGAAATGCCACTGGCTCACCCGCATCACCAAGGGCGAAGGGATGGTGCCGCCTCCGCCTCCCGGCCCGCCGCCTCCAGCTCCCCAGCAGCCGGCGGCCCGGCCGGCAGTCGGAGCCATCCAAGACGAGTTCCCCGAAGCGCACGACGCCTACGTCGTCTTCACGAGTCAAGTCGACGACAAGCGCAGCCGACGCCGGCAACACCAAGAAGTAAACGCTGTTGCCTCTAGCACCGCCGAGTTCATGCACTGGTCGGAAAAGCCCATCAGCTGGAGCCAGGCCAACCACCCAGAGGTGATGCCTTCGCCTGGCTCCTACGCTATGGTCTTGGACGTCACCCTTGCGACGGAGAGGCGAGCCGCCAGATTTTCCCGCGTCCTGATAGACGGCGGAAGCAGTATCAACATACTGTACCGCGACACCATGGACAAGCTGAACATCAAAGCAAAGCAGCTCATGCCGAGCCGCACCGTCTTCCATGGTATCGTACCCGGCCTATCTTGCTCTCCAATCGGCAAGATCAAAATGGATGTTCTCTTCGGAGACAAAGATCACTTTCGCCGGGAAGCAATATGGTTCGGGGTGGTGGATTTGGAGAGCCCCTATCATGCACTACTTGGCCGACCTGCTTTGGCCAAGTTCATGGCTGTGCCCCACTATGCCTACCTGAAGATGAAGATGCCGAGCTCGAAGGGGATCATCACGGTAGCCGGCGACTACAAGAAGTCCACCGAGTGTGCCATGGCCAGCAGCCGGCTGGCCGAGTCCCTCGTGGTGGCCGAAGAGAAGAAGATGTTGGAACGGGTTGTGGCCATGGCCGGCAAGCAACCGGCCTTGTCCCCCAACCCCAAGGACTGTGATGCGCAGGGCTCCTTCCAGCCTGCGAAAGAGACAAAGAAGATACCTCTGGACCCGGAGCACCCGGAGAGGTTCGCCGTGATTGGGGCGAACTTGGACAGTAAATAGGAAGGCGAGCTCGCCGACTTCCTCCGTGAGAATCGAGACATCTTTGCGTGGTCCCCAAAGGACATGCCGGGTGTTCCGAAGGATTTCGCCGAGCACAAATTACATGTCCGAGCTGATGCGAAGCCGGTCAAGCAACCCCTTCGCCGACTATCAGAAGAGAAGCGAAGAATCGTGGGAGAAGAGATAGCCCGGCTCCTTGCAGCCGGCTTCATCATGGAAGTGTTCTTTCCAGAATGGCTTGCCAATCCAGTTCTGGTTTTGAAGAAGAATAACAAGTGGCGCATGTGTATAGACTACACAAGTTTGAACAAGGCCTGCCCAAAGGATCCGTTTGCTTTGCCACGGATTGACCAAGTGATAGACTCCACAGCCGGATGCGAGCTGTTATGTTTTTTGGATGCATACTCAGGGTATCATCAGATCAAGTTGGACCCGACTGACCGCCTGAAGACTGCCTTCATCACACCCTTTGGAGCTTTCTGCTACCTGACAATGACATTCGGCTTGAGAAACGCCGGTGCCACTTTTCAGCGTTGCATGCAGAAATGTCTCTTGAAACAACTCGGCAGAAATGCCCACGTCTACGTAGACGACATTGTGGTGAAGACAGAGAAGCGCGGTACCCTGCTGGAAGACCTGAAGGAAACATTTGCCAACTTGCGCCGATTCCAGATCAAGCTCAACCCCGAGAAGTGCGTGTTCGGAGTGCCAGCCGGCCAGCTGCTAGGCTTTTTGGTCTCCGAACGCGGCATTGAGTGCAACCCTGTCAAGATCAAAGCCATCGAGAGGATGCAGATTCCCACCAAGCTGCGAGATGTGCAGAAGTTCACTGGCTGCTTAGCCTCCCTGAACCGTTTTATCAGCCGACTAGGAGAGAAGGCCCTCCCCCTATACCGACTCATGAAGAAGTCCACTCACTTTGAGTGGAATGATCAAGCCGACCAAGCCTTCCATGAGTTGAAGAAAATGTTGACCACTCCGCCTGTCCTGGCTGCGCCGACTGAGAAGGAGCCCATGCTCCTCTACATCGCCGCGACAAGCCGAGTCGTCAGCACTGTTGTTGTGGTCCAGCGCCGGGAGGAAGGCCGAGCCCAGCTAGTCCAGAGGCCGGTCTACTATCTCAGCGAAGTACTGTCCAGCTCAAAGCAAAACTACCCGCACTACCAGAAGATGTGCTATGGGGTGTACTTCGCTGCCAAGAAATTGAAGCCCTACTTCCAAGAGCACCCCATCACGGTCGTGTGCACTGCCCCGCTCGCCGAGATCATAGGCAGCCGGGATGCATCCGGCCGGGTGGCTAAATGGGCCATTGCCTTGGCGCCCTACACGATCTTCTACCAACCCCGCACCGCCATCAAGTCACAAGCATTGGCCGACTTCCTCGTCGACTGGGCCGAGACCCAGTACTTACCGCCGGCTCCCGACTCCACCCATTGGCGGATGCACTTTGACGGGTCCAAAATGCGCACCGGCTTGGGAGCCGGCATCGTCCTCACCTCTCCCAAAGGCGACAAGCTCAAGTACACGCTGCAGATCCACTTCCCCGCCTCCAACAACGTGGCCGAGTACGAGGCGCTCGTACATGGGCTCCGGCTAGCCAAAGAACTCGGCATACGCCGGATCCTGTGCTACGGCGACTCAGACTTGGTGGTCCAGCAATCATCTGGCGACTGGGACGCCAAGGACGCAAACATGGCAAGCTACCGTTTCCTCGTCCAGCAGATGAGCGGATACTTCGAAGGGTGCGAGTTCCTTCACGTGCCAAGGGCCGACAACGACCAAGCAGATGCCCTAGCACGGATCGGCTCCACCCGACAAGCCATACCGACTGGCGTCTCCCTCCAGCTCCTCCTCAAGCCGTCCATCAAGCCGTCTCCAGAGTCGGATTCCATATTCGTACCGCCTGCGCCAGAAACAGCCGTATCCGGCTCATGAAATCCCGCAGGCGGCACGGGGACTTTGACGACTGCCCCGGGGACTGACGTAGTCGCACCCGGCCCAGGGACTTCAGAACCCGGCCCGAGGACTGCAGCAGTCGGCCCGGGGACTACAACGACACAAGAAGCGATGGCCGACTCCAACGCAACACCCAACCGACCCACCCGAGTCATGGTGGCCACATTAACAGCAGAAGAAGTCACAGCTCCCTCATGGGCCCAGCCCATCCTCAAGTTCCTAGTCAGCAGAGAGCTGCCGGCTGACGAGATCGCAGCAAGACTAGTGCAACGACGAGCCACAGCATACACAATAATCAACAGGGAGCTTGTGAAGCGCAGCGTCACTAGAGTCTTCCAGCGTTGCGTCGAGCCAGAAAAAGGAGTGGCAATCCTCAAAGACATCCACCAAGGCGAATGCGGCCATCACGCCACCTCAAGATCCCTCGTGGCCAAGGCTTTCCGCCATGGGTTCTTCTGGCCGACTGCCTTGGAGGATGCTAAAGAAATAGTCAAGACCTGCAGAGGATGTCAAGTCTTCAGCTCCAAACAACACCTGCCGGCTTCTGCCCTCAAGACCATTCCCCTCACCTGGCCTTTTGCCGTCTGGGGACTGGACATGGTGGGCCCTTTCAAGACAGCCCGCGGCGGCTTGACACATCTACTCGTTGCTGTGGACAAGTTCACAAAGTGGATTGAAGCCAAGCCAATTAAGAAGCTGAACGGGCCGACTGCCGTGACATTCATCACCGACATCACTACTCGGTACGGCGTGCCGCACAGCATCATCACCGACAACGGCACGAACTTCGCCAAAGGCGCACTGGCACGTTTCTGCGCGACACAGGGCATCCGACTGGACTTAGCGTCCGTTGCCCACCCGCAGTCAAACGGCCAGGTCGAGCGAGCAAATGGACTTATCCTCTCCGGCATCAAGCCCCGACTGGTTGTACCACTGGAGCGATCGGCCGGCTGCTGGCTCGAAGAGCTGCCGGCTGTCCTCTGGAGTCTGCGCACTACACCCAACAAGTCAACCGGCTTCACTCCATTCTTCCTTGTGTACGGTGCCGAGGCTGTCATCCCAACAGACATCGAGTTCGACTCGCCTCGGATCACCATGTACACGGAGGAGGAAGCCAAAGAAGCAAGAGAAGACGGCGTCGACCTACTGGAAGAAGGCCGGCTGTTAGCCCTCAGCCGGTCCGCCATCTACCAGCAAGGCCTGCGCCGCTACTACAACCGCAAGGTCAAGCCAAGATCCTTCCAAGAGGGCGACCTTGTGCTCCGGCTGATCCAGCGAACAGCCGGCCAGCACAAGCTCTCGGCCCCTTGGGAAGGCCCCTTCGTCGTCAGCAAGGCACTCGGCAACGACTCCTACTACCTGATCGACGCGCAAAAGCCAAGAGCACGCAAGAGAGACGACTCCGGCAAGGAGTCGGAGCGACCATGGAACGCAAATCTCCTAAGACGATTTTACAGCTGAAAAGCAGTATGTATCACGCTACCCCCTTTTGTATTAAGTTACAAACCAACAGGCCCCCCGAACAGTACACGGGGACTGCCTTTTATTTATCTATGAATGATGAGTGTCATATCCATGAATGTATTATTACATTTTGAAATCTTGTCCGGCACCGGGTCCGACTAGTCGGCCCGGGGACTGGCCGCCTTGAGCTATATTCTAAGTCCTTCCCGAAGTCAGCAAAGTAGTGCACCGGCTCCCAAGTCCTCTCTTGTTGAAAGTCGCAGCTCAAAGAACTGACTGTCCGACTAGCAAGAGAGAAGACAGAAAGGACGCCCACACGAAAAACGGCTAAGGAACAACTAACCTATATAGCAAAAAGGCGGCCTCCATATATGCCTGCCGACTATCACAGCAGCCGGCTGGCCGGCTTCCTAAAAAACTTAGCTTAAGTCCGACAAAGCTAAAAGTACTCCCCCCTCCCCAATCGGCCAGGCACTCCCCGGCTACAGATTGCAGAGCAACTGTTTGACTAGGGAGGCGGCAACCAAGGGAGGGCGGCAAAGGAAAAAAGCAGTAGGACAAAAAGCGAAAGTACAAGGAAAAACCGATTGCATAACTTATATACATAAAGCCGCCTAAAGGCTGGCAACAGACTTGAGTTTCAATACACCCAGTGGGTGGAATTGTGCAGACTTAACCAAACATTGTTCAAAAGCAACAAGACAGGAAAACAAAAGAAAGAAGACTAAGGCGCGACTTGGAGGCCGAGCTGGTCGGTGAAGACAGCTCGCCGGCTGAAGGAGTGGCCGCCTAGTTGGTCCCGGCTTGACCGCCTCCCGCGGCAGGAGACGCACTCGCACGCGACGTAGTGCTGGAGGCGCGGTCAGGCTGGCCGGCTTCTCCACCAGCCGGCTCGGCGCCTTCACCCTCCTCCTCCTCCTCCTCCTCCTCGCCCTCGTCGCTGGAGTCGATCTCCTCCGCCGAGTCCTCGCCATGCGCCGGGTCCAGCCCGAACCAATCTTCCGGCTGGGCGACTCCATTGTCGTCCACCTCGGGGGCGAAGACGTTGGTGTCGGTGTAGTCGGCGATCGCCGAAGCCCGCCGAATGATGGCCGGCCGCGCCGGCTCCAGCTCCGTGTCGGCTTGCTGCCGCCAGGTCGACAGCTGGTCCAGGTTCAGGCCGGGATACCAGGCCTTGACGAACTCCAGCGCCCGCCTGGCGCCGGAGCGAGCCGCTGACGCCTTCCAAGCCTCGAAGCGGCCGACGGCCACCTCCAGCCAGTCGACGGTCCGACTGGGAGTGCGCGGGACCACTTGGCCGGGCCAGAGGGCGGCCAAGACCGCCGACCCGGCACGCTGAAGCCGGCGGAGCAGCCTGTGAGCCGGCTGGATGCGAGCCTGGATCGCCAGGAGCTGCTCCTCCAGCGAGCGGCCGGCGGTTGGCGAGATCTCGAAGCCGGCTTGCCTCTTCGCCTGGTGACGGGCTTCGACGGCCTGGTTGGCGGCAGTGGAATAGCCGGGGAAGTACTCTGCGCGAAGAAGAAAAGGAAAGAAAAACACCAAAATCAGAAAAACAAGTCAAATGGCAGATGGCAAGAAAGGACGAAGGGGTAGATGACCTACCGTCAACCAGGTCCTCAATCTGGCCATAGCCAGAGACCAGAGTCTGCTTGACCTCCGCCCAGCCGGCCGCCTCCGTCTCGAACTCGGCCTGGAGGGCGGCCTCGCGATCCTGCGCAGCCTTTAGCGCAGCCTTGTGGCCTTCCTCCTGGTCGGCCAGTTTCTTGACCAGGCGGTCGCGTTCCTGCACCAAGGCGGCGAGCTCCGCGTCCTTGGCACGAAGAGCAGTCTGGGACTCCCCCAGCTGTGCCCTCAGACTGGCGTTGGCCGCTGCAGAGATAGAAGAAAAAGAAGAGCAATAAGAAATCATCAAGGAAGATCCGAGCCGACTGCTCAGCAGTCGGCCCGAATCTCGGGGACTACACCCAGTGGGTGCGCTGACGCGCCCCCACATGAGAAAAAAGATCAAGTCACATACCTCGGCTTTCAGTGAGATCGGCGGTCTTCTGAGTCAGCTCCCAAGCCTGGGAGTTGAAGGCGGCCGCTCGGAGGTTGTGATAGTCCTGCAAGACGGACAGAAGACCAAAGTGAGAACAAAAGCAGCAAAAACAAAATCTCCAGGAAGTTCCAAGCCGCCTGCTCAGCAGCCGACTCGGAACTCGGGGACTACACCTAGTGGGTGCGCTGACGCGCCCCCATGAGAGAAATCAAGAACAAGATGAGAATACTAACCCGGATAGCTGCCCGCGTGGCGAGGAATTCGTCGGTGAACTGCCTCAGCGCCGCGGCTTGGCTTTGCAGCCGAGTCCGGACGTCTTGTGCAGCGACGTTCACCACGGCTGACCCTCCGCCCGGCGTCCACCCCGAGGTAGCGCTGGCCGCCTCCGCGTCTCGGGCCGACGAGCTGGAGCCCACGGCCGGCTGAGGCTCCGACGCAGCCTTCTGCGGTTCAGCCGCGGCCTTCCCCGCACGCCGGCTTGGCGGAACCCGGACCGCCACCTCAGCCCCCGCGGCCGGCTCGCCCCCCGCCGACTGTGCGGGCGCAGGCTCAGGCTGGCGGCCTTGGGTCGTCCTAGTCGGAGGAGTCGGCCCCGGCGCCTCCCCCAAGATGACGACGTCGTCGCCGCTTCCTCCCAGCCCCGGCTGGGAACCGCTGGCTCCCCCCGGCGAGGGATCCACGTCCCCGGGCGCCATGGTGCGCAGGGGGGTGACCATCAAGGCCTCCCCTGCCGCCGCTTCGGCCTCGGCCTCTGCCTGGGCCTTGGATGCGGCCTCGGCAAGCGCCTTCGCCGCCTCCTCCTCCCGAGCCACCTGGGCGGCGGCTGCCCTCCGTGCCTCCGCCTCCCGCGCTTCCTGCTCCTCCCGCGCCTCCCGCGCGTTCCTTTCCGTCGCCTCCAGGAGGGCGGCGCGGGGATCTACGCGGCGGGTGGTGCTCCCAGAGCCCCCTGGCGACTCGATGACGGAGCCGGCGTCCACCCGCTCAAGTGATAGCGGAGCCCTGACCATTGAAAAAGAAGACGAAGACTCAAGAACCATCAAAGGAAAGAAAGAAGGACAGTATGAAGAAAGAGAGAACTTACGCCGACACAGTCTGCGGCTGCTTCACCACTTTGCGGAAACGAGCCGCCTTCGCGGCCGCCTCTTCCCGCCTGGTGGCCACCGCCCCACCCCTGGGCTTCTTCGTCCGGCTACCGAACATGCCCTGGGTGGCGCGACGTTTCTGGCCTCTACCCCGAACAGGCTGCGCGCCGGAGGAGCCCGCGCCGCGTCCGGACGCCGGCTGGCGATGCGGGACGGCTTCGGCTTCGTCCTCGTCCGGCCAGTCCTCGAAGGTAGCGGTGAACCCGGAGCAGCCTGCTTCGCCGCCGGCTTGGCCGCCAGCCGGCTCGGCGGCGTCCTCCATATGGACCGCCCCCAGGTCGGGGTCCTCCTGGTCGTGCTCGGTCCGGTCGGGGACGAAGCGGCGCTCCACGTCCGCTCCGCCGGCCGGCCGAAGCAGAGGATTCTGTCAAAAAGAGCGAGCCGACTGAGTTAGAGTCGGCCCAAAGGAACTCGGCGACAAAGCTGAGAGAGAGAAAGAGAAAAAGAGAAGGGGAGCGTACCGTAGGCGGAGGATTGGCGCGGCTGTATGGCACCTTGCCGAATTGCCAGTCATCGGAAAGCTGGCAATTGGCGAGGTAGTTCACCATGTCGGCGGCGTCAGGCCGCGGCATCTCCTTGGTACACATCCGGCTCGGATCGAGCTGGCCGCTCATCTGACAGATCAGATGAGGCCGGCTCTGGAGCGGAAGGACCCGGCGCGTGACGAACGCGGCCAGGAGGTCGGGCCCCGTCAGGCCCTCCGACTGGACCATCACCCGCAGGCGGGCGATGGCGGCGTTTCCTCCCTGCGACAGCGTCACCACCCGGAAGGACCACTGGGGCAGCCTCCCCGCCGGCGGGCCGGCTACGTAAGCCGGCAGGTTGAGGTAGTCACCTCGGGGAGCGATGCTCCGCACGTAGAAGTATGACTTCTGCCACTTCTTCACCGATTGGATCAGCGTGATGACGGGGAAGGGGTTGTCGGCGCCTGATCTCCGTGACGCGATGAGGCGCCGGTCTGAGCTGGCACGCCCCTCACGCGCGTGCCCAGCTTCGACTGGAAGAACTCCCCCTAGAGTTCGAGGGTGGGGAGGACGCCAAGATAGCCCTCGCACAGGGTGACGAAGGCCGACAGCAGCACCACCGCGTTGGGGGTGAGGTGGTGCGGCTGGAGTTGATAGAAGTCCAACCAGGAGCGGAAGAAGGCGCTCACTGGCAGGCCGAAGCCGCGCAGGAAGTGCGAGCGGAAGACCACCCGCTCGCCCTCCCGCGACGCCGGCCTGACCTCCTTCTCCGGCGCGAGGCGGACCTCCACTTTGTCCGCGCTGGGCAGACGCCGGGTGTCGCGGAGGAAGTCGATGTGGTCGTTGTGAACGATGGAGCCATCCCAATCCCCGCCGAGCTGCTCTTCGTGGGGAGGCATAGCGGAAGCTAGCACGGCGGCGGAGGAGCGTGCGAAGGAAGAGCGCGGCGGTGAGGCGCTGTCACAAGAACGAGCAAGGCGAGAAGACGAAGGGGGTAGGAGGAGCGTGCGAGGGTCTGCCGCCCTCCACCTCCCCTACTTATAGCCTCACGCGGCCAAAGAGGCCGGACGTGGGGGGGGGGGAGACGTGGGATTAACTGCGCCCACTCTCCCCACGTCTTGCGTTTATTACGCGTAAGTGCGAGCCGAAACCGCCGCACGGAACATGCGGGCGTTTTCGGGATACAGAGGATCCGCGCCTGGGCCGGGGCGCGGACGTGGCGGCCCCCCTCCCTGCGGCGACGTCCCGTCACGCGCGTGGGCTAGCAGGCTTTCCGGCCACGTGGCACGCCACGGCCCGAGGCCGGCCCGCGGCCCGGTGCACGAGCCTGCGGGTTCCCGCCCCCCGACTCCAGAAGAATTCGACTAAAGGCGGCGCGCCGGCACCAAGGCCGGCTCCCAGCTGCCGGCTTGTCACGATAGGAAGCTGATCGAGCTTCTCGAACCCCACTCCACCTCGAAGCCCAATCAGCTTCGGGGACTACTGTCGGGGTAAATGACCACGGGTAGCCTAACCGACTACCCCTGGCTCATCAGAAAATTTATCGGGCCTTTGGGCCTTCAAGCACTCCAAGCATTTGGGCCGCCTTCCCCGGCCGGCTACCACTAAAGCCGACTCCCGGAAGGCGACCCAGCCGCACCGACTCCAAGAAGCCGGCCTAGAAGGATGCCGGCTCCTAGAAGCCGGCCAAGATCACAACCACTCCTACATAACGACGACTTGACGGGGCATGGCCACAGTGCGGCCCACGACCCCCTAAGCCCGAGGCGGGCATGGCTACAGGAGGCCGTACGGGGGGATGTCTCCCGTGCGGCCCGGCACTGTAGCCATGCCAGCTACGACGTCATCCACAACCCACTCCTGTATGGCCCAAGGACTGCGGGCCCCTTCAGCCAGAGAGAGGCGTGAAGGCGGCCCGGCTCTTCCTAGTCGGCCAAGAGCATAGCCGGCCTCCAGAAGCCGGCCATTCACTTCCTCGAAGCAGGAGCCCCATTAAGGAGACAAGACGAGGTGAGGCTACAGTGATAGCCCCCGAGGCGGCCCACTGTAGCCATGCTCACCTCGACAAAGCCCTCCTCATCAGAGGCGCGGCTACAGTAAGCAGCCGTCGACAAAACCCTAGGCGGTGGGACCGGCCTGTCGACCAAGTAGCCGGCAGCCGGCGGGACCCAGCAGCCGGCGGAGAAGCCGGCGAGCGTAGACACTGACGGCAGGGACCAGATCCGAGTCGGATTACCATTGTACCCCCGGGGGGTAGGCCTATATAAACCCCCCGGAGCACCCATGCAAAGGGTTCGCACCTCAGCAGAGTTCGCTTCTAAGCATAGCACTCACACACACCATAGATAGAGAGAAGCACGAGCTAGCCTTGTTCTTCTTCTCCCTTGAACCCAACAGCTCTAGGAGCGATTGTAGCTACCCTTTATCGATCCAGTGATCATGCAGAGACCCCGTAGAGCAGGACTAGGGGTGTTATCTCCTCGGAGAGCCCCGAACCTGGGTAAGATTCGCCGGCGTGCATGTCTTCGCCTCATCCCGTTTCCAGGCACCGGCGACGTTTTATTGGCTCCCACAATGATAAGCCATCCCTTGGCATATGTCGCACCAACCACCCGACATTTGGCGCCCACCGTGGGGCCAGGTGCACCGTCGTCCGGAGACCTGTTCTGGACGGGAACCCTCTTCCTCCCCCGCGAGCGCAGCCAGCCTGCTGCGCCCGATGGCGTTTGCCTCGACGCGCTGCAACGCGTCGACGACGCCTGCGCAGCGAGCCGCCTCGCCGATCTGCTCGGCGAGACTCGCATCTCCGACGAGCCTGCGTCCGACGCAGGCACCGACTACCCCGAGAGCCGCCTCGTCAGCCTCCTCGACCAACTTCACGTCTCCAGCGAGCCTGCTGCGGACATGGAGTCGGTCGGCTCCACCGACCTGATGCTCATCGACTCCGACACCGCGTCGATCGACGCCTACCCCTCCGACATGGTGGTCTTCGACGACCCCCTCCCTCGAGCTGACAGCGGCAGCAGCGCCGTCACCGAAGTGCTGGTCATCAGCCACGTCTCCAACTCGGGCGAGAATGCCCACGGTGCTCAGCAAGCCGCGATGCACGACCTCTCCGTCCCCCTCCCGGCCGACGCCGACGCCGAGACCCTGGAGGCACGCCGCCTTGCCCTCATCGCGGAGAGCAAGAAGATAGCCTCGATGAGACGCCTCACCGAGGCCCACCAGCGCGAAGTCGACTGCGCCGCCTTCGGGACACCGCCGCCTAGCGGCCCGAGCCGAGCCGGCGTCTTCCAGAAGCGCGGCGCAGCCGTTGCCAGCATGCTGGGCGCAGATCCCCCGTCTACGCCACCCCGCTCGAGAATCTGCGAGCCGCTCAGGCGGCTGCAGAGGAGCTCAATGGGCTGGGAGCCGATGAGCTTCCTTACATGACAAGACGGATCCAGCAGCTGATCGACGCGGCTGCAGAACGGCACGAAGCCGGCGCCCGAACTGATAGCCATCCCCCGCGCCGACTGCAAGCGGCGCGCACCAGAAGAAAGACAAGGAGCCGGCTGCCAGCCGCAGCCGGACTCGCATCACTATCGAGCGCGACACGGATGGCCGCCCTTGGGCGGTTGAACACCAAGGAAACCTGCCTCCTCCCCCGCCTCGAAGAGAAAGACGCCTCACTCCACCGCCTGTCACCCATCCGACTCTTGGCGACCGACTCGGCCGCCGAGAAGGAGTCGGCGAGAACGACGCCCGCCACAGGATCGACCGCCTGGCTCGATCCTTGGCCTTAGAAGAAGAAGACGATGTCGGCCCGCCATGCTTTGGCCCCCGCATCCGCGACGAGTCCTTCCCCAAAGGGTTCTCGCTCCCCAGAGACACGCCCAAGTACAACGGCTCGGTGAAGCCGGAGGATTGGCTCATCGACTACTCCACAGCCGTCAGCATCGCCAACGGCAATCGGCGCGTCGCCGTGAAGTACGTCCCCTTGATGCTGCAAGGCACGGCGCGCACATGGCTCAACAGCCTCAAGCCCCACAGCATCAACAGCTGGCTGGACTTCACCGAAGTTTTCGTCCGCAACTTCACCAGCACCTACAAGCGGCCTCCCAAGCCTCGCCAGCTCTCCCTCTGCGTCCAAGGGCCCAACGAGTCGACCCGCGACTATCTCACGCGATGGGCCGAGCTCCGCAACTCCTGCGAGGGAGTGCACGAGGTCCAGGCCATCGAATACTTCACCGCCGGGTGCCGAGAGGGCACCCTCCTCAAGCACCGACTCCTCTGCGACGAGCCGGCTACCCTCGACGAGTTGCTGATCACCGCCGACAAGTATGCCACTGCCGACTCCTCCATGAAGACCGAGCTCCGAGTGGACGCCTCGGGAAAAGTAGTCGCTCCGGCTCCCAAGACGCCGGCTGGTGACCCTAACCGGCGCCCCTACCAGAACGACCACAAGCGCAAGGGCCCCATGCCGACTTCCTCCAGTCGGCAGGTGGCCACCATTGAAGACGAGCAGCCCGAAGAGCGGCCCGCTCCCAAGAAGAAGGGTGGCCGGCCGCCCTGGCAGCCGTCCTTCTCCTACGAACAAGCACTCGATGCTCCCTGCAAGTTCCACAGCGGCGCGAAGCCGTCCAACCATACGACACGGAAATGCCACTGGCTCACCCGCATCACCAAGGGCGAAGGGATGGTGCCGCCTCCGCCTCCCGGCCCGCCGCCTCCAGCTCCCCAGCAGCCGGCGGCCCGGCCGGCAGTCGGCGCCATCCAAGATGAGTTCCCCGAAGCGCACGACGCCTACGTCGTCTTCACGAGTCAAGTCGACGACAAGCGCAGCCGACGCCGGCAACACCAAGAAGTAAACGCTGTCGCCTCTAGCACCGCCGAGTTCATGCACTGGTCGGAAAAGCCCATCAGCTGGAGCCAGGCCGACCACCCAGAGGTGATGCCTTCGCCTGGCTCCTACGCTATGGTCTTGGACGTCACCCTTGCGACGGAGAGGCGAGCCGCCAGATTTTCCCGTGTCCTGATAGACGGCGGAAGCAGTATCAACATACTGTACCGCGACACCATGGACAAGCTGAACATCAAAGCAAAGTAGCTCATGCCGAGCCGCACCGTCTTCCATGGTATCGTACCCGGCCTATCTTGCTCTCCAATCGGCAAGATCAAAATGGATGTTCTCTTCGGAGACAAAGATCACTTTCGCCGGGAAGCAATATGGTTCGAGGTGGTGGATTTGGAGAGCCCCTATCATGCACTACTTGGCCGACCTGCTTTGGCCAAGTTCATGGCTGTGCCCCACTATGCCTACCTGAAGATGAAGATGCCGAGCTCGAAGGGGATCATCAAGGTAGCCGGCGACTACAAGAAGTCCACCAAGTGTGCCATGGCCAGCAGCCGGCTGGCCGAGTCCCTCGTGGTGGCCGAAGAGAAGAAGATGTTGGAATGGGTTGTGGCCATGGCCGGCAAGCAACCGGCCTTGTCCCCCAACCCCAAGGACTGTGATGCGCAGGGCTCCTTCCAGCCTGCGAAAGAGACGAAGAAGATACCTCTGGACCCGGAGCACCCGGAGAGGTTCGCCGTGATTGGGGCGAACTTGGACAGTAAATAGGAAGGCGAGCTCGCCGACTTCCTCCGTGAGAATCGAGACATCTTTGCATGGTCCCCAAAGGACATGCCGGGTGTTCCGAAGGATTTCGCCGAGCACAAATTACATGTCCGAGCTGATGCGAAGCCGGTCAAGCAACCCTTTCGCCGACTATCAGAAGAGAAGCGAAGAATCGTGGGAGAAGAGATAGCCCGGCTCCTTGCAGCCGGCTTCATCATGGAAGTGTTCTTTCCAGAATGGCTTGCCAATCCAGTTCTGGTTTTGAAGAAGAATAACAAGTGGCGCATGTGTATAGACTACACAAGTTTGAACAAGGCCTGCCCAAAGGATCTGTTTGCTTTGCCACGGATTGACCAAGTGATAGACTCCACAGCCGGATGCGAGCTGTTATGTTTTTTGGATGCATACTCAGGGTATCATCAGATCAAGTTGGACCCGGCTGACCGCCTGAAGACTGCCTTCATCACACCCTTTGGAGCTTTCTGCTACCTGACAATGACATTCGGCTTGAGAAACGCCGGTGCCACTTTTCAGCGTTGCATGCAGAAATGTCTCTTGAAACAACTCGGCAGAAATGCCCACGTCTACGTAGACGACATTGTGGTGAAGACAGAGAAGCGCGGTACCCTGCTGGAAGACCTGAAGGAAACATTTGCCAACTTGCGCCGATTCCAGATCAAGCTCAACCCCGAGAAGTGCGTGTTCGGAGTGCCAGCCGGCCAGCTGCTAGGCTTTTTGGTCTCCGAACGCGGCATTGAGTGCAACCCTGTCAAGATCAAAGCCATCGAGAGGATGCAGATTCCCACCAAGCTGCGAGATGTGCAGAAGTTCACTGGCTGCTTAGCCTCCCTGAACCGTTTTATCAGCCGACTAGGAGAGAAGGCCCTCCCCCTATACCGACTCATGAAGAAGTCCACTCACTTTGAGTGGAATGATCAAGCCGACCAAGCCTTCCATGAGTTGAAGAAAATGTTGACCACTCCGCCTGTCCTGGCTGCGCCGACTGAGAAGGAGCCCATGCTCCTCTACATCGCCGCGACAAGCCGAGTCGTCAGCACTGTTGTTGTGGTCCAGCACCGGGAGGAAGGCCGAGCCCAGCTGGTCCAGAGGCCGGTCTACTATCTCAGCGAAGTACTGTCCAGCTCAAAGCAAAACTACCCGCACTACCAGAAGATGTGCTATGGGGTGTACTTCGCTGCCAAGAAATTGAAGCCCTACTTCCAAGAGCACCCCATCACGGTCGTGTGCACTGCCCCGCTCGCCGAGATCATAGGCAGCCGGGATGCATCCGGCCGGGTGGCTAAATGGGCCATTGCCTTGGCGCCCTACACGATCTTCTACCAACCCCGCACCGCCATCAAGTCGCAAGCATTGGCCGACTTCCTCGTCGACTGGGCCGAGACCCAGTACTTACCGCCGGCTCCCGACTCCACCCATTGGCGGATGCACTTTGACGGGTCCAAAATGCGCACCGGCTTGGGAGCCGGCATCGTCCTCACCTCTCCCAAAGGCGACAAGCTCAAGTACACGCTGCAGATCCACTTCGCCGCCTCCAACAACGTGGCCGAGTACGAGGCGCTCGTACATGGGCTCCGGCTAGCCAAAGAACTCGGCATACGCCGGATCCTGTGCTACGGCGACTCAGACTTGGTGGTCCAGCAATCATCTGGCGACTGGGATGCCAAGGACGCAAACATGGCAAGCTACCGTTTCCTCGTCCAGCAGATGAGCGGATACTTCGAAGGGTGCGAGTTCCTTCACGTGCCAAGGGCCGACAACGACCAAGCAGATGCCCTAGCACGGATCGGCTCCACCCGACAAGCCATACCGACTGGCGTCTCCCTCCAGCTCCTCCTCAAGCCGTCCATCAAGCCGTCTCCAGAGTCGGATTCCATATTCGTACCGCCTGCGCCAGAAACAGCCGGATCCGGCTCATGAAATCCCGCAGGCGGCACGGGGACTTTGACGACTGCCCCGGGGACTGACGTAGTCGCACCCGGCCCAGGGACTTCAGAACCCGGCCCGAGGACTGCAGCAGTCGGCCCGGGGACTACAACGACACAAGAAGCGATGGCCGACTCCAACGCAACACCCAACCGACCCACCCGAGTCATGGTGGCCACATTAACAGCAGAAGAAGTCACAGCTCCCTCATGGGCCCAGCCCATCCTCAAGTTCCTAGTCAGCAGAGAGCTGCCGGCTGACGAGATCGCAGCAAGACTAGTGCAACGACGAGCCACAGCATACACAATAATCAACAGGGAGCTTGTGAAGCGCAGCGTCACTAGAGTCTTCCAGCGTTGCGTCGAGCCAGAAAAAGGAGTGGCAATCCTCAAAGACATCCACCAAGGCGAATGCGGCCATCACGCCGCCTCAAGATCCCTCGTGGCCAAGGCTTTCCGCCATGGGTTCTTCTGGCCGACTGCCTTGGAGGATGCTAAAGAAATAGTCAAGACCTGCAGAGGATGTCAAGTCTTCAGCTCCAAACAACACCTGCCGGCTTCTGCCCTCAAGACCATTCCCCTCACCTGGCCTTTTGCCGTCTGGGGACTGGACATGGTGGGCCCTTTCAAGACAGCCCGCGGCGGCTTGACACATCTACTCGTTGCTGTGGACAAGTTCACAAAGTGGATTGAAGCCAAGCCAATTAAGAAGTTGAACGGGCCGACTGCCGTGACATTCATCACCGACATCACTACTCGGTACGGCGTGCCGCACAGCATCATCACCGACAACGGCACGAACTTCGCCAAAGGCGCACTGGCACGTTTCTGCGCGACACAGGGCATCCGACTGGACTTAGCGTCCGTTGCCCACCCGCAGTCAAACGGCCAGGTCGAGCGAGCAAATGGACTTATCCTCTCCGGCATCAAGCCCCGACTGGTTGTACCACTAGAGCGATCGGCCGGCTGCTGGCTCGAAGAGCTGCCGGCTGTCCTCTGGAGTCTGCGCACTACACCCAACAAGTCAACCGGCTTCACTCCATTCTTCCTTGTGTACGGTGCCGAGGCTGTCATCCCAACAGACATCGAGTTCGACTCGCCTCGGATCACCATGTACACGGAGGAGGAAGCCAAAGAAGCAAGAGAAGACGGCGTCGACCTACTGGAAGAAGGCCGGCTGTTAGCCCTCAGCCGGTCCGCCATCTACCAGCAAGGCCTGCGCCGCTACTACAACCGCAAGGTCAAGCCAAGATCCTTCCAAGAGGGCGACCTTGTGCTCCGGCTGATCCAGCGAACAGCCGGCCAGCACAAGCTCTCGGCCCCTTGGGAAGGCCCCTTCGTCGTCAGCAAGGCACTCGGCAACGACTCCTACTACCTGATCGACGCGCAAAAGCCAAGAGCACGCAAGAGAGACGACTCCGGCAAGGAGTCGGAGCGACCATGGAACGCAAATCTCCTAAGACGATTTTACAGCTGAAAAGCAGTATGTATCACGCTACCCCCTTTTGTATTAAGTTACAAACCAACAGGCCCCCCGAACAGTACTCGGGGACTGCCTTTTATTTATCTATGAATGATGAGTGTCATATCCATGAATGTATTATTACATTTTGAAATCTTGTCCGGCACCGGGTCCGACTAGTCGGCCCGGGGACTGGCCGCCTTGAGCTGTATTCTAAGTCCTTCCCGAAGTCAGCAAAGTAGTGCACCGGCTCCCAAGTCCTCTCTTGTTGAAAGTCGCAGCTCAAAGAACTGACTGTCCGACTAGCAAGAGAGAAGACAAAAAGGACGCCCACACGAAAAACGGCTAAGGAACAACTAACCTATATAGCAAAAAGGCGGCCTCCATATATGCCTGCCGACTGTCACAGCAGCCGGCTGGCCGGCTTCCTAAAAAACTTAGCTTAAGTCCGACAGAGCTAAAAGTACTCCCCCCTCCCAAATCGGCCAGGCACTCCCCGGCTACAGATTGCAGAGCAACTGTTTGACTAGGGAGGCGGCAACCAAGGGAGGGCGGCAAAGGAAAAAAGCAGTAGGACAAAAAGCAAAAGTACAAGGAAAAACCGATTGCATAACTTATATACATAAAGCCGCCTAAAGGCTGGCAACAGACTTGAGTTTCAATACACCCAGTGGGTGGAATTGTGCAGACTTAACCAAACATTGTTCAAAAGCAACAAGACAGGAAAACAAAAGAAAGAAGACTAAGGCGCGACTTGGAGGCCGAGCTGGTCGGTGAAGACAGCTCGCCGGCTGAAGGAGTGGCCGCCTAGTTGGTCCCGGCTTGACCGCCTCCCGCGGCAGGAGACGCACTCGCACGCGACGTAGTGCTGGAGGCGCGGTCAGGCTGGCCGGCTTCTCCACCAGCCGGCTCGGCGCCTTCACCCTCCTCCTCCTCCTCCTCGCCCTCGTTGCTGGAGTCGATCTCCTCCGCCGAGTCCTCGCCATGCGCCGGGTCCAGCCCGAACCAATCTTCCGGCTGGGCGACTCCATTGTCGTCCACCTCGGGGGCGAAGACGTTGGTGTCGGTGTAGTCGGCGATCGCCGAAGCCCGCCGAATGATGGCCGGCCGCGCCGGCTCCAGCTCCGTGTCGGCTTGCTGCCGCCAGGTCGACAGCTGGTCCAGGTTCAGGCCGGCATACCAGGCCTTGACGAACTCCAGCGCCCGCCTGGCGCCGGAGCGAGCCGCTGACGCCTTCCAAGCCTCGAAGCGGCCGACGGCCACCTCCAGCCAGTCGACGGTCCGACTGGGAGTGCGCGGGACCACTTGGCCGGGCCAGAGGGCGGCCAAGACCGCCGACCCGGCACGCTGAAGCCGGCGGAGCAGCCTGTGAGCCGGCTGGATGCGAGCCTGGATCGCCAGGAGCTGCTCCTCCAGCGAGCGGCCGGCGGTTGGCGAGATCTCGAAGCCGGCTTGCCTCTTCGCCTGGCGACGGGCTTCGACGGCCTGGTTGGCGGCATTGGAATAGCCGGGGAAGTACTCTGCGCGAAGAAGAAAAGGAAAGAAAAACACCAAAATCAGAAAAACAAGTCAAATGGCAGATGGCAAGAAAGGACGAAGGGGTAGATGACCTACCGTCAACCAGGTCCTCAATCTGGCCATAGCCAGAGACCAGAGTCTGCTTGACCTCCGCCCAGCCGGCCGCCTCCATCTCGAACTCGGCCTGGAGGGCGGCCTCGCGATCCTGCGCAGCCTTTAGCGCAGCCTTGTGGCCTTCCTCCTGGTCGGCCAGTTTCTTGACCAGGCGGTCGCGTTCCTGCACCAAGGCGGCGAGCTCCGCGTCCTTGGCACGAAGAGCAGTCTGGGACTCCCCCAGCTGTGCCCTCAGACTGGCGTTGGCCGCTGCAGAGATAGAAGAAAAAGAAGAGCAATAAGAAATCATCAAGGAAGATCCGAGCCGACTGCTCAGCAGTCGGCCCGAATCTCGGGGACTACACCCAGTGGGTGCGCTGACGCGCCCCCACATGAGAAAAAAGATCAAGTCACATACCTCGGCTTTCAGTGAGATCGGCGGTCTTCTGAGTCAGCTCCCAAGCCTGGGAGTTGAAGGCGGCCGCTCGGAGGTTGTGATAGTCCTGCAAGACGGACAGAAGACCAAAGTGAGAACAAAAGCAGCAAAAACAAAATCTCCAGGAAGTTCCAAGCCGCCTGCTCAGCAGCCGACTCGGAACTCGGGGACTACACCTAGTGGGTGCGCTGACGCGCCCCCATGAGAGAAATCAAGAACAAGATGAGAATACTAACCCGGATAGCTGCCCGCGTGGCGAGGAATTCGTCGGTGAACTGCCTCAGCGCCGCGGCTTGGCTTTGCAGCCGAGTCCGGACGTCTTGTGCAGCGACGTTCACCACGGCTGACCCTCCGCCCGGCGTCCACCCCGAGGTAGCGCTGGCCGCCTCCGCGTCTCGGGCCGACGAGCTGGAGCCCACGGCCGGCTGAGGCTCCGACGCAGCCTTCTGCGGTTCAGCCGCGGCCTTCCCCGCACGCCGGCTTGGCGGAACCCGGACCGCCACCTCAGCCCCCGCGGCCGGCTCGCCCCCCGCCGACTGTGCGGGCGCAGGCTCAGGCTGGCGGCCTTGGGTCGTCCTAGTCGGAGGAGTCGGCCCCGGCGCCTCCCCCAAGATGATGACGTCGTCGCCGCTTCCTCCCAGCCCCGGCTGGGAACCGCTGGCTCCCCCCGGCGAGGGATCCACGTCCCCGGGCGCCATGGTGCGCAGGGGGGTGACCATCAAGGCCTCCCCTGCCGCCGCTTCGGCCTCGGCCTCTGCCTGGGCCTTGGATGCGGCCTCGGCAAGCGCCTTCGCCGCCTCCTCCTCCCGAGCCACCTGGGCGGCGGCTGCCCTCCGTGCCTCCGCCTCCCGCGCTTCCTGCTCCTCCCGCGCCTCCCGCGCGTTCCTTTCCGTCGCCTCCAGGAGGGCGGCGCGGGGATCTACGCGGCGGGTGGTGCTCCCAGAGCCCCCTGGCAACTCGATGACGGAGCCGGCGTCCACCCGCTCAAGTGATAGCGGAGCCCTGACCATTGAAAAAGAAGACGAAGACTCAAGAACCATCAAAGGAAAGAAAGAAGGACAGTATGAAGAAAGAGAGAACTTACGCCGACACAGTCTGTGGCTGCTTCACCACTTTGCGGAAACGAGCCGCCTTCGCGGCCGCCTCTTCCCGCCTGGTGGCCACCGCCCCACCCCTGGGCTTCTTCGTCCGGCTACCGAACATGCCCTGGGTGGCGCGACGTTTCTGGCCTCTACCCCGAACAGGCTGCGCGCCGGAGGAGCCCGCGCCGCGTCCGGACGCCGGCTGGCGATGCGGGACGGCTTCGGCTTCGTCCTCGTCCGGCCAGTCCTCGAAGGTAGCGGTGAACCCGGAGCAGCCTGCTTCGCCGCCGGCTTGGCCGCCAGCCGGCTCGGCGGCGTCCTCCATATGGACCGCCCCCAGGTCGGGGTCCTCCTGGTCGTGCTCGGTCCGGTCGGGGACGAAGCGGCGCTCCACGTCCGCTCCACCGGCCGGCCGAAGCAGAGGATTCTGTCAAAAAGAGCGAGCCGACTGAGTTAGAGTCGGCCCAAAGGAACTCGGCAGACGCCGGGTGTCGCGGAGGAAGTCGATGTGGTCGTTGTGAACGATGGAGCCATCCCAATCCCCGCCGAGCTGCTCTTCGTGGGGAGGCATAGCGGAAGCTAGCACGGCGGCGGAGGAGCGTGCGAAGGAAGAGCGCGGCGGTGAGGCGCTGTCGCAAGAACGAGCAAGGCGAGAAGACGAAGGGGGTAGGAGGAGCGTGCGAGGGTCTGCCGCCCTCCACCTCCCCTACTTATAGCCTCACGCGGCCAAAGAGGCCGGACGTGGGGGGGGGGAGACGTGGGATTAACTGCGCCCACTCTCCCCACGTCTCGCGTTTATTACGCGTAAGTGCGAGCCGAAACCGCCGCACGGAACATGCGGGCGTTTTCGGGATACAGAGGATCCGCGACTGGGCTGGGGCGCGGACGTGGCGGCCCCCCTCCCTGCGGCGACGTCCCGTCACGCGCGTGGGCTAGCAGGCTTTCCGGCCACGTGGCACGCCACGGCCCGAGGCCGGCCCGCGGCCCGGTGCACGAGCCTGCGGGTTCCCGCCCCCCGACTCCAGAAGAATTCGACTAAAGGCGGCGCGCCGGCACCAAGGCCGGCTCCCAGCTGCCGGCTTGTCACGATAGGAAGCTAATCGAGCTTCTCGAACCCCACTCCACCTCGAAGCCCAATCAGCTTCGGGGACTACTGTCGGGGTAAATGACCACGGGTAGCCTAACCGACTACCCCTGGCTCATCAGAAAATTTATCGGGCCTTTGGGCCTTCAAGCACTCCAAGCATTTGGGCCGCCTTCCCCGGCCGGCTACCACTAAAGCCGACTCCCGGAAGGCGACCCAGCCGCACCGACTCCAAGAAGCCGGCCTAGAAGGATGCCGGCTCCTAGAAGCCGGCCAAGATCACAACCACTCCTACATAACGACGACTTGACGGGGCATGGCCACAGTGCGGCCCACGACCCCCTAAGCCCGAGGCGGGCATGGCTACAGGAGGCCGTACGGGGGGATGTCTCCCGTGCGGCCCGGCACTGTAGCCATGCCAGCTACGACGTCATCCACAACCCACTCCTGTATGGCCCAAGGACTGCGGGCCCCTTCAGCCAGAGAGAGGCGTGAAGGCGGCCCGGCTCTTCCTAGTCGGCCAAGAGCATAGCCGGCCTCCAGAAGCCGGCCATTCACTTCCTCGAAGCAGGAGCCCCATTAAGGAGACAAGACGAGGTGAGGCTACAGTGATAGCCCCCGAGGCGGCCCACTGTAGCCATGCTCACCTCGACAAAGCCCTCCTCATCAGAGGCGCGGCTACAGTAAGCAGCCGTCGACAAAACCCTAGGCGGTGGGACCGGCCTGTCGACCAAGTAGCCGGCAGCCGGCGGGACCCAGCAGCCGGCGGAGAAGCCGGCGAGCGTAGACACTGACGGCAGGGACCAGATCCGAGTCGGATTACCATTGTACCCCCGGGGGGTAGGCCTATATAAACCCCCCGGAGCACCCATGCAAAGGGTTCGCACCTCAGCAGAGTTCGCTTCTAAGCATAGCACTCACACACACCATAGATAGAGAGAAGCACGAGCTAGCCTTGTTCTTCTTCTCCCTTGAACCCAACAGCTCTAGGAGCGATTGTAGCTACCCTTTATCGATCCAGTGATCATGCAGAGACCCCGTAGAGCAGGACTAGGGGTGTTATCTCCTCGGAGAGCCCCGAACCTGGGTAAGATTCGCCGGCGTGCATGTCTTCGCCTCATCCCGTTTCCAGGCACCGGCGACGTTTTATTGGCTCCCACAATGATAAGCCATCCCTTGGCATATGTCGCACCAACCACCCGACAGTCCTCACCTCCTCCCCGAGCCCCACTGCCGTGACCCTACACCCACGGTGAGGCCACGGCCTCGTCCTCCTCTCTCCCTCGCCCCCGCGCTCGCCGTGGCCCTCGCGCCCGTTGGCCGCGCCGGAGCTCGCCCTGGTCACGCCCCGACCGCATCGCCCGCGCGCCCCCCGACCGCGCGCCCGCGTCGGCCACGCCCCGCCTGCCCCCCTCGTCGTCGCGCTAACCTCGCCGTCGCGTGCAGGCCCATGGCCTCGACCGCGCCCCCCCTCGCTGCTTCTTCCCCCACGCCCGACCGCAGAGACGCGCGCCCGCACGGCCATCGCCGTCGTTTGCCTCACCTCCGCCGATCTCCGCCCCGTCGCCACGGTGGCCTCGCCCCTCTGCACCACCTCCGGCGGCTGGCCCCGCACCACCGCGGCCTCGCCCCGCTCCGGCCATGGCCGGCGCCGTGCCCCGCCGTGGCCGCCAGCGCCCACGCCCGCGTCCCCCTGGGCGTGCGCCCGAATGGGGCGCGCCTGTAACCCGCACCCGCATCGCCCCCTCTGGGCCACTGCCAGGTGGGCCTCGCCCCACCTGAGCCACTGCCCACTGGGCCCGAACCCCGTGGGCCTATGACAAACGGGGCCCAGCCCCAGAACGAATAAAAAATATATAATAAAAATAATAATAAATAAAATGATAAAATAATAATAATAAATAAATAAATAAATAAAATAAATAAATAAAATAATAATAATAAAACAAATAATAAAAATAAATTTAATTAATTAATTAATTAATTAAGTTAATTAATCCTGTTTAAATTAATCTAATTAGATAATTAATTTAATTAAACAGTAATTATTCAGCTAAACCCTAATTAACCTAAAACAGAAAATGACAGGTGGGTCCCACTGGACCCACATGTCAGTTTGACTTAGTCAACCCCTGTTGACTGCTGATGTCAGCATGACATCATGCTGATGTCATAAATACAAATTTCGAATTAAATTAAATAATTAATTAAATTCCAGAAATTAATAAAATCTTTAGAAAATCATATCTTTTAATCCGTAACTCGGATTAAAATACTTTCAACATGAAAGTTGCTCAGAACGACGAGACGAATTCGAATACGCAGTCCATTCATCCACCACACCTCCCTAACCTATCGAACTAGCAACTTTCCCCTCCGGTCCGTCTGTCCGAAAACATGAAACATCGGGAATACTTCCCGGATGTTCCCCCCTTCGCCGGTACCACCTACTGTCGCGTTAGGACACACCTAGCACCGCTCATTGTCATGTCACGCATCGTCATGCTTATGTTTGCATTGTATTTACTGTTTCTTCCCCCTCTTCTCTCCGGTAGACTACGAGACCGACACTGCTGCTGCCCAGTTCGACTATGGAGTTGACGACCCCTCCTACTTGCCAGAGCAACCAGGCAAGCCCCCCCCTTGATCACCAGATATCGCCTATTCTTCTCTATACTGCTTGCATTAGAGTAGTGTAGCATGTTACTGCTTTTCGATATCCTATCCTGATGCATAGCCTATCCTTGCTACTACTGTTGTTACCTTTACCTGCAATCCTACATGCTTAGTATAGGATGCTAGTTTTCCATTAGTGGCCCTACATTCTTGTCTGTCTGCTGTGCTATACTATCGGGCCGTGATCACCTGGGCGGTGATCATGGGTATATACTTATATACTATATACATGACACAGGTGATGACTAAAGTCGGGTCGGCTCGTAGGAGTACCCGCGAGTGGATCTTTGTGGCGGAGCGACAGGGCAGGTTGAGACCGCCTAGGTGAGAGGTGGGCCTGGCCCTGGTCGGCGTTCGCGGTTACTTAACACGCTTAACGAGATCTTGGTATTTGATCTGAGTCTGACCATTTGGTCTATACGCACTAACCATCTACGTGGGAGTAGTTATGGGTATCCCGACGTCGTGGTATCAGCCGAAGCTCTTTTGACGTCAGCAACTGAGTGGCGCGCGCCGCATTGGACCGTAAGCTCGCGCTTGTATTAAGGGGGCTAGGTCTGCTTCCGGCCGCGTACGCAACGTGCAGGTGTGCATAGGGCGATGGGCCCAGACCCCTACGCGCATAGGTTTACACCGGCGTGCTGACCTCTCTGTTGAGCCTAGGTGGGGCTACGACGTGTTGATCTTACGAGGCCGGGCATGACCCAGAAAAGTGTGTCCGGCCAAATGGGATCGAGCGTGTTGGGTTATGTGGTGCACCCCTGCAGGGAAGTTTATCTATTCGAATAGCCGTGTCCCTCGGTAAAAGGACGACCCGGAGTTGTACCTTGACCTTATGACAACTAGAACTGGATACTGAATAAAATACACCCTTCCAAGTGCCAGATACAACCCGGTGATCGCTCTCTAACAGGGCGACGAGGAGGGGATCGCCGGGTAGGATTATGCTATGCGATGCTACTTGGAGGACTTCAATCTACTCTCTTCTACCTGCTGCAAGATGGAGATGACCAGAAGCATAGTCTTCGACAGGACTCGCTATCCCCCTTTTATTCTGGCATTCTGCAGTTCAGTCCACTGATATGCCCCTTTACACATATACCCATGCATATGTAGTATAGCTCCTTGCTTGCGAGTACTTTGGACGAGTACTCACGGTTGCTTCTCTCCCTCTTTTCCCCCTTTCCTTTCTATCTGGTTGTCGCAACCAGATGTTGGAGTCCAGGAGCCAGACGCCACCATCGACGACGACACCTACGACGCTGGAGGGGCCTACTACTACGTGCAGGCCGCTGACGACGACCAGGAGTAGTTAGGAGGATCCTAGGCAGGAGGCCTGCGCCTCGTTTGATCTGTATCCCAGTTTGTGTTAGCCTTCTTAAGGCAAACTTGTTTAACTTATGTCTGTACTCAGGTATTGTTGCTTCCGCTGACTCGTCTGTGATCGAGCACTTGTATTCGAGCCCTCGAGGCCCCTGGCTTGTATTATGATGCTTGTATGACTTATTTATGTTGTAGAGTTGTGTTGTGATATCTTCCCGTGAGTCCCTGACCTTGATCGTACACATTTGCGTGCATGATTAGTGTACGGTCAAAACGGGGGCGTCACAAGTTGGTATCAGAGCCGACTGCCTGTAGGAATCCCCCTTTCCACACTCCTTGGCCGAAGTCGAGTCTAGACATTACAAAACTTTTACTAACATGGCTGTGTGTCTTACGGGCCCACGTCGCCATTGGGTGGTACTGGGATCTTTTACTCCTCGACCTTTACTCTGGGACTCTGAACTTTCTTCTACTCGGGTTAAACGAATTTACTAACTCTAACACTAGGATCCCGTGACCGCATTCACCCCAAAGTTGGATAAGCCATAGTTGTTTCTTAGAATAGTATTTTGAACAATTCACACACTGTCATTTGACTCCTTTGAAACGTCTTTGCTTTCAGATGGAACCCACGAGGCAGGTCGTTCGCCACACGACGGCCATTGGTGCCTCGGGATCACCGGCTGTGCTAGCTGAGATGATGACCTATCTGGGTTATTGCTGGCACCCTGAGTACACCGTCTACGAGGAGTACCAGGATTTTAATCAGGAGCAGTACCGTGCCATCGTCCACCTCTACTCTCGGGAGTATGACTCCACTACTGTGCTGCACACCGCACATGGTGTTGGTGTGACCATCGATATGGCTGTCCACGATGCTGCCTATGCTGCTCTGACACGTCTTCGTGGAGAGTATCGGGAGTTGGACACCTCCCCTTTCAGGCACATTGCTATCGCATCTGATGTTGGTGCGGAGGGATACTATACTGCTGCCTACTCCACTGTCACCCAAGAGCCCTTCTACCATCAGAACCTGGTTCTGCATGCTGATGGGCTGGATCGAGCTAACCGAGCTCTTCGCCACGAGATGTACACCACCCGTCAGCACCTTTACCGTGCTCTGACGCTGCTGCACCCCTTTGTCCGATCTGGACAGGTACCGCATACTGCGATCTACCCAGCCAGGACCGTGATGCCCCACGGTGTCGGTTGGCCAGAGGTGGGAGGCTACTCCCCTGCACTTGGTCCTCTTCTGCCACCTGAGCGTCGGGCTCTGCACCTGAGTATCCGCGGCCCCCAGTCCGCTGACGTGGAGGGCTATCCGTTGCCTCACTACCAGCTGTCGGGCTACGATTACCTCCACAGTACCTCTTGGGACTGATGTAGGCTTGCTTGTAGTGTTAGATGCATTCGCCGCGAGCCTGTGTGCCGCCTATGTTGTTTTAGTCTGTACTGAACTCTGTGCACTGAACTCTATGCATGACCCCTTTGTAAGTTATGCCGACTACCATGTAGTAGCTATCGTGCTCCTTTCTTTATGCATGTTTCATCATGAATGATTCTTGTCCTTGCAAATTTCTCAATGTTGAACTACCCCTGTTATATATTAGCAGGATGGTTAGACCAGGTGGTCGTGGTCGTGGTGGCGATGCCCCACCACCACCTGAGTACATGGCTGGTATGGTCCAACAGTTCGAACTGAACCGCCAATTCATGGAAAATATGATGGCCCAGTTTCCTCGCCCCAATATGAACCAGCAGCCAGCCCAAGTGACTCTTCAAGATTTCATACGCCTCAACCCAACCATCTACCGCAGCTCAACTCAGCCTCTGGATGCTGATGACTGGCTCCGTGACATCACCTATGAGATGGAGTCTGCTGATGTAGCCCTTGCCAGCTATGTCACCTTTGCTTCCTTCTTCTTGAAGGGACCCGCAGCTCAATGGTGGGACAGCCACAGGCGTACTATGCCAGCTGGAACAATCATCACATGGCCAGACTTCCAAGCAGCTTTCCGTGCCCGCTTCATTCCTCAGGGAGTCATGGACCAGAAGAAGCGTGAGTTCCGTAACCTCACCCAAGGCAACAAAACTGTTGAAGCTTATCAGCGGGAGTTTCTGGACTTGTCCCGCTATGCTGAAGAGGACATTGCAACTGATGCACGCAGACAGGAGAAGTTCCGTGATGGCCTTCAAGCTGACATCAAGCTCGCACTTCTAGTGCATGACTTTGCTGATTTCGCCACCTTGGTGAACAAGGCCATCAATGTCGAAACTGGTCTGCAGGAATACCAGAGCTCTCACAGGCGCAACCGTGACACGGGCTCATCTTCGGGCTCGCCCGCACAAAAGCGTAAGATATGGATCCCGAACAGCATGTACCGTCCAAATGCATCTGCCCCAAGGCAGACCTATGCTGCACCTCGTCTGCCTCCACCACCATCTAGGCAGTCAAGACTTCCAGCTCCACCGTCCCAAGCCCCTGTTCCCACTCCCAATAATGGTCTGTGCTACAAGTGTGGACAACCAGGTCACCGTGCCAGGGACTGCAATCAGAATCAGAATCAACTGGCCCTTCCAGCAACGGGCCGTGGTAACAACCAGCCCCGCAACAACAATGCTAAGCCTTATGGTCGTGCTCATGCCAACCACGTTGATCTCAACGAAGCTCAAGACCAGCCTGCTACTGTGATGGGTACACTCCTCGTAAATTCAGTACCAGCATCCGTTTTATTTGATACAGGTGCATCGCATTCATTCATGTCAGAAGATTTTGCATACAAACACGACGTTAAATGTGAGGAGATGAACACCTCTGTATTGGTCAAAACCCCCGTGGGATAGTGTCAAACCTCCCTGGTTGGCATCGACGTCCCCGTGGAAATTGAAGGGCTGGAATTCTATGCCTCTCCCATTATCCTGAAGTCGTCTAACATCGACCTCATTTTGGGTATGGATTGGTTGAAAGCGCATACTGCTTCTATAGTTTGCGCCACTAAGACCGTCCATCTGCTACACCCTTCAGATGAGATAGTTACTTACCAAGCCCATCTGGTGCAAAACGCCGAAGCAAGGCTCTATGCATTGAATGCATTGAATGCTGCACCCCTAGAGGGCATTGAAAACATTCCCGTTGTGCGTGAATTCCTCGACGTCTTTCCTGAAGAACTTCCAGGGATTCCCCCTGCTAGAGCTGTCGAATTCATCATCGACTTGAAACCAGGCACCACTCCTATAGCCAAGCGACCCTACAAAATGCCGCCGCATGAACTCCTTGAGCTTAAGGAGGAAATCGACAAATCTCTTCGCAAAGGATTCATTCGCCCAAGTTGCTCTCCTTGGGGAGCACCTTCCCTCTTTGTCAAGAAGAAGGATGGGACAAACCGGTTAGTTCAAGACTACCGTCCTATAAACCAAGCTACCATTCAGAATAAATACCCCCTTCCTCGGATCAATGATCTGTATGATCAACTGGTGGGTTCGTCAGTGTTCTCTAAGCTCGACTTGAGGTTGGGCTACCACCAGATCCGTGTTCGCGAAGAGGATATCCCAAAGACCGCCTTCGTGACTCGCTATGGTTCATACGAGTACACCATCATGTCTTTCGGTTTAACCAATGCTCCAGCCACCTTCTCTCGTCTGATGAACTATATATTCATGGATTACCTTGACAAGTTCGTCGTGGTTTATCTGGATGATATCCTGGTATTTTCCAAGAACGAAGAAGAACATGCTGAACATCTTCGACTTGTGCTGGAAAAGCTACGAGAGCATCAACTATATGCCAAGTTCTCCAAATGTGAATTCTGGCTACCGGAAGTAACCTATCTTGGGCATGTCATCTCTAAGGATGGTATTGCCGTCAACCCCGAGCGAGTTCAGGCTATTCTTGATTGGACTCCTCCCAAGAACGTTAAGCAAGTCAGAAGTTTTCTCGGTCTCGCCAGCTATTGCCGTCGATTCGTCGAGAACTTCTCCAAGATCGCCAGGCCTCTGACTAACCTGTTACATAAGGGCGTCAAGTTCCAATGGACAGACAAATGTCAGGAAAGTTTCCAGGCACTCAAAGACAAGTTGACTTCTGCTCCAGTTCTAGCTCCACCTGATACTAAGAAGGACTTTGTCATTTACTGCGACGCTTCCCGTCAAGGATTAGGCTGTGTCCTAATGCAAGACCGCAAAGTGATTGCTTATGCCTCTCGGCAATTGCGCCCTCACGAAGAGAACTACCCAGTTCACGACCTCGAACTTGCTGCTGTCATTCATGCGCTGAAGCAGTGGCGACATTACCTTCTCGGTAATCGTTGCAAGATCTTCACTGACCACCAAAGTCTGAAGTATCTGTTTACTCAGCCAGACCTGAACCTCCGTCAGCAGAGATGGATGGAGCTTGTTGCAGACTTTGACTTGCGTATTTCCTATACGCCAGGCAAGGCTAATGTAATGGCTGATGCCTTGAGCCGCAAGTCTTACTGCAACCACCTCCAGGTTCACAAAGTTCAGCCCTCGCTTGTTGAAGAATTCAGGAAGCTGAACCTCCATATTGTTCCTCCGGGTGCACTCGCCCCCCTCCTAAGGAGTTTTGCAAGATGAACCTCCGTGTTGTTCCCCAGGGTTCCCTCAATACCCTGGCCGTCGAACCAGATCTCTTGGACTCCATCAAGAGAATACAGGGATATGACTCTGAAGCCCACAAGATTAAACGCTACCTCGCAGAAGGAAAGCCCTCATTCTTCACCATTGCTGAAGATGGCACCTTATACTTCAAGGGCCGCCTAGTGGTGCCATGTGCAGAGAAAAACCTGGATATGACACAGGAAGTTATGAAAGAAGCTCATGATACGCCTCTATGTATCCATCCTGGTAGTACAAAGATGTACCAAGACATACGTCAAAGATTCTGGTGGTCTAATATGAAGCAAGACATTGCTCGTTATGTTGCTGAATGTGACGTTTGCCGTCGTATCAAAGCAGAACATCAAAGGCCTGCTGGAACTCTGCAACCTATCTCTATTCCTGAATGGAAATGGGACCATGTTGAGATGGACTTCGTCACTGGATTTCCCAAATCACAGAAAGGTAATGATGCTATTCTTGTCGTCATTGACCGGCTTTCCAAAGTTGCACATTTCCTGGCGGTCAAAGAAACGATCACTGCTAGCCAGTTGGCAACGCTCTATATGTCCAGGATTGTTTCACTCCATGGTATTCCATTGGTTATCAGCTCAGACCGTGGTAGCTTATTCACTTCAAGATTCTGGGCAAGTTTCCAAGAAGCTATGGGAACTCATCTGTCATTCAGTACTGCGTTTCATCCTCAATCGCAAGGACAAGTTGAACGCGTCAACCAAGTTCTCGAAGACATGCTTCGAGCTTGTGTTATTTCCTTCGGCAAGAAATGGGAGGAATCTCTCCCGTATGCTGAGTTCTCTTATAATAATAGCTATCAAGCTAGTCTGAAGATGGCCCCCTTCGAAGTGTTATATGGACGAAAGTGCCGAACCCCTCTGAACTGGTCAGAAACTGGGGAACGTCCACTCTTCGGTCCGGATATTATCCAACATGCCGAAGAACAAGTCCGCATTATTCGTGAGAATCTCAAAACTGCTCAGTCACGTCAGAAGAGTCAGTATGACCGTCATCATAAAGACATGGTCTATCAACCTGGCGAAAAGGCTTATCTTCGAGTCACACCTATGAAGGGTGCTCACCGCTTCGGGATCAAGGGCAAACTAGCTCCTCGCTATATTGGCCCATTCACTATTCTCGAAAGGCGTGGAAAAGTGGCATACCAACTGGAGCTACCGCCGAACCTTTCTCAGGTTCACGATGTGTTCCATGTATCACAGCTCCGCCGTTGCTTCAAGGACCCAATCCGAGCTGTGGATCATGAGGTGCTAGAATTGCAGCAAGACCTCTCCTATAAGGAGCATCCGGTCCGCATTCTCGACCAAGCTGAACGCCGCACACGTCAGAAGGCGATCAAGTTTCTCAAAGTCCAGTGGTCGCACCATTCTGAAGATGAGGCCACTTGGGAACGAGAGGATCGTCTGCGCGAAGAATACCCCGCACTGTTTCCTTCTACCTCCTAAATCTCGGGACGAGATTTCTTGTAGTGGAGGAGATTTGTAACACCCCGAGAATCATGCTACAGTAACTCTCTGTGATTAAGCTAATCATGTTGCTAAACAGGGCCTGATCACATTGGAATCACATTTCTTTTCAAACTCCTAATCCAAACTTCAATTAAATTTAAAGTGGAAAATAAAAGTTTTCAAAATTTTAAACAAAAATGTTCGGGCCATGTCAATTATTGCATCGGTAATTATGGTGCAGTAATCACATTTTTATAAAATGCCTAAATGCTTTTAAATGAATTAAAATAGAAAAGAAAATAAATAAATAAAGAGAAAACAGAACAAAAAGAAAAAGAAAACAAACAAGAAAAGGAACCCCCCTTCCCCCACTGGACCCTGGCCCAACAGCCCCCCTCCCTGCTGGACCGCGGCCCAGCTGGCCATTGGGCCAACCAGGCCGGCCCAGGTCGGCTCCCACCCCTCTCACCTTATCCCCTCACCCCCACTCTCCACCGACAGCCACCCCCCACTCCCCCCAAAATATCTCCTCTGCCTCCTCCGATCTGGATCGGGAGGAGGCCACCGTCGCCGTCATGCTCGACCCCGCGCCGCCTCGCCCTCGCCGGAGCGCTGCCCCGCCGGCCTGCCTTCGCCTCCTCGCCGGCCTGCACCCCGCCACCGCGTCGCCGTCGTCCTCACCTCCTCCCCGAGCCCCACTGCCGTGACCCTACACCCACGGTGAGGCCACGGCCTCGTCCTCCTCTCTCCCTCGCCCCCGCGCTCGCCGTGGCCCTCGCGCCCGTTGGCCGCGCCGGAGCTCGCCCTGGTCACGCCCAGACCGCATCGCCCGCACGCGCCCCGACCGCGCGCCCGCGTCGGCCACGCCCCGCCTGCCCCCCCTCATCGTCGCGCTAACCTCGCCGTCGCGTGCAGGCCCATGGCCTCGACCGCGCCCCCCCTCGCTGCTTCTTCCCCCACGCCCGACCGCACAGACGCGCGCCCGCACGGCCATCGCCGTCGTTTGCCTCACCTCCGCCGATCTCCGCCCCGTCGCCACGGTGGCCTCGCCCCTCTGCACCACCTCCGGCGGCTGGCCCCGCACCACCGCGGCCTCGCCGCGCTCCGGCCATGGCCGGCGCCGTGCCCCGCCGTGGCCGCCAGCGCCCACGCCCGCGTCCCCCTGGGCGTGCGCCCGAACGGGGCGCGCCCGTAACCCGCACCCGCATCGCCCCCTCTGGGCCACTGCCAGGTGGGCCTCGCCCCACCTGAGCCACTGCCCACTGGGCCCGAACCCCGTGGGCCTATGACAAACGGGGCCCAGCCCCAGAACGAATAAAAAAATATATAATAAAAATAATAATAAATAAAATGATAAAATAATAATAATAATAATAAATAAATAAATAAAATTAATAAATAAATAAATAAAAATAAAATTAATAATAAAACAAATAATAAAAATAAATTTAACTAATTAATTAATTAAGTTAATTAATCTTGTTTAAATTAATCTAATTAGATAATTAATTTAATTAAACAGTAATTATTCAGCTAAACCCTAATTAACCTAAAACAGAGAATGACAGGTGGGTCCCACTGGACCCACATGTCAGTTTGACTTAGTCAACCCCTGTTGACTACTGATGTTAGCATGACATCATGCTGATGTCATAAATACAAATTTCGAATTAAATTAATTAATTAATTAAATTCCAGAAATTAATAAAATCTTTAGAAAATCATATCTTTTAATCCGTAACTCGGATTAAAATATTTTCAACATGAAAGTTGCTCAGAACGACGAGACGAATCCGAATACGCAGTCCGTTCGTCCACCACACCTCCCTAACCTATCGAACTAGCAACTTTCCCCCTCCGGTCCGTCTGTCCGAAAACGCGAAACATCGGGAATACTTCCCGGATGTTCCCCCCCTTCGCCGGTACAACCTACTGTCGCGTTAGGACACACCTAGCACCGCTCATTGTCATGTCACGCATCGTCATGCTTATGTTTGCATTGTATTTACTGTTTCTTCCCCCTCTTCTCTCCGGTAGACTACGAGACCGACACTGCTGCTGCCCAGTTCGACTACGGAGTTGACGACCCCTCCTACTTGCCAGAGCAACCAGGCAAGCCCCCCCCCCTTGATCACCAGATATCGCCTATTCTTCTCTATACTGCTTGCATTAGAGTAGTGTAGCATGTTACTGCTTTTCGATATCCTATCCTGATGCATAGCCTATCCTTGCTACTACTGTTGTTACCTTTACCTGCAATCCTACATGCTTAGTATAGGATGCTAGTTTTCCATCAGTGGCCCTACATTCTTGTCCGTCTGCTGTGCTATACTATCGGGCCGTGATCACCTGGGCGGTGATCATGGGTATATACTTATATACTATATACATGACACTGGTGATGACTAAAGTCGGGTCGGCTCGTAGGAGTACCCGCGAGTGGATCTTTGTGGCGGAGCGACATGGCAGGTTGAGACCGCCTAGGTGAGAGGTGGGCCTGGCCCTGGTCGGCGTTCGCGGTTACTTAACACGCTTAACGAGATCTTGGTATTTGATCTGAGTCTGACCATTTGGTCTATACGCACTAACCATCTACGTGGGAGTAGTTATGGGTATCCCGACGTCGTGGTATCAGCCGAAGCTCTTTTGACGTCAGCAACTGAGTGGCGCGCGCCGCATTGGACCGTAAGCTCGCGCTTGTATTAAGGGGGCTAGGTCTGCTTCCGGCCGCGTACGCAACGTGCAGGTGTGCATAGGGCGATGGGCCCAGACCCCTGCGCGCATAGGTTTACACCGGCGTGCTGACCTCTCTGTTGAGCCTAGGTGGGGCTGCGACGTGTTGATCTTACGAGGCCGGGCATGACCCAGAAAAGTGTGTCCGGCCAAATGGGATCGAGCGTGTTGGGTTATGTGGTGCACCCCTGCAGGGAAGTTTATCTATTCGAATAGCCGTGTCCCTCGGTAAAAGGACGACCCGGAGTTGTACCTTGACCTTATGACAACTAGAACTGGATACTGAATAAAATACACCCTTCCAAGTGCCAGATACAACCCGGTGATCGCTGTCTAACAGGGCGACGAGGAGGGGATCGCCGGGTAGGATTATGCTATGCGATGCTACTTGGAGGACTTCAATCTACTCTCTTCTACCTGCTGCAAGATGGAGATGACCAGAAGCGTAGTCTTCGACAGGACTAGCTATCCCCCTTTTATTCTGGCATTCTGCAGTTCAGTCCACTGATATGCCCCTTTACACATATACCCATGCATATGTAGTATAGCTCCTTGCTTGCGAGTACTTTGGACGAGTACTCACGGTTGCTTCTCTCCCTCTTTTCCCCCTTTCCTTTCTATCTGGTTGTTGCAACCTGATGTTGGAGTCCAGGAGCCAGACGCCACCATCGACGACGACACCTACGACGCTGGAGGAGCCTACTACTACGTGCAGGCCGCTGACGACGACCAGGAGTAGTTAGGAGGATCCCAGGCAGGAGGCCTGCGCCTCGTTCGATCTGTATCCCAGTTTGTGTTAGCCTTCTTAAGGCAAACTTGTTTAACTTATGTCTGTACTCAGATATTGTTGCTTCCGCTGACTCGTCTGTGATCGAGCACTTGTATTCGAGCCCTCGAGGCCCCTGGCTTGTATTATGATGCTTGTATGACTTATTTATGTTGTAGAGTTGTGTTGTGATATCTTCCCGTGAGTCCCTGACCTTGATCGTACACATTTGCGTGCATGATTAGTGTACGGTCAAAACGGGGGCGTCACATAAAGTTTGAGGTTGCAATGCTTATGTGAAAAAGTTTCAACCTGATAAGCTCAAACCCAAATAGGAGAAGTGCGTCTTCATAGGATACCCAAAAGAAAATGTTGGGTGCACCTTCTATCACAGATCCGAAGGCAAGATCTTCGTTGCTGAGAATGGATCCTTTCTAGAGAAGGAGTTTCTCTCGAAAGAAGTGAGTGGGAGGAAGGTAGAACTTGATGAGGTAACTGTACCTGCTCCCTTATTAGAAAGTAGTTCATCACAGAAACTGGTTCCTGTGACAACTACACCAATTAGTGAGGAAGCTAATGATGATGATCATGAAACTTCAGATCAAATTACTACCGAACCTCATAGGTCAACCAGAGTAAGATCCGCACCAGAGTGGTACGGTAATCCTGTTCTAGAGATCATATTACTTGACCATGACAAACCTACGAACTATGAGGAAGCGATGATGAGCCCAGATTCTGCAAAATGGCTTGAGGCCATGAAATCTGAGATGGGATCCATGTATGAGAACAAAGTGTGGACTTTGGTTGACTTGCCCGATGATAGGCAAGCCATAGAAAAATAAATGGATCTTCAAGAGGAACACGGACGTTGATAGTAGTGTTACTATCTACAAAGCTAGACTTGTCGAAAAAGGTTTTTGACAAAGTTCAAGGTGTTGAGTATGATGAGATTTTCTCACTCGTAGCGATGCTTAAGTCTGTCCGAATCATGTTAGCAATTGCTGCATTTTATGAAATTTGGCAAATGGATGTCAAAAACTGCATTCCTTAATGGATTTCTTAAAGAAGAATTGTATATGATGCAACTAGAAGGTTTTTGTCAATCCAAAAGATGCTAACAAAGTGTGTAAGCACCAGTGATCCATTTATGGACTGGTGCAAGCATCTCGGAGTTGGAATGTACGTTTTGATAGTGTGATCAAAGCATACAGTTTTATACAGACTTGCGGTGAAGCCTGTATTTACAAGAAAGTGAGTGGGAGCACTACAGCCTTTCTGATAAGTATATGTGAATGACATAATGTTTATCGGAAATGATGTAGAATTTTCTGGAAAGCATAAAGGAGTATTTGAAAGGAGTTTTTTCAAAGAAAGACCTCGGTGAAGCTGCTTACATATTGAGCATCAAGATCTATAGAGATAGATCAAGACGCTTGATAAGTTTTTTCAATGAGTACATACCTTGACAAAATTTTGAAGTAGTTCAAAATGGAACAGTCAAAGAAAGAGTTCTTGACTGTGTTACAAGGTGTGAAATTGAGTAAGACTCAAAGCCCGACCACGGCAGAAGATAGAAAGAGAATGAAAGTCATTCCCTATGCCTCAGCCATAGGTTCTATAAAGTATGCCATGCTGTGTCCCAGATCTATTGTATACCCTACACTGTGTTTAGCAAGGGAGTACAATAGTGATCTAGGAGTAGATCACTAGACAGCGGTCAAAATTATCCTTAGTGGAATAAGGATATGTTTCTCGATTATGGAGGTGACAAAAGGTTCGTCGTAAAGGGTTACGTCGATGCAAGTTTTGACACTGATCCAGATGACTCTAAGTCTCAATCTGGATACATATTAAAAGTGGGAGCAATTAGCTAGAGTAGCTCCGTGCAGAGCATTGTTGACATAGATATTTGCAAAATACATACGGATCTGAATGTGGCAGACCCGTTGACTAAACTTCTCTCACAAGCAAAACATGATCACACCTTTGTACTATTTGGGTGTTAATCACATGGCAATGTGAACTAGATTGCTGACTCTAGTAAACCCTTTGGGTGTTGGTCACATGACGATGTGAACTATGGGTGTTAATCACATGGTGATGTGAACTATTGATGTTAAATCACATGGCGATGTGATCTAGATTATTGACTCTAGTGCAAGGTGGAGACTGAAGGAAATATGCCCTAGAGGCAATAATAAAGTTATTATTTATTTCCTTATTTCATGATAAATGTTTATTATTCATGCTAGAATTGTATTAACCGGAAACATAATACTTGTGTGAATACATAGACAAACAGAATGTCACTAGTATGCCTCTACTTGACTAGCTCGTTGATCAAAGATGGTTATGTTTCCTAGCCATAGACATGAGTTGTCATTTGATTAACAGGATCACATCATTAGGAGAATGATGTGATTGACATTACCCATTCCGTTAGCTTAGCACTCGATCGTTTAGTATGTTGCTATTGCTTTCTTCATGACTTATACATGTTCCTATGACTATGAGATTATGCAACTCCCGTTTACCAGAGGAACACTTTGTGTGCTACCAAACGCCACAACGTAACTGGGTGATTATAAAGGTGCTCTATAGGTGTCTCCAAAGGTACTTGTTGGGTTGGCGTATTTCGAGATTAGGATTTGTCATTCCGATTGTCGGAGAGGTGTCTCTGGGCCCACTCGGTAATGCACATCACTATAAGCCTTGCAAGCATTGCAACTAATGAGTTAGTTGCGGGATGATGTATTACGGAACAAGTAAAGAGACTTGTCGGTAACGAGATTGAACTAGGTATTGAGATACCGACGATCGAATCTCGGGCAAGTAACATACCGATGACAAAGGGAACAACGTATGTTGTTATGTGGTTTGACCGATAAAGATCTTCGTAGAATATGTGGGAGCCAATATGAGCATCCAGGTTCCGCTATTGGTTATTGACCGGAGACGTGTCTCGGTCATGTCTACATAGTTCTCGAACCCGTAGGGTCCGCACGCTTAAAGTTCGATGACGGTTATATTATGAGTTTATGTGTTTTGATGTACCGAAGGTTGTTCGGAGTCCCGGATGTGATCACGGACATGACGAGGAGTCCCGAAATGGTCAAGACGTAAAGATCGATATATTGGACAACTATGTTTGGACACCGGAAAGGTTCCGGAAGGTTTCAGACATTTATCGCAGTACCGGGGGTTACCGGAACCCTCCCGGGAACTAATGGGCCTTGTTGGGCCCTAGTGGAGAGAGAGGGGCCGGACAGGGCAAGAGGCGCCCCCCCTCCCCTTGAGTCCGAATAGGACAAGGAAGGGGGGGCGCCCCCCTTGCCTTTCCCCTCTCCCACTCCTTCCTTCCCCCTCCTTCCGGGACTAGGAAAGGGAGGGGCAAACCTACTTGGAGTAGGTTTCCCCCTCCTATGGCGCGCCACCCCCTTGGCCGGCCCTCTCCTCCTCCCCCCTTTGTATACGGAGGAGGGGGGCACCCCATAGAGACAACAACTGATCATTGATCTCTTAGCCGTGTGCGGTGCCCCCCTCCACCATAATCCACCTCGGTCATGTCGTAACGGTGCTTAGGCGAAGCCCTGCGTCGGTAGTATCATCATCACCGTCCTCACGCCATTGTGCTGACGGAACTCTCCCTCGAAGCTCTGCTGGATCGGAGTTCGTGGGACGTCATCGAGCTGAACGTGTGCTGAACTCAGAGGTGCCGTGCGTTCGGTACTTGGATCGGTCGGATCATGAAGACGTACGACTACATCAACCGCGTTGTCATAACGCTTCCGCTTTCGGTCTACGAGGGTTCATGGACAACACTCTCCCCTCTCGTTGCTATGCATCACCATGATCTTGCGTGTGAGTAGGAAATTTTTCGAAATTACTACGTTCCGCAACAGTTGCATCTGAGCCTGGTTTTATGCGTAGATGTTATATGCACGAGTAGAACACAAGTGAGTTGTGGGCGATACAAGTCATATTGCTTACCAGCATGTCATACTTTGGTTCGGCGGTATTGTTGGATGAAGCGGCCCAGACCGATATTACGCGTACGCTTACGCGAGACTGGTTTTACCACCGTGCTTTGCACAGAGGTGACTAGCGGGTGTCAATTTCTCCAACTTTATTTGAATCGAGTGTGGCTATGCCCGGTCCTTGAGAAGGTTAAAACAGCACTAACTTGACAAACTATCGTTGTGGTTTTGATGCGTAGGTAAGAACGGTTCTTGCTCAGCCCGTAGCAGCCACGTAAAACTTGCAACAACAAAGTAGAGGACGTCTAACTTGTTTTTGCAGGGCATGTTGTGATGTGATATGGTCAAGACATGATGCTAAATTTTATTGTATGAGATGATCATGTTTTGTTGAAGTTATCGGCAATTGGCAGAAGCCTTGGTTGTCTCTTTATTGCATAAGATGCAAGTGCCAAATAATTGCTTTACTTTATCGCTATGCGATAGCAATAGTTGCAAGAGCAATAGTTGGCGAGACGATCATGTGACGACACATGGATATAGATCAAGATGATGGAGATCATGGTGTCATGCCGGTGACGATGAAGATCATGACAATACTTTGGAGATGGAGATCACAAGCACAAGATGATGATGGCCATATCATATCACTTATATTGATTGCATGTGATGTTCATCTTTTATGCATCTTATTTTGCTTAGATCGACGGTAGCATTATAAGATGATCTCTCACAAAATTTCAAGGTATAAGTGTTCTCCCTGAGTATGCACCATTGCGAAAGTTCTTCGTGCTGAGACACCACGTGATGATCGGGTGTGATAAGCTCTATGTTCAAATACAACTGGTGCAAAACAGTTGCACACGCGGAATACTCAGGTTAAACTTGACGAGCCTAGCATATGCAGATATGGCCTCGGAACACTGAGACCGAAAGGTCGAGCGTGAATCATATAGAAGATATGATCAACATAGTGATGTTCACCATTGAAAACTACTCCATCTCACGTGATGATCGGACATGGTTTAGTTGATATGGATCACGTGATCACTAAGATGATTAGAGGGATGTCTATCTAAATGGGAGTTCTTAAGTAATATGATTAATTGAACTTTAAATTTATCATGAACTTAGTCCTGGTAGTATTAGCATATCTATGTTGTATATCAATAGCTCGCGTTTAGCTCCCCTGTTTCATTTTTGATATGTTCCTAGAGAAAACTAAGTTGAAAGATGTTAGTAGCAATGATGCGGATTGGATCCGTGATCTGAGGATTATCCTCATTGCTGCACAGAAGGATTATGTCCTTGATGCACCGCTAGGTGACGGACCTATTGCAGGAGCATATGCAGACGTTATGAACGTTTGGCAAAGCTCGGTATGATGACTACTTGATAGTTTAGTGCACCATGCTTTACGGCTTAGAATCGGGGCTTCAAAGACGTTTTTGAAATGCCACGGAGCATATGAGATGTTCCAAAGTTGAAATTAGTATTTCAGACTCATGCCCATGTCGAAAGGTATGAGACCTTTGACAAGTACTTTGCCTACAAGATGGAGGAGAATTGCTCAGCTAGTGAGCATGTGCTCAGAATGTCTGAGTACTTCAATCACTTGAATCAAGTGGGAGTTAATCTTCCAGATAAGATAGTGATTGATAGAGTTCTCTAGTCACTATCACCAAGTTACTAGAACTTCGTGATGAACTATAATATGCAAGGGATAACGGAAACGATTCCCAAGCTCTTCGTGATGCTAAAATCGACGAAGGTAGAAATCAAGAAAAGCATCAAGTGTTGATGGTTGACAAAACCACTAGTTTCAAGAAAAGGGCAAAGGGGAGAAGGGGAACTTCAAGAAGAATGGCAAGCAAGTGGCTGCTCAAGTGAAGAAACCCAAGTCTGGACCTAAGCCTGAAACTGAGTGCTTCTACTGCAAAGGGACTGGTCACTCGAAGCGGAACTGCCCCAAGTATTTGGTGGATATGAAGGATGGCAAAGTGAACAAAGCTATATTTTATATACATGTTATTGATGTGTACTTTACTAGTGTTTATAGCAACCCCTCGGTATTTGACACTGGTTCAGTTGCTAAGAGTAGTAACTCGAAACGGGAGTTGCAGAATGAACAGAGACTAGTTAAGGGTGAAGTGACGATGTGTATTGGAAGTGGTTCCAAGATTGATATGATCATCATCGCACACTCCCTATACTTTCGGGATTAGTGTTGAACCTAAAATAAATGTTATTTAGTGTTTGCGTTGAGCATGAATATGATTGGATCATGTTTATTGCAAAACGGTTATTCATGTAAGCTAGAGAATAATTGTTGTTCTGTTTGCATGAATAAAACCTTCTATGGTCATACACCCAATGAAAATGTTTTGTTGGATCTCGATCGTGGTGATACACATATTCATAATATTGAAGCCAAAAGATGCAGAGTTGATAATGATAGTGCAACTTATTTGTGGCACTGCCGTTTAGGTTATATTGGTGTAAAGCGCATGAAGAAACTCCATACTGATGGACTTTTGGAATCACTTGATTATGAATCACTTGATGCTTGCGAACCATGCCTCATGGGCAAGATGACTAAGAATCCGTTCTCCGGAACAATGGAGCGAGCAACAAATTTGTTGGAAATCATACATACTGATGTATGTGGTCCGATGAATATTGAGGCTCGCGGCGGGTATCATTATTTTCTGACCTTCACAGATGATTTGAGCAGATATGGGTATATCTACTTGATGAAACACAAGTGTGAAACATTTGAAAAGTTCAAAGAATTTCAGAGTGAAGTAGAGAATCATCGTAACAAAAATAAAAGTTTCTACGATATGATCGCAGAGGTAAAATATTTGAGCTACGAGTTTGGCCTTCAGTTAAAACAATGTGAAATAGTTTCACTACTCACGCCACCTGGAACACCACAGTGTAATGGTGTGTCCGAACGTTGTAACCGTACTTTATTAGATATGGTGCGATCTATGATGTCTCTTACCGATCTACCACTATCGTTTTGGGGTTATGCATTAGAGACAGCTACATTCACGTTAAATAGGGCACCATCTAAATCCGTTGAGACGACACCGTATGAACTATGGTTTGGCAAGAAACCTAAGCTGTCGTTTCTTAAAGTTTGAGGTTGCAATGCTTATGTGAAAAAGTTTCAACCTGATAAGCTCAAACCCAAATAGGAGAAGCGCGTCTTCATAGGATACCCAAAAGAAAATGTTGGGTACACCTTCTATCACAGATCCGAAGGCAAGATCTTCGTTGCTGAGAATGGATCCTTTCTAGAGAAGGAGTTTCTCTCGAAAGAAGTGAGTGGGAGGAAAGTAGAACTTGATGAGGTAATTGTACCTGCTCCCTTATTGGAAAGTAGTTCATCACAGAAACTGGTTCCTGTGACAACTACACCAATTAGTGAGGAAGCTAATGATGATGATCATGAAACTTCAGATCAAGTTACTACCGAACCTCATAGGTCAACCAGAGTAAGATCCGCACCAGAGTGGTACGGTAATCCTGTTCTGGAGATCATATTACTTGACCATGACAAACCTACGAACTATGAGGAAGCGATGATGAGCCCAGATTTTGCAAAATGGCTTGAGGCCATGAAATCTGAGATGGGATCCATGTATGAGAACAAAGTGCAAATCAGACTCCACGGCTTGTCCGAATAAACGGGTGCCGTCCAACTGTCAACAATCCTGGGGGAGTTTTGTTTAAATTATTTGCGATTTTTTTTATCTTTTGATTATAGGACTGGGCATCCCAGTTACCAGCCATTTTCTCGTGAATGATGAGCGGAGTCCACTCATCGTGAGAATAACCCACCTAGCATGGAAGATACTGACAGCCCCTAGTCGCTACATGAGCGATTCGGGCATACAAAACAGATAATTATTTAAAGGTTTAGAGTTTGGCACATGCAAATTTACTTGGAACGGCAGGTAAATACTGCATATAGGTAGATATGGTGGACACTCATGGAAGAAACTTGGTTCAAGGAATTTGGATGCACAAGCAGTATTCCCGTTTAGTACAGATATTTTGGCTAGCAAAGGATTCTAAATAGCAAGCACCACATGTTAGAGGATCCATAACAATATAACTTCTATACAAATATACCCAAACATAACTCATTATGTTGTCTTCCTTGTTCAACTTCAACTAATTTGCTCAGGTTTGAAAAAAATTAATGGGGCTCACAATCATAGAAGATGTCCAAGATAGTATATTTATATGTGAACTCTCTGTTCCTTCAATATTCTTTCATGAATTGTTCAAGTGACCAATACAATGTTTGCTAACCTTCAATAAATTTACCACCTCTACTTCTTATATGTGAAGTCATTACTCCCCATGGGAAAGGCATATGAAACATATATAATTTCAGATTTATGATATTCAAATCATTCAACCATTTACTCATAGGATATAAGTGAAGCACACGAGTAAATGACAAACTACTCCAAAAAGATATAAGTGAAGATCAATGAGTAGTTAAATAATTATGTAGCTATGTGAATACTATCTCTCTCATTTAAGAATTTCAGATCTTGGGATATTAATCAAACAGCAAGCAAAACAAAATAAAACGACACTTCAAGGATAGCACTCATAATGTGAAGAAGCAAAAACTTAGGCTCAACCGATACTAACCGATAATTGTTGAAGAAGAAAGGTGGGATGCCTATCGGGGCATCCCCAAGCTTAGATGCTTGAGACTTCTTGAAATATTATTGATACGTCCATTTTGCATCATGCTTTTATATTGATATTTATTGCATTATGGGTTGTTATTACACATTATGTCACAATACTTATGCCTATTCTCTCTTATTTTACAAGGTTTACATAAGGAGGGAGAATGCCGGCAGCTGGAATTCTGGGCTGGAAAAGGAGCAAATATTATAGACCTATTCTGCACAACTCCAAAAGTCCTGAAACTCCACGAAAGTTATTTTTGGAAATAATAAAAAATACTGAGCGGAAGAAATACCTGAGAGGGCCCACACCCTAGCCACGAGGGTGGGGGCGCGCCCTACCCCCTGGGCACGCCCCCTGCCTCATGGGCCCCCTGTTGGCCCTCCGGTGCCCATCTTCTGCTATATGAAGTCTTTCGTCCGAAGAAAAATCATAAGCAAGCTTTTGGGACGAGACTCCGCCGCCACGAGGCGGAACCTTGGCGGATCCAATCTAGGGCTCCGGCAGAGCTGTTCTGCTGGGGAAACTTCCCTCTGGGAGGGGGAAATCATCGCCATCGTCATCACCAACGCTCCTCTCATTGGGAGGGGGCCAATCTCCATCAACATCTTCACCAGCACCATCTCCTCTCAAACCCTAGTTCATCTCTTGTATCCAATTCTTGTCTCTAAGTCTGGGATTGGTACCCGTAGGTTGCTAGTAGTGTTGATTACTCCTTGTAGTTGATGCTAGTTGGTTTATTTGGTGGAAGATCATATGTTCAGATCCTTTATGCATATTAATACTCCTCTGATTATGAACATGAATATGCTTTGTGAGTAGTTACGTTTGTTCCTGAGGACATGGGAGAAGTCTTGCTATTAGTAGTCATGTGAATTTGGTATTCGTTCGATATTTTGATGAGATATATGTTGTCTTTCCTCTAGTGGTGTTATGTGAACGTCGACTACATGACACTTCACCATTATTTGGGCCTAGAGGAAGGCATTGGGAAGTAATAAGTAGATGATGGGTTGCTAGAGTGACAGAAGCTTAAACCCTAGTTTATGAGTTGCTTCGTAAGGGGCTGATTTGGATCCACATGTTTCATGCTATGGTTAGGTTTACCTTAATACTTCTTTTGTAGTTGCGGATGCTTGCAATAGGGGTTAATCATAAGTGGGGTGCTTGTCCAAGTAAGGGCAGCACCCAAGCACCGGTCCACCCACATATCAAATTATCAAAGTACCGAACGCAAATCATATGAACGTGATGAAAACTAGCTTGACGATAATTCCCATGTGTCCTCGGGAGCGCTTTTCTCTATATAAGAGTTTCTCCAGGCTTGTCCTTTGCTACAAAAAGGATTGGGCCACCTTGCTGTACTTTATTTACTTTTGTTCCTTGTTGCTCGTTACCAATTATCTTATCACAAAACTATCTGTTACCTATAATTTCAGTGCTTGCAGCGAATACCTTGCTGAAAACCGCTTATCATTTCCTTCTGCTCCTCGTTGGGTTCGACACTCTTACTTATCGAAAGGACTACGATAGATCCCCTATACTTGTGGGTCATCAAGACTCTTTTCTGGCGCCGTTGCCGGGTAGTGAAGCGCCTTTGGTAGGTGGAATTTGGTAAGGAAAAATTTATATAGTGTGCTGAAATTTAGTGTCACTTGTTACTATGGAAAGTAATCCTCTGAGGGGCTTGTTCGGGGTATCTTCACCCCGACCAGTAGAGCAAAGAGTTGCTCCTCAACCTACTGAACATACTAAAAATTAAAATGTCTACTTTGAAATTCCTTCGGGTATGTTAGAAAAACTGTTGGCTAATCCTTTTGCAGGAGACGGAGCAATGCATCCTGATGAGCACCTAATATATGTGGATGAATTTTGTGGATTATTTAAGCTTGCAGGTATACCCGATGATGTTATTAAGAAGAAGTTCTTCCCTTTATCTTTGAAGGGAGATGCATTGACATGGTATGGGCTATGTGATGATATGGGATCATGGAACTACAAACGATTGAAATTGGAATTTCATCAGAAGTTTTATCTTATGCATCTTGTTCATCGTGATCGCAATTATATATATAATTTCTGGCCTCGCGAAGGAGAAAGCATCGCTCAAGCTTGGGGGAGGCTTAAATTAATTTTATATTCATGCCCCAATCATGAGCTTCAAAGAGAAATAATTATTCAAAATTTCTATGCTCGGCTTTCTGATAACAATCGCACCATGCTCGATACTTCTTGTGTTGGCTCTTTTATGATGAAGACTATTGAATTCAAATGGGATTTATTGGAAAGAATTAAACGCAACTCTGAAGATTGGGATCTCAACGAAGGTAAGGAGCTAGGTATGACACCTAAGTTTGATTGTGTTAAATCTTTTATGGATACCGATGTTTTCCGTAAATTTAGCACTAAATATGGACTTGGTTCTGAGATAGTAGCTTATTTCTGTGAATCTTTTGCTACTCATGTTGATCTCCCTAAGGAGAAGTGTTTTAAATATCATCCTCCCATAGAAGTAAAAGTAGCTGCACCTATTAAAGTTGAAGAAAAGACTATCACTTATAACGATCCTATTGTTCCTACTACTTATGTTGAGAAACCACCTTTCCCTGTTAGAATAAAGGATCATGCTAAAGCTTCAACTGTGGTTCGTAAAAGCAATATTAGAACCTATACACGTCCTGAGCAAGTTAAAGTTGAACCTAATATTGCTATTGTTAAATATCTCTTGGCTGATAATATTGATGGGCATGTTATTTATTTCCGTGAAGAGACTGCTAGAATTGCTAAACCTTGTGCTAAAGATAAACATAGACCTATGGTAGGCATGCATCTTATTTCTGTTAAAATAGGAGATCATTGTTATCATGCCTTATGTGACATGGGTGCTAGTGCTAGTGCAATACCTATTGACTTATACAAAGAAGTTATGCATGATATTGCACCTACTGAGTTAGAAGATATTGATGTCACAATTAGACTTGCAATAGGGATACTATTTCACCCATGGGAATTGTTAGAGATGTTGATGTCTTGTGCGGGAAAACTAAATATCGTGCTGACTTTCTTGTTCTTGGTTCCCCACAAGATAGCTTTTGTCCCATTATATTTGGTAGACCCTTCTTGAACACTGTTAATGCTAAGATAGACTGCGAAAAGGATGTTGTTACTATTGGTTTGGGTTATATGTCTCATGAGTTTAATTTCTCTAAATTTCGTAGACAACACCGTGAAGAGGAATTGCCTAGTAAGGATGAAATTATTGGTCTTGCTTCTATTGCCGTACCTCCTAATGATCCTTTGGAACAATATTTGCTAGACCATGAAAATGATATGTTTATGAATGAAAGAAGGGAAATAGATGAAGTATTCTTTAAACAGGAACCTATCCTGAAACACAATTTGCCTGTTGAAATCCTAGGGGATCCTCCTCCACCCAAGGGTGATCCCGTGTTTGAGCTTAAACCGTTACCTGATACTCTTAAATATGCTTATCTTGATGAGAAAAAAGATATATCCTGTTAGTATTAGTGCTAACCTTTCAGAGCATGAAGAAGAGAGATTATTGAAAATTCTGAAGAAGCACCTTGCTGCTATTGGATATACTCTTGATGATCTTAAGGGCATTAGTCCCACTCTATGTCAACACAAAATAAATTTAGATAAAGATGCCAAACCAGTTCGTGATCACCAACGACGGCTGAATCCTAAGATGAAAGAAGTGGTAAGAAAGGAAATACTAAAGCTCCTTGAGGCAGGTATAATTTATCCTGTTGCTGATAGTCAGTGGGTAAGTCCTGTCCATTGTGTTCCTAAGAAGGGAGGTATTACCGTCGTTCCTAATGATAAAGATGAATTGATCCTGCAAAGAATTATTACAGGTTATATGATGGTAATTGATTTCCGCAAATTGAATAAAGCTACTAAAAAGGATCATTACCCCTTACCTTTTATCGATCAAATGCTAGAAAGATTATCCAAACATACACATTTTTGCTTTCTAGATGGTTATTCTTGTTTCTCTCAAATACCTGTGTCAGCTGATGACCAATCTAAGACCACTTTCACTTGTCCTTTCGGTACTTTTGCTTATAGACGTATGCCTTTTGGTCTATGTAATGCACCTGCTACCTTTCAAAGATACATGATGGCTATATTCTCTGACTTTTGTGAAAAGATTTGTGAGGTTTTCATGGACGATTTCTCCATCTATGGATCCTCTTTTGATGATTGCTTGAGCAACCTTGATCGAGTTTTGCAGAGATGTGAAGAAACCAACCTTGTCTTGAATTGGGAGAAGTGCCACTTTATGGTTAATGAAGGTATTGTCTTGGGGCATAAAGTTTCCGAAAGAGGTATTGAAGTTGATAAAGCCAAGGTTGATGCTATTGAAAAGATGCCATGTCCCAAGGATATTAAAGGTATAAGAAGTTTCCTTGGTCATGCCGGTTTTTATAGGAGGTTCATTAAGGACTTCTCAAAAATTTCTCGGCCTCTCACTAATTTATTGCAAAAATATATACCATTTGTCTTTGATGATGATTGTGTAGAAGCATTTGAAATACTTAAGAAAGCATTGATCTCTGCACCTATTGTTCAGCCACCTAATTTGAATTTACCCTTTGAAATTATGTGTGATGCTAGTGATTATGCTGTAGGTGCTGTTCTAGGACAAAGAGTTGATAACAAATTAAATGTTATTCGATACGCTAGTAAAACTCTAGACAATGCTCCGAGAAATTATGCTACTACTGAAAAGGAATTCTTAGCAGTTGTATTTGCTTGTGATAAGTTCAGGCCTTATATTGTTGATTCTAAAGTAACTATTCACACTGATCATGTTGCTATTAAATATCTTATGGAAAAGAAAGATGCCAAACCTAGACTTATTAGATGGGTTCTCTTGTTACAAGAATTTGATTTGCATATTATTGATAGAAAGGGAGCTGAGAACCCCGTTGCAGACAACTTGTCTAGGTTAGAAAATGTTCTTGATGACCCACTACCTATTGATGATAGCTTTCCTGATGAACAATTAAATGTCATAAATGCCTCTCGTACTACTCCATGGTATGCTGATTATGCTAATTACATCATTGCTAAATTCATACCACCTAGTTTCACATACCAACAAAAGAAAAAGTTTTTCTATGATTTGAGACATTACTTTTGGGATGACCCACATCTTTATTAAGAAGGAGTAGATGGTGTTATTAGACGTTGTGTACCTGAGCATGAACAGGAACAGATCCTACGCAAGTGTCACTCCGAGGCTTATGGAGGACACCACGCTGGAGACAGAACCGCACATAAGGTATTGCAATCCGGTTTTTATTGGCCTACTCTCTTCAAGGATGCCCGTAAGTTTGTCTTATCTTGTGATGAATATCAAAGAATTGGTAATATTAGTAGACGTCAAGAAATGCCTATGAATTATTCACTTGTTATTGAACCATTTGATGTTTGGGGCTTTGATTATATGGGACCTTTTCCTGCCTCTAATGGATACACACATATTTTAGTTGCTGTTGATTACGTTACTAAGTGGGTAGAAGCTATTCCAACTAGTAGTGTTGATCATAACACTTCTATTAAAATGCTTAAAGAAGTTATTTTTCCGAGGTTTGGAGTCCGTAGATATTTAATGACTAATGGTGGTTCACATTTTATTCACGGTGCTTTCTGAAAAATGCTTGCTAAATATGATGTTAATCATAGAATTGCATCTCCTTATCACCCACAGTCTAGTGGTCAAGTAGAATTGAGCAACAGAGAGCTCAAATTAATTTTGCAAAAGACTGTTAATAGATCTAGAAAGAATTGGTCCAAGAAACTTGATGATGCATTATGGGCCTACAGAACAGCATATAAAAATCCTATGGGTATGTCTCCGTATAAAATGGTTTATGGAAAAGCATGCCACTTACCTCTCGAACTAGAACATAAGGCTTATTAGGCTATTAAGGAGCTCAACTATGATTTCAAACTTGCCGGTGAGAAGAGGTTATTTGACATTAGCTCACTGGATGAATGGAGAACCCAAGCCTATGAGAATGCCAAGTTGTTTAAAGAAAAAGTTAAAAGATGGCATGACAAAAGGATACAAAAGCGTGAGTTTAATGTAGGTGATTATGTATTGCTATACAACTCTCGTTTAAGATTTTTTGTAGGGAAACTTCTCTCTAAATGGGAAGGCCCTTACGTTATCGAGGAGGTCTATCGTCCGGTGCCATAAAAATCAACAACTTCGAAGGCACAAATCCGAAGGTGGTGAATGGTCAAAGAATTAAACATTATATCTCAGGTAATCCTATAAATGTGGAAACCAATGTTATTGAAACCATAACCCCGGAGGAATACATAAGGGACACTTTCCGGAACGTTTCAGACTCCGAAAAGGAATAGGTATGTGGTACGGTAAGTATACCGACTCCAAAACAGTTCTAATGGCAATTTTTCTTTGTTTTGGAATATTTAGAAAAATAGAAAAATAAGAAGCAGTCCGGGAAGGACACGAGGCCTCCACGAGGGTGGAGGGCGCGCCCTACCCTACTGGGCGCGCCCCCTACCTCGTGGGCACCTCGTGTGCTCTTCGGACTCTGTTTTCTTGCACGATACGTATTTTGGTCGGTAAAAATTCATTATATAATCTCCCGGAGGTTTTGACCACTGTATCACGCAAATATCTCCTGTTTGTGTTTCGAGTTGTTGCTGCTGCAGATTAGAGCAAGATGTTTTCTCAAGAGTCAGTCAGGGAGAGCCGGGTGTCATATCCGGCATCGAGATCAAGGACAAACAGCGATGCTGACCACTTTGGGCCAGCAACGGAGGAAGATATGGAGGCTGATTTGAAGAGGATAGATGCCATGGAGGAGGATCAAGAAATCACTTCTCGCTTCCGAGCGGGATTCACGATGGGGGAACTACAGAGCTCAGCTATTCCAAACTCGGTTATCCCTTCCAATGTTAGATTTCTTTCTTATGAAAATATGAAGAAGAGTGTCACTTGTTCTCCCGCAGCTATGCAACACCCTTGGGTGCAAGGAGCTTTAGCCGTTACAGGAAAGCTTCGTAAGGAAATAATGGACCTCAAGCAGCAAGTCAATAAGCTCGAGGAGGAGAATCGTATCCTGAGGGGCATCATCGCCAAGAATATTACACCATCACTGAAAAAGGAGACATAATCACATGGGTATGGGCACTCCCTTTGGCAACTGCCAAGCTTGGGGGAGATGCCCCGGTATCGTATCACCACCACATCTCCTATCTTTACCGTTTTTCTTAGTTCGATCCTTTTAGTAGTATTTTGACCTAGTAGAATAAAGTTTTGGTATGATCTAGTTTTGAGTTTTGCTTTATGATCCCTCTATGTAATCGAGTCCGTGAGCTATATAATAAAGATTAGTGTTGAGTCAAGGGCTTGATTATCTTGCTATGATCTTGAGTGAATAAAATAAAAGAGAAAATAATAAAAAGGAACAAAGAGATCATATTGATCTTATGGAGAGTAATGACTTCACATAGCAAGAGTATGATGATTAAAAGTTGTTGAGAGTTGACAAACATAGCTTTGGTCATCGTTGCAATTAATAGGAAGTAATAAAGAAAGAGAGGTTTCACATATAAATATACTGTCTTGGACATCTTTTATGATTGTGAGCACTCATTAAAATATGACATGCTAAAGAGTTGATGTTGGACAAGGAAGACAACGTAATGGGTTATGTTTTCTTATATCTGAGATAAAGTATATTGTCATGGATCATCCAACATGTTGAGCTTGCCTTTCCCCCTCATGCTAGCCAAATTCTTTGCACCAAGTAGAGATACTACTTGTGCTTCCAAAAACCCTTAAACCAAGTTTTGCCATGAGAGTCCACCATATCTACCTATGGATTGAGTAAGATCCTTCAAGTAAGTTGTCATCGGTGCAAGCAATAAAAATTGCTCTCTAAATATGTATGATTGATTGGTGTGGAGGAAATAAGCTTTATACGATCTTGTGATGTGGAAGAAATAAAAGCGACGGACTGCATAATAAAGGTTCATATCACAAGTGGCAATATAAAGTGACGTTCTTTCGCATTAAGATTTTGTGGATCCAACCTTGAAAGCGCATGGCAACCTCTGCTTCCCTCTGCGAAGGGCCTATCTTTTATGTTTATCTTCTACCCTATGCAAGAGTCATGGTGATCTTCACCTTTCCTTTTTACATTTTATCCTTTGGCAAGCATAGTATGTTGGAAAGATCCTGATATATATATCTAATTGGATGTAAGTTAGCATGAGTTATTATTGTTGACATTACCCTTGAGGTAAAAGGTTGGGAGGCGAAACTATAAGCCCCTATCTTCCTCTGTGTCCGATTAAAACTTCGTAACCACAAGTATTGCGTGAGTGTTAGCAATTGTGAAAGACTAAATGATAGTTGAGTATGTGGACTTGCTGAAAAGCTCTGACATAGACTCTTTCTGATGTTATGATAAATTGCAATTGCTTCAATGACTGAGATTATAGTTTGTTGGTTCTCAATAAAGTTTCTGATTCATACTTTGCATTGTGAATAGATTATTACTTGAGCATAAGAAATCATTTCACAATATCCATATATGTTGCTGTTATGAGAATAATCATGATGCCCTCATGTCCGTATTTTATTTTATCGACACCTCTACCTCTAAACATGTGGACATATTTATCGTTATCGGCTTCCGCTTGAGGACAAGCGAGGTCTAAGCTTGGGGGAGTTGATACGTCCATTTTGCATCATGCTTTTATATTGATATTTATTGCATTATGGGCTGTTATTACACATTATGTCGCAATACTTATGCCTATTCTCTCTTATTTTACAAGGTTTACATAAGGAGGGAGAATGCCGGCAGCTGGAATTCTCGGCTGGAAAAGGAGCAAATATTAGAGACCTATTCTGCACAACTCCAAAAGTCCTGAAACTCCACGAAAGTCATTTTTGGAAATAATAAAAAATACTGAGCGGAAGAAATACCTGAGGGGGCCCACACCCTGGCCACGAGGGTGGGGCCGCGCCCTACCCCCTGGGCGAGCCCCCTGCCTCGTGGGCCCCCTGTTGGCCCTCCGGTGCCCATCTTCTGCTATATGAAGTCTTTCGTCCGAAGAAAAATCATAAGCAAGCTTTCGGGGCGAGACTCCGCCGCCACGAGGCGGAACCAATCTAGGGCTCCGGTAGAGCTGTTCTGCCGGGGAAACTTCCCTCCGGGAGGGGGAAATCATCGCCATCGTCATCACCAACGATCCTCTCTTCGGAGGGGGCCAATCTCCATCAACATCTTCACTAGCACCATCTCCTCTCAAACCCTAGTTCATCTCTTGTATCCAATTCTTGTCTCTAAGTCTGGGATTGGTACCCGTAGGTTGCTAGTAGTGTTGATTACTCCTTGTAGTTGATGCTAGTTGGTTTATTTGGTGGAAGATCATATGTTCAGATCCATTATGCATATCAATACCCCTCTGATTATGAAGATGAATATGGTTTGTGAGTAGTTGCGTTTTTTTCCTGAAGACATGGGAGAAGTCTTGCTATTAGTAGTCATGTGAATTTGGTATTCGTTCGATATTTTGATGAGATGTATGTTGTCTTTCCTCTAGTGGTGTTATGTGAACGTCGACTACATGACACTTCACCATTGTTTGGGCCTAGAGGAAGGCATTGGGAAGTAATAAGTAGATGATGGGTTGCTAGAGTGACAGAAGCTTAAACCCTAGTTTATGAGTTGCTTCGTAAGGGGCTGATTTGGATCCATATGTTTCATGCTATGGTTAGGTTTACCTTAATACTTCTTTTGTAGTTGCGGATGCTTGCAATAGGGGTTAATCATAAGTGGGATTCTTGTCCAAGAAAGGACAGCACCCAAGCACCGGTCTACCCACATACCAAATTATCAAAGTAACGAACGCGAATCATATGAGCGTGATGAAAAGTAGCTTGACGATAATTCCCATGTGTCCTCGGGAGCGCTTTTCTCTACATAAGAGTTTGTCCAGGCTTGTCCTTTGCTACAAAAAGGATCGGGCCACCTTGCTGCACTTTATTTACTTTTGTTACTTGTTGCTCGTTACCAATTATCTTATCACAAAACTATCTGTTACCTATAATTTCAGTGCTTGCAAAGAATACCTTGCTGAAAACCGCTTATCATTTCCTTCTGCTCCTCGTTGGGTTCGACACTCTTACTTATCGAAAGGACTACGATAGATCCCCTATACTTGTGGGTCATCAATTATCTTGGGGTGCCTTGGGCATCCCCAAGCTTGAACTTTTGCGTCTCCTTAATTCCTTTTATATCACGGTTTCCTAAATCTCGAAAGCTTCATCCACACCAAACTCAACAAGAACTCGTGAGATAAGTTAGTATAAACCAATGCAAAAACCTTATCATTCTCTACTGTAACAAATCACTAAAATTATTATTCAACATTGCATACTAAATGTCTCTGCATATTTAATACTCCTATCCCAATCAAACATATGCAAACAATGCAAACATAACAGCAATCTGCCAAAATAGTATAGTCTGTAAAGAATGCAAGAGTATCAATACAACACTAACTCCAAACATTATGAAATTCTACCACACTGTAGAAAATTTATCAGAGCTTATTATGCAAAATGTTTCAACATTTTATCACATTCTGACTTTTCTAGGGAATTTTTGCAACAGCGGTAAACTTTCTGTTTTGAAACAGCAACATGTATACTTGCAAAATAAGCATGGTAAAGGCTATCCTTGACATTTTTATTGAAAATAGAGATGAAAAACATTATTATAAATAACAGCAAGCAAATACTAACAAACTAAAATGACGCTCCAAGCAAAACACATATCATGTGGTGAATAAAAATATAGCTCCAAGTAAAGTTACCGATGAACGAAGACGAAAGAGGGGATGCCATCCGGGGCATCCCCAAGCTTAGGCTCTTGGTTGTCCTCGAATATTACCTTGGGGTGACTTGGGCATACCCAATCTTAGGCTCTTGCCACTCCTTATTCCATAGTCCATCGAATCTTTACCCAAAACTTGAAAACTTCACAACACAAAACTTAACAGAAAACTCGTAAGCTCCGTTAGTATAAGAAAATAAATCACCACTTAGGTACTGTTGTGAACTCATTCTAAATTCATATTGGTGTAACATCTACTGTATTCCAACTTCTCTATGGTTCATACCCTCCGACACTACTCATAGATTCATCAAAATAAGCAAACAACACAATGAAAACAGAATCTGTCAAAAACAGAACAATCTGTAGTAATCTGTATCAAACGTATACTTCTGGAACTCCAAAAATTCTGAAATAGATTGGTGGACGTGAGGAATTTATCTATTGATCATATTCAAAAAGAATCAACCTAAAAGCACTCTCCAGTAAAAATGGCAGCTAGTCTCGTGAGCGCAAAAGTTTCTGTTTTTTACAGCAAGATCGCATAGACTTCACCCAAGTCTTCCAGGTCCTACTTGGCACAAACACTAATTAAAACATAAAACCACATCTAAAAACAGGCTAGATGAATTATTTATTACTAAACAGGAGCAAAAAGCAAAGAACAAAAATAAAATTGGGTTGCCTCCCAACAAGCGCTAACGTTTAACGCCCCTAGCTAGGCATGATGATTTCAATGATGCTCTCATAAAAGATAAGAATTGAAACATAAAGAGAGCATCATGAAGAATATGACTAGCACATTTAAGCCTAACCCACTTCCTATGCATAGGGATTTTGTGAGCAAACAACTTATGGGAACAATAATCAACTAGCATAGGAAGGCAAAACAAGCATAACTTCAAAACTTTAAGCACATAGAGAGGAAACTTGATATTATTGCAATTCCTACAAGCATATATTCCCCCCTCATAATAATTTTCAGTAGCATCATGAATGAATTCAACAATATAACTATCACATAAAGCACTCTTTTCATGATCTACATGCATAGAAATTTTATTACTCTCCACATAACCAAAATTCTTCTCAGTCGGAATAGTGGGAGTATCATAAGAGACTCGAATACTATAAATTGTTTCCACATTAAAAGAGTAATGTTCGGAAAAGGGGTAATAATAATCATGACAAGCTTTATAAATATAATCATCACTGTTTCATCACAATAATCATCATAAATAGGAGGTATGCTATCATCATAATAAATTTGCTCATCAAAACTTGGGAGGCTAAAAATATCATCTTCATTAAACATAGCATCCCCAAGCTTGGGACAAACATTAATTGCAGCAAATATATTCTAAAAAATATCATCTTCATCAAACATAGCATCCCCCAGCTTGGGCCTTTTCATATTATAAGCATAATCACTCTCATCATTAATAGCATGGATAGCACCAATAGTATAGCAATTATCATCATCACAATGAGTAATAGGGGCAACATCATTTGGGAGGGATACCTTTCTACCTTTGCTTCTCCGTCTTTTCTTTTTCTTCTTCACATCATGTGTGGGTTTAACCCTATTTTTGGAGCTCCTTATTAATGAGATTAGTTGAATAGAAAGCTCCTCCTCGTTACCTGATTCATAAGAAATAATAGGAAGATATTGGGAAGTCTCTTCCCTTTCATTAGTATTCTCTTCATCTTCTATTTGTTTTCTTGTCTTTATGTAATTGGCAATATAGGTATTTTCAATGCAATTCACCGCACAATACATAAAAATTTCTTCTAGATCAAAATCAAGAAATCTATCAAGATTAAATTTTGGAATACCCTCAGTTATACGTTTCATTTCTTCATACCCTAAAACAAGAATAAGCTCTTTATGATGCTCAAGGGTAATCAAGTTATCACAATTTTTGGACACGATTTGATCATGAAACAAATAGCATTGGAGCTTTAAATGACCATGTTCATTGCAAAGTTCACAAGGATGGCAATAAATATTGAATCTTTCAGCACAATCATCTAGCCTTTCTTGCAACCATTTAGTTTCCAAATACTTATGCCTCTTGCAAAAGCTATCTTCCCTATTTGGTGTGTACTTGCAAGCTCTATGTATTCCACAAAAGTTGACATCTTATAAGAGACATTTTCATCATGACTAGTGCAATCATCATTAGTACTATGGATATTCAAAGAATTCATACTAACAACATTGCAATCATGCTCATCATTCAAATATTTAGTGCCAAACATTCTAATGCATTCTTCTTCTAACATTTTGGCACGATTATCGGAATCCTTTTTTCATGAAAGATATTAAAAAGATGAAGCATATGAGGTACCCTCAATTCCATTTTTTGTAGTTTTCTTTTATAAACTAAACTAGTGATAAAACAAGAAACTAAAAGATTTGATTGCAAGATCTAAAGATATACCAACAAGCACTCACCTCCCCAGCAACGGCGCCAGAAAAGAGCTTGATGTCTACTACGCAACCTTCTTCCTGTAGACGCTGTTGGGCCTCCAAGTGCAAAGGTTTGTAGGGACAGTACTAAATTTCCCTCAAGTAGATGACATAAGGTTTATCAATCCGTGGGAGGCGTAGGATGAAGATGGTCTCTCTCAAGCAACCCTGCAACCAAATAACAAAGAGTCTCTTGTGTCCCCAACACACCCAATATAATGGTAATTTGTATAGGTGCACTAGTTCGGCGAAGAGATGGTGATACAAATGCAATATGGATGGTAGATATAGGTTTTTGTAATCTGAAAATATAAAAAGAGCAAGGTAACAAGCGATAAAAGTGAGCGTAAGCGGTGTTGCAATGCTAGGAAACAAGGCCTAGGGTTCATACTTTCACTAGTGCAAGTTCTCTCAACAATAATAACATAATTGGATCATATAACGATCCCTCAACATGCAACAAAGAGTCACTCCAAAGTCACTAATAGCGGAGAACAAACGAAGATATTATTGTAGGGTACGAAACCACCTCAAAGTTATCCTTTCTGATCGATCTATTCAAGAGTCCGTAGTAAAATAACATGAAGCTATTCTTTCCGTTTGATCTATCATAGAGTTCGTACTAGAATAACACCTTAAGATACAAATCAACCAAAACCCTAATGTCACCTAGATACTCAAATGTCACCTCAAGTGTCTGTGGGTATGATTATACGATATGCATCACATAATCTCAGATTCATCTATTCAACCAACACAAAGAACTTCAAACAGTGCCCCAAAGTTTCTACCGGAGAGTCAAGATGAAAACGTGTGCCAACCCCTATGCATAAGTTCACAAGGTCACTGAACCCGCAAGTTGATCACCAAAACATACATCGAGTAGATCACGTGAATATCCCATTGTCACCACAGATAAGCACATGCAAGACATACATCAAGTGTTCTCAAATCCTTAAATACTTAATCCAATAAGATAACTTCAAAGGGAAAACTCAATCCATTACAAGAGAGTAGAGGGGGAGAAACATCATAAGATGCAACTATAATAGCAAAGCTCGCGATACATCAAGATCGTGCCAAATCAAGAACACGAGAGAGAGAGAGATCAAACACATAGCTACTGGTACATACCCTCAGCCCCGAGGGTGAACTACTCCCTCCTTGTCATGGAGAGCGCCGGGATGATGAAGATGGCCACCGGTGAGGGATCCCCCCCCGGCAGGGTGCCGGAACAAGGTCCCGATTGGTTTTTGGTGGCTACAGAGGCTTTCGGCGGCGGAACTCCCGATCTAGGTTATGTTCTGGGGGTTTCTGTATATATAAGAGGTTTTGGCATCGGGAACAAGTCAGGGGGGTCTCCGGGCTGTCCATGAGGTAGGGGGCGCGCCCAGGGGGGTGGGCGCGCCTCCCACCCTCGTGGGCAGCCCGGGACTCTTCTGGCCCAACTCTTTTACTCCATGGCCTTCTTCTGGTCCAAAAATAAGCTCCGTCAAGTTTCAGGTCAATTGGACTCCGTTTGGTTTTCCTTTCCTGCGATACTCAAAAACAAGAAAAAAAACATAAACTGGCACTGGGCTCTAGGTTAATAGGTTAGTCCCAAAAATCATATAAAATAGCATATAAATGCATATAAAACATCCTAGAAGTATAATATAATAGCATGAATACTTCATAAATTATAGATACATTGGAGACTGTATCCATCTTAATTTGGATTTTTAAATATTTTAAACCACTTTATGTTGAAATCAAATGTATGCATTCCTCGCTAACTGTATCCAATTAATGTGTGTTTCATGCAGGTTTTTATTTTTTTACTTCTCAAACATGTATAATGTGTTTCACACACGCAACATATAGTGTAATCATGTTTAGACATTAGTTGCATATGAACCATGCATTGTCTCTAATTAAAGAATATATGGATCACTAATATTGATAAACTATACAACATTACACGTGTCCCCAAATTCAAATGAATATGCATGTTTGATACACCAATTTGCGTTATGATATTATCGATGTCGTGATCTCCAGTTTAAATATTTGAATCCCCTTTAATCCAGATATTCGTCTCATATAGCTATCCCTCATGCTTATATAGGAGTATCTCTCTAGACCTATACACGTTCATCGTCTCTCGGGTATCTCTCGTGCTACCTGTATGTTGACAATGATCTTTTATCTTCGTAACACACTGACGGTACTCTCTCCCTCGACCTCCATCACTCTATCTCTCTCTAAGTATATCTCGCTCCCTGCTATGTGTCTCTAACTATGATTCTCCATGTGAAATCTCTTTCTCTCACACAAACACAAACTTCGTCTCCCCGGGTCTCATTTCTCTCTACTATTCCCCTGTGTGCCACTCGCACACACCCTCTCACACAGAGATGTCTTTCGCTCCTTAGGTATGAGAAGCTACGACTCTTCCTCTTAAATATCTCTTTCTCACACACAAACACATACTCTGTCTCCCAGGGTCTCATATCTCTCCACCATTCTCTTGTATGTCGCACACACACACTCTCTCTCCCTAGAGATATCTGCGTTCCCTCATATGTCTCTCTAGCTATCACTCTCATTGTGAAATATCTTTATCTCTCGCAGACACAAAACTCTGTCTCTCGGGATCTCACTTCTCTCCGATTTTTGTTTGTATGTGAGTCACATGCACCCTTTCTTCATCTCTCTCACACCCACACACATAACTCAGCCTTCTGATCCACTCGACTCCTATCTCTAACGCACACTAGCTAGCATCTTTATCTTTCTATTTATCTGTTTCTCCATCAACCTTCTTTCTCGCCCTCACTCTTGCTTCCTATCACGCACACTATGTATGTTTCTCTCTGCATGCAGTCAAGTGCCCTCTTTTTATCTTTCTCTCACACACACATAACTTCACCCTCTGAACCACTCGGCGGTCATCTCCAACACTCAAACTAGCTGATGTCCCTCTAGCTAGCATTTCCATCTCTGTATCTATATGTAGTTTCTCCGTCAACATTTCTTTCTTGCACGCACTCTTGCTTCCTACTCCCTCCTTTCCGGTTTATAGGGCTCAATTCAAAAATCTCACCAACCAAGGTAGATGGTGAGTGGTGGAATAATGTTTGTAATTTGCAAAAGCACCCAATTAATGCTCTTGTTTTCCTCAAAAGTTTATGTTTACCAATGTATTAATTACAATGCATGCAAGCATAAAGTACATGCATTGGTCAATTTTCTCTTAATACTTGCATGCAATTATTTAATGCACCTTGGAATCTGAAATTGTGATGGGGAACAACCAAATTGAGCCTTATAAAATGGAAAAACTAAGATTTTGAGATAAGCCCTATAAACCGGAAAGGAGGGAATATCAGCCACACTATATATGTCTCTCCATACATGCATTTATAGGTTGATCTCTTTTGCACAATCGTTGTGTCTCACTCCCTCTGCTCGCCATAGATGCATGCTCCAGCCCACGCCACTATCTCTTAAAGACAAAAACACATGCTCAATTGTCGGGCCTTCTTCCCTGCACTCTCACATGCATGCATATTGTCATACCGATCCATCTCTCCCATGTCGTTGATCTTATGACTTATGTCTTCTTTCTTTTATCTCGATCATGCGCGCGCACACACACACATCCACGTATACATGTATACCTCTCGCACATGCACGTTCAAGGTCTCTATGTCTCCATACATAGTTAATTACCCTCAACCCTAACGCCACATCGAATCGTTATCTTCTTGTGTACACATAACTTCCGTCTGGATAGGTAAAACACACACTCACACTTAACAATCTCCTTCTAGCTACCCCCCTCTCACTCTTCCCCTATATCCCCGAAACTAATAAGACCATCCCTTCGTTTAATTCCCGCCTACATTCACCATCGATATATAGTAGTCTTCCTCGGTGTCTCTCGAACAAACACATTCTCTCGATGTCGACTCCTCTTGTTGGAAATATGCCCTAGAGGCAATAATAAATTGGTTATTACTATATTTCCTTGTTCATGATAATCGTTTATTATCCATGCTAGAATTGTATTGATAGGAAACTCAGATACATGTGTGGATACATAGACAACACCATGTCCCTAGTAAGCCTCTAGTTGACTAGCTCGTTGATCAATAGATGGTTACGGTTTCCTGACCATGGACATTGGATGTCGTTGATAACGGGATCACATCATTAGGAGAATGATGTGATGGACAAGACCCAATCCTAAGCATAGCACAAGATCGTGTAATTCGTTTTGCTAGAGCTTTTCTAATGTCAAGTATCATTTCCTTAGACCATGAGATTGTGCAACTCCCGGATACCGTAGGAATGCTTTGGGTGTACCAAACGTCACAACGTAACTGGGTGACTATAAAGGTGCACTACAGGTATCTCCGAAAGTGTCTATTGGGTTGGCACAAATCGAGACTGGGATTTGTCACTCCGTGTAAACGGAGAGGTATCTCTGGGCCCACTCGGTAGGACATCATCATAATGCGCACAATGTGACCAAGGAGTTGATCACGGGATGATGTGTTACGGAACGAGTAAAGAGACTTGCCGGTAACGAGATTGAACAAGGTATCGGGATACCGACGATCGAATCTCGGGCAAGTAACATACCGATAGACAAAGGGAATTGTATACGGGATTGATTGAATCCCCGACATCGTGGTTCATCCGATGAGATCATCGTGGAACATGTGGGAGCCAACATGGGTATCCAGATCCCGCTGTTGGTTATTGACCGGAGAACGTCTCGGTCATGTCTGCATGGTTCCCGAACCCGTAGGGTCTACACACTTAAGGTTCGATGACGCTAGGGTTATAGGGAATAGATATACGTGGTTACCGAATGTTGTTCGGAGTCCCGGATGAGATCCCGGACGTCACGAGGAGTTCCGGAATGGTCCGGAGGTAAAGATTTATATATGGGAAGTCCTGTTTTGGTCACCGGAAAAGTTTCGGGTGCTATCGGTAACGTACCGGGACCACCGGGAGGGTCCCGGGGGTCCACCAGGTGGGGCCACCGGCCCCAGAGGGCTGCGTGGGCTAAGTGTGGGAAGGGACCAGCCCCTAGGTGGGCTGGTGCGCCTCCCACAAGGAGCCCAGGGCGCAGGAAGGGGGGGAAGGGGGAAACCCTAGGCTCAGATGGGCCTAAGGCCCACCTAGTGGTGCGCCCCCCTCTCTCCCCCCCTTGGCCGCCCCCCAAGTCCCATCTAGGGCTGGCCGCACCCCTTGGGGGGGGACCCTAGATGGGGGCGCAGCCCCTCCCCCTCCCCTATATATAGTGGGGTCTTGGGGTTGCCATACACATGAGACTTCCTCTCTCTTGGCGCAGCCCTACCCCTCTCCCTCCTCCTCCTCTCCCGCGGTGCTTGGCGAAGCCCTGCAGGATTGCCACGCTCCTCCATCACCACCATGCCATTGTGCTGCTGCTGGACGGAGTCTTCCGCAACCTCTCCCTCTCTTCTTGCTGGATCAAGGCGTGGGAGACGTCACCGGGCTGCACGTGTGTTGAACGCGGAGGCGCCGTGGTTCGGCGCTTAGATCGAAATCAACCGCGATCTGAATCGCTACGAGTACGACTCCTTCATCCGCGTTCTTGCAACGCTTCCGCATCGTGATCTACAAGGGTATGTAGATGCACTCCCCTTCCCCTCGTTGCTAGATTACTCCATAGATTGATCTTGGTGATGCGTAGAAAATTTTGAATTTCTGCTACGTTCCCCAACACCTCTCACGCACACACACCTTCTCTTCCCTCTCTACAGGCCTTTTCTCTCTCGCACCCCTGGCCTCTGCCATACACATCACCTCTCTGTGATGAAGCCACGCACACTTAAATTACATCCGCCACCGAGGACCCCGCGTCACACACACGCGCGCGCGCGCGCACCCCCACCCCCTCCCACACACACACACTAAGACCCCATCTCACACACGCACACACGCACGCACCCACCCCCACCCCCCAGACACACACGCACACACTAAGACTCCATCTCACACACACATGCTCTAGGCGGAGCATTTGTTCCTACCACCCTTCGTCCAACCTTACCCTTATGATAAACAATCACCTTAATTTACTTGTATAACATGGACAAATCCCACTTTACTTTAGTAGTTAGCAAACTTATCATCTCTACTCTTATAAAAAACCGAGTTGGTGATGATGGTGTGCCTGCCATCTTGTAATATAGACCGTCCGATATCTGGCGGATAGAAAGCAAACTATGATAATTTTACAAAAGATACCCACACCTCTCTCCACATCCTTATCTCCTACAACCTCATTGCTGAGCAATTAAAAAAGGAAGTCTCTGGAACAATCTAGCATGGTGGCCGCTGCCGCCTGCCGGCGCCGTCCATCCCCATGCCTCCACCCAGTCCGACACCAGTCACCACCACGCTCCACTCCTCCTCACCTTATCTCCCATCTTTCTTTTTTTGATGAAATTCTCGAGATACCAGTTTTCCAATAAAATTCTCGAGATATCATTAGTTTTTACACATGGGATTACTCCTGCATGGGTCAATCACAACAGGTGTTTTGTAAAAAAAATGCATATTGATGTTCCATGCAATGCACGAGCATCTTGCTTGTAATTATATAATGCAAATCACGAGCAGGAAGTGACAGTTTTTTACACAACCACGTTAACATGGCCATGTAAATCACTAGCTAAAGTGTAATACCATTATACTTATATCCCGATGCAAAAGGTTGAGTACATATCCGAAGAGTAGAGTCGCACACACGCACTCTGTCTCTCAGAATCTCACACACACACCAGTTACGTGACGCCCACTTAAGCAGACACGTATGTTACAATTTGTGCACCCGCGGGTACACGTGATGGTGCACATTTATTTAAGCCGGACGGCGAACCCAAATAGTAGCTTCATTCATTCCCCTCCCGCTGCCTCTTCTCTGGTCGCCGTCGCTCGGTAGCCATGGCCCGGCCGAAGGTAACGACATACGCCATACTCCCGCCGGAGCGGCGCTTTAATCTGGAAATTTTAGTGGTCATGCATGCATCTTTTTGTGCTAGCAGTCCTATATAAGGGTTGACCGATCGCTTCCCGCGGATGTGCGCAGGCGGTGGAAGAAGAAGGAGAAGGGAAGCGGGCTGTGGAGTAACATTTTTTACCACAATTTCTTAGGAAACTGAGTGCAATGATTGAGTAGTTTTGCAAACTACCAGTACTACACCTGAAACGGTTCAAAACCAATACTCCCTTGCCAGCACGCGCTTCCCACGTGAAATGGTCAGCGTTGCCCTGGAGCGTTAGTGCCGCATTAATGCCCGGCTAGAGCGGAGGCGACCTCTCACTGGTGCCGGCTTTGAAGCAGCGCGACGGTCGAGAGAGCACCGCTTCCCGGTGCACGCAACTGCTCCGCGTCGAGGCTGGCCATAGTTTGGATGAGTCTCCATCGTGGGGAGCCACACTAACTGCGATGATATGGATCGTTCCATCTATGAAGAACACGTGGGACTGGAACTACGAGACGGACATGTACCCAGGAGTGGACGTACGAACCTGAGTAATGTAGCGCAGTAAGTGAAGTAGAAAGGCACAAATAGTATGAACATGCGTGGCATATAGGCATTTGTCTACCACGTACCACTAAATGTTGTACGTGCAATGCACGGTGATGTTATGGAGTACGTGCCTAAGTACTCTACTACTACTACTATATTAATTGGAGGCACATATTAGGTTTTATATTTGTTTACGTGTATGCCCCGAGACCTTCCAACTAGACGTGTCTTTCTCTCCGGGTCACACTTTGTATCGTTCATACTCTTAGAAATATGCCCTAGAGGCAATAATAAATGGTTATTATTATATTTCTTTGTTCATGATAATTGTCTATTGTTCATGCTATAATTGTATTGTCCGGAAATCGTAATACATGTGTGAATACATAGACCACAACGTGTCCCTAGTAAGCCTCTAGTTGACTAGCTTGTTGATCAACAGATAGTCATGGTTTCCTGACTATGGACATTGGATGTCATTGATAACGGGATCACATCATTAGGAGAATGATGTGATGGACAAGACCCAATCCTAAGCATAGCATAAAAGATTGTGTAGTTTCGTTTGCTAGAGCTTTTCCAATGTCAAGTATCTTTTCCTTAGACCATGAGATCGTGCAACTCCCGGATACCGTAGGAGTGCTTTGGGTGTGCCAAACGTCACAACGTAACTGTGTGACTATAAAGATGCACTACGGGTATCTCCGAAAGTGTCTGTTGGGTTGGCACGGATCGAGACTGGGATTTGTCACTCCGTGTGACGGAGAGGTATCTCTGGGCCCACTCGGTAATGCATCATCATAATGAGCTCAATGTGACTAAGGCGTTAGTCACGGGATCATGCATTGCGGTACGAGTAAAGAGACTTGCCGGTAACGAGATTGAACAAGGTATTGGGATACCGACGATCGAATCTCGGGCAAGTAACATACCGATTGACAAAGGGAATTGCATACGGGATTGATTGAATCCTCGACACCGTGGTTCATCTGATGAGATCATCGTGGAACATGTGGCAGCCAACATGGGTATCCAGATCCCGCTGTTGGTTATTGACCGGAGAGGCGTCTCGGTCATGTCTGCATGTCTCCCGAACCCGTAGGGTCTACACACTTAAGGTTCGGTGACGCTAGGGTTGTAGAGATATGTGTGTGCGGAAACCCGAAAGTTGTTCGGAGTCCCGGATGAGATCCCGTACGTCACGAGAGGTTCCGGAATGGTCCGGAGGTGAAGAATTATATATAGGAAGTCAAGTTTCGGCCACCGGGAAAGTTTCGGGGGTTATCGGTATTGTACCGGGACCACCGGAAGGGTCCCGGGGGTCCACCGGGTGGGGCCACCTATCCCGGAGGGCCCCGTGGGCTGAAAGTGGAAGGGAACCAGCCCTTAGTGGGCTGGGGCGCCCCCCTTGGGCCTCCCCCCATGCGCCTAGGGTTGGGAACCCTAGGGTGGGGGGCTTTCCCCTTGCCTTGGGGGGCAAGGCAACCCCTTCCCCCCCTTTGGCCGCCGCCCCCCCCTTGGAGATCCCATCTCCCAGGGCCGGCGCCCCCCCAGGGGCCTATATAAAGGGAGGGGGGAGGGAGGGCAGCAACCTACAGCCTTCTGCGCCTCCCTCCTCCCCTGCAACACCTCTATCTCTCTCGTAGAAGCTCGGCGAAGCCCTGCCGGAGACCCGCTACATCCACCACCACGCCGTCGTGCTGCTGGATCTCCATCAACCTCTCCTTCCCCCTTGCTGGATCAAGAAGGAGGAGACGTCGCTGCACCGTACGTGTGTTGAACGCGGAGGTGCCGTCCGTTCGGCACTCGGTCATCGGTGATTTGGATCACGGCGAGTACGACTCCGTCATCCACGTTCATTGGAACGCTTCCGCTCGCGATCTACAAGGGTATGTAGATGCACTCCTTTCCCCTCGTTGCTAGTAGACTCCATAGATGCATCTTGGTGAGCGTAGGAAAATTTTAAATTATGCTACGATTCCCAACAGTGGCATCATGAGCCAGGTCTATGCGTAGTTACTATGCACGAGTAGAACACAAAGCAGTTGTGGGCGTTGAGTTTGCCAATTCTTCTTGCCACTACTAGTCTTTTCTTGTTTCGGCGGCATTGTAGGATGAAGTGGCCCGGACCGACCTTACACGTACGCTTACATGAGACAGGTTCCACCGACTGACATGCACTAGTTGCATAAGGTGGCTAGCGGGTGTCTGTCTCTCCTACTTTAGTCGGAACGGATTCGATGAAAAGAGTCCTTGTGAAGGGTAAATAGAAATTGGCAAATCACGTTGTGGTCATACGTAGGTAAGAAAACGTTCTTGCTAGAAACCTACAAACCACGTAAAAACTTGCAACAACAATTAGAGGACGTCTAACTTGTTTTTGCAGCAAGTGCTATGTGATGTGATATGGCCAGAAGATGTGATGAATGATATATGTGATGTATGAGATTGATCATCTTCTTGTAATAGGAATCACGACTTGCATGTCGATGAGTATGACAACCGGCAGGAGCCATAGGAGTTGTCTTTATTATTTTGTATGACCTGCGTGTCATTGAATAACGCCATGTAAATTACTTTACTTTGTTGCTAAACGCGTTAGCCATAGAAGTAGAAGTAATCGTTGGCGTGACGACTTCATGAAGACACAATGATGGAGATCATGATGATGGAGATCATGGTGTCATGCCGGTGACGAAGATGATCATGGTGCCCCGAAGATGGAGATCAAAGGAGCATGAAGATATTGGCCATATCATGTCACTATTTGATTGCATGTGATGTTTATCATGTTTTTGCATCTTATTTGCTTAGAACGACGGTAGTAAGTAAGATGATCCCTTATAATAATTTCAAGAAAGTGTTCACCCTAACTGTGCACCGTTGCGAAGGTTCGTTGTTTCGAAGCACCACGTGATGATCGGGTGTGATAGATTCTAACGTTCGAATACAACGGGTGTTGACGAGCCTAGCATGTGCAGACATGGCCTCGGAACACACGCAATACACTTAGGTTGACTTGACGAGCCTAGCATGTACAGACATGGCCTCGGAACACGGAGGACCGAAAGGTCGAGCATGAGTCGTATAGAAGATACGATCAACATGGAGATGTTCACCGAACTTGACTAGTCCGTCTCACGTGATGATCGGACACGGCCTAGTTAAACTCGGATCATGTTTCACTTAGATGACGAGAGGGATGTCTATCTGTGTGGGAGTTCATTAAATAATTTGATTAGATGAACTTAATTATCATGAACTTAGTCTAAAATCTTTACACTATGCATTGTAGATTAAAGGGCCAACGTTGTCCTCAATTTCAACGCGTTCCTAGAGAAAACCAAGCTGAAATATGATGGCAGCAACTATACGGACTGGGTCTGGAACCTGAGGATCATCCTCATAGTAGCCAAGAAAGATTATGTCTTAGAAGCACCGCTAGGTGATGCACCAATCCCTGAGAACCAAGACGTTATGAACGCTTGGCAGCAGCGTGCTGATGATTACTCCCTCGTTCAGTGCGGCATGCTTTACAGCTTAGAACTGGGTCTCCAAAAGCGTTTTGAGAAACATGGAGCATATGAGATGTTCGAGGAGCTGAAATTGGTTTTCCAAGCTCATGCCCGGGTCGAGAGATATGATGTCTCCGACAAGTTCTTCAGCTGTAAAATGGAGGAGAATAGTTCTGTTAGTGAGCACATACTCAGAATGTCTGGGTTGCACAACCGCTTGTCTCAGCTGGGAGTTAATCTCCCGGATGACGCGGTCATTGACAGAATCCTCCAGTCGCTTCCACCAAGCTGCAAGAGCTTTGTGATGAACTACAATATGCAGGGGATGGAAAAGACCATTCCTGAGGTATATTCGATGCTGAAATCAGCGGAGGTGGAAATCAGAAAAGAACATCAAGTGTTGATGGTGAATAAAACCACTAAGTTCAAGAAGGGCAAGGGTAAGAAGAACTTCAAGAAGGATGGCAAGGGAGTTGCCGCGCCCGGTAAACCAGTTACTAGGAAGAAGTCAAAGAATGGACCCAAGCCCGAGACTGAGTGCTTTTATTGCAAGGGAAGTGGTCACTGGAAGCGGAACTGCCCCAAATACTTAGCGGACAAGAAGAAGGCCGGCAACACCAAAGGTATATGTGATATACATGTAATTGATGTGTACTTTACCAGTACTCGTAGTAGCTCCTGGGTATTTGATACCGGTGCGGTTGCTCATATTTGTAACTCAAAACAGGAACTACGGAATAAATGGAGACTGGCGAAGGACGAGGTGACGATGCGCGTCGGGAATGGTTCCAAGGTCGATGTGATCGCCGTCGGCACGCTACCTCTGCATCTACCCACGGGATTAGTTTTAAACCTCAATAATTGTTATTTAGTGCCAGCTCTAAGCATGAACATTGTATCTGGATCTCGTTTAATTCGAGATGGCTACTCATTTAAATCCGAGAATAATGGTTGTTCTATTTATTTGAGAGATATGTTTTATGGTCATGCCCCGCTGGTCAATGGTTTATTTTTGATGAATCTCGAACGTGATGTTACACATGTTCATAGTGTGAATACCAAAAGATGTAAAGTTGATAATGATAGTCCCACATATCTGTGGCACTGCCGCCTTGGTCACATTGGTGTCAAGCGCATGAAGAAGCTCCATGCAGATGGACTTTTGGAGTCTCTTGATTACGAATCATTTGACACGTGCGAACCATGCCTCATGGGTAAGATGACCAAGACTCCGTTCTCCGGAACAATGGAGCGAGCAACCAACTTATTGGAAATCATACATACCGATGTGTGCGGTCCAATGAGTGTTGAGGCTCGCGGAGGATATCGTTATGTTCTCACTCTCACTGATGATTTAAGTAGATATGGGTATGTCTACCTAATGAAACACAAGTCTGAAACCTTTGAAAAGTTCAAGGAATTTCAGAGTGAAGTTGAGAATCAACGTGACAGGAAAATAAAATTCTTACGATTAGATCGTGGTGGAGAATATTTAAGTCACGAATTTGGTACACACTTAAGGAAATGTGGAATAGTTTCACAACTCACGCCGCCTGGAACACCTCAGAGAAATGGTGTGTCCGAACGTCGTAATCGCACTCTATTGGATATGGTGCGATCTATGATGTCTCTTACCGATTTACCGCTCTCATTTTGGGGTTATGCTTTAGAGACTGCCGCATTCACTTTAAATAGGGCTCCGTCGAAATCCGTTGAGACGACACCGTATGAATTATGGTTTGGGAAGAAACCTAAGCTGTCGTTTCTAAATGTTTGGGGATGCGATGCTTATGTCAAGAAACTTCAACCTGAAAAGCTCGAACCCAAGTCGGAAAAATGCGTCTTCATAGGATACCCTAAGGAAACTATTGGGTATACCTTCTACCTCAGATCCGAAGGCAAGATCTTCGTTGCCAAGAACGGGTCCTTTCTGGAGAAGGAGTTTCTCTCGAAAGAAATGAGTGGGAGGAAAGTGGAACTTGATGAGGTGATAGTCACCCCTTCCGAACCGGAAAGTAGCGCAGCGCGGGAAAATGTTCCTGTGGTGCCTACACCGACTGGGGAGGAAGTTAATGATGATGATGATCATGAAGCTTTGGATCAAGTTGCCACTGAACTTCGTAGGTCCACAAGGACACGTTCCGCACCAGAGTGGTACGGCAACCCTGTCCTGGAAATCATGTTGTTAGGCAACGGTGAACCTTCAAACTATGAAGAAGCGATGGCGGGCCCGGATTCCGACAAATGGCTAGAAGCCATGAAATCCGAGATAGAATCCATGTATGAAAACAAAGTATGGACTTTGACTGACTTGCCCGATGAGCGGCGAGCCATAGAAAACAAATGGATCTTTAAGAAGAAGACGGACGCAGATGATAATGTGACCATCTACAAAGCTCGACTTGTCGCTAAGGGTTATCGACAAGTTCAAGGGGTTGACTACGATGAGACTTTCTCACCCGTAGTGAAGCTGAAGTCCGTCCGAATCATGTTAGCAATTGCCGCATACTATGATTATGAGATATGGCAGATGGACGTCAAAACGGCATTCCTTAATGGCTTCCTTAAGGAAGAGTTGTATATGATGCAGCCGGAAGGTTTTGTCGATCCTAAGAATGCTAACAAAGTATGCAAGCTCCAGCGCTCAATCTATGGGCTGGTGCAAGCATCTCGGAGTTGGAACATTCGCTTTGATGAGATGATCAAAGCGTTTGGGTTTACACAGACTTATGGAGAAGCCTGTGTTTACAAGAAAGTGAGTGGGAGCTCTATAGCATTTCTCATATTATATGTGGATGACATACTATTGATGGGAAATGATATAGAATTCTTGGAAAGTATAAAGGCCTATTTGAATAAGTGTTTTTCAATGAAGGACCTTGGAGAAGCTGCTTATATATTAGGCATCAAGATCTATAGAGATAGATCAAGACGCCTCATTGGTCTTTCACAAAGTACATACCTTGACAAGATATTGAAGAAGTTCAATATGGATCAGTCCAAGAAGGGGTTCTTGCCTGTATTGCAAGGTGTGCAATTGAGCACGGCTCAATGCCCGACCACGGCAGAAGATATAGAAAAGATGAGTGTCATCCCCTATGCCTCGGCCATAGGGTCTATTATGTATGCCATGCTGTGTACCAGACCTGATGTAAACCTTGCCGTAAGTTTGGTAGGAAGGTACCAAAGTAATCCCGGCATGGAACACTGGACAGCGGTCAAGAATATCCTGAAGTACCTGAAGAGGACTAAGGATATGTTTCTCGTTTATGGAGGTGACGAAGAGCTCGTCGTAAAGGGTTACGTCGACGCTAGCTTCGACACAGATCTGGATGACTCGAAGTCACAAACCGGATACGTGTATATTTTGAATGGAGGAGCAGTAAGCTGGTGCAGTTGCAAGCAAAGCGTCGTGGCGGGATCTACATGTGAAGCGGAGTACATGGCAGCCTCGGAGGCAGCACAGGAAGTAGTCTGGATGAAGGAGTTCATTACCGACCTAGGGGTGATTCCCAATGCGTCGGGCCCGATGACTCTCTTCTGTGACAACAATGGAGCCATTGCCCTTGCGAAGGAGCCCAGGTTTCACAGGAAGACCAGGCATATCAAGCGTCGCTTCAACTCCATTCGTGAAAGTGTTCAAAATGGAGACATAGGTATTTGTAAAGTACATACAGACCTGAATGTAGCAGATCCGTTGACTAAACCTCTCCCTAGGGCAAAACATGATCAACACCAGGACGCAATGGGTGTTTGATTCATCACAATGTAACTAGATTATTGACTCTAGTGCAAGTGGGAGACTGTTGGAAATATGCCCTAGAGGCAATAATAAATGGTTATTATTATATTTCTTTGTTCATGATAATTGTCTATTGTTCATGCTATAATTGTATTGTCCGGAAATCGTAATACATGTGTGAATACATAGACCACAACGTGTCCCTAGTAAGCCTCTAGTTGACTAGCTCGTTGATCAACAGATAGTCATGGTTTCCTGACTATGGACATTGGATGTCATTGATAACGGGATCACATCATTAGGAGAATGATGTGATGGACAAGACCCAATCCTAAGCATAGCATAAAAGATCGTGTAGTTTCGTTTGCTAGAGCTTTTCCAATGTCAAGTATCTTTTCCTTAGACCATGAGATCGTGCAACTCCCGGATACCGTAGGAGTGCTTTGGGTGTGCCAAACGTCACAACGTAACTGGGTGACTATAAAGGTGCACTACGGGTATCTCCGAAAGTGTCTGTTGGGTTGGCACGGATCGAGACTGGGATTTGTCACTCCGTGTGACGGAGAGGTATCTCTGGGCCCACTCGGTAATGCATCATCATAATGAGCTCAATGTGACTAAGGCGTTAGTCACGGGATCATGCATTGCGGTACGAGTAAAGAGACTTGCTAGTAACGAGATTGAACAAGGTATTGGGATACCGACGATCGAATCTCGGGCAAGTAACATACCGATTGACAAAGGGAATTGCATACGGGATTGATTGAATCCTCGACACCGTGGTTCATCCGATGAGATCATCGTGGAACATGTGGGAGCCAACATGGGTATCCAGATCCGGCTGTTGGTTATTGACCGGAGAGGCGTCTCGGTCATGTCTGCATCTCTCCCGAACCCGTAGGGTCTACACACTTAAGGTTCGGTGACGCTAGGGTTGTAGAGATATGTGTATGCGGAAACCCGAAAGTTGTTCGGAGTCCCAGATGAGATCTCGGACGTCACGAGAGGTTCCGGAATGGTCCAGAGGTGAAGAATTATATATAGGAAGTCAAGTTTCGGCCACCGGGAAAGTTTCGGGGGTTATCGGTATTGTACCGGGACCACCGGAAGGGTCCGGGTGGGGCCACCTATCCCGGAGGGCCCCGTGGGCTGAAAGTGGAAGGGAACCAGCCCTTAGTGGGCTGGGGCGCCCCCCTTGGGCCTCCCCCCATGCGCCTAGGGTTGGGAACCCTAGGGTGGGGGGGCTTTCCCCTTGCCTTGGGGGGCAAGGCAACCCCTTCCCCCCCTTTGGCCGCCGCCCCCCCTTGGAGATCCCATCTCCCAGGGCCGGCGCCCCCCCCCAGGGGCCTATATAAAGGGAGGGGGGAGGGAGGGCAGCAACCTACAGCCTTGGGTGCCTCCCTCCTCCCCTGCAACACCTCTCTCTCTCTCTCGCAGAAGCTCGGCGAAGCCCTGCCGGAGACCCGCTACATCCACCACCACGCCGTCGTGCTGCTGGATCTCCATCAATCTCTCCTTCCCCCTTGCTGGATCAAGAAGGAGGAGACGTCTCTGCACCGTACGTGTGTTGAACGCGGAGGTGCCGTCCGTTCGGCACTCGGTCATCGGTGATTTGGATCACGGCGAGTACGACTCCGTCATCCACGTTCATTGGAACGCTTCCGCTCGCGATCTACAAGGGTATGTAGATGCACTCCTTTCCCCTCGTTGCTAGTAGACTCCATAGATGCATCTTGGTGAGCGTAGGAAAATTTTAAATTATGCTACGATTCCCAACACATACCACTAGTACTACTATGTGTGGTCTCCGACCCAGAAGTGGAAGAAGTGGAGACGCTCTACCACGCTGTTCATGTCCCACTCCTTTCGCTGACGTGTGGGACATCCAGCACGTGTCGTGTTTGGCACTTCTTCATCGTAAGAGTTGAAACGCTAGCATTCATCAGAAAAAAATCAGAAGTGATACTATACCATGTGGTTTCCTTGCTCCTCGATATCGGAAAGAATAGTTCCGTTTGCCAACATGTGGGACGTCGACCATCGTGGTCCACTTGCCATGCACGCAGAACTCCAAGGGAGAGTCACCCCGGTCATCGCGCCGCGGTAATAATGACTAATGAGCCATCAAATCACAGGTCCAACCTTTCCCACTGTGAAGTTGCTCGGACGAAGGAACCATCATGACTTCGTTGAATTCTGCTTCTTGAAGAAAACTACTGTACCAGCAGTACTGCTAGCTACATTAGTTACTCCAGCAGAGGCCTCCTTTCGTTCATAGGATAGGAATTTTATAGGAATATGGAATTCATAGGAAGTGAGATGACATGCATCTCAATTCCTATAGAGAAAGAGATGCCATTTGATGCATAGGATAGGAATTTTCCACTGAGTCTAGGCTAATGTACTGGTAATTTGCTCTAAAAACTACAGTAGTAAATAGTAGTACCGGTACATGCTCATACTCAGACACAGACACACACACTAACTACTACTAGTACTACTACTTCTCACATGCTGGCCAGACACCGTCGTTCTCCTTCCCAGCTTTGTCGGCGACACCCCACCGTGCTTGGATCTCCGCCGACCTCTCCGCAGCAGCACGTGCGTCCTCTTCTTTCTTGCGGCGGCGGGCCTCTCTTTTCTTGACTGCTTTCTGACTTCTCCGCTCCCTCTGTGCGGCTTTGGCCGCCTCTTGCTCTACCGCCCATTTGGCCTTGGCAGCTTCAAATTCCGCCCACGTAGGTGTGAGGTCGCGAGCGGCGATGAACTCGGCACGGCGGGATGCCATCGCTTCCCTACCATTTTGTGTGCGGTCGTGGGCGGCGAGGAACTCGGCGCGGCGGGATGCCATCGCTTCCTTACCGGTTAGTGTGCGGCACGGTGGCATGAACGACGCTTGGTGAGAGCTCTGGGGTGGAGTGGCCGGACAACCGTATAGTGCATTGGTTTGTGAAGAGCTCAAGGACAGAAGACGAAGGAAATTTGGATTCCCCTTCAATCCTGGTCATTTATTACCGAGTAAAATGCATTGGCGGTCATCGAACTTGTGTTGATAGATCACTTTGATCATTATATTATACGTGATGCACACATTAGCGCACACCGTCCATAGAAGCAAGTAGCATGTACGCGTGCAGACACTCACGCTCACGCTGTCAAACCATGCTAATGCATGCACGTCGCCCTCTCAATCAAAGTCCTGCTCATGGCGCAACGCAAATGGCGAGCCCGTCACCTGCGCGCCCCGGCGGTGCCTGGCATTACTATATAGACGTTTGATGGAGGCCTCCGCGAACGCCGAGCATGTATTCACCTGGCTCAACACACCGGTCATACTCGGGACTCGGCGCCTTGCTCATGTATATCGTCCATCACAACGACAATATATAAAACAGCCTAGCTAGAGAGGGTACTATGGTACGGAGTATGTACTATCGTGAGCGACCGATCATAGTGCCACTGCACACGAGTGTGTGTCTGATCAATTCGTCCATTATTCGTAAGTTACGCATGGTTGTGTGGTGTCTAATGGTGGTCGTCGAAGGCTAGCTGGCGACAAGACCGGTTGCATGGACGCCTGATTGTCAATACGTGCCGCATACACTTCAAAGGCTCGTCATCCATGAGTTAAAATTTTACCACCACGCCAGCGTCTGACCGCCCTGGCCTACCGAAACCCCTTCCATCGCTAGCGCGCGCTTCCCGCCTGAAACGGTCACCGTCTCTCCAGAACGTCAATGCCGCATTCACCGGACTTAACTGCCGGTGCAGTTGGTGTGTCACTGACATGCGGGCCAGATGCCCGTTGGGCCCACATGTCAGTGACCCAACGCACCTGCAGTTAAGTCACTGAAGCAGCGTCCGCATTCATGACCGACGAACCTACTCCGGCGCCAGCCGTCCATCCGTCTGTCGTGCCTCATTGCCATTCCCCCGCTATATTACCTTGAGCCCCATCTCCCGGCCATAGCCAAAGACCCACACTCATTCTCCTCCGGTCCCTTCCTTCTGTCGGCACCACTCCAACCATGGCCTCCTGTCGCTCCAAAGCTCTCTTGGATTTACTATCGCAGGAGCAGACGAAGGACATCGGCGGCTCTGCTCCGGGCGCGCTCCAAAGCTCTCTTGGACGTACTATCGCAGGAGCAGACGAAGGGGATCGCCGGCTCCCCCCCCCCCGGCCGCCCTTCGCCGCCACTACCACGAAGCCGGTGCACGTGCGCGGGCGCAGCCGGCAGCGAGGAAGAGTAGTACACGGTAGGTCGCCGCCGCTCTGGTCCTAGGAAGGCCACCGCTCCTCCACTCAGTCGATGCCAAGCTTGGTGGGATAAACATCGGCGGCCGATTAGCCGCTTGACGGTGACATGGAGGCGGAATTCTTCAGAACCTTGTGCTCCGGAGGAGGAGGTTATCGAGGCGGATGAGGAGGAGGCAAAGGCAATGGCCGGCTTTCTCGGGTTCATGGCCGGATATGGTGGTCAGGCGCCGGCGATCGTTTAGATTAGGTTTATAGTAGGTTTTAGTACGGTTTCTACGAAATATTAATGAACTTCGTCCAGTTTGTAGGAAAAGTTTTCGAAATGTAATGAATTTCATCCGGTTAATTTGAAATTTGCTTTGTTTGCATGAATTTCGTCCGGTTAGTTCATATAGTTGTCGAAAGGTATGCGGGCAGCATTGGATGGCATCCATCATGTCCTCGGACAGATGCCGGTGTAAATTTGTGGGCCAGCGCTGGAGATTAACAGTGCTCCATTATTTGGCAGGGAACAGTTATCCCTCGATCAAAATCAGATCCACTGTGTTTCGCACTCCTCCCACGTAAGAGTGTAAAATCTTGCTTACCTAAAAATGGAGAAAGTGGACGACACTGTAGCATGTCATATCACTCAAACTAGCCCGCCTAACGCGCGGGAAAGCACCGCCCTCATCATTTTGTTTTGGATTTCTATCGATCGATTGCATGAAAATGTTTCGCTTTGCAAGTTCAAAAGAAAAGGCGGCACACTTACGACTCGTACGCGTCTCACCTCCGACAGTCCGGCTCGCACGCCGCTCACCAGAAGGGACACGCGTTGTCTTGCAATTTCACTGACATGTGGGACTGCAATTGAATAAACCATTGATAGCCAAAATCTAATCGCTCGGCGAGCGTCGGCTGGGAAGAGAGAGACGGGGGAGGGAGAAGAGATTGCCCGCCCGCCGCGCACGGACTCCAAGAAATATATGGTGATAATGTGAGGTGGGCCATGCGGGAATCCGGACCGCTTCCAAGCCCTCCCCCCTCAGACGCCAGCTGCCCGCATTCATAGCAAGTAGTAACAGTAAAATACTGGCCTATAAGCCCGCTTATGTGGAGGAGAGAGAGGCATTGACAAAGTCAAGGAGTGGGCTCTGCAAGAGCCCGTCTCTACACGTGCTCCTAGGTATAAAAAAAACTAATTCTAAAAAAAGAGGCATAAAAAACAATTGTGTCTAAAAAAAGAAAGGTAAAAAACATTTGAGAGGAAATAGATAGAGAGAAAGTGAGAAAAAGTTTTAACCTTTATATCCAACCTTATAGTCAACACTATGGTAGTATTACATGAGGAAGGAGGGAGTGGTGCACATGCCAAGTTCACTGGGCTGCCGTGTTTCACACTCCTCCGTCGTAACAGTGGAGACAATAGCTTTCATCAAAAATAAACAATGAATACTCGTTGCTCGTCCTCTATATCAGAAAAGAATACTTTCCATTCGCCGACATGTGGGACGTCGACCATCCTAGTCCACCTGCCATGCACAAAATTATCCTGGTCCACCCCGGTCGTAGCGCAGGCCCATCCTTTCCCGCTGTAAGTTGGTCGGACGAAGGAACCATCATGACTTCATTGAATTCTGCTTCTTCAAGAAAACTTACTGTACCCGCAATACTGCTACCACACGCGAAGACTGGACGGCACTGTACCACGTCATATCACTAAAACCCACTAGGCCAAACTAGCCCGCCTAGGATTTGTACTCCCTCCATTTCAAAGTTAGTAGTACAAAGTTGAGTCATCTATTTTGGAACAGAGGGAGTACGTCTTTGTACTGCTATGATTTTGTGTTGTACGTCTCTGTACTTTTGCTATGATTTTCCTACCCTATGAACCAAATGAGGCCTGAATGTATCCGTGTTGACTATTGTCTGATCGATCGCTAAGCCTACAATTTTAGGAGCTTGGGCTATTGGCCGATCGATGAAGGATATGTATAAGCGTACCACGAGCTCATCAGCCCCAACTTTTCTCTTCGGCGAGTGTTTTGCAAGTACTATAGCTGGCACAGTAGCTATAGCCTACTAACACCAAGAATCATCAAACAAGCCCTGCTGATATGATAAACAGTTCGAACTTACATCTAAGCATGTGATATATTACATCAAAAGCTGGTGAGGATACATCTGTTTCCATAACTCCGAGAGGGTTCGCATGATTCACTATCAAACAAAAGTAGCAAGTACCGCCCACACAAGACAGTGCACTAGCCCTAAGATGGTTTGATAACACGCATCATTTTGGTAATTAAACACAGGGCAATGCAAACTACCCTGAAGGATTAGCGCGACCAACTATTTCTTGTCATCGATCTCTCGGGCAATGACCACAGCACGGATAGCGGCATGGGAATCGATCTCTGGGGCGATGTCCACAGGACTGACCGCGACATCGGAATCGATCTCTTGGGCGCTGTCCACGGGATGGACAGCGGCATCAGAATCGATCTCCGGGGCGATGCCAATAGGACGGACCGTGACATCGAAAACGATCTCTGGGCCGTTGTCCACAGGACGGGCCGCGACATCGGAATCATCAAGGACGTCCACCGGCACCTGCACAACCCTAACATATTAGCAAGCACATTGCAAATAATCAAAAACCATAACTATGGTAAGCCATTATTTTTTACCTTGTGCAGCTCACCAGGGGATCCCATCTCTCCGGGGGCCATCTCCTCGTCCTCGATGGGGGCCATCACCTTGCCAGGGGAATACTGCTTCTCAACGGCGACTATCTCCTCAAACTCGGCCTTGAGCCTCGCATAGGTGGCCATTAGAGTTTCTGGGGTAGGCACGGTGGGGCCCTTGCTGTTCTTCCAACTTTCTTTGAGGAGTTCGTTCGCCAACATCGTCAACTCTTTGGCCAGTGCTTGTTTCTTGGAGTTCTTCGTCTCCATGGGTTGGCCCGCCAACATGGTCAACTCATTGGTCAATGCTCGCTTCTTGGAGTTCGTTGTCTCCAGTGGGTTGTCCGCCGACAACTCTTTGGCTAGTGCTCCAGGATCCATCAATGAACTGACAAACAAAAAGCAATCAAAAGGAAACCACAATCGCAATGAAAACGGGAAAAGAATAGGCTATGAGAATTGGTCGGTGCTTCACAAAAAGAAGATTCTTGGAATGAAAATATGGCAGCATCACTGATTCTCCCACCTTTCCTTCGTTGGTACAGAAGAAAAATGTCAGAAGTGAGTAGCCTGGAGTGAGGTTTTCTTCAAGAAAGGGGAGAAAGGGCTTCAACGAGTGTTCCGGTGAAATGATGGTTGCTTCTTCCAGTCCAACTTCGAGGCCACTTTACCACTGCTGGTAAAGGTGGGTTTTGTGATATGACGGGTCATGACGGCCAAACCGGGGTGACCGGTGAGTCTCGACTGTAGCACCTCGCTGTGATTTGGTGGATGGCACACGGGCCCGGATGCTTTGATGTCCCGCATGAAGATAGAGCGGCTAGTCATATAGGAGTGCTCAATATTGTGAACCGCGACCAAGGCGGAGAGGAAAACAAGATAACTACGTAATTAATGCATGAGTTTAATTAGGGTAGTTTTGTAAAGTACGAGATACATTCCTCCAATCACAAAATGCCTTGGTTGATGAGATTTGAGATTTGAGCCAGTACTGCACGCGGTGAAATCTCTAGAAAGGCAAATACTCCTTTCTGGTTTACAGGGCTATACAAGCAAGTACTAGTACTACAATAGTGGGCTCAAATAGAAATTTTGTCTCATGCAAGAGCCTGGCTATATGCGTGCTCCAAGGCTCCGCACCACGCCCCACCCCTACACAAAGACTGCCACGTGAGCGTTTGCAACTGCCACGTTCGAGTTGTGCTTGGCTCTTCGGCTCTTCGAGAAGACGAACAATGATCTTACTACTACTTCTAAAGTAGTATCGAATCCACCGCTTCATGTCCGTCCACCGCGTGCGGGAGGGATAGCCACCACGCGCATGGGCGAAGGAGAAGGCGTGTACACTAGTAGAAAAAGGGCCTATTGTCCCGGTTGGTAAGGGCCTTTTGTCCCGGTTTTTGAACCGGGACTAAAGGGTCGTTACTAATGCCCTAACCCTTTAGTCCCGGTTCTTACACGAACCAGGACAGATGGGCCTCCACGTGGCCGGTGCGGCGAGCCCAGGCAGGAGGGCCTTTGGTCCCGGTTGGTGGCACTAACCGGGACCAATAGGCATCCACGCGTCAGCATTTCAGTGGCTGGGGTTTTTGTTTTTTTTTGAAAGGGGGGTTGGGGGTTTTGGGGGGTTAATTTAGGTGTTTCATATATTGTGTTAGCTAGCTAATTAATAGAGAGAAGTGTCCTCTCTTATCTCCGTGCTTGGTCGACGCTACGTACTATATACGTATGGAGAGGACTAGACACGCTAGCTAGTAAGCAAATGAAGGAAACAGAAGATCGTCATGAACATATGCATACAGAGAGAAGTGATATTGACCACCTCTCCTTCTCCGAGAGATTGGTCGAACAATAAGTTCTCGTATATCTATCCGACACTACCGGCTACATATATACAATAATTATCTCTTACAATATAATCTCCTAATTAAATTGTAAGAACACAGGGTCCACATAGTATTCTCCGTTTTCAGCGATCACGTGGTCAAGGAAGAATGCCGCCAATTCCTATTGAATTGCTCGCATACGATCTGGTGCTAGGAGTTCATCCCGCATCCGAAAGATCTAATTTTAAGAAGGAGGTCAATACATATATATATGAATAAATGAAACTCGACACAAATGATGGTAATAAAATAAAATTCTGAATATTATTGCTTACGCACTTCATATTGTTCGTCAGAGTAGCCCCGCTCACAGGTCGTGTAGCGGATGGACTCGCAAACGTAGTATCCACAGTAATTATTCCCGGGTTTCTGCCACAACCACTTTACAAGAAATAGAGGTCAATCAAACTGATAAGCAAGCATGCTAAATGGTATTGATGAAACTAGCGCTTGAATCACTAGGAGATGCGCGGAACATGCTACTATAGTACTTACTTTCGGGTGTCTAAATTGCAGCTTCTTCGGCAGTCCCGGAGCTTTTTTGGTGAATTTTCTCCAAACCCTGCCAGACAAAGAAAATAATTACTTGATATCAAGAAATGAACAAAGTTGCTGATATGGTGGATAATGATCAATTTAACTTACTTCTCGAGCATTTGAGTCATGTCTGCATAGTCCTGGGGATCTTTTCGTCTCGAGTCTAAGACGGTTACTACTCCCTGCTCAAGCTTAATCTCTAGGAGAATATAGTGGAAGCTGCGCACGCATGCATAAGTCATCAATTACATTACTATAACCTGGACTAATAAGGGAAATCGAATATGCACAAGACAGTAACACTCACTTGAAGTTGTAAGGAAAGAGTATTATATCTTTGTTTTCATTTATTACCAACGATCGTAGCAAGTTGGCCTCGGTATTTTCGGCATGATATTTAACCTCAGTTGCATCTATGAGATTTGTGTTAATGAACCCAATATCACCAATTTGTCTTTTCTTCAATTCGGCGATCTTCAATCTGCATAATATAGTGAGGATAATTATAAATACATGCAATGAAAGAGCTGACCTATATAGAGAGACTTAATGATAGAAGTAGTACTACTTACAGACAGTAGCAAGTGATCGTTGATTTATCGAGGGCCTTTTGATTGAAAAACTGGAAGAACTCCTCAAATGGAACATTGAACAGTTCAATTCCAACGAGGTCATGCTCCGGTTTAACTCTCAGCGTCAAAGTATTCCTCCCCCCAGACTCTCTGCAGGTTTTCATGTACCAATCATGTAATCTTCGCATCATCGTTGTTAGAGATCTTTCATCTTTGACGAGAGGCTTCCCGTAATGGTATTTGTGTTCGTCCACCTCCAAGATTTCATAATGTACATCGTCGGGCAGGTAATCTCCAAGATTGCTATAACAGGGCACCATCCTCGGATCTGCAGCGACGATGTCGCTAGACACCTTGAGCGGGGGGCACGATTGGTTCGCTTGTTCGCCGAGCTGGGCAATTATTTTCCCAGCTCGTCGTTCTTTTAACCTTTGATCACTGACAGTACTTCCCGACCGCTCTGCTTCAGCAAATGTCTTTGCAATAATGCGCTCATAGTTGCCTCTCGGCGGAGACTTTGGTGGTTTTGTCAGGGCAGCCAGAGTGCGCTTCGCTTTCACCGGATCTACCTTCTCCTCCGGAGGTGGATGTTTCTTTGCTTTCACCCCTTCAAAGAAGTTCGTCACTTCGGCTCGCACGATCTTCATGGTTTCCTCCTCGGTCCTCTCGTATGGTAACTTCTCTAGAGTCTTCAGAGAAGGACCGAATCTGTATTGCCTCCCGCCTTTGGCTGTACTGCTAGACGCTGGCAGAGCAGACAGAGCGGCTGCGGCTGTCTTCTTTCCTTGCTTATGAGGCGGAGGAGAAGGACTACGACGCGCCGGAGCAGCCGGAACGGCGGCGGGTCTCTTCCGCCCTTGCTGACGAGGCGGGGAAGGAGGAGGTTGGCTGCTCTGGCGCGCCGGCGCAGGCGAAGGAGGCGGAGTGCCGCCACGCGCCGGAGAAGGAGGCTGAGTGCCCTGATCACTCGCTGAAGGAGGAGGCAGAGGAGGAGGTGGAGTACCGCCACGCACCGGAGAAGGAGGTTGAGTGCCCTGATCACTCGCCGGAGGAGGAGGCGGAGTGCCCTTACTCGCCGGTGGAGAAGGTTAATGAGCTCCTTCCGCCATAGGCATGAGGTCTTCAGAGCAGAACCCAGCCGAGTCTCCCCTTCACCTGTAGGGTGGTCAAGCTGGAGGTCCTCAAATCCCTCCGTTATTTCATCCACCATCACCCTAGCATATCCTTCTGGAATCGGCCGGCAGTGGTAGGTTGCGCCGGGTTCAGGAGGTAAAACAGAGCCAACAGCCGCCTTGACTTTGAAGTTCTGCCATTGCGTCATAAGGTGGCAATGTTGAGACTCCGTCATAGCATCCACGGGGTAGCTAGCAGGAGCCGTCAAGACATGCTCCGGCTGAAGCAGCTCGGTGGAAGCCACGCTGCTTCTCCGTTGAGATGGCGGGGTAGCTTCGGGGTTAGTTTCGGCATGTCGATTGCCGTCTCGTTCCTCTAGCGCTTGAACCCTTTCGTGCAACTTCTGAATTTGGGTCTGCTCCACTTTTTTCCTCCTCTCCTGGCTTTTGTAACCGCCTGCGTCTGGAAAACCAGCCTTCCACGGAACGGAGCCTGGCGTGCCTCGTGTCCGTCCAGGGTGCTCAGGATTCCCGAGGGCCATTGTGAGCTCGTCATTCTCTCTGTCTGGAACGAACATCCCTTGCTGCGCTGCATCGATATGGTGCTGAAGCCTCTTGACTGGTATTCTCAAAAGCTCGTCCGTCCAAACGCACTTCCCTGATACAGGGTCCAATTTTCCGCCAGCCCCGAAGAACCAAGTCCGGCAACAGTCTGGCCAGTTCATTGTCTGTGGTTCGATCCCTTTATCAAGCAGATCATTCTCAGCCTTGGCCCACTTAGGCCGGGCTTTGAGGTAGCCACCTGACCCCGTGCGATGGTGAAGCTTCTTCTTCGCAGCATTCTTCTTGTTTGTCGCTGACATCTTCTTACTCTTTTTCGATGTCTTGCGGGCCACAAATGCGGGCCAGTGATCTCTGATCTTCTCATGCCGGTCGATGAATTCTGGTGTCTCTTCTTTGTCGACAAATGTTTTCAGCTCATTCTTCCACCTCCTGAATAGGTCTGCCATCTTTTTAAGAGCATGAGACTTGATTAATTGCTCTTTAACTGGCTTCTCCGGATCCTCCTCTGGCGGTAGGGTGAAATTTGCCTTCAGCTCAGTCCAAAGATCATCTTTCTGCATATCATTGACATAAGACACCCAGGGTCTTCCTTCTTAGGCTTATACCATTGGTGGATGCTGATCGAGATCTTGTCCCTAACAAGAACCCCGCACTGAGCAGCAAATGCTTCCTTTGTCCGGATGGGTTCAATTGGTTGGCCGTCGCGCGCGATTGCTGTGATCTCAAACCTTTCATCCGAGCGCAACTTTCTCTTCAGGCCTCGTCTCTTTACCGAAGTTGTGCTCGATCCAGAGGGCTAGAAAAAAGAAGAAAGACGAGAGTTAATTAATATGTGTACACACCAAAACAATGAATGCATCAATTAGCTAGTCAGCACAGGCTTAACTAATATATTTACCTGGCCGGACTCTGTTCGGTCACCGGAGCCGTCACCACGGGCTCCTTCTTGCACCAGCATTGGGTCACCGGAGCCATCATAATCATGTCTTTCCTCCTCCACTCTCCGATCACCGTAGCCTGCTTCTTCACCCTGTTCTTCCAGACCATCATTATCGTTAAGATACGACAAGACATCACCTCCGGCTAAGATTATGTCCCCCAACACCTCTTCTGCTTCCTCGTCTCGTACGTGCTCCATTGTTTCTGCAAATATTACAACATGGCAATTATTACACAAACATGACAGCAGGTGGATATATTAGTGCAAACGTAGACCTAGCTTATTCCGGGTTTGGGGTGGCCTCGGCAACGCTTCAAGGGTAGGGGCGCAGCGGGATGGGGTAGGAGACCGACATCGTTTTTTTCTACGGTTTGGGTGTCCTCGAGAGTTTTGGTCGAGCGAGAGGGCCGGGGGGTGCTCCCGTGGTATAAGTTACCACGGTCGAGAGGGGGTATATATATCGACCGCACATCATGTCGAAGTTATTTTGGAATGGAGTTCCCGATAAAATGTTGTCGGGGAGGGGGTATCGACCTCCCCTCATGTTGAAATTATCGGGGAGGGGGTATATCGACCCCCACCCCCCTCATCATGCATATATAGCTACCACATACATATATACATTGAAAAAAATTACATATATACAACAAAAACATTAATACACATATGAACAAAAAAATACATATATGAACAAAAACATGTTGTGAACAAAAAAATTAATGTAATAAATCTAATAAGAAATTAATCTAATAAAAAACATGCTCTGAACTTACATATAGCCACATACATACAAATATACATTTTATATATATGAACAAAAAATTAATCTGATACAAAATAAAAACAGAGCCGGACCAGCGCGGCGGCTCACAGCGGGGGCGTCTGGCGATGGCGACGGAGGGGGAGGCGAGGGCGCCGGCGCGCGGGGGCAGGCCGCGGGAAGGGGCTCGGGCGCGGGGCAGGGGCCGGCGCGGCGACAGCGCGGTCGGGGACAGGGGCGGCGCGGCGACGGAGTCGGAGGCAGGGCGGCGCGGCGACGGCGTTGGAGGCAGGGGCGGCGCGGCGACGGCGTCGGAGGCAGGGCGATAACGGCGACGGCGACGAGGAGCAGCGCTAGGGCATCGGGCACGAACTGACGGTGAAGTTGTGAAATTTCACAAGTCCAGCTTATATACAAAGAGCATTGGTACCGGTTGGTGGCACCAACCGGGACCAATGCTACCTTTAGTCCCGGTTGGTGGCACCAACCGGGACTAAAGGGGGGGCATTGGTCCCGGTTGGTGCCTCCAACCGGTACCAAAGGCACCCTTTAGTCCCGGTTTGTGCCACCAACCGGGACGGAAAGCCTTGCACAGCGGCGTGGTGGTGGGAGTTTAGTCCCACCTCGCTAGCTGAGAGAGAGCCGCACCTGTTTATAAGGTGCGGTGCGCCTGAGCTGTCGAGCTCCTCTCTAAAGCAGGCTTACGGGCCTAACCTCTCTGTACATGCCTGTGGACCTACTGGGCCTTCTGCGGGCCTGAATCCTGGCCCATGGATGGGTTTCTAGTCGTATTCAGGCCGTGGTGGCCCAGTAGGTGGCATAATTTTTATTTTTGCCTATTTTTTTGTTTTCTTTTTCGCTTTATTTATTTTGTTTTGTTTCTACTTTCAACAAAAAACTTATTTATTTTATTTTATTTTGATTCTAATTACTTATTTATTTTACTTTATGATAATTCTTTTTGCTATTAAAGTTTCTAACAAAAAAGTTCTTTATGAAAATTATTTTTGCTTTCAATGATTTTGAACAGAAAATACTTCGATAATTTTAGTTGCATCAATTTTATATAATTTTAGTTTCAATAATACTAGAGGTTGCTTATAATGTTTTGAACAGAAAATACTTTCATAATTTTAGTTTCATAAATTTTATTTATGTTATTAAAGTTTATTTTATTTTGTTTCTACTTATATATTTTATTAAAGTTTATATTATTTTGTTTCTAATTACTTATTTATTTTATTTGTTATTTTTCATTCACCATTTTCATGCATTTACTGATTATTTTGAGGTATAAGACCCTAAAATTGAAAAGCATTTCAAATGAACTCTGAAAAGGTTGAAAGTTGGCATGGTATCATCATTTCATCCACATAGCATGTGCAAGAAAGTTGAGAGGGTTACGGCAAAAACTGGATGCACTTCGTGTACGAAACGGACAATGGTATCATACTCGTCTGTTACAAAGTTGGCATGGTATCATCATAATAGTTGCGGGAGAAAGTCTTCACTTTTTCTTCGCTTGTGTCATTTGCTTATTGCGCCGTAACCATGGATAATCTTCATCATTTATCAGGATGCTTGGGTCAGCCTTGAATTTGAAGGGAGGAATTTCATGAAACTTTTCATAATCTTCAGACATGTCTGTCTTGCCCTCCACTCCCACAATGTCCCTTTTTCCTGAAAGAACTATGTGGTGCTTTGGCTCATCGTATGATGTATTCGCTTCCTTATCTTTTCTTTTTCTCGGTCTCGTAGACATGTCCTTCACATAGATAACCTGTGCCACATCATTGGCTAGGACGAACGGTTCGTCAGTGTACCCAAGATTGTTCACATCAATTGTTGTCATTCCGTACTGTGGGTCTACCTGTACCCCGCCTCCTGACAGATTGACCCATTTGCACTTAAACAAAGGGACCTTAAAATCATGTCCGTAGTCAAGTTCCCATATGTCCATTATGTAACCATAATATGTGTCCTTTCCCCTCTCGGTTGCTGCATCAAAGCGGACACCGCTGTTTTGGTTGGTGCTCTTTTGATCTTGGGCGATCGTGTAAAATGTATTCCCATTTATCTCGTATCCTTTGTAAGTCAATACAGTCAAAGATGGTCCCCTGGACAACTAGTACAACTCATCACAAACAGTGGTGTCACCTCTGAGACGTGTTTCCAACCAACTGTTGAAAGTCCTGATGTGTTCACATGTAATCCAGTCGTCACACTGCTCCGGGTGTTTGGAGCGCAAACTGTTCTTGTGTTCATCGACATACGGGGTCACCAAGGTAGAGTTCTGTAGAACTGTGTAGTGTGCTTGAGACCAAGAATGCCCGTCCCTGCATATTATTGAGTCCGCTCCTAGCGTGCCTTTTCCAGTCAGTCTTCCCTCATACCGCGATTTAGGGAGACCTATCTTCTTAAGGCCAGGAATGAAGTCAACACAAAACCCAATGACATCCTCTGTTTGATGGCCCATGGAGTGTCACGACCGGTTTTCCAATAAAAATATTTATTGAGAAACCGATCCCTTTTACGGACCAGTAGAGAAGAATTCTCCTCACTGGTAGACAATTTCTTGATCACAGAAGAAAAACCAGGAGTACTAAATATAATACAAGGTTGTGCGGAGATTGCTCAACAATTTATTACAAACGCGCCAATATTACACATAAAGGCGGATAGGGTGGCATAACTACTGACTCACAATAAAAGCGGTGGTGGATATGTCACAGAGAAGTGGGTGACATGACTCCTGAATCTAACAGCTCTTCGAGCGTCGGAGCGAGGCTCGAGGATACTTATTTTGGGTGGCCGAAGCGTATATAATACAAGTGACCAATATCCAGGATCGCACGGGACTGACTGGGATTCCTCTAGGCGTCGGACTCACTATCAAACTCTTCATCCATGAGATCACCTTCGTCAACATCTGGCCAAATCAACAAGCCAGGTGAGTACTATGAAAGTACTCGCAAGACAGTTCGGACATAAGATATAACAAATGTAAACATGATGCATATGAACAGATTACTAAAGCGCACTCGGACAATGAGATGGCCATGCATGGGAAATAAAAGGGAAGTCGGGCGGTAGTCCTCCCGAAATCCCAATGTAATACTGAAGGCCAATCGAGTGTGAATGACTCCTCGAAAGGATACAAAAGAAAATAACAATGCCGCAGTCGGGCGTCAAGGCGACACCACATACAAGGCTTATAATGGAAAATAAATGACAGTGCGTGCCACAGTCGGACGTCTGAAGCGACATCACATAAAGGGCTTATAATGAAAGTAGATGACATGAGTGCCACAGTCGGACGTCTGAGCGACATCACATAAAGGGCTTATATTTCCCAACTTAATATTTCAGTAGCTCATGAATTAAAATCATTGCAAGGGAAATTTCAGATACGAGATAAATAAAAGGTTAGTCCGTCCACAGGAATAACGATTCAACCGGGTTTACCACTCGAGCTTGTTCACCGGGGATTTACCACGAGGACTGACATAGATATGGATATACTGGCCATGGTCCTGGACCATGGACACGATGACTCGGAAGGATTTGACTCTGCAGAGTTTGTACTATTTAACCACAGCCAACGGATTTCAGTAGTCACAAGGGACTAGTTCCGTTTACGGTGTTTTAGGAGAAACACATCTAACCAGTACACACCCATTCAACATTCCGATGCCAGGAATCACCCTCGGCAATGTTCAAGAAAAACTTTAAGACGGGGAGGCTACAACCTCGCATAGCATGGGATCAAATTTATATACGCGCGCTCTAAGGGGTGCCCCCCTCTCGGTCCCAACCGGAAACACCCACGCCCCCTGACCGGATGACTGGCTTTAATCCAGGGCCATGGAACCCTCATCCCGGCCCCTCTATTTGGTGTGTACAAGGAAAGAGGTTAACAACTTACTAAACCGTATTCTTTGCAGAAAACATGTGGCAGCACGAAAGGGGAAGAACGGTAACGTGGCTCAGTCCACGTTAACGTCGGAGTTTATCGGATGACGTAAGACTGGCATGCTACAACAATACCACCTTACTGCCTTTCATGTCACCACATGTTCAGGGCATCTCTCATCAGAGATCACAGTAACTTCGGAACACACGGTTGGTTGCCTTACATTGCAACGCAATACTCACCGATGCTCACATGCCATGCATAAACCATTCAAGCAAACATGCAAAACACTTATCATATCAAAGGTTCAAACATGCTTGCCTGGTTCGGAGAAGTCGGAGTCTAGCTCGGCGAAGTTCGCGGCTCCGTCACCTCCTCCGGAACCTACGGTATAACGAAACCGTACACTAACGTGAAAAACGTAGCTTGCATAAAAATTGTTCCAAAAAATTTCCAAATAAATACTATAAAAAACTAGACAAAAATACAAGACTGACAGAAAAAGAATCAATCAAAAATCATCTTTTATTAAAAAGATATAAGGGTTTTAGTCCAAGGACTGATCTATGATGAAACAGAAAAGAACCAGGGACTTGTTTGAAAAACCAGCAAACGGTTCGGTAGGAAATGCGCCAGCCCAAAGAGAAAACGCATTTTGCCCGAAGGCGCTACCAGAAAACGGTTCGAAGGGGGAAAAGAGAGAGGCTGACGGGGGTCCCACCCGTCAGGTTTAAACTCCCAACGGAGCTCGCCAGCGCCCGAAGGCTGCGGTGGTCGCCGGCGTTGAACCACGGCGAGGCAGAGAGATCGGAGGGTACCAAGAGGTTCAGGGTGTCCTTCCGCGTCGGTGGGTGGTGGACTTGGCCGTCGGAGAGCACCACGTCGACGGCGACACTTTCTCCGGCGGACGGTGGTTCGGGCGATGGTGGAGTACTCCGGTGGGTGCTGCAAACTCCAAATTGATGCGCGGGTCAAAAGAGTGGAAGAATTAGGAGACTACTGGTTGAGGGGTGGGGGTGCACGCACGGGAGTGAATCGCGCTGGATCCCGTGGCCGGTCGAGGCGGCCGGAGTTGGGGAAGAAGGCTCCCTCGGGGCTCTTCCAATGGCTTGGCATGGTATTGGTAGTGTGTAGAGGTGGTGCAGGTTCGAGTTCGATCTCGGGGCCTCCTTTTATAGGCGATCCGAGGGGGTGGCCGTGAACGGGATAGCTCCGGCGAGCGATTACGGCGAGGAAGAGGTTGGGCAGGGGGTTTAAGTGGCTAGGCACCATCAGGGAGGATCACTAGTGCCGTTCCCCCGCTAAACCTCGGTCGGGCTAGGCGTAATGCGCCGATCCTCGACTGGGCGGCCGTACGGGCACGGCGGCGGCAGAGAGTGCGCTCCGCGCCTACCAGTTCACGATGACGGACTGCAGCGTGCACGGGTGAGTGGATGGCCACGCGGTGGCCTCTGGTGGCTTGGGCGGCGCTGGACGGCGCCGTCCAACGCTGCGCCTCTCTGGCGGCCGCAAAAGCCGCTGCTGCCGTCGCTCACGGGGTGGCGCACCTCCTCCTGCTCGTCGCCAACGCCCGCAAGCCTCCAGGTGATCGTGTGGCGCAGGGATAAGAAGGAGGGAACAGGGAGCAAGGCGCCACCGAGGCTACTGGCGAGATCGAGGAAAGGTTCTAAAGAAAACGACAGTGCTCACTGAAACTGTTTACTGAACTTCTGAACATTGACAGAAACAGTGCCCTTCAGGTGTTCGACGAAATGATTTGGCATGAAGAAATTTTTTTCTGGAGTTGGGACTTGGTGAGGTGACCTCTCAATGCATCCAGAGGCTGCCTGAATTTTCTCTAATTTTAGGAGGAGAAAACAATTGAATTTCATCAAATTTGGCAAATATGGTCCAAACTTGCAGCAAGAACAATTTGAAAAATTTGAACTGGAGACCAGTGGATCATCATGGATCTTGGTTGAGGGCTCTAAGGACTAGCCAGGGAAATTTGTTTGGAGGCCAAACTCAAAGTAGAAATGGTAGCTCCTTTGTAAATCTCCAAGAGCTAAAGTAGAGGGCAGAAATTATTTTTGACAAGAATTAAATGGAAGGAAATTCATGGGGTGGTTCAACTTGCTGGATTTGGAGTATATCTTGACACAAAAATGGGAGATGGTTTTTTGGGAGGGGATTTCCACTCATGTCATGGCAAGAGTGGATTTTTTTGAAAGGGGAAAAGATCACTCCAAAAGCCATGGGGCTATTTAAAAGATTTTCAAATATTCTTTCCAAATGAAAAACATTTGTGTTGAGTCCACATAAGATGGAAAAACCTCCAAGACCAAAAATCAAGTCTTGGGTGAATCCAAACAAAACACTTGTCATAAAAGAAAATTTTTGAGAGGGAGAGTCCTTTAGAAGAAAATTTTAAATAACATCCCTCAAATCAAATAAAAGTTTGAAAAAGCCAAATAAAAATTTTGGGTGTCACAACACCTACCCCCTTAGGAAAAATCTCGTCCCCGAGATTTCAGCTGATCCTCAAATAGATGTGGGTACTCTGCCTGAAGAAAATCCTCTCTCTCCCATGTTGCTTCATCCTCGGTGTGATTGCTCCACTGAACCTTGAAAATTTTTGTTGTTTTCTGGCGGGTTCTCCTTTCGGACTCTTCCAATATCTTTACTGGCCGCTCTCTGTAGGTGAGGTCTGGTTGTACATCAATGTTTTTATGGGATACATGCTTTTCCTGGTTGCTCACACATTTCCTCAACTGTGAGACGTGGAACACGTCGTGGACATCTGACAGCTCTTTGGGTAGGTCCAGCTGGTAGGCTACTGTGCCTCTTCGTGCAACTATACAGAAGGGTCCGATAAATCTCGGGGCTAGCTTCCCCTTAATTTTGAACCGTTGCAGGCCTCGCATAGGAGACACTCGTAGGTATACGTAATCACCGGGTTCAAAGCTGACCTGACGATGTTTTCGATCGTAATAGCTCTTTTGTCGGCTTTGAGCTGTCTTGAGTCTGTCCCTGATCTGTCTAACTTTCTCCTCGGCTTCCTTGAGCATGTCTGGGCCGAAGATACGACTGTCACCTGTTTCTGACCAATTTAGGGGGGTACGACATCTCCGCCCGTACAATGCTTCAAAACGTGCCATTTGTAGGCTGGCTTGGTAACTGTTGTTGTAAGCAAACTCGGCATACGGCAAACTTTCTTCCCAACTGGATCCATAGGTGAGCACACAGGCTCTCAGCATGTCCTCTAGGATTTGGTTCACGCGTTCCGTTTGTCCATCCGTCTGAGGGTGGTACGCTGTACTGAATGCTAGTTGCGTGCCCAGAGCTTGTTGTAAGTGATCCCAGAATTTAGAGACAAATTGAGTGCCTCGGTCGGATATTATAGTCTTTGGGACTCCATGCAGACAAACTATACGGGAGAGATAAAGCTTGGCTAGCCTTTGAGTGGAGTAGGTCGTCTTCATGGGAATGAAATGTGCTACCTTGGTTAGCCTATCTGTGATGACCCATATGGCGTCATTTCCGCGTTGTGATCGAGGTAGTCCGACGATGAAGTCCATTCCAATTTCATCCCATTTCCACTCAGGTATCCTATTTTTCTGTAGTAGCCCTGCGGGCTTTTGATGCTCGGCTTTTATGCGCTGACATGAATCGCAACAAGCAATGAATGCGGCTATATCCCTTTTCATACCGTGCCACCAAAATCTCTCCTGAATGTCTTTGTACATTTTGGTTCCTCTAGGGTGGATCGAATATGGGGCGGTGTGGATTTTGGTTAGGATTTGTTGCTTGATTTCCTCAATGTTTGGTACGCAAAGTCTGTCCCCATACCATAATATTCCCTCATTGTCTGTGATAAACTCTGAAGCCTTGCCAAGGCTCATTTTCCTCTTTATACCTTCGATGCTTGGATGTCCATGCTGAGCCTCCTTAATTTGTTCCATTAGGGTGGGTTGTATCTCTAGATTTGATACGTTGCCCTCAGAGACTAACACCATGTTGAGTCTAGTGAACTCCTGCTGAAACTCAGGCCTCAAGTTCTGTGGACTGTCGTTGCCCGGGCTGGGGTTCCGACTAAGAGCATCTGCCACTACATTTGCTTTCCCTGGATGGTAGTGAATGCCGACATCATAGTCCTTGACCAATTCCAACCAGCGTCGTTGTCGTAAATTTAGCTCTGGTTGCGTGAAAATATATTTAAGGCTCTTATGGTCCGTATATATTTCACAATGATTTCCCAACAGAAAGTGCCTCCACTCTTTGAGTGCATGGATGACTGCTGCTAGCTCCAAGTCATGAGTTGGGTAATTTTCCTCATGTTTCCGTAGTTGCCTGGAAGCATACGCGACAACTTTGCCGTCCTGCATCAACACGCACCCGAGGCCCTTCCGGGATGCGTCACAATACACTTCAAAACTCTGGTGTATGTCTGGCACAACAAAACCGGTGCTGTTGTTAGTTACTTCTTGAGTTATTGGAAGCTTTTCTCGCATGCTTCCGTCCATACAAATTTCTTGTCTTTCTTGAGCAACTGTGTCATTGGTTTTGCCACAGTGGAGAATCCTTCAATAAATCTTCTGTAATATCCAGCCATTCCTAGGAAACTCCGCACATCTGTCACGTTGGCTGGTGGTTTCCAGTCAAGTATGGCTTTGACTTTTTCTGGGTCTACGGCGACGCCTTCTTGGGTCAATATATGGCCTAGAAAACCAACTTGTCTTAGCCAAAATTCACACTTGCTAAATTTGGCATACAATTGATGTTTCCTTAATTCTCCCAATACAATTCTGAGATGTTCAGCATGTTCCTCTGGTGTCCTTGAGTATACCAGAATATCATCAATGAACACCACAACAAATTTGTCCATGAATTTCATAAACACTTTGTTCATGAGGTGAACGAAATATGCGGGGGCGTTCGTCAGTCCAAACGGCATTACTGTGAACTCATATAATCCGTATCTGGAGGTGAATGCTGTCTTAGGGATATCTTATGTCCGTAATTTTAATTGATGATACCCCGATCTAAAATCAATTTTTGAGAACACCTTGGCTTGTGCGAGCTGGTCAAACAAATCATTTATCCGTGGCATCGGATATTTGTTTTTGATGGTGACCATATTGAGAGCTCGATAGTCTATACACAATCTCAGTGTCCCATCCTTTTTCTTGGCGAATAATACTGGCGAACCCCATGGTGAGGAGCTGGCTCGAATAAATCCTTTGTCCAGTAATTCCTTTATTTGCTTCTTCAATTCTACAAACTCGGATGGTGCCATTCTATAAGGTTTCTTGTAGATGGGGGTGGTGCCAGGTGCTAGTTCAATGCTGAATTCTATCTCTCGGTCTGGTGGCATGCCTGGTAGTTCTTCTGGGAATACGTCAGGAAAGTCGCACACCACTGGAACTTTTCTCAATTCTGAAATGTCCACTTTGTTCAGCTTTGGTTGCCGTGACCGTGGTCTCTCTTGAGCTGTAACTTTTATTGTCTTGCCGTGATGATGAGTGAGAATCACAGTCCGATTGAAACAGTCAATAAATCCCTTGTTGGTGGTCAACCAGTCCATCCCTAGGATAACATCCAGTCCTTTATTTTCCAACACGATGAGATTAGCCTGAAACTTTAGTCCTTTGAATTCAATAATTACTCCTTGGCAGTAACTCTGAGTGATCTGCTTATTCTCGGGGGACTTGATAATCATAAATTTTTCCAAAGGAAGTATCGGAAAACCATGTTGCAAAACAAAACTCTTCGAAATGAACGAGTGAGAAGCTCCAGAATCAAACAAAACCGTGGCAGGTATTGTGTTGACAGGGAACGTACCGAGTACGATGTCTGGGGCATTCTGTGCTTCTTCCCTGGTCACATGGTTCAGGTGACCCTTCCTGTGATTGTTGTTGGGATTGAAATTGTTACGCTTGGGGCTTGGATTGTTCCCACCATTGTCCGGCTTGGGGGCCGAGTTCCTTGGTTTTGGGCACTGTTTGGCATAGTGCCCTTCCTCTCCACAAGCATAGCAAGTGACCCCTGGACGGTATGTAAAGTCCTTGTCCCTGGAATGAAACTGTCTGGTTGGCCTTAGAGCACTAGTCGTGGATTTTCTTGCTTCATTCCTCTGGACATCAGTCTTGCTTCGGTTGTTGCGAGCAAGAGTCGTCTTGTCCCTCTTTCGCTTACGAATATCCTCCAGACTACGGCGCTCATTCTCCAAAGTAATGGCCTTGTCAACCAGAGTTTTGAAATCTGGGAAAGTGTGTACGGCCAGTTGGCATTTTAATGCTGGCGCCAGGCCGTCCAAAAACTTTTCCATCCTTTTGTTCTCAGTCATATGCTCATCGTAGGCATAACGAGATAGCTGGGTAAACTGACTGTTGTATTCCGCCACTGTCATGCCTCTCTGCTTGAGGTCATCAAATTCTCTTTTCTTGATTTTTATGATGCTCCTGGGGATGTGTGCCCCACGAAAGCCTTCCTTAAACTCTTCCCAGGTGATGTTATGTTCACTGGGATGCATGTGTAGGAAGTTCTCCCACCATGCTGCAGCAGCTCCAGTGAGGTAGTGAGGTGCATAAAGCACCTTCTCATGATCAGAACATTGAGCAATAATCAACTTTCTTTCGATGTCACGAAGCCAATCATCGGCTTCAAGCGGCCTATCAGTGTGAGCAAACGTTGGAGGGTGTGTCTTCTGCAGTTCAGACAACTTGGAGTGTGGTTGGTATGGCTCACGGTGATTTCTCATATTGATGACGTGATTCATCATTTCTTGGTGTTGCTGTTGGCTTTGTTCGAAAAGGCGGCATACTTGAGATAAGGCTGCCTCGCTGTCCTGTTGACTAGACTGTCCCTGAGTGAAGTTGTTGCTTGTCTGTGTTCCATAAACTTCTTCTGGTGGATTTGGCATGGAACGAGTCCACGGACGAGTGTCACGACCGGTTTTCCAATAAAAATATTTATTGAGAGACCGATCCCTTTTACGGACCAGTAGAGAAGAATTCCTTCTTACTGGTAGACAAAATCTTGATCACAGAAGATAATACCAGGAGTACTGAATATAATACAAGGTTGAGTGGAGACTGCTCAACAATTTATTACAAGCACGCCAATAATACATAAAGGCGGATAGGGTGGCATAACTACTAACTCACGATAAAAGCGGTGGTGGAAATATCACAGCGAAGTGGGTGACACAACTCCTGAATCTAACAACTCTTCGAGCGTCGGAGTGAGGCTCGAGGAGACTTATTGTGGGTGGCGGAAGCGTATATGATACAAGTGACTAATATCCAGGATCGCACGGGACTGACTGGGATTCCTCTAGGCGTCGGACTCACTATCAAACTCTTCATCCATGAGATCGCCTTCGTCAACATCTGGCCAAATCAACAAGCCAGGTGAGTACTATGAAAGTACTCGCAAGACAGTTCGGACATGAGATATAACAAATGTAAACATGATGCATATGAACAGATTAACAGGCGCACTCAGACATGGAGATAATAATGCATGGGAAACAAAAGAGAAGTCGGGCGGTAGTCCTCCCGAAATCCCAAAGTAAAATACTGAGGGCCAAACGAGTGTCTGAATGACTCCTCGAGAGGAAACAAAAAAGAAGTAACAATGCCGCAGTCGGGCGTCGAGGCGACGCCACATAAAGGGCTTATAATGGAATATAAAAGACAGTGCGTGCCACAGTCGGACGTCTGAGCGACATCACATAAAGGGCTTATATTGAAAATAAATGACAAGAGTGCCACAGTCGGACGTCTGAGCGACATCACATAAAGGGCTTCATAACTTAATATCTCAGTAGCTCAAGAACTTAAATCATATCAAGGGAATAATCAGGTATGAGATAAACAACAGGGTTAGTCCATCCACAGGAATAACGTTCAACCAAGTTTACCACTCAAGTTTGTTCACCGGGGACAATACCACGAGAATGTGACATAGATATGGATACACTGGTCACGGTCCTTTACCATGGATACGATGACTCGGAAGGATTTGACTCTGCAGAGTTTGTACTTTAACCACAGCCAACGGATTTCAGTAGTAACGGGGACTAGTTCCGTTTACGGCGTTTTAGGAGAAACACATCTAACCAGTACACACCCATTCAACATTCCGAAGCCAGGAATCACCCTCGGCAACGTTCAAGAAAAACCTTGAGACGGGGAGGCTACAACCTCGCGTAGCATGGGATCAAATTTATATACGCGCGCTCTAAGGGGTGCCCCCCTCTCGGTCCCAACCGGAAACACCCATGCCCCCTGACCGGATGACTGGCTTTAATCCAGGGCCATGGAATCCTCATCCTGGCCCCTCTATTTGGTGTGTACATCGAAAGAGGTTAACAACTTACTAAACCGCATTCTGGCAGAAAACATGTGGTAGCACGGAAGGGGAAGAACGATAGCGTGACTCCGTCCACGTTAACGTCGGAGTTTAACGGGTGTCGTAAAGCTGGCATGCTACAACAATACCACCTTACTTCCTTTCATGTCACCACATGACTAGGCCATCTCTCATCAGAGATCGCGGTAACTTCGGAGCACACGGGTAGTTGCCTTACATGCAACGAGATACTCACCGATGCTCTTATACCATGCACAACCATTCAAGCAAACATGCAAAACACCTATCATATCAAAGGTTCAAACATGCTTGCCTGGTTCGGAGAAGTCGGAGTCTAGCTCGGCGAAGTTCGCGGCTCCGTCACCTCTTCCAGAACCTACGGTATAGTGAAAACGTACACTAACGTGAAAATCATCGCGTGCATAAAAGTTGTTCCAAAAAATTTCCAAAATAAATACTATAAAAAACTAGACAAAAATATAAGACTGTCAGAAAAAGAATCACTCAAAAATCACCTTTTATTAAAAAGTTATAAGGGTTTTAGTCCAGGGACTAATCTGTGATGAAACAGAAAAGAACCAGGGACTTAACTGAGAAAACAGAAAAACGGTTCGGAAAGAAACGCGCCAGGCCAAAGAGAAAGTGTATTTGCCCGAAGGCGCCAACAGAAAACGGTTCGAGGGGGAGAAAAGAAGAGAGGCTGACTGGGGGGGGTCCCACATATCAGGTTTAAACCTCGCCGGCGCCCGAAGGCTGCGGTGGTCGCGTGTCCTTCCGCGTCGGTGGGTGGTGGACTTGACCGACGGAGAGCACCACGTCGACGGCGACACTTTCTCCAGCGGACGGCGGCTCGGGCGATGGTGGAGAACTCCGGTGGGTGCTGCAAACTCCGAATTGAAGCGCGGGTCAGGAGAGTGGATGCATAAGGAAGCTACTGGCAAGAGCTAAGAGGTAGAGGTGCACGCACGGGAGCGAATCGAGCTGGATCCCGTGGCGGGTCGCGACGGCCGGAGTTGGGGAAGAAGGCTCCCTCGGGGCTCTTCCAGTGGCTAGGCGTGGTGTTGGAGGTGTGTAGAGGTGGTGTGGGTTCGAGGTTGAGCTCGGGGCCTCTATTTATAGGCGACCCGAGGGGGTGGCCGTGAACGGGAAATCTCCGGCGAGCGATTACGGGGAGGCAGAGGTTGGGCAGGGGGTTTAGGTGGCCAGGCAGCATCAGTGAGAGTTACTGGTCCCGTTCCACTGCTAAACTTGGTCGAGCTTGGCGTAATGGCGCTGGTCCTCGACGGGGCGGCCGTACGGGCACGACGGCGGCAGAGAGCGCGCTCTGCGCCTAGCGGTTCACGACGACGGTGGCAGCGCGCACGGGGGAGTGGATGGCCACGCGGCGGCCTCCGGTGGCTTGGGCGGCGCTGGACGGAGCCGGCTATGCTGCGCCCCTCTCTGGCAGCCGCAAAGCCGCCGCTGCCGCCGCTGCCGTCGCTCACGGGGTGGCGCACCTCCTCCTGCTCGTCGCCGACGCCCGCAACCTTCCAGGCGTTCGTGCGGCGCAGGGACAAGAGGGAGGGGACAGAGAGCAAGGCGCCACCGCGACACTGGCGAGATAGACAACGAACACTGAAGAAAACGACAGTAGTTCCAGACACTGTATCTCTGAATTAACTGAACATGACATTGACAGTGCTCTGCAGGTGTTCGATGAAATGATTTGGCATGAAGAAATTTTTTTCTGGAGCTGGGACTTGGTGAGGTGACCTCTCATTGCACCCAGAGGCTGGCTGATTTTTCTCAGATTTTTAGGAGAAGAATTCAAATGAATTTCATCAAATTAGGCAAATCTGGTCCAAACTTGCAGCAAGGATAGTTTGAAATATTTGAACTGAAGACCAGTGGATCTTCATGGATCCTGGTTGAGGGCTCAAAGGACTAGCTAGGGAAGTTGGTTTGGAGGCAAAACTCAAAGCAGAAAGAGTAGCTCCTTTGTAAACCTCCAAGGATCAAGATAGAAGGCAGAAATTGTTTTTGATGAGAATTAAATGGAAAAGAAATTATGGGGAGGTTCAAACTGCTGGATTTGAGGAGTAACTTGACACAAACATGGGGAAAGGCTTATGGAAGTGGATTTCCACTTAGGTCATGGCAAGAGGAATTTTGAAAAAGGGAAAAAGAGATCACTCAAAATGCCATAGGGTTATTTAAAAGATTTTCAAAAGAAATTTTCCCAAGTGAAAAGCATTGGGTTTTGAGTCCAAATAAAAAGGGAAAACCTCCAAGACCAAGAACCAAGTCTTGGGTGAATCCGAAACAAAACACTTGCCATAAAAGAAAATATTTTGAGAGGGAGAGTTCTTCAGAAGGAAAAATTTAAATAACCTCCCTCAATTTAATTAAAAGTTTGAAAAAGCCAAATAAAATTTTGGGTGTCACAACACCTACCCCCTTAGGAAAAATCTCGTCCTCGAGATTTCAGCTGATCCTCAAACAGATATGGGTACTCTGCCTGAAGAAAATCTTCTCTTTCCCAGGTAACTTCATCCTCTGTGTGATTGCTCCACTGGACCTTGAAAATTTTTATCGTTTTTAGACGGGTCCTCCTTTCAGACTCTTCCAATATCTTCACTGGCCGTTCTCTGTAGGTGAGGTCTGGTTGCACATCAATGCTCTCATGAGATACATGTTTCTCCGGGTTGTTCACACATTTCCTCAATTGTGAGACGTGAAACACGTCGTGGACGTCTGACAGCTCTTTGGGTAGGTCTAGCTGGTAGGCTACCGTGCCTCTTCGGGCAATTATACAGAAGGGTCCAATAAATCTCGGGGCTAGCTTCCCCTTAATTTTGAACCGTTGCAGGCCCCCCATAGGAGACACTCGTAGGTATACGGAGTCACCGGGTTCAAAGCTGACCTCACGATGTTTTTGATCGTAATAGCTCTTTTGTCGGCTTTGAGCTGTCTTGAGTCTGTCCCTGATTTGTTTAACTTTCTCCTCGGCCTCCTTGAGTATGTCTGGGCTGAAGATACGACTCTCACCTGTTTCTGACCAATTTAGTGGGGTACGACACCTCCGTCCGTACAATGCTTCAAAAGGTGCCATTTGTAAGCTGGCTTGGTAACTGTTGTTGTAAGCAAACTCGGCATATGGCAAACTCTCTTCCCAACTGGATCCATAGGTGAGCACACAGGCTCTCAGCATGTCCTCTAGGATTTGGTTTACGCGTTCCGTTTGTCCATCCGTCTGAGGGTGGTACGCTGTACTGAAAGCTAGTTGTGTGCCCAGAGCTTGTTGCAGGTGATCCCAGAATTTTGAGACAAATTGAGTGCCTCGGTCTGATATTATAGTTTTTGGGACTCCATGCAGACAAACTATACGGGAGAGATAAAGCTTGGCTAGCCTTTGTGTGGAGTAGGTCGTCTTCACGGGGATGAAATGTGCTACCTTGGTTAGCCTATCTGTGATGACCCATATGGCATCATTTCCTCGTTGCGATCGAGGTAGTCTGACGATGAAGTCCATTCCAATCTCATCCCATTTCCACTTAGGTATCTTGTTTGGTTGTAGTTGCCCTGCTGGCTTTTGATGCTCGGCTTTAATGCGCTGACATGAATCGCAATAAGCAATAAATGCGGCTATATCCCTTTTCATACAGTGCCACCAAAATCTTTCCTGAATGTCTTTGTACATTTTGGTTCCTCCAGGGTGGATCGAGTATGGATCGGTGTGGCTTTTGGTTAGGATTTGTTGCTGGAGTTCCTCAATGTTAGGTACGCAAAGTCTGTCCCCATACCATAATATTCCTTCACTGTCTGTGACGAACTCTGAAGCCTTGCCCAGGTTCATTTTCCTCTTTATACCCTCGATGCTGGGGTGCCCTTGCTGAGCCTTCTTAATTTGTTCCACTAGGGTGGGATGTATCTCCAGATTCGATACGGTGCCCTCAGAGACTAACACCATGTTGAGTCTAGCGAACTCCTGCTAAAACTCAGGCCTCAAGTTTTGTGGACTGTCGTTGTCCGGGCTGGGGTTCCGACTAAGAGCATCTGCCACTACATTTGCTTTCCCTGGATGGTAGTGAATGCCGACATCATAGTCCTTGACCAATTCCAACCAGTGTCGTTGGCGTAAATTTAGCTCTGGTTGTGTGAAAATATATTTAAGGCTCTTATGGTCCGTAAATATTTCACAACGATTACCCAACAGAAAGTGCCTCCACTCCTTGAGTGCATGGATGACCGCTGCTAGCTCCAAGTCATGAGTTGGATAATTTTCCTCATGTTTCCGCAGTTGCCTGGAGGCATACGCGACCACTTTGCCATCTTGCATCAGTACACATCCGAGGCCCTTCCGGGATGCGTCACAATATACTTCAAAACTCTTGTGTATGTCTGGCACAGTTAAGACCGGTGCGGTTGTTAGTTTCTTCTTGAGTTCTTGGAAGCTTTTCTCGCATGCTTCCGTCCATACAAATTTCTTGTCTTTCTTGAGCAACTGTGTCATTGGTTTTGCCACAGTGAAGAATCCTTCAATAAATCTTCTGTAATATCCGGCCATTCCAAGGAAACTCCGCACATCTGTCATGTTGGTTGGTGGTTTCCAGTCAAGTATAGCTTTGACTTTTTCTGGGTCTACGGCCACGCCTTCTTGGGTCAATATATGGCCTAGGAAACCAACTTGCCTTAGCCAAAATTCACACTTGCTAAATTTGGCGTACAATTGATGTTTCCTTAATTCTCCCAAAACAATTCTGAGATGCTCAGCATGCTCTTCTGGTGTCCTTGAGTATACCAGAATATCGTCAATGAACACCACAACAAATTTTTCCATGAATTTCATAAACACTTTGTTCATGAGGTGGACGAAATATGCAGGGCGTTCGTCAGTCCAAACGGCATTACTGTGAACTCATATAATCCGTATCTGGAGGTAAATGCTGCCTTAGGGATATCTTCCATCCGTACTTTCAATTGATGATATCCCGACCTCAAATCAATTTTTGAGAACACCTTGGCTTGCGCGAGCTGGTCAAACAAATCATTTATCCGTGGCATCGGATATTTGTTTTTGATGGTGACCATATTGAGAGCTCGATAGTCTATACACAGTCTCAGTGTCCCATCCTTTTTCTTGGCGAATAACACTGGCGAACCCCAAGGTGAGGAGCTGGCTCTAATAAATCCCTTGTCCAGTAATTCCTTTATCTGCTTCTTCAATTCTACCAACTCTGAGGGTGCCATTCTATAAGGTTTCTTATAGATGGGAGCGGTGCCAGGTGCTAGTTCAATGCTGAATTCTATCTCTCGGTCTGGTGGCATGCTTGGTAGTTCTTCAGGGAATACGTCGGGAAATTCGCACACCACTGGAACTTTTCTCAATTCTGAAAGGTCCACTTTGTTCAGTTTTGGATGCCGGGACCGTGGTCTTTCTTGAGCTGTAACCTTTATTGTCTTGCCGTGATGGTGCGTGAGAATCACGGTCCGATTGAAACAGTAAGTAAATCCTTTGTTGGTGGTTAACCAGTCCATCCCTAAAATGACATCCAGTCCTTTATTTTCCAACACGATGAGATTAGCTTGAAACTGTAGTCCTTTGAACTCAATGATCACTCCTTGGCAGTAACTCTGAGCGATCTGCTTATTTCCGGGGGACTTGATGATCATAGATTTTTCCAAGGGAAGTATCGGAAAACCATGTTGTAAAACAAAATTCTTCGAAATGAACGAATGGGAAGCTCCAGAATCAAACAAAACTATGGCAGGTACTGTGTTGACAGGGAACGTACCGAGCACGATGTCTGGGGCATTCTGCGCTTCTTCCCTGGTCACATGGTTCAGGTGACCCTTCCTGTGGTTGTTGTTGGGATTGAAATTGTTGCGCTTGGGGGCTGGATTGTTCCCACCATTGTTCGGCTTTGGGGCCGAGTTCCTTGGCTTCGGGCACTGTTTAGCATAGTGCCCTTCTTCACCACAAGCATAGCATGTGACCCCTGGACGGTACGTGAAGTCCTTGTCCCTGGAATGAAACTGTCTGGTTGGTCTTAGATCAGTAGTCGTGGATTTCCTTGCTTCATTCCTTGGAACCCCAGTCTTGCTTCGATTGTTGCGAGCAAGAGTCGTCTTGTCCCTTTTCCGCTTACGGATATCTTCCAGACTGCGGCGCTCATTCTCCAAGGTAATGGCCTTGTCAACTAGAGTTTTGAAATCGGGGAACGTGTGCACGACCAGTTGGCACCGTAATGCTGGCGCCAGGCCGTCCAGAAATTTTTCCATCCTTTTGTTCTCAGTCACATGCTCATCGTAGGCACAACAAGATAGCTGGGTAAACTGACCGTTGTATTCTGTCACTGACATGCCTCTCTGCTTGAGGTCATCAAATTCTCTTTTCTTGATTTTTATGATGCTCCTGGGGATGTGTGCCCCACGAAAGCCTTCCTTAAACTCTTCCCAGGTGATGTTGTGTTCACTGGGATGCATGTGTAGGAAGTTCTCCCACCATGTTGCAACTGCTCCAGTAAGGTAATGTGGTGCATAAAGCACCTTCTCATGATCTGAACACTGAGCAATAATCAGCTTCCTTTCGATGTCACGAAGCCAATCTCGGCTTCAAGTGGCCTATCAGTGTGCGCAAACGTTGGAGGGCGAGTCTTCTGTAATTCAGACAACTTGGAGTGTGGTTGATATGGCTCACGGTGGTTCCCCATATTGATGACGTGATTCATCATTTCTTGGTGTTGCTGTTGGCTTTGCTCGAACAGGCGGCATACTTGAGACAAGGCTGCTTCGCTGTCCTGTTGACTAGACTGTCCCTGAGTGAAGTTGTTGCTGGTCTGTGTTCCATAAACTTCTTCTGGTTGATTGGGCATGGAACGAGTCCACGGACGAGACATTTTCCACTCTGGGGTATTATTTTGCAAAACTCATGAGAAGAACTGTGTGGCACAAGGAAAATCTTGCAAAGGCAAAAATTTAAAAGATCTCAAGATTTTTTTTTAAGAAAACGTAAATGATTTTGCACGGAGAAGAACTTCTTATCACATATCTTACACGCGAAACGCAAACATACGATACAGCACTCAGGATGTGCGTACACATTCCTGACATGTTATTTGGGCTCACACACTCCTCCGGAATCCTACATGAAGCGCACACAAATACTACAAACAAACGTACAAACAAAACACATCATACATGCAGGCACAACGCGCGGCTACTCGGCGCACTTAGTCGGAGATGGTGACGATGTCCTTCCCCTTGCCGAGGGTAAGACCCAGCGGTGCAGGGGACTCAACGTCCACCTCCTCCCTAGTAGGCTCCAGGCGCGTAGCACTGCGCTGAGGTGATGGTGCGGGGGCGACAGGTGGCAGTGCGGATGCGACAGGCGGTGCAGCTCTGACTGGAGTAGGAGCGATGACTCGATCGAACTCCTCAGTGGTAGGCAGACAGCGAGCAGTGGCCAAAATGGCCGGTGCATAAGATGCCGAGGATGAGACGAAAGTCAGTGGCGGTGCCATGTGAAGAAGCTCCTTCCTGCAGGCAGGACCGCCCCAAACTAAGTCCATCCGGGCAGCCACAAGATCGTCCACGAGGTTGTCGAAAGACTCCTCCAGAGCTTTGAGATACTCCACAACCATCTCGATGGCTTCATCTCGCTCTCCCCTATGGCAGGCGAACGCATAGTGACAAGTATATGGCACATGGCATGGGAGGTAGCGGTAGCGACGAGTCTTCATCATAGGAAGGATGTCCCGAAGGCGAGCTATCGCCTCACGGGCAGCCATCTGCATGGCATGCCTCTCCGTAGGCATGGCCCTTCCCACAAAACAGAAGCGGCGAGACGTAGAACGTCCTCCCTTGAATTGCACCACGGCCTGGTGCATAGACACGTCGTCGCTGAGCTTGTGCTGGTAAAGCGTGAACTCCGGACGAGTCGCTGGCCCGATCGCGAGCTTGGTGATGGAGACGAGGAGTTTGACAAACCCCTCGGGCACGTTAGTGAACACCCGAGTCTCGAAGTTGCTGCCAGCCATCTACAAAAGTAGGCAAAAATTCTAAGTAGTCATGTCATAAATTTATGATGACCAACAGAAAATAGCTACATTTGCAAAATGCTGAAAAATCACAAAAGACGCTGATAACCGATTAGCGATCGCACCTAGTGGCTTCCTACAGTCAGCCTGGCTCTGATACCAAGCTTGTCACGACCGGTTTTCCAATAAAAATATTTATTGAGAGACCGATCCCTTTTACGGACCAGTAGAGAAGAATTCCTTCTTACTGGTAGACAAAATCTTGATCACAGAAGATAATACCAGGAGTACTGAATATAATACAAGGTTGAGCGGAGACTGCTCAACAATTTATTACAAGCACGCCAATAATACATAAAGGCGGATAGGGTGGCATAACTACTAACTCACGATAAAAGCGGTGGTGGAAATATCACAGCGAAGTGGGTGACACAACTCCTGAATCTAACAACTCTTTGAGCGTTGGAGTGAGGCTCGAGGAGACTTATTGTGGGTGGCGGAAGCGTATATGATACAAGTGACCAATATCCAGGATCGCACGGGACTGACTGGGATTCCTCTAGGCGTCGGACTCACTATCAAACTCTTCATCCATGAGATCGCCTTCGTCAACATCTGGCCAAATCAACAAGCCAGGTGAGTACTATGAAAGTACTCGCAAGACAGTTCGGACATGAGATATAACAAATGTAAACATGATGCATATGAACAGATTAACAGGCGCACTTAGACATGGAGATAATAATGCATGGGAAACAAAAGAGAAGTCGGGCGGTAGTCCTCCCGAAATCCCAAAGTAAAATACTGAGGGCCAAACGAGTGTCTGAATGACTCCTCGAGAGGAAACAAAAAAGAAGTAACAATGCCGCGGTCGGGCGTCGAGGCGACGCCACATAAAGGGCTTATAATGGAATATAAAAGACAGTGCGTGCCATAGTCGGACGTCTGAGCGACATCACATAAAGGGCTTATATTGAAAATAAATGACAAGAGTGCCACAGTCGGACGTCTGAGCGACATCACATAAAGGGCTTCATAACTTAATATCTCAGTAGCTCAAGAACTTAAATCATATCAAGGGAATAATCAGGTATGAGATAAACAACAGGGTTAGTCCATCCACAGGAATAACGTTCAACCAAGGTTACCACTCAAGTTTGTTCACCGGGGACAATACCACGAGAATGTGACATAGATATGGATACACTGGTCACGGTCCTTGACCATGGATACGATGACTCGGAAGGATTTGACTCTGCAGAGTTTGTACTTTAACCACAGCCAACGGATTTCAGTAGTCACAAGGGACTAGTTCCGTTTACGGCGTTTTAGGAGAAACACATCTAACCAGTACACACCCATTCAACATTCCGAAGCCAGGAATCACCCTCGGCAACGTTCAAGAAAAACCTTGAGACGGGGAGGCTACAACCTCGCGTAGCATGGGATCAAATTTATATACGCGCGCTCTAAGGGGTGCCCCCCTCTCGGTCCCAACCGGAAACACCCATGCCCCCTGACTGGATGACTGGGTTTAATCCATGGCCATGGAACCCTCATCCCGGCCCCTCTATTTGGTGTGTACACGGAAATAGGTTAACAACTTACTAAACCGCATTCTGGTAGAAAACATGTGGTAGCACGAAAGGGGAAGAACGATAGCGTGACTCCGTCCACGTTAACGTCGGAGTTTAACGGGTGTCGTAAAGCTGGCATGCTACAACAATACCACCTTACTTCCTTTCATGTCACCACATGACTAGGCCATCTCTCATCAGAGATCGCAGTAACTTCGGAGCACACGGGTAGTTGCCTTACATGCAACGAGATACTCACCGATGCTCTTATGCCATGCACAACCATTCAAGCAAACATGCAAAACACCTAGCATATCAAAGGTTCAAACATGCTTGCCTGGTTCGGAGAAGTCGGAGTCTAGCTCGGCGAAGTTCGCGGCTCTGTCACCTCTTCCGGAACCTACGGTATAGCGAAAACGTACACTAACGTGAAAATCATCGCATGCATAAAAGCTTTTTCCAAAAAAATTCCAAAATAAATACTATGAAAAACTAAACAAAAATATAAGACTGTCAGAAAAAGAATCACTCAAAAATCACCTTTTATTAAAAAGTTATAAGGGTTTTAGTCCAGGGACTAATCTGTGATGAAACAGAAAAGAACCAGGGACTTAACTAAGAAAACAGAAAAACGGTTCGGAAAGAAACGCGCCAGCCCAAAGAGAAAGCGTATTTGCCCGAAGGCGCCAACAGAAAACGGTTCGAGGGGGAGAAAAGAAGAGAGGCTGACTGGGGGGTCCCACATATCAGGTTTAAACCTCGCCAGCGCCCGAAGGCTGCGGTGGTCGCCGGTGTTGAACCACGGCGAGACAGGGAGATCGGAGGGTACCAAGAGGTTCAGCGTGTCCTTCCGCGTCGGTGGGTGGTGGACTTGACCGACGGAGAGCACCACGTCGACGGCGACACTTTCTCCGGCGGACGGGGGCTCGGGCGATGGTGGAGAACTCCGGTGGGTGCTGCAAACTCCGAATTGAAGCGCGGGTCAGGAGAGTGGATGCATAAGGAAGCTACTGGCAAGAGCTGAGAGGTAGAGGTGCACGCACGGGAGCGAATCGAGCTGGATCCCGTGGCGGGTCGCGGCGGCCGGAGTTGGGGAAGAAGGCTCCCTCGGGGCTCTTCCAGTGGCTAGGCGTGGTGTTGGAGGTGTGTAGAGGTGGTGTGGGTTCGAGGTTGAGCTCGGGGCCTCTATTTTAGGCGATCTGAGGGGGTGGCCATGAACGGGAAATCTCCGGCGAGCGATTACGGGGAGGCAGAGGTTGGGCAGGGGGTTTAGGTGGCCAGGCAGCATCAGTGAGAGTTACTGGTCCCGTTCCACTGCTAAACTTGGTCGGGCTTGGCGTAATGGCGCTGGTCCTCGACGGGGCGGCCGTACGGGCACGACGGCGGCAGAGAGCGCGCTCCGCGCCTAGCGGTTCACGACGAGGGTGGCAGCGCGCACGGGGGAGTGGATGGCCACGCGGCGGCCTCCGGTGGCTTGGGCGGCGCTGGACGGCGCCGTCTATGCTGCGCCCCTCTCTGGCGGCCGCAAAGCCGCCGCTGCCGTCGCTCACGGGGTGGCGCACCTCCTCCTGCTCGTCGCCGACGCCCGCAACCTTCCAGGCGTTCGTGCGGCGCAGGGACAAGAGGGAGGGGACGGGGAGCAAGGCGCCACCGCGACACTGGCGAGATTGACAACGAGCACTGAAGAAAACGACAGTAGTTCCAGACACTGTATCTCTGAATTAACTGAACATGACATTGACAGTGCTCTGCAGGTGTTCGATGAAATGATTTGGCATGAAGAAATTTTTTTCTGGAGCTGGGACTTGGTGAGGTGACCTCTCATTGCACCCAGAGGCTGCCTGATTTTTCTCAGATTTTTAGGAGAAGAATTCAAATGAATTTCATCAAATTAGGCAAATCTGGTCCAAACTTGCAGCAAGGATAGTTTGAAATATTTGAACTGAAGACCAGTGGATCTTCATGGGTCCTGGTTGAGGGCTCAAAGGACTAGCTAGGGAAGTTGGTTTGGAGGCAAAACTCAAAGCAGAAAGAGTAGCTCCTTTGTAAACCTCCAAGGATCAAGATAGAAGGCAGAAATTGTTTTTGATGAGAATTAAATGGAAAAGAAATTATGGGGAGGTTCAAACTGCTGGATTTGAGGAGTAACTTGACACAAAGATGGGGAAAGGCTTATGGAAGTGGATTTCCACTTAGGTCATGGCAAGAGGAATTTTGAAAAAGGGGAAAAGAGATCACTCAAAATGCCATAGGGTTATTTAAAAGATTTTCAAAAGAAATTTTCCCAAGTGAAAAGCATTGGGTTTTGAGTCCAAATAAAAAGGGAAAACCTCCAAGACCAAGAACCAAGTCTTGGGTGAATCCAAAACAAAACACTTGCCATAAAAGAAAATACTTTGAGAGGGAGAGTTCTTTAGAAGGAAAATTTTAAATAACCTCCCTCAATTTAATTAAAAGTATGAAAAAGCCAAATAAAATTTTGGGTGTCACAACGAGACATTTTCCACTCTGGGGTATTATTTTGCAAAATTTATGAGAAGAACTGTGTGGCACAAGGAAAATTTTGCAGAGACAAAAACTTTAAAAGACCTCAAGATTTTTCAAGAACATAAATGATTTCGCACGGAGAAGGACTGCTTAGCACATATCTTACACGCGATACGCAAACATACGATACATCACTCAGGATGTGCGTACACACTCCTGACATGTTATTAAGGCTAGCACATTCCTCCGGAATGAAGCGCATACAACTACTACAAACGTATGCACATATAAAACATATCATACATGCAGACACATCGCGCGGTGACTAGGCGCACTCAGTCGGAGATGGTGAAGATGTCCTTCCCCTTGCCGAGGGTAAGGCCCAACGGTGCAGGAGACTCAACCTCCACCTCCTCCCTAACCGGCTCCAGGCGCGTAGCACTGCGCTGAGGTGATGGCGCGGGTGCGACAGGCGGTAGTGTGGGTGCGGCAGGCGGTGCAGCTCTGACGGGAGTAGGAGCAATGACCCGGTCGAACTCCTCAGTGGTAGGCAGACGGCGAGCAGTGGCCAAAATGGCAGGTGAATAAGATGCTGAGGACGAGACGAACGTCAGTGGCGGTGCCATGTGGAGAAGCTCCCTCCTGTTGGCAGAATAGACCCAAACTAAGTCCATGCGGGCAGCCACAAGACCGTCCACGAGGTTGTCGAAAGCTTCCTCCAGAGCTTTGAGATACTCAACAAGCATCTCTATGGCTTCATCTCGCTCTCCCCTATGGCAAGCGAATGCATAGTGACAAGTATATGGCACATGGCATGGGAGGTAGCGGTAGCGACGAGTCTTCTTCGAAGGAAGAATATCCCGAAGGCAAGCTATCGCCTCACGGGCAGCCATCTGCATGGCATGCCTCTCCGTAGGCATGGCCCTTCCCACAAAACGGAAGTGGCGAGACATAGAACGTCCTCCCTTGAATTGCACCACGGCCTGGTGCATAGACACGTCGTCGCTGAGCTTGTGCTGGTAAAGCGTGAACTCCGGACGAGTCGCTGGCCCGATCGCGAGCTTGGTGATGGAGACGAGGAGTTTGACAAACCCCTCGGGCACATTCGTGAACACCCGAGTCTCGCAGTCGCTGCCAGCCATCTACAAAAGTAGGCAAAAATTCTGAGTAGTCAAATCATAAATTTATGATGACCAACAGAAAATAGCTACATTTGCAAAATGCTGAAAAAGCACTAAAGACGCTAATAACCAATTAGCGATCGCACCTAGTGGCTTCCTACAGTCAGCCTGGCTCTGATACCAAGCTTGTCACGACCGGTTTTCCAATAAAAATATTTATTGAGAAACCGATCCCTTTTACGGACCAGTAGAGAAGAATTCTCCTCACTGGTAGACAATTTCTTGATCACAGAAGAAAAACCAGGAGTACTAAATATAATACAAGGTTGAGCGGAGATTGCTCAACAATTTATTACAAACGCGCCAATATTACACATAAAGGCGGATAGGGTGGCATAACTACTGACTCACAATAAAAGCGGTGGTGGATATGTCACAGAGAAGTGGGTGACATGACTCCTGAATCTAACAGCTCTTCGAGCGTCGGAGCGAGGCTCGAGGATACTTATTTTGGGTGGCGGAAGCGTATATAATACAAGTAACCAATATCCAGGATCGCACGGGACTGACTGGGATTCCTCTAGGCGTCGGACTCACTATCAAACTCTTCATCCATGAGATCACCTTCATCAACATCTGGCCAAATCAACAAGCCAGGTGAGTACTATGAAAGTACTCGCAAGACAGTTCGGACATAAGATATAACAAATGTAAACATGATGCATATGAACAGATTACTAAAGCGCACTCGGACAATGAGATAGCCATGCATGGGAAATAAAAGGGAAGTCGGGCGGTAGTCCTCCCGAAATCCCAATGTAATACTGAAGGCCAATCGAGTGTCTGAATGACTCCTCAAAAGGATACAAAAGAAAATAACAATTCCGCAGTCGGGCGTCAAGGCGACACCACATACAGGGCTTATAATGGAAAATAAATGACAGTGCGTGCCACAGTCGGACGTCTGAAGCGACATCACATAAAGGGCTTATAATGAAAGTAGATGACAAGAGTGCCACAGTCGGACGTCTGAGTGACATCACATAAAGGGCTTATATTTCCCAACTTAATATTTCAGTAGCTCATGAATTAAAATCATTGCAAGGGAAATTTCAGATACGAGATAAATAAAAGGTTAGTCCGTCTACAGGAATAACGATTCAACCGGGTTTACCACTCGAGCTTGTTCACCGGGGATTTACCACGAGGACTGACATAGATATGGATATACTGGCCATGGTCCTTGACCATGGACACGATGACTCGGAAGGATTTGACTCTGCAGAGTTTGTACTATTTAACCACAGCCAACGGATTTCAGTAGTCACAAGGGACTAGTTCCGTTTACGGTGTTTTAGGAGAAACACATCTAACCAGTACACACCCATTCAACATTCCGATGCCAGGAATCACCCTCGGCAACATTCAAGAAAAACTTTGAGACGGGGAGGCTACAACCTCGCGTAGGATGGGATCAAATTTATATACGCGCGCTCTAAGGGGTGCCCCCCTCTCAGTCCCAACCGGAAACACCCATGCCCCCTGACCGGATGACTGGCTTTAATCCAGGGCCATGGAACCCTCATCCCAGCCCCTCTATTTGGTGTGTACAAGGAAAGAGGTTAACAACTTACTAAACCGTATTCTTTGCAGAAAACATGTGGCAGCACGAAAGGGGAAGAACAGTAACGTGGCTCAGTCCACGTTAACGTCGGAGTTTATCGGATGATGTAAGACTGGCATGCTACAACAATACCACCTCACTGCCTTTCATGTCACCACATGATCAGGCCATCTCTCATCAGAGATCACAGTAACTTCGGAACACACGGTTGGTTGCCTTACATTGCAACGCAATACTCACCGATGCTCACATGCCATGCATAAACCATTCAAGAAAACATGCAAAACACTTATCATATCAAAGGTTCAAACATGCTTGCCTGGTTCGGAGAAGTCGGAGTCTAGCTCGGCGAAGTTCGCGGCTCCGTCACCTCCTCCGGAACCTACGGTATAACGAAACCGTACACTAACGTGAAAAACGTAGCGTGCATAAAAATTGTTCCAAAAAATTTCCAAATAAATACTATAAAAAACTAGACAAAAATACAAGACTGACAGAAAAAGAATCAATCAAAAATCATCTTTTTAATAAAAGATATAAGGTTTTTAGTCCAAGGACTGATCTGTGATGAAACAGAAAAGAACCAGGGACTTGTTTGAAAAACCAGCAAACGGTTCGGTAGGAAATGCGCCAGCCCAAAGAGAAAACGCATTTTGCCCAAAGGCGCTACTAGAAAATGGTTCGAAGGGGGAAAAGAGAGAGGCTGATGGGGGGGTCCCACCCGTCAGGTTTAAACTCCCAACGGAGCTCGCCGGCGCCCGAAGGCTGCGGTGGTCGCCGGCGTTGAACCACGGCGACGCAGAGAGATCGGAGGGTACCAAGAGGTTCAGGGTGTTCTTCCGTGTCGGTGGGTGGTGGACTTGGCCATCGGAGAGCACCACGTCGACGGCGACACTTTCTCCGGCGGACGGTGGTTCGGGCGATGGTGGAGTACTCCGGTGGGTGCTGCAAACTCCAAATTGATGCGCGGGTCAGAAGAGTGGAAGCATTAGGAGACTACTGGCAAGAGTTGAGGGGTGGGGGTGCACGCACGGGAGTGAATCGCGCTGGATCCCGTGGCGGGTCGAGGCGGCCGGAGTTGGGGAAGAAGGCTCCCTCGGGGCTCTTCCAGTGGCTTGGCGTGGTATTGGTGGTGTGTAGAGGTGGTGCGGGTTCGAGTTCGAGCTCGGGGCCTCCTTTTATAGGTGATCCGAGGGGGTGGCCGTGAACGGGATAGCTCCGGCAAGCGATTACGGCGAGGCAGAGGTTGGGCAGGGGGTTTAAGCGGCTAGGCACCATCAGGGAGGATCACTGGTGCTGTTCCCCCGCTAAACCTTGGTCGGGCTAGGCGTAATGCGCCGATCCTCGACGGGGCGGCCGTACGGGCACGGCGGCGGCAGAGAGCGCGCTCCGCGCCTACCAGTTCACGACGACGGACTGCAGCGTGCACGGGTGAGTGGATGGCCACGCGGTGGCCTCTGGTGGCTTGGGCGGTGCTGGACGGCGCCGTCCAACGCTGCGCCTCTCTGGCGGCCGCAAAAGTCGCTGCTGCCGTCGCTCACGGGGTGGCGCACCTCCTCCTGCTCGTCGCCGACGCTCGCAAGCCTCCAGATGATCGTGCGGCGCAGGGATAAGAAGGAGGGAACAGGGAGCAAGGCGCCACCGAGGCTACTGGCGAGATCGAGGAAAGGTTCTGAAGAAAACAACAGTGCTCACTGAAACTGTTTACTGAACTTCTGAACATAAACAGAAACAGTGCCCTTCAGGTGTTCGACAAAATGATTTGGCATGAAGAAATTTTTTTCTGGAGTTGGGACTTGGTGAGGTGACCTCTCAATGCATCCAGAGGCTGCCTGAATTTTCTCAGATTTTTAGGAGGAGAAAACAATTGAATTTCATCAAATTTGGCAAATATGGTCTAAACTTGCAGCAAGATCAATTTGAAAAAGTTGAACTGGAGACCAGTGGATCATCATGGATCTTGGTTGAGGGCTCTAAGGACTAGCCAGGGAAATTTGTTTGGAGGCCAAACTCAAAGTAGAAATGGTAGCTCCTTTGTAAATCTCCAAGAGCTAAAGTAGAGGGCAGAAATTATTTTTGACAAGAATTAAATGGAAGGAAATTCATGGGGAGGTTCAACTTGCTGGATTTGGAGTATATCTTGACACAAAAATGGGAGATGGTTTTTTGGGAGGGGATTTCCACTCATGTCATGGCAAGAGTGGATTTTTTTGAAAGGGGAAAAGATCACTCCAAAAGCCATGGGGCTATTTAAAAGATTTTCAAATATTCTTTCCAAATGAAAAACATTTGTGTTGAGTCCACATAAGAGGGAAAAACCTCCAAGACCAAAAATCAAGTCTTGGGTGAATCCAAACAAAACACTTGTCATAAAAGAAAATTTTTGAGAGGGAGAGTCCTTTAGAAGAAAATTTTAAATAACATCCCTCAAATCAAATAAAAGTTTGAAAAAGCCAAATAAAAATTTTGGGTGTCACATGGAAATGCTTCCTTCTGGCCTAGCACGGTTACGGACATATTTCTTTAGGACTCCCATGAACCTCTCAAAGGGGAACATATTGTGTGAAATACGGGCCCCAGAATGACAATCTCGTCGACTAGATGAACTAGGACGTGCGTCATGATATTGAAGAAGGATGGTGGGAACACCAGCTCGAAACTGACAAGACATTGCGCCACATCACTCCTTAGCCTTGGTATGATTTCTGGATCGATCACCTTCTGAGAGATTGCATTGAGGAATGCACATAGCTTCACAATGGCTAATCGGACGTTTTCCGGTAGAAGCCCCCTCAATGCAACCGGAAGCAGTTGCGTCATAATCACGTGGCAGTCATGAGACTTTAGGTTCTGGAACTTTTTCTCTGGCATATTTATTATTCCCTTTATATTCGACGAGAAGCCAGTCGGGACCTTCATACTGAGCAGGCATTCAAAGAAGATTTCTTTCTCTTCTTTCGTAAGAGCGTAGCTGGCAGGACCTTCATACTGCTTCGGAGGCATGCCGTCTTTTTCGTGCAAACGTTGCAGGTCCTCCCGTGCCTCAGGTGTATCTTTTGTCTTCCCATACACACCCAAGAAGCCTAGCAGGTTCACGCAAAGGTTCTTCGTCACGTGCATCACGTCGATTGAAGAGCAGACCTCTAGGTCTTTACAGTAGGGTAGGTCCCAAAATATATATTTCTTCTTCCACATGGGTGCGTGTGCCTCAGCGTCATTCGAAACAGCTAGTCCGCCGGGACCCTTTCCAAAGATTACATGTAAATCATTGACCATAGCAAGTACGTGATCACCGGTACGCATGGCGGGCTTCTTCCGGTGATCTGCCTTGCCTTTGAAATGCTTGACTTTCTTTCGACATTGATGGTTGATCGGAAGAAATCGACGATGGCCTAGGTACACATTATTCCTGCATTTGTCCAGGTATATACTTTCAGTGTCATCTAAACAGTGCGTGCATGCATGGTATCCCTTGTTTGTCTGCCCTGAAAGGTTACTGAGAGCGGGCCAGTCGTTGATGGTTACAAAAAGCAACGCGTGTAGGTTAAATTCCTCCTGTTTGTGCTCATCCCATGTACGTACACCGTTTCCATTCCACAGCTGTAAAAGTTCTTCAACTAATGGCCTTAGGTACACATCAATGTCGTTGCCGGGTTGCTTAGGGCCTTGGATGAGAACTGGCATCATAATGAACTTCCGCTTCATGCACATCCAAGGAGGAAGGTTATACATACATAGAGTCACGGGCCAGGTGCTGTGATTGCTGCTCTGCTCCCCGAAAGGATTAATGCCATCCGCGCTTAAACCAAACCATACGTTCCTTGATTGCTGCTCTCTCGATTTTTCTCCACTGCGACCCATCAGCGGGTGCTCTCAACTTCCCGTCTTTCTTACGGTCCTCACTGTGCCATCGCATCAACTTGGCATGCTCTTCATTTCTGAACAGACATTTCAACCATGGTATTATAGGAGCATACCACATCACCTACGCAGGAACCCTCTTCCTGGGGGGCTCGCCGTCAACATCACCAGGGTCATCTCGTCTGATCTTATACCGCAATGCACCGCATACCGGGCATGCGTTCAGATCCTTGTACGCACTGTGGTAGAGGATGCAGTCATTAGGGCATGCATGTATCTTCTGCACCTCCAATCCTAGAGGGCATACGACCTTCTTTGATGCGTATGTACTGTCGGGCAATTCGTTATCCTTTGGAAGCTTCTTCTTCAATATTTTCAATAGCTTCTCACATCCTTTGTCAGGCACAGCATTCTCTGCCTTCCACTGCAGCAATTCCAGTACGGTACCGAGCTTTGTGTTGCCAGCTTCGCAATTGGGGTACAACCCTTTTTTGTGATCCTCTAACATGCGATCGAACTTCAGCTTCTCCTTTTGACTTTCGCATTGCGTCCTTGCATCGACAATGACCCGGCGGAGATCATCATCATCGGGCACTGGTTCCTCTTGATCTTCAGCAGCTTCCCCCGTTGCAGCATCATTGGGCACATCATCTGGTTCCTCTTGATCTTTAGCAGCTTCCCCCGTTGCAGCATCACCATATTCAAGGGGCACATAGTTGTCATCGTCCTCTTCTTCTTTGCCGTCTTCCATCATAACCCCTATTTCTCCGTGCCTCGTCCAAACATTATAGTGTGGCATGAAACCCTTGTAAAGCAGGTGGGTGTGAAGGATTTTCCGGTCAGAGTAAGACTTCGTATTCCCACATGTAGGGCATGGACAACACATAAAACCATTCTGCTTGTTTGCCTCAGCCACTTCGAGAAAATCATGCACGCCCTTAATGTACTCGAAGGTGTGTCTGTCACCGTACATCCATTGCCGGTTCATCTGCGTGCATTATATATAATTAAGTGTGTCAAAAACCATTACAGAACATCATGAATAGATAATTAAGTGACCAAATTAATAGAAGTTCATCATCACATTAAAACCAAAGTACATACATAGTTCTCATCTAACAACATATAGCTCTCCAGAGCATCTAATTAATTAAACCATACATTGAAACTATGTAAAACATTTCAATGCAAAAAAAAATGCGATCATAATCGCAACCAAGGTAACAATTGATCCAACGGCATAATGATACCAAGCCTCGGTATGAATGGCATATTTTCTAATCTTTCTAATCTTCAAGCGCATTGCATCCATCTTGATCTCGTGATCATCGACGACATCCGCAACATGCAACACCAATATCATCTTCTCCTCCTCATTTTTTTTTATTTTTTCCTTCAAGAAATTGTTTTCTTCTTCAACTAAATTTAACCTCTCGACAGTAGGGGTGGAATTTCTGGTTCACATACCTCCTAGATAAATAAAATCTATGTCACGTTGGTCGGCATAATTTTCATAAACAATAAATGAACCAATAGTTTTAAATATAATATATACCACATCCGAATCATAGACAGGACGAGGGCCGACGGGGGCGGATACCAAAACCATCGCACTATATAATAACAAGCAATACAATAGTAAGAAAATTAGACAAGTATCTATCTAAAGTAAGAATTTTTTTTCTTTCAGAAAGAAGATAAGAACAAGAGGCTCACCACGGTGGTGCCGGCGACGAGATCGGCGCGGGCGATCGACGGCGGTGAAGACGGGAATGGGACATGACGGGCCGCTAAACCTAGACAAATCTCGAGGAAAATGGAGCTTTGAGGTCGAGCTTCGAGAGGAGAAAGCTTAACTACTGTGGCTCGGGCATTTCATCGAACACCTCATGTGCATAGGAGGTGAGCTAGAGCACCACAAAGCCCTCCCCTTGCCGGCCAGAGAAAAACAGAGCACTGGAGTGCTCTGCTCGCGGGCGAGGGGTATATATAGGCACCTCATTGGTCCCGGTTCGTGGCATGAACCGGGACTAAAGGGCAGCCTGTGGTCCCGGTTCAAGCCACCAACCGGGACCAATGGGGGTGGGCCAGGAGCGAGGCCCATTGGTCCCGGTTCGTCCCACTAACCGGGACCAAAGGGGCCAGACAAACCGGGACCAATGCCCCCACGAGGCCCGGCAGGCCCCTGGCCTCACGAACCGGGACCAGTGCCCCCATTGGTCCCGGTTCTGGACTGAACCGGGACTAATGGGCTGTCCCGGCCTGAACCAAAGCCCTCTTTTCTACTAGTGGTAGTAGTAAAATTAAGCTTCTCCTCGTTGTACGAGTTGACGCGACACATCATAGCACTGGCCCCACATGGTTGCCTCTAAACTTGGCTGAAAGACCCGCAGTGTACAATACTCCATTTGCTGCAACCTCTAACATTTACCCCACCACAAATTAAAATATATATTCCTGTCTTGACCAGATGAGCGTGCAAACTAGAATCACCAGGATGACAGGTAGGGCCACAAGATTATTTTAATCAAAAAAAAGATGGAGCCGACCCCAATGATTTTAAGCTTACAGGCACGGTACACGCTATCCTAGACTACTCTACACATGAAACTGCCACACGAGCGTCCGGGCTGCGCTTGGCTCTTCGCCTCTTCGGGAAGTCGAACAATGATGGAGTACTACTGCAGTGGAGGAGTACTACAGTATGCTTCTGGCCATCTGACACCGATTGAACTGCTGCATGTCCACCGCGCGGGAGGGAGAGTGTGTAGCGAACAAAAGCTTCTCCTAGTCCTGCTAGCCACCAAGCTCATCGGCGAGGGAGGGACACAGCTTCATTGACTTACTGCTCCTGCCTTTGCGTCTATGACAGGTGGGCCAACAGGTTGGTGGCCCACCTGTCATGCAGCCAAAGGCAGGTGCGGTTAAGGCGAGAGGGCGTTGTAGTATCAAACTTCTCGGTCTTGTACGACATGACGTGACACATCAAAGCATTGCACTCGATATATTTCAATAATTTACGTTTACCGATGCATTAGTTACTCCCTTCGTTCCTAAATATAAGTCTTTTTAGACATTTCAAATGGACTACAACATACGGATGTATGTAGACATATTTTAGAGTGTAGATTCACTCATTTTGCTTCGTATGTAGTCACTTGTTGCAATCTCTAAAAAGACTTATATTTGGAAACGGAGGGAGTACAACGCATGCATGCATGCATGCCATGACTTTCCTTTTGATACTTGCATGTGTTGATTTGATGCACCTTGCCAAATTTTGACTATAAATTTAACTAACCAAATGTTCATGCATGTCACAAAAAATTACGGGGCTGTTTGGATTGTGACTATGTTTGTCTTATGTTGCCAAATTATTTTTGCCACACTTGCCACACTTGCCTAACTTGAGTTGCTCCAATTGTTAGACCCACTTTGGCTTGCCTAAGGGAATCTTGCCACACTTTTTGTGTCTATGACATGTGGGGTTCACTGCTAATAAAAAATTCTTGTCTTAGGTGTGGCTAGAACCAAACACCCACCTAACTTGGTCAAATTTGCCTAAGGTGAGGTGTGGCAAAGTGTGGCAATATGTGGCTGGAAACCAAACAGCCCCTACAGCATTGAAAACTATGTTCAAATACGAATCAAACGATATAATTTTTGTTAACATGGACTAACATTTTATCAGTTAATCTTTGGTCAAAATTTAGCACCAATTACAAAGGGGCCCAATAAATATTGTACTCTCACATTTTGTTTTGAGGATACTCCCACATACTCCATCCGTTCCCGAATATAAGTCTTTTTAGATATTCTAACAAGTGACTACATACGGAGCAAAATGAACGAATCCATACTTTAAAATATGTCTACATACATCCGTATGTTGTAGTCCATTTGAAATGTCTAAAAAGACTTATATTTAGGAACGGAGGGAGTAAAAAATATAAATAATAATGCATGGTGGGGCAGCCCACGTTTCCGATAATTTTAGCCGTGGGCTTGTTCACAATTTTTACGAGGGGGTGGTTGTTCATTTAATGGAGGGTCTTGTACTAGACTTGAACGATACAAAGCGCGACCTGGCACACCGTAACACCACTTGGAATAAGCGGGTAGCTATCTCAAAAAACAATCAACAACTAAAAAAAGGCGACCTGGCACACCGTAACACCACTTGGAATAAGTGGGTAGCTATCTCAAAAAACAATCAACAACTAAAAAACGGCGACCTGGCACGTGCACAATTTTAAATGATTGTTTTGATGGAGTGAAAAAGGAAAACTACCCCACTACGTATATATAGGCCGGAGCCTCCGCGCTTGCTTGCTAGGGTTGCTCTATTCACACACTCTCATCCTCTCCAGATCTAAACAAGATAGCGGTGGTAACATTGTCTTTCTCCCTTCAAAAAACATTGTCTTTCTATCCTCACCGCTGGTTACATATCCAGACATATCCCCCTCCGCCGGTGAAGGGGAGGGGGGGCTGCGTTTAGGCCATCATCGACAGCGAGGGAGGAGACCCACTGCCGGCCGCACCGTTATCTCTGGCCGAGCGCCGGCGCGGGAGGTCCTCCGATCCCTTCGTCGTTGCCCTAGTGTGGGAGGATCCTGGCTCTTGGTCGAAAAGGGAAATATAGGGGAAACTGTTGTACACAGTGGTATGACCAGGACTAGATTTGCTATCCACACATAAGATGGCTGCATGCATCATTATGATGCAAAGGCCGGGGGCACGCCTCCATTTCGAAAAAAACATAGGAGTAGGTGGCTAGAGTGAACAAAAATGGGACCAGCCCAGATATGTTTCTTGGATGTTTGTTTCTCGGCGCAACAAACTCTGAATCACCATTTTATGCCCCGGTTTAGGTACATGGTGCTGGACTGCTGGTGCACCCACTGTCCCATGCCCTTATACCAAATATTTAGCTGTTATTAATCTAATGCCCCTGGTAAAATGAAGCCATGCCACTGTTATAAGCCATGACAAGTTTAGCCAAATGTTTTTTCCTGTAATTGTTTGAGACTCTGACTGTTTCCTCTGTAGCTATTTGTGCAAACAGGGGTATCCATTTCACCTGGTTGCTGTTGTGACCTTTTGGTGCACTGCACAAAACACTTCTTAAAAGAAGTGACTTTTGTGCTATTTAACTTGAATGTCAGAATGGAACAGGTGGTTCATTTCGATGGAACTGCGCAAAGGGAGATCTGTGTTCCAATCCTCATCATCCATATTGGCACCATAACCTTCCTTTAGGTAAGAATGATATTTAATGCATGTGTTCATCTCTATTTTGCGACTGCCATGAGAAAGTAATGCTATTGTTTACTAGTACACTTTTACTCCCTCACTGACAAAACCAATTATGAAATAGAAGGCCAATCATGTACTTGGTTTCACCAACTGGTGAGGAGAAAGAGAAACAGAGCATGAAGAGGAAGAAGAAGAAGAATAAATAGTGCCAAGGTGATATTGCTGAAGCCGAGGCCTCAGTCGAGGCCATTCAAGGGCTTCGGCAACGTCTACCTTACATGTGAGACGATCCTCCAGGGAGCCCTTCCACTTCTGCGTATTGTCCATGATGAATTTGATGCTACTGTTAGAGTAATATGCTAATGTCTTTCTATCCTTTCTCACTAAGCTAATGAAGGTTTCACCTTGTTCCCACTTGTGCAAACAGGGATCATATTGTGCCAATCATACATTTTAGTGGAACTACACAAGACAATACAATGAACTGTATCCCAGCAAGTGATTTAACTCTGCTGGAAGTTCTTGATAATCTTTCGATATAATCTCAGCACTGGTAAACAAGAGTGATTTCAACCATAAATTTGAAGTGCACAAAAATATATACTATTGAGTGATTCCAGTGAGTGCTTTATCATCTCTTTTGCGACTACATGAATCAGCTTTTTTGCTCAGGTTGGTACCGGCCTATGGCCTTCATCCATATTAGTTTGTTGTTATCTCTATTTGTATCGTGCTACTGTCATGAGAAACTCCTTTATCTTTGCACGTTAAAGTTTTACAACCTATGATACATGGCAATGATTTGAGTGTTGAGCTAATTGGCACTGATTAAATAAACAAGTACCTCTCTTTAAGCAAGACTACTATGTTGCTAACTTTACCCATTAAGATAATGAGGGTGCTTCTATTTGTTAGTGTATGTTTCATCAACTAGTCCCACTATTACAGTAATCTCACTCTCTCAATATATGTGCCAACAGGGATGCCCGATTTTTGGTGGAACTGCACAAAAACTTTGGGTGCTTCATTGCCTCAACAGCTTCCTTCCTTTCCTGTCAGTCGCTAATCTTGGCTTGCATTCTTCCTTTGCTGTCAGTCGCTTGGCTTATCTCGACGTCCAGTCAAAGGAAACAGTAATTGATATGCTACCTCACACAGGTTTGTCGGATCACGGGTTCCGGCAAAACCCTTAAGGTTCAAACTCGGGGGTGCGCGCGAAGTTCTCCCCCTACCGATCCACGTCCTAGCTTGCTAAGATCTCAAGGGCAAACCCAACGAACTCACAACATGAGGGACGCAAGATTTATACTGGTTCGGGCCACCGTTGTGGTGTAATACCCTACTCCAGTGTGGTGGTGGTGGATTGCCTCTTGGGCTGATGATGAACAGTACAAGGGGAAGAACTGCCTCCTGAGGTTGAGGTGTTCTTGTGCTTGGTAAGCTCGCGTGGGTGAGGATCACTCAAGATGAGATAAGTTACCCCCTACGGTGGTGGCTAGTTCTACTTATATAGGCCCTGGTCCTCTTCCCAAATATTGAGCGGGAAGGGAGCCAACAAAGGCCAATTTGAAAGGGGACAGCTAGTACAGCTTATCCTGACAAAAGCGGTCTTCGCCTGCAAAAGGCTCTGGTGGTGACACCGCCTCGGGCTCCATGGTGACCTCCGTCTTGCCGTCTTGCTGGTCTTGGTCCCGTTGCACCGATACGGAAACCTTTGCTTGACGCCTCGGTACTCTGCGCCTGCGCTTGCTTCCTTAGCACCAAAGGGGAAACAAGGACACTGCGCGCGCTGGCGCCCGCCTGATCTTGATCGTCATGGCTCACGTCATGAGAACCTCGCGAGGTTTGCCTTGCCTTGATCTCTCCGCCCCTCACGAGCCAACCTGGTGAGGCCGCTCCTGAGGAGGTCTTGTGTTGTCCGCCTCGCGAGGCTTGGCCCCTCGCGAGGGTCTTGAACGCCTTGTTGATGAAGATGGCCGTACGGGCCCACACGCAGAGCCACGCCGTGGGCCGCAGGCAAGCAAGTCTGGGGACCCCCGTTCCCAGAACACTGACAGTAGCCCCCGGGCCCAAGGCGCGCTCGGGCTTGGCTTCAAGGCGAAGCCAAAGGTCAAGTGCGGAGCGCCGTGGGCCCCAATAGCCTGCGGCCTTGGTCGACGCGTGGCGGTTGATTGGATGTGGGCGTCTCTGCTTCCCCACGCTGCCTTGGCAACTGCCCGACTTGACAAGTCCCTGCGACATGCAAGGGAAAACCATCATTACCTGTGATCGTGCGGGGCGCTGGTTGGCCTTCTCTTGCTATAAATGGGGAGGGGGGCAGAGCCCCCGTCGCCCATCTCTTCCCATTCCGCTTGCTTCTTCCTCCTTGCTCCACTGCTGGTAGCAATTCCCATGGCGCCGATCTGAAGGTTCTCCGCAGAGGAGAAAGGAAAGGCTCCCGGCGACGAGCCAGGGCCGCTTCCGCCGAAGAAGAGGCCATCCCACCATCGCGACATTGTCATGAGGGCGGAAGTGACGAGGACCTAGTGCAAACGGCCGCCTCCAGGGTATCCGCTACCCTTATATGCCCAAGCCGAGGGCTCGGGAGGAAGGAGCGACGAGCAGCGCTGCCCGCGCCGCGTCCGCGGCCGCCATGCCATGGTGACACGTGCCGTCGCCCCTGGAATCCATGTTGCGGACTCCTCTCGCGAGCTCGTGCTGTGGGCGGCGATGCCCCCAAGCACTTGGATCCGCTTCCCATGGTTCTTCTCCGACGTGATGCCGCCGAGGGGACCCCTCGAGCTCTGGTCGCAGCATGCTGACTGCGACGCCCCGGCGACCGGAGCAGAGGTTGAAGTGGTCTCCTCCGGCAAGATCTTCATGACCCGCGGCTGGGGTGAGGTTGCGTCGGTTTGCCGTGCTGAGGGCGCCCTCGCGATCCACTTTGATTATGACGGCGCCTCCACGCTGCTCTTCAAGGTCTTCGATGCGGAGGGCCGCCGCCTGGAGTGCTGCCCTGGAGGGGAGCGCCACGACGATGCGCGCCCGGCCTGTGGCTCCTCCAGCAGCAGCGACTCTTGGGCGTCCAGCGGTTCTCCTGAGCTCTACGAGACTCTGGAGACGAGCAACGATAGCTACGTGCCCCCGAGCTCTCGCCGCGCCCGGAGCAGGGCTGCAGTGTCCAGCCGCCGCCGTCGCTGATCTGGATGGGGTTGGCGCCGACCTCCTGCGGCCCACTGTTGATGACGGCGTCGGCCGCGGGAGGGTGTAGATAGGATTCCCCTAAGTTCTCGTCTTTTGTTCCCTGCGAGGAATCAAGGAGTACCCGGTGGGGGTGTGTAAAGGGTCTGTAATGTCTTTTGTTGATACTATCCTTGTTATGAAAAATTGCGAATGCATATTCTGTTTAGGCTCGGTCTCCCATTTCCAACCTCACGACGGCTCGTTGCTCTACGCTGACAGGTCCCGGTCCCCAGGCAAGCTGCAGCCGTCGCTGGTATGCCAGGTCGCGTGCCGTGGTCAAGGCCAGGAGATGAGCGGCCCGAGGTCCAGTAAGAGCCCCTGAGGCACGATGCTCAGGAGGTCCCCTTTAGCGCTCAAGCAGCCGTGGTAAGGTAAGAAAGGGAGGCAACGTTGCTGCAACAGGGCTGCGGCGAGCGTGGCCCCTAGGCTCCAACGATTAGCCGATCTGAGCACGAGACTTATCTTGGCGGTCTGGGGTCGATTCCTTGCGATGCGCTGTGTTAATGCGTAGCTAGGCCAGGTCCATGTAAGCCTCCCCCTCTTCTCCACGCCCTCCTTCATGCTCTACATCCTCAGGTCCCGGCCCTCGAGCGAGCTCAGCCACCGCTGGTATGCCAGGTCGCGTGCCGTGGTCAAGGCCAGGGGGTGAGGGCTGGAGAGCCAGTAGGAGCTCCTGAGTCGCGATGCTCAGGAACCCCCCTTTTAACGCGCAAGCGGATTGCATGGGAGAAGAGGGAGCTCGTGGTGCTGCCTGCTTTCATTCTCATTAGTTTCCTGGTTCTGTCGATGAAGGGATGTCGGAGCAGCTGGAGGTACGCGGTGAAGGGGTCGCTCCTCACAAGCCACCGGGGCCCTGAGCCTCGGGAGGCTCTGGGGGTCCAGGCGGTTCCTTGAGGACCTTCTCCATCTCCGTCAGGACGGCGTGATGCCTGGCCTCCTGAGTCGCCAGGACGCGCCGCAAGTTGCGTTGATAGGCGGACGACACGCTCGGCGGGCCAAAAGGCATGCGACCATAGCTGTGCGGTGGACCCTGGCAGCGGCCCACGCGCGAAGGTCAGAAGGGCTTCTGAGATGCGGCCCTGTTGAGCCCTAGGACGTCGATGCAGACGCGCAGCCCAGCATCCTCGCCTGTATGGGGAGCTGCGCCTCGCGAGCGGCGGTCGCCGCGCATGGTTCTTGCGTCCTGCAGTTCCTGAGTGGTCCTGGTGATGAACTCCTGAGCGGTGGGCGCTCCTCGCCCTGTGTTTTCCTGAGGGAGACGTGCTATGAAGCACGCCTCCAGGTGGAGCCCGAGCGCCTCCCTCGTGATGTTGGCAAGGTCTGAGGCCCTCTAGAAGAGAGCCCCCGAGCCCTGCCCGAGAAGGGCGCCGGGCACGCCTTCCTATGCGATGGAGGGGGGCGCCCCTGGCGCGGGCACTGATCCTGACGAGGTTCCAGTCGTGGCGCGACCCTCCTGAGGTCCTGCACGGCGCAGCTGCTTCTTCTTCTTGGGGGTGGCCTCAGGAGGGCACTCGCCCTTGCTGTCGGGGTCGTCGATTGTTGCAGCTTGGAAGGCACGCTCAAGGGAGCACACCGCATCTCTCTCTTCGCATGGGACCGTGATGATTCCGCCGCTTCCCGGCATCTTGAGGACATTGTAGCTGTGATGGGTCACCGCCATGAACTTGGCCAGGGCTGGATACCCGAGGATGGCATTGTACGGCAGACGGATGTGCGCGACGTCGAAGTCGATGAGCTCGGTGCGGTAGTTTTTGTATTCTCCAAAGGTGACGGGAGGGCGGACCTGCCCGATCGGGGTAGTGGAGCCGTCGGTCACTCCTGAGAAAGGCTTGGTGGGCTGAAGCTGGTCATACGGCACTTGGAGGTTGTTGAACATGTCGACGGACAGGACGTTGAGCCCTGCGCCGCCGTCGATGAGGGTCTTGGTGACTTGCACGTTGCTGATGACTGGGGAGCAAAGCATCGGGAGGGCGCCTGTGGTAGCCGCGCACTTGAGTTGATCTGCCAAACTGAAGGTGATGGCGCACTTGGACCACCTGAGCAGGCGTGTGGCCTCAAGCTTGGGGAGGACTGCATTCACTTCACGAGCAAACTTTTTGAAGATACGCTGCGAGGCTAGGGCCTGAGCTCCGCACAAGATGCAGACGATAGCACGCGGCTCCTGGAAGCCCCCAGCCCCCTCGTCTTGATGGTGGTCGTCATTCCTTCTTGGCGGCGGCGGTAGTGGGGGAAGACCGGCGTTGCCCTGAGGACGATCCTCACGAGGCTGGTCCCTCCAGGCGCCCTCGCGAGGCTGATCCTGCCAGCGGTCTCCACGAGGCCGATCGCGCCACTCCTGGCGCGGGCCACGGTCGTCCCAGCGTCCGCCACCACGTCCTCCTCCTCGGCCGTAGCCCCGGTCGTTGTGCTCGGGGCGTCGACCGAAGCGTCCTTCCTGAATGGCTCTGAGCTCTTGACAGTTGCTGGTGTTGTGGGTATGCAGGTTATAGAAGGCACAGAAAGGTCGGCTGCTCTTGGATGACTCGGGCTGATCTCTACCGCGCTTGGTGTCTAGCTCTGCCGCGAGCACGGCTGTTCCCTTGCGCTTCACGTCCTTGGCCTTGGCTTTCTTCTCCTCCGGGTCTGCAACCGGGAGCTCAAGGAGGGAGAAGCGCCCCTCCTCAGCTCTTGCGCACTTGGTCGTCAGGTTGAACAGCTCCAGGGACGTGCATAGCTCCTCGTGGATGGCTAGCTCCTCCTTCATCTTGACGTCACGGACGCCATCAGAGAACGCGGAGATGATGGCCTCGTCCGTCACCTTGGGGATCTTGAGACGAACGTTGTTGAAGCGCTGGATGTACTTCTGGAGGGTCTCTCCTCATTGTTGCTTGACGCGCGCAGGTCACCCGCGGCCGGTGGGCGGTCGCGAGTGCCCTGGAAGTTGGCGACGAAGCGGTCACGCATCTCGTCCCAGGAGGAGATCGAGCCTGGAGGCAGGTTCAGGAGCCACGAACGAGCGCCGTCTTTGAGCGCCATAGGGAACCAGTTCGCCATGACTTTCTTGTCGCCGTTGGCTGCCTCGATGCTCAGCTCGTAGAGCTGCAGGAACTCCGCGGGGTCGGGGGTGCCGTCGTAGCGAGGCGGCAGATCCGGCTTGAACTTGCCCGGCCAGGCGACGCTACGCAGCTCGGGGGTGAAGGCTCGGCAGCCGGCCGTGGTCACCGGGGCCCGTCTTGAAGGTGGAGCTTGGTCTAGCGCCCGCGTGCCGCTACAGCAAGCGGCGCGGGGCCTTGCCGCAGCAAACGATCCTGACGCGGCGGTGCGAGGAGTGGCGGAACGTTCTCTTGCGGTCGAGGGACTTCTTGACAGCTTCTTTCTTCATGCGCGGGCGCCGGACGCGGTGGGTCGCGCCGTTGAGCCGCGCGCCTTAGCGCCAGGGCGCCGTCTTGGTGCAGAGGTGGTGGAGGTGCTCCGTGAGCTACGTCGCCTGTAGCTGGCGGAGGGTGAGGCAGTGAGAGGGACGGCGCAGGGAGCCCCCTGCGGCGCTAACAAGCTCGGCGATGCGGTTGAGCCAGTCCTCGTAGAGGCCATCGACCGGGTGGTAGCACAGGAGCTCGTGCGCCATGAGGAGCGCGGCCCATGCGTCTGTGGGAGCGCGAGGAGTGTGAGACGACGAACTAGCGGGAGTCAGCGATGGAGTGGCGGTGTGGCCGTCCTGTCGCACTGAGGGGTGCAACGAGGACGCTTGCTGCTCGTTCCCCACCGGGCCGGTGGCGGCGTTGGTGGCAGGCGACGGAGAGCGACGGGGTGGCCCGCCGACAGGGGCCGTGTGAGCAACGCGGGTGGCGAGGGCAGCCCGGCGCTCGGCGCAGCCGCGGTGTACGTCCACCATGGGGACGATGAAGCGACGTGACACGGAGCAACGGAAGGGAAGCTTCGGTGCACCCCTACCTGGCGCGCCAAATGTCGGATCACGGGTTTCGGCAAAACCCTTAAGGTTCGAACTCTGGGGTGCGCGCGAAGTTCTCCCCCTACCGATCCATGTCCTAGCTTGCTAAGATCTCAAGGGCAAACCCAACGAACTCACAACGTGAGGGACGCAAGATTTATACTGGTTCGGGCCACCGTTGTGGTGTAATACCCTACTCCAGTGTGGTGGTGGTGGATTGCCTCTTGGGCTGATGATGAACAGTACAAGGGGAAGAACTGCCTCCTGAGGTTGAGGTGTTCTTGTGCTTGGTAAGCTCGCATGGGTGAGGATCACTCAAGATGAGATAAGATGCCCCCTACGGTGGTGGCTAGTTCTACTTATATAGGCCCTGGTCCTCTTCCCAAATATTGAGCGGGAAGGGAGCCAACAACGGCCAATTTGAAAGGGGACAGCTAGTACAGCTTATCCTGACAAAAGCGGTCTTCGCCTGCAAAAGGCTCTGGTGGTGACGCCGCCTCGGGCTCCATGGTGACCTCCGTCTTGCTGTCCTGCTGGTCTTGGTCTCGTTGCACCGATACGAAAACCTTTGCTTGACGCCTCGGTACTCTGCGCCTGCGCTTGCTTCCTTAGCACCAAAGGGGAAACAAGGACACTGCACGCGCTGGCGCCCGCCTGATCTCGATCGTCATGGTTCACATCACGAGAACCTCGCGAGGTTTGCCTTGCCTTGATCTCTCCGCCCCTCACGAGCCAACCTGGTGAGGCCGCTCCTGAGGAGGTCTTGTGTCGTTTGCCTCGCGAGGCTTGGCCCCTCACGAGGGTCTTGAACGCCTTGTTGATGAAGATGGGCCGTATGGGCCCACGCGCAGAGCCACGCCGTGGGCCGCAGGTAGGCAAGTCTGGGGACCCCCGTTCCCAGAACGCCGACATGGTTGGTACTGGTCTTTATCCTGATTATTGTGCTTGTCATATGTATTGGTAATTTGGTATTGTGCTACTGTTTGCCGATTTCATAAAGGAGTAACTTGGAGCCTGAACTCGCAAGCAAATCATTACATTGGGTGATTTTAGTAGCACAAAAAGATCAGATGGACAGGTACTTATGCTGCTGCTATGTACTCCAAAGTTCACTCAGACAAGCATCGATGTTGACAAGAAGAAGTGCCTATATTCATTCGAGTATCAACCGGCGTCAACCAGTTGTCAAACTCCAAGTATTAGGAGAGTGAACGCCAAAAATTGCTTGGCGCATAGCCCAGAAAAATGCAGTCCAGTCTTTGGTCCCAACTTGTGCCTTTTGGTTATCGGCACATATGGTAGCGAACTGTATGGCATGGAGTCTAAAGATTCGAGACAAGTTGGTTGACGCGTATATTCATCTGGCACTTAATCAGTCTGCACGCCAGGGATGCTCCATTTCAGTTGAACTGCACAAAAAATTTGGGTGGTTCATTTTCTCAACCGCCTCCTTTCTTGTCTGCGATGTAGAATTTTGGCGAGCTACAGGACCAAGATGAGCCAGTAAACTAGTTGGATGAAAGTAGTGGCCAAGTTGCTCAAACCTCCCTCGGCACGAGGCCACTATTTGAGGATAAACCTACAAGCAAAGTTCAGATTGTCTGTGCTGCCTCTTATGTACTCGAAAGTCTACTCGTACAAGCATTAATTTTAGCAAGAAGTAACTCTGACTGAACACCATTTACCAGTCTGTACCCTAGGTAATTAAAGTTCGTCCATGGATGATATTTGTTGTGATCTCAATCATTTGGATGCATAAATATACTGAACATGTGTATATCTGAATCTTTTTGTGAATTATCTATGAATATTGTCGTGTGATCTATCAATCATTTGGATGCATAGACATGTTGAACTTGTGTATAAATGAATATTTTGAGTTGTTGATTGTGAATGTTGGCTATGAATATGAACGTGTCCTGTGAACCTGAGTTTGATATGAATGTTTACCTTTTCTGTTGTACTTGTGTGTGAACTTGTTAGTATGCCTACTGTGGGATTTGTGATGTGTAGGTGTCAACGGCACACCTTCTTCCCGAGAAGAATTGCACCTGCTTTGTTAGGGTAGCAACGGCGCATCAGCTCTTTTTAATCTTTTTGCTCTGTCTTCCCCCCTCCTCCGCTCAACCCCTGCCGTAATGTTTTCGGCCTCAAAACAAACATAGTACTGCGTTGTTTTTGGGCCTTGATGAAAAATCGAGTGCTGGTTTCTGTAGATTGGCCCGCCCAGCAAGTAAAAAAACGCCATTGAGAGCCATCCACTGAAGAAAAAAATCGCTCCTGATGTGCTTCTTCAGTCGCGCCGTCGGCCCCCTCTTTAATCCAGTTCGCTCGGGGATCTAGCTAGTATCATTTGTTTCCAAAGGGTGAACAAGTATTAGCTAGGCCTAGGTTTTGTTTTTTAACATGCGTAGCCCACGACATACGGAGACAGTGGTTTCAACTTATTTTTTGAGGTCCATACCGGCCTATGGGCTTTTTCTTAAAGATCGGCAGCTCAATGTATTTTTCTTAGTAAAACACAGATCTCTGTTCTATTTATCTATATATAAGAATAATAATGTTGTCTCCAATTTATGTTTTCCCTTCTAATCACATTATATATATTTATATTATTACTATTAACGTATATTTTATAGAGACTTATATATACATTATAAAAACATCCCACGTGTTATTAACTTATAAAAGTAAATGTTTAACAGAAGTTGGGAAGGAAAATCCTGGTTGTTTTTGACTCACACACAAGGAAAATCCTGGTGATTGCGTACAAAAGCTTGCGAAGATTTTAAGGACCAATGTAATAATAACACGCTCATTTTTATTTTGAGAAATAACTTGCTAATTTGTATTTTATATATAAAAAATGTGTCGCTCCAGTTTATTTTTTGATATTAATTGCTCCTTCTAACCTAACATTATATATAGAATGAGCCCAGCTAATTCGTGTATTTCAAGAAAGTGCAAATGGGCTGGGATTTCTTAGAAAATATAAATGGTCCGCATTGACGCGAAATTATTTGTTCACCCAGCCCAGCAAATGGACAAAACATGGGTTAAATATATGCCACATTTTTGCAGGCTGACATGTGGGCCAATAGGTCGAAGCCTACACAGGGCGTTGTCAACTTGGTCAACAAATGATTATGACATCCACAGCCATTGGATTTTATCCAACGGCCGGCATGCACCTTCAATCTCTCATCTTCTTCCTCCACCGTCGCCGGGACCGCCTGGTCCGGCCTCCGGCGGCTAGCGGCTCTGCTTAGCACGCATCACTGCGAAGCGCTACCCCACCGCCGGCCAGGCTATCCCTCCACCCCTCCGCACCTCCTGTTATTATCCACCGACTGCAGCCCCACGCCGCACAGAACCAGTTATAACCCTTCTCCTCGTGTCAATCTGCGAGTCCACTGCCGCGTCTTCCCATCTCCGAGTCGTTCCTGTCCGAGGCCTCGCCGTCGTCCACCGCCTCGCTGCGCTCGGTGCGGCATGGTCAACAAACAAGAGTCATCGGAAGAGGACTGTACGTGGAGCGCCTGACGGCTGGAACCCACGAGGTCCATGGTCGCACGCAAGGAAAGTTCCTCCTTATTAAGCTGAAAAAAATGTTTCCTCCCCCTGACAGTTGGGACCCACCGACTATATCTTTGCACGGAATGAAGTGCCTCCTTGTTATGCGAAAAAATTATTCCTCCCGTTGACAGCTGGGACCCGTCAAATTTGGTGGTTGACTTGTGGGCCTACTAAGCGGACGTGTACGCAGGGCTTTGTCAACTTAATCAACAAATGATTCTAGCAGCTGGACCGTTGGACGTTAATCCAACAGCCGTGCTCCTTCTTCAACCTCTATTCTTGCTCCTATCTCCCATGGGCGGCACCGCGTCAGTGCTGCCACGCACCCGAACCAGTCAAGTTTCCCACTACTCTCCATCTGCGACTCCACTGTCGCGTCTTCCCCATCTCCGGGTCGTTCCAGTCTGGGGCCTCGCCGTCGTCCATTGGCCTTGGTGCGCTCGACATGGTGTGGTCAACGTGGTCAACAACCGAGAGTCATCGGAAGGTGACTGTACGTGAGAGGCTGACAGTGGGGACGCACCACGCCCATGGACGCATGCATGCAACTGCATCCTTTTTACCCTGAAAAATAATGTTTTCTCCCCTGACTGCTGGGACCCACTAGCTACATCTTCGCACGCAAGGAAGTGCGTCCATATTACAGGCAAAAATAATGATTCACCCCCTGACTGCTGGGACCCACCAGCTACATCTTCGCACGCAAGGAAGTGCCTGACAGTCAAGACCCACCTGGTCGAAGCGTACGTAGCATTGTCATTCTGGTCGCGAACATGTACGTACATACGACCGGTCTGTCTGCAGGCTGCAGTGATGAACCGTGGCCGTGCAAGGAAGGGCATGTGTCATAGTAGAGGCGCGCACGTGTCATAGTAGAGGCGCGCACGTAGCATGTACACGTACGTACAGCGGCCAGGGTGCAAGAAAGTAAATACGGCCACGTACGTACATACGGGCGGGGTCTCGAACGCCTACTCACGCATACGTACGGCCAGGGCTCGTGTACATGGCTGTGGCTGGGTCGGAATGGAGAAACTGCGTTGTCGTCGTGTTCATGGGGAGCCAACCGGCTGGGTCGGAATGGAATGCGTCCTCGTGTTCATCGGGAGCCAAGAGGCTTGGGCGGAACAGGCGATGGAAACGAGGCCTGGCGTACTGTAGAACGAAGGAAACGGCCTTGTGTTCGACCGGCCACGATGGAAACGGGATCCTGTTCATCGGGAGGGGTCTGGCGTACCGCAAAATGGAGGAAACGGACCTCCTACGGTGGAAACAGGGTCCTGTAGATCGGGAGGGGTGTGGCGTACCACAAAACGGAGGAAACGGACTTGTGTTGGAGCGCTACGGTCGAAACGGGGGTCCTGTTCATCGGGAGGGGTGTGGTGTACCGCAAAACGGGACTCCACGGGATATTGTTCATCTCCACCGTCGACCTCCTCCAGCCTCCACGGGCTAATGTTCATCCACTGTCGACCTCCTCCACCCTCCACCTGCGACTGTTCATCCACGGGCTCATGTTCATCCAGCCTCCACCGCGCGCTCCTCCACCGACTACTGTTCAACCAGCCCTCTCCATGGGGGTCCTGTTCAACCACCCCTCCACGGGCTGTTGTTCATCTAGCCCTCGACCGGCTACTGTTCAACTAGCCCTCCACCGGCTACTGTTCAACCAGCCCTCCATGGGGTCCTGTTCATCCACCGGCTCGATCAATCGGGGTACTGTTCATCCAGGGGCAACAGCCTCTACTACCACGGGTTCCTGTTCATCCAACCCCCACCGAGAACTGTTCATCCAAACCCCCCAACAACGCTCACTGTTCATCCAGAGGCAGCATCGATCGGCTCAGTTAGCAGCAGTAGCGAAGGAATCACTCGGGTTCAGTTAACAGCAAGGGATCGATCGATCGCTCGGGTTCAGTGTAACGCGTAGCCTGTAGTGCAATCCCTCGGGTTTAGTTAGAGCCCAACGCCTCGCTCGGGTTCAGTTAGAGCCCAACGCCTCACACCCACGCGCGTACGTGTACGAGAGAAACGCGCATCGCTCGGCCCCCGACCACCCACCGTAACTGGGAACTCCCCAATATTTTCCGCGCCCTCGCTTCTACCACGGTTTTTTCCGTCATGGACGGCCCAAAGAATGTCATGCAGCTGCGTCTCCGGCCCGCCCAGGACGAAAAGCCCATTTTCTCTCATGATTTTTTGTCATAGAAGTAGGACCCCACCACATCTATGATGATACCGGGTTTTGTCACAATTATCGTCATAGAAGTGTCATAAGTATGACAGAAAAACTTTTTGTTCAGCCCAAAATGTCACGGATGTGTCTTTTTTTGTAGTGTGGGCGCTTCCGTTTCCCCATGCTGCCTTGATATCCGCCTGGCTAGGCGGCCGTCGTGGTCTACACAGCTCCACCTTCATCGTTGGCAGCGCGCTCCCCAACTCTTCCGTCTTCCAAAAAATAGCGGACTCCTCCTCCAACCCGATCAGGATCCAACCCTCTCCATCGCCATGGCGCCGAGCCGGAAGAAGAAGGGAAAGAAGAAAGCCCAAGCCTCAGCCGAAGCACCACCGGCCTTCGAGCCCGCCGTCGAGCGGTCGGTGGTGCTCAACCAGGAAGCGCTGGACAAGGTTCGTCCAGCGCTCACTGCCGACTCCAATGAGTGGGGAAAAATAGTGGCTTCACCTACATCTTGTGCCGCGGTCGATAGGACGGCCACTAAGATCCCCATCCATCTTCACGCCCTCTTGGCTGGCCTATTTCCCCCTTTCTCGGCCTTCTTCAGCGCTGTGCTCTCTCACTACCAAGTCCAGGCGCTGCACCTGGATCCCCAGTCCATCATTCTTCTTGCCGTCTTCGCCTTTGTCTGCGAGGCCATGGTGGGCATTGCTCCCTCCGTGGCCTTACTTCACCATTTCTTCTCACTGCATCTGGCTGATGCCCGGCCGCGCTCGGGATGCTTGAGCTTCCAGGCCGTGGCGGCGACGGCCAGCTCGAGGATTGACTTAGAGCTTTCGCCGGCCATGAGCGGATTTCGGAAGCGGTGGGTGTTCATGGACGCCGGCGTGCTCAGCCCCCTGCTCTTGCTTCCGATGGCATCAGCTGCTCCCAGCTCCGGCTGGGGGCACGAGAGGCTCGTTGACCCGCGTCTCACCCACGTCTGGAGTCGGCTGACCAGGTGAAGGATCTTGGGGTGACAGCGCCCATGGTGGTAAAGGAGTTCATCCGGCGCCGCATCGCTCCGCTCCAGCGCCACTCTCGACCGATGTGGACCCTCTCCGGCAGCATGGACTCCATAAGACTCCACGCGTCTGAGCTTCCTCCCGAGGCGCAACGGACTATGCTTGAGTTCCTGACGGGTGACCCAACGCCAGCCAATCTGCCGGAGGAGGGCTGCCTCTTGTACCGCTGCTTGAACAAGATGGAGTTTGCGAGGCAGATGCCCCCTTTCGATGAATGGGGACTGCGCCCGGTCGCCTCGAAGGGCCTCACGAGAGCCCTGTCTACGTGGTTCCCTTGCCCGCCGCCAGCGCGGCGCTCGCCCCAGAAGTGGGCGCAGGGGGCGACCGCTATCAAACGCTGGCAACGCGACTGCTGAAGGACCGGCGTTGCCCGGGGCTCCTGAAGTGATGGCCCCTGGGGCTCGAGAGAGCCATCCTGAGGAGGCAGCCGGGGGGCTACCGCGGTCTGATGCTCCTGAGGCTGAAGCCCCCGAGGTCCCGGCAAGCCGTCCCGAAGCGGAGGCCGAGAAGCCGACGCAGCGCCCAACACTCCTGAGGTTGCCTCCTCAGGAGCCACACCAGCCGCGCCTGGCACTGGTGACCGTATCCAGGGCTTCGGCTGGCTCCGACTGAACTTTGAAGCGCTTCCCAAAAGGAAGGGGTCTCCAAGCTGCAGCGGTGACGCCTCCCAGCCATTGAAGCAGAGGAAGTACATTGCCATAGACGAGTGAGTACCTTATCTTCGTAATTTCCTGAGTGCTGCATCTCCTCCTGACCGCAATTATTTAGGGTCCCTTCTGCTAGGGCGGTGAAATCTCCCGAGAAGCGACCTCCGCCTGCTTCGGGCCCTCTGCTGATCCTGAGCGCTCCCTGCCAATCTGTTGCGTGTGGCGCGAGGCCTGTTGGGGAGGTGGGTGCGCTGACCAGGTGTCTTGACCTTGTGCTCTTGTCGTCCCTCCTTCGTGGTCCTGCCTGGGTGCTGAAAGCGTGCCGAGGGCCCCTCCACTGGTCATCACCCGTGGCTGGGCGACCCCAGGCCTGGCCTCATCCTTGAACAATGTGGCTCTGCCCCGCAGGGCCTCCGCTACGGCTCGGAAGGTGCCAGGAAGGCACCGGTCTCCAGCCCCCTGCTAGGAGCAGGTGAGTCGCCTCAAATTTCCTCAACAGTCCTTCGTGCAGAGGACGTACTCGGACGCGCGTTTAAGCTTGCGCGTGGGCGCGGCACTGTCCGCCACGAGCTCTTCCAGGAAGCGATGGGCGCATTGAGCCAGCTCGGGGAAGAGCTTGTCGATGTTGACACCCGCCTTGAGACGAAGGGCCTCCGGCTGGCGGACGAGTGGCATCAATTGAAGGTGGCCATTAACCTTGGGTGTCTTCAGCGTGAGCGCGCCAGTGCAAAGGCCAAGTCGTCCCTTGCAGCCTCGCGCAAGGCCAGCGCTCGGGCCTTGGAGGAGGCCAGGGAGGCTGATCGCCGCCGCGAGGCCGCCGAGGAGCGCAGACAGGAGCTCTAAGCCCTGAACGCCATCCTCGAGCAGCAGGTTGAAGCTGTTGGGGAACGCAGTAATTTCGAAAAAATCCTACGCACACGCAAGATCCATCTAGGTGATACATAGCAACGAGAGGGGAGAGTGTTGTCCACGTACCCTCATAGACCGAAAGCGGAAGCGTTATGACAACGCAGTACATGTAGTCGTACGTCCTCATGATCCGACCGATCCTAGTACCGAAAGTACGGCACCTCTGCGATCTGCACACGTTTGGCTCAGTGACGTCCCACGAACTCTCGATCCAGCTGAGTGTCAAGGGAGAGCTTCGTCAGCATGACGGCGTGATGACGGTGATGATGAAGTTACCGATGCAGGGCTTCGCCTAAGCACTACAACGATATGACCGAGGTGGAATCTGTGGAGGGGGGCACCGTACACGGCTAAGACAACTGTCAACTTGTGTGTCTATCGGGTACCCCCCTCCTCCGTATATAAAGGAGTGGAGCAGGGGGAGGGCCGGCCCTCTCATGGCGCGCCCCAAGGGGAGTCCTACTCCCACCGGGAGTAGGATTCCCCCCTTCCCTAGTTGGAGTAGGAGAGGAAGGAAGGAGGAGAGAGGGAGAAGGAAAGGGGGGCGCCGCCCCCCCTTCCCTAGTCCAATTCGGACCCAAGGGGGAGGGGGCGCACGGCCTGCCCTGGCCGCCCCTCTCTCTCTCTCCACTAAGGCCCATATGGCCCATTAGACTCCTCAGGGGGTTCCGGTAACCCCCGGTACTCCGGTAATTGCCCGAACTCACCCGGAACCATTCCGAAGTCCAAACATAGTCGTCCAATATATCAATCTATATGTCTCAACCATTTAGAGACTCCTCGTCATGTCCGTGATCACATTCGGGACTCCGAACAACCTTCGGTACATCAAAACACATAAACTCATAATACCGATCGTCACCGAACGTTAAGCGTGCGGACCCTACGGGTTCGATAACTATGTAGACATGACCGAGACTCATCTCCAGTCAATAACCAATAGCGGAACCTGGATGCTCATACTGGTTCCTACATATTCTACGAAGATCTTTATCGGTCAAACCGCATAACAACATACGTTGTTCCCTTTGTCATCGGTATGTTACTTGCTCGAGATTCGATCGTCGGTATCTCAATACTTAGTTCAATCTTGTTACCGACAAGTCTCTTTACTCGTTCCGTAATGCATCATCCCACAACTAACGCATTAGTCACATTGCTTGCAAGGCTTATAGTGATGTGCATTACCGAGAGGGCCCAGAGATACCTCTCCGAAACACGGAGTGACAAATCCTAATCTCGATCTATGCCAACCCAACAAACACCATCGGAGACACCTGTAGAGCATCTTTATAATCACCCAGTTATGTTGTGACGTTTGATAGCACACTAAGTGTTCTTCCGGTATTCGGGAGTTGCATAATCTCATAGTCATAGGAACATGTATAAGTCATGAAGAAAGCAATAGCAACAAATTAAACGATCAAGTGCTAAGCTAACGGAATGGGTCAAGTCAATCACATCATTCTCTAATGATGTGATCCCGTTAATCAAATGACAACTCATGTCTATGGCTGGGAAACTTAACCATTCTTTGATTTAACGAGCTAGTCAAGTAGAGGCATACTAGTGACACTCTGTTTGTCTATGTATTCACACATGTACTAAGTTTTCGGTTAATACAATTCTAGTATGAATAATAAACATTTATCATGATATAAGGAAATATAAATAACAACTTTATTATTGCCTCTAGGGCATATTTCCTTCAGAAGCGTGCAAGGCTGTCTTGGCGTCGATGAGGGGAGCGCCTTCCGAAGAGAAGGAAATCTTGAAGCGCGAGGAAGCGCTGATGCTGGAGGCTTCGGAGCGCTGCCTCGAGTTTGAGCAGTTGGAGACAAGGGAGCGCCAGGTGGCTCGGGCTGAAGACGCCGTCAGCACACGCGAAGCCGGGATCCAGGAGGAGGTTGACCGTAGGGTGGCGAAGGCTCGTGCCGATCTTGCCAACATGCACGACCTGAAGCTGAAGCTGCTGGAGGCCGAAGCTGAGGGCAGTACCACCACCCTCAGGTCAAGGCTGGATGAAGTGGAGCAGCGTGAGAGGGTCGCTGCGGCGGCCCTAATCTCTGTCCAGGCCGACCTGGCCTCCGCTCGTGCTGATCTGCTCTCGCTCCAGCAGCAGGTTGATGGCGCTGCGTCCCTCGTGCAACAGAGCAGGGAGGAGGCGTGTCATCGGCAGACGCTCCAGCGCGAGCACGCTCCCATGCTTCAGGACCTCACGGTGAGGGCCAACCTGGCGCTGGGCGTCATCTGCGAAGACCGCGCCCCTCATCCCCACGTGGAAGACTATGCCAGCCATCTCCGCTTCTTTACCGACGTCGTGACGCGCTTGGAGGACCGGGCCGCAAGGGCCCGCGAGCTTGTTGAGGAAAGGAGCCGAGGCCTCCTTGGGTGCGCGTTCTCCCACGTCTTCGGTCATCTCCAGAACATCGACCCCCACTTCGACTTTGACGCCGCCATCGCCCCAGTGCCTGGGGCTATCCGGGACAACCTAGCGCGTTGGGTGGACGATAACGTGGACGCTCTGGTTAGGGATTTTGCCACCAAGGACGACACGGTGGTCGTGGTGGCGAATGAAGATGACGCCAGCGACAGCGCCAGCAGCGCGTACGAGAGCGACCAGGACGATGCTGCGAGCGGCATGTCCAATTGAGCCCGCGCCCCTTCACTTGAACCTGCACGCAAAGACTTGGACACGACCCCGTAGGGCGTAAGTGCATTTTGGAGGGGGAGCCCCTCGTGTATGTAAACTCACATTCCATTTTTTAGGCCGGACTTGAAACACGCTTCTGCAAGCTCACGAGCCTCTTAGCAGGCTTGCTGTTGTGACTTACCTCGATCCAAGCAGGCCTTGAGCTAAATTTGTGGTTGCTGACGTGCTTTTCTCCTGAGGGGAGCCCCCATGGGCTCGCGGGGTTCTAGGTCTTCTGAGGAGCCCGCTAGTCCGCCGGAGAGGGCCTCGCGAGGAGCGAATGCCAGGTTATGGCAGAGTGCGCGCGCGGTGGCCCCATGGCGATTGTGCTCTTGGTCCTGGGGGGTTTGCCGCCACTCGGGCTTGCCTGAGCGCGGTCGATGTGCGCACACCACGCCCAGCCCCGCTCGTGAGGCGCTCGCAAGGAGAGTGGGGGCAGGCGTGAGTCTCGAAATAAAGCACGCAACCAAAACTCAAGAAATCAACACGAACAAGAAAAGACTCCCCCCACGCTTGACAACAAACGAGACTCTAAATTCAATCCAAAAGGGCGGTGAATCGAGTTACAGAAAGGCGAATGAAAGCAAATGGCCGCGTCTGGCACCTAGCTAGTCTTCTTGTCTTCCCACCAGTGCGGAGCTAAGTGCTGCCACTAGGACATGTGGGAGGGAGCCCCCGAGGCCCGAGGGCGGCACTCCGGAGACTCCGGGGCGTGTACAGCCCCACTCATTATTATGTGAGAGTGTCACGAGCGGAGACCTTCACAGGCGTGAGCCTTGCTTCATATCGCCAGACGAGAGCCCCGCCCTGCGCCACCCCCGACCACCGTTGGGGCGTCCGGAAACCAGGACGAGGCCAAGGGGCAAAGGGGACGCTGGCGCGCCCTCGGCGACCACAGGCCCTCTACCGGGGGGAAGGGCTCGCCAGCGCCTCCCCCAGGAGAGGACCTACCTCCGTGTAGCGCCTTGCTCCGTGCGGCGAGGGAAGGACCTGGCTCCGGGCCTCCCCCATGCAGCCCCCAGAGCGCCACCCCTGATGTGGGTGGAGCCACCACCCTGGGGTCTCCGACTGCTACCGTGACCCGGTTCACCAGCAGCTCATGGTTAGCATAAGCTTGCTCCTGAGACATCGGCTGTACCCCGCCGTCGTCATCGCTGAAGGGGTTGGCGAAGCCTCCGGACGGCTCGTGGAAGGCCCGCGCCTCGGTCTCTCCAGCCGCCCATCCTGATCCGGGAACGGATAGGGGCCTTCCCCCGGCGGGTACTCCAGGTCACCATGCGGGGCACGTAGGCGTCCGCGACCACCTCGTCAGAACCGCCACCCAGGTGCCCCGTGCCTTGAGCCACCAGTCGCGGCATTTGGCCCTGGTGACCGTTGGGTGGCATCTCGGCGCGTCCTCGTGGCGGGCCGCCAGCACTTGTCCCTCCTAGCGGCGGCGCGGTCATGGCAGGACGGCCCGTGCCAGGGCCTGTGTTGGTGTTGTCGGATCCCCCTAACGCCCTAGGGGGCGCGCGGGCTCGCCAGGGCCTCGCGCGTGCTTCCGCCACAACCTGGGGTGTGGCCAAGGAGTAGAAGGGTGGCGTACCCCTACAGGTGGCGTCCAGCAGTTCAGCGACTCACTCCAGCAGTGCATCGCGGCCGCTCTCCGCCAACCTGCACCACAGCAGCTCCCACGCTACGATGAGCGCGGCTCGCATGTTTGCCTGGTCCCATCGGGTGTGTGGTGCTGTTGCCGCAGCGTAACCTGAGGATCGCGCGGCTGCGCGCATGCGCTGCGGCGCGAGGGCGGTGGGCGCCAGCCTGCGCCCACGGGTGTTGAGCGGCGTGCGGGCCTCCTGGAGTGCGGAGTTGAGGTCTTCTTGAGCGGAGGGCGGCGCCCGGGCAGGCCAGGAAGCCCAGTGATCGGCATGGGTCCTTGGATCGTCAGACATCGGAACCGCAGGGCGATGGCAGGTCGATTGATGGAGAAGAAAGCTTCCGTGCACCCCTACCTGGCGCGCCAAATGTCGAATTCAGGGTTCCACAAACCCTTGAGAGGTTCGAACTCTGGGGTGCGCACGAAGGACTCTCTCTCCCCAGCCTACCTACCCAACGATTCCATGGCCTAGCTTGACGAACCCAAAGAACACGAGACACCGAGATTTATACTGGTTCGGGCCACCGTTGTGGTGTAATACCCTACTCCAGTGTGGTGGTGGTGGATTGTCTCGTGGGCTGAGGATGAACTAGTACAATGGGTGAACCGCCTCAGGAGGAGAGGTGTTCTTGAGCTCTATGAGCTGGTGAGGATGGTCTTGGTGGAATGGATCCGGTCCAAGATCCCTTGCCTCCTATGGTGGTGGCTAGTCCTATTTATAGAGGCCCCGGTCCTCTTCCCAAATGTAGGCGGGAAGGGATCCCACAACGGCCAATTTTGAAGGGAGACAACTAGTACAAGTTATCCTGACAAAAGTAGACTTCGCCTGCCAAAGGCTCTGGTGGTGACGCTGCCGTGGGCTCCATGATGACCTCCGTCCTGCCGTCCTGCTGGTCTTGGTCTCGTTGCACCGATATGGAAATCTTTGCCTGACGCCTCGGGACTCCTCATCCGTGCATGCCTCTTTAACACCAAAGAGGAAACTGGTACACTGCGCCCGCTGGCGCCCGCCTAGACGTGGTTGTCACGGCTCACGTCATGTGAACCTTGCAAGGTGTCCCTTGCATAGATATCTCCGCTCCTTAGGAGCCAGCCTAGCAAGGCCGCCCCCAGGGAGGTCTTGGTGTCGTCCGCCTCGTGAGGCTTGGCCCCTTGCGAGGCTCTTGAGGTGTTGCTGCCGAAGTTGGGTCGTACCGGGCCGTTGGTGGAGCCACGCCATGGGCCGCAGGCAGGCAAGTCTGGGTACCCCCGTTCCTAGGACGCCAACACGGCGAACCCTCTCTTTTTTCGGCGGGGGAATGGCCTTTCTAGCGGCGGTGGGTAGGTAGACGGCACGGCGGCGGGCGAATCTGGACGAGCAAGATGCTTTTTTACCCTACAATGGTGGCACAGGCGCGTTTTTAATTCCGCCAGAGCCCCCAAGCGCCCCCAGTGCGCTGGGTTCGGCCTGGGATCGCCGGACCAAATTATGGGCCGAGCCGGCGGATCTCGGCGTCCTGGGGCGCGGCTGGGGGTTTTTTTCGGCGCCGGTGCGAAAAAACTCGCCCTGGGGGCCTATTGGGGGCGCGAGTGGAGATGCTCTAAGGCCAAATCTAGTGTACAACCCCATTTGGTCCACGCATGTTTGATTGGTTCGAAATGGACAGAAATAACACGACGGCCCAAATGAACGCGACGACCCAAATGAATGGCCGCCATTTTCTGTCCATCCGCTCTATTTTCCATCCAAATTTGAGCATGGTTTCCGTCCACACGGACATGAAGCAGACACACACGGGCACTCCCTTTGTCCTCTCCCGACCCGCCCGTCGGTGAAACATACAACATTTCCCCTTCCCTCTCCCTCCATGGCCTACACCCTCCCGCCTGCCATAGCCGCCGCCCATTTTTCGTCCGCACAGTCGCTGCCCATGCCTGCCCTGCTGCATCCACACCCCCCCCCCCCGCCCGTCCACCGCTTTTGGAGGAGTTCAAGTTCGCGTTTGTGGCCTTTTTCGCCATCATCGATGCTAGAGAAACCACGGACACCGACGGCGCCCATCGTCTCCAATCCCGTCTGCCTTGTTCTCCAAGGCCGCCCTCGTCTCTGCTTCTGCAGGCCTGCTGCCTATACATGTACAGGGAGGCTGATGTGCTCTTCGCCGCCGGCGTCTTCATCATGACCGCAAGGTGTTCGACACTTTGCTCGGAAGGTACCATGGATTGTGGGAATGAGTATTTTTTTCAAGAACTTCATCCGTTCATCGGATGATTCATCATCGGACGATGATGAGCTTGTGGTTCCTGCATTGGTCGTCAATGAACACATTGCTAGGTCGCAGCCGAGGTTCAGGGGATCAATTCCAGGCCATGCTCCGGCGTTGAACCGCAATAGAGAGAGTGGACATTGCCTGCTCTTCACTGATTACTTTTAGTGCACGTCTCTGCTCTTCAAATCCCATCTTTCCCGGCGTTGCGTCCGGATGGCGAGGCATGTATTCAATTGTATTCGGGAGGGAGTGGTAGCATATGAAGATTACTTTGAGTGCAAGGAGAACGCCCTTGAAAAGGTTGGCTTCTCCTCTTAGCAGAATGACTATTCGTATGCTTGCATACGCAATTCCCGATGATCTCGTAGATGAGTACGTCAGCATGAGTGAGTCCATGTGTCGCATATTGATAACCCACAAGTATAGGGGATCAATTGTAGCCTCTTTCGATAAGTAAGAGTGTCTGATACGTCTCCAACGTATCTATAATTTTTTATTGTTCCATGCTATTATATTATCTGTTTTGGATGTTTAATGGGCTTTAATATGCTCTTTTATATTATTTTTGGGACTAACCTATTAACCAAAGGCCCAGTGCCAGTTTATGTTTTTTTACCTATTTCAGTGTTTTGCGGAAAAGGAATACCAAACGGAATCCAAACGGAATGAAACCTTCGCGATGATCTTTCTTGGAACAAATGCAATCCAGAAGACTTGGAGTTGAAGTTTGGAACTCCGCGAGGCGGCCACGAGGCAGGAGGGCGCGCCCCGGGGGGTAGGCGCGCCCCCACCTTCGTGGGCCCCACGGAGCTCCATCAACGTACTTCTTTCGCCTATATATACTCTTATACCCTAAAAACATTAGGGGGAGCCACGAAACCACTTTTCCACCGCCGCAACCTTCTGTACCCGTGAGATCCCATCTCGGGGCCTTTTTTGGCAATCTGCCGGAGGGGGAATCGATCACGGAGGGCTTCTACATCAACACCATAGCCTCTCCGATGAAGCGTGAGTAGTTTACCACAGACCTTCGGGTCCATAGTTATTATTTAGATGGCTTCTTCTCTCTCTTTGGTTCTCAATACAAAGTTCTCCTCGATGTTCTTGGAGATCTATTCGATGTAATACTCTTTTGCGATGTGTTTGCCGAGATCCGATGAATTGTGGATTTATGATCCAGATTATCTATGAATAATATTTGGTTCTTCTCTGAATTCTTATATGCATGATTTGATATCTTTGCAAGTCTCTTCGAATTATCGGTTTAGTTTGGCCTACTAGATTGATCTTTCTTGCAATCGGAGAAGTGCTTAGCTTTGGGTTCAATCTTGCGGTGTCCTTTCCCAGTGATAGTAGGGGCAGCAAGGCACGTATTGTATTGTTGCCATCGAGGATAAAAAGATGGGGTTTATATCATATTGCTTGAGTTTATCCCTCTACATCATGTCATCGTGCTTAATGCGTTACTCTGTTCTTTATGAACTTAATACTCTAGATGCATGTTGGATAGCGGTCGATGTGTGGAGTAATAGTAGTAGATGCAGAATCGTTTCGGTCTACTTGACACGGACGTGATGCCTATTGATAATCCCCAACTGCAGGGAATCATCGTAGCAATTCCCAAAGGTGGAAGTGATAATTATGGAGTGTCGAACCCACAAGGAGCTAAAGGTAAGATCAATATTCTCCCAAGTCCCATCTGCCACTGATACGACTCTACGTACACCGAACGTTTGCTTCCAACTAGAAACGAGAAATAAAACTACGTTGTGGGTATGAAGAGGATAACTTTGCATGGTATCGGAGAGCTAAAATATAAAAGTAGGTGTTGTTATCATAAAGTTAGAATATATTGCTAAATATTATAAATAGGGAGTGTGGAATAATGATGGGTCGGTGTGCGGAATTATCCTAGGCAATCGTTAACAAGACCGGTAATCGTCATTGCAATTTCATATGAGGGAGAGGCATAAGCTAACATACTTTCTCTTCTTGGATCATATGCACTTATGATTGGAACTCTAGCAAGCATCCGCAACTACTTAAGATCATTAAGGTAAAACCCAACCATAGCATTAACATATCAAGTCCCCTTTATCCCATATGCAACAACCCCCTTACTCGGGTTTATGCTTCTGTCACTCAAGCAACCCACTATAAGCGAATCATGAACGTATTGCAACACCCTACAGCGGGAATCCCTCACGCTTGCGCGACACGGAGGGCACAATAGGATAGCACCAAAATAAAACATAAAACTCATACCAATCTAGATCATCAATCAACCCAAAGACAAAGGATATCTACTCAAAACATCATAGGATGGCAACACATCATTGGATCATAATATGTGGCATAAAGCACCATGTTCAAGTAGGGATTACAGCGGGGTGCGGGAGAGTGGACCGCGTAAAAGAGATGAGGATGGTGATGATGATGGTGATGTTGATGAAGATGATCACCGCGGCGATGATTCCCCTCCCGATGGCACTCCGGCACCACCGAGAGAGAGGAGGAGAAGTTCTCCCCCTTGTGCTTCCTCCTCCATGGCCTCCCCCCTGGATGGGGAGAGGCTCTCCCTCTGGATCTTGGCCTTCATGGCGATGATGGCCCCTCCAGGATCCTCCTCCATGGCCTCCGGTGATGATGGCCCCCTCCGGCACGGTGCCAGAGAGGGCCTAGATTGATTTCCCGTGGCTACAGAGGCTTGCGGCGGCGGAACTTCTGATCTAGGTTATTTTCTGCAGGTTTGGGCATTTATAGGAGAGGTTGGCATCGAGAACAAGTCAGGGGGCCCACGGGAAGTCCACGAGGCACAAGGGCGCGCCCCAGGGGGGTGGGCGCGCCCTCCACCCTCGTGGGGCCCACGGGACTCCCCTCCGGTAACTCTTCATTCCAGTACTTTTTATATTTTCCAGAAAAAATCTCCGTTGATTTTTAGCGCATTCCGAGAACTTTTATTTCTGCACAAAGACAACACCACGGTAGTTCTGCTGAAAACAGCGTCAGTCCGGGTTAGTTCTAATCAAATCATACCAAAATCATATAAAACCATTGTAAACATGGCATGAATACTTCATAAATTATAGATACGTTGGAGACGTATCACCTATATTCATGATCATTGCCTAGATATTCTCATAACTATGCGCTTTTCTATCTATTGCTCGACAGTAATTTGTTCACCCACCGTAATATATGCTATCATGAGAGAAGCCACTAGTGAAACCTATGGCCCGTCAACTTGCCAATTTCTGTCGCCGTTTATTTTGCAGTCTTTACTTTCCAATCTATACAACAAAAATACCAAAAATATTTACTTTACTATCTTTATTAGATCTCACTTTTGCGAGTGACCGTGAAGGGATTGACAACCCCTTTATCGCGTTGGTTGCAAGGTTCTTGATTGTTTGTGCAGGTACTAGGTGACTTGCGTGTAATCTCCTACTGGATTGATACCTTGGTTCTCAAAAACTGAGGGAAATACTTATGCTACTTTGCTGCATCACCCTTTCCTCTTCAAGGGAAAACCAACGCATGCTCAAGAGGTAGCAGTGTCGAACCCAACGAGGAGCTAAAGGTAGAACAAATATTCCCTCGAGTTCTATCGACCACCGATACAACTCTACGCACGCTTGACATTCGCTTTACCTAGAACAAGTATGAAACTATTTGGCAAGTATAAAACTATGAGTACTTTGTGAGAATAAAACTATGAATAAATTGCAAGGTAGTAAAAGTAGATAGCTTTTGTCAACAAGAAAGTTATTTGTCCCTAGGCAATCGATAACAAGTATCGGTAATCATTCTTGTAATTTTATATGAGGGAGAGGCATGAGCTAACATACTTTCTCTACTTGGATCATATGCACTTATGATTGGAACTCTAGCAAGCATCCGCAACTACTAAAGATCATTAAGGTCGTGAAACCCAACCATAGCATTAAGTATCAAGTCCTCTTTACTCCCATACATCATAGCCCACCTACTCGGGTTTAAGTTTATGTCACTCTCGCAACCCACCGTAAGTAAACCATAAACATATTGCAACACCCTATAGTGAGGTCCCCTCATGTTTGCGTGAGAACGGAGGGCACCATAGGACAGCACCATAAATAAAATATACAATCATACCAACCAAGATCACGATTAACCCACACGACAAAACAGATCTACTCAAGCATCATAGGATAACCATAGATCATTGGGAAATAATATATGGAGTTGAGCACCATGTTTAAGTAGAGATTACAGCGGGGAGAAGGGGTGCTACACCGCTGCAAAGAGGGGGAGAGAGTTGGTGTTGACGGTAGCAAGATTGTTGATGTAGATCGCCGTCACGATCCTTGCCCCGGCGGCACTCCGGCGCCACCGAGAGAGAGGGGGAGAGATCCCCCTCCTTTTTCTTCTTCCTTGGCCTCACCCCTAGATGGGAGGAGAGTTCCTCCTCTGGTCCATGGTCTCCATGGCGGTAGAGGGGCGGGAGCCCCTCCGAGATTGGATCTCCCTCTCTGTTCTTTTCTGTTTTGCGTTCCCAGATCTGACCAAAAACCGTTTCTTATATTCCCGGAGATCCGTAACTCCGATTGAGCTGAGATTTGAATACGATTTTTTTCCAGATATAAGCTTCCTTGCGCCTGAAGTAGAGCCCCAACCGATATTCCAAAATAATCCTTCGTGAAATTTTATTGCATTTGGACTTTGTTTGATATGGATACTCCGCATACAAAAAACATGCAGAAAATAGGAAGTGGCACTGGGCACTGGATCAATAGGTTAGTCCAATAAATCATATAAAAAGTTGCCAAAAGTATGTAAAACTTGTATAATATTGGCATGAAACAATCAAAAATTATAGATACGACAGAGACATATCAGCATCCCCAAGCTTAATTCTTGCTCGTCCTCGAGATGGTAAATGATAAAAAATAATTTTTGATGTGGAATGCTATCTAGCATAAACTTGATCATATATCTAATCATGGCATGAATATTAAGACATAAGTGATTCAAAGCAATAGTCTATAATTTGACATAAAGACATCAATACTCAGGCATCCCAACAAACAATCGTGTCTTTCAAAATATCAACGCTAAAGAAAGTTATCCCTACAAAATCATATAGTCTTGTCATGCTCTGTCTTCTTAACACGAAGTATTTATCATGCACAACCCCGATGACAAGCCGAGCAATTGGTTCATACTTTTTAACGCGCTTCAGCTTTTTCAACCCTCACGCAATACATGAGCGCAAGCCATGGATATAGCACTACGGGTGGGATAGAGTATGATGATAGGGGTAAATATAAAGAAGACAAAAAAGTAGGAAAGTCTCACATCGACGCGGCTAAACAACGGGCTATGGAGATGCCCATCAATAGATATCAACGTGAGGAGTAGGGATTGCCATGCAATGAATGCACTAAGAGCTATAAGTGTATGAGAGCTCAATATGAAACTAAGTGGGTGTTCATCTAATCCTATAATGAAAAATTCCCACTAGTATATGAAAGTGACAACATAGGAGACTCTCCATATGAAAAACATGGTGCTACTTTGAAGCACAAGTGTGGTAAAGGATACTAACAATGCCCCTTCTCTCTTTGTTTATTTATTTTTTATTTTTTATTTTTTTCCTTTTTCCTTTTTATTTTTTTCCTTTTTTCTTTTTTCTTTTTATATTTTTTTCTCTCATTGTCCGGAGTCTCATCCCGACTTGTGGGGGAATCATAGTCTCCATCATCATTCCCTCACTGGGGCACTGCTCTAAAAATGAATAATGATGATCATCACACTTCTATTAACTTATAACTCAAAAGAAATAAAAATTACAACTCGATACCTATGACAAAATATGACTCTATATGAATGCCTCTGGCATGTACTAGGATGTGCAATGATCTAGCGTAACATGTATGAAAAATGATGAACGGTGGTTGGACCACAACTACTATGTCAGCTATACGATCATGCAAAGCAATATGACAATGAATGCTCAAGTCATCAAACGGAAGCGGTGAAAGTTGCATGGCAATATATCTCGGAATGGCCATGGAAAAGCCATAATAGGTCGGTATGGTGGTTGTTTTGAGGAAGATATAATAAGGCTTATGTGTGATAGAGCGTATCATATCACGGGGTTTGGATGCACCTGTGAAGTTTGCACCAACTCTCGAGGTGAGAAAGGGCAATGCACAGTACCGTAAAGGCTAGCAAATTGCGGAAAGGTAAGAGTGCGTATAATCCATGGACTCACATTAGTCATAAAGAACTCATATGATTATTGCAAAAGTTTATTAGCCCTCGAAGCAAAGTACTAGTACACATGCCCCAGGGGGTAGATTGGTAGGAAAAGACCATCGCTCGTCCCCGACCGCCACTCATAAGGAAGACAATCAATAATAAATCATGCTCCAACTTCATAGCATAACGAGAGACTATACGTGCATGCTTCGGGAATCACAAACCTTAACACCAATATTCTTACTAAACACAACCATTTACTAGTACCTCCCACATATTATCATCTCTATATCGCAAAACTATTGCAAGGAATCAAGCATATCATATTTAGTGATCCATAAGTTTTATGTAGGGTTTTATGACTAACCATGCAATTGACCAATTTCCTTTGACTCTCTAAATAGATCTAAGTGAAGCATGAGAGTTTAATCCTTTCTATAAAAGACCATGCTCTAATAAATATAAGTGAAGCAAAAGAGCATTCTTCAAACAACGGTTTCTATGTGAAGAGAAACAGGCAATCCAAACTTCAAATGATATAAGTGAAGCACATGAAGCATTCAATAAAGCCACACTCAAAAGATATAAGTGAAGTGCAATGAGCATTCGATAAATCAACCATGGACTATCTCATACCAGCATGGTGCACAAAATAAAAAATGAAAAATAAACACAAAAGACGCTCCAAGATTTGCACATATCACATGAACGAAACAAAACCAAAAACATACTGATACTTGTTGAAGAAAGATGGGATGCCTTCCGGGGCATCCCCAAGCTTAGACGCTTGAGTCTCCTTGAATATTTACTTGGGGTGCCTTGGGCATCCCCAAGCTTGAGCTCTTGCCTCTCCTCCTTCTCCTCATATCGAGACCTCCTCGATCTTTGATCACTTCACACAAAACTCAACAGAAAGTTCGGTAAGATCCGTTAGTATAATAAAGCAAATCACTACTCTAAGTACTGTTGCAAACCAATTCATATTTTGTTTTTGCATTGTAGCTACTGTAATATAACTTTTCCATGGCTTAATCCACTGATAGAAATCGATAGTTTCATCAAAACAAGCAAACAATGCATCAAAAACAGAATCTGTCTTAAACGGGACAGTCTGTAGTAATCTGAACATTCACCATACTTCTGGTACTCCAAAAATTCTGACAAAATTAGGAAAAATAAACAATTTGTATAGAAAGACAGTGTTCAGAACCGTTTACCGTTCCAGTAAAAAATGTAAAATCGCGCACTACAGCCAAAGTTTTTGTTTTGCACCGCACAAACCAACAAGAAATCTAAACATCCTAAAGGCAAACCTTGGTACATTATTTTTATAATACAATGGAATTGTACAAGGGGATAATTATTTTTTTTGAAAAGTTTCTGTAATTAAGATTCACAAAGTTTCCATGGGCATGAACAAAGTTCAAGGCTAGCTCCCGCTTCCACGGTGCTCGTCTATCTCACTTTCACTTTTCTTTTTGTGAAGTTTTAAGTTCCCCTCTATATTTTTTTGTTTTTAAACTTTATAAAAGCACTCAACAGAAATAAATGACTCTCTAAAACTTCCGAGTTGTCTCCCTGGCAGCGCGTTCTTTAAAGCCATTAAGCTAGGCATAAAGTGCTCAAGTAATGAATCCACCCGGATCCCAAGGTATATCAAAGCCAATTTGAATCAACAATGATTTAGCATTTAGTAGTGAGCACAAAGCAACATATATCAAGCAATGACGAAGTCTAACTCTCTCTTCCTATGCATCGGCATGTCATACAAGAACAATTCATGCACATCAAGTAAAGGCGAATACATAGCATAAGCAGTTTCTTGCAAAAAAAATTCGTGTTGGAAACATAGAGAGGTGGAGATATAGCTCATATCTCATAATAATTGCAAGTAGGAGCAGCAAGCACATGCATATTATATTCATCAAAATCATCATGTGTAGTGGTAGAACGCAACCCATCAATATAATCCTTAACAAGAGCAAACTTCTCTGATATAGTGTAGTTTGGAGAATTCAAAAAGATAATAGGACTATCATGTGTGGGTGCAATAGCAACAATTTGATTCTTAACATAAGGAACTATAGCAAGTTCATCTCCATAAAGCATCACTCATATTGGCATCATGGCCACAAGCATAACAAGCATCATCAAAAAGGGATATTTCAAACGAATCAACGGGATCATAGCAATTATCATGGCATTCATCCTTCGGTAAGCACGAAGGGAAATTAAATAATGTATGAGTTGAAGAGTTACTCTCAATAGAAGGTGGGCACGGGTAGCTAATCCGATCATCCTCCTTTTGTTCTTCGCTCTCCTCATCATCTTTTTCATCCAATGAGCTCACAGTTTCATCATTTTCTTCTTCCATAGACTCCTACAAAATATTAATCTCTTCTTGGACAGCGGAGACTTTCTCAATAAATTCATCAATATCGGGATTTTATTTATAGTTATCATAGCAATACTTAAGGATGGCAAAATTTTCAGGTCTATAAACATCATCATCAAAAGCTTCATATTTTTCAAACAAAGATTCAATTTCATAAGCACCCTTAAAAGCAACAAATTCTTCTATTCGTTCCACATGATAGTAATCATATATACCTCTAGCATAAGAAGCCAAGGTTTCATTATCATTAAATTCACATGAAAAGGGAAGGTGTGGAACCTCAATCTTAGAGCAACAAGTATAATCATATCTCAAGCATAAATCCCGAGCATACCAATGCAACGTATAAATTTGATCCCATAACAATTTCCCTTTATGAGTCAAGTGATAATCCCTAAAGTATTCACGTTGATCCAACATTACTCCCATTATCATGTTGAACGGGGTTTTCTCAGGATTATCAAAGTAGTGCATAATATCTTTAACATAACGAGCATCAAGGGTTTTAGGAGGTTCCCCATCTCCATGAGTAGAAAGTACCACTAATTTTTTTGGTGTTTCGTGTTCCATATCCATAACAAAAGATAGAGAACAACTTAGAACAAGAAATAAAACTACTTAGTGATAAAGCAAACAAGCACACACGAGAATATTCACCCCATGCTATTGCTCCCCGGCAACGGCGCTAGAAAAAGGTCTTCATAACCCACAAGTATAGGGGATCAATTGCAGCCTCTTTCGATAAGTAAGAGTGTCGAACCCAACGAGGAGCTAAAGGTAGAACAAATATTCCCTCAAGTTCTATCGACCACCGATACAACTCTACGCACGCTTGACGTTCGCTTTACCTAGAACAAGTATGAAACTATTTGGCAAGTATAAAACTATGAGTACTTTGCGAGAATAAAACTACGAATAAATTGCAAGGTAGTAAAAGTAGATAGCTTTTGTCAACAAGAAAGTTATTTGTCCCTAGGCAATTGATAACAAGTACCGGTAATCATTCTTGTAATTTTATATGAGGGAGATGTTGGGGAACGCAGTAATTTCAAAAAAATCCTACGCACATGCAAGATCCATCTAGGTGATGCATAGCAACGAGAGGGGAGAGTGTTGTCCACGTACCCTCGTAGACCGAAAGCGGAAGCGTTATGACAACGCGGTTGATGTAGTCGTACGTCTTCATGATCCGACCGATCCTAGTACCGAAAGTATGGCACCTCCGCGATCTGCACACGTTCGGCTCGGTGATGTCCCAAGAACTCTCGATCCAGCTGAGTGTCGAGGGAGAGCTTCGTCAGCACGACGGCGTGATGATGGTGATGATGAAGTTACCGATGCAGGGCTTCGCCTAAGCACTACAACGATATGACCGAGCTGGAATCTGTGGAGGGGGGCACCGCACACGGCTAAGACAACTGTCAACTTGTGTGTCTATGGGGTGTCGTGGGAACGATTCCGACAATAATAAGGGATAAGGTAAAGGAGCATGATCTATCGAGATGCAAATGGGTGACACGGTGGTTTTAGCGAGTTCGGGCCTCTCACGGTGGAGATAACAACCCTACGTCTCGTGCTCCGGAGAGGCTTTGTTTTATCTGAGTATGTATCCGGAGATTACAATGTATGCGAGAGAGGAGAACAGATCCCCATGTCTGAGCTAAGTCCTGAGACTAGAGAGGGAGAGAGGTAGAAGAAAGAGGGCTTGCCCCCCAATTCTAGTGGTGGGGGTGGCTTATATAGAGTGCGCCACCCCCTCACCTCCTATGTTACAAAGTGGGGCATGAATGCCATAATGCTAGCTCACTACCAAGCCTTCACTATGACAATGATGCTTTGATTGCTTTGATGCCTGCTGGTCTTCGTATACCCGAGTGAGTCGTACAGTCGAGTGGTGAACTGTCATCCGAGTGGATAGTATGCTGCTTGTCCGAGTGGATAGTATGTCTGTATGAAATTTATCTAGACCCACATGTTTTATGATATTTCGACCCTTCGTGGGCCTACCTGTTATGTGTATGCCCAACATTAGCCCCCGAATCGATTGCTATTTTGCAGAACAAGTTTGTGAAAGACACAATTTGGCCCGAGTGATTACGGAAATACTCGGTACCTGTCATCGTGCTTTCAGACAACCAAGGTTTGAACAAAATCTCAATGGATTCCGGCACTGCGCTTCCTGACTGATCTGGGGTAAGTGCCCGCGAGGAGCAACTTGGTGACATTTGTTCATCTCTCGAAAGAGGTTAACTCGTGATCAGAGTATGGGTGTGTCAAAATCTGGGCAACAAGATTGTCGCATGGACTGCTGTCTCGGAGAGATGCCATTCTTATCCCGGAGGAACGTCAATACGAGTCGGTTCGAGATCCAAACTTATGAGTTTCACACTTTGAGTCCTAGAAGAAGGCTCAAAACAGGTCCACGGAGGAGCGTTAAACTCACCTTATAGCAAAAAAAATGTTGGTAGCCGACGGGAGCCTTAGAACTTGTTTGTTTGTTGTTCGTCACTCGGACTGGTCAGGCCATACTGAGTGGAGATTACTCCAGTGGGGGCACGCTGAGTGCACCCACTGGGTGTAGTCCCCGAGACCGCCGTCGACTGCGGGCAGTCGGCGGGGGTCTGAGAGAGAAAATCTTCTTAGCTGGTACTGATTGACTGTTAGCTTTTGCATGAAAGGGGTATTTGTAAGAGTACATTGTATTCGAAGAAGGGCTTTGTTTTCACCCTTTTGCATGAAAGGGGTATTTGTCCGAGTGGACGTGCTTCCCGACTGATCGGGGTATGTTGACTGCAAAGAAAAACTTGGTGGCACTCGTATGTCTCCCGGAGGAGATAGCTAGACTAGTGTTCTGACATGGACGTGCCATGAAACCTGAGTGGCGAGGCTAGTGTGTGGACTGACTCTCCGGAGAGAGGCCATTCATTATCCCGGGGGAACACCAGCACATGCTATCCCTGAGTCCAAGTTTGTGAAACTGACGCCTTGGAGCCTAGAATAAGGGCCAAGTGCATCCGTAGAGGAGCGTCGTTTTCACCCTTTTGCAGTCCTGAAGATGACTCTAGGTAATGATTTGGGCGATCGTCCGAGTGGACGGTGCTACCCTTATAGATCTTTGGCGGACCGAGCATGTATGGTCAGAAAAATATTCCTGATTTGACCAACAAGTTGATCAAATGGGCGTAACCCCTGAGGGCGGCATGGCCCACGGTGGTGCGCAACCCCCGAGTGATGCTCGAAAGAGGCAAGCTTGCTACAGAGTGCGATATGAGGTTTGATCATATGAGTAACTTAGTCGTTCCCATGTTGGGTGTGTAGTGGTGAGGACATGTCCAACTGATGGTGACGCGCGGGGCGGCCGAGGGGTGAGGACATGTACAACCGAGTGGCGACGCACGGGGCGGCTGAATGGTGAAGACGTGCACAACCGAGTGGCGACGCGCGGGGCGGCCGAGTGGTGAAGACGTGCACAACCGAGTGGCGACGCGCGGGGCGGCCGAGTGGTGAAGACGTGCATGAGCGAGTGGTGACGCGTGAGGCAGCCGAGTGATGGCGTTGGAAGGCTAAGGCAAAGTCGTGTGCCACCGAACGGCGAAAATGGTCCGCGGAGGAGTAAGTCGGATGCTTTCGAAGCTGATGCAGTGACGAGGTCGGTGTGACGTGGTTGTGGTGCAAAAAGACCGGTGTGCCAACTGATTCTGAGTAGGAACGAAGATGGAACGCAGAGCATCTGAGTGATCATGCAACTTAACGAAGTGGCGGGTCCGAGTGCACTCGTTGAAGTGAAGGATCTGACTGGTGTCGAAGTACTCGACCACTCAGGAGAGTGTGATTCTGAATGAGCTGCAGCCCCCGAGTGTGGCGAAGCCCCCGAGCATGAAGGAAATATGCCCTAGAGGCAATAATAAAGTTATTATTTATTTCCTTATATCATGATAAATGTTTATTATTCATGCTAGAATTGTATTAACCGGAAACATAATACATGTGTGAATACATAGACAAACAGAGTGTCACTAGTATGCCTCTACTTGACTAGCTCGTTAATCGAAGATGGTTATGTTTCCTAACCATAGACATAAGTTGTCATTTGATTAACGGGATCACATCATTAGGAGAATGATGTGATTGACTTGACCCATTCCGTTAGCTTAGCACTTGATCGTTTAGTATGTTGCTATTGCTTTCTTCATGACTTATACATGGTCCTATGACTATGAGATTATGCAACTCCCGTTTACCGGAGGAACACTTTGTGTGCTACCAAACGTCACAACGTAACTGGGTGATTATAAAGGTGCTCTACAGGTGTCTCCGAAGGTACTTGTTGGGTTGGCGTATTTCGAGATTAGGATTTGTCACTCCGATTGTCGGAGAGGTATCCTGGGCCCACTCGGTAATGCACATCACTATAAGCCTTGCAAGCATTGCAACTAATGAGTTAGTTGCGGGATGATGTATTACGGAACGAGTAAAGAGACTTGCCGGTAACGAGATTGAACTAGGTATTGAGATACCGACGATCGAATCTCGGGCAAGTAACATACCGATGACAAAAGGAACAACGTATGTTGTTATGCGGTTTGACCGGTAAAGATCTTCATAGAATATGTGGGAGCCAATATGAGCATCCAGGTTCCACTATTGGTTATTGACCGGAGACGTGTCTCGGTCATGTCTACATAGTTCTCGGACCCGTAGGGTCCGCACGCTTAAAGTTCGATGACGGTTATATTATGAGTTTATGTGTTTTGATGTACCGAAGGTAGTTCGGAGTCCCAGATGTGATCACGGACATGACGAGGAGTCTCGAAATGGTCGAGACATGAAGATTGATATATTGGACGACTATATTCGGACACCGGAATGGTTCCGGGGGTTATCGGATATATACCGGAGTACCGGGGGGTTACCGGAACCCCCCGGAGGTTATTGGGCCTCATGGGCCCAAGTGGTGGAAGAGGAGAGGCGGCCAAGGGGCAGCCGCGCGCCCCTCCCCCCCAAGTCAGAATTGGACAAGGAGGGGGGCGGCGCCCCCCCTTTCCTTTCCCCCTCTCTCTCCTTCCCTCTCCTCTCCTACTCCAACATGGAAGGGGGGAGTCCTACTCCCGGTGGGAGTAGGACTCCTCATGGGGCGCGCCAAGGGTGGCCGGCCCCCTCCCCCTCCTCCACTCCTTTATATACGGGGAGGGAGGCACCCCCTAGAGACACAACAATTGATCCCTTGGATCTCTTAGCCATGTGCGGTGCCCCCCTCCACCATAATCCACCTCGGTCATATCGTAGCGGTGCTTAGTCGAAGCCCTGCATCGGTAGAACATCATCATCGTCAACACGCCGTCGTGCTGACGGAACTCCCCCTCAAAGCTCGGCTGGATCGGAGTTCGAGGGACGTCATCGAGTTTAACGTGTGCTGAACTCGGAGGTGCCGTGTGTTCGGTACTTGATCGGTCGGATCGTGAAGACGTACGACTACATCAACCGCGTTGCGCTAACGCTTCCGCTTTCGATCTACGAGGGTACGTGGACACACTCTCCCCTCTCGTTGCTATGCATCACCATGATCTTGCGTGTGCGTAGGAATTTTTTTGAAATTACTACGTTCCCCAACAGAGCATACTATAGGCTTCGACCGCGGTCCTGTCGGAACACGATTAATATAGTTTTGAATGGATAAATTGTAATTCATCAAGTCAGACTCGGGTAATGGTGAGGAGGAGCTTCCGAGTGATGCTCGAAAGAGGCAAACTCGCAAAGGAGTGAAGTGTGCAGTTTGATTACAAAAGTCACTTATATGTCTCATGCCTGACGAGGTCTATATCATTGATACGATGAAGAGGATCCCATAGAGGGGTCGGCCAGATGTGTTTGAAGTCAACAGAGGGACAAGGTCGGTGTTGTGGTGCGCTAAGACCGGTATGGTGACCGAGTCTGAGTAGCGATGAAGTTGGCGCATAGGGCCGTCGAGTGGTCGCGTAACTTGTGTATGAAGAATACCACAAGCCAACGTAATAATTTCTCGAGGAAATTTCATGTGTGCTGAAATAAATTGTGCGAATAACACCCATAGACACCCACTGGGAGTGCAAGGGGCTTGCTGGTTAACCAGCAAGAGTCTGAAAGAGCAAAGGATCCGTTCGAACTTGTCAAAGTGAAGGATCCGACCGAACTCGTTGGAGTACTGGCTCAAATAAAACGGAAGTGTAGTGTTTCGACTGAGTTGCAGCCCCGGAGGACCGATGCAAACTCGAAATGAAGAACACATGGTGTTCGTGAATGATGTATGCGAAAAAATGGATGTTGGACTCGGGAGTCACATAACCAGTACTAAGCAAGTATGTGAAAATAAGCAGCCGAGCGTAGAGGTACACTCGGTGGCGTGGCCTCCGAGTGAACGTGATGTGTGAATTACAGGATACTCGGGAACGCGGAAATAACATAATGTAGTGCATGTAGAATGACTTAGCTGTCTGAAGGCACGCGAGTTGCCGAGTGTGAAGATGTGTTCACTCGATGGCGATGCGCAGGGAGGCCGAGAGGTGATGAGGTGACCAACCGATGGCGACGCGCGGGGCGGCCGAGTGGTGATGAGGTGACCAACCGACTGGCGACGTGCGGGGCGGCCGAGTGGTGATGAGGTGACCAACCAAGTGGCGACGCGCGGGGCGGCCGAGTGGTGATGAGGTGACCAACCGATGGCGACGCGTGGGGCGGCCGAGTGGTGATGAGGTGACCAACCGATGGCGACGCGTGGGGCGGCTGAGTGATGATGAGGTGACCAACCGAGTGGCGACGCGCGGGACTACGGAGTGGTGATGAGGTGACCAACCGATGGCAACACGCGGGACGGCCGAGTGGTGATGAGGTGACCAACCGATGGCGACGCGTGGGGCGGTCGAGTGGTGATGAGGTGACCAACCGATGGCGAGGCGCGGGGCGTCCGAGTGGTGATGAGGTGACCAACCGATGGCGAGGCGCGGGGCGAACGAGTGGTGATGAGGTGACCAACCGATGGCGACGCACGGGGCGGCCGAGTGGTGATGAGGTGACCAACCGAGTGGCGACGCGCAGGGCGGCCGAGTGGTGATGAGGTGACCAACCAATGGCGACGCGCGGGGCGGCCGAGTGGTGATGAGGTGACCAACCGATGGCGAGGCGCGGGGCGAACGAGTGGTGATGAGGTGACCAACCGATGGCGACGCGCGGGGCGGCCGAGTGGTGATGATGTGACCAACCGAGTGGCGACGCGCGGGGCGGCCGAGTGGTGATGAGGTGACCAACCAACGGCGACACGCGGGGCGGCCGAGTGGTGATGAGGTGACCAACCGATGGCGACGCGCGGGGCGGCCGAGTGGTGATGAGGTGACCAACCGAGTGGCGACGCGCGGGGCGGACGAGTGGTGATGAGGTGACCAACCGATGGCGACGCGGGTCGGCCGAGTGGTGATGAGGTGACCAACCGATGGCGACGCCCGGGGCGGCCGAGTGGTGTTGAGGTGACCAACCGATTGGCGACGCGCGCGTCGGCCGAGTGGTGATGAGGTGACCAACCGATGGCGACGTGCGGGGCGGCCGAGTGGTGATGAGGTGTCCAACCGATGGCGACGCGCGGGGCGGCCGAGTGGTGATGAGGTGACCAACCGATGGCGACGCGCGGGGCGGCCGAGTGGTGATGAGGTGACCAACCGATGACGATGCGCGGGGCGGCCAAGTGGCGACGCACGGTTCCGAGTGAAGTAGACGCGTCCCGCGGAGTGGCGAGGCACGCGGGGCGTCGGAGTGAAGTAGACGCGTCCCGCGACGTGGCGAGGCGCGGGGCGTCAGAGTGAAGTAGACGCGTCCTGCAGAGTGGCGAGGCACGCTGGGCGTCGGAGTGAAGTAGACGCGTCCCGCGGAGTGGCGAGGCGCGCTGGGCGTCGGAGTGAAGTAGACGCGTCCCGCGGAGTGGCGAGGCGCGCTGGGCGTCGGAGTGAAGTAGACGCGTCCCGTGGAGTGGCGACGCGCGGGGAGTCTGAGTAAAGTAGACGCGTCCCGTGGAGTGACGATGCGCGGGGCGTCCGAGTGAAGTAGACGCGTCCCGCGGAGTGGCGAGGCGCGCGGGGCGTCCGAGTGAAGTAGACGCGTCCCGCGGAGTGGCGAGGCGCGAGGCGTCGGAGTGAATTAGACGCGTCCCGCGGAGTGGCGAGGCGCGCGGGGCGTCGGAGTGAAGTAGACGTGTCCCGCGGACTGGCGAGGCGCGGGGCGTCGGAGTGAAGTAGACGCGTCCCGCAGAGTGGCGACACGCGGGTTGTCCGAGTGAAGTAGACGCGTCCCGTGGAGTGACGATGCGCGGGACATCTGAGTGAAGTAGACGCGTCCCGTGGAGTGATGATGCGCGGGGCGTCCGAGTGAAGTAGATGCGTCCCGCGAAGTGATGATGCGCGGGACGTCCGAGTGAAGTAGAAGCGTCCCGCGGAGTGGTGACGCGCGGGGCATCCAAGTGATATAGACGCGTCCAGTCGAGTGACGAGCGACGAGAACATGTCCAGCCGAGTGACGACCCAGGTGTGGTCGAGTCAGACAAGTTGATGATGGCGTGTCCAGCTGAGCGATGGCGTGCGGGCGATCGAGTGACGTTGGCATGTGCAGCTGAGCGACGGCGTGTGGGTGGCCGAGTCCATGTCCAACGCATTGGAGGATTTGCCCCCACGTTCAACGCGTTGAAGGCGTTGCCCCACGCCCAGAATCTGCACGCCCGATCTGCATGCAAGAGGCATTAATGGTAATTAGCAAGAGTTAAAATCCCGTTACGCATGCTAGGGACGTTTCCCTTTTCCCGCGGCCATTTACCCCCTGCATGCAGGAAATGAATGGGATGGAATTAAGATTAGAAAGAAAGAGGAAGGCGTGGCAGGGCTCCCTGGTCGGCCACAGCGGTGGCGCGCTCACGGATCCAGCGCGAGGTGAGGCGGCCTGCGACAGATCCGAGTACGGGGCGGCGTTCTCCTGCGAGGCTTTGCAGGCAGAGCTTGAGACGACGCTGAGTCGACCTAGTGGCCACGTCTTGCAGTCGACCGCTCGGGGGAGCGCTGTGGTCGGGGACGTGGCTTGTCCCGGCGTCAGCGTCGCGTCGGGGCCGTGCGTCCGCTGCGGGGCTCGCCGTCGCACATTTGAGTCCAGGCGTGTTCCACGAAGGCCATTGTCGAGCTGTTGCCTTCACCGCGGAGGTCGCTGTTGAAAGATCGATTGGAGAAAAGAGCTGTCGTGGTTGGGCTCGTGGCCAGCATCCGTGCTCCATTTTCTTTTTCTCCTTTTGTTTGATCTATACAATAGCAATAACAAGATCCCAGGTGATTGTTCCTACAGGAAGAAAACCAACAGATTTGTTAGATCGTCGATGATTAGGAATGCATCAAGTAGGACAGATTCTTCGGTCAATTTGTTCGTGAACCGTCCTGCATGTCCACGACGTTGGGTGAGGATGTATCTTTTCCCCTTCTTTTTTTTCGATGCTTCAGTTGCTATATGTGGAGATGAATGAAAAAAACATCGGCATCATGGCTCGATAGACGCCATGCCCCATGGTGGGCGCCAACTGTCGTGGGAATGATTCCGACAATAATAAGGGATAAGGTAAAAGGAGCATGATCTATCGAGATGCAAATGGGTGACACGGTGGTTTTATCAAGTTCGGGCCTCTCACGGTGAAGATAACAACCCTACGTCTCGTGCTCCGGAGAGGCTTTGTTTTATCTGAGTATGTATCCGGAGATTACAATGTATGCGAGAGAGGAGAACGGATCCCCATGTCTGAGCTAAGTCCTGAGACTAGAGAGGGAGAGAGAGGTAGAAGAAAGAGGGCTTGCCCCAAGTCTAGTGGTGGGGGTGGCATATATAGAGTGCGCCACCCCCTCACCTCCTATGTTATAAAGTGGGGCATGAATGCCATAATGCTAGCTCACTACCAAGCCTTCACTATGAGAATGATGCTTTGATTGCTTTGCTGCCTGCTGGTCTTCATATACCCGAGTGAGTCGTACGGTCGAGTGGTGAACTGTCATCCGAGTGGATAGTATGCTGCTTGTCCGAGTGGATAGTATGTCTGTATGAAATTTATCTGGACCCACATGTTGTGTGGACCCCATGTTTTATGATATTTCGAGCCTTCGTGGGCCTACCTGTTATGTGTATCCCCAACATGGGGTGCCCCCCTCCCCCGTATATAAAGGAGTGGAGGAGGGGGAGGGCCGGCCCTCTCATGGCATGCCCCAAGGGGAGTCCTACTCCCACCGGGAGTAGGATTCCCCCCTTCCCTAGTTGGAGTAGGAGAGAAAGGAAGGAGGAGAGAGGGAGAAGGAAAGGAGGCGCCCCCCCTTCCCTAGTCCAATTCGGACCCAAGGGGGAGGGGGCGCGCGGCCTGCCCTGGCCGCCCCTCTCTCTCCACTAAGGCCCATATGGCCCACTAGACTCCCCGAGGGGTTCCGGTAACCCCCGGTACTCCGGTAATTGCCCGAACTCACCCGGAACCATTCCGAAGTCCAAACATAGTCGTCCAATAAATAAATCTTTATGTCTTGACCATTTTGAGACTCCTCGTCATGTCCGTGATCACATCCGGGACTCCGAACAACCTAAGGTACATCAAAACACATAAACTCATAATACCGATTGTCACCGAACGTTAAGCGTGCGGACCCTATACGGGTTCGAGAACTATGTAGACATGATCGAGACTCATCTCCGGTAAATAACCAATAGCGAAACCTGGATGCTCATATTGGTTCCTACATATTCTACGAAGATCTTTATCGGTCAAACCGCATAACAACATACGTTGTTCCCTTTGTCATCGATATGTTACTTGCCCGAGATTCGATCGTCGGTATCACAATACCTAGTTCAATCTCGTTACCGGCAAGTCTCTTTACTTGTTCCGTAATGCATCATCCCGCAACTAACTCATTAGTCACATTGCTTGCAAGGCTTATAGTGATGTGCATTACCGAGAGGGCCCAGAGATACCTCTCCGGAACACGGAGTGAGAAATCCTAATCTCGATCTATGACAACCCAACAAACACCATCGGAGACACCTGTAGAGCATCTTTATAATCACCCAGTTACGTTGTGACGTTTGATAGCACACTAAGTGTTCCTCCGGTATTCGGGAGTTGCATAATCTCATAGTCATAAGCACATGTATAAGTCATGAAGAAAGCAAAAGAAACAAACTAAACGATCAAGTGCTAAGCTAACGGAATGGGTCAAGTCAATCACATCATTCTCTAATGATGTGATCCCGTTAATCAAATGACAACTCATGCCTATGGCTAGGAAACTTAACCATCTTTGATTTAACGAGCTAGTCAAGTAGAGGCATACTAGTGACACTCTGTTTGTCTATGTATTCACACATGTACTAAGTTTTCGGTCAATATAATTCTAGCATGAATAATAAACATTTATCATGATATAAGGAAATATAAATAACAACTTTATTATTGCCTCTAGGGCATATTTCCTTCAGTCTCCCACTTGCACTAGAGTCAATAATCTAGATTACATAGTAATGATTCTAACACCCATGGAGTATTGGTGATGATCATGTTTTGCTCGTGAGAGAGGCTTAGTCAATGGGTCTGCAACATTCAGATCCGTATGTATCTTGGAAATCTTTATGTCTCCCTCCTTGACTTGATCGCGGATGGAATTGAAGCGTCTCTTGATGTGTTTGGTTCTCTTGTGAAATCTGGATTCCTTCGCCAAGGCAATTGCACCAGTATTGTCACAAAAAAATTTCATTGGACCCGATGCACTAGGTATGACACCTAGATCGGATATGAACTCCTTCATCCAAACTCCTTCATTAGTTGCTTCCGAAGCAGCTATGTACTCCGCTTCACATGTAGATCCCGCCACGACGCTTTGCTTAGAACTGCACCAACTGACAGCTCCACCGTTCAATATAAATACGTATCCAGTTTGTGACTTAGAGTCATCCGGATCAGTGTCAACGCTTGCATCGACGTAACCATTTACGATGAGCTCTTTGTCACCTCCATAAACGAGAAACATATCCTTAGTCCTTTTCAGGTATTTCAGGATGTTCTTGACCGTTGTCCAGTGATCCACTCCTGGATTACTTTGGTACCTCCCCGCTAAACTAATAGCAAGGCACACATCAGGTCTGGTACACAACATTGCATACATGATAGAACCTATGGCTGAAGCATAGGGAATGACTTTCATTTTCTCTCTATCTTCTGCAGTGGTCGGGCATTGAGTTTGACTCAATTTCACACCTTGTAACACAGGCAAGAACCCTTTCTTTGCTTAATCCATTTTGAACTTCTTCAAAACTTTATCAAGGTATGTGCTTTGTGAAAGTCCAATTAAGCGTCTTGATCTATCTCTATAGATCTTGATGCCCAATATATAAGCAGCTTCATCGAGGTCTTTCATTGAAAAACGCTTATTCAAATATCCTTTTATGCTATCCAGAAATTCTATATCATTTCCAATCAACAATATGTCATCCACATATAATATTAGAAATGCTACAGAGCTCCCACTCACTTTCTTGTAAATACAGGCTTCTCCAAAAGTCTGTATAAAACCATATGCTTTGATCACACTATCAAAACGTTTATTCCAACTCCGAGATGCTTGCACCAGTCTATAAAAGGATCGCTGGAGCTTACACACTTTGTTAGCATCCTTTGGATTGACAAAACCTTCGTGTTGCATCATATACAACTCTTCTTCCAGAAATCCATTCAGGAATGCAGTCTTTACATCCATTTGCCAAATTTCATAATCATAAAATGCAGCAATTGCTAACATGATTCGGACGGAATTAAGCATCGCTATGGGTGAGAAGGTCTCATCGTAGTCAACTCCTTGAACTTGTCGAAAACCTTTCGCAACAAGTCGAGCTTTGTAGACAGTAACATTACCGTCAGCGTCAGTCTTCTTCTTGAAGATCCATTTATTCTCTATGGCTTGCCGATCATCAGGCAAGTCAACCAAAGTCCACACTTTGTTCTCATACATGGATCCCGTCTCAGATTTCATGGCCTCAAGCCATTTCGCGGAATCTGGGATCATCATCGCTTCCTCATAGTTCGTAGGTTCGTCATGGTCAAGTAACATGACCTCCAGAACCGGATTACCGTACCACTCTGGTGCGGATCTTACTCTGGTTGACCTACGAGGTTCGGTAGTAACTTGATCTGAAGTTACATGATCATCATCATTAGCTTCCTAACTAATTGGTGTAGTAGTCACAGGAACTGATTTCTGTGATGAACTACTTTCCCAATAAGGGAGCAGGTGCAGTTACCTCATCAAGTTCTACTTTCCTCCCACTCACTTCTTTCGAGATAAACTCCTTCTGTAGAAAGGATCCATTCTTAGCAACGAATGTCTTGCCTTCGGATCTGTGATAGAAGGTGTACCCAACAGTCTCCTTTGGGTATCCTATGAAGACACATTTCTCCGATTTGGGTTCGAGCTTATCAGGTTGAAGCTTTTTCACATAAGCATCGCAGCCCCAAACTTTAAGAAACGATAATTTGGGTTTCTTGCCAAACCACAGTTCATAAGGTGTCGTCTCAACGGATTTAGATGGTGCCCTATTTAACGTGAATGCAACCGTCTCTAAAGCATAACCCCAAAACGATAGCGGTAAATCAGTAAGAGACATCATAGATCACACCATATCTAATAAAGTACGGTTACGACATTCGGATACACCATTACGCTGTGGTGTTCCAGGTGGTGTGAGTTGTGAAACTATTCCGCATTGTTTCAAATAAAGACCAAACTCGTAACTCAAATATTCTCCTCCACGATTAGATCGCAGAAACTTTATTTTCTTGTTACGATGATTTTCCACTTCACTCTGAAATTCTTTGAACTTTTCAAATGTTTCAGACTTATGTTTCATCAAGTAGATATACCCATATCTGCTCAAATCATCTGTGAAGGTCAGAAAATAACGATACCCGTGCGAGCCTCAATATTCATCGGACCACATACATCAGTATGTATGATTTCCAACAAATCTGTTGCTCGCTCCATTGTTCCGGAGAACGGAGTTTTAGTCATCTTTGCATGAGGCATGGTTTGCAAGTACCAAGTGATTCATAATCAAGTGATTCCAAAAGTCCATCAGAATGGAGTTTCTTCTTGCGCTTTACACCAATATGACCCAAACGGCAGTGCCACAAATAAGTTGCACTATCATTATCAACTCTGCATCTTTTGGCTTCAATATTATGAATATGGGTGTCACTACTATCGAGATTCAACAAAAATAGACCACTCTTCAAGGGTGCATGACCATAAAAGATATTACTCATATAAATAGAACAACCATTATTCTCGAATTTAAATGAATAACCGTCTCGCATCAAACAAGATCCAGATATAATGTTCATGCTTAACGCTGGCACCAAATAACAATTATTCAGGTCTAAAACTAATCCCGAAGGTAGATATAGAGGTAGCGTGCCAACGGTGATCACATCGACTTTGGAACCATTTCCCACGCGCATCGTCACCTCGTCCTTAGCCAATCTTCGCTTAATCCGTAGTCCCTGTTTCGAGTTGCAAATATTAGCAACAGAACCAGTATCAAATACCCAGGTACTACTGCGAGTATTAGTAACGTACACATCAATAACATGTATATCACATATACCTTTGTTCACCTTGCCATCCTTCTTATCCGCCAAATACTTGGGGCAGTTCCGCTTCTAGTGATCAGTCCCTTTGGAGTAGAAGCACTCAGTCTCAGGCTTAGGTCTAGACTTGGGCTTCTTCACTTGAGCAGCAACTTGCTTGCCGTTCTTCTTGAAGTTCCCCTTCTTCCCTTTACCCTTTTTCTTGAAACTGATGGTCTTGTTGACCATCAACACTTGATGCTCCTTCTTGATTTCTACCTCCGCAGCCTTTAGCATTGCGAAGAGCTCGAGAATCGTCTTATCCATCCCTTGCATGTTATAGTTCATCACGAAGCTTTTGTAGCTTGGTGGCAGTGATTGAAGAACTCTGTCAATGACACTATCAACCGGAAGATTAACTCCCAACTGAGTCAAGTGATTATGATACCCAGACATTTTGAGTATATGCTCACGGACATAACTATTCTCCTCCATTTTGTAGCTATAGAACTTATTGGAGACTTTCATATCTCTCAATCCGGGCATTTTCTTGAAATATTAACTTCAACTCCTGGAACATCTCATATGCTCCATGACGTTCAAAACGTCATTGAAGTCCTGGTTCTAAGCCGTAAAGCATGGCACACTGAACTATCGAGTAGTCATCAGCTTTGCTCTGCCAGGCGTTCACAACGTCCGGCGTTGCTCCTGCAGTGGGTCTTGCACCTAGCGGTACTTCCAGGACGTAATTCTTCTGTGCAGCAATGATGATAATCCTCAAGTTACGGACCCAGTCCGTGTAGTTGCTACCATCACTTTCAACTTAGCTTTCTCTAGGAACGCATTAAAATTCAAAGGAACAGTAGCACGGGCCATTGATCTACAACAACATAGTCATGCAAAATACTATTAGGTACTAAGTTCATGATAAATTAAAGTTCAATTAATCATATTACTTAAGAACTCCTACTTAGATAGACATCCCTCTAATCATCTAAGTGATCACGTGATCCAAATCAACTAAACCATGTCCGATCATCACGTGAGATGGAGTAGTTTTCAATGGTGAACATCACTATGTTGATCATATCTACTATATGATTCACGCTCGACCTTTCGGTCTCAGTGTTCCGAGGCCATATCTGCATATGCTAGGCTCGTCAGGTTTAACCCGAGTATTCTGCGTGTGCAAAACTGGCTTGCACCCGTTGTATGTGAACGTAGAGCTTATCACACCCGATCATCACGTGGTGTCTCGGCATGACAAACTTTCGCAATGGTGCATACTCAGGGAGAACACTTGTACCTTGAAATTTAGTGAGATATCATCTTATAATGCTACCGCCGAACTAAGCAAAATAAGATGCATAAAAGATAAACATCACATGCAATCAATATAAGTGATATGAGATATGGCCATCATCATCTTGTGCCTTTGATCTCCGTCTCTAAAGCACCGTCATGATCACCATCGTCACCGGCGCGACACCTTGATCTCCATCGTAGCATCGTTGTCGTCTCGCCAACTATTACTTCTACGACTATCGCTACCGCTTAGTGATAAAGTAAAGCAATTACATGGCGATTGCATTTCATACAATAAAGCGACAACCATATGGCTCCTGCCAGTTGCCGATAACTGTGTTACAAAACATGATCATCTCATACAATAAAATTTAGCATCATGTCTTGACCATATCACATCACAACATGCCCTGCAAAAACAAGTTAGACGTCCTCTACTTTGTTGTTGCAAGTTTTACATGGCTGCTACGGGCTGAGCAAGAACCGTTCTTACCTACGCATCAAAACCACAACGATTTTTCGTCAAGTATGCTGTTTTAACCTTCAACAAGGACCGGGCGTAGTCACACTCGATTCAACTAAAGTTGGAGAAACTGACACCCGCCAGCCACCTGTGTGCAAAGCACGTCGGTAGAACCAGTCTCGCGTAAGCGTACGCGTAATGTCTGTCCGGGCCGCTTCATCCAACAATACCGCCGCATCAAAGTATGACATGCTGGTAAGCAGCATGACTATTATCGCCCACAACTCTTTGTGTTCTACTCGTGCATATAACATCTACGCATAGACCTGGCTCGGATGCCACTGTTGGGGAACGCATTAATTTTAAAAAAATTCCTACGCACACGCAAGATCCATCTAGGTGATGCATAGCAACGAGAGGGGAGAGTGTTGTCCACGTACCCTCGTAGACCAAAAGAGGAAGCGTTATGACAACGCGGTTGATGTAGTCGTACGTCTTCACGATTCGACCGATCCTAGTACCGAAAGTACGGCACCTCCGCGATCTGCACATGTTCGGCTCGGTGACGTCCCACGAACTCTCGATCCAGCTGAGTGTCGAGGGAGAGCTTCGTCAGCACGACGGTGTGATGACGGTGATGATGAAGTTAACGATGCAGGGCTTCGCCTAAGCACTACAACGATATGACCGAGGTGGAATCTGTGGAGGGGGGCACCGCACACGGCTAAGACAACTGTCAACTTGTGTGTCTATGGGGTGCCCCCTCCCCCGTATATAAAGGAGTGGAGGAGGGGGAGGGCCGACCCTCTCATGGCGCGCCCCAAGGGGAGTCCTACTCCCACCGGGAGTAGGATTCCCCCTTTCCCTACTTGGAGTAGGAGAGGAAGGAAGGAGGAGAGAGGGAGAAGGAAAGGGGGGCACCGCCCCCCCTTCCCTAGTCTAATTCGGACCCAAGGGGGAGGGGCACGCGGCCTGCCCTGGCCGCCCCCCTCTCTCTCCACTAAGGCCCATATGGCCCATTAGACTCCCCGGGGGGTTCCGGTAACCCGCGGTACTCCGGTAATTGCCCGAACTCACCCGGAACCATTCCGAAGTCCAAACATAGTCGTCCAATATATCAATCTTTATGTCTCGACCATTTCGAGACTCCTCGTCATGTCCGTGATCACATCTGGGACTCCGAACAACCTTCGGTACATCAAAACACATAAACTCATAATACCGATTGTCACCGAACGTTAAGCGTGCGGACCCTACGGGTTCGAGAACTATGTAGACATGACCGAGACTCATCTCCGGTCAATAACCAATAGCGGAACCTGGATGCTCATATTGGTTCCAACATATTCTACGAAGATCTTTATCGGTCAAACCGCATAACAACATACGTTGTTCCCTTTGTCATCGGTATGTTACTTGCCCGAGATTCGATCGTCGGTATCTCAATACCTAGTTCAATCTCGTCACCGGCAAGTCTCTTTACTCGTTCTGTAATGCATCATCCCGCAACTAACTCATTAGTCACATTGCTTGCAAGGCTTATAGTGATGTGCATTACCGAGAGGGCCTAGAGATACCTCTCCGGAACACGGAGTGACAAATCCTAATCTCGATCTATGACAACCCAACAAACACCACCGGAGACACCTGTAGAGCATCTTTATAATCATCCAGTTACGTTGTGACATTTGATAGCACACTAAGTGTTCCTCCGGTATTCGGGTGTTGCATAATCTCATAGTCATAGGAACATGTATAAGTCATGAAGAAAGCAATAGCAACAAACTAAACGATCAAGTGCTAAGCTAACGGAATGGGTCAAGTCAATCACATCATTCTCTAATGATGTGATCCCGTTAATCAAATGACAACTCATGTCTATGGCTATGAAACTTAACCATCTTTGATTTAATGAGCTAGTCAAGTAGAGGCATACTAGTGACACTCTGTTTGTCTATGTATTCACACATGTACTAAGTTTCCGGTTAATACAATTCTAGCATGAATAATAAACATTTATCATGGTATAAGGAAATATAAATAACAACTTTATTATTGCCTCTAGGGCATATTTCCTTCAGGAGAGGCATGAGCTAACATACTTTCTCTACTTGGATCATATGCACTTATGATTGGAACTCTAGCAAGGATCCGCAACTACTAAAGATCATTAAGGTCGTGAAACCCAACCATAGCATTAAGTATCAAGTCCTCTTTACTCCCATACATCATAGCCCACCTACTCGGGTTTAAGTTTCTGTCACTCTCGCAACCCACCGTAAGCAAACCATGAACATATTGCAACACCCTACAGCGAGGGCCCCTCACGTTTGCGCGAGAACGGAGGGCACCGTAGGACAGCACCATAAATAAAATATACAATCAGACCAACCAAGATCACGATTAACCCACAAGACACAACAGATCTACTCAAACATCATAGGATAACCATAGATCAATGGGAAATAATATATAGAGTTGAGCACCATGTTTAAGTAGAGATTACAACGGGGAGAAGGGGTGTTACACCACTGCAAAGAGGGGGAGAGAGTTGGTGTTGACGGTAGCAAGATTATTGATGTAGATCGCCGTCACGATCCTTGCCCCGGCGGCACTCCGGCGCCACTGAGAGAGAGGGGGAGAGAGCCCCCTCCTTCTTCTTCTTCCTTGGCCTCCCCCCTAGATGGGAGGAGAATTCCTCCTCTGGTCCATGGTCTCCATGGCGGCGGAGGGGCGGGAGCCCCTCCGAGATTGGATCTCCCTCTCTGTTTTTTTCTGTTTTGCGTTCCCAGATGTGACCGAAAACCGTTTCTTATATTCCCGGAGATCCGTAACTCCGATTGAGCTGAGATTTGAACACGATTTTTTTCCCGGATATAAGCTTCCTTGCGCCCGAAGTAGAGCCCAACCAATGTACGAGGTGTGCACAACCCACCACCGCGCGTCAGGGGCCTGGGGCGCGCCCTGGTGTCTTGTGGTGCGTGTGGGCCTCCGTTTGCGGTGATTCCAACTCCCAAAAATCACAAATATTCCAAAATAATTCTCCGTGAAATTTTATTGCATTTGGACTTCGTTTGATATGGATACTCTGCGATACAAAAAACATGCAGAAAACAGGAACTGACACTGGATCAATAGGTTAGTCCAATAAATCATATAAAATTTTGCCAAAAGTATGTAAAACTTGTATAATATTGGCGTGAAACAATCAAAAATTATAGATACGACAGAGATGTATCACATATCAATGTAGAGGTTTTGCAAGACCGTGGTGGCAGTGTTTGGCCTTGAGTACATGAGAGAGTCAAATGCCGCAGATACAACCCGGTTGTCGGCGATCAATGCAGATAGAGGCTTTCGGGGAATGCTTAGTAGCATAGATTGTATGCACTGGAAGTAGAAGAACTGTTTATTTGTTTGGCAGGGGCAGTACAGGGGGCATGTGAAAGGTTACATTGTCATAGTAGAAGCAGTGGCTTCACGAGATCTTTGGATTTGGCACTCCTTTTTTTGCCATGGCTGGTTCTCACAATGACAACAACGTGCTTCAGCGTTCTCCAATGTTGGCACGGCCTGCGGAAGGCCACTGCCCCGAGGTCAACTTTGAGATCAATGACTAACAGTACAAGAAGGGATACTATCTAGCTGATCATATCTATCCTCAGCGGTGAACTCTTGTGAAGACATTATTCAATCCGAAAGGAGAGAAGATGCAGAGATTTGCCCAAGCACATCAATTCGAATTTAGGTAACTAAAATGATTATAAACATGAAGAAAAGGGATTTTTAAAAGGAAAAAATATTTAGTCTAAATAGGCCTCTAACACCATGTTTCTAGCTCTGAGCCCATCATCTTGGTGGGCTCATTTTCAACCGACCCCAGTCGTCTACTATTACCCAACTAATTTGGGCCACTCTGTCTCTATAAAAGTAGCTAATTTGGGCCGAGCCGTGGGACCTGCAAAGCATCATTAAGCAGGTAAACTACACAATAAGCGAGGGGCTTTCCTGCAAAAACGCTGGCTAAATAAGAATCTCGCGCAGAGACGTATCCACGCCCTCCTCCACCCTCCACCTACTACGCCCTCCAATTCCACCGTTCCGAGGCGGCGTCTGCGTCTCCTCCCCACGCCCCGTCCCTCTCGCTGCCTCCAGCCCGGCGACACATCCACCGCCGCGCCACCGTCGGATTCGCCCCCCCCCCCCCCCCCCCCCCGCCCGCCGCTCCGATCGCGTGGACGAAGATGCTGGGCGCCGCGAGGAGGCAGCTCGGATCCGGCCCCGTGAGCGCCGATTCCCTTCCCCCGCATCGCATCTCCCTCCGATCATTTCCCCACGTTCGGTTCGGGTTCGATCTACGATGCGGCTGCTGATGATGGATTCGCTGTTCCGTTTGTTGCGTGCAGATGCTGGGGCAGTTGCTGCGGAGGCTCCGCCCGGCGGCGGCGGCGTCCACGGAGGCGGCAAGGGGGTACTCCTCCGCGGCCAAGGAGGTGAGCGCGTGGCAGAACCCTAGTTTTTTTAATCGCGCGCGCCGCATTGGCCTGTAATGACGTGGTCCGCTTTCGCTCGATTGTGTCGTTTCGTTATTTGACGGGCTGTTTTGACCGGAGATCGGCTGCTGCTTAGTTTTATAGATGGCGTTGGCGATTACGACTTTTGCTGTTGTTATTATAATAGTGGCGGTGACGCACAGCGATTGTTCTGGTTTGGTGTCGAGGCGGGTGGTTGGTTATGATATTAATTCGTTATTTTATTATGTAGTTTTGGTTTCGTACCGTAATTGTATTACGTATCTCTACTCTATTTCTTTGGTTGGCAAAAAATAATGGCTGTTGTAATGTTTCGGTGGTTAGTGGCTATCTTAGAATTGAAGTCACCATCGTTTCCTACGTATAGATTGCTGTGGGCCTGTGACTACCTGCTGATGGCAGTTGTATGGGCTGTAGAGTCGAAGCATCGGCCGGTTGCTTTATCCTTAGGGTTTGTGTGTTTGACAATTTATTGTTGCAGAGCTTAGAAGATGAAGTGTGTTTGTTATTGCAAGGAAAGATGAATTGCCTTTGTGGTTTGGCTTGCATTGAAGTGATATTTTCTTTACCTTCAACATGGTAGACTTCCTCATAGATTGGAAACCGCTTATTTGACTTTAGTAGTTCTGCTTGGGGTTCATATATCTATCATGTGACTTCATTTGGCGAAAAATTCTCCTATTTGCAAGATGAGATTTAGTTATTTACTTTGCTTATGAAGCACTGTCCTGTCCATACACCTCTCCTTTTTCTTGTTAGTTTCTTAAGATGTGATATTACCTAGTGACCATGCGTCCATACCTATGTCAACGTATTGGCTCTACTTCAGAGAATAACCTCCTACTGATTAACATTATGCAAATGCATTTTACATAATATATTCCTTGCATTGTTCTTCACCTTTAATTGCCATTCTTCACTATTACTTGAGTACATCAGAATGAGTATCAGTGAAACTGGGTAACAGTGGTCATTGGTGTGCTTGATTGTGTATGTTATTGCTCCTTTTTTCCTTTGGGCGATGCGGGGAACAAAGGATGGTTCCTGGATTAACCAGCACATATTTGTTCCCAGTTCTGTGTGGTTAGATATGCTTGTTTTATGCTGAAAGTATCTAGGGTTATATCGAGAGTTATCCTTGAGAATTGTTTGCTGATTGGGAAAAAGGGAAAGCTGCATTCAGTAGCTCTGTTTTACAACTTACAAGGTTAGTGACATACAATATTGTTTTACCTGTTCAGATCACCGTACGTGACGCGTTGAACTCTGCCCTAGATGAAGAAATGTCTGCTGATCCTTCTGTCTTTTTGATGGGTGAAGAGGTAGCATTTTGAATGAATACATTTTTTCGTTCTTTTATTAGCTTCTCTTTTCTAACGCCTCTTCGTTTGTGATAGGTTGGAGAATATCAAGGTGCATACAAGGTGTGCAAAGAATAATTGTTTTTTTGTAGGTCCCTTGTCAGCTGATATCGAATTCTGAATTTTATGGTTATTGATCTTCAATTGGGTTTCTGCAGATTACGAAGGGCTTGCTTGACAAGTATGGTCCTGATAGGGTTCTTGATACCCCAATCACTGAGGTTTCACTCTTACATTCTTCAAACAATCCAATTGCTGCTGTCCATCCGTACATTTTCAGACCGAAACAATTCTGGTCAAGCGTTTATGTGTTATTGTTATGTTTGTCCAGGCTGGTTTTACAGGCATTGGTGTTGGTGCAGCCTATCAAGGTCTTCGGCCAGTTATAGAGTTCATGACATTTAATTTCTCAATGCAGGTCAGTTATAAGGGCCAAACAAGTTTGTTTTATGTGCTTGGTTTAAAGTCCTTATGCACGTAATTTTTATGCTGCAATACCTGTTGGTTCAAGATGCAAGAAGCACTCATGCTTCATGCTTTTGCATCTTGAACCTACTTAACACATGCTGCACTTCTGTGTTTTCCCAGTGTGAGAATGGTTCATGCCTTAAAGCATTGCATGGTTTAGGATAGTCAACTTAATGCATGTAATCACTTCGCAAGAAACATATGTTATTGTACATTACCACACTTAGTAGCTCGATCCTCGATGTAAATGCAAGCTCTTATTAGTTACTACCCTTTTTTCTTGCTAGTTTTCTAAAGGATCTCTTTGCTGTATACCTTCTGATTAGTATTTGCTATGTGTTTACAGTCGTGTAGTTATATGTCTTGCCAATGGTGTTGCCAAGATCCTAGTGTAATAGTGAATCTTCTGAAGTTGATGTTAATTAGAGGTTTTCTCTGGAATAATTTACATTAGATGTAGCTTTTATGGTTGACATTCACATATCTGCTTTTCGTGCCAGTTAACTTTTTGGAAGAATACAGTGGATGTAGTTTGAATCTCTGGTAGTCTGAAATACAATGTTGTCAATGTATAATGTAGTACAACCTCCGTTCCTAAATAAGTCTTTTTAGAGATTTCAAATGGACTATCACATACGGATGTATATAGACATATTTTAGAGTGTAGATTCACTCATTTTGCTTCGTATGTAGTCACTTATTGAAATCATTAGAAAGACCTATATTTAGGAACGGATGGAGTATTAACCATTAATGGTTATTTCCATGTACTATAAAAATAAAGGTGATCATTATGCATGCTTTACTCGTGTGGCTGACAGGCAGTTTGTCACTAGTTTTTTCACTGCAAGTCTGTAACACAGGTCTACCTCTGTATCAGGCGTTCCTTTTTCTCTCATGTGATTTAGAATGTACTTTTCCATTATAACAACTGCACATTTCAATTGTTTATGCTGTAAGAAAAATAATTAATAATTTGTAACATTCAGGCAATCGATCATATCATCAACTCAGCTGCTAAGTCAAACTACATGTCAGCTGGTCAGATAAATGTCCCAATTGTTTTCAGAGGACCAAATGGTGCTGCTGCTGGAGTTGGTGCTCAACACTCACAGGTTTGTAAGAGGGAATCGCTCATGTGTCAGTTCTTCTTAGTACTCAAATAATTTTGAAACAAGTAGCTTTATTTCTTTGTTATGTTGTTGCCACCTACTTGTGCTTGTTTCGAGAAGATACAGTAGACATGCAGACCACTTTGCTATACTAGAATAGTAACACCAAATATACTAAATGATGACTTTCTTTTTAGAAGTCTATATAACTCCCTTGCCAAAATGGTTATGCAAGGTTCAGGGAGGGGTGTGTGTGTGTGTGTGTGAGAGAGCTCAGATGGTTGTGTAGAGTTTCTTTGATTTTAAGCCAACAGACCTAAATTATCATTTTGTGAGTTCTTTATCATTAGCAATGTATGCAAAGTTAGTTTACTACCAGCTCCTAGGATATGTTCAATACATTGTGGTGGCATCTTTTTGTAAACACTGAATGATTTTGGTGTTTGCACTGTACTAATTGAACTGGTATACAGTGTTATGCAGCTTGGTTTGCGCATGTTCCAGGACTTAAGGTTCTGGCTCCATATTCTTCAGAAGATGCCAGAGGCTTGCTAAAAGCTGCAATTAGGGATCCTGATCCCGTTGTTTTTCTGGAAAATGAATTACTGTATGCAACATCTGACCTTGTTGAGGTATTTATACTTTATAGCGGCCTGTTATCATTTCATTGAGATGTTATGTTTTTTTCTGCAGCTATGGAGAGTCGTTCCCTGTTTCTGATGAAGTGCTTGATTCTAGTTTTGCTCTGCCGATTGGCAAAGCTAAGGTATGCTGTTATGTGCATGTGTTTTGAAAGAAATTTCTGATGCATTCCCTGCTTTGAAGTCTTTGACGATTTTCTGTTGTTGGTTTCAATGAATAGGATTGAAAGCAACAACAGAAAATTGACCTCTATGCAGTATGCACTGCTTTCAGAGATCAGATGCATGCTCTTAGATAGTTATTTTTGGGATATAATTACTGAAATTCTCTGCAGTATGTACTTACCTGTGGATCTCTTCTTTCTGTAGATAGAACGCGAGGGTAAAGATGTTACGATTACTGCATTCTCCAAGATGGTCGGCTATGCTCTTCAGGTGCGTCATGCTATAGTTGGTAAAACAACGTGGGAGGAAGATGAATTTGCTGTGTTGTCAACCTTATAGGATTTGACACACCATTAGCTTTCATTTCTCAAGGACGTCACATTGGCACGTCTTCTTTTCTGAAAGGAGTTCAATGTGCTACATTGATATGCTTTTCCTATTTGTTAAGTTGATATGCAAAGAGCCCTTTTGGGAATTGCGGTTTTCTTTTATATTTTGTTCTAACATAGGTATGTTCTGTTGATGGGTTGAATTACTCTCCCAGCATTTTTATGTTGACATATGATAACGCTCAGTTTGTTTACAGGCTGCTGAGATACTGTCCAAGGAAGGAATCAGTGCTGAGGTAATTTCTTTTGTAAAATATATTTTCAGTGTAACTATCGATATGATTTTACTGTACATGATACTCCCTCCGTCCGAAAATACTTGTCAGAGAAATAATGTATCTAGATGTATTTTAATTCTAGATACATCCATTTATGCGACAAGTAATTCCGGACGGAGGGAGTACATGCCATGAATGCTTCTTATTTTCTGTACTGATATGTTTCAATAGGTGATCAACCTTCGATCAATTAGGCCACTGGATAGAGCCGCCATAAATGCATCCGTTAGGAAAACAAATAGATTGGTGACTCTTGAAGAAGGCTTCCCCCAGCATGGTGTTGGTGCTGAGATATGGTTCTCTTTCTCTCCCCACCACACACACATAAACAAACTTGTGTAGTAAGAATTATTTTAACACATACATGCCCTATTTTGCAGCATGTCTGTTGTAGAAGAAAGCTTTGAGTATCTTGATGCTCCAATTGAGAGGATTGCTGGAGCTGATGTACCCATGCCCTATGCTGCCAACCTTGAGAGATTGGCTGTTCCACAGGTCCTCTTTGATCCATTTTATGGCTTAACTTTCAAGTACTGTTGTTTTGCATGGCTGCTAGCTTTTCTAGTTGCATCCATTTATTTTCTTTTACACAACTGATTACCATAGATGTTTGTTCAATCCTTTAATTTTTGTGTTTGGGCCACATGCATGCATTCTTGCTGACTTAAATGGCAATAGACCAGCTGAAGCTATTATTGTACAAGTTGGATTTTTTTTAGTATCATCTGAATGGATTGCACTATCCTGAGGAAGTGCCATAGAAAATCCAGAACCAGCAGGGATCAGGGAAAGTGACTGCTTTAGTTCATACTCCTTCATAGTAAGGGTACACTGTACATGGAGGCTTTGGTTGCATTTGAGGGATGCTAATTATTGGGGAATATTCAACTTATTCTGTCATCTTTGTTTTGGTTCCCTGTCAGTTGTCGGAAAATGACCTGCAAATTGGATCCATGCAGATGTTATCTGAAATTGTAGTGTATCTACACTCAGGTTGCTCAATTTGCATATATCCTTTTCACTGGAACTATCAGATGTGCATGGTCATTTGACCATAATTTTGAAAGCATATGCCACAAATATATAATGGGAGACAACAGTACATTGTCAGCCCCAGCATTTTTCCACATCCTAAATCACTTGTGCGGAATTTTGTCTGCCACCCTGTTATGCCTGGAGGTGTCCCTTCATAATTCTAAGTTGGTGATTCTCCGCCCTGTTGTCTAGCTGTGGACACCAGGTGGTGGCCTTTCTGGTCAAGGTGGTCACAGCATCAGTATTTATTTGCTTTGTTTGTAATGCTTGATGTTTAGCGTGTGAAACTGGGTTTTGCATGACTTGGGCGGCATTTAGTGGTCCAAAGTTGCATTGCATCTCTGGACTCGCATTATTGCCGAGGGTGTATTTGGCCTGGGGCTCCATTGAAAAGGGAAGCCTAAATATTCTGTCTGCCACCAAATTCTTTCTGGCTTTCTGTACTGCAAACATAGGACCGTAAAATGTTTTGATGTTATTGGTGTGAGCAATCAGAATGAAGCAATAAAACATGCTGTCCTGTGTACATTTGACGATCCGTCGATCATTTTTTTATTAGCTGATGATCATCTTATTAATGTGACCAAACTTACTCTCGTTCTTGACCTTGCAGATCGAGGATATCGTCCGAGCGGCCAGGCGAGCCTGCTACAGAGCGTTGCCCATGACGGCAACTGCGTGATCGAAATTTCACTTTACTCTGCCCATGCTTTTTCCCATCGCCTGCCCGGCCAGAAAGAAACGTGTGTGTTCCATAATGGTATCCACAATTGCCCAAACTCAAAGCGAGTTAAATTTTTGTAGGTGTGCCTTTGCCATGTTATTCTTTTAGCTGCAGTCGGATCTCACCGCACTCGCTGGTGCCTCCCTCCACTGTCTTGTGAATTATTACGCATGCAGCTTTCGTTGATTGATTATTACTACGGCCTAATCACGGTGGTTACATAAATGGAAAATTGAGGTGTTCTCATGCATGTGCCATATTCTTTCTTTCGTATTCTCAAAAAAAAAAAAGTTCTTTCTCTCGTCAAAGCTTATCGCCTCGTGTATCTTTGAAAAACCATTTTTCCACAAGTCATTGCTCGTGGATTTGAACATCTTCACCCTGGAACCTGGGTGCACACGCACGGGAACATGTGATTCCGTTAGATTCAGTCGCCGTCATAAAAGGGAGACTATCCGTCGCTCGTCGTTTCAGCTACTAATAATAATCGGTCATGACCACAATTACGAGGTACACTCAACTACATAGCCGGTGCAACAGCCACGACAAGCTTTGGTTGCTAACTAACAGATCCGGTCAAATGTAGCGTAGCGTCATAATTGAGCACCGATCCGGCGCCCGTGAGCATCACTTTAATACTAATACTAAACCGGTCTATTCTTGTTGATAAAATATCTTTGAACAGCAATCCTTGAAAGATACATATGCTAAAAGGGGCCATTGCGTCCCCGGAATCTCTCTCTCTCTCTCTGGCTTGGACCAAAAGGCCGGTCACTCGAGCGGCGTGACGCTCACTCACACGAGACGCACAGAGGCAGCTCACGCAGATCCCGCCTGCATCTGCATAGCATAGCAGTGTCTCTCAGCCTGCCTTGTTGCAATCTTGCTTTCGGAAAACGCCATGTTTGACCGGAGCGAGGACCGAGCTATAGTACTCGTACGACACTGCAGGCAGCAAGCAAGCAACAGGTAAACAAAGCAAGCAAGCAGTACTAGTCCAGTCGGTCCAATTGGACAGGCAGAGGAAAGCGGCAGCACCCAGACCCAGGGATAAACCCAGGGCTAAAAATAAGATAAAGACACGCAAGTATAGCTGCTGATTGATGGCTCCCTTTGACCAAACAAAGACCGGACCTGAGGCGCCCAGCACGAAATCGAAAGCTTCAAAGCAACCCACAAAGAAAGAAAGATATAGAGTAGAAAAAAAAGGTACCCTAACAGTACCGCCATTAAGGGCCCCTTGAAACAGTTCAGTTCGCGGAGAAGAATACGGAGGACCAGTATCGTAGTACCACTAGTCGTGGTAAAAAAATAAAAATACTAATAATAAAGGAACCGCTCGCGCCTCGGCCTCGGCCTCGGCTCGGCGGAAAAACAATTCCCCATTCCTCTCCACTCTCCGCCTCCCCTCCCCTCCCCCCTCTCAGTGGCAGACGCTCTCCTAGTGCTGTGGGTGTGTGGGGGCGCTACAGCTAGGGTTCCGCTCCGCGAATCCGTCGCCGTGGTGCTGCCTGCCGGGATCTGCTGCTGCTGCTGCTTCGGGGCTCGGCGGCGGCTGATCCGGCGGGCGCGGGATGAAGTCGTCGCTGCGGAAGCTGCGCGGGTTCGCGCTGCAGCGCCACGAGCAGCGGGTGGACCGCCACCGCGACCACTCCACCGCCGCCAAGGCCGCGGACGAGCTCCTCGCCGCCGCCCAGGTGCGTGCGCCTTCCGCTGCCCGTCCCCTTTCGTTTCGCTTCTGCGTGGAGTGTGCGTGCGTGCGAGCGGCGCGTGGGGGCGGACGGTGCGGGGGAAGATCTCGCGACGGCAGGAGCGGCTGCGCGCCTGGTTCTGCGTTGCAGGGCGCGTCCGCGGGCTCCTGAAGCTGTTTAGCGCGTTCGGGTGTCCGGGCGGTTGCTTCGCGGTGCGTCTGTCGGGGTAGTAGGCGTGGTGTGGCGCCATGGACTGCCCCTCTAGTGCCATGTGAATTGCCTCGGGATTTTCGCTTCCTGGTGAACTGCCATGGGATGCCACCGTTCGGATCTGCGCTACAGTTCAGTGGGAACGGTTCTGGGAGACTGTCGAAGCGTTGGTCGAACGATACTGACTGACGAGTCCGGTGTTGTTTTCTAGTCCAGTCCTAGTGTGGAATGCGTGAATTGGTTGGTTACTGGGTCGGAATCTGTTGTGAGTTCTAGATCATCGCATGCTCTCATTTGCTTTGTCGTCAACAACGTTTAATTGTAGCGTATTGAGATTTTCCTTTGGTCCGCTGTCGGTGTGGTAATTTGGGCTTGTTCCAACTGAATTTTAGTGCTTCATACGGAGGGGTGATGTGCGGTTGGGTTTTGGCGCCTCTTGTTTGGTTGATAAGCAAACCTTTGCTTACTTTGTTCAAGCATATGTGAATTCAATTGAGTGACTATATGTGCAGTATTACCCTTGAGTTAGAAAAAAAAACTAGCATCTGAGAACTTAGCTGCTCTAGTCTGGTGGCTAACAGGCCCTCATGATTAAGGCCCATGATTAAACTAGGGTTGTCGTTTTATATCATTTGGTTGTCAAAAATCCTGTTGGCTATGAGAAGAGACTTCCCCATTCCCAAGTGTCGTTCTTTTCAAAATGAAACTGCCGACTATTCTGAATAATGAAAACAGTGGATTGTATTTGGCCAAATTTACCAGCAGTAAAACCTAGTTTACATTCCAAACAAGTTGCTTCTGCTAAAACTCTGAACTTGTCGTCGTGTTAAGAGCAGCTTCTGTAGCAACATATTTCCAACTTTGTTTCACACTGCTACTTTACTTTTAACAGGATATGGCAGATATGAGGAACTGCTATGATAACTTGCTTGCTGTTGCAGCAGCAATAGCAAACAGTTCATATGGTATTTTTCTTGTCTACCTTTTCCCTCAGTCTTTACATTTTAGTGTCTTGTTTATCCCACTTTACAGATTCTATTGTACTTGGTGCAAATATTTTGTTGATCGTTTCCTGCGAGTAATTAGGTTGGTATATGAATAGTAGCCGCCCTTCTTCAAATGTATGGAAAATCTTGTGTTGAAGTTTATCTATTTTTTTGGTTGACTACGAGAGTTTGTATGAAAAGAGATATCATGGTTATTTATTCATCAGCACAGAGTACACTATTTTTAAAATTCCTGGGTTGTTCACCATATTGAAATTGTGCAACCTCAGTTCATTTGCATTCGTCAAGTGTTATCATCTACTCCTTCCGTTTCTAAATATAAGTCTTTTTAGAGATTCAATACGGACTACATACGGATCTATATAGACATATTTAGGGTGTAGATTCACTCATTTTGCTCCGTATGCAGTCCATATTGAAATCTCTAAAAGGACTTATATTTAGGAACGGAGGGAGTATATGACTTCATGTGTGGTTATAGCAGCTACAGTTATATGTATATCTGACTATGTATTGAATGCCAATAATTAGTTGATGACTTGATATATGTGTGCAGAATTCTCTGAAGCACTACAAGAAATGGGGACTTGTTTACTGAAGAGAGTTACACCAACTAAAGATGGAATTAATGGTAATCATGCTGTGTATTCTTTTCCCATGTGAACTTGTTTGTTTATGTTCAGTTACATGCTTAGGATCAGTTATGATGATAGCATTTAGGATTCTAAACTAGCCTTACTCTGCACTCCCAGCTCTAAAATATCTCTTTTAGCTACATCGATTAAGTTCTTCAAGGAAAATGTGGAAGTGAAGTAATGCAGATTCTTTACACTAACCATCTTCTCTTGCTAGTCAGTAGTACACCTTCTCGCCCTCTCTCTTTTGCAAGGAAGTACTCACTATCACCTTAATGTTATTGAACATGCAATATAACTTTTGGTTGTTTCACACTTTGCCGCTTGATGCTTACATTTAACAGTATGCCCCCAGATAAGGTTTTGCTGTTGCTCGGGAAATCGCAGTTTGAGCTTCGGAAACTTGTAGATAGTTATGTAAGTTTCTAGTTGCTCATATTTATTAAAGCTGCAGAATTACTATGATCTTCTAGTGCTGATTTGTTTCGTCATCTTTTCCCCAGCGTGTTCATGTTCTTACTACCATTACCACTCCATCACAGTCCCTACTTAATGAGCTTCAAACTGTAGAGGTATGGTGTTGTTTATGTGCATCTCTCTATAGCACTCATGCCCTTTTCTTTATGGTCCTTGAGCTCAGTAGATCTTCTTTGGCCCATAAGTCACAAAGCCTTTCAGTCACAAACATTCTTCTCTAATACATTTTAATTTTGAAATAAAATCTTAAAGAGTACTAGAACACTCTGGACACTATGTCAATAAAATCTTAAAGGGTACTAGAACACTGTGGAGTCTGGACACTGTCTTGATACTCAAAAATAGAAAGTTGTTAGCATGCTTTGCTCCTGCTGGTTGCTCGGAAAAAAAGAAATAAAGTTGGTAGCATGAGGTTGCCTCAAAGGATGACTGCATATCATACCTGAAGGGGTGACTGCATATCATATGAGACCTTCATTAGAAGGTGTTATTAAGCATACAAACATGGTGCTACACATGCATCGTATGAAAAACATGGCGCTACACATGCATCGTACGAAAAACACAGTGCTACACATGCATCGTACGAAAAACATGGTGCCACACATGCATTGTCAAATTTGTTGACAGTTCAGTTCTTTTTCTTCTTATGTTCTTATGATGCACCCTTATGTAACTTAGGGTATGTCTATCCTGGCTAAAGCGTCGTACCCTACCAAATTTTGTTGATGACCCAAAAAATGGTCTTTGTTTCGATGTTTGCCAATTATTTGGCATGCCAATGCACTTTGCCAACTCTAGTTCATTGTTCTTGCCAATGTTGGCCAACTAAAACTTCAACCAAAAGTTTGGCCAGCCAATGTTTTGGTGGGACAACCTTGGGCATAAACCAAACACACCATTAATGTAATAATCATTTATTTAAAGAATTTTAATATTCATAGTTTGAACCCATTAGAGAGCTATGTCTCTGTTCCAGGAGGAAAAACACTTACCTAGCAGAGATTGTTTCATTGCAGGAAATGAAGCGACAGTGTGATGAAAAAAGGTATGATGCTTATACAAATTGTGGCTTACACTCGTACCCTGCTGAGATGATTTTTAATTACTCCATACTCCTTTCAGAGAATTGTTCGAAGTCTTGCTAAATGCGCAGAAAGAAAAGGGAAGATCTAAGAATTCCAAAGGTGATCCTGCTGCATCACAGCAATTGAAACAAGCTCAGGAAGATTATCAAGAGGAAGCAACTCTTTTTCTGTTCCGGTTAAAGTCATTGAAGCAAGGACAGTTTCGAAGTCTTTTCACACAAGCTGCTCGGCACCATGCCGCCCAGGTGCACATTTTATCACTCGGAGAGGTTCCTCTTTTATTTTATTTATCACATTCTTCAGAAACTCATATTGTACAATCTTCTATATATTTTGTGTGGACCAGTTAAATTTATTCAGAAAGGGTGTCAAGTCTCTTGAGGCTGTGGAGCCACATGTTAGGCTTGCTGCCGAGCAACAACACATCGATCATCAGTTCAGTGCACTTGAAGATGAGGATTACTCTGTTGAAGATGAAAATGATGACGATTACAATGACAGTCATGATGGAGAACTCTCTTTTGATTATGGAGAAAGTAAGGAAACTGCAGAAGCTGGTCATGCTTCCCGTAGTCCTACAGAGGTACTAATATAGCTTTGTAATTTAAGCATAGCTAAATGTCAAACTGAAGAATTTGCTGTTATGTTGCTTGATGTGGCATTTTTACAACTGTTTCACTGAACTTGTGAAACTGTGCCGCTTCAAGTATCTTGGTAGTTACTCCCTCCGTCTCAAAATCTAAGACTTTTTTGACACGTATTTGCTATCTCTCAAAAAGCAATAAATTTTGTTATGAACTGAAAATTGGTATGTCACTCCATGTGTCGAATGTGTCGAAAAGATCTAAATAGGTAAATGCCACCACATATCTAAATTTCCTCACATACAGCTTATTGCGCTTGTAAGAGTGTGGTCGGTGCTCTTAACTCATGTCACTGTCTGTAAACTGGATTTGGTTTGTGTACATCTTAAAATTTTCATTTAATTTTGTCTTGTCTTGTCCAACATATTCCAGTTTGTTTCGTCGACTGTTCCTCCCCCGTGTTCACTATCTTGAGAGTCCGCCATCTGACTTTCTTATTTTCGCAGGAATTTTTTGATAGAAGCAAAGGAGATTATTCCTCTTTTCCTGGTGAAAGACAAAGACCTGTAAGCCAGTCAGCTCCACTTTTTCCTGAAAAAAAGCTTGAGACAGCGGAAAGAGTAAAAGAGTTGCGGCGTTCTGCAACGAGGAAGATACATACTTATGTTTTGCCTACTCCAAATGATGTTCAAGCCACCTCTCAGACAGTCACAGGAAATCCTACAAGTGGATCTCCTATTGAGAGCAAAAGTGTTTTCCATTCATCTCCGCTCAACCCAAGCACACATATGGGAGATTTGAGAGACAATAAGCTACCAAGTCCTGCCAGATTATCTAATGCACAGTCTGTGCTGAAAGAAAGCAATACCAATACAGCAGAAATAAGGACAATGCTCCCAGCTGTTGATCCTGCTTTACCAGGCTATAACAATTTGAAGACTTCTTCTGACAACAAAAAAGTGAAGAGGGGGTCCTTTTCTGGTCCGATTCCTCTCCGATCAAGGTCAACAGAGAATATTGATGCTGCCGCCGCAAGGCACAGCTCTGCACATCAGCCAACAATTCATGTGAGAGTGTCACCCAGTTCCTCCCCGCCACCCATATCCTCACCCAGAATTAAGGAGCTTCACGAGCTACCGCGACCGCCCACTGGTGCATCAAGAAATACAGCATTTTCTAGTTTAGTCGCTCACTCTGCGCCGTTGGTACCAAATTCTGCCCCGTTGGCATCCAGAGGCCACGCAGGGCAGGACCATTTTAATTTTAGGGCCAGGCAAACACCACCAAGTGCTCCACAAACTGCATCGCCTCTACCAACACCGCCTGGGCCTATATCCCGTAGTTTTTCTATACCTTCTAGGGGCATTAGAACAGGTATTTCAGATGGCAAAGAAACAGAAGATAATCAAGATAAAGGGGCCGCTAGAATGAGCCTCTCTTCTCTTCCTTCAACACAAACATTCTTGGAGGATCGTCAACCTTTGCCAGCAGCTGCCGAGTCAGTTAGCAGAACATAGGGTGAGTATTCATTCTGTGTAGTGCTGCAGTCTGTTTTTGAACTGTGTTACCTTGCAGGATCAAATTATTCTTCTTGTTCATTACTCTTAACTAGAAACAGAGAAACACAACCAATATTGAATTAGCCCTTGCAGGATCAAATTATTCTTGTTCATTACTCTTAACTAGAAACAGAGAAACACAACCAATATTGAATTAGCCCTTGAATGACTACTCTTAAATATACTAATGAAGACTGCCCCATGTGAAAGGGGACTAGAGATTTCATGACTACTCTTCTCCATTGGCTTTGTTGTTTGTATCCACATAAACTACTTGTGAAGGGGGAACTAGATGCTGGATCATGATTCATAATGTGCATGTACATAAAGCTTGCAAGTTTTAGTTCCACAGTTGCTTTCGTATTTTCATATGATATACTCATCCTGCATAGTTAAAAGTGCAGCTTTGCATTATTCCATGTGGTTTCTTAACTACTTTTAAGTCAGAAATGTTGAAAGCTCTATTCAAGAAACTAATCTTACTCCCTATTCTTTTCCTGTGCAGGATATTTGGTGTTCAGGTGGGATTTTATATGATATATAATATGTCATGCTAATCGAGAGGCTTGGCTACTTTTTCGTGGAAAAACAATGTACATACTAGTATGAGAACTAAACCCATACTGCAAAGTAGCTGGTGGTGGCTGGTGTCCCTTATGGTTGAGTGTAGTTGTGCAAATAACGAGTTTGTTGAATAAAATTCTCCATTTTTCGCTCTGATAATTTTATGCAAGATTTGTCTGTGTTGTGCCACGGCCTGTTCTCAGGCATCATTTTCGTCATCATGATTGTCAAGGGATTCCGGAATTTTGTCTCGATGAAGTGATTTTCATGAATTGTTGTAGGATTGCTGTAAAGAAACTTGTTTTCTGTAGGATAGGTAGATGTCTAATGGAATCCTTACATTTGATCTAGCCTCATTAAACAAACTTTGCGGAGAGTTCCAGTGAGTTTATATCTTTATTAATATGGAACATAAAGACAACAACCGGTGTTCTTCTTCCATGTTTATCTGTTTACGTTTGATGAAAGGTTGTATGTCTTTTTTCAACCTACTCAAGCCCATACCGTTAGGGCCTCGCCTTGGAGTACGAAGGCAGCGTTACATTCCAATCTATAGCGTGTTAGGTCCTCAAAAAATAATAATATCTATAGCGTGTTAGGTACAATGGTGAAAAAAAACGGGAGTCTTTTTTTTAACATCAGTACAGACGCAAGCGCTCATACATACACGCATACACTCACCCCTATGGACGCACACACGCATACCCATGTGAGCACCTCCGAGGGACTGAGCTGACATGTCATCTTGAAATTTATGAAGTCACCGTAGGCGCCTCGTCGTCGACGGAAACGTCTCCTCCCACTGAAAGCGCGTCGCCGGAAATTCTAAAATAAATTCAGGAATAATGCAAGCACCAGGACTTGAACCCTGGTGGGCTTACCACTATCCCTCTAACCATCCAACCACAGGTTGGTTCGCAGAAATGGATGTTTAGTACTCACTCTCTCTCAGTTTACAGGGCATGCGCGTACCTCTAGGTCATCAATTTGACCAACCAAATACAAGTCATATATTACAAAAAATATACCAATATAAATTTTAAATGTTCTATTTTCAAACGGTATAATTTTTGTGTTATATAGTTTATATTATAGTGATAAAGTTGGCAACCTAGGTATACACGTAGGACTTGTAAACTGAAACGAAGAGAGTAGTAGAGGATTAGTGAGACGTGCAAACACATAATTGTCATAATAGCGCACTCTATTTTTTTAATGTGGGACCTGTTTACAGTGGCTAGAAGACGTTTTCCTTCCCCACCTCAACAATGGAAGCTTTTCAACTCAGATTTCAATTACATACTAGATTTCAAGAAGGATAACAAGATAGATTTAACCTAATTTAACTACATGCTCTTCACGATCTTGCAGACGGGGGAGGCTTCGGCTACAGCGACTTCCGCTGCCACGCGATCGAAGAACGCATGTGTCCCGAATGTGGGATACATAAAAAATTTTGAAGGCTGATACTGGCGTAGTTTTCCATTTCTACGCATCTGGTCATCGATATGCAAGTGGAGGTGGCGCCCCCTCCTTCCCTTGTGGGGGGCCGAATCCTACTAGGGGAGGGTGTTAACGCATGTCTCTCTCTAAGTAGTTTTGGTGATTGATGAAACTGCTTTTGCGGACTAATCGTGTGCGTTGAGTATTTCAGAGATTCATTCATTGGCACGAGACGATTCCTTCCCCTCGAAGTTTTAAGTGACGACGGTGTAATTTCCTTCGTTTCGGTTTTGGTGGACTTGATTCGTAGGAGTCACCGTACTATCAAGAGGGGGTCCACATTGGAAAGGCTAGGGTGGAATCAACACGTACACATCTCCTTTGCACCCATTGATCCTTCCCGCATCAATGGAGGATCTTTCGTTGCTTATACTGTGAGCTTGGTATGGTCCCAGCGGTAGTACTGCAGCTCCCAGCGGAAGTACCGCTCAAGAGCCACAAGCGGGCGTACCGCTCGGCAGCGGTAGTACCGTCCAGTTAGTACCGCCAGGGGGCTCTCAGCCGTAGTACCGCTGAAGTGCTATGCTATTACCGCCTCGACTCGAAAGTGTCGCCTCTCGTGTCGGGTTGTGCGGCACTGGCAGCGGCAATAGAGGCGGTAGTACCGCTCATGAGCGGTAGTACCGCCCCTATCACCGCTGCTAGTACCGCCCTGGGTCTAGATCTCGCTCCGCCTCATGTCTCCCTCAGTCTACACGGTAGTACCGCAAGGGGGAGCGGTAGTACCGCGACACCCAGCAGTAGTACCGCTACCCCCAGCGATAGTACCGCTCTGAGCGGGCTGAATGGGGGGTAATGGTTGGATTGCTTCCCCCTTATAAAAGGAGGTCTTCTTCTCCAAGTTGACCTACCTCTTTTCCCCCAAGCTCCATTGTTGCTCCAAAGCTCATTTTCGCCCGATCTCTCTCCCTAGCCAATCCAACTTGTTGATTCTTTAGGGATTGGTTGAGAAGTCCCGGATCTACACTTCCACCAAAAGAAATTTGATTCCCCCCACTAATCCCTTGCGGATCTTGTTACTCTTGGGTGTTTGAGCACCCTAGACGGTTGAGGTCACCTCGGAGCCACATTCCATTATGGTGAAGCTCCGTGGTATCGTTGGGAGCCTCCAATTGAGTTGTGGAGATAGCCCCAACCTTGTTTGTAAAGGTTTGGTCGTCGCCTTCAAGGGCACCAATAGTGGAATCACGGCATCTCGCATTGTGTGAGGGCGTGAGGAGAATACGGTGGCCCTAGTGGCTTCTTGGGGAGCATTGTGCCTCCACACCGCTCCAACGGAGATGTACTTCCCCTTAAAGGGAAGGAACTGCGGTAGCACATCCTCGTCTCCACTGGCTCCGCTATTGGTTATCTCTCACCTTTACTTGTGCAAGCTCATATTGTGTTTTATCCATTGCTTGCTCGTGTGCTTGTTGTTGTTGCATCGTATAGGTTGCTCACCTAGTTACATTTCTAGACAACCTACTTTGATGCAAAGTTTAATTTGGTAAAGAAAAGCTAAAAATTATTAGTTGCCTATTCACCCCCCCTCTAGTCAACTATATCGATCCTTTCAATTGGTATCAGAGCCTCGTCTCTTTATTAAGGACTTTGCCGTCTGAAGAGTATGGTTGACACCGTAGACGGTGGGGAGGAGCACTCCAGTGTGAATCCGTTCTCGTCTACGGCCGATGAGGGAACCTCGGTCTCTCGTGAGGAGTTCAATGCGGCTTTGGACACATTGAAAACCTTCATGACGACCGAGGTTGAAAGCATGTTCAACAAGTTCTTAGAAGGCCTTAAATTATCCACCGCACCAATGAAAGTGGGTGATCCCGCTAACAAGGTGCCGGATGCTAACTCCAACAAGGGGAAGCTACTAGTGACAAAGTTCCTTTATCTAGTGGTAGAAGTGGAAATGGCATCTTTGCCCATGTTGAACCTCCACTTACTTATGGGGGACCGGTTCCCTCCACCCATTTGAATCATGTTGGTCCTCCTCCTAAGTTTGTGAAGAATGAGGATTTTGCCTCTTGGGTCTATCGCTTTAAACGTCATTTAAATCATAGTAATACTAATCTTTGGAGAATCATTGAGCAAGGTTTCTACCCTCATGACCCAAGCAACTTCACCCCTCGAGAAGCCACGGATAATCAATTCAACGAGTCCGCTCTCTTCATCATCCAAGATGCAATTCCATCCGAAGATATTGCGCATCTCCGACCTTTCACCGTGGCCAAGGAAGCATGGCAACATGTTGTCTCCATATACAAAGGAAGCGCAAGCATTCAATGCTCAAACTATGAAGTGGTGCAAGATGAAGCCGATGAGTTTGCAATGAATGAAGATGAAGAACCTCGTGAGCTTTACCAGAGATTAACCACTCTCGCGGTCTCACTCCGAGATCAAGGGAGCAAGGATACGGATGAAAATTGGATCAAGCGCAAGTTTCTCAAGGCCATGATGCCGTACCATAAGGCCATGTCCTCCGTCATCCGTCAAAGGCCGGACTTCCACACCTTGTCCTCAAGTGAAGTGTTGGATGAGTTTGTGGTGATGAGGATCTTGGACAAGACCGCCGACAATGCGGTGTTGCATTCTCAACGAGCAAAGAAGCCCAACCTTGCCTTGAAGGCCAAGGCTAGTGTGGAAGAAGAGGATGAAGAGGAAGAAGAGGAGAGTAACCCCGAAGATACAAAATATTCTCATCATGAGCACATGGCTCTCGCGTCAAGGCAATTTTGGAGCAAGAAGAACTCAAGGCCCAACTTCAACAAGAACAACTCAAGTGGCGCCAAGGGTAAGCAACGTGTGAGGACATGCTATAATTGTGGCAATGTGAGCCACTTTGTTGCAGAGTGCCCTTATGAGAAAAGGCAAGACAATGGTGGCAAGCTCAACCGAAAAGACAAGGCCAAGTCCTTCCCCAACAAGAACAACTTCATCAAGAAGACTCCTCCCAAGGGGTTGGTGGCACAAGAAGAGTACAATGAGGACGATGACGATGATGAAGACGGTGAGACGGTTGCCATGGCCTCCGTTGCCATTGCAACAACTCCACGGGTGTCCCTCTTCGACTCACCCAACGAGAACATCACTGCCAAGTGCCTCATGGCCAAAGCCACCAACAAGGTAACCCCCAACGTCAAAACTACCATCACTACTAATCCCTCTTTGACGGATTGCATTGATAAAAGAAAGGGTTCTAATGAGGAGGAAAATGAATTTGAGTCTTTTATGAGTAAGCTCAAGGGTAAATCCAAGAAGCACTTTGTTGCTCTCTTGGAACAACTTGGTGAAGCCAATGACATTATCAAGGCTCACGAAGAAACCATCTCTAAGATGGAGGGGCATAGTCGTGACTATGCCAATGAGATATCGGATCTCTCTAATGTGCTTGAGGAAGAGCGTGGTCATCGTTTGGCTCTTGAGGAGTCACACAACGATGATCATGCTAAATTAAAGAAAGATCTTGATCATGCTCTTGTTGTATCTCGTGTGCTCAATTCCGAGAAGGCCAAACTTGGGGTTGATCTTGCTAGACTCAAGGAGGAGTTTGATATACTTGACAAGGCTCACAAGGCCTTGAAGGGTACTCATGCTAGCCTTAAAGAGTCTCATGATCAACTCCAAGTGAAGCTAACCAAGGAGAAAGCCACATTTCCCCATATGGTTTTAATGATAATGCAAATGCCACTAACCCGTGTTGTGAGCATGTGCATCTTGTGGAGGAAAATGCTAAGTTGAAGGAGCAACTTGAGAAAGGCCTTGTGTCTTGCATACAAGGTGAGAAGAACCTCAACGACCTTTTGAGAAATCAAAAGGAAGTTGTGGCCAAGGAGGGAATTAGGTTTGCACCCAAGTCCAAGAACAAGAAGAAGAATGACAAGGCCAAACGTCCTCCTCCTCTCAAGCAAACTTTTGTGAAGGAGGGCGAGGGTGCTTCTAAGGAGAAGAAGAACAATGTGAAGGGTGGTGGTGTCAAGAAGGGCAATGCCACTCCTTCCAACAAAGTCGACGACTTTAACCCTTCTTATGTGTTATGTTGTGCTAGTGATGGGCATGTTTATGCCACATTTGTTGGTTCTCCTTATGAGTACACTGAATGGTCTATTTGGGTTCCTGACCCTTGTTACTAACATCAAAGGACCCATTACAAAATGGGTACCTAAAACCAAGCATTGATCTCTTGTAGGTGTTTGCTTCCGGTGGGGATCATGGTTGCTCGATAGTGGAGCCACAAATCATATGACCGGAAGCAAGGACTTGGTGGTGGACGTGCACAAGATTTCATCTATGCCCACCAGTGTCGAGTGGGGTGATGCCTCGTCTTCTAAGGTATTGGTTCTTGGCAAGGTTGTCATTTCTCATGATCTCACGATCGAGAAAGTCATGCTTGTTGAGTCCCTTGCATACAATTTACTTTCCGTTCGTCAACTTGCACTCATGGGCTTTGCCACTTTCTTTGATATTGATACCGTGGCCCTCTTGTGGAGCAAGACTCTTAAAGTAGCCTTTGTTGGGCATGTTGAGAACGGTATTTATGTGATTAAATTTTTGGAGCAACCCACTAAGACCGCGACATGCCTGATGGCTAAAGTTGACGTGGGATGGCTTTGGCATCGCCGTTTAGCCCATGTCAATATGATATCTTTGCAAAGTCTTCTCAAGGGGGACCATGTCTGTGGACTAACAAACGTTAGTTTTGCCAAAGATCGTGCTTGTAGTGCTTGTATCGAAGGAAAGCTACATGAGAAGGCTCACCCTCCCACGACTATCATCTACTCGAAGAGGCCCTTGGAGCTCCTTCACTTGGATCTCTTTGGACCTCCATCCTTTGATAGTCTTGGGGGTAGAAAGTATTGCTTGGTAATTTTGGATGATTATTCAAGATACACTTGGGTATATTTCTACAAGAGGAAGAGTGAGACCCAACAAACCGTCATCGACTTTGCAAATGAAGCTCAACGCCAACACAATGCAAAGATCTTGATGATAAGAAGTGACAACGGCACCGAGTTCAAGAACTACACCTTGGATGAGTTTCTTAGTGATGAGGGGATCAAGCATCAATATTCCGCACCTTACACCCCTCAACAAAATGGTGTAGCGGAGAGGAAGAACCGAACGTTGATGGATGCGGCAAGGACCATGATGGCAGAGTTCATGTCTCCATACAACTTTTGGGCCGAAGCCATCAACACCGCTTGTCTGCATCCAATCGGCTCTATCTCCGCAAAGGCTTGAACAAGACTCTATATGAGATACTCACCAGTAACAAGCCCAACCTCAAGTACTTCCGGGTGTTCGGGTGTAAGTGTTTCATTCTCAAGAAAGGTGTTCGCTTGTCTAAATTTGAGGCTAGAGCTCATGAGGGCATATTTGTTGGTTATGCTGCAAACACTCATGCTTACCGTGTCCTCAATAAGTCCACGGGACTTATTGAGGAGACGTGTAACGTGGAGTTTGATGAGAATAACGGCTCCCAAGTGGAGCAAAGTGGTACTTGTGATGTAGGTGATGAAATTCCTCCCCAAGCCATAATAAGAATGGGTGTTGGTCATATCCTACCCATTGAGGAACCCCTTGTGGACGAAGGAGAAGGACAATGTTCCAGTCAAGTGGAACCATCACCAACCCAAAGACCCACACGCTTCCGAAGAGCAAAGTGAAGGCCCTCAACCAAATGAACAAGATTAAGGGCAAGATCAACCTCAAGATGGTGGTGAACCACCAAGTGATGCCCAAGATCAAGTTCTCACCTCCGAGCAAGTTCAAGATCAAGAGCAAGCTCAAGATCAAGAACAAGCTCAAGACGACGCTCAAGATTATCAAGTTTCCGCTCCTCAACTCACTCCTGAGGAGGAATTGGAGCATCGTGCCGCCAAGATTGCATCCAAGCTCACTACCAAAGATCATCTCATGACGAATGTGCTTGGAAGCTTAATAAAGGGGGTAAGCACTCGTAGACAATTAGCAAACTATTGTGAACATCACGCGTTTGTTTCTTGTGTTGAACCCCAAAAGGTCCATGAGGCGCTCGAAGATCCGGATTGGCTTAATGCCATGCATGAAGAACTCAACAACTTTGAGCACAACAAGGTGTGGAGATTGGTGCCAAGCCATCGGGGAACCATAATGTCATTGGAACTAAGTGGATATTCAAGAACAAGCAAGATGGTCATGGAATTATCGTTCACAACAAGGCTCGTTTGGTAGAAAAGGCTACTCCCAAGTCGAGGGTATCGACTACGGTGAAACCTTTGCTCCCGTTGCTCGCCTTGAATCTATTTGTTTGTTGATTTCTTATGCTTCACATCATAACTTCAAGTTGCAACAAATGGATGTGAAGAGTGATTTTCTTAATGGTCCTATTAACGAGTTGGTGTATGTCAAACAACCCCTGGGGTTCGAGGATCCCTATTTTCCCGATCATGTGTACCAACTCGATAAGGCACTATATGGCCTTAAAAAAGCCCCACGTGCGTGGTATGAGCACCTTACCGAGTTGTTGCAAGATCGTGGGTTTGAAATTGGGAAAATCGACCCCACTCTTTTTACTACGAAGGTCAAAGGGGAGTTGTTTGTATGCCAACTATATGTTGATGATATTATCTTTGGTTCCGCTAACAAAGCTTTCAATGAGAAATTTGCCGCTCTCATGACCTCAAAGTTCAAGATGTCCATGGTGGGAGAGTTGAAGTTCTTTCTCAGGTTCGACCAAGCCAAATACACTCAAGACATGCTCAAGAGATTCAAGCTAAGTGATGTCAAGCCGGCTTCCACTCCAATGCCCATCAAATGCCAACTTGACATAGATCCCAATGGTAAAGTGGTGGATCAAAAGGTATATCGCTCCATGATTGGCTCCTTGCTTTACCTTTGTGCATCTAGACCGGATATCATGTTGAGTGTGGGAATTTGTGCACGGTTTCAAGCCGCACCTAAGGAAAGCCACTTTGTGGCGGTCAAGCGAATCTTTCGATATTTGGCTCATACCCCAAACTTTGGCTTATGGTACCCAAGAGGAGCAAACTTCAACCTTGTGGGCTTCTCAGACTCGGATTGGGCGGGAGACAAAGTGGATAGGAAGTCAACTTCCGGAGGGTGCCAATTTCTTGGTTGCTCTTTGGTGAGTTGGTCTTCTAAGAAGCAAAGTTGTGTGTCTCTCTCGTCCATCGAAGCGGAGTATGCCGGTAGTTGTTCTGCACAACTTCTATGGATGAGGCAAACTTTAAAGGATTATGGTGTCATTTGTGACAAAGTGCCTCTTTGGTGTGACAATGAAAGTGCCATCAAGATTTCCCTCAACCCGGTGCAACACTTCAAGACGAATCATATTGAGATTCGGTATCACTTCATCCGGGATCACATTAGGCGAGGGGAGATCGAGCTCAACTATGTCAACACTCATGATAACCTTGCAGATATCTTCACGAAGCCCTTGGATGAAGCAAGATTTCGCGAGTTAAGGCATGAGCTAAATATCATTGATTCGAGCAATGTGGCTTGAACCTTTGCACACCCCACCATACTCATCGTGTTGTCTTGTTCTAGGTGTAGGCATGGACATAGGGGGAGCATTGTTCTCTCAATGAACTCTTCCTCCCCCCATTATGCATAAATTGATCAAGTCTTTCACATTAGCCATTTTTTATGGTACTTGTGCTTCAAAGATGAGTTTTGGTCATGGGCCCAAGGTTAAAATATTCGCGGTGCCATACCACTTGACTCAAACATAGGTGGCCTTGGCCACCGCCCTCTCTTGAGAGGTGTGTGTTTCTTGTCCCCTCGTGGGTGTTTTTCTTGCTTTGTGTTTGCTCCCTCTTCTCATCGGTTCTTTTTCTTGCTTGAGCTAAGACATTTTTTGTCTAGTCCTTGAGTACTTGGCTGAGTGGTACTACCGCTAGTGGCGCGCGGTACTACCGCTGATGGACACTAAGCAGTACTACCGCCCTACCCAGCGGTACCGCCGCTACGGGGCAGAACTTGTTGGGGAACGCAGTAATTTCAAAAAAATTCCTACGATCACACAAGATCTATCTAGGTGATGCATAGCAACAAGAGGGGAGAGTGTTGTCTACGTACCCTCGTAGACCGAAAGCGGAAGCGTTATGACAACGCGGTTGATGTAGTCGTACGTCTTCACGACCCGACCGATCCTAGCACCGAAGGTATGGCACCTCCGCGATTTGCACATGTTCAGCTCGGTGACGTCCCACGAACTCTAGATCCAGCTGAGGTCGAGGGAGAGTTTCATCAGCACGACATCGTGATGACGGTGATGATGAAGTTACCAACGCAGGGCTTCGTCTAAGCACTACAACGATATGACCGAGGTGGATATCTGTGGAGGGGGGCACTGCACACGGCTAAGACAACTGTCAACTTGTGTGTTCTAGGGTGCCCCCTGCCCTGTATATAAAGGAGCAAGGGGGAGGCCAGCTGGCCCTCCTGGGGCGCGCCCCAAGTAGGATTCTTACTAGGAATCCTATTCCTAGTAGGTTTCCAACAAGGGAAGAGAGGGGGAAGGAAGGAGAGGGAGAGAGGGAGAAGGAAAGGGGGGCGCCGCCCCCCTTCCCTAGTCCAATTCGGACCCAAGGGGGAGGGGGTGGACAGCTTGCCCTAGCCGCCCCTCTCTCTCTCCACTAAGGCCCATGTGGCCCATTAGTTCCCCCGGGGGGTTCCGGTAACCCTCCGGCACTCCGGTTTTATCCGAAACTTCTCCGGAACATTTTCGGTGTCCGAATATAGTCATCCAATATATCAATCTTTATGTCTCGACCATTTTGAGACTCCTCGTCATGTCCGTGATCACATCCGGGACTCTGAACAAACTTCGGTACATCAAAACACATAAACTCATAATACCGATCATCATCGAACGTTAAGCATGCGGACCCTACGGGTTCGAGAACTATGTAGACATGACCGAGACTCACTTCCGGTCCATAACCAATAGCGAAACCTGGATGCTCATATTGGTTCCTACATATTCTACGAAGATCTTTATCGGTCAAACCGCATACCAACATACGTTGTTCCCTTTGTCATCGGTATGTTACTTGCCCGAGATTCGATCGTCGGTATCTCAATACCTAGTTCAATCTCGTTACCGGCAAGTCTCTTTACTCGTTCCATAATGCATCATCCCATAACTAACTCATTAGTCACATTGCTTGCGAGGCTTATAGTGATGTGCATTACCGAGAGGGCCCAGAGATACCTCTCCGAAACACGGAGTGACAAATCCTAATCTCGATCTATGCCAACCCAACAAACACCATCAAAGACACCTGTAGAGCATCTTTATAATCACCCAGTTACGTTGTGACGTTTGATAGCACACTAAGTGTTCCTCCGGTATTCGGGAGTTGCATAATCTCATAGTCATAGGAACATGTATAAGTCATGAAGAAAGCAATAGCAATAAACTAAACGATCATAGTGCTAAGCTAACAGATGTGTCAAGTCAATCACATCATTCTCTAATGATGTGATCCCTTTAATCAAATGACAACTCATGTCTATGGCTAGGAAACTTAACCATCTTTGATTAACGAGCTAGTCAAGTAGAGGCATATTAGTGACACTCTGTTTGTCTATGTATTCGCACATGTACTAAGTTTCCGGTTAATACAATTCAAGCATGAATAATAAACATTTATCATGGTATAAGGAAATATAAATAACAACTTTATTATTGCCTCTAGGGCATATTTCCTTCAGTCTCCCACTTGCACTAGAGTCAATAATCTAGATTACATTGTAATGATTCTAACACCCATGGAGTCTTGGTGCTGATCATGTTTTGCTCGTGAGAGAGGCTTAGTCAACGGGTCTGCAACATTCAGATCCGTATGTATCTTGCAAATCTCTATGTCTCCTTCCGACACTTGATGACGGATGGAATTGAAGCGTCTCTTGATGTGCTTGGTTCTCTTGTGAAATCTGGATTCCTTCACCAAGGCAATTGCTCCAGTATTGTCACAAAAGATTTTCATTGGACCCGATGCACTAGGTATGACACCTAGATCGGATATGAACTCCTTCATCCATACTCCTTCATTTGCTGCTTCCGAAGCAGCTATGTATTCCGCTTCACACGTAGATCCCGCCACGACGCTCTGTTTAGAACTGCACCAACTGACAGCTCCACCGTTCAATATAAACACGTATCCGGTTTGCGACTTAGAGTCATCCGGATCAGTGTCAAAGCTTGCATCGACGTAACCTTTTACGACGAGCTCTTTGTCACCTCCATAAACGAGAAACATGTCCTTAGTCCTTTTCAGGTATTTCAGGATGTTCTTGACCCCTGTCCAGTGATCCACTCCTGGATTACTTTGGTACCTCCCTACTATACTTATAGCAAGGCACACATCAGGTCTGGTACACAGCATTCCATACATGATAGAACCTATGGCTAAAGTATAGGGAATGACTTTCATTTTCTCTCTATCTTCTGCAGTGATCGGGCATTGAGTCTCACTCAACTTCACACCTTGTAACACAGGCAAGAACCCTTTCTTTGACTAGTCCATTTTGAACTTCTTCAAAATCTTATCAAGGTATGTGCTTTGTGAAAGTCCAATTAAGCATCTTGATCTATCTCTATAGATCTTGATGCCCAATATATAAGCAGCTTCACCGAGGTCTTTCATTGAAAAACTTTTATTCAAGTATCCTTTTATGCTATCCAGAAATTCTATATCATTTCCAATCAACAATATGTCATCCACATATAATATTAGAAATGCTATAGAGCTCCCACTCACTTTCTTGTAAATACATGCTTCTCCAAAAGTCTGTATAAAACCATATGCTTTGATCACACTATCAAAACGTTTATTCCAACTCCGAGAGGCTTGCACCAGTCCATAAATGGATCGCTAGAGCTTGCACACTTTGTTAGCATCCTTTGGATCGACAAAACCTTCTGGTTGCATCATATACAACTCTTCTTCCAGAAATCCATTCAGAAATGCAGTTTTGACATCCATTTGCCAAATTTCATAATCATAAAATGCGGCAATTGCTAACATGATTCGGACAGACTTAAGCATTGCTACGGGTGAGAAAGTCTCATTGTAGTCAACTCCTTGAACTTGTCGAAAACCTTTCGCAACAAGTCGAGCTTTGTAGACAGTAACATTACCGTCAGCGTCAGTCTTCTTCTTGAAGATCCATTTATTCTCGATGGCTTGCCGATCATGGGCAAGCCAACCAAAGTCCACACTTTGTTCTCATACATGGATCCCATCTCACATTTCATGGCCTCAAGCCATTTTGCGGAATCTGGGCTCATCATCGCTTCCTCATAGTTCGTAGGTTCGTTATGGTCTAGTAACATGACGTCCAAAACAGGATTACCGTACCACTCTGGTGCGGATCTTACTCTGGTTGACCTACGAGGTTCAGTAGTAACTTGATCTAAAGTTTCATGATCACTATCATTAGCTTCCTCACTAATTGGTGTAGGAATCACTGGAACTGATTTCTGTGATGAAATACTTTCCAATTCGGGAGGAGGTACAATTACCTCATCAAGTTCCACTTTTCTCCCACTCACTTCTTTCGAGAGAAACTCCTTCTCTAGAAAGGATCCATTCTTGGCAACGAATATCTTGCCTTCGGATTTGTGATAGAAGGTGTACCCAACAGTCTCCTTTGGGTATCCTATGAAGACACATTTCTCCGATTTGGGTTCGAGCTTATCAGGTTGAAGCTTTTTCACATAAGCATCGCAGCCCCAAACTTTCAGAAACGACAACTTGGGTTTCTTGCCAAACCACAGTTCATAAGGTGTCGTCTCAACGGATTTAGATGGTGCCCTATTTAACGTGAATGTAGCCGTCTCTAAAGCATAACCCCAAAATGGCAGCGGTAAATTAGTAAGAGACATCATAGATCGCACCATATCTAATAAAGTGCGGTTACGACATTCGGACACACCATTACGCTGTGGTGTTCCAGGTGGTGTGAGTTGCGAAACTATTCCACATTGTTTCAAATGAAGACCAAACTCGTAACTCAAATATTCTCCTCCACAATCAGATCGTAGAAACTTTATTTTCTTGTTACGATGATTTCCACTTCACTCTGAAATTCTTTGAACTTTTCAAATGTTTCAGACTTATGTTTCATCAAATAGATATACCCATATCTGCTCAAATCATCTGTGAAGGTCAGAAATAACAATACCCGCTGCGAGCATCAACACTCATCGGACCGCATACATCAGTATGTATTATTTCCAACAAGTCTGTTGCTCGCTCCATTGTTCCGGAGAACGGAGTCTTAGTCATCTTGCCCATGAGGAATGGTTCGCAAGTATCAAGTGATTCATAATCAAGTGATTCCAAAAGCCCATCAGCATGGAGTTTCTTCATGCGCTTTACACCAATATGACCTAAACGGCAGTGCCACAAATAAGTTGCACTATCATTATTGAACTTATATCTTTCGGCTTCAATACTATGAATATGTGTATCACTACTATCGAGATTCAACAAAAATAGACCACTCATCAAGGGTGCATGACCATAAAAGATATTACTCATATAAATAGAACAACCATTATTCTCTGATTTAAATGAATAGCCGTCTCGCATCAAACAAGATCGAGATATAATGTTCATGCTCAACGCTGGCACCAAATAACAATTATTCAGGTCTAAAACTAATCCCGAAGGTAGATGTAGAGGTAGCGTGCCGACTGCGATCACATCGACTTTGGAACCATTTCCCACCGCATCGTCACCTCGTCCTTAGCCAATCTTTGCTTAATCCGCAGCCCTTGTTTCGAGTTGCAAATATGAGAAACAGAACCAGCATCAAATACCCAGGCACTACTGTGAGCATTATTTAAGTACACATCAATAACATGTATATCAAATATACCTTTCACTTTGCCATCCTTCTTATCCGCCAAATACTTGGGGCAGTTCCGCTTCCAGTGACCAGTCCCTTTGCAGTAGAAGCACTCAGTCTCAGGCTTAGGTCCAGACTTGGGCTTCTTCACTTGAGCAGCAACTTGCTTGCCATTCTTCTTGAAGTTCCCCTTCTTCCCTTTGCCCTTCTTCTTGAAACTGGTGGTCTTGTTGACCATCAACACTTGATGCTCCTTCTTGATTTCTACCTCCGCAGCTTTCAGTATCGCGAAGAGCTCAGGAATTGTCTTATCCATCCCTTGCATATTATAGTTTATCACGAAGCTTTTGTAGCTTGGTGGCAGTGATTGAAGAACTTTGTCAATGACACTATCATCAGGAAGATTAACTCCCAGTTGAGTCAAGTGGTTATGGTACCCAGACATTCTGAGTATATGTTCACTGACAGAACTATTCTCCTCCATCTTGCAGCTATAGAACTTATTGGAGACTTCATATCTCTCAATCCGGGCATTTGCTTGAAATATTAAATTCAACTCCTGGAACATCTCATATGCTCCATGACGTTCAAAACGTTGTTGAAGTCCCGGTTCTAAGACGTAAAGCATGGCACACTGAACTATCGAGTAGTCATCAGCTCTGCTCTTCCAGCGTTCTTAACATCATTAGTAGCATCTGCAGCAGGCCTAGCACCTAGCGGTGCTTCCAGGACGTAATTCTTTTGTGCAGCAATGAGGATAATCCTCAAGTTACGGACCCAGTCCGTGTAGTTGCTACCATCATCTTTCAACTTAGCTTTCTCTAGGAACGCATTAAAATTCAACGGAATAGTAGCACGGGCCATTTATCTACAACATCATAGACATGCAAAATACTATCAGGTACTAATTTCATGGTAAATTAAAGTTCAATTAATCATATTACTTAAGAACTCACACTTAGATAGACATCCCTCTAATCATCTAAGTGATCATGTGATCCAAATCAACTAAACCATGTCCGATCATCACGTGAGATGGAGTAGTTTTCAATGGTGAACATCACTATGTTGATCATATCTACTATATGATTCACGCTCGACCTTTCGGTCTCAGTGTTCCGAGGCCATATCTGCATATGCTAGGCTCGTCAAGTTTAACATGAGTATTCTGCGTGTGCAAAACTGGCTTACCCGTTGTATGTGAACGTAGAGCTTATCACACCCGATCATCACGTGGTGTGATACGTCTCCGTCGTATCTATAATTTTTCATTGTTCCATGCCAATATTATACAACTTTCATATACTTTTGGCAACTTTTTATACTTTTTTTGGGACTAACATATTGATCCAGTGCCCAGTGCCAGTTCGTGTTTGTTGCATGTTTTTTGTTTCGCAGAAAATCTATATCAAACGGAGTCCAAACGGGATAAAAACTGACGGATATTTTTTTGGAATATATGTGAATTTTGGGAAGTGGAATCAACGCGAGACGATGCCCGAGGGGGCCACGAGGCAGGGGCGCGCCCCTGACCCTCGTGGACACCCCGTAAGGCGGTTGTTGCCCTTCTTTCGCCGCAAGAAAGCTAATATCCGGATAAAAATCGTGTTCAAATTTCAATCCAATCGAAGTTACGGATCTCCGGGAATATAAGAAATGGTGAAAGGCCAGAATCAAGGAGCGCAGAAACAGAGAGAGACAGAGAGACAGATCCAATCTAGGAGGGTCTCTCGCCCCTCCCACTCCATGGAGACCATGGACCAAAGGGGAAACCCTTCTCCCATCTAGGGAGAAGGTCATGGAAGAAGAAGAAGGAGGGGGCTCTCTCCCCCTCGCTTCCGGTGGCACCGGAGTGCCGCCGGGGCCATCATCATCACCGCAATCTACACCAACAACTTCACCGCCGTCATCACCAACTCTTCCCCCCTCTATGCAGCGGTGTAACCCGTCTTTTACCCGCTGTAATCTCTACTTAAACATGGTGCTCAACGCTATATATTATTTCCCAATGATGTATGGCTATCCTATGATGTTTGAGTAGATCCGTTTTGTCCTATGGGTTAATTGGTGATCGTGATTGGTTTGAGTTGCATGTTTTATTATTGGTGTTGTCCTATGGTGCTCTCCGTGTCGCGCAAGCGTGAGGGATTCCTGCTGTAGGGTGTTGCAATACGTTCATGATTCGCTTATAGTGGGTTGCTTGAGTGACAGAAGCATAAACCCGAGTAAGGGGGTTGTTGCGTATGGGATAAAGAGGACTTGATGCTTTAATGCTATGGTTGGGTTTTACCTTAATGATCTTTAGTAGTTGCGGATGCTTGCTAGAGTTCCAATCATAAGTGCATATGATCCAAGAAGAGAAATTATGTTAGCTTATGCCTCTCCCTCAAATAAAATTGCAATAATGATTACCGGTCTAGTTATCGATTGCCTAGGGACAAATAACTTTCTCGTGACAAAAAGCTCTCTACTAAAACTAACTTAGTTGTGTCTTCTTCTAAACAGCCCCTAGTTTTTATTTACGCGCTCTTTATTATCTTGCAAACTTATCCAACAACACCTACAAAGTACTTCTAGTTTCATACTTGTTCTAGGTAAAGCGAACGTTAAGCGTGCGTAGAGTTGTTGTGACACCCAAGTTTTTATTTGGATTTTTCAAATGATTTTATTTGACTTGAGGGGAGTGATTTAAATTTTTCTTCAAGAGAACTCTCCCTCTCAAAATATTTTTCTTTATGGCAAAAGTTTTATTTGGACCCACCCAAGATCTGTCTTTGGTCTTGGAGGTTCTTGCTTTTCATTTGGACTCAAGACAAAATGTTTTTCATTTGGGGAAGATAACTTTTGAAAATCTTTTTGGAAATGCACAATGGCTTTTGGAAAACTCCTTTGCCACTTTCAACTTTTCTCTCTTACCTTGGCCTTAGTGCAAATGCTCTCTCCTAACTCCTCCCTCACCTTTGGATCATGAATTGCACCAAATCCAGCAAGTTGAACCTCCCCATGTGATTATTTTCCATTTATATTCTATTCAAATAAATTTCTGCCTTCTCTTCTAGCACTTGGAGATTTGCAAAGGAACTCCATTTTCTGTCTTGATTTTTGCCCCCAAACCTTTTTCTCCTCCTAGTCCTTTGAACCCTCAACCTAGAACCATGAAGATCCACTGGTCTTCAGTTCAAAATTTTCAAACTACATCTGCTGCAAGTTTGGACCAGATTTGCCAAATTTGGTGAAATTCATTTAAAACCTTCTCCAAAAATTCCAAGTAAAATCAGGCAGCCTCTGGGTGCATTGAGTGGTCATCTCACCAAGTTACAGCTCCAGAAAAATTTATCTCATTGCAAAATCCTTCTGTCGAACACCTGCAGTGCACTGTCTATGTCAAGTTCAGAAAGTTCAGAGAACACTGCAGTGGCCTACTGTCGTTTTCTTCAGAGAAGGACGTCGATCTCGCCAGTGCCACCGCGTCGCCTTGCTCCTCGTCCCCGCCCTCTTGTTCCTGCACCGCACGAACGCCTGGCGCCTTGCGGGCGTCGGCGACGAGCAGCAGAAGGTGCGCCGCCCCGTGACCGACGCCGGCGGCGGCTTTGCGGACGCCAGCGGGAGACACGGCGCCGACGACGCCACCCAGCGCCGCCCAAACCACCGGAGCTCGCCGCGTGGCCTTCCACTCCCCCGAACGCGCTGCCGCTCTCGTCGTGAACCGCAGGGCGCGGAGCGCGCTCTCTGCCGCCGTTGAGCCCGTGCGGTCACCTCACCGTGGACCGACGCCATTACGCCAAGACTGACCCCGTTTAGCTGTGAAACGACTCCAGTAACCTCCACTGATGCTGCCTGGCCACTCAAACCTCCTGCCAATCCACTGCTCCGCCGTAATCGCTCGCCGGAGATTCTCCGTTCACGGCCACCCCGTCGATCTGCCTATAAATAGAGGCCCCGAGCTTCAACCCGAGCACCCACCATCCCTGCACTCCCCCTAGAGCAAGCCTAGCCACTGGTAGAGCCCCGAGGAGGTCTCCTTCCTCGACTCCGGCCGCCGCGACCCGCCACGGGATCCAGCCCGATTCGCCCCCGTGTGTGCTCCTCCGCCTCCATTCTCTTGCCAGTAGCTTCACCTTGCATCCCTCGTTCTGACCCGCGCCTCAATTTGTAGCTTGCAGCCCTCCACCGGAGTTCCCCATCCTCACCCGAGCCGCCGTCCGCCGGAGATAGTGTCGCCGTCGACGTGGTGCTCCCCGTTGGACGAGTCCACCACCCACCGACGCGGAAGAAGACGCTGAAGCTCTTGGTACCCTCCGTTTCTGCTAACTCGCCGTGGTTCGACGCCGGCGTCCACCGCAGTCTTCGGGCGCCGGCGAGCTTTTTAAACCTGACAGGTGGACCCCGCCTGTCAGCCTCTATCCTATTCTCCTTCGAACCGTTTTCTGTTGGCGCCTTCGGGCAAATACGTTTTCTCCTTTGCGCTTGCGCATTCCCAACCGAAGCGTTTTCTGTTTTCTTAGTTAAAACCCTGGAACTTTTCTGTTTCATTACAAATAAGTCCCTGGACAGAAACCTTTATAACTTTTTAATAAAAAGGTGTTTTTGAGTGATTCTTTTTCTGACAATCTTCAAATTTTGCCTAGTTTTTTATGGGATTTATTTGAAAAATATTTGGAAAAGTTTCTGTGCAAGTGTTGGTTTTCACGTTAGTACCCGTTTCGTGATTGCCGTAGGTTCCGGAAGAGGTGAAGGAGCCGCGAACTTCGCCGAGCTAGACTCCGACTTCTCCGAACCAGGCAAGCATGTTTTGAACATTTGATATGGCAGGTGTTTTGCATGTTCGCGTGAAAGTTTGTGTGTGGCATATGAGTATTGGTAAATACCTCGTTGCTTGTAAGGCAACAACCCGGTTGTTCCAAAGTCGCGATGATCTCTGATGAGAGATGGCCTAATCATGTGGTGACATGAAGGGCAGCAAGATGGTACTGTTGTAGCATACCAGCCTTGCGTCATCCGACTTTCTCCGACGTTAACGTGGTTGGAGCCACGTTATCGTTCCTTTCCCGCATGTTCCAAAGTTGCGATGATCTCTGATGAGAGATGGCCTAATCATGTGGTGACATGAAGGGCAGCAAGGTGGTACTGTTGTAGCATACCAGCCTTGCGTCATCCGACTTTCTCCGACGTTAACGTGGTTGGAGCCACGTTACCGTTCTTTCCCCTTTCCGTGCTACCACATGTCTCATTCCCAGGATGCGGTTTAGTAAGTTGGTAACCTCTTTCCGTGTACACACCAAACAGAGAGGCCGGGACGATGGTAACTTGGCCCAGGATTAAAGCCAGTCATCCGGTCAGGGGGCATGGGTGTTTCCGGTTGGGACCGAGAGGGGGGGGGGCACCCCCTTAGAGCGCGCGTATAAAAATTTGATCCCATGCTACGCGAGGTTGTAGCCTCCCCGTCTCAAGGTTTTTCTTGAATGTTGCCGAGGGTGATCCCTGGCTTCGGACGGTTGAATTGGGTGTGTAATGGTTAGACGTGTTTCTTCCAAAACACCGTAGACGGAACTAGTCCCCGTGACTACTGGAATCCGTTGGCTGTGGTTAAGTACAAACTCTGCAGAGTCAATTCTCTCCAAATCATCGTATCCATGATCAAGTAGTGTGAACATTATATCCATATCTATCCGTGTGAAAAAAAAACTTGTCCCCGGTGAACAAGCTCAAGTGGTAAATCCAGTTTTATTGTTATTTCTGTGGATGGACTAACCTTATATTTGTCGCATGCTTGTGATAATTTATGTTCCCGAACGATTGTATTATTGAGCTGTGATATAAGCCCTTTATGTGATGTCGCTCAGACGTCCGACTGGGGCATGCACTGTCTTTATTTTCTGTTATAAGCCCTTTATGTGGTGTCGCCCCGACGCCCGACTGTGGCATTATCATTCCGCATTTTCCGCTCGAGGAGTCTTTCAGACACTCGTTTGGCACCAGTATTATTATTCCGCATTTTCCGCTCGAGGAGTCTTTCAGACACTCGTTTGGCACCAGTATTGTTATTCCGCATTTTCCGCTCGAGGAGTCTTTCAGACACTCGTTTGGCACCAGTATTACTATTCTGCAGTTTCCGCTCGAGGCGTCATTCAGACCCTCGCTTGGCACCCAGTATTTATTATCTCTATGTCTGATCGCACTGGTTAACTTGTTCATGTGCTTCATGTTTACATTTGTTAAACCTTATGTCTGAACTGTCTTGCGAGTACTTTCATAGTACTCACCTGGCTTGTTGATTTGGCCAGATGTTGACGAAGGCGATCTCTTGGATGAAGAGTTTGATAGCACGTCCGATGCCTAGAGGAGTCCCAGTCAGTCCTGCGCGATCCCGGATATTGGTCACTTGTTTTGTATACGCTTCCGCCACCCGCAATAAGTCTTTTCAAGCCTCACTCCGACGCTCGAAGAGTTGTAGTCTTCTGGAATCATATCACTCGCTTCGCGGTGATATTTCCACCACCGTTATTATCGTGAGTTAGTAGTTTGCCACCCTATCCGCCGCCTTGTTTTAGCGGCGTACATGTAATAAATTGTTGGGCAGTCTCTGCTCAACCTTGTATTATATTTAGTACTCCTGGTATTTTTTTCTGTGACCAAGATATTGTCTACCAGTGAGAAGGAATTCTTCCTCGCTGGTCCGTAAAAGGGATTGGTCTCTCAATAATTATTTTATTGAAAAACCGGTCGTGACAAGCTTGGTATCAGAGCCAGGCTGACTGTAGGAAGCCACTAGGTGCGATCGCTAATCGGTTATTAGCGTCTTTTGGCTTTTTCAGCATTTTGCAATTGTAGCTATTTTCTGTTGGTCATCATAAACTTATGACATGACTACTCAGAATTTTTGCCTACTTTTGTAGATGGCTGGCAGCAGCTGTGAGAACCGAGTATTCACCAACGTGCCCGAGGGGTTTGTCAAGCTCCTCGTCTCCATCACCAAGCTCGCGATCGGGCCAGCAGCTCGCCCGGAGTTCACACTCTACCAGCACAAGCTCAGTGACGACATGTCTATGCACCAAGCTGTGGTGCAGTTCAAGGGAGGACGTTCTGCTGCTCGCCACTTCCGTTTTGTGGGAAGGGCCATGCCTACGGAGAGGCATGCCATGCAGATGGCTGCCCGTGAGGCGATAGCTCGCCTTCGGGACATCCTTCCTACGATGAAGACTCGTCGCTACCGCTACCTCCCATGCCATGTGCCTTACACCAGCCACTATGCGTTCGCCTGCCATCGGGGAGAAAGAGATGAAGCCATCGAGATGGTTGTGGAGTATCTCAAGGCTCTGGAGGAGTCTTTCGACAACCTCGTAGATGATCTTGTGGCTGCCCGCATGGACTTAGTCCGGGGCGGTCCTGCCAGCAGGAAGGAGCTTCTCCACACGGCGCCGCCCCTGACATTCGTCTCATCTTCAGCCTCGTATGCACCGGCCGTTTTGGCCACTGCTCGCCGTCTGCCTACCACTGAGGAGTTCGACCGAGTCATCGCTCCTACTCCAGTCAGAGCCGCACCGCCTGCCGCACGCGCTCTACCACCAGTCGCCCCTGCACCATCACCGCAGCGCAGCGTTACGCGCCAGGAGCCAGCTAGAGAGGAGGTGGAGGTTGACTCTCCTGGACCGCTGAGCCTTGCCATCGGCAAGGGGAAGGAGATCTTCACCATCTCCGACTGAGAGCACCGAGTAGCCGCGTGTTATGTCTGCCTGTATGATGTGCTGTTTTATCTGTACGCTAGTTTGTATTGTTGTGTTTGCTGCCTTCCGGAGTAGTACGCTAGTTTTAAATAACATGTCAGGATGTGTACGCGCATCCTGAGTGCTGTATCATGTGTTTGCCTTTCGCATGTAAGTTTTATGTTAAGCACTTCTTCTCCATGAAAAATCATTTGTGTTTCTTTGAAAGACTTGAAGCCTTTGATTATTGCCTTTGCGAGATTTTTCTTGTGCTACACAGTTTTTCTCATGGGTTTTACAAATAATACCCCAGACTGGAAAAATGTCTCGCCCATGGACTCGCTCCATCCCCAATCAGCCAGAACAGGTTTACGGGACACAGACCAGCAACAATTTCACTCAAGGTCAGTCCAGCCAACAAGACAGCGAAGCAGCACTGTCTCAAGTATGCCGTCTCTTCGAGCAAAGTCAGCAACAGCACCAAGAGATGATGAATCATGTCATCAACATGGGAAACCACCGTGAACACTATCAACCACATTCCAAGTTATCCGAGTTACAGAAGACTCGCCCCTCAACTTTTGCTCACACCGATAGGCCGCTGGAAGCCGATGATTGGCTTCGTGAGATTGAAAGGAAACTGATTATTGCTCAGTGCTCAGATCATGAGAAGGTGCTTTATGCACCACACTATCTTACTGGAGCAGCCGCAGCATGGTGGGAAAACTTCCTACACATGCATCCCAGGGAACACAACATCACCTGGGAAGAGTTCAAGGAAGGCTTCCGTGGGGCACACATCCCTAGAAGCATCCTAAAGATCAAGAAGAGAGAGTTCGATGACCTGAAGCAGAGAGGCATGTCCGTCACAGAATACAACGGTCAGTTCACCCAGCTGTCTCGTTATGCCTACGACGAGCACATGACAGAAAGCAAGAAGATGGAAAAATTCCTGGACGGCCTGGCACCAGCACTGAGATGCCAACTGATTGTGCACACCTTCCCGGATTTTAAGACGCTGGTGGACAAGGCCATCACCTTGGAGAATGAGCGCCATAGTCTGGAAGATATCCGTAAGCGGAAGAGGGACAAGACGACTCTTGCCCGCAGCAACCGAGGCAAGACTGAGGTCCTAAGGACAGACGCAAGGAGATCCACGACTACTGAGCCAAGGCCCGTCGGACAGTTTCATGCCAGGGACAAGGAGTTCACATACCGTCCAGGGGTCACCTGCTATGCTTGTGGTCAGCAAGGGCATTATGCTAAACAGTGCCCGAAGCCAAGAGACTCGGCACCCAAGCCGAACAATGGTGGAAACAATCCAGCCCCCAAGCGCAACAACTTCAACCCCAGCAACAACCACAGGAAGGGTCACCTGAACCATGTGACCAGGGAAGAAGCGTAGAATGCCCCAGACATCGTGCTCGGTACGTTCCCTGTCGACACAGTGCCTGCCACGGTTTTGTTTGATTCTGGAGCTTCCCATTCGTTCGTTTCGAAGAGTTTTTTTTCGCAACATGGTTTTCCGATACTTCCCTTGGAAAAATCTATGATCATCAAGTCCCCCGGAAATAAGCAAATCGCTCAAGCTTACTGCCAAGGAGTGGTCATTGAGTTCGAAGGACTACAATTCCACGTGAATCTCATCGTGTTGGAAAGTAAAGGACTGGATGTCATTTTAGGGATGGACTGGTTGACCACCAACAAAGGATTCATCGACTGTTTCAATTGGACAGTGATTCTCACTCACCATCACGGCAAGACTATAAGAGTTTCCGCTCAAGAAAGGCCACGATCACAGCAACCAAAACTGAACAAAATGGACATTGCAGAACTGAGAAAAGTTCCAGTGGTATGCGAGTTTCCTGATGTGTTTCCGGAAGAACTGCCAGGCATGCCACCAGACCGAGAGATAGAATTCAGCATTGAACTAGCACCTGGCACCGCTCCATACTCGATCCATCCTGGAGGAACCAAAATGTACAAGGACATTCAGGAAAGATTTTGGTGGCACGATATGAAAAGAGATATAGCCACATTCATTACTTGTTGCGATTCATGTCAGCGCATCAAGGCCGAGCATCAAAAGCCAGCAGGGCTACTCCAGCCAAATAGGATACCGGAGTGGAAGTGGGATGAAATAGGAATGGATTTCATCGTCGGATTACCCCGATCACAACGAGGGAATGACGCCATATGGGTTATCACAGATCGACTAACCAAGGTTGCTCATTTCATTCCCGTGAAGACTACCTACTCCACACAAAGACTGGCAAAGCTTTATCTCTCTCGTATAGTTTGCTTGCATGGAGTCCCAAAGACTATAATATCAGACCGAGGCACCCAATTTGTCTCCAAATTTTGGGATCACCTACAACAAGCTCTGGGCACGCAACTAGCTTTCAGTACAGCATACCACCCTCAGACTGATGGACAGACGGAAAGTGTGAACCAGATCCTAGAGGATATGGTAAGGGCCTGTGTGCTCACCTATGGATCCAGTTGGGAAGAGAGTTTGCCGTATGCCGAATTTGCTTACAACAACAGTTACCAAGCCAGCTTGCAAATGGCACCCTTTGAAGCATTGTACGGACGGAGGTGTCGTACCCCACTGAATTGGTCAGAAACAGGTGACAGCCGTATCTTCGGCCCAGACATGCTTAAAGAGGCCGAGGAGAAAGTTAAGCAGATCAGGGACAGACTCAAGACAGCACAAAGCCGCCAAAAGAGCTACTATGATCAGAAGCACCGTGAGGTCAGCTTTGAACCCGGTGATTCCGTATACCTCCGAGTATCGCCTATGAGGGGTCTACAACGGTTCAAAATTAAGGGGAAGCTAGCCCCAAGATTCATTGGACCATTTTGTGTAAAGGCACGAAGAGGCACGGTAGCCTACCAACTAGACCTCCCCAAGGAGCTGTCAGACGTCCATGACGTGTTCCACGTCTCACAGTTAAGAAAATGTGTGAGCAACCCAGAAAAACACATACCTCATGAGGACATTGATATGCAACCAGATCTCACCTACAGAGAAAGGCCAGTAAAGATTTTAGAAGAGTCTGAACGGAGGACCCGTCAGAAAACGACAAAGTTTTTCAGGGTTCAGTGGAGCAACCACACTGAGGATGAAGCCACATGGGAAAGGGAAGATTTCCTCCGGGCAGAGTATCCATATCTATTTGAGGATCAGCAGAAATCTCGAGGACGAGATTTTTTCTAAGGGGGTAGGTGTTGTGACACCCAAGTTTTTATTTGGATTTTTCAAATGATTTTATTTGACTTGAGGGGAGTGATTTAAATTTTTCTTCAAGAGAACTCTCCCTCTCAAAATATTTTTCTTTATGGCAAAAGTTTTATTTGGACCCACCCAAGATCTGTCTTTGGTCTTGGAGGTTCTTGCTTTTCATTTGGACTCAAGACAAAATGTTTTTCATTTGGGGAAGATAACTTTTGAAAATCTTTTTGGAAATGCACAATGGCTTTTGGAAAACTCCTTTGCCACTTTCAAATTTTCTCTCTTACCTTGGCCTTAGTGCAAATGCTCTCTCCTAACTCCTCCCTCACCTTTGGATCATGAATTGCACCAAATCCAGCAAGTTGAACCTCCCCATGTGATTATTTTCCATTTATATTCTATTCAAATAAATTTCTGCCTTCTCTTCTAGCACTTGGAGATTTGCAAAGGAACTCCATTTTCTGTCTTGATTTTTGCCCCCAAACCTTTTTCTCCTCCTAGTCCTTTGAACCCTCAACCTAGAACCATGAAGATCCACTGGTCTTCAGTTCAAAATTTTCAAACTACATCTGCTGCAAGTTTGGACCAGATTTGCCAAATTTGGTGAAATTCATTTAAAACCTTCTCCAAAAATTCCAAGTAAAATCAGGCAGCCTCTGGGTGCATTGAGTGGTCATCTCACCAAGTTACAGCTCCAGAAAAATTTATCTCATTGCAAAATCCTTCTGTCGAACACCTGCAGTGCACTGTCTATGTCAAGTTCAGAAAGTTCAGAGAACACTGCAGTGGCCTACTGTCGTTTTCTTCAGAGAAGGACGTCGATCTCGCCAGTGCCACCGCGTCGCCTTGCTCCTCGTCCCCGCCCTCTTGTTCCTGCACCGCACGAACGCCTGGCGCCTTGCGGGCGTCGGCGACGAGCAGCAGAAGGTGCGCCGCCCCGTGACCGACGCCGGCGGCGGCTTTGCGGACGCCAGCGGGAGACACGGCGCCGACGACGCCACCCAGCGCCGCCCAAACCACCGGAGCTCGCCGCGTGGCCTTCCACTCCCCCGAACGCGCTGCCGCTCTCGTCGTGAACCGCAGGGCGCGGAGCGCGCTCTCTGCCGCCGTTGAGCCCGTGCGGTCACCTCACCGTGGACCGACGCCATTACGCCAAGACTGACCCCGTTTAGCTGTGAAACGACTCCAGTAACCTCCACTGATGCTGCCTGGCCACTCAAACCTCCTGCCAATCCACTGCTCCGCCGTAATCGCTCGCCGGAGATTCTCCGTTCACGGCCACCCCGTCGATCTGCCTATAAATAGAGGCCCCGAGCTTCAACCCGAGCACCCACCATCCCTGCACTCCCCCTAGAGCAAGCCTAGCCACTGGTAGAGCCCCGAGGAGGTCTCCTTCCTCGACTCCGGCCGCCGCGACCCGCCACGGGATCCAGCCCGATTCGCCCCCGTGTGTGCTCCTCCGCCTCCATTCTCTTGCCAGTAGCTTCACCTTGCATCCCTCGTTCTGACCCGCGCCTCAATTTGTAGCTTGCAGCCCTCCACCGGAGTTCCCCATCCTCACCCGAGCCGCCGTCCGCCGGAGATAGTGTCGCCGTCGACGTGGTGCTCCCCGTTGGACGAGTCCACCACCCACCGACGCGGAAGAAGACGCAAGCTCTTGGTACCCTCCGTTTCTGCTAACTCGCCGTGGTTCGACGCCGGCGTCCACCGCAGTCTTCGGGCGCCGGCGAGCTTTTTAAACCTGACAGGTGGACCCCGCCTGTCAGCCTCTATCCTATTCTCCTTCGAACCGTTTTCTGTTGGCGCCTTCGGGCAAATACGTTTTCTCCTTTGCGCTTGCGCATTCCCAACCGAAGCGTTTTCTGTTTTCTTAGTTAAAACCCTGGAACTTTTCTGTTTCATTACAAATAAGTCCCTGGACAGAAACCTTTATAACTTTTTAATAAAAAGGTGTTTTTGAGTGATTCTTTTTCTGACAATCTTCAAATTTTGCCTAGTTTTTTATGGGATTTATTTGAAAAATATTTGGAAAAGTTTCTGTGCAAGTGTTGGTTTTCACGTTAGTACCCGTTTCGTGATTGCCGTAGGTTCCGGAAGAGGTGAAGGAGCCGCGAACTTCGCCGAGCTAGACTCCGACTTCTCCGAACCAGGCAAGCATGTTTTGAACATTTGATATGACAGGTGTTTTGCATGTTCGCGTGAAAGTTTGTGCGTGGCATATGAGTATTGGTAAATACCTCGTTGCTTGTAAGGCAACAACCCGGTTGTTCCAAAGTCGCGATGATCTCTGATGAGAGATGGCCTAATCATGTGGTGACATGAAGGGCAGCAAGATGGTACTGTTGTAGCATACCAGCCTTGCATCATCCGACTTTCTCCGACGTTAACGTGGTTGGAGCCACGTTATCGTTCCTTTCCCGCATGTTCCAAAGTTGCGATGATCTCTGATGAGAGATGGCCTAATCATGTGGTGACATGAAGGGCAGCAAGGTGGTACTGTTGTAGCATACCAGCCTTGCGTCATCCGACTTTCTCCGACATTAACGTGGTTGGAGCCACGTTACCGTTCTTTCCCCTTTCCGTGCTACCACATGTCTCATTCCCAGGATGCGGTTTAGTAAGTTGGTAACCTCTTTCCTTGTACACACCAAACAGAGAGGCCGGGACGATGGTACCTTGGCCCAGGATTAAAGCCAGTCATCCGGTCAGGGGGCATGGGTGTTTCCGGTTGGGACCGAGAGGGGGGGGGGCACCCCCTTAGAGCGCGCGTATAAAAATTTGATCCCATGCTACGCGAGGTTGTAGCCTCCCCGTCTCAAGGTTTTTCTTGAATGTTGCCGAGGGTGATCCCTGGCTTCGGACGGTTGAATTGGGTGTGTACTGGTTAGACGTGTTTCTTCCAAAACACCGTAGACGGAACTAGTCCCCGTGACTACTGGAATCCGTTGGCTGTGGTTAAGTACAAACTCTGCAGAGTCAATTCTCTCCAAATCATCGTATCCATGATCAAGTAGTGTGAACATTATATCCATATCTATCCGTGTGAAAAAAAAACTTGTCCCCGGTGAACAAGCTCAAGTGGTAAATCCAGTTTTATTGTTATTTCTGTGGATGGACTAACCTTATATTTGTCGCATGCTTGTGATAATTTATGTTCCCGAACGATTGTATTATTGAGCTGTGATATAAGCCCTTTATGTGATGTCGCTCAGACGTCCGACTGGGGCATGCACTGTCTTTATTTTCTGTTATAAGCCCTTTATGTGGTGTCGCCCCGACGCCCGACTGTGGCATTATCATTCCGCATTTTCCGCTCGAGGAGTCTTTCAGACACTCGTTTGGCACCAGTATTATTATTCCGCATTTTCCGCTCGAGGAGTCTTTCAGACACTCGTTTGGCACCAGTATTATTATTCCGCATTTTCCGCTCGAGGAGTCTTTCAGACACTCGTTTGGCACCAGTATTACTATTCTGCAGTTTCCGCTCGAGGCGTCATTCAGACCCTCGCTTGGCACCCAGTATTTATTATCTCTATGTCTGATCGCACTGGTTAACTTGTTCATGTGCTTCATGTTTACATTTGTTATACCTTATGTCCGAACTGTCTTGCGAGTACTTTCATAGTACTCACCTGGCTTGTTGATTTGGCCAGATGTTGACGAAGGCGATCTCTTGGATGAAGAGTTTGATAGCGCGTCCGATGCCTAGAGGAGTCCCAGTCAGTCCTGCGCGATCCCGGATATTGGTCACTTGTTTTGTATACGCTTCCGCCACCCGCAATAAGTCTTTTCGAGCCTCACTCCGACGCTCGAAGAGTTGTAGTCTTCTGGAATCATATCACTCGCTTCGCGGTGATATTTCCACCACCGTTATTATCGTGAGTTAGTAGTTTGCCACCCTATCCGCCGCCTTGTTTTAGCGGCGTACATGTAATAAATTGTTGGGCAGTCTCTGCTCAACCTTGTATTATATTTAGTACTCCTGGTATTTTTTCTGTGACCAAGATATTGTCTACCAGTGAGAAGGAATTCTTCCTCGCTGGTCCGTAAAAGGGATTGGTCTCTCAATAATTATTTTATTGAAAAACCGGTCATGACAAGCTTGGTATCAGAGCCAGGCTGACTGTAGGAAGCCACTAGGTGCGATCGCTAATCGGTTATTAGCGTCTTTTGTGCTTTTTCAGCATTTTGCAATTGTAGCTATTTTCTGTTGGTCATCATAAACTTATGACATGACTACTCAGAATTTTTGCCTACTTTTGTAGATGGCTGGCAGCAGCTGTGAGAACCGAGTATTCACCAACGTGCCCGAGGGGTTTGTCAAGCTCCTCGTCTCCATCACCAAGCTCGCGATCGGGCCAGCAGCTCGCCCGGAGTTCACACTCTACCAGCACAAGCTCAGTGACGACGTGTCTATGCACCAAGCTGTGGTGCAGTTCAAGGGAGGACGTTCTGCTGCTCGCCACTTCTGTTTTGTGGGAAGGGCCATGCCTACGGAGAGGCATGCCATGCAGATGGCTGCCCGTGAGGCGATAGCTCGCCTTCGGGACATCCTTCCTACGATGAAGACTCGTCGCTACCGCTACCTCCCATGCCATGTGCCTTACACCAGCCACTATGCGTTCGCCTGTCATCGGGGAGAAAGAGATGAAGCCATCGATATGGTTGTGGAGTATCTCAAGGCTCTGGAGGAGTCTTTCGACAACCTCGTAGATGATCTTGTGGCTGCCCGCATGGACTTAGTCCGGGGCGGTCCTGCCAGCAGGAAGGAGCTTCTCCACACGGCGCCGCCCCTGACATTCGTCTCGTCTTCAGCCTCGTATGCACCGGCCGTTTTGGCCACTGCTCGCCGTCTGCCTACCACTGAGGAGTTCGACCGAGTCATCGCTCCTACTCCAGTCAGAGCCGCACCGCCTGCCGCACGCGCTCTACCACCAGTCGCCCCCGCACCATCACCGCAGCGCAGCGTTACGCGCCAGGAGCCAGCTAGAGAGGAGGTGGAGGTTGACTCTCCTGGACCGCTGAGCCTTGCCATCGGCAAGGGGAAGGAGATCTTCACCATCTCCGACTGAGAGCACCGAGTAGCCGCGTGTTATGTCTGCCTGTATGATGTGTTGTTTTATCTGTACGCTAGTTTGTATTGTTGTGTTTGCTGCCTTCCGGAGTAGTACGCTAGTTTTAAATAACATGTCAGGATGTGTACGCGCATCCTGAGTGCTGTATCATGTGTTTGCCTTTCGCATGTAAGTTTTATGTTAAGCACTTCTTCTCCATGAAAAATCATTTGTGTTTCTTTGAAAGCCTTGAAGCCTTTGATTATTGCCTTTGCGAGATTTTTCTTGTGCTACACAGTTTTTCTCATGGGTTTTACAAATAATACCCCAGACTGGAAAAATGTCTCGCCCATGGACTCGCTCCATGCCCAATCAGCCAGAAGAGGTTTACGGGACACAGACCAGCAACAATTTCACTCAAGGTCAGTCCAGCCAACAAGACAGCGAAGCAGCACTGTCTCAAGTATGCCGTCTCTTCGAGCAAAGTCAGCAACAACACCAAGAGATGATGAATCATGTCATCAACATGGGAAACCACCGTGAACACTATCAACCACATTCCAAGTTATCCGAGTTACAGAAGACTCGCCCCTCAACTTTTGCTCACACCGATAGGCCGCTGGAAGCCGATGATTGGCTTCGTGAGATTGAAAGGAAACTGATTATTGCTTAGTGCTCAGATCATGAGAAGGTGCTTTATGCACCACACTATCTTACTGGAGCAGCCGCAGCATGGTGGGAAAACTTCCTACACATGCATCCCAGGGAACACAACATCACCTGGGAAGAGTTCAAGGAAGGCTTCCGTGGGGCACACATCCCCAGAAGCATCCAAAAGATCAAGAAGAGAGAGTTCGATGACCTGAAGCAGAGAGGCATGTCCGTCACAGAATACAACGGTCAGTTCACCCAGCTGTCTCGTTATGCCTACGACGAGCACATGACAGAAAGCAAGAAGATGGAAAAATTCCTGGACGGCCTGGCACCAGCACTGAGATGCCAACTGATTGTGCACACCTTCCCGGATTTTAAGACGCTGGTGGACAAGGCCATCACCTTGGAGAATGAGCGCCGTAGTCTGGAAGATATCCGTAAGCGGACGAGGGACAAGACGACTCTTGCCCGCAGCAACCGAGGCAAGACTGAGGTCCCAAGGACAGACGCAAGGAGATCCACGACTACTGAGCCAAGGCCCGTCGGACAGTTTCATGCCAGGGACAAGGAGTTCACATACCGTCCAGGGGTCACCTGCTATGCTTGTGGTCAGCAAGGGCATTATGCTAAACAGTGCCCGAAGCCAAGAGACTCGGCACCCAAGCCGAACAATGGTGGAAACAATCCAGCCCCCAAGCGCAACAACTTCAACCCCAGCAACAACCACAGGAAGGGTCACCTGAACCATGTGACCAGGGAAGAAGCGTAGAATGCCCCAGACATCGTGCTCGGTACGTTCCCTGTTGACACAGTACCTGCCACGGTTTTGTTTGATTCTGGAGCTTCCCATTCGTTCGTTTCGAAGAGTTTTGTTTCGCAACATGGTTTTCCGATACTTCCCTTGGAGAAATCTATGATCATCAAGTCCCCCGGAAATAAGCAAATCGCTCAAGGTTACTGCCAAGGAGTGGTCATTGAGTTCGAAGGACTACAATTCCACGCGAATCTCATCGTGTTGGAAAGTAAAGGACTGGATGTCATTTTAGGGATGGACTGGTTGACCACCAACAAAGGATTCATTGACTGTTTCAATCGGACAGTGATTCTCACTCACCATCACGGCAAGACTATAAGAGTTTCCGCTCAAGAAAGGCCACGATCACAGCAACCAAAACTGAACAAAATGGACATTGCAGAACTGAGAAAAGTTCCAGTGGTATGCGAGTTTCCTGATGTGTTTCCGGAAGAACTGCCAGGCATGCCACCAGACCGAGAGATAGAATTCAGCATTGAACTAGCACCTGGCACCGCTCCATACTCGATCCATCCTGGAGGAACCAAAATGTACAAGGACATTCAGGAAAGATTTTGGTGGCACGATATGAAAAGAGATATAGCCACATTCATTGCTTGTTGCGATTCATGTCAGCACATCAAGGCCGAGCATCAAAAGCCAGCAGGGCTAATCCAGCCAAACAGGATACCTGAGTGGAAGTGGGATGAAATAGGAATGGATTTCATCGTCGGATTACCCCGATCACAACGAGGGAATGATGCCATATGGGTTATCACAGACCGACTAACCAAGGTTGCTCATTTCATTCCCGTGAAGACTACCTACTCCACACAAAGACTGGCAAAGCTTTATCTCTCTCGTATAGTTTGCTTGCATGGAGTCCCAAAGACTATAATATCAGACCGAGGCACCCAATTTGTCTCCAAATTTTGGGATCACCTACAACAAGCTCTGGGCACGCAACTAGCTTTCAGTACAGCATACCACCCTCAGACTGATGGACAGACGGAACATGTGAACCAGATCCTAGAGGATATGCTAAGGGCCTGTGTGCTCACCTATGGATCCAGTTGGGAAGAGAGTTTGACGTATGCCGAATTTGCTTACAACAACAGTTACCAAGCCAGCTTGCAAATGGCACCCTTTGAAGCATTGTACGGACGGAGGTGTCGTACCCCACTGAATTGGTCAGAAATAGGTGACAGCCATATCTTCGGCCCAGACATGCTTAAAGAGGCCGAGGAGAAAGTTAAGCAGATCAGGGACAGACTCAAGACAGCACAAAGCCGCCAAAAGAGCTACTATGATCAGAAGCACCGTGAGGTCAGCTTTGAACCCGGTGATTCCGTATACCTCCGAGTATCGCCTATGAGGGGTCTACAACGGTTCAAAATTAAGGGGAAGCTAGCCCCAAGATTCATTGGACCATTTTGTGTAAAGGCACGAAGAGGCACGGTAGCCTACCAACTAGACCTCCCCAAGGAGCTGTCAGACGTCCATGACGTGTTCCACGTCTCACAGTTAAGAAAATGTGTGAGCAACCCAGAAAAACACATACCTCATGAGGACGTTGATATGCAACCAGATCTCACCTACAGAGAAAGGCCAGTAAAGATTTTAGAAGAGTCTGAACGGAGGACCCGTCAGAAAACGACAAAGTTTTTCAGGGTTCAGTGGAGCAACCACACTGAGGATGAAGCCACATGGGAAAGGGAAGATTTCCTCCGGGCAGAGTATCCATATCTATTTGAGGATCAGCAGAAATCTCGAGGACGAGATTTTTTCTAAGGGGGTAGGTGTTGTGACACCCAAGTTTTTATTTGGATTTTTCAAATGATTTTATTTGACTTGAGGGGAGTGATTTAAATTTTTCTTCAAGAGAACTCTCCCTCTCAAAATATTTTTCTTTATGGCAAAAGTTTTATTTGGACCCACCCAAGATCTGTCTTTGGTCTTGGAGGTTCTTGCTTTTCATTTGGACTCAAGACAAAATGTTTTTCATTTGGGGAAGATAACTTTTGAAAATCTTTTTGGAAATGCACAATGGCTTTTGGAAAACTCCTTTGCCACTTTCAACTTTTCTCTCTTACCTTGGCCTTAGTGCAAATGCTCTCTCCTAACTCCTCCCTCACCTTTGGATCATGAATTGCACCAAATCCAGCAAGTTGAACCTCCCCATGTGATTATTTTCCATTTATATTCTATTCAAATAAATTTCTGCCTTCTCTTCTAGCACTTGGAGATTTGCAAAGGAACTCCATTTTCTGTCTTGATTTTTGCCCCCAAACCTTTTTCTCCTCCTAGTCCTTTGAACCCTCAACCTAGAACCATGAAGATCCACTGGTCTTCAGTTCAAAATTTTCAAACTACATCTGCTGCAAGTTTGGACCAGATTTGCCAAATTTGGTGAAATTCATTTAAAACCTTCTCCAAAAATTCCAAGTAAAATCAGGCAGCCTCTGGGTGCATTGAGTGGTCATCTCACCAAGTTACAGCTCCAGAAAAATTTATCTCATTGCAAAATCCTTCTGTCGAACACCTGCAGTGCACTGTCTATGTCAAGTTCAGAAAGTTCAGAGAACACTGCAGTGGCCTACTGTCGTTTTCTTCAGAGAAGGACGTCGATCTCGCCAGTGCCACCGCGTCGCCTTGCTCCTCGTCCCCGCCCTCTTGTTCCTGCACCGCACGAACGCCTGGCGCCTTGCGGGCGTCGGCGACGAGCAGCAGAAGGTGCGCCGCCCCGTGACCGACGCCGGCGGCGGCTTTGCGGACGCCAGCGGGAGACACGGCGCCGACGACGCCACCCAGCGCCGCCCAAACCACCGGAGCTCGCCGCGTGGCCTTCCACTCCCCCGAACGCGCTGCCGCTCTCGTCGTGAACCGCAGGGCGCGGAGCGCGCTCTCTGCCGCCGTTGAGCCCGTGCGGTCACCTCACCGTGGACCGACGCCATTACGCCAAGACTGACCCCGTTTAGCTGTGAAACGACTCCAGTAACCTCCACTGATGCTGCCTGGCCACTCAAACCTCCTGCCAATCCACTGCTCCGCCGTAATCGCTCGCCGGAGATTCTCCGTTCACGGCCACCCCGTCGATCTGCCTATAAATAGAGGCCCCGAGCTTCAACCCGAGCACCCACCATCCCTGCACTCCCCCTAGAGCAAGCCTAGCCACTGGTAGAGCCCCGAGGAGGTCTCCTTCCTCGACTCCGGCCGCCGCGACCCGCCACGGGATCCAGCCCGATTCGCCCCCGTGTGTGCTCCTCCGCCTCCATTCTCTTGCCAGTAGCTTCACCTTGCATCCCTCGTTCTGACCCGCGCCTCAATTTGTAGCTTGCAGCCCTCCACCGGAGTTCCCCATCCTCACCCGAGCCGCCGTCCGCCGGAGATAGTGTCGCCGTCGACGTGGTGCTCCCCGTTGGACGAGTCCACCACCCACCGACGCGGAAGAAGACGCAAGCTCTTGGTACCCTCCGTTTCTGCTAACTCGCCGTGGTTCGACGCCGGCGTCCACCGCAGTCTTCGGGCGCCGGCGAGCTTTTTAAACCTGACAGGTGGACCCCGCCTGTCAGCCTCTATCCTATTCTCCTTCGAACCGTTTTCTGTTGGCGCCTTCGGGCAAATACGTTTTCTCCTTTGCGCTTGCGCATTCCCAACCGAAGCGTTTTCTGTTTTCTTAGTTAAAACCCTGGAACTTTTCTGTTTCATTACAAATAAGTCCCTGGACAGAAACCTTTATAACTTTTTAATAAAAAGGTGTTTTTGAGTGATTCTTTTTCTGACAATCTTCAAATTTTGCCTAGTTTTTTATGGGATTTATTTGAAAAATATTTGGAAAAGTTTCTGTGCAAGTGTTGGTTTTCACGTTAGTACCCGTTTCGTGATTGCCGTAGGTTCCGGAAGAGGTGAAGGAGCCGCGAACTTCGCCGAGCTAGACTCCGACTTCTCCGAACCAGGCAAGCATGTTTTGAACATTTGATATGACAGGTGTTTTGCATGTTCGCGTGAAAGTTTGTGCGTGGCATATGAGTATTGGTAAATACCTCGTTGCTTGTAAGGCAACAACCCGGTTGTTCCAAAGTCGCGATGATCTCTGATGAGAGATGGCCTAATCATGTGGTGACATGAAGGGCAGCAAGATGGTACTGTTGTAGCATACCAGCCTTGCGTCATCCGACTTTCTCCGAAGTTAACGTGGTTGGAGCCACGTTATCGTTCCTTTCCCGCATGTTCCAAAGTTGCGATGATCTCTGATGAGAGATGGCCTAATCATGTGGTGACATGAAGGGCAGCAAGGTGGTACTGTTGTAGCATACCAGCCTTGCGTCATCCGACTTTCTCCGAAGTTAACGTGGTTGGAGCCACGTTACCGTTCTTTCCCCTTTCCGTGCTACCACATGTCTCATTGCCAGTATGCGGTTTAGTAAGTTGGTAACCTCTTTCCGTGTACACACCAAACAGAGAGGCCAGGATGATGGTACCTTGGCCCAGGATTAAAGCCAGTCATCCGGTCAGGGGGCATGGGTGTTTCCGGTTGGGACCGAGAGGGGGGGGGCACCCCCTTAGAGCGCGCGTATAAAAATTTGATCCCATGCTGCGCGAGGTTGTAGCCTCCCCGTCTCAAGGTTTTTCTTGAATGTTGCCGAGGGTGATCCCTGGCTTCGGACGATTGAATTGGGTGTGTACTGGTTAGACGTGTTTCTTCCAAAACACCGTAGACGGAACTAGTCCCCGTGACTACTGGAATCCGTTGGCTGTGGTTAAGTACAAACTCTGCAGAGTCAATTCTCTCCAAATCATCGTATCCATGATCAAGTAGTGTGAACATTATATCCATATCTATCCGTGTGAAAAAAAAACTTGTCCCCGGTGAACAAGCTCAAGTGGTAAATCCAGTTTTATTGTTATTTCTGTGGATGGACTAACCTTATATTTGTCGCATGCTTGTGATAATTTATGTTCCCGAACGATTGTATTATTGAGCTGTGATATAAGCCCTTTATGTGATGTCGCTCAGACGTCCGACTGGGGCATGCACTGTCTTTATTTTCTGTTATAAGCCCTTTATGTGGTGTCGCCCCGACGCCCGACTGTGGCATTATCATTCCGCATTTTCCGCTCGAGGAGTCTTTCAGACACTCGTTTGGCACCAGTATTATTATTCCGCATTTTCCGCTCGAGGAGTCTTTCAGACACTCGTTTGGCACCAGTATTATTATTCCGCATTTTCCGCTCGAGGAGTCTTTCAGACACTCGTTTGGCACCAGTATTACTATTCTGCAGTTTCCGCTCGAGGCGTCATTCAGACCCTCGCTTGGCACCCAGTATTTATTATCTCTATGTCTGATCGCACTGGTTAACTTGTTCATGTGCTTCATGTTTACATTTGTTATACCTTATGTCCGAACTGTCTTGCGAGTACTTTCATAGTACTCACCTGGCTTGTTGATTTGGCTAGATGTTGACGAAGGCGATCTCTTGGATGAAGAGTTTGATAGCGCGTCCGATGCCTAGAGGAGTCCCAGTCAGTCCTGCGCGATCCCGGATATTGGTCACTTGTTTTGTATACGCTTCCGCCACCCGCAATAAGTCTTTTCGAGCCTCACTCCGACGCTCGAAGAGTTGTAGTCTTCTGGAATCATATCACTCGCTTCGCGGTGATATTTCCACCACCGTTATTATCGTGAGTTAGTAGTTTGCCACCCTATCCGCCGCCTTGTTTTAGCGGCGTACATGTAATAAATTGTTGGGCAGTCTCTGCTCAACCTTGTATTATATTTAGTACTCCTGGTATTTTTTTCTGTGACCAAGATATTGTCTACCAGTGAGAAGGAATTCTTCCTCGCTGGTCCGTAAAAGGGATTGGTCTCTCAATAATTATTTTATTGAAAAACCGGTCGTGACAGTTGTATCGGTAGTCGATAGAACTTGAGGGAATATTTGTTCTACCTTTAGCTCCTTGTTGGGTTCGACACTCTTACTTATCGAAAGAGGCCACAATTGATCCCCTTTCTTATGGGTTATCAAGACCTTTTTCTGGCGCCGTTGCCGGGGAGAGATAGCGTGGTGTGAATATTCTCGTGTGTGCTTGTTTGCGTTGTCACTAAGTAATTTTTATTTGCTGTTCTAAGTTGTTATCTATCTTTAGTTATGGATATGGAACACGAAATACCAAAAAAATTAGGTTTACTTGCTACTCATGGAGATGGGGAACCTCGTAAAACCCTCGATGCTCATTATGTGAAAGATATTATGTACTACTTTAATAATCCTGAGAAAACCCCATTCTATTATGTTATGGGAGACATGTTGGATCAATGTGAATACTTTAGGGATTATCGCTTGACTCAAAAAGGGAAACTATTATGGGATCAAATTTATATGTTACATTGGTATGCTCGGCAACTATGCTTGAGATATGATTTTACTTGTTGCTCTAGGATGAAGGCTCCACACCTTCCCTTTTCATGTGAATTTAATGATAATGAAACCTTAGCTTCTTATGCTAATGGTATGATTACTATGATGTGGAACAAATAGAAGAGTTCGTTGCTTTTATGGGTGCTTATGAAATTGAATCTTTGTTTAAAGAGTTTGAAGATTTTGATGATTCAGTTTATAGGCTTGAAAATTTTGCTATACTTAAATATTGCTATGAGAATTATGAATTCAATTCCGATATTGATGATTTTATTGAGAGAGTCCCCGCTGTCCAAGAAGAGACTAATATTTTGCAGGAGTCTATGGAAGAAGAAATTAATGACATTGTGAGCTCATTGGATGAAAAAGATGAGGAGGAGAGCGAAGAACAAAAGGAGGAAGAGCGGATTGATCACCCGTTCCCACCTTATAATGAGAGTAACTCTTCAACTCATACATTGTTTAATTTCCCTCGTGCTTACCGAAGGATGAATGCTACGATGATTGTTTTGATCCCGTTGATTCTTTTGAAATATCCCTTTTTGATGATGCTTGCTATGCTTGTGGCCAAGATGCCAATATGAATTATGCTTATGGAGATGAACTTGCTATAGTTCCTTATGTTAAACATGAAATTGTTGCTATTGCACCCACGCATGATAGTCCTATTATCCTTTTGAATTCTCCCGACTACACTATATCGGAGAAGTTTGCCCTTATTAAGGATTATATTGATGGGTTGCGTTTTACTACTACACATGATGATTTTGATAGATACAATATGCATGTGCTTGCTGCTCCTACTTGCAATTATTATGAGAGAGGAACTATATCCCCACCTCTCTATGTTTCCAATATGATAAAATTGCAAGAAACTGTTTATACTATGCATTGGCCTTTACTACGTGTGCATGAATTGTTCTTTTATGACATGTCGATGCATAGGAAGAGAGTTAGACTTCGTTGTTGCATGATATATGTTACTTTGTGCTCACTGCTAAATCACAAATCATTGTTAATTAAAATTGGATTTGATATACCTTGGGATCCGGGTGGATTCATTACTTGAGCACTATTTGCCTAGCTTAATGGCTTTAAAGAAAGCGCTGCCAGGGAGACAAACCGGAAGTTTTAGAGAGTCATTTATTTCTGTTGAGTGCTTTTATATAGTTTAAAAACAAAAAAATAAAGAGGGGAACCCAAAACTTTTCAAAAAGGAAAGTGAAAGTGAGAGAGACAAGCATTGTTGAAGTGGGGGAGCTCCTTGAACTTTGTTCATGCTCACGGAAACTTTGTGAATCTTGATTACAGAAACTTTTCAACAAAAACAATTATCCCCTTGTACAATTCCACTGTATTATAAAAATAATGTGCCAAGGTTTGCCTTTAGGATGTTTACATTGCTTGTTGGTTTGTGCGGTGCAAAACAGAAACTTTGGCTGTAGAGCGCGATTTTACATTTTTTACTGGAACGTCGAACGGTTCTGAAATTTTTTGCACTGTCTTTATATACAATTTTTTATTTTTCCTAATTATTTCAGAATTTTTGGAGTACCATAGGTATGGTTAATGTTCATATTACTACAGACTGTCCTGTTTAAGAAAGATTCTATTTTTGATGCATAGTTTGCTTGTTTTGATGAAACTATCAATTTCTATCAGTGGATTAAGCCATGGAAACGTTATATTACTGTAGCTACAATGCAAAAACAAAATATGAATTGGTTTGCAACAGTACTTAGAGTAGTGATTTGCTTTATTATACTAACGGATCTTACCGAGCTTTCTGTTGAGTTTTGTGTGGATGAAGTGTTCGAAGATCGAGGAGGTCTCGATATGAGGAGAAGGAGGAGATGCAAGAGCTCAAGCTTGGGGACGCCCAAGGCATCCCAAGTAAATATTCAAGGAGACTCAAGGGTCTAAGCTTGGGGATGCCCCGGAAGGCATCCCACCTTTCTTCAACAAGTATCGGTATGTTTTCGGATTCGTTTCGATCATGCGATATGTGCAAATCTTGGAGTGTATTTTGCATTTAGTTTTTTACTTTTCTTTTATGCACCATGCTGGTATGAGATAGTCCTTGGTTGATTTATAGAATGCTCATTGCACTTCACTTATATTTTTGGAGTATAGCTTTATAGAATGCTTCATGTGCTTCACTTATATTATTTGAAGTTTGGATTGCCTGTTTCTCTTCACATAGAAAACCGCCATTTGTAGAATGATCTTTTGCTTCACTTATATTTGTTAGAGCGGGGGCATATCTTTTGTAGAAAGAATTAAACTCTCTTGCTTCACTTATATCTATTTAGAGAGATGACAGGAACTGGTCATTCACATGGTTAGTCATAAAATCCTACATAAAACTTGTAGATCACTGAATATGATATGTTTGATTCCTTGCAATAGTTTTGCGATATAAGGATGGTGATATTAGAGTCATGCTAGTGGGTAGTTGTGGATTGTAGAAATACTTGTGTTGAAGTTTGTGATTCCCGTAGCATGCACGTATGGTGAACCATTATATAACGAAGTTGGAGCATGAGGTATTTATTGTTTGCCTTCCTTATGAGTGGCGTTCAGGGACGAGCGATGGTATTTTCCTACCAATCTATCCCCCTAGGAGCATGCGCGTAGTACTTTGTTTCAATGACTAATAGATTTTTGCAATAAGTATGTGAGTTCTTTATGACTAATGTTGAGCCCATGGATTATACGCACTCTCACCCTTCCATCATTGCTAGCCTCTTTGGTACCGTGCATTTCCCTCTCTCACCTCGAGAGTTGGTGCAAACTTCGCTGGTGAATCCAAACCCCGTGATATGATACACTCTATCACACATAAGCCTCCTTATATCTTCCTCAAAACAGCCACCATACCTACCTATTATGGCATTTCCATAGCCATTCCGAGATATATTGCCATGCAACTTCCATCATCTTCATATACATGACTTGAGCATCATTGTCATATTGCTTTGCATGATCGTAAGATAGCTAGCATGATATTTTCATGGCTTGTCCATTTTTTGATATCTTTGCTACGCTAGATCATTGCACTGTTGGGGAACGTAGTAATTTCAAAAAAATTCCTACGCACACGCAAGATCATGGTGATGCATAGCAACGAGAGGGGACAGTGTTGTCCACGTACCCTCGTAGACCGAAAGCGGACGCGTTAGCACAACACGGTTGATGTAGTCGTACGTCTTCACGATCCGACCGATCCAAGTACCGAACGTACGACACCTCCGAGTTCAGCACACGTTCAGCTCGATGACGTCCCGCGAACTCCGATCCAGCAGAGCTTCACGAGAGAGTTCCGTCAGCACGACTGCATGATGACGGTGATGATGTTGCTACCGACGCAGGGCTTTGCCTAAGCACCGCTACGATATGACCGAGGTGGAATATGGTGGAGGGGGGCACCGCACACGGCTGGGAGAGATCAAAGAATCAACTTGTGTGTCTAGAGGTGCCCCCTGCCCCCGTCTATAAAGGAGCAAGGGGGGAGAGGTGGCCGGCCAAGGAGGGCGGCCAAGGGGGGAGTCCTACTCCCACCGGGAGTAGGACTCCCTCTTTTCCTAGTTGGAGTAGGAGGGGAGAAGGAAGGGAGAGAGGAAGAGAAGGAAAGGGGGGCGGCCTTGTCCAATTCGTACTAGAGGGGGAGGGGGCGCGCAGCTGCCCTTGCCACCCCTCCTCTTCTCCCACTAGGGCCCATGAGGCCCAATTAACTCCCCGGGGGGTTCCGGTAACCCCCCGGTACTCGGGTATATGTCCGAAACCTTCCGGAACCTTTCCGGTGTACGAACATAGTCGTCCAATATATCGATCTTTACCTCTCGACCATTTTGAGACTCCTCGTCATGTTCGTGATCATATCCGGGACTCCGAACTACCTTCGGTACATCAAAACACAAAAACTCGTAATACCGATCGTCACCGAACTTTAAGCGTGCGGACCCTACGGGTTCGAGAACTATGTAGACATGACCGAGACACGTCTCTGGTCAATAACCAATAGCAGAACCTGGATGCTCATATTGGCTCCCACATATTCTACGAAGATCTTTATCGGTCAAACCGCATAACAACATACTTTGTTCCCTTTGTCATCGGCATGTTACTTGCCCGAGATTCGATCGTCGGTATCTCAATACCTAGTTCAATCTAGTTACCGGCGAGTCTCTTTACTTGTTACGTAATGCATCATCCCGCAACTATCTAATTAGCCACATTGTTTGCAAGGCTTATAGTGATGTGCATTACCGAGAGGGCCCAGAGATACCTCTCCGACAATCGGAGTGACAAATCCTAATCTCGAAATACGCCAACTCAACAAGTACCTTCGGAGACACCTGTAGAGCACCTTTATGATCACCCAGTTATGTTGTGACGTTTGGTAGCACACAAAGTGTTCCTCCGGTAAACGGGAGTTGCATAATCTCATAGTCATAGGAACATGTATAAGTCATGAAGAAAGCAATAGCAACATACTAAATGATCAAGTGCTAAGCTAACGGAATGGGTCAAGTCAATCACATCATTCTCCTAATAATGTGATCCCGTTTATCAAATGACAACTCATGTCTATGGTTAGGAAACTTAACCATCTTTGATAAACGAGCTAGTCAAGTAGAGGCATACTAGTGACACTCTGTTTGTCTATGTATTCACACATGTATTATGTTTCCGGTTAATACAATTCTAGCATGAATAATAAACATTTATCATGAAATAAGGAAATAAATAATAACTTTATTATTGCCTCTAGGGCATATTTCCTTCAGTCTCCCACTTGCACTTGAGTCAATAATCTAGTTCACATCGCCATGTGATTTAACACCAATAGTTCACATCACCATGTGATTAACACCCATAGTTCACATCATCATGTGACTAACACCCAAAGGGTTTACTAGAGTCAATAATCTAGTTCACATCACTATGTGATTAACACCTAAAGAGTACTAAGGTGTGATCATGTTTTGCCTGTGAGAGAAGTTTAGTCAACGGGTCTGCCACATTCAGATCCGTATGTATTTTTTGCAAATTTCTATGTTAACAATGCTCTGCACGGAGCTACTCTAGCTAATTGCTCCCACTTTCAATATGTATCCAGATTGTGACTTAGAGTCATCTGGATCAGTGTTAAAACTTGCATCGACGTAACCCTTTACGACGAACCTTTTGTCACCTCCATAATCGAGAAACATATCCTTATTCCACTAAGGATAATTTTGACCGCTGTCGAGTGATCTACTCCTAGATCACTATTGTACTCCCTTGCCAAACTCAGTGTAGGGTATACTGTAGGTCTGGTACACAGCATGGCATACTTTATAGAACCTATGGCTGAGGCATAGGGAATGACTTTCATTCTCTCTTTATCTTCTGCCGTGGTCGGGCTTTGAGTCTTACTCAACTTCACACCTTGTAACACAGGCAAGAACTCTTTCTTTAACTGTTCCATTTTGAACTATTTCAAAATCTTGTCAAGGTATGTACTCATTGAAAACCTTATCAAGCATCTTGATCTATCTCTATAGATCTTGATGTTCAATATGTAAGCAGCTTCACCAAGGTCTTTCTTTGAAAAACTCCTTTCAAGTACTCCTTTATGCTTTCCAGAAAATTCTACATTATTTCCAATCAACAATATGTCATTCACATATACTTATCAGAAATGTTGTAGAGCTCCCACTCACTTTCTTGTAAATACAGGCTTCACCACAAGTGTGTATAAAACTATATGCTTTGATCACACTATCAAAACGTTTATTCCAACTCCGAGAGGCTTGCACCAGTCCATAAATGGATCGCTGGAGCTTGCACACTTTGTTAGCACCCTTTGGATCGATAAAACCTTCAGGTTGCATCATATACAACTCTTCTTCCAGAAATCCATTCAGGAATGCAGTCTTTACATCCATTTGCCAAATTTCATAATCATAAAATGCGGCAATAGCTAACATGATTCGGACGGACTTTAAGCATCGCTACGGGTGAGAAGGTCTCATCATAGTCAACTCCTTGAACTTGTCGAAAACCTTTCGCAACAAGTCGAGCTTTGTAGACAATAACATTACCTTCAGCGTCTGTCTTCTTCTTGAAGATCCATTTATTCTTGATGGCTTGCCGATCATCGGGCAAGTCAACCAAAGTCCATACTTTGTTCTCATACATGGATCCCATCTCGGATTTCATGGCCTCAAGCCATTTTGCGGAATCTGGGCTCATCATCGCTTCCTCATAGTTCGTAGGTTCGTCATGGTCTAGTAACATGACCTCCAGAACAGGATTACCGTACCACTCTGGTGCAGATCTTACTCTGGTTGACCTACGAGCTAGGTTGGGTAGTAACTTGATCTGAAGTTACATGATCATCATCATTAGCTTCCTCACTAATTGGTGTAGGAGTCACAGGAACAGATTTCTGTGATGAACTACTTTCCAATAAGGGAGCGGGTACAGTTACCTCATCAAGTTCTACTTTCCTCCCACTCACTTCTTTCGAGAGAAACTCCTTCTCTAGAAAGGATCCATTCTTAGCAACGAATGCCTTGCCTTCGGATCTGTGATAGAAGGTGTACCCAACAGTCTCCTTTGGGTATCCTATGAAGACACATTTCTCCGATTTGGGTTCGAGCTTATCAGGTTGAAGTTTTTTCACATAAGCATTGCAGCCCCAAACTTTAAGAAACGACAACTTTGGTTTCTTGCCAAACCACAGTTCATAAGGCGTCGTCCCAACGGATTTCGATGGTGCCCTATTTAACGTGAATGCAGCCGTCTCTAAAGCATAACCCCAAAACGATAGTGGTAAATCAGTAAGAGACATCATAGATCGCACCATATCTAGTAAAGTACGATTACAACGTTCGGACACACCATTACGTTGTAGTGTTCCAGGTGGCGTGAGTTGCGAAACTATTCCACATTGTTTCAAATGTAGACCAAACTCGTAACTCAAATATTCTCCTCCACGATCAGATCGTAGAAACTTTATTTTCTTGTTACGATGATTTTCCACTTCACTCTGAAGTTCTTTGAACTTTTCAAGTGTTTCAGACTTGTGTTTCATCAAGTAGATATACCCATATCTGCTCAAATCATCTGTGAAGGTCAGAAAATAACGATACCCGCCACGAGCCTCAACACTCATCGGATCGCATACATCAGTATGTATTATTTCCAACAAGTCTGTTGCTCGCTCTATTGTTCCGGAGAACGGAGTCTTAGTCATCTTGCCCATGAGGTATGGTTCGCAAGCATCAACTGATTCATAATCAAGTGATTCGAAAAGCCCATCAGCATGGATTTTCTTCATGCGCTTTACACCAATATGACCTAAACGGCAGTACCACAAATAAGTTGCACTATCATTATTAACTTTGCATCTTTTGGCTTCAATATTATAAATATGTGTATCACTACGATCGAGATCCAACAAACTATTTTCATTGGGTGTATGACCATCGAAGGTTTTATTCATGTAAACAAAACAACAATTATTCTCTGACTTTAAATGAATAACCGTATTGCAATAAACATGATCAAATCATATTCATGCTCAACGCAAACGCCAAATAACATTTATTTAGGTTTAACACTAATCCCGAAAGTATAGGGAGTGTGCGATGATGATTATATCAATCTTGGAACCACTTCCAACACACATCGTCTCTTCACCCTCAACTAGTCTCTGTTTATTCTGTAACTCCTGTTTTGAGTTACTAATTTTTAGCAACCGAACAAGTATCAAATACCCAGGGGCTACTATAAACACTAGTAAGGTACACATCAATAACCTGGATATCAAATATACCCTTGTTCACTTTGCCATCCTTCTTATCCACCAAATATTCAGGGCATTTCCGCTTCCAGTGACCATTTCCTTTGTAGTAGAAGCACTCAGTTTCAGGCTTTAGTCTAGCTTTGGGCTTCTTCACGGAAGTGACAACTTGCTTGCCATTCTACATGAAGTTCCCTTTCTTTCCCTTTTCTTGAAACTAGTGGTCTAGTTAATCATCAACACTTGATGCTCTTTCTTGATTTCTACCTTCATCGATTTCATCATCATGAAAAGCTCAGGAATCATTTTCGTCATCCCTTGCATACTATAGTTCATCACGAAGTTCTACTAACTTAGTGATGGTGACTAGAGAATTCTGTCAATCACTATTTTATCTGGAAGATTAACACCCACTTGATTCAAGCGATTGTAGTACCCAGACAATCTGAGCACATGCTCACTGGTTGAGCTATTCTCCTCCATCTTTTAGCTATAGAACTTGTTGGAGACTTCATATCTCTCAACTCGGGTATTTGCTTGAAATATTAACTTCAACTCCTGGAACATCTCATATGGTCCATGACGTTCAAAATGTCTTTGAAGTCCCGATTCTAAGCCGTTAAGCATGGTGCACTAAACTATCAAGTAGTCATCATATTGAGCTAGCCAAACGTTCATAACGTCTGCATCTGCTCCTGCAATAGGTCTGTCACCTAGCGGTGCATCAAGGACATAATTCTTCTGTGCAGCAATGAGGATAAACCTCAGATCACGGACCCAGTCCGCATCATTGCTACTATCATCTTTCAACTTAGTTTTCTCTAGGAACATATATAAAACATAGGGAAACAACAACGAGAGCTATTGATCTACAACATTATTTGCAAAATACTATCAGGACTAAGTTCATGATAAATTAAAGTTCAATTAATGATATTACTTAAGAACTCCCACTTAGATAGTCATCCCTCTAATCATCTAAGTGATCACGTGATCCAAATCAACTAAACCATGTCCGATCATCACGTGAGATGGAGTAGTTTTCAATGGTGAACATCACTATGTTGATCATATCTACTATATGATTCACGCTCGACCTTTCGGTCTCAGTGTTCCGAGGCCATATCTGCATATGCTAGGCTCGTCAAGTTTAACCCGAGTATTCTGCATGTGCAAAACTGGCTTGCACCCGTTGTAGATAAACGTTGAGCTTATCACACCCGATCATCACGTGGTGTCTCGGCACGACGAACTTTGGCAACGGTGCATACTCAGGGAGAACACTTTTACCTTGAAATTTAGTGAGAGATCATATTATAATGCTACCGTCAATCAAAGCAAAATAAGATGCATAAATGATAAACATCACATGAAATCAATATAAGTGATATGATATGGCCATCATCATCTTGTGCTTGTGATCTCCATCTCCGAAGCACTGATACGTCTCCAACGTATCTATAATTTTTGATTGTTCCATGCTATATTATATTCTGTTTTGGACATTAATGGGCTTTATTATACACTTTTATATTATTTTTGGGACTAACCTATTAACCAGAGGCCCAGCCCAGAATTGCTTTTTTTTTGCCTATTTCAGAGTTTCGCAGAAAAAGAATATCAAACGGAGTCCAAACGAAATGAAACCTTCGGGAACGTGATTTTTGGAACGAACGTGATCCAGAGGACTTGGACCCTACGCCAAGAAAGCAACTAGGAGGGCACGAGGTAGGGGGCGCGCCTACACCCCCCCCCCCCCAGGTGCGCCCTCCACCCTCGTAGGGCCCACGTTGCTCCACCGACGTACTTCTTCCTCCTATATATACCTACGTACCCCCAAACTACCAGATACGGAGCCAAAAACCTAATTCCACCGCCGCAAACTTCTGTACCCGTGAGATCCCATCTTGGGGCCTTTTCCGGCGCTCCGCCGAAGGGGGCATTGATCATGGAGGGCTTCTACATCAACACCATAGCCTCTCCGATGATGTGTGAGTAGTTTACCTCAGACCTTCGGGTCCATAGTTATTAGCTAGATGGCTTCTTCTCTCTCTTTGGATCTCAATACAAAGTTCTCCAAGATTCTCGTGGAGATCTATTCGATGTAATCTTCTTTTGCGGTGTGTTTGTTGAGACCGATGAATTGTGGGTTTATGATCAAGTTTATCTATGAACAGTATTTGAATCTTCTCTGAATTCTTTTATGTATGATTGGTTATCTTTGCAAGTCTCTTCGAATTATCAGTTTGGTTTGGCAGATTGATCTTTCTTGCAATGGGAGAAGTGCTTAGCTTTGGGTTCAATCTTGCGGTGTCCTTTCCCAGTGATAGTAGGGGCAGCAAGTCATGTATTGTATTGTTGCCATCGAGGATAACAAGATGGGGTTTATATCATATTGCATGAGTTTATCCCTCTACATCATGTCATCTTACTTAAAGCGTTACTCTGTTCTTTTGAACTTAATACTCTAGATGCATGCTGGATAGCGGTCGATGTGTGGAGTAATAGTAGTAGATGCAGGCAGGAGTCGGTCTACTTGTCGCGGACGTGATGCCTATATACATGATCATACCTAGATATTCTCATAACTATGCTCAATTCTGCCAATTGCTCAACAGTAATTTGTTTACCCACCGTAATACTTATGCTCTCGAGAGAAGCCACTAGTGAAACCTATGGCCCCCGGGTCTATTTTCCATCATATTTAATCTCCCGACAACAAGCTATTTCTGGCGCCGTTTTTATTTTGCTTTTTTACTTTGCATCTTTATCATAAAAATACCAAAAATATTATCTTATCATATTTATCAGATCTCACTTTCGTAAGTGACCGTGAAGGGATTGACAACCCCTTTATTGCGTTGGTTGCGAGGATTTTATTTGTTTGTGTAGGTGCGAGGGACTCGTGTGTGGCCTCCTACTGGATTGATACCTTGGTTCTCAAAAACTGAGGGAAATACTTACGCTGCTTTACTGCATCACCCTTTCCTCTTCAAGGGAAAACCAACGCAGTGCTCAAGAGGTAGCAAGAAGGATTTCTGGCGCCGTTGCCGGGGAGTCTACACAAAAGTCAACATACCATGTACCCATCACAAACCCTTATCTCCCGCATTACATTATTTGCCATTTGCCTCTCGTTTTCCTCTCCCCCACTTCACCCTTGCCGTTTCATTCGCCCTCTCTTTTCCGTTCGCCTCTTTTTCGCTTGCTTGTCGTTATGGCTAGTTCCCTATCTTCTCCGTTGTCTCCTGAGAATGAAGTTCTTACTTTTAAGCAAAGGGAGGGAGAGAATCTAAAAGACGCTTGGTATAGAATTTGCAATGCTCAAAATAGATCTACTAGGAAGCAATCTACTTCCGTTCTTCTCCGCAATTTTTATGTAGGCGCTACTCCTTGGTACAGATATATCCTTGATACCATTACCGGAGGGAATTTCTTGGGTAGCCATACTTTTGATTCTTATAATGCTATGATAGATTTGTTTGGATCACCACCTCTTTTGGTTAATGGAACTATGTTAACTTTGGAGCATGTAATGCAAAGACTTGAAATTATTGAAAATAAAGTTGCTACCGTAGATTTAATTGAAAATTTGGATAAAAAGATCCACAACCAAATTACCCAATATGGATCTAAAGTAGGAGTCACTTTGAAAAATATTAAGGAGAAGGAACCCATAGTTAATGAAAGAATAAATCAGGATTCCACTAGAATCGATAAACTTGAGGGTATCATTACCAACTTGGGAACCGCTTTTTCTTCCGTAAAGAATACTCCAAGTCCTCCAACTAAAATTGCCAAGCTTATGTATGTTCCTAAAAATAAGGGTGAATCCTCTAGCAAGGAAACTGCGGATCTCAAATCTATAAGTATTCATCCCAATCTTTTTGCTATCATTAAGGAACCATTTGCTACAAATGAATTTTTCGATTTTGTGCCTAGAATTTTGATAATTAATAAAAAGAAAGAAACTCCTAAGGGTGATATATGTTTCATTAAAGAATTGCCTACCAAAGATGGCGACACCTAGATCTATCCTTGCTATTATGCCTAGCTAGGGGCGTTAAACGATAGCGCTTGTTGGGAGGCAACCCAATTTTATTTTTAGTTTTTTGCTTTTTGCTTCTGTTTAGTAATAAATATTTTATCTAGCCTCTGGTTAGATGTGTTTTTATGTTTTAATTAATGTTTGTGCCAAGTTTAACCTATAGGATCTTCTTGGATGATAGTTATTTGATCTTGCTGAAAATTCCAGAAACTTTCTGTTCACGAAAATAATTGTTAAAAATCACCAGAATGTGATAAAATATTTATTCCAATTGCTGATGATCAATAAACAAATTGTCTAGGTCTTTTTATTTTGGCTGAATTTTTGGAGTTCCGGAAGTTTGCGTTAGTTACAGATTACTACAGACTGTTCTGTTTTTGACAGATTCTGTTTTTCGTGTGTTGTTTTCTTATTTTGATGAATCTATGGATAATAAAATAGTTTATAAACCATAGAGAAGTTGGAATACAGTAGGTTTAACACCAATATAAATAAAGAATGAGTTCATTACAGTACCTTGAAGTGGTGTTTTGTTTTCTTTCGCTAACGGAGCTCACGAGATTTTCTGCTGAGTTTTGTGTTGTGAAGTTTTCAAGTTTTGGGTGAAAGATTTGATGGATTGTGGAACAAGGAGTGGCAAGAGACTAAGCTTGGGGATTCCCATGGCACCCTAAGATAATCTAAGGACACCTAAAAGCCAAAGCTTGGGGATGCCCCGGAAGGCATCCCCTCTTTCGTCTACTTCCATCGGTAACTTTACTTGGAGCTATATTTTTATTCACCCCATGATATGTGTTTTGCTTGGAGCGTCTTGTATTATTTGAGTCTTTATTTGTTAGTTTGCCACAATCATCCTTGCTGTACACACATTTTGAGAGAGACACACATGATTCGGAAATTGTTAGAATACTCTATGTGCTTCACTTATATCTTTTGAGTTATATAGTTTTTGCTCTAGTGCTTCACTTATATCTTTTAGAGCACGGTGGTGGTTTTGTTTTATAGAAACTATTGTTCTCTCATGCTTCACTTATATTATTTTGAGAGTCCTACAAAACAGCGTGGTAATTTGCTTTAATTATGATAGGCATTCAAGATTAGTAAAAAAATTCTTATGAGTGTGTTGAATACTATGAGAAGTTTGATACTTGATAATTGTTTTGAGATATGGAGATGGTGATATTAGAGTCATGCTAGTTGAGTAGTTTTGAATTTTAGAAATACTTGTGTTAAAGTTTGTGATTCCCGTAGCATGCACGTATGGTGAACCGTTATGTGATGAAGTCGGAGCATGATTTATTTATTGATTGTCTTCCTTATGAGTGGCGATCGGGGACGAGCGATGGTCTTTTCCTACCAATCTATCCCCCTAGGAGCATGCGCGTAATACTCTGCTTCGATAACTTGTAGATTTTTGCAATAAGTATATGAGTTCTTTATGACTAATGTTGAGTCCATGGATTATACGCACTTTCTTCCATTCACCATTGCTAGCCTCTCTAATACCGCGCACTTTTCGCTGGTATCATACACCCACCATATACCTTCCTCAAAACAGCCACCATACCTACCTACCATGGCATTTCCATAGCCATTCCGAGATATATTGCCATGCAACTTACCACCGTTCTGTTTATTATGACACGCTCCATCATTGTCATATTGCTTTGCATGATCATGTAGTTGACATTGTATTTGTGGCAAAGCCACTGTTCATAATTCTTTCATACATGTCACTCTTGATTCATTGCATATCCCGGTATACCGCCGGAGGCATTCACATAGAGTCATATTTTGTTCTTAGTATTGAGTTGTAATTGTTGAGTTGTAAGTAAATAAAAGTGTGATGATCATCATTTTTTAGAGCATTGTCCCAAGTGAGGAAAGGATGATGGAGACTATGATTCCCCCACAAGTCGGGAAGAGACTCCGGACTAAAAAAAGAGGCCATAAAAAAGGGGAGAAAAGGCCCGAATAAAAAAATGAGAGAAAAAGAGAGAAGGGACAATGTTACTATCCTTTTTACCACACTTGTGCTTCAAAGTAGCACCATGATCTTCATGATAGAGAGTCTCCTATGATATCACTTTCATATACTAGCGGGAAATTTTTCATTATAGAACTTGGCTTGTATATTCCAATGACGGGCTTCCTCAAAATGCCCTAGGTCTTCGTGAGCAAGCGAGTTGGATGCACACCCATTTAGTTTCTTTTGTTGAGCTTTCATATACTTATAGCTCTAGTGCATCCGTTGCATGGCAATCCCTACTCACTCACATTGATATCTATTAATGGGCATCTCCATAGCCCGTTGATACGCCTAGTTGATGTGAGACTATCTTCTCCTTTTTTTGTCTTCTCCACAACCACCATTCTATTCCACATATAGTGCTATGTCCATGGCTCACGCTCATGTATTGCGTGAAGATTGAAAAAGTTTGAGAACATCAAAAGTATGAAACAATTGCTTGGCTTGTCATCATGGTTGTGCATGATTTAAATACTTTGCGTGGTGAAGATAGAGCATAGCCAGACTATATGATTTTGTAGGGATAACTTTATTTGGCCATGTTATTTTGAGAAGACATAATTGCTTAGTTAGTATGCTTGAACTATTATTATTTTTATGTCAATATTAAACTTTTGTCTTGAATCTTTCGGATGTGAATATTCATACCACAATTAAGAGAATTAAATTGAAATTATGCCAAGTAGCATTCCACATCAAAAATTCTGTTTTTATCATTTACCTACTCGAGGACGAGCAGGAATTAAGCTTGGGGATGCTTGATACGTCTCCAACGTATCTATAATTTTTGACTGTTCCATGCTATATTATATTCTGTTTTGGACATTAATGGGCTTTATTATACACTTTTAGATTATTTTTGGGACTAACCTATTAACCGGAGGCCCAGCCCAGAATTGCTGTTTTTTTCCTATTTCAGAGTTTCGCACAAAAAGAATATCAAACGGAGTCTAAACGGAATGAAACCTTCAGGAACATGATTTTTGGAACAAAAGTGATCCAGTGGACTTGGACCCTACGTCAAGAAAGCAACCATGAGGGCACGAGGTAGGGGGCGCGCCTACCCCCCAGGCGCGCCCTCCACCCTTGTGGGGCCCATGTTGCTCCACCGACGTACTTCTTCCTCCTATATATACCTACGTACCCCCAAACTACCAGATATGGAGCCAAAAACCTAATTCCACCGCCGCAACCTTCTGTACCCGTGAGATCCCATCTTGGGGCCTTTTTCGGCGCTCCGCCAGAGGGGGCATTGATCACGGAGGGCTTCTACATCAGCACCATAGCCTCTCCGATGATGTGTGAGTAGTTTACCTCAGACCTTCGGGTCCATAGTTATTAGCTAGATGGCTTCTTCTCTCTCTTTGGATCTCAATACAAAGTTCTCCACGATTCTCGTGGAGATCTATTCGATGTAATCTTCTTTTGCGGTGTGTTTGTTGAGACCGATGAATTGTGGGTTTATGAGCAAGTTTATCTATGAACAACATTTGAATCTTCTCTGAATTCTTTTATGTATGATTGGTTATCTTTGCAAGTCTCTTCGAATTATCAGTTTGGTTTGGCCTACTAGATTGATCTTTCTTGCAATGGGAGAAGTGCTTAGCTTTGGGTTCAATCTTGCGGTGTCCTTTCCCAGTGATAGTAGGGGCAGCAAGGCACGTATTGTATTGTTGCCATCGAGGGTAACAAGATGGGGTTTATATCATATTGCATGAGTTTATCCCTCTACATCATGTCATCTTACTTAAAGCGTTACTCTGTTCTTTTGAACTTAATACTCTAGATGCATGCTGGATAGCGGTCGATGTGTGGAGTAATAGTAGTAGATGCAGGCAGGAGTCGGTCTACTTGTCGCGGACGTGATGCCTATATACATGATCATACCTAGATATTATCATAACTATGCTCAATTCTGTCAATTGCTCAACAGTAATTTGTTTACCACCGTAATACTTATGCTCTCGAGAGAAGCCACTAGTGAAACCTATGGCTCCCGGGTCTATTTTCCATCATATTTAATCTCCCAACAACAAGCTATTTCTGGCGCCATTTTTATTTTGCTTGCTTTACTTTGCATCTTTATCAAAGAAATACCAAAAATATTATCTTATCATATTTATCAGATCTCACTTTCGTAAGTGACCGTGAAGGGATTGACAACCCCTTTATTGAGTTGGTTGCGAGGATTTTATTTGTTTGTGTAGGTGCGAGGGACTCGTGCTTGGCCTCCTACTGGATTGATACCTTGGTTCTCAAAAACTGAGGGAAATACTTACGCTGCTTTACTGCATCACCCTTTCCTCTTCAAGGGAAAACCAACGCAGTGCTCAAGAGGTAGCAAGCACCGTCATGATCACCATTGTCACCGGCGCGACACCTTGATCTCCATCGTAGCATCGTTGTCGTCTCGCCAACTATTGCTTCTACGACTATCACTATCGCTTAGTGATAAAGTAAAGCAATTACAGGGCGATTGCATTGCATACAATAAAGCGACAACCATATGGCTCCTGCCAGTTGCCGATAACTCTGTTACAAAACATGATCATCTCATACAATAAAATATATATAGCATCATGTCTTGACCATATCACATCACAACATGCCCTGCAAAAACAAGTTAGACGTCCTCTACTTTGTTGTTGCAAGTCTTACGTGGCTGCTACGGGCTGAGCAAGAACTGTTCTTACCTACGCATCAAAACCACAACGATAGTTCGTCAAGTTAGTGTTGTTTTAACCTTCACAAGGACCGGGCGTAGCCACACTCGGTTCAACTAAAGTTGGAGAAACTGACACTCGCCAGCCACCTGTGTACAAAGCACGTCGGTAGAACCAGTCTCGCGTAAGCGTACGCGTAATGTCGGTCTGGGCCACTTCATCCAACAATACCGCTGAACCAAAGTATGACATGCTGGTAAGCAGTATGACTTGTATCGCCCACAACTCACTTGTGTTCTACTCGTGCATATAACATCTACGCATAAACCTGGCTCGGATGCCACTGTTGGGGAACGTAGTAATTTCAAAAAAATTCGTACGCACACGCAAGATCATGGTGATGCATAGCAACGAGAGGGGAGAGTGTTGTCCATGTACCCTCGTAGACCGATAGCGGACGCGTTAGCACAACGCGGTTGATGTAGTCGTACGTCTTCACGATCCGACCGATCCAAGTACCGAACGTACGGCACCTTCGAGTTCAGCACACGTTCAGCTCGATGACGTCCCGCGAACTTCGATCCAGCAGAGCTTCACGAGAGAGTTCCGTCAGCACGACGGCGTGATGACGGTGATGATGTTGCTACCGACGCAGGGCTTCGCCTAAGCACCGCTACGATATGACCGAGGTGGAATATGGTGGAGGGGGCACAACACACGGCTGGGAGAGATCAACAGATCAACTTGTGTGTCTAGAGGTGCCCCCTGCCCCCGTATATAAAGGAGCAAGGGGGAAGAGGCGGCCTCCCAAGGAGGGCGCGCCAACGGGGGAGTCCTACTCCCACCGGGAGTAGGAATCCCTCTTTTCCTAGTTCGAGTAGGAGGGGAGAAGGAAGGGAGAGAGGAAGTGAAGGAAAGGGGGGCGCCGCCCCCCTCCTTGTCCAATTCGGACTAGAGGGGGAGGGGGGGCGCGGCTGCCCTTGGCCGCCCCTCCTCTTCTCCCACTAGGGCCCATGAGGCCCAATTAACTCCCCGAGGGGTTCCGGTAACCCCCCGGTACTCCTGTATATGTCTGAAACCTTCCGGAACCTTTCCGGTGTCCGAACATAGTCGTCCAATATATCAATATTTACGTCTCGACCATTTCGAGACTCCTCGTCATGTCCGTGATCATATCCGGGACTCCGAACTACCTTAGGTACATCAAAACACAAAAACTCATAATACCAATCGTCACCGAACTTTAAGCGTGCGGACCCTACGGGTTCGAGAACTATGTAGACATGACCGAGAAACGTCTCCGGTCAATAACCAATAGCGGAACCTGGATGCTCATATTGGCTCCCACATATTTTACGAAGGTCTTTATCGGTCAAACCGCATAACAACATACTTTGTTCCCTTTGTCATCTGTATGTTACTTGCCTGAGATTTGATCGTCGGTATCTCAATACCTAGTTCAATCTCGTTACCAGCAAGTCTCTTTACTCGTTATGTAATGCATCATCCCGCAACTAACTCATTAGCCACATTGCTTGCAAGGCTTATAGTGATGTGCATTACCGAGAGGGCCCCGAGATACCTCTCCGACAATTGGAGTGACAAATCCTAATCTCGAAATACGCCAACTCAACAAGTACCTTCAGAGACACCTGTAGAGCACCTTTATGATCACCCAGTTACGTTGTGACGTTTGGTAGCACACAAAGTGTTCCTCCGGTAAACGGGAGTTGCATAATCTCATAGTCATAGGAACATGTATAAGTCATGAAGAAAGAAATAGCAACATACTAAATGATCAAGTGCTAAGCTAACAGAATGGGTCAAGTCAATCACATCATTCTCCTAATAATGTGATCCCGTTTATCAAATGACAACTCATGTCTATGGTTAGGAAACTTAACCATCTTTGATAAACGAGCTAGTCAAGTAGAGGCATACTAGTGACACTCTGTTTGTCTATGTATTCACACATGTATTATGTTTCCGGTTAATACAATTCTAGCATGAATAATAAACATTTATCATGAAATAAGGAAATAAATAATAACTTTATTATTGCCTCTAGGGAATATTTCCTTCATGCACATCTCGGTACACCGCCGGAGGCATTCATATAGAGTCATATCTTTGTTCTAGTATTGAGTTGTAAGTAAACAAAAGTGTGATGATCATCATTATTAGAACATTATCCCAGGTGAGGTTATCAAAATAAAAGAGGCCAAAGAAGCCCAACTACAAAAAAGAGGCCAAAGAAGCCCACCAAAAAAAGAGAAAAAAATAAAAAAAATAATGAGAGAAAAGAGAGAAGGGACAATGTTAATATCCTTTTACCACACTTGTGCTTCAGAGTAGCACCATGTTCTTCATATAGAGAGTCTCTTGAGTTATCACTTTCATATACTAGTGGGAATTTTTCATTATAGAACTTGGCTTGTATATTCCGATGATTGGCTTCCTCAAATGCCCGAGGTCTTCATGAGCAAGCAAATTGGATGCACACCCACTTAGTTTCAGTTTGAGCTTTCATACACTTATAGCTCTAGTGCATCTGTTGCATGGCAATCCCTACTCCTCCATTGACATCAATTGATGGGCATCTCCATAGCCCATTGATTAGCCGCGTCGATGTGAGACTTTCTCCTTTTTTGTCTTCTCCACAGAACCCCCATCATCATATTTTATTCCACCAATAGTGCTATGTCCATGGCTCATGCTCATGTATTGCGTGAAAGTTGAAAAGGTTTGAGAACGTCAAAAGTATGAAACAATTGCTTGGCTTGTCATCGGGGTTGTGCATGATTTGAATATCTTGTGTTGTGAAGATGGACCATAGCCAAACTATATGATTTTGTAGGGATAACTTTCTTTGGCCATGTTATTTGAAAAGTCATGATTGCTTTATTATTATGCTTGAAGTATTATTGTCTTAATGTCAAATGATAGACTATTGCTTTGAATCACTCGTGTCTTAATATTCATGCCATGATTAGATTATGTGATCAAGATTATGCTAGGTAGCATTCCACATCAAAAATTATCTTCTTTATCATTTACCTACTCGAGGACGAGAGGGAATTAAGCTTGGGGATGCTGATACGTCTCCGTCGTATCTATAATTTTTGATTGTTCCATGCCAATATTATACAACTTTCATATACTTTTGGCAACTTTTTATACTATTTTTGGGACTAACATATTGATCCAGCGCCCAGTGCCAGTTCCTGTTTGTTGCATGTTTTTTGTTTCGCAGAAAATCCATATCAAGCGGAGTCCAAACGGAATAAAAACTGACGGAGATTTTTTTTGGAATATATGTGAATTTTGGGAAGTGGAATCAACGCGAGATGATGCCCGAGAGGGCCACGAGGCAGGGGGCGCGCCCCAGGGGGGCAGGTGCGCCCCTGACCCTCGTGGACACCCCGTAAGGCAGTTGTTGCCCTTCTTTCGCCGCAAGAAAGCTAATATACGAATAAAAATCATGTTCAAATTTCAATCCAATCGGAGTTACGGATCTCCGGGAATATAAGAAACGGTGAAAGGCCAGAATCAAGGAGCGCAGAAACAGAGAGAGGCAGAGAGACAGATCCAATATCGGAGGGGCTCCCGCCCCTCCCACGCCATGGAGACCATGGACCAGAGGGGAAACCCTTCTCCCATCTAGGGAGAAGGTCAAGGAAGAAGAAGGAGGAGGGGGCTCTCTCCCCCTCGCTTCCGGTGGCACCGGAGTGCCGCCGGGGCCATCATCATCACCGCAATCTACACCAACAACTTCACCGCCGTCATCACCAACTCTTCCCCCTCTATGCAGCGGTGTAACCCCTCTTTTACCCACTGTAATCTCTACTTAAACATGGTGCTCAACGCTATATATTATTTCCCAATGATGTATGGCTATCCTATGATGTTTGAGTAGATCCGTTTTGTCCTATGGGTTAATTGATGATCGTGATTGGTTTGAGTTGCATGTTTTATTATTGGTGCTGTCCTATGGTGCTCTCCGTGTCGCGCAAGCATGAGGGATTCCGCTGTAGGGTGTTGCAATACGTTCATGATTCGCTTATAGTGGGTTGCTTGAGTGACAGAAGCATAAACCCGAGTAAGGGGGTTGTTGCGTATGGGATAAAGAGGACTTGATGCTTTAATGCTATGGTTGGGTTTTACCTTAATGATCTTTAGTAGTTGCGGATGCTTGCTAGAGTTCCAATCATAAGTGCATATGATCCAAGAAGAGAAAGTATGTTAGCTTATGCCTCTCCCTCAAATAAAATTGCAAAAATGATTACCGTTCTAGTTATCGATTGCCTAGGGACAAATAACTTTCTCGTGACAAAAAGCTCTCTACTAAAACTAACTTAGTTGTGTCTTCTTCTAAACAGCCCCTAGTTTTTATTTATGCGCTCTTTATTATCTTGCAAACTTATCCAACAACACATACAAAGTACTTCTAGTTTCATACTTGTTCTAGGTAAAGCGAACGTTAAGCGTGCGTAGAGTTGTATCGGTGGTCGATAGAACTTGAGGGAATATTTGTTCTACCTTTAGCTCCTCGTTGGGTTCGACACTCTTACTTATCGAAAGAGACTACTATTGATCCCCTACACTTGTGGGTTATCATGGTGTCTCGGCACGACGAACTGTCGCAACGGTGCATACTCAGGGAGAACACTTATACCTTGAAATTTAGTGAGATATCATCTTATAATGCTACCGCCAAACTAAGCAAAATAAGATGCATGAAGGATATGTTGGGGAACGTAGCAGAAATTTAAAATTTTCTACGTATCACCAAGATCAATCTATGGAGTCATCTAGCAACGAGAGAGAGGGGAGTGCATCTACATACCCTTGTAGATCGCGCGCGGAAGCGTTCAAGAGAACGGGGTTGATGGAGTCGTACTCGTCGTGATCCAAATCACCGATGATCCTAGCGCCGAACGGACGGCACCTCCGCGTTCAACACACGTACGGAGCGGGGACGTCTCCTCCTTCTTGATCCAGCAAGGGGGGAGGAGAACTTGATGGAGATCCAGCAGCACGACGGCGTGGTGGTGGAAGTAGCGGGATCCCGGCAGGGCTTCGCCAAGCGTAAGCGGGGAGGAAGAGGTGTCACGGGAGGGAGGGAGGCGCCAGGGCTTGGGGTGCTGCTCCCATGCGCCTCCCCACTATATATAGGGGTGGGGGGGGGCTGGTTTCTTGCCCTTCAAGTCCATTGGGGCGTTGGCAAAGGTGGGGGGAAGAAATCCCATCATTTCCCTTCCCCACCGATTGTTATCCCCCTTTTTTAGGGATCTTGATCTTATCCCTTCGGGATATGATCTTATTCCTTCTAAGTTGGGATCTTGGTGCGCCTTGACCAGGGGTGTGGGGCCTTGCCCCCACTACCCACATTCATGTGGGTCCCTGTCACGACCGGTTTTTCAATAAAATAATTATTGAGAGACCAATCCCTTTTACGGTCCAGCGAGGAAGAATTCCTTCTCACTAGTAGACAATATCTTGGTCACAGAAGAAAAATACCAGGAGTACTAAAAATAATACAAGGTTGAGCAGAGACTGCCCAACAATTTATTACATGCACGCCGCTAAAACAAAATGGCGGATAGGGTGGCAACTACTAACTCACGATAAGGATGGTGGTGGAAATATCACCGCGAAGCGAGTGATATGATTCCAGAAGACTACAACTCATCGAGCGTCGGAGTGAGGCTCGAGGAGACTTATTGCGGGTGGCGGAAGCGTATACAATACAAGTGACCAATATCCGGGATCGCGCAGGACTGACTGGGACTCCTCTAGGCGTCGGACGCGCTATCAAACTCTTCATCCAAGAGATCGCCTTCGTCAACATCTGGCCAAATCAACAAGCCAGGTGAGTACTATGAAAGTACTCGCAAGACAGTTCGGACATAAGGTATAACAAATGTAAACATGAAGCACATGAACAAGTTAACCAGTGCGATCAGACATAGAGATAATAAATACTGGGTGCCAAGCGAGGGTCTGAATGACGCCTCGAGCGGAAACTGCAGAATAGTAATACTGGTGCCAAACGAGTGTCTGAAAGACTCCTCGAGCGGAAAATGCGGGGTAATAATACAGGTGCCAAACGAGTGTCTGAAAGACTCCTCGAGCGGAAAATGCGGGGTAATAGTACAGGTGCCAAACGAGTGTCTGAAAGACTCCTCGAGAGGAAAATGCGGAATAATAATGCCACAGTCGGGCGTCGGGGCGACACCACATAAAGGGCTTATAACAGAAAATAAATACAGTGCATGCCACAGTCGGACGTCTGAGCGACATCACAGAAAGGGCTTATATTCAAAGTAAAGGACAAGAACACGCCACAGTCGGACGTCTGCGCGACGTCTCATAAAGGGCTTATATTGTAGCTCAATAATACAATAGTCGGGAATATAATCTATCACGAGCATGAGACGAATATAAAGTTAGACCATCCACAGGAATAACAATAAAACTGAATTTACCACTTGAGCTTGTTCACCGGGGACAAGATTTTCACACGGATAGATATGGATATAATGTTCTCATTACTCAATCATGGATACGATGATATGGAAAGAATTGACTCTGCAGAGTTTGTACTTAACCACAGCCAACGGATTTCAGTAGTCACGGGGACTAGTTCCGTCTATGGTATTTTGGAAGAAACACGTCTAACCAGTACACACCCAATTCAACCATCCGAAGCCAGGGATCACCCTCGGCAACGTTCAAGAAAAACCTTGAGACGGGGAGGCTACAACCTCGCGTAGCATGGGATCAAATTTCTATACGCGCGCTCTAAGGGGGTTGCCCCCCTCTCGGTCCCAACCGGAAACACCCATGCCCCCTGACCGGATGACTGGCTTTAATCCTGGGCCAAGGTACCATCATCCCGGCCTCTCTGTTTGGTGTGTACACGGAAAGAGGTTACCAACTTACTAAACCGCATCCTGGCAATGAGACACGTGGTAGCACGGAAGGGGAAAGAACGGTAACACGGCTCCAACCATGTTAACGTCGGAAAAGTCGGATGACACAAGGCTGGTATGCTACAACAGTACCACCTTGCTGCCCTTCATGTCACCACATGATTTGGCCACCTCTCATCAGAGGTCATCGCAACTTTGGAACATGCGGGAAAAGAACGATAACGTAGCTCCAACCACGTTAACGTCGAAGAAAGTCGGATGACGCAAGGCTGGTATGCTACAACAGTACCACCTTATTGCCCTTCATGTCACCACATGAATTGGGCCACCTCTCATCAGAGGTCATCCTGACTTTGGGACAACCGGGTAGTTGCCTTACAAGCAACGAGGTATTTACCGATACTCATATGCCACGCACAACTTTCACGCGAACATGCAAAACATCTGCCATATCAAATGTTCAAAACATGCTTGCCTGGTTCGGAGAAGTCGGAGTCTAGCTCGGCGAAGTTCGCGGCCCCTTCACCTCTCCCGGAACCTACGGCAATCACGAAACGGGTACTAACGTGAAAACCAACACATACACAGAAACTTTTCCAAATATTTTTCAAATAAATCCCATAAAAAACTAGACAAAATTTGAAGATTGTCAGAAAAAGAATCACTCAAAAATACCTTTTTATTAAAAAGTTATAAAGGTTTCTGTCCAGGGACTTATCTGTAATGAAACAGAAAAGTTCTAGGGTTTTAACTGAGAAAACAGAAAACGCTTCGGCTGGGAATGCGCAAGCGCAAAGGAGAAGACGTATTTTGCCCGAAGGCGCCAACAGAAAACGGTTCACGAATAAAAGAACAGAGGCTGACACGCGGGGTCCACATGTCAGGTTTGAAAAGCTCGCCGGCGCCCGAAGACTGCGGTGGACGCCGGCGTCGAACCACGGCGAGTTAGGAGAAACGGAGGGTACCAAGAGCTTCAGCGTCTTCTTCCGCGTCGGTGGGTGGTGGACTCGTCCAACGGGGAGCACCACATCGACGGCGACACTATCTCCGGCGGACGGCGGCTCGGGTGAGGATGGGGAACTCCGGTGGAGGGCTGCAAACTACGAATTGAGGCGCGGGTCAGAACGAGTGATGCAAGGTGAAGCTACTGGCAAGAGAATGGAGGCGGAGGAGCACACACGGGGGCGAATCGGGCTAGATCCCGTGGCGGGTCGCGGCGGCCGGAGTCGAGGAAGGAGACCTCCTCGGGGCTCTTCCAGTGGCTAGGCGTGCTCTAGGGGGAGTGCAGGGCTGGTGGGTGCTCGAGTTGAAGCTCGGGGCCTCTATTTGTAGGCAGATCGACGGGGTGGCCGTGAACGGAGAATCTCCGGCGAGCGATTACGGCGGAGCAGTGGATTGGCAGGTGGTTTGAGCGGCCAGGCAGCATCAGTGGAGGTTACTGGAGCCGTTTTACAGCGAAACGGAGACGGTCTTGGCGTAATGGCGTCGGTCCACGGTGAGGTGACCGCACGGGCTCAACGGCGGCAGAGAGCGCGCTCCGCGCCCTGCGGTTCACGACGAGAGCGGCAGCGCATTCGGGGGAGTGGAAGGCCACGCGGCGGGCTCCGGTGGTTTGGGCGGCGCTGGTGGCGTCGTCGGCGCCGTGTCTCCCACTGGCGTCCGCAAAGCCGCCGCCGGCGTCGGTCACGGGGCGGCGCACCTTCTGCTGCTCGTCGCCGACGCCCGCAAGGCGCCAGGCGTTCGTGCGGTGCAGGAACAAGAGGGCGGGGACGAGGAGCAAGGCGACGCGGTGGCACTGGCGAGATCGACGTCCATCTCTGAAGAAAACGACAGCGAGCACTGAACTGAATCTCTGAAACTCTGAACTTGACAATGACCATGCACTGCAGGTGTTCGACAGAGAGATTTTGCAATGAGATGAATTTTCCTAGAGCTGTAACTTGGTGAGATGACCACTCAAAGTACCCAGGGGCTGCCTGATTTTACTTGGAATTTTTGGAGAAGGTTTTGAATGAATTTCACCAAATTTGACAAATCTGGTCCAAACTTGCAGCAGGTGTAGTTTGAAAATTTTGAACTGAAGACCAGTGGATCTTCATGGTTCTAGGTTGAGGGTTCAAAGGACTAGGAGGGGAAGAAGGTTTGGTGGCAAAAATCAAGACAGAAAGTGTAGTTCCTTTGTAAATCTCCAAGTGCTAGAAAAGAAGGCAGAAAAATATTTGAATAGAATTTGAATGGAAATAAATACATGGGGAGGTTCAACTTGCTGGATTTGGTGTAAAACATGATCCAAAGGTGAGGGAAGGGTTAGGAGAGAGCATTTGCACTAGGGCCATGGCAAGAAGGAATTGTTGAAAGTGGCAAAGGACTCTTCCAAAAGCCATAGTGCAAATTTCAAGGAGATTTTCAAAAGTCATTTTCCCAAATGAAAAACATTTTGTCTTGGGTCCAAGTGAAAAGCAAGAACCTCCAAGACCAAAGGCAGATCTTGGGTGAATCCAAACAAAACTTTTGCCATAAAGAAAAGTATATGAGAGGGAGAGTTCTCTTGAAGAAAAATTTAAATCACTCCCCTCAAGTCAAATAAAAATCTTTTGAAAAAACCAAATAAAAACATGGGTGTCACAGTCCCCCCATGCAGGTGGGCCCCACTTCGGAACCTTCTAGAACCTTCCCGATACAATACCGAAAAATCCCGAACATTTTCCGGTGGCCAAAATAGGACTTCCCATATATAAATCTTTACCTCCGGACCATTCCGGAACTCCCCGTGACGTCCGGGATCTCATCCGGGACTCCGGACAACTTTCGGTTAACCGCATACTAATATCTCTACAACTCTAGCGTCACCGAACCTTAAGTGTGTAGACCCTACGGGTTCGGGAGACATGCAGACATGACCGAGACGACTCTCCGGTCAATAACCAACAGCGGGATCTGGATACCCATGTTGGCTCCCACATGTTCCATGATGATCTCATCGGATGAACCACGATGTCGAGGATTCAATCAATCCCGTATACAATTCCCTTTGTCAATCGGTACGTTACTTGCCCGAGATTCGATCGTCGGTATCCCAATACCTTGTTCAATCTCGTTACCGGCAAGTCACTTTACTCGTACCGTAACGCATGATCCCGTGGCTAACTCCTTAGTCACATTGAGCTCATTATGATGATGCATTACCGAGTGGGCCCAGAGATACCTCTCCGTCATACGGAGTGACAAATCCCAGTCTCGATTCGTGCCAACCCAACAGACACTTTCGGAGATACCTGTAGTGCACCTTTATAGCCACCCAGTTACGTTGTGACGTTTGGTACACCCAAAGCATTCCTACGGTATCCGGGAGTTGCACAATCTCATGGTCTAAGGAAATGATACTTGACATTAGAAAAGCTCTAGCAAACGAACTACACGATCTTGTGCTATGCTTAGGATTGGGTCTTGTCCATCACATCATTCTCCTAATGATGTGATCCCGTTATCAATGACATCCAATGTCCATGGTCAGGAAACCATAACCATCTATTGATCAACGAGCTAGTCAACTAGAGGCTTACTAGGGACATGTTGTGGTCTATGTATTCACACATGTATTACGGTTTCCAGTTAATACAATTATAGCATGAACAACATACAATTATCATGAACAACGAAATACAATAATAACCATTTTATTATTGCCTCTAGGGCATATTTCCAACAGTCTCCCACTTGCACTAGAGTCAATAATCTAGTTCACATCACCATGTGATTAACACTCAAAGTTCACATCGTCATGTGACTAATACCCAAGAGTTTACTAGAGTCAATAATCTAGTTCACATCACCATGTGATTAACACTCAATGAGTTCTAGGGTTTGATCATGTTATGCTTACGAGAGAGGTTTTAGTCAACGGGTCTGCAACATTCAGATCCGTGTGTGCTTTACAAATCTCTATGTCATCTTGTAGATGCAGCTACCACGCGCTACTTGGAGCTATTCCAAATAACTGCTCTACTATACGAATCCGGTTCACTACTTAGAGTCATCCGGATTAGTGTCAAAGTTTGCATCGACGTAACCCTTTACGACGAACCCCCTTTCCACCTCCATAATCGAGAAAATTCCTTAGTCCACTAGATACTAAGGATAAGTTCGACCGCTGTCATGTGATCCCTTCCTGGATCACTATTGTACCCCTTGACTAACTCATGGCAAGGCACACTTCAGGTGCGGTACACAACATAGCATATTGTAGAGCCTACGTCTAAAGCATAGGGGACGACCTTCGTCCTTTCTCTTTCTTCTTCCGTGGTCAGGTCTTGAGTCTTAGTCAATACTCACACCTTGTAACACAGCCAAGAACTCCTTCTTTGCTGATCTATTTTGAACTCCTTCAAAATCTTGTCACTGTATGTATTCATTTGAAAGTACTATTAAGCGTTTTTGATCTATCCTTATAGATCTTGATGCTCAATGTTCAAGTAGCTTAATCCAGGTTTTCCATTAAAAACACTTTTCAAATAACCCTGGATGCTTTCCAGAAATTCTACATCATTTCTGATCAACAATATGTTAACAACATATACTCATCAAAAATTCTATAGTGCTCCCACTCACTTCTTTGGAAATACAAGTTTCTCATGAACTTTGTATAAACCCAAAATCTTTGACCATCTCATCAAAGCGTTCATTCCAACTCCGAGATGCTTACTCCAATCCTTAGAAGGATTGCTGGAGCTTTGCATACTTGTTAGCATCTTTCAGGATTGACAAAACCTTCTGGTTGTATCACATACAACCTTTCCTCAAGAAAATCATCGAGGAAACAATGTTTTGACATCCTATCTGCAAGATTTCATTAATAATGCAGTAACTGCTAATATAATTCTAACAGACTCTTAGCATCGCTACGAGTGAGAAAGTCTCATCACAGTCAACTCCTTGAACTTGCCGAAAAACATCTTAACGACAAGTCGAGCTTTCTTAATGGTGACACTTACCATCATTGTCTGTCTTCCCTTTAAAATCCATCTGTACCCAACAGCCTTACGACCATCAAGTAGTTCTTTCAAAGTCTATACTTTGTTTTCATACATGGATCCTCTCGGATTTTATGGCCTCGAGCCATTCGTCAGAATCCGGGCCCACCATCACTTCTCCATAGCTCGTAGGTTCATTGTTGTCTAGCAACATGACTTCCAAGATAGGATTACGTACCACTCTGAAGTAATACGCATCCTTGTCGTCCTATGAGGTTTGGTAGTGACTTGATCTAAAGTTTCATGATCACTATCATAAGCTTCCACTTCAATTGGTGTAGGTGCCACAGGAACAACTTCCTGTGCCCTGCTACACATTAGTTGAAGTGACGGTTCAATGACCTCATCAAGTCTCCACCATCCTCCCACTCAATTCTTTCGAGAGAAACTTTTCCTCGAGAAAGGACCCATTTCTAGAAACAATCACTTTTGCTTCCAGATCTGAAATAGGAGGTATACCCAACTGTTTTGGGTATTCTATGAAGATGCATTTATCCGCTTTGGGTTCGAGCTTATCAGCCTGAAACTTTTTCACATAAGCGTCGCAGCCCCAAACTTTTAAGAAACGACAGCTTAGGTTTCTCTAAACCATAGTTCATACGGTGTCGTCTCAACGGAATTGTGTGGTGCCCTATTTAAAGTGAATGCGGTTGTCTCTAATGCCTAACCCATAAACGATAGTTGTAATTCGATAAGAGACATCATGGTATGTACCATATCCAATAGGGTGCAGTTATGATGTTCGGACACACCATCACAATATGGTGTTCCAGGCGGTATTAGTCGTGAAACAATTTCCACAATTTCTTAATTGTGTGCCAAACTCGTAACTTAAATATTCATCTCTATGATCATATCACAGACATTTTATCCTCTTGTCACGACGATCTTCAACTTCACTCTGAAATTACTTGAACCTTTCAATAATTCAGACTTGTGTTTCATCAAGTAAATATTCTCAGCATCTACTCAAATCATCTGTGAAGTAAGAACATAACGATATCCACTGCGTGCCTCAGCACTCATTGGACTGCACACATCAAATGTATTACTTCCAACAAGTTGCTCTCTTGTTCCATCTTACTGAAAACGAGGCCTTTCAGTCATCTTGCCCACGTGGTATGATTTGCATGTCTCAAGTGATTCAAAATCAAGTGAGTCCAAATGATCCATCTGTATGGACTTTCTTCATGCATATATACTAATAGACATGGTTCGCATGTCTCAATCTTTTCAAAAACGAGTGAGTCCAAAGATCCATCAACATGGAGCTTCTTCATGCGTTTTATACCAATATGACTCAAGTGGCAGTGCCACAAGTATGTGGTACTATCATTACTATCTTATATCTTTTGGCATGAACATGTGTATCACTACGATCGAGATTCAATAAACCATTCATTTTAGGTGCAAGACCATTGAAGGTATTATTCAAATAGACAGAGTAACCATTATTCTCCTTTAATGAATAACCGTATTGCGATAAACATAATCCAATCATGTCTATGCTCAACGCAAACACCAAATAATAATTATTCAGGTTTAACCCCAATCTCGATGGTAGAGGGAGCATGCGATGCTTGATCACATCAACCTTGGAAACACTTCCAACACATATCGTCATCTCACCTTTAGCTAGTCTCCGTTTATTCCGCAGCTTTTATTTCGAGTTACTAACACTTAGCAACCGAACCGGTATCTAATACCCTGGTGCTACTAGGAGTACTAGTAAAGTACACATTAATATAATGTATATCCAATATACTTCTGTCGACCTTGCCAACCTTCTCATCTACGAAGTATCTAGGGTAGTTCTGCTTCAGTGACCGTTCCCCTCATTTCAGAAGCACTTAGTCTCGGGTTTGGGTTCAACCTTGGGTTTCTTCACTAGAGCAGCAACTGATTTGCCGTTTCATGAAGTATCCCTTCTTGCCCTTGCCCTTCTAGAAACTAGTGGTTTTACTAACCATCAACAATTGATGCTCCTTCTTGATTTCTACTTTCGCGGTGTCAAACATCGCGAGTTGCTCAAGGATCATCATGTCTATCCCTGATATGTTATAGTTCATCACGAAGCTCTAATAGCTTGGTGGCAGTGACTATGGAGAACCATCACTATCTCATCTAGAAGATTAACTCCCACTCGATTCAAGTGATTGTAGTACTCAGACAATCTGAGCACATGCTCAACGATTGAGCTTTTCTCCCTTAGTTTGCAGGCTTAAGAAACATGTCAGAGGTCTCATACCTCTTGACGTGGGCATTAGTCTGAAATCCCAATTTCAGTCTTTGGAACATCTCATATGTTCTGCGACGTTTCAAAACCGTCTTTGGTGCCACAATTTTAAACCGTTAGCATCACACACTGAACTATCACGTAGTCATCAAAACGTGTATGTCAGATGTTTCGTAGCATCTACAGATGACGCTCGAGGTTTAGCACACCGAGCGGTGCATTAAGGACATAAGCCTTCTGTGCAGCAATGAGGACAATCCTTAGTTTACGGACCCAGTCCGCATAATTGCTACTATCAACTTTCAACTAAATTTTCTCTAGGAACATATCTTAGTAGAACTAAAGCGTAAGCTACGACATTATTTGCAAGACCTTTTGACTATGTTCATGATAATTAAGTTCATCTAATTATTTAATGAACTCCCACTTAGATAGACATCCCTCTAGTCATCTAAGTGATACATGATCCGAATCGACTAGGCCGTGTCCGATCATCACGTGAGACGGACTAGTCATCATCGGTGAACATCTCCATGTTGATCGTATCTACTATACGACTCATGTTCGACCTTTCGGTCTCTTGTGTTCCGAGGCCATGTCTGTACATGCTAGGCTCGTCAAGTCAACCTAAGTGTTTTGCTTGTGTTCCGAGGCCATGTCTGTACATGCTAGGCTCGTCAACACCCGTTGTATGCGAACGTTAGAATCTATCACACCCAATCATCATGTATTGCTTCGAAACAACGAACCTTCGCAACGGTGCACAGTTAGGGGGAACACATCTCTTGAAATTTTAGTGAGGGATCATCTTATTTATGCTACCGTCGTTCTAAGCAAATAAGATGTAAACATGACAAACATCACATGCAAATCATAAAGTGACATGATATGGCCAATATCATCTTGCGCCTTTTGATCTCCATCTTCGAGGCGCGGCATGATCACCTTCGTCACCGGCATGACACCATGATCTCCATCATCGTGTCTTCATGAAGTTGTCTCGCCAACTATTACTTCTACTACTATGGCTAACGGTTAGCAATAAAGTAAAGTAATTACATTGCGTTTTTCATTGACACGCAGGTCATACAATAAATTAAGACAACTCCTATGGCTCCTGCCGGTTGTCATACTCATCGACATGCAAGTCGTGATTCCTATTACAAGAACATGATCAATCTCATACATCACATATATCATTCATAACATCCTTTTGGCCATATCACATCACATAGCATACCCTGCAAAAACAAGTTAGACGTCCTCTAATTGTTGTTGCATGTTTTACGTGGCTGCTATGGGTTTCTAGCAAGAACGTTTCTTACCTACGCAAAAGCCACAACGGTGATATGCCAATTGCTATTTACCCTTCATAAGGACCCTTTTCATCGAATCCGATCCGACTAAAGTGGGAGAGACAGACACCCACTAGCCACCTTATGCATCAAGTGCATGTCAGTCGGTGGAACCTGTCTCACGTAAGAGTACGTGTAAGGTCGGTCCGGGCCGCTTCATCCCACAATGCCGCCGAATCAAGATAAGACTAGTAACGGTAAGCAAATTGAACAAATCATCGCCCACAACTAATTTGTGTTCTACTCGTGCATAGAATCTACGCATAAACCTGGCTCATGATGCCACTGTTGGGGAACGTAGCAGAAATTTAAAATTTTCTACGTATCACCAAGATCAATCTATGGAGTCATCTAGCAACGAGAGAGAGGGGAGTGCATCCACATACCCTTGTAGATCGCGCGCGGAAGCGTTCAAGAGAACGGGGTTGATGGAGTCGTACTCGTCGTGATCCAAATCACCGATGATCCTAGCGCCGAACGGACGGCACCTCCGCGTTCAACACACGTACGGAGCGGGGACGTCTCCTCCTTCTTGATCCAGCAAGGGGGGAGGAGAACTTGATGGAGATCCAGCAGCACGACGGCGTGGTGGTGGAAGTAGCGGGATCCCGGCAGGGCTTCGCCAAGCGTAAGCGGGGAGGAAGAGGTGTCACGGGAGGGAGGGAGGCGCCAGGGCTTGGGGTGCTGCTCCCATGCGCCTCCCCACTATATATAGGGGTGGAGGGGGCTGGTTTCTTTCCCTCCAAGTCCATTGGGGCGTTGGCAAAGGTGGGGGAAAGAAATCCCATCATTTCCCTTCCCCACCGATTGTTATCCCCCTTTTTTAGGGATCTTGATCTTATCCCTTCGGGATATGATCTTATTCCTTCTAAGGTGGGACCTTGGTGCGCCTTGACCAGGGGTGTGGGGCCTTGCCCCCACTACCCACGTTCATGTGGGTCCCCCCATGCAGGTGGGCCCCACTTCAGAACCTTCTAGAACCTTCCCGGTACAATACCGAAAAATCCCGAACATTTTTCGGTGGCCAAAATAGGACTTCCCATATATAAATCTTTACCTCCGGACCATTCCGGAACTCCTCGTGACGTCCGGGATCTCATCCGGGACTCCGAACAACATTCGGTTAACCGCATACTAATATCTCTACAACTCTAGCGTCACCGAACCTTAAGTGTGTAGACCCTACGGGTTCGGGAGACATGCAGACATGACCGAGACGACTCTCCGGTCAATAACCAACAGCGGGATCTGGATACCCATGTTGGCTCCCACATGTTCCACGATGATCTCATCAGATGAACCACGATGTCGAGGATTCAATCAATCCCGTATACAATTCCCTTTGTCAATCGGTACGTTACTTGCCCGAGATTCGATCGTCGGTATCCCAATACCTTGTTCAATCTCGTTACCGGCAAGTCACTTTACTCGTACCGTAACGCATGATCCCGTGGCTAACTCCTTAGTCACATTGAGCTCATTATGATGATGCATTACCGAGTGGGCCCAGAGATACCTCTCCATCATACGGAGTGACAAATCCCAGTCTCGATTCGTGCCAACCCAACAGACACTTTCGGAGATACCTGTAGTGCACCTTTATAGCCACCCAGTTACGTTGTGACGTTTGGTACACCCAAAGCATTCCTACGGTATCCGGGAGTTGCACAATCTCATGGTCTAAGGAAATGATACTTGACATTAGAAAAGCTCTAGCAAACGAACTACATGATCTTGTGCTATGCTTAGGATTGGGTCTTGTCCATCACATCATTCTCCTAATGATGTGATCCCGTTATCAATGACATCCAATGTCCATGGTCAAGAAACCATAACCATCTATTGATCAACGAGCTAGTCAACTAGAGGCTTACTAGGGACATGTTGTGGTCTATGTATTCACACATGTATTACGGTTTCCAGTTAATACAATTATAGCATGAACAACAAACAATTATCATGAACAAGGAAATACAATAATAACCATTTTATTATTGCCTCTAGGGCATATTTCCAACAGGATAAACATCACATGCAATTAATATAAGTGATATGATATGGCCATCATCATCTTGTGCCTCTGATCTCCATCTCCAAAGCACCGTCATGATCACCATCGTCACCGGCTTGACACCTTGATCTCCATCAAAGCATCGTTGTCGTCTCGCCATTGCTATCACTGTTGGGGAACGTAGTAATTTCAAAAAAATTCCTACGCACACCCAAGATCATGGTGATGCATAGCAACGAGAGGGGAGAGTGTTGTCCACGTACCCTCGTAGACCATAAGCGGAAGCGTTATGACAACGCGGTTGATGTAGTCGTACGTCTCCACGATCGACCGATCCTAGTACCGAAAGTATGACACCTCCGCGATCTGCACACGTTCGGCTCAGTGACGTCCCACGAACTCACGATCCAGCAGAGTGCCGAGGGAGAGCTTCGTCAGCACGACGGCGTGATGACGGTGATGATGAAGCTACCGGCGCAGGGCTTCGCCTAAGCACTGCAACGATATGACCAAGGTGGATTATGGTGGAGGGGGGCACCGCACAAGGCTAAAAGATCAATGATCAACTTGTGTGTCTATGGGTGCCCCCCTCCCCCGTATATAAAGGCGTGGAGGAGGGGGAGGGCCGGCCCTCTACTATGGCGCGCCCTAGGGAGTCCTACTCCCACCGGGAGTAGGATTCCCCCTTCCAAGTAGTAGGAGTAGGAGAGAAGGAAGGGGAGGAGAGAGGGAAGGAAGGAGGGCCCGACCCCCCACCCAATTCGGATTGGGCTAGGGGGCGCGCCCTCCACCTTTTCCCTTCGTCTCCTCTATTCCACTAAGGCCCAATAAGGCCCATATACTCCCCGGGGGGTTCCGGTAACCTCCCGGTACTCCGGTAAATGCCCGAACTCTTCCGAAACCACTCCAATGTCCAAACATAAGCTTCCAATATACCGATCTTTAGGTCTCGACCATTTCGAGACTCCTCGTCATGTCCGTGATCATATCCGGGACACCGAACTACCTTCGGTACATCAAAACACATAAACTCATAATATCGATCGTCACTGAATGTTAAGCGTGCGGACCCTACGGGTTCGAGAACTATGTAGACATGACCGAGAGTCATCTCCGGTCAATAACCAATAGCGGAACCTGGATGCTCATATTGGTTCCTACATATTCTACGAAGATCTTTATCGGTCAAACCGCATAACAACATACGTTGTTCCCTTTGTCATCGGTATGTTACTTGCCCGGGATTCGATCGTCGGTATCTCAATACCTAGTTCAATCTCGTTACCGGCAAGTCTCTTTACTCGTTCTGTAATGCATCATCCCGCAACTAACTCATTAGTCACATTGCTTGCAAGGCTTATAGTGATGTGCATTACCGAGAGGGCCCAGAGATACCTCTCCGACAATCAGAGTGATAAATCCTAATCTCGATCTATGCCAACTCACCAAGTACCATCGGAGACACCTGTAGAGCACCTTTATAATGACCCAGTTACGTTGTGACGTTTGGTAGCACACAAAGTGTTCCTCCGGTATTCAGGAGTTGCATAATCTCATAGTCATAGGAACATGAACAAGTCATGAAGAAAGCAATAGCAATATACTAAACGATCAAGTGCTAAGCTAACGGAATGGGTCAAGTTAATCACATCATTCTCTAATGATGTGATCCCGTTAATCAAATGACAACTCATGTCTATGGCTAGGAAACTTAACCATCTTTGATTCAACGAGCTAGTCAAGTAGAGGCATACTAATGACACTCTGTTTGTCTCTGTATTCACACATGTACTAAGTTTCCGGTTAATACAATTCTAGCATGAATAATAAACATTTATCATGAAATAAGGAAATAAATAATAACTTTATTATTGCCTCTAGGGCATATTTCCTTCAGTCTCCCACTTGCACTAGAGTCAATAATCTAGTTCACATCGCCATGTGATTTAACACCAATAGTTCACATCACCATGTGATTAACACCCATAGTTCACATCGACATGTGACCAACACTCAAAGGGTTTACTAGAGTCAGTAATCTAGTTCACATCGCCATGTGATTAACACCCAAAGAGTACTAAGGTGTGATCATGTTTTGCTTGTGAGAGAGGTTTAGTCAACAGGTCCGCCAAATTCAAATCCATATGTATTTTGCAAATTTCTATGTCTACAATGCTCCGCACGGAGCTACTTTAGCTAATTGCTCCCACTTTCAATATGTATCTGGATTGTGACTTAGAGTCATCCAGATCGGTGTCAAAGCTTGCATCGACGTAACTCTTTACGACGAACTCTTTAGCACCTGCATAACCGAGAAATATTTCCTTAGTCCTCTAAGGATAATTTTGACTGTTGTCTAGTGATCTACTCCTAGATCAAAATTGTAGTCCCTTGCCAAACTCAGGGCAAGGTATACAATAGGTCTGGTACACAGCATGGCATACTTTATGGAACCTATGGCTGAGGCATAGGGAATGACTTTCATTCTCTCTCTATCTTCTGCCGTGGTCGGGCTTTGAGTCTTACTCAACTTCACACCTTGCAACACAGGCAAGAACTCTTTCTTTGACTGTTCCATTTTGAACTACTTCAAAAACTTGTCAAGGTATGTACTCATTGAAAAAACTTATCAAGCATCTTGATCTATCTCTATAGATCTTGATGCTCAATATGTAAGCAGCTTTACCGAGGTCTTTCTTTGAAAAACTCCTTTCAAACACTCCTTTATGCTTTCCAGAAATTTCTACATCATTTCCGATCAACAATATGTCATTCACATATACTTATCGGGAAGGTTGTAGTGCTCCCACTCACTTTCTTGTAAATACAGGCTTCACCGCAAGTCTGTATAAAACTATATGCTTTGATCAACTCATCAAAGCGTATATTCCAACTCCGAGATGCTTGCACCAGTCCAAAGATGGATCGCTGGAGCTTTGCACACTTTGTTAGCACCTTTAGGATCGACAAAACCTTCTGGTTGCATCATATACAACTCTTCTTTAAGAAATCCATTAAGGAATGCAGTTTTGTTTATCCATTTGCCAGATTTCATAAAATGCAGCAATTGCTAACATGATTCAGACAGACTTAAGCATCGCTACGAGTGAGAAAAACTCATCATAGTCAACACCTTGAACTTGTCAAAACCTTTTTCGACAAGTCTAACTTCGTAGATAGTAACACTACTATCAGCGTCTGTCTTCCTCTTGAAGATCCATTTATTTTCTATGGCTTGCCGATCATCGGGCAAGTCAACCAAAGTCCACACTTTGTTCTCATACATGGATCCCATCTCAGATTTCATGGCCTCAAGCCATTTCGCGGAATCTGGGCTCATCATCGCTTCCTCATAGTTCGTAGGTTCATCATGGTCAAGTAACATGACCTCCAGAACAGGATTACCATACCACTCTGGTGCGGATCTTACTCTGGTTGACCTACGAGGTTCGGTAGTAACTTGATCTGAAGTTACATGATCGTCATCATTAGCTTCCTCACTAATTGGTGTAGGAGTCACAGGAACTGATTTCTGTGATGAACTACTTTCCAATAAGGGAGCAGATACAGTTACATCATCAAGTTCTACTTTCCTCCCACTCACTTCTTTCGAGAGAAACTCCTTCTCTAGAAAGGATCCACTCTTAGCAATAAAGATCTTGCCTTCGGATCTGTGATAGAAGGTGTACCCAATAGTTTCTTTTGGGTATCCTTATGAAGACACACTTTTCCGATTTGGGTTTGAGCTTATCAGGCTGAAACTTTTTCACATAAGCATCGCAACCCCAAACTTTAAGAAACGACAACTTAGGTTTCTTGCTAAACCACAGTTCATACGGTGTCGTCTCAACGGATTTTTAGACAATGCCCTATTTAATGTGAATGCAGATGTCTCTAATGCATAACCCCAAAACGATAGTGGTAAATCGGTAAGAGAAATCATAGATCGCACCATATCTAATAAAGTACGGCTACGACGTTGGGACACACCATTATGCTGTGGTGTTCCAGGTAGCATGAGTTTATGAAACTATTCCACATTGTTTTATTTGAAGGCCAAACTCGTAACTCAAATATTTGCCTCTGCGATCAAATCGTAGAAACTTTATTTTCTTGTTATGATGATTCTCCACTTCACTCTGAAATTCTTTGAACTTTTCAAATGTTTCAGACTTATGTTTCATCAAGTAGATATACCCATATCTGCTCAAATCATCTGTGAAGGTTAGAAAATAACGATACCCCACCGTGAGCCTTAACACTCATCGGATCTCATGCATCAGTATGTATTATTTCCAATAAGTTGGTTGCTCGCTCCATTGTTCCGGGGAACGGAGTCTTAGTCATCTTGCCCATGAGGCATGGTTCGCAAGCATCAAGTGATTCATAATCAAGTGATTCCAAAAGCCCATCAGCATGGAGTTTCTTCATGCGCTTTACACCAATATGACCTAAACGGCAGTTCCACAAATATGTTGCACTATCATTATCAACTTTGCATCTTTTGGCATCAATATTATGAATATGTGTATCACTACGATCGAGATTCAATAAACCATTCATCTTGGGTGTATGACCACAAAAGGTTTTATTCATGTAAATAGAATAACAATTATTCTTTGACTTAAATGAATAACCGTATTGCAATAAACATGATCCAATCATATTATGCTCAACGCAAACACCAAATAACATTTATCTTAGGTTCAACACTAATCCCGAAGGTAAAGGGAGTGTGTGATGGTGATCTTATCAACCTTGGAATCTCTTCCAACACACATCGTCACCTTGCCCTCAACTAGTCTTTGTTCATTTTGTAACTCCTGTTTCGAGTTACTAATCATAGCAACTGAACCAGTATCAAATACCCAGGGGCTACTATGAACACTAGTAAAGTACACATCAATAACATGTATATCATATATACTTCTTATCCACCAAGTATTTGGGGCAGTTCCGCTTCCAGTGACCATTTCCTCTGCAGTAGAAGCACTCAGTTTCAGGCTTGGGTCTAGCTTTGGGCTTCTTCATGGGAGTGGCAACTTGCTTGTCATTCTTTTTGAAGTTCCCTTTCTTTCCCTTGCCCTTTTACTTGAAACTAGTGGTCTCTTGTCAACCATCAACATTTGATGCTTTTCTTGATTTCTACCTTCGTCGATTTCAGCATCACGAAGAGCTCGGGAATCGTTTTCGTTATTCCTTGCATATTGTAGTTCATCACGAAGTTCTAGTAACTTGGTGATAGTGACTAGAGAACTCTGTCAATCACTATTTTATCTGGAAGATTAACTCCCACTTGATTCAAGCGATTGTAGTACTCAGACAATCTGAGCACATGCTCACTGGTTGAGCTATTCTCCTCCATCTTGTAGGAAAAGTACCGTCAGAGGTCTCATACCTCTTGACACGGGCATGAGTATGAAATACCAATTTCAACTCTTGGAACATCTTATATGCTCCGTGGTGTTCAAAACATTTTTGAAGTCCCCGGTTCTAAGCCGTAAAGCATGGTGCACTAAACTATCAAGTAGTCATCATACCGAGCTTTGCCAAACATTCATAACGTCTGCATATGCTTATACAATAGGTCACCTAGCGGTGCATCAAGGACATAATTCTTCTGTGCAGCAATGAGGATAATCCTCAGATCACGGATCCAATCCACATCATTGCTACTAACATCTTTCAACTTATTTTTCTCTAGGAACATATCAAAAATAAACGGGGTAGCTATGCGCGAGCTATTGATCTACAACATAATTTGCAAATACTATCAGGACTAACTTCATGATAAATTAAAGTAATTAATCAAATTACTTAAGAACTCCCACTTAGATAGACATCCCTCGAGTCATCTAAATGATCACGTGATCCATATCAACTAAACCATGTCCGATCATCACGTGAGATGGGGTAGTATTCAATGGTGAACATCACTACGTTGATCATATCTACTATATGATTCACGTTCAACCTTTCGGTCTCCAGTGTTCCGAGGCCATATCTGCATATGCTAGGCTCGTCAAGTTTAACCCGAGTATTCTGCATGTGCAAAATTGGCTTGCACCCGTTGTATGTGAACGTAGAGCTTATCACACCCGATCATCACATGGTGTCTCAGCACGAAGAACTTTCGCAACGGTGCATACTCAGGGAGAACACTTGTACCTTGAAATTTAGTGAGAGATCATCTTATAATGCTACCGTCGAACTAAGCAAAATAAGACGCATAAAAGATAAACATCACATGCAATCAATATAAGTGATATGATGTGGCCATCATCATCTTGTGCCTTTGATCTCCATCTCCAAAGCACCGTCATGATCACCATCATCACCGACGCGACACCTTGATCTCCATCATAGCATCGTTGTCGTCTCGCCAACTATTGCTTCTATGACTATCGCTGCCGCTTAGTGATAAAGTAAACCAATTACATGGCGATTGCATTTCATACAATAAAGCAACAACCATATGGCTCCTGCCAGTTGCCGATAACTTCGTTACAAAACATGATCATCTCATACAACAATTTATATATCATCACGTCTTGACCATATCACATCACAACATGCCCTGCAAAAGCAAGTTAGACGTCCTCTACTTTGTTGTTGCAAGTTTTACGTGGCTGCTACGGGCTTAGCAAGAACCGTTCTTACCTACGAATCAAAAATCACAACGATTTTTCGTCAAGTGTGTTGTTTTAACCTTCAACAAGGACCAGGCATAGCCATACTCGATTCAACTAAAGTTGGAGAAACAGACACCCACTAGCCACCTGTGTGCGAAGCACGTCGGTAGAACCAGTCTCGCGTAAGCGTACGTGTAATGTCGGTCTGGGCCGCTTCATCCAACAATACCGCCGAATCAAAGTATGACATGCTGCTAAGCAGTATGACTATTATCGCCCACAACTCTTTGTGTTCTACTCGTGCATATAACATCTCGCATAGGCCTGGCTCAGATGCCACTGTTGGGGAACGCAGTAATTTCAAAAACTTTCCTACGATCACGCAAGATCTATCTAGGTGATGCATAGGAACGAGAGGGGAGAGTGTTGTCTACGTACCCTCGTAGACCGAAAGCGGAAGCGTTATGACAACGCGGTTGATGTAGTCGTACGTCTTCACGATCCGACCGATCCTAGCACCGAAGGTACGGCACCTTCGCGATCTGCACACGTTCAGCTCGGTGACGTCCCACGAACTCTAGATCCAGCTGAGGTCGAGGGAGAATTTCGTCAGCACGACGGCGTGATGACGGTGATGATGAAGTTACCGACGCAGGGCTTCGCCTAAGCACTACAACGATATGACTGAGGTGGATATCTGTGGAGGGGGCACCGCACATGGCTAAGACAACTGTCAACTTGTGTGTTCTATGGTGCCCCTGCCCCCGTATATAAAGGAGCAAGGGGGAGGCCGGCCGGCCCTCCTGGGGCGTGCCCCAAGTAGGATTCCTACTAGGAACCCTATTCCTAGTAGGTTTCCAACAAGGGAAGAGAGGGGGAAGGAAGGAGAGGGAGAGAGGGAGAAGGAAAGGGGGGTGCCCCCGCCCCTTCCCTAGTCCAATTCGGAACCAAGGGGGAGGGGGCGTGCGGCCTGCGCTAGCCGCCCCTCTCTCTCTCCACTAAGGCCTATGTGGCCCATTAGTTCCCCCGGGGGGTTCCGGTAATCCTCCGGCACTCCGGTTTTATCCGAAACTTCTCCGGAACATTTCCGGTGTCCGAATATAGTCGTCCAATATATCAATCTTTATGCCTCGACCATTTCGAGACTCCTCGTCATGTCCGTGTTCACATACGGGACTCCGAACTACCTTCGGTACATCAAAACACATAAACTCATAATACCGATCGTCATTGAACGTTAAGCGTGCGGACCCTACGGGTTCGAGAACTATGTAGACATGACCGAGACTCACTTCCGGTCAATAACCAATAGCGGAACCTGGATGCTCATATTGGTTCCTACATATTCTACAAAGATCTTTATCGGTCAAACCGCATAACAACATACATTCCCTTTGTCATCGGTATGTTACTTGCCCGAGATTCGATCATCGGTATCTCAATACCTAGTTCAATATCGTTACCGGCAAGTCTCTTTACTCGTTCCGTAATGCATCATCCCGTAACTAACTCATTAGTCACATTGCTTGCAAGGCTTATAGTGATGTGCATTACCGAGAGGGCCCAGAGATACTTCTCTGAAACACGGAGTGACAAATCCTAATCTCGATCTATGCCAACCCAACAAACACCATCAGAGACACTTGTAGAGCATCTTTATAATCACTCAGTTACGTTGTGATGTTTGATAGCACACTAAGTGTTCCTCCGGTATTCGGGAGTTGCATAATCTCATAGTCATAGGAACATGTATAAGTCATGAAGAAAGCAATAGCAATAAACTAAACGATCATAGTGCTAAGCTAACGGATGTGTCAAGTCAATCACATCATTCTCTAATGATGTGATCCCGTTAATCAAATGACAACTCATGTCTATGGCTAGGAAACTTAACCATCTTTGATTAACGAGCTAGTCAAGTAGAGGCATACTAGTGACACTCTGTTTTGTCTATGTATTCACACATGTACTAAGTTTCTGGTTAATACAATTCTAGCATGAATAATAAACATTTATCATGATATAAGGAAATATAAATAACAACTTTATTATTGCCTCTAGGGCATATTTCCTTCAGAACTGGGGGGAGGGGGTTATGTCAGGCAGGGGGAGTTTCTTTCTCCCCCACACCCATTCGCTAACCTCTCTCGACCCCCTTCATGCTTCAGCGTCGTACTCGCCGCGGGAGGGCTCCGGCGGGCCGCCGTCTTCGGGATGTCCCTCTCCATTTCCTTCGGTTGAATCGATCCCCACCCCGTCCTCTTGCCATGGATGCCAGTATTGCCCCTGTTCCTCTTCTCTTTGTGTCTAGGTTTCAGATCTAGTCTTTAGGGGCAATAGTTGTTGCATTTCTCGATTTTGGGCTAAATCAAGGCTTGAGTAGGTTGGAGAAGGCATCTAGACTATTTGGATTGATATTTGGTAGGTTTATTTTTGAATTTGGCATCCCGGTAGTGCTGGAGTTGACCACGGCAGTAGGGAACCGTCGTTCCCCCGTCTGAAGCGGTACTATCGCTCCCCTGTAGCGGTACTACCTCTCGGGCGGTACTACCGCTTCCAGATCGTGGTACCAGCGCTGGATGCCCACTTCCACCATACTCGTACCAAATATCGATCCGCGTTGCTTTTTCTTGTGGCTTATGCTCATTCTTTCGTGTTGTTTCGTGTGTCCTATGTTTGGTTCCAGGTGATGGCGCTATTGCACCTCTACTTCAAAGGAGCAACATGTCCGCCGTGTCAACCCCGGGCGTTCTACTTCAAAGCGCTATTGCACCTCTGAGACAGCTGCTGCCTCCTCGAGTGTTCCCCCTCCTCCTCAGCCGAAGAAGACTATTGCGAACAAGCCCAAGCCTAGGGCCAAGTCTGTGGCAGAGATGTATGCAAAGGAGTTCTGGGAAAGGCGCCGGCGGAACCCATATACGGAAGATCAAGAACCCACTTTGGTCAACCGTCCCTTCTGGAACCGCTTTCAGTGGGCGATCTACTTTGATGTGATCAAAGCGAAGAAGAATCTCTATGTTAATGTCCGCACCATCGACAATGACTATATGGAGAAGGATCCTGCCTACTTTGGCGAAGCCCTACAGATGTGTTCTCAGCTGAACATTCTCAGGATCATGCAGTTCAACAAGGACTTTGATGCAGATTTGGTGGCTCAGTTTTATGCCACGGACCACCTTGGAACAGATGAGGAGAGAACTCTGACTTGGATGACAAATGGCAAGTTGCTTTCCGTCAAATGGAATGCTTTCATGGAGTTACTTGGGATTGAAGATCAAGGACTTGTGAACCCAGTTGGCTTTCGCCCTCACCGCAATACAACTTCCACTCACAAGCAATCTCTTTGGCCCTACTATACTTTTAAGATTAACCCCGAGACTCAGAAGGAGACCTATGAGCTGCCTGCCTATCTGGACATACTCCATCGCATCTTCAGAGAGACTCTCTTCCCTCGCATTGGGAACTTGGATATGGTTCACTCCTTTCTCGTGGACATGCTTCTTTTCTGCCAGCACGAGAAGGAAGAAAACACTGGAGAATCCTTGGATATCTCTCATGTCATGTGGTCTGAACTACTCTCCGCTATCTCTGAGCGCAAGTGCCCTATCTATGGTCCGTTTATCATGTTGCCTATTGAGAAGGCTTGGGCGCGCGTTTATCCTAATGTTGTGCTGGAGACTGGCGAGTTAATCACTCATGAGATCAAGCGTCTGAGGAAGAAGGAGAACTGGGGCACCTCGGCTCCGAGGTCTAGGATTCAATCTGGAGCTGCTGAAGTTGAGACGGAGGCAGATGCTGATGATGACGATGACTATGAGCCCTCTGGAGCAGAGCCCTCATGGGCAAAGAAGCTCAAGCGCAAAATGAAGAAACTCTTCTGCATGGAGTCTCATGGACAGTACATGGCTCATGTGTCTAAGAAGAAGGCCAGGAGCCGTCACAAGGAGCTCATGCGTCAGTTGGGTGCGACACTTGCTAGCGGACCTGAGGGCAAGATCACCGATGAGGAGGAGTGGGTTCAGCAGCACTGTCCGTGGACCGATTCAGACACCGAGCAGTTTCCTACCGATGACGGCGGTGCAGACGATCTCGCCGGGATGTGATGATGGAGATCTTCAGTCTGCTATCACCTGGGGCCGTAGCAACGCTCTTTGCCTTTTTGGTGTCTCGCTGCCAAAGGGGGGGAGAGCTTAGGGATTTGTCGTTGTCGAGTTGCAAGCGTGTGTTTGTGTGGCTTGTTTGCCTTGCCTTTCTCTCTCGCAAACTGTTTTCTCGTCATTTGCTTTGGTTTGGTTTGTGCTTGTAACATCCCAAATTTTCAATTTAGAATGTTATACATAGATCATCATTTGCATATCATGTTTTATTGCATTTTGACAAATCCTCGATAAATCCTAAGCAACTCAAGGACCCTCGGAGAGAGTTGGGGATTTTCTCGCATTCTCAAATTTGATTTTTCAAACGAGGATTTTTGGTTTTAATTATTTTTCTCTCCGGAAAAATATTTCATTTTAAATAAACGAGAGGAGAAAATATGACTTCTCCAAAACAATTGAAATACTGGAGGAAAAATGTTAAAATCATTATTTGAAATTATTTGGATTTTATTTGCAATTTTTATTGCATTTAAAAATATGCATGTTTTCAAAATATTTATTTTTGATTTTAAAAATGTTCACCCTATTTTAAATTTTCTAACTAGACGGGGAAAATTTATTTCATATTTTTCTGATTTTTATTTATTTTTCTCCGCAATTTTTTTCACGGAACTTATTTTAAAAAAAAACGCGCCCGCGCCGACTGGGCCAAAGGCCCAGCCGACGGCCCGCCCGCGGCCTCTCCTCCTCCCGCACGGAGCCGCGCCGCCCGAGTCCGGCCGCTGCACGCCACCGCCGGCCGACCCCTTCCCCAAGTCGCCGCCGCCCCCTCCCCTCCTTATATACCCCCCCTCTCTTCTCTCCTCACCCGAGCCGCCGCCGCCGCCCGCATCGCCCGCCGCCGCCGCCCGCCGTTTGCCTCGCCGCCCGTCGCCGGGAGCGCCGAGCCCGGAGCCCCTCGCCGCCGGAGCCCCTCCCCCCCCCCCCCCCCGAGCCCCACACCCCCGCCGCCCGAGCCCGCCCGCCGGAGCCTCGCCGGAGCCCCGACGAGGTACTGCTGCCGCCGGCCGTTTTGCTGTTGACCGGTTTTCTGAAGAAAAAAAACCTTTTGTTTAAAAAAACCCTAGATCGGTTTTTTTTTTGGTTTTCTTATTTCGCGAGCGTTCACCGAACCGTTCGTTTTAACGAACGCGTTCGTCGGTTTTTCTCTGTTAACGAACGTCCGTTATTTAACCGTTCGTCCGTTTTTCTTTTTCGTCGGATTTTCTCGTTGTTTTCTCAGATTCGATTTCTGATCGAATTTTCGAATCTGTTTAACTTTTCGCTCGTTTATCGGAATCAGGCGATTCAAGCGCCTAGAGTTTCGTCTCGAAATTCTCTTTCCGTTTAACCTACTCAAACATGTTTTTGCTACAGTAAAATTTGACCTAGATCCAGATTAGCAAACGAAGTTTCTTTCTTTCGCCGTTTGACTTTCGTTGCTTCTTTCGAGTTGATTCTTTTTGCAAACCGGAGTTCTTAAGTTGAACTTTCTGGTTGGATCTTTCATTCGAGTTTTACCTGTGCATTAGATGAGTACTGATTGTATGCTTGTTTGTTTGCGATAGAGTACCCGGAGTGTGCCGCTTGTTACTTCGGCTCGTTAGGTTTTGCGGATCATCAGCAAGGCAAGTAACACTTTGATCATACCCCGTTCATACCCAGTTTTATTGCATTAGATCTGTTTTCCTCAAACACATTGCATGATTAGGATCTAATTAAACTGTGGGTATTGGGAAGTAGTTGAGGTAGTACCTATTACCTGTTTTATTTATCAAACCCTTGGGAGTTACTTCTACGTTGCTATTATATGCCATGCTATGCGTAGACGTGGATTGGGTTTGAGAGACATTCATGACAGATGTGAGATTGATAATAATGGTTCAACTTAAGGTGGCAACTAAAACTCACATCTGGGTGGATTGAGGCACCTGGAGAACCCAGTGTTGTCTGTTTGTATAAGGTCCGCCACCCAGGCTCAAAGGGATCATAAGATTATTCATGCTAGAAACTTCCGTGTGCAGCCACAAGCTATTATGGGCTCTAGCATAGCTGAGTAGGTTACAGGATCTCTTGAAGAGGTGGATTAGCAGATGTAGGGGAAAGTAGGTGTAGAGTAAAGAGTGATTGTTCCTGAAAGACTGTGTCTCGGTCATCCGTTTCTCAAACATCATGCAGTGCGAGAATCAAGCGGAGGCGATCGAGTCTTGTGGGGAAAAGTGCACAAACCTCTGCAGAGTGTACAAACTGATCATGATTAGTCGTGTCCCCGGTTATGGACAACTTGAGTATCTATCTGGATTGTCATTTGAATCTCATCACCGTGATACCTATAATTAATTTTGTTGGGATAATGATGATACTTAATTGGGATTGAGTTGGAGGTACCTTCTCAATGTTTCAACCACCATGATAGTTAAATAAAATTTAATTCCTTTGCAGTAGGATAAAATTGGCTTTTCGCAAAAACTGTAACCATAGAGCCTTTCCACCAGCCATATATGCATATAGTATAGCATTATCATTGTTCATTGCTCTCTATGTGTTGCTTTGCCAGCATATTCTATGTGCTGACCCGTTTTCGGGCTGCAACGTTTCATGTTGCAGACTTTTCAGACGACGAGTAAGCTGCCTTAGGTCGTGGTCTTATACTCAGTGATGCCACTGGAGTTGATGGACTCACTTATCTTCCAAGTCTTCCGCTGTTATCGTTATTAGATGGCCTTAAGCCATGTTTATACTTAATCTCTTCGGAGATATTCGATGTAATAAGTGTGTGATTGCTACTCTGTTATAAATCCTCCATTTGTACTGTGCGTGTCAGCATTACTGATCCAGGGATGACACTGGTGCACAGCAGCACAGGCCATTTGAGGTCTGGTCGCTACAAAGTTGGTATCAGAGCCAGGTTGACTATAGGACACGACCACTAAGCTTAAGCCCTAGAAAACTTCTCTCTTCTCATTTCTGACCCCTCTCCACTTTCTACTCTTTTAGGAATGGCGAATGCAAGGAGCAAGTTCATGCAACCAGATGAAGACACGCCGTTTGGACGACATCTGAAGGAAGTCACCAAGTACTTGAACATAGGAATACCAAGCGTCACCGGAACCTACAACGCCACCTTACCTGAAGAGGAGAGCTGGAAGATTCAAGTTATCATTCCAGGAAGAACGTTTGCGCCAATTACGGAACCCATGAGATTGGTTTTCGAAGCACCAACTTGGAGCTTAGGGAAGAGCATGGCCGCACATATCGCCATGGGACGCATTGGAGAAGTCTACCACCAGGAGCTTAAGGATACCATTTATCAAATTTGTGGACGTCGAGACGCGCAATGGGAGATGATCAAGACCAAGAAGGATGGATCAATTGCAGCTTTCATCCAGGAGCAGAATCAACATATTCGACACCAGGAGAATCAGATATGCACGGACAAGGAAGAACTGAAGAAGGCATTCATGAAGATCAAGGAACTCCAAGAAGAACTCAAGACTACACGCGAAGATTATTTGGAGGAAATCAACGCACTAGTAGGAAAGATTGACGACCTGGAGAATAAGATTGGAGCATTCGTGGGAAATCCAGTGCCAAAAGCAGAAGTCGACGAATGCACTTGTCCGGATAACTACATCATCATCGACGACACCGACTCGGAACCAAGTGAAGACGAATGGATTGATGAAGCTGGAGCAGACATCATGGAGTCTTCAACGGATCAGAATTTTTAGTAGACCACCATATCAGTAGTAGTTTTTCCCCCATTTAGTAGTATAGCTCAAGCACTTTGTAACGTTAGTTAGATCGATTGTTTTGCTTTGTTTGGATTGATTGAGTGATATTGATTGAATTTGTCTCATGAGCATATGGGTAGTGTTTTCCCTCTAGACCTCATTCTATTCTTAAATCTCATCTTTTCTAAACCTATCAGATGCCTCTGAGACGCGACCCCGGATTTGTTTTCCCGCCAAAGATCACCCAGTTGATTCAGCAACAGAATGCCTTGATGCAAGTGTTAGTTCAGAACCAAGGCAACAACAACAACAACAACCCACCGCCACCACCACCTGTTGATCACTTAGCCCGTTTCTTAAGGCTAAACCCGCCGGTGTTTTCCAGTAGCACCGAGCCGATTGTAGCAGATGATTGGCTCCGCAAAGTTGGAAGGGAGTTGACCACTGCAGGATGCACAGATGCGGAAAGAGTGCGTTTTGCCGCACATCAGCTTGATGGACCCGCAGCATCATGGTGGGAGAATTATACAGCCACGCACCCTATTGACACTGTCACATGGGACCAGTTTCAGCAAGCTTTCCGTACAGCTCATGTTTCAGCAGGAGCTATGGCTATGAAGAAGCGTGAGTTTCGCAACCTACGCCAAGGAGGACGCACCGTAGGCCAGTATGTTGAGGAATTCAGTAAGTTAGCACGTTATGCACCAGATGACGTTGCTACGGATGCAGCCAAGCAGGAGAAATTTCTGGAAGGATTGAATGATGAGCTGAGTAGGCAGTTGATGGTAGCAACTTTCAACAACTACCAGGAGCTGGTAGATAGAGCTCTCATGATTGAAGGGAAGCAACAGCAGATTGAAAACTGCAAGAGGAAGTATGGACAAGGAAAGTACAATTCTGGAGCCCAGCAAAAGCCACAATTTACCCCGAAGCCGGGAGGACAGTTTCAGCATACCCATGGAGGAGGTAGTTCGCATAACCATAATGGCTCCAAGAATGGTAATGGGAATGGAGGAGGAAACGGACAGAACCGCACCAACCCATCTACCCCAACCAAGAGAGATCTAAGTCACATTACCTGTTTCAAGTGCCAGAAGACGGGACATTACGCTACCGATTGTCCCGAAGCCCAAAATGGAAATGGCAATGGAAGCTCTAGGAAGAAGCCGAACCCGTTCAACAAAGGACATGTGAACCACGTGAGCGTGGAGGAGATTGAAGCTCAGCCTGATGCAGTAATAGGTAAGTTTTTGGTTAAGTCATTTACTGCAACCGTTCTTTTCGATACTGGTGCATCGCATTCATATATATCAAGGGGATTCATAAACAAGTTTAAGATGTCCACCCAAGTCCTCAAAAGCCCCATGTTAGTAACCTCACCAGGAGCAGAGTATATGGCCACCCAAGGATGTTTTCGGATACCGTTGGCCATTGGAAGGCATGTTTTCCCCACAGACCTCATTGTTTTGGAATCACAAGGTTTGGATGTGATTTTGGGAATGGATTGGCTATCGTTGTATGGAGGAAACATCGATTGTGCCAGCAAGACTATTTTGCTTACCACCCCAGAAGGAAAAAGGATCAAGTATGTATCCAGGCATATGCCGAAGAGGACTCAAGTGAATTCCTTATCAGGAGTTGTACAGGAGGAAGTACGAGTGGTGAAGGATTATCCAGATGTATTTCCAGAAGAGTTGCCAGGCATGCCACCAGATAGAGACATTGAGTTCTTGATTGAACTTTTGCCAGGCACAGGGCCGATATCTAAGAGACCGTACAGGATGCCCGCAAAGGATTTGGAGGAAATTAAGAAACATATCAAGGAGTTACTGGATAAAGGCTATATTCGCCCAAGTTCGTCACCTTGGGGATCACCAGTACTTCTAGTGGAGAAGAAAGATGGATCACTAAGGATGGTTGTTGATTACCGAGGATTGAATGAAGTGACCATCAAAAACAAGTACCCACTGCCGATGATCAATGATTTGTTTGACCGCTTGCAAGGAGCTAAAGTATTTTCCAAGATCGATCTACGATCAGGGTACCATCAGTTAAAGATTCGAGAGCAGGATATACCTAAGACGGCATTTACCACCAGATATGGATTGTATGAGTATACCGTTATGTCATTTGGACCGACTAACGCGCCGGCCTATTTCATGAACCTGATGAACAAAGTGTTTATGGAGTTTTTGGATAAGTTCGTCGTGGTGTTCATTGATGATATTTTAATCTTCTCCAAGGATGAAGAAGAGCATGAGGAGCATTTACGATTGGTACTTGAGAAGCTCAGAGAACATCACTTATATGCCAAGTTCAGCAAATGTGAGTTTTGGCTGAAGGAAGTTGGATTCCTTGGACATGTTATTTTTGGAGAAGGAATAGCAGTAGACCCTGCCAAGGTTGACACAGTGACAAGTTGGGAATCGCCCACTACAGTTGGAGAAATCCGGAGTTTTCTTGGACTTGCAGGATACTACCAGAGATTTATCGAGAATTTCTCAAGGATTGCTAAGCCTATGACTGAGCTATTAAAGAAAGACACCAAATTCAATTGGACTGAGGAATGTGAAGCTAGTTTCCAGGAGTTGAAGAAACGATTGGTTACATCACCAGTGTTGATTTTGCCAGATCAACGCAAGGACTATGAAGTTTACTGCGACGCTTCTCGTCAAGGACTTGGAGCAGTGCTTGTGCAGGAAGGAAGAGTTGTTTCCTATGCTTCACGACAACTTAAACCCCATGAGAAGAATTATGCTACGCATGATTTGGAATTAGCAGCCGTGGTGCATGCATTGAAGACATGGAGACATTTTCTCATCGGAAACCATTGTGAGGTGTACACGGATCACAAGAGTTTGAAGTACATTTTCACGTAGAAGGAGTTAAACCTCAGACAGAGGAGATGGTTGGAGCTCATGAAAGACTATGATATGAGATTGCATTATCACCCAGGAAAGGCTAACGTAGTAGCAGACGCATTGAGCCGCAAGAGTCATGTTAACACCCTCATGACAGGAAAGTTACCTCAGGAGTTAGCCGAGGACCTACGCGAGCTATGTTTGGAGATAGTCCCTAGAGGCTATTTAGCGACATTGGAGATTCAGTCTACCTTGATGGAAAAGATCAGAGAAGCTCAGAAGACAGACAAGGAGATTGAAGAGATAAAGGAGAAGATGAGCAAAGGAAAAGCCAAGGGATTTCGTGAGGATGAGCACGATACCTTATGGTTGAGGACCGTGTATATGTGCCAAATGATCCGGAGATCAGGAAGTTGATTTTGCAAGAAGCCCATGATTCCCCGTACTCGATTCACCCAGGGAATACCAAGATGTATTTGGATTTGAAGAATACTTTCTGGTGGACCGGAATGAAGAAGGATATTGCGGAGTTTGTAGCAGTTTGTGATGTATGTCAGAGAGTGAAGGCAGAGCATCAGAAGCCAGCAGGATTGCTACAACCATTGCCGATACCCGAATGGAAGTGGGATAAAATAGGCATGGATTTTATCACAGGATTACCCAAGACCCATTCAGGCTATGACTCGATATGGGTTGTAGTTGACCGTTTGACGAAAGTGGCTCATTTCATTCCAGTGAAGACCACTTACACCAGTGCTAAGTTGGCGAAGATATACATGACCAGGATAGTATGTTTGCATGGAGTGCCGAGGACCATTGTATCAGACAGAGGAACCCAATTTACCTCGAAGTTTTGGAAGCATTTACATGAAACATTGGGAACCAGGCTGGAATTCAGTACAGCATTTCACCCGCAGACAGATGGACAGACCGAGAGAGTCAACCAGATTTTGGAGGACATGTTGAGAGCATGTGCGCTAGATTATGGATCTAGTTGGGACGACAATTTGCCATATGCAGAGTTTTCATATAACAACAGTTATCAGACCAGTTTGAAGATGGCCCCTTTCGAAGCCTTGTACGGAAGGAGGTGTAGAACACCGTTGTTATGGGACGAAGTTGGAGATCGTCAGTTGTTTGGACCAGATTTGATTAAGGAGTCTGAACAGAAAGTAAGTTGATTCGCGATAGGCTCAAGGTAGCCCAGTCCAGGCAGAAGAGTTATGCTGATTCTAAACGCAAGGAGACAGTTCACGAAGTCGGAGACAGAGTGTATCTTCGAGTATCACCACTCCGAGGAGTAAAGCGCTTTGGAGTTAAGGGAAAGTTAGCGCCTCGTTTTATCAGACCATACAGAGTATTGGAACGTATGGGAGAAGTTGCCTACAAGCTGGAATTGCTCGAAGGATTGTCTGAAGTACATGATGTATTTCATGTTTCCCAGTTGAAGAAGTGCCACGCAGAAATGGCTGGGATACCGCTGAGAGATACTGTGCCACTGGAAGCGATTCAGTTGGAAAGTGATTTGACCTATGAGGAGAAGCCAGTTAAGATTCTCGAGTATGCCAGCCGAGTTACCCGTAGCAAGGTTACAAGTTTTGCAAAGTCCAGTGGAGTCACCACACGGAAGATGAGGCCACCTGGGAGCGAGAGGAAGATCTACGGAAAAACCACTCCCACCTGTTTTCTAGCCAACCCGAATCTCGAGGGCGAGATTCATCTTAAGGGGGGTAGGTTTGTAACATCCCAAATTCTCAATTTGGAATGTTATACATAGATCATCATTTGCATATCATGTTTTATTGCATTTTGACAAATCCTCGATAAATCCTAAGCAACTCAAGGACCCTCGGAGAGAGTTGGGGATTTTCTCGCATTTTCAAATTTGATTTTTCAAACGAGGATTTTTGGTTGTAATTATTTTTCTCTCCGGAAAAATATTTCATTTTAAATAAACGAGAGGAGAAAATATGACTTCTCCAAAACAATTGAAATACTGGAGGAAAAATGTTAAAATCATTATTTGAAATTATTTGGATTTTATTTGCAATTTTTATTGCATTTAAAAATATGCATGTTTTCAAAATATTTATTTTTGATTTTAAAAATATTCACCCTATTCTAGATTTTCTAACTAGACGGGGAAAATTTATTTCATATTTTTCTGATTTTTATTTATTTTTCTACGCAATGTTTTTCATGGAACTTATTTAAAAAAACGCGCCCGCGCCGACTGGGCCAAAGGCCCAGCCGACGGCCCGCCCGCGGCCTCTCCTCCTCCCGCACGGAGCCGCGCCGCCCGAGTCCGGCCGCCGCACGCCACTGCCGGCCGACCCCTTCCCCAAGTCGCCGCCGCCCCCTCCCCTCCTTATATACCCCCCTCTCTTCTCTCCTCACCCGAGCCGCCGCCGCCGCCGCCCGCATCGCCCGCCGCCGCCGCCCGCCACCGGGAGCGCCGAGCTCGGAGCCCCTCGCCGCCGGAGCCCCCCCCCCCCCCCGAGCCTCGCACCCCCGCCGCCCGAGCCCGCCCGCCGGAGCCTCGCCGGAGCCCCGACGAGGTACTGCTGCCGCCGGCCGTTTTGCTGTTGACCGGTTTTCTGAAAAAAAAACCTTTTGTTTAAAAAAAACCCTAGATTGGTTTTTTTTCGGTTTTCTTATTTCGTGAGCGTTCACCGAACCGTTCGTTTTAACGAACGCGTTCGTCGGTTTTTCTCTGTTAACGAACGTTCGTTATTTAACCGTTCGTCCGTTTTTCTTTTTCGTCGGATTTTCTCGTTGTTTTCTCAGATTCGATTTCTGATCGAATTTTCGAATCTGTTTAACTTTTCGCTCGTTTATCGGAATCAGGCGATTCAAGCGCCTAGAGTTTCGTCTCGAAATTCTCTTTCCGTTTAATCTACTCAAACAAGTTTTTGCTACAGTAAAATTTGACCTAGATCCAGATTAGCAAACGAAGTTTCTTTCTTTCGCCGTTTGACTTTCGTTGCTTCTTTCGAGTTGATTCTTTTTGCAAACCGGAGTTCTTAAGTTGAACTTTCTGGTTGGATCTTTCATTCGAGTTTTACCTGTGCATTAGATGAGTACTGATTGTATGCTTGTTTGTTTGCGATAGAGTACCCGGAGTGTGCCGCTTGTTACTTCGACTCGTTAGGTTTTGCGGATCATCAGCAAGGCAAGTAACACTTTGATCATACCCAGTTTTATTGCATTAGATCTGTTTTCCTCAAACACATTGCATGATTAGGATCTAATTAAACTGTGGGTATTGGGAAGTAGTTGAGGTAGTACCTATTACCTGTTTTATTTATCAAACCCTTGGGAGTTACTTCTACGTTGCTATTATATGCCATGCTATGCGTAGACGTGGATTGGGTTTGAGAGACATTCATGACAGATGTGAGATTGATAATAATGGTTCAACTTAAGGTGGCAACTAAAACTCACATCTGGGTGGATTGAGGCACCTGGAGAACCCAGTGTTGTCTGTTTGTATAAGGTCCGCCACCCAGGCTCAAAGGGATCATAAGATTATTCATGCTAGAAACTTCCGTGTGCAGCCACAAGCTATTATGGGCTCTAGCATAGCTGAGTAGGTTACAGGATCTCTTGAAGAGGTGGATTAGCAGATGTAGGGGAAAGTAGGTGTAGAGTAAAGAGTGATTGTTCCTGAAAGACTGTGTCTCGGTCATCCGTTTCTCAAACATCATGCAGTGCGAGAATCAAGCGGAGGCGATCGAGTCTTGTGGGGAAAAGTGCACAAACCTCTGCAGAGTGTACAAACTGATCATGATTAGTCGTGTCCCCGGTTATGGACAACTTGAGTATCTAGTATCTGGATTGTCATTTGAATCTCATCACCGTGATACCTATAATTAATTTTGTTGGGATAATGATGATACTTAATTGGGATTGAGTTGGAGGTACCTTCTCAATGTTTCAACCACCATGATAGTTAAATAAAATTTAATTCCTTTGCAGTAGGATAAAATTGGCTTTTCGCAAAAACTGTAACCATAGAGCCTTTCCACCAGCCATATATGCATATAGTATAGCATTATCATTGTTCATTGCTCTCTATGTGTTGCTTTGCCAGCATATTCTATGTGCTGACCCGTTTTCGGGCTGCAACATTTCATGTTGCAGACTTTTCAGACGACGAGTAAGCTGCCTTAGGTCGTGGTCTTATACTCAGTGATGCCGCTGGAGTTGATGGACTCACTTATCTTCCAAGTCTTCCGCTGTTATCGTTATTAGATGGCCTTAAGCCATGTTTATACTTAATCTCTTCGGAGATATTCGATGTAATAAGTGTGTGATTGCTACTCTGTTATAAATCCTCCATTTGTACTGTGTGTGTCAGCATTACTGATCCAGGGATGACACTGGTGCACAGCAACACAGGCCATTTGAGGTCTGGTCGCTACAGTGCTTGTGAGACCTGGTACCCTTACATATGGTGTGAGACATATTGCTACCTTAGCCTTTTATTATCTATGTTTGTCTAGTACTTTGGTAGTATGTGAGTTGCATGCTTATCCTGTTATATACCTTGCTCACTACTACTCTTCTGCATCCGGGCTATATGTCCCATTCTTGTTGCAAATGTTGTTAGACTATAAAATATAGGGGGTGTGTTGATCCTAATGTGCGCGCCTTGCATTCCAAAGGCACCTCTAATTAGGTGCACACATTCAGGGGGAGCCTGCCTACATTTTGTACTTTTGGGATTCGTTTACTCTCATATCTTACCTTTGTGCAAATCCCGTGTTGTCATCAATCCACCAAAAACAGGGAGATTGTTAAGGCATGTCTCTCTCTAAGTAGTTTTGGTGATTGATGACAATGCTTTTGCGGACTAATCGTGTGCGTTGAGTATTTCAGAGATTCATTCATTGGCACGAGACGATTCCTTCCCCTTGGAGTTTTAAGTGAAGACGATGTAGTTTCCTTCGTTTCGGTTTTGGTGGACTTGATTCGTAGGATTCACCGTACTATCAGGAGGGGGTCTGCATTGGAAAGGCTAGGTGGAATCAACACGTACACATCTCCTTTGCACCCACTGATCCTTCCCGCATCAATGGAGGATCTTTCGTTGCTTATACTGTGAGCTTGGTATGGTCCCAGCGGTAGTACTGCAGCTCCCAGCGGAAGTACCGCTCAAGAGCCACAAGCAGCAGTACCGCTCAGCAACGGTAGTACCGTCCAGTTTCACAGGCGGCAGTACCGCTGCCCAGCGGTAGTAGCACCAGGGGGCTCTCAGTCGTAGTACCGCTGAAGTGCTATGCTATTACCGCCTAGACTCGAAAATGTCGCCTCTCGTGTCGGGTTGTGCGGCACTGGCAGCGGCAGTAGAGGCGGTAGTACCGCCCATATCACCGCTGCTAGTACCGCCCTGGGTCTAGATCTCACTCCGCCTCATGGCTCCCTCAGTCTACATGGTAGTACCGCGAGGGGGACCGCGACACCCAGCAGTAGTACCACTACCCCCAGCGGTAGTATCGCTCTGAGCGGGCTGAATGGGGGGTAACAGTTGGATTGCTTCCCCCCTTATATATAAAAGGAGGTCTTCTTCTCCAAGTTGAGCTACCTCTTTTCCCCCAAGCTCCATTGTTGCTTCAAAGCTCATTTTGCCCGATCTCTCTCCCTAGCCAATCAAACTTGTTGATTCTTTAGGGATTGGTTGAGAAGTCCCGGATCTACACTTCCACCAAGAGAAATTTGATTCCCACCACTAATCCCTTGCGGATCTTGTTACTCTTGGGTGTTTGAGCACCCTATACGGTTGAGGTCACCTCGGAGCCACATTCCATTGTGTTGAAGCTCCGTGGTATCGTTGGGAGCCTCCAGTTGAGTTGTGGAGATAGCCCCAACCTTGTTTGTAAAGGTTCGGTCGCCGCCTTCAAGGGCACCAATAGTGGAATCACAGCATCTCGCATTGTGTGAGGGCGTGAGGAGAATATGGTGGCCCTAGTGGCTTCTTGGGGAGCACTGTGCCTCCACACCGCTCCAACGGAGACGTACTTTCCCTGAAAGGGAAGGAACTTCGGTAACACATCCTCGTCTCCACCGGCTCCGCTATTGGTTATCTCTCACCTTTACTTGTGCAAGCTCATATTGTGTTGTATCCATTGCTTGCTCGTGTGCTTGTTGTTGTTGCATCGTATAGGTTGCTCACCTAGTTACATTTCTAGACAGCCTACTTTGATGCAAAATTTAATTTGGTAAAGAAAAGCTAAAAATTGTTAGTTGTCTATTCACCCCCCTCTAGTCAACTATATCGATCCTTTCAGAGGGACTCCCTCCCTTAGGCCGACGTACCAAGGAGGACTCCTTCCCCCTTGGTGACTGCCCTCTCTCTCCCCTCCAACCTATTTATACTAAGGGATTTTGTCCTTTGAGGTAACACAAGTTTGGAGCCTCCTCTAGTTCTTCTAGTTCCAGTTCTAGTTGGTCCTAATTGACTAATTAGAGCTAGGCTAATCCTCTTGTCCTCATAATTAGAAGCCTCGTGTGGTTCTAATCTCCTCCCTCTAATTCTCCGACGATGATTAGCTTTGGACGGCGAAGCGCTGCCAGATCGTGAAGGCTGCACGCTTGCAACCAAGTAGAGAGACCATGCTTTCGGTCTTCGGTTCGAGGAACTGTTCGTCGGCGGTTTGTGGGATCGTTCATCGACGGTTCAAGGGACTCCAAATACGATCTACACCGACACGTTCTTCTTCTGCCGCAACTCGGTGATGGTAACGATTGTGATCCCAACCCGTTATGCATCTTCATATTGATCTTGGGTGATCATAGGCGCGAATTTTTATATTTTCTACTATGTTTCCCAACACAAGGCTCTACCGCTGAGCCACCATGCAACTCGGTCGCTGATGTATGAAGGTGCTCCATAGGACACCTCGATGGCAGCCGCCTTTGAGTTTTATGGTATACCTGACCTAAACTCTATAAAGAGGTTTCACGAAATCACCAATTAGGAGCACTCTTTGCAAATGTCACTCTCACTGCCCTAGGTCGCAACCTAGGAGTTTTCTCATTTTTCGTAGATCTCTTTATTCAAAATATTTTATCTGTTAAACCATGCGTCCAAATCTCGAACCGTTTTCACCGTTGGATTCATCGCGTCGAGATCTTTAAAACTGGCTCCCATATTGATAGGTTTTAACGCACTTTTTGTTCACAAAAAACCAGAGGAAAAACCGAACCGAGAGCACTTATTTTTCCTTTTCGAAAGGGAAAACTTTGTTTTTGCCACTCTAGTTTTTGCCAACTTTGCTTATGCCACTCTAGAATTTGACATTTCACTTTTTCCACTCTTAGCTTTTCACAATATATCACTTTTTCCATTCCGTGGCAAAAGCAAAATTTTCAGAGTGGCAATTATGATACATTGTCAAAAGCTAAGAGTGGCAAAAGTGAAATGAAATATTATCGTTTTGCCATGGAATGGCATTTGTGATTGTTGGGGAACGTAGTAATTTCAAAAAAATTCCTACGCACACGCAAGATCATGGTGATGCATAGCAACGAGAGGGGAGAGTGTAGTCCACGTACCCTCGTAGACCGAAAGCGGAAGCGTTAACACAACGCGGTTGATGTAGTCGTACGTCTTCACGATCCGACCGATCAAGTACCGAACGCACGGCACCTCCGAGTTTAGCACACGTTCAGCTCGATGACGTCCCTCGAACTCCGATCCAGCCGAGTGTTGAGGGAGAGTTTCGTCAGCACGACGGTGTGGTGACAATGATGATGTTCTACCGACGCAGGGCTTCGCCTAAGCACCGCTACGATATTATCGAGGTGTAATATGGTGGAGGGGGCACCGCACACGGCTAAGAGATCAATGATCAATTGTGTGTCTAGAGGTGCCCCCTGCCCCCGTATATAAAGGAGCAAGGGGGGGTTCGGCCGGCCAAGGGGAGAGGCGCGCCAGGAGGAGTCCTACTCCTACCGGGAGTAGGATGGACTAGGAGAGAAAGGGGGAAGAGGTGGAGGGGAGGAAGGAAAGGGGGGGCGCCGCCCCCCTCTCCTTGTCCTATTCGGACTGGGGGGGAGGGGCGTGCGGCCCTGCCCTGGCCTCCTCTCCTCTCTTCCACCTAGGCCCACTAAGGCCCATTAAGTTACCAGGGGGTTCCGGTAACCTCCCGGTACTCCGGAAAAATCCCGATTTCACCCGGAACACTTCCGATATCCAAACATGGGCTTCCAATATATCAATCTTTATGTCTCAACCATTTCGAGACTCCTCGTCATGTCCGTGATCACATCCGGGACTCCGAACAACCTTCGGTAATCAAAACATATAAACTCATAATATAACTGTCATCGTAACGTTAAGCGTGCGGACCCTATGGGTTCGAGAACTATGTAGACATGACCGAGACACCTCTCTGGTCAATAACCAATAGCGGAACCTGGATGCTCATATTGGTTCCCACATATTCTACGAAGATCTTTATCGGTCAGACCGCATAACAACATACGTTGTTCCCTTTGTCATCGGTATGTTACTTGCCCGAGATTCGATCGTCGGTATCTCGATACCTAGTTCAATCTCGTTACCGTAAAGTCTCTTTACTCGTTCCGTAATACATCATCCCGCAACTAACTCATTAGTTACAATGCTTGCAAGGCTTATAGTGATGTGTATTACTGAGTGGGCCCAGAGATACCTCTCCAACAATCGGAGTGACAAATCCTAATCTCGAAATACGCCAACCCAACAAGTACCTTTGGAGACACCTGTAGAGCACCTTTATAATCACCCAGTTACGTTGTGACGTTTGGTAGCACACAAAGTGTTCCTCCGGTAAACGGGAGTTGCATAATCTCATAGTCATAGGAACATGTATAAGTCATGAAGAAAGCAATAGCAACATACTAAACGATCGAGTGCTAAGCTAACGGAATGGGTCAAGTCAATCACATCATTCTCCTAATGATGTGATCCCGTTAATCAAATGACAACTCATGTCTATGGCTAGGAAACATAACCATCTTTGATCAACGAGCTAGTCAAGTAAAGGCATACTAGTGACACTCTGTTTGTCTATGTATTCACACAAGTATTATGTTTCCAGTTAATACAATTCTAGCATGAATAATAAACATCTATCATGATATAAGGAAATAAATAATAACTTTATTATTGCCTCTAGGGCATATTTTCTTCAGTCTCCCACTTGCACTAGAGTCAATAATCTAGATTACACAGTAATGATTCTTACACCCATGGAGTCTTGGTGCTGATCATGTTTTGCTCGTGGAAGAGGCTTAGTCAATGGGTCTGCAACATTCAGATCCGTATGTATCTTGCAAATTTCTATGTCTCCCACCTGGACTAAATCCCGGATGGAATTGAAGCGCCTTTTGATGTGCTTGGTTCTTTTGTGAAATCTGGATTCCTTTGCTAAGGCAATTGCACCAGTATTGTCACAAAAGATTTTCATTGGACCCGATGCACTATGTATGACACCTAGATCGGATATGAACTCCTTCATCCAGACTCCTTCATTTGCTGCTTTCGAAGCAGCTATGTACTCCTCTTCACACGTAGATCCCGCCACGACACTTTGCTTAGAACTGCACCAACTGACAGCTCCACCGTTCAATGTAAACACGTATCCGGTTTGCGATTTAGAATCGTCCGGATCAGTGTCAAAGCTTGCATCAACGTAACCATTTACGATGAGCACTTTGTCACCTCCATAAACGAGAAACATATCCTTAGTCCTTTTCAGGTATTTCAGGATGTTCTTGACCGCTGTCCAGTGATCCACTCCTGGATTACTTTGGTACCTCCCTGCTAAACTTATAGCAAGGCACACATCAGGTCTGGTACACAGCATTGCATACATGATAGAGCCTATGGCTGAAGCATAGGGAACATCTTTCATCTTCTCTCTATCTTCTGCAGTGGTCGGGCATTGAGTCTTACTCAATCTCACACCTTGTAATACAGGCAAGAACCCTTTCTTTGCTTGATCCATTTTGAACTTCTTCAAAACTTTGTCAAGGTATGTGCTTTGTGAAAGTCCAATTAAGCGTCTTGATCTATCTCTATAGATCTTGATGCCCAATATATATGCAGCTTCACCGAGGTCTTTCATTGAAAAACTCTTATTCAAGTATCCCTTTATGCTATCCAGAAATTCTATATCATTTCCAATTAGCAATATGTCATCCACATATAATATCAGAAATGCTACTGAGCTCCCACTCACTTTCTTGTAAATATAGGCTTCTCCAAAAGTCTGTATAAAACCAAATGCTTTGATCACACTATCAAAGCGTTTATTCCAACTCTGAGAGACTTGCACCAGTCCATAAATGGATCGCTGGAGCTTGCACACTTTGTTAGCTCCCTTTGGATCGACAAAACCTTCCGGTTGCATCATATACAACTCTTCTTCCAGAAATCCATTCAGGAATGCAGTTTTGACATCCATTTGCCAAATTTCATAATCATAAAATGCGGCAATTGCTAACATGATTCGGACAGACTTAAGCATCGCTACGGGTGAGAAGGTCTCATCGTAGTCAATCCCTTGAACTTGTCGAAAACCTTTCGCAACAAGTCGAGCTTTATAGACAGTAACATTACCGTCAGCGTCAGTCTTCTTCTTGAAGATCCATTTATTTTCAATGGCTTGCCAATCATCGGGCAAGTCAACCAAAGTCCATACTTTGTTCTCATACATGGATCCCATCTCGGATTTCATGGCCTCAAGCCATTTTGCGGAATCTGGGCTCACCATCGCTTCTGCATAGTTCGTAGGTTCGTCATGGTCTAGTAACATAACCTCCAGAATAGGATTACCGTACCACTCTGGTGCGGATCTTAATCTGTTTGACCTACGAGGTTCAGTAATAACTTGATCTGAAGTTTCATGATCATTATCATTAACTTCCTCACAAATTGGTGTAGGTGTCGCAGAAACTGGTTTCTGTGATGATCTACTTTTCAATAAGGGAGCAGGTACAGTTACCTCATCAAGTTCTACTTTCCTCCCACTCACTTCTTTCGAGAGAAACTCCTTCTCTAGAAAGGATCCATTCTTAGCAACGAATGTCTTGCCTTCGGATCTGTGATAGAAGGTGTACCCAACAGTCTCCTTTGGGTATCCTATGAAGACACATTTCTCCGATTTAGGTTCGAGCTTATCAGGTTGAAGTTTCTTCACATAAGCATCGCAACCCCAAACTTTAAGAAACGACAACTTTGGTTTCTTGCCAAACCATAGTTCATAAGGCGTCGTCTCAACGGATTTCGATGGTGCCCTATTTAGAGTGAATGCAGCCGTCTCTAAAGCATAACCCCAAAACGATAGCGGTAAATCAGTAAGAGACATCATAGATCGCACCATATCTAGTAAAGTACGATTACGACGTTCGGACACACCATTATGTTGTGGTGTTCCGGGTGGCGTGAGTTGCGAAACTATTCCGCATTGTTTCAAATGTAGGCCAAACTCGTAACTCAAATATTCTCCTCCACGATCTGATCGTAGAAACTTTATTTTCTTGTTACGATGATTTTCAACTTCGCTCTGAAATTCTTTGAACTTTTCAAATGTTTCAGACTTATGTTTCATTAAGTAGATATACCCATATCTGCTCAAATCATCTGTGAAGGTGAGAAAATAACGATATCCGCCACGAGCCTCAATATTCATCGGACCACATACATCTGTATGTATGATTTCCAACAAATTAGTTGCTCTCTCCATAGTTCCGGAGGACGGTGTTTTAGTCATCTTGTCCATGAGACACGGTTCGCAAGTACCAAGTGATTCATAATCAAGTGATTCCAAAAGTCCATCATTATGGAGTTTCTTCATGCGCTTTACACCGATATGACCTAGACGGCAGTGCCACAAATAAGTTGCAGTATCATTATCAACTCTGCACCTTTTGGCTTCGACATTATGAATATGTGTGTCACTAGTACCGAGATTCATTAAAAATAGACCACTCTTCAAGGGTGCATGACCATAAAAGATATTACTCATATAAATAGAACAACCATTATTCTTTGATTCAAATGAATAACCGTCTCGCATTAAACAAGATCCAGATATAATGTTCATGCTCAACGCTGGCACCAAATAACAATTATTTAGGTCTAATACTAATCCCGAAGGTAGATGTAGAGGTAGCGTGCCGACGGCGGTCACATCGACTTTGGAACCGTTTCCCACGCGCATCGTCACCTCGTCCTTGGCCAGTGTTCGCTTAATCCGTAGTCCCTGTTTCGAGTTGCAAATATTAGCAACAGAACCAGTATCAAATACCCAGGTGCTACTGCGAGCTCTGGTAAGGTACACATCAATAACATGTATATCACATATACCTTTGTTCACCTTGCCATCCTTCTTATCTGCCAAATACTTGGGGCAGTTCCGCTTCCAGTGACCAGTCTGCTTGCAGTAGAAGCACTCAATCTCAGGCTTAGGTCCAGATTTGGGTTTCTTCTCCTGAACAGCAACTTGCTTGCTGTTCTTCTTGAAGTTCCCCCTTCTTCTTCCCTTTGCCCTTTTTCTTGAAACTAGTGGTCTTATTGACCATCAACACTTGATGCTCCTTTTTGATTTCTACCTCCGCTGCCTTTAGCATTGCGAAGAGCTCGGGAATTGTCTTATTCATCCCTTGCATGTTATAGTTCATCACGAAGCTCTTGTAGCTTGGTGGCAGTGATTGAAGAATTCTGTCAATGACGCTATCATCCGGAAGATTAACTCCCAGTTGAATCAAGTGATTGTTATACCCAGACATTTTGAGTATATGTTCACTGACAGAACTATTCTCTTCCATCTTGCAGCTGTAGAACTTATTGGAGACTTCATATCTCTCAATCCGGGCATTTGCTTGAAATATTAACTTCAACTCCTGGAACATCTCATATGCTCCATGACGTTCAAAACGTCGTTGAAGACCCGGTTCTAAGCCGTAAAGCATGGCACACTGAACTATCGAGTAGTCATCAGCTTTGCTCTGCCAGACGTTCATAACCTCTGGTGTTGCTCTTGCAGCAGGCCTGGCACCCAGCGGTGCTTCCAGGACGTAATTCTTCTGTGCAGCAATGAGGATAATCCTCAAGTTACGGACCCAGTCCGTGTAATTGCTACCATCATCTTTCAACTTTGCTTTCTCAAGGAACGCATTAAACTTCAACGGAACAACAGCACGGGCCATCTATCTACATTTAACATAGACAAGCAAGATACTATCAGGTACTAAGTTCATGATAAATTTAAGTTCTATTAATCATATTACTTAAGAACTCCCACTTAGATAGAAATCCCTCTAATCATCTAAGTGATTACGTGATCCAAATCAACTAAACCATAACCGATCATCACATGAAATGGAGTAGTTTTCAATGGTGAACATCACTATGTTGATCATATCTACTATATGATTCACGCTCGACCTTTCGGTCTCAGTGTTCCGAGGCCATATCTGCATATGCTAGGCTCGTCAAGTTTAACCTGAGTATTCTGCGTGTGCAAAACTGGCTTGCACCCGTTGTAGATGGACATAGAGCTTATCACATCCGATCATCACGTGGTGTCTGGGCACGACGAACTTTGGCAACGGTGCATACTCAGGGAGAACACTTTTATCTTGAAATTTTTAGTGAGAGATCATCTTATAATGCTACCATCAATCAAAGCAAGATAAGATGCATAAAAGATAAACATCACATGCAATCAATATAAGTGATATGATATGGCCATCATCATCTTGTGCTTGTGATCTCCATCTCCGAAGCACCGTCATGATCACCATCGTCACCGGCGCGACACCTTGATCTCCATCGTAGCATCGTTGTTGTCTCGCCAACTATTGCTTTTACGACTATTGCTACCGCTTAGTGATAAAGTAAAACAATTACATGGCGATTGCATTGCATACAATAAAGCGACAACCATATGGCTCCTGCCAGTTGCCGATAACTCGGTTACAAAACATGATCATCTCATACAATAAAATATAGCATCATGTCTTGACCATATCACATCACAACATGCCCTGCAAAAACAAGTTAGACGTCCTCTACTTTGTTGTTGCAAGTTTTACGTGGCTGCTACGGGCTTAGCAAGAACCGTTCTTACCTACGCATCAAAACCACAACGATAGTTTGTCAAGTTGGTGTTGTTTTAACCTTCGCAAGGACCGGGCGTAGCCACACTCATTTCAACTAAAGTGAGAGAGACAGACACCCGCCAGTCACCTTTAAGCAACGAGTGCTCGCAACGGTGAAACCAGTCTCGCGTAAGCGTACGCGTAATGTCGGTCCGGGCCGCTTCATCTCACAATACCGCTGAACCAAAATATGACATGCTGGTAAGCAGTATGACTTATATCGCCCACAACTCACCTGTGTTCTACTCGTGCATATAACATCAACGCATAAAACCTGGCTCGGATGCCACTGTTGGGGAACGTAGTAATTTCAAAAAAATTCCTACGCACACGCAAGATCATGGTGATGCATAGCAACGAGAGGGGAGAGTGTAGTCCACGTACCCTCGTAGACCGAAAGCGGAAGCGTTAACACAACGCGGTTGATGTAGTCGTACGTCTTCACGATCCGACCGATCAAGTACCGAACGCACGGCACCTCCGAGTTCAGCACACGTTCAGCTCGATGACGTCCCTCGAACTCCGATCCAGCCGAGTGTCGAGGGAGAGTTTCGTCAGCACAACGGCGTGGTGACAATGATGATGTTCTACCGACGCAGGGCTTCGCCTAAGCACTGCTACGATATTATCGAGGTGTAATATGGTGGAGGGGGCACCGCACACGGCTAAGAGATCAATGATCAATTGTGTGTCTAGAGGTGCCCCCTGCCCCCGTATATAAAGGAGCAAGGGGGGGTTCGGCCGGCCAAGGGGGGGTTCGGCCGGCCAAGGGGAGAGGCGCGCCAAGAGGAGTCCTACTCCTACCGGGAGTAGGACTCCCCCCTTTTCCATGTTGGACTAGGAGAGAAAGGGGGAAGAGGTGGAGGGGAGGAAGGAAAGGGGGGGCGCCGCCCCCCTCTCCTTGTCCTATTCGGACTGGGGGGAGGGGCGTGCGGCCCTGCCCTGGCCTCCTCTCCTCTCTTCCACCTAGGCCCACTAAGGCCCATTAAGTTACCGGGGGGTTCCGGTAACCTCCCGGTACTCCGGAAAAATCCCGATATCACCCGGAACACTTCCGATATCCAAACATGGGCTTCCAATATATCAATCTTTATGTCTTGACCATTTCGAGACTCCTCGTCATGTCCGGGATCACATCCGGGACTCCGAACAACCTTCGGTACATCAAAACATATAAACTCATAATATAACTGTCATCGTAACGTTAAGCGTGCGGACCCTACGGGTTCGAGAACTATGTAGACATGACCGAGACACCTCTCTGGTCAATAACCAATAGCGGAACCTGGATGCTCATATTGGTTCCCACATATTCTACGAAGATCTTTATCGGTCAGACCGCATAACAACATACGTTGTTCCCTTTGTCATCGGTATGTTACTTGCCCGAGATTCGATCGTCGATATCTCGATACCTAGTTCAATCTCATTAACGGCAAGTCTCTTTACTCGTTCCGTAATACATCATCCCGCAACTAACTCATTAGTTACAATGCTTGCAAGGCTTATAGTGATGTGTATTACTGAGTGGGCCCAGAGATACCTCTCCGACAATCTGAGTGACAAATCTTAATCTCGAAATACGCCAACCCAACAAGTACCTTTGGAGACACCTGTAGAGCACCTTTATAATCATCCAGTTACGTTGTGACGTTTGGTAGCACACAAAGTGTTCCTCCGGTAAACGGGAGTTGCATAATCTCATAGTCATAGGAACATGTATAAGTCATGAAGAAAGCAATAGCAACATACTAAACGATCGAGTGCTAAGCTAACGGAATGGGTCAAGTCAATCACATCATTCTCCTAATGATGTGATCCCGTTAATCAAATGACAACTCATGTCTATGGCTAGGAAACATAACCATCTTTGATCAACGAGCTAGTCAAGTAAAGGCATACTAGTGACACTCTGTTTGTCTATGTATTCACACAAGTATTATGTTTCCAGTTAATACAATTCTAGCATGAATAATAAACATTTATCATGATATAAGGAAATAAATAATAACTTTATTATTGCCTCTAGGGCATATTTCCTTCAGTGATGTATTGTCAAAAGCCAAGAGTGGTAAAAATGAGGTGTTAAATTCTAGAGTGGCATAAGCAAAATTGGCAAAAGCTAGAGTGACAAAAACAAAGTTTTCCCTTTCCGAAAAGAATCACGACTGTGTTTCTCGCGGAAGGAAAAAAAGAAAATGCATCTTTTCCCTATTTTCGAGAGGCATGACCGTGCCTCTCGCGGAAGCAAAACCGTTCCTCCACGAGAAGCAAATCTGTGCCTCTCATGGACGGAAAAAACTCATTTTTTTCGTTTTCGAGAGGCACAACCATGCCTCTCGCGGAAGCAAATCCGTAGCTCTCATGAAAGGAAAAAAAATTAAAAACGTGTTTTTTCGTTTCCAAGAGAGCACAGCAGTGCCTCTCGTAGAAGAAAAAACGTGTTTTTTTTCGTTTCCGAGTGGCATGATAGTGTCTCTCGCAGAAGGAAAAAAAAAAGAAACGCGTTTTTTCGTTCCCGAGAGGCACGGTAGTGTCTCTCGCGGAAGAAGAAAAAAATGAAAACGTGTTTTTTCGTTTTCGAGAGAGCATGGCCGTGCCTCTCACAGAAGGGAAAAAACGTGTTTTCCGTTTCCGAGAGGCATGGCTCGCAGAAGAAAAAAAAAGAAACACAATTTTTTTCCGTTTCCGAGAGGCACGGAGTGTCTCTCGTGGAAGAAAAAAAGAAACGCGTTTTTCCCCGTTTTCGAGAGACACGGTAGTAGTGTCTCTCGCGGAAGGAAAAAAAGAAACGCGATTTTTTCCTTTTTCGGCAGTGCCTCTCGCGAAAGAAAAAAAATACGTTTTTCCGTTTTCAAGAGGCACAGCTGTGCCTCTCGCGGAAGAAAAAAATTGCATTTTGTTCGTGCATTTTTCTCGAAAAGCTAAGAAAAACCAGTGAAAAATCATTAAAAAAAATCATCTAAAAAGCCGAAAACATGTACAGATAAATTAAAAAAAGTTAGAGGGAGCACCCAGAGCGCGATACGTGGCGGCGGCCTAGAGCGCTCTCAGCCCACCCCAGATGACTGGGCCAGCTTAGTTCGGCCTGGTAGAACTGGGCCAGCTTCGAATCCAAACCCAAACAAAGTCTTGTGGAGCGGGTCAACGGCCGCCAGGCTCGCCACATAAACCCCTGCTTCTCCCCTGTCTCTCTCCGACAATCTTCTAGCGCTCTCCTCTTCGTCTTGCCCCCTTCCCCCTCCTCCGCCGGAACTAGGGTTTTGGCGGTCCTCGCCCGTCCCCCTCGGGATCCATCACCATCAGCCATGGACGACACGGCCGAGCTGCAGCGGTTCATCGAGGTGAGACCTCCCTCTGCGCAGCATCCCCTCAATCGATTTCAAAATTTCTCGAGGCCCGCCCGAAGCACGCGCCATCTCGGCCGCCGCTGGCCTTCGGATGTCCGAGCCCCGCGCGCTCCCCTTCGCGGCGCACCTGCCCTGCCCTAGGCGCGGCCGCGGGCGGGGGGTCGCCCGTGCCCGTGCTCGTTCCAGGCGTCGCGTGGTAGTAGATTTTTTGTTTTCTATGAAGCGGGCCGGCTTCGGCTGTTGCGCGGATCCGTCTGTTGGTAGGCACAGGCTGAGGCTGTGCTCCCTGGGTTGTAGAGGTGGGGGATTTGGGGCGCTGATTGTGTGGGTGACTGGAGCGGGTGAGCAGCGGTGGCACGGTCCACACTGCCTGTTCTTACATGTTAGTGCCTAGTGCCTGTTAACTTTGGTTTCAGAGGCCTTCATGTTTGCATTTCTGTCGTGCAACCAACCGGTGGTAGCGGCTGTGCCTGTCAGTGATTCCGTTCATCATAACAGGCTCTTCTCGTGCTTGTGATTAGCTACTCTGTTCCAAACCTGCCAGTGGTTGTGATGTGCAAGCAGTTTCCTCTGAATCTCTGATTGTGGCCCTGCTGGTCCATCTGCTGGTCGCGAATGCCTGCAGAGGGGCTGCGGGCGGACCTTGTGGTGCAGTGGCTGTGGACAGCAGCTGTTTCTAGCTTCTCCACTTAACTTGTACTACTACTAAACGAAATCTCATTCTGCAGTTAGCTTGGAATTTGTAAGGATTCTTTAGTGGCATCTCTACGACTACGACATGTGATTAAAGCTACTTTATTATTTTCTCTAAGCTTTCATGGTTGAACAAACAACACATAAGGGTTGATCCAGCTGGTATCTGTTGGCCCCAGTTTGTTTGTTTTATGGATGAACAGGCGATATGTGTACAAATATCATAATGTTGTCATAATTTTGTCATCTGTCTGCAAGTAGTTGTCATGTTGGTTTGGGTCGTTGGGGCTGAAATGGATAGCCAGTGACACAATTTGCTATATTTGTGTACAAATTAGGGCGTTATCATCAGTATGCTCTGCTGTCAGACTCATGTCTTGCTTGAAAACTGTAAAGCATACATTCCGTTTACCTCGTGGTACCGTACTTATTTTTGTTACCGGGGTGGTTCATTTTAAGTGCTGGCCCTGACCATTACCCATCTGTTACCAGGGTGATCCATTAGTTGACGCAGACAGCTTGTCCATTACCCGTTGGTGTGCCCCGACTTGCAAGTCTTAACCCAAATTCTGTATTTATATACGCAGCAAGAGAAGGAGAAGATGATGGTGAGCGAGATGATCGGCAAGGTGACGAGCGAGTGCTGGGACAAGTGCATCACAGGCGCCCCCGGGAGCAAGCTGAGCTCTGGCGAGACCAGCTGCCTGAGCAACTGCGCGCAGAGGTTCGTCGACATGAGCGAGATGATCGCGAAGCGTTTCGGCGCGCACTAGAACAGGACCACCACACATGCACGCGTGCAGTTGCTTCCTGGCCTTCTGAGCTACGTGTCTTTCGGTGCGAGCGGATTTTGGTGTGGCGTTGAAAGATGCATAGGTAAGGTAGGTTCGGTGGGGGTTTAACTGAACGCCGAAGACCGAAGTATGCCTGTCGTTGTCGTCGTGCTTGGTAGTAATTCTCGCACTCTGGGTTGAACTTTTGACCCTGCTTCCAGGAGCAAGCAAGAAGTTTGGCCTGTTTTAACACGCCAAGATTTTGTTCCTTTTCGTTTGGTCCTCCTGGCTAGTTCGGTCCGTCTGCCCAACCTATTTATTTATTTATTCAGAAGATTTGCTGGAGACCTGTTCATGTGATTTCTGGGCCAACATTTGTCGTTGGTCCGCAGCAACCGCGCAATCATTCATCGCGAGTTCTGCGATCCACTGCATCTCTCGATTGATTGATCTCTCATGGTGCGTACGGATGACCGGCTTGTGAAGTTGGAGTAGCACGAAAGTCTCTTGGAGAGACATAGGATTGTTTCAGAGGGTAGTACGAGCACAAGCAATCAGCAAGTCTCTTAGCTGTGAGTTAAGGGGTACATGTACGATCGAGGTACACATATCAAGAACCAACCAACCAACCAGATTTGGCACCTTTTTCTAAAGATTAAAGGTGGCGTCGACCGACGATCTCGATCATGAGCAGCGGAAGGACGACGCTGGACCAGCAGCGGTGCCACGACGGAATGTACGTAGGTCCGTGTGCTGGGAATGAAATGGCACTCATAAAAAAGTAAATCCTGCTGGGAGAAAGAACGAACGAACGAACGAGCTCATCGCCTCGACAGCTTCTTGTTAAAAAGGGAAGATGGGACCAAGTTTTTTTAACACAGTACAGACGCAAGCGCTCATATACACGCGCGTACACTCACCCCTATGGACGCTCACCCCTATGGACGCACACCCTACCCCTGTGAGCACCTCCGAAAGACTGAGCCGGCATATCAACATGAAATTTATGAAGTCACCGTAGGCACCTTGTCGTCGACGGGAACGTCTCCTCCCACTAAATGCGCATCGCCGGAAATCCTGAAATAATCTAGGAATAAATGCGAGCATCAGGACTTGAACCCTGGTAGGCTAGGGATACCTTAACCATCCAATCAGAGGTTGGTTCGAAAAAAAATGAGACCAAGTTGGTGCGTGCATGAGCAGCGAGCGTATGCCAACTTCTTCCTTTGCGCAACCGAAAGAAAAGTGTAGATGTTGCCTATGCGTTTCGGCGCCTTTTTTATTGGCGAGATGAGATGGCAAGGTTGGCGTCTTCTTCTTTCCCCGTGGAACAGGCTTGGACGAACCCGCGACGCCTCGGAAGGCACGCAACGACGCTTTCACGTGCCTCGCCTGGTCTTGTTCACCCCGGCGGCTTTTCTTTACGCTTTTGATTCCGTAGGGGGTGTCACCTTTCACGAGCATGGAAAATGGGAGGCGGGTGAATGAATGCAGCCCCAAGTACTCCCTTCGTTTTGAATTATTTTTTTTCTCTGTTAGCTTGGTCATCAGGTCTAGAGAAATACATCGACCTCTAATTAATTACATTAGATTTTAATAATATAATGTATACTTCCATGGTTTAAGGGGCATGGACAATTTAGTATGTGGAGGAAAAAACCGACATGTGTAATCTAAACCAATACATAATAAAAAGACTCAAAGGGACAGATCTAATTAATCTTGGCCATCAAATCATGCCAATTTAATGATCTAGATTGCTTCAATGGTGAGCGTTTAATATGCTTAGCGTGTAATTAATATCATACCAAATATCAACGTTTGTGCTAATCACATACAATAATTAACGTGTAACTGATATTCTACCTAATATAAACATGAAACTAAAATTCTATTAATATCCTACTTAATATTAACATGCATTGTACGTAGGCATTTACTAGTTGATGCAAGTGTCACATAGGGAAATAGACGAGTGTCAAATAGATTCTTTTTCAGGGCCAAGTAAGGAAATCTCTCGGAAAGTTTTTTCGAGTGAAAACGCTTAAGCCGAGCTCAAGAAAAGGCTCGGGTCTAGCTCGACTCTGGATTAACAAAACCATCAACCGATGATGATTACAACGAACAACATCTTACAAACAACGGGAAAATAAAAGGACAACAGAGACGCAACCCCATATGGCGATACAAGGGGAAGAAGGCAAACTACTGACTATAAAATTAGAAGCACAAGCTACATCATTGAAGTCTCGACCATCAATGCTGAATGATCAGAGTGAGATGTGAATCATGGGGAAAATTAAGCCACCAGATAACGGTACAGCCATCGCTCACACCTACTTGACAAGACGGCGTGACGATGCCACCCGCCTCTACCGTCGATGAAGGCCACTATCTTCTCACCCTAGAACGGAGGGCACTGCACCGTCGGCTAGGTGGAGAAGCTCCCCAAGAGCAGACATGGACACACAACAATCTGCCAATAGCGCACACCATCAAACACGACCACCTTACCACAAAGAGAACCCAAGGAGAATAGCCCACGCCTACGGTAGGAAGCACACAAAATGGGCATAACATATAGGAGAGGTCGCCATCGAAGACATGGCTTGAAGACTGAGAAACAAAACCATGGAGACATGCAGGAACTCACCACGCCCGTCGGCTCTCAACACCACTGACACATCACAATTGCCACCCACACAGCTGAGCGATTCTCTCAGAAAGTACAATGTCCTTTCCAACCAAACTATAAATTCTGAGCAGCTGAGTGACTTCTTGCCGACCACCATTACTACCTACATTGCCAGCGATATCACTCATTGGCCCTCCCCAGTTCCTTGCCCACACACTCCCTCCCTGCCACATGCTGGCCCCACAACACTATCTCGGCTATGTCACCAGCGTATCCACGAGCGTCCACCACCATATCCCAACCTTCCCTACCAACACATGACCAACGTTTTGTCAATCTCACTTCCATCACTTATCAACAAGGCTTTGCCATCTCGAGTATTTTCACTGAGCTCAGGAGCTCCGACATATCATAGCCCATTGCCGGAGGTAGGCAATATGTGTGGGTGGGTGGGTGGGTGTGTGTGGGGGGGAGGGGGGGGGGGAGAGCAATGCCACATCCGATGGCTATCGCCAAAGTGGGAAAACATCGAGCATTACTAACCCTAACCTTTTCGTGCGTAGTTTGATTTGGTATTGCTACATTACCTTTTTCCCTGCACAAATAGGGTGCTGACAAATATTGGTTTCCATACAGTGGAAATTGGAAAACAAATATTATTTTTCAATTTGGCGCAAACCGCAATTTAAAAAAAAAAATGGTGAAAAGGAATGGGCCGCAGGGAGAAAATCCTTGGACGGTAGGAATCTATTTAAGCCATGGCGGAGACGGGAGAGAGAAGAACCCAATGCCCAAGCTAGCACATCATGAGGCGGACGCGGAGGCCGAGAACAATCGCACAAGATAACCCGGGACCGGAGAAGGGGATCGCTCAGGCGAATGGCCCAATCCCTTCCTCGGTAAATCCGCTAGCAAGATCATCGTCCTGCCTAAATTCCCCGTGCTTCCGATCGAATCGCTCCGGTTGCCGCAGGAAACCCAATCTGGTTTCCCTCTTTTCCTGAACCAAAGAAATCCCCCGATCGCTGCTCCGCGGCTGCTTTTCCGGTCAGTTTCTTGATCTGGTTCGCGGGCTGATGCCTGCCGCCCTGGATTTCTGCGGCACCCTTTTCTCCTTTGTATGTATGGATTTTTGGTCCGTGTGGTGGGGGATCTTGGATGCCTTCATGTGTGATTCTAGTTCTTTTGCTCTGGTCGTCGATGCGGTGATCGCTTTCAGATCGTTCCTAGTTTCCTCGATCTGAGTCCATCTAGATTGCCTTCTGTTCCCCTCTGTCGCCCATAGATTTAGCCCCAAGATTAATTTTTAACACTGTTGATGTGCAACGGACAGTTTTTATTTGCTGATTTTGCTGCATTACATCATATATTACATAATTTGTAGTTCATTGTTGTTTCTGATGTGTAGAGCTCTGTAAATGGACAATGCCATACTGTTTCTGCAGAGATAAATGGCTAGGAATCAATTCGACAATGTGGTGACAGCCTTTGATTTGTTTATGCAGGACTGCTTCCTGAACTGTTGGCATGGTTCATCGTAGGTTCCTTGTTGCTTGTTCAGGCTCTAAACTGTGCTTCATCTCCAATTGTTGCAGTAACTTCAAGAGCATGATTGGCGGTTCGACGATGGCATCTTCACTGCTGATGGATTCGAATCAGAAACCTCAATGCAGTTGAAGCCTTCGTGCAGAGTCAGAGTTAGTTGTTACTAGAACAATTGCAACAGTTTTGGAGATTGGAAGTAATAGCTGAAGGGGTCATTGGAAGATCCAAATTAGCACATTTTAGGAGCAACTTCTAGTTTGTTCTCCTTTTGTTGAAGGTACATTGTGATGGGTTTGCCTCAGGTTCCTGCAATTAAGGAGGAGGAGCCTCCTAAGCTGAGTACATGTGTAGTTAGTCCTCCTTGTTTTGGTGGTAGTGATAATAGTGATTTGGGCAGGCTTCCCACCGGAGGCTCAAGTAACAGGGCATTTCCATACCCATCCATCAGCGAGCTGAAGAGAAAAGCTGCGTTAGATTCTCTGAATGGATTTGATGGAAATTTTGGAGCCAGCCATGCTGTCGATGGGCATGCAGACTCCCAAGGCCTAAAACTTGATTCGAGGAATCCAAGTTCTAGATCATGCCCTAAGTTGCGACCTTCTGTTCAGATGCCTGCGAGGAGGGTTATTGGGTTTGAATCAGGTTTTGCTGGTTTCAAGGGAGATTCTGATACAATGGTAGCTGACAAAATGAATTCATCTTTAGTCATCAACACTTGCCGTTCATCTACTGAACAGCATGGGCCTCAAGCAAGGAAAAGGGTGTTATCGCCTTTAACTAATGTGCTCCATGGACACTTCAGCGGCGATGCGCTAAATATTGGTTCTGCTGATGCCAAAATGCAGCATTCTGATCAAGTTAGGCAGCTTTGCACCTCTGGATTTCAAGATTGTAAAAAAGCCCACACTGCGTCTCTTGATTCGTTTGAATCACCTACTTGGCCAGCCTTCAGACACTCCAGTTGGAGCAAAACACAGGTAGTTGATAAGTTTAGCAGTAATATATTCACCGATGGTCCTTTGCTTGAGGGCAGGGAGTCATATTCTTGTTCAGATCACCTAGAGGCCGAAAGGATTGTGAATCTCAAAAGGGTTGCGGTAGCTGTTCCACTACCAAAATTAGCACATTCCCCTCCACTCAGCTTGTCCCCTCTCGGCCCAAAATGGATGCAGAGAGGGAAGAATGTGGGGGCTCAGAGAGATTTAGCCAGAGAAATTGAAAATGATTTTCTAGACTCAAAGGAAACAGAAATATCAATAGGTGAAGATGGTTCTGAACATGGCGATAGAATCAGGGCAAGGGATGCAGCAGGTAAAACAACCATCTTGCATGTTAACTTTGATGCGATGACCCCTAAGAGGTGTTCAGATAGAAGACTCCAAAATCGGGTCCCAGAATCTGCACCTGTATCCCCACGCATTGGATGTCTTTGGGGTTTAAGCCTCTTTCCTGTAAGAAGGTCACTAGTTGGCTCCTTCGAGGAGTCCCTTTTATCTGGTCGCTATTCGTGTGGAAAAGATAAGCAGGTCCGCAGTGTGTCTTTTACTACTTTCCTCCTAACTGAGTTTTTCAGTTGGACACCGCACACATTTTTTTGGTATTTATTCTGTTTTTTCTTGAAATGCAGAATATTGATGGTTTTCTGGCTGTCCTGAATGTGACCGGCGGCAACTTCTCTCCCCCAACTCAGAAGCTTCCATTTGCAGTAACCAGCATTGATGAGGATAGCTCCCTGCTGTACTATTCGTCGATTGATCTTGCTGGGAGGTTGCCTACTAACAACAGCAAAAGCCCAAAACTTAAAAGAAGCTCCAACAATAATGATTCAAGATCATCGAGAAGTCGCTTACACATCCCAATTAAAGGGCGCATTCAGCTGGTACTAAATTATTGGCCTTACTAAATACTGGATTGTTTCTGATGAATTGGTGCATTACTATGTATATGTTTTTGCACTGGGCATGAGTTCAACTTTCTCTGGGATGCCCGCCCTTGCTAGTATGGTAGTCTCTCGCTCTTTTCCCAATATAACACTTGACTCATTTTGCCTGTGTGTGAAGCCCTGAAGTTTTAATAAGCTAATCGAATGATGAAAATATTAGAATATACAATAGGTGGGGCATGGGTGCAGGCCTGGGTTTTTGATTTTGTACTGATAATTTCTTTTTCTTTCTCACCCTATTGCTAATCTTCACAAGCTCACACCACTGTGCTGAACTATCTAAACAAATAAAACATCCTCAATTCACTATAATTGATGCCTCAAGTATCTGTTTACTATTTTCTGCCATTTCGAAAATGGAATATGAAATTCAAAGTTTGCTCTTCGTGTGTGCATGTCAATATCTGACGCTAATTGTGAGGCTGATGTACTGTCTCAATCTCCACCACCCTCGAGTCATTCTTTTCTTGGCTAATCTATTTAAAGTTCTATTTAACCGTCATACTTTGATGCACCTGTTTTACAAGAAGCAAACTGTTGCCCTTGACAGGTGGTCAGTAACCCAGAGAAGACACCGCTGCACACCTTCTTTTGCAACTATGATTTGAGTGGCATGCCTGCTGGAACCAAGGTATGTGAAGTAGGGAGTTGTTGCAAGGCCTGTAACTTCTCACTATTTTCATTGTCATGTAGACCTAAATACTGAAGACAATCACAGATTTTCTTTACCGCCATGGCTTGGATTTCTTGTTTCCATATGGGTTACCAGCAGAATATTTATTGTGTAGACTTGCTCTGTTGAGATTCTCAATATTTCCGAGTTCCTATGGCATATTTGTCAACTTTGTTGAGTTACTGGGATCCCATATCTGCAACTGTTTATAGCTGTTATATCAGAACTTGGAAATATATAGAATTTTATTATCGTGCTGATTACTCCATAGGGATTCTCAATTTAGTTGAGTTCCTATGATGGTGTATTTCTCAATTTTGTCAAGTTATTACAATGACATATATGCAACTGTTTCATAGGTGAAATGCCCCTCCCCCCTCCCTTTAAGTTTATACATGAAACATATATCTTAAATGTGGTTGTATGCCAATGCCATTCATAAACTTCTATTTTTGGTAGATATAACAAGCAAAAGGTTTTCCCTCATATCAGTAGTCTTACTGTGAGATGATAGTAGAATTGTCCCAGGTTCGTTTTGTAGTTAGCGACACTGGTTGCCGCTGTGGCGACTAGGCCAGTATACTGATCGTCTGGCTGTAACTGAAAATGTTACCATTTCATTGGATGTCAGTAAATTTGACCTGCAATATACTGATACACTGGAAAAAGCTAACTTGACGTTTGTCAAAAGGAGCCATTTTGAAGTATTTCGAGTAATGGTGTTTGCCTATTTAGAAGGGCTCATAATTATTCGCCTTTTTGTCCCAAACTTGCATCAAGACGTGCTTTATTTGTTTTGAATAAGAAAGTGTGTCGTGATTATTCGTCTTTTTTTTAACTTCTTTTCTCGAGTTCATCTTATTTCTTTTATTTTAAAATGGGACAGACTTTCGTGCGGCAAAAGGTCACTCTATCATCTGTTCCTCCTTCTAATCCAGTGAAAGAAGGAAGCGATGCCAGTCACACAAAGGTCGAGTCAGTCCAATATGGAAGTGAACTTAGAGAATGCGGCACTCTGTTTTCTGAATGTAATGCCAATACCATTGATAGCTAAAGTGAAATTGTCGAGTTCAATTTGCTGATGAATTATTTTAATTTTGCAGGCTGTGAACAGGGGCAGAACTGCTACTTGACTGATGAATCAGAGAAGGGAGGTCACACCAACAGAACATGTTGCTCAATGGAATGTGACATTAGCGAATCAAATGAATCGAGTCCCATTGGGAGCTCAGAAAGTCGGACTAATGCCAATGGTTGCTGCTGTCAAATAGACAGTGAAAAGAAGTCTTGCTGCAGACCTTCCAAAGTGAATGATAGTTCAGCTGGAGGCGTTCTTCGTTATGCTTTGCACCTGCGTTTTCTGAGCCCCCTTTCCAAGAAATCATCAAGATCGATGCAGCGGACCAAACCTGGCATGTCATCAGAACCACTCAATCGGAGTACCGCTACCGAGGAAGAGAAGCGATTTTATCTCTACAATGATATTAGAGTTGTCTTTCCTCAAAGGCACTCAGATTCAGACGAAGGCGAGGTATGTAGAAACTGAGATCACTCTAGGTTGTGTAGCTGTCTCCTTTAACACAACTTCCTTTTTGTTCCTTTCTGCACTAGTGAAACTGAGTAATTTTGCCTATAGCACGTATAGTATTCTTCTTTTCCTCGAACATGCAGTAATATGTGACAAGGCCAAAAACTTGCAAGACCAAGCACCGTAACAGAACTACAAAGGCAAACAAACCGAACGAAATTGGACTTGGCAAAAACAACAAGCCTGCACAGCACTACAAAAAAGCGAAAAAGATCAGCAGAAAAGGGTTGGCGCATGCAAAGCTAGCGGAGAATCCTAGGGTGCAGTGGCAGCCTCCACAGGGCCTTGACACATGGATAGTATTCTAGATTTCCCAAAATTGCTGATTAGGATGCTAAAATACTGAGATTTTGCTGTTGCTCTTTTGACCTCTACATTCTGACAGATTACATTATAGGGCACATCAATTTGGCACATGCAGATATTAACATAAAATAGTATATGGTGTTATTAAAAGTGCGGCGTTGCATATCTTATTATTATATTTATTGCTTTGATTTTCCTGTCTTAAAGTTACATCTGTATCTCTAACTGAATTTTCTGTCTTGTTGCAGCTCCGGGTTGAGCATGACTTCCCTGCTGATCCCAAGTACTTCGACATAAGCAACTGATGCTTGAACACCTAACATGAAATGTGTACATATCATGCCATCACTAACTTGTCAGTTAGTCTCTTTGTGTTTATTACCATTACCATGTACAGAATTAATAATTGCAATGGAATATCCCATTTCTTCCAATTTCGTGTTTTGTCTAGAACATGGTCAACACAATCTCTGTCATGGTGTGTGTTTTCTTTTATTTGGGAAATTGCCATTCTAGTGACGCACAACCACTGTGCTTAGTTTCTTTTTGTTGTTCTTTAGCACAATATACTGGTAGATATTAACGAAAGAACATTTAGTGACTGGAAAAGCTTCTGGTCCTTCACCCAGTCATCATTTGGAATCAGAGCCCCTGCCCAGCTTAGTAAATCCGCTAATCTACTTCACATAGAAATTTACAGTTCTGAACTTAGTTTTTTATATTTATTGACCCTTCTAATTTGAATAAACTGCAATTAAAAATAACTATGTATATAAAAGATTAACATGAACAACGTAAACAATTGGCTTGGATCCTAACTAATGGTATTCTGGAAGTGATCATCTCAGCCTCAGGGTTCAAATGTGGGTATTTCTGCATCAGAACCATGAGCTGCCTGATATAGAAGCCTGGGCAGTATGCTCCTGTAGGGATCCTCCTCTCTCTTCTCCTTCAGATACTTGATGCAGCTCTCCACTTCAGATTTGACATGCAAATAGAGGTGCTGGGCCTTCTCTTTGTCTCTTAGCTCCTTCTCCCTCCCTATGCAAACAAGAAGCAAACCTAATCAGACATCGGGTCACAGCAATTTGTTTGCATGCATTCTTGTTTTTCAATCATCAGAAAAGAATAACAGTGTAGTGTGTGTTGACTTGCCATGGGAACATTTAGAAAAATCTTTTCAGATTACTATTTGCTAGTGCAACTGGTTACCTTTTGTTTCAATAGGCTCCCCAAAGATGAAGTAAAACCTTCCTGGCATTTTTGGCGTCAGCACTACAGGATGCATATCTTGATTCTTTATCTCTCCCGTAGAATCAGTCCTTTGAAACAACAAGGTAAATCAAGATAATTGATTTCTTATGGGCAAACATTTGGGAGACTACAAAACTAAATAAAATTTTGCTTCTAAAATAAAATCAAAATATACCTTAGCTTTAGCCCCTCTTCATTTAGCTTCTTGTCAAGGATGTCATAAAATGGAAGCTTCATAAGATCGTTGTAGTCTAACAACATCTGAGGTGAAAAACATTGTTTCTGTACATTAGAAATAGCAGAGCAAGATAACATACTCTTGAGGTGGCACTTACATCACATATATCATCTTCTCCAACCACTCCAAATGGTATTATTGTTGCTCCAAACCTTGATGCCATCCGCACAAATTCAGACTGCTCAGGCCAAAATAGCCTGTATTCCTCGCCCTGTAAACAACTGTCACCTTCCAGAACAATCGATGTTTTTACTGTCTCCAAAGATATATTATGCTCTAACAAATTCTTACCTTCCTATGAAGAGCTTCACGCGCGCCTCCCGGATACAGCAAAACGAATTGCTTCTCTGAAAGGAGCTTGTAAAAGTTCACCGCCGTAACAGGCACCGCACCCATGATCCGGTGGAGGTCGTAGTTCGACGAATCCGGTATGAGCTGGTCTGAACTCTCGTTGAACATGAATGGATGCGCTAACCCGCGGATGTGGATTCCAGTACTTCTCAGAACTCCTGTTACCAGGGGTCCAAGCTCAAACCCCATGAGCATGTGGTACCCAACAAGCAAGACAGGGCCCGCCCTTGGCAGCCCTGCCAGTCCCCTCACTATTTTCCCATCAGGCAGTGTTGATAACATCACCGGATCAGTGGCAAAAGTCAGGAGCCTGAAGTTTCAGGAAATGCAACAGCAGTTCAGTACTCATGTCACAACCCATCAAGCTTGAGCCTTAGAGGAATGGTACCTGTCACGATCGATCGCCTTTTCGAGCTCATCATCGCTCAGCGGTAGAAAGTCTAAAACATAGTCTGTCTGCCTGGAGCGGCGATAGTCTCCGGCTCCTTTAATGGTTGTCACTAGATCAAATCCATCTTCCTGCCAGGTTTTCATGCAATTATAGGGTAGAATTTTGAAATGCTCGAATACTGTAGAATTTTCTTTCTTGAGAGATCGAATGCTATGGTTGATGCAAATGGTGATTTGGACCATGGAAGAAATGGGGTCCAAGTGCATGCCAAGGATATGACTGCAGACACATTGCTAAAATAATAGGTTGTTTCTGTATGTCTTTTATCAGTAAGGATTATTTATCTGTATTACCAACAAGATTTTGTGCCCATTATCCCTGAAGTGACGGACTCTGCATTTCTTTAGCGTGCCACGCAGTCTTTCAGCCTCGTCGCGGCTTGGCAGGAGTTCATCATTTCCACTGACAAAAAAGATTACCAACTTCAGATATGTCTAAGCAAGTGCAATATGCTCGAAAGGAGAATCATGGGAGTGTGGCAGTGAATTGATGAAAGCATTTGGACACTGCTCTTCTTAGCATTTGCAAGGGAACATTCTCCTCAGATCTCAGCTATACTTTATGAGTGTGACTACTGCAGGTCATTCATACCTAGCGACCACCAGGGTCTGGGCTTTGACTGCATGTAAGCGAGAATTGACAAACGACGACGCTGTCCTCAACATCTTCATCTTCCAGACAATGGATTCCTTTGGCAAAATATCAGCCAAATACTGCAGAAAGAAGCATCATTACGACTGTGGCAAAAAAAATATACAGAGAAGAAATTTCCTCAATATTTTGCAGCTCACCATGAGAGAAGGCAACAAACCACTGGCGACCTCCGATAATGCCTGACCAGCTCCACCGAATCTCGGCGACATCTTCATGAAGTTGCCTGAAAGAGTTACTGTGATGAGTAGGTGCACATCAAGTTCAAGCCTGCTGAAATTTTCCTCATGGAGGTGGTGCTAAACCTGTGAGAAAATTTAGGAGTTGTGGAGTGCTCGAATGGAAGGGATCAGGGACCAAGTCTAGGAGTGCTGAGAGAGACTGCAGCTGTGACCTGTGGAAAGATGTCCCTGCAAAATGAATACCAAAACGCAGGCTGGTCAATAACAAGTTACTGTCACCGAAAGAAAGAACAGAGTGATGGGAGGCAAGACCTGGGTTGACTAGGACCAGTACCAAATCGACGTCTCGGTTCCGCGCCGCCACGGCAAGAGCAATGCACGCTCCGACGGATTCTCCAACAAGATAGACTGGCCTGTCGGGTGCCCTCGAGCTCTCTGATTTCACCGTCCTCTCCACGTGCTCGACAAGTCCTGCGTTCATCGGTGAGGTGTCAGAGCCTTTTTGGTCAGTCAGGGCCTCAAAGTAGATATGCAAACCGGGATTGCAAGATGATCATTTGAAGAATGAAGCATGGCTTTGTTTTTGGTTCAGTTCTGAAAGTCGACGCACCTTGGAAGGTGGTACGGTCCTGGACGGGTATATGCAAGCACCACATGTCGAACATCCTGCAGAGCAGAAACAGTCACTAGCTGCAGCGATGAATAAACAGAGAGGCGATTTTGGATCCCTTGTGATTGCTCGTACTTTGCTAATCTCTCGTGGTGCCGGATCAGCCCTAGGCCAACTCCATCGATTCCTGCAAGACCACAGTTACTGCAGACAGTTACTCCATTTCTTCTCATCTTTCAAGTGGCAAGGAACAACAAAGTGACTTGATCATCAATGAGAAAATGTTTGGAAGCTCCTCCAATCATCCAGCCATATGCAGTTGGTACCAGCCACACAAAAAGAGAGATTTGGCAACAAGTTCATAGGATCACTAGTAGGGGTAGGGCATTTTAGAGACCAAGCTCCATGAAGGCCTTTATTTTGAAAATTTTAAAATTCAAAATTTTCAGTTTCAAAAAATTCTGAAAAATGAATACACATGCATGCAGGGATGTAATGTGCATGAATAAAATTTCAGGATGAAATACCTTGAATTGCGAGCTGCACAAAAAGAACAAAATCATGAACTTTGAGGATGAACAGTGCGTATGATAAAAGCCCCAGATTTGTCTTTTTTGTGTAGATCTCAATTTAGCATATTTCGACCTGAAATTTGCATACATGTCATTATGTATCTACTAGGTATATGTGTATTTATCTCAAAAAAAATTGAAACTGAAAAGTTTGAATTTTGATGTTTTCAGACTAAGGCCTCCATGGAGCTTGGTCTCCGTTTGGCATTTTCGCACTACTAGTAGTATTTTGTTTGGTACTGAATCTGGCAAAAGAATCAAGGCCCTGATCCGGTGTCTCCACAACTGAACCCAGGAATAGGACAGCATTGTATTCATGTGGTATTGTACAAGTCACTGTCCATCTGATCCTGCTGCCCACCAGCTGGAGAAAGCCCAGTGCAGTTTTGCCATGCTAATTATAGCGAGAAACTGAGCATCACGCGGTCCCGTGCACCGACGCATGTGTGTGGGATTTTCAAGCGTACGTACTTTTTAAATCGTTGCTTATGGTTTCGGCACGATCTGGCAGGTCAAGAAGATTGGCTGCCATGAGCCCATGTGTGTGACAGTGCAAGCCCACCTACCTAATCTTGGATATCCATCCATCCATCCATTGTTTAAAAAGCAGTGCTCATCTTCGACCATCATCCCTCTTATTTTAGTGCTGCTGCACTGTTGTTGATGTGCTTGAATAATAATAATATGTGGTCAAGGCTTCGATATATTTCTCTAAAATTAACTTTAGGCTGCTGATGGAGAGCAGGATTACTTAAGCAACACTACTCAGATTCATTTTCCGATTAAAAAGGATATCCAAGTAAGTTTCCATGACGATGCTCAAACACTGCGTTTTGACCGCCTCCGAGGTCGAAGAAATGCGCCTACGTTACTACGTATACTACGCAAAAGAAAGAAGAAAGAAATGCGCCCACGTATACATTACATACCGGGCAAGTAGAGCAGCGTCGGCGCGCCGGGGACGCGCTCGCCGCCGCCGCCGCACTCGAGCGGCGCGAACCATCTGGGCGGCCCGCCGTCCGGCCGCCGCGCCATCTCCCGCGCCGCCTCCGCGTACTCCCTCACCCCTGGCCTCCTCCCGGCCTTCGCCGTCGCGTCCATCGACGACAATGGCGCCGGCCTCGGCGCCCCGCTCCTGGTGGCGGACGCGGTCCACCGCGGTAGCTGCGCCGTCCTCCTGCGCGGCGCCCGGCAGGAGAGGAGACGCGGCCTCGGCGGAGCGAAGGCCGACGGCGTGGTCGCGGCGGCGGCAGCCATGCGCGCGCCGTGCTCTTGACGATCGCTGCCTCGCTGGTGCGCGCGTGCTGCTGCCTGCGCTTGTGTGTCGTCGTGTCTCGTGTGTATGGACTTTGAGGGAGACGTGTGTGTCTTCGGGGTTGCCCAACAGAAGATGGTGGCTTGTTGTTGACTTCACTTCTGTAAACCACCGTGTGTTCCCTTAAAATTTATAGGCACACGTGTTGCGGTGGAAGGCCTTTTGGTCCTCGGCGAAATGATCAATTTGAGAATTGCCGAATTTCTTGTAACTGTTCTGGCAAGCTTCATAAAAAGTCGAGTTGGGCTCAACCGGCCGCGCCTCCATCCGCCGGCCTAGAGGCCCTCCCCCGCCACCTCTCCCGCGTCGTCGTCGTCGTGCGGTGCCGGCGGCGGCGGCCCCTGCTTTTCCCCTCCCGGAGGCGATCTTGCGCGGGGAGGCGCGTCTCCTGGTGGTGCGCTCAGGCGGCGGGGCAACCTGGCGCGGGTGAGGGAGGTTGGCTGCGCGGCGGAGCTTCGCGGTGCTGCGGGATGGTAGCGCCTGCTCGGCCCAGATCTGGGCCGGGGCTTCTCATGGGCGGCGGAGCCCCCTAGAGGTGGAGTTGGGGCGTAGGGAGGCTTTGCGGGCCCGGGTAGCATGGTGTGCCTCTGCTGTCGCGTCCGGTCGGCTACCGCGACGGTGTTGGAGGCACAGGCCTCGGGCACGATGGCAGTGGAGGCGGTTCCCTCCGGCGCGGCTCCAATGCTGCCCCTCCCAATTCCCGGCGTTCCTCTCTCCATCCTCTAGGCCTCGTGATGGCGATCTCAGTGAGGCGGCATAGATGATTTCAAGACCGTGGTGGCGTATACTGGCGGGTGGCAAGCTGGCTGGTTGGCTCCGAATCGGGCGGGTAGTGGTGGTTGGGGTGCGGGAGAAATCCGTGCCGGTTCATCCGGCGCCGACGCGGTGTCGCCTGCGGGTGCCGCGTTTCCTTCCTGAAGGGCGTCGGTGTTACCCATCCCGCACTCCTTTTCGCGTGCCTGGGGGAACCTTAGGACACATCCGAGCAGCAGCGTCATTGACGTCGCATCCCTTCTTGGAGGTGCTTCTTGGTACGCGGCGGTTCGGAGCCTTGTGCGGTGGGACGAATCTGAAGGGCCCAACGGTGGTGGATCATTCGTGCTTTGTCGAGCTGCCGTTGTTGACATTTAGTTCTTCTTTCTTTCTCTTTTAGGCTTGATGTGCTGTTTGCCTCATCAGTTATCTTGTGATCGATGGAAGTTGCTTTATAATATAAAGCGGGGAAAAATCCTTTTTCGGAAATTTCATAAAAATTGGATGGATTCTGAAATGTTCTTTTCGAATAAGGTCCCTAACTAACCAGGTTCAAATAGAGCGAAACAAAATTTGCCGCTTACTCAGAGAAACCTAGAGCCTTTACCGAACACGCAAATACAGGGTATCCTTGATCCCTGGTGTCCGGAGTTTACACTCCGACAACTATAATTTCCCTGAAAAAAATGAATAAACTACAATTATCTTCAGGTAAATTAATAACAAATAACTATGTATGTAAAATGTTAACACGAAGAATATAAACAATTGGTTTGGGTCCTAACTAATAGTGTTCTGGAAGTGCTCTTCTCAGCCTCAGGGTTCAAATGTGGGTATTTCTGCATCAGAACCATGAGTTGCCTGATACAGAAGCCTGGGCAGTATGCTCCTGTAGGGATCCTCCTCTCTCTTCTCCTTCAGATACTTGATGCAGCTCTCCACTTCAGATTTGACATGCAAATACAGGTGCTGGGCCTTCTCTTTGTCTCTTAGCTCCTTCTCCCTCCCTGTGCAAACAAGTAAACCAATCGAAAACACAAGAAGCAAACCTGATCAGACATTGGGTCTTCGAAATAAGGCTGCATGCATTCTGACTCATTTTTCGATTATCGAAAAAGAATAACTATATGAAGTAGTGTATGTTGATTTGCCATGAGAACATCTAAAACATGTTTTCAGATTACCACTCCCTCTGTCCGGAAATACTCATCGGAGAAATGGATGTATCTAGATGTATTTTAGTTCTAGATGCATTCATTTTTATACATTTCTCCGACAAGTATTTCGGGACGGAGGGAGTATTTGCTAGTACAACTGGTTACCTCTTGTTTCAATAGGCTTCCCAAAGATGAAGTAAAACCTCCCTGGCACTTTTGGCGTAAGCACTACAGGATGCATATCTTGGTTTTTTATCTCTCCCGTAGAATCAGTCCTTTGAAACAACAAGATACATCAAGATCATTAATCTCTTACAGGCAAAATATATGGGACACCAAAAAGAAACTTCTGGTTCTGAATTAAAATCATAATATACCTTAGCTTTCTTAGACCACCTTCATTTATCTTCTTGTCAATGGTGTCATAAAATGGGAGCTTCACAAGATCATTGTAGTCTAACAACAACTGAGGTGAAAAACATTGTTTCTATGCATTAGATAAATCAAGGAGATGGCAAACTAAGACGGCATATTTTACTTATTTTTACTTTTTTTTAAAAGACGACATATTTTTTGAGGTGGCACTTACATCACATATATCATCTTCTCCGACCACTCCAAATGGTACGATTGTTGCTCCAAACCTTGACGCCATCCGCACGAACTCAGATTGCTCAGGCCAAAACAGCTTGTATTCCTCCCCCTGTAAACAACTATGTCATCTCCCAAAACAATCGGTGTTTTCACTGCCCACAAGATATGTTTTGCTCTCCATACCAAATTCTTACCTTCCTATGAAGAGCTTCACGCGCGCCTCCCGGGAACAGCAGCACGAACTGCTTCTCTGAAAGGAGCTTGTAAAAGTTCACCCCGGTAACAGGCACCGCACCCATGATCCGGGGGAGATCGAAATACGACGTATCCGGCATGAGCTGCTCTGAACTCTCGTTGAACAAGAATGGATGCGCTAAGCCGCGGATGTGGATTCCAGTGCTTTTCAGCACTCCTGTGACCAAGGGTCCAAGCTCAAACCCCATGAGCATGTGGTACCCAACGAACAGGACAGGGCCCTCCCTTGGCAGCCCTGCCAGTCCCCTCACTATCCTCCCATCAGTCAGTGTCGATAGCATCACCGGGTCAGTGGCAAAATTCAGGAGCCTGAAGTTTCAGGAAATTCAGCAGCAGTTTAGTAGTCACATAACAATCCATCAACCTTTAATTTTACAGAAACGGCACCTGTCGTGATCAATCGCCTTTTCGAGCTCATCGGGAGTTGGCGGTAGATAGTCTGAAACAAAGTCTGGCTGCCTGGAGCGGCGATAGTATGTAGATCCTTTAATGCTTGTCGCTAGATCAAACCCATCTTCCTGCCAGGTTTTTGGGCAGTAACAGGTTAGAATTTTGAAACGCTTGAATGCTACAGTTGATGCAAATGGTGATATTGGTAATTTGGTCCATGGAAGAAGTGGGTTTCAAGTGCAACCAAGGATATACATAGGTAAAGAACTCTGTTATTTATCTTCATTACCAGCAAGATTTTGTGGCCATTGTCCCTGAAGTGACGGATTCTGCAGTTCTTTAGCTTGGCACGTAGCCTTTCAGCCTCGTCGCGGCTTGGCAGCAGTTCATCATTTCCACTGAAAAAAAGATCACCAATTTCTGGTAAATGTGCATCATAGGCTCAAAAGGAAAATCATTGGAATGTTGCAGAGGATTCATGTAAAGCATTTGGACACTGTACTCTTCTCATCATTTGTAAGGATTAATGTAAAGCATTTGGACAAAATGAGCATATATTTTGTCAGTGTGACTATTGCAGATCATACCTAGCAACCACCAGGGTCTGGGCTTTGACTGCATGTAAGCGAGAATTGACATATGATGCCGCCGTCCTCAACATTTTCAACTTCCACACAATGGATTCCTTTGGCAAAATATCAGTCAGGTACTGCAGAAAGAAGCACACAAAAGCATCATTAGGACTGCGGCAAAAAAACATATGCAGAGAAGCAATTTCCTCAATATTTTGCAGCTCACCATGAGAGAAGGCAGCAAACCAGTGGTGACCTCTGACAATGCCTGACCAGCTTCATCAAATCTTGGAGACATCTTCATGAAGTTGCCTAAAAGAGTTGAGCTGTGATCAGTAGATGCACATCAAAGTCTGCTGTTCATCTAACAGCAAGTCAGAAATTTTCCTCGCGGAGATGGTGCCAAACCTGTGAGGAAATTTAGGAACTGCGGAGTGCTTAAATGGAATGGATCAGGGACCAAATCCAGGAATGCTGAGAGAGACTGCAGCTGTGACCTGTGGAAAGATGTTCCTGTAAATAGATGCCAAAATGCAGATTGGTTAGTAAGAAGTTACTGTCACCGAAAGGAAAAACAGAGCAATGCATGGATGATGGAAGCTAGACCTGGGTTGACTAGGACCAATACCAAATCGACGTCTCGGTTCCGCGCCGCCACGGCGAGAGCAATGCACGCTCCGATGGATTCTCCAACAAGATAGACTGGTCTGTCCGGTGCCCGTGACCTCTCTGATTTCACTGTCCTCTCCACGTACTCAACAAGACCTGCATTCATCTCCCAAGTTCCATCCAGATTGCTTATCAGCAAGGCCCCAGAATATGTGGCAATAGTCATACTGGAATACTCCAAGATGAACATTTTCTTGAAGAATGAAGCATGGCATTTGTGTACTTCAGTTCTGGAAATCCGCACGAGAAACACGCACCTTGGAAGGTCGTGCGGTCTTGGACGGGTATATGCAAGCACCAAACGTCGAACATTCTGCAGAGTAGAACACAAACTGTCATTAGCTGCAGTGGTGGGTGAAAAAAGAGAGACACAACCTTGGATCTCTTGTGATTGGTCTTATACTTTGCTAATCTCTCGTGGTGCCGGATGAGCCCTAATCCAACTCCATCGATGCCTGCAAGACCACAGTTACTGAAGACTGTCACTCCATTTCTCAGGAAGCAAAGGGACTCGATGAATGAGAAAATGTTGCAGTCATGCAGACGCATGACAAGAACGATCAGGCAACGACTTCATAGGAGGAGAGTTGTATTTTCTGGTACACGTCTGAATCTGGCAAAAAGAATCAAAGCCCTGGTTCGGTGGCTCCACAACTGAACCCAGGAATAGGGAATTATTCTAGTAGTACAGAGGTCACTGTCCATCTGATCCTGCGGCTGCCAACTGCTGAAGAAAGCACCGGAGCATGTCTGTGAGGTTTTCAAAGTGTTTTTTTTTATGGTTTCTGGTCAAGAACATATTGCTGCCACGAGTCTTATTTTTACACGCTTTGCCATGAGTCCAGAAAGCCTGAGAATGTTCATGCAGTATGCTCTGACCATATGCGGCAGAAATTTTCAACGCGAGCGGTAGAAGAAATGCGCGCACGACGGCGAAAAGATACCACGAAGAGGTGCGCGTGCACACATACCAGGCAAGTAGAGCAGCGTCGGCGCGCCGGGGACGCGCTCGCCGCCGGCGCACCCGAGCGGCGCGAACCACCTCGGCGGCCCGCCGTCCGGCCGCCGCGCCATCTCCCGCGCAGCCTCCACGTACTCCCTCACCCCTGGTCTACTCCCGGACTTGATCGTCGCGTGCATCGACGACGACGCCGCCGGCGACGCGGGCCGCGGCCTCGGGGCTCGGCTCTTGGACGCGGACGCGGACGCGACCCACCGCGGCAGCGGCGTCACCCTTCTGCGTGAGCCTGGCGATGCCCGATGAGGGAGGAGACGCGGGCCCGGCGGCGCGATGGCCGACGGCGTGGCCGTGGCAGCGGCGGCGGCCATGATCGGGCGCTGCTCAGTTCTTGGTCGCTGGTTCGTGCGTGCTGCCGCGCTTGTTGTGTGTCGTGGTGTGAGGGCGGGAGACGTGTATTCGAGAAGGGTGCTCGGTAGCTTCTGTAATCAGCACGCCCGTGCAGAGGTTTATAGGCACGCCGTTCAGGACTTCACGCTACAGGATCTTTCATGCGTGTGAAACACTCAAAAGTCGTGTCGGCTCAAATGCACAGTAACAAAATCTTAAAAAATGACAAAAAATTTCAAATACAAACATCTACTTGCATTTTTTAAACAAACCTGATTTGGTGTTTACCTAGGTGCATATTTCCGTGAAGATATAATATACAGAGTGTTTAAAAAATGTTTTTAGAGCACGGCGAATGACATTTCTTCAAATTCATTGGTGCGTAGAATAGACAACCATGTTTGTTGTCAAAAAATATACTATATGGAATTTTCTTTGGGCTTTCTAGGTAATTGTCTAGATTTTATTGTTCACACAGGTTCATGTGCATCTTGAAGAAAAACTCCCGCGTCCGCAAAACTGCAGAGACGACCGCAAGACCGATGCGGCAACCAACAAGAAATCAAACACGCCATCAAGAAGAACGACCATCGTAAAGCTATATCTGCATGCAGGCGCCATCGTCGACACTTCTTCCTAGTATTTTGAGTATACTAGCATCTCCTTCCTTTTTAGTTGAGTACACTAGCATCTTTGACCTATGCTGCTAATCGCACATGTCAGGGGACAGTAGCGTATTTTTCAGTGAATAACATAAAATCATCATTTTTCAGGTTAGGGTTCTGAAAAGGTCTGTCTAGGACACATCTAGATGTGACATAAGTTGATGTCCACTCTGTTTGTGATCTATTTCTTTTGTCCTAGTTTTTTTGTTTCTTGTTGCTACATTATATACTTGTGGGAGTTTAGATGTGACATCCTTAAAAAACATCTAGATGTGAATTAGACAAACTGGTTCTGAAAACCTACCTCTTTTAAAAACATGACAGCTACCTACCACTTCAGTTGTTTTCTGTTTCAAAAAACACAAATGGATGCATGATTAAAATGTAATCAGGCTTATGACAGCTGGAGCCCACCCATTAGGTCCACCTGGCTCGAAAGTCAACTCCGTTAAAGCTAATCATAATGAGAGTAACATAGGTAGTAACATGCATGCCACATAAGCAAAAAATGTGATGTGGCAAGTAATTAAAAAGGAAAGAGACAAATAGAGTAACATAATATGTTACCATCACATAACGGTTCCCAATACTAAATGAGTCTATGAAGTAATAAATGAGGTGATGCATAACACTACACACACATATATATAGGTAAATTGTTTGGGACACCTAGGTGCCTGGGGCTGTTATGGTAACTCATATTCATTAGTGCATGGCATACAATTGATAATTAATGGCTTTCCATTTCTTTTGCATGCACTAGTAACCTAAATGGTCAATGATTTTTTTCCAAAACAAAAATAATCTAAACACTCATACCTGGGTGCGTATACATGTACATGTAACAAAGAGATAACCACGTGTACATGTTATTTGACCATGACACCAGTTAATGGGTATTATACCTAATGAAAATATGTACGTGTTGTTTTATACTCAATAAAAATATACACATAAATGTCATAAATTTTAATAAATACTTGTTGGTGTTATATTCAATGGAAATATACACATACATATAGATACCTTAATGTGAATATACACATGAATATACATACCTCCATGTTAATATACACATGAATATGTACGCATTGGTGTTATACCCAATGAAAATATTCACATAAATATATATAACTCGATTTAAATTTTATTTGTATATACCCATAAATTTCACACCTTTTAATAAGTGGTACATGTACCCGAGAAATCCACATATACATTTTATTAGACCGTGATACCAGTTAGCGAGTATTATACCTAATAAAAATATGCACATGTGGTGTTATACCCAATGAAAATATGTACGTGTTGGTGTTATACCCAATGAGAATATATATACGTGTTGGTGTTATACTCGATCAAAATATGTACGTGTTGGTGTACGTGCTAAAAATGTTGGGTATTATTTTTTTAATAAATTTATCTTGCATCTACCATTCATGCGAAAAATTATGATAAATAAATAATTGCAATTTCCAATCAAGAAGGGACAAATAATGACACGTATTAATTAGACAACCATTATTACTTAACATAACAATAACGCCATGCAAACAAATAGGAAAGTAGTAATGTAGGTATGCATGCAAAATTTAAACACATCTTATCAACAAAATCTAGTATGATCCAACGGCATCTAGGCAAAGAGCCTGGACATCAATATATATTTTACTACCCACTATAGAGGTAGTAACATAGGTAGGTAAGCGCAAGTACAATAATGCCTAGTCAGCCGGCTACAAGCCGTTCCACGTCAGAAAAAATCTAGCTGAAGGGGAGAGAAGGCAGGAGGGAGAAGGGAGCGGGCGCTCCCTGAGTCGCCCGGCTACAACGCACAAACCGATGAACAGCCGCCCGCTTGCAGCCCATTGCGAGCGCCGGAGCCGGCGCTCTCGATCCCGTGCGTCTTCCTCACCTCCCGCGCTTCTTCCATCACCAGTTTACCACCGCACAACTCCTTCCTTCCCTTGCCCAAAGTCGTTTCTTGTGCGCCAAATCGAAGATATAAAGCCCCAAAATCAGCCCCAATTTGCCCCGGGTGAACCCTAGAATCGCCGGCGGTGCAGCATCAACGAGATGGGCCAGCATCCTAGAAGGATGCGTGCACCGGCGCCTCTGGAGGTCCCTCCATCGGAGCCTCAGGTTGACATGCCGCCGGCGCCTGATCTCATCCGGCCGCAGGGGCATCGGTTCGTTCAGCGGACGCCTGAACTCGTCATGCCGCCGGTGCCTCACTTCGTCCCGGCCCAGATCATGCCGCCGGCCTCCCCATCAACATGCTGACCCGCCAGGCCGACTGCAGCAGATTCTTCGGCTGAAGGTCCTTGCTGGGCACCGACGGCCCAACATTGGTGGTCTACATCTCCTTGGTATATTGACGACTCAGATCTACAAGTATTGTATGTGTCCCTGCTAGTTGCTGCACCTGTGTCCATGTTTATCTCAACTCTGAACAATCATATATTGACGACTCAGATCCATACCCATCCTAGTGTGCATGTTTATCTCAACTGCAAGAAGATTGCAGCCATATAGGTAATTATAGAACTTGAATTAGTACCTGATCCTAGTGCAAGGCCATCCTTCATAGTGGACAGAAAAGGAGAAACATGCACATTAATCTTAATCTAAGAAGCTCCATACCCATCTGTAAGCATTGTGCAATGAAAAAAAAATAAAGTAGTGTACAAGATCACTAAATCTACTGAAATTTCCTTTTGTATTAGCACCAAGTTTATCTGAATCAGGCTTTGTGGAAGCAAAAAAGAGAGTGAAGAACAGGGAACAGAAAATATAATGTACAGTATGAAAAACAGAGAATATTGGCTGTGCTACCTAGTAGCTAGTACAAAGCTTCAGAATACTTGCCTACACTTTGGAAGTAGTCAACTAACAAAATTGAGGAGAGTTAGTCAATTAGTCTGTGTGAAATGTTTGCCACAAAGATGTTGTTTACGTTGGATCACAACAAGTAACATATACATGCAAGTATTAAATATCCAAGTCTTTATTAGAGTCACTCTTATAGCCAACCTAAAAGCCAGACTATTGTATGTGAAGGCTTTATAGATGATGTGGAGCTGGCTTATAGCCAGCAGCCGGCTGCGCTATTAACCATGCTCTAACATGCTCCCCACTATGACCAACCTAATACGAACCGTTTTGCTGGCCGTTATGACGGGTGAGCCCCACGTGGCAGAATAGTTTCATGTTAGGTATTCACTCCGTGTCTTCTCTATGGCCAGATGCCTGCAGCGACGTGGCAAGAGTGGTACCAGCCAAACCCTGCGGAGCGATGGGACACGCAGCCACGCACGCTCCTCCCCGGATGTGGACGCACTAGCCAGCCGGCTGGACATCGTACGTGTGGGGAAGCACTTCTAACTTGTATCCCGAAAAGAAAGAAGATATAGACTTGTAGCCCGGTGAAAGGAAAGCTGTGCATGCATGCAGTGCAGCTGGTCGATGTCGATCGGTTGGTCTCCGGTCGGCGGCGAAGACCTGCCTACCTCACCTCACCTCGCCGGGGAGATGAGAAGTTCCGCCGGGCTATCTATCTATCCATCTGTCGTATGTACGTAGGTGTGGGTTTACGTTGCGTTTAGCTAGCTCTGTCTTGGTAGCTAGCTACAGTGACAGATTTGGCGTCCACCTTATTTGGTTGGCCAATTTGCTCGCATAGCACGCGTACGTGGTTCAGTTCAGAGCTCCAAATCTTTTTTTTAGCTCCAAATCAAATGCACCGCACGTCTGACGTCTTCGTCCGCCGTCCTCGCTCTATGCCCACGGGCTTGACCCACTCGCGCTGTACCTGATCTTGCCATGGGCTGCTGCGCTTGCTCGATGCGGGCCGGCAAGCAGTAGCTGCAGACGAACTCCCTCTATATATGACGCTTAGGGCATCTACAATGCAGGCGCTAACGCCAGGCGCCAGGGTCAGGATCCTGGCCGTTTCCTCCTAATCCCGTTCAAATCCTGAAATTTCGTTAGCATCGATGTCATAAGAGTCGTCCGGCGCTAAACGAGCTGCCCATTTTATTTTTTGCGCATGGCGCCCGTACGCTCGCTCCCAGCGTTGCATGCCTGGACTCCAAGCGAGGCGCTAGGAGAAAAATCCTTTTTTATTCCTAATCAAGCGCCTGATTAGGCGTCTAGCATTGAACATGCCCTTATTGTGTCAATTTGTCAGGGCTACGCACAGAGGAGGGCCCGCCCGTTAAGAAGTTTCAGGGATCCCGGTTTTGGATGGTTCCCCGCTTTTTTTTTCCGCTTTTCGGAATCTTCTAGGAGGTTCCTGGACCGTTTACTTTCCTTTTCCCTATTTATTTTCTCTCTTCTTTCTTTTCATATTTTTAAAAAATGTTCCTGTTTTCAAAATTTATTCACAATTTTTTAAAATGTTTGCTTTTTCGGAAAAGTTTCAGGAATTTTAAAAATGTCTACCCTTTTCAACAATTCTTCATAAGCTCAAACAAATGTTCTGTTTAATTTTGTTCATAAATTCATTTTTTTGTGATTCTAAAAATATTCGTGATTTTTTTAAAATCTCCTTTTCCCTAATTTTGTTCGGAGTTTCAAAAATTGTTCACAAATGCAAAAAAAGCTAACATTTTGTTCAGAGTTTCAAAAAAATGCTCATGTTTTCAAGAAATGTTTGTGTTTTCAAATTTGCTCAACATTTCAAAAAATGATTGAGATTTCCAGTAAATGTTCGCGCTTTCCAATAAATAAATAAAATTCACAAATTTGAAATTATTTTTGTTTCAATAAATTTTACTTTTTATTGAAAAAGTCACGTTTGAATTTTTGAAAATATGTTTGGATCTGTCACTGCCCATGGATCTTATAAACCGTGCTGCCTATATAGACACCAAGTATCATGTATTCCAGTGGCAAGGCACCATGGTTCATTACCAGGAGGTGCATCCACCCTGGCACCGATAAGGAAGCCGCCGTCCGCCCTGACCACGAATGACACCGATTCGACAGCTGAATGGGCGCTTCCAGACAGATTTACGCGAATGGGAGGCACCAGACGACGAGGTGTATGACTCGCCGCAACTTCAACAGATGCGGACAAGAACGGGTAGCGCTAGCGCCCGGTTTGCCTAGGTCGTGTTCGACTAAATGTCCCAGCAGTACACAATACAAAATTTGCTTCATTTTGTATCGCTTCGTTCGTTATATTCGCTATGCCATTAGATTAACTAGTTGCATATGTCTTTGGATCAGTATGTTGCATATGCCATTAGTTTCTTTGAAATCATGACCATTTTACGACAATTTCATGTCAGACATGATCAATGAGGATCAAGAGCCTACAGACCCTATGGAATATGACTTTTGGGATACAATTTGCCTTACCTTCGATGTTGGGGGGACATTGTTCACTACAAAGAAAAGAACGCTAATGATACCCAGTGCATGGATACTACACACAATTGTTGAGGGTGCTTTGTTAGTTGAATCTTAGTTGGCCACAAGCATGGATACTATATGTGGCACAGATAAAAGGGGCACCAAGTATTGGGTAAAGATCCACAAGCACTATCATGAACACAAGGAATATGTGGAGCCACATCCTATCAATACCACCCATAATGTGGCCTCTCTCCAACATAGATGGCCCATCATCCTATCAAGACAACATGAACAAGTTTGCCGGCCACTATGCACAATCGATTGGCTGGAATGAAAGTGGGATGGGAGTGGCAATTTGACTTACTTGTTTTGTCATCATCTACATTGCTTGTTTTTTTGTCTCATTCTCACGGTTACTTATTGTTTGATAAATGGTATTGGCGGCCACTTTGTACCAACAAACTGAGAAGTCATTCGATTTTAGCCATTGTTTGTTGAAATTGAATGACAAAACAAAGTGGACACAACTTGCGAAAGAACTCAAGACCGGCAACAAGGGGTTAAAGAGAAATGATGGCTCAAGCTTCCAACACTCCATTGGATTGGATGATGAAGACAAAGAAGTTGTCGGGGAGAATGAACGAGCCACTGTGCAAATGGATAACCGGCAGATGATGTGAAACAAGTGAGAGAAGGGGAGGGCCACCTGGGATGCCTTGGTGACAAAAATCTCCACCACATAGACAAGACTGTTCTTCACAAGGAAAAGAAAGAGGAGAAGTACAAGCTCATGTTGGATGTGCAGAAAGATAGGATAGATTGGGACCGCAAAAGTGTAAAAACAAGTTGCAAATTAAGAAAGAAGATAGAGTTGATGAAGAAAGGCACGTGTCTCAACTGGAAGCTCAAGAAGGCCCAAACTTTTGGGTCAATAGAGCGTGAGGGAGGTTGTAACTTGTCCGAGACACGGAGGATTCGAGAATAATGTTGACGGACACAAGCCTCTTGGATGAGGAAGACAGGAAGTGGCTTCAGATAAAAAAGAAAATCAATGTATGTAGGAGTATGAGGCGGGGTGAGAGGCGGTGACAGCAGCGGACGAGGCACGGATGGCGGCTGCGACAGAGCACGCGACACAGATGACGTCTGGCGAGCGATTCATCACGTTGTCTAGCCTTGCGCTAGACGTTGAATTTCATTTTGGCATGCCTAGATTGTTGAATTGTGATTTATTTTGCTTTGTTGCGCTATTTAATGGTGATGAATTTGTGCCATATAATCCATGTACATAGATTGCATGGATCGGAGGGTTTAGATATGATGAGTGTGGTTGTCATGCTAGGCATATGAAGAGTTGTTCGGCGCTGTCTGGGGTTCGTGTATGAGCGTAGGTCACTTCTGAAAGTGCGTTATATCGACTAGACGGGGGGGGGGGTGAATAGGCGATTTTTACAAATTCGTCACTGAGGAATTTCAGGGTGAGGAAATTCCTAAGTCACGAACGACTTGCAGCGGAATAAGTACTCAGATGCAAACATAACAGAACATAAGCATAGCCATCATGATGAAATGAAAACTAGCACAGAGTACAGAAAGCGTAAACACATGATAAGCAGGCTGAAGACAAACTGACTAAAGAAATTGAACTGAGGAAATTGAGAAAGTCTTTAGTCAAAGTCTTCAAACAGTAACGATCAAGTACACAACACCGTAATGAGAAAATGAAAGGGTTGAGGAAATAGAACCAGTAGGCTTGGTGAAGACAGTGATTTGGTAGACCAGTTCCAACTGTTGTGACAGTTGTACGTCTGGTTGGAGCGGCTAGGTATTTAAACCTGAGGACACACAGTCCTGGACACACAGTCCTCACCGTATTCTCCTTGAGCTAAGATCACACAGACCTCGCCCAATCACTCCTGGTAAGTCTTCAGGTGACTTCCAAACCTTCACAAACTCGGTCACTCGGCGATACACAAATTCCTCTTGGATGCTCTAGACCATGACGCCTAACCGTCTGGAAGATGCACAGTCTTCAAAGGTAACAAGCGTCAGATACACACAGGAACAATCTCTTCAGTGATGCTCAATCACTTTGGGTTTGTAGGTGTTTGGGTTTGGGTTTTCCTCACTTGATGATTTTCGCTCAAAGTCCTCGGAGGATGGGATGCTCTCAATGACAAGTGTCAGTTTCTCTCGGAGCAGCCAACCAGCTAGTGGTTGTAGGGGCGGCTATTTATAGCCTAGGGAGCAGCCCGACATGATAAGACATAAATGCCCTTCAATGTTATGACCGTTAGGTGAGTAAGATATTTTGGGATAGCTGGCACATAGCACAGCAACGGTCGAAAATGTGAGGTTCAAATTCCTCAGGGCTATCATGTTCCTCACTTGTAGGCAATCTGCACTGGCGAATTCCTAACTCCCCAGTCAGAACAAATTCCTCAGAGACCAGAAGAACTTTGTCTCTGTTACTGAAGAAATTGACTGAACTGTATGAGATTTCCAATGGCTTCACTCGAAGGGATTGGTAGTAGTAGGATTTTGAGATGAGCATCACTTGGAAACTTTTCCTTAGTTTTTCCTCGACCCCCTTTAACAGTACGGTGTTTCCTATGACTCAATAAAGAGAAAACGAAACTACGAAAAAAAGTCTTCACACTTCATATTCCTCGCATGAATATAGAGTCTTCACGGTCACACCAATTTCTTCACTTTCAAAGTCTTCAGAAAGCCAAAGTCTTCAGTTGAAGATATTCAATTTTAGAGGCCGACTTTCTCTATAAATATCAAACTCCCTCATAGACTTATAGACCTGTGTACACTCACAAACGCATTAGTCCCTTAACCTATAAGTCTTCAATACACCAAAATCACTAAGGGGCACTAGATGCACTTACAATCTCCCCCTTTTTGGTGATTGATGACAATATAGGTTAAGTTTTCAACGGGGATAAATATATGAAGTGTAAATACTGATATTGAGGAATTTGATTGCAAGATATAGACGAACCCCCTGAAGATGTGCATATTTGAGGAATTTTGCTTTTGAAGCATTGCACATTGAAGAGTAGCATCATGGAGATCTCCCCCTATATCTTGTAATTTATACACGCATTTAACATATAATATGAAGAATTTGAAATGCATGATGAAATATGGTGACTGATGTAATTCAGCATGCGTGCATTAACATATATGAGGAAATAGCATGCAGAAGAACATAGCAAAAGTATCAGACCACCATCGGAGTTAAGATTACAACTCTATCCAGCAAAGTCTTCAAAAGAACGAGAGTTGTAACTTAGAAAAAAAGCCCATATATAGACCCGCTTGAAGACTAACTCAAATCCCCCCCCGCTTTGTCATCAAATGACCAAAAGGGACGAAAAATGAGGACTAACGCCTCTGAAGAATATCATCACGAAGTCGATTGAGGAGCGCCAGCGTTGTTGGGGTCGGTTGTTGAAGTAGGGCCTGCCGCAGTGTCGTCCAAGTCTTCATTTTCATCAGTCTCGCGCGATGAAGAATAAGAGCTGGCCACCAAGTGAGGAACTTTGACCTTCTTGAATTTCTTCGAAGGTGGCTGAGACCAGTCAAAGTCCTGCTTGAAGCCCATCTGTTTAAGATCTTCTTCACCGTAGAGATGAGACAGAATAGCCCAGGTACGATCAAATACTTCATGGAGGTAGTAATGGTTCTTCTTCACTGAATTCTGAGTGATGGTCATGTTCTGAAGAATTGAACCAAACTGACGCTTGACCCACTTATGATTGCGATCGACCTTCTGGTGAAGACTGAGGAGAAGCTCACGATCAGTCATCACCCTTGGAGCTGTGCCTTGAGGATTTTGCTTTGAAGCATGAGCGGCAGAATCATGAGTGGCAGAGTCATCATTGGTGGAGTAGGATGCAGCTTTGCGGAACTGTCCATCCAATGGACGAATGCCTTCATCCAGTGTGTCAGCCTTGTAATTGATTGAAGACCTTGATCTGAGGAATCTCATAATCCAGGGAGCGTAAGGCTTCAACTCAAAAGGTGACAATGCAACATTTGCCAGAGTCCTCATGAAGAAATCATGGTAGTTGACAGGAATGCCATGGATGATGTTGAATAGCAGATTCTTCATGATGCCAACGACCTCTTCTTCATTAGAGTCGTGGCCTTTGATTGGACTCATGGTCTTGGTCAGAATCCTGTAGACGGTCCTTGGCACATATAGCAATTCTTTCATGAGGAATTTGGTTCTGGGGGCTTGACCAGGCTTCAACGGCTTCATCAACACTTGCATGTAGTGATCAGATAGTTCAGGTTCATGGTAGATGAGTTGCACACCTTCAAGGGGAGGACTGACAGGCAGGGCATGAAGCAACTCAGAGGCCGGTGCTTTGTAATGTGTGTTTTCTGTCATCCAGTTCAACACCCAAGAGTTCACATCTGCAGCATTGCCAGTGATGTGCAGCGTAGCATAGAACTGAAGAATTAGCTCTTCATTTCAGTCGTATATATCTGTGCAGAAGTTGAGTAGCCCAGCGTCATGAAGAACACTGAGAACTGGGGTGAAGCAAGGCAGCGATTCCATATCCACATGAGGAATATGCTCATGGTCAAAGATCTTGTCCTTATCAAATAACAGTGAAGAGTAGAAGTTGGCTTGGCTAGCTGTCCCGAAACGCTTCATTCGAAGACGAGCAGAGTCATATGGGTTGTAGTCAGTGAAGAATACATGCTCACGAAAGAAGTCATCAGCTTTGAATTTCTGCTTCTTTGAGAAGGGATTCTTCGGCTTGGGCTGAGGAGTATCGGTCAATGTCTTCACAGCCTCTGGAATCACAATCTTAGGAACCACATGCTGAGGAATTTTAGTTTCTGCTACAGTAGCAGCCTGGATCTTCATCTCTTCAGCAGTATTAACATCAGCACTAGTGGCTGGAGTTTCTTCGGGTATGGAAAGAGGTGAGGCTTGAGGTTCATCAGAGCCCATTTGAACTTCTTCAGTTTGTACTGGGGACTGAGGAATCTGTTGCAGTGGGGTGAACATTGGAGAGTTGGGGTGATGACTTTCCCAATAGTCATCATTCAGAACTGGAGTGGTGCTCCCAATGTCCACATCTTCCTCTTCTTCATCCAATTGTTCAACGCCTGCCTCTTCAGCCATGAACTGAGGCATGGGCGATGATACCACTGGGGTTGAAGGGATATCATTCACTTCAATTTCTTTGTCCAACTGCTCTGAAGAAGCAGCAGAAGGAACATCTTCATCTGATCCGCTTGGGATATCATAATCTTCACCAAAAGGAACGATTTCCTTTGATGGTATGATTGAAACTGGAACAACATCAATTGGATTCTCAAAAGAGCTTGTCAAAGTCTGCATCTTCTTTTGTACTGAAGACTCTGAGGAGGCGGATGCTTTCCTTTTCTTCACAGCTGCTTGCTCCGGAGCCTTGGTTTTCTTCGCTTCTGATGCAGAAGGAAGGATAGGACTTGGCGTTGGTGTAGGAGGAGCAGAGGAAATTGAATCATTTTCTTCAGGCACAACTGATGCAGTTGCCCTGATTGGTTCAGTTTCTTCAGGCTCAGCGGTTGATGCCTCAGCTGGACTGGCTTGATCCTCAGGCGCAACACTAGTGGTTGCCCTGGCAATTTCATCAGCGGCTGGAATAGCTTCATCAGCCCTGGTACTTTCAGTTTCATCAGCAGCCTGATTTTCATCAGCGGTGCTGGCATGTTCTTCAGTAGGTTGAGTAGATGCTTCAGCCTGAGGAGATTCACGTTGCGTTGGGGCTGCAACATTTGAAGTGAATCTTTCAGCCAACTTGACAAATCTAACCTTAGCTCCAAGCCAGTCTGCACGGTAGGCATCTAATTCATCACTGAGGTTTTTGATCTCAGCCTGTGCAGTCACAAGTTCATCAGTTGTCATTGTGACAACGTTCTTCTTCAGATAACGCTCCTTCTTGTACTGAGCTTTCTTCAGCTGCCTGGCCTTCTCAAATTTCCATTTTTCTTCGCCTATGAAGGCGGTCAGCATGTGACTTTGGCCAGGTGTGAGCTTGAAATCAGGCATAGGAGTATTAGGATCCTTGTGCCAGAGATATATGAAGTCAAGGATCAGCTTGGGATCCAACAGAAGAGGAACATTTGTTCCTTTGGCTCTAGCGGCCCGTTGCTGTCTATCTCTGATGATTTCAGTGAGTTCTTCATCATCAGCTTCGTCTTCACTGGACGGTACTTGGAAGGCAACCTGCTTCTTATGAGGACTTGGTCTTGAACCTCATCCAGCAGTAGCCTTAGTCTTCAGCAAAGTGGGGCCTGTTGAGGACTGTGGAGGAGCAGAAGAACTTGCAGAGGCTCCTGAGGCAATTGAAATGCCTGTGGTCCTTTGGCACGAGGTGAGATGCACAGGTGCTGAGGACTTTGCCGAAGGAGCCGAGGGCTTTGCACTTGGAGGAACTGGAGTAGCTTGAGGAATTTGCCGTGAGGGCATGGATGAGCTGGGCTGTGACCCGTGAGGGCATTGGTGAAGAATTGGGCTTGCGAGCTGGCTTCTTTTGCATAGATTTTCTGGGCTTGCTAGTAGAAGCGTCAACAGTGGCAGCAGCAGAGTCTTCATTGAATTTCCTCACTGCCTCTTTGGCCACTTGGGCCAGTTTAGCTTGACGCTTGGCCCATTCAGCAGGAAAGTCCTCACCTCTTCTGATGCTAGAGGGATCCACAACTTGGCTTGGTGCCAATGGAGGTCTTGGGCATGGAGGGTGTACAACGAATTTCTTCATGTACTTGGGAGTGACATAGCAACATTCCCTCCATTCTCTGGCCCATCTCCTCTCAATCTTCTGAATGCGTACTTTGCGCTCATTCTTTGTTTCCTCAGGAGGTGTGTAGTACCCTGCATAGATGTCTTCAGGGATTTCAAAGGCCGTGTTGACTTCCAATTTCTTCCCTCCCTTCGGAGGTTTCTTGCCATCAGCCATTTTCTTCAGCTGAGGATTTTGAACAACTGAGTTCTTTGAAGAGGTATGCAACTTGTCTTCGAGAAATGATGCAAATGAGTTAAGTTGATGAGAACCTAGTGATTCAGCAGCGGACATGTGTACCTGTGAACAGAGTATAGGTGCAAAGAATTTGGAGAGGTCATATGCGTTCTCAGAAGTTTTTTGCAAAAAGAACAAGTTTGAGGAATTTGACCAGAGGTGTCTTGAGGAATTTCACTAAGCGTTCTTTGACTTAGGTTCCAGAGTTGTATAGATTGGAAATCCACACAATTGAGGAATCTTGAAGAAAAATGTTGCTTAGAGAAACATATCAAGCACAGATGTTTGTGTGAGGTGTTTAGAGTGTGGGAATTGAAGAATAAAAACCTTTTGAAGACTTTGTAGAAATCATCAGAATCAACAAGGGCAGTAAAAATAACTTTTAATTACCCTTGACGAAGAACACGATGAACTGAGAGTTTGAGATTGGAAGTTCGTCAGTCCAGATCTTCCACGCCCTAACTTGGTAGAGGAAGACAGCTATGGCGGCGGCGGAGAGAAGAAATCCGCGACCGGCGCGAGTACGATGGCGACGAGGTCAAGGCAGTAAAGCTCTTCCCAACCGGTGATGATGGAAGTAGTGGCGACGCTAGGTCTTGAGAGCTCGAGCGAGGGGAGTGAGGTCGAGCGGGGTAAATGGAGTCTGAGGAGGGTGAGGGGTATATATAGCCGAGGTGAAAAACCGCTTTCCCAAGGAAAATGGACGAACGTGCCCCTGACCCTTCTCATCCTAACGAAATGTGTCACCCACGTACTGAGAGGTGGAGATCGTGGATGAATAGGATAATCATATCGTGGAATGTGGAACGGTTTGAGCAGCAAAAGCCAAAAATTCAGATAAGAAAATTTTAATGTTTCGTTCGCAAATTCGTCAGCTGACAAGGACACCGTGAAGATTTCGAACGGGTTTCAAATTATAACGCACATGAAGAATTTGTGAACAATCCGGGTTGAATTTAGAATAGAGGGGGAAGGGTCCGATCACATTCACTTAGCAGAAAAAAGCAACTTGAGGACATAGCAATGAGTGAATGCTGTAGAGGAATTAAACTCAGTGGCGGAGCTAGCGAATTGTCGAAGCCTGGGCACGACACAAGCTAAAATTTACTTTGGTCCATCAACACCACAAGTATCATATATTTAGGTAAACATCATGTGTAATATACACACTAATATATCATACATCATATAAATAAATTAAAACATGAGATACAATACCAAATAAAAGTCCAATCTCCGATGTTCCTCCTTGTGCACATATGAGAATCTACAAGATACAACACATTATCAAATTATAAAATTTTCATTGAATTGAAGTGAAAAAAAGAGAATCTACAAAATACAACACGTCACCAGATTATACAAATTTCATTGAATTGAAGTGCCGATGGTGACGAGGACGAGCACCATCGGCCGGAGCCGGAGTGGAATTTACACAAGGGTCTGCTGCTTTTATTTTGACGCTTCCGCTTCCTATCCCGATTCTCCCTTGCTGGAGTCGTAGCCTGATTAGGCCCGGGCGTGCATCATCTCTTGAGGTCTTGCCGGACGGTGCTCCGTCAGTCCACCTCGCCGGTCGCTGCCTTCAACCGCCAGGGTTGCTAGGGCACGTCGTGCGGCGCGGCGCACAGACGAATAGGTGTGCGAGGTAGCCGCTCAAGCGAGGCAAGCAATGCAGCCACCGGCTTCCTGATCGATGGATTCACATGCACGATCTGATTACCTATTGTGGCCCATGTAAGGTAATTAATGGATGGGCCTTTGACGTAAGTAAGCCCAAGAGGCAAAACTAGCGCCCAAAGTAGTCCAATCCATGAACCAGATATATTTTTGCCTCAAAAAAAGAACCAGATATATTTTTGAGCGTATATTATACGTATTCACAGATTGTTACTCCGGCGCTTGGAAAATTGGCAGCGCTCGAGCCCGGGCACCTGCCCAGGGTGACCGGACGGTAGAATCGCCCCTACTTAAACTCACACACACATATATATATAGTCAATGAAAAAAAATGACGGAAACAGTGAAGATAATGCAAAGTTGAAGAAATTGAACAACTGAGGAATTTGAAAAACTGAAGAAAAACTCAAATAGAAGATTTTCAACTTTTGTTGGTGGCGTGACCCATCGTATAAGAATGATGATTTCAGACGCCGCTTACAATTGTCGTAGGGCTTTGAGAATCAAATTCTTCATTAATTTCTTCACACTTAGAGGGTTAGTCTTCATTGATTGAAGAAAAATGTTACTTCATGTGTTGCACATATAAGTCATCAATTTAGCATAAGTGTTAGGATGTGTGTCATTTTCAAAGGTTATTCGAAGATTCTAAGATATTTAGCTCAGGCCGAAACTTGCTAAATCTCTTCTCATCCAAGGGCTTTGTGAAGATATCGGCTAGCTGTTCTTCAGTCTTCACGTGCTTGATAGAGATGTCCCCCTTCAACACATGATCACGAAGAAAATGATGACGAATCTGAATGTGCTTTGTCTTCGAGTGCTGAACTGGGTTATGAGCAATCTTGATGGCACTCTCATTGTCACAGTAGAGAGGCACATTCTTCACATTGATCCCGTAGTCCTTGAGGGTTTGCTTCATCCATAGCAATTGAGCACAGCACGAACCAGCAACAATGTACTCAACTTCAGCAGTAGAGAGTGATATGCAGTTCTGTTTCTTCGAGGACCAACATACCAAGGATCGTCTGAGGAAATGGCATGTGCCTGATGTTGACTTGCGGTCCACACGATCACCAACATAGTCAGAGTTTGAATATCCAATGAGATCAAAAGCAGAGCCCTTGGGGTACCATAATCCAAGTGTTGGAGTGTGAGCTAATATCGAAGAATATGCTTCACAGCCTTATGGTGTGATTCCTTCGGTGTAGCTTGAAAGCGGGCACACATGCAAACACTAAGCATAATATCTGGCCTAGATGCACATAAATACAATAAAGAGCCAATCATGGAGTGGTATACCTTTTGATCGAAGTCAATACCATTTTCATCAGTGCATAGATGGCCATTTGTGGGCATAGGGATTTTGACGCCTTTGCAATCTTGCATGCCGAATTTCCTCAATACATCCTTGAGGTATTTCTCCTGAGATATGAAGATGCCATTGTGCTGTTGACGAATTTGAAGACCTAAGAAGAATTTCAGTTCTCCCATCATAGACATTTCATATCCCTCTCTCATCATATAACCAAATTCGTCAGTGTAACATTGGTCAGTACAGCCAAAGATAATATCATCAACATATATTTGGCACACGAATAATTCATCATCGTAAGTTTTGGTGAAAAGAGTTGGGTCAAGTGAACCGGGTTTGAAGCCTTTCTTCATGAGGAATTCCTTCGAAGTATCATACCACGCCCGAGGGGTCTGCTTGAGGCCATAGAGGGCCTTGTTGAGTCTGAAGACTTTGTTGGGATGCTTTGGATCTTCAAAACATGGGGGTTGAGCAACATATACTTCTTCCTCAAGCTTACCATTGAGAAATGCACTTTTCACATCCATTTGATATAAGATGATGTCAAGATGGTTAGCATAAGCAAGCAATATGCGAATAGCCTCAAAGCTAGCAACAGGTGCAAAAGTTTCATCAAATTCAATTCCTTCAACCTATGTGTAGCCTTGAGCTACAAGCCGTGCCTTATTCCTCACCACAAGGCCATTTTCATCTTGCTTGTTGCGGTAGATCCATTTGGTACCGATGATATTGTGCTTGTGAGGGTCTGGTCGCTTGACAAGTTCCCAGACATTGTTGAGCTAGAACTGATGTAATTCCTCTTGCATAGCTTGAATCCACTCAGGCTCCAGAAATGCTTCATCTACCTTAGTGGGCTTTGTGATAGAGACGAAAGCAAAGTGCCCACAAAAGTTATACAAGTGTGAAGCTTTTGAGCGTGTGAGAGGACATGGTGCGTTGATGTCCCTGATGATTTTCTCAATTTTCACTTCATTTGCGACGCGAGGATGAGCAGGTTGACAACGAGGAATTTGCTCATTTTCTTCAGGCGCACCAGCATGATGTTCTTCACGATCCGGGATGACTTCTTCAGCAGATTCTTCAGTAGGAATGACATCCTCGGTAGCTTTGAACTTGATGGTTTCCTTAGGTGACTTCTCATCTAGCACAGGAGGTAGGTGCTCTCTTTGCGAGCCATTAGTTTCGTCAAACCGCACATATATAGTTTCAACAACCTTGTGATGAACGTTGTTGAAGACTCTGTAGGTGTGCTAGTCCTTTCCGTAACCAAGCATAAAACCTTCATGTGCTTTCGGTGCAAATTTAGAATTGTGATGAGGATCTCTAATCTAACATTTAACACCGAAGACTTCGAAATAACTCACATTGGGTTTCTTGTCAGTGAGGAGTTCATATGCAGTCTTTTTGAAGAATTTGTGAAGATATACCCTCTTGATGATGTGGCACACAATATCGATTGCCTCAATCCAGAAATGACGAGGCGTCTTGTATTCATCAAGCATAGTGCGAGCCATCTCAACAAGAGTCCGGTTCTTGCGCTCCACGACGCCATTCTGCTGAGGAGTATAAGGAGCAGATAACTCATGAGTAATACCAAGTTCATCAAGATAGTCATCAAGACCAGTATTCTTGAACTCAGTTCCATTGTCACTTCTGATGTGCTTGATCTTCACACCAAAGTTGGTTGAAGCCCTTGAGGAAAATCGTTTGAAGACTTCCTGCACTTCACGTTTGTAAGTGATGATATGCACCCATGTGTAATGAGAGTAATCATCAACAATAACAAAGCCATATAGAGATGCTTCATTAGTGAATGCAGAATAATGGTTAGGACCAAAGAGATCCATGTGAAGCAATTCAAATGGACGAGTGGTAGTCATGATAGTCTTCGCGGGATGCTTGGCCTTGGTCATCTTTCTAGCTCCACAGGCTCCACACAGGTGATCCTTGAGGAATTTGACATTCTCAATGCCAATGACGTGCCTCTTCTTCGCGAGTGTGTGCAAGTTCCTCATGCCAGCATGACCGAGTTGTCGATGCCATAGCCATCCTTCTGAAGCTTTTGCAAGTAGACATATAGCAGGTTGTGGTCCTGTGGAGAAATCAGCAATATACAGATCTCCTCTCCTAAAGCCTTCGAAGACTTTGGAATGGTCAACTTCCATGATTACAACACAACGATACTTGCCAAAGATAACAACCATATCAAGATCACAAAGCATTGAGACTGTCATGAGGTTGAATCCTAAGGACTCGACAAGCATGACTTTGTCCATGTGTCGATCCTTTGAGATCGCAACCTTACCAAGACCCAATACCTTGCTTTTGCCTTTGTCAGTGTAGGTGATATGCTTCAGATGCGATGGAGATAAGGGAGCGTCCATCAATAAGTTCTTGTCACCAGCCATGTGATTTGTACATCCAGTATCGAGGACCCACTCAGTGGCTTTGGGTTGATCATCATGCAGATGAATTAGTGCAACTTACGAACTCATATACTTCATCAGTGAAGAATATGACATCAAATTCATCAGATCAATTTCATCAAGCAATAGACAAATATAGCAGTATGAGGACGTGAGAAATGAAATTTCATTTCTTCATGATTAGCTTGTGTCCTTTCAAGCTTATTTCAGGTCTCTAGCAATTGCTTCAGACGTTTAAGTTCGTCTGGAGACCTGACCCTGCATAAGAGATTAGTTCTTTTTCTTCACCACCCACATCTGGAGGGGTGGCAAAGAGTTCATCATCCTGCGAGCTCCATAAGAGAAAGGTGGCATAGAAGCCAGTCCACTTTGTTTCACATAATAGGAGTTAGGGTAAGCATATGAATAAGCAGAGAAATTCTTCGAGGACTTATGAACATAATGATTTGAAGAATAATGCACATATTCATAGCCCTTAGATCTTCCCTGCGAATCAGAAGTGTTAGCACGATGATGTTCATATGAGGAATTTGATCCATATGAGAAATTTGATCCACGTGAGGAATTTTGTCCGTATGAGGACTTGGATCCATATGAAGACTTTGGTCCATATGAAGAATTTGACCTGGGTTCCTATTCTTCACAGGTGCTGTCATGATGACATTCACCTGAAGACTTTCAAGGCACCTTTTGGGAACCCAGATTTTCTTCATAGGGGGACCGTTCCTGCAGTTAGTGCCAACATATCTAGCAAATACTTCACCATTCTGATTTTTGAACAGCTTATAGTTGGAGTCAAATGACTCATCAGAAGAATATGAAGATTCGCATGTAAAGCCAGATAAAGTGGATGGATCTACTGGAGGTCCCTTTGCAGCTACCAATGAGGTTTTGGGGTACTGCTCAAGCTTCCAGTATGTTCCATCAGCATTGAGTTTCCTCTCAAAGGCAATACCCTCTTTCCTAGGCTTCCTGTTGAGGATCTGCTTTTTAAGCACATCACAAAGAGCCTGATGCCCTTTGAGGCTTTTGTACATGCCTGTCACATACAATTCCTTCAGCCATGCATTGTTAGTGATACTAGCAGCATCCTCAGATGAGGAATTAGTGATAGCAGAGACAGATGAAGAAATTGCAGCAATAGAAGCATTTGAACTCTCAGGTGAAGAATTAGCAGATTCACGTTCAAGGCACTTCACACATGGTGGAATGAATTCTTCCTGAGCAGCGCTAATCTGCTGAGCAAGCAATGAATCACGTTCGTTCTGGAGATCTTCATAACTCCCCCTTAGCTTCTCAAGATCCTGCTTTTTTTTGAAGAAATTCATAAGAAAGCTTCTCATGATCAGATAAGAGAGTGTTATGATGACTCTGAAGGTTATCAAACTTGGACTGAAGTCTCTGAAGATTATCAGTCAAGGTTTGAGTGCAATCCATTTCTTCACCCAACAGGTCATCACTTTTGTCTAGCATATTTTGAACCTTTTCAAAAGCCTTTTGTTGTTTCACAGCAATCTTAGCAAGTTTAGAGTAGCTAGGCTTGACGTTTTCATCAGATTCATCCTCAGATGATTCAGAGGAGGGATATTTGAGTACCTTTGCACCCTTTGCCATGAAGCAATAGGTGGGAGCGTAGTCATCATCACCGTCGTCAGCCTTGTTGGGAAAGCAATTTTCCTCAGCGTTGAAGATGGACTTGTTGACGAACGCAATAGCGAGGGCTAGGCTTGCCACACCAGATTCTGACTTCTCAGATGCCTCCTCTGTTAGAAATATGCCCTAGAGGCAATAATAAATTTGTTATTATTATATTTCCTTGTTCATGACAATCGTTTATTATCCATGCTAAAATTGTATTGATAGGAAACTCAGATACATGTGTGGATACATAGACAACACCATGTCCCTAGTAAGCCTCTAGTTGACTAGCTCGTTGATCAATAGATGGTTACGGTTTCCTGACCATGGACATTGGATGTCGTTGATAACGGGATCACATCATTAGGAGAATGATGTGATGGACAAGACCCAATCCTAAGCCTAGCACAAGATCGTGTAGTTCGTCTGCTAAAGCTTTTCTAATGTCAAGTATCATTTCCTTAGACCATGAGATTGTGCAACTCCCGGATACCGTAGGAATGCTTTGGGTGTACCAAACGTCACAACGTAACTGGGTGGCTATAAAGGTGCACTACAGGTATCTCCGAAAGTGTCTGTTGGGTTGGCACGAATCGAGACTGGGATTTGTCACTCCGTGTAAGCGTAGAGGTATCTCTGGGCCCACTCGGTAGGACATCATCATAATGTGCACAATGTGACCAAGGAGTTGATCACGAGATGATGTGTTACAGAACGAGTAAAGAGACTTGCCGGTAACGAGATTGAACAAGGTATCGGGATACCGACGATCGAATCTCGGGCAAGTACTATACAGGTAGACAAAGGGAATTGTATACGGGATTGATTGAATCCTTGGCATCGTGGTTCATCCGATGAGATCATCGTGGAACATGTGGGAGCCAACATGGGTATCCAGATCCCGCTGTTGGTTATTGGCCGGAGATATGTCTCGGTCATGTCTGCATGGTTCCCGAACCCGTAGGGTCTACACACTTAAGGTTCGATGACGCTAGGGTTATAGGGAATAGATATACGTGGTTAACGAATGTTGTTCGGAGTCCCGGATGAGATCCCGGACGTCACGAGGAGTTCCGGAATGGTCCGGAGGTAAAGATTTATATATGGGAAGTCCTATTTTGGTCACCGGAAAAGTTTCGGGTGCTATCGGTAACGTACCGGGACCACCGGGAGGGTCCCGGGGGTCCACCGCCCCCAGAGGGCTGCGTGGGCCAAGTGTGGGAGGGGACCAGCCCCAGGTGAGCTGGTGCGCCCCCCCACCAGGGCCCAAGGCGAAGAGAGAAGGGAAAAGGGGAAACCCTAGGCTCAGATGGGCTTAAGGCCCACCTAGTGGTGCGCTCCCCTCTCTCCCCCCTTGGCTGCCCCTCCAAGTCCCATCTAGGGCTGGCCGCCACCCCTAGAGGTGGAAACCTAGGTGGGGGCGCAGCCCCTCCCTTTCCCCTATATATAGTGGGGGTTTGGGGCTGCCATAGACACGAGAACATCTCCCTCATGGCGCAGCCCTACCCCTCTCCCTCCTCGTCTCTTGCGGTGCTTGGCGAAGCCCTGCTGGAGTGCCACGCTCCTCCACCACCACCACGCCGTTGTGCTGCTGCTGGACGGAGTCTTCCCCAACCTCTCCCTCTCTCCTTGCTGGATCAAGGCATGGGAGATGTCACCGGGCTGCACGTGTGTTGAACGCGGAGGCGCCGTGGTTCGGCGCTTAGATCGGAATCAACTGCGATCTGAATCGCTACAAGTATGACTCCTTCATCCGCGTTCTTGCAACGCTTCCGCATCGCAATCTTCAAGGGTATGAAGATGCGCTCCCCTCTCTCTCGTTGCTAGTTAATCCATAGATTGATCTTGGTGATGCGTAGAAAATTTTGAATTTCTGCTACGTTCCCCAACAGTGGCATCATGAGCTAGGTCTATGCGTAGTTTCTATGCACGAGTAGAACACGAAGTAGTTGTGGGTGTTGATTTTTTCAATTTACTTGCCGTTACTAGTCTTATCTTGATTCGGCGGCATCGTGGGATGAAGCGGCCCGGACCGACCTTACACGTACACTTACGTGAGACAGGTTCCACCGACTGACATGCACTAGTTGCATAAGGTGGCTAGCGGGTGTCTGTCTCTCCCACTTTAGTCGGATCGGATTCGACGAAAAGGGTCCTTATGAAGGGTAAATAGAAATTGGCATATCACGTTGTGGTTTTTGCGTAGGTAAGAAACGTTCTTGCTAGAAACCCATAGCAGCCACGTAAAACATGCAACAACAATTAGAGGACGTCTAACTTGTTTTTGCAGGGTATGCTATGTGATGTGATATGGCCAAAAGGATGTGATGAATGATATATGTGATGTATGAGATTGATCATGTTCTTGTAATAGGAATCACGACTTGCATGTCGATGAGTATGACAACCGGCAGGAGCCATAGGAGTTGTCTTAATTTATTGTATGACCTGCGTGTCAATGAAAAACGCCATGTAATTACTTTACTTTATTGCTAACCGTTAGCCATAGTAGTAGAAGTAATAGTTGGCGAGACAACTTCATGAAGACACGATGATGGAGATCATGGTGTCATGCCGGTGACGAAGGTGATCATGTCGCGCCTCGAAGATGGAGATCAAAAGGCGCAAGATGATATTGGCCATATCATGTCACTTTATGATTTGCATGTGATGTTTGTCATGTTTACATCTTATTTGCTTAGAACGACGGTAGCATAAATAAGATGACCCCTCACTAAAATTTCAAGAGACGTGTTCCCCCTAACTGTGCACCGTTGCGAAGGTTCGTTGTTTCGAAGCACCACGTGATGATCGAGTGTGATAGATTCTAACGTTCGCATACAACGGGTGTTGACGAGCCTAGCATGTACAGACATGGCCTCGGAACACATGCGAAACACTTAGGTTGACTTGACAAGCCTAGCATGTACAGACATGGCCTCGGAACACAAGAGATCGAAAGGTCGAACATGAGTCGTATAGTTGATGCGATCAACATGGAGATGTTCACCGATGATGACTAGTCTGTCTCACGTGATGATCGGACACGGCCTAGTTTGACTCGGATCATGTATCACTTAGGTGACTAGAGGGATGTCTATCTGAGTGGGAGTTCATTAAATAATCAGATGAACTTAATTATCATGAACATAGTCAAAAGGTCTTTGCAAATTATGTCATAGCTTACGCTTTAGTTCTACTGTTTAAGATATGTTCCTAGAGAAAATTTAGTTGAAAGTTGATAGTAGCAATTATGCGGACTGGGTCCGTAAACTGAGGATTGTCCTCATTGCTGCACAGAAGGCTTATGTCCTTAATGCACCGCTCGATGTGCTGAACCTCGAGCGTCGTCTGTAGATGTTATGAAACATCTGACATACACGTTTGGATGACTACGTGATAGTTCAGTGTGTGATGCTAACAGTTTAAAATTGTGGCGACAAGACGGTTTTGAAACGTCGCAGAACATATGAGATGTTCCAAGGACTGAAATTGGGATTTCAGACTAATGCCCACGTCAAGAGGTATGAGACCTCTAACAAGTTTCTTAAGCCTGCAAACTAAGGGAGAAAAGCTCAATCGTTGAGCATGTGCTCAGATTGTCTGAGTACTACAATCACTTGAATCGAGTGGGAGTTAATCTTCCAGATGAGATAGTGATGGTTCTCCATAGTCACTGCCACCAAGCTATTAGAGCTTCGTGATGAATTATAACATATCAGGGATAGACATGATGATCCTTGAGCAACTCGCGATGTTTGACACCGCGAAAGTAGAAATCAAGAAGGAGCATCAATTGTTGATGGTTAGTAAAACCACTAGTTTCTAGAAGGGCAAGGGAAAAAGGGATACTTCATGAAACAGCAAATCATTTGCTGCTCTAGTGAAGAATCCAAGGTTGAACCCAAACCCGAGACTAAGTGCTTCTGTAATGAGGGGAACGGTCACTGAAGCAGAACTACCCTAGATACTTGGTAGATGAGAAGGCAGGCAAGGTCGACAGAAGTATATTGGATATACATTATATGAATGTGTACTTTACTAGTACTCCTAGCAGCACCAGGGTATTAGATACCGGTTCGGTTGCTAAATGTTAGTAACTTGAAATAAAAGCTGCAGAATAAACGGAGACTAGCTAAAGGTGAGATGACGATATGTGTTGGAAGTGTTTCCAAGGTTGATGTGATCAAACATCGCATGCTCCCTCTACCATCGAGATTGGTGTTAAACCTAAATAATTGTTATTTGGTGTTTGCGTTGAGCATAAACATGATTGGATTATGTTTATCACAATACGGTTATTCATTTAAGGAGAATAATGGTTACTCTGTTTATTTGAATAATACCTTCAATGGTCTTGCACCTAAATTGAATCTCGATTGCAGTGATACACATGTTCGTGCCAAAAGATATAAAATAGTAATGATAGTACCACATACTTGTGGCACTGCCATTTGAGTCATATTGGTATAGAACGCATGAAGAAGCTCCATGTAGATGGATCTTTGGACTCACTCGTTTTTTGAAAAGATTGAGACATGCGAACCATGTCTATTGGTATATATGCATGAAGAAACTCCATGCAGATGGATCGTTTGGACTCACTTGATTTTGAATCACTTGAGACATGCAAATCATACCACATGGGCAAGATGACTAAAAGGCCTCGTTTTCAGTAAGATGAAACAAGAGAGCAACTTGTTGGAAGTAATACATTTTGATGTGTGCAGTCCAATGAGTGCTGAGGCATGCAGTGGATATCGTTATGTTCTTACTTCACAGATGATTTGAGTAGATGCTGAGTGTATTTACTTGATGAAACACAAGTCTGAATTATTGAAAGGTTCAAGTAATTTTAGAGTGAAGTTGAAGATCGTCGTGACAAGAGGATAAAATGTCTGTGATATGATCATAGAGATGAGTATCTGAGTTACGAGTTTGGCACACAATTAAGAAATTGTGGAAATTGTTTCACGACTAATACCGCTTGGAGCACCATAGTGTGATGGTGTGTCCGAACATCATAACTGCACCCTATTGGATATGGTGCATACCATGATGTCTCTTATCGAATTACAACTATCGGTTATGGGTTAGGCATTAGAGACAACCGCATTCACTTTAAATAGGGCACCACGCAATTCCGTTGAGACGACACCATATGAACTATGGTTTAGAAACCTAAGCTGTCGTTTCTTAAAAGTTTGGGGCTGCGACGCTTATGTGAAAAAGGTTTCAGGCTGATAAGCACGAACCCGAAGCGGATAAATGCATCTTCATAGAATACCCAAAACAGTTGGGTATACCTCCTATTTCAGATCTAGAAGCAAAAGTGATTGTTTCTAGAAATGGGTCCCTTATCGAGGAAAAGTTTCTCTCGAAAGAATTGAGTGGGAGGATGGTAGAGACTTGATGAGGTTATTGAACCGTCACTTCAACTAGTGTGTAGCAGGGCACAAGAAGTTGTTCCTGTGGCACCTACACCAATTGAAGTGGAAGCTTATGATAGTGATCATGAAACTTCGGATCAAGTCACTACCAAACCTCGTAGGACGACGAGGATGCGTACTACTTCAGAGTGGTACGTGATCCTGTCTTGGAAGTCATGTTGCTAAACAACAATGAACCTACGAGCTATGGAGAAGCGATGGTGGGCCCGGATTCCGACGAATGGCTCGAGGCCATAAAATCCGAGAGAGGATCCATGTATAAAACAAGGTATAGACTTTGGAAGAACTACTTGATGGTCGTAAGGCTGTTGGGTGCAGATGGATTTTAAAAGGAAGACAGACAATAATGGTAAGTGTCACCATTAAGAAAGCTCGACTTGTCGTTAAGATGTTTTTTGGCAAGTTCAAGAAGTTGACTGCGATGAGACTTTCTCACTCGTAGCGATGCTAAGAGTCTGTTGGAATTGTATTAGCAGTTACTGCATTATTTATGAAATCTTGCAGATAGGATGTCAAAACATTGTTTCCTCGACGATTTTCTTGAGGAAAGGTTGTATGTGATACAACCAGAAGGTTTTGTCAATCCTGAAAGATGCTAACAAGTATGCAATGCTCCAGCAATCCTTCTAAGGACTGGAGTAAGCATCTCGGAGTTGGAATGTACGCTTTGATGAGATGATCAAAGATTTTGGGTTTATGCAAAGTTTATGAGAAACTTGTATTTCCAAAGAAGTGAGTGGGAGCACTATAGAATTTCTGATGAGTATATGTTGATCAGAGATGATGTAGAATTTCTGGAAAGCATACAGGGTTATTTGAAAAGTGTTTTTCAATGAAAAACCTGGATTAAGCTACTTGAACATTGAGCATCAAGATCTATAAGGATAGATCAAAAAACGCTTAATAGTACTTTCAAATGAATACATACCGTGACAAGTTTTTGAAGGAGTTCAAAATAGATCAGCAGAGAAGGAGTTCTTGGCTGTGTTACAAGGTGTGAGTATTGAGTAAGACTCAAGACCTGACCACAACAGAAGAGAGAGAAAGGACGAAGGTTGTCCCCTATGCTTTAGACGTAGGCTCTACAATATGCTATGCTGTGTACCGCACATGAAGTGTGCCTTGCCATGAGTTAGTCAAGGGGTATAATAGTGATCCGGGAATGGATCACATGACAGCGGTCGAACTTATCCTTAGTATCTAGTGGACTAAGGAATTTTCTCGATTATGGAGGTGGAAAAGGAGTTCGTCGTAAAGGGTTACGTCGATGCAAACTTTGACACTAATCCGGATGACTCTGAGTAGTAAACCGGATTCGTATAGTAGAGCAGTTATTTGGAATAGCTCCAAGTAGCGCGTGGTAGCTGCATCTACAAGATGACATAGATATTCGTAAAGCACACACGGATCTGAAAGGTTCAGACCCGTTGACTAATAACCTCTCTCACAAGCGAGATATGAACAAACCCCATGGGTGTTGGATTCATTACAATCACATGGTGATGTGAACTAGATTATTGACTCTAGTAAACTCTTGGGTATTAATCACATGGCGATGTGAACTAGATTATTGACTCTAGTGCAAGTGGGAGACTGTTAGAAATATGCCCTAGAGGCAATAATAAATTCGTTATTATTATATTTCCTTGTTCATGATAATCGTTTATTATCCATGCTAAAATTGTATTGATAGGAAACTCAGATACATGTGTGGATACATAGACAACACCATGTCCCTAGTAAGCCTCTAGTTGACTAGCTCGTTGATCAATAGATGGTTACGGTTTCTTGATCATGGACATTGGATGTCGTTGATAACGGGATCACATCACTAGGAGAATGATGTGATGGACAAGACCCAATCCTAAGCCTAGCACAAGGTCGTGTAGTTCGTCTGCTAAAGCTTTTCTAATGTCAAGTATCATTTCCTTAGACCATGAGATTGTGCAACTCCCGGATACCGTAGGAATGCTTTGGGTGTACCAAACGTCACAACGTAACTGGGTGGCTATAAAGGTGCACTACAGGTATCTCCGAAAGTGTCTGTTGGGTTGGCACGAATCGAGACTGGGATTTGTCACTCCATGTAAGCGGAGAGGTATCTCTGGGCCCACTCGGTAGGACATCATCATAATGTGCACAATGTGACCAAGGAGTTGATCACGGGATGATGTGTTACGGAACGAGTAAAGAGACTTGCCGGTAACGAGATTGAACAAGGTATCGGGATACCGACGATCGAATCTCGGGCAAGTACTATACCGGTAGACAAAGGGAATTGTATACGGGATTGATTGAATCCTTGACATCGTGGTTCATCCGATGAGATCATCGTGGAACATGTGGGAGCCAACATGGGTATCCAGATCCCGCTGTTGGTTATTGTCCGGAGATATGTCTCGGTCATGTCTGCATGGTTCCCGAACCCGTAGGGTCTACACACTTAAGGTTCGATGACGCTAGGGTTATAGGGAATAGATATACGTGGTTACTGAATGTTGTTCGGAGTCCCGGATGAGATCCCGGATGTCACGAGGAGTTCCGGAATGGTCCGGAGGTAAAGATTTATATATGGGAAGTCCTGTTTTGGTCACCGGAAAAGTTTCGGGTGCTATCGGTAACGTACCGGGACCACCGGGAGGGTCCCGGGGGTCCACCAGGTGGGGCCACCGGCCCCAGAGGGCTGCGTGGGCCAAGTGTGGGAGGGGACCAGCCCTACGTGAGCTAGTGCGCCCCCCACTAGGGCCCAAGGCGAAGAGAGAAGGGAAAAGGGGAAACCCTAGGCTCAGATGGGCCTAAGGCCCACCTAGTGGTGCGCCCCCCTCTCTGCCCCCTTGGCCGCCCCTCCAAGTCCCATCTAGGGCTGGCCGCCACCCCTAGAGGTGGAAACCTAGGTGGGGGCGCAGCCCCTCCCTTTCCCCTATATATAGTGGGGGTTTGGGGCTGCCATAGACACGAGAACATCTCCCTCATGGCAGCCCTACCCCTCTCCCTCCTCGTCTCTTGCGGTGCTTGGCGAAGCCCTGCTGGAGTGCCACGCTCCTCCACCACCACCACGCCGTTGTGCTGCTGCTGGACGGAGTCTTCCCCAACCTCTCCCTCTCTCCTTGCTGGATCAAGGCGTGGGAGACGTCACCGGGTTGCACGTGTGTTGAACGCGGAGGCGCCGTGGTTCGGCGCTTAGATCGGAATCAACCGCGATCTGAATCGCTACGAGTACGACTCCTTCATCCGCGTTCTTGCAACGCTTCCGCATCACGATCTTCAAGGGTATGAAGATGCACTCCCCTCTCTCTCGTTGCTAGTTAATCCATAGATTGATCTTGGTGATGCGTAGAAAATTTTGAATTTCTGCTACGTTCCCCAACATCCTCTTCCTCATTTTCCTCAGATTTAGCCTCAGAGTCCATTTCCTTGGCAATGAACGCCCGAGCCTTCTTAGAACTGCTCTTCTTGTGAGATGAAGACTTCGAGGATTTTGATGATGAAGACTTTGAAGATTTCTTCTTCTTCTTTGAGTCATCAGAACTGTAATCCTTTTTTTTCTTCTTTGATTCCTTTTCCCACAGAGGACAATCTTGGATGTAGTGACCAGGTTTCTTGCATTTGTGGCAAGTTCTCTTCTTGTAGTCACGGGATGAGGAATCTGATTGTACGTCATCACTTCTTGAAGATTTTCCAAAGCGACCACGCCTTGAGAACTTCTGAAATTTCCTCACGAGCATTGCTAGCTCCTGGCTCAGTTCTTCAGGATCACCAAGGCTGCTACCAGAATCTTCACCTTCAGATTCAGACATTTCCTTGGCATTCAGAGCGCGTGATCTGCCATAGCTTGGTCCATAGAGATCTCTCTTTTCAGCAAGCTGGAACTCATGAGTGTTTAGCCTCTCGAGGATATCAGCGGGATCAAGTGACTTGTAGTCTCCACGCTCTTGTATCATCAGTGCAAGGGTGTCAAATGAGGAATCAAGTGATCTCAGCAATTTCTTCACCACCTCGTGGTCGGTGATGTCAGTGGCACCAAGTGCTTGAAGCTCATTTTAGATGTCAGTGAGGCGATTGAAGGTTTGGTGAACATTTTCATTGTCGAGTCTTTTGAAGCGGTTGAAGAGATTGCGAAGAACGTCAACTCGAGAGTCACGCTGTGTTGAGACTCCTTCATTGACCTTGGACAGTCTATCCCAGATAAGCTTAGCTGTCTCCAAAGCACTCACTCTGCCATACTGCCCTTTGCTCAGATGGCCACATATGATGTTCTTCGCTTGAGAGCCAAGTTGCTTGAATCTCTTCACGTCAGCAGCGTTGATGGTAGGAGTGACAGAGGGAACACCATTCTCCACAACATACCAGAGATCGTTGTCAATTGGCTCAAGATGCATTCTCATCTTATTCTTCCAGTAGGGGTAGTCCGTCCCATCGAAGGTAGGACACCCTGCAGAGACCTTCATCATACCTGCGGCCGACATAACTAAAACTCCAGGCGGTTAAACCAAAATCACATAGAACAAGGAAGTACCTCGCTCTGATTCCAATTGAAAGTGCATTATATCGACTAGAGGGGGGGGGGGGTGAATAGGCAATTTTTACAAATTCATCACTGAGGAATTTCAGGGTGAGGAAATTCCTAAGTCACGAACGACTTGCAACGGAATAAGTACTCAGATGCAAACAAAACATAACATAAGCACAGTCATCATGATGAAATGAAAACTAGCACAGAGTACAGAAAGTGTAAACACAGGATAAGCAGGCTGAAGACAAACTGACTAAAGAAACTGAACTAGGGAAATTGAGAAAGTCTTCAGTCAAAGTCTTCAAATAGTAACGATCAAGTACACAACATAGTAATGAGGAAATGAAAGGGTTGAGGAAATAGAACCAGTAGGCTTGGTGAAGACAGTGATTTGGTAGATCAGTTCCAACTGCTGTGACAGTTGTACGTATTGTTGGAGCGGCTAGGTATTTAAACCTGAGGACACACAGTCCCGGACACACAGTCCTCACCGTATTATCCTTGAGCTAAGATCACACATACCTCGCCCAATCACTCGTGGTAAGTCTTCAGGTGACTTCCAAACCTTCACGAACTCGGTCACTCGGCGATCCACAATTTCCTCTTGGATGCTCTAGACCATGACGCCTAACCGTCTGGAAGATGCACAGCCTTCAAACGTAACAAGCGTCGGATCCACACACGAACAATCTCTTCAGTGATGCTCAATCACTTTGGGTTTGGGTTTTCCTCACTTGATGATTTTCGCTCAAAGTCCTCAGAGGATGGGATGCTCCCAATGACAAGTGTCAGTTTCTCTCGGAGCAGCCAACCAGCTAGTGGTTGTAGGGGGTGGCTATTTATAGCCTAGGGAGAAGCCCGACATGATAAGACATAAATGCCCTTCAATGTTATGACCGTTAGGTGAGTAAGATATTTCGGGACAGCTAGCACATAGCACAACAACGGTCGGAAATGTGAGGTTCAAATTCCTTAGGGCTATCATGTTCCTCACTTGTAGGCAATCTGCACTGGCGAATTCCTAACTCCTAAGTCAGAAAAAATTCCTCAGAGACCAGAAGAACTTCGTCTCTGTTACTGAAGAACTTGAATGAACTGTATGAGATTTCCAATGGCTTCACTCGAAGGGATTGGTAGTAGTAGGATTTTGAGATGAGCATCACTTGGAAACTTTTCCTTAGTTTTTCCTCGACCCCCTTTAACAGTACGGTGTTTCCTATGACTCAATAAAGAGAAAACTAAACTATGAAAACAAAAGTCTTCATGCTTCATATTCCTCGCATGAATATAGAGTCTTCACGGTCACACCAATTTCTTCACTTTCAAAGTCTTCAGAAAGCCAAAGTCTTTAGTTGAAGATATTCATTTTTAGGGGTCGACTTTCTCTGTAAATATCAAACTCCTCATAGACTTATAGACCTATGTACACTCACAAACGCATTAGTCCCTTAACCTATAAGTCTTCAATACACCAAAATCACTAAGGGGCACTAGATGCACTTACAGCTTCGGGCACGTCCACGGATATTTAGGGGTCCGAATGTAGATGCTTTAGTGCATTCAGTGCTTCTCTCTGCATTGAAAGAAAAGTAAAGACACTTCGAGAAAGAAAGAGATTCCAACTGTTCTCCACGGCAAGTGCAACCGACAGGTTATCATGGGATTAATTAAACCAGAGAAAATAAATTGTACACCAGAGTGATTGTGAGGTCATTGGTGACGATCACGGCGAATCTCGTCTCATGCATGGAGCAAGCAACCTCCTTGGAACCCTGACCTAACGCTAGTGGTCGACTAGGCATATGTTTCCTTTCCCGGAAGAGCTAGCACAGCCAGTATTTTGTAATGTTATGTCAAGATGATCACATCATAGTCCCAGGGGACTGCATATTGTCCTGTAAACACGTATACTTAGCATTAATAATCCCATTTTTTCTTCATATATTTGCCACAAGGAGCATACGTATCCAAAGAAACTTACATCCCTTGGCCTCTTTCACGACAACTCAGGAAACTAGGGTTTCTGCTCCTATCGATGGTGCCGCTCATCTGTTTTGTCTTTGATGGCCTTAGGGCCATGGAGACACGTTAAATCTTGATCCTTATCGGGGAGAGTGTTCCTCTCTGCTTTTAGCTGTTTTTAGGTCGATCAGGGTTTATGTCTTGCTCAGGAACATGAGGTGGTGGCGGCTCCCTGAACATTGAATAATGTCCTTTTCGCCTAGCCCCCCCTTCCCGACAATGTGTCTAGCATCATCGGAGGGCACGTGTGGGGTGTCTCTGACGGATCTTGTGGGATTCGATCGGTGTTGGTCTTCGATGGATCTCCGTGGATCCTGTCTTTGTTCATGTGTCCTCAAATTGGGTCATTCCGATCTACCCTCCTATTCATTGACGGCGGTTGTAGTTCTAGTGTGCTGGTCCCGAGGGGTCTTAGAATGACGATTTCTCAACTATCTACCACAACAAATTTTGCTCGACTCCGGTGAGGAAGGGGTGATGACGGCGACGCTCCTTCGACTCGCTCCAGTGTTTGTAGTCGTCGCTAGGTGGTCTACCGATCTAAATGTAATTTTAATTATTTCTGGTATACCTTGTACTATGATGACAGGCGAGGAATAGATAGAGAACTTTGTATCCAGAAAACTTTTTTTTTTCAAAAAAACTTCCGATCTATTCATCTTTAATCATAGCAGTACACCGAACACCAGAAATACTAAAAATTACGTTCAGGTCCGTAGACCACCTAGCGACGACTACAAGCACCGAAGCGAGCCAAAGGCACGCCGCCGTCATCGCCCCTCCCTCGTCCGAGTCGGGCACAACTTGTTGTAGTAAACAGTCAGGAAGTCATCGTGCTAAGGCCCATATAGGACCAGCGCACCAGAACAACAACCGCCACCGATGAAGAATAATGTAGATCAAAAGGATTCAACTTGAAGAAACACGAACATAGACGAACAACAATCAGATCCGAATAAATCCATCGATGATAGATTCGCCGGAGACACACCTTCACACGCCCACCAACAATGTTAGGCCCACCACCGAAACGGGGACTAGGCGGGAGCCGCCGCCGTCTCGCCTTCCTGAGCAGGAGACAAACCCTAACAAATCTCAACACTAGTAGAAAACAGGGCTTTGGTCCACGCCGGGCCAGCCCATTAGTCCCAGTCCAGTCATGAACCGGGACCCATGGGGGCATAGGTCCCGGTTCGTGAGGCCAGGGGGCCGGCCGAGCCTCGTGGGGCATTGGTCCCAGTTCGTCTGGCCCCTTTGGTCCCGGTTCCAGACACGAACCGGGACCAATGGGCCCCGCTCCTGGCCCACAACCATTGGTCCCTGTTCGTGGCTGGAACCGGGACCAAAGGGTATCCTTTAGTCCCGGTTCCAGCCACAAACCGGACCAATGAGATGCCTATATATACCCCCTCGCCCACGAGCAGAGCAGTGGAGTGCTCTGTTTTTCTAGCCGGCCGTGGGAGAGCTTTGTGGTGCTCTAGCTCACCTCCTATGCACATGAGGTGTTCGATGAAATGCCCGAGCCACACTTAAGCTTTCTCCTCTCGAAGCTCCTTGTCCAAGCTCCACTTTCCTCGAGATTTGTCTAGGTTTGGCGGTCCGTCCTGTCTCGTCCCCGTCCTCACCGCCGTCGATCGCCTGCGCCGATCTCGTCGCCGGCACCACCGTGGTGAGCCTCTTGATCTTATCTTCTTTCTAAAAAAAGTTCTTACTTGTATGATTTAGATAGATACTTGTGTATTTTTCTTACTTTTATTATTTTTTGTTATTATATAGTGCGATAGTTTTGGTATCCGCCTCCGTCGCCCCTCGTCATGTCTATGATTCGGATGTGGTATATATTATCTTTTATAACTATTTGGTTCATTTAGTGTTTATGACAATTATGCCGACCAACGTGACATAGATTTTTTATCTAGGAGGTATGTGAACCGGAAATTCCAACCGACCCTATTGTCGACAGGTTAAATTTAGTGAAGAAGAAAACAATTACTTGAAGGAAAAATTAAAAAAAATTGAGGAGGAGAAGATGATATTGGAGTTGCATGTTGCGGATGTCGTCGATGATCACAAGATCAAGATGGATGCAATGCGCTTGAAGATTAGAAAGATTAGAAAATATGCCATTCATACCGTGGCTTGGTATCATTATGCCGTTGGATCAATTGTTACCTTAGTTGCGATTATGATCGCATTTGTTGTTGCATTGAAATGTTTTACATAGTTTCAATGTATGATTTAATTAGATGCTCTGGAGAGCTATATGTTGTTCAATGAGAACTATGTATGTACTTTGGTTTTAATGTGACGATGAACTTCTATTAATTTGGTCACTTATCTATTCATGATGTTCTTGCAATGGTCTTTGACACACTTAATTATATAGAATGCACGTAGATGAACTGGCAATGGATGTACGGTAACAGACGCACCTCCGAGTACATTGAGGGCGTGCATAATTTTCTCGTAGTGGCTGAGGCAAACAAGCAGAATGGTTTTATGTGTTGTCCATGCCCTAGCTGTGGGAATACGAGGTCTTACTCTGACTCGAAAACCCTTCACACCCACCTACTTTATAAGGGTTTCATGCCACACTATAATGTTTGGACCAAGCACGGAAAAAGAGGGGTTATGATGGAAGACAGCGAAGAAGAAGAGGATGCTGACAACTATGTGCCCCCTGAATACGGTGATGCTGCAACGGGGGAAGCTGAAGATCAAGTGGAACCAGACGATGTGCCCGATGATGATCTTCGCCGGGTCATTGTTGATGCAAAGAGACAATGCAAAAGTGAAAAGGAGAAGCTGAAGTTCGATCACATGTTAGAGGATCACAAAAAAGGGTTGTACCCCAATTTTGAAGATGGCAACACAAAGCTCGGTACCGTACTGGAATTGCTGCAGTGGAAGGCAGAGAATTGTCTACCTGACAAAGGATTTGAGAAGCTACTGGAAATATTGACGAAGAAGCTTCCAAAGGATAACGAATTGCCCGACAGTACGTATGCAGCAAAGAAGGTTGTATGCCCTCTAGGATTGGAGGTGCAGAAGATACATGCATGCCCTAATGACTGCATCCTCTACCGCGGTGCATACGAGGATTTGAATGCACGCCCGGTATGCAGTGCATTGTGGTATAAGATCACGCGAGATGACCCTGGTGATTGATGTCTACTACGCAACCTTCTTCTTGTAGACGTTGTTGGGCCTCCAAGTGCAGAGGTTTGTAGGACAGTAGAAAATTTCCCTCAAGTGGATAACCTAAGGTTTATCAATCCGTGGGAGGCGTAGGATGAAGATGGTCTCTCTCAAACAACCCTGCAACCAAATAACAAAGAGTCTCTTGTGTCCCCAACACACCCAATACAATGGTAAATTGTATAGGTGCACTAGTTCGGCGAAGAGATGGTGATACAAGTGCAATATGGATGGTAGATATAGGTTTTTGTAATATGAAAATATAAAAATAGCAAGGTAACTAATGATAAAAGTGAGCACAAACGGTATTGCAATGCGTTGAAACAACGCCTAGGGTTCATACTTTCACTAGTGCAAGTTCTCTCAACAATAATAACATAACTGGATCACATAACTATCCCTCAACATGCAACAAAGAGTCACTCCAAAGCCACTAATAGCGGAGAACAAATGAAGAGATTATGGTAGGGTACGAAACCACCTCAAAGTTATTCTCTCCGGTCAATCCATTGGGCTATTCCTATAAGTGTCACAAACAGCCCTAGAGTTCGTAGTAAAATAACACCTTAAGACACACATCAACCAAAACCCTAATGTCACCTAGATACTCCAATGTCACCTCAAGTATCCGTGGGTATGATTATACGATATGCATCACACAATCTCAGATTCATCTATTCAACCAACACATAGAACCTCAAAGAGTGCCCCAAAGTTTCTACCGGAGAGTCAAGACGAAAACGTGTGCCAACCCCTATGCATAGGTTCATGGGCCGAACCCGCAAGTTGATCACCAAAACATACATCAAGTGAATCACGTGATATCCCATTGTCACCACAGATACGCACGGGAAGACATACATCAAGTGTTCTCAAATCCTTAAAGACTCAATCCGATAAGATAACTTCAAAGGGAAAACTCAATCCATTACAAGAGAGTAGAGGGGGAGAAACATCATAAGATCCAAATATAATAGCAAAGCTCGCGATACATCAAGATCGTACCACCTCAAGAAGACGAGAGAGAGAGATCAAACACATAGCTACTGGTACATACCCTCAGCCTCGAGGGTGAACTACTCCCTCCTCGTCATGGAGAGCACCGGGGTGATGAAGATGGCCACCGGTGAGAGTTCCCCCCTCCAGCAGGGTGCCGGAACAGGGTTCCGATTGGTTTTTGGTGGCTACAGAGGCTTGCGGCGGCGGAACTCCCGATCTATTCTGTTCTCCGATGGTTTTAGGGTATATTGGTATATATAGGAGGAAGAAATACATCAGGGGAGCCACGAGGGGCCCACGAGGGTGGAGGGCGCGCCCAGGGGGTGGGCGCGCCCCTGCCTCGTGCCTTCCTCGTTGATCCCCTGACGTGCACTCCAAGTCTCCCGGATTGCTTTCTTTCCAAAAATAACTTTCCTGAAGGTTTCATTCCGTTTGGACTCCGTTTGATATTCCTTTTCTTCGAAACACTGAAACAAGGGAAAAAACAGGAACTGGCACTGGGCTCTGGGTTAATAGGTTAGTCCCAAAAGTGATATAAAAGTGTTTAATAAGGCCCATAAACATCCAAGATGGATAATATAATAGCATGAATACTTCATAAATTATAGATACGTTGGAGACGTATCAGCATCCCCAAGCTTAATTCCTGATCGTCCTCGAGTAGGTAAATGATAAAAGAAAGAATTTATGAAGTGTGAATGCTAGCAGGTGCATAAGTTTGATCAATGATAATTTCAATCACCTTTTCTAGCATCATTATGTGTCATAACAGTAGCTCATATCATAAAACCTTGCATGATCAAGTAACAAACTATTCACATGTTAAAGTATAGATCATAAACTTTCTTGAAAACTAACAAACCGTGTTATTAGTCATCAAACAATCAATCCATCTTATTTTCAGGAAGAGTCTATGTCAGAGCTTTGATTTAGCAAATCCCACATACTCAACTATCATTTAGTCTTCCATGATTGCTACCACTCAAAGCATATTTTTAGAACAAATAGTATTCATCGAACACAGGGAAAGATAGGGGCTTAATATTTCGCCTCCCAACCTTTTACCTCAAGGGTAATGTCAACAGTAATAATTCATGATCAAATATATTTGAATGGCCATATATGCTTAGATCTTTCCATCATATGATGCTTTCCAACTAAAGAGTAGGTTGGAATGAGAAGGAATATTACTGACTCTTGCATAAAAGTAAAAGATAGGCCCTTCGCAGAGGGAAGCAGGGATTTGCAGAGGTGCCAGAGCTCGAAGCAAAAACAGAGATGAAAATAATTTTGAGAGGTATGCTTTCATTGTCAACATAACGACCAAGAGTTACCAATATCTTTCATACTACATACATTATAGGCGGTTCCAAACAGAAAAGTAAAGTTTTTTACTCCCCCTCCACCAACAATCACCAATCCATGGCTTGCCGAAACAACGGGTGCCTCCAACTAACATCAATCCTGGGGGAGTTTTGTTTGCAATTATTTTTGATTTGATTTCGATCTTTTGAGCATGGGACTGGGCATCCCAGTTACTAGCCATTTTCTTGTGAATGATGAGCGGAGTCCACTCATCGTGAGAATAACCCACCTAGCATGGAAGATACTGCTAGCCCCTAGTCGCTACATGAGCGATTCGGGCATACAAAACAGATTATTATTTGAAAGTTTAGAGTTTGGCACATGCAAATTTACTTGGAACGGCAGGTAAATACCGCATATAGGTAGATATGGTGGACACTCATGGAAGAAACTTGGTTCAAGGAGTTTGGATGCACAAGTAGTATTCCCGCTTAGTACAGATATTTTGGCTAGCAAAGGATTCTAAATAGCAAGCACCACATGTTAGAGGATCCATAACAATATAACTTCTATACAAATATACCCAAGCATAACTCATTACGTTGTCTTCCTTGTCCAACTTCAACTAATTTGCTCAGGTTTGAAAATAATTAATGGAGCTCACAATCATAGAAGATGTCCAAGATAGTATATTTATATGTTAAATCTCTCTTCCTTCAATATTCTTTCATGAATTGTTCAAGAGACCAATACAATGTTTGCTAACCTTCAATAAATTTACCACCTCTACTTCTTATATGTGAAGGCATTACTCCCCATGGGATAAGCATATGAAACATATATAATTTCAGATTTATGACATTCAAATCATTCAACCATTTACTCATAGGGTATAAGTGAAGCACACGAGTAAATGACAAACTACTCCAAAAAGATATAAGTGAAGATCAATGAGTAGTTAAATAATTATGTAGCTATGTGAAGACTATCTCTCATTTAAGAATTTCAGATCTTGATATTTTATTCAAACAGCAAGCAAAACAAAATAACATGACATTTCAAGGATAGCACTCATCATGTGAAGAAGCAAAAACTTAGGATCAACCGATACTAACTGATAGTTGTCGAAGAAGAAAGGTGGGATGCCAACCGGGGCATCCCCAAGCTTAGACGCTTGAGACTTCTTTAAATATTATCTTGGGATGCCTTGGGCATCCCCAAGCTTGAGCTTTTGTGTCTCCTTAATTCCTCTCATATCACGGTCTCCCTAAATCTCAAAAGCTTCATCCACACAAAACTCAACAAGGACTTGTGAGATAAGTTAGTATAAACCAATGCAAAAACTTTATCATACTCTACTATAGCAAATCACTAAAGTTATTATTCAACATTGCATACTAAATGCCTCTGCATATTTAGTACTCCTATCATCAAGTAGAATCATTAAACAAGCAAACATATGCAAACAATGCAAACATAACAGCAATCTGCCAAAACAGTACAGTCTGTAAAGAATGCAAGATTCACCATACTTCCCTAACTCCAAAAATTATGAAAGAAAATTCCCACTGTATTAAATTTATCAGAGCTTATTATGCAAAAGATTTCAACATTTTATCACATTCTGACTTTTCTAGGGAATTTTTGCAACAGCGGTAAACTTTCTGTTTTGAAACAGCAACATGTATACTTGCAAAATAAGCATTGTAAAGGCTATCCTTGACAACTTTATTGAAAATAAAGATGAAAAAAATTAATCTAAATAAAAGCAAGCAAATACTAACAAAATAAAATGACACTCCAAGCAAAACACATATCATGTGGTGAATAAAAATATAGCTCCAAGTAAAGTTACCGATGAACGAAGACGAAAGAGGGGATGCCTTCCGGGGCATCCCCAAGCTTAGGCTCTTGGTTGTCCTTGAATATTACCTTGGGGTGCCTTGGTCATCCCCAAGCTTAGTCTCTTGCCACTCCTTATTCCGTAGTCCATCGAATCTTTACCCAAAACTTGAAAACTTCACAACACAAAACTTAACAGAAAATCTCGTGAGCTCCGTTAGCGAAAGAAAACAAAACACCACTTCAAGGTAATGTATTGAACTCATTCTTTATTTGTATTGGTGTTAAACCTACTGTATTCCAACTTCTCTATGGTTTATAAACTATTTTACTAGCCATAGATTCATCAAAATAAGCAAACAACACACGAAAAACAGAATCTGTCAAAAACAGAACACTCTGTAGTAATCTGTAACTAACGCAAACTTCTGGAACTCAAACAATTCTGAAATAAATTGCTGGACGTGAGGAATTTGTCTAGTGATCAGGTGCAAAAAGAATCAACTAAATAGCACTCTCCAGTAAAAAGTTTTAGCTAATCTCGTGAGCGCTAAAGTTTCTGTTTTTTACAGCATGATCATAAAGACTTCACCCAAGTCTTTCCAAAGGTTCTACTTGGCACAAACACTAATTAAAACATAAAACCACATCTAAACAGAGGCTAGATGGATTATTTATTACTAAACCAAACCAAAAAGCAAGAAACAAAAATAAAGTTGGGTTGCCTCCCAACAAGCGCTATCGTTTAACGCCCCTAGGTACGCATGATGATTTCAATGATGCTCACAAAAGACATAAGAACTGAAACATAAAGAGAGCATCATGAAGAATATGACTAGCACATTTAAGTCTAACCCACTTCCTATGCATAGGGATTTTGTGAGGAAACAACTTATGGGAACAATAATCAACTAGCATAGGAAGGCAAAACAAGCATAACTTTGAAAATTTAAGCTCATAGAGAGGAAACTTGATATTATTGCAATTCCTACAAGCATATATTCCTCCCTAATAATAATTTTCAGTAGCATCATGAATGTATTCAACAATATAACTATCACATAAAGCATTATTTTCATGATCTACAAGCATAGAAAATTTACTACTCTCCACATAAGCAAAATTCTTCTCGTGAATAATAGTGGGAGCAAACTCAACAAAATAACTATCATGTGAATGAAAATTAAGATCAAGATGACAAGTTTCATGGTTATCATTATTCTTTATAGCATACATGTCATCACAATAATCATCATAGATAGGAGGCATGCTTTCATCATAATAAATTTGCTCATCGAAACTTGGGGGACTAAACATATCATCTTCATCAAACATAGCATCCCCAAGCTTGTGGCTTTGCATATCATTAGCATCATGGGTATTCAAGGAATTAATACTAACAACATTGCAATCATGGTCATTATTCACATATTTTATGCCAAGCATTCTATGTAATTCTTCTTCTAGTACTTGAGCACAATTTTCCTTCCCATCATTTTCACGAAAGATATTAAAAAGATGAAGCATATGAGGCACCCTTAATTCCATTTTTTTGTAGTTTTCTTTTATAATATAAACTATTGATAAAACAAGAAACTAAAAGATTCGATTGCAAGATCTAAATATATACCTTCAAGCACTCACCTCCCCGGCAACGGCGCCAGAAACTGCTTGATGTCTACTACGCAACCTTCTTCTTGTAGACGTTGTTGGGTCTCCAAGTGCAGAGGTTTGTAGGACAGTACCAAATTTCCCTCAAGTGGATGACCTAAGGTTTATCAATCCGTGGGAGGCGTAGGATGAAGATGGTCTCTCTCAAACAACCCTGCAACCAAATAACAAAGAGTCTCTTGTGTCCCCAACACACCCAATACAATGGTAAATTGTATAGGTGCACTAGTTCGGCGAAGAGATGGTGATACAAGTGCAATATGGATGGTAGATATAGGTTTTTGTAATCTGAAAATATAAAAACAGCAAGGTAACTAATGATAAAAGTGAGTACAAACGGTATTGCAATGCGTTGAAACAAGGCCTAGGGTTCATACTTTCACTAGTGCAAGTTCTCTCAACAATAATAACATAATTGGATCACATAACTATCCCTCAACATGCAACAAAGAGTCACTCCAAAGCCACTAATAGCGGAGAACAAATGAAGAGATTATGGTAGGGTACGAAACCACCTCAAAGTTATTCTTTCCGATCAATCCATTGGGCTATTCCTATAAGTGTCACAAACAGCCCTAGAGTTCGTAGTAAAATAACACCTTAAGACACACATCAACCAAAACCCTAATGTCACCTAGATACTCCAATGCCACCTCAAGTATCCGTGGGTATGATTATACGATATGCATCACACAATCTCAGATTCATCTATTCAACCAACACATAAAACCTCAAAGAGTGCCCCAAAGTTTCTACCGGAGAGTCAAGACGAAAATATGTGCCAACCCCTATGCATAGGTTCATGGGCGGAACCCGCAAGTTGATCACCAAAACATACATCAAGTGAATCACGTGATATCCCATTGTCACCACAGATACGCACGGCAAGACATACATCAAGTGTTCTCAAATCCTTAAAGACTCAATCTGATAAGATAACTTCAAAGGGAAAACTCAATCCATTACAAGAGAGTAGAGGGGGAGAAACATCATAAGATCCAACTATAATAGCAAAGCTCGCGATACATCAAGATCGTACCACCTCAAGAACACGAGAGAGAGAGAGATCAAACACATAGCTACTGGTACATACCCTCAGCCACGAGGGTGAACTACTCCCTCCTCGTCATGGAGAGCGCCGGGGTGATGAAGATGGCCACCGGTGAGGGTTCCCCCCTCCGGCAGGGTGCCTGCACAGGGTCCCGATTGGTTTTTGGTGGCTACAGAGGCTTGCGGCGGCGGAACTCCCGATCTATTCTGTTCTCCGATGGTTTTAGGGTATATTGGTATATATAGGAGGAAGAAATACATCAGGGGAGCCACGAGGGGCCCACGAGGGTGGAGGGCGCGCCCAGGGGGGTGGGCGCCCCCCTGCCTCGTGCCTTCCTCGTTGATCCCCTGACGTGCACTCCAATTCTTCCAAAAATAACTTTCCCGAAGGTTTCATTCCATTTGGACTCCGTTTGATATTCCTTTTCTTCGAAACATTGAAACAAGGGAAAAAACAGGAACTAGCACTAGGCTCTGGGTTAATAGGTTAGTCCAAAAAGTGATATAAAAGTGTTTAATAAGGCCCATAAACATCCAAGATGGATAATATAATAACATGAATACTTCATAAATTATAGATACGTTGGAGACGTATCTGTGATGTTGACGGCAAGCGCCCCAGGAAGAGGGTTCCTGCCAAGGTGATGTGGTATGCTCCTATAATACCACGGTTGAAACGTCTGTTCAGAAACAAAAAGCATGCCAAGTTGATGCGATGGCACAAAGAGGACTGTAAGAAAGACGAGAAGTTGAGAGCACCCGTTGACGGGTCGCAGTGGAGAGAAATCGAGAGAAAGTACTGGGAGGACTTTGCAGGTGACGCAAGGAACATATGGTTTGGTTTAAGCGCGGATGGCATTAATCCTTTTGGGGAGCAGAGCAAGAATCACATCACCTGGCCCGTGACTCTATGTATCTATAACCTTCCTCCTTGGATGTGCATGTAGCGGAAGTTCATTATGATGCCAGTTCTCATCCTAGGCCCTAAGCAACCCGACAACAACATTGATGTGTACCTAAGGCCATTAGTTGAAGAACTTTTATAGCTGTGGAATGGAAACGGTGTACGTGTGTGGGATGAGCACAAACAACATGAATTTGACCTGCATGCGTTGATGTTTGTAACCATCAATGGTTGGCCTGCTCTCAGTAACCTTTCAGGACAAACAAACAAGGGATACCACACATGCACGCACTGTTTAGATGACACCGAAAGTATATACCTGGACAAATGCAGGAAGAATGTGTACCTGGGGCATCGTCGATTTCTTCCGACCAACCATTAATGTCGAAAGAAAGGCAAGCATTTCAAAGGCGAGGCAGATCACCGGAAGAAGCCCACCATCCATACCGGTGATCACATACTTGCTATGGTCAATGATTTACAAGTAATCTTTGGAAAGGGTCCCGACGGACTATCAGTTCCGAATGACGCTGAGGGAGTGCACCCATATGGAAGAAGAAATCTATATTTTGGGACCTACCCTACTGGAAAGACCTAGAGGTCCGCTCTTCAATCAACGTGATGCACGTGATGAAGAATCTTTGCGTGAACTTGCTAGGCTTCTTGGGCGTGTATGGGAAGACAAAAGATACATCGGAGGCACGGGAGGACCAGCAACGTGTGCACGAAAAAGACGACATGCCTCCAAAGCAGTATGAAGGTCCTGCTAGCTACGCTCTTACCAAAGAAGAGAAGGAAATCTTCTTTGAATGCTTGCTCAGTATGAAGGTCCCGTCTGGCTTCTCGTCGAATATAAAGGGAATAACAAATATGCCAGAGAAAAAGTTCCAGAACCTAAAGTCTCATGACTGCCACGCGATTATGACGCAACTGCTTCCGGTTGCATTGAGGGGGCTTCTATCGGAAAACGTTCGATTAGCAATTGTGAAGCTATGTTCATTCCTCAATGCAATCTCTCAGAAGGTGATCGATCCAGAAATCCTACAAAGGTTAAGGAGTGATGTGGCGCAATGTCTTGTCAGTTTCGAGCTGGTGTTCCCACCATCCTTCTTCAATATCATGACGCACGTCGTAGTTCATCTAGTCGACGAGATTGTTGTTCTTGGCCCTGTATTTCTACACAATATGTACCCCTTTGAGAGGTTCATGGGAGTCCTAAAGAAATATGTCCGTAACCGTGCTAGGCCAGAAGGAAGCATCTCCATGGGCCATCAAACAGAGGATGTCATTGGGTTTTGTGTTGACTTCATTCCTGACCTTAAGAAGATTGGTCTCCCTCAATCACGGTATGAGGGGAGACTGACTGGAAAATGCACACTAGGAAGGGACTCAATAATATGTAGGGACGGGCATTCTTGGTCTCAAGCACACTACACAGTTCTACAGAACTCTACCTTGGTGACCCCGTATGTCGATGAACACAAGAACATTTTGCGCTCCAGACACCCGGAGCAGTGTGACGACTGGATTACATGTGAACACATCAGGACTTTCGGCAGTTGGTTGCAAACACGTCTCAAGGGTGACAACACAGTTTCTGATGAGCTGTACTCGTTGGCCAGGGGACCATCTTCGACGGTATTGACTTACAGAGGGTACGAGATAAATGGGAATACATTTTACACGATTGCCCAAGATCAAAAGAGCACCAACCAAAAAAGCGGTGTCCGCGTTGATGCAGCAACCAAGAGGGGAAAGGACACATATTATGGTTACACAGTGGACATATGGGAACTTGACTACGGTATGATTTTAAGGTCCCTTTGTTTAAGTGCAAATGGGTCAATCTGTCAGGAGGCGGGGTATAGGTAGACCCATAGTACGGAATGACAACAGTGGTTCTGAACAATCTTGGGTAGACAGACGAACCATTCGTCCTAGCCAATGATGTGGCAGGTTTTTTATGTGAAGGACATGTCTACCAAACCGAGAAAAAGAGAAGATAAGGAAGCGAATACATCATACGATGAGCCAAAGCGCCACATAGTTCTTTCAGGAAAAAGAGACTTCAGGGATTGGAGGGAAAGACAAACATGTCTGAAGATTATGAAAAGTTTCATGAAATTCCTCCCTTCAAAGTCAAGGTTGCCCAAGCACCCTGTTAAACGATGAAGATTATCCATGGTTATGGCGCAATAAGCAAATGACACAAGCGAAGAAAAAGTGAAGACTTTCTCTCCACAACTATTATGATGATGCCTTTGATCTAGAATATCACTGCAGTTACATGTGAAGAAATGAAATCCCTTTGTAACAGATGACTTTTCGTCCGAAACCCTGATAGTTCGAAAGAGATTGTCCATTCTGTACACGAAGTGCATCCAGTTTTTGCCGTAACCCTCTCAACTTTTTAGCACATGCTATGTGGGTGAAATGATGATACCATGCCAACTTTCAACCTTTTCAGAGTTCATTTGTAGTGCTTTTCAATTTCAGGGTCATTTAGCTAAAAAAATCAGTAAATGCATGAAATATAACAAATGAAGTCAGAAAGGGTTGAAAATTGATGATGTGGCTTTGAATGGTGCATTTTGAACACACAAAAAGTCTGGAGTTCAAATAAGTTCAAAAAAATGAAATCCCTTTGTAACAGATGAGTTTTCGTCCGAAACCCTGATACTTCGAAAGAGATTGTCCATTTTGTACACGAAGTGCAGCCAGTTTTTGCCGTAACCCTCTCAACTTTTTAGCACACATGCTATGTGGGTGAAATGATGATACTGTTGGGTAACATAGCAAAAATTCAAAATTTTCTACGCATCACCAAGATCAATCTATGGAGTTTACTAGCAACGAGAGGGAAGGAGTGCATCTACATACCCTTGTAGATCGCGACCGGAAGCGTTCAAGAGAACGGGGTTGATGGAGTCGTACTCGTCGTGATCCAAATCACCGATGATCCTAGCGCCGAACGGACGGCACCTCCGCGTTCAACACACGTACGGAGCAGCGACGTCTCCCCCTTCTTGATCCAGCAAGGGGGGAGGAGAGGTTGATGGAGATCCAGCAGCACGACGGCGTGGTGGTGGAAGTAGCGGGATTCCAACAGGGCTTCGCCAAGCGCTGCGGGAGGAGGGAGATGTGTCACGAGAGAGAGAGGGAGGCACCAGGGCTTAGGGTTTGCTGCCCTCCCTTCCCCCACTATATATAGGGCCAAGGGAGAGGGGGGGGGGGCGCAGCCTTGGCCCTTCCTCCAAGGAAGGGTGCGGCCAGGGAGGAGTCCATCCTCCCCAAGGCACCTAGGAGGTGCCTTCCCCCTTTAGGACTCTCCCTTTATCTTATCTCTTGGCGCATGGGCCTCTTGGAGCTGGTTCCCTTGGCCCATATAGGCCAAGGCGCACACCCCACAGCCCATGTGGCCCCCCGGGACATGTGGACCCCTTGGTGGACCCCCGGACCCCTTTCGGCACTCCCGGTACAATACCGATAATGCGCGAAACCTTTCCGGCGACCAAAACAAGACTTCCCATATATAAATCTTTACCTCCGGACCATTATGGAACTCCTCGTGACGTCCGGGATCTCATCCGGGACTCCGAACAACTTTCGGGTTACCGCATACTAATATCTCTACAACCCTAGCGTCACCGAACCTTAAGTGTGTAGACCCTACGGGTTCGGGAGACACGCAGACATGACCGAGACGACTCTCCGGTCAATAACCAACAGCGGGATCTGGATACTCATGTTGGCTCCCACATGCTCCTCGATGATCTCATCGGATGAACCACGATGTCGAGGATTCAATCAATCCCGTATACAATTCCCTTTGTCAATCGGTATGTTACTTGCCCGAGATTCGATCGTCGGTATCCCGATACCTTGTTCAATCTCGTTACCGGCAAGTCTCTTTACTCGTTCCGTAACACATCATCCCGTGATCAACTCCTTGGTCACATTGTGCACATTATGATGATGTCCTACCGAGTGGGCCCAGAGATACTTCTCCGTTTACACGGAGTGTCAAATCCCAGTCTCGATTCGTGCCAACCCAACAGACACTTTCGGAGATACCTGTAGTGCACCTTTATAGCCACCCAGTTACGTTGTGACGTTTGGTACACCCAAAGCATTCCTACGGTATCCGGGAGTTGCACAATCTCATGGTCTATGGAAATGATACTTGACATTAGAAAAGCTCTTAGCAAACGAACTACACGATCTTGTGCTAGGCTTAGGATTGGGTCTTGTCCATCACATCATTCTCCTAATGATGTGATCCTATTATCAACGACATCCAATGTCCATGGTCAGGAAACCGTAACCATCTATTGATCAACGAGCTAGTCAACTAGAGGCTTACTAGGGACATGGTGTTGTCTATGTATCCACACATGTATCTGAGTTTCCTATCAATACAATTCTAGCATGGATAATAAACGATTATCATGAACAAGGAAATATAATAATAACCAATTTATTATTGCCTCTAGGGCATATTTCCAACAGTCTCCCACTTGCACTAGAGTCAATAATCTAGTTCACATCACCATGTGATTAACACTCATAGGTCACATCACCATGTGACCAACATCCAAAGAGTTTACTAGAGTCAATAATCTAGTTCACATCACTATGTGATTAACACTCAATGAGTTCTGGTTTGATCATGTTATACTTGTGAGAGAGGTTATTAGTCAATGGGTCTGAACCTTTCAGATCCGTGTGTGCTTTACGAATATCTATGTCATCTTATGGATGCTACCACGCGCTACTTGGAGCCATTTCAAATAACTGCTCTACTATACGAATCCGGTCTACTACTCAGAGTCATCCGGATTAGTGTCAAAGTTCGCATCGACGTAACCCTTTACGACGAACTCCTTTTCACCTCCATAATCGAGAAAATTCCTTAGTCCACTAGATACTAAGGATAAGTTCGACCGCTGTCATGTGATCCATTCCCGGATCACTATTGTACCCCTTGACCAACTCATGGCAAGGCACACTTCATGTGCGGTACACAACATAGCATACTGTAGAGCCTACGTCTAAAGCATAGGGGACGACCTTCGTCCTTTCTCTCTCTTCTGCTTTGGTCAGGTCTTGAGTCTTACTCAATACTCACACCTTGTAACACAGCCAAGAACTCCTTCTTTGCTGATCTATTTTGAACTCTTTCAGAATCATGTCAAGGTGTGCGTTCTTTGAAAGTATCATCAGGCGTCTTGATCTATCTCTATAGATCTTGATGCCCAATATGTAAGCAGCTTTATCCAGGTCTTCCTTTGAAAAACTCCTTTCAAACAACCCTTTATGCTTTCCAGAAATTTTACATCATTTTGGATCAACAATATGTCATTCACATATACTTATCAGAAATGTTGTAGCGCTCCCACTCACTTTATTGTAAATACAAGTTTCTAACAAACTTTGTATAAACCCAAAAACTTTGATCACTCCATCAAAGCGTATATTCTGACTCCGAGATGCTTGCTCTAGTCCATGGAAGGATCGCTGGAGCTAGCATACATTTTAGCATCCTTAGGATCGACAAAACCTTTCTGATTGTATCACATACAACCTTTCCTTACGAAAACTGGTAAGGAAACTTGTTTTTGACATCCATCTGCCAGATTTCATAAATGCAGCTAATGCTAACATGATTCCGACGGACTTAAGCATCGCTACGGATGAGAAAATCAAATCGTAGTCAACTCCTTGAACTTGTGAAAATACTCTTTGCCACAAGTCGAGCTTCATAGACGGTAACATTACCGTCCATGTCCGTCTTTTTCTTAAAGATCCATTTATCTCAATGGCTTGCCGATCATCGGGCAAGTTCACCAAAGTCCATGCTTTGTTCTGATACATGGATCCTATCTCGGATTTCATGGCTTCTAACCATTTATCGGAATATGGGCCCACCATCGCTTCTCCATAGCTCGTAGGTTCAGTATTGTCTAACAACATGATATCTAAGACAGGATTACCGTACCACTCAGGAGTAGTACATATCCTTGTCGACCTACGAGGTTTGGTAGTGACTTGATCCGAAGTTTCATGATCACTATCATAAGCTTCCAGTTCAATTGGTGTAGGTGCCACAGGAACAACTTCGTGTGCCCTGCTACACACTAGTTGAAGTGACGGTTCAATAACCTTATCAAGTCTCCACCATCCTCCCACTCAATTCTTTCGAGAGAAACTTTTCCTCGAGAAAGGACTCGTTTCTAGAAGCAATTACTTTCGCTTCCAGATCTGAAATAGGAGGTATACCCAACTATTTTGGGTTTTCTATGAAGATGCATTTATCCGCTTTGGGTTCGAGCTTATCAGCTTGAAACTTTTTCACATAAGCATCACAGCCCCAAACTTTTAAGAAACGACAACTTAGGTTTCTCTAAACGGTGTCGTCTCAACGGAATTGCGTGGTGCCCTATTTAAAGTGAATGCAGTTGTCTCTAATGCCTAACCCATAACCGATAGTTGTAATTCGATAAGAGACATCATGGAATGCACCATATCCAATATTGTGCAGTTATGTTGTTCGGACACACCATCACACTATGGTGCTCCAAGCGGTATTAGTCGTGAAACAATTTCCACAATTTCTTAATTGTGTGCCAAACTCGTAACTCAGAAACTCATCTCTATGATCATATCACAGACATTTTACCCTCTTGTCACGACGATCTTCAACTTCACTCTGAAATTACTTGAACCTTTCAATAATTCAGACTTGTGTTTCATCAAGTAAATACACTCAGCATCTACTCAAATCATCTGTGAAGTAAGAACATAACGATATCCACTGCATGCCTCAGCACTCATTGGACTGCACACATCAAAATGTATTACTTCCAACAAGTTGCTCTCTTGTTCCATCTTACTGAAAACGAGGCCTTTCAGTCATCTTGCCCATGTGGCATGATTTGCATGTCTCAAGTGATTCAAAATCAAGTGAGTCCAAACGATCCATCTGCATGGAGTTTCTTCATGCATATATACCAATAGACATGGTTCGCATGTCTCAATCTTTTCAAAACGAATGAGTCCAAAGATCCATCTACATGGAGCTTCTTCATGCGTTCTATACCAATATGACTCAAATGGCAGTGCCACAAGTATGTGGTACTATCATTACTATTTTATATCTTTTTGCACGAACATGTGTATCACGGCGATCGAGATTCATTTTAGGTGCAAGACCATTGAAGGTATTATTCAAATAAACAGAGTAACCATTATTCTCCTTAAATGAATAACCGTATTGCGATAAACATAATCCAATCATGTTTATGCTCAACGCAAACACCAAATAACAATTATTTAGGTTTAACACCAATCTCGATGGTAGAGGGAGCATGCGATGCTTGATCACATCAACCTTGGAAACACTTCCAACACATATCATCATCTCACCTTTAGCTAGTCTCCGTTTATTCCGCAGCTTTTATTTCGAGTTACTAACACTTAGCAACCGAACCGGTATCTAATACCCTGGTGCTGCTCGGAGTACTAGTAAAGTACACATTCATATAATGTATATCCAATATACTTCTGTCGACCTTGCCTGCCTTCTCATCTACCAAGTATCTAGGGTAGTTCCGCTTCAGTGACCGTTCCCCTCATTACAGAAACACTTAGTCTCAGGTTTGGGTTCAACCTTGGGTTTCTTCACTAGAGCAGCAACTGATTTGCCGTTTCATGAAGTATCCCTTCTTGCCCTTGCCCTTCTAGAAACTAGTGGTTTTACTAACCATCAACAATTGATGCTCCTTCTTGATTTCTACTTTCGCTGTGTCAAACATCGCGAGTTGCTCAAGGATCATCATGTCTATCCCTGATATGTTATAGTTCATCACGAAGCTCTAATAGCTTGGTGGCAGTGACTATGGAGAACCATCACTATCTCATCTGGAAGATTAACTCCCACTCGATTCAAGTGATTGTAGTACTCAGACAATCTGAGCACATGCTCAACGATTGAGCTTTTCTCCCTTAGTTTGCAGGCTTAAGAAACTTGTCAGAGGTCTCATACCTCTTGACGTGGGCACTAGTCTGAAATCCCAATTTCAGTCTTCGGAACATCTCATATGTTCTGCGACGTTTCAAAACCGTCTTTGGTGCCATAATTCTAAACCGTTAGAATTACGCACTGAACTATCACGTAGTCATCAAAACGTGTATGTCAGATGTTTCGTAACATCTACAGACGACGCTCGAGGTTCAGCACACCGAGCGGTGCATTAAGGACATAAGCCTTCTGTGCAGCAATGAGGACAATCCTCAGTTTACGGACCCAGTCTGCATAATTGCTACTATCAACTTTCAACTAAATTATCTCTAGGAACATATCTTAAACAGTAGAACTAAAGCGTAAGCTATGACATAATATGCAAAGACCTTTTGACTGTGTTCATGATAATTAAGTTCATCTGATTATTTAATGAACTCGCACTCAGGTAGACATCCCTCTAGTCATCTAAGTGATACATGATCCGAGTCAAACTAGGCCGTGTCCGATCATCACGTGAGACGGACTAGTCATCATCGGTGAACATCTCCATGTTGATCGCATCTACTATACGACTCATGTTCGACCTTTCGATCTCTTGTGTTCCGAGGCCATGTCTGTACATGCTAGGCTCGTCAAGTCAACCTAAGTGTTTCACATGTGTTCCGAGGCCATGTCTGTACATGCTAGGCTCGTCAACACCCGTTGTATTCGAACGTTAGAATCTATCACACCCGATCATCACGTGGTGCTTCGAAACAACGAACCTTCGCAACGGTGCACAGTTAGGGGGAACACGTCTCTTGAAATTTTAGTGAGGGATCATCTTATTTATGCTACCGTCGTTCTAAGCAAATAAGATGTAAACATGATAAACATCACATGCAAATCATAAAGTGACGTGATATGGCCAATATCATCCTGCGCCTTTGATCTCCATCTTTGAGGCGCGGCATGATCACCTTCGTCACCGGCATGACACCATGATCTCCATCATCGTGTCTTCGTGAAGTTGTCTCGCCAACTATTACTTCTACTACTATGGCTAACGGTTAGCAATAAAGTAAAGTAATTACATGGCGTTTTCCATTGACACGCAGGTCATACAATAAATTAAGACAACTCCTATGGCTCCTGCTGGTTGTCATACTCATCGACATGCAAGTCGTGATTCCTATTACAAGAACATGATCAATCTCATACATCACATATATAATTCATCACATCCTTTTGGCCATATCACATCACATAGCATACCCTGCAAAAACAAGTTAGACGTCCTCTAATTGTTGTTGCATGTTTTACGTGGCTGCTATGGGATTCTAGCAAGAACGTTTCTTACCTACGCAAAAGCCACAACGTGATATGCCAATTTCTATTTACCCTTCATAAGGACCATTTTCATCAAATCCGATCCGACTAAAGTGGGAGAGATAGACACCCGCTAGCCACCTTATGCAACTAGTGCATGTCAGTCGGTGGAACCCGTCTCACGTAAGTGTACGTGTAAGGTCGGTCCGGGCCGCTTCATCCCACGATGCCGCCGAATCAAGATAAGACTAGTAACGACAAGTAAATTGACAAAATCGACACCCACAACTACTTTGTGTTCTACTCGTGCATAGAAACTACGCATAGACCTAGCTCATGATGCCACTGTTGGGTAACGTAGCAAAAATTCAAAATTTTCTATGCATCACCAAGATCAATCTATGGAGTTTACTAGCAATGAGAGGGAAGGAGTGCATCTACATACCCTTGTAGATAGCGAGCGGAAGCGTTCAAGAGAACGGGGTTGATGGAGTCGTACTCGTCGTGATCCAAATCACCGATGATCCTAGCGCCGAACGGACGGCACCTCCGCGTTCAACACACGTACGGAGCAGCGACGTCTCCTCCTTCTTGATCCAGCAAGGGGGGAGGGGAGGTTGATGGAGATCCAGCAGCACGACGGCGTGGTGGTGGAAGTAGCGGGATTCCAACAGGGCTTCGCCAAGCGCTGCGGGAGGAGGGAGATGTGTCACGGGAGGGAGAGGGAGGCGCCAGGTCTTAGGGTTTGCTGCCCTCCCTTCCCCCCACTATATATAGGGCCAAGGGAGAGGGGGGGGGGGCGCAGCCTTGGCCCTTCCTCCAAGGAAGGGTGCGGCCAGGGAGGAGTCCATCCTCCCCAAGGCACCTAGGAGGTGCCTTCCCCCTTTAGGACTCTCCCTTTATCTTATCTCCTGGCGAATGGGCCTCTTGGGGCTGGTTCCCTTGGCCCATATAGGCCAAGGCGCACACCCCACAGCCCATGTGGCCCCCCGGGGCATGTGGACCCCTTGGTGGACCTCCGGACCCCTTTCGGCACTCCCGGTACAATACCGATAATGCGCGAAACCTTTCCGGCGACCAAAACAAGACTTCCCATATATAAATATTTACCTCCGGACCATTCCGGAACTCCTCGACGTCCGGGATCTCATCCGGGACTCCGAACAACTTTCGGGTTACCGCATACTAATATCTCTACAACCCTAGCGCCACCGAACCTTAAGTGTGTAGACCCTACGGGTTCGGGAGACACGCAGACATGACCGAGACGACTCTCCGGTCAATAACCAACAACGGGATCTGGATACCCATGTTGGCTCCCACATGCTCCTCGATGATCTCATTGGATGAACCACGTTGTCGAGGATTCAATCAATCCCATATACAATTCCCTTTGTCAATCGGTATGTTACTTGCCCGAGATTCGATCGTCGGTATCCCGATACCTTGTTCAATCTTGTTACCGGCAAGTCTCTTTATTCGTTCCGTAACACATCATCCCGTGATCAACTCCTTGGTCACATTGTGCACATTATGATGATGTCCTACCGAGTGGGCCCAGAGATACCTCTCCGTTTACACGGAGTGTCAAATCCCAGTCTCGATTCGTGCCAACCCAACAGACACTTTCGGAGATACCTGTAGTGCACCTTTATAGCCACCCAGTTACGTTGTGACGTTTGGTACACCCAAAGCATTCCTACGGTATCCAGGAGTTGCACAATCTCATGGTCTAAGGAAATGATACTTGACATTAGAAAAGCTCTTAGCAAACGAACTACACGATCTTGTGCTAGGCTTAGGATTGGGTCTTGTCCATCACATCATTCTCCTAATGATGTGATCCCGTTATCAACGACATCCAATGTCCATGGTCAGGAAACCGTAACCATCTATTGATCAACGAGCTAGTCAACTAGAGGCTTACTAGGGACATGGTGTTGTCTATGTATCCACACATGTATCTGAGTTTCCTATCAATACAATTCTAGCATGGATAATAAACGATTATCATGAACAAGGAAATATAGTAATAACCAATTTATTATTGCCTCTAGGGCATATTTCCAACAGATACCATGCCAACTTTCAACCTTTTCAGAGTTCATTTGTAGTGCTTTTCAATTTCAGGGTCATTTAGCTCAAAGAATGAACTAATATAAAAAAGAAATGAACTAATAGCAAAAAGTTTGAACTAAAAATAATCAATTAAAATATTCTGTTATGATCAACAAAAACAAAACTATAATATTCTTCAATAGCAAAAAGAATCAACTAAAAAGCTTTTATAAAACTCTAATAGCAAAAGGAATCAACTAAAAAGCTTTTATACACCTCTAGTATTTTTGAAACTAAAATTATATAAAATGTATGCAACTAAAATTATCAAAGTATTTTCTGTTCAAAACATTAATAGCAAAAAGAATTTTCATAAAGAAATAATTTGTTAGAAACTTTAATAGCAAACTAAAATAACAAATCTGTTTTTGATTAAAATAGATATTTAAAATAACCTAAAAATTACTAAATGGAATATAATGACAAAACACAGTAATATTAAATAGCAGGAAAAAGAAAATAAATAAAGCAAAAAACAAAACAAAAAAACTGGAAAAAAATTATAAAAAATGCCACCTACTGGGCCACCACTGCCTGAATACGACTAGAAACCCAACCATGTGCCAGGATTCAGGCCCGCAGAGAGCCCAGTAGGCCCACACGCAGATACAGTGTGATTAGGCCCGTAAGCATGCATTTGAGAGGAGCTCGAGAGGGCAGCGGCAGTGTGGCTTATAAACCACTTCGAGCCCCTCTCAACTAGTGAGGTGGGACTAAACTTTTTGGCCGCGGGCAACACAAGGCCTTTGGTCCCGGTTTGTAGCACCGGTTCGCGGCACCAACCGGGACCAATGCCCACCTTTCGTCCCGGTTGGTGCTACCAACCGGGACCAAAGGTCCCTGCTTCCCGCCCTTTTGGCAGCTGAAAACTGACCTTTGGTCCCGATTCATGGCACCAACCGGGACTAAAGGGGGCATTGGTCCCGGCTGGTGCCACGAACCGGGACCAAATGTGGTTGCTATATAACCCGATACTTAGGAAATTTTCCCCCATCCGCCATTCTTCTCTCGATCGAACGCCGCCAGGCTGCTGCGCTGCTCCTCGACGCCGTCGCCGCCCCGAGGTCACCGTCGCCGTCGCCGCCCGCTCCTCGACGTCGTCGCCGCCCGCTCCTCGTCGCCCTCGCCCCGCGCCCCTGCCCTGCCTCGACGCGCTGCCCCGTGCCCCCTACCTCGTCGCCGTCGCCCCATGGCCCCTGCCTCGACGCGGGCCACCCCGTGCCCCTGCCCGGACGCCGCCCCGCGCCCCCGACCACGCTGCACCTCTCCACGCCGTTGCCGCGCCCTTGCCCCGAGCCCCTACCCTGGCCCGCCCCCGCGCGCCGGCACCCTCGCCGCCCCCGCCGTCGCCGTCGTCGTCGCTGTCACCAGCCGCCCCCGCTGTGAGCCGCCGCGCCGCCCCGACTCATAGCAATTTTTTATATGTTCATAGCATTTTTTTTCATATATGTATTTTCTTTTTCATATATGTGGCTATGTATTTTTTGTTCATATATGTTAATATGGATGGATGTATATATATGATGTTCATAGAATATATGTTTTGTTCATAGAAATTAGTTAAAATGAGGGGGGACGTCAGACATGACATTAGGGGGGATGTCGGACGTCGGACATGTCATGCGGGGTGACCGTCGTTGTCGTCTACCCCCTCCCTGATAACTTCGACATGAGGGGGGATGTCGGAATGTCATGAGGGTGCGCGTCGTTGTCGTCTACCGCCTCCCCGATTACTTCGACATGAGGGGGGACATTGGACATTTCATGAGGGGTGAGCGTCGTTGTCGTCTACACCCTTGTTCCCGATAAAAAATAAGAAGAGGAAGAGAAGAAAAAAAGAGGAGAAGAAGAAAAAATAGAAGAACAAAAAAGAGAGGAGAAGTTAGAAAAAAATAGAAGAACAAAAAAAAGAGGAGAAGTACTTCTTCTCTTTTTTTTGTTCTTCTATTTTTCTTCTTCTCCTCTATTCCTTCTTCTTCTCCTCTTTTTTTCTTCTTCTTCCTCTTCTTATTTTGTATCGGGAACGAGGGTGTCGAGGATCGCCGAGCAGTCGAGGGTCGGGAACTAGGGTAGGGTCGAGGGTCGCCGAGGGGTCAAGGGTCGTTGAGGGATCGAGGGTCGAGGGTCAAGGATCGTCGAGGGGTCGAGAGGGGGACGTCGATCAACCCCCTCTCGCTCGACCAACTCTGGAGGACACCCAAACCCTAGAAAAAACGTTGTCGATCTCCTACCCCCTCCCGCCCCTACCCGACAAACTCTCTCGAGATTTATAAGAGATTTATCAAGAATGCCCCCATTATGGATGTGCATAATTAAGCTGATCCATATTTTTCCTAATCTCATCTACGCTTATATATGTGCACATTCTCTTGTGTCAAAGTATTGAAAAAAATCCATGGTTTCATAATTAGCCGGAACTAACAGGCGCATGATGGTATGAAGCTCTCCAAACTTATTTTGAAAAGGAGTCCCGATAGGATAATTCGCCTTTTGGTACCAAGTTCAGCAAAGGCCTTCCAAATAGCGATATTCGAAAGGCTCTTGCTGAACTTCGTACCAAAAAGCGAATTACCCTATCAGGACTCCGTTCCAAAATAACTTTGCAGAGCTTCATACCATCATGCGCCTGTTACTTCCGGCTAATGATGAAGCCATGGTTTTCTTGAATCCTTTGACACTAGACAATGTGACATATAGAAGGGTAGATGAGATCAGGAAAAATAGGGACCATTTTCTGCACATCCAGAATGGCACCATTTTGTTAAATCCCTTGTTTGACATTCGTGAGTGAGGCGGTCCAGGCCAAACCCTAGAAGCGTTGCCGAGGCCACCCCAAACCCTAGAAGCGTCGAGGCCACCCAAATTCACCAAGTTAAAATAGCGTTGTCGAGGCCATCCCAAACCCTAGAAGCATTGTCGAGGCCACCCCAAACCCTAGAAGCGTTGTCGAGGCCACCCCAAACCGTAGAAGTGTCGAGGCCACTAATTAATATTCCTTGTTGTGATTAGCAAGCTAGGTCTATGTTTGCCACTAATATATCCATCTCTCATGTTTGTATATTAATTGCCATGTTGTATTATTTGCAGAAACTATGGAGCAAAGAGACTTGGAAAGAAAACATTCATTGGGGGACATAATCCTCAGCGGAGGTGATGTCTTATCGTATCTCAACGACACCAATGGTCTGGAAGGAGAGGGTGAAGGCTCCGGTGATCGAACAATGGAGGAGGAAGGACATGATCATGATGGCTCTGGTGACCGAATGCCAGTGGAAGAAGGAGACCGTGTTGACGGCTCCGGTGACCGAACGAAGGAGGGAGCTGTTGCAAAGTCCAGCGAGGTATATATATATATTAATTAAGCCCGTGCTAACTAGCTAATTGATGCATTAATTGTTTTGGTATGTACATATATTAACTCTTCTTTCTTCTTTTATAGCCCTCCAGATCAAGTCAAACTTCGGTAACGAGACGAGGCCCGAAGAAAAGGTTGCGCCAGGATGAAAGGTTCACGATAACAGCAATCTCGGACGATGGCCAACCGATTGAACCCAGGCGGACCAAGGAAGCATTTTTTGCTCAGTGCGGGGCTATTGTTAGGGACATGATCCCGATCAGCATCCAGCAATGGAATAAGCCTATGAACGAAGACCCTCAAGTTCCTTATGTCAACGATAGACAGAAAGATGATCTTTGGACCTCACTGAAGGCAAATTTCACCCTACCGCCAGAGGAGGATCCGAATAAGCCAGTTATAGAGCCATTGGTCAAGGCGTGTGCTCTTAAGAAGATGGCAGATCTATTCAGGAGGTGGAAGAATGAGTTGAAATCAACGTTTGTCGACAAAGGGAAGACTCCAGAATTCACCGTCCGATTTGAGAAGATAAGAGATCACTGGCCCGCATTTGTGGCCTACAAGACATCAGACAAGAGTAAGAAGATGTCAGAGACAAATAAGATAAATGCTGCAAAGAAGCAGTTTCACCATCGCACAGGGTCAGGTGGCTACCTCAAAGCCCGACCATTATGGGACAAAGCTGAGAATGACCTGATTGCTAAAGGGTCGAACCCGAGACATTGAACTGGCCAGACCATTCAAGGACTTGGTTCTTTGGGGTTGGGGGAACCTTGGACCCTGAAAGAGGGAAGTGCGTTTGGACGGATGAGCAACTTGCAATACCCATCAAGAAGCTTCAGAAGTGTATCGCCGCAGCGCAGCAAGGGACGTTCATTCCCGACAGAGAGAATGACGAGCTGACCGAGGCCCTCGGGAATCCTGAGGACCCTGGACGAACACGAGGCACGCCAGGCTCCGTTGCGTGGAAGGTTGGGTTTCCCGGCGCAGGCGGTTACAAAACCCGGGAGAGGAAGAGGCAACAGGAGCTGAGAGAAATGCAGAAGCTGAATGCAAGAGTACAAAAGCTAGAGGAACAAGTTGAGAGCCAGCGAGCTGCCGGAGCTACCCCAGAAGCTACCCCGCCATCTCAGCGGAAAAGCAGCATGGCTTCCACTGAGCTCATTCAGCAGCCTGACTTCACGACTCCTAGCTACCCCGTGGCTGCTATCACGGAGGCTCAACATTGCCAGCTTATGACGCAATGGCAAAATCTCAAATTCAAGGCGTCAGTCGGCTCTGTTGCACCTCCTCAACCCGACGGAACTTTTCACTGCCGTCCGATTCCATATGGCTATGCCGTTGTGATGGTGGATGAAGTAACAGATGGATTTGAGGAGCTCGAGCTTGACCACCCTACAGGTGAAGGGGAGACTCAGCTGGGTCTTGCTCTGAAGACTCCATGTGTATGGCGGAAGGAGTACATCAAGCTTCCGAACTGGACACCTCTGCGTCCTCATCCTCCTCCGGCGAGTCAGGGCACTCCGCCTCCTCCTCCTCCTCCGGCGAGTGATCAAGGCACTCCGCCTCCTTCTCCGGCTGCTCCGACGCGTGAGGCCGGCACTCCGCCTCCTTCTTCGCCTCCTTAGGCGCGTTCGAGCAGTCCGCCTCCTCCTCCGCCTCATCAGCAACGACGGAAGACAGACGCCGCCGCTCCGGCTCCTCCGGCGCGTCGGAGCACTCCGCCTCCTTCTCCGCCTTGTAAGCAACAGCGGAAGAGAGACGCCGCCGCTCCGGCGGCTAGCAGTACAGCCAGAGGCGGGAGGCAATTCAGATACGGTCCATCTCTCAAGCCTCTCGAAAAGTTACCATATGAGAGGACTGAGAAGGAAAACAAGGACATCTATCGCGCCCAAGTGAGGGGCTATTTTGCAAAGAAACCTCCACCTCCGAAGGAGACAATAGATCGGGTGAAAGTGTAGCGCACTATCGATGCCCTGAAGCGACCACCACTGCCTCCGCTGGATTCCAACTATTTCCGCGCTCTTCAAAGTACATATCAAGATGCGCGGCGGTCGGGAATTACTTCCAGTGATACTAGCAGAACGAAGAAGTGGGAAAAAATTCCCCAGCTCGGCGAACAGGCGAACCAATCGTGCCCCCCACTCAAGGTGTCTAGCGATATCGTCACTAATCTGCCGGGGATGGTGCCCGGTACCAATCCTGCTGATTACCTGAGCAATGATGTGGTGTTTGAAACAATGGAGGTGGAAGAATTCAGATACCAGTACGGGAAGCCTCTCGTCAAATCTGATCCTCCTCCTCTAACAACGATGATGCGAAGATTCCATGAATGCTACATGGAAACCTGCAGCGAGTCTGGGAAGGATACTTTGACGCTGAGAATTAAAGATGAGCACGACCTCGTTGGAATGGATCAGTTGTCTGTTACATTTGATGAGTTATTCTAGTTATACAATGAAAAGGCCCTCGACAAAACAATCTTGACTTGCTACTGTCTGTAAGTACTAGTTCTGTAATTAAGTCTCTATATATAGCTCAGCTCTTTTATTGCATGTATATATAATTATCCTCACTATATTATGCAGATTGAAGATCGTCGAATGCAGAAAAACACAAATCTGGGACATTGGGTTCATTAACCCAAATGTCATACATGAATGGACGGTTAAAAAGAATGTCATAGAAACTGAGGACAACTTGCTACAATTGTTGCTCAAAATCAAAACAAATATAAAATACTCTTTCCTTACAACTTCAAGTGAGTGTTACTGTCTTGTGCATATTCGGTTTCCCTTATTACTCGAGGTTATAGTAATGTAATTGATGATTTATGCATGCGTGCACAGCTTTCACTTTATTCTGCTAGAGATTAAGCTTGAGCAGGGAGTAGTAACCGTCTTAGACTCGAGGCGAAAAGATCCCCAGGAGTATGCGGACATGACTGAAATGCCCCAGAAGTAAGTTCAATCGATCATTATCGCATCATATCGACAACTTTGTTCATTTCCTGATATCAAGTAATTATTTTCTTTGTCTGGCAGGGTTTGGAAACAGTTCACCGCAATAGCTCCGGGACTACCGTGGGAGCTGCGATTTACACACCCGAAAGTAAGTACTACTAGCTAGTTCCGCACATCTCCTATTGATTCTAGCTAGTTTCATCAATACCATCTATCATGCTTGATTATCAGTTTGATTGAACTCTATTTCTCGGAAAGTGCTTGTGGCAGGAAGGCGGGAATGATTTTTGTGGATACTACGTTTGCGAGTTCATCCGCCACTCTACCTGTGAGCGGGGCTACATTGAAAAACAATATCAAGTGCGTAAGCAATAATATTTACAATTTTATATTATTACCATTATTTGTGTTGAGTTTCATTCACATATATGTATTGACCTCCTTCTTTAAATTAGATCTGGTAGATGCGGGATGAACTCCTACCACAGGATCGCATACGAGCAATTCAAGAGGAATTAGCGGGATTCTTTCTTGACCACGTCATCAATAAAGCCGGAGAATACCATATGGAAATTGATATACAGATGAGATGTTAGGGATTGTAAGAGATGTTGTATTGTATATATGTAGCTAGTAGCGTCGGATAGATATACAGAAACTTGTTATTCGACAAATCTCTCGGAGAAAGAGAGGTGCACTCCGGCCTCTCTGTATATGTTTATGACAATCTTGTGTACTTAATGGTTCCTTAATTTGCTTACTAGCTAGCGTGTCGAGTTTTCTCTATACGTATAGTAGCTAGCGTCGACCAAGCATGGAGATAAGAGAGGCCACTTCTCTCTATTAGCTAGCTAACACAATATATGAAACCCCTAAATTAACCCTCCAACCCCCTCCCCCTTAAAAAAAAACCCAGCTCCTGAGCTGCTGACGCGTGGATGCCTTTTGGTCCCGGTTAGTACCAACTGGGACTAAAGGCCCTCCTGCCTGGGCTCGCCGCAGCGGCCATGTGGACCACCATCTGTCTCGGTTCGTAACCGAACCGGGACTAAAGGTGTTGGGCTTTAGTCCTGACCTTTAGTCCTGGTTCCTGAACCGGGGCTAATGGCCCTCTGGAATCGGGACAAATGGTGGGTTTTCTACTAGTGCAAAGAAAAGACTAACAACGGAGCCCTTCCGCCGACCCTTGTCAGGCTCCACCGCACCCCATGGCCTTAGGGCCACCGAAGATGAGGCGGACCTGCGGTGGAGCCGACGAGAGGCACAAACCCTAGCTTTTTTCGGAGGAGGCGGCCGCTGCGTTGTGCACTGTTTTGTTTCACTTGTATCCAGGAAACTTACTCCTAACATATAAATAAATAAATGACGAGTAATTCTTTTTGACTCTTTACGAGCGGTAAGTGACGCTGTAGTAGTATGTTGTATTCCCATCAAGCTAGGTTCGAGATCTCATCAAGGTTCCAATTTTCAGACCGGGCCATGCTTTTGTGATTGGGAGTCAACTTGCAGATTAGGTAGATAGATAGATACATTATCCGTGCAGCATGGGCCGCACGAGTCGCTGCGGCCGGATTCTCGGATTCTTTCCAAATGAGGGAAAGATCTAGATTTGATCTGATCCGGCCAGCCTGTGTCGACATGGGCTGCTCTTATTTGGTCGTTTGCTTTTGTAATGGCACCTTTTTAGGCTTAGCTATGAGATGCTTAGAGGGACACTTTTTTGAGGTACTATAAGTAGGAGAAGGAAGAAGGTGGCAATGCCATATGAGCAGCCTCCAAATTAGGAAAGTCATCAACGAAGAAGGGAGGAGGAGGAAGAAGAAGCAGAGAGACAAAGAGAGAGAGGCCTTGCATGGCGATGAGGGCTTCTTCTGATAGCCAAGGATGACTTGCCTGTGGATATATAGCTTGATCGATTGCAGTTACATCTCTGAATGTACGTGATCTGTCACTGTGTACAACAGGCAGTCTCCTTGGCTAGCCCGAGTGTCCCTCATCCTTCATGCCAGCCTCTCATCTCTTCTCAAGCCGTAACCCATTCCTAGCTAGTTGTACTCGACACCAACCACTTCAGTTCAACTGGACTTCTTCCCTACTTCCTCTTTGATCGATTCACTGTACCTGACCTGTAAATTTGTGCATGCATATGCAGGAAAAGCCGTTCGACCAAGAGAGGCCGAAGAGCCCATGCGCGCTCGCTCGGATGAGGACAAATCATCATCGGTTCATCACTCCCTGCACCTCCACGTAGTACAGCACGGAGGACCGACAAATTGCTCTGTTTGGATCCGTAAGTCTGCTCAGTGAGAGATGCCATACTTACGTTCAGTAGATGACTCGCTGAATCATGATTCATGTGCTTCGAACCGATTAGCTGGCTATGAAAAGCAGTTGCAGTGCATTAGCATTTTTTTTCATGAGATGATGCAGGATCCTTGATTTAATATTTATTATGTTTAGGGTGGCTTGTAATTCTTATGAACCTTTAGTGGCATATGCACGAAGACTTTTCGGCTGTCATCGACAAGGTCAAGCCGGCTCTAATAGGGGAGCGGCGACAGCAGCGCGTTGGCGGCTCGTTCTGGCGACAATAGTGGTTGTTTTGTGGTCTTGGAATCTCATTGTAACTTTTATTATGTTCCAAATGCTTTGTACTTCCGCTGAACTTTAATAATAGATTTAAATCATTTTCACAAAATAAAAATAAAAATAACAAATCTAGGTCCCTTTTTGAAAAACAAATCATGCCAAGCCTGACTGAAGATTAATATTCAAGCACCGTATTGTCCGCCGCTGCCATAGCGCAGGATTTGAGTCCGAGCGGTCTTCGATCCGCCCATCATCGGTTATGGCCGTGCTATAGTTGTCAAGTTCCTGCATCAATATAGTTTTGAGTGTTGTTTCCGCTGGCCTTATCGGGTGATTGCGTATGTCTTACAAGGGACTTTGCCATTTCTTTTGCTCATGACTTAGCGGTGCAGAATTTGGCTATCATTCGGAACCTTAATTGATGACGGAGAGTTGTGGGGGAGGGACGAATCCGTGCGACATGGGGCTGGATCTCAGTGGATCGTGGCAGCAAGGCCACTCTGCCACTTACAATGCCCCGTCGCGTATTTAAGTAGTCTGCAAAGGATTCAGCCCACCGTCCGTTGGGAAGGGAGCTTCGAGGCGGCCGGCCGCGGCACGTCGGCCGGACCGGCTTAGCGAGGTTGAGGGACCAGAACGAGGATGAAGGATCTAGGTGGCTAGAATAGGGAACGAAAAAGGTAGACATCTATCGAACGGCCCGTCGGCGCTACGTGACCCCAACCATTTTGGGACGATGATCCCAAAACTATAAGGTGGGTCGAGGAATGCAAACCTCATCAAGTCGGTTGGATGACATGGAGCAGAAGCATCTCACACGCCCCATAATACTGTAAAAAATATTCTATTTTCCATTCCTTTAGGAAAAAAGAACTGCATTTTCTTTTCACAATATAGAAGTTTCTTTCCCATCCCTTCGTAAGGGTCAACTAGGGCAAACTCTTCCCCTCACATGTGGATTCGCCTTCCCTCTTCCTACCGCTCTGCGGTCGATGGCGAAAAGGAGAATCCTGATGCATCGGTTCCAGTTAGTAGTTTCTATTCGAGTTAATAGTCCTCGCGGGATGGCCCTCTAACGAATGATGCAACTTCTTCGTGTTGGTCTTCTGGACTCTGATCCTGCCCCAGTTCATTTGTTTAGACGAAGTCGACGGAGCCCCGATGTCTCCATGAGGCGGCAAGGTTAGTGTCGCTCGCCAGACGCTTCATATCGACCAAGGGTTCAACGACTATTACTGCGGTTCCAAGGCGTTGATCCTTAGGGAACGTGCATGATGACTTCCCTATTGTCATCGACACGATCAAGCCGACTCCGGTAGAGAAGTGGCGACATCAATGTGCCAGTGGCTCGTTCTAATGACAATAGTGATAGTTCAGTGGTTCAGAGACCTCAATGTTATTTATATATGTTTTAGGTACTTTCTTTTAGAACTCCTCGTCCCGACCCGCTCCCGTGAGCGGGAGGGGCAAACCCTAAATCGCGCCGCCGCTGTCCTCCTCCTCGCGACTCCCCCCCTCGCTGCCGCCGGCGTGCGCCGCCGGGCAAAGCCCAGTTTGCATAGGCGGTTACGGGGATCTCTTTCCTCCCTCGGCGGTCCTGCACCGCGGGATGTGGTGACCTCCTCGGGAAGCGGCGCTCGCGCGGGGCGCAGCGGCGGTGCTGCGGACGGCCGTGCCGGCGGCGCGTGCGGCCATGGGCGCTGTGGCGGCTGCGCTGGCCCGTCCTGTTGTGGAGCGGCGGGGCGGCGAGCGGCAGGTGCGAGGGCCTTCTGGCGGCGGTGGACGGATCTGGTGGTGGCGGCGGCTGCGATGTGGCTGGGCGCAGGTGGCGGGTGGCTTAGTCTGGGTCGTGCACGTCCATCCTTGGGCCGGTCCTCTTGAAGGAAATATGGCCTAGAGGCAATAATAAAGTTATTATTTATTTCCTTATTTCATGATAAATGTTTATTATTCATGCTAGAATTGTATTAACCGGAAACTTAGTACATGTGTGAATATATAGACAAACTAAGTGTCACTAGTATGCCTCTACTTGACTAGCACGTTGAACCAAAGATGGTTGAGTTTCCTAGCCATGGACATGAGTTGTCATTTGATTAACGGGATCACATCATTAGAGAATGATGTGATTGACATGACCCATTCCGTTAGCTTAGCATTCGATCGTTTAGTATACTGCTATTGCTTTCTTCATGACTTATACATGTTCCTATGACTATGAGATTATGCAACTCCCGATTACCAGAGGAACACTTTGTGTGCTACCAAACGTCACAACGTAACTGGGTGATTATAAAGGTGCTCTACATGTGTCTCCAATGGTACTTGTTGAGTTGGCATAGATCAAGATTAGGATTTGTCATTCCGATTGTCGGAGAGGTATCTCTGGGCCCTCTCGGTAATGCACATCACTATAAGCCTTGCAAGCATTGTGCAGCAGATAACGGATCTCTCAGGCACCGGTTTCCCTCAGTTCAGGAAGGGAAGCGAACTAATGAGTTAGTTGCGAGATGATGTATTACGCAACGAGTAAAGAGACTTGCCGGTAACGATATTGAACTAGGTATTGAGATACCGACGATCGAATCTCGGGCAAGTAACATACTGATGACAAAGGGAACAACGTATGTTGTTATGCGGTTTGACCGATAAAGATCTTTGTAAAATATGTAGGAGACAATATGAGCATCCAGGTTCCGCTATTGGTTATTGACCGGAGACGTGTCTCGGTCATGTCTACATAGTTCTCGAACCCGTAGGGTCCGCACGCTGAAAGTTAGATGACGATCGGTATTATGAGTTTTGTGTGTTGATGTACCGAAGGTAGTTCGGAGTCCCGGATATGATCACTGACATGACGAGGAGTCTCGAAATGGTCGAGATATAAAGATTGATATATTGGACGACTATGTTCGGACACCGGAATGATTTCGGGGAGTTTCAGACACATACCGGAGTAGCGGGGGATTACCGGACCCCCCCGGAGAGTTTAATGGGCAAAGATGGGCCTTAGTGGAGAAGAGGAGGGGCGGCTAGGGCTGGCCGCGCGTCCCTCCCCCTCTATTCCGAATTGGACAAGGAGGGGAGGCGACGCCCCCTTTCCTTCCCCCTCTCTCCTTCCCTTCCTTTCCCCCTCCTCCAACTAGGAAAAGAGGGAGTCCTATTCCCGGTGGGAGTAGGACTCCTCCCTGGCGCGCCCTCCTCCTGGCCGGCCGCCCCCTCCCCCTGGTCCTTTATATACGGGGGCAGGGGGGCACCTCTAGACACAACAATTGATCTCTTAGCCGTGTGCGGTGCCCCCTTCCACCATATTCCACCTCGATCATATCGTAGCGGTGCTTAGGCGAAGCCCTGCGTTGGCAGCATCATCATCACCGTCACCACGCCGTCGTGCTGACGGAACTCTCCCTCAAAGCTCGGCTGGATCGGAGTTCGAGGGACGTCATCGAGCTGAATGTGTGCTGAACTCAGAGGTGACGTACGTTCGGTACTCGGATCGATTGGATCGTGAATACATACGACTACATCAACCGAGTTGTGCTAACGCTTCCGCTTTTGGTCTACGAGGGTACGTGGACAACACTCTCCCCTCTCGTTGCTATGTGATACGTCTCCAACGTATCTCTAATTTTTGATTGCTTCAAGCTGTATTATATTATGTTTTTGGATGATTAATGGGCTTTGTTATACACTTTTATATTATTTTTGGGACTAACCTATTAACCGGAGTCCCAGCCCAAATTGCTGTTTTTTTTGCCTATTTCAGTGTTTCGCAGAAAAAGAATATCAAACGGAGTCCAAACGGAATGAAACCCTCGGGAACGTGATTTTCGGAACAAACGCGATCCAGAGGACTTGGACCCTACGTCAAGAAAGCAACCAGGAGGGCACGAGGTAGGGGGGCGCGCCTACCCCCTAGGCGTGCCCTCCACCCTCGTGGGGCCCATGTTGCTCCACCGACGTACTTCTTCCTCCTATATATACCTACGTACCCCTAAACCAACAGAAGCATCCACGAAAACCTAATTCCACCGCCGCAACCTTCTGTACCCGTGAGATCCCATCTTGGGGCCTTTTCCGGCGTCCTGCCGGAGGGGGCATTGATCACGGAGGGCTTCTACATCAACACCATAGCCTCTCCGATGATGTATGAGTAGTTTACTTCAGACCTTCGGGTCTATAGTTATTAGCTAGATGTCTTCTTCTCTCTCTTTGGATCTCAATACAAAGTTCTCCACGATTCTCGTGGAGACCTATTCGATGTAATCTTCTTTTGCGGTGTGTTTGTTGAGACCGATGAATTGTGGGTTTATGATCAAGTTTATCTATGAACAATATTTGAATCTTCTCTGAATTCTTTTATGTATGATTGGTTATCTTTGCAAGTATCTTCGAATTATCAGTTTGGTTTGGCCTACTAGATTGATCTTTCTTGCAATGGAAGAAGTGCTTAGCTTTGGGTTCAATCGGTGTCCTTTCCCAGTGACTGTAGGGGCAGCTAGGCACGTATTGTATTGTTGCCATCGAGGATAACAAGATGGGGTTTATTTCGTATTGCATGAGTTTATCCCTCTACATCATGTCATCATACTTAAAGCATTACTCTGTTCTTATGAACTTAATACTCTAGATGCATGCTGGATAGCGGTCGATGTGTGGAGTAATAGTAGTAGATGCAGGCAGGAGTTGGTCTACTTGTCTCGGACATGATGCCTATATACATGATCATACCTAGATATTCTCATAATTATGCTCAATTCTATCAATTGCTCAACAGTAATTTGTTCACCCACCGTAATACTTATGCTCTCGAGAGAAGCCACTAGTGAAACCTATGGCCCCGGGGTCTATTTTCCATCATATTAATCTTCCAACACTTAGCTATTTTTATTGCCTTTTATTTTACTTTGCATCTTTATTATAAAAATACCAAAAATATTATCTTATCATATCTATCAGATCTCACTTTCGTAAGTGACCGTGAAGGGATTGACAATCCCTTTATTGCGTTGGTTGCGAGGTTTTTATTTGTTTGTGTAGGTGCGAGGGACTCGTGCGTGGCCTCCTACTGGATTGATACCTTGGTTCTCAAAAACTGAGGGAAATACTTATGCTGCTTTACTGCATCACCCTTTCCTCTTCAAGGGAAAACCAATGCAGTGCTCAAGAGGTAGCAAGAAGGATTTCTAGCGCCGTTGCCAGGGAGTCTACGCAAAAGTCAACATACCAAGTACCCATCACAAACTCTTATCTCCCGCATTACATTATTTGCCATTTGCCCCTCGTTTTCCTCTCCCCCACTTCACCCTTGCCGTTTTATTCGCCCTCTCTTTTCGTTCGCTTCTTTTTCGCTTGCTTCTTGTTTGCTCGTGTGTTGTATTGCTTGCTTGTCATGATGGCTCTACCTAGATTTGGTGATCTTCACCTCAAAAGGTTAGAAGAGATCGAAAGCAACGTCAGGAGTTTTATGACTTTACAATTTGAGCATAATAATTTCTTTTGGAACGAGCTTAAGGAACAAAAAAACTTCATGGGTTATATGAATAAAGAGCTCGATGATATGTCTAAAGAATTTTATGGTTTCAAATCTCAGATTGCTCATCTCGAAAAATTAATAGCTGAAGTTTCGGATAAGCAGGCCACCATAGTTAATAAGATGGCCGCTAAGCCAGAAAATTTTGAAAATAAAGATGAAGATCTAAAAGTTATTGATGTGTCTCCTATTAAATCTTTGTTTTGCAATATGAATCTTGATAATGATAGGACTGAATATGATCCACCTTTAGCTAGAAGGTGTTCCAAAAATTCGGAGTTTTTAGATCTTGATGCTAAAATTGGTAAAAGTGGGATTGAAGAGATCAAAACCCTAGATATTAATGAACCCACTATTTTGGATTCAAGGAATTTAATTATGATAATTGCTCTTTGATAGATTCTATTTCCTTGTTGCAATATGTGCTAAATTCTCCGCATGCTTATAGTCAACATAAAGCTTTTACTAAACATATTGTTGATGCTTTGATGCAATCTTATGAAGAAAAACTCGAGTTGGAAGTTTCTATCCCTAGAAAATTTATGATGAGTGGGAACCTACTATTAAAATTAAAATTAAAGATCATGAATGCTATGCTTTGTGTGATTTGGGTGCTAGCGTTTCCACGATTCCAAAAACTTTGTGTGATTTGCTAGGTTTCCGTGAATTTGATGATTGCTCTTTAAACTTGCACCTTGCAAATTCCACCATTAAGAAACCTATGGGAAGAATTAATGATGTTCTTATTGTTGCAAATAGGAACTATGTGCCCGTAGATTTCATCGTCCTTGATATAGATTGTAATCCTTCATGTCCTATTATTCTTGGTAGACCTTTCCTTAGAACGATTGGTGCAATTATTGATATGAAGGAAGGGAATATTAGATTCCAATTTACGTTAAGGAAAGGCGTGGAACACTTCCCTAGAAATAAAATTAAACTACCATATGAATCTTTATGAGAGCCACTTATGGATTGCCTACCAAAGATGGCAATACCTAGATCTATTCTTGCTTTTATGCCTAGCTAAGGGCGTTAAACGATAGCGCTTGTTGGGAGGCAACCCAATTTTATTTTTGGTTTTTTGGTTTTTTCTTATGTTTAGGAATAAATATTTGATCTAGCATCTGGTTAGGTTTGTTTTTATGTTTTAGTTAGTGTTTGTGCCAAGTTAAACCTATAGGATCTTCTTGGATGATAGTTATTTGATCTTGCTGAAAATCCAGAAACTTTCTGTTCACTAAAAAATTGTTATAAATCACCAGAACGTGATAAAATATTGATTCCAATTGCTGCTGATCAATAAACAAATTGTCTAGGTCTTCCTATTTTGGCTAAATTTTTGGAGTTCCAGAAGTTTGTGTTAGTTACAGATTACTACAGACTGTTCTGTTTTTGACAGATTCTGTTTTTCGTGTGTTGTTTGCTTATTTTGATGAATCTATGGCTAGTAAAATAGTTTATAAACCATAGGGAAGTTGGAATATAGTAGGTTTAACACCCATATAAATAAAGAATGAGTTCATTACAGTACCTTGAAGTGGTGTTTTGTTTTCTTTCGCTAACGGAGCTCACGAGATTTTCTGTTAAGTTTTGTGTTGTGAAGTTTTCAAGTTTTGGATAAAAGATTTGATGGATTATGGAACAAGGAGTGGCAAGAGCCTAAGCTTGGGGATGCCCATGGCACCCCAAGATAATCTAAGGACACCAAAAAGCCAAAGCTTGGGGATGCCCCGGAAGGCATCCCCTCTTTCGTCTACTTCCATCGGTAACTTTACTTGGAGCTATATTTTTATTCACCACATGATATGTATTTTGCTTGGAGCGTCTTGTATGATTTGAGTCTTTTCCTTTTAGTTTACCACAATCATCTTTGCTGTACACACCTTTTGAGATAGACACACATGATTCGGAATTTATTAGAATACTCTATGCGCTTCGCTTATATCTTTTGAGCTATATAGTTTTTGGTCTAGTGCTTCACTTATATCTTTTAGAGCATGGCGGTGGTTTTGTTTTATAGAAACTATTATTCTCTCATTCTTCACTTATATTAGTTTGAGAGTCTTAAACAGCATGGTAATTTGCTTAAATTAGGAAAATTAATCCTAATATGTTAGGTATGCAAAACTAGTAAAAAAAAAACTTTCTTATGAGTGTGTTGAATACTAAGAGAAGTTTGATGCTTGATGATTGTTTTGAGATATGGAGGTAGTAATATTAAAGTTGTGCTAGTTGAGTAGTTGTGGAATTGAGAAATACTTGTTTTGAAGTTTGCAAGTCCCGTAGCATGCACGTATGGTAAACGTTATGTAACAAATTTGAAACATGAGATGTTCTTTGATTGTCTTCCTTATGAGTGGCGGTCGGGGACGAGCGATGGTCTTTTCCTACCAATCTATCCCCCTAGGAGCATGCGTGTAATGCTTGGTTTTTGATGAGTTGTAGATTTTTGCAATAAATATGTGAGTTCTTTATGACTAATGTTGAGTCCATGGATTATACGCACTCTTACCCTTCCATCATTGCTAGCCTCTTTGGTACCGTGCATTTCCCTTTCTCACATTGAGAGTTGGTGCAAACTTCGCCGGTGCATCCAAACCCCGTGATATGATATGCTCTATCACACATAAACCTCCTTATATCTTCCTCAAAACAGCCACCATACCTACCTATTATGGCATTTCCATAGCCATTCCGAGATATATTGCCATGCAACTTTCCACCGTTCCGTTCATCATGACACGTCATCATTGTCATATTGCTTTGCATGATCATGTAGTTGACATCGTATTTGTGGCCAAGCCATCGTTCATAATTTTTCATACATGTCACTCTTGATTCATTGCCCATCCTGGTATACCGCCGGAGGCATTCATATAGAGTCATACTTTGTTCTAGTATCGAGTTGTAATCATTGAGTTGTAAATAAATAGAAGTTTGATGATCATCATTCATAGAGCATTGTCCAATAAAAAAAGAAAGGCCAAAAAAAAGAAACGCCCAAAAAAAAGAAAAAAAGGGACAATGGTACTATCCTTTTTCCACACTTGTGCTTCAAAGTAGCACCATGATCTTCATGATAGAGAGTCTCTTGTTTTGTCACTTTCACATACTAGTGGGAAATTTTCATTATAGAACTTGGCTTGTATTTTCCAACAATGGGCTTCCTCAAATGCCCTAGGTCTTCGTGAGCAAGCAAGTTGGATGCACACCCACTTAGTTTCTTTTGTTGAGCTTTCATGCATTTATAGCTCTAGTGCATCAGTTGCATGGCAATCCCTACTGCTCGCATTAACATCAATCGATGGGCATCTCCATAGCCCGTTGATTAGCCGCGTTGATGTGAGACTTTCTCCTTTTTTGCTTCTCCACATAACCCCCATCATTATATTCTATTCCACCCATAGTGCTATATCCATGGCTCACGCTCATGTATTGCGTGAAGGTTGAAAAAGTGTGAGATTACTAAAGTATGAAACAATTGCTTGGCTTGTCATCGGGGTTGTGCATGATGAGAGCATTCTTGTGTGACAAAAATGGAGCATGACTAAACTATATGATTTTGTAGGGATGAACTTTCTTTGGCCATGTTATTGTGAGAAGACATAATTGCTTAGTTAGTATGCTTGAAGTATTATTTCTTTTATGTCAATATTAAACTTTTATCTTGAATCCTTCGGATCTGAATATTCATACCACAATTAAGAGGGTTACATTAAAAAATTATGCCAAGTAGCATTCCGCATCAAAAATTCTGTTTTTATCATTTACCTACTCGAGGACGAGCAGGAATTAAGCTTGGGGATGCTTGATACGTCTCCAACGTATCTATAATTTTTGATTGCTTCATGCTATATTATATTCTGTTTTGGATGATTAATGGGCTTTGTTATACACATTTATAATATTTTTGGGACTAACCTATTGACCGGAGGCCCAGCCCAAATTGCTGTTTTTTTGCCTATTTCAGTGTTTCGCAAAAAAAGAATATCAAACGGAGTCAAAACGGAATGAAACCTTCGGGAACGTGATTTTCGGAAAAAACGTGATCCAGAGGACTTGGACCCTATGTTAAGAAAGCAACCAGGAGGGCACGAGGTAGGGGGGCGCGCCTACCCCCCTAGGCGCGCCCTCCACCCTCGTGGGGCCCATGTTGCTCCACCGACGTACTTCTTCCTCCTATATATACCTACATACCCCTAAACCAACAGAAGCATCCACGAAAACCTAATTCCACCGCCGCAACCTTCTGTACCCGTGAGATCCCATCTTGGGGCCTTTTTCGGCGTCCTGCCGGAAGGGGCATTGATCACGGAGGGCTTCTACATCAACACCATAGCCTCTCCGATGATTCGTGAGTAGTTTACCTCAGACCTCCGGGTCCATAGTTATTAGCTAGATGGCTTCTTCTCTCTCTTTGGATCTCAATACAAAGTTCTCCACGATTCTCGTGGAGATCTATTCAATGTAATATTCTTTTGTGGTGTGTTTGTTGAGATCGATGAATTGTGGGTTTATGATTAAGTTTATCTATGAACAATATTTGAATCTTCTCTGAATTCTTTTATGTATGATTGGTTATCTTTGCAAGTCTCTTCGAATTATCAGTTTGGTTTGGCTTACTAGATTGATCTTTCTTGCAATGGGAGAAGTGCTTAGCTATGGGTTCAATCTTGCGGTGTCCTTTCCCAGTGACAGTAGGGGCAGCAAGGTACGTATTCTGTTGTTGCCATCGAGGATAACAAGATGGGATTTATTTCATATTGCATGAGTTTATCCCTCTACATCATGTCATCATACTTAAAGCATTACTCTGTTCTTATGAACTTGATACTCTAGATGCATGCTGGATAGCGGTCGATGTGTGGAGTAATAGTAGTAGATGCAGGCAGGAGTCGGTCTACTTGTCTCGGACGTGATGCCTATATACATGATCATACCTAGATATTCTCATAATTATGCTCAATTCTATCAATTGCTCAACAGTAATTTATCCACCCACCGTAATACTTATGCCCTCGAGAGAAGCCACTAGTGAAACCTATGGCCCCCGGGTCTATTTTCCATCATATTAATCTTCCAACACTTAGCTATTTTTATTGCCTTTTATTTTACTTTGCGTCTTTATTATAAAAATACCAAAAATATTATCTTATCATATCTATCAGATCTCACTTTCGTAAGTGACCGTGAAGGGATTGACAACCCCTTTATTGCGTTGGTTGCGAGGTTTTTATTTGTTTGTGTAGGTGCGAGGGACTCGTGCGTGGCCTCCTACTGGATTGATACCTTGGTTCTCAAAAACTGAGGGAAATACTTACACTGCTTTACTACAACACCCTTTCCTCTTCAAGGGAAAACTAACGCAGTGCTCAAGAGGTAGCACTATGCATCACCATGATCTGGCGTGTGCGTAGGAAATTTTTGAAATTACTACGTTCCCCAACAGTGGCATCCGAGCCTGGTTTTATGCGTAGATGTTATATGCACGAGTAGAACACAAGTGAGTTGTGGGCGATACAAGTCATACTGCTTACCAGCATGTCATACTTTGGTTCGGCGGTATTGTTGGATGAAGCGGCCCGGACCGACATTACGCGTACGCTTACGCGAGACTGGTTCTACCGACGTGCTTTGCACACAGGTGCTGGCGGGTGTCAGTTTCTCCAACTTTAGTTGAACCGAGTGTGTCTACGCCCGGTCCTTGAGAAGGTTAAAACATCACTAACTTGATGAACTATCGTTGTGGTTTTGATTCGTAGGTAAGAACGGTTCTTGCTCAGCCCGTAGCAGCCACGTAAAACTTGCAACAACAAAGTAGAGGACGTCTAACTTGTCATGTTGTGATGTGATATGGTCAAGGCATGATGCTATATTTTATTGTATGAGATGATCATGTTTTGTAACCGAGTTATCGGCAACTGGCAGGAGCCATATGGTTGTCGCTTTATTGTATGCAATGCAATCGCCCTGTAATGCTTTACTTTATCACTAAGCAGTAGCGATAGTCGTAGAAGCAATAGTTGGCGAGATGCCAACGATGCTAAGATGGAGATCAAGGTGTCGTGCCGGTGACGATGGTGATCATGACGGTGCTTCGGAGATGGAGATCACAAGCACAAGATGATGATGGCCATATCATATCACTTATATTGATTGCATGTGATGTTTATCCTTTATGCATCTTATTTTGCTTTGATTGACGGTAGCATTATAAGATGATCTCTCACTAAATTTCAAGATAAAAATGTTCTCCCTGAGTATGCACCGTTGCCAAAGTTTGTCGTGCCGAGACACCACGTGATGATCGGGTGTGATAAGCTCTACGTTCATCTACCACGGGTGCAAGCCAGTTTTGCACACGCGGAATACTCGGGTTAAACTTGACGAGCCTAGCATATGCAGATATGGCCTCGGAACACTGAGACCGAAAGGTTGAGCGTGAATCATATAGTAGATATGATCAACATAGTGATGTTCACCATTGAAAACTACTCCATCTCACGTGATGATCGGACATGGTTTAGTTGATTTGGATCACGTGATCACTTAGATGATTAGAGGGATGTCTATCTAAGTGGGAGTTCTTAAGTAATATGATTAATTGAACTTTAATTTATCATGAACTTAGTCCTGGTAGTATTAGCATATCTATGTTGTAGATCAATAGCTCGCGTTTAGCTCCCCTATTTTATTTTTGATATGTTCCTAGAGAAAAATAAGTTGAAAGATGTTAGTAGCAAAGATGCGGACTAGCTCCGTGATCTGAGGATTATCCTCATTGCTGCACAGAAATATTATGTCCTTGATGCACCGCTAGGTGACAAAACTATTGCAGGAGCAGATGCAGACGTTTTGAATGTTTTGACAAAAGCTCGGTATGATAACTACTTGATAGTTTAGTGCACCATGCTTTACGGCTTAGAACCGGGACTTCAAAAATGTTTTGAACGCCACGGAGCATATAAGATGTTCCAAGAGTTGAAATTGGTATTTCATACTCATGCCCGTGTCGAGAGGTATGAGACCTCTGACATTACTTTGCCTACAAGATGGAGGAGAATAGCTCAACCAGTAAGCATGTGCTCAGATTGTCTGAGTACTACAATCACTTGAATCAAGTGGGAGTTAATCTTCCAGATAAGATATTGATTGACAGAGTTCTCTAGTCACTATCACCAAGTTGCTTGAACTTTGTGATGAACTATAATATGCAAGGGATAACGAAAATGATTCCCAAGCTCTTCGTGATGCTGAAATCGACGAAGGTAGAAATCAAGAAAAGCATCAAGTGTTGATGGTTAACAAGACCACTAGTTTCAAGAAAAGGGCAAAGGGAAGAAGGGGAACTTCAAGAAGAACGGCAAGCAAGTTGCTGCTCGAGCGAAGAAGCCCAAGTCTGGACCTAAGCCTGAGACTAAGTGCTTCTACTGCAAAGGGACTGGTCACTGGAAGCGGAACTACCCCAAGTAATTGGGGGATAAGAAGGATGGCAAAGTGAACATAGGTATATTTGATATACATGTTATTGATGTGTACTTTACTAGTGTTTATAGCAACCCCTCGGTATTTGATACTGGTTCCGTTGCTAAAAGTAGTAACTCGAAACGGGAGTTGCAAAATGAACAGAAACTAGTTAAGGGCGAGGTGACGATGTGTGTTGGAAGTAGTTCCAAGGTTGATATGATCATAATCGCACACTCCCTATACTTTCGGGATTAGTGTTGAACCTAAATAAGTGTTATTTGGTGTTTGCGTTGAGCATAAATATGATTTGATCATGTTTATTGCAATACGGTTATTCATTTAAGTTCGAGTATAATTGTTATTCTGTTTACATGAATAAAACCTTCTATGGTCATACACCCAATGAAAATGGTTTGTTGGATCTCGATCGTAGTGATACACATATTCATAATATTGAAGCCAAAAGATGCAAAGTTAATAATGATAGTGCACCTTATTTGTGGCACTGCCATTTAGGTCATATTGGTGTAAAGCGCATGAAGAAACTCCATGCTGATGGGCTTTTGGAATCACTTGATTATGAATCACTTGATGCTTGCGAACCATGCCTCATGGGCAAGATGACTAAGACTCCGTTCTCCGGAACAATGGAGCGAGCAACTGACTTATTGGAAATAATACATACTGATGTATGCGGTCCGATGAGTGTTAAGGCTCATGGCAAGTATCGTTATTTTCTGACCTTCACAGATGATTTGAGCAGATATGGGTATATCTACTTGATGAAACATAAGTCTGAAACATTTGAAAAGTTCAAAGAATTTCAGAGTGAAGTGGAGAATCATCGTAACAAGAAAATAAAAGTTTCTACGATATGATCGCAGAGGTAAAATATCTGAGTTACGAGTTTGGCCTTCAGTCAAAACAATGTGAAATAGTTTCACTACTCACGCCACCTGGAACACCACAGTTTAATGGTGTGTCCGAACGTCATAACGTACTTTATTAGATATGGTGTGATCTATGATGTCTCTTACTGATTTACCATTATCGTTTTGGGATTATGCATTAGAGACAGCCGCATTCACGTTAAAAAGGGCACCATCTAAATCTGTTGAGACGACACCGTATGAACTCTGGTTTTGCAAGAAACCAAAGTTGTCGTTTCTTAAAGTTTGGGGCTGCGATGCTTTTGTGAAAAAGTTTCATCCTGATAAGCTCAAACCCAAATCGAAGAAATGTGTCTTCATAGGATACCCAAAGGAGACAGTTGGGTACACCTTCTATCACAGATCCGAAGGTAAGACATTCATTGCTAAGAATGGATCCTACCTAGAGAAGGAGTTTCTCTCGAAAGAAGTGAGTGGGAGGAAAGTAGAACTTGACGAGGTAACTGTACCTGCTCCCTTATTGGAAAGTAGTTCATCACAGAAATCTGTTCCTGTGACTCCTACACCAATTAGTGAGGAAGCTAATGATGATGATCATGTAACTTCAGATCAAGTTACTACCGAACCTCGTAGGTCAACCAGAGTGAGATCTGCATTAGAGTGGTACGGTAATCCTATTCTGGAGGTCATGTTACTTGACCATGATGAACCTACGAACTATGAGGAAGCGATGATTCCGCAAAATGGCTTGAGGCCATGAAATCTGAGATGGGATCCATGTATGAGAACAAAGTGTGGACTTTGGTTGACTTGGCCGATGATCGACAAGCCATAGAGAATAAATGGATCTTCAAGAGGAAGACAGACGCGGATAGTAGTGTTACTATCTACAAAACTAGACTTGTCAAAAAAGGTTTTGACAAAGTTCAAGGTGTTGACTACGATGAGATTTTCTCACTCATAGCGATCCTTAAGTCTGTCCGAATCATGTTAGCAAATTGCCACATTTTATGAAATCTGGTAAATGGATGTCAAAACTACATTCCTTAATGGATTTCCTAAAGAAGAGTTGTATATGATGCAACCAGAAGGTTTTTTCGATCCTAAAGGTGCTAACAAAATGTGCGAGCTCCAGCGATCCATCTATGGACTGGTGCAATCATCTCGGAGTTGGAATATACGCTTTGATGAGTTGATCAAAGTATATAGTTTTATACAGACTTGTGGTGAAGCCTGTATTTACAAGAAAGTGAGTGGGAGCACTACAGCCTTTCTGATAAGTATATGTGAATGACATATTGTCGATCGAAAATGATGTAGAATTTTCTGTAAAGCATAAAGGAGTGTTTGAAAGGAGTTTTTCAAAGAAAGACCTCGGTGAAGCTACTTACATATTGAGCATCAAGATCTATAGAGATAGATCAAGACGCTTGATTAATTTTTTCAATGAGTACATACCTTGACAAGTTTTTGAAGTAGTTCAAAATGGAACAGTCAAAGAAAGAGTTCTTGCCTGTGTTGCAAGGTGTGAAGTTGAGTAAGACTCAAAACCCGACCACGGCATAAGATAGAGAGAGAATGAAAGTCATTCCCTATGCCTCAGCTATAGGTTCTATAAAGTATGCCATGTTGTGTACCAGGCCTATTGTATACCCTGCCCTGAGTTTGGTAAGGGAGTACAATAGTGATCTAGGAGTAGATCACTGGACATTGGTCAAAATTATCCTTAGTGGAATAAGGATATGTTTCTTGGTTATGGAGGTGAAAAAAAGTTCATCGTAAAGGGTTACGTCGATGCAAGTTTTGGCACTGACCCGGATGACTCTAAATCTCAATCAAGATACATATTGAAAGTGGGAGCAATTAGCTAGAGTTGCTCCGTGCAGAGCATTGTTGACATAGAAATTTGCAAAATACATACGGATCTGAATTTGGTAGACCCGTTGACTAAACTTCTCTCACAAGCAAAACATGATCACACCTTTGTACTCTTTGGGTGTTAATCACATGGCGATGTGAACTAGATTGCTGACTCTAGTAAACCCTTTGGGTGTTGGTCACATGACGATGTGAACTATGGGTGTTAATCACATGGTGATGTGAATTATTGATGTTAAATCGCATGGCAATGTGATCTAGATTATTGACTCTAGTGCAAGTGGGAGACTGAAGGAAATATGCCCTAGAGGCAATAATAAAGTTATTATTTATTTCCTTATTTCATGATAAATGTTTATTATTCATGCTAGAATTGTATTAACCGGAAACTTAGTACATGTGTGAATATATAGACAAACTAAGTGTCACTAGTATGCCTCTACTTGACTAGCTCGTTGAATCAAAGATGGTTAAGTTTCCTAGCCATGGACATGAGTTGTCATTTGATTAACGGGATCACATCATTAGAGAATGATGTGATTGACTTGACCCATTCCGTTAGCTTAGCATTCGATCGTTTAGTATACTGCTATTGCTTTCTTCATGACTTATACATGTTCCTATGACTATGAGATTATGCAACTCCCGATTACCGGAGGAACACTTTGTGTGCTACCAAACATCACAACGTAACTGGGTGATTATAAAGGTGCTCTACAGGTGTCTCCAATGGTACTTGTTGAGTTGGCATAGATCAAGATTAGGATTTGTCACTCTGATTGTCGGAGAGGTATCTCTGGGCCCTCTCGGTAATGCACATCACTATAAGCCTTGCAAGCATTGTGACTAATGAGTTAGTTGCGAGATGATGTATTACGGAACGAGTAAAGAGACTTGCCGGTAACGAGATTGAACTAGGTATTGAGATACCGATGATCGAATCTCGGGCAAGTAACATACCGATGACAAAGGGAACAACGTATGTTGTTATGCGGTTTGACCGATAAAGATCTTCGTAGAACATGTAGGAGACAATATGAGCATCCAGGTTCCGCTATTGGTTATTGACCGGAGACGTGTCTCGGTCATGTCTACATAGTTCTCGAACCCGTAGGGTCCGCACGCTTAAAGTTAGATGACGATCGGTATTATGAGTTTTGTGTTTTGATGTACCGAAGGTAGTTCGGAGTCCCGGATATGATCACGGACATGACGATGAGTCTCGAAATGGTCGAGACATAAAGATTGATATATTGGACGACTATTTTCGGACATTGGAATGGTTTCGGGGAGTTCCGGACACATACCGGAGTACCGGGGGGTTACCGGAACCCCCCGGGGAGTTTAATGGGCCAAGATGGGCCTTAGTGGAGAAGAGGAGGGGCGGCTAGGGCTGGCCGCGCGCTCCCTCCCCCTCTAGTCCGAATTGGACAAGGAGGGGGGCAGCGCCCCCTTTCCTTCCCCTCTCTCCTTCCCTTCCTTTCCCCCTCCTACTCCAACTAGGAAAAGAGGGAGTCCTACTCCCGGTGGGAGTAGGACTCCTCCCTGGCGCGCCCTCACCCTGGCCGGCCGTCCCCTCGCCCTGGTCCTTTATATACGGGGGCAGGGGGCACCTCTAGACACAACAATTGATCTCTTGATCTCTTAGCCGTGTGCGATGCCCCCCTCCACCATATTCCACCTCGATCATATCGTAGCGGTGCTTAGGCGAAGCCCTGCGTCGGTAGCATCATCATCACCGTCACCATGCCGTCGTGCTGACGGAACTCTCCCTCAAAGCTCGGCTGGATCGGAGTTCGAGGGACATCATCGAGCTGAACGTGTGCTGAACTCGGAGGTGCCGTACGTTCGGTACTCGGATCGGTCGGATCGTGAAGACGTAGGACTACATCAACCGCGTTGTGCTAACGCTTCCGCTTTCGGTCTACGAGGGTACGTGGACAACACTCTCCCCTCTCCTTGCTATGCATCACCATGATCTTGCGTGTGCGTTGGAAATTTTTGAAATTACTACGTTCCCCAACACCTCTGGCTGGGCGGGGTTGGCTACCCTTGGCCAGGCATTGTGGTGCGGCACATGGTGGCGGCGTGCGGGCTCCAGGCAGGTCTCCTGGGGCTGCATCTCTCGGCGGCGTGTCTTTTGGCGGTGGGGTTGGCGGGCGGAGGTGCGACCGGTGGTTGCGTGCTCTGTCGGGCCTTCGGCTTGGTCCCGGCGAGCGACGCGGGGTAGGGCAGCGGCCCGGCGTGGTGGCTGCTCTGGTCGTGGATTACGGCGGTGCATGGAGGTATGGTGTGGCCTTCCTGCTGCTTGGTATCTACACGGCAGCTCGGCGGTTCCGGCTGCAGCGACGGTTGGCTTCTTCGCCGGCGTCGGCTCGTTTGTAGGTGGACTGTTTCGGCCTTCGATCCCTCCCCTCGGCACTCGGGCACTACTTTCGTTGAAGGGCTGGCCCTCTCCCAATTGCAGTCCATCGCCTGTCTCGCGCTCGGTGCTGCAGGACCGAGCTCATCCCACGACCGACTGTTGGATCGAGCTCGTCTCGCGCCCGGCAGCAGACTGTGCTTGTCTCGCGCCCGGCAGCAGGACTGTGCTTGTCTCGCGCCCGGCTGCAGGACCATGCTCGTTTCGCGCCCGGCTGCAGGATCATGCTCGTCTTGTGCCCGGTGCAGCAGGACGGGTCGATGGTGGCCAATTTTGGCCGGCCTTTTGGGTTCCGGCGTTGGTGGCCGTCCAGGGGTGTGAAAGGCGGGGCCTTTCCGCTCGTCTCTTTGGTTAGGGGTAGCGGCGGCCCTGGTAGTGGTAGCGCGGTGCTCTTGGGCAGAGCCCGTGGCTCGGTGCTGCCCGGTGGCCATGGCCATGTGGGCGGCGTGGTACCCGGGGTGTGGCCTTCGGTGGCGGTGAGTGTTGTCCGGATGAAAACCTGCTCTGTCTTCGGACAGACCGGCGGCGGCGAAGCTCGTTCCCTTCTTGAAGGCGTCGTCGCGGCTCTCATTGCTCGTCGTGTTGCTCCAGGGGAAACTCTGATCCTCAGATCGGGCGGCGGCGGTGCTCCGGTGTCGTAATCTTCCTGAAGGCGCCGCCTTGGAGTCCACGGTTCGTCGTATGCGGCTTCATCTCTTCGTGGTGGTGTGTTCACGGGGGAGTCACTGATGTTGCTGCGCTCAACGCCTATGTATCCTGCCTTGGGTGTGTGCATGTGTTGTGGTGGCGTGCGTTTGTACCGGTTTGTTGTGGATCGTTGCTTTATATATAAAGCGGGGCGAAAGCCTTTTTCGGTATATGTTTTAGGTGATTTGTACTTCTAATGACTTCATAACAGAACCAACTTTTTTCTCGCACAAAATATATCTTTTCGATCTTTGAATTAAAATATGTGAAACATGGAAATATATTTCACCGAAAAGAACAACGACAGGAATGGAAGATAAGCAGCTGGCTGCAGCTACCCGCCTATGCCACCTCACTCGACGATGGACAACCCAGCCCCGGCAGTGGCACCCTATACCTTAGGTCTTATCGTTTCGCAGCTTTGGCTCACCAGCCTACTGGATGAACCACCTCTTTACGTGTATTGCTTGGAGAATGTCTCAAAAGGTGGATGAGATAGACTACTTATTAGTACATGTAGCTTAGACGACATCTCTAAGGCAAGGCCGGTCCTGAGATGTTGGGGGCCCAGGTGATACTAAAACTTGGGGCCCCTTATATAATATAAACATTGGAACACTATATAATAATGGATACGTGATCTATAATGAGCTCGCTTTCGCTCGTATACCTATTGCCGCAATGTGATTTGTGTCGGCGCATGAGTGTGATCCTCTTGTTGAGATCCACAAGCGTGGGATCAGGATGAATTCTCATAATTCCGGCTTTGTGCACTTGACACGGTACTTCCATTTGTCTGGGTTTATTAGCCCCCTTCGAGTTTTGAGCCTATTTTTTATCTAAAATTTGACAAATAAACCATGTGTTATATATCACGAAATACATATTTTTGGAAACATCCTTCGAATATTGATCCGATGATATATATTTTTTGAATATAAATCAAATTTTATGTGTTAGATGTAATCAACTTTAGGGTCAAAATTCGAGAGGACCTATAAATCCTAACAAAGAAACCATGGAGTAGCATTGTCGTTGTTTGGGTTCTAATGAATATACGCAAATATAGATATGTATGAATAAACAAGTAAATAAACCATGAAGCCATATTTATATGTTGAATGGCGCAAGCTATGCGTCGTGTATGCAAAAGTAAATTAGTTAGTTCAAGTGAGGAATGGTAACATGGTGTACCTAGGATCGGTTTGGATCGGCGTTGGTAATCAGACGGGCACTCAGATGATGATACAATGCGGATTGTCGTCAGGCTTTGGCGGTGGTGTTCAATTATGTGATTTGGATTCCAACCATCTGGTCCCGGAATAGGAATCGCCTCGGCATTAGGGCAACCAATCGATTCGGCCATCGCTGCCGGCGAGGGAAACAGGAAGAGCGAGATCGGGGGCTGGGAATATGGAATAGCGATAGGAATTTTGAAGGGAAAACGAATTACACAGCGATGGGGAATAGTCACGTAGGTTTTGGAAATATGCCCTAGAGGCAATAATAAATGGTTATTATTATATTTCTTTGTTCATGGTAATTGTCTATTGTTCATGCTATAATTGTATTGTCCGGAAATCGTAATACATGTGTGAATACATAGACTACAACGTGTCCCTAGTAAGCCTCTAGTTGACTAGCTCGTTGATCAACAGACAGTCATGGTTTCCTGACTATGGACATTGGATGTCATTGATAACGGGATCACATCATTAGGAGAATGATGTGATGGACAAGACCCAATCCTAAGCATAGCATAAAAGATCGTGTAGTTTCGTTTGCTAGAGCTTTTCCAATGTCAAGTATCTTTTCCTTAGACTATGAGATCGTGCAACTCCCGGATACCGTAGGAGTGTTTGGGTGTGCCAAACGTCACAACGTAACTGGGTGACTATAAAGGTGCACTACGGGTATCTCCGAAAGTGTCTGTTGGGTTGGCACGGATCGAGACTGGGATTTGTCACTCCGTGTGACGGAGAGGTATCTCTGGGCCCACTCGGTAATGCATCATCATTATGAGCTCAATGTGACTAAGGCGTTAGTCACGGGATCATGCATTGCGGTACGAGTAAAGAGACTTGCCGGTAACGAGATTGAACAAGGTATTGGGATACCGACGATCGAATCTCGGGCAAGTAACATACCGATTGACAAAAGGAATTGCATACGGGATTGATTGAATCCTCGACACCGTGGTTCATCCGGTGAGATCATCGTGGAACATGTGGGAGCCAACATGGGTATCCAGATCCCGCTGTTGGTTATTGACCGGAGAGGCGTCTCGGTCATGTCTGCATGTCTCCCGAACCCGTAGGGTCTACACACTTAAGGTTCGGTGACGCTAGGGTTGTAGAGATATATGTATGCGGAAACACGAAAGTTGTTCGGAGTCCCGGATGAGATCCCGGACGTCACGAGAGGTTCCGGAATGGTCCGGAGGTGAAGAATTATATATAGGAAGTCAAGTTTCGGCCATCGGGAAAGTTTCGGGGGTTACCGGTATTGTACCGGGACCACCGGAAGGGTCCCGGGGGTCCACCGGGTGGGGCCACCTATCCCGGAGGGCCCCGTGGGCTGAAAGTGGAAGGGAACCAGCCCTTAGTGGGCTGGGGCGCCCCCCTTGGGCCTCCCCCCTGCGCCTAGGGTTGGGAACCCTAGGGTGGGGGGGTTCCCCCTTGCCTTGGGGGGCAAGGCACCCCCTTCCCCCCTTTGGCCGCCGCCTCCCCTTGGAGATCCCATCTCCCAGGGCCGGCGCCCCCTCCCCAGGGGCCTATATAAAGGGGGGGAGGGAGGGTAGCAACCTACAGCCTTGGGCGCCTCCCACCTCCCCTGCAACACCTCTCTCTCTCTCTCTCGCAGAAGCTCGGCGAAGCCCTGCCGGAGACCCGCTACATCCACCACCACGCCGTCTTGCTGCTGGATCTCCATCAACCTCTCCTTCCCCCTTGCTGGATCAAGAAGGAGGAGACGTCGCTGCACCATACGTGTGTTGAACGCGGAGGTGCCGTCCGTTCGGCACTCGGTCATCGGTGATTTGGATCACGGCGAGTACGACTCCGTCATCCACGTTCATTGGAACGCTTCCGCTCGCGATCTACAAGGGTATGTAGATGCACTCCTTTCCCCTCGTTGCTAGTAGACTCCATAGATGCATCTTGGTGAGCGTAGGAAAATTTTAAAATTATGCTACGATTCCCAACAGTGGCATCATGAGCCAGGCCTATGCGTAGTTACTATGCACGAGTAGAACACAAAGCAGTTGTGGGCGTTGAGTTTGCCAATTCTTCTTGCCGCTACTAGTCTTTTCTTGTTTCGGCGGCATTGTAGGATGAAGCGGCCCGGACCGACCTTACACGTACGCTTACGTGAGACAGGTTCCACCGATTGACATGCACAAGTTGCATAAGGTGGCTAGCGGGTGTCTGTCTCTCCTACTTTAGTCGGAACGGATTCGATGAAAAGGGTCCTTATGAAGGGTAAATAGAAATTGGCAAATCACGTTGTGGTCATACGTAGGTAAGAAATGTTCTTGCTAGAAACCTACAAACCACGTAAAAAAAACTTGCAACAACAATTAGAGGACGTCTAACTTGTTTTTGCAGCAAGTGCTATGTGATGTGATATGGCGAGAAGATGTGATGAATGATATATGTGATGTATGAGATTGATCATATTCTTGTAATAGGAATCACGACTTGCATGTCTATGAGTATGACAACCGGCTGGAGCCATAGGAGTTGTCTTTATTATTTTGTATGACCTGCGTGTCATTGAATAACGCCATGTAATTTACTTTACTTTGTTGCTAAACGCGTTAGCCATAGAAGTAGAAGTAATCGTTGGCGTGACGACTTCATGAAGACACAACGATGGAGATCATGATGATGGAGATCATGGTGTCATGCCGGTGACGAAGATGATCATGGTGCCCCGAAGATGGAGATCAAAGGAGCATAATGATATTGGCCATATCATGTCACTATTTGATTGCATGTGATGTTTATCATGTTTTTGCATCTTATTTGCTTAGTACGATGGTAGTAAGTAAGATGATCCCTTATAATAATTTCAAGAAAGTGTTCACCCTAACTGTGCACCGTTGCGAAGGTTCGTTGTTTCGAAGCACCACGTGATGATCGGGTGTGATAGATTCTAATGTTCGAATACAACGGGTGTTGACGAGCCTAGCATGTACAGACATGGCCTCGGAACACACGCAATACACTTAGGTTGACTTGACGAGCCTAGCATGTACAGACATGGCCTCAGAACACGGAGGACCAAAAGGTTGAGCATGAGTCGTATAGAAGATACGATCAACATGGAGATGTTCACCGATCTTGACTAGTCCGTCTCACGTGATGATCGGACACGGCCTAGTTAAACTCGGATCATGTTTCACTTACATGACTAGAGGGATGTCTATCTGAGTGGGAGTTCATTAAATAATTTGATTAGATGAACTTAATTATCATGAACTTAGTCTAAAATCTTTACACTATGTATTGTAGATCAAATGGCCAACGTTGTCCTCAATTTCAACGCGTTCCTAGAGAAAACCAAGCTGAAAGATGATGGCAGCAACTATACGGACTGGGTCCGGAACTTGAGGCTCATCCTCATAGTAGCCAAGAAAGATTATGTCTTAGAAGCACCGCTAGGTGATGCACCAATACCACAGAACCAAGACGTTATGAACGCTTGGCAGCAGCGTGCTGATGATTACTCCCTCGTTCAGTGCGGCATGCTTTATAGCCTAGAACCGGGTCTTCAAAAGCGTTTTGAGAAACATGGAGCATATGAGATGTTCGAGGAGCTAAAATTAGTTTTCCAAGCTCATGCTCGGGTCGAGAGATATGATGTCTCCGACAAGTTCTTCAGCTGTAAAATGGAGGAGAACAGTTCTGTTAGTGAGCACATACTCAGAATGTCTGGGTTGCACAACCGCTTGTCTCAGCTGGGAGTTAATCTCCCGGATGACGCGGTCATTGACAGAATCCTCCAGTCGCTTCCACCAAGCTACAAGAGCTTTGTGATGAACTACAATATGCAGGGGATGGAAAAGACCATTCCTGAGGTATATTCAATGCTGAAATCAGCGGAAGGGGAGATCAGAAAAGAACATCAAGTGTTGATGGTGAATAAAACCACTAAGTTCAAGAAGGGCAAGGGTAAGAAGAACTTCAAGAAGGACGGCAAGGGAGTTGCCGCGCCCGGTAAACCAGTTACTGGGAAGAAGTCAAAGAATGGACCCAAACCCGAGACTGAGTGCTTTTATTGTAAGGGAAGTGGTCACTGGAAGCGGAACTGCCCCAAATACTTAGCGGACAAGAAGAAGGCCGGCAACACCAAAGGTATATGTGATATACATGTAATTGATGTGTACCTTACCAGTACTTGTAGTAGCTCCTGGGTATTTGATACCGGTGCGGTTGCTCATATTTGTAACTCAAAACAGGAACTACGGAATAAACGGAGACTGGCGAAGGACGAGGTGACGATGCGCGTCGGGAATGGTTCCAAGGTCGATGTGATCGCCGTCGGCACGCTACCTCTGCATCTACCCACGGGATTAGTTTTAAACCTCAATAATTGTTATTTAGTGCCAGCTTTGAGCATGAACATTGTATCTGGATCTCGTTTAATTCGAGATGGCTACTCATTTAAATCCGAGAATAATGGTTGTTCTATTTATTTGAGAGATATGTTTTATGGTCATGCCCCGCTGGTCAATGGTTTATTTTTGATGAATCTCAAACGTGATGTTACACATGTTCATAATGTGAATACCAAAAGATGTAAAGTTGATAACGATAGTCCCACATACTTGTGGCACTGCCGCCTTGGTCACATTGGTGTCAAGCGCATGAAGAAGCTCCATGCAGATGGACTTTTGGAGTCTCTTGATTACGAATCATTTGACACGTGCGAACCATGCCTCATGGGTAAGATGACCAAGACTCCGTTCTCCGGAACAATGGAGCGAGCAACCAACTTATTGGAAATCATACATACCGATGTGTGCGGTCCAATGAGTGTTGAGGCTCGCGGAGGATATCGTTATGTTCTCACTCTCACTGATGACTTAAGTAGATATGGGTATGTCTACCTAATGAAACACAAGTCTGAAACCTTTGAAAAGTTCAAGGAATTTCAGAGTGAAGTTGAGAATCAACGTGACAGGAAAACAAAATTCTTACGATCAGATCGTGGTGGAGAATATTTAAGTCACGAGTTTGGTACACACTTAAGGAAATGTGGAATAGTTTCACAACTCACGCCGCCTGGAACACCTCAGAGAAACGGTGTGTCCGAACGTCGTAATCGCACTCTATTGGATATGGTGCGATCTATGATGTCTCTTACCGATTTACCGCTCTCATTTTGGGGTTATGCTTTAGAGACTGTCGCATTCACTTTAAATAGGGCTCCGTTGAAATCCGTTGAGACGACACCGTATGAATTATGGTTTGGGAAGAAACCTAAGCTGTCGTTTCTAAAAGTTTGGGGATGCGATGCTTATGTCAAGAAACTTCAACCTGAAAAGCTCGAACCCAAATCGGAAAAATGCGTCTTCATAGGATACCCTAAGGAAACTATTGGGTATACCTTCTACCTGAGATCCGAAGCCAAGATCTTTGTTGCCAAGAACGGATCCTTTCTGGAGAAGGAGTTTCTCTCGAAAGAATTGAGTGGGAGGAAAGTGGAACTTGATGAGGCGATAGTCACCCCTTCCGAACCGGAAAGTACCGCAGCGCGGGAAAATGTTCATGTGGTGCCTACACCGACTGGGGAGGAAGTTAATGATGATGATCATGAAGCTTCGGATCAAGTTACTACTGAACTTCGTAGGTCCACAAGGACACGTTCCGCACCAGAGTGGTACGGCAACCCTGTCCTGGAAATCATGTTGTTAGACAACGGTGAACCTTCGAACTATGAAGAAGCGATGGCGGGCCCGGATTCCGACAAATGGCTAGAAGCCATGAAATCCGAGATAGAATCCATGTATGAAAACAAAGTGTGGACTTTGACTGACTTGCCCGATGAGCGGCGAGCCATAGAAAACAAATGGATCTTCAAGAAGAAGACGGACGCAGATGGTAATGTGACCATCTACAAAGCTCGACTTGTCGCTAAGGGTTATCGACAAGTTCAAGGTGTTGACTACGATGAGACTTTCTCACCCGTAGCGAAGCTGAAGTCCGTCCGAATCATGTTAGCAATTGCCGCATACTATGATTATGAGATATGGCAGAGGGACGTCAAAACGGCATTCCTTAATGGCTTCCTTAAGGAAGAGTTGTATATGATGCAGCCGGAAGGTTTTGTCGATCCTAAGAATGCTAACAAAGTATGCAAGCTCCAGCGCTCAATTTATGGGCTGGTGCAAGCATCTCGGAGTTGGAACATTCGCTTTGATGAGATGATCAAAGTGTTTGGGTTTACACAGACTTATGGAGAAGCCTGTGTTTACAAGAAAGTGAGTGGGAGCTCTGTAGCATTTCTCATATTATATGTGGATGACATACTATTGATGGGAAATGATATAGAATTCTTGGAAAGTATAAAGGCCTATTTGAATAAGTGTTTTTCAATGAAGGACCTTGGAGAAGCTGCTTATATATTAGGCATCAAGATCTATAGAGATAGATCAAGACGCCTCATTGGTCTTTCACAGAGTACATACCTTCACAGAGTACATACCTTGACAAAATATGCCCTAGAGGCAATAATAAATGGTTATTATTATATTTCTTTGTTCATGGTAATTGTCTATTGTTCATGCTATAATTGTATTGTCCGGAAATCGTAATACATGTGTGAATACATAGACTACAACGTGTCCCTAGTAAGCCTCTAGTTGACTAGCTCGTTGATCAACAGATAGTCATGGTTTCCTGACTATGGACATTGGATGTCATTGATAACGGGATCACATCATTAGGAGAATGATGTGATGGACAAGACCCAATCCTAAGCATAGCATAAAAGATCGTGTAGTTTCGTTTGCTAGAGCTTTTCCAATGTCAAGTATCTTTTCCTTAGACCATGAGATCGTGCAACTCCCGGATACCGTAGGAGTGCTTTGGGTGTGCCAAACGTCACAACGTAACTGGGTGACTATAAAGGTGCACTACGGGTATCTCCGAAAGTGTCTGTTGGGTTGGCACGGATCGAGACTGGGATTTGTCACTCCGTGTGACGGAGAGGTATCTCTGGGCCCACTCGGTAATGCATCATCATTATGAGCTCAATATGACTAAGGCGTTACTCACGGGATCATGCATTGCGGTACGAGTAAAGAGACTTGCCGGTAACGAGATTGAACAAGGTATTGGGATACCGACGATCGAATCTCGGGCAAGTAACATACCGATTGACAAAGGGAATTGCATACGGGATTGATTGAATCCTCGACACCGTGGTTCATCTGATGAGATCATCGTGGAACATGTGGGAGCCAACATGGGTATCCAGATCCCGCTGTTGGTTATTGACCGGAGAGGCGTCTCGGTCATGTCTGCATGTCTCCCGAACCCGTAGGGTCTACACACTTAAGGTTCGGTGACGCTAGGGTTGTAGAGATATATGTATGCGGAAACCCAAAATTTGTTCGGAGTCCCGGATGAGATCCTGGACGTCACGAGAGGTTCCGGAATGGTCCGGAGGTGAAGAATTATATATAGGAAGTCAAGTTTCGGCCACCGGGAAAGTTTCGGGGGTTACCGGTATTGTACCGGGACCACCGGAAGGGTCCCGGGGGTCCACCGGGTTGGGCCACCTATCCCGGAGGGCCCCGTGGGCTGAAAGTGGAAGGGAACCTGCCCTTAGTGGGCTGGGGCGCCCCCTTGGGCCTCCCCCCCTGCGCCTAGGGTTGGGAACCCTAGGGTGGGGGGGTTCCCCCTTGCCTTGGGGGGCAAGGCACCCCTTCCCCCCTTTGGCCGCCGCCCCCCCTTGGAGATCCCATCTCCCAGGGCCGGCGCCCCCTCCCCAGGGGCCTATATAAAGGGGGGGGAGGGAGGGCAGCAACCTACAGCCTTGGGCGCCTCCCTCCTCCCCTGCAACACCTCTCTCTCTCTCTCTCTCGCAGAAGCTCGGCGAAGCCCTGCCGGAGACCCGCTACATCCACCACCACGCCGTCGTGCTGCTGGATCTCCATCAACCTCTCCTTCCCCCTTGCTGGATCAAGAAGGAGGAGACGTCGCTGCACCGTACGTGTGTTGAACGCGGAGGTGCCGTCCGTTCGGCACTCGGTCATCGGTGATTTGGATCACGGCGAGTACGACTCCGTCATCCACGTTCATTGGAACGCTTCCGCTCGCGATCTACAAGGGTATGTAGATGCACTCCTTTCCCCTCGTTGCTAGTAGACTCCATAGATGCATCTTGGTGAGCGTAGGAAAATTTTAAAATTATGCTACGATTCCCAACAGTAGGAAGGATTGTGTCTGTGCGATCGAAGGAAGGTCGTGTCTGTGCGATCCATGTGTCCCGTCCCTGGTCTCCCTTGCTTGGCAATGGCCCATGGGCAACGTGCGCGCCTTGGAGGGTGCTCTTGATCTTGGGGGCCCGGGGCGGCTGCCCCCAGACCCCTCAGGGCCGGCCCTGCTCTGAGATCAACGAGATGGACTATATCCTCACCATTATTATCTTTTTTATGCCAACTCCTTGTTTCCGACCCCACCAACAACTAATTCAGGGCAAATTAAAATAGACATAATTTATGCTATAATTTATACTCAATGATAATTTTATTTTATCACACCGTAATTTGGTTAGTATGTTTTTCTCTTTTTTTGCAGTTAGCAACATAATGTGTTTGCTAAATATTAGTGTAAGTCTTTGTGATTCGATCACTAAACATACATTTGCTTTGTGCTATATTCAACTTGTATTGTACAAAAAAACTTGGGTTAGTTATTTTCATTTTAGAGACATTGACCCTTAAAAGGACCTTTAAACCAAGTAATGTTATATGTGAGAAAACATGAAGTAAAAATTGCATTGATCCACAGATGAATTTTTGACGGTGCATGAATGTATTGATATAATTGTGTGTGGTCGCATATATGTTAATACCTTACAATATCTTGCTAGAAATATTTAAAACATATGGTCCACCAGTTTCTAGGCTACCCTATAGCCCAATAGATAAGTCTAGAGTGCATGCGGTGTTTAGACTAGCTATCTAAGCACACTGTTTTACTGTTTTTTCTTGGTAAAATGTGTCTTAAAATCTCGTTTATATTGGTTTGATAATCATGTGTGTTACATATTTGGTGTTGAAATATTGATGAGTGGATTTTACACTCATATTTACCCCCATTTAAATTGACATTCTCAAATATTTTCTGTCAATATTACTTCAACTTGTTTACTAGTGACGAATAACCGCAGAGGTGTGCAAGTCTCCTTATCTTTATGTTTCCAGATAGAGACATACAGGAGGAAATAATGGCATATGTGGAAAGTACAAGAGAAGAGGTTCATTTCTGTGTAAGAGCATCTCTAGCAGATCCTGTATAACTCTGGTGAAGTGCGTTTTTTCGCTCGTTTTACGGGATGGCCCAAAAAGACGACCCGAGCAGGTCCGCTAAAAAGGGCCCGACCCGTATTTTTTTTATGGGAGGCCCGCAAACCGCCCGCTATTCCGGTATATATGCCAGATCCGGGACGACTTAGGGTTCACACCCCGCAGATCCCCCATCCACCTCCACCACTATTCCTCTCCACCTGCGAGAAATCCCGCTAATTCCAGCTGCGATTTACGCCGCGTTTAACTACCGAAAGTAGCCGGAGATGGCGTCAGCGGGTGCCGGTCGTGGTGGCTGAGGGGGGGTCGGAGGCCGCGGGGGTTCGACGATCGTGGCGGGCTCGGCGGCGACCTGCCTCGCAAGCGGCGCAACGATGCGGAGGCCGAGAGCTCCTCCTGTTGGGGAACGTTGCATTGAATTTTTTTCTACACACACGCAAGATCTATCCATGGAGATGCATAGCAACGAGAGGAGAGTGTGTATCTACGTACCCTCGTAGGCCGTAAGCGAAAGCGTTTAGTAACGCGGTTGATGTAGTCGAACTTCTTCGCGATCCAACCGATCGAGTACCGAACGTACATCACCTCCGCGTTCAGCACACGTTCAACTCGGTGACTGGTCTCCAACGTATCTATAATTTTTGATTGTTTCATGCTATTATATTATCTACTTTGGATGTTTTATATGCATTAATATGCTATTTTATATTATTTTTGGGACTAAGCTAATAACCTAGAGCCTAGTGTCAGTTTTTCATTTTCCTTGTTTTTGAGCTTCGCAGAGAAGGAATACCAAACGGAGTCCAAACAGAATAAAATCTTCGCGATGATTTTTCTTGGACCAGAAGACACCCAGGAGACTTGGAAATCAAGTCAGAAGAGCTATGAGGCGGCCACAAGGGGGGAGGGCGCGCCCAGGGGGTAGGGCGCACCCCCTGCCTTGTGGGCCCCTCGTGACTCCCCTGACCTAATTCTTCCTCCTATATATTCACATATATCCCCAAACCATCAGAGGCATCCACGGAAACATTTTTCCACCGCCGCAACCTTCTGTTCCCGTGAGATCCCACCTAGGGGCCTTTTCCGGCATCCTGCCGGAGGGGGATTCGATCACGGAGGGCTTCTACATCAACTCTATTGCCCTTTCGATGAAGCGTGAGTAGTTTACCTCAGACCTACGGGTCCATAGCTAGTAGCTAGATGGCTTCTCTTCTCTCTTTGATTCTCAATACCATGTTCTCCTCGATGTTCTTGGAGATCTATCCGATGTAATCTTCTTTTGCGGTGTGTTTGTCGAGATCCGATGAATTGTGCATTTATGATCAGCTTATCTATGAATATTATCTGAATCTTCCCTGAATTCTTATATGCATGATTTGATGTCTTTGTAATTCTCTTCGAACTATCGGTTTAGTTTGGCCAACTAGATTGGTTTTTCTTGCAATGGGATAAGTGCTTAGCTTTGGGTTCAATCTTGTTGTGTCCTTTCCCAGCGACAGTAGGGGCAGCAAGGCACGTATTGTATTGTTGTCATCGAGGATAAAAAGATGGGGTTTACATCATATTGCTTGAGTTTATTCCTCTACATCATGTCATCTTATTTAATGCGTTACTCTGTTCTTCATGAACTTAATACTCTAGATGCAGGCAGGAGTCGGTCGATGTGTGGAGTAATAGTAGTAGATGTAGAATCTTTTCGGTCTACTTGGCACGGACGTGATGCCTATATTTCATAATCATTGCCTTAGATATTGTCATAACTTTGCGCTTTTCTATCAATTGCTCGACAATAATTTGTTCACCCATCGTATTATTTGCTATCTTGAGAGAAGCCTCTACTGAAACTTATGGTCCATCATATAAGTTTCCGTCTACTATTTTACAATCTTTTATTTTCAGATCTATAAACCAAAAAACCCAAAAATATTTACTTATCTTTTTTAGTTTCATCTATCTCTATTAGATCTCACTTTTGCAAGTGACCGTGAAGGGATTGACAACCCCTTTATCGCGTTGGGTGCAAGTTGTTTGATTGTTTGTGCAGGTATTGGTGATTTGTGCGTTGTCTCCTACTGGATTGATACGTTGGTTCTCAAACTGAGGGAAATACTTATCTCTACTTTGCTGCATCACCCTTTCCTCTTCAAGGGAAAAACCAACGCAAGCTCAAGAAGTAGCAGGAAGAATTTCTGGCGCTGTTGCCGGGGAGATCTACGCCAAGTCAAGACATACCAATTACCCATAATTAAACTGTCATCTTTTGCATTACATTATTCGCCATCCGCCTCTCGTTTTCCTCTCCCCCACTTCTAAAATGATTTTCTAAAAATTTGCCTTTTTTATTCACCTTCTTTCGTTCGTCTTTTCATTTGCCCTTATGTCTTACTTGGTTTGTTTGCTTGTTCACTTGGTATAATTGTGTGTTTATTAAAAATCAGAAGCAAAGACTTTATGGATCCTCATCCACTTGCTAATCTTTTTAAAAGATCCAACCATGATGAACCAATTGCTAGTGAGTTGAGTACACTAGATTATCTTTATGAGGTTTTGCTTGAAATTCGTGAATCTGAAAATTGTGATGAAGTGTTCAAAGAAGAAAATTATATAGTGATTCACGATAGCCCCTTGAATGAAAAGCATGATTGCAATGATGTTATTATAAATTCTATTAATGTCAAATGTGCTAATAATATGCAAAACCCCAAGCTTGGGGATGCTAGTTTTACTATGTCCGCTACTTATTGCAATGATCATGATTGGGGTGATAATGCTTCTTATGATCTTGAAATTTTATTTAAGCCTCATGATGAATGTTTGCAATAATATTGAAAGTGGGTTTGGAAGAGTGTCAACTTTAGATCCCACATATTTAGAGAATGTTCAATCTTATGAAATTTTTGATAAAAGTGGGTTTGGAGAGGTCATGACTTTAGCTAATGTTGATCCCACTATTTTGGAAGAGTGTCAACTTCGCATGCACGTGGATCGTGTTGAGAATATGTTATGTGATAGCTATTTTGTTGAAATTGCTTATGATCCTACATGTTATTATTATGAGAGAGGAAAATATGGTTGTAGAAATTTTCATGTTACTAAATTACCTCTCTTCAAGTTGAGATTGCTATCGTCTCTTTCTTCTTCCTTGCATATGCTAGTTTTTGTTTGCCTTGATAATTTGTTTGCTTATAAAATACCTATGCATAGGAAGTATCTTAGACTTAGATATGTTTGGCACGTGTTCTATGATGCTCTCTTTGTGCTTAAATTCTTCTCTTTTATGTGAGCACCATTGAAATTATCAATGCCTAGCTAAAAGGCTTTAAAGAAAAGCGCTTCTTGGGAGACAACCCAATATTTTTCTTTCCTAATTCATCTAGCCTCAGGTTAGATGTGGTTTTGTGTTTTAATTAGTGTTTGTGCCAAGTAAGACCTTTGGGAGGCTTACGATGATAATTGTTTTGATCTTGCTAAAAAACAGAAACTTTTGCGCTCAGGAAAATAATTTTCATAATTCACAGAAGCGTGCTTTTGATCTGATTCTTTTTGCGCAAGATTGGTACACAATTTCCCAGCTTGTCTTAATTTTTTAGAATTTTGGAGTTACAGAAGTATTCGAGAGTTACTGATTACTACAGACTGTTCCGTTTTTGATAGATTTTGTTTTCTATGTGTTATTTGCTTATTTTGATGAGTCTATGGGTAGTATCGTGGGGTATGAACCATGGAAAAGTTGGAATACAGTAGATATTACACCAATATAAATAAAGAATGAGTTCACAACAGTACCAAAAGTGGTGATTTATTTTCTTATACTAACGGAGCTTATGAGATTTTCTATTGAGTTTTGTGTTCTGAAGTTTTCAAGTTTTGGGTAAGGATTTCATGGACTATGGAATAAGGAGTGGCAAGAGCCTAAGCTTGGGGATGCCCAAGGCACACCAAGGTAATATTCAAGGACAACCAAGAGCCTAAGCTTGGGGATGCCCCGGAAGGCATCCCCTCTTCCGTCTTCGTCTATCGGTAACTTTACTTGAGGCTATATTTTTATTCACCACATGATATGGGTTTTGCTTGGAGCGACTTGTATGATTTGAGTCTTTGCTTTTTAGTTTGCCACAATCATCCTTGTTGTACACACCTTTTGAGAGGGACATGCATGAATCGTGATTTATTAGAATACTCTATGTGCTTCACTTATATCTTTTCAGATAGGCAATTTTGCTCTAGTGCTTCACTTATATATTTTTAGACCATGACGGTGGTTTTATTTTATAGAAAATGTTGAACTCGCATGCTTCACTTATACTAGTAAGATGTCCGTGTGTTGCATGTAACATTGAAATGCATTGATCCGGATAATCTGATGTTTAACAAATATTGATAGGTTTCTTCGGATATTCATTCTTCTCTAGAGCTCACAAGCATCCGGTTGAATAGTAGATGTAGGGAAAATAGATTAAAAATAATATCTTTTGCAAACAAAAGCGTTCAAGTGTTCAACATGCATCCAAAACTTCATGAAGAAATAGCACTTATTGTGCTTTGCAACAAATGATATTTAAATAATATTTTGTGAGTATCGATTTTGTTTATTTTTTCTAGACCGCCATGAATGTAACTCAGGATGACTTGGAAGGGGGCGGAGGAGATGGCGAGGACGAGGGGTTCGTGGTACTGGTTGGCAATGCGGCCTAAGAGAAGGCATGAGAGGCGTTGGGGGCAGACGACGCCAAGAGCAGTGACCTCTCTAGATCCTTCTTATTTTTTCCTGAGATGGCTAGATGAGCTGAGAGGCAGGAGGTTATCTACAAACAAGGAGTGGAGTGTGGGGGTCTTTTTGCAAAACTGGCATACTTTGTCTCAGATGCGTTGGATGTAAATCGAACGGTTGTAAATGAAGGATGGGAGGCACACCATCATCACCAACTCAGCTTTTTATAGAAGTAGAGATTATTTTGAGAGTCTTTCTAAACAGCATGGTAATTTGCTTAGGCTATGAATTTAGTCCTAATATGATGGGCATCCAAGAGGGATATAATAAAAGCTTTCATATAAAGTGCATTGAATACTATCAGAAGTTTGATTCCTTATGATTGTTTTGAGATATAAAGATGGTGATATTAGAGTCATGCTAGTGAGTAGTTGTGAATTGGAGAAATACTTGTGTTGAGGTTTGTGATTCCCGTAGCATGCATGTATGGTGAACCGTTATGTAACAAAGTTGGAGCATGATTTATTTATTGATTGTCTTCCTTATGAGTGGCGGTCGGGGACGAGCGATGGTCTTTTCCTACCAATCTATCCCCCTAGGAGCATGTACGTAGTACTTTGTTTCGATAAGTAATAGATTTTTGCAATAAGTATGTGAGTTCTTTATGACTAATGTTGACTCCATGGATTATACGCACTCTCACCCTTTCACCATTGCTAGCCTCTCTAGTACTTCGCAACTTTCGTCGATACCATACACCCGCCATATACCTTCCTCAAAATAGCCACCATACCTACCTATTATGGCATTTCCATAGCCATTCTGAGATATATTGCCATGCAACTTTTCACCGTTCCGTTTATTATGACACGCTTCATCGTTGCCATATTGCTTTGAATGATCATGTAGTTGACATCGTATTTGTGGCAAAGCCACCTTTCACAATTATTTCATACATGTCACTCTTGAGTCATTGCACATCCAGGTACACCGCCGGAGGCATTCATATAGAGTCATATTTTGTTCTAATTTTTTAGTTGTAAGTAAATAAAAGTGTGATGATCATCATTACTAGAGCATTGTACCATGTGAGGAAAACAGAGAGGCCAATGAAGCCTAAATAAAAAAAGGTGGCCAAAGAAGCCAAAAAAAAAGAGAAGGGGCAATGTTACTATCCTTTTTTCCACACTTGTGCTTCAAAGTAGCACCATGATCTTCATGATAGAGAGTCTCCTATGTTGTCACTTTCATATGCTAGTGGGAATTTTTCATTATAGAACTTGCCTTGTATATTCCAACGACGGGCTTCTTCAAATCGCCATAGGTCTTCATGAGCAAGCAAGTTGGATGCACACACCCACTTAGTTTTTCTTTTTTGAGCTTTCATAAACTTATAGCTCTAGTGCATCTGTTGCATGGCAATCCCTACTCACTCACATTGATATATATTGATGGGCATCTCCACAGTCCGTTGATACGCCTAGTTGATGTGAGACTATCTCCCTCTTTTTGTCTTCTCCACAACCACCATATTCTATTCCACCTATAGTGATATGTCCATGGCTCACGCTCATGTATTGCGTGAAAGTTGAAAAAGTTTGAGAACATCAAAAGTATGAAATAATTGCTTGGCTTGTCATCAGGGTTGTGCATGATTTGAATATTTTGTGTGATGAAGATGGAGCATAGCCATACTATATGATTTTGTAGGGAAAGCTTTCTTTAGCCATGTTATTTTGAGAAGACATAATTGCCTTGTTAGTATGCTTGAAGTATTATTGTTTTTATGTCAATATTAAACTTTTGTTCTGAATCTTATGGATCTGAACATTCATGCCACAATAAAGAAAAATTACATGGATAAATATGTTAGGTGGCATTCCACATCAAAAATTCTGTTTTTATCATTTACCTACTCAAGGACGAGCAGGAATTAAACTTGGGGGTGCTTGATACGTCTCCAACGTATCTATAATTTTGGATTGTTCCAAGCTATTATATTATCTATTTTGGATGTTTTATATGCATTAATATGCTATTTTATATTATTTTTGGGACTAACGTATTAACCTAGAGCCCAGTGCCAGTTTCTGTTTTTCCTTGTTTTTGAGCTTCACAGAGAAGGAATACCAAACGGAGTCCAAACGGAATAAAACCTTCGCGATGATTTTTCTTGGACTAGAAGACACCCAGGAGACTTGGAGATCAAGTCGGAAGAGCCATGAGGTGGCCACAAGGGGGGAGGGCACGCCCAGGGGGGAGGGCAAGTCCCCTTGCCTTGTGGGCCCCTCGTGACTCCCCTCACCTAATTCTTCCTCCTATATATTCACATATATCCCCAAACCACCAGAGGCATCCACGAAAACACTTTTCCACCACCGCAACCTTCTGTTCCCTTGAGATCCCATCTAGGGGCCCTTTCCGGCATCCTGCCGGAGGGGAATTCGATCACGGAGGGCTTCTACATCAACTCTATTGCCCTTCCGATGAAGCGTGAGTAGTTTACCTCAGACCTACGGGTCCATAGCTAGTAGCTAGATGGCTTCTTCTCTCTCTTTGATTCTCAATACCATGTTCTCCTCGATGTTCTTGGAGATCTATCCGATGTAATCTTCTTTTGTGGTGTGTTTGTCGAGATCCGATTAATTGTGGATTTATGATCAGCTTATCTATGAATATTATTTGAATCTTCTCTGAATTCTTATATGCATGATTTGATATCTTTGTAATTCTCTTCGAATTATCGGTTTAGTTTGGCCAACTAGATTGGTTTTTCTTGCAATGGGAGAAGTGCTTAGATTTGGGTTCAATCTTGCGGTGTCCTTTCCCAGTGACAGTAGGGGCAGCAAGGCACGTGTTGTATTGTTGCCATCGAGGATAAAAAGATGGGGTTTACATCATATTGCTCGAGTTTATTCCTCTACATCATGTCATCTTACTTAATGCGTTACTCTGTTCTTCATGAACTTAATACTCTAGATGCAGGCAGGAGTCGGTCGATGTGTGGAGTAATAGTAGAAGATGCAGAATCGTTTTGGTCTACTTGACACGGACGTGATGCCTATATTTCATAATCATTGCTTTAGATATCATCATGACTTTGCACTTTTCTATCAATTGCTCGACAGTAATTTGTTCACCCAACGTATTATTTGCTATCTTAAGAGAAGCCTCTAGTGAAACCTATGGCCCCCGGGTCTATTTTCCATCATATAAACCAAAAAACCCAAAAATATTTACTTTATCTTTTTTTAGTTTCTTCTATCTCTATTAGATCTCACGTTTGCAAGTGACCGTGAAGGGATTGAAAACCCCTTTATCACGTTGGGTGCAAGTTGTTTGATTGCTTGTGTAGGTATTGGTGATTTGTGCGTTGTCTCCTACTGGATTGATACCTTGGTTCTCTAACTGAGGGAAATACTTATCTCTACTTTGCTGCATCACCCTTTCCTCTTCAAGGGGAAAAGCAACGCAAGCTGAAGAAGTAGCAGTGACTTCCTCGCCTTCTTGATCCAGCAAGATGGCGAAGTAGTGGATGAGTTCCGGCAGCACGACAACATGGTGACGGTGATGGTGAAGATATCTCCGCAGGGCTTCGCCTAAGCACTACGAAAATATGACTGAGGGACAAACTGTGGAGGGGACGCCGCACACGGCTAAGAGATTGTCGTGGTTATGTGTGGCACCCCCTCCCACATATATATAGGTGGGGGAGAGGGAAGGTTGCCAGGAGGCGCCCCAAGTAGGCCGAATACTACTTTTGGTCCTCCCCAAGCCGCGCCCCTTTCCTTATTAGGTGAGCGGGGAAAGGCAGGGGAGGGTGGCGCCCCTCCCTTTCCTTTCTCCCATGAGAAGGGGAAGGCATGAGGGGCTAGCTCTCCCCCCTTTCCTTCCCTGGGCTGGTGGCCAGGGAGAGGTGCACGCCAGCCCCCTTGTGGGCTGGTTTGTCCCCCCTTGGCCCATTAGGCCCATACACCTACTGGGGGTGTCCGAAACCCCCTTCCGGCGACCCGATGACTACCCGGTGCACTTTGAAACTCTTCCGGTGTCGAATATCATCGTCCTATATATCAATCTTTACCTCCAGACCATTCCGGACTCCAAACACCATTCTGCCACCGAATCATATAACTCATATAACAATATATCATCAACGAACGTTAAGCGTGCGGACCCTACGGGTTCGAGAACTATGTAGACATGACCGAGACACCTCTCTGGTCAATAACCAATAGCGGAACCTGGATGCCCATATTGGCTCCTACACATTCTACGAAGATCTTTATCGGTCGAACCGTATGACAACATACGTAATTCCCTTTGTCCATCGGTATGTTACTAGCCCGAGATTCGATCGTCGGTATCTTCATACCTAGTTCAATCTCGTTACCGGCAAGTCTCTTTACTCGTTCCGTAATACATCATCTTGCAACTAACTCCTTAGTCACTTTGCTTGCAAGGCTTCTTATGATGTGTATTACGAAGAGGGCCCAGAGATACTTCTCCGATACTCGGAGTGACAAATCCTAATCTCGATCTATGTCAACTCAACACACAACTTCGGAGATACCTTTAGAGCATATTTATGATCACCCAGTTACGTTGTGACGTTTGATAGCACACAAGGTATTCCTCCGGTATTCGGGATTTGCATAATCTCATAGTCGAAGGAATATGTATTTGTCATCAAGAAAGCAATAGAAATAAATTGAATGATCAATATGCTAAGCTAACGGATGGGTCTTGTCCATCACATCATTCTCCTAATGATGTGACCCTGTTATCAAATGACAACACATGTCTATGGTTAGGAAACCTTAACCATCTTTGATCAACGAGCTAGTCTAGTAGAGACTTATTAGGGACATGGTATTTGTTTATGTATTCACACATGTATTTAAGTTTCCGATCAATACAATTCTAGCATGAATAATAAATCTTTATCATGAATATAAAATAATAACTTTATTATTGCCTCTAGGGCATATTTCCTTCACCTCCCTCGGCCCGCCGGTGGACGAACGATGGAGGGAGCAGGCGGATCCGCGGCGCCCGCTCACCTTTGTTTTAGAAACAAATCGGTGAATATTGCAACAAGAGCTTTGTTTGATAAACACGTTGGTGACTATTGAAACAAGAGCTTTGTTTCGGAAACATATCGGTGACTATTGAAAAGAGCTTTATTTCAAATTGTTTCATAAGCCAAAAAAGTATTCTCAAATTGTTTCATAAAAAAATTTAAACTATTCTCCTCGATATTTTAACATCTGTAAAAATAAAAAAAATCAATTTGGATAGATAAATTTAAACCCTATCTATATTCACTAGGAGCTATCTAATACAATTGTAAATATGTGGTTTTCCAAAAATTATGAAAATTTATATGTGGCTTGTTAATATTGCTAGTAATTTATGCAAAAGTTTCAACACAAACCAGATTCATTTGATAGATAGAATAAATAGAAAACAACAACTAAAACCAAAAACAGAAAAAGAAAAATGGCCACATGCACCGAACTAATTGGTTCGCAGCAAGCCAATTAGTCCCAGTCGGCTTGCTGCGGGCCGACTGGAAGGGCCGACTAGGCCCGGTCAGCCTGCAGCAGGCCGATGGTGTATTATTTTAAAAAATAAAATATCGGCGTAATATTTATGCAAATTAATTTAAAAATGTATTATTTAAAAAAATTAGCTCAATCTCAAGCAACCAGGACTGACTGTAGGATGGAAGGAACAGTAACTAAGTTGAAGATACCAGATCGAGCTTCCATTCCCATTAAACAAAACATGGCAAGGGAAGCTGACTGCCTCCCTCTCAGGCATCACAAGGGTAAGTTTTTCAATGCCAGGCTTAACCACTACGGACATGGTATTTGTTTATGTATTCACATATATATTTAAGTTTCCGATCAATACAATTCTAGCATGAATAATAAATCTTTATCATGAATATAAAATAATAACTTTATTATTGCCTCTGGGGCATATTTCCTTCACCTCCCTCGGCCCACCGGTGGACGAACGATGGAGGGAGCAGGCGGATCCGCGGCGCCCGCTCACGTAGCGCCGACGCTCGGGCGTGGGCGAACTTCAACCACCTCAACCACATCTTCTCCCCCGCACTCAAGTGTCGTCGGGAGGTGGAGAAGGCGTGGTGGGCTGGCAAGGAGGCTGCCGCAGCTGGAGATGAAGCTGCACTCGCGCGCATCCTAGCACTCTTCGAGGAGTACTAGCTCGCGCAGATCTTCTCGAGCATGCTCATGCACCACACCCTCCACGGCAACCCGCCCGCCGTCGCCGACGGAGATGGCAACTCCGGCGGCGAGTAGATGTGGTATGCTACTATGCTTTCCATTTGGTATGATGTTTAATTTCGGTTTGTATTGAACTCTCGTATGGTATGTAGTAGATGAACTCCCCCATGCTATGTCTGAACTCCGGTGATCTATGTTTTAAGCGCGAACTGCAATTTGAATATCCCTATCGGTAGAAGGATCTGTTCTCGCTGCGCATCCGGCGTCCTGCAAAATTCATTTCCGGGATACCGTAAATGAGTTTTGTGGGCTGCGTGTTGCGGGATCTGCTAGAGATTCTCTAAAGTGGGTGGCCACAGGCTTCTCTAGAAGAGAAGACAACCCTTAGTACGACTGTACTAGGTCATACTTGTGGTCATACCATACGGCATTGACTCCGTGATGTCAGCACAAGCCATCTTTTTATTGGGGCCAAGGTTCAATTTGTGACGAAGCGCCAATGAAACCCTATCCCAAACGTCAGCTCTATATAAAGAAGGTGGAGGACAACACCTGAAGTCTCTTCTCCAAGTACATCATCATTGCTGCTAGCCGTAATTCCTCATTTCAAGCAGTAGCCGCCATCTCCATCTCTTGTTAGATTATACTTGAAATCGAGATTCCATCGCAATCAACGTTTACTGTAAGATAGTTAACCATTCATCTTCAATAAACTCATCTTCAATGCCTATTGTCACTTACTTTATTGTTGTCATGTGTGAGTAATCCTCTCAGGTTAAGGGTTGAGGCATAGCCTTGCAACCCGTGTATGCCATATATGGGATCCATGGTACGACTTCCTTTATATTTATTTTTATACAACAATTTTTCTCTTGCATCCTTCTTGATCCTAGGGCTCACTAATATCCAATGAACCAATGATCGAAACAAAGAGTCGACGTGCAACGAAGGGTGGAAAACTATACCGAGCACCAGTGATAGTAAGACGGTATGGTAGTCAAAACCTTCCTTGGGGACAACCATGTAATCATTAAACATTAATGCACTAGTTTGTTAATCCTTAATAGCCGATCCAACCTCGCGAGCCGGATTAAGACCAATTTTGGACGACTCAATACTCGATTTAGCGGCAATCGGTCGTGGTATCGCTAGGACACATCGCTCACATATCTAGTTACAAGTGCATTATTTTTGAATAAGGGGAGTGCTACGCGTCGGCCGGTGGATCTTTTTAGAAGATCCGCCGCCTCACGAGCCGTCCGATCTAGGTTGCTCACCGTACGATCGCTCTTTACAACAAGAGTATTGACTATTGCAACAAGACCTTTGTTTTAGAAACAAATCGGTGAATATTGCAACAAGAGCTTTGTTTGATAAACACGTTGGTGACTATTGAAACAAGAGCTTTGTTTCGGAAACATATCGGTGACTATTGCAACAAGAGCTTTATTTCAGAAACATTGTTGACGTTGCAAATCTCTCCGTGCATGATCCCTCTTTGCAACAAGAGCTTTGTTTTAGAAACATTGTTGACTATTACAACAAGACCTATGTTTCAGAAACATTGATGGCGTTGTAAAAGCATCTACGAGCGGTGCTTAACCCCCAAATGCCTCACCACGGATGGCGATAGCCTGCCGCCGGCCCGTAAACACACCACACACGGCTGGGAGGGATCCATCAGCGAGGGCTCCCGCGACATCGACAGCGCCAACGAAGAGGCCGTGCGCTGCGCCGCAACCCCAGGAGAGCTTGCGCCTGAAGCTTCTGCGCCGCCCGGTGATCCCGCTGCGCACCGGCGAGCCCTTTCTCCAGTGCCTCCTTCCTCCCTTTCTCTGCTCCAACTCACCGTGCCTCTCCTCACCCATGACCAACCTCTCTCTCTCTCTCTCTCTCTCTCTCTCTCCTCCTCCTCCTCCTTCTCTTCACAGGAACCGTGCAGCCGTCGTCGAGTCCTTCGCCTCCGGTTGCTTTCCCGACGAGCTCGGGCTAGATCCGGCGCCCAGGGCAGGAGAGATCTGAGCGGCGGGGCGACCGGCTAGCCGATGTAGCGCCTAGCTTCCAACACCCCTTCCACTCTGCACCATGAGAGAAGAGATGCGAGAGAATAGAGTGGGGAAGAACAGTTGGGCGTTGGTTCAGAAATCGGGAGAAGGTGGAGACGTGCGTCATGCCCACATGGACACGTGTCGCACAGTGAAGGAGGCAGACGCGAAGTTTCTTTTCAGCCGGTTGACACTGAGCGTTTTCCGTTGAATAATCATACCTATGTCAATTTTTCTATTATGTGTACACAGGTACAAGTGAAACCTCTGCTCTGGTCTATTTTTCTTATTGTTTACAACTACTTCTATTTCTGTTTGTGCTTGTCCACTGTTAATATTGTAGTGCATTGGGCTCCATCTTTCAAGCCTCTCAATAGAGTTTCCCATGGTCAGGGAAACACATGACCAAAACATGGCACGCAGCCGTCTCCTCCCCCAACAAAAGTTTAGGGTTCCTCTACCTCCCGTCGGCGCCGCCCCCAGTCCGCCTCGTCTTTGGTGGCCTTAGGGCCATGGCGGCGTGGTGGATCCCGGCCCTTGTCGATAGGAGGGCTCTGTTTTTAGATGTTCCTTCGAGTTTTGTTAGGGTTTGTGTTCTGCTCAAGAAGATGAGACGGCGACGGCTCTCTGAAGATGGAATAAGGTTCCCCCTAGCCCTCGTCCCGGTGGTGTGTCTAGCATCGTCGATGGGCGTGTGGAGGTGTGTCTCTGGCGGATCTGTCCTTGGTGAATTTGCTCGGATTTGGTCGTAGTATGTCTATGTTCGTGTGTCTTCAGGTTGGATCCTTCCGGTCTATGCTACTCTTCATCGGCGGCGCTTGCTGTTCTGCTGCACTGGTCCTATGGGGTATTAGCACGACGACTTCCCGACTCTGTCTACTACAACAAGTTTTGCCCGGCTCACTTCAGTTCTTATAGTTGTGCTAGGTGGTCTACGGATCTGGATGTAATTTTTATTATTTTTTATGTTCGTTGTACTGTCATGATTGAAGATGAATAGATCGGAAGTTTTCTCACAAAAAATAAAATAAAAGTATATTGCAGTGCATTACCACGTGGAACATGTGGTAAGCAATTCAAACTATTAAAAAAAACTATTGCAGTGCATTGGTCTGTGGAACAATGATGTTACACGACAACAAGGGTCCGCTAAAGGATTTACTAGAACCACCCTATGTGTGCCTCACCACTTCCTTTGGGAAAGAAATGCCCCTGCTATAATCCAAACCGGATTGAGGTAATCCAGATAATTAATAAATGTAAGTATAGCAACAATTAAATATTTTAGATTGTTTTCTTATGTAGGAAATGGTACCAAGTTTCGCAAGTTCACTCCTAGCATCTCTTAGAACACATTGTGGCATATAAAAATAAGTATAGGCGTGAGGTTTGATCAAGACAATCCCAAATATAGTTATAAAATAATTGCATAATATATCATAGGTTTTATCTTTCTTTCCTTAACTTTTTTCTGCAAAGTGATGGGGAAGGGTGATTTCTCGATGGTGCCAGCGATAGCGCCCCTATGGTGCTCATAGTAAACAGTTCGAAAACATAGAATCCATCCACTATGGTACTCCTAAAACAATCCCGGTTCTGTCCCATATGGAGCGTGACAATATTATTTTTTTGACGTGGTGAGTCTAACATAGTCTATCAACCTGTAGCAACCCACGAGTATTTAACAACTACAGTAGCCCTTAAATATTATAGGAACACGCTCGTATAACAGTCCGACGCACCTTATTTCTCTTAGGTTTTTAGAAGCTTGCAAGCAAGTTGGTTAATGGAGCCCTCTTTCATGCATTTCATGGCCGCAGAAGGTTATGTCTTGGGGAGATATTTCTGTTAAAACGACGGGCTAAATGCCCTGTTCCTTTTCATCATCCAAATGAAACACCGAACAAGCCTTGTAAACGCAGGATTCAGGGGTTTCCTACAACCCTGTACACGGGCCTGGAAGCGACGTTCCTCAACATAAAGCAAGCAGTACCGAGATGCCAAGCTAACACTGGGCAACTGAAAAAACAGACACCGGTTAAGCTCCTACCAATCTACTACTCTTGACGAATTGCCAACACCAGAGAGTTTCGCCAAAAACAAAAAGACAACATTCAGTCCTCCCAAAACTTCTGGGCGTACCCGTGCGCACATTGACAACAACGATGCGCCTATGGGTCAAGGGCATGGCACCGGATGCAAGGCTCCACAACATCTAGCTTAACTCTAGAGCAAACTTTTCCCACGATGTACTTTCCGATTATCAGGACCGCTGTATGGGCCTCCTTGGTTCTATCCAAGAAGGAGCACTTAGAGAACTCGCGGTGCGAACACCGGAGACCACCACCGGTGGTGTCCAGTGTAAGGCACTCCAGTGATGCTGAGTTTTCGAGAATATGGCACGTCAGCTCAACCAAGCTCTTTGAAGAGTAGAACCGAGATATCTTCACTTTCTTGAGCTTGTCATGGCGGTATCCTAGCATCTTCCTTAGATGTGAGGGATCTTCAGAAAGCAACTCATCGGTGCGTTCTAGCTGTGTCCGTACCTGAAGATACAAACAATAGTTTAAATACTTGAATAAATGATTCGACCATAGAGACTTGTTATATCTGCATGATGAGTGCATTCAGAAATATTGGCAGGGTGAACGGTGACCTACATTCAGTATGAATGTATCCAAGGAGGGAGCGGCACCAAGAAAAGAAACTAGAGAAAAATAGTCGTAGTCACCATGAACATGAATACTAATAGTCAGGTACTTCAGGTGCAGGAACTTGCTAGGCGCCAATGCCATTCTTGTATTTACCACCTGCATAAATATGCCACATGTTAATTAATATTCCAAGGTATCACTATTGTTAATATGCATAAGAGTGCTACTGAATAATCACAGAACGTTCCCTACTTCCCTTCCAAGAAAAAGGATCACAAAGAGTTTTAGAATATACCTCACGGGGTGAATATATGCTAAAAGTTTCAAGATTCGGCGCAATGGATGGAAGCTCTTCGACTGCATTACAGAGGGGGCGGCAATCGAACATCTCTAGGTTCTTCAGTCGCAATGATTCTCCAAGTGAGACCTCTACTTGGCCAATGTAATAAAGCGAAACCTATAAATATTTGGAGATTCGATCTTTATCATCCGCAGTTTGGGGCAAATTAACACTTGCAGGTTGCTGAGCCGCTGCAGCTGGAAAGGTATCTTCAAGCAAGTTATATCGAAGCATCTCGAGAGTTCCAATCGCTCCAAAGCAACACAGCTGGAAAAAACGTACCGTAACTCGTCCCCTGTAATTCCCACACACTTGAGATGCAACACCGTCAGGCATCTCAATCTCAGCTATTTTTTTAATAATACATTTTTAATTAATTTGTATAAATATTACGCCTATATTTTTAGTTTCAAAAATAATACACCATCGGCCTGCTGCAGGCTGATTGGGCCTAGTCGGCCCACCACAGGCCGATTGGCTTCCAGCCGGCCCGCAGCAAGCCGACTGGGACTAATTGGCTTGCTGCGAACCAATTAGTCCCAGTCAGCTTGCTGCGGGCTGACCATGTGGCCATTTTTCCTTTTCTGTTTTTGGTTTTAGTTGTTGTTTTCTATTTATTCTAGCTATCAAATGAATCTGGTTTGTGTTAAAACTTTTTGCATAAATTATTAGCAATATCAACATGCCACATATAAGTTTTCATAATTTTTGGAAAAACCACATATTTACATTTGTATTTGATAGCTCCTGGTGAATATAGATAGGGTTTAAATTTATTTATCCAAATTGGATTTTTTTATAAATATTAAAATATTGAGGAGAATGGTTTAAACATTTTTGTGAAACAATTTGAGGAATTTTTTTGGCTTATGAAACAATTTGAAACAATCTTTGTGAAACAATTTGAGGAACATAAGCCAAAAAAGTATTCTCAAATTGTTTCATAAATCAAAAAATAATTTTCCTCAAATTGTTTCACAAAAATTCTTTCATATTGTTTCAAATTGTTTCATAAGCCAAAAAAGTATTCTCAAATTGTTTCATAAAAAAATTTAAACTATTCTCCTCGATATTTTAACATCTGTAAAAAAAATCAATTTGGATAGATAAATTTAAACCCTATCTATATTCACTAGGAGCTATCTAATACAATTGTAAATATGTGGTTTTTCAAAAATTATGAAAATTTATATGTGGCTTGTTAATATTGCTAGTAATTTATGCAAAAGTTTCAACACAAACCAGATTCATTTGATAGATAGAATAAATAGAAAACAACAACTAAAACCAAAAACAGAAAAAGAAAAATGGCCACATGCACCGAACTAATTGGTTCGCAGCAAGCCAATTAGTCCCAGTCGGCTTGCTGCGGGCCGACTGGAAGGGCCGACTAGGCCCGGTCAGCCTGCAGCAGGCCGATGGTGTATTATTTTAAAAAATAAAATATCGGCGTAATATTTATGCAAATTAATTAAAAAATGTATTATTTAAAAAAATTAGCTCAATCTCAAGCAACCAGGACTGACTGTAGGATGGAAGGAACAGTAACTAAGTTGAAGATACCAGATCGAGCTTCCATTCCCATTAAACAAAACATGGCAAGGGAAGCTGACTGCCTCCCTCTCAGGCATCACAAGGGTAAGTTTTTCAATGCCAGGCTTAACCACTACGGACATGGTATTTGTTTATGTATTCACATATATATTTAAGTTTCCGATCAATACAATTCTAGCATGAATAATAAATCTTTATCATGAATATAAAATAATAACTTTATTATTGCCTCTGGGGCATATTTCCTTCACCTCCCTCGGCCCGCCGGTGGACGAACGATGGAGGGAGCAGGCGGATCCGCGGCGCCCGCTCACGTAGCGCCGACGCTCGGGCGTGGGCGAACTTCAACCGCCTCAACCACATCTTCTCCCCCGCACTCAAGTGTCGTCGGGAGGTGGAGAAGGCGTGGTGGGCTGGCAAGGAGGCTGCCGCAGCCGGAGATGAAGCTGCACTCGCGCGCATCCTAGCACTCTTCGAGGAGTACTAGCTCGCACAGATCTTCTCGAGCATGCTCATGCACCACACCCTGCACGGCAACCCGCCCGCCGCCGCCGCCGGAGATGGCAACTCCGGCGGCGAGTAGATGTAGTATGCTACTATGCTTTCCATTTCGTATGATGTTTAATTTCGGTTTGTATTTAACTCTCGTATGGTATGTAGTAGATGAACTCCCCCATGCTATGTATGAACTCCGGTGATCTATGTTTTAAGCGCGAACTACAATTTGAATATCCGTATCGGTAGAAGGATCTGTTCTCGCTGCGCATCCGGCGTCCCGCAAAATTCATTTCCGGGATACCGTAAATGAGTTTTGTGGGCTGCGTGTTGCGGGATCTGCTAGAGATTCTCTAAAGTGGGTGGCAACAGGCTTCTTTAGAAGAGAAGACAACCCTTAGTACGACTGTACTAGGTCGTACTTGTGGTCATACCATACGGCATTGACTCCGTGATGTCAGCACAAGCCATCTTTTTATTGGGGCCAAGGTTCAATTTGTGACGAAGCACCAATGAAACCCTATCCCAAACGTCAGCTCTATATAAAGAAGGTGGAGGACAACACCTGAAGTCTCTTCTCCAATTCCATCATCATTGCTGCTAGCCGTAATTCCTCATTTCAAGCAGTAGCCACCATCTCCATCTCTTGTTAGATTATACTTGAAATCGAGATTCCATCGCAATCAACGTTTACTGTAAGATAGTTAACCATTCATCTTCAATAAACTCATCTTCAATGCCTATTGTCACTTACTTGATTGTTGTCATGTGTGAGTAACCCTCTCAGGTTAAGGGTTGAGGCATAGCCTCGCAACCCGTGTATGCCATATATGGGATCCATGGTACGACTCCCTTTATATTTATTTTTGTACAACAATTTTTCTCTTGCATCCTTCTTGATCCTAGGGCTCACTAATATCCAATGAGCCAATGATGGGAACAAAGAGTCGACGTGCAACGAAGGGTGGAAAACTATACCGAGCACCAGTGATAGTAAGACGGTATGGTAATCAAAACCTTCCTTGGGGACAACCATGTAATCATTAAACGTTAATGCACTAGTTTGTTAATCCTTAATAGACGATCCAACTTCGCGAGCCGGATTAAGACCAATTTTGGACGACTCAATGCTCGATTTAGTGGCAATCGGTCGTGGTATACTAGGACACATCGCTCACATATCTAGTTACAAGTGCATTATTGTTGAATAAGGGGAGTGCTACGCGTTGGCCGGTGGATCTTTTCAGAAGATCCACCGCCTCACGAGCCGTCCGATCTAGGTTGCTCACCATACGATCGCTCTTTACAACAAGAGTATTGACTATTGCAACAAGACCTTTGTTTTAGAAACAAATCGGTGAATATTGCAACAAGAGCTTTGTTTGATAAACACGTTGGTGACTATTGAAACAAGAGCTTTGTTTCGGAAACATATCGGTGACTATTGCAACAAGAGCTTTATTTCAGAAACATTGTTGACGTTGCAAATCTCTCCGTGCATGATCCCTCTTTGCAACAAGAGCTTTGTTTTAGAAACATTGTTGACTATTACAACAAGACCTATGTTTCAGAAACATTGATGGCGTTGTAAAAGCGTCTACGAGCGGTGCTTAACCCCCAAATGCCTCACCACGGATGGCGATAGCCTGCCGCCGGCCCGTAAACACACCACACACGGCTGGGAGGGATCCATCAGCGAGGGCTCCCGCGACATCGACAGCGCCAACGAAGAGGGCGTGCGCTGCGCCGCAACCCCAGGAGAGCTTGCGCCTGAAGCTTCTGCGCCGCCCGGTGATCCCGCTGCGCACCGGCGAGCCCTTTCTCCAGTGCCTCCTTCCTCCCTTTCTCTGCTCCAACTCACCGTGCCTCTCCTCACCCATGACCAACCTCTCTCTCTCTCTCTCTCCTCCTTCTCTTCACAGGAACCGTGCAGCCGTCGTCGAGTCCTTTGCCTCCGGTTGCTTTCCCGACGAGCTCGGGCTAGATCCGGCGCCCAGGGCAGGAGAGATCTGAGCGGCGGGGCGACCGGCTAGCCGATCTAGCGCCTAACTTCCAACACCCCTTCCACTCTGCACCATGAGAGAAGAGATGCGAGAGAATAGAGTGGGGAAGAACAGTTGGGCGTTGGTTTAGAAATCGGGAGAAGGTGGAGACGTGTGTCATGCCCACATGGACATGTGTTGCACAGCAAAGGAGGCGGACGCGAAGTTTCTTTTCAGCCGGTTGACACTGAGCGTTTTCCGTTGAATAATCATACCTATGTCAATTTTTCTATTATGTGTACACAGGTACAAGTGAAACCTTTGCTCTGGTCTATTTTTTCTTATTGTTTACAACTACTTCTATTTATGTTTGTGCTTGTCCACTGTTAATATTGTAGTGCATTGGGCTCCATCTTTCAAGCCTCTCAATAGAGTTTCCCATGGGCAGGGAAACACATGACCAAAACATGGCACGCAGCCGTCTCCTCCCCCAACAAAAGTTTAGGGTTCCTCTGCCTCCCGTCGGCGCCGCCCCCGGTCCGCCTCGTCTCCGGTGGCCTTAGGGCCATGGCGGCGTGGTGGATCCCGGCCCTTGTCGATAGGAGGGTTCTGTTTTTAGATGTTCCTTCGAGTTTTGTTAGGGTTTGTGTTCTGCTCAAGAAGATGAGACGGCGACGGCTCTCTGGAGATGGAGTAAGGTTCCCCCTAGCCCTCGTCCCGGTGGTGTGTCTAGCATCGTCGATGGGCGTGTGGAGGTGTGTCTCCGGCGGATCTGTCCTTGGTGAATTTGCTCGGATTTGGTCGTAGTATGTCTATGTTCGTGTGTCTTCAGGTTGGATCCTTCCGGTCTATGCTACTCTTCATCGGCGGCGCTTGCTGTTCTGCTGCACTGGTTCTATGGGGTATTAGCATGACGACTTCCCGACTCTGTCTACTACAACAAGTTTTGCCCGGCTCACTTCAGTTCTTATAGTTGTGCTAGGTGGTCTACGGATCTGGATGTAATTTTTATTATTTTTTATGTTCGTTGTACTGTCATGATTGAAGATGAATAGATCGGAAGTTTTCTCACAAAAAATAAAATAAAAGTATATTGCAGTGCATTACCACGTGGAACATGTGGTAAGCAATTCAAACTATTAAAAAAAACTATTGCAGTGCATTGGTCTATGGAACAATGATGTTACACGACAACAAGGTTCCGCTAAAGGATTTACTAGAACCACCCTATGTGTGCCTCACCACTGCACAACAAGTACCTTCGGAGACACCTGTAGAGCACCTTTATAATCACCCAGTTACGTTGTGACGTTTGGTAGCGCACAAAGTGTTCCTCCGGTAAACGGGAGTTGCATAATCTCATAGTTATAGGAACATGTATAAGTCATGAAGAAAGCATTAGCAACATACTAAATGATCGTGTGCTAAGCTAACGGAATGGGTCAAGTCAATCACATCATTCTCCGAATGATGTGATCCCGTTAATCAAATGACAACTCATGTCTATGGCTAGGAAACATAACCATCTTTGATCAACGAGCTAGTCAAGTAGAGGCATACTAGTGACACTCTGTTTGTCTATGTATTCACACAAGTATTATGTTTCCGGTTAATACAATTCTAGCATGAATAATAAACATTTATCATGAAATAAGGAAATAAATAATAACTTTATTATTGCCTCTAGGGCATATTTCCTTCAGTCTCCCACTTGCACTAGAGTCAATAATCTAGAACACATCGCCATGTGATTTAACATCAATTGTTCACATCACCATGTGATTAACACCCATAGTTCACATCGTCATGTGACCAACACCCAAAGGGTTTACTAGAGTCAATAATCTAGTTCACATCGCTATGTGATTAACACCCAAAGAGTACTAAGGTGTGATCATGTTTTGCTTGTGAGAGAATTTCAGTCAACGGGTCTGCCATATTCAGATCCGTATGTATTTTGCAAATTTTTATGTCTACAATGCTCTCCACGGAGCTACTTTAGCTAATTGCTCCCACTTTCAATATGTATCCAGATGAAGACTTAGTGTCATCTGGATCAGTGCCAAAACTTGTATCGATGTAACCCTTTTACGACGAACCTTTTGTCACCTCCATAATCGAGAAACATATCCTTATTCCACTAAGGATAATTTTGACCGATGTCCAGTGATCTACTCCTAGATCACTATTGTGCTCTCTTGCCAAAATCAGTGCAGGGTATACAATAGATCTGGTACATAGCATGGCATACTTTATAGAACCTATGGCTGAGGCATAGGGAATGACTTTCATTCTCTTTCTATCTTCTGCCGTGGTCGGGCTTTTAGTCTTACTCAATTTCACACCTTGTAACACAGGCAATAACTCTTTCTCTGACTGTTCCATTTTGAACTATTTCAAAATCTTGTCAAGGTATGTATTCATTGAAACAAAAACTTATCAAGTGTCTTGATCTATCTCTATATATAGATCTTGATGCTCAATATGTAAGCACCTTCACCGAGGTCTTTCTTTGAAAAACTCCTTTCAAACACTCCTTTATGCTTTGCAGAATAATTCTACATTATTTCTGATCAACAATATGTCATTCACATATACTTATCAGAAATGTTGTAGTGCTCCCACTCACTTTCTTGTAAATACAGGCTTCACCGCAAGTCTGTATAAAACTATATGTTTTGATCAACTCATCAAAGCGTATATTCCAACTCCGAGATGTTTGCATCAGTCCATAGATGGATCGCTGGAGCTTGCACATTTTGTTAGCACCTTTAGGATCGACAAAACCTTCTAGTTGCATCATATACAACTCTTCTTTAAGAAATCCATTAAGGAACGTAGTTTTGACATCCATTTGCCAGATTTCATAAAATTTGGCAATTTGCTAACATGATTCGGACAGACTCAAGCATCGCTACGACTGAGAAAATCTCATCGTAGTCAACACCTTGAACTTTGTCAAAAACCTTTTTTAGACAAGTCTAGCTTTGTAGATAGTAATACTACTATCAGCGTCCGTCTTCCTCTTGAAGATCCATTTATTTTCTATGGCTTACCGATCATCGGGCAAGTCAACAAAAGTCCACACTTTGTTCTCATACATGGATCCCATCTCAGATTTCATGGCCTCAAGCCATTTTTGCGGAATCTGGGCTCATCATCGCTTCCTCATAGTTCGTAGGTTCGTCATGGTCAAGTAACATGACCTCCAGAACAGGATTACCGTACCACTCTGGTGCGGATCTCACTCTGGTTTACCTACGAGGTTCGGTAGTAACTTGATCTGAAGTTACATGATCATCATCATTAGCTTCCTCACTAGTTGGTATAGTAGTCACAAGAACAGATTTCTGTGATGAACTATTTTCCAATAAGGGAGCAGGTACAGTTACCTCATCAAGTTCTACTTTCCTCCCACTCACTTCTTTCGAGAGAAACTCCTTCTCTAGAAAGGATCCATTCTTAGCAACGAATATCTTGCCTTCGGATCTGTGATAGAAGACGTACCCAACTGTCTCCTTTGGGTATCCTATGAAGACACATTTCTCCGATTTGGGTTTTAGCTTATCGGGATGAAACTTTTTCTTATAAGCATCGCAACCCCAAACTTTCAGAAACGACAACTTTGGTTTCTTGCCAAACCACAGTTCATACGGTGTCGTCTCAACGGATTTAGATGGTGCCCTTTTTAACGTGAATGCAGCTGTCTCTAATGCATAACCCCAAAACTATAGTGGTAAATCAGTAAGAAACATCATAGATTGCACTATATCCAATAAAGTATGGTTATGACGTTCGGACACACCATTACGTTGTGGTGTTCCAGATGGCGTGAGTTGCGAATCTATTCCGCATTGTTTCAAATGAAGACCAAACTCGTAACTCAAATATTCTCCTCCACGATCAGATCGTAGAAACTTTATTTTCTTGTTACGATGATTTTCCACTTCACTATGAAATTATATGAACTTTTCAAATGTTTCGGACTTTATGTTTCATCAAGTAGATATACCCATATCTGTTCAAAACATCTCTGAAGGTCTGAAAAATAACGATACCTACCGCGAGCCTCAATATTCATTAGACCACATACATCAGTATGTATGATTTCCAACAAATCTGTTGCTCGCTCCATTGTTCCGGTGAACGGAGTCTTAGTCATCTTGCCCATGAGGCATGGTTCACAGGCATCAAGTGATTCATAATCAAGTGATTCCAAAAACCCATCAGCATGGAGTTTCTTCATGCGCTTTACACCAATATGACCTAAACGGCAGTGCCACAAATAAATTGCACTATCATTATTAACTTTGCATCTTTTGGCTTCAATATTATGAATATGTGTATGACCATAGAAGGTTTTATTCATGTAAACAGAACAACAATTGTTCTCAAACTTAAATGAATAACCGTATTGCAATAAACATGACCAAATCATATTCATGCTCAACGCAAACACCAAATAACACTTATTTAGGTTCAACACTAATCCCGAAACTATAGGAAGTGTGCGATGATGATCATATCAATCTTGGAACCACTTCCAACACACATCGTCACTTCACCCTTAACTAGTCTCTGTTTATTCTGCAACTCCCGTTTCAAGTTACTAATCTTAGCAATTGAACTAGTATCAAATACTGAGGGGTTGCTATAAACACTAGTAAAGTACACATCAATAACATGTATATCAAATATACCTTTGTTCACTTTGCCATCCTTCTTATCCGCCAAATACTTGGGGCAGTTCCACTTCCAGTGACCAGTCCCTTTGCAGTAGAAGCACTTAGTCTCAGGCTTAGGTCCAGACTTGGGTTTCTTCACTTGAGCAGCAACTTGCTTGCCGTTCTTCTTTGAAGTTCCGCTTCTTCCCTTTGCCCTTTTCTTGAAACTAGTGGTCTTGTCAACCATCAACACTAGATGCTTTTCTTGATTTCTACCTTCGTCGATTTCAGCATCACGAAGAGCTTGGGAATCGTTTCCGTTATCCCTTGCATATTATAGTTCATCACGAAGTTCTAGTAACTTGGTGATAGTGACTAGAGAACTCTGTCAATCACTATCTTATCTGGAAGATTAACTCCCACTTGATTCAAGTGATTGTAGTACTCAGACATTCTGAGCACATGCTCACTACCTGAGCAATTCTCCTCCATCTTATAGGCAAAGTACTGCCAGAGGTCAAATACCTCTCGACACAGGCATGAGTATGAAATACCAATTTCAACTCTTGGAACATCTTATATGCTCCGTGGCATTTCAAAACATTTTTGAAGTCCCGGTTCCAAGCCGTAGAGCATGGCGCACTAAACTATCAAGTAGTCATCATACCGACCTTTTGTCAAACGTTCATAACGTCTGCATCTGCTCCTGCAATAGGTATGTCACCTAGCGGTGCATCAAGGACATAATTCTTCTGTGCAGCAATGAGGATAATCCTCAGATCACGGACCAAGTCCGCATCATTGCTACTAACATTTTCCTGTTGGGGAACGTAGCAGAAATTCAAAATTTTCTACGCATCACCAAGATCAATCTATGGAGTAATCTAGCAACGAGGGGAAGGGGAGTGCATCTACATACCCTTGTAGATCGCGATGCGGAAGCGTTGCAAGAACGCGGATGAGGGAGTCGTACTCGTAGTGATTCAGATCGCGGTTGATTCCGATCTGAGCACCGAAGAACGGTGCCTCCGCGTTCAACACACGTGCAGCCCGGTGACGTCTCCCACGACTTGATCCAGCAAGGAGAGAGGGAGAGGTTGGGGAAGACTCCATCCAGCAGCAGCACGACGGCGTGGTGGTGATGGAGGAGCGTGGCAATCCCGCAGGGCTTCGCCAAGCACCGCGGGAGAGGAGGAGGAGGGAGAGGGGTATGGCTGCGCCGAAAGAGAGACGTTCTCGTGTGTCCTGGGCAGCCCAAACATCAACTATATATGGGGGGGAAGGGGGCTGCGCCCCCCTTAGGGTTTCCACCCCAAGAGGCGGCCAGCCCTAGATCCCATCAAGGGGGGCGGCCAAGGGGAGGAGAGGGGGGGCGCCCCACTAGATGGGCCCTAAGGCCCATCTGGACCTAGGGTTTGCCCCCTCTCACTCTCCCATGCGCCTTGGGCCTTGGTGGGGGGGCGCACCAGCCCACCTGGGGCTGGTCCCCTCCCACACTTGGCCCACGCAGCCTTCTGGGGCTGGTGGCCCCACTTGGTGGACCCCCGGGACCCTCCCGGTGGTCCCGGTACATTACCGATTTCACCCGAAACTTTTCCGGTGACCAAAACAGGACTTCCCATATATAAATCTTTACCTCCGGACCATTCCGGAACTCCTCGTGACGTCCGGGATCTCATCCGGGACTCCGAACAACATTCGGTAACCACGTACATACTTTCCCTATAACCCTAGCGTCATCGAACCTTAAGCGTGTAGACCCTACGGGTTCGGGAACCATGCAGACATGACCGAGACGTTCTCCGGTCAATAACCAACAGCGGGATCTGGATACCCATGTTGGCTCCCACATGTTCCACGATGATCTCATCGGATGAACCATGATGTCGGGGATTCAATCAATCCCGTATGCAATTCCCTTTGTCTAACGGTATGTTACTTGCCCGAGATTCGATCGTCGGTATCCCTATACCTTGTTCAATCTCGTTACCGGCAAGTCTCTTTACTCGTTCCGTAACTCACATCATCCCGTGATCAACTCCTTGGTCACATTGTGCACATTATGATGATGTCCTACCGAGTGGGCCCAGAGATACCTCTCCGTTTACACGGAGTGACAAATCCCAGTCTCGATTCGTGCCAACCCAACAGACACTTTCGGAGATACCCGTAGTGCACCTTTATAGCCACCCAGTTACGTTGTGACGTTTGGCACACCCAAAGCATTCCTACGGTATCCGGGAGTTGCATAATCCCATGGTCTAAGGAAATGATACTTGACATTAGAAAAGCTCTGAGCAAACGAACTACACGATCTTGTGCTAGGCTTAGGATTGGGTCTTGTCCATCACATCATTCTCCTAATGATGTGGTCCCGTTATCAACGACATCCAATGTCCATGGTCAGGAAACCGTAACCATCTATTGATCAACGAGCTAGTCAACTAGAGGCTTACTAGGGACATGGTGTTGTCTATGTATCCACACATGTATCTGAGTTTCCTATCAATACAATTCTAGCATGGATAATAAACGATTATCATGAACAAGGAAATATAATAATAACCAATTTATTATTGCCTCTAGGGCATATTTCTAACAGTCTCCCACTTGCACTAGAGTCAATAATCTAGTCCACATCACCATGTGATTAACAGTCATAGGTCACATCACCATGTGACCAACATCCAAAGAGTTCACTAGAGTCAACAATCTAGTTCACATCACTATGTGATTAACACTCAATGAGTTCTGGTTTGATCATGTTATGCTTGTGAGAGAGGTTATTAGTCAACGGGTCTGAACCTTTCAGATCCGTGTGTGCTTTACGAATATCTATGTCATCTTTGTGGATGCTACCACGCGCTACTTGGAGCCATTTCAAGTAATTGCTCTACTATACGAATCCGGTTTACTACTCAGAGTCATCCGGATTAGTGTCAAAGTTCGCATCGACGTAACCCTTTACGACGAACTACTTTTCACCTCCATAATCAAGAAAATTCCTTAGTCCACTAGATACTAAGGATAAGTTTGACCGCTGTCATGTGATCCATTCCTGGATCACTATTGTACCCTCTTGACCAACTCATGGCAAGGCACACTACATGTGCGGTACACAGCATAGCATACTGTAGAGCCTACGTCTAAAGCATAGGGGACGACCTTCGTCCTTTCTCTCTCTTCTGCTGTGGTTAGGTCTTGAGTCTTACTCAATACTCACACCTTGTAACACAGCCAAGAACTCCTTCTTTGCTGATCTATTTTGAACTCTTTCAAAATCATGTCAAGGTGTGCGTTCTTTGAAAGTATCATCGGGCGTCTTGATCTATAGATCTTGATGCCCAATATGTAAGCAGCTTTTATCCAGGTCTTCCTTTGAAAAACTCCTTTCAAACAACCCTTTATGCTTTCCAGAAATTTTACATCATTTCGGATCAACAATATGTCATTCACATATACTTATCAGAAATGTTGTAGCGCTCCCACTCACTTTATTGTAAATACAAGTTTCTAACAAACTTTGTATAAACCCAAAAACTTTGATCACTCTATCAAAGCGTATATTCTGACTCCGAGATGCTTGCTCTAGTCCATGGAAGGATCGCTGGAGCTAGCATACCTATTAGCATCCTTAGGATCGACAAAACCTTTCTGATTGTATCACATACAACCTTTCCTTACGAAAACTGCTAAGGAAACTTGTTTTGACATCCATCTGCCAGATTTCATAAATGCAGCTCATGCTAACATGATTCCGACGGATTTAAGCATCGCTACGGATGAGAAAATCTCATCGTAGTCAACTCCTTGAACTTGTGAAAATACTCTTTGCCACAAGTCGAGCTTCATAGACGGTAACATTACCGTCCACGTCCGTCTTCTTCTCAAAGATCTATTTATCTCGGATTTCATGGCTTCTAACCATTTGTCGGAATATGGGCCCACCATCGCTTCTCCATAGCTCGTAGGTTCAGTATTGTCCAACAACATGATATCTCAGACAGGATCACGTACCACTCTGAAGTAGCACGCATCCTCGTCGTCCTACGAGGTTTGGTGGTGACTTGATCCGAAGTTTCATGATCACTATCATAAGCTTCCACTTCCATTGGTATAGGTGCCACAGGAACAACTTCCTGTGCCCTGCTACACACTAGTTGAAGTGACGGTTCTATAACCTTATCAAGTCTCCACCATCCTCCCACTCAATTCTTTCGAGAGAAACTTTTCCTCGAGAAAGGACTCGTTTCTAAAAGCAATTACTTTTGCTTCCAGATCTGAAATAGGAGGTATACCCAACTGTTTTGGGTATTCTATGAAGATGCATTTATCCGCTTTGGGTTCGAGCTTATCAGCCTGAAACTTTTTCACATAAGCATCGCAGCCCCAAACTTTTAAGAAACGACAACTTAGGTTTCTCTAAACGGCGTCGTCTCAATGGAATTGCGTGGTGCCCCTTTTAAAGTGAATGCGGTTGTCTCTAATGCCTAACCCATAAACGATAGTGGTAATTCCATAAGAGACATCATGGTATGCACCATATCCAATAGGATGCAGTTATGATGTTCGGACACACCATCACACTATGGTGTTCCAGGTGGTATTAATTGTGAAACACTTTCCACGATGTCTTAGTTGTGTGCCAAACTCGTAACTCAGATACTCATCTCTATGATCATATCACAGACATTTTATCCTCCTGTCACGATGATCTTCAACTTCACTCTGAAATTACTTGAACCTTTCAATAATTCAGACTTGTGTTTCATCAAGTAAATACACTCAGCATCTACTCAAATCATCTGCGAAGTAAGAACATAACGATATCCACGGCATGCCTCAGCACTCATTGGACTGCATACATCAAAATGTATTACTTCCAATAAGTTGCTCTCTTGTTCCATCTTACTGAAAACGAGGCCTTTCAGTCATCTTGCCCATGAGGTATGATTTGCATGTCTCGAGTGGTTCAAAATCAAGTGAGTCCAAACGATCCATCTGCATGGAGTTTCTTCATGCATATATACCAATTGACATGGTTCGCATGTCTCAATCTTTTCAAAAACGAGTGAGTCCAAAGATCCATCTACATGGAGCTTCTTCATGCGTTTTATCCCAATATGACTCAAATAGCAGTGCCACAAGTATGTGGTACTATCATTACTATTTTATATCTTTTGGCACGAACATGTGTATCACTACGATCGAGATTCATTTTAGGTGCAAGACCATTGAAGGTATTATTCAAATAAACAGAGTAACCATTATTCTCCTTAAATGAATAACCGTATTGCGATAAACATAATCCAATCATGCTCAACGCAAACACCAAATCTCGATGGTAGAGGGAGCATGCGATGCTTGATCACATCAACCTTGGAAACACTTCCAACACATATCGTCATCTCACCTTTAGCTAGTCTCCATTTATTCCACAGCTTTTATTTCGAGTTACTAACACTTAGCAACCGAACCGGTATCTAATACCCTGGTGCTGCTAGGAGTACTAGTAAAGTACACATTCATATAATGTATATCCAATATACTTCTGTCGACCTTGCCTGCCTTCTCATCTACAAAGTATCTAGGGTAGTACTGCTTCAGTGACCGTTCCTCTCATTACAGAAGCACTTAGTCTCGGGTTTGGGTTCAACCTTGGGATTCTTCACTAGAGCAGCAAACGACTTGCTGTTTCATGAAGTATCCCTTTTGCCCTTTACCCTTCTTAAACTAGTGGTTTTACTAACCATCAACAATTGATGCTCCTTCTTGATTTCTACTCTCGCGGTGTCAAACATCGCGAATAGCTCAAGGATCATCATAACTATCCCTGATATGTTATAGTTCATCATGAAGCTCTACTAGCTTGGTGGCAGTGACTATGGAGAACCATCACTATCTCATCTGGGAGATTAACTCCCACTCGATTCAAGTGATTGTGGCACTCAGACAATCTGATCACATGCTCAACGATTGAGCTCTTCTCCCTTAGTCTGCAGGCTCAAGAAACTTGTCAGAGGTCTCATACCTCCTGACGTGGGCACTAGTCTGAAATCCCAATTTCAATCTTCGGAACATCTCATATGTTCTGCGACGTTTCAAAAAACGTCTTTGGTGCCACAATTCTAAACCGTTAGCATTACGCACTGAACTATCACGTAGTTATCAAAACGTGTATGTCAGATGTTTCGTAACATCTACAGAAGACGCTGAGGCCAGCACACCGAGCGGTGCATTAAGGACATAAGCCTTCTGTGCAGCAATGAGGACAATCCTCAGTTTACCGACCCAGTCCGCATAATTGCTACTACCAACTTTCAACTAAATTTTCTCTAGGAACATATCTTAAATAGTAGAACTAAAGCGTATGACATAATTTGCAAAGACCTTTTGACTATGTTCATGATAATGAAGTTCATCTGATTATTTAATGAACTCCCACTCAGATAGACATCCCTCTAGTCATCTAAGTGATACATGATCCGAGTCAAACTAGGCCGTGTCCGATCATCACGTGAGACGGACTAGTCATCATCGGTGAACATCTCCATGTTGATCGTATCTACTATACGACTCATGTTCGACCTTTCGGTCTCTTGTGTTCCGAGGCCATGTCTGTACATGCTAGGCTCGTCAAGCCAACCTAAGTGTTTCGCATGTGTTCCGAGGCCATGTCTGTACATGCTAGGCTCGTCAACACCCGTTGTATTCGAACGTTAGAATCTATCACACCCGATCATCACGTGGTGCTTCGAAACAACGAACCTTCGCAACGGTGCACAGTTAGGGGGAACACTTCTCTTGAAATTTTATAAGGGATCATCTTACTTACTACCGTCGTTCTAAGCAAATAAGATGCATAACATGATAAACATCACATGCAATCAAATAGTGACATGATATGGCCAATATCATTTTGCTCCTTTGATCTCCATCTTCGGGGCACCATGATCATCTTTGTCACCGGCATGACACCATGATCTCCATCATCATGATCTCCATCATTGTTTCTTCTTGAAGTTGTCACGCCAACGGTTACTTCTACTTCTATGGCTAACGCGCTTAGCAATAAAGTAAAGTAACTTACATGGCGTTATTCAATGACACGCAGGTCATACAAAAAATAAAGACAACTCCTATGGCTCCTGCCGGTTGTCATACTCATCAACATGCAAGTCGTGATTCCTATTACAAGAATATGATCAATCTCATACATCACATATATCATTCATCACATCTTCTGGCCATATCACATCACATAGCACATGCTGCAAAAACAAGTTAGACGTCCTCTAATTGTTGTTTGCAAGTTTTTTACGTGGCTTGTATAGGTTTCTAGCAAGAACGTTTCTTACCTACGTAAAACCACAACGTGATATGCCAATTTCTATTTACCCTTCATAAGGACCCTTTTCATCGAATCCGTTCCGACTAAAGTGGGAGAGACAGACACCCGCTAGCCACCTTATGCAACTAGTGCATGTCAGTCGGTGGAACCTGTCTCACGTAAGCGTACGTGTAAGGTCGGTCCGGGCCGCTTCATCCCACAATGCCGCCGAAACAAGATAAGACTAGTAGCAGCAAGAAGAATTGACAACATCGACGCCCACAACTACTTTGTGTTCTACTCGTGCATAGAAACTACGCATAGACCTAGCTCATGATGCCACTGTTAGGGAACGTAGCAGAAATTCAAAATTTTCTACGCATCACCAAGATCAATCTATGGAGTAATCTAGCAACGAGGGGAATGGGAGTGAATCTACATACCCTTGTAGATCGCGATGCGGAAGCGTTGCAAGAACGCGGATGAGGGAGTCGTACTCGTAGCGATTCAGATCGCGGTTGATTCCGATCTAAGCACCGAAGAACGGTGCCTCCGCGTTCAACACACGTGCAGCCCGGTGACGTCTCCCATGCCTTGATCCAGCAAGGAGAGAGGGAGAGGTTGGGGAAGACTCCATCCAGCAGCAGCACGACGGCGTGGTGGTGGTGGAGGAGCGTGGCAATCCCGCAGGGCTTCGCCAAGCACCGCAGGAGAGGAGGAGGAGGGAGAGGGGTAGGGCTGCACCGAAAGAGAGATGTTCTCATCTGTCTTGGGCAGCCCAAACCTCAACTATATATAGGGGGGAAGGGGGCTGCGCCCCCCTTAGTGTTTCCACCCCCAAGAGGAGGCGGCCAGCCCTAGATCCCATCAAGGGGGGCGGCCAAGGGGAGGAGAGGGGGGGCGCCCCACTAGATGGGCCCTAAGGCCCATCTGGACCTAGGGTTTGCCCCCTCCCACTCTCCCATGCGCCTTGGGCCTTGGTGGGGGGGCGCACCAGCCCACCTGGGGCTGGTCCCCTCCCACACTTGGCCCACGCAGCCTTCTGGGGCTTGTGGCCCCACTTGGTGGACCCCCGGGACCCTCCCGGTGGTCCCGGTACATTACCGATTTCACCCGAAACTTTTCCGGTGACCAAAACAGGACTTCCCATATATAAATCTTTACCTCCGGACCATTCCGGAACTCCTCGTGACGTCCGGGATCTCATCCGGGACTCCTAACAACATTCGGTAACCACGTACATACTTTCCCTATAACCCTAGCGTCATCGAACCTTAAGCGTGTAGACCCTACGGGTTCGGGAACCATGCAGACATGACCGAGACGTTCTCCGGTCAATAACCAACAGCGGGATCTGGATACCCATGTTGGCTCCCACATGTTCCACGATGATCTCATCAGATGAACCACGATGTCGGGGATTCAATCAATCCCGTATGCAATTCCCTTTGTCTAACGGTATGTTACTTGCCCGAGATTCGATCGTCGATATCCCTATACCTTGTTCAATCTCGTTACCGGCAAGTCTCTTTACTCGTTCCGTAACTCACATCATCCCGTGATCAACTCCTTGGTCACATTGTGCACATTATGATGATGTCCTACCGAGTGGGCCCAGAGATACCTCTCCGTTTACACGGAGTGACAAATCCCAGTCTCGATTCGTGCCAACCCAACAGACACTTTCGGAGATACCCGTAGTGCACCTTTATAGCCACCCAGTTACGTTGTGACGTTTGGCACACCCAAAGCATTCCTAGGGTATCCGGGAGTTGCACAATCTCATGGCCTAAGGAAATGATACTTGACATTAGAAAAGCTCTGAGCAAACGAACTACACGATCTTGTGCTAGGCTTAGGATTGGGTCTTGTCCATCACATCATTCTCCTAATGATGTGATCCCGTTATCAACGACATCCAATGTCCATGGTCAGGAAACCGTAACCATCTATTGATCAACGAGCTAGTCAACTAGAGGCTTACTAGGGACATGGTGTTGTCTATGTATCCACACATGTATCTGAGTTTCCTATCAATACAATTCTAGCATGGATAATAAACGATTATCATGAACAAGGAAATATAATAATAACCTATTTATTATTGCCTCTAGGGCATATTTCCAACAGTCTCCCACTTGCACTAGAGTCAATAATCTAGTCCACATCACCATGTGAATAACACTCATAGGTCACATCACCATGTGACCAACACCCAAGAGTTTACTAGAGTCAACAATCTAGCTCACATCACCATGTGATTATCACTCAATGAGTTCTGGTTTGATCATGTTATGCTTGTGAAAGAGGTTATTAGTCAACGGGTCTGAACCTTTCAGATCCGTGTGTGATTTACGAATATCTATGTCATCTTGTGGATGCTACCACGCGCTACTTGGAGCCATTTCAAATAATTGCTCTACTATACGAATCCGGTTTACTACTCAGAGTCATCCGGATTAGTGTCAAAGTTTGCATCGACGTAACCCTTTACGACGAACTCCTTTTCACCTCCATAATCGAGAAAATTCCTTAGTCCACTAGATACTAAGGATAAGTTCGACCGCTGTCATGTGATCCATTCCCGGATCACTATTGTACCCCTTGACCAACTCATGGCAAGGCACACTACATGTGCGGTACACAGCATAGCATACTGTAGAGCCTACGTCTAAAGCATAGGGGACGACCTTCGTCCTTTCTCTCTCTTCTGCTGTGGTCAGGTCTTGAGTCTTACTCAATATTCACACCTTGTAACACAGCCAAGAACTCCTTCTTTGCTGATCTATTTTGAACTCTTTCAAAATCATGTCAAGGTGTGCGTTCTTTGAAAGTATCATCGGGCGTTTTGATCTATCTCTATAGATCTTGATGCCCAATATGTAAGCAGCTTTATCCAGGTCTTCCTTTGAAAAACTCCTTTCAAACAACCCTTTATGCTTTCCAGAAATTTTACATCATTTCAGATCAACAATATGTCATTCACATATACTTATCAGAAATGTTGTAGCGCTCCCACTCACTTTATTGTAAATACAAGTTTCTAACAAACTTTGTATAAACCCAAAAACTTTGATCACTCCATCGAAGCGTATATTCTGACTCCGAGATGCTTGCTCTAGTCCATGGAAGGATCGCTGGAGCTAGCATACCTATTAGCATCCTTAGGATCGACAAAACCTTTCTGATTGTATCACATACAACCTTTCCTTACGAAAACTGGTAAGGAAACTTGTTTTGACATCCATCTGCCAGATATCACAAATGCAGCTAATGCTAACATGATTCCGACGGACTTAAGCACCGCTACGTATGAGAAAATCTCATCGTAGTCAACTCCTTGAACTTGTGGAAATACACTTTGCCACAAGTCGAGCTTCATAGACGGTAACATTACCGTCCATGTCCGTCTTCTTCTTAAAGATCCATTTACCTCAACAGCCTTACGACCATCAAGTAGTACTCTCAAAGTCTATACTTTGTTTTCATACATGGATCCTCTCGGATTTTATGGCTTCTAACCATTTGTCGGAATATGGGCCCACCATCGCTTCTCCATAGCTCGTAGGTTCAGTATTGTCCAACAACATGATATCTCAGACAGGATCACGTACCACTCTGAAGTCGCACGCATCCTCGTCGTCCTACGGGGTTTGGTAGTGACTTGATCCGAAGTTTCATGATCACTATCATAAGCTTCCACTTCAATTGGTGTAGGTGCCACAGGAACAACTTCCTGTGCCCTGCTACACACTAGTTGAAGTGACGGTTCAATAACCTTATCAAGTCTCCACCATCCTCCCACTCAATTCTTTCGAGAGAAACTTTTCCTCGAGAAAGGACTCGTTTCTAGAAACAATTACTTTTGCTTCCTGATCTGAAATAGGAGGTATACCCAACTGTTTTGGGTTTTCTATGAAGATGTATTTATCCGCTTTGGGTTCGAGCTTATCAGCTTGAAACTTTTTCACATAAGCTGCGCAGCCCCAAACTTTTAAGAAACGACAACTTAGGTTTCTCTAAACGGTGTCGTCTCAACGGAATTGCGTGGTGCCCCTCTTAAAGTGAATGCGGTTGTCTCTAATGCCTAACCCATAAACGATAGTGGTAATTTGATAAGAGACATCATGGTATGCACCATATTCAATAGGGTGTAGCTATGATGTCCGGACACACCATCACACTATGGTGTTCCAGGCGGTATTAATTGTGAAACACTTTCCACAATGTCTCAATTGTGTGCCAAACTCGTAACTCAGATATCTGTATGATCATATCTTAGACATTTTATCCTCTTGTCACGACGATCTTCAACTTCACTCTGAAATTACTTGAACCTTTCAATAATTCAGACTTGTGTTTCATCAAGTAAATACACTCAGCATCTACTCAAATCATCTGTGAAGTAAGAACATAACGATATCCACTGCATGCCTCGGCACTCATTGGACTGCATACATCAAAATGTATTACTTCCAATAAGTTGCTCTCTTGTTCCATCTTACTGAAAACGAGGCCTTTCAGTCATCTTGCCCATGTGGTATGATTTGCATCTCTCAAGTGATTCAAAATCAAGTGAGTCCAAACGATCCATCTGCATGGAGTTTCTTCATGCATATATACCAATTGACATGGTTCGCATGTCTCAATCTTTTCAAAAACGAGTGAGTCCAAAGATCCATCTACATGGAGCTTCTTCATGCGTTTTATCCCAATATGACTCAAATAGCAGTGCCACAAGTATGTGGTACTATCATTACTATTTTATATCTTTTGGCACGAACATGTGTATCACTACGATCGAGATTCATTTTAGGTGCAAGACCATTGAAGGTATTATTCAAATAAACAGAGTAACCATTATTCTCCTTAAATGAATAACCGTATTGCGATAAACATAATCCAATCATGCTCAACGCAAACACCAAATCTCGATGGTAGAGGGAGCATGCGATGCTTGATCACATCAACCTTGGAAACACTTCCAACACATATCGTCATCTCACCTTTAGCTAGTCTCCGTTTATTCCACAGCTTTTATTTCGAGTTACTAACACTTAGCTACCGAACCGGTATCTAATACCCTGGTGCTGCTAGGAGTACTAGTAAAGTACACATTCATATAATGTATATCCAATATACTTCTGTCGACCTTGCCTGCCTTCTCATCTACCAAGTGTCTAGGGTAGTTCCGCTTCAGTGACCGTTCCCCTCATTACAGAAGCACTTAGTCTCGGGTTTGGGTTCAACCTTGGGATTCTTCACTAGAGCAACAAATGACTTGCTGTTTCATGAAGTATCCCTTTTGCCCTTGCCCTTCTAGACTAGTGGTTTTACTAACCATCAACAATTGATGCTCCTTCTTGATTTCTACTCTCGCGGTGTCAAACATCGCGAATAGCTCAAGGATCATCATAACTATCCCTGATATGTTATAGTTCATCACGAAGCTCTACTAGCTTGGTGGCAGTGACTATGGAGAACCATCACTATCTCATCTGGGAGATTAACAACCACTCGATTCAAGCGATTGTGGTACTCAGACAATCTGAGCACATGCTCAACGATTGAGCTTTTCTCCCTTAGTTTGCAGGCTTAAGAAACTTGTCAGAGGTCTCATACCTCTTGACGTGGGCACTAGTCTGAAATCCCAATTTCAGTCTTCGGAACATCTCATATGTTCTGCGACGTTTCACAAACGTCTTTGGTGCCACAATTCTAAACCGTTAGCATTACGCACTGAACTATCACGTAGTTATCAAAACGTGTATGTCAGATGTTTCGTAACATCTACAGACGACGCTGAGGCCAGCACACCGAGCGGTGCATTAAGGACATAAGCCTTCTGTGCAGCAATGAGGACAATCCTCAGTTTTACGGACCCAGTCCGCATAATTGCTACTACCAACTTTCAACTAAATTTTTTTTTCTCTAGGAACATATCTTAAACAGTAGAACTAAAGCGCAATGACATAATTTGTAAAGACCTTTTGACTATGTTCATGATAATGAAGTGCATCTGATTATTGAACTCCCACTCAGATAGACATCCCTCTAGTCATCTAAGTGATACATGATCCGAGTCAAACTAGGCCGTGTCCGATCATCACGTGAGACGGACTAGTCATCATCGGTGAACATCTCCATGTTGATCGTATCTGCTATACGACTCATGTTCGACCTTTCGGTCTCTTGGGTTCCGAGGCCATGTCTGTACATGCTAGGCTCGTCAAGTCAACCTAAGTGTTTTTCTTGTGTTCCGAGGCCATGTCTGTACATGCTAGGCTCGTTAACACCCGTTGTATTCGAACGTTAGAATCTATCACACCCGATCATCACGTGGTGCTTCGAAACAACGAACCTTCGCGGTGCACAGTTAGGGGGAACACGTCTCTTGAAATTTTTAGTGAGGGATCATCTTACTTACTACCGTCGTTCTAAGCAAATAAGATGCATAACATGATAAACATCACATGCAATCAAATAGTGACATGATATGGCCAATATCATTTTGCTCCTTTGATCTCCATCTTCGGGGCACCATGATCATCTTTGTCACCGGCATGACACCATGATCTCCATCATCATGATCTCCATCATTGTGTCTTCATGAAGTCGTCACGCCAACGATTACTTCTACTTCTATGGCTAACGCGCTTAGCAATAAAGTAAAGTAATTTACATGGCGTTATTCAATGACACGCAGGTCATACAATAAATTAAGACAACTCCTATGGCTCCTGCCGGTTGTCATACTCATCGACATGCAAGTCGTGATTCCTATTACAAGAACATGATCAATCTCATACATCACATATATCATTCATCACATCCTTTTGGCCATATCACATCACATAGCATACCCTGCAAAAACAAGTTAGACGTCCTCTAATTGTTGTTGCATGTTTTACGTGGCTGCTATGGGATTCTAGCAAGAACGTTTCTTACCTACGCAAAAGCCACAACGTGATATGCCAATTTCTATTTACCCTTCATAAGGACCCTTTTCATCGAATCCGTTCCGACTAAAGTGGGAGAGACAGACACCCGCTAGCCACCTTATGCAACTAGTGCATGTCAGTCGGTGGAACCTGTCTCACGTAAGCGTACGTGTAAGGTCGGTCCGGGCCGCTTCATCCCACAATGCCGCCGAAACAAGATAAGACTAGTGGCGGCAAGAAGAATTGACAACATCGACGCCCACAACTACTTTGTGTTCTAGTCGTGCATAGAAACTACGCATAGACCTAGCTCATGATGCCACTGTTGGGGAACGTAGCAGAAATTCAAAATTTTCTACGCATCACCAAGATCAATCTATGGAGTAATCTAGCAACGAGGGGAAGGGGAGTGCATCTACATACCCTTGTAGATCGCGATGCGGAAGCGTTGCAAGAACGCGGATGAGGGAGTCGTACTCGTAGCGATTCAAATCGCGGTTGATTCCGATCTAAGCACCGAAGAACGGTGCCTCCGCGTTCAACACACGTGCAGCCCGGTGACGTCTCCCATGCCTTGATCCAGCAAGGAGAGAGGGAGAGGTTGGGGAAGACTCCATCCAGCAGCAGCACGACGGCGTGGTGGTGGTGGAGGAGCGTGGCAATCCCGCAGGGCTTCGCCAAGCACCGCGGGAGAGGAGGAGGAGGGAGAGGGGTAGGGCTGCACCGAAAGAGAGATGTTCTCATCTGTCTTGGGCAGCCCAAACCTCAACTATATATAGGGGGGAAGGGGGCTGCGCCCCCCTTAGTGTTTCCACCCCCAAGAGGAGGCGGCCAGCCCTAGATCCCATCAAGGGGGGCGGCCAAGGGGAGGAGAGGGGGGCGCCCCACTAGATGGGCCCTAAGGCCAGGCCCATCTGGACCTAGGGTTTGCCCCCCTCCCACTCTCCCATGCGCCTTGGGCCTTGGTGGGGGGGCGCACCAGCCCACCTGGGGCTGGTCCCCTCCCACACTTGGCCCACGCAGCCTTCTGGGGCTTGTGGCCCCACTTGGTGGACCCCCGGGACCCTCCCGGTGGTCCCGGTACATTACCGATTTCACCCGAAACTTTTCCGGTGACCAAAACAGGACTTCCCATATATAAATCTTTACCTCCGGACCATTCCGGAACTCCTCGTGACGTCCGGGATCTCATCCGGGACTCCTAACAACATTCGGTAACCACATACATACTTTCCCTATAACCCTAGCGTCATCGAACCTTAAGCGTGTAGACCCTACGGGTTCGGGAACCATGCAGACATGACCGAGACGTTCTCCGGTCAATAACCAACAGCGGGATCTGGATACCCATGTTGGCTCCCACATGTTCCACGATGATCTCATCGGATGAACCACGATGTCGGGGATTCAATCAATCCCGTATGCAATTCCCTTTGTCTAACGGTATGTTACTTGCCCGAGATTCGATCGTCGGTATCCCTATACCTTGTTCAATCTCGTTACCGGCAAGTCTCTTTACTCATTCCGTAACTCACATCATCCCGTGATCAACTCCTTGGTCACATTGTGCACATTATGATGATGTCCTACCGAGTGGGCCCAGAGATACCTCTCCGTTTACACGGAGTGACAAATCCCAGTCTCGATTCGTGCCAACCCAACAGACACTTTCGGAGATACCCGTAGTGCACCTTTATAGCCACCCAGTTACGTTGTGACGTTTGGCACACCCAAAGCATTCCTACGGTATCCGGGAGTTGCACAATCTCATGGTCTAAGGAAATGATACTTGACATTAGAAAAGCTCTGAGCAAACGAACTACACGATCTTGTGCTAGGCTTAGGATTGGGTCTTGTCCATCACATCATTCTCCTAATGATGTGATCCCGTTATCAACGACATCCAATGTCCATGGTCAGGAAACCGTAACCATCTATTGATCAACGAGCTAGTCAACTAGAGGCTTACTAGGGACATGGTGTTGTCTATGTATCCACACATGTATCTGAGTTTCCTATCAATACAATTCTAGCATGGATAATAAACGATTATCCTGAACAAGGAAATATAATAATAACCTATTTATTATTGCCTCTAGGGGATATTTCCAACAGTTAGGCTTACTAGGGACATGGTGTTGTCTATGTATCCACACATGTATCTGAGTTTCCTATCAATGCAATTCTAGCATGGATAATAAACGATTATCATGAACAAGGAAATATAATAATAACCAATTTATTATTGCCTCTAGGGCATATTTCTAACATTTTCAACATAGTTTTCTCTAGGAACATATCAAAAAATAAAACAGGGGAGCTAAACGCGAGCTATTGATCTACAACATATATATGCTAATACTACCAGGACTAAGTTCATGATAAATTAAAGTTCAATTAATCATATTACTTAAGAACTCCCACTTAGATAGACATCCCTCTAATCATCTAAGTGATCACATGATCCAAATCAACTAAACCATGTCCGATCATCACATGAGATGGAGTAGTTTCAATGGTGAACATCACTATGTTGATCATATCTACTATATGATTCACGCTCGACCTTTCGGTCTCAGTGTTCCGAGGCCATATATGTTATATGCTAGGCTCGTCAAGTTTAACCTGAGTATTCCGCGTGTGCAACTGTTTTGCACCCGTTGTATTTGAACGTAGAACCTATCACACCCGATCATCACATGGTGTCTCAGCACGAAGAACTTTCGCAACGGTGCATACTCAGGGAGAACACTTATACCTTGATAATTTAGTGAGAGATCATCTTATAATGCTACCGTCGATCTAAGCGGAATAAGATGCATAAAAGATAAACATCACATGCAATCAATATAAGTGATATGATATGGCCATCATCATCTTGTGCTTGTGATCTCCATCTCTGAAGCACCGTCATGATCACCATCATCACCGGCGCGACACCTTGATCTCCATCATAGCATCGTTGTCATCTCGCCAATCTTATGCTTCTATGACTATCGCTACTGCTTAGTGATAAAGTAAAGCATTACAGGGCGATTGCATTGCATACAATAAAGCGACAACCATATGGCTCCTGCCAGTTGCCGATAACTCGGTTACAAAACATGATCATCTCATAAAATAAAATTTAGCATCATGTCTTGATCATATCACATCACAACATGCCCTGCAAAAACAAGTTAGACGTCCTCTACTTTGTTGTTGCAAATTTTACGTGGCTGTTACGGGCTTAGCAAGAACCGTTCTTACCTACGCATCAAAACCACAACGATAGTTTGTCAAGTTGGTGTTGTTTTAACCTTCGCAAGGACCGGGCGTAGCCATACTCGGTTCAACTAAAGTTGGAGAAACTGACACCCGCCAGCCACCTGTGTGCAAAGCACGTCGGTAGAACCAGTCTCGCGTAAGCGTACGCGTAATGTCGGTCCGGGCCGCTTCATCCAACAATACCGCCGAACCAAAGTATGACATGCTGGTAAGCAGTATGACTTATATCGCCCACAACTCACTTGTGTTCTACTCGTGCATATGACATCTACGCATAAAACCAGGCTCGGATGCCACTGTTGGGGAACGTAGTAATTTCAAAAAAATTCTACGCACATGCAAGATCATGGTGATGCATAGCAACGAGAGGGGAGAGTGTTGTCCACGTACCCTCGTAGACCGAAAGCGGAAGCGTTAGCACAACGCGGTTGATGTAGTCATACGTCTTCACGATCCGACCGATCCAAGTACCGAACGTACGGCACCTCCGAGTTCAGCACACCTTCAGCTCGATGACGTCCCTCAAACTCCGATCTAGCCGAGCTTTGAGGGAGAGTTCCGTCAGCACGACGGCGTGGTGACGATGATGATGTTCTACCGACGCAGGGCTTCGCCTAAGCACTGCTACGATAATATCGAGGTGGATTATGGTGGAGGGGGGCACCGCACACGGCTAAGAGATCAATTGTTGTGTCTTTGGGGTGTCCCCCTGCCCCCTTATATAAAGGAGCAAGTGGGGAGGCGGCCGGCCTAGGAGGAGGGCGCGCCAAGGGGGGGAGTCCTACTCCCAGTAGGACTCTTCCTTTCCTTGTTGGAGTAGGAGAAGGGAAGGGAGAAGGAGAAGGAAGGAAGGGGGCGCCCCCCCCCCCCTCCCTAGTCCAATTCGGACTAGTCCATGGGGAGGGGTGCGGCCACCCTTTGGGGCCTTTCTCTCCTTTCCCGTATGGCCCATTAAGGCCCAATACGAACTCCCGTAACTCTCCGACACTCCGAAAAATACCCGAATTACTCGGAACCTTTCCGATGTCCGAATATAGTCGTCCAATATATCGATTTTTACGTCTCAACCATTTCGAGACTCCTCGTCATGTCCCTGATCTCATCCGGGACTCCGAACTCCTTCGGTACATCAAAACACATAAACTCATAATATAACCGTCATCTAACTTTAAGCGTGCGGACCCTACGGGTTCGAGAACTATATAGACATGACCGAGACACGTCTCCGGTCAATAACCAATAGCGGAACCTGGATGCTCATATTGGCTCCCACATATTCTACGAAGATCTTTATCGGTCAAACCGCATAACAACATACGTTGTTCCCTTTGTCATCGGTATGTTACTTGCCCGAGATTCGATCGTCGGTATCTCAATACCTAGTTCAATCTCGTTACTGGCAAGTCTCTTTACTCGTTCCGTAATACATCATCCCGCAACTAACTCATTAGTTGCAATGCTTGCAAGGCTTTAAGTGATGTGCATTACCAAGTGGGCCTAGAGATACCTCTCCGACAATCCGAGTGACAAATCCTAATCTCGAAATACGCCAACCCAACAAGTACCTTCGGAGACACCTGTAGAGCACCTTTATAATCACCCAGTTACGTTGTGATGTTTGGTAGCACACAAAGTGTTCCTCCGGTAAACGGAAGTTGCATAATCTCATAGTTATAGGAACATGTATAAGTCATGAAGAAAGCATTAGCAACATACTAAACGATTGTGTGCTAAGCTAACGGAATGGGTCAAGTCAATCACATCATTCTCCTAATGATGTGATCCCATTAATCAAATGACAACTCATGTCTATGGCTAGGAAACATAACCATCTTTGATCAACGAGCTAGTCAAGTAGAGGCATACTAGTGACACTCTGTTTGTCTATGTATTCACACAAGTATTATGTTTCCGGTTAATACAATTCTAGCATGAATAATAAACATTTATCATGAAATAAGGAAATAAATAATAACTTTATTATTGCCTCTAGGGCATATTTCCTTCAGTATTTGTCCCAACAACTAACCAACAAGACAAACTTTCGTTTGCCCCTCTTTAATCTCGGTCCACTCCTTGCTCTAGCTTTGGTGTCATCACTCTACTTCAATCCATACATTTTCACTATGACATGATAAGCTAGATCTTACTATGCTTGTCATTCATTGTTTTTATGGATTGGTAACGCTCATATGTAGGTGCATGTTTCTCAACTATCTGGATTTCGGACTACCAGGCTATTCAAATAAATGGTTCGTGTGATTTTCTTAAGTTGAACTTATTGACATTGTCTTGTCAAAGCAAGCGTATCAAAACATACTGGTTATGGAAGATTCAAACAAAAGATGCTCGAACTCTTACCGAAATCTGTTGATGATACATAGAAACTGGAGATAGTTCCATCAGTACATGCTTGCCTACCAAATGGAATTTGAACCACAAAGATATGTGAAAAATAATTTGAGTGCATATTGGATGCCACATCATTTATTTACAAAATCATATAGTTTCATGACCAAGTATTGAGGCAATTGGTCCTTCTATCAAAAATCTAAAATTCGTTCACAAACTCCAATGTATTTCTCCCACTTCGCTCCATTCTTGACCCTCATGTCTGTTTCTCCGCATGTAAGTCCCACCCGAAACACAAATAGGTAAAGTTTGATGATGGTCTCCATATTCTTTTTTTTTGAGGAAAAAATGGTTTTCATCTTCCTTCACTACTTCTCTGTCGGTCTTCATATGTGGATATGGCTCGCAATACCTTCTTTCTTATGTGGCATTTCTTCCAGCTGCAAAGAATTGTTGCAGAGCTCTCGTTGTTCACTACGAGAAAGGGCACACATGAAGGGCAAAACATAAATATAGGTAATCAAGGACTTGTGACAATCGCTATATCCCTGCAACCCACAGTAAGTAATTTGAACAAATGTGCAATCAAATTTGCCTCATGCTTCACATCAACCAATGCCTCAGTGAGGGTGAAGGGTTTTGGAAAAAGTTTAGAATGTAAAATAAGTATATCGACCATGCTACGAGATTTCAAGACAAAGTTATAAACAGGCTTATTAACAAAAAGTTTTAAACATGTTAGAGAGGCAGCCTGATTCCTACATGCCAATTTTGGACCCTTTAGCCAAATTACTACAGAGCAGCACCAACAGTGAAGGAAATTTTGATACCTAAAATAGGATAAATATTACTCAAACCCATAGGGATTATCTGATGTAGAACAAAATGTGGTTATACACGAGGATGAATGATCAGACAGGTATAAATAGTCAGGTTCATAATGCTGAATCTAAGATCAATTTTCGCCTCTTGCTTAAAGATTAAATCATAAATTGAACACATGTCATCATTGTCAGGCAAAATTTAACAAAACACAGAGATACTCATAAGCAACAAAACATCTCACTTCTATGACACATCGACAATAAAAAAACAACACCATACTTTTGGTCCGGTGTGGTGACCCAAAGGTATCATAGAACTGTGCTCTCAGTAACACCGTGCTAGTCTGTACGGTCTACAACATGTATATGGACAGATTATGAGGCTGCAAAAAAGGAGTACAATGGGTCCTTGTACACCAAGGTATCTACATCTCTATTACTAAAGGCGAATTTGGCATGTTATTCACAGTTAAGAGGGAGAACAAATAGATCCAGGAACAGCTGCAGAAAAATAGAAATGCAGTACCACTAATTCCGTCCTGAACCAGTCTGCTGCCGTGACTCACCGCTAAGGCCAAAGGTTATTGTTGCCCACCGCCACACTGCTGCTAGGTCCGTGCTGTTGAATCGACGCCGAGGAGATCCACATGGTGGCGCGCTGCACACATTTGGCATGGCAACACAATTTTTCATTTAATTTGCCCCATCTCATAATGCATCACTTTCTGTAGGTCGTACGGCTCCTTGTAATCTACAACATGAGAGCATATAGCGATATGAGAATTAGTGGTATTGCCTATCTCCTCCTTCAGGAAGCTTGTTTCTATTATCTCACCAAAACACCTAGAGAACAATTATCATTAACAATTGTTAATTCTTCTTGTACTTTCCACAAAGATAGGAGTATACCTATAATCAAAGAATAAAGGAGTTGCTCAATCGAATATCTTCCAATCCCAATTCCTACCAACAATGTGCAATGGCTTTGCTCCTCTGAAATTGGTCACAACCATCTTCAATCACCTGATGGCAGAAGAACACACAGCATTAGTACTATGGGTACAAATACATTTGGTACAAATATATTCTTTCATTAAGCGGCTCTTCAATCTGCTATCAGACCCATGGCATATATTTGTGTCGAACAAAAAAAAAGATGAAGAATCAGTTTATTTTCCACTTGATCTGAAAATCATTCCTCCACTGAAATTGCCCAATCCATAGTCAAAACGCCCAATCAATCATGGTTGTGTGAAAGACAAGGCAAGGAAGATCCCAGTAAACATTTAAGAGGTAGAGGATCACACGGTGTGCTACTGTAAGAATATAAGAACCACACAATTTATCAAAATTTCTGGAATGCAAGAGCAACAGGCGCTACACGTACCTGCAGGAGAATCACAAAAACAAATGAGAGGATCAAGATCAACGCACCCCTGACAATGCGTCCTGAAGTCCAGGTTGTTGGCCCTACCTTGTCCTTGTCTGAGTGGCACGCACCCTCACCGCAGCCATCGACGAGATGTTGTAAGCACGTCATGCGAGTTGGCTTGCTTGGTCCCTGATGATGGCTCCGGCAAGTGTAGCCGGGCCATGGGCCTCAGTGAGCTTGCCGACTTATCTATTTGCAGCGGAAGACGACTCGCGTCAAGGGGATGGCGGGCGGAGACGGAGCAGGGGTCGGCGCCGAGAAAGTGAGAGACCGTGGGTGAGAGGATATAAGGAGATGTCGGATTGGCCGATGCGAGCGATGAAGGAGGAGGCCGACTGCAACGATTTCTTTGGGGATAGACACGTGATCGAAATCTTTGGGGATTTGAGGGCGATGAGGCGCGGCGAAATTGACCCCACCAGCGAGAGCTGTGGCGCCCATCAACGTGGGCATTCTGGCAAGGGCACACTCCGTCGAGCCCTTCTCCTCCTCCTCGACCTCCGTGACAGCCTCCACCGCTGCAGCTCCTGTGCCTCTCCTCCTAGACCTTAGTCGCTGCCTCCACCGTCGTGGTGCGGTGCCGGTCCCGACCATGCCCAAAAGGTCCATGGGCGAGTCGGCACATAATAGACGGGCGTAGAGGGAGTTACTCCCACACAAGAGGAGGTGTCGGGGGATCGCCGGAGAGTGGTGGCGTCCTTTGGACAGGGAGGCGCAGGGTGGGTGCGGGAGAAGATTTGCAGATGGGTCATGTCTGGGGAAGGGGAAAGTCGGGGAGGAGGTGGAGATCGTGGAGTTATTTTTTTTTTCTGTCATCGAACGTGGGTTGTTTCCTTCGATCTATTTTGGCGCGGGGTATTACCGGAGGTCGAACCATCGCGACGTTGGATTCTCCTTTAATAATAGAGATTGGAACAAAACAAAACTACTAATGCAGCAGGAGGACTCCAGGAGATTTGCAGCGCAGAAAAATAAACTAAATCTCATGTAGCTAGCACAGGTTTTCAATCAATTTGTGCAGCATAAATATAGGTCTACCATTCAAATTCGTGGATGCAGTACCTCTGGAAGCTCTGTCCCTGAACATCCCCTTCTTTTGCTATCGCGAGAATCATCGTCTCGTTCGCAAGGTGATCCTTTTCTTCTTATAGCCAATGACGAAGAACTCGAACCATCTGCAACAGAAAACAGTTATGGTGAGCAAAGGAAATATCGGTGTTGTTCCGCCCTAGCGTTCGCCCTAAATTTCATATCAGATCACACATCTTTTTTTCTAGGAACAAGTGCAATAATTTGGGGCTAAAAACTATATATGCGACTTGGAGTGGAGATCCCTCAAAAAGTGAAATATTTGCCCCTGTTTATATATGAAATCTAAAAACGCACCAGTTCGCCGCTCCGGATGCATGAGATCCACTGGCAAGCAGGCGTCGAGCTGTGCTCTTCTTCCTTTTGTTCTTCTTCGGTTCTCCCCGTCGCGCGAGATCGCACTCCACGCAAGAAATCGAATCTATGTCTGAGTCCTTCGCGCGCCGCCTTCGAGATGTCCTACACGATATGAGTCGTGGAGTTGTCTTTTTTTTCTTTCTAGAAGGAGTCGTGGACTCACGGGTGGCGTGGAGAAACCCTGATCGGCCATGCATGGGTGGACTCGGCGCTCCCTTGCGATGCCACTTACCGAGCTTTGTTCGAGTCGGCCATTAAGATCACGACCGGAGACGCCACAACAGCTTTATTCTGTGAACCAACCTGTGATTGGATGGTTAGAGGGACAGTGGTATGTCCAGGCCACCAGGGTTTAAGTCCTGGTGCTCGCATTATTTTTTAATTTTTTTAGGATTTCCGGCGATGCGTTTTCAGTGGGAGGAGACGTTCTCATCGAGCCTATGATGAGTTCGTAAATCTCAAGATGATATGCCGGCTCAGTCTCGAAGATGCTCACAGAAATAGGGTATGCGTGTGTGCGTTCATAGGGGTGAGTGTATGCATGTATGTATGAGCACCTGCGTCTATACTGTGTTAAAAAAAGAGTGTGGTCTTTCTATACCCAGGATAGGTGCACCCACGCTACACCCATTATCTCACCCATCCATCTGTACTGTTGTCCCGTACCAGGAACAGTAGATTCGCCACATATTAAATCAGCATGAACAGTAATCTCTGCTGAACATTTCTCTCTCAGTCACGTCCTATCTCTCACCCTCTCATAAAATATTCTGCATGCACATGCACAACAGCACAAGCAAAGCTCTATCTCTCTCACAGTTATTTTTTCACTTGCATGCTTTTTTCTTGACCAGCTAAAAAAATTCTCTTTGTCACACGGTTTCTCTCCCACTTTGATAAAAAAAAATCAGCTCAATCATATAGGATACGGCGCCCAAACTGTGCACATGTACTGTTGCTAACTAGTCACAATGGGAGTAACTACTAGTAACATCACACATTTCAATACAAGATTGCTTATGTGGCAGCTAATTAATGAGGAGAGGGGTTTGTGGTAACTTAGTTAGTTACTGTAACATCACACATTTCAAGGCATAATGAGTCTATAGCCTAATAAATGAACTCTTTCATAATACCACTCATATGTTACTACCCATTATGGAGGTAGTAACATAGACTAGTAACATCGGCAAGTTACTACTCTATATTACTCCACACTGTGAGCAGTCTCAGTAGTAGTGTGTTTATTTCCCATTTGTCAACAGCAGTGCATGCAGCAACCCATCTCTTTTCCCTCATCACACTCCAATTCTCTCTCATCGAATTTCTCTGACATGCATGAGCATCATAGTTTTTCTCCCCTCACGCTCTCTCTCACAAGCTCTCTCTCCTCACGCATGTAAGAGTGGCCCCTAGTAACAGTGCGCATGATTCCTAGGTAGACTGCAGAGGAGACATCAACAGTGCGCATGCATATACTAGCACCTAATCACCTGGCATCCTGTCCAAAGTGGCTAGTCAGGGCGCGAATCTCACTACAGTTTGATGGTGTGGATAAGGGGGTGCAGCATCGGTGCACGGAGCCTGGGTTTAGCCACTACTTTCCCTTAAAAAAACGCTTCATTCTGGCAGCTGCTGGTTTGACTCTAAGGCCTTGTTTGGTTCAGCTTTTATCGACGGATTCCGCTGCCGCGCAGCAGAATCTGAACCAAAGGGTGAATCCAGCAGAATTCGATTTCAGAAATTCGCTGCTAAAATCTGAACCAAAAGCGGAAGCAGCCCAGGACGTGCTTTCCAAAATTTGATTCCGCTGCGGGCTAAAATCTGAAAAAGTTGTATCAGCTGGTTTGCCAAATGACCTACATCTTTTTCACATCAGATTTTTCGCAGATGTTTTTCCACAACAGATTTTTCACAGCTGCTTTTAGAAATCCACAGCCGAACCAAATGGGGCCTAAACATCTGGCCACGCTGTTTCCAAGGTTGTACAAGCGTTCAAGACCAAAGAACATATCAGTTCAGGAAGCTCTTTGAGACGACACCTGGGTGAATGACCTGCGGGGCAGAAATTGCAATGATCTCCTGGATGAATTCCTCGTCCTCTGGCGATCCACCAGGGCACTACGTACCCGCGCTCAACCTGGATAGCCCTGACTCAATCATGTGGAAACTTGACTCGTCTGGAAACCCCGGCGCCCGCCCTCGAAATAACTGCTTTCTTTGTGCTTTCGGCGCCGGCCTAAGGGGCAGTTTTTTGTTTTTGAGGTTTAGGGCATTTACAACACAGGTGCTAAGCGTGGGGCCCTAGGGATTAAATCATAGCCGTTTTGGCAGTTTTTATGGTATTCTTGGTACGTTTCATGGCATCGATGCTTAGGAAGGAGTCGGACTCTTGAAAAAGACGTACGAAATATATCTTCTAGCGACTGAGAGGCTTGCGCATGCTGATTTTAAGCACCTACATAAGCGCTCACCATTAGAGATGCCCTTATTGCCGGCTGTGGAAATACGCTGCCCCCTCCCCAAGCTAAGGGCACTTATTTCCATAGCCGGCCATAAATCCCAAAATAAGTTGGGGAGGGGGTAGCTTATTTCCATAGCAGGCCATAAAACCCAAAAGAACCGGCCCTAAGCACCCGCACGAAGCTTGCATTGTGGATCAAAGAAATTTTGGAGACGCAGCAAATCTCTCCTTGTAGCACCGGCGGACAGACACCCAACATTGTACAAGGCCCAAGTATGACCAAGTGTATAGGAAAATCAACAACATATACAATGCCCAATAAATACATTATGAAAACCCATTTCATGATAGTTTTAGTGATACTCTCTTGGTAGATGTTAACATTTCTTCTGTAAATTCTTCTTGAGTAATTTTATTTTTTAACTAAAGACAAAACTATAGTGTTCAAAAAGAGCAAAGAACATTGTTACCAGTGGGATTTTAACCACCCCTTCGGACCAGAACCCTAATCTGGCGCCTTAGACCAACTCGACCATATAAACTTTGTCATTTAACTGTCTTTGTGACGTGACAGCAGGAGTTCTAAACAGAATACCAGGACTATCTGTTCCAATGACACTACGACTCCCATGCAAGATGAGCTACAGCTTCGTGTCAAGGAGCAAGTTCAGAGTGCCACAGTGAAGAAGATTTTTTATTTTTGTTAGCTGCAGGAAGAGCTGAAGAATGAAGTTGGATCCCCCAGGAACGGCAACAATAACCGAACCTGTGCTGCATCCTCTGTGTTCACTTCACGGAGTTCAGCCAAAGGGCAACGATTCCATTCATTTTCACTGCAAGTGCCGCGTCTGGAATTCACTGACATGCGGGATTTTAGAACGACATGCTAAATGAAAAATCAAACGCAGGATTCGGGATTATTCTACAACCCTGTATACGGACGTGGAAGCAACGTCCCTCAACACAAAGCAAAGAAGTAACGAGAAGTCAAGCTAATATGTCCCCTCACGAGTTTCACCAAAAACATAAAAAGGACAACATTCAATCCTCCCAAAACTTCTAGATGTAGTACCCGTTTGCACATTGACAACTATGCTATGCGCCTATGGGTCAAGGGTATGGCACCAGATGCAAGGCTCCACAACATCTAGCTTAACTCTAGGGCGAACTTTTCCCACGATGTATTTTCCGATTACCAAGACCGCTGTATGGGCATCCATGGATCTATGCAAGAAGGAGCATTTACGGGACCTGCGGTCAGAACACCGGAGACCACCACCAGTGGTGTCCAGTGCAAGACGCTCCAGTGATGCTGAGTTTTCAAGAATATGGCACGTCAGCTCAACCAAGCTCTTTGAAGAGCAGAACCGCGAGATCTTCACTGTCTTGAGCTTGTCAAGCCGGTATCCTGGCAACTTCCTTAGATGCGTCGGATCTTTAGAAAGCAATTCATCAATGCATTTTTGCTGTATCAGTACCTGAAAATAAAGAAAATAGTTTAGGTAACTTGAATAAATGGTTCAACTACTGAGGCGTGTTATATTTGTCGGATAAGTGCATTCAAGAATATTTGCAGGATGAACCGTGACCTACATTCAGTGTGAACGTCTCCAAGGAGGGAGCGGCATCAAGAAAAGAAATCAGAGAAAAATAATCATAGTCTCCACGAATACTAATACTCAGGTACTTCAGGTGAAGGAACTTGCTAGGCGCCAATGCCATTGTTGTATTTACCACCTGCAGAAATATGCCACATGTTAATTAATATTCCAGGGTACCACTATTGTTGTATGCATAATAATAATGCTACTAAAAACACAGAAGGTTCCCTTCCGAGAAAAAGATCACAAAGAGTTTTAGAATATACCTCATGGAATGAAAATATGCTAAAAGTTTCAAGATTCGGCGCAATGGATGGTAGCTCTTCAAGTGCATAATAGAGGAGGCGGCAACAGAGCATCTCTAGGTTCTTCAGTTGCAATGATTCTCCAAGTGAGAACTGTACATGGTGAAATGTTGTAAAGTGAAACCTACAAATATTTGGAGCTTCGATCTTTATCGTTCGCAGTTTGTGGCATTCTAACACATGCACGGAACTGAGCCGCTGCAGCTGGGAAGGTATCTTCAAGTAAGTTATCTCGGAGCATTCCCTGAGTTCCAAATGCTCCAAAGCAACACAGCTGGAAACAATGTACCCTAACTCGTCCCCCGTAATTCGCACACAATCAAGAAACAGCACTGTCAGGCTTCTCAAGCAACCAAGTCTGACTGTAGGACGGAAGGCACAGTAAGCAAGGTTCAGATACCACATCGAGCTTACATTCGCATCAGATAGAACTTGGCATGGGAAGTTGACTTCCTCTATCTCAGGAATCGCAAGGGTAAGTTTCTCAATGCCAGGTTTAACCACTATCTCAAGCCACCTGTGGAGATATTTATAGGCATCGGACTTGTAGAAAAAGGGGAAATTAAGCTCGAATGTCTTCACGCCAATGCCTGAGTGTTTTTTCAAAATGTGATCAACTCTGCAGGCGAAATCCATGCCATCCCGCAACACTACTGTTCGAGTATTAAATATGAGGTTGGGATAGCATTTCCAAGAATTTTGAAAGGCATGAGATACGCAGGCAGCACGGGCAGCATCTCGTAGCGTCATTAGGGAATGAATATGACACCAAATGTCCTGCATCCACAAGGTTGGAAGAAGAGTTAAAGATTAGAATTGTAAAATAAAATGCCTTCCTTCGTTAGTGTGAAGGGAGGGGGAGCCAATAGAAGCATAGTGGCATTTGAGTAAACTGAGCATTGGATAGACAAGTTTTTTTTCCCCTAGTGTTATGAGTGAACAATAGCGGTTGATATGCACTTGTGTAAATCAAGATGCATGGAAGATGTATTGTTGCATAATAGCATGCTATAATACCATCTAACATAACTACCAGAAAGCCCATGTCATAGAATCCAACAGTTTTGGTGTAGTATACTTGATCAATTGGTCTCAACTTTTGATCACTAAGATAAGAAGATTTACTACCTCTGACAACTGCTGTTACCAGGACAAAGCTTTACTAAGTTCTACTACCTCTGAATTTTCATATATTATGCATATTTGATATCGTAGATCTTTGTGGATTTTTATATAGACTTGGTCTTGAGTTATGGAAATCCTAGAACTTCGATTATTTAATTTGGAACGGAGGGATAATCAACAATCTCTCGTCTTAAAAAATATATACTTAATGTGCATTGAAGTGCTGAAGTTCATTTGCAACCTTTTGCATCTGAGTGCAAGCAGTATAGGTTTTAATCTGGAGAAAGTTTGTGGCTGTCTTTGTGGCACTTCTGCTATAACTTGTCAGATATGTTACACTGAACTTGGAACAGACAAGTTATCTGTTCCAAGGCTGTTGAACATGAGAATCAGAAATCTCTCGAATTTGAAAAAAGCGACATCCCAAAGGCAAGAGTTTGCTTAAGGGCATAATATGTTACACTGAATCTGGAACAGACAAATTTTCTGCTCTTTAACAAGACTCGTGACAGACAGTTTTCTGCTGCAGACATAAATCTGGAACAATTGGAATGAAACAGAAGTAGTAACGCAGCAGGGCCACCGGAGAGCTCGGCGCAAAAATAAATCTTTATCTTTATCTTTACCTAATATTAAAAGACGGATTGTTTCTTCACTTTTTTCAGTCAGGATCGAGGCATCGACGGTTTCTTCGCCCTCGGATTTGACGGAGGAGGAAAGGGGAATGACGACGGGGCAGCGCAGGAGATGCAGGAAACTGTGGAGTTGGGCGGACATGTTTTTTTTTTTACAAAACTTGTTTGCTATATAAAAGGTAGACTTCCTTTGTTTTGTTACACAGCGGGTTACCTAGGTGGGCTGATTCAATATTGAGTACTCAATGTACGCGGGCAGGGTTCGACTCCCTCAAAACGCAGTTAATTTTAGATGTTTTTTTTCTATATACAAACGACGGACGACAAAAAATAGATCGAAGCGCACGATAGGAAATCGAAATCGAGGTGTGCTTTCTACACGGTACGAGTCGTGGCGGTCTCTATCCCAGTTGAGTTCCATCCGGCCGTGCATCATCGTCATGTACAAAGTTTTTCGGAAAGAGTCCATTTTAAACCTTGAACTCGTAAAGGTTTGGCGAATCAAACCTCAAGTCGAAATCCCTGTCGTTTGCATCCTGAACTATGCAATCCCGGTCTAGATTAAACCCTGACAAAAGTCTACCGGGATTTGTTTGGTGGTCCAGCCCATTTTTTTTTTTGCTGAAAAAAAGTTGGCTTTATTCCTTCTGTCACACGCACAGGCGGAACTCCGACCGGGCCGGCCCATGAAAACTGGCGATCGTGCGGAGCGCGAGCTTGTAACGCTAAATCCGACCAGGCCGGCCCATGAAAACTGGCGACCGTCAGCGGAGCGCGACTACCAGTTCAGCTACCGACTGAATCTGTTCAATTAGCAACACAAAGCAATATAGGCCTAAAGAAAGGGGCGCTGCTACGCGTCCGCCGGCCGATGATTTTAAAATATCCGCCGCATCGATGGCTGTTGGATCCCCGTGCTGTTAGTCGTCCGATGTAGTGCCCGCGGCCCGCATGCCCCCTCATTAATTCCCACAACAAGCGCGTTGTTGCAGAAACAAACAACCTTGCCACCGGCCCCGATAGAGCTGCGCCCAACGCGGCGCCGCCCCCAACCCGCCCATGTTCCTGCAACAAGACCCATGTTGCAAAACCTGCATTTTTGGAACATGCACATTTTTTAAAACACCCGAACAAAATTAGGAAAACGAAGATTCTTTAAAATTCGTAAACAATTTTGAAATGGGAACATTTTTAAACTCCTGATTTTTATTGAAAACACGGACATTTTTAGAATTTTATGAAATATAGGAATATTTTTTTAAACTCCAGAACAAAATTAGAACACACGAATTTTTTTTACTTTTGTGATTTTTTTAAACAGAACCAATTTTTGAAATCACAAAGATTTCTTTAAAAAGTTGTCAAAATCTAAAAAAAGCATTCTGAACAAATTTTAAAAATAAGGAACATTTTTTTAAATTCTGTCTATCGACAACACAAAGTCTCGGGTTCGAGCCAACCCTGCGGCTTACTTTTTTTTAACAAAAAAAACTAAAGCAGGCCGGCCCAGCAGGGAGCAGGGTGTGCGTCTGCGTTTTAATAAAAAAATGAATAATTTCGACCATTGAACATTTTTTTAATATACATTGAACATTTTTGTAGTATACAATGAACATTTCTTAAATACACATTGAATATTTGTGTCATATACGCTAAAAAATTTGTAAATACACAATGAACATTACTGTGATATATGCTGAACAATTTGAAAATACACAATGAACATTACTGTGATATACGCTGAACAATTTGAAAATACACAAAAAAAAGAAGAAAGTAAAAATAAACAGAAGAAACACGGATTGTTCATCGTATTAAAGTATTATTAATGGAAAAACACACAATGAAACATTTCCTTATAATGTATTAATGGAAGAAAAAGAAAAAGAAAAAAAGAAAAAAAGATAAACCGAAAGAAAAAGGCAGGAAGAACATGAAAGAACCAGAAAAAAAACCGATAAAATAAAACAAAAGGTCAACAAAAGGAATGAACGGAAAAATAAAGCAGTGAACGGGCAGCGCGGCCGCGAAATGGGCCGGCCCACGCGCGGGCATAGTCACTGCTGCTGGCGGCAAATAGGTTCCGCCACCAATCCCGGCCATCCTTTGCAATCCCTGTTTGGCAAACGACTCCAGGGTTTGATTTAGACCGGGATTGCATAGTTTAGGGTGCAAACGACACAGATTTGGACTTGAGGGTTTGATTCGCCGAACCTCTACAAGTTCAAGGTTTAAAATAGACTTTTTCCAAGTTTTTTCAGAGTCAGCAGCACCGCCTTGGTCATCCTTTTGATGCATTTTTTGTCACGAGTCATCTATTTCTGCATAGGAAAACGTTGCCATGCGGTACGCTGCTATACTGCTCGGGTCAAGTTGCCATGCGGTACGCTGCTATACTGCCCGGGTCAAGTTGCCATTCGGTACGCTACTATATTGCCGGCGCCCGCGAGCGGTGCTGCGACGGATGGTCGCAACTGCTATGGGGGGCATAGGGCGGTTGTGGCAGGCAATGCACCGCCACGAGGCTGGCGACTGCGAGCATCGGTGCTACGACGGCGATCCAGTGGTGTTACAAAATGGTGACCGCTAGTGTTGCGAGCGGTACTGCAAATGGAGCAGGGGCGCGCGCGGGGGGGGGGGGGGGGTGCGAGTATTGGTCCTACTAACGGTGACAACTAATGTTGCAAGCCGCGATGGGCGGTGCTACGACCACGGTGAGGCGGTGTTGCGAACCATGGCAAACGGACTAGGCATGGCGAGCAGTGGTGTTGCGAATGGTGACCACAAGAGCTGCAGTGGCGGGCAGTGTTGTGAGGCACGGTGGGATGGTGGTGTTTCTACAAAGCGGGACCACAGGTGTGGCGAGGGGGTCTTGTGCTGCTACAAAGGGGACTGTTTGGTGCTGCAACAATGGCACCGCTGGGAGGGCAAGCATCGATGCGACACTGATGTAGCAAGCGACAATGACAGATGTTGTGATCGGCCCAGGTCAATCTAGCAAGCGGCGACAGTGATGTTGCGAGGTGCTACAAGCCAGCGACGGCGGATGCCAAGATCCGGCGGGGGCATCGGCATTGCAAGCGGAACGGGATAGGGGGAGGGTTTGTCAAGCGAGAGATGTGTGGGAGGGGGGAGCATGGGTCCTTATGTTGCAATCTCTTTCTCAGTCACTCTCCCTGCATGTGTTGTGGGAGTGGGCAAAGAGGATGACATTGGGGAGGCGCATTGGATCGGCGAACGCTTATTAGCAACCCATCCGATGGGATGGTGCTACCTCTTGAGCTTGCGTTGGTTTTTCCCTTGAAGAGGAAAGGGTGATGCAGCAAAGTAGCATAAGTATTTCCCTCAGTTTTTGAGAACCAAGGTATCAATCCAGTAGGAGGATACACACAAGTCACATTGTACCTACACAAACAAATAACAACCTTGCAACCAACGCGATAAAGGGGTTGTCAATCCCTTCACGGCCACTTGCAAAAGTGAGATCTGATAAAGATAATAAGATAAATATTTTTGGTATTTTTATGATATAGATTGAAAAGTAAAGATTGCAAAGTAAAATAGATTGGAAACTTATATGATAGAGAATAGACCCGGGGGCCATAGGTTTCACTAGTGGCTTCCCTCAAGATAGCATAAGTATTACGGTGGGTGAACAAATTACTGTCGAGCAATTGATAGAAAAGTGCATAATTATGAGAATATCTAGGCATGATCATGTATATAGGCATCACGTCTGCGACAAGTAGACCGAAACGATTCTGCATCTACTACTATTACTCCACACATCGACCGCTATCTAGCATGCATCTAGAGTATTAAGTTCATAAGAACAGAGTAACGCATTAGGCAAGATGGCATGATGTAGAGGGATAAACTCAAGCAATATGATATAAATCCCATCTTTTTATCCTCGATGGCAATACAATACGTGTCGTTTCCCTTTCTGTCACTGGGATCGAGCAACGCAAGATTGAACCCAAAGCTAAGCACTTCTCCCATTGCAATAAAGATCAATCTAGTAGGCCAAACCAAACTGATAATTTGAAGAGACTTGCAAAGATAACAAATCATACATAAAAGAATTCAGAGGAGATTCAAATATTGTTCGTAGATAATCTTGATCATAAACCCACAATTCATCGGATCTCGACAAACACACCGCAAAAAGAATTACATCGAATAGATCTCCAAGAGAATCGAGGAGAACTTTGTATTGAGATCCAAAGAGAGAGAAGAAGCCATCTAGCTAATAACTATGGACCCGAAGGTCTGTGGTAAACTACTCACACATCATCGGAGAGGCTATGGTGTTGATGTAGAAGCCCTCCGTGATCGATTCCCCCTCCGGCGGAGCGCCGGAAAAGGCCCCAAGATGGGATCTCACGGGTACAGAAGGTTGCGGTGGTGGAAATAGGGTTTCGTGGTGCTCCTGGATGTTTTTGGGGTACATGGGTATATATAGGAGGAAGAAGTAGGTCGGTGGAGCTGCGAGGTGCCCACGAGGGTGGGGGGCGCGCCCAGGGGGCAGGTGCGCCTCCCTGCCTCGTGGCCTCCTCACTTCTTTCTTGACGTCCACTCCAAGTCCCCTGGATCACGTTTGTTCCGAAAATCACTCTCCCGAAGGTTTCATTCCGTTTGGATTCCGTTTGATATTCCTTTTCTGTGAAACACTAAAATAGGCAAAAAAACAGCAATTTGCACTGGGCCTTCGGTTAATAGGTTAGTCCCAAAAATAATATAAAAGTGTATAATAAAGCCCATTAAACATCCAAAACAGATAATATAATAGCATGAAACAATCAAAAATTATAGATACGTTGGAGACGTATCAGATGGCTCATGCCACCGCTTTGAGAAGCCCTTCTTGACCATTGAGAGATATGATTTTCTCCTTCCAACCTTCTCTTCGCCACTATATCAGACTCCCACTCTTCTCCATGCCAACATGGATCGAGAACCCAAGATATCTGTTTGTGAGTGATTCCGTCGTAATGTTCATTAGTATCAAATAGGCTTGAGCCCTTGTGTTTACATCAGTGCATAGGCTAAAAAATATACAGCGCATGATTTCTCAACATTTACTGCTTGTCCTTATTACTGCACAATATTGTTCAAGAATCCCTCTTAAGCACCTTGCAGTTTTTTGTTGCAAACCACGATTCGGCTTGATCTTGTCTGTTTCTTGCGAGTTAAACCTAATACAATATTCCATGCTAATAACACATGACATGATCATTTTCACCTAACGGGACTCAAAGCCCATCTTCATCAATAATTTCTTTCGTGAAAACCATTCTATCCGATCATAGGCTTTACTAACATATGGCCAACGCACAGTCCATGCATTTACACAACATACTCACAAGACAAGGAAGCAACAACGATTGTGAGAGAATCTAAACCGGCTCTAGCCTCCTCAGAAGGGCAAAGACTGTCCTGATGTGATCTTCGCAAACTCGGCATCCTTATCCCTTTGACTATCGAAATAGATGAAATCAAAATCCAGCATCCCACCATGATCAGCACTGCTATGGTCATATACCGGAAAGTTACAGTTGGTGTTGTCCATGAAATACTCACAAGTAGGATGCACAATCCTACTTGAGTTATTCTCGCAAACAATACAGCGACCTGTTCCGGAAATCAAAATAAAGGACATGATGAGCATTGAAAGGACGTAATGCACAAAAGAGCCATGCCGCATATAGCAAATAAAAAAGATTGCACATGTATAAACCAGTCAATGTTTATAACATCACAGTCTAAACATCACACTAAAGCTTCAATTCTAAGCTCAATCTAATATATGCATCTACCAATATTTATAAAAAAATACCCCTGCCAAAAAAGGTTAGTTTGATGCACTGTTCAGCTCATGGCCATACAAGTTATATTAGGCCCCATTTACAAGTTATATTAATTTGATGGCTTCTCCCGCTCCCGCTCCCGCTCCACCATCCTCGCCGGCCTCCCCGCCGGATGCCGCCACCCAGCCCGCTCCCGCCACCAAACACCCTCCGGCCACCCATGCGCTGGGTCTAGCCCTCTCCACCAACCCCCTCGACGAGCTGCTCCCAACTGTCGCTCCTCCACCTTCGTCGTTTTTTGATCTGCCCTATGTCAAGGCCGGGCAGGTCGCGCTCCGATGCTTCCTGGGCTGTGGCAATGCCATGGGTGTCGAGTTTGAAGACGACTGCTGCTACTACCTCCGCCTCGACATCACCACCCCGGCACTCCACCTCGCCTCGCCGCTCTACATCACCTTCAGCTACTCCAACCGCCACCTCAACGCCACAGTCGTGGCTGCTCTGCTCCAGGCCGTTCTGGGTGGATCTGCTGCCCATTTCTTCGTCGCGCAATGCTCCCCCCTGATCTTCCGCTTCCACGTTGCTTCTGCACGCGTAGCAGAGATCATCCTTGCCCAAGACCCACTCCGCTTTCGCAACTACTCCTTCTCCTTCGCTAGGACCTTGCCACCGCTCCCGCCCCCTCCTCGCTGTACGGCAACATGCATGACTCTTGCTCAGCTTCTCCAAATCCCAGACGACCTGGGTGACCACTTCTAAAGGGTCGCATGGGCACAATGCAGCTCGCTGGTCTCCATTCTCACAAACACACAGCTGCATGGATGCCGCATGTATGCGCGTGTCATCCAGTTCCTTTTGACCTAGATGCCTCCTTGATGAGCCTCACCCTTGCCTGCCTCTTTGGCGGCATCCACCACCTCTTCAACGTCACAGATGATGGAGACTCATGTTTCTCCTTCACTGTTGCGTCGCCTGATGTTGCCTCGCTCATCGCTTCCATGGGCGACTTCAGGAAGCTGGGCATGTTGATCCGCTTCCCATGGCCTCTGCCTCGGGGTGCCACCTGCTGCTTGCCTCCTCGCTTGCCACTGCCATCGTCTGCTGGAACCGCTTCTTCCTCGCCGCCGCCGGCCGATTCTGCACTGCTGCCACCTGCGTCCACAACTCTTGATCTACCCAAGGAGCGTCGACAACGGCCTGGTATTAGCTTTTTTATCGTATGCTTAATGTTAATTGCTTCTTCCAGCTTACACCACACGTGCACTACACCCAACATACACACCTGTTCTAGGTTACTTTCTTGCCGTTCTCTGTTAGTCCTAATGAACTGTTAGTTGAGTCAGCCCTAAACCACTGTTTTTCGGTCAAACAGGATTTCCTAGCAGTCAAAGTTCATGAGCATATTTACAAATCTGGCATCTTCTCTCACTCAACGAAAATTCAAATTCTCAAGCATGGGTCCCTTGATTTTGAAGGGTTTCGTCTCTTCTTATTTGACCAGCTCGAACCGGCCGTTGCCCACTGCAGTCGTTTCCTTCATGATTACACAAAGTTCGCATACCCTACTCTGCCCCCTCGATCGGAATCCATTCTTGGCCCTTTCACTCACCAGCTTGCACAAGCCCACGCGCCACAGCAGCCCCCTGCGATCGCACGCTCGCCGCACGTCCGCCTTGCCCCGCATGCGCCTGGGACCCGCCCCATGCATAATGATGACCGTACGGCGCTCTCTGACACACCAAATCTTGCAAAAGATCCGTACGCTGTGCCGGAGTTGTCGCGCGTCCCCAGGAACCCCACTCGGTCTCTCCGTCTATGCCATTTTTGGACGGCCCGTTTGCCCGCCCCGCGTCTAATCCGGACCCCGTTGCGCCGCCCTCTGTCCCCCCACGCGCAGCCCCATCAACCACAGTAACAGAGAATCTTGCCTTGGGAACCGACGAGGTGGAGAGAGCACGCGCCGGCCCGTCGATGCAGCTCATCCACGACGCCTCTGATCAGCATCTAGGCTTCATCATCACACCTAATCCCTCTCTACAGCCTACGCCGGCCGCTCGGTCACCACGTCCCAGCTCGTCGCCCCCTCGCTCTCTGACACACGCAATGGACCCAGCCGCCCTGACGGTGGCCTTGTCACCCACGCGCTCCAACAGCAACACAACGCCCTCCTACAAAGATGCTCTCCTCTCCTCCCTTCTCGACCGCAGCCATCCTCATCCTCGCCTCACCTATTTAACCCCTCGGCGCCTCCTCCCCACTCGTCCACACTCTTGCTCTCCTTCTCCCAAACACAAAAAGCGTCGCTACTTCCGGTGCCTCGCCCTTGACCATTGCGTAGAGACTTGCCGCGACCCCGTCCGCTGTGCTCGCTACTGGCGGTGCGGCCACCGCAGCCGGGACTGCAGGTATAGACGAATCTGGCCCTTCTTCCCACCTCTTCCCGACTCTTTCTCATCTCATCCTAACCCCGCGTTTTGCACACGCAACATGGACTCCGCCGGCTCTTCCTCGACGGCAGCCCGTGCCTCGCGCACGCTCATGATCGGAGACGTCCCCGTCATCCTCTCGGAGCCTTTCACCGCGCTCTGCGTCCCATCGCCCTTCATCCTCAACGGCACTCCGGTCAATGCCAACGGGGCTCCCCTTCCTCCCTCGCCGCCTCGCACCTCCACCCACACCCACATCACCCTCACCAGGCAACCTGCATTCGCACACGTCTCCGTTCGACACCCATGAACTGCAAGCGCGTCTCTCCGATGTCTTCCTCGCCTCCCAATTCACTAGGATCCCTTCTCACGTTTCCGACACCGACACCGAGGACGAGCCGCCACGGCCGTTCCATGAGGCTGGTATGCTGCCGCCCTTCGGGTACATGCCCTTAGTCGCTGCCCCACCTTGCCTAGTCCACTGCCCTCGCCGCTTTGCCTTCGCACACCTCCAGAACCCTGACCCCAACCCCACCCCTCTCATCCGCCGAGCCATTCAACACACTTGCGGCAACCCCTCCTTCATCATGGGCGGCTCATGGCGGGGGATCGCCTGCCTCAGTTTCCACACACCCGCCACACGTAATGATGTGATCAGCCATAGTCCTATTGAGTTCGAGGGCAACGTAGTCACCATTGAGCCGGTCGAGCACGTCGACCGTTCTATCGCTATCTTCACTGACCTCGCTGAGGTCGAGGTCTCTGAATTTCCTCACGAACTATGGCACTAGGACGGCATACGCTTCGCCCTAGCCTTCCTGGGGGATGTATGTGACGTCGATGACTTTTGTCTCCATGGCATCGACTACACCTCTGTCCGCGCACTTGTGCTCCTCCAATCTGGCAAACCAGCTCCCCCTGGTATCATCATCCAGCTTCCACCCATCAACGAGATCAAAATCGCCAAAGTTGTCGAGCTTTCTCGTTGGCACCACGGTGATGGAGCCACCCCCTTTGGGAGTGGCTCTTCTGACGGAGATTCCGCACCACTCTCACAGCGCGCCTCACCACGTCCTCTCTCCCCTGCTCACCTCGCCCCCGTCGTCTATGTGGTTCGTGCGGGGTGGCGGACCGATCCTACCTACGGCGGCTCTAGGCCGGTCGCCCCCCGTGCAACCGTCGTTTCACCTGGCTCTGTATCAGGGGGATCAGCTCTAGCCTCACCTTTCCCTCCCCCTGGTACCATGCGACAACCTCTCATCATTTCTGACGACAGCTCTGCTGCCTCGGAGGACATGCACGCCCCGCTCCTGCATGGCGTTTCCTCCGATTCGCCGGACGTGGTGCATGCACCCCCCCTTGCTGAACCTACCCCACCTGTCACCCGCCCGACGCCTCAGGTGGGCTCTGTCGCGCCTCCCAGCCCTTGCGCTGGGCCGACTGCCGCCCCGCTGCTTGTGGGCCCGCTGATGCCATCCAGCTCGTCCGCATTCGCCGCGGTTATCCCACCTGCAGGTGCTTCTGCTGGCCCCACCACCTTCACGTTCTCGGCTGGCGAGTCTTCATGTGATGCTGGTAATCCCCCTACCCCTCCCCTGCTCAATCAACACAATCTTTTGCCCCATGCTTCTTTGTCACTGACTGAGACTGCCATGGATGCAGCTCTCCCCCTGCAGGATCTGGACACTCACGAGTGTACCATTCGCTGGGAGCGCCGCAAAACTACACGCGACCAGTCCGTCTCCAAGGACAAGCTTCGGCGGAGCGCGCGGCTGGCTGGCAAGGAGGCCAAGTACTCCCCCATGCTCGCCAGGGCCATCAAGGCCAAGGCGGCACGCCTCTCCGCCTCGGATGTTGGCACGGCCATTGACCGTGCTATCCAGGAAGCCCGTCTCCATCAGTCCGACGCCCCTCCTGCATCCGCCGAAGACCTCGCTGCCATTGCGCTGCTCTGCGGCGCCGACGACGGCCAGGTGGACGCCATCCTTGGATCCGAGGCCTCTGCCTCTGGTGGCGATGAGGCTCCATGAACTGCACCTTATGCGACCTTGGCCCGGTGGCGCGTTCCTGCCCGTCTCAGCCACCGTTAGCTTCACCGATTGTTGCTGCCGTTTACTTGTACTTTTGGTTGCTGAAAATGATGTTGCCTGTACCACTGCCACTTCGGACCCCGCACGTAACTTTTGTAACTGTACGCTTGTTGTACCCCGCCCTTGTTATCTGGTGCATTAACAAACCTTACGAGTAATGACACCTTCTTAATTTGCTCCTGGAATGTACGTGGCCTTGGCGATGCTGATAAATGCACTGACGTCCTCTCCGAACTAATGACGACTAAACCACACGCAACCCTCTTGCAAGAATCAAAACTCGGCATCCTCCCTGCACCTAAACTAAAATCTTTTCTGCCACGCACGCTGGATCAAGCCTTCTCCCTGCCAGCCGTCGGATCCGCTAGTGGCACTATCTCTGCCCTCAACTCCACCTTCTTGCAAGTCGTCTCTTACTCACACCTAACCTTCTCTTCTACCCTACTCCTACGCACAGCTGCATGCGCCCAATCCATTGCTATCACAAACATCTACACTCCATCATCACGATCAATCAAGCAAGCTTTCTTAAGCGAGCTCTCATCCATCTCGCAACCCGATGACACCCCCTGGATTATTGCTGGGCACTTTAACCTCATCCGCTTCCCGTCTGAGAAAAACAACCTTGCGTTCCACCACGCTGAAGCCACTGCCTTTAACCAAACCTTGGGTGATCTAGCCCTCGTCGAACCGCCCCTTCTTGATCGCAGGTTCACCTGGTCGAATAATCGAGCTACTCCCACTTTAGAACGCCTAGATCGGGTTTTCTTTAACCTAGCTTGGGCAGATGCCTTCCCTAACACCTCCTTGTCCTCTCGCACACGCTTCACGTCCGATCACGTCCCACTCCTCATCCATGTCACCACCACCATCCCACGTTCCAACTTTTTCAAATTTGAACCGGGCTGGGTCACTTCACGGCCCTGCGGCGACATCATCAACCAAATTTGGGCCTCTCTGCCCTCACCACCCTCCAACGCTGCCGCTTCTCTCGTCGCCGCGCTCAAAAAATCACGTTCCCGCCTCAAAAAATGGGCGCGCTCGCGCATTCCCACACCCCTTCGCGAAGCATGCTGCCACGCTGCCATCTCTGCCCTAGATCTCATGGAGGAAAACAGACCTCTATCCCCCTCAGAGTCTCTCACGCGCAAAATCATCGTATCCATACTCAAATGCACCATCCAGGAAAAAATGTCATATTCGCGCTGGCGTGCAAAGGTTTCACGTGCCATAAACGGTGGTGAGAACACTAAGTTCTTCCACATGTCTGCCTCTCAACGCCTACGCAAAAACAAAATCTTCACCCACTCTCGAGATGGCTCTGAATACTCTGCTCACCAACAAAAGGCTGAAATCCTACGTGACTTCCTCGTGTCGCTAATTGGCACCACCGTTCCAACATCCTGGGCCTTTGATCTAAATTCTATTTACCCACAGCCGGTGGCCAGGTTACACACCTTAGATGAGACCTTCTTCGAAGAGGAAATCAAACTCGCCTTCTTCACAACGAATCCCCAAGCCAGCCCTGGACCAGACGGGTTCGGACCCTCTTTCTACAGATCCTTCTGGCCTCTAGTCAAAAATCCAATCCTATCCTTCTTCTCCTTATTCCATCAAGGCTTAGCAGACACTGAACGCCTAAATCATGCCCACATCGTCCTCCTCCCAAAAAAGGAGGCGCCAACCACGCCGGACGCCTTTAGGCCCATCTCACTACAAAACTGCCCGATCAAAGCTGTCGCCAAAGTGATCACTTCTCGTCTAAAACCGCTCATCCCTCTGCTGGATCATGGCAACCAGACTGGCTTCATCTCTGGAAGAAACATCACCGAAAACTTTGTGTTTGCAGCAGATCTTATTAGCTCTTGTCACACGCGAAAAAAACCAACGATGGTCTTCAAGTTAGACTTCAAAAAAGCCTTCGACTCAGTAGCATGGCCTGCCCTCAACAAAATCCTAGAAGTTCGTGGCTCTCACTTCTCTTCCGCAGTTGAATACAAAATCTTCTCCACAGGCAAAACGGCAGTACTTTTGAACGAGATCCCAGGCAACTGGATTCAATGCAAAAATGGGTTGAGGCAGGGAGACCCTGTCTCACCCTACCTCTTCCTCATTGTAGCCGACCTTCTCTAGCAACTCATCGTCTGGAACTCTGACCCGTCCCTCCTGAAGGAAATATGCCCTAGAGGCAATAATAAAGTTATTATTTATTTCCTTATATCATGATAAATGTTTATTATTCATGCTAGAATTGTATTAACCGGAAATATGATACACGTGTGAATACATAGACAAACAGAGTGCCACTAGTATGCCTCTACTTGACTAGCTCGTTGATCAAAGATGGCTATGTTTCCTAGCCATAGACATGAGTTGTCATTTGATTAATGGGATCACATCATTAGGAGAATGATGTGATTGACTTGACCCATTCCGTTAGCTTAGCACACGATCGTTTAGTGTTCTGCTATTGCTTTCTTCATGACTTATACATGTTCCTATGACTATGAGATTATGCAACTCCCGTTTACCGGAGGAACACTTTGTGTGCTACCAAACGTCACAACGTAACTGGGTGATTATAAAGGTGCTCTACAGGTGTCCCCGAAGGTACTTGTTGGGTTGGCGTATTTCGAGATTAGGATTTGTCACTTCGATTGTCGGAGAGGTATCTCTGGGCCCACTCGGTAATGCACATCACTATAAGCCTTGCAAGCATTGCAACTAATGAGTTAGTTGCGGGATGATGTATTACAGAACGAGTAAAGAGACTTGCCAGTAACGAGATTGAACTAGGTATTGAGATACCGACGATCGAATCTCAGGCAAGTAACATACCGATGACAAAGGGAACAACGTATGTTGTTATGCGGTCTGACCGATAAAGATCTTCGTAGAATATGTGGGAGCCAATATGAGCATCCAGGTTCCACTATTGGTTATTGACCGGAGACGTGTCTCGGTCATGTCTACATAGTTCTTGAACCCGTAGGGTCCGCACGCTTAAAGTTTGATGACGGTTATATTATGGGTTTATGTGTTTTGATGTACCGAAGGTAGTTCCGAGTCCCGGATGAGATCGGGGACATGACGAGGAGTCTCGAAATGGTCGAGACGTAAAGATCGATATATTGGACGACTATATTCGGACATCGGAAAGGTTCCGAGTGATTCGGGTATTTTTCGGAGTACCGGAGAGTTACGGGAATTCGCCGGGGAGTATATGCATGGGCCTTATTGGGCGTTAGGGAAAGAGAGAGGAGAGGCTGCGCGCCCCCCAAGGCCTAGTCCGAATTGGACTCGGGGGAGGGGCTGCGCCCCCTCCTTCCTTCTCTTCTCTCTCCCCTTTCCTACTCCCGGTGGGAGTAGGACTCCTCCTAGGGCGCGCCATAGAGAGGGCCGGCCCTTCCCCTCCTCCACTCCTTTATATACGGGGAGGGGGCACCCCTTGGAGACACAACAATTGATCAGTGATCTTTTAGCCGTGTGCGGTGCCCCCCTCCACCTCGATAATATCGTAGCGGTGCTTAGGCGAAGCCCTGCGTCGGTAGAACATCATCATCGTCACCACGCCGTCGTGCTGACGAAACTCTTCCTCAACACTCGGCTGGATCGGAGTTCGAGGGACGTCATCGAGCTGAACGTGTGCTGAACTCGGAGGTGCCGTGCGTTCGGTACTTGATCGGTCGAATCGTGAAGACGTACGACTACATCAACCGCGTTGTGCTAACGCTTCCGCTTTCGGTCTACGAGGGTACGTGGACTACACTCTCCCCTCTCGTTGCTATGCATCACCATGATCCTGTGTGTGCGTAGGAATTTCTTTGAAATTACTACGTTCCCCAACAGTGGCATCCGAGCCTGGTTTTATGCGTTGATGTTATATGCACGAGTAGAACACAAGTGAGTTGTGGGCAATATAAGTCATACTGCTTACCAGCAATGTCATACTTTGGTTCGGCGGTATTGTTGGATGAAGCGGCCCGGACCGACATTACGCGTATGCTTACGCGAGACTGGTTCTACCGACGTGCTTCGCACACAGGTGGCTGGCGGGTGTCAGTTTCTCCAACTTTAGTTGAACCGAGTGTGGCTACGCCCGGTCCTTGCGAAGGTTAAAACAGCACCAACTTGACAAACTATCGTTGTGGTTTTGATGCGTAGGTAAGAACGGTTCTTGCTAAGCCCGTAGCAGCCACGTAAAATTTGCAACAACAAAGTAGAGGACGTCTAACTTGTTTTTGCAGGGCATGTTGTGATGTGATATGGTCAAGGCATGATGCTAAATTTTATTGTATGAGATAATCATGTTTTGTAACCGAGTTATCGGCAACTGGCAAGAGCCATATGGTTGTCGCTTTATTGTATGCAATGCAATCGCCCTGTAATGCTTTACTTTATCACTAAGCAGTAGCGATAGTCGTAGAAGCATAAGATTGGCGAGACGACAACGATGCTACGATGGAATACTCAGGTTAAACTTGACGAGCCTAGCATATAACAGATATGGCCTCGGAACACGGATACCGAAAGGTCGAGCGTGAATCATATAGTAGATATGATCAACATAGTGATGTTCACCATTGAAACTACTCCATCTCACGTGATGATCGGACATGGTTTAGTTGATATGGATCACGTGATCACTTAGAGGATTAGAGGGATGTCTATCTAAGTGGGAGTTCTTAAGTAATATGATTAGTTGAACTTTAATTTATCATGAACTTAGTCCTGGTAGTATTAGCATATCTATGTAGATCAATAGCTCGCGTTTAGCTCCCCTGTTTTATTTTGATATGTTCGTAGAGAAAACTGAGTTGGAAAGATGTTAGTAGCAATGATGCGGATTGGATCCGTGATCTGAGGATTATCCTCATTGCTGCACAGAAGAATTATGTCCTTGATGCACCGCTAGGTGACAAACCTATTGCAGGAGCAGATGCAGACGTTATGAACGTTTGGCTAGCTCAATATGATGACTACTTGATAGTTTAGTGCACCATGCTTAACGGCTTAGAATCGGGACTTCAAAGACGTTTTGAACGTAATGGGCCATATGAGATGTTCCAGGAGTTGAAGTTAATATTTCAAGCAAATATCCGAGTTGAGAGATATGAAGTCTCCAACAAGTTCTATAGCCAAAAGATGGAGGAGAATAGCTCAAGCAGCGAGCATGTGCTCAGATTGTCTGGGTACTACAATCGCTTGAATCAAGTGGGAGTTAATCTTCCAGATAAAATAGTGATTAACAGAATTCTCTAGTCACCATCACCAAGTTAGTAGAACTTCGTGATGAACTATAATATGCAAGGGATGACGAAAACAATTCCCAAGCTCTTCGCGATGCTAAAATCGGCGAAGGTAGAAATCAAGAAAAACATCAAGTGTTGATGGTTGACAAGACCACTAGTTTCAAGAGAAAGGGCAAAGGGAAGAAGGGGAACTTCAAGAAGAACGGCAAGCAAGTTTCTACTCAAGTGAAGAAGCCCAAGTCTGTACCTAAGCCTGAGACTAAGTGCTTCTACTGCAAAGGGACTGGTCATTGGAAGCGGAACTGCCCAAGTATTTGGTGGATAAGAAGGATGGCAAAGTGAACAAAGCTATATTTGATATACATGTTATTGATGTGTACTTTACTAGTGTTCGTAGCAACCCCTCGGTATTTGATACTGGTTCAGTTGCTAAGAGTAGTAACTTGAAACGGGAGTTGCAGAATGAACAAAGACTAGTTAAGGGTGAAGTGACGATGTGTGTTGGAAGTGGTTCCAAGATTGATATGATCATCATCGCACACTCCCTACACTTTAGAGATTAGTGTTGAACCTAAATACGTGTTATTTGGTGTTTGCGTTGAGCATGAATATGATTTGATCATGTTTATTGCAATACGGTTATTCATGTAAGCTAGAGAATAATTGTTGTTCTGTTTACATGAATAAAACCTTCTATGGTCATACACCCAATGAAAATGGTTTGTTGGATCTCGATCGTAGTGATACACATATTCACAATATTGAAGCCAAAAGATGCAAAGTTAATAATGATAGTGCAACTCATTTGCGGCACTGCCGTTTAGGTCATATTGGTGTAAAACGCATGAAGAAACTCCATGCTGATGGGCTTTTGGAATCACTTGATTATGAATCACTTGGTAATTGCGAACCATGCCTCATGGGCAAGATGACTAAAACACCATTCTCCGGAACTATGGAGCGAGCAACAGATTTGTTGGAAATCATACATACTGATGTATGTGGTCCGATGAATATTGAGGCTCGCGGCAGGTATCGTTATTTTCTGACCTTCACAGATGATTTGAGTAGATATGGGTATATCTACTTGATGAAACATAAGTCTGAAACATTTGAAAAGTTCATATAATTTCAGAGTGAAGTGGAAAATCATCGTAACAAGAAAATAAAGTTTCTACGATCTGATCGTGGAGGGGAGTATTTGAGTTACGAGTTTGGTCCTCATTTGAAACAATGCTGAATAGTTTCGCAACTCACGCCACCTGGAACACCACAGCGTAATGGTGTGTCCGAACATCGTAACCGTACTTTATTAGATATGGTGCAATCTATGATGTCTCTTACCGATTTACCACTATCGTTTTGGGATTATGCATTAGAGACAGCTGCATTCACGTTAATAGGGCACCATCTAAATCTGTTGAGACGACACCTTATGAACTTTGGTTTGGCAAGAAACCAAAAGTTGTCGTTTCTTAAAATTTGGGGTTGCGATGCTTATGTGAAAAAGTTTCATCCTGATAAGCTCAAACCCAAATCGAAGAAATGTGTCTTCATAGGATACCCAAAGGAGACAGTTGGGTACACCTTCTATCACAGATCCAAAGGCAAGATATTCGTTGCTTATTATGGATCCTTTCTAGAGAAGGAGTTTCTCGCGAAAGAAGTGAGTGGGAGGAAAGTAGAACTTGATGAGGTAACTGTACCTGCTCCCTTATTGGAAAGTAGTTCATCACAGAAATTTGTTCCTGTGACTCCTACACCAATTAGTGAGGAAGCTAATGATGATGATCATGTAACTTCAGATCAAGTTACTACCGAACCTCGTAGGTCAACCAGAGTGAGATCCGCACCAGAGTGGTACTGTAATCCTGTTCTGGAGGTCATGTTACTTGACCATGACGAACCTACGAACTATGAGGAAGCAATGATGAGCCCAGATTCCGCGAAATGACTTGAGGCCATGAAATCTGAGATGGGATCCATGTATGAGAACAAAGTGTGAACTTTGGTTGACTTTCCCGATGTTCGGCAAGCCATAGAAAATAAATAGATCTTCAAGAGGAAGACGGACGCTGATAGTAGAGTTACTATCTACAAAGCTAGAATTGTCGCAAAAGGTTTTCGACAAGTTTAAGGTGTTGACTACGATGAGAGTTTCTCACTCGTATCTATGCTTAAGTCTGTCCGAATCATGTTAGCAATTGCCGCATTTTATGAAATCTGGCAAATGGATAAACAAAACTGCATTCCTTAATGGATTTACTAAAGAAAAGTTGTATATGATGCAACCAGAAGGTTTTGTCAATCCTAAAGGTGCTAACAAAATATGCAAGCTCCAGCGATCCATCTATGGACTGGTGCAAGCATCTCGGAGTTGGAATATACGCTTTGATAAGTTGATCAAAGGATATAGTTTTATACAGACTTGCGGTGAAGCCTGTATTTACAAGAAAGTGAGTGGGAGCACTACAGCATTTCTGATAAGTATATGTGAATGACATATTGTTGATCGGAAATAATGTAGAATTATTCTGCAAAGCATAAAGGAGTGTTTGAAAGGAGTTTTTCAAAGAAAGAGCTCGGTGAAGCTGCTTACATATTGAGCATCAATATCTATAGAGATAGATCAAGACGCTTGATAAGTTTTTCAATGAGTACATACCTTGACAAGATTTTGAAGTAATTCAAAATGGAACAGTCAAAGAAAGAGTTCTTGCTTGTGTTACAAGGTGTAAAATTGAGTAAGACTCAAAGCCCGACCACGACAGAAGATAGAAAGAGAATGAAAGTCATTCCCTATGCCCTGGCCATAGGTTCTATAAAGTATGCCATGCTGTGTACCAGATCTGTTGTATACCCTACACTAATTTTGGCAAGGGAGTACAATAGTGATCTAGGAGTAGATCACTGGACAGCGGTAAAACATTATCCTTAGTGGAATAAGGATATGTTTCTCGATTATGGAGGTGACAAAAAGGTTCGTCGTAAAGGGTTTAGGTCGATGCAAGTTTTGATACTGATCCAGATGACTATAAGTCTCAATCTGGATACATATTGAAAGTGGGAGCAATTAGCTAAAGTAGCTCCGTGCAGAGCATTGTAGACATAGAAATTTGCAAAATACATACGGATCTGAATATGGCAGGCCCATTGACTAAACTTCTCTCACAAGCAAAACATGATCACACCTTAGTACTCTTTGGGTGTTAATCACATAGCGATGTGAACTAGATTATTGACTCTAGTAAACCCTTTGGGTGGTGGTCACATGACGATGTGAACTATGGGTGTTAATCACATGGTGATGTGAACTATTGATGTTAAATCACATGGCGATGTGCTCTAGATTATTGACTCTAGTGCAAGTGGGAGACTGAAGGAAATATGCCCTAGAGGCAATAATAAAGTTATTATTTATTTCCTTATATCATGATAAATGTTTATTATTCATGCTAGAATTGTATTAACCGGAAACATGATACATGTGTGAATACATAGACGAACAGAGTGTCACTAGTATGCCTCTACTTGACTAGCTCGTTGATCAAAGATGGTTATGTTTCCTAGCCATAGACATGAGTTGTCATTTGATTAACGGGATCACATCATTAGGAGAATGATGTGATTGACTTGACCCATTCCATTAGCTTAGCACACGATCGTTTAGTGTTCTGCTATTGCTTTCTTCATGACTTATACATGTTCCTATGACTATGAGATTATGCAACTCCCGTTTATCGGAGGAACACTTTGTGTGCTACCAAACGTCACAACGTAACTGGGTGATTATAAAGGTGCTCTACAGGTGTTTCCGAAGGTACTTGTTGGGTTGGCATATTTCGAGATTAGGATTTGTCACTCCGATTGTCGGAGAGGTATCTCTGGGCCCACTCGGTAATGCACATGACTATAAGCCTAGCAAGCATTGCAACTAATGAGTTAGTTGCGGGATGATGTATTACAGAACGAGTAAAGAGACTTGCCGGTAACGAGATTGAACTAGGTATTGAGATACCGATGATCGAATCTCAGGCAAGTAACATACCGATGAGAAAGGGAACAACGTATGTTGTTATGCGGTCTGACCGATAAAGATCTTCGTAGAATATGTGGGAGCCAATATGAGCATCCAGGTTCCACTATTGGTTATTGACCGGAGACGTGTCTTGGTCATGTCTACATAGTTCTTGAACCCGTAGGGTCCGCACGCTTAAAGTTTGATGACGGTTATATTATGGGTTTATGTGTTTTGATGTACCGAAGGTAGTTCGGAGTCCCGGATGAGATCGGGGACATGAAGAGGAGTCTCGAAATGGTCGAGACGTAAAGATTGATATATTTGACAACTATATTCGGACATCGGAAAGGTTCCGAGTGATTCGGGTATTTTTGGAGTACCGGAGAGTTACGGGAATTCGCCGGGGAGTATATGCATGGGCCTTATTGGGCTTTAGGGGAAAGAGAGAGGAGAGGCTGCGCGCCCGCCAAGGCCTAGTCCGAATTGGACTAGGGGGTGGGGCTGCGCCCCTCCTTCCTTCTCTTCTCTCTCCCCTTTCCTTGACTCCTACTCCTACTACTTGGAAGGGGGGAATCCTACTCCCGGTGGGAGTAGGACTCCTCCTAGGGCGCGCCATAGAGAGGGTCGGCCCTCCCCCTCCTCCACTCCTTTATATACGGGGAGGGGGCACCCCTTGGAGACACAACAATTGATCATTGATCTTTTAGCCGTGTGCGGTGCCCCCCTCCACCTCGATAATATCGTAGCGGTGCTTAGGCGAAGCCCTGCGTTGGTAGAACATCATCATCGTCACCACGCCGTCATGCTGACAAAACTCTCCCTCAACACTCGGCTGGATCGGAGTTCGAGGGACGTCATCGAGCTGAACGTGTGCTGAACTCGGAGGTGCCGTCCGTTCGGTACTTGATCGGTCGAATCGTGAAGACGTACGACTACATCAACCGCGATGTGCTAACGCTTCCGCTTTCGGTCTACGAGGGTACGTGGACAACACTCTCCCCTCTCGTTGCTATGCATCACCATGATCCTGTGTGTGCATAGGAAATTTTTTGAAATTACTACGTGCCCCCCACCCCATCTTCACCACCCCATCTTCTCCCACCTGCCCCCCACTGTCCTCCAATACGCCGATGACACACTCATCGTCGCAGCCGTCTCTCCCTCAGCCGCCTCAACCCTTAAAATTCTCCTAAACAATTTCGCTCACGCCACGGGCCTCGCCATCAACTTCTCCAAAACTACCCTAGCCACTCTACACACAGACGATGACACCACTGCTTCCATCGCCCTTGCCATGGGGTGTTCATGCGCCTCCTTCCCGCAAATATACCTCGGTCTCCCTCTCGCTCCGACCAAACCTCTCACCAATGTTTTCAACCCCCTAGTAGAGCGTGCTAGGAAACTTCTTACCGGCTGGCAGGCCAAACTTCTCGATAAAGGCGATCGACTCATACTCATCTCCGCGGTTCTAGATTCAATCCTCACCTACTTCATGTCTGTCTTTCGCATCCCAAAGAAAACAATCAAAACTTTGGACTCGCTGAGAAGAGGTTTTTTTTGGGCAGGAGAGGATGCCTGCTCAGGTGCTCAATGTCTTATTGCTTGGAAAAATGTTTGTTTACCAAAAACATCGGTGGTCTAGGGCTTAAAAACTTACATGTTCAAAACAACTGCCTTCTCATGAAATTTGCAGCTAAAGCTCTCTCCACCGCCCAAACACCCTGGCTTGAGTGGCTTGATCTTCAACATCCGAATGCATTAGTATCCCCTCCACCACAAACCTCCTTCCTGTGCCGCACCATTTCACAGCAAATAACCACTCTCCAAAATATTTCCTTCGTGCTCACAAATAGCGGCTCACATACTTATTTTTGGTTAGACAAGTGGCTCGCCCCTCAACCACTCGCCATCACCTTCCCCCACCTATTCTCACTCTCCACCTTACAGCTGGTTAAAGTGGCTAACATTCTGCGTTTCGGTATTCAAGCTAACCTCCATAATCGCCTCTCTCTAACGGTAGAACAAGAGCTTGTGTCGCTTCTGGCTATTTTGCAGGACTTCGTGCCGTCGGCGGGGGAAGATCAATGGTTCCTACGACATGGCATTTGCTTCTCCACCAAGCATGCATACGGTGTCCTCATGGCTCGGCCTGAGACCGATCTCATGGCCCCTCTCATATGGAGTGCCAAGGTTCCTCGGAAGCTAAAAGTATTCGCATGGTTACTCTTCAAAGACCGGCTCAGCACTAGAGTTAACCTTGCACGCAAGCATATCATCGACTCAGACATATGCCCTCGATGTGCTACGACAACCGAAGAGTCCAACCACCTCTTCATCACATGCCCTCTTGCCAATAGGATTTGGCAATGGTTGGGGCTCCTACCAACTTCCAGCGACATCACAGATCTATGGGACGTCCCTACCCCTCCTCACCTCCCAACCACAGCATGGCCCTCGATCCTACTGGCCTTGCTTTGGATGACTTGGACAGCACGTAATGACATGGTTTTTAGATCGATAGACCAAAGTTCTGTAATAACCTTGAGGAACCTTATTTCTGCTTTGGACCTTTGGTCACATCGTCTTGTGAGTTCACAAGACAAGGAGGACGTCTTCTCGTGGCGTTCCTACCTCTCTGCACGTTGCACCATGCCTATGTAATTCTGTACTCACTGCCATGGCAGTCCTTTGAGTAATATATTCAGGTGGGGGAGCTCCCCCCCCCCCCCCCCCCGTGATTCTAAAAAAACAAGTGGACACATTCTATTGATCCTAAATTAACTCAAGCTGAAGCCTTGTGCAAGCAAAAGATAAACAGAAGTTCAAGCTGCCTTAAATGCCAGTATAATATTTACGAAAAAGGGTTTCCCCTGCTTTATATTATAAAGCATACCACCAAGCATCCAACAGAACAGTTTCAAGTACAATAAGTCATAGAATCATGCTGGGGGCACAGCAAGACAAGCCCCAAATAAGACTACTAGGAAAAGCTAATCTGGCTCAGGAGGGGGCGGGGAGGCGGCGGGGGAGGAGCAAAAGACGCCGCTGAGGCATGAAGACCCGCCATGATGTTGTCGATGACGCCTCGGTCGCTCCGCTTATTATGCGGTCTCCATAGCTGCAAGAAGCCACACATTTTGTAGATCAAATCAGTCACACGGGACGGAATCACTCGTTCGATGACTAATTTATTGCGGGTACACCAAAGGGACCAGGCAAGGGTACCTAGCGCGACCCAAATAGGGGCACGCCTAGTCCCGGGGAGCCGAAAGACCTCCCCGAACAAATCCGGGAGGTTGTCATGGCACCATGTGCCCCCAACCACCTCCCGGAAGCAACTCCATAAGAACTGAGCTGCCGGGCACCGGAAGAAGATGTGGTTGCAATCTTCCGGTACCAGACAAATGGGGCATAGACCATCCCCAGGTCCATTACGCTTACGTACCTCGGTGCCTGAGGGGAGGCGTCCTCTCACCCATTGCCATAAAAAATACGGATCTTCAGAGGGAGTTTGATCTCCCAGAGCACCGTGAGCTCCACTGGACCAGGAGTAGGCACAATCGCCTGGTACAGAGATCTAGTCGAAAATCTACCGCTTGGCTCGAGGTTCCAGGAGAGCGAATCCGGTTCCAGAGAAGGAGGATGAAGGGCAATGCATTCAAGTAATTCATCCCATTGCGAGAGTTCGACCGCCCCGAAGGTGCGGCGGAAGGCAATCGCGCCTAGGTTCTCTAGGGCCACGGCCACAGAGATCTGTGGGCGAACACAGATAGAGAATAGAGCAACAAACCGCTCTGCAAAGAGGCGGGGTCCCACCCATCTATCCAGCCAAAAAAGTGTGGCAGCCCCAGAGCCTATCTGGATGGAGGTCCCAATGCGCAGAACTGGTAACAAAGACATCACCGATTGCTAGAATTGGGAGCCTCCAGACCTAGAGGCAAACGCTAATGGTTGCCCGCGAAGGTACTTCCCACGTATAATCTGAAGCCACAGGCCGCCCTCCTCAGTTTGGATCCGCCAAAGCCATTTGGACAGGAGGGCAATGTTCATACGCTTGGAGGAGATGACCCCCAAGCCCCCCTAGTCCTTAGGTTTGCAGATCTTAGACCATTTGACCATATGGTACTTCTGCTTATTGTTCTCTCCCGCCCAAAAGAAGTGGGAGAGTAGTTTGGTAACTTCCTGATGAAGGGATTCATGTAGGCTATAGAATCCCATGATATACATCAGTAGGCTAATAAGGGAGGAGTTCATTAGAATCACTCGAGCGGCTTTGGAAAGCCATCTCCCTTGCCAAGGCTCCATTCTAGGTTGGAGCTTGGCGACTATTGGATGGAGATCCTTTTCCAGGAGTCGTGCATCACTAAGGGGCATGCCTAGATAAGTCATCGGGAAGGGCCCCAAGCGGCAGTTCAAACGGTTGGAAATCCGCTGGGCCTCCCCTTTGGAATATCCCATGATCATTACCTTGCTCTTGACAAAGTTTATTTTGAGGCCCGACATTTCCTGGAAGCAGAGGAGGAGGAATTTGAGGTTTTGAATATCCTCATCTGATCCCTCCACCATCATAATGGTGTCATCCGCATATTGGAGATGGGTCAAACCCCCGGGTGTCACCAAATGAGGGCAAACCCCTCTAATGTGACCCGCACGCTTGGCCAAGTCCATAATCGAGGCGAGCGCATCAACCACAAGGTTGAATAAGAATGGGGAGATCGGGTCTCCCTGCCGGACCCCTTGGCCAGTCATGAAGTAAGGTCCAACCTCCCCATTCATGTTAACACCATCCGGCCACTCGTAACTAATTGCATCACCCGGGCCACCCAGTGGGGGTCAAAGCCACGTTTCAGCAACACTTCCCGAAGGAAGGACCAGTGAACAGTATCATAGGCTTTATGGAAATCTATCTTGAAAAAGACCGCATGGAGGTGTTTGCTCTTAACCTCATGGATAATCTCATGGAGGGCAAGGATCCCATCTAAGATATATCTCCCATTTGTGAAGGCCGACTGGTTCAGGTGATGAATCCGGGGAGCAATAAGGGCCGCCCTAGTGGCGTACCCTTTAGTGAGGATCCAAAAAATCACATTGAGGACTGTGATCGGACGGAATTGTCTAATGTCCGCCGCTCCCGGTACCTTGGGAATCAAGGAGATAATCCCGTAGTTGAGTCGGGACATGTCTAGGGTGCCCCTAGAGAACTCGCTAAACAGATCAAGGATGATATCCTTGACCATCGGCCAGAAGGCCTGGAAAAAGCGAACCGGCAAGCCATCGGGGCCTGGGGCCGACATCGGGTTCATAGCCTTGACAAAGGTCTCCACTTCTGCAGCATCGAAGGGGGCCAGCAGGGTTGCATTTTCCTCGGGGGAAATCTGTTGGTCGCGTGACCAGATATGGTCGGCCAAGGCGACACCATTCCGCTGCCGTCCCTGAAATAGAGACTTGTAAAAGTCGTCCACTAGCAGGCGGATAGCCTAGGGATCTTGAAACAACTGTCCACCCTCCCAAAGGAGAGGGATGGAACAACGTCGCCTACGACCATTAGCGATGGCCTGGAAGTAAGCAGTGTTGGCATCCCCAAATAGCACCCAGTTAATGGAGCCGCGTTGGCGCCAAAACTCTTCCTCCTTGGAGTAAATCTCTATAAGGGAGTCCTCCAAATTATATCTATGCATCCATTCCTCCGCGGAGATCCCAGAGATATCTGCGCGGAGGTCAGGGTCCCGGATCTCCTCGAGGAGGGAAGCCTTCTGATTACGAAGATCTCTCCCAATGTTCGCCCCCCATCCCTTCATGAACTGTCGGGATCGTTTGGACAAATGATGCCATTCATCGAGGATTGACATCTGCCTATGGGGCTCGGCGCGAGCCGAGACCCAGTGAGTCTGGACGGCTTCCACAAAGCCTGGCTGTCGAAGCCAGAAGTTCTCGAAACGGAACCGCGGGGGAGGGCGAGGTCGTTCATCCATAGAGGCTAAGAGGAGGGGGACGTGGTCAGAACCAATACGGGTAATGGCCTGAAGAGAGGCCAAAGGGAACCGAAGTTCCCAATCCGGGGAGACAAACACCCGATCAAGCACGCTAAGGGTCAGGGAGACCTGTCGATTAGTCCAGGTAAAACGAGCCCCTGCCCTGTCTAGCTCACGAAGACCCAGATCTGCGACCCAGTCATTGAAACGACGCATCCCGGCTAAATCCACCCGAGAGTTATTCTTTTCCTCAGCGGATCGAAGGAGGTTGAAGTCGCCTCCAACCACGACCGGGAGGGTCGCGGAGGAGATCTTGGCATGAAGCTCTGCCAAGAAGGCGGCGGATCAACTGTGATCGGCCGGACCATAGACCACTATGATCTCCCATTTGAAGTTCACGTCACGTTCCCAGACTTCCATGCTAACAAAGTGGGTTCCACGGTCCATGGAGCCCACCTCAAAGGTGGCATCCTTCACACCTAAAAGGATGCCACCGGAGTGACCTGTCTGAAGGAACTATGCCCTAGAGACAATATAAAGTATTATATATTTCCTTGTATCATGATAAATGTTTATTATTCATGCTAGAATTGTATTAACCGGAAACATGATACATGTGTGAATACATAGACAAACAGAGTGTCACTAGTATGCCTCTACTTGACTAGCTCGTTAATCAAAGATGGTTATGTTTCCTAGCCATAGACATGAGTTGTCATTTGATTAACGGGATCACCTCATTAGGAGAATGACGTGATTGACTTGACCCATTCCGTTAGCTTAGCACTCGATCGTTTAGTATGTTGCTATTGCTTTCTTCATGGCTTATACATGTTCCTATGACTATGAGATTATGCAACTCCCGTTTACCGGAGGAACACTTTGTGTGCTACCAAACGTCACAACGTAAATGGGTGATTATAAAGGTGCTCTACAGGTGTCTCCAAAGGTACTTGTTGGGTTGGCGTATTTCGAGATTAGGATTTGTCACTCCAATTGTCGGAGAGGTATCTCTGGGCCCACTCGGTAATGCACATCACTATAAGCCTTGCAAGCATTGTGACTAATGAGTTAGTTGCGGGATGATGTGTTACGAAACAAGTAAAGAGACTTGCCGGTAACGAGATTGAACTAGGTATTGAGATACCGACGATCGAATCTCAGGCAAGTAACATACCGATGAGAAAGGGAACAACGTATGTTGTTATGCGGTCTGACCGATAAAGATCTTCGTAGAATATGTGAGAGCCAATATGAGCATCCAGGTTCCACTATTGGTTATTGACCGGAGACGTGTCTTGTTCATGTCTACATAGTTCTCGAACCCATAGGGTCCGCATGCTTAACGTTACGATGACAGTTTTATTGAGTTTTTATGTACCGAAGGAGTTTGGAGTCCCGGATGAGATCGGGGATATGACGAGGAGTCTCGAAATGGTCGAGACGTAAAAATCGATATATTGGACGACTATATTCGGACTTCGGAAAGGTTCCGAGTGATTCGGGTATTTATCGGAGTACCGGAGAGTTACGGGAATTCGTATTGGGCCTTAATGGGCCATATGGGAAAGGAGAGAAAGGCCTCAAAAGGTGGCCGCACCCCTCCCCATGGTCTGGTCCGAATTGGACTAGGGAAGGGGGGCGCACCCTTCCTTCTTTCTCCTTCCCCCTTCCCTTCTCCTACTCCCACAAGGAAAGGAGGAGTCCTACTCCCGGTGGGAGTAGGACTCCCCCCTTTGGCGCGCCTCTCCCCGTGGCCGGCTGCCTCTCCCTTGCTCCTTTATATACGGGGGCAGGGGGCACCCCATAGACACGACAATTGATATACGATATTTTAGCCGTGTGCGGTGGCCCCCTCCACCATATTACACCTCGATAATACCGTTGCGGAGCTTAGGCGAAGCCCTGCGTCGGTGGAACATCGTCATCGTCACCACGCCGTCGTGCTGACGAAACTCTCCCTCAACACTCGGCTGGATCGGAGTTCGAGGGACGTCATCGAGCTGAACGTGTGCTGAACTCGGAGGTGCCGTGCGTTCGGTACTTGATCGGTCGGATCGTGAAGACGTACGACTACATCAACCGCGTTGTTATAACGCTTCCGCTGTCGGTCTACGAGGGTACGTGGACAACACTCTCCCCTCTCGTTGCTATGCATCACCATGATCTTGCGTGTGCGTAGGAAATTTTTTGAAATTACTACGTTCCCCAACAGTGGCATCCGAGCCTGGTTTTATGCGTTGATGCTATGCACGAGTAGAACACAAGTGAGTTGTGGGCGATATAAGTCATACTGCTTACCAGCATGTCATACTTTGGTTCAGCGGTATTGTGAGATGAAGCGGCCCGGAACGACATTACGCGTACGCTTACGCGAGACTGGTTTCACCGTTCGGAGCACTCGTTGCTTAAAGGTGACTAGCGGGTGTCTGTCTCTCTCACTTTAGTGGAACCGAGTGTGGCTACGCCCGGTCCTTGCGAAGGTTAAAACATCACCAACTTGACAAACTATCGTTGTGATTTTGATGCGTAGGTAAGAACGGTTCTTGCTAAGCCCGTAGCAGCCACGTAAAACTTGCAACAACAAAGTAGAGGACGTCTAACTTGTTTTTGCAGGGCATGTTGTGATGTGATATGGTCAAGACATGATGTGATATAATTTGTTGTATGAGATGATCATGTTTTGTAACCGAGTTATTGGCAACTGGCAGGAGCCATATGGTTGTCGCTTTATTGTATGAGATGCTATCACCATGTAATAGTTTTACTTTATCACTAAGCGGTAGCGATAGTCGTAAAAGCAATTATTTGGCGAGACGACAACGATACTACGATGGAGATCAAGGTGTCGCGCCGGTGACGAAGGTGATCATGACGGTGCTACGGAGATGGAGATCACGAGCACGGTGCTTCGGAGATGGAGATCACAAGCACAAGATGATGATGGCCATATCATATCACTTATATTGATTGCATGTGATGTTAATCCTTTATGCATCTTATCTTGCTTTGTTTGACTGTAGCATTATAAGATGATCCTTCACTAAATTATCAAAGTATAAGTGTTCTCCCTGAGTATGCACCGCGAAAGTTCTTCGTGCTGAGACACCACGTGATGATCGGGTGTGATAGGCTCTACGTTCAAATACAACGGGTGCAAAACAGTTGCACACGCGGAATACTCAGGTTAAACTTGACGAGCCTAGCATATAACAGATATGGCCTCGGAACACGGAGACCGAAAGGTCGAGCGTGAATCATATAGTAGATATGATCAACATAGTGATGTTCACCATTGAAACTACTCCATCTCACGTGATGATCGGACATGGTTTAGTTGATATGGATCACGTGATCACTTAGAGGATTAGAGGGATGTCTATCTAAGTGGGAGTTCTTAAGTCATATGATTAATTGAACTTGAATTTATCATGAACTTAGTCCTGATAGTATTTTGCAAATTATGTTGTAGATCAATAGCTCGTGTTGTTGCTTCCCTGTTTTATTTTGATATGTTCCTAGAGAAAATTATGTTGAAATATGTTAGTATCAAAGATGAGGATTGGATCCGTGATCTGAGGATTATCCTCATTGCTGCACAGAAAAATTATGTCCTTGATACACCGCTAGGTGACAGACCTATTGCAGGAGCAGATGCAGACGTTATGAACGTTTGGCTAGCTCAATATGATGACTACTTGATAGTTTAGTGCACCATGCTTAACGGCTTAGAATCGGGACTTCAAAGACGTTTTGAACGTCATGGACCATATGAGATGTTCCAGGAGTTGAAGTTAATATTTCAAGCAAATACCCGAGTTGAGAGATATGAAGTCTCCAACAAGTTCTATAGCTAAAAGATGGAGGAGAATCGCTTAACTAGTGAGCATGTGCTCAGATTGTCTGGGTACTACAATCGCTTGAATCAAGTGGGAGTTAATCTTCCAGATAAAATAGTGATTGACAGAATTCTCTAGTCACCATCACCAAGTTAGTAGAACTTCGTGATGATATAGTATGCAAGGGATGACGAAAGTAATTCCCGAGCTCTTCGTGATGCTGAAATCGACGAAGGTAGAAATCAAGAAAAACATCAAGTGTTGATGGTTGACGAGACCACTAGTTTCAAGAAAAGGGCAAAGGGAAGAAGGGGAACTTCAAAAAGAACGGCAAGCAAGTTGCTACTCAAGTGAAGAAGCCCAAGTCTGTACCTAAGCCTAAGACTAAGTGCTTCTACTGCAAAGGAACTGGTCACTGGAGGCGGAACTGCCCCAAGTATTTGGTGGATAAGAAGGATGGCAAAGTGAACAAAGGTATATTGGATATACATGTTATTGATGTGTAGTTACTAGTGTTTATAGCAACCCCTCAGTATTTGATACTGGTTCAGTTGCTAAAAAGTAGTAACTCGAAAACGGGAGTTGCAGAATAAACAGAGACTAGTAAAAGACGAGGTGACGATGTGTGTTGGAAGTAGTTCCAAGATTGATATGATCATCATCGCACACTCCCTATACTTTCGGGATTAGTGTTGAAACTAAATAAGTGTTATTTGGTGTTTGCGTTGAGCATGAATATGATTTGATCATGTTTATTGCAATACGGTTATTCATTTAAGTTAGAGAACAATTGTTGTTCTGTTTACATGAATAAAAACCTTCTATGGTCATACACACCAACGAAAATGGTTTGTTGGATCTCGATCGTAGTGATACACATATTCACAATATTGAAGCCAAAAGATGCAAAGTTAATAATGATAGTGCAACTTATTGGTGGCACTGCCGTCTAGGTCATATTGGTGTAAAGCGCATGAAGAAACTCCATACTGATGGGATTTTGGAATCAATTGATTATGAATCACTTGATGCTTGCGAACCATGCCTCATGGGCAAGATGACTAAAACGCCGTTCTCCGGAACTATGGAGAGAGCAACAGATTTGTTGGAAGTCATACATACAGATGTATGTGGTCCAATGAATATTGAGGCTCGTGGCGGATATCGTTATTTTCTCACCTTCATAGATGATTTGAGCAGATATGGGTATATCTACTTGATGAAACATAAGTCTGAAACATTTGAAAAGTTCAAAGAATTTCAGAGCGAAGTGAAAAATCATCGTGACAAGAAAATAAAGTTTCTATGATCTGATCGCGGAGACAAATATTTGAGTTACGAGTTCGGTCTTCAATTAAAACAATGTGGAATAGTTTCACAAATTTATGCCACCTGGAACACCACAGCATAATGGTGTGTCCGAACGTCATAACCGTACTTTATTGGATATAGTGCAATCTATGATGTCTCCTACCAATTTACCACTATCGTTTTGGGGTTATGCATTAGAGACAGCTACATTCACGTTAAATAGGGCACCATCAAAATCCGTTGAGACGACGCCTTATGAACTGTGGTTTGGCAAGAAACCAAAGTTGTCGTTTCTTAAAATTTTGGGGTTGCGATGCTTATGTGAAAAAGTTTCATCCTGATAAGTTCAAACCCAAATCGGAGAAATGTGTCTTCATAGGATACCCAAAGGAAACAGTTGGGTATACCTTCTATCACAGATCCAAAGGTAAGACATTCGTTGCTAAGAATGGATCCTTTCTAGAGAAGGAGTTTTCTCTCGAAAGATGTGAGTGGGAGGAAAGTAGAACTTGATGAGGTAACTGTACCTGCTCCCTTATTGGAAAGTAGTTCATCACAGAAATCTGTTCCTGTGACTCCTACACCAATTAGTAAGGAATTTAATGATGATGATCATGTAACTTCAGATCAAGTTACTACCAAACCTCGTAGGTAAACCAGAGTAAGATCCGCACCAGAATGGTACGGTAATCCTGTTCTGGAGGTTATGTTACCAGACCATGACGAACCTACGAACTATGAAGAAGCGATGGTGAGCCCAGATTCCGCAAAATGGCTTGAGGCCATGAAATCTGAGATGAGATCCATGTATGAGAACAAAGTATGGACTTTGATTGACTTGCCCAATGATCGGCGAGCCATTGAGATTAAATGGATCTTCATAAGGAAGACGGACGCTGATAGTAGTGTTACTATCTACAAAGCTAGAATTGTCGGAAAAAGGTTTTTGACAAAGTTCAAGGTGTTGACTACGATGAGAGTTTCTCACTCGTATCTATGCTTAAGTCTGTCCGAATCATGTTAGCAATTGCCGCATTTTATGAAATCTGGTAAATGGATAAACAAAACTGCATTCCTTCATGGATTTATTAAAGAAGAGTTGTATGTGATGCAACCAGAAGGTTTTGTCAATCCTAAAGGTGCTAACAAAATATGCAAGCTCCAGCGATCCATCTGTGGACTGGTGCAAGCATCTCGGAGTTGGAATATACGCTTTGATAAGTTGATCAAAGGATATAGTTTTATACAGACTTGCGATGAAGCCTGTATTTACAAGAAAGTGAGTGGGAGCACTACAGCATTTCTGATAAGTATATGTGAATGACATATTGTTGATCGGAAATAATGTAGAATTATTCTGCAAAGCATAAAGGAGTGTTTGAAAGGAGTTTTTCAAAGAAAGACCTCGGTGAAGCTGCTTACATATTGAGCATCAAGATCTATAGAGATAGATGAAGACGCTTGATAAGTTTTTCAATGAGTACATACCTTAACAAGATTTTGAAGTAGTTCAAAATAGAACAGTCAAAGAAAGAGTTCTTGCCTGTGTTACAAGGTGTGAAATTGAGTAAGACTCAAAGCCCGACCACGGCAGAAGATAGAAAGAGAATGAAAGTCATTCCCTATGCCTTGGCCATAGGTTCTATAAAGTATGCCATGCTGTGTACCAGATCTATTGTATACCCTACACTGATTTTGGCAAGGGAGTACAATATTGATCTAGGAGTAGATCACTGGACAGCGGTCAAAATTATCCTTAGTGGAATAAGGATATGTTTCTCGATTATGGAAAGGACAAAAGGTTCGTCGTAAAGGGTTACGTCGATGCAAGTTTTGACACTAAATCTAGATGACTCTAAGTCTCGGTCTAGATACATATTGAAAGTGGGAGCAATTAGCTAGAGTAGCTCCGTGCAGAGCATTGTAGACATAGAAATTTGCAAAATACTTACGGATCTGAATGTCACAGACCCGTTGACTAAAATTATCTCACAATCAAAACATGATCACACCTTAGTACTCTTTGGGTGTTAATCACATAGCGATGTGAACTAGATTATTGACTCTAGTAAACCCTTTGAGTGTTGGTCACATAGAGATGTGAACTATGGGTGTTAATCACATGGTGATGTGAATTTTTGATGTTAAATCACATGGTGATGTGAACTAGATTATTGACTCTAGTGCAAGTGGGAGACTGAAGGAAATATGCCCTAGAGACAATAATAAAGTATTATATATTTCCTTATATCATGATAAATGTTTATTATTCATGCTAGAATTGTATTAACCGGAAACATAATACATGTGTGAATACATAGACAAACAGAGTGTCACTAGTATGCCTGTACTTGACTAGCTCGTTAATCAAAGATGGTTATGTTTCCTAGCCATAGACATGAGTTGTCATTTGATTAACGGGATCACCTCATTAGGAGAATGATGTGATTGACTTGACCCATTCCGTTAGCTTAGCACTCGATCGTTTAGTATGTTGCTATTGCTTTCTTCATGACTTATACATGTTCCTATGACTATGAGATTATGCAACTCCCGTTTACCGGAGGAACACTTTGTGTGCTACCAAACGTCACAACGTAAATGGGTGATTATAAAGGTGCTCTACAGGTGTCTCCAAAGGTACTTGTTGGGTTGGCGTATTTCGAGATTAGGATTTGTCACTCCAATTGTCGGAGAGGTATCTCTGGGCCCACTCGGTAATGCACATCACTATAAGCCTTGCAAGCATTGTGACTAATGAGTTAGTTGCGGGATGATGTGTTACGGAACGAGTAAAGAGACTTGCCGGTAACGAGATTGAACTAGGTATCGAGATACCGACGATCGAATCTCGGGCAAGTAACATACCGATGGCAAAGGGAACAACGTATGTTGTTATGCGGTCTGACCGATAAAGATCTTCGTAGAATATGTGGGAGCCAATATGGGCATCCAGGTCCCGCTATTGGTTATTGACCGGAGACGTGTCTCGGTCATGTCTACATAGTTCTCGAACCCATAGGGTCCGCACGCTTAACGTTACGATGACAGTTTTATTGAGTTTTGATGTACCGAAGGAGTTTGGAGTCCCGGATGAGATCGAGGATATGACGAGGAGTCTCGAAATGGTCGAGACGTAAAAATCGATATATTGGACGACTATATTCGGACTTCGGAAAGGTTCCGCGTGATTCGGGTATTTATCGGAGTACCGGAGAGTTACGGGAATTCGTATTGGGCCTTAATGGGCCATACGGGAAAGGAGAGAAAGGCCTCAAAAGGTGGCCGCACCCCACCCCATGGTCTGGTCCGAATTGGACTAGGGAAGGGGGGCGCACCCTTCCTTCTTTCTCCTTCCCCCTTCCCTTCTCCGAGTAGGACTCCCCCCTTTGGCGCGCCTCTCCCCTTGGCCGGCTGCCTCTCCCTTGCTCCTTTATATACAGGGGCAGGGGGCACCCCATAGACACGACAATTGATATACGATATTTTAGCCGTGTGCGGTGGCCCCCTCCACCATATTACACCTCGATAATACCGTTGCGGAGCTTAGGCGAAGCCCTGCGTCGGTGGAACATCATCATCGTCACCACGCCGTCGTGCTGACGAAACTCTCCCTCAACACTCGGCTGGATCGGAGTTCGAGGGACGTCATCGAGCTGAACGTGTGTTGAACTCAGAGGTGCCGTGCGTTCGGTACTTGATCGGTCGGATCGTGAAGACGTACGACTACATCAACCGCGTTGTTATAACGCTTCCGCTGTCGGTCTACGAGGGTACGTGGACAACACTCTCCCCTCTCGTTGCTATGCATCACCATGATCTTGCGTGTGCGTAGGAAATTTTTTGAAATTACTACGTTCCCCAACACTGTCACCCCACTAGATGGCAACCAGTGCCAGGCGAAAAGGTGTCTACTAAGACGCTCAAGTTCCACTGATAGAACTCAGTGTGCATTGTCTCTTGGATCGCCACCACATCAATGGCCTCCTCATGCATGTAATCTATGAGCTGCCTGCGGCGGCCATCATGGCCAAAGCCCCGCAGGTTCCAAAAAAGAGTGTGCATGATCACTCGCCTAACGGGTCCTCCCTGGACCCAACAGTGGAAGCAGCGCTAAGAGCACGGCGTAATTGAGCAGTGCGAGACCGAGTACGACCACGGACCTCACCAGGGTCGGCCTCAGGGTGGACACGACCACGGGGACGGCGAGGTGGAGGGGTGGGGGCTTCCGCAGCTGCTGCCGCCTCGCGGGCCCTAGTGGCTGCGAGGTGGCCCTCCAGGATTTCTTTTGCCTGGAGGGATGCAAGCTGCTCAAGGGCCGGGCCCTTCTCGCCACGGAACACAATAGCCGAGTCAGCCGCTACCTTGGCAAGGTGACCAAGAGGAACCCCAGCAAGAGCGGAAAAGGATGCATCACAGAAATCCTCAGAATCAGAGCAAGGGGCTTGGGAGACAGACGGACCTGAGTCAAGGTTGCGGATAGCGGCACGTCGAGAAGCCTTCTCCACCGTGTTCGGGGATGCCCCGGAAAGTCCCGATGCCGCCCCAAGCCTGGCACTCTTTCGGGCAGAGGAAACCGGAGTAGAGGCCGAGCGTGGACGGCCCCGAGACCTGGGGAGCCTGGAAGACGGGGGAGGGGGCGGAGCCACGGGAGACTCCGGAGGCGATGGCACCAAGAAGTCCTCCCGGCCTGGCATCGGGGATACCAGCCGCGGGGAGGACGGAGGACGGACCTCCATGCTACCCTGGCTGACCTCGCTCTCCTCCTCCTCAGATACGGACATCGGAGGCAGGAAGGGTGGAGGGAGAGTGGCGCCAGGGGGGAGGATGCGGCCTCGTCGAGCATGGCCGCGATCGCCGCGATGTCCTCACAATCGTCTGCAGGATCGGCATCGGAGGCACCGTGACCCACACTGTGGGTGGTCGAGGGGTGGGAGGAGCCAGCGGGAGGCCCATCATCCTCCGGATCAGATGAGTCGTCGTCAGAGGCCTCAGAGCGGGGAGAGCGGCGATGGGGATCTCGGGGGGAGCCCGGAGCGTTAGCCCCCCCATCTGATCCTGGAGCGGCGCCACCTCCCGCCTCCGGGTTGAGGGGATCAGTGGGAGTCCCACCCTCAACAGAGACATGCAGGTCGTAGCCAACGTCGTTGAAGAACATGCAGATCGTCGACTTGAGCTTGGAGGGGTCGGGGGATTTAATCTGCATCCGCACAGCTGGGCCCTTGGGCAGAGAGGCACAGTCCACCGCTACAAACTTGCCCAGCATGCGGGACAAGCCCCGGAGGACACCCTCGTCGCGGGCAGGAGCGGGGAGCCCACGAATCTGCACCCAGACCGTGGACAGGGTGGCCACGGCGAGAGGGTCCACCGAGGGGACCGAGATGCGGACTGGGAGCTGGTTGAGGGCGAGCGTGAGTCTGGCGCTGTGGGTGCCATACCGAAGGCTGACGGGGTCGGGGAAGATCACCGTGAACTCCCGGTCGGAGATCGGGGAGATCTCCCAATCCCACTCCGGGTTGAACAGGTGGCGAAGCTCGTCGGAGATGATGGCCGGGGACACCGTCTTGCCGTCCAAGACCGAGATGAGAGCGGACATGGGCGGAGCGGCCCGGGTCGCGGGGAGGTCCATCTAGAAGAAGCCCAGATCGTCAAGCGCGTAACCGAACAGCCCAAGCGCCCCAATGGGCTGGTGGTCGGGGCAGAGCACGGCGGGATGATCAGTCCTCGAGCAGCGGAAGCAGGCCAGGGGCTGAGTACAGTCGACCTGGCAGTGCCCGGCCACCCCGCAGTTGAAGCACGTAGCAGCCGACACAGCAGGCGGGGGGACGGCCGGAACGGGCAGGTGGGTGACTGAGGAGGCCGGACCACCCAGCTGAGATTGCGCTCCGCGCTTCTTCTTCTTCTCAGCGAACGCTCCACGACCATTGCGGTTGTTGCCATTGTTCGGGCCGGCCGGAGGGAACTGGGCCTGGCGGCGGGGAGGGTCGTAGCGCCGGGGCGGGGAGGCCTCAGAACGACCAGACCGGGGTGGCGACCGGGATCGACGGGGAGACGGACGATCCCGATCCCGGCCGCGGCCACGCCAAGAAGAGGGGGAGCGCTCCCGGGGGCGGGCCGTGCGCCAGTCAGAACCCTCGGACGGCGCTGCGTCCTTGCCGCGCACCAAAGCCTCCCGAAGCTCGGCCTCCCGACGCGAGCCATCCGGCGACGGCCGAGGGGCCACATCGCGGCCCGGCGCACGGTGCTTTGGGCGCGGCTCGCCGTCACCGGCATCGCGGGCCATGAGGGGCTGGCAGATGGGGGCGAGGGACGGAGCACGAGAGGCGGTCGGCGGGGAGAGCGATGCGGGGGAGGGTGCGAGGGAGAGGTGGGGTGGCGGCGAGGGGGATGTGGGACGGGGCTGGGATGGGGAGCCAGCGTCCTGCGAGAACCCTAAGGAGGGGAGCTGGGTTGGGCCGGGGGAGGGGAGAGACCCGCTCGGCCCAGCTTGGGCCGGCCCAACCAAGGAAGGCCAGGGAGAGGGAAGGAGCCCCCTCGACGTGGCCGGCCCACAAGGCCCACGTCGGCCCAGCCCACCACACGGGGGCGCGTGGGGGGAGGGAAGGGTTTCCACCCGCGACCGCAGCGCCGCCGGCGCCGACGGAGAGCACGGCACGGCCGGGACCGGCCGGAAAGCGCGGAATTTTGGGCCCCCACGCACTGTAGCGGCCGGAGCCGAGCAAGGAGGGGCCAATTCCAGCCGCGGGGACCGACGAGCGTCGGCAGAACGCCGCCACGAGAGCGCCGCCATCCCGAGATCGGCCCGTCCGGCCACCCCCCAGTTCAAGGACCGGGCCCCACGACCCCGACGACTAGCACCGCTGCCAGCGCCAGGGGGAGGTGGGGAAGGTGGTGCAGATGGGCGGGAGCCGCCGCGCTGCAAAGGACGGGGAGGGGGAGCAGGGAGGGGATCGACGGGGGGTCAGCGATGAGGGGGCCGGGAGAGGGGATCGCATCACCGGCCGGGGGAGCAGCTGGGAGAGAAGCGGCGACGGCCTCAGCCAGCCGGTCACGGAAACGCCGGGGAGGGAGGCGAGCGCCTGCCGCCGCCGCGGCAGCATCCGCGAGATCCTCCTCCGCAGCCACGTCCGCCAACCACAGGCCTGCCAGTATAATATTTCCTAAGCATCCCAGTTGTTGTTAAACTATAATCATTAGTGAAGCAGATGACAACTTACCGAGAAATGCAGGGTATTCTGGCACAGGGCAGCACATGGGCGGCTTTCCTGATTCTTGGATTCTTTGATCAGATTGGTTCCAAAATTCGGCGAAGAAGAGCTTGCACGGGGGAGATGATCTGCAGGTAGCATCACTGGGGACGCCATCATCCGATTCCGTGCTCGCGAGAAAGTTGACATGAAAGCAGTTTGTGTAAGTGTAGTATCTATTTGTGGTCACTCCAGAGATAACACCAAGTTGATATCTTTGTCCCTAAAGCAAAATGAGAGGAAAATTAAGCTGGACAAAAAGACAATGGTAAAAGCAGGAATTAACTGACAGATCAAGTATTTCGTACCTCACTGTGGTCATAGTCACGCAGCAATTGCTCTAGCTTCGTGCGAACGTAGCCCTGCAGAGAGGTGAAGGCTGACCTCTTTGCAGCCAGCTTCTCCAAGGCCGACTGGCATAGATCAGGTGCCATTCTTCGCGCCGGTGCTGCAGCAGTGTCTTTTCCTGCTGCCACCAGCTGCCTTATCATCATCTTCAGTTGCGCCAAAGTATCATCGGAGAGGACCGAGCCCCGGTGGGGCATCAAAGAACGCATGGAATCGAGTTCATCGGAGGACAGCCCACCGAGAAACGCCTCGTAGGCGGCAGGCTGTCGGTGTTTGGCGGCCATTACCGCAGCAGCTATGTCGCCGGGGGAGGTTCCACACTGTGTGGCTGTGGCCCACAACTGAGGCTTGTCGCGATCTCTGCAAAGCAGTAGCACAGCTTTCTGCTCATTCGAAATTCCGGGGGAGCTGCAGATCTGGGCAACAATGCCATCGAGAGAACATGATTCGACACGCGACATGGATCGAGGATCAAGAATGTCAGCCGCTCCAACCTCGGCGGAGACGTCCTTGAGCAGAGGGAATACGGCGTCGTACCAGATGGAGTTGGACACGGGGTCGTTCATGGGGCCGTAACAGTGTCCGGCTGCCAGGACAGCGCGGATGAGGTGGCGCTCGCGTAACGCACGGACCGGCAGCCGGCCAAGCGCCTCCATGTATAAGCCATGCATGGTGTCGAGAAGAGATGTCCACAAAAAGGTGGTGAAGTGCGGGTCGTCCCGCCAGAAGGGGACTCTGCTCTCCACTCTCCTGAGGTTGTCTCTGTCTAAAGCAGTTGAGAGATGGACGGTGTCACCATGGCCCAGACGAGTTGAGGTGATGATGGTGGTGGAGGCATGGTCTTCAGATACGGTGGTTGTGGGGAAAAGCTCTTTTCTGATGCTGATGATCGTGGTGACATTCCCACTGCCATCCCGGAAAGTGCTCGGAGTAAGGGCAGGAGTCGGCGGCGGCGACCATGGGTGGAGCAGCAGGTCGCAGATTTTGTAGACGCAGTCGGCGCTGAGCCGTTCTCCTCCACGCAAAGCGTCCAGGAGGGGATCCAGCAGCTCACGGGGGTACCTCGACGTCATGAGCCGCACGAGCTCGTCTGGCGCAGAACAGCCCCTCGCATGGCGCGCGGCCTGCTTCAAGGCGGCTTTGGTCCTGGCGGCGTCCGGGGCCAGCGGACACCGATGCCCTCTGAAGCAGCCCTGCTCGACGAGCATGACGGCGAGGGGGAGGTCGTGGCCCGCCATGGCGAGGCACTGCTTGGCCTGAGGCTCCGTGAGGTAGCGGAAGTAGCACAGCATGAACCCGATGAGGCCCGCGCGGGACCTGCGAGCGCCGTCGGCGAAGGTGAACTTGTCCCTGGTTTGCTCTACTGCATCGGCGCTGTGCTCGACGGGCCGGACGTAGTGGTCCTTCTCCTTGGCGAACGTGCTGATGGTGGTGAGGAGGATGTTGGTGACGGGGTCGCAGAGGCCGACGGCGAGGCCGCTCCGGGAGATGCAGCGGGCGAGGCCCGGGATGTCGTCCATGGGAAGGCGGCGGGCCGCCTCGAGGTAGAACTTGGCTATGTCTTCAAAGTACTCCGGCGCCAGAGGGTCCATGAGAGGCGGCGGCCGCTCGTTGCCCATGGTCTCCGTGAAGAAGAACGTGCTCTTCCCCGTGGTCGAAAAGAAGCACCCGTCACGGGGAGGGTCGCCGGCACCGGCAGGATCCGCCGCCGGCGCGGGCATGATTTGGGGGTTTTGCTTTGGGCACGCTAGTGTTTCGATTTGGATATCGTTTTGAGGACGCTAGGGTTTCGATTTGGAGAGATGCCAGCGTGTCGTGAACTCTTTTGTTTGGTTTTGTCTGGTTTTGTCTTGTCATTTAAAAAACATATACTATAATTGTTTATGTGTTGCAATATAAAAGCGTTTTTTACACTAGTATATTGTCAAAAACGCTTTTAAGCTTTTTTTATAATTAAAAAAACTGTTGAGTAGGTAATTAAAAACGCTCTTAAGCTGGGACATATAGAGTAGGTAATTTCTTGTGCGTTACAACAAGACATACATTGTTTCTTCAGAAAAACGGTTGAGTATAATGTATATTAGGAAGTATAGGATAGACTAAGATTTGTTCCTACCTTGTGTTACTCCAAGTTGGTCATTATACGACTATATATATGGCCACGAGGTTCAAGCAATAAAACAAACTATTTCACCAATCCTGTCTCTCCCTTCTAACATGGTATCAGCCTAATCACGATCCAAACCCTAGCCGCCGCCGCTTCCGCACCCGCGCGCCGCCCCCGGGGCGGTCGGCCTCCATGACCGCCGTCGGGGGCCGCGCCGCCCATACCTAGGGTTCGTCCGTCGGCTGTGTTGGCCGGCTGCCCTAGAGAGTCTTTTTCCCGAGCCCTTGCTCCGGGTTTTTTCGCTCTCTCGCCGGTCGTTTTGATCGGCGTTTTTCTTTTTGGTTTTCCGATCTAATTTTGATCGGTTTGCATCGCCCGCCGCCGCCGTCGACCCCTGTGCGCGTCTACTCCGACACCGGCGTGACCAGCCGGCCTCTCCTCCGACCCGGCGGCCACGCGCGCCGAGGCGGCCTGTCCGGGCCAGCCGCCAGAGCGCGTCGGTCCGCCCGTCGCCATGCGCCGGCCGTCACCGCCCTGCTCCGACCGGGACACCTGCATCGCCCCGACCCGGCGGCCTCGCGCCATGCGACGGCCAATCATAGTCGTCGCTCCCGCGCCGGCCCGCCCATCGATCCACGTCATCCGCCTCCGCCGCGTCTGCATGGCGGCCCTGCGATCTACCTCGTCGGGCTCGTCCTCGGCTACGTCGGGCTGACTGCGTCAGACTCGTCGGCTACCTCAGCTCGGGCCCCGCTGCTACGTTGGTCGCTCGGGCCTTTGGCAGCCCGGGTGCCGGTGCTGACAAGCTCGTCCGCACGACGTCCCACGTCGTCCGTCGTCGCCGGCCTCATCCCAGACTCCGCCGCCACCACTCCTCCACCGAGCGGCGTCCCCGACCTCGCGCGCGATCGGCTTGATCACCCGCTCGCCGCCGCGATCCGCCTCCTCTACGCCGCGCGACCGACCTGGCCCGTTGGTGACGAGCGCCTCCGCAGGTCCTGTGAAGATCGTCCTGAGTACCGCGCGCCTCTCCACCAATCGAGCATCGGGCTGCCGCTGTGTCGCCCCGTCGGGCCGCAGTGCTGCCGCCCCGTGGTTCTTCTCGCGGCTGCATCGACTCGTGCGTCGCCGCTGCGTCGCCCCTTCGGGGCGTAGTGCCGCGATACGCGGTCCCCGCCGCCGCCCCGAGGCCGTCCCCGCGGCTGCACCGACAAGCGAACCGTCGTTGCGTCGCCCCTTCGGGCCGCAGCGTCACGGCCTGCGGTCCCCTCCGCCGCCCCAAGGTCTTCCCGCCGTCGCCCCGACCCGCCTGCCGTCGCTGCGTCGCCCCTTCGGGCCGTAGCGCCGCGGCCCGCGTTCCACTCGGCCGTCACCGCGCGTCGACCTCCCGTGGTATGCGCCGCGCCATCTCCCTTGGCGTGGGAACGCCACCGTCCGCGCCGGTCTTCGTCGCGCTGTCAGGGTTCTTCGCCTATTTCGAGCACCACCGCCACACTCCTAACCTAGCCGTCGTCGCTCTTCTTTGGCCGCCGCCGCCGCTACCTTCGTAGCCGCCTCCGCCGCCCGTCCACCCCTTCTTCTTCGTCCAAGCACTAGCCCGTCGACAGCGTTTCGGTCATCTACCCCGACTACTTCGTCTACTCCGACCACCGTTGGTGACATCGGCCCCGCGCCGATGGACGCCGCAATCGTCGTCGAGTTCTTCTCTGCTGGCCCCTCCGACTTCTCCGACATGGCGTACAGCTCATGCAGGTCCCTCGTCTACGCATGCCCGGTGCTGGCAACACCGATGCGTGCCTTCATCCACGATGTGTCCCGGGCCTGGCAAGCCTGGTCGGAGCTTCGTCAACTTCGTCTTCGTCCGTCTACACATGCCTGGTGCTGGCAACGCCGGTGCGTGCCTTCATCCACGATGTGTCCCCGGGCTTGGCAAACCCGCCGCGACGCGTCGTCAACAACATTTTCTTCCCGGCGCACCCCTACTTCGACACCACTGCGCCCATGCTAACTCGACGCCCTCTTGCGCCCGCGGCTCCACGGCGACTTCCTCGACACCGGCCACCCCGATGAAGGAAATATGCCCTAGAGGCAATAATAAAGTTATTATTTATTTCCTTATATCATGATAAATGTTTATTATTCATGCTAGAATTGTATTAACCGGAAACATGATACATGTGTGCATGCATAGACAAACAGAGTGTCACTAGTATGCCTCTACTTGACTAGCTCGTTGATCAAAGATGGTTATGTTTCCTAGCCATAGACATGAGTTGTCATTTGATTAACGGGATCATATCATTAGGAGAATGATGTGATTGACTTGACCCATTCCGTTAGCTTAGCACACGATCGTTTAGTATTCTGCTATTGCTTTCTTCATGACTTATACATGTTCCTATGACTATGAGATTATGCAACTCCCGTTTATCGGAGGAACACTTTGTGTGCAGCAAACGTCACAACGTAACTGGGTGATTATAAAGGTGCTCTACAGGTGTCTCCGAAGGTACTTGTTGGGTTGGCGTATTTCGAGATTAGGATTTGTCACTCCGATTGTCGAAGAGGTATCTCTGGGCCCACTCGGTAATGCACATCACTTAAGCCTTGCAAGCATTGCAACTAATGAGTTAGTTGCGGCATGATGTATTACGGAACGAGTAAAGAGACTTGACGGTAACGAGATTGAACTAGGTATTGAGATACCGACGATCGAATCTCGGGCAAGTAACATATCGATGACAAAGGGAACAACGTATGTTGTTATGCGGTCTGACCGATAAAGATCTTCGTAAAATATGTGGGAGCCAATATGAGCATCCAGGTTCCGCTTTTGGTTATTGACCGGAGACGTGTCTCGGTCATGTCTACATAGTTCTCGAACCCGTAGGGTCCGCACGCTTAAAGTTTCGATGATAGTTATATTATGAGTTTATGAGTTTTGATGTACCGAAGGTTGTTCGGAGTCCCAGATGTGATCACGGACATAACGAGGAGTCTCGAAATGGTCGAGACATGAAGATTGATATATTGGATGGCTATATTCGGACACCGGAATGGCTCTGGGGGTTATCGGATATATACCGGAGTACCGGGGGGTTACCGGACCCCCCCCCCCCCAGAGGCTATTGGGCCTCATGGGCCCAATTGGTAGAAGTGAAGGAAATATGCCCTAGAGGCAATAATAAAGTTATTATTTATTTCCTTATATCATGATAAATGTTTAATATTCATGCTAGAACTGTATAAACCGGAAACATGATACATGTGTGAATACATAGACAAACAGAGTGTCACTAGTATGCCTCTACTTGACTAGCTCGTTGATCAAAGATGGTTATGTTTCCTAGCCATAGACATGAGTTGTCATTTGATTAACGGGATCATATCATTAGGAGAATGATGTGATTGACTTGACCCATTCCGTTAGCTTAGCACTCGATCGTTTAGTATGTTGCTACTGCTTTCTTCATGACTTATACATGTTCCTATGACTATGAGATTATGCAACTCCCGTTTACCGGAGGAACACTTTGTGTGCTACCAAACGTCACAACGTAACTGGGTGATTATAAAGGTGCTCTACAGGTGTCTCTGAAGGTACTTGTTGGGTTGGCGTATTTCGAGATTAGGATTTGTCACTCCGATTGTCGGAGAGGTATCTCTGGGCCCTCTCGGTAATGCACATCACTTAAGCCTTGCAAGCATTGCAACTAATGAGTTTGTTGCGAGATGATGTATTACGGAACGAGTAAAGAGACTTGCCGGTAACGAGATTGAACTAGGTATTGAGATACCGACGATCGAATCTCGGGCAAGTAACATACCAATGACAAAGGGAACAACGTATGTTGTTATGCGGTCTGACCGATAAAGATCTTCGTAAAATATGTGGGAGCCAATATGAGCATCCAGGTTCCGCTTTTGGTTATTGACCGGAGACGTGTCTCGGTCATGTCTACATAGTTCTCGAACCCCTAGGGTCCGCACGATTAACGTTACGATGACAGTTATATTATGAGTTTATATGTTCTGATGTACCGAAGGTTGTTCGGAGTCCCGAATGTGATCACGGATATGATGAGGAGTCTCGAAATGGTCGAGACATAAAGATTGATATATTGGACGACTATATTCGGACACCGGAAATGTTCCGGGTGATTTCGGAGAAAACCGGAGTGCCGGAGGGTTACCGGAACCCCCCCGGGAGAAGTAATGGGCCTCATGGGCCTTAGTGGAGAGAGAGAGGGGCAGCCAGGAGGGGCCGCGCGCCCCCTCCCCCTCTGGTCCGAATTGGACTAGGAGAAGGGGGGCGGCACCCCCCTTTCCTTCTCCCTCTCCCCATTCCTTTCCCCCTCCTAGTACGAGTAGGAAAGAGGGGAGTCCTACTCCTACTAGGAGGAGGACTCCTCCTCCTGGCACGCCAACAAGGGCCGGCCGGCCTCCCCCTTGCTCCTTTATATACGGGGGCAGGGGGCACCCCATAGACACAACAATTGATCTATTGATCTCTTAGCCGTGTGCGGTGCCCCCCTCCACCATATTACACCTCGATAATATCCTAGCGGTGCTTAGGCGAAGCCCTGCATTGGTAGAACATCATCATCGTCACCACGCCGTCGTGCTGACAAAACTCTCCCTCAACACTCGGCTGGATCGGAGTTCGAGGGACGTCATCGAGCTGAACGTGTGCTGAACTCGGAGGTGCCGTGCGTTCGGTACTTGATCGGTCGGATCGTGAAGACGTACGACTACATCAACCGCGTTGTGTTGACGCTTCCGCTTTCGGTGTACGAGGGTACGTGGACAACACTCTCCCCTCTCGTTGTTATGCATCACCATGATCTTGCGTGTTCGTAGGAATTTTTTTGAAATTACTACGTTACCCAACAGTGGCATCCGAGCCTGGTTTTATGTGTTGATGTTATGCACGAGTAGAACACAAGTGAGTTGTGGGCGATATAAGTTAGACTGCTTACCAGCATGTCATACTTTGGTTCGACGGTATTGTGAGATGAAGCGGCCCGGACCGACATTACGCGTACGCTTACGCGAGACTGGTTTCACCGTTGCGAGCACTCATTGCTTAAAGGTGACCGGCGGGTGTCTGTCTCTCTCACTTTAGTTGAACCGAGTGTGGCTACGCCCGGTCCTTGCGAAGGTTAAAACAGCACCAACTTGACAAACTATCGTTGTGGTTTTGATGCGTAGGTAAGAACGGTTCTTGCTAAGCCCGTAGCAGCCACGTAAAACTTGCAACAACAAAGTAGAGGACGTCTAACTTGTTTTTGCAGGGCATGTTGTGATGTGAAATGGTCAAAGCATGATGCTAAATTTATTGTATGAGATGATCATGTTTTGTAACCGAGTTATCGGCAACTGGCATAAGCCATATGGTTGTCGCTTTATTGTATGCAATGCAATCGCCCTGTAATGCTTTACTTTATCACTAAGCAGTAGCGATAGTCGTAAAAGTAATTATTTGGCGAGACGACAACGATACTACGATGGAGATCAAGGTGTCGCGCCGGTGACGAAGGTGATCATGACGGTGCTACGGAGATGGAGATCACAAGCACAAGATGATGATGGCCATATCATATCACTCATATTGATTGCATGTGATGTTTATCTTTTTATGCATCTTATCTTGCTTTGATTGACGGTAGCATTATAAGATGATCCCTCACTAAATTATCAAAGTATAAGTGTTCTCCCTGAGTATGCACCGTTGCGAAAGTTCTTCGTGCTGAGACACCACGTGATGATCAGGTGTGATAGGCTCTACGTTCAAATACAACGGGTGCAAAACAGTTGCACACGCGGAATACTCAGGTTAAGCTTGACGAGCCTAGCATATAACAGATATGGCCTCGGAACACGGAGACTGAAAGGTCGAGCGCGAATCATATAGTAGATATGATCAACATAGTGATGTTCACCGTTGAAACTACTCCATCTCACGTGATGATCGGACATGGTTTAGTTGATATGGATCACGTGATCACTTAGAGGATTAGAGGGATGTCTATCTAAGTGGGAGTTCTTAAGTAATATGATTAATTGAACTTAAATTTATCATGGACTTAGTCCTGATAGTATTTTGCAAATTATGTTGTAGATCAATAGCTCGCGTTGTTGCTTCCCTGTGTTTATTTTTGATATGTTCCTAGAGAAAAATTATGTTGAAAGATGTTAGTAGCAAAGATGCGGATTGGATCCGTGATCTGAGGATTATCCTCATTGCTGCACAGAAGAATTATGTCCTTGATGCACCGCTAGGTGACAGACCTATTGCAGGAGCAGATGCAGACGTTATGAACGTTTAGACAAAAGCTCGGTATGATGACTACTTGATAGTTTAGTGCACCATGCTTTACGGCTTAGAACCGGGACTTCAAAAATGTTTTGAACGCCACAGAGCATATAAGATGTTCTAAGAGTTGAAATTGGTATTTCATACTCATGCCCGTGTCGAGAGGTATGAGACCTCTGACAGTACTTTGCCTACAAGATGGAGGAGAATTGCTCAGCTAGTGAGCATGTGCTCAGAATGTCTGAGTACTACAATCACTTGAATCAAGTGGGAGTTAATCTTCCAGATAAGATAGTGATTGACAGAGTTCTCTAGTCACTATCACCAAGTTACTAGAACTTCGTGATGAACTATAATATGCAAGGGATAACGGAAATGATTCCCAAGCTCTTCGCGATGCTGAAATCGACGAAGGTAGAAATCCAGAAAAATATCAAGTGTTGATGGTTGACAAGACCACTAGTTTCAAGAAAAGGGAAAAGGAAAGAAGGGGAACTTCAAGAAGAACGGCAAGCGAGTTGCTGCTCAAGTGAAGAAGCCCAAGTCTGGACCTAAGCCTGAGACTGAGTGCTTCTACTGCAAAGGAACTGATCACTAGAAGCGGAACTGCCCCAAGTAATTGGCGGATAAGAAGAATGGCAAAGTGAACAAAGGTATATTTGATATACAGATTATTGATGTGTATTTTAATAGTGTTCGTAGCAACCCCTCGGTATTTGATACTGGTTCAGTTGCTAAAGAGTAGTAACTCGAAACGGGAGTTGCATAATGAACAGAAACTAGTTAAGGATGAAGTGACGATGTGTATTGGAAGTGGTTCCAAGATTGATATGATCATCATCGCACACTCCCTATACTTTCGGGATTAGTGTTGAACCTAAATAAGTGTTATTTGGTGTTTGCGTTGAGCATGAATATGATTTGATCATGTTTATTGCAATACGGTTATTCATTTAAGTTAGAGAATAATTGTTGTTCTGTTTACATGAATAAAACCTTATATGGTTACACACCCAATGAAAATGGTTCGTTGGATCTCGATCATAATGATACACATATTCATAATATTGAAGCCAAAAGATGCAAAGTTAATAATGATAGTGCAACTTATTTGTGGCACTGCCGTTTAGGTCATATCGATGTAAAGCGCATGAAGAAACTCCATATTGATGGACTTTTGGAACCACTTGATTATGAATCACTTAGTACTTGCGAACCGTGCCTCATGGGCAAGATGACTAAAACACCGTTCTCCGGAACTATGGAGAGAGCAACAGATTTGTTGGAAATCATACATACAGATGTATGTGGTCTCATGAATATTGAGGCTCGTGGCGGATATCGTTAGTTTCTCACCTTCACAGATGATTTGAGCAGATATGGGTATATCTACTTAATGAAACATAAGTCTGAAACATTTGAAAAGTTTAAAGAATTTCAGAGTGAAGTTGAAAATCATCGTAACAAGAAAATAAAATTTCTACGATCTGATCGTGGAGGAGAATATTTGAGTTATGAGTTTGGTCTTCATTTGAAACAATGCAGAATAGTTTCGCAACTCACGCAACCCGGAACACCACAGCGTAATGGTGTGTCCGAACGTCGTAATCGTACTTTACTATATATGGTGCGATCTATGATGTATCTTACTGATTTACCGCTATCATTTTGGGGTTATGCTTTAGAGACGGCTGCATTCACGTTAAATAGGGCACCATCAAAATCCGTTGAGACGACGCCTTATGAACTGTGGTTTGGCAAGAAACCAAAGTTTTCGTTTCTTAAAGTTTGGGGTTGCGATGCTTATGTGAAAAAGTTTCATCCTGATAAGCTCAAACCCAAATCGGAGAAATGTGTCTTCATAGGATACCCAAAGGAGACAGTTGGGTACACCTTCTATCACAGATCCGAAGGCAAGACATTCGTTGCTAAGTATGGATCCTTTCTAGAGAAGGAGTTTCTCTCGAAAGAAGTGAGTGGGAGGAAAGTAGAACTTGATGAGGTAATTGTACCTGCTCCCTTATTGGAAAGTAGTTCATCACAGAAACCAGTTTCTGTGACGCCTATACCAATTAGCGAGGAAGTTAATGATGATGATCATGGAACTTCAGATCAAGTTATTACTGAACCTCGTAGGTCAACCAGAGTAAGATCCGCACCAGAGTGGTACGGTAATCCTGTTCTGGAGGTTATGTTACTAGACCATGACGAACCTACGAACTATGAAGAAGCGATGGTGAGCCCAGATTCCGCAAAATGGCTTGAGGCCATGAAATCCGAGATGGGATCCATGTATGAGAACAAAGTATGGACTTTGGTTGACTTGCCCGATGATCGGCAAGCCATTGAAATTAAATGGATCGTCAAGAGGAAGGCGGACGCTGATAGTAGTGTTACTATCTACAAAGCTAGAATTGTCGCAAAAGGTTTTCGACAAGTTTAAGGTGTTGACTACGATGAGAGTTTCTCACTCGTATCTATGCTTAAGTCTGTCCGAATCATGTTAGCAATTGCCACATTTTATGAAATCTGGCAAATGGATAAACAAAACCGCATTCCTTAATGGATTTATTAAAGAAGAGTTGTATATGATGCAACCAGAAGGTTTTGTCAATCCTAAAAGTGCTAACAAAATATGCAAGCTCCAGCGACCCATCTATGGACTGGTGCAAATATCTCGGAGTTGGAATATACGCTTTGATAAGTTGATCAAAGGATATAGTTTTATACAGACTTGCGGTGAAGCCTGTATTTACAAGAAAGTGAGTGGGAGCTCTGTAGCATTTCTGATATTATATGTGGATGACATATTGCTGATTTGAAATGATATAGAATTTCTGGATAGCATAAAGGGATACTTGAATAAGAGTTTTTCAATGAAAGACCTCGGTGAAGCTGCGTATATATTGGGCATCAAGATTTATAGAGATAGATCAAGACGCTTAATTGGACTTTCACAAAGCACATACCTTGACAAAGTTTTGAAAAAGTTCAAAATGGATCAAGCAAAGAAAGGGTTCTTGCCTGTGTTACAAGGTGTGAAATTGAGTAAGACTCAATGCCCGACCACTGCAGAAGATAGAGAGAAGATGAAAGATGTTCCCTATGCTTCAGCCATAGGCTCTATCATGTATGCAATGCTGTCTACCAGACCTGATGTATGCCTTGCTATAAGTCTAGCAGGAAGGTACCAAAGTGATCTAGGAGTAGATCACTGGACAGCGGTCAAAATTATCCTTACTGGAATAAGGATATGTTTCTCGATTATGGAAGTGACAAAAGGTTCGTCGTAAAGGGTTACGTCGATGCAAGTTTTGACACTAATCTAGATGACTCTAAGTCTCGGTCTAGATACATATTGAAAGTGGGAGCAATTAGCTAGAGTAGCTCCGTGCAGAGCATTGTAGACATAGAAATTTGCAAAATACTTACGGATCTGAATGTGACAGACCCGTTGACTAAAATTATCTCACAAGCAAAACATAATCACACCTTAGTACTCTTTGGGTGTTAATCACATAGCGATGTGAACTAGATTATTGACTCTAGTAAACCCTTTGGGTGTTGGTGACATGACGATGTGAACTATGGGTGTTAATCACATGGTGATGTGAACTATTGATGTTAAATCACATGGCGATGTGAACTAGATTATTGACTCTAGTGCAATGGGAGACTGAGGGAAATATGCCCTAGAGGCAATAATAAAGTTATTATTTATTTCCTTATATCATGATAAATGTTTATTATTCATGCTAGAATTGTATTAACCGGAAACATGATACATGTGTGAATACATAGACAAACAGAGTGTCACTAGTATGCCTCTACTTGACTAGCTCGTTGATCAAAGATGGTTATGTTTCCTAGCCATAGACATGAGTTGTCATTTGATTAACGGGATCATATCATTAGGAGAATGATGTGATTGACTTGACCCATTCCGTTAGCTTAGCACTCGATCGTTTAGTATGTTGCTACTGCTTTCTTCATGACTTATACATGTTCCTATGACTATGAGATTATGCAACTCCCGTTTACCGGGTGATAATAAAGGTGCTCTACAGGTGTCTCCGAAGGTACTTGTTGGGTTGGCGTATTTCGAGATTAGGATTTGTCACTCCGATTGTCGGAGAGGTATCTCTGGGCCCTCTCGGTAATGCACATCACTTAAGCCTTGCAAGCATTGCAACTAATGAGTTTGTTGCGAGATGATGTATTACGGAACGAGTAAAGAGACTTGCCGGTAACGAGATTGAACTAGGTATTGAGATACCGACGATCGAATCTCGGGCAAGTAACATACCGATGACAAAGGGAACAACGTATGTTGTTATGCGGTCTGACCGATAAAGATCTTCGTAGAATATGTGGGAGCCAATATGAGCATCCAGGTTCCGCTATTGGTTATTGACCGGAGATGTGTCTCGGTCATGTCTACATAGTTCTCGAACCCGTAGGGTCCGCACGCTTAACGTTACGATGACAGTTATATTATGAGTTTATATGTTTTGATGTACCGAAGGTTGTTCGGAGTCCCAGATGTGATCACGGACATGACGAGGAGTCTCGAAATGGTCGAGACATAAAGATTGATATATTGGACGACTATATTCGGACACCGAAAATGTTCCGGGTGATTTCGGAGAAAACCGGAGTGCCGGAGGGTTACCGGAACCCCCCCGGGAGAAGTAATGGGCCTCATGGGCCTTAGTGGAGAGAGAGAGGGGCAGCCAGGAGGGGCCGCGCGCCCCCTCCCCTCTGGTCCGAATTGGACTAGGAGAAGGGGGGCGGCACCCCCCCTTTCCTTCTCCCTCTCCCCATTCCTTTCCCCCTCCTAGTAGGAGTAGGAAAGAGGGGAGTCCTACTCCTACTAGGAGGAGGACTCCTCCTCCTGGCGCGCCAACAAGGGCCGGCCTCCCCCTTGCTCCTTTATATACGGGGGCAGGGGCACCCCATAGACACAACAATTGATCTATTGATCTCTTAGCCGTGTACGGTGCCCCCCTCCACCATATTACACCTCGATAATATCGTAGCGGTGCTCAGGCGAAGCCCTGCGTCGGTAGAACATCATCATCGTCACCACGCCGTCGTGCTGACGAAACTCTCCCTCAACACTCGGCTGGATCGGAGTTCGAGGGACATCATCGAGCTGAACGTGTGCTGAACTCGGAGGTGCCGTGCGTTCGGTACTTGATCGGTCGGATCGTGAAGACGTACGACTACATCAATCGCGTTGTGTTAACGCTTCCGCTTTCGGTCTACGAGGGTACGTGGACAACACTCTCCCCTCTCGTTGTTATGCATCACCATGATCTTGCGTGTTCGTACGAATTTTTTTGAAATTACTACGTTACCCAACAAGAAGAGGAGAGGCGGCCAAGGGGCAGCCGCGCGCCCCTCCCCCTCCCCCCCCCAATTCCGAATTGGACAAGGAGGGGGGCGGCGCCCCCCCCCTTTCCTTTCCCCCTCTCTCCTTCCCTCTCCTCTCCAAGTCCAACAAGGAAAAGGGAGGGAGTCCTACTCCCGGTGGGAGTAGGACTCCTCCTGGCGCGCCCCTCCTGGCTGGCCGCACCTCCCCCCCCCCCCTTTCCTTTCCCCCTCTCTCCTTCCCTCTCCTCTCCAAGTCCAACAAGGAAAAGGGAGGGAGTCCTACTCCCGGTGGGAGTAGGACTCCTCCTGGCGCGCCCCTCCTGGCCGGCCGCACCTCCCCCCTTGCTCCTTTATATACGGGGGCAGGGGCACCCTAGAGACACAACAATTGATTTGATCTTTTAGCCGTGTGCAGTGCCCCCCTCCACCATAGTCCACCTCGATAATACTGTAGCGGTGCTTAGGCGAAGCCCTGCGTCGGTAGAACATCATCATCGTCACCACGCCGTCGTGCTGACGAAACTCTCCCTCAACACTCGGCTGGATCGGAGTTCGAGGGACGTCATCGGGCTGAACGTGTGCTGAACTCGGAGGTGTCGTGCGTTCGGTACTTGATCGGTCGGTTCGTGAAGACGTACGACTACATCAACCGCGTTGTGCTAATGCTTCCGCTTTCGGTCTAAGAGGGTACGTGGACAACACTCTCCCCTCTCGTTGCTATGCATCACCATGATCTTGCGTGTGCGTAGGAATTTTTTTTGAAATTACTACGTTCCCTAACACCCGACTCGACATCGACCACGGCATTCTTCGCACGGCTACCTCGACCACGGCTCCACCACCCACGCTCTTGGCTACATCGACAAATGGCACAAAGGGCTACCGCCTGCTTGAGCAACCTCGTCGGTTTTCACTCCATCCACGACTCCGCGATGCGTCGACCGTTACGACTGGGGGGGGGGGGGGGTGGGGTGTCCGTCGACTTGCCTTCGGATTCTTCTCCAGTCTTACCGTCTACGTCGCTACCGTTGTGACTGCGGGGGGGGGGGGGGGGGGGGTGTGTTGAGTATAATGTATATTAGGAAGTATAGGATAGACGAGGATTTGTTCCTACCTTGTCTTGTACTCCAAGTTGGTCATTGTACTCCTATATATATGCCCACGAGGCTCAAGCAATAAAATAAACTATTCCACCAATCCTCTCTCTCCCTTTTAAAAAAAACCACGTATTCATTCATAATAGTAGCACCATACAACATACATGGTTTCGGAACAGCATGAACAGAATGCAGTCGAGGCGGTGGTCCGGAAAACTTTATTCGCAGTGACAACGTCGGCACCGACTGAGCTCAGTCACCCAACATACCTATCTACAGACCGGACGAAAGGAACCGGGCTCCCACACCCTCCCACTGCTGCCGGAGCGACGAGCAGAGGGAAGGGGAGCCGACGGCCTCGCCGGCTAGAGAAAGCAGGAACTGCTACGCCCGCAGAATCGCCTCTCCTGAGCAGTTGACAAAGAAGCAGCAGACACGGCACAACCGACTATTTGTATTGTCAAAGGAGGATGCATGTTGATTCTCATACAAAATACTTAATACAACGGTTTTGCTAGGGCATATCTATTGCACATCTAAGTCATATGTTATTGATTTTATGCGGATATTTGTATCGGTATTTTTTCTGTAAGCATCTTATGCGTTCCTTTTTGCTGCTCATGTATATAATTTTCAGTCACTCATTAAGATGGTGTATATATCTGTTCGTAGTGAAAATTAACACATGATTTTCGAGTGAGTTTTGCGGTGAAGATGAAAAGACAACACAATAGAAAATTAAAAAAACATAGAGGAAACAAACTAAAACAGAAATATTGTAAGCACATCTTTATAGAGGCAAACGTAAAAAAGAAAAGGCAAAAAAAATGCTTCCTCTGCTCCAAGTGTCACAACTCTGAATCTTTCGGTCGTAGAAGAAGACAGAATGGAGATTAGACTAATCTTCCTTCTCGTTTTGAAGATCCCATCAACATTTGTTCCATTGCAACACACAGGAACCTTGCTAGTAAACGGTTACGTCAAACAGAACTTGTAAAGCAACAATCATGAGTTGGCGGGATAACAAAATAACCCCATCGGACTTGATCACCCCAAAGAACTCGTATGCTTGTGATAAGAAAAAGTCGAGGAGTTGTGCATGAAGCTGGATTTAAGAGTGAGCGCCTGAGAAGATGAGACCATGGGTTCATCAAAATATAAAGCCTTTCTCAGCAGCAAGAAGGTACTCGTGCGTGATAACATATACGGGCATCAATGGCTTACATTTCTCCAATAGTAATTTCATGCAAAACAGGATGGCTCGAGGTACGTAGTGGTTCTGTTAGATGACATGGGGAAGGATGTTGCTGCGGGTCAGAGGACTTGCAGGAAGCAGGCTTGACGAAAGGGAGTGAAAACGGGAACAATATTTTCTTTTTAGGTAGGAGAGAAAAAGGAACATTATGTCCACCATCCTTCGTCCAACCTTCAACATAGCATTTTCATTCTCTCTGTTTTGGAATTTTTTTTTACTGCCATCTCTGATTTTTACAACCAGTTTTCCTTCAACACCGCACCGAATGCTACACCTTTCATTGACTTATCAAATAAAATCATATTTTCTTTGATAAGCCAATCGATGCTTATACTAAACAAGGATTAGTACATATAATCTCTTTTTACATAATCATGTACTAATATGAACAGATAAATCACGTGCTAACTTACTAGAATATTTATATTCCTATAGTAATGCATGGACAGTTCTCCATTCCCCGCAAAAAAAGAAATGAACAGTTCTCCCGTAAAGTGATTTACCTGCCAATATTAATGTGATAATATAAAATTGTGATTTTATTTGGTAAAGTAAAATTCATTTGGGCTACCAAAGAAAAATTTGGTAAGTCAATAGGATAGATCGATCTTTACCAACAAAAAAGCAACAAAGAGGTAGATGTTGGTGAAGACGTGCAGATCCCCGCAGCTAGGTATTACTCCCAGCCATGAGATTTTTTTTCCGAGGTGATCCTCCAATCTAGCACCGAAAGCACGATCTTTTTTTCCATTTGCATCACCTCCAAGCTAAGAGGTTGCCTCCAAGTTTTATTCCAATTAAAATAATCATCCGTTCCTACATGTCATCCTTTTTGTTGAGCCTCCCAGCTGAAAAGTGAATGATATATCAACTTGAATGTTTTTGTGGGGCTTCTACAGAGGTTGCACTTCAATTTCATACACTATAGCTTTTTTTTGGCTAACCTTAGAGGCAGCAATGTGGAGCCCAGCTTAAAGGCAACACTCCTCCATTCACTATAGTTGCCCTGCCTTCGAAAAATTAGAGGCAACTCGTGAATGTATACAGGTTGCCTCTAAGTAGGTGTTTGGTTCACGTTTTTTCGTCCATTATCCAATTACAACATAATCTCATACCGTTCCAATTACAACATAATCTCATACCGTTAACCCCGTTTGGTTCCCTTCACGTGTAAACAAGTCCCATGTAAACAAATTACACCTCCGTTAGAGCAAGTACAATAGAGCTGAGTCAGCGGGCTATAAGGAATAAACTAGTATATTTCTGCTTAGTTGGAGGAAAAAGAAGAGGAGAGAGAAGGTAAGCGGGCTCTTCGTGAAGAGCCAGCTTTAGCACGTGCTCCTAGGCACTTTGTGAGAATGAAAGGTGGGTCACATAATAAAAAAATAGTATACTTTTTTGATCTACTATTGTACATGTTGGCTATAAGAGCAAGTACAATAGAGCTGAGTCAACGGGCTATAAGGAATAAACTAGTATATTTCTGCTTAGTTGGAGGAAAGAGAAGAGGAGAGAGAAGGTAAGCGGGATCTTCGTGAAGAGCCAGCTCTAGCACGTGCTCCTAGGCACTTTGTGAGAATGAAAGGTGGGCCACATAATAAAAAAAGTAGTATACTCTTTTGAGCTACTATTGTACATGTTGGCTATAAGATGGGCTGTAGATGACATGGCAGTGGTTTATAGCCAGCAGCTGGCTATACTATTAACCATGCTCTAAGATAGGCTGTATATGACATGACACTGGCTTATAGCCAGCAGCTGGCTATACTATTAACCATGCTCTTAAAACCTGATTCCGTCTGTTCCCCTGCGTAAACAAATCATGTTACAGCGACCGATCTGATTGGAGCCAACACGTCCAACCAGATCCCTGCCGCCACAAGTCATCCACGGCCCACCCCCTCCGCCAGGTTGCCGCGCCGACGGCAGAGACCCCCGATCTTATGCCGCAGATCACTTTCTTGCATCACGCCTCCTCCTCCGAGTTGCGGCGCCTGCGGCAGAGACCCCCGATCTTAGAGCATCTCCAGTCGCGCCCCCAACAAGGCCCCCAGGCGATTTTTTGGCTGCCGGCGCCGAAAAATCAGTCCAGTCACGCCCCCAAAGGCCCTTTTTTGCCGGCTCGGGCCGAAATTGGCGCCGGCGGACCCAGGCCGGACCCGGCGCGCCGGGGGACGCTTGGGGGCGCCGGCTGAATCGTTTTTGGCGCGAAAATCGGCGGGCCCCTCCTTGGCAGCGACTCGGCTCTTCTCGTCGCTTCGTCGTCCTCATCGCCTCGGTTCCCGCGGGGGAATCAATGCCAAAACTGCCGCGCGCTGCCGCGCCAGTCAGCCTCCTCCATTGATGCCTCACGGGCGGCGCAGTGAAGACGGGGCAACGCAAGTCCCTCGCCCGCCACGCATACACACAGCGGCCACGCGTACACACGGCGGTCACGCGAGCGCCGCCTATATAAGCCGCCCCCTCCCGCACCGGTGAGCCACGCACGGACCTCGCTCTCTTCTCCACCGTCGACGCCCCCGTTCCTCCCTCTCTTCACGCCGTTCCCAGTTCACCCAATGGTCGAGCGATGCCCAGGAGATGCCGCGGCGGCAAACGGCTTCGGCCGCCGCCACCTTCACGAGGACGAAGCCCGGCTTTTCTATGAGGCCGAGTACCCGGTCCCGCCGGACATGCGGGTGCCCAGGGCGTGGAGGATAAGCGCTGGCGGGGTCCCGGTGCCACCGCCGCCCACCGGGGCGGCGTGTCATGCGGAGATCGCCCGCATCCGTGCCTCTCTGCCGCAGGCGGCGAGAGAGGGGCCGAGGTACACCCCCGACAGCACGCTGTGGGAGCCATACTTCCGCCGCCGCCACGCCGAGCAGCTCGAGGCCACCAACGGCATCGTGCCCTCTGGGAGGCTCAACGCTGATGGGCGCCGCCTATGGTGGGGCGTGCCCGGCCGCACGCTAGAGGCCGTCCTCGAGTACATCGAGGGCGGCAACATGCCGAGGCTGGAGTACCCCGCTCCCCCACCTTCTCCCGCAGGCATGGGAGCTCATGGACTCCGAGACGCATGGACCCGGCGTCCTCCTCCTCGTCCGGCTGCTCGTCCGGCTCTCCCTCCCTCCTCCCCGTCAAGCCGGAGCCCCAGGACGCGCCGATCAGCCGGCGCACCCGCAGTTGCGGCGTCCGCATTGCCGAGTCCTCCCCCACCTCTGCCCGGCTCGTCAGGCCGAAGGTGGAGCCCGGCCTCCCCGCGGAGTACGAGGCCATAGCCCGGCGCGGCTTCTCCGACGAGGACGCCCTAAAGTGGGCGCGGGACGACTACCTCCGCGACGAGATGGTCCGGCAGCGCCGAGCCCTGCAGGAGATAGCCGTCCGCCAGCGTGGGCGCGAGGACGAGCACGGCGTGGTGATCCTCGACAGCGACGAGGACGAGGACGCCCCAAGACCGTCCAACCCGCCGCGCGTCGGCGAACCCGGGCAGGGGAGCAGCAGGGACGGCGGCCGCAGAAGAGGCGATGACGACGACGGCGACTACACGCAGTTCTACAGGCTCATCGGCATGTAGAGCTTAGGGCGGCGGGCGGCGAGGAATGGCGAGGGCGACGACGGGTTGTAGTAGTGTTTTTTTCTCTTCTTTTATAAAATATTTTATGAACTCGCCGAAGTTTGGTTAAATTTGCGCCTTGTTTGTGCGAATGTGGGCCGGATTTTGTTTTTTTTTTTTAAAATGTGGGCACGGCGACTGGGGAGCATCACGTCTCCAGCACGCGGTTAGCGCCGGTACGGCTTTAGGTGGTGATTTTTAGCGTCTTCTGAAAGGTCAACGGCTGGAGATGCTCGCAGATCACTTTCTCGCATCACACCTCCTTCGCGCCGGTGACCGAGTCCCTGATCTTGCTGGCGATATGTTACTTCATGAGTAGTGGCGACATGCCAAGACCCAAGAGCAGCGGCGGCCATCCAACACGTTCCTTGGTTGAGTGATTTCTCGTTCTTGGATCCATATATATGCCATGTGTTTTCCTCTGATCAATGGAGTTCTTGGCTTCCCGAACCCTCCACCATTGAGATAAGGCCAGTCTTTCTTTTCTTGTTCACAGTCTGATAAGATATTTATTCAGCGTGAGCAGGCGGTTCTATAGCTCTTCATCTCTGATTTCTTCCTAGTCACCGAGTCACCATTCATGTTACCTAGCTCTTCATCCCTTCACGTTACCACTCTCTGATCCAAACGCTTCCCAAGAGGAAATATAACACGCTATCGTCGCCGTCAATCGCCGATGCCACTGGATAGAAAACTAAATAAATAATCAGAACCTATACAAGAAAAAATAATGAAGAGAGGAGGAAGGAAGCCGAGACGGCGGCGTGGAAGAAGCCTAGGCCGGTGGCGTCTGCTGGTTCCATTCTCTTCCGTATCAATATCGGGATCACGCGTAGTTGCTGAGGACGTGACCGGCGCGACGCCGGAGTTCTTGACATCATCCAAGCCGGCCGATAGACGGTCTCCCCAAACTCCGGTGCCGTGCACAAGCTTCTCTATATTTTATATCGAGAGAAAATAAATTACAAGTGCGACTCGGAAAAAAGGGACGAAGAAGTCGGACGCGTTCAGGCGCAGCGCACTACTTCTCCCCGAGAGAAACACCGGCGAGCAATAATAAATGGCGTCATAGCCACGGACCTTCCTCCCCCAAGCGGATCACACCACCAACCCCCCGCCGCCTTCCTCCTCCTCGCCGACCGACCCCGCCCGCCCGCGACCGCACGCGTCAACCCGCCCCCCACCGCCGGTGCTCCTGCGACCGCCGCGGGTGAGGCGGAGATCCATCCGTCCATCTGAGCTCCTACTGACTCGACGCCGGTAACGAACCCCTTCTTCCCTGCTCTGGCTGTTGAGCCGCCGAATCCGAACCAACCCGTGTCTCCCTCCAGCTCCGAGGATTTGTTTCGGGGGCTCAGGTTCAGCGCAAGTGGCTGGACCCCCCATGCCACACGTGAACGCCAAGGTGTCGGCGGTGGCGGCGACGGGGATGTCCGCCGTGCCTGCGGCCGCGGCGCCGCCGTCGCCGAGGAGGTGGGAGGGGGTGGACCCGGCGCTGGAGAGGATGGTGCTGCGCGCGTGCCTGGACCAGGCCCCCGAGCGCCGCCGCGTGCGCGAGGCCTTCAAGGACGTGCAGCTCAGCATTGACCACTGCCTCTTCAAGGTCCGTATTTATTAGCAATCCTAGAGTTTAAATTGATGTGCTCTGATTTCCCTGTGCTAGAGTTTAAATTGAGAGTTTTGGGAGGGCCCGTTTGAGGAACTGGGATGGTGTAGAGCTTGTTGTAGCTGTATCAAGATGGCCCACACTTGGTAAATGTTTCCATGAGAAGCTTTCTGATTGGTCCATGCCATATGCATAGAGCCATTTTGGGAACTAATTATCGCTGTCACAATCCTAGCTCTAGTAAAATAGGATGGTCCAGACATACTACTGACTTCTGCATTCTTAAGTCGTCAGGCTAGTTTAGGATCATTCTTGGTCTTAATCAAAAGGAATGTATGAGAAAGCAAACTATTGTGCATTTGGAGCACTATTTATAGGAAGAACTTGCCCATTTTGCGTGGTAGCTTGTTCACTAATTTGAACTAAAACCACGACACAAGTTATGGAACGGGGGGAGTAGCTTTTATGTCTTTTCCAATGAACTTGTTCACTATTAGCTTTTATGTCTTCTCCAATGAACACGCCTTACAACTCTTTTCCTAGTGAAATCCAGTAATCCACAAGCATAGTAAAATAAATAAAAAATGTAATTGAATATTCCCAAACAAGTGTACCCCTTGAATTTTCACATTCACCTTTTTGCCTGTTCTTTGGATCCTCCTATGTTCTGAGTTCTGATACTTATATTAAAGCCAACTATGCCTTTGGTGTTATGTCATGACATGGATGACATCTCTGACTTGCATTTTCTCTATGCTGCAGGCACAATACAGTGACATTGGAACAAAAGAGGTACTATTTTGTAGTCTAGCCATAATGTACATTTTTGTCATAATAATTAGACCCCTCACTTGACCGGTACAAGATATTAATTCGAGGCATATAGAGTTGGTCCATCTTTGCATTAGTATGTGTGCTGCTTTGAACTGAATAGAGAGATTTGAGATATTACATTCTACATAAGACAATAGTACAGAAGGCACAGTGATCTATTTTGTTAAGTATATTTGTGAAAATAAGCAGAATTTTCGGTATCATGTTGTATAATTCCGTGTTTAAAAGTATTAGCCAATGCAGTGTCAAAGCAAATTTGATGCCCACTACTTCCTTCATTGAGTTGATAGATAAGTTCTGCTGTGAGGGTTGAAATTACTGTAGCTATGCTTAATAGCTAAAATAAAGTTGGATAGACATTCGAAGGTTGTATGCCAACAATGTTAGTTTGCTCATTGGTACTCCTATAAGCCGTGGCGTGCCATTTGATACTTTGCTCGTTGGTACTCCTAACTCCTTCCTCCGCTTGATACTTTACAATGTGACACTTTTTTCCTCTTCAACAGTCATATGAGCGGAACTCCAGAGGTGTGGAGATATTCTCAAAATGTTGGTTTCCGGAGAACCATCGTATGAAAGCAATTGTTTGTCTCTGCCATGGTTATGGAGACACCTGTACCTTTTTCCTTGATGGTATATTAGTAAACTATAGTATTATTGAATTTACTTCGGCGCTTCATTTTTGCTACATTTCCTAAGTTCATTGTTGTTGTAGGGATTGCTAGGAAGATTGCTTCGGCTGGATATGGAGTATTTGCATTGGACTACCCTGGTTTTGGTCTTTCTGAAGGACTTCATGGATATATTCCAAGTTTTGATACTCTTGTTGACGATGTTGCTGAACATTTTGCTAAGATCAAAGGTATTCCGTCATTATATTATTGCTGGGTTTTCATGATGTCCATTTCTATGTACGGGTTTGGGGGGTTTAGTTGGAAAGTGCAATTTGTTTCTCTACCACAGTGATATGCCTTATTCTGGTTAAAAATTTGATGTATATGGAATTTGTTTTCACTAAGATGAGTAACTTGTTTTCTGCACAAGTAAAGGACATGTTTGCTAACCACCGTACATATTGCTATAATGTAGTTGCAGCTTTTGGTGAAGCTACTGCTAGTTATATTTACTTTCTTCTTTTTATCTTTTATATGAGGAGTTTTAGAAATTAACAGAAGTTGTTAACTTGTGATACTTTTTACTCCTGGTATAGGACATTGCTTTGGTTTTGCAAAATGAGGCTAAAGAAATGCTTTTACTCTCTTCAGTCTGACATGTGTAATGCTTAAGCTCTATGAACAAGAAGGAAAGAATTAATTTTTTATTTGTTTGCACATACTTCACTTTGTATTTTTTTCCCTCCTGTAGCTCTTACACCACTATCAGTAAGTATTTGATAGTGACATATCTAACCAAACTAAGTAGCCAAACCAATATGTATTTTGTACTAGAGGTGTGGATGAGCACTAGCAGTCTAGCACTAATAATGTGACACTGTTGACTTGCAATACCTGAAATTGATTGCAAATATTTCCATATAAGGGTTAATGAAATACCTGCATCAATGCATGCAATCAATTACTTTTGATAACGGTAATAGGTGAAAATTGCATTGGGTAAGCTTGGTAATAAATTGTTACATTACCGAACTGCTGAGAGGCTGGCAAAATTGGATCTACTGTCACAGTGATTGAATTGGCCTATGATGTTTTGTCTTCGATATATCAGAAATTATCTTGTCTTTCATTGCAATAAATTTTCTTTTATCATTCTGAACTGAGTTCATTTCTGTCCATACTTGTTCGTAATGTTTGCTGTAAGCCAGTCCATGTAGTGTGAATATACTTCTTTCACTATTCAAGTGCGATTCGTATGTTGGCAGGGAATCCTGAATACAGAGATCTCCCAAGCTTTCTGTTTGGCCAATCTATGGGTGGTGCAGTTGCATTGAAGATTCACTTTAAGCAACCGAAAGACTGGAATGGTGCAATTCTAGTTGCACCTATGTGCAAGGTGATTTTACCGCGTGAGATCCTACCTATGCTAATTATGATTGGTCACTAATTCACAAACTCACTTTAATAGATTTCAGATGACGTGGTACCAGCTTGGCCTGTTCAGCAAGTTCTGATTTTCATGGCTAAACTTCTTCCAAAAGAGAAGCTTGTTCCACAGAAAGACTTGGCAGAATTGGCATTCAGAGAGAAAGAAAAACAAGAGCAGGTCAATATTGCCCATTTTTGGTTAATACAGAGATTAATCTATTCATTGGGAACTTCTTATTCTGTTATAGCTACTCGCACGTCATGCCTAGTGAAAAGACTGTATATTAATTCGGTGCTTAATGCAGTGTTCTTACAATGTGATTGCCTACAAGGATAAACCACGTCTCCGAACAGCTCTGGAGATGCTGAGGACCACACAAGAGATAGAAAGTCGCCTACAAGAAGTACGTGGTTTTCATTTGCTTTGTTCTGGTTGGTTTTGTTTATATAAGCGTCATTTAAGTCTTGTACAGTTGCTTAGGTCGTTACTCATTCTGACATCAATAGCACTCCTAAATTCTTTTGTTCAAACTCTTAACATATGCGTGAATTAGCATTGATCCTTTGGGTATGCCATGTTGCCTCCTGGCTTAGTGAAGAATATAGGCAAGCCAATACTCCAATAAGAATAAGTTATAAACTGTGGACTAGGTTGAAACTTTTTGATCCGAGGGGTGACGCTATTTTCTCTAGGGGGTTAAGGAACCTACTTCCGGTAATTCGGTTTGTTCACTACCAAGGGAGGCAGCAGGCATTCCATGTTCCTACTGTTTGATCCAAATATTTGTCCTTGATAGAGTACAACTTAGTGAGCTGTCTTGTTTCCGGTAAAAAAAAGCTATTATCCTGTTTTCAAGAAAGCCATTTGTGTGTCATTTTTGTCTCTACATGTGAATTATATTATGCTGTAGCACTGCCAGTGGAGAGCGCCAGAGCGGCGATTTGGTGCCTGGGCTCAGATGAGCCCGGGCATGAACAGTACCGCGATTTGAAAAGGAAAAGAAGTTCAAAAAATTCCAAATTTTTTTGTGGTGCAAGATGCTCCTGTGCGTGAACTCCGTGCAAAAATTTGTGAAGTTTGGACATTCGAGGAGCTCATGACAAAAAAGACAAATTTCGGATGTCTGAGAAACTTTTGAAAATTGCACTGTTCACGTCTAATTTTGTCTTTTTTGCCACGAGCTCCTCGAATGTCCAAACTTCACAAAATTGTGCATGGAGTTAACGCACAGGAGCATCTTGCACCACAAAAAAGTTTGGAATTTTTTGAACTTTTTCTCGTCAAATCACAGTACTGTTCACCGGTCTCGCCTGAGCCCGGGCTCTGGGTTGAATTATCGAGTGGCCTTTATTCCTGTTCTACTACTGTACTGTTTTCCTGTTCTGTGATGCTTAAAGTTTGCCTCAATTTCCCATCTAGGTTTCCCTGCCCATAATCATTCTGCATGGTGAGGCTGATTTGGTCACCGACCCAGGCGTGAGCAAAGATCTGTATGAAAAAGCGAAGACATCGGACAAGACGCTGCGACTTTACAAAGACGGCTACCATGCCATCTTGGAAGGTGAACCGGACGAGGGGATCTTCAAAGTTCTCGACGATATAATCTCCTGGCTGGATCAGCATTCTGCAAAGGAGATACCGTCGTCGTGAGCTGCACAGTTTTTTATCCTTTAATCATTTGTCGAGCATCACAGGTCACGGTTGGGAATTCTATTTTGGGTTTTACACTTGATACACGCACTGATTTCCTGCTGATTGTGAATATGTATCTAGCATTCATCATGTTGGTGTGATGTGCAAATGGTTGGTCGTTTTTTGGCCCCAAAATCGGGCTATTTGATGTGGCCCGCAAAATGAATAGGGTTTTGTTCCCTTTGGGGTCAGGATTTGATTTCGAATAACGTAACCAACAAGTTTGTCTGTCCCAGAACTGGGCGTAGGAATTCAATCTGTGACTCCATAGATTGTAAGAATAGACTACAAATCTCCTTAGCATGACCTGTGAGCATCCCCAAAAGGAAGAAGAAAAAACATGTATGTAAGCTGCGCGGCCTTCGATAGCGAATAGTGTTTCGTGTTTGTAATATGTCCGTATTGATTTATATTAGTCGAGTCGTACCTTGCACCTGCACTCACACAACAATCACTAGTGCTTATGCAGAGACAAGACGTAAGCTCACTAGTGATGTGTGTGGACTGCAAAGCGTGCACTCCGCTATATACCTATAACTTGCTAACCTGATCAACCCAATCTATCAACACGAGGATAACTAGAGTTACCGCGCCGCGTGCCTTCTTTATCGTCAATCAATAGCAGTGCCACCAGCCCCGCGCACTGATTTCTAACCTAACTTGCTAGTACTAGCCTACCACACCAGAGACCAGACAGTCAAAGCATATGATGAGGCTACCATCAACATCCACAGGGTCAGTCATGTGCAGTCACAGGTCAGGAGCCTCCAAAGCCTTTTGGTCCGCCTGCCGATTTTATCCAGCTTCTTCATGACAATGGCGAGGAGCTGGTGGTGGTATGGAACACCGGCAAGCTGCCCTCCATGGCTCTGTCTAGTTTCACCACCACCTGAATGCACACCAGGTTCTCCCCTCTGAAGCGCAGGCCCGTTGCTTCCGCCGGTTTTGTGCAGGTAGAAATTTCTGCCGCCCACTTCGCCGATCTTGTCGTTTTTGTTTAAACCTGTTAAAGAAAACACCCAAGATGTTACTTCGCCAGACCAAAGGTAAATTTGGAAATGTTGACTTCATAATTTATAGTCTCTTTGGGCTGAGCAACTAAATTTTGGGTGAAGAAGCTCTCTGAATGATGTTCATAGGCTTTTCAGAGTAATAACTTTACAAGTCCTTGCATATATGGTCTAGAAAAAGAAGTCGGTACATATAACTAGTACCAAATAAGTTGTCTACATCCTTATCCATGACGACTGGCCTATATTACATTGCTGAATCCTTAAAGAAGGAAGTGGTGGGAGAGATAAATTTCAAGCAAGACAAAAATGAGTAAACCAAATAGCAAGATGCCACATGAAAGAAGACGGTTTGTCAGAGACTTCCTGCATAACTAACAAAATTACTGAACATCATTAGTAGTTCTTAACATATTCTGAATTACGGATGATTCAAACATCCCAGTACACATGAATGGTGCAGAACTTGCTGTGACAGTGACAGCACTTGAAAATGGCTTGTTTCACAAACAACAGAATCAAACAACCACATGTTTAGCACCAGAAACTGTAACACACCAGTACAGTTTAATCCCCATTTGATCGGCAAATTGGCATGGCATATCCATTAAACCAAGTGAAAAGGATGAATGGCTCGCTTACTCTGGAGGGAGAAGTGAGAGTGATGGAGCTGGAAGGACTCGGCGGAGGCGGGGTCCAGCCGGGGGCTCCTCCCCTCCCGGTGGTACCGCTCCACCACCGCGGCGATGGCGTCCCGGATGCTGGAGCCGAGGCTGACCATCGCCCTCACCGGCCCCGCGCTCCCCTCCACCGTCACGTTCACCACCACCTTCGCCTCCTACAGAAGAAAAAAAACCCATCCAGTAAACCCCACGAACTAAAATGAACGAATGCGCGCGCGCTCGTCAGTTCACGGACCGTGCCGTACCTCCCAGGTCGTGCGACGATCGGGCGGCAGCAGCAGGGAGGAGGAGGCGAAGGGAGAGTCCGGCGCGAGGACGTCGTAGCAGGTGTGCGGTCGGTCGAGCGGCGGCGGCGGCGGGGACGGCGGGTGGGGCGGCGCGGGGTGGACGCGGGCGTCGTCGCGCCACCAGAGCGCCGGCTCGGAGGCGGAGCGCGTGAGTGCCCTCTTCGCCTCGGCCCGCTTCCGCGGCCGCGGACCCTGCGCCAGCTGCACCGGCAGCCGGAGCCTCCGTCCGGCGCCGCCGCCGCTGGTCCCGCCCCGGCGCGTCGGCGAGGAGGAGGGCCCCGGCCGGGCGCCGGCGATGCGCGGGCGGCTCCTCTTCCTCCCCTGCTGCATCTTCTCTGGCTAGAGACCCTGGTCGCCGAGACGATCGTGCGCGCGCGCGCGTGTGTGGAGTGGAGTGCAGTTTGGAGTTTGGAGATTGTTGTGTTGCGTTGGTCGGTGGTGTCGTCGGGTGGCCGCAACCTCCGGTTTGCCGACACGGCGAGCTTTTTTATGCTTTGTACAACTCGGGAGAGGAGAGGAGGAAGCTTCGCGGCTGGTGCTCCAAGAGGATGGACCCGGTGCAGACGCTCCCAAGCCTGGGCTCGGCGTGTCGCCGGGGGATAGGGTCATGGCGTGAGCCGGGAGCAGGGAGGCAAACCGGAAGGAAACCGGGCGAAGGAAGGCGTTGGATTCTCCGCGTGCGGCCGGCGTGGGTGGGCGTCACGAGACGAGACAGTGCAGGGTCGTGCAGGAAGGAAGGAAGGGTTCAGGATTCGTTGCTTGTGGGTGCAACCAAGATTTGGTCCGGAAATAACGTGGGTCGTTTTCGTCTTCGCGGTTTGGACGGTGGCGGACCGGGACAAATTAAGGGCCGCGGCGGTCGTGCGTCGGTGTGCGTCGAAGTCAACCCATCCATTTTATTTATTTAAATCAACAGAAAATAGTATTTACTACACCATTATCTCAGCGCTTCGTCTCCCTCCACCACCGGTGTCTACCACTCAAGTACGAGTTGGGTGAATCCAAACGATCTCATCCATGCAGCCACTTATATTCAACATCCTCACACCATCTTTTTAACAAAGTACAATCGTAGATGTCTACATACACTCATCCCTATGAACACATGCACGCCATTCGACCACTATAAGCACGTCTGAGGTACTGAGCCGGCATCGTATCTTGGGACCGACGAAACCACCACAGACGTCTCGTAGTCGACGATAACGTCTCCAAAAATAATGTATCCAACTATCCATGACATGACGATAAATTGAAAACAATATTAATTACATTTATTGCAATTGACTTAAAAATGTATTAACTACATTAATTGTGATGTATTCTTGAAGCAACATTAATTTCACTAATTGCATTTTATCTTGGAACCAACTTTCATAACACAATAATCTTCATAATGGCATACTCTAATTGTTTTCATGCACAAATGAGGACGATGTCATGAACATCACTTGGTCAAGTCATCCAATCGGTCCTGCATGCGGAGGTAGCACATGGAGCCCGACATGAGTAGCTGGGTTTTTCCTGAGCATCAACCCTCAGTCGATGAACACCATGTCATGAGGCAAAACCTTATCGCACTGAGAAACTAATACTGAAGGACACGCCACATCTTTTAAGTGGAGAACTGAGAGTGCCACTTTGGATATATAGTCGGTGCAAAGTGACAAATAGCCATACCAGCACATGGCATAGCTTAGGAATTCAAAGGCCTAAACCTTAGGCAATATTTGTGCATGAAAGGGGAGAGTCATTGGGGTGGGAGACGACTAGGTAAAGCTCCCCAATATGTTATTGAACTGGACATGCGCTGTATGTGCACGATTGCTAGTCTGTTATACCATCGAGCCGTCGAGTGCACGAACTAAGTGTAGTTTAGATAGTTAGTTTCTTGTGATGGAACCAGCTCACCAGGGTTCAATTTCTAGACTTAACACTGGTGCTCTCTTGGTCTATGGATTGTTTTTTTCCTTTCTTGTACAATGGTTGCACTGGTCTAGTTTTATTTATTTATTTATGGTTTATGTTTTGTTTTTTCTTTGGTTCCTTCATTTTTTCCACCGGTTCTCTTCAAATTTTCCAATTTCTTTGTTACAAATTTGGTCTTCTGTTGTTTTTCACTGGTTTTCTTCCTTTCTTCTTTCGTTCTTCATTATACTTTGGTTTCCTTTGTTTATTTCTTTGTTTCCTTCGTCTTTTATTTTTTATTTGTTTTTTCTGATTTTATTTTATTGGTTTTCCTTTTTTGTTCAACACATGTTAACTTTTTCAGTACACATTCAATATTTTTCGTATACATCAGAAACATTTTTTTATATATGAGGTAACTTTGTTGAAAGAAATGATTAACAACTTTTGAAAACTTATATTTTTATGTCTAATTTTATCTTACACATTGTACTTTTTCATACATGTTTAACATTTTTAATACACGCTCAACATTTTTTCCATACACATTTGTAAGAATTTTGGAATGCTTGATTACATTTTTTTAATACAGGATTAACATTTTTTTAATACATGATCCACATTTTTTGAATACAAGATTAACATTTTTTAATACATGATCAACATTTTTCTAATACAAGTTTAACATTTTTTTAATACACGATGCACAAATGAGGACGAAGTCCGTGTCACTTACATGGATGTCAAAAGTCATCACTATCCAATAACATCACTTGGTCAAGCCATCCAATCGGTCTTGCATACGGAGGTAGCACATGGAGCTCGACCGGAGCAGCTGGGTTTTTCTGAGCATCAATCCCCAGACGATGACCCCCATGTCATGAGGCAAAACCTTATCGCACTGAGAAACTAAACCCGGAGGGCACACCACATGTTTTAAGTGAAGAAATGAGAGTGCCACTTTGGATATGTAGTCGGTGCAAAGTCACAACAGCCATACTAGCACATGGCATAGCTCAGGTTTTCAAAGGGCTAAACCTTAGGCAATATTTGTGCATGAAGGGGGAGAGTCACTGGGGTGGGAGATGACTAGGTAAAGCTCCCCAATATATTCTTTGTATAATGGTTGCATTGCTTCGGTTTTATTTATTTATTTGTCATTTTACGTTTTCTTTTCTCCTTGGTTCATTCAGTTTTTTTCACTGGTTTTCTTCTGTTTTTATATTTTCTTCATTATAAATTTGGTTTTCTTTCTTTTTCAATGATTTTCTTCCATTTTTCTTTCTTTCTTTGTTATACTTTAGTTTTCTTTGTTTTTATTTTTGTTTACTCGTTGATTTGTCGATTTTCTTTTTTGTTCGACACATGTTAACTTTTTTCAGTGTACATTCAATATTTTTCATATACATCAGAAACATTTTTATCTATGAGTTAAACATAATTGAAATAAACGATTAACATATTTTCAAAATTTATATTTTATCATGTCTGCTTTTTTTCTTACACATTGTATCTTTTATATATTAGTACATGTTATATATTTTTCAAATAAAAGATTAACATTTTTTAAATACATGGTCAACGTTTTTTCCATACACATTTTCTACCTTTTTAAATACTTGATTAAGATTTTTAAATACAAGATTAATTTTTTAAATATATGGTAAACATTTTTTCCATACACATTTTAAATTTCAAATGATTGATTAACATTTTTTCAAATACAAGATTCACATTTTTTAATACATGGTCAATATTTTTCTGTACAAAATTTTCAAATGCATGATTAATATTTTCAAAATAGAAGATTAACATTTTTTTAAATGCTTGATTAATTTTTCAAACGGATTTTTGGTCATCTAACTTGCTGATTGGTGCAAATACGGTGCATTCTACTGTATCCAGGCGTACACCCTGCGTGCATGGCATGTCAGCGTGGCAGCGGCCCACATGTCAGTGTGTAGGAGTAAATTTTTCAAGATAACTCTATATTTTTTTAGTCACGCAAAAAAAAGCCTAACTTAGTGAACAGTATTATAAGAGAAAAGCAATAAATATCGTTTGGAGCAGAAGGATTCAAACCAGACCTTCAGAACGCGAGCACACCAGGTAAACCAACAGGCCTAACGCCGTTCGGTGTTTTATCCGGAAAAAAAAACGCCGTTAGGTGTTTCAGAAGAATAACTAACTAGTAACCCTTCTCTCAGAACACCTGGGCCTACCAGCTCAAATGGGCTTTGATCAGTGGATCCCATTTTGCACCTTGGATTTTTTTAGAAATTTGTATGTAAATTATGATCTCAGTAATGATAGTATATTGATGGACTACAAAAATGTTTGTATAATTTAAAGTAATCCAAATATTTGTAAAATTACTATTCAAAAATATTGTACAAATCTTTACTGCTCATAGATGAGTGGATTTTTAACATAAAAGTAAGGGAGCCGCTAGGTCTCGAACCACGAGGCCGCGACCAAAAACACTCTATTGTCTATACAGACAGAAGATGATTAGTAAATCAAAAGAAATTCATATAGGCTTGAGTATTATATAAAAAATATTTAGTAAAACATAAGTAATAAAATTACGTTCAAATATCACAGCAGTGGTGAGGGTTTTTTTAATGGAAATATGCGCACAACTTCCTCTCAAGCGGCGCCACAGGGTGGTGTCCCAAGCACTAGTCCTTATTATGCATCATGTGTGCTGGTTGACCATGTGTGCGCACCTTCTGAAGGTCGCGAGTTCGAATCCCGGCCCTGCTATATGACGACTTATCATTTTTTTCTCTTATATTATTCACTGACAGGTGAGCCTCACCTAGGCTTTTTTGCGTAATTAAAAATTTCAGGGAGTTATCTAGGAACATTTACTCCAAGCAAATGCCATGCATGCAACATGTACGTCCGGATATGGTAGAACACACTGTATTTGCACCACACAACAAGTTAGATGATCACAAATCCGTATTTTATAAGTTTTAGCACCAAACTGAACATGCATCGCAAGTTCTATGACTCCAGTGATATTACTTCTCTTTTTTTTTTTCAATCCCAGCCATCTATACGACTAGATGCCTTCTTAAGCAGCGATGTAGCGTACGGAAATGCCAAACGGAGACCGAGCTCCATGGAGGCCTTTATTTGAAAACTTTAAAATTCAAAATTTTCAGTTTCAAAAAATTCTGAAAATAAATACATAATGTACATGTGTGCAAATTTTCAGGTCGAAATACATTAAAATGTGAGCTACACAAAAAAGACAAATCTGGGGCCTTTTAGCATATGTACTGTTCATCTATAAAGTCCATGATTTTGGTTTTTTTGTACAGCTCGCAATTCAAGGTATTTCATCCTGAAATTTTTCACACATACACTTTACATCCTTGCATACATGTGTATTTTTTTCAAAGTTTTTTGAGACTAAAATTTATGAATTTTGAATTATTCAAAATAAAGGGCTCCATGGAGCTCGGTCTCCAAAATGCCCTACTCTGTAGCGTACCGGTATAAAAGCTTTTGCGCTAAATCAAGGTAGGGCGGGCGCACGACCTCGCCCTACCGAGTCCTCCGCCTATGCTATGTGTCATGTGCGTCCGTGCTGCTGTGTGTGTGCTGCTGTGTATGTGTGCTGCTGCTGCTGCTACGTGTGTGTGCTACTGCCTTTCACACACACATACCACATGAGGGGTAAATGGTCTTTTCATGTATCATTTCCGCTCAAAATGGATGAAAGTGTCATAAAAGGAACAAAATTTAGACTCGTTGTTAGATAGGGAAGAAAAAGTTTTTCAGTGTCAAATAAGGAAACACAATTTAAGAAAGTGTTAAATAAGGAATTGTTTCAATATGTATCGCATGTACCGACATGGCTCCACAGTGCCAGTCCGGTCCATTATTTGCGCGTTGCGTTTGTTCGCTCACACGTTGTCCCGGGCACATTTGCTTCACCCGGTCGCTCATTTTTTTTGTTCTTTTTTCTTTCTTTCTCGTTTTCTTTTGTTTTCTTCAGTTTTATTTGTTTCCTTCATGGTTTTTGTCGGTTTTTTTGTTTTCTTCAATTTTATTTTCTTATGAATGTGTTACTTTTTTCAAAATACATTCTTTGTCATTTTTATAAAAACATGCTTTGAATACTTCTTATTATGAGAAAACATTTTTCCAGAACTATACATTTTTTTACATTTTACAATTTTTTCCTAAATGTCCTGAACACATTTTTTTTAACTTGTGAACATTTTTTTAAATGTAGCGACATTTTTCTGTATGAATCATTTTTACAATGTATAAACATTTTTCATAAACATGATTAAACATTTTCTACTTTTTTTAATCACGTTGTAATATTTGTATACTTCAAACATATTTAATATACATTTAAAAAAATTTCAAGTGCAATATTAAAAATTTAACATTTTCTTTGTTATATATATTTGAAAATTTCCAAATTAAAAGAAATTAGAAAGTAAAGCAAGAAAATGTGAATAAAAATGGAATAAAACACAAAAACAAAAAGTAACTTGTCGTCAGTAGGTGAGCCGTGGCTAATGGGCCGGCCCAATACATGCTCCCCTGCAGACGTGGCGTGGTAGGGTCTCATTTCCTGCCTAACCCCCGTTTCGGCGATTGTCTAGTGTCATCGGAGGAAGTGTGAAGGTTGTCTCTAATAGATCTCGTTGGATTCGGTCGGTGCTAGTCTTTAATGGATCTGCTTGGATCCATTTGTGTGTCTACAAATTGTAGTCTTTTAATCAATAGTTCTCTTCATCTACGGCGGTTGATGTTCTTGTATGCTGGTCTTGTAGGCGTTAACATGACGACTTCTCAACTGTCTACTATAACAAGTTTGGCCTGGTTCCTGTAAGAGAAGGGCGATGACGGCGACGCGTCTTCGACTCGCTCTAGTGCATGTAGTCGTCGAGGTGATTTATGGGCATATATATGATTTTTGTCATTTTGCATTCTTTGTATGGCATAATTAATAGATCAAAGTTTTCTCGCAAAAGAATAGCTTTTTTTGAAAAGGAGGATGGCCATGGCTTCTGCATTTGGACTGTGCATACAACTATTTTATTAATTATTCACAAAGAGCTTACAAAGTAATACATCAGTAAGTCTGAAGCCATCATCTTGGCAATATCTGTCGCTACTCCTACCAAGTTGATGATGGGGTGCCAATAGTCCGAGACGAATACCAAACAGACCTCGCACCAAAGCCTAACATATAAAACCGAAGGCCCCAACCAAGCCGCATTGCCAGGTCTGGGGCACACACCGGTCCAGTGCACTCTCAGAGGCCGCCGCCGCCGTCTTCCATTGATCCATCTTCAGAGCAGGTACTGACGCATCCACCTTGTTAGGCCTGCCGTCGATGCCACCACGACGCTAGACAACGTCACCTCCCTATGTGCGTTCATCATCACATCCGTCGCCGAGACCCTGCTGCGCCATGCCGCCGAGACTCCACATCATCGATGTGTCACCTGAAACGCCGCTCCACCGCAGAAACCGTCCACTGCTCCCTCGAGCCAATGCACACCTCCAAGAATGACGCCCCCAAGGGGGGAACGACACAAGAGCGTCGCCTGTCATTTGATCAACTGATCTAGGGTTTTCCCCGGAGGTAGCAAATAGAAGTGTGGAGCTTCTCCACGTCGATGCCTTCAGAAAAGGAACGATACAAAAGAGCGCCGCCATCGCCGGCCTTGGCAACTAGCCAGAGCAATGTTTTCACCTGGATCTGCTCGACGAACCCCCGTCTAGCAACGTGTGCACATGCCTCCACCGATCTCTACCGCCGCGTAGCGCGCAGGCCGCACCGGCCAGATCAGATCTGACCGGGGGCCATAGCATGCATGCCGCCGACTTGTCCACTAGGCCCTCCACGCCGCCACCGCCGATTCGAAACCAGATGGCTAATGACAGGCCTTGTACAATGCAAGACGCTTAGAAATGTGTTTAGTAAAATAAATTGAGTTTTCTTTAGCACCAGTGTTTATCTTTACAGAAGAGGTGTCTAATTAAGTGTGAACCTGTATAAATAAACACCAATGCTTGAAAAAACCTGATTTATTTCTCTAAGTATCTTCCCTAAGCACCTTGCATTGTACGTGATGGATACTACCATCGTAAAGAATACTCCCTCCGTTCTAAATTTGAAACGGAGGGAGTACTATTCTGGTTCCAATGAAATGATTATCCAGAAACGGCAAGTGCAAGGCTGCTGCCGACATGCTACTATGGGCTTAACTAAAGGAAAAAGAAAAACTCAAAAGCCGGAGCAATTGAGGCCACTCGTGACGACTCAGCGTGCCCAAGTGTCATCAAGTGGCCGAGCATCAAGCATCAGGCAGCAGAAAAGCAAAGATATATGCATGCTGTCAGTACTCAGTACTGCCCGCAGCACAGTTTGTGTGCTAAAGCACATGATTAAGACGATAAGATCAGATCGTGGCGTCCCTCCATAGCTTTGCCATGCAAGTGACCAGGTTCAGCTGTACGTATTGCATTATAGAAAGCGCTTATTCTCACATCATCATCGAGGTTCCGTCAAAATTCCATTCTCCACTGTCAACGCGGCCGGCCTACACCCGCCAAGTTGCAGCAGCAGAGATGCGATCTTCGGGCAGCACGGGCCGCACAAATTATACGGCCACGGCGACCGGATTCTCAGAATATTTTCCAAATGAGGGAAAGATCTGGACCCGTTGCTTTGCCTGCATCGGCAATATTCTGCTCAGCGATGCTTTGCCACTTTGAGGTGCTACAAATGGGGCACGCAGCCTGGCCGAATGAGGAAAGTCTCCGATTGCCATGTAGAGAGAGAGAGAGCATTAGGGAGAGGCGCGAAGAAGAAGAAGAAGAAGAAGAAGAAGAAGAAGATCTAGAGAGAGGGAGGGGACTTGCATGGTGGTAAGGGCTTCTTCTGGTAGCCAAGGATGACTTGCCTGTGGATATATAGCTTGATCGATTACACTTACATCTCTGCATGTATATATGTGATTTCTCACTATGTACAACAGGCAGTCTCCTTGGCTAGCCCGAGTGGCCCTTATCTTCCATGTCAGCCTCTCATCTCTTTTCTTACTCAATCCATTCATCACAATTGGGTAATTGTTCTTTGTTTACTTCTTTTTTATGGGAAGATCAATCATGGCTCCCAGTTTCATTAGCGAGACCTGCCAGATGAAAACCCACAAGATACCGATCGAGCACCAAACCAGGTAATCACTCACCTGATCAATTTCGCTCTTGCCCTTCTATTCTTTGCTTCATTATATATGGAGCTTGATCGGTCGAGATCTTAATCTGTTCGCGCATGCAGCAGGCTGCAGCCACTCTTGTTGTTCTTTTTCTTTGTTTCATGCACTCTGCCGTTTGATCGGTTAAATTCCTATTTTCCTTCACGCATACAGCAGAAGCCGTTCGAGCGATCATCAAGCCATGGCCTGACTACTGACGACCATTCCTGCACCAGACAGCACACTCCACTCCAGATGCACATAGGTGCTTACGAAGCGCACGTATTTAAGGGAATCAAACTGTTTTACAACCTCTGCATCATAATATATGTCGTTTTAGCAGTTCAATTGATACGGAGGGAGTAGTATATACAGTAGGGTAGGTAGTGTCACTGTTTGGTAGGACGAGGATTCCAGAACCGACAGATTTTGTTTTCGAAAAAGGACCCAGATTTATTTTAGAGGTCACGAACGACCACTACCATCGTCAGAAAGAGCCGGCGACGCGCAACTATCTCTACTCCCCTACCAGAGTCAGCTTGACCTTGTCGATGGTCACACAAGAAGTATTCGTGCACGTGCCCGTAAAGACCAGCACCCCAGGGCTGCAATCGTTCACCATTAAACCCTTGAATCGATCTAAAGCACTTGACACTAAATCTCGTCATCAGTCACGCACAGCGAGAAACCCTAACCTCACTGTCCAAAGGAGACAACATGAATCTATGCCGGAGCTCCGCCGACTTAGTCATGACGGCGAGCTCGAGGAGGACTGGTGCTCGGAAGACCAACTCGAAGATGAATCGCCACAATCTGCTGAACACTGCTCCTTCGTGAGAAAGAACCCTAACCTAAACTACCGGCCAGAGCTGATGCACCGGGATCCCCTTCTCTGCCAATTGCCTGAGTGGCTAAATTACTAGCGCCTCAGTGGCTAAACTACTAGCCAGAGTGGCAAGTAGAGTGAAGGTGTATTCACGGGTTCGCTACTGAAGCTTGAAGGGGTTGAGTGCCTTGGACGCTGCAGTCGTGAGAGGGGAAGAGAAACCCTCACCATGGGAGTCTCATGTGCATACTTTCGTTTGGTCGAGAACCAACCTTTTTAGTAGAAAATGAGAAATGACCAACCAGCCAAGAATTCAACTCTATGTTTTGGTGTCATATATGTGTCATTAAAGTGGGTTATCATTTCTTTACCAAGGATTTAAGCTTTAATTCTGGTCTCATGTGATAAAAGGCCAAGCAGTACTTTTTTTTGCAAGGAAAACCCTCAGGCTCATTTATTCATTCCCAATGAAAGTTCATCGTTTATAAGAGCATTCAAAAGGAAGATAGAGGCTTCATCGACCCACATACAAGGTTCAGAAAAGGCCAAGTAGTACTTTTAATAAAAATGACACGGGCAATATTTTTGAACGAAAACAACACATCATGGCAATAAAAATAGTTTGGATGAAAACGACATCTCATGTGATGGCAAAATGGGAGAATTGAATGAAAATGAAACATTGTGTCATGGGAAAGTGAAAAATGACACGGGCAATATTAGTTTGAAAAAAAACGACATGTCATGTGATGGTAAAAACAATAGTTTTGATTAAACCGACATCTGAAGTGATGGCAAAAGGGGGAAAAATTAATTTAAATCAAAAATAAAAATCGCTAGAAGGAGGGCTCGAACCTCCGACCTTGTGGTTAACAGCCACACGCTCTAGCCAACTGAGCTATTCCAGCTTTGTTGGTTAGTTGCAGTGGTAAACCTTATATAGCAGTAGAGCCCACGGGAAGCGGAAGGAAGTCGCTGGGCCGCGGCGAGAACCCCGTGCGGTTTGCTTCTCGTCTCGTCTTTCCTCCGTCCCGGCGTCAACCAAACGACCCGCCCGCCCGCCGTAGATCACGAGGAGAAAGGGATCGGCTCCGCCGCCGACGCCGAGAGAGGATGAGCTACCAGCAGGTCCCTCCGCAGGAGTCCTACCCGCCGCCAGGCAAGTCCCCGCCCCGCCCCCCGTTCATCTCTCGCGAACTCCCCCCAAACCCTCCCCAAATCGGCGCCGACGCGTCACTTTCCCCGATCGATTGGGGAGCGTGTGTTGCTGGGTAGGGCCTGCCATGGTCTGATCTGCGTTTTTGTTCCGCGCGGCCTGCAGGGTATTCGCCGGTGTACCCGCCGCCGGCCGGCGGGCAGCAGGGCCCGTACTACCCGCCGCAGCAGCAGCAGCCGCCGCCGCCTCCGGGGTACCAGGGATACTTCAGCCAGGGCCAGCCACAGCAGCCACCGCCCTACTACTACCCGCCCCCGCCGCCGCACAGTGGCCATCACCACCACGGCCACCACCACCATGACCACCACGCCGAGGACCACCACCACCACCATGGTCATCATCACCACCACCACCACAACGACGATGACTGCTGCCTTGGCTTCCTCAAAGGATGGTAATGTTAATTCAGGCCTTCTCTCAATATGTATTATGAGTTTTGGGCATGTGATTCGGATGTGTTGCTGGCTGTGGTTAAATTCTTGTTTATACTGCACCAGTAATGTAGTTTTTCTCTATGACGAACTTGGAACTCATTGTTGAGAATTGAGATCATGGGGTCATGCTTAGTTTTTCTTGAGCTAGCTCTTTGGTGTCTTTTTGAGAGGGGCTTGGTTGGTTCTTTATGAAATCGTTTGCATATTCGAAACTAAAGTATGTCTGAATCGCGAATACATCATCCAGAGATTAATTTTCCTGTGCTGGCTGAATTTGTGTAATAAATAGATAATTCAGTAGTTGTTGCCTAAACAAAAACTTCACAATGAGAAGTCTTGTATCTACTAGCACCTAAGAAACAAAGCATTGTGTAGAAGCGATATTATACAGAATCACAGATATATGCTGGTGTGCATTTGCCTCCATATTGAAACATTTAGTAACACACAACTTCGAGATGATGCCACGCTGTAGCAGGAGCCCATAAAGTTTTTGTTGACCATGTGATATTTGATTTATCAATATCGTTAAATCCATTGTTTATCATGGTTAGTTGACATATTGTTTGCACATCTTTGGAACACTGCATTTATGCACTCTAAATCGACATCTAAAAGAGAATGGAGGTAGGATACGTCTGCTAGACTGGTGCACACTGTTGCCTGATGCAGAGTTGCAGATAGTCATTGACCTTAGACAGCGGCTATCTGGAATAACCAATAGATGCTCATGTTCATCAATGCTTTGTGTCCACCCAAAATACATCCCTTTAGAAGTGCGTATAATTAACTTGTTTGAATGTACTACCTGTTGGCTGAACCCAAAAGGAAAAAAAAACAGTCAGTGTGTTATGCAAGCACCTGTTGGATGACTGATAGCTGCACACGTCATTTTGGGCACCAAGCCTTGAACCTGTGGACTAGCGAAGAGTTTTCATTTCATGCGAAATAATACTATACATTTAATCAGTCTTTAAATTATTAAGTAGATGTAAGGTAATCACTGAGGGCGGGCTTGGCGCAGTGGTGAAATCCTCCCCACTTGTACCAAGAAGTCCTGGGTTCAAACCAGCCTCTCTGCATTGCACTTTGCAGGGGTAAGACTAGGTTCCTATAACCCTTCCCTTTGGGAGCTTCTATGCACTGGGTCTGTCCTTTTTTATGTAATGTAATCCGTAGCTGAAAGTCTACATGCCTTAATCAATGTATTTTCGGGGTTTTAGACTTACACCATACCGGAGTGTCAATTCATACTACACAGGATAATGTCTTGGTACAGATTTCTTGTTTGACAAAGATGTGTATAGATGCTTAACTCAATGGCTGAAGCATTTTATTGCACAAGACCCCCGGTATTTCCATTCTATTTTCCTGTTTTCATCGCATTAACCTTGCGTTTCCTTTTGCAGGTTGGCCGCTCTATGCTGCTGCTGCTGTCTGGAGGAGTGCTGCTGCTGTTTCTGGTAATGTGCGTGCTTGGAAGCTACTCGTGTCTTGCATGTTCGACATTGGGCATGCCGCAGTATCCAGTGAATCTTCTGGCTTGTTATTATGTGTAGCTATATGAACTTAGTCTGTTACCTGTGTCAAATAAACTGTGTTTACATTGTTTGCTGAACTGCTTGGGCCATGGATGAACGGTGTTGTGCAAAGTGTACATGATCCAGACTTGACTGTATTTTATTGGTTGATTGTGGAAACTTGGTGCTGAAATGCTCGTAGATGCAGATCTGAAAGTTTGTACTTTGGCACAGTAACTGATAGGTCATGCTGTTAATTGATCGAAAAATATGAGTGTTCTAAATAACTGGTATAGAAATATTGGCGAATTAGAACTCTCCCGTGACATATTCAAAAGTAGGGTTGGAATCCTAAAATCAAACAAGTAGCTGCTGCCACAACTGACTACTCTGTGCCAGGGCTCTAGTGTTTTTACCTGAAGACCACGGGTTCTTTTTATACCATGATACCCACTCCTATGAGGCAAAATTGACAAATTTGATCTATGGACGAAATCAAATCACAGAATGAACTGCCCGTAAAACTATTTCACACGGCTGACCTTTTTGTGTGACGCCCGACACGAAGGCGCCACACTACACTGTGCAACGCCTCACAGATAGGCGCTATACGCCTGCCAGCGTCGCACCCGTGTGATCCGAAAATTACTAAGTCAGTGTGCAGCGCCTGAGAGCTAGGCGCCACACTATACAGTGTAGCGCCTAGCTTCTAGGCGTTGCACTAGTGGTTGCTTCATTTTGTAGTGCAACCACTAGTGCAGCGCCTGAGAGCTAGGCGCCACACTATACGGTGCAGCGTCTAGCTCTTAGGCTCTGCACAATGACTTAGCAATTTTTAGGCAGTCTGGGGTGCAACGCTGGCCAGGCGTGTAGCGCCTATCTGTGAGGCGTTGCACAGTGTAGTGTGACGCCTTCGTGTCGGGCGTCACATAAAAAGTCAGCCGCGTGAAATAGTTTCACGGACAGTTCATTCTGTGATTTGATTTCGTCCACAGGTCAATTTTGTCAAATTTGCTCTCCTATGAGGCTATGACAGAGCATAGATTTCTTAGGAAAAGAACTTTATGGGCTGTAATCCTGCAGACCAAACAATCGATTGCTGCCATGACTACTCGGTGCCAAGGCTATAGGTTTTTTACACAATAGGTAGATGATTATACACTGTAGTTTTTTGTTTACCTTATACTATACACTACTTTTTACCCTAAAATAAACAGTTGTACACTATAAACATCAATGAAGATACAGCTTATATGCTCTAGAGCATTCTACTAAGATTGTTAAGGATATATACTGAAAAATAGACACTGACTTGTATAAATACATTACAGTACATATAAGTTCCACAAACTAGAAAACAATTCAATGAATGTTTCAAACTGAATTGTAAAAAAAAAAACATCTCTATGAGAAAATCAAAATCTATCACAAGCTAGAAACCAATTCAATGAAATCTATCGCAAACTAGAAAACATCTCTTTCTCCAACTTCATATAAAGGAGTTTGGCGTCTCAAGAAAGCCGGTTTGTCTCAAATTTGCCGTCAGATTGTAGTTAGCCCGCGTATATTGAGATTGACAAAGCCTGACGTAATCATCAAGGCACTTATCCAGGTGTTCATCATTTGTTCTTGCACTCTCCAAAGAGGAACCAATGGTTCCGATCAGGTGATCACAAAGGCATAGGCTCTTCATTCTACCTGTCATCCACAAAGGGTTCTGTCGTGGAATTGTCACGGCAGATGTCCTCAAGCTAGGACTTAGTCGTGGAGCCATCGCCGCTAGGAAGCTTGAAGGGGTTAACGGGACAAGGAACACGAGGGTTTATACTGGTTCGGCCCCTTACGGTGAAGGTAAAAGCCTACGTCCAGTTGAGGTGGTATTGATTAGGGTTTCGATGACCAGGGAGCTTAACTGCTATGCCTGGCTCTCGATGAGATCTTTCTTGTCCCTAAACCGCTGCCGGGTCGTCCCTTTATATAGAGAGGTTGACGCCCAGCGGCTCTCAGAGTCCCGGTCGGCTTATAAAAGTGTCCGGCTCGGACTCTCAACTATTCTTGCCTTACACTACAAGTCTCGCCATACGGCGGTTTATCACTACGGGCCTTAAACCATCTCCGGGTCTTAAGCCCATCTTTGGCCCACCGTCTTCAGGCTTAGCACCCGGCTTCAAGTGATGACCCTTATGAGTAACCCGGCCCCTTCTGGCGGGTGACTCTAAGGTTTATATCCTCAACATTAGGCCCCAGATTGATTTGAGCCGGCTCATGTCAATCTTCAATTCTTTCGACAGAAAATCTTCGGCTTATAATTGTGTGAAGGCCATAACCCGGCGTGACGTCATCCTCTGGACTCCGGGTAATCCGCCGTGACGTCATCTTCCATTAAGTCCATTTTTTACTCCACCAGATCCGCAACGGATCTTATCTTTACTGCCATCCCAAAAATCGAGGCGCCTCTCGGGCGAGATAACCGCGCCGTGGCCTCCTCGTTTCTCGCGCCCACTTATGAGACTGGCCTTATAAATAGCCCGACCCTCGGGTCTTTCTCATTCTCCCTCTTCTGTCGCCTCCTTCCTCTCACTGCCCCCGTGCTGCTCGAGCTTCGCCGCCGCCGCCGCCGCAACAGAGCTCCGCGTCCTCGTCGTCCTTGGCCGCTGCATCACCCTGAACCGTCCAGAGAACCGCGGCGAACCCCTGCATCCGTAAGTTCCTTCCTCCTCGTAGGATAGATCTGCGTTAAGCTCCTGTTGTTCTTCCCGTGTTCTTCGCCGTCGTTCGCGAGTTCTTGGTAGTTTTTATTTTTACTGCCTTTCTTGATCTCTATCTGCATAGGACGGCTGCGGTAGTGGTTTCACACCCATTCCAATGTTCATAGATCCCTTTCTACTGCATAGAAGTCCCATTTGAACCTGCGAACTTTCTCCTGCATCTGTTTTAGGTCTAGAAATTTTCTTTTTAGCCGACCATTTTGATCCAAATTATTTACTGCAATGTGTGAAACCTGTTTTCACCACACTTAGTAAAAAACTGCACTCGTTGAGTCATGGCGGTTTACATTTGCGGTTTAAAGAAACCACGCGCCGTAGAATTTTCCGGCTCACTTACAACAAGGCTGTAGACGATTTAAATTACTCTCAAGCACACCAGCGGCTTAGATAACCCGATGCACTTAGATATATGTCATTAGGCCCCTCCATAAGCCGCCACTTTAAACACTGAACTGTAAATTTCCTCCGGCTTACAATTAAACCGGACATTTTACTTTTATCATAGGCGTCCGACTTTCACCATGCCTCCCAAAGCTCCCAAAGCTCCCATCACATGCAATTGGATGAGGTCCAATGTCACCGATGAGACTTTAACAGATTTCATGAAGTCGGGTTACCTGCCTAAGAAGGACGTCATGTCCTACCGTGCCCCCGACCCATCAGAGGAGAGACCACAGCCAAGGGACGGGGAGGTGGTCATTTTTGCGGATCACATGAGCCGGGGCTTTGCACCGCCCGGCTCAAAGTTCTTTAGAGACGTGCTGAATTTCTTTGACCTGCGGCCACAAGACATAGGACCCAATTCTGTGTCCAATATATGCAACTTCCAAGTGTTCTACGAAGTCTACCTTGGAGAGGAGCCCAGCCTGCTGCTCTTCAGAGAGCTCTTCTACCTGAACAGTCAGAACGAGTGCGCCAACGGGCCAAGCTTGGAACTTGGCGGCATCTCCATTCAGCGACGGAGAGACTGCCTTTTCCCTTACGCCGAGCCGCCGAGTCACCCAAAGGACTGGAACCAGACGTGGTTCTATTGCCAAGACACGTCGCCGGCTGACGAGAGCCCGCTGCCCGGCTTTCGCCCTTCACGTCTGGAACCAACTCACCCTCTGTCTGACAAGTTAACTCAGGCGGAGCGCCAACCTCTGCTCCCCACCATCAACAAGATCAAGGCTCTCCTGGGCAATGGTCTCAACGGAATTGATCTGGTCCGGGTCTGGATCTCGTGGCGGGTGATCCCCCTGAGCTGCCGCCCCGGCTTAATGTGTGAATACACAGGCCGGAAAGATGACCCCCCGCGACACAGCCGCAACGATCTTCCTGAAGACGTTGCTGAAGACATGACCAAGGCCCTTTTAAATGAGAGCTTGGCAGACTGCGGGAGGACCGGGTTAGCCCCCTTCTGCAAGACCAACCCAGCCCCAGCAGTAAGCCGCTGATCTGAACATCTTATCTTCTTCTGTAGATAACCTTCATCTGAATCTTTAAGAAATCATCATTGTATTTTTCAGGCTGATGACAAATTCTGGAAGGTCAAATATGACCATGAGGCGGCCAAGAAGGCCAGGAAGGCTAAGAAAGCCGCCAAGAGAGCTGGTCCCCGTAAGAAGGGAAGTAGGCCTACTGCTTCAGAGCTGCTGCAACTAAGCGACAGCTCCGAGTCAGTGGTAACCCCTGAACCTGTAAGCTCTTGTTGTATTTGTTGTTCATTTCTGTCCACCTTATCAATACTGTTCATCAACAGGATGACACCGGAGCAAGTAACCCGGTGGTTGAAGAGGTAATGACACGTTCCTCCGACTCGGAGCCCTTGCCAAGGCTGAAAGTCCGAAGGGTAACCCGGAAAGTAAGATTTTCTCATCCTTTAGCTTATCAAGATCCTCAATTTCTTTTGAAGCAACAGACTCATGAGAGCCGGCGGCACACCCGGACCAACAAGGACGCTGACCTCTCCTCCGGCTTACCCGACGCATCGAGGAAACGCCGAACCGAGGTTATCTCCAACTTGTACCCTTTTCATCCTTTGGCGGGTGTTATACGTCAACCGCTCAATTCTTCTGATTCAAACTATCAGGAAACCTCACCCTCCTCTGGTGACTCGATGCAATCAAGCCTGCCGGCCTTCAAGACCGTACCCGGGTAATGATGATCATCTCTTGTTGTGCTTATCTTTGCTCATACCTTTGTACTAACCTTTTTGTCCTTTCAGTGCCCAGGCAAAGCTCACCAAGAGGGCGAAGAAGAATAAGCCGGTCGAAGAGCCGGACTTGCCTGAACCGGAGGTAGCAGCTCAAGAACCGCCAGCTGCCTCCGCTCCCGAAGCACCGCTCCAACCGACAAGGCAACTGCAGAAGCTTCTGCTAACCCGGAGACCTCTAGCTCGGCTCAGCCGGTCAATGACCCGGACGTGGTAATCACCCGGACAGAGTTTGTTGAGCCGAGGAGACCTACTGCACTGGCCAAGTGCTCCGCCAAGGAGGAGTTGCTACAGCACCGCCGGGTTAATCTGGACCTCACCGACCACGCCAATCTGAACACCGGAGAGATCGTCTCCGGCTATGTCAACCAAGTGCACAAGAGCCGGGATGTAGAGATCGGCATGGTGAACCAGATTCAGCAGAAGTCTGAGGTACTACTCTTCTTTCTTCTTGCTTACTGCATGGTTATCTTGTTATTCTTACCATACTCTAGCCCCCAAGTCTACGACTTATGATAGAATATGTTGTAGACTTAAGTTCCGGCTTACTCGCTTGAACCGGCAATATGTAAATAGAAACGTTCGATATGCATTAGCCCCCAAGTGCCAAGTGTCTTTGCTTGGAAAGTGCTTGGGACATTAAAATTGCATAATAACTGTTCATCCTATAACCCGAAAATTATGCAGGCTGCTTGCAAGAAGTTTGAAGCTGACATCTCCGATCTGAAGACCCGCCTGAGGACGCAAGAAACTTGTTGGAAATATGCCCTAGAGGCAATAATAAATGGTTATTATTATATTTCTGTGTTCATGATAATAGTCTTTTATTCATGCTATAATTGTATTGTCCGGAAATCGTAATACATGTGTGAATACATAGACCACAACCTGTCCCTAGTAAGCCTCTAGTTGACTAGCTCGTTGATCAACAGATAGTCATGGTTTCCTGACTATGGACATAGGATGTCATTGATAACGGGATCACATCATTAGGAGAATGATGTGATGGACAAGACCCAACTTAAGCATAGCATAAAAGATCGTGTAGTTTCGTTTGCTAGAGCTTTTCCAATGTCAAGTATCTTTTCCTTAGACCATGAGATCGTGCAACTCCCGGATACCGTAGGAGTGCTTTGGGTGTGCCAAACGTCACAACGTAACTGGGTGACTATAAAGGTGCATTACGGGTATCTCCGAAAGTGTCTGTTGGGTTGGCACGGATCGAGACTGGGATTTGTCACTCCGTGTAAACGGAGAGGTATCTCTGGGCCCACTCGGTAATGCATCATCATAATGAGCTCAATGTGACTAAGGCGTTAGTCACGGGATCATGCATTGCGGTACGAGTAAAGAGACTTGCCGGTAACGAGATTGAACTAGGTATTGGGATACCGACGATCGAATCTCGGGCAAGTAACATACCGATTGACAAAGGGAATTGCATACGGATTGATTGAATCCTCGACACCGTGGTTCACCCGATGATATCATCGTGGAACATGTGGGAGCCAACATGGGTATCCAGATCCCGCTGTTGGTTATTGACCGGAGAGGCGTCTCGGTCATGTCTGCATGTCTCCCGAACCCGTAGGGTCTACACACTTAAGGTCCGGTGACGCTAGGGTTGTAGAGATATATGTATGCGGAAACCCGAAAGTTGTTCGGAGTCCCGGATGAGATCCCGGACGTCACGAGAGGTTCCGGAATGGTCCGGAGGTGAAGAATTATATATAGGAAGTCCAGTTTTGGCCACCGGGAAAGTTTCGGGGTTTATCGGTATTGTACCGGGACCACCGGAAGGGTCCCGGGGGTCCACCGGGTGGGGCCACCTGTCCCGGAGGGCCCCGTGGGCTGAAAGTGGAAGGGAACCAGCCCCTAGTGGGCTGGGGCGCCTCCTTGGGCCTCCCCCCCATGCGCCTAGGGTTGGGAACCCTAGGGGGGGGGAGTTCCCCCTTGCCTTGGGGGGCAAGGCAACCCCTTCCCCCCCTTGGCCGCCGCCCCCCCCAACCCTAGATGGGTTTTGGCCGGCTCCCCCCTCCCAAGGGGTCCTATAAATAGTGGGGGGGAGGGAGGGCAGCAAACACACAGCCTTTGGCGCCTCCCTCCTCCCCTGCAACACCTCTCTCTCGCGCGCAGAAGCTCGGCGAAGCCCTGCCAGAGAGCCGCTACATCCACCACCACGCCGTCGTGCTGTTGGATCTCCATCAACCTCTCCTCCCCCCTTGCTGGATCAAGAAAGGAGGAGACGTCGCTGCACCGTACGTGTGTTGAACGCGGAGGTGCCGTCCGTTCGGCACTCGGTCATCGGTGATTTGGATCACGGCGAGTACGACTCCGTCATCCACGTTCATTGGAACGCTTCCGCTCGCGATCTACAAGGGTATGTAGATCCACTCCTTTCCCCTCGTTGCTAGTAGACTCCATAGATGCATCTTGGTGAGCGTAGGAAAATTTTAAATTATGCTACGATTCCCAACAGTGGCATCATGAGCCAGGCCTATGCGTAGTTACTATGCACGAGTAGAACACAAAGAAGTTGTGGGCGTTGATGTTGCCAATTCTTCTTGCCGCTACTAGTCGTTTCTTGTTTCGGCGGCATTGTAGGATGAAGCGGCCCGGACCGACCTTACACGTACGCTTACGTGAGACAGGTTCCACCGACTGACATGCACTAGTTGCATAAGGTGGCTAGCGGGTGTCTGTCTCTCCTACTTTAGTCGGAACGGATTCGATGAAAAGGGTCCTTATGAAGGGTAAATAGAAATTGGCAAATCACGTTGTGGTCATACGTAGGTAAGAAATCGTTCTTGCTAGAAACCTACAAACCACGTAAAAACTTGCAACAACAATTAGAGGACGTCTAACTTGTTTTTGCAGCAAGTGATATATGTGATATGATATGGCCAGAAGATGTGATGAATGATATATGTGATGTATGAGATTGATCATATTCTTGTAATAGGAATCACGACTTGCATGTCGATGAGTATGACAACCGGCAGGAGCCATAGGAGTTGTCTTTATTATTTTGCATGACCTGCGTGTCATTGAATAACGCCATGTAATTTACTTTACTTTGTTGCTAAACGGTTAGCCATAGAAGTAGAAGTAATCGTTGGCGTGACAACTTCATGAAGACACAATGATGGAGATCATGATGATGGAGATCATGGTGTCATGCCGGTGACGAAGATGATCATGGTGCCCCGAAGATGGAGATCAAAGGAGCATGATGATATTGGCCATATCATGTCACTATTTGATTGCATGTGATGTTTATCATGTTTTTGCATCTTATTTGCTTAGTACGACGGTAGCAAGTAGGATGATCCCTTATAATAATTTCAAGAAAGTGTTCACCCTAACTGTGCACCGTTGCGAAGGTTCGTCGTTTCGAAGCACCACGTGATGATCGGGTGTGATAGATTCTTACGTTCGCATACAACGGGTGTTGACGAGCCTAGCATGTACAGACATGGCCTCGGAACACACGCAATACACTTAGGTTGACTTGACGAGCCTAGCATGTACAGACATGGCCTCGGAACACGGAGGACCGAAAGGTCGAGCATGAGTCGTATAGAAGATACGATCAACATGGAGATGTTCACCGATCTTGACTAGTCCGTCTCACGTGATGATCGGACACGGCCTAGTTGAGTTCGGATCATGTTTCACTTAGATAACTAGAGGGATGTCTATCTGAGTGGGAGTTCATTAAATAATTTGATTATATGAACTTAATTATCATGAACTTAGTCTAAATCTTTACACTATGTATTGTAGATCAAATGGCCCACGTTGTCCTCAATTTCAACGCGTTCCTAGAGAAAACCAAGCTGAAAGATGATGGCAGCAACTATACGGACTGGGTCCGGAACCTGAGGATCATCCTCATAGCAGCCAAGAAAGATTATGTCTTAGAAGCACCGCTAGGTGAAGCACCAATCCCTGAGAACCAAGACGTTATGAACGCTTGGCAGCAGCGTGCTGATGATTACTCCCTCGTTCAGTGCGGCATGCTTTACAGCTTAGAACCGGGTCTCCAAAAGCGTTTTGAGAAACATGGAGCATATGAGATGTTCGAGGAGCTGAAACTGGTTTTTCAAGCTCATGCCCGGGTCGAGAGATATGATGTCTCCGACAAGTTCTTCAGCTGTAAAATGGAGGAGAACAGTTCTGTTAGTAAGCACATACTCAGAATGTCTGGGTTGCACAACCGCTTGTCTCAGCTGGGAGTTAATCTCCCGGATGACGCGGTCATTGACAGAATCCTCCAGTCGCTTCCACCAAGCTACAAGAGCTTTGTGATGAACTACAATATGCAGGGGATGGAAAAGACCATTCCCGAGGTGTATTCAATGCTGAAATCAGCTGAGGTAGAGATCAGAAAAGAACATCAAGTGTTGATGGTGAATAAAACCACTAAGTTCAAGAAGGGCAAGGGTAAGAAGAACTTCAAGAAGGACGGCAAGGGAGTTGCCGCGCCCGGTAAGCCAGTTACCGGGAAGAAGTCAAAGAATGGACCCAAGCCCGAGACTGAGTGCTTTTATTGCAAGGGAAGTGGTCACTGGAAGCGGAACTGCCCCAAATATTTAGCGGACAAGAAGAAGGCCGGCAACACCCAAGGTATATGTGATATACAAGTAATTGATGTGTACCTTACCAGTACTCGTAGTAGCTCCTGGGTATTTGATACCGGTGCGGTTGCTCATATTTGTAACTCAAATCAGGAACTACGGAATAAACGGAGACTGGCAAAAGACGAGGTGACGATGCGCGTCGGGAATGGTTCCAAGGTCGATGTGATCGCCGTCGGCACGCTACCTCTGCATCTACCCACGGGATTAGTTATAAACCTCAATAATTGTTATTTAGTGCCAGCTTTGAGCATGAACATTGTATCTGGATCTCGTTTAATTCGAGATGGCTACTCATTTAAATCTGAGAATAATGGTTGTTCTATTTATTTGAGAGATATGTTTTATGGTCATGCCCCGCTGGTCAATGGTTTATTCCTGATGAATCTCGAACGTGATGCTACACATGTTCATAGTGTGAATACCAAAAGATGTAAAGTTGATAACGATAGTCCCACATACTTGTGGCACTGCCGCCTTGGTCACATTGGTGTCAAGCGCATGAAGAAGCTCCATGCAGATGGACTTTTGGAGTCTCTTGATTACGAATCATTTGACACGTGCGAACCATGCCTCATGGGTAAGATGACCAAGACTCCGTTCTCCGGAACAATGGAGCGAGCAACCAACTTATTGGAAATCATACATACCGATGTGTGCGGTCCAATGAGTGTTGAGGCTCGCGGAGGATATCGTTATGTTCTCACTCTCACTGATGATTTAAGTAGATATGGGTATGTCTACCTAATGAAACACAAGTCTGAAACCTTTGAAAAGTTCAAGGAATTTCAGAGTGAGGTTGAGAATCAACGTGACAGGAAAATAAAATTCTTACGATCAGATCGTGGTGGAGAATATTTAAGTCACGAATTTGGTACACACTTAAGGAAATGTGGAATAGTTTCACAACTCACGCCGCCTGGAACACCTCAGAGAAATGGTGTGTCCGAACGTCGTAATCGCACTCTATTGGATATGGTGCGATCTATGATGTCTCTTACCGATTTACCGCTCTCATTTTGGGGTTATGCTTTAGAGACTGCCGCATTCACTTTAAATAGGGCACCGTCTAAATCCGTTGAGACGACACCGTATGAATTATGGTTTGGGAAGAAACCTAAGCTGTCGTTTCTAAAAGTTTGGGGATGCGATGCTTATGTCAAGAAACTTCAACCTGAAAAGCTCGAACCCAAATCGGAAAAATGCGTCTTCATAGGATACCCTAAGGAAACTATTGGGTACACCTACCTCAGATCCGAAGGCAAGATCTTCGTTGCCAAGAACGGGTCCTTTCTAGAGAAGGAGTTTCTCTCGAAAGAATTGAGTGGGAGGAAAGTGGAACTTGATGAGGTGATAGTCACCCCTTCCGAGTCGGAAAATAGCGCAGCGCGGGAAAATGTTCCTGTGGTGCCTACACCGACGGGGGAGGAAGTTAATGATGATGATCATGAAGCTTCGGATCAAGTTGCCACTGAACTTCGTAGGTCCACAAGGACACGTTCCGCACCAGAGTGGTACGGCAACCCTGTCCTGGAAATCATGTTGTTAGACAACGGTGAACCTTCGAACTATGAAGAAGCGATGGCGGGCCCGGATTCCGACAAATGGCTAGAAGCCATGAAATCCGAGATAGAATCCATGTATGAAAACAAAGTATGGACTTTGACTGACTTGCCCGATGAGCGGCGAGCCATAGAAAACAAATGGATCTTTAAGAAGAAGACGGACGCAGATGGTAATGTGACCATCTACAAAGCTCGACTTGTCGCTAAGGGTTATCGACAAGTTCAAGGGGTTGACTACGATGAGACTTTCTCACCCGTAGCGAAGCTGAAGTCCGTCCGAATCATGTTAGCAATTGCCGCATACTATGATTATGAGATATGGCAGATGGACGTCAAAACGGCATTCCTTAACGGCTTCCTTAAGGAAGAGTTGTATATGATGCAGCCGGAAGGTTTTGTCGATCCTAAGAATGCTAACAAAGTATGCAAGCTCCAGCGCTCAATCTATGGGCTGGTGCAAGCATCTCGGAGTTGGAACATTCGCTTTGATGAGATGATCAAAGCGTTTGGGTTTACACAGACTTATGGAGAAGCCTGTGTTTACAAGAAAGTGAGTGGGAGCTCTGTAGCATTTCTCATATTATATGTGGATGACATATTATTGATGGGAAATGATATAGAATTCTTGGAAAGTATAAAGGCCTATTTGAATAAATGTTTTTCAATGAAGGACCTTGGAGAAGCTGCTTATATATTAGGCATCAAGATCTATAGAGATAGATCAAGACGCCTCATTGGTCTTTCACAGAGTACATACCTTGACAAGATATTGAAGAAGTTCAGTATGGATCAGTCCAAGAAGGGGTTCTTGCCTGTATTGCAAGGTGTGCAATTGAGCACGGCTCAATGCCCGACCACGGCAGAAGATATAGAAGAGATGAGTGTCATCCCCTATGCCTCGGCCATAGGGTCTATTATGTATGCCATGCTGTGTACCAGACCTGATGTAAACCTTGCCGTAAGTTTGGTAGGAAGGTACCAAAGTAATCCCGGCAAGGAACACTGGACAGCGGTCAAGAATATCCTGAAGTACCTGAAGAGGACTAAGGATATGTTTCTCGTCTATGGAGGTGACGAAGAGCTCGTCGTAAAGGGTTACGTCGACGCTAGCTTCGACACAGATCCGGATGACTCGAAGTCACAGACCGGATACGTGTATATTTTGAATAGAGGAGCAGTAAGCTGGTGCAGTTGCAAGCAAAGCGTCGTGGCGGGATCTACATGTGAAGCGGAATACATGGTAGCCTCGGAGGCAGCACAGGAAGCAGTCTGGATGAAGGAGTTCATTACCGACCTAGGGGTGATTCCCAATGCGTCGGGCCCAATGACTCTCTTATGTGACAACACTGGAGCTATTGCCCTTGCGAAGGAGCCCAGGTTTCACAGGAAGACCAGGCATATCAAGCGTCGCTTCAACTCCATTCGTGAAAGTGTTCAAAATGGAGACATAGATATTTGTAAAGTACACACGGACCTGAATGTAGCAGATCCGTTGACTAAACCTCTCCCTAGGGCAAAACATGATCAACACCAGGACGCAATGGGTGTTCGATTCATCACAATGTAACTAGATTATTGACTCTAGTGCAAGTGGGAGACTGTTGGAAATATGCCCTAGAGGCAATAATAAATGGTTATTATTATATTTCTGTGTTCATGATAATAGTCTTTTATTCATGCTATAATTGTATTGTCCGGAAATCGTAATACATGTGTGAATACATAGACCACAACCTGTCCCTAGTAAGCCTCTAGTTGACTAGCTCGTTGATCAACAGATAGTCATGGTTTCCTGACTATGGACATAGGATGTCATTGATAACGGGATCACATCATTAGGAGAATGATGTGATGGACAAGACCCAACTTAAGCATAGCATAAAAGATCGTGTAGTTTCGTTTGCTAGAGCTTTTCCAATGTCAAGTATCTTTTCCTTAGACCATGAGATCGTGCAACTCCCGGATACCGTAGGAGTGCTTTGGGTGTGCCAAACGTCACAACGTAACTGGGTGACTATAAAGGTGCATTACGGGTATCTCCGAAAGTGTCTGTTGGGTTGGCACGGATCGAGACTGGGATTTGTCACTCCGTGTAAACGGAGAGGTATCTCTGGGCCCACTCGGTAATGCATCATCATAATGAGCTCAATGTGACTAAGGCGTTAGTCACGGGATCATGCATTGCGGTACGAGTAAAGAGACTTGCCGGTAACGAGATTGAACTAGGTATTGGGATACCGACGATCGAATCTCGGGCAAGTAACATACCGATTGACAAAGGGAATTGCATACGGATTGATTGAATCCTCGACACCGTGGTTCACCCGATGATATCATCGTGGAACATGTGGGAGCCAACATGGGTATCCAGATCCCGCTGTTGGTTATTGACCGGAGAGGCGTCTCGGTCATGTCTGCATGTCTCCCGAACCCGTAGGGTCTACACACTTAAGGTCCGGTGACGCTAGGGTTGTAGAGATATATGTATGCGGAAACCCGAAAGTTGTTCGGAGTCCCGGATGAGATCCCGGACGTCACGAGAGGTTCCGGAATGGTCCGGAGGTGAAGAATTATATATAGGAAGTCCAGTTTTGGCCACCGGGAAAGTTTCGGGGTTTATCGGTATTGTACCGGGACCACCGGAAGGGTCCCGGGGGTCCACCGGGTGGGGCCACCTGTCCCGGAGGGCCCCGTGGGCTGAAAGTGGAAGGGAACCAGCCCCTAGTGGGCTGGGGCGCCTCCTTGGGCCTCCCCCCCATGCGCCTAGGGTTGGGAACCCTAGGGGGGGGAGTTCCCCCTTGCCTTGGGGGGCAAGGCAACCCCTTCCCCCCCTTGGCCGCCGCCCCCCCAACCCTAGATGGGTTTTGGCCGGCTCCCCCCTCCCAAGGGGTCCTATAAATAGTGGGGGGGGGGGAGGGAGGGCAGCAAACACACAGCCTTTGGCGCCTCCCTCCTCCCCTGCAACACCTCTCTCTCGCGCGCAGAAGCTCGGCGAAGCCCTGCCAGAGAGCCGCTACATCCACCACCACGCCGTCGTGCTGTTGGATCTCCATCAACCTCTCCTCCCCCCTTGCTGGATCAAGAAAGGAGGAGACGTCGCTGCACCGTACGTGTGTTGAACGCGGAGGTGCCGTCCGTTCGGCACTCGGTCATCGGTGATTTGGATCACGGCGAGTACGACTCCGTCATCCACGTTCATTGGAACGCTTCCGCTCGCGATCTACAAGGGTATGTAGATCCACTCCTTTCCCCTCGTTGCTAGTAGACTCCATAGATGCATCTTGGTGAGCGTAGGAAAATTTTAAATTATGCTACGATTCCCAACAAAACTGAGACCCGGAAGGCCAATGCCAAATTTGTGTCCAGTATTGCTGCGCAAGAAAAGCTGAAGACGGACTTTGACGCTGAACGGAAAGCTTGGGCCGAAGAAAAGGCTACTCTGGTGAACCGGGCCGAACAGGCGGAGAAGGCTCTGACAGAGAAGACCGCCGAACTCTCCGGCTTAAAGCGCCAAGTGTCCCAGATGGTTGCCGCAATCTTCGGTAAGTCATTTCACCGGCTTTCATTAAGTTTATAATCTTTATATCTCATAACTCATCCTTGTCGGCGGCTTATCTTATTCTGTTAAACAGGTCCCAGAAGCGCCAACCTCAACCAAAGTGTGGTAACCAAATTGAAGGCCGTGTACACCCTGGTGGAGCAACTCTACACCAGGTCACAGCGTGCCTTGGCTGTGGTGGCCCTATCCAATGAGGTGCCGACTCACCTGGCGGAAGTTCTTCGCCGGCTCGCCGTTCTTCCTCAACGTGTCCAAGAGCTGCGACGGGCCTCTGCAAGAGCCGGAGCCATAGCTGCTCTGAGCCGGGCCAAGGCGTTCCTTCTAGAACTAGACCTGGCGGACATCGCTCTGGGCTACCCCAGTTTGAAGGAAGACGGCACCCCCTTCGACCAAAGGGACTTTGCAGCCTGCGTGAAGATCGTACGCCCTGTGGCCACTCTGATTGGCAATGACACGGATCTGACTAAGTACCAGCCGGGTTACGATTCAGAGAATCAGAGGATCCCCACTCCGCGCTATGAAGCCATCAGCTTAGTCCCGCCGACTCGGAAGCACACCTTTGCCCCGGAGATTGACCCGGCCGGGCTAATTGACGAGGAAGCTCAATTTGAAGCTCTGAGCGGCATTGACTGGAAGTCGTCAACTTTCCAGGTCTTGGGAACAGCCGGAGGAGCGGAGAGGGATGAGCCGGAAACTTCAACCCAACAAGCATCGTAACTCTGCAGGCGGCTTATTAAACAATGCTTCACCCTTTTGGACTCGATGAGTCTTGTAATAGAGTAGGACCAACACTTTAACTTTGCCGTGCCATCGTGCACGCGTTGAATGCTGAATTCCATTGAAGTTGTCTCCTTTATACTTCTCCGGGTCATAATTGATCATTCATTTTCCTTAAGCTCAAATAGTTGCCTTTAACTATCCTGCCTAGAAGGACAAATCACAAGTCTCTAGGCGGCTCACCGCACTGAGAATCATAGTTTTAGACATATAACCCGGAATATGAATCAAAAAAGACTGGCCCTCAATTATGTCCTTGATATACCCGTAATAACACACTTACCGGCCTGCAAGCACACTTCCGGCTGATATAACCCGGGTAATAAGGTTGGTACCTCAATTCCGGTTTACCAGTCTTAATAACACCGATTGTATTCGACTAGTACTATAAATCAAAGTTAAGCCGGCAAAGTGAGACCCGCCGTGCACACTTGAAAATATCAGAAGAACTCGCTATAAATCAGAAGAACTTAGGGGCTTCCGGTTCGAATACGACTAGAGACCCGTCCCAAAGGGGTTATGCTAGGATTCGAATGCGATCATATAGCCCCCAGTGGGTGTGGCGATGCCAATCAAGAGGGTACCGACAGCTATGTTCTCTTTGGTTCGAATACGACCCATGTTTGAACAGGAAGCCCCCAAATGACCTTAAGAATTGTTTAACGACGCTGATTCGAATACGATCCACGTCGGTTCCCAAAGAGGTTAAACTATGATTCAAATATGATCAAAGAAAACTCCCCAATGAGCTCGGCACTTTGCCAATCAAATGGGTATCGACAGCTATGTTCTCTTTGGTTCGAATACGACCTATATTTGAACAGGAAGCCCCCAAGTGACTATATTGTGTATGGCTAGATTCGAATACGATCATAAGCCGGATCCTCCTTCAAGTTATCACATGATCTTGTAATGAAAACAACACATTCATCCTTGGAGGAGAAAAAAGGACAGAGGTCCTGCTTTATTGCTTATCATAATATATACATGGCTTAGAGAAATATGTACATTATGAGAGCCGGTGGCTCAAGTGTAATAAGGCCGAAGCTGAGCTATGTTCCACGGCCGACGGGTCTCTTCCTCCGACTTACGTGAATCTTTGTGCTCCCGAACGTCAATGAGGTAATATGACCCGTTGTGCAAATTCTTGCTGACTACAAAGGGCCCTTCCCAAGGCGGGGATAGCTTATGCGCATCTGTTTGATCTTGGATGAGCCGGAGCACCAGATCGCCTTCCTGGAAGACCCGGGATTTAACCCGGCGACTATGATAACGGCGCAGGTCCTGTTGGTAAATCGCTGAGCGAGCTGCTGCCACATCACGCTGTTCGTCCAATAAGTCAAGAGCATATTGGTGCGCCTGTTCATTATCCACCTCAACATAAGCCGCCACTCGAGGCGAATCATGACGGATGTCACTGGGGAGGACTGCTTCTGCTCCATAAACCATGAAGAAAGGCGTGAAACCTGTAGACCTGTTAGGAGTAGTGTTGATGCTCCACAACACGGAGGGTAACTCCTCCACCCAACAACCCGGCGTCCGTTGTAAAGGGACCAAAAGCCGGGGTTTGATGCCTTTCAGAATCTCCTGATTAGCCCTCTCAGCTTGACCATTGGACTGAGGGTGAGCCACTGATGAAACATCAAGTCTAATATGCTCTCGTTGACAAAACTCCTCCATGGCGCCTTTGGATAAATTGGTACCATTGTCAGTTATAATGCTGTGTGGAAAGCCAAAGCGAAAGATCACCTTTTTCATAAACTGAACTGCCGTGGTTGCATCACACTTGCTAACTGGCTCCGCTTCAACCCACTTGGTAAATTTGTCAACTGCCACCAAGAGGTGGGTCTTCTTATCCTTGGACCTTTTAAAAGGCCCAACCATATCAAGCCCCCAGACCGCAAAGGGCCAAGTAATTGGGATCATCCTCAGCTCCTGAGCCGGCACATGAGCCCGTCGCGAGAACCTTTGGCAACCATCACATTTACTGACCAAGTCCTCCGCATCAGCATGAGCCGTCAGCCAATAAAAACCATGACGAAAAGCCTTGGCCACAAGAGACTTTGAGCCGGCGTGATGGCCACAATCCCCTTCATGAATCTCACGCAAGATCTCTTGACCTTCCTCAGGGGAGACACAACGCTGGAACACTCCCGTAACACTGCGGCGATGCAACTCACCATTAATAACAATCATTGACTTAGACCGCCGGGTTATTTGTCTGGCCAAAGTTTCATCCTCAGGCAAATCTCCCCGGGTCATGTAAGCCAGATAGGGCATTGCCCAGTCCGGTATGATGTGGAGAGCCGCCACCAGTCGTGCCACCGGGTCAGGGACAACCAAGTCTTCCTCTGTAGGCAACTTAACAGAAGGGTTATGCAGGACGTCCAGGAAAACATTAGGCGGCACCGGTTTTCGCTGAGAACCCAGCCGGCTTAAAGCATCAGCCGCCTCGTTCTTCCTGCGATCGATGTGCTCTACTTGGTAACCCTGAAAGTGCCCAGCAATGGCATCAACTTCGCGGCGATAAGCCGCCATGAGAGGGTCCTTGGAGTCCCACTTTCCTGATACTTGTTGAGCCACCAAGTCTGAGTCGCCGAAGCACCTTACCCGGCTCAAGCTCATCTCCTTAGCCATCCGAAGACCGTGGAGCAAGGCCTCGTACTCAGCTGCGTTATTGGTACAAGGAAACATCAATTGTAGCACATAATGGAACTTATCACCCTTAGGGGAAGCCAATACGACTCCAGCCCCCGAGCCCTCCAACTGCCTGGACCCATCAAAGTGAATAGTCCAATATGTGTTATCCGGCTTTTGTTCGGGCACTTGTAGCTCTATCCAATCATTGATGAAATCCACCAAAGCCTGAGATTTAACAGCAGTGCGTGGCACATACTTCAGACCATGAGGTCCGAGCTCTATAGCCCACTTAGCCACTCTCCCTGTGGCCTCCCTGTTCTGAATGATATCTCCAAGGGGGGCAGAACTGACCACAGTGATGGGGTGACCCTGGAAATAATGCTTAAGCTTCCGGCTTTCCATGAACACACCATAAACAAGTTTCTGCCAATGCGGATACCGCTGCTTGGACTCAATGAGTACTTCGCTGACATAATAAACCGGCCTCTGAACCGGATGCTCCTTACCCTCTTCCTTGCGCTCCACCACCACGGCCACACTGACGGCTCGGGTGTTAGCAGCCACATACAGCAATAAAGGCTCCTTGTCAACCGGAGCAGCAAGGACTGGGGGCTTGGCCAGCTGTCTCTTTAAATCCTCAAAAGCAGTATTAGCTGCATCATTCCAGACAAAGTCATCAGTTTTCTTCATCAACTGATACAACGGCATGGCCTTCTCACCCAAACGGCTTATGAACCGGCTTAAAGCAGCGATACGACCCGCCAAGCGCTGGACGTCGTTTATACACGCCGGCTTAGCCAGGGAGGTGATGGCCTTGATCTTCTCCGGGTTAGCTTCAATGCCTCTGTTAGAAACCAAGAAACCCAAGAGCTTGCCTGCAGGAACACCAAAAACACATTTGGCCGGGTTAAGCATCATCTTGTAGACCCGGAGATTATCAAAGGTTTCCCTTAGATCATCTATCAAGGTTTCCTCCTTCCTGGATTTAACCACAATATCATCCACATAAGCATGAACATTGCGCCCAATCTGGTTATGAAGACAGTTCTGCACGCAACGCTGATAAGTCGCCTGTGCACTCTTGAGTCCAAAGGGCATAGACACATAGCAGAAGGCTCCAAAGGGAGTGATGAACGCCGTCTTCTCCTGGTCCTTAACTGCCATTTTAATCTGATGATATCCAGAATAAGCATCCAAGAAACTTAGGCGCTCACAACCCGCCGTAGCATCAATGATTTGATCAATACGGGGAAGGGCGAAAGGATCAGCCGGACACGCCTTGTTCAAGTCCGTGTAGTCCACACACATCCGCCAGGTGCCGTTCTTCTTGAGTACGAGCACCGGGTTAGCTAACCATTCTGGGTGAAAGACTTCAACGATAAACCCAGCCGCCAAGAGCCGGGCCACCTCTTCACCAATAGCTTTCCGCCTCTCTTCATTAAACCGCCGAAGGAACTGCCTGACCGGCTTAAATTTCGGATCAACATTGAGAGTGTGCTCAGCGAGTTCTCTAGGTACACCTGGCATGTCAGACGGCTTCCATGCAAAAATGTCCCTATTCTCACGGATGAACTCGATGAGCGCGCTTTCCTATTTTGGATCCAGATTGGCACTGATGCTAAACTGCTGAGATGAATCTCCTGGAACGAAATCAACAAGTTTAGTCTCATCAGCCGACTTAAATTTCATTGCCGGCTCATGCTCCGTAGTCGGCTTTTTCAGAGAGGTCATATCTGTCGGGTCAACGTTGTCTTTGTAAAACTTCAACTCCTCTGTTGCGCAAACAGATTCTGCATAAGCTACATCGCCTTCCTCACACTCCAGGGCCACCTTCCGGCTGCCGTGAACCGTAATGGTCCCATTATGACCCGACATCTTGAGCTGTAAATACACGTAACACGGCCGTGCCATGAACTTGGCGTAAGACGGCCGCCCAAATATGGCATGGTACGGACTTCTTATCTTGACCACCTCAAAGGTCAATTTTTCCACCCTGTAGTTGTGGTCATCTCCAAAGGCCACTTCCAACTCGATCTTGCCGACTGGATAAGCCGACTTACCAGGTACCACACCATGGAAAATAGTGTTTGACTGGCTGAGGTTCTTATCAATCAACCCCATACGACGGAACGTCTCATAATAGAGGATGTTGATGCTGCTGCCTCCATCCATGAGCACCTTAGTGAACTTATATCCTCCCACCTGAGGAGCCACCACCAAGGCCAAGTGACCCGGATTATCCATCCGGGGAGGGTGATCCTCCCTACTCCACACTATAGGCTGCTCAGACCACCGCAAGTAGCGTGGAACCGCCGGCTCAACAGCATTCACAGCCCTCTTATGAAGCTTCTGATCTCGCTTACACAGACTGGTGGTAAACACATGATACTGTCCACCGCTAAGCTGCTTTGGATTGGTCTGATAACCCCCCTGCTGCTGTTGATGACCCTGGCCAGACTGCTGATTAAAGCCCCCTTGACCGTTCTGAGGATTAGAATTTGAGCCGCCGCCCGGGCCATGAAAGCCGCCGGCGCCTGAGCCACCGCCCGGGCTATTGTTGCCGTTAAAGGCGTTGGAATTCTTAAAGGCCTTCATGATTGCACAATCCTTCCATAGATGAGTAGCTGGCTTCTCTCTAGAGCCATGCCTTGGACAAGGCTCATTCAACAGCTGCTCCAGCGTCGGGCCTGACTCGCCGGCTCGGGGAGGGGGCCTCCCCTTGCGTCGCTGGTTATTACCCTGTGAGCTGGCGTTGGCTACGAATTCTAGGCTGCCATCGGCCTTGCGCTTGCCACCTCCTTGGTTCCCCGGGTTATGCTGAGGACCCTTGCCATTGCCGTTCTTCTTTCCCTTCCCTGTCCTTTCATCATCTGAAGCGGGGTCCTTGGTACTATCAGAATCGGCGTACTTGACGAGAGCCGCCATCAGTGTACCCATATCACTGCAGTCGCGCTTAAGCCGCCCGAGTTTCATCTTCAGGGGCACGAAACGACAATTCTGTTCCAACATTAAGACTGCAGAGCCGGCATCCATCTTATCAGAGGAATGTATTATCTCCTTAACCCGGCGAACCCAATGTGTCGTAGACTCACCCTCCTGCTGCTTACAGTTAGTCAAATCCACAATTGACATAGACTGCCTACAGGTATCCTTGAAGTTTTGGATGAATCGGGCTTTCAGCTCAGCCCAAGACCCGATGGAATTCGGTGGTAGCCCTTTCAACCAAGTGCGGGCAGTCCCATCTAACATCATGGTGAAGTACTTGGCCATTGCCGCTTCACTGACTTCCAGCAGTTCCATGGCCATCTCGTAACTCTCGATCCAGGCTGCGGGTTGTAAGTCAGCCGTGTAATTAGGCACCTTCCTAGGGCCTTTGAAGTCCTTGGGTAGACGTTCATTGCGGAGAGCTGGCACTAAGCAAGGGACACCTCCAGTCCTGGTAGGGATATCCACGTCGACGGAAGTCGTCGGATAAGCCGGGGGAGTCTGGTAAGCCGTCAACTGAGGCACCTGCTCCGCCTCTTGCCGCGCTCTGTCTTGGTCTGCTGCGTGAAAGGCTCCGTTATGAACCGGGCCATGGCCAGGGGGCGGGTCATGGCGTCGGACATTACTTGAGCCGGTCGCTGAGACCATGTGTCTGCTATAACTCGGGCTCCGGCCTGGACGAGGGGTCGAGTGGATCCTGTCCCGGCTGTAAGAGTATGCCTCTTGCTGCGCCAGTGCTGTCTGAAGGAGTTCCCTGACCCGGAGGGTTTCAATAGCCGTCGGAGAGTCGCCATCAATTGGGAGGGCCGCCAGCCGTGCTGCTGCGGCAACCATGTTCTCCAGCGGGTTAGCATAATGACCCGGTGGTATTGGCACATACTGAGGCGGGGCAGGGTTCACCCGGGGAGGCCCCATCACTTGTGGCTGAACAGGGGTCCCCGACCCGGGCACTATGATCCCTGGCGGGTTACTAGACCCTGCACCTGGCGTGTTGAAGAGGTTTCGAGGATCGTAAACCGGAGGGAGTCGAGATTGGGCTTTTTGATGCCTCCTTCTCATGACCTCATTGGACGCATTTTGATCCATCGTGAGCCGGAAGGACTGCGCCTGAATCAACTGGGTTTGGGCGTCGAGAGCCGCCCTCTCCGCAGCCATCCTAATCCCTTCCGCTGCCAGATCCTCTTTGGCTTTCCCTAGATCTAACTTTAACTGCGCCACCTCTGCGTCATGCTGAGCTTGATCCGCTGGGTCAACCGCGGCGGTCAACAGGGCCGTCATCTTGTCCGTGAGATCCATCAGCACCTGAGCCGGCGAGGGCACCGGGTTTCGTGCCCCAGCAGCAGGGTTCTGAACAGGCTGCGCACCAGCCATGAAGATTCCGACCCGGCTCGGCGGCTCAAACGGGTCCGGAATACTGTCACCATCGGGACAACTCATGAGCCTACCATCTTGAAGTTGATACAACGAGTTTGACTCATCTGTGGACGACTCGCCGTCAGAGCGGGCGGCCGTCTCATCACTAGATCCAGACCTGTCAGAGTGCCCTCCATGAACACATCCCACAAAAGTATGCCTCAAGGCAGGCAGGGCCCGGGCGGGTTGTGCGCGCTGAGCCGTCTCGATGAGATCGGCGCAGAGATCCGGCTCAGGGCCCGGCTCACCAATCTTGCCAATGAAAACATGAATTCCGCCGAAGGGGACCCGGTATCCGCACTCGATTGAGCCGGCGTCGGGGCCCCAGCTTGCATCGTCGATGTAGAGCTTGCCGCGACGACTCTTGGTCATCCGGCCCACAGCGTATCCCTTGAGCCCTTCGAAGCTGCCCTTCAAGAACTCAAATCCACCGTGCGCTGGCCCCACGGTGGGCGCCAACTGTCGTGGAATTGTCACGGCAGATGTCCTCAAGCTAGGACTTAGTCGTGGAGCCATCGCCGCTAGGAAGCTTGAAGGGGTTAACGGAACAAGGAACACGAGGGTTTATACTGGTTCGGCCCCTTACGGTGAAGGTAAAAGCCTACGTCCAGTTGAGGTGGTATTGATTAGGGTTTCGATGACCAGGGAGCTTAACTGCTATGCCTGGCTCTCGATGAGATCTTTCTTGTCCCTAAACCGCTGCCGTGTCGTCCCTTTATATAGAGAGGTTGACGCCCAGCGGCTCTCAGAGTCCCGGCCGGCTTACGGCGGTTTATCACTACGGGCCTTAAACCATCTCCGTGTCTTAAGCCCATCTTTGGCCCACCGTCTTCAGGCTTAGCACCCGGCTTCAAGTGATGACCCTTATGAGTAACCCGGCCCCTTCTGGCGGGTGACTCTAAGGTTTATATCCTCAACAGGTTCTACCTGTGATGATGTTTGATACTTCTGCCAAATTTTGTTTTATTGCTTCTGACAATCTGTACTTCTGCGACTGGATTAGATACATACTACCTCCGTACTGGCTGCACAAATGTGAAGTCATCATTTCTAGTTGTATATAAATCTGAGCGAAACCTTTCTGTCTAAAATCTTAGAGAGTTCTCACAAAGTTTCATAAACAACTGAGAGCCTGCTTAAAAGATGAAATTTCACAAGAATTGGTTCATTGCCCTCAGCGTTAGAACTGTTTGACACAACTGAAAAGGGCAAAAAATCAGGCACCCACAGACACCTCATCTCCTAGTTGCTTCGATAGCATAGGTTGGGCGATAAGTTCATCCAAAAGCTTGAAGTTGTGCTCATCTCAGTTGTTTGTCAGTGCCTTCATATTCGGCTTGTTTCTAGTCCGCGGGCGAAACAAGACGATGAAGAGCCAGAACAAGGTCCAGTATGTAACCTTCGGCCCTCTCCTTGTCGGCGTAGTAGAGCGTCTCTACCTTGCTCACTTTGGCATCTGCATGGGCGAGCATGTAACTGACACTGATCCGACTTTCTTGTTCGAGCCAGTTTGCTTCGTTGACATCGATACCCTCAATCCTGATACAGCGAATTAAGTCATGGGAGCCTGATAGGACATTGCAGTTTATGTATCTATTTGCATGAGAAAAAGGTAGAAACAAGACGAGCAGGCGATTATACGCTACATACCCTTTCATCTCCCATTCTCCGAATACCCCATTCACGTGGTACCGCCTGGTATTCATCAAGAAGGCAACAGAGTGAACCGAGAGTATATCATTAAGAAAAAGATATCCACATCTAGCTATCTGTGCAGTACTATTAAAAGTAGTGGTGTTTTGTTAACTTGCAGGAAGTACCTGGTGGATTCCGCAGCTGGCACAAGCCATCGCAATACTCTGTTCATTTCAGCTCTCACCGCTGCTCGCGTCATGGTCTGCAAGATGCAGATGCAACCGAGATGACAAGGGATGGATTCACTATTTTATACAGGTTATGTTTGCTTAAAAGGGTGTTGGACTTACCTGATCTTTGTCCGGAATACGCAGCTGGGTGCGCAGAACTGGCTTAATCCCAGGAGGCAGTGCTTGGTATAATGCCTCCCCCGCATTTTGAGGAACCGCCGGTGATGCCAATGCCTGACAGTGGGATATGTAGTCATTAACACATAACAAGAGTCTATGATTGGTTGGGGAGAGGGTTACATCACATCTGGATTTGGAATGCTAAGCTCTTCATGTGACAACTTTTCCAGGATGCAATTTCTGTGTGTGTTTTCTTTACAGTGACAAAAGCTTTGCCAAATTTTACTGAATAAGGAGTTTATGAATAATGTGGAATCAGTTCATCATATGTTCTTTGGTTGTGGGGCGGTGAAAGTGGTTTGGGGAGTTGAACTTCATGTACCCTAATCCTTTGTGGCAACAATTTCTCGGATGCATGCTTAGATTTTACACAGCTGCTTTGGAAAAGGAGCAGAATCTGTTTTGAAACTTCTGTTGTAGGATCCTTAGTTTCGATGTTCAAGTTGGTGTCACAATTACTGCCATATAATAAACTTCTGTTGTGATTTTCAACTTTATATAATACTACTGAGTTGCACGTGCTTTGCACGTGAGTTGTGAGATATCGTTACAACACAATGTTGACATACAACTGACACTTACATATTACGTCACTGAAAAAAGGAAAACCTTAGCTGCATAGTGTTCCAATATATAGCGCATTACATGTATGGACCTTAAGGTTAAATTCATGAATATGCAAAGATAGTGTTGTGGCATTTCGTTGAAATTCTCTGAAAAGATATATGGACTGTAAGAAATAGTTCATGAGAAGTCTTTCACTATGAGTAAAAGTTCACAAATAATCTCATAAATGGATACACTTTTATTCAAGCGAGAACTCTAATGGAGCAAGAGCATAGACAGAAGATTCTAGACCAAATCATAAATGAAAACTCTAATGGAGCAAGATCATGCATGGTAGGTTCTAGCATAAATGAGAAGGGTGTAAAGATAGTATATGTGACATGTACAAGGGTGGACTAAGTTTTTAATTATTGGAAACTTCTAGAAAGTACACATGGCGGAATCTGATGTAATTGATAAGAAATCAAATGGTCAGCAACGCTCGGATTTGCCACCTCTTGACCGTCGGATTAAGTTCATCCAACGATCCATATTCAAACTTATTCACACACTATATAGTGGTACAGATAAGCATGTGGTTTCCTTAAAAAGAAAACTGCTATATAACTTGATGTTGGCGGAGGCATACCAAAGCTTTTAGCTGCAGAATGACATCAGCATAATGCAACGCAAGTCCAGTAGCCCCTAACGTTTTCATGAGGTTGATAGCTATGTGAAGTTCTCCAGATGATTGCTTTGCATCTGCATGGCTCTTCCAGAAAGCTTCGTTGATTTGAAGGCGCATGAAGTCTACAATCTCCACAAGTTTCTCCACAATCTGCAATAAGACAACATGGATCATTGGTAATTCCATGACTTGACTTAGATTGAAGAAACACTAATAGTAAGTAATCAGGGGTTATTACATCGTCCATACTCTTTGACCAAAGCGATTTGCATTTTAAGACCTTCACCGCACCCCTTTGGTTCTTGATAGCATCAATTTGTTTCCTAACAGGAATAGCCGCTACATCTGCATATAGTTGTTGTATAATTAGAGAGGAGAAGAGACTCATTGAATGCAAGTGACGAACTAGCTAGTTTGTAGTACAATAAGCGTGCTCAAGTCTGTCCAGTGCTAGCATTTCTTCATGTAGAACCTGAACAAATGGAAAATGGAATCTCAGTGTTTTGTCAGATGAAAACATCTCTCCACAAGGATGTAACGACTGTGCAAAAAAAAAAAAAAGAGTATATACTAACCCGCGTGTGTTGTGCTAATCTTATTAGATACTTCATACTGGGAGGTACCTCTTCACTGGAGTTCTTAGATGGCAGTGGAGAATCAGCTCTGTTCATTGGCAAGAGCAATGTATGTAGAAGCAACAAATAAAGATGAGGCATGGTGAAGACATGGACTCCACAGTGAATTAAGTGGCAACCGCGATAAGTTTTACCTTGAGAAATATCTACTGAGATCGTGCCATTGACGATCTTCACACAGATCTCCAAACCTGGCAACCTCTATCGAAAATCGTCTCAAGTCCTCTCTGCATAATTCCAACCAAATTCATGTAAGGTTTTTCAACAAATATAAACTGCTAAACAAACAGGTCCAGCAAATTATGTTACCGTATGTCGTCTTCAATGAGAATGGACAACTGACTGTAATCTTCCGAAATAAGACGGCAAACACCTTCAGACCTTAGCACACCCTCTTTCAGATGCCTTATTCTTTGTTTAGAGAAGGATTTTTATCAGATTGGAGGCCTTGACAATTGTGTTGGCAATCTCGAAAGCGTGGATCGATATCTTTCTTCCTTTGGGAGCAGAGCGGAAAACAGCGCTCATATTTGTAGAACTTGGGGAGAATGATCTACTTATCATTCTGTTCAATTTTGCTGCTAAATTGTTGGAATTCACATCGCCACACCCTGCGAATGCGTCTATTTCTGATTCCTGTAAGATTAGAGGAGGCCATGAACTTATTATATCGAGCACTTTTGTTTTAGACTAGTAAATTACCATGCAATGCTCTTCCCTGCAAAAGGAATTAAAAAAATGCAATGCTCGACTACTGAATTAAGATAACTCTTAAAGGAGCATTATTGTGAGACGGGCTATAGCTCAGCAAAGTTTACCCGTATGGGCTGTTCTGATTTTTGTGCTTTGCACCTCTGTAATCTAAAACTATTTTCTTCCTTGATTAAATACATGAAGCAGTGCTACTGCAAATTCTTTCGAGGGAGATTTTTTTTTTTGACGAGGTCTTTTAAGTGACCCGTATAGGCTGTTCATGGGCCATATGAAATTTTCTTCCAGGAATAAAATCAGTAATTCAAGAGGAAAGAAAGCATGTACACATAACAAATTAGAGGATCCTCAAAATAAAATTCTCTCAAAAACAAATATGCCTAGCATTAAGAAAACAAGGGATTAAATGGACCATACTAGCCTTTGGATAGTACTTGATGACCTATTACGCATTTGAGGTAATATGTGTATCAAATGTTGGATAAACAAAAGGACGGTCCACAACAATTTGGGAGCACTTTAGATTCTTAGAAGAATAATTTCAACAGATATCCAGTTGACCATTCTTATAAAACAACACATAAATATTATTTAAAAAGCTCCATGAACGGAATAGTTAGATAATCCAGTTGGCAAATTCTTAAGAGTTCGATTTCCCTTTCCTGTAGTACAATGAAGATCTTTTCTAAAGAACTTACCATAAGAAAGGATGGCATATCAACTTTTTATTGAAGCAATAAAATTAGTTTTTTTTATATTGATGTATGTAGATCTCTATGGCACAACTGTCAATGGAGTGCTAGCTTGAGGATGTGTTTACTTCATATGGATGGCATTTTAGTCTTGATTGGTCCTCCAGCAACCTTAGGATGTTTATTCCTTTTGTAATGCTATGTCAGTCAATTTTTTTTTCTAGTTTGGACGCTTGCTTGCTTGAGCTATCCCTCTTTATTCTAAGAAACTGACTCCAAATGCCCCTTGAAATTGCATTAATTGTGTCAAAATTAATGTACGGAAATTTAATATTTCAATTTATTTTTTGTACTTCAACAACATTTGATCTTCATAACTCTATGTGTAAAAATACAAATTTTATGTAAAAATATTTCGGAATAACCTGACTAAAAATATCAAATAATATCTGCAGCAAAGCGCAGGGATTTACACTTAGTTTGTATCAATTTAACTCTATGATGTGGTATCGTCGCAATGTGATGTTTGGAGTTAATAAAATACCCTTCATTGAAAATAAAAAACTACTCCCTCCGATCTAAATTAAGTGTCGCGGTTTTGAACTAATGTCAGTTTAACCTTAGTTCAGGGTTTAGGGTTTAATTTAACCTTAGTTCAAAACTGGGACACTTAGTTTGGATCAGAGGGAGTAGCATAACATGTACCAATGCACGCCATTACTTATCATACCTGGCCCACTGCTGGCACATCATTCATGTCAAAACAAAAATTTGTGCCATCCAATTCATTCAGCGTTTGTAAGATATCCGATGCAGAGGGCCTTTTACTGGGATCAGGATTAAGACAATTTAGTCCTAATACGATGCATCTATTTACTTGCTCGGAACATGTTTCCAATGCTCTATAACTTAGTGTTTTTTCCAATCTGTGCCTCCAATTTGCAACCACCTACAAACTTGCCACAATAATTTAGTATATCATGAAAATGAAAATGTTGGATTTATTCATCTTACTTTTTTTGTGGGGATGGATTTATTCAGCTTACATTCTCGATGAAGTCCTCAAACGGTGTTTCACTACTCTCAGGATATTTCCTATGTCCCGTCATTAACTCTATGACTATAATGCCTAAACTGAATATATCTGACTTTGTTGTGATTAATCCATTTATTATGTACTCAGGGAGCCATGTATCCACTGCAGAAAAACAATTGTACATTTTTATATACTAGATCAATGAAAAGCATTGAATTTCTGAGGAGGAATAGCTTACAATGTACCCCCACGACTTTCGGTGATAACTCGAGACTGTTGTTTGCCAAAGAGCCTAGACATACCAAAATCTACAAGCTTGGGCATCATATGATCATCCAACAATATATTTTGGGGTTTAAGGTCCAAATGAATAATGCGGCACTCATCATGAAGGTAACGCAAACCGCTGCAAACTCCCCTAATTATATCATATCTTATGTGCCACTCAAGTCCACAAGATTCAGCTGTAGAAATAGAACAAAAGAACCACTATATGCATAAAGAACCAATATATGTATATTGTATCATCCAACTTAATTTATGCCAAAATAATGAAGTATAAAGAAAAACAAGATCTGGCTACAGCACAACATACCAGAGAGATGCTTATCAAGGCTGTTATTTTCTAGATACTCGAAGCAGAGTAGTCTTGTCCGCGTTTCAGCCATGACATATTTCTCTCCTACTTGCGTCGCTTCCCACCGTGATTCAGCGCAGTAGCCTACAAGTTGTACTATATTTTGGTGCTTAACCCCGATAAGATAGGTGACCTCATTCTGGAATTGATCATCTTCTAGTTGCATTTCAAAAAGTTTCTTCACAGCAATCTGTCACATCCCTAGCTTCTGACATTGCACTAGGCTAACTTCATGTGTGCATCATGTTTAAACTTTGAAAGAAACTTGAAATGGGGATTGCCTAAACCCCAGCATTAAAGGAATTCGCTAGGTTCAACCAAAATATTTCCAGTAAATCCAAATGGCTTTCAAAAATGTTCATCATTCTTGGAAAATGCTGGAAACAGTAACCAGAGGTGATGCACATCTTTCCATGACATATTTGGGCTCTGGATTAAATCATACTCTATTTGCATTTGGGCATTCAAATGCTATTAAATATTTTAAATGCTCAAATAATCATACACTAAAATGTTTACTGTAGGATATATTCCCAACAGTGATCATGAGTAGTTTCTTGATTTTTGAAAGTGTCTAAGTATTTTTAATAAAGCCCTAAAGACTACAGAATATTAGAAAACAGAAACAAATAAAAAAAAGAGAGAGAAAGGAAACCTACCTGGCCTCACCTGTCGCAGCCCAGCTGGCCAGCCCACCTAGCCGGCCCAGCCCAGCACCGCTGCCAGTCATCTCCCACCTCTCGCCAGTAGGACGAGAGGCGTGTGGCCGCCGTGCACGCTGGCCACGTGCCGTGCCACCTCCTGCTTCCGCCGCTTCTGGAGCCAGCCCCGAGTGCCACACACTCCCCCTCGCCCCCTGCGCCTCTCCTCTCTCCCCCCTGGACCCCAACCCCTTCTCTGCTTCCCTCTTGCGCGCACCACCAAACGGAGCCGTCGCCACCGTCGCCGTTCGTCGTGGCCACCGAGCCCCCCCTCGCCTAGCTAGGATGTCCAGCAGCACCGCCATCGTCTCCTACGTCTCCTCGACGAAGGAAGCAAGCCCCGACGCCCGAAAGCGTCGCCATCGAGCTCGTCCCCGCCGCCTCTGGCCGGAGATCGCCGGCGTCGATCCGCCTCGTCCAAACCGTCCCCGAGGCCACTGAACTACCCTACGGAATCACTGTGAGCCCCTGAACCGTTTCCCCCTACTCCCGTACTCGATTTCGAGCTCTAGCTAGACTAGCCACCGTGCCCGAAGCTCGCCGCCGCATGAGCTCGTCGCCGCCGTGGCTCCGACGACCAAATGGCCCCGCGCGTGCGTCCGTTGCACTCGCGACGTCCCGTAGAGCAACGCTAGCGCGATAGCCAGTTTGTTTGCAAGCCGCAGCGCTAACCCCGCACCCACCCGAACTCCGGCGGCCGCAAAAGAGCTCGCCGCCGTCGACTCCGGTCACCACAGGCCCAGCCACCACCACCATTCGACGCGCACCGGCAAGGGCTCTCCAACGCGCCCAGCCATGGCTCGAACCGTGCCTCGTAGTGCGATCCCGAGTACCAGCTTCGCCTCTGGCCTCGCCGGCGATTAGCCGCCGGCCTAATCCCGGCGCTTAGCGCTAATGACACCTGGTTAAACCCCCCTATCTCACTGACACCTGGGGCCCACACCCTAATTAAACCGGGGTTTACTTTTGTTTAGTTTAAACTAACCTCGCGGGTCCCACAGGTCAGGTTGACCTGGCCACGTCAGCGTTGACCTGGACCCACTGGTCAGCCTCTGTTCCTGCCTTGTCACACTGACATACGGGACCCACGCGTCAGGTTTGACCTGGACCGTGGCCCGTTGACCTGCTGACGTCAGCATGATGTCATGCTGACGCAGTATTGGTTTTCTGGATTTAAAATAATTCAGAAAATTCCAGAAAATAGTATAAACTTCTAAAAATCATATAAAATCAACCGTAGCTCAGAATGAAATAATTTATATATGAAAAATTATCAGAAAAATGCAATCTATCCATCTGTATCATTTTCATGCATGTCAAACTAAGTTATACCTGCTGTATAGGTGAAAACATGATAATGACATTATAAATGCTAAATATGGAGTTTGCATATGAACCCTTAGTTCATATGGACCTCATTTAAACTGTTGCTAGATGCATTAGTGTAAATCATAACATTCTTGACATGTCATGACCATGCATCATATTGTCGCATTGCATTGATTGTGTCCTTCTTTGTTTGCCGGTAACCGTCCCCTCTCAGTAGCCGATGCTCCGATGACGTGATCGATGACACCGATGAAGAACTATAATATCTTCAGAAGTGCCAGGCAAGCAAAACCCCCTTGTCCATTCCGATACAAACCCACTCTCTCGCTCCTGCTCTCTTTTACTGCATTAGGACAACAACGATTCATGTGTTACCTGCTGCGGTAGTTGAACCCCTTATCCTCTGCATGACCTGTCATTGCCACAGTAAATAGATGAAACCCACTAGCATGAGTAGGAGTTGTTTGAGCCCTGATGTGCCTACTCATTCATGCTTGTTTGTCATGCCTGCTATTGCTTAGAGTTGTGTCAGGTCTGATTCATCGGGGATGAGTTGGAATGGTGATGAACATGTCCTACTGTGTGTGAGCTAAGTGTGTGAACACGATTTGGTAAAGGTAGCGGTGAGAGGCCATGTAGGAGTACATGGTGGGTTGTCTCATTGAAGCCGTCCTCAGGAACTGAGTTCTGTGTTTGTGATCCATGATACAGTTACTACCACGCATTGGGCCCGAAACCAATGGACCCTCTCGGCTTCTTAATCACCCTTGTCCTCTGTCCAGGAGTTGCAAGTAGTTTCTGGTGTTTGTAGTATGCTGGAGGCCGTGGGCAGCGCTGAAGCCGTCCTCAGGAACTGAGTTCTGTGTTTGTGATCCATGATACAGTTACTACCACGCATTGGGCCCGAAACCAATGGACCCTCTCGGCTTCTTAATCACCCTTGTCCTCTGTCCAGGAGTTGCAAGTAGTTTCTGGTGTTTGTAGTATGCTGGAGGCCGTGGGCAGCGCTGACCCGAGGGGTGGGCTGTGATGCGGTAGGCACGTGGCCGGGCATGCCGGGCGCCCGTTTGGTGTCGCGGAACCCTGTACACATCGTTCGGGGCCGTATGTGGAAACCTCGGCCGGACTCCCTGCGGATGGAACCTGAATAGGCGATAAACCTGGACTAGAGACTTGAGCGTTTAGGTAGGCTGTGGCCGACACCCTCGCTGGGCTTCCGCTTGAAGGTTGCCGAGTACATGTCGTGTAAACGGCGGTAAGTGGTGAGAGCGTGTGTGACGAAGTACACCCCTGCAGGGTTGATATGATCTATTCGAATAGCCGTGTCCGCGGTAAAGGACTTCTGGGTTGCCTATAACAGTTCATAGACAAGTGAAAGTGGATACTCTAAAATGTGCAAGATAAGCGTGAGTGCTATGGATGGCGTTCTCGTAGGGAGACGGGAGCGGATCCATAGTGGAGTATTGATATGGTGAATATGTGGACTCGTGTGCGCCACCTCAAAAGAGTTACTTGCAGTCGTAGTTAGGATAGCCACCGAGTCAAAGCTGGCTTGCTGCAGTTAAACTCCACCACCCCCTTTGTTGATACCGATGCATATGTAGATAGTTCTGATGTAAGTCTTGCTGGGTACATTTGTACTCACGTTTGCTTATTTTATGTTTTGCAGAGAGACGTCAGTCTCGCTAGTAGTTCCGTGTGGACTTCGACGTTTAGCTTGATACCTCAGCTACGATCTTGTGCCCTCGGCAGGATCTGGTAGATAGTCAGGCTTCTCAGCCTTTTTCATTTGTAGATGTCTGTACTCAGACATGTTAAGCTTCCGCATGTGTTTGACTTGTATGCTCTGAATGTTGGGTCATGAGACCTATGTTTGTAATATCTCGCTCCTCGGAGCCTAATGAATAAATACTTGAGTCGTGGAGTTATGTTGTGATGCCATGTTGTATTTACACATATCGAGCATATTGTGTGTATGATTGAAATGCTTGGTATGTGTGGGATCCGACAATCTAGTTGTTTATCCTTGGTAGCCTCTCTTATGGGGAAATGTAGTCTTGTGCTTCCATGAGCCATAGTAGTCCGCTACAGCCCGGTTCACCGGAGTCCTGCTAGCCCAGCACTACTGCTCCGGGACACTTGACTGGCCGGCATGTGATTCACGTCGTTCCTGTGTCTGTCCCTTCGGGGAAATGTCACGCGGTGACATCCGGAGTCCTGCCTAGCCTGCTACAGCCCGGGTTCCCGGAGTCCTGTTAGCCCAGTGCTACAGCCCGGATTCACACGTTGCTGACCGACATGCTCGATGTTGATTCATGTATGCCTGTCCCCGTAAGTTAGTGCCGCTTTGGGTTCACGACTAGCCATGTCGGCCCGGGTTCTCTGTCATATGGATGCTAGTGACACTATCATATACGTGAGCCAAAAGGCGCAAACGGTCCCGGGCCATGGTAAGGCGACACCCGTGGGAATGCCGTGCGTGAGGCCGCAAAGTGATATGAGGTGCTACAGGCTAGATCGGTGTGACTTAGAATCGGGGTCCTGACAGCGTTGGTATCAGAGCCTGACTGCCTGTAGGATTACCAAGCCAAACTGGTCGAAGTTGAGTCTATAAATGCTTTAGTTATATAAGGGAATTGATTGTGGAAGGGAACGTAAGGCTCTTTTTACTCCTTTACCTTATGCCCTTCTGATCTGAGTCACCCTCTTCTCTTCTACGGGGATTAAGAACTAGGCCTTCTCATCTATCTATCAGGATGACGTGTTACTAATCCATAGACTTATAGAATTGATAGTTTCAAGTCTCAGCTCAGTTTCTACTACTTCCGTATGTTCATAGCTGGCCTCAGAACCTTGATATTGTGATGTTGAGTGGTCATGCCACTATTTTGCAGGATGTCTCAAGTATTTTTGAGCATTTACAGTCGTTATGCTAACCGAGTCATCCCAGGTTTCTAAACTATCTGATGCATTTGCAAAATCATCTACCTCTGGTTTCGATGTTCCTTTAGGCCAGGTTAATCACACTAATTGCTGAGTTGAGGTACTCTATTGCCTCGACATATATGTTGGAGTTATTATTATGACCCTAGGTGTCTTAAAGGACCACTTAGTAATCTAGCAATGCTTGCATCCCCAGTGTGATGATTCTGGCCATTATTCTCGAAAGCATCCCGTGATGCCATTTAGTTAGTAGGCATTCTATTTCTGGGTTCTTGAGCCCAAGAATCACTCCACTTACCTCCTGTTGATAGTGTTTGCTCGTTCCTTTAGGTTATTAGTAACCTTTGCATTAGTCCTCGAGGCCCGTGGTATTTCATTCTTCCAATACCATGAACCATCATGGCAGAAGTTCTTTTAACCAAAAGATCACAACCAGGGCGCTCTTGAGGAGTACTCCATTCATATTGTGACTCTGCCAGTCCTTCCTCCTCTGCATGGGTTATCCGGAAGAAATATGTTGAATTTGTTCGACATACTAATCCATGCATCCACAACTCAGAAAAACATATGTTCCTTTGGGTTGTCCCTCTTTAGTTATTTTCTGGCCCTCGTCTATCAATTGATAGTCAGGAGTAATTGTGCATTTGTGTTATCGATGCCTATTATTCTTGTGGTCTGTCAAGCCATTCTAATCCGGAATGACTAGGAGAAACAAACTCCAGTACCTCATCCATCTTTGGGATTGGGTCAAAGTAGTTGTATTCCGCAGATCAAATGCCTAACCAGCTTTTGTTCTGTTCTACCTTCGAGTATTACCCCCTTTATGTCGAGAATATCGTAGGAATTGCACCACCTTTTGTGAATTCTTGACGCAGTGATACTCCTCGCCATCATCATTCATTTCTCGGTCCCGTGTTATTGTAACCGGAACACCGACAAATGAATCGTGATGCGTGAAATCAATACTCCTAGAAACTCCGTTGCTTGGTAGTTAAAGGACAATAATTTCATCCTTAGCGTGTTGGTTACTGAATCACATCCTAAGGTTGATCGTGCTACCCAGTCCTTATTTCCGGTGCACTTTTCGATCAATGAGTTAGGATAGTGTCAGTCCTTGCTTATTCGGTCATATCGTCTTGCCCTGAAAAGCAAGATTGTTCTCGAGCTTAGCAACATATCGGTGGTACGTGATTTTCCGAATATCTTCTCGGAAGTATCACCAGGTTGTCACCTGACCGCTATGTTGAATTCGTGATCAAGTTGGTTTCCTGTAAACCACCCCTTCTCCAAGAATCCGTGTTGGATACCCCTGAGCTAGTTGGTCAAGCTAAACAACAACTTGGAGAGTTGGAAGATAAAAGCTTGCCAGCCTAGTTCATTTCAAGGGATATATTTGCGTGTGTTGAAGATAGACGATATCTTCATCGATTGGTCCCTGTGGTCAGTTGTTGGACCTATTGTCGTATCAAGACTTTGATTTGAGTATGGGCTATCATCAAATCAAATCAGAACCAACAATGTTCATAATGTTGTCTTACTCGTGGTTGATCCCTCGAGCATACACCATTATATCTTTTGGGTCTGACCAATGCTATCACTTGTTCACATAATTATGGAATTCCATCTCCATGGAAACCTGGATGAATTGTTGTTGAGCCCATCAGCAACACTGCTACCTTCTCCATGACTCGTGTTGAACATCCAGCTAGTATTGGAAACTTTGTAAGCATTGCCTTCATGTTCTGCTCATGAGGTATACGTTTGGATGAAAGTAGTGACTTCCTCTAATTCACGTGCATTTGATGTAAGTTGCTGCCGTGGATTCGAGAAAGCTTGTTTTTGCTTCCTTTGGAATCATCCGAAGTCAGTCATGCACATGTGCGAAGTATTCTGTGGTTCAGAGACTTGCAACCTTCGTTCTATATGTGCTCCTAGCACACCAAGCCACTGATTGATTTGTTCAAGGAAAAGGAGTTGTTGTGCAAATCCTAGGTCATGCACAAGACTTCGCTCTCCGCGATGATGGTTCCCCACCTGAACTCAGTAGTGTTTTATCATAAGACTACTATGTGGTCATGCTTGTCTGGGACAGCGTGTTCACATGTGTTTAGCAGAACCAGCTCATGTTTTGGAGTTTGCTACCTTAGTTCATTCCTCGAGAATCTCGCAACGCCATCTCGTCGAATTGTGTTGCAAACTTTCTTTTCAGACATGCTGAGTCTGAAGTATCCTATCACCAATCGGATCTGAATCTCAGGCAGATATGATGGTTGGAACATCCCAACGGTTGCATTTTGTTCCCAGCTTGCACCCCATCGTGCCATTTTTCCATGGGCTGCCCTTCTTAGCAGTTGCTGTCCAGGTCCATCTACAAAGGTGGACTTACCATGAGTCCCATTCATTTCTGATGATAAGCAAAAATCATCCATTTCGTTGTCTTCAACAAGGTAGTCCACATCGTCCATTCTAGCCCGAGTGTGTCGTTCTCCCGAACTCCCTCAAACGATCGTTTGTGATTGCCTTAGGCTGGCATAAAGAGTTTCAATGATATTTATATCAAAAGTAATTCTTTTTGCCACTTGAGGGAATAATTCTACGAGTCACCTTTCCCAAGGTGCCCCATTATGGAATCATGGCAATTTTCCTCGCTGCTTTGAAACCTTCGTCAAATCGTTTCTTCCGTCCCTCCTGATGCATGTTTTGCCTCTCAGCTCCAGAGATGTTTCTATGTCCCACTCTGTGAATTGATCTTGTGATCATTAAGATGATCCTAAGTTGCTCGAATCTCAGAAAGATCGATTCTTCTAAAACTCTCTCTCTATTCGTTGTTATGTTGGATGTAGTTCTCAAAGCAAGACGTTGAGATCAAGGGGATGCAATGAATCAACATCCTCGAGAAAGACATCTGGATCGTGAAGATTGTGTTAGCTTGTGTCCCTTTGTCTTCTTACCTCACGACTTGAATCTCGGGATGAGATTCTTGTTTAGTGGGGGTGAGTTGTCACATCCCTAGCTTCTGACATTGCACTAGGCTAACTTCATGTGTGCATCATGTTTAAACTTTGAAAGAAACTTGAAATGGGGATTGCCTAAACCCTAGCATTAAAGGAATTCGCTAGGTTCAACCAAAATATTTCCAGTAAATCCAAATGGCTTTCAAAAATGTTCATCATTCTAGGAAAATGCTGGAAACAGTAACCAGAGGTGATGCACATCTTTCCATGACATATTTGGGCTCTCGATTAAATCATACTCTATTTGCATTTGGGCATTCAAATGCTATTAAATATTTTAAATGCTCAAATAATCATAAACTAAAATGTTTACTGTAGGATATATTCCCAACAGTGATCATGAGTAGTTTCTTGATTTTTGGAAGTGTCTAAGTATTTTTAATAAAGCCCTAAAGACTACAGAATATTAGAAAATAGAAACAAATAAAAAAAAGAGAGAGAAAGGAAACCTACCTGGCCTCACCTGTCGCAGCCCAGCTGGCCAGCCCACCTGGCCGGCCCAGCCCAGCGCCGCTGCCAGTCATCTCCCACCTCTCGCCAGTAGGACGAGAGGCGTGTGGCCGGCGTGCACGCTGGCCACGTGCCGTGCCACCTCCTGCTTCCGCCGCTTCTGGAGCCAGCCCCGAGTGCCACGCACTCCCCCTCGCCCCCTGCGCCTCTCCTCTCTCCCCCCTGGACCCCAACCCCTTCTCTGCTTCCCTCTTGCGCGCACCACCGAGCCGTCGCCACCGTCGCCGTTCGTCGTGGCCACCGAGCCCCCCTCGCCTAGCTAGGATGTCCAGCAGCACCGCCATCGTCTCCTACGTCTCCTGGACGATGGAAGCAAGCCCCGACGCCCGGAAGTGTCGCCATCGAGCTCGTCCCCGCCGCCTCTGGTCGGAGATCGCCGGCGTCGATCCGCCTCGTCCAAGCCGTCCCCGAGGCCACTGAACTACCCTACGGAATCACTGTGAGCCCCTGAACTGTTTCCCCCTACTCCCGTGCTCGATTTCGAGCTCTAGCTAGACTAGCCACCGTGCCCGAAGCTCGCTGCCGCATGAGCTCGTCGCCGACGTGGCTCCGGCGACCAAATGGCCCTGCGCGTGCGTCCGTTGCACTCGCGACGTCCCGTAGAGCAACGCTAGCGCGATAGCCAGTTTGTTTGCAAGCCGCAGCGCTAACCCCGCACCCACCCGAACTCCGGCGGCCGCAAAAGAGCTCGCCGCCGTCGACTCCGGTCACCACAGGCCCAGCCACCACCACCATTCGACGCGCACCGGCAAGGGCTCTCCAACGCGCCCAGCCATGGCTCGAACCGTGCCTCGTAGCGCGATCCCGAGTACCAGCTTCGCCTCTGGCCTCGCCGGCGATTAGCCGCCGGCCTAATCCCGGCGCTTAGCGCTAATGACACCTGGTTAAACCCCCCTATCTCACTGACACCTGGGGCCCGCACCCTAATTAAACCGGGGTTTACTTTTGTTTAGTTTAAACTAACCTCGCGGGTCCCACAGGTCAGGTTGACCTAGCCACGTCAGCGTTGACCTGGACCCACTGGTCAGCCTCTGTTCCTGCCTTGTCACACTGACATACGGGACCCACGCGTCAGGTTTGACCTGGACCGTGGCCCGTTGACCTGCTGACGTCAGCATGATGTCATGCTGACGCAGTATTGGTTTTCTGGATTTAAAATAATTCAGAAAATTCCAGAAAATAGTATAAACTTCTAAAAATCATATAAAATCAACCGTAGCTCAGAATGAAATAATTTATATATGAAAAATTATCAGAAAAATGCAATCTATCCATCTGTATCATTTTCATGCATGTAAAACTAAGTTATACCTGCTGTATAGGTGAAAACATGATAATGACATTATAAATGCTAAATATGGAGTTTGCATATGAACCCTTAGTTCATATGGACCTCATTTAAACTGTTGCTAGATGCATTAGTGTAAATCATAACATTCTTGACATGTCATGACCATGCATCATATTGTCGCATTGCATTTATTGTGTCCTTCTCTGTTTGCCGGTAACCGTCCCCTCTCAGTAGCCGATGCTCCGATGACGTGATCGATGACACCGATGAAGAACTATAATATCTTCAGAAGTGCCAGGCAAGCAAAACCCCCTTGTCCATTCCGATACAAACCCACTCTCTCGCTCCTGCTCTCTTTTACTGCATTAGGACAACAACGATTCATCTGTTACTTGCTGCGGTAGTTGAATCCCTTATCCTCTGCATGACCTGTCATTGCCACAGTAAATAGATGAAACCCACTAGCATGAGTAGGAGTTGTTTGAGCCCTGATGTGCCTACTCATTCATGCTTGTTTGTCATGCCTGCTATTGCTTAGAGTTGTGTCAGGTCTGATTCATCGGGGATGAGTTGGAATGGTGATGAACATGTCCTACTGTGTGTGAGCTAAGTGTGTGAACACGATTTGGTAAAGGTAGCGGTGAGAGGCCATGTAGGAGTACATGGTGGGTTGTCTCATTGAAGCCGTCCTCAGGAACTGAGTTCTGTGTTTGTGATCCATGATACAGTTACTACCACGCATTGGGCCCGAAACCAATGGACCCTCTCGGCTTCTTAATCACCCTTGTCCTCTGTCCAGGAGTTGCAAGTAGTTTCTGGTGTTTGTAGTATGCTGGAGGCCGTGGGCAGCGCTGACCCGAGGGGTGGGCTGTGATGCGGTAGGCACGTGGCCGGGCATGCCGGGCGCCCGTTTGGTGTCGCGGAACCCTGTACACATCGTTCGGGGCCGTATGTGGAAACCTCGGCCGGACTCCCTGCGGATGGAACCTGAATAGGCGATAAACCTGGACTAGAGACTTGAGCGTTTAGGTAGGCTGTGGCCGACACCCTCGCTGGGCTTCCGCTTGAAGGTTGCCGAGTACATGTCGTGTAAACGGCGGTAAGTGGTGAGAGCGTGTGTGACGAAGTACACCCCTGCAGGGTTGATATGATCTATTCGAATAGCCGTGTCCGCGGTAAAGGACTTCTGGGTTGCCTATAACAGTTCATAGACAAGTGAAAGTGGATACTCTAAAATGTGCAAGATAAGCGTGAGTGCTATGGATGGCGTTCTCGTAGGGAGACGGGAGCGGATCCATAGTGGAGTATTGATATGGTGAATATGTGGACTCGTGTGCGCCACCTCAAAAGAGTTACTTGCAGTCGTAGTTAGGATAGCCACCGAGTCAAAGCTGGCTTGCTGCAGTTAAACTCCACCACCCCCTTTGTTGATACCGATGCATATGTAGATAGTTCTAATGTAAGTCTTGCTGGGTACATTTGTACTCACGTTTGCTTATTTTATGTTTTGCAGAGAGACGTCAGTCTCGCTAGTAGTTCCGTGTGGACTTCGACGTTTAGCTTGATACCTCAGCTACGATCTTGTGCCCTCGGCAGGATCTGGTAGATAGTCAGGCTTCTCAGCCTTTTTCATTTGTAGATGTCTGTACTCAGACATGTTAAGCTTCCGCATGTGTTTGACTTGTATGCTCTGAATGTTGGGTCATGAGACCTATGTTTGTAATATCTCGCTCCTCGGAGCCTAATGAATAAATACTTGAGTCGTGGAGTTATGTTGTGATGCCATGTTGTATTTACACATATCGAGCATATTGTGTGTATGATTGAAATGCTTGGTATGTGTGGGATCCGACAATCTAGTTGTTTATCCTTGGTAGCCTCTCTTATGGGGAAATGTAGTCTTGTGCTTCCATGAGCCATAGTAGTCCGCTACAGCCCGGTTCACCGGAGTCCTGCTAGCCCAGCACTACTGCTCCGGGACACTTGACTGGCCGGCATGTGATTCACGTCGTTCCTGTGTCTGTCCCTTCGGGGAAATGTCACGCGGTGACATCCGGAGTCCTGCCTAGCCTGCTACAGCCCGGGTTCCCGGAGTCCTGTTAGCCCAGTGCTACAGCCCGGATTCACACGTTGCTGACCGACATGCTCGATGTTGATTCATGTATGCCTGTCCCCGTAAGTTAGTGCCGCTTTGGGTTCACGACTAGCCATGTCGGCCCGGGTTCTCTGTCATATGGATGCTAGTGACACTATCATATACGTGAGCCAAAAGGCGCAAACGGTCCCGGGCCATGGTAAGGCGACACCCGTGGGAATACCGTGCGTGAGGCCGCAAAGTGATATGAGGTGCTACAGGTTAGATCGGTGTGACTTAGAATCGAGGTCCTGACACAATCATTTTCCCATTTTGAAGCATCCCCTGTCCAACCTCCTTTTCTCAGTATAGACATTTTCCTTTGATGACATTCTCAAAGTGGATAGTAAAGAAGAAGTAAAAGAATCCACCAACCTTGTAAACCACTCCATACCCACCTTTCCCGAGTTCCTGCTCGTTGGAAAAATTGTGTGTGATGGCTTTAAGAAATTCTACCGGCAGGAAAATTGGAGTGACACTTGGCTCTTGTAGCATGTTCTCAAATATACCAAAATCCATAGTGTTTGGCAGGGAATTATTGGCATGCGTCCTAGCTTCGTTACCCATTTTCTTATACTCATGTAAAGACAGCAATCGGTTATGGCGGTCCGTTTACCTCCGTATCCCCTTCTTATGTGAGCCAGTCTTGCAAACAGCTGAAATGTGACCCTCTCTGCTCCAAAGTCGGGACAAAAGTTGTCAGTAAGTACCAATAATATATAACGACGACCGATTAGTGTGTAATGCAGGTTAAGTTTGCATCACGAGTGTTGTGGCTCGCCTTATTACATAGTCTAATTTCCATTATCCGTAACAACGTGTGGGCGATATAATTTAATTTTTAGTGTATTTGGCTAGTATGTTGAAGGAAATTTGCAGGTGCACCTCAAAATTGGGAGCATCTGTTCAACAGGATCAAAATGAAGGTGCCACCCTTGCGACTAAAAAGGGGTGAGGAATAAGTAGTACCCTTCCCTGATCTCCAACAAAATCTGCATCCATCTTGGGATTAAATTACAGACAAGCACAACCAATAATAATAAGATGAAATTAGAGGTGTGAAGAAAGGTTCTTTCCAATATACTAGTGCAGTAAGTAGTGAACAAAAAACCTTGATTGCCATTTATTACCTCCGCCCCGAATTACTTATCTTAGATTTGTCTAGATATGGATGTAAATCTAAGACAAGTAATTTGGGACGGAGGGAGTACTTGCTAACACAAGATGACCTGGACCTGGACATATATAAAGAAGCTAAAGTGCAGAAATAGGATAAACTGGGATTGTTGTGGAATTAAAACAGATGACTGGAAACAAATTGTATTTTTCTTCTTCATTCAGAAAGTAGGCTTTTCACTCGGGGCTATAGTTGAGGTACCTATCCCAAATTCCAGACGCCACCCCATCTACCTGTCCGAAAGTAGGCCTTCTCTTCTCCATCATCTTTCTCCCGCAGAAATCCATGGCTTCCAAGATGTCCCGCGCTCACAATCCGGCCGCGGGAGGTTTGCTGCAACACAAAGACGTTCTGGCGATCGGCGATCGAATCTGAACTATTCTGCTACTACTGTATCCCTTCCTACCTAGGCGAGAGCAGGGGCCAAATGAGGCGCGCGGGAATGACACAAGCGTCAAGGGAAATCGATTCCGTGTGAAAATTGGCGCATAAAACAGTAGAGATCGATTCCGTACCTGGACAAGAAAGATCAAGGCCTGCCTCGATCTGCAGCGCGGCGCAGAGCCTGAATCGGAGATGTCGGGATAGCTTGACCTTGACTCCGCCAAAGGGCTCACTGGCTCCGGAGATAGGAAGAATTGTTGGCTTCACCTGGGCTGTGCAGTCTTCAACTCACAAGTCACAATGATGGTGTGCCACGGTCTCTCTCTCTCTGGTTCTGGTTCTGGTTCGCAAGGTTTAAGAAAGCGCAGAAGTAGACCATCTTTTTTTAAATCCTTCTTCTTATACTAATCAAAATCACTATTCTCTATACCATTATAAAAATCACCACTTGGATACTATAGAGCCGACCAGAATAAATAGGCTGTTTCTCAAGTTCTTGATGATCGGACGGTAGAGTGTACGAAGACCGGATCCCCCTCCAATCACCCCCGTGTTAATCATATTCCCATCACCTTCCAAATTAAATACTACGTACTAGTTATAAGCGTTTCAGCTCATATCCTATCCCCACACGCTTCACGCGACACGACACACCATAGCGACGCTGCAACGCTCGGCTGATTGACGCATACGCCATACGGCATACCCGATCCACCTCCTCTTCTCTGCCCACCCCACCCCTCTCTCCCCAATGCTCACGATTCTCGATTGTCTGGTTTCAGTTTGATCAGCAGCAGGCGGCTACGAGGCCCTTCCCAACGTCCACGCGGCCGATTCGCCACAGCACGCCCACCACACAGAGCCTCCGATGCGCTGCCGGCCGGTTTCCTCCTCGCACTCTAGGTGTTTGACGAATTGTGCAGAAGGTAAAAAAAATTTTGCTTTTTTTTTTGTTGTGGACAAATGAGTAGATGGTAATTAAAACTATTGCATTGTACATGAGTTCAATTGATTCATGTTCTCCGTGCGATGATTCCTCATCGGAAGAGCAATATGACATGACTGAATAGGAGGACATTGCTTTGATCTTGATGATGCACAAGAACCAGAAGCTCAAGCATGGTGGTTCCTTTCACAAGCGAGAGGTGATTCGGAGGGATACGCAAGAGGCACATGTTAGATTGATGCGCCTCTACTTTGGTCCATCTCCAACATTATCAAGGGTGATGCTTTCGTCGTCGGTTTAGGATGTATTCGGTTTTGTTCCTTCACATTGCCAACTGTACGAAACAACATGCTCTGACCTTTGAACAGAGGAGGAATTGCACCGGCAATCTTGGACATAGCACCATCCAGAAGGTGACTGTCGCATTGCGCATGATGGCATATGGTGTTTCGGCTGATTTTTATTTATGATAACTTGGCGAAGGGAGAGACACTTTGATCTTTTATGTCAAGCGGTCGCAAAGGCAGTGGTTGAGGTGTTTGGGCCATAGTATCTGGAAGCACCCAATGCTCAGGACACGGCGAGGCTTTTGGAGATGAACTCAGCCCGTGGATTTTCAGGTATGCTGGGCTTCGTTCATTGCATGCACTGAAAGTGAAAGAACTACCCTGCGGCATGGGATGGACAGTTCAAAGGACAAAAGAAGGACGCCACCATAGTTCTTGAGGCCGTGGCCGATAAGGAGGCATGGATTTGTCATGCATACTTTGGGGTGCCTGGTTTTTACCATGACATCAAGGTGCTACAGCGGTCACCTCTCTTTGTCAAGTTAGCCAATGGAGAATCACCATCGATGGAGCTCCCAGCAAATGGCCGCACATACAACATGGGCTACTACCTTGCGGATGAGATCTATCCAAAGTCGTCTACTTTTTTGAAGCCAATTTCAACTCCTCATGGTAAGAAAGAACTCTACTTTAATAATGCTCAAGCGGACGCTAGGAAAGGTGTGGAGAGGGCTTTGGAAATTTTGCAAGCCCAATTTGCTATTGTGCGAGGACCGGCTAAGTTTTGGGATCAAGAGATCCTTTGGTACATCATCACAGCATGTGTAATCATGCACAACATGATCATTGAGAATGAGCATGATAAAGATTTGGATTACACATTCTATGAGCTCATGGGAAACGCGTTGTCATGCCCCGGCTGATTGCCGCGCAGGTTGTAGTCGTGGTTGGTAGGAGGACGAGGGCGAGGCCCTCGCTTGCCTATGGTTGGAGAAGGGGGTGAGGAGTGGCGCCGTGGCGCAGGAGCAAGGGAGGAGAGGTTGTAGGATATTCTGCTTGCGTTTATTGATCCAAGGGCTGGCTATATAGCCTAATTACAAGACCAAACTAAGACTCCTATTACAATTGGGTGTTGGCAGGGTAACCTTCTTCGGGCCTAAACATTTCCAACTAATACCCAAACTCCTAATCTAAAAAGACTGTAATTAAACTAGGACATATCTTTATGCAGGTGCAGGGCCGGCCCATGCAGGTCCCTTACGCCTATAGGGCTGGCCCCACATGACATCTCCCCCTCCATTCTGAAATAGCTCGTCCTCGAGCTGGAAGCTTCGATAACATTCGCGGAAGGTTGTAACATCCTCCCATGAAGCAGCACACGCCGGCTGGCCCTCCCAGTGAATGAGCACCTGCTGGATACCGCGGGCAATACGAGCACGCAATGCTTGGACATAGGTTGGATGTACTCGACCCTGAAACAGAGGTGGAAGCATCGGCGGAACTTCCGGCGGTGGGCCATGGTACTTCTTCAGACCCCGACATGGAAAACATTGTGAATGCGGGTGCGTGGGGGCAGCTCCAAACAGTAAGAAACCGTATCGATTTTAGCGAGGACTTTGAAAGGCCCATAATATTTGGGAGCCAATTTCCCTTTGGCGCCTACTCCAAGGAATGCCGCCGGCCGGTGCTGAAGACGGAGCCAAACCCACTCTCCAACATCAAAAGAAAGGGCCCGATGCTTATCATCATAGTAATGCTTGTACTGTTGTGCTGCCTGAAGGAGACGCTCACGGATGTCGTGTAAGAACTGATCGCGGTCGACGATCTGCCGTTCCACCGCCTGATAGCGAATCTCGCCTGGCGTATAGTCCCGGAATGAGGGGGGATCCCGTCCATAAACCACCCTGAAAGGCGTGTCCTTCAACGCTGAGTGGTACGAAGTGTTGTAGCAGTACTCCGCCCAAGGCAACCATTGGAGCCACTGCCGTGGGCGATCCCCAGTTATGCAACGGAGGTACATGGTGATGGCGCGATTGATGGCCTCAGATTGCCCATCAGACTGCGGATGGAAGGCCGAACTCATGTGCAAGCGTGTCCCCGCGGCGGCAAACAGAGCCTTCCAAAAGCCCGAACTGAAAACCACATCCTTGTCCGAAACGATGGATGTGGGAAACCCATGAAGTCGGACAATGTTGGAGAAGAAGGCTTTAGCAACAGACTCCGCAGTGTACGGATGCGCCAAGGGGATGAAATGCACATACTTGGAGAAACGGTCCACAACGGTCAGTATCACACTTTTGCCGCCCACCTTCGGAAGTGCCTCAATGAAATCCATGGAGACGTCTTCCCAGACACGAGAGGGCACTGTCAAGGGCTGCAATAAGCCGGCTGGATGAAGCTGCTCCGTCTTGTTGCGTTGACAAACCTGACAAGCACGAATATACTGCTGAAGTGCGGCCCTTGCTTGCGGCAGATGGAAATCCCGACGCCGATGAAGTGACTTCTGGATACCTTCATGGCCTGCATCATGGGCTGCAGCCAGGACCTCCCCGAGCAGCGGCGGCGCGGGTGGCACATAAGCCCGCTGTTGGAAGGTAACAACACCATCAACAAGAGCCCAAGGCTGTCCTAACTCACCAGATTCTAGTTGTTCCCGGAAAGTGACAAGCGCCGGGTCCGTGTGTGCAGCCTGACGGAGAGCTTCAAACAGATCAAAAGAAGGCCCGGATATGGCGAGTGCCTGGCCGGCAGGAGCATCACGGCGAGAAAGAGCATCGGCGACGATGTTTTGGCGACCCGGTTTATATTCCACCGTGAAGTCGAACCCCAACAATTTGCCCACCCAATGATGCTGTGGAATGGTAGCGAGGCGTTGGTCCAGCAAAAACTTTAGGCTGTAGTGGTCAGTTTTGACGACGAATGCATGTCCCCAAAGATAGGGCCGCCAGTGGCGCACGACGTGCACCAGACCAATGAGCTCCCGCTCATAAGCGGCGAGAGAAGCATGACGCGGAGCGATGGTTTTGCTGAAATAGGCAATGGGGCCGCCACCTTGATGGAGGACTGCCCCGAAACCAGATCCAGATGCATCACACTCCACAATGAATGAAACAGCAAAATTCGGCAGCTGAAGCACAGGGGCTGTGGTAAGAGCTTTCTTGAGGGCTTCAAAGGCAATAGTCGCTGCAGGCGTCCAAAGAAATCCGTCTTTCTTGAGGAGTGCCGTGAGGGGAGCTGCAATGGTGCCAAAATCCGGATGAACTTGCGGTAGTATCCTGCCAGTACTAAGAAACCACGCACAGCGCGGACGGTGCGCGGAACCGGCTAGTCTACCACGGCAAGAACCCTGTCGCTGTCCATGGCAACTCCTGCAGCGGAGATGACGTGTCCCAGATAAGCCATGGTTTCCTCCCCAAAGGAACACTTGGAGCGCTTGAGAAACAGTTGATGTGTGCGCATAGCCTCCAAAACGAGCTTGACATGACGGAGGTGATCCGACAAGGACGAGCTGTAGATCAAGATATCATCAAAGAACACAAGCACAAACCAACGAAGGTAGGGACGGAGGACGTCGTTCACGAGTGCTTGGAACGTCGCTAGGGCATTTGTCAAACCAAAGGCCATCACTACAAACTCAAAGAGGCCCTCATGTGTGCGGAAGGTCGTCTTGTGGATATCCTCAGGGGCCATCCAAACCTGGTGGTAACCCGACCGAAGATCCAGTTTGGTGAAAAAAGTGGGCGCCCTTGAGTTCATCCAGAAGTTCATCGACAACAGGAATTGGAAACTTGTCCTTGATGGTGACAAGGTTGAGACCACGGTAGTCGATACAGAAACGCCAAGTCCCGTCGGCCTCTCTGACGAGTAGAACGGGGGATGAAAATGCAGAAGAACTAGGACGGATCAGACCATGAGCCATCATCTCTGAACATTGGCGCTCTAGTTCATCTTTTTGAATCGTTGGGTAGCGGTAGGGACGGACAGCAACCGGCAGTGTTCCGGAAATAAGATGAATATGATGGTCATGTGCACGCTGCGGCGGCAGGCCCTGTGGGTCGGCGAAAACATCGGTGAAAGTGGCCAGCAGGCTGTCCAGAAGTTCCTTGCCTTCGCACGCGTGTAGGTGGGCAGGACGTCCGAGGGAGCCGAAGCCCGACCACTCCACACGGTGATCCGAGTGCCAAAACGACATCCACTGCGTAGTGAAATCCCAGAGAATTGGCCCAAGAGTTTTGAGGAATCGTGTACCGAGGACGATGTCGAACCCGCCCAATGGAATGGCATGCAGATCAACAACGAAACGCTCCTTGTCAATGGTGATCGCAGCCTGCTGAAGGAGTCCCCGACAGGTCACCTTATCGCCATTAGCGACCATGACTCCCAAACGACGATTGGAGGAGAAAGGCAGCCCGACGATGGTGGCCAACTCTTCATGGATGAAGTTATGAGTGCTGCCTGAATCAAGCAAGGCGACCAAGTCACGGTCCCCGATGCGAAGAGTGACCTGCATTGTGTCGCTGGTGGGAATTCCGGTAACAGCCAAGAGTGAGATTTGTGCTTCCTGGAAATCCTCAAACTGCTCCTCCTCGGCGTCGGCGGATTGAATATAGAACAGTCGTTTGCAGCGATGGCCCCGCGTGAACTTCTTGTCACAATTGAAGCAGAGACCCCTAGCGCGCCGTTCATCCATCTCGGCGGGCGTGAGTCATTTAAAGACAAGCGCGGGCGTGGGGTTGGAGGAGTCCGGCAAGGCCGGAGTAGGTCCAGCCATGGGGCGGAGTGGACGGCTGGGCCGGCCCGGAGTGGTCGCGGTGCTGGTGACAGTATTGAGGTGCTCAAAGGAGATTTCTAAGTCCATAGCTGCGTCCAAAGTCGTCGGTTTCAGCATCTCGACCTGAGTTTTCATAGGTTCGCCCAAGTTGTTGGTGAAGATATCCCGCTCATCGTCGTCAGCAATGGGGCGCACCCGAGAGAGATTCTCTAGAAAGCGCTTGGAGTATTCTGCCACGGTGCCGGAGCGGCGGGTGGAGATCAGCTCGCCAAAGGGGTTGGCGCGGGTCGGCGGTCCGAAGTGGTTGGCGATCAGTTTTTGAAACTCGGTCCAGGACGGCCGCTGGCCCAACTTAGTCTCGAGGTGGCCATACCATAATGCGGCGACATCGGTGAGGTGGTATGAGGCGAGCCAAGTCTTATCCGACTCCGGCATTCGCTACCCGAGGAAGAAGAGATTGCAACGTGTCAGCCACAGCCGTGGATCGCTGGCTCCGTCAAAGAGGGGAAAATCAATCTTGTAGAGGCGCGAAGCCCTATCCCCTGGATCGGCCGGGGCCCTGGTGTGGGAGGGCGCATCTGGGGGCCGCAGGAGCCCGGTACCACCCAATTGAGGCGTGCCCTTGCCTTCCAGCCGAAGGAGGGCCATGTTCTGCGCGCGCTGCTGCTGTGACGTGTCCGTCAGCTGGTCCTGGAGGGTTTTGAGTGTAGCGGCGATGGACTGGAGGGTGGTGCGGTCCTCGGCGCGCTCTGTCCGAGTAGTGTGGTTCTCCTCCGAGAGGCTGTTCAAAGTGGCGACCACGGCCTCATGATCCTCTTGTTTGGTCGCGAGGTCTGCTAGGGTTTGCGGTAGAGGCGCCGGCGGCGGTGGCGGAGACATGGCCGCTGGGATCGACGAGGAAGCTGATACCAAGTTGTCACGACCCAGCTGATTGCCGCGCAGGTTGTAGTCGTGGTTGGTAGGAGGACGAGGGCGAGGCCCTCGCTTGCCTATGGTTGGGGAAGGGGGTGAGGAGGGGCGCCGTGGCGCAGGAGTAAGGGAGGAGAGGTTGTAGGATATTCGGCTTGCGTTTATTGATCCAAGGGCTGGCTATATATAGCCTAATTACAAGATCAGACTAAGACTCCTATTACAATTGGGTGTTGGCAAGGTAACCTTCTTTGAAACTAAACCTTTCCAACTAATACCCAGACTCCTAATCTAAAAAGACTGTAATTAAACTAGGACATATCTTTAGGCAGGTGCAGGGCCGGCCCGTGCAGGTCCCTTACGCCTATAGGGCTGGCCCCACATGACACGCGTGCAACTGCATAGAAGGGAGGACCAAATCCGGCGTTTTCTTGAGGTGTACCATGACATTCGAGATGCCCATACACACGTAGATATTCAAAACAATGTCATGGGGGGAGTGATGGAAGTGGCACGGAAAACAACATCCCTAGTTTCATCTTATTGTGCGATGAATAATTTGTGTGATGTGTGATGAACAATTTGTATAATAATTTGATGTTCTGGATTGATGAGCAATTTGTGTGATGCGTGATGAACAATTTACGTTTGTAGTGAAATTTATTTGTTTTGTAATCCCTTGAGAGTTTGATATGAATTTAATATGTATGAAATTGTCGGTGCCCAATATAGGGCAGCTGTTGAAGATGCAAAACTTTTTTTGGCGTACATTTTATTGGGTTGTTGGAGATGCCCTTGGCAGTGGAATGGCAAGCTGAGACCTGGGACTGGGAGCACCCGGAATGGCAAGCTTGAGACGGAGGGTGGACTCTGTTTCGATGTTGTAGTCCTCTAGGGTGCGGCCGTCCTCCAGTAGCGTCCCGTTGAAGAAGAGGCACTGCTGGGAAGGGTGGATGCCCGTCTCATCGTGGATCTTGGCCTTCACATTGCCAATTATAGTGGAGCTCCAGACTGTAACACTAGTGATGGTCTTGCCTCTCAAAGTGTTGATGTAGAGACGCACCCTGTTTCTCTTCGGCTGCCTAGAACTCACATACAGGACACTTTCACTATTCATGCCGTAGTAATCCAGGGTACACTCATCCTCCAGCAACTTCTTACCATTGAACAGGCGCTGATTGCCCGGGGGAATGGCCTCCTCATCAAGAATCTTTGCCTTGAGACTGTAGATGGTATCTGAGCCATCAACCTCGAGAGCGATGGTCCTGCCACTCTTTCCGGCCACAATGTCTGCTATCTTCTCGGCATGGATCTGCATCTTTGCCTGGAGAATCGATCCACTCCGGATGTCATAATCCGCAAAAGTGCGACCGACCTCAAGCCGCTTCCCGTCAAGGTAGAGAACGGAAAAATCCTTAATGTTATAACGTCAAAAATCCTTAAGGCCTTCTTTGCACTTTCCCTGAAGCACAAGATCCCGTAGTTCCTGAATCTTGGTCTTCACAATGCCGATGGTATCTGTACCATTAACCCGAGGGTGATGATCTTGCCGGTGAGGTCCCTGACAAAGATCCACATCTGTATTACAAAGTAACAACCACACAAAGTATCAGCATCCTTCAGAAAAAAAGGATTTCTCTTGGCTTTCAATAAAACCTCAAAAACGTAAGGCTTAGTACTGTAATAAACATCACCAATGCCAGCATATTATAGAACCATGGCATAAATATCATACTGCTCAGGTACTTTTTCTTTTCCTATCGAAGTTCTTGCCAAATATATAATTGCATAATTGAACGGGAGCACCAAACATTCAAAAGTTTCAGACAAAAGGCTGTTATTAGAACCACTGGACAATAAAAGCGAGCCCATGTTGTAGTACAAGTAGAACTCACCAATAGACACTTTAGTCACAACAAAATCTGTTGGTTCACATAACAGTCTACTCTAATTAATTAGTTAAGAATCGTTGACCGATATGAAGATTTGGAATACCTTTGTTTGCTTTGATATTGCTTCATACATACCATAAAAGAAAATTACAAGAATAAAGAATGGAACACAAATTTGTTAGATTGTGTGTGACTCTGAGCACAGACAGATATCCCACATGGGTTCTCTTCTTTCAGATAGAACCACGGGATGAACAAAGACAGGCACGAATGACTATACAGTACGTCTAGATAAGGAACACAAGAACACACGTACCTTGATGTTGACGAGCGGACGAAGTGCTTACTGGCGGGTTGGGTAGATCAGTGACCGCTCTTCTTACCCCGAAGGAATCACGCTGAGGGAGAAAGAAGGGGATGAGTTGGGGTTGGGGATGTGGAAGGAGATGCCCTGGTTCTTATAGTAACATCCGATCGGCGGTAACAATAAATCCGAGGAATTGAATGAGCGTCCTTACGACTCCTCGTGTAGAGCTGCAGTTGTGGTGGCTTCCTTCCCACTCCCGAAGATGGCTTTCGCGTTTCCCCTTCTGCTTCATCAGAAATGATGCGACCAGCGACGCCTGGCATGGGTGGCATCGTTGGAGCCCGTTACATCCATCCTGCCGTTTAAGTTGCAGTACCACCGTCTGCCCTTTGCTGTGCCACATGAACGAAACCTAGGAGTGGAGAAAGCCATCGCGGAGTCCGAAAATGCCATCCTGACTTCCTGAGTTCCTGACTCAGGTCCACCATATTCCACGATCGGTACTACAGCTCCATGAACAACCAAGGCCACCTTCCATCACCTTGTTTCAGTTTCCCAAACACTGAAATTGAACCAGAAAGTGATTCGATACCATGACCTTGAAGGTAACATCCCGCGTCGACGACCACGCGTTGCATGCGCAGATATTTGAGGAGTGCAGCATGATTGAAGGGTTTAGAGGTGCCTTCTGTCTTCGAAATTGGGCATGCCACATTATCTAGTGAATCTTCTATTACATGGTCGGCCATCCAAGTCGTGTCCAACTTACATCCATCACGCACACTGTTGCCAACATGTTTGCCCACTGCTTAGATGATGTTTCACTCAAGTTTTGCGGGCTTATTAGGGTGGGAAAGTCAGCCTTGATATCTTTGCTACGGCTATATAGAAATGATTTGGCTTTTAATAGTAAAAGTAATTCTACATTATCGGTTATCTACCGGCATACACATTTACTTTGTTCGTGGCCTTCGAGCAGGTGGTCAAGGATGTGCTTACCCCATGTGGGTGGCGGCATAGTTTACTTCCCGCGAGGAGCACATTTGTGTTTTTGTGCTTCTTCAAAAGTGAAGGACGGGTGTGCTTCCACGTGAAAAGCACAATCATGCTTCCACAAAAGTGAAGCACAGTTAGTATAATTTCTGAAGTACATGCAGTTAGTATAATTTTGAAGCACGAGATAGTACAGTTTTGAAGCACATATTTCATCCGGAAGAATTTATCGAAACCTATTAATATGGAATCTAGGTTCAAGAGATAAAACAATAAAAATGAGTATACAAAAAAACACAAACAAACGCACCCATGCCTCTCGTATGTGGAGAAAAACCTCACAAACTCCCAGGTTGCGACTTGCGTTGCATATGCAATGCGGCACTTGTTAGAGCATCTACATCCGGACTTGGCAAATTTGACGCCTCTAACGTCTGTGGACAGTGACCGACCATGCATCAAATATTCCATTCCACAACCGAATACCTCAAATCCGTACTACTACATGCAACCTGAACCTAATCTTAAGCAGAGCCCATCCGGCTCTGCTAGCTGTGTCCATGTCTGGCGGCCAGCTATGCTCTCCAGAGTGTTGGTTCCGTCGTCGGCAAGGTAGAGTAGGGCATGGGACACGAGCCGGCTCACGGGACTCAAGGGGCGCCATCTCCCATGCCCTACTCTTTCTCGTCGGAGCCCGAAACCCTGACGGTCCCGTTGGACGTCAGATCGATGATGGATCCGTCCTGGGACGAGCCGACATCCACCATGACATGGTTGCGGCGCTCGGACTGGAGCACCATACAGGGCGCCGGAGAATGTGACTCCGCCTCGCCAACGTCGACCGCCGCGAGGGCTTCCGCTGCCTCACATGGCGGGCACGTCGCGCCATGTTTTCGTCGCCGGACGCCCATGGTGCGTCCTCATGCTTAGTGCACCAACAGAGGGGTTGTGCATCCGCCACCATGTTCGGATGGCAGAAGCACCGCACCGCCTCCGGTGAGGCAACGTTCTACACATCGCGGCGGATCCATGCGCCATTTGGGCGGACGCAATGGATTCCTGAGGAAGGACTCCGAGTGCTGCCGTCGGACGACCTCCTGCCCGGAGTGGCGGAGCGTAAGCCGGATGGTCATCTCCTACTCGGGGCCGTGTCGGATGAGCTCAGGGTCGACAGATCTAGAGGTGTAGGACTCGGATCCGATGCCCGCCATGCCGGATGTCGCCAGACGGGAGCTTGGGTGGCGGAGGGGAGTAGAGTGAAGTGGCTAGGATTTGGTTCGGGAAGCGGATGGGGAGGAATATATATGGGGTCGGGTGGGCTAGCGTGGGTCGGACCCGACGTGGCAGACGCGCCCGGGCCTCCCCATATTCGCCTCATATTTGGGCTAAATATGATGGGTGCCGGTCAGCACGGGCGTTTGAGGAGGGTTTGATGGTGTTGCCCTATGTCTCGCATTAAGCAAGACAAGAGCGACCCCTTGCTTAAGGCAAATGCCACTTGGGACGACCCACGCGCGCGGGATACATCGGCATGTTTTCTGTTTCATTTTTTCTCACACTTTTTTGTTTTTGTTTTTCTTTCTTTTTTTTTACTTTTGTTAATACTTTAAAATATTCTAAATATATACATGACAAAAAAATTCTTCAAAAACATTTAAAAAACTGTTGAAGATGTATTTTGTAAAATTTTGAAGAAGTATCCGAAAAATGTAGAAGAAGTATTCGAAAAATGTTGAAGACATATTTGAAAATTTTTAAACAAGTATTTGAAAAAATATTGAACAATTATTTTAAAAATGTTAACAAGTATTTGAAAAAATGCTAAAAAGTATTTGAAAAAATGTTGATCATGTATATAAAAATGTTGAAGAAGTATTTAAAAATATTAAACAAGTATTTGAAAAAATGTTGAATACGTATTAAAAATGTTGAAGAAGTATTAGATAAAATGTTGAATAAGTACCAGAAAAGTATTGAACGAGTATATGGAAAATGTTTAACAAGTATTTGTAAAATGATGACTAAGTATTAAAATGTTGAACAAGTATTTAAAAAATGTTGAATAAGTGTTCGAACAATGTTGAACGTGTATACAAATTTTTTTGATCACTTATTAAAACATGTTTTTCAGATATGTGAAAATGTAGAGCGAAAACAAAAACAAACATAAGAAAAAACAGAAGAAAAATAAAATTGGAGAAGGAAAAAACAAAAGAAAAAACAAAATGAAAACATAGAAAAACCGGAGAAAAAAATCAGAAAAAAACGGACAATAAACATTGGAAAACCCCGGCTCGTTCGACTTAAGTTAACCCGCCCTGCAACCATATCACGAAGCAAACCTCTATCCTAGTGGCTAGCCGCACTTGCCGCAACGAGGAGGCGAAGGTTTGGATCCTGTTCTTGCATCCTTTTCTCTTCTATTTTTAGTGTATTTTTGTGCATGAATGGGCCCGGCCCACTACTGTCGACCCCTTCAGCGAGACCAGACGGATGTCTTGCTGAAGCGAGAAATAGTCGTCCTGGGTTTGAGTCGCTCGTCTGGGTCGGTTTTTTGTGACCAACCACTGACCGAGCTGTCCGCCCAAATGTATGAGAAGGGTTTGAGGCGCCCAGCAGCTGTAGATGCTCTTATCACCAAAGAAGATGGAAGTGATTTTTGCAAAGAGTACTTCTTAAATAGTGATTCTGTCGGCTCATAGACACCGTAATAAGAGATGTACAGACTCACCCTATCAGGCAGGCCTTAAGGCGACGCATCTTATGTCACCCAACGAGGGTGTGAGGCCCAATAGAGTTGACTCCCCTACTTCTTCTGTTTGTTTATCTTTTTTGTATTTCTTCTTCTTTTGATACTTGTTTTCTTGTTCTATGTTTGTTTTATCATTTTTTATTCGCACAGCCCCTTTTGCATAATTTTCTAGTTTATGTGTTATGTTTTATTTTTATTATTTTATTTGTTTTCTTTTATTTGTTTTATTTACGATGACCTGATTTTTCATGAAATAGGAGAACATTCCTTGATACACCTGAACATATTTTTTTCATATACATGAAGAATATTTTATGCATGGTATAATACCATAAATATTAAAAAAAACTTCATATGGGAATATATTTTCACATATAGGAACACTTTTTAATGCATGAACAGTACCTTTTCAACATATTCTTTTTGGCACACTTGATCACTTTCTTATTTGCAACACATAATTTGTTTTCCTATGTTTAAAATTATTTGTGTCATCGTTGCATTGAGGGCACGGGCGAGCCTCTGTAGTGGGCGGCGCCGGAGGGCGCGACAAGCACTCAAGCTCCAGACACACAACACACCTGTGTGGGGCTAGCCCCATACCTCCATGAGGTGTGATGTCCGAGCACCTTAGAGGGCATCGCCGCCTTGAGTCGGGTTCCACCTGATGGCGCTGGTGTGTCAGGCTCGGCTAGGTTGGAAGCACGACTCTGTCATCGTGGAGGACGCATGCACTATGCCGGTGGTGACTCTTTGTGGTGGTCGAACGATGGAGGGTGCATGAGAGAACCGCTTGGTTGTCGTGGACGACACAATACGACGAACGCGGTCGAGACCACATCTTCCTCTTCTCTTCTCATGTCTTCTCCTTTTGAGTACCCTGGTTTTTTGTGTTTTTGTCACATCTTTAATGGCCTTTATGCTCTCGGCCAGAGCATGCAGCATGTTAGTTGTAATTGTAACTAGAGATTGACACTCAATAAATGTAACTGTGATATTTTTATTGACAATGTTGAGTCTTTTTATATGGTGAAAAGATACAAGGGTTGCATATTGGGGAAGCATCAGAAACTGGTGGCTTTTTGCAAATCACGCATCTATTTTCTAACATTTTCTAAATGTGAGTCAAATGAATCACCACGTTTCATCACATTGACCGGGCTATTCACCAAGGCTGGCCAGCGTCCGGCTACATATTCCCATCAGTGCAGCGCCTAAATATCAATCACCATCGTTGTAGTTTTTTTTGCGGGGTCCATCGTTGTAGTTAGTTTACCTCCAATATTTCATGGAACAAGACGATCGAGAAAGGTGCAGGGTATGGATTTATGTAGGCACCTGTCGTTTTTTTTTGTTTTTTTAGAAAAGGAGGATGACCCCCGGTCTCTGCATCTGGATGATGCATGCGGCCACTTTATTAATTATTCTCACAAGACCATACAAAGTCATACAACAGCAAGATTAAAGCCACCGTCTAAGCAATAACTGTCGCTACACCTATCCAATTGATGAAGGGGCGTTGATAGCCTGGGCCTAATACCAAACAGACATCACAGCCAAACCTAAGACCTGAGGTCCCAACCAGGACGCCTGCCTGATATGGGGCACATACCAGTCCGATGCACTCCTCAAGCAGGACGCTTGCCGGGTATGAGGTCGCCGCAACCACCTGCCACGAGTCCATCTTCAGAGCTGTACTGTTGCATCTACCGTGCTAGGTCTCTCTGCCATCGACGCCACCACGACGCCAGACAGCGCCGTCCTCCTACGCGAGTCCATCCTCCCACATTGAACTCTGAATCTGCACTGCACCATGTCGTCAAGATCCGTCGCCATCAATGTGTAGGATGAAGCATCGCTCCACCAAAGAAGCCGTCCGCTGGTCCCGCGAAGCCGAGTGCACCTCCAAGAATGCCGCCCCAAAGGGGGTTACGACACATGAATGCCGCCAACACCCGATCAGCTGATCTAGGGTTTCCCCCGGAGGTATTGAGTGGAGTTGGGAGCTTCACCTTGATGATGCCTTCATGAAGGAAACGATGATAAGGGCATCGTCATCACCGGCTCCGGCCATCAACCGAAGACCAGGTTTTCACCCGGATCTGTCCCAAGAAATCCACCCAACAACCTGTGCACCGTCTCGACCGCCTTCAAAGCCCCAGATCCAGCTGCCTAGATCCAGTGACCAACCGCAGCAACAGTGCCACCGTGGGATCCCTGGCGCACCGGCCACTGCCTGAGTGTGCCACCACTGGAGCCTAGGAGGAGGGCTCCCACCCCGCCTCGCCAAGCCATGAGAGCCGCCGAGAAGGATCCCGCGCGCTCGTCACCGTCTCTGATCCGAACCAATCCAAAGCAGATTGTCGTCACAGATCTGCCTTGGACAGGGACTGCACCACGCCATGCCGCCACCCTCCAGGGCCGCCGCCCCAGGATCCAGACAGAACCTCGCCGCTGCCACCGGCCAAGTTCTGCCACCGCCGACCGACCACTGCGACCTCCGCCGCCATGCCGCCAACGGATCTGGGTGAGGATAGCCATCCTCCCCGAGGACACATGCCGCAGCCTCTTCTCCGCGTACTCGCACGAGAAGCCACCGTGGCCGCGTCCCCACCCCTCGCCGGATGCCGCGCACGTGCCGCCCCGCCGCCGGCGAAGGCCGCCACCATGAGGAAACCCGCACGCAACCGCTACACAGCTCGGCGTCGACCCATCTGCAGCCGCGCCATGGGTCCGCCGCCGTCAAGATCGTCGCCGCTGCGCCGCCAGGATCCGCGCGCCCCGGTGCCTCCGCTCGGCCTGGCCGCTCCCGCAGGCCACAAACACGAGGAGGGGAGAAGGCCCCCGCCGCCAGCCACCGCAGGGGGCTTTGCCCCGGCGGCTCTGGTCGGCAGCGGCGGGGAAGGGGAGGAGGAGGAGGGCTAGCGGCAAGGGGTGGCGGCGCCGCCCGTGTCGCCCGCGGGAGGAGCGACGTGGGGGCTACTATTCAAGACCATATCGTACCCTCTTGTTACTATTTTCATCTCCTTAAAAATGGGAGAGATTTTCACTTCCCGGCCTCTGCACCAACTAAGGATGCATACAACCATTTTAGTATGAGTATCAAGATAAACATGGTTCTCAGAATTTTTTAAATGAGTATCAAGATATTTCTTGATGAGTGGTTGCACCACACACCAAGCTTGATCCTCAATAAACAGGGGAAAAGCCGTGTGCATCACCTGTCAATTCTGGGAATTGAACTTGGGTCGTTGGGTTGCACAACCGCATACCCAACCACTGAGCCAAGGCTCTCTCTGCATGTAGGCACCTGTCGTTGCCTATGTTTAAGATCTCCCATTCAATTTGTGTTTCGGTAGGCACGCCAAACATATGTGTTGGCTCTTCGAGTTGGAACAGAATTAGAGCACCTCCAATAGATGGTCCAAATATAAAAATAACTAACTTTTGGACCGTCAGGGGCAAAAAGAACTGCTCCAACAGACGGTCCATATGCAAAAAACAAATTGGACCGTGGCCTCCTTGTGATGTAAAATGCAACACCTCGCGATGCAAATATACATCACGAGATGCATCTGGTCCAAAACCAGCCGCCGCCCGCGAACGCCCAACCGCCACTTCATTTCCGTTCCCGCCCGCCCGCCCGCGACCTCCCGCCCGTCCGCCGCCGCCCCGCTGCCTCCACACCCCGCCGCCGCCCCGCCGCACGCCGCCCGCATCAGATCTGGCGCCGCCCCGGCCCCCGCCGCTGTTTCCACGCCGCCTCGCCGCCCGCCCGCCGCGGATCCGGCTCCGCCGCCCGCCGCGTCGCCGCCCTCCCCGCAGCTCTGCCCCGCAGCCCGCCGACCGCTTCCCCGCAGCTCCGCCACCGCCCCGCCCGCCACCGCCGCCCCGCACGCCGCCGCCGCCCCGCAGATCCGCCCCGCCCGGCTCCGTCCGCCACCGCCCCGCCCTCCACCGCCCCGCCCGCCACCGCCGCCCCGCAGCTCCGCCACAGCTCCGCCCGCCACCGCTGAGGGAGTCCTGGACTAAGGGGTCCTCGGGCGTCCGGCCTGTTATCTATTGGGCTGGACTAATGGGCTGTGAAGACATGAAGGCCGAAGACTATACCTATGTCCGGATTGGACTCTACTTGGCGTGGAAGGCAAGCTAGGCGACCAACTATGAAGATTCCCTATTATGTAACCGACCTCGTGTAACCCTAGATCTCTCCGATGTCTATATAAACCGGAGAGCATAGTCTGGATAGGACAGATTCATTACCATATAGTCATAGGCTAGACTTCTAGGGTTTAGCCATTACGATCTCGTGGTAGATCAACTCTTGTAACACTCATATTCATCAAGATCAATCAAGTAGGAAGTAGGGTATTACCTCCATAGAGAGGGCCCGAACCTGGGTAAACATTGTGTCCCCTGTCTCCTGTTACCATCAATCCTAGACGCACAGTTCGGGACCCCCTACCCGAGATCCGCCGGTTTTGACACCGACATTGGTGCTTTCATTGAGAGTTCCTCTGTGCCGTTGATGAAAGGCTCGATGGCCCCTTCAATCGCCGGTAATGGCGTCGTTCAGGGAGAAACCTTTCTCCCCGGACAAATCTTTGTGTTCGGCGGCTTCGTACTGCGGGCCAACTCACTTGGCCATCTGGAGCGGGTCGATAGCTACGCCCCTGGCCATCAGGTTAGATTTGGAAGCTTCAACTACGTCGTGGATATCCGTGGAGACTTGATCTTTGATGGATTGGAAACCGCGGCGATCGCTCCCCTTCTCTCTGATGAACATGACTCAAATCTGTCATTAGAGCACACCCAGGAGATGGATCCTGTTGCTGCAACGGCCTCATTACCGAAGCAGATCATCCCCTCCGAGGCCATAAAATCCGCGGCGTTGGAGCCGCATACGGACTCGACATCCTGCAATGCTGGCATCAATGGAACTCCGGACTCGTCTCCGGCTACACGTTCCGGATCAAGTGCGCCTGCGGACACCGAGCCAGATCGGTTATCGATTTTCGAATTTAGCGCCGCAGACATCTTCCAGCATTCGCCTTTGGGTGAAGTACTAAATTCTTTGAAGAACTTGTCCTTGGAGGAAGACTCACAGCCGAACTATGTTCGGTTCGAGCTAGAGGCGGACGACGAGGAATTTTGCTTCCCACCCGCCACCCACTTCATAGCCACCGTCGACGACTTAACCGACGTGCTTGACTATGGCTCCGAAGACATCGATGATATGGACGACGATGCCGACAGAGAGCAAGGCCAAGACCCGCCATTCACTGGACATTGGACGGCCACCTCTTCCTACGACGTATACATGGTGGATACACCAAAAGGATCGGGCAACGACCAAGAAGAGCCGGATAAGAATAATCCCTCTGAGCAGTCCAAGCGCCGGCGCCCCAAATGCCGCTCTAAGCCTCGTCGCTCAAAGGATGGCACCACTAGCACCGGAGAAAATAGCACTCCGGGCGACGCCGAAAACAATGAAGACCCTATCGCCGCCGCATCCGAACAGGAAGAACACGACAACACGCAAGACAACCCTAACGAACAGGCCATAGAAGATGACCCGGAGGACGATAGTTATCATCCACCCTCCAAGGAGGATACAAGCCTCGGCAACGACGATTTCATCGTGCCTCAAGACCCTCTGGAGCAGGAGCGCTTTAAGCTACAACTCATAGCCACTGCAAGGAGCCTGAAAAAGAAACAACAGCAGCTTCAAGCCGAACAAGATCTGCTCGTCGACAGATGGACTGACGTCCTGACAGCTAAAGAATACGGCCTCAAACGCCCAGCCAAGAGCTACCCAAAACGCAAACTGCTTCCTCAGTTCGATGAGGAGGCACCAGATCCCATACCTCCCTCGCACAATGCGGACCGACCACAATGTGGTCGAGACAGAGCGGCGGACCGGCCACCTCGCGGTCGGGATAAAACGACAACTAAGGCCAAACAGCAGCCCGCCCCACCGCCTCGCAAAAACAGAGACAGACCAGCTCGGGATCATACATACAATCTCCGGAAGGAATTGGACAGTAGAGCAGGACATACAAGATCGATCTACGGATCGCGAGGCCGTGCCTCAAGGCACGACGACGGCTACCTATTCCGACGTAACAAACCTAGCCACGCCCGGGCCGAATACCGCAGATGGAGTCCATCAGAGCTATGCCGCGATGCGGCCCGGTACAGAGGTGCCGCTCACCCCCTCTGCTTCACAGATGAAGTACTGGATCACGAATTTCCCGAGGGATTCAAACCCGTCAACATCGAATCGTACGACGGCACAACCGATCCCGCAGTATGGATCGAGGATTTCATCCTCCACATCCACATGGCTCGAGGAGATGATCTCCATGCCATTAAATACCTCCCACTCAAGCTCAAAGGGCCAGCTCGGCACTGGCTCAATAGCCTGCCTGAAAATTCTATCGGCAGCTGGGAGGACTTGGAAGAAGCTTTCCTGGACAACTTCCAAGGAACTTATGTCCGGCCACCTAACGCCGATGACTTAAGCCACATAGTTCAACAACCTGGAGAATCAGCCAGAAAATTCTGGACTAGGTTCCTAACTAAAAAGAACCAGATCGTTGACTGTCCGGATGCCGAGGCACTAGCAGCCTTTAAGCACAGCATCCGTGACGAATGGCTAGCACGCCACCTCGGCCTAGAAAAGCCAAAGTCCATGGCAGCCCTCACGACACTCATGACCCGCTTTTGCGCGGGAGAGGACAGTTGGCTGGCTCGTAGTAACAACACAGCCAGTGAGACAGGCCCCTCTGAGGCCAAAAATAGCACTGGCAAGCTCCGGCGCAATAGGCACAAACGCCGAAACAATGACAGCAACACCGATGACACCACAGTCCACGCCGGATTCAGTGGCTCCAAGTCCGGCCAACGGAAGAAGCCCTACAAAATAAACAATGAAGGACCTTCCAGCCTGGACTGCATACTCGACTGTCCGTGCCAAATACACGGCACCCCGGACAAGCAAGCCAATCACGCCAACAGGAATTGTTGGGTTTTCAAGCAGGCCGGCAAGTTAAATGCCGAAAATAAAGAAAAGGGATCACAAAGTGAGGACGAGGACGAAGAGCCCCGGCAGCCGAACACTGGAGGGCAGAAGAAATTTCCCCCTCAAGTCAAAACGGTGAGCATGATATACGCTACACACATCCCCAAAAGGGAGCGTAAGCGAGCACTTAGGGACGTCTACGCGGTAGAGCCAGTCGCCCCAAAATTCAACCCATGGTCCTCGTTCCCGATCACCTTCGATCGTCGAGACCACCCAACTAGTATCCGCCACGGCGGTTCAGCCGCACTAGTCCTTGACCCAATTATTGATGGGTTCCACCTAACACGAGTCCTGATGGACGGTGGAAGTAGCCTCAATCTGCTCTATCAAGACACAGTACGGAAGATGGGCATTGACCCCTCACAAATCAAACCAACAAAGACTACCTTCAAGGGAGTCATACTAGGCGTCGAGGCCCGCTGTACGGGCTCAATCACACTGGAAGTGGTCTTCGGTTCGCCGGACAATTTCCGAAGCGAGGAGTTAATCTTCGACATCGTCCCATTCCGCAGCGGCTACCACGCATTGCTCGGACGAACTGCGTTTGCCAGATTCAACGCAGTGCCACACTAAGCTTATCTCAAGCTCAAGATGCCCGGTCCACGCGGCATCATAACAGTCAATGGCAACACGGAACGCTCCCTCCGAACAGAGGAGCACACCGCCGCCCTAGCAGCAGAGGCACAGAGCGGCCTTCTCAAGCAGCACCATAGTGCGGCCGCCGAGCCCCGGGACACCATCAAGAGGTTCCGAACTACACTGCAGCAGGACAACACGACTCGTCAAGAGCTCGATTAGCAATCCGGCCTCCGTCCCAGTGCCGATGAAGTAGTGGCATTCGTACCATGCGTACATAATTACGCACTCGAAATTCCATGGACATCGACAGAGGCACAAGCTAACCCGGGATCTGCAGTTCGGCTAGACCGACCCCGGACACACTTTTTCCTTTCTGTTTCAGGTTCCTTTTCCAGCGAGCCTGACCACCAGCCCCTTCGAAGGATCGGCATACAAAGGAGGCATGCAACATAGGCACATAGGGTAACCTCCATATGCTCTTCTTGACGGTATTTTTACTTATTTCCCAGGACCCGCACGTTGCTCCTTCTTGATCACGGCATGTTAAATAGTCCGGGTGCTTATCGCACTATTTGTATAAGATACGCCTTGACGTATCCATTCAGTTATAATAAAAATGATTTGCGGCCTAGTTCTGTGGTTTTCGCCTCTTACTTCATTTTATTTTGATCTGCTTATCAGCTACATCGGTACTCTTTTGTACGTTTAATATTCGCCAGGGGCTGCTCATCACCCCACAATACGGCAGCGAAGTCCGAATACTTTTTATATATAAGTTTGGCGCCCTGAATTTAGCATTATATGCATTGGCTCCAAATCATGTCTTTGGTCAATAGTTGGGTTGCCCGGCTCCTGTGCTTGCTACCCTATGTTCTGCTCTATCGGCTAGGGTAGTAAAGGGAGAACTACTGCGATTGTGCCCTGGCCTTGACCGGATGAGCACCTCAGTAGAGAAAGCCGAAAACTGACTGTCATGATACAGCGAGAGCCGATCAGCTGTTCGAGGGTTATAAAATCGTTGGAGATTTCTTCCGCGTCACGCGAAGGATCGACACTTCCTCAGACGCTGACAGCATCCTGGCCTGGACCAGGGGCTGCGCGCGTGCTTAATTATAAAACTCCTATGGCTAAGTGAGGGCGTTTAAGCCGTACAGTCTGGTTGCCTTGTTCGTTGTGCTAAACAACTCCTTCTAAGGACCATATAATTGGATCAAGATTGTTTAGATCCCATCCCGAACACCTCCGTACTACCTACGTGAGGGCAGAAGCCGACGACTGGCCAACCCTCAGATTCTAAATAACACGGCTGCACGGGAGGAAACAATTCAAGCATAATAATATTATATTCCGGGCTTTGTTTCCATAATACAATGCGTGGGCAACATGAATACATTCATTCAAAAATAATGTCCTGCGAACATTGAGCTGCCACAAGTCGAGACCCTTCTAGGACATCCGCAAAATATTTCTCGGGTGTGCGGTGCTCCTTGCCCTCTGGCAACTTCAACAGCATTCATCTTCGCCCACCACATCTTGCAACGAGCGAAGGCCATACGAGCATCTTCTATACAGGCGGAGCGCTTGACGACCTCCAGCCGCGGGCATGCTTCCACTAGCCGCCTCACGAGTCCGAAGTAGCTGCCGGGCATAGCTTCGGCTGGCCATAGACGGATTGCCAAATCCTTCACGGCTAGCTCGGCCACCCTGTGCAGCTCCACCAGCTGCTTCAGCTGATTGGTGAAGGACACGGGATGCCCTGGTGTCGCATACTGCGTCCAGAAAAGCTTCTCCGTCGAACCTCCTCCTTCGGCTCGGTAGAACTCGGCAGCGTCTAATACACTACGTGGTAAATCCGCAAAAGCCCCTGGGGAACTCCGAACCCGGGTTAGTAAAAGGAATTGCTTCTCCGCATACTTTCTTTGCATCTTAAAAGCCTTACCCGCCGTGATCTTCCTAGCCTCCAGAATCTCCTAGAGGGCGGCCTGGGCCTCATTCCGTGCAGTATCCGCGCTCTGACGAGCCTTGGAGAGTTCGGCCTTTTGAGCCGACGCATCGTTTCCAAGGTCTCACATTTTTTCACCGCGTCTTGGAGCTCCTGTTGGACCTCCTTGACTCGAGCCTCGAGCTTTTTCCGAGCGGTTTGCTGCTCGACGGCCTTCCCCTCGGCTTCGGCCAGAGCCTTTTTTAGGGCATCCACCTCGGTTGCGGCTCCTGCACATATTTCGACATTGCGGTCAGTACGCAACGCTTGTTCTTTCCGAACACACAGCAAGATGTTACTCACCTTGCTTCTCCTGAAGCCGCATTGTAACCTCGTCGAGCTCGTTCTCGGTCCGCTCTAGCTTCTGCTTTAATTCAGAAACTTCGGCAGCATGCAAGGTCGCGGCCAACAGTGACGCCTGCTTATGCATACATGTTATGTTAGTCTCCTACAACAAGAGTATTGATCCTCTGTCCGGTTCTTCTATCCGAACACCGGACAGTGTCTCAGGGGCTACTGACTACACGGGGATTTTTTCTCTTTCTATATCAGTTACCTCAAAACCTGTTAACAGGCTGCCGCAGGCCTCATTCAGTCCGCTCTTGGTGGACAGAACCTTCTCGATCACCGCACCCATAAGGACACGGTGCTAATCTACGACGGAGGCGCTTCGTAGCGTCCCCATCAGATCATCCGACGCTCCTGGATGGACAGGAGCCATCGGTGGAGGCGGCACACCCCCCTCCTACAAAGGGAACTGCTCGCCCGACTCCGGAGCCATATGGGACTCCGGAACCGTATTTGGCTGAGGGCCGATCTAGATACGGCCCTCTCCGCCAGTCTCCATGGGGATTGGATCCCCCATGTGTCCGGCAGTGGAGGTCTCGCCTTGTGGCGTCTCCCGAACAACGTCTGGGGCTCCTCCCTTCAGAGCGGTCCTTCGGGACAGCACTTCGGTGTCGTCCCTGGCCCCGGGGGAGTAAGCAGGCGGTGGCGACCTACTCGCCATCTCCGATGAAGCCAACGAACCTCCAGAGGAGGATTGCTGGATAAGATCACGGGCCGGACTGCACTGGTGTAGTTAACCATGTTAAAATAATAAAGAGGAAGAGGGGATGCGCGCATCCATAAGCTGTGTCACTGATAACCCACAAGTATAGGGGATCAATTGTAGCCTCTTTCGATAAGTAAGAGTGTCGAACCCAACGAGGAGCTAAAGGTAGAACAAATATTCCCTCAAGTTCTATCGACCACCGATACAACTCTACGCACGCTTGACGTTCGCTTTACCGGAAACAAGTATGAAACTAGAAGTACTTTGTAGGTGTTGTTGGATAGGTTTGCAAGAAGATAAAGAGCGCGTAAATATAAACTAGGGGCTGTTTAGATAAAGACACAACTAAATTAGTTTTAATAGAGAGCTTTTTGTTACAACAAAGTTATTTGTCCCTAGGCAATCGATAACTAGACCGGTAATCATTATTGCAATTTTATTTGAGGGAGAGGCATAAGCTAACATACTTTCTCTACTTGGATCATATGCACTTATGATTGGAACTCTAGCAAGCATCCGCAACTACTAAAGATCATTAAGGTAAAACCCAACCATAACATTAAAGTACCAAGTCCTCTTTATCCCATACGCAAACAACCTACTTACTCGGGTCTGTGCTTCTGACACTCACGCCACCCACCATAAGCAAATCATGAACATATTGCAAACCCTACAGCGGGGATCCCTCACGCTTGCGCGACACGGAGAGCACCATATGAAAGCACCAATAATAAAACATGCAACTCAAACCAATCTTGATCATCAAATAACCCATAGGACAAAACGGATCTACTCAAACATCATAGGATAGCCATACATCATTGGGAAATAATATATAGCGTTGAGCACCATGTTTAAGTAGAGATTATAGCGGGTAAGAGAGAGGTTACACCGCTGCATAGAGGGGGGAAGAGTTGGTGATGATGGCGGTGAAGTTGTTGGTGAAGATTGCGGTGATGATGATGGCCACGACAGCGTTCCGGCGCTACCAGAAGAGGAGGGGAGAGGGGGCCCCTTCGTCTTCTTCTTCCTTGACCTCCTCCCTAGATGGGAGAAGGGTTTCCCCTCTGGTCCTTGGCCTCCATGGCGTAGGAGGGGCGAGAGCCCTCCGAGATTGGATCTATCTCTCTGTCTCTCTCTGTTTCTGCGTTCTCTTCTGGTGCCCTTTCACCGTTTCGTATATATATGGAGATCCGTAACTCCAATTGGCCTGAAACCTTCGCCGTGATTTTTTTTACCAAAAATTAGCTTTCTTGCGACCGAAGAAGGGCATCAACCGCCTTACGGGTGGACCACGAGGGTCAGGGGCGCGCCCCCCTACCTCGTGCCCACCTCGGACACCGTTTCGCGTTGATCTTTCTCCCAGATTTTCCAAATATTCCAAAAATAAGCTCCGTCCGTTTTTATCTCGTTTGGACTCCGTTTGATATGGGGTTTCTGCGAAACATAAAACATGCAACAAACAGGAACTGGCACTGGGCACTGGATCAATATGTTAGTCCCAAAAATAATATAAAAAGTTGCCAAAAGTATATGAAAGTTGAATAATATTGGCATGGAACAATAAAAATTTATAGATACGACGGAGACGTACCAGCATCCCCAAGCTTACTTCCTGCTCGTCCTCGAGTAGGTAAATGATAAAAAAGAAATTTTTTGATGTGGAATGCTACCTAGCATAATCTTGATCATGTATCTAATCATGGGATGAATATTAAGACATGAGTGATTCAAAGCAATAGTCTATCATTTGACATAAAAACAATAATACTTCAAGCATACCAACCAAGCAATTATGTCTTATTGAAATAACATAGCCAAAGAAAGCTCATCCCTACAAAATCATATAGTCTGGCTATGCTCCATCTTCACCACACAAAATATTCACATCATGCACAACCCCTATGACAAGCCAAGCAATTGTTTCATACTTTTGATGTTTCTCAAACCTTTTCAACTTTCACGCAATACATGAGCGTGAGCCATGGACATAGCACTATAGGTGGAATAGAATATGATGATGGGGGTTATGCGGAGAAGACAAAAAGGAGAAAGTTTCACATCGATGCGGCTAATCAACGGGCTATGGAGATGCCCATCAATTGATGTCAATGTGAGGAGTAGGGATTGCCATGCAACGGATGCACTAGAGCTATAAGTGTATGAAAGCTCAAACTGAAACTAAGGGGGTGTGCATCCAACTTGCTTGCTCATGAAGACCTAGGGCATTTGAGGAAGCCCATCGTTGGAATATACAAGCCCAGTTCTATAATGAAAATTCCCACTAGTATATGAAAGTGATAACTCAAGAGACACTCTATATGAAGAAAATGGTGCTACTTTTAAGCACAAGTGTGGTAAAAGGATAGTAACATTGCCCTTCTCTCTTTTTCTCTCATTTTTTTTGTTTCCTTTTTTTTCTCTTTTTTTGGCCTTCTCATTTTTTGGCCTTTCTCTCTTTTTTTATTTTTTTTATTTTTTTTCGTCCGGAGTCTCATCCCGACTTGTGGGGGAATCATAGTCTCCATCATCCTTTCCTCACTGGGGCAATGCTCTAATAATGATGATCATCACACTTTTATTTACTTACAACTCAATATTACAACTCGATATCTAGAACAAAGATATGACTCTATATGAATGCCTCCGGCGGTGTACCGGGATGTGCAATGATCTAGCGTAGCAATGACATAAAAAAACGGACAAGCCATGAAAACATCATGCTAGCTATCTTACGATCATGCAAAGCAATATGACAATAAATGCTCAAGTCATGTATATGATGATGGAAGTTGCATGGCAATATATCTCGGAATGGCTATGGAAATGCCATAATAGGTAGGTATGGTGGCTGTTTTGAGGAAGATATAAGGAGGTTTATGTGTGATAGAGCGTATCGTATCACGGGGTTTGGATGCACCGGCGAAGTTTGCACCAACTCTCGAGGTGAGAAAGCGCAATGCACGGTACCAAAGAGGCTAGCAATGATGGAAGGGTGAGAGTGCGTATAATCCATGGAATCAACATTAGTCATAAAGAACTCACATACTTATTGCAAAAGTCTATTATCTATCGAAACAAAGTACTACGCGCCTGCTCCTAGGGGGATAGATTGGTAGGAAAAGACCATCGCTCGTCCCCGACCGCCACTCATAAGGAAGACAATCAATAAACACCTCATGCTCCAACTTTGTTACATAACGGTTCACCATACGTGCATGCTACGGGACTTGCAAACCTCAACACAAGTATTTCTCAATTTCACACTAACCATGTGAATGACCAGTTCCTGTCATCTCTCTAAATAGATATAAGTGAAGCACGAGAGTTTAATTCTTTCTACAAAAGATATGCCCACGCTCTAACAAATATAAGTGAAGCAAAAGAGCATTCTACAAATGACGGTTGTCTATGTAAAGAGAAACAGGCAATCCAAGCTTCAAATGATATAAGTGAAGCACAGGAAGCATTCTATAAAGCCATACTCAAAAGATATAAGTGAAGTGCAATGAGCATTCTATAAATCAACCAAGGACTATCTCATACCAGCATGGTGCATAAAAGTAAAAGTGAAAACTAAATGCAAAAGACGCTCCAAGATTTGCACATATCATATGAATGAAACGAATCCGAAAACATACCGATATTTGTTGAAGAAAGAGGGGATGCCTTCCGGGGCATCCCCAAGCTTAGACGCTTGAGTCTCCTTGAATATTTACTTGGGGTGCTTTGGGTATCCGCAAGCTTGAGCTCTTGCCTCTCTTCCTTCTTCTCACATCGAGACCTCCTCGATCATCGAACACTTCATCCACACAAAACTTCAACAGAAAACTCGGTAAGATCCGTTAGTATAATAAAGCAAATCACTACTCTAAGTACTGTTGAAAACCAATTCGTATTTTGTTTTTTCATTGTGTCTAATGTAATATAGCTTTTCCATGGCTTAATCCACTGATATAAATTGATAGTTTCATCAAAACAAGCAAACTAAGCATCAAAAACAGAATCTGTCTAAAACAGAACAGTCTGTAATAATCTGAACATTCACCATACTTCTGTACTTGAACAATTCTGCCAAAATTAGGTAAAATAAATTTTTTATATATAAAGACAGTGCAAAAAGAATCAGAACCATTTGACGTTCCAGTAAAAAATTAAAAATCGCGCACTGCAGCCAAAGTTTCTGTCCTGCACCATACAAACCAACAAGTATTGTAAACATCCTAAAGGCAAACCTTGGCATATTATTTTTATAATACAATGGAATTGTACAAGGGGATAATTATTTTTGTTGAAAAGTTTCTGTAATCAAGATTCACAAAGTTGCCGTGAGCATGAACAAAGTTCAAGGAGCTCTCCCACTTCAACAATGCTTGTCTTTCTCACTTTCAATTTTCTTTTTGAAAAGTTTTGGGTTCCCCTCTTTATTTTTGTTGTTTTTAAAATATATGAAAGCACTCAACAGAAATAAATGACTCTCTAAAAATTCCGGGTTGTCTCCCTGGCAGCGCTTTCTTTAAATCCATTAAGCTAGGCATATAGTGCTCAAGTAGTGAATCCACCCGGATCCCAAGGTATATCAAAGCCAATTTTAATTAGCAATGATTTGTAATTTAGTAGTGAGAACAAAGTAACATATATCATGTAATGACGAAGTCTAACTCTCTTCCTATGCATCGGCATGTCATAAAAGAACAATTCATGCACACATAGTAAAGGCCAATGCATAGCATAAACAGTTTCTTGCAATTTTATCGTGTTGGAAACATAGAGAGGTGGAGATATAGTTCCTCTCTCATAATAATTGCAAGTAGGAGCAGCAAGCACATGCATATAATATTCATCAAAATCATCATGTGCAATGGTACAAGGCAACCCATCAATATAATCCTTAATAAGCACAAACTTCTCCGATATAGTGTAGTTTGGAGAATTCAAAAAGATAATAGGACTATCATGTGTGGATGCAATAGCAACAATTTCATGTTTAACGTAAGGAACTATAGCAAGTTCATCTCCATAAGAATAATTCATATTGGCATCTTGGCACAAGCATAGCAAGCATCATAAAAAAGGGATATTTCAAGAGAATCAACGGGATCATAATAGTCATCATAGCAATCATCCTTCGGTAAGCACGAAGGGAAATTAACCAATGTATGAGTTGGAGAGTTACTCTCATTAGAAGGTGGGCACGGGTAGCTAATCCGCTCTTCCTTCTTTTGTTCTTCGCTGTCCTCATCATCTTTTTCATCCAATGAGCTCACAGTTTCATCAATTTCTTCTTCCATAGATTCCTGCAAAATATTAGTCTCTTCTTGGACAGTGGAGACTTTCTCAATAAGTGCATTAATATCGAAATTGTATTCATAATTCTCATAAAAATATTTAAGGATAGCTAAATTTTCAGGTCTATAAACCGAATCATCAAAATCTTCAAAATCTTTAAACATAGATTCAATTTCATAAGCACCCATAAAAGCAACAAATTCTTCTATTTGTTCCACATCATAGTAATCATATATACCATTAGCATAAGAAGCTAAGGTTTTATTATCATTAAATTCGCATGGAAAGGGAAGGTGTGGAGACTTCATCCTAGAGCAACAAGTATAATCATATCTCAAGCATAGTTGCCTAGCATACCAATACAACATATAAATTTGATCCCATAATAGTTTCCCTTTTTGAGTCAAGCGATAATCCCTGAAGTATTCACGTTGATCCAACGTTACCCCCATTACCAAATTGAATGGGGTTTTCTCTGGATTATCAAAGTAGTACATAATATCTGTCACATAACAAGCATCGAGGGTTTTAGGAGGTTCCTCATCTCCATGAGCAGCAAGTACACCTAATTTTTTTTGGTATTTCGTGTTCCATATTCATAACTAAAGATAGAGAACAACTAAGAACAGAAAATAAAAATTACTTAGTGATAAAGCAAACAAGCACACACGAGAATATTCACCCCACGCTATTGCTCCCCGGCAACGGCGCCAGAAAAAGGTCTTGATAACCCACAAGTATAGGGGATCAATTGTAGCCTCTTTCGATAAGTAAGAGTGTCGAACCCAACGAGGAGCTAAAGGTAGAACAAATATTCCCTCAAGTTCTATCGACCACCGATACAACTCTACGCACGCTTGACGTTCGCTTTACCGGAAACAAGTATGAAACTAGAAGTACTTTGTAGGTGTTGTTGGATAGGTTTGCAAGAAGATAAAGAGCGTGTAAATATAAACTAGGGGCTGTTTAGATAAAGACACAACTAAATTAGTTTTAATAGAGAGCTTTTTGTTACGAGAAAGTTATTTGTCCCTAGGCAATCGATAACTAGACCGGTAATCATTATTGCAATTTTATTTGAGGGAGAGGCATAAGCTAACATACTTTCTCTACTTGGATCATATGCACTTATGATTGGAACTCTAGCAAGCATCCGCAACTACTAAAGATCATTAAGGTAAAACCCAACCATAGCACTAAAGTATCAAGTCCTCTTTATCCCATACGCAAATAACCTACTTACTCGGGTCTGTGCTTCTGACACTCACGCCACCCACCATAAGCAAATCATGAACATATTGCAAACCCTACAGCGGGGATCCCTCATGCTTGTGCGACACGGAGAGCACCATAGGACAGAACCAATAATAAAACATGCAACTCAAACCAATCTTGATCATCAAATAACCCATAGGACAAAACGGATCTACTCAAACATCATAGGATAGCCATACATCATTGGGAAATAATATATAGCGTTGAGCACCATGTTTAAGTAGAGGTTACAGCGGGTAAGAGAGAGGTTACACCGCTGCATAGAGGGGGGAAGAGTTGGTGATGATGGCGGTGAAGTTGTTGGTGAAGATTGCGGTGATGATGATGGCCACGGCAGCGTTCCGGCGCCACCGGAAGAGAAGGGGAGAGGGGGCCCCTTCATCTTCTTCTTCCTTGACCTCCTCCCTAGATGGGAGAAGGGTTTCCCCTCTGGTCCTTGGCCTCCATGGCGTGGGAGGGGCGAGAGCCCCTCCGAGATTGGATCTATCTCTCTGTCTCTCTCTGTTTCCGCGTTCTCTTCTGGTGCCCTTTCATCGTTTTGTATATATATGGAGATCCGTAACTCCAATTGGCCTGAAACCTTCGCCGTGATTTTTACCAAAAATTAGCTTTCTTGCGGCCGAAGAAGGGCATCAACCACCTTACGGGTGGACCACGAGGGTTAGGGGCGCGCCCAGGAAGGTGGGGCGCGCCCCCTACCTCGTGCCCACCTCGGACACCATTTCGCGTTCATCTTTCTCCCAGATTTTCCAAATATTCCAAAAATAAGCTCCGTCCGTTTTATGCCGTTTGGACTCTGTTTGATATGGGGTTTCTGCAAAACATAAAACATGCAACAAACAGGAACTGGCACTGGGCACTGGATCAATATGTTAGTCCCAAAAATAATATAAAAAGTTGCCAAAAGTATATGAAAGTTGAATAATATTGGCATGGAACAATAAAAAATTATAGATACTACGGAGACGTATCAGTCACTCACGAGGCGGCCTGAGGCTTAGTGCGGGGGTGTCGATCCGGACTGCTGTCAACGTCCCATGCGGTGTTGGCCGCTGGGACGCCCTTCCCCTTCTTGGGCGCTTCCTCCTTCGGATGCGCTGAAGCCGCCCTCTTCTTCTTCTTCTTCTCAGGGGGAGGATTGTTTTCTTCCTCCTCCTCTTCTTCCTCGTCATCGTCTTCAGGGACGGAGGAATGGGTCTCGTCGTCTTCGGACGGCGCGTCCGAAGCGCCCTGACGATGGGGGCCACTCTTGGCCCCCTTGGCTTTCCCCTTGGCCTTCTTCTCCAGCGCCTTATATGGCACCGGTACCAGCATCTTCGCTAAACGCGGGATGACTGGTTCTTCCGGCAATGGAGCCGGACACTGGATCCACGTCGCCCTCTCCGTCCAGTCCTAAAAGAGCAATAATAAAAGCTCAGGCACCGCCCATGCAACAAACAGGCAGGGAATGCACTAAAAAGACATACCTCACTAGCAGGATGCTTAGCGTCGTGTCCACGATCGGAATCTGCGGCCAGCGGTTTTTCGTTGCCCTTAAATAGCAACTTCCACGCGTCCTCGTGAGTAGTCCCGAAGAGCATTACCAAGGTCAGGTGCTTCTTCGGATTGAACTCCCACAAAGGGCAGCTTCGGCGTTGGCACGGGAGAATCCGGCGAACTAACATCACCTGGATTACATCTACGAGCTTGACGTCCTTGACTATCATGCTTTCAACGCGCGTCTGCAGCGCTATTACCTCGTCGGACGAACCCCGGTCGGGGCTCTTCTCGACCCAAGAGGTGAGCCGCATGGGAGCACCAGAGCGGAATTTGGCAGCCGCGGCCCAGGTGGTGCCGCAGGGTTCTGTGTTGAGAACCATTGTCTCTGCCACTCGTTCACTGTCTCCACAAAAATGCCTTTCGGCCAGGAGACGTTGGGCAGCTTGCTCACCATGGCTGCTCCGCACTCCGCGTGCTGGCCGTCTACCACCTTCGGCTTCACGTTGAAGACTTTGAGCCACAACCCGAAGTGGGGGTGAATGCAGAGGAAGGCCTCGCACACGACGATAAACGCTGAAATGTTGAGGAAATAATTCGGGGACAGATTATGGAAATCCTCCCCGTAGTAATATATCAGCCCGCGGACGAAGGGGTGGATGGGGAACCCCAGCCCGCAGAAGAAATGAGGGAGGAATACTACCCTCTCGTTGGGCTCCGGCGTGGGAATGATTTGCCCCTCGGCCGGCCAGCGGTGGGCGATTCCCTTCGCCAAATATCCGGCCGCCCGGAGCTCAGTAATGTCCTCCTCCGCGACGGAGGAGACCATCCACTTGCCCTGACCACCAGATCCGGACATGGTTGCTTGAGTGGAAAGGAGATTGGAACTTGGGCGCTGGAGCTCGAAGATCGGGAAGGCAGAGATAGAGAGAAAGCGTGAGAAGAGGAAGGGGGAATCCTTATCTCCTTATAAAGGTAGCCAATATTAAACGCCTCCTCACTCGCCTTGAGATTCGCCTATTCCCAAGGGCCGTGCAGATGGCACGGTTGGGTTACCCATGCCTGCATTGATGAGAATCCCGCGATAAGGGGACACGATCTCTGCTTCGACGAGACATGCCAATAGCAACCACGTCTCGAAATGTGGGGTGGCAGATGAAAAACGGTTCGATTATGATCGGGCAGACGCAATGTCGTGTTTCGAAGAGCTGTCAACAGATTAGATTCGTGACAGTATTATATCCTCTCTGCGGTTGTGTGTGGAACATGTTACAGGTCCGGATACAATCATCACATCCGAAGACTATCATGGAGTTCGGAGGAAGGGGAACCCACCTTGCAATGCCGAAGACAATCTGCACACCGGACTCCTCGTCATTGAAGCCAGGTTCAGGGGCTACTAAGGGAGTCCTGTATTAAGGGGTCCTCGGGCGTCCGGCCTGTTATCTATTGGGCCGGAGTAATTGGCTGTGAAGACATGAAGGCCGAAGACTATACCTATGTCCGGATTGGACTCTACTTGCTGTGGAAGGCAAGCTAGGCGACCAACTATGAAGATTCCCTATTATGTAACTGACGTCGTGTAACCCTAGATCTCTCCGGTGTCTATATAAACTGGAGAGCATAGTCCGGATAGGACAGATTCATTACCATATACTCATAGGCTAGACTTCTAGGGTTTAGCCATTACGATCTCGTGGTAGATCAACTCTTGTAACACTCATATTCATCAAGATCAATCAAGCAGGAAGTAGGGTATTACCTCCATAGAGAGGGCCCGAACCTGGGTAAACATTGTGTCCCCCGTCTCCTGTTACCATCGATCCTAGACGCACAGTTCGGGACCCCCTACCCGAGATCCGCCGGTTTTGACACCGACAACCGCCCCGGCCGCACGCCGCTCCACCGCTCTCCAATGGCGCCAAAGAAGACACCGAAGGGCAAGTCGGGCTTCTTCGGCGTGAGGCAGAAGCCCTCCGGCAACTGGGGTGTGGAGTTCTCCGATGCCGGAAGGCGTTGGTGGATCGGCACGTACCCCTCCGCCCACGAGGCCGCGCATGCCTACGACGTGGCGGTGTGGCGTGCCAAGAGGCCTCGGTCGCACCTCAACTTTCCAGAGATCGAGAGTCGGGCGGAAGCGGAGATGCTAGTGCCGCAGGGCATCAACATGAAGGAGATCACGACGAAAAAGAAGAAGACGAAGAAGCCGTCGGTTGTCGTCATTGCTGGCGAGACTGATGAGGAGGCGATGGCGAGGTTTGCTCGGGAGCATCCGGAGTACGTCCAGGCTGAAATGGAGTACTACTGGATGCGTGAGGCGGAGCAGAAGAAGAAGGGGCCGAAGGAGGATGAGGCCGGTCCCTCGACGGTGATCCCCATCGAGTCCTCTTCCGAGGAGGACTGGGAAGACTTCTCGGAGGAGGAGGAGGAGGAGGGGTGCGACGACCCGATGAAGGAGGAGTTCTGGGAGCAGTTCCGTAGCTCCGATGAGGAGTAGTTTATCTAGTAGTTTGAATAAGTAGTAGTTGAAGTTGATGTATGAAACTATGTTAAATTTGATGTTTGAACTATGTTGAATGGACTAGTAGTATGTCGTTTTACATCTTCATTTTGGACCATCTATTGGAGTTGCTCTTTTGGACCATCAATTTGGAACATCTATTGGAGTTGAGCTTTTTTCGGAGCTCCAAAATGCACTTTTTGACGGTCCAAATTTTACATCTTCGGTTTTGGACCGCCAAATTTTGGACCATATATTCGAGATGCTCTTAATGCATGATCGAGCCTGCATCAAACCTCTTTTATTCTTCACCTAAACCACACACACTTTCCTTTTGTTATTTCTATATAAGCAGTACACGATGCTGGGATGAGGTTCATAGCTCTTTTTGTTTTTGGATTAATCTCAACATGAAAATATGTAAAAGTAACTTGACCAAATAGATATACCATTGTCAACCTTGCTGCCAAAATCCTGAATCACACAGTCTATGTTGACCCCGCATGCATTTGGCATGTAGGAATGGGAAGCACTGAACCACACACACCCATTGCGTTGTTCTAGATTTTTGAGAAAGATACACCCTTGGCCCTTAAAGGTAGGAACATTTCAGTCCATTTTACCTCTAAATAGTGAAATCTGTTGGGATTTGTTAGTAGGCCTTTGGCCCAAAGCCCAACTAAATTTCTGAAATTCTCATGGCCCATTCATGCATGGTTGTGAGTGGTGTGAGTGAGACTAAGTTTAGTCCCACCCCGAAAGTTGAGTGGGAGTTGCACCTCTTTATAAGGTGAACTCTTCTATCACTTGTAAGAGCATGAGAAGAGGAGACCTACATGCGCGCTCCTCCTCCTCCTCACTCGCCATGCCGCCAAGCCACGTGTCGGCGTGCACCGCGAGAAGGGACAGCAGGCCTCCGAAACCCCGCTTCTCATGATCCTGTACGGGAGAGGGGCCGATCAGGTTTCTGGGGAGAGCGACTGCTCGGTGCTGCTCCCGTTGCACCGTATGTGATTCTGTCCTTCTTGTTCGAGATCGTGGTAGAATTCATGTTTCTAGTATGTGCCCTAGATTCGATCTTTTCATCTACTATGATACTCTGCATGATTAGTTCAATCTCTGTTATTGCTGTCATGATTTATTTTGTGCTGATCGTAGGCAAATTACTCCGAGTGGTTTTGCTGCGCATCTAAAGCTGTTGGGGAACATAGTAATTTCAAAAAAATTCCTACGCACACGCAAGATCATGGTGATGCATAGCACCGAGATGGGAGAGTGTTGTCTACGTACCCTCGTAGATCAAAAGCGGAAGCGTTATGACAACGCGGTTGATGTAGTCGTACGTCTTCACGATCCGACAGATCCTAGTACCGAAAGTACGGCACCTCCGCGATCTGCACACGTTCAGCTCGGTGACGTCCCACGAACTCTTGATCCAGCTGAGTGTCGAGGGAGAGCTTCATCAGCACGACGGCGTGATGACGGTGATGATGAAGCTACCGGTGCAGGGCTTCGCCTAAGCACTGCAACAATATGACCGAGGTGGATTATGGTGGAGGGGGGCACCGCACACGGCTAAGACAATGTCTGTTGTTGTGTTCTAGGGTGCCCCCTGCCCCCGTATATAAAGGAGCAAGGGGGGAGGCCGGCCGGCCCTTGGGCGCGCTAAGGAGGGGAGGAGTCCTCCTCCTAGTAGGAGTAGGACTCCCCCTTTCCTAGTCCTACTAGGAGGGGGGAAGGGGAAAGGAAGGAGAGGGAGAGAGGGAGGGAAAGAGGGGGTGCTGAGGGAGTCCTGGACTAAGGGGTCCTCGGGCGTCCGGCCTGTTATCCATGGGCCGGACTAATGGGCTGTGAAGACATGAAGGCCGAAGACCGTACCCGTGTCCGGATAGGAGTCTCCTTGGCGTGGAAGGCCAGCCTTTGCGACCAACTATGAAGATTCCTTCTTATGTAACCGACTCTATGTAACCCTAGATCCCCCCGGTGTCTATATAAACCGGAGGGTGTAGTCCGGAAAGGATAGACTCATTACCATAGTCATACATGCTAGACTTCTAGGGTTTAGCCATTACGATCTCGTGGTAGATCAACTATTGTAATACTCATATTCATCAAGACCAATCAAGCAGGAAGTAGGGTATTACCTCCATAGAGAGGGCCCGAACCTGGGTAAACATCGTGTCCCCTGTCTCCTGTAACCATCGACCCTAGACGCACAGTTCGGGACCCCCTACCCGAGATCCGCCGGTTTTGACACCGACATTGGTGCTTTCATTGAGAGTTCCACTATGACGTCGACGACAGGATCGATGGCTCGCCTTGTCCTTAAAGACAACATCACCTCCGGGGGAGTATTGGCCCCGGGCCAAACCCTCCGGATGGGCGGCTTTACCATGATCGCCCGTTCGGCCGTTGAGCCGACGATGACCTCTCGGGCCATCGAAAATCCCCTTCGCATCAACTCCGAACACTCCAAGCAGATGGATCCGGCAGAGTTTTCATCCTTGAACGACCTCCTAGATCGCATCACCGCTTTGGGAATCACCATAGATTACGATCGGATCGGGCCTAAAACCGATCAAGGAGAAATCAAAACTCCACCAGTCACCTGCTAGATAGCGGTAGTGGAGGAGCAGGACGGCGAGTCTTCTTCTATATCAAAGACGGACTATGTTCGGATCGCCGATCAGGAAGAACCGGATACCCACCAGCGAAAGGATGCGACCATCCCTCTGAACATAGAATCGGACGGCAGTCCTAAACAATCAGAAGATACTCCGAAGCCCGGACTGTTGAGTCTGGAAGGTCTTCAGACTCCGGATAATCGGTCAGGTCAGGGTTCGGATTTAATTCCGCCCACCCACCCGGACATAGACGCTCTCATGAGCATAAAACAACAGTCTCAGGAAATGGTCCACCACTTCTGGGCCAGATTCCTCCTTGTCAAATACAAGGTAAAAGATTGCCGCGACGAGGACGCGATATCAGCGTTCTGCAACAATTGCGTGGACGAAGGAATCCTCAACGCCATCAATCGCCGCCGCATACTGAAGTTCGCTGACTTAGCAATTATTGTACAGAAGTACAACGTGATGGAAAGCGCCTGGAAAACTCAGGCAGCTTGCTGGGAACCGTTGGTCCCAACTCAACTCCTCCTACAGACGATGAGGGCGCACCCCCGTGGCACGCCCAGTCCAACAATCAAGAAACATAAACCCATTACGTGGCACGGCACCGTTCTGGAGGGATGGCTCGATGGCCCATGCAAAATACACACGACACCAGATACTGTGGCAACCCACAGCCTTAGAGCTTGTTGGATACTCCGGCAGGTAGCCAAGAGCGGCGAGGACATCCTCATCAAGGACACCCCAGAACAGCACGCTCCAGAAAACAACGACACAAGAGTATTTACGGTCTACGAGACATTTGCTTCAAACAACAAGCGAAAAAGGGCACTTCACGACCTCGCCGAAGTCTGCCAAATCGCTGCAATAAACCCTTGGAACGACACGGCTATAACATTTAATGCCGATGATGAACCAAAGTACAGGACAGTCCGAGTGCCAGCCGCATTAGTCCTCAGTCCCACCATGGACGGGTTTCGACTTAAGGTCCTCATGGACGGCGGCAGCGGACTAAACCTCATTTATCAGGACACACTCCACAAAATGGAAATAGACAGGAGCCGCATCAAGCAAAGTAGCACAACCTTCTGAGGAATCATTCCCAGTCGAGAGGCGCGATGCGCGGGAAAAATCACACTTGACTTGGTATTTGGCACGCCAGAGAATTATCGGTCCGAAGAAATCACTTTCCAAGCGGCCCCTTTCAGCAGCGGATACCACGCCCTGTTGGGGCGGGATGCTTTTACACGCTTCCAAGCTATACCTCATTACGGGTATATGAAGCTCAAAATGCCCGGACCAAATGGTATAATCACTCTCGTCAGTGATCCGGACATAGCACTCCGCGCTGAAAACAAAACCGCATCCCTGGCCCTTGAGGCGCTATCCGAAGCCCTCGCGGCTGAAGAATTAACCGCACTGCGCTCCACGGTGGACAGGGACGATGTGATCCTCGACAAACGCCCTAAATCCACCTCCTTCAAACCAGCAGAAGAAATAGTCAAATTCCAGGTCCACCCAACGGACCCCAAGAAGACAGCATCTATCGGAGCGCAACTGAACCCAACAGTCGACGCCGCACTGCGAGAATTCCTGCGCGAAAACTGGGACATATTTGCCTAGCACCCTTCAGATATGCCAGGGATCCCACGCAAGCTGGCCGAACATAGCCTCAATATATTAAAGGGATTTAAACCGGTCAAGCAAACATTGCGGCACTTTTCCGAACCCAAGCGACAAGCCATGGGGGAGGAGCTGGCCAAGCTTATCGAAGCCGGATTCATTAGAGAAATCAAACATCCGGACTGGCTGGCAAACCTGGTGATGGTACCAAAGAAGGACAAATCCTGACGCCTGTGTGTCAGTTTCAAAGACCTCAACAAGGCTTGCCCTAAGGATCCCTTCCCCCTCCCCCGCATTGATCAAATCATTGACGCCACCGCAGGACACGACTCACTGTGTTTCCTCGATGCATATTCCGGATACCATCAAATCAAAATGAAGGAGTCCGTTCAAGCTGCAACAACATTTATTACCCCTTATGGGCCATTCTACTTCAACACCATGCCTTTCGGGCTCAAGAACACCGGCGCCACATACCAACGCATGATTCAAACATGCCTGGAGAAGCAGATCGGCAAAACAGTAGAAGCTTACGTTGATGACGTCGTCATCAAAACTAGGCACGTTGAAACACTAATAGATGACTTACCTCTTACATTCGACAACCTCCGTGCGTATGACATTAAACTCAACCCGGAAAAGTGTGTCTTCGGCGTCCCCGCTAGAAAACTGCTGGGCTTCATCGTTTCCAATAGAGGAATAGAAGCAAATCCAGCTAAAATCCGAGCTCTGTCACAGTTGGCTACGCCAACAGACCTCAAACAAGTCCAAAAACTAGTTGGTTGCATGGCAGCGTTAAGTCGCTTTATCTCCAGATTAGGAGAAAAGGCACTACCACTCTATCGCCTCTTACGGCGCACCGATAACTTCGAATGGACAGACGCGGCGACTGCCGGACTGGAGAAAATAAAGGCCCTCCTAGCAAGCAAACCAATCCTGGCCGCACCAAACGCTGGCGAACCCATGTTGCCATACAAATCGGCAACACATCAGGTGGTGAGCGCCGTGCTCGTCGTCGAACGAGAATAGGACGGACACAAATTCCCACTTCAAAAACCAGTATACTACGTATCTACTGTCCTCACACCATGCAAATCCCGGTACCCCCATTACCAAAAGATAGCATAGACGGTCTTCATGGCATCCCGAAAGCTACGACACTACTTCCAGGAGTGTTCAATCACGGTGGCTTCTGAAGTCCCACTCAATGACATAATAAACAACCGCGACGCCACGGGACGGATCACCAAACGGGCCATAGAGCTACTTCCATTTGACATAACATACAAGCCACGTCGAGCCATCAAATCCCAAGTACTGGCTGACTTCGTCGCCGAATGGACGGAGGCCGAACTCCCTAAAGAGTACGATGCATATTCCAATTGGGTTACGTATTTTGACGGCTCCAAAATGCTGGCGGGGCTAGGAGCGGGAGTCGTGTTAACATCCCCCACGGGAGATGTCGTCCTGTATGTACTCCAAATACTATACAGAGACTCCAACAACGCAGCCGAATACGAGGCCCTATTGCATGGTCTTCGGATGGCCGTATCCATGGGCATACAACGCCTAGAGGTGCGCGGGGATTCAAACCTTGCAATATCTCAAATAAATGGAGACTTTGATGCCAAAGATCCAAAGATGGCAGCTTATCGTAATGCCATCTTAAAAATATCGGCTCGGTTCGAGGGGCTCGAATTTCATCACGTCGCCCGGGAGAGTAATCAGGCAGCGGACGTCCTTGCTCGCATCGGCGCCAAGCGTGACCCCGTTCCACCCAACATTTTCCTGGAAAGGCTTTTCAAGCCATCCGTGGTGTGGCAAGGGGAGGGCGGCAACAACAGTCAAGATTCTAATACAACCCCAAATCCCGAACACACGATAGTATCAGGGGCTCAGCCAACGAAATAACACCATCGGCCCATCTCATTATGGCAGTCATTTCCCCATGGACCGAACCCTTCTTGGCCTACATTAATAGGAAGGAGCTTCCCGAAGACCAGAATGAGGCTCGCCGCATTATCCGACGTTCGAAAGCCTACAAGGTTCACGACCGAGAGCTCTACAAGAAAAGTACTACCTGAGTACTTCAAAGATGTATCTTCGAAGAAGAGGGGCGGCAGCTTTTAGCGGAAATTCACACTGGTTTCGGCGGACACCACGCCGCAGCTCGGGCCCTTGTTAGCAAGGCCTTCCGTACTGGGTTTGATTGGCCGACAGCCCGAGCAGACGCGCAAGACCTTGTCCAACGCTGCGTCGGATGCAAACTCTTCCCCAACCAAAGCCACATGCCCCCAACTGCCTTAAAAACTATCCCCATTACTTGGACTTTCGCGGTCTGGGGACTGGATATGGTTGGACCCCTTAAAGGGGGAAGCCATAAGAAAAAATATCTGCTGGTCATGGTGGACAAATTCACTAAGTGGATAGAGGCTAAACCGGTCAAAACGGCTGAGTCCGGCCCAGTGATAGAATTCATATCCGGTGTTGTGCACCGTTATGGTGTCCCACACAGCATCATCACCGACAACGGCTCTAATTTCACAGCCGATGAGGTAAAAACTTGGTGTGCTAATCTTGGCATTAAACTCGATTACGCCTCCGTCTACCACCTGCAAACCAACGGTCAAGCCCAGACTAGTGCGGTCTTTGAGAGAATCAGACAAGCACTGGGTTGAGGAGCTTGACTCCGTACTCTGGGGGATGCGGACCACGCCCAACCGTACTACCGGATACACACCTTTCTTCATGGTGTATGGCGCGGAGGCTGTATTACCCTGCGATATTATCCACGACTCACCTCGAGTGCGTATGTACGAAGAGAGAGAAGCCGAGCTTGATCGGAAGGACAACCTAGATGCCCTGGAAGAGGAGCGCGATGTCGCACAAGCCCGTTCAGCATTTTACCAACAACAGGCTCAAAGATATCAAAGCAGAGAAGTACGGGCCAAGACCTACAACATTGGCGAACTCGTTCTACGCCTGCTGGAGAAGAAAAAGGACAAACTCAAGCCCAAATGGGAGGGTCCTTTCATAATTGACGAAGTTCTCACCGGAGGGGCGTACCGTCTTCGCGATGCATCAGACAATCGCCTCGAGACGAACCCCTGGAACGTGACCAGACTCCGAAGATTCTATGCCTAGCGCCGAACTCCTTGTTCGTCTCCTTCTCCCCTGTAGTTTCCATTATTTTCTCTCTTTTCCGATTACTTTTTTCTTTCTTGCTTTAAAGCTTTCGTATGGCTAGACCGCACACCCCTGACGCATACATTTTTAAATATGTACGTCCATTATACCTGGGGGCTTCTCGGACAGAAGCTTTTTATTATTATTCCTTGAGGATCAAGCTCTTCACATATGAGTTTTTCCATATGTACCTTTTCTTCGCCACTATATGCATCGATATGACTTAAGTTTCGGCCAAGCTGGGTTGCCTGGCTCCTGTGCTTATGCCCTACGTTCCCGTTAGTTCGGCTAGGGCATAAAGGGAGCACCTCTGCGATTGTTACTGCCGGGTCATCCAGATGTGTACCTCAGACTGGGTGAAGCCGAAAGCTAGCATTCTTAAGGGAATATTCGGTCGGTGAATTAAAGATGTTTTTTGCACTCACTCCATTGTGAACCCCCAGAAGCTATACACACTGTGATTTTCACATCACAATTCGGACATGTATACTAATGATGCACACCAACGGAAAGGAACCCTTAAAATTTCAATGTAATATAACATAGCTAGCCGGATAAAACTTGTCTGTTCAATTAACTATGACCCCTATGCCTAGTTTTCGCGCATACCCCGGTCTATTCGACCCTGCGGGTATTCGGAAACACTCCGCACCTTCGGGTCCGGAGGTTGAAGCGAAAAGGTCTGCCATGGCAAATGCTATACAATTCAGCTAGAGTTATATATCAAGTTGAAGGCATTGAATGTCTCTTCCGAGAACTTGGGGTCTCGTAAGACAGCCCTGCAGCGCCGAGTTGGTAACGGACATGTCTTCCGAGCCCTCGTCTCAAGGACAGTCCGGCGTTGTCCCTATAGGGGCCCTCACCTCTCTGGTGGGATCTAAATCCCGGTTGTTGGGAGTGCGACCGGCCGAATCCCCGGACATAGTCCGGTGAACCTTTTTCCTGATACAGGACCAACATAACGATCACCGTTGGGTACGACTGCCAAAGCATACCTTCAAACCCATACCTCTTCGACGAAGGACCGGCCTTGTCTTCGCCGACCTTCCTTTTCGAGGACTGCTTCCTCTTGAGCACTGCATTGTTTTTCCCCTGAAGAGGAAAGGGTGATGCAGTAAAGTAGCGTAAGTATTTCCCTCAGTTTTTGAGAACCAAGGTATCAATCCAGTAGGAGACCACGCTCCAGTCCCACGCACCTACACAAACAAATAAGAACCTCGCAACCAACGCGATAAAGGGGTTGTCAATCCCTTCACGGTCACTTACGAGAGTGAGATCTGATAGAGATGATAAGATAATATTTTTGGTATTTTTATGATAAAGATGAAAAGTAAAATAAATGGCAATAGAAATAGCTAAGTGTTGGAAGATTAATATGATGGAAAATAGACCCAGGGTCCATAGGTTTCACAAGTGGCTTCTCTCAAGATAGCATAAGTATTACGGTGGGTAAACGAATTACTGTCGAGCAATTGATAGAATTGAGCATAGTTATGAGAATATCTAGGTATGATCATGTATATAGGCATCACGTCCGCGACAAGTAGACCGAAACGATTCTGCATCTACTACTATTACTCCACACATCGACCGCTATCCAGCATGCATCTAGAGTATTAAGTTCATAAGAACAGAGTAATGCTTTAAGCAAGATGACACGCTGTAGAGGGATAAACTCATGCAATATGATATAAACCCCATCTTTTTATCCTCGATGGCAACAATACAATACGTGCCTTGGTGCCCCTGCTGTCACTGGGAAAGGACACCGCAAGATTGAACCCAAAGCTAAGCACTTCTCCCATTGCAAGAAAGATCAATCTAGTAGGCCAAACCAAACTGATAATTCGAAGAGACTTGCAAAGATAACCAATCATACATAAAAGAATTTAGAGGAGATTCAAATACTGTTCATAGATAAACTTGATCATAAACCCACAATTCATCGGATCTCGACAAACACACCGCAAAAGAAGATTACATCGAATAGATCTCCAAGAGAATCGAGGAGAACTTTGTATTGAGATCCAAAGAGAGAGAAGAAGCCATCTAGCTAATGACTATGGACCCGAAGGTCTGAGGTAAACTACTCACACATCATCGGAGAGGCTATGGTGTTGATGTAGAAGCCCTCCGTGATCAATGCCCCCTCCGGCGGAGCGCCGTAAAAGGCCCCAAGATGGGATCTCACGGGTACAGAAGGTTGCGGCGATGGAAATAGGGTTTTGGCTCTGTATATGATGTTTCCAGGGTATATGGGTATATATAGGAGGAAGAAGTACGTCGGTGGAGCAACGAGGGGCCCACGAGGGTGGAGGGTGCGCCTAGGGGGGGTAGGCGCCCCCTACCTCGTGGCTTCCTCGTCTGTTGCTTGACGTCCACTCCAAGTCCTCTGGATCACGTTTGTTCCAAAAATCACGTTCCCGAAGGTTTCATTCCGTTTGGACTCCGTTTGATATCCTTTTCCTTCGAAACACTGAAATAGGCAAAAAAACAACAATTTGGGCTGGGCCTCCGGTTAATAGGTTAGTCCCAAAAATAATATAAAAGTGTATAATAAAGCCCATTAAACATCCAAAACAGTATATAATATAGCGTGGAACAATACAAAATTATAGATACGTTGGAGACGTATCAAGCATCCCCAAGCTTAATTCCTGCTCGTCCTCGAGTAGGTAAATGATAAAAACAGAATTTTTGATGTGGAATGCTACCTAGCATAATTTTCAATGTAACCCTCTTAATTGTGGTATGAATATTCAGATCCGAAAGATTCAAGATAAAAGTTTAATATTGACATAAAAGTAATAATACTTCAAGCATACTAACTAAGCAATTATGTCTTCTCAAAATAACATGGCCAAAGAAAGTTCATCCCTACAAAATCATATAGTTTGGTCATGCTCCATTTTCGTCACACCAGAATGCTCTCATCATGCACAACCCCGATGATAAGCCAAGCAATTGTTTCATACTTTAGTAATCTCAAACTTTTTTCAACTTTCACGCAATACATGAGCGTGAGCCATGGATATAGCACTATGGGTGGAATAGAATATAATGATGGGGGTTATGTGGAGAAGACAAAAAAGGAGAAAGTCTCACATCAACGCGGCTAATCAATGGGCTATGGAGATGCCCATCAATTGATGTTATTGTGAGGAGTAGGGATTGCCATGCAACGGATGCACTAGAGCTATAAATGTATGAAAGCTCAACAAAAGAAACTAAGTGGGTGTGCATCCAACTTGCTTGCTCACGAAGACCTAGGGCATTTGAGGAAGCCCATTGTTGGAATATACAAGCCAAGTTCTATAACGAAAAATTCCCACTAGTATATGAAAGTGACAAAACAAGAGACTATCTATCATAAGGATCATGGTGCTACTTTGAAGCACAAGTATGGAAAAAGATAGTAGCATTACCCCTTTTTCTTTTCTTTTTTTGGCCTTTTTTTGGGACAATGCTCTATGAATGATGATCATCACACTTCTATTTATTTACAACTCAATGATTACAACTCGATACTAGAACAAAGTATGACTCTATATGAATGCCTCCAGCGGTGTACCGGGAAGGGAAATGAATCAAGAGTGACATGTATGAAATAATATGCATGGTGGCTTTGCCACAAATACGGTGTCAACTACATGATCATGCAAGGCAATATGACAATGATGAACGTGTCATGATAAACAGAACGATGGAAAGTTGCATGGCAATATATCTCGGAATGGCTATGGAAATTCCATAATAGGTAGGTATGGTGGCTGTTTTGAGAAAGATATAAGGAGGCTTATGTGTGATAGAGCGTATCGTATCACGGGGTTTGGATGCACCGGTGAAGTTTGCACCAACTCTCAAGGTGAGAAAGGGCAATGCACGGTACCGAAGAGGCTAGCAATGATGGAAGGGTAAGAGTGCGTATAATCCATGGACTCAACATTATTCATAAAGAACTCCCATACTTATTGCAAAAATCTACAAGTCATCAAAAACCAAGCACTACGCGCATGCTCCTAGGGGGATATATTGGTACGAAAAGACCATCGCTAGTCCCCGACCGCCACTCATAAGGAGGACAATCAAAGAACACCTCATGTTTCAAATTTGTTACACAACATTTAGCATGCGTGCATGCTACGAGATTTGCAAACTTCAACACAAGTATTTCTCAAATTAACAACTACTCAACTAGCACAACTTTAATATCACTACCTCCATATCTCAAAACAATCATCAAGCATCAAACTTCTCTTAGTATTCAACACACTCATAAGAAAGTTTTTACTAATCTTGAATACCTAGCATATTTGGACTAATTTCACAATTAAAGCAAATTACCATGCTGTTTTGTAGGACTCTCTCAAAATAATATAAGTGAAGCATGAGAGAACAATAATTTCTATAAAACAACTCCACCACCGTGCTCTAAAAGATATAAGTGAAGCACTAGAGCAAAAACTATATAGCTCAAAAGATATAAGTGAAGCACATAGAGTATTCTAATAAATTCCGAATCATGTGTGTCTCTCTCAAAAGGTGTGTACAGAAAGGATGATTGTGGTAAACTAAAAAGGAAAGACTCAAATCATACAAGACGCTCCAAGCAAAACACATATCATGTGGTGAATAAAAATATAGCTCCAAGTAAAGTTACCGATGGATGAAGATGAAAGGGGGGATGCCTTCCGGGGCATCCCCAAGCTTTGCCTTTTTGGTGTCCTTAGATTTACCTTGGGGTGCCATGGGCATCCCCAAGCTTAGGCTCTTGCCATTCCTTGTTCCATAATCCATCAAATCTTTTACCCAAAACTTGAAAACTTCACAACACAAAACTTAACAGAAAATCTCATGAGCCCCGTTAGAGAAAGAAAACAAAACACCACTTCAAGGTACTGTAATGAACTCATTCTTTATTTATATTGGGTGTTAAACTTACTGTATTCCAATTTCTCTATGGTTTATAAACTATTTTACTAGCCATAGATTCATCAAAATAAGCAAACAACACACGAAAAACAGAATCTGTCAAAAACAGAACAGTCTGTAGTAATCTGTAACTAACGCAAACTTCTGGAACTCAAAAAATTCTACCAAAATAGTACGACCTAAATAATTTGTCTATTGATCTTCTGCAATTGGAATCAGTATTTTATCACGTTCTGGTGATTTTTAACAATTATTTTTGTGAACAGAAAGTTTCTGGATTTTTCAGCAAGATCAAATAACTATTATCCAAGAAGATCCTATAGGTTTCACTTGGCACAAACACTAATTAAAACATAAAAAAAATCTAACCAGAGGCTAGATCAAAGATTTATTCCTAAACGGCAAGGATAAATATTGGGCTGTCTCCCAACAAGCGCTTTTCTTTAAAGCCTTTTAGCTAGGCATTGAGGTTTCAATGATGCTCACATGAAAGACAAGAATTGAAGCACAAAGAGAGCATCATAAAACATGTGGAAATAACATCTAAGTCTAACATACTTCCTATGCATAGGCATCTTATAGGCGAACAAATTATCAAGGCAAGCAAAAACTAGCATATGCGAGGAAGCGGAAAGAAACAATAGCAATCTCAACATGACGAGAGGTAATTTGGTAAGATAAAAATTTCTACAACAATATTTCCCTCTCTCATAATAATTACATGTAGGATCATAGGCAAATTCAACAAAATATCTATCACATAACATATTCTCAACACGATCCACATGCATGCAAAGTTGACACTCTTCCAAAATAGTGGGATTATCATTAACTAAAGTCATGACCTCTCCAAACCCACTTTTATCAAAAATACCATAAGATTGAACATTCTCCAAATATGTGGGAGCTAAAGTTGACACTCTTCCAAACCCACTTTCAATATTATTCCAAACACTATTATCAATCTCATATTCATCATGGGGCTTAGATAAATTTTCAAGATCATAAGAAGAATCACCCCAATCATGATCATTGCAACAAGTAGTAGACATTGCAAAACTAGCATCCCCAAGCTTAGGGTTTTGCATATTATTAGCACAATTGACATCAAGATAATTTATAGTAAAATCATTTCAATCATGCTTTTTATTCAAGGAGCTATCGTGAATCTCTTCATAAATTTCTTCATCACAATTTTTAGATTCACGAATTTCAAGCAAAACCTTATAAAGATAATCTAGTGCACTCAAATCACTAGAAATTGGTTCATCATAATTGGATCTCTTAAAAAGATTGGCAAGCAGATGAGGATCCATAGATCTTAGGTTCTCTGTTTAGCAATAAATACACAACTATTCCAACCAAACGAGCAAACGAGCCAAGTAAGACATCAAGGCAAACGAAAAGACAAACAGAAGAAGGGTGAATAAAACGGCAAGGGTGAAGTGGGGGAGAGGAAAACGAGAGGCAAATGGCAAATAATGTAATGCGAGGGATAAGAGTTTGTGATGGGTACTTGGTAGGTCTTGACTTGTGCGTAGACTCCTCGGCAACGGCGCCAGAAATCCTTCTTGCTACCTCTTGAGCACTGCGTTGGTTTTCCCTTGAAGAGGAAAGGGTGATGCAGTAAAGTAGCGTAAGTATTTCCCTTAGTTTTTGAGAACCAAGGTATCAATCCAGTAGGAGACCACGCTCGAGTCCCACGCACCTACACAAACAAATAAGAACCTCGGAACCAACGCGATAAAGTGGTTGTCAATCCCTTCATGGTCACTTACGAGAGTGAGATCTGATAGAGATGATAAGATAATATTTTTGGTATTTTTATGATAAAGAGAAATAAAGATGCAAAGTAAAATAAATGGCAATAGAAATAGCTAAGTGTTGGAAGATTAATATGATGGAAAATAGACCCAGGGTCCATTGGTTTCACAAGTGGCTTCTCTCAAGATAGCATAAGTATTACAGTGGGTAAACGAATTACTGTCGAGCAATTGATAGAATTGAGCATAGTTATGAGAATATCTAGGTATGATCATCAAGCTCTTCACATATGAGTTTTTCCATATGTACCTTTTCTTCGCCACTATATGCATCGATATGACTTAAGTTTCGGCCAAGCTGGGTTGCCTGGCTCCTGTGCTTATGCCCTACGTTCCCGTTAGTTCGGCTAGGGCATAAAGGGAGCACCTCTGCGATTGTTACTGCCGGGTCATCCAGATGTGTACCTCAGACTGGGTGAAGCCGAAAGCTAGCATTCTTAAGGGAATATTCGGTCGGTGAATTAAAGATGTTTTTTGCACTCACTCCATTGTGAACCCCCAGAAGCTATACACACTGTGATTTTCACATCACAATTCGGACATGTATACTAATGATGCACACCCACGGAAAGGAACCCTTAAAATTTCAATGTAATATAACATAGCTAGCCGGATACAACTTGTCTGTTCAATTAACTATGACCCCTACGCCTAGTTTTCGTGCATACCCCGGTCTATTCGACCGTGCGGGTATTCGGAAACACTCCGCACCTTCGGGTCCGGAGGTTGAAGCGAAAAGGTCTGCCATGACAAATGCTATACAATTCAGCTAGAGTTACATATCAAGTTGAAGGCATTGAATGCCTCTCCCGAGAACTTGGGGTCTCGTAAGACAGCCTTGCAGCGCTGATGATTCATGGCACTCTCTACTTCCGAGTTGGTAACGGACATGTCTTCCGAGCCCTCGTCTGAAGGACAGTCCGGTGTTGTCCCCATAGGGGCCCCCACCTCTCCGGTGGGATCTAAATCCCGGTTGTTGGGAGTGCGACCGGCCGAATCCTCGGACATAGTTCGGTGAACCTTTTTCCTGATACAGGACCAACATAACGATCACCGTTGGGTACGACTGCCAAAGCATACCTTCAAACCCATACCTCTTCGACGAAGGACCGGCCTTGTCTTCGCCGACCTTCCTTTTCGAGGCCTGCTTCCTCTTGAGCATTGCATTGTTTTTCCCCTGAAGAGGAAAGGGTGATGCAGTAAAGTAGCGTAAGTATTTCCCTCAGTTTTTGAGAACCAAGGTATCAATCCAGTAGGAGACCACGCTCCAGTCCCACGCACCTACACAAACAAATAAGAACCTCGCAACCAACACGATAAAGGGGTTGTCAATCCCTTCACGGTCACTTACGAGAGTGAGATCTGATAGAGATGATAAGATAATATTTTTGGTATTTTTATGATAAAGAGAAATAAAGATGCAAAGTAAAATAAATGGCAATAGAAATAGCTAAGTGTTGGAAGATTAATATGATGGAAATTAGACCCAGGGTCCATAGGTTTCACAAGTGGCTTCTCTCAAGATAGCATAAGTATTACGGTGGGTAAACGAATTACTGTCGAGCAATTGATAGAATTGAGCATAGTTATGAGAATATCTAGGTATGGTCATGTATATAGGCATCACGTCCGCGACAAGTAGACCGAAACGATTCTGCATCTACTACTATTACTCCACACATCGACCACTATCCAGCATGCATCTAGAGTATTAAGTTCATAAGAACAGAGTAATGCTTTAAGCAGGATGACATGATGTAGAGGGACAAACTCATGCAATATGATATAAACCCCATATTTTTATCGTCGATGGCAACAATACAATACGTGCCTTGCTGCCCCTGCTGTCACTGGGAAAGGACACCGCAAGATTGAACCCAACGCTAAGCACTTCTCCCATTGCAAGAAAGATCAATCTAGTAGGCCAAACCAAACTGATAATTCGAAGAGACTTGCAAAGATAACCAATCATACATAAATGATTTCAGAGGAGATTCAAATATTGTTCATAGATAAACTTGATCATAAACCCACAATTCATTGGATCTCGAGAAACACACTGCAAAAGAAGATTACATCGAATAGATCTCCAAGAGAATCGAGGAGAACTTTGTATTGAGATCCAAAGAGAGAGAAGAAGCCATCTAGCTAATAACTATGGACCCGAAGGTCTGAGGTAAACTACTCACACATCATCAGAGAGGCTATGGTGTTGATGTAGAAGCCCTCCGTGATCAATGCCCCCTCCGGCGGAGCACTGGAAAAGGCCCCAAGATGGGATCTCACGGGTACAGAAGGTTGCGGCGGTGGAAATAGGTTTTTGGCTCTGTATATGATGTTTCCAGGGTATATGGGTATATATAGGAGGAAGAAGTACGTCGGTGGAGCAACGAGGGGCCCACGAGGGTGGAGGGCGCGCCCAGGGGGGATAGGCACGCCCCCTACCTCGTGGCTTCCTCGTCTGTTGCTTGACGTCCACTCCAAGTCCTCTGGATCACGTTTGTTCCAAAAATCACGTTCTCGAAGGTTTCATTCCGTTTGGACTCCGTTTGATATCCTTTTCCTTCGAAACACTGAAATAGGCAAAAAAACAACAATTTCGGTTGGGCCTCCGGTTAATAGGTTAGTCCCAAAAATAATATAAAAGTGTATAATAAAGCCCATTAAACATCCAAAACAGAATATAATATAGCATGAACAATAAAAAAATTATAGATACGTTGGAGACGTATCAAGGCCTTGCTCGGCGCGGGAGCCGCTCTTCTTGGAGTCATCCTCGGTGTAGCATGACGTGCCGAACGCCTCCCCTTTGAAGAATGAGACAGTGCGGTGGGTGAGGCAGTGCGAGGAAACTCTTTCGAGGAGGATTTCTCTTGATTACTTACGTGGGAAGCTAGAAGAAGACCGGGATAATCGGCGATGATGGCCAATTCTGTGCCGTCATAGCTCGCCTGCTAAAACACCCCTTCCGCGAGTTCCACGAATATATCCGGGTCCTCTTCGAACCCAGGATCAAGCTCCCGGTTGTGATTCTCCGGCTGTGGGGCAGGGCTATTAAGCCCCTCGGTTACCTTCCGCCAGTGCTGTTTCAAAACAGACGGATTGGGAATTCGTTAAAGATGGCCGAGAGAGCGGAGTGAATAAAAGCAAAGGGGTTAGGACTTACCCAGCTGGGAGGGTTGTACATGGAGTACCCGTCTCTGCGATTGATGCGGAGAAATTCTTCTCCCTCCCCTTTAAACAGCTCGGCCAGTATCTTGGCTAGAGTGGCGAGGGTGTCCGGACCTTTCCCCATTGTAGTGCCACATTGGGAGCCCTCTGTATTGAAGTGGCTGAACCCCTCGCATCATGGAGATCGCCATCACCTCTACTATTGTAAAAGCCAGACTGGGCAAGCATCCTTATCTTGCCCAGGAGCTGACGAACCTCCGCACCATCCTCTTCAAGACTTCGTGGACGCCAGCTGTGACGTTTCTTTAACGGAACGCTTGCAAATTCTGGGAGACCCTTGCGAACTGGGTCGGGAAGAGCGATGTTTTCTATATAGAACCATTCGGAAGGCCATTCTTTAGATGCCTTCCTTGGTGTGCCGGACAGGTATCCGGTATCGGCGTCGCGCCATACTTCGGCTCCGCCCACTTCAAATATTGACCCCTGGTGGTTGCGCGGGACAAGACAGAACAACTTTCTCCATAGTTCGAAATGGGCCTCAATGCCCAGGAACAGTTCGCACAAAGCGACATAGCCCGCAATATGCAGAATGGAGGCGGGAGTAAAGTTATGCAGCTGAAGACCATAGTATTCCAGAAGCCCCTGGAGGAACGGATGGATTGGAAACCCAATGCCCCTTAGCAGATAAGGGACGAAACAAACTCGCTCCCCCCGGATGGATTGGGAAAATCCTCTGCCTGGGTCTCACTGTTAAGGGAAGCTTGCCCTGCTCGAACAGGGACCAGATCTGCAGGGGTGAGGAATCCATGCGTTTGCAGCTTCTTTAATTGGCTGTAGGCCACTAAGCACCTCTCCCACTCGCCTCTCTCTGAGTTGAAGGAGGAACTGGGAATGCTAGCCATGTTGGGATGGCTTCTCCTAGTAGTCTTTGGGGATTTTTTCCGCGAGATATTGAATGGATCTAAGATCCGATCTATTTAAATAGGCGCTCTTCCTGACCTAAATAGGGTGTTATTTGCAAAAATACCCTGACCCCCCGCATTCGCTCGACAAATGGAAGACGAGGTTATTAAACGTGCAGAAGCCGAGGGGAGACATTGAATCTACGACTGAATACACTACTTGGAAATTATTAAAGGAGGAACCCACCTTGCAATGCTGAAGACAATTTGTGTGCTGAACACCTTGCTATTGAAGACTGGTTCTGGGGCTACTGAGGGAGTCCTGGACTAAGGGGTCCTCGGGCGTCCGGCCTATTATCCATGGGCCGGACTGATGGGCTGTGAAGACATGTAGGCCGAAGACTATACCCGTGTCCAGATAGGACTCTCCTTGGCGTGGAAGGCAGGCCTTGGCGACCAACTATGAAGATTCCTTCTTATGTAACCGACTCTATGTAACCTTAGATCCCCCCGGTGTCTATATAAACCGGAGGGTGTAGTCTGGAAAGGATAGACTCATTACCATAGTCATACAGGCTAGACTTCTAGGGTTTAGCCATTACGATCTCATGGTAGATCAACTCTTCTAATACTCATATTCATCAAGATCAATCAAGCAGGAAGTAGGGTATTACCTCCATAGAGAGGGCCCGAACTTGGGTAAACATCGTGTCCCCTGTCTCCTGTAACCATCGACCCTAGACGCACAGTTTGGGACCCCCTACCCGAGATCCGCCGGTTTTGACACCGACAGGCGCCGCCTCAAGGGGGGGGGGGGGCGTGGCCAGCCTTAAGGCCCCCTCCTCTCTCTCTCACAAGGCCCATGTTGGCCCATTAGTTCCCCCGGGGGTTCTGATAACCCCCCGACACTCCGATAATTATCCGGTGACCCCCGGAACTCATCCGGTGTTCGAATATAGTCATCCAATATATCAATATTTATGTATCGACCATTTCGAGACTCCTTGTCATGTCCGTGATCACATCCGGGACTCCGAACTACGTTCGGTGCATCAAAACACATAAACTCATAATATCGATCGTTACCGAATGTTAAGCGTGCGGACCCGATGGGTTCGAGAACTATGTAGACATGACCGAGACACGTCTCCGGTCAATAACCAATAGAGGAACCTGGATATTCATATTGGCTCCCACATATTCTACGAAGATCTTTATCGGTCAAACCGCATAACAACATACGTTGTTCCCTTTGTCATCGGTATGTTACTTGCCCGAGATTCGATCGTCGGTATCTCAATACCTAGTTCAATCTCATTACCAGCAAGTCTCTTTACTCGTTCCGTAATGCATCATCCCGCAACTAACTCATTAGTCACATTGCTTGCAAGGCTTATAGTGATGTGCATTACCGAGAGGGCCTAGAGATACCTCTCCAACAATCGCAGTGACAAATCCTAATCTCGATCTATGCCAACTCAACAAGTACCATCGGAGACACCTGTAGAGCACCTTTATAATCACCCAGTTACGTTGTGATGTTTGGTAGCACACTAAGTGTTCCTCCGGTATTCGGGACTTGCATAATCTCATAGTCATAGGAACATGTATAAGTCATGAAGAAAGCAATAGCAATATACTAAACGATCAAGTGCTAAGCTAACGGAATGGGTCAAGTCAATCACATCATTCTCTAATGATGTGATCCCGTTAATCAAATGACAACTCATGTCTATTGCTAGGAAACTTAACCATCTTTGATTCAACGAGCTAGTCAAGTAGAGGCATACTAGTGACACTCTGTTTGTCTATGTATTCACACATGTACTAAGTTTCCGGTTAATACAATTCTAGCATGAATAATAAACATTTATCATGATATAAGGAAATATAAATAACAACTTTATTATTGCCTCTAAGGCATATTTCCTTCAGTCTCCCACTTGCACTAGAGTCAATAATCTAGATTACACGGTAATGATTCTAACACCCATGGAGTCTTGGTGCTGATCATGTTTTGGTCGTGAGAGAGGCTTAGTCAACGGGTCTGCAACATTCAGATCCGTATGTATCTTGCAAATCTCTATGTCTCCCTCCTTTACTTGATCGCGGATGGAATTGAAGCATCTATTGATGCGCTTGGTTCTCTTGTGAAATCTGGATTCCTTTGCCAAGGCGATTGCACCAGTATTGTCAGAAAGATTTTCATTGGACCCGATGCACTAGGTATGACACCTAGATCGGATATGAACTCCTTCATCCAGACTCCTTCATTTGCTGCTTCTGAAGCAGCTATGTACTCCGCTTCACACGTAGATCCCGCTACGACGCTTTGTTTAGAACTGCACCAATTTACAGGTCACTGTTCAATATAAATACGTATCCGATCTGTGACTTAGAGTCATCTGGATCAGTGTCAAAGCTTGCATCAACGTAACCATTTACGACGAGCTCTTTGTCACCTCCATAAATGAGAAACATATCCTTAGTCCTCTTCAGGTATTTCAGGATGTTCTTGACCGCTGTCCAGTGATCCACTCCTGGATTACTTTGGCACCTCCCTGCTAAACTAATAGCAAGGCACACATCAGATCTGGTACACAACATTGCATACATGATAGAACCTAAGGCCGAAGCATAGGGAATGAATTTCATTATCTCTCTATCTTCTGCAGTGGTCGGGCATTGAGTCTGACTCAACTTCACACCTTGTAACACAGGCAAGAACCCTTTCTTTGCTTGATCCATTTTGAACTTCTTCAAAACTTTGTCAAGGTATGTGCTCTGTGAAAGTCCAATTAAGCGTCTTGATCTATCTCTATAGATCTTAATGCCCAATATACAAGCAACTTCACCGAGGTCTTTCATTGAAAACCTCTTATTCAAGTATCCTTTTATGCTATCCAGAAATTCTATATCATTTCCAATCAACAATATGTCATCCACATATAATATTAGAAATGCTACAGAGCTCCCACTCACTTTCTTGTAAATACAGGCTTCTCCAAAAGTCTATATAAAACCATATGCTTTGATCACACTATCAATACGTTTATTCCAACTCCAAGATGCTTGCACCAGTCCATAAATGGATCGCTGGAGCTTGAACACTTTGTTAGCATCCTTTGGATCGATAAAACCTTCAGGTTGCATCACATATAACTCTTCTTCCAGAAATCCATTTAGGAATGCAGTCTTTACATCCATTTGCCAAATTTCATAATCATAAAATGCAGCAATTGCTAACATGATTCGGACGGACTTAGGCATTGCTACGGGTGAGAATGTCTCATCATAGTCAACTCCTTGGACTTGTCAAAAACCTTTCGCAACAAGTCGAGCTTTGTAGACAGTAACATTACCGTCAGCGTCAGTCTTCTTCTTGAAGATCCATTTATTCTCGATGGCTTGTCGATCATCGGGCAAGTCAATCAAAGTCCACACTTTGTTCTCATACATGGATCCTATCTCAGATTTCATGGCCTCAAGCCATTTTGCGGAATCTAGGCTCATCATCGCTTGCTCATAGTTCGTAGGTTCGTCATGGTCAAGTAACATGACCTCCAGAACTGGATTACCGTACCACTCTGGTGCGGATCTTACTCTGCTTGACCTACGAGGTTTGGTAGTAACTTGATCTGAAGTTACAGGATCATCATCATTAGGAACAGATTTCTGTGTGAACTACTTTCCAATAAGGGAGCATGTACAGTTACCTCATCAAGTTCTACTTTCCTCCCACTCACTTCTTTCGAGAGAAACTCCTTCTCTAGAAAGGATCCATTCTTAGCAACGAATGTCTTGCCTTCGGATATGTGATAGAAGGTGTACCCAACAGTCTCCTTTGGGTATCCTGTGAAGACACATTTCTCCGATTTGGGTTCGAGCTTATCAGGTTGATGCTTTTTCACATAAGCATCGCAACCCCAAACTTTAAGAAACGACAACTTGGGTTTCTTGCCAAACCACAGTTCATAAGGTCGTCTCAACGGATTTATATGGTGCCATATTTAACGTGAATGCAGCCGACTCTAAAGCATAACCCCAAAACGATAGCGGTAAATCAGTAAGAGACATCATAGATCGCACCATATCTAGTAAAGTACAATTACGACGTTCGGACACACCTTTACATTGTGGTGTTCCGGGTGGCGTGAGTTGCGAAATGATGTCTACTACGCAACCTTCTTCTTGTAGACGTTGTTGGGCCTCCAAGTGTAGAGGTTTGTAGGACAGTAGCAAAATTACCTCAAGTGGATGACCTAAGGTTTATCAATCCGTGGGAGGCGTAGTATGAAGATGGTCTCTCTCAAGCAACCCTGCAACCAAATAACAAAGAGTCTCTTGTGTCCCCAACACACCCAATACGATGGTAAATTGTATAGGTGCACTAGTTCGGCGAAGAGATAGTGATACAAGTGCAATGTGGATGGTAGATATGAACAATTGTAATATGAAAATATAAAAACAGCGAGGTAACTAATGATAAAAGTGAGCGTAAACGATATTGCATTGCTTTGAAACAAGGCCTAGGGTTCATACTTTCACTAGTGCAAGTTCTCTCAACAATAATAACATAATTGGATCATATAACTATCCCTCAACATGCAACAAAGAGTCACTCCAAAGTCACTAATAGCGGAGAACAAACGAAGAGATTATTGTAGGGTACGAAACCACCTCAAAGTTATCCTTTCTGATCGATCTATTCAAGAGTCCGTAGTAAAATAACACGAAGCTATTCTTTCCGTTCGATCTATCATAGAGTTCGTACTAGAATAACACCTTAAGACACAAATAGACCAAAACCCTAATGTCACCTAGATACTCAAATGTCACCTCAAGTATCCGTGGGTATGATTATACGATATGCATCACACAATCTCAGATTCATCTATTCAACCAACACAAAGAATTTCAAAGAGTGCCCCAAAGTTTCTACCGGAGAGTCAAGATGAAAACGTGTGCCAACCCCTATGCATAGATTCCCAAGGTCACGGAACCTGCAAGTTGATCACCAAAACATACATCAAGTGAATCAATAGAATACCCCATTGTCACCACGGGCATCCCACACAAGACATACATCAAGTGTTCTCAAATCCTTAAAGACTCAATCCGATAAGATAACTTCAAAGGGAAAACTCAATCCATTACAAGAGAGTAGAGGGGTAGAAACATCATAAGATCCAACTATAATAGCAAAGCTCGCGATACATCAAGATCGTGCCAAATCAAGAACACGAGAGAGAGATAGATCAAACACATAGCTACTGGTACATACCCTCAGCCCGAGGGTGAACTACTCCCTCCTTGTCATGGAGAGTGCCGGGATGATGAAGATGGCCACCGGTGAGGGATCCCCCCTCCGGCAGGGTGCCGGAACAGGGTCCCGATTGGTTTTTGGTGGCTACAGAGGCTTGCGGCGGCGGAACTCCCGATCTCGGTTTATTTCTGGAGGTTTCAGTATTTATAGGATTTTTTGGCGTAGGTCTCACGTCAGGGGGTTCTCCGGGTTGTCCACGAGGCTGGGGCCCACACCCAGGGGGTGGGCGCGCCCCCACCCTCGTGGGCAGCCCGGGACTCTTCTGGCCCAACTCTTTTGCTCCGAGGTCTTCTTTTGGTCCATAAAAATTCGTCAAAAATTGGCACGTCAATTGGACTCTGTTTGGTATTCCTTTTCTGTAAAACTCAAAAACAAGGAAAAAACAGAAACTGGCACTGGGCTCTAGGTTAATAGGTTAGTCCCAAAAATTATATAAAATAGCTTATAAATGCATATAAAACATCCTAGAAGGATAATATAATAGCATGAATACTACATAAATTATAGATACGTTGGAGACGTATCAGCATCCCCAAGCTTAATTCCTGCTCGTCCTCGAGTAGGTAAATGATAAAAGAAATAATTTATGAAGTGTGAATGCTACCAGGTGCACACGTTTGATCAATGATTATTTCAATCAGCTTTTCTAGCATCATTATATGTCATAACAGTAGCTCAACTCATAAAACTTTTCATGATCAAGTAACAAGCTATTCACATGTTAAAGCATAGACCATAAACTTTCTTGAAAACTAACAAACTATGTTCTCAGTCATCAAGCAATTGCAATTCATCTTATTTTCAGAAGGGTCTATGTAAGAGCTTTGATTTAGCAAATCCCACATACTCAACTATCTTATAGTCTTCCATGATTGCTACCACTCAAAGCATATTTTTAGAACAAATAGCATTCATCGAGCACAGAGAAAAATAGGGGCTTAATGTTTCGCCTCCCAACCTTTTACCTCAAGGGTAATGTCAACAATAATAATTCATGATCAAATATATTTGAATGGCCATATATGCTTAGATCTTTCCCCATCACATGATGCTTGCCAACTAAAGAGTAGGTTGGAATTAGAAGGAATACTACTGACTCTTGCATAAAAGTAAAAGATAGACCCTTCGCAGAGGGAAGCAGGGATCTGCAGAGGTGCCAGAGCTCGAAGCTAAAACAAAGATGAAAATAATTTAGAGAGGTATGCTTTCATTGTCAACATAACGACCAAGAGTTCCCAATATCTTCCATACTAGATACATTATAGGCGGTTCCCAAACAGAAAGGTAAAGATTTTACTCCCCCTCCACCAACAATCACACTCCACGGCTTGTCCAAAACAACGGGTGCCGGCCAACTATCAACAATCCTAGGGGAGTTTGTTTAAATTATTTGCGAATTTGTTTTTGATCTTTTGATCATGGGACTGGGCATCCCAGTTACCAGCCATTTTCTCGTGAATGATGAGCGGAGTCCACTCGTCGTGAGAATAACCCACCTAGCATGGAAGATACTGACAGCCCCTAATCGCTACATGAGCGATTCGGGCATACAAAACAGATTATTATTTGAAGGTTTAGAGTTTGGCACATGCAAATTTACTTGGAACGACAGGTAAATACCGTATATAGGTAGATATGGTGGACACTCATGGAATAAATTTGGTTCAAGGAATTTGGATGCACAAGCAGTATTCCCGCTTAGTACAGATATTTTGGCTCGCAAAGGATTCTAAATAGCAAGCACCACATGTTAGAGGATCCATAACAATATAACTTCTATACAAATATACCCAAGCATAACTCATTATGTTGTCTTCCTTGTCCAACTTCAACTAATTTGCTCAGGTTTGAAAATAATTAATGGGGCTCACAATCATAGAAGATGTCCAAGATAGTATATTTATATGTGAAATCTCTCTTCCTTAAATATTCTTTCATGAATTATTCAAGTGACCAATACAATGTTTGCTAACCTTCAAAAATTTTACCACCTCTACTTCTTATATGTGAAGGCATTACTCCCTACGGGAAAGGCATAAGAAACATATATAATTTCAGATTTATGACATTCAAATCATTCAACCATTTACTCATAGGATATAAGTGAAGCACACGAGTAAATGACAAACTACTCCAAAAAGATATAAGTGAAGATCAATGAGTAGTTAAATAATTATGTAGCTATGTGAAGACTCTCTCTCATTTAAGAATTCCAGATCTTGGGATATTATTCAAACAGCAAGCAAAACAAAATAAAACTACATTTCAAGGATAGCACACATCATGTGAAGAAGCAAAAACTTAGGTTCAACCGATACTAACCGATAATTGTTGAAGAAGAAAGGTGGGATGCCTACCGGGGCATCCCCAAGCTTAGATGCTTGAGACTTCTTGAAATATTATCTTGGGATGCCTTGAGCATCCCCAAGCTTGAGCTTTTGTGTCTCCTTAATTCCTCTCATATCATGGTTTCCCTAAATCTTCAAAAAAAACTTCATCCACACAAAACTAAACAAGAACTCGTGAGATAAGTTAGTATAAACCAATGCAAAAACCTTATCATTTTCTACTGTAACAAATCACTAAATTATTATTCAACATTGCATACTAAATGCCTCTGCATATTTAATACTCATATCCTCAAATACGATCATTAAATAAGCAAACATATGCAAACAATGCAAACATAACAGCAATCTGCCAAAACAGTACAGTTTGTAAAGAATGAAAGATTCATCGTACTTCCCTAACTCTAAACATTATGAAATTCTACCAAACTGTAGAAAATTTATCAGAGCTCAGTATGCAAAAGGTTTCAACATTTTATCATATTCTGACTTTCCTAGGGAATTTTTGCAACAGCGGTAAACTTTCTGTTTTGAAACAGCAACATGTATACTTGCAAAATAAGCATGGTAAAGGCTATCCTTGACATTTTTATTGAAAAGAAAGATGCAAAACATTATTCTAAAAACAGCAAGAAAATACTAACAAGAGAAAATGACGCTCCAAGCAAAACACATATCATGTGGTGAATAAAAATATAGCTCCAAGTAAACTTACCGATGAACGAAGACGAAAGAGGGGATGCCATCCGGGGCATCCCCAAGCTTAGGCTCTTGGTTGTCCTTGAATATTGCCTTGGGGGTGCCTTGGGCATCCCCAAGCTTAGGCTCTTTCCACTCCTTATTCCATAGTCCATCGAATCTTTACCCAAAACTTGAAAACTTCACAACACAAAACTCAACAGAAAATCTCATGAGCTCCGTTAGCGAAAGAAAACAAACCACCACCTAGGTACTGTTGTGAACTCATTCGAAATTCATATTGGTGTAATATATACTGTATTCCAACTTCTCTATGGTTAATACCCTCCGATACTACCCATAGATTCATCAAAATAAGCAAACAACACAATGAAAACAGAATCTGTTAAAAACAGAATAGTCTGTAGTAATCTGTATCTAACGCAAACTTCTGTAACTCAGAAAAATCTACCAAAATAGGACGGCCTAGATAATTTGATTATTGATCTACTTCAACTGGAATAAATATTTTATCACTTTCTGGTGATTTTTAACAATTTTTTTCGTGAGCAGAAAGTTTCTGTCTTTTTCAGCAAGATCAAATAATTATCATCCAAGAAGATCCTATAGGTCTTACTTGGCACAAACACTAATTAAAACATAAAACCACATCTAACCAGAGGCTAGATGATTTATTTATTACTAAACAGAAGAAAAAAGGCAAAGAACAAAAATAAAATAGGGTTGCCTCCCAACAAGCGCTAACGTTTAACACCCCTAGCTAGGCATGATGATTTCAATGATGCTCACCTAAAAGATAAGAATTGAAACATAAAGAGAGCATCATGAAGAATATGACTAGCACATTTAAGTCTAACCCACTTCCTATGCATAGGGATTTTGTGAGCAAACAACTTATGGGAGCAATAATCATCTAGCATAGGAAGGAAAAACAAGTATAGCTTCACGATTTTCAACACATAGAGAGGAAACTTGATATTATTGCAATTCCTACAAGCATATATTCCTCCCTCATAATAATTTTCAGTAGCATCATGAATGAATTCAACAATATAACCATCACATAAAGAATTCTTTTCATGACCTACATGCATATAAATTTTACTACTCTCCACATAAGCAAACTTCTTCTCATGAATAGTAGTGGGAGCAAACTCAACAAAATAATTATCATGTGAAGCATAATCCAATTGAAAATTAAAATCATGATGACAAGTTTCATGGTTATCTTTATTCTTTATAGCATAAGTGTCATCACAATAATAATCATAAATAGGAGGCATGATTTCATCATAATAAATTTGCTCATCAAAACTTGGGGGACTAAACATATCATCTTCATCAAACATAGCATCCCCAAGCTTGTGGCTTTGCATATCATTAGCATCATGGGTATTCAAAGAATTCATACTAACAACATTGCAATCATGCTCATCATTCACATATTTTATGCCAAGCATTCTATGTAATTCTTCTTCTAGTACTTGAGCACAATTTTCCTTCCCATCATTTTCACGAAAGACATTAAAAAGATGAAGCATATGAGGCACCCTTAATTCCATTTTTTTGTAGTTTTGTTTTATAGACTAAACTAGTGATAAAACAAGAAACAAAAAGATTCGATTGTAAGATCTAAAGATATACCTTCAAGCACTAACCTCCCCGGCAACGGCGCCAGAAAAAGGTCTTGATAACCCACAAGTATAGGGGATCAATTGTAGCCTCTTTTGATAAGTAAGAGTGTCGAACCCAACGAGGAGCTAAAGGTAGAACAAATATTCCCTCAAGTTCTATCGACCACCGATACAACTCTACGCACGCTTGACGTTCGCTTTACCTAGAACAAGTATGAAACTAGAAGTACTTTGTAGGTGTTGTTGGATGGGTTTGCATGAATATAAAGAACACGTAAATAAAAAGTAGGGGCTGTTTAGATAAAGACACAACTAAATTAGTTTTATTAGAGAGCTTTTTGTTACGAGAAATTTATTTGTCCCTAGGCAATCGATAACTAGACCGGTAATCATTATTGCAATTTTATTTGAGGGAGAGGCATAAGCTAACATACTTTCTCTACTTGGATCATATGCACTTATGATTGGAACTCTAGCAAGCGTCCGCAACTACTAAAGATTCATTAAGGTAAAACCCAACCATAGCATTAAAGTATTAAGTCCCCTTTATCCCATACGCAAACAACCTACTTACTCGGGTCTGTGCTTCTGTCACTCACGCCACCCACCATAAGCAAATCATGAACATATTGCAAACCCTACAGCGAGGATCCCTCACGCTTGCGCGACATGGAGAGCACCAATAATAAAACATGCAACTCAAACCAATCTTGATCATCAAATAGCCCATAGGATAAAACAGATCTACTCAAACATCATAGGATAGCCATACATCATTGGGAAATAATATATAGCATTGAGCACCATGTTTAAGTAGAGATTACAGTGGGCAAGAGAGAGGTTACACCGCTTGATAGAGGGGGGAAGAGTTGGTGATGATGGCGGTGAAGTTGTTGGTGAAGATTGCGGTGATGATGATGGCCCCCGGTGGCACTCCGGCGCCACCGGAAGCGAGGGGGAGAGAGCCCCCCTCCTTCTTCTTCTTCCTTAACCTCCTCCCTAGATGGGAGAAGGGTTTCCCCTCTGGTCCATGGTCTCCATGGCGTGGGAGGGGCGAGAGCCCCTCCGAGATTGGACCTGTCTCTCTGTCTCTGTCTGTTTCTGCGTTCTAGGATTCTGCCATGGCACCGTTTCTTTTATATCTGGAGATCTGTAACTCCGATTGGATTGGAACCTTCGCCCAGATCTTTTTCCAAAAATTAGCTTTCTTGCGGCCAAAGTAGAGCATCAACCGCCTTACGAGGGGCCCACGAGGGTGGGGGGCGCGCCCACCTAGAGTGGGCGTGGGCCCCACCCTCGTGGCCACCTCGGGCATCGTCTCGCGTTGATTTTACTTCCCAAAAATCAAAAATATTCCAAAATAATTCTCCGTCCGTTTTTATCCCGTTTGGACTCCGTTTGATATGGGGTTTCTGCGAAACATAAAACATGCAACAAACAGGAACTGGCACTGGGCACTGGATCAATATGTTAGTCCAAAAAATAATATAAAAAGTTGCCAAAAGTATATAAAAGTTGTATAATATTGGCATGGAACAATCAAAAATTATAGATACGACGGAGACGTATCAGCATCCGCAAGCTTAATTCCTGCTCGTCCTCGAGTAGGTAAATGATAAAAAGATAATTTTTGATGTGGAATGCTACCTAGCATAATCTTGATCATGTATCTAATCATGGCATGAATATTAAGACACGAGTGATTCAAGGCAATAGTCTATCATTTGACATAAAAACAATAATATTTCAAGCATACCAACCAAGCAATTATGTCTTATTGAAATAACATAGCCAAAGAAAGCTCATCCCTACAAAATCATATAGTCTGGCTATGCTCCTTCTTCACCACACAAGACATTCAAATCATGCACAACCCCGATGACAAGCCGAGAAATTGGTTCATACTTTTTAACGCACTTTAGCCTTTTCAACCCTCACGCAATACATGAGCGCAAGCCATGGACATAGCACTATAGGTGGAATAGCATATGATGATGGGGGTTATGTGGAGAAGACAAAAAAGGAGAAAGTCTCACATCGACGCGGCTAATCAACGGGCTATGGAGATGCCCATCAATTGATGTCAATGCGAGGAGTAGGGATTGCCATGCAACGGATGCACTAGAGCTATAAGTGTATGAAAGCTCAAACTGGAAACTAAGTGGGTGTGCATCCAACTTGCTTCCTCATGAAGACCTCGGGCATTTGAGGAAGCCCATCATTGGAATATACAAGCCAAGTTCTATAATGAAAATTCCCACTAGTATATGAAAGTGATAACTCAAAAGACTCTCTATATGAAGAACATGGTGCTACTCTGAAGCACAAGTGTGGTAAAAGGATAGTAACATTGCCCCTTCTCTCTTTTTCTCTCATTTTTTATTTTCTTTTTTCTTTTTTCTTTTTATTTTTTTGGTGGGCTTCTTTGGCCGCTTTTATTTTTTTGTAAAGTCCGGAGTCTCATCCCGACTTATGGGGGAATCATAGTCTCCATCATCCTTTCCTCACTGGGGCAATGCTCTAACAATGATGATCATCACACTTTTATTTACTTACAACTCAATATTACAACTCGATGTCTAGAACAATATATGACTCTATATGAATGCCTCCGGCGGTGTACCGGGATGTGCAATGATCTAGCGTAGCAATGACATCAAAAAATGGACAAGCCATGAAAACATCATGCTAGATATCTTACGATCATGCAAAGCAATATGACAATAAATTCTCAAGTCATATATATGATGATGATGGAAGTTGCATGACAATATATCTCGGAATGGCTATGGAAATGCCATGATAGGTAGGTATGGTGGCTGTTTTGAGGAAGATATAAGGAGGTTTATGTGTGATAGAGCGTATCGTATCACGGTGTTTGGATGCACCGGCGAAGTTTGCACCAACTCTCGAGGTGAGAAAGGGCAATGCACGGTACCGAAGAGGCTAGCAATGCTGGAAGGGTGAGAGTGCATATAATCCATGGACTCACATTAGTCATAAAGAACTCATATACTTATTGCAAAAGTTTATTAGCCCTCGAAGAAAAGTACTACTACGCATGCCCCTAGGGGGATAGATTGGTAGGAAAAGACCATCGCTCGTCCCCGACCGCCACTCATAAGGAAAGCAATCAAAGAACACCTCATGCTCCAACTTCGTTACATAACGGTTCACCATACGTGCATGCTACGGGACTTGCAAACCTCAACACAAGTATTTCTCAATTTCACAATTACTCAACTAGCACGACTCTAATATCACTACCTTTATATCGCAAAACTATTGCAAGGAATCAAACATATCATATTCAGTGATCTACAAGTTTTATGTAGGATTTTATGACTAACCATGTGAATGACCAATTCCTGTCAACTCTCTAAATAGATATAAGTGAAGCAAGAGAGTTTAATTCTTTCTACAAAAGATATGCCCACGCTCTAACAAATATAAGTGAAGCAAAAGCGCATTCTACAAATGGCGGTTGTCTAAGTGAAGAGAAACAGGCAATCCAAACTTCAAATGATATAAGTGAAGCACATGAAGCATTCTATAAAGCCATACTCAAAAGATATAAGTGAAGTGCAAAGAGCATTCTATAAATCAACCAAGGACTATCTCATACCAGCATGGTGCATAAAAGAAAAATGAAAACTAAATGCAAAAGACGCTCCAAGATCTGCACATATCACATGAATGAAACGAATCCAAAAACATACCGATACTTGTTGAAGAAAGAGGGGATGCCTTCCGGGGCATCCCCAAGCTTAGACGCTTGAGTCTCCTTGAATATTTAGTTGGGGTGCCTCAGGAATCCCCAAGCTTGAGCTCTTGCCTCTCTTCCTTCTTCTCACATCAAAACCTTCTCGATCATCGAACACTTCATCCACACAAAACTTCAACAGAAAACTCGGTAAGATCCGTTAGTATAATAAAGCAAATCACTACTCTAAGTACTGTTGCAAACCAATTCATATTTTGTTTTTTCATTTTTTATACTGTAGTATAACTTTTTCATGGATTAATCCACTGATATAAATCTATAGTTTCATCAAAACAAGCAAACTATGCATCAAAAACAGAATCTGTCTAAAACAGAACAGTCTGTAATAATCTGAACATTCACCATACTTCTAATACTTGAACAATTCTGCCAAAATTAGGAAAAATAAAACATTTGTATAGAAAGACATTTCAGAAAGAATCAGACCCATTTGATGTTCCAGTAAAAAACTAAAAATCGCGCACTACAGCCAAAGTTTCTGTCCTGCACCGCACAAACCAACAAGCTTTGTAAACGTCCTAAAGGCAAACCTTGGCACATTATTTTTATAATACAATGGAATTGTACAAGGGGATAATTATTTTTGTTGAAAATTTTCTGTAATCAAGATTCACAAAGCTTCCATGGGCATGAACAAAGTTCAAGGACGTCCCCCACTTTCACAATGCTCGTCTATCTCACTTTCACTTTTCTTTTTGAAAATGATTTAGGTTCCCCTCTTTATTTTTTTTTGTTTTTAAACTTTATAAAAGCACTCAAAAGAAATAAATGACTCTCTAAAACTTCCGGGTTGTCTCCCTGGCAGCGCTTTCTTTAAAGCCATTAAGCTAGGCTTATAGTGCTCAAGTAGTGAATCCACCCGGATCCCAAGGTATATCAAAGCCAATTTTAATTAGCAATGATTTGTAATTTAGTAGCGAGCACAAAGCAACATATATCATGTAATGACGAAGTCTAACTCTCTTCCTATGCATCGGCATGTCATAAAAGAACAATTCATGCACACATAGTAAAGGCCAATGCATAGTATAAACAGTTTCTTGCAATTTTATCGTGTGGGAAACATAGAGAGGTGGAGATATAGTTCCTCTCTCATAATAATTGCAAGTAGGAGCAGCAAGCACATGCATATTATATTCATCAAAATCATCATGTGCAACGGTAAAAGGCAACCCATCAATATAATCCTTAATAAATGCAAAATTCTCCGATATAGTGTAATTTGGAGAATTCAAAAAGATAATAGGACTATCATGTGTGGGTGCAATAGCAACAATTTCATGTTTAACATAAGGAACTATAGCAAGTTCATATCCATAAGCATAATTCATATTGGCATCTTGGACACAAGCATCATCAAAAAGGGATATTTCAAGAGAATCAACGGGATCATAATAGTCATCATAGCAATCATCCTTCGGTAAGCACGAAGGGGAATTAAACAATGTATGAGTTGCAGAGTTACTCTCATTAGAAGGTGGGCACGGGTGATCAATCCGCTCTTCCTCCTTTTGTTCTACGCTCTCCTCCTCATCTTTTTCATCCAATGAGCTCACAGTTTCATCAGTTTCTTCTTCCATAGATTCCTGCAAGATATTAGTCTCTTCTTGGACAGCGGAGACTTTCTCAATAAGCGCATTAATATAGGAATTATATTCATAATTATCATAGAAATATTTCAATATAGCAAAATTTTGTGGCCTATAAACATCATCATCAAAAGCTTCATACTTTTGAAACAAAGATTCAATTTCATAAGCACCCTTAAAAGCAACAAATTCTTCTATTTGTTCCACATCATAGTAATCATATATACCATTAGCATAAGAAGCTAAGGTTTCATTATCATTAAATTTGCATGAAAAGAGAAGGTGTGGAGCCTTCATCCTAGAGCAACAAGTATAATCATAACTCAAGCATACTTGCCGAGCATACCACTTCAACATATGAATTTGATCCCATAATAGTTTCCCTTTTTGAGTCAAGCGATAATCCCTAAAGTATTCACGTTGATCCAACGTTACTCCCATTACCAAATTGAATGGGGTTTTCTCTGGATTACCAAAGTAGTACATAATTTCTGCCACATAACGAGCATCGAGGGTTTTAGGAGGTTCCTCATCTCCATGAGCAGCAAGTACACCTAATTTGTTTGGTATTTTGTGTTCCATATCCATAACTAAAGATAAAGAACAACTAAGAAAAGCAAATAAAAATTACTTAGTGATAAAGAAAACTAGCACACACGAGAATATTCACCCCACGCTATGACTCCCCGGCAACGGCGCCAGAAAAAAGCTTGATGTCTACTACGCAACCTTCTTCTTGTAGACGTTGTTGGGCCTCCAAGTGCAGAGGTTTGTAGGACAGTAGCAAATTTCCCTCAAGTGGATGACCTAAGGTTTATCAATCCATGGGAGGCGTAGTATGAAGATGGTCTCTCTCAATCAACCCTGCAACCAAATAACAAAGAGTCTCTTGTGTCCCCAACACACCCAATACAATGGTAAATTGTATAGGTGCACTAGTTCGGCGAAGAGATGGTGATACAAGTGCAATGTGGATGGTAGATATGAATAATTGTAATTTGAAAATATAAAAACAGCAAGGTAACTAATGATAAAAGTGAGCTTTAACGATATTGCAATGCTTTGAAACAAGGCCTAGGGTTCATACTTTCACTAGTGCAAGTTCTCTCAACAATAATAATATAATTGGATCATATAACTATCCCTCAACATGCAACAAAGAGTCACTCCAAAGTCACTAATAGCGGAGAACAAACGAAGAGATTATTGTAGGGTACGAAACCACCTCAAAGTTATCCTTTCTGATCGATCTATTCAAGAGTCCGTAGTAAAATAACACGAAGCTATTCTTTCCGTTTGATCTATCATAGATTTCGTACTAGAATAACACCTTAAGACACAAATCAACGAAAACCCTAATGTCACCTAGGTACTCCAAAGTCACCTCAAGTATCCGTGGGTATGATTATACGATATGCATCACACAATCTCTGATTCATCTATTCAACCAACACAAAGAACTTCAAAGAGTGCCCCAAAGTTTCTACTGGAGAGTCAAGATGAAAACGTGTGCCAACCCCTATGCATAGATTCCCAAGGTCACGGAACCCGCAAGTTGATCACCAAAACATACATCAAGTGAATCAATAGAATACCCCATTGTCACCACGGGCATCCCACGCAAGACATACATCAAGTGTTCTCAAATCCTTAAAGACTCAATCCGATAAGATAACTTCAAAGGGAAAACTCAATCCATTACAAGAGAGTAGAGGGGTAGAAACATCATAAGATCCAACTATAATAGCAAAGCTCGCGATACACCAAGATCGTGCCAAATCAAGAACACGAGAGAGAGAGAGTGAGATCAAACACATAGCTACTGGTACATACCATCAGCCCCGAGGGTGAACTACTCCCTCCTTGTCATGGAGAGCACCGGGATGATGAAGATGGCCACCGGTGAGGGATCCCCCCTCCGGCAGGGTGCCGGAATAGGGTCCTGATTGGTTTTTGGTGGCTACAGAGGCTTGCGGCGGCGGAACTCCCGATCTCGGTTTATTTCTGGAGGTTTCAGTATTTATAGGATTTTTGGCATAGGTCTCACGTCAGGGGGTTCCCCGGGTTGTCCACGAGGCAGGGGCCCACGCCCAGGGGGGTGGGTGCGCCCCCCACCCTCGTGGGTAGCCCGGGACTCTTCTGGCCCAACTCTTTTGCTCCGAGGTCTTATTTTGGTCCATAAAAATTTGTCAAAAATTGGCACGTCAATTGGACTCCGTTTGGTCTTCCTTTTCTGTAAAACTCAAAAACAAGGAAAAAACAGAAACTGGCACTGGGCTCTAGGTTAATAGGTTAGTCCCAAAAATCATATAAAATAGCTTATAAATGCATATAAAACATCCTAGAAGGATAATATAATAGCATGAATACTTCATAAATTATAGATACGCTGGAGACGTATCACGAAACTATTCCGCATTGTTTCAAATGAAGACCAAACTCATAACTCAAATATTCTCCTCCACGATCAGATCGTAGAAATTTTATTTTCTTCTTACGATGATTTTCCACTTCACTTTGAAATTCTTTGAACTTTTCAAATGTTTCAGACTTATGTTTCATCAAGTAGATATACCCATATCTGCTAAAATCATCTGTGAAGGTGAGAAAATAACGATACGCGCTGTGAGCCTCAATATTCATCGGACCACATACATCAGTATGTATGATTTCCAACAAATCTGTTGCTCGCTCCATTGTTCTGGAGAACGGCGTTTTAGTCATCTTGCCCATGAGGTATGGTTCACAAGTACCAAGTGATTCATAATCAAGTGATTCCAAAAGTCCATCAAAATGGAGTTTCTTCATGCGCTTTACACCAATATGACGCAAATGGCAGTGCCACAAATAAGTTGCACTATCATTATCAACTCTGCATCTTTTGGCTTCAATATTATGAATATGTGTATCACTACTACCGAGATTCAATAAAAATAGACCACTCTTCAAGGGTGCATGACCATAAAAGATATTACTCATATAAATAGAACAACCATTATTCTCTGATTTAAATGAATAACCATGTCGCATCAAACAAGATCCAGATATAATGTTCATGCTTAACGCTGGCACCAAATAACAATTATTCAGGTCTAAAACTAATCCCGAAGGTAGATGTAGAGGTAGCGTGCTGACTGCGATCACATCGACTTTGGAACCATTTCCCACGTGCATCGTCACCTCGTCCTTAGCCAATCTTCGCTTAATCCGTAGTCCCTATTTCGAGTTGCAAATATTAGCAACAGAACTAGTATCAAATACCCAGGCACTACTGCGAGCATTAGTATGGTACACATCAATAACATGTATATCACATATACCTTTGTTCACCTTGCCATCCTTCTTATCCGCCAAATACTTGGGGCAGTTCCGCTTCCAGTGACCAGTCCCTTTGCAGTAGAAGCACTCAGTCTCAGGCTTAGGTCCAGACATGGGCTTCTTCATTTGAGCAGCAACTTGCTTGCCATTCTTCTTGAAGTTCCCCTTCTTCCCTTTAGCCTTTTTTTTCTTGAAACTGGTGGTCTTGTTGACCATCAACACTTGATGCTCTTTCTTGATTTCTACCTCCGCAGCCTTTAGCATTGCGAAGAGCTCGGGAATTGTCTTATCCATCCCTTGCATATTATAGTTCATCACGAAGCTCTTGTAGCTTGGTGGCAGTGATTGAAGAATTCTGCCAATGACACTATCATCAAGAAGATTAACTCCCAGTCGAATCAAGTGATTGTTATACCCAGACATTTTGAGTATATGCTCACTGACAGAACTATTCTCCTCCATTTTGCAGCTGTAGAACTTATTGGAGACTTCATATCTCTCAATCCGGGCATTTGCTTGACATATTAACTTCAACTCCTGGAACATCTCATATGCTCCATGACATTAAAAACGTCGTTGAAGTCCCGGTTCTAAGCCGTAAAGCATGGCACACTGAACTATCTAGTAGTCATCAGCTTTGCTCTGCCAGATGTTCATAACATCTGGCGTTGCTCCTGCAGCGGGTTTGGCACCTAGCGGTGCTTCCAGGACGTAATTCTTCTGTGCAGCAATGAGGATAATCCTCAAGTTATAGACCCAGTCCGTGTAGTTGCTACCATCATCTTTCAACTTAGCTTTCTCTAGGAACGCATTAAAATTCAACGGAACAACAGCACGGGCCATCTATCTACAACAACATAGACATGCAAAACACTATCAGGTACTAAGTTCATGATAAATTAAAGTTCAATTAATCAAATTACTTAAGAATTCCCAGTTAGATAGACATCCCTCTAATCATCTAAGTGATCGCTTGATCCAAATCAACTAAACCATGTCCGATCATCACGTGAGATGGAGTAGTTTTCAATGGTGAACATCACTATGTTGATCATATCTACTGTATGATTCACGCTCGACCTTTCGGTCTCAGTGTTCCGAGGCCATATCTGCATGTGCTAGGCTCGTCAAGTTTAACCCGAGTATTTCTGTGTGTGCAAAACTGGCTTGCACCCGTTGTATGTGAACGTAGAGCTTATTGTCGGTGTCAAAACCGGCGAATCTTGGGTAGGGGGTCCCGAACTGTGCATCTGAGGTGGATGGTAACAGGAGGCAAGGGACACAATGTTTACCCAGGTTCGGGCCCTCTCGATGGAGGTAATACCCTACTTCCTGCTTGATTATTCTTGATGATATGAGTATTACAAGAGTTGATCTACCACGAGATCGTAGAGGCTAAACCCTAGAAGCTAGCCTATGATTATGATTCTTGTTGTCCTACGGACTAAACCCTCTGGTTTATATAGACACCAGAGGGGCTAGGGTTACACAGAGTCGGTTACAAGGGAGGAGATCTACATATCCGAATTGCCAAGCTTGCCTTCCACGCAAAGGAGAGTCCCATCCGGACACGGGACGAAGTCTTCAATCTTGTATCTTCATAGTCCAACAGTCCGGCCAAGGTATATAGTCCGGCAGTCCGAGGACCCCCTTATCCAGGACTCCCTCAGTAGCCCCTGAACCAGGCTTCAATGATGATGAGTCCGGCGCGCAGATTGTCTTCGGCATTGCAAGGCGGGTTCTTCCTCCGAATACTCCATAGAAGATTTTGAACACAAGGATCGTGTCCGGCTCTACAAAACAAACTCCACATACCACCGTAGAGAGTATAATATTCCACAAATCTAATCAGCTGAAAAGTTCCATAGCGCAACATCATGCCACGGCCCGGTCATTATTCGAACCATTTTTCTCAACCATCTACTGCGCATATTGCGAGGCGGTTTTCTTGGCACATCTTGTCGAAGCAGAGATCATGTCCCCTTATCATGGGATTCTCATCAATACGGGTGTGGGTAACCCAACCGTGCCATCAATCACGGTGCTTGGGGAATAAGCGAGTTTACCAGGCAAGTGGGGAGGCACAGAATCCCTGCTACCTTTATAAGGGGATAAGGGCTCCCTTTCGCACCCACGCTTTCTTCTTCTCGATCCATTCCCCTTCGCTCGAGCTCCAGCGCCCGAGCGTTTGTCTTCTCCGCCCACAAAGGCCTTCCAAAAATGTCCGGATCCGGAGCAGGAGGCAAGTGGATGGCCTCTACCGTCCGGGAGAAGGATATCAAAAAGCTTCGGGAGGCCGGGTATCTGGCCAAGAAAATTGGCCACCGTCTCCTGACGGCGGGACAGATCGTCCCTACTCCGGAACCCCACGAGAGGGTTGTATTCCTCCCTCATTTTGTCCGTGGGCTAGGGTTTCCCCTCCACCCGTTCGTTCGCGGCATCATGTATTATTATGGGATCGATTTTCACGATCTATCCCCCAATTCCTTCCTCAACATCTCGACATTCATCGTCATGTGCGAGGCTTTTCTCCGCATGTCGCCGCACTTCTGCTTATGGCTGAAGATTTTTAGCGTGAAGCCCAAGGTAGTGAGCGGCGAGCATGCCGAGTGCGGGGGCGCTATGGTGAGAAAGATGCCCAACGTCACATGGCCAATAGGTACCTTTAATGATTCCATCAAGGAGTGGCAACAGCAGTGGTTTTACATCACTGAGCCGCACGTCACGGAATGGGCCGCTGCTCCCGAGTTCCGATCCGGAGCCCCCTGCGGCTTACGTCCTGGTCCAAGAAGGGCCTGAACTGGTCTTCGTCCGATGAACTGTCGGCGCTCCGGACGTGCGTTAAGGATACGGAAGACAAGAATATCGAACTTGTCAATGTAGTCAGGGTGATGTTAGTTCGCCGGATCCTGCCTTGTCAACACCGGTCTTGCAATTTATGGGAATTCGATCCGGCCAAGCACCAGACCCTGCGAGAGCTCTTTGGCTCCTCGCACAAAGACATCGGAAGGTGCTTTTTAAATCCGACAAATCATGGCCGGACTCGGCCGAGGACCGCGGGTACCAACTGTCCTGCCCTGCAAGCTCGGTAAGTTATTATACGTTTTATCCGCATAACCTAAGGGAAATTCTTAATGTGTTTTCCTCAACTCTCCTAGGGCTGGTCGAAGAAGGCGGGGCGGATCCACTGTCCAGCCCCGCTGCCCAAAGAACCGGCTGGCCCACTTCTGACGAAGATGCTGGTCCCGGCGCCTTACAAGGCGCCGAAGAAGAAGACCGAGAAGGAGGCCAAAAAGACCCGGGGCGGACTTCGTCGCCACGGCACTTCGGATACAATATCCGAAGACTCCAACGCCCGTTCTGCCTTCGAAGAGGACGAGGAGGAGGAGGAAGACGAATCCCCAGCGGGGGGGGGGGGGGAGAAAGAACAGGACGGCCTCCGTACACTTGGAGGCCGGGTCGCCTAAAAGGGGAAAAGCTCCTCTTCTGGAAGAGTCCACTGCCGCCGCCGACAGCAGCCCGGTATGGGATCCCAGGGCCCAGCCCCTGGTGAACTCGTGAGTATATAAAATCCGAACACGTTTATGCGTCCAGACTCATCATGGCATAATATTTTAACCTGAGCCAAATTTTTTATAGTCCGGCAAGGTCCCGCACCGAACAATCCTCATCAGAGAATTTGCTGAGCTCGGATGCTATGGAGAGCGGGACGCCCCCGAAGTCCCCTGTCGGTGTCAAAACCGGAGGATCTCGGGTAGGGGGTCCCGAACTTTGCGTCTATGGCGGATGGTAACAGGAGGCGTGGGACACAATGTTTACCTAGGTTCGGGCCCTCTCGATGGAGGTAATACCCTACTTCCTGCTTGATTGATCTTGATGATATGAGTATTACAAGAGTTGATCTACCACGAGATCGTAGAGGCTAAACCCTAGAAGCTAGCCTATGATTATGATTGTTGTATATGATCTCTCGACTAGCCTGGCCTTGGTTTATATAATGCACCAGAGGCCTAGGATAACAAGAGTCCTAGCCGAATACGCCGGTGGGGAGGAGTCCTTGTCTTGATCACCAAGTCTTGTGGAATCTTCCTTGTATGCGGCAGCTGTCCGAACTGGCCCATGAGTATACGGCCATGGGGGTCCTCGGCCCAATCCAACTGATCGGGAGACGATGTGATGAGTACCCCCTAGTCCAGGACACCGTCAGTAGCCCCCTGAACCGGTCTTCAGGTTGGGGACGCTCCTCGATTCTTTCAAACTGTTCTTCATCTTCGGTTGTCAGTCTTGAAAACTGGTTCAACAAATCTTCTCATCTTCGATCTTGAGGATCGCCGAAATGCATTCGACGAGTTTACACGTCTGGTATCCGAGGAGCCCCTTTAAGTTTCTGGCCTTTATCAATGCCTTGTTATTTTTGTGCCACACCTCGGGTTTGAAGTTGTTCCCAGGCGGCAGTGTCCTCTTGCGTCCAAGCCCCAACGCCGGACTGTATTCGAGGTATATTTTGCAGCCGAGCACCAACGCCGGGCTGTATCCGAGCCCCAACGCCGGACTATATCCAAGCTCCAACATTGGACTGTATCCGAGGTGTCATAGACCACCTTGGTTCTAAAAAGTTGAAGGAGTTTAGCTATGCCTAATGCCGGAAATGCCCTCTATGGAGCCAGCCACTGGCGCCTGAGCTTTATGCCAGACTGCTTCCAAGTTGGTGTACCACCCCGACCGCGGGCTGATTTTTTGTGAATATTTTTGATTGGTGCAATTTATTCTCTGCCGAGATATATAGCCAGTATATGTATATCCAGTAGTCCACAAGGTGTGTGTCGGTCTAAAACCCGAGATGCACCTGAAGGAAAACATAAAACTGTTGATCCTAGTAGCCCCTAAGACTCAGGTCGATTTGTGAAATCGGCCTGAGGATCAAATCCTAGCTCGGCAGCATACGTAGGAATAGAAACGCAGTGTAATATATAATAAAGATCAGCGGGAGAGCCCCTGAGAGAGGGTCATGAGAAGTCGCCGTGATATATTAGCTTGATGCCAGATAGGTCTAGATGGTACTTATTGTTGTCCGAAGACGCGCTTTCCCATAGTTCGATCAAGCCGAACACTGAGCCCTTTGGATTTTCTGCATTGAATAGGCAATGCAGTAGCCCCTGAGACACTGGTCGGGTGGCAACACCAAATCAGGGGATCGATGTGCCCCTTTAATATTTATAAATAATGAGCACGCAGCCCAGTAGCCCCCGAGCCTTAATGTGGGCACGGGTGGCCGAATTAAGGATCGATATCCAGAGTAAAATCACAGATTGTGTGTAATGATTCTATGTATCCAAGTACTTTACATCATTATTTTGACTCCATTGCGACCGTTTATCAGTTGAAAGTGGCCCATCGTCGGCTTCTACCCCTTGGTAGATACTTCGCAGGGTGTTTCCGCACTAACAAAACAACCCTTAGCCGACGTCTCGGTGCCCGGAGGCGGTTGTGTTAGCAGAAACGAGGCAATCAGATATGCGGGCTTTATAACTTTCACTTAGTCATAGGAGCTTAAAGTTGGAAGGCTAGTTACTAGCCTCCGGTTAGTGTTCGGCGACAGTCGAGGTCAAGCCGTAAACACTTCGGCCAATATTATGAACGGCCCGTCATTTAACACAGTCATCGGAGCGCTGACCAGTTTACGCTTATTGTGACAGTCAGTTTTCGGCTTTCTCCACTGAGGCGCTTAACCATGCTAGCTGGAAGCACAATCGCAGTGGTTATCCCGTTGCGCACCTAGCCAAACAAAGCGGAACGTAGGAGGCAAGCACAGGAGCCGGGCAACCCAACTATTGACCAAAGACGCAAACCGATGCATATACAACAATGTCCGAGAATGTTTTTGCCGAATCCCTAAAGGTGTCCGGCGCCGCACTACGAGATTAATGCTGAAAACACACAAATAGTTTAAAAGTGCCATAGGCTTGGAAAACTGAAAACTTCAGTAAAAACTGGACGCCCGAACTAGATCAAGTGTTCGGTGCCAAATCGAAAATTGGTCTTAGAGAAAAAAGGTGCTTCTGTCGTGCTTTATCATGACACATCTTATCTCAAGACCTCAAGCGGGTCAGCCTACGGCTTCAACCTCCTATCCCGTAGGCGGAGTACTTCTCGTTAGGCCAGCTTAGCAAACTAAACTCTAGCGGCTTTGAGAGAGAAATTAGGCTCCCCGGCTAGTGACCACACACTCATGTCGAAAAAAGGAGTGATAAATAATAATAAAAAACTTTGCAACGACTAAGAAGAAGAACCCTTAATATAAAACGGCTCATTTAAATTTAAGAGCCCCCAAGTGACTTGGGTAAAAGAATTTTTATGTATAATGATTGTATATGTACCAAAGTACTTATATCATATATGTGTTCACCCGAACTTTATACGCATCTTAACCGACCGTCGGCTTCTCCCTCTTCGGTCAAGGGCCGAAAAGTGTTATGTACTCCACCTGTCGAGAATACCGACGGTATTTCCGATAACCAGGCAATCAGGCCATAAGGCTGTAACAGACAAAGCGCGCTCAGGGAACTTATGCTATATTACTGACAAAGTGTAAGAAGCATCTTCGAAGAAAATAGTACCCCCACCGATACCTTTCTTCAGTGCTCATTGTTACTATGAGACTTGTGCAATAGATTTTTTGTACTCATGAGTTACGTTGTGTGCCGACCATCATTGAATAAGAGCGCTAGCTTTCGGCTTCACCCAGTCTGAGGTCCGGCTCGGATGACCCGATCGTGACAATCGCACAGGTGCTCCCTTTACTCCCTAGCCGAACAATCGGGAACATAGGGGTAAACACAGGAGCGAGGCAACCCAGCTTGCAAATCGCTTAAGTCAATATGGTGCATATTGTGGCGTAATACATGAACAAGGAACAAAACCGTACAAGTATAATCATATGCAAGAGGAAAAGCTTCATAAAGGAAGCCCCCAAGCAAACGGGGTATTTGAATTTGTGTGTCACAAACAAAGTTTCGACAAGGAAGTTTTTCACAAGCCACTTTTTGCCAAAAAGGTATAATGCTTGGTCGAACCGAACAAAATTTCAAACTGGGAGTTTTTGAGCGTCAAAGCAACTTAGCTGGTTAATGTGTTCGGCATTGATGACGCGGTCCGAGCTTGGTGCGGGACAAGGTCTCAGCCCCCAAGCCCGATGTGGCCGAGCGAAGAACTCGACACACCGAAGAGGTGACATAACGCGACCAATGCAGGCCGCCGAAGTCCCCGACGTGGGTTAATGAGGTGTTGACGAAGCCCCCCGTCCAGCCGAGGTGACGTGGTATGTCAGTATGCCGAGGTGACAACACTGCCCGACCCGAATCATTTACATGTGCATAAAAAATAGTGCAAACCGGAGATAATAATAATAATGATAAATTAAAAAAAATGTTGCATAATAAATAATTTATGCAAAGTGAGTAATAAAAGGAATATGGCCTGGCGCCGAAGTCAATGTCGATGCAGGGCGTCGGCGTGATGCGGTAAAGGTGTGGCAAAGCCTGAATTCACAGGTCGGTCCGAGTTCCGGATGTGGCGTTCGCCGGACTATGTACGGAAACTGACCGAACCACCACGCGACCATCGTTAATGCAGCCATCATTTGATAGACCTGTGTACAGATGATGGACAAACCAGAGTAATAATTCCTTGGGAAAAATAAACCCAAACAAGCAAAAAATACTAGGATTAATAGCACCTGGTTTATTTGTTGTAGCAATCCAAAGAAAAGTGACTCCCAAAATTGGGACTCGATCCGCATTCTCATTGCCTGATGGGCGGTGAAGTGACAGCTTGGCGATGCTGGTAAAGGTTGGCTTGCCGAGGCAAAGCCCCCGGTCCAGCTAACGTGACGAAGCCGGTTGACTGGTGACACCGAAGTCTCCGGAGTAGGTTGATGAAGAGATGGCGAAGCCCCCGGTCCAACCGAGGTCTTGAATCCTCGATGTCAGCCGATGAGTCGAAGTAGGTCGGCGTGATGGAGATCGGCTTGAAAAAGCAACAGTGCGGCCCTGCCGATGCAGGTCGTGACTCGTGACGTGGTCAATGCCGGCTTGATGAAGTGACCGTGCGGCGATGCCGGCGTGCCCGCTCCGTGTAATCCAAGGGGCAGCAATGTTGGTGATGATTTATCCTTCGCGATGCCGGACTCCTATTCGGCTCGCCGAGATGATGATCCAAAGAAGTTGAGCTCGGCTCACCAAAGTGATGACGTGTCTAGCGTAGGTCGGCAGCCGTGGAGCAATATTGCCGGACTGGTTTGACACCAGCATGATGGTGAAGATCATGTTCAAAAGATTTTAAAGTTAGTGGGATGTGTTCAGGAAAAAAACACAATACCCCATACAAAACTTTCTTCAAAAAGGATGTCCCAAATCCTGTTCATAAAAAAGACGAACTCGGGTTGGATTAGTTTTCGCGCAGATAACAGATCCGGAAAGTGATGCACTAATCAGAAGGTTCCCGAAGTTTGGACGGTCGGATCGAGCTGAAATTTTGAGGGGTGGTAGATATAAAAATTCCGCAGCCGATCAACGGTTGGATCTTCCAAAGGACATCCAAGCTAGAAGCTGGACACCACGCCCTAAACTCGTCCAGATTCCCGTCCAGATTTGACAGGGCTCCGCTATATCGTGGATTGCCAGAGATTCCTCCATCGGAACTCGACGAAATTTTCCAGGGTTGTTGTAGACTCAATTCCGCACAATTCCACCGAAGCAATTGTTAAAACGACACTTGAGGAGGCGGTGGCGGCGGATACAAGTTCGCTGTCCAGAAAAACAGCACGGTTGCCCGAGGGCAATGTTGACGTTGAGCCCCCGGGCTCCCTGGATAATTCCTCCATGAACTTGATGGAGATCTGAGTTGATATTGATGAAGGCCCTCATCCGAACATGACAATCGGAGGTAGGGCGCAGTCCTCGGTCCAGCGAAGGTGACCAGCCGAGCCGGTGACAAAGAAGCCGACGTCGCAGTTGATCTGCAGTCGAGCCATTGATCCTTTTGTCGATCACACAGCGGAACTCTCAATGAAAGCACCAATGTCGGTGTCAAAACCGGCGGATCTCGGGTAGGGGTCCCGAACTGTGCATCAAAGGCGGATGGTAACAGGAGGCGTGGGACATAATGTTTACCCAGGTTCGGGCCCTCTCGATGGAGGTAATACCCTACTTCCTGCTTGATTGATCTTGATGATATGAGTATTACAAGAGTTGATCTACCACGAGATCGTAGAGGCTAAACACTAGAAGCTAGCCTATGATTATGATTGTTGTATATGATCTATCGACTAGCCTGGCCTCGGTTTAAATAATGCACCAGGGGCCTAGGAGAACAAGAGTCCTAGCCGAATACGCTGGTGGGGAGGAGTCCTTGTCTTGATCACCAAGTCTTGTGGAATCTTCCTTGTATGCGGTAGCTGTCCGAACTGGCCCATGAGTATACGGACATGGGGGTTCTCGGCCCAATCCAACTGATCGGGAGACGATGTGATGAGTACCCCCTAGTCCAGGACACCGTCAGCCCCTTCCCCCAAATATGTGAATAACACCGAGGCTTCGCCCCAGAAGGACCCCGGCCAAGGAGGGGAGGAAAAGATCGTGAAGGTGGCGCCTGGAGGTCAAACTTCAGGGGCCAGAGACATGGGGGAGAAGATTCCCATGGGAGTTGACGGCGGGGGCCATCTTGAATTCGGCCCCCAGCCGGACGCAGTTCCGGAGACCAATACGGCTCCAGAATCGAGCAGGCGGCCTCCCTCGGCTGGAGAGGGCGTGCCTGTTCCACGTGCAACCTCTGTCCAGCCAGAGGCGCCGGATGCTTTGTTGGCGGCGCTGAAGAGCGCCTCTATCGTCGATGAACAGTGTGCCCTTATGGGTGCGGTGATTGAGAAGATTCAGTCTGCTGAGAGTGGACTGAATGAAGCCTGTATCAGCCTTATAAGAGGGTTTGAGGTATGTTTTATCAGGTTTCGAAGAGTGTCATAGTATGGATAGTAGCCCCTGATACATTGTTCGGTGAAAGAAAGAACCGGACAGAGGATCAAATTTACGTTCACAGGAAGACTCTGTTCATGACATCTATCTCTCTTCTTTTATAAGCAGGCGTCTAAAGCGACTGGCCAGTTGAAAAGGCAGTTGGAAGATAAACAAGGTATGCATAAGCCTTGTTCGCGTTCAGTGCGAACGAATTTCCAGTATGATGAAATATGTTTCATTATTTGCGCTAGGGACAATGACCGAAGTCGAGGCTCTTAAGAAGGCTGTGGCCAAGGCTGAGAAAAAGGCAGCCGTAGAGCAGGCCCTTCGTGAGAAGCACGAGGCCAGGGTTATTGAAGCTGAGCAAGAGCTTCAAGAGGCCGTGAAGAAATGCGAGACCTTGGAGCAGAGTTTAACGGAGAAAGAATCCGAACTCACCAGGGCTCATCAGGCCGCGCTCGATGCCCGGGGGGAAACCCAAGGCGCCCTGCAGGAGATCCAAGAGGCGAGGAAGATCGCGGCGGGTAAGGCTTTTTCCCTGTAAAGCAAGTATTTGAGGAGAAAATCATGTTTCTAATTCTGAGTTCGGATTTCTCCAGGGGTATTTGCAGAACTGCCCCACAGCATATCGGATGCCGCCCAATTCTACCGAGCCGAAGGAAGGAACACTGCGGATAAGCTCTTCTGGTCGCAGTATCTGGCACCGAATTATCCGGTGCCTTTTGCCGATCAACTGAAACAGCTGATCGAACTGCATAGGGTGGCCGAACTAGCCATGAAGGATTTGATTATCCGGCTATGGCCCGCCGAGCCGATTCCAAGCAGCTACTTCGGGCTCGTGAAGCGGCTTGTGAGTGCCTGCCCTCAACTTGACATCATCAAGCGGTCGGTCTGTATGGAAGGTGCGCGAATGGCCTTCGCCCGTGCAAAGGTGCACTGGGGGAACATGGATGCTGAAAAGCTGATGACCGAAGGACCACCAGAGGGGAAGGAGCACCGCAAGCCCAAATTATACTATGAAAGTGTCCTGAAAGGATCCTGCCTTGCGGCGGAGCAATGCACCAAGCACATTATATTTCCATGAATACAATCATGTTGTCCTTTGTAATGTTGAACAAGGTCATTTCTATTATTTATTGCCTATTATATAAAAGTTTATCCTCTTGCGCGGCCGTTTTATATATTAATTCTGAGAGTTGGCCAGTCGTCGGCTTCTGCTCCCACGTAAGAAGTACGGGGGTGTTCCGATAAACGTGATCACTCTTTATCCCAGTTTTGGGTCCTCTGAAGGAGGTGTTCAGCACAACGAACCAGGCAATCGGACTATAGGGCTTTATCACTCTCACTTAGCCATAGGAGCTTTAGAAAAGGAAGGTAGGCGCAACCCCTGGTGTTCGGAAGACCGCACGAGGGGCTCTATAAGCACCTGATCGGAAGAAAAACTGATCCATCGCACGCTGCATTGGTTATGGCATTATGCGGGAGAAATCCTTAAAGATTTTACAACCTCTCGAACAGCAACCAGCTCTCACCATATCATGACAGTCAGTTTTCGGCTTTCTCTACTGAGGCGCTCGTCCGGAAGAACCGGGACACAATCGCAGTAGTTCTCCCTGTGCCGCCTTAGCCGATATAGCGGAACGTAAGGCAGCAAAACATGGGAGCCGGGCAAACCCAACATTTGACCCAAGACATGATTCGGAGCTAATGCATATAATGCTATAGGTTCAGGGTGCCGAACTTCCATGAAGGTGTTCGGACTTTATTGCCGTATTAAGGGTAAAACGAAGCCCCTAGCATGTTTAAGGCATATCGCGGTGTACAGATGCCACTTGACAAAAGAATTTCAATAAAAATAACAGCAGATAAGCATCATATAAATCCACATGTTGTATTTGAATAGTATGTCGATGCGTATGAGTACAGGTAATGTGATAAGAAAGAAATATGACTGTGGAACCTGCTGAGACTAGGGGGGAAGAAGCTGTGTGCGGATCCAGGGTATAGTCGGATGGTCATCGTGGGGAATATCTAAGGATTCCCTTGCGCGTTCGAGCTGCTTCCATGTCGCCAGTCCTGGTCGGCGCAAAGGTGAACCTGCAAAGAAAATGTAAGAAATGTTTGTGTGCCGGAGAGCGGTTGAGCCACGGTATGAGGCTTGTCCTGGCCTTCGCCGGAGTGTTTAATTGAGCTCTGGACGAGCCGGGCTAACCTGCCGCGAAGTAGTTCGGAGTGCTTTGGCGGTGTCCGGGAGCCTGGCCGTCGACTCGAGGTTCGGCTGAAAGGTGCCGCTCGTTGCTTCTACTGTTAAAGCAGCGGTATACTCTTTGGTGCCGAGGAAAAGTTCGGCCTTGCCATTAACCGTGATGATGCCGCACAGACCGGGCATCTTGAGCTTACGGTAGGCATAATGTGGCACCGTGTTGAATCGAGTGAACGCGGTTCATCCAAGCAGTGCCTGATAATCACTGCAAAAGGGGACGATGTCGAAGATTAACTCTTCGGCACGGTAATTGTCTGGTGATCCGAAGACCACCTCAAGGGCGATGGAGCCTGTACAACTGGCCTCCACGCCTGGTATAATACCTCTGAAGGTGGCTTTAGTGGGCTTGATCACCGAATGATCGATGCCCATCTTGCGCACTGTGTCCTGGTAAAGCAGGTTTAGAGCTGCCTCCGTCCATAAGGACTCGTGTGAGGTGGAACCCGTCAATTATTGGGTCGAGGACTAGTGCGGCTGGATTGCCCTGATTAGTGTTAACCGGACGATCTGTGCGGTTGAAGGTGATCGGCCCTAGTTTATATTGTGGGACGACTGGTTCTGTTAAGTCGACATCCCTAAGGGTGCGCATCCGGTCCGGGTTAGGAATGTGGGTGTTGTTTACCACGTTCACCGTTTGGATTTTCAGGGGAAATTTCTTTTGCCCTCCTGTATTCGGTGATCTGTGCTCCTCGTCGCCATCATCGCTTTGAGACCCCCCATCTTTGTTTTTGGCGCCTGACCTGCCGGCTTATTTGAAGACCCAGCATTCTCTGTTGGTATGATTGGCTGGCGTTCCTGGGGTGCCATGAATTTGGCATTGGCGATCGAGTATGCGGTCCAGACTGGACGGACCCGAATTGTCATTTTTGAGTGGCCCTTTCCGCTGACCGGACTTAGAGCTACTAAATCCGGCATTGACTGCCGTATCTTCGGCGTTTTCACCATTTTTGTGGCGCTTGTGTTTGTTGCGTCGGGGTTTGCCGTTGCTATCTCTGGCCTCTGATGTGCCAGGGTTGCTTGTTGTGTTGTTGCTACGGGCCAACCAGCTATCCTCGCCCGCGCAAAAGCGGGTCATGAGTGTCGTGAGGGCTGCCATGGATTTTGGCTTCTCTTGGCCATGATGTCGGGCGAGCCCTCACGGCATCTTGGCCAAGAGAAGCCAAAATCCATGGCAGGGCGGATGTTATGTTTAAAGGCCTTTAAACATAACATCCGCTAGGGCTTCGGCATCCGGACAATCGACAATTCGGTTCTTTTTAGTTAGGAACCGAGTCCAGAATTTCCTGGCTCACTCTCCCGACTGTTGTATTATGTGACTTGAATCATCAGCATCCGGTGGTCGCACATGAGTGCCCTGGAAGTTGTCCAGGAATGTGTCTGCCAGGTTCTCCCAACTTCTGATGGAGTTTGCCGGCAAGCTATTCAGCCAATGCCGAGCCGACCCTTTGAGTTTTAGCGGGAGATACTTGATGGCGTGTAGATCATCCCCGCGGGCCATGTGAATGTGGAGGAAGAAGTCCTCTATCCATACTGCGGGGTCTGTAGTACCATCATGTGATTCAATGTTCACGGGTTTAAACCCTTCTGGGAATTCATGATCCATTAATTCATTGGTGAAGCATAGGGGGTGTGCGGCGCCTCTGTGCCGGGCTATATCACGACGCAGTTCATACGAGTCTTGTCAGCTGCATTCGGCCCGACCGGATTTGCTTTTAGTATATCCGGCGTGACGGTCGTCGTCACGCGTTGGGGGGCGCCCTCGTGATCCGTAGATCGATCTTTTATGTCCTGCTTTGTTTTCCAATACGTCTCGTAGGTCTTGCGTGTTGCCCCGGGCCTTGGTGCTTTTGTTTGACTGGCGACGGGGTGCGGGCTGGACTTCGGGCTGATATGCCGCTCTGTCTCGGCCACGAGGTGGCCGATCAGCCGCATCATACGCTGGTAGTGTAGGTTTTAATGCTTCCTCCTCGAGACGGGGTAGCAACCTGCGCTTTGGGTAACTCTTGGTGTCTCGGCACGAAGAACTTTGGCAACGGTGCATACTGAGGGAGAACACTTATACCTTGAAATTTAGTGAGAGATCATCTTATAATGCTACCGTCAATCAAAGCAGAATAAGATGCATACAAGATAAACATCACATGCAATCAATATAAGTGATATGATATGGCCATCATCATCTTGTGCCTTTGATCTCCATCTCCAAAGCACCGTCATGATCACCATCGTCACCGGCGTGACACCTTGATCTCCATCGTAGCATCGTTGTCATCTCACCAACTATTGCTTCTACGACTATCGCTACCGCTTAGTGATAAAGTACAGCAACTACAGGGCGATTGCATTGCATACAATAAAGCGACAACCATATGGCTCCTGCCAGTTGTCGATAACTCCATTACAAAACATGATCATCTCATACAATAAAATATAGCATCATGCCTTGACCATATCACATCACAACATGCCCTGCAAAAACAAGTTAGACGTCCTCTACTTTGTTGTTGCAAGTTTTACGTGGCTGCTACGGGCTGAGCAAGAACCATTCTTACCTATGCATCAAAACCACAACGATTTTTCATCAAGTATGTGTTGTTTTAACCTTCAACAAGGACCGGGCATAGCCACACTCGATTCAACTAAAGTTGGAGAAACTAACACCCGCCAGCAACCTGTGTGCGAAGCACGTCGGTACAACCAGTCTCGCATAAGCGTACACGTAATGTCGGTCTGGGCCGCTTCATCCAACAATACCGCCGAATCAAAGTATGACATGCTGGTAAGCAGTATGACTATTATTGCCCACAACTCACTTGTGTTCTACTCGTGCATATAACATCTACGCATAGACCTGGCTCGGATGCCACTGTTGGGGAATGTAGTAATTTCAAAAAAATCCTACGTACACACAAGATCATGGTGGTGCATAGCAACGAGAGGGGAGAGTGTTGTCTATGTACCCTCGTAGATCAAAAGCGGAAGCGTTATGACAACGCGGTTGATGTAGTCATACGTCTTCAAGATCCGACCGATCCTAGTACCGAAAGTACGGCACCTCCGCGATCTGCACACATTCAGCTCGGTGACGTCCCACGAACTCTTGATCCAGCTGGGTGTCGAGGGAGAGCTTCGTCAGCACGACAGCGTGATGACGGTGATGATGAAGCTACCTGCGCATGGCTTCGCCTAAGCACTGCAATGATATGACCGAGGTGGATTATGGTGGAGAGGGGCACCGCAAACGGCTAAGACAATGTCTGTTGTTGTGTTCTAGGGTGCCCCCTGCCCCCGTATATAAAAGGAGCAAGGGGGGAGGCCGGCCGGCCCTTGGGCGCGCCAAGGAGGGGAGGAGTCCTCCTCCTAGTAGGAGTAGGACTCCCCCTTTCCTAGTCCTACTAGGAGGAGGGAAGGGGAAAGGAAGGAGCGGGAGAGAGGGAGGGAAAGAGGGGGCGCCGCCCCCCTCCTTGTCCAATTTGGACTCCTCAAGGTCGCGGGGGGGGGGGGGGGGGGGGAGGGGGAGGCCAGCCCTAAGGCCCCCTCCTCTCTCTCTCTCTCACAAGGCCCATGTTGGCCCATTAGTTCCCCCGGGGGTTCCGATAACCCCCCGGCACTCCGATAATTATCCGGTGACCCCCGGAACTCATCCGGTGTCTGAATATAGTCATCCAATATATGAATCTTTATGTCTCGACCATTTTGAGACTCCTCATCATGTCCGTGATCACATCCGGGACTCCGAACTACCTTCGGTGCATCAAAACACATAAACTCATAATACCGATCGTCACCGAACGTTAAGCGTGCGGACCCTACGGGTTCGAGAACTATGTAGACATGACCGAGACACGTCTCCGGCCAATAACCAATAGCGGAACCTGGATGTTCATATTGGCTCCCACATATTCTACGAAGATCTTTATCGGTGAAACCGCATAACAACATACGTTGTTCCCTTTGTCATCGGTATGTTACTTGCCCGAGATTCGATCGTAGGTATCTCAATACCTAGTTCAATCTCGTTACCAGCAAGTCTCTTTACTCGTTCTATAATGTATCATCCCGCAACTAACTCATTAGTCACATTTCTTGCAAGGCTTATAGTGATGTGCACTACCGAGAGGGCCCAGAGATACCTCTCCGACAATCGGAGTGACAAATCCTAATCTCGATCTATGCCAACTCAACAAGTACCATCGGAGACACCTGTAGAGCACCTTTATAATCACCGAGTAACGTTGTGACGTTTGGTAGCACACTAATTGTTCCTCCGGTATTCGGGAGTTGCATAATCTCATAGTCATAGGAACATGTATAAGTCATGAAGAAAGCAATAGCAATATACTATACGATCAAGTGCTAAGCTAACGGAATGGGTCAAGTCAATCACATCATTCTTTAATGATGTGATCCCGTTAATCAAATGACAACTCATGTCTATGGCTAGGAAACTTAACCATCTTTGATTCAATGAGCTAGTCAAGTAGAGGCATACTAGTGACACTATGTTTGCCTATGTATTCACACATGTACTAAGTTTCTGTTTAATACAATTCTAGCACGAATAATAGACATTTATCATGATATAAGGAAATATAAATAACAACTTTATTATTGCCTCTAGGGCATATTTCCTTCAGAAGCCGCCTACCTTTAAGGGGGTGCAATATAAGAGGTGGCGCACAAGAGCAGTTTACTGGTTCCAAACCATGTACTGCTATGATACCACCAAGGGCAAGCCCGAGGGCGATCTTAATCCTGCACAGCAGGAATCTTTTGAGAAGATCTATATTGATACGTCTCCGTCGTATCTATAATTATTGATTGTTCCATGCCAATAATCTACAACTTTTATATACTTTTGGCAACTTTTTATACTATTTTTGGGACTAACATATTGATCCAGTGCCCAGTGCTAGTTCCTGTTTGTTGCATGTTTTTTGTTTCGCAGAAAATCCATATCAAACAGAGTCCAAACATGACAAAAACTGACAGAGATTTTTTTGGAATATATGTGAATTTTGGGAAGTGGAATCAACGTGAGACGATGCCCGAGGGGCCCACGAGGGTGAGGGGCACGCCCCAGGGGTCAGGCACGCCCTGGGCTCTCGTGGCCAACCCGTAAGGCGGTTGGTGCCCTTCTTTCGCTGCAAGAAAGCCAATATCCGGATAAAAATCGTGTCCAAATTTTAGCCCAATTGGAGTTACGGATCTCCGGATATATAAGGAACGGTGAAAGGGCAGAATCAGGGAACAAAGAAACAGAGAGACAGATCCAATCTCGGAGGGGCTCTCGCCCCTCCCATGCCATGGAAGCCAAGGACCAGAGGCGAAACCCTTCTCCCATCTAGGGAGAAGGTTCAGGAAGAAGAAGAAGGGGGCCCTCTCCCCCTCTCTTCCGGTGGCGCCGGAACGCCGCCGGGGCCATCATCATCACCGCAATCTACACCAACACCTCCGTCATCTTCACCAACATCTTCATCACCTTCCCCCATCTATCTACAGCGGTCCACTCTCCCGCAACCCGCTGTACCCTCTACTTGAACATGGTGCTTTATGCTTCATATTATTATCCAATGATGTGTTGCCATCCTATGATGTCTGAGTAGATTTGCGTTGTCCTGTCAGTAATTGGTGAATTGCTATGATTAGTTTAATTTGCTTGTGGTTATGTTGCTGTCCTTTGGTGCCCATCATATGAGCGCGCGCATGGATCACACCATAGGGTCAGTTGTATGTTGATAGGACTATGTATTGGAGGGCAAGAGTGACAGAAGCTTCAACCTAGCATAGAAATTGATGCATACGGGATTGAAGGGGGACCAATATATCTTAATGCTATGGTTGGGTTTTACCTTAATGAACGTTAGTAGTTGCTGATGCTTGCTAATAGTTCCAATCATAAGTGCATAGAATTCCAAGTCAGGGATGACATGCTAGCAACGGCCTCTCCCATATAAAACTTGCTATCGTTCTAGTAAACTAGTCAATTGCTTAGGGACAATTTTGCAACTCCTACCACCACTTTTCCACACTCGCTATACTAACTTTATTGTGTATTTATCTAAACAGCCCCTAGATTTTATTTACGTTCTCTTTATTATCTTGCAAACCTATCCGACAACACCTACAAAGTACTTCTAGTTTTATACTTGTTCCAGGTAAAGCGAACGTCAAGCGTGCGTAGAGTTGTATCGGTGGTCGATAAAACTTGAGGGAATATTTGTTCTACCTTTAGCTCCTCGTTGGGTTCAACACTCTTACTTATCGAAAGAGGCTACAATTGATCCCCTATACTTGTAGGTTACCAAGACCTTTTTCTGGCGCCGTTGCCGGGGATTTATAGCGTGGGGTGAATATTCTCGTGTGTGCTTGTTTGCTTTATCACTAAGTAGTTTTTATTTTCTGTTCTAAGTTGTTCTCTATCTTTAGTTATGGATATGGAACACGAAATACCAAAAAAATTAGGTGTACTTGCTACTCATGGAGATGGGGAACCTACTAAAACCCTCGATGCTCATTATGTGAAAGATATTATGCACTACTTTAATAATCCTGAGAAAACCCCATTCAATTATCTAATGGGAGACACGTTGGATCAACGTGAATACTTTAGGGATTATCGCTTGACTCAAAAAGGGAAACTATTATGGGATCAAATTCATATGTTGCATTGGTATGCTCAGCAACTATGCTTGACATATGATTATACTTGTTGCTCTAGGATGAAGGCTCCACACCTTCCCTTTTCATGCAGACTTAATGATAATAAAACCTCGGCTTCTTATGCTAATGGTATATATGATTACTATGATGTGGAACAAATATAAGAATTCATTGCTTTTATGGGTGCTTATGAAATTGAATCTTTGTTTAAAGAGTGTGAAAATCTTGATGATGCTATTTACAGACCTGAAATTTTTTCTATACTTAAATATTGCTATGAGAAATATGAATTCAATTCCGATATTGATGATTTTATTGAGAGAGTCTCCGCTGTCAAAGAAGAGATTAATATTTTGCAGGAGTCTATGGAAGAAGAAATTGATGAAACTGTGGGCTCATTGGATGAAAAAGATGATGAGGAGAGCGAAGAACAAAAGGAGGAAGAGCGGATTAGCTACCCGTGCCCTCCTTCTAATGAGAGTGACTCTTCAACTCATACATTGTTTAATTTCCCTTCGTGCTTACCGAAGGATGATTGCTATGATGATTGTTATGATCTCGTTGATTCTTTTGAAATATCCCTTTTTGAAGATGCTTGCTATGCTTGTGGCCAAGATGCCAATATGAATTATGCTTAAGGAGATGAACTTACTATAGTTCCTTATGTTAAACATGAAATTGTGCTATTGCACCCACGCATGGTAGTCCTATTATCTTTTTGAATTCTCCCGACTACACTATATCGGAGAAGTTTGCCCTCATTAAGGATTATATTGATGGGTTGCATTTTACTACTACATATGATGATTTTGATAGATATAATATGCATGTGCTTGCTGCTCCTACTTGTAATTATTATGAGAGAGGAACTACATCTCCGCCTCTCCATGTTTCCAATATGATAAAATTGCAAGAAACTGTTTATACTATGCATTGGCCTTTCCTATGTGTGCATGAATTGTTCTTTTATGACATGCCGATGCATAGGAAGAGAGTTAGACTTCGTCATTGCTTGATGTATGTTGCTTTGTGCTCACTACTAAATGCCAAATCATTGCTAATTCAAATTGGCTTTGATATACCTTGGGGTCCGGGTGGATTCATTACTTGAGCACCTTATGCCTAGCTTAATGGCTTTAAAGAAAGCGCTACCAGGGAGACAACCTGGAAGTTTTAGAGAGTCATTTATTTCTGTTGAGTGCTTTTATAAAGTTTAAAAACAAAATAAAAATAAAGAGGGGAACCTAAAACTTTTTCAAAAAGAAAAGCAAAAGTGAGAAAGATGAGCATTGTTAAAATGGGAGCTAGCCTTGAACTTTGTTCATGCCCATGGAAACTTTGTGATCCTGGATTACAGAAACTTTTCAACAAAAATAATTATCCCCTTGTACAATTCCATTGTATTATAAAATTAATGTGCCAAGATTTGCCTTTAGGATGTTTACATTGCTTGTTGGTTTGTGCGGTGCAAAACAGAAACTTTGGCTGTAGTGCACGATTTTATATTTTCTAATGGAACGTAAAACGGTTCTGAAACTTTTTGCACTGTCTTTCTATACAAATTGTTTATTTTTCCTAATTGTTTCAGAATTTATGGAGTACCAGAAGTATAGTGAATGTTCAGATTACTACAGACTGTCCTGTTTAAGACAGATTCTGTTTTTGATGCATAGTTTGCTTGTTTTGATGAAACTATCGATTTCTATCAGTGGATTAAGCCATGGAAAAGTTATATTACAGTAGCTACAATAAAAAAATATGAATTGGTTTGCAACAGTACTTAGAGTAGTGATTTGCTTTATTATACTAACGGATCTTACCGAGCTTTCTGTTGAGTTTTGTGTGGATGAAGTGTTCGAAGATCGAGGAGGTCTCGATATGAGGAAAAGGAGGAGAGGCAAGAGCTCAAGCTTGGGGATGCCCAAGGCACCCCAAGTAAATATTCCAGGAGACTCAAGCGTCTAAGCTTGGGGATGCCCAAGGCACCCCAAGTAAATATTCAAGGAGACTCAAGTGTCTAAGGTTGGGGATGCCCCGGAAGGCATCCCATCTTTCTTCAACAAGTATTGGTATGTTTTCGGATTTGTTTCGTTCATGCGATATGTGCAAATCTTGGAGCATCTTTTTCATTTAGTTTTCACTTTTCTTTTATGCACCATGCTGGTATGAGATAGTCCATGGTTGATTTATAGAATGCTCATTGCACTTGACTTATATCTTTTGAGTCTGGCTTTATAGAATGCTTCATGTGCTTCACTTATATCATTTGAAGTTTGGATTGCCTGTTTCTCTTCACATAGAAAACCGCCATTTGTAGAATGCTCTTCTGCTTCACTTATATTTGTTAGAGCGTGGGCATATCTTTTGTAGAAAGAATTAAACTCTCTTGCTTCACTTATATCTATTTAGAGAGATGACAGGAATCGGTCATTCACATGGTTAGTCATAAAATCCTATATAAAACTTGTTGATCACTGAATATGATATGTTTGATTCCTTGCAATAGTTTTGCGATATAAAGATGGTGATATTAGAGTCATGCTAGTGGGTAGTTGTGGATTGTAGAAATACTTGTGTTGAAGTTTGTGATTCCCGTAGCATGCATGTATGGTGAACCGTTATGTAACGAAGTTGGAGCATGAGGTATTTATTGATTGTCTTCCTTATGAGTGGAGGTCGGGGATGAGCGATGGCCTTTTCCTACCAATCTATCCCGCTAGGAGCATGCACGTAGTACTTTGTTTCAATGACTAATAGATTTTTGCAATAAGTATGTGAGTTCTTTATGACTAATGTTGAGTCCATGGATTATACGCACTCTCATCCTTCCATCATTGCTAGCCTCTTCGGTACCGTGCATTGCCCTTTCTCACCTCGAGAGTTGGTGCAAACTTTGCCGGTGCATCCAAACCCCGTGATACGATACGCTCTATCACACATAAGCCTCCTTATATCTTCCTCAAAACAGCCACCATACCTACTTATCATGGCATTTCCATAGCCATTCCGAGATATATTGCCATGCAACTTCCATCATCATCATATACATGACTTGAGCATTTATTGTCATATTGCTTTGCATGATCGTAAGATAGCTAGCATGATATTTTCATGGCTTGTCTGTTTTTTGATATATTTGCTACGCTAGATCATAGCACATCCTGGTACACTACCAGAGGCATTCATATAGAGTCATACTTTGTTCTAGACATCGAGTTGTAATATTGAGTTGTAAGTAAATAAAAGTTTGATGATCATCATTATTAGAGCATTGTCCTGAAAAAAAAAGGCCAAATATTAAAAAAAAGTAAAGAAAAGAAAGGCCAAATAAAAAAAGAAAAAAAGAGAAAGGCCAAATAAAGAGAAAGGGCCAGAAGGGACAATGCTACTATCCTTTTTCCACACTTGTGCTTCAAAGTAGCACCATAATCTTCATATAGAGAGTCTCTTGAGTTATCACTTTCATATACTAGTGGGAATTTTCATTATAGAACTTGGCTTGTATATTCCAATGATGGGCTTCCTCAAATGCCCTAGGTCTTCATGAGCAAGCAAGTTAGATGCACACCCACTTAGTTTCAGTTTGAGCTTTCATACACTTATAGCTCTAGTGCATCCGTTGCATGGCAATCCCTACTCCTCACATTGACATCAATTGATGGGCATCTCCATAGCCCATTGATTAGCCGCGTCGATGTGAGACTTTCTCCCTTTTTGTCTTCTCCACACAACCTCCATCATCATATTCTATTCCACCTATAGTGCTATATCCATGGCTCACGCTCATGTATTGCGTGAAAGTTGAAAAGGTTTGAGAATGTCAAAAGTATGAAACAATTGCTTGGCTTGTCATCGGGGTTGTGCATGATTTGAATATTTTGTGTGGTGAAGATGGAGCATAGCCAGACCATATGATTTTGTAGGGATAACTTTCTTTGCCATGTTATTTTGAAAAGACATGATTGCTTTATTAGTATGCTTGAAGTATTATTGTCTTAATGTCAAATGATAGACTATTGCTTTGAATCACTCGTGTCTTAATATTCATGCCATGATTAGATTATGTAATCAAGATTATGCAAGGTAGCATTCCACATCAAAAATTATCTTTTTTATCATTTACCTACTCGAGGACGAGCAGGAATTAAGCTTGGGGATGCTGATACGTCTCCGTCGTATCTATAAATTTTAATTGTTCCATGCCAATATTCTACAACTTTTATATACTTTTGGCAACTTTTTATACTATTTTTGGGACTAAGATATTGATCCAGTGCCCAGTGCCAGTTCCTGTTTGTTGCATGTTTTTTGTTTCGCAGAAAATCCATATGAAACGGAGTCCAAATGGGACAAAAACCGACAGAGTTTTTTTGGAATATATGTGAATTTTGGGAAGTGGAATCAACGCGAGACGATGCCCGAGGGGCCCACGAGGGTGAGGGGCGCGCCCTGGGCCCTCATGGCCACCCCGTAAGGCGGTTGGTGCCCTTCTTTCGCCGCAAGAAAGCCAATATCCGGATAAAAATCGTGTCCAAATTTCAGCCCAATCGGAGTTACGGATCTCCGGATATATAAGAAACGGTGAAAGGGCAGAATCAGGGAACGCAGAAACAGAGAGAGACCGAGAGACAGATCCAATCTCGGAGGGGCTCTCGCCCCTCCCATGCATGGAAGCCAAGGACCAGAGGGGAAACCCTTCTCCCATCTAGGTAGAAGGTGAAGGAAGAAGAAGAAGAAGGGGGCCCTCTCCCCCTCTCTTCCGGTGGCGCCGGAACGCCGCCGGGGCCATCATCATCACCGCAATCTACACCAACACCTCCGTCATCTTCACCAACATCTTCATCACCTTCCCCCATCTATCTACAGCGGTCCACTCTCCCGCAACCCGCTGTACCCTCTACTTGAACATGGTGCTTTATGCTTCATATTATTATCCAATGATGTGTTGCCATCCTATGATGTCTGAGTAGATTTTTGTTGTCCTATCGGTAATTGGTGAATTTCTATGATTGGTTTAATTTGCTTGTGGTTATGTTGCTGTCCTTTGGTGCCCATCATATGAGCGCGCGGGTGGATCACACCATACGGTTAGTTGTATGTTGATAGGACTATGTATTGGAGGGCAAGAGTGAAAGAAGCTTCAACCTAGCATAGAAATTGATGCATACGGGATTGAAGGGGGACCAATATATCTTAATGCTATGGTTGGGTTTTACCTTAATCAACGTTAGTAGTTGCGGATGCTTGCTAATAGTTCCAATCATAAGTGCATAGAATTCCAAGTCAGGGATGACATGCTAGCAGTGGCCTCTCCCATATAAAACTTGCTATCGGTCTAGTAAAGTAGTCAATTGCTTAGGGACAATTTCGCAACTCCTACCACCACTTTCCACACTCGCTATACTAACTTTATTGTGTCTTTATCTAAACAGCCCCTAGATTTTATTTACGTGCTCTTTATTATCTTGCAAACCTATCCAACAACACCTACAAAGTACTTCTAGTTTTATACTTGTTCCAGGTAAAGCGAGCGTCAAGCGTGCGTAGAGTTGTATCGGTGGTCGATAAAACTTGAGGGAATATTTGTTATACCTTTAGCTCCTCGTTGAGTTCGACACTCTTACTTATCGAAAGAGGCTACAATTGGTCCCCTATACTTGTGGGTTATCAATACCCTCTTTAAGGGCACCCTTCTGAGTGTTCTTGACGATTCCATTGTGGATTCGTATATGTCGTTTGACAACGGCAAGGACATGTGGGCTGCGCTCGAGGCCAAGTTTGGGGCCTCGGACGCCGGCAGCGAGCTGTACATCATGGAGCAATTCTATGACTACAAGATGACTGATGAGCGCTCTGTTGTACAGCATGCTCATGAGATACAGTCGCTCGAAAACGGATTTGAGTACTTCAAGTGTGTTACCGGAAAAATTTGTTGCAGGAGGCATCACTGCCAAGCTTCCACCTTCGTGGAACAATTTTTCTACTTCTCTGAAACACAAGAGACAGGAGTTTACCGTTTCAGATCTCATTGGTACTCTTGATGTTGAGGAGAAGGTGAGAGCAAAAGACACACGTGCTTGAGTTGCTGAGGGAGCTTCTAGCGCCCACGTGGTATAGAAGAAGAACTTCCAGCCCAACAAGTTCAAAAACAACAAGAACAAATCTGAGGGCAAAGGCATGTTTGATGCAAAGAACAGGCCGTCACATTCTACCAACTTCAAGAAGAATTCTCATAAGAAGGGGAAGGGACTATGCCATGTCTGCGGTGATCCTAATCACTGGGCTCCGAGATGTCCTATCCGCTTTGAGGAGCGCGAACTTGAGAAGGGCGGCAAGTCCGCTAATGTTGTCATCGGTGATACTGATATGAAGGAATCAGGGTACTATATTTTTTCTACCATCCTTTCAGTATGTCAATCTCCTGATTGGTTAATTAACACCAGTGCCAATGTACATGTTTGTGCTGATGCCTCCATGTTTTCTTATTACAGGTCACAGGGACTTCTCCCGCGCTGATGGGGAGTGGGTCGCATGCCTTCGAGGTGTCGGTACGGTTGACCTGAAGTTTACTTTAGGGAAGATCGTGTGCCTGAAGAACGTTCATCATGTGCCCTCCATCAATGAAAATCTCGTTAGCGGTTCCCGTTTATGTGGAGATGGTTTTAAGTTGGTTTTCGAGTCCAATAAAGTTGTAATTTCTAAGTATGGACAATTTGTTGGAATTGCTATGAGTGCGGAGGCTTGTTCTGCTTGTCTTTGTCAGATGTTTGCACTAAAGTTATTAATAATGTTTGCCACGATAATGAGTCCAATATTTGGCATTCATGACTTTGTCATATTAACTTTGATTGCCTGACGCGGCTAGCCAATATGACTTTAATTCCGAAATTCACTAATGTCAAGGACTCCAAGTGCCAAGTGTGTGTGCAAGCTAAGCAACCTCGCAAGTCCCATAAGACTGCAGAGGCAAGAGACTTGGCGCCACTAGAGCTTATACATTCTGATCTTTGTGAGATGAATGGCGTGTTGACAAAAGGTGGAAAGAATTACTTCATGACGATGATTGATGACTCCACTAGATATTGTTATGTGTATCTTCTGAAATCAAAAGATGAAGCTTTAAATTTCTTCAAAAACTATAAAGCTGAAGTAGAGAACCAACTTGATCGGAAAATTAAGCGACTTAGGTCTGGTCGTGGTGGAGAGTATTTTTCCAATGAATTTGATTTGTTTTGTCCGGAACATGGTATAACCATGAGAGGATGCCTCCCTACTCGCCACATCAAAATGGGGTAGCCGACAGAAAGAACCGAACTCTAAATGATTTGGTTAACGCCATGTTAGACACATCGGGTCTCTCCAAGGCATGGTGGGGGGAGGCTCTAATGACTGCATGTCATGTCCTAAACCGAGTTCCCACAAAGCACAAGACCATGACTCCTTTTGAGGAATGGGAAAGGAAAAGATTGAAACTCTCCTGCCTACATACTTGGGGTTGTTTGGCGAAAGTCAATATACCAATTCACAAGAAGCGCAAGCTTGGACCAAAAACCGTGGATTGTATTCTTATGGGCTATGCTTTTCATAGTGTTTGCTATAGATTTTTGATAATAAAATCTGAGGTATCCGACATATGCATGTTGGTACAATTATGGAGTTGAATGATGCGACTTTCTTTGAGGACATATTTCCTAGGAAGAATATGTCGAGTTCATCAAATCAGGAGATACCTACTCCATCTAGTCAGGAATTTGCTGTAATACCTGAACCCACTATTGCGATGGAACACGTTGAGAATCCTATGGAGGATGACAATGAAACTCCTGTAAAGAGTAAGAGACAAAGGTCTGCAAAGTCCTTTGGTGATGATTTCATTGTGTACCTCGTGGATGACGCACCCATGACTATTTCAGAAGCCTATGCATCTTCTGATGCTGACTACTGGAAGGAAGCTATCTGCAGCAAGATGGATTCCATCTTAGCTAACGGAACCTGGGAAATCACTGATCGTCCTTATGGGTGTAAACCTGTAGGATGTAAGTGGGTGTTCAAGAAAAAGCTTAGACTGATGGTACGATTGAAAAGTACAAGGCACGGCTTGTGGCCAAGGGTTATACCCAGAAAGAAGGTGAAGACTACTTTGATACTTACTCACCTGGGGCTAGACTAACCACTACTCGGGTGCTACTATCACTGGCTGACTCACATGGTCTTCTCGTTCATCAAATGGACGTAAAGACGGCTTTCCTCAATGGAGAGTTGAACGAGGAAATTTACATGGATCAGCCAGATGGTTTTGTAGTACCTGGTTAGGATGGAAAGGTGTGCAAGTTATTAAAGTCTTTATATGGCCTTAAACAAGCTCCCAAGGAATGGCATGAGATGTTCAAAAGAACGTTAACCATTGCAGGATTTGTTGTAAACGAAGGTGACAAGTGTGTGTATTGTCGCCATGGTGGGGGCGAAGGAGTTATTCTTTGTCTGTATGTCGATAGGGGTGGGCATATTAACCGAGAACCGTTGTACAAACCGAAAGAACCGGCACCGAAGCCGAATGGACCGAAGCCGGGAAAATTGGTTCCTATTTCGGTCATGAAAACTGCAGAACATAACTTCGCTTGGTAAATTCGGTTGTTGCACATAATTAACCTGTTCTCGCTGCCCCAGCGCAGCTGGGCAAGTCGGCCTAATGTAGCTCTCAGCCTCTTTCAGCCTTTTTTTACCTCTCAGTTTTTTTCTATTGGCCCACACGTTTAGTACTGCCCAAAATCAATCTACCAGTTAGCCCACAATACTAGTTGTGCAGCACAGGGCACCGGTGCATTCACGTTTTAGTACCACGTTGACTTGCTACAGAGAAAGGATGCATGGGCAAAACAATAAAGCTAGTGTGTAGCCATCAATGTTATTCGAACTCACACTATCACGTGCAGAGATTTGCATGCATGGCATATTAAATAATTGTAAATTAGTTCTGACCGAGAACTTTGGTTGTGTTCGGTTAAACCGGTGACCGAACCGAAAGTTCGGCTCTAAAACATATTGGTTACCTAATTGTCTAGGAACCGCTCGGTTGGCAGTTTAAAAAGACCAATTAAAAAAAACGAAGAACTGGACCGACCGGTTCGGTTAAACCGAATGCCCAGGCCTATATGTTGTTGACATACTGATCTTTGGAACCAAACGTGATTTAATCAAGGAGGTTAATGATTTCTTATCTCGTTGTTTTGAGATGAAGGATCTAGGAGTAGTCGATGTTATCTTAAACATCAAGCTGTTGAGAGATGAGAATGGTGGGATTACACTGCTTCAACCTCACTATGTGGAAAAGGTCTTGAGTCATTTTGGGTACACCGACTGCCAGCCTTCTCCAACTCCATATGATGCTAGTGTGTTGCTTTGAAAGAACTGGCGGATTGCTAGAGATCAACTGAGATATTCTCAGATTATTCGCTCGCTTATGTATGTGGCAAGTGCTACGAGGCCTGACATCTCGTTTGCTATAAACAAACTGAGCCGGTTTGTGTCAAAACCAAGAGATGATCATTGTCATGTGCTTGAGAGAGTTATGCGCTATTTGAAAGGCACTGTGAGCTATGAGATTCACTACACCGGGTATCCGAGGGTACTGGAGGGTTATAGTGACTCAAACTGGATATCAGATGCTGATGAGATAAGGCCACAAGTGGTTATGTTTTTACACTTGTTAGTGGCGTTGTTCCCTGGAAGTCTTGCAAGAATACCATCTTAACGAGGTCAACTATGGAAGTAGAACTCCCAGCATTAGACACTGCCACTATTGAAGCATAGTGGCTTCGTCAGCTCTTGATGGACTTACCCATGGTTGAAAAAACAATACCCCCAATCCTGATGAACTATGATAATCAAACTGTGATTGTCAACATAAACATTTCTAAGGATAATATGAAGTCCTCAAGGCATGTGAAGAGGAGATTAAAATCTCTCAGAAAATTGAAGAACTCCGGAGTTAGTACGTTGGATTATATCCAAATGTCAAAAAACTTGGCAAATCCCTTCATAAAGGGTTTATGACGTAATGTGATAGATAATGCATCGATGGAGATGGGTTTGAGACCCACCGCATGAGTTGTCCACAGTGGTAACCCACTCTATGTGATCGGAGATCCCATGAAGTAGAAGTGGGAGACAAGCTATTGGTCAGTTGGGAGGAGAGTATCCCCATTTTAATTATCCCACTCCGTGAAGATGCAATACTCTCCTGATCTGCATGGCAGGTTGGTAGTTATCTTAATGTGTTCCAAGTGGCTTATTTGAGTAAGTAGAGATGCTGTCCTACAGAGCATATCCTGAGGAACACACCTATATGACTTTGATTGTTAACATCGCAGTCTGTGAGAATTGGGTGTTCTCTAATAAATTCATGAAAGGCCCTGGAGTATGACGTATACGCTCCACCCACGGGGAAGCCTTGCGGCAGCCTAGTATCGGTCAAGGATTTTTGTGAAAATAGTCTCGCAGAAAACTTATAGTTCAAGGCATAGTCCACTATTCAAGTTGTGATCTAGTGTAGCATAAAACTCTAAGTGGAAGTTAAACTTCACAGTCTCCACTAAACACCAGTACATAAACAATGTTTCAAAACTAAATGATGAGATGCGCCAATGAGACTTTGTGGGAGATTGTTGGGATTTGTTAGTATACCTTTGGCCCAAAGCCCAACTAAAAGTCTAAAATTCTCATGGCCCATTCATGCATGGCTATGAGTGATGTGAGTGAGACTAAGTTTAATCCCACCCGGAAGTTGAGTGGGAGTTGCACCTCTTTATAAGGTGAGCTCTTCTACCACTTGTATGAGCATGAGGAGAGGAGACCTACACGCGCACTCCTCCTCCTTGCTCGCCTCGCCACGCCATGCCTCGTCACGACGCGCCGCGCCACGTCGGGTTTCGGGAATGAGCCCACCATTCCAAATCATTGCGCCGCCACGCAAGTCTTGTCCATCCCTCCTTTCGGTGTGCACCATGAGAAGGGACAACAGGCCTCTGGAACCCCGCCTCTCGTGATCCTGTACAGGAGAGGGGCGATCAGGATTTTGGGGAGCGCGCCCGCGCGACTGCTGGCAGCGACGACTTCGCCAACGGCGACTTCTTCCCCAACCTCGGCAACCTCTTCCTTAACGACATGTACAACAACAACAATCCCAACGGTGCTACTCCCGTTGCACCGTGTGTGATTCTGTCCTTCTTGTTCGAGATCCTGGTAGAATTCATGTTTCTAGTATGTGCCCTAGATTCGATCTGTTCATCTACTATGCTGGTCCGCATGATTAGTTCAATCTCTGTTATTGCTGTCACGATTTATTTTGTGCTTATTCGAATTAAAACTCGTAGTAATTTGCTCACATATTCAACAAAATCAACACCTAAACCTAACATGAGTGGTCATTTTGGTCTAAAGTCACGCAAAGAAGCCAAGAATTGCCACCATTACGTGCTGACTCGTACAGTAGGCACACACTACAACCTCAGCCACCTATGCATATTAATTCCCTTTGTTCCATATTAATTCCATATTAAGTGGTGTGTCTGTAGTGACCCGACCTCAGGGGGTCAAGTCTCTATGCTTCAGTGTCATCCCTGGATCGGTAATGCTGACACACACCGTACTCGAAGGATTTATAACAGAGTAGCAATCACACACTTATTACATTGAATGTCTCCAAAGAGAACGTATTACAATAAATATGGCTTAAGGCCATCTACATAAGATAACAGCGGAAGACTTGGAAGATAAAGTGAGTCCATCAACTCCAACGGCATAGCTGAGTGCACGACAACGGCCTAGCGAACCTTACTCCTCGTCTGAAAAGTCTGCAACATAATACGTTGCAGCCCGAGAATGGGTCAGCACATGGAATATGCTGGCAATATAACACAGTAGAGCAATGAACAGATAAATGCTATCACTACATGCATATATGGCTGGTGGAAGCTCTATGGTTATATGATTTTTGCGAAAAGCCAATTTTTTCCTACAACAAAGGAATAAATTTTATTTAACTATCATGGTGGTTGAAACATCATTGAGAAGGTTCCTCCAACTCAATCCCAATTAAAGTAATCATTAATAACCCAACAAATTTATTTAGAGTGATGAGATCAAATCAATAATTCAAGTACCAGATACTCAAGATGTCCATAACCGGGGATACGGCTAACGATGAGTAGTTTTTACACTCTGCAGAGGTTTGCGCACTTTTCCCCACAAGACTCGATCTCCTCCGTTGGATTTCTCGCACTACATGGTGTTTCAGAAACGGATGACCAAGACACAGTCTTTCAGAAGCATTAACTCTTTACTCTGGGTGGACAGTTACTCCTAATTTCCCTCTACATCTGCTAGCCCACCACTGAAAGAGGCCACACAACATACTCAACTATGCCAGAGCCCATAATGGCTTGTGGCTGCACATGGAAGTTTCTAGCATGAATAATCTTATGATCCCTTTGAGCCTGGGTGGCGGATCGTAGGATGATCACACGGTATAACCCCGGGATATCCTCGGACAACACTGGATTCCCCAGGTGCCCAAAACAAACAATCCACCCAGATGTGTATTAAAGTTGCCACCTTAAGTTGAACCAGTAATTAACAATCTCACATCTGTCATGGATACACTCAAACCCAATCCACGTCTACGAGCATATCATGGCAATATAATCTTAACGTAGAAGTAACTCCTAGGGTTTGCTAATAAACAGGGCAATATGTTCTACCTCATCAACTACTACCCAATACCCACAAGTTAATCACATTCTAATCATGCAGTGTTTGAGGATTGTAACTAATGCATAAAAACTGGGTATGAAAAGAGTATGATCAATGTGTTACTTGCCTTGCTGACGATCCGCAAAACCTAGGGACTCGTAGTAGCACGCTTCGCACTCCGAGGATTCTATCGCAAACAAACAATAGCATACATAAGCAATCAGCCGAAGATGCATGGGTAAAACTCAAATAAGAAGATCTAACCAGAAAGTTCAACTGAACAGTTCCGGTTTGCAAAAAGAATCAAATCAAACGGAGCAACGAACTCAAACTGCGGAAGAAACAAGATCCGATTACTAATCTGGACTAAAGTCAAATTTACAGTACCAAAATCTTGTTCAAGTTGGTCAAACAGAAAGAGGGCTTCGGGACGAAGATCTAGGCGCTTGAATCGCCTGATTCCGATAAACGAGCGAAAAGATAAACTAAAACGAAAATCAGGGCAGAAATCGCGATCGAAAATAATCGCGAAAAAACCCTGAAAAAAGTGACGAACAGGCTAACGAACGAACGTTCGCTGTTTGCGGCTAACGGGTGAACGGCGTTCGTTTAAACGAACGTACGAACGAACGTCCGCTAAATAAATAAACCGACAGAAAACCGATCTAAAAAAATAAACCGGAAACTAAAAAAACCGGATCTAGATCTAGGGTTTACCGCAATAAACCGACGAGGAAAGAAAAACGGCGGCGGCTAACTCCGGCGGCGGCGCGGTGAGGTGGCGCGGCGAGGCGGCGGGCGGCGCTAGGGTTTGGCGGCAGGGTGGACTGTGGCGGCGACGGGCTGGCGGGGTGGGCTGGGGGGCAGGGGCGCGGCTTATAATGGCCCGGGCGGAGGACTCTGGCTCGGGCACGGCCCGGAGTCGGTTCGAACCTTAAAAAAACAATTTTGATGCGCAGAAAAACAAAGAAAAGAAATACTAAGCGGACTCCAAAAATCCTGAAATAAATTTTCTCCGTCCTCTAAAAATATGCCGGACAAGGTGAACATTTATTTACGCCTATAATGCAATTTTGAAAAACGTGTATTTTTCCTAATTCGAATAAAATAGCAATAAAATCCAAATAAAATTATTTATTTGATTTTAATACTTTTCCTCCAATATTTCATATATTTTGGAGAAGTCATATTATCTCCTCTCATATATTTTAAATTCGAAATATTTTTGGAGAGAAAAATCATTAAAACCAAAATGATCCTTGTTTCAATATTTGATAAAATTCAAATATGAAAATCGTGAAATCCCCAACTCTCTCCGCGGGTCCTTGAGTTGCTTGGAATTTCGAGGATCGCAAACGAAAATGCAATAAAATATGATATGCATGAATGACCTATGTATAACATTCCAAATTGAAAATTTGGGATGTTACAAACCTACCCCCCTTAAGATGAATATCGCCCTCGAGATTCGGGTTGGCTGGAAAATAGGTGCGGGTGGTCTTTGCGTAGATCATCTTCTTGTTCCCAGGTGGCTTCATCCTTGGTATGGTGGCTCCACTGAACTTTGCAAAACTTGATAACCTTGCTGCGAGTAACTCGGCTGGCAAACTCAAGAATCTTGACAGGTGTCTCCTCATATGTCAAATCACTGTCCAACTGAATCGCTTCCAGGGGCACTGTATCTCTCAGAGTAACATCGGCCATCTCTGCATGGCACTTCTTCAACTGGGAAACGTGAAGCACATCATGTACTCCCGACAGTCCTTCGGGTAACTCCAACTTGTAGGCAACCTCTCCCATGCGTTCCTAAACACGGTACGGTCCCACAAATCTCGGGGCTAACTTTCCCTTAACTCCAAAATGTGTAACTCCTCGAAGAGGTGACACTCGCAGATACGCTCTATCTCCGATTTCATAGACTACCTCCTTGTGTTTTGAATCTGCATAACTCTTCTGTCGGGACTGAGCTACCTTCAGTCTATCCCGAATTAGCTTAACCTTCTCTTCGGACTCCTTAATCAAATCTGGTCCAAACAATTGACGGTCTCCAACTTCATCCCACATCAACGGTGTTCTACACCTTCTTCCATACAGGGCTTCGAACGGTGCCATCTTTAAACTAGCCTGGTAGCTGTTGTTGTACGAGAACTCCGCGTAGGGCAAGTTGTCATCCCAACTAGATCCATAATCTAGCGCACAAGCTCTCAACATGTCCTCCAGAATCTGATTGACTCTCTCGGTCTGTCCATCTATCTGCGGGTAAAAAGCTGTACTGAACTCTAGCCTGGTTCCCAAAGTCTGGTGCAGCTGGTGCCAAAACTTTGAAGTAAACTGTCTTCCTCTATCTGATACGATGGTCCTCGGAACTCCGTGCAGACATACGATCCTGGTCATATATACCTTGGCCAACTTCACACTTGTATAAGTGGTTTTCACTGGGATAAAGTGGGCTACTTTGGTCAAGCGATCCACTACTACCCAGATAGAATCATATCCCGATCGGGTCCTGGGTAATCCGTGATAAAATCCGTGCCAAGCTTGTCCCACTTCCATTCAGGTATCGGCATAGGCTGCAGTAATCCTACTGGCTTCTGATGTTCTGCCTTCACTCTCTGACATACATCACATATGGCTACATACTCGGCAATATCCTTCTTCATACCAGTCCACCAGAAACACTCCTTCAAGTCCAAATACATCTTAGTGTTTCCGGGGTGTATCGAGTATGGCGAGTCATGAGCTTCCTGTAGTATCAACTTCCTGATCTCTGCATTATTGGGCACATATACACGGTCCTCAAACCACAAGGTGTCGTGCTCATCCTCACGAAAACCTTTGGCTTTCCCTTCACTCATCTTCTCCTTTATTTCGGAAATTTCTTTGTCATCTTTCTGAGCTTCTCGAATCTTTCCCAATAATGTTGACTGAACCTCCAACGCTGCAACAAAACCTCTAGGGACTATCTCCAAACGTAGCTCCCTGAGATCTTCTACCAACTCCCTTGGCATTCCTCCGCTTACGAGGGTATTGACGTAACTCTTCCGGCTCAAAGCGTCTGCTACGACATTGGCCTTGCCCGGATGATAATGCAACTTCATATCATAATCTTTTATGAGCTCCAACCATCTCCTCTGCCTGAGGTTCAGCTCCTTCTGAGTAAAAATATACTTCAAACTCTTGTGATCCGTGTACACATCGCAACGGTTTCCAATGAGAAAATGTCTCCAGGTTTTGAGCGCATGTACGACAGCTGCTAACTCCAAGTCGTGTGTGGCATAGTTCAACTCATGTGGTCGAAGTTGTCGTGAGGCATACGAAACAACTCTTCCGTCTTGCATAAGTACTCCTCCAAGTCCTAAGCGAGAGGGTTGCAGTACACTTGTAAATCCTTGCGTATATCCGGCAGAATCAACACTGGGGCTGTAGTCAAATGTTTCTTCAACTCCTGGAAACTTGCTTCACATTCTTCTGTCCATTTGAACTTAGTGTCCTTCTTCAACAACTCCGTCATGGGTTTCGCAATTTTAGAGAAATTCTCAATAAATCTCCGATAATATCCGGCGAGTCCAAGAAAAATGCGGATCTCTCCAACTGAGGTGGGTGCCAACCACTCAGTGATTGACTGAACCTTGGTAGGATCCACTGCTATACCTTCTCCTGATATAACATGGCCAAGAAGTCCAACTTCCTTCAACCAAAACTCGCACTTGCTGAACTTGGCATATAACTGATGTTCCCTGAGCTTCTCGAGAACTAAACGCAAATGCTCCTTGTGTTCCTCTTCATTCTTTGAGTATACCAAGATATCATCAATGAACACCACGACAAACTTATCCAAGAACTCCATGAACACCTTGTTCATCATACTCATGAAACAGGCAGGGGCGTTAGTTAGTCCAAATGACATAACCGTATACTCGTATAACCCGTACCTTGTGGTGAAACATGTTTTAGGTATATCTTTTTCCCTAATCTTCAGCTGGTGATATCCTAATCGCAGATCGATCTTCGAAAACACCTTAGCTCCTTGCAACTGGTCAAACAAATCATTGATCATCGGCAGTGGGTACTTATTCTTGATTGTTACTTCATTCAACGCACGATAATCAACCACCATCCTTAACGATCCATTCTTCTTCTCGACCAAGAGCACTGGGGCTCCCCATGGTGATGAACTTCGTCGAATGTAACCTTTTTCCAACAACTCCTTAATCTGCTTCTTAATCTCCTCCAGGTCATTTGCGGGCATCCGGTATGGTCTCTCAGATATTGGTCCGGTGCCTAGAAATAGTTCTATCAAAAACTCGATGTCCCGATCTGGTGGCATGCCTGGTAACTCCTCTGGAAATACATCCGGGTAATCTTTTACTACCCGCACTTCCTCCTGAACAACTCCCGTGAGAGAATTTACTTGAGTCCTCCTCGGCGCATGCCTGGATACATACTTGATCCTTTTTTCCTCTGGGGTGGTGAGCAAAATCGACTTACTGGCGCAATCGATGTTTCCCCCATACACCGATAGCCAATCCATTCCTAGTATCACATCCAATCCTTGTGACTCCAAAATTATCAAGTCTGAGGGGAAAACATGGCTTCCAATGGTCAATGGCATCTGAAAACATCCTTGTCTTGCCATATATTCCGCTCCTGGCGAACTTACTAGCATAGGTGTCCTAAGTACCTTAGTGGGCAACTTATACTTATCCACGAATCCCCTTGATATGTATGAATGCGATGCACCAGTATCAAAAAGAACGATTGCAGTAAAAGAGTTAACCAAAAACTTACCGATAACTGCATCTGGCTGCTCCTCAACTTCCTCCACGTTCACGTGGTTCACTTGTCCCCTGTTGAAAGGGTTGGGCTTCTTCCCAACGCTTCCATTGCCATTACCGTTCTTCAATTCCGGACAATCGTTGGCGTAGTGCCTAGTCTTCCCGCACTTGAAATAGGTAATGTGACTTTGATCCTTCTTGGCGGGTGTGGCTGGGTTAGAGCGGTTTTGATTGCTGCCTGCTCCATTCCCGTTTCTATTCTTGGAGCCATTGTGGTTGTGAGAGCTCCCTCCATTGTGGGTGCGGCCTCCATGGTTATGGATAAGTCCTCCCGAGTTCGGGGTGAAACGAGGCTTCTGCTGAGATCCTGAGTTGTACTTCCCCTGTCCATACTTCCTCTTGCGGCTCTCAATCTGCCGCTGCTTTCCCTCCATCATAAGAGCCTTGTCTACCAACTCCTGGTAGTTATTAAATGTTGCCACCATCAACTGCATGCTCATCTCATCATTCAGCCCTTCCATAAACTTCTCCTGCTTCGCGACATCTGTGGCCACATCATCAGGGGCATAGCGAGACAGCTTACTAAACTCATCTACATACTGAGCCACAGTACAATTTCCCTAGCGTAAGTTGTGAAACTCACGCTTCTTCATGCTCATAGCTCCAGTTAAGACATGGGCTGTGCGGAAAGCTTGCCGAAACTGATCCCAAGTGATATTGGCTATTGGGAAAGTGGCGGTGTAATTCTCCCACCATGACGCTGCTGGTCCATCCAATTGGTGTGCGGTAAAACGCACCTTCTCAGCATCTGTGCAACCTGCGGTGGTCAACTCCCTTCCAATCTTGCGTAACCACTCATCCACGACTATGGGCTCGGTGCTACTGGAAAACACCGACGACTGTAACCTGAGAAAACGGGCTAAGTTGTCAACCGGTGGAGGGTTGTTGTTGTTGTTGTTGTTGTTGCCTTGGTTCTGGACTAATATCTGCATCAAGGCATTCTGCTGCTGGATGAACTGGGTGATCTCTGGTGGGAAGACGAATCCAGTGTCACATCTCGGAGGCATCTGATGGGTTTAGAGGGGAGAGATTAGAATAGAAAAAAGGTCTAGCGAGAAAGCACTACCCATATGCACATGAGACAAACACAATCATATCACTCAATCAATCAAGCAAGCGCATACAATCGGTCTAGAAATATCGTTAAAAGTGCTCAGACTACTACTATATACATGGGGAAATACTACTAGTCATATGGTGGTCATCTAAAAATTTTGATCGGTGGAAGACTCCATGATGTCCGCTCCAGCTTCATCTTCATAATCATCATCACTATCATCGGGGTCGGAGTCGGTGTCATCGATGATGATGTAGTTCTCCGGGCAAGTGGAATCGTCGTCCTCTCCTCCTGGCGCGGGGTCTCCCATGAAAACTTCTAGCTTCCTTGTTAGGTCGTCATTCTTCTCCACGAGTATCGTCATTTCCTCCTCATATCCATCGCGTGTAGACTTGAGTTCCTCTTATAGCTCGGTGATCCTTGTCATCGCCTTCTTCAAATCTATCATGCTTGCACACATCTGTTTCTCCTGGCGTCGAATGTGCTGATTTAGCTCCTGGATGAATGTTGCAATGGACCTATCCCTCCTGGTGCTGACTATCTCCCATTGCTCATCTCGGCGCCCACATATCTGGTAGATAGTATCCTTGAGATCCTTGTGGTAAACTTCACCAATGCGTCCCATGGCGATGTGGGCTGCCATGCTCCTTCCTAGACTCCAGGTTGGGGCATCAAAGGAAAACTCTATAGGTTCAGTGACTGACATGAATGTCCTTCCTGGAACTTGAACTCGAATCATCCAGCGCTCCTCTTCTGGTAAAGTGGCGTTGTACATCCCGGTGAAGCTTGGTATTCCAATGTTCAGGTATCTAGTGACTTCCTTCAGGTGTCGTCCAAAGGGGGTGTCTTCATCTGGTTGTGCAAACTTGTTCCTCGAGTCTGCCATTCCTAAACAGTAGAAAATGGAGAGAGTCAGAAATGAGAAGAGAAGAGTGACCTATGGCTTTTCTTAGTGGTCGTGTCCTACATTCAACGTGTGCTCTGATACCATCTTATAGCAACCCGACCTCAGGCGGTCAAGTCTCTATGCTTCAGTGTCATCCCTAGATCAGTAATGCTGACACACACAATACTCGAAGGATTTATAATAGAGTAGCAATCACACACTTATTACATCGAATGTCTCCAAAGAGAACTTATTACAATAAATATGGCTTAAGGCCATCTAAATAAGATAACAGCGGAAGACTTGGAAGATAAAGTGAGTCCATCAACTCTAAAGGCATAGCTGAGTGCACGACAACGGCCTAGCGAACCTTACTCCTCGTCTAAAAAGTCTGCAACATAATACGTTGCAACCCGAGAACGGGTCAGCACATGGAATATGCTGGCAATATAACACAGTAGAGCAATGAATAGATAAATGCTATCACTACATGCATATATGGCCGGTGGAAGCTCTATGGTTATATGATTTTTGCGAAAAGCCAATTTTTTCCTACAACAAAGGAATAAATTTTATTTAACTATCATGGTGGTTGAAACATCATTGAGAAGGTTCCTCCAACTCAATCCCAATTAAAGTAATCATTAATAACCCAACAAATTTATTTAGAGTGATGAGATCAAATCAATAATTCAAGTACCAGATACTCAAGATGTCCATAACCGGGGACACGGCTAACCATGCTTGGTTTGTACACTCTGCAGAGGTTTGCGCACTTTTCCCCACAAGACTCGATCTCCTCCGTTGGATTTCTCGCACTACATGGTGTTTGAGAAATGGATGACCGAGACACAGTCTTTCAGAAGCATTAACTCTTTACTCTGGATGGACAGTTACTCCTACTTTCCCTCTACATCTGCTAGCCCACCACTGAAAGAGGTCACACAACATACTCAACTATGCCAGAGCCCATAATGGCTTGTGGCTGCACACGGAAGTTTCTAGCATGAATAATCTTATGATCCCTTTGAGTCTGGGTGGCGGACCGTAAGATGATCACACGGTATAACCCCGGGATATCCTAGGACAACACTGGATTCCCCAGGTGCCCAAAACAAACAATCCACCCAGATGTGTATTAAAGTTGCCACCTTAAGTTGAACCAGTAATTAACAATCTCACATCTGTCATGTATACACTCAAACCCAATCCACGTCTACGAGCATAGCATGGCAATATAAGCTTAACGTAGAAGTAACTCCCAGGGTTTGATAATAAATAGGGCAATAGGTTCTACCTCATCAACTACATCCCAATACCCACAAGTTAATCACATCCTAATCATGCAGTGTTAGAGGATTGTAACTAATGCATAAAAACTGGGTATGAAAAGAGTATGATCAATGTGTTACTTGCCTTGCTGACGATCCGCAAAACCTATGGACTCGTAGTAGCACGCTTCGCACTCCGGGAATTCTATCGCAAACAAACAGTAGCATACATAAGCAATCAACCAAAGATGCATGGGTGAAACTCAAATAAGAAGATCTAACCAGAAAGTTCAACTGAAGAACTCTGGTTTGCAAAAAGAATCAAATCAAACGGAGCAACGAAACTCAAACTGCGAAAGAAACAAGATCCGATTACTAATCTGGACTAAAGTCAAATTTTACAGTACCAAAATCTTATTCAAGTTGGTTAAACAGAAAGAGGGCTTCGAGACGAAGATCTAGACACTTGAATCGCCTGATTCCGATAAACAAGCGAACAGATAAACTAAAACGAAAATCAGGGCAGAAATCGCGATCGAAAATAATCGCGGAAAAACCCTGGAAAAAGAAAAAAAAACTGACGAACAGGCTAACGAATGAACGTTCGCTGTCTGCGGCTAACGGGTGAACGGCGTTCGTTAAAACGAATGTACGGACGAACGTCCACTAAATAAATAAACCGACAAAAAACCATTCTAAAAAAATAAACCGGAAACTTAACAAAACCGGATCTAGATCTAGGGTTTACCGCAATAAACCGATGAGGAAAGAAAAACGGCGGCGGCGGCGGCTAACTCCGGCGGCGGCGAGGCGGCGGTCAGCGGCGGCTAGCGCGGGCGGCGCTAGGGTTTGGCGGCGGGGTGGGTTGCGGCGGCGACAGGCTGGCGGGGTGGGCTGCGGGGCAAGGGGGCGCGGGTTATAAAGGCCCGGGCGGAGGACTCCGGCTCGGGCACGGCCCGGAGTCGGTTCGAACCTTTTTTAAATAAAAAATCTGACGCGCAGAAAAACAAAGAAAAGAAATACTAAACGGACACCAAAAATCCTGAAATAAATTTTCCCCGTCCTCTAAAAATATGCCGGACAAGGTGAACATTTATTTGGGGATATAATGCAAGTTTGAAAAACGCGTATTTTCCCTAATTCGAATAAAATAGCAATAAAATCCAAATAAAATTATTTATTTTATTTTAATATTTTCCCTCCAATATTTCATATATTTTGGAGAAGTCATATTATCTCCTCTCATATATTTTAAATTCGAAATATTTTTGGAGAGAAAAATCATTAAAACCAAAATGATCCTTGTTTCAATATTTGATAAAATTCAAATATGAAAATCGTGAAATCCCCAACTCTCTCCGCGGGTCCTTGAGTTGCTTGGAATTCCGAGGATCGCAAACGAAAATGCAATAAAATATGATATGCATGAATGACCTATGTATAACATTCTAAATTGAAAATTTGGGATGTTACGGTGTCGCTGACTTAGTATAAAGTTATACTAAATCATTTAATTAATATGGACCGGAAGAAGTAATTACTTGAAACTGGGATTGCAGAGAGCAAACACAACACATCATAAATTATAAAAAGGTATAGGATGATCATCTATATAATGTAAACGCAATACAAAGGGACTTCAAGGCCTTCAATGCAAATTTGTATCTAATCTATGCTTGATAGTAAGACACGAAGGTACATGCTTTAATGGAAACTCCAAAAACTAATCTGGAGAGCTTAAGGATAGAAATCTAAGTATGGACAAGCCAAGGGCTGAAATGATTAGTTTCTCGGCCAGAGTTCTTAAACAAACAACACAAGTGATAATATGTAAATCTGAAAAAAAACACAACGACTAAATTGAAAAAAGTCCTGGCATTGCCTAGCCGGACCATGATGCGCCTTATAAGGCATGATGAAGCTATAGCCTTGAGTTGGGTACCGATATAGTGCGACACACGCCGGGGTTAGGCCGTGCTTAAGGGGCAGCTTTGTTGTCGTGGATGGCACATCTGCTCTTTACGGTGGTCCGATGATTGAGGATGCCCATGAGAATCATTGTTGTCGTCGTCACGGTCAGTGTAGTGTCGACCAAGGCATGACACTGGATTAACATTGGTTGTCATGGAAAATAGTACGACTAAGGTGATGGAGATAGCATCTTTTCTCTTCACTTGCTGTCTCGTTCTTTGTTCTCGAATAATTGTTGTTCTATTTATAGGGGCATTTGCGCTTTCGGTTAGAGCGTTGTGATAATGTGGTAGTTGCAATTGTAACTAGAGACTGTAAATTTATCAAATGGATTAACCACAATCCTTTCTTACTGATTATGCTGAGTATTTACACATGGTGACAAGAATACAAGCAAGAGGTGACGGCGACAAACGACCACGGTTAGGCGCAAGACACATCTTTTTTCTAACACTTGTAGAGGAAAAAGGTGGATGTCCTTAGTTGGTGTATTCAACCAACGCCCGGACTCCGCCACAACAATCAGGCTCTCAGCCAAGTCTGCCGGCAATATCAGGCAGCTGTAGATCTCTACAACAAACGACTGCACTATCAACATAGCTGTGGTTTGTTTATCTCTAATATCTCAAATAATTACTGCGACGTGTGATATATCAGACATATATATGGCCATTTCTGGATCTCTACCAAGATTATATAGAAAGGCGTGTGGTGTGGATTTATGTAGGCACCGCTCGTTGCCAAGATTACCAGAAGAGCTCTCACTCACTTTGTGTTTCGGTAGGCATGCCAAACACATGCGTTGGCTCTTTGGCTAGGAGCAGGCTGCATGCATGCGTGATCGAACTCCAACTTGCAGCACGGCTCTTTTACCCTTCCTCACCTGAAGGCCGAAGCGCACGGTCTTCTTTGGTTGTTTCTAGAAGCAGTACATGATCTTGCATCATGGCATTCACATTTTAAATTTTGATTCATCTCAACATGCGAACACTAAAAGTAGCTTAATGAAATGGATACATCATAATATAATCGAGCTTAATTCGAAGAGCCCAATTTACATGGTTTGTCTCCACTCTACATGCATTTGGATGTAGAAATTTGAACCGCTGAACCCCGCACCTATTTGTGTTGTTTTGTGCTTTTGAGTAAAATGCACCACTTGTCATTATATTTTACAGGCGGCAACATTTTAGTCAGTTACTTTGTATTGAAATCGACACCTTAAACGTTGTAAGAAGGGAGGTGCAAGTGCTTCCATGATACACTTGTCTAGGTGGCAAACATGGGCTCAGATGTGTCTCTTATCTCTGTCATTAGATTCTTCTGAAGTCGTAGTGAACCGTTGGGTTTTCATTGATGATTATGTGTTGGGTTTGTTTGTTGGGACTTCATGTGGCTGCATAGTTTGGGAGTAGGTCGCATGAGTGGGTTTGTAATGGTTTTTTTTTCGGTTTTTCGTTGATTAACTAGGTAACTCTCTTGTTCTTAATTAATGAATGAGGCAAAAAAATGTCTCCGTTTCGGAAAAAAATAAACTTCGCATGTGTGGTCACTTTTGGTCCAGAATCCAAAACATTCCACCACTACCTGCTGACTCAGTCCGTAGACACATGCTACACCTCAATCAGTTATGCAAATTTGCAAAAATGGCATCGACCTTTTCAATCATTTCTGTAGCATGTTATATATAAATATCCATTTTCTCGCAAGAAACCATAGCCCTGCTTTCGTCGTACTCACCAAATTTCTACCTCTGTGCTCTTTTTTTGGAGTGTGTGCCAATAACATGGTAGTTGTAACTGTAACAAGGGATTGGCAAATTAAAATGCATTACCAACGATCTGCTGACGGATGACAGTGAGTATTTATGTATGGTTAAACGGTACGAAAAGATGCATGTCTGAGATTCATCTCTGCCAGAAACACATCTATTTTCTCACACTTTTGTGGATGTCGCTAGTAGGCGGATTCAATCAATCGTGAGTCTCCATACGAGTGATCAGCCAGTCCACCAAGTCTACTCATCTCAAGCACCTCCCTCTGCCTCATCGCTGGGGCGACCAAGCGATGAAGCATCCTTGATGTGGTTAGTTTATCTCCAATATCTCCTAGAATTGTTGCAGTGTACCGATAATGACGCATCGACCTTGCCAGGCCTCTCTGCCATCGACGCCACCACGACGTCCGACAACCTCGTCCTCCTGCACGAGTCTCGCCACCCATCGGACACCGAGTCTCCGCTACGCCATGGCGCCGAGATACGCCGCCATCGATGTGTAGGATAAAGGACCGCTCCACCACCTACCGACGCCCAACCACCAAGCAGTTCATATGTCCGTTCGGCGGATGAATGTCTCCAAAGATGATGCCCCCACGGGGTGACGATGAAGACGTCACCATCATCCGAACCAGAAGCCCCTCAACGCCTACAATGAGGGCTACGACCCACACGCGGGCGCCGCTGTCAATAGTAGCCTCCTCCAGATCCGAGGTTTCCACCAAAAACAATGGAGCGAGGGACGCCCCACCATCACCTCCAATGAGGAAAATGACACCCACGGGCGTCGCCGACGATGGTGGCATCCTCACCCACTTCACCAGCTAGGCCACCATCTCCTCCTCCAGTTGATCCGCCACTGATAAGCCACCGCGAGGCAACACCCACCGACCAGGATCCCTTTGGACTGACGATGAAGACAACCAAAGGTAGAGAAGGTCACATCACTGCGTGACCGTCACCATGGCCACACACACATCGTCCCGAGGCGCCTGCTCGAGATCCACCGTCACAGCCACGTCTTCAAGCCGCGACGAAGGGACTGCGACGCCGCCATCATCCCCTTGCACGGGCTTTGCCCCAGCCTGGATACGGCGGCGGCGCGAGGGGAGGCAGAGGGGAGGGGAGGCGGACGTGAGGCGGAGGAGCTCGGGAGGGGCAGCGGGGATCGGGAGGGGGAGGTGAACGGGAGGGTCAGAGGGGATCAGGAGGGGGAGGGGAACGAGAGGGGCGGATAAACTTGGCATGCATATGTGGTCACTTTTGGTCCAGAATCCAAAACATGCCACCACTACCTGCTGACTCAGTCCGTAGACACACGCTATACCTCAATCAGTTATGCAATTTTTTTTGCGGGGTATGCAAATTTGTAAAAATGGCATCGACCTTTTCAATCATTTCTGTACTCCATTTGCTCGCAAGAATCCATGGCCTTGCTTTCGTCGTACTCACCAAATTTCTACCTTTGTGCACTGTTTTTGGAGCGTGTGCCAACAACATGCTACTTGTAATTGTAACAAGGGATTGGCAAATTATTATGCTTTACCGGCGATCTGTTGACCGATGACATGGAGTATTTCTGTATGGTGAAACGGTACGAAAAGATGTATGTCTGAGATTCATCTCTCCCACAAACACATCTATTTTCTCATACTTGTGTGGATGTCGCTAGTAGGCTGATTCAATCAATCGTGAGTCTCCATACGAGCGATCAGCCTCTCCACCAAGTTTGGTCATCTCCTGCGCATCCTTCAGGCCCATCGTGGGGCGACCAAGCGATGAAGCATCCTTGATGTGGTTAGTTTATCTCCAATATCTCATAGAATTGTTGCAGTGTGCCGATAACAAATATCCATTACCTACCAAGATGATCGAGAAAGGCGTTCAGTAGTGATTTATGTAGGCATCGTCATCGCCAAGTTTCTCACCCGGTTTGTGTTTCGATAGGAATGCCAAACAGATGTGCTGGCTCTTTGACTAGGAACAGGCTGCATGCATGCATCCATGGTCGGAAGATCAGGAACTTGTAGATTGCAGCAAGGCTCTTTCACCCTTCTTCCTCTCAAGCACACTTTTCTTTTGTTGTTTCTAGAAGCACATGATCTTGGCATGAGGCTTACAAAATTTTCTTTTTTTTTTTTGCTTCCCATTAATCTCATCACGGAAATTTGTTTTTTTAGCTAAATAAGTCAAATATTTTGGTTCATCAACTTGCAAAATAGTTAAGTCGATACCTAAACTTGGCAGGAGTAGTCACTTTGCAAAAACATATAACCATAACGCACTAACTCAGATTGTAGACGCACACTACAAACCTCAACCAGAACCTTTTATATCACCCCCTAACGTGTTATACATACTCCTTTATCTGAATTCCTTGCAACAAGAAATTCTTCACTTGCTCGTCAATCACTAGCCCTGCTTCTCCTCGTTCTCCATATTTTTTTTCAAATCCCTACCCCATGGTCTACTCCAGTCCAAATCGCTTCCGTTCAATGTTTTCTTACTCATCCAACCCCCACATTTTAGTGACATAAGACACCGGAAATAGCCAATGGGTCAATGCACCCAAAATAGATTCTTCTAAAAAAATCAGAAAGCGTAAAAAAATTGAAACTTTTGTAACAAACATGACTTGGAGTAATATTCATGTGAAAAGTTTCACAAAGAAATGACTTCCATGGTATTTTGAGCGATAAAGAACAAAATCCGTACTTTATAGAAGTTACTATTCACATTTTTTCGACTTGCAATTTTTTCGGAGGATACCACAAGTCATTTCTCCGCGAAACTTTTCATTCGAGTATTACGCTAGGTCATGTTGGTTACAAGTTTCATGAACATTTTGACTCCTTTTTACTTTTTGTAAAATTGCTTTTCCAATTCGGGTGCACTGGCTTCATGTTCGAAAGATCAGCTTCGATAATACACAAAGAAATCAATGAAAGCAACTATCATCTCTACTTTTTTGTGAAAAGCCCAAGGCTATATATTAAATAAGATTAACCCTTATAAGAATATGAAATTATAGTTAAGTAGTTGAAAATTTTAGCTTCGTGGTGGTGCGTCGTGACCTGAGCTCGCTATCCCCTTTGAACCTCCATCTTAGCCTGTAGCGACCCGACCCGAATGGATCAAGTCTCTGTGCTTAAGTGTCATCCCTGGATCGGTATGCTGACACACACAGTACTCGAGGATTTATAACAGAGGTAAATCACATTTATAAAGTAACGTAAATACCATTACCTCAATCCAAGAAGCGGAAGTAACAATAAGGTTGTGGATTCGCATCAACACCAACGGCAAAGTTGAGTGTAGAAATCGTAACCCTAACGTATCACTTACTCGTCGTAAGAAACCTGCAACATGAGACGTTGCAGCTGTTGGAAATATGCCCTAGAGGCAATAATAAATGGTTATTATTATATTTCTTTGTTCATGATAATCGTCTATTGTTCATGCTATAATTGTATTGTCCGGAAATCGTAATACATGTGTGAATACATAGACCACAAGGTGTCCCTAGTAAGCCTCTAGTTGACTAGCTCATTGATCAACAGATAGTCATGGTTTCCTGACTATGGACATTGGATGGCGTTGATAACGGGATCACATCATTAGGAGAATGATGTGATGGACAAGACCCAATCCTAAGCATAGCATAAAAGATCGTGTAGTTTCGTTTGCTAGAGCTTTTCCAATGTCAAGTATCTTTTCCTTAGACCATGAGATCGTGCAACTCCCGGATACCGCAGGAATACTTTGGGTGTGCCAAACGTCACAACGTAACTGGGTGACTATAAAGGTACACTACGGGTATCTCCGAAAGTATCTGTTGGGTTGGCACGGATCGTGACTGGGATTTGTCACTCCGTGTGACGGAGAGGTATCTCTGGGCCCACTCGGTAATGCATCATCATAATGAGCTCAATGTGACTAAGGCATTAGTCACGGGATCATGCATTGCGGTACGAGTAAAGAGACTTGCCGGTAACGAGATTGAACAAGGTATTGGGATACCGACGATCGAATCTCGGGCAAGTAACATACTGATTGACAAAGGGAATTGTATACGGGATTGATTGAATCCTCGACACCGTGGTTCATCCGATGAGATCATCGTGGAACATGTGGGAGCCAACATGGGTATCCAGATCCCGCTGTTGGTTATTGACCGGAGAGGCGTCTCGGTCATGTCTGCATGTCTCCCGAACCCGTAGGGTCTACACACTTAAGGTTCGGTGACGCTAGGGTTGTAGAGATATGTGTATGCGGAAACCCGAAAGTTGTTCGGAGTCCCGGATGAGATCCCGGACATCATGAGAGGTTCCGGAATGGTCCGGAGGTGAAGAATTATATATAGGAAGTCAAGTTTCGGCCACCGGGAAAGTTTCGGGGGTTACCGGTATTGTACCGGGACCACCGGAAGGGTCCCGGGAGTCCACCGGGTGGGGCCACCTATCCCAGAGGGCCCCGTGGGCTGAAGTGGGAAGGGAACCAGCCCCTAGTGGGCTGGGCGCCCCCCCATGGGCCTCCCCCCATGCGCCTAGGGTTGGGAACCCTAGGGTGGGGGGGCTTCCCACTTGCCTTGGGGGGCAAGGCACCCCCCTTGGCCGCCGCCCCCACCCTAGATGGGATCCCTGGCCGGCACCCCCCCTCCCAGGGGGCCTATATAAAGGGGGGAGGGAGGGCAGTAGCACAACAGCCTTGGGCGCCTCCCTCCTCCCCTGCTACACCTCTCCGTCTCGCAGAAGCTCGGCGAAGCCCTGCCGAGACCCGCTACATCCACCACCACGCCGTCGTGCTGCTGGATCTCCATCAACCTTTCCTTCCCCCTTGCTGGATCAAGAAGGAGGAGACGTCGCTGCACCGTACGTGTGTTGAACGCGGAGGTGCCGTCCGTTCGGCACTCGGTCATCGGTGATTTGGATCACGGCGAGTACGACTCCGTCATCCACGTTCATTGGAACGCTTCCGCTCGCGATCTACAAGGGTATGTGGATGCACTCCTTTCCCCTCATTGCTAGTATACTCCATAGATGCATCTTGGTGAGCGTAGGAAAATTTTAAATTATGCTACGATTCCCAACAGTGGCATCATGAGCCAGGCCTATGCGTAGTTACTATGCACGAGTAGAACACAAAGCAGTTGTGGGCGTTGATGTTGCCAATTCTTCTTGCCGCTACTAGTCGTTTCTTGTTTCGGCGGCATTGTAGGATGAAGCGGCCCGGACCGACCTTACACGTACGCTTACGTGAGACAGGTTCCACCGACTAACATGCACTAGTTGCATAAGGTGGCTAGCGGGTGTCTGTCTCTCCTACTTTAGTCGGAACGGATTCGATGAAAACGGTCCTTATGAAGGGTAAATAGAAATTGGCAAATCACGTTGTGGTCTTACGTAGGTAAGAAACGTTCTTGCTAGAAACCTACAAACCACGTAAAAATTTTGCAACAACAATTAGAGGACGTCTAACTTGTTTTTGCAGCAAGTGCTATGTGATGTGATATGGCCAGAAGATGTGATGAATGATATATGTGATGTATGATATTGATCATATTCTTGTAATAGGAATCACGACTTGCATGTCGATGAGTATGACAACTGGCAGGAGCCATAGGAGTTGTCTTTATTATTTTGCATGACCTGCGTGTCATTGAATAACGCCATGTAAATTACTTTACTTTGTTGCTAAGCGCGTTAGCCATAGAAGTAGAAGTAATCGTTGGCGTGACGATTTCATGAAGACACAATGATGGAGATCATGATGATGGAGATCATGGTGTCATGCCGGTGACGAAGATGATCATGGTGCCCCGAAGATGGAGATCAAAGGAGCATAATGATATTGGCCATATCATGTCACTATTTGATTGCATGTGATGTTTATCATGTTTTTGCATCTTATTTGCTTAGAACGACGGTAGTAAGTAAGATGATCCCTTATGATAATTTCAAGAAAGTGTTCACCCTAATTGTGCGCCGTTGCGAAGGTTCGTTGTTTCGAAGCACCACGTGATGATCGGGTGTGATAGATTCTAACGTTCGAATACAACGGGTGTTGACGAGCCTAGCATGTACAGACATGGCCTCGGAACACACGCAATACACTTAGGTTGACTTGACGAGCCTAGCATGTACAGACATGGCCTCGGAACACGGAGGACCGAAAGGTCGAGCATGAGTCGTATAGAAGATACGATCAACATGGAGATGTTCACCGATTTTAGACATAGTCCGTCTCACGTGATGATCGGACACGGCCTAGTTAAACTCGGATCATGTTTTCACTTAGATGACTAGAGGGATGTCTATCTGAGTGGGAGTTCATTAAATAATTTGATTAGATGAACTTAATTATCATGAACTTAGTCTAAAATCTTTACACTATGTCTTGTAGATCAAATGGCCAACGTTGTCCTCAATTTCAACGCGTTCCTAGAGAAAACCAAGCTGAAAGATGATGGCAGCAACTATACGGACTAGGTCCGGAACCTGAGGATCATCCTCATAGTAGCCAAGAAAGATTATGTCTTAGAAGCACCGCTAGGTGAAGCACCAATCCCTGAGAACCAAGACGTTATGAACGCTTGGCAGCAGCGTGCTGATGATTACTCCCTCGTTCAGTGCGGCATGCTTTACAGCTTAGAACCGGGTCTCCAAAAGCGTTTTGAGAAACATGGAGCATATGAGATGTTCGAGGAGCTGAAATTGGTTTTCCAAGCTCATGCCCGGGTCGAGAGATATGATGTCTCCGACAAGTTCTTCAGCTGTAAAATGGAGGAGAATAGTTCTGTTAGTGAGCACATACTCAGAATGTCTGGGTTGCACAACCGCTTGTCTCAGCTGGGAGTTAATCTCCCGGATGACGCGGTCATTGACAGAATCCTTCAGTCGCTTCCACCAAGCTACAAGAGCTTTGTGATGAACTTCAATATGCAAGGGATGGAAAAGACCATTCCTGAGGTATATTCGATGCTGAAATCAGCGGAGGTGGAGATCAGAAAAGAACATCAAGTGTTGATGGTGAATAAAACCACTAAGTTCAAGAAGGGCAAGGGTAAGAAAAACTTCAAGAAGGACGGCAAGGGAGTTGCCACGCCCGGTAAACCAGTTACTGGGAAGAATTCAAAGAATGGACCCAAGCCCGAGACTGAGTGCTTTTATTGCAAGGGAAGTGGTCACTGGAAGCGGAACTGCCCCAAATACTTAGCGGACAAGAAGAAGGCCGGCAACACCAAAGGTATATGTGATATACATGTAATTGATGTGTACCTTACCAGTACTCGTAGTAGCTCCTGGGTATTTGATACCGGTGCGGTTGCTCATATTTGTAACTCAAAACAGGAACTACGGAATAAACGGAGACTGGCGAAGGACGAGGTGACGATGCGCGTCGGGAATGGTTCCAAGGTCGATGTGATCGCCGTCGGCACGCTACCTCTGCATCTACCCACGGGATTAGTTTTAAACCTCAATAATTGTTATTTAGTGCCATCTTTGAGCATGAACATTGTATCTGGATCTCGTTTAATTCGAGATGGCTACTCATTTAAATCCGAGAATAATGGTTGTTCTATTTATTTGAGAGATATGTTTTATGGTCATGCCCCGCTGGTCAATGGTTTATTTTTGATGAATCTCGAACGTGATGTTACACATGTTCATAGTGTGAATACCAAAAGATGTAAAGTTGATAACGATAGTCCCACATACTTGTGGCACTGCCGCCTTGGTCACATTGGTGTCAAGCGCATGAAGAAGCTCCATGCAGATGGACTTTTGGAGTCTCTTGATTACGAATCATTTGACACGTGCGGACCATGCCTCATGGGTAAGATGACCAAGACTCCGTTCTCCGGAACAATGGAGCGAGCAACCAACTTATTGGAAATCATACATACCGATGTGTGTGGTCCAATGAGTGTTGAGGCTCGCGGAGGATATCGTTATGTTCTCACTCTCACTGATGATTTAAGTAGATATGGGTATGTCTACCTAATGAAACACAAGTCTGAAACCTTTGAAAAGTTCAAGGAATTTCAGAGTGAAGTTGAGAATCAACGTGACAGGAAAATAAAATTCTTACGATCAGATTGTGGTGGAGAATATTTAAGTCACGAATTTGGTACACACTTAAGGAAATGTGGAATAGTTTCACAACTCACGCCGCCTGGAACACCTCAGAGAAATGGTGTGTCCGAACGTCGTAATCGCACTCTATTGGATATGGTGCGATCTATGATGTCTCTTACCGATTTACCGCTCTCATTTTGGGGCTATGCTTTAGAGACTGCCGCATTCACTTTAAATAGGGCTCCGTTGAAATCCGTTGAGACGACACCGTATGAATTATGGTTTGGGAAGAAACCTAAGCTGTCGTTTCTAAAAGTTTGGGGATGCGATGCTTATGTCAAGAAACTTCAACCTGAAAAGCTCGAACCCAAGTCGGAAAAATGCGTCTTCATAGGATACCCTAAGGAAACTATTGGGTATACCTTCTACCTCAGATCCGAAGGCAAGATCTTCGTTGCCAAGAACGGGTCCTTTCTGGAGAAGGAGTTTCTCTCGAAAGAATTGAGTGGGAGGAAAGTGGAACTTGATGAGGTGATAGTCACCCCTTCCGAACCGGAAAGTAGCGCAGCGCGGGAAAATGTTACTGTGGTGCCTACACCGACTGGGGAGGAAGTTAATGATGATGATCATGAAGCTTCAGATCAAGTTACTGAACTTCGTAGGTCCACAAGAACACGTTCCGCACCAGAGTGGTACGGCAACCCTGTCCTGGAAATCATGTTGTTAGACAACGGTGAACCTTCGAACTATGAAGAAGCGATGGCGGGCCCGGATTCCGACAAATGGCTAGAAGCCATGAAATCCGAGATAGAATCCATGTATGAAAACGAAGTACGGACTTTGACTGACTTGCCCGATGATCGGCGAGCCATAGAAAACAAATGGATCTTTAAGAAGAAGACAGACGCGGATGGTAATGTGACCATCTATAAGGCTCGACTTGTCGCTAAGGGTTATCGACAAGTTCAAGGGATTGACTACGATGAGACTTTCTCACCCGTAGCGAAGCTGAAGTCCGTCCGAATCATGTTAGCAATTGCCGCATACTATGATTATGAGATATGGCAGATGGACGTCAAAACGGCATTCCTTAATGGCTTCCTTAAGGAAGAGTTGTATATGATGCAGCCGGAAGGTTTTGTCGATCCTAAGAATGCTAACAAAGTATGCAAGCTCCAGCACTCAATCTATGGGCTGGTGCAAGCATCTCGGAGTTGGAACATTCGCTTTGATGAGATGATCAAAGCGTTTGGGTTTACACAGACTTATGGAGAAGCCTGTGTTTACAAGAAAGTGAGTGGGAGCTCTGTAGCATTTCTCATATTATATGTGGATGACATATTATTGATGGGAAATGATATAGAATTCTTGGAAAGTATAAAGGCCTATTTGAATAAGTGTTTTTCAATGAAGGACCTTGGAGAAGCTGCTTATATATTAGGCATCAAGATCTATAGAGATAGATCAAGACGCCTCATTGGTCTTTCACAGAGTACATACCTTGACAAGATATTGAAGAAGTTCAATATGGATCAGTCCAAGAAGGGGTTCTTGCCTGTATTGCAAGGTGTGCAGTTGAGCACGGCTCAATGCCCGACCACAACAGAAGATATAGAAAAGATGAGTGTCATCCCCTATGCCTCGGCCATAGGGTCTATTATGTATGCCATGCTGTGTACCAGACCTGATGTAAACCTTGCCGTAAGTTTGGTAGGAAGGTACCAAAGTAATCCCGGCATGGAACACTGGACAGCGGTCAAGAATATCCTAAAGTACCTGAAAAGGACTAAGGATATGTTTCTCGTTTATGGAGGTGACGAAGAGCTCGTCGTAAAGGGTTACGTCGACGCTAGCTTCGACACAGATCTGGATGACTCGAAGTCACAAACCGGATACGTGTATATTTTGAATGGAGGAGCAGTAAGCTGGTGCAGTTGCAAGCAAAGCGTAGTGGCGGGATCTACATGTGAAGCGGAGTATATGGCGGCCTCGGAGGCAGCGCAGGAAGTAGTCTGGATGAAGGAGTTCATTACCGACCTAGGGGTGATTCCCAATGCGTCGGGCCCGATGACTCTCTTCTGTGAAAACACTGGAGCTATTGCCCTTGCGAAGGAGCCCAGGTTTCACAGGAAGACCAGGCATATCAAGCGTCGCTTCAACTCCATTCGTGAAAGTGTTCAGAATGGAGACATAGATATTTGTAAAGTACATACGGACCTGAATGTAGCAGATCCGTTGACTAAACCTCTCCCTAGAGCAAAACATGATCAACACCAGGACGCAATGGGTGTTCGATTCATCACAATGTAACTAGATTATTGACTCTAGTGCAAGTGGGAGACTGTTGGAAATATGCCCTAGAGGCAATAATAAATGGTTATTATTATATTTCTTTGTTCATGATAATCGTCTATTGTTCATGCTATAATTGTATTGTCCGGAAATCGTAATACATGTGTGAATACATAGACCACAAGGTGTCCCTAGTAAGCCTCTAGTTGACTAGCTCATTGATCAACAGATAGTCATGGTTTCCTGACTATGGACATTGGATGTCGTTGATAACGGGATCACATCATTAGGAGAATGATGCGATGGACAAGACCCAATCCTAAGCATAGCATAAAAGATCGTGTAGTTTCGTTTGCTAGAGCTTTTCCAATGTCAAGTATCTTTTCCTTAGACCACGAGATCGTGCAACTCCCGGATACCGCAGGAATACTTTGGGTGTGCCAAACGTCACAACGTAACTGGGTGACTATAAAGGTACACTACGGGTATCTCCGAAAGTATCTGTTGGGTTGGCACGGATCGAGACTGGGATTTGTCACTCCGTGTGACGGAGAGGTATCTCTGGGCCCACTCGGTAATGCATCATCATAATGAGCTCAATGTGACTAAGGCGTTAGTCACGGGATCATGCATTGCGGTACGAGCAAAGAGACTTGCCGGTAACGAGATTGAACAAGGTATTGGGATACCGACGATCGAATCTCGGGCAAGTAACATACCGATTGACAAAGGGAATTGTATACGGGATTGATTGAATCCTCGACACCGTGGTTCATCCGATGAGATCATCGTGGAACATGTGGGAGCCAACATGGGTATCCAGATCCCGCTGTTGGTTATTGACCGGAGAGGCATCTCGGTCATGTCTGCATGTCTCCCGAACCCGTAGGGTCTACACACTTAAGGTTCGGTGACGCTAGGGTTGTAGAGATATATGTATGCGGAAACCCGAAAGTTGTTCGGAGTCCCGGATGAGATCCTGGACGTCACGAGAGGTTCCGGAATGGTCTGGAGGTGAAGAATTATATATAGGAAGTCAAGTTTCGGCCACCGGGAAAGTTTCGGGGGTTACCGGTATTGTACCGGGACCACCGGAAGGGTCCCGGGGGTCCACCGTGTGGGGCCACCTATCCCGGAGGGCCCCGTGGGCTGAAGTGGGAAGGGAACCAGCCCCTAGTGGGTTGGGCGCCCCCCCATGGGCCTCCCCCCATGCGCCTAGGGTTGGGAACCCTAGGGTGGGGGGCTTCCCACTTGCCTTGGGGGGCAAGGCACCCCCCTTGGCCGCCGCCCCCACCCTAGATGGGATCCCTGGCCGCCCCCCCTCCCAGGGGGCCTATATAAAGGGGGGAGGGAGGGCAGTAGCACAACAGCCTTGGGCGCCTCCCTCCTCCCCTGCTACACCTCTCCGTCTCGCAGAAGCTCGGCGAAGCCCTGCCGAGACCCGCTACATCCACCACCATGCCGTCGTGCTGCTGGATCTCCATCAACCTCTCCTTCCCCCTTGCTGGATCAAGAAGGAGGAGACGTCGCTGCACCGTACGTGTGTTGAACGCGGAGGTGCCGTCCGTTCGGCACTCGGTCATCGGTGATTTGGATCACGGCGAGTACGACTCCGTCATCCACGTTCATTGGAACGCTTCCGCTCGCGATCTACAAGGGTATGTAGATGCACTCCTTTCCCCTCGTTGCTAGTATACTCCATAGATGCATCTTGGTGAGCGTAGGAAAATTTTAAATTATGCTACGATTCCCAACAGCAGCCACAAAGGGTCAATACATTGAATGTACTGGCAAGATAACACAGTAGAGCAATGAGTAAAATAGATGCTATCACTACATGCATATATGGCTGGTGGAGGCTCTATGGTTAATAGTTTTTTTGCGAAAAGCCAATTTTTCCCTACTGCAAAGGAATATATTTTATTTAACTACAAAGTTTGTTGAAAACATTGAGAAGGTGAACCCCCTCTCAATCCCAATTGAAAGTAATCATTAACAACCCAACAATTTAATTATAGAGTGATGAGATCAACATGATAATCCAAGAAGTAGATACTCAAGATGTCCATAACCGGGGACACGGCTAAGCATGATTAGTTTATACACTCTGCAGAGGTTTGCGCACTTTTCCCCACAAGACTCGATCTCCTCCGTTGGATTTCTCGCACTTCATGGTGTTTGAGAAACGGATGACCGAGACACAGTCTTTCAGAAGCATTAACTCTAACCCCGGGTAGACAGTACCAACCTACATCCCCTACATCTGCTAGCCTACCACTGGAAGAGGTCATGCAACATACTCATCTATGCTAGAGCCCATAATAGCTTGTGGCTGCACACGGAAGTTTCTAGCATGAATAATCTTATGATCCCTTTGAGCCTGGGTGGCATTCCATAGGGTGATCACACGGGTCCTCCGGGATCCCCTTGGGCAAGCACTGGGTTCTCCAGGTGCCCGCGCAAACCACCGGGTGCTCCAGGGTGCCCCTACCATTCCACCCAGATGTGTATTAAAGTTTCCACCTTAAGTTAACCATTAATTAACAATCTCACATCTGTCATGGATTCACTCACCCAAACCACGTCTACGAGCATAGCATAACAGTATAAGCATAACGTAGAAGTAACTCCCAAGGTTTGAATGCAAGACAATAGGTTCCTACCTCATCAACTACTTCCCAATACCCACATGTTATCAATCCTACTCATGCAATGTTTGAGGGTGGAAACTAATACATAAAAACTGGGTAATAATGGGGTATGATCAAAGTGTGAACTTGCCTTGTACTGTTGATGAAGATGATTCACACTCATAACTCCTGATAGTTCTACTCATCACACTCCGGGCAATCTATCGTAAGCAAGCAGTAGTAACCACACATAAGCAACCACTCAAAAGATCGAGAAAAACAAAGAAAACAATTCGGAAAACTTCAAAACCAAGCAAATAACTCTTACAACACAAAACAATTTCTAACAGTACCAAAATTATGTGAATTTGACCTTATCAAAAAGTTTAGGTCAAGAGCTTCAATTTGCAAAAAGAATCAATTAAATCGGAGTTATAAAACTCGAGTTACGAACAAAAGAAGTTTGAATATAAATTTGTTTGAAATCAAATTTTAAAACTTTCAAAAACATCTTTAAGTTATTTTACTGCATAGAGGGGGTCGTAACGAAGAAGTGGGCGTTGGTTTCGTTGGATTTGGACAAACGAGCGAAAAGTTGTGGTGTTTTGAAAATCAGGGACTAAACTGAAAAATAAGATCTACACCTAGGTCCCTGGCCACATGTCAGAAATCTATTGGTTAAAAACCGTTCGCTGCGAAGGCAAAGCAGTGAACGTTCACTAAGTAAAGAAAAATGATTCAAAATAAAAAAACTAATCTAATCTTATCCATCTAACCTAGATCGGACGGACGAGGAGCACCGGCGGCTTACCGCGGTGGTGGGCGTCGACGTCGCCGGAGAAGGAGACGGCAGCGGCGTCGGGGTCGTCGGGGTGGCTGCTCCGGCGGTCCTCCGGCGTGGCCGCAGGGTCGGGAAGAAGCTGCGCGAGGAGGGGAAGGCGATGGCGGCGTCGGCGGAGGTCGAGGGTGACGGAACGGGGCGCGGCAGCGACGACAGATCTCGTCGGAGGTGGGAACTCCGGCGAGGGCGGCGGCGGCTGCGGTTTGCGGCAAAGGAGGAGGAACGGGGCTCGGGCGGCGGTATAAATAGGAGGAGGGGGTCGGCTTGCGCGAGGGGCAGAGGGAGAGGAGTCCCGCCTGGACACGGCATCGCCGGCAAGGAGTGCTGGAGTCGGACTCCGGCGGCGGGTAGGAGAAGGTCCCGACAGGTGGACCCCACCTATTGGTGACTAGGCGAAGCGGCGTGCGAGCAGGCGGGCGAGCGAGACGGAGGCGATTCGGGCGCGGGCGTAGGCCGCTGCTGGGCTGGGCCGGCTGGCCTGGTGCGGAGAGAGAGAGAGCAGTGCTGGGCTTCGGCCTGGCACTGTTCGAAGAGTTTTAAAAAAACATTTTTTTTCCAGACAAAAGAAAAAAAAAATAATAACGAAATAAATAAAATTTTAGAAAAAGATTTCCTACAGCATGAACAATTTTTTAACATAAAAAAATCCACAAAAATTTAAATAAAGCAAAGAGTGCTTCTTCTCTAATAAAATCCAATAAAAATCATTTAAAAAAATGCCAAAATTAATTCAAACTTATTTGTCTCCAATATTCTGATGTAGGGAATCATGTTACCCTGTTTTCCATATATTTTATTTGTGGAGAAAAATAATTTGAATAAAACCCAAATAACTCCAAATTGGAAATAATTTCAAAGGGACTTTGAATTTGATCCTTTTAAACTTCCAACTCATATTTCATATGTTTGGAAGAAGTCATTTTATCTTCTCTCATGAAAATCATTGAGTTGCATGAAGTTTATGAATTCGAAATATTTCAAATGAAATTCAAATATTTTCAACACCACTTTTCATTTAAATAAATGGAAGAAGTCATAACATCTTCTCTCAAGGGTTTTGTGTTCAAAAGAACTTGAATTCACGGAGATCAAAAAGCAAAGATGAAAGTTTGGGAAAGTCCTTTTATTCCCTCTCATTTAACTTTCAATAGATTCGAATTTCACTCAATTTCAGTCAATCAATCACACAACAGACAAACAATCAATCAAATCTATTTATTTATTATAACATTCCAAAATTTAGAATTTTGGGATGTTACATAGCCCAACAACCTTGTTGAAAATCAAGGGCTTGAAAAAGCATCGGCCAGATCCTCCCGACCCGCTCCCGCGAGCGGCGGGGGGGGGGGGGGGGCGAAACCCTTCCCCGGCCGCCGCCGCCCCTTCCCCCTCGATCTCCTCCCCTCGCCACCGTCGGAGCACGCCGCCGGGCAAAGCCTGGCCGGTGCCGGCGCCGGCGGGCCTTCTTCTCCCTTCGCACGGGGCTGGCTGGCGCGGGGCAGCCGCCTTGGGTGTATGCGCGGCGGCGCGACGACGGCGGGCGTCCCGGCGATGGTGGCGGCGCGTGGAGGGCTGCTGGGGTCGGCGGAGGGTGCCTGCGCAGGGTGGGCGGCGTCGGGGTTGGGGTGGTCCGATCCAGATCTGGCATGCATGGTTTGTTTAATTTACATGGTTTGTCTGCGCTCTACATGCATTTGGATGTAGAAATTGGAACCGCTGAACCCCACACCTATTTGTTTTGTTTTTTGCTTTTGAGTAAAATGCACCACTTGTCATTATATTTGACAGGCGGCAACATTTTAGTCTGTTACTTTGTATTGAAATCAACACCTTAAACGTTGTAAGAAGGGAGGTGCAAATGCTTCCATGATACACTTGTCTAGGTGGCAAACATGGGCTCAGATGTGTCTCTTATCTCTGTCATTAGATTCTTCTGAAGTCGTAGTGAACCATTGGGTTTTCATTGATGATTATGTGTTGGCATTGTCTGTTGGGTCTTCATGTGGCTGCATAGTTTGGGAGTAGGTCGCATGAGTGGGTTTGTAATGTTTTTTTTTCGGTTTTTCGTTGATTAACTGGGCAACTCTCTTCTTCTTAATTAATGAATGAGGCAAAAAAATGTCTCCATTTTGGAAAAAAAAAATAAACTTGGCATATGTGGTCACTTTTGGTCCAGAATCCAAAACATTCCACCACTACCTGCTAACTCAGTCCGTAGACACATGCTACACCTCAATCAGTTATGCAAATTTGCAAAATTGGCATCGACCTTTTCAATCATTTCTGTAGCATGTTATATATAAATCTCCATTTTCTCGCAACAATCCATAGCCCTGCTTTCATCGTACTCACCAAATTTCTACCTCTGTGTTCTTTTTTTGTAGTGTGTGCCAATAACATGGTAGTTGTAACTGTAACAAGGGATTGCCAAATTAAAATGCATTAACAATGATCTGCTGACGGATGACAGTGAGTATTTATGTATGGTTAAACGGTACGAAAAGATGCATGTCTGAGATTCATCTCTGCCAGAAAGACATCTATTTTCTCACACTTGTGTGGATGTCACTAGTAGGCGGATTCAATCAATCGTGAGTCTCCATACGAGCGATCAGCCAGTCCACCAAGTCTGCTCATCTCAAGCACCTCCCTCTACCTCATCGCTGGGGCGACCAAGCGATGAGGCATCCTTGATGTGGTTAGTTTATCTCCAATATCTCATAGAATTGTTGCAGTGTGCCGATAACAAATATCCATTACCATTGATCTCTACCAAGATGATCGAGAAAGGCGTTCGGTAGTGATTTATGTAGGCATCATCGTCGCCAAGTTCCTCACCCGGTTTGTGTTTTGATAGGAATGCCGAACAGATGTGCTGGCTCTTTGACTAGGAGCAGGCTGCATGCATGCATGCATGCTCGGAAGATCAGGAACTTGTAGATTGCAGCAAGGCTCTTTCACCCTTCTTCCTCTGAAGCACACTTTTCTTTTGTTGTTTCTAGAAGCACACGATCTTGGCACGAGGCTTAAAAAATTTACTTTTTTTATTTCCCATTAATCTCTACACGGAAATTTGTTTTTCTAGCTAGATAAGTGAAATATTTTGGTTCATCAACTTGCAAAATAGTTAAGTCGACACCTAAACTTGGCAAGAGTGGCCACTTTGCAAAAACATATAACCATGACGCGAACTCAGATTGTAGACGCACACTACAAACCTCAACCAGAACCTTTTATATCATCCCCTAACGTGTTATACATACTCCTTTATCTGAATTCCATGCGACAAGAAATTCTTCACTTGCTCGTCAAAATCACTAGCCCTGCTTCTCCCCGTTCTCCATATTTCTTCAAATCCCTACCCCATGGTCTACTCTAGTCCAAATCGCTTCCGTTCAATTTTTTCTTACTCATCCAACCCCCACATTTTAGTGACACAAGACACCGGAAATAGCCAATGGGTCAACGCACCCAAAATAGATTCTTTTAAAAATATCAAAAAGGGTACAAAAAATTGAAACTTTTGTAACAAACATGACTTAGGGTAATATTGATGTGAAAAGTTTCACAAAGAAATGAGTTCCGTGGTATTTTGAGCGATAAAGAACAAAATCCGCACTTTATAAAAGTTACTATTCACATTTTTTGGACTTGCAGTTTTTTCCCGGTGTACCACGAGTCATTTCACCGCGAAACTTTTCATACGAGTATTACGCTAGGTCATGTTGGTTACAAGTTTTAAAAACATTTTGACTCCTTTTTAGTTTTTGTAAAATTGTTTTTCCAATTCGGGTGCACTGGTCTCATGTTCCAAAGATCTGCATCGATAATACACAAAGAAATCAATGAAAGCAACTATCATCTCTACTTCTTTGTGAAATGCCCAAGGCTATATATTAAATAAGACTCCTTTTCCGAAAATATATTAAATAAGACTAACCCTTATAAGAATATGAAATTATAGCTAAGTACTTGAAAATTTTAGCTTCGTGGTGGTGCGTCGTGACCTAAGCTCGTTATCTCCTTTGAACCTCATCTTACCCCAACAACCTTGTTGAAAATCAAGGGCTTGAAAAAGCAGCGGCAAAAAATGCATTGGCGCTGGAGTGGAGTACGAAACCATTTATCCTAGAGTTGGATTGCATCGAGAGCATGGCCTTAATCGGTCCCTGGTAGCAGGTCCTCGATAGCAGGTCGAGTGGAGGAGTCTAAACGCCTGCTATGATCTTGGCGTGAGCAATCTTTTTTGTGGTAAAACTTCCAATCTATTCATGATCAATCATGATAGTACAACGACTACCAGAAATAAAAAAAAAATACATCTAGATCCGTAGAACACCTAACGACGACTACAAGCACTGAAGCAAGCCGAAGCCGCGCCGCCGTCATCGCCCCTTTCTCACTCGAGACGGAAAAAACTTGTCGTAGTAGAAACAAGAACTCAGTAGCTCATGCACTTGCGCAGATGGGTAAGACATCCTCTCGCATGGGAGTAATTGATAAAAAGAACTATCACATTTGGGGTATCGGTTCCTTTCAAATTGGCTAAAACCTACTCCCCCCGTTCCATAATGTAATGCGTATAGATTTAAAAAAATCAAACTATGCAAACTTTGACCAAGTTTATAGAGGAAACTATTTATATGTACAATACCAAATATATAAAATATGAAACTACATCTTATGATGAATCTAATGATATATGTTTGATATTCTAGATGTGAATGTTTTTCTTCATAAACTTGGTCAAAGTTTGTGAGGTTTGACTTTTCAAAAAAAATCTATACGCTCTACATTATGGAATGGAGGGAGCACAACTTTGGTGCTAAACTTTTGCTAAAAATTACTCCATCCGATCCAAAAAGTGTCATTGTTTTAGTTCATTTTTGAAGAATTCAAACCAAGGCACTTTTTTGGATAGGTGGGAGCACCGCTTTTAGTTGTTGACCGGTTTGGACGATTTAAACGTGTTTATCACAGACGAGGCCCACCCGTCAGGGTTGACGTGACAAGAAAGTCAACTCCGTTTATTTTAAACCCTATATTTGTTGGGGAACGTAGCAATAATTCAAAATTTTCCTACGTGTCACCAAGATCAATCTAGGAGATGCTAGCAATGAGAGAGAGAGGGAGTGCATCTTCATACCCTTGAAGATCGCTAAGCGGAAGCGTTATAAGAACGCGGTTGATGGAGTCGTAGTAGCGGCGATTCAAATAGCGGAAGATCCGATCTAGCGCCGAACGGACGGCGCCTCCGCGTTCAACACACGTACAGCCCGGGGACGTCTCCTCCTTCTTGATCTAGCAAGGAGAGAGGAGAAGTTGAGGGAGAACTCCAGCAGCACGACAGCGTGGTGGCGATGGAGCTCGTGGTTCTCCGGCAGAGCTTCGCTAAGCACTACGGAGGAGGAGGAGGAGAGGGCCGCCCGAGGCATGTGGTGCGGCTGCCCTCCCACCCCCCTCTATTTACAGGGGCAAGGGAGAGGGGGCCGGCCCCCTCCAGATGGATCTAGAATCTACGCATAGACCTAGCTCTGATACCACTGTTGGGGAATGTAGCAATAATTCAAAATTTTCCTATGTGTCACCAAGATCAATTTAGGAGATGCTAGCAATGAGAGAGAGGGAGTGCATCTTCATACCCTTGAAGATCGCTAAGCGGAAGCGTTACAAGAACGCGGTTGATGGAGTCGTACTAGCAGCGATTCAAATCGCGGAAGATCCGATCTAGCGCCGAATGGACGGCGCCTCCGCGTTCAACACACGTACAGCCCGGGGACGTCTCCTCCTTCTTGATCCAGCAAGGGGAGAGGAGAAGTTGAGGGAGAACTCCAGCAGCACGACGGCGTGGTGGCAATGAAGCTCGTGGTTCTCCGGAAGAGCTTCGCTAAGCACTACGGAGGAGGAGGAGAGGGCTGCGCCAGGCATGTGGGGCGGCTGCCCTCCCACCCCCCTCTATTTATAGGGGCAAGGGAGAGGGGGGTCGGCCCCCTCCAGATGGATCTAGAGGGGGGCGGCGGCCAAGGGGGAAGGCTTGCCTCCCAAGCCAAGGGGGCGCCCCCTTTAGGGTTTCCCCCCAACCCTAGGCGCATGGGCCCTAGAGGGGTTTGGCGCCCAGCCCACCTAGGGGCTGGTTCCCCTCTATATTCGGCCCATAGGGCCCTCCGGGGCAGGTGGACCCTCCCGGTGGACCCCCGGAACCCTTTCGGTGGTCCTGGTACAATACCGATATACCCCCGAACACTTCCGGTGACCGAATAAGGACTTCCCATATATAAATCTTCGTCTCCGGACCATTCCGGAACTCCTCGTGATGTACGGGATCTCATCCGGGACTCTGAACAACCTTCGGTAACCATATACTATTTCCCATAACAACTCTAGCGTCACCGAACCTTAACTGTGTAGACCCTACGGGTTCGGGAACCATGCAGACATGACCGAGACGTTCTCCGGCCAATAACCAACAGCGGGATCTGGATACCCATGTTGGCTCCCACATGTTCCACGATGATCTCATCGGATGAACCACGATGTCGGGGATTCAATCAATCCCGTATACAATTCCCTTTGTCCATCGGTATGTTACTTGCCCGAGATTCGATCATCGGTATCCCAATACCTCGTTCAATCTCGTTACCGGCAAGTCTTTTTACTCGTTCCGTAACGCATGATCCCGTGGCTAACTCCTTTGTCACATTGAGCTCATTATGATGATGCATTACCGAGTGGGCCCATAGATACCTCTCCGTCATACGGAGTGACAAATCCCAGTCTCGATTCGTGCCAACCCAACAGGCACTTTCAGAGATACCTGTAATGCACCTTTACAGCCACCCAATTACGTTGTGACGTTTGGTACACCCAAAGCATTCCTACGGTATCCGGGAGTTGCACAACCTCATGGCCTAAGGAAACGATACTTGACATTAGAAAAGCTCTTACGAAACGAACTACACGATCTTGTGCTATGCTTAGGATTGGGTTTTGTCCATCACATCATTCTCCATGGAGCTCGTTCAATTTGCCAAAAAAACAAAATATATTTAAAAGTTTCAAAAAAATATCAATTTTTTCTACGAATACGTATGCATATTCTTCAAGTGTGCATAAAATTTCTCAAATAATTGTATTATTTTCATGCTACACAAAAAAGACAAATATCTGACCCAAATACAACAAAAAAACCCTATTTTAATATGTGTATTTGTCTTTTTTGTGCACATCGCATATGAATATATGTGGTAATGAAATTCTATACATGTATACTAAAAATATATTTCAACCTGAACACTTTTTTCAGATTTTTCTGAGATGTGGAAAAAAAGTATTTTCGCTGAAAAAAAGAACTCTATGGAGCTTGGCCTCTGCTTGCGCTTTTCATTGTAAGATGTGCGAATTCAGAAGGGTTGCTTCGTAAAAATTACAAGATGAGGCGGGCCCTTCTCGCAGTCCAAGGCCCCTTGCGGCCCCGCTCCTCGCACGGTTCTCTCGGTCTCCCTCCTGTGTCGTGGCGTCGCGGCTCTTCCTCCCGTTTGACAAGCGCCAAGTGGGGACGGGTAGGGTTTCACCTCGTCGCCCCCTAGTCCCCACCGCCGCAGCCATCGCCTCGCACCTCGCGCTGATGTATAAAATAGGGACACATGTGATAATATGAAATTCAGGAAAATACATGGGCTAAACTAAAAAATTGTCATGCGACCATGACATCCATCGTTGCCACATAATCCCAAGAGCCTTACATGAAACTGCCCATAGCCTTGAGTCAGGTACTGCTGACGATAGGGCTCACCTGGGCTGAAGGGATGGCTCTATCGCCGAGGATGGCCCGTGCGCTACACTATGGGTTGCTCTTTATGGTGGTCGGAGGATGGAGTATGCCTAGGAGAATCAGTTTGTAGTCGTCACAATAAGTAGTGTCGACCAAGGCATGACACTAGAACAACATAGGTTGTCGTGCACAACACTACATCAAATCCAATAGGAGATCACATCTTAGTACTTCTTCCCTCCTCTTCTCGGTTTTAGTTCTCTAACTAGCAAGAGGCACATGCGTTGCACGGAACATCAAGATGCATATATACGAGTTGTTTATCTTGTGGGAGACGAAGATGAACGAGGGAAGGCCTTATCTGCAAATATGGAGAGGGTGCGGGTATCTTTTTGCAAAATTGGCATAGTTTGCTTTCTATCCGTCAGATATAGATCGGACGGTCTATATTACATGATGGCAGGCATACTAGCATCACCAACTCGGTTTTTTTATAAGGGTAGAGATAATTATTATTCTATCTACAGTGGCCTTTGTGCTCTCGGTTAAAACATGGTGATAGCGACCTAAAAAGAGCATGGTGATAGCGTGTTAGTTGTCATTTAACTAGAGACTGACAATGGACTAAACACGAATGGATTAATCGTGATCTTTTTATTCATGGTACTGAGTATTTACACATGGTGAAAAGAATACAACCAAGAGGTGACTACTGCGACAAACCATCACGGCTTGGCAAAAGACACCTTTTCTTTGTAACACTTGAAAGTGTGGACGTAGCCAACAATGTTGGTCAATCAATAATCGGCGTTCGGCATGAGGATCAGGCTCTCAACCGAGTGTGGCTAGTGTAGCGAGCGAGTCGTCGATCCCTGCAACACCCGAGTGAACAGTCCACATCGTTGTTGTTAGTTTATCTCCAATATCTCAAAGAATTGCTGCGAGCATGTGACATATCGGGGACACACACACACACATTTTTGAATCTCTACCAAGATGATCGAGAAAGGCGCATCCCGTGGATTTATGTAGGAACCGCTCGTTGCCAGGATTACTAGAAGAGCTCTCATTCACTTCGCGTGTTCGGAGGCATGCCAAACGGATGCATTGGCTCTTTGGCTAGCTAGGAGCAGGCTGCATGCGTGATCGAACTCAACTTGCAGCCCGGCTCTTCTACCCTTCCTCACCGGAAGCACACACTCCTCTTTTGTCGTTTCTAGAAGCTGTACATGATCCCCGCAAAAAAAAAGGAGCTGTACATGATCTTGGCAGCATACATTTTCATTTTATTTATTGATTGATCTCAACATGAGAACATGTAAAAGTAGTTTAACCAAATAGATATACCATTTGCCACACAAAAAAAGATAGACCATAACCAACCTTAATGCCGAAAACCAAGTTACGCAGTTTGTCTCCACTCTGCATGAATCGCGTGTAGGAATCGGAACCACTGAACCCCACACCTATTTGTGTTGGTTTTAGACTTTTGAGTAAAATGCACCAGTGGTTGTTATATTTTACAGGCGGCAATATTTTAGTCTATTACTTTGTATTGAAATTTGAAATTGACGCCCTAAACTTTTGGCATATGTGGTCACATTGTCCAAAATCACTCAGGGAGTCCAACACATGTCACCATTACCTGCTTTTTTTTGCGAGTACCTGCTGACTCACGCTGTAGACACACGCTACACCTCAGTCAGCTATGCAAATTTGTAAAAATGGCACTGGCCTTTTCAATCATTCTTGCAACGTGTTATGAGCCTCCATACGAGCGATCAGCCTGTTCACCACATCTCCTGCACCTCCCTCTGCCGCATCGCTGCGGTGACCAAGCGTGTAATCATCATCGACGTGGTTAGTTTATCTCCAGTATCTCATTGAACTGTTGCGGTGTGTGATATAATATGTAACATATATCCATTACATCAATATCTACCAAGACGGTCAAGAAAGGCGTTCGGTAGTGATTTATGATCATTGTCGTTGCCAAGTTTCCCACCTGGTTTGTGTTTCGATAGGAATGCCGAACAAATGGGCTGGCTCTTTGATTAGCAACAGGCTGCATGCATAAATGCTCGGAAGATCAGCAAACTTGCAGGTTGCATCAAAGGTTCTTTCACCCTTCTTCATGTGAAGCACACTTTTCTTTTGTTGTTTCTAGAAGCACACGATCTTGGTGTGAGGCTTACAAAATTCCCATTATTTTTTTCCCATTAATCTCATCACGAAAACACGTAAAATAAATAGGTTAACCAAACAGATGTCAAAAGCCCACAATCAACCCCCCTCCCCCCCTCCCCCCTCCCCCCCCCCCCCCCCCCACCCCCCACACACACACACACAATTTGATAAGTGAAAATTTTTTTTAGCTAGATAAGTGAAACATTTTGGTTCATCAACTTGCAATACTTAAGTCAACACCTAAACTTTGACAGGAGTGGTCACTTTGCAAAAACTTATCACCATGATGTGCTAAGTCGGATCGTAGACACACACTACAAACCTCAACCGGAACCTTTTTAATAAGCCCCGTAGAGTGTTATACATACTCCTTTGTCCGAATTCCACGCAACAAAAAATTCTTCACTTGCTCGTCAAAATCACTAGCCTCGCTTCTCCTTGTTCTCTATAATTGTTCAAATCTCTACCCCCGTCTGGTCTACTACAGTCCAAATCGCTTTCGTTCAATGTTTTTTCACTTATCTAGCCCCAATATTTTACTCACATAATACACCGGAAATAGCCAATGGGTCTCGAGTCCCAATGCACCCTAAATAGATTCTTTAAAAAATAAAACGAGCAAAAAGTAAAAAAAACGTAACTTTTTGTAACAAACATGACTTAGCGTAATATTTGTGCGAAAAGTTTCACGAAGAAGATTTCCATGGTATTTTAGGCGATAAAAAACAAAATCAGCACTATATAAAAATTACTATTCACATTTTTTGTGGACTTGCAATTTTTTTTCCGAGGATACCACGAGGGCCACTTCTCGGCGAAACTTCACATACGTGTATTATGCTAGGTCATGTTGGTTACAAGTTTCAATTTTTTTGACACTTTTTTACTTTTTGTAGACTTGTTTTTCCAATTCGGGTGCATTGGCCTCATGTTCCAAAGATCCGCATTAATATAATACACAAATAAATCAATGAAGCAACTATCATCTCTATTTTTCGCAAAAAAGCCCAATGTTATATATTAAACAAGATTAACCCTTACAAGAATATGAAATTACAGCTAAGTACTTCAAAATTCGGCGTCGTGGTGGCGCGTCGTACCTGAGAACTTAATTTATGTTTGAAAAGAAGGGGGGCAAATTGTGAGAATGTGTGAATCAGAAGGGCCGCTTTGTAAATAATCCAAGACGCGGTGGGCCCTATACTCAGTCTGTCCAAGCCCCCCACTCCTTGCACGGTTTTCTCCCCTGTGTCGAAGCTTCGCGGCTCTTCCTCTCGTGCGACAAATGCCAAACGGGTAGGCTTTCACCTCGTCGTCACCAATCCCCGCTGCCATAGCCGTCGCCTTCCACCTCCCGCCTACGCTTTGACTCCGCCTCCCTTCCCGCCGCAGACCCGCCCCATCCCGCCCGCTTCATCTGCCGTCCATCGTTGCTGCCAGCCACGCCTGCCGAGCTCCTTCGCCAGCAAGTCGACGCGGCCAGATCCGTCCACCCCGTGTCATCGTCGTACCGCAGTCCCCCGTCTCGTCGCCGTCCAGTCCATCCTCGGCCTCCACTTCACTCCGCTCAGGTCGACCTCTGTCTCCAATCGTTGATTATATTGTTCAATTGGAAATAGGCAATGCGTGACACACTAGCCTGCCTGCCTGAGCTCGTGGCTCCTGGGTGCGCCCCCTGAGCTCGTGGCTCCTGGGTGGCCCCCCTCCAGTAGTTCTCTTCACCAATATTTTTCATATAATCTGGAAATAATCTTCGTAAATTTTCAGCTCAATCTGAGAACTTTTATTTCTGCATAAAAATAACATCATGACAATTCTGAAAACAACGTCAGTCCGGATTAGTTTCATTCAAATCGTGTAAATTAAAATCCAAAACAAAAACAAAAATGTTTGACAAATAGATACGTTTGAGACATATCACTAGGTTGGAAGCATGGTTGTATATAATCGTGGAGGATGTATGCGCTGCGCCGGTGGTGGCTGCGGTGATCAGACGATGGAGGGTGCATGAGAGAACCGCTTCATCATGGCCACAAGGCAAGGCACTGGTGTCGTGAACGAGACAGTACGATGAACGCGGTGGAGTCCGCATCTTCCTCTTCCCTTCTCATGTCTTCTCCTTTTGAGTTCCCTGGTTTTCGTGTTTTTGTTCCATCTGTAGTGGCCTTTGTGCTCTTGGCCCGTGCGTGCAACATGTTAGTTGTAATTGTAACTTGGATTAAGTGTGATATCTTTATTGACAATGTTGAGTATTTTTATGCGGTGAAAAAAAAGAGGAGTTGCATATTGGGGAAGCATCACAAACAGGTGGTTTTTGGCAAATCACACATCTATTTTCTAACATTTGCTAAATGTGGGTTAAATCAATCACTAGGCTTCATCACATTGATGGGGCTCTCACCAAGTCTGGCCAGCGTCGGGCTACATACTCCCATCAGTGCAGCGCCTAAATATCAGTCACCATCGTTGTAGTTTGTTTACGAGTTAAATATACTAGAGGTGCCTCAACTTGTCATGAGCGGTCTGTTTGATGCCTAAAGTTGCAAAATACATAAAACTGGTACTCAAACTTGTTCGGTTGTGCAAATACAATGCATCCTTCCGTATCCGACGTACGTCCAGCCCGAGTGGTCTGCCAGCATGGCGGTGACCCACCTGTACGTGGCTCATAGCGGGGAAAGTGATGGGTACTCCGTGTGTGAGGATTTTTTTCATAAAACCCCGTATATTTTATTTAATCGCATTGGAAACACCTCAAATACAGTATATGCTAACGAGCGGAGGGGTTTAAAACCTGCCACCTCCTCGTCAACTACGGCTTCATCTGTGCACTCGGCCAAAATATGCATTGCGTTCACCTCTTAGCTTGAAAGCTATGTAGACGCTTTTCATGTATCACTCTGAAAAAATGAAAAAAAACATGTGCGGGTCTGTAGAAGCGCCATATATAAATAAAAATTGTTTAAAGAGGTACATAACAACAAAAGCGGATTTTTCGAGTATGGTGGCCACTGAGCACATAGGCTAAAAACGGACACTTAAATGTTTCAGAAATAGCTGATTGTTTTCGCACAAAAACATATGCATATGCTGTAAGTAACTTTCAAAATTTTGTTCAAAATTAGGTTTTAAACTGAGGCACCGTATTTGCACGACCGAACAAGTTCGAGCACTAGTTTTGTATATTCTACAACTTTAGACACTAAACTGACCGCGTAGAACAAGATGAGGCACCTTCACTGTATTTAACTCTTTGTTTACCTCCAATATCTCATGGAACTATTGCATATCTATTTTCAGTCTCTACCAAACAAGACGATCGAGAAAGACACAGGGTATAGATATATGTCGGCACCTGTCGTTGCCTATGTTTAAGATCTTCCATTCAATTTGTGTTTCGGTAGGCATGCCAAACATATGTGTTGGCTCTTTGACTTGGAACATGCTTAAGCCTGCAACAAGTGTCTTTATTCTTCAGCTGAAGCACACACACTTTCCTTCTCTTATTTCTATATAAGCAGTACACGATCCTGGGATGAGGTTCATAGCTCCTTTTATTTTTGGTCTCAACATAAAAATATGTAAAAGTAACTTAACCATATAGATATACCATTGTCAGCCTTGATGCCTAAATCCCAAAGCACACAGTCTATGTTGACCCCGCATGCATTTGGCATGTAGGAATGGGAACCACTGAACCACACACACACATTTGCGTTGCTCTAGATTTTTGAGAAAGATACACCCTTGGACAAGGTAAGAACATTTCAGTCCATTTTACCTCTGAGCAGTGAAATCAACACCTAAACATAACATTTCCCTAAGAAAAAACACCTAAACATAACATGAGTGGTCATTTTGGTCTAAAGTCACTCAAAGAAGCCAAGAATTGTCACCATGACGTGCTGATTTGGACTGTAGGCACACACTACAACCTCAACCACCTATGCATATTTGCAAACATGGCATCGACCTTTTCAAAGCATACTTACTCATTTATCCAAATTTCTAGGGGCGAAAATTCTAATTAAACTAGCCCACCAAAGTCCCTAACCTCGCTCCACTTGCTCTCCCCAAATTTCTTATATCTCTAACTCGTACGGTCTCTAGTCTAAACCAAATTGCTTTGACGTGACGTTGGTTCTGATTCGCTCATCCAAATCCTCAACAGTTTAGTGACATAGTACACGGAAATCAACCCGGAGCAACTCCTAAACAGAGCATGTTACCACGTTTATTCCGATCTCGCACCTAAAATTAGGGAGTGGCCAGATTAAGACGATCAGCATCCACATCTAATAGTTGCATACTCCCTAACAAGAAAATACTCTCTCTCTCTCTCTCTCTCTCTCTCTCTCTCTCTGAAATACTCCCTTCGTTCCATATTAATTCCATAGTAATTAAGTGGTGTGTCACTGATTTAGTATAAGGTTATACTAAATCATTTAATTAATACGGAAAGGAAGAAGCAATTACTTGAAACAAGGATTGCAGAGAGCAAACGCAACACATCATAAACTATAAAAAGGTATAGGATAATCATCTATATAATGTAAACGTAATTAATACAAAGGGACTTCAAGGCCTCTAATGCAAACTTGTATCTAATCTATGCTTGATAGTAAGACACGAAGGTACATGCTTTAATGGAAACTCCAAAAACTAATCTGAAGAGCTTAAAGATTGAAATCTAAAGTATGAATAAGACAAGGCCTGAAATGATTAGTTTCTCAGCCAGAGTTCTTAAACAAAGAACACAAGTGATAATATGTAAATCTGAAAAAAAAATACAATGACTAAATTGAAAGTTCTGGCATTGCCTAGCCGGACCATGCGCCTTATAAGGGCCAGCTTTGTGTTTATGGCATGATGAAGCTATAGCCTTGAGTTGGGTACCAATATAGTGCGACACACCGGGGTTAGGCTGTGCTTAAGGGCCAGCTTTGTTGTCGTGGATGGCACATCCGCTCTTTACGGTGGTCCGACGATTAAGGATGCCCGCGAGAATCATTGTTGTCGTCGTCATGGTCAGTGTAGTGTTGTTGGAAAATAGTACGACTAAGGTGATGGAGATAGCATCTTTTCTCTTCACTTGTTGTCTCATTCTTTGTTCTCGGATAATTGTTGTTCTATTTATAGGAGCATTCGCGCTTTCGGTTAGAGTGTTGTGATAACATGGTAGTTGCAATTGTAAATAGAGACTGTAAATTTATCAAATGGATTAACCACAATCCTTTTTAATTGATTATGCTGAGTATTTACACATGATGACAAGAATACAAGCAAGAGGTGACGCGGGCAAACGAGCGCGGATAGGCACAAGACACATCTTTTTTCTAACACTTGTAGAGGGAAAAGATGGATGTCGTTAGTAGGTGTATTCAACCAACTCCCGGACTCCGCCACAACGATCAGGCTCTCAGCCAAGTCTGGCCAGCAATATGAGGCAGCTGTAGATCCCTACAACAAACGAGTGCACTATCAACATCGCTGTGGTTTGTTTATCTCCAATATCTCGAAAAATTACTGCGACGTGTGATATATCAGACATATATATATAGCATTTCTGGATCTCTACCAAGATGATAGAGAAAGGCGCATGGTGTGGATTTATGTAGGCACCGCTCGTTGCCAAGATTACCAAACGAGCTTTCACTCACTTTGTGTTTCGGCAGGCATGCCAAACAGATGCGTTGGCTCTTTGGCTAGGAGGAGCAGACTGCATGCATGCTTGATCGAACTCAAACTTGCAGCACGGCTCTTTTATCCTTCCTCACCCGAAGCGCACGGTCTTCTTTGGTGGTTTCTGGAAGCAGTACACGATCTTGCATCATGGCATTTTCATTTTAAATTTTGATTCATCTCAACAAGCGAACACTAAAAGTAGCTTAATGAAATGGATACATCATAATCGAGCTTAATTCCAAGAGCCCAAATTACGCACTTGGATGTAGAAATTCTAACCGCTGAACCCCACACCTATTTGTGTTGTTTTATGCTTTTGAGTAAAATGCATCATTGGTCATTATATTTTACAGGCGGCAACATTTTAGTCAGTTACTTTGTAATGAAATCGACACCCTAAACTTTGCAAGAAGGGTGGCGATAATGGGGAGGTGCAAGTTCTTCCATGATAGAGTTGTCTAGGCGGCAAACATGGGCTCCGGTGTGTCTCTTAACTCTATCGTTGGATTCTTCTCAAGTCCTAGTGAACCGTTGGGTTTTCATTGATCATTCTGTGTTGGGTTTGTTTGTGGGGTCTTCATGTGGCTCCATAGTTTAGGAGTAGGTCGCATGAGTGGCTTTGTAACGGTTTTTTTTTGGTTTTCCACACTGGACAACTCTCTGCTTGTTCATTAATGGGTGAGGCAAAAAATTTGCCTCCGTTTCGAGAAAAATAAACTTGGCATGCACTTTTTTTAAAGTAGGATGTACCCCTGGCCTCTGCATCTGGCCGGTGCATGCAGTCAATTTTATTAATTATTCACAAAGCCCTTACAAGGTAATATATTAGTAAGCCTGAAGCCACCATCTTGGCAATACCTGTCGCTACTCCTATCCCCGTGATGAAGGAGTGTTGAATGTCCGAGCCTAATGCCAAACAGACATCGCACCAACACCTAACATCCAATGTTGGATGCCCCATCCAAGCCACAATACTCGGACTGGGTTACACACCGGTCCGGTGAACTTTCGACGGGCACCACATGCACACGCTGCAAGGGCGGTCACCTCCTTCATCCATCGTTCCGTCCTCAGATCAGATAATGACGCATCGACCTTGCCAGGCCTCTCTGCCATCGACGTCACCACGACGTCAGACAACCTCGTCCTCCTGCACGAGTCTCGCCACCCATCGAACGCCGAGTCTCCACTATGCCATGGTGCCGAGATCCGCCGCCATCGATGTGTAGGATAAAGGACCGCTCCAGCACCTACCGACGCCCAACCACCAAGCCGTTCATATGTCCGTTCTGCCGATGAATGTCTCCAAAGATGATGCCCCCATGGGGTGACGATGAAGATGTCACCATCATCCGAACCAGAAGCCCCTCAACGCCTACAATGAGGGCTACGACCCCCACGCGGGCGCCGCCGTCAATAGTAGCCTCCTCCAGATCCGAGGTTTCCACCAAAAAACAATGGAGCGAGGGATGCCCCACCATCACCTCCAATGAGGAAAACGACACCCACGGGCGTCGCCGACGATGGTGGCATCCTCACCCACTTCACCAGCTAGGCCACCATCTCCTCCTCCAGTTGATCCACCACTGAGAAGCCACCGCGAGGCAACACCCACCGACCAGATCCCTTTGGACTAAGGATGAAGACAGCCGAAGGTAGAGAAGGTCACATCGCTGCGTGACCGGCGCCATGGCCACACACACATCGTCCCGAGGCGCCTGCTCGAGATCCACCGTCACAGCCACGTCTTCAAGCCGAGACGAAGGGACTCTGCGACGCCGCCATCATCCCCTTGCACGGGGTTTGCCCCAGCCTGGATACGGCGGCGGCGGGAGGGGAGCCAGATGGGAGGGGAGGCGGATGTGAGGCGGAGGAGCTCGGGAGGGGCAGCGGGGATCGGGAGGGGGAGGTGAACGGGAGGGCCAGAGGGGATCAGGAGGGGGTGGCGAACGAGAGGGGCGGATAAACTTGGCATGCATATGTGGTCACTTTTGGTCCAGAATCCAAAACATGCCACCACTACCTGCTGACTCAGTCCGTAGACACACGCTATACCTCAATCAGTTATGCAAATTTTTTTTGCGGGGTATGCAAATTTGCAAAAATGGCATCAACCTTTTCAATCATTTCTGTACTCCATTTGCTCGCAAGAATCCATGGCCTTGCTTTCGTCCTACTCATCAAATTTCTACCTTTGTGCACTTTTTTTGGAGCGTGTGCCAACAACATGCTACTTGTAATTGTAACAAGGGATTGGCAAATTAATATGCTTTACCAGCGATCTGTTGACCGATGACATGGAGTATTTCTGTATGGTGAAACGGTACGAAAAGGTTTATGTCCGAGATTCATCTCTCCCACAAACACATCTATTTTCTCACACTTGTGTGGATGTCACTAGTAGGCTGATTCAATCAATCGTGAGTCTCCATACGAGCGATCAGCCTCTCCACCAAGTTTGGTCATCTCCTGCGCATCGCATCCTTCAGGCCCATCGCTGGGGCGACCAAGCGATGAAGCATCCTTGATGTGGTTAGTTTATCTCCAATATCTCATAGAATTGTTGAAGTGTGCCGATAACAAATATCCATTACCTACCAAGATGATCGAGAAAGGCGTTAGGTAGTGATTTATCTAGGCATCGTCGTCGCCAAGTTTCTCACCCGGTTTGTGTTCCGATAGGAATGCCAAACAGATGTGATGGCTCTTTGACTAGGAACAGGCTGCATGCATGCATGCATGGTCGGAAGATCAGGAACTTGTAGATTGCAGCAAGGCTCTTTCACCCTTCTTCCTCTCAAGCACACTTTTCTTTCGTTGTTTCTAGAAGCACACGATCTTGGCATGAGGCTTACAAAATTTTCTCTTTTTTTTGCTTCCCATTAATCTCATCACGGAAATTTGTTTTTTTAGCTAGATAAGTGAAATATTTTGGTTCATCAACTTGCAAAATAGTTAAGTCGACACCTAAACTTGGCAGGAGTAGTCACTTTGCAAAAACATATAACCATGACGCACTAACTCAGATTGTAGACGCACGCTACAAACCTCAACCAGAACCTTTTATATCGCCCCCTAACGTGTTATACATACTCCTTTATCTGAATTCCTTGCGACAAGAAATTCTTCACTTGCTCGTCAATCACTAGCCCTGCTTCTCCTCGTTCTCCATTTTTTTCAAATCCCTACCCCATGGTCTACTCTAGTCCAAATCGCTTCCGTTCAATGTTTTCTTACTCATCCAACCCCCACATTTTAGTGACATAAGTCACCGGAAATAGCCAATGGGTCAATGCACCCAAAATAGATTCTTCTAAAAAAATCAGAAAGAGTAAAATAAATTGAAACTTTTGTAACAAACATGACTTAGAGTAATATTCATGTGAAAAGTTTCACAAAGAAATGACTTCCATGGTATTTTGAGCGATAAAGAACAAAATCCGTACTTTATAGAAGTTACTATTCACATTTTTTCGACTTGCAATTTTTTCGGAGGATACCACGAGTCATTTCTCCGCGAAACTTTTCATACGAGTATTACGCTAGGTCATGTTGGTTACAAGTTTCATGAACATTTTGACTCCTTTTTACTTTTTGTAAAATTGCATTTCCAATTCGGGTGCACTGGCTTCATGTTCGAAAGATCAGCTTCGATAATACACAAAGAAATCAATGAAAGCAACTATCATCTCTACTTTTTTGTGAAAAGCCCAAGGCTATATATTAAATAAGACTAACCCTTATAAGAATATGAAATTATAGTGAAGTACTTGAAAATTTTAGCTTCATGGTGGTGCGTCGTGACCTGAGCTCGCTATCCCCTTTGAACCTCCATCTTAGCCCAACAACCTTGTTGACAATCAAGGGCTTGAATAAGCATCGGCCAGATCCTCCCGACTCACCCGACCTGCTCCCGCGAGCGGGGGGGGGGGGGGGGGGGGGGGGCGAAACCCTTCCCCGGCCACCGCCGCCCCTCCCCCGTCGATCTCCTCCCCCCGCCGCCACCGGAGCATGCCGCCGGGCAAAGCCTGGCCGGCGGGCCTTCTTCTCCCTTCGCACGGGGCTTGCTGGCGCGGGGCAGGGCGCGGCGGCGCGATGACGGCGGGCGTCCCGGCTACGGCGGCGGCGCGTGGAGGGCTGCTGGGGTCGGCGGAGGGTGCCTGCGCAGGGTGGGCGGCGTCGGGGTTGGGGTGGTCCGATCCAGATCTGGCGGGCTGCTCCTCCGGCGGGCTGTTCTCGCGGGCGGCTCGGGCTGAGGCGGCGTGGTCCGGTCGTCTCCGGCGGTCCTTTGGTGCTGGAGGTGGCCGGAGCGGGGATGTGCCATGGATGGGTGGCCGGCGGCGTCTGCTACTGGGCCGGCCTCTTCCAGTGGTGCAGGTCGGTACGGCGGCGCGGGGCTCCCCCTAGGGGACCTGCGTGGATGTGGGCTGCCACGACGTGGTGGTGGCTTATGGCAGTTGTCGGATCACGGGTTCCGGCAAAACCCTTAAGGTTCGAACTCTGGGGTGCGCAAGAAGTTCTTTCCCTACCGATCCACACCCTAGCTTGCTAAGATCTCGCGGACGAACTCAACGAACTCACAACACAAGAGACCCAATATTTATACTAGTTCGGGCCACCGTTGAGGTGTAATACCCTACTCCAGTGTGGTGGTGGTGGATTGCCTCTTGAGCTGATGATCAACAATACAAAGGGGGAAGAACAGCCTCCGAATGAGTTATTTCTTCCTCCCTCACGATGGTGGCTACTTCTACTTATATAGGCCCTGGTCCTCTCCCCAAATATTGAGCGGGAAGGGAGCCAACAACGGCAATTTGAAAGGGGACAACTAGTACAGCTTATCTTGACAAAAGCGGTCTTCGCCTGCAAAAGGCTCCGGTGGTGACGCCACCTTGGGCTCCATGGTGACCTCCGTCTTGCTGTCCTGCTGGTCTTGGTCTCGTTGCACTGATATGGAAACCTTTGCTTGATGCCTCGGTACTCCGCGCCTGTGCTTGCCTCCTTAGCACCAAAGAGGAAACAATGACAGTGCGGGCGCTGGCGTCCGCCTGGCGCCCGCCTGATCTTGATCGTCATGGCTCACGTCACGAGAACCTCGCGAGGTTTGCCTTGCCTTGATCTCTCCGCCCCTCGCGAGCTTGCCTGGCGAGGCCGCTCCTGAGGAGGTCTTGCGTCGTCCGCCTCGCGAGGCTTGGCCCCTCGCGAGGGTCTTGAATGCCTTGTTGATTAAGATGGGCCGTACGGGCCCATGCGCAGAGCCACGCGCAGAGCCATGCTGTGGGCCGCAGGCAGGCAAGTCTGGGGACCCCCGTTCCCAGGACGCCGAAAGTAGCCCCCGGGCCCAAGGCGCGCTCGGGCTTGGCTACGGCGGCGGCGCGTGGAGTGCTGCTGGGGTCGGCGGAGGGTGCCTGCGCAGGGTGGGCGGCGTCGGGGTTGGGGTGGTCCGATCCAGATCTGGCGGGCTGCTCCTCCGGCGGGCTGTTCTCGCGGGCGGCTCGGGCTGAGGCGGCGTGGTCCGGTCGTCTCCGGCGGTCCTTTGGTGCTGGAGGTGGCCGGAGCGGGGGTGTGCCATGGATGGGTGGCCGGCGGCGTCTGCTACTGGGCCAGCCTCTTCCAGTGGTGCAGGTCGGTACGGCGGCGCGGGGCTCCCCCTAGGGGTCCCGGCGTGGATGTGAGCGGCCACGACGTGGTGGTGGCTTATGGCGGTTGTCGGATCACGGGTTCCGGCAAAACCCTTAAGGTTCGAACTCTGGGGTGCGCACGAAGTTCTTTCCCTACCGATCCACACCCTAGCTTGCTAAGATCTCGCGGACGAACTCAACGAACTCACAACACAAGAGACACAAGATTTATACTGGTTCGGGCCACCGTTGTGGTGTAATACCCTACTCCAGTGTGGTGGTGGTGGATTGCCTCTTGGGCTGATGATGAACGATACAAAGGGGGAAGAACAGCCTCCGAATGAGTTATTTCTTCCTCCCTCACGATGGTGGCTAGTTCTACTTATATAGGCCCTGATCCTCTCCCCAAATATTGAGCGGGAAGGGAGCCAACAACAGCCAATTTGAAAGGGGACAACTAGTACAGCTTATCTTGACAAAAGCGGTCTTCGCCTGCAAAAGGCTCTGGTGGTGACGCCACCTTGGGCTCCATGGTGACCTCCGTCTTGCTGTCCTGCTGGTCTTGGTCTCGTTGCACTGATATGGAAACCTTTGCTTGATGCCTCGGTACTCCGCGCCTGCGCTTGCCTCCTTAGCACCAAAGAGGAAACAATGACAGTGCGCGCGCTGGCGTCCGCCTGGCGCCCGCCTGATCTTGATCGTCATGGCTCACGTCACGAGAACCTCGCGAGGTTTGCCTTGCCTTGATCTCTCCGCCCCTTGCGAGCTTGCCTGGCGAGGCCGCTCCTGAGGAGGTCTTGCGTCGTCCGCCTCGCGAGGCTTGGCCCCTCGCGAGGGTCTTGAATGCCTTGTTGATTAAGACGGGCCATACGGGCCCATGCGCAGAGCCACGCTGTGGGCCGCAGGCAGGCAAGTCTAGGGACCCCCATTCCCAGGACGCCGACAGTAGCCCCCGGGCCCAAGGCGCGCTCGGGCTTGGCTTCGAGGCGAAGCCAAAGGTCAAGTGCGGAGCACCGCGGGCCCCAATAGCCTGCGGCCTTGGTCGACGCGTGGCGGTTGATTGGACGTGGGCGTCTCCGCTTCCCCACGCTGCCTCGGCAACTGCCCGACTTGGCAAGTCCCTGCGACATGCAAGGGAAAACCATCATTACCTGCGATCGTGGGAGGTGCTGGTTGGCCTTCTCTTTCTACAAATGGGGAGGGGGCAGAGCCCCCGTCGCCCATCTCTTCCCAGTCCGCTTGCTTCTTCCTCCTTGCTCCTCTGCTAGTAGCAATGCGCCGATCCGATGGTTCTCCGCCGAGGAGAAAGGAAAGGCTCCCCGCGACGAGCCAGGGCTGCTTCCGCCAAAGAAGAGGCCAGCCCACCGCCGCAACATTGTCATGAGGGCGGGAGTGACGAGGCCCTGGTGCGAACGGCCGCCTCCAGGGTATCTGCTGCACTTATACGCCCAAGCCGTGGGCTCAGGAGGAAGGAGCGACGAGCGGTGCCGCCCGCGCCGCGACCGCGGCCGCCACGCCGTGGCGACACGCGCCGTCGCCCCTGGAATCCATGCTGCGGACTCCTCTCGCGAGCTCGTGCTATGGGCGGCGATGCCCCCAAGCACTTGGATCCGCTTCCCACGGTTCTTCTCCGACGCGATGCCGCCGAGGGGACCCCTCGAGCTCTAGTTGCAGCATGCTGACTGCGACGCTCCGGCGACCGGAGCAGAGGTTGAAGTGGTCTCCCCCGGCAAGATCTTCATGACCCGCGGCTGGGGCGAGGTTGCGCGGGTTTGCAGTGCTGAGGGCGCCCTCACGATCCACTTTGATTATGACGGCGCCTCCACGCTGTTCTTCAAGGTCTTCGATGCGGAGGGCCGCTGTCTGGAGTGCTGCCCTGGAGAGGAGCGCCAGGACGATGCGCGCTCGGTCCAGCGGTTCTCCTAAGCTCTACGAGACTCCGGAGACGAGCGACGACAGCTATGTGCCCCCGAGCTCTCACCGCGCCCGGAGCAGGGCTGCAGCGTCCAGCCGCCGTCGTCGCTGATCTGGATGGGGTTGGCGCCAGCCTCCTGCGGCCCACTGTTGATGACAGCGTCGGCCGCGGGGGGGGGGGGGGTGTAGATAGGATTCCCCTAAGTTCTCGTCTTTTGTTCCCTACGAGGAATCAAGAAGTACCCGGTGGGGGTGTGTAAAGGGTTTGTAATGTCTTTTGTTGATACTCTCGTTGTTATGAAGAATTGCGAATGCATGTCCTGTTTAGGCTCGGTCTCCCCTTTCTAACCCCGCGACGACCCATTGCTCTACGCTGACAGGTCCCGGTCCCCAGGCAAGCTACTGTCGTCGCTGGTATGCCAGGTCGTGTGCCGTGGTCAAGGCCAGGAGGTGAGCGGCCCGAGGTCCAGTAAGAGCCCCTGAGGCGCGATGCTCAAGAGGTCCCCTTTAGCGCTCAAGCAGCCGGGGTAAGGTAAGAAAGGGAGGCGACGTTGCCACAACAGGGCTGCGGCGAGTGTGGCTCCTAGGCTCCAACGATTAGCCGATCTGAGCGCGGGACTTATCTTGGCGGTCTGGAGTCGATTCCTTGCGATGCGCCACGTTAATGCGTAGCTATGCCAGGTCCATGCGAGCCTCCCCCTCTTCTCCACGCTCTCCTTCATGCTCTGCGTCCTCAGGTCCCGACCCTCGAGCGAGCTCAGCCGCCGCTGGTATGCCAGGTTACGTGCTGTGGTCAAGGCCAGGGGGTGAGGGCTGGAGAGCCAGTAGGAGCTCCTGAGTCGTGATGCTCAGGAGCCCCCCTTTTAACACGCAAGCAGGATGCATGGGAGAAGAGGGAGCTTGCGGTGCCGCCTGCTGTCATTCTCATGATATTCCTGCGAGCCAGCAAAAGAAGAAACACAGTTTGCCATTATGGTTGCCAGTCCGCCGCTGGCTGCTTCGCAAGGAGACGAAGGCACTGAGGGCCTGGTGAGGTGACGTGCGCGGGGCGCGCCACGAGCCAGAGCTCGACCGCTCAGATTTGTCGACGTTGCAGGGACGGACCCATGCACAAGCGCCGTGCCAGCGCGAGTAGCCCTCGTGGTGGGTGACGATCAAGCAGGTAATAGTCATTCGTAGGCTAAGCATGGGAAGCATACTGACTTAAGTAAATGCAGGGAAGATACATGCCACCGGGTCAGGCCCGAGCGGCTTGGGGATGATGCAGCCCGAGGGGCGCCCCTAGCAAGGTAAGCTAAAGACATAAGAAAAAGGGGTACATGCCACAGGGACGGACCCACGCAGCCTGGGAATGATGCAGCCCGAGGGGCGCTCCCAGCTAAATAAACTTTGAAAATGTCACCTGGTTCTGTCGTTGAAGGGATGTCGCGGCAGCTGAAGGTACGCGGCGAAGGAGTTGCTCCTCATGAGCCACCGGGGCCCTGAGCCTCGGGAGGCTCTGGGGGTCCAGGCGGTTCCTTGAGGACCGTCTCCATCTCCGTTAGGACGGCGTGATGCCTGGCTCCTGAGCTACCAGGACGCGCCGCAAGTTGCGCTGATAGGCGGACAACGCGCTCGGCAGGCCAAAAGACATGCGAACGTAGCTGTGCGGTGGACCCTCGCAGCGGCCCACGCGCGAAGGCCAGAAGGGCTCCCGAGATGCGGCTCTGTTGAGCCCTGGGATGTCGATGCAGACGCGCAGCCCAGCATCCTCGCCTGGATGGGGAGCTGCGCTTCGTGAGCGGCGGTCGCTGCGCATGGCCCGTGCGTCTTGCAGTTCCTGAGTGGTCTTGGTGATGAACTCCTGAGCGGTGGGCGCTCCTCGCCCAGTGTTCTCCTAAGGGAGACGTGCCGTGAAGCACGCCTCCAGGTGGTGCCCGAGCGCCTCCCTCGTGATGTTGGCAAGATCTCAGGCTCTCCAGAAGAGAGCCTCCGAGCCCTGCTCGAGAAGGGCGTCGGGCGCACCTTCCTATGCGATGGAGGGAGGCGCCCCAAGCGCAGGCGCTGATCCTGACGAGGTTCCAGTTGCGACGCCACCCTCCTAAGGCCCTGCGCGGCGCAACTGCTTCTTCTTCTTGGGGGTGGCCTCAGAAGGGCGCTCGCCCTTGCTGTCGGGGTCGTCGATTGCTGCAGCTTGGAAGGCACGCTCAAGGGAGCACACCGCATCTCTCTCTTCGCATGGGACCGTGATGATTCCGCCGCTTCCCGGCATCTTGTGGACATTATAGCCGTGATGGGTCACCGCCATGAACTTGGCCAGGGCTGGATACCCGAGGATGGCATTGTATGGCAGACGGATGTGTGCACGTCGAAGTCGATGAGTTTGGTGCGGTAGTTCTTGCGTTCTCCGAAGGTGACGGGAAGGCGGACCTGCCCGATCGGGGTTGTGGAGCCGTCGATCACTCCTGAGAAAGGCTTGGTAGGCTGAAGCTGGTCATATGGCACTTGGAGGTTGTCGAACGTGTCGACGGACAGGACGTTGAGCCCTGCGCCGCCATCGATGAGGGTCTTGGTGACTTGCACGTTGCTGATGACTGGGGAGCAAAGCATCGGGAGGGCGCCAGCGGTAGCCGCACACTTGAGCTGATCTGCCGAACTGAAGGTGATGGCGCCCTTGGACCACCTGAGCGGGCGTGTGGCCTCAAGCTTGGGGAGGACTGCATTCACTTCACGAGCAAACTGTTTGAAGATACGCTGCGAGGCTGGGGCCTGAGCTCCGCCCGAGATGCAGGCGATAGCACGCGGCTCCTGGAAGCCCCCAGCCCCCTCGTCTTGATGGTGGTCGTCATTCCTTCTTGGCGGCAGCGGTAGTGGAGGAAGACCGGCGTTGCCCTGAGGACGATCCTCACGAGGCTGGTCCCTCCAGGCGCCCTCGCGAGGCTGATCCTGCCAGCGGTCCTCACGAGGCCGGTCGCGCCACTCCTGGCGCGGGCCACGGTTGTCCCAGCGTCCGCCACCACGTCCTCGTCCTCGGCCGTAGCCCCGGTCGTCGCGCTCGGGGCGTCGACCGAAGCGTCCTTCCCGAATGGCTCAGAGCTCTTGACAGTCGTTGGTGTTGTGGGTATGCAGGTTATGGAAGGCGCAGAACGGTCGGCTGCTCTTGGATGACTCGGGCTGATCTCTGCCGCGCTTGGTGTCTGGTTCTGTCGCGAGCACGGCTGCTCCCTTGCGCTTCACGTCCTTGGCCTTGACTTTCTTCTCCTCCGGGTCCGCAGCCGGGAGCTCGAGGAGGGAGAGGCGTCCCTCCTCAGCTCTGGCGCACTTGGTCGCCAGGTTGAACAGCTCTAGGGACGTGCACAGCTCCTCGTGGATGGCGAGCTCCTCCTTCATCTTGACGTCACGGACGCCATCAGAGAACGCGGAGATGATGGCCTCATCCGTCACCTTGGGGATCTTGAGACGAACATTGTTGAAGCGCTGGATGTACTTCTGGAGGGTCTCTCCTGGTTGTTGCTTGACGCGACGCAGGTCACCCGCGGTCGGTGGGCGGTCACGAGTGCCCTGGAAGTTGGCGACGAAGCGGCCGCGCATCTCGTTCCAGGAGGAGATCGAGCCTGGAGGCAGGTTCAGGAGCCATGAACGAGCACCGTCTTTGAGCGCCATGGGGAACCAGTTCGCCATGACTTTCTCATCGCCATTGGCCGCCTCGATGCTCAGCTCGTAGAGCTGCAGGAACTCCGCGGGGTCGGGGGTACCGTCGTAGCGAGGAGGCAGATCCGGCTTGAACTTGCCCGACCAAGCGACGCTACGCAGCTCAGGGGTGAAGGCGCGACAGCTGGCCGTGGTCACCGGGGCCCGTCCTGGAGATGGAGCTTGGTCTTGGCGCCCGCGCGCCGCTACGGCAAGTGGCGCGGGGCCTTGCCGCGACAAACGATCCTGGCGTGGCGGTGCGAGGAGTGGCAGAGCGTTCTCTTGTGGTCGAGGGACTTCTTTACAGCTTCTTTCTTCACGCATGGGCGCCGGACGCGGTGGGTCGCACCGTGGAGCCGCGCGCCTTGGCGCCAGGGCGCCGTCTTGATGCAGAGGTGGTGGAGGTGCTCCATGAGCTACGTCGCCCGTAGCTGGTAGAGGGCGAGGCAGTGAGAGGGACGGCGCAGGGGAGCCCCCTGCGGCGCTGACAAGCTCAGCGATGCGGTCGAGCCAGTCCTCGTAGAGGTCGTAGACCGGGCGGTAGCGCAGGAGCTCGTGCGCCATGAGGAGTGCGTCCCGTGCGTCCATGGGAGCTCGACGAGCGTGAGACGACGAACCAGCGGGAGTCGGGGATGGAGTGGCGGTGTGGTCGTCCCGCCGCATCGAGGGGTGCAGCGAGGACGCTTGTTGCTCGTTCCCCGCCGGGCCGGTGGCGGCGTTGGCGGCAGGCGACGGAGAGCGACGGGGTGGCCCGCCGACAGGGGCCGTCTGAGCAACGCGGGTGGCGAGGGCAGCCCGGTGCTCGGCGTGCGTCCGCCATGGAGACGATGAAGCGACGCGACGTGGAGCGACGGAACGGAAGCTTCGGCGCACCCCTACCTGGCGCGCCAAATGTCGGATCACGGGTTCCGGCAAAACCCTTAAGGTTCGAACTCTGGGATGCGCACGAAGTTCTTTCCCTACCGATCCACGCCCTAGCTTGCTAAGATCTCGCGGACGAACTCAACGAACTCACAACACAAGAGACACAAGATTTATACTGGTTCGGGCCACCGTTGTTGTGTAATACTCTACTCCAGTGTGGTGGTGGTGGATTGCCTCTTGGGCTGATGATGAACAATACAAAGGGGGAAGAACAACCTCCGAATGAGTTATCTCTTCCTCCCTCACGGTGGTGGCTACTTCTACTTATATAGGCCCTGGTCCTCTCCCCAAATATTGAGCGGGAAGGGAGCCAACAACGGCCAATTTGAAAGGGGACAGCTAGTACAGCTTAGCCTGACAAAAGCGGTCCTCGCCTGCAAAAGGCTCTGGTGGTGACGCCGCCTTGGGCTGCATGGTGACCTCCGTCTTGCTGTCCTGCTGGTCTTGGTCTCGTTGCGCTGATATGGAAACCTTTGCTTGATGCCTTGGTACTCCGCGCCTGCGCTTGCCTCCTTAGCACCAAAGAGTAAACAAGGACACTGCGCGTGTTGGCGTCCGCCTGGCGCCCGCCTGATCTTGATCGTCATGGCTCACGTCACGAGAACCTCGCGAGGTTTGCCTTGCCTTGATCTCTCTGCCCCTCGCGAGCCTGCCTGGCGAGGCCGCTCCTAAGGAGGTCTTGGGTCATCCGCCTCGCGAGGGTCTTGAATGCCTTGTTGATGAAGATGGGACGTACGGGCCCACGCGCAGAGCCACGCCGTGGGCCGCAGGCAGGCAAGTCTGGGGACCCCCGTTCCCAGGACGCCGACAGCGGTGGTTTGGCTCGTTCAAGGCGGCGGCTGGAAATCTCCGGTGTCAGCCCGTCGGTGTGCGGCCTGTGCCGACCTTCGATCCTTCTTCTCGGTCATTCATCTGCTACCTTCGTCGATGGTTGGCCCTCCCCCAGCTGCGGTCCATCACTCGTCTCGCACCAGGCAGCAGGACCGGGCTCCTTTCGCGCCCGGCAGCAGGACTGACCTTGTCTTGCGCCCGGCAAAAGGACCGAGCTCGTCTAGCGCCCGGCAGCAGGATCATGCTCGTTTCGTGCCCGGCAGCAGGACCGAGCTCGTCTCGCGCCCAGTGCCGTAGGATGGGGCAATGGAGGCTAGTTTTGGCCGGCCTATTGGGTCTCGGCACTGGGGCAGCACAGGGGTGTGAAAGGCGGGTCCTTTCTGCTTGTGTCTTTGGTTCGGGTAGCGGCGGATCTCGGGTGAGATGGTGTCAATGTCTTGGATGTCGGGGCAGCGGCCCTGGTGGTGGGTTCACGAGGCTCATGGGCAGAGCCCGTGGCTTGGTGCTGCCCGGTTGCAACGGCCATGTGGGCGGCGTGGTAGCCGGGGTGTGGCGTTCGGTGGTGGTGATTGGTGGCCAGGGTGAAAACCTGCTCTTCGGACGGACCGGCGGCGGCGAAGCTCGTTCCCTTCTTGAAGGCGTCGTCGCGGCTCTCATTGCCCGTCGTGTTGCTCCAGGGGAAACTCTGATCCTTGGATCGGGCGGTGGCGGCGCTCCGGTGTCGTCCCCTTCCTGAAGGCGCCGTCTTGGAGCCCATGGTTCGTCATATGCGGCTTCACCTCTTCGCGTAGTGCTAGGGATAGTGTTGCTGCGCTCAGCGCCTATGTATCATGCCTTGGGTGTGTGCGTCTATTTGGGGGTGTGCGTTTGTGCCGGATACTGATGATCATTGTTTTATATATAAAGCGGGGCGAAAGCCTTTTTCAATAAAGCATCGGCCAAAAATACATTGGCGCTGGAGTGGAGCACGAAACCTTTTATCCTAGAGTTTGATTGCATCGGGAACATGGCCTTAATCGGTCCCTGGTAGCAGGTCCCCGATAGCAGGTCGAGTGGAGGAGTCTAAACGCCTGCTACGATCTTGCGTGAGCAACTTTTTTGGTAAAACTTTCAATCTATCCATCATCAATTATGATAGTACAACGAATATCAGAAATAATAAAAAATACATCTACATCCGTAAAACACCTAGCGACGACTACAAGCACTGAAGCAAGCCCAAGTCGCACCACCGTCATCGCCCCTTTCTCACTAAAGACGGGCAAAACTTGTTGTAGTAGAAACAAGAACTCAGTAGCTCATGCACTTGCTCAGATGGGTAAGACGTCCTCTCGCATGGGAGTAATTGATAAAAAAACTATCACATTTGGGGTATCGGTTCCTTTCAAATTTTTGGGTAAAACCTACTCCCTCCGTTCCATAATTTAATGCGTATAGATTTAAAAAAGCAAACTATGCAAACTTTGACCAAGTTTATAGAGGAAACTATTTATATGTACAATACCAAATATATAAAATATGAAACTACATCTTATGATGAATCTAATGATATATGTTTGATATTCTAGATGTGAATGTTTTTATTCACAAACTTGATCAAATTTTGTGAGGTTTGACTTTTCAAAAAAACATCTATATGCTCTACATTATGGAATGAAGGGAGTACAACTTTAGTGCTAATTTTTTGCTAAAAATACTCCATCCGATCCAAAAAGTATCGTTGTTTTAGTTCAATTTTGAAGAACTCAAACCAAGACACTTTTTTTGGATCGGAGGGAGCACCGCTTTTAGTTGTTGACCGGTTTGGACAATTTAAACGCGTTTATAATAGATGAGGCCCACCCGTCAGACTTGGGGTGGCAAGAAAGTCAACTCTATTTATTTTGAACCCTATATTTGCCGTTATTACAGGTGGAACCTACCGTCAGTTATATTTTTTTACCCTTATAGGGATTGTAAGATGGAGAGCGGCATTGCAAAGGCTGAGCTCCATGGAGCTCGTTCGTTTTGCCAAAAAAATCAAATATTTAAAAGTTTCAAAAAAATATCAACTTTTTTTCTACAAATATGTATGCATATTCTTCAAGTGTGCATAAAATTTCTCAACTAATTGTATTATTTGTATGCTACACAAAAAAGACAAATATCTGACCCAAATACAATAAAAAAAACTATTTTAATCTGTGTATTTGTCTTTTTTGTGTACATAGCATATGAATATATATGGTAATGAAATTCTATACATGTATACTATTAATATATTTCAACATGAACACTTTTTCAGATTTTTCTGAGATGTGGAAAAAAGTATTTTCGCTAAGAAAAAGAAAGAAAGAATTCTATGGAGATTGGCCTCTGCTTGCACTTTTCATTGTAAGATGTGCGGATCAGAAGGGCTGCTTCATAAAAATTACAGGACAAGGCGGGCCCTTCTCGCAGTCCAAGGCCCCCCGCGGCCCCACTCCTCGCATGGTTCTCTCAATCTCTCCCCTAGGTCGAGGCGCCGCGGCTCTTCCTCCCGTTTGACAAGCGCCCACTAGTAGAAAACGGCCCATTAGCCCTGGTTCCAGAGGCCCTTTAGCCCCGGTTCTGGAACCAGGACTAAAACCCAAAACCTTTAGTCTTACGAACCGGGGCAGAAGGGGCTCCGCATGGCCGCTGCGGGTCGTCCAGGCAGGAGGACCTTTAGTCCCGGTTGATAAAACCAACCGGGACCAAAAGGCATCCACGTGTCAGCAGCTGGCAGGAGCTGGGGGTTTTTTAAAGGGGGGAGGTGTTAGGGGTTTTTGGAGGTTTAATTTATGGGTTTCATATATTGTGTTAGCTAGCTAATAGAGAGAAGTGTCCTCTCTTTCTCTGTGCTTGGTCGACGCTAGCTACTATATACATATAGAGAGAACTCGACACGCTAGCTAGTAAGCAAATGAAGGAACCATTAGTTACACAAGATCGTCATGAACATATACAGAGAGGAGTGGCCTCTCTTTCTCCGAGAGATTGGTTGAACAACAAGTTTTCGCATATCTATCCGACGCTACTAGCTACATATATACGATATAAGATCTCTTACAATCCCTAACATCTCATGTCTATATCAATTTCCACATGGTATTCTCCGGTTTTATGTATGACGTGGTCAAGAAAGAATCCCGCCAATTGCTCTTGAATTGCTCGTATGCGATCATGTGGTAGGAGTTCATCCCGCAACTGCCAGACCTAATTTAAAGAAGGGGGTCAATACATATATATGAATGAAACTCAACACAAATGATGGTAATAAAATAAAATTGTGAATATTATTGTTTACGTACTTCTTATTGTTTTTCAGAGTAGCCCCGCTTAGAGGCCGTCGCGTTGTAGATGAACTCGCAAATGTAGTATCCACTAAAATCATTCCCGGCTTCCTGCCACAAGCACTTTATGAGAAATAGAGTTCAATCAAACTGATAATCAAGTATGATAAATGGTATTGATGAAACTAGAATCAATGCGAGATGCGCGGAACTAGGTAGTAGTACTTACTTTCGGTTGTCTAAATCGCAGCTCCCTCAGCAATTCCGGAACAATTCCGGTGAACTCTTTCCAAACCCTGCCAGACAAAGAAAATAATTACTTGATATCAGGAAATGAACAAAGTTGCCGATATGGTGCGATAATGATCGATTGAACTTACTTCTGGAGCATTTCAGTCATGTCCGCATAGTCCTGGGGATATTTTCGTCTCGAGTCTAAGACGGTTACTACTCTCGGGTCAAGCTTAATCTCTAGCAGAATAAAGTGGAACATGCGCACGCATGCATAACTCATCAATTACATTATTATAACCTCGAGTAATAAGGGAATCCGAAGATGCACAAGATAGTAACACTCACTTGAAGTTGTAAGGAAAGAGTATTTTATCTTTGTTTTGATTTTTAAGCAACGATTGTAGCAAGTTGTCCTCGGTATCTGTGACATTGTTTTTAACTGTCCATTCATGTATGATACTTCGGTTAATGAACCCAATGTCATGGATTTGTGCTTTTCTGCATTTGACAAATGGGGTCAGATGAATCGGGACCAATGGCGCCCAAGGCCCGGCCGGCGCCCTGGCCTCAAGAACCGGGACTGATGCACCCATTAGTCCCGATTCGTAGGGGAATCGGGATTAATGCCATTTTCAGGCCTGGACCAAAGCCATGTTTTCTACTAGTGGCCAAGCGGGGGACTGGCGGGGTTTCACCTCGTCGCCCCTAATCCCCACCGCCGCAGCCATCGCCTCGCACCTCGCGCTGATGTATAAAATAGGGACACATGTGATAATATGAAATTCAAGAAAATACATGGGCTAAACTAAAAAAATTGTCATGCCACCATGACATCCATCGTTGCCACATAATCCCAAGAGCCTTACATGAAACTACCCATAGCCTTGAGTCAGGTACCGCTGACGATAGGGCTCACACCTGGGCTGAAGGGACGGCTCTATCGCCGAGGATGACCCGTGCGCTACACTGTGGGTGGCTCTTTATGGTGGTCGGAGGATGGATGATGCGTGGGAGAATCACTTTGTCGTCGTCACAAGAAGTAGTGTCCACCAAGGCATGACACTGGAACAACAGAGGTTGTCGTGCACAACAGTACATCAAATCCAATTGAAGATCACATCTTATTTCTTCCCTCCTCTGCTCGGTTTTAGTTCTCTAATAATTGTTGTTCTATTTAAAGTAGCCGTTGTGCTCTCGGTTAAAGCAATGCTGATAACGTGTTAGTTGTCATTGTAACTAGAGACGGACAATGGATTAACCATGATCTTTTTATTAATTGATGATGCTGAGTGTTTACACATGGTGAAAAGAATACAAACCAAGAGGTGACTACTCCGACAAACCATCACGGCTTGGCAAAAGACACCTTTTCTTTGTAACACTTGTAGAGGGAAAATGTGGACGTAGCCAGCAATTGGTCAATCAATACTCGGCGTTCGGCGTGAGGATCAGGCTCTCAACCGAGTGTGGCTAGCGTAGCGAGCGACTGGTCGATTCTTGCAACACCCGAGTGAACAGTCCACATCGTTGTTGTTAGTTTATCTCCAATATCTCAAGGAATTGCTGCGAGCGTGTGAGATATCGGACATACGCACATGCCAAGTAGTTCAATCCATTTCTGGATCTCTACCAAGATGATCGACAAAGGCGCATGGTGTGGATTTATGTAGGAACCACTCGTTGCCAGGATTACTAGAAGAGCTCTCATTCACTTCGTGTGTTGGGAGGCATGCCAAACGGATGCATTGGCTCTTTGGCTAGCTATAGGAGCACGCTGCATGCGTGATCGAACTCAAGTTGCAGCCCGGCTCTTCTACCCTTCCTCACCCGAAGCACACACTCCTCTTTTGTCGTTTCTAGAGAGCTATACATGATTTGGCATCATACATTTTCATTTTATTTTTTCGTTGATCTCAACATGAGAACATGTAAAGTAGTTTAACCAAATAGATATACCATTTGCCACAAAAAAACAGATAGACTATAACCAACCTTAATGCCAAAAACCAAGTTAGAGCATCTCCAACAGCCGCCCAACGCGCGGCGCGCTTAAAAGTACTTTGCAGCGCGCTCATCGCCAGGAAAAGCGCGGCGGACAGCGCTGGCTCCAGCAGCCGCGCTAAAATTTAGCGTGCACGCGTAGCTCCAGCAGGCGCGCTAAAATGCAGCGCGCGCTCTCGCACGAACACTCTAGACTAGGTTGCATACATATTTTTTTAGATAAAAACGATACATAATTCATCATATATAAAACGATAATAGATATTTTACATAGTTCATAGCATAGATAGATAAAACTATGGTGCAACTGCATAAAAACTACAATGCACTACATACTACGGTGCAATTAGATAAACTATGGTGCAACTACAACCTACTCCGAGTCGTCATCATCATTATCATCATCCTCGCTGGTGTTGTCCGAGGTATCGAGCCAAATGTCCTCCCAACGAGGATCATTATCCCCAAAGATCGACTCCCCACCTGCTTCAACGATATCGCACTGCGATATCGCCAGTGCCTTCCGCCAACGCCTGTCCGCCCGCCCCGCGCGGCGCCTTGCCGTCCTTTCCGCCCAGTAGGCGCGCTCGTTGGCGACGTCCTCTGGGTGGCGCCGGCGCCACTCTGCCATGGCTCGCTCGTCCTCCTCGGCGATGAGGAGGCGGTCCTGCCGCCGACGGTGCTCCGCACGGTCCTGGTCCGTGATAAGACGAGGCGGAGGGGCGACGGCCTACGCCTGCTCGCGCGTGTAGACATCGCGGAAGTTCATCTGCGATGGAAGCTTCTCTAGGCGCCATGCCGCCGCATCGTACGCGCGGGCGGCCTCGTGCGCGGTCCCGAACGTGCCGAGGCCAAGCCGGACGTCGCCGGACCGGATCTCGGCGTAGTAGGTGCCACCGGGGTGCTCGCGGACGCCGCGGTAGCCAGAAGATCCCAGGCGGCGCTGCGCCATGGTGGCGCGGTGGTGGCGGGGCGATGAAGCCGTGAGCAAGCGGCAGAGAAGCGGCACAGGGAGCGGGGAGAGCGTGTGTGGCAGTGTGGAGGCCGTGTGGCGAGCACCGCAATTTATAGGCGCGCCGGAAGCGGCGCGCCAAATCTAGCGCGCGAGCTGCCGCCTTTTCCCGCGCGCGCTACTTTCCCGCCACCGCTGGAGCGCGCGAAAACGTCCGGCGCGCGCTAAAGTGACAGTTTACCCCGCGCGCGCGTCTTTTGGCGCCGCTGTTGGAGATGCTCTTATGCAGTTTGTCTCCACTCTGCATGAATCGCGTGTAGGAATCGGAACCACTAAACCCCACACCTATTTGTGTTAGTTTTAGATTTTTGAGTAAAATGCACCACTGCTTGTTATACTTTTTTTTAAAGATCCAGCAGATTGCTGGCTTGATTAAGATTTAGCACGAAGCAACGGAAGAGCAACATGGGGTAGATTCAAAGATCGAAGAAAAATAGTAAAAAGGAAACAACAACGCCATTCGCTGAAGATCAGCACTACACTCTCATGATGGATCACCATCCACTCGTGACAACACAACACAGCTCCGACTCCAACGAAGAAACTATGAAGAAGAACTAGGCAAGTTGGCGCCGCGGAAGATCACTGAACGGACCACCTATCGTCTGTCATCGTATGCCACCTGGCCCCGCCACTGCAGCTTCGACTTCACAGCAACAAACAGTCGAGGCAATCTCATGGGCACGCCAGAGAAGAGCCGACTACCCAACCAATGCCATGTCTCCGACATCATTCACCCCGTCATCATTGCCACATAAGTATAATCGCTCACATCGCCTGAGGGACACCACTCGACGAGCCGCCGTCCACCACCGTCACGGGTCATGGGCCCCTCTGGACGGATCCACCTCCAAGACGATGCCCCCAAGAGGGAAAGCGGTGCCGAGCACATCTATTAGCACCGCCGTTGTCTGATCCGAAAGACCGGTCTAGGGTTTCCCCTGGAGAAAGTCGGGAAGGGATGTAAGAACTACTACATCGATGCCTTCAACAAAGGAACGATACCGGCAGGCGCCGCCACCGACGATTCCGGCCACTGCCGGAGTATGGCTTTCGCTAGCGGCCTCAGCCTTCCAACCCGTGGACCCAACTGGCCCACCTCGCCAAACACCTTCGCGTCAAGACCGGCACGTCCTCAGCCCCTCCAACCGCCAGCCACCTCCTCCAGACTGCCTGGACTCCATAGCAGCAGACCGGGACAGAGAAACTGCTCATCTTACGGTGCCAAGGCCAGATCCACGGCGTCCACCAAGCAGCAGCCACATCGACCACACTCCCCTGTGCCAAGGAGCACACCTGGGCATCAAGCCCAGATCTGGCCCCGCGCTCACTGTTGCGCTGCAACGCCCACATGCGGCAGGAAAGCCAGCGAGTCCTCCTCAAGGAAATATGCCCTAGAGGCAATAATAAAGTTGTTATTTATATTTCCTTATAATATGATAAATGTTTATTATTCATGCTATAATTGTATTAACTGGAAACTTAGTACATGTGTGAATACATAGACAAACAGAGTGTCACTAGCATGCCTCTACTTGGCTAGCTCGTTAATCAAAGATGGTTAAGTTTCCTAGCCATAGACATGAGTTGTCATTTGATGAACGGGATCACATCATTAGAGAATGATGTGATTGACAAGACCCATCCGTTAGCTTAGCACGATGATCATTTAGTTTGTTGCTATTGCTTTCTTCATGACTTATACATGTTCCTATGACTAAGAGATTACGCAACTCCCGAATACCGGAAGAACACTTAGTGTGCTATCAAATGTCACAACATAACTGGGTGACTATAAAGATGCTCTACAGATGTCTCCGATGGTGTTTGTTGAGTTGGCATAGATCGAGATTAGGATTTATCACTCCGATTGTCCGAGAGGTATCTCTGGGCCCTCTCGGTAATGCACATCACTATAAGCCTTGCAAGCAATGTGACTAATGAGTTAGTTACGGGATGATGCATTACGGAACGAGTAAAGAGACTTGCCGGTAACGAGATTGAACTAGGTATTGAGATACCGGCGATCGAATCTCGGGCAAGTAAAATACTGATGACAAAGGGAACAACGTATGTTGTTATGCGGTTTGACCGATAAATATCTTCGTAGAATACGTGGGAGCCAATATGAGCATCCAGGTTCCGCTATTGGTTATTGGCCGGAGATGAGTCTCGGTCATGTCTACATAGTTCTCGAACCCGTAGGGTCCGCATGCTTAACGTTCGATGACGATCGGTATTATGAGTTTATGTGTTTTGATGTACCGAAGGTAGTTCGGAGTCCCGGATGTGATCACGGACATGACGAGGAGTCTTGAAATGGTCGAGACATAAAGAATGATATATTGGACGATATTATTCGGAGATCGGATGAGTTCCGGGGGTCACCGGATAAATATCGGAGTGCCGAAAGGGTTATCGGAACCACCGGAGAAGTAGTGGGCCTTATTGGGCCTAGGGGATAGAGAGAGGGGCTGACAAGGGCTGGCCACGCCCCCCCCATGGGCCTAGTCCGAATTGGACTAGGGGGAGGGGCGGCGCCCTCTCCTTCCTTCTCTTTCCCCCTCCTTCCTTCTTCTCCTAGTAGGACTAGGAAATGGGGGAGTCCTACTCCTACTAGGAGGAGGATTCCTGCCCCCCTTGGCGCGCCTATGAGGGATGGCCGGACTCCCCCTCCCTCCTTTATATACATGGGGAGAGGGGCACCCTAGAACACATCAAAGTTGATCTTAGCCGTGTGCGGTGCCCCACTCCACAAATTTCCACCTCGGCCATATCGTTGTAGTGCTTAGGCGAAGCCCTGCGTCGGTAACTTCATCAACACCGTCACCACACCGTCGTGCAGACGGAACACTCCTTGGCCTCAGCTGGATCAAGAGTTCGAGGGACGTCACCGAGCTGAACGTGTGCAGATCGCAGAGGTGCCGTGCGTTCGGTACTTGATCGGTTGGATCGCGAAGACGTTCGACTACATCAACCGCGTTACTAAACGCTTCCACTTTCGGTCTACGAGGGTACGTGGACACACTCTCCCGCTCATTGCTATGCATCACATAGATAGATCTTGCGTGATCGTAGGTAAATTTTTTGAAATACTGCGTTCCCCAACAGTGGCATCCGAGCCAGGTCTATGTGTAGATGTTATATGCACGAGTAGAACACAAAGAGTTGTGGGTGATAATAGTCATACTGCTTACCAGCATGTCATATTTTGATTCGGCGGTATTGTTGGATGAAGCGGCCCGGACCGACATTACGCATACGCTTACGTGAGACTGGTTCTACCGACGTGCTTTGCACATAGGTGGCTGGCGGGTGTCAGTTTCTCCAACTTTAGTTGAATCGAGTGTGACTACGCCCGGTCCTTGTTGAATGTTAAAACAGCAAACTTGACAAAAAATCATTGTGGTTTTGATGAGTAGGTAAGAACGGTTATTGCTAAGCCCGTAGCAGCCACGTAAAATTTGCAACAACAAGTAGAGGACGTCTAACTTGTTTTTGCAGGTTATGTTGTGATGTGATATGGTCAAGACATGATGATATATAAATTGTTGTATGAGATGATCATGTTTTCTAACAGTTATCGGCAACTGACAGGAGCCTTATGGTTGTCGCTTTATTGTATGAAATGCAATCGCCATGTAATTGCTTTACTTTATCACTAAGCGGTAGCGATAGTCGTGATAGCAATAGTTGGCGAGACGACGACGATGCTTCGATGGAGAGCAAGGTGTCAAGCCGGTGACGATGGTGATCATGACGGTGCTTTGGAGATGGAGATCAAAGGCACAAGATGATGATGGCCATATCATATCACTTATATTGATTGCATGTGATGTTTATCCTTTATGCATATTATTTTGCTTAAGTTCGGCGGTAGCATTATAAGATGATCTCTCACTAAATTTCAAGGTACAAGTGTTCTCCCTGAGTATGCACCGTTGCGAAAGTTCGTCGTGCCGAGACACCACGTGATGATCAGGTGTGATAAGCTCTACGTTCACATACAACGGGTGCAAGCCAGTTTTGCACACGCAGAATACTCGGGTTAAACTTGACGAGCCTAGCATATGCAGATATGGCCTCGGAACACTGAGACCGAAAGGTCGAGCGTGAATCATATAGTAGATATGATCAACATAGTGATGTTCACCATTCAAAACTACTCCATCTCACGTGATGATCGGACATGGTTTAGTTGATTTGGATCACTTGATCACTTAGATGAATAGAGGGATGTCTATCTAAGTGGGAGTTCTTAAGTAATATGATTAATTGAACTTTAATTTATCATGAACTTAGTACCTGATAGTATTTTGCATATCTATGTTGTTGTAGATCAATGGCCCGTGCTTCTGTTCCTTTGAATTTTAATGCGTTCCTAGAGAAAGCTAAGTTTAAAGATGATGGTAGCAACTACACGGACTGGGTCCGTAACTTGAGGATTATCATTATTGCTGCACAGAAGAATTACGTCCTCGAAGCACCACTACGTGCAAGACCCGCTGCAGGAGCAACGCCGGACGTTGTGAACGTCTGGCAGAGCAAAGCTAATGACTACTCGATAGTTCAGTGTGCCATGCTTTACGGCTTAGAACCGGGACTTCAACGATGTTCTGAACGTCATGGAGCATATGAGATGTTCCAGGAGTTGAAGTTAATATTTCAAGCAAATGCCCGGATTAAGAGATATGAAGTCTCCAATAAGTTCTACAGCTGCAAAGTGGAGGAGAATAGTTCTGTCAGTGAGCATATACTCAAAATGTCTGGGTATCATAATCACTTGACTCAGCTGGAAGTTAATCTTCCAGTTGATAGTGTCATTGACAGAGTTCTTCAATCACTGCCACCAAGCTACAAGAGCTTCGTGATGAACTATAATATGCAAGGGATGGATAAGACAATTCCCGAGCTCTTCGCGATGCTAAAGGCTGTGGAGGTAGAAATCAAGAAGGAGCATCAAGTGTTGATGGTCAACAAGACCATCCATTTCAAGAAAAAGGGTAAAGGGAAGAAAGGGAACTTCAAGAAGAAAAGCAAACAAGTTACTGCTCCAGTGAAGAACCCCAAGTCTGGACCTAAGCCTGAGACTGAGTGCTTCTACTGCAAAGGGACTGGTCACTCAAAGCGAAACTGCCGCAAGTATTTGGCGGATAAGAAGGATGGCAAGGTGAACAAAGGTATATGTGATATACATGTTATTGATGTGTACCTTACTAATGCTCGCAGTAGTGCCTGGGTATTTGATACTGGTTTTGTTGCTAATATTTGCAACTCGAAACAGGGACTACGGATTAAGCGAAGATTGGCTAAGGATGAGGTGACGATGCGCGTGGGAAATGGTTCCAAAAGTCGATGTGATCGCCGTCGGCACGCTACCTCTACATCTACCTTCGGGATTAGTTTTAGACCTGAATAATTGTTATTTGGTGCCAGCGTTAAGCATGAACATTATATCTGGATCTTGTTTGATGCGAGACGGTTATTCATTTAAATCGGAGAATAATGGTTGTTCTATTTATATGAGTAATATCTTTTATGGTCATGCACCCTTGAAGAGTGGTCTATTTTTTGTTGAATCTCGATAGTAGTGACACACATATTCATAATATTGAAGCTAAAAGATGCAGAGTTGATAATGATAGTGCAACTTATTTGTGGCACTGCCGTTTAGTTCATATTGGTGTAAAGCGCATAAAGAAACTCCATTCTGATGGACTTTTGGAATCACTTGATTATGAATCACTTGGTACTTGTGAACCATGCCTCATGGGCAAGATGACTAAAACTCCATTCTCCGGAACAATGGAGCAAGCAACGGATTTGTTGGAAATCATACATACTGATGTATGTGGTCCAATGAATATTGAGGATCGCGGCGGGTATCGTTATTTTCTGACCTTCACAGATGATTTGAGCAGATATGGGTATATCTACTTAATGAAACATAAGTCTGAAACATTTGAAAAGTTCAAAGAATTTCAGAGTGAAGTGGAAAATCATTGTAACAAGAAATAAAGTTTCTATGATCTGATCGTGGAGGAGAATATTTGAGTTACGAGTTTGGTCTTCATTTGAAACAATGCGGAATAGTTTCGCAACTCACGCCACCCGGAACACCACAACATAATGGTGTGATCGAACATCGTGACCGCACTTTATTAGATATGGTGCGATCTATGATGTCTCTTACTGATTTACAGCTATCGTTTTGGGGTTATGCTTTAGAGACGGCTGCAATCACGTTAAATAGGGCACCATCTAAATCCGTAGAGACGACACCTCATGAACTGTGGTTTGGCAAGAAACCCAAGTTGTCGTTTCTTAAAGTTTGGGGCTGCGATGCTTATGTGAAAAAGCTTCAACCTGATAAGCTCGAACCCAAATCGGAGAAATGTGTCTTCATAGGATACCTAAAGGAGACTGTTGGGTACACCTTCTATCATAGATCCGAAGGCAAGACATTCGTTGCTAAGAATGGATCCTTTCTAGAGACGGAGTTTCTCTCAAAAGAAGTGAGTGGGAGGAAAGTAGAACTTGATGAGGTAACTGTACCTGCTCCCTTATGGAAAGTAGTTCATCACAAAAATCAGTTCCTATGACTCCTACACCAATTAGTGAGGAAGCTAATGATGATGATCATGTAACTTCAGATCAAGTTACTACCAAACCTCGTAGGTCAAGCAGAGTAAGATCCGCACCAGAGTGGTATGGTAATCCTGTTCTGGAGGTCATGTTACTTGACCATGACGAACCTACGAACTATGAGGAAGCGATGATGAGCCCAGATTCCGTGAAATGGCTTGAAGCCATGAAATCTGAGATCGGATCCATGTATGAGAACAAAGTGTGGACTTTGGTTGACTTGCCCGATGATCGGCAAGCCATAGAGAATAAATGGATCTTCAAGAAGAAGACTGACGCTGGCGGTAATGTTACTGTCTACAAAGCTCGACTTGTTGCAAAAGGTTTTCGACAAGTTCAAGGAGTTGACTACGATGAGACCTTCTCACCCGTAGCGATGCTTAAGTCCGTCCGAATCATGTTAGCAATTGCTGCATTTTATGATTATGAAATTTGGCAAATGGATGTAAAAACTACATTCCTGAATGGATTTATGGAAGAATAGTTGTATATGATGCAACCAGAAGGTTTTATCGATCCAAAGGATGCTAACAATGTGTGCAAGCTCCAGCGATCCATTTATGGGTTGGTGCAAGCATCTTGGAGTTAGAATAAATGTATTGATAGTGTGATCAAAGCATATGGTTTTATACAGACTTTTGGAGAAGCTTGTATTTACAAGAAAGTGAAAGGGAGCTCTGTAGCATTTCTAATATTATATGTGGATGACATATTGTTGATTGGAAATGATATAGAATTTCTGGATAGCATAAAAGGATACTTGAACAAGAGTTTTTCAATGAAAGACCTCGGTGAAGCTGCTTATATATTGGGCATCAAGATCTATAGAGATAGATCGAGACGCTTAATTGGACATTCACAAAGTACCACTGGTGTGCGTCGGTCCTAAACAAACGGTTTTTTACCCCTTTCCGCGACGGCATTTGGAACCGTCGCCAAGTGAGTGTGTGCGATAGGGTGTCCTTTCCACACGACCCAGAAATCGTCGGGGATAGGCCCTCCTGGGACCCAGGCTGGGGCCGTGTGTGATCGGGCCAGGCATCAAAACCCAATCATTTCCGTAGGTATGTACATCCCACACGGTAATCCGAGAAAATCATTTCCATAGGTATGTACATCCCACACGGTAATCCAAGAAAATCATTTCCATAGGTATGTACATCCCACATGGTGAATCCCAGAAAAACATTTCCGTTCGTATGTATATCACACACAGTCAATCCAAGGAATACGTTTCCGTTCTTATGTACATCCCACACAGTCAATCCAGGGAAAACATTTCCATTCGGATGTACATCCCACACAGTTTTATGTATACGCTCGTGTGTGAAAGGTGTAACTATCACACACGCTCTGCCTTGGTTAACTGTTTGCTTTCATTAACTACATCACACACGATTTGATGTAGAAAACTGTGTGGCATTGGGCTATCCATCGCAAGCGCTTTTACTGCTAGAACCGTTTGCAAAGGTCCATGACCGTCTGATTGGAAATTTTGAAATACGAAACATGCAATTCAAACTCTCAGCACAATGGTTCAACAACGAATCCATAAATAAAATTGCCAGTACAATATGTTCAGTAATTACATGATTAGGCAGCAATTAACTATGATGAACCGCAGTATTTAAAGGCGGTAAAGGTGAAGAGACAAGTGTAAATTATTTTGACTGCCGACGGTGTTGAAGAAGCGGAATGCCCATAATGTGCCTTCCTGCATGCCATAGGCACGAACCACTTTTGTCCAACTGAGGGAGTCCTGGACTAAGGGGTCCTCGGGCGTCCGGCCTGTTAGCCATGGGCCGGACTGATGGGCTGTGAAGATACGAAGACCGAAGACCTCACCCGTGTGTGGATAGGACTCTCCTTGGCGTGGAAGGCAAGCTTGGAAACCAAATATGAAGATTTCCTTTCTCTGTAACCGACCTTATGTAACCTTAGATCCCTTCGGTGTCTATATAAACCGGAGGGCTTAGTCCGGATCAGGACATTCATTACCATAGTCATATAAGCTAGACTTCTAGGGTTTAGCCATTACGATCTCGTGGTAGATCAACTCTTGTAATACTCGTATTCATCAAGACCAATCAAGCAAGAAGTAGGGTATTACCTCCATAGAGAGGGCCCGAACCTGGGTAAACATCGTGTCCCCTGTCTCCTGTTACCATCGACCTTAGACGCATAGTTCGGGACCCCCTACCCGAGATCTGCCAGTTTTGACACTGACATTGGTGCTTTCATTGAGAGTTCCATTATGCCGTCCCCAAAAGGTTTGATGGCCCCTTCAATCGTCAACGATAATGCTGTCCAAGGGAAACCTTCCTCCCCGGATAGATCTTCATATTCGGCGGCTTCATACCGCGGGCCAACTCGCTTGGCCGTCTGGAGCAGATCGACAGCTACGCCCCTGGCCATCAGGTCAGATTCGGGAGCTTGAACTACGTCGCGGACGTCTGTGGAGACTTGATCTTTGCTAGATTCGAGACCACGGCAATCCCTCCTGGTCACCCCGATGAACATGACCTAAATATGTCATCGGCCGCATCCAGGAGATTGCTCCTGTAACTACTCTGGCCGTAGATCCGGAGCATATTGAGCCATCCAAGGACAGGAGGCTCAACCCCACCACGGAGGCCACAGATTCCACGGTGTTGGAGCCAAACATATACCTAAAGTCACACGACGTATTTGTCACCGGAACTCCGGACTCGTCTCTGGTCATAAATTCCAAGCCATGTGCATCCGCAGACGCCGAACTTGATTGCTTATCGATCTTCTAGTTTAGTGCCGCAGACATCTTCCAACACTCGCCCTTCGGCGATGTGCTAAACTCATTAAAGAATCTGTCCCTGGTGGGGGACTCAGAGCCGAATTATGTCCGTTTTGAACTGGAGGCTGATGATGGGGGAGAATTCAGCTTCCCACCCGCCACCCACTCCATAGCCACTATTGAAGACTTAACCGACATGCTCGATTACAGCTCCGACGACATCGACGGTATGGACGACGATGCCTACAAAGAGCAGGGCCAAAACCCGTCGCTTACCGGACGCTGGACGACAACTTCTTCACATGACGTATACATGGTGGATACACCTAAAGAAACTAACAACGATGACAAGGAGGATCCAGTTAAGAACAAACCTCCTGTGACACAGTCCCGGCACCGGCGTCAGCGGCACCGGTCTAAATCACGCCGTACAAAAGACAACAACACCGGCACCGGAGAAAATAATACTCCGGACAGAGCCGAAGACAATGAAGACCCTGTCGGGGCAATCTCCGAACAGGATGAACAGGAGGACGGGCACGTTAGCCCCGATGAACAGGCCACACATGAAGACTCGGAGGATAGTAATTATCTTCCGCTCTCCGAGGAGGAGGAGAGCCTCGACAACAAAGAATTCATCATGCCTGAAGAACCTCTCGAGCAGGAGCGCTTTAAACGCCGGCTAATAGCCACTGCAAGGAGCCTGAAAAAGAAGCAGCTGCAGCTTCGAGCTGACCAAGATCTGCTCAATGATAGATGGACCGAAGTCCTGGCCGCCGAAGAATACGGCCTCAACGGCCCAGCCAAAAAGTACTCGAAGCGCAAATTGTTACCTCAGTTCGATGACGAGGCGCTGGAGCCCATACCATCATCGCACAACGCGGCCGACCAACCACCACGCGGTCAGGATAAAGCGGCAACTCAAGCTGAACACCAGACCGCCCCACCTCGCCGTAAAGGCAAGAATAAAATAGCTCGGGGTTGTACATACAATCGTCGACAGGACTTGGACAGTAGAGCAGGATACATAAGATCGATGTCACATCCCTGGCTTCTGGTAATGCACTAGGCTAGCCTCATGTGTGCATCATGTTTAAATTTTCAAGAAACTTGAAATGGGGATTGCCTAAACCCCTAGCATCAAAGGAATTCACTAGGTTCACCTAAAATATTTTCAGCAAATCCAAATGGCTTTCAAAAATGTTCATCATTTATGGAAAATGCTGTAAACAGTAACCAGAGGTGATGCACATTTTTCCATGACATATTTGGGCTCTGAATTAAATCATACTCTATTTGCATTTGGGAATTTAAATTCTATAAAATATTTTAAATGCTCAAATAATCATAAACTAAAATGTTTACTGTTGGATATATTCTAAACAGTAGCCATGATTAGTTTCATGATTTTTGGAAATGCCCTGGAATTTTTAATAAAGCCCTAAAGTCTACAGAATAATAGAAAACAAGAAATAAGAGAGAAAGAGAAGAATTACCTGGCCCACCTACCTGTAGCCGGCCCAGCTCGCTGGCCCAGCCCACCTGGCGCCTTCTGTCGTCTCCCTCCCCGAGCCAGTAGGCAGGGCGTGTGGCCGCCGTGCGCGCACACGCGCGCGCCACCTCTTGCTTCCCGCCTCTTCCCTGGTGCGCCTGGAGACGCCACGACACCCTCGGACCTCTGCACCTCTCCCCTCTCTCGCTGGACCTCCCCCCTCCTCTGCATCTTCCCGCGGCGCCACCGAACGCTGCCGTCGCCGCCGCTTCCTGCTGTCGCGGCCACCGCCTCCCCCTCGACCCCTCACCGTGCCTGCGAGCTCCGTCTCGACGTCCCGACCTCCTCGACGACCCACGAGGCCCCGGACGCACCGCAACGCTGCCACCACCGCAGTTTCCCTCGTCGGCCACCGAAGATCGTCGTCGTCGATTTGCCGCCTCCCGAGCGTCCCCGAGCCCGCTAACCATCCCTACGGATCCGCTGAGAGCTCCTGCTACTTCTCCTTTGCTCGCCCCCTCCGTTCCTGTCCCCTAGCTCCGTCTTCCACCACGGCCGAAGCTCACCGCCGTCGTGCCTCGTCGCCGTCGTGGCCAGAGCCACAGTGACTCGAAGCCGAGCACACTGTCGTGCTCAGCGCAGCTCCAGGAGTCCGTAGCCACCAGTAGCTCCCCCTCCCGTGCTTCCTAGCGCTAACCCGCACCAACCCCGAGCTCCGGCAGCCGCCGCGGGCTCCACTCCGGCGAGCTCCGGCCACCCCGCGACCTGCCACTGCCTCCGCTGGATGCACGGGCGCAAGGGCTACGCCCTGGTACCCTCAACGAGCCAAACCGCCGCCCATAGCACGTTTCCGAGCCGCGCCGCTGTTGTTTTGGTCGCCGCCGGCGAGGTTCCGGTGACGCTGACATGGCAATTTAGATTAGTACTAATTATGTTATTAGTCTAACCCTATGACAATGACAGCTGGGCCCCACGCCCTAACTAACCCAGGTTTTGTTTGCGTTTAGATTAAACTAACCCCCGCGGGCCCCACATGTCAGTTTGACCTGGCCACGTCACACGTTGACTGACCCCACACGTCAGTATTGACTTGCTGACGTGTCTGTTGACCCGGCCCCACCTGTTAGCGACATTAAACAGCACTGTGTCACTGACCAGCGGACCCCACTGGTCAGGTTTGACCTAGACCGCTGCTGTTGACCAGCTGAGGTCAGCATGACGTAGTGCTGACGCTGTAATTGTTTTCTAGGGTTTTAAATAAATCAGAAATGATTTATTTAATTCAGAAAGTATCCAAAACTTCTAAAAATCATATAAAATCAACCGTAACTCCAAATGAGACAAATTATATATGAAAAATGATCAGAAAAATCCAATCTATCCATCTGTACTGGTTCCATGCATGTTAGAGCAACTTAAACTTGCTGTTTAGCTCAAAACATGTTAATGCACTTTATAAACCCATAACTTGAGTTTGTATTTGAATCTTTGATTCAAATGAGCTCAAACCACCCTGGTTGTAGATGCATTAGCCCAACACACTCATTTTGCCATGTCATATTCATGCATCATATTGTGCATTGCATTGATTGTGTCCTTTCTGTGTTTGCCGGTGATTGTTCCCCCTCGGTAGACGTATGTTTCGATGATGAGTTCGATGACACCGATGAAGAGCTATATCATCTTTAGAAGTGCCAGGCAAGCAAAACCCCCTTGTTCATTCCGATACAATCCCACTCTCTCGCTCCTGCTCTCTTTTACTGCATTAGGACAACAACTATTCAACTGTTACATGCTGTGGTAGTCGAACCCCTTCTCCTCTACATGACCTGTCATTGCCACAGTAAATAGATGAAACCCACTAGCATGAGTAGGAGTTCTTTGAGCCCAGATGTGCCTACTCATTCATGCTTGTTTGTCATGCCTGCTACTGCTTAGAGTTGAGTCCGGTCTGATTCATCGGGGATGAATTGGAATGGTGATGAACATGTCCTACTGGGTGTGAGCTAAGTGTGTGAACACGATTTGGTAAAGGTATCGATGAGAGGTGATGTAGGAGTACATGGTGGGTTGTTTCATTGGAACCGTCCTTAAGCACTGAAATCTGTATGTGTGATTTAAGATTCAGCTACTACCATGCATTGGGCCTGAAACCAATGGACCCTCTCGGCTTCTTATCCATCCTTGTCCTCTGTCCAGGAGTTGCAAGTAGTTTCTGGTGTTTGTAGTATGCTGGAGGCCATGCGCACCGCTGACCCGAGGGGTGGGCTGTGATGCGGTAGGCACGTGGCCGGGCATGTCGGGCGCCCGTTTGGTGTCTCGGAACTCTGTACACATCGTTCGGGGCCGTATGTGGAAACCTCGGCCAGACTCCCTGCGGATGGAACCTGAATAGGCGATAAACCTGGACTAGAGACCTGAGTGTTTAGGTAGGCCGTGGCCGACACCCTCGCTGGGCTTCCGTTTGAAGGTTGCCGAGTACATGTCGTGTAAATGGCGATAAGTGGTGAGAGCGTGTGTGAAGAAGTACACCCCTGCAGGGTTGACATCATCTATTCGAATAGCCGCGTCCGCGGTAAAGGACTACTTGGTTGCCTGTATAGTTCATAGATAACTTGAAGTGGATACTCTAAAATGCGCAAGATAAGCGTGAGTGCTATGGATGGCATTCTCATAGGTAGACGGGAGCGGATCCATAGTGGTGTATTGATTGGTGAATATGTGGACTCGTGTGCTTCACCTCAAAAGAGTTGCTTGCAGTCGTAGTTTAGGTTAGCCACTGAGTCAAAGCTGGCTTGCTGCAGTTAAACTCCACTACCCCCTTTGTTGATACCGATGCATATGTAGTTAGTTCTGATGTAAGTCTTGCTGGGTATATTTGTACTCACGTTTGCCTATTTTATGTTTTTGCAGAGAGACGTTAGTCTCGCTAGTAGTTCCGCGTGGAGTTCGACGTTTAGCTTGTTACCTCAGCTACGATCTTGTGCCCTCGGCAGGGTCTTGTAGATAGTCAGGCTTCTCAGCCTTCTTCATTTGTAGTTGTCTGTACTCAGACAAGTTAAGCTTCCGCATGTGCTTGTTGTTTGTATGCTTTGTATGTTGGGGTCATGAGACTCATGCTTGTAATAGTTGGCTCCTCGGAGCCTGATGAATAAATACTTGAGTCGTAGAGTTATGTTGTGATGCCATGTTGTATTTGCACATATCGAGCATATTGTGTGTATGGTTGAAATGCTTGGTATGTGTGGGATCCGACAACCTAGTTGTTTATCCTTGGTAGCCTATCTTATGGGGAAATGTAGTCTCGTGCTTCCATGAGCCATAGTAGTCCGCTACAGCCCGGTTAACTGGAGTCCTGCTAGCCCAGCACTACTGCTCCGGAACATTTGACCGGCCGGCATGTGATTCACTTCGTTCATGTGTCTGTCCCTTCGGGGAAATGTCACGCGGTGACATCCGGAGTCCTGCCTAGCCTACTACAGCCCGGGTTCCCGGAGTCCTATTAGACCAGTGCTATAGCCCGGATTCGCACGCTGCTGACTGACATGCTCAATTTTGATTCATGTATGCCTGTCCCCGTAAGTTAGTGACACTTTGGGTTCACGACTAGTCATGTCGGCTCGGGTTCTCTGTTATATGGATGCTAGCGACACCATCATATACGTGAGCCAAAAGGCGCAAACGGTCCCGGGCCATGGTAAAGCGACACCCGTGGGAATACCGTGCGTGAGGCCGCAAAGTGATATGAGGTGTCACAGGCTAGATCGGTGTGACCTAGAATCGGGGTCCTGACAGCTTTGGTATCAGAGCCTGACTGCCTGTAGGATTACCAAGCCAAACTGGTCGAAGTTGAGTCTAGAAATGCTTTAGTTATATAAGGGAATTGATTGTGGAGGGGAACGTAAGGCTCTTTTTACTCCTTATACCTTATGCCCTTCTGATCTGAGTCACCCTCTTCTTTTCTACGGGGATTAAGAACTAGACCTTCTCATCTATCTATTAGGATGACGAGTTACTATGATAGAGACTTATAGGATTGTTGGTTCCAGGCCTCAATTCAGTTTCTACTACTATTAGTATGTTGTCAGCTGAACCAGAACCTTGATATGATGATGCTAAGTGGTTTTGCCATCATTTTTGCAGAATGTCCCAAATCTTTTGAGCATTTACAGCTGTTATGTTGTCCGAGTCATCCCAGGTTTCTAAACAGTCTGATGCATTTGCAAATTCCCTCTTACCGTTCTGAAGTTCCTTTGTGCCAGATCAACCACACTACCGGTGCGTTGAGGTACTCTATTGCCTCGGTATATATGTTGTTGCTATTATTATGACCCTAGGTGTTTTAGGGAGTCACCTAGTAATCTAGCCATGTTTTGTGTTCCCGGTGTGATGATTCTGGCCACCATTCTCGAAAGCATCTCGTGATGCCATTTAGTAGTAGGTATTCTACTCTTGGGTTCTTGACCCAAGATTCACTCTACTTACCTCGTGTTGATAGTGTTGCTCGTACCTTTAGGATATTAGTAACCTTTCCGATAGTCCTCGAGGTCCATGGTATATCATTCTTCCAAATACCATGAACCATCCTTGGCAGAAGTTCCTCGTTGAACCAAAAGATCACAACAAGAGTGCTCTCGATGAGTTCTCCATTCTACATTGTGAATCTGCCAGTTCTACCTTTCTGCATGGGTTATCCAGAAGAAATATTGAGCTTTGCTCGACATACTAATCTATGCATCCACAACTCAGAAAGATATATGCCCCTTTGAGTTGTCTCTCTTTAGTTGTATTCTGACCCCCGTCTATCAATTGATAGTCAGGAGTAGTTGTGCATTCGTGCTCATTGATGCCTTTTTATTCTTGTGGTCCGTCAAGCCATTCTATTCCGGAATGACTAGGAGAAACAAACTCCAGTACCTCATCCATATCTAGGATTGGGTCATAGCAGTTGTATTCTGCAGATCAAAATGCCAATCCAGCTTTTGTTCTGTTCTACCTTGGAGTGTTGCCTCCTTATGTCAGGATTGTCATGAGAATTGCACCACCTCTTATGAATTCTTGACACAGTGATACTTCTCGCCATCATCATTCGCTCCTCGGTTCCGTGTTGTTGCAACCGGAATACCGACAAGTGAACCGTGATGTGTGAAATCAATACTCCTAGCAACTAGATGCTTGGTAGTAAATGGAAAATATTCTCGTTCTTAGCGTGTTGGTTGTTGAATCATCATTCTAAGATAGATTGTGCTACCTAGTCCTTATTTCTGGTGCACTCTTCGATCAATGAGTTAGGATTATTCAATCCCTTGCTTATTTGATCATATCGTCTTGCTTTGAAAAGCAAGATTGTTCTCGAGCTTAGTAACATATCGGTGGTTCGTGATTTTCCGAATATCTTCTCGGAAGTATTACCAGGTTGTCACCTGACCGCTATGTTGAGTTCGTGATCATGTTGGTTTTCCTCCAAACCACCCATTCTCCAAGAATCTGTGTTGGATACCCCTGAGCTAGTTGGTTAAGCCAAACAACAATTTGGAGAGTTGGAAGATAAAATCTTGTCTGACTTAGTTCATGTTAAGGGATATCTTTTGTGTGTGTGTGTGTTGAAGAAAGATGATATCTCCATCGATTGGTCCTCGTGATCAGTTGTTGGATCTATTGTCTTGTCAAAACTTTGACTCGAGTATGGGCTATCGTCAAGTCAAATCAGAACCAACGATGCTCGTAATGTTGTCTTACCCGTGGTTGATCCCTCGAGCATACACCATTACATCCTTTGGTCTGACCAATGCTATCACCGTGTTCACATGATGGTGGAAGTCCAGTGATATGGAAATTCCGATGAGTTGCTGTTGAGCCCATCAGCAGCATTTTGTCTCCCCCATGATGCATGTTGAACATCAACCTAGTGTTGCAAACTTTGTAAGCAATGCCCTCGTGTTCTGTTCATGAAGCTTATGCTTGGATGGAAGAAGTGACTTCCTCGAATTCATGTGCATTTGGTGCAAGTTGCCATGGTGATGTTCGAGAAAGATTGTTTTTGTTTCCTCTGGTACCATCCCAAATCATTCATGCATGTGCGAAGTATGCTATGGTTTGACAGGCTCGCTACCTCCGTTCCATATGTATCTCCTAGTACACCAAGCCACTAACTGATTTGTTTAAGGAGAAGAAGTTCCTTCCTAAGAGCAAGACTTATGTTAGGATCTCGATATCCTCGATGATGGTTCCTTACCAGAACTCGGTAGTGTTTTATGGTAAGACTACTACATGGTCATGCTTGTCTCGGACAACGTGTTCACATGTATGTAGCAGAACCAGCTCATGTTTTGGAGCTTGCTATCATAGTTCATCTCCCGAGAATCTCACAACGCCATCTCATCGATTTGTGTTGCAATCTTTCATTTTTCTCTCTAGACTGGATGAGTCTGGAATATCCTGACACCAACCAGATCTGAATCTCTGGCAGATATGATGGTTGGAATATTCCCAACATCTACATTTTGTTCCCAGCTTGCACCGCCATTGTCCCAATTCCCATGGGCTGCCCTCTCAGTAATTGTTGTTTAGGATCATCTTCAAAAGTGGTCCTACCATGGGTTCCATCCATTTCCGATGGTAAGCAAAATCATCCATCGCGTTGTCTTCAACAAGGTAGTCCACATCATCCATTCTAGTCCAATTATGTCATTCTTTTGAACTCCTTTAAACGCTCGTTTGTGAATTTCCTTAGGCTGGTATAGAGAGTTCCAATGATCTATGTATCAAAAGTAATTCTTTTTGCCACTTAAGGGATAATTCCACGAGTCACCCCCTCTAAGATGTCTCGTTATGGTATCATGGCAAATCAACTCCTCGCTACGTTGACAACCGATCACCACCTCCTTAAGTGTGGAATTGTTTTCTACCTAGTGAACCTTCGTCATCCGCTTCACTCCATCCCTTTGGATGTATGTTTCGTGTCTCAGCTCGAGAGATGTTCTACGTCTCATTCCGTGAGTTGATCTTGTGATCATTAGGATGATCCATCCATGTAGACATGTCTCGCTCCTTTGTCCTCGTGTTGGATGAAGATCTCGAAAGCAAAGACGTCAAGATCGACTTTAGTTATCAAATCAACATCCTCGAGAAAGACATCTGGATCGTGAAGAATGTGTTAGCTTGTGTCCCTCTGTCTTCTTACCTCACGACTTGAATCTCAGGACGAGATTCTTGTTTAGTAGGGGTGAGTTGTCACATCCCTAGCTTCTGGTAATGCACTAGGCTAGCCTCATGTGTGCATCATGTTTAAATTTTCAAGAAACTTGAAATGGGGATTGCCTAAACCCCTAGCATCAAAGGAATTCACTAGGTTCACCTAAAATATTTTCAGTAAATCCAAATGGCTTTCAAAAATGTTCATCATTTATGGAAAATGTTGTAAACAGTAACCAGAGGTGATGCACATTTTTCCATGACATATTTGGGCTCTGAATTAAATCATACTCTATTTGCATTTGGGCATTTAAATGCTATAAGATATTTTAAATGCTCAAATAATCATAAACTACAATGTTTACTGTTGGATATATATTCTAAACAGTAGCCATGATTAGTTTCATGATTTTTGGAAATGCCCTAGAATTTTTAATAAAGCCCTAAAGTCTACAGAATAATAGAAAACAAGAAATAAGAGAGAAAGAGAAGAATTACCTGGCCCACCTACCTGTAGCCGGCCCAGCTCGCTGGCCTAGCCCACCTGGCGCCTTTTGTCGTCTCCCTCCCCGAGCCAGTAGGCAGGGCGTGTGGCCGCCGTGTGCGCACACGCGCGCGCCACCTCCTGCTTCCCGCCGCTTCCCTGGTGCGCCTGGAGACGCCACGACACCCCCGGACCTCTGCACCTCTCCCCTCTCTCGCTGGACCTCCCCCCTCCTCTGCGTCTTCCCGCGGCGCCACTGAACGCTGCCGTCGCCGCCGCTTGCTGCTGCCGCAGCCACCGCCTCCCCCTCGACCCCTCGCCGTGCCTGCGAGCTCCATCGACGTCCCGACCTCCTAGACGACCCATGAGGCCCCGGACACGCCGCAACGCCGCCACCGCCGCCGTTTCCCTCGTCGGCTACCGAAGATCGTCGTCGTCGATTCGCCGCCTCCCGAGCGTCCCCGAGCCCGCTAACCATCCCTACGGATCCGTTGTGAGCTCCTACTGCTTCTCCTCTGCTCGCCCCCTCTGTTCCCGTCCCCTAGCTCCGTCTTCCACCACGGCCGAAGCTCGCCGCCGCGGTGCCTCGTCGCCGTCATGGCCAGAGCCACAGTGGCTCGAAGCCGAGCACACTGTCGTGCTCAGCGCAGCTCCAGGAGCCCATAGCCACCAGTAGCTCCCCCTCCCGTGCTTCCTAGCGCTAACCCACACCAACCCCGAGCTCCGGCAGCTGCCGCGGGCTCCACTCCGGCGAGCTCCGGCCACCCCGCGACCTGCCACTGCCTCCGCTGGATGCACGGGCGCAAGATCTATGCCCTGGTACCCTCAACGAGCCAAACCGCCACCCGTAGCACGTTTCCGAGCTGCGCCGCCGTCGTTTTGGTCGCCGCTGGCGAGGTTCCGGTGACGCTGACGTGGCAGTTTAGATTAGTACTAATTATGTTATTAGTCTAACCCTATGACAATGACAGCTGGGCCCCACGCCCTAACTAACCAAAGTTTTGTTTGCGTTTAGATTAAACTAACACCCGCGGTCCCCACAGGTCAGTTTGACCTAGCCACGTCACACGTTGACCGACCCCACACGTCAGTATTGACTTGCTGACATGTCTGTTGACCCGGCCCCACCTGTTAGCGACATTAAACAGCACTGTGTCACTGACAAGTGGACCCCACTGGTCAGGTTTGACCTAGACCGCTGCTGTTGACCAGCTGAGCTCAACATGATGTAGTGCTGATGCTGTAATTGTTTTCTGGGGTTTTAAATAAATCAGAAATGATTTATTTAATTCAGAAAATATCCAAAACTTCTAAAACATATAAAATCATCCGTAACGCCAAATGAGAAAAATTATATATGAAAAATGATCAGAAAAATCCAATCTATCCATCTGTACTGGTTTCATGCATGTTAGAGCAACTTAAACTTGCTATTTAGCTCAAAACATGTTAATGCACTTTATAAACCCATAACTTGAGTTTGTATTTGAATCTTTGATTCAAATGAGCTCAAACCACCCTAGATGTAGATGCATTAGCCCACACTCATTTTGCCATGTCATATTCATGCATCATATTGTGCATTGCATTGATTGTGTTCTTTCTGTGTTTGCCGGTGGTTGTTCCCCCTCGGTAGACGTATGTTCCGATGATGTGTTCGATGACACCGATGAAGAGCTATATCATCTTCAGAAGTGCCAGGCAAGCAAAACCCCCTTGTTCATTCCGATACAATCCCACTCTCTCGCTCCTGCTCTCTTTTACTGCATTAGGACAACAACCATTCAACTGTTACATGCTGCGGTAGTCGAACCCCTTTTCCTCTGCATGACCTGTCATTGCCACAGTAAATAGATGAAACCCACTAGCATGAGTAGGAGTTCTTTGAGCCCTGATGTGCCTACTCATTCATGCTTGTTTGTCATGCGTGCTACTGCTTAGAGTTGACTCAGGTCTGATTCATCGGGGATGAATTGGAATGGTGATGAACATGTCCTACTGGGTGTGAGCTAAGTGTGTGAACACGATTTGGTAAAGGTCTCGATGAGAGGCCATGTAGGAGTACATGGTGGGTTGTTTCATTAGAACAGTCCTTAAGCACTGAGATCTGTATGTGTGATTTAAGATTCAGCTACTACCATGCATTGGGCCCGAAACCAATGGACCCTCTCGGCTTCTTATCCACCCTTGTCCTTTGTCCAGGAGTTGCAAGTAGTTTCTGGTGTTTGTAGTATGCTGGAGGCCATGCGCAGCGCTGACCCGAGGGGTGGGCTGTGATGCGGTAGGCACGTGGCCGGGCGTGCCGGGCGCCCGTTTGGTGTCTCGGAACCCTGTACACATCGTTCGGGGCCGTATATGGAAACCTCGGCTGGACTCCCTGTGGATGAAACCTGAATAGGCGATAAACCTGGACTAGAGACCTGAGTGTTTAGGTAGGCCGTGGCCGACACCCTCGCTGGGCTTCCGCTTGAAGGTTGCCGAGTACAAGTCGTGTAAACGTCGATAAGTGGTGAGAGCGTGTGTGAAGAAGTACACCCCTGCAGGGTTAACATCATCTATTCGAATAGCCGCGTCCGCGGTAAAGGACTACTTGGTTGCCTGTACAGTTCATAGATAACTTGAAGGGGATACTCTAAAATGCACAAGATAAGCGTGAGTGCTATGGATGGTGTTCTCATAGGTAGACGGGAGCAGATCCATAGTGGTGTATTGATTGGTGAATATGTGGACTCGTGTGCGCCACCTCAAAAGAGTTGCTTGCAGTCGTAGTTCAGGTTAGCCACTGAGTCAAAGCTAGCTTGCTGCAGTTAAACTCCACTACCCCCTTTGTTGATACCGATGCATATGTAGTTAGTTCTGATGAAAGTCTTGCTGGGTACATTTGTACTCACATTTTCCTATTTTATGTTTTTGCAGAGAGACGTCAGTCTCGCTAGTAGTTCCGCGTGGACTTCGACGTTGAGCTTGTTACCTCAGCTACGATCTTGTGCCCTCGGCAGGGTCTTGTAGATAGTCAGGCTTCTCAGCCTTCTTCATTTGTAGTTGTCTGTACTCAGACAAGTTAAGCTTCCGCATGTGCTTGTTGTTTGTATGCTCTGTATGTTGGGGTCATGAGACTCATGCTTGTAATACTTGGCTCCTCGGAGCCTGATGAATAAATACTTGAGTCGTAGAGTTATGTTGTGATGCCATGTTGTATTTGCACATATCGAGCATATTGTGTGTATGGTTGAAATGCTTGGTATGTGTGGGAACCGACAACCTAGTTGTTTATCCTTGGTAGCCTCTCTTATGGGGAAATGTAGTCTTGTGCTTCCATGAGCCATAGTAGTCCGCTACAGCCCGGTTCACCGGAGACCTGCTAGCCCAGCACTACTGCTCCGGAACACTTGACTGGCCGGCATGTGATTCACTTCGTTCCTGTGTCTGTCCCTTCAGGGAAATGTCACGCGGTGACATCCGGAGTCTTGCCTAGCCTACTACAGCCCGGGTTCCCGGAGTCCTGTTAGCCCAGTGCTACAGCCCGGATTCGCACGCTGCTGACCGACATGCTCGATGTTGATTCATGTATGCCTGTCCCCGTAAGTTAGTGCCACTTTGGGTTCACGACTAGTCATGTCGGCCCGGGTTCTCTGTCATATGGATGCTAGCGACACCATCATATACGTGAGCCAAAAGGCGCAAACGGTCTCGGGCCATGGTAAGGCGACACCCGTGGGAATACCGTGCGTGACGCCGCAAAGTGATATGAGGTGTCATAGGCTAGATCGGTGTGACCTAGAATCGGGGTCCTGACAATCGATCTATGGATCGCGAGGACGTGCCTCGACATGCGACGACGGCTATCTATTCGGACGTGACAAACCCAGCCACGCCCGGGCCAAAAACTGGAAACAGAGTCGATCGGAGGTACGTCGCAATGTGGCCCAGTATAGAGGTGCCGCACACCCTCTTTGCTTCACAGATGAAGTAATGGAGCATGAATTCCCAGACTGGTTCAAACCCATGAATATCGAATCATACGATGGAACAACGGATCACGCGGTATGGATTGAGGACTTCCTCCTCCATATACACATGGCCCGCGGAGATGACCTTCATGCCATCAAATACCTACCACTAAAACTCAAAGGACCAGCTCAGTATTGGTTAAACAGTCTGCCGGAAAATTCTATTGTCAGCTGGAAAGATTTGGAAGACGCCTTTCGCGACAACTTCCAAGGAACATATGTCCGGCCACCGGATGCCGATGACTTAAGTCACATTGTCCAGTAGCCCGGAGAGTCAGCCAGGAAGCTCTGGACTAGGTTCTTAGTTAAAAAGAACCAAATCGTCGACTGTCCGGATGCGAAAGCCCTTGCGGCCTTCAAACACAGCGTCCGGGATGAATGGCTTGCCCGCCACCTCGGCCAAGAAAGACCTAAATCCATGACAGCCCTTACCTCTCTAATGACCCGCTTTTGCACGGGAGAAGACAGCTGGCTTACTCGTATAAGCAACAGCGCCTGCGACCCGGGCACTTCCGAAATCCGAGACGGCAATGGCAAGCCACGACACAACAAACATAAAAATCGCAATGGTAATGAAAGATCACGCGACACAGCGATCAACGCTAGATTCAGCAGTCCCAAAAAGCCATTCAAGGCAAACAGGGACGGACCATCCAATCTAGACAGGATATTGGATCGACCCTGCCAGATTCATGGCCACCCCGATAAACCAGCTAATCATACCAACAGAAGTTGTTGGGTCTTCAAGCAGGCTGGCAAGCTCAACGCCGAACACAAGGGGAGGAGGCCGCCCGATGATAGGGACGACGAAGAGATCCACCAACCAAATACCGGGGGTCTGAAGCAATTTCCCCCCGAAGCAAAAATAGTAAACATGGTATGCGTGACACACACCCCTAGAGGTGAGCAAACGAAACATTCCCTCCGTACAGGAGATAATACTACAGCTACCTCAGCCGAACTACACAGCGGCCTTAACACGCCACATACCACGTCGGCCATCACGCCGTTGGTCTCCATTCAACAGGACCGATCAATGTCCATATTGGACTAGCAATTCGGCTTCCACCATTCGCCCAATATGCCTTCGAAGTGGGTACCACGCATACATAATTATGCACTTGAAATACCCTGGGCACCGGCGGAAGCACAACACGGGTGTGCCTGCACCCACCCCCCTACTTTTCTAACTGCCCTTTTTTCCTTTTTATTATCCCCTCGACGGGTAGCTCAAGGGCCGGTCACCCCGAGGACTCTACCAGAGTTCGGGTTCGTACAATCATCCAAGGGTTATCCCTGTCAAGGAATCCCCTAACCGAGGACAGGCGGCGCAGACGTGCGACAAGTGATACGTCCATTTTGCATCATGCTTTTATATCGATATTTATTGCATTATGGGCTGTTATTACACGTTATGTCACAATACTTATGCCTATTCTCTCTTATTTTACAAGGTTTTACATAAAGAGGGAGCATGCCGACAGCTGGAATTCTAGGCTGGAAAAGGAGCAAATATTAGAGACCTATTCTGCACAACTCCAAAAGTCCTGAAACTCCACGGAAGTTGTTTTTGGAAATAATAAAAAATATTGAGCGAAGAAAATACCAGAGGGGGCCCACACCCTGGCCACGAGGGTGGGGGCGCGCCCTACCCCCTGGGCGCGCCCCCTGCCTCGTGGGCCCCCTGGTGGCCCTCCGGTGCCCATCTTCTGCTATATGAAGTCTTTCGTCCGAGAAAAAATCATAAGCAAGCTTTCGGGATGAGACTCCGCCGCCACGAGGCAGAACCTTGGCGGAACAAATCTAGGGCTCCGGCGGAGCTGTTCTGCCGGGGACACTTCCCTCCGAGAGGGGGAAATCATCACCATCGTCATCACCAACGCTCCTCTCATCGGGAGGGGGCCAATCTCCATCAACATCTTCACCAGCACCATCTCCGCTCAAACCCTAGTTCATCTCTTGTATCCAATTCTTGTCTCTAAGTCTGGGATTGGTACCTGTAGGTTGCTAGTAGTGTTGATTACTCCTTGTAGTTGATGCTAGTTGGTTTATTTGGTGGAAGATCATATGTTCAGATCCTTTATGCATATTAATACTCCTCTGATTATGAACATGAATATGCTTTGTGGGTAGTTACGTTTGTTCCTGAGGACATGGGAGAAGTCTTGCTATTAGTAGTCATGTGAATTTGGTATTCGTTCGATATTTTGATGAGATGTATGTTGTCTCTCCTCTAGTGGTGTTATGTGAACGTCGACTACATGACACTTCACCATTATTTGGGCCTAGAGGAAGGCATTGGGAAGTAATAAGTAGATGATGGGTTGCTAGAGTGACAGAAGCTTAAACCCTAGTTTATGCGTTGCTTCGTAAGGGGCTGATTTGGATCCATATGTTTCATGCTATGGTTAGGTTTACCCTAATACTTCTTTTGTAGTTGCGGATGCTTGCAATAGGGGTTAATCATAAGTGGGATGCTTGTCCAAGTAAGGACAGCACCCAAGCACCGGTCCACCCACATATCAAATTATCAAAGTACCGAACGCGAATCATATGAACGTGATGAAAACTAGCTTGACGATAATTCCCATGTGTCCTCGGGAGCGCTTTTATCTATATAAGAGTTTGTCCAGGCTTGTACTTTGCTACAAAAAGGATTGGGCCACCTTGATGCACTTTATTTACTTTTGTTACTTGTTGCTCGTTACAAATTATCTAATGACAAAACTATCTGTTACCTATTATTTCAGTGCTTGCAGAGAATACCTTGCTGAAAACCGCTTATCATTTCCTTCTGCTCCTCGTTGGGTTCGACACTCTTACTTATCGAAAGGACTACGATAGATCCCCTATACTTGTGGGTTATCAACAGGAGGTCCAAAATAACCTTTTGTAGATCGAGCTCTCTATTCCGAGCCTGTAAAGTGCCTTTTTCCTCAGCCTTCGACCCCTGGCACGTCAGATAGCCAGGGTTGCGGCTCTGTTATTTATATAATAATTGGCATATCCCTCAGCTCCCAGTACACGTAATCGGTGTCCAGTATCGACTTTTTATTAATCGACCCGAATTTTTGCTCATGTGGTTGTTTCACACACACACCTCGGCATAACTCGCCAGGGGCTCGGTATGGGAACAAATGAGTTGCCGGCAAGTCCGAACAGCTTTATAGCGTACTTCGGCGTCGTGAGTTTGGCCTTATATGCATCAGCTCCGAATCATGTCTTGGGTAAATAGTTGGGTTGCCCGGCTCCTGATCTTGCTACCCTACGTTCCGCTCTATTGGCTAGGGTAGTAAAGGGAGAACTACTGCGATTGTGCTTCCGGTTCATCTGGTCAAGCACCTTAGTAGAGAAAGCCGAAAACTGACTGTCATGATGCGGCGGGAGCTGGTCAACCACTCGATGACTTATCGGAATCTTTAGCGATTCTCTCCGTGTTATACGAAGGATCTTTTTCAGATCATCTGTACAGCGCATCATACTAAAAATAAGCCGCGTACATACTAGGGGCTATATCGTAGACCCACCATAAAACTCCTATGGCTAAGTGAAAGTGTTAATGCCCTATAGTCTGATTGCCTTGTTCGCCGCATTGTCACCTCCTTCATGGACCAAGACGTTGGGTCAAGAGTGATCAAATGCTTTTCCGAACACCCCCGTACTTCCTACGAGGGGGTTGAAGCCGACTATTGGAAAACTTTCAGATTATATAAAAACAGTCGCACAGGAGGAACAAAAGCTTTCGAGCAAAACTTAAAAATAGATTAAACACAAAATTGTCTTTTACAATTCCCTTACACCTCACTCGAATACTATGTCTTTCGAGCATTGACCCTCTATCAAGTGGGCAGCCTCTAAGATATCTTCAAAATAATGCTCCGGTGCGTGATGGTCCTTGCCCTTGGGCGGACTCTTCGCTGCAACATCGATGGCCTTCATCTTCCCCCAGTATGTCTTCACACGGGCAAAGGCCATCTGTGCACCCTCAATGCACGTCGACCGCCTCACAGCGTCGATGTGTGGCACCGCATCAACAAGCGGCTGCACCAAGCCGAAGTAGCTATTCGGAACATGCTCAGTCGACCACATCCAGATTATGACGTTCTTCATGGCAGCACCGGATATCCTATGAACCTCGGCCCATTGGGACATCTGTTCATTCAGCAAAAGAGGGCGCTTTGACGCACCAAATTGTGACAAAAAAAGCTTCTCCGTTGCATACCCCTCTTGCGCTCGGGAAAACTGCGCCGCATCGGAAGAACTCTTCGGCAAGTCTAAAAACTCGTCCGGAGAACTCCACACTTGGTTAAGCTGAGCATAGTTCGGATCGCCGAACTTAGTCTATAGCAAAAAGGGCTTACCGGCCGCAATCTCGACAGCTTGCCATATCTCCTCACGGGCTGCTCTGGATTCAGACCGAGGTTCTCTCGCCTCTCGTAAGGCCTGGTCAAGTTCAGCCGTTTTGGCTTCATTCTCCTTCTCAAGGAATTCACAGCGGCTAGTAGCATTTTTAAGTTCGAGCGCCATCGTGGATATTTTCTCATCGTCTTGGCGCCGAGCAGCTTGTTCAGCCTTTAATTCAGCCGATGCCTTTTCAGCAGCCGCGTTACTAAACCAGGCCTGCTCCTTGGCCCGGGCCAGCTCCGCCCGAAGAATCTCAACGGCGGCGGCACCATCTGCAACCATGCATATCCCAGTATGCAACTTTCAGCGTCATGCTTATATTACAAATATGTATGTGTACAGGCTGCTCCGAATACATACCTTGCGACTCGTCCAGACGCATATTGATTAACGCAATGTCATCCGCTGCCACATCAAGCTTCGGCGTTCGGCTACCTCCGTAGTCCGGACAGTCACCAGGGGGAACGGCATGTGTTCCAATTACATCAGATTGTTACCTGAACATATCTTTTTGATCCTCCGACTGCCTCCCTTGGGAAGGCAATCCGAGTCTCAGGGGCTACTGTCTATACACAGGTGCATTTCACGCTTAAGGTACAGTAGGAAACAATTATATCACAAACCTCAAAGCCTCTTAGTAGGCTCGTAAAGGCTTCATTCAATCCGCTCTTCGCGGACAGAATCTTCTCAACCATCGTACCCATCAAGGTACGCTGTTCCTCCGAGACAGATGCTTTTCGCAGCATATCTCTCAACATATCCGGTGCCGTCGGGTCTCCGGAAGCCATTGTCGGCTAAAAACCGGATAGTCCACGGCCTTCATTATTGGCCCCCGAATCCCGGACGACCGGAGGTCCATCTTCGGGTACTGCCTTTTTCATCCCCCGCACCGCTTGTTGATCAAGAAAAACCCTCCGAGATGACACTTCAGAGTCGTCCACCTTATTGGGCGAGGAGGCCAGGAGGCATCTCGCTTTCCATCATCTCCGGTAGGAGATCCCCCGAAGAAGAGGATTGCCCAAGAAAACTCTGTGCCGAACTGTAAAAATACACAGGCACGTTACATGTCTCTTCGGTAACAGGAAAGAAATGGGATGCGATCAAGGCACCCCGGATTCACTTACAATTTGGTCGAGGGCTTGTCCTCATGACGGAGCTGTTCAACGGCATCACCTTCCAATCCCGGGCCGCCCGACGGTGGCATCTTGCCCCTCTTGGCAGGCCGCCCCTCCCAACCTTCGGAGGCGGCCCTTTTCTTCCTGAATGGATAAGGGATACTTGCTTCTCCTTCGCCTTCGTCCTCGGGCGAGGAAATATTGACTTCTTCGGACTCGGTATCTAATTTACCTCCGGAACGAAGGCCATCCCGGGTCTTATCACTCTCCACCTTGCCCTCCCCTACCGGTGCCTGGTATGGCGCCGGTGCTAGCATCCTTGTTAACAAGGGATCCGCTGAGTCTTCGGGAAGAGGGGCCGGACACCGGATCCGTTCCGCTTTCTTTATCCAGCTCTGGAAAAAGATGGTTTGCTTAGTGTCTTACCAAAGGATATCTGATTATGAGGTGTTCGGCGGACGAGTACTTACTGCGGTATCTAGATGGTTACAGTCTAGGCCGGTATCTTCTGTGGTCTCCGGCCATTGTCTTCGTTTCCCGAAAAATAATTTCCACATTCCTTCGTGCGTAGTGCCGAAGAAGTGCTGAAGAGTCCGTGGTCCTTCAGGGTTAAACTCCCACATGCGGAGAGGCCGTCGCTGGCACGGCAGGGTCCGACGGACTAGCATTACCTAAATAATGTTGACAAGATCAATATCATTTTCAATAAGGCTTCGGATGCGACTCTGCAGAGTTCGCACTTCATGGACTGATCCCCAGTCCAACCCCTTGTTAATCCATGATGCAAGCTGAATTGGGGGGCTGGATCGGAATGCAGGCACAGTTGCCCACTTGGAACCATGGGGCTCGGTGATATAGAACCACTCCTGCTGCCATAAGTTAGAAGATTATGTGAAGGATCCTTTTAGCCAAACAACGCTGGTAAGCTTGCTCACTGAGGCTCCACTGCACTCCGCCTGCTCCCCCTCCATCACTTGCAGCTCCACATTGAAGGTCTTGAGCCACAAGCCGAAGTGCGGAGGAGTTTGGAGGAAGGCTTCACACGTGATGATAAACGACGAGATGAGAAGAATAGAGTTCAGGGCGAGATCGTGAAAATCTAGTCCATAATAGAACATGAGCCTATGGACGAAGGGATTAAGGGCAAACCTTAATCCTCGGAGGAAGTGGGAAACAAACATGACCCTCTCGCCGGATCTGGGGGTGGGGATAACTTGCCCTTCTGTGGGAAGCCGATGGAGGATTTCTGCGGTCAGATATCTTGCTGCCCGAAGCTTCGCGATATCCTCCTCTGTGACAGACGAAGCCAACCAACGGCTGGATCTGGAAATGACTGAGGCTTGCGGTGATCGAAACCCGGGTGTTGGAACTCGAGGTAGTAAGGGTTGAGGAAGAAACCAGCGTGGAGGAGAAAGACGGGTCTATACCTGTTTATAAAGGCCGTGAATATCGAACGCATCCTCCTGGGCCTTAAAGCTTGCCTATTCCCAAGGAGTTCTACCGTAAAGACGGTTGGGTTACCCACGCCCATATTGATGAGAATCCCGCAATAAGGGGACACGATCTCTGCTTTGACAAGACGTGCCAATGGAAACCGCATCTCAAAACGCGGAACGGCGGACGAAAATGGTTTGAAATAATGACCAGGTGGACGTGATATCACATTACGAAAAAGTTGTCAGCGGATTAGACTCGTGGAATATTATACTCTCTGCGGCTGTGTGTGGTGTTTGTGTTACAGGTCCGGATACATTCTTCGCGTCCAAAGACTATCTTGGATTATTCGGGAAGGGAACCCGCCTTGCAATGCCGAAGACAATCTGCGCGTCGTTCACCTCGTCATTGAAGCCTGGTTCAGGGGCTACTGAGGGAGTCCTGGACTAAGGGGTCCTCAGGCGTCCGACCTGTTAGCCATGGGCCGGACTGATGGGCTGTGAAGATACGAAGACCGAAGACCTCACCCGTGTTCGGATAGGACTCTCCTTGGCGTGGAATGCAAGCTTGGCAACCAAATATGAAGATTTCCTTTCTGTGTAACCGACCTTATGTAACCCTAGATCCCTCCGGTGTCTATATAAACCAGAGGGCTTAGTCCAGATCAGGACATTCATTACCATAGTCATATAAGCTAGACATCTAGGGTTTAGCCATTACGATCTCGTGGTAGATCATCTCTTGTAATACTCATATTCATCAAGATCAATCAAGCAGGAAGTAGGGTATTACCTCCATAGAGAGGGCCCGAACCTGGGTAAACATCGTGTTCCCTGTCTCTTGTTACCATCGACCTTAGACGCACAGTTCGGGACCCCCTACCCAAGATCCGCCAGTTTTGACACCGACACCAACCCCTTGTGATGATCGCCCGCCCATCCTTCGCCGCCTTCAGGAAGACTTCTAGAGCATTATCATGGTAGCATGAATTATATACTTTAACCTTAGTTGCCTCCACTCCGGTCATGTAGTTTGCAAGGTAATCATCAATAAATAGCTTCGGAAACCACTGAAAAGAGAAAAATATCAGATACTGAGGTCTAATAGAGTAACTTGTTGTGGGCAGGGGGAAAAGACAACACATTACTTACCATCCTAAAGTTCACTGTTGTCTTCGACAAAGTGTAACTAAAGAGCTTAATTCCAATCACCCGTTTCTTTCGCCTAACAATCTTTCTTAGTTTCCTCACTTGACGCTTGTTCATGAATATCTCATTGCCCCATACGCAAAAGGGATCGAAGCGTGGATCAGTACCCCTCATATATGTACCTACAAGCAACCAGTAAATGTTAGAAGCTAAACTGAGATTGCACAAATGATGTAAAATACAACTACCTATGTTCCTAAGTATAAGTTTTTTTTTATTTCAATATGAACTACATATGGATGTATATAGAATTATAGATATAGTTTAGATTAGAATCTAGATTCACTCATTTTGCTCCTTATGTAGTCTATATTGGAATCTCTAAAAATACTTATATTTAGGAATAGATGGTCTATAAGACATGGGATGCAGCTAACCTCGACGGCAAACAACAGCATCGCCCATTGTAGCCCTGTGTAAGTACATGAAAAGCCAATGTTAACTACAACAGGGTTAACATCCACCAAAAATAGCAAACAGTAATAAAACGGCAGCATCTGTAGTGATATCTTCATTTCAAAAGAGTAGCACGGTAGCAAAGGGACGGATTAAACAATGGATACAACTGTTAATTGCGTCAGGCTTAACAACATCCTAATTCATGTTTTGTAAGTTTGTAACCATTGAAATACAACTCTTTAAAAATGGATACAACTGTTAATTGCAACAGGCTTAATGGCCATTGAAACCGGTACTGGTAAAAATGCAATTGGCAGAGTTAAACATCACAGAGCAGGTGCTGCCAGAGCAGACAATGGCCTAGTTGTCTATAAAAAGGTAGGGAAATAGCTCAAACGTGTTAGGCATGTTTACTACAACATGCTTAATACATCGATAGTACAAAACATAGCCATTAATTGCAACTGGTATTGGTACGATTGAACTGGTGGGTAAATACTTGGTATGGTAAGTCCTGAGAGGTAGTTGCTGGGGCACTTCATCTTGACCAGAGCCCGCCCAAAGTCAGCGGCGGCGGAGGCGAGCTGTTCCTCCGGGTCGAAGCGTGGATCAGTGCCACTGACATGTGTACCTATAGGCAACCAGTAAATGGTAGAAGTTAAACTGCAATTGCACAAATGATGTGAAATACTGTAAGACATGGGATGCAGCTCACCTTGATGGCAAACAATAGCATCGGCCGTTATGACCCTGCGTAAGTACATGGACAAGCATGTTAAGTACAGCAGGGTTAGCATCCACCAAAAATAGCAAATGGGGCAGCATCTCTAGTATATCTTCATTGCGGAGAGTAGCATGGTAGCAAATGGACAGATTAAAAAATGGATACAACTATTAATTGCAACAGGCTTAACAACATCCTAAGTCATGTTTTGTAAGTTTGTAGCCATTGAAATGCAACTGTTTAAAAATGGATTCAACTGTTAATTGCAACAGGCTTAATAGACATTGAAAACGGCACTGATAAAAATGCAATTGGCATAGTTAAACATCACAAGGCAGGTGCTGCCGGAGCAGAGAATGGCCCAGATGTCTATAAAAAGGTAGGGAAAGTAGAAAAAACGTGTTAGGCATGTTTACTAGAATATGCTTAATACATCGACCGTACAGAACATAGCCATTAATTGCAACTGGCATTGGTAAGATTGAACTGGTGAGTACATACTTGGTAAGTCCTGAGAGGTAGTTGTTGGGGCACTTCATCTTGGCCAGAGCTCGCCCAAAGTCAGCGACGGCGGAGGCGAGTTGTTCCTCCGGGTCGAAGCGTGGATCAGTGCCACTGACATGTGTACCTACAGGCAACTAGTAAATGGGTAGAAGTTAAACTGCAATTGCACAAATTATGTGAAATACTATAAGACATGGGATGCAGCTCACCTCGACAGCAAACAAAAGCATCGGCCGTTATGACTCTGCATAAGTACATGGACAGGCATGTTAAGTGCAACAGGGTTAGCATCGACTAAAAATAGCAAATGGACAGCATCTCTAGTGATATCCTGAGTCATGTATTGTAAGTTTGTTGCTGGTATTGGTGAAATTGAGCTGGACACGGTAATATTTGAACATCACATACTGTGCAGTACTGAAATAAACAAGGCACGAACATGCTTAATACATCAACCGTACAAATCATAGCCGTTGCAAGTGGTATTGGTAAGATTTAGCTGGTCAGATCTTACCTGTTAAGTCCTAGGGGGTAGTCGCTGGGGGACTTCATCTTGGCCAGATCCTGCACCATGTCGGTGGCGGCGGCGGAGGCGAGGTGTTCCTCCGGGTCAACACGCACAGCGGCCATCGCGCCATGGACCGCCATCAGCTCCTGGCGGGGGGGATTTGGAGGCATGAGGATGTTTCACAGGCGCCATTTAAGCAATCAGGCCGGGGACGTGATAGAGATCGGTGGGTTACCTGACTGGATCCGAGCAGAGCGTAGATGTGGTTGAAGTTGTGGTTGCGGCGGTGGCGGTTTGAGATGCCACTAGGGGGGCGCGAGGGAGGGGGGATACTAAGGGGAAGGGGATGTGGTTGGAGGAATAAATTCTGAAATCGCGCGCCTATTGAAAATTTCGGTGGAAAATTTGAAACTTGGGCGGGGGAAACACACAACGCAGACGAAGCACATAAAATACTCGTGTGCGAGAAAAAAAAAGTTGGCAGATCCCATCTCCACAAAAATGTACACATGTACTTGATTTTTTTGGTCAATGGTACGCCTGGTTTATTAGGAAATATCGCACTGGTAACCGACTTATGGGTCATTAACGCAAAAAACGCAGACAGGTACAACATAGAAACCGTGTGTTTTGTGATCTTCTAATGATTAACGCAAAAAACGCACACGGACACACATGCTAATAAACGCTCAAAGCCCTAAAAGGATGCTCTTACCGACATTGTATGTTAATACTACAAACTTAAAGTACTACTGGTAATTTGCTCTAATACTACAAACTTAAACTACTTCTCACATGTTGCCATCAGGGCATGCTGGCCAGACGCCGGTGTTCTCCTTCCCGGCCTTGTAGGCTGCAGCCCATCGTGCTTCGATCTCCGCCAAGCTCTCCTCACCACGGCGTGCGGCCTCTTTTTTCTTGCGGTGGCGGGACTCTCTTTTCTTGACTACTTTCTGCCTTTTTCGCTCCTTCTATGCAGCTTTGGCCGCCTCTAGATCCACCACCCATTCGGCCATGGCAGCCTCAAAGTCTGCCCATGTAATTGTCAGGCCGCTGGCGGCGATGAACTCAGCGCAGCGAGATGCCATCGCTCCCTTACCATGTGTGCGGTCGCGGGTGGCGAGGAACGCAGCGCGGCGGGATGCCATCGCTTCCTTACCAGTTACTGAGCATTGCGGTGCCATGGACGACGCCTGGAGAGAGCTTTGGGACGGAGGGGCCAGGCAGCCGTACAGTGCAGTGGTATTCAAGAGCTCAACCACAAACGACAACAGAAATTTGGCTTCCTTTACAATTTTGCTCGTTCATTATCGCACACAATTCATCTCCGTCGCTTTCGGAAACAGTGTGCGCTGAGCCTATTGTGTGTTGCGTTATGATTGGCCGGAACCCCAGCCACGCGGATCGCGCGTGTGCACCATTGGATGCGCCGTGATCGAACGGCAATCCACGTCCCTCACATCACACCCGTGCACATGTAGCTGGATTGGATTTATATGCGCTAAATGCCTAGAAAATTCACATAATCCCCTAAATATGGTAAATGAGCCCGGAAAAATGCCAAATTTGAACACAGTGATTTGCAAGATTCGAAAGCATGGAACTTCCTCGGTGATGGTTCGATTTATGAAGGGCGTGCATGACAACATAAGCCAAACCTTCTCAAATTTTTACCAAGGCATGGTGAGGTCATACCATGGCACCATGCCAGGCGTCATGTTTTTTAAGCATTTATTTCATTTTTCTATAGTTGAAAACCCAACAAACAGACATTTGTGGTTGACTATTGCCACACATTTCATCGAAATATCTATCCATTCCTTGTAAAAGGCATGAGAATTTACTAAATGGCACGAGCATGGTTTTCTATGCCGTTCTTGTGGACCCTTTCATGCATCGATTGTTTGAACTTGAATTATGCGTATTAATGCCTAGGAAATGCACATAATCCCCTAAATATGGCAAATGAACACGGAAAAGTGCCAAATTTGAACACGGTGATTTGCAGGTTGTATGCTCATCATAGAAAAAAAACTCGTGGACAAAGGACAAAGGAAATTTGGATCCCCCTTCAATCTTGTTGATTTCCCCCTCGAAACCATGAAACTTCCTTGGATGATGGTTCGTTTTATGAAAAGCGCGCATCACGACATAAGGAAAACATTCTCCAATTTTTACCAGGGCATGGTGAGGCCATACCATGGCACCACACCAGGCGTCATGTTTTCCAACCATGTGTTTCATTTTTTGTATAGCACAAACATGGTTTTCCAGACCGTTCTTGTGCACCTTTTCATGCACCGATTGTTCGAATTTGAATTATGTGCATAATTAATGCCTAGAAAATGCACACAATCCCCTAAATATGGTAAATGAGTTCGCAAAATGTCAAATTTGAACACGTTTCATTTGAGGAGGTATGTTGATCGTTGGAAAAAAACTGAATGACAAACTAGGACGGAAATTTGGATTCCCCTTCAATCTTGGTGATCTCCCTCTCGAAAGCATTGAACTTCCTCGTGATGGTTCGATTGATGAAGGGCGTGCATGACGACATAAATCAAACCTTCTCAGCTTTTAACCAGGGCACGGTGAGGCCTGATACGTCTCCAACGTATCTATAATTTTTTATTGCTCCATGCTATATTATCTTTTGTTTTGGACATTATTGGGCTTTATTATACACTTTTATATTATTTTTGGGACTAACCTATTAACCGGAGGCCCAGCCCAGAATTGCTGTTTTTTGCCTATTTCAGAGTTTCGCAGAAAAAGAATATCAAACGGAGTCCAAACGGAATGAAACCTTCGGGAACATGATTTTTGGAACGAACGTGATCCAGAGGACTTGGACCCTACGTCAAGAAAGCTACCAGGAAGCCACGAGGTAGGGGGGCGCGCCCTCCACCCTCGTGGGCCCCATGTTGCTCCACCGACGTACTCCTTCCTCCTATATATACCTACGTACCCCCAAACTACCAGATACGGAGCCAAAAACCTAATTCCACCGCCGCAACCTTCTGTACCCGTGAGATCCCATCTTGGGGCCTGTTCCGGAGCTCCGCCAGAGGGGGCATCGATCACGGAGGGCTTCTACATCAACACCATAGCCTCTCCGATGAAGTGTGAGTAGTTTACCTCAAACCTTCGGGTCCATAGTTATTAGCTAGATGGCTTCCTCTCTCTTTTTGGATCTCAACACAATGTTCTCCCCCTCTCTTGTGGAGATCTATTTGATGTAATCTTCTTTTGTGGTGTCTTTGTTGAGATCGATGAATTGTGGGTTTATGATCAAGTTTATCTATGAACAATATTTGAATCTTCTGAATTCTTTTATGTATGATTGGTTATCTTTGCAACTCTCTTCGAATTATCAGTTTGGTTTGGCCTACAAGACTGATCTTTCTTGCAATGGGAGAAGTGCTTAGCTTTGGCTTCAATCTTGCGGTGTCCTTTCCCAGTGACAGTAGGGGCAGCAAGGCACGTATAGTATTGTTGCCATCGAGGATAACAAGATGGGGTTTATTTCATATTGCATGAGTTTATCCCTCTACATCATGTCATCTTGCTTAAAGCGTTACTCCGTTGTTATGAACTTAATACTCTATATGCATGCTGGATAGCGGTCGATGTGTGGAGTAATAGTAGTATATGCAGGCAGGAGTCGGTCTACTTGTCTCGGACGTGATGCCTATATACATGATCATGCCTAGATATTCTCATAACTATGCTCAATTCTGTCAATTGCTCAACAGTAATTTGTTCACCCACCGTAAATACTTATGCTCTCGAGAGAAGCCACTAGTGAAACCTATGGCCCCCGGGTCTATTTTCCATCATATTAATCTTCCAACACTTAGTTATTTTTGTTGCCTTTTATTTTACTTTGCATCTTTATCACAAAAATACCAAAAATATTATCTTATCATATCTATCAGATCTCACTCTCGTAAGTGACCGTGTAGGGATTGACAACCCCTTATCGCGTTGGTTGCGAGGATTTATTTGTTTGTGTAGGTGCGAGGGACTCGTGTGTAGCCTCCTACTGGATTGATACCTTGGTTCTCAAAAACTGAGGGAAATACTTGCGCTACTTTGCTGCATCACCCTTTCCTTTTCAACGGAAAACCAACGCAGTGCTCAAGAGGTAGCAAGGCCATACCATGGCACCAAGCCAGCCATCATGTTTTTCAAGCACATATTTCATTGTTCTATAGTTGACAACCCGGTAAATGACGCGTTTGTGGTTGACTATTGCCACGCATTCCATTAAAATCTCTGCCCATTCCTTGTAAAAGGCTTGAGAAATTACTAAATACCACGAGTTTGGTTTTTCCAGACCGTTCTTGTGCACCCTTTCATGCACCAACTGTTTGAATTTGAATTACGTGCATTAATGCCTACAAAATACACATAATCCCCTAAATATTGTAAATGAACCCGGAAAAGTGTCAAATTTGAACACGGTGATTAGCAGGGTTTATGTTCATCATAGAAAAAAACTCATGGATGAAGGACAAAGAAAATTTGGATTTCCATTCAATCTCGGTGATTTACTATCGCACCCGATTCATCTCCGTCGCCTCTGCGAACCGTGTGTGTTCACTCACACATGCAAAAGGAAAAGAAAACCCTCGCCCACTTTGTCCCCACTCACTCGCCGCGGACTCCTCTGATGACCCACAAGTGTAGGGGAGCTATCGTAGTCCTTTCGATAAGTAAGAGTGTCGAACCCAACAAGGAGCAGAAGGAAATGATAAGCAGTTTTCAGTAAGGTATTTTCTGCAAGCACTGAAATTATCGGTAACAGATAGTTTTATGATAAGGTAATTTGTAACGGGTGACAAGTAACAAAAGTAAATAAGGTGCAGCAAGATGGCCCAATCCTTTTTGTAGCAAAGGACAAGCCTGGACAAACTCTTATATAAAATAAAACGCTCCCGAGGACACATGGGAATTATTGTCAAGCTAGTTTTCATCACGCTCATATGATCCGCGTTCGTTACTTTGATAATTTGATGTGGGTGGACCGGTGCTTGGGTACTCCCCTTTATTGGACAAGCATCCCACTTATGATTAACCCCTATTGCAAGCATCCGCAACTACAAAAGAAGTATTAAGGTAAACCTAACCATAGCATGAAACATATGGATCCAGATCAGCCCCTTACGAAGCAACGCATAAACTAGGGTTTAAGCTTCTGTCACTCTAGCAACCCATCATCTACTTATTACTTCCCAATGCCTTCCTCTAGGCCCAAACAATGGTGAATTGTCATGTAGTCGACGTTCACATAACACCACTAGAGGAAAGACAACATACATCTCATCAAAATATCGAACGAATACCAAATTCACATGACTACTTATAGCAAGACTTCTCCCATGTCCTCAGGAACAAACGTAACTACTCACAAATCATATTCATGTTCATAATCAGAGGGGTATTAATATGCATAAAGGATCTGAACATATGATCTTCCACCAAATAAACCAACTAGCATCAACTACAAGGAGTAATCAACACTACTAGCAACCCACAGGTACCAAGCTGAGGTTTTGGGACAAAGATTGGATACAAGAGATGAACTAGGGTTTGAGAGGAGATGGTGCTGGTGAAGATGTTGATAGACATTGACCCCCTCCCGATGAGAGGATCGATGGTGATGACGATGGTGATGATTTCCCCCTCCCGGAGGGATGTTTCCCTGGCAGAACAGCTCCGCCGGAGCCCTAGATTGGTTCCGCCAAGGTTCCGCCTCGTGGCAGCGGTGTTTTGTCCCGAAAGCTTCCTCTTGATTTTTTTTCCAGGGTGAAAGACTTCATATAGCAGAAGATGGGCACCGGAGGCCTGCTAGGGGGCCCACAAGGCAGGGGGCACGCCCAGGGGGGTAGGGCGCGCCCCCACCCTCGAGGATGGTGGGTGGCCCCCCTCTGGTACTTTCTTCGCTCAATATTTTTTATTAATTCCAAAAACTGCCTCCGTGAAGTTTCAGGACTTTTGGAGCTGTGCAGAATAGGTCTCTAATATTTGCTCCTTTTCCAACCCAGAATTCCAACTGCCGGCATTCTCCCTCTTCATGTAAACCTTGTAAAATAAGAGAGAATAGGCATAAGTATTGTGACATAATGTGTAATAACAGCCCATAATGCAATAAATATCGATATAAAAGCATGATGCAAAATGGACATATCATCCTCCGCAACTCTGCACCCTAAGCTCGATGGCTGTTGGCGGCGGGCGTAGGTCGCGCTCCAAACGGCACCGCATTTCGCCTCCACCGCTTGCTGCCGCCTATCTGCACCCACATTCTAGACTCTGGTCGACAAGGGTTTTCTACGGGATTGGGCCGGGGACTTTTCTCATGGAGAAGGTAATCAACTTAATTAGCGAAATATTCACTCATCTCTTATCGCAGTCCGTCTGTCGCTGTTAATCAACCGGCGGAAATCGCCGAGGAATCATTTTTGTTCTAGCTGATTTGTGGGTGTTCATTCATGTGTGCACAGTGCGAGCACAAATCGGGCAACTGTGGTCGTGGCCAGTCGGAAACGAAGTTCTATCTCACCATTCCGGATGACTTTAGGGAGCGCTCGGTATGTTCAATCTCAACCTACCACGGTCAGCATGGCCTAAATTTGTGAACATATACCGTCTGTTGGTACATTATCTATATATTTGCATCAAATCTTTGTTACATTATCTGTTGGGGATATAACTATTAGTATGACCCGCCCAGGAGGGGCCGGGTTATACCTGTGACGACTCATGAAGCCCAAGACGACTCTTGGAGATGGCGGGTTAGTTAAGGGGCCAAGGCCCAAAGGGCGACTTAAGGCCCGTAGAGATAAACCACCATATGTGTGTAACTTGTATTATAAGGCAGGAATAGAGAGAAACCGAGCCGGACACTATTTATGAGCGTGACGGGACTCTATGAGCCACTGGGCATCGACCTCTGTATATAAAGGGACGACCCGGCGGCGGTTCAGGGCAATTAACATCAAATCGAGAGCTAGGTCAAGCGGATTCGCTCCCTAGTTATCGAGACATAAGCAATCCCACTCAAAACTAGATCGTAGGCTTTTACCTTCACCGTAAGGGGCCGAACCAGTATAAACCCCGTGTCCTTTGTCCCGATTAACCCCTTCTTACTTCCTAGTTGCAATGGCTCCACGACTAAGTCCTTTTGCTAGGACATCTACCGTGACAATTCCACGACAGTTGGCGCCCATCGTGGGGCCAGCGCACGGTGGATTTGAGTTCTTGAAGGGTGATATGTCTCCAACGTATCTATAATTTATGAAGTATTCATGCTATTATATTATCCATTTTGGATGTTTAATGGGCTTTACTATGCACTTTTATATTATTTTTGGGACTAACTTATTAACCCAGGGCCCAGTGCCAGTTTCTGTTTTTCTCCTTGTTTCAGTGTTTCACAGAAAAGGAATATCAAACAGAGTCCAAACGGATTGAAACCTTCGGGAGAGTTATTTTTGGAACGGAAGCAATCCAGAAGACTTGGAGTGTACGTAAGGGAAGCAACGAGGAAGGCACGAGACAGGGGGCGCGCCCACCCCCCTGGGTGCGCCCTCCACCCTCGTGGGCCCCTCGTGGCTCCCCTGACCGACTTCTTTCGCCTATATATATCCATATACCCTAAAAACATCAGAGAACAGAATAGATCGGGAGTTCCGCCGCCGCAAGCCTTTGTAGCCACGAAAAACCAATCGGGGCCCTGTTCTGGCACCCTGCCAGAGGGGGGGATCCCTCACCGGTGGCCATCTTCATCATCCCGGCGCTCTCCATAACGAGGAGGGAGTAGTTCACCCTCGGGGCTGAGGGTATGTACCAGTAGCTATGTGTTTGATCTCTCTCTCTCTCTCGTGTTCTTGAGGTGGCACGATCTTGATGTATCGCGAGCTTTGCTATTATAGTTGGATCTTATGATGTTTCTCCCCCTCTACTCTCTTGTAATGGATTGAGTTTTCCCGTTGAAGTTATCTTATCGGATTGAGTCTTTAAGGATTTGAGAACACTTGATGTATGTCTTGCCGTGCTTATCTGTGGTGACAATGGGATATCACGTGATCCACTTGATGTATGTTTTGGTGATCAACTTGCGGGTTCGGCCCATGAACCTATGCATAGGGGTTGGCACACGTTTTCGTCTTGACTCTCCGGTACAAACTTTGGGGCACTCTTGGAAGTACTTTGTGCTGGTTGAATAGATGAATCTGAGATTGTGTGATGCATATCGTATAATCATACCCACGGATACTTGAGGTGACATTGGAGTATCTAGGTGACATTAGGGTTTTGGTTGATTTGTGTCTTAAGGTGTTATTCTAGTACGAACTCTATGATAGATCGATCAGAAAGAATAACTTTGAGGTGGTTTCGTACCCTACCATAATCTCTTCGTTTGTTCTCCACTATTAGTGACTTTGGAGTGACTCTTTGTTGCATGTTGAGGGATAGTTATATGATCCAGTTATGTTATTATTGTTGAGAGAACTTGCACTAGTGAAAGTATGAACCCTAGGCCTTGTTTCCTAGCATTGCAATACCCACTTGCTACCTTGATTTTTTTATAATTTCAGATTACAAAAACCTATATCTACCATCCATATTGCACTTGTATTACCATCTCTTCGCCGAACTAGTGCACCTATACAATTTACCATTGTATTGGGTGTGTTGGGGACACAAGAGACTCTTTGTTATTTGGTTGCAGGGTTGTTTGAGAGAGACCATCTTCATCCTACACCTCCCACGGATTGATAAACCTTAGATCATCCACTTGAGGGAAAGTTGCTACTGTCCTACAAACCTCTGCACTTGGAGGCCCAACAACGTCTACAAGGAGAAGGTTGCGTAGTAGACATCAAGCTCTTTTCTGGCGCCGTTGCCGGGGAGGTTAGCACTTGAAGGTATATCTTTAGATCTTGCAATCGAATCTTTTAGTTTATTGTTTTATCACTAGTTTAGTCTATAAAATAAAACTACAAAAAAATGGAATTAAGGGTGCCTCATATGCTTCATCTTTTTAATATCTTTCGTGAAAATGATGGGAAGGAAAATTGTGCTCAAGTACTAGAAGAAGAGTTACATAGAATGCTTGGCATAAAATATGTGAATGATGAGCATGATTGCAATGTTGTTAGTATGAATTCTTTGAATATCCATGATGCTAATGATATGCAAAGCCACAAGCTTGGGGATGCTATGTTTGATGAAGATGATATGTTTAGTCCCCCAAGTTTTGATGAGCAAATTTATTATGATGAAAGCATGCCTCCTATTTATGACGATTATTGTGATGACACGTATGCTATAAAGAATAAAGATAACCATGAAACTTGTCATCATGATTCTAATTTTCAATTGGATTATGCTTCACATGATAGTTATTTTGTTGAGTTTGCTCCCACTACTATTGATGAGAATAAATTTGCTTATGTGGAGAGTAGTAAAATTTCTATGCAAGTGGATCATGAAACGAATGCTTTATGTGCTGGTTATATGGTTGAATTCATTCATGATGCTACTGAAAATTATTATGAGAGAGGATCATATGCTTCTACATATTGCAATAATATCAAGTTTCCTCTCTATGTGTTGAAAATCTTGAAGTTATGCTTGTTTTGCCTTCCTATGCTAGTTGATTATTGTTCTCATAAGTTGTTTGCTCACAAAATCCCTATGCATAGGAAGTGGGTTAGACTTAAATGTGCTAGTCATATTCTTCATGATGATCTCTTTATGTTTCAATTCTTATCTTTTATGTGAGCATCATTGAAATCATCATGCCTAGCTAGGGGCATTAAACGTTAGCGCTTGTTGGGAGGCAACCCAATTTTATTTTTGTTACTTGATTTTTGCTCCTGTTTAGCAATAAATAATCTATCTAGCCTCTGGTTAGATGTGGTTTTATGTTTTAATTAGTGTTTGTGCCAAGTAGAACCTTTGGGAAGACTTGGGTGAAGTCTTTATGATCTTGCTGTAAAAAACAGAAACTTTGCGCTCACGAGATTAGCTGTCATTTTTTACAGAAGAGTGATTTTAAGTTTATTCTTTTTTCAGAAGATCAATAGAGAAATTCCACACGTCCACCAATTTATTTCAGAATTTTTGGAGTTCGAGAAGTATTTGTTTAAGTCAGATTACTACAGACTGTTCTGTTTTTGACAGATTCTGTTTTCATTGTGTTGTTTGCTTATTTTGATGAATCTATGAGTAGTATCGGAGGGTATGAACCATAGGTAAGTTGTAATACAGTAGAGATTACATCAATATGAATTTAGAATGAGTTCACAACAGTACCTAAGTGGTGATTTATTTTCTTATACTAACGGAGCTTACGAGTTTTCTTTTGAGTTTTGTGTTGTGAAGTTTTCAAGTTTTGGGTAAAGATTCGATGGATTATGGAATAAGGAGTGGCAAGAGCCTACGCTTGGGGATGCCCAAGGCACCCCAAGGTAATATTCAAGGACAACCAAGAGCTTAAGCTTGGGGATGCCCCGGATGGCATCCCCTCTTTCGTCTTCGTTCATCGGTAACTTTACTTGGAGCTATATTTTTATTCACCACATGATATGTGTTTTGCTTGGAGCATCAATTTATTTTGTTAGGATTTGCTTTCTGTTATTTAGAACAATGTTTTGCATCTTTTATTTCAATAAAAGTGGCATTGATAGCCTTTACTATGCCTATTTTACAAGTCTTCATGTTGCTTTTTGAAAACAGAAAGTTTACCACTGTTGCAAAAATTCCCTAGAAAAGTAAGAATGTGATAAAATGTTGAAACCTTTTGCATAATAAGCTCTGATAAATTTAATACAGTGGGAATTTTCTTTCATACTTTTTGGAGCTAGGGAAGTATGGATCTTGCTGCATTCTTTACAGACTGTCCTGTTTAGGCAGATTGCTGTTATTTTTGCATTGTTTGCATATGTTTGCTTGTTTAATGATTCTATTTGAGGATAGGACTATTAAATATGAAGAGGCATTTAGTATGCAATGTTGAATTATAATTTTAGTGATTTGCTACAGTAGAGTATGATAAGGTTTTTGCATTGGTTTATACTAACTTATCTCACGAGTCCTTGTTGAGTTTTGTGTGGATGAAGTTCTTGAGATTTAGGGAGACCGTGATATGAGAGGAATTAAGGAGACACAAAAGCTCAAGCTTGGGGATTCCCAAGGCATACCAAGATAATATTTCAAGAAGTCTCAAGCGTCTAAGCTTGGGGATGCCCCGGTTGGCATCCCACCTTTCTTCTTCAACAACTATCGGTTAGTTTCGGTTGATCCTAAGTTTTTGCTTCTTCACGTGATGTTTGCTATCCTTGAAATGTCGTTTTATTTTGTTTTGCTTGCTGTTTTAATAAAATACCAAGATCTGAAATTCTTAAATGAGAGAGAGTCTTCACATAGCTACATAATTATTTAACTACTCATTGATCTTCACTTATATCTTTCTGGAGTAGTTTGTCATTTACTCGTGTGCTTCACTTATATCCTATGAGTAAATGGTTGAATGATTTGAATGTCATAAATCTGAAATTATATATGTTTCATATGCCTTTCCCATGGGGAGTAATGCCTTCACATATACAAAGTAGAGGTGGTAAATTTATTGAAGGTTAGCAAACGTTGTATTGGTCACTTGAACAATTCATGAAAGAATATTGAAGGAGGAGAGATTTCACATATAAATATACTATCTTGGACATCTTCTATGATTGTGAGCCCCATTAATTATTTTCAAACCTGAGCAAATTAGTTGAAGTTGGACAAGGAAGACAACATAATGAGTTATGCTTGGGTATATTTGTATAGAAGTTATATTGTTATGGATCCTCTAACATGTGGTGCTTGCTATGTAGAATCCTTTGCTAGCCAAAATATCTGTACTAAGCGGGAATACTGCTTGTGCATCCAAATTCCTTGAACCAAGTTTCTTCCATGAGTGTCCACCATATCTACCTATATGCGGTATTTACCTTCCGTTCCAAGTAAATTTGCATGTGCCAAACTCTAAACCTTCAAATAATAATCTGTTTTGTATGCCCGAATAGCTCCTGTAGTGACTAGGGGCTGTCAGTATCTTCCATGCTAGGTGTGTTATTCCCACGATGAGTGGACTCCGCTCATCATTCACGAGAAAATGGCTGGTAACTGGGATGCCCAGTCCTATGATCAAAAGATAAAAAACAAATTCGCAAATAATTTAAACAAACTCCCCCAGGATTGTTGCTAGTTGGACGACACCCGTTGTTTCGGACAAGCCGTGGAGTGTGATTGTTGGTGGAGGGGGAGTAAAATCTTTACCTTTGTGTTTGGGAACCGCCTTTAATGTATCTAGTATGGAATATATTGGGAACTCTTGGTCGTTATGTTGACAATGAAAGCATACCTCTTAAAATTATTTTCATCTCTGTTTTTGCTTCGAGCTCTGGCACCTCTGCAACTCCCTGCTTCCCTCTGCGAAGGGCCTATCTTTTACTTTTATGCAAGAGTCGGTAGTATTCCTTCTCATTCCAACCTACTCTTTAGTTGGCAAGCATCATGTGAGGTAAAGATCTAAGCATATATGGCCATTCAAATATATTTGAGCATGAATTATTACTGTTGACATTACCCTTGAGGTAAAAGGTTGGGAGGCGAAACATTAAGCCCCTATCTTTCTCTGTGTTCGATGAATACTATTTGTTCTAAAAATATGCTTTGAGGTAGCAATCATGGAAGACTATATGATAGTTGAGTATGTGAAGTTTGCTGAATCAAGGCTCTGACATAGACTCTTCCTGAAAATAAGATGAATTGTAATTGTTTGATGACTAATAACACGGTTTGTTAGTTTTCAAGAAAGTTTATGATCTATACTTTAACATGTGAATAGTTTGTTTGAACATGAGAAGTTTTATGAGATGAGCTACTGTTATGATATATAATGATGCTAGAAAAGGTGATTGAAATTATCATTGATCAAACTTGTGCACCTGCTAGCATTCACACTTCATGAATTATTTCTTTTATCATTTACCTACTCGAGGACGAGCAGGAATTAAGCTTGGGGATGTTGATACGTCTCCAACGTATCTATAATTTATGAAGTATTCATGCTATTATATTATCCATCTTGGATGTTTAATGGGCTTTACTATGAACTTTTATATTATTTTTGGGACTAACTTATTACCCCAGAGCCCAGTGCCAGTTTCTGTTTTTCTCCTTGTTTCAGTGTTTCGCAGAAAAGGAATATCAAACGGAGTCCAAACGGAATGAAACCTTCGGGAGAGTTATTTTTGGAACGGAAGCAATCTAAAAGACTTGGAGTGTATGTAAGGGAAGCAACAAGGAAGGCACGAGGCAGGGGGCGCGCCCTCCACCCTTGTGGGCCCCTCGTGGCTCCCCTGACCGACTTCTTTCGCCTATATATATCCATATACCCTAAAAACATTGGAGAATAGAATAGATCGGGAGTTCCGCCGCCGCAAGCCTTTGTAGCCACGAAAAACCAATCGGGACCCTGTTCTGGCACCCTGCCGGAGGGGGGGATCCCTCACCGGTGGCCATCTTCATCATCCCGGCGCTGTCCATAACGAGGAGGGAGTAGTTCACCCTCGGGGCTGAGGGTATGTACCAGTAGCTATGTGTTTGATCTCTCTCTCTCGTGTTCTTGAGGTGGCACAATCTTGATGTATCGCGAGCTTTGCTATTATAGTTGGATCTTATGATGTTTCTCCCCCTCTACTCTCTTGTAATGGATTGAGTTTTCCCTTTGAAGTTATCTTATCGGATTGAGTCTTTAAGGATTTGAGAACACTTGATGCATGTCCTGCCGTGCTTATCTGTGGTGACAATGGGATATCACGTGATCCACTTGATGTATGTTTTGGTAATCAACTTGCGGGTTCCGCCCATGAACCTATGCATAGGGGTTGGCACACGTTTTCGTCTTGACTCTCCGGTACAAACTTTGGGGCACTCTTTGAAGTACTTTGTGCTGGTTGAATAGATGAATCTGAGATTGTGTGATGCATATCGTATAATCATACCCACGGATATTTGAGGTGACATTGGAGTATCTAGGTGACATTAGGGTTTTGGTTGATTTGTGTCTTAAGGTGTTATTCTAGTACGAACTCTATGATAGATCGATCAGAAAGAATAACTTTGAGGTGGTTTCGTACCCTACCATAATCTCTTCATTTGTTCTCCACTATTAGTGACTTTGGAGTGACTCTTTGTTGCATGTTGAGGGATAGTTATATGATCCAGTTATGTTATTATTGTTGAGAGAACTTGCAGTAGTGAAAGTATGAACCCTAGGCCTTGTTTCCTAGCATTGCAATACCGTTTACGCTCACTTTTATCACTTGCTACCTTGCTGTTTTTATAATTTCAGATTACAAAAACCTATATCTACCATCCATATTGCACTTGTATTACCATCTCTTCGCCGAACTAGTGCACCTATACAATTTACCATTGTATTGGGTGTGTTGGGGACACAAGAGACTCTTTGTTATTTGGTTGCAGGGTTGTTTGAGAGAGACCATCTTCATCCTACACCTCCCACGGATTGATAAACCTTAGGTCATTCACTTGAGGGAAACTTGCTACTGTCCTACAAACCTCTGCACTTGGAGGCCCAACAACGTCTACAAGGAGAAGATTGCGTAGTAGACATCAAAGGGCAGCTTCAAAGGGCTCAAGGGATACGCTGTGGGCCGGATGACCAAGAGTCGTCGCGGCAAGCTCTACATCGACGACGCAGGCTGGGGCCCCGACGCCGGCTCAATTGAGTACGGGTACCGGGTCCCCTTCGGCGGAATTCACGTCTTCATCGGCCGGATCGGCGAGCCGGGCCCTGAGCCGGACATCCGCACCGATATCATCGAGACGGCTCAGTGTGCGAGACCCGCCCGGGCTCCGCCCACCATGAAGCGTGCCTTCGTGGGATGCATCCTGTTGGAAATATGCCCTAGAGGAAATAATAAAATGGTTATTATTATATTTCCTTGTTCATGATATTTGTCTATTGTTCATGCTATAATTGTGTTATCCGGAAACCGTAATACATGTGTGAATACATAGACCACAACATGTCCCTAGTGAGCCTCTAGTTGACTAGCTCGTTGATCAATAGATGGTTATGGTTTCCTGACCATGGACATTGGATGTCATTGATAACGGGATCACATCATTAGGAGAATGATGTGATGGACAAGACCCAATCCTAAGCATAGCACAAGATCGTGTAGTTCGTTTGCTAGAGCTTTTCTAATGTCAAGTATCATTTCCTTAGACCATGAGATTGTGCAACTACCGGATACCGTAGGAATGCTTTGGGTGTACCAAACGTCACAACGTAACTGGGTGGCTATAAAGGTGCACTACATGTATCTCCGAAAGTGTCTGTTGGGTTGGCACGAATCGAGACTGGGATTTGTCACTCCGTATGACGGAGAGGTATCTCTGGGCCCACTCGGTAATGCATCATCATAATGAGCTCAATGTGACCAAGTGTTTGGTCACGGGATCATGCATTACGGTACGAGTAAAGTGACTTGCCGGTAACGAGATTGAACAAGGTATTGGGATACCGACGATCGAATCTCGGGCAAGTAACGTACCGATTGACAAAGGGAATTGTATACGGGATTGATTGAATCCTCGACATCGTGGTTCATCCGATGAGATCATCGTGGAACATGTGGGAGCCAACATGGGTATCCATATCCCGCTGTTGGTTATTGACCGAAGAGTCGTCTCGGTCATGTCTGCATTTCTCCCGAACCCGTAGGGTCTACACACTTAAGGTTCGGTGATGCTAGGGTTGTAGAGATATTAGTATGCGGAAATCCGAAAGTCGTTCGGAGTCCCGGATGAGATCCCGGACGTCACGAGGAGTTCCGGAATGGTCCGGAGGTAAAGATTTATATATGGGAAGTCCTATTTTGGCCACCGGAAAATGTTCGGGATTTTTTGGTATTGTACCGGGAAGGTTCTAGAAGGTTCCGAAGTGGGGCCCACCTGCATGGGGGGACCCACATGAACGTGGGTAGTGGGGGCAAGGCCCCACACCCCTGGTCAAGGCGCACCAAGATCCCACCTTAGAAGGAATAAGATCATATCCCAAAGGGATAAGATCAAGATCCCTAAAAAGGGGGGATAACAATCGGTGGGGAAGGGAAATGATGGGATTTCTTTCCCCCACCTTTGCCAACGCCCCAATGGACTTGGAGGGCAAGTAACCAGCCCCCTCCACCCCTATATATAGTGGGGAGGCGCATGGGAGCAGCACCCCAAGCCCTGGCGCCTCCCTCCCTCCCGTGACACCTCTTCCTCCCCGCTTGCGCTTGGCGAAGCCCTGCCGGGATCCCGCTACTTCCACCACCACGCCGTCGTGCTGCTGGATCTCCATCAACTTCTCCTCCCCCCTTGCTGGATCAAGAAGGAGGAGACGTCCCCGCTCCGTACGTATGTTGAACGCGGAGGTGTCGTCCGTTCGGCGCTAGGATCATCGGTGATTTGGATCACGACGAGTACGACTCCATCAACCCCGTTCTCTTGAACGCTTCCGCGCGCGATCTACAAGGGTATGTAGATGCACTCCCCTCTCTCTCGTTGCTAGATGACTCCATAGATTGATCTTGGTGATACGTAGAAAATTTTAAATTTATGCTACGTTCCCCAACAGTGGCATCATGAGCTAGGTCTATGCGTAGATTCTATGCACGAGTAGAACACAAAGTAGTTGTGGGCGATAATTTGTTCAATTTTCTTGTCGTTACTAGTCTTATCTTGATTCGGCGGAATTGTGGGATGAAGCGGCCCGGACCGACCTTACACGTACTCTTACGTGAGACAGGTTCCACCGACTGACATGCACTTGATGCATAAGGTGGCTAGCGGGTGTCTGTCTCTCCCACTTTAGTTGGATCAGATTCGATGAAAAGGGTCCTTACGAAGGGTAAATAGCAATTGGCATATCACCGTTGTGGCTTTTGCGTAGGTAAGAAACGTTCTTGCTAGAAACCCATAGCAGCCACGTAAAACATGCAACAACAATTAGAGGACGTTTAACTTGTTTTTGCAGGGTATGCTATGTGATGTGATATGGCCAAAAGGATGTGATGAATGATATATGTGATGTATGAGATTGATCATGTTCTTGTAATAGGAATCACGACTTGCATGTCGATGAGTATGACATCCGGCAGGAGCCATAGGAGTTGTCTTAATTTATTGTATGACCTGCGTGTCAATGAAAAACGCCATGTAATTACTTTACTTTATTGCTAACCGTTAGCCATAGTAGTAGAAGTAATAGTTTGCGAGACAACTTCATGAAGACACGACGATGGAGATCATGGTGTCATGCCGGTGACGAAGGTGATCATGCCGCGCCTCGAAGATGGAGATCAAAAGGCGCAAGATGATATTGGCCATATCATGTCACTTTATGATTTGCATGTGATGTTTGTCATGTTTACATCTTATTTGCTTAGAACGACGGTAGCATAAAGAAGATGATCCCTCACTAAAATTTCAAGAGATGTGTTCCCCCTAACCGTGCACCTTGCGAAGGTTCGTTGTTTCGAAGCACCACGTGATGATCGGGTGTGATAGATTCTAACATTCGCATACAACGGGTGTTGACGAGCCTAGCATGTACAGACATGGCCTCGGAGCACAAGCAAAACACTTAGGTTGACTTGACGAGCCTAGCATGTACAGACATGGCCTCGGAACACAAGAGACCGAAAGGTCGAACATGAGTCGTATGGTAGATACGATCAACATGGAGATGTTCACCGATGATGACTAGTCCGTCTCACGTGATGATCGGACACGGCCTAGTCGATTCGGATCATGTATCACTTAGATGACTAGAGGAATGTCTATCTAAGTGGGAGTTCATTAAATAATCAGATGAACTTAATTATCATGAACATAGTCAAAAGGTCTTTGCAAATAATGTCGTAGCTTACGCTTTAGTTCTACTAAGATATGTTCCTAGAGAAAATTTAGTTGAAAGTTGATAGTAGCAATTATGCGGACTGGGTCCGTAAACTGAGGATTGTCCTCATTGCTGCACAGAAGGCTTATGTCCTTAATTCACCGCTCGGTGTGCTGAACCTCGAGCGTCGTCTGTAGATGTTACGAAACATCTGACATACACGTTTTGATGACTACGTGATAGTTCAATGTGTGATGCTAACGGTTTAAAATTGTGGCACCAAAGACGGTTTTGAAACGTCGCAGAACATATGAGATGTTCCAAAGACTGAAATTGGGATTTCAGACTAATGCCCACGTCAAGAGGTATGAGACCTCTGACAAGTTTCTTAAGCCTGCAAACTAAGGGAGAAAAGCTCAATCGTTGAGCATGTGCTCAGATTGTCTGAGTACTACAATCACTTGAATCGAGTGGGAGTTAATCTTCCAGATGAGATAGTGATGGTTCTCCATAGTCACTGCCACCAAGCTATTAGAGCTTCGTGATGAACTATAACATATCAGGGATAGACATGATGATCCTTGAGCAACTCGCGATGTTTGACACCGCGAAAGTAGAAATCAAGAAGGAGCATCAATTGTTGATGGTTAGTAAAACCACTAGTTTCTAGAAGGGCAAGGGCAAGAAGGGATACTTCATGAAACGGCAAATCAGTTGCTGCTCTAGTGAAGAAACCCAAGGTTGAACCCAAACCCGAGACTAAGTGCTTCTGAAATGAGGGGAACGGTCACTGAAGCAGAACTACCCTAGATACTTCGTAGATGAGAAGGCTGGCAAGGTCGACAGAAGTATATTGGATATACATTATATTAATGTGTACTTTACTAGTACTCCTAGTAGCACCAGGGTATTAGATACCGGTTCGGTTGCTAAGTGTTAGTAACTCGAAATAAAAGCTGCGGAATAAACGGAGACTAGCTAAAGGTGAGATGACGATATGTGTTTCCAAGGTTGATGTGATCAAGCATCGCATGCTCCCTCTACCATCGAGATTGGGGTTAAACCTGAATAATTGTTATTTGGTGTTTGCGTTAAGCATAGACATGATTGGATTATGTTTATCGCAATACGGTTATTCATTAAAGGAGAATAATGGTTACTCTGTCTATTTGAATAATACCTTCAATGGTCTTGCACCTAAATGAATGGTTTATTGAATCTCGATCGTAGTGATACACATGTTCATGCCAAAAGATATAAGATAGTAATGATAGTACCACATACTTGTGGCACTGCCACTTGAGTCATATTGGTATAAAACGCATGAAGAAGCTCCATGTTGATGGATCTTTGGACTCACTCGTTTTTGAAAAGATTGAGACATGCGAACCATGTCTATTAGTATATATGCATGAAGAAAGTCCATACAGATGGATCATTTGGACTCACTTGATTTTGAATCACTTGAGACATGCAAATCATACCACATGGGCAAGATGACTGAAAGGCCTCGTTTTCAGTAAGATGGAACAAGAGAGCAACTTGTTGGAAGTAATACATTTGATGTGTGCAGTCCAATGAGTGCTAAGACACGCAGTGGATATCGTTATCTTCTTACTTCACAGATGATTTGAGTAGATGCTGAGAATATTTACTTGATGAAACACAAGTCTGAATTATTGAAAGGTTCAAGTAATTTCAGAGTGAAGTTGAAGATCGTCGTGACAAGAGGATAAAATGTCTGTGATATGATCATAGAGATGAATATCTGAGTTACGAGTTTGGCACACAATTAAGAAATTGTGGAAATTGTTTCACGACTAATACCGCCTGGAACACCATATTGTGATGGTGTGTCCGAACATCATAACTGCACCCTATTGGATATGGTGCATACCATGATGTCTCTTATCGAATTACAACTATCGTTTATGGGTTAGGCATTAGAGACAACCGCATTCACTTTAAATAGGGCACCACGCAATTCCGTTGAGACGACACCGTATGAACTATGGTTTAGAGAAACCTAAGCTGTCGTCTCTTAAAAGTTTGGGGCTGCGACGCTTATGTGAAAAAGTTTCAGGCTGATAAGCTCGAACCCAAAGCGGATAAATGCATCTTCATAGAATACCCAAAACAGTTGGGTATACCTCCTATTTCAGATCTGGAAGCAAAAGTGATTGTTTCTAGAAACGGGTCCTTTCTCGAGGAAAAGTTTCTCTCGAAAGAATTGAGTGGGAGGATGGTGGAGACTTGATGAGGTCATTGAACCGTCACTTCAACTAATGTGTAGCAGGGCACAGGAAGTTGTTCCTGTGGCACCTACACCAATTGAAATGGAAGCTTATGATAGTGATCATGAAACTTCAGATCAAGTCACTACCAAACCTCATAGGACGACAAGGATGCGTACTACTTCAGAGTGGTACGTAATCCTGTCTTGGAAGTCATGTTGCTAGACAACAATGAACCTACGAGCTATGGAGAAGCGATGGTGGGCCCGGATTCCGACGAATGGCTTGAGGCCATAAAATCTGAGAGGATCTATGAAAACAAAGTATAGACTTTGAAAGAACTACTTGATGGTCGTAAGGCTATTGGGTACAGATGGATTTTAAAGGGAAGACAGACAATTATGGTAAGTGTCACCATTAAGAAAGCTCGACTTGTCATTAAGATGTTTTCCGGCAAGTTCAAGGAGTTGACTACGATGAGACTTTCTCACTCGTAGCGATGCTAAGAGTCTGTTAGAATTATATTAGCAGTTACTGCATTATTTATGAAATCTTGCAGATAGGATGTCAAAACATTGTTTCCTCGACGATTTTCTTGAGGAAAGGTTGTATGTGATACAACCAGAAGGTTTTGTCAATCCTGAAAGATGCTAACAAGTATGCAAAGCTCCAGCAATCCCTCTAAGGATTGGAGTAAGCATCTCGGAGTTGGAATGAACGCTTTGATGAGATGATCAAAGATTTTGGGTTTATACAAGGTTCATGAGAAACTTGTATTTCCAAAGAAGTGAGTGGGAGCACTATAGAATTTTTGATGAGTATATGTTGTTAACATATTGTTGATCAGAAATGATGTAGAATTTCTGGAAAGCATCCAGGGTTATTTGAAAAGTGTTTTTTAATGGAAAACCTGGATTAAGCTACTTGAACATTGAGCATCAAGATCTATAAGGATAGATCAAAAACGCTTAATAGTACTTTCAAATGAATACATACCGTGACAAGATTTTGAAGGAGTTCAAAATAGATCAGGAAAGAAGGAGTTCTTGGCTGTGTTACAAGGTGTGAGTATTGAGTAAGACTCAAGACCTGACCACGGCAGAAGAGAGAGAAAGGACGAAGGTCGTCCCCTATGCTTTAGACGTAGGCTCTACAGTATGCTATGCTGTGTACCGCACCTGAAGTGTGCCTTGCCATGAGTTAGTCAAGGGGTACAACAGTGATCCGGGAATGGATCACATGACAGCGGTCAAACTTATCCTTAGTATCCAGTGGACTAAGGAATTTTCTCGATTATGGAGGTGGTAAAACAGTTCGTCGTAAAGCGTTACGTCGATACAAACTTTGACACTAATCCGGATGACTCTGAGTAGTAAACCGGATTCGTATAGTAGAGCAGTTATTTGGAATAGCTCCAAGTAGCGCGTGGTAGCTACATCTACAAGATGACATAGAGATTTTTAAAGCACACACGGATCTGAATGTTGCAGACCCGTTGACTAAAACCTCTCTCGTAAGCATAACATGATCAAACCCTAGAACTCATTGAGTGTTAATCACATGGTGATGTGGACTAGATTATTGACTCTAGTGAACTTTGAGTGTTAATCACATGGTGATGTGAACTAGATTATTGACTCTAGTGCAAGTGGGAGACTGTTGGAAATATGCCCTAGAGGCAATAATAAAATGGTTATTATTATATTTCCTTGTTCATGATATTTGTCTATTATTCATGCTATAATTGTGTTATCCGGAAACCGTAATACATGTGTGAATACATAGACCACAACATGTCCCTAGTGAGCCTCTAGTTGACTAGCTCGTTGATCAATAGATGGTTATGGTTTCCTGACCATGGACATTGGATGTCATTGATAACGGGATCACATCATTAGGAGAATGATGTGATGGACAAGACCCAATCCTAAGCATAGCACAAGATAATGTAGTTCGTTTGCTAGAGCTTTTCTAATGTCAAGTATCATTTCCTTAGACCATGAGATTGTGCAACTACCGGATACCGTAGGAATGCTTTGGGTGTACCAAACGTCACAACGTAACTGGGTGGCTATAAAGGTGCACTACATGTATCTCCGAAAGTGTCTGTTGGGTTGGCACGAATCGAGACTGGGATTTGTCACTCCGTATGACGGAGAGGTATCTCTGGGCCCACTCGGTAATGCATCATCATAATGAGCTCAATGTGACCAAGTGTTTGGTCACGGGATCATGCATTACGGTACGAGTAAAGTGACTTGCCGGTAACAAGATTGAACAATGTATTGGGATACCGATGATCGAATCTCGGGCAAGTAACGTACCTATTGACAAAGGGAATTGTATACGGGATTGATTGAATCCTCGACATCGTGGTTCATCCGATGAGATCATCGTGGAACATGTGGGAGCCAACATGGGTATCCAGATCCCGCTGTTGGTTATTGACCGGAGAGTCGTCTCGGTCATGTCTGCATGTCTCCCGAACCCGTAGGGTCTACACACTTAAGGTTCGGTGACGCTAGGGTTGTAGAGATATTAGTATGCGGAAATCCGAAAGTCGTTCGGAGTCCCGGATGAGATCCCGGACGTCACGAGGAGTCCCGGAATGGTCCGGAGGTAAAGATTTATATATGGGAAGTCCTATTTTGGCCACCGGAAAATGTTCGGGATTTTTTGGTATTGTACCGGAAAGGTTCTAGAAGGTTCCGAAGTGGGGCCCACCTGCATGGGGGGACCCACATGAACGTGGGTAGTGGGGGCAAGGCCCCACACCCCTGGTCAAGGCACACCAAGATCCCACCTTAGAAGGAATAAGATCATATGCTGAAGGGATAAGATCAAGATCCCTAAAAAAGGGGGATAACAATCGGTGGGGAAGGGAAATGATGGGATTTCTTTCCCCCACCTTTGCCAACGCCCCAATGGACTTGGAGGGCAAGTAACCAGCCCCCTCCACCCCTATATATAGTGGGGAGGCGCATGGGAGCAGCACCCCAAGCCCTGGCGCCTCCCTCCCTCCCGTGACACCTCTTCCTCCCCGCTTGCGCTTGGCGAAGCCCTGCCGGGATCCCGCTACTTCCACCACCACGCCGTCGTGCTGCTGAATCTGCATCAACTTCTCCTCCTCCCTTGCTGGATCAAGAAGGAGGAGACGTCCCCGCTCCGTACGTGTGTTGAACGCGGAGGTGCCGTCCGTTCGGCGCTAGGATCATCGGTGATTTGGATCACGACGAGTACGACTCCATCAACCCCGTTCTCTTGAACGCTTCCGCGCGTGATCTACAAGGGTATGTAGATGCACTCCCCTCTCTCTCATTGCTAGATGACTCCATAGATTGATCTTGGTGATACGTAGAAAATTTTAAATTTCTGCTACGTTCCCCAACACATCCATGGAGGGGAACTTCCTGAAGGATCCATGTCTGGCGGTGAGACGGCCATCTATTCTGACGGTGAGTCGTCCATGGGTGAGACGGATTCGTTGTATCAACTACAAGACGGCGGGCTTCGGGGCTGTTCCGATGGCAGCATTATTCCGGACCCCTTTGAGCCGCCGAGCAGAGTAGGGATCTTCATGGCTGGCACTCAACCCGGTCAAAACTCTACAGCTGCGGCAGCAATAACCTCCGGGTCAGCGGCAGCCGGGGCAGGAGGTCCTGTGCGCCCGCCGGCTCAGGTGCTGATAGATCTCATGGATAGGCTGACAACCCTGTTAACCGCCACGGTTAATCCGGCGGATCAGGCTGGACATGATGCAGAAGTGGCGCGGTTACGTGAGGAGATAGCACAAGCCAAGGAAAACCTAGCAGCTGAGGACACCAGACTGGCCACAGAGCGGGCGCCTTTGGATGCTCGAGCTCAGCAGCTTCAATCAGAAGCGTTCCAGCTTACGGTGGATTTAAATGCATCAAATGAGGTCATGAGGAGAAGGCACCAGAAGTCTCAATCCCGTCTGCCTTCGATTTATGATCCTAGAAACCTCTTCCGCACACCCGGTGCAGGCCCCAGTAATCCACCGGAGGTAAACCCGGTTGCGACGCTCGGAACTGGGACACCGGTTCAACCACGGGTGATGGAGCCTCCTCGAGTGAACACTGCTCCACCTCAGTATGTACCAACACCACCGGGTCATTATTCTAACCCGTTGGAGAACATGATCGCTGCGGCGGTACGATTGGCGGCTCTCCCGGTGGAGGGTGACTCTCCGACGGCGATCGAAACACGAAGGGTCAGAGAACTTCTTCAGACGGCTCTGGCGCAGCAGGAGGCATATTCTTATAGTCGGGATAGGGTTCATTCGACCCCTCGACCAAGCCGGAGCCCGAGTTATAGCAGGCATATGGATTCAGCAGCCGTCTCGAGCAACGCCCGACGCCGTGACCAGCCGCATGGGCGTGACCCGGCGCATGATGGAGCCCCTAACTTGGTTGATCAGGACAGGATACGCCAAGAGGCTGAGCGGGCGGCTCAGCAGGCGATTGAGCAAGCGGCTCAGCGGGCGGCTTACCAGTCTTTTCCGGTTTATCCGACGACTTCTATTGAGGCAGACGCGACCACGAGAACGGGAGGTGTCCCTTTCTTAGTACCAACGCTGTGTAATGAGCGTTTGCCCAAGGATTTTAAGGGGCCTCGAAAGGTGCCTAATTACACGGCCGACTTACAGCCCGGGGCATGGATTGAAAGTTATGAGATGGCTATGGAATTGCTGGAGGTCAGTGACGCGGCAATGGCCAAGTACTTCACTATGATGCTGGATGGAACGGCCCGCACTTGGTTAAAGGGACTGCCACCTAATTCCATTGGTTCCTGGGCCGAGTTAAAAGCCTGGTTTATTCAGAACTTCAAACACACATGCAAGCAGTCCATGTCGATTGTGGACTTGACTAATTGCAAGCAAGAGGAAGGTGAGTCCACGACCCATTGGGTGCGCCGGGTGAAGGCCATAATACATTCATCTGATAAAATTGCTGTTTTGAACCTCTAAAACAGAAGCTGGGGCGGCTCAAGCGTGATTGTAATGACATGGGCCAGCTGATGGCGGCTCTAGTCAAATACGCCGACTCTGATAGTACCAAGGATCCTATTGAGGATATAGACCTTAGAGTCACCCGCCAGGAGGGGCCGGGTTACTCATATGGTCATTGCCAGAAGCCCGGTGCTAAGCTTAAAGACGGTGGGCCAGAGATGGGCTCAAGACCCGGATACGGCTTAAGGCCTGTAGCATTAGCCGCCGTTAGGGTAAAACTTGTAGTGTAAGGCAAGAATAGATAAGAGTCCGAGCCGGACACTGTTATGAGCCGGCCGGGACTCTGAGAGCCGCTGGGCGTCAACCTCTCTATATAAAGGGGCGACCCGGCGGCCGTTCAGGACAAGGAAGATCTCGTCGAGAGCCAGGCATAGCAGTTAAGCTCCCTGGTCATCGAAACCCTAATCAATACCACCTCAAACTGGACGTAGGCTTTTACCTTCACCGTAAGGGGCCGAACCAGTATAAACCCTCGTGTTCCTTGTCCCGCTTAACCCCTTCAAGCTTCCTAGTTGCGATGGCTCTACGACTAAGTCCTAGCCCGAGGACATCTGCCGTGACAATTCCACGACAGTTGGCGCCCACCGTGGGGCCAGCGCACGGTGGATTTGAGTTCTTGAAGGGCAGCTTCGAAGGGCTCAAGGGATACGCTGTGGGCCGGATGACCAAGAGTCGTCGCGGCAAGCTCTACATCGACGATGCAAACTGGGGCCCCGACGCCGGCTCAATTGACTACGGGTACCGGGTCCCCTTCGGCGGAATTCACGTTTTCATCGGCAAGATTGGTGAGCCGGGCCCTGAGCCGGACCTCTGCGCCGACCTCATCGAGACGGCTCAGCGTGCACGACCTGCCCGGGCCCGGCCTGCCGTAAGGCATGCTTTTGTGCGATGCGTCCATGGAGGGCTCTCTGATAGATCTGGGTCTGGTGATGAGACGGCCGCCGGCTCTGACGGCGAGTCGTCCACCGATGAGTCAAACTCGTTGTATCAACTTCAAGATGGCAGGCTCATGGGTTATTCCGATGGTGACAGTATTCCGGACCCGTTTGAGCCGCCAAATCAGGTTGGGGTCTTTATGGCCGGTGCACAGCCTGTTCAGAACCCTGCTGCTGGAGCGGGAAACCCGGTGCCCTCGCCGGCTCAGGTGCTAATGGATCTGACGGACAAGATGACGGCCCTGTTAACCGCCACGGTTGACCCGGCGGATCAAGCTCAGCATGATGCGGAGGTGGCACAGTTAAAGTTGGATCTAGTGAAGGCTAAGGAGGATCTGGCAGCGGAGGGGATCAGGATGGCTGCGAAGCGGGCGGCTCTCGATGCCCAAACCCAGTTGATTCAAGCGCAGTCCTTCTGGCTCACGATGGATCAAACCGCGTCCAATGAGGTCCTGAGAAGGAGGCATCAAAAGGCCCAATCTCGACTCCCTCCGGTTTACGATCCACGTAACCTCTTCAACACGCCAGGTGCAGGGTCTAGTAACCCGCCAGGGGTCATAGTGCCCGGGTCTAGGACCTCTATTCAGCCACAAGTGATTGGGCCTCCCCAGGTGCCCCTGCCCCGCCTCAGTATGTGCCAATACCACCGGGTCATTATAATAACCCGCTGGAGAACATGGTCGCTGCGGCAGCACGGCTGGCGGCTCTCCCGGTCGACGGCGACTCTCCGACGGCTATTGAAACCCGCCGGGTCAGGGAACTCCTTCAGACGGCACTGGCGCAGCAAGAGGCGTACTCCTACAGCCGGGACAGGATCCACTCGACCCCTCGTCCAGGCCGGAGCCCGAGTTACAGCCGGCACATGGTCTCAGCGACCGGCTCAAGTAACGTCCGACGCCATGACCCGCCCCCTGGCCATGGCCCGGCTCATAACGGAGCCTTTCACGCAGCAGACCAAGACAGAGCGCGGCAAGAGGCAGAGCAGGTGCCTCAGTTGACGGCCTACCAGACTCCCCCGGCTTATCCGACGACGTCCGTCGATGTGGGTATCCCTACCAGGACTGGGGGTGTCCCTTGCTTAGTACCAGCTATCCGCAATGAACGTTTACCCAAGGACTTCAAAGGCCCTAGGAAGGTGCCCAACTACACGGCTCACTTACAACCCGCAGCCTGGATCAAGAGTTACGAGATGGCCATGGAACTACTGGAGGTCAGTGAGGCGGCAATGGCCAAGTACTTCACCATGATGTTGGATGGGACTGCCCGCACTTGGTTAAAAGGGCTACCACCGAATTCCATCGGGTCTTGGGCTGAGCTGAAAGCCCGGTTCATCCAAAACTTCAAAGATACCTGTAGGCAGTCTATGTCAATTGTGGATTTGACTAACTGTAAGCAGCAGGAGGGTGAATCCACGACACATTGGGTTCGCCGGGTCAAGGAGATCATACATTCATCAGATAAGATGGATGCCGGCTCTGCAGTCTTAATGTTGGAACAGAATTGTCGTTTCGTGCCCCTGAAGATGAAACTCGGGCGGCTTAAGCGCGACTGCAGTGATATGGGTACACTAATGGCGGCTCTTGTCAAGTACGCCGATTCTGATGGTACCAAGGATCCCCCTTCAGATGATGAAAGGGCAGGGAAGGGAAAGAATAATGGCAATGGCAAGGGTCCTCAGCATAACCCGGGGAACCAAGGAGGAGGCAAGCGCAAGGCCGATGGCAGCCTAGAGTTTGTAGCCAACGCCAGCTCACAAGGTAATAACCAGCGACGCAAGGGGAGGCCCCCTCCCCGAGGCGGTGGGTCAGGCCCGACACTGGAGCAACTGTTGAATGAGCCTTGTCCAAGGCATGGCTCTAGAGAGAAGCCAGCGACTCATCTATGGAAGGATTGTGCAATCATGAAGGCCTTTAAGAATTACAATGGCCTGGGCGGCGGCTCAGGCGCCGGCGGCTCAAATTCTGGTCCTCAGAACGGTCAAGGGGGTTTTCATCAACAGTCCGGCCAGGGTCATCAACAGCAGCAGGGGGGTTACCAGACCAATCCAAAGCAGCTTAGCGGTGGACAATATCATGTGTTTACCACCAGTCTGTGCAAGCGAGATCAGAAGCTTCATAAGAGGGCTGTGAATGCTGTTGAGCCGGCGGTTCCACGCTATTTGCGGTGGTCTGAGCAGCCTATAGTGTGGAGTAGGGAGGATCACCCTCCCCGGGTGGATAATCCGGGTCACTTGGCCCTAGTGGTGGCTCCGCAGGTGGGAGGATATAAGTTCACTAAGGTGCTCATGGATGGAGGCAGCAGCATCAACATCCTCTATTATGAGACATTCCGTCGTATGGGGTTGGTGGATAAGAACCTCAGCCAGTCCAACACTATTTTCCACGGTGTGGTACCTGGTAAGTCAGCTTATCCAGTCGGCAAGATTGAGTTGGAAGTGGCCTTTGGAGATGAGAACAACTACAGGGTGGAGAAATTGACCTTTGAGGTGGTCAAGATAAGAAGTCCATATCATGCTATATTTGGACGGCCGGCTTACGCCAAGTTCATGGCACGGCCGTGTTATGTGTACTTACAGCTCAAGATGCCGGGTCACAATGGGACTATTACGGTTCATGGCAGCCGGAAAGTGGCTCTGGAGTGTGAGGAAGGCGATGCGGCTTATGCAGAATCTGTTTGTGCAACAGAGGAGTTGAAGTTTTATAAAGACAATGTTGACCCAACAGATATGACCTCTCTGAAAAAGCCGACTACGGAGAATGAGCCGGCGATGAAATTTAAGTCGGCTGATGAAACTAAGCTTGTTGATTTTGTTCCAGGAGATTCATCTCAGCGGTTTAGCATCAGTGCCAATCTGGATCCGAAATAGGAAAGCGCGCTCATCGAGTTCATCCGTGAGAATAGGGACATCTTCGCATGGAAACCTTCTGACATGCCAGGTGTACCTAGAGAACTCGCTGAGCACACTCTCAATGTTGATCCGAAATTTAAGCCGGTCAGGCAGTTCCTTCGGCGGTTTAATGAAGAGAGGCGGAAAGCTATTGGTGAAGAGGTGGCCCGGCTCTTGGCGGCCGGGTTTATTGTTGAAGTCTTTCACCCAGAATGGTTAGCTAACCCGGTGCTCGTACTTAAGAAGAACGACACTTGGCGGATGTGTGTGGATTACACGGACTTAAACAAGGCGTGTCCGGCTGATCCTTTTGCCCTTCCCCGTATTGATCAAATTATTGATGCTACGGCAGGTTGTGCACGCTTAAGTTTCTTGGATGCTTATTCCGGATATCATCAGATTAAAATGGCAGTTAAGGACTAGGAGAAGACGGCGTTCATCACTCCCTTTGGAGCCTTCTGCTATGTGTCTATGCCCTTTGGACTCAAGTGTGCACAGGCGACTTATCAGCGTTGTGTACAGAACTGTCTTCATAACCAGATTGGGCGCAATGTTCATGCTTATGTGGACGACATTGTGGTTAAGTCCATAAAGGAGGAAACCCTGATAGACGATTTAAGGGAGACCTTTGATAATCTCCGGGTCTACAAGATGATGCTTAACCCGGCCAAGTGTGTTTTTGGTGTTCCTGCAGGCAAACTCCTGGGTTTTTTGGTTTCTGACAGAGGCATTGAAGCTAACCCGGAGAAGATCAAGGCCATCACCTCCCTGGGTAAGCCGGCGTGCATAAATGATGTTCAGCGCTTGGCGGGTCGCCTCGCTGCTTTAAGCCGGTTCATAAGCCGTTTGGGTGAGAAGGCCATGCCATTATATCAGTTGATGAAGAAAACTGATAACTTTGTCTGGAATGATGCAGCTAATACTGCCTTTGAGGAGTTGAAGAAGCAGCTAGCAGAGCCTCCAGTCCTTGCTGCTCCGGTTGATAAGGAGCCCTTATTATTATATGTGGCGGCGAACACACGAGCCGTTAGTGTGGCGATAGTGGTGGAGCGCAAGGAAGAGGGTAAGGAGCATCCGGTTCAGTGGCCGGTTTATTATGTCAGCGAAGTACTCATCGAGTCCAAACAGCGGTATCCGCATTGGCAGAAGCTTGTTTATGGTGTGTTCATGGCGAGCCAGAAACTTAAGCATTACTTCCAGGGTCATCCCATCACTGTGGTCAGTTCTGCCCCTCTTGGTAATATCATTCAAAACAGGGAGGCCACAGGGAGAGTGGCTAAGTGGGCTATAGAGCTTGGACCTCACGATCTGAAATACGTGCCACGCACTGCTGTTAAGTCTCAGGCCTTGGTGGACTTCATCAACGATTGGACAGAGTCACAAGTGCCCGAGCAGAAGCCGGATAACACATATTGGACTATTCACTTTGATGGGTCCAGGCAGTTAGAGGGCTCGGGGGCTGGAGTTGTATTGGCTTCCCCTAAGGGTGACAAGTTCCATTATGTGCTACAACTGATGTTTCCTTGCACTAACAATGCGGCTGAGTACGAGGCCTTGCTCCACGGTCTTCGGGTGGCTAAGGAGATGAGTTTGAGCCGGGTAAGGTGCTTCGGTGACTCGGACTTGGTGGCTCAACAAGTATCAGGCAAGTGGGAATCTAAGGACCCTCTCATGGCGGCTTATCGCCGCGAAGTTGATGCCATTGCTGGGCACTTTCAGGGCTACCAAGTAGAGCACATTGATCGCAGGAAGAACGAGGCGGCTGATGCTCTAAGCCGGCTAGGCTCTCAGCGAAAGCCGGTGCCGCCTAATACTTTCCTGGATGTCCTATATAATCCTTCTGTTAAGCTGCCTACAGAGGAAGACTTGGCTGTCCCTGACCCGGAGGCGCGACTGGTGGCGGCTCTCCACATCATACCGGACTGGACAATGCCCTATTTGGCTTACATGACCCGGGGTGAGTTGCCTGAGGATGAAACTTTGGCCAGACAAATAACCCGGCGGGCTAAGTCAATGATTGTTATCAATGGCGAGTTGCATCATCGCAGTGTTACAGGAGCGTTTCAGCGTTGTGTCTCCCCTGAGGAAGGTCAAGAGATCTTGCGTGAGATTCACGAAGGGGATTGTGGCCATCACGCCGGCTCAAAGTCTCTTGTGGCCAAGGCTTTTCGCCATGGTTTTTATTGGCTGTTGGCTCATGCTGATGTAGAGGGCTTGGTCAGTAAATGTGATGGTTGCCAGAGGTTCTCACGACGGGCTCATGTGCCGGCTCAGGAGCTGAGGATGATCCCAATTACTTGGCCCTTTGCGGTCTGGGGGCTTGATATGGTTGGGCCTTTCAAACGATCCAAGGACAAGAAGACCCACCTTTTGGTGGCAATTGAAAAATTTACCAAATGGGTAGAAGCAGAGCCAGTTAGCAAGTGTGATGCGGCCACAGCAGTTCAGTTCATGAAGAAGGTGATCTTTCGCTTTGGCTTTCCGCATAGCATTATAACTGACAATGGCACCAATCTATCCAAAGGCGCCATGGAAGAGTTCTGTCAACGAGAGCATATCCGACTTGATGTCTCCTCAGTTGCTCATCCTCAATCCAATGGTCAAGCTGAGAGAGCTAATCAAGAGATTCTGAAGGGCATCAAGCCCCGGCTTTTGGTCCCTTTGCAATGGACGCCGGGTTGTTGGGTGGAGGAGTTGCCCTCCGTGTTATGGAGCATAAACACTACTCCTAACAGGTCTACAGGCTTCACGCCTTTCTTCATGGTTTATGGGGCAGAGGCCGTCCTCCCCAGTGACATCCGTCATGACTCACCTCGAGTGGCGGCTTATGTTGAGGCGGACAATGAACAGGAGCGCCAACATGCTCTTGACTTGTTGGACGAACAGCGTGATGTAGCCGCGGCTCGCTCCGCGATTTACCAACAAGATCTGCGCCGTTATCATAGTCGCCGGGTTAAAACCCAGGTCTTCCAGGAAGGTGATCTCGTGCTCCGGCTCATCCAAGATCAAACAGATGCGCACAAGCTATCCCCGCCTTGGGAAGGGCCCTTTGTGGTCAGCAAGAACTTGCACAACGGATCATATTACCTCATTGACATTCGGGAGCACAAAGATTCACGTAAGTCGGAGGAAGAGACCCGTCGGCCGTGGAACATAGCTCAGCTTCGGCCTTACTACACTTGAGCCACCGGCTCTCATAATGTACATATTTCTCTCAGCCATGTATATATTATGATAAGCAATAAAGCAGGACCTCTGTCCTTTTTCTCCTCCAAATGTGCACGTGTTGTTTTCATTGCAAGATTAACATGATAACTTGAAGGAGGATCCGGCTTATGATCGTATTCGAATCTAGTCGAAGGTAATAAGGTCACTTGGGGGCTTCCTGTTCAAACATGGGTCGTATTCGAACCAAAGAGAACATAGCTGTCGATACCCATTTGATTGGCAAAGTGCCGAGCTCATTGGGAGGTTTTCTTTGATCATATTTGAATCATAGTTTAACCCCTTTGGGAACCGACGTGGATCGTATTCGAATCAGCATCGTTAAACAATTCTTAAAATCACTTGGGGGCTTCCTGTTCAAACATGGGTCGTATTCGAACCAAAGAGAGCATAGCTGTCGGTACCCTCTTGATTGGCATCGCCACACCCACTGGGGGCTATATGATCATATCCGAATCTTAGCTTAACCCCTTTGGGCCGGGTCTCTGGTCGTATTCGAACCGGAAGCCCCTAAGTTCTTCTGCTTCATTGTAGGTTTCTTCTGATCATTTCAAAGTGTGTACGGCCGGGTCTCACTTGGCCGGCTTAAACTTTGATTTCAGTGTTAGTTGGACACAATGGGTGTTATTAAGACAGGTAAACCGGAATTGAGGTACCAACCTTATTACCTGGGTTATCTAAGCCGGAAGTATGCTTGCAGGCCGCTAAGTATGTTATTACGGCTATATTAAGGATATAATTGGAGACCAGTCCTTTTTAATTCATATTCCGGGTTATATATCTAAAACTTATGATTCTCAGGGCGGTAAGCCGCCTCGAGACTTGTGATTTGTCCTTCTCTGCAGGATAGTTAAAGGCAACTATTTTGAGATTAAGGAAAACAAAGGATTGATTATGACCCGGAGAAACATAAAGGAGACAACTTCATCAGACTTTAACATTCAAGGCGTGCACGATGGCATGGCAAAGATAAAGTATTGGTCCTACTCTATTACAAAGACTCATTGAGTCCAAAAGGGTGAGGCATTGATTGATAAGCCGCCAGCTGAGTTACAACGCTTGCTGAGTTGAAGTCTCCGGCTCGTTCCTCTCTTCTCCTCCGGCTGATCCCAAGACCTGGAAAGTTGATGACTTCCAGTCGATGCCGCTGAGAGCTTCGAATTGGGCTTCCTCGTCAATTAACCCGGCTGGGTCAATCTCCGGGGCGAAAGTGTGCTGACGAGCCGGCGGGATCAAGTTGAGGGCTTCATAGCGCGGAGTAGGGATCCTCTGATTTTCTGCGTCGTAGCCCGGCTGATACTTGGTCAGATCTGTATCGTTGCCAATAAGAGTGGCCACCGGGCGTACGGCCTTCACGCAAGCTGCGAAGTCCTTCTGATCAAAGGCGGTGCCGTCTTCCTTCAGACTTGGATAGCCGAGGGCGATGTCCGCCGGGTCTAACTCTGGCAAGAACGCCTTGGCCCGGCTCAGCGCGGCAATCGCTCCGGCTCTTGCAGAGGCCCGTCGCAGCTCTGGATCCATTAAGGTAGAACGGCGAGCCGGCGAAGGACTTCCGCCAGGTGAGTCGGCACCTCGTTGGATAGGGCCACCACAGCCAAGGCACGCTGTGACCCGGTGTAGAGTTGCTCCACCAGAGTATACACGGCCTTTAGCTTGGTTACCACACTCTGGTTGAGGTTGGCACTTCTGGGACCTGTTTACCAGAGTCAGATAAGCCGCCAACAAGGATGAATTATGAGATATGTAAATTCTCAACTTGATGAAAGCCGGTGAGACGACTTACCGAAGATTGCGGCCACCATCTGGGACACTTGGCGCTTTAGGCCGGAGAGCTCGGCGGTCTTCTCGGAGAGAGCCTTCTCCGCCTGTTCAGCCCGGTTCACCAATGCGGCCTTTTCTTCGGCCCACGCCTTCCGCTCAGTGTCAAACTCCGTCTTCAGCTTCTCTTGCGCGGCGATGCTGGACACAAACTTGTCATTTGCCTTCTGGGTCTCCATCTCTTGCATCTTCAGCCGGTTCTTGAGATCAGCGAGGTCAGCCTCAAGCTTCTTGCCAGTAGCCTGTATAAATTTCCGGGTTATGGCATGAACAGTTACTATACAAATTTAAAGTCCCAAGCGTTTTCCAAGCAAAGACACTTGGCACTTGGGGGCTAATGCATACTGAACGTTTCTATCTACACATTGCCGGTTCAATGGAGTAAGCCGGAACCTAAGTCTACAACATACTCAATCATAAGTCGTCGACTTGGGGGCTAGCATGGTACAGGTAACTAAGCAGTAAGTAAGAGGACAGAAGAATATTACCTCAGATTTCTGCTGGATCTGGGTCACCATGGCAATCTCTGCGTCCCGGCTCTTGTGCACTTGGCTGACGAAGCCGGAGACGATCTCTCCAATGTTCAAGTTGGAGTAGTCGGTGAGGTCCAGGTTAACCCGGCGCGACTCTAGCAGCTCCCCTTTGGCGGAGCACTTGGCCAGCACGGTAGGTCTCCCCGGCTCAACGAACTCCGTCCGGGTGATTACCACGTCCGGGTCATCTGCTGGTGGAGCCGAGCTGGAGGCCTCCGGGTTAACAGAAGCTTCTGTAGTTGCCTTGGTGGTTGGGGCAGCGGCCTCAGCTGTAGAGGCAGCTGGCGGCTCTTGAGCGGCTGCCTCTGGCTCAGGCAAGTCCGGCTCATCGACCGGCTTGGACTTCTTCGCCCTCTTGGTGAGTTTGGCCTGGGCACTGGTAAGACAGAAAGGTTAAGCACAATGGTATAGGTAAAGGCAAAGTGCAACATGAGATGGTTATCATTACCCGGGCGCGGTCTTGAAAGTCGGTAGGCTTGACTGCATAGAGTCGCCAGAAGAGGGAGAAGTTTCCTGATAATTTGAGTCAGAAGAGTTGAGTGGTTGACGTATAACACCTGCCAAAAGATGAAAAGGGTACAATTTTGAGATCACCTCGGTCCGGCGCTTCCTCGATGCGTCAGGTAACCCGGCGGAGAGGTCGGTGCTTTTGTCGGTCCGGGTGTGCCGCCGGCTCTCATGGACCTGTCGCTTCAAAATAAATTGAGGGTCTTGATAAGCTAAAGGATGTGAAAAGCTTACTTTCCGGGTTACCCTTCGGATTTTCAGCCTTGGCAAGGGCTCCGAGTCGGAGGAAAATGTCGTTACCTCTTCAACCACCGGGTTACTTGCTCCGGTGTTGTCCTATTGATGAACAAGTAGTGATAAGGCGGACAGAAATAAACAACAAAGTACAACAAAGGACTTACAGGCTCGGGGGTTACCTCTGACTCGGAGCTGTCGCTTAGTTGCATCAGCTCTGAAGCAATAGGCCTATTTCCTTTCTTGCGAGGGGCGGCTTTCTTCACCTTTCTGGCCTTCTTGGCCGCCTCATGGTCATATTTGACCCGCCAGAATTTATCATCAACCTGAAAAATACAATGAGGTTTTCTTAAAACGATTCAGATGAAAGTTATATACAGATAAGATGTTCAGATCAGCGGCTTACCGCTGGGGCTGGGTTGGTCTTGCAGAAGGGGGCTAACCCAGTCCTTCCGCAGTCTACCAGGCTCTCGTTCAAGAGAGCCTTGGTCATCTCCTCTGCAACATCTTCAGTAAGATCGTTGCGGCTGTGTCTCTGGGGATCATCCTTTCGGCCTGTGTACTCACACATTAAGCCGGGGCGGCGGCTCAATGGGATCACCCGCCACGAGATCCAGACCCGGACCAGATCGATTCCGTTCAGACCATTGCCCAGGAGAGCCTTGATCTTGTTGATGGTGGGGAGGAGAGGTTGGCGCTCCGCTTGAGTCAGCTTGTTTGACAGTGGGTGAGTCGGCTCCAGACGCGAGGGGCGAAAGCCGGGCAACGGACTCTCATCAGCCGGCGACGTGTCTTGGCAGTAAAACCACGTCAGATTCCAGTCCTTGGGGTGGCTGGGCGGCTCTGCGTAAGGGAAAAGGCAGTCCCTACGCCGCTGGATGGAGATGCCGCCTAGCTCCAAACTCGGCCCGTTGGCACACTCGTTCTGGCGGTTTAAATAGAAAATCTCTCTGAAGAGCAGCAGACTGGGTTCTTCTCCAAGGTAAACCTCGCAGAACACTTGGAAGTTGCAGATATTGGACACTGAGTTGGGTCCTATGTCCTGAGGCCGCAGATCAAAGAAATTCAGAACATCTCTGAAAAACTTTGAGCCGGGCGGTGCGAAGCCCCGGCTCATGTGATCCACGAAAATGACCACCTCCCCGTCCCTTGGCTGTGGTCTCTCCTCTGATGGGTCGGGGGCACGGTAAGACATGATGTCTTTCTTGGGCAGATAGCCTGACTTAACAAAATCCGCTAAGGTCTCATTGGTGACATTGGACCTCATCCAGTTGCAAGTGATGGAGGCTTTCGGAGCTTTGGGAGGCATGGTGACTGTTGGAAGCCTATGATACAGGGAAAAATGTCCGGTTTAATAATGAGCCGGAGGAGACTTACAGTTCAAAGTTAAGGTGGCGGTTTAACTTGGGGACTAATGATATATATCTAAGTATATCAGGTTTTTTAAGCAGCCCGAGGCATGGAGAGTAATTCGGTTGTCTACAGCCTTGTCACAGATAAGCCGGAAAATTCTATGGCGCATGGTCTCCTTTAAGTCGGAAGGTTCTACGGCGCGTGTTTTAAGCCGGAAATGTAAACCGCCATGGTTCCATGCGTGCAGTTTTTTACTAAGTGTGGTGAAAACAAGTTTTACACATTGAGGTAAATAATTTGGATCAAATGGTCAGCTGAAAAAGAAAATTTCTAGACCTAAAAACAGACGTGAGGGAAGTTCTTGGGCTGGAATGGAGCCTTTAGGCAGTCAAAAGAGATCTGCTTGCATCTAAAATGAGTGCCAAACAGCTACCGCGGCAGGTCTATACAGGTCCAAGATCAAGGAGGGCAGTAAAAATGAAAACTACCGAAGAACTTGCGGGCGACAGCGAAGAACATGAAGAACACGGGTGAACCCTACGGCAGATCTGTTCTACAGGGCAAGCAGGACTTACGGTGGCTGGTGAGTCACGGAGGTCGTCGCGTTTCTCTGGTCAGATCAGGGTGATGCAGCGGCCTGAGTTGGTGACGACGACAAGACCTGCGGCGGCGGCGGCAGCAGAGCTCGGGCAGAGGAGCAGTGGCGCGAGGAAGAAGACGAAGGAGAGAGAAGTGGCTGAAGGCCCGTCGGGCCGGCCTATTTATAAGGGCGAGCTCATAAGTGGGCGCGAGAATCAAGGAGACCACGGCATGATTATCTCCCCACAAAACGCCTCGATTTTCGGGATGGCAGTAAAGATAAGATCCGTTGCGGATCTGGTGGAGTTAAAAACGGACTTAATGGAAGATGATGTCACGACGGATTACCCGGAGTCCAGAGGATGACGTCGCGCCGGGTTATGGCCTTCACACAAATGGTAAGCCGGAGATTTTTTCTGTCAAAGGAATTGAAGATTGACATGAGCCGGCTCAAATCAATCTGGGGCCTAATGTTGAGGATATAGACCTTAGAGTCACCCGCCAGGAGGGGCCGGGTTACTCATATGGTCATTGCCAGAAGCCCGGCGCTAAGCTTAAAGACGGTGGGCCAGAGATGGGCTTAAGACCCGGATACGGCTTAAGGCCCGTAGCATTAGCCGCCGTTAGGGTAAAACTTGTAGTGTAAGGCAAGAATAGATAAGAGTCCGAGCCGGACACTGTTATGAGCCGGCCGGGACTCTGAGAGCCGCTGGGCGTCAACCTCTCTATATAAGGGGCGACCCGGCGGCGGTTCAGGACAAGGAAGATCTCGTCGAGAGCCAGGCATAGCAGTTAAGCTCCCTGGTCATCGAAACCCTAATCAATACCACCTCAAACTGGACGTAGGCTTTTACCTTCACTGTAAGGGGCCGAACCAGTATAAACCCTCGTGTTCCTTGTCCCGCTTAACCCCTTCAAGCTTCCTAGTTGCGATGGCTCTACGACTAAGTCCTAGCCCGAGGACATCTGCCGTGACAATTCCACGACAGATCCCGCGTCTGATGAAGAGAAGACAGGGAAGGGAAAGAAGAACGGCAACGCTAAGGGTCTTCAGCATAACCCAGCGAATCAAGGAGGCAATAATAAACGTAAGGCTGATGGTAGTTTGGAGTTTGTGGCTAATGCGCAGGGCAAGAATCAACGACATAAGGGGAGGCCACCTCCTCGGTCTGGCGGGTCAGGTCCCACCCTTGAGCAGTTGCTAAATGAGCCTTGTCCAAGGCACGATACCCGGGAGAAGCCGGCCACTCACCTATGGAAAGATTGTACGATCATGAGGGCTTTCAAGAATTCTAACATGTTCGACGGCAATCATGGACCTGGTGGCGGTTCAGGCGGCGGCGGTTTTCATGGCCCGGGTGGTGGTTCAAATTCCAACTTTCAGGGCCCTCAAGGTAACCAAGGTGGTTATAATCAGCAGTCTAGCCATGGAGGTCAGCAGCAGCAGCAATCCGGGTATCAGAGTAACCCAAAGCAGCTGAATAGTGGGCAATATCATGTGTTTACCACCAGTTTATGCAAAAGGGACCAGAAACTTCATAAGAGGGCTATGAACGCTGTTGAACCAGCAGTTCCTCGTTATCTGAGATGGTCTGAGCAACCTATTTTGTGGAGTAGGGAGGATCACCCTCCCCGGGTTGACAATCCGGGTCACTTGGCCTTAGTGGTGGCTCCTCAGGTCGGTGGATATAAATTCACTAAAGTGCTCATGGACGGAGGCAGTAGCATCAACATCCTTTATTATGAGACTTTCCATCGTATGGGGTTGATGGATAAGAGTCTTAAGACGTCCAACACCGTTTTTCATGGAGTGGTGCCTGGTAAATCGGCATACCCAGTGGGTAAGATTGAACTGGAGGTAGCCTTTGGAGATGAGCATGATTCTAGGGCTGAGAAGTTAACCTTTGAAGTGGTCAAGATTAAGAGCCCATATCACGCCCTATTTGGACAGCCGGCTTATGCCAAGTTCATGGCGCGGCCGTGTTATGTTTACTTGCAGCTCAAAATGCCGGGTTATAAGGGCACTATCACGGTACATGGGAGTCGGAAGATAGCCTTGGAATGTGAGGAAGGCAATGATGCTTACGCTGGATCTGTGTGTGCAACAGAGGAGTTGAAGTTCTATAAGGACAATGTTGACCCGGCGGACATGACGTCTCTGAAGAAGCCAACCACAGAACATGAGCCGACACTGAAGTTTAAATCGGCTGATGAAACCAAGCTTGTTGATTTTGTTCTAGGCGACTCATCTAAGCAGTTCAGTATCAGCGCTAATCTGGATCCCAAATAGGAAGGCGCGCTCATCGAGTTCATCCGTGAGAACCGGGACATTTTTGCATGGAAACCTTCTGACATGCCGGGTGTACCGAGAGAACTCGCTGAGCACACTCTCAATATTGATCCAAAGTTTAAGTCGGTCAAGCAGTTTCTTCGGCGGTTTAATGAGGAGAGGCGTAAGGCCATTGGAGAGGAGGTGGCCTGGCTCTTGGCGGCCGGGTTCATTATTGAAGTTTTCCATCCAGAATGGCTGGCTAACCCTGTGCTCGTGCTTAAGAAGAACGGCACCTGGCGTATGTGTGTGGATTACACGGACTTAAACAAGGCTTGTCCGGCTGATCCTTTTGCTCTCCTTGTATTGATCAAATCATTGATGCTACGGCGGGTTGTGAGCGTTTGAGATTTTTGGATGCTTATTCTGGTTATCATCATATCAAGATGGCAGTTAAGGACCAGGAGAAGACGGCTTTCATTACTCCATTTGGAGCCTTCTGCTATGTGTCTATGCCTTTTGGGCTTAAAAGTGCCCAGGCGACTTATCAGCGATGTGTGCAGAACTGTCTCCATAGTCAGATTGGGCGCAATGTTCATGCTTATGTGGACGACATTGTGGTGAAGTCCAGAGAGAAGGAGACCTTGATAGATGATCTGAAGGAAACCTTTGATAATCTCCGGGTCTACAAGATGATGCTTAACCCGTCCAAGTGCATTTTTGGAGTGCCAGCAGGCAAGCTTTTGGGTTTTCTAGTTTCTAACAGAGGCATTGAGGCTAACCCGGAGAAGATCAAGGCAATCACCTCTTTGGCTAAGCCGGCGTGTATCAATGATGTTCAGCGTCTGGCGGGTCGTATTGCTGCCTTAAGCCGGTTCATAAGCCAGTTAGGTGAGAAGGCCATACCACTGTATCAGATGATGAAGAAGACGGACGAGTTTGTCTGGAGTGATGCTGCTAACGCTGCCTTTGAAGATTTGAAGAGACAGTTATCTGAGCCGCCGGTCCTTGCTGCTCCCATTGATAAGGAGCCCTTATTGCTATATGTGGCTGCTAACACACGTGCCATCAGTGTTGCCATTGTGGTGGAGCGCAAGGAGGCTGGCAAGGAACATTCGGTTCAACGGCCGGTTTACTACGTCAGTGAGGTGCTTATTGAGTCCAAGCAAAGATATCCACACTGGCAGAAGCTCGTTTATGGGGTGTTCATGGCAAGCCGGAAGCTTAAGCAATACTTCCAGGTTCACCCCATCACTGTGGTTAGTTTTGCTCCTTTGGGAGATATCATTCAAAATAGAGAAGCCACAGGACGGGTCGCCAAGTGGGCCATTGAACTTGGGCCTCATGGCTTAAGGTATGTGCCACGCACTGCTATTAAATCTCAAGCACTGGTGGACTTCATCAACGATTGGACAGAGCTGCAGATGCCTGAAGAAAAGCCGGACAACACATATTGGACTATTCATTTTGATAGGTCCAGGCAATTGGAAGGCTCGGGGGCTGGAGTTGTCTTAGCTTCCCCTCGAGGTGAAAAATTTTGTTATGTACTCCGGTTGATGTTTCCCTGTACTAACAATGCAGCTGAGTATGAGGCCTTGCTCCATGGTCTTCGGATGGCTAAGGAGATGAACTTAAGCCGGGTAAGGTGCTTTGGCGACTCAGATTTGGTGGCTCAACAAGTATCAGGCAAGTGGGATTCCAAGGATCCTCTCATGGCGGCTTATCGCCGTGAAGTTGATGCCATTGCTGGACACTTCAAGGGTTACCAAGTGGAGCACATTGATCGAAGAAAGAATGAGGCGGCTGATGCTTTAAGCCGGCTGGGGTCTCAGCGTTAGCCGGTGCCACCTAACACTTTCTTGGATGTTCTGCATAACCCTTCTATCAAGTTGCCCACAGAAGAAGACTTGGCTGTTCCTGACCCAGAAGCACAATTGGTGGCGGCTCTTCACGTCATCCCCGATTGGACAGTGCCATATTTGGCTTACATGACCCGGGGCGAGTTGCCTGAGGACGAAACCTTGGCTAGGCAGATAACCCGGCGGTCTAAGTCAATGACGATTGCCTATGGGGAGTTACATCATCGCAGTGTCAGTGGGGCGTTTCAACGTTGTGTCTCTCCTGAGGAGGGTCAAGAAATTCTTCGTGAGATTCATGAAGGAGATTATGGCCATCATGCCGGTTCAAAATCCCTTGTGGCCAAGGCTTTTTGTCATGGATTTTATTGGCTGACGGCTCATGCTGACGCGGAAGATCTGGTCAGTAAATGTGACGGTTGTCAGAAATTCTCACGACGGGCTCACGTACCGGCTCAAGAATTAAGGATGATTCCAATTACTTGGCCATTTGCAGTCTGGGGACTCGACATGGTTGGGCCTTTCAAAAGGTCCAAAGATAAAAAGACCCACCTCTTGGTGGCGGTTGACAAATTCACAAAGTGGGTTGAGGCAGAGCCAGTCAGTAAGTGTGATGCAGCCATGATGGTTCAATTCATGAAAAAGGTGATCTTTCGCTTTGGTTTTCCACACAGCATTATAACTGACAATGGTACTAATCTGTCCAAGGGTGCCATGGAGGAGTTATGTCAACGTGAGCATATCCGGCTTGATGTTTTCCTCAGTAGCTCATCCCAATCCAATGGGCAAGCTGAAAGAGCCAATCAGGAAATCTTGAAAGGCATCAGGCCCCGGCTTATGGTTCCTTTGCAACGGACGCCGGGTTGTTGGGTAGAAGAGTTACCTTCTGTGATATGGAGCATCAATACTACCCCCAACAGGTCTACGGGTTACACACCTTTCTTCATGGTTTACGGCGCAGAGGCGGTTCTACCTAGTGACATTCGTCATGACTTGCCCCACATGGCGGCTTATGTTGAAGCTAATAATGAACAAGCCCGTCAGGATGCACTTGACCTGTTAGATGAGAAGCGCGACTTAGCAGCAGCCCGCTCGGCGATTTACCAACAGGACCTGCGCCGTTATCACAGCCGCCGGGTTAAGTCCAGAACCTTTCAAGAAGGTGACTTGGTGCTCCGGCTCATCCAGTATCAGTCTGATGCGCACAAGCTATCACCACCTTGGGAAGGACCCTTTGTGGTCAGCAAGAACGTGAACAACGGGTCATACTACCTTATCGATGTTCGAGAGCACAAAGACTCACGTAAGTCGGAGGAGGAGACCCACCGACCGTGGAATATTGCTCATCTTCGGCCTTACTACACTTAAGCCACCGGCTCTCATGATGTACATATTTTGACGATGTATATATTATGATAAGTAATAAAGCAGGACCTCTGTCCTTTTCATCCTCAACGATCATGTGTCTTTATTATTCTAATTATAAAATGACCAATTGGGGGCTGATCGTATTCGAATCTAGCTTAACCCTCTCGGTCCGGCTCATGATCGTATTCGAATCTAGCCGTTAAACCTCATGATCATTAGGGGGCTTCCTGTTCAAACATAGGTCGTATTCGAACCAAAGAGAACATAGCTGTCGGTACCCTTTCGATCGGCACACTGCCAAACTCACCAGGGGGCTTCTTGATCGTATTCGAATCATAGCTTAACCCCTTTGAGTCCGACGTTGATCGTATTCGAATCAGCGTCGTTAAAAAACTCTCAAGATCATCAGGGGGCTTCTTGTTTAAACATAGGTCGTATTCAAACCAAAAGAACATAGCTGTCGGTACCCTTTTGATCGGCGCAACGCCAAAGCCACTGGGGGCTACATGATCGTATTCGAATCCTAGCTTAACCCCTTTGGAATGGTTTACTGATCGTATTCGAATCAGAAGCCTTGATTTTATTCTTGTTTGGCTTAAGTTTTTGAACACACTCTTTGATTTTTATCTTGAGACTTTTTTTGGTTCAGATATAAGTATAAGTGTGGCTTAAATTTAGCCGAGCTTGGTTTTGGACGATAAGTCGCCAACAGACAACAAGCGTCAGACATTTGGAAGTAAGCAGCTTCTAAAGATTGGGTTATCACCGTTACTGTTCGGGTCACATAAACCGGCAGTACAAATTAAAGGATCACAGGTATGATATTATAGTTGTGTTTCAAAGCTATAATTGATAACAGGCTTATCTATGACTCTCTTTCACGTTCCGGGTTTTATGTCAGATATATGACCCGCCCTGCGGTAAGCCGCCAAGGGTCTTGTGATTTATTCCTGTATGCAGGACAGTTCAAAAACTTTCTTAATCATAAAGAAAACGGATGATAAGTGTAATAGGGGTGAATATAAGATGGCAGCTTAACAGTGTGGAGTGCCAAAACATGCACGATGGCACGACAAAGCAAAGTCATTACTACCCTATTACATGACTCGCCGAGTTCACATGATTAAATAAGTTTCCCAACAAGGTACAAATATGAGCCGCCCGACGAATCAGTTGTTTTGTTGGCCTGAAGCTTCCGGATCATCCCTTTCTGCTCCTCCATCTTGTTCCCTGTCCTGGAAGGTTGATGATGACCAGTCAATGCCACTCAAAGCTTCAAATTCAGCTTCATCATTAATTAATCCAGCCGGGTCAACTTCAGGGGCGAAGGTATGCTTGCGAATTGGAGGGATAAGGTTGGTCACTTCATAATGCGGCGTTGGAATCCTCCGATTCTATGCGTCATAACCCGGCTGATACTTGGTAAGATCCGTGTCATCAGCAATCTGGGTGGCCACAGGGCGTATTTTCTTCACACAAGCGGTGAAATCCTCCTGTTCAAATGATGGGTCGTCTTCCTTCAGGCTTGGATATCCAATGGCGATGTCGGCCGGGTCTAGCTCCGGTAGCCACGCCTTGGCCCGGCTTAATGCAGCTACGGCTCCGGCTCTCGCAGAAGATCGCCTTAATTTATTGAACCGCTGAGGTAGCACAGCAAGCCGCTTTAGTACATCCGCCAGAAGGGTGGGGACTTCGTTTGACAGGGCAACTGCGGCCAAGGCACGCTGAGGTCCGGTATACAGTTGTTCCACGAGTGTGTGAACCGCCTTCAGCTTCATCGACATGTTCTGGTTAAGGTTGGAGCTCCTGGGGCCTGTATAGCAGTATCAGGTGAGTTAATTACAAATTCATATGATCATTAGAAACATTCAATACTTAACACTTTCAGGGCGACTTACCAAAGATTGCGGAGACCATCTGAGATACACGGTGTTTTAAGCCGGATAATTCAATGGTTACCTCTTCAAGAGCTTTTTCCGCTGCTTCGGCTCGTTGGGTTAAGGCAATTTTTCTCAGCCCAGGCCTTCTTTTCAACTTCAAATTCGGATTTCAGTTTCTCTTGTTCAGATATACTGAATTCAAATTTGGAGTTAGCCTTCTGAGTTTCAGTCTCTTGGGCCTCCAGGCGGCTCTTCAGTTCAGACAGTTCTGATTGAAGTTGAGCAGTCGTGGCCTGCACAAATACCGGGTAAAAAATAATGAATATTAGCATACAGTATTAAGTCCCAAGTCTTTTGCAAGCAACAACACATGGCACTTGGGGGCTAATGTCTAATGAAGGTTTTATCTAACTGGCGGTTTATGAGACTAAGTCCCAAGCACTTTGCAAGCAAGAATACTTGGCACTTGGGGGCTAATGCATATTGCTGTTCAATCTACACAAGGATTATATTCTGCATAAGCATGGGAAAGACCGGCTCATTCATATTGATTAAGCCGGCCTTTGGGGGCTACAGGATAAGCCGGATTTTTTACAGTTGTGATCAAAGGATATTACTAATGTTTATACGTCCGTTTTAAGTCTACAGCATATTCATCATAAGCAATAGACTTGGGGGCTAGCATAGTAAGGATAAATCAGTGAAGGGAAAGAGTTTATACCTCAAATTTCTGATGCATTTGTTTCACCATATCAACTTCAAGGTCACGGCTGCTGTGCACTTGGTTAAGATATCCAGAAAGAACTTCCCCAATACTCATGTGAGTATAATCAGCAATGTCAAATCTGACCTTATGGCATTCCGGGTGCTCTTCTTTGGCAGAACACATGGCTAGCGCAATAGGTCTCCCCGGCTCAGTATAGCCAGTTTTAGTGATCTCCACATCCTCATCTTTGGGGTCATCTGTTTTAGCCGGGCTAGAGATATCAAGATTTTCAGAGACCTCGACAGCTTGATCGGCAGGCGGGTCAGTAGTTGATGTTGGCATGTCATGCGCCGGTTCAAGTGGCGGCTCAGGAACAGAGGCCTCAGATGCGGTTGTTTGGAGTCCTGGCTCTTTGAAGAATGGCTCTTCGGCTGGCTTACTCTTCTTCGCCTTCTTGCTGGGTTTTGCTTTTCCACTGCATAAAGATTAAAATATCAGTACAAATATAAAGAATTGAAATGAATACAGGATAAGTAAATTGTCCTTACCCTGGAGCGGTCTTAAAAGCCGGCATATTGGACTGGAGTGAGTCGCCGGAGGAAGGTCAAGTTTCCTGGTAATTCGAGTCAGAAGAGTTGAGTGGTTGACGAATCACACCCGCTAAAGGATAAAAAGGAATTAAGTCGGAAGTGACCTCGTTCCGGCGCTTCTTTGGTGTATTAGGTAAGCCGGAGGAGAGTTCTGCGTCCTTGCTGGTCCTAGTCTGCCTCCGGTTCTCATAAATCTGTCGCTTCAAAAAAAATTGAGGATCTTGATAAGCTAAAGGGTGTGAAAATCTTACTTTCCGGGTTACTCTTCGGATTTTCTGTCTTGGCAAAGGCTCGGAGTCGGAGGAAATAATAGTTACCTCTTCATCTACTCCGTGACTCGTTCCTCTGTCCTCCTGATGTAATCGGTGTCAATAAGGTGGTTAAAAAAGGATCCTAGGGAGTCAAGGGCTACCTCCGACTCAGAGGTATCTTCTAAATGAAGCAAATCCGAGGCGCTGGTCTTGTTCCCTTTCTTCTTGGCAGCGGCTTTCTTGGCTTTCCTGGCTTTCTTTGCAGCTTCATGGTCGTACTTTGCTTTCCAAAATTGATCATTAGCCTGTGAAAAACAGCAAGAATCTGAGTAAAAGACAAAATCTTAAGGGCGAAAGTAAGAATACTCAAGTTTGGCGGTTTACCGCTGGAGCCGGGTTAGCTTTGCAGAAAGGACTTAAGCAAAACTTGCCACAATCTGCTAGGCTCTCGTTCAAGAGCGACTTTGTTGTATCATCAATGACATCTTCAGGTAAATCGACAGAACTGTGCCGCAGAGAATCATCTTTCTCGCCTGTATAGGTGCACATCAAACCGGAACAGCGGCTTAATGGAATGATCCGCCAAGCAACCCAGACCCGGACCAAATCGATACCACTCAAACCATTCCCCAAAAGAGCCATGACTTTGGTCATGGTGGGGGCAAGTTTCTGGCGATCAACAACAGATAGCTTGTCTAGCAAAGGATGAGTAGACTCGAGGCGCGAGGCGCGAGGCGCGAGGCGCGAAAACTGGGCAAAGGGTTCTCGTTAGCCGGAGAAGTATCTTGGCAGTAGAACCATGTTTGGTTCCAGTCTTTGGGGTGACTCAGTGGATTGGCATAAGGGAAAATGGCATCTCTCCCTCGTTGGATTGAGACCCCACCAAGTTCCAAGCTGGGCCCGTTGGCACGTTCATTCTGGCGGTTTAGGTAAAACAACTCTCTGAAGAGTAGCAAGCTGGGTTCTTCCCCAAGATACACCTCACAGAACACTTGAAAGTTGCAAATATTAGACACAGAGTTGGGTCCGGTGTCTTGAGGACGGAGGTCAAAAAAGTGAAGAACGTCTCTGAAAAACTTTGAGCCGGGTGGGGGAAAACCCCGGTTCATGTGGTCATTGAAGACAATGACTTCCCCCTCTTTGGGTTGAGGCTTTTCCTCGGTTGGATCAGGCGCACGGTAGGACATGATTTCCTTCTTTGGCAGATAGCCAGTCTTCACAAAATTGTCAAGTGTGCTATCTGTGACGATGGACTTGACCCAATTGAATGTAACAGGTGTTTTAGGCAGCATTATGAAGACAGAAGCCTAGCAAAAGAGTAAAATTACCGGTTCAAATTTAAGCCGGAGAAGACAAATATTATAGTGCGTACTCAAGATGGCGGCTTATGAAGGGGCCTAATGGTATATGACTAATTATGTTAGGTTGTTTAAACCACCATGAGCAGTCAAGTTACTTAAGCCGCCATGTGTGGTGGATGTTATCTATTGAGCATTGCAATTTAAGTCAGTGATTAGAGCTGCCAGGGCTAGATGGATCTATCAAAAAACACAGATATTTGGCTAAGTGTCATAAAAACAAGTTTCACAGATCGCAATCATTATTTTGGATCAAACGGTTGCTCAGAAAGGAAAATATTCTGGACCTAAATATGAAGTACAGAGGAGTTCATCAGTTCTAAAGAGGCCTTTGTATAAGAAAAAGGGGATCTACTAGCATCTGAAATGGATGCGAAACAGCTACCGCATGAATTTCATACCTCTTTTAGATCAAAAGAGGCTACGGTGGAGAAACTACGAAGAATCCGTGATGAACAGCGAAGAACACAGAAGAACTCGCCAACCCTAATGTGGATCTAGGGTGCGGAAAAGCAAAGACTTACAGACACAAATCTGCTGCGGAGGGTCGCTGCCGTTCACTGGACAAGCTCAGGTCGATGCAGCGGCCAGGGTCGAGGAAGACGAAGTGCGCTGCGGCGCCGGCGGAGCTCGAGCAGCAGTAGGGTCGCGAGAGGAAGAAGACGATGGAAAGGGGGAGAATGAAGAAAGACCAGTCGTGCCTATTTATAAGGGAAAGACTGATAAAGTGGGCGTGAAAAATGAGGAGGCCGAAAAATATGGGTATCCAGCTTGTCAGGACGCCTCGATTCTCGGGATGGTTATTAAAGATAAGGACCTGTTGGGATATATTGGATAAAATATGAATTAATGACAGATGACGTCATGGCGGGTTATTGCAAATCCAGAAGATGACATCATGGCGGGTTACAAATTGCCGTGCAATAAAGGGCGGAAACTTTTTTCTAAGTGTTGAAGATTGACATGAACCAGTTCAAATCAATCTGGGGCCTAATGTTGGGGATATAACTATTAGTATGACCCGCCCAGGAGGGGCCGGGTTATACCTGTGACGACTCATGAAGCCCAAGACGACTCTTGGAGATGGCGGGTTAGTTAAGGGCCCAAGGCCCAAAGGGCGACTTAAGGCCCGTAGAGACAAACCACCATATGTGTGTAACTTGTATTATAAGGCAGGAATAGAGAGAAACCGAGTCGGGCACTGTTTATGAGCTGGCCGGGACTCTATGAGCCGATGGGCATCGACCTCTGTATATAAAGGGACGACCCGGCGGCGGTTCAGGGCAAGTAACATCAAATCGAGAGCTAGGTCAAGCGGATTCGCTCCTAGTTATCGAGACATAAGCAATCCCACTCAAAACTGGATCGTAGGCTTTAACCTTCACCGTAAGGGGCCGAACCAGTATAAACCCCGTGTCCTTTGTCCTGATTAACCCCTTCTTGCTTCCTAGTTGCGATGGCTCCACGACTAAGTCCATTTGCTAGGACATCTGCCGTGACAATTCCATGACATTATCTATTTTTAATTCTATATTTTTGTACTTTGCTTGCATCTATATATGGATATGTTCTATCAGTTACTCCCATATTTGCATCTTGCTCGGTTATTTCAATATATCTAATTTACGATCTTAATTTTCATTTCAAGCAGTACATCCCTTGCTTTGCAAGAACAGGAGTAGAAGAAAATCTTGGGCTTTACTTTGTTGATGACTCCCAGGATGTCATATTGACAACGCAACATGGATTTACAATGACGGTTAGCATAAAACTTGATAAAGATGGTCACTCCTATTTTAATGCGGACCTTTGGAGAAAAATGTCTAAGTGTTATGAACTGAAAGCTGGCAATAAAATTCTAGTGCGTGCACCATAGCCTGGTCTAATTAACATGGATGTTTACTTCCCCAACGTCATCAGCCGATCAAAGTCTGATCGAGTTTAGCGTCCTTTCAACTTTCTCCATGCTGTCATATTACTATTTAAGCAATCAATTGATCACTATTTAAGCAACCAATTGTGATATCATATTCTGACTCCGTTCCTAGGCAGTAACAAATTCGGTTTACCAATTTATGCGCACTATATATTCTTCTGCCATGTTCTGAATAAATAATACCTTTCCACCTTTTAAGCAGGATATGTTGGATGCATAGTGAACGATCTGTATGTTACTAAGCGTACCAAATTTCACAGGAAGGACTTGAAGCATGTCATAAACTTTGTTGATAATCTGACAGAGATAGCACAGCGTATGAACGCTGAATTTTGGATGGGATTAATTAGACATATTGTGCACACACTGAACAAGACCAATTGTGTGCACAAAGCGCTGGTAAAAAGTCTTATTTTAATGTTGATGCTCATAAACTATATATATCTTCAACGATATGTTACAATTGTTTTTTATTCTACATGTCAACAGAAATTGCCCCCTATAGCTGTTCCTGGGTCAATTTCCTGGCGTGGTCGAATTACACTTGTGCCTGCTAATAACGCCAAAGTGATTGCAAGGTACTGCATTTCCCGCAAAAATGGAACCATTCAAATTAACAAGTTCTCGATTCTCGTGGCAATGCATCCATATTGGAAAATTGGAGACACTATTCTACTCCTGCTCTACCAAGGCACAGGAGGGCTCTTCCTTTTCATTGACGAGATGCCGAGTCGCCGTGATCAAGCTGCTTCAAGTGGATAGTTGTGGTTGTTGGCCCTCGGCCTCTTAAAATGTGCTAGCTGTTACTATATATGTTAAGTATGTAGATATGGACCATATGGTTGTTGGCCCTTAGCCTCTTAAAATGTGATAGTTGTTACTATGTTAAGTATGTAGATATGGACCATATGGTTGTCCAAACCGTGTTACGAAGATCCTCCTTTTGTCGAATAGTGTAACCACTATATATATGTTACTCAAATGTTGTTACCCAAGTTCATAAATTTTCATGGAAAGTATTAGTATCGTACACAGTTCATTGAGTTTAAGCGTGTGCCCGATGTCCAGAAGGCATTTGCATATTAACTTCCATATTGCAAATTCACGCACGTGTTCACATAAGGAAACGTGTGTGTAACATACTAATCATCACACACGAGTACTCGTAGACGCATCGTGTGTGACACTCCTAGCCACCGCAAGCAACTAGTTTGCATTTTTCAAAGTTTTTTATACACACAGAATCACACATGAAGTAACTGTATTGACCGTCTGTGTTGTAATTTCTCATCGCAAACAGTTCATCCGAGTTAGCTGTTTGCCACGTATCACACACATCTTGTTTACACGACTCGTTTGTGTTCTTTTGGCTCGTCGCAAACAGTTCATCCATGTGAACTGTATGCTGCATATCACACACATCTTGTTAAGTTGAACCGTTTCTGTTGTGTTCCCTAATCGAAAACAGTTCGTCCGAGTTAACCGTATGCCATATATCGCACACACGTTGATATGGCTGCCCGTTTCCGTTGTTCTACCTCGTGGCAAACAGTTCGAGTGGATTAACCGTGTGTCCTGCATCGCACACACATTGTTATGGCTGCCCGTTTCTGTTGTTCTGCCTCATCGCAGACAGTTTGAATGGATTAACCGTATGCCCTGCATCGCACATGCAACTAAAATCTTAACCGTGTTTGATGGATCCATCATCACAAACGTTTTGCACCTTTTCTGACGATTTTTTTACACCACCGTTTGCGATTATTGCATCGCACACAGTTTCGGCAAAGGGTCTCTGATCGTAGTGTCGCGTTAGCAGTCTCCTGCAGTAGTGTAATACCTTGATAAAGTTTTGAAGAAGTTCAAAATGGATCAAGCAAAGAAAGGGTTCTTGCCTGTGTTACAAGGTGTGAAGTTGAGTCAGACTCAATGCCCGACCACTGCAGAAGATAGAGAGAAAATGAAAGTCATTCCCTATGCTTCAGCCATAGGTTCTATCATGTATTCAATGTTGTGTACCAGACCTGATGTGTGCCTTGCTATTAGTTTAGCAGGGAGGTACCAAAGTAATCCAGGAGTGGATCACTGGACAGCGGTCAAGAACATCCTGAAATACCTAAAAAGGACTAAGGATATGTTTCTCGTTTATGGAGGTGACAAAGAGCTGGTCGTAAATGGTTACGTTGATGCAAGCTTTGACACTGACCCGGATGACTCTAAGTCATAAACCGGATACAAATTTATATTGAACGGTGGAGCTGTCAGTTGGTGCAGTTCTAAGCAAAGCGTCATGGCGGGATCTACGTGTGAAGCGGAGTACATAGCTGCTTCGGAAGCAGCAAATGAAGGAGTCTGGATGAAGGAGTTCATATCCGATCTAGGTGTCATACCTAGTGCATCGGGTCCAATGAAAATCTTTTGTGACAATACTGGTGCAATTGCCTTGGCAAAGGAATCCAGATTTCACAAGAGAACCAAGCACATCAAGAGACGCTTCAATTCCATCCGCAATCAAGTCAAGGAGGGAGACATAGAGATTTGCAAGATACATACGGATTTGAATGTTACAGACCCATTGACTAAGCCTCTCTCACGAGCAAAACATGATCAGCACCAAGACTTCATGGGTGTTAGAATCATTACTGTGTAATCTAGATTATTGACTCTAGTGCAAGTGGGAGATTGAAGGAAATTTGCCCTAGAGGTAATAATAAAGTTATTATTTATATTTCCTTATATCATGATAAATTTTTATTATTCATGCTAGAATTGTATTAACCGGAAACTTAGTACATGTGTGAATACATAGACAAACAGAGTGTCACTAGTATGCCTCTACTTGGCTAGCTCGTTCATCAAAGACGGTTAAGTTTCCTAGCCATAGACATGAGTTGTCATTTGATGAACGTGATCACATCATTAGAGAATGATGTGATTGACAAGACCCATCCGTTAGCTTAACACGATGATCGTTTAGTTTGTTGTTATTGCTTTCTTCATGACTTATACATGTTCCTATGACTATGAGATTATGCAACTCCCGAATACCGGAAGAACACTTAGTGTGCTATCAAACGTCACAACGTAACTGGGTGACTATAAAGATGCTCTACAGGTGTCTCCGATGGTGTTTGTTGAGTTGGCATAGATCGAGATTAGGATTTGTCACTCCGATTGTCGGAGAGGTATCTCTGGGCCCTCTCGGTAATGCACATCACTATAAGCCTTGCAAGCAATGTGACTAATGAGTTAGTTATGGGATGATGCATTACGGAACGAGTAAAGAGACTCGCCGATAACAAGATTGAACTAGGTATTGAGATACCGACGATCGAATCTCGGGCAAGTAACATACCGATGACAAAGGGAACAACGTATGTTGTTATGCGGTTTGACCGATAAAGATCTTCGTAGAATATGTGGGAGCCAATATGAGCATCTAGGTTCCGCTATTGGTTACTGACCGGAGATGAGTCTCGGTCATGTCTACATAGTTCTCGAACCCGTAGGGTCCGCACGCTTAACGTTCGATGACGATCGATATTATGAGTTTATGTGTTTTGATGTACCGAAGGTAGTTCAGAGTCCCGGATGTGATCACGGATATGACGGGGAGTCTCGAAATGGTCGAGACATAAAGAATGATATATTGGACGATATTATTCGGACATCGGATGAGTTCCGGGGGTCACCGGATAAATATCGGAGTGCCGGAAGGGTTATCGGAACCACCAGAGAAGTAATGGGCCTTATTGGGCCTAGGGGATAGAGAGAGGGGCTGACAAGGGCTGGCCGCGCCCCCCCCCATGGGCCTAGTCCGAATTGGACTAGGGGGAGGGGCGACGCCCCCTCCTTCCTTCTCTTTCCCCCTCCTTCCTTCTTCTCCTAGTAGGACTAGGAAAGGGGGGAGTCCTACTCCTACTAGGAGGAGGATTCCTCCCCCCTTGGCGCGCCTATGAGGGCCGGCCGGCCTCCCCCTCCCTCCTTTATATATGTGGGGAGGGGGGCACCCTAGAACACATCAAAGTTGATCTTAGCCGTGTGCGGTGCCCCCCTCCACAGATTTCCACCTCGGTCATATCGTTGTAGTGCTTAGGCGAAGCCCTGCGTCGGTAACTTCATCAACACCGTCACCACGCCGTCGTGCTGACGGAACTCTCCCTCGGCCTCAGCTGGATCAAGAGTTCGAGGGACGTCACCGAGCTGAACGTGTGCAGATCACGGAGGTGTCGTGCGTTCGGTACTTGATCGGTTGGATCGCGAAGACGTTTGACTACATCAACCGCGTTACTAAACGCTTCCGCTTTCGGTCTACGAGGGTACGTGGACACACTCTCCCGCTCGTTGCTATGCATCACATAGATAGATCTTGCGTGATCATAGGTAAAATTTTTGAAATACTGCGTTCCCCAACACCTCCACGCTGGCCGGCGTTGGTGCACTAATATAAGCTGACAGCCCCAAGCCATAGGGAAGCGACCTCCCTTGCTGCACCTCACCCGCGCCCCGCGTCCAACCGCTCCTCTGCCGACAGATTGAGGTCAACCTCCGGCCACTTCTCTGCGCCCGCGCTGGCCCCAGTTCCGCGCGCCGACCTCTGCACATCTCAAACAAACCTCCATGCCGACCACCTGCCTCCGCCAGATCGAGTTGGCCCGCACCCACTCGAGATCGTAGAAAGGACCAACTGCCCCGCCGCCGCCGATGCTGCACGGGCTTTGCCCAGCGGCGCACACCGACGGCAGCAAGGGGAGCAGCTGTGTAGGGGGAGTGCCCGGCGGCGGCTAGGGTTTTCTCTCCCGAGCCACCCGCGGGAGCGGCGCAAGAGAGAGAGGTGGGGGAGTGGTCCGCTTGTCCACAAGTGTCCGTTGTTATATTTTATAGGCAGCAACATTTTAGACTAGCAACAATGGAGAGTAACATACACATATCCCTAGACCATGTTACTACCTTTATAGTGGGTAGTAATATAAGTGTGGTGTCATGCAAAGCTTCATTTATTAGGTTGTAGACTCATATTGCATTGGGACATGTGATGTTACAGTAACTAGTAGCTAAGGTTGGTCATAGTGGGGAGTATCATATACTAGTATCATGCATATGATACTAGTGTATGATACTACATCCATAGTGCATAGTAACATTTAGTTAGTATCATAGGTGGTCTCATTTATTGCCATGCATGACACATAGTAGCATAACATTTATTATGTTACGGTATCTACTTATGTTACTCCCTCCATTCCTTTATACAAGGCCACTATCAAAAATACATTTTGCATCAATACAAGGCCACCAACAGTAATCGAGGCAAAAATTAATGATGTTTCCTCGTAGTAGCAACTTTTTAATAATTACATGCATGTAGTCATAATGATACTCGGTCACTTCCTTCCCATTCATTCGTTGCATGCTTGTGGTGTATTAATGATCCCAGTTAACGAAAAGAAAAGTTGACTTGCAAATGAGTCATTAAATTTTATCTTGATACCTGTAATATGAGTTTGTGGCCTTGTATAAGGGAATGGGGGGAATACTATAATCATCTCTCTCTTCTTTAATTGATTGCCACATAAGCATGTTTGTGAGTCCCAAGTGCATGTTACTACTTATGTTACCCCCACTATGGCCAGCCTAAGTTACTCAAACTACCTCTCTCCTCATTAACTCATTGCCACATAAGCAAATTTGCTGAGTTGGACTCAATGTTACTGCTGAAGTTACTTCCATTGTGGCTAGTCTAAGTTACTCAAACTACCTCTCTCCTCATTAACTCATTGCCACATAAGCAAATTTGCTGAGTTGGACTCGATGTTACTACTGAAGTTACTCCCACTGTGGCTAGTTTTAGTCTGTTACTTTGTATTGAAATTGACACCCTAAAGTTTGGCATAGGTGGTCACTTTGTCCAAAATCAGGGAGTCCAACACATGTCACCATTACTGCTGACTCACGCTATAGGCACACGCCACGCCTCAATCAGCAATGCAGATTTGCAAAAATGAAATCGACCTTTTCAATCATTCCTGTAGCGTGTTATACATATTCCTTTTGTCCAATCGCTAGCAACAAAAATTCTACATTTGATAGCAAAAATCCCTGGCCCCGCTTTCTTCGTACTCCCCAAATTTCCACCCTTGCACTCTTGTTTAGAGTGTGTGCGGACAACATGTTAGTTGTAATTGTAACAAGAGGTTAGCAAATTAAAACGGACTTCCAGTGATCTCTTTACTGATGACATTGAGGTTTTATGCATGCTAAAATGGTATGAAGAGGTGTATGTCCAAGGTTCATCTCTCCCAAAAACACATCTATTTCCTCACACTTGTGTGGATGTCACAAGCACGCGGATTCAATCAATCATGAGCCTCCATACAAGCAATCAGCCTGTCCACCAAGTTCATCTCCTGCACCTCCCTCTGCCCCATCACGGCAGCGACTCGTCATCTAAGTGGTTAGTTTATCTCAAATATCTCATTGAATTGTTGCAGTGTGTGATATAATATGGAACATATATCCATTACATCGTTCTCTACCAAGACGATTGAGAAAGGCGTTACGCGTTCGGTAGTGATTTATGTAGGCATCGTCATTGCCAAGTTTCTCACCCGGTTTGTGTTTCGATAGGAATGCCAAACAGATGGGCTGGCTCTTTGACTAGGAACAGGCTGCATGCATGCATGCATGCATGCATGCTCGGAAGATCAGCGAACTTGCAGGTTGCAGCAAGGCACTTTCACCCTTCTTCATCTCAAGCATACTTTTCTTTTCTTGTTTCTAGAAGCACACATCTTGGCATGAGGCTTACAAAATTTCCACTCTTTTACATTTCCCATTAATCTCAACAAGGAAACGTGTAAAAAAATAGGTTACCCAAAATAGATATCAAAAGCCAACGACCTCCCTATTTGATGAAGTGAAACATTTCTTTGAGTTGTATAAGTGAAACATTTTGGTTCATCAACTTGCAAATAGTTAAGTCGACACCCTAAACTTGGCAGGAGTGGTCACTTTGCATTGCAAAAACTTATCACCATGACGTGCTAACTCGGATTGTAGACACACACTACAAACCTCAACCGGAACCTTTTAAATCACCCTCCTACTGTGTTATACATACTCCTTTGTCCGAATTCCGAACAACAAAGAATTTCTTCACTTGCTCGTCAAAACCGCTAGCCCCGCTTCTCCTCGTTCTCCATGATTTTTCAATCCCAACCCTATCTGGTCTTTTTTTTCAAATCGCTTCCGTTCAATGTTTTTCTCACTCATCTAAGCCCCTGCATTTTAGTGAATAATACATCGGAAACATCCAATGGGTCTCGCGTCCCAATGCACCCGAAATAGATTTTTTTAAAAATATATCAAAAAGAGTAAAAAAAAGGTATGAAACTTTTTGTAACGAACATGACTTAGCATAATATTCTTGTGAAATTTTTCACGAAGAAATGACTTCATGGTATTTTGGGCGATAAAAAACAAAATCAGTACTACATAAAAGTTACTCCCTCCTATCCATAATAAGTGTGTGGTTTTAGTTTATGGATCGGAGGGAGTACTATTCACATTTTCTGGACTTGCATTTTTTTCCGAGGATACTACAGAGAGTCATTTCTCCACGAAACTTCTCATAGGAGTAACGCTAGGTCATGTTGGTTATAAAAAGGTTTCAAAAACATTTTGACTCTTTTTTATTTATTGTAATATTTTTTGCAATTCGGGTGCATTGGCCTCATGTTCCATAGATTTGCATTCATTAATACACAAAGAAAACAATCAAAGCAACTATCATCTCTATTTTTTGCAAAAAAAGCCCAAGGCTATATATTAAATAAGACTAACCCTTACAAGAATATGAAATTACAACTAAGCACTTGAAAAATTCTGCATCGTGGTGGTGCGTCGTGACTTGAGCTCATTGTCGCCTTTGGACCTCCATCTTACCCGAGCAACCTTGTTGAAAATTAAGGGCTTGAAAAAGCACAGTCCAGATGAGATTGGTCAGCTGTGCCAATTAGTATTAGACTATAATGACAATCCTTTAATGAATGATTTTCCTTTTCGCCAAGAAAATATCAAGGGCTTGGAAAAGCATCAGCCAAAAAATCTTTGTCGTAGAACAGAAAACGCCGGCTGAAAGTGCTAGTTATCGACTAGAGGGGGGTGAATAGGCGATTTTGATGAAAGTCTTCAGAACACAGGGGCTTTCAAGACAAATATTGGATATGAGCCTATTGATATGCAGCGGAAGGTAGACTACACTAGACAAGCCATAGTCAAGGAAGCAATAAAGTGAAAGCACGAAGACTATTAGCAGCTAGGTAGTATAGATCAGGATGGAAGATAGTATGAAGCCAAACAACAATAGTCGTCACACAGTGAAGTCAATCAGATCAAGCAAGCATGCAAAGACTTCACGAAGACAAACTGTAAGTAAAGCGAAGTAAGTGATAGAACTAGTTGCTTGGTGAGGACAGGGATTTGTTGGACCAGTTCCAGTTGCTGTGGCAACTGTACGTCTGGTTAGGGAGGCTGAGATTTAACTCAGAAGACCGCGTCTTCACCTTATTACCCTTGAGCTAAGGACACTTAGTCCTCGCCCAATCACTCTGGTAAGTCTTCCAGGTAGACTTCCAAACCTTCACAGACTTCGTTCACCGACGATCCACAATGACTCTTGGATGCTCAGAACGCGACGCCTAACCGGCTGGAGGATTCACAGTCCTCAAGTGTAACAAGTCTTCAGATCACGCGGACAGAAAGACTTCAGTGATGCCTAACACTCTTTGGCTCTGGGTGTTTTGGGCTTTGTCCTCGCAAGGATCTCTCTCTCAAATGCTTCAGAGGTGGGTTGCTCTCAAACGACAAAAGCCGTGCACTAACTCTAAGCAGCCACCAATTTATGGTGTAGGGGTGGGCTATTTATAGCCAGAAGGCAACCCGACCTGATTTGTCCAAAATGACCCTGGGTCACTAAGGAACTGACACGTGTCCAACGGTCAGATTTCAAACACACGCGGCAGCTTGACTTGGGCTACAAGGAAAGCTGACTCATCCAACTCTGGATAAGATTTGCTCTCATTGTCTTCGCTCGAAGACATAGGATTTGGTTGAGCATCACTTTAGCCACTCTGACTTTGTTCACTTGGATCCCACTTAACAGTGTGGTGGTTCCTATGACTCAACAAAGAAGAAAAGGAACTACGAAACAACTATGTCTTCGCACTCCATAGTCTTCACGTGAATGTCTTCTCGAGTCATAATCTTCGTTGTGAATATCTTCACAGACCACCATTGTCTTCAATGTCTTCACACATTTTTAGGGGTCATCTCTGGTAGGTAAACCGAATCAATGAGGGACTACTACCTGTGTTATCCTGCAATTCTCACAAACACATTAGTCCCTCAACCAAGTTTGTCGTCAATACTCCAAAACCAACTAGGAGTGGCACTAGATGCACTTACACCGGCTACCAGGTCTGCCAGGAAAGCAAACAAGGTTGCACATATTTTAGCCCGATAGTGTGGGAGATGCTACAGTTTGTCACCAAGACCCTTCAAATTTTATTTTTACGCAATTTGTTGATGATGTAAGGGCATCTTCAATGCGGACCTTCAACTGCTCGCAACCGTCCGGACCACGCGGTGTGGACGTGTTTTGTCATCCAATACAGACCTTTATCGGTTCTCCGACTGGTCCAGACATGCTTTTTCCTGCAAATTGGAAGCAAACCGGGGGGGCGGGGGGCTTTGCGGGAGTCCGGACCGCCGCCACATATGACTCTGGCAACCCCGGCCCACTGAAATCCCTCTCCCGGTCCCATTCTCTTCCACTCTGTCCCTGCTATCCTTTCTTTGCATCCGCGCCCTCCTCCTCTGACACCGCCGCTGAACCTCTCCGGTCGCCACCCAGGCATTGTCAAACGTCCGCAACCACCACCCACGCGCCTGCTCGCCTTGTACTACGGCATCGTCCAACCAGGATCCATCCGAAGCCACGTACCCTCCGCCTCCCTGTCGACGACATCCATGGTGGACACCATGCCCGTCAGATGTTTGGTCAAATGTCATTGAGCTTATTTTCGAACTTCATGCCGTTTTTTAGAGAAAGAAGGATGGTCGGGGTACTCGACCATAAAGGATGAGTTGTTGCGCGATGCGTGATTGGCCGTATCTACGGACTTCATAGGCAGGAGCAGAAGGTGGCTCGTTTGGCAGCACGTACATGGTTCATTTCATGTGCGAAAGCACATTACGCCCTACGACACGGACATCATCCATGAATGCAATGTGAACTCGTTAGTATATCGATGGTACAGCATCTAGAACTCCGTCACGAAGCTTTGTGGCACGGTTTATTGGTTGGAGGCAATGTGGCCATTGCACGTGGCAACCATTGAGATCGTATGTTTTGCTTCTTCTTGCTCAACTTGTTGATTGATTGACTCATTCATTCACTCAATGTTGCTCTATTGTGTAGTATGTACACGATGCCGTGATGTACCACAAGGCAGAGGGCGGACCATTCACGCACACACCGTTGGATGAAGTTCAAGAGGCCGTATGTGTGGGACAACATGACTTGTTGAACATCAGATTAATCTCGTTGAATTTGAATTATTGTTGTACTAGACTTATTTACATGCTACACATGGATGATTTGTGCTATTTTTTATCCGAACTTTAATGAATTGCGTCATGTTTGATGAAATTCGTCCAGTTAATTGAAACCTGGTTTGAAATGTATGCGGATAGCTTTGGATCACCCGCTCTCGTATCCGTATCCGCGGACTGGTCACCCTGTCTGCGGACAGATGCGGTCGCTGGTCAGCGTTGGAGATGCCCCGACTATTCTACACAATGAATAAAGCTGCCATGAAGGCTTTCCCTCAAGAAAAAAAAAAATCACTCGTGTTTATGTTTGAGAAGAGGGGGAGAATTGTGAGAATGTGGGAATCAGAAGGGCCGCTTCCTAAAAGTTCCAGGACGCGGTGGGCCCTGTTCCCAGTCCAAGTGTCCAACCAGCTCCTCGCACGGTTTCTCTCCCTGTGTCGAAGCGTCGCGGCTCTTCCTCCCGTGCGACAAGCGCCAAACGGGTAGGGTTTCACCTCGTCGTCTCCAATCCCGGCCGCCGCCGCCGTAGCCTTCCACCTCCCGCCTCCGCTCCGATTCCGCCTCCGTTCCCGCCGCACACCCGCCCCACCCGCGTCATCTGCCGCCCACCGTTGCCGCCAGCCACGTCTGCCGAGCTCCTTCGCCAGCAGGTCGCCGCTGCCGGACCCGTCCACCCCGTCTCGCCGCCGCCGGACCCGTCCACCCCGGTCCCCCGTCTCGGCGCCGTCCAGCCCGTCCTCGGCCTCCAGCTCGCCTCCGCTCAGGTAGACCTCTGTCTCCAATCGTTGATTATATTGGTCAATTGGAAATAGGCAATGCGTGTGAGACACTAACCTGTCTGTCTGTCTGCCATGTTAATTCAACAAATTGACGAGTGCCCCGTGATCAACAAAATCAAAATCATGTGTTAACCTGTTATAAAACTGATGATATCCACCAGCTGTTATACATCTTCATCCCGTAACCGATGATACAGGCACGAAAGGCTTGCTCATTTGTTGTGCTATTTTGTGCAGTTTAGCTGGACTCACAAGCTTGGAAAAAGAATGTTTAAGAATACATTCCAGTCCGGGTTTCTATCGATTCTCTACAGCCTTGGGTATGTAGCATGGTGGCCTTGTATTGGTCTCACTGTCACAATGTTTTCTTTCCTTTAGTCTGGATACCTCATGTCTTGTGTTTTCCCCTGTGTTATTTGATCAGGACCAAGCCGTTGCAGATATGGGACAAGGAAGGTGAGTCAGTAATGCTTGGGGTTCTCTAAATTTCAGTTTCTACTATTCCTATGCTGCTGTAGATGCTTCTTCCCTGGTCACATAAAGCATTATCTGCTTCTGATAGCAAAGGCAGGTCTGGTATAGTTAACTCTGCAAGCTGTTACCCTTTTGATGAATACCTTGTATTGTGTTTAGGGTGGAATGTTCTGCACTTCTGCTTCTCTGCATGCTAAGAACCTACTCCCTCCGTTCCTAAATACTTGTCTTTCTAGGCATTTCAACAAGTGACTACATACGGAGTAAAATGAGTGGATCTACACTTTAAAATATGTCTACATACATCCGTATGTGATAGTCATTTGAAATGCCTAGAAAGACAAGTATTTAGGAACGGAGGGAGTATTTGAGACCTGAGCCTAATTTTACTATGGTAATGATTTGGGAGTAGCTATGCATAACCTAATAATAGTTTATATCGGGCAGTTCAGGACAGTGGGGTCACTTTTGAGTATGTGTGTACATGTGCTTCAGGCTGTTACTTAGCTTGTTCTGCACGAAAGTCAGGTTCAGTTACTTAATACCTTGTCTGCTTCGCAGTTGTTGATGGGCACATTAAAAGACCTCAGGATGAAGATATCAAGTCTAATGTACTTGAAATTGTTGGAACAAATGTGCAATCAACCTACATCACCTGCCCAGCTGACCCTGCTGCCACTCTTGGAATTAAGCTTCCATTTCTTGCCCTTGTTGTGAAGAATCTTAAAAAATACTTCACATTTGAGGTCCAAGTTTTGGATGACAAGAATGTCCGCCGACGATTCCGAGCATCAAATTTTCAAGTCTGTAAGAGCTATGGTTCCATAATCGTTTCTGTAGAAGTAAACTCTGTGCGGTGCTTAACTGCTTATTGCTTATCTATTAGATTCGAAAGTGTTCCTTCACTGTGCCTTTCTTCATGTTCTTTTGATTTGTATTTGTTAATTTAATCGTTATCAAATGCATTTTACTGTTAAATCCATCGGTTGAGCTTTCACTGTATTAGTATTAATAACTGCTACTTACAATATATCTACTATTAGATTTGAAAGTGTTCCTTCACTGTGCCTCTCCTCATGTTCTTTTGATTTGTATCTGTTACTTTAAGCGTTATCAAGTGCATTTTACTGTTAAATCCATTGGTTGAGCTTTCACTGTATTGGTATTAATAACTGCTACCTACAATATTCTAGTGTATACCTTGAAGTAGTACTATTTCTGTTAACTTTGCAAACTAGATTATTTCTTTGAGCAATGCCAGTATGGCATCAACCCGTGCAGAAGTTTATTTGAATTTTGCCCTTGGAAACAAGAAAAGATAATTTACGCTCCCAACATGAACTCGCCAGCTTCATACTCAGATAAACCTCATGTCATTATATATCTGTTAATGCTAATCTGCAATTGCCCCTTTCTGGGCGGGTTGGCACAGATTGCCCATGAACGTGGTGTGTATATGCGGTTTTGTTAATTTAACTTCTGTGTATGATACGGTTGTGACAATTATGCATTGTGATGTGCTTGATTCGTGCTAGAAAGTGTGGTGTTTGATGTGGTTTCTTTAACAATGTAGATTTATGTCTTCCAGTCTGGCCTGATTTTTTGCAAAGTTTATTTAAATTTGAAATGCATAGGTCACGGGTGTACGTTTTGTTCATGCAACCACCGTGTACTAACTTGTAGTGACATGCACTCTTTGTGCAGTCCGTCACAAGGGTGAAGCCATATATCTGCACGATGCCGTTGAAGCTTGATGATGGCTGGAACAACATCCAGTTGAATCTCACTGACCTGACAAAGAGAGCCTATGGCACAAACTACGTCGAGACACTGCGAGTGCAAGTCCACGCAAACTGCCGGCTCCGCAGGGTCTATTTCTCCGACCGCCTCTACTCGGAAGAGGAGCTGCCGGCCGAGTTCAAGCTCTACCTTCCAATTCAGGTGAGTACTGCGCAATGTCTGCACCCTTCTGTTATAGAACACCACTACTTGCTCACACAATCGTTCCTTTTACATGAACTTCAGAAATCATAGAGCTCAGACCAAGATGGATGGTTGGGAGTCATGACCTCCCCAGGAGCCCAGGCGACATCGATGCATGTCACCTCGACGCCTGTCAACGTGTAACTATGCGTAAAGTATCAGAATGCTTAATGGATGTATCTGGATGTACGCTAATTGTTGTATGGATGACCTGTGTAGAACTGTTGCTAATTGAACCCCCCTCCACTGCTGTAGCTGCCGGTCCAAATGCATCGTTAATATAGCATGCCCAAAGTGGCCACCCTCAGTTCATTGCACCTACGAGGACGCCATGATCATGTTGATTCGTACCTCAACAAGATATTATAACAAAGATAAATAAATACTCCTTACTCAACATGAATATTGAATGGGGCACAATTCACTGGAACGGCTGATGGTCCACAAAATAAATGGAGAAAAGAGCTACGAACCGTAGGCCCTCAGAGGTGCTGGAAATCGAAGCAGTCAACACTCGAACGACAGATACAGGAGGTGTTATTTTTTTGAGAAAGCATCAATTCAAAAACAAAAAGGATACAGAATACATGGAATGTAGACCTGGGCCGATTTTCGCTAGGGCCTGGGCCGGCATCTCCGTGGGCCCACCTGCGCGGCTGTATAGGAGAGATTGGCTCGGCACGCTGCTGTACGGACACTCTCGAGGTCGAGCCCCTTCTTCTCCTCCTCTCCACCGCTGTGCCATCGATCTCATCTGCATCGGCCCCAAATCCCTCGCCGGAGCTCACTCCGTCCGCTGCCGTGGCTCTCCACGGACATGGGGCGGATTTCTCCACCTCCCGCCCAACCTCGTCGCGGAACCATCGACGTCGGTGAGCAGGGGAGGCGGCCACCGTGAGAGGAGGAAGAGGGGGAGGAGGAGCATTAGGGTCGCGCGTCGGCACGTCCGCGTCGTCACCCCCACGCCGGGGACCCGTGCGGAAGCGAAGGGCCGAAGGGGATGCGCGCCGGAGCGGCAGGGGACGCGGGCCGGCTCTGTTACGGGTAAGACGGATACTGCTGCATCTTTTTAGTCCCACATCGCCGATTTACAAGACTTCGCACCGATTTAAAAGTGTTTCCCTCAGCCAGGCTATCAGCGAGTAGTAGTAGAGTAGAGATAGATAGACTGTAGGGTATAGATACGGTAGTGTGTAGAGGGTCTAGGGTTACAGGGGCGCAGGTAGAGGGGGGAGGTATGCCCGAGGCGCAGGTAAAGGGGGGGACAGTGGGGGCGGGGGGTAGGGGGGGAGGTATGCCCGGCGGCGGAGCTAGGCTGCGGGGGTAGGGCTGGGCAGCAGTGGAGGGGGGAGTATAGGGGGGAGCTATGCCTCCCAGGAAAAATGCCAAAAATGCCAAAAATGCTTAATAAAACTGATCGTCAAATAAAACTTGTAGGTTTTTTCTTCTTCGAGGGCTATGAAGACCGCTGACATGAGTTGAAACTCATAACAACAACTGACACTGAAGCAAATCTACATGCTGTTAATATTTTCGTAGTAGCAGTGTAGTAGAGAATTGTTCCAAAGTCCAAAAGTTCCTGGTTCACACAACAGGACAAAAACCAATTATTCAGAATTCGGACTTGCTCAAAATTGAAGAACACTTTCTTTCGCCAAAAGAAAAGGGAGGAACACTTCACAATTAGTATAACTTACTACGTACCATTATAAGTGAAGTAAATCTGAATAAAAAATGGGCAAGACGTAGCAAATAAAGGTGCAAATGGTTCAGAACTTCAGATTTCTTGGATTTCGAAAATTCAAATGGAAGTGTATGGGTAAACTTCTTGGATTTAAATTGATGCCCTCCAAAATTATGTATAGTAGAAGTACAAAGGCCAGAGAGCCTTAGAGTTAAAACTGCATCTCACATAGTAGAAACTGATGCCTTGAACCCTGGTTTGATTATTTATATACCACCTTACGAGTAGGGAATCAAAGGGTATACTGCTTGATTAAACTGAATATGACAGGAATAATGTTGTAAATTTCATTACCACGTGATGTCAACAGAGACAACTCCAAGTCATATGCAATCGAGACCCTAAATAACATACAACTATACAACTGTTGGTAGTTTGGCACCACCCAAACAGAACAGAATTTTGTGCAAAACAGTAGTGGCACAGTGACATGATTTTTGGCTATATTTCAAAACCGATCCGCTCAGTCAGATCACCAAAATTTTGCACAACGCCTATAAACATATCACCAGTTCTAGAGCAGTCTTCACCGAAGACTGTTCCATGACAAAATTCTCTTCAAATTGACAGATTTGAGAGAAGTAGTTTGAGTTCTCTGAAACAAACTATATAAGAATAGACACAGTAGCGACCTTGCTCGTCGTAACCCTCTTGCGAAGTGCCCTTCAATCCTGAAATCCTCAAGAAAAAACAAAATCAAAAATTCAAAATCAGAGACAAGGACGGGATTATCTTCTGAAATAGGCACCTAAACTGGAAAAGGTCAAGCACACATATACCACTCACTCATCCTCTATGGGCAGTTTGGCATCGGCAGCGCCGGGAACGAGTAGCTCTCCATCGGCAGAGCCTGATACTCCCAAGCATACTCTTATGGTCTATGTTTTCTCTGCTTCAACTAGAGTTGAACAACTAATTCATAACACACAGCAGCATGCTTTGAATTTGTAAGGATCTGTTCTAAAAAAGTATTTAAAATTCAAAAAATATCTGTTCAAAAATAAAATATAACCTTTTTTGTGTTAGTTGGCAGATTTGTCTATTAGCAGCACTGCAAGTGAACTTGATAAACCTGTGAGTATTAAAATGGATGGTGACTACTCTTGCCAAGCTTTTCTCTGATGAAACACGGACTTAATAAAAGTGTGTTTCTACTTGATGATTCATCCATGTAATTTGGGTATTTTTATTTTCTGCACAACAACCCCACAGAGCTAGCCTATATATCTGCACTGTCCTTGTTTATCTAATCGAAAATAACCCCACAGTGCTAGGTTATATATCCCTTGTTTCATCAGAATAAAAGAGTAGTAGGCGCTGAGGAGAATATAGACTCTGTAGCTAAGGAAATATCACAAGCGATAGTACAATCATGTGTATGAGTTCTGAACTGTGTAAAGATGAGGGAGAAGTAAAGACATAGTGAGAAAGACAAAGCTGTTAGCTGTTACTCTGTTACTTTGAGCTGAAAGCCAATAGCACTTTTATCCAACATCGCTTCTTTTTCTGACCAGTGTTGGCATGGTGTGGTAACATATACAAATGATGACTCTTAAGCTGTTTCTCAGTGAAACTAGAGCTATTATTTTCAGCTTTGCTATTTTTCCCCCTTTGCTCATGCAACCACTGTGTAGAGTACGAACTTGTGGTAACATGCATTCTTTGTTCAGTCTGTCACAAAGGGTGAAGCCATATATCTGCACAATGCCGTTGTAGCTTGACGGCGGTTGGAACAACATTCAGTTGAAGCTCTCCGACCGGATGAAAAGAGGAGGAGCTGCCGCCCGAGTTCAAGCTCTACCTTCCAGTTCTTCAGGTGAGTACTGCACCATGATTGCAATCTTCTGTTATGAACTGCAGTACTGCCTACTCATCCAGTCCCTCCTTCCATATGAACTTCAGATATGGTGGAGGGAGAGACCACTGTTCGTGGCTTCCCAGGAGGCAGGAGCCCCGGTGACATCGACGCGTATCGCTGCGACATCCATTAGCGCATAGATATGCATAAAGTATCAGAATGTTTAATTGTACGCTAGTTGTTGTCTGAATTGACCTGTGTAAAGATGTCGCTAACTGAACCCTTGTCCAGTACTGTACCTGCCGGTGCAAGTGCGTCGTTGCAAGCAAATGCCATACGGGCCACCCCGGTGCCGCCTTCCATTTAATCTGGAAAGAGAATTCCGTGCAACCCATTTTTTTAATGAATTTCTCGAAAACGCGAAATCTTTTGAAGGTTGTGAGCGATGGACGCTCTATCATGTGCGCCTGCAAAAAATCATCCAAAATTATGCCATCTGTGTGTGACCTAGACAAAAATGACGAGATACAAGTGGATAATGCTCGAGTTAAGTAGCATGGCCATAACATAAATTTCTCATCTTTGTTCAGGCCACAGGAGAAGGGGGAAGATAGGTCATAGGTGGGGAGTGGGTGAAGGGGGCGAATGGGTGAGTGGCGCCGCCGAGCCGGGTGGTCTGGTTACCTGTGACGTTGGAATAAAACTCACATATAATTTCGCAAGAAAAAAAAAAGGATGAGCGTGCTCCGACGAGAAACATAACAAGATTTGTCACGCACGGGTGAGAAACAGGTGCAACGGCAACCATTAATGGGCGCTCTTCTCGATGGAGAAGTGGTTGTGTCATCGACAGAGCGGAACAACATTGATTGGGCCGCACACGAAAAGAAGAGGTCAGGTTAAAACTCACCCCGCGCAAGTGGCTTTTATGTAGAGGCCGCTCCGTATAGGCGCTACCAACCCGAAAACTTAGAGGCTCATGGACTCGATTTTGAGTAGCCTCCATAAATTACGGATGTCGAGGTGCGTATGGCGACTCTGCTAGACCGCCACTTTCAGCTATAATTGCCATACAAATGATTATTATCACAATTTGACCGATATGGAGTTGCTGTTATATCAGATTCTCAGATGGGATTGTTTTGTTATTGACAGGCTAGTGTCTCGCATCAGTTGTGGGAGGAGGCAAAGCATGACTTGTAAGGATGAAGGTGTTTTAGGGCAAGCGTTGATACAAGTCTGTGTTGCTCTTCGGTTGGACCTGATTGACGCATGTGGCTCTGAAATGCTGGTTGCCAGAACCGGGATTGCGTAATTTCTCGCAGCCCACATTTCACTCCACTCTCATGATGAGTGTAAGACTGCCAGTCAAAGTCGGTAATAATTTTTATCGATCAAAGTTAATATACAGATTAAACAAAAAATGAACATAGTACTAATCTAGTGGAGAAGACACGTCCTAAACCTGGTACATATGAACCCCATTTTAAAAGTGCACTTTAAACGTATTTTTCAAATCTCAAAAAATTCAAAAAAAAAAAACAATCACACATACATGTTCGCAAAATATGTGTGCGGCACAAAGTTTTGCGTACAGATGTCTTTTTATTTTGCCTTCGCAAAAAGGACAAAGTTCAGTTCTTCTAAATAGCATTTAATGACACTTTTTTTGTATTTTTTTCACAGGCCAAAAATAAGTTGTCTTGCGAACCAATTTGTGGTTGGATGGTTAGTGGGACTGTGGTATCCCCAACCCATCAGGGTTCAAGTTCTGGTGCTCGTATTTATTTCAGAATTTCCGGCGACGCGCATTTAGTGGGAGGAGACGTTCCCGTCGATGACGAGGTGCCTACGGTGACTTCGTAAATTTCAAGATGATATGCCGGCTTAGTCTTTCGGAGTTGCTCATAGGGGATAGGGCGTGCGTGTGTGCGTTCATAGGGGTGACTGTATGCACGTGTATATGAGCGCTTGCGTCTGTATTGTGTTAAAAAATAAAATAAAATAAGTTATCTTTACACGAAACTTTCTGCGCACACATAAAACATGGAGATGTACGGGCGCAATTCTTTTTCAGAAACTTTTAGCATTTAGAAATGTGTTTTCAAAATGGGTTCATATATACCGTGGCCTAATCTAGTGTATTTGGCGGAGACCCGGAGAGTCAACCTTCCGCCCCAGATTCATCTATCCCTGCTCTACCCATCAAAAGAAAGAAAAAAATCTATCCCTGTTCTGTTGTGTACTGCACGGGCGTATCGTATCCCCAGCATCTTCGATTCGATTCAGGCTCTGCCCAGCGCTGCAGATTCAGGTTAGGAATCAATCCCTCGACCTCACTGGGCATAACCCGTAGCAGTAGGGATTGATTTCATCGAAACGACCGAAAACCGATTTCCCTCCCTCGGCTTCACTGAAGATCCCCGCCCGCCTCGCTCCCCCCCTTGTCGTGTTGCAGGCAGGGAGCCATGGATTCGTGCCGCGCAGTTCAATATATTACATGCAGATTTGATGAAATTTAACAAGTTCAGCAGTTCCTGCACTAGCATATGGGAAAGACCTGTAATTTAATCATATTATTAGCTGTGATCGTATTTAACCTGGCTCTCAATTTTTATCCTGGAAGCTGGACACATCCACTTTGATCCTGCTGAACAGATGCTCCCAATTTTTATCCCAACTCTGGAGGAGCAGAGAGGGCCATCATCTCAGCTGTTTGCAAGACTGGCTCACATAAGAGGGGGGTGATATCTTTATAGGAGTAAGAAAAATGGGCATCGAAACCAGTAAACACGCCAATGCTTTCCTGCCAAACACTATGGATTTCGGTGAACTGGAGAACATGCTGCAAGCGCCAAGTGTCACACCAATTTGCCTGCCGGTAGAGTTTCTGAAAGGCATCACACGCGATTTTTCTGTCGACCAAGAACTGGGAAGAGGTGGGTTTGGTGTGGTTTACAAGGTATGGCTGATTCGTTTTCTTCTTCTTCTTCTTCTTTACCGTTTACTTTGCGAATGTTAGCATGCGGCATTCCATCAAAGGAAAGTGTGTGTACTGACAAAATGACGTGGACAGGGAATACTTCAAAATGGGAAAATGATTGCTGTGAAGAAGCTTTTTGAAATTCGAGTAGAAGATGATCAATTCCAGAATGAGGTCACCTATCTTATTGGGGTTAAGCACCAAAACGTGGTACAGCTTGTAGGCTACTGCGCTGAATCACGGTGGGAAGCGACAAAAGTAGGTGGGAGATATGTCATGGCTGAGATACGGAAGAGATTGCTCTGCTTTGAGTATCTAAAAAACAACAGCCTTGATAAGCATCTTTCTGGTATATTGTTGTAGCATGCTGTGCTGTAGCCAGACCTTGTTTTCCTTTGAACTTCATTATTTTAACATAAATTAAGTTGGATGATCCGATATACATTTTTTTTGTCTATTTCTGCAGCTGAATCTTGTGGACTTGAGTGGCACATAAGATATGATATAATTAAGGGGGTTTGCAGCGGCTTGCATTACCTTCACACGGAATGCCGGATTGTTCATTTGGACCTTAAACCCCAAAATATATTGCTGGATGATAATATGGTCCCCAAGCTTGCAGATTTTGGCATGTCTAGGCTCTTTGGCCAACAAGAGTCTCGAGTTATCACTGAAAGTCGTGGGGGTACACTGTAAGCTATTCCTCAGGACTTCATTGCTTCTTGATCTAGTATATAAAAACGTATCCTTGTTTTTATGCAGTGGATACATGGCACCAGAGTACATAACAAATGGAGTAATCTCAACCAAGTCGGATATATACAGTTTGGGCATTATAATCGTTGAGCTAATGACGGGAAGCAGGGAATATCCCCATAGTAGTGAAGCACCGTTTGAGCACTTCATTGAGAATGTAAGATGAATAAATTCACCATTTGCATTTTCATGATTTACTAACTTGCTGTGGCAAATTTGTAGATGGTTGGAAATTGGAGGCACATATTGGAAAAAACAATGGGGCATAAAACGCAGGAAATATGTTCCCAACAAGTAAACAGATGCATTGCATTGGGACTTAAGTGTCTTAATCCAGATCCCAATGAAAGGCCCTCTGCATGGGATATGTTGCAAACTCTGAATGAATTGGAAAGCACGAATGGTTGTTTTGACAAGAATGATGGACCAGCAGTAGTAACTTACGTAAGTTGATATTACAAAATAACTATTTTACTGTCTCAACAGAAGTTGATATGTCGTCCTTGCTCATGTTCTTAGCTTCTTTTACAAAACTTCTTCATTGTACTACGGGAAAATGAAATCAAACTCTATTTTTTTTAACAGAGGGAATGACCCCCGGCCTCTGCATCGAGTGATGCACACAGCCATTGAAAATCTAACTAGTTTCTGCATGCAGCTTCTCTTTTTTAAAATGCTTGTACGTTGTACTACAAGAAAAGGAAATCAAGACTCTTTAGGATTTTGACAAGTGGATTATCTGGCAGTACATGCAAAACTAACTCCGAAGCCCATTAAACATTTGAAAGAATTTGTTCATGATAGGACTATAGAAGGGGTTGTCTCTGAAGAAAACACTCAGATGGATTGCTGGAAGTGCAAGGAATAACTAATGCAAGTCATTTGAGGAAAAATAATGGTATCATAAATAAGTGACGTTTTGGACATGCTTTCAGTAAAACTTTCTTTTACTAGAAATGTGATTTTAATTATTCAGAATGAAAATTTGTAAATCATATGTATAGATTTGTCTTGAAAAGTATTTCTAGAATATTATTTATTTATTTATATATATTCAATAGAAATTAGTGGTCAAAGTCACATCTTGAAGACCATGTCAATTGTCCAAAACGTCACTTATTTTGTGCTATGGAGGGAGCACCATTCCTCTTACTCCTAAGGAGGTAAAACTGGTGCATCTTAAAAGAGCTGCTCTTTTGAAACATTTTCCCTCAAAAGAATTTACAGTAGTACTGCGTCATGTATTTAGTCAAGAAGAAAATAGTTATAGATTACAGAGGTGCAAAGCACGAAAATCAGACCACCCACACGATGTCTTAATTCACTAATCGAGTATTACATCTTAATTACTAGCCTCAAACAGAAGTGTTTGAAAGTACATTGCCTCCTCTAATCTTACAGGAATCAGAAGTAGACACAATTTTAGGGCGGGGCGATGTAGATTCCAGCAATTTAGCCGCAAAATTCGACAGAATATTGAGTAGAGCATTCGCCCCAGGTTCTGGAAACATGAGCACTGTTTTCCGCTCTGCTCCCAAAGGAAGAAGGATATTGATCCAAGCTTTTGAGGTTGCCAACACAATTGTCATGGCCTCTAATCTGATAAAATCCCTCTCTAAACAAAGAATAAGGCACCTGAAAGAGGGTGTGCTTAGGTCGGAAGGTGTTCGCTGTCTTATTTCGGAAGATTACAGTCAGCTGTCCATTCTCATTGAAGATGAAATACGGTAACAGGATTTGCCGGGCCTGTCTGTTTAGCAGTTTATTTAAGAAAAATATTACATGTATTTTATTGGAATTATGCAGAGAAGAGTTGAGACGATTTTGTAAAGAGGTTGCCCGGTTTGGAGATCTGTGTGAAGATCCTCAATGGCACAATCTCGATAGGTATTTCCGCAGGTAAAACTTATCGTCATTACCACTTAATTCACTTCGGAGTCCATGTATTCACCATAGCTCATCTTTTTGTGTTCTGTGTACATAATTGTTCTTGTCAATGAACAGATGGTTCTGCACTGACAGTGACATCTAAGAACAACTCCAGTGAAGAAGCACCTCCCAGTTTGCAGTATCTGATAAAATTGGCACAAAATACATGGGTCAGTATTTCTTCCTGAGAGAGAATTTTCTAAACCATGGTCGCACAGCTGTTTTCCCCTTACAAACCAATTATGTCTCTTCTTTGCACGCTCACATCCTTGTACAGATATTTTCAGCAGACAAAACACTGAAATTCCGTTTTCGCTTTTCCATGTGTTCAGGTTCTGCGCCAAGAAATGCTAGCACTGGACAGACTTGAGCACGCTCATTGTACGACAAACCATTTCATCACTCGCATTCAATGAGTCTCCTCTTCTTTCTAACTACACAGTAACTATATATATGCAGATGTAGCAGCTAGTCCTGTTAAGAAACAAATTGATGCTGTCAAGAGCCAAAGGGGTGCGGTGAAGGTCTTAAAAAGGAAATCACTCTGGTCGAAGAGTATGGAAGATGTAATAACCCGTAATGATGATGACTTACGGTTAGTGTCTCTTCAATCTAGGTCATGAAATTACCAATGATCCATGTTTTCTTGTTGCAGATTGTAGAGAGACTTGTAGAGATCGTGAGCTTCATCCATCTTGAGATCAACAGAGCTTTCTTGGAGAACCATGCCGAGCAATCATCTGGAGAACTTCGTGTGGCTAAAAACCTCGCGAAAACGTTAGGGCCTGCTGGACTCGCGTTGCATTACGCCAATGTCATTTTGCAGCTAGAAACTTTGGTATGTCTCCGTTTTCCCAGACTTGACATCAAGTTATATAGTAGTAACTGTGACACCCGCTTGAAAACCAAAATTAAGGATCCTTACAGCAGAAAATTCAGACGAGTAAAGCAGAGGCCAAAACACACATGACCAACATTACACCAACGAAGCAAAACAACCGCAGTAGAAATTTCGTTGACTCTTGTTATGCTTTAATGACATACATACATATCCCATTGGCAGGCATTGGCATCACCAGCGGTTCCTCAGAATGCTCGGAAGGCGTTATACCAAGCACTGCCTCCTCGGATCAAACCAATCCTGCATACCCAACTGCGGCGGGGTTTTCCCCTCGGAGAAAAACAGGTAGGTAGCTAACTCTTTCAGCAAACATTACATATAAAATAGCTAAATAGGGAATCCATCCCTTGTCATCTCGGCTCTATCTGCATCTTGTAGACCATGACGGTAGCAGAGGTGAGAGCTGAAATGGACAGGGTATTGCGATGGCTTGTGCCAGCTGCGGAATCCACGAGGTACTTCGTGCAAGTGCTCCAGTGAACAGAACACAACTACTGGAAGTACATTACTTCTAATATTACTGCACATATAGCTATAGATGTTGGAAAAATTGTTCTTAGTGATATATGTTCATGGCTCACCTGGCTGCCTTCTTGATGTGTATCAGGTTTTACCTTGCGGAATGGGCGATGAAAGGGTACGTACCGTATAATCATCCGACAGCTCATCTCGTTTGCGCGTTTGCTCATGCAACAGATGTATAAACTGCAATGTTCTGGCCCTGATTTCTCATGAACCAAATCTCCTTTTACAGGACGGAGTGTGTTGATATCGACGAAGCGAACTGGTTCGAACGAGACAGTCGTATCAGCGTCGGTTCCATGCTCGCTCATGCAGACGCCAAAGTGAGCAAGGTAGAGACGCTGTACTACGCAAACAAGGAGACGACCGAAGGTTACATAGCGGAGCTTGTTCTGGCTCTTCATCTTCTTGTTTCGCTGCCTACGGACGAGAAATAAGTCCAAGATGAAGGTGCTGATGAACAGTTGAGGTGATAAGGCAGCCCCGGATGCTTGATTTTTCGGTCTTGCCCTCTTCAGATGCGTCAAACAGTTGTAACGCCGAGGGAAATGAGACGATTCTTGTGAAGTTTCAGTTTTTAAGCAGGCTCTCGGTTGTCTCTGAGACTTACCCAAGAACTCTGTTCGCTCGGTCTTGTATATGTCGGCAACTAAATGGTAACCTCACATTTGTGCAGTTTGGTTCTCTGCATCTGCCTACATATTTTGTTTTAGATTTTTAGCACTCTTCTATACACAAACTTTATCTGTTACTCCCTCCGCCATAATATAAGAATGGGACGGAGGGAGTATTTGTGATCTGTTGTATAAAAAAAATACTATGACAAGTAACCTTGGCGAGTAAACGTTGTCGTTTTTGCTCGGCCTGTTGAAATTTAATCTTTTATGTGTTGGAATTATTTTTGTGACTACTTTTTTTTTTGAGGGGTAGTAGCTTTTGCGACTACTTTGTTGTCAAGCAAGTTGATGCGTTACATGGGGCATATACAAAAAAATAATATGTATTTAAGCCTCTCAAGCTTGAGTTGTACTGAAAATCTGCAACCATCCATGCACGCCGTGGTCTGCTTGGCATATTTAATCTTCTGCTTCCTTCCATGGTATGTGACCACGACCACTATGGGCGGCTTGCTGAGTTTGCTGGATGGATACGTCAGATTGTCTGGGCCAAGATTGCAGTAAAGGCGTCATCCGTGCCGACCGATGATCCATCCCTGCTCTTTCTTCAGTCTCTGCTGCTGCTGCTGGTGGTGGTGGTAATGGCATCGGCCTACCCCGTGGGCACGGCCTGGCTGCTACACACTTTGCCATTTCCCTCCATGTGGTGCCACGCCTGGCAAATGGTCAAGGAGTTCAGTGATGCCGGCCCTTGTCTTCTCACTGGAAATTCATGCCGTCTCTACTCTACTCTCTGGTGATTGGAGATCAGTACTCTTCCTACTACTACTAGCTATAGGCTAGGCCTGCCTTGGCTGCCTAGCCATGCAGTGGTATTGGCTGATGACACTGGTGATGGAGTGGTGGGCGTAGAATCTGACGACGTGTAACCATGCTATCCATGTGGCTGGCAGATACGCCGATTTGTTTGAATTTTTCTAATATTTGTTTTGATTTTTTTTCTGAGCGGGAGTAGATGAGTCTGGGCATCAAGTTGGATTTTCGTTTTGAATATGTCTTTTCTGCTTGTGCTACACTATGATATTGTGTAGGTTTGTTGAAGCAGAAGGACGCTGCAGATCTGAGGACTGGGGCTGAGATGCTGAAAGAGAATGCGTCGATGATGATGAGAATCCGTGCAGCAAGTCAGGACGGAGTGGCGCACTGAGGTAGAGGTGGACGTGTCTTCGTTAAACAGTTTTAGCTCCTTCACCCCTGTGTGGGTATTATCTTTTGGTGCTCCTGTGTGAGTGTTTATGGTTGATGTAGGGGCTGTTGTGTCGTCGGGTTTTCGTCTTTATTTGGACTGATGTATTTCTGTTATGTCACGGTAATGAAAAGGGGTTATGCCCGGTTAAAAAAATTGGCTAGCAGATACATACGTAATGTATGTACGACGGTTTTTTTCCCATCAAACTTTGGGGATTTTATTAACTAACAGCGATCCGGTTACAATCAGCCACAAGGCTGTCAACTAGAAAGTCAGGGCTCTTATCAAGCCAAACTTCTGAAATGTCCAATGTGTAAGCTAACTTAGCACATTGATCAGCAACTCTATTGTTGTCCCTGCTTACATGACGGATCGAGAAAGAAGAAAAACTAGAAGATCTATCCCCGATTTCATCTAAAATTGTTGATAACCGAGCGAGAATTATTGCGTGATGATCGGGTTTTCATGGACGCTTTTTCGTTGCACTCTACGTAGTGCTCCTACTTGATTGTTGCTAAGGCCTGGTGGTGAAGCGGTCGTTGGGCAACGGCCGGCCGGCCGGGCGTGACCACCGGACCACCGTCCGTACGTGGCCCCGGCCTGAATCATGCACCGGCAGGCAGGCAGGCCGCCGGCGAGGCGGGCGGGGAGAGGGAGCACCGCACGTGGCGACGCGCGCCCCACGCGCGGCCGGTGGCCGGCTCATGTGCGCCCTCCGCCGCGCCCACCTGCGCCGTACGTACGGCCGCCGGAGGCCGGACCGCATACGTACGTACGATCCGGCCGTCCACGACTGCCGTCTGCGGCGGCCTGCGACACCGCGCCGGCCGCGGCGCTGCGGTCGCATACATGGACGGTTTTTGGTTGCTTGCCGTTGAGGGTGGCCGGGATGGGCGCGTCGGCTTGTCCCGCGGCCGGATTCGGCTCATAAATGGTGGACGGACGGATCGACCAGCCGTCCAGCCAGCCCGGCCCACACACTCATGGACCAACATGCAGGCTCTTCTTTACACACACACACACACCAAAACTCTGACTCCCGCAAATTTTTTGTCGAAGGCTATGGTTACCATGAGTGTGCGGAGGTGGCAACTTCAAACGATCTTAGTGCAACTTTCAGTCCCATCGTTCACAAAAATAGAAAAGAAAACATTCAATTTTATCATGGTTTGTTGCCGTCCTTAGTTATTTTGGTTTCTTAGATATGGTTTAGTTTGTTATATTAATCAACAAAGTTCGATCTTCCTAAAGAAAGGCAAGAGTACTCCTTTTTAGAGGGTTTAAATTTGAAATCTCATCAATCAAGGTAGATTGTGAGTGGCTGACACGAGTTTTGTGGATACAAAACTGTCCAATAAAATATTTCTCACATGTTTGATCTCTGAAGCAATAAATATAACACCCACTCTCTCATTGGACTTGTATGGTGCATGTAGAATAATACTATGTGCATGACCACTAATTCTCCTTTTATCTCTATGAATTAAATGTGGCGTATGACTCAAAGTACTTTAATTCAATTGGACTCAAAGTAAGCTTAATATAATGAAAATCTGAAAAATTTGAGATGAACCCTTTGAGCCGGAAAGGAGGGAGCATGAGACAACCATTACAGGATATTAATTTAACAACTAGTAGTACTAAGTTGACTTCTTCCGGAACACCTTCAAAAAGGATAAACGTCCTCGCTTTTATTGTCTTTGTGTGATTACTTAGTATTTCGTGCTTTTGGCTCATGTAATTAACACAGTGGTCAGATTCTATCTGGACAAGTTGCGCGTTTCTATCCATTCTCTTGTTGCATGTCTCAATTCTCAAACAAACTCACAAGTGCGGTACTACGTGCACTCTGGTCGGGTGGTAAAACATGCATGCATGTACCTTCCCAAGGCTAGGTACGTAGTACGTCTCCTCTTTTTTGTGCGTGAATGAAGGCTAGGTACCTCTCCGTGACACACAAAATCCAACAAGCTACGTACCTGCAGTAACAATCAACAAAACCACGGCCGCCCCACCTCGCTAGGTCGCCGCCGACGTGCTGCCGCCGCATTGGCCCGAGGCGCGCGGCCGGCCGGCCGGCCCCATGGTCCATCCTTGCCATGCATCGCTCACATGTTCTGCCGTACGTAGGCCCGCCCGCGGCACCCAAAAGCACATGTCCAGGGACCATGGCCATTCGCTTTGCCATCGCCGTCGCCCGTTAGACGACGACGGACGGAGCAGCCCGCCGCCGGCCGGGGTCCATGGCGCCGATCACGCATGGGCGCGGCCGTGCGCGCGGGGCCATGCTGGCCGGTACGGGGGTCAGTGCACTGCATGCACGCATGCACACGCAGAGTGCGCGCCCATGGCGGATGCACAGCGCGAGATCGGCGCCTCCATCCCTCGCTGCCGTACGTACGCGGTATCTCGCGCCAAGCGCGGCGTAGAGACCACGTGCGTGCACCCGGGCCTAGACCCAGGGAAGGGCTGTGCGTTCCATGGGCCGGTGGTGTTTGTGTGCAGTGATCTGAAGATGCTTCCCTGTAGCCGGCTTTTAAGACACGCCAACCAACAGTTATTTTATTTTTCCTTCTTCTGATCATCGGTTGGCGTGCATGCATGGCATGCATGATTGATCGTCGGCCCAGCAAATGATGCAAGTCGCAGCTGTGGTAATAGTGCCTGCGATCCTGGTGCATGCATGCATGCAGGGACACGTACCATGTACGTAGAGCTAGCGATCAAAGACCAACTGTTTGGGTATCTAGGCCTCTAGCTAGCTGTAACAAGATGATTAAACTTACTTTGCGTTTGGCGTTGTTGCAGGGTCCGCTTCACCGGCGGCAGAATGGAATGGCAGGCGGAGGGGGCGACCCTAAAGCAACGCACGCGGCATTATTTCAAGTGTGTGTGTGGCTAGATTTTAGTTGATTGAGATCTAATCAAGTCTAAGAGGGTGTTTGTTGCCAGGTAAAGTCCCTATAAGTCCCATCTAAACTAAACAAGAGGGACTTATAATGATTTAAAGTGGGCATTTGAGACTTATGAAATAAGACTCTCAAGGAGAGTTTTATAGGGACTTATAGTTGTAATATGGTCTTTTAGTCCATGTTAAGTCTCAGGAACCAAACAGGTAGGGACTTTTTAGGGACTTGGGACTTATAACTTGGGACTAAAAAAAGTCCTACGACTTATGAACCAAACAGGGCCCAAGTCGATCGACATCATTATATCTCGATACAGTCAATAAATAGAAACTAAAAGGAAAAATTCACACGGATCTCCACGTATCATTCATGAATATAGCACTGACCGGGACATAACTAAGTCTCAGTGGATTAAGACTTAGCAAATATGTTATTTCAAGCTCTAAGGGAACATAGTAACATAGTATAACACACTAGCCCAGGAAAATACACATGAGCTCTTGGGTGCTCCACCCCCCATAACGAATATTGATTTCAAAAAATCGCAGGAAAAATAATTAAATTTGAAGATATGAAACCTGGGTGTCCAACCTACTCTGGTGTGAAGTTTCATGAAAAAAATACCAGGACCCTCGCACTTAGGCAATCCTAGAATTACTTGGGTGCCCAATCTACTCCTAGAATTTGGGGGTTTCTAACCTGGGTCTCCAATCTACTAATGTGTGCTGTTGTACTTCAATCCATTGGATCTGGCAAATTGATTAAAACTGAAGATAGAGAAAAAAATAGTTACCTCGCGCCTAGGCAATCCTATATTTACTTGAGATGGAAAATCCAATTTCTATGTAAGACTTTCACTAATAATGTACTCCCTCCGTTCCAAATGACTCGTCGTGGTTTTAGTTCAACGACGAGTAATTTGGAACGAAGAAAGTATGTCCTAGTTCTTTTAAGGATTGTAACCACCCCGTCGTCAGATTGAAGTGGGTAGGTAAAGTTTTTGTAGAATCAGTGCGTACGAATAGCATTGCTCCTTGCAGATGGCCGGCCTTGTAGGGGCGTGTTTGGTTCCAGTTTGGAACAGTAGCTGCATTGCATACACATCTCAACCCAGCCTGGCTCTGAACAACCTCATATGCGACATCTGCGAGTTGTTTGGTTGCCTGCATATGGACTTCCTGCATTAGGGGATCAACTTTGGCATGTTGTTTGGTTGCCTGCATTGTCTCGGCGCATGCCACTACACGTTGTTTGGTTGCCCGCATGGGGTATGATTAAGAGTTAGCACTTGCACTTAGCACACAGGGCTAAGAGCTAGCAGAGGAAGAAGGAGAAGAAATGAGTGTGCTCGGACCATGGCGACTGCGGTGGATAGTGGCCGTGGCGCCGTGTCCGACATGACGAGCATGGAGTCGTGGACGAGCGACCCCGCCGGCGGCACGGCGAGCGACACCGTCGGCGAACTAGTTGCGGTGCTCGCGCAAAGACAGTGGACAGAGGAGGAGAATGCAATGCTCGCGCCATGGTATCGTCAGTGCAGTGGACGAGAGAGGAGGCCGAGATGATCGACGCCGGAAACGACTCTAGTGTAGTACGGCGAGAGAGAGGAGGCGAAGATGATCGACCCCGTCGGCGGCGCGGCGAACTGCAGTGTGCGCGAAGGCAGAGGACACAAGAAAGCAGTGTGCGCGCCATTGCAACATCAGTGCAGTAGGAGGACGACAGAGAGTAGGCCGAGATGAGCGACGCCGGAAACGACTCTAGTGTAGTAGCACGCGGGCAAGGAGATCAAGGGGAAGGGCTTCGGCGTCGAGAGGGACGAATAGGAGGGCTCGGAGCAGAGGACAGAGGAGCTCGACATGGCGGCGTCAGTGCAGTAGACTGCTGTTGAAAGAGAGATGAAGCTACGATCGTCGAAACCAAAAACTTACGATACGAATGTTGTGAGGGACCGCGAGATTAGGCTGCTGGTCAAAGGAAATTTCAAATAATCGATCGTGCGCGACGAATCTGACAAAATTCGTCCAGAATAGCTCCAAAAGGGAACACGAGATTAAGAACTTACGGCCGACGAAACTATGAACCGATCGCCTGAATGGAACTGTAGCATCGAGGTGCATCTTTTTCGTGTAGAGTTTACCTCGAATCAAAGCACCACTGTGTAGATCAGAGGGAGGAGATTAGATAGAAGCTTAATGGAGGTTGAAGAAGAACTCAGATAATCACTTGGCATCCCTCCCGTCTTCACTCGTGCAAGGGCCCACCGGCTTGCCCTTGCCTCAGCCTGAACTCGTCAGAAACTGCCGATTCCTGGGTTTCCAGTGAGCCAGGCTCAGAGGTGTTTTAAGTTTCGTGCTATGCAGGCCTAGCAGGAAAACCAGGCAACCAAACAGGCCGTTCCCTTTTCGCACGGGCCTAGTTGGGCCTCATGCGAGCAACCAAACACGCCCTAGATGCTTTCTTGCACCCACATCTACCGATGGATGATTCCATGCATGCATGACGGTACGGTGCATTCAAGTAGCGCAACCGATCGATCGACCGGCAGGCGGCGGCAGGGCCAGCCCAGGCTAGGCGGTTGATGGCGGTGGGCTTCCGCGCGCTTAAATGCGTCTAGACCTCATCTCAGGTCACTGTGCTGCGACCGATCGCAGCTCGCTCTTGCTGCGACGCAGTTTATACGGCTTTAGCCGTGGCGCTCGCCGTCGTATTGTACGAGCCGCTACTGTTTGGCTCGATATCGGCTTTCGAGCATGCACGCACGCACGCACGTACGTACGTACGTACGTACGCACCACAGCGTGTTTTTCGCACAAAAGGGCAAGGAGAGCAGGGGCGGGGCGCAGCGCGGCATGGAGGCTGCATGTACTGGTTTTTATGGCGTACTGCTTATGTGGTAGTTTTGTCACCGATATGTGCGATGTACCGCTCATGTACATCGTTGGCCCATAACTATATATATGGGTGCATGTGCTTTACATCGATCATTGCGATTGGTCCACATATGCATGCATGCATACGTACGTACGTATGTACTGTATGCACGATGGACCATCTTCGATGGTCTTTACATCCAGCCTAGCAGGCCGGGGTCAACAGTCTAAGACCATCTTCAATTCTATGCCATGTGTAGGTTACAGTGGCAGCTAGCCTCAATGTGTTCCACAAAAAAGAAAAAACTAGCCTCAAGGCCTCAACCAGAATCACGTAGTACTGCACACGAAAGCTCTGTGCAGACTATCTTGTTGTCGGCACATTGATCCCGTGGTGGAACCACAATTTTGCAGCTAGCTAGCTCCGTCACAAATTATGCCACGTCCATGTACACGCAAACGCACGTACACCGTCTCTCTCTCTCTCTCTCTCTCTCTCTCTCTCTCTCTCTCTCTCTCTCTCTCTCTCGATCAATCATTATCGCTCACCGCCAAGGCGCCAACCGATCGATCAGTCAACGATCCACCCGAACCGACCTTCAATCATCAAAGACGAGACGGGTGGATCAGCTGGCAGCGTCGTTATCGAGCGGTCCGCGCGTGTTCCTCCCCCGCGAGACCTCCGCGTCCACACCCGGCCAACTGATCGGTATCGATGATAATCAAGCAGCTGGCCGACGGCGACCGCTGCAGTCCTAGGACGACACCGTCACGCGCCCATGCTGCGCTGCCGGTGTGCGCGCCATCATCCGATCAACGGGCAGCGGCCACCTGCCATGCATTCGCGTGCGTTTCGGGTGCGCTGACATATATGTGTGCACACGGGCGGGCGGCGGGCGGGCTCGCCGGCCGGATACGCCTTGCTAGCAGCCGGCCGGACGGCACGGCGCCGCGGGCCAGAGCTCGCCCGTGTCGGCCGGCGGGAGGGCCAGGGGGACAGATGGTGATTTCATCCTTTGACGGACGGATGGATACATCCCGCGGCCTGCGCTGGTACGTGCGTTAATCGAGACCGGATGCCGCGGGGACTATATATGTGCATTTCGATTGGACGGACGGAGACCCGGGCGATCGAGGACCATCCATCCATCGATGCCTTGCTGTGTGAATTGACTGGTTTAATTTGTTGTTGTAGTATCCCGATGATCATCACCGGCCGGCCAGCTACGACCTCGCTAGCTAGTTCGATTGTGAAGTGGCGAGCGATGGTGCGGTCTGTTAGAATACAACTTGTATTAAGATTAAGACTCCTACTCGGTTTGTAATAAGTTTAGGTCAGATGCGGCTTGGCTCTTATATATACTTCTTATACCGGCACAATATTGTATCAACAATTCTTCAATACAATTCAATACAATTCTACATGGCATCAGACTTTCGATCCTAGGGTATGGCTAACCCGCCAGCCCCGCTACCGCTGCTGCCGCCCGGCTACCTCGAGCGGCGCGCTGCTTCTCCTCGCCCGCTTGCGTCAACGCCGCCACCATCACCTCCACCAACAGCACCTCCTCAACCATCCGGCTGGCGTCCAAGTCCCAACTACCGGGGCAAAAATCCTAAGCCGCCGCAGTTCCGCACGGCGCCCGCTCCTGCTCCGCCCCCGGCTCCACCAACGGCGCCACCACCGCCCCCGGCTTCATCACCGCCCGGATGGCGCCCATCTCCTGATCCATGGGCAGGGCTAGTCCCGGCGTGGCCTATGCCCTGGTCCGCCCCTACATCATATGGTGCCCCGCCTGCCTGTACCGGTGGTTGGCAGCCCGGTGCTCGCCCTCACATCGGCGCGCCCGTCCTCGCGCCCCGACAGCCGATGGCCGCGTACCACACTGCTCCGTCCTACACGCCACCGATCTACAACACCAGTCCTTATGCATCCTATGGCGCTCCATCGTCCCCCTACATGCAGCAGTACAATGATGGTGTCTCTCTCTTTACGCCGATGCCGGCCCTACTGCTGACGCCACCACACCCGCAAGCTCCCATGACTACACCGGCCTCTACTTCGACTCCGAGCTGGGACCAAGCTGTTTTTCTACCAGCCATGAACAACTTTGCTGCACAAGGGAACTCGGTACGGATTGGATTTTCGATTCTGGTGCTTCTCGCCATATGTCTGCATCGAGTAATTTGCTTTCTTCTTGCACACCTTCGTCTTTTCCCTCTATTACTGTCGGTGATGGATCTTCTATTCCTATTTACCGTGTCGGCCAGGCTCAAATCCAATCCCCAACTAAGCCTTTGCTTCTTCGTGATGTTCTTGTAGCTCCTGTTCTTATTAAAAATCTGATTTTTATTCGCCAAATCACCACTGATAATCATGTTTCTGTTGAGTTTGACCCCTTTGGTTTGTCCGTGAAGGACTACCTGTTGGAAATATGCCCTAGAGGCAATAATAAAATGGTTATTATTATATTTCCTTGTTAATGATAATTGTTTATTGTTCATGCTATAATTGTGTTATCCGGAAATCGTAATACATGTGTGAATACATAGACCACAACATGTCCCTAGTGAGCCTCTAGTTGACTAGCTTGTTGATCAATAGATGGCTACGGTTTCCTAACCATGGACATAGGATGTCATTGATAACGGGATCACATCATTAGGATAATGATGTGATGGACAAGACCCAATCCTAAGCATAGCACAAGATCGTGTAGTTCGTCTGCTAAAGCTTTTCTAATGTCAAGTATCTTTTCCTTAGACCATGTGATTGTGCAACTCCCGGATACCATAAGGGTACTTTGGGTGTGCCAAACGTCACAACGTAACTGGGTGGCTATAAAGGTACACTACGGGTATCCCCGAAAGTATCTGTTGGGTTGGCACGAATCGAGACTGGGATTTGTCACTCCGTATGACGGAGAGGTATATCTGGGCCCACTCGGTAAGACATCATCGTAATGAGCTCAATGTGACTAAGGGGTTGGTCACGGGATGATGTGTTACGGAACGAGTAAAGAGACTTGCCGTAACGAGATTGAACAAGGTATCGGTATACCGACGATCGAATCTCGGGCAAGTGCTATACCGGTAGACAAAGGGAATCGTACGGGATTGATTGAATCCTTGACATCGTGGTTCATCCGATGAGATCATCATGGAACATGTGGGAGCCAACATGGGTATCCAGATCCCGCTGTTGGTTATTGGCCGGAGAGATGTCTCGGTCATGTCTGCATAGTCCCCGAACCCGTAGGGTCTACACACTTAAGGTTCGGTGACACTAGAGTTGTAATGGGAATTGTATGTGGTTACCGAAAGTTGTTCGGAGTCCTGGATGAGATCCCGGACGCCACGAGGAGTTCCGGAATGGTCCGGAGGTGAAGATTTATATATGGGAAGTCCAGTTTCAGTCACCGGAAAGGTTTCAGGGTTTATCGGTATTGTACCGGGACCACCGAAGGGGTTCCGGGGGTCCACCGGGAGGGTCCACCTGCCCCGAAGGACCTAATGGGCTGTAGTTGGGTGGGAGCCAGCCCCTTAGTGGGCTGGTTCGCCCCCCCAAGGGCCCAAGGCGCCTAGGGTTGGACACCCTAGGGGGCCGCTGCCCCCCCGGGGGCGGGCGCCCCCCTAGATGGAAACCCTAAGGGGGCCGCTGCCCCCCCGAGGGGCCGCCGCCCGCCCCTCTAGATGGATCTAGGGGGCCGGCCCCCTCTCCCCTTCCCCCTATAAATAGTGGGGGGGGGGGTGGGAGGGCAACCGCTCCCCTTATCCTGGCGCAGCCCTCCCCCTTCCTACACCTTCTCCTCCTCCGTAGCGCTTAGCGAAGCTCTGCCGGAGAACCACAAGCTCCACCGCCACCACGCCGTCGTGCTGCCGGAGCTCTCCCTCAACTTATCCTCCCCCCTGGCTGGATCAAGAAGGAGGAGACGTCCCCGGGCTGTACGTGTGTTGAACGCGGAGGCGCCGTCGTTCGGCGCTTAGATCGGAATCAACCGCGATCTGGATCGCTACGAGTACGACTCCTTCATCCGTGTTCTTGTAACGCTTCCGCATCGCGATCTTCAAGGGTATGAAGATGCACCCCCTCTCTCTCGTTGCTAGTCTCTCCATAGATTGATCTTGGTGATGCGTAGAATTTTTTTAATTTCTGCAACGATCCCCAACAGTGGCATCATGAGCTAGGTCTATGCGTAGTTTCTATGCATGAGTAGAACACAAGTTGTTGTGGGCATCGATTTTGTCAATTACTTGCCGTTACTAGTCTTATCTTGATTCGGCGGCATCGTGGGATGAAGCGGCCCGGACCGACCTTACACGTACGCATACGTGAGACAGGTTCCACCGACTGACATGCACTAGTTGCATAAGGTGGCTAGCGGGTGTCTGTCTCTCCCACATTAGTCGGATCGGATTCGATGAAAAGGGACCTTATGAAGGGTAAATAGAAATTGGCATATCACGTTGTGGTTTTGGCGTAGGTAAGAAACGTTCTTTGCTAGAAACCTATAGCAGCCACGTAAAAAATTTGCAACAACAATTAGAGGACGTCTAACTTGTTCTTGCAGCATATGCCGTGTGATGTGATATGGCCAAAAGGATGTGATGAATGATATATGTGATGTATGAGATTGATCATGTTCTTGTAATAGGAATCACGACTTGCATGTCGATGAGTATGACAACCGACAGGAGCCATAGGAGTTGTCTTAATTTATTGTATGACCTGCGTGTCAATGAAAACGCCATGTAATTACTTTACTTTATTGCTAACCGTTAGCTATAGTAGTAGAAGTAATAGTTGGCGAGACAACTTCATGAAGACACGATGATGGAGATCATGGTGTCATGCCGGTGACGATGATGATCATGGCGCCCCGAAGATGGAGATCAAAAGGAGCAAAATGATATTGGCCATATCATGTCACTATTTGATTGCATGTGATGTTTATCGTGTTTATACATCGTATTTGCTTAGAACGATGGTATCATAAATAAGATGATCCCTCATTAAAATATCAAGAATTGTGTTCCCCCTAACTGTGCACCATTGCTAAGGTCCGTTGTTCGGAAGCACCACGTGATGATCGGGTGTGATAGGTTCTAACATTCGCATACAATGGGTGTAAGCCAGATTTACACACGCAATACACTTAGGTTGACTTGACGAGCCTAGCATGTACAGACATGGCCTCGGAACACGGAAGACCGAAAGGTCGAACATGAGTCATATAGAAGATACGATCAACATGAAGATGTTCACCGATGATGACTAGTCCGTCTCACGTGATGATCGGACACGACCTAGTTGACTCGGATCATGTATCACTTAGATGACTAGAGGGATGTCTATCTGAGTGGGAGTTCATTAAATAATTTGATTAGATGAACTTAATTATCATGAACATAGTCTAAAACTTTGCAATATGTCTTGTAGATCAAATGGCCCACGCTAATGTTGCCCTCAACTTCAACGTGTTCCTAGAGAAAACCAAGCTGAAAGACGATGGTAGCAACTACACGGACTGGGTCCGTAACATGAGGATTATCCTCATAGCTGCCAAGAAAGCATATGTCCTTGAAGCACCGCTAGGTGATGCACCTGTTTTCCCAACAACTCAAGACGTTATGAACGCCTGGCAGTCGCGTAGTGATGATTACTCCTTGGTTCAGTGCGGCATGCTTTACAGCTTAGAACCGGGGCTCCAAAAGCGTTTTGAGCAGCACGGAGCATATGAGATGTTCCAAGAGCTGAAAGTGGTTTTCCAAGCTCATGCCCGTGTCGAGAGATATGAAGTCTCCGACAAGTTCTACAGTTGTAAGATGGAGGAGAATAGTTCTGTCAGCGAGCACATACTCAAAATGTCTGGGTTGCACAACCGCTTATCTCAGCTGGGAGTTAATCTCCCGGATGATGCGGTCGTTGACAGAATCCTTCAGTCGCTCCCACCTAGCTACAAGAGCTTTGTGATGAACTTCAATATGCAGGGGATGGAAAAGACCATTCCTGAGGTATATTCAATTCTGAAATCAGCGGAGGTGGAGATCAAAAAGGAACATCAAGTGTTGATGGTGAATAAAACCACTAAGTTCAAGAAAGGCAAGGGTAAGAAGAACTTCAAGAAGGACGGCAAGGGAGTTGCCGCGCCCGGTAAGCCAGTTTCCGGGAAGAAGCCAAAGCATGGACCCAAGCCTGAGACTGAGTGCTTTTATTGCAAGGGAAACGATCACTGGAAGCGGAACTGCCCCAAGTACTTAGCGGATAAGAAGGCCGGAAATACCAAAGGTATATGTGATATACATGTTATTGATGTGTACCTAACCAGCGCTCGTAGTAGCTCCTGGTATTTGATACCGGTGCGGTTGCTCATATTTGTAACTCAAAGCAGGAGCTGCGGAATAAGGGGAGACTGGCGAAGGACGAGGTGACGATGCGCGTCGGGAATGGTTCCAAGGTCGATGTGATCGCCGTCGGCATGCTACCTCTACATTTACCTACGGGATTAGTTTTAAACCTCAATAATTGTTATTTAGTACCAGCTTTGAGCATGAACATTGTATCTGGATCTCGTTTAATGCGAGATGGCTACTCATTTAAATCTGAGAATAATGGTTGTTCTATTTATATGAGAGACATGTTTTATGGTCATGCCCCGCTGGTCAATGGTTTATTCTTATTTAATCTCGAACGTGATGTTACACATATTCATAGTGTGAATGCCAAAAGATGTAAGGTTGATCATGATAGTCCCACATACTTGTGGCACTGCCGCCTTGGTCACATTGGTGTCAAACGCATGAAGAAACTCCATGCAGATGGACTTTTGGAGTCTCTTGATTATGAATCATTTGACACGTGCGAACCATGCCTCATGGGCAAAATGACCAAGACTCCGTTCTCCGGAACAATGGAGCGAGCAACCAACTTATTGGAAACCATACATACTGATGTGTGCGGTCCAATGAGCGTTGAGGCTCGCGGTGGTTATCGCTATGTTCTCACCCTCACGGATGACTTAAGTAGATATGGGTATGTCTACTTAATGAAACACAAGTCTGAGACCTTTGAAAAGTTCAAGGAATTTCAGAGTGAGGTTGAGAATCAACGTGACAGGAAAATCAAGTTCTTACGATCAGATCGTGGGGGAGAATATTCGAGTCACGAATTTGGCACGCACTGAAGGAAATGTGGAATTCTTTCACAACACACGCCGCCTAGAACACCTCAGCGTAATGGTGTGTCCGAACGTCGTAATCGCACTCTATTGGATATGGTGCGATCTATGATGTCTCTTACCGATCTACCGCTATCATTTTGGGGTTATGCTATAGAGGACTGCCGCATTCACTTTAAATAGGGCTCCGTCGAAATCCGTTGAGACGACACCGTATGGATTGTGGTTTGGGAAGAAACCTAAGCTGTCGTTTCTGAAAGTTTGGGGATGCGATGCTTATGTCAAGAAACTTCAACCTGAAAAGCTCGAACTCAAATCGGAAAAATGTGTCTTCATAGGATACCCTAAGGAAACTATTGGGTATACCTTCTACCTCAGATCCGAAGGCAAGATCTTTGTTGCCAAGAATGGATCCTTTCTAGAGAAAGAGTTTCTCTCGAAAGAAGTAAGTGGGAGGAAAGTAGAACTTGATGAAGTATTGCCTCTTGAACCGGAGAGTAGCGCAGCTCAAGAAAATGTTTCTGTGGTGCCTGCACCGACTAGAGAGGAAGTTAATGATGATGATCATGAAACTTTAGATCAATTTGCTACTGAACTTCGTAGGTCCACAAGGACACGTTCCGCACCAGAGTGGTACGGCAACCCTGTCCTGGAAATCATGTTGTTAGACAATGGTGAACCTTCGAACTATGAAGAAGCGATGGCGGGCCCGGATTCCGACAAATGGCTTGAAGCCATGAAATCCGAGATAGGATCCATGTATGAAAACGAAGTATGGACTTTGACTGACTTGCCCGATGATCGGCGAGCCATAGAAAATAAATGGATCTTTAAGAAGAAGATAGACGCGGATGGTAATGTAACCATCTATAAGGCTCGGCTTGTCGCTAAGGGTTATCGACAAGTTCAAGGGGTTGACTATGATGAGACCTTCTCACCCGTAGCGAAGCTGAAGTCTGTCCGAATCATGTTAGCAATTGCCGCATTCTATGATTATGAGATATGGCAAATGGACGTCAAAACGGCATTCCTTAATGGTTTCCTTAAGGAAGAATTGTATATGATGCAGCCGGAAGGTTTTGTCGATCCTAAGAATGCTGACAAGGTATGCAAGCTCCAACGCTCGATCTATGGACTGGTGCAAGCATCTCGGAGTTGGAACATTCGTTTTGATGAGATGATCAAAGCGTTTGGGTTTACGCAGATTTATGGAGAAGCCTGTGTTTACAAGAAAGTGAGTGGGAGCTCTGTAGCATTTCTCATATTATATGTGGATGACATACTATTGATGGGAAATGGTAGAACTCTTGGAAAGCATAAAGGCCTACTTGAATAAGTGTTTTTCAATGAAGGACCTTGGAGAAGCTGCTTACATATTAGGCATCAAGATCTATAGAGATAGATCGAGACGCCTGATTGGTCTTTCACAAAGCACGTACCTTGACAAGATATTGAAGAAGTTCAATATGGATCAGTCCAAGAAGGGGTTCTTGCCTGTATTGCAAGGTGTGAGATTGAGCACGGCTCAATGCCCGACCACGGCAGAAGATAGAGAAAAGATGAGTGTCATCCCCTATGCCTCGGCCATAGGGTCTATTATGTATGCCATGCTGTGTACCAGACCTGATGTAAACCTTGCCGTAAGTTTGGTAGGAAGGTACCAAAGTAATCCCGGCATGGAACACTGGACAGCGGTCAAGAATATCCTGAAGTACCTGAAAAGGACTAAGGATATGTTTCTCGTTTATGGAGGTGACGAAGAGCTCGTCGTAAAGGGTTACGTCGATGCTAGTTTCGACACAGATCTGGATGACTCCAAGTCACAAATCGGATACATGTATATTTTGAATGGTGGGGCAGTCAGCTGGTGCAGTTGCAAGCAAAGCGTCGTGGCGGGATCTACATGCACTACAAAAAAAAGACACATCCGTGACATTTTGGGCCGAACGAATTTTTTTCTGTCATACATATGACACTTCTATGACGATAATTGTGACAAAACCCGGTATCATCATAGATGTGGTGGGCTCCTACTTCTATGACAAAAAATCATGACAGAAAATGGGCTTTTCGTCCTGGGCGGGCCGGAGACGCAGCTGCATGACATTCTTTGGGCCGTCCATGACGGAAAAAACTGTGGTAGAAGCGAGGGGGAGGAAAATTTCGGGGAGTTCCCGGTTACGGTGGGAGGTCGGGGGCCGAGCGATGCGCGTTTCTCTCGTACACGTACGCGCGTGTGTGAGGCGTTGGCTCTAACTGAACCCGAGCGAGGCGTTGGGCTCTAACTGAACCCGAGCGATTGCACTGCAGGCTACGCGTTACTGAACCCGAGCGATCGATCGATGGCTGTTAACTAAACCCGATCGAGCGATTCCTTCGCTACTGCTGCTAACTGAAGCCGATCGATTGGATGAACAGTGAGCATTGCGGGGGGGGGGGGGGGGGGGGTTGGATGAACAGTGAGCGGTGGCGTTGCCTCTGGATGAACAGGACCCCGTGGTGTGGAGGGCTGGATGAACAGTAGACGGTGGAGGGGTGCCCGTGGAGGGGTGGTTGAACAGTAGCCGGTGGAGTAGCGCGTGGTGGAGGCTGGATGAACAGGAGCCCGTGGAGGCTGGAGGAGGTCGACAGTGGAGATGAACAATATCCCGTGGAGTCCCGTTTTGCGGTACGCCACACCCCTCCCGATGAACAGGACCCCCGTTTCGACCGTAGGAGGTCCATTTCGTCCGTTTTGCGGTACGTCACACCCCTTCCGATCAACAGGACCCCCGTTTCGACCGTAGGAGGTCCGTTTCGTCCGTTTTGCGGTACGCCACACCCCTCCCGATCAACAGGACCCCCGTTTCGACCGTAGGAGGTCCGTTTCGTCCGTTTTGCGGTACGTCACACCCCTCCCGATCAACAGGACCCCCGTTTCGACCGTAGGAGGTCCGTTTCCTCTGTTTTGCGGTACGCCACACCCCTCCCGATCAACAGGACCCCGTTCCGAATGTAGGAGGTCCGTTTCCTCCATTTTGCGGTACGCCAGGCCTTGTTTCCATCGCCTGTTCCGTCCAAGCCCTCCCGATGAACACGACCACACATTCCGTTCCGACCCAGCCAGTTGGCTCCCACGCGTTCCGTTGCCTCCCGATGAACACGACGCATTCCGTTGCCTCCCCATGAACACGACGCATTCCGTTGCCTCCCCATGAACACGACGCATTCCATTGCCTCCCCATGAACACGACGACGACGCTGTTTCTCCGTTCCGACCCAGCCATGTACACGAGCTCTGGCCGTACGTATGCGTGAGTAGGCGTTCGAGACCCCGCCCGTATGTACACATACGTGGCCGTATTTTCTTTCTTGCACCCTGGCCGCTGTACGTACGTGTACATGCTACGTGCGCGCCTCTACTATGACACATACGCGCCTCTACTACGACACGTGCACGCCTCTACATCCACCAGTATATATGTACGTACACGTTCGCGAACAGAATGACAACGCTACGTACGCTTCGACCAGGTGGGTCCCGACTGTCAGGCACTTCCTTGCGTGCGAAGATGTAGCTGGTGGGTCCTAGCAGTCAGGGGGCGAATCGTTTTTTTGCCCGAACGCACTTCCTTGCGTGCGAAGATGTAGCTGGTGGGTCCCAGCAGTCAGGGGGGCGAATCGTTTTTTTTGCCCGGACGCACTTCGTTGCGTGCGAAGATGTAGCTGGTGGGTCCCAGCAGTAAGGGGAAAATGTTTTTTTCGCGAAATACGGTGGCCCGTCCGGTGGGTCCCCGCTGTCAGGTGGAGGAATCATTATTTTGTGCGTAATAAGGAGGCACTTCCTTGCTGCGGCCGTGGACCCAGCTGTCAGCCTCTCCACGTACAGTCCATGTCCGATGGAAGTCGTTCCTTGACCATGTTGACCACGCCGCGCCGAGAGCACCACGGCGGTGGACGGCGGCGAGGACTAGGAAGGGGACGACTCGGAGCCGGGGAAGACGCAGCAGTGGATGCCCACGCGAAGAGGAGTACGAGGGTTCACTGGTTCGGCTGCGGTGTGAGGCTGCTGTCGCCGCAGAATAACAGGGGGTGTGGGTGAGTAGAGGGATGGCCTGGCTAGCGGTGGGAGTAGTAGGGGGCGGTGAGGCCTTCGCGGCATCACAGCCGGCCACAGGAGGCAGGAGCACGCGGCACGACCGGCGCTGGTTTGGGCGCCTGGAGCAAGAAGACCAGAGGTTGAAGAAGCACTACGGCCGTTGGATGAACATCGTATGGTAACAGGAGCTAGAATCGTTCATATTGACTAAGTTGACAAAGCCCTCCGTCCTCGTCAACTTGGTAGGCCCACAAGTCAGCCTCCCACTATGCTGGGTTCCAGCTGGCAGGGGGAGTATTCATTTTTTTGTGCGTAATAAGGAGGCACTTCCTTGCGTGCGAAGATAGCTGGTGGGTCCGACATGTCAGCGGGGGGCACGTTATTTTCATGAAATACAGAGGCCCTTCCGATGGGTCCCAGATGTCAGGTGGAGGAATCATTATTTTGGGCGTAATAAGGAGGCATTTCCTTGTGTGCGGCCGTGGACCCAGCTGTCAGCCTCTCCACGCACAGTCTACTTCCGATGGTGTCGTTCGTTGACCACGTTGACCACGCCGCGCCGAGCGCATCCAAGGTGGTGGACGATGGCGAGGCCCCGGACAGCAACGAGCCGGAGATGGGAAGACGCGGGAGTAGAGTCGCAGACGGAGAGGTGTACGAGGGTTAACTGGTTCTAGTGCGGTGTGGTTCGGCAGTCGGTGGAGAAAAACAGGAGGTGTGGAGGGGTGGAGGGATGGCCTGGTCAACGGTGGAGTAGTGCTTCATAGCGAAGCATGCTAAGCAGCGCTGCTAGCAGCAGGAGGCGGAAGGTGGTCCCGGTGGCGCTGGAGGAAGAAGACGAGAGATTGAAGATGGATGCCGGTCGTTAGATGTAAATCCAACGGCTAACATGTCAGAATCATTTGTTGCCTAAATTGACAACGACTTGCGTTGGCTTCGACCTATTGGCCCACATTTCAGCCTCCAAAAATGTGGCACGTATTCAACCCATTTTTTCAGAATTTACAGTCTTTTTTTTGCGCGGTAGAATTTACAGTCAATTTGATCATTTTTTTGAATTACAGCCATTAGCTGGGCTGGGTGAACAAATAATGTAGCGTCCATGCGGCCCATTTATTTTATTTCCTAAAAAATTACAGGCCATTTGCACTTTCTCGAAATACACGATTTTGCTGGGCTGATTCAAATTATAATGTTGGGTTGGGCCAGCAATGTTATCAACAAATAAAAAGGGGCTGAGCATTTTGTTTAAATATATTTAAATAATAAGTGATATTATTACATTCGTCCATAAATCTTACCAAACTTTTGTACACAATCACTAGGATTTTCGTGCCAAAACAATCCAGGATTTTATTTGTTAAGAAATTATTTTTATAAGTTAATAAGATGTGGGATATTGTTTTCCACATATGTAAGTATCTGTTAAATATATGATGACAATAAAAATAATATATAATAACATATAAAATAATTTAAATATATATTATATAGTTAGGAGGGAAACATAAGTTGGACCTGGCGTTCTTATTCTTATATAGAAAAATAGAACAGACCTCTGCGTTTTCTTCAAAAAAATACATAAATTGGGCTGCCAAAAATAAAACCTCGGATGGGAGGTCCATAGGCCGGTCGATACATGACGGCCCTAAGAAAATACAAACAGGCCTATGGACCTCCCATCCGAGGTCGTGGGCTGCGCATGTTAAAAATGAAAGCCTAGACGGGGCAGCCCAAAACCACGTCCAACACTTGCCAAAACTTCGTCCCTCGTTTTCTCTGTGTTTCACACACTCGACATTGTGTGGGCATTTTGACTGTGCATCATATGAAGATGTGCTATGCATGAATGTTGATCAGCATGATGTTAACTGGCTGGTAGTTCCATTTTCGACCATGAATAAAACTTCCAACATGATGTTAACCCTGTTTGAAAAGGCCGTGTTAATATAAATGCTCTGCCTCTGAAAGTTGCAGTTTCTTATCTGAAACTGAACTTGCAGTTTCTTATCTGAAACTGAAACTTGCAGTTTCTTCTCTGAGAATCACATTGTCTGCACTTTTATACTCCTATGAAACTACATTTTTTAAGTGCTAAAAATAGATCTCTAGAATTCATAAAATACTTCATATGCTCAATACTGCAAATCTGAAATTCAAAAGACATTCATATATGAAAGTACTCTCAAAATACACAACACAAAACACAATTCACAACCTGCAAATACTGACAACCCTAAGCTCCTCCTGACAATTCACAACCTGCCCGACTATTGGGCTGGGGGGCAGCCCCTCCTATTCCTCGGCGGCAGACAGCCGCCCCGTGAGACGATGTGAACAGCGAGGGAGACGATGGCGGGGAAGCGTCGTCGGGCCAACTTCTTTTCTCCTCTTGCAGTTGGGTTCGGTCGACGAAGACTCCACCAGCTCGCTCTGGCAGGACACCCTCACGAACGGCACCCTGTAGATGCTCGATCCTTCAATCTCTGGTGGATGCTCCATCTGGGATCGATACTCCCACCACCGCTCCCTCACGATCGGATTCGGTGAATCTGTTTGCTCCATGGCCCAGAGGAGCAGCTCTATGTACTCCGGCGCGACTACCTCCGGGAGTATCGCCGCCTTTTTGCTCTGTTGCTGATATTTGGCCATGGATGTCGCCGTCGCCGCTAGTTGGTCCTTGTTTTCAAACCAAGACTGTATCTCCAACATCCTAGCTAGCTTCACAGGGTTGCCGTCTGCGATCCTCACGTATCGGTTGTACTCCTCCATCGATCTACTTCTCCACAGCACCTTCACTCGCCGGTGGTGGTTTTTGAATGGAAGAGGAGAGGAGCACCGCTGGTTTTGGATTAGAACGGGAGAGGAGCGACGCTGGTTTTCGACTGGAACAGGAGAGGAGGGGCGGTGGTTTTGAAATGGAAGAGGAGAGGAGCGGCGCCGCATTTAGATTGGAACAGGAGAGGAGCGGCGGTGGTTTAAGAGGAGAAGAGCGGAAGAGCAGCGCTGGTCTTGGAAGTATTTTTTTGTTGTTTTGCTATTTTGGGTCAAAGTTTGACCACGTACTGTATTTGACAAGCAAAATGTGAATGCATGTCACCAAAAATTGCATCGTTTGGTTCGTATCTGAATGTACTTTCAAATTATATTATTTTTGCAACGTATAACATATATTTTATGTGCGAAAATCATGGTCAATTATGACCCAGAATAAAAGGGAGACCAGTTAATGTGGGGTCACTTTCTTAATTGAAGGGTAAATTGATTTTGATTTTGATCCAGTCACAGCGCGCCGGCCCTCTCGTCCAATCCTAAATCGCTGCCGCACGCCTCCCTCTTCTCCATTGCAAAACCACCGCCTCTCCTCTCCATCATCTCCATTCCAAAACCACCGTCTCGCCTCTCCCTCTTCTGATCTTCTCCATTGCAAAACCACCTCCTCTCCTCTCCATCATCTCCATTCCAAAACCACCGTCTCGCCTCTCCCTCTTCTGATATTCTCCATTGCAAAACCACCTCCTCTCCTCTCCATCATCTCCATTCCAAAACCACCGTCTCGCCTCTCCCTCTTCTCTATTGAAAGACCACCGTCTCTCCTCCCATCTTCCAAAGCTAGCACCGGACCACTCAGAAGGACATCTATGGAGAGGATGCAGCAGCGAATCAGGCAGATCGCCGGCGGCGACCAGGCAAAGTTAGCCAGGTTGAAGGAGATCCTTAGTTGGTTTGACAATGAGTGGGAGATTTCGAGGACGGTGCGGGCCATGTGGCAATGTATGCGAAAGATCGAGACGGCGACGATGAGGGCGGTGATGTACATGTACTCCTTGGCGGCAGTCACGCCGCTGTTCTCCAAGTTCATCGAGTATCTCCTCTGGGTGATGGAGCAGACAGATTCGCCCGAGGCGACAGTCAGGCGGAGGTGGTGGGCGTACAGGTCGAAGGTCGACCACCCAGAGGATAACGAATCGATCGAGTATGGTGTGCCGTTCGTGAGGGTGCAGAGCCAGCCGGAGCCACAGGAGTATTCGTTCTCCCACCGCAAGAGGAGGCCGGATGGCGCGACGTCGCTTCCCCGCCGTTCTCCACGGTTCCCTCGACGCTCGCCTCGTTTCAACGGCGGCGGTAGGGTTTAAGGTAAGCTTCGCACTAACCTAATCTTCCACCTGCTCATGCTTACAATCAGTGTGACAGCTAATGAAAATCATGCTTACAATCAGTCTCCGAGTACTACGCCAATCACCCTAAAATAGCTCTGGACCTTTGGGTCAAAGTTGTGACACAGTGTACAAATAAAGAAAAATAGATTGGTGCTTCTTTCAGAAAAGAGTACTCCCTAGAAAACTGCCAATATAAGCTACTAGTATTTGGTTAGATGATTTGCTGCCGAGAAAGATCCGTCCACAGAGAGCGCCACACATCCAACTGGTGGTGGTGGATGCCAATGCGTGATGCAGCATGGTTGGTGTCGGTAATTTTTACTTGGCACACCTCGCACTCTGCATATATGCCGGTTCCATACGTACATTTGTGCAGTTCCACCAAAATGCAGCTGAATAACCCTGTTTGCACAGATAATGAAAAAGCGTGATTACATTATAGTGGCACTAGTTGATGAAACACACAAAATAAATAGAAGAAAATATTGCGATAGTATCATAGTATGCCATGATGCAAGGGCGAGATGGGCCCTGCGACGCCTCATACGGTACGCCTCATACTGGACATCGTCCCAAGTCTCCCAGATACACCTTCTGCCAGTGATGAACATCAATGTACAGCGGTAGTACAAGGAGGCGCCTTGAGACATTCAAATCTCTATTTTTGTACATATCAACTAAAATTAAGCACCCCAGTTTGCAGAAACGCTTAAACATTAACAATGGGACTAGTTGATGAAACATACATTAACAAAGAGAAGCACTTTCTTTATCTACATTGGAAATGAAATGATAGAGATGACACTCGCTCTATTTTAACTGTATTATTACTTCATTTTATCAGTGACACTAGGGTCGAGCAGGTGGCAAACAAGGTGTACCGTGCGTTGCAAGGATGGAGGCCGGGGGTGCTTAGACTGGGATGCTGAAGCTGGCTCTTTCAGTCACCAACATGGATGATTCAATTCATGGGACCTTTTGGTGCAGTTCACCTAAAATGAAGCAATGTCCCGTGAGCTAGCAGCTTCTTCATTTTTTTAAGAAAAGGGCTCCAGCCCCGGTTCCATTTCCATCAGAAAACGAAACCCACAGAGCTTCTTCTTCATTAGTTGCAATAAAATTGAGCAACATCAAGGTTGGTTGTGAAGCTCCTGGAATGCTCAACTATAATTTGTGCAGTTCAACTAAGATCGAGCGTGAAATGTATATCTCTGTTTGCACAAAAAAGGTGGAAAGGAGGGTGACTAACAAGTTATGAAACATGCATCAAATGAAAAGAAGCATGTTCCTTATCTGAATGGCAATCCTACAAGGACAGTAGCAATTTCTAAAGCACTGGCATTGCTAGATATTAGTGTGGGCATTAGGATTAACTATGACAACCGTTAAATACGACATTACTTTGGGCACGGGAGAGTAGGCGGACCAGGACAGTTGCATTTCTAACGAAAAGAACCAACTTACCTTAATGGGAAATTTTAGCAGGACATGTAAAGAAGTGCCATTGATTCATATTACTGGAGGCATTACATTGAAAACAACATTGGTTTAACGTGTCCTTACTTTTAACAGTGCGACTGCTACATTTTACCAGTGGCATTACATAAGAGTGGCTCGGGGCAACAAACATCAGAACAGGATATCTGGGTTGGTCCCATTTTTGTTCAGTATAGCCACCTTATACTGTGTGAGGCTAGCAAATCTAGTGCTGGACTTACTCTGTTGACTTGTCCCCTAGTCCCCACTTTCTTTCCTTTTTCAACCAATAGATCGGGTTTATATTGAGTTTGTACTGCGTTTCCCTTTATTTCCCTATTAGACCTAGAGACCAGTTGGATAGCTAGTCTCTGCTACTTTTCGCCCCCATTATTTCCTCTTTCGACCAAGTCCTAGATTCAGGTAACAAATCCTCCCCCACCCCCACCCCCTTTCTTCCTTGTTTGAACCAAGTAGTGCTAGATTCGAGTGCATGAACTAGTTTTACCTCTTAAACGTAAAAAAATTAGGTGGTTTTCGAACAGCCGATCGATCCTATCTACGAGGGGGCCTGAGAAATAGTAAAAGATACAAATGCAGTGACGTCAGGAGCTCGGGAAGTAGAGAAAGGCCGGTTTCGAAGGAAGTTATACCTAATGGTCGCCGGGATGTCGCTAGGTGGGCGGCGGGAGGCCGGATCTGCCCACACTACGGCAGCGAGGAAGAAGGGGTCGGAGGCCCTCCCTCGCCAGCAGTGCTTGGGAGAGAACGGCAAGGCAGGCTGATCGGGACGCGCCCAGCAGTGGGTAAGAGCCGTCGCGAAGGACGACCGCGTGAACGTTGCACCTTCTGACCTTCCCCGGCGGAGAGGATCCGGCTGGATCTGTGACCAGCGGTGAGCAGAGAGAGAGAGAGAGTGTCCACCGCTGTCGTGTTTAGATCTGGAGAGGCCGAGACAGTGTGAGGAGAGCAACACTAGCAAGCAAGCGCGGAGGCTCCTGCCTATATAGTGGAGTAGTACTAGTTTTCTTTTGTCTACCGGAGCCGGCTTGACCTCGTCAATGACTGTCGAGAAGTCTTCATGCACGTGGCCCGGAGGCGCAGTTGTCGTCATTTTGATCTGAAGCGCCGGATTATAACATATAACACGAAAAAATGCCACATGACAAGAAATCATAACCTCACCGCCCAAAGGAGACAGCATGAATCCTGACGGACAAACTAGACGAGGAACAAAGCTCAAATTAAAGATAAACTCGTAGAAAAGGGGTCCGTCGATAGATGTCCTAATTAACATAGCCGGCTTGACCTAGATGGCAGCCGAGTAGTCACTGTTCGTGCATGTGCCCCCAATGACTAGCCCAACTCAGTTGTCGCTGTTTAACCCTCGCAGTGATCCGAAGCACATGACACCTAATTTTGCGAGATGACAAGAAACCTTTTTTTAGATTTCTCACCACAACTACAGCCATGTACAACACAACCTGCACGATATGTATACGATAGCCAATCCAGGCGTGTCTGCTGGAGTCTGGTCAGATGCATGGACGAACTGATCTTCCGTGTCTTGCAAGGATCGTCCAGGCACCAACGTAGTACAACACTTCTCTAGTACTATCGCTCGTCTCCCTCTTCTATTAAGTCACCCGACTTGCGGGGCCGGGGAGTGTGCCTATGGTCGGTTCTCAATTGCCGTCCCACATGTGTGTGCAAACGCAATATGACGCGCGTTCCATTTGGAGAGCAGCGTGCCAGACCGACCGACCGTCTGGGGTGTGACGCGCGCGCGACGGGCGTGCTGTATACTCCGTACATGTGTACCGCCGTTTTCTAGACGCTTTGCTCCATGGCGCGGGCGCAATCCATGGATACAAAATTAGTATACTGTATACTATTTAAAAGTCGAGGGCGGGGCTTTTCCTGCGCGGTAGGCGGCGGGGCAGTTCCGCCTAGTCGGTTCGACAGAGACGCGAGAGGACGAGGGAGTAGGCTGCTGCAAACGTAGGGCTGTGTGATTTGACAGCGAGTTACTGCTGGACAGGTGGGGCCCCGTGATTTGACTTGCCATTATCATTTTAACTGCGGCGCTACGACCGGCGTGAGTGTCCCGATTCCTGACCACCTCCATACAGGTGCCTCTTCCAATGCTCCACCATGTAGCAGAGGCTGGCTCTTGCATGAGAGCCCACTTCTCCACTTTTTCCTTGCCTCTCTTTCCTCCACATATGCAAAAATGCCATGTAAAGCGCACTATTGTACTTACTTTTACTTGCTCCTACAGGTGCTTAAGCTTGCCACATAGGCATAAAGTCTGATGTGGCAAGTTAATCAAGAAGAGAGAGACTAGTTTGGTGACCCAAGGAAGAAACGGTGCTAAGCACGTGTACCTAGGTGAAAAGACAATTTTGAGTCTATAGCTAATTAAATGAAGCAAACTTAGCAACACCATTTCATTGGAAGAGGTCACTCCTTGGCAAATGCAATAAATACTAGTACTCCCTGTGTCCCATAATATAAGAACGTTTTGGCACTACACTAGTGTCAAAAACGTTCTTATATTATGGGACGGAGGGAGTACGAAGAAAGAGATAGAGAGGAGTAAAAAAATACACTTATAGCCAACCTTGTTGTAGTATGAGTGACTAAGTGATGACTATGTATGACATGCCAACATCAGATAGCCTAACGCACCGTGTTAAATCTCCAAGGGCGCGACCGCGCGAGCGACGCGACGGTCGTGGTAGGCGCGACCATGATACGGGCTGCTGGCAGCCCTTGGATCTGAGATCAAACGGTCGCATGCTAAATTGCTGAAAATTTGCAGAATAACCCTCCAGGATAGGATATTCACCCATAGGTCTAGAATCATGCCATGCAACCGTTGGATCTCAGATCCAAGGGCTCTCGGAAGCCCGTATCATGGGAGAATGGAAAGCCACTACCCTGCCGTTCGCACGCTGGCAGTTCGCTCCTACTCGTCCCCATACGTCCTTCAATACTACAGCGGTTCGCTCCTAGTCGTCCCGTCCATTCACATTACGGCAGTTCCACTAATCCTAACCCTCCTCCCAAATCCATGGCGTCCCAAATCTCCACGATCGGCGGTGAGTACAAGGTTAGAACCATCACCGGCGATGAGTTCGACGTCATCTACACCCGTTCTTCCGCGACGGTGAAAGGATGCCTTTCTCGCTTCAGACGCATGTTCGAAGACTCAGATGATGAGTGGGTCGCTGGGCTAGATGTTGAGTACACCACAGTCCTGGGACGAGAGAAGGATCTAATGGACGAAGAGAGGAAGAAGCCCGCCGTGATCCAGGTTTGCGTGCATGACTTATGCTTGGTCTACCACATATGCCATGCCGACGTTGAGTGCCAGGATTTTAAGGACTTCCTCGAGAGCAACCTAGTCAAATTCGTGACTGTAGACTTTGGTAACGACAAAGAAGTCCTGCGTCGGATAGGCCTCGTTGTAGGCAACACCTTCGACCTCCAGAAGAATCAGCTGGTGTCCTCTCGTCAGCCTTCAATGCTGACCCTGGCAGGAGCCATGGTTCATCCTTCATATGATAAACTGGAGAAACCTCCATACACGTTTCATCGTCATGCATGGCAGCGGAATGTACTAGATATAGACCACATCCACTACGCTGCAATGGATGGCTACCTTTGCTTCAATATCTACAAGGGTTGGATGAAGAGCAACAGCCAAGTGTGCGGTTCAAGCAAAGAAGTATCAGCCAAGAGGAAGAGGGATAAGGACGAAGTCGAGGACGTGGACGAGGACTCCGAGTAAGGTGGCAGTGTCGTTGCTCGTGGTGGTTCTAATGCAGTGTCTACCGGAATAATTGCAAAGTTTAATTTCAGGTGTGCTTAATTTAATTTGAGGGGTGTGTTGTGCTGAGCCTCCAGCAGAACTATGTTATGTTTGTTCTCGTTACTTTAACTCTTCAGTACGTACATACTAGTATTTCTTACATTTCATCTTTTAGTTGGTATAGTACTACCACTCGTTTCTTCACATTATATACATACAATATATATGGCCAACATCATATAGACAGCAGTTTAGTTGTCAAAGAATTTCAGGGTGCTTAGTTTTGTCAAAGAAATCCAGGATGCTTAGAGGGTGCTTGGATCCAAGGGACTTATTTTAGTCTGACGAAAAATAGTCTCTTTAAGAGGCTAAAGTTCCAAGCACCCCTGACTAAAGAGGGGCTAAAACTAGTCTTGAGACTAAATTTTTTTAGTCAGGGGTACCCCTATTAAAATGTGGATTAGTCCTCTCTCTACGCATTTAACTCCTCTCCTTTAACACAGGCGAGTTCTGGATTGGAGGGTTTGGAGGATAATAAATGCTCATTAACTTGATTTTAGCCTTTTTAGTATTTGGATCCAAGCATGGGTGAGGCTAGCATGTTTTAGTCCTACTACTTTTAGTCATGGGACTAAAACGTATCCAAGCACCCTCTTAGTTTTATTTGAGGGGTGGGTTGTGCTGGACACCATTATTTTGACTAGCCTTTTTAATAGTACTATATGCATAATTTGGCGACGAGTGCTCTCTATATGTACCACCTTTTTTTTAATTTCAAGTTTTGCTCCATGGCGCAATCCATCGATACTACTGCTGTACAAAAGATACATTTTTTCAAAGGCTAGAGGGTGGGGCAGTCTAGCTTGGTCGGTTTCATGAGAGGCGAGGGCTTTTTTGATTTGACGGCTCATTACCGCTGGAAGGCGGGGACTTGTGATTTGACTGCTCGTATAAATGCGCCGACGACCTGATCGAGGAGGAGCAAAGAACCGTGCGGTATACTCAAGTTTTCCACTGGAGTAGTACTGCGACGGAGGAGCACGAAACACGGCAGCCCAGTGCCATATGGCGATAAAAAATGTTCTAATTTGCTAGTCATCTCATTGTTAGCATTGTTCTATTCATTCCCTAAAAAAACCATTATTCTATTCATGCCTCGCAGAGAACGTGACACGTGCGGCGAAACACCCGAAGCAAAAGATGAAACACAGGAGCAAAAGAAGAAGGAAGATTATCACCCCAAATGATCTAATTCGCCGCAGAGTCGTAACTGCTTCTTCATCGCCTCCACGACCTCCATCTCCTTGTGCGTCTCCTCCGCCATCTTCTTCATTCTGTCCATGACGCGGGATTTCTCGACGCGAGCCTTCATCATCTGTTCCACGGCCGCATTACGTACCTTGACAGCAGCCGGGTGCTCGATGCGGAGCTTCCCCAACTCCTCCTTCCATGACGAGGGCCTGCAGCATCTTCATCGAGGAACTACTATTCTCATGCAGCTTCTTCCAGCCGGCGTTCTTCTCCTTCAACAGGTCGATCTCGTGGCAGAGCTTCGCCTTGTCCTCCCGAAGTCGCAGGATTTCGCCGGTCGCCTTCTTCTCCGAGGCAATGCTCTTCTTCAGCAGCATCACCAAGCCGGCGGTCAACTCCCTTTGCTGATTGAGCTCAGCGGGCATGTCGAGGCTCTCCTTCAGCAACTCCATCAAGCCTTGGATGAACTCCTTCTGCTTATTGAGCTGATCGGGCATGCCGTCGAGGGATAACGACTCCAGCTCCGCCGGCTCGGCATGTTCGCCTCCGCGGCTAGGGCGCTCCTGGGAGCCATCGCCTGCCTGTGAGAGATCTTTCGAGGTCTCTGTGTGGCGGCGAGCCCTCTCTTTCTTTTCCGCAGCCTTGGTTGCCGCTCCCTTGTTACAAGTAGTTCTCGACCTAGAGCTCTGCTCACCGGCCATGGCAACGACGGACGAAGAAGAAGCACTTATGAGGAGGAAAGGTAGAGTAATTTTCGGTTAGGTAGTTCCCCTTTTTATAACCTAAGTACTAGCACTAGTACTAATACCTGCATAGTGGGAACACGTTCAGGTTTGGTACGTACTAGTAGGTGTGAGCAGGCTTTCGAATGTGATGGGAACAAGGTAAATATTAATTGATGGTTTTGGTTTCGAGGCCCGAAACGGCTCCCGACGAGTTTAGCGGAACATAAATTTCAAGTACTACACTGCTCAAATGCGTAAATATTATGTTACTGTCAAAAATTGGCACAAAATACGAAGGAGACCAATGGAAGTACTACTAGCAACCCACGATTTAACTACTCGCATGCGCGCAGTGGAGTAATAATGTCTTTCTTCCGCCCTCACGTCCACTCAATTTGCATGCGCTGTATTAATTGACCATCAATGAAGTGGACGACTTTACACGCGTCAAATTATCACATGGGGTGGATCTTGGTACAAAATTGCGTCCGCCCGTGTACCCGCATGTGCGTGCGAGGGAATGAGTGCGTGCGTGCACATCTTTGCTTCGTGCATGTACCGCCAGTATGGCTCAGGGAGGACGAGTACATTCTTCTGGAACCAGCAGCACGTCACTGTGATCAATCCACGCAAGGAGGTCGCGACAACACCTCCACATGTGCCACGTGGCTTCATGAACTGTAAGAGAGACACTGTGTAGCGTGCCATTGGTATTCTAATTTACGCGTTTTGCACATACTCGAAGTACTAGTAAGGTACACGTGCATTGCACGCATCAGATTTTGCAACCAAATTATGAATAAATACCACACTATAGCATGTAAGCTCTGAGTCATATATGCCTGATGTAGCCCTTCGTTTAATTCTTATAGTTCATCTCATTCAAAATCAATTAGTTTTTATAAAAAAGCTAAGAACGCGGGAATAGGAAAAACATGGGATTATAGTGGAATGTCGTCTTGAATCCTACAGGATTGTATGAGTGTTTGATTGTGCATAGAAAAAACGCAGAATTCTTTCAAAGAGGTTTGAGTGGATGGGATGTTTCCTATGAAATCTAGTGCAAATGAATCATATGGAAAAATTCCTATGGTTTACAATCCTACGAATCAAACAACCAAGATAGGAAAAATTCCTAATGATTAGAATCCTCCAAAATTCCTTTGAGAATCCTTTGAATCAAAGAAGCCCTTAATCTATTTTATGATTCATGGAATTGTGCGTTGTAAAGCATAAAGTAAAAACAAATAATGGCAATTCAACTAGAAAAAAAGTTTGGGCAGTTATGATACAGAAGATTCTAGAACAAAAGAGAACCACTGTTGTTTTGAGGATGGTGCATTATGCTTAAGTTCAACCATGGAGTCTGCTAGATTGTACATGTGGCAAAATCCGGTGGGGGGCTAGAAGATGGTGCGAGGGGCCGAGTGGAGGGAGACTATGAAGGAATGCACAAGTGCGAGATCGATATTTGGAGAGAGGGGGCGAACACGTGCGCTGTTGCGCGCAGTGGCGGAGCCATGAAAAATAAATGAGCTAGGGGGCCAAGCATTGCTAATCCTTTACGAGGAGGGTCAATTCATGAACTTAAACCATTTTTAGCAGCAATTGTCTAATGATCACATTCATATTAGCCTCGATATATAGTGATGTTAGGGGGGGGGGAGGGGCATGGCCCTTACTGCCCCATGTCTTCGCCATTGTGCACGCGTCTGAGAGATGAAGCGGAAGGCATGGATGATGAGAGGGGGACGTTGGATATATAATTAATGTGGGTGTATTAGCTATATATGTTAATCCTATATAGAGAGGTACAGATTGATCGATGTGGACGTGGGAAAGAGGGTGAGACCTCACTAGATATATCGATTGATCGGTTTGTGTGGAAAACTATGAAAGACCTAGCTATATCCACACATACATAGAGGAACATCGATCGTTGCGCATGCACGTGTGAGAGATAAAGAATGCCCGATATGATGGAGAGGGGGATGTGTGTGGGTGTGTGCCTTCATGGGAGACCGACCTGAAGAAAAAGATTGCATGCGTGCGATGGATAATGCCGACTGGTAGTGTGTGTGCATGCATGCACGAGAGAAAGTTAGTGGTACAATTATAAAGAGAAGACTACTGTGTGGGTGTAAAAGAATAGGTGAGGTCATAATCAATGTAAAGTTGAATTCAAATATTTGAATAAGAGATCCTGATGTTTGAAACCCATGCATGCATGAATATAACGGAGATCTGCGCGGTGTGGTTTGGAAACGAGCATGTTGTAATGTATACACATTGAACAAGGTCAGACTGATTTGAATTTGAGATACCGATGGCAGACATCATTTGGCCACGTCGCATCCGTGCATGGACACACTATTCTAATTGGAGATGATGGGCGGCTTTCGCATCACATATCTATATCTATACCCCTATATATATTATATATATATTATATATTTTTTATATTGTGTGCGGGTAACTTTAACTTTGAAAGATGGTCGTTGGATGAGGCGAATCCAATGGTCCAAAGATGGCAAGTTTGAGCACTACTGGCCGTTGGATATCATCTAGATTCCATCAGATTTCGCCACATGTATAATCTAGAAGACTCCATGGTTGAACTTAAGCATAATGCACAAACATCAAAACACAAGCACTTCTTATTTGTTCTAGAATCTTCCGTATCAGAATTGCCCAAATGTTTTTCTACATGATTTGCCATTATTTGTTTTTACTTTATGTCTTACGACGCACAATTCCATGAATCTTAAAATAGATTAGCTTTCTTATAAAAACTAGATGATTTTGAATGAAATGAACTATAAGAATTAAACGAACATCTACATCATGCATATATGACTCAAAGCTTGCATGCTATAATGTGGTATTATTCATAATTTGGTTGCCAAATCTCATGCGTGCAATGCACGTGTACCTTACTCTAGTCTAAATGGTGTTTGTGTGTGTGTTGTGCGTGTTGAGGTGCAAATTGTCTTTTTTTTGGGTACACGTTAAGCTTGTTCTTTCGAAATTTCAAGCCGCGCCTTGTTATGCCAAAAATTCAAGCTAGCGTCTCTGTCTATCGTGCTGCGAAACTCCCGCCTCTTCAACCCGCGCCTTGTTAGCCCGAAATATTTAAGATATATCTTTGTCTCGTTGTGCTCCGACAACTCCCTCCATCTCAACCCGCGCCTTGCTATTCCGAAATTACAACGCGCGCGAAAACTCCCACCTCCTGTGAAATCCCGACACGCGAAATGCCCGTGGTACCCCTGAACCGAAAGGACCGCCTCAAATCGGTGGGGGTACTTTCATAAATTACCCCACATTTCGGACAAGCGCGTCTCTAAGCCATGGTTCCCACTGCCATCCCATCCGCCCACCCATTCGTACACCGAGGCCGCGAAAACCCGCGACGAAACCCCACACCCTGCTCCGTCCGCCACCCAGCCGGAGCCTCTTCCCCGACGACGTCGTCCACAGCAACACCTCAACGTCCCTCATCCACCGTACGGGATGAGGATCCGTCGTCGATCTCATCGTCTCGCCGGTTCAGCCACCCCGTCCTCCACCTCCAAGGAGCTGCCCCGACATTCCCCTCGTCTTTCGCGCCACCTCCATTCCCACACCGCCGTCTTCACCTGCACCACCGGAAGAGCATCATCATCACCATTTCCTCGGATGAAGCTGCGGCCTAATCGGCGCCACCAAAGAGGTTGTACACTAATCGCCGCATTTTCTTCTTGATTCGATCTCATGGTGCTGCCAGCGCTCAGTCCCGAGCCGACACGGCGCGGCTCCATCCACGGCGGCATCGCCGGCCACTTCCTCCACGATGTCGCTCCCTCGGCGGCGACGTCCACATCAGTAGGAGCTGCTGCTGCTTTAGCTCTCGCTCGCGCTGCTGCTCTGCTCTTGCTCTCGCTCCCCTGCCTGGTCTGCTCTTGCTATTGCTCTTGCTCGCGCTGCTACTCTCGCTCTTGCTCTTGCTTGCGATGCTGCTCCGATTTAGCTACACTTCAGTCGACTGAATCAACTTTTGGGTCAGTCGATTTTCAGGGGGTGGGGGTGGGGGGGGGGCTCGCCGGGGTGAAGGAAGAACCAGCCGCAGCGGGGAGGGGGGCTCGCCGGAGAGGTACCCCACTATCTATCTTAGGGTTCAGGATGGGGCGGTGGTCGCCGGCGGTGGCGGGGCGGTGGCGTGGGGATCGCCGAAGAAAAAGCTCGGCACGGGGTGGCCTAGAGGGATGGCCGGGGCGGCGGCGGACCGGCGGTGGGGAGTGTTTTCGGGGCGGGCGGGGCGGCGCACCGCCGCCCGAGGGCGGCGGGGGGCTGCTATTTGGCCGGTGGTGGCTGGCGGCTCAGGGGGGTGGAGGTTGAAGATGAACCGCAGGCCCTTGATTTCGTATCCAACGGCTGCAAAATCGACTGACCAGAGATGAAAAAGTCAGTCGACTGACGTGTAGCCTCACCTTTCTAGTGCGTTCAGTTTTGACAGCAAAATTCAGTTTCGACAGTTAAGTTCAGTTTCGACAGTTAAGTTCAGTTTCGACAGTTAAATTCAGTTTTGACAGTTAAGTTCAGAGATGAGCGGCTGATGTATTTTACATCTAGCACTTTGTGGTTATGTATTTTATGTCATGTATTGGAGATGCTATTAGAATTCCACTCAGGTTAACGTTGTTCGTTGTCTCTCTTGTCCTGCTTCAGCCTCGGCGTCGTACAACTCACCGGAGCTGCTCCAACGACGAAACCCTCCATCACAGCGGAGTAGTACCTCGGGCTCCATCTCCAGACGCCTAAGATCTTCTTCCCCTCCTCCGACAGCCAAGTCAGTCGAAGCAATCTCACCGGCCAACCCAATCACGCTGAGATCAACATGGCTTCGCCAAAGAGGTTGTACACTTGCTGCATCTCTTTTTTACTCTACATGTTATATATATTGTCCACTGAGCACTCGTAGTAACGGGAAATACGATTATTTTATCCTACTACATGACAAGCAGTGAGGTACCAGGCAACTTAGCTATCCGTGATGGACTCTCTTGAACGCCATCATTATTTATCTCTACGCGTTTGAGCTGTGCATTTGTCGATGGGCGTGGGAGTTGAGCTAGTATGGCAGTGGCCTGGGTCCAAACTAATAGAAGTAGCACAAAAACATTTTTTTAGTGTAGGATTTTCCTTGCTCAAGCCTGCCTACTAGAATCGCCAGTGCTTGAAAGGAAAAGTGAATGAAAAACATCAGAATTGGAAAGTTTCATATGGTACTACTTTTCATGAATTTGGTGCAAAGGAATGGAGCAAAGGAAAACTGTAGGATTTGTTCCTTTAGTGTCTCCTTGAAAGAAAAACCGTAGGAATTCTAATTTCCACTTCTCCTCCTTTTCATATTCCTATTCATCAAGCACAAGACTAAGAGATAGTAGCATAATAGAATTATAACCGTACATTTTCTTGTGGTTTGACTTACTCTCACCATGCTTTTTTGCATCCTGTGATCTTCCAATTGTTGTGAATCAAACACCCAGATTGGCAGAAATCCTGTGTTTTTAAATTCTCTATTTTGCACGTGCATTCCTATCCTATTCCTGTCTATTTCCTATCCCTGCATTGTTAGAATCCTCAAATTCAAACAAGCCCTTACTCAATTACTTATGTTACAGATATGTGTCAAAGAAAACCTTGTGTGGTTTGTCCTGCTCCTGCGGCGCTGTGTTCCACCCCAGCTCAGCTGCTCCAACGACGGAAGGGTTCACCACAGCAGGGATCCGCTCTCCAGACTGTCTTTCGCCGCCTCAGATCTTCTTCCCCGCCGCCGGCAGCCACGACAACTGCATTACTATCATCAACTGAGCAGATGACCTTGAGGACTACACGGGTCCACAAGAGAGGTCGCACTCCGTGTCTGCTTACGTTATGCGTCGCTTAATATGATGACATGCTACATTATCGTCGTGTTCACCTATTAGACTCTGAGTCAGGTCCAAACTAATGCTGAAACTTGAGTTTTTAAATAGTTGTGGGGTACATATTGGGGCAGCAATCAGTACTATCTGTCTACTATCTGGTTAATCTCCGGTGTCTACTATGAATTTCATGTTGGGTGCAAACAAACATTAAAGGAGCCATTATCTGTATTTTTTAACTAAAGCTATTATGTGCCTGCTATCATTGGTTTTGGGTCTATCCACAGTTTGCTACCATCACTCTGGATTTGTGCATGCACTCCTTACATAATCTCACTATGTTTTATTCCTATGCATGCCAGTTATTGTACACAATGGAACTGATCATGTAGAGCAAAAGAGACGAGCCTTGCGTGGAAATAAAATTTCATGCAGACGTCGTTCCATGGTGGGCGCAAAGGCAGCCCCCCCCCCACCCATTTCGGATCGTAATCAAGAGGAAGATAACTATTCTGAGGGGGATTCAGAAGGAGAAGACCACTCCTATTTACCCCATGAGGTCTTCGCTCTAACTTGGCATGCTGATGTTGGTAATATCATGCATATGGTGCCTTGCATTGCTTACTGTATACATTAAAGATGTCATCTGCTTAGTTTAGACATGCTTTGTGTCAATGCCATCTGTTTAGTTTCTTTATCGTATATGTGAATCATGCAATGCCATCTTGTCTAGCCAGACATCATATATGTGAATTTTGCAATGCCACCCTGGTTAGCCAGTCATCTTATATGTGAATTATATCATGCCATCATTTTTTTATTACGTGTTAAATTTGTCAACAATTTTAGTACATTCAATTACTCTTCCTGTGCATCAGCCATTCGACACGGTCATGGAAAAATCTGGAGTGGAAACAAGGTCTTCAGAGCAGACAATGCTATCTGACGAAGCGCATGTCTTGTTGGTTACCGATAGCTCCTCAAAGGAGGATTCAGAGACAGATGACCAGTCATATTCCCCCCCTCCCCGAGGTGCATGCCCTAACTTGGCAGGGTTATGTTGCTCATATCGTGCGTATGGTATCTTGCATTGCTATGTCATTTGCTTAGTTTAGACATGCTTTGTGTGAATGCCACCTGTTTAGTGTCTAATTACATTATATGTGAATTATGCAATGCCATCTTGTTGCAAGACATTATATATGTGAATTATGCAATGTTATCTTGTTGCAAGGCATTATGTATGTGAATTATGCAATGCCATGCTGTTTAGGCAAGCGTCATATATGTGAATTAGATCATGCCTTCCTTTTTTGTATTTCTCATTGCTTTTGTCAACAATGTTTGTATATTCAACTGCTCTTCCTGTGCATCAGCCATTTGAATTGGTGATGGAGAAATCTGGAGTGAAAACAAGGTCTTCAGAGCAGGCAATGCTACCTGCTGAAGCAGATATCTTGCTGGTTACAGATAGCTCTTCAGAGGAGGATTCAGAGGCAGATGACCAGTCCTATTATCCCCCTGAGGTGTATGCTCAAACTTGGCAGGGTTATATTACTCATATAATGCATATGTTGTATTGCAATGCTTAGTTTTTACATCATATACACAATATTGAATGCCATCTCCTTAGTTGACACATCATATATGCGATTGCCCTCTGCTCACTTCCTTAGTATATAAATCATATATTTGAATTATGTCATGCCATGATGTTTACATAGACAACATGTATCTGAATTATGGCATGCCAACCCATTTTCTAAAGACATAATATAGTTATATCATCTCATCCTGTTTACATAGTCATCATATTTTAAATTATGTCATTCTATCCGTGAATTATATCATGCCATCATGTTTCCATCGACGGCATGTTTGTGATTTATGGCATGCCAACCACTTTAATAGACACATCGTATAGTTATATCATGTCATCCTGTTTACATAGTCATCATATTTTGAAGTATGTCATTCTATCCTGTTTAGTTAGCCATCATACATGTGAAATTGTGTCATGATATCCTGTTTAATTAGCCATCATATGTGTGAAATTATGTCATGCTATTCTGTTTGCTTAGACAACATAAATGTGAATTATTTCATGCCCTGTTTTCTTCCCTACTAACCATTGCACCTGTCTATCTTACAATGTCTGTACATTCAATTACTTTTCTTGTTTATCAGACAATTCAATTGGAGGGAGTGACGGCAGTATCCGTGGGAGTAAAAACACGGTCTTCAGAAAAGATCGTGCTACCTGTCGATGCAGATAGAACCATGGTTGTACTTGCCCAAGAACCAGCCCCACCACACATAACCCACACTCATGCAGATTGTACCCCTACCCAGTTGGACAGAGAACCAGCTACACCCCTTCTAACCCCAACCCCAGCAGATAGACACCCAGTTCCCGTTGACACAGCACCGTCTCCACCACAGAGCACCCAAACACGAGCAGTTAGTAAGGCAACTGCAGTGCCCAAATCACGAGGACCACCACTCCGAACCCGAAGTCAACGCTTAAAGCAGAAGAAGAATTGTTCTCAGGTCAGGTTCCGTAGCTATGGTTCATACTACTTTGCTCTTGCATCACTGTATTTACTGATACCAACTAATTTCAAATTTGAAGGATGCAATTGAAACTCCAATGGCGCAACAGGTATGTTTTAAACCTGTTTCTTCAACGTGTTTGGATGTTTGCTGTTGTAACTTGCTCTATGTTGATTTCAGTTTCAATTGAATAAACAGTTATGTTCTCATGCCATGCACATTACAAGTGTTGTTATTGCTGTGTAGTTTCCCACACTTATATTCTGTCTATGCTGCTTTGTCTTAAATAGATATGATTCAAACTGTATCTATCTTGATTTGGCAAGATAAACTAGAATGATATAGACCATACAGTGACCATATTACATAGATATATGTTTGTTTCATGTTGTTATCCTGTCCACCTTACTACTGAACTGGTTTACCAAAATGAGTTTCATATACTACATTGTAAACCTGAGATGTGTTTGTTTGTTTCTCTTTTAGAACGCGGATAAAATATTGGAGAAGAGTACCCTGTTATGCAATGGTAAAGGAAGTAATGCAGATAAGGTTCAAGATAGTGAGACATCCCTGTTGGTCTCCAAGAAAGCTGATAAAAACTATATTGAAGACACTGAGACAACCCCAAAGTCCCGTCTTGATGTAGTGTTCGAGTTACTGGCTACCACTGCTGGCACCAGCTCTTCGAACTCGTTGCCTGAATCAGTTCGGCTTCTTGAGTCTCAACTTCAAGTTGAAAGACATCGATCAGATGTTATGCGATAGGAAGCCGAAGGACTGAGGAAGTCCCTCCAGAATTCAGATGCATACTTTCTGGTGCAACAGCAAGCGCTGGAGGACTTAAGCGCCAAACAAGAGAAAGTTAATAAGCTTGCTAAGCATCTTGCCAGCATTATGGGTACCCAAGATATTGTTTCTTGAGCTCTTCTGAAGTGGTTTCAGTTCTGGACTTGTTTTGCTGCGGCGTTTATATGCTGCTGTGTTCCCTATATTTGCACTGGTGGCGAACTTTGATGCCCAGTGAATGTAATATGTGTAATAGCCGTGATAGCCTAGTGTAAGTTGCTTGCTTATTTATTTCCTTGTTGTCTTGTTTATTTGTTTGCTTGTAGTCAGTGCAGTTCTTTTTCTGCAGTTTGCTAGTGGCTGCAATAACCTATTTTTTAAAACTAGGCCACAATAACCATGGGCTAATATTTACTGTAGTGACACTGGGCCTCCTACGGGCCGTAGAAACAGTGGGCCTTCTACGGGCCGTATAAACAGTGGGCCTTCTACGGGCCGTAGAAACAGTGGGCCTTCTACGGGCCGTAGAAACAATGGGCCTTCTACGGGCCGTATCATCAATGGGCCTTATACGGGCCGTATGATCGATTGGCCAAACATGGGCCAAACAGACCGCATTCTGGCCGTAAACAAGCTAGAGTTGGAATCATCCGTTCATGGGCCGACCATAACGAGCCATCGTTAATAGGCCGTATTTGATGACGCTATGAAAACGGCCCAACGTATTAACGGACTACAAACGGGCCGACTGTAACGACGGGCTGAATTTGGCCCACAAGCAGAAAATGACAGTAACGGGCCGTAAGTAAACGAATGGTGCAAAATAGCCCAAGAATAAATGGGCTCTGAGAAGGCCGAAAGATAACATGGGCTGGAAACGGCCCAACGGAATAACGGGCCGTTAATGGGTATAAAGTGATACACTGTTCATTACGGGCCAGTTTCACCACGGGCCGTTAATGGGTGTAAAGCATTACGGGCCAGTTTCAACACGGGTCGTTAATAGGCCAAGAGTTACATAGGGCCTCATATGGGCCGAAAGACGTCATGGGCCATACATGGGCCAAAATTGAAAACGGGCTGGAATCATATTGGATGGCCTAGATGACGCTACTGGGCCTAATTCGAATAGGGCGTAACGGGCCTTGGGTTAGCGGGCTGTAAATGGGCTATATGCGAACATGCCGTTAACAGGCTTTCCATGGGCCGGCCCGCCAACTTTTGACCAAGTCAAACGGGCCGGCCTTTTCACAGGAATGGGCCATTGTTGGGCCGTGCCACGTGTCGACGTATCATAGGCGCCTTCTGTCCAATGAGAGGATGACATCTATCCCAGCGATGAGCCGACACGTGTTTCCTCCAGCCAATGATGATTTTAGACGTGGAAAATCCCCATTGGTCGGGGCTGTTAACGGGTTATCGGATCCAAAACCCGACCCAATAGCTTAACGGCGTTCCGTTACGGTGGATGCCACGTGTCGGTCACCCTTGACGAAAGCACTTCTGTGACGCGCGATTTATCATCATGGAAGTGGACACTTCCGTGATGATAATTTTGGTAATGTCATGGAACACTTCTACGACAGCACAGGTATGACTATCTTGATTCTGTCATAAATTTGTCATGGATGTACATGCATGACAAAAAACGCGACCTACTGTGACAAACACGTATCATCACAGAAGTGTATTTTTTTTGTAGTGATGTGAAGCGGAGTACATGGCAGCCTCGAAGGCCGCACATGAAGCAATCTGGATGAAGGAGTTCATTACCGACCTAGGAGTTATTCCCAATGCGTCAGGCCCGATGACTCTCTTCTGTGACAACACTGGAGCTATTGCCCTTGCCAAGGAGCCCAGGTTTCACAAGAAGACCAGGCATATCAAGCATCGCTTCAACTCCATTCGTGAAAATGTTCAAGATGGAGACATAGAGATTTGTAAAGTGCATACGGACCTGAATGTCGCAGATCCGTTGACTAAACCTCTTCCACGTGCAAAGCATGATCAACACCAGAACTCTATGGGTGTTCGACTCATCACAATGTAACTAGGTTATTGACTCTAGTGCAAGTGGGAGATTGTTGGAAATATGCCCTAGAGGCAATAATAAAATGGTTATTATTATATTTCCTTATTCATGATAATTGTCTATTGTTCATGCTATAATTATGTTATCCGAAAATCGTAATACATGTGTGAATACATAGACCACAACATGTCCCTAGTGAGCCTCTAGTTGACTAGCTGATTGATCAATAGATGGTTACGGTTTCCTAACCATGGACATAGGATGTCATTGATAACGGGATCACATCATTAGGATAATGATGTGATGGACAAGACCCAATCCTATGCATAGACAAGATCGTGTAGTTCGTCTGCTAAAGCTTTTCTAATGTCAAGTATCTTTGCCTTAGACCATGAGATTGTGCAACTCCCGGATACCGTAAGGGTACTTTGGGTGTGCCAAATGTCACAATGTAACTGGGTGGCTATAAAGGTACACTACGGGTATCCCCGAAAGTATCTGTTGGGTTGGCACGAATCGAAACTGGGATTTGTCACTCCGTATGACGGAGAGGTATCTCTGGGCCCACTCGGTAAGACATCATCGTAATGAGCTCAATGTGACTAAGGCGTTGGTCACGGGATGATGTGTTATGGAACGAGTAAAGAGACTTGCCGTAACGAGATTGAACAAGGTATCGGTATACCGACGATCGAATCTCGAGCAAGTGCTATACCGGTAGACAAAGGGAATCGTATACGGGATTGATTGAATCCTTGACATTGTGGTTCATCTGATGAGATCATCGTGGAACATGTGGGAGCCAACATGGGTATCCAGATCCTGCTGCTGGTTATTGGCCGAAGAGATGTCTCGGTCATGTCTGCATAGTTCCCGAACCCGTAGGGTCTACACACTTAAGGTTCGGTGACGCTAGAGTTGTAATGGGAATTGTATGTGGTTACCAAAAGTTGTTCGGAGTCCCGGATGACATCCCGGACGTCACGAGGAGTTCCGGAATGGTCCGGAGGTGAAGATTTATATATGGGAAGTCCAGTTTCAGTCACCGGAAAGGTTTCGGGGTTTATCTGTATTGTAACGGGACCACCGAAGGGGTTCCGGGGGTCCACCGGGAGGGTCCACCTGCCCCGAAGGACCTAATGGGCTGTAGTTGGGTGGGAACCAGCCCCTTAGTGGGCTGGTGCGCCCCCAAGGGCCCAAGGCACCTAGGGTTGGAAACCCTAGGGGGCCGCTACTCCCCCTCCCGGGGGTGGGCGCCCCCCTAGATGGAAACCCTAAGGGGGCCGCTGCCCCCCCGAGGGGCAGCCGCCCCCCTCTAGATGGATCTAGGGGGCCGGCCCCCTCTCCCCTTCCCCCTATAAATAGTGGGGGGTGGGAGGGCAACCGTACCCCTTCTCCTGGCGCAGCCCTCCCCCTTCCTACACCTTCTCCTCCTCCGTAGCGCTTAGCGAAGATCTGCCGGAGAACCACGAGCTCCACAGCCACCACGCCATCGTGCTGCCGGAGCTCTCCCTCAACTTCTCCTCCCCCCTTGCTGGATCAAGAAGGAGGAGACATCCCCGGGCTGTACGTGTGTTTAACGCGGAGGCGCCGTCGTTCGGCGCTTAGATCGGAATCAACCGCGATCTGAATCGCTACGAGTACAACTCCTTCATCCGCGTTCTTGTAACGCTTCCGCATCGCGATCTTCAAGGGTATGAAGATGCACTCCCCTCTCTCTCGTTGCTAGTCTCTCCATAGATTGATCTTGGTGATGCGTAGAAATTTTTTAATTTCTGCAACGATCCCCAACACTACCCGACCAAGGCCGAGATCGCTCGATTCAATAGCTCCGGTGATTTATATTCACTCCATGGTGTTCTGGTCGCTGCTCCTCCAACATCTATGGTGGCCTCTGTTGATCTGTGGCACCAACGTCTCGGCCATCCCAATAAAAATGTGTTATCCACACTTCTTAGTGAATTTTCAATACCTTGTAATAGAGACTCTCATAATTCTTCTATGTGTCCGTCATGTCAATTAGGAAAACATGTTCGCCTTCCCTTTAGTTCCTGTCAATCCTCTAGTACTTTTCCTTTTGAATTACTTCATTGTGATCTCTGGACATCACCAATAGAAAGTGTATCTGGTTTTAAGTATTATCTCGTGATTCTTGATGATTTTACTCATTATGTTTGGACTTTTCCTTTACGCAACAAATCCGACGTTCATAATATATTTCATAACTTTCAGCGCTATGTCTCGGTCCACTTTTTCCTCCCTATAAGATTCATCCAATGTGATAATGGTCGTGAATTTGACAACTTTAAAAATAAAAATTTCTTTCTACAATATGGAATTCTCTTGCGTTTCTCTTGTCCTTATACCTCCCCTCAAAACGGCAAAGCCGAGCGTTCTCTGCGTACTCTTAATGACATCATTCGCACTCTGCTTGTTCAATCTTCTATGCCTCCGAAGTTCTGGGCTGAGGCCCTCCACACGGCCACAAATTTACTCAATATTCGTCCATCCACAGTTAACCCACAAACTACTCCTTACTTCTCTTTATTTCTCTCTCATCCAAATTACTCCGATGTTCGCGTCTTCGGTTCTCTTTGTTTCCCGAACTCCTACTCCACTTCTCCTAACAAACTTTCCCCGCGCTCTACCCCGTGTGTCCATCTAGGTTTTTCTAACGAGCACAAGGGGTATCGTTGTCTAGATCTTGTTAGTGGTCGTGTTCATGTGTCTCGTCATGTAACATTTGCTGAAAACATTTTTCCCTTTTCCGAGCGTCAACAATTAGATCCCAACTCACCCACGCCGTCCACTAGTCCCTCTCGTCGCAATCATCTTCCCTTCTTTCACCCGCCGACTTATCCAGCGAAACCAGCCGAATCCTCTACCGTGGTAGCAGATCCTGCCACGACCACTTCTGTTATCACCTCTGTTCTGGCAGAGGCAAACCCATTACACTCTGTCGCGACAGACCTCCTGCCACCGCAGTCTTCACCGCCATCTCCCGCGGCCGCTTCCTCCGCTGCGCCGGACGCGTCAACCACATCTTCCTCCACCCCTCATGCTCATGATATTCTCGTTCCAGCTCCTACTAACGATCATACCATGCGCACACGTGCCAAGTCCGGGTTTCGTTTACCTGCAAAAGATCGTCTCAATCTTAATGCATCTCTATCTACTTCCTCTCTACCCAAATCTTACAAATCAGCTCTCCTAGATCCTAATTGGGCAGCAGCTATGAAAGATGAATATGATGCCCTTCTGCAGAATAACACATGGCAGTTAGTTCCTCGTCCTCCCAATACAAATATCATTTCGGGCAAATGGGTTTTTCGCCATAAATTTAATTCAGATGGGAGTCTTGCACGTTATAAGGCTCGATGGGTATGCCGTGGTTACTCTCAGCAACACGACATCGATTATGATGAGACTTTCTCTCCAGTTGTCAAGCCCAGTACTATTCGCACTGTCCTCAGCATCGCCGTCTCTTCTTCCTGGCCAATTCATCAACTAGATGTCAAAAATGCCTTTCTTCATGGCTCTCTTCAAGAAACAGTCTATTTTCAACAACCTCTTGGCTTCGAACATTCCTCCTATCCTAATCATGTTTGTCTTCTTCAAAAATCTCTTTATGGTCTTAAACAAGCACCACGTGCCTGGTTCCAACACTTTTCTACTTATGCTCAAACCATCGGTTTTACCCCTTCCCATTCTGACACTTCACTCTTCACCTTTCATCACAACAACAACACTGCTTACCTTCTTTTATATGTTGATTATATTATCCTCACAGCTTCCTCACAACAATTTTTAGATCATATTATCTCTCTTCTTCGCCATGAATTCTCTATGACAGATTTAGGTCTTCTTCACCACTTCTTAGGTATTGCTGTCATCCGTGACTCCTCTGGTCTTTTCTTGTCTCAACGTCAGTACACTCTCGATCTTCTTTCTCGTGCTGGTATGCTTGATTGTCAAACTTCCCGTACCCCTGTTCATACAGGTTCCAAACTCTCTGCCGACGGTGATCCTTTCTCTGATCCTTCTCTTTATCGTAGTCTTACTGGTGCACTTCAGTATCTTACTCTCACTCGTCCTGAAATTTCTTTTGCTGTCCAACAAGCTTGTTTATACATGCATGATCCTCGTATTCCACACTACAATCATGTCAAACGTATTCTTCGGTATCTTAAAGGCACACTAGACTTAGGTCTTCATATCAACAACTCCTCTCCCACCTCCTTGACAGCTTACTCTGATGCAGACTGGGCTGGTTGTCCAGATACTGGTAGGTCCACATCTGGATTTTGTGTTTTTCTTGGTAACAATTTGGTTTCTTGGTCTTTAAAAAGGCAGGTTACGGTCTCCCGCTCGTCTGTTGAAGCTGAGTACCGCGTTGTGGGTCATGCAGTTGCTGAGATGGTTTGGTTGCACTAGTTGCTATCAGAGCTGCACCGTCCTATTGAGCAAGCTACGATTGTTTGCTGTGATAATATTTCAGCTGTCTACATGTCAGGGAATCCGGTTCAACACCGTCACACCAAGCATATTGAGATCGACATTCATTTTGTTCGAGAGAAGGTGGCTCTCAGTCAAGTTCGCGTTCTCCATGTGCCTTCTTCTGCTCAGTTTGCTGATATCTTTACTAAAGGCCTGGCGACAACTCCGTTTCAAGACATTCGTTTCAGTTTCAACATCGTCGAGCCTACCGTTGACACTGCGGGGGGATGTTAGAATACAACTTGTATTAGGATTAAGACTCCTACTCGGTTTGTAATAAGGCTAGGTCAGGTGCGGCTTGGCTCTTATATATACATCTTGTACTGGCACAATATTGTATCAACAATTATTCAATACAATTCTACACTGACCACCCAAAGTGCACGAATCTTACAGCAACTCCAACGCGGCGATCCATTTCGTCCACACGCGTCCGTTGTGGTCGGTGCGGATTAATAATATGTTTCTCGTTTATGGAGGTGACAAAGAGCTCGCCGTAAATGGTTACGTTGATGCTAGCTTTGACACTGATCGGGGTGACTCTAAGTCACAAACCGGATACGTATTTATATTGAATGGTGGAGCTATCAGTTGGTGCAGTTCCAATCAAAGCGTCGTGGTGGGATCAACGTGTGAAGCGGAGTACATAGCTGCTTCGGAAGCAGCAAATGAAGGAGTTCATATCCGATCTAGGTGTAATACCTAGTGCATCGGGTCCAATGAAAATCTTTTGTGACAATACTGGAGCTATTGCCTTGCCGAAGGAATCCAGATTTCACAAAAGAACCAAACACATCAAGAGACGCTTCAACTCCATCTGTGATCAAGTCAAGGAGGATGACATTGAGATTTGCAAAATCCATACGGATCTGAATGTGGCAGACCCATTGACCAAGCCTCTTCCATGAGCAAAACATGATCAACACCAAGACTCCATGGGTGTTAGAATCATTACAATGTAATCTAGATTATTGACTCTGGTGCAAGTGGGTGACTGAAGGAAATATGCCCAAGAGGCAATAATAAAGTTGTTATTTATATCTCCTTATATCATGATAAATGTTTATTATTCATGCTAGAATTGTATTAACTGGAAACTTGATACATGTGTGGATACACAGACAAAACACAGTGTCCCTGGTAAGCCTCTACTAGACTAGCTCGTTAATCAAAGATGGTTAAGTTTCCTAACCATAGACATGTGTTATCATTTGATGATCGGGATCACATCATTAGGAGAATGATGTGATGAACAAGACCCATCCGTTAGCTTAGCATAATGATCGCTAAGTTTTATTGCTATTGCTCTCTTCATGACTTATACATATTCCTTTGACTATAAGATTATGCAACTCCCGGATACCGGAGGAATACCTTATGTGCTATCAAACGTCACAACATAACTGGGTGATTATAAAGATGCTTTACAGGTATCTCCGAAGGTGTTTGTTGGGTTGGCATAGATCAAGATTAGTATTTGTCACTCTGTGTATCTGAGAGGTATCTCTGGGCCCTCTCGGTAATGCACACCATGATAAGCCTCGCAAGCAATGTGACTAATGAGTTAGTTGCGGGATGATGCATTACGGAACGAGTAAAGAGACTTGCCGGTAACGAGATTCAACTAGGTATGAAGATACCGATGATCGAATCTTGGGCAAGTAACATACCGATGACAAAGGGAATAACGTATGTTGTCATTGCGGTTTGACCGATAAAGATCTTCGTAGAATATATAGGAACCAAGATGAGCATCCAGGTTCCGCTGTTGGTTATTGACCGGAGAGGTGTCTCGGTCATGTCTACATAGTTCTCAAACCCGTAGGGTCCGCACGCTTAACGTTCAATGACAATTTGTATTATATGAGTTATGTGATTTGGTGACCGAATGTTGTTCGGAGTACCGTATGAAATCACGGAATGACGAGGAGTCTCGAAATGGTTGAGAGGTAAAGATTGATATATTGGATGATAGTATTCGGACACCGGAAGTGTTCCAGATTGTATCCGGTACATATCGGAGTAACGCGGGGGGGGGGGGGGGGGGGTTACCGGAACCCCCCGGGGGAAGATATGGGCCATAGGAGGGAGGCACACCAGCCCGCAAAGGGGTGGCGCACCCCCTACAGGGAAGGAGGCCAAATTGGACTAGGAGAGGGGGCAGCGCCCCCCTTTCCTTCTCTCCCTCTCTCTCTTTCCCCCTTTCCCCCTCTGGTAAAAGGAAAAGGGGGGGGGGGGGGCGAATCCAACTAAGAGCCCAAGTAGGATTCCTCCTACTTGGGCGCGCCTAGGGCCGGCCTCCTCCCCCTCCCTCCTTTATATACGTGGGGGGGACGCCTACAACACACATCAATTGTTCCAAGCCATGTGCGGCGTCCCCCTCCACAGTTTACGCCTCCGGTCATATTCACGTAGTTCTTAGGCGAAGCCCTGCGCGGATCACTTCACCATCACCGTCACCATGCCATCGTGCTAACGGAACTCTCCCACGACACTTTGCTGGATCAAGAGTTCAAGGGATGTCATCGAGCTGAACGTGTGCAGAACTCGGAGGTGCCGTACGTTCGGTGCTTCATCGGTCGGAACGAGAAGATGTTCGACTACATCAACGGCGTTAACAAATGCTTCCGCTTTCAGTCTACGACGGTACGTGGACACTCTCCCCCTCTCGTTACTATGCATCTCCTAGATAGATCTTGCGTGAGTGTAGGATTTTTTTTGAAATTGCATGCTACGTTCCCCAACAGTGGCATCCGAGCCAGGTGTATGCGTAGATGATATGCACGATTAGAACACAAAGAGTTGTGGGCGGTGATAGTCATACTGCTTACCACCAGCGTCTTATTTTGATTCGGCGGTATTGTTGGATGAAGCGGCCCGGACCAACCTTACATAACCACGTTCATGAGATCGGTTCCACCGACAGACATGCAACTTGTTTTTGCATAAAGGTGGCTGGCGGGTGTCAATTTCTCCAACTTTAGTTGAATCGAATTTGACTACGGCCGGTCCTTATTGAAGGTTAAAATAGGAAACCTGACGAAACACTTGCAGCCACGTAAAACTTGCAACAACAAAGTAGAGGACGTCTAACTTGTTTTTGCAACGCATGTTGTGATGTGATATGGTCAAGACATGATGTGATATACGTTGTTGTATGAGATGATCATGTTTTGCAAAAGTTATAGGCAACTGGCAGGAGCCTTATGGTTGTCGCTTTATTATATGAAATGCAATCGCCATGTAATTGCTTTAGTTTATCACTATGCGTTAGCGATAGTTGTAGAAGCAATAGTTGGCGAGACGACAACGATGCTACGATGGAGATCAAGGTGTCAAGCCGGTGACGATGGAAATCATGACGGTGCTTTGGAGATGGAGATCAAAGGCACAAGATGACGATGGCCATATCATGTCACATATTTTGATTGCATGTGACGTTTATCTTTTATGCATCTTATTTTGCTAAGTACGGTGGTAGCATTATAAAATGACCCCTCACTAAAATTTCAAGGTATAAGTGTTCTCCCTGAGTATGCACCGTTGTGATAGTTTGTCGTGCCGAGACACCACGTGATAATCGGGTGTGATAAGCTCTACGTTCACATACAACAGGTGCAAGACAGTTTTGCGCATGCGGAATACTTGGGTTAAACTTGACGAGCCTAGCATGTACAGACATGGCCTCGGAACACTGGAGACCGAAAGGTCGAATGTGAATCATATAGTAGATATGATCAACATAGAGATGTTCACCATTTAAAACTACTCCATCTCATATGATGATCGAACATAGTTTAGTTGATATGGATCACGTGACCACTTAGATGACTCGAGGGATGTCTATCTAAGTGGGAGTTCTTAAGTAATGTGATTAATTGAACTTAATTTATCATGAACTTAGTCCTGATAGTTTTTGCATATCTATGTTGTAGATCAATGGCCCGTGCTACCGTTCCCTTAAAGTTTAATGTGTTCCTAGAGAAAGCTAAGTTGAAAGATGATGGTAGCAACTACACGGACTGGGTCCGTAACTTGAGGATTATCCTCATTGCTGCACAGAAGAATTATGTCCTTGATGCACCGCTAGGTGACAAGCCCCCTCCCGCTAATGCAGACACTTTGAACGTCTGCAGACATGGTCTGATGACTACTCTATAGTTCAGTGTGCCATGCTCTACGGCTTAGAATCGGGACTTCAAAGACGTTTTGAACGCCATGGACCATATGAGATGTTCCAGGAGTTGAAGTTAATATTTCAAGCAAATGCCCAAGTTGAGAGATATGAAGTCTCCAACAAGTTCTATAGCTGCAAGATGGAGGAGAACAGTTCTATTAGTGAACTACTCAGAATGTCTGGGTATCATAACCACTTGACTCAGCTGGGAGTTAATCTTCCGGATGATAGTGTTATTGACAAAGTTCTTCGATCACTGCCACCAAGCTACAAAGGCTTCGTGATGAACTATAATATGCAAGGGATGGATAAGACAATTGCCGAGCTCTTCGCTATGCTTGTAAGTGCATCTAGTGCCACCCTTAGTTGGGTTTGGAGTATTGATGACAAACTTGGTTGAGGGACTAATGTGTTTATGAGAATTGCAGGATAATACAAGTAGTAGTCCCATATTGATTTGGTTTACCTACCAGAGATGACCCCTAAAAATGTGTGAAGACATTGAAGACAATGGTGGTCTGTGAAGATATTCACAGTGAAGATTATGACATGAGAAGACATTCACATGAAGACTATGGAGTGCGAAGACATAGTTGTTTTGTAGTTTCGTTTTCTTCTTTGTTGAGTCATAGGAACCACTGTACTGTTAAGTGGGGTCCAAGTGAACAAAGTCAGAGTGAATGATGTGATGCTCAACCAAATCCTATGTCTTCGAGCGAAGACAATGAGAGCAAATCTTATCCAGAGCTGGATGAGTCAGCTTTACTTGTAGCCCAAGTCAAGCTGCCGCGTGTGTTTGAAATCTGAGCATTGGACACATGTCAGTTCCTTAGTGACCCAGGGTCATTTCAGACAAATCAGGTCAGGTTGCCTCCTGGCTATAAATAGCCCACCCCCTACACCATAAATTGGTGGCTGCTCAGAGTTAGTACACGTCTTTTGTCATTTGAGAGCAACCCACCTCCAAAGCATTTGAGAGAGAGATCCTTGCAAGGATAAAGCCCAAAACACCCAGAGCCAAAGAGTGTTAGGCATCACTAAAGTATTTCTGTCCGCGTGATCTAAAGACTCATTACACTTGAGGACTGTGAATCCTCCAGCCGGTTAGGCGTCACATTCTGAGCATCCAAGAGCCATTGTGGATTGCCAGTGAACAAAGTCTGTGAAGGTTTGGAAGTCTACCTTGAAGACTTACCAGAGTGATTGGGCGAGGACTGTGTGTTCTTAGCTCAAGGGGAATAAGGTGAAGACGCGGTCTTCTGAGTTAAATCTCATCCTCCCTAACAAGACGTACAATTTCCATAGCAACTGGAACTGGTCTACCAAATCCTTGTCCTCTCCAAGCAACTGGTTCTACCCTTCCCATCTCTTTACTTTTCAGTTTGTCTTCGTGAAGTCATTGCCTGCTTGCATGATCTGATTGTCTTCACTCTGTGAAGACTGTTGTTGTTTGGCTTCATACTATCTTCCATCCTGATCCATACTACCTAGCTGTTGATAGTCTTCGTACTTTCACTTCATTGCTTACTTGACTATGGCTTGTCTAGTGTAGTCTACCTTCTTTGACAGTGTCAAGAATCCCTACTCGAAGCCAAAGATCTCATTCGATCGTTTTGGAGCCATCAGCAGCGAAGCTACTACTCCTGCATTCTATACAATCAAGAGCAAATCTTTCCCCATATGCGTCTGGATAGCGAATCTATTGCTGGGCTGCCATGTCTTGAAGAAGCACTTGACTGCTTTAGGGATGTCGGTCTTCTGCCATTTGTGACAGACAAAGAGAATTGGAATGAAGAGCTTCTGCTGCAGTTCTATGACACACTTCATATTCGTGGCTACAACAGGGATCTGAAGACATGGGTCCTTGAGTGGATGTCAGGTGATGTACATCATGAAGCCAAAGCTCAAGACATTATCGAGCTTACTTCTCTGCCCACTCCAGGTGATTTATACGAGCCTGCTTGTCAGCGTCATCGATATGAACTGCAGAATATCTTTCAGCGCCCCAAACCCAATATGAGTCAGATGCTCAGTATGATGAAGCCATTGCCTCAAGATGCTGAATACCCAAAGGAATTCTTCGTCCAAGACCTTGAGTACTTGCCATGCACAGTACACCACATTCTGAGGCGTACTCTATGGCCAATTAAGGGACATTCTTTTGAAGCCAAACTTGAAGGAGCCATGAAGACTTTGGTATTTTATATCATCAATGGCATCAGATTCAATACCCATGATTTCTTCATCAGACAACTAGCTGCTTCTGGGATTGATCTGTTCGGCCTGAAGTTTTATGCTCCCTGGGTGATGCGCCTGATCAAGCTCCATTCTTCTGTTGACTATCAGCCCTCAGCGCGCAACCATCCTGTTTTTCTGCCTGAGGTTGATCTGTCATTGAAGCCATCTACCCCGAGCCTGCCAAGACGCCTATACATCTTCAGAATGCTGAACACCAAATCTTCTTGCAACCAATGGAGGGGACTCTGTTCCCCAATGCTGCAACCCCCGCTTATCCTCTGGCTGGAAATATGAGAGTGCCGCATCGTGCCAACACTGAAGCCACTTCAAGTACGGTTGCCCAAAGGCCTCAGAAGCATTCTCGTGTACTCAATGACCGAGAGCTTCTTGTGGCCTTGCATCAGAAGCAGGATAAGCATCAAGACTGGCTCAAACGTCAGATGCAGAGTATCTTGGTGGATGTCAATCGCATTCGAAATTTGGCCACCAAGAATCATTTGTTGCCCATGAAGCCCGTCGGCGGTCCTGGAAGAGTCTCACTCTGCTTTGTCCTGAAGACGATCTTCGCGAAGATGGCTTCACTGAGAACTTCAAGTTTGATTCTAGGCCTCCACAAAATGCAAGCTGGCGTCGCACGCCGTCTATTGAAGACTCTGAGTATTCATCTTCGGCTGCAACCATTGTTGCGAGAGTTTTCGATGAAGAAGACGACGCCACTTCACCAACCATGGCTGCACTGCATCTCGACACTGCATCAGGCCCGTCTGCACCACCGAACTCCAACGTCGACCCTGCTCCATCATCCACTCCTGATGGGAATGAGTAGATACTCTATGTCTTCAAACCTTTTTGTTCCTTACTGACAAAAGGGGGAGAAGCTTATGGGTTGATAGTCTTCAAGCGGGTCCTTATGGGTGGTTGCATTATTTTTGCTAAGTCTTCACAACTCTCGTCTTTTGAAACATTTGGTTCTTTGAGTTGTAACACTTAAACTCGATGGTCGTCTGCTACTTTTTCTGCTACCTTGTGATGCAATGATAAATTCCGCATGAAGCCATTCCGCAGACTTCCATTCTTCATTATGCATGTCATTATCTTTGTTATCTCTTTATATGTATGATGAATTGTCTTCATAAGTTGAAGAGGATCTCCACAAAGTAAAACCTGCCATGTGCATTTGCATTCAAAAGCAAACTACTTATATGCACATCTTCAGGGGGAGCCTTTGCTACTTATGAAGACAATGCCTTAATCCTTAAACATTCACATACTTTTATCCCCGTTGAAAACTTCAACCGTTTGTCATCAATCACCAAAAAGGGGGAGATTGTAAGTGCATCTAGTGCCACCCTTAGTTGGTTTTGGAGTATTGACGACAAACTTCGTTGAGGGACTAATGTGTTTGTGAGAATTGCAGGATAACACAGGTAGTAGTCCCATATTGATTCGGTTTACCTACCAGAGATGACCCCTAAAAATGTGTGAAGACATTGAAGACAGTGGTGGTCTGTGAAGATATTCACAGTGAAGATTATGACATGAGAAGACATTCACATGTAGACTATGGAGTGCGAAGACATAGTTGTTTCATAGTTTCCTTTTCTTCTTTGTTGTGTCATAGGAGCCACCATACTATTAATTGAGGTCCAAGTGAACAAAGTCAAAGTGACTGATGTGATGCTCAACCAAATCCTATGTCTTCGAGCGAAGACAATGAGAGCAAATCTTATCTAGAGCTGGATGGGTCAGCTTTACTTGTAGCCCAAGTCAAGCTACCGCGTGTGTTTGAAATCTGACCATTGGACACGTGTCAGTTCCTTAGTGACCCAGGGTCATTTCGGACAAATCAGGTTGGGTTGCCTCCTGGCTATAAATAGCCCACCCCCTAAACCATAAATTGGTGGCTGCTAAGAGTTAGTACACGTCTTTTGTCATTTGAGAGCAACCCACCTCCGAAGCATTTGAGAGAGAGAGATCCTTGCGAGGACAAAGCCCAAAACACCCAGAGTCAAAGAGTGTTAGGCATCACTAAAGTATTTCTGTCTGCGTGATCTAAAGACTTATTACACTTGAGGACTGTGAATCCTCCAGCCGGTTAGGCGTCACATTCTGAGCATCCAAGAGCCATTGTGGATTGCCAGTGAACAAAGTCTGTGAAGGTTTGGAAATCTACCTTGAAGACTTACCAGAGTGATTGGGCGAGGACTCTGTGTTCTTAGCTCAAGGGGAATAAGGTGAAGACGCGGTCTTCTGAGTTAAATCTCATCCTCCCTAACCCGACATACAGTTACCATAGCAACTGGAACTGGTCTACCAAATCCTTGTCCTCTCCAAGCAACTGGTTCTACCCTTCCCATCTCTTTACTTTTTAGTTTGTTTCGTGAAGTCATTGCCTGCTTGCATGATCTGATTATCTTCACTGTGTGAAGACTGTTGTTGTTTGGCTTCATACTATCTTCCATCCTGATCCATACTACCTACCTGCTGATAGTCTTCGTACTTGCACTTCATTGCTTACTTGACTATGGCTTGTCTAGTGTAGTCTACCTTCCACTTCATATCAATAGGTTCATTTCTACTGTTTGTCTTCAAAGCCCCCGTGTTTGAAGACTTTCATAAAAATCGCCATTCATCCCCCCTCAAGTCGATAACTATCACAATGCTAAAAGTTGCGGAGGTAGAAATCAAGAAAGAGCATCAAGTGTTGACGGTTAACAAGACCACTAGTTCCTAGAAAAAGGGCAAAGGAAAGAAAGAGAACTTCAAGAAGAATTGCAAGCAAGTTGTCACTCCCGGGAAGAAGACCAAGTTTAGACCTAAGCCTGAAACTGAGTGCTTCTACTTCAAAGGGACTGGTCACTGGAAGCGGAACTGCCCCAAGTATTTGGCGGATAAGAAGGATGGCAAAGTGAACAAAGGTATATTTGATATACATGTTATTGACATGTACCTTACTAATGCTCGTAGTAGCGCTTGGGTATTTGATACAGGTTCTGTTGCTCATATTTGCAACTCGAAACACGGGCTAGGAATTAAACGAAAATTGGCTAAGGACGAGGTGACGATGCGCGTTGGGAATGGTTCCAAGGTCGATGTGATCGCCGTCGGCACGCTACCTCTACATCTATCTTTGGGATTAGTTTTAGACCTAAATAATTTTTATTTGGTGCCAGCGTTGAGCATGAACATTATATCTGTATCTTGTTTGATGTGAGACGGTTATTCATTTAAATCAGAGAATAATGATTATTCTATTTATATGAGTAATAATTTTTATGGTCATGCACCCTTGAAGAGTGGTCTATTTTTGTTGAGTCTCGATCGTAGTGATACATATATTCATAATATTGATGCCAAAAGATGCAAAGTTGATAATGATAGTGCAACATATTTGTGGCACTGCCGTTTAGGTCATATTGGTGTAAAGCGCATGAAGAAACTCCATGCGGATGGACTTTTGGAATCACTTGATTATGAATCATTTGATGCTTGAGAACCATGCCTCATGGACAAGATGACTAAGACTCCATTCTCCGGAACAATGGAGCGAGCCACTGACTTATTGGAAATACTACATACTGATGTATGCGGTCTGATGAGTGTTGAGGCTCCCGACGGGTATCGTTATTTTCTGCCCTTCACAGACGATTTGAGCAGATATGGGTATATCTACTTAATGAAACACAAGTCTGAAACATTTGAAAAGTTCAAAGAATTTCAGAGTAAAGTGGAGAATCATCGTAACAAGAAAATAAAGTTTCTACGGTCTGATCGCGGAGGCGAATATTTGAGTTACGAGTCTGGCCTTCATTTAAAACAATGTGGAATAGTTTCACAACTCACGCCATCTGGACACCACATCGTAATGGTGTGTCCGAACGTCGTAACCATACTTTATTAGATATGGTGCGATCTATGATGTCTCTTACCGATTTACCACTATCGTTTTGGGGTTATGCATTAGAGACAGCCGCATTCACGTTAAATAGGGCACTATCTAAATCCATTGAGACGACACCGTATGAACTGTGGTTTGGCAAGAAACCTAAGCTGTCGTTTCTTAAAGTTGGGGTTGCGATGCTTATGTGAAAAAGCTTTAGCCTGATAAGCTCGAACCCAAATCGGAGAAGTGCGTCTTCATAGGATACCCAAAAGAAATGGTTGGGTACACCTTCTATCACAGATCCGAAGGCAAGATCTTTGTTGCTAAGAATGGATCCTTTCTAGAGAAGGAGTTTCTCTCGAAAGAAGTGAGTGGGAGGAAAGTAGAGCTTGATGAGGTAATTTTACCTTCTCTCGAATAGGAAAGTAGCTCATCACAGAGAACCGTTCCCGTGATGCCTACACCAACTAGAGAGGAAGCTAATGATCTTTATCATGAAACTTCAGATCAAGTTACTACAAACCTCGTAGGTCAATCAGAGTACGTTCCGCACCAGAGTGGTACGGTAATCCTGTTCTGGAAGTCATGTTACTAGACCATGACGAACCTACGAACTATGAGGAAGCGATGATGAGCCCAGATTCCGCAAAATGGCTGGAGGCCATGAAATCAGAGATGGGGTCCATGTATGAGAACAAAGTATGGACTTTGGCTGACTTGCCCGATGATCGGCAAGCCATAGATAATAAATGGATCTTCAAGAAGAAGACTGACGCTGATGGTAATGTTACCGTCTACAAAGCTCGACTTGTTGCAAAAGGTTTTCGACAAGTTCAAGGAGTTGACTACAATGAGACTTTCTCACCCATAGCGATGCTTAAGTCTGTCCGAATCATGTTAGCAATTGTCGCATTTTATGATTATGAAATCTGGCAAATGGACGTCAAAACTGCATTCCTTAATGGATATCTTAATGAAGAGTTGTATATGATGCAACCAGAAGGTTTTGTCGATCCTAAAGGTGCTAACAAAGTGTGCAAGCTCCAGCGATCCATTTATGGACTGGTGCAAGCATCTCAGAGTTGGAATATGCGCTTTGATGAGGTGATCAAAGCATATGGTTTTATACAGACTTTTGGAGAAGGCTGTACCTACAAGAAAGTGAGTGGGAGCTCTGTAGCATTTCTAATATTATATGTGGATGGCATATTGTTAATTGGAAATGATATAGAATTTCTGGATAGCATAAAAGGATACTTGGATAAGAGTTTTTCAATGAAGGACCTCGGTGAAGCTGCTTATATATTGGGCATCAAGATCTATAGAGATAGATCAAGACACTTAATTGGACTTTCACAAAGGACATACCTTGATAAAGTTTTGAAGAAGTTCAAAATGGATCAGTCAAAGAAAGGGTTCTTGCCTGTGTTACAAGGTGTAAAGTTGAGTCAGACTCAATGCCCGACCACTTCAGAAGATAGAGAGAAAATGAAAGTCGTTCCCTATGCCTCAGCCATAGGTTCTATCATGTATGCAATATTGTGTACCAGACATGATGTGTGCCTTGCTATAAGTCTGGCAGGGAGGTACCAAAGTAATCCAGGAGTGGATCACTGGATAGCGGTCAAGAACATCCTAAAGTAGTTGAAAAGGACAAAGGATATGTTTCTCGTTTATGGAGGTGACAAAGAGCTCGTCGTAAATGGTTACGTGGATGCTATCTTTGACACTGATCCGGATGACTCTAAGTCACAAACCGGATACATATTTATATTGAATGGTGGAGTGGTCAGTTGGTGCAGTTCCAAGCAAAGCATCGTGGCGGGATCTACGTGTGAAGCGGAGTACATAGCTGCTTCGCAAGCAGCAAATGAAGGAGTCTAGATGAAGGAGTTCATATCTGATCTAAGTGTAATACCTAGTGCATCGGGTCCAATGAAAATCTTTTGTGACAATACTGGAGCTATTGCCTTGGCGAAGGAATCTGGATTTCACAAAAGAACCAAACACATCAAGGGACGCTTCAACTCCATCTGTGATCAAGTCAAGGAGGGAGACACAGAAATTTGCAAAATACATACGGATCTGAATGTGGCAGACCCGTTGACTAAGCCTATTCCACGAGCAAAACATGATCAACACCAAGACTCCATGGGTGTTAGAATCATTACAATGTAATCTAGATTATTGACTCTAGTGCAGGTGAGAGACTGAAGGAAATATGCCCTAAACGCAATAATAAAGTTGTTATTTCATATTTCCTTATATTGTGATAAATGTTTATTATTCATGCTAGAATTGTATTAACTGGAAACTTGATACATGTGTGGATACATAGACAAAACACAGTGTCCCTGGTAAGCCTCTACTAGACTAGCTCGTTAATCAAAGATGGTTAAGTTTCCTAACCATAGACATGTGTTGTCATTTGATGAACGGGATCACATCATTAGGAGAATGATGTGATGGACAAGACCCATCCGTTAGCTTAGCATAATGATCATTAAGTTTTATTCCTATTTCTTTCTTCATGACTTATACATATTCCTTTGACTATGAGATTATGCAACTGCCGGATACCAGAGGAATACCTTGTGTGCTATCAAATGTCACAACGTAACTGGGTGATTATAAAGATGCTCTACAGGTATCTCCGAAGGTGTTTGTTGGGTTGGCATACATCAAGATTAGGATTTGTCACTCCGAGTACCGAAGAGGTATCTCTGGGCCCTCTCGGTAATGCACATCATGATAAGCCTTGCAAGCAATGTGACTCATGAGTTAGTTGCGGGATGATGCATTACGGAACGAGTAAAGAGACTTGCCGGTAATAAGATGAATTAGATATGAAGATACCAATGATTGAATCTCAGGCAAGTAACATACTGATGACAAAGGGAATAACGTATGTTGTCACTGCGGTTTGACCGATAAAGATCTTCGTAGAATATGTAGGAACCAATATGAGCATCCAGGTTACGTTGTTGGTTATTGACTAGAGAGGTGTCTCGGACATGTCTACATAGTTCTCGAACCCGTAGGGTCCGCACGCTTAACATTCACTAGTAGAAAAAGGCCCATTTGTCCCGGTTCATAAGGCCCATCTGCCCGGTTGGGGAACCGGGACTAAAGGGTTGTTACTAATGCCCTAGGCCTTTAGTCCCGGTTCTTATACAAACCGAGACATATGGGCCTCCACGTGGCCGCTCCGGCGAGCCCAGGCAGGAGGGCCTTTGGTCCCGGTTGGTAGCACCAACCGGGACCAATAAGCTTCCACGCATCAGCATTTCAGCAGCTGTTTTTTTTGAAAGGATGTGGTTTAGGGGTTTTGGGGGTTAATTTAGGTTGGTATAGGTAGCTAATAGAGAGATGTGTCCTCTCTTATCTCCGTGCTACTGCTACTGCTATGCCTAAACATGACTTAGATTGAAGTGAGGCAACATGTGGTGCATGTCGAAAGTAGTACAATCCAAATTCACTTCAATCCAATCCATGTTCATTTCATCCACAGATATATAATAACTCTTCATGCTCGCATCATGCATCATCATAATAACAAGTCCTACTAATCATCATCATACAACTTCTACTCGTTATTAATAACAAGTCATACGATCATCATCCCGATAGTCATCGAACCAACCCTACTTTGTTCTTAGCACATGATCATCAGTATTAGGTAGGACCTAAATACCCTCTTTAAGGTAAAATAGCATAAAACAATATAGACCCTGACTCTCCATTATGGAGAATGGAGATCATCCTGTCTCCAATTCTTGCGCTTCGCTTCCTTTTGCTTCCAAGAACCTCCTTACGACTGTCCATACATTTTTTCCATTTATTGATTAGCATGTCTCCACTTCTTTGAGAATCCGGTATGGAGAGTTGAGATTCGTAGGATGACCTGGATATATGTTCAAAACATGAAGGCTGCCATTCTGATACATCAAATGAGGCACACAATCCTCTGGGATTCTCTGTTGATAAACATAGTAATAACTTCATAGTTAGCAATGATGTACTAGTTTTAGAAGTATGCAAAAGATGCACGGATGTCGTAATAGTAAAATATCTTACCAGGGTATCTCCATGGTAGTTACCGTAGTTCAACACGTGCACTAGTGGCACGTATTGACCATAATGTTGAGGAGTTTGATTGTAGATATTGTAATTCTCAATATCAGTACAAAATCCGACCAGATGATTTTTCTCCTCATAAGTTAATTCGGAGCCATCGGTGTAGTGGGTTTTGTCTACCATGTTCCGCACATTGTTTGAACAATCAAAATAAGCTGTCAATGGAAATAAGCTGTCAACTATTTTGAAATAAACAATATAAATTAGCTAATAACTATGTTTGAGAAACTCACATAGCGGTAGAACTGGAGGCGTATCAACAAGGACCCAAATGTCCATATTGTCTTGCTCGATTTTAGGATCACCAAGATCCATGGTGACAAGCATACACTCATCAAAACTATACATCTTGCAAAATGCTTCCCAATTTTTGCAACCAAAATGGGTTACGCTCTCAGCATTATACAGATATACTTCAAAATCCACATCATGATGGGTCCTTAGGTGAATTTTCTTCGTTTCAAAATTTTCATGGTCTTCAAAATCCATCCTCTCCAAGACATAGCGTCTTGCATGGCATGGGATAAGCTATACTCGAATTGTAAAAGATGAAAATTACACGTTGAAATAGTTGAAGTCATGCTTAATTACAAAAAAAAACACTTGTCGCCGTTGCGTACCGTTTCAACATCGAAGGTCTCCTCGAGCTTAATGCTGAAGCGCCGATCATCGTCCAGGTGAGGCCTGTCGCACAAACCTCGATCGTCATGGCACCACCCGCACTCCCCCGGGAGACTTTCGTCGTCCGATGATGACATTTCCTACGTTCATAATTCAAAGATTAAACTTGTACAATTAAATATATGTACTACAAAAACTAAATTAGATCATTATTATTCATCACGGGTTGACTATCGGTTTGTTGAGTCTTTTCTTGAAAACTCTCAGCTCACGTGGTGTATACATTCGACCGTTGGTGATGGTCGCTCCTCCATTTGTCCCCGAGTGCATTACACCAAAATGTCTAGCACACGGGAACGAAGGAGAAGCGACCCCCACGACAACAGTCGGGATTCTTCGTCCTCTCATATATATATGGTGGAACTCTCCCTCACTGATTCCTCTCTGACATTTGCGACCGTCGGTGATGGTAGCTCCTCCTTTCGTTCTCGAGTGCATTACACCAAATTTTCTAGCACACGGGAACGAAGGAGAAGCTACCCCCACGACAACAGTCGGGATTCTTCGTCCTCTCATATATGGTGGAGACTCGACAGACTTAAAGTCAACCCGAAATATCGTGTTATTATCTTTCTAAAAGAGGAATTGGCTGGTCTCACCTCGATGTCGGAGGGGGTCGGTGACGGGGACGACGGCGGGGATGATGGAGGGGCCGGGGGCTCCTAGATTTCTGCGAAAACAAAAACCCTATAAGCTATCAACTAATCATATGCATATGCCTTGCATAGTGCTCTCCAATTTTAGCATTCAAAGTAGGAGTAGTTTTCCAATTTGAGCATTCAATAAGCAAAATCAAATCGCAAAATAAAGTAGTATTCAAATTAGGATGCATTCAATTATAAGCAAAACTACATCATCTCCATGCGTCCGTACATCGTCGAATATTATCACTAATACACCTCGAATACTATCATACATATAGCATCGCCAGTACAGCTAGAACCGTAGCGCCCGACGGGTATCGGCGCGGGCGGTGGACACCCAAAGGGATGGAACCATCACATGATCATAGCTCCAGTGAGATCCCTGAAAAAACCTGCCAGGTATTGTCGAACCTGCCCTCCAACGCAACCATGTAGCGATGGACGTGCTGGTCCTCCTTGCTGACATTGTGACGTACCACCTCCGCGGTCTCCGGAAGCCTCGGCACCGTCACTGGCCCACGCGACCGCCACCAAACAAGGATTGGGTCAACGACGGGCTGGCTCCTCACCAACCTACGCCCCCCGGAACGTAGCACCTCCCAAAACCAGCCCGGCGGAGCCCAGTCCCGGACATGGCCCCTCTGATCAAGCCGGCCTCCTCCGCCGAGTCGACGACGAGGATGCGGGATAGGCATCGTCGACGTCGATGCGAGAATAATTGCTTTAACTAAAAAAACAAACTAGTTCTATTAATTTCCTTACTATAAATAGAATAAAGTAGTACTTACTAAAAATAAACTAGCTAGTTTAACTAGTTCTATTATTTTTCTAACTAATTCTATTAAACACTTTCTAAGTAGTACTTACTAAAAGTTATCGGGGAGGGGCGTACGTATATCGACAACGACCTACCCGATAAAAAAATAAGAAGAGGAAGAAGAAGAAGAAAAAAGAGGAGAAGAAGAAAGGAATAGAGGAGGAGATCGAAGAAAAAAAGAAAAAAAAAAGAGGAGAAGAAGAAGGAATAGAGGAGAAGAAGAAAAAAAATAGAATAATATATTTCTCCTCTATTTCTTCTTCTTCTACTCTTTTTTTTCCTTTTTTTTCATCTTCTTATTTATTTCTCCTCTTCTTCCTCTCCTCTTCTTCTTATTCTTCTTCTTCTTCTCCTTCTTCCTCTTCTTATTTTCCTTTTTTCTCTCCTTCTTTTTCTTCTAAATATGAACATACATAAATGACTTTGATCATACACAATTTTCAGATTCCTACACAATATGAACATATACATAAACTGACAAAGAAAATTCTATGAACAAAAAAAATATCATAAAAATTCTATGAACAAAATTACAAAAGAAAAAATCATAAAAATTCTATGAAAAAATTGACATATTCTTTGCATATGAACATACAAACATTTGCATCTTCAATAATAATATCACAAAAAAAAAATCTAAACTACACATCTAAATTAATACATCTAAATTACAACAACTAAATTAACTACACATCTAACTACACATCCAAATTAATACAACTAAATTACAAATCTAAATTACACATATATAATAGCTAGGGGGCGCGGCGGCAGCGGCGACGGCCATAACAGGGAGGAGGAGGAGGAGGGGATCGGGGCAGCGCTCACAGGGTGCGCGGCGACGGCGACGAGGAGGCAGCGTCGGGGCAGGGGCAGCGCGGGGCGGCGACGGCGTCGGGGCGGGACGGGACGGCGCCGGGGCATGGCGCAGGGGCGCGGCCGGCAACGGCGTGGGCTCGAGGGCGGCGGACGGCGTCGACGTGGGCTCGGGGCCACGGCCGACGGCAACGGCGGCGGGGCAGCCTGGCGGCGTCGAGGAGGTCGGCGTCGTCGGGCGGCAACTGGCGATGAAATCTAAAAAAAATGCTAAGGGTTGGCTTATATAGGAAAGGCTTTAGTCCCGGTTCGTGGCAAGAACCGGTACCAAAGTCCACCTTCAGTCCCGGTTGGTGCCACCAACCGGGACCAAAGGCCTCTTTTCAGCAGCCCAAAGGGCGGGAAGCAGAGGCCTTTGGTCCCGGTTGGTGGCACAAAACGGGACTAAAGGGTGGCATTGGTACCGGTTGGTGCCACGAACCGGTACCAATGTATGCCTTTAGTACCGGTTGGTGGCACCAACCGGGACTAAAGGCCTTGTGCTGCCCGCATCGCGACACGAAAGTTTAGTCCCACCTCGCTAGCTGAGGGAGCTCGAGAGTGGTTTATAAGCCCCACTCCCGCTGCCCTCTCGAGCTCCTCTCAAATGCAGGCTTTCGGGCCTAAACACACTGTATCTGCCTGTGGGCCTATTGGGCCTTCTACGGGCCTGAATCCTGGCCCATGGATGGGTTTCTAGTCATATTCAGGCCGTGGTGGCCCAGTAGGTGGCGTTTTTTTATTTTCCCCCAGTTTATTTCTTTTCTTTTTTGCTTTATTTGTTTTATTTTGTTTCAACTTACAACAAAATACTTATTTATTTTATTTTATTTTGTTTCTAATTACTTATTTATTTTATTTTATGATAATTCTTTTTTCTATTAAAGTTTCTAACAAAAAAAGTTCTTTATGAAAATTCTTTTTGCTTTTAATGATTTTGAACAGAAAAAACTTTGAATAATTTTAGTTGCAACAATTTTATATAATTTTAGTTTCAGTAATACTAGAGGTTGCTTTAATGTTTTGAATAGAAAATACGTTGATAATTTTAGTTTCATAATTTTTATTTATGTTATTAAAGTTTATTTTATTTTGTTTCTACTTATATATTTTATTAAAGTTTATTTTATTCTGTTTCTAATTACTTATTTATTTTTTATGATATTTTTTATTTTCCATGCATTTACTGATTATTTTGAACTATAAGACCCTGAAATTGAAAAGCACTAGAAATGAACTCTGAAAAGGTTGAAAGTTGGCATGGTATCATCATTTCACCCACATAGCATGTGCAAGAAAGTAGAGAGGGTTACGGCAAAAACTGGATGCACTTCGTGTACAAAACGGACAATCTGTTTCGAAGTATCAAGATTTCATACGGAAACTCGTCTGTTACAACAGGCATTTCAAATGAACTACGAAAAGGTTGAAAGTTGGCATGGTATCATCATAATAGTTGTGGAGAGAAAGTCTTCACTTTTGTTTCGCTCGTCTGCTTTGCTTATTGCGCCGTAACCATTGATAATCTTCATCGTTTATCAGGATGCTTGGGTCAGACTTGACTTTGAAGGGAGGAATTTCATGGAACTTTTCATAATCTTCAGACATGTCTGTCTTGCCCTCCATTCCCACAATGTCCCTTTTTCCTGAAAGAACTATGTGGCGCTTTGGCTCATCGTATGATGTATTCGCTTCCTTATCTTTTCTTTTTCTCGGTCTGGTAGACATGTCCTTCACATAGATAACCTGTGCCACATCATTGGCTAGGACGAACAGTTCGTCAGTGTACCCAAGATTGTTCAGATCCACTGTTGTCATTCCGTACTGTGGGTCTACCTGTACCCCGCCTCCTGACAGATTGGCCCATTTGCACTTAAACAAAGGGACCTTAAAATCATGTCCGTAGTCAAGTTCCCATATGTCCATTATGTAACCATAATATGTGTCCTTTCCCCTCTCGGTTGTTGCATCAAAGCGGACACCGCTGTTTTGGTTGGTGCTCTTTTGATCTTGGGCGATCGTGTAAAATGTATTCCCATTTATCTCGTATCCTTTGTAAGTCAATACAGTCGAAGATGGTCCCCTGGACAATGAGTACAACTCATCATGAACAGTGGTGTCACCTCTGAGACGTGTTTCCAACCAACTGCTGAAAGTCCTAATGTTTTCACATGTAATCCAGTCGTCACACTGCTCCGGGTGTTTGGAGCGCAGACTGTTCTTGTGTTCATCGACATACGGGGTCACCAAGGTAGAGTTCTGTAGAACTGTGTAGTGTGCTTGAGACCAAGAATACCTGTCCCTGCATATTATTGAGTCCGCTCCTAGCGTGCCTTTTCCAGTCAGTCTCCCATCATACCGCGATTTAGGGAGACCTATCTTCTTAAGGCCAGGAATGAAGTCAACACAAAACCCAATGACATCCTCTGTTTGATGGCCCATGGAGATGCTTCCTTCTGGCCTAGCATGGTTACGGACATATTTCTTTAGGACTCCCATGAACCTCTCAAAGGGGAACATATTGTGTAGAAATACGGGGCCCAGAATGACAATCTCGTCGACTAGATGAACTAGGACGTGCGTCATGATATTGAAGAAGGATGGTGGGAACACCAGCTCGAAACTGACAAGACATTGCGCCACATCACTCCTTAGCCTTGGTATGATTTCTGGATCGATCACCTTCTGAGAGATTGCATTGAGGAATGTACATAGCTTCACAATGGCTAATCGGTCGTTTTCCGGTAGAAGCCCCCTCAATGCAACCGGAAGCAGTTGCGTCATAATCACGTGCCAGTCATGAGACTTTAGGTTCTGGAACTTTTCTCTGGAATATTTATTATTCCCTTTATATTCGACGAGAAGCCAGTCGGGACCTTCATACTGAGCAGACATTCAAAATATATTTCCTTCTCTTCTTTGGTAAGAGCGTAGCTGGCAGGACCTTCATACTGCTTTGGAGTCATGCCGTCTTTTTCGTGCAAACGTTGCAGGTCCTCCCGTGCCTCAGGTGTATCTTTTGTCTTCCCATACACGCCCAAGAAGCCTAACAGGTTCACGCAAAGGTTCTTCGTCACGTGCATCACGTCGATTGAAGAGCGTACCTCTAGCTCTTTTCAGTAGGGTAGGTCCCAAAATATAGATTTCTTCTTCCACATGGGTGCGCGTTCCTCAGCGTCATTCGGAACAGCTAGTCCGCCGGGACCCTTTCCAAATATTACGTGTAAATGAGAGACAATAGCAAGTACGTGATCACCGGTACGCATGGCAGGCTTCTTCCGGTGATCTGCCTCGCCTTTGAAATGCTTGCCTTTCTTTCGACATTGATGGTTGGTCGGGAGAAATCGACGATGGCCCAGGTACACATTCTTCCTGCATCTGTCCAGGTATATACTTTCGGTGTCAGCTAACAGTGCGTGCATGCGTGGTATCCCTTGTTTGTCTGTCCTGAAAGGTTACTGAGAGCGGGCCAATCATTGATGGTCACGAACAGCAACGCCTTTAGGTCAAATTCTTCCCCCATGTGCTCATCCCACACACGTACACCTGTTCCATTCCACAGCTGTAAGAGTTCTTCAACTAATGGCCTTAGGTACACATCAATGTCGTTTCCGGGTTGCTTAGGGCCTTGGATGAGAATTGGCATCATAATGAACTTCCGCTTCATGCACATCCAAGGAGGAAGGTTATACATACATAGAGTCATGGGCCAGGTGCTGTGATTGCTGCTCTGCTCCCCGAAAGGAGTAATGCCATCCGCGCTTAAAGCAAACCATACGTTCCTTGGGTCACTTGCAAATTCAGCCCAGAACTTTCTCTCGATTTTTCTCCACTGCGGCCCGTCAGCAGGTGCTCTCAATTTCCCGTCTTTCTTACGGTCCTCACTGTGCCATCACATCAACTTGGCATGCTCTTTGTTTCTGAACAGTCGTTTCAACCGTGGTATTATAGGAGCATACCACATCACCTTCGCAGGAACCCTCTTCCTGCGGGGCTAGCCCTCAACATCACCAGGGTCATATCGTCTGGTCTTATACCGCAATGCACCGCATACCGGGCATGCGTTCAAATCCTTGTACGCACCGCGGTAGAGGATGCAGTAATTAGGGCATGCATGTATCTTCTCCACCTCCAATCCTAGAGGGCATACGACCTTCTTTGCTGCGTACGTACTGTCGGGCAATTCGTTATCCTTTGGAAGCTTCTTCTTCAATATTTTCAGTAGCTTCTCAAATCCTTTGTCAGGCACTGCATTCTCTGTCTTCCACTGCAGCAATTCCAGTACGGTACCGAGCTTTGTGTGGCCATCTTCGCAATTGGGGTACAACCGTTTTTTGTGATCCTCTAACATGCGATCGAACTTCAGCTTCTCCTTTTCACTTTCACACTTTTCCCTTGCATCAACAATGACCCAGCGGAGATCATCATCGGGCACATCGTCTGGTTCCTCTGGATCTTCAGCTTCCTCTGGATCTTCAGCTTCCTCTTGATCTTCAGCTTCCCCCGTTGCAGCATCACCGTATTCAGGGGGCACATGGTTGTCATCGTCCTCCTCTTCTTTGCTGTCTTCCATCATAACCCCTATTTCTCCGTGCTTCGTCCAAACATTATAGTGTGGCATGAAACCCTTATAAAGCAGGTGAGTGTGAAGGATTTTCTTGTCAGAGTAAGACCTCGTATTCCCATAATTAGGGCATGGACAACACATAAAACCATTCTGCTTGTTTGCCTCAGCCACTTCGAGAAAATTATGCATGCCCTTAATGTACTCAGAGGTGTGTCTGTCACCGTACATCCATTACCGGTTCATCTGCGTGCATTATATATAATTATGTGTGTCAAAAGTAAGAAAATTAGACAAGTATCTATCTAAAGTAAGATTTTTTTCTTTCAGAAAGAAGATAAGAACAAGAGGCTCACCACGGTGGTGCCGGCGACGAGATCGGCGCGGGCGATCGACGGCGGTGAAGATGAGGACGGGGCGTGACGGACCGCTAAACCTAGACAAATCTCGAAAAAAATGGAGCTCGGAGGTCGAGCTTCGAGAGGAGAAAGCTTAACTAATGTGGCTCGGACATTTCATCGAACACCTCATGTGCATAGGAGGTGAGCTAGAGCACCCAACACTACTAGGAAAAGGGCTATAGATGATATGGACACTAATGGCGCACCAGACATGTGGTGCGCCACTACTATATAGCAGTGGCGCACCATGTGTTGGTGCGCCATTAGTGTCCAAATATTAATGGCGCACCACATCCACGGTGCACCACTAGTAATAATTTTTTTTCAAAACTAGTAATGGCGCACCAGGGCATAGCTAGTAATGGCGCACCACATCCACGGTGCGCCACTAGTAATTTTTTTTCAATTTTTTTCATTTTTTTTTCAAAACTACTAATGGCGCACCGTGTGTGTGGTGCGCCATTACTAGTTGAACTAGTAATGGCGCACCACTCCCACGGTGCGCCATTAGTAACTTGCCCCAAAAATTCCACCGAATGCACCCCCCGTGGACCGCCTTTTCAGTTTTAGAAAAAATAAAAGAAAATGATGGAAATGTCAAAAAATAAAAGAAAATAAGTTTCCCATGTGATATGTGGTCTACTTGTTGGGAAAATTTACAAATATGAATTTCGACTTTATTTGCAAAATCTCTCTGGAATTTGTAAAATGGGCATAACTTTTGCATACGAACTCGGATTAAAAAGTTTTTTATATGGAAAATCATCTACTCGAAAAGATACATCCGAATTTAACCGGGGGAACCCCGTTAAACATTTTCAGAATCCTCAAAAACTAACAGAAAAAAGTTACGGGGCTTTTAAGATCCGGAGAGGCAAAAAAAAATCAAAAAAAAAACTCAGTAATGGCGCACCTGCCCATGGTGCGCCATTACTATCTTCCCGCCTTCAAAATTCAAACTATATCAAAAAAATAAAAAAAGTTAGTAAAGGCGCACCTGCCCACGGTGCGCCATTACTATCTTCCCGCCTTCAAAATTCAAAATAAATCAAAAAAATAATAAAAAAGTTAGTAATGGCGCACCTGCCCACGATGCGCCATTACTATGCCGTATATATGGCTGGGCGGGGTCCTCTCCTCCTTACCTCTTCATTGTTCTCCTCCACTCCACCTCTCCTCCACTCCATCTCCTCCTCTCCTCCACTCCATCTCCCCTTCTCTCCTCCACCATACTCCCCTCCTCCTCTCCGGCGACCTCCTCCTCCTCCTCTCCGGCGACCTCCTCCTCCTCCTCCTCCTCTCCGGCGACCTCCTCCTCCCTCCTCTCCTCCCCTCCCCTCACGGTTTCTCCTCCCTCCTCTCCGGTGATCTCCTCCTCCCTCCTCTCCGGTGATCTCCTCCTCCCTCCTCTTCGGTGATCTCCTCCTTCCTCCTCTCCGGTGAGCTCCTCCTCTCCTCTCCTCCCCTCCCCTCATGGTTTCTCCTTCCTCCTCTCCGATGCTCCGGTGAACTCCTCTCCGGCGACCTCCTCCTCCTCTCCGGCGATGTAGGCGAGCGCCTCTCCGGTGACCTCGGCCCTCCTCTCCGGCGAACTCCTCTCCGGCAAAAGAACACGGCAAAAGAACGTACAAGATCCAAAAAGAGAACAAAATTTGAACAAATATCGTGCAAAAAAAGAGCAAAAAAAAGAGCAAAAAATGGGCAAAAAAATCGCGATCCAGATCCGAATTCAAAATTCAAAAATAGCAATGGCGCATCACCCCACAGTGCGCCATTAGTATGGCAAAGCACATGTGTAAATATCGCCCCCTGGGAGGCACACTAATGGCGCATGTTGGTCTATACTAATGGCGCACGGCGCGATGCGCCATTAGTATACCAGATACTAATGGCGCACCAGTGGTGCGCCATTAGTATTTAATACTAGTGGCGTGGTACTAGTGGCGCACCAGTAGTGCGCCATTAGTAGGCAAAACTGGTGCGCCACTAGTAGGCCTTTTCCTAGTAGTGCAATGCCCTCCCCCTTGCCGGCCAGCAAAAAACAGAGCACTGTGGAGTGCTCTGCTCGCCGGCGATGGGGTATATATAGGCAACTCATTTGTCCCGGTTCGTGGCTGGAACCGGGACTAAAGGCCATCCTTCTGTCCCGGTTCCTGCCACGAACCGGGACCAATGGTTGTGGGCTAGGAGCGAGGCCCATTGGTCGTGGTTCGTGCCAAGAACCGGGAAAAATGGGCCCAGACGAACCGGGACCAATGCCCACGAGGCCCCGGCCGCCCCCCTGGGCTCACGAACCGGGACAAATGCCTCCATTGGTCCCGGTTCGTGGCAGAACCGGGACTAATGGGCTGGCCAGGCCTGAACGAAAGCCCCTTTTTCTACTAGTGATTCGATGACGATTTGTATTATATGAGTTATGTGATTTGGTGACCGAATGTTGTTTGGAGTCCCGGATGAGATCACGGACATGACGAGGAGTCTCGAAATGGTCGAGAGGTAAATATTGATATATTGGATGATAGTTTTCGGACACCGAAAGTGTTCCCGATTGTATCAGGTACATATCGCAGTACTGTGTGTGTGGGGGGGGGGGGTTACCGGAATCCCCCGGAGGAAGATATGGGCCATAGGAGGGAGGCACACCAGCCCACAAAGGGGTGGCGCGCCCCCTACAGGGAAGGAGGCCGAATTGGACTAGGAGAGGGGGCGGCGCCCCCCTTTCCTTCGCCCCTCTCTCTCTCTTTCCCCCTTTCCCCCTCTGGTAAAAGGAAAAGGGGGGAGGGGAATCCAACTAGGAGCCCAAGTAGGATTCCTCCTACTTGGGCGCGCCTAGGGCCGGCCTCCTCCCCCTCCCTCCTTTATATACTTGGGGGGGCCGGGGGGCGCCTACAACACACATCAATTGTTCCAAGCCGTGTGCGGCGCCCCCCTCCACAGTTTACGCCCCCGATCATATTCACGTAGTGCTTAGGCAAAGCCCTGCGCGAATCACTTCACCATCACCGTCACCACGCAGTCGTGCTGACGGAACTCTCCCTCGACACTTTGCTGGATCAAGAGTTCAAGGGACGTCATCGAGCTGAATGTGTGCAGAACTCGGAGGTGCCGTACGTTTGGTGCTTGATCGGTCGGAACGAGAAGTGTTGGGGAACGTAGCAGAAATTCAAAATTTTCTACGCATCACCAAGATCAATCTATGGAGTTTACTAGCAACGAAGGGAAGGGGAGTGCATCTACATACCCTTGTAGATCGCGATGCGGAAGCGTTGCAAGAACGCGGATGAGGGAGTCGTACTCGTAGCGATTCAGATCGCGGTTGATTCCGATCTAAGCACCGAAAGAACGGTGCCTCCGCGTTCAACACACGTGCAGCCCGGTGACGTCTCCCACGCCTTGATCCAGCAAGGAGAGGGGGAGAGGTTGGGGAAGACTCCATCCAGCAGCAACACGACGGCATGGTGGTGGTGGAGGAGCGTGGAAATCCCGCAGGGCTTCGCCAAGCACCGCGGGAGAGGAGGAGGAGGGAAAGGGGTAGGGCTGCGCCAAAAGGAGACGTTCTCATGTGTCTATGGCAGCCCAAACCTCAAGTATATATAGGGGGGAAGGGGGCTGCGCCCCCCTTAGGGTTTCCACCCCCAAGAGGAGGCAGCTAGCCCTAGATCCCATCAAGGGGGGCGGCCAAGGGGAGGAGAGGGGGAGGCGCCCCACTAGATGGGCCCTAAGGCCCATCTGGACCTAGGGTTTGCCCCCTCCCACTCTCCCATGCGCCTGGGCCTTGGTGGGGGGGGGCGCACCAGCCCACCTGGGGCTGGTCCCCTCCCACACTTGGCCCACGCAGCCTTCTGGGGCTGGTGGCCCCACTTGGTGGACCCCCGGGACCCTCCCGGTGGTCCCGGTACATTACCGATTTCACCCGAAACTTTTCCGGTGACCAAAACAGGACTTCCCATATATAAATCTTTACCTCCGGACCATTCCGGAACTCCTCGTGACGTCCGGGATCTCATCCGGGACTCCGAACAACATTCGGTAACCACGTACATGCTTTCCCTATAACCCTAGCGTCATCGAACCTTAAGCGTGTAGACCCTATGGGTTCGGGAACCATGCAGACATGACCGAGACGTTCTCCGGTCAATAACCAACAGCGGGATCTGGATACCCATGTTGGCTCCCACATGTTCCACGATGATCTCATCGGATGAACCACGATGTCGGGGATTCAATCAATCCCGTATTCAATTCCCTTTGTCTAACGGTATGTTACTTGCCCGAGATTCGATCGTCGGTATCCCTATACCTTGTTCAATCTCGTTACCGGCAAGTCTCTTTACTCGTTCCGTAACTCACATCATCCCGTGATCAACTCCTTGGTCACATTGTGCACATAATGATGATGTCCTACCGAGTGGGCCCAGAGATACCTCTCCGTTTACACGGAGTGACAAATCCCAGTCTCGATTCGTGCCAACCCAACAGACACTTTCGGAGATACCCGTAGTGCACCTTTATAGCCACCCAGTTACGTTGTGACGTTTGGCACACCCAAAGCATTCCTACGGTATCCGGGAGTTGCACAATCTCATGGTCTAAGGAAGTGATACTTGACATTAGAAAAGCTCTGAGCAAACGAACTACACGATCTTGTGCTAGGCTTAGGATTGGGTCTTGTCCATCACATCATTCTCCTAATGATGTGATCCCGTTATCAACGACATCCAATGTCCATGGTCAGGAAACCGTAACCATCTATTGATCAACGAGCTAGTCAACTAGAGGCTTACTAGGGACATGGTGTTGTCTATGTATCCACACATGTATCTGAGTTTCCTATCAATACAATTCTAGCATGGATAATAAACGATTATCATGAACAAGGAAATATAATAATAACCTATTTATTATTGCCTCTAGGGCATATTTCCAACAGTCTCCCACTTGCACTAGAGTCAATAATCTAGTTCACATCACCATGTGATTAACACTGACAGGTCACATCACCATGTGACCAAACACCCAAGAGTTTACTAGAGTCAACAATCTAGTTCACATCTCTATGTGATTAACACTCAATGAGTTCTGCTTTGATCATGTTATGCTTGTGAGAGAGGTTATTAGTCAACTGGTCTGAACCTTTCAGATCCGTGTGTGCTTTATGAATATCTATGTCATCTTGTGGATGCTACCACGCGCTATTTGGAGCCATTTCAAATAATTGTTCTACTATACGAATCCGGTTTACTACTCAGAGCCATCCGGATTAGTGTCAAAGTTTGCATCGACGTAACCCTTTACGACGAACTCCTTTTCACCTCCATAATCGAGAAAATTCCTTAGTCCAGTAGATACTAAGGATAAGTTCGACCGCTGTCATGTGATCCATTCCCGGATCACTATTGTACCCCTTGACCAACTCATGGCAAGGCACACTTCATGTGCGGTACACAGCATAGCATACTGTAGAGCCTACGTCTGAAGCATAGGGGACGACCTTCGTCCTTTCTCTTTCTTCTGCTGTGGTCAGGTCTTGAGTCTTACTCAATACTCACACCTTGTAACACAGCCAAGAACTCCTTCTTTGCTGATCTATTTGAACTCTTTCAAAATCATGTCAAGGTGTGCGTTCTTTGAAATTATCATCAAGCGTCTTGATCTATCTCTATAGATCTTGATGCCCAATGTGTAAGCAGCTTTATCCAGGTCTTCCTTTGAAAAACTCCTTTCAAACAACCCTTTATGCTTTCCAGAAATTTTACATCATTTCGGATCAACAATATGTCATTCACATATACTTATCAGAAATGTTGTAGCGCTCCCACTCACTTTATTGTAAATACAAGTTTCTAATAAACTTTGTATAAATCCAAAATCTTTGATCATCTCATCAAAGTGTACATTCCAACTCCGAGATGCTTACTCCAGTCCTTAGAAGGATCGCTGGAGCTAGCATACCTTTTAGCATCCTTAGGATCGACAAAACCTTTCTGATTGTATCACATACAACCTTTCCTTACGAAAAACTGGTAAGGAAACTTGTTTTGACATCCATCTGCCAGATTTCATAAATGTAGCTAATGCTAACATGATTCCGACAGACTTAAGCATCGCTACGGATGAGAAAATCTCATCGTAGTCAACTCCTTGAACTTGTGGAAATACTCTTTGCCACAAGTCGAGCTTCATAGACGGTAACATTACCGTCCACGTCCGTCTTCTTCTCAAAGTTCCATTTATCTCGGATTTCATGGCTTCTAACCATTTGTCGGAATATGGGCCCACCATCGCTTCTCCATAGCTCATAGGTTCATCGTTGTCCAACAACATGACTTCCAAGACAGGATCACGCACTACTCTGAAGTATTACGCATCCTCGTCATCCTACGAGGTTTGGTAGTGACTTGACCCGAAGTTTCATGATCACTATCATAAGCTTCCACTTCAATTAGTGTAGGTGCCACAGGAACAACTTCCTGTGCCCAGCTACACACTAGTTGAAGTGACGGTTCAATAACCTTATCAAGTCTCCACCATCCTCCCACTCAATTCTTTCGAGAGAAACTTTTCCTCGAGAAAGGAACTGTTTCTAGAAGCAATTACCTTTGCTTCCAGATCTGAAATAGGAGGTATACCCAACTATTTTTTGGGTATTCTATGAAGATGCATTTATCCGCTTTGGGTTCGAGCTTATCAGCCTGAAACTTTTTCACATAAGCATCGCAGCCCCAAACTTTTAAGAGACGACAACTTAGGTTTCTCTAAACGGTGTCGTCTCAACGGAATTGCGTGGTGCCCCTTTTAAAGTGAATGCGGTTGTCTCTAATGCCTAACCCATAAACGATAGTGGTAATTCGATAAGAGACATCATGGTATGCACCATATCCAATAGGGTGCAGCTATGATGTCCGGACACATCATCACAATATGGTGTTCCAGGTGGTATTAATTGTGAAACACTTTCCACAATGTCTTAATTGTGTGCCAAACTCGTAACTCAGATACTCATCTCTATGATCATATCACAGACATTTTATCCTCTTGTCACGACGATCTTCAACTTCACTCTGAAATTACTTGAACCTTTCAATAATTCAGACTTGTGTTTCATCAAGTAAATATTCTCAGCATCTACTCAAATCATCTGTGAAGTAAGAACATAATGATATCCACTGCATGCCTCAGCACTCATTGGACTGCATACATCAAAATGTATTACTTCCAATAAGTTGCTCTCTTGTTCCATCTTACTGAAAACGAGGACTTTCAGTCATCTTGCCCATGTGGTATGATTTGCATGTCTCAAGTGATTCATAATCAAGTGAGTCTAAATGATCCATCTGCATGGAGTTTCTTCATGCATATATACCAATAGACATGGTTCGCATGTCTCAATCTTTTCAAAAATGAGTGAGTCCAAAGATCCATCCACATGGAGCTTCCTCATGCGTTCTATACCAATATGACTCAAGTGGCAGTGCCACAAGTATGTGGTACTATCATTACTATCATATATCCTTTTTGGCATGAACATGTGTATCACTACGATCGAGATTCATTTTAGGTGCAAGACCATTGAAGGTATTATTCAAATAAATAGAGTAACCATTATTCTCCTTAAATGAATAACCGTATTGCGATAAACATAATCCAATCATGCTCAACGCAAACACCAAATCTCGATAGTAGAGGGAGCATGCGATGCTTGATCACATCAACCTTGGAAACACTTCCAACACATATCGTCATCTCACCTTTAGCTAGTCTCCGTTTATTCCGCAGCTTTTATTTCGAGTTACTAACACTTAGCAACCGAACCAGTATCTAATACCCTGGTGCTGCTAGGAGTACTAGTAAAGTACACATTCATATAACGTATATCCAATATACTTCTGTCGACCTTGCCTGCCTACTCATCTACCAAGTATCTAGGGTAGTACTGCTTCAGCGACCGTTCCTCTTATTACAGAAGCACTTAGTCTCGGGTTTGGGTTCAACCTTGGGATTCTTCACTAGAGCAGCAAACGACTTGCTGTTTCATGAAGTATCCCTTTTGCCCTTGCCCTTCATAAACTAGTGGTTCTACTAACCATCAACAATTGATGCTCCTTCTTGATTTCTACTCTCGCGGTGTCAAACATTGCGAATAGCTCAAGGATCATCATAACTATCCTTGATATGTTATAGTTCATCACGAAGCTCTACTAGCTTGGTGGCAGTGACTATGGAGAACTATCACTATCTCATCTGGGAGATTAACTCCCACTTGATTCAAGCGATTGTGGCACTCAGACAATCTGAGCACATGCTCAACGATTGAGCTTTTCTCCCTTAGTTTGCAGGCTTAAGAAACATGTCAGAGGTCTCATACCTCTTGATGTGGGCACTAGTCTGAAATCCCAATTCCAGTCTTCGGAACATCTCACATGTTCTGCGACGTTTCAAGAACGTCTTTGGTGCCACAATTCTAAACCGCACGGAACTATCACGTAGTTATCAAAACGTGTATGTCAGACGTTTTGTAACATCTACAGACGACGCTGAGGTTCAGCACACCGAGCGGTGCATTAAGGACATAAGCCTTCTGTGCAGCAATGAGGACAATCCTCAGTTTACGGACCCAGTCCGCATAATTGCTACTACCAACTTTCAACTAAATTTTCTCTAGGAACATATCTTAACCAATAGAACTAAAGCGCAAGCTATGACATAATTTGCAAATACCTATTTGACTATGTTCATGATAATGAAGTTCATCTGATTATGAACTCCCACTCAGATAGACATCCCTCTAGTCATCTAAGTGAAACATGATCCGAGTTCAACTAGGCCGTGTCCGATCATCACGTGAGACGGACTAGTCAAGATCGGTGAACATCTCCATGTTGATCGTATCTTCTGTACGACTCATGCTCGACCTTTCGGTCCTCCGTGTTCCGAGGCCATGTCTGTACATGCTAGGCTCGTCAAGTCAACCTAAGTGTATTGCGTGTGTGCCGAGGCCATGTCTGTACATGCTAGGCTCGTAAACACCCGTTGTATTCGAACGTAGGAATCTATCACACCCGATCATCACGTGGTGCTTCGAAACGACGAACCTTCGCAACGGTGCACAGTTAGGGTGAACACTTTCTTGAAATTATTATAAGGGATCATCCTACTTGCTACCGTCGTTCTAAGCAAATAAGATGCAAAAACATGATAAACATCACATGCAATCAAATAGTGACATGATATGGCCAATATCATTATGCTCCTTTGATCTCCATCTTCGGGGCACCATGATCATCTTTGTCACCGGCATGACACCATGATCTCCATCATCATGATCTCCATCATTGTGTCTTCTTGAAGTTGTCACGCCAATGGTTACTTCTACTTCTATGGCTAACGCGCTTAGCAATAAAGTAAAGTAACTTACATGGCGTTATTCAATGACACGCAGGTCATACAAAAAATAAAGACAACTCCTATGGCTCCTGCCGGTTGTCATACTCATCGACATGCAAGTCGTGATTCCTATTACAAGAATATGATCAATCTCATACATCACATATATCATTCATCATATCTTCTGGCCATATCACATCACATAGCACTTGCTGCAAAAACAAGTTAGACGTCCTCTAATTGTTGTTGCAAGTTTTTACGTGGTTTGTAGGTTTCTAGCAAGAACGTTTCTTACCTACGTAAGACCACAACGTGATATGCCAATTTCTATTTACCCTTCATAAGGACCCTTTTCATCGAATCCGTTCCGACTAAAGTAGGAGAGACAGACACCCGCTAGCCACCTTATGCAACTAGTGCATGTCAGTCGGTGGAACCTGTCTCACGTAAGCGTACGTGTAAGGTCGGTCCGGGCCGCTTCATCCCACAATGCCGCCGAAACAAGATAAGACTAGTAGCGGCAAGAAGAATTGACAACATCGACGCCCACAACTACTTTGTGTTCTACTCGTGCATAGAAACTACGCATAGACCTAGCTCATGATGCCACTGTTGGGGAACGTAGCAGAAATTCAAAATTTTCTACGCATCACCAAGATCAATCTATGGAGTTTACTAGCAACGAAGGGAAGGGGAGTGCATCTACATACCCTTGTAGATCGCGATGCGGAAGCGTTGCAAGAACGCGGATGAGGGAGTCGTACTCGTAGCGATTCAGATCGCGGTTGATTCCGATCTAAGCACCGAAAGAACGGTGCCTCCGCGTTCAACACACGTGCAGCCCGGTGACGTCTCCCACGCCTTGATCCAGCAAGGAGAGAGGGAGAGGTTGGGGAAGACTCCATCCAGCAGCAACACGACGGCATGGTGGTGGTGGAGGAGCGTGGCAATCCCGCAGGGCTTCGCCAAGCACCGCGGGAGAGGAGGAGGAGGGAAAGGGGTAGGGCTGCGCCAAAAGGAGACGTTCTCATGTGTCTATGGCAGCCCAAACCTCAAGTATATATAGGGGGGAAGGGGGCTGCGCCCCCCTTAGGGTTTCCACCCCCAAGAGGAGGCAGCCAGCCCTAGATCCCATCAAGGGGGGCGGCCAAGGGGAGGAGAGGGGGAGGCGCCCCACTAGATGGGCCCTAAGGCCCATCTGGACCTAGGGTTTGCCCCCTCCCACTCTCCCATGCGCCTGGGCCTTGGTGGGGGGGGGGGGGCGCACCAGCCCACCTGGGGCTGGTCCCCTCCCACACTTGGCCCACGCAGCCTTCTGGGGCCGGTGGCCCCACTTGGTGGACCCCCGGGACCCTCCCGGTGGTCCCGGTACATTACCGATTTCACCCGAAACTTTTCCGGTGACCAAAACAGGACTTCCCATATATAAATCTTTACCTCCGGACCATTCCGGAACTCCTGTGACGTCCGGGATCTCATCCGGGACTCCGAACAACATTCGGTAACCACGTACATGCTTTCCCTATAACCCTAGCGTCATCGAACCTTAAGCGTGTAGACCCTACGGGTTCGGGAACCATGCAGACATGACCGAGACGTTCTCCGGTCAATAACCAACAGCGGGATCTGGATACCCATGTTGGCTCCCACATGTTCCACGATGATCTCATCGGATGAACCACGATGTCGGGGATTCAATCAATCCCGTATTCAATTCCCTTTGTCTAACGGTATGTTACTTGCCCGAGATTCGATCGTCGGTATCCCTATACCTTGTTCAATCTCGTTACCGGCAAGTCTCTTTACTCGTTCCGTAACTCACATCATCCCGTGATCAACTCCTTGGTCACATTGTGCACATAATGATGATGTCCTACCGAGTGGGCCCAGAGATACCTCTCCGTTTACACGGAGTGACAAATCCCAGTCTCGATTCGTGCCAACCCAACAGACACTTTCGGAGATACCCGTAGTGCACCTTTATAGCCACCCAGTTACGTTGTGACGTTTGGCACACCCAAAGCATTCCTACGGTATCCGGGAGTTGCACAATCTCATGGTCTAAGGAAGTGATACTTGACATTGGAAAAGCTCTGAGCAAACGAACTACACGATCTTGTGCTAGGCTTAGGATTGGGTCTTGTCCATCACATCATTCTCCTAATGATGTGATCCCATTATCAACGACATCCAATGTCCATGGTCAGGAAACCGTAACCATCTATTGATCAACGAGCTAGTCAACTAGAGGCTTACTAGGGACATGGTGTTGTCTATGTATCCACACATGTATCTGAGTTTCCTATCAATACAATTCTAGCATGGATAATAAACGATTATCATGAACAAGGAAATATAATAATAACCTATTTATTATTGCCTCTAGGGCATATTTCCAACAAGAAGAAGTTCGACTACATCAACCGCGTTAACAAACGCTTCCACTTTCGGTCTACGAGGGTACGTGGACACACTCTCCCCCTCTCGTTGCTATGCATCTCTTAGATAGATCTTGCGTGAGCATAGGAATTTTTCTGAAATTGCATGCTACGTTCCTCAACATATTTTTATTGTTTACCCACTGACAATGATGTTTCTAGAGGGTATTGTTGAATATGTACTATCTCAGTGTGCCCATGCACAGAAGTCACACAGAAGTGTACACAGCTGCACTGGCCAGCAATGCACATCTCAAACTAACATTCATATTATCCTAAAAAAAAAACTAACATCCATATTCATCTCACTACTCATGCGTATCTCATGCATATGCAAAACCAGTGCACCACAAGTCATATACCACATTTCATGTGAATCAAAAGAAGTAGTACCTATTTATATGATAATGGACCATCTCGGTTAAAGACCCTTGGATCATTGCGTAATCTCACCGTACAATTAAGTGTTTTTTCCTACCATTTACGTTCTTTTTTAATGTAAAAGATATTGTCGCTATATATTTCTCCTTGATATATATACTCGCTATATATTTTCCACCACCTCATATGAAAGTTACGTGACGTGAAGCTGTGATGCAGTGGCCGACATGACAGATCGTGCGATGTGTCCGGTTTCTCTTTCGTCAAACACAACAAATCGTGATTAGAGGGGCCACTATTGCCAATAATGTTGGTGGATTGGAAGAGGCGGTGTGTAACTGTGTACTATCACTATGCTGTTGCATTTAGGGTTCACACAAAACTGTTCGGGATGTACGTAGGTACGTACGTACAGGTCCATCTCCAATCAGTCTGAAGAAGAACGAGAGCTAGCTTGCTAAAAATTGAATGCCCATGCAGGGAGGGACCTCTACCTAATGCCACAGCCACATTTACTTCTACCTACTCAATTATCAGTGTAAAATGCGACGTGAATCTTTGGGTCTCGGTGCCAATGCGCCAGAATTGAAAAAATAATTTAGAAAATTCAAAAAGACTTACAAAAATTCTGTATTTTTTTTGGAATCAAACATGATCAGGTGTTACACTCGCGTGAAAAGTTTCGCGAATGAATGACTTTCATGGTATTCTGGGCAGACAAAAACAAAATCAACACTATATAAAGGTTACTATTCACGCTTTTGCATCGATCGGACGACGACAACGCTTGTGGATTTTTTCTTCTTGGAGGCGTTGCTTTTGGAGAATCTTTTTGTGGTTCGGGTGTTGTCTTCGGTGGTGGTTAGAGTGCTGTTGTTGCGAGTTTCATCACCAAGATGGGGTCTTTGTTTTCTCTTTCTCTCTTTTTTATTTTTTTCTTGGCTGTGTGCATTCTTGATGTCTTTGGGCATCATGTTGGTGCAGAGATTGGGTGTAATTGGTATCTTCACGATATTAATATATTTCCCTTATAAAAAATCACGCTTTTTGTATTCACAATTTTTTATTTTTGTTTTAGCAGTGGAGCCGGTCGAAGCTATTTCCTCGCGGAACCTTTTCCACGAGGTGTAATACCAGATCATGTTTGATTCCAAAAGGTTGAAGGAATTTTTGACTCTTTGAATATACTAAATTAGTTTTTCCAATCCAGGTCCATTGGGACCCGAGACACACTGGGTATTTCCGCGTAAAATGATACTAGTATATATACTGGAACTTTACAAGTAGCTAGGTGCATGTAAATATTAGAGCGCTGAAATGATCATACTGTATGTTCAGAAGTGAGATGAACTGAGACTGTTTTTGTCCAAGAGTCAATTGTGTTTTGTCACAGCAGAAATGGCCCTCTTTTATATAAACAAATGATCCAATCATAAACATCTTTTGTCTAAGCTAGTAGAGTACAACGGGCGATGGCAAGGCATATCACTTGGAAAGATGCTAGCTACTAGTACAACACAAGCCTCTCTGGTTCTACTGCTAATCAATTAATAACTCTAGTTGCTAGTACTTCACTGATCTCTACTGCTGCATGCATGCCACCAGACAAGGGGATGGATCACTAGATCATCCAACATCTCAAACTCATCTGGTGCTTCAACTCAATCACCACCCTGGCCAGCATTATTTCCTCTCCCCTGCTAATCACAAACGCAAAGAGAGAGAGATGAGAGCATATATACAAATCAGATTAGAACTAATCATCTGGGTAAAAAGTTAATCTGAGTATCAAGTACTGTATTATTATTTTTATATTGCACAAAGATGTGTGCATTGCACAGGATGCTACTAGTAATTAATTTTAGTTCCACAGTGGTATGATGCCTACTTTTACTGAAACTTAAGTGCAGAATCATATCACTTTACCTAGACGTTGTCAAATGTAGGGTCCTCCCTTTCACTGCTGGAAGGAGCACATGTAGTTACTGAACATCACTTGATTGAACAGTTCGTGCCTTGGCTCACCTACTGTTTGCATCATGTAGCTGCTGCTGCTGCTGCCGTTGTCCTGGAAAATCATGCACACATGGGCAGCCTCATCAGCACGGCAGGGATGTACATTGAACAGTGCTTTGGAATTGGGTCCTGAATGATCGATCATGTAGAGAGAGAGAGAGAGAGAGAGAGAGAGAGAGAGAGAGAGAGAGAGAGAGAGAGAGAGAGAGAGAGAGAGAGAAATGGCCAAACCTGGGTGCCTTGAAGTGAGTAGGGTGGGGAGGAGGAGGAGGTGCCTGTGTCCATCATGGCCTGAGATGGAGCTGGGCTAGATGATCTGTTCATGGGAGGACCAGTAGGCAATGCCGCTGCGTCATGGAACATGCCTTCAATCTTCTGAAACAACAAAGTTATTTCCAAAATGTGTAAGTTTTGAATCAGAAAGATAAGAAATATATGGTCTATCATAATGAATATATATGTTCGAGCATATTGATTTCCCCGTACTTGTGATTGGTCACTGAAGGCAGCCCCACTCTCCATGCCAAAACCATACACCACAGGGCTCAGGGAAGCAATCCTCATGGACAGGAACTGAATGACAAATGAGAACTTGTTAATTAACTGAGGACATCTCCAAGGCTTGAGTGCCTTTCCTATATATATAAATGTCGATAGTTTTTTCTAACTTGGGTACCTCAACTTGGTTTTGCAGTGACTGCACATAGTTGATGATCTCATCCAAAATGAGAGCCTTCCCAGTGACCTATACACAAATCAGTGCACATTTTTCCTTCCAAAGTTAGTACCCCATGCACAACAAGTTATTTCAAGTGCAGCGGTGATTCTAATTAGGAGTGGTCAACTAACTTATAACCTTGTCACAGCCAGGGACCAGGGACTGCAGCATCCTCATCCTCTCACTGATCCTCTCCCTCCTCACCTGAAGCAAGAAAACAAAATGCCACAGCATATGAGTAACAAAAATAGGCCCCAAAAACCAAGCTAAGATAGCTACAACCACAGAAGAGAAAAGATAGTGAAGAAGAGCAGTAGTACCCTCTCTGAAAGGCTGTGGCTATCTGTTGCCTGCCCTCTCCTTGCCCTCACATGGATGTACCCCTTTGGTTCCTCCTCCTCCTCATCCATCTCCTTGCCCTGCTTTTTGCCTCCCCTCTTCCTGGTACTCTCCTTGGTTTCCTAAATTATTTTTCAGTCACAAACAGGAAAATCCATAAGCAACAGCAATAATGATAAATATGTTTCAGAACAATCATGGAAGCTTCCATATATGCTATGGAGTACCTTGGAGTGGGCAGAGTTGAGGCTGGCAGTGTCTTCCTTGGGCTTCCTCTTCTTCTCCACAGAAGCAGTGGCCACAAGAGGAGTGTCAAGAACACCAGACGAGCCCTCCAGTGAGGCGGCTGCATCCTCAGGGTTGCCATGGCAGAGCAAGAAGCTGCCGGCATTGGCGAGGCCATACTCCATCTGCTGGGGGAGGTGTGAGAATCCTGCCATTTCCCAACAGCCACTAGCTAGCTAGCTACCCCTTGTGTTGCAGATGAGGTTTTCTTGGCAAGGAGGAGGGGTTCAGAGAAGGGCCAACAAAGTTTTTGGCTCCTTGATGTCCCTGCTGCCGGTTTATATAAAAGTTGGGGAGGGGTATAATGGTAGAGAGAGAGGAGGAGGTGGGAGAGTTGCATGATAAGACCAAATCATCACTGCATCTCTATTAATGGAGAAGATGGCAGTGTGGGCAGTGTTGAGAAAGGGCCCCCATGTCTCTTGTTGTAGGATGGGAATTAATAATGGAGGAGATGCCCATCATATATGAGTTTAGTTGATACTAGGAAATTTTTGTGGGGTGGGGGAGGGGCTGGGGTGTTTTAATCTGATAGGTAGGAGCCCCTTTCTCTTTTCTGTCTCCCAAGCTGAGTGTGGAAGCACACAACACATTTTTCCTACTTTGGCTACAGGCTACGCATTTTCCCTACAAATTACTCCCTCTGTAAAGAGATAATTTGTTTAAGTACGTGCATTAGCTTGGTCAATTGACTACTGATATCCTCTTGTCCCAGAGAAAAGCTTCTGACTTTAAATCTAGCTACCTTCTGAGACATAACCTGCAAAGGTAATTAAGTGCTCCTAAAAGATAACCTGCTCACTGTTCTGTGCATATAAAGTCGCTGCATCAATAACTGCAAGCTGAAAGCCTGAAACCCCCCATGACAGTGAGTATTAACTACATAATACTCAAGTGCTGTGACAGAGTTTTTCGGACGGTAGTCAAAAGAGTCTTCTCGGTGAGAATACTACCGCTTCCATCCATGTCAGTCGCCGGGCACGTGTTAATTTTCTTTCCGTTTGTGGTTTTGACCGCATTGCAGAATGCAGATAGTACTTTCCTGGGAATTGTAGTTTGATCAGAAGGAGGGGGGGTTGTCTGGATGAAATAGGATTAAGTATACAGTTTCGCTAATTCTCAGTCAGCTGGGAATCAACTATTTCTTATTATAATATAAAGAGTATGTCAATTAACTTACTAATTGAAAGGAATACTAGAACTTCCTTTTTAAAATGGAAATTGGCTATTTCTACATAGCGAGGTCGTGTGCGATAAACAGTACACGCACAATTTGGGGAGGGATTTTTCCTCTAGTGTATTGTACTTCCTCTGTAAACTATTATTATAAGAAAGGTGCGATAAGATGTTGAAAATATGAGCAAATTACTACGTGATTTAATCCGAATAAACAGAAGATAAATCATGACAGCACTAGCAGAGATTAAACTAATCATGCGAACTAGCATAATAGATGAACAGATCACATCTATGGCACATACTAAAAACATGAATTCTACCACGATCTCGAACAAAAAGGATAGAATCACATACGGTGCAGCGGGAGCAGCACCGCCGGCGTTGACGTTGTCGCCCATGTCGTTGAGGATGAGGTTGCCGAGGTCGGGGAAGAAGTCGTCGTTGGCGAAGTCGTCGCTGCTAGCAGTCGTGCGAGTGCGCTCCCCAAAAACCTGATCGCCCCTCTCCCGTACAGGATCACGAGAAGCGGGGTTCCGGAGGCCTGCTGTCCCTTCTCGCGGTGCATGCCGGAAGGAGGGATGGAGAAGACTTGCGTGGCGCCGCAATGCTCTGGAACGGTGGTGCGAAACCATATGATGCAGCTGCGGCTAGGGTAGACGTCTGCCTGACTATATAATGCGGGCCGGGTAGGTCGGGGAGAAAACCCCACGTCCAAGTAACAGCCCCATGATCCAAAAGGATCGGAAACGGCTGAGTAATTAACGTGTCCATTAATTATTAATTAAGACTTATTGTTATTCCCGAGCAGCAAAAATATAGATAACGTGCATAGCTCTGTCCTCGGCTCGGCTCATTCCCGCAGCGTGGCACAACGCGTCGTGACGAGGCGTGGCGAGCAAGGAGGAGGAGCGCTTGTGTAGGTCTCCTCTTCTCATGCTCATACAAGTGGTAGAAGAGCTCACCTTATAAAGAGGTGCAACTCTTTCTCAACTTCCGGGGTGGGACTAAACTTTAGTCTCACTCATACCACTCACATGTGTGCATGAATGGGCCAAGAGAATTTCAGAATTTTAGTTGGGCTTTGGGCCAAAAGCCCACTAGCAAATTCCAACAATCCCCCACAAACTCTCATTGGCACATTTCATCATTTAGTTCCAAATCATTGTTTATATACCGGTGCTCAGTGGAGACTGTAAAGTTGAACTCCCACTTAGAGGTTTATGCTAGACTAGATCACAACTTGAATAGGGACCATGCTTTGAACTACAAGTTTTCTGCGAGACTAGTTTCACATAAATTCTTGACCGATACTGGGCTGCCGCAAGGCTTCCCCGCGGGTGGAGCGTATACGTCATACTCCAGGGTCTTTCATGAATTTATTAGAGAGCACCCAATTCTCACAGACTACGACGTTAAGAGTCGAATTCATATAGGTGTGTTCCTCAGGAGATGCTCTGCAGGGCAACATCTCTGCTTACCCGAATAAGCCACTTGGAACACATTAAGATAAGTATCAACTTGCCACGCAAATCAGGAGAGTATTGCATCTTCACGGAGTGGGATAATTAACACAGGGATACTCTCCTCCCAGCTGACCAACAGCTTGTCTCCCACTTCTACTTCACGGGATCTCCGATCACATAGAGTGGGTTACCACTGTGGACAATGCATGCGATGGGTCTCAAACCCATCTCCATCGATGCATTATCTATCACATTACGTGATAAACCCTTTGTGAAGGGATCTGCCAAGTTTTTCGATGTTTGGATATAATCCAACGTAATAACTCCGGAGTTCCTCAATTTTCTGACAGATTTTAGTCCCCTCTTCACATGCCTTGAGGACTTCATATTGTCCTTAGAACTGTTTATCTTGATTATCACAGTTCATCAGGATAGGGGGTATTGGTTTTTCAACCATAGGTAAGTCCTCAAGACCTCACGAAGCCACTCTGCTTCAACAGTGGCTGTCTAATGCTGTGAGTTCTGCTTCCATAGTTGACCTCGTTAAGATGGTCTGCTTGCAAGACTTCCAGGAAACAATGCCACCACTAAGTGTGAAAACATAACCACTTGTGGCCTTAATCTCATCAGCATCAGATATCCAGGTTGAGTCACTATAACCCTCCAGTACCCTTGGATACCCGGTGTAGTGAATCCCATAGCTCGCAGTGCCTTTCAAGTAGTGCATAACTCTCTCAAGAGCACACCAATGATCATCTCCCGGTTTTGACACAAACCGGCTCAGTTTGCTCATAGCAAACGAGATGTCAGGCCTCGTGGCACTCGCCAAATACATAAGCGGGCTAATAATCTGAGAGTATCTCAGTTGATCTCTAGCAATCCGTTGATTCTTTCGAAGCAACAAACTAGCATCATATGGAGTTGGAGAAGGCTGGCAGTCACTATACCCAAAACGACTCAAGACCTTTTCCACATAGTGAGACTGAAGCAGTGTAATCCCACCATTCTCATCTCTCAACAGCTTGATGTTTAAGATAACATCAGCTACTCCTAGATCCTTCATCTCAAAACAGCGAGATAAGAAATCCTTAACCTCCTTGATTAAATCAAGTTTGGTTCCAAAGATCAGTATGTCATCGACATACAGACAAAGAATAACTCTTTCGCCCCCACCATGGCGATAGTACACACACTTGTCACCATCGGTTACTTCAAAGCATGCAGGAGTTAATGTTCTTTCGAACTTCTCATACCACTCTTTAGGAGCATGTTTAAGACTTTAATAACTTCCACACCTTTCCTTCCTGACCAAGTACTACAAAACCATCGGGCTGATCCATGTAAATTTCCTCCTTCAACTCTCCATTGAGGAAAGCCGTATTAACGTCCATTTGATGAACGAGATGACCGTGTGAGGCAGCCAGTCATAGTAGCACCCGAATAGTGGTCAGTCTAGCCACAGGTGAGTAAGTATCAAAATAGTATTCACCTTCTTTCTGGGTATAACTCTTAGCCACTAGCCGTGCCTTGTACCTTTCAATCATACCATCAGGTCTAAGGTTTTTCTTGAACACCCACTTACATCCTACAGGTTTGCACACATAAGGACGACCAGTGATTTCCCAGGTTCCGTTAGCTAAGATGGAATCCATCTCGCTACAGACAACTTCCTTCCAGTAGTCAGCATCTGAAGATGCATAGGCTTTTGAAATAGTCCTGGGTGTGTCATCCATGAGGTACACAATGAAATCATCACCAAAGGACTTTGTGGTCCTCTGTCTCTTACTCCATACAGGAGTTTCATTGTCATCCCCAACAGGATTCTCAACGTGTTCCATCGCAATGGTGGGTTCAGGAATTACAACAAATTCCTCACTAGATGGAGTAGGTAAAGGCTATCGTTGACATTTTTATTGAAAAGAGAGTTGCAAAACATTATTATAAATAACCGAAAGCAAATCCTAACGAAAGAAAATGACGCTCCAAGCAAAAAATCATATCATGTGACGAATAAAAATATAGCTCCAATTAAGGTTACCAATATTGTCGGAGACGAAAGAGGGGATTCCTTCCGGGGCATCCCCAAGCTTAGTTGCTTGGATCTTCCTTGAATATCACCTTGGGGTGCCTTGGGCATCCCCAATCTTAGGGTCTTGTCACTCCTTATTCTCCTCATATCGACATCTCACCCAAAACTTGAAAACTTCAATCACACAAAACTTTAACGGAACTTCGTGAGATAGGTTAGTATGATAAAGAGCAAACCATTTCACTTTGCTACTGTCAAAGACAAGATTCATAACTGTTTCCACACAATGCCTACTGTACCATATCATTTCCACAATTTATATTGAGCAATATAAGCCATAGAAACTAGGAAACAAGCAAACTATGCATTGAAAACATAATCCGTCAAAAATAGAAAATTTTGTAGTAATCTGTACTCAAACCATACTTCTGCTACTCCAAAAATTATGAAAAAATTAGGAACACGTGAGAAATTTTTATATTAATCTTCTGCAAAAAGAATCAACTCAAAACACTCTTCTGTTGAAAATGAGAATTATTTTCGTGAGCGCAAAAGTTGTTGTTTTTCAGCAAGATCAAATCAACTATCACCCAACATGATCCCAAAGGCTTTACTTGGCACTTTATTGAAACAAAAGCAATAAAACATGATCAATACAGTAGCATAATCATGTGAACACACAAAAATAGTAGGTAAAAGTGTTGGGTTGTCTCCCAACAAGCGCTTTTCTTTATTGCCTTTTAGCTAGGCATGATGATTTCAATGATGCTCACATAAAAGATAAGAATTGAAACACAAAGAGAGCATCATGAAGCAGATGGCAAGCACATTTAAGTCTAACCCACTTCCTATGCATAGGGATTTTGTGATCAAACAATTTATGGGAACAAGAATCAACTAGCATGATCAAACTATGCACATTTAAGTCTAACCCACTTCCTCACCACATGATGCTTGCCAAAAGAGAAAAATAAAAAGGAATAGAGAGAAATAATTTGACTTTTTGCATAAAAGTAAATACTAAAAAGTAAAAGATAGGCCCTTCGCAGAGGGAAGCAGAGATTGCCATGCGCTTTTTGTTTGTATGCTCAACCCCTTAGTGCAAAAGAACGTCACGTTATATTGCCCCTTATGATAGCAACCTTTATTATGCAGTTTGTCGCTTTTATTCTTTGCCATCACAAGTTCGTACAACGCTTAATTTTCTCTTACACTAAATGATCTAACACTTTTAGAAGCAATTTTTATTGCCTTATTGCACCGATGACAAGTTACTTGAAGGATCTTGCTCAATCCTTAGGTAGGTATGGTGGACTCTTGAAAATAAGATTTGGGTTTAAGGTTTTTGGATGCACAAGTAGTATCTCTACTTGGCGCGGAATTTTTGGCTAGCAAAGATGGGGGGCAAGCACCACATGTTGAAGGATCTATGACAATATAACTTCTATGTGTATATGAACAAACATAAATCATTACGTTGCCTTCCTTGTCCAACGTCAACAATTTTGGCATATAATATTTTTATGGGGCTCACAATCACAAAAAATTTCCAAGATAGTGTATTTGCATGTGAAAGTTCTCTTCCTTCTACTAATCATTCATGAATTGCTTGTATGACCAATATTGTGACTGTCAAGCCTCAAAAGATTTCACTTTCTAAACCCAATGTGAAGCTACGACTAGGCATGATATGATTTCAACTTCATGACATTCAATTTATTCAACAATTTACTCATAGGATTAAAGTGAAGCACAAGAGTAAATGACAAGCTACTCCAAAATGATATAAGTGAAGATCAAGCGAGTAGTTAAGTAAACAGGTAGCTAATTGTGGACTCTCTCTTATTTAAAAACTTTTAGATCTAAGTATTTTATTAAAACAACAAGCAAAAACTTTCAGATCTAAGAATAGCACACATCATGTGAAGAAGCAAAAAAACTTAGGCTCAACCGATACTAACCGATAATTGTTGAAGAAAGGTAGGCATCCCCAAGCTTAGATGCTTGAGACTCCTTGAAATATTATCTTGGGGTGCCTTGGGCATCCCCAAGCTTGAGCTTTTGTGTCTCCTTAATTCCTCTCATATCACGGTTTTCCTAAATCTCAAAAGCTTCATCCACACAAAACTCAACAAGAACTCGTGAGATAAGTTAGTATAAACCAATGCAAAAATCTTATCATTCACTACTGTAGAAAATCAATAAAATTATTATTCAACATTCCATACTAAATGCCTCTGCATATTTAACACTCTTATCCTCAAATAGAATCATTAAACAAGCAAACATATGCAAACAATCCAAACATAACAGCAATCTGCCAAAACAGTACAGTCTAAAGAATGCAAGAGTATCACTACTTCTTAAACTCCAAAGATTATGAAAATTTACCACCCTGTAGAAAATTTATCAGAGCTTATTTTGCAAAAAAGTTTCAACATTTTATCACGTTCTGACTTTTCTAGGGAATTTTTGCAACAACGGAAAACTTTCCGTTTTCAAACAGAAACATGTATACTTGCAAAATAAGCATGGTAAAGGCTGTCATTGCTACTTTTATTGAAAAGAAAGTTGCAAAACATTATTATAAATAACAGAAAGTAAATCCTAACGAAAGAAAATGACGCTCCAAGCAAAAATCATATCATGTGACGCATAAAAATATAGCTCCAAGTAAGGTTACCAATATTGTTGGAGACGAAAGAGGGGAGACCTTCCGGGGCATCCCCAAGCTTAGTTGCTTGGATCTTCCTTGAATATCACCTTGGGGTGCCTTGGGAATCCCCAAGCTTAGGGTCTTGTCACTCCTTATTCTCCTCATATCGACATCTCACCCAAAACTTTAACGGAACTTCGTGAGATAGGTTAGTATGATAAAGAGCAAACCATTTTACTTTGGTACTGTCAAAGACAAGATTCATAATTGTTTCCATACAATGCCTACTGTATCATATCATTTCCACAATTTATATTGAGCAATATAAGCCATAGAAACTAGGAAACAAGCAAACTATATATTGAAAACAGAATCTGTCAAAAACAGAACAGTCTGTAGTAATCTGTACTCAAACCATACTTCTGATACTCCAAAAATTATGAAAAACTTAGGACCACGTGCGAAATTTGTATATTAATCATCTTCAAAAAGAATCAACTCAAAATCACTCTTCTTTTGAAGATGAGAATTATTTTCGTGAGCGCAAAAGTTTCTGTTTTTCAGCAAGATCAAATCAACTATCACCCAACATGATCCCAAAGGCTTTACTTGGTACTTTATTGAAACAAAAGCAATAAAACATGATCAATACAGTAGCATAATCATGTGAACATACAAAAATAGTAGGTAAAAGTGTTGTGTTGTCTCCCAACAAGCGTTTTTCTTTAATGCCTTTTAGCTAGGCATGATGATTTCAATGATGCTCGCATAAAAGATAAGAATTGAAACACAAAGAGAGCACCATGAAGCAGATGGCAAGCACATTTAAGTCTAACCCACTTCCTATGCATAGGGATTTTGTGATCAAACAATTTATGGGAACAAGAATCAACTAGCATAGGAAGGCAAACAAGCACAACTTCAAGAGTTTCAACACATAGAGAGGAAACTTGATATTATTGCAATTCCTACAAGCATATGTTCCTCCCTCATAATAATTTTCAGTAACATCATGAATGAATTCAACAATATAACCATCACATAAAGCATTCTTTTCCTGACACAAAACCATATAAAACTTATTACTCTCCACATAAGCAAATTTCTTATCATCAATAGTAGTGGGAGCAAACTCAACAAAATAACTATCATGAGATTGAAAATTAATATCATGATGACAAGTTTCATGGATATCATTATTCAATATAGCATACATGTCATCACCATAATCATCATAGATAGCAACCTTGTTCTCATAGTCAATTGAAGCCTCTTCCGAAATTGTGGATTCATCACTAAATAAAGTCATGACCTCTCCAAATCCACTTTTTTCAATATTGTAACAAGATTCAACACCCTCCAAAATAGTGGGATCACTACCTAGAGTTGAAACTCTTCCAAACCCACTTTCATCAATATAATCATCATAAATAGGAGGCATGCTTTCATCATAATAAATTTTCTCATCAAAACTTGGGGGAGTAAAAATATCATCTTCATCAAATATAGCATCCCCAAGCTTGTAACTTTGCATATCATTAGCATCTTGGATATTCAAAGAATTCATACTAACAACACTGCAATCATGCTCATCATTTAAATATTTTGTGCCAAACATTTTATTGACTTCTTCTTCTAACAATTGAGCACAATTTTCTGAACCATCATTTTCAAGAAAAATATTATAAAGATGATCAATAATATGACGCAATCTCAATTCCATTTTTATGTAGTTTTCTTTTATAAACCAAACTAGTGATAAACAAGAAACTGAAAGATTCGTTTGCAAGATCTAAAGATACACCTTCAAGCACTCACCTCCCCGGCAACGGCGCCAGAAAAGAGCTTCATTGACGGGATCTGAGTGCTGCTTACCTAACCTCCCCGACAACGGCGCCAGAAAAGAGCTTGATGTCTACTTTGCAGCTTTATACTTGTAGACTCGTGTTGGGCCTCCAAGCGCAGAGTTTTGTAGGACAGTAGCAATTTTCCCTCGAGTGTATGACCTAAGGTTTATCAATCCGTGGGAGGTGTAGGATGAAGATGGTCTCTCTCAAACAACCCTGCAACCAAATGCAAGAAATGTCTTGTGTCCTCAACACACCCAATACAATGGCAAATTGTATAGGTGCACTAGTTCGGCGAAGATATGGTGATAAAAGTGTAATATTGATGGTAGAAATATATTTTTATAATCTGAATAAAGAAAAACAGCAACGTAGCAAATAGTAAACGGGCACAGAAATGGTATTGCAATGCTTGAAAATGAGGCCTAGGGTCCGTACTTTCGCTAGTGCAATCTCTCAATAGTGCTAATATAATTGGATCATATAACCACCCCTCAAAGTGCGATGAAGAATCACTCCAAAGTTCCTATCTGGCGGAGAACATAAGAATAAATTTTTTGTAGGGTACGAAACCACCTCAAAGCTATTCTTTCCGTTCGATCTATTCAAGAGTTCGTACTAGAATAACACAAAGCTATTCTTTCCGTTCGATATATCCTAGAGTTCAAACTAAAATAACACCAAAGAAAATTCATATTCATAATACTCAATCCAACACAAAGAACTTCAAAGAGTGCCCCAAGATTTCTACCGGAGAACAAAGACAAGAACGTGCATCAACCCCTATGCATATATTACCCCAATGTCACATCGGGAATCCGCGAGTTGAGTGCCAAAACATATATCAAGTGAATCAATACGATACCACATTGTCACCACGAGTATTCAATTGCAAGACGTATATCAAGTGTTCTCAAATCAATAAAAGTATTCAATCCGATAACAACAAAATCTCAAAGGGAAGAACTCAATTCATCACAACAAGGTAGAGAGGGAAAACACCATATGATCCGACTATATTAACAAAGCCTGCGATACATCAAGATCGTGACATCTCAAGAACACGAGAGAGAGAGAGATTAAACACATAGCTACTGGTACAAATTCTCATCCCCGAGGGTGGAATACTCCCTCCTCATCGTGGTGGCCGCCGGGATGATGAAGATGGCCACCGATGATGATCTTCCCCTCCGGCTGAGTGCCGGAATGGGGTCTAGATTGGTTTTCGGTGGCTACAGAGCCTTGCGGCGGCGGAACTTCTGATCTAGGGTAACCTCGAGGGTTTTTGCAATATTTGGGATTTTATAGGGCAAAGAGGGGGTGCGGGAGGCCACCGAGGTGGGCACAACGCACCTGGGCGCGCCTGGGCCCCCAGGCGCGTCCTGGTGGGTTGTGCCCCCCTCGAGGCACCCGCAGGTGCTGCTCTGGCCCACTGGTGGTCTTCTGGTCCATAAAAAATCCACAAATATTTTCGCGGTGTTTGTACTCCGTTTGATATTGATTTCATGCGATGTAAAAAACAAGCAAAAAACAACAACTGGCACTAGGCACTGGGTCAATAGGTTAGTCCCAAAAAATGATATAAAGTTGCTATAAAATGATTGTAAAACATCCAAGAATGATAATAAAACAGCATGAATACTTCATAAATTATAGATACATTGGAGACATATTAGTGACCTCTTGCAAAGAAGCTTCAGCGTTTTCTGCTCTCTACACTAAGGCAGTCTTTTCTTCAGCCCAGGCGGCTCTTTCTGCATCAAACCTGGTTTTAAGTTTTTCTATTTCATCCAAGCTAAATTTGAACTTGGACTCAACTTTCCAGGTCTCCGACTCTTGCAGTTCAAGTCTGGTCCTCAAATCAGCTAATTGAGATTCAACTTGAGTTGAGGCCTCCTATAGACAAGAGGTTAAAAGCAGCTATGTTACAATATAATAACAGAAAAAGTCCCAAGCCCTTTGCAAGCAATAGCACTTGGCACTTGGGGGCTAATGGGTGCAGAAGTTCTTTTGAAAAGTGACAGACCAATCCGGTTCATCTGTTTCAAAGATAACCCGGCCTGTGAGGGCTATGAGGTAAAATTTTATTCAGCAGCTAATCTACATGATCCGGCTCATCTTCTTTCAAGGCAAGCTGGCTCATGGGGGCTATGGCTCAAAGTTTTTGCTATGGTATATTCATTGAAGTCTTTGTCACACTCACTAAAATCTTTCCTTGACTAAGACTTGGGGGCTGAAGGAATATATTAACACAGGAAGCAGAAGTTTGTACCTCATATTTCTGGTGCATTTGTTTGACTATGCCAATCTCAAGATCACGGGTAGTGTGCACTTGACTGAGATAACCAGAGAGCAATTCACTGATGCCCATATGAGAATAGTTGGCCATATCAAACTTGACCTTGCGCTTCTGAATCAATTCTTCCTTGGCAGAGTGCTTAGCCAAGATGGTAGGATTCCCTGGCTCTTTATAGCCAGTACCAGTGATCAGAACATCTTCAGCATTTCCCTCAAAAGGATTGATTGGACTTGGCGGTTCAGCACCCAAAGGGTCAATATTCATAGGGTCTGTGGAGGCGCCGGGGTTCTCTGGTGGAGGGTCATCAGTAATTTCCTGAGGATGTTGCACGGAGGCTTCAGATATTCACACTTGCTTTTCCGGCTCATGAACTTTCGGGTCCTCAGCCGGCTTATTTGTTTTTGCCTTCTTGCTTGGCTTTGCTATCCCACTGCAAGAAAAGGATGAAGAAGGTCAGTATATGTATATAACAATGAACAACAAAGACAAAGGTTATTACCCAGGGGCAGTCTTGAAAGCCGACAGCTGGGTTTGAGATGAGTCGCCGGAAGAGGAGTGAGAAGTTCCCTGATAGTTTGAGTTGGAAGGATTAAGTGGTTGGCGAACAAGACCCGCCTTTGGATAAAAAGAGTTTTGAAATTTGAGGCACCTCTTTCCGGCGGTTGCGTGGGGCCGGTGTGTTGGGTAACCCGGGGGATAGCTCTCCGCCTCCGCTATTCCGAGTTCTGCACCGGCTCTCATGATGTTGTTGCTTTCCGGATTACTTGTCAAATTTTCTGTCTTGGCAAAGGCTCTGAGTCAGAGGAAATAATAGTTACCTCTTCATCACCCGCCTGGCTGGTTTCGGCGTCGTCCTGATAGCAATTAGTGTCAATAAGATGATTGGAAAAAGAGCCAAGAGAGTCAAGGTCTACCTCCGACTCATCATCATTATTCAAGGTAAACAGCTCTAAGGCGGTTGATTGCTTCTTATTCTTCTTAGGGGCTTTGGTCTTGGCTCTCGGTTTCGCCGCTTTCTCCTTCTCTTCGTACTTCTTGTTCCAAAAAGCAGATTCAGTCTGCATAAGTCGCAAAAAGATAAGGGATATGCAGATTATATAAACAGTGGGCAAAGTAAATGAATTGGAGAGCTTACATCTGGTGGTGGGTTAAGTTTGCAAAAGGGATTCAACCCCACTTTGCTGCAGCTCTCCAAGCTTTCCCCACGAAGGGTCTTGGTCATATCATTGATCGCTCTATCAGTCAAACGTATTTGGTAGTGGCGCTGTGGATCTTTGACATCGCCGGTGTATGTGCACATTAAGCTGGGGCGGCGGCTCAAAGGCATAACCCTCCAACAAACCCAGCAACGGACCAGTTCGATGCCAGTCAACCCTTTGGCCAACAAAGCTCTAACCTTTGAAAAGGTAGGCATATATTTGGCTCATTCAACAGTGGTAAGCCGGTCCGGAAGAGGGTGCTTTGGGCTGAGCCAGTGGTCATGATAACCCGACAGAGGATTTTCTTCAGCTGGAGATGTGTCTTGGCAGTAGAACTAAGTTTGATTCCAGTCCTTAGGATGACTTGGAAGCATAGTAGAAGGAAAAATAGCGTCTCTTCGCCGTTGAATTGAGACTCCGCCAAGCTCTAAGCTGGGCCCATCGGTGAATTCATTTTGTCGGTTCAGGTAATAATACTATGTGAAGAGTTCAATGCTGGGTTCTTCTTGAAGATACACTTCGCAGAAGACTTGGAAATTGCAGATATTTGAAACAGAATTGGGTCCGATGTCTTGGGGATGGATTTGAAAGAAATGCAGAACATAACGGAAGAATTTTGACCCGGGTGCTGAGAAACCCCGGTTTATGTGATCAGCAAAAACAATAACCTCATTTTCCTTCGGCTGAGGTCTAGCTTCATCTGGGTTTGGAACACGCCAGTGAATGATATTCTTTGCTGACAAGATGCCTGTTTTGATATAATCATCAAGCATTTCTTCTGTGACAATTGAAGGGACCCAGTCGCAGGAAGTGAGGGTCTTAGTCATGTTTGTGGTACGAGGCCTAAAAAAGATGATTTAAAGCATGGTTAAACCAGCAAGGTGTAGTCGGGTTATGTCAATATTAAATTGGCAGATCAAAAGGGGATTCAGAGTTAAGCCGACAGGCACTTGGCGGGTTACAGGTTATCATTTAAACCGCCATGAAGGGCTAATAGCTACAGATTTGGAGCGAAGAAAAACTTTACTAAGTACTGGAGAAACAGGTTTTACAAGGTTCGCTTATGATTTTGGATCTACGGCGGTCCCGGAAATAGAAATAATTCCTAAACTTAAAGGCTATGGCAGTAGAAGAACTCGCAAGCTCAGATCGAAACTCAGTCAGGGGGGAGTAACTGGAGATGAGAAACGATGCTAAACTAGTGCCGCGCAATCTCTGCGCTATTTTTAGATCAAAACTACTCGTTTTAAAGGAGAAGCATGAAGAACGGTGAAGAACACCGACGAGCAAGTGAAAACCCTAGTGCAGATCTGTTTGGGAGTTAAGTTGGGACTTACTAATGCTGATGAATAGCGGTTGGGCGCAGCGTTTCTCTGGTCCAATCAGGTTGATGCAGCGGCCGGCGTGGTCGTCGCTGAAGGAGGACGGCGGCGGCGGAGCTCAGTAGCAGCAAGGTCGCGAGGAAGAAGACGCAGAGGCAGGGGATAAAAGTGAAACCAGGGCCCCCCTATCCCTATTTATAAGGAAAAATGAGGTGGCTGGCACAGAAATCGAGGAGACAAGATTATTAGGTTAACAAGAAGGGGGCCTCGATTTTCGGGAAGGCTATTAATGATAAAGATTTGTTAAAGATATACTTGGTTTTTTGCGAAATCAATATGCATGATGTCATGGCGGGTTACCAAGGTTTGCTGGTATTACGTCATGGCGGGTTACAGACGTACGAATGGAGCTTTTCACACCGGAGTGCAGTTCTGTTCAAATTAACATTGTGAAGATTGACTTGAACAAGTTCAACTCAACCTGGGGCCTAATGTTGGGGATATAACTCCTAGGTATGACCCGCCCAGGAGGGGCCGGGTCATGCCTTTGACGGTTCATTATGAAGAAGTCCATGAAAGCCCAAGGTGTGAAGGTGGTGACTCATGGAGGCAGGCCTGGATAAGACCTAGAATAGGGGCCCATGAGCCGCCATGTGATAACTTGTATCGTAAGATCATGATTAGTTGCAAACCGAGCCGGTCACGATGTATGAACTGACCGGGACTCTGTAAGCCGCCTGGCCTCAACCTGTGTATATAAAGGTGAGACCCGGCGGCGGGAAAGGTTAAGAAACAACTCATCGAGGACTAGGTCAAGCGTGTTCGCTCCCTGGTAATCGAAACCCAAGCAATACAACTCAAAGCAGGAGTAGGATTTTACCTCGTTGAGAGGGGCCGAACCTGGGTAAATTCTCTGTGTCCTTTGTCCCGTGCAACCCCTTCAAGCTAACCTAGCTCCGATGGCTCCACACCTAAGTCCTTTTGCTAGGACATCTGCCGTGTTAAGTCCACGACAAAAAGCATACCCCAGAATAACACAATCCACAGTTTTTGGGTCCAAGCTTGCGCTTCTTGGGAATTGGTATATTGACTTTCGCCAAACAACCCCAAGTACGTAGGTAGGAGAGTTTCAATCTTTTCCTTTCCAATTCCTCAAATGGAGTCATGGTCTTATGCTTTGTGGGAACTCGGTTTAGGACATGACATGCAGTCATTAGCGCCTCCCCCCACCATGCCTTGGAGAGACCCGATGTGTCTAACATGGCATTAACCAAATCAGTTAGAGTTCGGTTCTTTCTTTCAGCCACCCCATTTTACTGAGGTGAATAGGGAGGCGTCCTCTCATGGATTATGCCATGTTCCACACAAAACAAATCAAACTCATTGGAAAATTATTCTCCACCACGATCAGACCTAAGCCGTTTAATTTTTCGATCAAGTTGGTTCTTTGCTTCAGCTTTATAGTTTTTGAAGAAATTTAGAGCCTTGTCTTTTGATTTCAGAAGATACACATGACAATATCTAGTGGAGTCATCAATCATCGTCATGAAGTATTTCTTTCCACCTTTTGTCAAGACGCCATTCATCTCACAGAGATCAGAATGTATAAGCTCTAGTGGCGCCAAGTCTCTAGCCTCTGCAATCTTATCGGACCTGCGAGCTTGCTTAGCTTGCACACACACTTGGCACCTAGAGCCCTTGACAGTAGTGAATTTCAGAACTAAACTCATATTGGCTATCCGCGTCATGCAACCAAACTTAATATGACAAAGTCGTGAATGCCAAATATTAGACTCATCATTGTGGCAAACATTATTAATAACTTTAGTGCAATCTGACAAAGATAGGCGGAACAAGCCTCTGCACTCATAGCCTTTTCCAACAAATTGTCCACACTTGGAAATTACAACTTTATTGGACTCAAAAACAAACTTAAAACCATCTCGACATAAACGGGAACCGCTGACGAGATTCTTATTGATGGACGACACATGATGAACGTTCTTTAGACGCACGATCTCCCCCGAAGTAAACTTCAAATTGACCGTACCAACACCTCGAATGATGGCATGTGACCCGTTCCCCATCAGCACGGGAGAAGTCCCTGTGACCTGGTAAGAAGAAAACATGGAGGCGTCAGCACAAATATGTACATTGGCGCCGGTGTCAATTAACCAATCAGGAGATTGAAATACTGAAAGGATGGTAGGAAGAATACCGTACCCAGATTCCTTCATATAAGTATCACCGATGACAACATTAGTGGACTTGCCGCTCTTCTCATGTTCGCGCTCCTCAAAGTAGTTAGGAAATTTTGGAGTCCAGTGATTAGGGTCACCACAGACATGGCAAAGTCCCTTCCCCTTCTTATGAGAATTCTTCTTGAAATTGGTGGGATGTGATGGCTTGTTCTTTGCATCAAACTTGCCTTTGCCCTGAGTTTTGTGCTTGTTATTTTTGAACTTGTTGTGCTGGAAGTTCTTCTTTTGTACCATGTGGGCACTAGAAGCTCCCTCGGCAACTCGAGCACGTGTGTCTTTTGCTCTCGCCTTCTCTTCAACATCAAGAGTACCAATGAGATCCGAAACGGAAAACTCCTGTCTCTTGTGTTTCAGGGAAGTAGCAAAATTGTTCCACGAAGGTGGAAGCTTGGCAATGATGCCTATGGCAACACACACTTGAAGTAATCAAGTTCCTTTGCGAGCAACTGTATCTCATGAGCTTGATGCACAATAGAGCGCTCATCAGTCATCTTGTAGTCATAGAATTGCTCCATGACGTACAACTCGCTGCTGGTGTCCGAGGCCCCAAACTTAGCCTCGAGCACAACCCACATGTCCTTGCCATTGTCAAACGAGATATATGAATCCACAATGGAATCGTCAAGAACACTTAGAAGGGCGCCTTTAAAGATGGTATTGATCTTCTCAAACGCTTCCTGCTGTGCAGGATTAAAATTTCCCTCGGGCTTGCCCTTGGTGGCGTCATAGCTGTACATGGTCTGGAACCAGTAAACCGCTCTCGTGCGCCACCTCTTATATTGCACCCCCTTAAAGGTAGGCGGCTTCAGATGCGCAACAAACCCACTCAGAGTAAATTGCCTATAATCAGGTTTTTGGATTGTTGAAAATATGAGCAAATTACTATGAGATTTAATCCTGATAAACAGAAGATAAATCATGACAGCACTAGCATAGATTAAACTAATCATGCGAACTAGCATAGTAGATGAACAGATCACATCTAGGGCGCATACTAGAAACATGAATTCTACCATGATCTCGAACAAGAAGGATAGAATCACATACGGTGCAGCGGGAGCAGCACCGCCGACGTTGATGTAGTCGCCCATGTCGTTGAGGATGAGGTTGCCGAGGTCGGGGAAGAAGTCGTCGTTGGTGAAGTCGTCAGTGCCAGCAGTCATGCGAGTGCGCTCCCCAAAAATCTGATCGCCCCTCTCCCGTACAGGATTATGAGAGGCGGGGTTCCGGAGGCCTGCTGTCCCTTCTCGCGATGCACGCCGAAAGGAGGGATGGAGAAGACTTGCGTGGTGGCGCAATGATCTGGAATGATGGTGCGGAACCATACGATGTGACTACCGCTAGGGGTAGACGTCTGCCTGACTATATAATGCGGGCCGGCTAGGTCGTGGAGAAAACCTCGCGTCCAAGTAACAGCCCACGATCCAAAAGAATCGGAAACGGCCGAGTAATTAATGACTTATTAATGTTCCCCGAGCAGCAAAAATATAAACAACATGCATAGCTCTGTCCTCGGCTCGGCTCATTCCCACAACCCGCAGAGTGGCGCGTCGTGGCGAGGAGGAGGAGCGCGCGTGTAGGTCTCCTCTTCTCATGCTCATACAAGTGGTAGAAGAGCTCATCTTATAAAGAGGTGCAACTCTCTCTCAACTTCCGGGGTGAGACTAAACTTTAGTCTTACTCACACCACTCACATGTGTGCATGAATGGGCCAATAGAATTTCAGAATTTTAGTTGGGCTTTGGGCCAAAATCCCACTAGCAAATTCCAACATAAGACGGAAGAATTATCTGCATAAATCAAAAGTGAACAAAAAGCTTGTTAAGTCCATGCACATTAAAGCTATCGAGGGTATTTTTGGTCCATGCATTTTCGTGGGCACCGGCAAACGCATGTGTTTGAGTACACTGTAGGGAAAACCTTGTTTGCTGAGTACCAGAAATTCTCTACGATGGCCAAAAAACACTCGGTAACGGCTGTGGCGAGTGTCACACTCAGCAAAGATTGTTCGGCTTATACCATGTCGGCAACACGGTGTATGTTGAGCGTCGATTGTCGGGTAGGCAAACCTTTTGCCGAGTGTCATGCGAGGGTGCTCGGCAATATAAAGGTGTCCGATGGCCAATCGATGGAAATGGTGATGCCACATGGCACCTTGGTTTGCAAGTGTCTGGTGCCAGTGCTTTGCAAACACAGTGCACGGCCGGTCGCCTTGTGGCATAGGTATATGCTGAGTATTGTGCGCCTGGTTCTCCACATAGGACTTTACCAAAGTATCAGGACTCGTCAAACAATGCTCCCCGGATGCTGCCACGTGTCCCAAAATTTGTCGAGTATCCTTCCCCTGGTACTCGGCATAGGGCGTGGATTTTGCTCCATAAATACTGGGCTAACATGTGAGATCCACATGTCAGTGACCCTAAACCCTTAGAAAATTAAATATTACTTGTGTGCAATGCAAGACTAAATAAATAATATGTTTATGTTGGGAAATGTTGCATGGGAAACAAAAAAATTCTGTGCACACACAAGATCTATCCATGGAAATGCATAGCAACGAGAGGGAAGAGTGTGTCTACGTACCCTCGTAGACCGTAAGCGGAAGCGTTTAGTAACACGGTTGATGTAGTCGTACTTTTTCACGATCCAACCGATCGAGTACCGAACGTAAGACACCTCTGCATTCAGCACACGTTCAGCTCGGTGACGTCCTCGCCTTCTTGATCCAGCAAGATGGGAAGTTCCGGCAACACGACGGCGTGATGACGGTGGTGGTGAAGCTATCTCTGCAGGGCTTCGCCTAATCACTACGGAAATATGACCGAGGGACAAAACTGTGGAGGGGGGCGCCGCACACGGCTAAGAGATTGTCGTGGTTATGTGTGGCACCCCTCCCACATATATATATATAGGTGGGGGGAGGGAGGAGTAGCCAAGGCCCATTAGGCCCATACACCTACCGGGGGTGTCTGGAACCCCTTCCGACGACCCGATGACTAGCCGATTCACTCCGAAACTCTTTCGGTGTCCGAATATCATCGTCCTATATATCAGTCTTTACCTCCGGACCATTCTGGAGCTCCTTGTCATGTCTGTGATCTCATCCGGGACTCCGAACAACATTCGGTCACCAAATCATATAACTCATATAACATTATATCGTCAACGAACGTTAAGCGTGTAGACCCTACGGGTTTGAGAGCTGTAGACATGACCGAGACACCTCTCTAGTAAATAACCAATAGCACTACCTGGATGCTCATATTGGCTCCTACATATTCTATGAAGATCTTTATCATTTGAACCTTATGACAACATACGTAATTCCCTTTGTCTATCGGTATGTTACTTGCCCGAGATTCGATCGTCGGTATCTTCATACCTAGTTCAATCTCGTTACTGACAAGTCTCTTTACTCGTTCCGTAATACATCATCTTGCAACTAACTCCTTAGTCACTTTGCTTGCAAGGCTTCTTATGATGTGTATTAGCAAGAGGGCCCGGAGATACCTCTTCGATACTCGGAGTGACAAATCCTAATCTCGATCTATGCCAATTCAACAAACACCTTCGGAGATACCTGTAGAGCATCTTTATGATCACCCAGGTACGTTGTGACATTTGATAGCACACAAGGTATTCCTCCGGTATCCGGCAGTTGCATAATCTCATAGTCGAAGGAATATGTATTTGACATTAAGAAAGCAATCGCAATAAACTGAACGATCAATATGCTAAGCTAACGGATGAGTCTTGTCCATCACATCATTCTCCTAATGATGTGATCCCGTTATCAAATGACAACACATGTCTATGGTTAGGAAACCTTAACCATCTTTGATCAATGAGCTAGTCTAGTAGAGGCTTACTAGGGACACGGTATTTGTTTATGTATTCACACATGTATTTAAGTTTCCGATCAATACAATTCTAGCATGAATAATAAACCTTTTATCATGAATAAGGAAATATAAAATAAAATCTTTATTATTGCCTCTAGGGCATATTTCCTTCTGTCTCCCACTTGCACTAGAGTCAATAATCTAGATAACATTATAATGGATCTAACACCCATGGAGTCTTAGTGCTGATCATGTTTTGCTCGCGGAAGAGGCTTAGTCAACAGGTCTGCTACATTCAGATCCGTATGTATTTTGCAAACTTCTATGCCTCCATCATTGACCTTTTCACGAATGGAGTTGAAGCGTCACTTGATGTGTTTGGTTCATTTGTGAAACCTGGATTCCTTCGCCAAGGCAATTGCTCCAGTGTTGTCACAAAAGATTTTCATTGGACTCGATGCACTAGGTATTACACCCAGATCGAATATGAACTCCTTCATCCAGACTCCTTCATGTGCTGCTTCCGAAGCATCTATGTACTCCGCTTCACATGTAGATCCCGCCACGATGCTCTATTTGGAACTGCACCAACTGACAGCTCCACCATTCAACATAAATATGTATCCGATTTGTGACTTAGAGTCATCCGGATCAGTGTCGAAGCTAGCATCAACGTAACCATTTACGACAAGCTCTTCGTCACCTCCATAAACGAAAAACATATCCTTGGTCGTTTTTAGGTACTTCAGGATGTTCTTGACCGCTGTATAGTGATCCACTCCTGGATTACTTTGGCACCTCTGTAGGAACGAAGTATGTCTACCATAGGGGGGTGAATGGGAGTTTTAAATTTTCTTCGGAAAACTTAAATCTCTCAGGACCCAGCACCGGAATAAACAATAAACAGGCTAAGAAGAACTACAACGAAGAACTGAAGAGAAGCCAAGACATGCATCGAAGTAAATTAAGTAAATGGAAAGTATCAAAAGTAAACTTGGGTAACAGAGGTAACCGCAGGTGCTAGAAGGAGACAAGGAATTTGTTCGACCAGTTCATCCTTCTGCACAAGGACTACGTCTGGTTGGAGGGGCTATGACTTAACACGGAAGATAAACTCTCTTCACCCTATTCTCCTTGACAATCGATTCGTCAACCGATGTCGATTACTCGTGGTGATACTTGAAGGCGATCTCCAAACCTTTACAGACTTCTTCTTCGAGAACCACAATCTCTCTTGGTCTCTGAAGAAATTTACACCTAACCATCCAGGGGGAGTAACAGGCGGAGCGTACTAAGGTTAGATTCCAGTGATGCTGAACCACTATCTAATTCTTCGATTCTAGGGTTTTTCTGTCGGTGGAATTTAAACTCAAATCGCTCAGAGAGGGGGTTGCTCAACAATCTTCTCAGAATCAAACGGGACAGCCACTGGACAAAGCCGGCGCGGGGTGGCTATTTATAGCCGCAGCCTTCCGAGATGGGAAATGACCATTTTGGACACGAGGCCCAGCCAATGGCCAACTGACACGTTCAAAATGGTCGGATTTTGGAGCAATGGTAACATTACTTGGGGAACAAGTAATGCTAACTCCTCGGTCCGAGGCAAATCTCTCACAACGAAGAAGATCACAGTCTCTTGCTGGCAAGTATTTGGTCAGAGCACACAGAGATTTCTCTCACAACTTTCATAGGATTTGGGTTTAGCATCAGAGAATCAAAGCTTTGAAAGGCTATACCCCTCTTAATAGTACGGTGGTCCTATGACTCAATGATAGAAGAAGAAGAACAAAATAAATGCTATGTCTTCACTTCGTCTTCATTCTTCCTCGAACGTAGTCATTTGCCTCGGACATGCACCGAACAAATTGCTTCGACTTCAGCAATTTCCAGGGGTCACTCTTGATACCTTTATCTTCGGTGATAACCTTCGCTGCTACGTAGGGAGATTATCTCCATCGTTTTCATCAAACTCCTCGATACATCCGGGACTGGTTACTCTGTGTGCACTAGCAAACACATAGTCCCATACTGTTTATGTAAAAAAAACTCCAAAAGATAAGGAGCCTATCATTGCACCAACAATCTCCCCCTTTTTGGACGGTTGTTGACAAAACAGATAATCATCAAAGTGAAGCTAGATAATTGAAATGTAGATCAAAGAAGAGTGAACTTGCGTTACTTCACTCGATGATGAAATATACTCCCCCTGGATGTATGCAGGGTCAATTGATATACAATGAAATTCCTTGCAATTCATTCGAGTGTGTGGAGGATTTTCAATCATATGAGGTAATGATTTGCACTGATGACAGATAATCCAACGAGAATAAAGTGCAATCATTCATAACTTTTGTTAATAATTCCACCTGCAAAATAATAAGCTTTGACAGAGAATAGTGCAGCAGGCGGGGTTATTAATATTACATCCCATAACCGATGTTTTACAATAGAGCACAAGAAATGGAGAAATTGAATCAAAGGATAGAGCAAGAGAACACAAACACCAAATCCAATAGAGCAAATCTATCAAAACTCTCGATGTTATTCTCCTCCTTTTTGTCAAGTAGTGTCAAAAAGGTGACGAAAACATGAGTGCTACAAAATGGTGAATATGGTTCACTCTGAGGCATCGGCTGAAGAACAGCCCGAAGAAGTTTCTGATTCGGAAGTGTCTGGAACATCTTAATCTTCATCTTCATTTTCTGCTGTAATCACATGCACAACTTTTGTTCGGTTGTGAATAGCATTAAGTTCGGCAGCCAGATGATCTTTTTCTTGACGATCTTCGGCCATATGCTTCAATAGCAACTATTGGGTGCGCATGCTCACTTCAAGATGTGAAGGAGGTTGAGTGTTCGGCATACGATCACGTTTAGGAAGCTTGGGTCCATTGAAGGTAGTATGATAATCAGGATTTGCTACTGGAGCTTTGCCCGAAGGGAAATCTTCCATTACTTTCAACGTATCATGCACAGGAGGAATGAAGTTTTTGTGGCTGACCTTGGCAAGATATTCAGTCTTCATTGTATAGTCAATCAGCTTATTAATACAGGGCGCATACACCTTGATGGTTTTTGGACACTAAGCTGAATCCATCAGTATGCGCAAAAACATGTCTTCGACATCGAAGATATACCCTTGTGAGATGGCATGGATGGTGTTCAACATCAGATATATCATTATCAATATTCATCCTAGCCAGCGGACAGAGGGTGTATGTGAGAATGTGATATAACGTCTGATTGTCGAATGGCAGGTGCTCAAGCAGAGGAGGACCATTGTAGTCTTGAATTTTGTCTTCATCCATTGTGCAATGGAAATCTTCATCAGTGATTGCATCAATGTTATGAACCCGAATCTCAGTTTTTCCATGTTCAAACCGAGGGAAATGAAAGTGAGATATGAAGTCCATAGCAGACCATTTTATTCACTTTCCTTCTGTCATCCATTCCATAATCCATTTTGTGATATCCGACTCATCTCCAGAGATAGACAATGTCGCATAAAACTGAATGATAATCTCCCTGCTCCATGGATGTTGATAACCTAGGACATGCGTGAGACCAAAGTCTTCGATGTCTTGGAGAATTTGAGTGAAACAACCAATATTCTTCATAGCAGCAAAATCTGGGAACTCATGATGGAAAATCTTCAAGCTGTCATAATGGATACGAGAGTAGTATATTGCCTGTTCCTGAGTCCAGAAACGAGGAGATTCAGACGTACTGGGCTTGTTGTAAGGACTTTCCCGAAAAAAAGTGGATGAGTATTTCTGTTGAACAGAGGCCCTTTGACTCCAACGCCAATGAAAAACAATGGTAGTCGCTCGCAAGGATAGGGGTACTTGAGTTCTTCTTCAATAGAAAGCACTTCATCGCCATAGATGACGGAATCTGAATGATGAGTTGATGGTGACTTTGCTGCAGAAGGATTAACATCTGAATTTCTTTGAGTAGTGACGAGTGAAATCCTCAAGGGAGAGGGATTTGACACTTGTATCGGAGCAGATTCAGGCACCGAATCTTTATCAGTCATTGGGGACGTTGTGGAATTGCTTCTAAAGGTGGAGGAGCATAGGGAGGAACCAAATATTTAGGTTCTTCAAGGATAGGAGAATCTTGTTGTACTGACCGAGGAATCTCTCCATCTTCGGACACTTGATTCTGAGATGGATTTGCTTCATGAAAGGGCGAAGCCACAGGCACTGATTCAGTTGGCCTTGGCAAAGTTGTTGCACATGTAACTGGTTCATGAGCAGGAAAAGGAATCGCTCGTTCAGGTGAGTTCTCTCTCGGTGCAGCAGTGTCGGGAGGAGGAGGAGCATTTTTCTTCGCAGTCTTCTTCTGCTGCTGCTGCTTCGACGGATCATTGTGCCCTTTTACCAGATCATTATAACCAGTATCTTTGGCTTGGTGATCAAGGCGGATCTTGTGAACAGTTTGATCCAGATCCGGATGAAATCCCAGTCTTCTGTGATGAAGAACTTTCAGCTCCTTATTAATATCATCATAAGATTCTTCAAGTTGCCTCGTGACAAACTTGGACTTTGTAGTTTTCATACGGTTGTCCAGCTCCTTGAGTTGACCAATGAGGTCACTGATTTCAACTGAGTCATTTCTCATATCTTGGATCAAGGCAGACACTTGAGAAATAACTTCAGAGGGAATTGGCAAAGATGCCACTTCTCCATCAAACAAATCTTCGACAAATCTGTCTAGCTGCTCCATGATGAACTGATGATCAAAAGAAAGTAGTGCAGCAGAGTCATTTTCAATCTGTGCAGTAGACGGAGCAGTCTGAGCCACATTTTGCTCGGTCGGAGGAATAGAAGCTAGAGGTTGAGTCAGTTTCAAAGCAAATTGTGCAGCTTTTGCCTTCACAGCATCAGAACTGGGAACCTTCTGCTTAGCATCTGTCCCTTTGATTTGCTTCACCTTATCTTTCGGCAGCTGTTCTACTGGCTAGGCTGTGCTAACGGGGGCTTCAACCACTAAATCTTGCAAGTTAATTGCAGCAGGATGAGGTTCTGTGTTCACTTTGTCAACCATGGTGACAGTGGTACCAGGAGTCTTCCTCTTCACACTACAAGAAACATGTCAACTTGTGACTTTCTGTCAGTGACCTTGGAAGAATTGGTCGTAAATCTACCACCATTTGAGACCAATTGGTCAAAAGCTGTTCGGGGGGATCCAAACCCTAAACTATATTGACAATTTTGGTCAGAAAGGTCGTAATTTCCTTACACGAAATGGTCATAAAGTAGACAGCACTGGTCCGCTGCCTTATTTCTAGCTGATCACGACCAATATAGATGGTCATAACCTTGTTAATTGTGGTGGATTGCTATGACTAGGCGCCACCTCATCAGTTTTGCCTATGTGTCATGTCCATGTGTCAATTTTTGTCCTAGTTTGTGAAGCAACCTATATTTTGTCATTCCCAAAATTTCCAAAAAAATCTGATAAATTCTTTGGGTCATATCTTCGTCAAATATTTAAAAATCCTTCCTTGCCTAGTTCAAAAATAATTCAACAATATTCATTTTCCTATTCTGTTCAGAATAGCACTTTGTGAAGGAAGTGCTATTTATATATTCTTGATTGCCCTCAAAATTTTTGGGCTCTCTTTCCTATCCAAATCATTGCCTCATGACAAAATTCAGCTCCATTTTCCCAGTAAATCTTCCTCGGCAAATTTCCAAAGTTTTTGTCCACCTAGAAGCATTGTGAAGGAAGTACCATTTTTATATATCCAAATGACATGAAATTTATAGAGTTCCTTCATATGCCCAAATTATCACCCTCCTCCAAATTGCAGCTCAGTCAAATCATCTATGTGAGCCCAGGTTCAATTTATATTTTATGGCCAGATTGGCACATTGCAAAGCAAGTGTTATCTAGACCCCTCCTATTACCCTAAAACTTTTTGGGCACTCTTTGTTGGGGAACCTAGCAATAATTCAAAATTTTCTACACATCACCAAGATCAATCTATGGAGTTTACTAGCAACGAGAGGGGAGGAGTGCATCTACATACCCTTGTAGATCGCGAGCGGAAGCGTTCAAGAGAACGGGGTTGATGGAGTCGTACTCGTCGTGATCCAAATCACCGATGATCCAAGCGCCGAACGGACGGCACCTCCGCGTTCAACACACGTACGGAGCGGTGACGTCTCCCACGCCTTGATCCAGCAAGGAGGAGGGAGGGGTTGAGGAAGAAGGCTCCAACAGCAGCACGACGGCGTGGTGGTGGTGGAGTGACAGTTCTCCGGCAGGGCTTCGCCAAGCTCGCGCGGAGGAGGAGAGGTGTTGGGGAGGGGAGGGGAGGGGCTGTGCCTTGGATGTGGTGCTGCAGCCCTCCCCTCACCCCTCTATTTATAGGGAGAAGGGGGAAGGGGGCCGGCCCCTCTAGATGGGATCTAGAGGGGGGGCGGCGGCCAAGGGGGAGGTGGCTTGCCCCCCAAGCAAGGGGGGGACGCCCCCCCTTTAGGGTTCCCCCAAACCCTAGGCGCATGGGCCCTACGGGGGTTGGCGCCCCAGCCCACTTAGGGGCTGGTTCCTCCCGGTGGACCCCGGGAACCCCTTCGGTGGCCTCGGTACAATACCGGCATACCCCCGAACACTTCCGGTGACCGTATGGTGACTCCCCATATATAAATCTTTACCTCCGGACCATTCCGGAACTCCTCGTGACGTCCGAGATCTCATCCGGGACTTCGAACAACATTCGGTAATCACATACATACCTTCCTTAGAAACCTAGCGTCATCGAACCTTAAGTGTGTAGACCCTACGGGTTCGGGAATCATGCAGACATGACCGTGACACCTCTCTAGCCAATAACCAACAGCGGGATCTGGATACCCATGTTGGCTCCCACATGTTCCACGATGATCTCATCGGATGAACCACGATGTCGAGGATTCAAGTAATCCCGTATACAGTTCCCTTTGTCAATCGGTAAGTTACTCCGAGATTTGATCGTCGGTATCCTAATACCTCGTTCAATCTCGTTACCGGCAAGTCACTTTACTCGTTCCGTAATGCATGATCCCGTGACTAACTACTTAGTCACATTGAGCTCATTATGATGATGCAATACCGAGTGGGCCCAGAGATACCTCTCCGTCACACGGAGTGACAAATCCCAGTCTCGATCCGTGCCAACCCAACAGACACTTTCGGAGATACCTGTAGTGCACCGTTATAGTCACCCAGTTACGTTGTGACATTTGGTACACCCAAAGCATTCCTACGGTGTCCGGGAGTTGCACGATCTCATGGTCTAAGGAAATGATACTTGACATTAGAAAAGCTTCAGCAAACGAACTACACGATCTAGTGCTATGCTTAGGATTGGGTCTTGTCCATCACATCATTCTCCTAATGATGTGATCCCGTTATCAATGACATCCAATGTCCATGGTCAGGAAACCGTAACCATCTATTGATAACCGAGCTAGTCAACTAGAGGCTCACTAGGGACTTGTTATGGTCTATGTATTCACACATGTATTACGATTTCCGGATAACACAATTATAGCATGAACAATAGACAATTATCATGAACAAGGAAATATAATAATAACCATTTTATTATTGCCTCTAGGGCATATTTCCAGCAGTCTCCCACTTGCACTATAGTCAATAATCTAGTTACATTGTGATGAATCGTACACCCCTAGAGTTCTGGTGTTGATCATGTTTCGCCCGTGGAAGAGGTTTAGTCAACGGATCTGTGACATTCAAATCCGTATGTACTTTACAAATATCAATGTCTCCATTTTGAACATTTTCACGAATGGAGTTGAAGCGACGCTTGATGTGCCTGGTCTTCTTGTGAAACCTGGGCTCCTTGGCAAGGGAAATAGCTCCAGTGTTGTCATAGAAGTGAGTCATCGGCCCTGATGCATTGGGAATAACTCCTAGGTCGGCAATGAACTCCTTCATCCAGATTGCTTCATGCGCTGCCTCCGATGCTGCCATGTACTCCGCTTCACACGTAAATCCCGCCACAACGCTTTGCTTGCAACTGCACCAGCTGACTACCCCACCATTCAAAATATACACGTATCCGGTTTGTGACTTAGAGTCATCCAGATCTGTGTCAAAGCTAGCATCGACGTAACCCTTTACGACAAGCTCTTTGTCACCTCCATAAACGAGAAACATATCCTTGGTCCTTTTCAGGTACTTCAGGATGTTCTTGACTGCTGTCCAGTGTTCCATGCCGGGATTACTTTGGTACCTTCCTACCAAACTTACGGCAAGGTTTACATCAGGTCTGGTACACAGCATGGCATACATAATAGACCCTATGGCCGAGGCATAGGGGATGACACTCATCTTTTCTTTATCTTCTGCCGTGGTCGGGCATTGAGCCGTGCTCAATCTCACACCTTGCAATACAGGAAAGAACCCCTTCTTGGACTGATCCATATTGAACTTCTTCAATATCTTATCAAGGAATGTGCTTTGTGAAAGACCTATGAGGCGTCTCGATCTATCTCTATAGATCTTGATGCCTAATATGTAAGCAGCTTCTCCAAGGTCCTTCATTGAAAAACACTTATTCAAGTAGGCCTTTATGCTTTTCAAGAATTCTATATTATTTCCCATCAATAGTATGTCATCCACATATAATATGAGAAATGCTACAGAGCTCCCACTCACTTTCATGTAAACACATGCTTCTCCATAAGTCTGTGCAAACCCAAACGCTTTGATCATCTCATCAAAGCGAATGTTCCAACTCTGAGATGCCCGCACCAGCCCATAGATTGAGCGCTGGAGCTTGCATACCTTGTCAGCATTCTTAGGATCGACAAAACCTTCTGGCTACATCATATTCAATTCTTCCTTAAGGAAGCCGTTGAGGAATGCCGTTTTGACGTCCATTTGCCATATCTCATAATAGTAGAATGCGGCAGTTGCTAACATGATTCAGACGGACTTCAGCTTCGCTACGGGTGAGAAGGTCTCACCGTAGTCAACTCCTTGAACTTGTCGATAACCCTTAGCGACAAGTCGAGCTTTATAGATGGTAACATTTCCATCCGCGTCCGTCTTCTTCTTAAAGATCCATTTATTTTCTATCGCTCGCCGATCATCGGGCAAGTCTGTCAAAGTCCATACTTTGTTTTCATACATGGATCCTATCTCGGATTGCATGGCTTCAAGCCATTTCTTGGAATCTGGGCCCGCCATTGCTTCTTCATAGTTCGAAGGTTCACTATTGTCCAACAACATGATTTCCAGGACAGGGTTGCCGCACCACTCTGGTGCGGAACATGTCCTTGTGGACCTACGAAGTTCAGTGGTAACTTGATCATGATCGTCATCATTAACTTCCTCTCTCGTCGGTGTAGGCACCACAGAAACATTTTCTTGTGCCGCGCTACTTTCTGGTTCGAGAGGGGTCATCTCATCAAGTTCCACTTTCCTCCCACTTACTTCTTTCGAGAGAAACTCTTTCTCCAGAAAGGACCCATTCTTGGCAACGAAGATCTTGCCTTCGGATCTGAGGTAGAAGGTATACCCAATGGTTTCCTTAGGGTATCCTATGAAGACACATTTTTCCGACTTGGGTTCGAGCTTTTCAGGTTGAAGTTTCTTGACATAAGCATCGCATCCCCAAACTTTAAGAAACGACACCTTAGGTTTCTTTCCAAACCGTAATTCATACGGTGTCGTCTCAACGGATTTCGACGGAGCCCTATTTAAAGTGAATGCGGCAGTCTCTAAAGCATAACCCCAAAAATATAGCGGTAGATCGGCAAGAGACATCAAAGATCGCACCATATCCAATAGAGTGCGATTACGACGTTCGGACACACCATTACGCTGAGGTGTTCCAGGCGGCGTGAGTTGTGAAACAATTCCACATTTCCTTAAGTGTGTGCCAAATTCGTGACTCAAATTTTCCCCTCCACGATCTGATCGTAAGAACTTTATTTTCCTGTCATGTTGATAATCTCACTCTGAAATTCCTTGAACTTTTCAAAGGTCTCAGACTTGTGTTTCATTAAGTAGATATACCCATATCTACTCAAGTCATTAGTGAGGGTGAGAACATAACGATAGCCACCGCGAGCCTCAACGCTCATTGGACCACACACATCAGTATGTATGATTTCCAATAAGTTGGTTGCTCGCTCCATTGTTCCGGAGAACAGAGTCTTGGTCATTTTGCCCATGAGGCATGGTTCGCACGTGTCAAATGATTCATAATCAAGAGACTCCAAAAGTCCATCTGCATGGAGTTTCTTCATGCGTTTGACACCAATGTGACCAAGGCGGCAGTGCCACAAGTATGTGGGACTATCATTATCAACCTTACATTTCTTGCCATTCACACTATGAATATGTGTAATATTACGTTCGAGATTCATTAAGAATAAACCATTGACCAGTGGGGCATGACCATAAAACATATCTCTCATATAAACAGAACAACCATTATTCTCGGATTTAAATGAGTAGCCGTCTCGCATCAAACGAGATCCAGATACAATGTTCATGCTCAAAGCTGGTACTAAATAACAATTATTGAGGTTTAAAACTAATCCCATAGGTAAATGTAGAGGTAGCGTGATCACATTGACCTTGGAACCATTCCCGACACGCATCGTCACCTCGTCCTTCGCCAGTCTTCGCTTATTCCGCAGCTCCTGCTTTGAGTTACAAATATGAGCAACCGCACCGGTATCAAATACCCAGGAGCTACTACGAGTGCTGGTTAGGTACACATCAATAACATGTATATCACATATACCTTTGGTTTTCCCGGCCATCTTATCCGCTAAGTACTTGGGGCAGTTCCGCTTCCAGTGACTGTTTCCCTTGCAATAAAAACACTCAGTCTCAGGCTTGGGTACATTCTTTGTCTTCTTCCCGGCATCTTGCTTACCGGGCGCGGCAACTCCCTTGCCGTCTTTCTTGAAGTTCTTCTTACCCTTGCCTTTCTTGAACTTAGTGGTTTTATTCACCATCAACACTTGATGTTCCTTTTTGATCTCTACCTCCGCTGATTTCAGCATTGAATATACCTCAGGAATGGTCTTTTCCATCCCCTGCATATTGAAGTTCATCACAAAGCTCTTGTAGCTAGGCGGGAGCGGCTGAAGGATTCTATCAACGACCGCGTCATCCGGGAGATTAACTCCCAGCTGAGACAAGCAGTTGTGCAACCCAGACATTTTGAGTATGTGTTCGCTGACGGAACTATTCTCCTCCATCTTACAACTGTAGAACTTGTCGGAGACTTCATATCTCTCGGCCCGGGCATGAGCTTGGAAAACCATTTTCAGCTCTTGGAACATCTCATATGCTCCGTGTTGCTCGAAACGCTTTTGGAGCCCCGGTTCTAAGCTGTAAAGCATGCCGCACTGAACCAGGGAGTAATCATCAACACGTGTTTGCCAAGCGTTCATGACGTCTTGGTTTTCTGGGATGGGTGCTTCACCTAGCAGTGCTTCAAGGACATATACTTTCTTGGCAGCTATGAGGATGATCCTCAAGTTCTGGACCCAATCCGTATAGTTTCTACCATCGTCTTTCAGCTTAGTTTTCTCTAGGAACGCGTTGAAGTTGAGGTTGACATTAGCGTGGGCCATTATATCTACAAGACATATTGTTAAGATTTCAGATTAAGTTCATGATGATTAAGTTCATCTAATCAAATTATTAATGAACTCCCACTCAGACAGACATCCCTCTAGTCATCCAAGTGATACACGATCCGAGTCAACTAGGCCGTGTCCGATCATCACGTGAGACGGACTAGTCATCATCGGTGAACATCTTCATGTTGATCGTATCTTCTATACGACTCATGTTCGACCTTTCAGTCTTCCGTGTTCCGAGACCATGTCTGTACATGCTAGGCTCGTCAAGTCAACCTAAGTGTATTGCGTGCGTAAATCTGGCTTACACCCGTTGTATGTGAAACGTTAGGACCTATCACACTCGATCATCACGTGGTGCTTCGGAACAACGGACTTTAGCAACGGTGCACAGTTAGGGGGAACACAATTCTTGAAATTTTAGTGAGAGATCATCTTATTTAGGCTACCGTCGTTCTAAGCAAATAAGATGTAAAACATGATAAACATCACATGCAATCAAATAGTGACATGATATGGCCAATATCATTTGCTCCTCTTGATCTCCATCTTCGGGGCGCCATGTTCATCATTGTCACCGGCTTGACACCATGATCTCCATCATCGTGTCTTCATGAAGTTGTCTCGCCAACTATTACTTCTACTACTATGGCTACCGGTTAGCAATAAAGTAAAGTAATTACATGACGTTTCAGTTGACACGCAGGTCATGAATAAATTAAGACAACTCCTATGGCTCCTGCCGGTTGTCATACTCATCGACATGCAAGTCGTGATTCCTATTACAAGAACATGATCAATCTCATACATCACATATATCATTCATCACATCCTTCTGGCCATATCACATCACATGACACTTGCTGCAAAAACAAGTTAGACGTCCTCTAATTGTTGTTGCAAATTTTACGTGGCTTCTATAGGTTTCTAGCAAGAACGTTTCTTACCTACGCCAAAACCACAACGTGATATGCCAATTTCTATTTACCCTTCATAAGGACCCTTTTCATCGAATCCGATCCGACTAAAGTGGGAGAGACAGACACCCGCTAGCAACCTTATGCATCTAGTGCATGTCAGTCGGTGGAACCTGTCTCACGTAACCGTACGTGTAAGGTCGGTCCGGGCCGCTTCATCCCACGATGCCGCCGAATCAAGATAAGACTAGTAGCGGCAAGTAAATTGACAAAATCGACGCCCACAACAACTTGTGTTCTACTCGTGCATAGAAACTACGCATAAACATGGCTCATGATGCCACTGTTGGGGAACGTAGCAATAATTCAAAATTTTCTACGCATCACCAAGATCAATCTATGGAGTTTACTAGCAACGAGAGGGGAGGAGTGCATCTACATACCCTTGTAGATCGCGAGCGGAAGCGTTCAAGAGAATGGGGTTGATCGAGTCGTACTCGTCGTGATCCAAATCACCGATGATCCAAGCGCCGAACGGACGGCACCTCCGCGTTCAACACACGTATGGAGCGGTGACGTGTCCCACGCCTTGATCCAGCAAGAAGGAGGGAGAGGTTGAGGAAGAAGGCTCCAACAGCAGCACGACGGCGTGGTGGTGGTGGAGTGACAGTTCTCCGGCAGGGCTTCGCCAAGCTCGCACGGAGGAGGAGAGGTGTTGGGGACGGGAGGGGCTGCGCCTTGGATGTGGTGCTGCAGCCCTCCCCTCACCCCTCTATTTATAGGGAGAAGGGGGAAGGGGGCCGGCCCCTCTAGATGGGATCTAGAGGGGGGGGGGGGGCGGCCAAGCGGGAGGTGGCTTGCCCCCCAAGCAAGGGGGGCGCCCCCCTTTAGGGTTCCCCCAAACCCTAGGCGCATGGGCCCTAGGTGGGTTGGCGCCCCAGCCCACTTAGGGGCTGGTTCCCTTCCACCTACAGCGCATAAGGACCTCTGGGGCAGGTGGACCCTCCCGGTGGACCCCCGGAACCCGTTCGGTGGCCCCGGTACAATACCGGCATACCCCCGAACACTTCCGGTGACCGTATGGTGACTTCCCATATATAAATCTTTACCTCCGGACCATTCCGGAACTCCTCGTGACATCCGGGATCTCATCCGGGACTCCGAACAACATTCGGTAATCACATACATACCTTCCTTATAAACCTAGCGTCATCGAACCTTAAGTGTGTAGACCCTACGGGTTCGGGAATCATGCAGACATGACCGAGACACCTCTCTAGCCAATAACCAACAGCAGGATCTGGATACCCATGTTGGCTCCCACATGTTCCACGATGATCTCATCTGATGAACCACGATGTCGAGGATTCAAGCAATCCCGTATACAATTCCCTTTGTCAATCGGTAAGGTACTTGCCCGAGATTTGATCGTCGGTATCCCAATACCTCGTTCAATCTCGTTATCGGCAAGTCACTTTACTCGTTCCATAATGCATGATCCCATGACTAACTACTTAGTCACATTGAGCTCATTATGACGATGCAATACCGAGTGGGCCCAGAGATACCTCTCCGTCACACGGAGTGACAAATCCCAGTCTCGATCCGTGCCAACCCAACAGACACATTCGGAGATACCTGTAGAGCACCTTTATAGTCACCCAGTTACGTTGTGCCGTTTGGTACACCCAAAGCATTCCTACGGTGTCCGGGAGTTGCACGATCTCATGGTCTAAGGAAATGATACTTGACATTAGAAAAGCTTCAGCAAACGAACTACACGATCTAGTGCTATGCTTAGGATTGGGTCTTGTCCATCACATCAGTCTCCTAATGATGTGATCCCGTTATCAATGACATCCAATGTCCATGGTCAGGAAACCGTAACCATCTATTGATCAACGAGCTAGTCAACTAGAGGCTCACTAGGGACTTGTTATGGTCTATGTATTTACACATGTATTACGATTTCCGGATAACACAATTATAGCATGAACAATAGACAATTATCATGAACAAGGAAATATAATAATAACCATTTCATTATTGCCTCTAGGGCATATTTCCAACACTCTTCCATACCCAAATCATTGCCACATGATAATATTCAGCTCCATTTTCCTGGTAAATCTTTCTCGGGAAATTTCCAAAGTTTCTATCTCGAGAGAAGCTTTGTGAAGTAGGTACTAGCTAGGCCTACCCAAATGATCTGAAAATTTACCAGGGCATGAGCATACCTACGTAACTTACCTGCACCAAATTTTAGCTCATTTCATTTATCCAGTATCTCTCGCTAATTTTCCCAAGTTTCTATCCAGAGAAGACCATTGTGAAGGAAGTACCACTTTGGCAAGTCCAAATGGTATCAATTTTCTGCAGTACTTTCCTATGCCCAAATAACCATCCTCCACCAAATTTCAGCTCAATCCATTCATTATTTTGGGCCCAGCTTCAACATTCATATTTCTGTCCAGTGTGGTACTTTGCAAAGCAAGTACCACCTAGGCTCCACCTTTTGAGCTGAAAAATTGTGAAGACAGTCTTCTTAGTAGATGATCATCCTCAGCCAAAACACACGTCAATTGGCCATGTGCATTTCTCGTACCGCTAATCAAACACATGGCTGCTAATTCATAGTTGAGCATAGTTCGGTCTCCTCGTGAGAAACTTCTGGTGTCATTTTCTTCCTAGCACCAACCTGGGGAGTGCCCAACCCACTAAACATGCCTAGGCCGCCGAAAACGCATGTCAATGCCACAGTTACGCGGTGACCACGCGGCGGGCATGCGACTTTACGCGCTTTGGAGTTGGGGCCCTCGGCTGCCGTCCAAACCTCAACATATCGCCACCAAACCATGTATTTCTGATTAAATAGATACTTATGTAACTAGAAATGATTTTTGGAAAAAATAAAGAGCAAACTATAAGGCAGCTGCAGTTCAAACTTGACCCGCTTCCAACTAGATCGTTGGAAATTTGTCTTTCTCACAAGAGGTGGGTCAAAACTTTAAACACCCAAATATTTGGTCAATTGTGCATTAAATATGGCCTAATATTTTGTAAAATTGATTTGGTCCAATTTTGCAACAAATATATTGTAGATCCTTCACAAAAAAACTCATTTTGGGCATTCAAAAAATGGAAAATGAATTTTTCGTCCAAAGAAAATGAAAACTCCCTTAGGCAATATTGTTTGCCATTCCAAGATGCACCCTTGTGCACAATATGAGATCATTTGAACAAACTATGCCATGAATGTGGCCATAAGATTGATCATTTGGCTTGAAAGCCATGCACCTTTACAGATGATAGCTCTTTTCTGAGAACACTTTTTTAAAACGATTGTCGTATTACAAGTTTATTATTTTTCCTGGTAACTTGGTCACATATAATGACACAATGCGAAGGTTTTCCAATATTTTGATTTTTTTGAATTTTTCATGCCCGTTTCGAAATGCGGTCAAAACGGCGGGCATGACCGTTCCTAGCTAGTGGTGGAATATTGGAAAACTATTTGTGCAAAATTACGTACATGGGCCGCGCGCGGCCCAGTAGAGTCATCCAATGTTTTTCTGCCCACGCAGCCATTAAAATCCTATTTCCCGCACACTACGGCAAATAGTTTGAGGTACGCACATGGCGCCCAAGACTGGGCCACCCATTTTTTTCTGTGTCGCGTTTCAAATTTTCCTTTTATGTTTCTTTCTCTTTTATTTCCTTTTTTCATTCAAAGTCCATTTTTTTAACTTTTTGTGCAATTCAAAATTTTCAAAAAAGTTTGTAATTTCAATTTTTATTCAAAATTTCATAAAAATTTACGAATTACAAAAATGTTTTCCTATTTTTAAAAATGTTTGGATTTTTTTTCATGCTAATTTATGTCAAAATTTTCAAAAATTATTCCCATTTTTTAGAAAATGTTTGTATTTTTCACAATTGTCCAAGATTTTAAAAAAATGTCCCAAATTCGGAAAATGTACTTGTTTTAGCGATATGTTCAAAATTGAAAATAATATTACACGCTGCATTAGATTCTTAAATATTCACGATAACCATTGGTAAGCAGGACATGTTTGTTTGAGTGGCTAGCAACATGTGATTGGGTCTTTGAGGTCGTGAGTTCAATCACTCCCATACCGGGCCTGCTCCGCATCCGGCATATCGAGCTAGGTCGGCTTGTGTAGAATAAGAGACGCCATAAATTATTGACGGTGGTAGCTTCCATGTGCCAATAAAAGAGAATATGCTGGTTAATTATAATTGAACGAAATTGCTGGCACGTGCCAATAAAAGAGAATATACTGGTCTGACTCTAATTAAAGGGTGTCATGTTGAACTAGAGAATACGGACATGTGGAGGTATTGATCCGTTCTTATATTGAGCTAGAGGCATGTAATTTTATTATCCCGTTGCAACGCACGGGCATGTGTGCTAGTAGATACTTATGTACCTAGAAATGATTTTTGGAAAAAATAAAGAGCAAACTATGAGGAAGCTGCAGTTCAAATTTTACCCGCTTCAAATTGAATCGGCGGAAATTTATCTTTTTCACCAGAGGTGTATAATAAATTTTGAAAACCAACCATTTTGTCAATTGTGCATTATATATGGCCTAGTATTTTATAAAAATGACCGGGTCCCATTTTGCAACAAATATATGGTAGGTCCTTCACAAAAAAACTCATTTTGGGCATTTTAAAAATGGAAAATGAATTTTTCGTCCAAAAAATGAAAACTTCCTTAGGCAACATTGTTTGCCATTCCAAGATGCACCCTTGTGCACAATATGAGATCATTTGAACAAACTATGCCATGAATGTGGCCATAAGATTGATCATTTGGTTTGAAAGCCATGCACCTTCACACATGATAGCTCTTTTTCTGAGAACACCTTTTTAAAACAATTGTCGTATTACAAGTTTATTGTTTTTCCTGGTAACTTGGTCACATATAATGACAAAATGCGAAGGTTTTCCAATTTTTTTATTTTTTTGAATTTTTATGCCTGTTTCAAAATGCGGTCAAAACGGCGGGCATGACCGTTCCTAGATAGTGGTTGAATCTTGGAATTTTACCCATTTTCTACTGAATCGGCAAAAATTTGTCTTTTTCACGAGAGGTGGATCAAAGTTTTTGTCACCCAACCATTTGGTCAATGTGCATTAAATATGGCCTAGTATTTTATAAAAATGGTGTGGTACAATTTTGCAACAAATATATGGTATGTCCTTCGCAAAAAAAGTCATTTTAGGCACTCGAAAAATGGAAAATGAATTTTTCGTCCAAAAAATGATTTTTTCATGCAAAGAAAATGGAAACTCCCTTTGGAAGCATTGTTTGACATTCCAATATGCACACATTTTCATAGTGTGAGATCATTTTAACAAACTATGCCATAAATGTGGTCAAATTTGTCGGTATGAACGTTCTTATCTAGGTGTGGAATCTTGTGAAACTTTTGGTGTTTCTGTGATGAAATAGATACTTTGAGTTGGTAGGTTCAATTTTGCAACAAAGAGTTGATAGGTTCTTTACACAAAAATCGAAATGAAAAATGTTTTTTTCTGCAAAAAATACTTATATTTCAATCAATTAAGACCAATTGAGATGGTCATAAGATTGTCAAAGCGTTTACTCCGTTTTGATTGGTCCATAGGCTTCTCACGTGGATCACGCATCATATACCATCGGATATTTCCGGATCCGACGGCAGCCCCCACCCCCCTCACGGCCTCACCCTCTCACCCTAAGCCTCTCCATCCCTCAGATCTCAATCTACCGCCACCCCTATCCCTACCCCCGCGTAGCCCAACCCAATCCGCCGCTATCCTCTACCCAGATCCCTCCCCGCTCCGGCGAGCCCGCCATTAACCGTCTGCGGGCGGCAGCGCAGCGGGAGCAGCGAGTGCTTCACCTCCCCGGGCCGTGTCTCCCCCTTCCACCACAGCTCCTCCTCCACCTTCTTTGCGGCCTCCCTCCCGGGCACCGCCCAACAGCAGCCTCGACAGGGACGACCTGGACCCGGACCCGGTCGTGGCCACCACGGAGGCCCTCGCCAAGGTTGACCTCTCCGACGACCCGGACGCAACCGCCAACGCAAAGTCTCGCTCCAGCAAGCCCCGTCAGGCAGCCAGAGGCGGCGGCTGTGACGTGGGCAAGTCGCTCGACTACCTGTACCGCGCATGCAGGATCGCTACCCTCGCCGTGAAGCACATCGACGTCGCCGTCTCCGTCCTCTCCCGCTTCATGGAGTCCAAGAAGCTCGCCAGCCTCGCCGAGTTCCGAGACGACCACGCCTAGATCTCCGAGGTCCATTTGTCCAAACACTGCTCGTTTCTTCTCCTTCCTCCTTGTCCTAGATGAAACTAATATGATGAATGAATACATGGATGGATCTGACGGACGGTCGAATCAATCTTGTTCGCTTGCTGCAGGATGGATTCTATCTAGCATCCGATTGACTACTTCACCTCATCGATCAAGCCATGCTCTCCTCATCAGTCTTTTTATTTACCATCCAGAAGACCAGACCTGTGCTTTCAGTTCAGTTTCGTCAGATATATCTGCTGCCATGCTCTTCTATTTGTATTCAGTTTGATCAGACTTGTGGTTCCTGGACGGCCTTGGCTATCCTATTTATCTCAGCTTCATCAGTTAGGGGCAATCAATGTAGCAGTAGTGTAACATTGATTTGCATCTTATCTTATCTATGGGAAAAATGATCAAATCGAATTGCAGGAGCTATCTTAATTAGCTTCATCTGTTCGGATCATGTGTCAATCATATTAGCTGTGATGCCATATTTATGTTCGTATTAGCTGCATCTTATTTGTGTTTCCCCAGTTTATGAATCATGTTTTCGTTTACGTGCCGTAAGAAGGCTGTATTTGGTAATCACCCAAAATGCCTCTCTTTTTTAGCTGATGAATCATCCTACATGCATAGTTTGCTTGATGTCCGTGTTTATCTAGATTACAGAATGTTTTATTGCAACATTCTATTGAAGATAGAAGTATAGGACCAGTGTACATGATATGGAACCTTTTGGTTTCGATCAATTGTTGCTGCTGATTTATTGCCTATGCTCACGCTGCTGTTGATTAAATGGTTATGTTGTTGCTACATGCTTATGCTACTGATTCAATGCTTAGGAACTGATTGAATTGAACCTGTTGTAATCCTTCCTGTTCTACTCGTATTTAATTTTTGGGTTTCTATTTGATTTTTTAGTCTGTTATATACGGTTCATCTTCAGTTTCTTTTGTAACTTGCTTGGAGCATAGAATACACAGCCCAACTAGTCTCATATACAACTAAGACCAATGATTCATGCTGAATTCTATATATATATATATATATATGTATGTGTTGGATTGGAGAACCACTCGAGAAGGGAGGGAGGAAGCACGGAAGGTCACCATGGACCTCGCCCAACTCCCACCCATCTTCCTGCCTGCAGCTGTAGGTAAACCCCTCCCTCTCCCTGCCTGTCAGACCTGAAGATGCAGTGTCCAAGATATTCAGTGAACTATGTGGATTCAGACAGCAACGCTTCAGTTAACTGTGTAGATCATGTACTGTATTGTTAATCACCAGTTATTGTTTCCTTTCACTGCGTCGTCGTGCCGGTTACTAATACTGTTCCTGCATAATCACAAGCGTGGACGGATGATTATCTCAGATCAGATCTTGCTAGATTACTTTCTTAGATTGATTTTGTCACCAAGCCACACAGATCATCTAGTTAGATAGAATCCGCTACGCTAGGGTGATGAATGAACGAACAAACAATAATAGGAACATTGGCACCAGGTTTTAGAGGGCTTGTGATTTCGTGGTTGCGGCAAGCCCGCCTTGTATGCCCGACGAGTTATACTGTGTATTTTGTCTTGCTAGACGAGTTATCCAGCAATAGTAGTGCATAGTAGAAAATTATCATAGATCCTGGCTGTAACCTGCTTTTGTGCTTGTGACTTTGGACCACATGATTTTGTGGGGATTTGGTACGAGACTAGTGGTAGAGGCTGACGATTTCTTGCTGTTTCAGTCAAATTCTTGATAGATAGCTGTCTCATATGCATTTTCCGTTCCTAATGGTGCTTTTTCATTTCCTTGCCAAGCCAAATAAAGGATGTTGTTCTCGGTGGAGTTGCGCTTGAGGATGAGCAGAGAGAGAAATTTAATCAAATCCAATAGGTAGGTTCTTTGTTCTTATCAGATGTTGGCAGATTCTATTTGTTGTGCATATGCCAAGTGTGTCTACCTGGTTGTAAACATAACTGCAATACTGTATATATGTTGACAGTCTGGTAAAAACTTGTTGTGCCTAGGTCTGTGGATCTTAAAAAAATCATCTATCCTTTCCTTACTCATACAAAAAGCCCAGCTGTTGTTCTTGTAAATACAAACGAGCATACCATCGGCACCTTCACCAAACAGAGAAGGCTCTAGCCACTTCTTATGACAAAAAATAGAAGTGCCCCTAAATTTAAACATATTCCTCTTTACTGAAAACTCATTGTTCTTTTCTGAACTATTGCAAAAATCGAGCAGTGGTACTGATTATATAAATTTTATATTGTCTTGGTAGCTTCACTCGTGTCTGCCACTGCTCATTGTCGTGTTGACAGAGCGTTCACCCGATGGCGGAATACCATGCCGCAACGTGGGAAGTCGGCGGTTGTGCTATATACGTGAGGTAGCGAACATTACAGGCAGTAGAGAACTTTTAGCTTTTCCACACGTGTATATCTTTAGACAACTTTCAGTTATCTTTTCATGTGCTGAAACTGAAAGAAATCTTTGATGCTAACTTTGCGTGTGCTTATGGCAGTGACAAACACGAAAACTATGACTTAGATCTGCTGACGAAGCTTGTGTTTCCTGACGGATCGATCTAGCGAGCCAAACTGCCCGGGAGACAAACTGCACTACCGTTGTCGCGGAAATTCCGTGCGATGGAAGCTTCTAGAGCCTGCTGGTTTCGTAGCCAGAAGCCCCATGAGCTCGACGTTCAGCCCTACAACCACCACCCCACACACAAGGTCGCTCCCTGCTCCCTCCTATTAATTTATCTGTCCAGCTCAATCCTACATTCCTACCGCTACTGTTGCTGTTGAAATCGAGATGCTACCCTCATCCTGCTGTTGTCTGTCAATCGAATCAAACTGCCCAGAGAATGAATGAGTTTGCAACCCTTCCTAATTTTTTGTTCTTGTTCTATTTTGAAATGGATGCAGCAGGTGCTCTGCTCTTGCTCACGTCTAGCACCGTATCCGGTGCGGTGGTCCTTCTTGAGGCGACCGGCGTGACAGCGGCGACCACAATCTCTCCGGTGAGTCGGCTCCATCTTCTAGCCCTAGCTCCCTATTTTCTGCTCCTATAGCATGCTCTGTTGGTTTAGAACACTAGCAGCAGTAGCCTACCATGTATACGTACTAAACAGCAGGGGCTCAATTACCTTGTGTACACTAGCAGCTTGCTTACATAGTTGTCACTTTTGCTTGTGGTAGCCATTATGTAGCTGAATCATGTCCATGTCTACTAATCATCAGTTCATAGTATTTGGCTTGTGTGTGTTGGTCTGTGACTATTTTATGGTGATGTGGATATACTTTCTGATTTAAAGTTACTAATATTTTTTGTTTTGATTCTTTCTCTGGTGTGAGGAAAGCTGTGAGTAGACGTCAACGATGCCTACTTGCTTGGCTGCTACAGTGATGCATGCGCCGGTCAAGTAAGCACACATGCATATACGTACATGTTAGGATAGTAGCAGATGTGCCATAATTCCTCTGTAAGGAAATGTATTCCTGAGATGATTTTGTTATGTTATCTAAACCTGGGAGATGTGTTATGTGATGTGATATGATGGATGATTTGAATTTGAGATGGAGTTTTCTTGATTTGAATATGAAACAATGTCAGATGCATGTGTTTAACTGGATTAAAGAGGTTTTGTGCCCAAAAGTTTTTGTCCAAACATTTGTTTCAAAATCTGAGATCTAATACTGGACAACTAATTGGGCTAAAAAAGGCCACAACCCAACAAGCATTGGACTGTTTAAAAAGTGAAACAAAAAAGCCTCAGAAAATAAAAAAATAAATATATTGCAAAAAAGGCCGAGGCTCCCTAATATGGAAGAACCTTAGAAAACAAAAAGGCTGAATTGCTGGGTATGGCCCGTGCAGAAATTACCTGGGAAAACATACTAAATGGCTGAATTAATGGGCTTCGCCCATATAGACACCAAACTGGACCGGGCTGATTCTTATCAATGACCTTTTCATTTGGTCGCAATTTTGCCACGTCAGATCCGACGTGGCCTGGGCAGACAGCTAGCGACCAAAACAGAAGGTCATTGAACCAATGACCTTTTGTTTTGGTCGTTGCCTTCCACGACCTTTTCATAGAGAAGGTCATTAATTTCAGTTTACGACGGCCAGCTTTTGACCATCTATTTTTGGTCACGAAAAGGTCGCAAATGAAAAACAATGACCTTTCAGTGACCAATAGTGATGGTCGCAAGTTGACATATTTCTTGTAGTGCGAATCCAAAGCTCCAAATGGTCCAACGGTAGGCCCATCCACTAGCAAAAGAAAATGAGTCGAACAAAATGCAAATGAACAAGAAGCAGATGCACCGAAGAAGAGGAGAGGTGGCAGGCAATCACTCAAAAACATAGCTGAGCTTGTTTCTCATGATGAATATAACAGAGTTCCAGGAGAAGATTCCGCTCAGAAAAAAAGACGTGTGAAAAAGATTCAGCTCCACTCGGTAAAGAAGTGGTTTAACTACAAGTTGGTTCACCCTCGGTATGCCAAGAACTTTGCTTTCCATCCCCCATGGGTTGACTGTCATGAGATTGTGCTCATCCGAGCAGGTGGACCTGAGCAAAGGCCTCCACCAGCTCCCCACGCTGATAAATCATCCCTCAAGACTCCAGACTCTTATCCTGAAGAAAAGGCCAAGCGCCTCAAAAATGCTGAGAAGCGTGCCAAGAAGGCCGCAAAAGATCAGGCAAAGGAAGCGGAAAACTGCCGTCTTATCAAATCAGAGTTGATAAGAAGAAGGCTGAAGGAAAAGATGAACGCAGAATGAAGAATAAGCATGATCCAAAATCAGCCGCTTTGAAGAAAAAGAGCGCCCCGAGGAAAAGGCCTCCAAAGCCAGCTGAACCAGAAAGTGATTCATCTGATCAAGATGATCCCCCACTCACCCGACAGGAAATTAATGCAACTCTCTCAGAACAAGTGAATGTAACTACATCCACTATTCTTCCTGATCTTCGAGCAAGTGCAGTCCCAATTGCACCTCCGAAGAAGATTCGATTGACACTACAAGAAATATGTCAACTTGCAACCATCACTATTGGTCACTGAAAGGTCATTGTTTTTCATTTGCGACCTTTCTGTGACCAAAAATAGATGGTCAAAAGCTGGCTGTCATAAACTGAAATTAATGACCTTCTCTATGAAAAGGTCGTGGAAGGCAACAACCAAAACAAAAGGTCATTGGTTCAATGACCTTCTGTTTTGGTCGCTATGTTTTTGCCCAGGCCACGTCGGATCCGACGTGGCAAGCCGACGTGGCAAAATTCCGACCAAATGAAAAGGTCGTTGATAAGAATCAGCCCGGTCTAGTTTGGTGTCTATATCGGCCAAGCCCATTAATTCAACCCATTTAGTATGTTTTCCTAGGTAATTTCTGCACGGGCCATACCCAACAATTCAGCCTTTTTGTTTCCTAAGGTTCTTCCATATTAGGGAGCCTCGGCCTTTTTTGCAATATATTTATTTTTTATTTTCTGAGGCTTTTTTGTTTCACTTTTTAAACAGTCCAATGCTTGTTGGGTTGTGGCCTTTTTTAGCCCAATTAGTTGTCCAGTATTAGATCTCAGATTTTGAAAGAAATGTTTGGACAAAATTGTTTGGGCACAAGACCTCTTTAATCCAGTTACACACATGCATCCGACATTGGTTCATATTCAAATCCGGAAAACTCCATGTCAAATTCAAATCATCCATCATATCACATCACATAACACATCTCCCAGGTTTAGATAACATAACAAAATCATCTCAGGAATACATTTCCTTACAGAGGAAATATGGCACATCTGCTACTATCCTAACATGTACATATATGCATGTATGCTTGCTTGACCGGCGCATGCATCACTGTAGCAGCCAAGCAAGTAGGCATCATTGACGTCTACTCACAGCTTTCCTCGCACCAGAGAAAGAATCAAAAAAAAATATTAGTAACTTTAAATCAAAAAGTATATCCACAAAACCATAAAATATTCATAGACCAACACACATAAGCCAAATACTATGAACTGATGATTAGTAGACACGGACATGATTCAACTACGTAATGGCTACCACAAGCAAAAGTGACAACTGTGTAAGCAAGCTGCTAGTGTACACAAGGTGATTGAGCTCCTGCTGTTTAGTACGTATACATGGTAGGCTACTACTGCTAGTGTTCTAAACCAACAGAGCATGCTATAGCAGCAGAAAATAGGGAGCTAGGGCTAGAAGATGGAGCCGACTCACCAGAGAGCTTGTGGTCGCCGCCGTCACGCCGGTCGCCTCAAGAAGCACCACCGCGCCGGATACGGTGCTAGACGTGAGCAAGAGCATAGCACCTGCTGCATCCATTTCAAAATAGAACAAGAACAAAAAATTAGGAAGGGTTGCAACCTCATTCATTCTCTGGGCAGTTTGATTCGATTGACAGATAGCAGCAGGATGAGGGTAGCATCTCGATTTCAACAGCAACAATAGCGGTAGGAATGTAGGATTGAGCTGGACAGATAAAAGAACATGAGGGAGCAGGGAGCGACCTTGTGCGTGGGGTGGTGGTTGTAGGGCTAGACGTCGAGCTCATGGGGCTTCTGGCTAGGAAGTACCAGCAGGCTCTAGAAGCTTCCATCGCACGGAATTTCCGCGACAACGGTAGTGCTGTTTGTCTCCCGGGCAGTTTGGCTCGCAGGATCGATCCGTCAGGAAACACAAGCTTCCTCAGCAGATCGAAGTCATGGTTTTCAGGTTTGTCACTGCCATAATCACACGCAAAGTTAGCATCAAAGATTTCTTTCAGTTTCAGCACATGAAAAGAAAATTGAAAGTTGTCTAAAGATATAAACGTGTGGAAAAGCTAAAAGTTCTCTACTGCTTGTAATGTTCGTTACCTCACGTATATAGCACAACCGCCGACTGCCCACGCTGCGGCATGGTATTCCGCCATCGGGTGAACGCTCTGTCAACATGACAATGAGCAGTGGCAGACACGAGTGAAGCTACCAAGACAATATAAAATTTATATAATCAGTACCACTGCTCGATTTTTGCAATAGTTCAGAAAAGAACAATGAGTTTTCAGTAAAGAGGAATATGTTTAAATTTAGGGGCACTTCTATTTTTCTTGTCAAAAGAAGTGGCTAGAGCCTTCTCTGTTTGGTGAAGGTGGCGATGGTATGCACGTCCGTATTTACAAGAACAACAGCTGGGCTTTTTGTATGAGTAAGGAAATGATAGATGATTTTTTTAAGATCCACAAACCCAGGCACAACAAGTTTTTACCAGACTGTTAACATATATACAGTATTGTAGTTATGTTTACAATCAGGTAGACACACTTGGCATATGCACAACAAATAGAATCTGCCAACATCTGATAAGAACAAAGAACCTACCTATCTAATTTGATTAAATTTCTCTCTCTGCTCATCCTCAAGCGCAGCTCCACCGAGAACAACATCCTTTATTTGGCCTGGCAAGGAAATGAAAAAGCACCATTAGGAATGGAAAATGCATATGAGACAGCTATCTATCAAGCACTTGACTAAAACAGCGAGAAATCGTTAGCCTCTACCTCTAGTCTGGTACCAAATCCCCACAAAATCACGTGGGCCAAAGTCACAAGCACAAAAGCATGTTACAGCCAGGATCTATGATAATTTTCTACTATGCACTAGTATTGCTGGATAACTCGTCTAGCAAGACAAAATACACAGGATAACTCGTCGAGCGTACAAGGCGGGCTTGCTGCAACCACAAAATCACAAGCCCTCTAAAACCTGGTGCCAATGTTCCTATTATTGTTTGTTCGTTCATTCATCACCCTAGCGTAGCGGATTCTATCTAACTAGATGATCTGTGTGGCTTGGTGACAAAAGAAATCTAAGAAAGTAATCTAGCAACATCTGATCTGAGATAATCATCCATCCACGCTTGTGATTATGTAGGAACAGTAGTAGTAACCGGCACGACGACGCAGTGAAAGGAAACAGTAACTGGTGATTAACAATATAGTACATGATCTACACAGTTAACTGAAGTGTTGCTGTCTGAATCCACACAGTTCACTGAATATCTTGGACACTGCATCTTCAGGTCTGACAAGGCAGGGAGAGGGAGGGGGTTACCTACAGCTGCAGGCAGGAAGATGGGTGGGAGTTGGGCGAGGTCCATGGTGACCTTCCGTGCTTCCTCCCTCCCTCCTCGAGTGGTTCTCCAATCCAACACACACACACACACACACACACATATATATATATATATACAGAATTCAGCATGAATCATTGGTCTTAGTTGTATATGAGACTAGTTGGGCTATGTATTCTAAGCTCCAAGCAAGTTACAGAAGAAACTAAAGATGAACCGTATATAACAGACTAAAAAATAAAGTAGAAACCCAAAAATTAAATACGAGTAGAACAGGAAGGATTACACAACAGGTTCAATTCAATCAATTCCTAAGCATTGAATCAGTAGCATAAGCATGCAGCAACAACATAAGCATTTAATCAACAACAACGTGAGCATAGGCATTAAATCATCAGTAGCAACTGATCAAAACCAAACGGTTCCAGATCATGTACGCTGGTCCTATACTTCTATCTTCAATAGAATGTTGCAATCAAACATTCTGAAATCTGGATAAACACGGACATCAAGCAAACTGTGCATGTAGGACGATTCATCAGCTAAAAAAGAGAGGCATTTTGGGTGATTACCAAATACAGCCTTCTTACGGCACGTAAATGAAAACATGATTCATAAACTGGGGAAACACAAATAAGATGCAGCTAATACGAACATAAAAATGGCATCACAGCTAATATGATTGACACATGATCGGAACAGATGAAGCTAATTAAGATAGCTCCTGCAATTCGATTTGATCATTTTTCCCACAGATAAGATAAGATGCAAATCAACATTACACTACTGCTACATTGATTGCCCCTAACTGATGAAGCTGAGATAGATAGGATAGCCAAGGCCGTCCAGGAACCACAAGTCTGACCAAACTGAATACAAATAGAAGAGCATGGCAGCAGATATATCTGACGAAACAAACTGAAAGCACAAGTCTAGTCTTCTGGATGGTAAATTAAAAGACTGATGTGGAGAGCATGGCTTGATCGATGAGGTGAAGTAGTCAATCGGATGCTAGATAGAATCCCTACTGCAGCAAGCGAACAAGATTGATTCGACCGTCCATCAGATCCATCCATGGATTCATTCATCAATTTAGTTTCATCTAGGACAAGGAGGAAGGAGAAGACACGAGCAGTGTTTGGACAGTCAGACCTCGGAGATGTAGGCGTGGTCGTCACAGAACTCGGCGAGGCTGGCAAGCTTCTTGGGCTCCATGAAGCGGGAGAGGACGGAGACGGCGACGTCGATGTGCTTCACGGTGAGGGTAGCGATCCTGCATGCGCGGTACAGGTAGTCGAGCGACTTGCCCACGTCGCAGCCGCCGCCTCTAGCTGCTTGACGGGGATTGCTGGAGCCGGACTTGGCGGTGGCGGTGGCATTCGGGCCGTCGGAGAGGTCGACCTTGGCGAGGGCCTCCGTGGTGGCCGCGACCGGGTCTGGGTCCAGGTCGTCCCTGTCGAGGCTGCTGTCGGGCGGTGCCCGGGAGGGAGGCCGTGAAGGAGGTGTAGGAGGAGCGGTGGTGAAAGGGGGAGACACGACACGAGGAGGTGAAGCCCGTGCTGCTCCCGCTACGCTACCGCCCGCAGACGGTTCATGGCGGGCTCGCGGGAGCGGGGTGGGATCTGGGTAGAGGACGGCGGCGGATTGGGTTGGGCTAGGCCGGGGTAGGGATAGGGGTGGCAGAGGATTGAGATCTGAGGGAGGGAGAAGGTTAGGATTGGAGAGAGGGTTAGGGTGAGAGGGTGAGGCCGTGAGGGGGGTGAGGGGTGCCGTCGGATCTGGAAATATCCGACGGTATATGATGCATGATCCGCGTGAGAAGCCTATGGACCAATCAAAACGCAATAAACGCTTTGACAATCTTATGACCATCTCAACTGGTCTTAATTGATTGAAATATAAGTATTTTTTGCAGAAAAAGCATTTTTCATTTCGATTTTTGTGTAAAGAACCTACCAACTCTTTGTTGCAAAATTGAACCTACCAACTCAAAGTATCTATTTCATCACAAAAACACCAAAAGTTTCACAAGATTCCACACCTAGATAAGAACGTTCATACTGACAAATTTGACCACATATATGGCATAGTTTGTTAAAATGATCTCACACTATGAAAAAGTGTGCATATTGGAATGTCAAACAATGCTTCCGAAGGGAGTTTCCATTTTCTTTGCATGAAAAAATCATTTTTTGGACGAAAAATTCATTTTCCATTTTTCGAGTGCCTAAAATGAGTTTTTTGCAAAGGACATACCATATATTTGTTGCAAAATTGTACCACACCGTTTTTATAAAATACTAGGCCATATTTAATGCACATTGACCAAATGGTTGGGTGATACGTCTCCAACGTATCTATAATTTTTGATTGCTCCATGCTATATTATCTTCTGTTTTGGACATTATTGGGCTTTATTATTCACTTTTATATTATTTTTGGGACTAACCTATTAGCCGGAGGCCCATCCCAGAATTGCTGTTTTTTCCCTATTTCAGAGTTTCGCAGAAAAAGTATATCAAACGGAGTCCAAACGGAATGAAACCTTCGGGAACATGATTTTCGAAACGAACAAGATCCAGGAGACTTGGACCCTACGTAAGAGAAGCTTCCAGGAGGCCACGAGGTAGGGGGGCGCGCCTACCCCCCAGGACGCGCCCTCCACCCTCGTGGGCCCCCTGTTGCTCCACCGACGCACTCCTTCCTCCTATATATACCTACGTACCCCCAAACGATCAGAACAGGAGCCAAAAACCTAATTCCACCGCCGCAACCTTCTGTACCCACGAGATCCCATCTTGGGGCCTGTTCTGCAGCTCCGCCGAAGGGGCATCGATCAGTGAGGGCTTCTACATCATCACCATAGCCCCTCCGATGAAGTGTGAGTAGTTTACCTCAGACCTTCGGGTCCATAGTTAGTAGCTAGATGGCTTCTTCTCTCTTTTTGGATCTCAATACAATGTTCTCCCCCTCTCTCATGGAGATCTATTCAATGTAATCTTCTTTTTGCGGTGTGTTTGTTGAGACCGATGAATAGTGGGTTTATGATCAAGATTATCTATGAACAATATATGAATCTTCTCTGAATTCTTTTATGTATGATTGGTTATCTTTGCGAGTCTCTTCGAATTACCAGTTTGGTTTGGCCTACTAGATTGATCTTTCTTGCAATGGGAGAAGTGCTTAGCTTTGGGTTCAATCTTGCAGTGTCCTTTCCCAGTGACAGTAGGGGCAGCAAGGCACATATTGTATTGTTGCCATCGAGGATAACAAGATGGGGTTTTTATCATATTGCATGAATTTATCCCTCTACATCATGTCATCTTGCTTAAGGCGTTACTCTGTTTTCATGAACTTAATACTCTAGATGCATGCTAGATAGCGATCGATGAGTGGAGTAATAGTAGTAGATGCAGGCAGGAGTCGGTCTACTTGTCTCGGACATGATGCCTATATACATGATCATACCTAGATACTCTCATAACTATGCTCAATTCTGTCAATTGCTCAATAGTAATTCGTTCACCCATCGTAAAATACTTATGCTCTTGAGAGAAGCCACTAGTGAAACCTATGGCCCCCGGGTCTATCTTCATCATATTAATCTTTCAACACTTATTTATTTCCTTTGCTTTTTACTTTGCTTTTATTTTACTTTGTATCTTATCATAAAAATACCAAAAATATTATCCTATCATATCTATCAGATCTCACTCTCGTAAGTGACCATGAAGGGATTGACAACCCCTTATCGCGTTGGTTGCGAGGATTTATTTGTTTTGTGTAGGTACGAGGGACTCGTGCGTAGCCTCCTACTGGATTGATACCTTGGTTCTCAAAAACTGAGGAAATACTGACGCTACTTTGCTACATCACCCTTTCCTCTTCAAAGGAAAAACCAACGCTGTTCTCAAGAGGTAGCAAGAAGGATTTCTGGCGCCGTTGTCGGGGAGGTCTACGCAAAAGTCAACATACCAAGTACCCATCACAATCCCTTATCTCCCGCATTACATTATTTGCCATTTGCCTCTCGTTTTCCTCTCCCCCACTTCACCCTTGCCATTTTATTCGCCCTCTCTTTTCCGTTTGCCTCTTTTTCGCTTGCTTTTTGTTTGCTCGTGTTTTGGATTGCTTGTTTGTCACGATGGCTCAAGATAATACCAAATTATGTGACTTTACCAATACCAACAATAATGATTTCCTTAGCACCCCGATTGGTCCTCTTACCGGTACTGAATCTTGTGAAATCAATGCTGCTTTGTTAAATCTTGTCATGAAATATCAATTCGCCGGCCTTCCTAGTGAAGATGCCGCTACTCACCTAAATAGCTTCGTTGATTTGTGTGATATGCAAAAGAAAAAGGTGTTGATAATGATATTGTTAAATTGAAGCTATTTCCTTTTTCGCTTAGAGATCGTGCTAAAGCTTGGTTTCCGTCTTTGCCTAAAAATAGTATTGATTCATGGAATAAGTGCAAAGATGCTTTTATCTCTAAGTATTTTCCTCCCGCTAAGATCATCTCTCTTAGAAACGATATTATGAATTTTAAGCAACTTGATCATGAACATGTTGCACAAGCTTGGGAGAGGATGAAATTAATGATACGTAATTGCCCTACTCATGGTTTGAATTTGTGGATGATTATACAAAAAATTTATGCCGGATTGAATTTTGCTTCTAGAAATCTTTTAGATTCGGCCGCGGGAGGCACTTTTCGGAAATCACTTTAGGAGATGCTACTAAACTCCTAGATAATGTTATGGTTAATTATCCTATCTACTAATAAAAAAGTGCATGCGATAGAAGAAATAAATGTTTTGAGTGGAAAGATGGATGAACTTATGAAATTATTTGCTACTAAGAGTGTTTCTTCTGATCCTAATGATATGCCTTTGTCTACTTTGATTGAGAATAATAATGAATCTATGGATGTGAATTTTGTTGGTAGGAATAATTTTGGTAACAACGCGTATAGAGGAAACTTTAATCCTAGGCCTTATCCTAGCAATTCCTCTAATACTTATGGTAATTCCTACAACAACTCTTATGGAAATTTTAATAAGATGCCCTCTGAATTTGAGACTAGTGTTAAAGAGTTTATGAATTCACAAAAGAATTTCAATACTTTGCTTGAAGATAAATTGCTTAAAGTTGATGAACTGGCTAGGAACGTTGATAGAATTTCTCTTGATGTTGATTCTTTAAAGCTTACATCTATTCCCCCTAACCATGATATCAATGAGTCCCTCAAAGCCATGAGAATTTCCATTGATGAGTGCAAAGAAAGAACCGCTAGGATGCGTGCTAAGAAAGATTGCTTTATAAAAGCGTGTTCTTCAAATTGCTATGAAAATAAAGATGAAGATCTATAAGTTATTGATGTGTCTCCTATTAAATATTTGTTTTGCAATATGAATCTTGATAATGATGGGACTGAATATGATCCACCTTTACCTAGAAGGCGTTCCAAAAATTCGGAGTTTTTAGATCTTGATGCTAAAATTGATAAAAGTGGGATTGAAGAAATCAAAACCCTAGATGTTAATAAACCCACTATTTTGGATTTAAACGAATTTAATTATGAAAATTTCTCTTTGATAGATTGTATTTCCTTGTCGAAATCCGCGCTAAATTCTCCTCATGCTTATAGTCAAAATAAAGCTTTTACCAAACATATCGATGATGCTTTGATGCAATCTTATGAAGAAAAACTTGAGTTGGAAGTTTCTATCCCTAGAAAACTTTATGATGAGTGGGAACCTACTATTAAAATTAAGATTAAGGACCATGAGTTCTATGCTTTGTGTGATTTGGGTGCTAGTGTTTCCACTATTCCCAAAACTTTGTGCGATTTGCTAGATTTCCGTGATTTTGATGATTGCTCTCTATACTTGCACCTTGCGGATTCTACTATTAAGAAACCTATGAGAAAAATTAATGATGTTATTATTGTTGCAAATAGGAACTATGTGCCCGTAGATTTTATCGTTCTTGATATAGATTGCAATCCTTCATGTCCTATTATTCTTGGTAGACCTTTCCTTAGAACGATTGGTGCAATTATTGATATGAAGGAAGGGAATATTAGATTTAAATTCCCATTAAAGAAAGGCATGGAACACTTCCCTAGGAACAAAATAAAATTACCATATGAATCTATCATGAGAGCCACTTATGGATTGCCCACCAAAGATGGCAATACCTAGATCTATCCTTGCTTTTATGCCTAGCTAGGGGCGTTAAACGCTAGCGCTTGTTGGGAGGCAACCCAATTTTATTTTTAGTTTTTTTTGCTTTTGCTTCTGTTTAGGAATAAATATTTGATCTAGCCTCTCGTTAGATGTGTTTTTATGTTTTAATTAGTTGTTGTCCCAAGTTAAACCTGTAGGATCTTCTTGGAAGATAGTTGTTTGATCTTGCAGAAATTTCCAGAAACTTTCTGTTCACGAAAACAATTGTTAAAAATCACCAGCACGTGATAAAATACTGATTCCAATTGATGCTGATCAATAAACAAATTTCCTAGGACGTCCTATTTTGGCTGATTGTTTGGAGTTCCAAAAGTTTGCGTTAGTTACAGATTACTACAGACTGTTCTGTTTTTGACAGATTCTGTTTTTCGTGTGTTGTTTGCTTATTTTGATGAATCTATGGCTAGTAAAATAGTTTATAAACTATAGAGAAGTTGGAATACAGTAGGTTTAACACCAATATAAATAAAGAATGAGTTCATTACAGTACCTTGAAGTGGTCTTTTGTTTTCTTTCGCTAACGGAGCTCACGAGATTTTCTGTTGAGTTTTGTGTTGTGAAGTTTTCAAGTTTTGGGTGAAAGATTTGATGGATCATGGAACATGGAGTGGCAAGAGCCTAAGCTTGGGGATGCCCATGGCACCCCCAAGATAATCTAAGGACAACAAAAAGACAAAGCTTGGGGATGCCCCGGAAGGCATCCCCTCTTTCGTCTACTTCCATCGGTAACTTTACTTGGAACTATATTTTTATTCACCTCATGATATGTGTTTTGCTTGGAGCGTCTTGTATGATTTGAGTCTTTGCTTTTTAGTTCACCACAATCATCCTTGCTGTACACACCTTTTCAGAGAGCCATACATGATTTGGAAATTATTAGAATACTCTATGTGCTTCACTGATATCTTTTGAGTTATATAGTTTTGCTCTAGTACTTCACATATATCTTTTAGAGCACGGTGGTGGATTTGTTTTATAGAAACTATTGATCTCTCATGCTTCACTTAGATTATTTTGAGAGTCTTAAATAGCATGGTAATTTGCTTAAATATTCCTAATATGCTATAGGTATTCATGTTTAGTAAAAACTTTCATATGAGTGTGTTGAATACTAAGGGAAGTTTGATGCTTGATGATTGTTTTGAGATATGGAGGTAATAATATCAAAGTCGTGCTAGTTGAGTAGTTGTGAATTTGAGAAATGCTTGTGTTGAAGTTTGCAAGTCCCGTAGCATGCACGTATGGTAAACGTTATGTAACAAATTTGAAACATGAGGTGTTCTTTGATTGTCCTCCTTATGAGTGGAGGTCGGGGACGAGCGATGGTCTTTTCCAACCAATCTATCCCCCTAGGAGCATGCGCGTAGTGCTTGGTTTTTGATGACTTGTAGATTTTTGCAATAAGTATGTGAGTTCTTTATGACTAATGTTGAGTCCATGGATTATACACACTCTCACCCTTCCATCATTGCTAGCCTCTTCGGTACCGTGCATTGCCCTTTCTCACATTGAGAGTTGGTGCAAACTTCGCCGGTGCATCCAAACCCCGTGATATGATACGCTCTTTCACACATAAACCTCCTTATATCTTCCTCAAAACAGCCACCATACCTACCTATTATGGCATTTCCATAGCCATTCCGAGATATATTGCCATGCAACTTTCCACCATTCCGTTTATCATGACATGTCCATCATTGTCATATTGCTTAGCATGATCATGTAGTTGACATAGTATTTGTGGCAAAGCCACCATTCATAATTCTTTCATATATTTCACTCTTGGTTCATTGCATATCCTGGTACACCGCCGGAGGCATTCATATAGAGTCATACTTTCTTCTAGTATCGAGTTGTAATCATTGAGTTGTAAATAAATAGAAGTGTGATGATCATCATTTTCTAGAGCATTGTCCCAAGTGAGGAATAAAAAAAGAGAAAGACCATAAAAAAAGAGAGAAGGCCCAAAAAATGAGAGAAAAAGAGAGAAGGAACAATGTTACTATCCTTTGCCACACTTGTGCTTCAAAGTAGCACCATAATCTTCATGATAGAGAGTCTCTAGTTTTGTCACTTTCATATACTAGTGGGAATTTTTCATTATAGAACTTGGCTTTTATATTCCAACAATGGGCCTCCTCAAGTTCCCTAGGTCTTCGTGAGCAAGCAAGTTGGATGCACACCCACTTAGTTTCTTTTCTTGAGCTTTCATACATTTATAGCTCTAGTGCATCCGTTGCATGGCAATCCCTACTCCTTGCATTAACATCAATCGATGGGCATCTCCATAGCTCATTGATTAGCCTTCTTGATGTGAGACTTTCTCTTTTTTTGTCTTCTCCACATAACCCCCATCATCATATTCTATTCCATCCATAGTGCTATGTCCATGGCTCGCGCTCATATATTGCGTGAAGGTTTATAAGTTTGAGATTACTAAAGTTTGAAACAATTGCTTGGCTTGTCATCGGGGTTGTGCATGATGAGAGCATTCTTGTGTGACGAAAATGGAGCATGACTAAACTATATGATTTTGTAGGGATGAACTTTCTTTGGCCATGTTATTTTGAGAAGACATAATTGCTTAGTTAGTATGCTTGAAGTATTATTATTTTTATGTCAATATGAACTTTTATATTGAATCTTTCGGATCTGAATATTCATACCACAATTAAGAAGAATTACATTGAAATTATGCCTAGTGGCACTCCACATCAAAAATTCTGTTTTTATCATTTACCTACTCGAGCACGAGCAGTAATTAAGCTTGGGGATGCTTGGTACGTCTCCAACGTATCTATAATTTTTGATTGCTCCATGCTATATTATCTTCTGTTTTGGACATTATTGAGCTTTATTATTCACTTTTATATTATTTTTGGGACTAACCTATTAACCGAAGGCCCAACCCAGAATTGTTGTTTTTTGCTTATTTCAGAGTTTCGCAGAAAAAGAATATCAAACGGAGTCCAAACGGAATGAAACCCTCGGGAACGTGATTTTCGGAACGAACAAGATCCAGGAGACTTGGACCCTACGTAGGAGAAGCTTCCAGGAGGCCACGAGGTAGGGGGCGCCCTCCACCCTCGTGGGCCCCCTGTTGCTCCACCGACGTACTCCTTCCTCCTATATATACCTACGTACCCCCAAACGATCAGAACAGGAGCCAAAAACCTAATTCCACCACCGCAACCTTGTGTACCCACGAGATCCGATCTTGGGGCCTGTTCCGGAGCTCCGCCGGAGGGGGCATCGATCACGGAGTGCTTCCACATCATCACCATAGCCCCTCCGAGGAAGTGTGAGTAGTTTACCTCAGACCTTCGGGTCCATAGTTAGTAGCTAGATGGCTTATTCTCTCTTTTTGGATCTCAATACAATGTTCTCCCCCTCTCTCGTGGAGATCTATTCGATGTAATCTTCTTTTTGCGGTGTGTTTGTTGAGACCGATGAATTGTGGGTTTATGATCACGATTATCTATGAACAATATTTGAATCTTCTCTGAATTCTTTTATGTATGATTGGTTATCTTTGCAATTCTCTTTGAATTATAAATTTGGTTTGCCTACTAGATTGATCTTTCTTGCAATGGGAGAAGTGCTTAGCTTTGGGTTAAATCTTGCGGTGTCCTTTCCCAGTGACAGTAGGGGCAGCAAGGCACGTATTGTATTGTTGCCATCGAGGATAACAAGATGTGTTTTTATCATATTGCATGAATTTATCCCTCTACATCATGTCATCTTGCTTAAGGCGTTACTCTGTTTTCATGAACTTAATACTCTAGATGCATGCTGGATAGCGGTAGATGAGTGGAGTAATAGTAGGAGATGCAGGCAGGAGTCGGTCTACTTGTCTCGGACGTGATGCCTATGTACATGATCATACCTACATACTCTCATAACTATGCTCAATTCTGTCAATTGCTCAACAGTAATTCGTTCACCCACCGTAAAATACTTATGCTCTTGAGAGAATCCACTAGTGAAACCTATGGCCCCCGGGTCTATCTTCATCATATTAATCTTCCAACACTTATTTATTTCCTTTGCTTTTTTACTTTGCTTTTCTTTTACTTTGTATCTTATCATAAAAATACCAAAAATATTATCCTATCATATCTATCAGATCTCACTCTCGTAAGTGACCGTGAAGGGATTGCCAACCCCTTCCGCGTTGGTTGCGAGGATTTATTTGTTTTGTGTAGGTACGAGGGACTCGCGCGTAGCCTCCTACTGGATTGATACCTTGGTTCTCAAAAACTGAGGGAAATACTTACGCTACTTTGCTGCATCACCCTTTCCTCTTCAAGGGAAAACCAACGCAGTGCTCAAGAGGTAGCATTGGGTGACAAAAACTTTGATCCACGTCTCGTGAAAAAGACAAATTTTCGCCGATACAGTAGAAAACGGGGAAAATTTGTACTGTAGCTGCCTCATAGTTTGCTCTTTATTTTTTCTAAAAATCATTTCTAGGTACAAAAGTATCTATTTAATCATAGAAACACAAAAAAATTCCAAGATTCAACTACTATCTAGGAACGGTCATGCCCGCCGTTTTGACCGCATTTTGAAACGGGCATAAATAATTCAAAAAAATCAAAAAATTGGAAAACCTTCGCATTTTGTCATTATATGTGACGAAGTTACCAGGAAAAATAGTCAACTTGTTACCAGAAAAAATCATTTTCCATTTTTCGAATGCCCAAAATGAGATTTTTTTGTGAAGGACCTACCATATATTTGTTGCAAAATGGGACCGGGTCATTTTTATAAAATACTAGGACATATATAATGCACAATTGACAAAATGGTTGGTTGTCAAAAGTTATTATACACCTCTAGTGAAAAAGACAAATTTCTGCCGATTCAGTTTGAAGCGGGTAAAATTTGAACTGCAGCTGCCTCATAGTTTTCTCTTTATTTTTTCCAAAAATCATTTCTAGGTACATAAGTATCTATTTAATTAGAGAAACACCAAAAGTTTTCCAATATTCAACCACTAGCTAGGAACGGTCATACCCGCCGTTTTGCCCGCATTTCGAAACGGGCATGAAATATTCAAAAAAAATCAAAAATTGGAAAACCTTCGCATTGTGTCATTATATGTGACCAAGTTACCAGGAAAAATAATAAACTTGTAATACGACAATTGTTTTTAAAAAGTGTTCTCAGGAAAGAGCTATCATCTTTCAAGGTGCATGGCTTTCAAGCCAAATGATCAATCTTATGGCCACATTCATGGCAGAGTTTGTTCAAATGATCTCATATTGTGCACAAGGGTGCATCTTGGAATGGCAAACAATGTTGCCTAAGGGAGTTTTCATTTTCTTTGGACGAAAAATTCATTTTCCATTTTTTGAATGCCCAAAATGAGTTTTTTTGTGAAGGATCTACCATATATTTGTTGCAAAATTGGACCAAATCAATTTTATAAAATATTAGGCCATATTTAATGCACCATTGACAAAAAATTTGGGTGTCGAAAGTTTCGACCCACCTCTTGTGAAAAAGATAAATTTCCAACGATCCAATTGGAAGCGGGTCAAGTTTGAACTGCAGTTGCCTTATAGTTTGCGCTTTATTTTTTACAAAAATCATTTCTAGGTACATAAGTATCTATTTAATCGGAGAAACACCAAAAAAATTCCAATATTCAACCACTAGCTAGGAACGGTCATGCCCGCCGTTTTGACCGCATTTTGAAACGGGCATAAAGAATTAAAAAAAATCAAAAAATTGGAAAACCTTATCATTGTGTCATTATATGTGACCAAGTTACCAGGAAAAATAATAAACTTGTAATACAACAATTCTTTAAAAAAAGTTTTCTCAGAAAAGAGCTATCATGTGTGAAGGTGCGTGGCTTTCAAGCCAAATGATTAATCTTATGGCCACATTCATGGCATAGTTTGTTCAAATCATCTCATATTGTGCACAAGGGTGCATCTTGAAATGGCAAACAATGTTACCTCAGGGAGTTTTCATTTTCTTTGGACGAAAAATTCATTTTCCATTTTTTGAATGCCCAAAATGAGTTTTTTGTGAAGGACCTACCATATATTTGTTGCAAAATTGGACCAAATCAATTTTCTAAAATATCAGGCCATATTTAATGCACAATTGAAAAAATGGTTGGGTGTCAAAATTTTGGACCCACCTCTCGTAAAAAAGACAAATTTCCACTGATTCAACAGGAAATGGGTCAAATTTGAACTGCAACTGCCTTATAGTTTACTCTTTATTTTTTCCAAAAATAATTTCTAGTTACATAAGTATCTATTTAATCAGAAATACATGGTTTGGTGGCGATATGTTGAGGTTTGGACGGTAGCCGAGGGCCCCAACTCCAAAGCGCGAAAAGTCGCATGCCCACCGCGTGGTCACCGCGTAACTGTGGTGTTGACATCCGTTTTGGGCCGCCTAGGCATGTCTAGTGGGTTGGGCACTCCCTAGGTAGGTGCTAGGAAGAAAATGACACCAGAAGTTTCTCACGAGGAGACCGAACTATGCTCAACTATGAATTAATAGCCAAGTGTTTTATTAGCGGCACGGGAAATGCACATGGCCAATGGGCGTGTGTTTTGGCTGAGGATGATCATCTACTAAGAAGACTGTCTTCACAATTTTTTAGCTCAAAAGGAGGAGCCTAGGTGGTACTTGCTTTGCAAAGTACCACACTGGACAGAAATATGAATGTTGAAGCTGGGCTCAAAATAATGAATGGATTGAGCTGAAATTTGGTGGAGGATGGTTATTTGGGCATAGGAAAGCACTGTAGAAAATTGATACCATTTGGACATGCCAAAGTGGTTCTTCCTTCACAATGCTATTCTCTATACAGAAACTTGGGAAAAATTAGCGAGAGAAATTGGATAAATGAAATGAGCTCAAATTTGGTGCAGGTAAGTTATATAGGTATGGTCTTGCCCTGGTAAATTTTCAGATCGTTTGGGTAAGCCTAGCTAGTACTTTCTTCACAAAGCTTCTCTCAAGATAGAAACTTTGGAAATTTCCTGAGAACGATTTACCAGGAAAATGGAGCTGAATATTATCATGTGGCAATGATTTGGGTATGGAAGAGTGCCCAAAAAGTTTTAGGGTAATAGGAGGGGTCTAGATAACACTTGCTTTGCAATGTGCCAATCTGGCCATAAAATATAAATTGAACCTGGGCTCACATAGATGATTTGGCTGAGCTGCAATTTGGAGGACGCTGATAATTTGGTCATATGAAGGAACTCTATAAATTTCATGTCATTTGGATATACAAAAATGGTACTTCCTTCATAATGCTTCCAGGTGGACAAAAACTTTGGAAATTTTCCGAGGAAGATTTACTGGGCAAATGGAGCTGAATTTTGTCATGAGGCAATGATTTGGATAGGAAAGAGTGCCCAAAAATTTTGAGGGCAATCAAGAATATATAAATAGCACTTCCTTCACAAAGTGCTGTTCTGAACAGAATAGGAAAATGAATATTGTTGAATTATTTTTGAACTAGGCAAGGACGGATTTTTACATATTTGACGATGATATGACCCAAAGAATTTATGAGATTTTTTGGGAATTTTGGGAATGACAGAAATATAGGTTGCTTCACAAACTAGGTCAAAAATTGACACGTGGACATGACACATAGGCAAAACTGATCAGGTGGCGCCTAGTCATAGCAATCCACCACAATTTACAAGGTTATGACCATCTATATTGGTCGTGATCAGCTAGAAATAAGGCAGCGGACCAGTGATGTCTGCTTTATGACCATTTCGTGTAAGGAAATTACGACCTTTCTGACCAAAATTGTCGATATAGTTTAGGGTTTGGAGCCCCCCGAACAGCTTTTGACCAATTGGTCTCAAATGGTCGTAGATTTACGACCAATTCTTCCAGGGTTACTGACAGAAGGTCACAAGTTGACATATTTCTTGTAGTGTCGTCAGCTGTACCCATGAAAGTGTAACATCATGATTTTTTGGCCCTTTTCTTTTTCTTTTTGATTTATTGGTTTTTGCTCTGTTTTTCTTTTTGGAGTGGTTCTGTGGCCTTGCCACCTGGGAAATCATCTTCAGTTCCTATCCCAAGTGGCTCATCATTCTCTAAACCATGCCAAGATCATGTCACTTCACTGCTTGACCAAACCCTAGAATCTTTTTCTAGGGAATATTCCTTTTTCTATTAAAGGAATAACCCTGTCTGCCCTAGGTTGTGAAGCAACCTATATTTCTGTCCATCCTAAAATTCCCAAATAATTCTCATAATTCCTCTGGGTCATATGTTGCTCAAATATGCCCAAACTTTCCTATCCTAGCCAAAGAATAATTCCCCAATAATTATTCTTCCTTTCTGTCCAAAGTGGCACTTTGTGAAGGAAGTGTCATTTATATTATCTTGTTTGCTCCCAAACTTGTTGGGCATTCTTTTATGTCCAAATAATTGCCACATGCCAAAATGAAACTTTATTTACCTAGACAATCTTCCTGATGTTGTGCGAGAATCGTGGGTAAAGATCAAGCTCCTTGTGATCATTTAATGATTACTACGGTATTGTTTATATCTAACATCCCCAATTTTCCATTTGGAATGTTATACATTAGATCATCATTGCATATCATATTTTATTGCATTTTGGCTTGATCCTAGAAATTCTACGCAACTCAAGGACCCACGGAGAGAGTTGGGGATTTCGTTATTTTCATATTTGAGTTTTTTCTCAAATTTTGAAAAGAGGATCGTTTGATTTTAATTATTTTCTCTTCGAATAATTCTTTTATGAAAAATAAAAGAGAGGGGATAAAATGACTTCCCCAAAATAAAGAAATATTGGAGATTTAATATTAAAATCAAATAAGAATTTTATTCGGATTGTAGCGCTATTTTATTTGAATTAGGAAAAAAAATTGCGTTTTTCGAAATTGCATTAGAGGCCCAAGTAAATGTTCACTTTGTCCGCTATATTTTTAGAAGACGGGGAAAATTTATTTTAGGATTTTTGGAGTGTGTTTAGTATTTCTTTTCTTCGTTTTTCTGCACGGAATTATTAAAAAAAAAGTCCACCGCCTTACCTTGCCGTGTTTGACTAGGACACTGCACCCGGCCGGCCCTTATAAGCCGAGGCCCCGCCAGCCCACCCTGTCCCGAAACCCTAGCCCCGACCCCGCCACCAGCTGCGCCGCGCCGCCGCCGCCCGTCCCTTCGCCGAACCCGCCGCCGCCCACCACCACCGACCCCGCCGCCCGAGCCGCTCGTCGCCGCCGACACCAGCCCCGCCGCCGACGAGGTAGCCGCCGCCGCCACCGGTTTTCGTCAGAAAACCGATCTTTTTTTCGAAACCCTAGATCTAGATCGGTTTGTTTTTTTCGGTTTTGTTATTTAGCGAACACCCGTTCGTACTTTCGTTTTAACGAATGATTTTCATCGGTTAGCTGCAGGCAGCGAACGTTCGTTCGTTAGCCTGTTCGTCAGTTTTTCTTTTTCCAGGGTTTTTTCGCGATTATTTTCGATCGCGATTTCTGACCCGATTTTCGTGTTAGTTTATCTTTTCGCTCGTTTATCGGAATCAGGCAATTCAAGCGCCTAGATTTTCGTCTCGAAGCCCTCTTTCTTGTTAACCAACTTGAACAAGATTTTGCTACTGTAAAATTTGACCTAAGTCCAGATTAGTAAACGGATCTTGTTTCTTTCGCAGTTTGAGTTTTGTTGCTTCGTTTGGTTTGATCCTTTTTGCAAACCGGAGTTCTTAAGTTGAAATTTCTGGTTAGATCACTTATTTGAGTTTTACCCGTGCATCTAGTTGAGAGCTTATTGTATGCTTGTTTGTTTGCGATAAAGTACCCGGAGTGCGAAGCATGCTACTGCGAGTCTCTAGGTTACGCGGATGATCGGCAAGGCAAGTAACACTTTGATCATACCTCTTTACTACCCAGTTTTATTGCATTAGATAATCCTCAAACAATTGCATGGTCAGGATCTGATTAAATTGTTGGTTTTGGGAAGTAGATGAGGTAGTACATATTCACCTATTTATTTTTAAACCTATGGGAGTTACATCTACGTTGCTTATATTGCTATGCTCTGCTCGTAGACGTGGATTGGGTTTGAGTGTATTCATGACATATGTGAGTTTGTTAATTAATGGTTCAACTTAAGGTGACAACTTTAATACACATATGGATGGATTGCTCGTGGGCAGCTGGAGAATCCAGTGTTGTCCTAGGATATCCCGGAGGACCCGTGTGATCATCCTACGGCCCGCCACCCAAGCTCACAGGGATCATAAGATTATTCACGCTAGAAACTTCCGTGTGCAGCCACAAGCCATTATGGGCTCTGGCATAGTTGAGTAAGTTGCGTGAAGCTCTTGAAGAGGTAGACTAGCAGATGTAGTGGGTTGTAGGTGGTACTATCTATCCAGAGTAGAGAGTTAATACTTTAGAAATACTGTGTCTCGAATCTCCGACCATGGATGCATTCGAGTCTTGTGGGGAAAAGTGTGCAAACCTCTGCAGAGTGTACAAACTAATCATGGTTAGCCGTGTCCCCGGTTATGGACATCTTGAGTATCTGGTTCTTGGATTATCATGTTGATCTCATCACTCTTAATATAATTTGATTGGGGTTAATGATGATGCTTAATTGGAATTGAGTTGGGGGAACCTTCTCAATGTTTAACAACCACCATGATAGTTAAATAAATTTATTCCTTTGTTGTAGGGAAAATTAGCTTTATGCAAAACTGTAACCCTAGAGCTTAACACCAGCCAAATATGCATGTAGTGATAGCATTTATTTTGTTCATTACTCTTGTGTTACCTTGCGAGCATATTCCATGTGCTGACCCTTTTCGGGCTGCAATGTTCATGTTGCAGACTTTTCAAACGACGAGTAAGGAGCCATAGATCGTTGTCTTTCACTCAGTGATGCCGTTGGAGTTGATGGACTCCCTTTATCTTCCAAGTCTTCCGCTGTTATCGATTTTAGAAGGCCTTAAGCCATATATTATTGTAATAATTTCTCTTTTGAGACATTCGATGTAATAAGTGTGTGATTGCTACTCTGTTATAAATCCTCAAGTACTGTGCGTGTCAGCATTACCGATCCAGGAATGACACTGATGCACAGAGATCAGACTATTTGAGGTTTGGTCGCTACAAGATGGTATCAGAGCTCACGCTGACTGTAGGACACGACCACTAAGCTAAAACCCTAGATCACTACTCTCTTCCCATTTCTGACTCCTCTCCATTTTCTACTCTTTAGGATGGCAGACTCGAGGAACAAGTTTGCACAACCGGATGAAGATACACCTTTTGGACGACACTTGAAGGAAGTTACTAGATACGTGAACATCGAAATACCAAGCTTCACCAGGACTTACAACGCCACTTTACCAGAAGAGGAGCGCTGGATGATTCGAGTTCAAGTTCCAGGAAGGACGTTCACGCCAGTCACTGAGCCCATAGAGTTTTCCTTTGATGCACCAACCTGGAGTCTAGGCAAGAGCATGGCAGCCCACATCACCATGGGATTCATTGGAGAAGTTTACCACAAGGATCTCAAGGATATTATCTACCAGATTGGTGGGTGCCGAGATGAGCAATGGGAGATGATCAGCACCAGGAAGGATAGGTCCATTGCAGCTTTCATCCAGGAGTTAACTCAGCACATTCGTCGCTAGGAGAACTAGATGTGCGTAGGCATGATAGATCTGAAGAAGACAATGACCAGGATCACAGAGCTGGAGGAAGAACTCAAGTCTACACGAGATGGATACGAGGAGGAAATGACGATACTCGTGGAGAAGAATGACGACCTCACAAGGAAGCTAGGAGTCTTCATGGGAGACCCCGCGCCAGGAGGAGAAGACGACGATTCCACTTGCCCGAAGAACTACATCATCATCAACGACACCGACTCTGACCCCGACGATAGCGATGATGACTCTGTTGATGAAGCTGGAGCAGATATTGTGGAGTCTTCCACCGATCAATTTTTCTAGTCGACCACCATATTAGTAGTAGAAATTTCCCCCATGTATATAGTATAGTCCGAGCACATTTCTAACGATAGATAGACCAATTGTATGCCCTTATTTTACTTGATTGAAGTAATATGTTTGTGTTTGTCTCATGTGCATATGGGTAGTGTTTTCCCTCTAGACCTCATTCTATTCTGTTTTCTCACCTTTTCTAAACACATTAGATGCCTCCGAGACGTGACAATGGATTTGCTTTCCCGCTGGAGCTCACTCAGTTGATCCAGCAGCAGAATGCATTGATGCAGATACTAGTCCAGAATCAGAATCAGGGAACAACAACAACAATAACCCAGCACCACCTGTTGATCACTTAGACCGTTTTCTAAGGCTGAATCCGCCTGTGTTATCCAGTAGCACTGAGCCGATAGTTGCAAATGATTGGCTCCGCAAGATTGGAAGGGAGTTGACCACTGCAGGATGCACAGATGCGGAGAGAGTGCATTTTGCCGCACATCAGCTTGATGGACCCACAACATCATGGTGGGAGAATTTCACAGCCACTTACCCCATCGACATTGTCACATGGGACCAGTTTCAGCAGGCTTTTCGCACTGCCCATGTATCAGCAGGAGCTATGGCCATGAAGAAGCGTGAGTTTCGCAACTTACGCCAAGGAGGACGCACCGTTAGCCAGTATGTGGATGACTTTAGTAAGCTAGCACGTTATGCCCCAGATGACGTTGCTACAGATGCAGCTAAGCAGGAGAAGTTTCTGGAAGGATTGAATGATGAGCTGAGCATGCAGTTGATGGTGGCAAGTTTCAATAACTACCAGGAGTTGGTAGATAGATCTCTCATGATTGAAGGGAAGCAGCAGCAGATTGACAACCGCAAGAGGAAGTATGGACAAGGGAAGTATAATTCTGGAGCTCAGCAGAGACCCCGTTTTACCCCGAACTCGGGAGGACCCCTTCAACATAACCATGGAGGTCACAATCACAATGGTGGGATTTCGCATAACCATAGTGGCCCCAGGAATGGGAATGGTAATGGAGGAAGCAACGGCCAGAACCGTACCAACCCAGCAACGCTCGCCAAGAAGGATCTAAGTCACATTACTTGTTTCAAGTGCGGGAAGGATGGACATTATGCCACGGAGTGTTCTGAAGCAAAGAATGGAAATGGCAATGGAAGCTCTGGGAAGAAGCCCAACCCTTTCAACAGGGGACAAGTGAACCACGTTAGCGTGGAGGAGGTTGAAGCGCCACCCGATCCAATAATAGGTAAGTTTTTGGTTAAGTCATTTACTGCAATCGTTCTTTTTTATACTGGTGCATCGCATTCATACATATCAAGGGGATTTGTGGATAAGTTTAAACTGCCAACCCAAGCCCTTATGTCACCCATTTTAGTAACCTCGCCAGGAGCAGAGTATATGGCTAGCCTATGGTATGATCGGTTACCATTAAGGATTGGTAACTACCTGTTTCCCTCAGACCTAATAGTATTGGATTCACAAGGACTGGATGTGATATTAGGCATCGATTGGTTATCTAAGTATGGAGGGAACATTGACTGCGCCAGTAAGTCGATTTTGCTTACCACCCCAGAAGGAAGAAGGATCAAGTATGTATCCCGGCATGTGCCGAATAGGACTCAAGTGAATTCCTTATCAGGAGTTGTATAGGAGGAAGTACCAATGGTGAAGGATTTCCCGGATGTATTTCCAGAAGAGTTGCCAGGCATGCCACCAGATAGAGACATTGAGTTTTTGATCGAGCTTTTGCCAGGCGCAGGGTCAATATCTAAGAGACCGTACAGGATGCCCGCTAAGGATTTAGAGGAAATTAAGAAGCAGATTAAGGAGTTACTGGATAAAGGCTATATTTGCCCAAGCTCGTCACCTTGGGGATCACCAGTGCTTCTAGTGGAGAAGAAGGATGGATCGTTGAGGATGGTTGTTGATTATCGAGGGTTGAATGAGGTGTCGATCAAGAACAAGTACCCACTGCCGATGATAAATGATTTGTTTGACCAGCTGCAAGGAGCTAAGGTGTTTTCCAAGATCGATCTGCGATCAGGGTACCACCAGCTGAAGATTCGAGAGCATGATATACCTAAGACAACTTTTACCACAAGGTACGGGCTATATGAGTATACCGTTATGTCATTTGGTCTAACTAACGCACCTGCCTATTTTATGAACATGATGAACAAGGTGTTTATGGAGTTTTTGGATAAGTTCGCCGTGGTGTTCATTGATGATATTCTAGTCTACTCGAAGAATGAAGAGGAGCATAAAGAGCATTTGCGTCTGGTACTTGGGAAGCTCAGAGAACACCAGTTATATGCCAAGTTTAGCAAGTGTGAGTTTTGGTTGAAGGAAGTTGGATTCCTCGTACATGTTATATCCGGAGAAGGAATAGCAGTAGACCCTACCAAGGTTGTCACTGTGACAAATTGGGAAGCACCCACGTCAGTTGGAGAGATCCGGAGTTTCCTTGGACTTGCGGGATACTACCTGAGGTTCATCGATAATTTCTCAAAGATTGCAAAGCCCATGACGGAGTTGTTGAAGAAGGACACCAAGTTCAAATGGACTGAGGAATGTGAGGCCTGTTTTCAGGAGTTGAAGAAACACTTGGTTACAGCTCCAGTGTGGATTCTTCCAGACCAACGCAAGGTTTACCAGGTGTAATGCGATGCTTCTCGTCGAGGACTTGGAGCAGTGCTTATGCAGGAGGGAAGAGTTGTTTCATATGCCTCACGACAGCTTAAACCCCTGGAGTTGAATTATGCTACCCATGGTTTGGAGTTAGCAGCCGTAGTGCATGCGTTGAAGACATGGAGAATTTTCTCATCGGAAACCATTGTGAGGTGTACACGGATCACAAGAATTTGAAGTATACCTTCACGCAGAAGGAGTTGAATCTCAGGCAAAGGAGATGGTTGGAGCTCATTAAGGATTATGATATGAAGTTGCATTATCATCCCGGAAAGGCTAAGGTAGTAGCCGATGCGTTGAGCCGCAAGAGTCATGTCGATACACTCATGACCGAAGAGTTACCCAAGGAGTTAGCAGAGGATCTTCGTGAACTATGTTTGGAAATAGTTCCGAGGGATTATGTAGCAGCATTGGAGATTCGGTCTACTTTGATGGATAAGATCAGGGAAGCTCAGAAGACAGACAAGGAGATTGCCGAGATAAAAGAGAGGATGAGCAAAGGAAAAGCTAAGGGATTTCGTGAGGATGAGCACGATACCCTATGGTTTGAGGACCGCGTATATGTGCCAAATGATCCGGAGATCAGGAAGTTGATTCTATAGGAAGCTCATGACTCGTCATACTCGATACACCCCGGAAACACTAAGATGTATTTGGATTTGAAGGAGCGTTTCTGGTGGACCGGAATGAAGAAGGATATTGTGTAGTATATAGCAGTTTGTGATGTATGTTAGAGAGTGAAGGCAGAACATCAGAAGCCAGCTGGATTGCTACAGCCATTGCCGATACCCGAATGGAAGTGGGATAAACTAGGCATGGATTTCATCACGGGATTACCCAGGACTTGTTCAGGCTATGACTCGATATGGGTTGTAGTCGATCGTTTGACGAAAGTAGCTCATTTCAGCCTAGTTAAGACCACTTACACCAGTGCTAAGTTGGCAAAGATATACATGAACAAGATGGTATGTCTGCATGGAGTTCCTAGGACCATTGTATCAGATAGAGGAACCCAGTTTACCTCAAAGTTTTGGAATCAGTTGCATGAGACTTTGGGAACCAGGCTAGAGTTCAGTACAGCTTTTCACCCGCAGAAAGATGGACAGACCGAGAGAGTCAATCAGATTCTGGAGCACATGTTGAGAGCTTGTGCGCTAGACTATGGATCTAGTTGGGACGACAATTTGCCTTATGCAGAGTTCTCTTACAACAACAGCTATCAAGCCAGTTTGAAGATGGCCCCTTTCGAAGCATTGTATGGAAGGAGGTGCAGGACACCATTGTTGTGGGATGAAGTTGGAGACCGTCAGTTGTTTGGACCAGATTTGATTAAAGAGTCTGAAGAGAAGGTTAAGTTGATATGCGATAGACTCAAGGTAGCCCAGTCCAGGTAGAAGAGCTATGCGGATTCTAAACGCAAGGAGACAGTTTACGAAGTCGGAGACAGAGTGTATCTTCGTGTATCACTACTTCGAGGAGTGAAGCGTTTTGGAGTTAAGGGAAAATTAGCACCATGTTTTGTGGGACCATACAATGTTTGGGAACGTATGGGAGAAGTTGCTTACAAGTTGGAATTGCCGATGGATTGTCAGGAGTTCATGATGTGTTCCACGTTTCATAGTTGAAGAAGTGCCACGCAGAGATGGTTGATATTCCTCTGAGGGATACAGTGCCACTGGAAGCGATTCATTTGGATACCGATTTGACCTACGAGGAGAAACCAGTCAAGACTCTTGAGTTTGCCAGCCGAGTCACGCGCAGTAAGGTTATCAAGTTCTGCAAAGTTCAGTGGAGCCACCATACCGAGGATGAAGCCACCTGGGAACGAGAGGAAGACCTACGGAAGGATCACCCTCACCTATTTTCTAGCCAACCCGAATCTCGAGGGCGAGATTCATCTTAAGGAGGGTAGGTTTGTAACATCCCAAATTTTCAATTTGGAATGTTATACATTAGATCATCATTGCATATCATATTTTATTGCATTTTGGCTTGATCCTAGAAATTCTACGCAACTCGAGGACCCACGGAGATAGTTGGGGATTTCGTTATTTTCATATTTGAGTTTGCTCAAATTTTGAAAAAAGGATCATTTGATTTTAATTATTTTCTCTTCGAATATTTCTTTTATGAAAAATAAAAGAGAGGGGATAAAATGACTTCCCCAAAATAAAGAAATATTGGAGATTTAATATTAAAATCAAATAAGAATTTTATTCAGATTGTATCGCTATTTTATTTGAATTAGGAAAAAAATTGCGTTCTTCAAAATTGCAATAGAGGCCCAAATAAATGTTCACTTTGTCCGCTATATTTTTAGAGGACGGGAAAAAATTTATTTTAGGATTTTTGGAGTCCGTTTAGTATTTCTTTTCTTTGTTTTTCTGCGCGGAATTATTTAAAGAAAAAGTCCACCGCCGTACCAGGCCATGTCCGACTAGGACACTGCACCCGGCCGGCCCTTATAAGCCGAGGCCCCGCCAGCCCACCCCGTCTCAAAACCCTAGCCCTGACCCCGCCGCCAGCCGCGCCGCCGCCGCCCACCACCACCGACCCCGCCGTCGGAGCCGCTCATCGCCGCCGCCACCGACCCCGCCGCCGACGAGGTAGCCGCCGCCGCCGCCGGTTTTCGTGAGAAAACCGATCGATTTTTTTGAAACCCTAGATCTAGATCGGTTCGTTTTTTCGGTTTAGTTATTTAGCGAAAGCCCGTTCGTACGTTCATTTTAACGAACGGTTTTCATCGATTAGCCGCAGACAGCGAACGTTCGTTCGTTAGCCTGTTCGTCAGTTTTTCTTTTTCCAGGGTTTTTCCGCGATTATTTTCGATCGCGATTTCTGACCCGATTTTCGTTTTGGTTTATCTTTTCGCTCGTTTATCGGAATCAGGCGATTCAAGCGCCTAGATTTTCATCTCGAAGCCCTCTTTCTGTTTAACCAGCTTGAACAAGATTTTGCTACTGTAAAATTTGACCTAGGTCTAGATTAGTAAACGGATCTTGTTTCTTTCGCAGTTTGAGTTTTTTTGCTTCGTTTGGTTTGATCCTTTTTGCAAACCGGAGTTCTTAAGTTGAACTTTCTGGTTAGATCTCTTATTTGAGTTTTACCCGTGCATCTAGTTGAGAGCTTATTGTATGCTTGTTTGTTTGCGATAGAGTACCCGGAGTGTGAAGCGTGCTACTAAGAGTCTCTAGGTTTCGTGGATCATCAGCAAGGCAAGTAACACTGTGATCATACCTCTTTACTACCCAGATTTATTGCATTAGATCAATCCTCAAACAATTGCATGGTTAAGATCTGATTAAATTGTGGGTTTTGGGATGTTGATGAGGTAGTACCTATTCACCTGTTTATTTTCAAACCTATGGGAGTTACATCTACGTTGCTTATATTGCTACGCTATGCTCGTAGACGTGGATTGGGTTTGAGTGTATTCATGACAGATGTGAGTTTGTTAATGAATGGTTCAACTTAAGGTGGCAACTTTAATCACATCTGGGTGGATTGCTTGTGGGCACCTGGAGAATCTAGTGTTGTCCTAGGATATCCCGGAGGACCCGTGTGATCATCCTATGGCCCGCCACCCAGGCTCAAAGGGATCATAAGATTATTCATGCTAGAAACTTCTGTGTGCAGCCACAAGCCATTATGGGCTCTGGCATAGTTGAGTAAGTTGCGTGAAGCTCTTGAAGAGGTAGACTAGCAGATGTAGTGGGTTGTAGGTGGTACTGTCTATCCAGAGTAGAGAGTTAATGCTTCAGAAAGACTGTGTCTCGAATCTCAGACCATGGATGCATTCGAGTCTTGTGGGGAAAAGTGCGCAAACCTCTGCAGAGTGTACAAACTAATCATGGTTAGCCGTGTACCCGGTTATGGACATCTTGAGTATCTGGTTCTTGGATTATCATGTTGATCTCATCACTCTTAATATAATTTGATTGGGGTTAATGATGATGCTTAATTAGGATTGAGTTGGAGGAACCTTCTCAATGTTTAACAACCACCATGATAGTTAAATAAAATTTATTCCTTTGTTGTAGGGAAGAATTGGCTTTATGCAAAACTGTAACCCTAGAGCTTACCACGAGCCAAATATGCATGTAGTGATAGCATTTATTCTGTTCATTACTCTTGTGTTACCTTGCCAGCATATTCCATGTGCTGACCCGCAGACTTTTCAGACGATGAGTAAGGAGCCATAGGTCGTTGTCTTTCACTCAGTGATGCAGTTGGAGTTGATGGACTCACTTTATCTTCCAAGTCTTCCGCTGTTATCGATTTTAGATGGCCTTAAGCCATATTTTATTGTAATAAGTTCACTTTTGAGACATACGATGTAATAAGTGTGTGATTGCTACTCTGTTATAAATCCTCAAGTACTGTGCATGTCAGCATTACCGATCCAGGGATGACACTGATGCACAGCGATCAGACTGTTTGAGGTCTGGTCGCTACATTATACCAAGCTTGATTTGATCCTGAGATGATCGTGTGATGTCCGAGGTTGGTAAGTGCTGCATGTGATGGGTACGAGATAACCCGAGCAGAGTAAGTTGGTGCATGATAATGTCATCATGTTGCATGATAGTGTCGTCATGTTTATATGTCCATGCCATGCTCATATTGTTCTAGCTGTATTATGTTGTTCAGGCTATGTTGTTCAGATAATATAATGTTAATCCGTGTTTAACCTGTAATTGCCATGCTGTTGTATGTCTTGAATGCTTCTGGTTATTGTGAGCTTGCAAGTACATTCAATGTACTGACCTGGCGTGTCATGCCATTTAGCAGGTCATGCCGGATTTGATTGCTTGCTTGTCATGGTTTCCGTTCGTACTAGCTAGGATAAGCGTTCCAGCCAGAGTCCCTGCAGAGTGGAGTTCACCACCGTCGTCATTGTTCCGCTGCTAGAGTTATTCCGCTGCATCGTGTTGTCCTGCTGCTTGCATAGAGCAACCGTGGCAGGCGTAGCGTCGCTATGCCGATGTTATTCATTGTAATATCGGAGACCTTGTATTCATATTCGTGTAATAATAGAAAGCTGGTTTGTTCTATGCTAAGCAGTGCCGTATTCCAGAAGACTTCTCCTCGATCTCTGGGCTGGAATACGGGGCGTTCCGGTTTCTCTTAGTCGGGGTGCCACAGCGCTTGGTATCAAAGCAGGTCTGGCTGTATGACGCCCTAGTCAGCGCGAGCGGTAGAAACTGGTAGAAATCAGTAGTTTAAAGTCCAGCTTGTTTATTGCTTTTGGTTGCCGCATTTGTTTGTTGCATAGCATGCATATAGCCTTAGTATTTGTTGCTAACGGTTTATCGGGTGAGTGTAGCTGGCATCGGTTCGAATCCACTATAGCTCAGCCTTTGCATTTCTCCAGTTTTCTTTTCTTGCTCGTTCTTCGGTGTTTGGTGTCATTTCTGTCCCAGCAGAGTGATGCCAAGTGATCCCGACACCGTGTGTCAACTGGTGCTCAGGTATCTCACCGATGTCTTTCTTTCAACCCCACCTATCATTTCGGTGATGGACATGCTTCTATCCCGAATCGCTCATTTATTTTGTCGTGTTGGCAACCCTTAATGATCTTAGTTATCAAGAAAGGGCAATGTCAGCAGTCTCAGTTTTTCCTAACTATCCTATTCCTTGGACGAGTACGGATCTTTTTCCGTCCGCTTGATAATAATGTGGTTGCGACTTTCGTGTCCCACTACAGGTTTATCGAGTGTGTGCTCGCCTCCGAGCTAGTCCAGGTTGCTGCCTGGCTAAGCTAGCACTTGGTGTAGCGCAGTTTACACCAATTCTTCCACACATATTCGTCCTCGTGCACACCGTCACAGCATGCTAGATCGTAGAACCGGAGATCCCGCGAGATTTGTGTGCTTAAGTAGGCATGCATATTGTGTGACTAACAGTAATATGTGACATTGATTGTGTGTGAATTGATTGTTGTTGTGTGCTTTTGTTTAAGTTGAGTTTTCTTTTGCTTCTTTCTTTTTGGGCCCCGGTGTCACATTAATTTTTCCCCTAGAAAGAGTTGCTCATCAAACCAACACCGGACTCAAAGAAGCAACAAGGAGTTTAAATATTTGGAAACTCAGCTAAACAGAAGGGAATTCTCAGTCGTCTGCAGTAAAATGGGAGATATCTGATTTTGAGACTGATAATCAATTTTGCATTAGTGGGCACTCCTCACAACAGTACTGATAACTCAAGTCTAGATCAGTACAATATCCTCACAGCAGTAATGATCAGGCTAGCAGCAAGGCAAGTCAGGTACAAGATCAACGGTACATTTTCAGTCAAAGGTATGGACCATATACAAAAAATTTGGCTCAGCAATGCATGATGCTTGCAAAATGTTATCATCTGAAATAAGATCAGAATGTGATATGCTCAAGGAAGACAGTCAAACAAATTTTCTCATGCAAATAATCAGCCACCGAATATTATGGGCATGTGTGTAGATTTCAGTCTGCATATCATAGTATGAAGTTTTGAATATGAGAAACTCAGTCTTTGTCAACACGTTATCGGAAGAAATTTATGATGCAAGGCTCCTCAATTTTCCTCAGCATGATATGAGAACAATTTCTGGTCCAAGATACTAAGTCTTTCTCAGAAAGATACCTCGGTAAAAGCTTTTGATAGACGGAAATGGATTTTTCTCAACAAGCAAACCCGAGGAGAAGCTTCTCAAGTACGGAACTCAGGCTTCTCCAGCACAATAATCAGGTCAAGCTTCTCGTGTTAGTTATTGAGCCTTCTTCTGCACGCTACCCAGACTAAAGCATCAAGCAGAAGCTAACGAGTCTTCCTCAGCAAGCTACTCGGATGGCTTCCCTTGTAAGCCAATTAGTCCGCGTCAGTACCACACTATTGCACCGTCCTCAGAGATTATGTGGCGAGTTGGCAATATATGGCAGTGCATCTCAAGAGTCAGATCAGCAATAATTTTGGTCAGAAGCACAAATCAGTCAAAACATATGCCTACCTCAAGGATCAAGTGTTCGGTTGCATATGATTCTTACACATATGGTGAGCATACATACCCAACCATATCAGTCACTCATACGAGGTACAACAAGGATCCAACAGATATACCTAAGGAAAGTACGGATCCCACAGCCTCATGAATCATGCAAATGAAGGTAAGCAGAGATACACATCTTATGTAATACAAGGATCTACAAGATCTGGACAAGACATCACAAAATCAACAGTCTTGACAGTGGCCACCAGGGCCAATATTCCTGCACCGACAAGGAGATCTCATGAACTCTTGTATGGTTGGCCTCAACAAAGAGCTCTGTACAGCTACAAGCCCCGAGTATATGTCATATACATGCGGAACCCAAGCACCAGCAGTAATGACAAAAATATTGCACTATCCAAGACCATGGTCATACGAAGAATCAAGGATATATGTGGCCAACCTATTTCAGTAAGATACCCTGACAAAGAAAATCATGACCATCAAAAGGATGAAGCTGATAGCAACGGTATGATGATTTTTGCATGACCATCAGGGTCCAGATACCCAAGTCAGTTAGTGGCCAGATTACATATGGAGCCACAAAGGCATACCGTCAGTGGATTACTCTCCTCTACAAGGACTTCATATCCCGTTGACCCGCTTAAAAAAATGGTTAGTGCGGAATATCCAAATCTGTTCTGTCAAGTCCAAGATTCTTTTGCAACCTCAGCAGTTTGACTTCAACAACAGTATAAAGCATCGCACAGCTTATTACCACATCTGGGTAGACCGACAACATGGGTAAATCAAAAATCAAACAATCAGCTCCAGACCAGGTATATCCACTTGTGTAACCTAGTACCCTGACAGCCTGTCATGAAAAGTATCTTCCCACCAGCATACCTGTCAGGACTGTCTCAAGAGGATAATATTTGAGGTATTCTACAGTTATAAGTCTATACCCTGTTATATTTCTCACGACAAAAGGCAGTCAAATCTTTGGTAGATATCCCATGATCGAGCCAAAGAAATAAATCAAATAAATCAGTACCACTTATGAGCAGTCAGATCCCGTCAGAAGATGGCCATGATTATTTCTCAGCATTTGTTGAAACGAGAAGGCCTGCATTTGTTTGAAGCAACCCCATGACAAGAGTAAAAAGTTTTTCATGGAAAAAGGAAATTTATACTCAAACTCATTGGATATCACCGCAGATATGAGACAATCAACGTCAGCAAAAGGATGTGGTATATGAGCAAAAACCTGTCAGGATTTGGGAAAGGTGAAGCAAACCACCCCAGAGCAAGGGAAGAAAATCATATGAAATTCTTGGGGGAACAATAAATAAAGGAAAAAGGATACCCGAGTTGGAAACGGTGTCCTAAAGTCATACTTGTTGCCTGAGGAACCAAATCTCGAGGACGAGATTTCTTTAAGGGGGGAAGGTTTGTAACAACCTGATTTTTGGTTCTTTTCTTTTTCTTTTTGATTTATTGGTTTTTGCTCTGTTTTTCTTTTTGGGGTGGTTCTGTGGCCTTGCCACCTGGGAAATCATCTTTAGTTCCTCTCCCAAGTGGCTCATCATTCTCTAAACCTTGCCAAGATCATGTCACTTCACTGCTTGACCAAACCCTAAAATCTTTTTCTAGGGAATATTCCTTTTTCTATTAAAGGACTAACCCTATCTACCCTAGGTTGTGAAGCAACCTATATTTTTGTCCATCCAAAAATTCCCAAATAATTCTCATAATTCCACCGGGTCATATGTTGCTCAAATATGCCCAAACTTTCCTGTCCTAGCCAAAGAATAATTCCCCAATAATTATTCTTCCTTTCTGTCCAGAGTGGCACTTTGTGAAGGAAGTGTCCTTTATATTATCTTGTTTGCTCCCAAACTTGTTGGGCCTTCTTTTATGTCCAAATAATTGCCACATGCCAAAATTCAACTTTATTTGCCTAGACAATCTTCCTGAGTGATTTTTCAAAGTTTCTGTCAAACAGAAGCCACTATGAAGGAAGTACTAGCTAGGAGAATCCAAATGAGTCGAAATTTTGCATGCCTCTTTTTGTGCTCATATTATCTCACTCCTACAAATTTCTGCCCCATCCAATCATCTATGTGAGCATAGGATCAAATCTTTGCTTCTGGCAAAATTTTCAGGTTGTGAAGCAAGTGCATTTTATATTGCTTAAAAAAATCATGATAAATTACCAGCTTGTGCTTCTACCCTTATAATATCTCTCCACCAAATTTGGCACCATTTTACTTAGCCAATATTTCTCTAAAATTATTTCTAGTTTTTGGTCAGTGGGGATGCTTGTGAAGCAAGTACCATTTTGGCTTGTCCATGTGGTATGAAATGTTTACAGCATCTTCTTATGGCCAAATAACTCAGCCTTGCCCAATTTCAGCTCAAATGGCTTCATCATATGAGTGCATCATCCAAATCTCTAATTCTGGCCATTATGGTGGTTTCTACAGAAACCCTCATCTAAACTCCTCCTCTTAGGCTGATTTTTGGTGATCAACATCACCTTAGTGTGTGATCATCACCAGACAAAGTTTTTACTTCGTTACCAAGCTGGTATCACCACAGCAAGTTACAAACACCTTCTTACTGATTAACTTTGGAGCTAAGTGCAAATCTCTTATTTGCCCCTCGACCGATTTATTTCCTCATTTTGACTAAGGGCACGACGGTTTATCTACGAGATATGTTCGGCCGGGCCAAAACCCGGAGTTTGCTCGAGTGCGTGTGGTGATCACGCTGATGTCATGCCTAATCGCGTGCTCTGGCTTGTTCTTTCCCCTGTGCTCGTCCCGACGTCCAACCATGTCCTGGAGCTTCCCCGTGATCGACTGCATCGCCCTGCATCGATGCCTTATCGTGGTTTGCCTTAAATGATCGCAAACACCACGCCCGTGCGATGCCCAGCCACTGTCCACCATTAGAGCACTGCTCGAGCTCGCTAGCTATGCTCTATAACCGTCCTCCACGGCTATTTAAGGACCCCCGAACCCTTCAGCAGCTCATTCATCCCTCCCCCGACTCATTTGCCCTCTGGAGTCGCCACATCTCGCCAGAGTGCGTCGTTCTCGCCTCGGCCATCGCCGGAGTTCGCTCCTCCCCGGTGCTCCTACTCCACCTCTCCTTCTCCCGTGCTGTCCATCGAGGCCCCCTCATCCCCGCGGTTCGCTCCACCCCCTTTTCCCTCGCCGGAGTCCACCCGGGCCGTGTGCCTCATGCACGGCCGTCGTCTCGGCCTCTCGGCCTCTCGGCCTCCACGACCTCCCTCGCGCCCTACCGACCACCTCACCATCTTCCCCATGTCCCGGTGAACCTCCCCACCCCCTCAGCCCTCGCCGGAGCAGCCCGCATCGCCAGCAACCACCACCTCCCGCCCGCCTTCTGTCTCCCCAGGCCGCCCTGACGCCCCTGCTGTCTCTGAACGGGGCCGCCACGTCGCCCTACGCCCACCGGTGGCCTCGGCTCGGCTGAAGCTGGCCGGAGCTGGCCGGCCCCATCCCCTCCTCCTGCCCTGCCTCGCCTCGTCTCTGTCTCACTCGGGGCAGAGCAAGCAGGGAAGAAGACGAGCGCCAGCCTGGCCCCTGGCCCCCGGGTCCCACCTGTAAGCCTCTCCCGCCCCGGGCCCAGGTACGTTAAGTGGAGACGGTTTCTTGAAATACACTTTCATAACTCTGAATGCGTATTTCTTTACTTCTTTGGCAAAATACGTTTTCTCTTCTGGAGAACGTATTTCCCTCTACTGCGGCCAAGTGTGTGCTTTCACTATTCCGAAAGTGTATTCTCTGAAATCCGTTTCTGTCTTATCCACTCAGGGACCCGTTGGTGATGAAAATTTTCACTGATGACTCCCTGATCTTCTACACCTCATAACTCCGCGACCGTAACTCCGATTGAGCCCCTCCGAGAGAGAACTGTTTCCGGTGATTCTTTCCGCGAGCTTCTCGCACGTCCTGCCGGTGATTTCTTCCACCCCAGGCAAGCTACAACCACCATTTGCATGATAGCCAGGCAGTAGCATTGGTTTTCAACTTGAATCTTTAATAACTGTATGTTTGTTTGCTACTGCTGTCGTTATTTCGGTTATGTTTATGGATCGGTGGTTACCGTCTTGCTATGTTTTCTTACACTCTGTTATCATGTTCCACTTGCTAGTATTACTTTCATATTGTTCATGCTTGATAGCTATACATGTTGGGTTGGTCATGTTCTTTGGTGCTTGACTGACGTTGGTTACCGAGTACCGTTAATATGTATTGTTCCTTGTTGTAAGTTAGTTAAGTGTTTACTCGGCTTTGTGATTGATGTGTTCTTGCATGGTACTTATTGTTGATGAGAATGGTCATGTTATGCTATGAGTAGTGTTGTACTTGTAATATTCATGATCATCGTTATGCCATGCTCAGTTGGATATGATTCATTGTTGATATGGTGGATAGTTATGTTGTACCCTCATGCTTATGTTGATATCATGCTCATGCATTGTCATTGCATCATGTTATTTTATCATGACTCAGCATATTTGCATTCAAGTTGAACCGGATTAAATTGAACTTGAACAACAGTTGGCTGAGTCATGGTGCCACCATGTCGAGCTGACCTGTGCAACCACGCTTACCTTTATGGGAAGGTCCTAACTGGGTCTATTGTCGTGCCTCTCGCTGGTGCCTCCAACGAGGGAAGGTTATGGGCGCGCGCTACCCTGATCAGGTAGGCGGACATAAGCCTTGTGTGCTCATTGTTGTTGTTATGGATCCTTGTCCCCGTTTGGGGCCATTTTTGCCACGATGGTGGCCGTTTTGCCACGACGGTGGCCGTTGGTGCCTTTGGTAGGCACGGGGCCACCCAGGACTTAGCCCAAAGGGGAGTTGGTCGGAGTGGCCGGGAGAGTGTCATGGCAGTAGGACGGTTTTGTCGCAACGCCATTGGTCCACCCGAATGGGAGTGCGAGGCCATGGGTTCCCTGGTGTGGGTACAGTGTACTAACCTCTGCAGAGTGTATACTAAATCTATCGATAGTCGTGCCCGTGGATAAGGGCCCAGTTCGTGTCGGTCACACTGTGAGTCAACAGTAATAATAATAATAATGACATGCTTAATAACAACCCCGGTTCGATGATGAGATAGGTTGGTTATGTGATCCGTGAATGATCACCATTTGGCTACGAGGTAACCCGTTGAGCCCAGAGTGGTTCCGTTTGTGATCCGTGAATGATCACCGTTTGGTTACGAGGTAACCCGTTGAGCCCAGAGTGGTTTCGTTTGTGATCCGTGAATGATCACCGTGATATCGAGGATACCGAGTTGTTGGATATTCGTGCTGTTGTGCGAGAATCATGGGTAAAGATCGAGCTCCTTGTGGTAATTTAATGATTACTACGGTATTGTTTATACCAAGCTTGATTTGATCCTGAGATGATCGTGTGATGTCCGAGGTTGGGAAGTGCTGCATGTGATGGGTACGAGATAACCCGAGCAGAGTAAGTTGGTGCATGATAATGTCATCATGTTGCATGATAGTGTCGTCATGTTTATATGCCCATGCCATGCTCATATTGTTCTAGTTGTATTATGCTGTTCAGGCTATGTTGTTCGGATAATATAATGTTAATCCGTGTTTAACCTGTAATTGCCATGCTGTTGTATGTCTTGAATGCTTCTGGTTATTGTGAGCTTGCAAGTACATTCAATGTACTGACCTGGCGTGTCATGCCAGTTTGTAGGTCATGCCCGATTTCACTGCTTGCTTGTCATGGTTTCCGTTCATGCGAGCTAGGATAAGCATTCCAGCCAGAGTCCATGTGGAGTGGAGTTCACCACCGTCGTTGTTGTTCCGCTGCTAGAGTTATTCCGCTGCATCGTGTTGTCCTGCTGCTTGCATAGAGCAACCGTGGCAGGCGTAGTGTCGCCGTGCCGATGTTATTCATTGTAATATCGGAGACCTTGTATTCATAATCGTGTAATAATAGAAAGCTGGTTTGTTCTATGATAAGCAGTGCCGTATTCCAGAAAACTTCTCCTCGATCTCTGGGCTGGAACACATGGCGTTCCGGTTTCTCTGAGCCGGGGTGCCACAGAAAGCTTCTTCATCATCGGGCATACTATGTACCTTGGCACAATCTGCAACAGACTGCATTCACCTATGAAGAGAATAGGTACGAGGGAAAATGGGGACAGGGTCGCAAATGCTCATAGCGAAAGATTTTCTCGAACAAAAACATTTTGAGGAGGAATCAGATGTAGATTTTGAGAGATGTTTCAAAAGAATGAAACATATAGATCGAGATAGTAGGTCTGAAGAAGAATACTGGACTACGAGCTAGGCATTTCATTCAAGCAAGGCATAACACAAACCCTCGATCTGACGGATTCGGATGCGAGGAATAACTACAAACCACATCCTCCCTAGAGAAGTAAAAACCTAGATCTAGGATATGCGGTAAAATCGGTGAAAATTAACCAAGGACGAACTCGAATCAGAAGGAAGGAAGTCCGAGTACGAACCGCACATACCCTAGGTCGGTGGCGTGCAGTAACTACGGCGGCGCGAGGAAGAAGATTTCCCACGACAGCGTGGAATAACTCTGTTGACCTCTTTCCGGTAGCTAAGCGGCGAAGGGGTCATCGGCATCGAGCTCAAGGTGGACCACTGCGGTGAGGGTTTCGGTGGAGAGAGAGAGAGCAAGGAGAAACAAGGTAAAGCAGGACGAAGGGTGTGGTGCGGTTTATATAGGCAAAAGAAAATAACTGCGTGGCGAGGTTTTGATCGGACGATCTCTAGCCATAGACGATTGTGATTCAACGGATAGGATGAACTGGCAGTTGATGTGTTGCATGTGGCAACCGTAAAAGATCATGGTCCTGACTTGGGCTGGAAATTCCAACTTTTGGACAGCTTTCGCCAAATAGATTAATGTTCGGACCGAATCTTAATCGTGGTCAAGGACACCAGATAAGTTTCATTCTAGGTAAATTTGAGCATTTGCAACAGAACAACATAGACTGGAAGAGATAGATCAGAGGAAAAAAACAGGGTCCTTTGCATTTCACTCACGCAAAAACACAAACACTCGAGCAAATAGCTATGAGAGAAATGCATTTGGACAGAAACCAAATCCATGGAATTGAAGAGAAATTCAACGAAAGAGAGTTGTGGTGGCCTAACCCACCGTATGATAACTGTATGACCCCGAGCGTCACACAATTATCGTGGCACCTAGTTAGTCTAGTTCTTTGTTAATGTATTAACTCTCAAAAAGAAATTTTCACTTTATCGAAAGTTTAAGATTCTTCGAGTGTTATGCACCCATTCCTTATAGATGTGAAAGTGTTAGCACGGGTGCCAAGTCCATCTTACTGCATGTTTGCGAAGTCTAGGATATTCAGCTCACACCGTAATGCACAGAATCTTTTCTCGTCGAGAGGCTTGGTGAAAATATCAGCGAGATTGTCTACGGTCTTGACGTGATTGATGACAATATCCTCTCGGGCCACATGATCACGAATAAAGTGATGTCTGATGGCAATGTGCATCGTGCGAGAGTGCTGCACAGGATTGTGTGCAATTTTGAGGGCACTCTCATTAGCAACAAGACCCAGCAGCAATATATTCGGCCTCAGCCGTACACAATGATACGCAATTCTGCTTCCTTGAAGACCAACAGACCAATGATCTATCGAGGAAATGACATGTCCCCGAAGTAGATTTCCTACAACCAAGTCACCAGCCCAATTTGAGTCTGAATATCCAACAACATCAAAATGTGCTCCCTTAGGATACCATAAACCTACGGTGGGGGTGTGAGCCAAATATCTCAGAATGCGCTTGACTGCTTGGTGATGCGATTCTTTCGGTGCAGGTTGATAGCGGGCACACATGCAAACACTCAACATGATGTCAGGTCTAGATGCACATAGGTAAAGAGGAGATCCAATCATCGAACGATAGGATTTCTGATCATAGTCCTTACCATACACATCTGCATCTAGCTTACCATTCATGGGCATAGGAGTTTTATAGCCCTTCATTTTGGAATCTTGCATTTTGAACTTCTTCAGGCACTCCTTCAGATATTTGCCTGAGAAATTAAGATACCATTTGCTTGTTGACGAATTTGCAGTCCGAGAAAGAATTTGAGTTCACCCATCATGGACTTTTGATATTTATCGGACATCATTTCCCTGAATTCTAAGCTACAAGCATTGTTAGTACAGCTGAAGATATCATCCACATAGATTTGACAGATGAATAAATCATTGTCGACTACACGAGTGAAAAATGTGGGATCTATGGATCCTGGTTTGAACCCTTTTTCAAGCAAAAACTTCTTCAGGGTGTCATATCAAGCTCGAGGGGCTTGCTTCAGCCCATATAAAGCTTTCTTCAACCTGAAAACTTTGTTAGAAAACTCAGGGTGTTCAAAGCCAGGTGGCTATCTAACATACACTTCCTCATCAATTTCACCATTGAGGGAAGCACTTTTCACATCCATTTGATATAGCAAGATGTCGTTGTAGTTTGCCTAAGCAAGAAGAATGCGAACTGCCTCAAGGCCTGCAACAGGAGCATATGTTTCACCGAAATCAATACCTTCTACCTATGTGTACCCTTGAGCAACAAGTCGTGCTTTGTTCCTCATCACAATACAATTTTCATCTTGCTTGTTGCGGAAGATCCATTTTGTCCCGATGATATTGTGCTTCTTGGGATTAGGTTTGTCAACTAGTTCCCATACATCATTCAATTTGAACTGCACCAACTCCTCTTGCAAGGCATTCATCCAGTCTGGATCATTCATGGCTTCTTCATATTTGGTAGGTTCTGCCAATGAAACAAAGGAGAAACTGCCATAGTTGTTAACCAAATGAGTGCATGAACGAGTTGTGGGTCGATAACCTGGATTATCAATTTCATCAAGAATTAGTGAAGGATCAACTCGATTTGCCACACGAGGATGAGCATTTCTTCGTGACGGTCATTATCATCAGCATCAGTATTTGTGTCATCATTTCCTTCAGGATTGCCATTTTGATCGGCATTTTGATCTTGATTCTCATTTCCATTCGAAGGAGCATTTGCTTCGGCAGTGGCTTGATGAGTTCTGCTTCGAGTCATAGGAGCATCATCATCAGATGATTCAGGTCCATTTCCCTCAGCAGGCTTGACGCTCCCAATGGCCATTTGCCGAATAGCATCCGATATCAACGGTTCATCTATCACATTTGGGAGGTGCTCCTTTTGGGAGCTGTTAGATTCATCAAATCGCACATTTACCATTTCCACAACTTTCATGTGGTGAGAGTTATAGACACGATACGTATGTGAGTTTGAGCCATAACCAAGAAGAAAACCTTCATGTGCCTTAGGTGTAAACTTGGAAGAATGATTCATATCAAGTATGTAACAAGGTGCACCAAAAACACGTAGATAAGAAACATTTGGTAACACGATTCATATGAAGTTTTCTTAAGGAACTTGGAAGAATGATTCATATGAAGTTTTCTTAAGGAACTTGGAAGAATGATTCATATGAAGTTTTCTTAAGGAACTTGGAAGAATGATTCATATGAAGTTTTCTTAAGGAACTTGTGAAGACAAACACGATTGATAACATGACAAGCAGTGTTAATGGCATCAGCCCAGAAGCGAATGGGAGTTTTGTACTCACTGAGCATAGTTCTTACCATTTCAATGAGACTTCTGTTCTTACGTTAAACAACTCCATTCTGTTTGGGAGTGTATGCATCAGAGAACTCTTGAGTAATACCGTGATCATCGAGAAATTCCGCAATGTGAGTATTTTTTAACTCAGTTCCATCGTCACTTCTAACATGCTTGATTCGCACATCATATTCATTCTGGGCCTTCTTAGCGAAGCTTTTGAAGATATCTTGAGTACAAGTCTTGGCTTCGAGAAATAATACCCAAGTGTATCGAGAGAAATCATCAACAATAACCAGACCAAAATGACTGCCACCGAAGCTTGCATAATTCTGAGGACCGAATAAATCCATGTGAAGAATTTCTAGTGGTCTTATTGTGTTCAGGACTGTCTTTGATGAATTTACCAGCTTCACAAGTAGCACAGAGACGATTCTTGTTGAATTTTACACCAGGAATGCCACGAAGATGATTTTTCTTCACCAGAGTCTGCAAATTTCTCATACCTGCATGACCAAGTCTGCGGTGCCACAGCCATCCTTTGGTTGCTTTTGCAAGCAAACATGTTTGGACTGAGGGACCCTTAGAGAAATCCACAATATAAAGATCACCCTTTCTAATTCCCACAAAGACGAAGGAATGGTCAGAGCCATGAAGACAATGCATTTGGATATAGAGAATAAGACTAGCATGCCTAAATCACATAGCTTGCCAACAGACATGAGATTGAATCCAAGGGATTGAACAAGCAACACATCATGAATAGACTTATCCTTGGAGATAGCAATTTTACCTAGCCCAATTACCTTTCCTTTGTTGTTGTCGCCAAAAGTGATATACTTCCGAGGAGAAGAATTTAAGTTGGGGTCGACAAACAATGACTTGTCTCCGGTCATATTAACTAGTGCATCCACTGTCCATAATCCATTCAGTACACCCGGAGACATAGTCCTATAGAAGAATTAATCTTTCTTAACCACCCACATCTTTGTAGGTGGTTTCGAAATAAATGAATGAGTAGGATAGGTTTTCTTTCGATAAGCATAGTTGTTACTCGATGAGGAGCGAGTATAATTGAAAGAGTAAGCATTGAAATTCTTTCCAGATGAATGAGCATAATGATTGTATCCTGTATGCATATATTCATTCTGTCGAATCCTTTGTGCCTGCAAGGTTAGTCGAGTAGAAACAGGCAGAGCATCAACAGTTTTATTAGGCACCCAAATGGCTTTCTTTGGGGGGGCCATTTCTGCTGTTTGGTCCAACATAGCAAGCAACAGTCTCACCATGCTGATCTTTGACTATAGTTGTTCAGGGAATCATTATCAGGATATTCAGGCATGTGAGAGTTATATCCCGAAAGTAATGCTGGGTCGAGCATTTTGCTCTTTGCAGGAACCCACACAGTTTGAGGATATTGATGTGGTTCCCAGTAAGTGCCATTTTCATTCAGTTTCCTTTCAAAACCGATGCCTTCATTTCTGGGATTTTTGTGAAGAATAGATTTCTTCAGAACGTCGCAAATGGTTTGGTGTCCTTTGAGAGATTTGAACATTCCTGTCTGAAGAAGATCCTTCAACCTAGTATTTTCTTCAGAAACAGAACCATTTTCCTCGACAGAGGGGTTAGCCTTCACAGATGATTCAGTATTTAATTCAGCATTAGTTCGTTCAAGGAATTTTAAGCAACGTGGCTCAAACACTTTAGTTTTCTCCTTAAGTTGTTGGGTGAGAAGAGAATTTTGTCTCATCAAATCCTCATGAGCCTCTATCAGCGCCTCGAGTTCCTGTTTCCTTTTCAGATAATCATAGGTCAATCTTTCGTGGTCTGCTGAGAGAAAATCATGATGAGTTGAGAGTTCATCCATTCATGACTTGAGAGAGGAATACTCTTCGGACCACGACTGGTTTTTCTCCATCTCCTCAACCAACCACACTTCAGATTTCCTGAGGGTTTTCTCAATTTTCTCAAGATAATTTTGTTGAATATTAGCAATTTTGATCAACTTAGCATGGTCATACTCACCAGAAGAATATTGATCACTAGAGTGAGTCTTGTGATGTTTGGAGGATACCTTTTCTTTCGAAGCCTTGGCCATGAAGCAGTAAGCAAGAGATTCGTCGTCACTTGAAGGATTCTCGGAGAAGTTTGTCATAGCAGAGGAGGCACATGCTATGCTACCAATGCCAGAGTCGGAATCTTCATCGGATTCTTCTTCTTCGGAACCTGATGATTCTTCTTCTTCAGAATCCATTTCCTTGCCAATGTAAGCCTTGGCTTTGCGAGAAGTATTCTTGCAGTTGGAGGAGGACTTGGAAGGATTGTTTGAGGAAGATCTTGACAATGATTTTGAGGTGGAGTTGTCCTTCTTCTTGAAGAACTTATTTGTTTTCTTCTCATCGTCTGAGTTGTAGTTCTTGCTCTTGCTTTTGCCTTGACCATTGCCCGAGTCATATCTCCCACTAGCACGGATTTCATCCCAGAGAGGACAGTCCGAAATGAAGTGTCTAGGCTTTTTGCACTTGAAACAAGTGTATTCTCCGGCAGGTTTTGAAGATTTTGAACCCCCAGAGTTGCTTGAAGTTCTTTTCTGGAACTGGCTCTTCTTGTGGAAACGTTGGAATCATTTCGTGATCAGTGCGAGATCTTTGCTGAGATGTTCTAGATCATCTGAATCTTCTTCGGCATTTCCTTCTGAGGAGGAATCAGCCACAGCCTGGAGAGCATGATTTCCGCGTTGAGTTGAGTCATACAGATCTCTTTTCTCTTCTTCATGTTCCTCGTGTGTGTTCGGACTTTCCATGACATCAGCTGTGTTGAGGCTTTTGAAATCAGGACACTGTCGGATCATCAGAACAAGCGTGTCAAATGAGATTTCAAGCGATCGAAGCAGTTTCTTCACAACTTCATGGTCAGTGATATCTTTGGCACCGAGTCCTTGAATTTCATTTGCTATGTCACTGAGGCAATCGAAGGTTTGCTGACAGCTTTCATTTCCAATTCGCTTGAAGCGATTGATCTTCGCCCGAAGAGTATCAATCTGGGCCTCTTTCTGAGATGAAACTCCTTCATTGATGTTTTCGAGGACATCCCACAGCTCCTTTGCAGTCTGACACTAGCGATACCGAAGGTATTGAGCACAAGAGAGATGGCCACCAATTTCATCTTTGGCTTGAGCATCTAGTTGAATGAGCTTCTTTTCCTCATCGGTAGGAGCTTGAGGAATAACAACTGTGAACCCGATATGCACTACGTTCCACATATCATCATCTATAGCTTGAAGACGGCTCTTCATCTTCTCCTTCTATAAGGGATAGTCCGTCCCATCAAATATGGGAATCTTGAGATACGACTTGTAGTTCACTGAAGACATACTTAAAGTCCAAAGTCGTTAAACTAAAATGAGCAGAGTCAAGGAGTACCTTGCTCTAATACCAATTGTAGGAACGAAGTATGTCTACCAGAGGGGGGTGAATTGGATTTTTAAATTTTCTTTGAAAAACTTAAATCTCTCAGAACCCAGCAGCGGAATAAACAATAAACAGGCTAAGAAGAACTACAATGGAGAACCAAGAAACTAAGACATGCATCGAAGTTAATTACATAAATGGAAAGTATCGAAAGTAAACTTGGGTAACAGAGGTAACCAAAGGTGCTCGAAGGAGACAAGGAATTTGCTCGACCAGTTCGTCCTTCTGCACAAGGACTACGTCTGCTTGGAGGGGCTGTGACTTAACACGGAAGATAAACTCTCTTCACCCTATTCTCTTGGATATCGATTTGTTAACCAATGTCGATTACTCATGGTAGATACCTGATGGCGATCTCCAAACCTTTACAGACTTCTTCTTCGAGAACCACAATCACTCTTGGTCTCTGAAGAAATTGACACCTAATCGTCTAGAGAGTTTGCAGCTCTCAAGAGTAATAGGCGAAGCGTACTAAGCTTAGATTCCAGTGATGCTGAACCAGTATCTAATTCTTTGGCTCTAGGGTTTTTCTCTTGGTGGATTTTAAACTCAAATCGCTCAAAGAGGGGGTTGCTCAACAACCTTCTCAGAATCAAACGGAGCAGCCACCGAACAAAGCCGGTGCGGGGTTCCTATTTATAGCCGCAACCTTCCCAGATGGGAAATGACCATTTTGGACACGAGGTCCAGCCAATGTCCAACTGATAAGTTTTCAACGGTCGGATTTTGAAGCAATGGTAACATTACTTGAGGAACAAGTAATGCTAAATCCTCGGTCCGAGGCAAATCTCTCGCAGCAAAGAAGATCACAGTCTCTTGCTGGCAAGTATTTGCTCAGAGCACAAAGAGATTTCTCTCACAGCTTTCATAGGATTAGGGTTTAGAATCAGAGAATCAAAGCTTCGAAACGCCATACCCCTATTAATAGTACGGTGGTCTGATACATCTGCGTCGTATCTACTTTTCCTAATGCTTTTCCTCTTGTTTTGGACTCTAATTTGCATGATTTGAATGAAACTAATTCGGACTGACGTTGTTTTCAGCAGAACTACCATGGTGTTGTTTTAGGTGCAGAAATAAAAGTTCTCGAATTGGAACGAAACTTTGCGAGGACTTTTTATGTAATAAAAGAGAATTAATGGAGCAAAGAACCACCGGAGGGGGGCCCCTAGGTGGGCACAACCCACCAGGGCACGCCCCCACCCCCCTCCTAGTGCGCCCAAGTGGGTTGTCCCCACCTAGTGGCCCCACAAACCCTGATTCCAATGCTATAAATTCACATTTTCGGAGAAAAAAATCCGGGAGAAAGAATTTTCATGTTTCACGAGACGAAGCCGCTGCCACCTCCCGTTCTTCACCGGGAGGCTAGATCTGGAGTCCATTTGGGGATCCGGAGAGGGGGGTCTTCGATCTTCGTCATCACCAACCCTTCTCCATTGCCAATTCCATGATGCTCCCCATCAGGAGTGAGTAATTCCTTCATAGGCTCGCTGGTCGGTGAAGAGTTGGATGAGATTCATCATGTAATCAAGTTGGTTTTGTTAGGGCTTGATACCTAATATCCATTATGTTCTGAGATTGATGTTGCTATGACATTGCCATGCTTAATGCTTGTCACTTTGGGCTCGGGTGCCATGATTTTAGATCTGAACTGTTTAAGTTATCACCATTATATCTATGTTCTAGATCCGATCTTGCAAGTTATAGTCACCTATTACGTGTTATGATCCGCAAACCCCGGAGTGATAGAAGTGGGTATACTTTCCGGTGATGACCGTAATTTGATGAGTTCATGTATTCACTATGTGCTAATGCTTTGTTCCAGTTCTCTATTCAAAGGAGGCCTTAATATCCCTTAGTTTCCATATGGACCTCGCTTCCACGGGAGGGTAGGACAAAAGATGTCATGCAAGTTCTTTCCATAAGCACGTATGACTATTTACGGAATACATGCCTACATTATATTTATGAACTGGAGCTATTGCCGTATCACCCAAGGTTATGACTGTTATATGATGAATATCATCCAACGAATTCACCGATCCAATGCCTACGAATTTCTCTTCTTTTTTTTTTGCTAAGTTACTACTACTACCGTTACTGTTACACTTGCTACAAAATCATTGCTATGACTGTTACTGTTACTATTACAGTTGCTACTACTATCAAAACTATCATACTACCTTGCTACTGATCACTTTGCTGCAGATAATGAATCTCCAGGTGTGGTTGAATTGATAACTCAGCTGCTAATACTTGCAAATATTATTTGGCTCCCCTTGTGTCGAATCAATAAATTTTGGTTGAATACTCTACCCTCGAAAATTGTTGGGATCCCCTATACTTGTGGGTTATCAAGACCTTTTTCTGGCGCCGTTGCCAGGGAGCATAGCTATATTTGTTGAGTCACTTGGGATTATTATCAAACTACCACTATGAAGAATTTGAAGGATACTAAAACCAAGATCGTTCCCTCTAGGACGAGGGGAGGTAAGGAACTGCCATCACACTCTGCACTTGATTCACCTTCTTTTTCGAGTAGACTTGCAACACCACCACATGTTATTAATCCTAATATGTCGCAAGTCATTGATGATGCTACTTCTTCTATGAATGATACTCATGATGATGCTAGTACCTTGCTTGATGATAATGTGCCACTAGGTGAATTTCTTGATGAACAACTTGCTGGAACTAAAGCTTTTGAGAATGCTGAAACTGATGAAATTATTGAAACTGGTGAAGAGCTTGAAACACCTATTAGATCTAGTTCTCCTAGATATGAATTTCCTAAGATACCGGAAGGTTATTTTATGGATGAGGAGACAACTAGAGACTTTCTTGCTTACAATGATAGAGATGATCTTAAGAAATTATTATGCAAACGGAAAGAAAACTCTTTGAATGCTAGAATGAAATGTGATCCTAAGTTTGCTACTTTAGCTATCTTTGTTGATGATAAGGATTATGAATTCTCTGTCGACCGAGAGTTAATTACTTTGGTTGAATCTGATCCTTTCCATGGTTATGAAACTCAAACTGTTGTGGCACACCTTACTAAGTTGAATGACATAGCCACCCTTTTTGCTCATGATGAGAAAATTCGCTATTATTATATCCTTAAGTTATTTCCGTTCTCATTAAAGGGTGATGCTCAGACTTGGTATAATACTCTTGCTCCTGATTGTGTGTGTAGTCCGCAGGATATGATTTACTATTTCTCTAAAAGATATTTTCCTGCTCATAAGAAACAAGCTACTTTATAGGAAATATTTAATTTTGTGCAAATTGAAGAAGAGAGTCTCCCACAAGCTTGGGGGAGGCTTCTCCAATTGCTTAACGCTTTGCCTGATCATCCTCTTAAGAAAAATGAAATACTTGATATCTTCTATAATGGACTAACCGATGTATCTAGGGATTTCCTAGATAGTTGTGCTGGTTGTGTTTACAGGGAGTGAACTATTGGACAAGCTGAGGAACTTTTGAATAACATATTGAAAACTTATGATGATTGGACTCTTCCCGAACCACCGCTTAAACCCACTCCGAAGAAGAGGGGTATCTTATATCTCAGTCCCGAAGATATGCAAGAGGCAAAGAATTCTATGAAGGAAAAAGGTATTAAAGCCGAGGATGTCAAAAATTTACCTCCCATTGAAGAAATATATGGGCTTGATACAACACCACCCGAGATGGTAGAGGTAAATTCTTTAATGAAATTCAATGACAATGACAATCCTTATAATATGCATCCTAGTCAATGCCTATATGAGTTTGATAATTACATCAGGAAGCAAGATCACTTCAATGCAAATGTTATGAAACAATTGAAATACAATTCTGATATGATTGCTCGCTTGAGTGACTTGTTATTTAGAATCTCAAATGATGTTAGAGGTGTAGGAAAGCATGCCTCTAAGGTTCAAACTCAATTAGAACAAGTTGCTAAATCTCAAAGAGAATTGCTCTAGGAAATGAACAATAATATCAATGATCATGCTGTCAGAGTAATGAATAGAGGAGGTAGAATGACTCAGGATCCACTTTATACTGAGGGACACCAAAAATAATTAAACAAGAATCTCAAAGAATTAACACTGATGCACCTAGTCCTTCTAAGAAGAAGAAGAAGAAAAATGATAGGACTTTGCATGCCTCTGGTGAACCTGAAGTAGAAAAGCCTCCTGATAATGACAATGATGTATTTATTTCTGATGCTGAAACTCAATCTGGTAATGAACACTCACCTACTGATAATGAAAAAGATAATTATGAGGTTCATGAAGACACTCAAACAAATAATAAAGAACCAGATAATGATGTTGAAATAGAACCAGCTGTTGATCTTGAAAACCCACAACCTAAAAATAAAAGATATGATAAAAGAAACTTTGTTGCTAGAAAACATGGTAAGGAAAGAGAACCATGGGTTCAAAAACTCATGCCCTTTCCACCTAAATCAACTAAGAAGAAGGATGATGAAGAATTTGAACGCTTTGTTGAAATGCTTAGGCCAGTCTTTTTGTGCACTCACTTGACTGATATTTTAAAAATGGCCCCTTATGCAAAGTACAGGAAAGACATCATCACCAATGAGAGAAAAATATCGGATGCTGAAATCTCCACCATGCTTGCTAATTATTCTTTTAAGGATGGAGTACCTAGAAAACTTGGAGATCCGGGAATACCAACTATACCTTGCTCCATCAAAAGAAATTATGAGAAAACTGCTTTGTGTGATTTAGGAGCTGGTGTTAGTGTTATGCCTTTCTCTTTATATAAAGGACTTGATTTGAATAAACTCACACCTACTGAGATATCTTTGCAAATGGCTGACAAATCAACTGCCATACCTATCGGTATTTGTGAGGATGTGCCCGTTGTTGTTGCAAATGTTACTATCTTAACTGATTTTGTTATACTTGAGATGCCCGAGGACGACAACATGTTGATTATCCTTGGTAGACCCTTCTTGAATACTGCAGGGGCTATTATTGATTGAAATAAAAGCAAGGTCACTTTTCATATAATTGGTAATGAGCATACGGTGCACTTTCCGAAGAAACAATTCCAAGTGAATGGTATTAATGTTATTGAAAAATCTCCGACAATCACTATTAGAAGTTTTCAACTACCTCTACCTAATGCCAAAAAGAAATATGAAATGCTTATTGCTGGGGACGTGCATATCCCCATTGAGGTAACTTAGTTTTTACGGAAGTTCTTCGGTTTCATGCTAATCGAAGGTGGTTGTTAATAAGACTAGATCAATCTTATTAATGGATCATTTTTTAGAAGTATGGAGTTGATGAATTTAGTAGGCACCAATTTCTGTCCTTACTTTTATTTTCTTTTTTTCTTAGTTAAATAAAAGAAAATGCCATGTTTTATCTGTTTTCTGAATTTCTCATGCAATAAAAAAATGACCCAAAAATAAAAGTTCTCAGAATGCTCTGCAAATTTAATACGATTTTTTCTAAATATTTCTGAATTTTTGATGCAAATAACATCAAAGGGGGTGCACCAGGTGGGCACAACCCACCTCGGCATGCCTTGGTGGGTTGTGGTCCCCACTTGGGCCCCTCACTTATCTCTTTAGCCCATGTCATCGCCTACCTCCAGAAAAAATTCACCATTGCTCTCTCCCTCGTGTTCTTGCTCTCAAACCCGTGGATTTTGATCTCTTTGCGTGAACCCCATTTCCGAAACTATTTTGGGGGATTTCTACTTGGTATGTGACTCCTCCTTTGGTCCAATTAGTTTTTGCTTTAGTGGTTTATATTTTGAATAATTAGCTACTCTTGGTGCTGCTGTAGCTGAGCTTGCATGTTTAATTCTTAGAGTTCTGAGTAGTTTGAATGCTTGTTATGGCCTCTATGCATCCCTATGAGTAGTTGCTATCAATCTTGTGAAGGTTTGTTGACAAAATTTTGTGGACTAAAAATTTCAGAATTTTTATCATAGGAAAAGGATGAGTTTCTTTAGGAAGTTTGCTTCCAAGAAGAACTCCAAGGGGGTTATTGGGGAGTCATAGGACAATGATCTCCGCACCTGGAGAATGGCGGAGGTGCGTGATGTCTACTACGCAACTTTATTCTTGTAGACACGTGTTGGGCCTCCAAGCGCAGAGTTTTGTAGGACAGTAGCATTTTTCCCTCAAGTGGTCAATCAGTGGGAGGCATAGGATGAAGATGGTCTCCCTCAAACAACCATGCAACCAAATAATAAAAAGTCTCTTGTGTCCCCAACACACCATATACAATGGTAATTTGTATAGGTGCACTAGCTCGGTGAAGAGATGGTGATACAAGTATAATATGGACAGTAGATATTGATTTTTGTAATAAGAACAATAAAAACAGCAAGGTAGCAATTGATAAAACGGAGCACAAACGGTATTGCAATGCTTGAAAATGAGGCCTAGGGTTCGTACTTTCGCTAGTGCAATCTCTCGACAATGCTAATATAATTGGATCATATAACCATCCCTCGAAGTGCGATGAAGAATCACTCCAAAGTTCTTATCTAGCGGAGAACATAAGAATAAATTGTTTGTAGGGTACGAAACCACCTTAAAGCTATTCTTTCCGATCGATCTATCCAAGAGTTCATACTAAAATAACACCAAAGCAAATTCAGATTCGTAATATTCAATCCAACACAAAGAACCTCAAAGAGTGCCCCAACACAAAGACAAGAACGTGCATCAACCCCTATGCATAGATTACCCCAATGTCACCTCAGGAATCCACTAGTTGAGTGTCAAAACATATATCAAGTTAATTAATATGATACCCCATTGTCACCACGAGTATTCATATGCAAGACATATATCAAGTGCTCTCAAATCCATAAAAGTATTCAATCTGATAACAAGAAAATCTCAAAGGGAAAAACTCAATTCATCACAACAAGATAGAGAGGGGAAAACACCATATGATCCAACAATATTAACAAAGCCCGCAATACATCAAGATCGTGACATCTCAAGAACACGGAGAGAGAGATTAAACACATAGCTACTGGTACAAACCCTCAGCCCCGAGGGTGGACTACTCCCTCCTCATCGTGATGGCCACCGGGATGATGAAGATGGCCACCGGTGATGATCTCCCCCTCCGGCAGGGTGCCAGAACGGGGTCTAGATTGGTTTTCGTGGATACAGAGCCTTGCGACGGCGGAACTTCTGATCTAGGGTTACCCCGAGGTTTTTTTGAATATTTGTGAATTTATAGGGTAAAGAGGGAGTGCGGGAGGCCACCGAGGTGGGCACAACCCACCTGGGCGCGCCTGGGCCCCCAGGCGTGCCCCCAGGTGCACCTTTGGACCATTGGAAGTGTTCTGGTCCATAAAAAATCCTCAAAAAGTTTCGTGGTGTTTGGACTCCGTTTGATAGTGATTGCCTGCGATGTAAAAAACATGCAATAAAAAGCAACTGTCATTTGGCACTATGTCAATAGGTTAGTACCAAAAAATGATATAAAATTGCTATAAAATGATTGCAAAACATCCAAGAATGATAATATAGCAGCATGGAACAATCAAAAATTATATATACGTTGAAGACGTATCAGCATTCCCAAGCTTAATTCCTGCCTGTCCTCAAGTAGGTAAATGATAAAAATAGAATTTTTGATGTGGAATGCTGCCTAACATGTCATCCCATACTCTTATGGACATTTGGACTTTTATATGGTTCAAAGCAATATTCTAGTTTTGACATGAGACTTAAATACTCAAGTGAAGGAAATATGCCGCAGAGGCAATATTAAAGTTGTTATTTTATATTTCCTTATATCATGATAAATATTTATTATTCATGCTAGAATTGTATTAACCGAAAACTTGATACATGTGTGGATACATAGAGAAAACACCGTGTCCCTAGTAAGCCTCTACTAGACTAGCTCGTTAATCAAATATGGTTAAGCTTCCTAACCATAGACATGAGTTGTCATTTGATGAACGGGATCACATCATTAGGAGAATGATCTGATGGACAAGACCCATCCGTTAGCATAGCATATTGATCTTTCAGTTTCATTGCTATTGCTTTCTTCATGTCAAATACATATTCCTTCGACTATGAGATTATGCAACTCCCGGATACATGAGGAATGCCTTATGTGCTATCAAACGTCACAACATAACTGGGTGATTATAAAGATGCTCCATAGGTATCTTCGAAGGTGTTTGTTGGGTTGAAATAGATCGAGATTAGGATTTGTCACTCCGAGTATCGGAGAGGTATCTCTGGGCCCTCTCGGTAATGCAAATCATAATAAGCCTTGCAAGCAATGTGACTAATGAGTTAGTTGCGGGATGATGTATTACAGAAGGACTAAAGAGACTTGCCGGTAACGAGATTGAACTAGGTATGAAGATACCGACGATCGAATCTCGGGCAAGTAACATACCGATGGACAAAGGGAATAACGTATGTTGTCATAACGGTTCGACCGATAAAGATCTTCGTAGAATATGTAGGAGCCAATATGAGCATCCAGGTTCCGCTATTGGTTATTGACTAGAAGGTGTCTCGGTAATGTCTACATAGTTCTCAAACCCGTAGGGTCCGCACGCTTAACATTCGATGACGATTTTGTATTATATGAGTTATGTGATTTGGTGACCGAATGTTGTTCGGAGTCCTGGATGAGATCACGGACATGACGAGGAGTCTCTAAATGGTTGATAGGTAAAGATTCATATATAGGCCGATGATATTCGGACACCGGAAGTGTTCCGGGGGTACCGGGTACATATCAGGTCACCGGAAGGGGTTCCGGGCACCCCCGGGCAAAGATATGGGCCTTATTGGGCCAAGAAGGGGACACAGAAGCCCCTAGGGGGTTGGTGCACCCCATGTAGGCGAAAATAAGGAGGAAGGAAAGAGGGGAAGAGAGAAAGGATGGGGAGGGATTCGGCCACACCCTTCCTTCTCTCCTCCCTCCCCCTTCCCTCCCCCTTCGGATGAATATGGAAGGGGGAGGCCGAATTGGTCGGCGCCCAAGTAGGATTCCTCCTACTTGGGGCGCCCTCTTGGCTGCCTCTCCTCCCCTCCAACCTATATATATGAAGGGGAGGCACCGCTACAACACACAACAAACATTGTTAGTCGTGTGCGGCGCCCCCCTCCATAGTTTACGCCTCCGGTAATATTCACATAGTGCTTAGGTGAAGCCCTGCGCGGATCACTTCACCATCACCATCATCACGCCGTCGTGCTGACGACACTCGCCCTCGACACCAGCCGGCCCAAGAAGCCAGTCGTTCGTTCAGCAGGTATGAGGGGCGCAGCTAGCCCTGATGTCTTGAAATACCATGGAGGGCCGATGAGGCTACCCGTGGTCATTTACTCCGACAGTAGTCCCCCAAGCTGGTGGGGTGCCGTGGCTGAAGAGGTGAGGAGCGTCAGCAGCTTCCTACTCTGAGTTGCCTGGTAGCTTTGCTTCTTCCGTCTTCTGGAGGCGTCGACAGCTAGTAGCCGGCCGTGTCCGGGCAGGACGCCTGGTTAATTCGAAACGTCGTGGTGGGGTCTGGGTGGCACGCCAGCCGGATGACAGGCTTGTCGCCCGCTGCTCACCCGCTACGCGGCGCCAGCAGGCCAGGCTGGCCTGCCAGCCCACGCACGCGACAGGACATCGCCGCGGGCTGGGGCCCGCCAATACAGGGCGTCGGCACGCGCGCGGATCCGCTTCGGCCGAGGCGGGCGGTTTGGCTTCTGTGGCGCATTAACCGCACGCCGTTAAGGCACGGAGGGCGCGGGGTCGTGGGGGGAGTGGGCGCAGTTAATCCCACGCCCCCCACGTCTCGCCCCCTCGGCTCCGCCGCCAGGGGGCTATAAGTAGGGGAGGAGGGGGCAGCACACGCACGCGCGCCCTCATCTCCCATCGTCCTTGCCTTTATTATTTCTCTTCTCCTCGCTGCCGCCGTGCCCCTTCCTCTTGCTGAGGCGCTGCAGTAGCTTGCCATCGCCGGGCTCCCTCACACTTCCACGCTCCGCCACGGATTCGCCCGCTCGTCACCACGATGCGCCTCCGTCGAGCATCCATATCCATGGCGCGCGAACGGGCCGGCGATTCGTATGGCTCCAACGTCCATGAAGACCACCTCACTTTCCTTCGCCAGACGCAGCGGCTACCTCGCGAGACGCATGTAAAGGTGTGTGTTCCTCCCGAGGAGGAGATCTCACCGGCGCGAAGGACGGCGAACACGTCATATTCCGGTCGCACTTTCTTCGCGGCTTCGGCCTACCGGCGAGCAGCTTCTTCCGTTCCTTCCTCACTTCTTACAAAGTCCAGCCGCACCACCTCACGCCGAATACGGTGGTGCTGATGGCTGCCTTCATCACCCTCTGCGAAGTCTACCTCGGCACACTTCCCACCGTCGAGCTCTTAGGGGAGTTCTTCTACCTCAAACTCGACACCACCGCCAAGAATGAGGCGGCCCAGTGCGGAGCCTGCGTCGCAGTGCGGCGTTTGGGTTCCAGGGTCCTCTTCCCGTACCTCACCTTGGTGCAGTCGGCCAAACTTCTACGCCAAGACCATCCACCCAAGGATGAACTACGTCAACCCGCCGGCTTGTGCAGCCGGCCCGCCGGTCGAGCCCCGCACCAACAGGCAATTTCGGCCGAGATCACGGACATGACGAGGAGTCTCTAAATGGTCGAGAGGTAAAGATTCATATATAGGACGATGATATTCGGACACCGGAAGTGTTCCGGGGGTATCGGGTACATATCGGGTCACCGGAAGGGGTTCCGGGCACCCCCGGGCAAAGATATGGGCCTTATTGGGCCAAGAAGGGGATAGACCAGCCCATAGGGGGCTGGTATGCCCCATGTAGGCCAAAATAAGGAGGAAGGAAAGAGGGGAAGAGAGAAAGGATGGGGAGGGATTCGGCCGCACCCTTCCTTCTCTCCTCCCTCCCCCTTCCCTCCCCCTCCGGATGAATATGGAAGGGGGAGGCCGAATTGGGAGGCGCCCAAGTAGGATTCCTCCTACTTGGGGCGCCCTCTTCGCTGCCTATCCTCCCCTCCAACCTATATATATGAAGGGGAGGCACCGCTAGAACACACAACAAAAATTGTTAGTAGTGTGCGGCGCCCCCCTCCACAGTTTACGCCTCCGGTAATATTCACATAGTGCTTAGGCGAAGCCCTGCGCGGATCACTTCACCATCACCGTCACCACGTCGTCGTGCTAACGGCACTCGCCCTCGACACTTTTCTGGATCAACTGTTCGAGGGACGTCATCGAGCTGAACCTGTGCAGAAGTCAGAGGTACCGTACGTTCGGTGCTTGACCGGTCGGAACGAGAAGAACTTTGACTACATCAACCGCGTTGTCAAACGCTTCTGCTTTCAGTCTACGAGGGTACGTGGGCACGCTCTCCCCCTCTTGTTGCTATGCATCTCCTAGATAGATCTTGTGTGAGCGTAGAATTTTTTTTAAATTACATTCTCCATTTCCCAATAGTGGTATCAGTGCCAGGTCTATGCGTAGATGATATGCACGAGTAGAACACAAAGAGTTGTGGGCGGTGATCGTCATACTGCTTACCACCAAGGTCTTATTTTGATTCGGCGGTATTGTTGGATGAAGCGACCCGGACCAACCTTATATGAGCATGCTGATGAGACCGGTTCCACCGACAGACATGCAATTAGTTTTGCATCAAGGTGGCTGGCAGGAGTCTGTTTCTCCAACTTTAGTTGAATCGAATTTGACTGCGGCCGGTCCTTGTTGAAGGTTAAAACAGCAAACTTGACGAAACATCGTTGTGGTTTTGATGCGTAGGTAAGAATGGTTCTTACTAGAAGCCCATAGCAGCCACGTAAAACTTGCAACAACAAAGTAGAGGACGTCTAACTTGTTTTTGCAGGTAGTGTTGTGATGTGATATGGTCAAGACATGGTGTGATATACATTATTGTATGAGATGATCATGTTTTGTAAAAGTTATCGGCAACTAGCAGAAGCCTTATGGTTGTCGCTTTATTGTATGAAATGCAAACGCCATGTAATTGCTTTACTTTATCACTATGCATTAGCGATAGTTGTAGAAGCAATAGTTGGCGAGACGACAACGACGCTACCATGGAGATCAAGGTGTCAAGCCGGTGACGATGGAAATCATGACGGTGCTTTGGAGATGGAGACCAAAGGCACAAGATGATGGTGGCCATATCATGTCACATATTTTGATTGCATGTGATGTTTATCTTTTATGCATCTTATTTTGCTTAGTACGGCAGTAGGATTATAAGATGATCCCTTACTAAAATTTCAAGGTATAAGTGTTCTCCCTAAGTATGCACCGTTGCGACAGTTCGTCGTGCCGAGACACCACATGATGATCGGGTGTGATAAGCTCTACATTCACATACAACGGGTGCAAGACAGTTTTGCACATGCAGAATACTCGGGTCAAACTTGACGAACCTAGCATGTAGAGACATGGCCTCGGAACACTGGAGACCGAAAAGTCGAACGTGAATCATATAGTAGATATGATCAACATAGAGATGTTCACCATTGATGTCGGGGATATCGCGCGACATATGCCAGGGGTGGCTTATCATGGAGGGGGACAAGAGTACGTCGCCGGGCTCTAGAGGCGAGAGTGAGCGAGACCGCATACGCCTGCGAATCTTACCCAGGTTCGAGGCTCTCCTAGGAGATAACACCCCTAGTCCTGCTCTGCGGGGTCTCCGCATGATCACTATCTCAACAAGGTAGCTACAAGCTTGCTCCTTGAGCTGTTTGGCTAGAGGTGGAAGAAGAACAAGGCTAGCCCTACTTCACTCTCTCTATGTGGGTGTGTGGTGACTAAGGTGCTGAACCCTTTGCATGGCTGACCTGGGGGGTTTATATAGGCCTACCCCCCAGGGGTACAATGGTAATCCGGCCGGGTGTAGGACTCGGCCGTCAGTGTCTCTGGTCACCGGCTTCTCCGTCAGCTGCTGGGGCCCGCCGCCTGGTGGGTCCCGCCAACTGTCGTGCTCTCGGCCGACAGGTAGGGCCCGCCGCCTGCGGGTTGTGTCGGCTGCTCATTATTGTAGCCTCGCCCCTGATGATGGAGGCTTTGTCGGGGGGAGCGTGTCTACAGTCCCGCCGCCTGGCGGGCGCTCACTGTAGCCACACCCTGTCTTATCTGGTTAGTGGCGCACAGATTCTGAGGAGGGGGAAGGCCGCCTTCTAGGAGGCGGCCTACTCCCGCCGCCGCCTGCTGGGGCATCGCCACCTTCTGGTGGCTCTCGGACAAGTAGGGCCCGCCGCCTATGGGCCGTACCGACCGCCCGTCATGGCAGCATGGCTCCCTGTGTCGTGGATGATGCCATGGGCCGCGTGGCAACAGTGCCGCGCCGGGCAAGGGGTGTCCGCCTGGTACACCGCACTGTAGCCACGCTCCGCCCAGGATTCAAGGGTGGTAGGTTGTACTGTAGCCACGCCCCGTCCTGTCATAGTAATGGGGGTGCATACTTTGAGGGAACAAGGGGCCGCCTACTGGGAGTTGGCCGTCTCGTGGCCGCCTGCCAGGAGTCAGCCTCTACGTGGCGGCCTTCTGTGATCTCGCCACCTTCTAGCAGCTGGCCTCCCTTACCAGTCGGCCCAAGCAGCCAGTCATTCGTCCAGGAGGTATGAGGGGCGCAACTAGCCCCGATGTCTTGAAATACCATGGAGGGCTGATGAGGCTACCCGTGGTCATTTACTCCGATAGTAGTCCCCGAAGCTGGTGGGGCGCCGCGGCTGAAGAGGTGAGGAGCGTCAGCAGCTTCCTACTCTGAGTTGCCTGGTAGCTTTGCTTCATCCGTCTTCTGGAGGCGCCGACAGCTAGGAGCCGGCCGTGGCCGGGCAGGCCGCCTGGTTAATTCGAAATGTCGTGGTGGGGTCCGGGTGGCACGCCAGCCGGATGACAGGCTTGCCGCCCGCTGCTCGCCCACCACGCGGCGCCAGCAGGCCAGGCCGGCCTGCCAGCCCACGCACGCGACGGGACGTCGCCGCAGGCTGGTTCCCGCCGCTACAGGGCGTCGGCACGCGCGCGGATCCGCTGCGGCCGAGGCAGGCGGTTTGGCTTCTGTGGCACATTAACCGCACGCCGTTAAGGCGCGAAGGGCGCGGGGTCGTGGGGGGAGTGGGCGCAGTTAATCCCATGACCCCCCATGTCTCGCCCCCTCGGCTCCGCCGCCAGGGGGCTATAAGTAGGGGGAGGAGGGGGTGGCAGACGCACGCGCGCCCTCATCTCCCTTCGTCCTTGCCTTTCTTCTTTCTCTTCTCCTCGCTGCCGCCGGGCCCCTTCCTCTTGCCGAGGCGCTGCAGTAGCTTGCCATCACCGGGCTCCCTCACACAACGGCTTCCTCACTCCGCCACGGATTCGCCCGCTCGTCACCGTGCTGCGCCTCTGTCGAGCATCCATATCCATGGCGCGTGAATGGGCCGGCGATTGGGACGGCTCCAACGTCCATGAAGACCACCTCACTTTCCTTCGCCAGACGCGGCGGCAGCCTCGCGAGACGCATGTAAAGGTCTGTGTTCCTCCTGAGGCGGAGATCTCACCGGCGCCGGAGGACGGCGAACACGTCATCTTCCGGTCGCACTTTCTTCGCGGCTTCGGCCTGCCGGGGAGCAGCTTCTTCCATTCCTTCCTCACTTTCTACAAAGTCCAGCCGCACCACCTCACGCCGAATACGGTGGTGCTGCTGGCCGCCTTCGTCACCCTCTGCGAAGGCTGCCTCGGCACACTTCCCACCCTCAAGCTCTGGGGGAGTTCTTCTACCTCAAACTCGACACCGCCGCCAAGAATGAGGCGGCCCAGTGCGGAGCCTGCGTCGCAGTGCGGCGTTCGGGTTCTAGGGTCCGCTTCCCATCCCTCGCCTTGCTGCAGTCGGCCAAACTTCTACGCCAAGAACATCCACCCAAGGATGGACTACGTCAACCTGCCGGCTTAAGCAGCCGGCCCGCCGGTCGAGCCCCGCACCAACTGGCAATTTCGGCCGAAGCACCTGCCGGCCACCTCCTCCGCCGCTCTCGCTTGGCTTCAGGTGATGACGGAGTCGAAGGGCCTCAAGGCCTCGGATCTGCTAACCGCCTTCGTGTGCACCAAGGACCCATACCGGTTGTGCACCAAGGAGCTGCCGGACGTGAAGGTGGTCCGGCTAGTGAATTACTTCTCCAACTGCAAGCTCTCGAAGAAGAAGTGGCGATTCGGCAAGCCGCCGTACAGCCGCGCGCACCCGACGCCTGCTGTGAGTCTTTTAATTCTTTTTCCTTTCATTTGTCCGGGTTCTTCTTTGCCGGCTGACCAATCGGCCATGATGCAGATCTTCTCGACCCAATCGGCGGCCGATGCCCTGGCCTCGGGCCAAGAGTACCTTCCGGACCGGTCAGTGAGCGACGTGGACGACCCCGACTTTGGGCGGCCGCCATGGAAGAGGACGACGCCACAGGCGGCGGTGGTGATGGAGTAGGCGGCTCCTCAGGAGGCGGCCTTGGGGATTGGCCGGATGAGGAGGAGGAGGACCACGAGCCGCGCCACAGCCGCGGCACCGATAGGGCAGGCGCTAGCCCCTCGGCCACGCCGACTGCACCAGGCGGCGCGCCGAAGCGCCGAGCCGATGCCGGGTTGTACGGAAGCCGGCCCAAGAAGCCCAAGAACACAGCCGCCATGGCCAGGCGGCAAGAGGCCGCCGCGAAGGTGGCCCAATTCCAGAAGGCCCCGAAGCAGCGCCCCATCGTGTTTGCGTAAGCATTTTAGTCTTTCCGCCGTTGCTTTGTCCTTGCTTTTCTTCTTTCCTCGCAAACATTTTCTTAGTTCTTCTTGTATGGCTCGAACAGGGCCCCGCTCTCTCTTGAGCGGGCCCTGTTTGCTTCGGTGATTGGGGCGGCGGGCGGCTCTCAGAGCCCCACCGCGTGGACCCACTCGCCGATCTCCAGGAGGCGACGGAGAGAGGAACGCGCGGGAGGCGCGGGAAGAGCGGGAGGCTGCGGCTCGGGAGAAGGCCGCGGCGGCCAAAGCGGCACAGGCAGAGGCCGATGCAGCGGCCAAGGCTTAGGCCGGCGCCGCGGCCAAGGAGCAGGTGGACGCCGCCGCCAAGGCGCAGGAGGCCCGCACCTGGGCCTCAGAGCCCACCAGTCTGCAGCATGCGGAGCCGCTGGTGCCGGATGGCTAGGTGCCGACAAGAGGGGCCGGCGGCGACCAGTAGGCCCTGGAGAGGGGAGGAGGCGACCCCGTCATTTTAGGGGCGGAGGTGCCCCGCACACGCCGACTGCCGACGCTCAGGGCAGTCGGCCTGAAGCGCCGCCGGTGCCGCCATCTGGCAGTGAGTTGGTGGTGGGTCCGACTCCGGCGGTCTGCACTCCGGTGCACCGTCGTGCGAAGAAGGCGGCCTCGGCGCCACGGCCGCTGGAGATCGGGACCGCTAGCTCATCGGCCCCCGATGCCGAGGCCACCAGTGCAGCCCCACCGGAGTGGACGCCTAGGGGCGGAACGGGTATTCTGAACACGGCCACGTAGGATGTCCAGGCCCGGTTCCATGCCCAAGGCGCCGCCCTCCAGCAGTACACGCAGACATTCTTGGCGACGCGGACGGCCATCCGGGTATGGTTCTAGCTTCTTGTTTTTTATTCTTGTAATGTTCCATGGGGGCGCGCCAGCGCATCCACTGGGTGTAGCCCCCGAGTTCTGGGCCGACTGCTGAGCAGGCGGCTTGAAACTTCAAGGTAAGTTCCGAGTACTAACTTATTTTCTCTTCTGTTATCTTTGTTGCAGGATTACCACAACATCCGCGCAGCCACCTTCAACTCCCATGTCCAGGAGCTGGCCAAGTGGACCACTGACTTGACCGAAAGCCGGAGTAAGCACTCCGTCTTCTTTCTCGCAGGGGCGCGTCAGCGCACCTGCTGGTTGTAGCCCCCAAGATTTGGGCCGACTGCTAAGCAGTCAGGCCGGATCTCCCAGCAACCACTTGTCTTCTTTGTTGATTGTGGATGTACTTTCTTTCTTATCTTTGCAGGGGCAGCCGCCGAACTGCAGCAGCACCTGGGCGAGGTCCAAACCGAGCTGCACACCAAAGAGGAAGAGCGCAGCAAGGCGGCTCAGGAGTGCGATCGCCTGGCCAAGGAGCTAGCGGATCAGGCAGAGCGGCACAAGGCGGAGCTCCGGAAGCTGAAGGAGACGGAAGACTCCCTCACGGCCGAGTTCGAGACTCAACGCTCGAACTGTGTCGAGAAGGAGAAAATCCTCACCGACGGCTACAGCGACATCAAGGACATGATCGATGGTAAGTCCCTTTTTTCCTTTGAACAGCCGCCGACTGCGGCAGGAGTCGCCTTCCGGCTTCTAATCTTTGATTTTCTTCTTGCGCAGAGTTCTTCCCTGGTTACTCCGTCGCCGTGACCCAGGCCATCAAGGCGCGGCGCGAGCGGCGTAGGAGGGTTGGAGTGGAGATTTCGCCCAACGCGCCTCGGAACCTTAACGAGCAGCTTCTAGCCGTCAGGACGCGGCTGCAGCCGGCCCACCGCCTGCTCCGCTGCCTTCAGCGCGCCAGGTCCCAGGTGCTGGCCGCCCTCTGGCCGAACGCCCAAGTGTCGCGCACTCCCAGTCGCACTGCCGACTGCCTAGAGGTAGCGGTCGGCCTCTTCGAGGCTTGGAAGGGTGCCGCAGCATGGGTGGGTGCGCAGACGGCCTTGGAGTTCACCAAGGCGTGGTACCAAGCTTGAATCTAGCCTAGCTGGCCACTTTCCGGGCTGAGGCTGGTCCGGAGCTAGCGCCGGTGGACCATGCGCTCTCTCAACGCGCGGTGGCGCTTGCCGAGTACGCCAACACCAACGTCTTCATCCCTGAACTGGACGAGTGGGGCGCCGAGGTGCCGCCCGACTGGTTCGGGCTGAACCCAGATGATGGGAAAGACTCGGCGGAGGAGATCGCCTCCAGCGACGAGGGCGAGGACGAAGAGGACGAGGATGGCGAAGATGATGCACTGGAAGACGGAGCGGACGGCCAGCCTTAGCCCAATCGAGCATCGAGCAATGAGCCACATGTGGCTGCGCCGACTGCTGCTGAGGCTGGCCAAGCTGAGACTCACCTGTCGGCCGCTCCACCAACTAGCGCCGCTGCCTCCACCAACCTGCCAGACCCGCCTGCTGCTCCTCTGGCCTAGGCGGCCAGTTTTATCTTATCTTTTCCTACTTTTGTGATCTTTCGAACAAGCTTGTTAAATTTGCGCAGTTCCACCCCGCTGGGGGTGTATTCAAACTTTGTTGAATTCTGGCCATGAGCCTTGCTATGTAAATTAATTATCGCACAAGTCTGTGCTCTGCCGGGTTCTACTTTGTCTTGCTTTTCTACTCTTTTTTGGGTTTTTCCTTTGCCGCCTTCGTTCGGCTGCTGCCCTGCCAGCCGGACAGCCGCTCTGCGGTCTGTGGCCGGTTCAGGTACTTGGCCGTTCAGAAAGACAAGTACTTTGGCCGTTTAGAACGTAGCAAGTCAAATGAGAAGCCGGCCGGCCGGCTGCTCAGCAGCCGGACGGTAAGGCAAGGAGCCGGCTTGGCCTATGCTGGCACATTTTTTTTAGTCATTTTTCGTGTGGACACCGTTTCCTGCCTTTAGCTCTTGCCAGTTGGACAGTCACTCTGCGAGCTGCGGCTTAAGGCAAGAGAGGGCTTTAGATGTCGGCACACTACTTGTCCAACTGCAGGTAGCGTTAGCATAGGACAAGACAGCGAGCCCACGGGCCGACTGGTCGAACCCGGTGCCGGGAAAAGGAATGAAATAACACATTCAGGCATTTAAACTTATCATACAGATAAAAAGGGTAGCCCACGAGTGCTCCTCGAGGGGCCCGATGTCTTTGCTCTTAACACAAAAGGTAGCGTGATACATACTGCATTAACTGTAAAATCTTCGAAGAAGATTTGCGTTCCATGGGCGCTCTGTTTCCTTGCCGGAGTCGTCCCTCTTATGCGCCCTGGGCTTCTGCGTGTCGATGAGGTAGTAGGAGTCATTGCCCAAGGCTTTGCTGATGATGAAGGGCCCTTCCCAAGGGGCCGAGAGCTTGTGCTGGCCGGTTGTTCGCTGGATCAGCCGGAGCACGAGGTCCCCCTCTTGGATGGATCGTGGCTTGACCTTCTGATTGTGGTAGCGGCGCAGGCTCTGCTGGTAGATGGCGGACCAGCTGAGTGCCAACAGCCGGCCCTCTTCCAGTAGATTGACGCTGTCTTTTCGTGCTTCCTTCGCCTCCACCTCCGTGTACATGGTAACACGAGGCGAGTCAAACTCTATGTCGGTTGGATGACAGCCTCAGCCCCGTACACGAGGAAGAAGGGAGTGAAGCCAGTTGATTTGTTTGGCATGGTCCGGAGACTCCAGAGGAAGGTCGGTAGCTCTTCGATCCAGCAGCCGGCCGAGCGCTCCAGTGGCTCGACCAGTCGGGGCTTGATGCCGGATAAGATGAGGCCGTTTGCTCGCTCGACTTGGCTGTTTGACTGCGGATGGGCAACCGACACTAAGTCCAGTCGGATGCCCTGCGTCGCGCAGATGCGGGTCAAAGCGCCCTTGGCAAAGTTTGTGCCGTTGTCGGTGATGATGTTGTGTGGTATGCCATACCGGACGGTGATATCTGCAATGAAGGTCACAGCAATCGGACCATTCAGCTTCTTGATTGGCTTTGCTTCAATCTACTTCGTGAATTTGTCCACGGCGACCAGAAGATGGGTCATGCCGCCGCGTGCTGTTTTGAACGGGCCCACCATGTCCAACCCCCAGACAGCAAATGGCCAAGCGAGGGGGATGGTCTTGAGTGCAGAAGCCGGCAGATGTTGCTTGGAGCTGAATTTTTGGCATCCTTTGCACTTCTTGACCAAGTCCTTGGCGTCGTCCAAAGCAGTCGGCCAGAAGAAGCCATGGCGGAAAGCTTTGGCGACAAGGGATCTTGAGGCCGCATGGTGGCCGCACTCGCCTTGGTGGATGTCTCTGAGGATTGCTTTGCTCTTTTCTGGCTCTACGCAGCGCTGAAAAACAGCAGTGACACTGCGCCTAACCAGCTCTCTGTTTACTATGGTGTATGCTGCTGCCCAGTGTTGCACCTGCCGGGCCAAGATCTCGTCGGCTGGTAGCTCTCCGCTCACCAAGAAGTTGAGGATGGGCTGCGCCCATGATGGTGCTTCGACCACTGTCAGCACGGCCACTGGTACCAGGGCGGTTGGGTTGGGAGGCAGTGGGTTGGAGATGGATGCCGCTTGCTGCATCGTTGAAGTCCTCGGGCCGACTGTTGCAGCCCCCGGGCCGAGTTCTGAAGTCCCTGGGCTGGGTGCGACTGTTGCAGTCCCCGAGCCACCTGGTGAAGTTCCCGGGCCGGCTGCTGCAGCCCCCAGGCCGGGTTCTGAAGTCCCCGGGCCGGGTGCGACTGTTGCAGTCCGCGAGCCGCCTGTCGAAGTCTCCGGGCCGGCTGCTGCAACCCCCGAGTTGGATCCTACTGTTCTGGTAGCAGCCGGCATGAAGATGGACTCTGATTCCGGCGAAGGCTTGATAGACGGCTTGCGGAGGCACTAGAGGGAGACGCCGACTGGTATCGCTTGGTGGGTGGAGCTGATCCGTGCCAGGGTATCAGCTTGCTCGTTGTCGGCTCGTGGCACGTGAAGGAACTCGCACCCATCAAAATATCCACTGATCTGCTGGACGAGGAAGTGGTAGCTTTCCATGTTTGCATCCTTGGCGTCCCAGTCGCCAGACGACTGCTGAACTATCAAGTCGGAGTCGCCGTAGCACAGAATTCGGCGGATGCCAATCTCCTTATCCAGTCGGAGTCCATGTACGAGCGCCTCATACTCGGCCACGTTGTTGGAGGCAGCAAAGTGAATTTGCAACGTGTATCTCAGCTTGTTGTCTTTGGGAGAGGTGAGGACGATGCCGGCTCCCAAACCGGTTCACATCTTCGAGCCATCAAAGTGCATCCGCCAATGGGTGGAGTCCGGAGCTGGCAGCAGGTACTAGGTCTCGGCCTAGTCGACGAGGAAGTCGGCCAGTGCTTGGGACTTGATGGCGGTGCGTGGCTGGTAGAAGATGGTGTAGGGGGCCAACTCGATGGCCCATTTGGCAACCCAGCCTGATGCATCTCTGTTGCCTATGATCTCAGCAAGCGGGGCCATGCAGACAACCGTGATGGGGTGCTCTTGAAAGTATGGCTTGAGCTTCTTGGCAGCAAAGTACACGCCGTAGCACATCTTCTAGTAGTAGGGGTAATTCTGCTTCGAGGTCGACAGCACTTCACTCAAGTAGTAGATCGGCCTTTGGACTGGCTGTGCTCTGCCGTCTTCTGGGCGCTCGACCACGATCACTATACAGACCACCCGGCTGGTGGCGGCGATGTAGAGGAGCATGGGCTCCTTAGCAGTCAGAGCCGCCAGGACAGGCGGCGCGGTCAGCATCTTCTTGAGCTGGAGGAATGTGACAGCCTGGATTTTTCCTTCTCTCTCTTTCCGGACTTGTCTTCTCTCTTTTTCCGGACTTGGTTTTTACCGTGGTTTTTGCCCTGACTTGATTTGGATTTTGGAACCATTTCATATGGACTTGTCACTTGGGCATACCTTTGACTTTCACCCAAGTGACCTATCTACCTTATTCCTCTAAAATATCCCCAAAATAATCAAATGAATATTTTTCGTAAAAGAAAAATATTCATTTTCCTTTCTGAAATTCAATTCAGAAACTTGTGCTCCAAAGCAACCCCAATTTTTCTTGCACAGAAAAATATGAAATAAATCCTGAATATTCTTAGAACCTTGGCACACCTTACCATGCAAAAATATTGCATCACTTTTTGTAATATTTTTGCTGTAGAAAATCTTTTCACTTCTGGACCAGAAATGCACTTTGTACAGCAAGTGCATTTTTCCTTGAGCTTTTGGCCCTGAGCTTTCTTGAGCTTAAACACCCTCCTAAGAAACCCTAAACCCCGGGAGATCAGCCCTAATGGCCTTCTAGAAGGTGGCTTAACTTGCGACCAAGTTTCTGGTCAGAAACTTGTCAGCTTAGTTGAGTCCAATATGGTCGGCCTGGGTATGAACCATCACCACTCCTAGACTAGACACTGCACGGACAAACGCGTAGACAAGGTTTGGCCGCTCTTGGGCGTCGTTTTGACCATGCCAGCTTGGTGACCGCGCGAGGACATGGCGCCTGGCAGCGTCTCGACGCGCTTTGGCTGGCGCGTTCCTCTCTGTTTCGCGCGTGCTTGTTCCAGCGCTCGCCGATGACTGCCACGCCACGCCACAAGCCCCGACCCATCACCGTTGACCGCTCCCTGGTGCTCGCCGACGTCGGATCCACCATAGCAAGCACGGGAACATCACGGCCAAAATGCCACAGTGCGCGCGTGCGCTTGCCCCCTTCCTCAACCGCCTCCTGTACTCATCCGCGAGCATGGGCAAGCTCCTGCGTCGACGCTGAGTGTTGCCCCCTCAAGTTGGAGCTTGTCGTCGCCGTTCGCCGCGTGTCCAGAGAGCCCCGGCGGCGACACGTCCCCCCCCTCGCTCCGGCTATATATAGCGCTCCTCCGCTCGATTTCTAGACAAGCACCACTCCACACCACCTCCACGGACACGTAGACGAGCAGCAACTCGGTCGGGCAGGCCTCTGGCCGTCGCCCCGACCAGAGAACTCCGGCGATCCCCGCAGTCCAACCCCCACTCTCCGGTGCCTCTCGAGCTCAAGCAGCTGCTTGGGCGGGTCATTGGGGACCTGCTGGTGCTGCCTGGACACCTCTGAGCCCTGGGAGCCGCCTCTAGCCGTCGTCTTCAACCTCTCCGGCAAACTCCATCCGCCACCGTAGCTTGCGAGCTTGACCGCGAGCAGCTTCGTCCACCCCACACCAAGCTACGTGTACGGGCAGGTGCCCTCGAGCCCCGCTTCAATCCTATCCCTCTAGCCTAGCCCCAAACCCCCTCGTCGCCGGCGTGAGCTCCGGCGAAGCCCCACCTCTCTCTGATCTCGCTCGCCCCCTCCCTCTCCTGACGCGCGGGACCCATCTATCGGTCTCACCACTCGCCCCCGAAGCGGTACGAGTGGAGGCATATTTCTGTTTTACGCCTTCGACGTCACCCCCCCAGGATTTCTGTTTAATTCAAATATTATTCAGAAATTTGACTGAACTTTGACCAACCACCATTTCTAAACCATAAGTCCAAATTATTTGATTCTTTTTGCATTGTCTTTTATTCAAAAAGCTTTAGCAGCACACCAAAAGCTGGATTTTTCCTTGCTGCCTAGAATTTCTGATAATTTTCAAAATGTGTTCTGACAATTTTTTTGTGGTTTTAAATTCTTTTTAGAAGGAGAAGCTTGTCTTTAGGCAAACCAAGAGGGGTGTGATCCTCCTCTACACTAAGCCAAGCCACACCAGCATTTGAATGGTGTTATTTCAATCTCTATGATTTTCTACTTGAATATGAGTTCTTATTTGCATTTAAAATTTGATAAATAACTTTGGTAAATTACTAGTTACTTTATTCTACTTGATATGCTTGGTTTAGTTACTGGTTGACTGCATGAACTTGTGTGGTTAAGTGGACTAAGATTTTGCACTATACATATTGCTCTGGAAATTAATGGTAGTTATTTTACTAGTGATATTTTTATTTAACTAAAGAACTAATAAAAATATTGCTTGATAATAAAAATGAGTTATAACCAGAGAGTTTTGATCTTTAGTGTTGCAAGATAATTATGTGGTTAAGCTTGATCCATGAATATGAGTTGTTTGCTTTGCATGACGAGTAGTTGCATGATTTTTTTATTATATCATGTTAATGATAAAAAGTTTTTATCAAAGTTAAACTTGATTAAGTCCAACTTAAATATGATGTTGATCACATCATGGTGCCACTAAATAGGGTTTTTAATTCAGTGCGACCACATTTACCATGTGGGAAGGTCTTGATTCGGTCCTTTGTTGTGGCTCTCACCGGTGCCTCCCGCCAGGGAAGGTTATGGGCGTGCATACCCTGGCCCGGTAGGCAGACATAACCTTGTGTGCTCGTTTTTTGTTTTTATGGTACCTTGTCCCTGTTTGGGACCGTTTTGCCATGACGGTGGCCGTTGGTGTCTTTGGTAGACACGGGGCCACCCAAGACCTAGCCCTGAGAGGGAGTTGGTCGGAGTGGCCGGGGAGAGTGCATGACAAAGGGAGGGTTTCGTCGGAATGCTTTGGTCCACCCGAATGGGAATGCGAGGCCAGGTGTTCCGTAGTGTGGGTAAAGTGCGCTACCTCTGCAGAGTGTATTTAATCTATCGATAGCCGCGTCCTCGGTTATGGGCATAACTCATGAGTAAGTCACACCATGGATCAACTTTTCTAATAAATCTTGCAAACTAAGCGATTGTTGTGATGTTTTTGGTTAGTGGTGAATTCATGAACTCTTGAGATGTTCATGAGTGATTGGTTTCAGGTGTAACCCCGGTATGGTCACCGTTTGGTTACGAGGTAACCGTCTGGTAAGCAGTCTGTTGGACTCAATGTATGTGTTGTTTGTTTTCGATCGGTAATAGTTTTTGCATTGTATTAACCTGATTAAATATCATGATATTGTCTATCATCATGCTTATGTTTGTTGTGAGCTTGCAAGTACAATCAATGTACTGACCTGGCGTGTTATGCCAGCTTTCAGGCAAGTCGATTCGCATTGGAGCGCATCTCGTGTCTAGGCTGTGTCCACATCGGTGTCCTTGTGCTATGGAGTGTCACTTCATCGTTCTTCCGCTGCCGCGTAGTTTGTATGATCGAGGCCCCGTCATGTTCATTAAATAATGTACATACTATCCAGCAGCACCGTGTGTGCCGCTTGGCCTCGAATCTCAATGTAATATCAGACCTATGTAATCCGCTAGTATCAATAAAGCGGTTGTTTCTGTACCATGTTGTTGTGTATTGCCAGAAGACTTGATCTCTGGGATGGCAATGCAAGGTCAACCGGTTGCTCTGAGCCGGGGTGCCACAACACTTGGTATCAGAGCCGCGCTGATTATAGGACACGCTAGACCGTTAGCGCGTTAGTGAAACGGTAGATAGCTTCGTTTGAGTGCCGGTAGTCATAGAAATTGGTTGTTGCATTGCATGCATGTTTATTTGTTGTTGCTAACCGTGTGGTTTGTGAGTGTAGATGGCACCAGTACCGATCTTGTACCATCCTGAGCCAGCTCCGTACACATCGTCGCACCTGCTTCAGAACGTGTGGCGGCGACTCTACCCAGAGGGTGCTGATCCAGAGTATCGGGTGTATCGCGAGCATTTGGCCGGTGCATTCTATGAGTATTATGCTGAGGTCACTCTACACCATAGTTCCCCTTTTCGTTCTTACACTCGTTCGACTAAGGGTGGTCTTGCTTCTACGCCATCTCAGGCGGTTCAGTTTGCTGCTATCGAGGCTCTTGTAGACTTGCGCTACAACGATGTTCGCATGCACACCCACCCCGGTCTTTTCTACTACCCATCTCTGCATGAGAATGGGCGTATCCACTTTCCTTTGATTAACCCAGCGTGCGATCGTCCCACTAGCCACCTTTCTCTCTACATCACCACTAGTTATATCCTGAACTACGAGTTAGCTCGAGAGCTTTCACGCGCTCGCGCAGCTCTCGCGGTTGCTCGTATAAGGAAACATCTTCTCGCTGTCATCGATACTTCTGCTCTGGTTCCTTCCGCCTCCGTTCCCCCGATGACCTCGCAGGGTACCGTTAACCCTCTGACGGTGAACCCTCGCGGTGCTCCTACTGCATGGTCTTCCCTTGTCGCTACTCCTGCCGCTCCTATGCTTAGATCCCATCCCCCGCCTGCCCCTGAGGGAGAGCCCTCGAGGCAGCGTCGTCGCGTCGCTCTTGACCCGAAGGTCTCTGCTATCAGTTCAGGATCAGGGTCCGGCTCAGGAGAGGAGCCCGCAGCAGCACCGACCGAGCAGTAGACCGTTAGAGTATCGCTGTAGTCATGAGCATGATGTATTGCTGTAATCGCACTTGTCATGATGCCTAGTTTCTTGTATGAGGGTAGTAGACTCGTTGTGATGTTTACTTTCATGTTGGGACTATGTATAATTATGTTGGAACTTTTTATTCGCCCTGGTTTTCATTCGCTGCTTTCTTCCGGGTTTTGTCATTGGCTTTCCTCCCATTTGGAATTTTCTCATCGTGGTTGCTATGTATTGGGAAAACGAAAAATAGGATGATGCGTGGAGGTAGCAGCAGCCAAGCTTGTGAGGATGTCCCTGTCCGTCGCTCCGCAAGACAGGCAGGACATTCCCCCGAGCCGTACCAACCACCTCTGCCTCCACCACCACATTCGCCTTCCACCGATCAAATCCTGCGAATGTTTGAAGAAAGAAGGAGCAACGACCTGCTGGAAGTCCTGAAAAGTGTGCAACTTATGGTTGATCAAGAGGAAAGTCCCACACACAACCCCAAAAGAATAAACTGGATGGACCCCTATTCGCGCGCCTATGGACCGATGGTTCCCAACCAGTAACTAGTGAGCCAGAGCATTGACAACACGACCCAAGTAAGCCTCACTCACGGGTATCTGAGCAATTCTTCCTGTTAGAATGAAAATCAGAATGGTCATCACTCCAAGTTGTCAGATTTTCAGCGAACCAATCCTCCCAGCTTCAGCCAAGTAATTGATCCCTTGGACACCGACGACTGGCTAAGGACCATTGAGAGGAAACTGGAGATTGCCCGCAATGAAGAAGGAGACAAGGTTCCCTTTGCAATGCATTATCTCGAAGGAGCTGCCGCTATATGGTGGGATAATGCTAAGGCAATATGGCCCGCAGACGAGGAAATTACTTGGACAAAATTCAAGGATCATTTCTGCAAGTATCATATTCCCATTGGGATCATCAAAATCAAGCAGAGCGAATTTCTCGCTCTCACTCAAGGCAGCACGACCGTCAACGAGTATCTGGGCAAATTCAACCATTTGGCCCGATATTCTCTCCATGATGTTGCCACAGAAGAGCGGAAGATCGACCGGTTTCTTGGAGGCCTGAAGCAGCATCTCAGGTGCACTCTCAGCATGTTTGATTTCCCAGACTTCCTGACTCTGGTGAACAAGGCCCTCATCGCAGAAAGGGAACACATGCTTCTACACGACAACAAGCCAGCTGTTAATGACCACAAGCGCAAATTCGAGCCGAAGAAGGATATGCAACCCATGCAAAAGGCTCGTACTTGGCAACAGACTCAGGTGGAGTACAAACCCAACTGGTAGCAAAATGTCAACAAGACTACCACTCAAGTCAAGAATGTCGTGACCAGCTCGGTGCGTCAAGATTGTCAGCGCAACAATTCATGTTTCAGCTGTGGTCAAACCAGACACTACGCCAGACAGTGTCCCAAGAACAACAAGCACGTAGCTCCATTTCATCCACAATTCAACTACATGGAGCCGTATTCCGCCCCAGATATGATCCAAGGGCAAATTCATCACATCTCCGCGGACGAAGCCCAAGAGGACCCGAAAGTCGTCATTGGTATGTTTCTTGTTAACGACATACCCGCCGTAATTTTATTTGACTATGGGGCTTCTCACTCTTTTATTTCGCGGGGTTTTTCTTCCCAAAAAAAATTCCTTGCTCGATTTTGGGAAAGCACATGCTGGTACAATCCCCAGGATCCCTACTCCGAAGCAATCTCGTCTGCCGAAATTTGGAAACTGACATCAAGGGCGTCCAGTTTCCAACATCGTTGATAATCATCGACTCCAACAAATTGGATGTCATTCTGGGCATGAATTGGTTAACCCAATACCAAGTGTGCGTCAGCTGTGCGACCAGAGAAGTTACCCTGAAAAATATGGAAGTTCGCACCACAAGTTTTTATGCCCGCATACGCATACCCACGAAAGATATGGTTTTCGCAACCGTGGCAGAAGAGGTGAAATTAATTCTAGTGGTCAGTGAGTACCCGGATGTATTGCCTGAAGAATTACCAGGCATGCCACCCGACCACGAATTGGAGTTTGCAATTGACTTGGTGCCTGGAACCACTCCGATACACAAGAAATATTACCGGATGCCTTCCTCAGAATTGGTGGAATTGAAGAAACAACTGGATGAGATGTTGCAGAAAGGATACATCCGTCCAAGCTCTTCACCACGGGGTTCACCAGCGATTTTCATGGACAAAAAGGACGGCACTCTACGAATGTGCGTAGACTACCGACAGCTGAATGATGTCACCATCAAAAACAAGTATCCACTGCCAAGGATTGACGATCTGTTTGATCAACTCAGTGGGGCCCAAGTATTCTCAAAAATTGATTTAAGGACTGGATATCATCAACTCAAGAGAAAGAAAGAAGATATTCCTAAGACCGCATTCACCACTCGGTATGGTCTTTATGAATATGATGTGATGTCCTTCGGCCTCACCAACGCCCCTGCCTTCTTTATGCATATGATGAAGAAGATGTTTATGGATTTCTCGGACAAATTTGTGGTGGTGTTCATTGATGACATCCTCATTTACTCCAAGAGCAAGGACGAACACAAGGAACAACTTCGAGCAGTTCTGCAAAGGCATCGTGACCATCAGTTTTATGCCAAATTCAGCAAATGTGAGTTTTGGCTCCAGCAAGTGGGATTCCTCGGGCATGTCCTCTCGGCAGAAGGAATCTCACTGGACCCAAGCAAGGTGAAGGATGTACTTGATTGGTCCGCACCCACAACAGTCTCAGAAATCCGGAGTTTCCTTGGACTAGCCGGATATTATCGCTGTTTTATCGAAGGATTCTCCAAGATTGCCAAGCCAATGACTGAGCTTATAAAAAAGGATAAGAAGTTCGTATGGATTGAGGACTACGAACGAAGTTTCAATGAGTTAAAAATCAGGCTGACATCGGCACCAGTATTAACACTTCCAGACATCTACCGCAGTTTTGATGTCTACTGCGATGCATCCAGAAAAGGACTTGGGTGTGTACTCATGCAAGATGGCAAAGTGGTGGCTTATGCATCTCGACAACTGCGGCAACACGAAGGAAACTATCCTACTCATGATTTGGAATTGGCCACGGTGGTGCACGCTTTAAAAATCTGGAGACACTATCTGATTGGAAAGAAGTGCCAGATATTCACCGACCATAAGAGTCTCAAGTATATATTCACTCAGCCCAATTTGAACCTTCGACGGCGAAGATGGCTTGAATTGGTTAAGGACTACGACCTCGGGATAAGTTATCACCCGGGCAAAGCTAATGTGGTGGCTGACGCCCTCAGCCGCAAACTAGCCAACCTTAATGCTCTAATGGATTCCTTGCCTCCTGAGCTTTATGAAGAAATCATGCGGCTCAATTTGGTAATCACCGACGCCCGTCTTGCCAATATATTGGAAGTTTCCCCTACTCTCGAAGAAGAAATCCGCAGCGCGCAAGCGAATGATAAGATGTTAAAAATATATGTTCAGAAGATGCACCAAGGGCGTGCACCAGACTTCTCTATGGATCAGCAAGGTTCGCTAAGGTTCCGAGGAAGACTTTGCGTACCCAACCAAGGAAGTCTGAAGAAGAAAATATTGGCAGAAGCGCATGAAGCACCATACTCAATTCACCCTTGTGGTACCAAAATGTATGAGGACCTCCATCAGGTATTTTGGTGGGATGGAATGAAGAAAGACATCACATACTTTGTGGCATGTTGCGATGTATGCAATAAGGTAAAGGCGGAACACCAAAAACCCGCCGGACTCCTCCAGCCTCTGCCGGTATCCCAATGGAAATGGGATGATATCTGCATGGATTTCATCACCGGACTACCAAGGTCTCATCGAGGAAACGACGCAATATGGGTCATAGTGGACACCTTAACAAAGGTGGCACACTTCCTTCCTATCCGGACCACATACCGTGCAAACCAACTTGCACAGCTATATGCATCAAGAATCGTCAGTCTGCATGGAGTACCCAAGACTATCACCTCCGACAGGGGATCTCTCTAGACCTCCGCATTTTGGTCCCGACTACATCAAGCCTTGGGGACCGCTCTGAAATACAGCATGGCTTATCATCCTGAAACAAATGGACAGACTGAGTGAGTAAATCAAATACTAGAAGATATGCTCCGGGCATGTGCATTGGCCCAAGGTACCAAGTGGGAAGACTGTCTGCCCTACACCGAGTTTTCCTACAACAACAGTTTCCAGGCCTTCTTAAAGATGTCACCCTATGAAGCCCTGTATGGCCGGAAATGCCGCACTCCATTGAACTGGTCTCAAACCGGAGACAGCCGCATTTTCGGGACTGGCTTAATGCTCGAAGCGGAGAAGCAAGTCAAGGAAATCCGAGACAGACTGCAACTGGCCAAATCCCGACAGAAGAGCTACTATGATGCCAAACATCATCAGATCAGCTTCGAACCCGGAGAACACGTATATCTCCGAGTCACCCCTATGAAAGGAGTCAAGAGGTTTCAGACCCGCGGAAAATTGGCACCCAGATATATCAGTCCATTCCCCGTCATGGCCCGAGTCAGAACAGTTGCATATCAGTTGGAATTGCCACAGGAATAGTCAGAAGTACACAACGTGTTTCACATATCCCAGCTAAGGAGGTGTATCTCGCCACCGGAGAAAAGGACTGATATGGCAGAGATAGAATTGGCTAAGGATTTAACCTATGAGGAAAAGCCAATCAGAATATTGGATCAGACAGAAAGGGTCACTCGAAGCAAAGAAATAAGGTTTTACAAGATTCAGTGGGAGCACCACACCGAAGAGGAAGCGACCTGGGAAAGAGAGGAATTTTTAAGGACTGCATACCCAGAATGGTTTTCCCAAGCAACCGAATCTCGAGGACGAGATTCATCTTAAGTGAGGGAGGTTTGTGACAGCCTGGATTTTTGCCTTCTCTCTCTTTCCGGACTTGTCTTGTCTCTTTTTTCGGACTTGGTTTTTATCGTGGTTTTTGCCCTGACTTGATTTGGATTTTGGAACCATTTCATATGGACTTGTCACTTGGGCATACCCTTGACTTTCACCCTAGTGACCTATCTACCTTATTCCTCTAAAATATCCCCAAAATAATCAAATGAATATTTTTCATAAAAGAAAAATATTCATTTTCCTTTCTGAAATTCAGTTCAGAAACTTGTGCTCCAAAGCAACCCCAATTTTTCTTGCTCAGAAAACTCTGAAATAAATCCTGAATATTCTTAGAACCTTGGCACACCTTCCCATGCAAAAATATTGCATCACTTTTTGTAATATTTTTGTTGTAGAAAATCTTTTCACTTCAGGACCAAAAATGCACTTGTACAGCAAGTGCATTTTTCCTTGAGCTTTTGGCCCTGAGCTTTATTGAGCTTAAACACCCTCCTAAGAAACCCTAAGCCCCAGGAGATCAGCCCTAATGGCCTTCTAGAAGGTGGCTTAACTTGGCGACCAAGTTTCGGGTCAGAAACTTGTCAGCTTAGTTGAGTCGAATCTAGTCGGCCTGGGTATGAACCATCACCACTCCTAGACTAAACACTGCACGGACGAACGCGTAGACAAGGTTTGGCCGCTCCTGAGCGTCGTTTTGACCATGCCAGCTTGGTGACCACGCGACTACATGGCGCCTGGTAGCGTCTCGACGCGCTCTGGTTGGCGCGTTCCTCTCTGTTTCGCGCGTGCTCGTTCCAGCGCTCGCCAACGACTGCCGCGCCGCGCCACAAGCCCCGACCCATCACCCTTGACCGCTCCCTGGCGTTCGCCGACGCCGGAGCCGCCGCAGCAAGCACGGGCACATTGCGGCCAAAATGCCACAGTGCACGCGTGCGCTTGTCCCCTTCCTCAACCGCCTCCTGTACTCGTCCGCGAGCGTGGGCAAGCTCCTGCGTCGACGCTGCGTGTTGCCCCCTCGCGTTGGAGCTTCTCGTCAATGTTCTCCGTGTGTCCAGAGAGCCCCGGCAACGACACATCCCCCCCCCCTCGCTCCGGCTATATATAGTGCTCCTACCCTCCATTTCTAGCCAAGCACCACTCCACACCACCTCCACGAACACGTAGACGAGCAGCAGCTCGGTCGGGCAGGCCTCTGGCCGTCGCCCCGACCAGAGGACTCCGGCGATCCCCGTAGTCCAGCCGCCGGTCTCCAGTGCCTCTCGAGCTCAAGCAGCTGCTTGGGCGGGTCATTGGGGACCAACTTGTGCTGCCTGGACACCTCTGAGCCCTCGGAGCCGCCTCTAGCCGTCGTCTTCAACCTCTCCAGCAAACTCCGTCCCCCACTGTAGCTTGCGAGCTCGACCGCGAGCAGCTCCGTCCACCCCACGCCAAGCTACGGGTACGGGCAGGTGCGCCTCGAGCCCCGCTTCAATCCTATCCCTCTAGCCAAGCCCCAAACCCCCTTGTCGCCGGCGTGAGCTCCGGTGAAGCCCCGCCTCTCTCTGATCTCGCTCGCCCCCTCCCTCTCCTGACCCGCGGGACCCACCTGTCGGTCTCACCACTCGCACCCGAAGCGGTACGAGTGGAGGCGTATTTCTGTTTTACGCCTTCGACGTCACCCCCCCCCCCCCAGGATTTCTTTTTAATTCAAATATTATTCAGAAATTTGACTGAACTTTGACCAGCCACCATTTCTAAACCATAAGTACAAATGATTTGGTTCTTTTTGCATTGTCTTTGTTTCAGAAAGCTCTAGCAGCACATCAAAAGGTGGATTTTTCCTTGCTGCCTAGAATTTCTGGTGATTTTCAGAATGTGTTTTGACAATTATTTTTGTGGTTTTAAATTCTTTTTCAGAAGGAGAAGCTTGTCTTGAAGCAAACCAAGAGGGGTGTGATCCTCCTCTACACTAAGGCAAGCCACACCAGCATTTGGATGGTGTTATTTCAATATCTATGATTTTCTACTTGAATATGAGTTCTTATTTGCATTTAAAATTTGATAAATAACTTTGGTAAATTACTAGTTACTTTATTCTACTTGATATGCTTGGTTTAGTTACTGGTTGAATGCATGAACTTGTGTGGTTAAGTAGAGTAAGATTTTGCACTATACATATTGCTATGGAAATTAATTGTAGTTATTTTACTAATGATATTTTCATTTAAATAAAGAACTAATAAAAATATTGCTTGATAATAAAAATGAGTTATAACCAGAGAGTTTTGATCTTTAGTGTTGCAAGATAACTATGTGGTTAAGCTTGATCCATGAATATGAGTTGTTTGATTTGAATGACGAGTAGTTGCATGATTTTTTATTATTATATCATGTTAATGATAAAAGTTTTTATCAAAGTTAAACTTGATTAAGTCCAACTTGAATATGATGTTGATCACATCATGGTGCCACTGAATCGGGTTTTTAATTCAGTGCAACCACATTTACCTTGTGGGAAGGTCTTGATTCGGTCCTTTGTTGTGGCTCTCACCGGTGCCTCCCGCGAGGGAAGGTTATGGGCGTGCATACCCTGGCCCGGTAGGCAGACATAACCTTGTGTGCTCGTTTTTTGTTTTTATGGTACCTTGTCCCTGTTTGGGACCGTTTTGCCACGACGGTGGCCGTTGGTGTCTTTGGTAGACACGAGGCCACCCAAGACCTAGCCCTGAGAGGGAGTTGGTCGGAGTGGCCGGGTAGAGTGCATGACAAAGGGAGGGTTTCGTCGGAATGCTTTGGTCCACCCGAATGGGAACGCGAGGCCAGGTGTTCCGTAGTGTGGGTAAAGTGCGCTACCTCTGCAGAGTGTATTTAATCTATCAATAGCCGCGTCCTTGGTTATGGGCATAACTCGTGAGTAAGTCACACCATGGATCAACTTTTCTAATAAATCTTGCAAACTAAGCGATTGTTGTGATGTTTTGGTTCGTGGTGAATTCATGAACTCTTGAGATGTTCATGAGTGATTGGTTTCAGGTGTGACCCCGGTATGGTCACCGTTTGGTTATGAGTTAACCGTCTGGTAAGACAGTCCATTGGACTCAATGTATGTGTTGTTTGTTTTCCATCGGTAATAGTTTTTGCATTGTATTAACCTGATTAAATATCATGCTATTGGCTGTCATCGTGCTTATGTTTGTTGTGAGCTTGCAAGTACATTCAATGTACTGGCCTGGCATGTTATGTCAGCTTTCAGGCAAGTCGATTCGCATCGGAGCGCATCTCGTGTCTAGGTTGTGTCCACGTCGGTATCCCTGTGCTCTGGAGTGTCAGTTCGTCGTTCTTCCGCTGCCGCGTAGTTCGTATGATCGAGGCCCCGTCATGTTCATTAAATAATGTACATACTGTCCAGCAACATCGTGTGTGCCGCTTGGCCTCGAATCTCGATGTACTATCAGACCTATGTAATACACTAGTATTAATAAAGCGGTTGTTTATGTACCATGTTGTTGTGTATTGCCAGAAGACTTGATCTCTGGGCTGGCAATGCAAGGTAAACCGGTTGCTCTGAGCCGGGGTGCCACAAGGAAGGCCTCGTCCGCCTTGTCGTTCCACTCGAAGTGAGTGATTTTCTTCATTAGCTAGTAAAGGAGAAGAGCCTTCTCGCCCGGCCGACTAATGAAGCGGCTGAGGTATGCCAAGCATCTGGTGAACTTTTGGATGTCACGCAGCCGGGTAGGTCTCTCCATCCGCTCAATAGCCATGATCTTCACAGGGTTGCACTCGATGCCACGTTCTGAGACAAGGAAACCAAGGAGCTGGCCGGCTGGGACTCCAAAGACACACTTCTCTGGGTTGAGCTTGATTTGAAAATGGCAAATATTATAAAAGGTCTCCTTGAGATCTTCCAGGAGGGTGCCACGTTTCTCCGTCTTTGCCAAAATATCATCTACATAGACGTGGGCATTTCTACCGAGTTGCTTGAGGAGGCACTTCTGCATGCAACGCTGGAACGTGGCACCGGCATTTCTCAAACCGAATGTCATGGTCAAGTAGCAGAAGGCTCCAAATGGTGTGATGAAGGCGGTCTTCGGCCGATCGGCCGGGTTCAGTTTGATCTGGTGGTAACCAGAGTAGGCATCCAAAAAACTCAACAGCTCGCATCCGGCTATGGAGTCTATCACTTGGTCTATCCGAGGCAGAGCAAACGGATCTTTGGGGCAGGCTTTGTTGAGGCTGGTGTAATCAATGCACATGCGCCACTTGTTGTTCTTCTTCAGTACAAGTACTGAGTTGGCAAGCCATTCTGGAAAAAATACTTCCATGATGAAGCCGGCTGCCAGAAGGCAGGCGATCTCTTCACCAACATTCTCTTCTCTTCTGACAGGAGGCGGAGGGGTTTCTTGACTGGTTTTGCATCTGATCTGATATGTAGCTTGTGCTCGGCGAAATTCGTCGGAACACCCGGCATGTCTTTGGGAGACCATGCAAAGATGTCCCGATTCTCACGGAGGAAATCAATGAGCTCGCTTTCCTATTTGCTATCGAGGTTGGTCCCCACGATAGCGTGCCTCTCCGGGTGGTCAGCGTCCAAGGGGATCTTCTTTGTTTCTTTGGCTGGCTGGAAGGATCCCTGGGTCTCTCACTCCTTGGGATCTGGTGACAGGTCCGGCTGCTTGCTGGCCATGCCCACAACCCGGTCAAGGAGCTTCTTCTTGGCAGCAATCACGAGGGACTCGGCCAGCCGGCTGCTAGCAGCGGCACAGGCGGCCGACTTCTTGTAGTCGCCGGCTATAGTGATAATACCCTTGGTTCCCGGCATCTTCATCTTGAGGTATGCATAGTGCGGCACCGCCATGAACTTAGCTAGAGCTGGCCGGCCTAGGAGCGCGTGGTAAGGGCTCTCCAGGTCAACCACCTCAAACCAAATTGGCTCGCGGCGGAAATGATCTTTGTCTCTGAAAAGAACATCTATCTTGATCTTGCCGATTGGTGAGCAGGAAAGGCCAGGCACAATGCCATGGAAGATAGTCCGACTAGACTGGAGTTGTTTCTCTTTGATGCACAGCTTCTCCATGGTGTCGCGGTAGAGGATGTTGATGCTGCTACCGCCGTCTATCAGAACTCGGGAGAAACGAGAAGCTCGCCTCTCTGTTGAAAAGGTGGCATCCAACACCATGGCGTAGGAACCCGGAGAAGGCATCACCTCCGGGTGGTCAGCGCGGCTCCAGCTGATGGGCCTCTCGGACCAGTGCATGAACTCTGGGACTTCAGAAGTGACGGCATTCACCTCACGGTGCTGCTGACGCCGGCTATGCCTGTCGTTGGCCACACTGGTGAAGACGACTTAGGCTCCATGCTCTTCAGGGAATTCGTCTTGGATGGCAGCGACTAGACGGGCCACCGGCTGCTGAGGAGGAGGAGTCGGCTGGCCAGCAGGCGGAGGCGGCAGTCCTTCACCCTTGGTAATTCGCGTGAGCCAGTGGCACTTCCGGGTGGTGTGGTTGGATGGCTTCGCGCCGCTATGGAACTTGCAGGGAGCATCGAGGGTTTGCTCATAGGAGAAGGCGGGCAACCAAGCAAGCTTGCCGCCCTTCTGACTCTTGGGGCTGGGTTGTCCCTCCGGCTGCTGGTCCTCAACTGTTGCCACTTTTCGGCTGGTGGAAGCCGGCCGAGGGGCTTTGCGCTTGTTGTCGTTCTACGGCTGGCGCCGACTGTTGTCACCAGCCGGCGTCTGAGGAGACGGACGGAGAACCTTTCCAAACGCGTCCACTCGGAGCTCCGACTTCATGGAGGATTTAGCAGTGGCGTATTTGTCTACTATGATGTAACGCCCACGATGCGGCTATATCTCCCACGTGTCGAGGCACGAGTTAGAGGCATAACCGCATTGTAGGTTTTGTCGCAAGAAGGGTCATCTTCACACAATCCCATGTAATGAACAAGAATGGGATAAAGAGTTGGCTTACAGTCGCCACTTCACACAATACATAAATTAAGCATACATCATTCAGAGTACAATCAAGGTTCGGCTACGGAACCAAAATAAAAGAAGACAACCCCAAATGCTAGATCCCCGATCGTCCCAACTGGGCTCCACTACTGATCATCAGGAAATGAAACATAGAAACGACCAAGTTCCTCGTCGAACTCCCACTTGAGCTCGGTTGCGTCACCTGCACTGGTATCGTCGGCACCTGCAACTGTTTGGGTAGAATCTGTGAGTCACGAGGACTCAGCAATCTCACACCCGCGAGATCAAGACTATTTAAACTTGTAGGTAGGAAAGGGGTAATACGGTGGAGCTGCGGCAAGCACTAAGCATATATGGTGGCTAACATACGCAAATGAGAGCGAGAAGAGAAGCAACGCATCGGTCGAGAATCTAGAAGTGATCAAGAAGTGATCCTGAAACTACTTACGCTCATACATAACCCAAACCGTGTTCACTTCCCGGACTCCGCCAAAAAGAGACCATCACGGCTACACACGCGGTTGATGTATTTTAATTAAGTCAGGTGTCAAGTTCTCTATAACCGGACATTAACAAACTCCAATCTGCCAATAACCGCGGGCACGGCTTTCGAAAGATAATACCCTGCAGGGGTGTCCCAACTTAGCCCATTATAAGATCTCACGGTCAACGAAGGATATACCTTCTCCCGGAAAGACCCGATCAGTCTCGGAATCCCGGTTTACAAGACATTTCAACAATGGTAAAACAAGACCAGCAAAGTCGCCCGATGTGCCGACAAATCCCGATAAGAGCTGCACATATCTCGTTCTCAGGGCAACACCGGATGAGACATCCTACGAGTAAAACCAGCCCTCAAGTTTCCCCGAGGTGGCGCCGCAGTCTACTCGGTTCGGACCAACACTCGAAGGAGCACTGGCCCAGGGAGGGTTAAATAAAGATGACCCTCGGGCTCGCGAAAACCCAAGGGAAAAAGTCTTAGGTGGCAAATGGTAAAACCAAGGTTGGGCCTTGCTGGAGGAGTTTTATTCAAGGCGAACTGTCAAGGGGGTCCCATAAATCACCCAACTGCGTAAGGAACGCAAAATCAAGGAACATAACACCGGTATGACGGAAACTAGGGCGGCAAGAGTGGAACAAAACACCAGGCATAAGGCCGAGCCTTCCACCCTTTACCAAGTATATAGATGCATTAATTAAGTAAGAGATATGTGATATCCCAAAATATCCAAGTTCCAACATGAAACCAACTTCAACTCCACCTGCAACTAGCAACGCTATCAGAGGGGCTGAGCAAAAGCGGTAACTTAGCCAAACACGGTTTGCTAGGAAAGGATGGTTAGAGGCTTGACATGGCAACATGGGAGGCATGATATAGCAAGTGGTAGGTAGCGCAGCATAGCAATAGAGCGAACAACTAGCAAGCAAAGATAGAAGTGATTTCGAGGGTATGGTCATCTTGCCTGCAAGGTTCTCAGAGTTGTCGAAAGCTTGATCCTCGTAAGCGTTCTCAACAGGTTCCTCGTAAGCATTCTCGTCTCCCGGCTCTACCCAAAGCAAGAACACAAGCAAAGGACCAATAATCAATCACGGGAAATGCACAAGCAACATGATGCAATACATGGCAAGATATGCGAGATGTGATATGCAATGCATGCGTGCTCCGGAAGGGAAAAGATGAACAAGGCATCAACTTGGCAAACCAAGTATGCCGCTGGAAAGATGATATGATTTCGGATGAAATCGATATAAGGATCACCGGAATCGGATGCACGGTTTGCAAATGACAAGCAAAACAAGGATGGCACAATTCTGCGATTAACAGCACGATGCCACTTAGTATGCAACAAGAAGCTAAGCTACTGCACTCCAACATAACAACAAGGCATATGACAGTGATGTACTCAAGATGCTTGACAAAACATAAACAGTGAGCTACGGCTAAATCACACCAGAGCAGGTTCAAACAAGCATGGCAAAAGTGCAAAAGATATCAGCTTCACAGACTTGGTGAAAATACTAACATGCCAGAAATAACATCAGGAAGCCATGTTTAGAGCAAGCAAACAGCATGCTACAGGAACATATAATAGCAAATCAAGGCATGGAATGAATCTACTAAATGCATAGAACACAATTCCCTTACTTATAATGAGCCAAAAAGGCACAGAAGATATGATGGCACCTCTATAAACTTAGCAAGTTTTATTACGAGATTCAGACTTGGCAGAATACAGAGCATGGCATTAACAGAATTATGAAGGCATTTTGCGAGCTCGATTCACTCATCACAAGGCATTGCAAGACAAGATAAGCATAGAATCAACCACAAGACATGTTCATGACTAACCATAGCAAGAACAAGCTCATAGCATGCAAGGATCAACTACAACAACCTTGGCAAAATTGATTAACATGTAAACAATCTGCCAGGAACATTTTATAGCAAAAGTAGAGCAAGATTGAGACATGCTAGGGCACTTCATAATTGCAAACAGGGGCATGGATGGATAGAGCACATCTATATGCCAAAACATCCTTACTGAACATACTCAAAAGAAGCATGGATCTCACTGTAGCAACATGGATACATGGCATCAAAATAACAGCAGGAAATGGAATTAGCAAAATCCTAAGTCCCTGAAAACAGCAACATCACGAAGCCTAGTTTACATGCTTGTGCTAGTCACCACATAGATCAAAAAAATACATGTCAAGTACCCCTGTAAAGATGGAATGACCTAGTTCAAAACACATGTAGAGCTCATGCTCATAAGATGCACACATCAAAAGCCACAAAAATGACAAAACATCATAATCTGATAAGTAACACCAGCAAACATCATATAGCACTCTTCCAACGATGATTTAGGCATCAAGATGAACTCAAACAAGCATGGATCAATGGAACTAAATGAAGATCATCTCATGATGAACATTTTGACATATTACATGCACAAATCAGAGCACCGAGCATGGAGATATGATGTGATGAACATGGCATGAAAATAACATGGCGCTCCGGGACTTGGTGGAAATTTCACCTCGCGAATCTGGATCTAGAGTTGACCCGGCACGGATTCCGAGGCGAGGCGGATCTCGCCGGAGACGAGCGGCGCGGCGGCCGGAGTTGGACGGGGAAGGTCGGCGGCGGGTCGGGGCGCCGGATCTGGGGCGGCGCCGGCGGACGACGGGGCGGCGCCGGCCGGGAGGCGCGCGGGGAGGAGCGGAGCGGAGGCGCTCGGGGGCGGTCGGCGGAGCGGCGAGGTCCGGTGACCGGGGCGGCGAGGTCGCCGGACGGCGGGCGGAGGCGCGCCCCGAGCGGGCGGCGTCGGGCGGACGCGCGGGCCGGGGAGGCGGCGGACGGGCCGCGAGGGCCCCGCCTGGGCCCCTGCGGGCCGGCGCGCGGCGGCGCTGGGAAGTGGGCGCGGCGGCTCGGCGAATCGGGAGCTAACACGTGGCGGCGGTGAGGGCGGCAGACACGTCCGCCGGTGGGAATAAGTGTCCGGCGGCGGCGGGGAAGAAATCTAGGGTTTGGACTGCGAGATTTGGACGGGGTGCACATATTTATAGCTAGGAGGAGGTAGGAGTGTCCAAATGGAGTGCGGTTTTCGGCCACGCGATCGTGATCGAACGGCGGAGAGCATGGAGGCGGCTTAGATGGGTTATTGGGCTGTTTTGGAGGGGTGTTGGGCTGCAACACACAAGAGGCCTTTGCGGTTACCCAGTTAACCGTTGGAGCATCAAACGGCCTCCAAATGGAACGAAACATGACAGGTGGTCTACCGGTGGTGTACCAAGGCCACATGGCAAACCTCGGTCCATTCCGAGAACGTTTAACACCCGCTCACGAAAAGATACAAGAGGGGTGCGCTGGTGCATGTGAGAGTGTCGGATTGCAAAACGGACAGCTGGGAAAATGCTCGGATGCATGAGATGAACATGTATGCAAATGAGATGCACATGATGACATGATATGAAATGCATGACATGAACAAAATGCACAACGAAAGACAAAAACCCAACCACGAAGGGAATCTCATAAGTTAAAGCCGAAAATGGTAAGAGTTGGAGTTACAAATATGGAAAGTTACATCCGGGGTGTTACAATACTCCACCACTACGAGAGGATCTCGTCCCGAGATCTAGGACTGAAAGAACTCCGGATATTCGGAAGAGAGGTGATCCTCGCGCTTCCAGGTGGCTTCTCGGTCGGAATGGTGTGACCACTTAACTTTCAGGAATTTGATTGACTTGTTGCGAGTCTTGCGCTCAGTTTCCTCAAGAATGGCAACGGGGTGCTCATGATAGGACAGATCTTCTTGGAGGTCAATATCTTCGAAGTTGATGGTGCGCTCAGGAGTCTTGAAGCACTTGCGAAGCTGTGACACGTGAAACACATCGTGCACATTTGCGAAGTTGGACGGAAGCTCAAGTTGATAGGCGAGGTTGCCTCTTTTGCCAATGATCTTGAAGGGACCCACGTATCTAGGGGCAAGCTTCCCTTTGATACCGAAGCGATGAGTGCCTTTCATTGGAGAGACGCGGAGGTAGACATGGTCTCCGATTTCGAAAGCCAAGTCACGGTGCTTGTCATCATAATAGCTCTTCTGGCGCGATTGCGCGGCTTTGAGATTCTCATGAATGACTTTGCACATTTCTTCGGCTTCTGTGATCAAGTCGTTGCCAAGAAGTTGGCGTTCACCTGTCTCGGACCAATTCAGAGGAGTACGGCACTTCCTGCCATAGAGAATTTCGAATGGGGCCTTGCCCGAACTCGCTTGGAAGCTGTTGTTGTAGGAGAACTCGGCATATGGGAGGCAATCTTCCCACTTCATGCCAAAGGAAATGACACAAGCCCTGAGCATATCTTCGAGGATTTGATTGACTCGCTCGACTTGGCCACTAGTTTGAGGATGGAAAGCTGTGCTGAAGCGAATGTTGGTGCCCATGGCCTTCTGGAAGGAGTCCCAGAACTTAGAAGTGAAAATGCTTCCACGATCTGAAGAAATCAATTGTGGAACGCCATGCAAGGAGACAATCCTGGAGGTGTATAGCTCTGCCAGCTGAGCTGCTGTGATAGATTCTTTGATTGGAAAGAAATGAGCCACTTTTGTAAGCTTGTCAATGACAACGAAGATAGCATCATTTCCACGCTTGGACTTAGGAAATCCAGTCACGAAGTCCATCTCGATATGATCAAACTTCCATTCTGTAATAGCAAGAGGTTGGAGGAGACCAGCTGTTCGTTGGTGTTCTGCTTTCACCCTTCGACAGACATCACATTCGTTCATGAATTGAGCAATTTCTCGCTTCATTCGAGTCCACCAATACGACTGTTTGAGGTCATGGTACATCTTCGTACTTCCAGGATGAATGGATAGAAGGGAATTGTGTGCCTTGTTCAATATGACTTTCCTTAGATCGCCTTTAGGAACCACAATTCGATCCTCGAAGAAAAGAGTATCTTTGTCATCAATGTGGAAGCACTTGTATTTGGAAATGCCCTTGTCGATACCACGTTTCACCTTTTTCACCATGGTATCCAGGAGTTGTGCCTCACGAATTTGGTCTTCCAAAGTTGGAGTGACTAGGAGGTTGGCAAGAAAACCTTGAGGAACAACTTGAAGATTGAGTTTGCGGAAAGCTTCACAAAGATCCGGTTGAAAAGGCTTGAGAATTAAGTTGTTGCAATAAGCCTTCCTGCTCAAAGCATCTGCAATCACATTGGCCTTGCCTGGAGTATATTCAATACTTGGATTGTACTCTTGAATCATTTCGACCCATCAAGTTTGCCTGAGGTTGAGGTTGGGCTGAGTGAAGATGTATTTGAGGCTCTTGTGATCGGTGAATATGTCCACTTTCCTTCCCAACAAGAGATGTCTCCATGTTATTAATGCACGGCAACTGCCGCCAACTCAAGATTGTGAGTGCGGTAGTTTTTTTCGTTGGGCTTCAACTGACGAGAGGTATAGGCCACAACTTTCTTCTCTTGCATTAACACAGCACTAAGACCTTGAAGAGAAGCATCACAGAAAACTTCGAATGACTTGGATTCGTCAGGAGGAGTTAAGACAGGAGCTGTGACAAGTTTCTCTTTGAGGGTGTTAAAAGCAACGTCACACTCAGGAGTCCAGACATACTTCACATGCTTCTGGAGGAGGTTGGAAAGAGGCTTTGCAATCTTAGAGAAATTCTCAACGAATCTTCGGCAATAGCTTGCAAGTCCAAGAAAACTGCGAAGCTGCTTCACATTCTGAGGAGGTTCCCAATTCACAACTGCAGACACCTTCTCAGGATTAACAGCGATGCCCTTGGCAGAGATGATGTGACCAAGATAAAGAACTTCATCAAGCCAAAACTCACATTTGGAAAACTTCGCATAGAATTGATACTCTCTGAGCTTGTCGAGCACCAATCGTAAATGTTTGGCATGGTCCTTCTTATTCTTGGAGAAGACCAAGATATCATCGAGATACACCAGCACGAATTCATTGGTATAGGGGTTGAAGATGAAATTCATCATTCGAGAGAATGTTGGAGGAGCATTGACAAGGCCGAAAGACATGACAGTATATTCATAAGAACCAAAACTTGTTCTGAATGCTGTCTTGGGAATATCTTCTTCACGAATGCGAATCTGATGATAATCCATACGAAGGTCAAGCTTGGAGAATACTTTAGCACCTTTAAGTTGCTCGAATAACTCATTGATGTTGGGAAGTGGATACTTGTTCTTGATTGTCTTGTTGTTCAATGGACGGTAGTCGACACAAAGTCGGTCCGTGCCATCTTTCTTCTGGACAAAAAGAACAACACAACCCCACGGAGATGAACTCGGTCTGATCAGACCCAGACGCTCTTGTTCATCGAGCTGTTTCTTCAATTCTTTCAGCTCCTTGGGTCCAAGCTTGTATGGACGCTTGCAAACGGGTTCAGTACCAGGCTCAAGATCGATAACGAACTCAACTGGCCGGTGAGGAGGCATACCCGGAAGCTCTTCTGGAAAGACATCTTGGTACTCACAAACGACTAGAATTTGAGAAATAGCATCCAACTCGCCCTTCTCATTGAGAGAAAACAACCGAATGGTTTCGTCATGAGCGGCATAGATGATAACATCCTCAGAAGAGTGTGTCAATTGAATTTCTCTAGCAGCACAATCAAGTTGATCCTTGTGCTTAGAAAGCCAGTCCATCCCGAGAATTAGATCAATATCCGAGTCACCAAGTACAATTGGAGAAGACAGAAATTTATAGTCGCCCATCTTAATAGAGACATTGGGAGCAACCAAACTAGAAGTCATAAGCTTTCTCGGAGAAACAACTTGCATAACTTTGGACAAAACCTCTGTGTCAACATTGTGCTCCGATGCAAATGGGTATGACATGAAAGAATGCGATGCACCAAAATCAAATAATACTTTTGCAGGAATGGAGTTAACTGAAAGGTTACCCATGACCACTTCAGTAGAGTCCTCTGCCTGAGTTGCGTTCATCATGTTGACCTTTGCAAACTTGGAATTATGCTTGACCACTGCATTGCTTGAAGATCTCACGGGAGGAGGAGGCGGAAGGCGCTTTTGGTTGAAGCACTTGTTCGCATACTGACCTTTCTGCTGACATTTGTTGCAAGTCACCTCTGACAGCGGACGATGATAAGGAGCATTTGACCTTGGGGCTTGATTCTGAGACTTGTTCTGACAGCCAGGGTTGGGTGGGCGGGAAGATCCCTGGCCACCTTTGTTCTTCTGCTGGAAAGGCTCACGAAACGGAGGAGGAGGAGGCAACCAGAACTTCTATTGCTTAGCTGCCACTAGTGAGGAAGAAGAAGACTAAACTGCGTCCCTGACTCTCTTCTTAGAAGCCTCACACTTGAGCTGGGCAGCTTCTTGCTTCAGTGCCATGTTATAGAATTGATCAAACTGAGTAGGCTCAACAAGAACGAGAGCTAACTGCAGATCATCTCTAAGACCACCTCTGAAGTGATAGATCATGCTCTTTTCATCAGGAACGTCTTGTTTAGCGAAGCGAGCAAGTTTCTGAAACTGGATGTTGTATTGATACACAGACATGCTGCCTTGCTTGAGATTGCGGAACTCCTCACGCTTGCTCTCAACAACACTTTGTGGAATGTGATGAGCTTTGAAGTCTCGGCAGAAATCATCCCAGGTAATCACACGACCTCCTCTGGAATCTTTGTATTGTTGATACCAATCAGCAGCTTGGTCCTTGAGTTGAAAAGAAGCAAACTTGAGAAAGTCCTCAGGCCTGACATTGCTACATTCAAAATGCTTGTTGATGTCGACGAGCCAATCATCGGCGGTTGTGGCCTTGGCACAGTAGCTGAAAGACTTAGGTTGATTTGCAAGGAACTGGTTGAGGGTAGCGAAGTGAGGCTGATTGTTGCCTTGGCCTTGATTTCCTTGGTTGCCTTGCCCTTGGGTGCGCTCTTGCAAGAGTTGCAAAATCATCTGGGCATTTGCGTTGGTGGCTGCCAAGACAGCTTGCCATGCCTCCGGAGGCGGAGGGTTCGCTTGACTCTCATCATTGCGATCCGAATTCTGACGCGTTGGCGGAGCCATCCTGAAGAGGGTGACATCCGTTAGCATCTTGATAGACAGATAGACAAGTTGAATCAACGAATAGAAATTGCAACATATAGTCTTCACAATAAACATTCGAACGAGGATGAACGAATGAATTCCATAGTAAATCATCACACTTCCATAAGTTGAGAAGCCACTTAGAAAAAGGTATGGAATCAACATTTGACTTCGAAGCAACTCAAATACCACAACTCAAAACAAAACAAAGGATTGGCTTGCAGAATAAGCCGGAACAAACATATGATAGAGATTTCGTCCGAAGTTTTCGTAGTGGGGCCCACACGGGCTCGATCGTACAGCACCATCATGTACAAGGCAGTGCACATGACATACGAAGCGTCCCCGAGTCAGCATAGCCAAGGACTCTTTAAGACACAACGAGACCACTGTAAAACCAACCATGGATAGGCGGACCACTAGACGTCGAACCCCAATCTCATATCATGCATTTGTCGGAAAGATATCCTAGGAGCTACTTGAATTCCCACTTATAAACTCTCGAAAATTTTCTGGTTATGCAATCAGGTGTTGGGGATACAGGGGACACAATAAATCTCACCCAAACTAACAATACCTAGATCCAGCTGTATCCATCCTTCAACACACAACCAAGAAACCTTCGGAAATCATTTACCTCAACCTTCGAAAAGCATCTGTTATACGAGTTATGGCAATACTCCCGAACTCCCGCCCCGGTACTGGGTGGCGTCGAGGTTATCTCATCAACAACTGCATAAAAGAGATTTTCGATGTCGGCGAAACTCAGGTATTCCAGAACTGCAACGATAAAATTGTGACGAAAACACCTCGGAGCTCAACTCCCCGGGACACTGCCACAATCCCTAAATGTCAGGAGGCACCAAGAACAATGTTCTCGTCACAAAACCATCAGAACGATTCCAAGATACCCGCGTGATCCTAAAAAAAATTAGTGAAATTTGAGGAGAGGAAAGGCAAAACATCTACGTCAGGAGACCTCACCAGAGCGACGAACGGACTGAGGAGTAAAAAGAATCCTACTCTCCAATATATATAATCCTAAGACTCAAAACATTTTTTTCTAGACTCAACAACGCCAGCGATTCGATCAAGCAGGGGGGCTCCTAAGTCAGGGATGGCTCTGATTACCAACTTGTAACGCCCACGATGCGGCTATATCTCCCACGTGTCGAGGCACGACTTAGAGGCATAACCGCATTGTAGGTTTTGTCGCAAGAAGGGTCATCTTCACACAATCCCATGTAATGAATAAGAATGGGATAAAGAGTTGGCTTACAGTCGCCACTTCACACAATACATAAATTAAACATACATCATTCAGAGTACAATCAAGGTCCCACTACGGATCCAAAATAAAAGAAGACAACCCCAAATGCTAGATCCCCGATCGTCCCAACTGGGCTCCACTACTGATCATCAGGAAACGAAACATAGAAACGACCAAGTTCCTCGTCGAAATCCCACTTGAGCTCGGTTGCGTCACCTGCACTGGTATCGTCGGCACCTGCAACTGTTTTGGTAGAATCTGTGAGTCACGAGGACTCAGCAATCTCACACCCGCGAGATCAAGACTATTTAAACTTGTAGGTAGGAAAGGGGTAATATGGTGGAGCTGCGGCAAGCACTAAGCATATATGGTGGCTAACATACGCAAATGAGAGCGAGAAGAGAAGCAACGCATCGGTCGAGAATCTAGAAGTGATCAAGAAGTGATCCTGAAACTACTTACGCTCATACATAACCCAAACCATGTTCACTTCCCGGACTCCGCCGAAAAGAGACCATCACGGCTACACACGCGGTTGATGTATTTTAATTAAGTCAGGTGTCAAGTTCTCTACAACCGGACGTTAACAAATTCCCATCTGCCAATAACCGCGGGCACGGCTTTCGAAAGATAATACCCTGCAAGGGTGTCCCAACTTAGCCCATTATAAGCTCTCACGGTCAACGAAGGATATACCTTCTCCCGGGAAGACACGATCAGTCTCGGAATCCCGGTTTACAAGACATTTTGACAATAGTAAAAGAAGACCAGCAAAGCCGCCCGATGTGCCGACAAATCCCGATAGCAGGTGCACATATCTCGTTCTCAGGGCAACACCGGATGAGACATCCTACGAGTAAAACCAGCCCTCAAGTTTCCCCGAGGTGGCCCCACAGTCTACTCGGTTCGGACCAACACTCGAAGGAGCACTGGCCCGGGGAGGGTTAAATAAAGATGACCCTCGGGCTCGCAAAAACCCAAGCGAAAAAGGCTTAGGTGGCAAATGGTAAAACCAAGGTTGGGCCTTGCTGGAGGAGTTTTATTCAAGGCGAACTGTCAAGGGGGTCCCATAAATCACCCAACCGCGTAAGGAACGCAAAATCAAGGAACATAACACCGGTATGACGGAAACTAGGGCGGCAAGAGTGGAACAAAACACCAGGCATAAGGCCGAGCCTTCCACCCTTTACCAAGTATATAGATGCATTAATTAAGTAAGAGATATGTGATATCCCAAAATATCCAAGTTCCCACATGAAACCAACTTCAACTCCACCTGCAACTAGCAACGCTATCATAGGGGCTGAGCAAAAGCGGTAACTTAGCCAAACACGGTTTGCTAGGAAAGGATGGTTAGAGGCTTGACATGGCAACATGGGAGGCATGATATAGCAAGTGGTAGGTAGCGCAGCATAGCAATAGAGCGAACAACTAGCAAGCAAAGATAGAATTGATTTCGAGGGTATGGTCATCTTGCCTGCAAGGTTCTCCGAGATTTCAAAAGCTTGATCCTCGTAAGCGTTCTCAACAGGTTCCTCGTAAGCGTTCTCGTCTCCTGGCTCTACCCAAAGCAAGAACACAAGCAAAGGACCAACAATCAATCACGGGAAATGCACAAGCAACATGATGCAATACATGGCAAGATATGCGAGATGGATATGCAATGCATATGCGTGCTCCGGAAGGGAAAAGATGAACAAGGCATCAACTTGGCAAACCAAGTATGCCGCTGGAAAGATGATATGATTTCGGATGAAATCGATATAAGGATCACCGGAATCGGATGCACGGTTTGCAAATGACAAGCAAAACAAGGATGGCACAATTCTGCGATTAACAACACGATGCCACTTAGTATGCAACAAGAAGCTAAGCTACTGCACTCCAACATAACAACAAGGCATATGACAGTGATGCACTCAAGATGCTTGACAAAACATAAACACTGAGCTACGGCTAAATCACACCAGAGCAGGTTCAAACAAGCATGGCAAAAGTGCAAAAGATATCAGCTTCACAGACTTGGCGAAAATACTAACATGCCAGAAATAACATCAGGAAGCCATGTTTAGAGCAAGCAAACAGCATGCGACACGAACATATAATAGCAAATCAAGGCATGGAATGAATCTACTAAATGCATAGAACACAATTCCCTTACTTATAATGAGCCAAAAAGGCACAGAAGATATGATGGCACCTCTATAAACTTAGCAAGTTTTATTATGAGATTCAGACTTAGCAGAATACAGAGCATGGCATTAACAGAATTATGAAGGCATCTTTGCGAGCTCGATTCACTCATCACAAGGCATTGCAAGACAAGATAAGCATAGAATCAACAACAAGACATGTTCATGAAACTAACCATGGCAAGAACAAGCTCATAGCATGCAAGGACCAACTACAACAACCTTGGCAAAATTGATTAACATGTAAACAATCTGCCAGGAACATTTTATAGCAAAGTAGAGCAAGATTGAGACATGCTAGGGCACTCCATAATTGCAAACAGGGCCATGGATGGATAGAGCACATCTATATGTCCAAAACATCCTTACTGAACATACTCAAAAGAAGCATGGATCTCACTGTAGCAACATGGATACATGGCATCAAAATAACAGCAGGAAATGGACTTAGCAAAATCCTAAGTCCCTGAAAACAGCAACATCACGAAGTCTAGTTTACATGCTTGTGCTAGTCACCACATAGATCAAACAAATACATGGCAAGTACCCCTGTAAAGATGGAATGACCTAGTTCAAAACACATGTAGAGCTCATGCTCATAAGATGCACACATCAAAATCCACAAAAATGACAAAACATCATAATCTGATAAGTAACAGCAGCAAACATCATATAGCACTCTTCCAACGATGATTTAGGCATCAAGATGAACTCAAACAAGCATGGATCAATGGAACTAAATGAAGACATCTCATGATGAACATTTTGACATATTACATGCACAAATCGGAGCTTCGAGCATGGAGATATGATGTGATGAACATGGCATGACAATAACAGGGCGCTCCGGGACTTGGTGGAAATTTCACCTCGCGGATCTGGATCTAGAGTTGACCCGGCACGGATTTCGAGGCGAGGCGGATCTCGCCGGAGACGAGCGGCGCGGCGGCCGGAGTTGGACGGGGAAGGTCGGCGGTGGGTCGGGGCGCCGGATCTGGGGCGACGCCGGCCGGGAGGCGCGAGGGAAGGAGCGGAGCGGAGGCGCTCGGGGGCAGTCGGCGGAGCGGCGAGGTCCGTTGACCGGGGCGGCGAGGTCGCCGGACGGCGGGCGGAGGCGCGCCCCGAGCGGGCGCGTCGGGCGGACGCGCGGGCCGGGGAGGCGGCGCGGGCGGCGGCGGACGGGCCGGGAGGGCCCCGCCTGGGCCCCGGCGGGCCGGCGCGGCGGCGGGAGGGAGTGGGCGCGGAGGCTCGGCGAATCAGGAGCTGACACGTGGCGGCGGTGAGGGCGGCGGACACGTCCGTCAGTGGGAATAAGTGTCCAGCGGCGGCGGGGAAGAAATCTAGGGTTTGGACTTCGAGATTTCGACGGGGTGGACATATTTATAGCTAGGAGGAGGTAGGAGTGTCCAAATGGAGTGCGGTTTCGGCCACGCGATCGTGATCGAATGGCGGAGAGCATGGAGGGGGCTTAGATGGGTTATTGGGCTGTTTTGGAGGGGTGTTGGGCTGCAACACACAAGAGGCCTTTGCGGTTACCCGGTTAACCGTTGGAGCATCAAACGGCCTCCAAATGGAACGAAACTTGACAGGTGGTCTACCGGTGGTGTACCAAGGCCACATGGAAAACCTCGGTCCATTCCGAGAACGTTTAACACCCGCTCACCAAAAGAGACAAGAGGGGTGCGCCGGTGCATGTGAGAGTGTCGGATTGCAAAACGGACAGCAGGGATAATGCTCGGATGCATGAGACGAACACATATGCAAATGAGATGCACATGATGACATGATATGAAATGCATGACATGAACAAAATGCACAACGAAAGACAAAAACCCAACCACGAAGGGAATCTCATAACTTAAAGCCGAAAATGGCAAGAGTTGGAGTTACAAATATGGAAAGTTACATCCGGGGTGTTACATATGATCAGCAGCTCGTCGAGTGTGGCCGGCTCATCGCAGAGGAGTCGGTGCTTGAGTAGGGTGCCCTCTCGGCACCCCGGCAGTGAAGTACTCTATGGATTTCACCTCGGGCACCCATTTGCAGGAGTTGCGCAGTTCGGCCCACCGCATCAAGTAGTCGCGGGTGGACTCAGTCGGGCCTTGGACGAACAGAGAGAGCTGGCGGGGCTTGGGCGGCCGCTTGTAGGTGCTGGTGAAGTTGCGGACGAAGACTTCGGTGAAGTCCAGCCAGCTGTTGACGCTGTAGGGCTTGAGTCTGTTCAGCCATGTCCGGGTCGTGCCTTGGAGCATGAGCGGAACGTACTTCACGATAATGCACTTGTTGCCGTTTGCGATGCTGAGGGAAGTGGAGTAGTCAACCAGCCAATCTTTCGGCTTCACGGAGCCGTTGTACTTGGGAGTGTCTCGAGGGAGCGAGAACCCTTTGGGGAAGGGCTCGTCACGAATGCGGGGCCGAAACAAGGCGGGCCGATTGCATCTTCTTCTTCTACCGCCAGGGATCGAGCGAGGCGGTCGATCCGGTGGCGGGCATCGTTCTCTCAGACTCCTTCACGGCGGCCCAGCCAGTCTCCGAGAGTTGGGTGCTCAACAGGCAGCGGGGAGGCGCGCCTCTCCCTGTGCGGGGGAGGCGGACGATCGTCCCGCCATTCCACTGCTTGTGGGTGGTCGTCTTGGTCACGCTCGATGGTGATGCGTGTGCTGCTGCAGCTAGCAACCGGCTCTTGGTCTCTTCGGTCACGGGCGCCGGCTGTCGGTGTCCGGGAGGTCGCGTCGGGCTCTCGGCGAGGGGGGGGGGGGTTGGCCTGCAAGTCGGGTTCCACCACGCGGCGGCCAGCTTCTTGCTGTGCGGCGGCCGCGTCGATGAGCGGCTGGACGCGGTCCGTCATGCAGCGGCGCTCGTCGCCCTCCAGGTGGTCCAGCTCATCCGCTGCCGCCTGGGTGGCGCGCAGGTTCTCGATAGGCATGGCGTAGACAGGGCGGTCGGCTCCCGGCATGTTGGCAATGGCGGCGTTGCGTTGTCGGGCCGTGCCCACATGGCTGGGTTCTCCAGCAGCCGGCGTGCCGCAGACGGCGCGGTTGATCTCGCGCTGGTAGGCTTCTGTGAGCCGTCTCATGGTGGCCAGCTTGCTGGCGCAGTCGAGGAGTGTGACGCGGCAGGCTTATAGCATCTCGCCGTTGGTGTCTGTCGCTATAGGCGCGGACACGTTCCGCATTGCCGCCTGCAGCGGGTCCTGACCGGCCCCGCCAGAGGCCCCATCATGGCTGATGACCAGCACCTCCATAACGGTGCTGGTGCTGGTGTCGCTGGTCGCGGGAGGGAGCTGGTCGTCGATTGTCGGTGTCAAAACCGGCAGATTTCGGGTAGGGGGTCCCAAGCTGTGTGTAATGGAGCGATGGGTAACATGAGACAGGGGACACGATGTTTACCTAGGTTCGGGCCCTCTTAATGGAGGTAATACCCTACTTCCTGCTTGATTGATCTTGATGAATATAGAGATTACAAGAGTTGATCTACCCCAAGATCATATGTTGTGGTCTAAACCCTAGGGGTATGATGATTAATGTCATAATAATCTATCGACTAGCCTGGCATCGGCTTATATAATTTACGCAAAATAATTTATTTAAAGATATGTGGCCTGGCGCCGAAGTCAAAGCCTGAATTCACAGGTCGGCCCGAGTTCCGGATGCGGTATTCGCCGAACTGTGTACGGAAACTGACCGAACCACCACGCGACCGTCGTTTAATGCGGCAACCATTTGATAGACCTGTGTACAGATGATGGAACAAACGAGAGTAATAATTCCTCGGGAAAAATAAACCCAAACAAGCCAAAATTACTAGGATTAATAGCACCTGGTTTATTTGTTGTAGCAATCCGAAGAAAGGTGACTCCCAAAATTAGGACTCGATCCGCACACCCATTGCCTGATGGGCGATGAAGCGACGGCGTGGCGATGCTGCCAAAGGTTGGCTCGCCGAGGCAAAGCCCCCGGTCCAGCTAACGTGATGAAGCCGGTCGACTGGTGACGCCGAAGTCTCCGGAGTAGGTTGATGAAGAGATGGTGAAGCCCCCGGTCCAGCCAAGGTGATGAAGCCTCGATGTCAGCCGATGAGTCGAAGTATATCGGCGTGATGGACATCGGCTTGAAGAAGCAACAGTGCGGCCGTGCCGATGCAGGTCGTAACTCGTGACGTGGTCAATGCCGGCTTGATGAAGTGACCGTGCGGCGATGCCGGTGTGCCTGCTCCGTGTAATCTGTGGGGCGGCGATGTTGGTGATGATTTATCCTTCGCTATGCCGAACTCTTGTTCGGCTTGCCGAGATGATGATCCAAAGAAGTTGAGCTCGGCTCAATAAAGCGACGACGTGTCTAGCGCAGGTCGGCACCCGAGGAGCAATGTTACCGGACTGGTTTGACACCAGCGTGATTGTGAAGAGTACCTCAGAGAAGGCTTAAAATTTTATGGGCACGTGTTAAGAACAACGCACAATACCCTAGAAGAAAATTCCTTTCAAAAGGTTGTCCAATATCACGTTCATAAAGAAACAAGAATTCGGGTCGGATCCGTATTCGCGCAGAAAACAGATCAGTAAATTGGTCCACTCATCGGAAGGTTCCCGGAGTTTGAACCGATCGAGCTGAAATTTGGAGGGGTGGTAGATATGGGAATTCCACAGAAGATGAACGGTTCGATCTTCCAAAGGACCTCCGAGCTTGGCTCTGGAGACCACACCCTAAACTCGTCCAGATTCCTATCCAGATTTGACAGGGCTCCAGTATATCTTAGATTGCCGAAGATTCCTCTGTCGGAACTCGACGAAATTTTGCATGGTTGTTGTAGACTTAATTCCGCACCATTCCACCAAAGCAATCATCAAAATGACGCTCAAGGAGTCAATGGCGGTGGATACAAGTTCGTTGTCCAGAAAAATAGCACGGTCGCTCAAGGGCAATGTTGACGTTGATCCCCCGGGCTCCATGAATGATTCCTCCATGATCTTGAGAGAGATCGGAGTTGATGTTGATGAAGGTCATCATCCGAACATGACGATCTGACGCGGAGTGCAGTCCACGGTCGAGGCAAGGTGACCAGTCGAGCCGGTGATGAAGATGTCGACGTCGCAGTTAATCTGCAGACGAGCCATCGATCCTACGTTGATCTCACAGCGGAGCTCTCAATGAAAGCACCATTGTCGGTGTCAAAACCGGAAGATCTCGGGTAGGGGGTCCCAAGATGTGTATCATGGATCGATGGGTATCAGGAGATAGGGGACACAATGTTTACCCAGGTTCAAGCCCTCTTAATGGAGGTAATGCCCTACTTCCTGCTTGATTGATCTTGATGAATATAGATATTACAAGAGTTGATCTACCCCGAGATCATATGTTGTGGTCTAACCCTAGGGATATGATGATTAATGTCATAATAATCTATCGACTAGCCTGGCCTCGGCTTATATAATGTACCGGAGGCCTAGGATAACAAGAGTCCTAGTTGAATACGTTGGTGGAGAGGAGTCCTTGTCTTGATCACCAAGTCTTGTGGAATACTTGTCGGTGTCAAAACTGGCGGATCTTGTGCAGGGGGTCCCGAACTGTGCGTCTAAGGTCGATGGTAACAGGAGACAGGGGACACAATGTTTACCCAGGTTCGGGCATTCTCTATGGAGGCAATACCCTACTTCCTGCTTGATTGATCTTGATGAATATGAGTATTACAAGAGTTGATCTACCATGAGGTCGTAATGGCTAACCCTAGAAGTCTAGCCTGTATGACTATGGTAATGAGTATCTCCCTCCGGACTAAGTCCTCCGGTTTATATATACACTGGGAGGATCTAGGGTTACACAAGGTCGGTTATAGAGAAAGGAATTTATATATTTCATCACCAAGCTTGCCTTCCACGCCAAGGAGAGTCCCATCCGGACACGGGTGCAGTCTTTGGTCTTCGTATCTTCACGGACCATCAGTCCAGCCCACGGCTAGAAGGCCGGACGCCTGAGGACCCCTTAGTCCAGGACTCCCTCAGTAGCCCCTGAACCTGGCTTCAATGACAAGGTATCCGGCGCGTAGATCTGTTTTCGGCATTGCAAGGCGGGTTCCTCCCTCCGAACTCCAAGATAGTCTTCGGACGTAATGGTCGTGTCCGGACCTGTAACACACATACCACACACAACCGCAGAGAATATAACATTCCACGAGTCCAATCCACTGACAACTTTTTGCAACATGACATCACGTCTGCCCGGTCATAATTTCTAACCGTTTTTCGTTTGCCGCTCAATGTTTCGAGACGCGGTTGCCATTGGCACGTCTTGTCGAAGGAGAGATCGTGTCCCCTTATTGCGGGATTCTCATCAATACGGGCGTGGGTAACCCAACCGTGTCGTTTACACAACCCTTGGGAACAGGCGAGTTTTAAGGCGAGTGGGGAGGCGTTCAATATTCACTGCCTTTATAAGGAGATAAGAATCCCCTTTCTCCACCCACGCCTCCTCTTCCATTCTCGAGCTCCAGCGCCCAAGTTCCCATCTTCTCCATCTCAAGGAAGCACTCAATCATGTCCGGATCCGGAGGCCAAGGCAAGTGGATGGTCTCCTCCGTCAAGGAGAAGGACATCACCCAGCTTCGGGCGCCAGGTACCTGGCGAAAGGAATCGCCCACCGTCTGCCCTCCAAGGGGCAAGTCATCCCCACCCCGAAGCCAACTGAGAGGGTAGTTTTCCTCCCTCACTTCGTCCGCGGATTGGGGTTTCCACTTCACCCCTTCGTCTGTTGCCTGATGTACTATTACGGGCTAGATTTCCATGATCTAGCCCCAAACTCCTTCCTCAACATCTCAGCATTCATTGTCGTGTGTGAGGCTTTCCTCCGCATCCAGCCCCACTTCAGACTGTGACTCAAAATCTTCAAAGTGAAGCCGAAGGTGGTGGATGGCCAACACGCGGAGTGCGGGGGAGCCATGGTGAGCAAGATGCCCAACGTCACATGGCCCCAAGGCACGTTCGTGGACACTGTCAAGGAGTGGCAGAAGCTGTGGTTTTATATCACAGAGCCACGCGGTGCCACTTGGGCCGCCGCCCCCGAATTTAAGTCCAGGGCTCCAATGCGGCTAAGCTCCTGGATGGAGAAGGGCCCAAATTGGTCTTCGTCAGATGAGCTGATGGCGGTGCAAACGCGCATCCAAAGCATGGTGAACAAGAACATCAAGCTCGTCGACGTGATCTACGTTATGCTGGTTTGCTAGATCCTCCCCTGCCAAAGCCGAACTTCCCCTCTATGGGAGTTTGATCCGGAGAAGCACCAGACCTTGGTGAGGCTCTTCGGCACCACTCACGAAGACGCCTGGAAGCTGCTCTTCAAAGGCGATGAGAAGCCGCCGGCCATAGATTCGGATCGTGGGGACGATCTTGCCCACGCCGCCAGCACGGTAAGTCCCTTAAATCTCAAGGCGTACCCTCTACCTGTTTGTCCAAGGAGGGTAACTGAACTTTGCTAATTTATCATTTCAGGAATGGTCGGAGAAAGCGGAGCGAAGTCACAGTTCGGCTCCGCTGCCCGAAGAGCTAGTCATCCCACTCCTGACGAAGATGCTGGTCATGGCGCCCTATCAGCCGCCGGAGAAGAAGGCCAAGAAGAAGGCCAGGGGGCCGGGGTGGCCTCCACCGCAAACGTACTTCGGACGTGATGTCCGAAGACAAGACTCGCTCCTCTGCCACCAAAGATGACGAGGAGGAGGAGGAGGAAAGCAACCCTCCCCCTGATGGGGGGAGGAAGAAGAGGACGGCCTCCACAAATCTGGAGGCGGAGGCGCCCAAGAAGGGGAAAGGCTCCCTCGCGGATAAAACCGCGTGGGATGTCGACAGCAGTCCGGAGCGACCCTCGCGGAGCAAGCCCCTGGTTGCGTCGTAAGTCCTGACAGACTCATGCTCACCCGTGTATCCGTTCTTTCATCCTTATTGTATTAACATGGTTAGTTATGCTATTGCAGTCCGGCCCACGACAGCTCCCAGCGCTCCTCGTCACGAGGTTCGTTGGATTCAAAGGCGATGGCCAGCGAGTCACCGCCGATCGCTCACTCCCCCAAGGCCAAGGACGACACAGAGGTGCTGTCCCGAAGGACTTTCCCAGGCCGGGAAGAGGTTCAGGAGGCGCCAGAAGGCGAAGCCTCCGCCACCGGACACCAGGGGGAGCCAATCCCCATGGAGACTGGTGATGAGGGCCGGATTCAGTTCGGCCCTCAATCGAACTTGATTCCGGAGACCGATACGGCTCCGAAATCCGGCATGCAACCTCCTTCGAAAGAAGGGGTATGCCTATTCCGCCGGTGACCCCTGTCCAACCTGGGGCACCGGATAATCTGCTGGAAGCGCTGTGAGGCGCTTCCATTGTGGATGAGCACCGTGTTCTTATGGGCACGGTAATTGAAAGGGTTCAGTCCGCCAAGAGCGGACTAACCGAAGCCTGCAGCAGCCTGCTGACAGGTTTTGAGGTAAGCGGCGGAATAAGAGAAGATCCCAATACAGACAGTAGCCCCTGAGACATTGTCCGGTGTTCGGAAAGAAAAAGCAGGACAGAGGATCAATCCCTTATTGCAGGAAACTAACTAAATATGTCTGAAATGAATACGCATGCGTCGCTTTTGGACGCGGTCTCGCATACTGCCGAAGTCTCCGGACTAAAGCAGAGACTGGAGCAGGCCGAGGAGGAGCTCGGCTAGGTGAGGAGGCAGCTCCAAGAAAAACAAGGTATGTAATAACCCGTTATATATTCGAAAAGAGTAAAATGATGTATATTGACCGAAGTGTCATGATATGTATAGGAGCAACGACCGAGGTCGAGGCCCTCAAAAAGGCCATGGCCGAAGCCGAGGGGAAGGCTGTCAAGGAGCAGGCCGCCCGTAAGAAGCTCAAGGCTCGGGTCAACGAGGTCCAGCAAGAGCTCCAGGACGCAGTAAGGAAGTAAGAGACCTTGGAGCGCGATGTGTCGGCTCAAGAGACCGAACTCGCCAAGGCTCGTCAGAGCGCATAGACGGCCCAGAATGAGGCCCAGGGCGCCCTCCAGGAGATCCAGGAGGCCAGGAAGATCGCGGAGGGTAAGGCATTTAGTATGCAAAGCAAGAATGTGAAGAGGAAGTATCTTTTACTAACCCGGATTCGGAGTTCTCCAGGGGCTTTTGCTGATCTGCCACGCAGTGTGTCCGACGCCGCGGAGTTCTTCTGAGCCGAAGAAGGGAGCTCCACGGAGAAGTTGTTCTGGTCGCAATATCTTGCGCCAGAACATCCGGTGCCCTTCAGCGATCAGCTAAAACAGCTAGTCGAGCTGCACAGGGTGGCTGAACTGGCCATGAAGGATTTAATAATCCGGCTGTGGCCAGTCGAAGCTATGCCCAGTAGTTACTTCGGCCTTGTGAAGCGGCTGGTGGATGCCTGTCCTCGGCTGGACGTTGTCAAGCGGTCCGTCTGCATCGAGGGCGCGCGTCTGGCCTTCGCCTATGTCAATGTGTGGTGGGCGAAGATGGACGCCGTCAAGTTAGCGACCGAGGGGCCGCCTGAGGGCAAGGAGCACCGCACACCCGAGCGATACTTTGGAGACGTCTTGGAGGGGTCCCGCATTGTTGCGGAGCATTGTGCTAAAGACGTGATCTTTGAATGAAAACATTCATATTTTCTCTCACCCTATATTATGAAACAAAGATAATTTATGTAATATAATGCTTTGTGTTAGATTTTTACCTCCTGTGCGGCCGTTTTTATTAAATCTGGGAGTTGGCCAGTCGTCGGCTTGAACCCCCACGTAGGTAATACGGGGGTGTTCGAGATGGAATCTAAACACTCTTGATCCAATTATTTGGTCCTTGAAGGAGATGTTTAGCACAACGAATAAGGCAATCGGACTATGATGCTTTATCACCCTCACTTAGCCATAGGAGTTCGACAATAAAATTTTAGGCGCAGCCCCTGGTATTCGAAAGTCCGAACTGGGGGATTCTGTAAACACCTGATCGGATAAAGACCGATTCACCGTGTAATGCGGAAAAAACCTCTAGTGATTTGAAACCTCCGAAGAGCTGACCGGCTCTCGCCGTATCATGACAGTCAATTTTCGGCTTTCTCTACTAAGGTGCTCATCCGGATGAACCAGGGCACAATCACAGTAGTTCTCCCTTTACTACCCTAGCCGATATAGCGGAATGTAAGGTAGTAAGCACAGGAGCCGGGCAACCCAACTATTGACCAAAGACATGATTCGGAGCCAATGCATATAGTGCTAAATTCGGGGTGCCGAACTATACTGTAAAAAGTGTTCAGACTTTGTTGCCGTAGTGCAGGGTGCTATAAAGCCCCTGGCAAATATGAAACGTACCAGAGTGTACGGGTGCTAACTGATAAGGTTGTCAATAGAAAAAGGGAAATAAACAAGGAGCAAAAGGTAATTAGCTGGGGCCCTAAAATTTGGGCCGCAGAATTGTTTCCATTGCAATTTTATTAATATGTCAAAGCGCATTGATACAAATAGTGCGATAAGTAACAGGCTATTTGACATGCCATGACCAAGGGAGAACTGCGTGTGGGTCCTGAAAATAGGTAGAGTGATCGTTAAAGAAAACAGCTAGAAATTTCCCGGTACGCTTGTGCTTCTTGCCAGCTTGGTGTATTTATCCTTTGACAGGACCGGTGATCAAGCCATCACGGAAAGCCTCTAGAAAAGGGACCTGAAAAGGGGAAAGATAAACAGTGAAAGTATATGTGTCCGGGAGGGGTCGAGCCATACTATGGATCACAAGGTAGGTATGCCTCCGTCTATGCCCATGGTATTTTGAGTGCGTAGTTATGTACGCGCGGTACGAATGCCGTCACTTGATTGGGGCTGGGACGAAGGCCGAGTTGCTAGTCGAGCTCTTGACGAGCCGAGCTGTCCTGCTGCAGAATGGTCCGGACCCTCTTAACGGTGTCTGGGGGCTTGGCGGCCGAGTTAAGGTTCTGCTTGAGAAGGCCGCTCTGTACTTCTGCTGCTAAGGCAGCGGTGTGCTCTTCTGTACGGAGGGAGTGTTCCGTGTTTCCATTAACTATTATGACGCTGCGTGGCCCGGGCATCTTGAGCTTGAGGTAAGCATAATGAGGCACCGCATTGAATCAAGCAAATGTGGTTCGTCCGAGTAGTGCGTGATAGCCGCTGCGAAAAGGAATGATATCAAAGATTAACTCTTCGCTTCGGAAGTTGTCCGGAGATCCGAAGACAACCTCTAGCGTAATTGAGCCCGTGCAGCGGGCCTCTACACCTGGTATGACTCCTTTGAAGGTGGTCTTTGTGGGCTTGATCTGTGATGGGTTAATGCCCATTTTGTGCACTTTATCCTGATAGAGCAGGTTCAGGCTGCTGCCGCCGTCCATAAGGACTCGCGTCAGGTGGAATCCATCAATTATTGGGTCAAGGACCAATGCGGCTGAACCGCCATGACGGATATTGGTCGGATGATCTTGTCGATCACAAGTGATCGGGCATGACGACCATGGATTAAATTTTGGGGCGACTGGCTCTATCGCATAGACGTCCCTGAGCGCGCGCTTGTGCTCCCTTTTGGGGATGTGTGTAGCATATATCATGTTCACCGAATTGACCTGGGGGGGAAACTTCTTTTGTCCCCCCGTTCTCGGTTGCCGGGGCTCCTCGTCATCGTCCTCGCTTTGCGATCCCTTTTCTTTGTTCTCGGCATTTAACTTGCCGGCCTATTTAAAAACCCAACAATCTCTGTTGGTATGATTGGCTGGTTTATCAGGGGTGCCATGGATTTTGCACGGACGATCGAGTATGCGGTCCAAGCTTGATGGTCCCTGGTTGTTTCTTTTATATGGCTTCTTCCGCTGACCGGACTTGGAACCACTGAATACGGCATTGACTGTCATGTCATCGGTGTTGTCACCGTTACTTTGGCGTTTGTGTCTGCTACGTCGGAGCTTGCCGTTGCTATTTTTTGCCTCGAAGGTGCCCGTGTCACTTGCTGTATTTTTTCTACGGGCCAGCCAACTATCCTCCCCCGCACAGAAGCGGGTCATGAGTGCCGTGAGGGCTGCCATGGATTTTGGCTTTTCCTGGCCGAGGTGGCGGCGAGCCATTCGTCACGGATGCTATGTTTAAAGGCCGCTAGGGCTTCGGCATCCGGACAGTCGACAATCTGGTTCTTTTTAGTTAGGAACCTAGTCCAGAATTTCCTGGCTGACTCTCCAGGTTGTTGGACTATGTGACTTAAGTCATCGGCATCTGGTGGCCGAACATAAGTACCTTGGAAGTTGTCAAGGAAAGCTTCTTCCAAGTCCTCCCAGCTGCCAATGGAATTTTCAGGCAGACTGTTTAGCCAGTGCTGAGCTGGCCCTTTGAGTTTTAGTGGGAGGTATTTGATGGCGTTAAGATCATCCCCGCGGGCCATGTGGATGTGGAGAATAAAATCCTCGATCCATACCGCAGGATCGGTTGTTCCATCATATGATTCGATGTTTACAGGTTTGAACCCTTCTAGGAATTCATGATCCATTACTTCATCAGTGAAGCAAAGAGGGTGTGCGGCGCCTCTATATCGGGCCGCATCGCGACGTAGCTCCGATGGAGTCCGTCTGCACTTTTCGGGCCGGGCGTGACTAGGTTTGTCACGTCCGAATAGATAGCCGTCCTCGCGTGTCAAGGCACGTCCTCGCGATCCATAGATCGATCTTGTATGTCCTGCTCTACTGTCCAGGTCTTGACGAAGGTCATATGTATAGCCCCGAGCTGTCTTATCCCTACCTTTACGGCGAGGTGGAACAGTCTGGTTTTCGGCTCGAGTTGTCGTTTTATCCTGACCGCGCGGTGGCCGATCAACCGCATTGCGTGATGCTGGTGCGAGCTCTGGCGCCTCGTCATTGAACTGAGGTAGCAATTTGCGCTTCGGGTAACTTTTGGCTGGGCATTTAAGGCCGTATTCCTCGGCTGCCAGGACATCGGTCCATCTGTCATTGAGCAGGTCTTGATCAGCTTGAAGCTGCTGCTGCTTCTTTTTCAGGCTCCTCGCAATGGCTATTAGCTGAAGCTTAAAGCGCTCCTGCTCGAGAGGTTCCTCAGGCACGATGAAGTCTTTGTTGCCGAGGCTCACCTCCTCCTCGGAGAGCGGATGATAACTACCGTCCTCCGAGTCTTCTTCTATGGCCTGTTCGTCAGGGCTGACTTGCCCATCTTCCCGATTGTCTTGTTTGGCAGTTTGTTCATCGGGTTCTTCTGTGTCTTCGGCACCATCTGGAGTGTTGTCGTCTCCTGTGCCGGTGTTGCTGTCTCTGCTGCGGCGCGATTTAGAGCGGCGTCACTGACGCCGGCGCTTTGGTTGTGTCTTAGGAGGGTCCTCCTTCGCTGGGTTTTCCTTGTCATCGCCGTTATTATTTTTTGGCGCATCTACCATGTATACGTCATATGAGGAAGTGGTCGTCCATCGTCTAGTGAACGGCGGGTTTTGGGCCTCCTCGTCTCCGGCATCGTCGTTCATACCGTCGATGTCTTCGGAGTCCTAATTCAGCGTGTCGGTTAGGTCTTCAACAGTGGCTATGAAGTGGGTGGTGGGTGGGAAACGAAATTCTCCATCATCCGCCTCCAGCTCAAACCAGATATAATTCGGCTAAGAGTCCTCCGCTAAAGATAGATTCTTTCACGAGTTTAGCACATCGCCTAAAGGTGAGTGCTGGAAGATGTCCGCGGCACTGAATTCGACGATCGAATATGTGGACGCACATGGCTCGGAACTTATAGCCGGAAACGAGTCCAAGGTTCCGATGACACAGGCCTCACCCGAGGTTAGGTCTGTGTGTGGCTCCAACGCCATAGAGTCTGCGGCCTCCGTGGCGGGGTTGAACTTCCTGTCCTTGGATGGCGCGATCTGCTCCGGATCTAAGGCCAGAGCGGTTACAGGTGCGATTTCCTGAGTGTGGTCCGATGACAGATTTAAGTCATGCTCATCGTGTCGACTGGGAGCGACTGCCGTAGTCCCGAATCCGTCGAAGATCAAGTCTCCGCGGATGTCCGCGATGTAGTTCAACCTCCCGAATCTGACCTGATGGCCAGGGGCGTAGCTGTCGATCTACTCCAGCTGGCCAAGCGAGTTGGCCCGTAGTGCGAAGCCGCCAAACACGAAGATTTGTCCGGGGAGGAAGGTTTCCCCTTGGACAGCATCATTGTCAATGATTGAAGGGGCCATCAAACCTTTTGGGGACAGCACAGTGGAACTCTCAATGAAAGCACCAATGTCAGTGTCAAAACCGGCGGATCTCGGGTAGGGGGTCCTGAACTGTGCATCTAAGGTCGATGGTAACAGGAGACAGGGGACACAATGTTTACCCAGGTTCGGGCCCTCTCTATGGAGGTAATACCCTACTTCCTGCTTGATTGATCTTGCTGAATATGAGTGTTACAAGAGTTGATCTACCACGAGATCGTAATGGCTAAACCCTAGAAGTCTAGCCTATATGACTATGGTAATGAGTATCTCCCTCCGGACTAAGTCCTCCGGTTTATATAGACACCGGGAGGATCTAGGGTTACACAAGGTCGGTTATAGAGAAAGGAATCTATATATTTGATCACCAAGCTTGCCTTCCACTCCAAGAAGAGTCCCATCCGGACACGGGTGCAGTCTTCGGTCTTCGTATCTTCACGGCCCACGGTGGGCGCCAAATGTCGGAGATATCGCGTGACATATGCCAAGGGGTGGCTTATCATGGAGGGGGACAAGAGTACATCGCCGGGCTCTAGAGGCGGGAGTGAGCGACACCGCATATGCCTGCGAATCTTACCCAGGTTCGGGGCTCTCCTAGGAGATAACACCCCTAGTCCTGCTTTGCGGGGTCTCCGCATGATCACTATCTCAACAAGGTAGCTACAAGCTTGCTCCTTGAGTTGTTTGGCTAGAGGAGGAAGAAGAACAAGGCTAGCCCTACTTCACTCTCTCTATGTGGGTGTGTGGTGACTAAGGTGTTGAACCCTTTGCATGGGTGACCTGGGGGGTTTATATAGGCCTACCCCCCAGGGGTACAATGGTAATCCGACCGGGTGTAGGACCCGGCCGTCAGTGTCTCTGGTCGTCGGCTTCTCCACCGGTTGTTGGGGCCCGCCGCCTGGTGGGTCCCGCCGACTGTCGTGCTCTCGGCCGACAGGTAGAGCCCGCCGCCTGCGGGACGTGTCGGCTGCTCTTTACTGTAGCCTCGCCCCTGATGATGGAGGCTTTGTCGGGGGGAGCGTGGCTACAGTCCCGCCGTCTTGCGGGCGCTCACTGTAACCACACCCCGTCTTATCTGGTCAATGGTGCACAGATTCTGAGGAGGGGGAAAGCCGCCTTCTCGGAGGCGGCCTACTCCCGTCGCCGCCAGCTGGGACATGGCCGCCTTCTGGTGGCTCTCGGATAGGTAGGGCCCGCCGCCTGTGGGCCGTACTGACCACCCGTCGTGGGAGCATGGCTCCCTTAGTCGTGGATGATGTCATGGGCCGCGTGGCAACAATGCCGCGCCGGGAAGGGGTGTCGGCCTGGTACACCGCACTGTAGCCACGCTCCACCCTGGATTCGAGGGGTGGCAGGTTGTACTGTAGCCACGCCCCGTCCTGTCGTAGTAATGGGGGTGCAGACTTTGAGGGAACGAGGGGCCGCCTGCTGGAAGTCGGCCCTCTCGTGGCCGCCTGCCAGGAGTCGGCCTCTACGTGGCCGCCTTCTGTGATCTCGCCGCCTTCTCGCAGCCGGCCTCCTTGACCAGCCGGCCCAAGCAGCCATTCGTTCGTCCAGTAGGTATGAGGGGCGTAGCTAGCCCCAATGTCTTGAAATACCATGGGGGGCTGATGAGGCCACCCGTGGTCATTCACTCCGACAATTGATGACTACTCCATCTCACGTGATGATCGGACATGGTTTAGTTGATTTGGATAAGGTATCATTTAGATGACTTGAGGGATGTCTATCTAAGTGGTAGTTCTTAACTAATTTGATTAATTGAACTTAATTTATCATGAACTTAGTCCTGATAGTATTTGCAAATTGTGTCATAGATCAATAGCTCTTGATATAGCTCCCCGTTTATTTTTTATATGTTCCTAGAGAAAAATAAGTTGAAAGATGATAGTAGCAATGATGCGGACTTGGTCCATGATCTAAGGATTATCCTCATTGCTGCACAGAAGAATTATGTCCTTGATGCACCGCTAGGTGACAGACCTATTGCAGGAGCAGATGCAGACATTATGAATGTTTGGCAAGCTCAATATGATGACTACTTAATAGTTTAGTGTGCCATGCTTTACGGCTTAGAACCGGGACTTCAAAAACGCTTTGAACGCCACGGAGCATATGAGATGTTCCGAAAGATGAAATTGGTATTTCAAACTCATGCCCATGTCGAGAGGTATGAGACCTTTGACAAGTACTTTGCCTACAAGATGGAGGAGAACAGCTCAACCAGTGAGCATGTGCTCAGAATGTTTGGGGTACTACAATCGCTTGAATCAAGTGGGAGTTAATCTTCCAGATAAGATAGTGATTGACAGAGTTCTCTAGTCACTATCACCAAGTTACTAGAACTTCGTGATGAACTATAATATGCAAGGGATGACGAAAATGATTCCCAAGCACTTCACGATGCTGAAATTAGCAGAGGTAGAAATCAAGAAAGTGCATCAAGTGTTATTGGTTAACAAGACCACTAGTTTCAAGAAAAAAGAGCAAAGGAAAGATAGGGAACTTCAAGAAGAATGGCAAGCAAGTTGCCACTCCCGTGAAGAAGCCCAAACCTGGACCTAAGCCTGAAACTGAGTGCTTCTACTACAAAGGGAATGGTCACTGGAAGCGGAACTGCCCCAAATGCTTGGCAGATAAGAAGGATGGCAAAGTGAACAAAGGTATATTTGATATACATGTTATTGATGTGTACTTTACTAGTGTTCATAGTAGCCCCTGGGTATTTGATACCGGTTCAGTTGCTAAGATTAGTAACTCGAAACAGTAGTTACAAAAATGAACAGAGACTAGTTGAGGGCGACGTGACGATGTGTGTTGGAACTGATTCCAAGATTGATAAGATCACCACAGCACACTCCCTCTACCTTCGGGATTAGTGTTGGGCCTAAATAAATGTTATTTGGTATTTGTGTTGAGCATGAATATGATTGGATCATGTTTATTGCAATACGATTATTCATTTAAGTCAAAGAATAATTGTTATTCTGTTTACGTGAATAGAACCTTCTACGGTCATACACTCAATATAATTGGTTTATTGAATCTCGATCGTAGTGATACACATATTCATAATATTGATGCCACAAGATACAAAGTTGATAATGATAGTGCAACATACTTGTGGCACTGTCGTTTTGGTCATATTGGTGTAAAGCGCATGAAGAAACTCCATGCGGATGTACTTTTGGAATCACTTGATTATGAATCATTTGATACTTGCGAACCATGCCTCATGGGAAAGATGACTAAAACTCCGTTCTCCGGAACAATGGAGCGAGCCAATGACTTATTGGAAATAATACATACCGATGTATGCAGTCCAATGAGTGTTGAGGTTCACGACTGGTATCGTTATTTTCGGACCTATACAGATGATTTGAGCAGAAATAGGTATATCTGCTAAATGAAACACAAGTCTGAAACATTTGAAAAGTTCAAAGAATTTCATAGTGAAGTGGAGAATCGTCGTAACAAGAAAATAAAGTTTCTATGATCTGATCGCGGAGGAGATTATTTGAGTTACGAGTTTGGCCTTCATTTAAAACAATGTGGAATAGTTTCACAACTCACGCCACCTGGAACACCACAGTGTAATGGTGTATCCGAACGTCTTAACCGTACTTTATTACATATGGTGCGATCTATGATGTCTCTTACCGATTTGCCACTATCATTTTGGGGTTATGCATTAGAGACAGCTGCATTCACGTTAAATAGGGCACCGTCTAAATACGTTGAGACGACACCGTATGAAATATGGTTTGGCAAGAAACCTAAGCTGTCGTTTCTTAAAGTTTGGGGTTGCGATGCTTATGTGAAAAAGCTTCAACCTGATAAGCTCGAACCCAAATCGGAGAAGTGAGTCTTCATAGGATACCCAAAAGAAACTGTTGGGTACACCTTCTACCATAGATCCGAAGGCAAGATCTTTGTTGCTACGAATGGATCCTTTCTAGAGAAGGAGTTTCTCTCGAAAGAAGTGAGTGGGAGGAAAGTAGAACTTGATGAGGTAATTGTACCCTCTCTCGAATTAGAAAGTAGCTCATCACAGAAAACCGTTCCTGTGATGCCTACACCAACTAGAGAGGAAGCAATTAGCTAGAGTAGCTCCATGCAGAGCATTGTAGACATAGAAAATTGCAAAATACATACAGATCTGAATGTGGCAGACCCGTTCACTAAACTTCTCTCACAAGCAAAACATGATCACACCTTAGTACTCTTTGGGTGTTAATCACATAGCGATGTGAACTAGATTATTGACTCTACTAAACCCTTTGGGTGTTGGTCACACGGCGATGTGAACTATAGGTGTTAGTCACATGGCAATGTGAACTATAGGTATTAATCACATGGCGATGTGAACTATTGGTGTTAAATCACATGGCGATGTGAACTAGATTATTGACTCTAGTGCAACTGGGAGACTGAAGGAAATATGCCCTAGAGGCAATAATAAAGTTATTATTTTATATTTCCTTATATCATGATAAATTTTTATTATTCATGCTAGAAATGTATTAACCGGAAACTTGATACATGTGTGGATACATAGACAAAACACTGTGTCCCTAGTAAGCCTCTACTAGACTAGCTCGTTAATCAAAGATGGTTAAGTTTCCTAACCATAGACATGAGTTGACATTTGATGAATGGGATCACATCATTAGGAGAATGATGTGATGGACAAGACCCATATGTTAGCATAGCATATTGATCATTCAGTTTTATTGCTATTTATTTCTTCATGTCAAATACATATTCCTTCGACTATGAGATTATGCAACTCCCGAATACCGGAGGAATGCCTTGTGTGGTATCGAACGTCACAACGTAACTGGGTGATTATAAAGATGCTCTCAAGGTATCTCCGAAGGTGTTTGTTGGGTTGGCATAGATCGAGATCAGGGTTTGTCACTCCGAGTATCGGAGAGGTATCTCTGGGCCCTCTCGGTAATGCACATCATAATAAGCCTTGCAAGCAATGTGACTAATGAGTTAGTTGCGGGATGATGTATTACGGAACGAGTAAAGAGACTTGCTGGTAACGAGATTGAACTAGGTATGAAGATACCGACGATCGAATCTCGGGCAAGTAACATGCCGATGGACAAAGGGAATAACGTATGTTGTCATAACGATTCGACTGATAAAGATCTTCATAGAATATGTAGGAGCCAACATGAGCATCCAGGTTCCTCTATTGGTTATTGACCGGAGAGGTGTCTCGGTCATGTCTACATAGTTCTCGAACCTGTAGGGTCCGCACGCTTAACGTTCGATGACGATTTTGTATTATATGAGTTATGTGATTTGGTGACCGAATGTTGTTCAGAGTTCCGGATGAGATCACGGACATGGCGAGGAGTCTCTAAATGGTCGAGAGGTAAAGATTCATATATAGGACGATGATATTCGGACACCGGAAGTGTTCCAGCGTACCGGGTACATATCGGGGTCACCGGAAGGGGTTCCGGGCACCCCCCCCCCCCCCCCGGCAAAGATATGGGCCTTATTGGGCCAAGAAGGGGACAGACCAGCCCCTAGGGGGCTGGTGCGCCCCATGTAGGCCAAAATAAGGAGGAAGGAAAGAGGGGAAGAGAGAAAGGAAGGGCGGGATTCGGCCTCCCCCTTCCTTGCCCCTCCGGCTGAATATGGAAGGGGGAGGCCGAATTGGGAGGCGCCCAAGTAGGATTCCTCCTACTTGGGGCGCCCCCTTGGCTGCCTCTCCTCCCCTCCAACCTATATATATATATATATATATATATATATATATATATATATATATATATATATATATATATATATATATATATATACAACAAATATTGTTAGCCGTGTGCGGCGCCCCCCTCCACAGTTTACGCCTCTGGTAATATTCATGTAGTGCTTAGGCGAAGCCCTGCGCGGATCACTTCACCATCACCGTCACCACGCCATCGTGCTGACGGAACTCTCCCTCGACACATTGCTGGATCAAGAGTTTGAGGGACGTCATCGAGCTGAACGTGTGCATAACTCGGAGATGCCGTACGTTCCAACATCAAGCATATCAACAAGCAACCATGTATTTCAAAATATCAACGCTAAAATAAGTTATCCCTAGCCCACCATGCTCAATCATTGATCCATTCGTGAAACACACTCGCATATTAGCTACACCCAATGCTCAAGTACAATCATAGTGCCCCCTAGTTGGTGCTTTATAAGAGAAGATGGAGACTCAAGTTAAAAAGAAAAATTGCATAAAGAAAAAGAAAGGCCCTTCACGGAGGGAAGTAGGGATTTGTAGAGGTGCCAGAGCTCAGAGCGAAAATTGAGAGATAAAAACATTTTTAGAGGCATACTTTTCCCACCAACGAAAACGACTTAGAGCTCCCAACACTTTCCATGCTAGATATATCATACGTGGTTCCCAAACAGAAAATATAGTTTATTCCTTTTTCAACCATACTTTCACTTTCCGTATCCACGGTTGCCCTCCATACCAACACTTCCCAAGGACTTTATTATTTGACAACATAAAGTAAATTCATTTTTCATTTCGGGGCTGGGAATCCCTAATACCTTTGCCTTACTCTCGTGCAATGACAAGTGAATAAACACTCATCGTGAGAATAACATGTCTAGCATGGAAACCCTCACCGCCTCGCGAGTGGTACGAGCACACAAAAGAGAAATTTATTTTGAAAACTAGAGATGGCACATACAAATTTGCTTAGAACGGCAAAAGAATACCGCATATAGGTAGGTATGGTGGACTCATGTGGCGAAACTGGTTTAGAGGATTTTGGATGAACAAGTAGTGATCATACTTAGTGCAAAATAAAGGCTAGCAAAAGATTGACAAGCGACCAACCAAGAAACGAATAATCTCATAAGCAAGCATTGAGCATAATTAACACCGAATAATGCACCACAAGTAGGATATAATTTCATTGCATAACTACTGACTTTCGTGCTTGCATAGGGAATCACAAACCTTAACCCCAATATTCTTACTAAAGCATAATTACTCATCAACATGACTCACATATCACATCATCATATCTCAAAACTATTACAAGGAATCAAGTTTATTTTGTCCAATGATCTTCGTGAAAGTTTTTATTATATCCTTCTTGGATATCTATCACTTTGGGACTAATTTTCATGTGTTCCTTTTCATAAGCTCAAAAAAATATAAGTGAAGATCATGAGCATAATAATTCTTTCTCTCAAATTAATTAAAGTGAAGCAAGAGAGAATTTCTTCAAAAAAACTAAAGCACACCATGCTCAAAAAGATATAAGTGAAGCACTAGAGCAATTCCATAGAAAAGAGCTTCGTTGATGGGATGTAGTGTCGCTTACTTAGCCTCCCTGGAAACTATTTGAGGACACTATTTTATTTAAAAACTTTCATATCTAAGTATTTTATTAAAACAGCAAGCAAAAACAAAACAAAATGACATTCTAAGAATAGCACAACTCATGTCAACAAACAAAACTTAGGCTCAACCGATACTAACCGATAATTCTTGAAGAAAAAAGGTGGGATGCCTACCGGGGCATCCCCAAGCTTAGATGCTTGAGACTTCTTGAAATATTATATTGGGATTCCTTGGGAATCCCCAAGCTTGAGCTTTTGCGTCTCCTTAATTGCTCCCATATCATGGTTTTCCTAAATCTCAAAAGCTTCATCCACACAAAACTCAACAAGAACTCGTGAGATAAGTTAGTATAAACCAATGCAAAAACCTTATCATTTTGTACTGTAGCAAATCACTAAAATTATTATTAAACATTGCATACTAAATGCCTCTGCATATTTGATACTCCTATCCGCAAATAGGATCATTAAACAAGCAAACATATGCAAACAATGCAACCATAACAGCAATCTGCCAAAACAGCACAGTCTGTAAAGAATGCAAGATTCATCATACTTCCCTAACTCCAAATATTATGAAAATTTTACCACACTGTAGAAAATTTATCAGAGATTATTATGCAAAAAAATTCAACATTTTATCACATTCTGACTTTTCACGGGAATTTTTGCAACAGCAGTAAACTCTCTGTTTTCAAACAGCAACATGTATACTTGCAAAATAAGCATGGTGAAGGCTATCCTTGACATTTTTTTTGAAATAAAAGATGCAAAACATTATTATAAATAACTGCAAGAAAATCCTAACAAAATAAATTCACGCTCCCAGAAAAACACATATCATGTGACATGAAAACATAGCTCCAAGTGAGGTTACCGATAATGTTGGAGACGAAAGAGGGGATGCCTTCCGGGGCATCCCCAAGCTTAGTTGCTTGGATCTTCCTTGAATATTACCTTGGGGTGCCTTGGGCATCACCAAGCTTAGGTAATTTTCACTCCTTATTCTCCTCATATCGACATCTCAACCAAAACTTGAAAACTTCAAATCACACAAAACTTAATGGAACTTCGTGAGATAGGTTAGTATGATAAAGAGCAAACCATTTCCCTTTGGTACTGTCAAAGACAGGATTCATAATTGTTTCTACACAATTCCTACTGTAGCATATCATTTCCACAATTAATATTGAGCAATATAAGCCATAGAAACTAGAAAACAAGCAAACTATGCATTGAAAACAAAATCTGTCAAAAACAGAACAGTCTGTAGTAATCTTTACTCCAACCATACTTCTGCTACTCCAAAAATTATGAAAAAAAATTAGGACCACGTGAGAAATTTGTATATTAATATTCTGCAAATAGAATCAACTCAAAATCACTCTTATGTTAAAAATGAGAATTATTTTCATGAGCGCAAAAGTTTCTGTTTTTCAGCAAGATCAAATCAACTATCACCCAACATGATGCCAAAGGCTTTACTTGGCACTTTATTGAAAAAAAAACATGATCAATACAGTAGCATAATCATGTGAATACACAAAAACAGTAGGTAAAAGTGTTGGATTGTCTCCCAACAAGCGCTTTTCTTTAATGCCTTTTAGCTAGGCATGATGATTTCAATGATGCTCGCATAAAAGATAAGAATTGAAACACAAAGAGAGCATCATGAAGCATATGACTAGCACATTTAAGTCTAACCCACGTCCTATGCATAGGGATTTTGTGAGCAAATAATTCATGGGAGCAAGAATCAACTAGCATAGGAAGGCAAAACAAGCACAACTTCAAAACTTTCAACATAAAGAGAGGAAACTTGATGTTGTTGAAATGTATATGAGCATATCCTCCCCTCTCATAATAATTTTCAGTAGCATCATGAATGAATTCAACAATATAGCTATCACATAAAGCATTTTTTTCATGATCTACAAGCATAGAGATTTTATTACTCTCCACATAAGCAAATTTCTTCTCATCAATAGTAGTGGGAGCAAACTCAACAAAATAACTATCATGAGAGTGAAAATTAAAATCATGATGACAAGTTTCATGGTTATCATTATTCTTTATAGCATACATGTCATCAGCATAATCATCATAGATAGCAACCTTTTCTCATAATAATCAATTGAAACCTCTTCCGAAATAGTGGATTCATCACTAAATAAAGTCATGACCTCTCCAAATCCACTTTCATAATTATTACAATAAGTTTCAACACCCTCCAAAATAGTGGGATCATTAGTACCTAGAGTTAACACTCTTCCAAACCCACTTTTCATCAATATAATCATCATAAATAGGAGGCATGCTTTCATCATAATAAATTTTCTCATCAAAACTTGGGGGAGTAAAAATATCATCTTCATCAAATATAGCATCCCCAAGCTTGTAACTTTGCATATCATTAGCATCATGGATATTCAAAGAATTCATACTAACAACATTGCAATCATGCTCAGCATTTAAAATATTTTTTGCGAAACATTTTATTGACTTCTTTTTCTAAAAATTGAGCACAATTTTATGATCCATCATTTTCAAGAAAGATATTATAAAGATGATCAATAATATGATGCAACCTCAATTCCATTTTTTATGTAGTTTTCTTTAATAAACCAAACTAGTGATAAAACAAGAAACTAAAAGATTCGATTGCAAGATCTAAAGATATACCTTCATGCACTCACCTCCCCGGCAATGGCGCCAGAAAAGAGCTTGATGTCTACTACCCAACTTTATTCTTGTAGACACGTGTTGGGCCTCCAAGCGCAGAGTTTTGTAGGACAGTAGCAATTTTCCCTCAAGTGGATGACCTATGGTTTATCAATTCGTGGGAGGTGTAGGATGAAGATGGTCTCCCTCAAACAACCCTGCAACCAAATAATAAAAAGTCTCTTGTGTCCCCAACACACCAAATACAATGGTAATTTGTATAGGTGCACTAGTTCGGCGAAGAGATGGTGATACAAGTGTAATATGGATAGTAGATATTGATTTTTGTATTAAGAACAATAAAAAACAGCAAGGTAGCAATTGATAAAATGGAGCACAAACGGTATTGCAATGCTTGAAAATGAGGCCTAGGGTCCGTACTTTTGCTAGTGCAATCTCTCAACAATGCTAATATAGTTGGATCATATAACCATCCCTCAAAGTGCGATGAAGAATCACTCCAAAGTTCTTATCTTGCGGAGAACATAAGAATAAATTGTTTGTAGGGTACGAAACCACCTCAAAGCTATTCTTTCCAATCGATCTATCCAAGAGTTCGTACTTGTCAAGGAAAATATACAGGGGCAGGCATTTTCCCCTGACTCGTGCACGGACAAGACGAGGGCAAGACAGAGATTGAAGAACCAAGAGACTTGAAGAACCAACATGCAGCTCGGTGAGATCAAGATCAAGCCAAAGGAATAGGATATCAGCAAGAGAAGGGCCTCCCTTGCCGGGCAGGCGAGCCCGGCAAGGGGCCAGGCCACCACCAGAAGCAAGCAACCAAGACTCCCCGGCAGCGCCTGCTGGGGCTTGCGGGGCCTGAACCACCCCGCCAACTGCGCAAGTATGACCCACGTCGTCAATCAGTGTGGTGTCAAGCCGCAAGGTGATTAAGTGGCAGCATTCCGTATCTACAGGTGACACCCGTCCAGCACGTGTCAAGAGAACAGATGCGGAGCTGGCAAGATAAGCCTGACAGGTCTTGCCGGGCAACTATGTGACACTGAGCAGTGCATTTAATGCACCCTGTCAGCCCGTAGAGTTAGGTATGATAGCACTGTTTGCTATCATATCAGTGGGTAATGACCGTTTTGCCACTGTGGTGACCCCTTAATCTATAAAAGGAGGCCCATGGCATTCGTAGGAGGGGGTTGGAGGGTTGGAAACTTGACAAACCCAAGCCACCATAGGCTTGTGGTCACCGTAGCCCTGAGGCAGGCCTTGTCGGGCAAGTGTACCACGCACTACCACGTTCATTTCCACCATCAATCCACCAAAGCAGGAGTAGGGTCTTACGCCTCGCGCCGGCCCGAACCTGGGTAAATTGCTTGTGTGCTCTTTGTCGTGCTGCCGCGCGCTAGTCTGCTCTTTGTGCAACAAGACGTCCCCCGCCGAACCAGCAAGGGGCCGCCCGGTCCCATAGGTGGTTGCGGATATCCCGCGACATCTTTGGCGCGCCAGGTAGGGGGCTCGCTTGTGCGAACCTGAAAGCGTGTGCAGCGCGTCATCTTCGTCACTGTCTCCATCTTCGACGGCGCCATCGACCGTGGCGCCCGCGGCAACGCGGAAGCAAAGCGGGTGGAAGACCAACTCTTGCACCGCGTTGTCACTCTCCAGGTTTCGCTGTGGCGACGATTACGACCAAGGCCACCACTGGTGGTGATAGATTAACTTCGGCAGCTCGTATGGCGTTATCACCATCCAAGCACCGTCCGGAGGGAAGGGGCACGAGGCGTGCGGGAACGAGCTCCCTTCCTCCTATCCCTCCACCTCGTCAGCAGTCGAACTGCTTTAGCCTCGGCATCGTCGACATCGACGATTACCACATGACGCTCGGTCCAGTATTTCCCCCGCCCGTGGTAATCCTGAACAAAATGCTGGTATGAGTTCGTCGGTTGATTCGCTGGCAAGCACATTTCGGCGAGGCTGCCTGCATTGGCATGATCCGTGCGATGGCAGCCGTTGTACTGACTCAAGGGGAGGGAAGCAAAAGAGAAGAGGACCAGGGAAGCTCACCACAGTGCCCCTATGCCCACCAGTCATAAGAAATGCTTGTCGGCCTTGCCGGGAGCGAAGAAGCCACCATATTGCCCTCTACTCCTCCGGGCGCCGCGGACGCGTCGAACGCGCGTGGCCCGGCGGGCAGAAAAGAAGCTCAAAACGGAAAGCTAAGTCCACGCTATCGCTTCTTGTTGATGTGTTTCAGATTTTTGTTGTCGTTTATCCCTTGGCTCTAGTGAGTGTTTGTATTGTGAAAGCCCTCATGCGAATGGAACCTCAGCTAGTTTCTTTGATCGCACCATCGTCCTGTCCAAAGCCACGCTCGCAGGACGAGAGGCTGCATCGAGAGCAACCTAGGAAAAACCTGCCGAGACGCATCCACGCCAAGATGACTGTTAAGGGCCGAACCCTTATGACAATCGCGGCAATATGATTTTGGCAGGCATCCAGAGCATACATAGGAATTGATCGTACGAACACAAGCATATAGAGTTCAACGGGATAAACACGCATTTAAAGATCCATCTAGGAATATCAGTTTTGCACAAACACTAGAGATAAAGCGACTAAACACAAAATATGCGTCATGTTTTCGTTACAGGACCAAAAGGAATAACTTAGACACGGAGAACCCTGTCAGCACGGGGAGCGGCCTTATGCTCAGCGGCAGCAACGTCAGCACCCACTGGTGGCTTCCTGAAGCCGTCGTCAAGATCGAGCTCGGGGTGGCGGCAGGCGATGTTGCTCAAGACCATGAAGAGGGCGTTGCGAGCAAGCCTTCGCGATTCTGTTGCAAAGCGCCTGCCCCTCCCCTCTTCTTGGACCTTTAGCTTGTCGATCAAATCGTTGAAGAAGATCCCCAGCTTGACACTCGGGACCTCCTGCTCGCTGGCTGAGTAGACTGGGCCATCCATACCCATCACCACAGCTTGGGCGCCAAGGCGTTCGGCAACATCAACCAGGCTCTTGATCCAGAGGTTGCTCATGTCAACCTGATTCTTCACCTTATCTTCTGCATCTTGCCGGAGGCGCTTGGCGTTTTCTAGTTCTTTAGATAGCTGCTGCTGTTGGGACTCAAGGGACTCTGCTGACTGCTCCAACGAGCCAATCCTTGCCGTCATATCAGAAATGTTGCTGTTGGCGGCTTCAAGGCTTTGGGTCTTGGAGGAGAGCTGCGACTGCACATCAGCCAGATGGAGCTCTGCTTGCCGTGCCTCTTCTTTGAGTGCCTCCACCTCCTTGGCACTCCCGGCAAGGTCTTCATTCAGTTTGGCCACCTGCCGCTCGAGCTCAGCTTTGGCAGAGGACGCGGCATCCAGATCATCAACAAGCTTCTTCAGTTGGGCAGCATGATCATTAGAGAGGGTGTCCAGAGCAGCCCCGTGCTCATCCTTCAGTTCTTTGGTGCGTTGCTGCACCAAGGCCTCCAAACTCTCATCCTTGGCGTGGAGGGTGGCTTCAAGATTCTCCTCCCGAAGGGACATCTCTTGCTCCTTGGCATCCAAAGATGCTTTGTGATCCGCCAGACGCCTCTCCCGAGCCACGACATCCTCCCTCATCATCTGAAGAGTCTCTTGCTACCTCATGAGCACCTTGAACTGCTTGTCGTGCCACTCGCGCAGCTCCAGACACTTGCCCTTCAGCCTCTGGTCCACTTTGTCGGTGGATTCACGCCGTGTCTTGAGCTCCTGCCACTTCTGGCGATGTCGGGCCTGCGTTTCCTTCACTCCTACAACCATGGATTCCATAAAGGACAAGTCCATGGTGACGACTACAGAATCATCGGCCTCCTCGCCTCCCAGATGTAGTGGCGCCAGAAGACGCTGCAACTCTTCGTCAAGCTCTACGTCTGACAGGGACGGACCGGGGGCTCCGATATCAGGCAATTGCGACACCACAGCTAGCGTGTTCAAGGAGGACGGCGGGGCACCAGCAGCGCCCCCGGGAGAAGGAAGTGGGCCCATGTTTTGAAGAGGAATCTTCGCCTCAATAACCACTCCCTCAACCGGGGTGCTCTCCAGAGAATGCCCTACCACTACCAAGGAACCCTGTGTTCCCCCGGCAACAAGATCTTGCCCCTCAGCGGCCGCGACCTTCACGGCTTCATCTGCGGCGGACCTCCCAATATCCGCCACCACCTCCAACAAATATGGTTCCTCGGCTTGGGGGTCTGCAGATGAGAGGGGCCAGTAAGTAGACAGAAGGATAAAAACCTTAAAAAAGGGGGGAAGAAGACAGCAGATACAGCCAGAGTATAAAAGAAAAAGAAGAGTCAAGTTATGTACCCGGAGAGGTCTGCCGGGCAGGGATCTCTGCTCCCCCGACAATAGTCGTTGCCGGGTCGCAAACTTCTTCCTCTGCCGGGGCAGACTCGGCAACCCTCCGCGCTATCTCTGCCACTGAGGATTCCATGGCCACATCTTCGGTTTGGATGATAGGGGAGCCGTGCTCTTCAAGGGGCGGCTCGCTCTGTGTCGCATCGCCTTCGCCTCCATGGGAAGGGGCGGAGAGCTGCCTCCATCATCTCCGGCGGGTGGGGTCAAGTCTCTGCTCCCAGGCTGGGAGCTAAGCTGGGGGCTCGGCACGGGATCCTCTGCATCCGTCCCTACCGAAGCCGAGCGCTCCGCGCCCTTCAGCGACCCGAGGCATCGGAGCCTTTTCCGAGAGTGGTGGACAAGGGTCTCCCCCTCCTCCAATTCCCTGCAAGCAACGACAATGACAAGAGCCCGCTCCCGCCACGTGTCCGTGCACTGTTTGGGGCCTGACCCAACGTGCCACGCGACACGTATGGATCAGGCCCGAGGGCTTATGTCGGGCAAAATATGCAGGGGCAGGCATTTTCCCCTGACTCGTGCACGGACAAGATGAGGGCAAGACAGAGATTGAAGAACCAAGAGACTTGAAGAACCAACATGCAGCTCGGAGAGATAAAGATCGAGCCAAAGGAACAGGATATCGGCAAGAGAAGGGCCTCCCTTGCCGGGCAGGCGAGCCCGGCAAGGGGCCAGGCCACCACCAGAACTAAGCAACCAAGACTCCCCGACAGTGCCTGCCAGTGCTTGCGGGGCATGAACCACCCCGCCAACCACGCAAGTACGACCCACGTCGTCAATCAGTGCAGTGTCAAGCCGCAAGGTGATTAAGTGGAAGCATTTGCCACGTGGCAGCCATCTCCTACAGAAGAACCCCACAGGTGACACCTGTCCAGCAACGTGTCAAGAGAACAGATGCGGAGCTGGCAAGATAAGCCTGACAGGTCTTGCCGGGCAGCTAGTGATGTGACACTGAGCGGTGCATTTAATGCACCCTATCAGCCCATAGAGTTAGGTATGATAGCACTGTTTGCTATCATATCAGTGGGTAATGACCGTTTTGCCACTGTGGTGACCCCTTAATCTATAAAAGGAGGCCCATGGCATTCGTAGGAGGGGGTTGGAGGGTTGGAAACTTGACAAACCCAAGCCACCATACGCTTGTGGTCACCGTAGCCCTGAGGTAGGCCTTCCCGGACAAGTGTACCATGCACCACCACGTTCATTTCCACCATCAATCCACCAAAGCAGGAATAGGGTCTTACGCCTCGTGGCGGCCCGAACCTGGGTAAATTTCTTGTGTGCTCTCTGCCGTGATATCGCGCGCTGGTCTGCTCTTTGTGTAACGTGACGTCCCCCGCCGAACCAGCAAGGGGCCGCCCGGTCCCATAGGTGGTCGCGGATATCCCGTGATGGTACTAAAATAACACCAAAGAAAATTCAGATTCGTAATATTCAATCCAACACAAAGAACCTCAAAGAGTGCCCAAGATTTCTACCGGAGAAACAAAGACAAGAACGTGCATCAACCCCTATGCATAGATTACCCCAATGTCACCTCAGGAATCCGTGAGTTGAGTGCCAAAACATATATCAAGTGAATCAATATGATACCCCATTGTCACCACGAGTATTCACATGCAAGACATATATCAAGTGCTCTCAAATCCATAAAAGTATTCAATCCGATAACAACAAAATCTCAAAGGGAAAAACTCAATTCATCACAACAAGATAGAGAGGGGAAAACACCATATGATCCAACTATATTAACAAAGCCCGCGATACATCGAGATCGTGACATCTCAAGAACACGAGAGAGAGAGAAAGAGAGAGCTTAAACACATAGCTACTCGTACAAACCCTCAGCCCCGAGGGTGGACTACTCCCTCCTCATCGTGGTGGCCGCCGGGATGATGAAGATGGCCACCGGTGATGATCTCCCCTCCGGCAGGATGCCAGAACAGGGTCTAGATTGTTTTTCGTGGATACAGAGCCTTGCGGCATCGGAACTTTTGATCTAGGGTTACCCCGAGGGTTTTCAAAATATTTGTGAATTTATAGGGTAAGGAGGGGGTGCGGGAGGCCACCGAGGCGGGCACAACCCACCTGGGCGCGCCAGGGCCCCCAGGCGCGCCCTGGTGGGTTGTTCCCCCCTCGGGGCACCCCCCAGGTGCAGCTCTGGCCCATTGGAAGTGTTCTGGTCCAAAAAAATCCTCAAAAAGTTTCGCGGTGTTTGGACTCTGTTTGATATTGATTTCCTGTGATGTAAAAAACATGCAAAAAACAGCAACTAGCACTTGGCACTATGTCAATAGGTTAGTACCAAAAAATGATATAAAATTGCTATAAAATGATTGTAAAACATCCAAGAATGATAATGTAGCAGCATGGAACAATCAAAAATTATAGATACGTTGGTGACATATTAGTGCGGCCGTGCGAATGGCCGAACAACCCCTTCATGGATGGAGCTGGAATCCGTCATGAGTTTGCACAATTTGCTGCTAATGCCGGCCTCGTCAACTTCATCGCAGCTGAGTGTGAACAGTATCATCTCCTCACAAATTCCTTTGTGCAAAGTTTCCATTTTCTAAGTAGGAATAACCCCCCTGAGGTGCAGTTTAATTTATATGTGTTGAACCCCATCAGATACCACTTACTGAATTTTGTGATATATGCTTGATCCCTTCTGACAGGGAAATAAGGGAGTCTAGGCCTGCAGAATTTGAGGGCTTTTATCGTACTCTGTTAGTGGGAGATGAGAGAGGGGTGTCGAGTGTTACTGCCACTAGCTTGCATTTTCCTTCTGTGCATTATTTTGCTCTATTCATTGCAAAGTGTTTACTTGCTAGGGAGAAGGTTGGTGCACTTAGTGCCCCAGATTTCGCTGTCTTGCACCGTGCACTTTTCGGCGATAACACTTATAGCCTAGGAGCTATTGTGGCACGTCGCCTTCACCTTAACAGGTCCAAGGGTAAAATTCATGGCGGTATTTATGCTACTCGCTTAGCGAGTCACTTTAACGTTCAGATACGCCAGCATGATTATCCCTTGCCCAAGGTTTACTTAGATCGCCAAGCTATGGCACATCATCAATTCATTGATGGCGAGAACACTACTATTGATATTCCTTACAACCTGGTTTTCAGTGTGATTACCCGTGATATTATTCCGTTGCCTGCACCTGCTTTGTTTGATTCTATTGCCAGGGGCGGATACAGGATCATGCCTGAGGACATTATCACCTACTGGAACAACCAGGCGGCAGCAGAGGAGGAGCCTCAGGAGTGGGACGCTCAGGTGCCCGCTCCACAACACTTCAACATGGGACCTGATGGCTACTTCGAGTGGTGATTACCAAGCTAGGCCAAAAGCCTAAGCTTGGGGGAGTACGTATCCCCACCAACATTACATTCATGATTCACACATTTCATTCCAGTTGCCAGTGTCCATACTTTTTCATTGTATTATCCATGCTAAATTTATTTTCTCGTTTTCTTCTTGTGTGTTTGAAAAACTTTGAGAAAACCCAAAAAAATGTTTCTTGCTTCTTTTTGGCTTTTCTTTCTAGTTTAGTTAGTTGTAGTGTTAAAAACAAAATCCAAAAAGATTTCCTTATTCTTCTTTTGCTTGTTGGGAGTTTTCCCGTGTAAATAGTTTTTCTTGTTTTTGTTTTTCTTTTCTTTAATTTTCTTTCTTCAAGAAAAACTAAAAACTCCAAAAATATTTCAGTTTGTTTCTCTGAATTTCTTTTCCTTTTATTGAGTCATACCGAGGAGAAGACCACGATGAAAATGTTGAGTGGCTCTCATATGCATTATTGTTGATCTAACAAAGAGCTCAAATTACCTTGTCTTCTCCTCTAGATTAAAATGTTTGCAGATTCCAGCATAATCCACGGTACTCTTGCACTATTATTATTTTCATATCATTCGGTCGTGCAAGTGAAAGGCAATAATGATGATATTTGATGAACTGGCTGTGGCAGGGAGAAACGGGTATGAACTCAACTTGTTCTGTTTTTGTAAATATGTTTAACCTAGTATCCATAATTCAGCCTATTATGATTAAACATGTTTGCGATGAGCCCTTAGAGATTATAGTTTCTCATGCCATGCTTAAGTAGCTAGGAGTGGATAATGATTTATGTCAACATTGCGTTAAAATGATTGTGATGTAGTATGATTATATGGTATCCTCCTCTGAATGTTCGAGTAGCTTGACTTGGCACATGTTCACGCATGTAGTTGAATCAAAACCAACATAGCCTCTATGATATTTTATGTTCATGGTGTTCATATCCTAATCATGATAGTATCCAATGTTACTTATGCATAATGCATGTTCATGATTGTTTTCACTCTCTAGCTGGCCGCTTCTCAACCTATTTGCTAGCCTTCGCCTGTACTAAGCGGGAACACTGGTTGTGCATCAAAATCCTGAAACCCAAGCTATTCTAGATGAGTCTACCATACCTACCTATATGCGGTATTGCCCTGCCGTTCTAAGTAAATTTGCATGTGCCACCTCTAAAAACTTCAAATAAATACCCTTTTTGTGTGCATGGATTGTTCATAGAGCGACAGGAGGTAGTCGGTATCTTCCATGCTAAGCGGGTTATTTCCATGATGAGTGTTTATTCACTTATCCTTGCATGAGAGGGGCGGTAATAGGGATTCCCAGTCCCGAATTCAAAAATGCAATGAATTAAATAAAACTCCCCTAGGATTGTCGTTGGTATGGACGGTACCCGTGGATTCGGTTAGCCGTGGAGTGTGTTTGTTGGTGGAGGGGGAGTAAACCTTTACTTTTTATCGCTTGGGAACCGCCACACTAATGTGTTTTGCATGGAAGATACTGATAACTAATGGTCGCGAAGTAAACAAGAAGGGTGCATTTCGCAAAATTTCATTTACCTCTGTTTTAAAAATTTTGAGCTCTAGCACCGCTGCAAATCACTGCTTCCCTCTGCGAAGGTACTATCTATTTAATTTTATGTTGTGTCATCACCTTCTCAAATAAGCGCCAGATCCTGATAGCACTATTGTCATCCTCATGCATTGTGTGTAGCTAATGTTGGGTGCATCATGACTAGATCTTTTCTACCATGATTACAATGTTTAGTCACTGCTTGAACTTTGGAGGTGCTCTGCATTTATGTTTCGCGGTCTCAAAAAGGGCTAGCGAGATACCACTATTGTCATATTATATCATGGTTGTTTTGACAAAGTCACTACTGGAATCAGCTAATTTGCCATCTGCCAACTCTTTGCCATCTGCTAGCAGATGGCAAAGAAGGTCTTTGCCATCAGCTACCCAAAAGCAGACGGCAAAGAAATGGCAGACGGCAAAACAGGCCTTTGCCATCAGTCACTTCTTTGCCGTCAGCTGGCGGACGGCAAAGAATCTTTGCCGTCAGCTGGCGGACGGCAAAGAATCTTTGCCGTCAGCTGGCGGACGGCAAAGAGAGAGGTGGCCCCCCACTAACGAGCCGTTTATGGGAAAAAAACGCCCCCTCTTTGCCGTCTGCTAGACAAACGGCGGACGGCAAACCAGATCCACACCCACCGCCCTCCCCCCCCCCCCGCCCGTTATCTCTTCTCTCCCTCTCTCCTCCCCGACGCCCACCAGATCCACACCCACCGCCGCCCCCGCCACCCGCCGCCGAACCCGCCCCGCCACCCGCTGCCCGGCGTCGCCCTGCCACCCGCCGCCTGGCGCCGTCCGGCGCCGCCCCCGCCTCCCGGAGCAACCCCCACCACCCCTCCGCCCCCACCCCACCCGCCGACGCCCCGCCACGCGCCGCCCCCCCCCCCCCCCGCCCGTTATCTCTTCTCTCCCTCTCTCCTCCCCGACGCCCACCAAATCCACACCCACTGCCGCCCCCGCCACCCGCCCCGCCGCCCGGCGCCGCCCCCGCCCTGCCACCCGCTGTCCGGCGCCGCCCCCGCCACCCGCTGCCCGGCGCCGCCCTACCACCCGCCGCCCGGCACCGTCCGGCGCCGCCCCCGCCTCCCAGAGCAGCCCCCACCACCCCTCCGCCCCACTGCGTCCTCCTGCGACCACGCGTGACCCTCCCCTACGGCTAGGGTTTCGGCCACCACATCGCCGTGAGGACCCTCCGGCGGTGCTGGATGTGCCGTGGCGCGGTGGTGCCCCTAGGTGACGCCTCCGTGCTGCGGAGCGCCTGGTTGGCGCCTTCATGCCCGTGCTCTCACTGGTGCCGCCGTTGTGGTGCTCTCTGGCAAGCTCCGGCTTGTTGTGGTGGTGTTGGTTGTGATGCTGGTCACACCATAGTGATGGTGTGGCTGCATCCTACTTCGGCTACAACTCCTTTTGGTGAGCTTCTCCTTGCTCCCCTCCTGATCTCTCTAATGCATAGCTCTAGCTCTTGATCTTGTTGGATGTGAGGCTCTATTAGCTGTGGTTAGCTGCTGTAGATGAGCATCAACTTGTATTGGAGCTCTCTGTGATGGATTCTTGCTGTGTCAGGGTTTTGGTCAGTGACCATCTATGTGTATTTGTGAAGTATATATACTCCTGTACTGCTCTGTTCTGTTTAGTTGATCCTGGAGTTGTTACTTTGGTCAGTTACTTTACTCATGAACGGATACTCACTTGTTCTTAGTTATTTTACTTCTAATACTGATATGAACAGATACCACTTGGTTTGGCTATTCCTATTTGTCTCTTTCTAATAGCCTATGAACAGATGCTATACTTGGTTTTGGCTGTTACTTTCCTAGTTTTCTACTGATAAGACAGATACTACATCTGATTTGGGCAGTGATGCTGGTCTGAGCCCCCCTCTCTTAGGCTTAATTTACATGTGACTATCCCTGTGCTGTGATGAACTAGCCCTGGCACTTCCAGGCTGTCTGAGCACATAATCCCTCAAGTATACCTTGAGGTCTTCTGTAGCTCTCCTTAATAGTTATCTCTTCTAAGCTGCTGGTGGTTGGATGTGTTGGGACTTGGTCTGGTTGGCTGGTTGTGATGTATATCTCCTCCTGGAGCTTTGTTTTTGGCATTGCACAGTGACATGTACCTATTGTCACTAGACAAAACTGATTGTGGTGATGAAGTCTAATCTTTGGCTTTAATCACTAGTTTTTAGTTGGCTTAATTCCTGGAGCTAGTACTGATAGTGGTCTTTGTGTTGGCATTTAACTTACTGCTAATTGTGGTGGCTTCTTGATTGGGTCCTTGGCTGGTTCTCTCCTTTGGCTCTTTGGTATTGGTTTACTCTATTTGGCTTTATAATTAAGATCACTTTGAAAATCAGGATCTTAACTAAGATTACCTTGATCTCAAGTACTGGCTCCTACAGCATTGCATTTCACCAAGTGAAATGCTACATTTCTACTCCTAACCCATTCTCTCTTTCTTAGTGTTTTTGTTATGCAGGTTGGAAGAAAAGAAGAAGATCCGGAGAAGATCTTAGTAATAAGATAGTTTTTTAGGAAAATAGATATTTAGTTTTAGATCATTCCTTGTAATATTTGTTGGATATGTGTTCATGGATATGTGTTGGATATATATGTGTTCATGACTATATATTGGTAACATGTGTTGGATATATATGTGTTCATGAGTATTGGTAATATGTGTTGGATATGCTATATTGGTCATATATATATATATATATATCTGTGTTTGATTTTCTGTAAAAATGAATTGATATAAGAAGAAACAGAATTAATGCCTATTTGGTCTCTTTGCCATCTGCCAACGGATGGCAAAGAGCCTGCAGCCTTTGCCGTCAGCTGGCGGACGGCAAAGGCTGCCGTTAGCCACCTAACGGACACTAACACTACTCATTTTTCCGTCCGCTTCTTTGCCGTCCGCGGCAGACGGCAAAGGCGCCTTTGCCGTCAGCCGCCGAAAGCAGACGTCAAAGTAGGTCTTTGCCGTAGCCTACTTTGCCGGAGCCTTTTGCCGTCCGCCGTTCATGCCTTTGCCGTCCGCCGTGGCAGACGGCAAAGTAGCTGATTCCTGTAGTGAGTGTTGTCATTTGAGATATCTTATTATTGCTCGCTAGTTGATTATGTCATTGATATGAGTTAATATAACTTTTAAGCGTCATTGTCGGCATGGTTAGTCATGATCTTTGCTGAAAACCTGGGTGCTACTTAAGCATATCTATGTAAACAAGAGCAAAGAGTTCGTAAAAGTTTTTCTTTTTCACTTTCAGTTTATCAACTGAGTTGCCTGAGGACAAGCAAAGGTTTAAGCTTGGGGGAGTTGATACGTCTCCGTCGTGTCTACTTTTCCTAACGCTTTTCCTCTTGTTTTGGACTCTAATTTGCATGATTCTAATGAAACTAACCCGGACTGACGTTGTTTTTAGCAGAACTACCATGGTGTTGCTTTTTGTGCAGAAATAGAAGTTCTCGGATTGGAACGAAACTTTGTGAGGAATTTTATATAATAAAAGAGAATTACTGGAGCCAAGAACCACCGGAGGGGGGCCCTGGGTGGGCACAACCCACCAGGGCACCCCCACCCCCCTCCTGGCGCGCCCAGGTGGGTTGTCCCCACCTGGTGGCCCCGTAGACCCTGATTCCAACGCTATAAATTCATATTTTCGGAGAAAAAAATCAGGGAGAAAGAATTATCATGTTTCACGAGACGGAGCCGCCGCCACCTCATGTTCTTCACCAGGAGGCCAAATCTGGAGTCCGTTTGGGGCTCCGGAGAGGGGGAACTTTGATCTTCGTCATCACCAACCCTTCTCCATCACCAATTCCATGATGTTCCCCATCGGGAGTGAATAATTCCTTCGTAGGCTCGCTGGTCGGTGAGGAGTTGGATGAGACATCATGTAATCGAGTTAGTTTTGTTAGGGCTTGATCCCTAGTATCCATTATGTTCTGAGATTGATGTTGCTATGACTTTGCCATGCTTAATGCTTGTCACTTTGGGCCCGAGTGCCATGATTTCAGATCTGAAACGTTTATGTTATCACCATTATATCCATGTTCTAGATCCGATCTTGCAAGTTATAGTCACCTATTATGTGTTATGATCCGCAAACCCCGGAGTGACAGAAGTCGGGATACTTTTCGGTGTTGACCAGAATTTCAGGAGTTCATGTATTCACTATGTGTTAATGCTTTGTTCCGGTTCTCTATTAAAAGGAGGCCTTAGTATCCCTTAGTTTCCATATGGACCTCGTTGTCACGGGAGGGTAGGACAAAAGATGTCATGCAAGTTCTTTCCATAAGCACGTATGACTATTTACGGAATACATGCCTACATTATATTTATGAACTGGAGCTAGTGACGTATCGCCCTAGGTTATGACTGTTATATGATGAATATCATCCAACGAATTCACCGATCCAATGCCTATGAATTTCTCTTGCTATCACTGTTACTGTTACTATTGCTATTGCTACTACTATCAAAACTATCATACTACTTTGCTACTGATCACTTTGCTGCAGATAATTAATCTCCAGGTGTAGTTGAATTGACAACTCAGCTGCTAATACTTGCAAATATTCTTTCGCTCCCCTTGTGTCAAATCAATAAATTTGGGTTGAATACTCTACCCTCGAAAACTGTTTCGATCCCCTATACTTGTGGGTTATCATGGTCCTATGACTCGATGAAAGAAGAAGAAGAACGAAATAAATGCTATGTCTTCACTTCGTCTTCATTCTTCCTCGAACGCAGTCATTTGCCTCGGACATGCTCCGAACCAATTTCTTCAACTACTACAATTTTTAGGGGTCACTCTTGATAGCTTTATCTTCGGTGATAACCTTCGCTGCTACGTAGGGAGATTATCTTTGTTGTTTCATCAAACTCCTGGATACATCAGGGACCTGTTACTCTGTGTGCACTAGCAAACAAATAAGTCCCATATTGTTTATGTCAACAAACTCCAAAACATAAGGGGCATATCATCGCACCAACAACCTCCCTACCAGACTTATGGCAAGGCACACATCAGGTCTGGTACACAGCATAGCATACATGATAGAACCTATGGCTGAGGCATAGGGAATGACTTTCATTTTCTCTCTAACTTCTGAAATGGTCAGGCTTTGAGTCTGACTCAATTTCACACCTTGTAACACACGCAAGAACCCTTTCCTTGACTGATCCATTTTGAACTTCTTCAAAACTTTGTCAGTGCTTTGTGGAAGTCCTATCAAGTGTCTCGATCTATCCCTATAGATCTTGATGCCCAATATATAAGCAGCTTCACCAAGGTCTTTCATTAAAAAATTATTTTTCAAGTATCCTTTTATGATATCCAGAAATTCTATATCATTTCCAATCAACAATATGTCATCCACATATAATATCAGAAATACTACAGAGCTCCCACTCACTTTCTTGTAAATACAGGGTTCACCATAAGTCTGTATAAAACCATATGCTTTTATCACCTCATCAAAGCGTATATTCCAACTCCGAGATGCTTGCACCAGTCCATAGATGGATCACTGGAGCTTGCACACTATGTTAGCACCTTTAGGATCGACAAAACCTTCTGATTGCATCACATACAACTCTTCTTTAAGAAATCCATTAACGAATGCAGTTTTGATGTCCATTTGCCAGATTTCATAATTATAAAATGCGGCAATTGCTAACATGATTCGGACTGACTTAAGCATCGCTACGGGTGAGAAAGTCTCATCGTATTCAACCCCTTGAACTTGTCGAAAACCTTTTGCGACAAGTCGAGCTTTGTAGATGGTGACATTACCATCAGCGTATGTCTTCTTCTTGAAGATCCATTTATTCTCAATGGCTTGCCGATCATCGGGCAAGTCCACCAAAGTCCATATCTTGTTCTCATACATGGATCCTATCTCATATTTCATGGCCTCAAGCCATTTATCGGAATTTGGGCTCATCATAGCTTCTTCATAGTTCATAGGTTCGCCATGGTCTAACAACATGACTTTCAGGACGGGATTACCATACCACTCTAGTGCGGAACATGCTCTGTTCGACCTACGAGGTCCTAACTTGATCCAAAGTTTCATGATCATCATCATTAGCTTCCTGTCTAGTTGGTGTAGGCATCACGGGAATGGATTTCTCTGATGTGCTACTTCCAATTTGAGAGAAGGTACAATTACATCATCAAGTTCTACTTTCCTCCCACTCACTTCTTTCGAGAGAAACTCCTCTAGAAAGGATCCATTCTTAGCAACAAAGATCTTGCCTTCGGATCTGTGGTAGAAGGTGTACCCGATAGTTTCTTTAGGGTATCCTATGAAGATGCACTTCTCCGATTTAGGTTCGAGCTTATTAGGCTGAAGCCTTTTGACATAAGTGTTGCATCCCCAAACTTTAAGAAACGTCAGCTTAGGTTTCTTGCCAAACCACAGTTCATACGGTGTCGTCTCAACGGATTTAGATGGTTCCCTATTTAAAGTGAATGCGGTTGTCTCTAATGCATAACCCCAAAATGATAGTGGTAAATCGATAAGAGACATCATAGATCGCACCATATCTAATAAAGTATGGTTACGACGTTCAGACACACCATTACGCTGTGGTGTTCCAGGTGGTGTGAGTTGTGAAACAATTCCACATTGTTTTAAATGAAGGCCAAACTCATAACTCAAATATTCACCTCCGCAATCAGATCGTAGAAACTTTATTTTCTTGTTACGATGATTCTCCATTTCACTCTGAAATTCTTTGAACTTTTCAAATGTTTCAGACTTGTGTTTCATCAAGTAGATATACCCATACCTACTCAAATCATCTGTGAAGGTCAGAAAATAATGATACCCACCACGTGCTTCAATACTCATCGGACCGCACACATCGGTATGTATTATTTCCAATAAGTCATTAGCTCGCTCCATTGTTCCGGAGAACGAAGTTTTACTCATCTTGCCCATGAGGCATGGTTCGCAAGTATCAAATGATTCATAATCAAGTGATTCCAAAAGTCCATCCATATGGAGTTTCTTCATGCGCTTTACACCAATATGACCTAAACGGCAGTGCCACAAATATGTTGCACTATCATTATCAACTATGCATCTTTTGGCATCAATATTATGAATATGTGTATCACTACGATCGAGATTCAACAAGAATAGACCATTCATCAAGGGTGCATGACCATAAAAGAATTACTCATATAAATAGAACAACCATTATTCTCCAATTTAAATGAATAACTGTCTCGCAATAAACAAGATCCGGATATAATGTTCATGCTCAACGCGGGCACCAAATAACAATTATTGAGGTCTAAAACTAATCCCGAAGGTAGATGTAGAGGTAGCGTGCCGGCGGCGATCACATCGACCTTGGAACCATTCCCGACGTGCATCATCACCTCGTCCTTAGCCAATCTTCGTTTATTCCGCAGCTCCTGTTTCGAGTTACAAATATGAGCAACCGAACCAGTATCAAATACCCAGGCGCTACTACGAGCATTAGTAAGGTACACATCAATAACATGCATATCAAATATACCTTTGTTCACTTTGCCATCCTTCTTATCCGCCAAGTATTTGGGGCAGTTCCGCTTTCAGTGACCATTCCCTTTGCAGTAGAAGCACTCAGTTTGAGGCTTGGGTCCATCTTTGGGTTTCTTGCCGGGAGTCGCAACTTGCTTGCGATTCTTCTTGAAGTTCCCTTTCTTTCCCTTGCCCTTTTTTCTTGAAACTAGTGGTCTTGTTAACCATCAACACTTGATGCTCCCTCTTGATTTCTACCTCCACGGCCTTAAGCATTGCGAAGAGCTCACGAATCATTTTATTCATCCCTTGCATATTATAGTCTTTGTAGCTTGGTGGCAGTGATTGAACAACTATGTCAATAACACTATCAACTGGAAGATCAACTCCCAGCTGAGTCAAGTGGTTATGATACCCAGACATTTTGAGTATGTGTTCACTGACAGAACTGTTCTCCTCCATCTTGCAGCTATAGAACTTGTTGGAGACTTCATATCTCTCAACCCGGGCATTTGCTTGAAATATTAACTTCAACTCTTGGAACATCTCATATGCTCCATGACGTTCAAAACGTCTTTGAAGTCCCGGTTCTAAGCCGCAAAGCATGGCACACTGAACTATTGGGTAGTCATCAGACCGCGTTTGCCAGACATTCACATCGTCTAGATTAGTGGGACCAGGCTTGTCACCTAGCGGTGCTTCAATGACATAATTCTTCTGTGCAGCAATGAGGATAATCCTCAAGTTACGGACCCAGTCTGTGTAGTTGCTACCATCATCATTCAACTTAGCTTTCTCTAGGAACGCGTTAAAATTCAGGGGAACGATAGCTCGCGCCGTTGATCTACAACATAGATATGCAAAACTATAAGACTAAGTTCATGATAAATTAAGTTCAATTAATCAAATTACTAATGAACTCCCACTTAAATAAACATCCCTCAAGTTATCTAAGTGATACATGATCCAAATCAACTAACCCATGTCCGATCATCATGTGAGATGGGGTAGTCATCAATGGTGAACATCTCTATGTTGATCATATCTACTATATGACTCACGTTCGACCTTTTGGTCTCCAGTGTTCCGAGACCATGTCTGTACATGCTAGGCTCGTCAAGTTTAACCCAAGTATTCTGCATGTGCAAAACTGTCTTACACCCATTGCATGTGAACGTAGAGTTTATCACACCCGATCATCACGAGATGCTTCGAAACGATGAACTTTGGCAACAGTGCATACTCGGGGAGAACACTTTTATCTTGAAATTTATTGAAGGGATCATCTTATAATGCTACCGCCATTCTAAGCAAAATAAGATACATAAAGGATAAACATCACATGCAATCAAAATATGTGACATGATATGGCCATCATCATCTTGTGCTTTTGATCTTCATCTCCAAAGCATCGTCATGATCTCCATCGTCACCGTCTCGACACCTTGATCTCCATCGTTGCGTCGGGGTCATCTCGCCAACAATTGCTAACGCATAGCGATAAAGTAAAGCAATTACATGGCGCTTGCATTTCATACAATAAAGAGACAACCCTAAGGCTCCTGCCGGTTGTCGATATTACAAAACATGATCATCTCATACATCAACATATATCACATCACGTCATATGCAATCACAACATGCCTTGCAAAAACAAGTTAGACATCCTCTACTTTGTTGTTGCAAGTTTTACGCGGCTGCTACGGGCTTCTAGCAAGAACAGTTCTTAACTACGCAAAAACCACAACGGTGATTTGTCAAGTTTGTTGTTTTAACCTTCTTCAAGGACCGGCCGTAGTCAAATTTGATTCAACTAAAGTAGGAGAAACAGACAACCGCCAGCCACCTTTATGCAAAACTAGTTGCATGTCAGTCGATGGAACCGGTCTCATGTGCGTGGACATGTAAGGTTGGTCCGGGCCGCTTCATCCCACAACACCGCCGAATCAAAATAAGACGTTGGTGGTAAGCAGTATGACTATCACCGCCCACAACTCTTTGTGTTCTACTCGTGCATATCATCTACGCATAGACCTGGCTCGGATGCCACTGTTGGGAAACGTTGCACGGAAAACAAAAAAAATCTATGCACACGCAAGATCTATCCATGGAGATGCATAGAAACGAGAGGGGGGGTGTCTAAGTACCCTCGTAGACCGTAAGCGGAAGCGTTTAGTAATGCGGTTGATGTAGTCGAACTTCTTCGCGATCCAACCGATCGAGTACCGAACGTACGACACCTCCGTGTTCAGCACACGTTTAGCTCGGTGACGTCCTCGCCTTCTTGATCTAGCAAGACGGTGAAGTAGTGGATGAGTTCCGGCAGCACGACGACACGATGACGGTAGTGGTGAAGCTATCTCCGCGGGGCTTCGCCTAAGCACTACAATAATATGACCGAGGGACAAAACTGTGGAGGGGGCGCCGCACACGGTTGGAGGGGGGCGCCGCACACGGCTAAGAGATTGTCGTGGTTATGTGTGGCGCCCCTCCCACATATATATAGATGGGGGAGGGAGGAGCAGCCAAGGAGGCGCCCAAGTAGGCTGAATCCTACTTGGGGTCCTTCCCAAGCCCCCCCCCCTTCCCTTTCTAGGTGAGCGGGGAAAGGCAGGGGAGGGTGCCCTCCCATGTGGAGGGGAAGGCAGGAGGGGCTAGGCCTCTCCCCTTTCCTTTCCTAGGGCCGGCAGCCAGGGAGAGGGGTGCGCCAGCCCCCTTGTGGGCTGGTCTATCCCCCCTTGGCCCATTAGGCCCATACACCTACCGAGGGTGTCCGGAACCCCTTCCGCGACCCGATGACTACCCGGTGCACTCTGAAACTCTTCCGGTGTCTGAATATCATCGTCCTATATATCAGTCTTTACCTCCGGACCATTCCGGAGCTCATCGTCATGTCTGTAATCTCATCCGAGACTCTAAACAACATTCGGTCACCAAATCATATAAATCATATAACACTATATCATCAACGAACGTTAAGCGTGCGGACCCTACGGGTTCGAGAACTATGTAGACATGACTGAGACACCTCTCTGGTCAATAACCAATAGCGGAACCTGGATGCCCATATTGGCTCCTACATATTCTACGAAGATCTTTATCGGTCGAACCTTATGACAACATACGTAATTCCCTTTGTCTATCGGTATGTTACTTGCCCGAGATTCGATCGTCAGTATCTTCATACCTAGTTCAATCTCGTTACCGGCAAGTCTCGTTACTCGTTCCATAATACATCATCTTGCAACTAACTCCTTAGTCACTTTGCTTGCAAGGCTTCTTATGATGTGTATTACCGAGAGGGCCCAAAGATACCTCTTCGATACCCAGAGTGACAAATCCTAATCACGATCTATGCCAGCTCAACAAACACCTTCGGAGATACATGTAGAGCATCTTTATGATCACCCAGTTATATTGTGACGTTTGATAGCACACAAGGTATTCCTCCGGTATCCGGAAGTTGTATAATTTCATAGTCGAAGGAATATGTAGACATTAAGAAAGCAATAGCAATAAACTGAATGATCAATATGCTAAGCTAACGGATGGGTCTTGTCGATCACATCATTCTCCTAATAATGTGATCCCGTTATCAACTGACAACACATGTCTATGGTTAGGAAACCTTAACCATCTTTGATCAACGAGCTAGTCTAGTAGAGGCTTACTAGGGACACGGTATTTGTTTATGTATTCACACATGTATTTAAGTTTTCGAGCAATACAATTCTAGCATGAATAATAAACCTTTATCATGCATAAGGAAATATAAAATAACAACTTTATTATTGCCTCTAGGGCATATTTCCTTCAGTTTATGTATTGTTTGGGGATTTATTTCTGTTGTTGCAACTGTATAAATAATAATTGAAAATATTGTTTGTATTTGGTCCATGAATATCCATGGATATCTAGTGGGTATGGGCATACGGCCATGAGCAGCGGGCAAGCTGTTGGATATGAGCATGGTTCTTGAGGACCTCTGACCAACTAAACCCGTCTCGTTGCATCGTAATGCACATATATGATCTATCCAAAGTTCCAAACAACTCTAGAAGTATATTTCAGATGTCTCGTATATGCAACTATAGGCTCCACGAGCCAGGAGGGCTCTCGCTGGAAATTAAATTCGAATGTAGCCCTTCTCTTTTTCCGTATGATCTAGTGGAAATGAAATTTGAATGTGGCACTTCTCTTCCTTTTGAGAGGAAACTGGAAGGAGAATTGTCCTTTTCTTTTTATGACTGAAAAATAATTACTTCCGTTAACTGTTTTCTAGAGGGACCAACAGCAGATCCAGTAGGGCGTTTCTTTGTAATAAAAAGTTTTCTTTTGCAAAATGTTATGGTTTGCTTGATATTGCTTAAGAATATGCTTTGTATTTTCTTACTTTTAGGAACTCTAAAGTGAAGCTTTAAATGGTCAATTGAATTCTTGTATTTAGAAAATATGCAAGTCCGTCAAGAAATGTTAGTCATATGGGACAGGAACCATCAACATTTTGGAGCTTGAATCACTAATATGTGTCCAAGTACATAGGCTACCTACATGAAAATAATTTAATTGGAATTTTATTTTCATATTCATAAAATGTATATGTTCTATTATTTTTTAGTAAAATTATCATGATTTATAGCTATTGTCACATTATGGCTCATTCAACTTCTTAACCCAGAGGAAATACTGTAATCCAGAGATGGCGGAGCATGCGCCATTGACCAATGGTGAGATCAGTGGACTGGTAGATATTGGTTGTCCATTGCTTCGGCCCTTCCCATGGTGGTGGTGGCGACGATGGTGCTCAATGAGGTCTCTTCCGGCTTTTATGTCTTCGGCGGTCCGTGCGATGTTGGATGTAGTGATGACATCGGGTGGACATGTTTGTCTTTCCCTCTTTGGAAGTAGGGGGAGTTAGTTGTGTCTTCTTTGGGCTGGTGGTGCTTCGGTGGAAACACAGTTGGTTTGGTTATTCTGTCAACTCAAGCAGACATCTAGGTGCTATTGACCTAATGCCATCCTCTTCTCTGGGTTGTGGATTGATACTTCGGGGTCGACGTCATCGGCACTTCCCGCGGAGATCCGTGACTTGCCTGGATGCTACTTTCTTGTTTGACAAGACGATGGTGTGGAACTCGCACCATCAACATGTGCGGGGTGAAGAGGATTTAGGAGTACTCGGGGACTGAATTGCACCTCTCTTTCCTTTTAGAGATTTTCTTGTAATACTGGTGTTCGATTTATAGAGAGAGCACGGTGCAAATCTAACAGTATTATTATCTTACAAAATTAACTACAAGAGCACATTTCTTACAGCAAGCTTTTGGACAATAAAAAAAAGGACAAAATGGCCGATCCAATGAGCACATTTTGACCTGTCAGATGCAGTGCCACCAGGCATGGCATGTAAAACGAGCAAGATGGGGAGTAGAAAACAAATTACTGACCCGCGCGCCCACATGCATGACGGGACGTGTACATGCATGCACGTACGTAGGGTGGTACTCCTCCACCGCAAACCCCAACGAAAACGTGATGGATCGGTGGATGAACGCAGGTGCGTGGCCAGAAGAGGTCGATCGACATAGGAGTGGTAGGACGATTGGACGGTCCAGACTCACACCCACACCCAGGGCTCCAGGCTATACTACTGCATGCACTACACATCTACCTACGGCAAAAGTGCTGTGCTGTGGCTGTGCTATTGCATGTAGAGACGCTGCATGGGTCGACCCTTTCCGCTTTCCAGCTCCCGGCCGGGGGCACGAAAAGACGGCGTGTATGGTCACATCCATCTTGCACAGTGCTACGCGCCCGCGTGTCTAGTCAGCTAGCTAGTCTTTTCCTCTCTTTTGGAAGTGACCTCGCTGGTCAAGATGCAGCTGTTGATGCTATGCTGCTGCTGCTGCTGCGTAGTACTATACAGGCACCATCTGGCTAGCTAACTCTAGGTTTTGAAATTTAGTCCTACGTGAATGGAGCCGCAAAAACATTTATTGCCTACCAGAACAACAGTAGTACTACTACGTATAGGTATACAAAGCTAACAGCCTGGCAAGTGCAGCCACATGTATCTCCGAAGATACTAAGCTCCCTAGAAAGATAGTACTTACTAAGCTTTTGAGCTACGTAGCCTTTCTACAATTCTTACATCATATACTAGCCAACATCACTCAATATAACACAATCATCTCATCAAGAGACTTTCATTATTAGCCAGTCGTATACTAGTATAGTTGACTATAATGTTGGCTACTAGATTAGTCAGTTTTTCACCTTCTCTATTCCTCTTTACATTTACTCTTTGTACTTATAGGAGCACGTGTAGAAATTGGCCTTGTATGAGAACCCACTGCTTCCCTTTTTCTTGTCCCTCTCCTCCACATAAGCAGAAGTATCATGTAAGCAGGCTTATAGTCTCCTATTGTAAATTTTACTTTGCTCTAAATACACCATCTGGCTAACTAGCTAGCCAGGTTTTGAAAATTAGTCCTACGCAAATGGAGCCGCAAAATACTATTACCTCTGTCCCAAATTAAAAAGTGTCTAGATACATCTGTATCTACACGAATTTAAGACAAGTAATTCGGACGGATAGTGTATGTTACACAGTAAAGCAACAGTACCCCTGCATTTAGTTTAATATCTAATGGTCTGCAAGCTTGTGAAGCTTTTGAGCTATGTAGCCTTTGTTAATTCAAGCGACATACGACAGTGAAAGATGTTAGATATTAAGGCATGGCATGCAGTAGGATTGCGCTGTAGGGGCCGTGCATGCATGCATGCGTAATGTTGCGCTTGTGCGTGCCTGGATCACTGCGTGCATGCATGCATGAGGCGTTGCATGCTTTGGTGCAGCAGGCTAGGTAGAGCCATCGATCATCGATCGTCCAGTTACCAATGTTATCATCACATGTATGGTAGCGAAATTCATACAGTATAAATTAGCTGCGTGCTTCACCGCTCAGTTATCGGTTAATTGTGCCTCGCATCGTGCGGTACGTACGTACTGTGCGTGTATCGTTGCACGCATAGCATAGTGACGATGGGTGCAGGAGCGCCCTTGGCCCGGGGTGGCGGCAACAGGAGGTCGGACCGGTGTTGAATCGGGTGGATCGAGGAAGGAAAAGATCGCCGCCTGGAGATAGAAAACGCAGCGGCCATTCGATTTAGATCGGACGGCTCAAAAATTCGACATACCTCAAAAGACAAATACATGCAAGTATGCAACTAACGTACAGTCGGTTCCACACCATATATATATATGTTCGTTGCTAGGTACTCCCTCCGTCCCACAATATGTTATGGGAAGGAGGAAGTACTAAAAATCATTGGTCCGTACTCACACACGTATCCATGCATGCATGCATGTACCGTGTGCCACTTGTAGATGCTCAGTTACTGCTACAGAAATTTAACTATTTATCGGCACTGTTAGCCATAAGAAAGCCTGGCCAAAATGGTACGTACCGAGGCATGGCGATCCATGCTAGGCTGTTAGCGTACGTACGCGCTCCCGGCCATCCGTGCGTACACATCTCAGTTTGTGTCTTTCCGTGACGCACTGTGCCGTGCTTGCACAGAGAATTGACTCGTCGCGACAAGAAAGAACTACTCCTATATATTTTGTTATATGTTACTACCTCTGTAACTAAATATAAGACTTTTTTGTAGTTCAATTCAAGCTGCAAAAACATCTTATTTAGTTACAGAGGGATTTACTATTCTCCCATGTATCATGCATGATAGCGAACCAACCCGTGGTTAGATGGTTAGAGGGACTGTGGTATCCCCGGCCCACCAGAGTTCAAATCCTGGTGCTTGCACTTATTTCTAGATTTATTTCAGGATTTCCGGCGATGCGCATTCAGTGGGAAGAGACGTTCCCGTCAACGACGAGGTGCCTAGGGTGACTTCGTAAATTTCAAGATGATATGCCGGCTCAGTCTTCCGGAGGTGCTCATAGGGGTTGGGTGTGAGTGTGTGTGTTCATAGGGGTGAGTGTATGCGCGTGTATATGAGCACTTATGTTTGTACTGATGTTCAAAAAAAAATGTATCATGCATGATACTTAAGCTCTATCATCAGTTTTTTCTCCTCCTTTCCTCATCCAGCAGTCTCTTCTTGGAAAAGGTATTTACTGTCCCTTAAACTACATATTGCTAAAACTAAGTTGGACAGGAACGTGATCCTTTAACGTCACAAAGGGATGTCAGAAAAGCTACAGTACCGTGACATCCCTTCTTCACATTCATATGATTAAGCCTAAAATGACTTGAATTAATCTGCAAATTACAAATCTACTGTATACATTTATAAAAATTATATACAAACAAAATTATGGTGCAATAAAATTAATTTTAGATTTTATTTTCTATGAACAGTAATTGCGTACAGTGTCTTTGCTACAGTGCCCGTGACATCCCTTCTTCGTTTTGCACTGGGATTGTACTGTAGCTTCATGACATCCCTTCATAATGTTAGAGGATCCGTTCCAGTTGGACACACACATGTCCATTTCGTGTACTATTAATTCTGGCAATCTCTAGATGTGATCCTCTCCCCGGCGACCCTGATAACGAAGTAACGAAACGAACCTACGTGCAGCTAGGTTAGAACAACACTGGTTTGATAGTTAGGTACTACTAGTACAATAAGTGCCGGGCCCTGCTATACGTACTGTACTACGTACACAGGGGATCGATTCGAGCACATGCAGTTGAATCTTCAGTGGCCCGCAAGTTTGCCAAGCATTTTAGCAACGACATGGCCTTGGTAATTAAATTCAAGTTCCATAGTACTCCCTCCGTTTCCTTTTAGGTCTGCGTATAAGATTTGGTCAAAGTCAAACTTTGTTAATTTTTGTAGAAAAAATTATCAAGATTCATGATATAAAAATTAAAATTGTTAGATGCATCATGAAATTAATTTTCATACCATATAGCTTTAGTATTGTAGATTTTGATATTTTTCCCAACAAAGTTGGTCAAAATTTACAAAGTTTGATTTTGATCAAATATTATATGCAGGCTAAAAAGAAACGAGGGAGTACTACCAGAGTGGAAGAAGTTTTTCTTCTTTTTGTACTATAAGAAGAATGCAGTGAAAGAAGCTAAACACAAATTAGCATGCAGTCAAGAGGGCTATGTATATAGGCTGTAGGGGCCATGCATGCATGCAATAATTAATGTTGTACCAAGTACGTATACATCGATAACTGCATGCATGCATGCGTCGCTGCTTTGGTGCAGCTCTTGGCGCTTAGTGCCATCCATCGTAGACCGTCCAGTTACCAATTCTATCGCACGTATAATGGCAGAATATACACATCTGTTGCCATGCTCTGTCGACCGATCGTTTATTACCATACAGTTCGGGAATGTATAAGGTGTTGTGTCTGTGTGTGTATCATCATCTTGCTGATCCTGTACACATATAGTCACTGAGCTACGTACTTGACGTACCTCCACTGCATATACGTGCTGTTCATTGTTAGTAGTCGGTACTAAAAATCCTTACTACGTACTCGCGTATCCATGCATGCATGCATGCATCGTGGCACTTGCTGATGATCATCGATCAGTATTCAGTACACCACGTACTGAGATTTTACTATTTCTTGACACTGTTGAACCACATGATAAGGCTTGGCACATGGTACACATCTCATTTTGTATCTTTCCGTGACGCACCGTACCGTGCTTGCACAGAAAACTATTGACTCGTTACAGACAAAAAATAATGGGGTTCTTTTGTATTCCCTCTGTTTCAAAATAACTGAAGTTCTAGTTTTGTCCTAAGTAAAAGTGTTTAAGTTTCACTAGCTCTATAGAAAAATGTGCTAAGATCTACAACACCATACACACCCAATATGAAAACTATAATTTATAAATAATATCAAAGCACTAATTTGGTATTCTAGATGTATATTTTTTCTTTGGATTTGGTCAAGCTTAAAAAAAGTTTGAGTTAGGACAAAGCTAGAACTTCAATTGTTTTGAAACCGAAGAAGTAGTTGACTATTCTCTAATTCTTCACCATTGAATTTGTGCTCTAAACTCATCTCTTTTTTTTTACAAACTTTGAGTGCACACGCCACCACCACACTCACACAACGCCTACTCAAAACTAGAGTCATGGAGTTCCGCGATTGATGGAATCACCATAGACATCCTATCATTAACAGGATCATTGCCTCTTTACACATTTTTACTTTTTATGTTTCTTCGTTTTTCGTCCTCTTGCCATTTTTTTTTAAATAGAGAGTTGTATTAATTAAGTTGAGAAACATAGTTTGTACAATCGTGCAAGGCCTCGCTCAACACGCAGGTTGGCACTGTGCCTTGCATAACCCCCCCCCCCCCCCCACGCAACTCTCTACGCCCCAACTAGGCAAGACTATGAGCTAACCTATTGGTCCCTTCTATCTACTTTGCAAACTCTAACTTCTGTGTTCCCTTTCATGGCTTGAAACTCCTTTGCAATTGTTCCAACCTCCGATCTATCAATAGACGAGAGGATGAGCGCCTTTGTCACCGAGTTGCAATCTGTCTCAATGATTAAGGGTAGATCCGTCCCCGACATTGCCTTCCGTAGTCCTTCTAGGCAAGCCATGGCTTCCGCGCAGTTCGCTCCATTACACCGCGGTATATAATCCCAAGCTGATAAGATAATTCTTCCATCATGGTCTCGAATCACAACTCCCCAGGCTCCACTCCTACTTTCGTCCACAAAACTTCCATCAACATTGACCTTAGCCCATCCGAGCTCTGGCTTTTTCCATCCTTTTTCCTTTGTATTATCATGTTGTTGCACAGATGGCAATTTAACCATCGGACTTTTCCCTTTTCGATCTATCTCAGAAGTTCCGTCCGCAATCAAGCGGAGGTTTGCAAGGTAGTTTTGCAGAAAACGAGCAGAGTGGGAAATTTTTTCTTTACCTTTTGCGAAGATCGCGTCATTTCTATGGTGCCAAACACGCCACCAAAATAGCATAAATTTTTGTTTCATATCTTCACTCACCTTATCTAGCAGGATTAGGACCCAATCCCTTCCAGTATATTCTATTTCATGCTGAGGGGGCAGGTTCCATACCTCCTTGAGTTCGTGCCACAGGGCCCTCGCAAATGTGCATCGATGTGCCATATGGAAGCCTGTTTCATCATCGGCCCCACATACATTACAAATCAGGGTGAGGCCTGGGATGCGACGAAATCTATTAGTTTGAACCGCCAGTGACTCCATTGCTAGTCTCCATGTAAAAACACGTACTTTTTGGGGTACATTTGTCTTCCAGATATTATTCCAAATACTGCGATCCCCTTGGGTATTGTGGCTGGACCCAATCACCACAGAATCCTTTTCGTCCATGGCTAGCGCTACGAACACTGAAAATTCCAGTTTTTTTTCGGGCTGCCAAGCAATATAATCCTCTTCATCATAATTTGGTAGTCGGATACTTAAAATATCATTTGCGTCTTCGCGTGTAAATACACGCATGATGTAATCCTCCTTCCAAGCGTGACTCTCCTGGTCGATAAGGTCTGCTACCCACCGAGTTCGGGAGCTTGTTGGGTTTATGTTTATTTTCATGTTTCCTCTCGGGATCCAATTGTCTCTCCAAATGCGGACACTATTTCCGTTGCAAATGCGCCAAATACATCCTTTTTTAAGGAGTTCCAAACCATGCATGATGCCCTGCCAACCCGGCGACGCATTTCTTCTTGGAAAAAGGCATTGTTTTGTCCGTCAACTATTGCCAGATCTAAATTTGGTCCCTAAACTCTAATACGGAAAAAAAATTGTCCTTCAAGCGTCAAAATCTTCATGATTTGTCTCATTGCTCAAGTTAAAGAATTTTCTAGGATGATATACAGTGGTAGTTCCACAAATGTGCCATCCAAGTCAAAACAATACAATTGAAAAACAATCAGAATATTTTGTCGATATAATAAATTAAAAAACTTTAGGAAAAACATAAATCTCCTTCTAAAGTTAGTAAGAATTTGAAATCGTAAAATTCATGATAGTAGAAAATGTCCATAGATTTTAGCATGGTTACGGAAAAGCATGGGTTTCAAGTTACTAGAAGTTTTCTTTATTTTAAAATTTTCTTTATATTATTCCCGCAATGAATTCTCTAAAATATCATTGACTTTTCTATATGTCCTCTCATTTGTATATTGCATGTTTTTTTACATCATCTAGAATATCTAGTTTTTTTAGAAATTGCACCCTTTATTAAAAGTTAACATTCATGGGGATACGTAAAATATCGGGCAAAACAGATAGGCACACATGGCGCCTGTGAAGAAGCCGCCTTGGCAAGGGCATGCACCTCTCCATTGTGTTGTCTCTTCTCGTGGATGAACTTGAGGTCCTGGAAAGAACTCCGAAGATGATTAATATCCCGCAGGTTAGTTACAGGTTTCATCCTCCTTTTTTAAGACCCGTTGGCTGGGCAGCTGAGGTTGCTGCCAGCCCACCCGAATTCGAGTCCCGACTCGGACGCGCGGTGCTCGCGGAGTTTCTCCTATAAAAAAATGCCAACGAGGGTTAGCCCTTGGGTTGGTCTCATTATCCTCCTTTTTTTTAAAAAAAGGTTTGTTACAGGGAATACCGGTGTTGATACTTGCAACAACTTCTGCACAGTCCGAAGCGATGCATAGGGAATTGACGTATAAATCAGCTGCGAGTGAAAGAGCTTCCTTGCAAGCATGAGCTTCAAGTGTTGGTGGATCCACGAGCCCTTGGAAGACAACAGCGGATGCACCCAGAAATGAGGCATTTTGGTCCCTGCACACCGCCGCTGCCGCGCCTATTGTGTCATCCCTAGAGAGGCCACCGTCAGCTTTTAGCATGTCTAGTTAGTTGAGTTCCATGCATAGACTGAAAAAGTCTCAAATTTTTCCCTAATTTATTGGCATGTGTCCATTTTTGTGCTGGTTGGGGATTTGAGACCCTACACTTAGGTAGGCTATAGTCGACACAACTATTTCTTCCTCTTTTGTCTCCGTTGTTATGTCTGGCGAGGAAGGTAATTCCTCCTCTCCTCGGCGTGCGGCACCACCATGTTCCATGCAAACGCGGCTCACTCACTCTCGCTCCCTTGTCCCATCTGGCCATCTCCCATGTAAGAAAATAAATAAATATACGTACGTATTAAGCAACCAAACCGAGCCGCCGACATCGGTTTCTTGGCATTGACATTCTTCTAATTAACTACTCTATGGTTGATCTCTCCATGAACAGAAGAGTTTGAAATTTTCTCCTTTTGCCTATTGATTTCCTTGGCATTTGTCCATTTTTCTGCTGGTTGGGAGTTTGAGACTCCAGACATGGGCGATAGCCGCCACAAAATTATATTGTATTTCGTTTCTTCCATCTTCATTCTTTTGTCTGGCGAGGTAGTTCCTCCTCTCGTCCTCGTCGGCAAGGTCGCCGTCTTGCTCCTTGTTTGACAGGGTAACTGGGGCCGTCGTCTTCCTTGGCCACACCATGTCCCATGCAGGCACGGCACGACCACACAAGTAACCAACCAAACCAAACCTCGCCGCCCACCGACGGCGAGCAGTTTCCTGCCCGGCATTGACATTTGCGCGCCCGTGGCAGGCTCCCTGTCGCTGATGCGCGACGGCTCCTGGGCCGGCCGCGTCGATCGATGGTCTCGGCCGAAGCGCCAGTCTGAATCCTGTAGCCGTGGCCGTGGGCAGGGCGCCGGGCCGGGCCGCTGCAGAGCGGCCAGCCGGCCACGGACGTGCATGTAGCTTGACAGCGTCCTCTCACGCCCGCCCTGTCGCCGCACAGCGAAAGGCCCCTGCCTTCGTAGAAAGCTATGATTGGATGCGTCAGCGGCGTAGTCGTACACACACACATATGTGAATCCCCTCCTGCCCGCACTGCTCGGCAACAGAGGCGCCGGTGCGAAGTTCGTCAAGAGCAGCAGTGGGTCTGAGCCGAGCTGTCAGCGTTCAAGTTCTTGTAGAGCCTTTTGGCCTCGGGGAAATGAGATCAGACCGGCCTTGCACCTGCTGCTGCTGCCTGGTTTGGGAAGGGCAGAGTGTGTGCAGGGTCAGAACTTGTTCTGTTTCGAACCACCCAGGGCCAAACCACCAGTGTCCAATGCTCTGCGTAAAAATCACATTCATGCCACACATCGGTATCACTATGTACACACATCATCATCGGGTCCGGGCCGGGCACTCTGGGTCCGGCGCCATGTACAAACTTACAGCGTCGTCTACCATCATCCGCTTGCAAACAAAAACCCGGCAAAACCACAATACATAGGGATAGGGGGGTATCTCACGCTAGAACGGGGTGGGGGAACAGGGGAGGGGTCCCCTGGCTCCCTGGAACACTAGCTATAATACTGTTCTTGTGACACGAGCTAGGGTCACCGATCGGATCGGCGAGGCGAGCTTGGAGCTGTGCCCGTTGAGCAGCAGGAGAAGGCACATCAGAGCGCGGCAACCGTACCCTGCTGGACCCAAGGTCTAGCTACTGGATCATCTATCTACCTGGGGTCTTCTAACAAAACAAGAATCTCTTCGTCGTCGATGGTTCCGCTGTCAATGGCGTACTGCAATGCCGTTCTACCTTCGCGGTCTGTCGCCTGAGAATCAGCACCCCTGCATGGAGATTCAGGCAAGTTATAACATCCATGCATACTTGCAGCACAGAGACGTAAGGCGTATAAAAAGGAAGTACATTCCTATATCATAAGCATTATTAGTATACCTGGAGAGGAGCAGTTTGGCATGCACGCGCCTTCCTTTCAAAATGCTGTGATGAAGCGGTGTTCGGCCCCTAGAATCTGTGGAATTCACACTGGCCCCATACTGCAAGAGTAGTTCAACCATACCAATATCCGCGACACGGCATGCCAGATGAAGCAGAGATAAGCCCTCAGCGCAGCCATCCAATTCATCTGTCCGTGCGCTTGTGCTCGCAGGAGAAAGAGAACTCCTGGGAGAAATCTTCTCAACCGTACCGCGATCAAAGCATCTAGAGCTACCATTTGACGGCGAAGACGGTTGCTCTTGTAAGAGAAGCGCTTTTCCAAGAGTCAAGGCCGAATTGAATGATGTCTGCCCATAAGTTAGATTTACATCCGCGTTCGATCGCACTATCAGACTGTACACCTCCATCTTGTTGTTTGAACTTACATGATCCCACATCTGTTGTGCTAGCTGAGTCTCATCCATACTATGCTTTCGTACAAAATCTTTCTCAGCATACTGGAATATTTAAGAAACAATAATCATCAGCAACTGAACATCACTAGGCATATTATAAGTGAAATTATCTCTTATACCTTTCACATCAACAATGAATAGGACTATTGTTGTCTTGGCACAAATTAATGAAAACATGAGACTTTAATCTCATTCTTTTTTTGGTCTTTAATCTCATTCTCACCAAGTTCACCTACCATGTTCTCTAGATCTCTACCTTCTCACTCCCAGTTTCCCTAAAACCACGTATCGTAGAAATGCAATATTCTCAAACACACTTTATGATATATCTAATGTTCTTGATTCGCATGTGGAGGTTGTATCTCATGCAAGATACTGTTTCCTTCCATTTATTTTCTCACTCTCAATCTCACCAAAAAAAAAAAAAAAAACTGGCAGCCTTTTAGATACAGATGAGGTGGTCTGTTGCAGATATCCATAGTTCCTCTTTTTGTTTAAAAGGACTATTATGCACTCTGTAAACCCAATGTGGTCTATTCAGTGAATGTTGCCTATAACTCGCACATGATTCTTGAAATTGCATTCTGCTTATTAGTGATCACTAATGGTTTGCTGAAAAGTAGAATACACTGAAACAATAGGCAAACCATAAAGTACCTTGGCATGAATAAATTTCTCTTTCAGAGAGATAGGATCCGATTGTTTAGGCTTTCGGACAACCAAGTTATCTGGTGTGTTTTCAATTCCATCAGCTCTACAAAACAGTAAAACTTGCAAGTTAGCATGATACTACAACAATAGGGACTTCACAGATTTTTGTATAGTTGCAAACAGCATCGATTTACCTCGAAGTATCACCATGATCAAAACTGCTTGACGAAGTTAACATTTCTTCCCAGATAGTGTTGGCAAATGTGTTGCCTAAAGACTGGAAGAGATTGATTACAGATGGCTCCCACACCCTGACATCAAGTGTCAGAGACCTTACCTGCCAATACAAGGCACACTTTAGGTAATGTTCACCCTGATTTATCTTTCAACAATTAAAGCGCAGCCTGCTAATCACATTAATGATGAATTCATGCTAGGACTTACAAAATACTAAATCTAAAATGACATTTTACAATAGGTTGCTGAATGTTGTCTGAAAAAACTAAACCATTTCAAATTTTGTGCATGAAGTAAACACATTGCATCCCAAAATTCCTTAGTTTTCCTGTCAAAGATGCAGTTATTGCAACTCAGATTCTGGTTTGCAATGAAAAAACAAATGGGACACACAACTATCATTCAACTGTTCCTACACCTTAATATACTGAGCGCAAAACAAACAATATATATACATTTTAAATGTGTAAGGATTTTGAGTTGAAACTGTCAAGAATATTGCCTGTTCACCTTAGATATATGCACACCAAGATTTCGGTGTACACCAGAACATTCTATGCATACAAGGACTCCGAGGTTTAGGGATGCCCAATCAGGCTCTGCAGCACCACAATCAGCACAAACATCATTGCCAACCACCTTCCTAAGCAATTCAATTGGCTTGTCAGGTCTCATGCTGGTTCGGTGATGTTGTGTGACTCTGGAGTGCTCAAAGTACCCACTTCCTGAGTTCTTTTCCATCATAAAATCTTCACTCATGGAATGGTCAAGTTCTGTTGAGCTACTGAAAGAACTACTTTCGCTGTTTGTTCGATGATGGCCACTGCCCTTAGGGCTCAACAGTAGACGCTGGAACAGATTGTATTAGTGTTAAGAATATCAAATCTGGATATGTAAATAATTGCACAAAAGTCATTCAGCACTGACCCGTTCAGGGGATTGGGAGCTTAACAAAGAAGCAATGACACCAGTGATCTTTTCAATCCAATCCATCTGATCCATCGCACTCTCTGCCTGCCCAAGAATAGGTGCATGTCACTACTAAATAGACAACAAGCAACTTGGCATCTATTAAAAACTCGATAGTGTCATTCCTTTCTTTGCTGGCCTAAATGACAAATACAGACAACAGGTTTCTGGTTAGGCTGAATACCTGCAGTGTGTAGTTTTTTGTGGGCGAAATTATTCTGAAACAGAACCTTAGATCTGATTGATCTGCGTCAACTTTAATGGTTGATGTTAGCAGGTTTACTGTATGTCGTGCTACAGATTTCTCATCATGCACACCGCCATGGTAATGAGATGAGAACCATCTGCTAAGCAGCCCAGAGCCATGCTCAGTGGGAGTGCTACTTCGTTGGTTAGAATAACCACTCTGTAAAATCAAAAACAGGAAAAATTAACGGAATGGTGTGAACTGAAACAAACCCAAAGCATTTCTATAATATCATGCCAAATTGAGTACGTGTTACGGGAACTTACGGATGGTCTACTATTTTGCTTGCGGTAATAATACAACATTCCTCGATTATCAAGGACAAAGAACCTCCTTTTCCAGTCGCCTCTCAAATTCGAAGAACGCTTTGAGAGATAGCCTTGCCGAATAGTCTGAACCTGAAAATAAGTACACACTTTTGAACATCACATGCATTTACTGAATGAACACCTTCCTACAAGCATGAATCCAAATTTCAAGTCAACCAGAATGTGCTACCTTTCCCTTTGAAGCTGATTGCATGACGGCTTCAATCATCTTATGTGAACTTCGACCAATTGCTTGTATTCCATCACCATTAGGGGAATCAGTCATCCCGTTTGGCGACCACCGACTTTCCCGGTCAATCTGCCTTTTGAACTCTTGCATCCTCTCTACAAGAGCAGCTTGCTCGTAGTTGGACCTTTCTCTTGATTGCTGTGCATAAGCAAGAACCTGCAAAAGGAGAATCCATGGTGTGTTAAAACAAACATTTGTTACCAGGAAAAAGCAAGCAGGCACAGGCAGCTATGCGAAGAATTGGTGGATTCAGTAACCAAACGTTGCACTGTACTTCATTGAATCATTAAAAAATGGTCTCAGCAGGTGGTTTCCACTGTGCAATTTGCACAATTAAATGACAAATTAATTTAGAAATGAAGCAACTGGTACCGGACTATCTGACACCTATCTTGGAGGTGATTTTCACTGCAATTGCCATGACCAAATGACACAACATTTTTGCAATAAATATTTGAAATCAGACCATCTAACGCGTAATTGCAGGGGTTGAAGGTCATAAGAGGTCAATTTCTTTAAGGCGTTTTGTGCGACGAATCCAGGAGTCTGAGGTCAGGGAGGCTTTAAAAAGGATGAAATGAGGCAAGGCGATGGGCCCTGATTGTATCCGCATCAAGGTGCGGACAGGCCTCGGAGACAACGATAGTATGGCTAACTAAGCTTTTCAACCTCATTTTTGGGGCAAACAAGATGCCCGAATAATGGATGCGGAGTAAATTAATACCAATCTTCAAGAACAAGGGAGGCATTCAAAGTTGTACTAAGTACCATGGAATTAAGTTGATGAGCCATACAATGAAGCTATTGGAGAGACATTGAGCACGAGTTAAGAAGAATGACAAGCGTGACCAAAAATCAGTTTGGGTTCATGCCTGGGAGTCGACCATGGAAGCAATTTTCTTGGTACGACAGCTTATGGAAAGATACAGGGAGCAAAAGGGCATGCATATGGTGTTCATTGACTTGAAGAAGGCCTACGATAAGATAACGCGGAATGTCATGTCTTGGGCCTTGGAGAAACACAAAGTACATTACCCTCAACAAGGACATGTACGATAATGTTGTGACAAGTGTTTGAACAAATGATGGCGACACTGATGACTTTCCAATAAAATAGGACTACACCAAGGGTCGGCTTTGAGCCCTTATCTTTTTGCTTTGGTGATGGATGAGGTCAGGGATATACAAGGAGATATATCATGGTGTATGCTCTTTGCGGATGATGATGTGGTGCTAGTCGACGATAGTTGGACAAGGGTTAATAGAAAGTTAGAGCTGTGGAGACAAACTTTTTGGAATCAAAAGGTTTTAGGCTTATATAGAACTAAAATTGAGGACATGAGGTGCGGTTTCAGTACTATTAGGCAGGCTCTATAGGACAGCGATTCGACGTATGATGGTGTATGGCGTTGAATGTTGGCCACCTAAAAGGTGACATGTCCAACAATAAGGTATAGCAGAGATGTGCATGTTGAGATGGATATGTGGCCACACAAGAAAGGATCGAGTCCGGCATGAGGATATACGTGATAAAAGAATTGGGGTAGCAATGATTAAAGAGAAGCTTGTCCAACATCGTTTGGGATGGTTTGGACATATACATCGCAGGCCTCGAGAAGCGTCATTGCATAGCGGACAGTTAAGACATGCGGGCAATGTCAAGAGAGGTCGGGGTAGACCAAACTTGACATGGGAGGAGTCCGTTAAGAGAGATCTGAAGGACTGGAATATCACCAAAGAAGTAGGCCATGGACAGGGGTGCGTGGAAGCTAGCTGTCCACCTGCCAGAACCCTGAGTTGGTTTCGGGGTCTTATGGGTTTGTAGCTTACCCCAACTTGTTTGGGAGTAAAAGGCTTTGTTGTTGTTGTTGTTGAATGTGCAGATAACATGCAAGATTATAAGTTTATAACAAATGGCGCATCGGTGGAAGAGATTTTTTGCATATCCACTAACTAGTACATATGTATTACTTCAACTACATAAACTAGCACGGAACATTCACATGTAGCACTACAAAAAAATGAAAAATAGGAAGTCACGGTGAAATAGTTACTTGATTGATATACGGTTCCATCTGATGGAGTAATTCATATCCCTGAAAAAAACAACAGCAGATGAGGTTTGAATATCATTTGTGCATAACCAAGAAATATCAGAATGCAAATAATGACAAGCCAATACTTGTTTGAAATAACGAAGATGTGCATCCATTGTCCCACTAACAGCCTCCAAAAATTCAAATCTTTTCTTAGCCTCAATGTTTGAAAGCGCAGTCACCTGTAGATAAGACAAACAAAAGGCATGTTACAAGCAAGTTGGTGAATAGAGATACAGGGAAGCATTACACCTACCAGGTTGAAACGAGCTTGCTCAAATGAAGATCTGGCGCTGTGAAGCTCCTGGTAACGTCACAAGCAAGTTAATGATCATGGCTTCTAATAGAAGTTCAATAATGTCAAATAAGGAAAGGAACTTACATCCTCAACTGCAGTTGCTATGTCTGTCCTTGTTCCTTTCTTCAAGGATAAATACCTCTCACGAGCCTGGGTGAGAAGACAAATCAGTCAGCGAGACCCTTTTTAAAAATAAACTTGACTTTTGTCAAAAATGCATCAGCAACCGCAAATGATAGCATGCCGATCAACAGAAGAAATGGAATAAAGCTATCATATTGGTGTCACGGTGCAGTAAAATTATTCCCATGCAGCAAAAGGCAGATTCTGCTTATCCTAGATTAATTTTTACCATGGGTCAATATTTTAGCAACTAGGAGTCAGTAGACAGAAAAATAACACAGAAATAGCATCTACACATTATGGCAAACAGAATCCTTCTGATTATACTGAAAGTTGGCTATCATATTGGCAGGTTGACGGGAACAGGGTAAACAAACACCAAAACAAAAATGGGAGAATATATAGATACGAGCTTCAGAATCACCTTGAAGACATATTTAATATTGTAACTTTGAAATGAGCTCAAAACAGCATTACCTGGTCGTACAGAAGGCTAGCCTTGTCAAAACGCTTTCGGGCATCCTGATCAGAAGTTATCAAATTTAATGGCAGGTCCAAACCCAATGTGAAATTTACAAATAAGATGTTAGAAGAAAATTGCGCAAATACCTTCACATCATGCAAATCCATGTCCACAAACTGCAGCAGCTTGTCATTTAGCATATGTTCAACCTATCAGAACAGTATGCAAGAAGTTAGACCACCTAAACCTGAAGTTAAGCAAAAGGATGCGCATGCAATATATGCACATACAAATGTCTACCTGGGAGCGCAAAACTTCCTTGTATGTTCCAATTTCTCTCAAGGCAATTGTAAATTTGGTCATCACGGGTCCTGGACCAGAGGTACATGTCATAATTTATACATAACTGGCCAATTAGGAAACCAACAAGAAAAAACACTACAGCGCTGATGAAACCTAATGAAAGTTATGATGTCTTGTCATTTTCATTGACAAAAGCGCCCTTCAGTTCTCGGTTAGCTGTTACTGGGGTTTTTACACAGTGCCCATGAGAAGCTTATCATTCAGGAATTCCTGACCGCTGGCATACTAGTGCTAGTGGTTTACTAGAGATAGTAGTAGTATTGTATTTCTCCTACTACTACTCTGGCACTATGTGCGCATACAACAACCAACAAGCAGATAAACGACAACAAACCGACAAGGTAAATGACTTTTAAAAAATGGACGCCATGCAAACTGACGTTGCAGCAAGGAAAAAATAAAATGAACAATCTAGCTGAAAATCGAGATCTAGTACTTGAACCCTGCAATCTATTGATACGGTCATATATATAATTGACTACCTACAAACCAGCCTAGAAAATATTTTGGTGGTATAAATCCGTCTCAATTGAATTAGTTTGGGTACAATGGCAAACAAGCAATTTTAATGAACACCTCTTGGTATCAGAATCCTATCTAAAACAACACCTAAACGAGAGCCGGAGGAAGTATCCAGTTTTAACAAGCATGAAAACAAAATAATGCTCAAACTAAAGTGAGTGAATGTGACTATAACAGTACATAAATATACTTGAATGAGAACTATATTGCTAACCTCCAAAGGCAACACTGATTGGATCATTGTGACCACCTCCAAATGCTTCTAGTGAACTTGCAAACGCAATATCTCCATCATATGCTTCGCCTAGCCCTTCACTGAAATAAAAGGGCAAATGTAAACAAGTTCAATCCTAGATAGCACACTGCAGCACGCAAGCATAAATAGGGAGGATAAAGGGGCGTATGCCACTCAAATGAGATGGCAATGGTCACTTACGTGTATTTACGGCAACCTTTGTGATACTTCAAGCATCTCTCTCTCAGCAAGTCAGCACCTTCTTCAAGTGATTGCATCTATTTATTGAAGGAAAAACAATTTAAACAGTGTTCATCAATCAAACAAAATATGTTGACCCTTTTGGTATAAACCCAGAAACAACCATTAAAAAGCCTAGGTGCAAAGCAATTTGTAATCAGCGGAGCACACAAAAAATGTTTTTTTTTGTAATAAAAGCACATATCAAAAGCTCATCCTTTTGCTGAGTTGTGTATGATTATAGATTTATTACTCATACAATTGCATAGATAAAGCCTGTCGAGTTGCTTGGCGAATAGCCAAAACTCTGAACCAACCAATTGTACCAACACAATATCAAACAGTCTAGCAGTTGTGTATAGCAAACATACCCTACACCAGTAATTGGAACCAAATTGTTGCATAGACAAGCAAGCATTGTTGTCTCACTTGCATCAAAACAAACTTTGACCAATCAACGCACACGCATGGCAAAAGACAACGAGTAACATCTAACAGGATGGAGAATGCTATACAATTGTCCTGAGGAGCTCAGGTGGAACCTACTGATATGTTGTTAATATCACAACAGATTTAAATATAGCAATCAGACCAATCAAACAAACAACCAAAAAACAGATAAGAAACCTGCACATCAGTACCACAGGCAGAGCCAGGCAGACAATTTCGAATGGTTCGAGGCGAAGCTCCGGCGAGAGGGGTGCAGCCCCAGAAACAAGGACAGATCCAATCCATCGCCGGGAGCCCAATCCGGGAGCCACCAGCGGCGAGCACTACACCCGAAACTGCAAGCTGTTGTCGCTCCCCACTAACTAGCCACCCCCGGCCCTTCCCAGCGACGAAGCGGGGCTCTCCAATGCCCGCGAATCGAGATCCGAGGAGTAAGGTGGCTCACCTGCTTCCTGAACATGGGCGAGTCATCGAGCCTGGTGAAATACATGTCTGCCACCTATAAGCCGCCTCGCCGCCGCCGCCGCAGCCACTCCAACACCGCAACCGCACGGCCCTCCTATCTCACCATCAACCCCCGATACACAGCCTCCGCCTCCGCGAAACCTCGCCCGCCGACAGCCCACTCCGCCGCCACCGCCACCAGCACCACCTCGGCCTCACAGACCGACCTCCTCCGCCTCTTCCTCCTGCTCCGGACGCCGCGTGCCGCCGGCGGGAGCAGGACGCGGTCCAGGGAAACACCGACTAGGCCCGGCGAGAAACCCTAGGCGGCGGCCGGAATCGGCGAATGGCGGTGGGGGCGGAGGAATGGAATGGCGAGGGGAGAGGGGACAGGCGCAGACAGGCGGAGAGGGGTGTAAAGAGAAAAGAGGGTCGGGGGGACGGCGAGAAAAATAACGGTGCCCTCCCTCTCCCTTTTGGTTCGATTTTACTAATTTCTCGGGTTAATTAAGGGGAGTGGGGGGATTAGGAGCTGATCGTGCGTGGTGGGCCTCGCGTACGGGAGGGCGCGGGGCCCGGTGGCGGTGAGAGGGGCGCCGGTGGACGCGGTGCACGGGCGCGTGGGTGGCGGTTTTGGCTCGGAGGGGGCGGTCACCCGCCGGTGAGCGTAATGATGGACCGGTTACATGTCTTTGACCGGGGAATTTTTCGCTTTTTTTAAATGATGAGACTGCCGCTAGTTCTATGATCGTGTTTATGCTATGGACTGGAAAATTGTAGTAGCATCCTGATTTGACCACATGCTAAGCCAAGGTCGATACACCACTCAATAATCTTTACAATAATTCTTAAGTTTGGAGCTCTCAGAATAGATTTAGGTCTTCGATTTTGGATCATGCCCATGATTTTGACTGGGATCCTCGTCCTAGTGGGTCCCTTTGATGGGGTTTTGAGGCCTTTTCGGTTGTGTGTGTCGCCTCTGCGGAGCTGCTCGGCTCGGGAGAGAGGGGGGAAGGGTTGGCGACCGTAGCGAGCACGGAGCAGGGATGTGCTTCATTGTTGTCGCAGGCATGACTACAAACTGGTGCATCAGTGTGAGGGCTTCCCATGGGCCCAGTGCACCGAACGAGTTGAGATCGCTAACTCTCTTGTCGATGGCTAAAACTTACGTACGAGTTAAGAAAGTGTTATTCCCGAGCAGAAAGAGCAGGAAATGAGGACGGGTAATCAATGAATTCCTATGAAATAGAAGGTCTGCATGACAATTTTCAAACTCATCACACTTCTCCCTATTTTTATTTATTCTAAACAGGAAAGCATCAACAAAACTTCCCTTTTCATATAGATCATCATGGCATGAACTAAATTAGGCCAAATATAGCACATAATTATCTAACTTCTATGGTATACACCGATTTGCTTGCTATCTGAGGCGTTAATTTACCTACTAAAATATAATCAGTTTCTACCCAGAATCCCAACACATTTTCTGTCCAAATTGTTGAGGCATGGTCGAATGTACGTTTTATACTTCACATGCATTCTTCACTTATAAATTTAGCCAGGATCGAAGCATCTCAATCTCTTCATATATTCTTCTCGTTGAACTCTTATTTTTCGCTCAACAAACGGAAGGGATTTGGTTAAGGTTTTCTCCCTTGATCTTTTCCCTTGTTTAATGATTGGAATGAAAGTAGGATTGTTTATCCAATCCAAACTATTTATTCCGGGAAAGTAAGATCGATAGTGGGCCCTATTGTTTCTGCACTGTTATGTTAAGGAATTTTGTATCCACGTGCCTTACAAGTATATTTGAATGAGAATGAATGAAATGAGCAAACCTTAAACTCGCCAACAAACTACTGCCTGCGCTAGGAGAAGCACGAAAGAAAAAAAAATGTTTTATTCTTTTCATACAAGAAGAATCGGCACAAGTAAAAGCCTTTTTCTTGTGTCGAATACACGATTAAGAAGACCCACAATCCCTTCAAAAAGGAAGAATTTTTGTTGTTCGCAACTTTGCTGCTCGGTGCCTAATTGAATGGTACCTTTCTTGGCGCCCACCACATCATCCGTGCCCCTCCTTTGTCTGGGAGGAAATCAAACGAGTAATGGTTTTTGCCGACTCCCCTAAGTAACCACTCACTACTCAACTTGAAACCATGGACCTACCTAGTGCTTTTGACTTTCTTCTTTGTCCCAATTCATATTGAGCATGTCTTTCCCATATTATAGATAGAGAGAATATATGATAGGGGCACTCAAAGCAAATTGGATTCTACATGGCCTTTCTTTCTCCAAAATCAGGTAAAGCTCCGACCCAAGAAATGCAGCAAAGCAAGTCGTCTTTGGTTTGGAGCTAAATTCTCAGGGTCCGCACGTCGGCAAATGATTTGGAATTGGAATTGGCTACGGAGGAAACCAAAGCCCTAGCTCAAAGCACCGACTCCTCATTCTTTGTATCTTACATCGTCAATGAGCCTCCACTTGCTCCTGGAAATAAGGTAAGGTCAGTAAGCATTTTCATGCCAACTTTCATCAGCAAGCACTTGTATGCTAGTGCCATGAAAGAAAAGACTAGGGGAGGATTCGGCGCTTCGTCTGACGGTGGTTTGGTTGTGCGCCGCTCCTTCATTTCGCAAGTGGTAAGGATTGGTATGCTTTTTTGCTTTCCAGTTCCGTTTGAGGGTAGTGATGGCCAGAAAGAGGGTTGTGGGATTCAATGTTGACTTGGTGTTTGGTCGGGAGTTCTAGAGGGCACGTTTTGCTTTGATTTGGTGGGCCTCTTTAGTTCAAAGCTGGGAAGCATCACTTGTGCTCGTGTTTGTGATTTCTTTCACCTGCAAAATCGAACCACCATCCCTAGGCTTCCTCTCTCATGGATGGACTACCCTTCTAACCCGCCAGACTCCATGCATCAAGAGAAACAACCTTCTTCCAACCCTCGTGTTGCAGCGCTGCAGGTGGCGCCGTAGTTGCAACACGATGGGTGGTAGAGGTGGGCCAAGCAGTCGGGAAGCGTAGCGGTGTTGGTGTGTCATTGGTTTGTGGCGGTTGTAAGCGGGGATGGGCAATAGGGTTGGAACCCAGGAAACTAGGTTTAGGTGGCGGATTTTGGGCCAGTTGTAGCTGTTTGGGCCTTCGGGAGAGTTTTTTAATGGACTTCTTGTTTAATTCAGATAATTCAGGTTGTTCGGGTACAGTTGGTACAAACACGAATATCTTGAATAAAATTCGGGTTTTCGAAACTGCTACCCAATATAGTGTTCAGGTTTTTCGGATTCGAGATTCAGGCATCAGATTTTACGCCCAACGTGACTCCAAATCCATAGCCAAATCTTGAGATAGTTTCAGTGTTGAGAAGGTTATCTTTTGAAGCTCAAGAGCAAGGGATTCATCATCGAGCAATCTCTATCTTGTCATTTGTGGAGGGTGTACGCATCCTAGATTGACTAGGTGTGCTTGGAAGTCTTCAAGTTTGTGAAGAAGCCAAGAAGTTTGAACGGGCCCGGAGATCACCTACTTGGTGAAGATTTACCTTAGGGATGTTAGTCCTTTCACTAGTAGAAAACAGGGCTTTCGTTCGGGCATGGCAAGCCCATTAGTCCCAGTTCAGTCACGAACCGGGACCCATGGGGGCATTCGTCCCGGTTCGTGAGCCCAGGGGGCCGGCCGGGGCCTCGTGGGCATTGGTCCCGGTTCGTATGGACCCATTTGTCCCGGTTCTAGGCACGAACCAGGACCAATGGTCCTCACTCCTGGCCCACAACCATTGGTCCCGGTTCGTGGCTCGAACCGGGACAGAAGGCTGAGCTTTAGTCCCGGTTTCTACCACGAACCGGGACAAATGAGTTGCCTATATATACCCCATCGCCACAGCAGAGCACTCCACAGTGCTCTGTTTTTTCTGGCCGATGAGGGGAGGGCATTTGGGTGCTCTAGCTCACCTCCTATGCACATGAGGTGTTCGATGAAATGTCTGAGCCACACTAGTTAATCTTTCTCCTCTCGAAACTCGACCTCCGAGCTCCATTCTCCCCGAGATTTGTCTAGGTTTAGCGGTCCGTCACGTCCCGTCCCCGTCTTCACCGCCGTCGATCGCCCGCGCCGATCTCGTCGCCAGCACCACCGTGGTGAGCCTCTTGTTCTTATCTTCTTTCTGAAAGAAAAAAAGTCTTACTTTAGATAGATACTTGTCTAATTTTGTTACTTTTATTATTCCTTCTTATTACATAGTGCGATGGTTTTGGTATCCGCCCCCGTCGGCCCTCGTCCTGTCTATGATTCGGATGTGGTATATATTATCTTTTTATAACTATTTGGTTCATTTATTGTTTATGACAAATATGCCGACCAACGTGACATAGATTTTATTTATCTTGGAGGTGGTTGAACCGGAAATTCCAACCGACCCTATTGTCGAGAGGTTAAATTTAGTTGAAGAAGAAAACAATTACTTGAAGGAAAAAAAAATTGAGGAGGAGAAGATGATATTGGAGTTGCATGTTGCGGATGTCGTCGATGATCACAAGATCAAGATGGATGCAATGCGCTTGAAGATTAGAAAGATTAGAAAATATGCCATTCATACCGAGGCTTGGTATCATTATGCCGTTGGATCAATTGTTACCTTGGTTGCGATTATGATCCCATTTGTTTTTGCATTGAAATGTTTTACATAGTTTCAATGTATGGTTTAATTAATTAGATGCTCTGGAGAGCTATATGTTATTAGATGAGAACTATGTATGTACTTTGGTTTTAATGTGATGATGAACTTCTATTAATTTGGTCACTTAATTATCTATTCATGATGTTTTGTAATGGTTTTTGACACACTTAATTATATATAATGCACGCAGATGAACCGGCAATGGATGTACAGTGACAGACACACCTCCGAGTACATTAAGGGCGTGCATGATTTTCTCGAAGTGGCTGAGGCAAACAAGCAGAATGGTTTTATGTGTTGTCCATGCCCTACATGTGGGAATACGAAGTCTTACTCTGACCGGAAAATCCTTCACACCCACCTGCTTTACAAGGGTTTCATGCCACACTATAATGTTTGGACGAGGCACGGAGAAATAGGGGTTATGATGGAAGACGGCGAAGAAGAAGAGGACGATGACAACTATGTGCCCCCTGAATACGGTGATGCTGCAACGGGGGAAGCTGCTGAAGATCAAGAGGAACCAGACGATGTGCCCAATGATGCTGCAAGGGGGGAAGCTGCTGAAGATCAAGAGGAACCAGTGCCCGATGATGATGATCAACGCCGGGTCATTGTCGATGCAAGGACGCAATGCGAAAGTCAAAAGGAGAAGCTGAAGTTCGATCGCATGTTAGAGGGTCACAAAAAAGGGTTGTACCCCAATTGCGAAGATGGCAACACAAAGCTCGGTACCGTACTGGAATCGCTGAAGTGAAAGGCAGAGAATGATGTGCCTGACAAAGGATTTGAGAAGCTATTGAAAATATTGAAGAAGAAGCTTCCAAAGGATAGCGAATTGCCCGATAGTACATACGCAGCAAAGAAGGTCGTATGCCCTCTAGGATTGGAGGTGCAGAAGATACATGCATGCCCTAATGACTGCATCCTCTACCGCGGTGCGTACAAGGATCTGAACGCATGCCCGGTATGCGGTGCATTGCGGTATAAGATCAGACGAGATGACCCTGGTGATGTTGACGGCGAACCCCCCAGGAAGAGGGTTCCTGCGAAGGTGATGTGGTATGCTCCCATAATACCACGGTTGAAACGTCTGTTCAGAAACGAAGAGCATGCCAAGTTGATGCGATGGCATAGTGAGGACCGTAAGAAAGACGGAAGTTGAGAGCACCCGCCGACGGGTCGCAGTGGAGAAAAATTGAGAGAAAGTACTGGGCTGAGTTTGCAGCTGACCCAAGGAACGTATGGTTTGGTTTAAGTGCAGGTGGCATTAATTCTTTCGGGGAGCAAAGCAGCAATCACAGCACCTGGCCCGTGACTCTATGTATGTATAACCTTCCTCCTTGGATGTGCATGAAGCGGAAGTTCATTATGATGCCAGTTCTCATCCAAGGCCCTAAGCAACCCGGCAACGACATTGATGTGTACCTAAGGCCATTAGTTGAAGAACTTTTACAGCCGTGGAATGGAAACGGTGTACGTACGTGGGATGAGCACAAACAGGAGGAATTTTACCTACACGCGTTGCTGTTTGTAACCATCAACGATTGGCCCGCTCTCAGTAACCTTTCAGGACAGACAAACAAGGGATACCACGCATGCACGCACTGTTTAGATGACACTGAAAGTATATACCTGGACAAATGCAGGAAGATTGTGTACCTGGGCCATCGTCGATTTCTTCCGACCAACCATCAATGTCGAAAGAAAGGCAAGCATTTCAAAAGCGAGGCAGATCACCGGAAGAAGCCCGCCATGCGTACCGGTGATCACGTACTTGCTATGGTCAATGATTTACACGTAATCTTTGGAAAGGGTCCCGGCGGACTAGCTGTTCCGAATGACGCTGAGGGACACGCACCCATGTGGAAGAAGAAATCTATATTTTGGGACCTACCCTACTGGAAAGACCTAGAGGTCCGCTCTTCAATCGACGTGATGCACGTGACGAAGAACCTTTGCGTGAACCTGCTAGGCTTCTTGGGCATGTATGGGAAGACAAAAGATACACCTGAGGCACGGGAGGACCTGCAACGTTTGCACGAAAAAGACGGCATGCCTCCGAAGCAGTATCAAGGTCCTGCCAGCTACGCTCTTACGAAAGAAGAGAAAGAAATCTTCTTTGAATGCCTGCTCAGTATGAAGATCCCGACTGGCTTCTCGTCGAATATAAAGGGAATAATAAATATGCCAGAGAAAAAGTTCCAGAACCTAAAGTCTCATGACTGCCACGTGATTATGACGCAACTGCTTCCGGTTGCATTGAGGGGGCTTCTACCGGAAAACGTCCGATTAGCCATTGTGAAGCTATGTGCATTCCTCAATGCAATCTCTCAGAAGGTGATCGATCCAGAAATCATACCAAGGCTAAGGAGTGATGTGGCGCAATGTCTTGTCAGTTTCGAGCTGGTGTTCCCACCATCCTTCTTCAATATCATGGCGCACGTCCTAGTTCATCTAGTCGACGAGATTGTCATTCTGGGGCCCGTATTTCTACACAATATGTTCCCCTTTGAGAGGTTCATGGGAGTCCTAAAGAAATATGTCCGTAACCGGGCTAGGCCAGAAGGAAGCATCTCCATGGGCCATAAACAGGGGATGTCATTGGGTTTTGTGTTGACTTCATTCCTGGCCTTAAGAAGATAGGTCTCCCTAAATCGCGTTATGAGGGGAGACTGACTGGAAAAGGCACGCTAGGAGCGGACTCAATAATATGCAGGGACGGGCATTCTTGGTCTCAAGCACACTACACAGTTCTACATAACTCTACCTTGGTGACCCCGTATGTCGATGAACACAAGAACAGTCTGCGCTCCAAACATCCGGAGCAGTGTGACGACTGGATTACATGTGAACACATCAGGACTTTCAGTAGTTGGTTGGAAACACGTCTCAGAGGTGACACCACTGTTTGTGATGAGTTGTACTCGTTGTCCAGGGGACCATCTTCGACTGTATTGACTTACAAAGGATACGAGATAAATGGGAATACATTTTACACGATCGCCCAAGATCAAAAGAGCACCAACCAAAACAGCGGTGTCCGCTTTGATGCAGCAATTGAGAGGGGAAAGGACACGTATTATGGTTACATAATGGACATATAGGAACTTGACTACGGACATGATTTTAAGGTCCCTTTGTTTAAGTGCAAATGGGTCAATCTGTCAGGAGGCGGGGTACAGGTAGACCCACAGTACGGAATGACAACAGTGGATCTGAACACTCTTGGGTACACTGACGAACCGTTCGTCCTAGCCAATGATGTGGCACAGGTTATCTATGTGAAGGACATGTCTACCAGACCGAGAAAAAGAAAAGATAAGGAAGCGAATACATCATACGATGAGCCAAAGCGCCACATAGTTCTTTCAGGAAAAAGGGACATTGTGGGAGTGGAGGGCAAGACAGACATGTCTGAAGATTATGAAAAGTTTCATGAAATTCCTCCCTTCAAAGTCAAGGCTGACCCAAGCATCCTGATAAACGATGAAGATTATCCATGGTTACGGCGCAATAAGCAAATGACACAAGCGAAGAAAAAGTGAAGACTTTCTCCCGCAACTATTATGAGGATACCATGCCAACTTTGTAACAGACGAGTATGATACCATTGTCCGTTTTGTACACGAAGTGCATCTAGTTTTTGCCGTAACCCTCTCAACTTTCTTGCACATGCTATGTGGATGAAATGATGATACCATGCCAACTTTCAACCTTTTCAGAGTTCATTTGAAATGCTTTTCAATTTTAGGGTCTTATAACTCAAAATAATTAGTAAATGCATGAAAAATGGTGCATGAAAAATAACAAATAAAATAAATAAGTAATTAGAAACAAAATAATATAAACTTTATTAAAATATATAAGTAGAAACAAAATAAAATAAACTTTAATAAAATTTATGAAACTAAAATTAACAAAGTATTTTCTGTTCAAAACATTATAAGAAACCTCTAGTATTATTGAAACTAAAATCATATAAAATTGATGCAACTAAAATTATCGAAGTATTTTCTGTTCAAAATCATTAAAAGCAAAAAGAATTTTCATAAAAAACTTTTTTTGATAGAAACTTTAATAGCAAAAAGAATTATCATAAAGTAAAATAAATAAGTAATTAGAAACAAAATAAAATAAAATAAATAAGTATTTTGTTGTAAGTAGAAACAAAATAAAATAAATAAAGCAAAAAAGAAAACAAAAAAACTGGGAAAAAAAATAAAAAAATGTCACCTACTGGGCCACCACGGCCTGAATATGACTAGAAACCCATCAATGGCCAGGATTCAGGCCCGCAGAAGGCCCAGCAGGCCCACAGGCATAGCAGTGCAAGATTAGGCCCGTAAGCTTGCAATGGAGAGGAGCTCAAGAGGGTTGGCGCAGCAGCGCTTATAAATCACTCTCGAGCTCTCTCAACTAGCGAGGTGGGACTAAACTTTGGACGCGACGCGGGCAGCACATGTCCTTTGGTCCCGGTTGGTGGCACCAACCGGGACTGAAGGGGTGTATTGGTCCCGGTTGGTGCCACGAACCGGTACCAATGCACCCCCTTTAATCCCGGTTGGTGCCACCAACCGGGACCAAAGGCCGCCGCTTCCCGCCCTTTGGGCTGCTAAAAAGAGACTTTTGGTCCCGGTTGGTGGCACCAACCGGGACTAAAGGGTGCATTGGTCCCGGTTGGTGCCACGAACCGGGACCAAAGCTCTTGGTATATTACCAACACTTGTGAAAATTTTCATCTGCATCTCACAGTTGCCCCTGACGACCCCTCGACGACATCGACGCCGCCAGGCTGCGGCGACGCCGCCCGCCGCCCCCGCCGTCGCCGTCGCCCGCGCCCTCGCCGCGCCCTCGCCCGACGTCGTCGTCGCGCGCCGTCTCTGCCCCGACGCGCGCCGCCCCTGTCCCGCGCCCTCGCCGTCGCCGCGCCCTCGCCCTCGCCGTCGCCCGTCGTCGCCGTCGACCGCGCCCTCGCCGTCGCCGCGCCCTCGCCCGACGTCGTCGCCGCGCGCCGTCCCTGCCCCGACGCGCGCCGCCCCTGCCCCGCGCCCTCGCCCGCGCCCGTCGTCGCCGTCGCCCGCGCCCTCGCCGTCGCCGACTGTAATGATGTTTTAAATATATTTTTTAGATATATGTATTTTTTTATGTATGTTCATATATGTATGTATTTTTTACATTTTTTTGTATGTATGTATGTATTTTTTCAACTGTAATGATGTTTTAAAAATACATATATGCAAAAGTTAGATTTTTAGAAAGGAATTTGAATAGGTTTTCAGCAAGGAATTTGAATCTGGTTCAAATTTCATTTAAATGAAATTTGAAAATTTTGAACTATGGATCAGAAGGTTTTTGGTGAAATGGAGTGTGGGTACTGTCATGAAGTTGGAGTAATTTTTGTGGTTGTAAAAGAGTTAGGAAAAGTTTTATATATGCAAAAGTTACATTTTTAGAAAAGTTTTATGTATCTAGCTAGGAAAGGAAGAAGAAGAAAAAGAAGGAGAGGAAAAACGAAAATAAGAAGAGGAAGAAAGGAGAAGAAGAAGAGGAGAAATAAATAAGAAGAGGAAAAAAGAAGAAAAAGAAGAGGAGAAGAAGAAATGAATAGAGGAGAAGAAGAAAAAATAGATATATCAATTTTTTCTATTTTTTCTTCTTCTCCTCTTCTTTTTCTTCTTTTTTTCTTCGATCTTCTCCTCTATTCATTTCTTCTTCTCCTCTTTTTATTTCTTCTTCGTCTTCTTATTTTTTATCGGGTATGTCGTTGTCGATATACCCCCTCCCCGATAACATTATTTTCCCATGTATGTATGTCGTCGTTGTCGATATATATAACTTCCTCCCAGATAACTTCGACATGATGGACGGTCGATATTTATACCCCCTCTCCACCGTGATAACTTATACCACGAGAGCACCCCGGCCCTCTCGCTCGACCAAAACTCTCGAGGACACCCAAACCCTAGAAAAAAATGATGCCGGTCTCCTACCCCCTCCCGCCGCGCCCCTACCCTTGAAGCGTTGCCGAGGCCACCCCAAACCCGGAATAAGCTAGGTCTACGTTTGCACTAATATATCCACCTGCTGTCATGTTTGTGTAATAATTGCCATGTTGTAATATTTGCAGAAACAATGGAGCACGGACGAGACGAGCAAGCAGAAGAGGTGTTGGGGGACATAATCTTAGCTGGAGATGATATCTTGTCGTATCTTAACGACAATGATGGTCTGGAAGAACAGGGTGAAGAAGCAGGCTACGGTGATCGAAGAGTGGAGGAGGAAAGACATGATTATGATGGCTCCGGTGACCCAATGCTGGTGCAAGAAGGAGCCCGTGGTGACGGCTCCGGTGACCGAACAGAGTCCGGCCAGGTAAATATATTAGTTAAGCCTGTGCTGACTAGCTAATTGATGCATTCATTGTTTTGGTATGTACTGTTGGGAATCGTAGCATAATTTTAAAATTTTCCTACGCTCACCAAGATCCATCTATGGAGTATACTAGCAACGAGGGGAAAGGAGTGCATCTACATACCCTTGTAGATCGCGAGCGGAAGCGTTCCAATGAACGTTGTTGACGGAGTCGTACTCGCCGTGATTCAAATCACCGATGACCGAGTGCCGAACGGACGACACCTCCACATTCAACACACGTACGGTGCAGCGACGTCTCCTCCTTCTTGATCCAGCAAGGGGGAAGGAGAGGTTGATGGAGATCCAGCAGCACGACGGTGTGGTGGTGGATGTAGCGGGATGTCGGCAGGGCTTCGCCGAGCTTCTGCGAGAGAGAGAGGTGTAGCAGGGGAGGAGGGAGGCGCCCAAGGCTGTAATGTTGCTGCCCTCCCTCCCCCCTTTATATAGGCCCCCTGGGAGGGGGGGCGCCGGCCAAGATCCCATCAAGGGAGGGGGCGGCGGCCAAGGGGGGAGACTTGCCCCCCAAGGCAAGTGGGGCGCCCCCCACCCTAGGGTTTCCAACCCTAGGCGCAGGGGGAGGCCCATGGGGGGCGCCCCAGCCCACTAGGGGCTGGTTCCCTTCCCACTTCAGCCCATGGGGCCCTCTGGGATAGGTGGCCCCACCCGGTGGACCCCCGGGACCCTTCCGGTGGTCCCGGTACAATACCGATAACCCCCGAAACTTTCCCGGTGGCCGAAACTTGACTTCCTATATATAATTCTTCACCTCCGGACCATTCCGGAACTCCTCGTGACATCCGGGATCTCATCCGGGACTCCGAACAACTTTCGGGTTTCCACATACTCATATCTCTACAACCCTAGCGTCACCGAACCTTAAGTGTGTAGACCCTACGGGTTCGGGAAACATGCAGACATGACTGAGACGCCTCTCCGGTCAATAACCAACAGCGGGATCTGGATACCCATGTTGGCTCCCACATGTTCCACGATGATCTCATCGGATGAACCACGATGTCGAGGATTCAATCAATCCCGTATACAATTCCCTTTGTCAATCGGTATGTTACTTGCCCGAGATTCGATCGTCGGTATCCCAATACCTTGTTCAATCTCGTTACCGGCAAGTCTCTTTACTCGTACCGCAATGCATGATCCCGTGACTAACGCCTTAGTCACATTGAGCTCATTATGATGATGCATTACCGAGTGGGCCCAGAGATACCTCTCCGTCATACGGAGTGACAAATCCCAGTCTCGATCTGTGCCAACCCAACAGACACTTTCGGAGATACCCGTAGTGTACCTTTATAGTCACCCAGTTACGTTGTGACGTTTGGCACACCCAAAGTACTCCTACGGTATCCGAGAGTTGCACGATCTCATGGTCTAAGGAAAAGATACTTGACATTGGAAAAGCTCTAGCAAACGAAACTACACGATCTTTTATGCTATGCTTAGGATTGGGTCTTGTCCATCACATCATTCTCCTAATGATGTGATCCCGTTATCAATGACATCCAATGTCCATAGTCAGGAAACCATGACTATCTATTGATCAACGAGCTAGTCAACTAGAGGCTTACTAGGGACACGTTGTGGTCTATGTATTCACACATGTATTACGATTTCCGGATAACACAATTATAGCATGAACAATAGACAATTACCATGAACAAAGAAATATAATAATAACCATTTATTATTGCCTCTAGGGCATATTTCCAACAGTCTCCCACTTGCACTAGAGTCAATAATCTAGTTACATTGTGATGAATCGAACACCCATTGCGTCCTGGTGCTGATCATGTTTTGCCCTAGGGAGAGGTTTAGTCAACGGATCTGCTACATTCAGGTCCGTATGTACTTTACAGATATCTATGTCTCCATTTTGAACACTTTCACGAATGGAGTTGAAGCGACGCTTGATATGCCTGGTCTTCCTGTGAAACCTGGGCTCCTTCGCAAGGGCAATAGCTCCAGTGTTGTCACAGAAGAGAGTCATCGGGCCCGACGCATTGGGAATCACCCCTAGGTCGGTAATGAACTCCTTCATCCAGACTGCTTCCTGTGCTGCCTCCGAGGCCGCCATGTACTCCGCTTCACATGTAGATCCCGCCACGACGCTTTGCTTGCAACTGCACCAGCTTACTGCTCCTCCATTCAAAATATACACGTATCCGGTTTGTGACTTCGAGTCATCCAGATCTGTGTCGAAGCTAGCGTCGACGTAACCCTTTACGACGAGCTCTTCGTCACCTCCATAAATGAGAAACATATCCTTAGTCCTTTTCAGGTACTTCAGGATATTCTTGACCGTTGTCCAGTGTTCCATGTCGGGATTACTTTGGTACCTACCTACCAAACTTACGGCAAGGTTTACATCAGGTCTGGTACACAGCATGGCATACATAATAGACCCTATGGCCGAGGCATAGGGGATGACACTCATCTTTTCTATATCTTCTGCCGTGGTCGGGCATTGAGCCGTGCTCAATTGCACACCTTGCAATACAGGCAAGAACCCCTTCTTGGACTGATCCATATTGAACTTCTTCAATATCTTGTCAAGGTATGTACTCTGTGAAAGACCAATGAGGCGTCTTGATCTATCTCTATAGATCTTGATGCCTAATATATAAGCAGCTGCTCCAAGGTCCTTCATTGAAAAACACTTATTCAAATAGGCCTTTATACTTTCCAAGAATTCTATATCATTTCCCATCAATAGTATGTCATCCACATATAATATGAGAAATGCTACAGAGCTCCCACTCACTTTCTTGTAAACACAGGCTTCTCCATAAGTCTGTGTAAACCCAAACGCTTTGATCATCTCATCAAAGCGAATGTTCCAACTCCGAGATGCTTGCACCGGCCCATAGATTGAGCGCTGGAGCTTGCATACTTTGTTAGCATTCTCAGGATCGACAAAACCTTCCGGCTGCATCATATACAATTCTTCCTTGAGGAAGCCATTAAGGAATGCCGTTTTGACGTCCATCTGCCATATCTCATAATCATAGTATGCGGCAATTGCTAACATGATTCGGACGGACTTCAGCTTCGCTACGGGTGGGAAAGTCTCATCGTAGTCAACCCCTTGAACTTGTCGATAACCCTTAGCGACAAGTCGAGCCTTATAGATGGTCACATTACCATCCGCGTCTGTCTTCTTCTTAAAGATCCATTTATTTTCTATGGCTCGCCGATCATCGGGCAAGTCAGTCAAAGTCCATACTTCGTTTTCATACATGGATCCTATCTCGGATTTCATGGCTTCTAGCCATTTGTCGGAATCCGGGCCCGCCATCGCTTCTTCATAGTTCGAAGGTTCACCGTTGTCTAACAACATGATTTCCAGGACAGGGTTGCCGTACCACTCTGGTGCGGAACGTGTCCTTGTGGACCTACGAAGTTCAGTAGTAACTTGATCCGAAGCTTCATGATCATCATCATTAACTTCCTCCCCAGTCGGTGTAGGCACCACAGGAACATCTTCCCGCGCTGCGCTACTTTCCGGTTCGGAAGGGGTGACTATCACCTCATCAAGTTCCACTTTCCTCCCACTCAATTCTTTCGAGAGAAACTCCTTCTCCAGAAAGGACCCGTTCTTGGCAACGAAGATCTTGCCTTCGGATCTGAGGTAGAAGGTATACCCAATAGTTTCCTTAGGGTATCCTATGAAGACGCATTTCTCCGACTTGGGTTCGAGCTTTTCAGGTTGAAGTTTCTTGACATAAGCATCGCATCCCCAAACTTTTAGAAACGACAGCTTAGGTTTCTTCCCAAACCATAATTCATACGGTGTCGTCTCAACGGATTTCGACGGAGCCCTATTTAAAGTGAATGCGGCAGTCTCTAAAGCATAGCCCCAAAATGAGAGCGGTAAATCGGTAAGAGACATCATAGATCGCACCATATCCAATAGAGTGCGATTACGACGTTCGGACACACCATTTCTCTGAGGTGTTCCAGGCGGCGTGAGTTGTGAAACTATTCCACATTTCCTTAAGTGTGTACCAAACTCGTGACTTAAATATTCTCCACCACGATCTGATCGTAAGAATTTTATTTTTCTGTCACGTTGATTCTCAACCTCACTCTGAAATTCCTTGAACTTTTCAAAGGTTTCAGACTTGTGTTTCATTAGGTAGACATACCCATATCTACTTAAATCATCAGTGAGAGTGAGAACATAACGATATCCTCCGCGAGCCTCAACACTCATTGGACCGCACACATCGGTATGTATGATTTCCAATAAGTTGGTTGCTCGCTCCATTGTTCCGGAGAACGGAGTCTTGGTCATCTTACCCATGAGGCATGGTTCGCACGTGTCAAATGATTCGTAATCAAGAGACTCCAAAAGTCCATCTGCATGGAGCTTCTTCATGCGCTTGACACCAATGTGACCAAGGCGGCAGTGCCACAAGTATGTGGGACTATCGTTATCAACTTTACATCTTTTGGTATTCACACTATGAATATGTGTAACATCACGTTCGAGATTCATCAAGAATAAACGATTGACCAGCGGGGCATGACCATAAAACATATCTCTCAAATAAATAGAACAACCATTATTCTCGGATTTAAATGAGTAGCCATCTCGAATTAAACGAGATCCAGATACAATGTTCATGCTCAAAGCTGGCACTAAATAACAATTATTGAGGTTTAAAACTAATCCCGTAGGGAGATGCAGAGGTAGCGTGCCGACGGCGATCACATCGACCTTGGAACCATTCCCGACGCGCATTGTCACCTCGTCCTTCGCCAGTCTCCGTTTATTCCGTAGTTCCTGTTTTGAGTTACAAATATGAGCAACCGCACCGGTATCAAATACCCAGGAGCTACTACGAGTACTGGTAAGGTACACATCAATTACATGTATATCACATATACCTTTGGTGTTGCCGGCCTTCTTGTCCGCTAAGTATTTGGGGCAGTTCCGCTTCCAGTGACCACTTCCCTTGCAATAAAAGCACTCAATTTCAGGCTTGGGTCCATTCTTCGACTTCTTCCCGGCAACTGGCTTACCGGGCGTGGCAACTCCCTTGCCGTCCTTCTTGAAGTTCTTCTTACCCTTGCCCTTCTTGAACTTAGTAGTTTTATTCACCATCAACACTTGATGTTCTTTTCTGATCTCCACCTCCGCTGATTTCAGCATTGAATATACCTCAGGAATGGTCTTTTCCATCCCTTGCATATTGAAGTTCATCACAAAGCTCTTGTAGCTTGGTGGAAGCGACTGAAGGATTCTGTCAATGACCGCGTCATCCGGGAGATTAACTCCCAGCTGAGACAAGCGGTTGTGCAACCCAGACATTCTGAGTATGTGCTCACTAACAGAACTATTCTCCTCCATTTTACAGCTGAAGAACTTGTCGGAGACTTCATATCTCTCGACCCGGGCATGAGCTTGGAAAACCATTTTCAGCTCCTCGAACATCTCATATGCTCCATGTTTCTCAAAACGCTTTTGGAGACCCGGTTCTAAGCTATAAAGCATGCCGCACTGAATGAGGGAGTAATCATCAGCACGCTGCTGCCAAGCGTTCATAACGTCTTGGTTCTCTGGGATTGGTGCTTCACCTAGCGGTGCTTCTAGGACATAATCTTTCTTGGCAGCTATGAGGATGATCCTCAGGTTCCGGACCCAGTCCGTATAGTTACTGCCATCATCTTTCAGCTTGGTTTTCTCTAGGAACGCGTTGAAATTGAGGACAACGTGGGCCATTTGATCTACAAGACATAGTGTAAAGATTTTAGACTAAGTTCATGATAATTAAGTTCATATAATCAAATTATTCAATGAACTCCCACTCAGATAGACATCCCTCTAGTCATCTAAGTGAAACATGATCCGAGTTAACTAGGCCGTGTCCGATCATCACGTGAGACGGACTAGTCAAGATCGGTGAACATCTCCATGTTGATCGTATCTTCTATACGACTCATGCTCGACCTTTCGGTCCTCCGTGTTCCGAGGCCATGTCTGTACATGCTAGGCTCATCAAGTTAACCTAAGTGTATTGCGTGTGTTCCGAGGCCATGTCTGTACATGCTAGGCTCGTCAACACCCGTTGTATGCGAACGTTAGAATCTATCACACCCGATCATCACGTGGTGCTTCGAAACAACGAACCTTCGCAACGGTGCACAGTTAGGGGGGACACTTTCTTGAAATTATCATAAGGGATCATCTTACTTACTACCGTCGTTCTAAGCAAATAAGATGCAAAAACATGATATACATCACATGCAATCAAATAGTGACATGATATGGCCAATATCATTTTGCTCCTTTGATCTCCATCTTCGGGGCACCATGATCATCTTCGTCACCGGCATGACACCATGATCTCCATCATTGTGTCTTCATGAAGTCGTCACGCCAACGATTACTTCTACTTCTATGGCTAACGCGTTTAGCAACAAAGTAAAGTAATTTACATGGCGTTATTCAATGACACGCAGGTCATACAAAATAATAAAGACAACTCCTATGGCTCCTGACGGTTGTCATACTCATCGACATGCAAGTCGTGATTCCTATTACAAGAATATGATCAATCTCATACATCACATATATCATTCATCACATCTTCTGGCCATATCACATCACATAGCACTTGCTGCAAAAACAAGTTAGACGTCCTCTAATTGTTGTTGCATGTTTTTTTACGTGGCTTGTATAGGTTTCTAGCAAGAACGTTTCTTACCTACGTAAGACCACAACGTGATATGCCAATTTCTATTTACCCTTCATAAGGACCCTTTTCATCGAATCCGTTCCGACTAATGTAGGAGAGACAGACACCCGCTAGCCACCTTATGCAACTAGTGCATGTCAGTCGGTGGAACCTGTCTCACGTAAGCGTACGTGTAAGGTCGGTCCGGGCCGCTTCATCCTACAATACCGCCGAAACAAGATACGACTAGTAGCGGCAAGAAGAATTAGCAACATCAACGCCCACAACTGCTTTGTGTTCTACTCATGCATAGTAACTACGCATAGGCCTGGCTCATGATGCCACTTTTGGGAATCGTAGCATAATTTTAAAATTTTCCTACGCTCACCAAGATCCATCTATGGAGTATACTAGCAACGAGGGGAAAGGAGTGCATCTACATACCCTTGTAGATCGCAAGCGGAAGCGTTCCAATGAACGTTGTTGACGGAGTCGTACTCGCCGTGATTCAAATCACCGATGACCGAGTGCCGAACGGACGGCACCTCCGCGTTCAACACACGTACGGTGCAGCGACGTCTCCTCCTTCTTGATCCAGCAAGGGGGAAGGAGAGGTTGATGGAGATCCAGCAGCACGACGGTGTGGTGGTGGATGTTGCGGGATGTCGGCAGGGCTTCGCCGAGCTTCTGCGAGAGAGAGAGGTGTAGCAGGGGAGGAGGGAGGCGCCCAAGGCTGTAATGTTGCTGCCCTCCCTCCCCCCTTTATATAGGCCCCCTGGGAGGGGGGGCGCCGGCCAAGATCCCATCAAGGGAGGGGGCGGCGGCCAAGGGGGGAGACTTGCCCCCCAAGGCAAGTGGGGCGCCCCCCACCCTAGGGTTTCCAACCCTAGGCGCAGGGGGGAGGCCCATGGGGGGCGCCCCAGCCCACTAGGGGCTGGTTCCCTTCCCACTTCAGCCCATGGGGCCCTCCGGGATAGGTGGCCCCACCCGGTGGACCCCCGGGACCCTTCCGGTGGTCCCGGTACAATACCGATAACCCCCGAAACTTTCCCGGTGGCCGAAACTTGACTTCCTATATATAATTCTTCACCTCCGGACCATTCCGGAACTCCTCGTGATGTCCGGGATCTCATCCGAGACTCCGAACAACTTTCAGGTTTCCGCATACTCATATCTCTACAACCCTAGCGTCACCGAACCTTAAGTGTGTAGACCCTACGGGTTCGGGAGACATGCAGACATGACCGAGACGCCTCTCCGGTCAATAACCAACAGCGGGATCTGGATACCCATGTTGGCTCCCACATGTTCCACGATGATCTCATCGGATGAACCACGATGTCGAGGATTCAATCAATCCCGTATACAATTCCCTTTGTCAATCGGTATGTTACTTGCCCGAGATTCGATCGTCGGTATCCCAATACCTTGTTCAATCTCGTTACCGGCAAGTCTCTTTACTCGTACCGCAATGCATGATCCCGTGACTAACGCCTTAGTCACATTGAGCTCATTATGATGATGCATTACCGAGTGGGCCCAGAGATACCTCTCCGTCATACGGAGTGACAAATCCTAGTCTCGATCCGTGCCAACCCAACAGACACTTTCGGAGATACCCGTAGTGTACCTTTATAGTCACCCAGTTACGTTGTGATGTTTGGCACACCTAAAGTACTCCTACGGTATCCGGGAGTTGCACGATCTCATGGTCTAAGGAAAAGATACTTGACATTGGAAAAGCTCTAGCAAACGAAACTACACGATCTTTTATGCTATGCTTAGGATTGGGTCTTGTCCATCACATCATTCTCCTAATGATGTGATCCTGTTATCAATGACATCCAATGTCCATAGTCAGGAAACCATGACTATCTATTGATCAACGAGCTAGTCAACTAGAGGCTTACTAGGGACACGTTGTGGTCTATGTATTCACACATGTATTACGATTTCCGGATAACACAATTATAGCATGAACAATAGACAATTACCATGAACAAAGAAATATAATAATAACCATTTATTATTGCCTCTAGGGCATATTTCCAACATGTACACATATTAATTAACTCTCGTCTTTCTTCTTTTTTCTAGCCCTCCGGATCGAGCACAACTTCGGTAAAGAGACGAGGCCCGAAGAGAAAGTTGCGCTCGGATGAAAGGTTTGAGATCACAGCAATCGCGCGCGACGGCCAACCGATTGAACTCATCCGGACAAAGGATGCATTTGCTGCTCAGTGCGGGGTTCTTGTTAGGGACAAGATCCCGATCAGCATCCACCAATGGTATAAGCCTAAGAAGGAAGACCCTGAGGTGTCTTATGTCAATGATATGCAGAAAGATGATCTTTGGACTGAGCTGAAGGCAAATTTCACCCTACCGCCAGAGGAGGATCCGGAGAAGCCAGTTAAAGAGCAATTAATCAAGTATCATGCTCTTAAGAAGATGGCAGACCTATTCAGGAGGTGGAAGAATGAGCTGAAAACGTTTTTCGACAAAGAAGAGACACCAGAATTCATCGGCCGGTATGAGAAGATCAGAGATCACTGGCCCACATTTGTGGCCCACAAGACATCGGAAAAGAGTAAGAAGATGTCAGCGACAAACAAGAAGAATGCTGCGAAGAAGAAGCTTCACCATCGCACGGGGTCAGGTGGCTACCTCAAAGCCCGGCCTAAGTGGGCCAAGGCTGAGAATGATCTGCTTGATAAAGGGATCGAACCACAGACAATGAACTGGCCAGACCGTTGCCGGACTTGGTTCTTCGGGGCTGGTGGAAAATTGGACCCTGTATCAGGGAGGTGCGTTTGGACGGACGAGCTTTTGAGAATACCAGTCAAGAGGCTTCAGCAGTATATCGATGCAGCGCAGGAAGGGACGTTCGTTCCAGACACAGAGAACGACGAGCTCACAATGGCCCTCGGGAATCCTGAGCACCCTGGACGGACACGAGGCACGCCAGGCTCCGTTCCGTGGAAGGCTGGTTTTCCGGACGCAGGCGGTTACAAAAGCCAGGAGAGGAGGAAAAAAGTGGAGCAGACCCAAATTCAGAAGCTGCACGAAAGGGTTCAAGCGCTAGAGGAACGAGACGGCAATCGACATGCCGAAACTACCCCCGAAGCTACCCCGCCATCTCAGCGGAGAAGCAGCGTGGCTTCCACCGAGCTACTTCAGCCGGAGCATGTCTTGACGGCTCCTGCTAGCTACCCCGTGGATGCTATCACAGAGTCTCAACATTGCCACCTTATGACGCAATGGCAGAACTTCAAAGTCAAGGCGGCTGTTGGCTCTGTTTTACCTCCTGAACCCGGTGCAACCTACCACTGCCGGCCGATTCCAGAAGGATATGCTAGGGTGATGGTGGATGAAATAACGGAGGGATTTGAGGACCTCCAGCTTGACCACCCTACCGGTGAAGGGGAGACTCGGCTGGGTTCTGCTCTGAAGACTCCATGCCTATGGCGGAAGGAGCTCATCAACCTTCCGAACTGGACACCTCCGGCGAGTAAGGGCACTCCGCCTCCTCCTCCGGCGAGTGATCAGGGCACTCAGCCTCCTTCTCCGGCGCGTGGCGGCACTCCGCCTCCTCCTCCGCCCCCTCCTCCGGCGAGTGATCAGGGCACTCAGCCTCCTTCTCCGGCGCGTGGCGGCACTCTGCCTCCTTCTCCGCCTGCGCCGGCGTGGCAGAGCAGCCAGCCTCCTCCTTCTCCGCCTCGTCAGCAAGGGCGGAAGAGACCCGCCGCCGCTCCGGCTGCTCCGACGTGTCGTAGTCCTTCTCCTCCGCCTCATAAGCAAGGAAAGAAGACAGCCGCAGCCGCTCCGTCTGCTCTGCCGGCGTCTAGCAGTACAGCCAGAGGCGGGAGGCAATACAGATTCGGTCCTTCTCTGAAGACTCCAGAGAAGTTATCATACGAGAGGACCGAGGAGGAAACCACGAAGATCGTGCGAGCCAAAGTGACGAACTTCTTTGAAGGGGTGAAAGCAAATAAACATCCACCTCCGGAGGAGAAGGTAGATCCGGTGAAAGCGAAGCGCACTCTGGCTGCCCTGACAAAACCACCAAAGTCTCCGTCGAAAGGCAACTATGAGCGCATTCTTGCAAAAACATTTGCCCAAGCGGAGCGGTCGGGAAGTACTGTCAGTAATCAAAGGTTAAAAGAACGACGAGCTGGGAAAAAAATTGCCCAGCTCGGCGAACAAGCGAACCAATCGTGCCCCCCGCTCAAGGTGTCTAGCGACATCGTCGCTAATGATCCGAGGATGGTGCCCGGTTATAGCAATCTTGGAGATTACCTGCCCGACGATGTACATTATGATATCTTGGAGGTGGACGAACACAAATACAATTACGGGAAGCCTCTCGTCAAAGATGAAAGATCTCTAACAACGATGATGTGAAGATTACATGATTGGTACATGAAAACCTGCAGAGAGTCTGGGGGGAGGAATACTTTGACGCTGAGAGTTAAACCGGAGCATGACCTCGTTGGAATTGAACTGTTGAATGTTCCATTTGAGGAGTTCTTCCAGTTTTTCAATCAAAAGGCCCTCGATAAATCAACGATCACTTGCTACTGTCTGTAAGTAGTACTACTTCTGTCATTAAGTCTCTCTATATAGGTCAGCTCTTTCATTGCATGTATTTATAATTATCCTCACTATATTATGCAGATTGAAGATCGCCGAATTGAAGAAAAGAAAAATCGGTGATATTGGGTTCATTAACACAAATCTCATAGATGCAACTGAGGTTAAATATCATGCCGAAAATACCGAGGCCAACTTGCTACGATCGTTGGTAATAAATGAAAACAAAGATATAATACTCTTTCCTTACAACTTCAAGTGAGTGTTACTGTCTTGTGCATATTCGGTTTCCCTTATTAGTCCAGGTTATAGTAATGTAATTGATGACTTATGCATGCGTGCGCAGTTTCCACTATATTCTCCTAGAGATTAAGCTTGAGCAGGGAGTAGTAACCGTCTTAGACTCGAGACGAAAAGATCCCCAGGACTATGCGGACATGACTCAAATGCTCGAGAAGTAAGTTAAATCGATCATTATCCACCATATCAGCAACTTTGTTCATTTCCTGATATCAAGTAATTGTTTTCTTTGTCTGGCAGGGTTTGGAGAAAATTTACCAAAAAAGCTCCGGGACTGCCGAAGAAGCTGCAATTTAAACACCCGAAAGTAAGTACTATAGTAGCATGTTCCGCGCATCTCCTAGTGATTCAAGCGCTAGTTTCATCAATACAATTTAGCATACTTGCTTATAGTTTGATTGACCTCTATTTCTTGTAAAGTGGTTGTGGCAGGAACCCGGAAATAATTACTGTGGATACTACGTTTGCGAGTCCATCCGATACACGACCTGTGAGCGGGGCTACTCTGACGAACAATATGAAGTGTGTAAGCAATAATATTCACAATTTTATTTTATTACCATCATTTGTGTTGAGTTTCATTTATTCATATATATATATATATGTATGTATGTATGTATGTATGTATTGACCCCCTTCTTCAAATTAGATCTTTCGGATGCGGGATGAACTCCTAGCACCAGATCGTATGCGAGCAATTCAAGAGGAATTGGCGGCATTCTTCCTTGACCACGTGATCGCTGAAAACGGAGAATACTATGTGGACCCTGTGTTCTTACAATTTAATTAGGAAATTATATTGTAAGAGATAATTATTGTATATATGTAGAGTGTCGGATAGATATACGAGAACTTGTTGTTCGACCAATCTCTCGGAGAAGGAGAGGTGGTCGATATCACTTCTCTCTGTATGCATATGTTCATGACGATCTTCTGTTTCCTTCATTTGATTACTAGCTAGCGTGCCTAGTCCTCTCCATACGTATATAGTACGTAGTGTCGACCAAGCACGGAGATAAGAGAGGACACTTCTCTTTATTAATTAGCTAGCTAACACAATATATGAAACACCTAAATTAACCCTCCAAAACCCCCAACCCCCCCCCCCCTTTCAAAAAAAAACAAAAACCCCAGCCACTGAAATGCTGACGCGTGGATGCCTATTGGTCCCGGTTAGTGCCACCAACCGGGACCAAAGGCCCTCCTGCCTGGGCTCGCCGCACCGGCCACGTAGAGGCCCATCTGTCCCGGTTCGTGTAAGAACCGGGACTAAAGGGTTAGGGCATTAGTAACGACCCTTTAGTCCCAGTTCAAAAACCGGGACAAAAGGCCCTTACCAACCGGGACAACAGGCCCTTTTTCTACTAGTGTTTGTGGGTGTACGATATAGTTGAATAGGTTGGATTGCTGCTTCGTGGATCCTTCGTGGGTGAGTGTCCTTTTCTGGACTGTTCCTCTATGGAATCTCGCAACCGAGTTCCTTGTGATCATAGATCCATCATGGATTGAAACATCCATCAAAGTGGATGCAAGATTCTCTCAACTCCGCCTTTTTACTGTGCACTTGCATGTCTTTTATTTCCGTTGCTTATTACTCTAGACTTGCATGTGTAGAGTGCTTTATAGATTGTTAGAAAATCTCAAAGTATGCCAATAAATTAAAACTTGGGAAAAGAGTCCATTATTGTGCTTAGTAATCTATTCACCCCATCTAGACATATTTATCGATCCTATAGTCATCCTACATGAGTTTTAGTTTTGAGGCCGAAAAAGTGTTGCAGAAGCCAACAATACACCAAATATTTCTGGTAGCAACGTTGGGACATGTTATTTCAATTCCAAGAGAAGCATTGGAAAGTTATAAAGTCACATCCGTTTGGAATGTAGGAATATCATTGAATTCTACATGGATCCTCACATTACCTTGATTGAAGCAAAAAATAATAACCCAGGCTTTTTCAGATTGCATTGATTGAAGAAACCAGTGAATGACCAAGAGCAAGCAAAATCTCTACTATAATTAGACAAAATGCTTCCAACGGTTGCTCAAGGTGCTATTAGAATAGGTTGCAACAATAACGAGATGACAAAGTGGTACTTAGCTAATGTGTCCTTCATTTACTCCATGTCCTCTTATTTGTAGCTCAACTTTGTACCTCATTCCTCAATTATTTTGCGTTACATTCTTCAAGCAAGTGACTAGATAGAAACTTTTGCTTACACAAGGAATTATTTCTCATATGAACCGCCATGACAATGCTAAGACACAGTGGTGCCTAAAAACAACGGTGCAACATGTTTCCTTGTAGTAATTTGTTGATATGATTTATCAGTAGAGGCATTCGTTTGGACTCGAGCCAAATACACGGTAAATATGTGCACCGCATGGCGCTAGCGCGACTGTGCCCAGGTACCTTAAACCAAATTAGTAAAGAATTCTTTTTATGAGAGCTTAGATTATCCTCCGGTCTTCCCCCCCTCCCCCTGCGGAAATTTTTTACGTCATATTCGTGCACACACTTGGTGAAGATTATCTTCGTGTACCCGTGTTTTTCTGCATGAGGAATTCTGATTAATTAATCGATGCGCATGATTAAGAAAAAAAGGGATAATCCCCCCCCCCCCCCCCCCCCCCCCCCTCGAGAAGAATGGAAGAAAAATCAGATAATCATGTCGAGCAGGAACTTGTGACCGTAGCTTCAACTCATCCACTGTTTGTGGTCCGACAAACAGCAATCACTCCAGAGTGAAACGCCAGAGTGATCACCAGCTAAATGCTCAAGGGATTAGTATTATTTTGGCTAGACAAGATCATCGTGGGCACTTTGACCTGCAGGGACCAAACACCACATATGGATCTGCGCCTAGATCCCTGCCGTGAGCTCGTACCGTCGTACTACCAGCTACACCAGTGAAGTGCAGCCATGATTGATCTGCCCGGCCCATACACCCACACGCAACGGTTAAGCAAGAAACAAGAACCGTAGCGCGTCGTGCCGCCGGGCAAATCAAGGGTAACCTCACCGCGCGTGTCCGGCATGCACACGGTGAGCCGCCCTCGACAGTCATCATGGCACCAACAGTACGGCCCTGGGTTTAAATCGAATTATTCCGTCTCCAGGACTACTAAACAAACACACGAGCCGAATGTTTTGATTTATAAACGCGAATAATGGCTCCGTGGGAAATTCTTTTGGTACGTACGTGATGAAAAGCAGCTCAGGGGAAATTGTTAGTACTTGTACTGGTGTTGTGTCGAAAAAGTCAACAAAAGAAATTAGGACAGTTGAGCTCGGAGACGCTCTTGAGTGTGGCTTTAATCAGTGGCCCCTACATGTTTCCCCTCAGACTGCCCCTAATCACTAGATGTAATTAACAGGGATCGCTCTCTAGTCTAGTAGCTTTTCATTTGGCCGCCTTTGCTTCCCCGGAAATGGCTGCGAGGGTTTGTTTTGTTTGTTCCTCGGTGCTTACAATAACAAGCGGCCAAATGACATCTTTTGTCTCGTAGATAGAAAATCTAGCAAGACATGTCACCACTATTATTAAGTGCCGAATGTCGTCCAGTCACTAGATCCCGTAGGAAATTAACAAAGATATTACTATATTTGGGAAAAATAAGTGTGCGCGTATAATTGGTCGTCCCCCCTTAATTTGTGATGTCCATGTTAGAGTATGATGTGAACATATTTGAACCCTGGCTGAACTCAATTATTAAGCGTGAACGATCATGCATGATAGTGGCCTTTTTCATGGCTCTTGTCAATGGCTTGTCTCACCTACTACTACTTAAGCAAACTAATTGTAGCACATAAGTGAACCACTACTACTTAATTTGTGTGGCATACAATCTATCTGAGCTTATATTTAGCTATATAGCAATGTCAACACAATCAGTAAACACCTCACTCATCCCCCGGACCCCCTCTACCATGATCTCCAACCTGCATAATTACATGCACTCGCCTCGCCAGCCAGATATGCGAATCTATTTCGTCCAAATTTACTAAAATAACTTGGCCACACGCTGAATAAACAATGGAGAATTTATCTGTATGCTTTTGTAAAGCGTTAGCAGCTTTTGCAGTTCATAATGACTAAACTAAACTAATAGCAGTCCTAAGTACTATCGGCAAAGAGTTGGCAACCAAACCGGGCAGACACGTATAGATGCGATGGTATATACTCCTAGTAGTACTACTACATTGTAGAATTGTGCACTGACTTTTGGGTAGGAATTGTGGGTGCACTGCACAATCAGGGGTGGACGGATGGGACTGGGACACGGATCATTGCGGCCCCTCCTCGTCTCGACTTTCGAGTGGGGTTGCCGCCCACTTCAGTTCAGTTCAGTTCAGCTTGGAGTTTCTCCTCGGTCTGCTTACTTCTACAGTAAGTAGCTGATTCTGCGACTGTCAGGTTATTTTTCTTTTGGGGAACGTAGACTAGTACGTACTGGAAACTGAGAAACATGCAGGCGTGGGCAATCAGTTGAAAATGCCGAAACCCACTCAGAAAGAAGAAGAAGAAATGTGGAAACGTGGCGACATGGTGACAGAGACCGCCGCTGCTGGTTCGAGGTCTGAATCCTCTCTCGGAGGATGCCACCCCTTTTGGTTGGGACGGCAATGATGTCTGCACGGCGCCGGTGTCCCCAGCGTGCGCACCGCACTAAACTACAACGGCGTCAGCCTCTCACTCTTGCCGACGCCGGTGGGCGCTCGCTGGCTCGCTCACCGGCGGTCACCGCAGCGGCGAGGACAAGGGTTCCCGGTCAGGCCAGGACAGGTCTCAGTGTCAGTGCGCTGATAGTGCTAGTGTTAGTGCACTGACCGGGTCCCATTGCGCCAGGGACGGCTAAGCTGATGACACTGAGGTTTGGTGAGCAGCAGCAAAGTCGACGAGTTAACATCTGCTAATAGACGGCAGCACAGACACAGACGCACAGGCACAGTTGTCCAAGGAATCTCCCTGTTTCTGTTTCGCTTTCGTCCTCTGCTGCTCTTCTTTTCTTCCTTTGTGGCCATCCACCCGGGGAAGCTTCAGACCGACGTCTCGTTCCCTTTTGCCGACCTAGAGGCAGTAGTCCAGTCGTACCGGCGCCGCTTAGTTTAGTTGTCTGGTTAATGAGGTGTTGCCTTCAATCAACGGTGGCTTGGCTGATACAACAGACACAGACAGTCAGACACTCTGGATAAGCAAGCCCTTGTTTATTCTGCAAGAATATGCAGTCTGAGTAGAGAGTGGTAGGGTACATGGCAAACCTTTCGTAACCGTCCGGATCGTGGAAGACATTCAACACCGATCGTATCGGTTCACGGGTGATCCGGACGCGGTTTCTCATGTAAATTGGAGACGCAGTGGGCAGGTTTGCGGGAGTCCGGACACCCGAAACGTAGGCCTCCGACACTCCCGGCCCACCCAATCTCCCCTCCCGGTCTCATTTCCTTCCACTCTGCCCCTTCTCCCTCTTACTTTGCATCCGCACCCTTCACCTCCGCTGCCTTCTCCCTTTTACTTTGCATCCGCATCCTCCACCTTCACCGCCGCGGCTGTTCATCTTTGGCGGCCACAAAGGCATTGCTCGACATCCACAACCAGCACCGACGCACCCACTCGCCGTTCCGACGGAGCTTTCCACCCTGGAGCCGTTTGCACCCAGGTACACTTCACCCCCTGTCGACGACCTCCATTGCGGACACCACGCCTGGCAGGTGTTCGGTCAAATGCCATTGAGCTTATTTTCAAATGCTATGTCGTTTTTTAGAATACGAAGGATGGTGAGCTACTCAACCATGGAGAATGAGTTGTTGTGCGATGCGTGGCTGGCCGCATCCATGGATTTCATAGACAGGAGTAGAGGGGAGCCCTTCTGGGAGCAAGTGAATGAAAAGTTTCACACACGAATGCACATTGCGCCATACGACATGTACATCATTCAACCATGCAACGTGAGATCGTTGTCGTCTCGCTGGCACGCTATCCAGATTAGCATCATCAAGTTTTGCAACTTGGTTAGTCAGCTCGAGCCTCGAGGCAAGGTGGCCATTACATGCGGACATGACGAGATCGTAAGTTTTACTTCCTCTTGCTCAACTTGTTATTGATTCATTCACTCAATCTTCGTCTACACATTACGTGCAGATACTGTTGGATGAAGCTGAAGAGGGAGTTTGTGTGGAACGACAATGATCCGTTCGTGAAAAGCTTGTTAGACATCCGGGATCTAGTCGAATTAGATACATTATTGTACTAGAATTAATTTGCATGCTATGTATGGATGATTTGTGCTATTTTCTGTCTGAACTTTGATGAATATCGGTCGCTTTGCATGAATTTCGTCCGGTTAGTTAAAGTGCGGTTTGAAATGTGTGTGGCTAAATTTGAATGACGTCCTCCCGCATCCGTGTTCGTGGGCTGGTCTTTCCTATTTACGAACGGATGAGGGAGTAAATTTGCGTGTTATCGTTGGAGATGCCCTTATGCACGGATAAAATTACGTACAAGCATAAGGATTTGGCAGTGTTGCTCGTTGCTCGACCGATCGAGTGTCATGAACGTGACAGGAAAACCAGAGAGTAACGCCTGTTTCATCTGTGCTAGATGAGGTTATGTTGAGGTATCATTTTTCTGGAGGATGCTCTCTTTCCTCTGTTAATTCTTTCTTTCTTCCAGGTTTGCCGCGGATCTAGCGCAGGCAAACCATTCATGCCTCCGTTTGTCATGAAAGCTTGTCAACCATTACATGTGAAATGAGAGCATCCAAACACATACTCCCTCAGTAAAACCACGACGAGTAATTTGGAACGGAAGAAGTACTAATTAAGAAATGTATATGTTTTCCCCATGAGAAAACAAGCCGGTGCTTGAAAGCTTTCCTATTAGCTTCGATGTATTTGGACACAAAGATCGATCAATTGTCTGTCTAGCTCCATGGTGACGCAGCGCAGGAGATTGGATGGTAGCGAGAGCAGAGAGGCCACTGGCCCATACAGCTACATAGCATGATCGAAAACAAAGCCAAGAAAGATGAGTTGCTGTCAGGTGTGTGCGTCCGTGTGACTGATGTGAGGGGTTGATCGATGGATGGCGTGGTGGGCGGCCAGATGCTGTCGGCGTCGCTGTCGCCCGCGCCCACAGCCATTTGCCTTGCCGCCGCAGGGCAGGGCTCGTGCGCGCGTGCGCACCGTGGCAGGCTAGATATGTACTTGGATCTTGTACTTGGATCTTGTTGCAGAAAAACCGCATGGTTTCCGTAGTAGTAAGGACATGTATATGGTACCATATGGATACGGATGCCTCACGATAAAAAATAGGTTGAGGCATATTTATTGATTCCCCCCCACTGCAATCTATTACTAATGGGCCTCCTCATAAAAGAATAAAAAGTACACTCTCTGTTGAGGATATAGACCTTGGAGTCACCCACCAGGAGGGCTGGGTTACTCTAAGGGTCGTTGCCAGAAGCCCGGAGCTATGATGGGCCAGAGATGGGCTGAGACCCGTATATGGCTTATAGCCCGAAGTTACAATCATTGTTATAGTAGGCTTGTAGCGTAAGGCAAGTATTGTTCAGAGTTCGAGCCGGATGCTCTTATGAGCCGGCCGGGACTCTAGGGGCTGCTGGGCGTCAGCCTCCCTATATAAAGGGAGGACCCGGCAGCGGTTTAAGGGCGACAATAATCTGATCGAGAGCCGGGATAGCTGTTTAGCTCCCTGGCGATCGTAACCCTAATCAATAACACCTCAAACTGGACGTAGGCTTTTACCTTCACCGCAAGGGGCCGAACCAGTATAAATCCTCGTGTTCCTTGTCCCACATAACCCTTTCAAGCTTCCTAGTTGCGATGGCTCCACGACTAAGTCCTAGCTCGAGGACATCTGCCGTGACAATTCCACGACAGTTGGCGCCCACCGTGGGGCAAGCGCACGGTGGATTTGAGTTCTTGAAGGGCAGCTTCGAAGGGCTCAAGGGATACGCTGTGGGGCGGATGACCAAGAGTCGTCGCGGCAAGCTCTACATCGACAATGCGGACTGGGGCCCCGACGCCGACTCAATTGAGTACGGATACCGGGTCCCCTTCGGCGGAATTCATGTCTTCATCGGCAAGATTGGTGAGCCGGGCCCCGAGCCGGGTCTCCGCGCCGATCTCCTCGAAACGGCTCAGCGTGCACAACCTGCCCGGGCCCGGCCCGCCTTAAGGCGTGCTTTTGTGGGATGCATCCATGGAGGGCCCTCTGATCCATCCGGGTCCGGTGATGAGGCGGCCGCCGGCTCTGACGGCGAGTCGGCCACTGATGAGTCAAACTCATTGTACCAACTTCAAGATGGCAGGCTCATAGGTTGTTCCGACGGTGACAGTATTCCGGACCTTTTCGAGTCGCCAAGTCAGGTTGGAGTTTTTATGGCTGGTGCGCAGCCTGTTCAGAACCCTGCTGCTAGAGCAGGAAACCCGGTGCCTTCTCCGGCTCAGGTGCTGATGGATCTCACGGACAAGATGACGGCCCTGTTAACCGCCACGGTTGACCCAGCGGATCAAGCCCAGCATGATGCGGAGGTGGCACAGTTGAAAGTGGATCTGATAAAAGCTAAAGAAGAGCTTGCGGCAGAAAGAATCAGGCTGGCTGTAGAGCGGGCGGCTCTCGACGCCCGGACTCAGCTGATTCAGGCGCAGTCCTTACAACTCACGATGGATCAGAACGCGGCCAACGAGGTCATGAGGAGGAGGCATCAGAAGGCCCAGTCTCGACTCCCGCCGGCTTACGATCCACGCAATCTCTTCAACACGCCGGGTGCAGGATCCAGTAACCCGCCAGGGGTCATAGCACCCGGGTCTGACCCCTTATTCAGCCACGAGTGATGGGCCTCCCCAGGTGCCCCCTGCCCCGCTTCAGTATGTGCCCATACCCCCGGGTCATTATAATAACCCGCTGGAGAACATGGTCGCTGCGGCAGCACGGCTGGCGGCTCTCCCAGTTGACGGCGACTCTCCGACGGCTATTGAAACCCGCCGGGTCAGGGAACTGCTTCAGACAGCACTGGCGCAGCAAGAGGCATACTCCTACAGCCGGGACAGGATCCACTCAACCCCTCGACCAGGCCAGAGCCCGAGTTACAGCCGACACATGGTCTCAGCGACCGGCTCAAGTAATGTCCGACGCCATGACCCGCCCCCTGGTCATGGCCCGGCTCGTAATGGAGCCTTCTATGTAGCAGACCAAGCACGCCAGGAGGCTGAGCCAGTTAGCAAGTGCGATGCAGCCACGGCGGTTCAATTTATGAAAAGGGTGATTTTCCGCTTCGGCTTTCCGCACAGCATCATAACTGACAATGGCACCAATTTATCCAAGGGCGCTATGGAAGACTTTTGTCAACGGGAGCATATCCGACTTGATGTTTCCTCAGTGGCTCATCCCCAATCCAATGGTCAAGCTAAGAGAGCTAACCAAGAGATTCTGAAGGGCATCAAACCCCGGCTTTTGGTCCCTTTGCAACGGACGCCGGGTTGTTGGGTGGAGGAGCTGCCCTCCGTCTTATGGAGCATTAACACTACTCCTAACAAGTCCACTGGCTTCACGCCTTTCTTCATGGTTTATGGAGCAGAAGCAGTCCTCCCCAGCGACATCCGTCACGATTCGCCTCGTGTGGCGGCTTATGTTGAGAAGGATAATGAACAGGCGCGCCAAGATGCTCTGGACTTGTTGGACGAACAACGTGATGTGGCGGCAGCCCGTTCAGCGATTTACCAACAAGACCTGCGCCGTTATCATAGCCGCCGGGTCAAATCCTGAGTCTTCCAGGAAGGCGACCTTGTGCTCCGGCTCATCCAGGATCAAACTGATGCACACAAGTTATCCCCACCTTGGTAAGGGCCCTTTGTGGTCAGTAAGAACTTGCACAACGGGTCATATTATCTCATTGATATTCGGGAACATAAGGATTCACGTAAATCTGAGGAGGAGACCCGTTGGCCATGGAATATAGCTCAGCTTCGGCCTTACTACACTTGAGCTGCCGGCTCTCGTGGTGTACATATTTATCTCAGACATGTATATATTATGATAAGCAATAAAGCAGGACTTCTGTCCTTTTTTCTCCTTCAATTATGTGTGTGTCATTTGTTACATGCTAATTTGAAAGGAGGGTCCGGCTTATGATCGTATTCGGGTTTAGCCGTAAGCAGTAAGGTCACTTGGGGGCTTCCTGTTCAAACATGGGTCGTATTCGAACCAAAGAGAACATAGCTGTCGATACCCATTTGATTGGCAAAGTGCCGAGCTCATTGGGAGGTTGCCTTTGGTCATATTTGAATCAGAGTGTAACCCCTCTGAGAACCGACGCGGATCGTATTCGAATCAGCGTCGTTAAACAATTTTCAAAGTCACTTGGGGGCTTCCTGTTCAAACATGGGTCGTATTCGAACCAAAGAGAACATAGCTGTCGATACCCTTTTGATTGGCATCGCCACACCCACTGGGGGCTATATGATCGCATCCGAATCTTAGCTTAACCCCTTTGGACCGAGTTTCTGGTCGTATTCGAACCGGAAGCCCCAAGTTTTTATATTTTATCACAAGTCTACTCTGATCATGTCAAAGTATGCACTGCCGGGTCTCCCTTGCCGGCTTAATTTTGGTTTATCTTGTTAGTTGAACATCATGGATGTCATCAAGACAGGTAAATTCGAGTTAAGGTACCAACCAAGCTACCCGGGTTATTTAAACCGGAAGTATGCTTACAGGCCGTTGAGTGTGTTATCACGGCTATGTTCAGAGTATAGTTAACGACCAGTCTTTTTTGGTTCGTATTACGGGTTATCCATTTCAAACACCTGATTCTCAGGGCGGTAAGCCGCCTTGAGACTTGTGATTTGCCTTTCTATGCATATGCTTGAAGGTACTTTTTAAGGTTGAGAAGGACAAAGGATAATCATGGCCCGGAGGAGCATCAAAAGAATAACTTCAAGGGGTTTCAGCATTCATTACGTGCACGATGGCACGACAGAGATAAATTATTGCACTTATTCTATTACAAAAATCCGTCAAAGTTTCAAGGGTGGAGCGTTGTTCGATGAACCGCCAACCGCTTTATGACGCCTGCTGAGTCGAAGTCCCCGGCTCGTCTTCTGCTCCGGCTGATCCCAAGACCTCGAAGGTTGACGACTTCCAGTTGATGCCGCTGAGAGCTTCGAACTAGGCTTCTTCATCAATTAACCCGGCCGGGTCAATCTCGGGGGCGAAGGTGTGTTGGCGAGCCGGAGGAATCAGACTAAGAGCTTCATAGCGAGGGGTTGGAATCCTCTGATTCTCCGCGTTGTACCCCGGCTGATACTTGGTTAAGTCGGTGTCGTTCCCGATGATGGTGGCCACCGGGCGTACAGCCTTCACACATGCCGCGAAGTCCTTCTGGTCGAAGGCGGAGCCGTCTTCCTTCAGGCTTGGGTAACCCAGGGCGATGTCTGCCGGGTCTAGCTCCGGCAGGAATGCTTTGGCCCGGCTCAGCGCGGCGATTGCTCCGGATCTTGCGGAGGCCCGGCGTAGCTCCTGGATCCGCTGTGGCAGAACAGCGAGCCGGCGCAGGACTTCGGCCAGATGGGTTGGCACCTCGTTGGATAGGGCCACCACAGCTAAGGCGCGCTGTGACCCGGTGTAGAGTTGTTCCACCAGGGTTACACGGCCTTTAACTTGGTGACCATGCTCTGGTTGAGGTTGGCACTCCTGGGACCTGTTTTATAAAGGTCAGATAAGCCGGTGGCAAGGATGAATCATAACATGTACAGACTTGATGAAAGCCGGTGAGGCGACTTACCGAAGATAGCGGCCACCATTTGGGAAACCTGGCGCTTTAGGCCGGAGAGCTCAGCGGTCTTCTCAGTGAGGGCCTTCTCCGCCTGTTCTGCCCGGGTCACCAGTGCAGCTTTCTCCTCAGCCCAGGCCCTCCGCTCAGCATCGAATTCAGTCTTCAGTTTCTCGTGAGCGGCGATGCTGGAGACAAACTTGGCGTTCGCCTTCCGGGTCTCCATTTCTTGTGTCTTTAGCCGGCTCTTGAGATCCGCAAGGTCCGACTCAAATTTCTTGCCAGCAGCCTGCATATATTTCCGGGTTATTAACAGTCATTATATAAGTCCCAAGCACTTTCCAAGCAAAGACACTTGGCACTTGGGGGCTAATGCATATTGAACGTCTCCATCTATGTACTGCCGGTTCAGTTAAGTAAGCCGGAATCTAAGTCTACAACATATTCAAGTATAAGTTATAGACTTGGGGGCTAGCATGACAAGGATCACTATGCAGAAAGTAAGAAGACAACAGAAGGTTACCTCAGACTTTTGTTGGATCTGGTTGACCATGGCGATCTCGGCGTCCCGGCTCTTGTGAACTTGGCTGATGTAGCCTGAGACAAGCTCTCCAATGCTTAAGTCGGTGTACCTGGAGAGATCCAGATTCACCCGGTGGGGTTGCAGCAACTCCCCCTTCGCGGAGCATTTGGCCAGCGCGGTCGGCCTCCCCGGCTCAACATACTCCGTCCGGGTAATTACCACGTCCGGGTCGCTAGCTGGTGGGGCTAAGCCGGAGGCCTCCGGGTTAACCGATGCTTCGGTCGTTGTCTTGGTGGTCGGGGCAGGGGCTTCAGGCGCCGTGTCCATGGGAATGGTGACTTCGGGGGTGGAGGCAGCTGGCGGCTCTTGAGCCGTCGCCTCCGGCTCAGGCAAGTCCGGCACTCCGGCTGACCTGGTCTTCTTTGCTCTTTTGGTGAGCTTTGCCTGGGCACTGAGAAGGCAGAAATGTTAGGCATACAAAGAGTAAGTGCAGACAGATAATGTAAGGAGATTGTTGTTACCCGGGTGCAGTCTTGAAGGCCGGCAGACTTGACTGCATGGAGTCACCCGAAGAGGGGGAGGTCTCCTGATAATTGGAGTCAGAAGAGTTGAGTGGCTGACGGATGACACCCGCCAACGGATGAAAAGGGTACAGGTGAGAAAAAACCTCAGTACGACGCTTCCTTGTTGCGCCGGGTAACCCGGCGGAGAGGTCGGTGTGCTTGCGGGCTCGGGTGTGACGCCGGCTTTCGTGAACCTGCTGCTTCAAAAGAAATTGAGGGTCTTGATGAGCTAATGGATGAGAAAAGCTTACTTTCCGGGTTACTCTTCGAACTTTCAGCTGTGGCAAAGGCTCCGAGTCGGAGGAAAGTGATGTTACCTCTTCAACCACCGGGTTACTGGCGCCGGTGTCATCCTGTCAATAAGCAAAATGTTGATAAGGCGGACAACAATAAACATCAAATATGGCAAGAGTTTAAAGGTTTAAAGGTTACCTCTGACTCGGAGCTATCGCTTAATTGCAGTAGCTCCGAAGCAGTGGGTCTGCTTCCCTTTTTGCGAGGGGCGGCTTTCTTGGCGGCTTTCTTCGCCTTCCTGGCCTTCTTGGCCGCCTCATGGTCATACTTGACCCGCCAGAATTTATCATCAGCCTGAGAAATACAGTAATGAACTCTTAAAATGGTTCAGAGCAAGGTGACATGTAAAAGAAGTGGAAAGGTTAAAGTCAGCGGCTTACCGCTGGGGCTGGATTGGTCTTGCAGAACGGGGCTAGCCCGGTTCTTCCACAGTCTGCCAGGCTCTCGTTTAACAGAGCCTTGGTTTCTTCTTCGGCAACGTCTTCTGGAAGATCATTGCGACTGTGCCTCTGTGGGTCATCCTTTCGCCCGGTGTACTCACACATTAAGCCGGGGCGATGGCTCAATGGGATCACCCGCCATGAGATCCAGACCCGGACCAGGTCTATTCCGTTTAGACCGTTGCCTAGCAGAGCTTTGATCTTGTTGATCGTTGGAAGCAGAGGCTGGCGTTCCGCGGCAGTCAGCTTGTCGGATAACGGATGAGTCGGCTCTAGGCGGGTTGGGCGAAAGCCGGGCAGCGGGCTCTCGTCAGCCGGGGACGTGTCTTGGCAGTAGAACCAAGTCATATTCCAGTCCTTGGGGTGACTTGGCGGCTCTGCGTAAGGGAATAGACAGTCCCTGCGCCGTTGGATGGAGATGCCGCCTAATTCCAGACTTGGCCCGTTCGCGCACTCGTTCTGGCGGTTTAGGTAGAACAGTTCTCTGAAAAGCAGCAAACTGGGTTCCTCTCCAAGGTATACTTCACAAAAGACTTGGAAGTTGCAGATGTTGGATACGGAATTAGGACCTATATCCTGAGGCCGAAGATCAAAAAAGTTGAGCACGTCCCGGAAGAATTTTGAGCCGGGCGGTGCGAAGCCCCGGCTCATGTGGTCCGCAAAGATCACTACCTCCCTGTCTCTCGGCTGTGGTCTTTCTTCTGATGGATCAGGGGCACGATAGGACATCACTTCCTTTTTGGGCAGATATCCGGACTTAACAAAATTGGCCAGGGTCTCATCAGTGACGTTGGATCTCATCCAGTTGCAAGTGATGGGAGCCTTGGGAGGCATGGTGACGGTTGGTGGTCTATGATAAAGAGAAAAATATCCGGGTTAATTATAAACCGGAGAGCTATTGTTCAAACTAAGGTGGCGGTTCAAAAAGGGGACTAATGATATATATTCAAATACGGTGAGTTATCTAAGCCGGAGGAGCATTCAGACTAAGTTGGTCATCTATGGCTTACTGCAGGTAAGCCGGAGGATTCTACGGAGCATGGTTCTCTTTAAAACCGGAAAGTTCTACGGCGCGTGTTTTCTTTAAGTCGGAAATATAAGCCGCCAAGATTCAAGGGCTGCAGTTTTTACTAAGTGTGGTAAAACAGATTTCACATATTGCAGTAACTTTTTTGGATCAAAATGGTCGGGTGAAATGAAAATTTTCTAGACCTAAAAACAGAGGCAGGAGAAGTTCTTGAGGTGGAACATAGTTCTTATGCAGTAAAAAGAGGGTTTTTCGCAGGTGAAGTGGATCTCAAACATCTACCGCAGTGGTTTTACGAAGAGTTAAGATCAACGGGGGCAGTGAATACAAGAACTACGGAGGTTTGCGGCAATGGTGATGAACGCGAAGAACACAAGATGAACCCTACAAGCAAATCTATCTGACAGAGCAAAGGAGACTCACCGGAGTTGGAAAGAGCGGAGGTCGCTGCCGTGAATCTGGTCCGAATCAGGGTGATGCAGCGGTCGGGTTGATGAAGACCAGGGGCGTGACGGCGGCGGCAGTGGCGGAGCTCGGGCAGAGAAGCGACAGCGCGAGGAGGAAGAAGGAGAGTGTGAGAAGAGAGCGTTGGGCCGGCCTATTTATAAGGCAGGGTCATAAGTGGGCGCGAGATTCAAGGAGACCACGGCGTGGTTATCTCCCCCTTACGACGCCTCGATTTTCGGAAAGACAGTAAAAGCAAAGATCCGTTGCGGATCTGGTGGAGTAAAAAACGGACTTAATGGAGGATGACGTCACGGCGGATTATCCGGAGTCCGGAGGATGACGTCACTCCGGGTTATGGCCTCCACATGAAGGGTGAGCCGGAGATTTTTTCTGTCGGCAGGGTTGAAGATTGACATGAGCCGGCTCAAGTCAATCTGGGGCCTAATGTTGAGGATATAGACCTTGGAGTCACCCGCCAGGAGGGCCGGGTTACTCTAAGGGTCATTGCCAGAAGCCCGGAGCTAAGTTTCAAGATGATGGGCCAGAGATGGGCTGAGACCCGTATATGGCTTATAGCCCGAAGTTACAATCATTGTTATAGTAGGCTTGTAGCGTAAGGCAAGTATTGTTCAGAGTTCGAGCCGGATGCTCTTATGAGCCGGCCGGGACTCTAGGGGCTGCTGGGCGTCAGCCTCCCTATATAAAGGGAGGACCCGGCAGCGGTTTAAGGGCGACAATAATCTGATCGAGAGCCGGGATAGCTGTTTAGCTCCCTGGCGATCGTAACCCTAATCAATAACACCTCAAACTGGACGTAGGCTTTTACCTTCACCGCAAGGGGCCGAACCAGTATAAATCCTCGTGTTCCTTGTCCCACATAACCCTTTCAAGCTTCCTAGTTGCGATGGCTCCACGACTAAGTCCTAGCTCGAGGACATCTGCCGTGACAATTCCACGACACTCTCACTACCCATGGCGGAGCTTGATAAAGGGGGGGGGGGGGCGGGGCAATGCAAAAACATGAGTATTTAGAGGCGTAAATTGCTACAAATTATCTCATCTAAGCCTCACACAAAAAATTCCTTCAGAGGTTGGCACAAGGCTGGGGGGCAGCGCCCCCCGGGCCTCAACATAGCTCCGTCAGTGCTCACTACACATCCATCCTACTCTCCACTTCAACTTTTTTAACTTTATGCGCTGGACCCAAAAAATTTATCCCCAAGCACCCGTCTCCTGTAGAGGATCCCGCTGCTTCATCCGAACCTACTTTTTCAGACATCCGATCCCACATGGCGTACGGGGCATCACCTTGGGGCTATGCATTGTACATGCCCTAACAGCGCGCTGATTCGCGGCTTGTCGCGGAAGCTCTACGCTACGCCGTCACTCACGTACACGACGCAAACACTCAACCACGTACTGAGTACTACTACTGCCGCACCTTGTCCCTAGTCCCATACAAACTAGTAGAAAATGGCGAGCAACCACAACAAACAGGGCATGGAACCAGCAGAGCTACGTAGAGGAATCTACGGTACATACCTTTAGGCTAAGACTTTTGATCGACGGGAGCAGTTGAAGTTGCTGCCCCAGCATCACCGATGGAGTTATTTTCGGCCAATTCCTCGATGGGGCACTCTGGCTAGTCGAGTAGACCAAAGATGGTTTACTCAGGTTCGGGTCCTCGGGATTGAGGTAAAACCCTATTTTCTGCTCGTGCCGTATTTTCTTAATGTATAGGGGTGTACAATGGTGATCGAGGGATTGAGTATAAACTCTGGGTTATTCTCTTTGAAAAGATTGATATAGTTGACTAGAGGGGGGGGTGAATTGTTGGAAGTATGAGCAATTTATCGAATGATTTTATTAGCAGAAATACTAGATAAAGCACGACTAGTATAGCAGTGATAAAACAAGTCATGCAATTTGACAAAGAGAAGGTAAACATCATCTTCATATATGAACTGTAACTAAACACATCTAGAGCAGATAGTATAGCAAGTTGCATATATGAAACAGAGTCTAACATATCTAGGGCAAACACTAGAACAAGGAACTGTAGCAGGGCCTCTAATAGAAAGAGGAAGAACACGTACGGGACAGCAACAGCAGAAGCGCTGGACTTGGGGTCGGTGTCCTCGCCAGCCATGTCATCGAGGAGGTTGTCGACGCCGGGGAAGTAGTCATCGGAGTCCGGGGCGTCCGTGACGAAGAAGTCAGTAGTCGCGCTGAGCGCTCCCCAAAAACCTTATCACCCTTCTCCCGTACAGGACTCAAAGAGGTGGAGTTTCGGAGGCCTACTGTCCCGACCTGCAGTGCACGCCGCAAGCTGGGATGGGGAAGATCGTAGCAGCAGCGCAGTGCTCAGGAACTTTGTGGCGAGAGAAAGAGGATCTTCTGGTGCGTATCTCTGAGAAGAGCGACCTCCCTTTTATAGGCGCAAGAGAAGGAGGCGAGAGGCTGCGCCGGGAGCTGAAGGGAACGAGGGAGACAAAACGAACAGGCAACAGGCGAAGAGGTGTGCCGTTCGTATTCAATCTCCACTACAGCAAAACGTTTCAGCTTCCGCGTGACCTTTCGTATACTCGTCGTGCGTGGCAAAAATTTAGACATCGGCTTGGCTCATTCTCGCAACCCGCGGCGCGGCGGGTCGTGACGAGGCGTGGCGAGGCGGGCGGCGGAGGAGGAGCGCGCGTGGATGTCTCTCTTGTTCTCATCCTCATACATGTGGAGAAAGAGTCTCCCTTATAAAGAGGTCCAACTCCCTCTAAACTAGCAATGTGGGACTAAACTTTAATTCCACCTCTTGCCTTACATGAATGGGCTGCGTGGGCCTCTAGGATTTATTAGGAATTTCTGAAACTGCTATTGGGCTAGGCCCAAAATAGACAAAATTCCAGCAATCCCCCACCAGATCCCAGAGGCACACAAAATTTGCCTTTGGTTCCAAAACACTGTTTTATATACCGGTACTGCAGTGGAGACTGTTAAGTTGAACTTCCACCTAGAACTCTATGCTACACTAGTAAGCACCTTGAATAGTGGATTGGGCCTTGAACTGCAAGTTTTCTGCGAATCTAGCTTCACATAAAGCCTTGACCGATACGTGGCTACCGTGGGTCTTCCCCGCAGGTGGAGCTTATGCGTCATACTCCGAGACCTTTCATGAGTTTACTAGAGAGAACCCTACTCTCATAGATTGCGACGTTTAATAATCAGACTCATATAGGTGCGTTCTTCAAAAGATGTTCTGCAGGACGACATCTCTGCTTCAATGAGCCACTTAGAACACATTAAGATATACATCAACTTGCCAGGCAGATTAAGAGAGTATTGCATCTTCATGGAGTGGTATTGTTAATAGTAAGGATACTCTCCTCTCAGTTGACCAACAGCTTGTCTTCCACATCTAATTCACGGGATCTCCGATCACATAGACTAGGTTACCACTGTGAACAACTCATATTGTGGGTCTCATACCCATCTCCTTCGATGAATTATCTATCACATTACGTGATAGACCCTTAGTGAAAGGATCTGCCAGATTTTTAGACGTTTGGATATAATCCAATGCAATAACTCCTGAGTTTCTCATTTTCCTGACAGACTTTAACCTTCTCTGAACATGTCTTGATGACTTCATTTTATCCTTTGAGCCGCTCACTTTCGTGATTACAGTTTGATTGTCGCAGTTCATAAGGATACCCGGTACAGGTTTCTCAACAACCGGCAAGTCATTCAAGAGCCGACGAAGCCAATCTGCTTCGACCGTAGCTGTATCTAGTGCTATGAGTTCTGCTTCCATTGTTGACCTCGTTAAGATGGTCTGCTTGCAAGACTTCCAAGAAACAGCGCCACCTCCATGAGTGAATAATATCCGCTCGTGGCCTTTATCTCATCTGCATCTGAGATCCAGTTTGAGTCACTATACCCTTCAAGCACCTTTGGGTGCCCGGTGTAGTGAATTCCATAATTCGCAGTGCCTTTCAAATAACGCAAAACTCTCTCTAGAGCTTTCCAATGCACATCTCCTGGTTTTGAGACAAACCGACTCAGTTTGCTAACAGCAAAAGAGATGTCAGGTCTTGTAGCACTGGCTAAGTACATAAGCGAGCCAATAATCTGAGAATATTTCAATTGATCTCTAGCAATTCTTCGATTCTTTCGAAGTAACACACTCGCATCATATGGTGTTGGAGAGGACTTGCAGTCACTATAGCCAAAGCGGCTCAAGATCTTTTCCACATAGTGAGATTGAAGCAATGTAATCCCACCATCATCGTCTCTCAACAACTTGATGTTCAGAATGACATCAGCCACTCCTAAATCCTTCATCTCAAAGCAGCGAGATAGGAAATCCTTGACCTCCTTAATAACATTCAGATTTGTTCTGAAAATCAGTATCTCATCAACATACAATCAAAGGATAACTCTCTCGCCCCCACCATGGCGATAGTACACACATTTGTCAGCTTCGTTTACAACAAAGCCTGCAGCTGTTAAAGTTCTTTCAAACTTCTCATGCCACTGTTTGGGTGCTTGCTTGAGTCCATACAAAGACTTTAGCAACTTGCACACTTTTCCTTCCTGACCATCTAGTATAAACCCATCTGGTTGTTCCATATAAATTTCCTCGTCCAACTCTCCATTTAGGAAAGCAGTCTTGACATCCATTTGATGAACGAGAAGACCATGTGAGGCAGCTAGTGAAAGTAGAACTCGAATAGTGGTCAGTCGAGCCATAGGTGAGTAAGTATCAAAGAAGTCTTCCCCTTCCTTTTGGGTATAACCCTTAGCCACGAGCCGAGCCTTGTACTTTTCAATAGTACCATCAGGCCTAAGCTTCTTCCTGAATACCCATTTGCATCCTATAGGTTTGCACCCATAAGGACGATCAGTTATCTCCCAAGTTTCATTCGCTAAGATGGAATCCATCTCGCTACGAACCGCTTCCTTCCAGTAGTCAGCATCTTCAGATGCATAGGCCTCTGAAATAGAACTGGGAGTGTCATTTATGAGATACACAAGAAAATCATCACCAAAGGACTTTGCAGTCCTCTATCTCTTGCTCCTAGTAGGAACTTTATTGTTCTCCTCCACAGGATTTTCAAAGTGTTCCATCGAAATGGCAGGTTTGGTAATTGTAACTGGTTCCTGATTCGATGAATTAGGCATCTCCTGATTAGATGAGGTAGCCATATCCTTCATTGGAAAGATATCTTCAAAGAAAGTCGCATCATTCGACTCCATGATCGTACCGACATGCATGCCAGGTACCTCAGATTTTACAACCAAGAATCTATAACCAATGCTATGAAAAGCATATCCCAGGAAAACACAATCCACGGTCTTTGGTCCAAGCTTGCGCTTCTTTGGAATTGGCACATTGACTTTCGCCAAACAACCCCAGGTTCGTAGATAAGAGACCTTTAATCTTTACTTCTCCCACTCCTCAAATGGAGTTATCTCTTTATTCTTTGTGGGAACTCGGTTTAGGACATGACATGCAGTCAATATCGCCTCCCACACCATGCCTTGGAGAGACCTGATGTGTCTAACATGGCGTTAACCAAATCTGTTAGAGTACGGTTCTTTCTTTCGACCACCCCATATGACTGAGGTGAATAGGGAGACGTCCTCTCATGGATTATACCATGTTCCGCACAAAAAGCATCAAATTCATTGGAAAAATATTCTCCACCACGGTCGGACCTAAGCCTCTTGATTTTCCGATCAAGTTGGTTTTCCACTTCAGCTTTATAGATCTTGAAAAAGTTCAAAGCCTCATCCTTATATTTTAGAAGATACACATGGCAGTATCTAGTGGAGTCGTCAATTAACGTCATGAAATATTTCTTTCCACCTTTTGTCAAAACACCATTCATTTCACATAGATCTGAATGTATGAGTTCTACTGGTGCAAGATTTCTCGTTTCCGCAGTCGTGTGAGACTTACGAGGTTGCTTAGCTTGCACACAAACTTGACACTTAGATCCCTTGACAGTGGTGAAACTAGGGATTAAGTTCAATTTGGCTAGTCGCGACATGCAACCAAAGTTAACATGACAAAGACGTGAATGCCACAAATTTGATTCACTATTGTTGCAAATATGATCAACAACTTTATTGCAAACGTCTGATAAGGATAAATGAAACATGCCTTGTCGTGGAATTGTCACGGCAGATGTCCTCAAGCTAGGACTTAGTCGTGGAGCCATCGCCGCTAGGAAGCTTGAAGGGGTTAAACGGGACAAGGAACACAAGGGTTTATACTGGTTCGGCCCCTTACGGTGAAGGTAAAAGCCTATGTCCAGTTGAGGTGGTATTGATTAGGGTTTCGATGACCAGGGGGCTTAACTGCTATGCCTGGCTCTCGACGAGATCTTTCTTGCCCCTAAACCGCTGCCGGGTCGTCCCATTATATAGAGAGGTTGACGCCCAGCAGCTCTCAGAGTCCCGGCCGGCTCATAAGAGTGTGCGGCTCGGACTCTCAACTATTCTTGCTTTACACTACAAGTTCTACCATAATGACGGTTGTAACTACGGCCTTAAGCCATCTCCGGGTCTTAAGCCCTATCTTTGGCCCACCGTCTTCAAGCTTGGCGCTGGGCTTCAGGTGATGACCCTTATGAGTAACCCGGCCCCACCGGGCGGGTGACTCTAAGGTTTATATCCTCAACATTAGGCCCCAGATTGATTTGAGCCGGCTCATGTCAATCTTCAATCCTTTCGACAGAAAATCTCCGGCTTATAATTGTGTGAAGGCCATAACCCGGCGTGACATCATCCTCTGGATTCCGGGTAATCCGTCATGACGTCATCTTCCATTAAGTCCATTTTTTACTCCACCATATCCGCAACGGATCTTATCTTTACTGCCATCCCGAAAATCGAGGCGTTTTTATGGTGAGATAACCGCGCCGTGGCCTCCTCGTTTCTCGCGCCCACTTATGAGCTTGCCCTTATAAGTAGTCCGGCCCGATGAGCCTCCAGCCACCGGCTTCCTCCTCGCGCCACTGTTCTTCCGCTCGAGCTCCGTTGCCGTCGCCACCGCGGGTCTTCTCGTCCTCACCGACTCCGGCCGCTGCATCAACCTGTTGCGTCCAGAGATAACGGCGGCAACCCCCGCGACTCACCAGCACCCGTAAGCTTTCGCCACTCCGTAGAGTAGATCCACATTAGGCTCCTGCTGTTCTTCCCGTGTTCTTCGCCGTTCCTCGCGAGTTCTCGGTAGATTTTATTTTTACCACCCTTCTTGATCTCTGACTGCATAGGACTGCTGCGGTAGTTGTTTCACGCCCATTCCAATGTTCATAGATCCCTTCTTTACTGCGTACAGGCTCCGTTCAAGCTTATGAACTTCCTCTGCGTCTGTTTTAGGTCTAGAAACCTTTCCTTTTATTCAACCATTTTGATCCAAAATTTTCACCACGATCTGTGAAACTTGTTTTCACCACACTTAGTAAAAAACTGCATCTGCTGAGCTATGGCGGCTTACACTCCTGGCTCAAAAGAAGCCACGTGCCGTGAAATTTTCTGGCTTATTTATGATTAAACTGTAGACAATTGAATTACTCTAAGTACCTCCAGCGGCTTATATAACCCGAAGCACTTAGCTATATGTCATTAGGCCCCGCCATAAGCCGCAACTTTAAACATTGAACTGTAAATTTCCCCCGGCTTATAATTAAACCGAACATTTCCTTCTATCATAGGCTTCCGACTTTCACCATGCCTCCCAAAGCTCCCAAAGCATCCATCACGTGCAACTGGATGAGGTCCAACGTCACCAACGAGACCTTAGCAGATTTTGTGAAGTCGGGTTACCTGCCCAAGAAGGACGTCATGTCCTACCGTGCCCCCGACCCATCAGAGGAGAGACCACAGCCAAGGGACGGGGAGGTGGTAATTTTCGCTAATCACATGAGCCGGGGCTTCGCACCGCCCGGCTCAAAGTTCTTTAGAGATGTACTGAATTTCTTTGACCTGCGGCCACAAGACATAGGACCCAATTCGGTGTCGAACATATGCAACTTCCAAGTATTCTGCGAAGTCTACCTTGGAGAGGAGCCCAACCTTCTGCTCTTTAGAGAGCTATTCTATTTGAACCGCCAGAATGTGTGCGCCAACGGACCAAGCCTGGAACTTGGTGGAATCTCCATTCAACGCCGGAGAGACTGCCTTTTTCCTTACGCCGAGCCGCCAAGCCACCCAAAGGACTGGAACCAGACGTGGTTCTACTGCCAGGACACTTCGCCGGCTAACGAGAGCCCGCTGCCCGGCTTTCGTCCCTCGCGTCTGGAACCAACTCACCCTTTGTCAGACAAGCTATCTCAGGCGGAGCGCCAACCTCTGATCCCCACTATCAACAAAATCAAGGCTCTCCTGGGGAATGGCCTCAATGGCATTGATCTGGTCCGGGTCTGGATCTCGTGGCGGGTGATCCCGTTGAGCCGCCGCCCCGGCTTAATGTGTGAGTACACGGGCCGGAAAGATGACCCCCTGCGACATAGCCGCAACGATCTTCCTGAAGACGTTGCTGAAGACATGACCAAGGCCCTCTTGAACGAGAGCTTGGCAGACTGCGGGAGGACCGGCTTAAGCCCCTTCTATAAGACCAACCCGGCTCCAGCGGTAAGCCGCTGATCTGTACATCTTATTTTCTTCTGTAGATAGCTTTCATCTGAACCTTAAGAAATCGTCATTGTATTTTTCAGGCTGATGACAAATTCTGGAAGGTCAAATATGACCATGAGGCGGCCAAGAAGGCCAGGAAGGCTAAGAAAGCCGCCAAGAGAGCCGCTCCCCGCAAGAAGGGAAGCAGGCCCACTGCCTCAGAGCTGCTTCAACTGAGTGACAGCTCCGAGTCAGAGGTAACCCCTGAACCTGTAAGCTCTTGTTGTATTTCTTGTTTATTTCTGTCCACCTTATCAATACTGTTCATCAACAGGATGACACCGGGGCAAGTAATCCGGTGGCTGAAGAGGCAATGACACTTTCCTCCGACTCGGAGCCCTTGCCAAGGCTGAAAGTCCGAAGGGTAACCCGAAAAGTAAGATTTTCACATCCTTTAGCTTATCAAGATCCTCAATTTCTTTTGAAGCAATAGATTCATGAGAGCCGGCGGCACACCCGGACCAACAAGGATGCTGACCTCTCCTCCGGCTTACCTGAGGCATCAAGGAAGCGCCGGACCGAGGTTATCTCCAACTTATATCCTTTCCATCCTCTGGCGGGTGTTATACGTCAACCTCTCAATTCTTCTGATTCAAATTATCAGGAAACGTCTCCTTCCTCTGGTGACTCGATGCAGTCGAATCTGCCGGCTTTCAAGACCGTACCCGGGTAATGATGATCATCTCTTGCCGTGCTTTATCTTTACTCATACTTTTGTACTAACCTCTTGTTCGTTCAGTGCTCAAGCAAAGCTCAGTAAAAGAGCAAAGAAGAATAAGCCGGCGGAGGAGTCGGTCGTGACGGAATCGGAAGTTTCCGCTCAAGAGCCGCCAACCGCCTCTGCTCCTGAAGCCACCGCTCCCACCGACGAGCCAGCCATGGAGACTTCCACCAACCCGGATATCTCCAGCCCGGCTCAGCCGGCCGATGACCCGGACGTGGTAATCACCCGGACAGAGTTTGTTGAACCGGGGAGACCCACTGCGCTGGCCAAGTGCTCCGCCAAGGAAGAGTTGCTAGAGCGCAGCCGGGCCAATCTGAACCTCACCAACTATACGAACTTGAGCGTCGGAGAGATCGTCTCCGGCTATGTGAGTCAGGTGCACAAGAGCCGGGATTTGGAGATCAACATGGTGAATCAGATACAGCAGAAGTCTGAGGTACCACTCTACTGCTTACTGCATAGTTATCTTTACCATACTAGCCCCCAAGTCGACGACTTATGATTGAATATGTTGTAGACTTAAGTTCCGGCTTACTTCCATGAACCGGTAATTTGTAAATAGAAATGTTCGACATGCATTAGCCCCCAAGTGTCAAGTGTCTTTGCTTGGAAAGTGCTTGGGACTTTAAAATTGCATAATAACTGTTCATACTATAACCCGGAAATTGTGCAGGCTGCTTGCAAGAAGTTTGAGGCTGACATCTCCGATCTGAAGACCCGCCTGAGGACGCAGGAAACTGAGACCCGGAAGGCCAACGCCAAATTTGTGTCCAGTATTGCTGCTCAAGAGAAGCTGAAAAAGGACTTTTAAGCTGAACGGAAAACTTGGGCCGAAGAGAAGGCTACTCTGGTGAGCCGGGCCGAACAGGCGGAGAAGGCTCTGACGGAGAGAACCGCCGAACTCTCCGGCTTAAAGCGCCATGTGTCACAGATGGTCGCCGCAATCTTCGGTAAGTTATTCCACCGGCTTTCATCAAGTTTATAATCTTTATGTCTCGTAACTCCCATCATTGCCAGCGGCTTATCTTACTCTGTTAAACAGGTCCAAGAAGCGCCAACCTCAACCAAAGTGTGCTGACCAAGTTGAAGGCCGTGTACACTCTGGTGGAGCAACTCTACACCGGGTCACAGCGCGCCTTGGCCGTGGTGGCCCTATCCAATGAGGTGCCGACTCACCTGGCGGAAGTTCTTCGCCGGCTTGCCGTTCTTCCTCAGCGTGTCCAAGAGCTGCGACGGGCCTCTGCAAGAGCCGGAGCCATAGCTGCTCTGAGCCGGCCCAAGGCTTTCCTTCCAGAGCTAGACCCGGCGGACATTGCACTTGGTTATCCCAGCTTGAAGGAAGACGGCACCCCTTTCGACCAAAAGGACTTTGCTGCCTATGTGAAGATCGTTCGCCCGGTGGCCACCCTGATTGGGAACGACACCGATCTGACCAAGTACCAGCCGGGCTACGACGCAGAGAATCAGAGGATCCCCACTCCGCGTTATGAAGCCATCAGCTTAGTCCCGCCGACTCGTAAGCACACCTTTGCCCCAGACATTGACCCGGCCGGGTTAATTGATGAGGAGGCGCAATTTGAAGCTCTGAGCGGCATTGACTGGAAATCGTCAACCTTCCAGGTCATAGGAACAGCCGGAGGAGCGGAGAGGGATGAGCCGGAAGCTTCGACCCGGCCAGCATCTTGACTCTTCAGGCGGCTTATTAAACAATGCTTCACCCTTTTGGACTCGGGGAGTCTTGTAATAGAATAGGACCAACATTTTAACTTTGTCGTGCCATCGCGCACGTGTTGAATGCTGAATTCCATTGAAGTTACTTCCTTATATTCCTCCGGGTCATAATTGATCATTCATTTTCCTTAAGCTCAAATAGTTGTTTTTAACTATCCTGCATAGAAAAACAAATCACAAGTCTCTAGGCGGCTTACCGCACTGAGAATCATAGTCTCATACATATAACCCGGAATATGAATCTAAGTCACAAAAGACTGGTTCTCAATTATGTCCTTGATATAACCGTAATAACACACTTACCGGCCTTCAAGCACACTTCCGGTTTATATAACCCGGGTAATAAGGTTGGTACCTCAACTCCGGTTTACCAGTCTTAATAACGCCGATTCTGTTCGACTAGCACTGTGAATCAAAGTTAAGCCGGCAAAGTGAGACCCGCCGTGCACACTATTGAAACAATCAGAAGAACTCGTTGTAGATCAGAAAAGCTTAGGGGCTTCCGGTTCGAATACGACCAGAGACCCGTCCCAAAGGGGTTATGCTAAGATTCGAATGCAATCATATAGCCCCCAGTGGGTGTGGCGATGCCAATCAAGAGGGTACCGACAGCTATGTTCTCTTTGGTTCGAATACGACCCATGTTTGAACAGGAAGCCCCCAAATGACCTTAGGAGTTGTTTAACGACGCTGATTCGAATACGATCCACGTCGGTTCCCAAAGGGGGTTGAACTATGATTCAAATATGATCAACTAAAACTCCCCAATGAGCTCGGCACTTTGCCAATCAAATGGGTATCGACAGCTATGTTCTCTTTGGTTCGAATACGACCTATGTTTGAACAGGAAGCCCCCAAGTGATTATATTGCGTATGGCTAGATTCGAATACGATCTTAAGCCGGATCCTCCTTCAAGTTATCATGTGATCTTGCAATGAAAACAACACGTTCACCTTTGGAGGAGAAAAAAGGACAGAGGTCCTGCTTTATTGCTTATCATAATATATACATGGCTTAGAGAAATATGTACATTATGAGAGCCGGTGGCTTAAGTGTAATAAGGCCGAAGCTGAGCTATGTTCCACGGCCGACGGGTCTCTTCCTCCGACTTACGTGAATCTTTGTGCTCCCGAATGTCAATGAGGTAATATGACCCGTTGTGCAAATTCTTGCTGACCACAAAGGGCCCTTCCCAAGGCGGGGATAGCTTGTGCGCATCTGTTTGATCTTGGATGAGCCGGAGCACCAGATCGCCTTCCTGGAAGACCCGGGATTTAACCCGGCGACTGTGATAACGCCGCAGGTCTTGTTGGTAAATCGCTGAGCGAGCTGCTGCCACATCACGCTGTTCGTCCAACAAGTCAAGAGCATCTTGGCGCGCCTGTTCATTATCCGCCTCAACATAAGCCGCCACCCGAGGCGAGTCATGACGGATGTCACCGGGGAGGACTGCTTCCGCTCCATAAACCATGAAGAAAGGCGTGAAACCTGTAGACCTGTTAGGAGTAGTGTTGATGCTCCACAACACGGAGGGTAACTCCTCCACCCAACAACCCGGCGTCCGTTGTAAAGGGACCAAAAGCCGGGGCTTGATGCCTTTCAGAATCTCCTAATTAGCCCTCTCAGCTTGACCATTGGATTGAGGGTGAGCCACTGATGAAACATCAAGTCGAATATGCTCTCGTTGACAAAACTCCTCCATGGCGCCTTTGGATAGATTGGTACCATTGTCAGTTATAATGCTGTGTGGAAAGCCAAAGCGAAAGATCACCCTTTTCATGAACTGAACCGCCGTGGCTGCGTCACACTTGCTAACTAGCTCTGCTTCAACCCACTTTGTGAATTTGTCAACTGCCACCAAGAGGTGGGTCTTCTTATCCTTGGACCTTTTAAAAGGCCCAACCATATCAAGCCCCCAGACCGCAAAGGGCCAAGCAATTGGGATCATCCTCAGCTCCTGAGCCGGCACATGAGCCCGTCGCGAGAACCTTTGGCAACCATCACATTTACTGACCAAGTCCTCCGCATCAGCATGAGCCGTCAGCCAATAAAAACCATGACGAAAAGCCTTGGCCACAAGGGATTTTGACCCGGCATGATGGCCACAATCCCCTTCATGAATCTCACGCAAGATCTCTTGACCTTCCTCAGGGGAGACACAACGCTGGAACGCTCCCGTAACACTGCGGCGATGCAGCTCACCATTGATAACAACCATTGACTTAGACCGCCGGGTTATTTGTCTGGCCAAAGTTTCATCCTCAGGCAAATCTCCCCAGGTCATGTAAGCCAGATAGGGCACTGTCCAGTCCGGGATGATGTGGAGAGCCGCCACCAGTCGTGCCTCTGGGTCAGGGACAGCCAAGTCTTCCTCTGTAGGCAACTTAACAGAAGGGTTATGCAGGACGTCCAGGAAAATATTAGGCGGCACCGGTTTTCGCTGAGAGCCCAGCCGGCTTAAAGCATCAGCCGCCTCGTTCTTCCTGCGATCGATGTGCTCTACTTGGTAACCCTGAAAGTGCCCAGCAATGGCATCAACTTCACGGCGATAAGCCGTCATGAGAGGGTCCTTGGAGTCCCACTTTCCTGATACTTGTTGAGCCACCAAGTCTGAGTCGCCGAAGCACCTTACCCGGCTCAAGCTCATCTCCTTAGCCATCCGAAGACCGTGGAGCAAGGCCTCGTACTCAGCCGCGTTGTTAGTGCAAGGAAACATCAACTGCAGCACATAACGGAACTTGTCACCCTTAGGGGAAGCCAACACGACTCCAGCCTCCGAGCCCTCCAATTGCCTGGACCCATCGAAGTGAATAGTCCAATATGTGTTATCCGGCTTTTGTTCGGGCACTTGTAGCTCTGTCCAATCGTTGATGAAATCCACCAAGGCTTGAGATTTAACAGCAGTGCGTGGTACGTATTTCAGACCATGAGGTCCGAGCTCTATAGCCCACTTAGCCACTCTCCATGTGGCCTCTCTGTTTTGAATGATATCTCCAAGGGGGGCAGAACTGACCACGGTGATAGGGTGACCCTGGAAATAATGCTTAAGCTTCCGGCTTGCCATGAACACACCATAAACAAGCTTTTGCCAATGTGGATACCGCTGTTTGGACTCGATGAGCACTTCGCTGAAATAATAAACCGGCCGCTGAACCGGATGCTCCTTACCCTCTTCCTTGCGCTCCACCACCACAGCCACACTGACGGCTCAAAAATGCCATTAGACATCGTTATTGCCATGCTAAACCTGTTGACCATGTTGTATGAGAAAAATGCCCCCAGACCCACATGTCATGTCAGCTCTCTCTTTCTCATAATATTAAGTGTGGGCCCCACCTATCAGAGTAAGCAAGCGAATAAGTTAAGAGGAAAATAAGAGCCATGTTGGGATCAAGTGAGACCCACACTTTATCGTCATCGAACGTTAAGCATGCAGACCCTACGGGTTCGAGAACTATGTAGACATGACCGAGACACATCTACGGTCAATAACCAATAGCGGAACCTGGATGCTCATATTGGCTCCTACATATTCTACGAAGATCTTTATCGGTGAAACCGCATAACAACATATGATATTCCCTTTGTCATCGGTATGTTACTTGCCCGAGATTCGATTGTCGGTATCATCATACCTAGTTCAATCTCGTTACCGGCAAGTCTCTTTACTCATTCCGTAATGCATCATTCCGTAACTAACTCATTAGTCATATTTCTTGCAAGGCTTATAGTGATGTGCATTACCGAGAGGGCCCTGAGATACCTCTCGGATACACGGAGTGACAAATCCTAATCTCGATCTATGGCAACTCAACAAACACCATTGGAGACACCTGTAGAGCATCTTTATAATCACCCAGTTACGTTGTGACGTTTGATAGCACACAAAGTGTTCCTTCGGTATTCGGGAGTTGCATAATCTCATAGACAGAGGAATATGTATAAGTCATGAAGAAAGCAATAGCAATAAAACTAAACGGTCATTATGCTAAGCCAACGGATGGGTCTTGTCCATCACATCATTCTCTAATGATGTGATCCCGTTCATCAAATGAAAACACATGTCTATGGTTAGGAAAATTAACCATCTTTGATTAACGAGCTAGTCAAGTAGAGGCATACTAGGGACACTCTGTTTGTCTATGTATTCACACATGTACTAAGTTTCCGGTTAATACAATTCTAGCATGAATAATAAACATTTATCATGATATAAGGAAATATAAATAACAACTTTATTATTGCCTCTAGGGCATATTTCCTTCAGTCTCCCACTTGCACTAGAGTCAATAATCTAGATTACATAGTAATGATTCTAACACCCATGGAGTCTTGGTGCTGATCATGCTTTGCTCATGAGAGTGGCTTAGTCAACGGGTCTTGTTGGGGATATAACTACTAGTGTAACCCGCCCAGGAGGGGCCGAGTTACGCTATGGCGATTCAACATATGAAGCCCAATATCAAGCTTGAAGATGGTGGTTCAGTTAAGGGCCCAAAGCCCAAAGGCGACTTAAGGCCTATAGTGATAAACCGCCATAAGAGCATAACTTGTATTGCAAGGCAAGATTAAGTGGTCACCGAGCCGGACGCTGTTTATGAGCCGGCCGGGACTCTATGGGCTGCTGGGCGTCGACCTCTGTATATAAAGGGATGACCCGGCAGCAGTTTAGGGCAAGTAACATCAAATCGAGAGCCGGGCATAGAGGATTCGCTCCCTGGTCATCGAAACCCTAGTAATTCCACCTCAACTGGATTAGGCTTTTACCTTCACCGCAAGGGGCCGAACCAGTATAAACCCTCGTGTCCTTTGTCCCGTTTTAACCCCTTTAAGCTTCCTAGTTGCGATGGCTCCACGACTAAGTCCTTTCACGAGGACATCTGCCGTGACAATTCCACGACAGTTGGCGCTCACCGTGGGGCCAGCGCACGGTGGATTCGAGTTCTTGAAGGGCAGCTTCGAAGGGCTCAAGGGATACGCTGTGGGCCGGATGACCAAGAGTCGTCGCGGCATGCTCTACATCGACGACGCCGGCTGGGGCCCCGACGCCGGCTCAATTGAGTACGGGTATCGGGTCCCCTTCGGCGGAATCCACGTCTTCATCGGCGGATTGGCGAGCTGGGCCCTGAGCCGGACATCTGCACCGACATCATCGAGATGGCTCAGCGTGCGAGACCCGCCCGAGCTCAGCCCGCTATGAAGCGTGCCTTCGTGGGTTGCATTCATGGAGGAGAATTTTCTGAAGGATCCGTGGACGGTGGTGTTGACGGTGAGTCGTCTACAGGTGAGACGGATTCATTGTATCAACTACAAGACGGCGGGCTTGGGGGCTATTCCGATGGCAGCAGTATTCCAGACCCCTTTGAGCCGCCGAGCAGGGTAGGGATCTTCATGGTTGGTACTCAACCCGGTCAAAACTCTACGACTGCGGCAGCAATAACCTCCGGGTCAGGAGCGGCCGGGGCAGGAGGCCCAGTGCGCTCGCCGGCTCAGGTACTGATTGATCTCATGGACAAATTGACGGCCCTGTTAACCGCCACAGTTATTCCGGCGGATCAAGCTGAGCATGATGCTGAGGTAGCACAGGTGCGTGAAGAGGTAGCCCGAGCCAAAGAAGCCCTAGCAGCTGAAGACACCTGATTGGCCACCGAGCGGGCGGCTTTGGATGCTCGAGCTCAGTAGATTCAATCAGAGGCTTTTCAACTTACGATGAATCTGAATGCATCTAATGAGATCATGAGGAGGAGGCACCAGAAGGCACAATCGCGTCTGCCTCCGGTTTATGATCCTCGCAATCTTTTCAACACGCCTGGGGCTGGCCCTAGTAACCCGCCAGAACTGAACCGGATTCTGACACCCGGAGCTGGAGCGCCAATTCAACCCCGAGTGATGGAACCACCTCACATGCACACAGCTCCGCCTCGTTACATACCGACACCACCAGGTCATTTTTCTAACCCGTTGGAGAACCTGATTGCCGCGTCAGCATGCCTGGCGGCTCTCCCAGTGGATGGTGACTCTCCAACAATAGTTGAGACACGAAGGGTCAGGGAACTTCTTCAGATGGCCTTGGCTCAGCAGGAGGCTTATTCTTATAGTCGGGACAGGATCCATTCGACTCCTCGCCCGAGCCCGAGTTACAGCAGACATATGGATTCGGCGGCCGTGTCAAGCAACGCTCAGCGCCGTAACTAGCCAGGTGGGCATAACCCGGTACAGGACATGATACGTCAAGAGGCTGAGCGGGTGGCTCAGCAGGCGGCTGAGCAGGTGGCTCACCAAACCTTCCCGGATTATCCGACGACTTCTATTGAGGCAGGCGTGGCCACAAGAACCGGTGGTGTTCCTTGTTTGGTGCCGGCTTTGCGTAATGAGTGTTTGCCCAAGGATTTCAAGGGACCCCGAAAGGTGCCGGATTACACAGCTGATTTATAGCCCGGGGTGTGGATTGAAAGCTATGAGATGGCCATGGAGCTGTTGGAGGTTAGTGATGCGGCGATGGCCAAGTACTTCACCATTATGTTGGACGGAACGACCCGCACTTGGCTGAAGGGGCTGCCTCCTAATTCCGTTGGTTCATGGGCAGAGTTAAAAGCCCGGTTTATCCAGAACTTCAAAGACACATGCAAGCAGTCCATGCCAATTGTGGACTTGACTAATTGCAAGCAAGAGGAAGGTGAGTCCACCACTCATTGGGTGCGCCGGGTCAAGGAGATAATACATTCATCTGATAAGATGGATGCCGGCTCTGCGGTCTTAATGTTGGAGAAAAATTGCCGATTTGAACCTCTGAAATAGAAGCTGGGGCGGCTCAAGCGTGATTGTAATGACATGGGCCAGCTGATGGCGGCTCTAGTCAAATACACCGATTCTGATAGTACCAAGGATCCCGCGTCTGATGAAGAGAAGACATGGAAGAGAAAGAAGAACGGCAATGGAAAGGGCCAGCAGCATAACCCGACGAGTCAGGGAGGCAATAAACGTAAGGCCGACGGTAACCCGGAGTTTGTGGCTAACACCAATTCACAGGGTAACAATCAACGACGCAAGGGGAGGCCGCCCCCTCGGTCTGGCGGGTCAGGTCCTACTCTTGAGCAACTGCTCAATGAACCCTGTCCAAGACACGACACTCGGGAAAGGCCAGCCACTCACCTATCGAAAGATTGCGCGATCATGAAGGATTTCAAAAATTCTAACATGTTCGACGGCAACCATGGGCCTGGCGGCGGCTCAGGTGGAGGCGGTTTTCCTAGCTCGGCGGCGGCTCAAGTTCCGGCTTTCAAGGAAATCAAGGTGGTTATAATCAACAGTCCGGTCAGGGGGGTCAGCAGCAGCAATCGGGTTATCAGAGCAACCCAAAGCAGCTGAATAGTGGATAGTATCATGTGTTCACCACTAGCCTGTGCAAATGAGACCAGAAGCTTCACAAGAGGGCTGTGAATGCTGTTGAGCCAGCAGTCCCTCGTTATTTGAGGTGGTCAGAGCAGTGGAGCAGGGAAGATCATCCTCCCCGGGTTGACAATCCGGGTCAGTTGGCTTTGGTGGTGGCACCTCAGGTTGGTGGATATAAATTCACTAAAGTACTCATGGATGGAGGCAGCAACATCAATATCCTCTATTATGAGACCTTCCGTCGTATGGGGCTGACTGATAAAAATCTTAAAACGTCCAACACTGTTTTCCATGGAGTGGTGCCTGGTAAGTCAGCATACCTAGTGGGTAAGATTGAACTGGAGGTAGCCTTCGGAGATGAGCATGACTCTAGGGCTGAGAAATTAACCTTTGAAGTGGTCAAAATCAAGAGCCCATATCACGCTCTATTTGGATGGCCGGCTTATGCCAAGTTCATGGCGCGGCCGTGTTATGTTTACTTGCAGCTCAAGATGCCGGGTCACAACGGCACCATCACGGTACATGGGAGTCGGAAAATAGCCCTAGAATGTGAGGAAGGTGACGCTACTTATGCTGAATCTATCTGTGCAACGGAGGAGTTGAAGTTTTATAAGGATAATGTAGACCCGGCAGACATGACGTCTCTGAAGAAGCCAACCACGGAACATGAGCCGGTGATGAAGTTTAAGTCGGCCGATGACACCAAGATGGTTGATTTTGTTCCAGGCGACTCATCTAAGCAATTCAGTATCAGTGCCAATCTGGATCCCAAATAGGAAAGCGCGCTCATCGAATTCATCCGTGAGAACCGGGACATCTTTGCATGGAAACCTTCTGACATGTCGGGTGTACCGAGAGAACTCGCTGAGCACACTCTCAATATTGATCCAAAGTTTAAGCCGGTCAGGCAGTTTCTTCGGCGGTTTAATGAGGAGAGACGTAAAGCTATCGGTGAGGAGGTGGCCCGGCTCTTGGCGGCCGGGTTTATTGTTGAAGTTTTTCACCCGGAGTGGTTGGCTAACCCGGTGCTTGTACTTAAAAAGAACGGCACCTGGCGTATGTGTGTAGATTACACAGACTTAAACAAGGCTTGTCCGGCTGATCCTTTCGCTCTTCCCCATATAGATCAGATCATTGATGCTACGGCGGGTTGTGAGCGTTTGAGTTTCTTGGATGCTTATTCTGGTTATCATCAGATCAAGATGGCAGTTAAGGACCAGGAGAAGACGGCTTTCGTCACTCCGTTTGGAGCCTTCTGTTATGTATCTATGCCTTTTGGGCTTAAGAGTGCCCAGGCGACTTATCAACGATGTGTGCAGAACTGCCTCCATAATTAGATTGGACGTAATGTTCATGCTTATGTGGATGACATTATGGTGAAGTCCAGAGAGAAGGAGACCTTGATAGATGATCTGAAGGAAACCTTTGATAATCTCTGGGTCTACAAAATGATGCTTAACCCGGCCAAATGTGTGTTTGGCATACCAGCAGGCAAGCTTTTGGGTTTTCTGGTCTCTAACAGAGGCATTGAGGCTAACCCGGAGAAGATCAAGGCAATCACCTCTTTGGTAAGCCGGCGTGCGTCAATGATGTTCAGCGACTGGCGGGTCGTATCACTGCTTTAAGCCGGCTCATAAGCCGGTTAGGTGAGAAGGCCATACCGCTGTATCAGATGATGAAGAAAACAGACAACTTTGTCTGGAGTGATGCCGCTAACGCTGCCTTTGAAGATTTAAAGAGACAGTTATCTGAGCCGCCGGTCCTTGCAGCTCCCATTGATAAGGAGCCCTTATTGTTGTATGTGGCTGCTAACTCACGTGCTGTCAGTGTTGCAATTGTGGTGGAGCGCAAGGAGGCTGGCAAGGAGCATCTGGTTCAACGGCCGGTTTACTACATCAGTGAGGTGCTTATCGAGTCTAAGCAGAGATATCCACATTGGCAGAAGCTCGTTTATGGGGTGTTCATGGCGAGCCGGAAGCTTAAACAATACTTCCAGGGTCACCCCATCACTGTGGTAAGTTCTGCTCCTTTGGGAGACATCATTCAGAATAGAGAGGCCACAGGACGAGTCACCAAGTGGGCAATTGAGCTTGGGCCTCATGGCTTAAAGTATATGCCACGTACTACTATTAAGTCTCAGGCATTGGTGGACTTCATCAACGATTGGACAGAGCTGCAGACGCCTGAAGAAAAGCCGGACAACACATACTGGACTATTCACTTTGATGGGTCTAGGCAATTGGAGGGCTCGGGGGCTGGAGTTGTTTTAGCTTCCCCTCGAGGTAACAAATTTTTTTATGTGCTCCGGTTGATGTTTCCCTGTACTAACAATGCAGCTGAATATGAGGCCTTGCTCCATGGTCTTCGGATGGCTAAGGAGATGAACTTAAGCCGGGTAAGGTGCTTTGGTGACTCAGATTTAGTGGCTCAACAGGTGTCAGGCAAGCGGGATTCTAAGGATCCTCTTATGGCGGCTTATCGCCGTGAAGTTGATGCTATCGCTGGACACTTCAAAGGTTATCAAGTGGAGCACATTGATCGAAGAAAGAATGAGGCGGCTGATGCTTTAAGCCGGCTGGGATCTCAGCGTAAGCCGGTGCCACCTGACACCTTCTTGGATATTCTGCATAACCCTTCTGTTAAGTTACCCACAGAGGAAGACCTGTTCCAGACCCAGAAGCGCAATTGGTGGCGGCTCTTCACGTCATCCCAGATTGGACAGTGCCATATTTGGCTTACATGACCCGGCGCGAGTTGCCTGAGGATGAGACCTTGGCTAGACAAATCGTCCGGCGGTCTAAGTCAATGACAATTGTTCATGGTGAGTTGCATCATCGCAGTGTTACTGGGGCGTTTCAACATTGTGTGTCGACTGAGGAAGGTCAAGAAATCCTTCGTGAGATCCATGAAGGCGATTGTGGTCATCATGCCGGCTCAAAATCTCTTGTGGCCAAAGCTTTCCGTCATGGTTTTTATTGGCTGACGGCTCATGCTGATGCGGAGGATCTTAGTAAATGTGATGGTTGTCAAAAATTCTCACGACGAGTTCATGTGCCAGCTCAAGAATTGAGGATGATTCCAATCACTTGGCCGTTTGCAGTCTGGGGGCTTGACATGGTTGGGCCTTTCAAAAGGTCCAAGGATAAAAAGACACACCTCCTGGTGGCGGTTGATAAATTCACGAAGTGGGTTGAGGCAGAGCCGGTCAGTAAGTGTGATGCAGCCACGACGGTTCAATTCATGAAAAAGGTGATCTTTCGTTTTGGTTTTCCACACAGCATCATAACTGACAATGGTACTAATCTGTCCAAAGGTGCCATGGAAGAGTTCTGTCAACGTGAGCATATCCGTCTCGACGCTTCATCAGTAGCTCATCCCCAATCCAATGGTCAAGCTGAAAGAGCTAATCAAGAGATCTTGAAGGGAATTAAGCCCCGGCTTATGGTCCCTTTATAGCGGACGCCGGGTTGTTGGGTGGAGGAGTTGCCTTTTGTGATATGGAGCATCAATACTACACCTAACAGGTCTACGGGTTATACGCCTTTCTTCATGGTTTATGGAGCAGAGGCGGTTCTGCCAAGTGATATCCGTCATGACTCGCCCCGTGTGGCGGCTTATGTTGAAGCTAATAAGGAACAATCCCGTCAGGATGCACTTGACCTGTTGGATGAGCAGCGTGACTTAGCAGCAGCCCGCTCAGCGATTTACCAACAGGACCTGCGTCGTTATCACAGCCACCGGGTTAAGTCCAGATCCTTTCAAGAAGGTGACCTAGTGCTCCGGCTCATCCAGGATCAGTCTGATGCGCACAAGTTATCCCCACCTTGGGAAGGGCCCTTCGTGGTCAGTAAGAATTTACACAACGGGTCATATTACCTCATCGATGTTCGAGAGCGCAAAGACTCACGTAAGTCGGAGGAGGAGACCCGCCGGCCGTGGAATATAGCTCATCTTCGGCCTTACTACACTTGAGCCGCCGACTCTCATGATGTACATATTTCGACGATGTATCCATTATGATAAGTAATAAAGCAGGACCTCTGTCCTTTTCATCCTCAAAAGTTTATATGTCTTCATTATTATATCTTTAAAACAACCAGCAGGGAGTTGATCATATTTGAATCTGGCTCCCCTTTTGGTCCGGCTCATGATCGTATTTGAATCTAGCCGTTAAATATCATGATCACTAGGGGGCTTCCTGTTCAAACATAGGCCGTATTCGAACCAAAGAGAACATAGTTGTCGATACCCTTTTGATTGGCACACTGCCAAACCCACTAGGGGGCTTCTTGATCGTATCCGAATCATAGCTCAACCCCTTTGGGTCTGACGTGCATCGTATTTGAATCAGTGTCATTAAACAACTCTCAAGGTCATTTGGGGGTTCCTGTTCAAACATAGGTCGTATTCGAACCAAAGAGAACATAGCTGTCGGTACCCTCTTGATGGGCAACGCCAAAGCCACTAGGAGCTATATGATCGTATTCGAATCTTAGCTTAACCCCTTTGGAACGGTTTACTGATCGTATTCGAATCAGAAGCCTCAAAATTTTGCCTGTTTCTTATAAATGTTTGCAATCACAATTTTTTTGACTGTCTTGGGATTTTTTGATCATATTCGAAAGCATCTAGTGTGGCTTATTCCATCTGGCTTAACCTTGATCAATAAGATGTTAGTACATAACAAACATTATATGTGCCGGCTTTTACAGAATTGGAATATCACCCTCACTGTCCGGGTCATATAAACTGGCGGTATCATCCAAAGGATCATAGGTATGATATCATCACTTGTATTTCAAGGTTATAATTGATAACAGGCCTATTCATCTATGATTCTTTTTGGGTTTTATATAAGTTATATGACCCACCTTACGGTAAGCTGCCAAGGGTCTTGTGATTTATTTTTGTATGCAGAACAGTTAAGCATAAGGGACAGATGTTCAGCATACAACGAAGGAATCTCAGACGGCGGTTTAACAGTATTGAGCACCAAACGCGTGCGCGAAGGCACGACAAAATCAAGTGTTTTTCTACCCTATTACATGACTCCCCGAGTCCAAATGATGAAACTTTGTTTTTTAGCAAAGCGTAAATATGTGCCGCCAGATGGATCAATTGTGTTGTTGGCCTGAAGCTTCCGGATCATCCCTTTCTGCTCCTCCATCTTGTTCCCTGTCCTAGAAGGTTGATGATGACCAGTCAATGCCACTCAAAGCTTCAAATTCAGCTTCATCATCAATTAATCCGGCCGGGTCAACTTCAGGGGCAAAGGTATGCTTACGAATTGGAGGGATCAAGCTGGTCACTTCATAATGTGGCGTTGGAATCCTCCGGTTTTCAGCATCATAACCTGGGTGATACTTGGTAAGATCCATGTCATTAGCAATCAGGGTGGCCACAGGGCGGATTTCCTTAACACAAGTGGTGAAGTCCTCCTGTCCAAATGGTGTGCCATCCTCTTTTAAGCTTGGATACCCGATGGCGATGTCGGCCGGGTCTAGCTCCGGTAGCCACGCCTTAGCCCGGCTTAATGCAGTTACGGCTTTGGCTCTCGCAGAAGATCGCCTTAGTTCATTAAACCGCAGAGGCAACACAGCAAGCCATTTTAGTACATCTGACAGGAGGGTGGGAACTTCATTTGACAAAGCCACTTCAGCTAAGGCACGCTGAGGCCCGGTGTAAAGTTGCTCCACCAGCGTGTAAACTGCCTTTAGTTTGATCAGCATGCTATGGTTAAGATTTGAGCTCCTGGGGTCTGCATTACAATGTCAGGTGAGTTGATGACAATTGATATGCTTATTAGAAATATTTACATATCTAACACTTGCAGAGTGACTTACCAAAGATTGCTGAGACCATCTGAGATATATGGCGTTTTAAACCGGATAATTCGGCTGTTGCTTCTGCAAGAGCCGCCTCTGCCTTCTTAGCCCGGTTGATCAAGACCATATTTTCAACAGCCCAGGCCTTCTTCTCTGCTCAAAGTCTTTTTTCAGTTTTTCTTGTTCAGATACACTGAATTCAAATTTGGAGTTGGCTTTTTGGGTTTCAATCTCCTGTGCTCCCAGGCGGTTCTTCAAGTCAGATATTTCCGATTCAAATTGACTAATGGTGGCCTATACAAATACCGGGTTACAATCAGGATTATCATAATACAACATTAAGTCCCAAGCACCTTGCAAGCAAAGATACCTGGCACTTGGGGGCTAATGTATGTTGAAGAACTCTCTTTACAGTGGCGGTTCATGCAAGTAAGTCACAAGCACTTTGCAGGCAAAGGTACTTGGCACTTGGGTGCTAATGCATATTGCTGTTCTAAGTATTTTTCGATTAAAACATGATAAGGACCGGTTCAAACATGCTGCTTAAGCCGGCCCTTGGAGGTTACAGGATAAGCCAGAGTTTTATGTGTATTACTGAGCTGGTTTTAAGTCTATAGCATATTCCATCATAAGCAACAGACTTGGGGGCTGGTATGGTAAGAATAAATGAAGTACAGAAAGAAGAGTTATACCTCAGATTTTTGGTGCATCTGCTTCACCATGTCAATTTATATGTCACGGCTGGTGTGCACTTGGCTCATATAGCCAGAGAAGATTTCTCCAATACTCATGTGAGTATAATCAGTGACATCCAGTTTGGCCCTGTGGCGTTCCAGAAGCTCTTCCTTGGCGGAGCACTTGGCCAGCACGGTTGGTCTTCCCGGTTCAATAAAGCCGGTCTTGATGATTTCGACATCGGGGTCACCTGTCTTGGCCGGGCTAGGGATCTCCGGGTTTTCAGAACCATCAACAGCTTGCTCGATAGGCGGATCAATAGTAGGCATTGGAATATCGTGGGCTGGTTCAGGCGGCGGCTCATGAGTAGAGGTGTCAGGAGCAGCCGTTCCGAGCTCCGGTTCATTTAAGATAGGCTCTTCGGCTGTTTTGTTCTTCTTCGCCCTTTTGCTGGGCTTTGCTTGTCCATTGCATCAAATAAAAAAGTCAGTACAAGAGTAGCAAATTGAAATTGACATAGGATAAGCAGGTTATCATTACCCTGGAGCGGTTTTGAAAGCCGGTAAATTGGACTGCATTGACACGCCGGAGGAAGGAGAAGTTCCCTGGAAGTTTGAGTCAGAAGAATTGAGTGGTTGACGAGTGAGACCCGCCAGGGGATAAAAGGAATGTAAATCGGAGGTAACCTCATTCCGACGTTTCCTTCGTGTATTGGGCAAGCCGGAGGAGAGTTCCGCATCTTTGCTGGTCCGGGTCTGCCTCCGGCTCTCATGAATCTGACGCTTCAAACGAAATTGAGGATCTTGGTAAGCTAAAGGATGTGAAAATCTTACTTTCCGGGTCACTCTTTGGACTTTTTGTCTTGGCAAAGGCTCGGAGTCGGAGGAAATGATAGTTACCTCTTCAACTGCTGCGTGACTCGCTCCTGTATCCTCCTGAGGATAATCAGTGTCAATAAGATAGTTAAAAAAGGAGCCTAGAGAATCAAGAGCTACCTCTGATTCAGAGGTGTCCTCTAGCTGGAGCATATTTGAGGCGCTGGGTTTATGTCCTTTCTTCTTGGCGGCGGCTTTCCTGGCGGCTTACTTCATTTTTCTGGCCTTCTTGGCAGCCTCATGATCATAGTTGGCTTTCCAAAAATCGTTAGTGGCCTGTGAATTTCAACAAGAGTTTTGAGTAAAGGTAAAACCTCAAAAGGTGAGAGTATAAAATAAAAGTGTTTAAATTACTAGCTTACCGCTGGAGCCGGGTTAGCTTTGCAGAAAGGGCTCAAACCTGCTTTGCCACAGTCTGCCAGGCTCTCATTCAGAAGTGCTTTTGTCCTATCATCAATGGCATCATCAGGTAAATCGTCCGAGCTGTGCCGCAGAGCATCATTCTTCTGGCCTGTGTAGTCGCACATCAAGCCAGGGCGGCGGCTCAATGGGATGACCCGCCAGGCAAGCCAAACCCGGACCAAATCAATACCATTCAAACCATTCCCCAAAAGAGCTTTGATTTTTCTCATGGTAGGGGCAAGTTTCTGGCGTTCCGCAGCTAACAGTTTATCTGGTAAAGGATGAGTAGACTCGAGGCGCAGGGCGCGAAAGCTGGGCAGAGGGTTTTCACCAGCCGGAGAAGTATCTTGACAATAGAACCATGTCTGGTTCCAGTCTTTGGGGTGACTCGGTGGATCGGCATACGTAAAAATGCAGTCTCTTCTTCGCTGGATTGAGATCCCACCAAGCTCCAAGCTAGGCCCATTGGCACGTTCATTCTGGCGGTTCAAGTAAAATAATTCCCTGAAGAGTAGCAAGTTGGGTTCCTCTCGAAGGTACACTTCATAGAACACTTGGAAATTGCAGATATTTGACACGGAATTGGGCCCGATGTCTTGAGGTCGGAGGTCAAAAAAGTGCAAAACGTCTCTGAAAAACTTTGAGCCGGGTGGAGAGAAGCCCCGGTTTATGTGATCAGTAAAAACGATGACTTCCCCCTCTTTGGGTTGAGGTTTTTCCTCTGTTGGATTAGGAGCACGATAAGACATGACTTCCTTCTTTGGCAGGTAGCCAGTTTTCACAAAATCAGCAAGGGTGCTTTCTGTGACGATGGATTTGACCCAATTGCATGTAACGGGTGATTTGGGTGCTTTTGGCGGCATTGTGGAGATGAAAGCCTAAGACAGAGCAAAAATACCGGTTTAAGTTTAAGCCGGAGGAAATATTTCAATACATATTTAAGATGGCGGCTTACAAAGGGGCCTAATGATATATGGCTAATTGTGACAGATTGTTTAGGCCGCCCTGAGTAGTTAAGTTATTTAAGCTGCCGGGCATGGTTGAAGTTATTTATTGAGCATCTCAAATTAAAGCCAGAGGTGTGAGCCGCCATGGCTAAGTGGATCTATCAAGATACAGGCATCGACTAAGTGGGTAAAAAACAGGTTTCACAGATTGCAATTATTATTTTGGATCAACGGATGCTCAGAAAAGGAAAAATATTCTAGACCTAATAAACTAGTACAAAGGAGTTCATCAGTTCCAAAGGGGCCTTTGTATAAGAAAAGGGGATCTATTATCATCTGAAATGGATGTGAAATAGCTACCGCACAAGTTATATGTTCCTTTTGGATCAGAAGAGGCTACGGTGGAGGAACTACGAAGAAACAGTGATGAACTATGAAGAACACAGAAATAACTTGAAAACCCTAATGCAGATCTGAAGTGCGGGAAAGTGAAGACTTACAGCCGTAGATCTACTGCGGAGGGTCGCTACCGTTTTCTGGATCGACTCAGGTTGATGCAGCGGCCGAAGTCGAGGAAGACGAAGTACTCTGTGGCGGCGGCGGCGGAGCTCGAGCAGCAGTGGAGTAGCGAGAGGAAGAAGACGACGAAAGGGGGAGAATGAAGAGAGACCGAAAGTCGTGCCTATTTATATGGGAAGACTGATAAAATGAGCACGAAAAACGAGGAGGCCAAACATGGCTATCCAGCTACTCAGACGCCTCGATTCTTGGGACGGTCATTAAGATAAGGATCCGTTGGGATATGATTGCATAAAAAATGAATTAAATAGCAGATGACGTCACGACGGGTTACCATGAATCCAGAAGATGATGTCATGGCGGGTTATAAATTCTCGCACAGGTGGAAGACAGAAGACTTTTTCTTCAGTGTTGAAGATTGACATGAACCGATTCAAATCAATCTGGGGCCTAATGTTGGGGATATAACTACTAGTGTAACCCGCCCAGGAGGGGCCGGGTTACGCTATGGCGATTCAACATATGAAGCTCAATATCAAGCTTGAAGATGGCGGTTCAGTTAAGGGCCCAAAGCCCAAAGGCGACTTAAGGCCTGTAGTGATAAACCGCCATAAGAGCATAACTTGTATTGTAAGGCAAGATTAAGTGGTCACCGAGCCGGACACTGTTTATGAGCCGGCCGGGACTCTATGGGCTGCTGGGCGTCGACCTCTGTATATAAAGGGACGACCCGGCGGCAGTTTAGGGCAAGTAACATCAAATCGAGAGCCGGGCATAGCAGATTCGCTCCCTGGTCATTGAAACCCTTGTAATTCCACCTCAACTGGATTAGGCTTTTACCTTCACCGCAAGGGGCCAAACCAGTATAAACCCTCATGTCCTTTGTCCCGTTTAAACCCCTTTAAGCTTCCTAGTTGCGATGGCTCCACGACTAAGTCCTTTCACGAGGACATTGGCCGTGACAATTCCACGACAGGTCTGCAACATTCAGATCCGTATGTATTTTATAAATCTCTATGTCTCCCTCCTTGACTTGATCGCGGATGGAATTGAAGCGTCTCTTGATGTGTTTGGTTCTCTTGTGAAATCTGGATTCCTTCGCCAAGACTATTGCTCAAGTATTGTCACAAAATATTTTCATTGGACCCGATGCACTAGGTATTACACCTAGATCGGATATGAACTCCTTCATCCAGACTCCTTCATTTGCTGCTTCCGAAGCAGCTATGTACTCCGTTTCACACGTAGATCCCGCCACGACGCTTTGCTTGGAACTGCACGAACTGACAGCTCCACTATTCAATATAAATACGTATCCGTTTTGCGACTTAGAGTCATCTAGATCAGTGTCAAAGCTTGCATCGACGTAACAATTTACGATGAGCTCTTTGTCACCTCCATAAACCAAAAACATATGCTTAGTCCCTTTTAGGTATTTCAGGATGTTCTTGACCGCTGTCCAGTGATCCACTTCTGAATTACTTTGGTACCTCCCTGCTAAACTTATAGCAAGACACACATTAGGTCTGGTACACAACATTGCATACATGATAGAACCTATGGCTGAGGCATAGGGAATGACTTTCGTTTTCTCTCTATCTTCTGCAGTGGTCGGGCATTGAGTCTGACTCAACTTCACACCTTGTAACACATGCAAGAACCCTTTCTTGGACTGATCCATTTTGAACTTCTTCAAAACTTTATCAAGGTATGTGCTTTGTGAAAGTCCAATTAAGCGTCTTGATCTATCTCTATAGATCTTGATGCCCAATATATAAGCAGCTTCACCGAGGTCTTTCATTGAAAAATTCTTATTCAAGTATCCTTTTATGCTATCCAGAAATTCTATATCATTTCCAATCAATAATATGTCATCCACATATAATATCAGAAATTCTACAGAGCTCCCACTCACTGTCTTGTAGATACATGCTTCTCCAAAAAGCCTGTATAAAACCATATGCTTTGATCACACTATCAAAGCGTATATTCCAACTCCGAGAGGCTTGCACCAGTCCATAAATGGATCGCTGGAGCTTGCACACTTCGTTAGCACCTTTAGGATCGACAAAACCTTCTGGTTGCATCATATACAACTCTTCTTTATGATATCCATTAAGGAATTCAGTTTTGACATCCATTTGCCAAATTTCATAATCATAAAATGCGGCAATTGCTAACATGATTCGGACATACTTAAGCATTGCTACGGCTGAGAAGGTCTCATCATAGTCAACTCCTTGAACTTGTCGAAAACCTTTCGCAACAAGTCTAGCTTTGTAGACAGTAACATTACCGTCAACGCCAGTCTTCTTCTTGAAGATCCATCTATTCTCTATGGCTTGCCGATCATCGGGCAAGTCAGGCAAAGTCCACACTTTGTTCTCATACATGGATCCCATCTCAGATTTCATGAACTCAAGCCATTTCGCAGAATCTGGGCTCATCATCGCTTCCTCATAGTTCGTAGGTTTGTCATGGTCAAGTAACATGACCTCGAGAACAGGATTACCGTACCACTCTGGTGCGAATCGTACTTTGGTTGACCTACTAGGTTCGGTAGTAACTTGATCTGAAGTTTCATGATCATCATCATTAGCGTCCTCTCTAATTGGTGTAGGAATCACTGGAACTGATTTCTGTGATGTACTACTTTCCAACTCGGTAGAAGGTACAATTACCTCATCAAGTTCTACTTTCCTCCCACTCACTTCTTTCGAGAGAAACTCCTTCTCTAGAAAGGATCCATTCTTAGCAACGAATATCTTGCCTTCGGATCTGTGATAGAAGGTGTACCCAACAGTTTCCTTTGGGTATCCTATGAAGACACATTTCTCCGATTTGGGTTCGAGCTTATCAGGTTGAAGCTTTTTCACATAAGCATCGCAGCCTCAAACTTTAAGAAACGGTAACTTTGGTTTCTTGCCAAACCACAGTTCATATGGTGTCGTCTCAACGGATTTAGATGTTGCCCTCTTTAACGTGAATGCAGCCGTCTCTAAAGCATAACCCCAAAACGATAGCAGTAAATCAGTAAGAGACATCATAGATCTCACCATATCTAATAAAGTACGGTTACGACGTTCGGACACACCATTACGCTATGGTGTTCCAGGTGGTGTGAGTTGCGAAACTATTCCACATTGTTTCAAAGAAGACAAAACTCATAACTCAAATATTCACCTCCACGATCAGATCGTAGAAACTTTATTTTCTTGTTACGATGATTTGCCACTTCACTCTAAAATTCTTTGAACTTTTCAAATGTTTCAGACTTATGCTTCATCAAGTAGATATAACCATACCTGCTCAAATCATCCGTGAAGGTCAGAAAATAATGATACCCGCCGCGAGCCTCAACACTCATTGGTCCGCATACATCAGTATGTATTATTTCCAATAAGTCAGTTGCTCGCTCCATTGTTCTGGAGAACGGAGTCTTAGTCATCTTGCCCATGAGGCATGGTTCGCAAGTATCAAGTGATTAATAATCAAGTGATTCCAAAAGCCCATCAACATGGAGTTTCTTCATGCGCTTTACACCAATATGACCTAAACGGCAGTGCCACAAGTAAGTTGCACTATCATTATTAACCTTGCATCTTTTGGCTTCAATATTATGAATATGTGTATCACTACAATCGAGATTCAACAAAAATAGACCACTCGTCAAGGGTGTATGACCATAAAGCACTACAAAAAAAATACACTTCCGTGATGATACGTGTTTGTCACAGTAGGTCGTGTTTTTTGTCATGCATGTACATCCATGACGATTTTATGACAGAATCAAGATAGTCATACCTGTGCTATTGTAGAAGTGTTCCATGACATTACCAAAATTATCATCACGGAAGTGTCCACTTCCATGACGATAAATCGCGCGTCACAGAAGTGCTTTCGTCAAGGGTGACCGACACGTGGCATCCACCGTAACGGAACGCCGTTAAGCTATCGGGTCGGGTTTTGGATCCGATAACCCGTTAACAGCCCCGACCAATGGGAAATTTCCACGTGTAAAATTCTTATTGGCCGGACGAAACACATGTTAGCTCGTCAGTGGGTCAGATGGGCGCCTATGATATGTCGACACGTGCCACGGCCCACCACTGGCCCATTTAGCTTACAAAGCCGGCCCGTTTGACTTGGTCAAAAGTTAACGAGCTGGCCCATGAAAAGCCTGTTAACGGTCTCTTCACAAATAGCCCATTTTACGGCCCGTTAGGCCCTAAAGGAAATTGGCCCAACAACGTCATGTGGGCCGTCGAATATAACACCAACCCATTTCACTTTTGGCCCATGTATGGCCCACGACGTCTTTCGGCCCATATGAGGCCTTCGTATCTTTCGGCCCTTTACAGGCCCACGGTGACTCTAGCCCATAATGAACAGTAATTTTCTTTATACCCGTTAACGGCCCGTGATTTACATGGGCCGTTTCCAGCCCGTGTTAGCTTTCGACCTATTGACGACCCATACGTTCTTGGGCTCCTTTTCGGCCCTCGATTACTTCCGGCCCGTTACTGGCCTGTTCCCCTAATGGGCCAAATTCGGCCCATGGCAAGTGTCGGCCCGTTACTGGCCTGTTACCCTAATGGGCCAAATTCGGCCCATGGCAAGAGTCGGCCCGTTTTTGGCCTGTTAACCCGTTGCGCCGTTTCCAGCCCGTCCTATATTCTGGCCCATTAACGACCCGTTATGCCTGTGACAGAATTAAGCCTTTGCTGTCCTACGGCCTGTTAACGGCCTGTTACCGTGCTGGGCCGATACTAATTACGCCCGATTACGGCCCATGTTGATCCATTTATCCGACGGCCCGAGGCCCACCGATTACAGGCCCATTTATCGATGGCCCGTAGGATACCCATGGATCCTACGGCCCGTATATGGCCCATGGTAGTTGCGGCCACTAGCAAACCAGGGAAAAAGAAGACTAGGAAATAAATAAGGCCGAAACTAACGCTAGGCTATTAAGGCGATTGCACAGATTACATCCACTCGGCATCAAAGATCGCCACCAGTGCAAATATAGGGAACACCCTACACTATACAAAAATGGCTTGCTGTTTTCTTCAGCCGGTGGCTGCACGTTAAGAATAAATTTTGTATCGCACCAAAACAAATTACAACTATATAACAAAAGGAAGGTTGGCATAAAACTTAACAGTCTAGCAGATAAATGCACCACCAGAAGTTCAGAAGCTCAGTTCATTTGATCTAACTGTTATGTTTTCATGTTGTATTGTCCGATGGAGCACCATAACCCTCGCCTTCATTTCCCCTAGGCTCCTGAACAACATAGCAAATGTCTGATAGTCTGGTTTCAAAACCATGCATATCTTGATGACATTGAGCAATGTTTCTCCTTGTTTCACAAAGGGTCTCTGTTAGGGAATGGACTTGTGTCTGGAGCGCAGATACAACATTGCTTTGAGCTTGCATATCTTGATCATGAGGCAGTTTGGACGATATTGCCTTAACAACCAACCCAGTATTACGCAGGAACGTGCTTTTGGCACTGTTAGTGGACAGGTACTGACCCACTGCAGCAAGAGCTAACATTGCGGTTATAGTTGCCTCGCCACCTTCAGAAGGTGGCGGTTCCACCATTTTTTCCATAGCTTGCTGAAAAATTGAGGTTTTACATTAGTAGTACCAGAACAAAAGATATTAAGGAGGCAGCAAAACCAAACAAAATAGCTTTGGTCTATATACAGAACTTATTCTGGTGAACCCATGTAAAATATTAGTTGTATTTTATTGCAAAGTACATAATAAAACCAGGTTCCAAACATATGACCATGTACCATTGCTAATGTATTGTCTATTTCTTCACATTGTATTGAGGGCTAAGGATAAAGAGACGAAGTTTATAATACGGTAAGCATAGTATGACATCATTCATATCACAAAACAACTGAGAACAGACAAACAGGAAATTGTAACGTTGTGTGGGCAAGTCCAGCACGGAACTAGATTACGGGTCAAGATCAAAGGAACATCACTCCTCTCTTTTAAACCTTGTAAGGTGCAATGATACGCTAAGACAATTGTGTATAAAATTGAAAAGAGTAATAGACATTGGCTGCAAACCATGCAGTTCAAGGCACAAGTCAGAGTAAGTAGTAGTTAAAAGGCATGAGGATTAAGGACTTACAACAACGGCTTTGACTGGTGTAGTCATGCCCTTCTTCTTGCTGGTGTGACAGTCCTTGAAGATTTCCACAGCATTTGGTTCAAGTACTTTTTGGTCCTTGCGGGCTTTCCTCTGCATTTCGAACAAGTCAATATAGATCTGATAATACGGTACAGCAAAAAGAGTGAAACAATAGCTAATTACAAGAGCCTCGCAGTGTGCAATATAGCTATGAGATCCTGTTGTCTGTTGGAATTTCACTTTCGTACGGTTGGCCTTGTTCTTTGAACAGTTCACCTACAAGAAGATAGATTTGTGTGGCACATGCGTAAATAGGACTTCAACATGTGATCTGATCACATATATATAATGTACCTGATACTTCGGATCAGACCAGTGTTTAACAAGGCCCCTCCAGTCTTCATCCGATATATTTTCCACTGGAGATGTTTGGGAAAGTTCACTGTTAGCCTTGCCTTCAAAGTGAGTTTTCCTCAAGTTATACCGATACTGTCGCAGAGCAGACTTGAAAACATGGGTGCAAGCTTGTCTAGTTGCATCATCTTGGCTATCCAACTTGAACCTCATCTGTTGAAAATTATGGGAGTCTCATTATCAGCAACCTAGAAAGTATGGGACCGAGCAAGACGATAGTACTAGTTTCCATACATAACCATACTTACAGATAAATGGTCGAGGAAGGTGTTGAACTGGGTTTCGTCTTTGTCATTCCTGTACTGAATCCATGTTGGGAGGATACGTACATGACACCTAACGGCAACCGCTGCCTCTAATACTAACTTGGCTGACTCTGTAGCATCGCGTGGCCTTTTTAAACCTGCCTCAAAACGGATCTCCATTCTTCATCCTCTAGATTTATTTAACCTATCGAGCATTATCCCTGATGTTTGTTTCCTCTTGCGCCTAGGTGCTAGTCTAACAACGAACATAGGAAGTGTTAGTGTACATCAAACTGTGAGACTACATATAAAGAAGCATGCAACTGTAACTTGACTCCAGCAACTACCTTCTTGCTGTTGAAGCTCACAAGGTTCATCTGATATTGCCAACTCGTCTTGTGTCAAGAGTGCTTGGGAAGTAGTGTCAGGTGGCAAGGGAGCTTGGGAACGTGCTGCTAGCTCAGTTGACGCACGAGTAAGTCGTGCAGCTGGTAGTACTGTGGTAGGTGTTGCAAGAACTAGGGCTGTCTCTGCTTGTTTGATGGAAGCTATTTGTTTCTGTTTGGCTTTTTTTGCAACTCGTGTAGCATGGGATGCCGTGTTTGTAGAATTTTCCGCTGGACTTTGACCTTCTATTGCACCATCAATACCAGCAGAATCTGCAGGATTCATCCGCTTCTCATTCCCTGCCATTCTGTGTTTCTTCCTCTTTCTCTGTGCCATGTTAAGTCAAGCCGACAAGAAAAACGAATAACAATTTAGTTCTTCAGAACAAATTGATGCGTGATGCAGACGAACTGAACTTTGATGTTAGACAACCACATGATAGGAGGATGTAATATGTATGAAAAACAGGACGGAAGAGATAACCAGAACTATGATGTGTAAACTAAGAAGAAGACATTTCATTAAATTAGAAGCAATGCAATGGAAGGTAGACACCATATGAAAGATGCTACAAATATCGCTCTGCCAAGTTAACAGTGTCTCATCATAAATGGCATTTAAACAAATGTGAAGCAATACAAGAAATAAATCATATGCAAGATGCAAACAACATCACACTACCATGTTAGAGGTCTCTCGTCATTAGTGCCATTGCATATTCACAGCATTGCATATTCACAGCTTATGATGTGTAAACTAAGGAGAAGGCATTTCAACAAATTAGAAGCAATGAAAGCTAGACACCATATGAAAGATGCAACGAATATCACTCTACCAAGTTAAAACTGTCTCGTCATAAGTGCCATTTCAACAAATTAGTAGTACAAGCTAGAAAAGAATGTGAGATGTAACCTATATCACACTCCGAAGTCAAATGTGTCTTATGATAAGTGATTGTTGCAGGTTACACAACAATAGTAATTTGATGTAAGAACATGGTGTGATAGAAAGATATTGTATGTTCTAGAAACAGGAACACGTGTCTTATTCAAGTATAATGTGTAAAGTAAGCAGATGGAATTCAACAAAATTAGAAGCAATACAAGCTAGACATCACACATAACATGCAACCACATATAACAGTGCCAAGTTAGAGGGAGCACCGGTGATGCTGCACTAGGGGAGACATGCTCATCATAAACACAGCTTTGTTGAGTGTCTATGCATGTGTTGTCTTGGAAATCATCTTGGGGGTGTGGAGGAGAAGAAACTGTAGAGGCCCTCCGTTCGGAAGGAGCACCTTTATCCGTTGCCTTGCTAACTTCCTTCCGCTTTATTGATTTTGAATTGTCAAGTAAAACCGACAAGAAAAAGCAATAAAATTCTCTCTTCAGAACTCATTCATGCATGATACTGACAATCACTACTTTGATAAGGCGAACACATGATACCAGGATGGAATATGTACGAAAAACAGGACGGCATGGCATGTTCACAACTGTTTGTGTGAACTAAGCAGAAACCATTCCAGCAAATAAGAAGCAATGCAAGCTAGACACCACATGAAAGATGCAACCAATATGACTTTGCCAAGTTAAAAGCGTCCCATCATAAATGGAATTTCAAAAAATTAGAAGCAGCGCATGCTATAAATCATATGAAAGATGCAACTAATATCGCACTGCATATACTAAAGGTGTCTCGTCATGTTGATTGATGCGGGATAAAAAAAATAGTTTTATGTAAGGACATGCTTAATAGACAGATGTACTATGTACTAAATACAGGAAGGCATGTCACATTAACAGGTATAATGTATAAGCTAAGCAGACTAGCACATGCAGTTTAACCAGATTGGAAGAATTACAATCTAGACACCATATGCAACATGCAACCACATATCACGTTGCCAAGTTAGAGCAAGCACCTGTGATGGTAGTGTAGGGGAAATGCTGTAATCAACTACAGAGCTACGTTCACTATCTTCATCTAGCAATTCTGTTTCTTGAGAATCATGTCGGGAGGCTGACGCTGCATTCTTTAAATGAGGAGTAGTCCCCTTGCCTGCCTGCCTCGTCATAAGTGATTGATGAGGGATACACAAGAACATTAGTTTGATGTAAGAACATGGTTAATACACAGATGTACTAGTATGTACCAAAAACATAAAGGCATGTCATATTCAAAGGTATAATGTGTAAGCTAAGTAGATGCAATTTAACCAAATTGGAAGCAATACAAGCTAGACATCCGGCTGGAGTGGTGAGCATGATCATCTAGGACCTGAGAGCCTGGTGGGAGGCGGGCTGCTTCGCCACCATCGCAGCTTTTTAGTTGGCTTCCAGGTGATGCCTATCTTTGCTGGGCTTGTCACTGGCTCGGCAGTGCCCTGATTAGCTATTTGTCTTCTGGTGCACACGGGATGGTGGTTCTTGTAAAAAAAATATCTTTCCTTATCTTACCGACTTCGGCCTTTCGAATACAAGCTAGACACCATATGGAACATGCAACCACATATGACACCGCAAAGTTAAAGCAAGCACCTGGGATGGTGGTTCATTGCGAGCGAGGTCATCAACTCCAGAGCTACGTTTACCATCTCCATCTGCTGACACTGCACCCTTTATAGCGCTGTAACGTGTCTTGCCTAACCGCACACGAAGCTGGAGCGACTTCTCTCTTTTCTTTTTGGCTTCTCTCATGGCAGCAGAGTCTGAAATACCCTTGCATAAAAACACAATAGTGAGAGTAAGGGTGAAGTGTGTGCAGAACTAGTGCACTGTAAAAGTAGCAGATAGCAGGTGGCTGAAAAATAAATGACAGGAGACATATGATAGCTCTACAACATTGCATGGCAAACAAAATTAGATTCTACTCCGTATGATTTTGTAATATATGAGCACAGGAAATGCAGGTGCTCCTCCAGCACACCACCACATGTGGTCATATTTAAGATAACAGTCGACTGAAAATAAATAGGTGAGTCGATTTTTTAATGAACCGTCCGATCTATAAGGAACGGGCAGATGGCCTTCGTCTACCTCCCGCCAGTCACTGTTGACGATCTTTCTCGAACCGCCAGCGACCACCGGCCCAAACCCCTGCCTCCGCCGCCCCGCCCTCCCATCGACCTCACACCACCGCCGTGCTTGGCAGCGCCCCCAGGCCATCCCTTTAATCCCGGCCGACCTCCAGATCGGGCGCCAGTAACTCTACGCCGCACACGCCCCTAAGATAAACACCAAGGTGCTGCTTCCCCGGCGTAATAGGCGTACTAGCGCCTGTTACGCCGGGGAATGCTTCCGTTAATTGGGAATCAACTGGCCAGAAATTGAAATTCAGGGGGGCGACGGACCTCTAGCTAAGGTGAAATAGTATATGAGGAGAAACCTTGTGCATCGCGAGTTACTAGGAACATCTAATATCAAGAAGAAGCGGTCAACTAGTGTCTTCTGTGGGATGAATACCGTGCAAGCAGAGACGTAAGGTTTGCACGAATAAGGGAAGAGGAGTACCTTTTTCGGTTGCCGGTGTGGTCACCTCCACATGTCGCGCCGATCTTCTTCTTTTTACCGGGGAAACCGATGTTCTGGAGGGTGCAGGCTTGGACGAACCCATGGCCAAATTGTTGACTGTGTTGCCGTGGCCGTATGTCGGCGGAGGGGAAGCAGATCCGAGGCGGCAAAGGACGGCGTAGCAGGAACAGCTCCGGTGCGGTGGAGGGTGGCAAAGTTGGAGCGACAGCGGTGTGGCACAGGACGGCGTGGTTGAACTGGCTCGTGTACGGACGGCTCGGCCTCGGCTTCAACTACTAGCCGTGGAGGGCGTTGCGGTTGAGGTTGCGGTGGACGACGACGTCGGGGTATCGACTCTGGCGTGATGGAGGAGGGCGGCGGTTGATGGGTGGGATGGGGTGGCGGACGGAGGACGCCGGGGTTTCGCGGCTGGTGGAGAGGTAGTTTTGGCGCCCACGGAGTACGAATGGGGAATCGGACGGGTGGGGGGAACCATGTTTCGGTCTGGGACACGCTTGTTTTTGGCTTTTTTGAACAGAAGATGGGACGCACTTGTTTGAAATTTGGGGAAAGTACAAACTTTGCCCCCCTCTTAAATTTCGGACCTACTGCGGGTCGGGGGTAGGCTGGTAATCCTAGGTGTCCCAAATAGTGGGCGGGAGCGATTTCGGCCGCGCGCATGTGTGCTTAGGCGGCCATTGTGTATGAATGTTTTTCGGATGCGGTTGCGTGGCGTCTAGATGAAGCTACAAACCTACCCCGGTTTAGACCTTTGGACGTCGGGCCGGTAGGTTTCACGGGTCGGAGTTATTAGAAAATTAATTTCCTTGTACTACCAAACATTGGTCTCACGCGGTTTCGGGCGAGTAGAGGCTCTTTTGGCTCTTCGTTCGAAATTTTGAAACACAAGCATTCACGTTTAGAGTACTCTTGAACTATGAGGATTGACCTAAATAGACAACGTTATATTTGACCTTGTATGTTTGAAAACCTCATTAAATTATCCGCTTCTTTTTGAAATTTTGACACTTGAAAATCCTATAACTACGATTATTTTGGAATGGAGGAGCTAAATTTGAATCTATTTTATACACGACTACATATGCTATTATGTACAAAATCAGAGCAAAGATTGGTGCCCCCATAATTTAGGTATGGTTTACAAATGCCATGATATCAAATTCAAATAATTGAATGGACTTCATGTTGAATTCGATTTTTTTAAACCACCTTAAGTTGAATTCAAATGTATGCTAGTTCATAGGTAGCTATTTATAATGTCCATTGTGTAACTTTCGTATGTATAATGTGCTTTACACACACAACATGAACTATACTCACGTTTATATTCGATTGCTAAAGCGATGCATTGTCTGGAGTTCAAAATACTAACTATGTGGATCAATTGTGTCGAATAATAACATAGACATGCTCCAATTCGATAGAATCTAGATGTCTGATGGATCAATGACCGCTCCTTACGCGAATTGCAAATATCATGATCCCATCCTAATATTTGGATACAATTTATATCTTTAATCAATGTGTAGAGCAGTCTTTTACGTGTAGTTTCACTCTCCATCGGTGGTCTCTCACACATGCTCACACACTCTCTCCCGAGGTGTCTTTCTCGCACACATGCTCTAGATATAACCCCCCTCCCTCTCGTAACCATTTACAACTATTTTCACTAACCTTTATCACAAGCACTCTTCCTCTTGCAAACATACACACGCACAATCCTCATCGACCCTTTCTATATATATGGACCTGCCTACGTGTCTCATGTACGCACATTATCTTTACGCCTGTCTCTCACGCATTGTCTCACACCTCTCTTCCTAATCGACGAGTATGATTCTAGCAGAGCATTCTGTAGGATGCCCCTTAAAGTTAGGTTGGATGAATAGTAATATCAGAGATAAAGGGGTTACCTTAGTCCGAGAACCTAGGGTTACAAATCCTAGCCGGCTTTGTCAGTGGACATAGAGTCCTTCACAATTTTGCTATCTTTGTCTTGTACGACTAGTCATCCATGGGTCTTCCTAAATGCGTCACGGGCCGACCAATGTGGCGCAGGTCGGAACCGAACGAAGGGCCTCACCTCGACCCACCGGACCTGACGCGGTGACACACCCTCTGCCCCCACGTCTCATTATCTTCTCACACCCACACATACCAACACAAACACCACACACACAGAAAATTTCTCCTGGTGCATCTATTCCCTCCCCCTTGCATATACACACTCAAGGGAATGGAATCTCTTGTCGTGACGTCATATTCGTCTCTCTCTCTAGACCACTCTCATTTCTCGTGCTATCTCTCCCACGCCCCCCGGCGGCCCCTCTATCCATGCCTCTCTCGAATACGTAATACACACACATACCTCTCTAGGCCCCGCCAAATGCATCAACTACACATTCACACATGTTACATCACGTACCCCATTGATCTAAAAAGCCCTCTCTTCACGTTTATTTCGCATACAACATTCCTTTTGAATAAAGTGTGGCCAAAAAATTATTTTAGAGTTTCTACATATATACAACATTACAAAGTTATATGGAGGAGTACGAACGCTAATTTGCATTGCATGGTGCCCACAATGATATTTATTCCGCACTGTGAATTTGTATATTTTTATACTATATACAAAGTTAGTCATAATAAAGAGAAATGAAGAGCATCTCTCTCTCCATCGCATACCCCCCTGTACGCCCCTTTCACGTATGCACACAAAACTATCTCCAGGTCCTCTAAAAGTAAGCCCCCCAGAAAATTCACGCATGTTTCATCTTTCTCTCGCGATATATGCAATGACGATCATTGTATTTGAAGCGAAAGCACGATACATACATTGGACTTCAGAATCCACTCATTACGGTCACCATTTACGTTTAGTGGTTATTATACAGTCACGGGCTCACCGTACAACTCTGTATTTGCTCATGACATGACTAGTTGACTAGTTAAACGCTCCACGTGGCACCTCTAGTGTTGCATCACATTATCTCACTACCATCGTGCCCATCTGTCGACTTGTATCTACTCTACATCTACACTCTTATAAAATACATAAAAATACACTCTTATAAAAAACAGAGTTGGTGATGATGGTGTGCCTGCCATCCTGCAATATAGGCCGTCCAATTTATATCTGACGGATAGGAAAGAAACTATGGCAATTTTGCAAAAAGGTACCCACACACCTCTCCACATTTGCAAATAAGGCCTTCCCTCATTCATCCTTTTCTCTCACAAGATAAACAAGTCATACAAATGCATCTTGATGTTACGTGCAACGCACGGGCATCTTGCTAGTAAGAATGAAAACAAACGACAAAAAAATATTTGGACGGTGGTTCGAAGTCATAACCGTGGGCACAGCGGACAAGGTGGCCTTGTATTGGTATGCTGAGCCGTCTGTTTTAACACACATGAGCTGGTGTGGTGATTATACACACACGCACGCATGCACATGAACTGCATCCACGCAACACTCACACAAACACTTGCACCCACGCACGCACGCAACACTCACACGTACACACGCAGCCACACACGCACGCAACACTCACACGCACGCACGCAACACTCACACGCACACACGCACGCATGCATGCACACACCAGTACACCACACGACCAACACACACTCTCACGCTCAAGTGCTCAACCTACACGTGCATGCGCACACATCAGGCCCTGACAGACACATACACAACCAGGTGATTCCCGCGCACGGGTTGGAGCCTTGTCGCGCCTGTGTAAATTTGTGTTTATCTGACCTTTTGCCTATGCGAACTGACAGGTGGGACCCACAAGGAACGTGGTCAATTTAACTAGTCAACATGGCGCCACGCAGACTATTTGGCCGGTCAACAGAGTGCAATCCGATGCTGAACTGTGAGCAAGTGACCGTATAATCACCGCAAAACGTATATAGTGACCGTAATCAGCTTATTCTGAAGTTCGGTGACCGTATTACACTTTTCTCTCTGCAGGCCCTCCAAAACTACATCTCTACACGATCTCACATGTTACATCTAACAACTATGCAATACAGCACTACTACTACACTCTAACACAATAAATCATATGTGTTTTTAGTTTTACTAGATATCATATTGTTACTTATAATTATTCAGTTTGCATACATTAAAATTGCCTTTGAAATGTATGGCCAGTATCATCTACCGCGCGGGAAAAATCCCGCCCTTTCCCGTTTAATCGGGTTTGTATCGATGGATCGTGCGAAACAACAAAACTATAGTACTATACAGTACTACAAGTGACCGTACACTGGGCCGTCGTGTCGTCTACTCCTCCGTCGTAATAGTGGAGCGCTCGCTTTCATAAATCTTCTAGTCCCTTTCGCCGACATGTGGGACATCAAGCTACCGGGTCCACGTGCCAAACCGGAATACAGTGCAGAGCGGCCGGGGTGAAGCACCCCAGTCATGGCGCCGGCGTAGTAATGAGCAATGAGGCGTCAAATCACAAGCTGCACCTTTCCCGCAGTTAAGTTGGAGGGACGAAGCAACCATCATTTCACTCGTTGCTGAATCCGCTTCTCCCTCATCTTCTTCAACTTAACCACGTGTTGCTTCTGCCGTTGTTCTGCCTCATGTGGGACGCGGATCGGCTTGGTAAAGCACTGACACGTGGGACCGCATGTTAGCAAACCGCCAGGACAACATCCTCCGAAAATAAGAAGCCTAATCCTAGACTTACAAAGGGCTACGTAGCTGCTACGTATACTTTCCATCTAATCTATATATGCCCCTAATTTTCCGGTGGGGTGGGCCTAATCCTCTCCTTTAATCCAATCAAATAGTCCCACATCACATCAGTTCGTAACTTTACGTAAACCATTACGTGGATGTAGCATTGCTCAAATAAGAAACCTCCCCCGCCATCCGCGCGGCAAAATCACGTCCTTTTTACTAATCTTGATTCTATAATTTTTTAGATCAATATAATTGAGATTTGTATAAATAGCACACAGGAGCAAAACCAAGTGGTACGGTTAAGGGCATCCACAATGTGTAGCCAAATGTGAAAATAGCTTTTGGCATCGTGGGAACCATTGTGGACGGTGTTGCCAAAGCCAAAAAGATGGAACCGAAGCTCCCTGATTGATTTATTGAAGGAATAGAAAAATGCAACGTCTCTCCTCTTTCTCCCATGCTTGGACGCATGTAGTACAGTATAGAGCACAGAGTCTACTCCCCTGTCCCTTCTATCACAAATCACAAAGCAGTGTGGCGTCAAATCACAAAAGCTCGGACGAAGCAACCATCATTTCACTCTTCGCTGACTCCGCTTCTCCATCGTCTTCTTCGAGAAACCATCTCACCGCACTAGTACTCCTAGTAGTACTAGTAAAGGGCTTCCTGGATGCAAATAAGGCGGTTGTCTCAGCTCGCAGGCGGCACTTGCGAACGACTTACCGTGGTCTCCCTCAATGGTGTTCTCCGTCGAGCGCACTTCGCCAAACCACCAAAAAAAAGATATCATCGACGTCACCGCAATGGGGAAGGAAGTCAAATATAGTTACTACCTCCATTTTTTGTACACAAGGCCAGTATATCAAAATTACAATTTGCAAAGGGCCACTAACACTAATCGAGGCAAAATTGATGGGGTTAGCAACCAAGGACATTAATATCCCCTGCATGCATGCGGAAGTGAGAAGGTTGGTTTGCATGGCGCTGCATTAATCAAGCGATGAGGAGTGAGATGGTTAGCTCTTTGGTCTTTGGAGAAAAAAATACGCATTAATTGACACGTGAAACGAGGATTTGTATCGATTAAATCCCGCGAAGGAAAACCCCGCCTTTCTTTTTTAACACTAGTACTCCTAGTACGTACGTACTTATCCTGTTTGGGTCTAGGCCTTGCATTGCCAAACTTCGCCACACATTTTTGCCAAGCTTGCCTAAAGTTTTCGAAATGAGTAGGAGGTACACTTGCGCACGGCTGTCGTGGTCGCACCGCACCCTCACACGGTCGCTCCTGCACGCCGCGGTCGCATCGCACCCTCACACAGTCGCTCCTGCATGCCGCAAACCCAACCAAGGGAACGCACCCTCACTGACACGTGCTGTCGCATGTGAACAAACCAAACTCAGCCATCCTATCGGTGACACATAATTTTCGTTCATAGAGTATGTTTATCCAACCGCATGTTGGGGAGTATCCGTACGACCCGTGCGGTGGTCTATTGGGGAAGAAGAAGAGGTGAGGAAGAAGGAAAGAAGGGTTAGGAGATGTAGGATATTCATCCAACCGCCTGAAATGGTAGGCTGACCCAAGTCAGGGAACTTGCATAACAAATATATGTTTTTACACAGCAAAAGATCCATAAAAACAACAACATAAAGAAAAACTATCACTGCTCGCGGAAAGAGACGGCCTCGTCGTCTTTGGCTACCGGCGCGAACCAGCCGTCGCTGCCGACGTGTGTCTCCACACCGTCGTTGTCCTCGGCCTCCAGCTACTCGTTCAAGCGGAGCATGCGGGCGCTCTGCACGGACGAGAGCACAGCCCGGTTCAAGTCGAGGACGTTCAGTTCCGCCTGCAGGAGGGCCTCGATGGTAGCGGCATCCACGCGCTCCACGTCGAGTCGAGCCTCCGCCGCCCGGTTCAAGTCCAGGACGTCCGGTTCCGCCTGCAGGAGGGCGTCGATGAGAGCGGCATCCGCGCGCTCTGCGTCGAGTCGAGCCTCTGCCGCCCGGTTCAAGTCCAGGACGTCCAATTCCGCCTGCAGGAGGGCCTCGATGGCAGCGGCATCCGCGCGCTCCGCCTCAAGTTGAGCCTCCGCCGCCCAGTTCACATCCACGACATCTGGTTCCGCCTGCAGGAGATCCTCGATGGCAGCGGCATGCGCGCGCTCCGTGTCGAGTTGAGCCTCTGCCTCCCGGTCCTCCTTTAGTATCGCCATGTTGAACCGCTGGTCCGCCTGCACCATGGGGGACTCGGACACCGACACGAAGTCGACGTCCATCGTCTCATACCCATCGGGGGCCTTTTGCGCCGCGACCTCCGCCATGAACATTGGATCGGCTTCCTCCTCCTCGTAGCTTGGCTCCAGAGAACTCGGGGATTGGCCCGCCGCAAACTGAGCTTGCGAAAGGAGGTCTGTGGCGCCGACCGCCGCCGCGATTTCTGAGCGGCGCTTCGACGTCAGCATCTTGTAGTAAGTGATCTTGCGGCGCACCATGGCTTTCCGGCGAACTAGGGGACGCTTGATGCGGGCTAGGGGATCGAAAGGTGGGGGAATGGGCTGGAGATTTGGTGTGGTTTTAGGGCAGTGGCTGGCGTAGGCCGAGCAGCGAAGGTTCTGGTGTGAATAGTGGTTCCGGTGACGACCGGTCAATCGGTTTTGACTGTACATCGCTCTTGTCGCGTTCGCGTTGCAGCCCGGCACACTGGACCCTCCACGTCGCTCACCGAATGGAACGCGCTTCGTCTTGCGTTTTCGCTCGCTTGTGGGACCGCAGTTGAGAGCAAACCGACGTCCCTCCCCCTCCCCCGCCCGCATCATTTATTATACCACCACTCCCTCCGTTTTATGCGGAGTAAATAAAAACAGAGGGAGTATACTACGGATGAGGATCCCCTGACGTGGCCGAACCCATTGAGTAACTGACATGCGGGGCCTAGCAAGCATGGGGTCCGCCAGTAAGTGACCGAAAGGGAGGGTAAGGCAGGGATACCTACGTTAGAGGATCCACTTCCACTATACTACTTTGACCAAATGTTAGAGTAATAATATATGACATGCAACTTACACAAATGTTAGAGTAATAATATATGACATGCAACTTACACAAATGTTAGAGTAATAATATATGACATGCAACTTACACAAAGCATACAGGGTCTAATGCGTTTTTCGAGGCTAACTTTGACCAAATGTTAGAGTAATAATATATGACATGCAACTTACACAAAGCATACGGTCAAATTCGTATGTGAAAGGAGTTTCCAATGATATAATTTTCACATTATACATCTCATGTACTATTAATCTTGTCAATAGTCAAATTGGAAACCATCTCGAGTACAAATCTAGGAGTACGTACAAATCTAACAATATTAATTGGGCGTTGTTGAATGTTGATACCTTTTTGATCAAAGTAGAGATACTTTGACTACACATAAAACTTATATGTAAACTAGAAAGGATAGGGGGAGTATATTGTACGTTCAAAAACGAAACGAACATTGAATACCCTTTATATATGATTTGCGGATGCTATGATCACCGGTTCAAAATTTTGAATCCGCCTTAGGTATCACGTGCCCCCACTCGTTCCCTCTCGATGTCATCTCGGGGTCTGGAGATCTATTGAAAGAGGACTAGGGTGGGTACATGCGAATGATACTTGGCGGAATGTTCAAATGAGGCATGCGGGAGGATGGACTTGACTGGAGGGTGACATGATCGATGGAGAAGAGGGTTGGAGAGGAATGAAAAATAAGCAAACACCACATGATTATACTTGAACGGCTCAAATAAACAATAAGTTGTCTTGCTTGGCCTACATAGTGAAAGGCCTAATGCGCAACGCGGAGCACTGTCGCTCGAATATGGCCGGGAAAACAGGGAAACCGACATGTGGGGCACACCCGTCGGGATGACGTAGCGCAGACTAGTCCAATGGAGGAGCTGGCCCACGACCTCCTCGCCACCGACAACCGTTCATGTGGGTCATTGGGGCCAACAACGGGGCGCAGCTCCAGCACCGCCTCTGGACACGGCGACCGCGGTGAGCAACACGCTCATATCGTCGCTAGACACGGTCGGTTTCAGTGTGCCGAGGGTGGCGTTAGTGCTGTGGCACGACCAACGGTATGTTTGGTTTGTGCCCAAGGTTGCCCCATCAAAGCATTGGGTAGCCAAAATTTTGGTTGAGGTATTGGTTGCCCATGATTTGGCCGACATTGGCAAGAAAAATGAAGTAGAGTTGGCTAGAGTTCATTGGCATGCCAAAGAAATGGCAACCATCCAAACAAAGACCAATATTTGGGTCATGACCAAAATTTTGGTTGAGGTATTGGTTGGCCATGATTTGGCCGACATTGGCAAGAAAAATGAACTAGAGTTGGCTAGAGTTCATTGGCATGCCAAAAAAATGTCAACCATCCAAACAAAGACCAATCTTTGGGTCATGACCAAAATTTTGGTAAGGTGCACTTTGGCCACAATCCAAACACACCCCAACACCTGGCTCGTCGAGGATGCACGGGGTGCCGCGACGCGTCCGCGGAGTGGTGTAGCGCGGCCAACTGCATCCTCTGGACCCGAGACCATGCCGGGTTGTCTTGCTTTTTCAATGACATGCGGGGATCGCATGTGAGAAAATGGCATCTCCAACGTTGCCACGACCGCAGCTGACTACCCTGGCACACCAAAACCCTCATCCCTCGCGCCGTCGCGCGGTGCATTCCCAGCCGGCGCCAGCTGCCCGCATTCATGCCGTCCGTTCGTATGTCGTCGTTAAGAGGCTCGGTGCCCGAGGAACCAACTCCGGCGACTTAATGACGCACCCGGACGCTTGGCCTCACCGGAATGCGCTACTTAAAGCGGCAACGCCCAGCTAACCTCCACACCATAGCGCATCGTCCTCCGACCTGGCACCACATCCGCCATGACCGCAAGTGTGAACGCTCTGCGGGAGAGCTTGTCTTCGGGGATGAAGCTCGAGGTCACCGCCCTCGCTCAAGTCGCCTCTCGCGACGCAATAGCGGCGTAGCCGGACGCGGACGCGACCGCACAAGCGGTGGCCACGCTGGCGGCCGACGACGGGAGCACCGTCAGCCACGCGTCCTACTTGCCGCCGTCCAACATGCGGCACCGCCGAGGTCGGGGACTCCTCCGAGGATGAGTAGGGCATGGGAGGCGGCAGGGCATGGTGTGCCAACTGGCCGGTCCGTATCCCGTGTTCTACTCTTCCTCGCCGGAGACCGCACCTTGACTTCACGGGTCTTGAACCCCGCCCCCGTACATAGAGATCGCAGATGGAGGACGTCGGTCGCCACCGTAGAATAGGTTTAGGGTCGGGTTTCTTTTATTTTTCTGTCCTATAAAAGTTTGAAATGTAATGAAAATCTGCCGTGTTTGCATTAATCTCGGCCGGTGTATATGAACTTTCACAATAATATACATATTGTAGGAGTACTAGCAAGATGCCCGTGCGTTGCACGGAAGATCAAGATCTTGTGGGAGAAAAGGGTGAACGAGGGAAAGCCTTATCTGCAAATGTGGAGAGGAGTGCGGGTAAATTGTCATAGTTTCCTTCCTATCCGTTAGATATAGATCGGACGGCCTATATTGCAGGATGACAGGCACACCATCATCACCAACTCTGCTTTTTATTGAACCGAGACAAATCTAACATGCGAAGTAAAATAAACACATAGGGTCTATACATACACAAATTATCTTAGGCACTCCAATAGTATGTCCACTACACATTCACGCATTTCACATCTTTCTACATCTACGGGAACCTACGAAAGGGTTAACGTAAATTGCCTCTCTCTCTCCTCCCCTGATTTTCATGGTGGTGGGCCCCTCCCTCCCCCCAATCTACAATCAACAGCTCACACGTTTCACATTACGTTAATTACATAACTGGGATTGCGTAGGTCTAGCATTACTCGTCCTAAAAAACCCAACTAAGCCAACCTTCCAGCATATCGCGCGGGAAAAGACCCGGTCGCGCCGTTTTAGTCGGGATTACCGGATTACTAGTAGTAGTATCGATGGATCGCGCGAAGCAACAATTTTTTTGAGGGGGCGAAGCACCTAGTTTAAAAGGAAAAAAGGCGGTACACTCACATCACTCCTGTCGCAGTCGCATTGCACCCCACACACGTTCGGTCCTGCACACGGCTCACGCAAACGGAACGCGCTTCGGCTTGCCTCTTGACTGACACGTGGGACTGCACTTGGAGAAACCGACCATGTGCCAAACTCCCCCCGCCCACCGCGCGAAAATCCTCCCCCCACACCCAAAAATTCCCCCCAAATCCGATTCAACCGCCCTTCGGCCAACTAGCCAATAATATTCCCCAAACCCCCCTCCCCCCTGTCCCCCTCCACTCCATTCGCTCCGCCAAAGCCGCCCTCCCCGCCGCGCCGATACGTCGGCGCCGCGGTTCGGCGATCCTCTCGCTCCCACAGTACGCTCTCATAGACTGCCGTCCTCTAGCCGCGCCGCCACCTCTGGCTACGTTCTTGTGGAGGCGCACGGCGGTCAGCGCCGCCACCGCTGGCGACGTTCGTGTGGAGACGCACGGCGGTTAGCTTCTCCCACGCTACGCGCATTCTAGACTGATGCCCCGTTCATGTCGGTGTAGCGCTGAATGTTAGCTGATAGACGCTGTTAATCTCACTGTTTGCCGAAGTAGTTTACTATCAATATGCTCTGCTTAAGAAGCTTCCTTGCCCTGTTGTGCACTCAATCTGCTTAGCTGAGATGGCATGCCAAGGCCGATTAGTTGCTAAAATATCCTGCCATATATTTATTGTGACGTAGATTGCCATGGTCTAGTAGCCAATCTGTTAGGTGAAATAGCTCTACACCGTTTTATACTCGATCTTTGTTGCTGCGATGGCCTTTGATAGTTCGATGGCTGTGTGCGCAGCCTCATTGACTGCTGAAACAGCCTGCCATAATTTGGCACTCAAATCTGTTTGCTGAATTAGCTTTACATATATTTCGTTACTTAGATCTGCTCGTCCAAATATCTTGCCATAGCTTTAGACATCGACCTAGGTATTTTTTTCTGGACTTCATAAAAAAGCATATATGTTTTTCCTATAATATCTAGTAGAAGAACTAATTTGTATGTCTAACAGATGGACAGGACTTGGATAACTTCTGCTCGAAGATTCTCCGCTGCATATGTCGAGGGGGTTGAAAACTTCATGAACTTTATCAGAGCTGAGTACGGTGGTCCGAAATCAGATGTGCTCTGCCCGTGTAGCAGTCGTATGAATTCAGTTCAAGACCCCAGTCAACTGTGCAAAATCATCTACACTTGTATGGGATGTTGGTCACATATACTAGGTGGGTTCATCATGGTGAAGCTGTGAACGTCAATGTTATTGACTACGTGGAAGCAGCAGATCACCATCTTGATCTGCCTGTTGCTCGGGTGGAAGAGGAGGAGGAGGAGGTGGTGGCGGAGCCAGTGAGTTTGACCAACATTGAAACAATGCTACGAAATGCTCATGCATTCCGTGAACTTTCACCTGCAGAAGAAAAACGGTGGGCCCGCATGTTGGAACAATGCAACGTTGCTGTCACCCCAGGAAATAAGCTATCAGTATTCTCAGCTATGGTCACTTTCTTCAGGTGAAGACATCTGAGCGGATGACCAACAAATCATTCGATGCGATGTTGGCTGCTTTCCGCAAATCTTTCCCAGATGCGTCTGAGCTGCCACACACCTACAGTAAAATGAAGAATTTCCTTCGTGCAGTTGGAATTGGATATGATATGATCCATGTTTGTAAGAATAATTGTGTCCTGTTCCGGAAGGATTATGCCAACTTAAGTGAATGCCCGAAATGCAAATCATCAAGATGGAAAGATGGCGATGCTGTGAAGAGGATTCCTCATAATGTTCTGAGACATTTTCCAATTATACCAAGATTGCAGAGGTTGTTTCATGATGCTGAAACAAGAGAGGATGTACTGTGGCATTCTAGGAACCAGGAGTACAGAGATCAGAATGTAATGAGCCATCCATCTCATGGTAGTGAGTGGAAAAGCTTCAATGATAAACACAAAGAGTTTGTTGCTAACCCGAGACACATTAGACTTGGCTTAGTTTCAGATGGATTTAACCCATTTGGCCACCAGAGCGCCACATATAGCATGTGGCCAGTGCTTGTTATCCCTTACAACATGCCTCCAAATGTCTGCACCAAAGAATCAAACTACATGATGGCCTTGCTCATCCCAGGTCCAAAAAGCCCTGGAAAGGATTTTGATTTGTTCATGCAGCCTCTTGTGGAGGAACTTCAACAGCTATGGAAGGGTGTTCTCACTCGAGACCTATACAGCAGCCCACCAGCTGATTTGTTTCTACGTGCTATTATAATTTGGTGCATCCTTGATTATCTGGCTTTGGGCACTATGTCAGGGCGAACGACACATGGTTACAATGCATGTGTTCACTGTGAAAGGAATCCGCTGCCATACGCAATACTTAGCAAGATCTGTCACATTGGACACCGCCGTTTCCTTGCCAAGGGCAAGCCGCATCCTAGAAAATACCGAAGACATGTGTTCAATGCAAAGCATGAAAACCGTGATGCGCCAAAGAGGCTCACCGCCGATGAGTTGCAAGTGGAATTAGAGAAGGTCAGGCATATTACACCAGGAAACCATCCTGGTATTGGTAGCGGGAAAAGGAAGCGTGGCAGGGTAGAAGAGAGATTATTGTTTACTCGCAGGTCCACTTTGTGGGACTTGGAGTATTGGAAAGATTTGGATCTACGGCATAATCTTGATGTGATGCACATCGAGAAAAATATATGTGCCAGCATTATCGGCACACTTCTTAATATTGAAGGCAAGACGAAAGATACCTTAAAATCTAGGATTGATTTGACACACCTGGGTATCAGAAAGGATTTGCAGGTGCAAGATGAAGGTAAACCACGGGATATGGCACCAGCTGTGTACGTCTTGGACAAGGTAAAAAGAAAAGAATTCTGCGAGGTCCTGTCACGTGTGAGATTCCCACATGGATTTGCTTCCAACCCTGAAAGGAGAGTCAGTGCAGATGGAAACAAGGTACAAGGGTTGAAAACTCATGACTGCCACGTCCTACTTCAAAGGGTTTTACCTGTTATCCTTAGAGGATTGGGCCGCCCTGACTTATACAGAGCAGTTGCAGAGTTGGGACAATTCTTCAGGGAACTCTGCAGTAGGAATATCAGGATAGATGCTTTGGAGCGTCTTAGAGACAAGATACCAACTATCCTATGCGACCTTGAGAAGATATATCCTCCAGCCTTCTTTGATGTGATGGTGCATTTTTGGCTGTTCATCTACCTGATGAGGCACTACTTAGAGGTCCAGTACAGTATGGCTGGATGTACCCTATTGAAAGGCGGCTAGGCACTTTCAAGGGCTATGCTAGTAACAGAGCTAGACCCGAGGGTTCCATTGCAGAGGCCTACATTGCTACAGAAGCGTTGACATTCTGCTCAAAATACATTGAAACAGCTGATCAGCTTAGCAAAGAGGTGGGTGAAGACAATCCCGGGCTCAATGTTTTCGATTATTCTGTTCGAGTTACACGGAAGAGTCGACAAGAGGACAAACCTAAAGATTTGGACAAAATGGTTTGGTATGTGTTGAATAACTGTCCTGAGATACTACCTTATATCAAGTATATCAAGTAAGTGCAGTACTGCAGCTTATACATCGTAATCTACTAAACTTGCAGCACATTCTTATATATTTAGATGTTTGACGCGATCACTATGTTGTGCAGCATCTACAAAGAGGAGTTACTGCCGCAAAATCCAAGAAACATTGACAAACTGGTTATGGCAGGATTTGCGAAATGGTTCAAGAACCATGTAAGCTTTTGAAGTGCACTGTCAGTTTTTTTAATATATTGAGTACATAAGATGATCACCTTGTCTATTTTCTAACCATAGGTTAAGAAGATGCAGGAGGATGGGCAGGCAGTTGATGATGCCCTTTACTCACTAGCAATCGGTCCTGATACTCGGGTAAGACATTATGAATCTTGCGTTGTTGGAGATGTGCGCTACAACACCCTTGCACGAGACAAAGGCAGGAAGACACAAAACAGTGCCATCATGAGCATGGATACGTATGACAAAGAGACAACTGAAATGTATGCTAACATAACAGACATTGTTCAGTTGCAGTATATCTCCAGTTTCGAGGATCATCGGTGTGTGGTTCTGTTGTGCTGTCGTTGGTATAACCTGTTTTCAAGGATCGCAAAACCCAGAGCTGATGATTATTTCAAATCCAGCAATGTCAAGGCGGCGTACCAGACCAACGAGCCTTTTATTTTGGCAAATCAAGCAACACAGATATTTTTCTTGGAAGACACATTTGCACGTAGCGATGACTGGAGAGTATTGCAAAGGTTTGAGCAGAGGAATTCGTTTAATGAAGTTGCACAACAAGATGATGCTTACACTGCTCCTGATGTACAAGATAACATAGATGTTCCTAATATCTTTGAGAACCATCATGTCAATGACGCCGGCGAAAAGATTTCCTGTCGTGCTGTGGACATACAAGAGTTGATCAAGAAGAAGCCAACGTTCGAGGACGTTGAGGACGCAGAAGAAGATGACACCGTGGGGAATTACGATTCAGACTGATACACATGTCGAAGATGTTGACGCTGCTGCTGCGGATGATGATTACATTACTTTTGTCGTATTTGCCTGTCAGAAGATATTTTTTTATCTACTATGTGAAATTGTGTTTGCTATGACAACTGAAACCTGATAAACATGTTGTTTAGTATTTTGCTGTGAGAACATCACTTGTTATGTATGCTGATTTGTGTTTGGTGATTGTATGACAACTAAAACATGATGACATTGTTGTTTAGTTGTACTCATATTTGGCTGTGAAACTTGAATTTGATGACATAGTTTGCTGTTGGACTGCAATTTGCTCGACGTCTTCGAATGAGAACAAAGCTGACCCGACAGGGCCTCTGCTATTTATTTATTTATATGAGCAAAAGGGGATACCCCCTGATTTCCATTAATAGAAATCATTAGATGTTCACAACACTACGCCCAGCCTGCTACACATGTTTCATTCATTACTAGTTTCAGCAAAGTGCTCATGTCGTAGCCACTGAATACATCACGAGTGCTACATACACTGCAAATAAAGAGACAATCGTCCTAGAGAGCACATCGATTTTGCCCATTATCTTCACAAGCTATTTCATCTCCTCATTAATGTCAAGGCCGTTCAGCAGCTGTTGCTTGGCCATGATCAGAGGAACTGCATCTTTAACCTTCTGCTCTGCATCTTCCTCTTCTGCCGTTCCTTTAGTTACATGTCCAACACCCCAACCTGCTGGTATTGGGATTCCTCGGCTAACCAAAAAATCAGCGTAGTTGCATTCCCCCACATCAGCAACTTCCCAGAAATACAAATCACACGAATCTTCCCTTTTCTGCATGAATCAAATTGGAAGATCATCAACCAAACTATTAAAAAATCAGCAACTGAAAGCAGCAGAACAACAGTTAAACATATTATTACCCCATGATTCGGGCATTTGTAGAAGACTCGGCCAGGGTTGCGGATTGTGGTTGAGACGCGACGGATGACTCTGCGTGATTTGCAGCAGTGGCACCACACCAACGGTAGCGGGTTGCGATGAGCAATCGGCTGCGGTGCGCGTGCCGGCGAGGGTGTGATGAGACCCACAGGCGATGGTACGGGTGGCGACTTGGCGCATATCTGGTTGTTGCCTGCCGAAGAGCAGGTGGATGAGCAGCCAGCGGACATGGTTGCTGCGGCTAGAGCTTCTGATGCTAGGCAGAGTAAGTAGAGAACAGGAGAAGCGAACGTTGGATATGTCAGTTTCATTACTTGCAGAGTAGCATAGCACCATATATAGTCATAGTCTACGTTTGGATTCGAACCAGCTACAGGAGGGACCTCCTTAATTTGTGAAAAAAATTATTTCTCCACCTGACAGCTGGGACCCACCAGCTGTATCTTCGTACGGAAGGAAGTGCCTCCTTGTTTTGCGAAAAAAATTATCCATCCCGTTGACAGCTGGGACCCGTCAGATTTGGTGACTGACTTGTGGGCCTACTAAGCGGACGTGTACGCATGGCTTTGTCAACTTAATCAACAAATGATTCTAGCAGCTGGACCGTTGGATGTTAATCCAACAGCCGCGCTCCTTCTTCAACCTCTGTTCTTGCTCCTGTCTCCCGTGGGCGGCACCGCGGCTGTGCTGCCGCGCACCCAAACCAGTGAAGTTTCCCGCTCCTCTCCATCTGCGACTCCACTGCCCCGTCTTCCCCATCTCCGGGTCGTTCCAATCTGGGTGTGCTCGGCACGGTGTGGTCAACATGGTCAACAACCGAGAGTCATCGGAAGATGACTGTACATGAGAGGCTGACGGTGGGGACGCACCACGCCCATGGACGCATACATGCAAAGGAACGCGGCGAGGTCATGGTGGTCAAGGAACGACTTCCATCGGAAGTATACTGTACGTGGAGAGTCTCACTGGGTCCACGGCCGCAGCAAGTAAGTGCCTCCTTATTACGCAGAAAATAATGATTCCTCCAACTGACAGCAGGGACCCACTGGACGGGCCACCGTATTTTGCGAAAAAAATGTTTGCCCCTTGACTGCCGGGACCCACTTGACGGGCCATCGTATTTCGTGAAAAAACGTTCGCCCCGCTGTCAGCTCGGACCCACCGGAAGTGCCTCCTTATTATGCACAAAAAAATGAATACTCCCCCGGCTAGCTGGGACCCACCTTGGTGGGAGGCTGACTTGTGGGCCTACTAAGTTGATGGGGACGAAGGGCTTTGTCAACTTAGTCAATATGAATGATTCTAGCTCCAGTGACCGTATGATGTCCATCCAACGGCCGTAGTTCTTCTTCAACCTCTGGTCTTCTTGCTCCAGCCGCCCAAAGCAGCGCCGGTCGTGCCGCATGCTCCTGCCTCCCGTGGCCGGCTGTGCTGCCGCGGAGGCCTCACCGCCCCCTACTATTCCCACCGCTGGCCAGGCCCTGCGGCGACGGCAGCCTCACACCGCAGCCGAACCAGTGAATCCTCGTACTCCTCTCCGCGCGGGCTTCCACTGCCGCGTCTTCCCCGGCTCCGCGTCGTCCCCTTCCTAGGCCTCGCCGTCGTCCACTGCCGTGGTGCTCTCCACGCGGCGTGGTCAACGTGGTCAAGGAACGACTTCCATCGGAAGAGTACTGTACGTGGAGAGGCTGACAGCTGGGTCCATGGCCACAGCCCAGTTTTTTTGTGATTTGCCAAGTAAGTCGCTTTGTCAGGCCTATTGGGCTACAAATCTTTCAAGACGAGGAGAGCTTTCATTCGGCTGGCCGAGAAAATGGCCCATCAGTAATGAGAAATGGGCTGTACATTTTTAAAACACATCAAACCGGCAATTAGTTTCAAATATCTTTTTTTCATTTTGAGATTTTAAATTACATTAATTTTTATGCATGGAGAATTTGTTGGATTTTATATTGATATACATTTATTTTTAAAATCAGTTTCAATGTGAGTCGAAATTTCGGGATTAAAAACAGTTCGGACCGCACCGAAATATGCAAAATTTCATATAATTTTTTAACCGTGGCCACAATATGGGCTGTAATGCTAACAAAAAGAATATGGGCTCCAAAAAAAAACCTTAATAATTAGCAAATGGGTTGTAAATTATTAGAAATAATGGCAGATGGGCTGTATGCTGTTTTCCACAGATTTGAGGCTTTCCTAAAAAAAAAGGTTGACGCACAAGCAGTGACTGTTGGATGGCCATCCAACAGCCGTCGTGCTTCTTCAATCTCTGCTCTTCCTGCTCCAGCTGCTCAAACAAGCGCCGGCGGGACTGCCTGCACCCTCCTCCCTGCGGTCGGCTCTGCTGCCGCGCAGGCCTCACCGCCCCACCGTACTCCCATCGCTGGCCTAGCCATCCCTCTACTCACCCACACCTGCTGTTATTCTCCAGCTACGGCAGACGAACCAGTAAACCCTCGTACAGTCGTACTCCCCTCCGCGTGGGAAACAACTGCCGAGTCTTCCCTGCCTCCGTGTCGTTCCCTTCCTAGGCCTCGCCGTCGTCCACTGCCCTGGTGCTCTCGACGTGGCCTGGTCAACGTGGTCAACGACCGACATGCATCTGATGTGGACTGTACGTGGAGAGGCCGGCAGCTGGGTCCACGGCCGCACGCAAGGAAATGCCTCCTTATTACGTGCAAAATAATGATTCCTCCACCTAACATCAGGGACCCACCGAAAGGGCCTCTGTATTTCACGAAAAAAAACGTTACCGCCGCTGACAGCTCTGATCCACCAGCTATATCTTCGCACGCAAGGAAGTGCCTCCTTATTACGCACAAAAAAAATGAATACACCCCCTGTTAGCTGGGACCCAGTATAGTGGCAGGCTGACTTGTGGGCCTACTAAGTTGACGGGGACGGAGGGCTTTGTCAACTTAGTCAATATGCACGATTCTAGCTCCAGTGACCGTACGATGTCCATCCAACGGCCGTAGTGCTTCTTCAACCTCTGGTCTTCTTGCTCCAACCTCGCCGGTCGTGCCTCGTGCTCCTGCCTCCCGTGGCCAGCTGCGATGCGGCGGAGGCCTCACCGCCCCCTACTACTCCCACCGCTGGCCAGGCCATCCCTCTACTCACCCACACCCCCTGTTGTTCTGCGGCGACGGCAGCCTCACACCGCAGCGAACCAGTGAACCCTCGTACTCCTCTACGTTTGGGCATCCACTGCCGCGTCTTCCCCGGCTCCGCGTCGTCCCCTTCCTAGGCCTCGCCGTCGTCCACCGCCCTGGTGCTCTCGGCGCGGCGTGGTCAACGTGGTCAAGGAACGGCTTCCATCGGACGTGGACTGTATGTGGAGAGGCTGACAGCTGGGTCCACGACCGCAGCAAGGAAGTGCCTGCTTATTACGTGCAAAATAATTACTCCTCCACCTGACAGCGGGGACCCACTGGACGGGCCACCGTATTTCGCGAAAAAATGTTTGCCCCTGACTGCTGGGACCCACCAGCTACATTTTCGCACGCAAGGAAGTGCGTCCGGGCAAAAAAAATGATTCGCCCCCCTGACTGCTGGACCCACCAGCTACATGTTCGCAGGCAAGGAAGTGCCTGACAGTCGGGACCCACCTGGTGGAAGCGTACGTAGCGTTGTCATTCTGGTCGCGAACGTGTACGTACATATATACTGGTGGATGTAGAGGTGCGCACGTGTCGTAGTAGAGGCGCGTACGTGTCGTAGTAGAGGCGCGCATGTAGCATGTACACGTACGTACAGCGGCCAGGGTGCAAGAAAGAAAATACGGCCACGTATGTGTACATACGGGCGGGGTCTCGAACGCCTACTCGCGCATACGTACGGCCAGGGCTCGTGTACATGGCTGGGTCGGAACGGAGAAACAGCGTCGTCGTCGTGTTCATGGGGAGGCAACGGAATGCGTCGTGTTCATGGGAAGGCAACGAAATGCGTCGTGTTCATGGGGAGGGGTGTGGCGTACCGAAAAACGGAGGAAACGGACCTCCTACGGTCGAAACGGGGGTCCTGTTGATCGGGAGGAGTGTGGCGTACCAAAAACGGAGGAAACGGACCTCCTATGGTCGAAACGGGGGTCCTGTTGATCGGGAGGGGTGTGGCGTACCGCAAAATGGAGGAAACGGACCTCCTATGGTCGAAACGGGGGTCCTGTTGATCGGGAGGGGTGTGGGGTACCTCAAAACAGACGAAACGGACCTCCTACGGTCGAAGCGGGGGTCCTGTTGATCGGGAGGGGTGTGGCGTACCGCAAACGGACAAAACGGACCTCCTACGGTCGAAACGGGGGTCCTGTTCATCGGGAGGGGTGTGGCGTACCGCAAAACGGGACTCCACGGGATACTGTTCATCTCCACCGTCGACCTCCTCCAGCCTCCACGGGCTACCGTCGACCTCCTCCAGCCTCCACGGGCTCCTGTTCATCCAGCCTCCACCGCGCGCTACTCCACCGGCTACTGTTCAACCACCCCTCCACGGGCGCCCCTCCACCGTGTACTGTTCATCCAGCCCTCCACACCACGGGGTCCTGTTCAACCACCCCTCCACGGGCACCCCTCCAGCGTCTACTATTCATCCAGGCCTCCACCACACCACGGGGTCCTGTTCATCCAGAGGCAATGCCACCGCTCACTGTTCATCCAAACCCCCCCCCCCCCCCCGCAACACTCACTGTTCATCCCAGAGGCAGCATCGATCGGCTTCAGTTAGCAGCAGTAGCGAAGGAATCGCTCGATCGGGTTCAGTTAACAGCCATCGATCGATCGCTCAGGTTCAGTAACGCGTAGCCTGCAGTGCAATCGCTCGGGTTCAGTTAGAGCCCAACGCCTAGCTCGGGTTCAATTAGAGCCAACGCCTCGCACACACGCGCGTACGTGTACGAGAGAAACGTGCATCGCTCGGCCCCCGACCTCCCACCGTAACCGGGAACTCCCCGAAATTTTCCTCGCCCTCGCTTCTACCACGGTTTTTTCCGTCATGGACGGCCCAAAGAATGTCATGCAGCTGCGTCTCCGGCCCGCCCAGGACGAAAAGCCCATTTTCTGTCATGATTTTTTGTCATAGAAGTAGGAGCCCACCACATCTATGATGATACCGGGTTTTGTCACAATTATCGTCATAGAAGTGTCATATGTATGACAGAATTTTTTTTCGTTCGGCCCAAAATGTCACGGATGTGTCTTTTTTTTGTAGTGAAGATATTACTCATATAAATAGAACAACCATTATTCTCTGATTAAATGAATAATCATCTCGCATTAAACAAGATCCAGATATAATGTTCATGCTCAACGCTGGCACCAAATAACAATTATTTAGGTCTAAAACTAATCCCGACGGTAGATGTAGAGGTAGCGTGCCGACGGCGATCACATCGACTTTGGAACCATTTCCCACGCGCATCCTCACCTCGTCCTTAGCCAATCTTCGTTTAATCCGTAGCCCCTGTTTCGAGTTGTAAATATGAGCAATAGAACCAGTATCAAATACCCAGGTGCTACTACGAGCATTAGTAAGGTACACATCAATAACATGTATATCAAATATACCTTTCACTTTGCCATCCTTCTTATCTGCCAAATACTTGGGGCAGTTCCGCTTCCAGTGACCAGTCCCTTTGCAGTAGAAGCACTTAGTCTCAGGCTTAGGTCCAGACTTGGGCTTCTTCACTTGAGCAGCAACTTGTTTGCCGTTCTTCTTGAAGTTCCCCTTCTTGCCTTTGCCTTTTTTCTTGAAACCAGTGGTTTTGTTAACCATCAACACTTGATGCTCCTTCTTGATTTCTACCTCCGCAGCCTTTACCATCACGAAGAGCTCGGGAATTGTCTCATCCATCCCTTGCATATTATAGTTCATCACGAAGCTTTTGTAGCTTGGTGGCAGTGATTGAAGAACTCTGTCAATGACACTATCATCAGGAAGATTAACTCCCAGTTGAGTCAAGTGGTTGTGGTACCCAGACATTCTGAGTATCTGTTCACTGACAGAACTATTCTCCTCCATTTGGCAGCTGTAGAACTTGTTGGAGACTTCATATCTCTCAACTCGGGCATTTGCTTGAAATATTAACTTCAACTCCCGGAACATCTCATATGCTCCACGATGTTCAAAACGTCTTTGATGTCCCGATTCTAAGACGTAAAGCATGGCACACTGAACTATCGAGTAGTCATCAACACGCGTCTGCCAGGCATTCACAATGTCTGCAGTTGCTGGCGCAGGTGGTACACCTAGCGGTGCTTCCAGGACGTAATTCTTCTGTGCAGCAATGAGGATAATCCTCAAGTTATGGACCCAGTCCGTGTAGTTGCTACCATCATCTTGTTGGAAATATGCCCGAGAGGCAATAATAAAATGGTTATTATCATATTTCCTTGTTCATGATAATTGTCTATTGTTCATGCTATAATTGTGTTATCCGGAAATCGTAATACATGTGTGAATACATAGACCACAACATGTCCCTAGTGAGCCTCTAGTTGACTAGCTCGTTGATCAATAGATGGTTACGGTTTCCTGACCATGGACATTGGATGTCATTGATAACGGGATCACATCATTAGGAGAATGATGTGATGGACAAGACCCAATCCTAAGCATAGCACTAGATCGTGTAGTTCGTTTGCTAAAGCTTTTCTAATGTCAAGTATCATTTCCTTAGACCATGAGATCGTGCAACTCCCGGATGCCGTAGGAATGCTTTGGGTGTACCAAATGTCACAACGTAACTGGGTGGCTATAAAGGTGCACTACAGGTATCTCCGAAAGTGTCTGTCGGGTTGGCACGGATCGAGACTGCGATTTGTCACTCCGTATGACGGAGAGGTATCTCTGGGCCCACTCGGTAATGCATCGTCATAATGAGCTCAATGTGACCAAGTAGTTGGTCATGGGATCATGCATTACGGAATGAGTAAAGTGACTTGCCGGTAACGAGATTGAACGAGGTATTGGGATACCGACGATCGAATCTCGGGCAAGTAACGTACCGATTGACAAAGGGAATTGTATACGGGATTGCTTGAATCCTCGACATCGTGGTTCGTCCGATGAGATCATCGTGGAATGTGTGGGAGCCAACATGGGTATCCAGATCCCACTGTTGGTTATTGGCTAGAGAGGTGTCTCGGTCATGTCTGCATGATTCCCGAACCCGTAGGGTCTACACACTTAAGGTTCGATGACGCTAGGGTTATAAGGAAGGTTTGTATGTGATTACCGAATGTTGTTCGGAGTCCCGGATGAGATCCCGGACGTCACGAGGAGTTCCGGAATGGTCCGGAGGTGAAGATTTATATATGGGAAGTCATCATACGGTCACCGGAAATATTCGGGGGTATACCGGTATTGTACCAGGACCACCGCAGGGGTTCCGGGGGTCCACCGGGAGGTTCCACCTGCCCCGGAGGGCCTTATGGGCTGTAGGTGGAAGGGAACCTGCCCCTAACTGGGCTGGGCACCATCCCCCTAGGGCCCATGCGCCTAGGGTTGGGGGGAACCCTAAAGGGGGGCGCCCCCTTGCATGGGGGGCAAGCCCCCTCCCCCTTGGCCGCCGCCCCCCTCTAGATCTCATCTAGAGGGGCCGGCCCCCTTCCCCCTTCTCCCTATAAATAGAGGGGTGGAGGGAGGGGTGCAGCACCACATCCAAGGCGCAGCCCCTCCTCTCCCGAACACCTCTCCTCCTCCGCGTGAGCTTGGCGAAGCCCTGCCGGAGAACTGCCACTCCACCACCACCACGTCATCGTGCTGCTGTTGGAGCCATCTTCCTCGACCTCTCCCTCCTCCTTGCTGGATCAAGGCGCGGGAGAGGTCACTGGGCTGCACGTGTGTTGAACGCGGAGGCACCGTTGTTCGGTGCTTGGATCGGATTCTGCCGCGATCTGAATCGCTACGTGTACGACTCCTCCAACCGCGTTCTTGCAACGCTTCCGCATCGCGATCTTCAAAGGTATGAAGATGCACTCCCCTCTCGTTGCTAGTAAACTCCATAGATTGATCTTGGTGATGCGTAGAATTTTTTTAATTTCTGCAACGATCCCCAACAGTGGCATCATGAGCTAGGTCTATGCGTAGTTTCTATGCACGAGTAGAACACAAGTTGTTGTGGGCGTCGATTTTGTCAATTTACTTGCCGTTACTAGTCTTATCTTGATTCGGTGGCATCGTGGGGTGAAGCGGCCCGGACCGACCTTACACGTACACTTACGTGAGACAGGTTCCACCGACTGACATGCACTAGTTGCATAAGGTGGCTAGCGGGTGTCTGTCTCTCCCACTTTAGTCGGATCGGATTCGATGAAAAGGGTCCTTATGAAGGGTAAATAGAAATTGGCATATCATGTTGTGGTTTTGGCGTAGGTAAGAAATGTTCTTGCTAGAAACCTATAGCAGCCACGTAAAAATTGCAACAACAATTAGAGGACGTCTAACTTGTTTTTGCAGCAAGTGTCATGTGATGTGATATGGCCAGAAGGATGTGATGAATGATATATGTGATGTATGAGATTGATCATGTTCTTGTAATAGGAATCACGACTTGCATGTCGATGAGTATGACAACCGGCAGGAGCCATAGGAGTTGTCTTAATTTATTTATGACCTGCGTGTCAACTGGAACGTCATGTAATTACTTTACTTTATTGCTAACCGTTAGCCATAGTAGTAGAAGTAATAGTTTGCGAGACAACTTCATGAAGACACGATGATGGAGATCATGATGATGGAGATCATGGTGTCATGCCGGTGACGATGATGATCATGGCGCCCCGAAGATGGAGATCAAAAGGAGCAAAATGATATTGGCCATATCATGTCACTATTTGATTGCATGTGATGTTTATGATGTTTTACATCTTATTTGCTTAGAATGACGGTAGCATAAATAAGATGACCCCTCGCTAAAATTTCAAGAAAGTGTTCCCCCTAACTGTGCACCGTTGCGAAGGTTCGTTGTTCCGAAGCACCACGTGATGATCGGGTGTGATAGGTTCTAACGTTCGCATACAATGGGTGTAAGCCAGATTTACACACGCAATACACTTAGGTTGACTTTACGAGCCTAGCATGTACAGACATGGCCTCGGAACACAAGAGACCGAAAGGTCGAGCATGAGTCGTATAGCAGATACGATCAACATGAAGATGTTCACCGATGATGACTAGTCCGTCTCACGTGATGATCGGACACGGCCTAGTTGACTCGGATCATGTATAACTTAGATGACTAGAGGGATGTCTGTCTGAGTGAGAGTTCATTAATAATTTGATTAGATGAACTTAATTATCATGAACTTAGTCTAAAACCTTTACAATATGTCTTGTAGATCAAATGGCCCACGCTAATGTCAACCTCAACTTCAACACGTTCCTAGAGAAAACCAAGCTGAAAGATGATGGTAGCAACTATACGGACTGGGTCCGGAACTTGAGGATCATCCTCATAGCTCCCAAGAAAGCATATGTACTGGAAGCACCGCTAGGTGAAGCACCCCTCCCAGCAAACCAAGACGTTATGAACGGCTGGCAAACACGTGTTGATGATTACTCCCTGGTTCAGTGCGGCATGCTTTACATCTTAGAACCGGGGCTCCAAAAGCGTTTTGAGCAGCACGGAGCATATGAGATGTTCCAAGAGCTGAAAATGGTTTTCCAAGCTCATGCCCGGGTCGAGAGATATGAAGTCTCCGACAAGTTCTACAGTTGTAAGATGGAGGAGAATAGTTCTGTCAGCGAGCACATACTCAAAATGTCTGGGTTACACAATCGCTTATCTCAGCTGGGAGTTAATCTCCTGGATGACGCGGTCGTTGACAGAATCCTTCAGTCGCTCCCACCTAGCTACAAGAGCTTTGTGATGAACTTCAATATGCAGGGGATGGAAAAGACCATTCCTGAGGTATATTCAATGCTGAAATCAGCGGAGGTGGAGATCAAAAAGGAACATCAAGTGTTGATGGTCAATAAAACCACTAGTTTCAAGAAAGGCAAGGGTAAGAAGAACTTCAAGAAGGACGGCAAGGGGGTTGCCGCGCCTGGTAAGCCAGTTGCCGGGAAGAAGCCAAAGCATGGACCCAAGCCTGAGACTGAGTGCTTTTATTGCAAGGGAAACGGTCACTGGAAGCGGAACTGCCCCAAGTACTGAGCGGATAAGAAGGCCGGCAATACCAAAGGTATATGTGATATACATGTTATTGATGTGTACCCTACCAGCGCTCGTAGTAGCTCCTGGGTATTTGATACCGGTGCGGTTGCTCATATTTGTAACTCAAAACAGGAGCTGCGGAATAAGCGGAGACTGGCGAAGGACGAGGTGATGATGCGCGTCGGAAATGGTTCCAAGGTCGATGTGATCGCCGTCGGCACGCTACCTCTACATTTACCTACGGGATTAGTTTTAAACCTCAATAATTGTTATTCAGTGCCAGCTTTGAGAATGAACATTGTATCTGGATCTAGTTTAATGCGAGATGGCTACTCATTTAAATCCGAGAGAATAATGGTTGTTCTATTTATATGAGAGATATGTTTTATGGTCATGCCCCGCTGGTCAATGGTTTATTCTTATTGAATCTCGAACGTGATGTTACACATATTCATAGTGTGAATGCCAAAAGATGTAAGGTTGATAATGATAGTCCCACATACTTGTGGCACTGCCGCCTTGGTCACATTGGTGTCAAACGCATGAAGAAACTCCATGCAGATGGACTTTTGGAGTCTCTTGATTATGAATCATTTGACATGTGCGAACCATGCCCCATGGGCAAAATGACCAAGACTCCGTTCTCCGGAACAATGGAGCGAGCAACCAACTTATTGGAAATCATACATACTGATGTGTGTGGTCCAGTGAGCGTTGAGGCTCGCGGTGGTTATCGGTATGTTCTCACCCTCACCGATGACTTAAGTAGATATGGGTATGTCTACTTGATGAAACACAAGTCTGAGACCTTTGAAAAGTTCAAGGAATTTCAGAGTGAGGTTGAGAATCAACGTGACAGGAAAATAAAGTTCTTACGATCAGATCGTGGAGGGGAATATTTGAGTCACGAATTTGGCACACACTTAAGGAAATCTGGAATTGTTTCACAACTCACGCCGCCTGGAACACCTCAGCGTAATGGTGTGTCCGAACGTCGTAATCGCACTCTATTGGACATGGTGCGATCTATGATGTCTCTTACCGACCTACCACTATCATTTTAGGGATATGCTTTAGAGACTGCCGCATTCACTTTAAATAGGGCTCCGTCGAAATCCGTTGAGACGACACCGTATGAATTATGGTTTGGGAAGAAACCTAAGCTGTCGTTTCTAAAAGTTTGGGGATGCAATGCTTATGTCAAGAAACTTCAACCTGAAAAACTCAAACCCATGTCGGAAAAATGCGTCTTCATAGGATACCCGAAGGAAACCATTGGGTATACCTTATACCTCAGATCCGAAGGCAAGATCTTCGTTGCCAAGAACGGGTCCTTTCTGGAGAAAGAGTTTCTCTCGAAAGAAGTAAGTGGGAGGAAAGTTGAACTTGATGAGATGACTCTTCTCGAACCAGAGAGTAGCGCAGCACAAGAAAATGTTTCTGTGGTGCCTGCACCGACTAGAGAGGAGGTTAATGATGATGATCATGATCAAGTTACCACTGAACTTCGTAGGTCCACAAGGACACGTTCCGCACCAGAGTGGTACGGCAACCCTGTCCTGGAAATCATGTTGTTAGACAACGGTGAACCTTCAAACTATGAAGAAGCGATGGCGGGCCCGGATTCCAACAAATGGCTTGAAGCCATGAAATCCGAGATAGGATCCATGTATGAAAACGAAGTATGGACTTTGACTGACTTGCCCGATGATCGGCGAGCCATAGAAAATAAATGCATCTTTACGAAGAAGACAGACGCGGATGGTAATGTGACCATCTATAAGGCTCGGCTTGTCGCTAAGGGTTATCGGCAAGTTCAAGGGGTTGACTACGATGAGACTTTCTCACCCGTAGCGAAGCTGAAGTCCGTCCGAATCATGTTAGCAATTGCCGCGTTCTATGATTATGAAATATGGGAAATGGACGTCAAAACGGCATTCCTTAATGGTTTCCTTAAGGAAGAATTGTATATGATGCAGCCAGAAGGTTTTGTCGATCCTAAGAATGTTGACAAGGTGTGCAAGCTCCAACGCTCATTCTATGGGCTGGTGCAAGCATCTCGGAGTTGGAACATTCGCTTTGATGAGATGATCAAAGCGTTTGGGTTTACGTAGACTTATGGAGAAGCCTGTGTTTACAAGAAAGTGAGTGGGAGCTCTGTAGCGTTTCTCGTATTATATGTGGATGACATACTATTGATGTTAAATGATATAGAATTCTTGGAAAGCATAAAGGCCTACTTGAATAAGTGTTTTTCAATGAAGGACCTTGGAGAAGCTGCTTATATATTAGGCATCAAGATCTATAGAGATAGATCGAGACGCCTCATTGGTCTTTCACAAAGCATGTACCTTGACAAGATATTGAAGAAGTTCAATATGGATCAGTCCAAGAAGGGTTTCTTGCCTGTATTGCAAGGTGTGAGATTGAGCACGGCTCAATGCCCGACCACGGCAGAAGATAGAGAAAAGATGAGTGTCATCCCCTATGCCTCGGCCATAGGGTCTATTATGTATGCCATGCTGTGTACCAGACCTGATGTAAACCTTGCCGTAAGTTTGGTAGGAAGGTACCAAAGTAATCCCGGCATGGAACACTGGACAGCGGTCAAGAATATCCTGAAGTACCTGAAAAGGACTAAGGATATGTTTCTCGTTTATGGAGGTGACGAAGAGCTCGTCGTAAAGGGTTACGTCGACGCTAGCTTCGACACAGATCTGGATGACTCTAAGTCACAAACCGGATACGTGTATATTTTGAATGGTGGGGCAGTCAGCTGGTGCAGTTGCAAGCAAAGCGTCGTGGCGGGATCTACATGTGAAGCGGAGCACATGGCAGCCTCAGAGGCAGCACATGAAGCAATCTCGATGAAGGAGTTCATTACCGACCTAGGAGTTATTCCCAATGCGTCGGGCCCGATGACTCTCTTCTGTGACAACACTGGAGCTATTGCCCTGGCTAAGGAGCCCAGGTTTCACAAGAAGACCAGGCATATCAAGCGTCGCTTCAACTCCATTCGTGAAAATGTTCAAGATGGAGACATATATATTTGTAAAGTGCATACGAACCTGAATGTCGCAGATCCGTTGACTAAACCTCTTCCACGAGCAAAACATGATCAACACCAGAACTCTATGGGTGTTCGATTCATCACAATGTAACTAGATTATTGACTCTAGTGCAAGTGGGAGACTGTTGGAAATATGCCCTAGAGGCAATAATAAAATGGTTATTATTATATTTCCTTGTTCATGATAATTGTCTATTGTTCATGCTATAATTGTGTTATCCGAAAATCGTAATACATGTGTGAATGCATAGACCACAACATGTCCCTAGTGAGCCTCTAGTTGACTAGCTCATTGATCAATAGATGGTTACGGTTTCCTGACCATGGACATTGGATGTCATTGATAACGGGATCACATCATTAGGAGAATGATGTAATGGACAAGAGCCAAAGCATAGCACTAGATCGTGTAGTTCGTTTGCTAAAGCTTTTCTAATGTCAAGTATCATTTCCTTAGACCATGAGATCGTGCAACTCCCGGATGCCGTAGGAATGCTTTGGGTGTACCAAACGTCACAACGTAACTGGGTGGCTATAAAGGTGCACTACAGGTATCTCCGAAAGTGTCTGTTGGGTTGGCACGGATCGAGACTGGGATTTGTCACTCCGTATGACGGAGAGGTATCTCTGGGCCCACTCGGTAATGCATCATCATAATGAGCTCAATGTGACCAAGTAGTTGGTCACGGGATCATGCATTACCGAACGACTAAAGTGACTTGCCGGTAACGAGATTGAACGAGGTATTGGGATACTGATGATCGAATCTCGGGCAAGTAACGTACCGATTGACAAAGGGAATTGTATACGGGATTGCTTGAATCCTTGACGTCGTGATTCATCCGATGAGATCATCGTGGAACGTGTGGGAGCCAACATGGGTATCCAGATCCCGCTGTTGGTTATTGGCTAGAGAGGTGTCTCGGTCATGTCTGCATGATTCCCGAACCCGTAGGGTCTACACACTTAAGGTTCTGTGACGCTAGGGTTATAAGGAAGGTTTGTATGTGATTACCGAATGTTGTTCGGAGTCCCGGATGAGATCCCGGACGTCACGAGGAGTTCCGGAATGGTCCGGAGGTGAAGATTTATATATGGGAAGTCATCATACGGTCACCGGAAATATTCGGGGGTATACCGGTATTGTACCAGGACCACCGGAGGGGTTCCGGGGGTCCACCTGCCCCGGAGGGCCTTATGGGCTGTAGGTGGAAGGGAACCAGCCCCTAAGTGGGCTGGGCGCCATCCCCCCTAGGGCCCATGCACCTAGGGTTGGGGGGAACCCTAAAGGGGGGCGGCCCCCTTGCATGGGGGGCAAGCCCCCTCACCCTTGGCCGCCCCCCCCCCTCTAGATCTCATCTAGAGGGGCCGCCCCCTCCCCCCTTCTCCCTATAAATAGAGGGGTGGAGGGAGGGCTGCAGCACCACATCCAAGGCGCAGCCCCTCCTCTCCCCAACACCTCTCCTCCTCCGCGTGAGCTTGGCGAAGCCCTGCCGGAGAACTGCCACTCCACCACCACCACGCTGTCGTGCTGCTGTTGGAGCCTTCTTCCTCAACTTCTCGATCCTCCTTGCTGGATCAAGGCGCAGGAGACTCTGCACATGTGTTGAACGTGCAGGCACCGTTATTCGGTGCTTGGATCGGTTTCTGCCGCGATCTGAATCGCTACGTGTACGACTCCTCCAACCGCGTTCTTGCAACGCTTCCGTATCGCGATCTTCAAAGGTATGAAGATGCACTCCCCTCTCGTTGCTAGTAAACTCCATAGATTGATCTTGGTGATGCGTAGAAATTTTTTAATTTCTGCAACGATCCCCAACACATCTTTCAACTTAGCTTTCTCTAGGAACATGCGCCTAGGGTTAAGCTTGCTAGGCTCGTCAAGTTTAACCCGAGTATTATGCACGTGCAAAACTGGCTTGCACCCGTTGTATGTGAATGTAGAGCTTATCACACTCGATCATCACGTGGTGTCTCGGCACGACAAACTGTAGCAATGGTGCATACTCAGGGAGAACACTTGTACCTTGAAATTTAGTGAGGGATCATCTTATAATTCTACCGCCGTACTAAGCAAAATAAGATGCATAAAGGATAAACATCACATGCAATCAAAATATGTGACATGATATGACCATCATCATCTTGTGCTTTTGATCTCCATCTCTAAAGCACCATCATGATCTCCATCGTCACTGGCTTGACACCTTGATCTCCATCGTAGCATCGTTGTCGTCTCGCCAACTATTGCTTCTACGACTATCGCTACCGCTTAGTGATAAGGTAAAGCAATTACATGGCGATTGCATTTCATACAATAAAGTGACAACCATAAGACTGCTGCCAGTTGCCGATAACTTTTACAAAACATGATCGTCTCATACAACAATTTATATCTCATCATGTCTTGACCATATCACATCACAACATGCCCTGCAAAAACAAGTTAGACGTCCTCTACTTTGTTGTTGCAAGTTTTACGTGGCTTCTACGGGCTTCTAGCAAGAACCGTTCTTACCTATCCATCAAAAACACAACGATTTTTCATCAAGTGTGTTGTTTTAACCTTCTACAAGGACCGACCGTAGTCAAACTCGATTCAACTAAAGTTGGAGAAACGAACACCCGCCAGCCACCTGCATGCGAAGCACGTCGATAGAACCAGTCTCATGAACGCGGTCATGTAATGTCGGTCTGGGCCACTTCATCCAACAATTCCGCCGAATCAAAATAAGACGTTAGTGGTAAGTAGTATGACTATCAACACCCACAACTCATTGTGTTCTACTCGTGCATATAATATCTACGCATAGACCTGGCTCGGATGCCACTGTTGGGAAACATAGTATTTAAATTTTTTTCCTGCCATCATGCAAGATCTATCTAGGAGATGCATAGCAATGAGACGGGAGAGTGTGTCCACGTACCCTCTTTGACCGAAAGTGGAAGCATTTAGTAATGCGGTTGATCTAGTCGAACGTCTTCACGATCCAACCGATCCAAGTACCGAACGTACGGCACCTACGTGTTCAGCACACGTTCAGTACGATGATGTTCCTTAGCTCTTGATCCAGTTGAGGACGAGGGAGAGTTCTGTCAGCACGACGGCGTGGCGACGGTGATGATGAAGTTACCGGTGCAGGGCTTCGCCTAAGCACTACGACGATATGACCGAGGTGTGTAACTGTAGAGGGGGGCACCGCACACGGCTAAGAGAGGACTTGGTGTGTCTTTGGGGTGCCCCCTCCCCCGTATATAAAGGAGGGGAGGAGGAGGAGGCCGGCCCGGCGCGCCAAGTGTGGGGAGTCCTACTAGGACTCCCTAGTCCTTGTAGGATTCCCCTTCCTTTTTCCTTTTCCGGAGTAGCAAAGGGGGAAAGAGAGAGGGAGTAGGAGAGGGAAGGGGGGGCGCCGCCCCCACCCCTTGTCCAATTCGGATTGGCAAGGGGGGGGCGCCACCTCCTATGGCCGGCCCTCTCTTCTCCACTAAGGCCCATCTTGGCCCATTACCTTCCCGGGGGGGGGGGGGGGGGGTTCGGGAACCTCTCGGTACTCTGAAACTTCCCGAAGCCATTCTGGTGTCCGAATGTAACCTTCCAATATATGAATCTTTACCTCTCGACCATTTCAAGACTCCTCGTCATGTCCGTGATCTCATCCGGGACTCCAAACAAACTTGGGTCATCAAATCACATAACTCATAATACAAATCGTCATCGAACGTTAAGTGTGCGGACCCTACGGGTTCGAGAACTATGAGAACTATGTAGACATGACCGGGACACATCTCCGGTCAATAACCAATAGCGGAACCTAGATGCTCATATTGGCTCCTACATATTCTACGAACATCTTTATCGGTTAAACCGCATAACAACATACGTTATTCCCTTTGTCATCGGTATGTTACTTGCCCGAGATTCGATCGTCGGTATCATCATACTGCTACCTCTTGAGCACTGCATTTGTTTTCCCTTGAAGAGAAAAGGGTGATGCAGTAAAGCAGCGTAAGTATTTCCCTCAGTTTTTGAGAACCAAGGTATCAATCCAGTAGGAGGCCACGCACGAGTCCCTCGCACCTACACAAACAAATAAATCCTCGCAACCAACGCAATAAAGGGGTTGTCAATCCCTTCACGGTCACTTACGAGAGTGAGATCTGATAGATATGATAAGATAATATTTTTGGTATTTTATGATAAAGATGCAAAGTAAAATAAAAGGTAATAAAAATAGCTAAGTGTTGGAAGATTAATATGATGGAAAATAGACCCGGGGGCCATAGGTTTCACTAGTGGCTTCTCTCGAGAGCATAAGTATTACGGTGGGTAAACAAATTGCTGTTGAGCAATTGACAAAATTGAGCATAGTTATGAGAATATCTAGGTATGATCATGTATATAGCCCGAGCCCGCCCTCGACCTCACCGGCGTCTCCCTGTCCGCTCTCGACCACACCGCCGCCCCCGCCTCTCCCCTGCCCGCGCGCCCTCGAACTCGCCGCCGCCACCGTCCGCCGCCCTCCACCGCCGCCGCCCGAGCCTGAGCTCCCTCGCTGTAAGCCTCTCCTCTCCCCTACCCCCTCTCCTCTCCCCTGCCCTCCTCTCTCTCTCTCACTCCCTCTCTCTCTCTCTCTCTGTTTAGGGCTTTTAGGGCAACTTAGCAAATTTAGCAAAAAAATAGCAAATTTAGCAAAGTTATCTACTTTTCTTAGCAAATTAGGGCAGTAGATGATTAGCAAATATGTATAAAAAATAGTAGCAAATTAAAAAACAGTAGGAAAGTTTAGAAAAACAGTAGCAATTAAAAAAATTGTAGCAAAAAATTAGGTATAAAAACAGTAGCAAATAAAAAAACAGTAGCAAATTAAAAAAACAGTAGAATTTTTTTGAGCAAGTTAGCAAAAACAGTAGAGAGAGAGAGAGCAAGTTTGTAGCTATTTTTGTCATTTTGTGCATTTAAGTACAAGCATGCTTTTGCTTGAATGATATATGTCATTGATGTTATATGTTGGTTGAATGTCAAAAATTATCCGAGTGGCCTATGTTTTGCCGGAATGTTGATTCATTTCCGTTCCGGCAAATTTCAAGCCCTCCATATGTCTACTTTTTAGCAAAGTTCATGCCGAAAATTTCCGTGATTTTCGGCATGACTTGTGCTAGTAACTAGGACATATGGAGTACCCGGGATTTGCCGGAAGGGGACTGAATCAACATTCCGACCAAATATAGGCCCCTTTTTTCTCTTCATTATATCTTTTATTTACAATTGTTGAATACGAAACATGTCTACTGACGCCGAAGTTGCGAGTGGTTCTGCTCGCCTCGAAGACCCCATCGAGGCAGCAAATCACTATTTTGATTACCTGGACAAACACCAGATGGGGTTGCATGGTGGCGGTAGTGGCACCGACGCCGACACCGGCACTGGCAACAGGACCGACACCACCCCCGAGACCGGCAACGATGCTGTCGTAGCCGGTAAAGCAACGAAGAAGAAGAGGACACGAAGACGAAACGAGCTTGGCATTGGACAAATTGTGGTCACGGAGATGCACCCCAAGAAGTTAGAGCCAATGGCGCCGGGGGAAGCGCGCTCGTGCTGGGGCAATCAACTTGGATGCATCCTCAGGGAAACCGCCAACATCAACGACGAGAGGTTGAGGCAGATACCACATATGGAGAACATGCTCCTAAAGAAGTTGCACAATAGGTTCTTGTTCCCCGGCCGGAATGAAGAAAAATATAAAGATCCGTGGGAAGACATCGCCCTGACAAAGATAAACGACAAGGCATGGTGACGTTCACCAACGACTTGTCCTCCTGGAAAGTTCGGGTGAAAAAAGCGATTGCGAAGAATGAACCGTGGTCCAAGATTCATGCTGATAATCCGTCAATAACGGAAGAGGTCTTTGCAAAATTCAAGGAGAATTGCGGTAAAGAAAGTGTCAAGGGAAAGTCAGAGAAAATGAAGGTGCTCCAGGCCAAGAACACGCCTCCCCATCGCCTCGGAAGCCGTGGTCACGAGGGGAAGAGGCACATATGGGCCAAGGAGGACGCCGAACGTGAAAGCCACGGAATCCCAGACCCCTTGGCAGAGTTCACCGACCCGCTGGAGCATGACTGGATCAGAGCCCGGTACAAGTGGGACAAACTCAAAAATATCTTTTACACGGACCCGAACACGAGGGAGTTCATGAGACTTCTAGTAATTGTTATATTACCGCATTATCATATTAGCTTCCAATCAATTCGACTGCAATTTTTGTCACATTAGTAAACCATCCATGTTCCTTTTGCAGAAAGAGCAGCACCAAAAGGCAGCGGAAAGCGACGAGTCGTCACAATCGTCGGCGAGCCCCAAGTGGGACACCCCATTCAACCGGGCCCTGAACATACTGAAAAAGGTCCCGGTGGACAAGCCGCCGTCCTATGGATGTGTGCACGGCGTCGGAGATGGCGCCTCGTGGAAGAAGTGCTACCACGAGGAGCCAGAGGAAAGAAGGAAGAGACGGTCGGTCGTCACTCAGCAGAGCATCGATGAGAAGGTCGTGATTGCGGTCAATAAGACCAAAGAAGAGTTGCTCGGGGCCATCAATGCAGCAGTCATTAACGCGGTGGTCAGCTTGCTTCCGGCACTTTTTGATTTCACGAAGAACAATCCAAATGCACGGCCGGAGGAATTTCCCCTTCCCAGCTTTGTCGGGAGCAATTTGGCAAACACCACAGCACCAGCACCTGCTCAAGCAACCACAAAATGTCCCGCTCCTGTTCATAGCAGCCCGACCTCCGTCTCTTGCATGCTCGGGTGGGCCTTCATCGCTTGCTGAGCTCGACGCCCTCACGGTAATTACGCGTCATACCCTTTTCACCAGCATGTCTATAGTCTTCCGTTTCAGTTGCCTTTCGGATGTTTGGCGTCGCAGACATGTCTCCTTCGTAGGCCGACGACACCCCATGCACCCCACTCTATGACATCAAGGGCCAGAAGGTGGCCGTGGGAAAGGCAACGATCGTGAAGCCGAAGGACCGCATGTTCCACAACCGAGAGATGCCCGATGGCGTCTTCAAGGTTAACGTGGCCAGTGTCTTAGCGGGCTTCAAGGATTTTCCTCCTCCGGTACCAGTCGATGACGACGAGACCCCTGAGATGATTGGCGCATGCAAGAGCTGGTTCTTGCCTTGGCCGAAGTCTCTTCTTCGTCTCGAGGTGCCCAGTATCACGCCAACGCCACCTTCTCAAGAAGGTATGAACACCACCCCACCTACCACATTACCTGCACCTGTCGTGGCGAGTGATAGCGGACGACGCGAGGGAGAGCCTCCATTAGTGCCAGATGATGTTGCCCCTGCTGTTAAAGAAGCAAATGTTGATGATGACATGGAGGATGATGATGATGACCCAAACAAGTATTTCAATACCGCCTATGATGATGGAGGATTAATGGCTCAAGACGGCGAAGACTCAGGCTATGAGCGTGGAGATGATGACTTGATGCTGCCTGATTTGCCGGAGCCGGAACGTCCTAAGGCAGAATGCAAAAAGTCTCTCTTCAAGTGGTCCTCGCAAGAGCCGACTCTAGATGCCGCCTATACCCAGCAACCCCCGGGGCCCGTCCACTGATTAGCCCGATGACACTGGGGGTGGTGGTTAGGGAAGGTATGGTGGGCTCACTACTGCCACCCACCAAGAAGCAAAGGAGGAGACCAGGCAAGAAAGGCCCTAAAGGCGCCAGAGCTGCTTCAAGAAGCCAGCCGCCTCTGAAGCCCCGGGTGGTAGACAGAATACCTATCCAAGGTGTGAAGCGCTTCCATGTGCCGGTGAGCCGATCCTACTTGCCGAAGTGCTACAGCACCTACTGAACAATGATCTAAGGAGACTGCATGAAGATGTGCTAGCCAGAGAGAAAAGGCTTCTGGTAGTGGAAAAACCAGGATACCCGCTTTCCGCGGCTCAGGTGCGGGGTGGGAAGTTGTACGTCGATAGATGGCCCGCGAATAAGTTCATCCTGCAATTTGACTACATCTACGACATGTTCCACATGACCAAGCTGGATTTCCAGTTCATCCGCATGTATGCGCTATATCTGAACTACTTCATCAGGGTCGAGAACATCAAATATATCTGCGTCGCGGACCCGCTCTATATGCACGAGAGCTCCTTGGCAGTTTGCAAAGAGCACCGTGACTATGCGAGCAAGTACCTCGGCGAATTCATGATCGCTAATAAGGACAAGGAAGTGATTCTCTTGCCTTATCATCCCACGTAAGTCATCCGCACATATCCTTTCGTAAGTGTTAATCATTCCTTTGTAAGCATGGAGGCTAATTTGAGGTGTACTAAATTTGCGCAGCGGGGGGGGGGGGCGCGTTGTCCTCATCGTTCTGTCCCCGGAATACTCCCATGCGATGTACTTGGACTCATCGAAGAACCTCAGGAAAAAGGATTACAAGCACATAAAGAGTGTTCTCAATAGTGCCCTGTTAACCTTCGGCCTGTCTGGTGGATATATCAAGGTGAAAAATTACAGGAATCGCGGGCTGGCTTTCGGTCATAAGACCGACTTCTGCTGCATCCAGCAACCACACACCAGTATGGCTGATGGATTCTACCTCATGCATCACCTGCTCGAGTACAGAAGGGATAATCAACGCCTTCGCATGTCACCTACTACCAACGATGCCGAGATTGTCAGCTGGGCCACAAGCATAGGAAGGACACTGGATCATCGAATCAGAGCTGAGTTTTATCACGTACAATATGAACTTGCCCAAGTGATCACGAAGCAGGTCCTCGAACCAACAGGGATGTTCTACCATGGGCCAATCACGCGGGGAGATGTCCGAGCACTGCTACTCGCTCAGCGTCTGGACCTGAAGCCTTTCAAGAAGCTCGGGTGCTTCCTCCCTGACTATGAAGCTTGGACCACCAACATGGAGGACTGATTGTTGATGACAATGTGTCACTACTATCTTTCTATGGCAAAACTTTGAATTTATGCACGGCGAAACTATGTGATGTAACTAAACCGTGGTCCTGAACTAGCATAGATCGCTCTAGTTAATTAGTTTGGGTATGAGGAACTTCGTCATTTATATTTACTATTGGTTGCTTTTATTTTGCTAATTATGCCTCCATGTTTTCTTAAGTACATTATGTTGCATATTATCGCTCAATTCATCAACTCACGATGCAGGTACATAGAACAGAGATGGCGAAGCACTACTACGCCGTGTATGTTGGGAGGGTTCCAGGAGTCTATGACCACTGGCCAGCCGCCCAGGCCCAGGTGCACAGGTACCCGGGTGCTAGCCATAGACGGTTCGACCGCAGAGCCGAAGCGGAAAGTAGTTACTTGAGGTGGACACTCCAGCATGAGCAGGGGCAGGACCGCCGGTACTACATAGTCGCGCTCTTGCTCATGCTGATCGCTCTTCTCTTCTACATCATGGTTTAGATAGAGATGATGAAACTTGTGTGTGCGCCATGACAATGCAGTTGCACTTATTCAAGACATGACATGATCGCACTTGTGTATCACTATTTTCGAGATGTGATTATATTTGTGTTGAATGATGATGATGATGGTATGATGAGACTACTATATGTCTATGATATGATGAGAATAGTGTATGTTTAGTATGATCTGATGAAGAGCCTGTATAAATACATCACAAATACGTAGATGGTGCAAATCGGTGAAAGCAGGAACATTAGTAGTAGCGCTGGAAAGAACCTAGCAGTAGCGCTGGCTTAGCAGCAGCGCTTCATGTGAGCAAGCGCTACAAAGAGTTATCAGTAGCGCTGGTCCTGGGAGCGCTACTGCTAACAAAACTTACCAGTAGCGATGCCCATAAAAGCGCTACTACTACAACTTAGCTGTAGCGCGCTAGAAGTAGCGCTGGACCCAGCGCTACTGCTATGCATATTTCAAGCGCTACTACTAGGGTTTTCCCTAGTAGTGGACCGGGACGCTTCCTTATATGAACTTTGAATAATGCGATCATAGTTGGTTAGCGGCAGAGAAGGTGGTGGTCGCTTCAGGGCATCGACAGTGCGCCGAACTTGACGGGATCTATCTTCTCCTCCGGAGGTGGATGTTTCTTAGCTCTATGCGTTTCAAAGAAGTCCTTCACTTGTGCTTTACAGATCTTCGCGTTTTCCTCCTCGGTCATCTCGTATGGTAACTTCTCTAGAGGCTTGAGAGATGGACCGAATCTGTAATGCCTCCCGCCTCTGGCTGTACTGCTAGACGCCGGAGCAGCCGGAGCGCCGTGGATGTCTTCTTTTGTTGCTTACGAGGCGGAGAAGAAGGAGGCGGAGTGCTATGACGTGCCGGAGCAGCCGGAGCGGCGGTGCCTATCTTCCGCCGTTGCCGACGAGCCGGAGGAGGAGGCGGGCTGCTCGGACGCGCCGGCGTAGGCGGAGTGCCACCACGCGCCGGAGCAGCCAGAGAAGGAGGCGAAGTGCCCTGATCACTCGCCGGAGGAGGAGGCAGAGTGCCCTGACTCGCCGGAGGAGGAGGAGGAGCCGGAGGCATCCAGTTCGGAAGGTTGATGAGCTCCTTCCGCCATAGACATGGAGTCTTCAGAGCATGACCCAGCTGAGTCTCCCCTTCACCGGTAGGGTGGTCAAGCTCGAGCTCCTCAAATCCCTCCGTTATTTCATCGACCATCACAACAGCATAGCCTTGTGGAATCGGAAGGCAGTGAAAAGTTGTGCCGGGTTCATGACGTGCAACAGAGCCGACAGCCGCCTTGACTTTGAGGTGCCCCCATTGCGCCATAAGGTGGCAATCTTGAGCCTCCGTGATAGCATCCACGGGGTAGCTGGGAGCCGTGAAGTCAGGCTGCTGAAGGAGCTCGGTGGAAGCCACGCTGCTTCTCAGCTGAGATGGCGGGGTAGCTCCGGCAGGCCGCTGGCTCTGAACTAGTGCTTGTTGTTCCTCTAGTGCTCGTACCCTTGCATTCAGGTTCTGCAGTTCAGTCGGCTCCACTTTCCTCCTCCTCTCCTGGGTTTTGTAACCGCCTGCGCTGGGAAACCAAACCTTCCACGCAACAGAGCCTGCCGTGCCTCGTGTTCATCCTGGGTGCTCAGGATTGCCGAGGGCTTGTGTGAGCTCGCCGTTCTCACCGTCGGGAACGAACGTCCCTCGCTGCGCTGTGACGATATACTACTGAAGCGTCTTGACGGGTATGTCAAGTTGGTCGTCCGTCCAAACGCACTTCCCTGTTTCACGGTCCAACATTCCCCCAACCCCGAAGAACCAAGTCCTTGAACGGTCTGGCCAGTGGAATGTCTCTGGTTCAACCCCTTTAGCAAGCAGGTCATTCCTAGCCATGTCCCACAACGGCCGGGCTTTGAGGTAGCCACCTGACCCCGTGCGATGGTGAAGCTCCTTCTTTGCTGCATTTTTCTTGTTTGTCGCTGACATCTTCTTACTCTTCTCCGATGTCTTGTAGGCCACAAATGCGGGCCATTGATCTCTTATCTTCTCAAACCGACCGGTGAATTCTGGAGTCTTCCCTTTGTCGACAAACGTTGATTTCAACTCATTCTTCCACCTCCTAAATAGATCTGCCATCTTCTTAAGAGCAGGAGCCTTGACCAATGGCTCTATAACTGGCTTCTCCGGATCCTCCTCTGGTGGTAGGGTGAAATTTGCCTTCAGCGCGGTCCAAAGATCATCTTTCTGCCTATCGTGGACATAAGACACTTGAAGGTCTTCGTTCTTAGGCTTATACCATTGGTGGATGCTGATCGGGATCATGTCCCTAACAAGAACCCTGCACTGAGTAGAAAATGCTTCCTTGGTCCGATTGGGTTCAATCGGTTGGCCATCGCCCGCTATTGTTGTGATCGTGAACCTTTCATCCTGGCGCAACCTTTTCTTTGGGCCTCGTCTCGTTACCGAAGTTTGGATCGATCCGGAGGGCTAGAAAAGAAGAAAGAAGAGAGTTAATATGTGTACATACCAAAACAATTAATGCATCAATTAGCTAGTTACAACAGGCTTAATTAATATATATACCTGGCCGGACTCCGTTCGGTCACCGGAGCCGTCATCACTGTCTCCTTCTTCCACCGGCATTCCGTCACCGGAGCCATCATAATCATGTCCTTCCACCTCCATTGTTCGATCACCGGAGCCGACTTCACCCTCTCGTTCCAGACCATCGGTGTCGTTGAGATACGACAAGACATCACCTCCGCCGAGGATTATGTCCCCCAACACCTGTTCTGCTTCCAAGTCTCGGTGCTCCATAGTTTCTGCAAATATTACAACATGGCAATTAATATACAAAAATGACAGATGGACATATTAGTGGCAAACATAGACCTAGCTAGCTCGACGCTTCTACGGTTTGGGGTGGCCTCGACCATGCTTCTAGGGTTTGGGGTGGCCTCGGCAATGCTTCTAGGGTTTGGGGTGGCCTCGACAACGCTTCTAGGGTTTGGGCCAGACCTCCTCTGTCATGAATGTCCAACGTCCGGACCGACAAGGGATTTAACAAAATGACGGCATTCTGGATGTGTAGAAAATGGTCCCTATCTTTCCTGATCTCATCTACCCTTCAATATGTCACGTTGTCTAGTGTCAAAGGATTCAAGAAAACCATGGCTTCATCATTAGCCGGAAGTAACAGGCGCATGATGGTATGAAGAGCTCCAAAATTATTTTGGAACGGAGTCCTGATAGGATAATTCACTTTTTGGTACAAAGTTCAGCAAGAGCCTTTCGAATATCACTATTTGGATGGCCTTTGCTGAACTTCGTACCAAAAGGCGAATTATCCTATCAGGACTCTGTTCCAAAATAATTTTGGAGAGCTTAATACCATCATGCGTCTGTTTCTTCCGGCCCATTATGAAACCATGGATTTCTTCAATACTTTGACACAAGAGAACGTGCACATATAGAATGGTAGATGAGATCAGGAGAAATATGAATCAACTTAATTATGCACATCCATAATGGGGGCATTCTTGATAAACCTCTTATAAATCTCGAGAGAGTTGTTGCGTAGGGGCGGGAGGGGGTAGGAGATCGACAACGTTATTTTCTAGGGTTTGGGTGTCCTCGAGAGTTGGCCGAGCGAGAGGGGGGTGCTCCCGTGGTCTAAGTTATCGGGGAGGAGGTATATCGACCCTCCCTCATGTCGAAATTATCGGGGAGGGGGTATATCGACAACGATGAACATACATGGAAAATAATGTTATCGGGTGATGACCCACAAGTATAGGGGATCGCAGCAGTTTTCGAGGGTAGAGTATTCAACCCAAATTTATTGATTCGACACAAGGGGAGCCAAAGAATATTCTCAAGTATTAGCAGCTGAGTTGTCAATTCAACCACACCTGGATAACTTACTATCTGCAGCAAAGTATTTAGTAGCAAAGTAGTATGGAAGTAACGGTAACGGTGATAAAAGTAACAGTAGTAGTTTTGTAGTAATTGTAACAGTGGCAATGGAAAAGTAACTAAGCAAAGTTCAATATGTGAAAAGCTCATAGGCATTGGATCAGTGATGGAGAATTATGTCGGATGCAATTCCTCATGCAACAGTTATAACATAGGGTGACACAGAACTAGCTCCAGTTCATCAATGTAATGTAGGCATGTATTCCGAATATAGTCATACGTGCTTATGGAAAAGAACTTGCATGACATCTTTTGTTCTACCCTCCCGTGGTAGCGGGGTCCTATTGGAAACTAAGGGATATTAAGGCCTCCTTTTAATAGAGTACAGGACCAAAGCATTAACACTTAGTGAATACATGAACTCCTCAAACTGCGTTCATCACCGGTAAGTATCGCGATTATTGTCACTTCGGGGTTAACGGATCATAACATAATAGGTGACTATAGACTTGCAAGATAGGATCAAGAACTCACATATATTCATGAAAACATAATAGGTTCAGATCTAAAATCATGGCACTCGGGCCCTAGTGACAAGCATTAAGCATAGCAAAGTCATAGCAACATCAATCTCAGAACATAATGGATACTAGGGATCAAACCCTAACAAAACTAACTCGATTACATGGTAAATCTCATCCAACCCATCACTGGAATTACTCACGCACGGCGGTGAGCATCATGAAATTGGTGATGGAGGAAGGTTGATGATGACGACGGCGACGGATTCCCCTCTCCGGAGCCCCGAACGGACTCGAGATCAGCCCTCCCGAGAGAGATTAGGGCTTGGCGGCGGCTCCGTATCATAAAACGCGATGAATCCTTCTCTCTGATTTTTTTCTCCCCGAACGTGAATATATAGAGTTGGAGTTGAGGTCGGTGGAGCACCAGAGGGCCCACGAGGCAGGGGGCGCGCCCCCACCCTCGTGGACAGGGTGTGGGCCCCCTGGCCTTGATTCTTTCGCCAGTATTTTTTGTTAATTCCAAAAATATTCTCCGTGAAGTTTCAGGTCATTCCGAGAAATTTTATTTCTGCACAAAAATAACACCATGGCAATTCTGCTGAAAACTGCGTCAGTCCGGGTTAGTTCCATTTGAAATCATGCAAATTAGAGTCCAAAACAAGGGCAAAAGTGTTTGGAAAAGTAGATACGATGGAGACGTATGAACTCCCCCAAGCTTAAACCTTTGCTTGTCCTCAAGCAATTCAGTTGATAAACTGAAAGTGATAAATAAAAACTTTTACAAACTCTGTTTGCTCTTGTTGTAAATATGTAAAGCCAACATTCAAGTTTTCAGCAAAGATTATGAACTAACCATATTCACAATAATACTTAGGTCTCATGTTTACTCATATCAATGACACAATCAACTAGCAAGCAATAATAATAAATCTCGGATGACAACACTGTCTCAAAACAATCATAATATGGTATAACAAGATGGTATCTCGCTAGCCCTTTCTGAGACCGCAAAGCATAAATGTAGAGCACCTCTGAAGATCAAGGACTGACTAAACATTGTAATTCATGGTAAAAGAGATCCAATCATAGTCATACTCAATATAAATTAATAGTAATGGATGCAAATGACAGCGGTGCTCTCCAACTGGTGCTTTTTAATAAGAGGATGATGACTCAACATAAAAGTAAATAGATAATCCCTTCGCAGAGGGAAGCAGGGATTTGTAGAGGTGCCAGAGCTCGATTTTTGAAATAGAGATAAATAATATTTTGAGCGGCATACTTTCATTGTCAACATAACAACCGAGAGATCTCGATATCTTCCATGCTACACACATTATAGGCGGTTCCCAAGCAGAATGGTAAAGTTACTCCCCCTCCACCAACAAGCATCAATCCATGGCTTGCCCAAAACAACGGGTGCCTCCAACTAACAACAGTCCTGGGGGAGTTTTGTTTGCAGTTATTTTGATTTGGTTTGAGCATGGGACTGGGCATCCCGGTGACCAGCCATTTTCTCGTGAGTGAGGAGCGGAGTCCACTCCTCTTGAGAATAACCCGCCTAGCATGGAAGATACAGACAACCCTAGTTGATACATGAGCTATTCGAGCATACAAAATAGAATTTCATTTGAAGGTTTAGAGTTTGCCACATACAAATTTACTTGGAACGGCAGGTAGATACCGCATATATAGGAAGGTATGATGGACTCATATGGAATAACTTTGGGGTTTATGGAAGTGGATGCACAAGCAGTATTCCCGCTTAGTACAAGTGAAGGCTAGAAAGAGACTGGGAAGCGCCCAACTAGAGAGCGACAACAGTCATGAACATGCATTAAAATTAATAAACACTGAGTGCAAGCATGAGTAGGATATAATCCACCATGAACATAAATATCGTGGAGGCTATGTTGATTTTGTTTCAACTACATGTGTGAACATGTGCCAAGTCAAGCAACTTGAATCATTCAAAGGAGGATACCACCCTATCATACCACATCACAACCATTTTAATAGCATGTTGGCACACAAGGTAAACCATTATAAACTCCTAGCTAATTAAGCATGGCATAAGCAACTATAATCTCTAATTGTCATTGCAAACATGTTTCATTCATAATAGGCTGAATCAGGAAGGATGAACTAATCATATTTAAAAAAACAAGAGAGGTCGAGTTCATACAAGCTTCTCTCATCTCAATCAGTCCATCATATATCGTCATTATTGCCTTTCACTTGCACGACCGAACGGTGTGGATAATAATAATACTGCACGTGCATTGGACTGAGCTGGAATCTGCAAGCATTTTAATACACAGGAGAAGACAAGGTAATATGGCTCTTTGTTAATTCAACAATAATGCATATAAGAGCCACTTCAACATTTTCATTATGGTCTTCTCCTCTTGACCCCCAAAGAAAAGAAATAGAATAAAACTATTTACACGGGAAAGCTCCCAACAAGTAAAAGAAGAACAAGAAATCTTTTTGGGTTTTCTTTTAATTATTACTACTACAGGCATGGAAAGTAAACTAGATAAAAGCTACAACTAATTTTTTAAGGTTATTCAAACATACAAGAAGAAGCTTAGAAAAGAAAATAAACTAGCATGGATAGTACAATGAAAAAGTATGAGCACCGACAACTGGCATGGGTGTGTGAACATGAATGTAATGTCGGTGAGAAATACATACTCCCCCAAGCTTAGGCTTTTGGCCTAAGTTGGTCTATGCCCAAGGATCAAAGTTGTAGCTGGGGTCGTACTGAGATGCAGCAGCTATTGCCTCATGAGATGCAGCTTGGAGGCGAGCTGCCTCTATACTCCTCCCTGGTTAAAACATATCTCCTTTTTGCCTGAAAGTCAAAGAAGGTAGGAGAAGGGAGAGTAATATGGACAGTGCGACGTCTGTCGAACATTAGTCGGTAATGGAGGGATTGTTCATTCCTCTCAATAAACTGATGGCGAACCATAGCATTAAAATCTAGATAAGCGGGAGGCAATTCCATACCATTTTCATGTATGGGTATCTCAAGAAAATTAGCCACACGGGTTGCATAAATTCCACCGAACAAATCTCCATTTAAACTGTTATTATGCAACCTACGTGGAACAATGGCCCCCAAGTTATATTGTTTATCTCCTAACACAGCACTCTTGAGAACACTAAGATCTGGAACACACATGTGACATGCCTCATCCTTACCATTTATGCATCTACCTATAAAGAGAGCAAAATAATGTATAGCGGGAAAATGAATGCTCCCAATGGTAGCTTGTGTTATTTCTCTAGATTCCCCCACAGTGATACTAGCAAGAAAATCTTTAAACTCAGATTTGCGAGGTTCACTAGCACTACCCCATTGCGGGAGTTTGCAAGCAGTATTAAAATCTTCTAAGTCCATGGTATAAGATTTTACCATAGAGATCAAATAGGACAGTGTGAGAATTGCGTGAAGTTGTAAATTTGAACCTTCTCACAAAGGAATCAGTTAGGTAATAATACTGAGGGCACTTATCTAGCATGAAGCCCTCGAGTTCGGCATTACGCACATATGCGTCAAATTCCTCCTTAATTCCTGCTTGGACCATGACATCTTCTGACGGCCATTCACAAGGCCGCACTTGAGCTTCTCTTGGTAGTTCATGGTCCGGCTCACGTATTGCGGGCCTGGGCCCTTGCTTCCTTGAAGAACCACCTTGGTACATTTTCCTAAACATATTTCTTCCTCTGAAAAATTTCTGAAATTTTTAGTAACTCAAAATAAAAGTGAACCAAACTCAACAAAATTGATAGCAACTACTTCCACAAGTGCCTAGAGACTATATCATGCATTAGAACTACTTGGGACCATACAAATTTGACATGCAAGCTCAAGAACAGGGTCACCTAAGCAGCAAAAAATTGCAATAAATAAAGCACTAGAACAAAAACTAATTGGACCATTGGAGGAGTAACATACCGAAGAACAATCCCCCCAAAGCAGTTTTGTGAATGGAGCTTTGAGCAAGGAGATCGATAATCGTAGCAAGATGAGCTAGAACACGGGTTTGAGCTGTGTGGTAATTTTTTCTGGAGGAAGAAGGAGTGTGTGGGTGCTGGAATAAGTGGAGGGGGGCACCAGGGGCCCACGAGGCAGGGGGGAGCGCCCAGGGGGGTGGGCGCGCCCTGGACCCTCATGGCCAGGTGCTGGCTCCCCCTGATGTGTTCTCAGTGCCAATAATTCTTAAATATTCTAGAAAAAATCATATTTCAATTTCGGGACATTTGGAGAACTTTTATTTTCGGGGTATTTTTTTATTACAAGGATAAATCTAAAAACAGACAGAAAATACTATTTTTGCTTTATTTAATCTAAATAACAGAAGGTAAAAGGAGGGTACAAAGAGTTGTGCTTTCTAACTTCATCCATCTCATGTTCATCAAAAGGAATCCACTAACAAGGTTGATCAAGTCTTGCTAACAAACTCATTCTGAATCGCATGAAACCGGAGAATTTTCGAATAGCACTAGGTTACCTCAACGGGGATATGCACGTCCCCAACAATAAGAATATCATATTTCTTCTTGACAGTAGGAAGAGGAAATTCGAAACCTCTAATAGTAATCATTGGAATTTTTCCAATAGAATTGATACTGTGGACTTGAGGTTGTTTCCTAGGAAAGTGTACCGTATGCTCATTACCATTAACATGAAAAGTGACATTGCCTTTGTTGCAATCAATAACAACCCCTGCAGTATTCAAAAAGAGTCTACCAAGGATAATCGACATACTATCGTCCTCGGGAATATCAAGAATAACAAAGTCTGTTAAAATAGTAACGGTTGCAACCACAACAGGCACATCCTCACAAATACCGACAGGTATAGCAGTTGATTTATCGGCCATTTGCAAAGATATTTCAGTAGGGTCAACTTATTCAAATCAAGTCTATGATATAAAGATAGAGGCATAACACTAACACCGGCTCCAAGATCACATAAAGCAGTTTTAACATAGTTTCTTTTAATGGAGCATGGTATAGTTGGTACTCCTGGATCTCCTAGTTTCTTAGGTATTCCACCTTTAACAGTATAATTAGCAAGCATGGTGGAAATTTCAGCTTCCGGTATCTTTCTTTTATTTGTAACAATTTCTTTCATATACTTAGCATAAGGATTCATTTTAAGCATATCAGTCAAACGCATACGCAAAAAGATGGATCTAATCATTTCAACAAAGCACTCAAAATCCTCACCATCCTTTTTCTTCGATGGTTTAGGAGGAAAAGGCATGGGTTTCTAAACCCATGGCTCTCTTTCTTTACCGTGCTTCCTAGCAGTGAAGTCTCTCTTATCATAACGTTGATTCTTTGATTGTGGGTTATCAAGATCAACAGCAGGTTCAATCTCTACATCGTTATTATTGCAGGTTGAGCATCAACATGAACATCATCATTAACATTATCACTAGGTTCATGTTCATCACCAGATTGTGTTTCCGCATCAGAGATAGAAGTATCATTGGGATTCTCAGGTGTGTCTACAACAGGTTCACTAGAAGCATGCAAAGTCCTATCATTTTTCTTTTTCTTCTTTTTAGAAGGACTAGGTGCATCAACATTAGTTCTCTGAGAATCCTGCTCAATTATCTTAGGGTGGCCCTCAGGATACAAAGGTTCCTGAGTCATTTTAGCCCCTCTAGTCATAACTCTAACAACATTATCATTTTTCTTATTATTTAATTCATTGAGCAAATCATTCTGAGCTTTAAGCACTTGTTCTACTTGAGTGGTAACCATAGAAGCATGTTTACTAATGAGTTTAAGTTCACCTTTAACTCTAGACATATAATCACTCAAGTGTTCAATCATATAAGCATTTCGTCTCAGTTGTCTACCAACATAAGCATTGAAGTTTTCTTGTTTAACAATAAAATTATCAAACTCATCTAAGCATTGGCTAGCAGACTTATAACGGGGAATATCACCTTCATCAAATCTATAGAGAGAATTTACCTTTACTACCTGTGTCGGGTTATCAAGACCATGTATTTCTTCAATAGGCGGTAAATTCTTAACATCTTCAGCTTTAATACCCTTTTCTTTCATAGATTTCTTTGCCTCTTGCATATCTTCAGGACTAAGAAATAGAATACCCCTTTTCTTCGGAGTTGGCTTAGGAGTTGGTTCAGGAAGTGTCCAATTATTTTCATTAGTCAACATATTATTCAATAGCAATTCAGCTTGATCAACTGTTCTTTCCCTGAAAACACAACCAGCACAACTATCCAGGTGGTCTCTAGAAGCATCGGTTAGTCCATTATAAAAGATATCAAGTATTTCATTTTTCTTGAGAGGATGATCAGGCAAAGCATTAAGTAATTGGAGAAGCCTCCCCCAAGCTTGTGGGAGACTCTCTTCTTCAATTTGCACAAAATTATGTATTTCCCTTAAAGCAGCTCGTTTCTTATGAGCGGGGAAATATTTAGTTGAGAAGTCATAAATCATGTCCTGGGGACTACGCACACAACCAGGATCAAGAGAATTAAACCATACTTTAGCATCACCCTTTAATGAGAACGGACATAACTTAAGGATATAGTAGTAACGAGTTTTCTCATCATTAGTGAATAGGGTGGCTATATCATTTAATTTAGTAAGATGTGCCACAACAGTTTTAGATTCATAGCCATAAAAAGGATCAGATTCAACCAAAGTAATTATCTCAGGATCGACAGAGAAATCATAATCCTTATCGGAAATACAGATAGGTGAAGTAGCAAAAGTAGGGTCATATTTCATTCTAGCATTCAAAGATTTTTCTTTCAGCTTAGCTAATAATTTCTTAAGATCATATCTATCATTGCATGCAAGAAAATCTCTAGCAGTTTCTGCATCCATAACATAACCCTCAGGCACAACAGGCAATTCATATCTAGGGGGAGAATCTTAATCATCACTTTCATTATCAGTTTCAATAATTTCATTCTCTCTAGCCCTAGCAAGTTGTTCATCAAGAAATTCACCTAGTGGCACAGTAGTATCAAGCATAAAGTAGTTTCATCATAAGTATCATGCATAGCAAAAGTGGCATCATCAATAACATGCGACATATAGAAATTAATAGCAGAAGCATGTTTAGTTGTCGCGAGTTTACTCAAAATAGAAGGAGAATCAAGTGCAGAGCTAGATGGCAGTTCCTTACCTCCCCTCGTAGTTGAGGGACAAATTTTGGTTTTCTCGTCTTTCAAGTTCCTCATAATTATCAGGAGATATAAATCCCAAGTGACTCAAAGAATAGAGCTATGCTCCCCGGCAACGGAGCCAAAAAATAGTCTTGATAACCCACAAGTATAGGGGATCACAATAGTTTTCGAGGGTAGAGTATTCAACCCAAATTTATTGATTCGACACAAGGGGAGCCAAAGAATATTCTCAAGTATTAGCAGCTAAGTTGTCAATTCAACCACACCTGGATAACTTAATATCTGCAGCAAAGTATTTAGTAACAAAGTAGTATGGAAGTAACGGTAACGGTGATAAAAGTAACAGTAGTAGTTTTGTAGTAATTGTAAAAGTGGTAACGGAAAAGTAACTAAGCAAAGTTCAATATGTGAAAAGCTCGTAGGCATTGGATCAGTGATGGAGAATTATGTCGGATGCAATTCCTCATGCAACAGTTATAACATAGGGTGACACAGAACAAGCTCCAGTTCATCAATGTAATGTAGGCATGTATTCCAAATATAGTCATACGTGCTTATGGAAAAGAACTTGCATGACATCTTTTGTCCTACCTTCCCGTGGCAGCGGGGTCCTACTGGAAACTAAGGGATATTAAGGCCTCCTTTTAATAGAGTACCGGACCAAAGCATTAACACTTAGTGAATACATGAACTCCTCAAACTACGGTCATCCCCGGTAAGTATCCCGATTATTGTCACTTCGGGGTTAATGGATCATAACACATAATAGGTGACTATAGACTTGCAAGATAGGACCAAGAACTCACATATATTCATGAAAACATAATAGGTTCAGATCCGAAATCATGGCACTCGGGCCCTAGTGACAAGCATTAAGCATAGCAAAGTCATAGCAACATCAATCTCAAAACATAATGGATACTATGGATCAAACCCTAACAAAACTAACTCGATTACATGGTAAATCTCATCCAACCCATCACTGGAATTACTCACGCACGGCGGTGAGCATCATGAAATTGGTGATGGAGGAAGGTTGATGATGACGACGGCGACGGATTCCCCTCTCCGGAGCCCCGAACAGACTCCAGATCAGCCCTCCCGAGAGAGATTAGGGCTTGGCGGCGGCTCCGTATCGTAAAACGCGATGAATCCTTCTATCTGATTTTTTTCCTCCCCGAACGTGAATATATAGAGTTGGAGTTGAGGTCGGTGTAGCACCAGAGGGCCCATGAGGCAGGGGGCGCGCCCAGGGGGTAGGCGCGCCCCCACCCTCGTGGACAGGGTGTTGGCCCCTGGCCTTGATTCTTTCACCAATATTTTTTATTAATTCCAAAAATATTCTCCGTGAAGTTTCAGGTCATTGCGAGAACTTTTATTTCTGCACAAAAATAACACCATGGCAATTCTACTGAAAACAGCGTCAGTCCGGGTTAGTTCCATTCAAATCATGCAAGTTAGAGTCCAAAACAAGGGCAAAAGTGTTTGGAAAAGTAGATACGATGGAGACGTATCATCGGGGAGGGGGTATATCGACCCCCCCGCCTCATGTCGAAGTTATCGGGGAGGGGGTATATCGACAACGACATACCCGATAAAAAATAAGAAGAGGAAGAAGAAGAAAAAAAGAGGAGAAGAAAAAGGAATAGAGGAGAAGATCGAAGAAAAAAAGAAAAAAAGAGGAGAAGAAGAAAAAATAGAATACCTCTATTCCTTCTTCGTCTCCTCTTTTTCTTCTTCTTTTTCATCTTCTTATTTATTTCTCCTCTTCTTCCTCTCCTCTTCTTCTCCTTCTTCTCCTCTATTCCTAAAACTAATCCTAAAACTAAACTAAACTTAAACGTAAACTAAACTAAACTAAAACTAAAACTAAACTAAACTAAAATAAACTGAATTAAATAAACTAAAGTAAACATAAACTAAAATAATCCTAAAACTAAACTAAACTTCTCCTCCTCCCTTTTTCTTCTTCTTATTTTTTCATCCTAAAACTCTATGGACAATATTACAACAGAAAAAATCATAAAAATTCTATGAACAAAATATAAATTCTATAAACAAAATTACAAGAAAAAATCATAAAAATTCTATGAAAAAATTGACATATTCTTTGCATATGAACATACAAACATTTGCATATTCTACAATAATATCACAAAAAATCTATGAACAGAAGAAAATTCTAACTTTTGCATATGAACAACTAACCTAAAATGCACTAAATCAACTATCATCTATCATATGAACAAATAAAAAGCATACATATATGAAAAAAACAGCATATGAACAAAAAAATAAGCATATGGACAAGAAGGCCGGCCGGACCGTAGCGCGGGGCGGCACGGTGACGGCGCGGGGGCGGTGATGGGGTCGCGGCAGGGGGCGCGCGGCGACGGCGTCAGGGCAGGGGCGCGCGCGGCGGCGTCGGGGAAGGGGCTGGGCGGCGACGGCGTCGGGGCAGGGGCGCGCGCGGCGACGGCGTGGGGCAGCGGCGCGCATGGCGACGAGGGCTCGGGGCAGGGGTGCGGCGACGGCGTCGGAGGCAGAGGGGCATCCTGGCGGCGTCGTCAGAGGGATCAAAGAACTGAAATGAAATTTTCACAAGTGCTGCTTATATAGACGAAGCATTGGTCCCGGTTCGTGGCACCAACCGGGACCAATGCCCCCCTTTAGTCCCGGTTGGTGCCACCAACCGGGATCAAATGTCTCTTTTCAGCAGCCTAAAGGGTGGGAAGCAGAGGCCTTTGGTCCCGGTTGGTAGCACCAACCGGGATTAAAGGGTGGCATTGGTCCCGGTTGGTGGCACGAACCGGTACCAATGCCCCCCTTTCGTCCTGGTTGGTGCTACCAACCGGGACCAAAGGCCTCGTCCTGCCCGCGCCCAAATGTTTAGTTCCACCTTGCTAGTTGAGAGGAGCCCGGAGTGGTTTATAAGCCCCACTCCGGCTGCCCTCACGAGCTCCTCTCAAATGCAGGCTTACTGGGCCTAATCACACACTATGCGGGATGTGGGCCTACTGGGCCTTCTGCGGGCCTGAATCCTGGCCCATGGTTGGGTTTCTAGTCGTATTTAGGTCGTGGTGGCCTAGTAGGTGGCACTTTTTTTCCAGTTTTTTGTTTTCTTTTTTTCTTTATTTATTTTATTTTGTTTCTACTTACAACAAAATACTTACTGTTGCTATTTTTATTTATTTTATTAAAGTTTATTTTTTTATTTTTTTTCTACTTATTTATTTTATTTTGATTCTACTTATTTATTAAAGTTTATTTTCTTTCTACTTATTTATTTTATTTTGTTTCTACTTTTTTTTTGCTTTATTTATTTATTTTATGAAAATTCTTTTTGCTTATAATGTTTTGAACAGAAAATACTTTGATAATTTTAATTGCATAAATTTTATATAATTTTAGTTGCATAAATTTTATATAATTTTAGTTTTAATAAAACTAGAGTTTTAAAAAAGCTTTTTAGTTGATTCTTTTTGCTATTAGAGTTTCATTAAAGTTCTCTAGTTCATTCTTTTTTCTATTAGAGTTTCATAAAAGTTTTCTAGTTCATTCTTTTAGTTTATTATTTTTGCTATTAGAGTTTCATAAAAGTTTTCCAGATCATTCTTTTTTATATCAGTTCATTCTTTGAGCTAAATGACCCTGAAATTGAAAAGCACTTTAGATGAACTCTGGAGAGGTTGAAAATTGGCATGGTATCATCATTTTACCCACATAGCATGTGCTAAAAAGTTGAGAGGGTTACGGCAAAAACTGGATGCACTTCGTGTACAAAATGGACAATCTCTTTCGAAGTATCAGGGTTTCGGACGAAAACCCATCTATTACAAAGGGATTTCATTTTTTTGAACTTATTTGAACTCCAGACTTTTTGTGTGTTCAAAATGAACCATTCAAAGCCACGTCATCAATTTTCAACCGTTTCTGACTTCATCTGTTATTTTTCATGCATTTACTAATTTTTTAGCTAAATGACCCTGAAATTGAAAAGCACTTCAGATGAACTCTGAAGAGGTTGAAAATTGGCATGGTTTCATCATTTCACCCACATAGCATGTGCTAAAAATTTGAGAGGGTTACGGCAAAAATTGGATGCATTTCGTGTACAAAATGGACAATCTCTTTCGAAGTATCAGGGTTTCAGACGAAAACTCATCTGTTACAAAGGGATTTCCTTTTTTGAACTTATTTGAACTTCAGACTTTTTGTGTGTTCAAAATGAACCATTCAAAGCCACATCATCAATTTCAACCATTTCTGACTTCATCTGTCTTCACTTTTTCTTCGCTTGTGTCCTTTGCTTATTGTGCCATAACCGTGGATATTCTTCATCGCTTAACAGGGTGCTTGGGTCAGCCTTGACTTTGAAGGGTGGAATTTCATGAAACTTTTCATAATCTTCAAACATGTCTGTCTTGCCCTCAAATCCCATGATGTCTCTTTTTCCTGAAAGAACTATGTGGCGCTTTGGCTCATCGTATGATGTATTCGCTTCCTTATCTTATCTTTTTCTCGGTTTGGTAGACATGTCCTTCACATAGAAAACCTGTGCCACGTCATTGGCTAGGACGAATGGTTCGTCTGTGTACCCAAGATTGTTCAGATCCACTGTTGTCATTCCGTACTGTGGGTCTACTTGTACCCTGCCTCCTGACAGATTGACCCATTTGCACTTAAACAAACGGACCTTAAAATCATGTCCGTAGTCAAGTTCCCATATGTCCACTCTGTAACCATAATCTGTGTCCTTTCCCCTATTGGTTGCTGCATCAAAGCGGACACCGTTGTTTCGGTTGGTGCTCTTTTGATCTTGGGCGATCGTGTAAAATGTATTCCCATTTATCTCGTATCCTTTGTAAGTCAATACAGTCGAAGATGGTCCCCTGGACAACGAGTATAGATCATCAGAAACAGTGTTGTCAACTCTGAGACGTGTTTCCAACCAACTGCCCGAAGTCCTGATGTGTTCACATGTAATCCAGTCGTCACACTGCTCCGGGTGTTTGGAGCGCAGACTGTTCTTGTGTTCATCGACATACGGGGTCACCAAGGTAGAGTTCTGTAGAACTGTGTAGTGTGCTTGAGACCAAGAATGCCCGTCCCTACATATTATTGAGTCCCCTCCAAGCGTGCCTTTTCCACTCAGTCTCCCCTCATACCGCGATTGAGGGAGACCAATCTTCTTAAGGCCAGGAATGAAGTCAACACAAAACCCAATGACATCCTCTGTTTGATGGCCCATGGAAATGCTTCCTTCTAGCCTAGCGCGGTTACGGACATATTTCTTTAGGAATCCCATAAACCTCAAAGGGGAACATATTGTGTAGAAATACGGGGCCCGGAATGACAATCTCGTCGACTAGATGAACTAGGACGTGCATCATGATATTGAAGAAGGATGGTGGGAACACCAGCTCGAAACTGACAAGACATTGCGCCACATCACTACTTAGCCTTGATAGGATTTCTGGATCGATCACCTTCTGAGAGATTGCATTGAGGAATGCACATAGCTTCACAATGGCTAATCAAACGTTTTTCAGTAGAAGCCCCCTTAATGCAACCGGAAGCAGTTGCGTCATAATCACGTGGCAGTCATGAGACTTTAGGTTCTGAAACTTTTTCTCTGGCATATTTATTATTCCCTTTATATTCGACGAGAAGCCAGATGGGACCTTCATACTGAGCAGGCATTCATAGAATATTTCCTTCTCTTCTTTGGTAAGAGCGTAGCTGGCAGGACCTTCATACTGCTTTGGAGGCATGCCGTCTTTTTCGTGCAAACGTTGCAGGTCCTCCCGTGCCTCCGGTGTATCTTTTGTCTTCCCATCCGTGCTTAAACCAAACCATACGTTCCTTGGGTCACCTGCAAACTCAGCCCAGTACTTTCTCTCAATTTTTCTCCACTACGACGCATCAGCGGGTGCTCTCAACTTCCCGTCTTTCTTAAGGTCCTCTCTGTGCCATCACATCAACTTGGCATACTCTTTGTTTCTGAACAGACGTTTCAACCGTGGTATTATAGGAGCATACCACATCACCTTGGCAGGAACCCTCTTCCTGGGGGGCTTGCCGTCAACATCACCAGGGTCATCTCGTCTAATCTTATACCGCAATGCACCGCATACAGGGCATGCGTTCACATCCTCGTACGCACCGCGGTAGAGGATGCAGTCATTAGGGCATGCATGTATCTTCTGCACCTCCAATCCTAGAGGGCATACGACCTTGTTTGATGCGTACGTACTGTCAGGCAATTCGTTATCATTTGGAAGCTTCTTCTTCAATATTTTCAGTAGCTTCTCAAATCCTTTGTCAGGCACAGCATTCTCTGCCTTCCACTACAGCAATTCCAGTACGGTACCGAGCTTTGTGTTGCCATCTTCGCAATTGGGGTACAACCCTTTTTTGTGATCCTCTAACATACGATCGAACTTCAGCTTCTCCTTTTGACTTTCGCACTGTCTCCTTGCATCAACAATTAATGACCCGGCGGAGATCATCATCGGGCACATCGTCTGGTTCCTCTTGATCTTCAGCTTCCCCCGTTGCAGCATCACCGTATTCAGGGGGCACACAGTTGTCATCGTCCTCTTCTTCTTCGTTGTCTTCCATCATAACCCCTATTTCTCCGTGCTTGGTCCAAACATTATACGGTGGCATGAAACCCTTATAAAGCAGGTGGGTGTGAAGGACTTCCGGTCAGAGTAAGACTTCATATTCCCACATATAGGGCATGGACAGCACATAAAACCATTCTGCTTGTTTGCCTCAGCCACTTCGAGAAAATTATGCACGCCCTTAATGTACTCGGAGGTGTGTCTCTCACCGTACATCCATTGCCGGTTCATCTGCGTGCATTATATATAATTAAGTGTGTCAAAAACCAGTACAGAACACCATGGATAGATAAGTGACCAAATTTATAGAAGTTCATCATCACATTAAAACCAAAGTACATACGTAGTTCTCATGTAACAACATATAGCTCTCCAGAGCATCTAATTAAACCATACATTGAAACTATGTAAAACATTTCAATGCAACAACAAATGCGATCATAATCGCAACCAAGGTAACAATTAATCCAACGGCATAATGATACCAAGCCTCGGTATGAATGGCATATTTTCTAATCTTTCTAATCTTCAAGCGCATTGCATCCATCTTGATCTTGTGATCATCGACCACATCCGCAACATGCAACTCCAATATAATCTTCTCCTCCCCAATATTTTTTATTTTTTTCTTCAAGTAATTCTTTTCTTCTTCAACTAAATTTAACCTCTCGACAATAGGGTCGGTTGGAATTTCCGGTTCACATACCTCTTAGATAAATAAAATCTATGTCATGTTGGTCGGCATAATTGTCATAAACAATAAATGAACCAAATAGTTATAAAAGATAATATATACCACATCCGAATCATAGACAGGACGAGGGCCGACGGGGGCGGATACCAAAACCATCGCACTATATAATAACAAGCAATAATAAAAGTAAGAAAATTAGACAAGTATCTATCTAATCATACAAGGAAGAATTTTTTTCTTTTAGAAAGAAGATAAGAACAAGAGGCTCACCACGGTGGTGCCGGCGACGAGATCGACGCGGGCGATCGACGGCGATGAAGACGGGGACGGGACGTGACAGACCGCTAAACCTAGACAAATCTTGAGGAAAATGGAGCTTGGAGGTCGAGCTTGGAGAGGAGAAAGCTTAAGTAGTGTGGCTCGGGCATTTCATCGAACACCTCATGTGCATAGGAGGTGAGCTAGAGCACCACAAAGCTCTCCCCTCGCCGGCCAGAAAAACAGAGCAGTGGACTGCTCTGCCCGCGGGCGAGGGGTATATATAGCCACCTCATTGGTCCCGGTTCGTGGCTGGAACCGGGACTAAAGGCCACCCTTTGGTCCCGGTTCCAGCCACGAACAATGGATGTGGGCCAGGAGTGAGGCCCATTGGTCCCGGTTCGTGTCTGGAACCGGGACCAAAGGGTCCAGACCAACCGGGACCAATGCCCCACGAGGTCCGGCCGGCCCCTGGCCTCACGAACCGGGACCGTTGCCCCCATGGGTCCCGGGTCGTGACTGAACCGGGACTAATGGGCTGGCCAGGCCTGGACCAAAGGCCTGTTTTCTACTAGTGCCCTATCGCCAGGCCCCACGGCGGTAGGTTTGTACATCCTACCGACACACCCTCCGGCGGTAAGGGGCCTCCCCCCGCAGGCCTGCCTCCTGTGACCAAAACTGCCACCAAATCAGCGGTAGGGTTGCACACCCTACCGCCAGGCCGCATGGCGGTAAGACCCTACCGCTGAAGGCCTGTGGCGTACGCATTCCTCGTCACAGAACGGGTGCCAGAGGCGCCGACCCTACCGCCGAGCCCTACGGCGGTAGGATGTCCTAAGCTACTGCCGGGGTCCCTGGCGGTAGGGTTTGGGCATTTATAAACCGCGCCGCGCCACCCACCCCACCCCGCCCCCTTATCCCCCCACTCAGCTGCCCTTTCTTCTTCCTCTCGCCCCCTCTCTCATCTCCTCCACTCCCCCCTCGGATCTTCTTCATTTGTTCACCATTTTTGCAGATGCATATGGCCCCGAAATGAGAAACGTAAGCTCCTCCGATCCCCCCAATTACTTTGAGTCAAATCACTCCCATATTTTGTAGCCTAAGAATGATTTATGTTCATGTTCATGTTAAAAATCAAGATGAACCCTAGGTGATATGATGAACGTAGGTGATTGCATCTAGATAATACAAGTTAGGTGGTGATCCTTCATGATGAACCCTAATTGATATTTTTTGACCACATGATGAACCCTAATTCATATTTCCTAGGTTTAGATTTTTTTGAAGGTGATGAACCCTAATTGATATTTCTAGATAATACAAGTTAGGTTTAGAATTTTTTGAAGGTGATAAACCCTAATTAATATTTCTAGATAATACAAGTTAGGTTTAGAATTTTTTGACCATATGATGAACCCTAGGTTTAGATTTTTTTTGTAGATCATGAAACTTTGTGTGATGCATCCATATGTTTAGGTACAGAACCATGGCGCAAGCATCGCCCATTCATCTCCAGCACGACCCGTCTGCCATGCCACTGCCGTACCTGTACGAGTCCTTCCCCGAGCTTCTGTAGCCGGTGGGATCTATCTCAGATGAGGTTCTAGAGGCGACGAGGGCAATGCGGTGGCAGGAGAGGGCAGAGCGGATCTTCGACGATGTAAAGTGTTGGTCGCAGAGTGTGAAGGAGTGGAAGAGAGTGATTGTAGAGATGGAGGCAGATCCAACTATCTCCCGTGTCCGCCGGGAAGGGAGCATTGAAGCTGCCAAGCAGCACTCGAACTGGGAGCTACGCAATTTGGGCCGGAGAATCTACTTCGAGAGCAATGCGGAGGAGAGAGCCAGGATGCCGCCCCCAACTGCATCGGCGTTCGAGATCATCAACTGGGGAAGGGCGGAGGCGAAAACTCCAGCGAGCAAGGCTTGAACGGCCGGATGCCGACTAGCGTTCCGCCTCCGCCTGAACCGGTGGATCCGCTGACGTACTGTCTCCACAGCCAGGCCTAACATACAAGGAGCTCTGAAGATGTCTGCCCGCTCTCTAAACTTGTCTGAAGAACTTGTTGCACCGTTTGTTGGCTTTGCGAAAGCTTTTTGCGAAACTACTTGCGTTAGTTGGGTTGTCAAACTATGTGGACAAATTTGCTATTTGTGATTTGCTACTTGTGAAACTATGTGTAAATGTTTGATATTTGCTATGTGGAACCTTTATTAATATGTGAGCTCATATTTTGTTATTTGTGAAACTATGTGAAACCTGGGATAAAACTTTACAAAAGAAACAATCACTAAAACTTGTAAAAACCAAAACCCACAGGACCCTACCGCCAAGCCATCCGGCGGTAGGGTATCATAATCTACCGCCAAGGCCCGTGGCGATAGGGTGTTGCGCTGGCAGTTAGGTAACAACAGTGGACCGTCCATGCCACCGTCAGAACCCCTGGTGGTAGGTTGTCTGACCCTACCGCCGAGACCTGGGGCGGTAGCAAAAGGGTCAGGTTTAAAAAAAAATCAAACAGGGGTCAAATCCCCAATTTAGACCACAAAAGGGTAAAAAAACGAAAATTTGCCCTGCCCGGCCCCTGCACGAAGCAAACGAGAAGCCGCCGAGCAAATTAAGGGTAACCTCACCGCGCGTGGCATGCACCAGCGGCATTCCGCCCTGAGCCACGACAGGTCATCATGGCACGGACAGTGCGGCTCCCCTACTTAAATAAATCAAATTATCCCGGCTCCAGGACGAAACAAAAACACGGGCCGAATGTTTTGATTTAAGGCGCGAATAATGGTTCTGTGGAAAAGGCCTTCGTACCACTACGTGGGTGAAAAAGGAGGTCCGGGGAAATTGTTACTCAAGAGTAGTAGTAGTACTGGTTCATGTTGTGTCAAAACAAGTCAACAAAAGAAATTCGGACAGTTCAGTTCGTAGACGCTCATGAGTGGCTTTAATCAGTGGGTGTTGCTCCCCCGGGCCCTACCAGCCCCCCCCCCCCCCCCCCCCCCCCCCCCCCCCCTCAAATTGCTTGCAAATAAATCCCTAGTACAATCTAGTGCTGGTTAGCTTTTCAATTGGCCGGATTTGCCTCTCCAGAAATGGCTGGGGGTTTTGTTCCGCACTCGGCGCTTACAATAACAAGAGGCCAAATGACATCTTTTCCCTGATAGAAAATTCCACCAAGTGCCGAATGTCGTCGAGTTAGATCTCATAGAATTACTTTATTAGAAAAAATGCATGTACATGTAGAGTATAATTTGTCCACTCTTAGCTCCTGATTAGTGTCCATGTTAGTAGATCATGGTTCATGAACCCTGGCTCAATTATTAAGCGTGAATGATCATGCATGATAGTGGTCTTTTTCATTGCTCTTGTCAATGGCTTGCCTCACCTACTACTTAGTAAACTAATTATAGCACATAAGTGAATCACTACTACTTGATTTGTGTGGCATACAATCTCTTTGAGCTTATATATAGCAAGTCAACACAATCACACAACATCGATCTCAGTCATACCCCTGGACTTGGACTGGACCCCCTTGGGCTGTTGGGCATGAACATGATCTCCAACCCGCATAATTACATGCACTCGCCAGCCAGACATGCGAATCTATTTCGTCCAAATTTAAAATAGCCTGGCCACACGCTGGGTAAACAATGGAGAATTTATCTGTATGCTTTTGTAAAGCATTAGCAGCTTTCGCGGTTCATGATGGCTGAGCTATTCTAAGGAGGATCGGCAAATATAGTTGGCAACCAAACCGGGCAGACACGTATGGGTGCGACGGTATATACTCCTGCATTGTATTGTGCACTGACTTTTGGGTAGGAATTGTGGGTGCACCGTTTGACATGTACTACTACTCCGCTGGAAAGAAATGGACAGACGGGACATGGTATCATCATTGAGAGCAGGGCCTAGCAGCTTCCCTCCTCGACCTCGTTTCGAGTGGGGTTGGCGCCCACTTCAGTTCAGTTCAGTTCAGAGAGTTCCGTGTTCCTCCTCGGACTGCTTAACTGTGTAGCCTGTACTGTAGCTGTCTCTGCAACTATCATCAGTTTAGTATTTCCTCAAAAGCGGACAGCTAATCATTTGGTCATGCTGTCTGGACACAGTTTACCATCCAACACCGTCCCGCAACAATTCATAGATCGCTTCCTCCCATATCAACGCCGCGGCTCTACCACCCCGGTCGCCCGGCAAGCTCTTTCCGAACCTCCGCAACGTCCACTGTTACACCCAATCGCCACGACTCTTGTCCTACGCCCGTCGGTCCACGTCTCTCGTCCGACCGCCGCGCACGGGGTCATCATGCCCGGCAAGTGTGGTGAAATGTCCGTGCTAAATTTGTTGTTTCTTCTTTAAAGAAATGCATTTGGACATGGAGTATTATTTTGAGCTCGCGGACTTAAAAAAACTCGGGATGTTCGTGTATACTGTATAGTGTCTGTCTAGAGATGCTTTTCTACCAGCAGTAGGTGCGATTGAAAAACGAAACTGCTCCATGCACGACCCTGGTGCCCGATGTACGCACGACAACAAAATCCAGCGGCCGGTGCTCGATGAACGAAGAATGCGTGCATGTCCGGCCAGATTTTAACCATCGACTATGAGCCGTCCGAATATTGTCGTGTGCATAGCACGGTTGATTGAAAAATGGGGAGACGTGGCGACATTCTGACAGGGACTGCTGCTGGCCCGAAGTGTTTTTGCCACCTCGTTTCGGGACGGCAATGATGCCTGCACGGCGGCGCTGTCCCCGGCGTGCGCGCACGCGCACCGCACTAAACTACAACGAATCGAACCGTCAGCCTCCCTCGCCCGCTCGGTGTCTCCTCTCTCTTGTTGCCGACGCCGGTGGGTGCTCGCTCACCGGCGGTCACCGGAGCGGCGAGGACAAGAAGGTTTCCCGGTGTCGCGTTTCTCGGTCAGGTCTCGGCGCGTGACAGTGAACTGACAGTGCTAGTGCACTGACCGGGTCCCATCCCGTTACCTACATCAGGGACGGCTAAGCTGATGCTAATTTGAGGTTTGGTGAGCGGCAAAGTCGACGATCGACTTCACGTCGGCTTTGTTTATGACGGCAGCACAGACACACACGCACAGTTGTCCAAGGAATCTCCCTGTTTCTGTTTCGCTTTCGTCCTCTGCTGCTCTTCTTTTCTTCCTTTCTGGCCATCCAACCCACCCGGGGAAGCTTCAGACCAACGTCTCGTTCCCTTTTGCCGACGTAGAGGCAGTACTCCAGTCGTACCGGCGCAGCTTAGTTTAGTTGTCTGGTTAATGAGAGCAACTCCAACGGGCGACCCATTTTGTCCGCGAGCGTCCGTGGACGTGCTCCGCTTTTCGTCCGCGGGTGACCCATTCCCGACCGATTTTTGAGCCGGATTTACGTCAGCGCGGAAACGAGGTGGACGCGCGCGCGCTCGCCTTCTCCTCTCCCAGGCCTGCTGGTCGGTGGCACATTGGCCTCTCCTCATCCAACAGCAAACCCTCGCCCGCCTCCTCGTCACCGACGCCACCTTCCCTTCTTTCCGGTGACTCTGTGAGCTGCCGACGCCGCAACATCTGCTCTGCAACGCCGCCACCTCCCACGTCGCCTGCCACCGCCGTCTTGCCGCCGGGGAACAGATACCTCCCCCCCCGACACAGCCGTGACCGCAACCAAGAAGCCGCCTCACCGCCCCGGCCAGATCCTCACCGGCACTCTCGTCGGACGCTGGCAGGGCAGCTAGCTGGTCCGTGCGCGCCGCGACTCCCTTCGTCGGGCGTCTTCTTCGTCGACGCCCGCAAGCTGTTCGACAGTTTGCCAAGGTACAAAATGGACTCCGCCGACAAGTTCTTTTTTCACAATTTCCTTTGCGACTCCGGCGATTAGTCGACTGATGACGAGGAAGAGATATTGGCTGCCGTGTTGGTCCATCACCACGTCAATAGCCAGTGGCCGTTGTTCCGTGGCTCCATTTTCGGGCCACCTTCCAGCGTTGAATCGCAACCGAGAGAGCGGGCATTTCCTTCTTTGGAAGGACTACTTTGATACATCAAATCCGTTGTTCAAACATCAGAAATTCCGCCGCCGTTTCCGTATGAGTAGGCATCTTTTCAATCGTAAAGCGGGGGTGGTCGGCTATGATGACTATTTCGAGTACAAAGAGGATGCCGTTGGAAAGATTGGTTTCTCCTCTTATCAGAAATGCACTGCCGCCATCTGAATGCTTGCATACGGAGTGCCCGGTGATCTCATTGACGAGTACGTCCGTATGAGCGAGTCTACATGCCTAGACTCCCTGTATAAGTTCTGCAAGGCTGTTATTGCTGTGTTTGGCGCTGAGTACTTGAGAGAGCCGACTCTTGAAGATACAACCCGTTTGTTGGCGATTAATGCCAGTAGGGGCTTTCCAGGGATGCTTGGCAGTATAGACTGCATGCACTGGGAGTGGAAGAACTGCCCTTCTGCTTGGCAAGGGCAGTATAAGGGCCATGTCAGGGCTTGCACTGTCATACTAGAGGCCGTGGCGTCTCAAGATCTCTGGATCTGGCACTCTTTCTTTGGCATGGCCGGATCACACAATGATATCAACAGCCCACCGGTGAACTTTACTATCAACGGCCACAACTACGACAAAGGATACTACCTGGGTGACGGTATCTATCCTCAATGAACCACTATTGTGAAGACAATCTCCAACCCTGTCGGAGTGAAGAGGAAAAGATTTGCCCAAGAGCAAGAGAGTGCTAGGAAGGACGTCGAGCATGCCTTTGGTGTTTTGCAATCTCGATGGGGCATCGTTCAGTATTCTGCTAATACTTGGAGCACGCAGAAACTGTGGGAGGTGATGACTGCTTGTGTGATCATGCATAATATGATGGTAGAAGATGAGCGCCCGAAACGTCTATACAATCAAGGGTTTCGGTTTCAAGGTAAGAATGTTGTGCCTGAGCATGGAGGAGCGGCAACGTTCGATCGGTTCACTCAATTTCATCATGACATGCGTGATTGGAAAACTCACGTGCGACTGCAAAATGATTTGGTTGAGTATATGTGGGCTCATGTTGGCAACTAATAGATGTATCTTGTTTATTCGGCTTACAAAACTATGTGAGACATTTTTAACTTTTATTCGGCTTGTAAAACTATGCTATTTTATTCGATTGTTTCACTATACGTATGAATGCAAAAATTGTGTGTGAAACAATGCAAAAATGAGCTATTTATTGAAATAGGGCAGTCACGCCGGCACATATGAAACGGCGCGTTGGACGCACTGCTGACCCAAATATAAAACAGGGCGGACGTCAGGCGGGCGGTCGACCCAAACGGACAAAAAAGGGATAAATACACCGTCCGTTTGGGTCGCCCCATTTGAAGTTGTTGTGAGGTGTTGCCTTCAATCAACGGTAGCTTGGATACTACAACAGACACTCCGGAGAAGCAAGCCCTTGTTTATTTGTTGCAGTCCGAGCAGAGAGTGTCAGCACGCACAAAGACTAACTAAGAGCAGGTGGATTTGGCGGTATCGCTGCTTGTGGCTTGACCGGTCGAGTGTTATGAACGTGACAGGAAAACCACAGAGTAACGTAGTTTGTTTCATTTGTGCAAGATCAGGTTATGTTGAGGCATCTTTTTGTGCTCTGCTCCGTGTTTCCTCTGTTCCAGCGATCCTTTCTTTCTTTCTTCCTAGTATTTTTTGAAACAATTATTTCTTCCTAGTAGGTTCGATGTCTTTGGACTTGGACGCAACATTGTGTGTGTGTCTCCATGGTGACGCCCATACAACCAGTACTACATAGCAGGTGCTATATGATCGAACACAAATAGAAAATAGATTAGTTGCTGTCAGGTGTGCGTGTGTGTGTCCGTGTGACTGATGTGAAGGGGTTGATTGATCGATGGCTTGGTGGGCGGCCAGATGAGATGCCGTCAGCGTCGCTGTCGCCCACGCCCAGAGCCTTTGCCTTGCCTTGCTGCGGCATGGCAGGGCAGGGCTCGTGCGCGCGCGCGCACAGTGGCAGGCAGGATCTTGCAGAAAAACAGCATGGTCTTCGCAGTAAGGCCAACTCCAGCGCACAACCGTAACCGGACTCCGTTTTACCCGGATTCTGTCCGTTTGGGTTTGGAGCGGCAATGGGTAGCTGATGTCCGTTTTGAGCTCGAGGAAGGGGAGAGGAGAAGTAGTGTTTGCGGTCGGGTTTCAAGGAGGCAGCAGGGCTGGAGTGGGAGCGTGGATTGCCGGTCCACGGCTTCCCATTTAAGAAGGACGGCGACCGCTGGCCTGGACGGATGGCAGGTGGGGCCGACCGCGCGTGCGCAGTTAATTTGGGGGGTGGGAGGTAGGTGGCCGCCTGCCACGTGGCCCCGATGCGGACGAGAGGCGCGTCCGTTCGCTGTCCGTCTGGACCCAAACCGGACGCATGTTTGCGCTGGAAATGTGTCGGGCCGGACACAAAACGAACAAGATGGGTCCAGGCGGTCGCGTGCTAGGTCGTGGGGTTTGTCCGTTTTGCCCCAAACAGACGGGGCCGGACGGGATGGGTCGTGCGCTGGAGTTGGCCTAACAGCACGCTGATTCGCGGCTTGTCGTGGAAGCTCTACGCTACGTCGTCACGTACACGATGCAAGCACGTACTCAGTACTAGTACAGTACTACTACTGCACCCTGTCCTAGTCCCAGACCAGCTAGAGAATGGTGAGAAACCAGAACAAACACAGGGCATGGAAGCAACAGAGCTACGTAGAGGAAGCTCCGATATAGGCCTGTAGGGTAAGACTTCTGATTGGCGGGAGCAGTTGAAGTTGCTGTGCCAAGCGTCACTGATAGTGTACTCTGCCTAGACGAGTAGACCCGAGATGGTTTACCTAGATCCGGGCCTTCGAGATTGAGGTAAAATCCCATTTCCTGCTCGATCGAGGAGTTGAGTATAAACTATGGGTTCATCCTTCTATCAACTACTTATATGGATATTAGGGCCTAGGGTTTGCGTGTTCCTAGTCGGTTGGGGTTACAGAGGAGTCACCATGGACGTCGGTTACCTCGTCGTATACTTCAATTCTTCGGTATCCTTCTCTCTTTCGGAACAACAACTCAGGGAATAAACCGACCCAGGTGGCCTCGGGGTGGCCTCCGGTATGATGAGACACTCCTTGGCCGTAACACTATCAGATACTGTTGAGCTTGAGAGGTCCTATTCGGCGCATTCACCGTCAGGAGAATGACTGGACGCACACTAGCGATCTTATTGGGCCTCGACCCACTACTCCTTTGCTCGTTCGCACGTGTCGTCGTTTTGTTGTTCGCTACAGTTTTCTCTTTTGTTGGATTTTTTTCTCCCTGCTCACTTGTAGTACTTTAAAAAATTGAAAAATAAAAAGGCTACAAATTAAAAAAAATGGGAAAAGTTCTTGACTTTGAAAAAGCTCGCAAGTTTAAAAACAAAACTTCATGAATTTCAAAAAATAAGTTCATGAATTTAAAAAAAAATAAGTTCACCAATTTTGAAAAATCAGGAAATTGGAAAAATTCACCAATTTAATAAAAATTTAAATTTGAAAATTTTCACAAGTTTGAATTTTTTTCACGAATTTCAAAAAAACTTCACGGGTTTGAAAAATCTCACGTCTAGGAAAAGTTTGTAATTTGAAAAAGTTCACAAAAGTGAAAAAACTTATGAATTTGAAAAATATTTTGTAATTTTAGCAAGTTCATGAAATTTGGATAAATGAAAACAAAATTGAAAAAGGTTCATGAATTTTTGAAAAAATATCAAGAATTTGATAAAAACCAAAAAAAGAAAGAAGAAGGAAGAAAAAAAAAAGCTAAAACCAAAAAAGAAAAGGAAAAAAAAATAATTTCAGAAAAAGAAACTGTCAAGAACCTCGCTGGGAAAGCGAGAAGAAAAACCAAAAGGAAAAAAAACCCAGAAAGACCCTACAGAATCTAAACTGGTGAAAGAAAAACTACTTGAGCGGGCCCATATAGGAAGTAGTGAAGTGGGGGGTTGCGTCGGTTTGCCAAATGGCCTAAAACAAGCGTTGAAGGCGCCAAATAGGAACTAGGTCCGAGCTTACTTCGCTAAAAAAAGGTCTGAACCTACAGATAGGAGCACATTGCTTTGCTTTGCTTGTTTGGAACGCCCAAAGCTTTTCGCAGTCGTCCTACTCGAGTTCGGTTTTTGGTGTTCGTGCTCTTCACAACAAATGTGGTTCACACTATTGGGCCGCACTCGCCCTTCGTGTTGTTCTGGGCCAGCCCGCCAAGCCTAAAGATCTATATCAAATGAAGGGAGAAAACAGTACAGTAAAATTGCTCCCGCCAAGCCTATGATCTCATGCCTATGTTTCACGATTTTTTCGATGGCCATTTGGAGTTGTTTCACCTCAACTTTGGTATGATAATGTTGTTACCTAAGAAGAATGCGGTGGTTCGGATCAACAATTCCGACCCATTTGCCCGCTGAATGTGAGTTTTAAAATCTTCACAAAGGTAGGAACCAATAGATTGACACAAATTGCTCACTCAGTGGTTCAACCTAGTCAGACAGCTTTCTTGCCGGGACGACACATACTAGAAGGAGTGGTCGTCTTACATGAAACACTCCATGAGATTCACTCGAAGAAACTAGACGGGGTTATCTTCAACGTGGATTTCGAGAAGGCTTATGATAATGTAAAATGGCCTTTTCTTCAGCAGGCAATGCGCATGAAGGGTTTTAGTGAAACCTGGAGGAACCAAGTGGATACTCAAGTCCAGAAAGGTAGTGTCGGAATTAAGGTGAACGATGACATTGGTCCCTACTTCCAGACGCATAAGGGGTTGAGACAAGGGGATTCCATGTCACCTCTTCTGTTCAATATTGTGGCGGATATGTTGGCCGTCATTATTGGCAGGGCCAAGCAGCAGGGCCATGTAGAGGGTCTAGTTCCTCATCTAGTTGATGGAGGGGTGTCCATTCTACAATATGCTGATGATACAATTCTGTTCATGGAACATGACATGGCTAAGGCACGTAACATGAAACTTATCTTGTGTCTATTCGAACAATTGTCTGGCTTAAAAATCAATTTTCATAAGAGTGAGGTGTTCTGTTTTGGGAAGGCCAAAGACGAGGAACATACATACATACAATTGTTTGGATGCGAATTAGGTGCCTTACCATTCAGTTACTTGGGTATTCCGATTCATCACCGTAAGCCATCCAATAAAGAATGGAAATGTATTGAAGAACGAATTGAAAAGAAACTCAGCTGCTGGAAGGGCAAGCTGATGTCATATGGAGGTCGGCTAGTTTTGATTAACTCAGTATTGACTAGCATGCCAATGTTTTTACTTTCGTTCTTCGAAATTCCGAAAGGGGTCCGAAAGCGACTTGATTTCTTTAGATCTCGTTTCTGTTGGCAGTCTGATGAGGCCAAGAGGAAATACCGTCTCGCGCGATGGGATATCCTTTGTCGACCTAAAGACCAAGGGGGTCTAGGTATTGAGAACTTGGAAATTAAGAATAAATGTCTTATGAGCAAATGGTTGTACATGTTAGAGACAGAGCCGGAGGGCATGTGGTCTCAAATCCTACGCAATAAGTATTTACACTCGAAAATGCTAGCCCGGGTTACCATCAGACCGACTGATTCGCCGTTCTGGAAGGGACTTATGAGAACGAAGGATATGTTCTTTCGTAGGGTCAAATTCTTGATTGGCAATGGGATGTCAACAAGATTTTGGGAAGATACATGGTTAGGAGAGACGCCTCTGGCCTTGCAATATCCCACCCTATACAATATTGTGCAACGTAAGGAGGATTACGTAGGTACCGTCCTTCAAACTATTCCCTTGAACATCCAGTTCAGACGTACGTTGGTGGGTGAGAGATGGACAGCCTAGATGCACTTGGTTCGGAGATTGATTGAAGTTCGACTCTCCGACATGCCGGACTCAACACAATGGAAGTTAACTAAAAATGGGATATTTACGGTGAAATCTTTTTATACGGATCTGATCAATTCTGGCCCCCTCTCTAGGTCACTACATATATGGAAGGTTAAGGTTCCCTTGCGGATTAAAATTTTTATGTGGTTTTTCCACAAGCAAGTAATACTCACAAAGGACAACTTACTTAAGAGGCGATGGGTAGGCAATTCGCGCTGTTGTTTTTGTGCTCAGAATGAGACAATCCAACATTTATTCCTTGAATGCCCACTTGCCAAGTTACTTTGGAGAACGATTCATATAGCTTTTAATATCAATCCTCCAGTAGATATTGCGTCTTTGTTTGGGACGTGGTTAGCTGGGGTTGAACAGATCACGGCAGCTCGTATTCGGATTGGAATATGTGCGTTATTATGGGCTATATGAAACTGCAGAAATGATATGATTTTTAACAGACAACACAACTTAACTTTTTTGCAGGTTATCTTCAGAGCTACAGCTTGGATCCGTACGTGATCCTTACTCACTCCTATGGACTCCAGGGAGCCTTTGGTTACTGGGTGCAACCAATGGGAGATGGTGGCTCGGGGTATATTCAACCGGTTCGGATGGCGTTCGCATAACAGGATAGGAGTCTAGAGAGCTTATCCTTTTTATCACAGTATCGGTTGTCTTTGTCTGCTTGTAATTTTCAGGTTTATGTACTCTGTTTTGCTCCGTTTGCGAGCTGTAAGACCTTTACGATGATACTTTCTGGATTTTTAATAAGAGGGCCGCATGCATCATCATGATGCAGAGGCCGGGGGTATACCTCCATTTCCAAAAAAAAGAAAGTAAAATTGCTCCCGAGAAAATCGTTGTTGTGAGGTTTGGTGGGTTGTGGGGCATGTGTTTAGCATTGATCACACTTGCCGATGTATATAATTTTATTTGGATTTTTGGACAGAGCATGAAATTCAGTGTGTGCAGTTCAATGGTTTCCGTTCCTACAGATGCAAAAATGCATGCAGAGGGGACACACACTCTATCATTTGGGCTTTTGGTTTGGCTTTGGCTTCTGAATCAAGATCGATTATGGCTGTCAGACTGTATATATCTATGTGGTTGACATACTTTTACATATCTATGTGGTTTGGCTTTTACATGTTTGCTATGATCCTCATGCCAAGATCGTGTACTGCTTCTAGAAATAACAGAAGAAAAAGTGTGTGCTTCAGGTGAAGACGCTAAGTGAACAGCGCATGCATGCTTCAAGCTCGATCCTGCTCCAACCATGCATGCAGCCTGTTCCTAGTCAAACATCCAAACACATTTGTTGGCGTGCCTGCGGAAACACAAACTGAGTGGTAGCTCTTTGTGGTGAACTTGGCAACGACCGATGCCTACATAAATCCACACCCGGCGCCTTTGTCGGTCAGATTGGTAGAGATCGAGAATGCACACACATACACATGTACTACGGTACATCACACATTGCAGCAATTTTTTGAGATATTGGAGATAAACTAATCACAACGACACCGACTGGTCGCTCCAGTGCCGTAGTGGTGGAAAAGAGCAACCTAGTGCTACCCAGTCTACCATGGATCCGATAGCTGCTGGAGGACTAGAATCCTTATAATTTTTTTCTATGTTGGTTGCTTGATTCGTAGGATTAAATTCTATAGAAATTTTTTCTAACGATTTCGTTGTACTACTTTTCATAGGATTTATAGTATCAACTCTTTCTACCTCTTTGAAAGAATCCTTTGTTTTTTCTATGATGCAATCAAATAAACCAAAATTCTATAGAATTGAGATGAGCATGATATTCTAATCCTATAGTTTTACTATTCCTGTGTTTTTAGAATCCTGTGAATCAAAGTGGCCCTGCAAGGGTTAGAAAATAGTGTCTTTGCCAAAAGGTTGCCCTTCCATGGGAGAGTAGTCACCTCTGTATTCTTTCTCCATGCGTAATTACCGACAAGAGATACGAGTTAATCTATTCGTTGATTGTCAATCCCTAGTTACAAGTTACAACTATAACTAACATGTTATCACGACGCTATAACCGAGAATACAAAGGCCACTAAAGATAGAACAAGAACACTTGTAGAGAAGGGAAGAAAGAATATGCGACCAATATAATAACAAGTACTCCCTCCATTCCAAAATAAGTGACTCGACTTTGTATTAAAGTTAGTGTACACTTAATTTGGAACGGAGAAGGTATGTAATAAGATTCTCTAGAAACTGTGTCACGCCCAATTTCGAAAACACAGACACGAGGAGCTCCCAAGCATGCATGTCACAAGATACAACAGAAGCACTCTTCTAGACAGCAGAGGCGACATAGGGCGCTAGGGGGCAGCTAACCTGCTTAACAAAAGACGGCGAGGTTAATGCTATGTAAAATAGGGCAATGAAATGAAATTATTGGGGGTCTTCTGAAATAAAACGCTTCATCTACTGAATTACTCCTACATACACATCTTCATTGCACAAAAATTTGTATCAAGACATATCATCCTGCATAGTATGGTCGACACATAGGCATGGTACAAATTTAACACTGTTAATTGTACGGTATTATTTCACATGAAAAGATAACATTTTTTCTAGGGAAAATGATAACTCTTTCCTACCACCTCCGTCCTGGTTTATTGGCCCCCTTCGTATTTAGTTTGTCCATAGATTTAACTAACAAAATATCAATGCATGTCAAAAAAATTATACCATGAGAAACTATGTTCAGATACGAACCCAACGATATAATTTTTTATGACATGCATTAACATTTGTTAGTTAAATCTATGATCATAATTTGACACAAATATGAAGGGGACCAATAAACCAGAACGGAGGTAGTAATCCACAAGTTGAAAGTTTGATGCCCGAAATGATGTGTGCAACCATCAGCTTACACGTGCTTGCATAACAACACTAGCAATGTTTTCACTATCGGGTTTCAACTAACAGGTTGTACTCCTAGAGAACTTTAGTGCAAAGTTATACTAAATCAACGACAATTAATATGGATCGAAGATAGTACATTATTACTAGAACTTTTGAGTGGACAAGAACCATTAATTAATCCTAGAGAACATGCACATCTATCAGTTATTCGAGATTGCCATTGTCCAAGGTCAACAAGTATCTTCTACTTTGCCCGCAAAAAAAATAACAAGTATCTTCTACTATGCATCAGGCAAAAGTACGCATTAGTCTAGCAGACATATTCTGCATCCATTCTCCTTTAGATGTCGATTTACAATGTACAAATGCAGCCTTCCAAAGACACCCAAACAAACAATATGTCAACTACTAACTATGATAAACAATGGACTTAATGGCATTCATAAATCAAATATCACATTGACAAAAAAATCGTTACCTCCTGCTACAGCGTGACATTATCATATTTCAATATCGAGACAAATACAAATCTATATATCTGTGATTCTGTATACATTGCATCATCTACAACATGGTTTCTTTGTTTACGTGATCCATACAAACCAAATAATGTTGTTACTTTAGACACTATAGATATAGACTTGCCTCGTATAAAATTAAGAAGAGGGTAGAGTTTGTATTACAAGACCCAAGGTACATAAATATCACTCTCCCGGCAGAATAGTTTCCATTTTTTCGGATACCCAAAGTTTGACCTCACATTTAATGATGTTGAGAAAGATTGTCGTTGGCATATTCTTGTGTCCGAAGACACGAGCGTTTCTCTCATTCCAAATGGTCCAACCCATTAACATTGTAAGAGATGCCATAGCCTTTCTGTTGGGTGTGTTGGTGTCACATCGCTTGGTCCGTCAATCTTTGACAGATCCCTCGAGGTGCCAAGCCGAAGCATCAAAGTCAAGTAAGTGTAACCAATCAACCACCAGGTCCAAAGACGAATGGTCAAGCAGCATTTGTAGAAGAGGTGCGGCCCATATTCATGAACTTGTTTCATAGGGGACAAAGATCATAATTAGGCCATACGTAGCCAACCAAGTGAAAAACTTGACCATGGGGGCTCAAGACTTTCATACCGTATGCTCCATGGTAGAGTGGAAAGTTCCCAAGAATTGAGCATAAGCGGAGGCGGCCGAGCAGTACCCACTATTCGTGTGTTTTCGCACAATATCGTCCTCGGGAAGAGGCCACTGGCCCATATAACTGCATTGCCATTAGCCGGTGGTACAACATGAATAAAAACAAAGCGAAGAAAGATGAGTTGCTGTCAGTTGTGCGTGTGTGTGTCCGTGTGACTGACGTGAGAGGTTGATCTTGATCGATGGCATGGTGGGAGGCCAAATGCCGTCGGCGTCGCTGTCGCCCAGAGCCAGACGCTTTTGCTTTGCCCCGGCAGGGCTCGTGCGTGGCAGCGGCAGGGGCAGGCAGAATTTGTACTTGGTGGATGTTGTTGCAGAAAAACAGCATGCTTTTCATCCTAACAGCGCGCTGATTAGCGGCTTGTAGCGGAGGCTCTACGCTACGTCGTAACGTACAGGACACAACCACTCAACCCACGTACTAATAGTACTGGAGTACTCACTACTACCACCATGTTCCTGTCACCGTCGGACGATACGTGTGCTCACCCACTAGCTGCTGCCCAGCTTAAGCTAAGCGAAAGCTAGGTCCTCCGGCTCCGTGGCAGGTCCGCCGCACTCGAATGGCGGTGAGCAACTTCAACAAATAGACCGGCCGGGCACAGAAACAGCAGGACCAGGTAGAGGAAGCTCAGAGCTAGAGCAAGGCTTCTGAATGGCGGGAGCAGCTCAGCATCACCGTCGTTGGACGTTGGTAATCTGGGCAAAACTATGTATATGTAATTTGGGCTTTGTCCGGGGAAACGACACATACGGGATCACGAGGAATCCTTTTTTCTACGGTTGGCGGGCGCGGAACTGTGGAAAGAACGGGATTGAGAGATCGACGCGGGGGGATTATCCAGGTTCGGGCCGCAAGTGACGCGTAATATCCTACTCCTGCTGGTTTTTGTTTATCTGGTGTTTTTGGACTAGCTACAAGGCGTGTAGGGTCTAAAAAGTCCGAATCCTCTCCCAGTACGCCGCGGGCCTCCTTTTATAGGCAAAGGGGCTGCCAGAGTGGCACACACGAGGTGGAAAGCTATACAGTGGTCAAGTCTATCCTCCGGCACCGTAGGACAAACACATTTAATGCGCTGCCGACGTGCCCTTCTTGCTTTAACGGGGACGGCAAGGAAGCTCGTCCCAGCTGTCGCCGCCTCGCTTGGCTTCGACGCGCGTCTGAACTGACGAGGCGGGTAGTGCCACGCTGGCGGGCTGGCTGCCGAGTTGGTGCGGTGGCAGAGCCTTCACGAAGATTTGCATACCACCACGCAGGTGCTTGCTGAGTTGGACTAGAGGCCGCACGTCGCCACGTAGGTGTTCGCCTAGTTGGTGGGCTGGCAGCTGCATGGGAACGGCGGCGGAGCTTTGGCAGATATGGGCCTGGCTGCGGCCCCACGGATGTCTTCGGCAAGAGTCTTGCCGGGGCCCCGGCAAGGGTTTTGCCGTGGCGTCGTGGTCGTCCCCGGCAAGGGGCTTGCCGGGGGTCTCGTGGGTATCCTTGGCAAGGATCTTGCCGAGGATCTTCATCTTCTGGTTATTTACCTAGTCTTGTATACTCTTGGTCTTCACAAAGATCTGTATGCCACCACGGAGGCGCCTCCCGAGCTTTGGTTCCAGTGTGGTTGAAGGCGTCGGAACTCTCAGGCTCAAGGGTGGCAACCCTGCTGGTGTTGGGCGAGTTGCCCCGGCAAGGTTCTTGCCGGGGCTGTGGAGGCCGCCCCGGCAAGGGCCTTGCTGGGGCAGTCCATTTTGCCCTTCTGCTCTTTGTGTTTCCGGCTTGACGTTGGTCTGGTCGTCTTGTGCCTTTGCTTCCTCAGCCCCGCAAAGTGTGGCCAGGGGCATGGGGCTGCGACTGCCCGCGCACAAGTAAAGGGGTGCAAAAAGGTACCCCTACTTTTGTACACCGACAAGAGCCCCCGGGCCTGGGCCACATATAAGCGCGGGGCGTTATTGGGCCAGGCCCAGAACGGTGCGCGGGCGCGCGGGCGGCGGAGTTTTTACCGCAGTAACTCCCTCTCTCACTGCGTTTCCCCACGACCCGCGTTGAATGCGCGACGTGGGGTCGTGCGTGACGTGGGGGTCATGCGTGGGGCGGTTGCTGCCCTCATGCGTCACATCGTAGTAAATGGTAAAGAGGCGGCCCGCGCCTTCACCATAAAAAAGGGAAAAATCGCAGGCGCGCTGCTCATTTACCCTCTGCGCCTTTTCCAATGTCGAAACCGCCGTTCCTCTCTTCTTCCTCAGGCGAAAGATTCGAAGTTCTTACCTCTGCTTGCTGCCGACGCCCCCATTGCTCTTGATCCTTCGCCCCCTTGCAGCTGCCATGGCGCCCAAAACCAGCAGGGCAAGGGAGCGGCCAAGGATGCCGGGGAGAAGGAGGCGCCGGAGAGCGAGTCGGCGGTGCGGCGGACGCAGCTCGCCTACTTCCCGTCGACGGTCGATGCGGTCCACCTCAAGAACCTCTTCTTGCCTCTGTGGGGGAGGAAGACGACGGGGCACCCTGCCACGCGTGTCATCCCCGCCGATTTTTCCAAGGATAGCCCAAATCGGTACCCCTTCTTCGTCGATTTCTTCTCTTGCGGGCTCTGCCCCCCTTTCTCTGACTTCTTCAACGACGTCATGCACACCTACGACTTCCATCTCTTGGATCTCAAGCCGAATGCCGTGGCGTGCCTGGCTCTCTTTGCCCACCTCTGCGAGGGCTTTGCCAGGGTGCTCCCCAGCACGACGCTCTTCCGCCACTACTTCTACCCTCGCATCCAACCAGGGGGCGCCATCTCTGGGAGCATCGCCTGGACCTCGAGGACCCAAGAGAAAGACACATACCCGGAGGGTGCCCAGAAGGAGAGGTGGGAGTAGTGGTGGGGCCGGTGGTGCTGGATCGAGGAGAAGGACCCGCCGGAGTTCTGCCGGGTCCGTCAGAGCCCGCCGATCCGCCGCCAAGACTGGAGCGACCTCGACGTCAACGACAAGAAGCTCTCGATCGCCACCACCAGGATTCATCACCTCACCATGGCCGGGCTCACCCTCGAGATGATTGGGGCGGACTTCATCCGTCGCCGAATCTCCCTGCTACACAACAAGGGGAGGCCGGCCTGGGACTTCAGGAATGCGGCCGACTTCATGAGACTCCGCCCTAGCCTGAAGCATAACTTCACGGTGATGGGGCATGCCCATTTCTGCCAAAGGCTTTTCCAGCTCGACGTGGACAGCGACAGCAGGGCGGAGAGGAGCGGCAAGGCCGTGAAGGCCAGCAAGGCCGTCAAGGGGCCCCTGTTTGGGTTGCCGGCGGGAGTGGTCCCGCTGAGCAACAACTCTCGCCAGTTCGCCATCATCGCCATGATGCCGGACTTCAACGTGCACGGCCTTGACCCGTCCTGGGCCGAGCCGCCAGCGGAGAAGGTGCAGGAGTTCTTCGACACTTTGTCGGAGGCTTACGTCCGCGACAAGCCGCTGCTCATCCAGGACACCACCTAGGCGGAGCTAGATTACATTGCCGCCAGGGCGGCGGAGGCGACGCTTGCCAGTGAGGCCGGAAGCGCTGGCGGCGTGGAGGACGAGGCCGACGCGGCCGCGGAGGAGAGGGAGCTCGCCTAGTGGGCGGAGTCTGCCGGGGAGGCTACACTACAAAAAAAGACACATCCGTGACATTTTGGGCCGAACGAAATTTTTTTTGTCATACATATGACACTTCTATGACGATAATTGTGACAAAACCCGGTATCATCATAGATGTGGTGGGCTCCTACTTCTATGACAAAAAATCATGACAGAAAATGGGCTTTTCATCCTGGGCGGGCCGGAGACGCAGCTGCATGACATTCTTTGGGCCGTCCATGACGGAAAAAACCGTGGTAGAAGCGAGGGCGAGGAAAATTTCGGGGAGTTCCCAGTTACGGTGGGAGGTCGGGGGCCGAGCGATGCGCGTTTCTCTCGTACACGTACGCGCGTGTGTGCGAGGTGTTGGCTCTAACTGAACCCGAGCGAGGCATTGGGCTCTAACTGAACCCGAGCGATTGCACTGCAGGCTACGCGTTACTGAACCCGAGCGATCGATCGATGGCTGTTAACTGAACCCGATCGAGCGATTCCTTCGCTACTGCTGCTAACTGAAGCCGATCGATGCTGCCTCTGGATGAACAGTGAGTGTTGCTGGGGGGGTTTTGGATGAACAGTTCCCGGTGGGGGTGGATGAACAGGACCCCGTGGTGTTGCCTCTGGATGAACAGGACCCCGATCGATCGAGCCAGTTGGGGCTGGATGAACAGGACCCCGTGGAGGGCAGGATGAACAGGATCACCCCGTGGAGGGCAGAATGAATAGTAGACGATGGAGGGCTGGATGAACAGTAGCCCGTGGAGGGGTGGTTGAACAGGAGCCCGTGGAGAGGGCTGGTTGAACAGTAGCCGGTGGAGTAGCACGTGGTGGAGGCTGGATGAACAGGAGCCCATGGATGAACAGTCGCAGGTGGAGGCTGGAGGAGGTCGACGGTGGATGAACAGTAGCGCGTGGAGGCTGGAGGGGGTCGACGGTGGAGATGAACAGTATCCCGTGGAGTCCCATTTTGCGGTACGCCACACCCCTCCCGATGAACAGGACCCCCGTTTCGACCGTAGCGCTCCAACACAAGTCCGTTTCCTCCGTTTTGCGGTACGCCACACCCCTCCCGATCAACAGGACCCCCGTTCGACCGTAGGATGTCCGTTTCCTCCGTTTTGCGGTACGCCAGACCCCTCCCGATGAACAGGATCCCGTTTTAAACGTGGCCGGTCGAACACAAGGCCGTTTCCTCCGTTCCGCGGTATGCCAGGCCTCGTTTCCATCGGCTATTCCGTCCAAGCCCTCCCGATGAACACGACGACGCATTCCGTTCCGACCCAGCCGGTTGGCTCCCCATGAACACGACGACGACGTTGTTTCTCCGTTCCGACCCAGCCATGTCAACGAGCCCTCGCCGTACGTATGCGCGAGTAGGCGTTCGAGACCCCCCCCGTATGTACACATACATGGCCGTATTTTCTTTCTTGCACCCTGTCTGCTGTACGTATGTGTACATGCTACGTGTGCACCTCTACTACGACATGTGCGCGCCTCTACATCCACCAGTATATATGTACGTACACGTTCGCGACCAGAATGACAACGCTACGTACGCTTCGACCAGGTGGGTCCCGACTGTCAGGCACTTCCTTGCGTGCGAAGATGTAGCTGGTGGGTCCTAGCAGTCAGGGGGGCGAATCGTTTTGTTTTTTTGCCCGGACGCAGTTCCTTGCGTGCGAAGGTGTAGCTGGTGGGTCCCAGCAGTCAGGAGGGAAACGTTTTTTCACGAAATACGGTGGCCCGTCCGGTGGGTCCCCGCTGTCAGGTGGAGGAATAATTATTTTGCGCGTAATAAGGAGGCACTTCCTTGCTGCGGCCGTGGACCCAGCTGTCAGTGTCTCAACGCACAGTACTCTTCTGATGGAAGTCGGTCGTTGACCACATTGACCACGCCGCGCCGAGCGCACCACGGCGGTGGACGACGGCGAGGCCTAGGAAGGGGACGACACGGAGGCAGGGAAGACTCGGCAGTTGTTTCCCACGCGGAGGGGAGTACGACTGTACGAGGGTTTATTGGTTCGTCTGCCGTCGCCGGAGAATAACAGCAGGTGTGGGTGAGTAGAGGGATGGCTAGGCCAGCGATGGGAGTACGGTGGGGCGGTGAGGCCTGCGCGGCAGCACAGCCGGCCGCGGGGAGGAGGGAGCAGGCAGTCCCGCCGGCGCTTGTTTGAGCGGCTGGAGCAGGAAGAACAGAGATTGAAGAAGCACGATGGCCGTTGGATGGACATCCAACAGTCAGTGCTTGTGCGTCAACCTTTTTTTAGGAAAGCCTCAAATCTGTGGAAAACAGCATACAGCCCATCTGCCATTATTTCTAATAATTTACAGCCCATTTGCTAATTCTTAAGGTTTTTTGGAGCCCATATTCTTTTTGTTAGCATTACAGCTCATATTGTGGCCACGGTTAAAAAATTATACAAAATTTTGCATATTTCGGTGCGGTCCGAACTGTTTTTTATCCCAAAATTTCGACTCACATTCAAACTGATTTTAAAAATAAATGTATATCAATATAAAATCCAACAAATTCTCCACGCATAAAAATTAATGTAATTTAAAATCTTGAAATGAAAAAAAAGATATTTGAAACTAATTGCCGGTTTGATGTGTTTTAAAAATGTACAGCCCATTTCTCATTACTGATGGACCATTTTCTCCGCCAGCCGAATGAAAACTCTCCTCGTCTTGAAAGATTTGCAGCCCAACAGGCCTGACAAAGCGACTTACTTGGCAAATCACAAAAAAACTAGGCTGTGGCCGTGGACCCAGCTATCAGCCTCTCCACGTCCAGTACTCTTCCGATGGAAGTCGTTCCTTGACCACGTTGACCATGCCGCGCGGAGAGCACCACGGCGGTGGACGACAGCGAGGCCTAGGAAGGGGACGACGCGGAGCCGGGGAAGACGCGGCAGTGGAAGCCCGCGCGGAGAGGAGTACGAGGGTTCACTGGTTCGGCTGCGGTGTGAGGCTGCCGTCGCCGCAGGGCCTGGCCAGTGGTGGGAATAGTAGGGGGCGGTGAGGCCTCTGCGGCAGCACAGCCGGCCACGGGAGGCAGGAGCATGCGGCACGACCGGCGCTGCTTTGGGCGGCTGGAGCAAGAAGACCAGAGGTTGAAGAAGCACTACGGCCGTTGGATGGACATCGTACGGTCACTAGAGCTAGAATCGTTCATATTGACTAAGTTGACAAAGCCCTTCGTCCCCGTCAACTTAGTAGGCCCACAAGTCAGCCTCCCACCAAGGTGGGTCCCAGCTAGCCGGGGGAGTATTCATTTTTTTGTGCGTAATAAGGAGGCACTTCCGGTGGGTCCGAGCTGACAGCGGGGGGAACGTTTTTTTCACAAAATACGGTGGCCCGTCCGGTGGGTCCCATCAGTCAGGGGGAAACGATTTTTTTCGCAAAATACTGGTGGCCCGTCCGGTGGGTCCCCGCTATCAGGTGGAGGAATAATTATTTTCCGCGTAATAAGGAGGCACTTCCTTGCGGTTGCCGTGGACCCAGCTGTCAGCCTCTCCACGTACAGTCCACGTCCAATGGAAGTCGTTCCTTGACCACGTTGACCACGCTGCGCCGAGAGCACCAGGGCGGTGGACGACGGCGAGGCCTAGGAAGGGGACGACGCGGAGCCGGGGAAGACGCGGCAGTGGATGCACACGCGGAGAGGAGTACGAGGGTTCACTGGTTCGGCTGCGCTGCCGTCACCGCAGAATAATAGGGGGTGTGGGTGAGTGGAGGGATGGCCTGGCCAGCGGTGGGAGTAGTAGGGGGCGGTGAGGCCTCCGCGGCAGCACAGCCGGCCACGGGAGGCAGGAGCAGGCGGCACGACCAGCGCTGCTTTGGGCGGCTGGAGCAAGAAGACCAGAGGTTGAAGAAGCACGACGGCCGTTGGATGGACATCGTACGGTCACTGCAGCTAGAATCGTTTATATTGACTAAGTTGACAAAGCCCTTGGTACGTCAACTTAGTAGGCCCACAGGTCAGCTTCCGAAATGGTGCGCCTCAGATGTCAGGGGGAGGAATCATTTTTTGGGTGGGTGAAGCTAGAATATCCGAGATTGAAGAAGAAGCACGGCATCCGTCGGATGGACATCCAACGGCCACTGCTGCTAGAACCGTGTGTTGACTATAAGTTGACAAAGCCTTGCATACGCTTCAACTCTGTTTTTTAGGGGACGCGTCAACTTAGTAAGGCCAGAAGTGAGTGGCAGAGAACTTATAGCCCATTTGAGATTTGTAAGAATGTGTAGCCCATTTTTGAATTCTAATGGAATTTACTACAGCCCATTTACAGTTTGTTAAAAGTACAGCCCATTTCAACCAACCGTTCAAAACAGAATTCAATAAAATTTCTCACATTTTGATGGGATCCGAAATATTTTTATCCCGAAATTTCTAGTCAGATTAAATACAATTTCAATATAAATTTATATTACGTAAAAATCCAACGAAACATTACGCTCGCAACAATTAATGAAATTAAAATTTTCAATATCCAAAAATAATATTTTATAAAGTAATCACGTGTTTGGTGCATTTTTTATAGTTACTGCCCAGTTTTTATAATTACAACCCATTTATTATTTCTTAAAGCTCATTTTCTTGTTAAGCCTAATGCATCCCTCCTAGGAAAGATTTGCAGCCCAGCGGGGCGGAGAATAACAACTTGACCTTGCCTGGGTATTCCTAAAAAAAAGTATAGCTGGGCTAGCCATTTTCAGCTTGAAAAAAAATTAATATCTGGGCTGGATATCTGGCCTGGGCTAGACGGGCCACAGCCCGCCCAGTTAATACCTGCAGCGATGTTTTCGTTGTTGTTCAGAGGAGAAAAATTAATATCTGGGCTAAACATCGAAAAACTTTGCAGTGCTCACACCTCAAAAACACAAATACTGCTCGAGCTGCTTGGTCACAGCTGTCGGCCGCTTCTTGTGCAATTCTCTCGTTTGTTGACTACTACATAGGTTGACCATGGTGTGGGACTGTGATGTCAGGAAACCAGGAGGAAGCAAAATAAATTATAGTTATATACATATATATATAAATATAATAAGGAGGCACTTGCGTACGTGAGGCTATGGACCTGGTGGGTCCCCATTGTCATCCTCTCCAAGTAAAGAATCTCCTCGCCCGCGCGCGCTTTCCGCGCGAAACAGTCAGCGCCGCCCGCCCCGCTTCCCGGTGCAGGCGATTGCTCCGCCTTCAAACGACACAAGTGCCGTCCGTCCGTCCATCTGCCGCCCACATTAATGATACGCGGTTGCCGAGGCGGCTACTCCGGCGCCACACGTCCGTCCCTCCGCCCACCCACCATTGCTATATAAACTGCTGCGCCGGCCATAGCCGCAGTCATCTGCATCCGTTCCCTTTCTCCTGTCCACACCACTACTGCCCACCATGGCTTCCTCGCGCTCCAGCGCTCTTCGGGACAGGCGGACGACGGACCACAAGGAGATGGCAGCCATTGCTGCCGACCGGCTGGCCGACAGGCAGCCAGAGGACGACGACGTCCCAATGGAGAACATGGTAGTCGACGATCCGGCGCCAACCCCCTCCTCCGCGCCATCCTCGCCGGTGCATTGCACCATGACCATTGGCGAGGCCCGTTCCCAATATATGGACAGGGTGAGGCAGATGCGTGAGGAGCAGTTCTGGGAGGCGCAGGCCGACGCCGCCTACAACCACCATCTCCTCCAGGAGCACCTGCAGGCGGAGGAGCAGATCGCCGCGGAGTGTGCGGAGCAGGAGGTGCTGCTCGACTCGTACCGCTCCACCCGCAAGGGCCGCCTCGAGCGCTGGCGGTACCGCATGTGGGTGACGGAGGTTGCGGCCGCCTACAAAGAGGCTAGCAAAGAGGGCGATGAAGCGGGCGAGGCGCTGTTTAGCGAGACCGAGGACGAGGCAGAGGACAATGCCGGCTCCGACGAGTCCCCGCTCCACTGGCGTCGACGATGCCCTGCTCCGCCGAGGCCCCGCGGCACCAACAACGAGGCAGAGGACACCGCCGGCTCCGCCGACGCCCCGCCTCGCCAACAACGAGGCAGAGGACATCGCCGGCTCAGCCGAGGCCCCACCCTGCCGGCAACGTGGGGGAGGATTTCCACCACTCCGTTGAGGCGCCGCCCGCCGGCAACGAGACAAAGGACATCGCCGGCTCCGCCGAGGCCCCGCCCCGCTGCCAACGAGGCCGCGCCACACAGAAAACGAGGAAGAGTAGAACACGGTAGGTCGCCGCCGCTCGGGTCCAAGTAAGACAACCGCTGCTACCCTCCGGTTCAAGCCAAGCTAGGCGGGTTGACCATTGACGGCCGGTTAGCTTCTTGGCGGCGACGTGGAGTCGGAGAGCTGTGCTGGAGAAGAACGCTGCTTCTACTTAACTGCTGGTGCAGTTGGCTGACTGACACGTGGGCCCAACAGGCCACATGTCAGTTACGCAACTGCACCTGCAGTTAAGTCACTGAAGCTTCTGTTCGGCTCAGCGGGACACAGGTGGGTAGCTTCGGTTAGTTAATTATACCTCCAGCGCACCCCTTTTTAGTTGAAGAATGTATGAAATGTAATAAAATCTGGCATGTTTATATGAAATCCGACCGTGTATGAATGAATTTATTTCGATTAGTTGGAATTCCTGTATCACTGGCATTGGATGAACATGCAAAACAATACGTACTAGGATTATTCCCAGGGTGATCACCTCGTTTGTAGCAGTTTCACATGTACTCCCTCCGGTCCTTTCTAGTCTGCATACAAGTTTTGTCTGCAGTCAAAGTATCTCTACTTTGACCAATCTTATACAAAAAAGTATGTACTTTCACAATGTGTGAAGTAAAAAGGAACAGAAGGAGTACAAAGAGTTTGAGCAGCTTTTTAGCGTTTCTGTACATCGCAATCAAACACAAAGGCCTGGCAATTCATAGAGAACATTCAAAACAATCGATGATTATGCATCTCAGCGACTCACATGTCAGAGGCAATATTTACTTCACAACTAAAGAATAAAGAAAAAATTGATCGACCCTGCTGACAGCAAAGGGCGTCCCATTCGAAAATATCAAACGCATGTCTTGCTAAAATCAATGAGCAAAATTTGACAAGGTTGTCCCATTCCAAAATATCAAATGCCTACGATTGTGGAATGGGCAGGGTTTGCCATTAGTTCGGACATTGACATGGCACCTTGTGCTAAATAAACCAGCTGTTCTTTTTGTGCAGTTCCACCAAAATCAACCAAATTCGCGCGTAGCTTGTATGATTTCGCCCTCATATGTTGCAATGCCTTGAACTTATCGGCACCTCCTTTCTTGTGGTGGAAATGAATGATTCGATGTATTCATGAACATTTTGTGCAGTTACCATTGAAATCAAGCTGAGCACCCCTGTTTGCACAAATACAAAAAAGTGATTAGTATAAAGCAAACTGTACTATGAATTGACAGTTTCAACAGGCACATACATGGTCCATGTAGAGCACACTTTTAGAAAAATGGAACTCACCAGAAAGAATCCTAGAACAACATTGTACTCGCGCATCACAGCAAAAAATGGAGATTTGTCAGTCCTTCTGAGCTGAAGTTAGTTTGGTCTTGTGGGGAGTAATGTAACCATCCTTCAACTGCTCCTTCTGATGAGAAGATAGACAGGGCTTCTTCATCCTGGCATAATCGGAACTAGTCACTTCACGTACTCCATATTCTTCTTCAGAGGAAGATGATCCTGTTGTGCAAATACAAGAGGACTACTAAATGCTAGCATCCCTGTTTGCTCAAAAAAAGAAAAGGAAATATTTAAAACAGCACAGATGAAGCACTTCTCAAGGACAATACCACTTTTTCATGATAGTATCTAAACAGTACCACAACACCAATAGAGATGACAAAGCTCAATCATATGGATGAAATCAGTGGGCGAGTACCAACCTTTGTCAGGAGGCTTATTGTGTAGAGCATACAGATGAAGCACTTCTCCGGAACCATCTGTTGCTATCTACGGTGGTGGCCATGCTTACTATATACTCTTCGATTAGTTTAATGTTTCCAACATCTTCTTGTGCAGTTCCACTAAAATATATGGTATCTTCAAAGAAGATCCCTGTTTGCACAAGTAGAGATAATTACATATTACATTAAGAGTGGCATCAAATCAGTGGCAAAACAATTGCTCTTTCGAGCCATAGCAATAAATTAAGATGCAAAACTATATCATTACTTGTGTCATCACAGTTCCAGTGCTTCATTACAACACCGGGAGTTGATTTTTGTTTTTCTTCTGCTTGTTCTTCCCCTTCATCACTTGGTTCAATAACAGACAAGCTTCGCCTTCAATGTAAGATTTGGCATGTCAATTAGGGAGCACAAGTATAGTACTAAACTTAATTTTCTGATGAAAGTGGCAAAATACAGGCCAACAGTTGTGAAATATCCTTATCTTACCTCAATGGGATAGTACGGTGCACATACAGATTGGAAGTCTTGTCTCCATTTGTGCAGTTCACTAAAATCAAGCAACATTATCGTACAAGTAGCACAACATATGAAAGCACACTGCAGAATCATGTGAAAGAAGGCTAGTACTAACCTCTCATGATGCGGAATTCAAACAACTCACAAGAAGAAGATCGGAACCAAATTCGCCTTAACGGACAGGAAGTAAGATCTCCTCTTGTGCAGTTCCACTAAGATCAAGCAATCAAGCAACGTTGTCGGTGTGACATTTTGGTTGAACTGCACAAAACACTCTTAAAACAAAAGTGTTTTGTGCAGTGCAACAAAAGGTCACAATGGCAACGAGGTGAAGTAGATAACCCTGTTTACACAGAGGTACAAAGGAAACAATTAGTGGTCAATAACGGTGGATGACACAGAAGCCAACAAAAAGAAGCATCTACCTTATCTAAATGGGAAAGAAAGCAAGAAAATAGCATTTCTCAAACGGTGGCATTGATTAATATTAACATAGAGATTATATTAACAATAAAATTCGTTAAACATGTAATTTGCTTTTAACTGTGGCATTGCATCAATTTTCCAGCGGCATTATTAGAGGGTGTTTGTTTACACGGACATTTTGGTGTAGGGACTAAAAAAACTCCGTGTCAGTCCCATCTAAACCAAACAGGAGGGACTTTTAGGGACTAAAAGTGGGCATTTGGGACTAAAGAAAGAAGACCCCGAGGGAGTATTTTTGGGACTTTTTCCAACAGTTGCCCCTGCCACGCATCGCACCTTGTCTCTATTAGTTCATTACTAGGGGTAACATGGTCTTTTAGCATGTCATTTAATAACCTCTAGTCCATGTTTAGTCCCTGGAACCAAGCAGGTAGGGACTAGGGAGTTTTTAACCAAACAAGGCCTTAGATTAACAACAGCTAATGAGTTGCACGGGACAGTGGACGCACCAGCACCATGTGCATCTACCGATGTACTGTGGTCATGCATAGTCTGTTGCAACAAAGAACAAACAACCAAGGAGCATATTTGTGTTGGTCCCAGTTTTGTTATCTTTAGACACCTTTCCCTATGTGAGCGCAGCAAATCTAGTCCTGCTCAAACTCTACAGCCTTGTCCCTTCCTTTCCTTTTTGAACTAGTACTTTCGCCCCTTCCTTTCCTCTTTGAACCACGTCCTAGATTTATGCGATACAACTTTCCCCACTACTTTCCCCCATTCCTTTCCTCTTTGAACCGCATCCAAGATTCATGCTATACAACTTTCCCCCTTCATTTCCTCTTTGAACCACGTCCTAGATTCATGCTATATACAACTTTTCCCACTACTTTCCCCCACTCCTTTCCTCTTTGAACCACGTCCTAGATTCATGGTATACAGGCAGCTAGAGCAATGCATGTGGAGTAAGTAAATTATACCTTAAGGTTCTTGGGGCATGGTTCGGTGGGCGACGGGACGGCGGCGAAGAATCAGGGGTCGGAGGCCCTCCCGCGCCACCGCTGGGTGGAAAGTGAACAGCTGCGCCGGTAGTCCCTCGCCGACGGCGACAGCGTTAAGCCTCCTTCCCTTCCCGGCGGACGGATCCTGCCGGCTCTTTGAGCAGCAGTGAGGGGAGAGAGAGGCCAACGAAGTCTTGTTTAGATCCGGAGAGGGTGAGAGAGTGTGAAGAGAGCAACTACAAGCGCTGAGGCTCCAGCGGGAAAGGGCGAGAGAGTGTGAAGAGAGCAACTACAAGCGCTGAGGCTCCAGCATGTATATATATACTGGAGAGAGAGTGTGAAGCGTGCAAACCCTAGAAAACATTTGACCAGTCAAAGAATCCTCCTGGCACAAATTATGCTCAAGTGTAGTTATCGAACCCGAGACCTCAAGTTTGATGAGCGAACAGGCTAACCAGCTACACAACCCTCCCGTTATGTTCAACGAGAGGGAAATAACCTTTTATACATTTCTGCATTCGTGTGACAAGCATGCCGTGTTTTTTGTGTGTGTGGGAGTCATTGGGATTTCAATCATAATCGTGTCATGTGGCTTTGGTGGTAAGACTATCCACAGTGGTGCAGAAATAATGCAGCCTTAGTCACCTTACCTCTCTCCACGTAGTACGTTGGGTCCCACCAGTCAGAGGGTGAAACAAACAAATTAATAAGAAAAATTAAAAGCGCCAGCAGTGTATCTTACCTCACACATCTCGCTACTGCCCCGGAACACTGTCCAATTGATCCCTCTGTTCGCTCACGTACTATTTTAAGTGAATCCTTATTATAACATGCACACAAATTTTGGGCACTTGTATTCGACTTAAGTCAGTGTGCCACCGTATCTTGTATACTTACTAATCCCTCCGTCTAGGTGTAATAAGTCACATTAGAAGGTGCAACGGGACCAAGGTGCGTGCATGTGCGTGTGTGTGTGTGTGTTTAACAACATGTGTGTGTTAGAGAGAGCGACAGATCGACCTACTCCTACAGAGAGATGTTGTGTAGTGTAGTACGATTTTAGCCGCGAGAGTCGGTGCATCCTCTCGTTTCCGGGCGTGTCCGGTAGGGACATGTGGACAGCTGCCACGCCCGCTCCTGACCAGCCTAGCCCACCCAAAGCCCCTCCATCGCCCGCGCGCGCTTCCCACCCAAAACGGTCAGCTCCGCTCCAAAGAATCGGTGTCGCATTCATGCCCGGGCAGAGCGGACGCGACCTCTCATTGGCGCAAGAGTGATGGTTGCTTCGTCCGTCCAACTTACTGCCGGGTCTATGTGATTTGACGGCTCATTGGTCTTTTTTACTGAGGTGGTAGGACTGCTGGATGTCCCACACTTTCGGCGAAAGGAGGTACTACTACTAGATTACAATTTTGTCCATTCTTACAGCGGAGGCATGCAAGAGCAGTGAAAACACACAGGCTCAGTGATTACATGGCCCACCTCACACTATCACCGTGCGACACCTAACTCTTTACTTAGTACTCCATCCGTTCCTAAATATTACTAGATGAGTCCCCGCGCGTTGCCGCGGAACAACGGTATATCTCTCTGCGCAAAATTATCGATTTCATAGAACTAAAAAAAACTCTATAACCGCATGACAAATGTGGTCGCCAAACTAAATAAACTCCCATCATCATTTAGATCATCCCACGTAAGGAAAAAAGATCAGCCAACTCCTACTGCATAATGGGATTATATTTTTCTTTTTGACATGTTAATGGGACTTAAAAGCTCACTTACATGCATGCTACCGGTGCATGCTTGCATGCAGACATGTTGATGTGATTTAAAACCCACTCACATGCATGTGCCATGGTATTTCTGCATGCTTGCATGTGGCTTAGTGCAGAGCCTCTCAACGTCTAGATCAGACGGCTATTATGGACTGATTTACTTCATCTAACGACTACATCAATTTTGATGATGTGGCTCAAGGAGAGGATAGAGAATTCCTAGTAGTGGGGGCTAGCTATTACTAGTAGATAAGTCTTTGTAGAGATTCCACTACATACGAAACAAAATGAATGAATCTACACTTAAAATGCATCTATATACATCCGCATGTGGTTCATGGTGAAATCTCTACAAAGACTTATATTTAGGAACGGAGGAAGTACTAGTATAGTACGTACTGTAATTTATCAGCGAGATAAATTTGTACAATGGTATGAAGCTTCCAGCTTCTGTTACATGTATCTTGCGTCCAAGGTTGCCCGTTGCAACATTTCATCAAATACAAAGGAGACTAACATGCATGCTATTCCATCTCAATGATTGACAGATCATAGCAAATATGTACTCCCTCCGTTCCAAAATAAGTGTCTCAACTTTGTGCAAACTTTAGTACAAAGTTGTACTACTACTAAAGTTGACACTTATTTTGGAACAAAGGCAGCTAAAGAAAAAAACGATCCATGCAGTCCCTAGCCCTTGAACCGTGAACCCTGACCAGGCTTCAATTTGCTGGCAACGTTCGAGCTTCCTAATAAATGAAGTTTGCAACCTTTTGACCATCGGATCATTTTGTGCAGTTTCACCAAAATCGAGATGAGCATCCCTGTGGCAAAGAAATTGAAGAAGCGTGATTAGAATAAGATTACTGGGACTAGTTGATGAGACATAAACTCATCACAAATGCAGTACGTAGAAGCCAGTAGAGGTATGTGCGGGGCAAAGAAGTAGAGAAATATCCACATGGAGTGATGTGGGCAGCTGGAGGAGTGGTGCAAGCCGGCTGTAAAGGGAGTTGTACCTGAGGGACGTAGCTCAACCTTGAGGAGGGCGGTGGGAGGCGGCAACTGCCCACGTCGCGGCAGTGAGCAAGGGACGAAGGCAACCTCACCGGCTTTGTGAGAGAGAACGGCGGGGACCCCTGATCGGGACGTGCCGACAGTGGGTTTTCGCCGTCGGCGACGGCCACCGAATCTACACTAAGCATCCACCCCTTCCCCAAGCGGACGTGATCCGCCGGGATGCTAGAGATGTGGCCACAGTTGTTTTGTGTGAGAGAGTGTGAAGAGAGCAACCCCAGCAAGCAACCGTGTAGGCTGGCCCGTCCTGACTATGTATATAGTGGAGCGGTTTCCTTTTCTCTCCATGTGAACCTATCATATTGCGTACGTGCCACTGAAGAAAAAAACTTTATTTATAAATGACGCGGCACCTACTACTCGTTCTCCTATAACCTTGTGCTTGGCATCTCCAAAATATTAACCTTGCGATTGGCTCTACGCCTCTTCGGGAAGTCGAGCAATAATGGTAGTGCAGTATATATCGTTCTGGCTATATGAGACCGAATGAATTGCTGCACGTCCACCACGTGGGCGAGGGTCAAGGGGCGAGGGAGAGTGCTACATACGGAGCAAAATGAGTGAATCTACACTCTAAAATACGTCTATATACATCAGTGTTTGGAGTATGTACTAGTAGTTCATATTGAAATCTACTAAAGGACATATATATTCCAAACAATATGATATAATCTCTATAACCAAGGTAGTAGGGACGAGGAGTAAACGGAGGGAGTAGTAAATTTTTCTACTCGTCCTGCGAGCCACCGCGCGCATGGGCGAGGGAGCGGGCGTAAGGCGGAGCAAGCTTCACCTCATCCTGCGAGCCACCGCCCCCCCTGGGCGGGGGAGACGGCGTACTAAGCAAGCTTCTCCTCGTTCTGCGAGTTGATGGGACACATCAAAAGTAATTCAGTGTATAGAGCCTTGCCTCTAAGGTAGGCCCCACGTGGTTTGCCTCTTTTTTTAACATAACACGTCAAGTCGCGCAGACTAAGGCATAGCCTAGTGGTGGGAAGGGGCTGATGCCTTCCCACCCACCCAGGTTCAAGGCATGGTACTTGCAATTTGGGGTTGTTGCACCAATTATACTATAGGGGGTTCCCTTACAGTGTTTCTATCAAAAGCACGTCAAGTCGCAATTTGTTTGTTCACCCGTGGTAGACGATCCTCCCTCCACCAAGTGGACAACCAGTACACGTGCCAAATTACCACGTGGGCTTCCTTTTTTGTACAGAAATGAGCTCCACCGTGTACCCGCGTGGGTGTGGTTGGGAAAGAGACGGGAGTATGTGCGTCGTGCATGCACCTCTTCTCTTCGTGCACGTCCCCCACCTACGTGAGTGTGTGTGAGAGATACAAACCGCGTTCGTGAGTGTTTTTTGTTTTGCGGTGGGGGTGGGGTGGGGGGTTGATTTCGTGAATTATTTGTCGGAATATGTGTCGATGACATCTCAAACAAATTTTTGCATGCAATGTGTGTGAAATGGAGGCCTATCCATATCATACATAGAGGGTCGGGCAATCCACGAGAATAGAGGGAGGGGTCATAGCTATCGATAGAGTCGAAGAGAGGATCAAGTGGGTGGGTGCGAGATCGATGAAGAGAGCCATCGAAATTGTGTGTGTGTGTGTGCAAGTCAAAGATATAGGGCGACTAGCCTACTGGAACGTTAGAGGGCACATGTCAAGTTTGTGTGTGGCAGGGAGACATGACTAGAGCGCTTGATGTATCGGTGTGTGGGGGTGGGAGGGGGTGGGGGGAGGGGTAGGCAGAGGCCTAACTATAGAGGTAGAACGACTCGTATATGTGTTGAGAAGGAGAGACCCAGCTATGTCTTGAGGGAGATCGGTCGACATCCATACATAACTGAAGGACGGGAAATATGATGGGACAGAGAGAGAGAGGAGAGAGAGAGGGAGGGAGAGGGAGGGAGAGGGGTAGAGTGCTGGATGGGTGATGGAGTTGCTTCTCGAAGATGGTGGGAGAGGCCTACTAGACAAACTGAGGGTGGAACTGCAATGTTATCAATAAGAGTGGGGATGTGTTTCTGTGTGTGCCTGTGCGTGATAGATCTGTCGGGACGCATCCATGGATGATGAAGGGGAACCATGTGTTTGGTAAGCAAACCTAACTAGATCGGTAGATCAATTGTTGTTTGTCGGAGGAAGGGAGATACACGAATAATGAGGTAGATCGATGGACGTGTGGGTAAAAACGAGTTATAAGGACCTAGCTAGCTATATGTATAGCGAGAGATCGGTCGGTGTACGTCCATTTGTTAGAGGCAAATAAGGCCCAGCGAGACGGATTGACAGAGAGAATGGAGCTAGGAGGTGGTGCGAGAGGCCCAACTACTAGCTAGATAGGGGGAGGAGTGTGCGGTTGTGAGATCGATGAAAAGCGGGGCGAGAGTTTACACGTGTGTCTGACCGTATGAGAGACACGAGGCAAGGACACATAAAGGAGGAGATTGAAGGTGTGTGTGTGTGTATGTTGTAGGCAGGCATCGCTGGAGAGGTTTATCGATCAGTGTGTGTCGGAAAGGAGTTGTGGAGACTCTGGGAGAACGACCTAATGAAAAAAATGAATGTGCCCGGTGGATAGAATGCCGAGGGAGGGGGAGGGCGAGGAGGGCGTGTGCATGCACGAGAGAAAGTTAGTGGTAGCTACAAAGGTTAGAGGATTGTGTGGGTGTAAGAGACTAACAAAGATCATAATTTGATATGAAAGCGGATTCATATATTTGAATAGGAGATCATAGTGTTTTAAACACTGCATGCATGAATATAGCGGTGATACACGTGCTGTGCACATGTTATACCATAATGTGATAATGCATGGCGTTTGCAACTCACAGCTAAATGCCGAACAATCTAAACCATACTATACATCAAACAATCTCACATTTTATTTGAATTTGTGATAATGTGTGGCGTTTGCAGCTTAAAACTAAATATCGAACAATCTAAACAATACTATATATCAAACATTCTCACATTTTATTTGAATTTGTGGTAATGTGTGGTGTTTGCAACTCACATCTAAATACTTGTAGGCGTAGGGGGAGGAGCACCATACATAATGTGATAAACACATTATACATATGAGACATGGTTTAAATTATGAAGATCTAGCTAGAGCTAGAAATGTAATGTGATTTGAAATCAAAATAAAGTGGATTCAAAAAATCTAGTTCGAGTTCATATACTACACATAGTTCATATGTAACTCGAGACTAATCATGTGGTGTGCTGTGAAGATAATACACAAACGATGGTTTAACTTGACAATAATGATGATTGTAGATCTTATTAAAATAGAGAAATGAATTAAAATGCTTTGACTTCACAACAATCATTACTGTAGATCTTATTCAAATAGAGAAACGAATTCAAATTTAGTTCATAGTGAAGCGGTAGTATATACGTTTGGAATGCACTAAAACGTTCATTTGAGTAGTAGGTTGCATGCATTATACACGTAGCGAAATATTTTAATTGAACATAACATGAATTCAAAGTTTTGAATGACATTTGTAGTGCGCATTGATTTGGTACAGTACACGTTAGGCTTGTCCGGAAATTTCAACCCGCGCCTTGTTAGCCCCTCCATCTCAACCCGCGCCTTGCTATTCCGAAATTACAACGTGCGCGAAAAGTCCAACCTCCTGTGAAATCCCGACACGCGAAATGCCTGTGGTACCCCTGAACCGAAAGAACGGCCTCAAATCGGTGGGGGTACTTTCGTAACTTACCCCACATTTCGGACAAGTGCGTCTCTAAGCCATGGTTCCCCACTACCATCCCATCCGCCCACCCATTCGTACACCGAGGCCGCGAAAACCCACGACGAAACCCCACACCCTGCTTCGTCCGCCACCCAGCCGGAGGCTCTTCCCCGACGATGTTGTCCACAGCAACACCTCGACGTCCCTCATCCACCGTACCGGATGAGGATCCGTCGTCGATCTCATCGTCACGCCGGTTCAGCCACCCCGTCCTCCACCTCCAAGGAGCTGCCCCGACGTTCCCCTCGTCTTTCGCGCCACCTCCATTCCCACACCGCCGTCTTCACCTGCACCACCGGAAGAGCATCATCATCACCGTTTCCTCGGATGAAGCTGCGGCCTAATCGGCGCCACCAAAGAGGTTGTACACTAATCGCCGCATTTTTTTCTTGATTTGATCTCACGGTGCTGCCGGCGCTCGGTCCTGAGCCGACACGGCGCGGCTCCATCCACGGCGGCGTCACCGGCCACTTCCTCCACGGCGTTGCTCCCTCGGCGGCGACGTCCACATCAGTAGGAGCTGTTGCTGCTTTAGCACTCGCTCGCGCTGCTGCTCTGCTCTTGCTCTCGGTCCCCTGCCTGGCCTGGTCTTGCTATTGCTCTTGCTTGCGATGCTGCTCCTATTTAGCTACACTTTAGTCGACTGAATCGACTTTTGGGTCAGTCGATTTTCAGGGGGTGGGGGGGGGGGGCTCGCCGGGGTGAAGGAAGAACCAGCCGCTGCGGGGACGGGGGCTCGCCAGAGAGGTACCCCACTATCTATCTTAGGGTTCAGGATGGGGGCGGTGGTCGCCGGCGGTGGCGGGGCGGTGGCGTGGGGATCGCCAGAGAAAAAGCTCGGCACGGGGGGGGGGGGGGGGGGCTAGAGGGATGGCCAGGGCGGCGGCGGACCGGCGGTGGGGAGTGTTTTCGGGGCGGGCAGGGCGGCGCACCGCCGGCCGCGGGCGGCGGGGGGTTGCTGTTTGGCCGGTGGTGGCTGGCGGCTCAGGGGGGGTGGATGTTGAAGATGAACCGCAGGCCCTTGATTTCGTATCCAACGGCTGCAAAATCGATTGACCAGAGATGAAAAAGTCAGTCGACCAACGTGTAGCCTCACCTTGCTAGTGCGTCCAGTTTCGACAGCAAAATTCAGTTTCGACAGTTAAGTTCAGTTTTGACAGTTAAGTTTAGTTTCGACAGTTAAATTCAGTTTTGACAGTTAAGTTCAGTTTCGACAGTTAAGTTCAGAGATGAGCGGCTGATGTATTTTACATCTAGCACTTTGTGGTTATGTATTTTACATCATGTATTGGAGATGCTATTAGAATTCCACTCAGGTTAACGTTGTTCGTTGTCTCTCTTGTCCTGCTTCAGCCTCGGCGTCGTACAACTCACCGGAGCTGCTCCAACGACGAAACCCTCCATCACAGTGGAGCAGTACCTCGGACTCCATCTCCAGACGCCTAAGATCTTCTTCCCCTCCTCCGACAGCAAAGTCAGCCGGAGCATCCTCACCGGCCAACCCAATCACGCTGAGATCGACATGGCTTCGCCAAAGAGGTTGTACACTTGTTGCATCTCTTTTTTACTCTACATGTTATATATATTGTCCACTAAGCACACGAATTTGTTCCTTTATGTCTCCTTGAAAGAAAAAACGTAGGAATTTTAATTTTCACTTGTCCTCCTTTTCAAATTCCTATTCATGAAGCACAAGACTAAGAGATAGTAGCATAATAGCATTATAACCATACATTTTCTTGTGGTTTGACTTAATCTCACCATGCTTCTTTGCATCCTGTGATCTTCCAATTGTTGTGAATCAAACACCCAGATTGGCAGAAATCCTGTGTTTTTAAATTCTCTGTTTTGCATGTGCATTCCTATCCTATTCCTATCTATTTCCTATCCCTGCATTGTTGGAATCCTCCAATTCAAACGAGCCCTTACAGAATTACTTCTCTTACAGATAGTTGTCAAAGAAAACCTTGCGTGGTTTGTCCCGCTCCTGCTGCGCCGTCGTCCACCCCAGCTCAGCTGCTCCAACGACAGAAGGGTCCAGCACAGCAGGGATCCGGCCTCCAGACTGTCTTTCGCCGCCTCAGATCTTCTTCCCCGCCGCTGGCAGCCATGAAAACTGCATTACCATCATCAACCGAGCAGATGACCTCGAGGACTACACGGGTCCGCAAGAGAGGTTGCACTCTTTCGTGTATGCTTATGTTATGCATTGCTTAATATTACATGCTACTTTATCGTCCTGTTCACCGATTAGACTCTGAGTCAGCTCCAAACTAATGGTCAAACTTGAGTTTTTAAATGGTTGTGGGGTACATATCGGGGCCGCTATCAATAGTATCTATCTACTATCTGGTTAATCTCCGGTGTCTACTATGAGTTTCATGTTGGGTGGGAAACAAACAGTAAAGAAGCCATTATCTGTATTTTTTAACTGAAGCCATTATCTGCCTGCTATTATTGGTTTTGGGTCTATCCACAGGTTGCTACCATCACTCTGGATTTCTGCATGCACTCCTTACATAATCTCACTATGTTTTATTCCTATGCATGGCAGTTATTGTAAACAATGGAACTAAACATGTAGAGCAAAAGAGACGAGCCTTGCGTGGCAATAAAATTTCATGCAGACGTCGCTCCATGGTAGGTGAAAAGGCAGCCCCCCTCCACGCATTTCGGATTGTAATCGAGAGGAAGATATCTGTTCTGAGGGGGATTCAGAAGGAGAAGACAACTCCTATTTACCCCCTGAGGTCTTCGCTCTAACTTGGCATGCTGATGTTGGTTATATCATGCATATGGTGTCTTGCATTGCTTACTTTATACATCAAATATGTCATCTGCTTAGTTTAGACATCCTTTGTACGAATGCCATATGTTTAGTTTATTCATCGTTTATGTGAATTATGCAACGCCATCTTGTTTAGCCAGGCATCATATATGTGAATTTTGCAATGCCATCCTACTTAGCTAGTCATCTTATATGTAAATTATATCATGCCATCCTTTTTTTCGTTACATATTACATTTGTCAACAATGTTAGTACATTCAACTGCTCTTCGTGTGCATCAGCCATTTGACACGGTGATGGCAAATTTTGGAGTGAAAACAAGGTCTTCAGAGCAGACTATGCTATCTGACGAAGCGCATATCTCGCTGGTTACAGATAGCTCCTCAGAGGAGGATTCAGAGATAGATGACCAGTCCTATCCCCCCCGAGGTGTATGCTCTAACTTGGCAGGGTTATGTTGCTCATATCGTGCGTATGGTGTCTCACATTGCTATGTCATTTGATTAGTTTAGACATTCTTTGTGTGAATGCCACCTGTTCAGTGTCTAATTACCATATATGTGAATTATGCATTGCCATCTTGTTGCAAGACATTATATATGTGAATTATACAATGCTATGTTGTTGAAAAGGCATTATATATGTGAATTATGCAATGCCATGCTGTTTAGCCAATCATCATGTATGTGAATTATATCATGCTATCATTTTTTTGTATTACGTGTTCCATTTGTCGACAACGTTTGTATATTCAACTACTCTTCCTGTGCATCAGCCATTTGAAGCGGTGATGGAAGTATCTGGAGTGAAAACGAGGTATTCAGAGCAGACAATGCTACCTGCTAAAGGAGACATCTTGCTGGTTACAGAGAGCTCCTCAGAGGAGGATTCAGAGACTGATGACCAGTCCTATTTCCCCCCTGAGGTCTATGCTCAAACTTGGCAGGGTTATATTACCCATGTCATGCATGTTGTCTTGCATTGCTTAGTTTTTACATCATATATGGATTGCCATCTGCTTACTTGCTTACTATTTAAATCATATATTTGAATTATATCATGCCATCATGTTTACATAGTACATACACATCATCTATCTGAATTATGGCATGGCAACCCATTTAATAAAGACGTCATATAGTTATATCATCTCATCCTGTTTAGTGTTTACAGTCATCATATTTTGAATTATGGCATTCTATCCGTGAATGTATGTGAATTATGGCATGCCAACCTATTTAATAAACACATTATATAGTTATGTCATGTCATCCTGTTTACATAGTCTCATATTTTGAACTATGTCTTTCCATCTTTTTTAGTTAGCCATCATAATGTGAAATTGTGTCATGCTATCCTGTTTAGTTAGCCATCATATATGTGAAATTGTGTCATGCTATCCTGTTTGGTTAGACAACATAAATATAAATTATTTCATTCCCTCTTTTATTCCCTACTATCCATTGCACCTGTCTATCATACAATGTCTATACTTTCAATTACTTTTCTTGTTTACCAGCCATTTGAATTGGAGAGCGTGATGGCAGTATCTAAGGGAGTAACATCACGGTCTTCAGAAAAGATAGTGCTACCAGTTGATGCAGATAGAACCACGGTTGTACTTGCCCAAGGACCAGATCCACCACACATAACCCAGACTCTCGTAGATTGTACCCCTACCCAGTTGGACAGAGAACCAGCTACACCCCTTCTAACCCAACCCCGGCAGATAGTAACCCAGTTCCAGTTGACACAGCACCGTGTCCACCACAGAGCACCCAAACACGAGCAGTTAGTAAGGGAACTGCAATGCCCAAAGCACGAGGACCACCACTCCGAATCCCAACTCAACGCTTAAAGGAGAAGAAGATTTGTTCTTAGGTCAGGTTCTGTAGCTATGGTTCATACTCCTTTGCTCTTGCATTACTGTATTTACTCATACCAACTATTTTCAAATTTGAAGGATGGAATTGAACCTCCAATGGCGCAACATGTATGTTTTAAACCTGTTTCTTTAACTGGTTTGCTGTTGTAACCTGCTCTATGTTGATTTCAGTTTTAATTGAATAAACAGTTATGTTCTCATGTCATGCACATTACAAGTGTTGTTATTGCTCTATAGTTACCCACACTTATATTCTGTCTATTCTGCTTTGTCTTGAACAAATATTATTTGAACTGTGTCTGTATCTTGATTTGGCAACAACAACTAGAATGATATAGACCATAAAGTGACCATGGTACATAGATATATGTTTGTTTCATGCTGTTATCCTGTCCACTTTACTACCGAACTCATTTACCAAAATGAGTTTCATATACAACATGGTAAACATGTGATGTGTCTGCTTGTTTCTCTTTTAGAATGCGGGTAAAATATTGGAGAACAGTACCGCCTTATCCAATGGTAAATGAAGTAATGCAGATAAGGTTCAAGATAGTGAGACATCCCTGTTGGTCTCCAAGAAAGCTGATAAAAACTATCTTGACGACAGTGAGGGAACCCAAAAGTCCTGTCTTGATGTAGTGTTCGAGTTACTGGCCACTACTGCTGGCACAAGCTCTTCGAACTCGCTGCCTGAATCAGTTCGTCTTCTTGAGTCTCAACTTCAAGTTGAAAGACATCAATCAGATGTGCTGCGACAGGAAGCTGAAGGACTGAGGAAGTCCCTGCAGAATTCAGATGCATATTTTCTGGTGCAATAGCAAGCGCTGGAGGATTTAAGCGCCAAGCAAGAGAAAGTTAATAAGCTTGCTAAGCATCTTGCTAGCATTATGGGTACCCAGGATATTGTTTCTTGAGATATTCTGAAGTGGTGTCAGTTCTGGATTTGTTTTGCTGCGGCGTTTATTTGCGCTGGTCGCCAACTTTGACAACCAGTGTATATGATATGCTGCTTTGTTCCCTATATTTGCACTGGTGGCGAACTTTGATGCCCAGTGGATGTAATATGTGTAATAGCCGTGATAGCCTTAGTTGCTTGCTTATTTATTTCCTTGTTGTCTTGTTTATTTGTTTGCTTGTAGTAATTGCAGTTCTTTTTCCGCGGTTAGCTAGTGGCTGCAATAACCTATTTTTTAAAACTAGGCCACAGTAACCATGGGCTAATATTTACTGTAGTGACACTGGGCCTCCTACAGGCCGTAGAAACAGTGGGCCTTCTACGGGCCGTAGAAACAATGGGCCTTCTGCGGGCCATATCATCGATGGGCCTTATACGGGCCATATGATCGATTGGCCAAACATGGGCCAAACATACCGCATTATGGACGTAAACGGGCTAGAGTTGGAATCGTCCGTTCACGGGCCAACCATAACGGGCCATCGTTAATAGGCCGTATTTGATGACGCTATGAAAACGGCCCAACGTATTAACGGACCACAAACGGGCTGACTGTAACCACGGGCTGAATTTGGCCCACAAGCAGAAAATGACAGTAACGGGCCGTATGTAAACGAATGCTGGAAATGAGCCCAAGAATAAACGGGCTTTGAGAAGGCCGAAAGATAACATGGGCTGGAAACGGCCCAACGGAATAACGGGCCGTTAATGGGTATAAAGTGATACACTGTTCATTACGGGCCAGTTTCACCACTGGCCGTTAATGGGTGTAAAGTGATACACTGTTCATTACGGGCCAGTTTCACCACGGGCCGTTAATAGGCCAAGAGTTACATAGGGCCTCATAGGGGCCGAAAGACGTCATGGGCCATACATGGGCCAGAAGTGAAAACAGGCTGGAATCATATTGGATGGCCCAGATGACGCTACTGGGCCTAATTCGGATAGGGCGTAACGGGCCTTGGGTTAGCGGGCTGTAAATGGGCTATACGCGAACAGGCCGTTAACAGGCTTTCCATGGGCCGGCCCACCACCTTTTGACCAAGTCAAACGGGCTGGCCTTTTCACAGGAATGGGCCTCTGTTGGGCCGTGCCACGTGTCGACGTATCATAGGCGCCTTCTGTCCAATGAGTGGATGACATCTGTCCCAACGATGAGCCGACACGTGTTTCCTCCAGCCAACGATGATTTTACACGTGGAAAATCCCCATTGGTCGGGGCTGTTAACGGGTTATCGGATCCAAAACCCGACCCGATAGCTTAACGGCGTTCCGTTACGGTGGATGCCACGTGTCGGTCACCCTTGACGAAAGCACTTCTGTGACGCGCGATTTATCGTCATGGAAGTGGACACTTCCGTGATGATAATTTTGGTAATGTCATGGAACACTTCTACGACAACACAGGTATGACTATCTTGATTCTGTCATAAATTTGTCAAGGATGTACATGCATGAGAAAAAACGCGACCTACTGTGACAAACACGTATCATCATGGAAGTGTATTTTTTTGTAGTGCTAGCGGCGCCAACGCCGAGGCCCCCCTAGTTGAGGTGAACGACCCCCCGGTCGCGGGGAGGCAGTGCGTCCTGAGGCAGGCTAGCTCTGGTGAGCCGATCTGGCCCGGCAGGATCACGCAACGGCAGCCGCCCCAGGAGCAGCTTGTGCGCGAGACGAGGGCGATGAAGGCTGCGGCAGCGACGAAGGCGGCGAAGGCCGCGGTGGTGAAGAGGAAGGCGACTGCTTCCTCCTCGTCCAAGCGGTACCGGACCCATCTCCTTCCCCTTCGGGCAGCACCTTGGAGGCCGAGTTTGACCTCGGATCTTTCAGCCCGACGAGGAAGAGGAAGCTAGTGGAGGAGGAGGTGGAGGAAGAGTAAGTATTTCGCCCCCCGCATCATCTCCTGACGTCACTCCAATGTTATCCTTCTTTGATTTGGTGTTATCTTCACAGGGACGTGGAGACGCTGGCCCAGAGGATGGCGAAGAGGGCGAAGGCCTCGACGGGCGACAAGCCCCCGGCGGGTACTTCGCATACGCCGTTGCTGGTGGATAGCAGCCCGGACAGCAGCCCCCGGCGTAGCCCCCACTTCAGTCCCCATCGTAAGCTCATCACTTACTCCTCCATTGATGAACTTTGGGGTGTGAATCTTTGACGCTGATCTTGCCGGGTTTGTAGGAGAAGAACGACAGCGGGAGGAGCCGCTAAGGGCCACCCCAACACGCCGCCCCCCTCGACCACGCCACCCCGAGGGGCGTCCCCAACAAGGGCATCCACCACCGAGCCCACGCCTATGAAGGAGGAGGAGACGAACTTGGGTGCCGGTGTTTGTCGGGGGGATGGACCCCGGGCAGGCAATGGAACCCGGATCCTCTTCAAAAAACAACGGGGCTGGCACCGCCCCTCAATACCGGCACGCGCTTGGCCGGGTCGCTCGACCCGGCCAAGCCCCGCAAGCCGGCCAGACTAGCCGACCCGGCAGGACACGTCGACTCGGCCACAACAACTGGCGCAAGACAGCCGAACCCGGCACAACCGAAGCCTCCTCACCAAGCCAGCGCCGCCCATGGCGTGCTACGCAATCCAGCCGCGGGTCAACTCCCGTCCCATCCAGGCCGTATGATGGGGACGAGACTTCAATCAACGATGACCGAGGCAACAGCCGCCCATGCCTCTGGTCAGTAGGAATGTGGCAACAGTGCCCCTCACCTACCCGCTGACCAAGGCCGGCGTGGCAACAGTGCCCCCGCCCTCACCGCTGACGACAGCAAGCGGCAACCTGACGGAGAGCACTATAGGCGACTCAACTCGGCCAGGCCCTGACGATCGACAAGACGGCGCACAGTCCCCCTAGGCTTGCGGGGCCCGCAACTAAGGGAACCCAGCGAACTACAAGCCCTCAGACCCAGCCTGGGTCCCCGGACACCGACAACACGGACCCACCGACTTATAACATTACCATTGTACCCCCGGGGGGTTGAACTATAAAACCCCCGGGAGCCCACGATCATTCGAGGGGCGAGTAAGAGGACTAGCCACAAAACAGCAACACCGGAGAGAAGGAGCAGCCCAAGCCTTGGCCAGCTTCCTTCCTCCTCCATACAGCTCCAGGAGCAACATTGTACTATCGATCATCCAACTATACTCGGCAGGACTAGGGGTATTATCTCTTCGGAGAGCCCCGAACCTGGGTATGTCCGGCGTCCCGCGCCCGCTCATGCCAACCTCACCTCTGGAGCCCACCAGCACCCTCGAGCCTCCTCCTCTCTTTAGCCATCCCTTGGCATCTGCCGCGCGCCCACCACGACAGTTGGTGCCCACCGTGGGGCAGCTCGAGGAGCTGGCCGGGAGCATGCTTCAGACGGGGCCCTTCTCCTACGCCGACAAGTCCGTCGCGCTAGCGGACGACGTCCTCGGCGCGCTTGTCGCCTCCTTCGCCGCGCTGCGCATCTCCGATGCGTTCGCGGCCGATGAGTACCCTAGCAAGGTGCTCAGCTACTCTGATCTCCCCTCTCCCTCGGCGGCGGCGTTTCCGCCGGGGCAATGGACGTCCATGTGGAGGTCTTCGTCACCGGCGACGGCGCCTCCTCCTCGTCGAGCAAGACAAGGAAGGCTGTCGAAGCCAGGGCCGTAGCAGATCGGATCGAGCCGTCCGATCCGTTGTGCGCCGCGATGCAGAGCCTCCGCATCCCCATCGGCACCGACGTCGACGCCACCAACGTCGCTGAGGCCCAAACCCAGCTCGAGGAAAGGCCCCAGCAGATGCTGGACCTATCTGAGACGCTCGCCGCCACTCAGCGTTGCCTGGACGCCGCTCAGCTGGAGCGCGACGCCGCCTACGGATTCACGCCCGCCGCGGCCGAGCCAAGCCGGGTCGCCGATGTGCGTGCCCGGGGAGGAGCGATCGGCCGGACCCTCGGCGCCGTCCCAACCATCTACGAGACCCCAGAGAAGAACATGCGCGCTGCCCAGGAAGCCGCAGTCCGCCTGGACCACCTCGCGGGTGAGGAGCTGAAAGAGCGCATCGGGCGGATGCGTGAACTCCTCCACGCCGCCAACGCCCAGCAGGACCGCCTCAACCAGCTCGCCAAGCCGGCGGGATCCGGCTCCGCCCGCCTTGGCGGGCCCGGCGAACTTCTGCACACCGCTTCCTCGCCACCCGGCGAGGCGCACTCCGGCCGAGCCCGGACTCGGCGCGACCCGGCCGCTACAGCCGCCGGCGGATTGGGCGACGAGCCCGTCCTAGAGATCCAGCGCGGACCCGGCCAGCATGGCCGGTGTCCGGCTCCAAACGACCCGGCCCCCTGTGGCCTGGCCTCAAGTTGACTCGGCCCACGCGCCATCGACGACGTCGACGCTCGCCAGCGCCTCGATCAGCTCGCTCGCTCCCTGGAGGTGGAGGAGAGCGGCGCTATCGGGCCGGCGTGCTTCGGCCCCCGCATCCGGGAGGAGCCCTTCCCCAAAGGATTCATGCTACCCCGCGACACCCCCAAGTACTACGGGACGGTGAAGCCAGAAGACTGGCTCACCGACTACACCACGACCATTGGCATCACCGGTGCCAATCGTCGTCTCGCCATGCGCTACGCACCGCTCATGCTCCAAGGGTCGGCCCGCACATGGTTGAACAGCCTGCCGATGGGCAGCATCAACACGTGGGTGGATTTCGAGGACGCCTTCGTCCGCAACTTCACGGGGACCTACAAGCGACCCGGCCGCCCTAGCCAGCTCGCCATGTGCGTGCAAGGGCCTACGGAGACCGGTTGCGAGTACCTCGCACGCTGGACCGAGCTCCGGAATAGCTGCGAGGGCGTCCATGAAGTCCAGGCGATCCAGTACTTCGTCAGCGGGTGCCGAGACGACACCCTCCTCAAGCACAAGCTCTTACGCTCCGAGCCGGCCACCATGGCCGCGCTCATGGTGACGGCGGAAAAGTACGCCAACGCCGACTCCGCCATGAAGATCCAGGTGACGCTGGATGAAGCCGGTAAGGCGAAGCCGGTTCCCCCTCCGAAGCCGGCCGGTGAAAGCAGCCGACAGCAGCATCACCAGAACAACAAGCGCAAGGCCGACCAGCCGGCGCCGCGTCACGACAACCGGCTCGTCGCGGCCACCGAGCCCACAGCGGACCCGGCGGCGAAACGCCGGCAAAACGGCAAGACGGCATGGCAACCCGCCATGAGCTTCGAGCAGATGCTCGACACCCCCTACAAGCACCACAGCGGCACAAGACCCTCCACGCACACGCTTCGGCAGTGCGCCATCAGCAAGCGCATCATGAGGGGTGACGTCCCGCCCCCTCCGGCTCCGGCTACAGGCGCGGGACAGCCGCCTCCGCCTCCACCGCCGCCTCCAGCTGGCGGCGCGATGCGCGACGACGCCTAGCCGGACCAGAGCGCGGCCTACGTCGTCTTCACCAGCCTCGGCGACGACAAGCGCAGCGAGCGCCTCCTTCGGCAAGAGGTGAACACTGTCATCCCGGCCAAGCCAGAGTTCATGCATTGGTCGGATCGCCCGATCACCTGGACCCGGGAGGATCACACGGCAGTCATGCCGAGCCCGGGTGGTTACGCCCTCGTCCTCAACCCCACCATCATCGCGCGGCGCACATGCAAGTTCTCCTGAGTCCTCATCGACGGCGGCAGCAACATCAACATCCTCTACCGCGACACAATGACCAAGCTCGGCCTCAAGGCCGAGGACCTGGAGCCAACCCGAACGATCTTCCACGGCATCGTGCCCGGCCTCTCCTGCTCCCCCATTGGCCGGGTCCGGCTAGATGTCCTGTTCGGTGACAGCAGCCACTTCCGGCGCGAACCGATCTGGTTCGAGGTGGTGGACCTGTCCAGCGCGTATCACGCGTTACTGGGCCGGCACGCGCTCGCCAAGTTCATGGCGGTTCCCCACTACGCGTACCTGAAGATGAAGATGCCGGGTCCCAAGGGCCTCATCACCATCATCGGCGATTACCGCAAGTCCCTGGAGTGCGCCCGAGACGGCGCCAAGTTGGCCGAGTCGCTGGTCATTGCCGAGAAGCGGCGCCAGCTCGACCGGATCGTCGCCCTGGCAGGCGAGGCCTCCGCCGCGTCGATCCCGACCCCGGACCCGGCCGACAAGGCCGCCTTCAAGCCCTCCAAGGAGACCAAGAAACTGAAGCTCAACCCAGAAGACCCCAGCTGCAGCAAGTACGTTGTCATAGGCGACCGCCTCGACAGCAAATAGGAAGGCGAGCTCGTCGACTTCCTCATTGAGAATCGGGATATCTTCGCATGGACCCCCAAGGACATGCCGGGTATCCCGAGGAAGTACGCCGAGCACAAACTTCATGTCCGCAAGGACGCCAAGCCTGTCCGTCAACCCCTATGACGATTTTCCGAAGAGAAGAGAAGAACCATTGGTGAAGAGGTCGCCAAGCTTTTGGCGGCTGGCTAGATAATGGAAGTGTTTCACCCCGAGTGGCTAGCCTATCCAGTCCTCGTCCTGAAGAAGAACAAGACCTGGCGCATGTGTATCGACTACACCAGCCTCAACATGGCATGTCCCAAGGATCCGTTCTCCCTCCCACGGATCGACCAAGTCATCGACTCGACCGCCGGGTGTGAGCTCCTGTCCTTCCTGGACGCTTACTCCAGCTACCACCAGATCAAGCTGGACCCGGCCGACGCCCTGAAGACGTCCTTCATCACGCCCTTTGGGGCGTATTGCTACATCACCATGTCGTTCAGCTTGAAGAACGTCGGCGCCACCTTCCAGCGCTGCATGCAGAAATGCCTGCTGCCGCAACTCAGCCGCAATATCCACGTATACGTGGACGACATCGTGGTGAAGACCAAGCAGCACCTCACGCTCCTCGACGATTTGAAGGAAACCTTCGCCAACCTCCGCAAATACAAGATCAAGTTTAACCCGGAAAAATGCATCTTCGGCGTCCCGGCCGGAAAGCTACTCGGCTTCCTCGTCTCGGAACGCGGCATTGAGGCGAACCCGGAGAAGATCAAGGCCATCGAGCGCATGCGCAAGCCGGCTCGGTTGCGCGATGTCCAGAAGTTCACCGGATGCTTGGCCTCGGTCAGCCAGTTTCTAAGCCGGCTGGGCGAGAGGGCGCTACCCCTGTACCAGCTGATGAAGAAGACGAGCCCGTTCGAATGGAACGGCAAGGCAGACGAGGCCTTCCACGACCTCAAGCGCATGCTCTCCACCGCACCAGTCCTGGCCGCGCCGACCGACAAGGAGCCGCTGTTGCTCTACATAGCTGCGACCTCGCGGGCGGTCAACACGGTGCTGGTGGTCGAGCGACCAGAGAAGGGAAAGATCCAAGCCGTCCAGCGCCCAGTCTACTACCTGAGCGAGGTGCTCTCCATCTCCAAGCAGAACTACCCGCACTACCAGAAGATGTGTTACGGCGTGTACTTCACCGCCAAGAAGCTGAAGCAGTATTTCCAAGAGCACGTCGTCACCGTGGTCAGCACGGCGCCTATCGGAGAAATCATCGGTGCCGGGATGCCTCTGGCCGGGTTGCCAAGTGTGCGATCCAGCTAGCCGGCCACACCATCCTCTATGAGCCCCGCACCGCGATCAAGTCTCAAGCCCTGGCCGACTTCCTCGTCGACTGGGCCGAGACCCAGTACTTGCTGCCGCCTCCCGACTCGACGCATTGGCGCATGCACTTCGACGGGTCCAAGATGCGACTCGGCTTGGGGGCCGGCATCGTACTGTCGTCCCCGAAGGGCGACCGGCTCCGCTACGCGCTCTAGATCCACTTCGCCACCTCCAACAACGTCGCCGAGTACGAAGCCCTTTTGCACGGCCTCCGGCTTGCCAAGGAACTCGGCATCCGGCGCATCCTGTGCTATGGCCTCGGACCTGGTGGAGCAGCAATGCTCCGGCGAATGGGACGCCCGCGACTCCAACATGGCAAGCTACCGCTTCCTCGTCCAGAAGCTGTCCGGATCCTTCGAGGGCTGCGAGTTCCTCCGTGTCCTGCGCGCGGAGAATGAAGCAGCCGACACGCTCGCCAAGATCGCCTCGTCACGACAAGCCATCCCGTCCGACGTCTCCCTCGAGCACCTGCACAAGCCGTCCGTCAAGCCATCGCCGGACTCCGAGTCCATCCACGTTCCAGACGACCCGGCCGCACCTCAACCCGGCACGGGGACTGCTGAACCCGGCCCGGGGGCTGCTCAGCTCGACCCGGCCACCATCGTCCCGGACCCGGCCGTCGCCATCCCCGACCCGGGGGCTGCTCAACCCGGCTCGGGGGCTGCCGACTCGGAACCCACCCTGGTGGCTGTCTTCGCCGTGGTTACGGCTCCATCTTGGGCCCTCCCAATATCATAATTTCTGGAGAGCGGGGTTCTCCCCATGGACCAGACCGAAGCTCGGCAGGTGCAGCGCCGGGCGTCCGCCTACAGCATCATCAACAATGAGCTCGTCAAGCGCAGCTCCACCGGCGTGTTCCAGCACTGCGTCGAGCAGGAGCGGGGCATCGACATCCTCCTCGACATACATCAGGGCGAGTGTGGGCACCACGCCGCATCACGATCCCTGGTGGCCAAGGCGTTCCGCCACGGTTTCTACTGGCCCACGGCCCTCCAAGATGCCGAGTCGCTCGTCCTCAAGTGTGAGGGATGCCAGTGCTTCAGCAAATGCACCCACCAGCCGGCGTTAGCACTTCGAACCATACCGATCGCCTGGCCCTTCGCGGTCTGGGGACTCGACATGGTGGGACCCTTCAAAACCGCTCGAGCCAGCATGACGCACTTGCTGGTGGCAGTGGACAAATTCACCAAGTGGATCGAGGCAAGACCAATCAAGAAACTGGACAGGCCAACAGCCGTCCGGTTCATCAAGGACATAGCGGTGCGCTACGGCATGCCGAACAGCATCATCACCGACAACGGCACCAACTTCGCCAACGGCGCGCTCGAGCAATACTGCTCCGTCTCCGGCATCCGCCTCGACCTGGCCTCCGTTGCGCATCCGCAGTCCAACGGGCAGGTCGAGCGGTCCAATGGACTCATCCTGTCCGGCGTGAAGCCGCGACTCGTCGAGCCGCTCATCCGCTCACCCGGCAGCTGGCTTGACGAGTTGCCCGCCGTTCTCTGGAGTCTACGCACCACGCCGAATCGGTCGACCGGGTTCACCCCGTTCTTCCTCGTCTACAGAGCCGAAGCCATCATCCCGACCGACGTCGAGTTCGACTCGTCGCACGTCGCGATGTACACCGAAGCCGAAGCCAGAGAAGCCCGCGAAGATGGCGTCGACCTACTCGAAGAAGCACGCCTCCTGGCGCTCAGTCGCTCGGCCATCTACCAGCAAGGCCTGAGGCACTACCACAGCAAGAAGATCAAGCCCCTCGCGTTCCGCGAGGGCGACCTCGTCCTCCGCCTCGTCCAAGAGCAGGCAGGCCAGCACAAGCTGTCCCCTCCATGGGAGGGCCCATTCATCGTGAGCAGGGCCTTGCGCGACCGCAACGCCTACTACCTCATCAACGCACGCAAGTCAAGGAAGCGCAAGAAGGACACCGCCGGTGAAGAAATGACCCGGCCGTGGAACGCGGAACTCCTCCGCCCGTTTTACAGTTAGCCGCACGAGCGTATATATCATCGCCTTTTGTAAACGCATGAAACTATGGGGTCCCCGAACGAGACTCGGGGGCTGCCTTTTGTCGACCAATTTATTGTGTCCCTATTTTCTTGCATCACTATACCACTGAACTCGGCCACCGGTCCGACTCACTCGACCCGGGGGCTCGGGGGCTGGCCAGCTCGGTAGCCACCCCGCCGCCTTACTTGGTGATTCCTGATAAAGTTAGGATGCCGCGGTCCCCCACTTCGCCTTAAAGCCACAGATCCAGCTTTGGCTGTCGGCTGGCAAGCACAACGGGCCAAAGCTCCTTTACGCTTCATACACTAAGTCAAAGGCTGCCGGGTCGATCAACCCGGCCCACCATTCATCAAATGAACAGCCGCACGACCGGCTGCTCGCCAACCGGCTTCGCTGGATTGCCACCAGCCGGCCCAGTGGGTGTTTCGCTCGCGCTCAACGTTTTGAGGGACCCAAGTCCTGCGCGCCCCTCTCAAAGAACCGAACTCCTTGTCACGGACCGGAGCCTCGGCTGTCTGACTCGCGGGGGGGAGGTTTGAGAAAGGAAAATCGCATGAAATCGGTCCAAAAAACGGAAGGCAAAAAGCAAAAGCACCCACGACATCTACACAAGTATTTAAGAAAAGGCCCACGACCCGAGTTCATTACACCCTAAAACCCCCAGTGGGTGGGTGGACCTGCTATTTGACAGATTTTACACAAAGTGTCTCAGGCATCTCCAGCGCCGCATCGCGACATCGACGGCTCTTCCCTGGCGGCCTCCGGGTGCAGCGAGGTGCCGGTGCCCTCCTCAACACCCGCGTCGCGGTAGACGCCCGTAGTCGTCGCCGTCCATGGCCCTGCCGTCTTCCGTCTGCTCCGGATGGAACTTGTCGTGGAAGGCGAACTCGGCGATGTAGCTGGCCCGGGAGGCGATCCGGCCGGCTTGCTCCTGCAAGAGCTGCTCCGAACCGGCCCGCTGGCCCATCAACGCGTCCAGCTGCAGGTCCGGATGCCAGGACAGTGCGAACCGGAGCTCCATCTCAGCACCGACACGAGTGGCGGAGACGCGCCACTCGCCAAGCCGGTCCGGCCCCATCTCCAACCCACGCGCCAGGCGCGAGAAGCTGCTCGGTTGGACGGAGTCCGGCCATAGGGCCGCCGTCATTGTGGTGCCGGCCTGGGACAGCCGCCCCAACTGCGTTCCCAGGACCTGCAGGCGGGCCTCAGCGGCGGCGATGATCTCTGGGAAGGTTCAGGCCACCCGCGGATCCGTCCCGGACCCAATGACGCCGGTCGGGTCGCGCTGATAGCGGACGGCTTCCTCCGCCAGCCGCTGCGTCTCTGGGAAGGCCCCTGCCGCAAAGGAAGAAGCGAGTTAGAAGAAGAACAATAGGGAAGAAAGGCCGGATCCCGACCCGGCAAACGACAAGAAAAAGCACTTATTGGAGAAGGACTCTTCCAGGTGCTGCGCCTCAAGCAACGTACCACGCCGGTCCCGCTCGATGGCGCGGTCGCGCTCCTCGAGCGCCTTCCCGAGATCGGCCACCTTGGCAAGGGCCGCCTTCAGCTCGGCGTCCTTGTCTTCGGCCGCCTCACGGCGACGGGCCTCGTCCTGACGGGCCCCCTCAGCCGTGGTGACCTGCCCCCGCAGGCGATCCACCTCGGCCTGGAGCCGGCCCTTGTCGTCGGCCAGCTGGCCTCTCTGCTGGTCCGCCTCCACCAGGGCCTGCTGTGCCTCTGCCACCTTGGCGGCTTCCGCCTTAAGGAGCTCCACCACGGCCTCGAGGCGGCTCTTGTGACCCGCCAGCTGCTCATGCAGCCGGTTGGCCTCGTCGAGAGACCGCCGAGCCGCGCCCACCTCCGCCCTCGCCTGCGCCGCCTCGACGCCAAGACGGCCGGTGTCGGCAACGAGCCGGTCGTAGTGATGACCGGCCTGGAGCAGACGAGTCCGCCAGGACAGCACCTCGGCTGCGAAAAAGAAGGACTCAGCAGAAGAAAAAAAGCAAGACTTAAGATTTGGCCCAACTGTTACACAGTTGGCCCAAATCTCGGGGGCTACACCCAGTGGGTGCGCTAGCGCGCCGCCACTAGAAAAGAGCACGAGAATACCTGCGGCGATGCGGAGCTCCTCCTCCTTGGCGGCAAGCTGCTCCATGAGCTCCCGGTGCCTGCCCAGGAGACGATTGTAGGCGGCGACCCGGAAGGTGTCGAGATGCTGAAGAAAGCAGAAATCAGAACAAGGCCAACACTCTAAAGATTCGACCCAACTACTACGTAGTTGGCCCGAACCTCGGGGGCTACACCCAGTGGGTGCGCTGGTGCGCCCTACAAAGAAGAAAATTACAAGAACACTTACCAGAACGGCGCGCTCCAGGTCGCGCGTTCGCTCCACCTCAGCCTGGGCGAAGGCCTCGAGCCGTTCCGTCCGGCCTCGCAGGCGGCGACTGACGGCGTCCAGCGCCGCCTCCTCCTGGGTCTGAGGCCCGAAGACAACGGCGCCCCCGCTTCGCGCCCGCTGCAGCACAACAGCTCGGCGCCCTCCCTGTCGGGGCACCAAGGCGTACTCCCCGCTGGCCGCTTGCGACGCGGCCAGCACCTCCTCCGACGCCCCTCCCAGCGCCGACGACGACCAGGACGCCGGGACGCCCTGCGTCGCCGTCTCTGACCCGGACGCCGGGACGCCCTGCGTCGCCGTCTCCGGCCCAGCTGCCGGGGTGGCCTCCGGCACCGCCGCCCGCGGTGCCTCCGCCAAAACCGGCGGCGCCTCCGACACCACCGCCTGCATCGTCTCTTCCAAAACGCCGCCGCCTCCACCACCATCAGTCCCTGCTCGCTCGACCACGTCGGCCGCGGCGGGGTGTCATCCTCCACGACCTCCCGGCCGGGGATCACCACCTCAGCCTGGCCTCCACGGCCGCGCTCCCTCACCGACGACGGCTCAAAGACCGTCGCCGCCACCACCGTGCCCTCCGGCATCTCGCGCCAGGCCGGCTCCGCGCCGGGTCGCGCCCATGCTGCCGCCGCGTCGGTCCAAGCACGGACCGATGCCACCTCCAGCTCCCCCTCGGCCCGGTTCCTGTCCCGCCAGGCCAAGGCTTCGGCGTCGTTCGGATCCAGGCCGAGGTCCGAGTCGGCCCGTCCCTCCACCTCAGCCTAGTCGGCGAGGTCGGACCGGGTCCTGCGGAACGTGGCCCTTTCGGTGGTCGCGGCTTCCGCCGCCGCCCTCGCCAGCGGAATTGGCGACCTGGAGAAGAAGACAGAATGAGCAGAAAAGAAACAAGACTAGCTCAAGAAAAAATCTGAGCGCAAACGAGAGATGAAGCTTACCCTGCCAAGACCGGGACCGGGGTTGGCCTCCCGTGCCCGCCGCCACGCTTCCTCTTGGCCGGCCTCCCGGCCCCGGCCGGGTCCGCCGTGCGCTTCAGGGCCCGGGGTCGCGGCGCGACGCTGTCTTTCCCATGCGGGCGGCTCGGCACCGCCCCATGCGGGGACCCGGCTCCGCCCGCGTCGCCGCCTCCCCCGCCCAACGCCACTACACAGACAACTGGCGTCAGCACCGACCGTTCCGTGCCGCGGTCAGCAATTCAAGACACATGAAGAAAAACACGAGACTTACCCGCGGGACGCCCAGCGCCGGCATTGGAGTCGGCCTCCTGCTCCCCGCCATGAGCCGCGGGCTCCTCTGGCGCCACCGGCTCCACCTGCGACGGGGCCCGGGCGTAAGGATGCCGAATCGCGTTCAGAAGTACCCCCCGCGTCGCGTCAGGACGGATGAGAAGGTGCGCGGTAGCAAAGTAAGAAGACCAGACGCTCACGTGCGGCGCAGGGTTCGACTGGCTGTACGGCGCCTTGCCGAACCGCCAGTCCTCCCCAAGGTTGGCCTTGGAGATGTCATTCACGCCACGCGCGACCTGCTCCGCGGACAACCGCGTCGACCCTATGCGGTTGGGATCTTGAAGGCCGACCATTTCGCCGATGAGGCAGGAGCGCCCCTGAAGTAGAAGGACCCGGCGCATGATGAACGCGGCGAGGAGGTCGGTGCCGGTGAGCCCCTCCTGCGTCCTCATCACTGTTACCCGCTCGCAGAGATTAACGATCTCCTGCGACGGGCGCCTGGGCGAGTAGCCCCAGTTCGTCTTCGCCCGTGGCGGTGCGATGGCGAAGGCCGGAAGGTTGATGCGATCCGCACCAAGGTTGCGGATGTAGAAGAAGGAGTTCTGCCACTTCTTGGCAGAATCCTCCATCGGGATCTTGGGGAAATCCGCCCCGACCGCTTCGAGATGACGGCGGCACCGCAATCGGCGAACTCCCCGGCCGACGGGCCCTGCTGCTTCAAGGAGAAGAAGCGCGCCCAGAGGTCGATCGTAGGCTCGTCCCCCAGGTACCCCTCGCAGAGGGTGACGAAGCCGGAGAGCTGGACGATGGCGCCGGCGCCAAGATGATGCGGATGGAGCCTGAAGAACTCCAGGAACGCGCGGAAGAAGGTGCTCGCCGGCAGCCCGAACCCGCGCTCGAAGTGCGTGAGGAAGACCACACGCTCCTGCCCCACGGGCCGAGGCCTCTGCTCGCCGCGCGGCAGGCGGACGCCGACGTCCGTCTCCCCCAGGAGGCACCGCATCGCTCGGAGTTGGGTGATGTCCTCGGAGGTGACATTCGAACCCATCCAGTAGCCCGATGGCAGCGACATGATCGAAGGAAGAAGGAAGATGGACGGCGAAGGAGTTCTGCTCGGAGCAGCGGGCGCCGCAGTGCGTCGGTTGCAAAGATCGGAGCGAGAGCAAAGGGACAGGAGGGCGCGGGCGAGAATGATGTCCGCCGCCCCCCTGCCACCCCCCCGATTTATAACCCTCGGTTTGAACGTGGGGAGGTGGGGAAGTGGGATCGTCTGCATGCGCCCGTTCCACTACCCCGCAATAAGTGTGCACGTACACGCGCAGTAACTGCCCGGGGAAGAGCAACCGGCCCCCGGACGCCACAATAAATCCGCGCGATTGGGCCGAGGGCGTGTGACACCCCAAAATTTTGACCTTATTTTATTAATTAAAATTTTGCCAGGAAATTAATTTTTTGTTTTCTGGATTTATCTTTGATTTCAGAACCCCTCTTCTCTTTAATATTGTGGGTTTTTATCTCAGGTGGAAACTTTCCAAAAGTATTGTTGGGCTTGTATACTCTCTCCATAAAACAATTCTTTATCAGTGGATTTAATTGCATAATTGCTTTTCCTGATCTTTATTCTTTTAAAATGAATTTTTATGAATTTGGAGTCTCTGTTACACTGCAACCATTTGATAAATGCATTTAAAATGTTCACCAAAATTTGGGGATGTCATGTGATGATCCCACATCACTTTTATGCAAAGATATCTTTTGGTCATTCGAGATTTTGAGCTCTACATCAACTTTTCAAATGTGGTCCAGTAGGTATTTTTGCACTACAACCTATTTAAATATTCCTTTAAAAATTCTTCCACCACCGGGGAACCAGCCCCGTCGCGCTATAAAAGGAGGCCCCGAGCTCCTCCGAGCACTCAGACGACCCCAGGCCACCCCCATAGCTCCCCCTTAGCCAGCAATCGGCGGGTGGTAGCCGTCTTCCTCGACTCCGGTCGGTTCGGCCGCCGCCGCCCCCCGGTCCCGCTAGTCGCCAACAGAGCCTCCCCAGCTCATCTAGTACCACCAACCGTTTCCCCTCGACCTCACGGAGCCGCCCAGCCTCTCAAACGCGACCAAGAACCACCATAGCCCCGGCCCCCAAAACCACCCGAAGTCATCCACGCCGCGAAGCTCATCGCCGCCGGCTTCCTCCGTCCCCACCTGCCTCGCGACCACCGGGAGGACCGCCCTGGAACCGCGGATCTCTGGAGCCCGCGAAGAGCCGCCGTTCGCCGGCGTCGATCGCCGGAGTCCTGCCTCCGCTCGGGCAGAGGAAGAGGAGGGAGATGGGACTAGTCAAACCTGACCAGTGGGCCCGCTGGACCCACTGTCAGCGACCCAGCCCCGCCGATGTATGTTTTAAGTGGAGGCGTATTTCGCAAAATACGTTTTCGCTAAACAGAAAGCGTAAGCCCCTCCGAAACATTTTCTTTTTCTGTTTTATTTTAAAACAGAACTTTGACTGGCTATATCTTTTAAAATAAAACTCCAAATGAGTTGATTCTTTTTCCTACCTCTCTCAAATTTCATCTAGTTTATTTTGAGATTTATTTCAAAATATTTAGGACAACTTTTTGTACTGTTTTTGAAATATATGTTATTTGGATATTTTTCAAAATAGGAAATGGAGAGAGAGGAAAATTTTCAAAAAGATTGGAATGCACACTTCCTCTCGACAACCTGAAGGCAAGCATTCTGAACTCTGGCATAATATTTTTGGGTGTTGTTGATACGGTTACAAGACCACCTGGACTTGGAGCATACGTTATTTTATGTGACGATAGAATCATACGCGTGAGTACATAATGAGATTCTTTGCTGTTAGAAATGGATATGCTGGTGATAGTGATCATCCTCGCGAGCTTTTCATGCATACCGGCAGGAAGCCGGGAAAGTCGTGGTCTTGGGTAGACACGAGCTTGTCCCTAGTTCCTCGTCGAGATGAGTGTGTCCGGTATGGCACGATGAGGTATGATGAGCGGTGATTCTGTCTGTTAATGGAAATATATTGGTTATGCTAATCATACAGGGGATACTTGAACCTCCTGAGTCGGCCATAGATCGAGTCTTGTTCCAGTAAACCCCCATACTTGTTTCGTACTACCGCTTGTCCCTGCCGCAGGTAGGGTACGGTTCAGTAAGTTGTCAACCCCTTACCAAAGCACACACCGTACAGAGAGGCCATGGTGGAAGATACCGGCTGCATCCGGTAGGCATGCCACCTGGTCCAGGGGCATGGGTGTTTCCGGTTGGGACCGAGAGGGGGGCACCCCTTAGAGCGCGCGATATAAATTTGATCCCATGCTACGTCGAGGTTGTAGCCTCCCCACTTAGAGTTTTGCTTGGCAGGTGTCGTGGGTGATTCCAAACACCGGTAAGTTAGGCTGGTGTGTGCAGGTCAGGCGTGTTTTCAATTAAAAGACCGTAGGCGGAATTAGTCCCGATGGACTAAATAAATCCGTTACTCGTGGGTAAAGAGTACACCCTCTGCAGAGGTTAAATCTATTCGGATAGCCATGCCCATGGGAAAGGACTACAGCCTGAGATGGGTTTAGTGACGGTCTTCGGATGGAGAAACGGCTAAACTAGATCATTGATTATGACCTGTGACATATGAGGATTATGATTATTATAGTGACGGTCTTCGGATGGAGAAACGGCTAAACTAGATCATTGATTATGACCTTTGACATATGAGGATTATGATTATTATAGTGATGGTCTTCGGATGGAGAAACGGCTAAACTAGATCTTTGATTATGACCTGTGACATATGAGGATTATGATTATTATAGTGACGGTCTTCGGATGGAGAAACGGCTAAACTAGATCTTTGATTATGACATGTGACATATGAGGATTATGATTGTTATTATTGTGGACTAACCATTTACATTATTTGGATTATTGAGTATCCCTGGGACGGTGCTACCTCCTGGATACTCACTGCGATTATCCTCTTATAAGCCCTTTATGCGGTGTCGCTCAGACGCCCGACTGTGGCATGCTTGTTATTATTGTTATTTATAAGCCCTTTATGTGGTGTCGCTCAGACGCCCGACTGTGGCATGCTTGTTATTATTATTATTTATAAGCCCTTTATGTGGTGTCGCTCAGACGCCCGACTGTGGCATGCTTGTTATTCCTTTTATTTATAAGCCCTTTACGTGGTGTCGCTCAGACCCCCGACTGAGGCATGATTTATCTTATTATCCTTTCGAGGCGTCGCTTCAGACACTCGATCGGTGCATTCTATATTTCTACTCCCGTAATTGCATATTCATATTTTACCCGCATGCGTATATCATGGATTTCGTTTATTTCATGACAGACGTTATGATCGTAGAATCTTTCGGAGCATGATTATCTTCGTTATATTATACCCGTGTTCATAATGTTTGCGAGTACATTCAAAAGTACTCACAGGCTTGTCCCTGGCTATTGTCTTGGCCAGATTTCTCGCATGGAGATAAGCATAGCGATGACCGCCCCGGAACCTACACAATGATGATAGCAGCCTCGCGAAGATAGGAGTTATCCTGGTCAGCTGTTCTTGTGGGAAATGGAGTCCCATAGACTCAGATGAACCACAAACCGCTTTCGCCATCCGCCACTAGAAACCAAGTGTTGTACTCATAGGCCACAATGGTCTAGTACTACATATTTTGTACTTTGCTTGGAATTTCTGTATCAAGTTGGTGCCTCATCAGCTAACAGTAATCCTGGGGCTGGTGAGCACAAGTGCCATTTTCTGGAAAATTAATATCCCGAAAATCCGGTCCTGACAGACTTGGTATCAGAGCCAGGCTGACCATTGGCTAATCCTATCTTAGCCAGGTCAATAAACCTAGGTTAACCAACCCACCAGACCTTAACCAAACCCCAGCCAAGCTTCTCGTGTAAGATAGCCCCACAGTGACCCGACGCCCTTCGGCAGACGGTGCCCAACCTATCAGCCTAGCCTGTCGATCACGCGCCAGTGACCGGCCCCTAAATAGTCTTTTTCGCAAGCGTGCGAAGGAAGACTCCGTCCCCTTTTTCTATAAAAAGGGCACGCTAGCCTCAACACAGCACAGCACAACCTCTTTCCCAAACCGAGCCACGATGCCTGGACCCATTGTTCACAATGAGACCACAGCAACCAACCTTGGAGGTTTTGTGACCGTGCTCGCAAACCTCACCCGCCGTGCCTATGCATTAGAAGAGCCCCCAGAATATGTTGTGTACCAAGGACTCATGAGCGGTGAGAGCCGTCAATTCTGGGCCACTGTACACATCTATGGTAGGGGACTGTCGCTGGAACGCCCCTACAGGTTCACTGGAAGGACAACTTCCTTTGAGCCACAAGCCATCCAGCTAGGAGCCCGAGAAGCTATAGTTCAACTCCGGCACTTGTCGCCCAGAGTTAACTGTCGCTCGTTCTACTACTACCCTAGCCGTGACGGGTATGGTAGGCCGCCCCAGGTTGCCAACGGAGATCACGAGACAGATCCTGCACTGTTGCATCTGGTGCGCTACGTAAGCGCACTAGAGGAACTGTTCGATCAGATCACCCTTGATCTAATCGCAGCTCGTGGAGAACTGGTTCGCCGAGCCCCGGCAAGAGGAGAAGATGAGCCAGACGCCGACCACCCAGTCGTGCTGGTCGGACATCCGATCGAGTCCTTGAGGTCTGCCCCAGCCATCGACCAAAATACGTTGGTGTCCCCAGAAGTGCTTCGTCGCCTATTGGGAACACGCTCCAACGGGGTTGTGGCCAACAACCCCCGCGATGGCCATCATCGCTACCCCGACCCTGCAGACCCTCAACCTCATCCGGCTAATCCCGACGGTGAAACCCGTGGAGAAGCCTCGGCGTCCACAAGGCCAGCCCGCTTGGACATTAACGTAGTAGACTAAGTCACCCGAGTAGTACCGAGCCTTAGTATTTTTCTACGCCTTGTAATTGTGTGATCCTGTATCACCATTATTAAATAATGTCTGCTTGTGCGCCCCTATTTTTGAATAGTAGCCATGCATAAGTACATCAGCGTACAATTGCATTTTAAAATTCCGGGCGCAGCTACCGAGACCAACCCCGACGACACCCACAACAATGCGTCACATTTTGAGATATGTGTATCTGTGGCTTTGACCCTGACCCCATGGAACAGAACCGACAAGCTAGTTAACCTTCACCACGGTAAATAACCCAGCCCCAATGCTATATAAAAGGCCACCTCGTGACCTTGCCAAGTGCCCCTCACCTTGTACGCAACACGCACAGCCATTCCTTTGCCATGCCGACCCCCAGTATTTATCTGAGAACCCCAGACGCAACCCCGGGTAGTTTTGTTAAATTATTGTGGGATTTTACCTGCAGTACCATGAGTGCCATCCATCCACCCCAGTACGAGTTGCTCAAATCGAGGATCACCCCATCCACCTCGAAATATTGGGCAGTGGTGCACATCCCTCCCGCAAACCCAAACCAAGACCCAACAGAAGTCTCCTTCGTGGGGAAATCCATGCTGACTCCGCATATGGCCATAGAAGCTGCTGCGTACGAAGCGCTTGCTCGTCTTTGATTCGCGGTACCCTATGCCAGCGAACGAGGGTATTATTATTTTCCGAGTTGTGCAGCACCCGAAGAAGTGGCATTTTTTTCCCGGTGGGCGAATTGAGAGAGATCCAATACTGGCCAACCTTGCCCAGTATGTTATCGCTCAATAGCATTTGACACAGCGGGTAATGGGTTATCTCCAGAGCCTCGCTGATTTAAATCCTCAGATCGCTATTGGCAGACCACTGAGGCCTGACCAGGAGAGACGCATTCATCGGCTAGTCAATCCACTTCCCCCGATAGAAGAGGAGTGTGTCCCAGTACCAGAGACGTTTTCTCAGGATCCTGTCCGTTTACCATTTTTATTGTAGAAGGCACCGCTGTGTTTATTATCCCAGTTTTTAATTATGTGTTGTAACTCGTACGTAGTATCCAAAATCTGTGCGACGGATCAATTATTTGGTTTCAATTATGTGAGCAGTTTTACTGCTGTTAATTTTGATTTATCTAATTTTCACTCGCCATAAATTTTCAAGTGAGATTTCTTTCCCTGAGTTGTTGTAGCATACGCCTCTTCACGACATAGATTTTTATTCACACAGCACCATAACAGCAGACTCACAACCTCAACCACTCGACCTCGTGCGCTAATTACAAATCCTCGTACACATTTTTGATACCTAACTATTCACACCCGAGGACACCACAATCTCAGTAAGAGAGATTTGTGAGTAATCATTCGGGCACGAGTTGCCCCAGCACACCGACAGCAGTTAGCACTCGATGCCGCACCTAATCCTCGTGATCGCCGCCACCGCGACGAGCTAACACTCGAGCGGCAGCATCACGACGATCATCCAGGATCATCGCGCACAGGAGCACGGAGAACCCCAGCAACGTCGCCAAACCCCCGCACATCAGGACCACGTACCAGTCCGGCATCACCTCCGCCATTAGAGCCTCGTCTCGAGCTCCTGCAAACTAAAATGGAGGAGAAGGGAGGAGAAGAAGAAGCGAGGCCAGGTGTGAGGAAGAAGAAAGGAGCGCCACGATCATTTTATAGCTCGAGATCGGTGTACGGTGGGCGAGGTCCACCAGCGCCGCTCGTCGCTCGATCGCCGGTGTTCGGAGGCGAATCTGCGAGCAGTGCCGACAGTGCACTGGCCCGCGAGGTGAGTGCACGCTGCACCAGCAGCTAGCACGCCGCGCACTGCCGCAGTACGGCCTAGATGCCCTACGCGCTAGACGTCGTCGGTGGAGAAAGCGCGGGAGAGCACGCGAGAGAAGAAGAAGAGAGAGCCAGAGGTAGAAGAAGAGGCCGACAGTGGGCCCCGGGTCCACCTGTCAGCCAGAGAGAGCACTGTGCTCTCGGGTACGACCAGCGTATTTTAGTAATTTAGAATTTATTCTAAATTTACGGTATCCAACGTAGTAATATCTCGTTTTCCCCCCCAACCATGGATTTTTTCCACGCAACGCCAGTATACCACACTATAGTTTTACGCCACTTATTGCCCTCTCACTGTAGCCACATTTTTATTGCATACTAGAATGTTTTCTTTTGGTAAGAGCGATGTTTGTTCAAAACAACTTTTAACAAATCTCGAGGACGAGATTTTTCTTAAGGGGGGTAGTGTTGTGACACCCCAAAATTTTGACCTTATTTTATTAATTAAAATTTTGCCAGGAAATTAAATTTTTGTTTTCTGGATTTATCTTTGATTTCAGAACCCCTCTTCTCTTTAATATTGTGGGTTTTTATCCCAGGTGGAAACTTTCCAAAAGTATTGTTGGGCTTGTATACTCTCTCCATAAAACAATTCTTTATCAGTGGATTTAATTGCATAATTGCTTTTCCTGAGCTTTATTCTTTTAAAATGAATTTTTATGAATTTGGAGTCTCTGTTACACTGCAACCATTTGATAAATGCATTTAAAATTTTCACCAAAATTTGGGGATGTCATGTGATGATCCCACATCACTTTTATGCAAAGATATCTTTTGGTCATTCGAGATTTTGAGCTCTACATCAACTTTTCAAATGTGGTCCAGTAGGTATTTTTGCACTACAACCTATTTAAATATTCCTTTAAAAATTCTTCCAAGTGTTTGGAGATGTCAGTAGATGCACATGATTCAACTTTATGCAAAAAACCCATTGGTGTTCTTTGAAAAATTTGAGAAAATCACCCTCATCTTTATTCTGGTCCAGTTTGATGATTTGTACTGCAACCCTATTTTATTTTGCTATAGTGCCCATGAGCTTTCTCCTGCTTGTAGACCACCCTGCAAAACCCTTAAGTCCAGGAGAGTGGACCCATTGGAGGATTTTAAGTGCATGCAATAAGGCCTTTTTCTTTCTGTCCAAAACTGAAAGTTTGCAAATTTGCACTAGCAAGTTTCTGGTTTTGTCCAAATGATCTTGCCATCATCACCTACTCCTAGAGAGACCCTGATCTGGAGTTTTTGGCCACTCCAAGAGTTGCCTAGATGCACTTAGCATTCTGTCGAACACTTGGTGTGCATGGGCAGATTTGGCATGATCATTAGTTTGCTTTGAGAACTTGATCCCCTGACCTAACCACCATGTCCATTAACCCCCTTGCTACCCCTAACCTAGTCCTGTTAATTGCCAACCTCGCTCTGGCACTCTAGGCTGCCCTGGAATTACGTCGAGCACGTCCCGTGCGTGCTCTGAGCGCGCCCAGAGCGCACGTTTTGCACGTGCGGGCGCCCGAGCCGCCGCGTCGCACGGCCGCCTCCCCGCGCCCGCTCTGGCCTCCCCCGCTCGCAGCCAGCACGCCCGCCCTTTCCCCTCGCCGCAATGCCGCCCCTGGAGCCCCACAGTGCCGCCGTCAGGTCGGCCACGGCGGCTAGCGGCCGGCCACAGCAGGCTCTGCCATGGACGGCGCCGCCCAAGCCGCAGCAGCGCGCCAGCTGCCCCCTTGTATAGCCTGAGCCTATCCTCAAGCCCGTCTGCTAGTGCTCGTCGCCGCCACGTCGCCCTGGCCACTACAGAACGGCGACTCGCCGTCGTTCTTATCCACCACCGGGGAACCAGCCCCGTCGCGCTATAAAAGGAGCTCCTCCGAGCACTCAGACGACCCCAGGCCACCCCCATAGCTCCCCCTTAGCCAGCAATCGGCGGGTGGTAGCCGTCTTCCTCGACTCCGGTCGGTTCGGCCGCCGCCGCCCCCCGGTCCCGCTAGTCACCAACAGAGCGTCCCCAGCTCATCTAGTACCACCAACCGTTTCCCCTCGACCTCACGGAGCCGCCCAGCCTCTCAAACGCGACCAAGAACCGCCATAGCCCCGGCCCCCAAAACCACCCGAAGTCATCTCCGCCGCGAAGCTCACCGCCGGCGGCTTCCTCCGTCCCCACCTGCCTAGCGACCACCGGGAGGACCGCCCTGGAACCGCGGATCTCCGGAGCCCGCGAAGAGCCGCCGTTCGCTGGCGTCGATCGCCGGAGTCCTGCCTCTGCTCGGGCAGAGGAAGAGGAGGGAGATGGGACTAGTCAAACCTGACCAGTGGGCCCGCTGGACCCACTGTCAGCGACCCAGCCCCGCCGACGTATGTTTTAAGTGGAGGCGTATTTCGCAAAATACGTTTTCGCTAAACAGAAAGCGTAAGCCCCTCCGAAACAATTTCTTTTTCTGTTTTATTTTAAAACAGAACTTTGACTAAACTTTGACTGGCTATATCTTTTAAAATGAAACTCCAAATGAGTTGATTCTTTTTCCTACCTCTCTCAAATTTCATCTAGTTTATTTTAAGATTTATTTCAAAAATATTTAGGACAACTTTTTGTACTGTTTTTGAAATATATGTTATTTGGATATTTTTCAAAATAGGAAATGGAGAGAGAGGAAAATTTTCAAAAAGATTGGAATGCACACTTCCTCTCCACAACCTGAAGGCAAGCATTCTGAACTCTGGCATAATATTTTTGGGTGTTGTTGATACGGTTACAACACCACCTGGACTTGGAGCATACGTTATTTTATGTGACGATAGAATCATACGCGTGAGTACATAATGAGATTCTTTGCTGTTAGAAATGGATATGCTGGTGATAGTGATCATCCTCGCGAGCTTTTCATGCATACCGGCAGGAAGCCGGGAAAGTCGTGGTCTTGGGTAGACACGAGCTTGTCCCTAGTTCCTCGTCGAGATGAGTGTGTCCGGTATGGCACGATGAGGTATGATGAGCGGTGATTCTGTCTGTTAATGGAAATATATTGGTTATGCTAATCATACAGGGGATACTTGAACCTCCTGAGTCGGCCATAGATCGAGTCTTGTTCCAGTAAACCCCCATACTTGTTTCGTACTACCGCTTGTCCCTGCCGCAGGTAGGGTACGGTTCAGTAAGTTGTCAACCCCTTACCAAAGCACACACCGTACAGAGAGGCCATGGTGGAAGATACCGGCTGCATCCGGTAGGCATGCCACCTGGTCCGGGGGCATGGGTGTTTCCGGTTGGGACCGAGAGGGGGGCACCCCTTAGAGCGCGCGATATAAATTTGATCCCATGCTACGTCGAGGTTGTAGCCTCCCCACTTAGAGTTTTGGTTGGCAGGTGTCGTGGGTGATTCCAGACACCGGTAAGTTAGGCTGGTGTGTGCAGGTCAGGCGTGTTTTCAATTAAAAGACCGTAGGCGGAATTAGTCCCGATGGACTAAATAAATCCGTTACTCGTGGGTAAAGAGTACACCCTCTGCAGAGGTTAAATCTATTCGGATAGCCATGCCCATGGGAAAGGACTACAGCCTGAGATGGGTTTAGTGACGGTCTTCGGATGGAGAAACGGCTAAACTAGATCATTGATTATGACTTGTGACATATGAGGATTATGATTATTATAGTGACGATCTTCGGATGGAGAAACGGCTAAACTAGATCTTTGATTATGACCTGTGACATATGAGGATTATGATTATTATAGTGACGGTCTTCGGATGGAGAAACGGCTAAACTAGATCTTTGATTATGACCTGTGACATATGAGGATTATGATTATTATTATTGTGGACTAACCATTTACATTATTTGGATTATTGAGTATCCCTGGGACGGTGCTACCTCCTGGATACTCACTGCGATTATCCTCTTATAAGCCCTTTATGCGGTGTCGCTCAGACGCCCGACTGTGACATGCTTGTTATTATTATTATTTATAAGCCCTTTATGTGGTGTCGCTCAGACGCCCGACTGTGGCATGCTTGTTATTATTATTATTTATAAGCCCTTTATGTGGTCTCGCTCAGACGCCTGACTCCAGCTGGTTTCTGTTTATCTGGTGTTCTTGGACTAGCTACAAGGCATGTAGGGTCCAAAAAGTCTGAATCCTCTCCCAGTACGCCGCGGGCCTCCTTTTATAGATCGACAAAGGGGCTGCCACAGTGGCACACAGGAGGTGGAAAGCTATACAGTGGTCGAGTCTATCCTCTGACACCGTAGGACAAACGCATTTAATGCGCTGCCGACGTGCCCTTCTTGCTTTATCGGGGACGACAAGGAAGATCGTCCCAGCTGTCGCCGCCTCGCTTGGCTTCGACGCGCGTCCGAACTGACGAGGCGGGTAGTGCCACGCTTGCGGGCTGGCTGCTGAGTTGGTGCGGTGGCAGAGCCTTCACGAAGATCTGCATACCACCACGCAGGTGCTTGTTGAGTTGGCCTAGAGGCCGCACGTCGCCACGCTGGTGTTCGCCTAGTTGGTGGGCTGGCAGCTGCATGGGAACGGCGGCGGAGCTTTGGCAGATGTGGGCCTGGCTGCGGCCGCGCGAATGTCTTCGACAAGAGTCTTGCTGGGGCCCCGGCAAGGGTCTTGCCGTGGCGTCGTGGTCGTCCCCGGCAAAGGGCTTGCCGGGGGTCTCGTGGGTATCCTTGGCAAGGATCTTGTCGAGGATCTTCGTCTTCTGGTTATTTACCTAGTCTTGTATTCTCTTGGTCTTCACAAAGATCTGCATGCCACCATGAAGGTGTCTCCCGAGCTTTGTTTCCAGTGTGGTTGAAGGCGTCGGAACTCTCAGGCTCAAGGGTGGCAGCCCTGCTGATGTTGGGCGAGTTGCCCCGGCAAGGTTCTTGCCGGGGCTGTGGAGGCCGCCCGGCAAGGGCCTTGTTGGGAGAGTCCATCTCGCCCTTCTGCTCTTTGTGTTTCCGGCTTGACGTTGGTCTGGTCGTTTTGTGCCTTTGCTTCCTCAGCCCCGCCAAGCGTAGCCAGGGGCGTGGGGCTGCGACTGCCAAAACACAAAGTGGGCGAGAGCTCTTTGTGGTAAAAACGGGCGATGCCTACATAAATCCATACCCTGCGTCTTTCTCCATCGTCGACTTGTGGTCGAAAATGGGTATATCACACATCGTAGCAATTATATGAGATATTGGAGACAAACTAATCACAGAAATGCCGATAGATCTCTAGGTGCGCTCTGTAGGGATGAAAAGGAGGGTCGAGCGGAATTGCTGGTGTGAAGCCCGGCCATTAATTGGATGGAGTGACCTGCTGGCGACGTCCACATTCCTGTCCTCAGGGCATCTCCAAGGAAGACCGGCAAATTGCTCCGGTATACGTCCGTTTTTATGTCAGGGCATGGTCTGCGCGTGGACATAATACAGGAGAGAGCCATCCAATCATTTTCATAAATTAATTCTTATTTGTCCGGTTGGGAGGAGAGAAAAGACAGAGGGCCATACATGTGCAGAGAGAGAGAAACGAGAGGAGGATCACGCGGTGGCTTTTTGTTGGTCAAGTGGATGTCCGAACACAGGTATAGGTCCCTCATGTTTGTCTCGGTTTTGCCGGAAAACGAACGTCTGGACCACTTCCCGGACCCATGGGGATCTCCATTGGATGACAAAAGTTGTCACAAACAGTAAGGACACTACAATCCGAACATATACCGGAGCTTTGAAGGTCTCCCTTGGCCTTACAAGTGTTAGAAAAATACCAAGTGTCTTTTGCCAAAATGCTTCCACTACATCCGAGAGTAATCACGTCTTGTATTTCTTTCACCATGTGCAAATAGTCAGAATCATCCATAAAGAGATCCCATGTAATTTATTTGTTGATCGGCAATCTCTAGTTATACAAAAAGGTAGGTTAAAAGTGAAAAAGGGAAAACCCCAAACCCAAGAAAGTGAAAATAAAAAACTCTGTAATTTGCAGAAGGCATGCAGACGGGACACAAACACTGTAATTTGGGTTTTTGGCTTGGCTTTGGCATCAAGGTCGATAATAGTTGTCACTCTGCATATCTATTTTTTCTCTGTGAGAGTAGGCTGTATATCTCTATTTGGTTGACCTACTTTTACGTTTCCCCACCATGATGAGATTAACCGGAAATGAAAATGACAATACTATGAACCCCGTGAACTGCTTCTAGAAATAACAGGAGAAAAGAGTGTGCTTCAGGTGTCGACAGTAAAAGAATCGTGCATGCAGCCTGTTCCTAGTCAAACAGCCAAACACATCTCTTTGGCATGCCTGCCCAAACAGAAAAACAAACTGAGTTATAGCTCTTTGTTATCAACTTGCCAATGGCGGATGCCTACATAAATAACACCCTGGGGCCTGCACCTTTCTCGACGACCATCTTGGCAGAGATCGAGAATTAATATACATATATACGTATGATATATCACACATTGCAGCTGGTCCATGAGATATTGGAGATAAACTAACCACAGCGATGCGGCCACATTGCTCCTGTGCCATATTAATGGAGAAGAGAGCCAGCCGTTGGCCAGACTTGATTGAGAGCCTGATTCCTGCTGTGAAGGCTGGCCATTAATTGGATCATGTGACCTGCTGGCGCCATCCACATTTGCTCTCTAGAAATGTTAGAAAATAGTGTGTTTTGCCAAAAGGCCGGCATTCGGCTCGAGAGTAGCCACCTCTTGTATTCTTTCACCATGTGTTAATATACTCAACATCAAAGAGATCTCAGTTGATTGCCAATTCCTAGTTACAAGTTACAACTATAACTAACATGTTAACACGACGCTAACCGAGAATACAAAGGCCACTATTGATAGAATGGAGAACTAAGAATGAGGAGAGAAGGGAAGAAAGAAGATGCGACCAATAATAAAAGTAATTAGGCCATCCATACTTGTCAGTCTGTTGGCGGTCCAGATCCTATCTTGGGCAGCCAACCAAGTGGGAACGCTGGGGGCTCATGGCCTTTGGGTGCAACTGTCTGGAGATGGTTTCACAGGCATTATTCAACCGGTTTGACTGGCATGTCACTAATAGATTATGTGGTTAAATCATGTAATCTTTCGTTTGTACCCATCATTTGTGGTGTTTTCAATGATCTTGGAGTAACTACGCTTCAGAGTCTTTGTGGGGATTTGGTCCCCACAGAGGGCTTAGAGGCGGAGGAGGAGGATATGGTTCCAGAGGGGTGTGTGGCCCCTTTGCAGCCAGAGGCCACTCCTGACACCGATGCTCAACATGTTCAGGAGATGAAGGATATACCAATAAAAACCTGGAAAAGGAAGGTTTATCCTACATCGGGGGTGCGTCGGAGTGCGAGAGTTAAACAAAAGAAAAAATTCCATGATGAAATATGAAAGGGATATTCTGGAATAGCAGAGGTCTAGCGGACTTGGCTAAAGGGAGATTCCTTAGCGATACATCAGTAGAACAAAAATTAGATTTTATGGCTTTATTGGAGACGGGTAGAGATAATTTCACCTCCCAGTTTCTTAACACCATTTAGGGGGGTTGATTTTGACTGGCACTATTTACCTCCAAGGGGGAGATCCGGAGGGATACTACTTGGGGTGAGGTGCGAAACTTTAGAGGTACTCAATGTGGTTCACGATGATTTTGCTGTCAAATTTCGGGTAAGGTTGAAAATTGACGGTTTCCGATGGGATTTGGTGGCCATATACGGTGCGGCACAACCAGAGCTTAAACCGGAATTCCTCGCAGATCTGGTGAGAATTTGTGGGGATGAAAGGTTGCCAATTCTGGTGGGGGGAGATTTCAATATCATTAGAAGACAAGAAGAAAAAAATAATGACAACTTTGATGGAAGATGGTCATTCATGTTTAATATGATAATTGAAAGTCTCGATCTGAGGGAGATTGACCTCACTGGTAGGCATTTCACGTGGGCCAATTCTTTGCCAATTCCTACTTACGAGAAATTGGACAGGGTTCTCACTAGTGTTGAGTGGGAACAGAAAATTCCGCTGGTTACGGTTCAGGCCTGCAAAGGGCCACCTCTGATCATACCCCACTACTGGTTGATTCCGGGGAAGCGACCCATGTGGGAAACAAAAATACTTTCTCTTTCGAATTAGGATGGTTTGAGAGGGAGAGCTTCATGGCGCTCATTGCGGCTGAATGAGCCAGGGACATGGGAGGGTCTTCTAGTGTGGAGAGATGGCAAAACAAAATTAGACACATGCGCCAGTTTTTGAGAGGCTGGTCCAAACATCAAAGTGGTATCTATAAAGTGGAAAAGGAAAGATTGACACAAATTATTAATGAACTTGATATGAAAGCAGAATCTATACTTCTTAATACTTCGGAGGGAGATATTAAGAATGAGGCTGAGAAGAAGTTATAAGCCCTTATAAGAGAGGAGGGGATGAAATGGGCGCTTAGAGCAAAGGTTTCTAAGATCGTCCAAGGGGATGATAATACACAATTCTTTCACATGATAGCTAATGGGAAGCATAGAAATAAAAAGATAATACAACTAGAACGAGATGAGGGTACAATTGTAGGACACGAGAATCTAAAACTATACATTTCTGAATATTATAAGAAACTTTTTGGAGCACCCGAAGAAAGTTTCGTTTCTCTCGATGAGAATGTGATCGGGGACATACCGCAACTCAACTTAGAAGAGAATGAGGTGTTGTCTGCCCCTTTCACTAAGAAAGAGGTGTTCGATGCTATAATGCAAATGAAGCATAATAAAGCGCCCGGGCCAGATGGGTTCCCGGCGAAATTTTATCAAAAATGCTGCCATATCATAAAGAGTGATCTTATGCCTATGTTCCATGATTTGTTCGAAGGCCACTTAAACTTATTTCACCTCAATTTTGGAACGATAACATTGTTGCCAAAGAAGGTGGAAGCAGTTCGCATTGAGCATTTTAGACCGATATGTCTTCTCAATGTAAGTTTTAAAATCTTTACAAAGGTTGGCACGAATAGGTTGACATAGATAGCCCATTCGGTCGTGCAACCCACTCAAACTGTGTTCATGCCAGGACGACAAATCCTAGAAGGGGTGGTAGTCCTACATGAAACATTGCACGAGATCCACTCGAAGAAACTAGATGGGGTTATCTTCAAAGTGGATTTTGAAAAAGCGTATGATAAGGTCAAATGGCCCTTCCTTCAACAAGCCTTACGTATGAAGGGGTTCAACGAAGCCTGGAGGTCTCAGGTGGATTCATTCATACAGAAAGGCAGTGTCGGGATAAAAGTCAATGATGACACAGGTCATTATTTCCAGACACGTAAGGGGTTACGAGAGGGAGATTCCATGTCTCCTGTGCTATTCAACATTGTGGCGGATATGTTGGCAGTACTTATTAGTCGGGCTAAAGAAAGTGGCTGATGTCTACTATGCAACCTTCTTCTTGTAGACGTTGTTGGGCCTCCAAGTGCAGAGGTTTGTAGGACAATAGCAAATTTCCCTCAAGTGGATGACCTAAGGTTTATCAATCCGTGGGAGGCGTAGGATGAAGATGGTCTCTCTCAAACAAACCTGCAACCAAATAACAAAGAGTCTCTTGTGTCCCCAATGTTAGGAATATGCAACTTGTATTCCCATGAGGCCATAGGCCGATATATATACATGTACAGGTGTGGAACATATGCAGGAAACCCCTTATACAACGGGATAAATACAAAGGGGTACATGACTTATATTATAACTCTAACACCCCCCTCAAACTCATGGTGGATGAACAACACTGAGTTTGGAGAGATAAAAGCCATGTTGTGCTCTAGTCTGGGCCTTCGTCAGGAAATCCGCCAAGTGTAACTCGGAAGGCACATACTGAAGAGCAATAACCTGATCCTGCACACCAGCGCGCACATAGAAAGCATCAACACCAATATGCTTGGTGAGCTCATGCTTCACAGGATCGCGCGCAATGCTAATAGCACCTGTACTGTCAGATAAGAGCAGAGTCGGTGTAGTGACAGAAACACCAAAATCCTGAAGTAACCACCGTAACCAAGTCACCTCTGCCGTCAAAAGAGCCATGGCTCGCAACTCAGCCTCAGCACTCGAACGGGAAACTGAAATCTGTTTCTTCGTCTTCCTGGCAATGAGAGAACCGCCAAGAAAAACACAGTAAGCAGAAAGTGAACGGCGATCAGAAGGATCACTAGCCCACGTAGCATCCGAATAGGCCTGAAGCTGTAAAGAACTGGAGCTAGGAAAGAATAGACGGTGAGAGATCGTGCCCCGAAGATATCGGAGAACACGAGGGAGATGACTATAGTGAACCGATGTGGGAGCAGAGACAAACTGACTCAGAATATGAACCGGATAAGAGATGTCTGGACGAGTGACAGCTAGATAGACAAGACTGGCAACGAGATGACGATAACGCGTCGGGTCAGGGAGAGGATCACCATCAGTAGCACGGAGGTGAACATTGAGCTCCATAGGAGTCTCAACAATGCGCTCGTCAGTAAGAGCAGCACGAGCAAGAAGATCCTGGATATACTTTTCCTGGGAGATAAAAAAGCCATCAGAGGTAGAAGAGACTTCAATCCCAAGAAAGTAGCGAAGAGGTCCAAGATTAGACATAAGAAACTGCTCACTAAGACGGGCCTTTACAAAGGCAATATACTCGGGGTCATCCCCAGTGATGATCATGTCATCAACGTAGAGAAGAAGAGTCCGACCACGAGGAGAAAGGTGAATAAACAATGCTGGATCATGAGCACTTGCTGAAAAACCAGCAGTAGTGACCACAGAGGCAAAACGCTCAAACCAAGCGCGAGGGGATTGCTTAAGGCCATAGAGAGAGCGACGAAGACGACATACCATGCCATCAGGAACAGAATACCCAGGTGGTGGCTGCATGTACACCTCCTCACACAGCTCACCATTAAGAAAGGCATTCTTAACATCAAGCTGAGATATAGACCAGTGGCGTGCAGAGGCAACGGCAAGAAGTGTACGAACAGTGGTCATATGGGCCACAGGAGCAAAAGTCTCGTCATAATCACGACCATGCTCCTGCTGAAAACCACGAGCCACAAGACGAGCTTTGTGACGCTCAAGAGAACCATCGGAGCGAGTCTTAACCTTGTAGACCCACTTACAAGTGATGGGACGGACTCCGGGAGGAAGAGAAACAATATCCCAGGTACCAGTGCGTTCAAGAGCAGCAATCTCCTCTTCCATCGCAAACTGCCATTCAGGATGAACAACAGCCTGACGATAAGAAGTCGGCTCAAGAACAGCAGCACCAGCGGTGGGAAATCCAAAGCGATCAATAGGCGGACGAGGAAGAGAACGCAAGCCATAAGTAGGCTGAGAGGAAGAGGACGACTCATCCAATGAGGCATCCACAGGTCATGAACGACAAGTGTAATGCTGAGGAAAAGATGGAACAATAGAAGGAGGAATCGCCAAGGTAGAATCGGGGGGTGGCGACAAAGAAGTCACCGGAGATGAAGGTGTAGAATCCGGTGACATGCTAGGCGAGGAGACCGGAGAAGATGGTGGCTGCAAATCGACTAGAGGTGGAGAAGCAGAGGGAGTGGAACGAATAGGCACAGGCGCGACGGGGGTGATAGGTGAGTCAGGAAAAGTGAGGAAAGAGATATCCTCCACTGAAAAAATCGAGGAAGATGGGCGTGGGTAGAAGGGACGAGACTCATCAAAAGTCACGTCTCGAGAGATACACATCCGACGACCGATAGGATCCCAACAACGATAGCCCTTATGCTCATCACTGTAGCCTAAGAAGACACACTCAACAGACTGAGCGGTCAGTTTGGTGCGTTCGCGAGGGGCAAGAAGAACATAGAAAACATAACCAAACAAGCGAAGCATCGAAAAGACGCTCAAAAGGAACGCCACCCTGCAAAGCCGCGGACGGCTGAAGGTTGATGAGATAGGCGGAAGTGGAGATAGCCTCGGCCCAAAAATGAGGCGGAAGAGAGGCGGCGATCATCATCGCACGAGCCGTCTCAAGAAGGTGACGATGCTTGCGCTCAGACACACCATTCTGAGCATGAGCACCAGGACAAGAGAACTGGGCAAGAGTACCCTGCTCAGCAAGGACTCCACGCAACATCTTGGAGATATACTCTCCAGCAGAGTCAGCACGGAAAACACGAATAGGAGTAGAGAACTGAGTGTGAACCATGGCAGCAAAACGCTTATAGATAGATAACACCTCACTACAAGAAGACATAAAATATATCCAGGTGTATCGAGAGAAATCATCTATAAAAATAATATAGTAGCGATGACGTCCTTTCGAGGCAAAGGGAGCTGGACCCCAGACATCGGAGTGAACAAGGTCAAAAGGACGCTGAGACATAGTGTCACTACGAGGATATGGTAACTGGACCTGTTTACCAAGCCGACAACCCTGACAGTCTAAAGACACACCGCCGAAGACAGATCCAAGAAGACCACGTCGAACTAAGGATGAGAGACGAGAGCCACACAAGTGACCAAGGCGATGATGCCACTGCTGAAAAGAGCTGGTAGACAAGGCAACAGAGGGGGAAAGACTGGTGGCGGTGGCAGCGGAGGGAAGGTGAAGCCAGTCAAGCTCCCAGAGACCCTGAGAGTCACGGTGTCGGGGGCCAGCACCAAGGAGAGCACCAGTGTGACGGTCCAGAACAGAACAAGAGTCAAAGTCTAGAATCACCCGACAACCGGAGTCAACAATCTGACCACCAGAAAGGAGCTGCATGGTAAGTCGAGGAACATGAGCAACATCAGGAACATGAAAAGATGAGGTGCTAAGAATGCCTCGACCATTAACCGGGAGGGAGGTACCATCAACAGTAAGAACATGAATAGGAGAATCAAGAGCACGAATAGAAGACAAGGTGGATGAATCATGAGTCATATGAAAAGATGCTCCAGTATCAAGAATCCATGGAGATGTACCTGACTGTGTTGAAGGTGGTCTCACAATGCCAAAGGAGTCAGTAGCAGAACCAGCAGAACCCGTCGGTGAAGAACCAGAGCATGCAGCGAGCAAGCACCGAAGGCGCGTAATCTCCTGCTCAGTCAGGAGCTCAACTGAAGAGGTCGACGTAGATGCACCCGGCAATGAAGAGCCGGAGGCGGTCAGCAGACCACGAAGTCCCACAATCTCCTGCTCGGTGAGGTACATAGCTGAAGTAGACGACGCAGTAGCACTGGGAGAGGAGCGGCCACCAGGCCCACCACCAATTGTGGAAGCCGCCAGAGGAGGCGACATAGCATAACGAACATCATCCATAGAGGCCGGTGAAGGAGACGAGGGCACATGCAGACAAGCCCCAAGCACCAAAGGAAGACGCGGGTCAATAGAGTCATATGCATCAACACATCCGATGGGGGCAGTGAGAGGAGCCGGTGTAGAGCGACAATCACCATGTGCAGAGGCTGTAGGAGGAGTCACGGAAGAGCAACCACCAAGACCGTCTGGAGAGAACGGTGTAGAACGACCATCACCATCTACGAAAATAGCCATATGGGACGACTGCGCAGATGGATGAGCACCAAGCACCGAGGAAAGGCACATGTGCGAGACAGGATCAGTGTAGGGTACACCAAAAACACCGTCAAAAATCACTGGAGACACCATTTTTCTTTTTTTTTTCTTTTTTTTCAGAAGCAGCAGCGACAGCCAACCAAATCGCTCAACGAACATCAATGATGCAGTGATCCAGTGGACTAGCTCGGGCAGGAGGAGCAGCAACCTAGCAGCAGCAGTGGGGAAACCAGCTGCAGGCGCGTGTGCACCAGCAGAGCCGCACGCGGAGCAAGCAGCAGCTCCAGGAAGCACGTGTGCGGCAACCGGGCTTGGTGAAGAGCGATGGGGCGGACGGCCGAGAGGTAGCCGCGCGAACAGCACGGCGGCCCACCAGCAGCCTGAAGGTTAGGTGCAGTCAAACAGACGGTCGAGCCGGCCGAATCGAAGCAGCTGGCCTGGGCGATCGATGAGGAGGGGGGCTCGGACGAAGTGCTCGAACAGCTGGCTTCAAACTGGATGGAAACGTGGCCAGGACCTTGCGGCTAGATGCGTTGACCAGCAGGATTTTCTGTAGGCAGCAGTACGCGACGCGACTTCAGGGAAACATCGGCGTCACGGACCTGCGGTAGCACGAGAGAGCAGCGCCGGAGCAGGATGAATCTGCGGTTGGTGAAGGCGCCAGATAGCAGCACTGCTTGGAGAAGAAGGACGGCGGCTGCTTGGACCAGAGATTGGATCGAGAGGACGAGTTGCGCGTGCTAAAAAAACCCTAAGGCTCTAATACCATGTTAGGAATATGCAACTTGTATTCCCATGAGGCCATAGGCCGATATATATACATGTACAGGTGTGGAACATATGCAGGAAACCCCTTATACAACGGGATAAATACAAAGGGGTACATGACTTATATTATAACTCTAACACCCAACACACCCAATACAATGGTAAATTGTATAGGTGCACTAGTTTGGCGAAGAGATGGTCATACAAGTGCAATATGGATGGTAGATATAGGTTTTTGTAATCTGAAAATATAAAAACAGCAAGGTAACTAATAATAAAAGTGAGCACGAACAGTATTGCAATGCTAGGAAACAAGGCCTAGGGTTCATACTTTCACTAGTGCAAGTTCTCTCAACAATAATAACATAATTGGATCATATAACTATCCCTCAACATGCAACAAAGAGTCACTCCAAAGTCACTAATAGCGGAGAACAAACGAAGAGATTATGGAAGGGTACGAAACCACCTCAAAGTTATCCTTTCTGATCGATCTATTCAAGAGTCCGTAGTAAAATAACACGAAGCTATTCTTTCCGTTCAATCTATCCTAGAGTTCGTACTAGAATAACACCTTAAGACACAAATCAACAAAAACTCTAATGTCACCTAGATACTCCAATGTCACCTCAAGTATCTGTGGGTATGATTATATGATATGCATCACACAATCTCATATTCATCTATTCAACCAACACAAAGAACTTCAAAGAGTGCCCCAAAGTTTCTACAGGAGAGTCAAGACGAAAACGTCTGCCAACCCCTATGCATAAGTTCACAATGTTACGGAACTCTCAAGTTGATCGCAAAAACATATATCAAGTAGATCATGTGATATCCCATTGTCACCACAGATAAGCACATGCAAGACATACATCAAGTGTTCTCAAATTCTTAAAGACTCAATCCGATAATATAACTTCAAAGGGAAAACTCAATCCATTACAAGAGAGTAGAGGGGGAGAAACATCATAAGATCCAACTATAATAGCAAAGCTCGCGATACATCAAGATCGTACCACCTCAACAACATGAGAGAGAGAGAGAGATCAAGCACATAGCTACTGATACATACCCTCAGCCCCAAGGGTGAACTACTCCCTTCTCACCATGGTAGCGCCGGGATGATGAAGATGGCCACCGGAGAGGGATTCCCCCCTCCGACAGGGTGCCGGAACGGATCTAGATTGGCTTTCAGTGGCTACAGAGGCTTGCGGCAGCGGAACTCCCGATCTAGGTTATGTTCTGGGGGTTTCTGTATATATAAGATGTTTTGGCATCGGGAACAAGTCAGGGGGTCTCCGAGGCGGCCACGAGGTAGGGGGCGCGCCCAGGGGGTAGGGCGCGGCCCCCACCGTCATGGGTGCCTTGGGACTCCTCTGGCCCATCTCCGGTGCTCCGTGGGCTTCTTGTGGTCCAAAAATAATCTCCGTCAATTTTCAGGTCAATTGGACTCCGTTTAGTTTTCCTTTTCTGCGATACTCAAAAACAAGGAAAAAACAGAAAATGGCACTAGGCTCTAGGTTAATAGGTTAGTCCCAAAAATCATATAAAATAGCATATAAATGCATATAAAACATCCTAGATGGATCATATAATAGCATGGAACAATCAAAAATTATAGATACGTTGGAGACATAAAGAGAGCATCATGAAGAATATGACTAGCACATTTAAGTCTAACCCACTTCCTATGCATAGGGATTTTGTGAGCAAACAACTTATGGGAACAATAATCAACTAGCATAGGAAGACAAAACAAGCATAACTTCAAAACTTTAAGCACATAGAGAGGAAACTTGATATTATTGCAATTCCTACAAGCATGTATTCCTCCCTCATAATAGTTTTCAGTAGCATCATGAATGAATTCAACAATATAACCATCACATAAAGCATTCTTTTCATGAACCACAAGCATATAAATTCTATTACTCTTCACATAAGCAAAATTCTTCTCATTCGGAATAGTGGGAGTATCATAAGAAACTCGAATACTATAAATTGTTTCCATATTAAAAGAGTAATGTCTAGAAAAAGGGTAATCATAATCATGACAATTTTTATAAATATAATCATCACTACTTTTTATAGCATAAGTTTCATCACAATAATCATCATAAGTAGCAACTTTGTTCTCATCATAATCAATTGAAACCTCTTCCGAAATAGTGGATTCATCACTAAATAAAGTCATGACCTCTCCAAATCCACTTTCATAAATATTATAAGATTCAACACCCTCCAAAATAGTGGGATCATTACTTCCTAAAGTTGACACTCTTCCAAACCCACTTTCATCAATATAACCATCATAAATAGGAGGCATGCTATCATCATAATAAATTTGCTCATCAAAACTTGGGAGGCTAAAAATATCATCTTCATTAAACATAGAATCCCCAAGCTTGGGACAAACATTAATTGCAGCAAATATATTCTCAAACATGTCATTCTCATCAAACATAGCATCCCCAAGCTTGGGCCTTTTCATATCATGAGCATAATCATTCTCATCATTAATAGTATGGATAGCACCAATAGTATAGCAATTATCATCATCACAATGAGTAATAGGAGAAATGTCATTTGGGAGGGATACCTTTTTACCTTTGCTTCTCCATCTTTTCTTTTTCTTCTTCACATCATGTGCGGGAGTAATCCTCTTTTTGGAGCTCCTTATTAATGAGATTGGTTGAATAGAAATCTCCTCCTCGTCACCTGATTCATCATAAGAAAGAATAGCAGGATATTGGGAAATCTCTTCGCTTTCATTAGTATTCTCATCATCTTCTATTTGTTTTATTTTCTTTATGTAATTGGAAATATAAGGATTTTCAATGCAATTCACCGCACAATACATAAAAATTTCTTCTAGATCAAAATCAAGAACTTTATCAAGGACAAATTCTGGCATATCCATAGTTATACGTTTCATTTCTTCATAACCCAAAAGCAAACTAAGTTCATTATGATGTGCAAGGGAAATCAAGTCATCACAATTTTTGGACACAATACGATCATGAAACAATTTGGATTGGGGATTTAAATGATCACGTTCATTTCAAAGTTCACAAGGATGGCAAAGAAATTTTAAATTTTCAACACAAGCATCTAGCCTCTCTTGCAACCATTTAGTTTCTAAATACTTATGCCTCTTGCAAAATCTATCCTCCCTATTTGGTGTGTACTTGCAAACTCTATGCACTCCACAAAAATTGACATGCTTATAAGAGACATTTTCATCATGAATAGTGCACTCATCATTAGTACTATGGATATTCAAAGAGTTCATACTAACAACATTGCAATCATGCTCATCATTCAAAGAGTTAGTGCCAAACATTCTAATGCATTCTTCCTCTAGCAATTGAGCACAATTATCGGAATCCTTATTTTCATGAAAGATATTAAAAAGATGAAGTATATGAGGCACCCTCAATTCCATTTTTTTGTAGTTTTCTTTTATAAACTAAACTAGTGATAAAACAAGAAACTAAAAGATTCAATTGCAAGATCTAAAGATATACCTTCAAACACTCACCTCCCCGGCAATGGTGCCAGAAACTGCTTGATGTTTACTACGCAACATTCTTCTTGTAGACGTTGTTGGGCCTCCAAGTGCAGAGGTTTGTAGGACAGTAGCAAATTTCCCTCAAGTGGATGACCTAAGGTTTATCAATCCATGGGAGGCGTATGATGAAGATGGTCTCTCTCAAACAACCCTGCAACAAAATAACAAAGAGTCTCTTGTGTCCCCAGCACACCCAATAGAATGGTAAATTATATAGGTGCAATAGTTCGGCGAAGAGATAATGATACAAGTGCAATATGGATGGTAGATATAGGTTTTTGTAATCTGAAAATATAAAAACAGCAAGGTAACTAATAATAAAAGTGAGCACGAATGGTATTGCAATGCTAGGAAACAAGGCCTAGGGTTCATAATTTCACTAGTGCAAGTTCTCTCAACAATAATAACATAATTGGATCATATAACTATCCCTCAACATGCAACAAAGAGTCACTCCAAAGTCACTAATAGCGGAGAACAAACGAAGAGATTATTGTAGGGTACGAAACCACCTCAAAGTTATCCTTTCGGATCGATATATTCAAGAGTCCATAGTAAAATAACACGAAGCTATTCTTTCCGTTCAATCTATCCTAGAGTTCGTACTAGAATAACACCTTAAGACACAAATCAACCAAAACCCTAATGTCACCTAGATACTCCAATGTCACCTCAAGTATCTGTGGGTATGATTATACGATATGCATCACACAATCTCAGATTCATCTATTCAACCAACACAAAGAACTTCAAAGAGTGCCCCAAAGTTTCTACCGAAGAGTCAAGACGAAAACATGTGCCAACCCCTATGCATAAGTTCACAATGTTACGGAACCCGCAAGTTGATCACAAAAACATATATCAAGTAGATCACGTGATATCCCATTGTCACCACAGATAAGCACATGCAAGACATACATCAAGTGTTCTCAAAGCCTTAAAGACTCAATCCGATAAAATAACTTCAAAGGGAAAACTCAATCCATTACAAGAGAGTAGAGGGGGAGAAACATCATTAGATCCAATTATAATAGCAAAGCTCGTGATACATCAAGATCGTACCACCTCAAGAACACGAGAGAGAGAGAGAGAGAGAGAGATCAAGCATATAGCTACTGGTACATACCCTTAGCCCCAAGGGTGAACTACTCCTTCCTCGTCATGGAGAGCGCCGGGATGATGAAGATGGCCACCGGCGGAGAGGGATTCCCTCCTCCGGCAGGGTGCTGGAACGGGTCTAGATTGGTTTTCGGTGGCTACAGAGGCTTGCGGCGGCGGAACTCCCGATCTAGGTTATGTTCTGTGGGTTTCTATATATATAAGAGGTTTTGGCATCGGGAACAAGTCAGGGGGGGTCTCCGAGGCGGCCATGAGGTAGGGGGCGCGCCCAGGGGGTAGGGCGCGCCCCCCACCCTCGTGGGTGCCTCAAGACTCCTCTGGCCCATCTCCGGTGCTCCGTGGGCTTCTTCTGGTCCAAAAATAATCTCCGTCAATTTTCAGGTCAATTGGACTCCGTTTGGTTTTCCTTTTCTGCGATACTCAAAAACAAGGAAAAACAGAAACTGGGACTGGGCTCTAGGTTAATAGGTTAGTCCCAAAAATCATATAAAATAGCATATAAATGCATATAAAACATCCTAGATGGATAATATAATAGCATGGAACAATCAAAAATTATAGATACGTTGGAGACGTATCAGTGGCCAAGTAGGAGATCTCGTTCCCCATCTCGTAGAGGGGGCGTTTCTGTCCTACAATATGCGGATGATACTGTTATTTTCATAGAACACGATCTTGCAAAAGTTAGGAATATGAAGCTTATTTTATGCCTTTTTGAGCAATTGTCTAGGCTCAAAATCAACTTCAATAAAAGCGAATTGTTCTGCTTTGGGAGAGCTAAAGAAGAACAAGACAATTACAGAAACTTGTTCGGTTGTGAAATGGGATCCTTACCTTTTAGCTATCTCGGGATCCAATCCATCATAGACGGTTAACGAACAAAGAATGGAAATGTATAGAAGATAGATTCAAAAAAAGATTAAGCTGCTGGAAGGGCAAGCTAATGTCTTACGGAGGCCGGCTGGTGTTGATTAATTCGGTATTGACGAGTTTGCCGATGTTCCTCCTATCTTTCTTTGAAGTACCGGTGGGGGTACGGAAAAGATTAGACTTCTACAGATCCCGATTCTTCTGGCAAAGGGATGAGGCCAAGAAGAAATACAGACTGGCAAGATGGGATATCATGTGTAGACCAAAAGATCAGGGTGGGTTAGGGATCGAGAATTTAGAGGTAAAAAAATAGATGTTTGCTTAGCAAATGGCTATACAGACTACCTACGGAGACTGAAGGCATGTGGATACAAATCTTGCGGAATAAATACCAACATACTAAGACTTTGGCCCAGGTGAATGCAAGGCCCACGGAATCACCATTTTGGAAAGGGTTAATGAAGACAAAAGTAACTTTCTTCCAGCGGGTGAAGTTCCTAATTGGTAGTGGTACCTCTATTAGATTCTGGGAGGACACATGGCTAGGGGAGACGCCTCTGGCTTTACAATATCCTTCCCTATCAATGTTGTGCAACGTAAGGAGGATTATGTCACCACAGTATTAAATTCAGTACCACTTAACATCCTGTCGGTGTCAAAACCGGCGGATCTCGGGTAGGGGGTCCCAAACTGTGCGTCTAAGGTCGATGGTAACAGGAGACAGGGACACGATGTTTACCCAGGTTCGGGCCCTCTCTATGGTGGTAATACCCTACTTCCTGCTTGATTGATCTTGATGAATATGAGTATTACAAGAGTTGATCTACCACGAGATCGTAATGGCTAAAATCCTAGAAGTCTAGCCTGTATGATTATGATTGCCTCTACGAACTAAACCCTCCAGTTTATATAGACACCGGAGGGGACTAGGGTTGTACAAAGTCGGTTACCGAGAAAGGAATCTTCATATCGAACGCCAAGCTTGCCATCCACGCCAAGGAGAGTCCCATCCGGACGCGGGTGAGAGTCTTCGGTCTTGTATCTTCATAGCCCATCAGTCCAGCCCATGTCCAACAGGCCGGATGCTCGAGGACCCCTTAATCCAGGACTCCCTCAGTAGCCCCTGAACCAGGCTTCAATGACGAGGTGTCCAGCGCGCAGATTGTCTTCGGTGTTGCAAGGCGGGTTCCTTCTCCGAATACTCCAAAACAGCCTTCGAACACAAAGAACGTGTCCGGCTCTGCAAAACAAGTACCACACACAACTGCAGAGAGTATAGTATTTCACGAGTCCAATCCACTGACAACTTTTGTAGCATGACGCCATGTCACCACCCGGTCATTATTTAGAACCCTTTTTCGGCCTGCCACTCAATGTTTTGAGATGCGGTTTCATTGGCATGTCTTGTCAAAGCAGAGATCGTGTCCCCTTATTACGGGATTCTCATCAATACGGGCGTGGGCAACACAACCGTCCCGTTGGCATGATTCCTTGGGAATAGGCAGGTTTTAAGGCCTACGAGGAGGCGTTTGATATTCATCGTCTTTATAAAGGGGCACAGACCCGTCTTTCTCCTCTACGCCTGCCTCTTCCTCAACCTTTCCAACCTCGAGTTCCAGCACCCAGGTTTCGACTTATTTGCCTCAAGCCTCCCAGTCATGTCCGGACCTAGCCCTCAAGGCCGGTGGGTGGCCTCCTCTGTCACAGAGGAGGATATCGCGAAGCTCCGGGCGGCAAGATACCTGACCGCGGAAATCCTCCACAGGCTCCCTGCTAAAGGGCAGGTTATTCCTACTCCCAGATCCGGCGAGAGGGTCGTATTCATCTCCCACTTCCTCCAGGGGCTAGGGTTCGCTCTCCATCCCTTCGTTCGCGGACTCATTTTCTATTACGGGCTAGATTTTCATGATCTAGCTTCGGACTCCTTTCTTCACATCTCGGCATTCATCGTCAAGTGCGAGGCATTTCTCCGTATTCCGCCACACTTCGGCTTATGGCTCAAGACCTTTAATGTGAAGCCAAAGGTAATCGAGAGGAGGCAAGTGGAGTGCGGCGGTGCCACGGTGAGCAAGCTTACCAACACTCTTTGGCCAAAAGGCTCTTTCACGGAATCCTCCAGCTTATGGCAGCGGGAGTGGTTTTACATCACTGAACCCCGTGGTACCAAGTGGGCAGCTACACCCGCGTTCCGATCTGGCCCTCCAGCACAGCTTGCATCATGGATCAATAAGGGGTTAGACTGGGGATCAATTGACGAAGTGCAGACTCTACAAAGCCGCATCCATAGTCTCCTTGAGAAGGACGCCGGTCTCATCAACGTAATCCAGGTAATGCTAGTCCGCCTGGTCCTTCCGTGCTAGCGACGGCCCCTCCGCATGTGGGAGTTCAATCCGGAAGGACCACGAACCCTTCAGCACTTCTTTGGCACGACGCACAGAGGAATGTGGAAGCTATTTTTTGGGACACGAAAAGAGTGGCCGGATACCACCGAGGACATTGGCTTCGACTGCAACCATCCGGATACCTTGGTAAGCACTCGACTCCCGAACACAGTTTAGTTAAATATACCGTAATAAGATACTGAGAAAACAATCTTCGACCAGGGCTGGATAAAGAAGGTGGAACGAATTAGCTGTTCGACCCCTCTTCCCGAAGACTCAGCTGATCCTGTGTTAACAAGGATGCTGGCTCCGGCACCATTTCAAGTGCCGGCGAAGGAGGACAAGGAGGAGAGCAAGAAGGCCAAAGGTGGCCTCCATTCTGAAGGTACACCAGACACTATGTCCGGGGAGATTGGGAATCCCTCTTCCGAAGACAAAAGAGAAGGAGAAACTGACATCCCTTCTCCCCATGGTAAGAAAAGGGCCGCCTCCGAAGCTTTGGAGGTAAAGGCTCCTAAGCGAGGGAAGGTGCCCCTGTCAGGCGGTTCGGGTTCGGAAGACGACGTTGCCGCACAGTTCCTCAGTAAGGACAAGCCTTTAGCCGAATCATAAGTGAACAAGGGTGTCTTTAAACATATCCCGTTCTTTTCCGGTTACAAGGGTAACATCCAGAATATATGTTTGCAGTCCGGCACGCAATCTTCCTCAACAGTCCTCTTCCTCGGGGGATCTTCTTCCGGATATGATGGAGAGCGAGACGCCTCCTCTGACCTCCTCGCCCATTAAGGCGGATGATTTTGAGGTGTCATCCCGGAGGATCTCTCCCGATCAACAAGTGGTGCGGGGGACAATGAAGACAATGCCCGAAGGTGAAACTTCGATCGCCCAGGGTCCGGGGTGTGGGGCCCCTACGGGGACCAACAATAAAGGCCCCAGACTATCCGGTTTACAGCCGGAGACGACTCTAGGGTCGAGTAAACATATCCGTTCGCAGGGAGTCCATACTCCCGCATCCGCTTCCAGGAATCCGGAGACGCCGGATACATTGATGGACATGTTGCAACATGCGTCCGTCTCAGAGGAACATCGTACCTTAATGGGTACGGTAGTTGAGAGGATTCTGTCCGCAAGAAGCAGATTAAATGAAGCCTTCATGGGCCTGCTACGAGGCTACAAGGTATGCAATGAAATATCTTCAATTGCACTCTATGTGCAAAATGCACCTGTGTATAGATAGTAGCCCCTGAGACTCTGGTTGGCATCCAAAGGGAGGCGATCAGAGGATCAAAAAAGATATGCCCAGCAAACAACCTAATTAATGTGAACACAGGCTGTTACATTCATGGCGACTTCCCAAGCTACCGAAGTTGCAGATTGAATCAGAAACTTGATGTGGCGGATGACGACATCACGGTTATTAACAGTTGGCTCGACGAGGCACAAGGTATGTTTTGGGGCAGTCAGTATATGCATGTATAATAATATGAGCACGAAGCTGAGAATTATATACTGAGATATGCATAACTGCAGATAGTGCCGCTATGGTTGAGACCCTTCGGGCTGAGCTTGCCCGGGCCAAGGAGCAAGCCATGATGAGTAACGCGGCTGCCAAGAAGGCAGCTGATGCGTTAAAGGCCGAACAGGCTGCTCGGTGCTAGTGCGAGGAGAGAATATCTTCCATAGAGCGAGAGCTAAAGGAGGCCAATGGCAAATGCCAAACACTCGAGGAGGAGAACAAAGCCAAAGTAGCCGAACTTGACAAGGCCTTACAAGAGGCGAAAGAAGCACGGTCCGAGTCTAGAGCGGCTCGGGAGGAGATCTGGCAAGCTGGGGGAGATGGCGGCCGGTAAGCCCTTTCTATTACAGACTTAATTCGGCGATCCTAAGTATGCCCCGCTTAATCAAATGTGGAGTTCTCCAGACGCATTCTTGGACTTGCCGAAGAGTGTCTCCGATGCGGCGCAGTTTTTCCAAGCACAAGAAGGGCATGTAACGGAGAAGCTTTTCTGGTCGCAATTCAGCACGCCGAAGCGTCCGCTGTTGCTGAACAAACAGATGGCCCAATGAGCTGAGCTCCACAGGGTATGCAGATCTGCCATGAAGGACGTCATGGTCCGGCTATGGCCGACTGAGCCAATTCTGAATAGTTATTTCGGTTTGGTGGAGCGACTTGTTGATGCGGTGCCGCGTATCGACGCCGTTAGCGGTCAACGTGCATTGAAGGTGCACGGATGGCCTTTGCCCGCGTCAAGACGTACTGGGCGAAGATGAAGGCCACCGATATCGCAGCAAAGAGTCCACCCGGAGGGAAGGACCATCATACGCCGGAGCATTATTTTGAGGATGTCCTAGAGGGCGCCCGCTTGATAGATATTCGAGTGAATGTGCCGAAATTGTAAAAACAATATTATGATATATTAAGGCTATGTTTTTTATACTTTTTCCTGAAAGTTTTGGTTCCTCCTTTGCGGCCATTTTTTGTATAATCTGAAAGTTTACCAGTCGTCGGCTTCGGCCCCCTCGCATATAATACTGGGGTGTTCGGAAAAGCACTTGATCACTCTTGACCCAATGTCTTGGTCCGTGAAGGAGGTGTCAATGCGGCGAACTAGGCAATCGGACTATAGGGCTTTAACACTTTCCCTTAGCCATAGGAGTTTGACGGTGGGTCTATGATATAGCCCCTGGTATGTACGCGGTTATCCGAATACGGTGCATTACATAGATGACCAGAAGAACGGTCCTTCGTGTAATACGGCGAAAGATTCTGATAAGTCATTGAGTGGTTGACCAGCTCTTGCCGCATCATGACAGTCAGTTTTCGGCTTTCTCTACTGAGGTGCTTGACCAGATGAACCGGAAACACAATCGCAGTGGTTCTCCCTTTATTACCCTAGCCGATAGGACGGAATGTAAGGTAGTAAGCACAGGAGCCGGGCAACCCAACTATTGACCAAATACATGATTCGGAGCTGATGCATATAAGGCCAAACTCGTGATGCCGAAGTGTGCTATAAAGCTGTTCGGACTTGTCAGCAACTCATATGTTCCCATATCGAGCCCCTGGCAATTTATGCCGAGGTGTGTGCCACTAGTAGAAAAAGGGCCATTTGTCCCGGTTCGTAAGGCCCATTTGTCCCGGTTGTGGAACCGGGACTAAAGGTTCGGGACTAAAGCCCTACACCTTTAGTCCCGGTTCTTACACCAACCGGGACAGATGGGCCTCCACGTGGCCGCTGCGGCGAGCCCAAGCAGGAGGGCCTTTGGTCCCGGTTGGTGGCACCAACCGGGACCAAAAGGCATCCACACATCAGCAGCTGGCAGGAGCTGAGGTTTTTGTTTTTTTTAAATGGGGTGGTTTTGGGGGTTTTTGGGGTTAATTTAGGGTGTTAGCTAGCTAATAGAGAGAAGTGTCCTCTCTTATCTCCGTGCTTGGTTTACCAATGCTACTGCTATGCCTAAACATGGCTTAGATTGAAGTGAAGGGAACATGTGGTGCAAGTCGAAAGTAATACTAATCCTAACTTGATCAAGTTTGGATTAGTACTACTTTCGACATGCACCACATGCATGTTGCCTTCACTTCAATCCAATCCATGCTCATTTCACCCACTGATATATAATAACTCTTCATGCTCGCATCATGCATCATCATAATAACAAGTCCTACTAATCATCATCATACAACTTCTACTCGTTATTAATAACAAGTGATACGATCATCATCCTCATAGTCATCGAACCAACCCTACTTAATTGTTCGTAGCACATGATCATCAGTATTAGGTAGGACCTAAATACCCTCTTTAAGGTAAAATAGCATAAAACAATATAGACCCTGACTCTCCATTATGGAGAATGGAGATCATCCTGTCTCCAATTCTTGCGCTTCGCTTCCTTTTGCTTCCAAGAACCTCCTTACGACTGTCCATACATTTTTCCATTCTTTGATTTTCATGTCTCCACTTCTTTTAGAAATCCGGTATGGACAGTTGAGATTCGTAGGATGACCTGGTTGTATGTTCAAAACATCAAGGCGACCATTCTGATACATTAAATGAGGCACACAATCCATCGGGATTCTCTGTTGAAAAACATAGTAATAACTTCGTAGTTAGTAATGATGTACTAGTTTTAGAAGTATGCAAAAGATGCACGGATGTCGTAATAGTAAATAATCTTACCAGGGTATCTCCATAGAAGTTATCGTGGTTCAACACATGCACTAGTGGCACGTACTGACCATAATTTGGAGGAGTATCATAATAGGTATTGTAATTCTCAAGGTCAGTACAAAATGCGATGAGATGATTTTTCTCCTGATAAGTTAATTCGAAGCCATCGGTGTAGTGGGTTTTGTCTACCATCTTCCGCACATTGTTTGAAGAATGAAAATAAGCTGTCAATGGAAATAAGCTGTCAACTATTTTGAAATAAACAATATAAATTAGCTAATAACTATGTTTGAGAAACTCACATAGCGGTAGAATTGGAAGCGTATCAACAAGGACCCAAATGTCCATATTGTCTTGCTCGATGTCTGGATCACCAAGATCCATGGTGACAAGCATATCCTCATAAAAACCATACATCTTGCAAAGTGCTTCCCAATTTGGGCAACCAAAATGGGTTACGCTCTGAGAATTGTACAGATTTACTTCAAAATCCATACCATGATGGGTCCTTAGGTGAATTTTCTTTGTTTAGGAACTTTCATGGTCTTCAAAACCCATCATCTCCAAGACATAGCGTCTTGCATGGCATGGGATAAGCTACTCAAATTGTAAAATATGATAATTACACGTTTAAATAGTTGAAGTCGTGCTTAATTATGAAAAAACACTTGTCGTCGTTGCGTACCGTTTCAACATCGAAGGTCTCCTGGAGCTTAATGCTGAAGCGCCGATCTTCGTCCAGGTGAGGGCACCTGTCGCACAGACCTCAGTCGTCGTTGCACCAGGAGCAATCCCCCGGGAGACTTTCGTCGTCCGAGTACGACATTTCCTATGTTCATAATTCAAAGATTAAACTTGTACAATTAAATATATGTACTACAAAAACTAAATTAGAACATTATTATTCATCACGGGTTGACTATCGGTCTGTCGAGTCTTTTCTTGAAAACTTTCAGCTCACGTGGTGTATATATTCGACCGCCGGTGATGGTAGCTCCTCCTTTCGTTCCCGAGTGCATTACACCAAATTGTCTAGCACACGGGAATGAAGGAGAAGATACCCCCACGACAACAGTCGGGATTCTTCGTCCTCTCATATGTGGTGGAGACTCTCCCTCACTGATTCCTCTCTGACATTTGTGACCGTCGGTGATGGTAGCTCCTCCTTTCGTTCCCGAGTGCATTACACCAAATTGTCTAGCACATAGGAACGAAGGAGAAGCTACCCCCACGACAACAGTCGGGATTCTTCATCCTCTCTTATATGGTGGAGATTCGACAGACTTAAAGTCAACCCGAAATATCATTTAATTATCTTTCAAAATATCTTATAGGACTCATATTGACATGGAGATTTGGCTGGTCTCACCTCGAGGTCGGAGGGGGGTCGGTGACGGGGATGACAGCAGGGATGATGGAGGGGGCTCCTAGATTTCTGCAAAAACAAAAACCCTATAAGCTATCAACTAATCAGATGCATACGCCTTGCATAGTGCTCTCCAATTTTAGCATTCAAAGTAGGAGTAGTTTTCCAATTTGAGCATTCAATAAGCAAAACCAAATCGTAAAATAAAGTAGTATTCAAATTAGCATGCATTCAATTATAAGCAAAACTACATCATCTCTTGCGTCCGTACATCGTCGAATATTATCACTAATACACCTCGAATAGTATCATACATATAGCATCGCTAATACAGCTAGAACCGTAGCGCCCGACGGGTATCGGCACGGGCGGTGGACACCCAAAGAGAAGCAACCATCACAGGATCATAGCTCTAGTGAGATCACTGAAAAACCTGCCAGGTATTGTCGAACCTGCCCTCCAACGCAACCATGTGGCGACGGACGTGCTCGTCCTCCTCGCTGACACGGTGACGTACCACCTCCGCGGTGTCTGGAAGCCTCGGCACCGTCACTGGCCCACGCGACCGCCACCAAACAAGGTTCGAGTCAACGACGGGCTGGCTCCTCACCAACCTACGCCCCCGGAAGGTAGCACCTCGCAATACCAGCCCTACGGAACCCAGTCCCGGACATGGCCCCTCTGATCAAGCAGGCCTCCTCCGCCGAGTCGACGACGAGGATGCGGGATAGGCATCGTCGACGTCGATGCGGGAATAATTTCTTAAACTAAAAAATAAACTAGTTCTTTTAATTTTCTTGCTAAAAATAAACTACTTCTATAGTAAAATAAAGTAGTTTTATTAAATCAACTAGTTCAACTACTAAGCACTTACTATAAATAAAATAAAGTAGTACTTACTAAAAATAAACTACTTCTATAGTAAAATAAAGTAGTTTTATTAAATCAACTAGTTCAACTACTAAGCACTTACTATAAATAAAATAAAGTAGTACTTACTAAAAATAAACTACTTCTATAGGAAAATAAAGTAGTTTTATTAAATCAACTAGCTCAACTACTAAGCACTTACTATAAATAAAATAAAGTAGTACTTACTAAAAATAAACTACTTCTATATATAGTAAAATAAAGTAGTTTTATTAAATCAACTAGTTCAACTACTAAGCACTTACTATAAATAAAATAAAATAGTACTTCCTAAAAATAAACTAGTTTAACTAGTTCTATTCCTTCTCCTTCTCCTCTTTTTTTTCTTCTTCTTCCTCTTCTTATTTTTCTTCTTCTTTCTTCCTTCTTCCTCTTTTCTTCCCCGTTTCTTCTTTCCTTATTTTCCTTCCTCGACGACCCTAACCCTAAACAGTACAACTAACGACAACGACATCCCTTGCATACATATGAACAAATATGATCGATCATCTATGAATAATATAAAAACATCATATGATATATGAACAAAAAAATCACATCTATGAACAAAAAAATCATATGATCATATATATATGCAGAAAAAAACATCATATATGACAACGCTGAACAAAAAATCATCATATATGCTCCATACATCAACATTACATATACATCAACTTATATGCAAAAAAACATATATGCATACGGCGGCTACGGCGGGGGGAATGGAAGGAGCGCGGAGGCTCACTGGGGGCGGCGTCGGCAACGATGTCGGCGCAGGGGCGGCGCGGACCGGGGCGGTGACGGCGCGGGGCGGAGCGGCGACGGCATCGGGGCAGGGGCGCGCGCGGCGACGGCGTCAGGGCAAGGGGCGGCGCGGAAACAGCGTCGGGGCAGGGGCGGCGCGGCGCGATGGCGTCGGGGCAGGGGGCGGCGGCGCGGCGATGGCGTCGGGGCAGGGGCGCGCGCGGCGACGGCGTCGGGCAGTGGGAAGAAGAACTGAATCAAAAAAATTCACAAGTGTGGCTTATATAGAAAGAGCATTGGTCCCGGTTCGTGGCACCAACCGGGACCAATGCCACTGTTTAGTCCCGGTTGGTGCCACCAACCGGGACCAAAGGTCTCTTTTCAGCAGCCCAAAGGGCGGGAAGCAGAGGCCTTTGGTCCCGGTTGGTGGCACCAACCGGGACTAAAGGTGGGCATCGGTCCCGGTTGGTGGCACCAACCGGTACAAAAGGTGGGCATTGGTCCCGGTTCGTGCCACCAACCGGGACCAAAGGCCTTGCACAGCGGCGTGGTGGTGGGAGTTTAGTCCCACCTTGCTAGTTGAGAGCGCCCAACACCTGTTTATAACCTCCGTTGCCTCCTCCCTCTCGAACTCCTCTGAATAGCAGGCCTATGGGCCTAATCTAACACTGCTTTGCCTGTGGCCCTGCTGGGCCTTCTGCGGGCCTAAATCCTGGCCCAACTAGCTGGGTTTCTAGTCTTCATGTCGTGGTGGCCCAGTAGGTGGCATTTCTTTTCTAGTTTTTTTGTTTTCTTTGTTGCTTTATTTTTTATTTTGTTTATACTTACAACAAAATACTTACTGTTGCTATTTTTATTTATTTCATTAAGGTTTATGTATTTTATTTTATTTTATTTTATTTTATTTCTACTTATTTATTTTATAAAAGTTTATTTTATTTTATTTTGTTTCTACTTATTTATAAAAGTTTATTTTGTTTCTACTTATTCATTTTATTTTATTTTTTCTTTTTGTATTTATTTTATGAAAATTATTTTTGCTTTTAATGTTTTGAACAGAAAATACTTTGATAATTTTAGTTACATAAATTCTTTATAATTTTAGTTTCAATAATACTAGAGGTTTATAAAAGCTTTTTAGTTGATTCCTTTAGTACCGGTTCTAAGACTGTTACAAAGATATTTCATTTAGTACCGGTTCTAAGGCTGGGGCCCCACGAGCACCTTTAGTACCGGTTCGTGGCATGAACCGGTAATAGAGTTTTTTAGTTGATTCTTTATGCAGCTGTTTTTTAGTCCCACCTCGCCAAGCGAGAGGCACTCGCATCGGTTTATAAGCCCTGCGTGCAGAGACGATGAAGGAGAGGTGCAATGCTCACCTGCACGTTGCTTAGCTTCAGGCCTTGAGGAAGTGGTGTAGACTGCACGAAGCTATCAGGGTTTCAGACGAAAACTACACATAGCTCCGTGCAGTCTACACTATTTCCTCAATGCCTGAAGCTAAGCAACTGCAGGTGAGCATTGCGCCTCTCTTTAATTTTAATAACTTATTACAACTCCGGACTTCTTGTGTGTTCAAAATGCACCATTCAAAGCCACATCATCAATTTTCAACCGTTTCTGACTTCATTTGTTATTTTTCATGCATTTACTGATTTTTTTGAGCTATAAGACCCTGAAATTGAAAAGCATTTCAAATGAACTATGAAAAGGTTGAAAGTTGGCATGGTATCATCATTTCATCCACATAGCATGTGCTGAAAAGTTGAGAGGGTTACGGCAAAAACTGGATGCACTTCGTGTACAAAACGGACAATCTGTTTTGAGATATTAGGGTTTCATACGGAAACTCGTCTGTTACAACAGGCATTTCAAATGAACTACGAAAAGGTTGAAAGTTGGCATGGTATCATCATAATAGTTGTGGAGAGAAAGTGTTCACTTTTTCTTCGCTTGTGTCCTTTGCTTATTGCGCCGTAACCATGGATAATCTTCATCATTTAACAGGGTGCTTGGGTCAGCCTTGACTTTGAAGGGAGGAATTTCATGAAATTTCTCATAATCTTCAGACATGTCTGTCTTGCCCTCCACTCCCACGATGTCTCTTTTTCCTGAAAGAACTATGTGGCGCTTTGGCTCATCGTATGATGTATTCGCTTCCTTATCTTTTCTTTTTCTCGGTTTGGTAGACATGTCCTTCACATAGATAACCTGCGCCACATCATTGGCTAGGACGAACGGTTCGTCAGTGTACCCAAGATTGTTCAGATCCACTGTTGTCATTCCGTACTGTGGGTCTACCTGTACCCCGCCTCCTGACAGATTGACCCATTTGCACTTAAACAAAGGGACCTTAAAATCATGTCCGTAGTCAAGTTCCCATATGTCCACTATGTAACCATAATATGTGTCCGTTCCCCTCTTGGTTGCTGCATCAAAGCGGACACCGTTGTTTTGGTTGGTGCTCTTTTGATCTTGGGCGATCGTGTAAAATGTATTCCCATTTATCTCGTATCCTTTGTAAGTCAATACAGTCGAAGATGGTCCCCTGGACAACGAGTACAGCTCATCACAAATAGTGTTGTCACCTCTGAGACATGTTTCAACCAACTGCTGAAAGTGTCACGACCGGTTTTTCAATAAAATAATTATTGAGAAACCAATCCCTGTTACGGACCAGCGAGGAAGAATTCCTTCTCACTGATAGACAATACATTGGTCACAGAAGAAAAATACCAGGAGTACTAAATATAATACAAAGTTGAGCGGAGACTGCCCAACAATTTATTACATGCACGCCGATAAAACAATACGGCGGATAGGGTGGCAAACTACTAACTCACGATAAAAACGGTGGTGGAAATATCATCGCGAAGCGAATGACATGATTCCAGAATACTACAACTCTTCGAGCGTCGGAGTGAGGCTCGGGAATACTTATTGCGGGTGGTGGAAGCGTAAACGATACAAGTGACCAATATCCGGGATCGCGCAGGACTGACTGGGACTCCTCTAGGCGTCGGACGCGCTATCAAACTCTTCATCCAAGAGATCGTCTTCGTCAACATCTGGCCAAATCAACAAGCCAGGTGAGTACTATGAAGGTACTCACAAGATAGTTCGGACATAAGGTATAACAAATGCAAACATGAGCACATGAATAAGTTAACCAGAGCGATCAGACATAGAGATAATAAATACTGGGTGCCAAGCCAGGGTCTGAATGACGCCTCGAGCGGAAAATGCAGAATAGTAATGCGGGTGCCAAACGAGTGTCTGAAAGACTCCTCGAGAGGAAAATGCGGAATAATAATACTGGTGCCAAACGAGTGTCTGAAAGACTCCTCGAGAGGAAAATGCGGAATAATAATACTGGTGCCAAACGAGTGTCTGAAAGACTCCTCGAGAGGAAAATGCGGAATAATAATACTGGTGCCAAACGAGTGTCTGAAAGACTCCTCGAGCAGAAAATGCGGAATAATAATACTGGTGCCAAACGAGTGTCTGAAAGACTCCTCGAGAGGAAAATGCGGAATAAAAATACAGGTGCCAAACGAGTGTCTGAAAGACTCCTCGAGCGGAAAATGCAGAATAATAATGCCACAGTCGGGCGTTGGGGCGACACCACATAAAGGGCTTATAACAGAAAGTAAAGACAGTGCATGCCGCAGTCGGACGTCTGAGCGACATCACATAAAGGGCTTATATCGAAAGTGAGAAACGAGTACACGCCACAGTCGGACGTCTGCGCGACGTCACATAAAGGGCTTATGTCACAACTCATTAATACAATAGCTTGGAGACATAAATTATCACAAGCATGAGACACAAAATAAAGTTAGTCCATCAACTGGAATAACAATAAATCTGAGATTTTACCACTTGAGCTTGTTCACCGGGGGCAAGATTTTCACACAGATAGATTTGGATGTAAAGTCTACATTACTGATCATGGATACGATGATTTGGAAAGAATTGACTCTGCAGAGTTTGTACTTAACCACAGCCAACGGATTTCAGTAGTCACGGGGACTAGTTCCGTCTACGGTGTTCTGGAAGGAACACGTCTAACCAGTACACACCCAATTTAACCATCCGAAGCCAGGGATCACCCTCGGCAACATTCAGGAAAAACCCTGAGTCGGGGAGGCTACAACCTCGCGTAGCATGGGATCAAATTTCTATACGCGCGCTATAAGGGGGTGCCCCCCCTCTCGGTCCCAACCGGAAACACCCATGCCCCCTGACCGAATGACTGGCTTTAATCCTGGGCCAAGGTACCATCATCCCGGCCTCTCTGTTTGGTGTGTACACGGAAAGAGGTTACCAACTTACTAAACCGTATCCTGGCAATGAGACATGTGGTAGCACGGAAAGGGGAGGGGACGATAACACGGCTCCAACCATGTTAACGTTGGAAAAGTCGGATGACACAAGGCTGGCATGCTACAACAGTGCCACCTTGCTGCCCTTCATGTCACCACATGATTAGGCCACATCTCATCAGAGGTCATCGCAACTTTGGAACATGCGGGAAAAGATCGATAACGTGGCTCCAACCACGTTAACGTCGAAGAAAGTCGGATGACGCAAGGCTGGCATGCTACAACAGTACCACCTTGCTGCCCTTCATGTCACCACATGATTAGGCCACCTCTCATCAGAGGTCATCGCAACTTCGGAACAACTGGGTCGTTGCCTTACGAGCAACGAGATATTTACCGACACTCATATGCCACACACAAACTTTCACATGAACATGCAAAACATCTGCCATATCAAATGTTCAAACATGCTTGCCTGGTTCGGAGAAGTCGGAGTCTAGCTCGGCGAAGTTCGCGGCTCCGTCCCCTCTCCCGGAACCTACGGCAATCACGAAACGGGGTACTAACGTGAAAACCAACACATGCACAGAAACTTTGCCAAATATTTTTCAAATAAATCCCATAAAAAACTAGAGAAAATTTGGAGATTGACAGAAAAAGAATCACTCAAAAATACCTTTTTATTAAAAAGTTATAAAGGTTTCTGTCCAGGGACTTATCTGTAATGAAACAGAAAAGTTCCAGGGTTTTAACTGAGAAAACAGAAAACGCTTCGGCTGGGAATGCGCAAGCGCAAGGAGAAAACGTATTTTGCCCAAAGGCGCCAACAGAAAACGGTTCAGGGAAATAAAACAGAGGCTGACACGCGGGGCCCGCATGTCAGGTTTGAAAGCTCGCCGGCGCCCGAAGACGACGATGGACGCCGGCGTCGAACCACGGCGAGTTAGGAGAAACGGAGGGTACCAAGAGCTTCAGTGTCTTCTTCCGCGTCGGTGGGTGGTGGACTCGTCCAACGGGGAGCACCACGTCGACGGCGACACTATCTCCGGCGGACGGCGGTTCGGGTGAGGTTGGGGAACTCCGGTGGAGGGCTGCAAAGTACGAATTGAGGCGCGGGTCAGAACGGGTGATGCAAGGAGAAGCTACTGGCAAGAGAATGGAGGCTGCGGAGCACACACGGGGGCGAATCGGGCTGGATCCCGTGGCGGATCGCGGCGGCCGGAGTCGAGGAAGGAGACCCCCTCGCGGCTCTTCCAGTGGCTGGGCGTGCTCTAGGGGAAGTGTAGGGCTGGTGGGTGCTCGAGTTGAAGCTCGGGGCCCCTATTTATAGGCAGATCGACGGGGTGGCCGTGAACGGAGAATCTTCGGCGAGCGATTACGGCGGAGCAGTGGGTTGGCAGGGGGTTTGAGCGGTCGAGCAGCATCAGTGGATGTTACGGGACTCGTTTTGCAGCTAAACGGAGCTGGCCCTGGCGTAATGGCGTCTGCCCACGGTGAGGTGACCGCACGGGCTCAACGGCGGCAGAGAGCGTGCTCCGCGCCCTGGGGTTCACGACGAGAGCGGCAGCGCATTCGGGGGAGTGGACGACCACGTGGCGGGCTCCGGTGGTTTGGGCGGCGCTGGGTGGAGTCGGCGGCGCCGTGTCTCCCACTGGCGTCCGCAAAGCCGCCGCCGGCGTCGGTCACGGGGCGGCGCACCTTCTGCTGCTCGTCGCCGACGCCCGCAAGATGCCAGGCACTCGTGCGGTGCAGGAACAAGAGGGCGAGGACGAGGAGCAAGGCGACGCGATGGCACTGGCGAGATCGACGCCCGTTTCTGAAGAAAACGACAGCAGCCACTGCAGTGTTGTCTGAACTTAACTGAAACTTGACATGACCATGCACTGCAGGTGTTCGACAGTAGGTTTTGGTAAAGAGATAAATTTTTTCTGGAGCTGTAACTTGGTGAGATGACCACTCAAAGCACCCAGAGGCTGCATGAATTTACTAGGAATTTTTGGAGAAGGTTTTGAATGAATTTCACCAAATTTGGCAAATCTGGTCCAAACTTGCAGTTGATGTAGTTTGAAATCTTTGAACTGGAGACCAGTGGATCTTCATGGTTCTAGGTTGAGGGTTCAAAGGACTAGGAGGGGAAAGAAGTTTGGTGGTAAAAGTCCAAACAGAAAATGGAGTTCCTTTGTAAATCTCCAAGAGGTAGAATAGAAGGCAGAAAATATTTGAATAGAATTTGAATGGAAAATAAATACATGGGGGGGTTCAACTTGCTGGATTTGATGCAAATCATGATCCAGAGGTGAGGGAAGGGTTAGGAGAGAGGATTTGCACTTATGCCATGGCAAGAAGGAATAGTTGAAAGTGGCAAAGGACTTTCCAAAAGCCATAGTGCATTCTCAAAAATATTTCAAAGGTTATTTTCTCAAATGAAAAACATTTTGTCTTGAGTCCAATGAAAAGCAAGAACCTCCAAGACCAAAGGAGGATCTTGGGTGAATTCAAATAACATTTTTTCCATAAAGAAAAATATTTGAGAGTGAGAGTTCTCTTGAAGAAAAAAAATTTAAATCACTCCCTTCAAGTCAAATAAAATCTTTTGAAAAATCCAAATAAAAACTTGGGTGTCACAACACCTACCCCCTTAGGAAAAATCTCGTCCTCGAGATTTCTGCTGATCCTCAAATAGATATGGATACTCTGCTCGGAGGAAATCTTCCCTTTCCCATGTGGCTTCATCCTCAGTGTGGTTGCTCCACTGGACCCTGAAAAACTTTGTCGTTTTCTGACGGGTCCTTCGTTCAGACTCTTCTAAAATCTTTACTGGCCTTTCTCTGTAGGTGAGATCTGGTTGCATATCAATGTCCTCATGAGGTACATGTTTCTCCGGGTTACTCACACATTTCCTCAACTGCGAGACGTGGAATACGTCATGGACGTCTGACAGCTCCTTGGGGAGGTCTAGTTGGTAGGCTACCGTGCCTCTTCGTGCCTTCACACAAAATGGTCCAATAAATCTTGGGGCTAGCTTCCCCTTTATTTTGAACCGTTGCAGACCCCTCATAGGAGATACTCGGAGGTATACGGAATCACCAGGTTCAAAGCTGACCTCACGATGCTTCTGATCATAGTAGCTCTTTTGTCGGCTCTGTGCTGTCTTGAGTCTGTCCCTGATTTGTTTAACTTTTTCCTTGGCCTCCTTAAGCATATCTGGGCCGAAGATACGGCTGTCACCTGTTTCTGACCAATTCAATGGGGTACGACACCTCCGTCCGTACAATGCCTCAAAGGGTGCCATTTGCAAGCTGGCTTGGTAACTGTTGTTGTACGCAAATTCGGCATACGGCAAACTCTCTTCCCAACTGGATCCATAGGTGAGCACACAGGCTCTTAGCATATCCTCTAGGATTTGGTTTACACGTTCTGTTTGTCCATCTGTCTGAGGGTGGTATGCTGTACTGAAAGCCAGTTGTGTGCCCAGAGCTTGTTGTAGTTGTTCCCAAAATTTGGAGACGAATTGGGTGCCTCGGTCAGATATTATAGTCTTTGGGACTCCGTGCAAGCAAACTATACGGGAGAGATAGAGTTTTGCCAGTCTTTGTGTGGAGTAGGTAGTCTTCACGGGAATGAAGTGGGCAACCTTGGTTAGTCGGTCTGTGATGACCCAGATGGCGTCATTTCCGCGTTGTGATCGGGGTAATCCGACAATGAAGTCCATTCCGATTTCATCCCATTTCCACTCCGGTATCCTGTTAGGCTGGAGTAGCCCTGCTGGCTTTTGGTGCTCGGCCTTGATGCGCTGACATGAATCGCAACAAGCAACGAATGTGGCTATATCTCTTTTCATACCGTGCCACCAAAATCTTTCCTGAATGTCCTTGTACATTTTGGTTCCTCCAGGATGTATCGAGTATGGAGCGGTGTGGCTCTCCGTCAAGATCTGTTGCTTGAGTTCCTCAATGTTAGGTACGCAAAGTCTATCCCTGTACCATAATGTTCCTTCACTGTCCGTGACGAATTCTGAAGTCTTACTACGGTTCATTTTCTTCTTTATGCCTTCGATACTGGGATGTCCCTGTTGAGCCTTCTTGATTTGTTCCACTAGGGTGGGTTGTATCTCCAGGTTCGATATGGTGCCCTCAGAGACTAACATCATGTTGAGCCGAGTGAACTCTCGCTGAAACTCAGGCCTCAAGTTTTGCTGACCGTCACTGTCTGGGCTGGGGTTTCGACTAAGGGCATCGGCCACTACATTTGCTTTTCCTGGGTGGTAGTGGATGCCGACGTCATAGTCTTTGACTAGTTCCAACCAGCGTTGTTGGCGTAAATTCAGCTCTGGCTGTGTGAAAATATATTTGAGGCTCTTATGGTCCGTATATATTTCACAGCGATTTCCCAACAGAAAGTGCCTCCACTCCTTGAGTGCATGTATAACTGCTGCTAGTTCCAAGTCATGTGTTGGGTAATTTTCCTCATGTTTTCGCAGCTGTCTGGAGGCATATGCGACAACTTTGCCATCCTGCATTAGCACACATCCGAGACCTTTTCGGGACGCGTCACAATACACCTCAAAGCTTTTGTGTATGTCTGGTACGGTTAAGACTGGTGCGGTTGTCAGCTTTTTCTTGAGTTCTTGGAAGCTCTGCTCACATGCTTCCGTCCATACAAATTTCTTGTCCTTCTTGAGTAACTGTGTTATAGGTTTTGCCACACTGGAGAATCCTTCAATAAACCTCCTGTAATACCCGGCCATCCCTAGGAAACTCCGCACATCTGTAACATTCGCGGGTGGCTTCCAGTCTAGTATGGCCTTGACTTTTTCTGGGCCTACGGCCACGCCTTCTTGGTTCAAAATATGGCCCAAGAAACCAACTTGTCTTAGCCAAAATTCGCATTTGCTAAATTTGGCGTACAACTGATGTTTCCTCAATTCTCCCAAAACAATTCTGAGGTGCTCAGCATGTTCTTCTGGTGTCCTTGAGTAAACCAGAATGTCGTCAATGAATACCACCACAAATTTGTCCATGAATTTCATGAATACTTTGTTCATGAGGTGGACGAAAAATGCGGGGGCGTTTGTTAGACCAAAAGGCATCACTGTGAACTCGTATAACCCATATCTGGAAGTGAATGCTGTCTTGGGGATATCCTCTGTTCGTACCTTCAGTTGATGGTATCCTGATCTCAAATCAATCTTTGAAAATACTTTAGCTTGTGCGAGCTGGTCAAACAAATCATTTATCCGTGGCATCGGGTATTTGTTTTTGATGGTGACCATATTGAGGGCTCGATAGTCTATGCATAGTCTCAGTGTCCCATCCTTCTTCTTGGCGAACAATACGGGCGAACCCCATGGTGAGGAGCTGGCTCGTATAAACCCCTTGTCCAGCAATTCCTTTATCTGCTTCTTCAACTCCACCAATTCTGAGGGTGCCATCCTATACGGCTTCTTATAAATGGGAGCGGTGCCAGGTGCTAATTCAATGCTGAATTCGATCTCTCGGTCTGGTGGCATACCTGGTAGTTCTTCCGGGAACACATCAGGGAACTCGCATACCACTGGCACTTTTCTTAATTCTGCGATGTCCATCTTGTTCAGTTTTGGTTTCTGTGATCGTGGCCTTTCTTGAGCGGAAACTCTTATTGTCTTGCCGTGATGGTGAGTGATAATCACTGTCCGATTGAAACAGTCGATGAATCCTTTGTTGGTGGTTAACCAGTCCATTCCTAAAATGACATCCAGTCCTTTACTTTCCAACACGATGAGATTCGCGTGGAATGGTAGTCCTTCGAACTCAATGACCACTCCCTGGCAGTAACCCTGAGCAATTTGCTTATTTCCGGGGGACTTGATGATCATAGATTTTTCCAAGGGGAGTATCGGAAAACCATGTTGCGAAACAAAACTCTTCGAAATGAACGAATGGGAAGCTCCAGAATCAAACAAAACCGTGGTAGGTACTGTGTTGACAGGGAACGTACCGAGCACGATGTCTGGGGCATTCTGCGCTTCTTCCCTGGTCACATGGTTCAAGTGACCCTTCCTGTGGTTGTTGTTGGGATTGAAGTTGTTGCGCTTGGGGGCTGGATTGTTCCCACCATTGTTTGGCTTGGGTGCCGTGTCTCTTGGCTTCGGGCACTGTTTAGCGTAATGCCCTTGCTGACCGCAAGCATAGCAGGTGACCCCTGGACGGTATGTGAACTCCTTGTCTCTGGCATGAAATTGTCCGACGGGTCTTGGCTCAATAGTCGTGGATCTCCTCGTGTCTGTCCTTGGGACCTCAGTCTTGCCTCGGTTGCTGCGGGCAAGAGTCGCCTTGTCCCTCTTCCGCTTGCGGATATCTTCCAGACTATGGCGCTCATTCTCCAGGGTGATGGCCTTGTCCACCAGCGTCTTAAAATCCGGAAAGGTGTGTACAATCAGTTGGCATCTTAATGCTGGTGCCAGGCCGTCCAGGAATTTTTCCATCTTCTTGTTTTCTGTCATGTGCTCGTCGTAGGCATAACGAGACAGTTGGGTAAACTGGCCGTTGTATTCTGTGACGGTCATGCCTCTTTGCTTCAGGTCATCAAACTCTCTCTTCTTGATCTTTAGGATGCTCCTGGGAATGTGTGCCCCACGGAAGCCTTCCTTGAATTCTTCCCAGGTGATGTTGTGTTCCCTGGGGTGCATGTGTAGGAAGTTTTCCCACCATGCTGCGGCTGCTCCAGTAAGGTAGTGTGGTGCATAAAGTACCTTCTCATGAACTGAGCATTGAGCGATAATCAGTTTCCTTTCAATCTCGCGAAGCCAATCATCGGCTTCCAGTGGCCTGTCGGTGTGAGCAAAAGTTGAGGGGCGAGTCTTCTGTAACTCAGATAACTTGGAATGTGGTTGATAGGGTTCACGGTGGTTTCCCATATTGATGACATGGTTCATCATCTCCTGGTGCTGTTGCTGGCTTTGCTCGAAGAGACGGCATACTTGAGATAGTGCCGCTTCGCTGTCCTGTTGGCTGGACTGACCCTGAGTGAAATTGTTGCTGGTCTGTGTTCCGTAAACCTCTTCTGGCTGATTGGGCATAGAGCGAGTCCAAGGGCGAGACATTTTTCCAGTCTGGGGTATCATTTGCAAAACCCATGAGAAAAACCGTGTAGCGCAGGAAAACCCTTGCAAAGGCAATAATCAAAAAGGCTTCAAGGTTTTCAAGAAACACAAATGATTTTCACGGAGAAGAAGTGCTTAACACAAATCTTACATGCGAACGCAAACACAAGATACAGCACTCAGGTTGTGCGTACACAATCCTGACATGTTATTAAAAACTAGCGTACTACTCCGGAAAGCAGCAAACATACCAACACAAACTAGCGTACAGATAAGAACAACACGTCATACAAGCAGGCATAACACGCGGCTACTTGGTGCTCTCAGTCGGAGATGGTGAAGATCTCCTTCCCCTTGTCGATGGCAAGGCTCAGCGGTCCAGGAGAATCAACCTCCTCCTCTCTAGCTGGCTCCTGGCGTGCGACGCTGCGCTGCGGTGATGGTGTGGGGGCGACTGGCGGTAGAGCGCGTGCGGCAGGCGGTGCGGCTCTGACTGGAGTAGGAGCGATGACTCGGTCGAACTCCTCAGTGGTAGGCAGACGGCGAGCAGTGGCCAAAACGGCCGGTGCATACGAGGCTGAAGACGAGACGAATGTCAGAGGCGGCGCCGTGTGGAGAAGCTCCTTCCTGCTGGCAGGACCGCCCCGGACAAAGTCCATGCGGGCAGCCACAAGATCATCTACGAGGTTGTCGAAAGACTCCTCCAGAGCCTTGAGATACTCCACAACCATCTCGATGGCTTCATCTCGCTCTCCCCGATGGCAGGCGAACGCATAGTGGCTGGTGTAAGGCACATGGCATGGGAGGTAGCGGTAGCGACGAGTCTTCATCGTAGGAAGGATGTCCCGAAGGCGAGCTATCGCCTCACGGGCAGCCATCTGCATGGCATGCCTCTCCGTAGGCATGGCCCTTCCCGTAAAACGGAAATGGCGAGCAGCAGATCGTCCTCCCCTGAATTGCACCACAGCCTGGTGCATAGACACGTCGTCACTGAGCTTGTGCTGATAGAGTGTGAACTCCGGGCGAGCTGCTGGCCCGATCGCGAGCTTGGTGATGGAGACGAGGAGCTTGACAAACCCCTCGGGCACGTTGGTGAACACTCGATTCTCACAGCTGTTGCCAGCCATCTACAAAAGTAGGCAAAAATTCTGAGTAGTCATGTCATAAATTTTATGATGACCAACAGAAAATAGCTACAATTGCAAAATGCTGAAGAAGCACTAAAGACGCTAATAACCGATTAGCGATCGCACCTAGTGGCTTCCTACAGTCAGCCTGGCTCTGATACCAAGCTTGTCACGACCGGTTTTTTAATAAAATAATTATTGAGAAACCAATCCCTGTTACGGACCAGCGAGGAAGAATTCCTTCTCACTGATAGACAATACATTGGTCACAGAAGAAAAATACCAGGAGTACTAAATATAATACAAAGTTGAGCAGAGACTGCCCAACAATTTATTACATGCACGCCGATAAAACAATACGGCAGATAGGGTGGCAAACTACTAACTCACGATAAAAACGGTGGTGGAAATATCATCGCGAAGCGAGTGACATGATTCCAGAATACTACAACTCTTCGAGCGTCGGAGTGAGGCTCGAGAATACTTATTGCGGGTGGCGGAAGCGTAAACGATACAAGTGACCAATATCCGGGATCGCGCAGGACTGACTGGGACTCCTCTAGGCGTCGGACGCGCTATGAAACTCTTCATCCAAGAGATCGTCTTCGTCAACATCTGGCCAAATCAACAAGCCATGTGAGTACTATGAAGGTACTCGCAAGACAGTTCGGACATAAGGTATAACAAATGCAAACATGAGCACATGAATAAGTTAACCAGAGCGATCAGACATAGAGATAATAAATACTGGGTGCCAAGCGAGGGTCTAAATGACGCCTCGAGCGGAAAATGCAGAATAGTAATGCGGGTGCCAAACGAGTGTCTGAAAGACTCCTCGAGAGGAAAATGCGGAATAATAATACTGGTGCCAAACGAGTGTCTGAAAGACTCCTCGAGAGGAAAATGCGGAATAATAATACTGGTGCCAAACGAGTGTCTGAAAGACTCCTCGAGAGGAAACTGCGGAATAATAATACTGGTGCCAAACGAGTGTCTGAAAGACTCCTCGAGCGGAAAATGCGGAATAATAATACTGGTGCCAAACGAGTGTCTGAAAGACTCCTCGAGAGGAAAATGCGGAATAAAAATACAGGTGCCAAACGAGTGTCTGAAAGACTCCTCGAGCGGAAAATGCAGAATAATAATGCCACAGTCAGGCGTCGGGGCGACACCACATAAAGGGCTTATAACAGAAAGTAAAGACAGTGCATGCCGCAGTCGGACGTCTGAGCGACATCACATAAAGGGCTTATATCGAAAGTGAGAAACGAGTACACGCCACAGTCGGACGTCTGCGCGACGTCACATAAAGGGCTTATGTCACAACTCATTAATACAATAGCTTGGAGACATAAATTATCACAAGCATGAGACACAAAATAAAGTTAGTCCATCAACTGGAATAACAATAAATCTGAGATTTTACCACTTGAGCTTGTTCACCGGGGGCAAGATTTTCACACAGATAGATTTGGATGTAAAGTCTACATTACTGATCATGGATACGATGATTTGGAAAGAATTGACTCTGCAGAGTTTGTACTTAACCACAGCCAACGGATTTCAGTAGTCACGGGGACTAGTTCCGTCTACGGTGTTCTGGAAGGAACACGTCTAACCAGTACACACCCAATTTAACCATCCGAAGCCAGGGATCACCCTCGGCAACATTCAGGAAAAACCCTGAGTCGGGGAGGCTACAACCTCGCGTAGCATGGGATCAAATTTCTATACGCGCGCTATAAGGGGGTGCCCCCCCTCTCGGTCCCAACCGGAAACACCCATGCCCCCTGACCGAATGACTGGCTTTAATCCTGGGCCAAGGTACCATCATCCCGGCCTCTCTGTTTGGTGTGTACACGGAAAGAGGTTACCAACTTACTAAACCGTATCCTGGCAATGAGACATGTGGTAGCACGGAAAGGGGAGGGGACGATAACACGGCTCCAACCATGTTAACGTTGGAAAAGTCGGATGACACAAGGCTGGCATGCTACAACAGTGACACCTTGCTGCCCTTCATGTCACCACATGATTAGGCCACATCTCATCAGAGGTCATCGCAACTTTGGAACATGCGGGAAAAGATCGATAACGTGGCTCCAACCACGTTAACGTCGAAGAAAGTCGGATGACGCAAGGCTGGCATGCTACAACAGTACCACCTTGCTGCCCTTCATGTCACCACATGATTAGGCCACCTCTCATCAGAGGTCATCGCAACTTCGGAACAACTGGGTCGTTGCCTTACGAGCAACGAGATATTTACCGACACTCATATGCCACACACAAACTTTCACATGAACATGCAAAACATCTGCCATATCAAATGTTCAAACATGCTTGCCTGGTTCGGAGAAGTCGGAGTCTAGCTCGGCGAAGTTCGCGGCTCCGTCCCCTCTCCCGGAACCTACGGCAATCACGAAACGGGGTACTAACGTGAAAACCAACACATGCACAGAAACTTTGCCAAATATTTTTCAAATAAATCCCATAAAAAACTAGAGAAAATTTGGAGATTGACAGAAAAAGAATCACGCAAAAATACCTTTTTATTAAAAAGTTATAAAGGTTTCTGTCCAGGGACTTATCTGTAATGAAACAGAAAAGTTCCAGGGTTTTAACTGAGAAAACAGAAAACGCTTCGGCTGGGAATGCGCAAGCGCAAGGAGAAAACGTATTTTTCCCAAAGGCGCCAACAGAAAACGGTTCAGGGAAATAAAACAGAGGCTGACACGCGGGGCCCGCATGTCAGGTTTGAAAGCTCGCCGGCGCCCGAAGACGACGATGGACGCCAGCGTCGAACCACGGCGAGTTAGGAGAAACGGAGGGTACCAAGAGCTTCAGTGTCTTCTTCCGCGTCGGTGGGTGGTGGACTCGTCCAACGGGGAGCACCACGTCGACGGCGACACTATCTCCGGCGGACGGCGGTTCGGGTGAGGTTGGGGAACTCCGGTGGAGGGCTGCAAAGTACGAATTGAGGCGCGGGTCAGAACGGGTGATGCAAGGAGAAGCTACTGGCAAGAGAATGGAGGCTGCGGAGCACACACGGGGGCGAATCGGGCTGGATCCCGTGGCGGATCGCGGCGGCCGGAGTCGAGGAAGGAGACCCCCTCGCGGCTCTTCCAGTGGCTGGGCGTGCTCTAGGGGAAGTGTAGGGCTGGTGGGTGCTCGAGTTGAAGCTCGGGGCCCCTATTTATAGGCAGATCGACGGGGTGGCCGTGAACGGAGAATCTCCGGCGAGCGATTACGGCGGAGCAGTGGGTTGGCAGGGGGTTTGAGCGGTCGAGCAGCATCAGTGGATGTTACGGGACTCATTTTGCAGCTAAACGGAGCTGGCCCTGGCGTAATGGCGTCTGCCACGGTGAGGTGACCGCACGGGCTCAACGGCGGCAGAGAGCGCGCTCCGCGCCCTGGGGTTCACGACGAGAGCGGCAGCGCATTCGGGGGAGTGGACGGCCACGCGGCGGGCTCCGGTGGTTTGGGCGGCGCTGGGTGGAGTCGGCGGCGCCGTGTCTCCCACTGGCGTCCGCAAAGCCGCCGCCGGCGTCGGTCACGGGGCGGCGCACCTTCTGCTGCTCATCGCCGACGCCCGCAAGATGCCAGGCACTCGTGCGGTGCAGGAACAAGAGGGCGAGGACGAGGAGCAAGGCGACGCGATGGCACTGGCGAGATCGACGCCCGTTTCTGAAGAAAACGACAGCAGCCACTGCAGTGTTGTCTGAACTTAACTGAAACTTGACATGACCATGCACTGCAGGTGTTCGACAGTAGGTTTTGGTAAAGAGATAAATTTTTTCTGGAGCTGTAACTTGGTGAGATGACCACTCAAAGCACCCAGAGGCTGCATGAATTTACTAGGAATTTTTGGAGAAGGTTTTGAATGAATTTCACCAAATTTGGCAAATCTGGTCCAAACTTGCAGTTGATGTAGTTTGAAATCTTTGAACTGGAGACCAGTGGATCTTCATGGTTCTAGGTTGAGGGTTCAAAGGACTAGGAGGGGAAAGAAGTTTGGTGGTAAAAGTCCAAACAGAAAATGGAGTTCCTTTGTAAATCTCCAAGAGGTAGAATAGAAGGCAGAAAATATTTGAATAGAATTTGAATGGAAAATAAATACATGGGGGGGTTCAACTTGCTGGATTTGATGCAAATCATGATCCAGAGGTGAGGGAAGGGTTAGGAGAGAGGATTTGCACTTATGCCATGGCAAGAAGGAATAGTTGAAAGTGGCAAAGGACTTTCCAAAAGCCATAGTGCATTCTCAAAAATATTTCAAAGGTTATTTTCTCAAATGAAAAACATTTTGTCTTGAGTCCAATGAAAAGCAAGAACCTCCAAGACCAAAGGAGGATCTTGGGTGAATTCAAATAACATTTTTGCCATAAAGAAAAATATTTGAGAGTGAGAGTTCTCTTGAAGAAAAAAAATTTAAATCACTCCCTTCAAGTCAAATAAAATCTTTTGAAAAATCCAAATAAAAACTTGGGTGTCACAACACCTACCCCCTTAGGAAAAATCTCGTCCTCGAGATTTCTGCTGATCCTCAAATAGATATGGATACTCTGCTCGGAGGAAATCTTCCCTTTCCCATGTGGCTTCATCCTCAGTGTGGTTGCTCCACTGGACCCTGAAAAACTTTGTCGTTTTCTGACGGGTCCTTCGTTCAGACTCTTCTAAAATCTTTACTGGCCTTTCTCTGTAGGTGAGATCTGGTTGCATATCAATGTCCTCATGAGGTACATGTTTCTCCGGGTTACTCACACATTTCCTCAACTGCGAGACGTGGAATACGTCATGGACGTCTGACAGCTCCTTGGGGAGGTCTAGTTGGTAGGCTACCGTGCCTCTTCGTGCCTTCACACAAAATGGTCCAATAAATCTTGGGGCTAGCTTCCCCTTTATTTTGAACCGTTGCAGACCCCTCATAGGAGATACTCGGAGGTATACGGAATCACCAGGTTCAAAGCTGACCTCACGATGCTTCTGATCATAGTAGCTCTTTTGTCGGCTCTGTGCTGTCTTGAGTCTGTCCCTGATTTGTTTAACTTTTTCCTCGGCCTCCTTAAGCATATCTGGGCCGAAGATACGGCTGTCACCTGTTTCTGACCAATTCAATGGGGTACGACACCTCCGTCCGTACAATGCCTCAAAGGGTGCCATTTGCAAGCTGGCTTGGTAACTGTTGTTGTACGCAAATTCGGCATACGGCAAACTCTCTTCCCAACTGGATCCATAGGTGAGCACACAGGCTCTTAGCATATCCTCTAGGATTTGGTTTACACGTTCTGTTTGTCCATCTGTCTGAGGGTGGTATGCTGTACTGAAAGCCAGTTGTGTGCCCAGAGCTTGTTGTAGTTGTTCCCAAAATTTGGAGACGAATTGGGTGCCTCGGTCAGATATTATAGTCTTTGGGACTCCGTGCAAGCAAACTATACGGGAGAGATAGAGTTTTGCCAGTCTTTGTGTGGAGTAGGTAGTCTTCACGGGAATGAAGTGGGCAACCTTGGTTAGTCGGTCTGTGATGACCCAGATGGCGTCATTTCCGCGTTGTGATCGGGGTAATCCGACAATGAAGTCCATTCCGATTTCATCCCATTTCCACTCCGGTATCCTGTTAGGCTGGAGTAGCCCTGCTGGCTTTTGGTGCTCGGCCTTGATGCGCTGACATGAATCGCAACAAGCAACGAATGTGGCTATATCTCTTTTCATACCGTGCCACCAAAATCTTTCCTGAATGTCCTTGTACATTTTGGTTCCTCCAGGATGTATCGAGTATGGAGCGGTGTGGCTCTCCATCAAGATCTGTTGCTTGAGTTCCTCAATGTTAGGTACGCAAAGTCTATCCCTGTACCATAATGTTCCTTCACTGTCCGTGACGAATTCTGAAGTCTTACTACGGTTCATTTTCTTCTTTATGCCTTCGATACTGGGATGTCCCTGTTGAGCCTTCTTGATTTGTTCCACTAGGGTGGGTTGTATCTCCAGGTTCGATATGGTGCCCTCAGAGACTAACATCATGTTGAGCCGAGTGAACTCTCGCTGAAACTCAGGCCTCAAGTTTTGCTGACCGTCACTGTCTGGGCTGGGGTTTCGACTAAGGGCATCGGCCACTACATTTGCTTTTCCTGGGTGGTAGTGGATGCCGACGTCATAGTCTTTGACTAGTTCCAACCAGCGTTGTTGGCGTAAATTCAGCTCTGGCTGTGTGAAAATATATTTGAGGCTCTTATGGTCCGTATATATTTCACAGCGATTTCCCAACAGAAAGTGCCTCCACTCCTTGAGTGCATGTATAACTGCTGCTAGTTCCAAGTCATGTGTTGGGTAATTTTCCTCATGTTTTCGCAGCTGTCTGGAGGCATATGCGACAACATTGCCATCCTGCATTAGCACACATCCGAGACCTTTTCGGGACGCGTCACAATACACCTCAAAGCTTTTGTGTATGTCTGGTACGGTTAAGACTGGTGCGGTTGTCAGCTTTTTCTTGAGTTCTTGGAAGCTCTGCTCACATGCTTCCGTCCATACAAATTTCTTGTCCTTCTTGAGTAACTGTGTTATAGGTTTTGCCACACTGGAGAATCCTTCAATAAACCTCCTGTAATACCCGGCCATCCCTAGGAAACTCCGCACATCTGTAACATTCGCGGGTGGCTTCCAGTCTAGTATGGCCTTGACTTTTTCTGGGTCTACGGCCACGCCTTCTTGGTTCAAAATATGGCCCAAGAAACCAACTTGTCTTAGCCAAAATTCGCATTTGCTAAATTTGGCGTACAACTGATGTTTCCTCAATTCTCCCAAAACAATTCTGAGGTGCTCAGCATGTTCTTCTGGTGTCCTTGAGTAAACCAGAATGTCGTCAATGAATACCACCACAAATTTGTCCATGAATTTCATGAATACTTTGTTCATGAGGTGGACGAAAAATGCGGGGGCGTTTGTTAGACCAAAAGGCATCACTGTGAACTCGTATAACCCATATCTGGAAGTGAATGCTGTCTTGGGGATATCCTCTGTTCGTACCTTCAGTTGATGGTATCCTGATCTCAAATCAATCTTTGAAAATACTTTAGCTTGTGCGAGCTGGTCAAACAAATCATTTATCCGTGGCATCGGGTATTTGTTTTTGATGGTGACCATATTGAGGGCTCGATAGTCTATGCATAGTCTCAGTGTCCCATCCTTCTTCTTGGCGAACAATACGGGCGAACCCCATGGTGAGGAGCTGGCTCGTATAAACCCCTTGTCCAGCAATTCCTTTATCTGCTTCTTCAACTCCACCAATTCTGAGGGTGCCATCCTATACGGCTTCTTATAAATGGGAGCGGTGCCAGGTGCTAATTCAATGCTGAATTCGATCTCTCGGTCTGGTGGCATACCTGGTAGTTCTTCCGGGAACACATCAGGGAACTCGCATACCACTGGCACTTTTCTTAATTCTGCGATGTCCATCTTGTTCAGTTTTGGTTTCTGTGATCGTGGCCTTTCTTGAGCGGAAACTCTTATTGTCTTGCCGTGATGGTGAGTGATAATCACTGTCCGATTGAAACAGTCGATGAATCCTTTGTTGGTGGTTAACCAGTCCATTCCTAAAATGACATCCAGTCCTTTACTTTCCAACACGATGAGATTCGCGTGGAATGGTAGTCCTTCGAACTCAATGACCACTCCCTGGCAGTAACCCTGAGCAATTTGCTTATTTCCGGGGGACTTGATGATCATAGATTTTTCCAAGGGGAGTATCGGAAAACCATGTTGCGAAACAAAACTCTTCGAAATGAACGAATGGGAAGCTCCAGAATCAAACAAAACCGTGGTAGGTACTGTGTTGACAGGGAACGTACCGAGCACGATGTCTGGGGCATTCTGCGCTTCTTCCCTGGTCACATGGTTCAAGTGACCCTTCCTGTGGTTGTTGTTGGGATTGAAGTTGTTGCGCTTGGGGGCTGGATTGTTCCCACCATTGTTTGGCTTGGGTGCCGTGTCTCTTGGCTTCGGGCACTGTTTAGCGTAATGCCCTTGCTGACCGCAAGCATAGCAGGTGACCCCTGGACGGTATGTGAACTCCTTGTCTCTGGCATGAAATTGTCCGACGGGTCTTGGCTCAATAGTCGTGGATCTCCTCGTGTCTGTCCTTGGGACCTCAGTCTTGCCTCGGTTGCTGCGGGCAAGAGTCGCCTTGTCCCTCTTCCGCTTGCGGATATCTTCCAGACTATGGCGCTCATTCTCCAGGGTGATGGCCTTGTCCACCAGCGTCTTAAAATCCGGAAAGGTGTGTACAATCAGTTGGCATCTTAATGCTGGTGCCAGGCCGTCCAGGAATTTTTCCATCTTCTTGTTTTCTGTCATGTGCTCGTCGTAGGCATAACGAGACAGTTGGGTAAACTGGCCGTTGTATTCTGTGACGGTCATGCCTCTTTGCTTCAGGTCATCAAACTCTCTCTTCTTGATCTTTAGGATGCTCCTGGGAATGTGTGCCCCACGGAAGCCTTCCTTGAATTCTTCCCAGGTGATGTTGTGTTCCCTGGGGTGCATGTGTAGGAAGTTTTCCCACCATGCTGCGGCTGCTCCAGTAAGGTAGTGTGGTGCATAAAGTACCTTCTCATGAACTGAGCATTGAGCGATAATCAGTTTCCTTTCAATCTCGCGAAGCCAATCATCGGCTTCCAGTGGCCTGTCGGTGTGAGCAAAAGTTGAGGGGCGAGTCTTCTGTAACTCAGATAACTTGGAATGTGGTTGATAGGGTTCACGGTGGTTTCCCATATTGATGACATGGTTCATCATCTCCTGGTGCTGTTGCTGGCTTTGCTCGAAGAGACGGCATACTTGAGATAGTGCCGCTTCGCTGTCCTGTTGGCTGGACTGACCCTGAGTGAAATTGTTGCTGGTCTGTGTTCCGTAAACCTCTTCTGGCTGATTGGGCATAGAGCGAGTCCAAGGGCGAGACATTTTTCCAGTCTGGGGTATCATTTGCAAAACCCATGAGAAAAACCGTGTAGCGCAGGAAAACCCTTGCAAAGGCAATAATCAAAAAGGCTTCAAGGTTTTCAAGAAACACAAATGATTTTCACGGAGAAGAAGTGCTTAACACAAATCTTACATGCGAACGCAAACACAAGATACAGCACTCAGGTTGTGCGTACACAATCCTGACATGTTATTAAAAACTAGCGTACTACTCCGGAAAGCAGCAAACATACCAACACAAACTAGCGTACAGATAAGAACAACACGTCATACAAGCAGGCATAACACGCGGCTACTTGGTGCTCTCAGTCGGAGATGGTGAAGATCTCCTTCCCCTTGTCGATGGCAAGGCTCAGCGGTCCAGGAGAATCAACCTCCTCCTCTCTAGCTGGCTCCTGGCGTGCGACGCTGCGCTGCGGTGATGGTGTGGGGGCGACTGGCGGTAGAGCGCGTGCGGCAGGCGGTGCGGCTCTGACTGGAGTAGGAGCGATGACTCGGTCGAACTCCTCAGTGGTAGGCAGACGGCGAGCAGTGGCCAAAACGGCCGGTGCATACGAGGCTGAAGACGAGACGAATGTCAGAGGCGGCGCCGTGTGGAGAAGCTCCTTCCTGCTGGCAGGACCGCCCCGGACAAAGTCCATGCGGGCAGCCACAAGATCATCTACGAGGTTGTCGAAAGACTCCTCCAGAGCCTTGAGATACTCCACAACCATCTCGATGGCTTCATCTCGCTCTCCCCGATGGCAGGCGAACGCATAGTGGCTGGTGTAAGGCACATGGCATGGGAGGTAGCGGTAGCGACGAGTCTTCATCATAGGAAGGATGTCCCGAAGGCGAGCTATCGCCTCACGGGCAGCCATCTGCATGGCATGCCTCTCCGTAGGCATGGCCCTTCCCGTAAAACGGAAATGGCGAGCAGCAGATCGTCCTCCCCTGAATTGCACCACAGCCTGGTGCATAGACACGTCGTCACTGAGCTTGTGCTGATAGAGTGTGAACTCCGGGCGAGCTGCTGGCCCGATCGCGAGCTTGGTGATGGAGACGAGGAGCTTGACAAACCCCTCGGGAACGTTGGTGAACACTCGATTCTCACAGCTGTTGCCAGCCATCTACAAAAGTAGGCAAAAATTCTGAGTAGTCATGTCATAAATTTTATGATGACCAACAGAAAATAGCTACAATTGCAAAATGCTGAAGAAGCATTAAAGACGCTAATAACCGATTAGCGATCGCACCTAGTGGCTTCCTACAGTCAGCCTGGCTCTGATACCAAGCTTGTCACGACCGGTTTTTTAATAAAATAATTATTGAGAAACCAATCCCTGTTACGGACCAGCGAGGAAGAATTCCTTCTCACTGATAGACAATACATTGGTCACAGAAGAAAAATACCAGGAGTACTAAATATAATACAAAGTTGAGCAGAGACTGCCCAACAATTTATTACATGCACGCCGATAAAACAATACGGCGGATAGGGTGGCAAACTACTAACTCACGATAAAAACGGTGGTGGAAATATCATCGCGAAGCGAGTGACATGATTCCAGAATACTACAACTCTTCGAGCGTCGGAGTGAGGCTCGAGAATACTTATTGCGGGTGGCGGAAGCGTAAACGATACAAGTGACCAATATCCGGGATCGCGCAGGACTGACTGGGACTCCTCTAGGCGTCGGACGCGCTATGAAACTCTTCATCCAAGAGATCGTCTTCGTCAACATCTGGCCAAATCAACAAGCCATGTGAGTACTATGAAGGTACTCGCAAGACAGTTCGGACATAAGGTATAACAAATGCAAACATGAGCACATGAATAAGTTAACCAGAGCGATCAGACATAGAGATAATAAATACTGGGTGCCAAGCGAGGGTCTAAATGACGCCTCGAGCGGAAAATGCAGAATAGTAATGCGGGTGCCAAACGAGTGTCTGAAAGACTCCTCGAGAGGAAAATGCGGAATAATAATACTGGTGCCAAACGAGTGTCTGAAAGACTCCTCGAGAGGAAAATGCGGAATAATAATACTGGTGCCAAACGAGTGTCTGAAAGACTCCTCGAGAGGAAACTGCGGAATAATAATACTGGTGCCAAACGAGTGTCTGAAAGACTCCTCGAGCGGAAAATGCGGAATAATAATACTGGTGCCAAACGAGTGTCTGAAAGACTCCTCGAGAGGAAAATGCGGAATAAAAATACAGGTGCCAAACGAGTGTCTGAAAGACTCCTCGAGCGGAAAATGCAGAATAATAATGCCACAGTCAGGCGTCGGGGCGACACCACATAAAGGGCTTATAACAGAAAGTAAAGACAGTGCATGCCGCAGTCGGACGTCTGAGCGACATCACATAAAGGGCTTATATCGAAAGTGAGAAACGAGTACACGCCACAGTCGGACGTCTGCGCGACGTCACATAAAGGGCTTATGTCACAACTCATTAATACAATAGCTTGGAGACATAAATTATCACAAGCATGAGACACAAAATAAAGTTAGTCCATCAACTGGAATAACAATAAATCTGAGATTTTACCACTTGAGCTTGTTCACCGGGGGCAAGATTTTCACACAGATAGATTTGGATGTAAAGTCTACATTACTGATCATGGATACGATGATTTGGAAAGAATTGACTCTGCAGAGTTTGTACTTAACCACAGCCAACGGATTTCAGTAGTCACGGGGACTAGTTCCGTCTACGGTGTTCTGGAAGGAACACGTCTAACCAGTACACACCCAATTTAACCATCCGAAGCCAGGGATCACCCTCGGCAACATTCAGGAAAAACCCTGAGTCGGGGAGGCTACAACCTCGCGTAGCATGGGATCAAATTTCTATACGCGCGCTATAAGGGGGTGCCCCCCCTCTCGGTCCCAACCGGAAACACCCATGCCCCCTGACCGAATGACTGGCTTTAATCCTGGGCCAAGGTACCATCATCCCGGCCTCTCTGTTTGGTGTGTACACGGAAAGAGGTTACCAACTTACTAAACCGTATCCTGGCAATGAGACATGTGGTAGCACGGAAAGGGGAGGGGACGATAACACGGCTCCAACCATGTTAACGTTGGAAAAGTCGGATGACAAAAGGCTGGCATGCTACAACAGTGCCACCTTGCTGCCCTTCATGTCACCACATGATTAGGCCACATCTCATCAGAGGTCATCGCAACTTTGGAACATGCGGGAAAAGATCGATAACGTGGCTCCAACCACGTTAACGTCGAAGAAAGTCGGATGACGCAAGGCTGGCATGCTACAACAGTACCACCTTGCTGCCCTTCATGTCACCACATGATTAGGCCACCTCTCATCAGAGGTCATCGCAACTTCGGAACAACTGGGTCGTTGCCTTACGAGCAACGAGATATTTACCGACACTCATATGCCACACACAAACTTTCACATGAACATGCAAAACATCTGCCATATCAAATGTTCAAACATGCTTGCCTGGTTCGGAGAAGTCGGAGTCTAGCTCGGCGAAGTTCGCGGCTCCGTCCCCTCTCCCGGAACCTACGGCAATCACGAAACGGGGTACTAACGTGAAAACCAACACATGCACAGAAACTTTGCCAAATATTTTTCAAATAAATCCCATAAAAAACTAGAGAAAATTTGGAGATTGACAGAAAAAGAATCACGCAAAAATACCTTTTTATTAAAAAGTTATAAAGGTTTCTGTCCAGGGACTTATCTGTAATGAAACAGAAAAGTTCCAGGGTTTTAACTGAGAAAACAGAAAACGCTTCGGCTGGGAATGCGCAAGCGCAAGGAGAAAACGTATTTTTCCCAAAGGCGCCAACAGAAAACGGTTCAGGGAAATAAAACAGAGGCTGACACGCGGGGCCCGCATGTCAGGTTTGAAAGCTCGCCGGCGCCCGAAGACGACGATGGACGCCAGCGTCGAACCACGGCGAGTTAGGAGAAACGGAGGGTACCAAGAGCTTCAGTGTCTTCTTCCGCGTCGGTGGGTGGTGGACTCGTCCAACGGGGAGCACCACGTCGACGGCGACACTATCTCCGGCGGACGGCGGTTCGGGTGAGGTTGGGGAACTCCGGTGGAGGGCTGCAAAGTACGAATTGAGGCGCGGGTCAGAACGGGTGATGCAAGGAGAAGCTACTGGCAAGAGAATGGAGGCTGCGGAGCACACACGGGGGCGAATCGGGCTGGATCCCGTGGCGGATCGCGGCGGCCGGAGTCGAGGAAGGAGACCCCCTCGCGGCTCTTCCAGTGGCTGGGCGTGCTCTAGGGGAAGTGTAGGGCTGGTGGGTGCTCGAGTTGAAGCTCGGGGCCCCTATTTATAGGCAGATCGACGGGGTGGCCGTGAACGGAGAATCTCCGGCGAGCGATTACGGCGGAGCAGTGGGTTGGCAGGGGGTTTGAGCGGTCGAGCAGCATCAGTGGATGTTACGGGACTCGTTTTGCAGCTAAACGGAGCTGGCCCTGGCGTAATGGCGTCTGCCCACGGTGAGGTGACCGCACGGGCTCAACGGCGGCAGAGAGCGCGCTCCGCGCCCTGGGGTTCACGACGAGAGCGGCAGCGCATTCGGGGGAGTGGACGGCCACGCGGCGGGCTCCGGTGGTTTGGGCGGCGCTGGGTGGAGTCGGCGGCGCCGTGTCTCCCACTGGCGTCCGCAAAGCCGCCGCCGGCGTCGGTCACGGGGCGGCGCACCTTCTGCTGCTCATCGCCGACGCTCGCAAGATGCCAGGCACTCGTGCGGTGCAGGAACAAGAGGGCGAGGACGAGGAGCAAGGCGACGCGATGGCACTGGCGAGATCGACGCCCGTTTCTGAAGAAAACGACAGCAGCCACTGCAGTGTTGTCTGAACTTAACTGAAACTTGACATGACCATGCACTGCAGGTGTTCGACAGTAGGTTTTGGTAAAGAGATAAATTTTTTCTGGAGCTGTAACTTGGTGAGATGACCACTCAAAGCACCCAGAGGCTGCATGAATTTACTAGGAATTTTTGGAGAAGGTTTTGAATGAATTTCACCAAATTTGGCAAATCTGGTCCAAACTTGCAGTTGATGTAGTTTGAAATCTTTGAACTGGAGACCAGTGGATCTTCATGGTTCTAGGTTGAGGGTTCAAAGGACTAGGAGGGGAAAGAAGTTTGGTGGTAAAAGTCCAAACAGAAAATGGAGTTCCTTTGTAAATCTCCAAGAGGTAGAATAGAAGGCAGAAAATATTTGAATAGAATTTGAATGGAAAATAAATACATGGGGGGGTTCAACTTGCTGGATTTGATGCAAATCATGATCCAGAGGTGAGGGAAGGGTTAGGAGAGAGGATTTGCACTTATGCCATGGCAAGAAGGAATAGTTGAAAGTGGCAAAGGACTTTCCAAAAGCCATAGTGCATTCTCAAAAATATTTCAAAGGTTATTTTCTCAAATGAAAAACATTTTGTCTTGAGTCCAATGAAAAGCAAGAACCTCCAAGACCAAAGGAGGATCTTGGGTGAATTCAAATAAAATTTTTGCCATAAAGAAAAATATTTGAGAGTGAGAGTTCTCTTGAAGAAAAAAAAATTAAATCACTCCCTTCAAGTCAAATAAAATCTTTTGAAAAATCCAAATAAAAACTTGGGTGTCACAACACCTACCCCCTTAGGAAAAATCTCGTCCTCGAGATTTCTGCTGATCCTCAAATAGATATGGATACTCTGCTCGGAGGAAATCTTCCCTTTCCCATGTGGCTTCATCCTCAGTGTGGTTGCTCCACTGGACCCTGAAAAACTTTGTCGTTTTCTGACGGGTCCTTCGTTCAGACTCTTCTAAAATCTTTACTGGCCTTTCTCTGTAGGTGAGATCTGGTTGCATATCAATGTCCTCATGAGGTACATGTTTCTCCGGGTTACTCACACATTTCCTCAACTGCGAGACGTGGAATACGTCATGGACGTCTGACAGCTCCTTGGGGAGGTCTAGTTGGTAGGCTACCGTGCCTCTTCGTGCCTTCACACAAAATGGTCCAATAAATCTTGGGGCTAGCTTCCCCTTTATTTTGAACCGTTGCAGACCCCTCATAGGAGATACTCGGAGGTATACGGAATCACCAGGTTCAAAGCTGACCTCACGATGCTTCTGATCATAGTAGCTCTTTTGTCGGCTCTGTGCTGTCTTGAGTCTGTCCCTGATTTGTTTAACTTTTTCCTCGGCCTCCTTAAGCATATCTGGGCCGAAGATACGGCTGTCACCTGTTTCTGACCAATTCAATGGGGTACGACACCTCCGTCCGTACAATGCCTCAAAGGGTGCCATTTGCAAGCTGGCTTGGTAACTGTTGTTGTACGCAAATTCGGCATACGGCAAACTCTCTTCCCAACTGGATCCATAGGTGAGCACACAGGCTCTTAGCATATCCTCTAGGATTTGGTTTACACGTTCTGTTTGTCCATCTGTCTGAGGGTGGTATGCTGTACTGAAAGCCAGTTGTGTGCCCAGAGCTTGTTGTAGTTGTTCCCAAAATTTGGAGACGAATTGGGTGCCTCGGTCAGATATTATAGTCTTTGGGACTCCGTGCAAGCAAACTATACGGGAGAGATAGAGTTTTGCCAGTCTTTGTGTGGAGTAGGTAGTCTTCACGGGAATGAAGTGGGCAACCTTGGTTAGTCGGTCTGTGATGACCCAGATGGCGTCATTTCCGCGTTGTGATCGGGGTAATCCGACAATGAAGTCCATTCCGATTTCATCCCATTTCCACTCCGGTATCCTGTTAGGCTGGAGTAGCCCTGCTGGCTTTTGGTGCTCGGCCTTGATGCGCTGACATGAATCGCAACAAGCAACGAATGTGGCTATATCTCTTTTCATACCGTGCCACCAAAATCTTTCCTGAATGTCCTTGTACATTTTGGTTCCTCCAGGATGTATCGAGTATGGAGCGGTGTGGCTCTCCGTCAAGATCTGTTGCTTGAGTTCCTCAATGTTAGGTACGCAAAGTCTATCCCTGTACCATAATGTTCCTTCACTGTCCGTGACGAATTCTGAAGTCTTACTACGGTTCATTTTCTTCTTTATGCCTTCGATACTGGGATGTCCCTGTTGAGCCTTCTTGATTTGTTCCACTAGGGTGGGTTGTATCTCCAGGTTCGATATGGTGCCCTCAGAGACTAACATCATGTTGAGCCGAGTGAACTCTCGCTGAAACTCAGGCCTCAAGTTTTGCTGACCGTCACTGTCTGGGCTGGGGTTTCGACTAAGGGCATCGGCCACTACATTTGCTTTTCCTGGGTGGTAGTGGATGCCGACGTCATAGTCTTTGACTAGTTCCAACCAGCGTTGTTGGCGTAAATTCAGCTCTGGCTGTGTGAAAATATATTTGAGGCTCTTATGGTCCGTATATATTTCACAGCGATTTCCCAACAGAAAGTGCCTCCACTCCTTGAGTGCATGTATAACTGCTGCTAGTTCCAAGTCATGTGTTGGGTAATTTTCCTCATGTTTTCGCAGCTGTCTGGAGGCATATGCGACAACTTTGCCATCCTGCATTAGCACACATCCGAGACCTTTTCGGGACGCGTCACAATACACCTCAAAGCTTTTGTGTATGTCTGGTACGGTTAAGACTGGTGCGGTTGTCAGCTTTTTCTTGAGTTCTTGGAAGCTCTGCTCACATGCTTCCGTCCATACAAATTTCTTGTCCTTCTTGAGTAACTGTGTTATAGGTTTTGCCACACTGGAGAATCCTTCAATAAACCTCCTGTAATACCCGGCCATCCCTAGGAAACTCCGCACATCTGTAACATTCGCGGGTGGCTTCCAGTCTAGTATGGCCTTGACTTTTTCTGGGTCTACGGCCACGCCTTCTTGGTTCAAAATATGGCCCAAGAAACCAACTTGTCTTAGCCAAAATTCGCATTTGCTAAATTTGGCGTACAACTGATGTTTCCTCAATTCTCCCAAAACAATTCTGAGGTGCTCAGCATGTTCTTCTGGTGTCCTTGAGTAAACCAGAATGTCGTCAATGAATACCACCACAAATTTGTCCATGAATTTCATGAATACTTTGTTCATGAGGTGGACGAAAAATGCGGGGGCGTTTGTTAGACCAAAAGGCATCACTGTGAACTCGTATAACCCATATCTGGAAGTGAATGCTGTCTTGGGGATATCCTCTGTTCGTACCTTCAGTTGATGGTATCCTGATCTCAAATCAATCTTTGAAAATACTTTAGCTTGTGCGAGCTGGTCAAACAAATCATTTATCCGTGGCATCGGGTATTTGTTTTTGATGGTGACCATATTGAGGGCTCGATAGTCTATGCATAGTCTCAGTGTCCCATCCTTCTTCTTGGCGAACAATACGGGCGAACCCCATGGTGAGGAGCTGGCTCGTATAAACCCCTTGTCCAGCAATTCCTTTATCTGCTTCTTCAACTCCACCAATTCTGAGGGTGCCATCCTATACGGCTTCTTATAAATGGGAGCGGTGCCAGGTGCTAATTCAATGCTGAATTCGATCTCTCGGTCTGGTGGCATACCTGGTAGTTCTTCCGGGAACACATCAGGGAACTCGCATACCACTGGCACTTTTCTTAATTCTGCGATGTCCATCTTGTTCAGTTTTGGTTTCTGTGATCGTGGCCTTTCTTGAGCGGAAACTCTTATTGTCTTGCCGTGATGGTGAGTGATAATCACTGTCCGATTGAAACAGTCGATGAATCCTTTGTTGGTGGTTAACCAGTCCATTCCTAAAATGACATCCAGTCCTTTACTTTCCAACACGATGAGATTCTTAAGGCCAGGAATGAAGTCAACACAAAACCCAATGACATCCTCTGTTTGATGGCCCATGGAGATGCTTCCTTCTGGCCTAGCGCGGTTACGGACATATTTCTTTAGGACTCCCCTAAACCTCTCAAAGGGAACATATTGTGTAGAAATATGGGGCCCAGAATGACAATCTCGTCGACTAGATGAACTAGGATGTGCGTCATGATATTGAAGAAGGATGGTGGGAACACCAGCTCAAAATTGACAAGACATTGCGCCACATCACTCCTTAGCCTTGGTATGATTTCTGGATCGAGCACCTTCTGAGAGATTGCATTGAGGAATGCACATAGCTTCACAATGGCTAATCGGACATTTTCCGGTAGAAGCCCCCTCAATGCAACAGGAAGCAGTTGCGTCATAATCACGTGGCAGTCATGAGACTTTAGGTTCTGGAACTTTTTCTCTGGCCTATTTATTATTCCCTTTATATTCGACGAGAAGCCAGACGGGACCTTCATACTGAGCAGGCATTCAAAGAGGATTTCCTTCTCTTCTTTGGTAAAAGCGTAGCTGGCAGGACCTTCATACTACTTTGGAGGCATGCCGTCTTTTTCGTGCAAACGTTGCAGGTCCTCCTGTGCCTCCGGTATATCTTTTGTCTTCCCATACACGCCCAAGAAGCGTGCATCACATTGATTGAAGAGTGGACCTCTAGGTCTTTCCGGTAGGGTAGGTCCCAAAATATAGATTTCTTCTTCCACATGGGTGCGCGTCCCTCAGCGTCATTCGGAACAGCTAGTTCGCCGGGACCCTTTCCAAAGATTACGTGTAAATCATTGACCATAGCAAGTACGTGATCACCGGTACGCATGGCGGGCTTCTTCCGGTGATCTGCCTCGCCTTTGAAATGCTTGCCTTTCTTTCGACATTGATGGTTGGTCCGAAGAAATCGACGATGGCCCGGGAACACATTCTTCCTGCATTTGTCCAGGTATATACTTTCGGTGTCAGCTAAACAGTGCGTGCATGCGTGGTATCCCTTGTTTTTCTGTCCTGAAAGGTTACTGAGAGCGGGCCAATCATTGATGGTTACAAATAGCAATGCGTGCAGGTTAAATTCCTCCTGTTTGTGCTCATCCCACACACGTACACCATTTCCATTCCACAGCTGTAAAAGTTCTTCAACTAATGGCCTTAGGTACACATCAATGTCGTTGTCGGGTTGCTTAGGGCCTTGGATGAGAACTGGCATCATAATGAACTTCCGCTTCATGCACATCCAAGGAGGAAGGTTATACATACATAGAGTCACGGGCGAGGTGTTGTGATTGCTGCTCTGCTCCCCGAAAGGATTAATGCCATCCGCGCTTAAACCAAACCATACGTTCCTTGGGTCACCTGCAAACTCAGCCCAGTACTTTCTCTCAATTTTTCTCCACAGCGACCCGTCAGCGGGTGCTCTCAACTTCTCGTCTTTCTTACGGTCCTCTCTGTGCCATCACAACAACTTGGCATGCTCTTCGTTTCTGAACAGACGTTTCAACCGTGGTATACCACATCACCTTCACAGGAACCCTCTTCCTAGGGGGCTCGCCGTCAACATCACCAGGGTCATCTCGTCCGATCTTATACCGCAATGCACCGCATACCGGTCATGCGTTCAAATCCTCGTACGCACCACGGTAGAGGATGCAGTCATTAGGGCATGCATGTATCTTCTGCACCTCCAATCCTAGAGGGCATACGACCTTCTTTGTTGCGTACGTACTGTTGGGCAATTCGCTATCCTTTGGAAGCTTCTTCTTCAATATTTTCAGTAGCTTCTCAAATCCTTTGTCAGGCACAACATTCTCTGCCTTCCACCGCAGCAATTCCAGTACGGTACCGAGCTTTGTGTTGCCATCTTCGCAATTGGGGTACAACCCTTTTTTGTGATCCTCTAACATGCGATCGAACTTCAGCTTCTCCTTTTGACTTTTGCATTGTGTCCTTGCATCGAGAATGACCCGGCGGAGATCATCATCATCGGGCACATCGTCTGGTTCTTCTTGATCTTCAGCACCTTCCCCCGTTGCAGCATCACCGTATTCAGGGGGCACATAGTTGTCAATGTCCTCTTCTTGTTCGCTGTCTTCCATCATAACCCCTATTTCTCCGTGCTTCGTCCAAACATTATAGTGTGGAATGAAACCCTTATAAAGCAGGTGGGTGTGAAGGATTTTCCGATCAGAGTAAGACTTTGTATTCCCACATATAGGGCATGGACAACACATAAAACCATTCTGCTTGTTTGCCTCAGCCACTTCGAGAAAATTATGCAGGCCCTTAATGTACTCGGAGGTGTGTCTGTCACCGTACATCCATTGCCGGTTCATCTGCATGCACTATATATAATTATGTGTGTCAAAAGTAAGAAAATTAGACAAGTATCTATCTAAAGTAAGAATTTTTTCTTTCAGAAAGAAGATAAGAACAAGAGGCTCACCACGGTGGTGCCGGTGACGAGATCGGCACGGGCGATCGACGGCGGTGTAGACGGGGACGGGGCGTGACGGACCGCTAAACCTAGACAAATCTCGGGAAAAATGGAGCTCGGAGGTCGAGTTTCAAGAGGAGAAAGCTTCACTAGTGTGGCTCGGGCATTTCATCGAACACCTCATGTGCATAGGAGGTGAGCTAGAGCACCACAAAGCTCTCCCCTCGCCGACCAGAAAAAACAGAGCAGTGTGGAGTGCTCTGCTCGCCGGCAAGGGGGTATATATAGCCACCTCATTGGTCCCGGTTCGTGGCTGGAACCGGGACTAAAGGCCACCCTTCTGTCCCGGTTCTAGGCACAAACTGGGACCAATGGCTGTGGGCTAGGAGCAAGGACCAGTGGTCCCGGTTCGTGCCTAGAACAGGGACAAATGTGTCCACACGAACCGGGACAAATGCCTCCCGAGGCCCGGCCGGCCCCCTGGGCGCACGAACCGGGACGTATGCCCCCCATGGGTCCCGGATCGTGCAGAAACGGGACTAATGGGCTGGCCAGGCCCCAACCAAAGCCCTGTTTTCTACTAGTGTGCGTGAAACAACCGAAGAAGCAAAATTCAGTTCTTTGAAAAAGCGAATACTTAATATGGATTATGTTCACTGGAATCTGATTGATACGTCAAACGCAATCTTACAGATTATAACGCCCCTACCCGGGCTATTTGACATGCTGGGGGTCGAAGGCTGAGGGAAAAGGCACTTTACAGGGAAAAGTTATCGCGGAAGGCATCTTGCAAGTCATCCTAGCTGCCAATGGAGTTCTCTGGAAGGCTATTTAGCCAGTGTCGTGCTGGTCCCTTTAGTTTTAGTGGGAGGTATTTGATGGCGTGGAGATCATCACCGCGGGCCATGTGGATATGGAGAAGAAAATCTTCAATCCATACTACGGGATCTGTTGTTCCATCGTATGATTCGATATTAATGGGTTTAAACCCTTCCGGGAATTCATGCCCCATTACCTCATCGGTGAAGCATAAGGGGTGAGCGGCGCCTCTGTAACGGGCGGCGTCTCGACGGAGTTCGGCGGACGTCCCTAAACGGTTTTCACCCCGAGGGAGGTTGTGTTGGTCGCTCCGGGACTGATAGCCATCCTCTTGTGTTGGGGCATGTCCCTTTGACCCGTAAATTGTTCTGGCCGGGCCTGCCCTGCCGTCCAGGCCCTGACATAGGTCATAGGTGTAATCCTGGGCCGCTGTCTCCCTTCCTTTATGGCGGGGTAATGTGGGCTGGTGTTTGGCTTGTCTAGCCGTTTTGTTGTGGCCATGGGGTGGCCGGTCTGGTTTATCAGATGTATTGTGCACTGGTGCTATAGGCTCACGCGCCTCGATGTCGAATCGGGGTAGCAGTTTGCGCTTTGGATAGCTTTTTATGGGGCGCTCAAGGCCGTACTCCTCAGCTGCTAGGACCTGAGTCCATCTGTCGTTGAGTGTCTCCTGTTCGGCTTGAAGCCGTTGCTGCTTCCTTTTCAGAATCCTCGCGGTTGCGATGAGCTGTTGCTTAAAGCGTTCTTGCTCGAGGGGTTCTTCTGGAACGATGAAGTCTTCGTTGCCGAGGCTTATTTCGTCTTCGAAGGGTGGCATATAACTGCTGTCCTCCGAGTCGTCGTTCCCAACTGGCTCATCGGGGTTACTCTGACCTTCCTCCATCTCTTCCTGTTCGAAAGTTGGTTCGATGAGGGCGTCTGGGTCTTCGGCGTTCTCCGGAGTATTATTTTCTCCGGTGCCGGTATTGCTTTCTTTGTCACGACGTGATTTTGAACGGTGCCGCTGATGCCACCGCTTTGGTGGTTTATCAGCGTTATTGCCCTTGATTGGATCCCTACCGCCGTCCTCGCCATCGTCTTTGGATGTGTCCACCATATATATATATATCATACGTGGAGGTGGCCGCCCAGCGTCTGGTATGCGGTGGGCTTTGGGCCTGCTCCTCTCCGGCATCGTCGTCCATACCGTCGATGTCATCGGAGCCGTAATCAAGCATGTCGGTTAAGTCCTCGACGGTGGCTATGAAGTGGGTGGTGGGCGGGAGGCAAAATTCCCTGCTCTCAGCCCCTAGTCCGGGCTGGGCATAGTTCGGACGTTGCTCCTCTGTAATGACAAGGGATCACATTAAGTCCAGAGCCCCGCTTAAAGGCGAGGTTTTTCCAGGGGGAGAGAGCCCGTGGAATACGGCAGGAGGGAGGTTCCCTGGCCGAACTCACACGATGCTGGCCCTAAGAATTCGGGGCCAGTGTCCGGATAAGAGTCCGGCTTTGTGATGATTGCCCGCGATGATACCTCATCCGGCTCTCCCGTACTGGGTTTAGTGGCCGCAGATAGTCCGGCGGGCTCAAGAAGCCCGTCATCGGGCCTAGCGACGTGCTCCGGATCTAAGGCCGGAGCGGTGGTTGGGGTCGTGAATCCTTGGAAGATCAAGTCTCTCTGGACGTCAGCGACGTATTCCAGGTTTCCAAAACTAATCTTGTGACCTGGGGCGTAGCTGTTGATCTGCTCTAGATGGCCAAGCGAGTTGGCCCGCAGTGCGAAGCCGCGAAACACGAAGATCTGGCCGGGGAGGAAAACTTCCCCTAGGACAGCATTGTTGTAGATGATTGATGAAGCCATCGAACCTCTTGGCGACGATGCAGCGGAACTCTCAATGAAAGCACCAATGTCGGTGTCAAAACCGGCGGATCTCGGGTAGGGGGTCCCGAACTGTGCGTCTAAGGTCGATGGTAACAGGAGACATGGACACAATGTTTACCCAGGTTCGGGCCCTCTCTATGGAGGTAATACCCTACTTCCTGCTTGATTGATCTTGATGAATATGAGTATTACAAGAGTTGATCTACCACGAGATCGTAATGGCTAAAACCCTAGAAGTCTAGCCTGTATGATTATGATTGCCTCTACGGACGAAACCCTCCGGTTTATATAGACACCGGAGGGGACTAAGGTTGTACAAAGTCGGTTACAGAGAAAGAAATCTTCATATCGAACGTCAAGCTTGCCATCCACGCCAAGGAGTGTCCCATCCGGACACGGGTGAGAGTCTTCGGTCTTGTATCTTCATAGCCCATCAGTCCGGTCCATGTCCCACAGGCCGAACGCTCGAGGACCCCTTAATCCAAGACTCCCTCACATCCAATTTAGGAGATCTCTTGTAGGGGAATGTTGGAATGCTTGGTTACACCTGATCCGGAGGTTGATGGATGTTCAACTTTCAGACCAGGCGGATAAAATTAGTTGGAAGTTAACCACAAATGGATTATTCTCTGTGAAATCCATGTATTTGGATTTAATTGACGCCGGGCCATTGCCGAGATCTTTGCACATATGGAAGATTAAAGTTCCACTCCGCATCAAGATTTTTATGTGGTTCGTCCACAAAGAAGTCATCTTGACCAAAGATAATTTGATGAAAAGGAATTGGGTTGGTAACCGCAGGTGCTGTTTTTGTGATCAAAACGAAACGATTAAACACCTCTTTCTCGAGTGTCCACTTGCAAACTTATTATGGCGATCTATCCATGTAGCTTTTAACATACAACCTCCAATGAGCATAAACACGTTATTTGGGATGTGGCTTAATGGAGTAGACATACACCTAACTAAGCATATTCGGATAGGGATATGTGCTTTATTATGGGCTATATGGAACACTAGAAACGATATGATTTTTAATGGTACAACATTCACCAATTTTTGCAGGTTATCTACAGAGCTACAGCCTGGATCCGTATGTGGTCGTTACTCACTCATGGGAACTACAGGGGGCCTATGGTTATTGGGTGCAACAGCTGGGAGACGGTAGCACGGGCTATCTTCAGCCGATTTGGATGGCGAGTTAATAATAGGCTAGGTATGTAGGCATCGTAGCCTGTTCTTTATCGCCGGATGTGGCGCTTTATTGCCGAATGTGGCGCTTTGCATACTTAGTTTTCCCTTTTTTCTCGGATTTTGAGCTTCATTGGATGTTAAGACGCTGTTTCGATTTCTAATAATATGGCTGCATGCATCGACTGATGCAGAGGCCGAAGGTATTCCTCCTTTTCCAAAAAATTTTTGAGGTGTTTTGTTTTTCTTTTTGTCGTTTTAGTTGATACTATGTACGTTTCAGAGCTATTTATTTCCTTTTAATAAAAATGATTGTGTACATCATGATGATGTAGAGACGGGGTCTTCCCCTTTTTCAAAAAAAAAACAAATGAAAAATCGGGGGGGGGGGGGGGGGGGGGGGGGCAAGACTTCCACACCATATGCTCTATGAGAGAGTAGAAAGTTCCCAAGAATTGAGCCACATAGGCGGAGGCCGCCCGAGTAGTACCCACTATTCGTATGTTTCCGCAGAATATCGTCCTCCACAGAGAGGCCACTGGCCCATACAACTGCATAGCCATTAGCCCGTGGTACAGCAATATTTTTTTTTGGAATGTTGACAGAAGAGCTGCCAAATTCATTGATCAGAAAGAGGCATTACAAGTAACACCCCAAGGAGGAATGCACCGCATAAGGCGGGTGCTAAAAAAGAAGAAATGAAAAGAGGTTGCTCAGTTTATCAAGGAAAACCGGGCAAAACCTAACAAGACTAGGCCTAAAGCATCACAACATATACAACACGTCAGAAGGCCAACACCCCACAACACACCCGACCGGGCACTCGAGCGCTTTCGCCGCTACCAAAGTGCAATAAATGAAAACAAACCGAGGAAAGATGAGTTGCTGCGTGCATGTGTCATGTGACGTGAAGGGTTGATCGAGGGCGTGGTGGGCGGCCAGATGTCGTCGGCGTCGTTGTTGCCCAGAGCCAGAGCCTTTTGCTTTGCCGCGGCAGGGCTCCTGCGCACTGTGGCAGGCAGGATTTGTACTTGGTGGATCTTGTTGCAGAAAAACAACATGATTTTCATCCTAACAACACGCTGACTCGCGGCTTATATAGCGGAAGCTCCACGCTACGTCGTCACGTCGTCACGTACACGACACAGCCGCTCAACCACGTACTAATAGCACTGTTCCTGTCACTGCCAGACGATACCTGTCCTCACTCACTAGCTGCTGTCCAGCTTAAGCTTGAACTGAAAGAGTGTGCGCTTCAGTCAGGTGAAGGGTAAAAATTAAACAGTAAAAGTACCTTGCTTTGTGTTCGGTCATGCACCAACCATGCATGTGACTCATCTGCTTGGCATGCCTACCAAAACACAAAGTGAGTGAGAGCTCTCTGAGCTAAACTTGATGAAGACCGATGCCTACATAAATCCATATCCTGCGCCTTTTTATATCGTCGACTTGGTAGAGGTAGGAGATGGGGCTATTGCTTCTGGCGGTATGTCATTAAAATGGCTCTTAAAGTTGCAAAACATTACCATCAATGCTACCTATAAGTGACAAAAAAACGTTTTGCAGGAAGTCGCCTGCCTGGGCCGGCTCAAGCACAGGGACCTACTATATTGCGCTCAAACGCCCCCCCCCCCCCCCCTGGGCATGCCCGTTTGGGCCGGCCCATGTACAAGCGCTTGTTTTTTCTAATTTCGTTCTTTATTTTTATTTTTCTTTTCTGTTTTTGTTTTTTCCTAATGTAAATAATTCGGAACTTCAAAAAACTTTTAAAATTTTAAAAAAACTGATAATTTTTAACTAAAATGTCCAAAAAATTATAAAATCTTTGTGAATTTTGAAAACAGTGTCTGTAAAATCAAATAAAGTCCGTGTATTAAAAATGATTAAAGAAATTGAACAAAATGTTGCCAATTCAAAAAATATTTATGCATTTTAAAAAATGTCCTAAAATTTCAAAACAATTTTTCAATTACAATAGAGTTTACTGATTCAAAAGAAAATGCTTACAAACCGTTTGCAATATTGAAAAAATGTACGCAATTTTAAAAAAAGTTTGTAAATAGTAAAAAAAAAGTTCACAAATTTTAAAAATGTTCCCAAATTTTTAAAAATGTTCACAAATGATCGATGGTATGTAGTTAAACAGTAATGCTTCTGAGTTTTTGTGACTATATACCCACGTGAAGTTTGAAGAATTAACTGCCTGGGTGGATCGGAATATTATAGTATGTTCTTTTAAAAACGTTTCTTGAAATTCAGAATAATTCTTTGAATTACCAAGTTTTTTGACAACCATGACATTTTTTCGAAAATGTGAACGTTGCTTCAATTTGTGTGTAAATTTTAAAAAAGAAACATGTCCTTGCATTTGTGAACAAATTTTCAAAATCGTGCGATGAGATGTGAACAAAATGTGGTCGTCGCCATTGGAGATTATGATTTTTTTTCTTCCATTGCAACGCACGGACTCTATTGCTAGTATTTGTCACGGCATATCAGATGTCGCATCAATATATGAGACATTGGAGATAAACTAACCACCACAATGTCGATACATCTCTCGACTGCAAGCTGTAGGGATGAAAAGGAGGGCCAAGCCTAATCACTACTGTGAAGTCCAACCATTGCTTCAATCGAAAATGGATAGATGTGTCTGGTATATCACACGTCGCAACAATTATATGAGATATTGGAGATAAACTAACCACAACAATGCCGACAAATCTCTCCGCTGCGTGCTCTAGGGATGAAAAGGAGGGTCGAGGCTAATCGCTGCTGTGAAGCCCCGCCATTGACTCCAGTGACCTGCTGGCGACATCCACATTTGTCCTTACAAGTGTTAGAAAATGCCGCCCTTCGGTTCAGAGTATTCACCTCTTGTATTTCTTTCACCATGTGCAAATACTCATGATCATTTATAAAGAGATGACATGTTCTTTATTTGTTGATTGACAATCTCTTGTTACACAAAAAGGCAGGTTAAAAAAATCTAAGAAGTTTAAGAACAAAAGTGAAAAAGGGTAAGATCAAAAACTGACGCAGTTGGCCAGTCGCATCTCCTCGCACCACGTGTCGAGCCCAGAGGGCAGCGGTGAAGCCCCTCATGACGAAATGTTGCACCACTTATCGCACTGCCATGCCATGATCGGTAACCCCCATGGGGTACCCTTTAGGCTTTAGCTAGTGATTTTTTTTAGGGAAAGCTAGTGATTTTGTTAGTCCGTGCTCTTCGCAACAAATGTGAGTGACACTTGGGCCTCATTCGCCCTTCATTGTTTTGGGCCAGCTTGCCAAGCCTAAAGATTTATCAAACGAAGGGAGAAAACAGTACTGTAGTAAAAACTGCTCACAAGCTCGCGTCATGCACGAAAATTGTTGCTGTGCGATGTGGCGATTCATGGCTCCTGTGTTTAGCATTGATCGCTATATGCCTATGTACATTATGAACACACTTAACAATGCAGCATGTTATTTGGATTTTGGACAGAGCATGAAATTGGGCGTGCACAGTTCAAGGGTTCCCATTCCTACATGCAAAATGCATGCAGAGGGGACAAAAACTTTGTAATTTGGGCTTTTGGCTTGGCTTTGGCATCAAGATTAATTATGGTTGTCAGGCTGTATATATGTTTATTTTCCCCTGCGAATTGGGCTCTATATCTGTTTGGTTGACCTACTGTTACATGTTTTCACCATGATGAGATTAATCGGAAAAAAATGACAATGCTATGAACCTCGTGCCAAGATCGTGAACTGCTTCTAGAAATAACAGGAGAAAAGAGTGTGTGCTTCAGGTGTAGACGGCAAAAGAACCGTGTATGCTTCTGTTCCAACTATGCATGCATGCAGCCTGTTCCTAGTCAAACAGCCAAACACATTTGTTTGGCATGCCTGCCGAAACACAAACTGAGTGATATAGCTCTTTGTTGTGAACTTTGGCAATGATCAATGCCTACATAAATAACACCCTGCGGCCTGCACTTTTCTAGATCATCTTGGTAGAGATCTAGAATATCATCTTGGTAGAGATCTAGAATGAATATACATATATACGTATGATATATCACACATCGCAGCTGTTCTATGAGATATTGGAGATAAACTAACCACAGCGATGCGGCCACACTGCTCCTGTACCGTATTGATGGAAAAGAGCAGCAACCGTTGGCCAGACTTGATCAAGAGTCTGGTACCTATTGTGAAGACCGGCCATTAATTGGAGCATGTGACCTGCCGGCGACATCCACATTTGTCCTCTACAAATGTTAGAAAATAGAGTCTTTTGTCAAAAGGTCGGCCTCCGGCTGGAGAGTAGTCATCACACTTGTAAATACTCAACATCAAAGGGGATCTCACTTGATTGCCAATCCCTAGTTACAAGTTACAACTATAACTAACATGTTATCACGACGCTCTAACCGAGAATACAAAGGCCACTATAGATAGAATGGAGAACTAAGAATGAGGAGAGAAGGGAAGAAAGAAGACACGACCAATAATAACAAGTAATAAGATCCTCTAGATACTGTGGCACGCCCAATTTCGAAAACATCGGACACAACGAGCTCCCAAGCATGCATGTCACAAGAAACAGCAGCAGCACTCTTGCAGACAGCAGCGGCAACATAGAGCAGCCAACCTGCAAAAGGAAACAAGCGAGGTTAATGCTATGTAAAATAGGACAATGGAATGAAATTATTGGGTGTCTTCTGAAATAAAATACTTCATCTACTGAGTCACTCCTGCATACACATCTTCGTCGAACAAAAAATTGTATCAAGACATCATCCTGAATAGTATGAATCGACACTCAGGCATGCTAAGTTTAACACTGCTAACTGAAAAGAAAAACTGTTTGCTAATCCGAGTTCAAGGTTTGGTGCCCCAAAAAGATGTGTGCAGCCGTCAGTCCTACAAGTGCTTGCATAACACTGGCAATGTTTTTCCTGTTAGGTTTCAGCTAACACAGCCAGTATATTATTTACAAATAGTTGATTACGGACATTTCTCAAGGGATGTATTTTTTAGCGGACATGAAACATTAATCAATCCTATAGAACATGAACATCTATCAGTTATCCGAGATTACCACTGTCCAAGGTCAACGACTATCTGCAACTCTGCATCAGGCAAAAGTGTGCAATAGTCTAGCAGACAGATTACCTCCATTCTCTTTTGGATGTCGATTTACAAGACGTGCAAACAAGAAATATGTCAACTAACTATGAAAAAACAATGGACTGCAAGGATACTAGGATATTGGCAGCACCCGGCGAATACCCTGCAAAAAGCCCACGGAAGACAGAAACCCTGATTAGACCACGACAGACCCTACCAATGTCGGCATTCGTTGCAAGGGTAGCAGGATATTGGCATCACCCATTCATCCCTTTAGTCTTCACATCACTCGTATCATTCCATCATGCATGCCAGGAAAATGTTCATAAGCCTTTGTGGATTTTTCTTTTGAGAAACACTGCCCGGTACTATTCAACTGTCTTACAATCCTCCAACCGGATTACATTTAGATCTTCGGGGACTGAACCCAACATGAAAAAGTCCCCTAGGTCTTTAGCGCGATTCGCCAGGCAGTGGGCAAGTTTGTTCTGCACCCTTCTCGTCCATCCAACCTTCTGGGAGGAGAAGCCAGATAAAGTCGACTGAATTTCAGCAATTATTGGGAACAGGCCAGACTGATTTGACTACCCTGGTGCTAGTGCCTCAACCAAGGACAGGCAGTCCATTTCCAGCTCCAGTGGGCCATTATAGTGTTTCGACAGTTCCCGGAGCCCGGTCAATGCTGTCATTCCTTCTGCCTCCTCCGCCGATTGGCAGCAGTCCAATTTGCAACCCATTGACAAGATAGCCAGTCCTCGGTGGTCTCTCGCAACCGCGCCACCTGTGCTGTGTCCCGTCGCGCATCGAAACCAACATCTGTATTTAATTTGATCGTCCCATCTGGGGGGCGTGACCAATGCATAGTCGTCTGCACCGGGGGTGGTCGGTGTTGATCCTCAAACTGATTCATGACACAGGTTTCCCTCGCATTTTCAGTGCGTGTCTGGGCCTCTCTGATTTCTTGTTCATACTTGACTAGGAAACCCACTGATCCCGAGACAGGTTCCTTGCCCCATTTCCATGCACTATATTATCATGTAGGAACCATGCACGCCAGAGCAGGAGCAGAATTTTGTTATGGGTCTCTACATCACACGTATTGAGTAAGACCTGCAGCCAGTCTTCGCCTGTATACCTGAAGGCCTGTTCTTTCGGCAGGTTCCATTGGTCTCTCATCATTTTTTCTAAATTTTTTTTAGAAAGAAGGATGACCCTCGGCCTCTGCATCTGGATGATGCATGCGGCCACTTTATTAATTATTCTCACAAGACCTTACAAAGTCATACAACAGCAAGACTAAAGCCACCGTCTAAGCAACAACTGTCGCTACACCTATCCAACTGATAAAGGGGCGCTGATAGCCTGGGCCTAATACCAAACAGACATCGCAGCAAAACCTAAACATCTAAGACCTGAGGTCCCAACCAGGACGCCTGCCTGGTATGGGGCACCTATCAGTCTGGCGTATTCCTCAACCAAGACGCCTGCCAGGTATGAGACCGCCGCAGCCACCTGCCGCGAGTCCATCTTCAAAGCTGTACCGTTGCATCTACCATGCCAGGTCTCTCCGCCGTCGACGCCACCACGGCGCCAGACAGCGTCGTCCTCTTGCGCGAGTCCATCCTCCCATATCGAACTCTGAATATGCACTGCACCACGCCGTCAAGATCCGTCACCATCAATGTGTAGGATGAAGCACCACTCCACTAAAGAAGCCGTCCGCTGGTCCCGTGAAGCAGAGTGCACCTCCAAAAATGCCGCCCCAAAGGGGGTTACGACACATGAATGCCGCCAACATCCGAGCAGCTGATCTAGGGTTTCCCCCGGAGGTATTGAGTGGAGTTGGGAGCTTCACCTCGATGATGCCTTCATGAAGGAAACGATGATAAGGGCATCGTCATCACCGGCTCCGGCCAACAACCGAAGACCAGGTTTTCACCCGGATCCGTCCCAAGAAATCCACCCAACAACCTGTGCACCGTCTCGACCGCCTTCAAAGCCCCAGATCCAGCCGCCTAGATCCGGCGACCAACCGCAGCAACAGTGCCACCGTGGGATCCCTGGCGCACCGGCCACTGCCTGAGTGTGCCACCACTGGAGCCTAGGAGGAGGGCTCCCACCCCGCCTCGCCAAGCCGCGAGAGCCGCCGAGAAGGATCCCGCGCGCTCGTCACCGTCTCTGATCCGAACCAATCCAAAGCAGATCGCCGTCACAGATCCGCCTTGGACAGGGACTGCACCACGCCATGCCGCCGCGGGAAGCCCTAGGTTCACCAGCCGCCGCCCCGGGATCCAGACGGAACCTCGCCGCTGCCACCGGCCAAGTTCCGCCACCGCCGACCGGCCACTGCGACCTCCGCCGCCATGCCGCCGACGGATCTGGGCGAGGATAGCCATCCTCCCTGAGGACACACGCCGCAACCTCTTCTCCGTGTACTCACACGGGAAGCCACCGTGGCCCCTCCCCACCCCACGCCGGATGTCGCGCACGTGTCGCCCCGCCGCAGGCGAAGGCCGCCGCCACAAGGAGGCCCACATGCAGCCGCCACACAGCTCGGCGTCGACCCATCTGCAGCCGCGCCATGGGCCCGCCGCCGTCAAGATCGTCGCCGCCGCGCCACCAGGATCCGCGCGCCCCGGCGCCTCCGCTCGGCCTGGCCGCTCCCGCAGGCCACGAACGCGAGGAGGGGAGAAGGCCCCCGCCGCCAGCCACCGCGGGGGGCTTTGCCCCGGCGGTGGCGGGGAAGGGGGGAGGCGAAGGGCTAGCGGCGGACGGTGGCGGCGCCGCCCGTGTCACACGCGGGAGGGGCGACGCGGGGGCTAGGGTTTGGCTAACACCAAACCCTGAAACGTGTATACCGCAAGGCTTTGCTCTTTGTGCACTCCACCACCGCGTGGAACTCATCTTCGTTTGCGTTACCACAAATGTCACACCTCTTATCGGGTACAATTGTCCATTTGCATTTGTTCGCCTTTGTAGCCAAAGTGTTGGGAGTGCGGCGAATCTGCACCCGGGCTCATCTGCACCCGCGCTCACGGAAAAAATAAAAAAAATACTAGAAAAATTTAAAAAAATCCAAAAAAATTCGGGTGGTAGATAATTAGGTGCGTGAGGTTCACTCCAAAATGCAACTCGTTTGGACATTTGAGCAAGTCTGTGCAAAAAAGACAAAATCGGGGTCTGTGAAAAAGTTTACTGTTCACAAACTGTTTTGACCCGATTTGTCTTTTTTGCCGAGGCCTGCTCAGATATCCAAATGAGTTGAATTTTGGAGCGGGCCTCACGCATCAACTTATCTACCACCCGAATTTTTTTTGGATTTTTTTGAATTTTTCTAGTATTTTTTGGGAATTTTTTGCTGATCAGGTGCAGATGAGCCCGGGCTCCAGGATGAATTATCCAAGTGTTGGTTGCAACTCTTCATGCAAAAACCTTTATTTTCCCTGGGATTTTCGCTTTCCAAATGAGATCCCACGGACTCCTATCATCTATGTTGCCCGAGGAGCTGGATGTTTGGTTCCCTGTCCCCTTAAGGGCCATAGCTAGTTTGTACGCACTCTTCACTCTAAAGATGCCTGATTTTTCAAAGTGCCATGCTATGCAGTCAGCGGTTTCTCTTGCTGGGAGTCGGATGTTCAGGATTTCGTGGGCATCACACGGGTTGAAGATCTGGTTAACAAGCCTTTGTGGATTATTGAAATAAAATCAAATCAAATTAGACTAAAATGGTTATGCTCCAGCCTTTTAATTACAATGTAATAATAACACCTGTATCACAGACATAACAATCAAACTGATGGGCATGTAATGATAACAAAAAACATGCATCATACTTTTCTTATTAAAGGGAGGTGACATTTTTGGTTTTGTTCCCCTTCGTTTGGTCCCGCTTCAATTAATTTCATGTACTCTATTTGGTTTCGTTACTTGCCACCCGTTTTGGCCCAACGGAGGAAGCCCACCTGGCTGCGGACTGTGGCCCAGCACTGGTAGAAAAAAGGCCTTTAGTCCCGGTTCGCAAAGGCCTTTAGTCCCCGCTGTGCAACCGGGACTAAATATGCGCGACTAAAGACCCCCCCTTTAGTCGCGCCTCTTACGAACCGCGACTAAAGGCTTTAGTCCCGGTTCTCGTGGCTAACCGGGACTAAAGGCCTCCTCCGCAGGTTTAAACCTGGTTTTTTTGCGAATTTTTTTTTATTTTCAAATTTCTGAATTATTTTAACCTCTAATCTCTAATCACCACCCCTCATCACTGCTCAATTTATCCTCTAATCTCTAATCACCCCTCATCATTCCAAATCATCTAACTTCCCGGACGGTCACCCATCCTCTCACTACTCCAGCCTAAGCACGCTTAACTTCCGGGTTCTATTCTCCCTCGTTTTCAAGTCTGCACTTGTTGTTTTCCTAACAATAGTAGAATGTCAATTCTATTAACCCTCAGGAATTTAGCTTGAGCATGAAGTGACACATTTCACTGTTTGAGTTTGAAACTATTGTTTTAAAAAACAATAATTATTTAGTAACACTAATATTTCTGGAATAATTAGTTTGACCATTGTTTGACCACAGTTTGACCAGATTTGACCAAAATTTAAAAAAAACTGAAATAATTATTTAGTAACACTAATATTCTAGAATAATTAGTTTGACCATTGTTTGACCACAGTTTGACCACAATTTGAATTTTTTTGTATTTTTTTGCCTCTCCAGATCTTAAAAGCCCCGTATCTTTTTTTCTGTTAGGTTTTTGAGGATTTTGAAAATGTTTAACGGGGTTTCCCCAGTTAAATTCGGATGTAACTTTTCGAGTAGATGATTTTTCATATAAAAAACTTTTTCATCCGAGTTCGTATGCAAAAGTTATGCCCATTTTAAGAAATTCCAGAGAGATTTTGCAAATAAAGTCGAAATTCATATTTGTTAATTTTCCCAACAACTAGACCACATATCACATGGGAAACTTATTTTATTTTATTTTTTTTGACATTTCCATCATTTTCTTTTGTTTTTTCTAAAACTGAAAAGGCGATCCACGCGGGGGGAGGGGGGGGGGGGTAGAGTTTGAAAATGAGGCCTCAAATCCCTTTAGTCGCGGTTGGCCAGACCAACCGGGACTAAAGGTCTATCCTTTAGTCCCGGTTGGTCTGGCCAACCGCGACTAAAGGTTTGGGCCATTAGTCGCGGTTGGCCAGACCAACCGGGACTAAAGGTCTAACCTTTAATCCCGGTTGGTCTGGCCAACCGCGACTAAAGGCCTTCGGGCCAGCCTGAGGACCTTTAGTCCCGGTTGGCCAGGCCAACCGGGACTAAAGCCCCTCCCGTCCGCCAGCTCGCGCTGGGCCCAGATAGTTGGTCGCGGGTCTCCTCCCGAACCGCGACTAAAGACCCCTTTGGTCGCGGTTCGATTATTTTGGGGACTAATGGGGGCGTATGGAAGCCTCTTTTTCTACTAGTGCAGGTCCGGAGAGCTGGCAAAAAATAAAGTTGCCAATGGGAAAGTTCGATCTCATAACCTGTCAACCGGCCATGCACAGTTTCTTCAACTGATCCAACTAGCAATACGAGACGATTTTTTTTCTTCCATTGCAACGCATGGACCTTTTTGCTAGTAATCTGTAAAATCCAGAGCACAAAGACTATTCAAGAGTGAACTTCCATTTATCTATCCAGAGCACAGACTAGAGTGAACTTTCATTTATCCATCTTACTTGAGCTTGTGTTTTATTCTTGACAGAAAGAAAGAACAACATTCCTTAAATGACTGTCTAATTCATTTTCTTTACCTAGTACTTCATACTTAATATTTTAGAGGGAATACCCATAACCCACTTTATGGCCCTTATTCCTGGGAGGCATAGCTCCCCCATCTACACCCGTCAATATGAGGTTACAGACATAAATAAACACACTTACTATAATATCTTGGGACTACCTCATCTGGTCAGTGACATTACATGTAGAAGATACACATATATGTTTCATCTAACAGAATGTCCAACAAAACTGAATAGTTGGGAGTGACGGGAAAAAAAAGGAATATACATCCCGACAAAGACAACCGCATTCGTTTAAAAAATCTAATGATGGTATATCAGCCTAACACCGAGTTAAGTGAGCATCACATTATGCAAGTGGTTGACCAAAAGAAGTAACTTGGAAGGTAACTGTTGAGTATATGTGTTATATGCATATTGTGTATTGAATCCGCCTCCTAATTCCTTGTATAGTTGAGGTTCGTGGTCCACCTTTATACATCATATATACGTGCCTATGCACAAAGAGCAATACATCGTGCATCGTGCAATCATAACCTCATACATGGTATCAGTTTTTAGGTTCTAAACCCTAGTCTTCCGCTGCTGCCGCCGCCACCGCGCGCCTTCTCCGTGCCGCCACCGCCGCCGCCTCCCATCCGCCACCGCCCGCGCGTGAACCGCGCCGGCCGCCGCTACCCTCCTGCGTGCGCGCTCCTCCAAGCCGCCACTAGCCCCGCCCGTCCGCTGCAACTCGCCAGCCGCCGCTAGCCCCGCTCACCCGCTGCTACCCGACCCGCCGCTAGCCCCGCCCGCCCGCTGCTACGCGATCCGCTCCGCTAGCCCCGCCCGCCCGCATCGCCAAAGCCGCTTCGCCTACCACGCCGCCAGCCCCGCATCGCCAAGCCGTTGCTGCCGCGCGTACCGCTCGCCCAGCCGCCGCGTATCGCCCGGAGCCACTGCCAGTCCCAACCCGAGTCGTCTGAGCCGCCCCGTCCCGTCCTCGCTATGTCGTCCATCACCTCCTCCGCGTCCACCAACTCCAACCCGTTCGCCGACGCAGGCGGACTCCTTCTACTACACGTGGAAGACATATTTTTCCCTCGTGTTTTGGGAGTATCACCTCATCGACCACGTGGACGGCACCGTCGACTCCAGCCTCGTCCCCGAGTTCCATGACTGGTCCATCATCGACACCACGATCATCCGCTGGTTCTTCCTCACCATCTCGCCGGACCTCTTCCAGACGGCCGTGCAGGACGGTGACGATGCCTGCGTCGTGTGGACCAAGCTGAACGGGCTCTTCACCGACAACCAGCTCCAGCGTCACGTTTTTTTGCAGCAAGAGTTTTTTGGGTGTCACCAGGACAACACCTCCGTCGACGACTATTGTTGCCGCCTGAAGACTCTCGCTGATGAGCTCCGCGATATTGGCGCGAAGATCGATGATGACATCCTCCTCAGCACGCTCACTGCTGGGCTCAATGAGGACTTCGACAACGCCGCGGTGAACCTCAGCCTCATCCCCAACCCGTCCTTGCCAGGTTCATTGCGTACCTCCGCTTGGAGGAGCGGCGGATGAAGCAGGTGAAGGCGTGGGCCGTCCACACCGCCCTAGCCGCCGGCACCACCCGCGGCGGCTCCTCGGCGCCTCTAGCCGCCCCGGCCACGCCCCCGGCGCCGCGCCACCTGGCACCGTTCCCGGCGCCGCCGTCGTACCCGGCCGCCTAGCAGCCGGGGCTGCACCCGCTGCCCTACGGTCGCCCGCCCCTCCCGCCGAACGGCGTCGCGGGAGCAGGCACGGTGGGGGCCGTCGCGACAGTCAGCAGCAGCAGTCGCAGGGCACCGGCCCGCCCCATCAGCAACAGCAGCAGCAGTACCAGGTGCCACCTTCGTGGGCCTCCGGCTACACCCCGTGGACCGGTGTTATTCATGCCTACACCATGCCGGTTCCACGGGCTCCTGCAGCGGCCCTTCCCGTGCCGCGCCCGCCGGCGCACCAGGCATAGTACGCGGCTCCGCAGCCGTATGGAGGATACCCACCGCCGCAGCTGAGCGGCGGCTACGGTCTCCCTGCGGCCCCGCCGCCGCCCTCGCCGGTGCCTTGGGATCCGGCGCTCCTCGCCGCGCTGCACACCGCGCCGACGCCGAACACCTACACTGGAGGCGGTGATTGGTACATGGACACTGGGGCTACGGCTCACATGTTTGCTCATCCTGGTAATCTTGCATCCTCCACTCCCGTCACCACCGACCACCGCATCATAGTCGGCAACGGTTCCACCCTCCCTATCACACATGTCGGCACACTTCATTTCCTTCCAATTCCATGCCTTTAACTTTGTCTAATATACTTGTGTCACCTCATCTTATTAAGAACCTTGTTTCCGTTCGTTGTTTAACTCGTGAAAATCCTATTACCGTTGAATTTGACGAGCTTAGTTTTTGTGTCAAGGACGCTCGAACCAGGATGATACTTCACCAATGTGACAGCCCCGACGAGCTTTATCCGGTGCATCCGCCGTCCACCTCCACCATAGCACAGGTTGCTCTCTCCGCTAGAGTCGATCTCTGGCACGCTCGTTTGGGTCATCCCAACCCCGTCACACTTCGTCATATTCTTAGGAGTTTCAGTTTCAGTTGTAATAAGATAGAGGATCACACCTGTCATGCCTGTCGTGTCGGCAAACATGTTCGACTCCCGTTTAATAACTCCACCACCATAGCTTCTTTTCCTTTTCAGTTGATTCATAGCAATGTGTGGACCTCTCCGGTTCCTAGTAATTCAGGCTATTTATATTATATGGTTATCCTTGATAATTATTCTCACTATGTGTGGATGTTTCCTTTACGACGAAAGTCGGATGCGCTCTCCACTTTGACGGCTTTTTACTCCTATGTCAGAACGCAGTTTGGGCGTCCCGTCCTTGCTCTTCAGACTGACAATGGAAAAGAGTTCGACAACCTTGCTTTCTGCACTTTTCTGTCGCACCACGGCACAGTTTTTCGTCACAATGCCCGTATACTTCACAGCAGAACGGTCGAGCCGAACGCGTCCTTCGCACTCTGAACGACTATGTTCACACGCTCCTTCCATGCTAATGTGCCACCTCATTTCTGGCCGGACGCACTCGCTACTACTTCACTTCTCCTTAACCTTCGCCCTTGCCACCCACGGTGGAACTATGCACCTCACCATCTTCTCTTCGGTACGCCCCATCTTATGATGGCTAGTGTATTTCCGGGTGCCTTTGCTATCTCCGCTCCTCACAAACTCGCACCTCATTCTGTCGCTTGCATCTTCATCGGCTACCCCTCCAACTCCAAGGGATATCGGTGCTAGCTACGATCCCGTCTCCCACCGTGTGTTCACTTCCCGACACGTTTACTTTGATGAGCATGTGTTTCCGTTTCAATAGGTACCCCCGGCTGTTCCTCCCGCCACTGGTGACGCGGGCTCCTCGACGCCTCTCCCAGGGCGCTCGCGCGCCTCTCTTGGTCCACCCCTGGCTTTGAGGCGCGCCCCCCGCATGCGGCGGCTCCTACCGCCGCGGCGCTGGCGCCCCCGTCGCCCCCGACGTTGGCGCCCGCGGCCCCCGTGGCCCCCTCGGCCCCCTCGGCGCCCCCCCGGCACCTGTGGCCGGTCCGGTCACCCGCGCCCGAATGGGCGTTTTCGCCCGAGCTCGCGCTATGCCTCGGATGACTACGTCCATGCGGCGTCCACCTCTGAGCCATCGCCGTTGCTGTCCTCCGTTCGAGCCGCTCTTCGTGACCCGCTCTGGATGGCTGCGATGCAAGAGGACTTTGACGCCCTGTTGCCCAACCGGATGTGGCAGCTTGTTCCCCATCCCGGGCACGCCAACGTGATTACCGGGAAGTGGGCCTTTAAACACAAGCTTCATCCTGATGGTACCCTTGATCGCTATAAAGCGCGCTAGGTCATTCGTGGCTTCCGACAGCGTGCTGGCATCGACTTCACCAACACCTTCGCTCCGGTCGTCAAGCCCGGCACAATACGCACGGTTCTCCACCTTGCGGTCTCCCGTGCTTGGCCGGTGCACCAGATGGACGTCTCCAACGCCTTCCTCCATGGTCACGTCGAGGAGCGGGTCTTCTGCCAGCAGCCCACCTGGTTTGTTGACCCGGCGCTTCCCGGCCATGTGTGCCTGCTTTCGCGGTCCTTGTGTGGACTCAAGTAGGCTCCGCGCGCTTGGTACCAGCGCATCGCGGCGTTTCTCCACCACCTTGGGTTTCGCTCTACCCGCTCGGACGCCTCGCTCTTCGTCTATCATCAGGGCTCTGACACGGCCTACTTGCTGCTCTATGTTGACGGCATCATCCTGATGGCATGTACGGCTGGTCTCCTCAGTCAGCTCATGGCTCGTCTTCGCGTTGAGTTCGCCATCAAGGACTTGGGTCCTTTGCACTACTTCCTCGGTGTCGAGGTGGTGTGATGACCCACAAGTGTAGAGGATCTATCATAGTCCTTTCGATAAGTAAGAGTGTCGAACCCAACGAGGAGCAGAAGGAAATGATAATCGGTTTTTAGTAAGGTATTCTCTGCAAGCACTGAAATTATCGGTAACAGATAGTTTTGTGATAAGGTAATTTGTAACAGGTAACAAGTAATGAAAGTAGATAAGGTGCAGCAAGATGGCCCCACTAGTAGAAAAAGGGTCAAATGTCAAGCACATTAGTGCCGGTTTGCTTTTGAGCCGGCACTAATGTGTGCATTAGTGCCGGTTCCAACGGCTAGCCAGCCGCCTTCATTAGTACCGGTTCGTGGCCGACCTTTAGCACCGGTTCGTGCCACGGACCGGTACTAAAGTGAGTGGTGGCAGGATGTTGTCAGTCCGGGGCCCCTCCAGCACCTTTAGTACCGGTTCATGGCACGAACCGGTGCTAAAGGTCGTCCTACATAAACCCTTCGTCCACCCGAGCTCGCTCTGTTCTTCCCCGTTCCCCTCTCCTCTCTGTTCTTCCCCTCTTCCTCTCGACCTCATCACACATTTTGCCCAAAATTTGTCAAGATTTGAAGGCCCCCATCCATTCAAATGATCACAAAGGTTAGCAACTTTGTCCTTTCATCTCTCATTGCTAGATTAGCTCTTGCAATGCTTTGTATAGTGATTAATTTATGAGTTTAGTAATTTGGTAGAAAATATATGTGCTAGTATTTGATTTATATGCAATTTGTGGTCAAAACTAACACTTAGTTTGCATATGTAGGTGTGGTTTACTTAGTGCCTTCTAAATCTCCATCGTAACCACAGTCGATCTCCTGCACCGTTCCGTCGCCGGCACCACCTTGTGGTGAGCCTCTTGTTCAAGAATGTTTTACATTACCAAATTGATGTTTGTGTGATTTGGATATATAGTTACTCGTATAATTATCTTACCCGTACGTTGTTTGTTATACATAGTGCCATGGTTTTGATATCCGTCCCCGTCGGCCCTCGTCCTTGTTATGATTCAGATGTGGTATATTCTCTTTTAAAACTAGTTGTTGCATTTCGTGTTTATGACAAATAATGCCCATCAAGTTGACATAGATATTTTTGTCTAGGAGGTTTGTGAACCGGAAATTCCAACCGACCCTATTGTCGAGAGGTTAAATTTAGTTGAAAGAGAAACGAGTATTTGAAAGAAAAATTGAAAAGAATTGAGGGGGAGAAGATGGAACTAGAGTTGCATGTTGCCGATGTCGTCGATGATCACAAGATCAAGATGGAGAAAATGCGCTTGAAGATTAGAAAGATTAGAAAATATGCCATTGATAGTGAGGCTTGGTATCATTATGCTGTTGGATCAATTGTTACCTTAGTTGCGATCTTGATCGCATTTGTTGTTGCATTTAAATTCTTTAGTTAGAGAGTTATTTGTTTGTTGCATTTAAGTCTTGTATGAACTTTATGTATGAACTTGTATTAATTTGGTCTATTCGGTGTTGTGTAATGAAGATGAGCCGACAATGGATGTACGATGACCGATGCTCTCCCGAGATCATTAATGGCGTGCAAACTTTTCTGCTTGCGGCTGAGGCAAACAAGCGGGCGGATGGTTTTATGCCTTGTCCATGTTTAGTATGTAAGAATGATCACAATTACTCTACGTCAAGAACCATTCACCTCCACCTATTTACATCCGGTTTCATGCCCCACTATAATGTTTGGACCAAGCACGGAGAAAGAGGGGTTATGATGGAAGACAATGAAGAAGAAGAGGACGACGACAGCTATCCTGGCCGTGGGTTCCCTGAATACGATGATACAACAATGGGGGAAGAAGCTGAGCTGGCAATACGGGAAGAAGCTGAAGAAGAGGCATCAGATGAGCCCACTGATGATCTAGGTCGGGCCATTGCCGATGCAAAGAGAAACTGCGCAAGTGATTTGGAGAAGAAGAAGTTGCAGCGCATGTTAGAGGATCACAAGAAATTGTTGTGCCCGAATTGCGAAGCTGACAAGAAAAAGTTGGGCACCACACTGGAATTGCTGCAAAGGAAGGCACAGAATGGTGTATCTGACAAGGGATTTGGAAAGTTGCTGGTAATGATAAAGAATATGCTTCCAAAGGACAACGAATTGCCCGAGAGTACGTACGAAGCAAAGAAGGCTGTCTGCCCTCTAGGGTTAGAGGTGCAGAAGATACATGCATGCCCTAATGACTGCATCCTCTACCGCGGTGAGTACGAGGATTTGAATGCTTGCCAGGTATGCGGTGCATTGCGCTATAAGATCAGGCGCGATGACCCTTGTGATGTCGAGGGCGAGCGCCCCAGGAAGATTCCTGCCAAGGTGATGTTGTTGGGGATCGTAGCAGAATTTAAAAATTTTCTACGCATCACCAAGATCCATCTATGGAGTATACTAGCAATGAGGGGAAAGGAGTGCATCTACATACCCTTGCAGATCGCGAGCGGAAGCGTTCCAATGAACGGGGTTGATGGAGTCGTACTCGCCGTGATCCAAATCACCGATGACCGAGTGCCGAACGGACGACACCTCCGCGTTCAACACACGTACGGAGCAGCGACGTATCCTCCTTCTTGATCCGGCAAGGGGAAAGGAGAGGTTGATGGAGATCCAGCAGCACGACGGCGTGGTGGTGGAAGTAGCGGGGTCTCGGCAGGGCTTCGCCAAGCTTCTGCGAGAGGGAGAGGTCTTGCAGGGGGAGAGGGAGGCGCCAGGGGCTGTCATGCTGCTGCCCTCCCTCCCCCCACTATATATAGGCCCCCTGGGAGGGGGGGCGCCGGCCTGGATCCCATCTGCAAGGGGGGGCGGCGGCCAGGGGGGAACTTACCCCCCAAGGCAAGTGGGGCGCCCCCCCACCCTAGGGTTTCCAACCCTAGGCGCAGGGGGGAGGCCCATGGGAGGCGCCCCAGCCCACTAAGGGCTGGTTCCCTCCCCACTTCAGCCCATGGGGCCCTCCGGGACAGGTGGCCCCACCCGGTGGACCCCCGGGACACTTCCGGTGGTCCCGGTACAATACCGGTGACCCCCGAAACTTTCCCGGTGGCTGAAACTTGACTTCCTATATATAATTCTTCACCTCCGGACCATTCCGGAACTCCTCGTGACGTCCGGGATCTCATCCGGGACTCCGAACAACTTTCGGGTTTCCGCATACTAATATCTCTACAACCCTAGCGTCACCGAACCTTAAGTGTGTAGACCCTACGGGTTTGGGAGACATGCAGACATGACCGAGACGCCTCTCCGGTCAATAACCAACAGCGGGATCTGGATACACATGTTGGCTCCCACATGTTCCACGATGATCTCATCGGATGAACCATGATGTCGAGGATTCAATCAATCCCGTATACAATTCCCTTTGTCAATCGGTACGTTACTTGCCCGAGATTCGATCGTCGGTATCCCAATACCTTGTTCAATCTCGTTACCGGCAAGTCACTTTACTCGTACCGTAATGCATGATCCCGTGGCTAACTCCTTAGTCGCATTGAGCTCATTATGATGATGCATTACCGGGTGGGCCCAGAGATACCTCTCCGTCATACGGAGTGACAAATCTCAGTCTCGATCCGTGCCAACCCAACAGACACTTTCGGAGATACCCGTAGTGCACCTTTATAGTCACCCAGTTACGTTGTGACATTTGGTACACCCAAAGCACTCCTACGGTATCCGGGAGTTGCACGATCTCATGGTCTAAGGAAATGATACTTGACATTGGAAAAGCTCTAGCAAACGAACTACACGATCTTTTATGCTATGCTTAGGATTGGGTCTTGTCCATCACATCATTCTCCTAATGATGTGATCCCGTTATCAACGACATCCAATGTCCATGGTCAGGAAACCGTAACCATCTATTGATCAACGAGCTAGTCAACTACAGGCTTACTAGGGACATGGTGTTGTCTATGTATCCACACATGTATCTGAGTTTCCTATCAATACAATTCTAGCATGGACAATAAACGATTATCATGAACAAGGAAATATAATAATAACCAATTTATTATTGCCTCTAGGGCATATTTCCAACAGTCTCCCACTTGCACTAGAGTCAATAATCTAGTTCACATCACCATGTGATTAACACTCACAGGTCACATCACCATGTGACCAACATCCAAAGAGTTCACTAGAGTCAACAATCTAGTTCACATCATTATGTGATTAACACTCAATGAGTTCTGGTTTGACCATGTCATGCTTGTGAGAGAGGTTATTAGTCAACGGGTCTGAACCTTTCAGATCCGTGTGTGCTTTACGAATATCTATGTCATCTTGTGGATGCTACCACGCGCTACTTGGAGCCATTTCAAATAACTGCTCTACTATACGAATCCGGTTTACTACTCAGAGTCATCGGATTAGTGTCAAAGTTCGCATCGACGTAACCATTTACGACGAACTCCTTTTCACCCCCATAATCGAGAAAATTCCTTAGTCCACTAGATACTAAGGACAAGTTCGACCGCTGTCATGTGATCCATTCCCGGATCACTATTGTACCCCTTGACCAATTCATGGCAAGGCACATTTCATGTGCGGTACCCAGCATAGCATACTGTAGAGCCTACGTCTAAAGCATAGGGGACGACCTTCGTCCTTTCTCTCTCTTCTGCTGTGGTCAGGTCTTGAGTCTAACTCAATACTCACACCTTGCAACACAGCCAAGAACTCCTTCTTTGCTGATCTATTTTGAACTCTTTCAAAATCATGTCAAGGTGTGCGTTCTTTGAAAGTATCATCGGACGTCTTGATCTATCTCTATAGATCTTGATGCCCAATATGTAAGCAGCTTTATCCAGGTCTTCCTTTGAAAAACTCTTTTCAAACAACCCTTTATGCTTTCCAGAAATTTTACATCATTTCGGATCAACAATATGTCATTCACATATACTTATCAGAAATGTTGTAGCGCTCCCACTCACTTTATTGTAAATACAAGTTTCTAACAAACTTTGTATAAACCCAAAAACTTTGGTCACTCCATCAAAGCATATATTCTGACTCCGAGATGCTTGCTCTAATCCATGGAAGGATCGCTGGAGCTAGCATACCTTTTAGCATCCTTAGGATGGACAAAACCTTTCTGATTGTATCACATACAACCTTTCCTTACGAAAACTGGTAAGGAAACTTGTTTTGACATCCATCTGCCAGATTTCATAAATGCAGCTAATCCTAACATGATTCCGACGGACTTAAGCATCGCTACGGATGAGAAAATCTCATCGTAGTCAACTCCTTGAACTTTTGAAAATACTCTTTGCCACAAATCGAGCTTCATAGAAGGTAACATTACCGTCCATGTCTGTCTTCTTCTTAAAGATCCATTTATCTCAATGGCTTGCCGATCATCGGGCAAGTTCACCAAAGTCCATGCTTTGTTCTGATACATGGATCCTATCTCGGATTTCATGGCTTCTAACCATTTGTCGGAATATGGGCCCACCATCGCTTCTCCATAGCTCGTAGGTTCATTGTTGTCTAGCAACATGACTTCCAAGACAGGATCACGCATTACTCTGAAGTAGTACGCATCCTCGTCGTCCTACGAGGTTTGGTAGTGACTTGATCCGAAGTTTCATGATCACTATCATAAGCTTCCACTTCAATTGGTGTAGGTGCCACAGGAACAACTTCCTGTGCCCTGCTACACGCTAGTTGAAGTTATGGTTCAATAACCTCATCAAGTCTCCACCATCCTCCCACTCAATTCTTTCGAGAGAAACTTTTCCTCGAGAAAGGACTCGTTTCTAGAAGCAATTACTTTGCTTCCAGATCTGAAATAGGAGGTATACCCAACTGTTTTGGGTTTTCTATGAAGATGCATTTATCCGCTTTGGGTTCGAGCTTATCAGCTTGAAACTCTTTCACATAAGCATCGCAGCCCCAATCTTTTAAGAAATGACAACTTAGGTTTCTCTAAACGGTGTCGTCTCAACGGAATTGCGTGGTGCCCCTTTTAAAGTGAATGCGGTTATCTCTAATGCCTAACCCATAAACGATAGTTGTAATTTGATAAGAGACATCATGGTATGCACCATATCCAATAGGGTGCAGTTATGATGTTCGGACACACCATCACACTGTGGTGTTCCAGGCGGTATTAATTGTGAAACACTTTCCACAATTTCTTAATTGTGTGCCAAACTCGTAACTCAGATATCTCTATGATCATATCATAGACATTTTATCCTCTTGTCACGACGATCTTCAACTTCACTCTGAAATTACTTGAACCTTTCAATAATTCAGACTTGTGTTTCATCAAGTAAATATTCTCAGCATCTACTCAAATCATCTGTGAAGTAAGAACATAACAATATCCATTGCATGCCTCAGCACTCATTGGACTGCATACATCAAAATGTATTACTTCCAATAAGTTGCTCTCTTGTTCCATCTTACTGAAAACGAGGCCTTTCAGTCATCTTGCCCATGTGGTATGATTTGCATGTCTCAAGTGATTCAAAATCAAGTGAGTACAAACGATCCATTTGCATGGAGTTTCTTCATGCATATATACCAATAGACATGGTTCGCATGTCTCAATCTTTTCAAAAACGAGTGAGTCCAAAGATCCATCTACATGGAGCTTCTTCATGCGTTCTATACCAATATGACTCAAATGGCAGTGCCACAAGTATGTGGAACTATCATTACTATTTTATATATTTTGGCACGAACATGTGTATCACTACGATCGAGATTCATTTTAGGTGCAAGACCATTGAAGGTATTATTCAAATAAACAGAGTAACCATTATTCTCCTTAAATGAATAACCGTATTGCGATAAACATAATCCAATCATGCTCAATGCAAACACCAAATCTCGATGGTAGAGGGAGCATGCGATGCTTGATCACATCAACCTTGGAAACACTTCCAACACATATCGTCATCTCACCTTTAGCTAGTCTCCGTTTATTCCGCAGCTTTTATTTCGAGTTACTAACACTTAGTAACCGAACCGGTATCTAATACCCTGGTGCTGCTAGGAGTACTAGTAAAGTACACATTCATTTAATGTATATCCAATATACTTCTGTCGACCTTGCCTGCCTTCTCATCTACCAAGTATCTAGGGTAGTTCTGCTTCAGTGACCGTTCCCCTCATTACAGGAGCACTTAGTCTCGGGTTTGGGTTTAACTTTGGGATTCCTTGCTAGAGCAGCAAATGATTTGCTGTTTCATGAAGTATCCCTTCTTGCCCTTGCCCTTCTAGAAACTAGTGGTTTTACTAACCATCAACAATTGATGCTGCTTCTTGATTTCTACTTTCGCGGTGTCAAACATCGCGAGTTGCTCAAGGATCATCATATCTATCCCTGATATGTTATAGTTCATCACGAAGCTCTAATAGCTTGGTGGCAGTGACTATGGAGAACCATCACTATCTCATCTGGAAGATTAACTCCCACTTGATTCAAGCGATTGTGGTACTCAGACAATCTGAGCACATGCTCAACGATTGAGCTTTTCTCCCTCAGTTTGCAGGCTTAAGAAACTTGTCAGAGGTCTCATACCTCTTGACGTGGGCACTAGTCCGAAATCCCAATTTCAGTCTTCGGAACATCTCATATGTTCTGCGACGTTTCAAAAACCGTCTTTGGTGCCACAATTCTAAACCGTTAGCATTACGCACTGAACTATCACGTAGTCATCAAAACGTGTATGTCAGATGTTTCGCAACATCTACCGACGACGCTGAGGTTCAGCACACCGAGCGGTGCATTAAGGACATAAGCCTTCTGTGCAGCAATGAGGACAATCCTCAGTTTACGGACCCAGTCCGCATAATTGCTACTACCAACTTTCAACTAAATTTTCTCTAGGAACATATCTTAACCAGTAGAACTAAAGCGCAAGCTATGACATAATTTGCAAAGACTTTCTGACTATGTTCATGATAATTAAGTTCATCTGAATAATGAACTCCCACTCAGATAGACATCCCTCTAGTCATCTAAGTGATACATGATCCGAGTCAAACTAGGCCGTGTCCGATCATCACGTGAGACGGACTAGTCATCATCGGTGAACATCTCCATGTTGATTGTATCTACTATACGACTCATGTTCGACCTTTCGATCTCTTGTGTTCCGAGGCCATGTCTGTACATGCTAGGCTCGTCAAGTCAACCTAAGTGTTTTGCATGTGTTCCGAGGCCATGTCTGTACATGCTAGGCTCGTCAACACCCGTTGTATTCGAACGTTAGAATCTATCGCACCCGATCATCACGTGGTGCTTTGAAACAACGAACCTTCGCAACGGTGCACAGTTAGGGGGAACACGTCTCTTGAAATTTTAGTGAGGGATCATCTTATTTATGCTACCGTCGTTCTAAGCAAATAAGATGTAAACATGATAAACATCACATGCAAATCATAAAGTGACGTGATATGGCCAATATCATCTTGCGCCTTTGATCTCCATCTTTGAGGCGCGGCATGATCACCTTCATCACCGGCATGACACCATGATCTCCATCATCATGATCTCCATCATTGTGTCTTCATGAAGTTGTCTCGCCAACTATTACTTCTACTACTATGGCTAACGGTTAGCAATAAAGTAAAGTAATTACGTGGCGTTTTCATTGACACGCAGGTCATACAATAAATTAAGACAACTCCTATGGCTCCTGCCGGTTGTCATTCTCATCGACATGCAAGTCGTGATTCCTATTACAAGAACATGATCAATCTCATACATCACATATATCATTCATCACATCCTTTTTGGCCATATCACATCACATAGCATACCCTGCAAAAACAAGTTAGACGTCCTCTAATTGTTGTTGCATGTTTTACGTGGCTGCTATGGGTTTCTAGCAAGAACGTTTCTTACCTACACAAAAGCCACAACGTGATGTGCCAATTTCTATTTACCCTTCATAAGGACCCTTTTCATCGAATCCGATCCGACTAAAGTGGGAGAGACAGACACCCGCTAGCCACCTTATGCAACTAGTGCATGTCAGTCGGTGGAACCTGTCTCACGTAAGAGTACGTGTAAGGTTGGTCCGGGCCGCTTCATCCCATGATGCCGCCGAATCAAGATAAGACTAGTAACGGCAAGAAGAATTGGCAACATCAACGCCCACAACTGCTTTGTGTTCTACTCGTGCATAGTAACTACGCATAGGCCTGGCTCATGATGCCACTGTTGGGGATCGTAGCAGAATTTAAAATTTTTCTACGCATCACCAAGATCCATCTATGGAGTATACTAGCAACGAGGGGAAAGGAGTGCATCTACATACCCTTGCAAATCGCGAGCGGAAGCGTTCCAATGAACGGGGTTGATGGAGTCGTACTCGTCGTGATCCAAATCACCGATGACCGAGTGCTGAACGGACGGCACCTCCGCGTTCAACACACGTACGGAGCAGCGACGTCTCCTCCTTCTTGATCCAGCAAGGGGAAAGGAGAGGTTGATGGAGATCCAGCAGCACGACGGCGTGGTGGTGGAAGTAGCGGGGTCTCGGCAGGGCTTCGCCAAGCTTCTGCGAGAGGGAGAGGTGTTGCAGGGGGAGAGGGAGGCGCCAGGGGCTGTCATGCTGCTGCCCTCCCTCCCCCCAACTATATATAGGCCCCCTGGGAGGGGGGGCGCCGGCCTGGATCCCATCTGCAAGGGGGGGCCAGGGGGAAACTTACCCCCCAAGGCAAGTGGGGCGCCCCCCCCCCCACCCTAAGGTTTCCAACCCTAGGCGCAGGGGGGAGGCCCATGGGGGGCGCCCCAGCCCACTAAGGGCTGGTTCCCTTCCCACTTCAGCCCATGGGGCACTCCGGGATAGGTGGCCCCACCCGGTGGACCCCCGGGACCCTTCCGGTGGTCCCGGTACAATACCAGTGACCCCCGAAACTTTCCCGGTGGCCGAAACTTGACTTCCTATATATAATATTTCACCTCCGGACCATTCCGGAACTCCTCGTGACGTCCGGGATCTCATCCGGGACTTCGAACAACTTTCGGGTTTCCGCATACTAATATCTCTACAACCCTAGCGTCACCGAACCTTAAGTGTGTAGACCCTACGGGTTCGGGAGACATGCAGACATGACCGAGACGCCTCTCCGGTCAATAACCAACAGCGGGATCTGGATACCCATGTTGTCTCCCACATGTTCCACGATGATCTCATCGGATGAACCACGATGTCGAGGATTCAATCAATCCCGTATACAATTCCCTTTGTCAATCGGTACGTTACTTGCCCGAGATTCGATCGTCTGTATCCCAATACCTTGTTCAATCTCGTTACCGGCAAGTCACTTTACTCGTACCGTAATGCATGATCCCGTGGCTAACTCCTTAGTCACATTGAGCTCATTATGATGATGCATTACCGAGTGGGCCCAGAGATACCTCTCCGTCATACGGAGTGACAAATCCCAGTCTTGATCCGTGCCAACCCAACAGACACTTTCGGAGATACCCGTAGTGCACCTTTATAGTCACCCAGCTATGTTGTGACGTTTGGTACACCCAAAGCACTCCTACGGTATCCGGGAGTTGCACGATCTCATGGTCTAAGGAAATGATACTTGACATTGGAAAAGCTCTAGCAAACGAACTACACGATCTTTTATGCTATGCTTAGGATTGGATCTTGTCCATCACATCATTCTCCTAATGATGTGATCCCGTTATCAACGACATCCAATGTCCATGGTCAGGAAACCGTAACCATCTATTGATCAACGAGCTAGTCAACTAGAGGCTTACTAGGGACATGGTGTTATCTATGTATCCACACATGTATCTGAGTTTCCTATCAATACAATTCTAGCATGGACAATAAACGATTATCATGAACAAGGAAATATAATAATAACCAATTTATTATTGCCTCTAGGGCATATTTCCAACAGATGTGGTATGCTCCTATAATACCACGGTTGAAACGTTTGTTCCAAAACAAAGAGCATGCCAAGGCGATGCGATGGCACAGAGAAGACCGTAAGAAAGACGGAAAGTTGAGAGTACCCGCTGACGGGTCGCAGTGGAGAAAAATTGAGAGAAAGTACGGGAAAGATTTTGCAGATGACGCAAGGAACGTATGGTTTGGTCGAAGCGCAGATGGCATTAATCCTTTTGGGGAGCAGAGCAGCAACCATAGCACCTAGCCTGTGACTCTATGTTTGTATAACCTTCCTCCTTGGTTGTGCATGAAGCGGAAGTTCATTATGATGCCAGTGCTCATCCAAGGCCCTAAGCAACCCGGCAACGACATTGATGTGTACCTAAGGCATTAGTTGAAGAACTCTTACAGCTGTGGAATGGAACAGGTGTACGTGCGTGGGATGAGCACATGGGGGAAGAATTTGACCTAAAGGCCTTGCTGTTCGTGACCATCAATGATTGGCCTGCTCTCAGTAACCTTTCAGGACAGACAAACAAGGGATACCGTGCATGCACGCACTGTTTGGATGATACCGATAGTATATATTTGGACAATTGTAGGAAGAATGTGTACCTGGGACATCGTCGATTTCTTCCGAGCAGGCATCCCGTAAGAAAGAAAGGCAAGCATTTCAAAGGTGAGGCGGATCACCGGACGAAGCCTCGCCACCGTACTGGTGCTGATGTACATGATATGGTCAAGGATTTGAAGGTAGTCTTTGGAAAGGGTCCTGGCGGACAACCTGTTCCGAATGACGCTGACGGACGCGCACCCATGTGGAAGAAGAAATCTATATTTTGGGACCTGCCCTATTGGAAAGATCTAGAGGTCCGCTTTGCAATCGACGTGATGCACGTGACGAAGAATCTTTGCGTGACCCTGCTTGGCTTCTTGGGCGTGTATGGGAAGACAAAAGATACACCTGAGGCACGGGAGGACCAGAAACGTATGCATGGAAAAGACGGCATACATCAGGGTCATGCCAGCTACGCTCTTACCAAAGAAGAGAAGGAAATCTTCTTTGAATGCCTGCTCAGTATTAAGGTACCGTCTGGCTTCTCGTCGAATATAAAGGGAATAATAAACATGGCAGAGAAAAAGTTCCAGAACCTAAAGTCTCATGACTGCCACGTGATTATGACGCAACTGCTTCCGGTTGCATTGAGGGGGCTTCTACTGGATAACGTTCGATTAGCCATTGTGAAGCTATGTGCATTCCTCAATGCAATCTCTCAAAAGGTAATCGATACAGAAATCATACCAAGGTTAGAGAATGATTTGGTGCAATGTCTTGTCAGTTTCGAGTTGGTGTTCCCACCATCCTTCTTCAACATCATGACGCACGTCCTAGTTCACCTATGCGAAGAGATTAATGTTTTGGGTCCTATATTTCTACACAATATGTTCCCCTTTGAGAGGTTCATGGGAGTCTTAAAGAAATATGTTCATAACCGTGCTAGGCCAGAAGGAAGCATCTCCAAGGGCCATGAAAATGAGGAGGTCATTGAGTTTTGTATTGACTTTATTCCTGACCTTAAGCCGATTGGTGTTCCTGAATCGCGGCATAAGGGCAGACTGGATGGAAAAGGTACGCTAGGAGGGAATCAAAAAATATGTATGGACGGACATTCTCTCACTGAAGCACACTACACAGTTATACAGAATTCCGCCTGGGTGGCTCCGTATATGTACGAACACAAGAATTTTCTACGCTCCAAACACCCGGAGCGGTCTGATGACTGGATTACACGTGAACAAACCAGGAGTTTCGCCGGCTGGTTGCAGACACGTACCATGCATGACGCCTCTATTGAAGATGGCATGTACTCGCTGTCCCAGTTACCATCTTCGAATATAATGACTTTCAAAGGGTACGAGATAAATGGTAATACATTTTACACGATCGCCCAAGATAAGAAGAGCACCAACCAAAACAGTGGTGTCCGCTTTGATGCAACAACCAAGACGGGAAAGGAAACATATATGGTTACATAGAGGAGATATGGGAACTTGACTATGGACGTGGTTTGAAGGTCCCTTTGTTTCGGTGCAAATGGGTCAATATGACACGATATGGGGTAACGGAAGACCCGCAGTATGGAATGACAACAGTGGATCTCAACAATCTTGCGTATGCAGACGAACCATTCGTCCTAGCTAATGATGTGGCAGAGGTTTTCTATGTGAAGGATATGTCTACCAAGCCAAGAAAAAGAAAAGATAAGGAAGCGAATGCATCATACGATGAGCCAAAGCGCCACATAGTTCTTTCTGGGAAGAGAAACATCGTGGGAGTGGATGACAAGACAGACATGTCAGAAGATTATGAAAAGTTTGATGAAATTGCTCCATTCACAGTGAATATTGACCCTAGCATCCAGTTAAATGATGAAGATTTTCCATGGCTACGGCGCAAAGGGACACACGCGAAGAAAAAGTTTCACACCCAAAGATCTGGGAAGTGAACGGCTTCACTATCATCACTTTCTTCTGTGTTTCACACCCAGGAGGGAATCTCTGTAATAGTTAGGGTAGTTATGTGTTTTGGCATTTGAAACGCGAAGAAATTTTATGTGCAAACAAATTCTTTCATGCATTTACTGTTTTTTTCAGCTAAATGACCCTGAAATTGAAAAGCATTTCAAATGAACTCAGAAAAGGTTGAAAGTTGGCATGGTATCATAATTTCACCCACATAGCATGTGCAAAAAAGTAGAGAGGGTTACCGCAAAAACTGGATGCACTTCGTGTACAAAATGGACAATCTCTTTCGAAGTATCAGGGTTTCGGACGAAAACTCATCCGTTACAAAGGCATTTCATTTTTTAAATAACCTAAGCATTACCAAATTGAATATAATGATAAAACACACTAATATTAAACATAAGATAAAAGAATCATTCAAAAATCTATTTTCAAAGTTAAGTTATTCACAAACTAGTGATTCACACAAATTTCAAATAATTCAAAATGTAAACTATTCAAATTTGTAAACTACCAGCACTAATAGAAAGTTTGTACTTTTTTGTACCTAAAGCAAAAAATATTCACAAAGAAACTCTAAATACAGCAAAAAAACAACTCAAAAATAAATAAAACAAAAATAAATAAAGCAAAAAAATAAGAAAATAAAAAAGCCCTCCTACTGGGCCAAAGCGGCCTGCATACGACTAGAAACCCAACATGTTGTTGGGCCAGGATGCAGGCCCGCAAAGGCCCAATAGGCCCACAGGGCAGCACAGAACAGGTAGGCCCAGAAGGCCTACAATAGAGAGGAGCTCGAGATAGCTGCCGCGACGGGGCTTATAAGCAGGTGCGGGCGCCCTTCGGCTAGCGAGGTGGGACTAAACCTGCCCGCACCGCACCTGCGCCAGCGCACCCCCTTTAGTACCGGGTGGTGGCTCCAACCAGTACTAAAGGGGGGGCCTTTAGTACCGGTTGCAGCCACCACCCGGTACTAAAGGGGTGCGCTTCCCGCCGCTTGGCCTGACCAAAATCGACCTTTAGTACCGGTTGGTGGCTCCAACCGGTACTAAAGGCCCCTCCTATATAAACAACACTTACGAAAATTTCGTCAGTTTCCTCCCACTTCTCTCTGCTTCATCGCCGCCGCCCCGTCCCGCGTCGTCGTCGCCGCTGCCGCGCCGTCCCCGTCGACTCCGCGCCGCCCCCGTCCTCGTCGCGTCGTCCGCGTCGCCGGCCCGTCCCCATCCCCGCACCGGCCCGTGTCCCCGTCCCCGCACCGGCCCGCGTCGTCGTCGCCGTCGCCTCGACCTCGCCCGCGCTGTGAGCCTTTGTCCCCCCTCTCCTCTCCCTCCAATCGAAGCCACCGCGCGCGCCACCGGTGCCGTCGCCTTGGCTCGCCGTCGCCATCGCCTACACACACAACACATACACACACATACACACACATACACAATTTTTGTTATGTTTTTAGTTTTTAGTTTTTAGTTTTTCTGTTTTTAGTTTTTAGTTTTTCTGTTTTTAGTTATTAGTTTTTAGTTTTTTCAGTTTTTTCTGTATTAATGTTATAGAAATGTTAGTTATATAGAAATGTTAGTTATATATAGAAATGTTAGTTTTTTCTGTATTAATGTTATAGAAATGTTTGTTATATAGAAATGTTAAAGAAAAATTAGTTATACAATTTTAGTTATAGAAATGTTAGAAATGTTAGTTTTAGATATGGTCGATGTTTTTTTAGTTTATTATATTTTTAGTTATAAAATTTAGAATTTGCATATAAGAAATCACAATCCAATCATTTAAAAAATGTTACTTTACTTTTGCGGCATATAGTATTTGTTGTCGACGATGCCCGGCCCGCATCCTCACCGTCGACCCGTTCGCGACGACGTCCTGCTTCAGAGGACCCATGTCCGGGATTGGGCTCTGCCGGGCTGGCACTGAGATGTGCTACCTGGAGGGGCGCGACGCTTGGTGAGGAACCCGGCCTCGGGTCCCATCGTCGACCCTGATCTCCTTTGGTGGCATTCGCGTGGGCCACATTCGGTGCAGAGGGAGCCGGCCCCGCCGGAGGTGGTGCATCATCGTGTCAGGGAGGAGGACGAGCACGTCCATCGCTACATGGCTGTTATGGACGTCAGGTTCTCCAATACCTGGCAGGTTCTTTGGGCAGATGACCGGAGATATGATCCTGTGATGGTTCCTTGTCTTTGGGTGTCCACCGCCCGCGCCCCAGGAACCGCGAGTGGCCTAGATTCTTCTATAGTATTCGATCTTTATTAGCTACCTAGCCAGTGATGTATTCGAGATTATATATTATTCGAGACGATGTATTCGAGATTATATATTATTCGAGACGATGTATTCGAGATTATATATTATTCAAGACGATGTATTCGAGGTTATATATTATTCGAGACGATGCATATTATGTACTATATGATTCAGTTTTTCCTTATTGATTGCATCCATGCATTGTAATTTGAATACTAAATTGTTTTATATTTCTTCTGTATTAGTTAAATAAAAGCTATGGCGGACAATACCGGCAGAGAGGGAGAAGAGGCCCTGTTCGAGATCATACGCAGCCCTAGCAGGCCAGATGATCTGAATGAAGCAAATGACGGCTCCCAATATCTCAACAATACCGGGGAGGGTGATGATAAGATATTCGATCTCGACGACCGAGCTGATGAAGTCATGAACTATGATTATGATTATGATGACGCAGACAATGATTATGATGACGAATACAATGTTGATCTTGAAATAACAAAGACTACCGGCGAGGTATATTTATATAAGCAGGCATCTAGTGATCATCACATGTTTTTTTATTTGAAGATATATTAACGAATCGATCTTTCTTCTTTCAGCCCTCCGGATCGAGCAAATCTGCTTCTACAGATAACAGGACAAAGCGCGGCCCGGGCAAAAAGTTGAAGGAGGGTGTAAAGTACAACATCGATTCATCAAAGCTAGTGGCGAACCCCTCACGCCTAAGAACATTGCGAACAAGTTCGTTCGTCAGTGCGGAGTTCTTGTGAAGGACCAACTCCCGATCTCCATTCAAGAATGGAAAGAGCCAAAAACTAAACGCCCAGATGTTACTTGGGTCGACGACAGAGCAAAACAAAAGCTTTGGGAATCTCTGATGGAACATTTCACCCTACCAGATTATTTCACTAATGCAGATGTGCAGAAAGTCAAGGACGCTGCTCTTAAGAAGATGGCAATTGCATTCAACACCCACAAGAAAACTGTATGGGCCAACTACCTCGCTGCAGAAAGGAAGACTCCAGAATTCAAGGGAACACTGGAGAAGCAAAGAGAACACTGGCCCGCTTTTGTGAAATTCAAGGAATCAGAATTATCTAAGGAATGGTCGAGAAAAAACAAGGCCAATGCCGCAAAAAAGACGCAGTTCCATAGGCTGGGTCCAGGTGGCTACGCGGTGGCAATGCCTAAGTGGGATAAGTCTGAGCAAGAGATGGAGGATGCAGGGGTCACTCCGGTTACTAGGAGCTGGCCCCCCAGGTGCAGAACTTGGTTCTATGCGCATGGGGGGCGTTGGACCCGAAGACAGGCCTGGTTTCGAAGAAGGCAAGTCTAAAAGGAGCAGAACAAAAGTTACTTGACGCAATAGAAGATGCTCGAAAGGGGGTGTTCACGCCCAACAGAGAGAACGACGAGCTTACGCGCGCCCTGGGAAATCCTGAACACCCGGGAAGAACACGAGGCAAGGGCGTTATTCCCTGGTATGAGGGCTTTTCGGAATGGAACGACGACTATAGGACCCGTGCAAGAAAGAAGATGGAGGAGGAGAAGAAGAGGAAGCTGGAGGAGGAGCAGAGGAAGCAGGACGCGGAATGCCTTCAAGGCCTAGAAGCAAGGCGCGCGGACTTGGCACTCAAATTCCAGTAGCAGCAGCAGATCGACGCACTGCTGGATACATACCCTGTGGATGACATCATAGAGAACACTAACTGTGAGCTACACTTCAAAATGAAGAACATATCGATGAAGGTGGCGGACGTCGTTGCTTTTACAATTACCCCCGAAGCAACCTTCCATTGCGCCCAATTCCAGAGGGCTATGCTCGTGTCTTGGTTGATGAGGTGGTGGACCCATATTCGGGGCTAGATCTTGACATTCCTGGAGGTGACGACGAGCGCACACTGGGAGAGGCCATACATCGTATCATCCTATGGAGAAAGAATTGCATCATCTTTCGAAGTCCACCGACACCGCGCCTGCCGACTCCTCCTCGAAGTCCGCCACCATGTCAGCAGACTCCCGCTCCTCCAAGTCCACGAACGCGTGAGCAGACTCCTGCTGCAAGTCCGGCACATCGTCAGGCCACTCCTCCTGTTTCAAGTCTGACACCGTGTCAGGCCACACCTCCTGCTTCAAGTCCGGCACAGCGTCAGGCCACACCTCCTGCTTCAAGTCCGACACCGTGTCAGGCCACACCTCCTGCTTCAAGTCTGGCACAGCGTCAGGCCACTCCTCCTGCTCCAACTAAGCCACGTCAACCGTCTCCGCCGCCTAAGCAATCGCAGAAGAGACACGCCGCAGCTATGGTGCGTAGCGATACGAGTCGAGGTAGTACAGAAAGTACAGGCGGAGACAAGCGATATAAATATGGTCCAAGCAGCCTCGCTCCTCTTCCTCAGAGGCCTTACGATATGACCGAGGAGCAAAACGATGCAATAGTGCGGGCCGAAGTGGACGCTCATTTTTGACCAAAACCGGCAACGCCGCCGAGGGAGAAAGTGCCTGAGGAAAAGATTGACCACTTCATTCGTATGGCTAGACCACCAGTTCCCAAGCCTGTTGACTCAGACTACGAGCGCCAAATCAGGAAGGCACATCGAGCACGACTACAGAAAGAAGCGAGCTCGAGCTCGAGCCAACAAGCAGCTGTCAAAAAATGCGGGAAAACCATTCCCCAGCTGGGAGAACAGGCGGCGCATCGACCCCCCCCCCCCCCCGCTTGTTGTGCCAACAACACATGAGAGTACGCGCGCCCAATATTATTGTGGGCAAACCGTTTACGTTCCCGAGCTGGGCGATGTGGTAATAACCGAGGAGCATATAATGCAGGCTGAAATGCTCAAGATCACTGTTGGACAACTCCTCGAGATCGAGCCCATGTCTCCGCTTAGAGAGGAGGAAATAAAACGGAAATATGTCCGATGCCAACCTTTGGTCGAGCCCGAGGAGGTCAAGAACCTCCCAACAAGAATGTATGAATTGCATGATTGGTACATGAAAATTACCAAGATTTCCAATCGAGAGTCCCTCATGGTGCAAGTCGAGGAAGATCATTACTTCAATAAGAAAGCTCTGTCCGTTGAGTATTCAGAACTACTTCAGTTATTCAATCAAGATGCACCCGACAAATCTATCGTCAGTTGCTATTGTCTGTAAGTGATTTCTTTCTGTAATTTAAGTCTCAAGCTAGCTCTAGTGCTCATTGATTAATCATTAATTACCTGTAATTATATATCCTCACTATATATTCTTTTCTGTGGTATTATGCAGGATGAAGATGTATGAAATGAAAAAAGCTGGACGCTATGGCATTGGGTTCATTGACCCAAATACCGTTAATGAATACACATGGAAATTGGAATGGTGTAGACAAGATGTAGAGAAATGCATGCTAGAGTTCTTGAAGCGCCTCAATAGCAATGAAGATATACTACCTCCTTACAACTTCGAGTGAGTCACACTGTCTTGTACTACAAATTCTGTTTTTGCTTACTAGCTAGATGTTAATAAGTGTATAGGGTTTAGGGTTATAGTTGATTGGTGTTATGCATATGCCCGCTTAATTTATACATGCAAACGTATGCGCATGCAGCTTCCACTGGATCTTGTTAGACATTAAAGTTGACGAAGGAAAAGTTGAAGTACTGGACTCACTACTTAAAAAAGATAGTGACTACAGCATCGTGAAGGGGATAGTCAACAGGTAATTTCAATCATTATTAACTATATCTCGGCCTATTTAGTTCATCATTTCCTGATATGAACTATTTTTAGTAACCCCTTTATTAATTTTCTTTGCCGGCGGGCAGGGCTTGGGCAAAGTACATCAAGGTGACTCCAGGAAAATGGCGACAAAAACTATGTTGGTATCGACCCAAGGTAAGTAATTAAGTAGTACTAGCTAGCTAGCTACCATCTCTTTAATTCTTGTTTCAATACCATTAATTAATTAACATGCTTGATTAATTATTATCTGATTAAATTCTATTCTCGTAAAGGCCCTGAAGCAAGCGCCGGGACTGAAGTGTGTGCATACTATGTTTGCGAGAACATTCGCATGATGGCATCCGAAAGGAGCAGATCTGATAGACAGGACTGGGTACATTTGCCAAAACACTATTCACAAATCTTACATGATTGTCGATATCTAGTCACACAACTAATACACATGCATATTGATGTCCTTCTTAACAGTTCAAAGAGGTGCAGGACCAGCTCCTAGCAGAGGAGCGCATACGAGCACTTCAAGAGGAAATAGCGGGATTTTTGCTCGACCAGGTCATAGATCCCAAAGGAGAATACTATTACCCGCTACCGCCCCCATGAACCACTTGTCATCGTGCTCCGAAGGCACCAAGGCAACATGTAGGAGAAATTGTATATATATACATGTGTATGTGTGAATAATTAATGGTGGTTGTGAGACATTCGATTATATATATATATATGATCGGTTCTACGAGAAAATCTATTTATATATATGCATAACGTGTACAATATGTAGTATCGTAAAATACCAGCAAACAAAAAAGAATTAAATGGAAAACACAAAATTAATGGAAAAATAAAAATTAAAACCAAACCCCCCCCCCCAAACGTTTAGTACCGGTTGGTGCTACCAACCGGTACTAATGGTCTACCAGCACCCGGGCTTGGCTCGTGCCACGTTATGGCACTTTAGCGCCGGTTCGTGCCGAACCGGTAGTAAAGGGGGGGCCTTTAGTCTCCACTCTTTAGTGCCGGTTGCAGAACCGGCACTAAAGGCCCTTACGAACCGGCGCTAAAGCCCGGTTCTGCACTAGTGCCCAATCCTTTTTGTAGCAAAGGACAAGCCTGGACAAACTCTTATATAGAGAAAAGCGCTCCCGAGGACACATGGGAATTATCGTCAAGCTAGTTTTCATCACGCTCATATGATTTTCGTTACTTTGATAATTTGGTATGTGGGTGGACCGGTGCTTGGGTGCTGCCCTTCCTTGGACAAGCATCCCACTTATGATTAACCCCTATTGCAAGCATCCGCAACTACAAAAGAAGCATTAAGGTAAACCTAACCATAGCATGAAACATATGGATCCAAATCAGCCCCTTACGAAGCAACTCATAAACTAGGGTTTAAGCTTCTGTCACTCTAGCAACTCATCATCTACTTATTACTTCCCAATGCCTTCCTCTAGGCCCAAACTATGGTGAAGTGTCATGTAGTCGACGTTCACATAACACCACTAGAGCAAAGACAACATACATCTCATCAAAATATCGAACGAATACCAAATTCACATGACTACTTATAGCAAGACTTCTCCCATGTTCTCAGGAACAAACGTAACTACTCACAAATCATATTCATGTTCATAATCAGAGGGGTATTCATATGCATAAAGGATCTGAAGATATGATCTTCCACCAAATAAACCAACTAGCATCAACTACAAGGAGTAATCAACACTACTAGCAACCCATAGGTACCAATCTGAGGCTTTGGGACAAAGATTGGATACAAGAGATGAACTAGGGTTTTAGAGGAGATGGTGCTGGTGAAGATGTTGATGGAGATTGGCCCCCTCCCGATGAGAGGATCGTTGGTGATGACGATGGCAATGATTTCCCCCTCCCAGAGGGAAGTTTCCCCGGCAGAACAGCTCCGCCGGAGCCCTAGATTGGTTCCGCCAAGGTTCCGCCTCGTGGCGGCGGAGTTTCTTCCCGAAAGCTTGCTTATGATTTTTTTCCAAGGTAAAAGACTTCATATAGCAGAAGATGGGCACCGGAGGCCTGTCAGGGGTCCCATGAGGCAGGGGGTGTGCCCAGGGGGGTAGGGCGCACCCCCACCCTCGTGGATGGTGGGTGTCCCCCCTCTGGTACTCTCTTCGCTCGGTATTTTTTATTAATTTCATAAATAACTTCCGTGGAGTTTCAGGACTTTTGGAGTTGTGTAGAATAGGTCTCTAATATTTGCTCCTTTTCCAGCCCAGAACTCCAGCTGCCGGCATTCTCCCTCTTCATGTAAACCTTGTAAAATAAGAGAGAAAAGGCATAAGTATTGTGACATAACGTGTAATAACAGCCCATAATGCAATAAATATCAATATAAAAGCATGATGCAAAATGGACGTATCAACTCCCCCAAGCTTAGACCTCACTTGTCCTCAACCAGAAGCCGATAACGATAAATATGTCCACATGTTTAGAGATAGAGGTGTCGATAAAATAAAATACGGACATGAGGGCATCATGATCATTCTTATAACAGCAACATATATGGATATTTTCATATGATTTCTTATGCTCAAGTAATAATCTATTCACAATGTCAAGTATGAATCAGAAACTTCATTGAGAACTAACAAACTATGATCTCGGTCATTGAAGCAATTGCAATTTATCATAACATCAGAAAGAGTCAATATAAGAGCTTCTCAGCAAGTTCACATACTCAACTATCATTTAGTCTTTCACAATTGCTAACACTCACGCAATACTTATGGGTATGGAGTTTTAATGGGACACAGAGAAAGATATGGGCTTATAGTGTTGCCTCCCAACCTTTTACCTCAAGGGTAATGTCAACAATAATAATTCATGCTAACTTACATCCAATTGGATATATATATATATATATATATATATATATATATGTATATCAGGATCTTTCCAACACAAGGTGCTTGCCAAAGGATAAAATGTAAAAAGGAAAGGTGAAGATCACCATGACTCTTGTATAAGGTAAAAGAAAAAAAAGTAAAAGATAGGCCCTTCACAGAGGGAAGCAGAGGTTGTCATGTGCTTTTATGGTTGGATGCACGAAATCTTAATGCAAAAGAACGTCACTTTATATTGCCACTTGTGATATGGACCTTTATTATGCAGCCCGTCGCTTTTATTGCTTACATATCACACGATCGTATAAAGTTTATTTTCTCCATACTAATAAATCATACATATTTAGAGAGCAATTTTTATTGCATGCAACATGACAACTTACTTGAAGGATCTTACTCAATCCATAGGTAGATATGGTGGACACTCATGGCAAAACTGGGTTTAAGGGTATTCAGAAGCACAAGTAGTATCTCTACTTGGTGCAAAGAATTTGGCTAGCATGAGGGGGAAAGGCAAGCTCAACATGTTGGATGATCCATGACAATATACTTTATTTCAGATATAAGAAAGCATCACTACTGGAATTAGCTTATTTGTCGTCTGCCAGTTCTTTGCCGTCTGCTAGCTGACGGCAAAGAAGGTCTTTGCCGTCCGCTTACAAAAAACGGACGGCAAAGAACTGGCTGATGGCAAAGAAGGATTTTGCCATCAGCCAGTTCTTTGTCGTCCGCTAGCTAGCTAACGGCAAAGAGAGAGGTGGCCCCACTTACGAGCTGATTAGATAAAACTTAACGGCTCCCCTCTTTGTCGTCCGTTAGCGGACGACAAAGAGAGAAAAATAGCGGACGGCAAAGCACGGCAGACGGCAAAGACCTAACTTCACTAACCTAACTAACGGCCGAGCCCCCCACCCCCTTCCTCTCTGTTTCTCTCCCTCTCTCCTCTCGACGACCAGATCGACCCCCCGCCGCCCCCCCTCCCGCCGCCCCCACCCGCCGCCGCCGCCCCCGCCACCGCCACCCGCCGCAGCCTGCCCCGTCGCCCCACCACCCCGCCGCCCCCCACCCGCCGACGCCCCACCATCCCGCCGCCCCGGCGCCCCACCACGTCGCCGCCCGAGCGTCCCACTGCCCCGCCGCCCCCACCACCCGCCCACCACCCCGGCGCCACCGCGGCCCCATCGGCCCCGCCTCCCTGCCGGCTCCCCCTGAGCTCCACCGCCCCAGAGCCCTGCCACCCCCGTCGCCACCCGCCACCCCCCGAGCTCCGGTGAGTTATTTTTTTCTTTTTTTTTCTTTTTTTTGTTTAATTGTTTGTGTTAGATTTAGGTCTAGATATGTGTTAGTGCTAGTGTTAGATTTAGTGATAGATATGTGTTAGTGTTAGACTTGGTGCATGGGTTTTAGATAATTAGTTATATTATTAAAAGAAGTAGAAAAAATATGAAAAAAGAAGAAGAAGAAAAGAAGAATATGTAGAAGGGGAAGAAGAAGAGAAGGAAAGAAGAAGAAGAAGAAGAAGAAGAAGAAGAAGAAGAAGAAGAAGAAGAAGAAGAAAGGAAAGAAGAAGAAGGATAGAAGGAAACACCCCGACCCCCTGACCCCGACACCCCGACCCCTACACGACACCCCGACAGCCTGACCCCCTGACCCCGACACCACACCCCGACACCCCGACCCCGACACCCCGACCCCGACACCACACCCCGACCCCGACACGACACCCCGACCCCAAAACAGCACCCCGACCCTGACACGGCACCCCGACACCGACACGACACCCCGACCCCCGACACCTCCCGAAAAGGTGCTCTTTGGCCTTCCAGAGGCCGACGGGGTCATATATTTGTGAATTATGAGTTAGGTCATATATTTTTCTTTGTCGTCCGCCATCCTTGCCTTTGCCGTCTACCGTGGCAGACGACAAAGTAGCTGATTCCTGTAGTGCATAACCCATTACGTTGTCTTCCTTGTCCAACATCAACTCTTTAGCATGTCATACTTTAATGAGTGCTCACAATCATAAAAGATGTCCAAGATAGTATATTTATATGTGAAAACCTCTCTTTCTTTATTACTTCCTATTAATTGCAACGATGACCAAAACTATGTTTGTCAACTCTCAACAACTTTTATTCATCATACTCTTTATATGTGAAGTCATTACTCTCCGTAAGATCAATATGATCTCTTTACTTCTTTTTATTCTTTATCTTTTCTCTCAAGATCATACCAAGATAATCAAGCCCTTGACTCAACGCTAATCTTTATTATATATAGCTCACGGACTCGATTACATAGAAGGATCATAAAGCAAAACTCAAAACTAAATCATACTAAAACTTTATTCTACTAGATCAAGATATTGCCAAAAGGATCGAACTAAGAAAAATAGTAAAGATAGGAGTGTGACTTGGTAGTTGCCAAGGGGAGTGCCCATACCCATGTGATTATGTCTCCTTCTTCGGAGGTGGTGATGTGATATTCTTGGCGATGATGCCCCTTAGGATACGATTCTCCTCCTCGAGCTTATTGACTTGCTGCTTGAGATCCATTATTTCCTTATGGAGCTTACCCGTGACAGTTAAAGCTCCTTTCACCCATGGATGTTGCATAGCTACGGGAGAACAAGTAACACTCTTTTTCATATTTTCATAAGAGAGAAATTTAACATTGGAAGGGATGACCGAGGTTGGAATGGCTGAGCTCTGTAGTTCCCCCATCGTGAATCTGGCTCGGAAACGGGAAGTAACTTCTTGATCCTCCTCCATGGCATCTATCCTTTTCAAGTCGGCTTCCATCTCTTCCTCCGTTGATGGCCCAAAGTGATCAGCATCACTATTTGCTCTTGGTCCCGGTGTCGGATTAGACACCCGGCTCTCCCCGACTGATTCTTGAGAAGACATCTTGCTCTAATCTGCGGCAGAAACAGCTCAAAACAAAAACAGAGGATATTTGCGTGGTACGGTGGTCAAAACCTTCGGGAGATTATATAATGAATTTTTACCGACCAAAAGAAGTATCGTGCAAGAATACAGAGTCCGGAGAGCACACGAGGTGCCCACGAGGCAGGGGGCGCGCCCAGGGGGTACGGCGCGCCCTCCACCCTCGTGGACGCCCCGTGTCCTTCCCAGACTACTTCTTATTTTCCTATTTTCTTAAATATTCCAAAACAGAGAAAAAATTGCTATTAGAACTGTTTTGGAGTCGGTTTACTTACCGTACCACATACCTATTCCTTTTCGGAGTCTGAAACGTTCTGGAAAGTGTCCCTTATGTATTCCTCCGGGGTTACGGTTTCAATAACATTAGTTTCAACATTTATAGGATTACCCGAGATATAATGTTTGATTCTTTGACCATTCACCACCTTTGGATTTGTGCCTTCGAAGTTGTTGATTTTTATGGCACCGGAACAATAGACCTCCTCGATAACGTAAGGACCTTCCCATTTATAGAGAAGTTTTCCTGCAAAAAATCTTAAACGAGAGTTGAATAGCAACACAAAATCACCTACATTAAACTCACGCTTTTGTATCCTTTTATCATGCCATCTTTTAACTTTTTCTTTAAATAGTTTGGCATTCTCATAGGCCAGGGTTCTCCATTCATCAAGTGACCTAATGTCAAATAACCTCTTCTCACCGGCAAGTTTGAAATCATAATTGAGCTCTTTAATGGCCCAATATGCCTTATGTTAGGTAAGTGACATGCTTTTCCATAAACCATTTTATACGGAGACATACCCATAGGATTTTTATATGCAGTTCTATACGCCCATAATGCATCATCAAGTTTCTTGGACCAATTCTTTCTAGATCTATTAACAGTCTTTTGCAAAATTAATTTGAGCTCTCTATTACTAAGTTCTACTTGACCACTAGAATGCGGGTGGTATGGAGATGCAATTCTGTGATTAACATCATACTTAGCGAGCATTTTACGAAAAGCACCATGAATAAAATGTGAACCACCATCAGTCATTAAATATCTAGGCACTCCAAACCTCGGAAAAATAACTTCTTTAAGCATCTTAATAGAGGTGTTATGATCAGCACTACTAGTTGGAATAGCTTCTACCCACTTAGTAACGTAATCAACAGCAACTAAAATATGTGTATACCCATTAGAGGAAGGAAATGGTCCCATATAATCAAAGGCCCAAACATCAAATGGTTCAATAACAGATGAATAATTCATAGGCATTTCTTGACGTCTACTAATATTACCAATTCTTTGACATTCATCACAAGATAAGACAAACTTACGGGCATCTTTGAAGAGAGTAGGCCAATAAAAACCGGATTGCAATACCTTATGTGCAGTTCTATCTCCAGCGTGGTGTCCTCCATACGCTTCGGAGTGGCACTTGCGTAGGATCTGTTCCTGTTCATGCTCAGGTATACAACGTCTAATAACACCATCTACTCCTTCTTTATAAAGGTGTGGGTCATCCCAGAAGTAATGTCTTAAATCATAGAAAACCTTTTTCTTTTGCTGGTATGTGAAACTAGGTGGTATAAATTTAGCAACAATATAATTAGCATAATCAGCATACCATGGAGGAGTACGAGAAGCATTTATGACAGCTAATTATTCATCAGGAAAGCTATCATCAATAGGTAGTGGGTCATCAAGAACATTCTCTAACCTAGACAAGTTGTCTGCAACGGGGTTCTCAGCTCCCTTTCTATCAATAATATGCAAATCAAATTCTTGTAGCAAGAGAACCCATCTAATAAGTCTAGGTTTAGCATCTTTCTTTTCCATAAGGTATTTAATAGCAGCATGATCAGTGTTAACACTTACTTTAGAATCAACAATATAAGGTCTGAACTTATCACAAGCAAATACAACTGCTAGAAATTCTTTTTCAGTAGTAGCATAATTTCTCTGGGCATTGTCTAGAGTTTTACTAGGATATTGGATAACATTTAATTTCTTGTCAACTCTTTGTCCTAGAACAGCACCTACATCATAATCACTAGCATCACACATAATTTCAAAGGGTAAATTCCAGTCAGGTGGCTGAACAATAGGTGCAGAAATCAATGCTTTTTTTAAGTATTTCAAATGCTTCTACACAATCATCATCAAAGACAAAAGGAATATGTTTTTGTAAGAGATTAGTCAGAGGCCTGGAGATTTTAGAGAAGTCCTTAATGAACCTCTTATAAAAACGGGCATGACCAAGGAAACTTCTTATACCTTTAATGTCCTTGGGACACGACATCTTTTCAATAGCATCAACTTTAGCTTTGTCAACTTCAATACCTCTTTCAGAAATTTTATGCCCCAAGACAATACCTTCATTAACCATAAAGTGGCACTTCTCCCAATTCAAGACAAGATTAGTTTCTTCACATCTCTGCAAGATTCGATCAAGGTTGCTCAAGCAATCATCAAAAGAAGTTCCGTATACGGAGAAATCATCCATGAAGACCTCAACAATCTTTTCACAAAAATCAGAGAATATAGCCATCATGCATCTTTGAAAGGTAGCAGGTGCATTACATAAACCAAAAGGCATACGTCTATAAGCAAAGGTACCAAAAGGGCAAGTAAAAGTGGTCTTTTCTTGATCCTCTTTTGACACAGGTATTTGAGAGAAACCGGAATAACCATCTAGAAAGCAAAAATGTGTATGTTTGGATAATCTTTCTAGCATTTGATCAATAAAAGGTAAAGGGTAATGATCCTTTTTAGTAGCTTTATTTAATTTGCGGAAATTTATTACCATTCTATAACCTGTAATAATTCTTTGTGGGATCAATTCATCTTTATCATTAGGAACAACAGTAATACCTCCCTTCTTATGGACACAATGGACAGGACTTACCCACTGACTATCAGCAACGGGATAAAGTATACCTGCCTCCAGAAGCTTTAGTATTTCTTTCCTTACCACTTCTTTCATCTTAGGATTTAACCGTCGTTGGTGATCAACAACTGGTTTAGCGTCTTTCTCCAATTTTATTTTGTGTCGGCATAGAGTGGGACTAATGCCCTTAAGATCATCAAGAGTATATCCAATAGCAGCACGGTGCTTCTTCAGAGTTTTCAATAATTTCTTTTCTTCATGCTCTGAAAGGTTAGCACTATAATAACAAGATATATCTTCTTCTCATCAAGATAAGCATATTTAAGAGTATCAGGTAATGGTTTAAGCTCAAACATGGGATCACCCTTGGGTGTAGGAGGATCCCCTAGGATTTTAACAGGCAAGTTGTGTTTCAAAATAGGTCCCTGTTTAAAGAATACTTCATCTGTTTCCCTTCTTTCATTCATAAACATATCATTTTCATGGTCTAGCAAATATTGTTCTAAAGGGTCATTAGGAGGCACGACAATAGAAGCAAGACCAATAATTTCATCTTTACTAGGCAATTCCTCATCACGGGGTTGTCTACGAAATTTAGCAAAGTTAAACGCATGAGACATATCCCCCAAACCAATAGTAACAACATCCTTTTCGCAGTCTATCCTAGCATTAACAGTATTCAAGAAGGGTCTACCAAATATAATGGGACAAAAGTTATCTTGTGGGGAACCAAGAACAAGAAAATCAGCAGGATATTTAACTTCCCCACACAAGACTTCAACATCCCTAACAATCCCAACTGATGAAATAGTATCTCTATTGGCAAGCTTAATTGTAACATCAATTTCTTCTATCTCAGCAGGTGCGATATCATGCATAATTTCTTTGTATAAGGAATGAGGTATTGCACTTGCACTTGCACCCAAATCACACAAGCCATGATAACAATGATCTCCTATCTTAACAGAAATAACAGACATGCCTACAACAGGTCTATGATTATTTTTAGCATCAGGTCTAGCAATTCTAACAGCTTCATTGCAGAAGTAAATAACATGCCCATCAATATTATCAGCCAAGAGATCTTTAACCATAGCAACACTAGGTTCAACTTTAATTTGTTCAGGGGGTTTGGGTGTCCTAATATTACTTTTGTTGACCACAATTGAAGATTTAGCATGATCCTTTATTCTAACAGGGAAGGGTGGTTTCTCAATATATGCAGTAGGAACGACAGGATCATTATAAGTGATAGTCTTTTCTTCAACTTTAATAGGTGCAACTACTTTTACTTCAATGGGAGGATATATTTAAACAACTTTTCCTTAGGGAGATCAACATGAGTAGCAAAGGATTCACAGAAAGAATCTACTATCTCAGAGTCAAGTCCATATTTAGTGCTAAATTCACGGAAAATATCGGTATCCATAAAAGATTTAACACAATCAAACTTAGGTGTTATACCTGACTCCATACCTTCGTCGAGATCCCAATGTTCAGAGTTGCGTTTAATTCTTTCCAATAAATCCCATTTGAACTCAATAGTCTTCATCATAAATGAGCCAGTACAAGAAGTATCGAGCATGGAGCGATTATTGAGAGAAAGTCGAGCATAAAAATTTTGAATAATCATTTCTCTTGAGAGCTCATGATTGGGGCATGAATATAACATTGACTTAAGCCTCCCCCAAGCTTGAGCGATGCTTTCTCCTTCGTGAGGCCAAAAATTATATATATAATTACGATCACGATGAACAAGATGCATAGGATAAAACTTCTGATGAAATTCCAATTTCAATCGGTTGTAGTTCCATGATCCCATATCATCACATAGCCTAAACCATGTCAATGCCTCTCCCTTCAAAGATAAAGGGAAGACCTTCTTGATAACATCCTCGGGCATACCTGCAAGCTTAAATAATCCACAAACTTCATCCACATAGATTAGGTGCAAATCGGGATGTAATGTTCCATCTCCTCTAAAAGGATTAGCTAGCAGTTTCTCTATCATACCCGAAGGAATTTCAAAGTAAACATTTTCAGTAGGTTCAGTAGGTTGAGGAGCAACTCTTTGCTCTACTGGTCGGGGTGAAGATACCCCGAACAAGCCCCTCAGAGGATTACTTTCCATAGTAACAAGTGACAGTAAATTTCAGCACACTATATAAATTTTTCCTTACCAAATTCCACCTACCAAAGGCGCTTCACTCCCCGGCAACGGCGCCAGAAAAGAGTCTTGATGACCCACAAGTGTAGAGGATCTATCGTAGTCCTTTCGATAAGTAAGAGTGTCGAACCCAACGAGGAGCAGAAGGAAATGATAATCGGTTTTCAGTAAGGTATTCTCTGCAAGCACTGAAATTATCGGTAACAGATAGTTTTGTGATAAGGTAATTTGTAACGGGTAACAAGTAACGAAAGTAAATAAGGTGCAGCAAGATGACCCAATCCTTTTTGTAGCAAAGGACAAGCCCGGACAAACTCTTATATAGAGAAAAGCGCTCCCGAGGACACATGGGAATTATCGTCAAGCTAGTTTTCATCACGATCATATGATTCACGTTCGATACTTTGATAATTTGGTATGTGGGTGGGCCGGTGCTTGGGTGCTGCCCTTCCTTGGACAGGCATCCCACTTATGATTAACCCCTATTGCAAGCATCCGCAACTACAAAAGAAGTATTAAGGTAAACCTAACCATAGCATGAAACATATGGATCCAAATCAGCCCCTTACGAAACAACTCATAAACTAGGGTTTAAGCTTCTGTCACTCTAGAAACCCATCATCTACTTATTACTTCCCAATGCCTTCCTCTAGGCCCAAACAATGGTGAAGTGTCATGTAGTCGACGTTCACATAACACCACTAGAGGAAAGACAACATACATCTCATCAAAATATCGAATAAATACCAAATTCACATGACTACTTATAGCAAGACTTCTCCCATGTCCTCAGGAACAAATGTAACTACTCACAAATCATATTCATGTTCATAATCAGAGGGGTATTAATATGCATAAAGGATCTGAACATATGATCTTCCACCAAATAAACCAACTAGCATCAACTACAAGGAGTAATCAACACTACTAGCAACCCATAGGTACCAATCTAAGGCTTTGGGACAAAGATTGGATACAAGAGATGAACTAGGGTTTTAGAGGAGATGGTGCTGGTGAAGATGTTGATGGAGATTGACCCCCTCCCGATGCGAGGATCGTTGGTGATGACGATGGCGATGATTTCCCCTCCCGGAGGGAAGTTTCCCCGGCAGAACAGCTCCGCCGGAGCCCTAGATTGGTTCCGCCAAGGTTCCGCCTCGTGGCGGCGGAGTTTCTTCCCGAAAGCTTGCTTATGATTTTTTCTAGGGTAAAAGACTTCATATAGCAGAAGATGGGCACCGGAGGCCTGTCAGGGGCCCACGAGGCAGGGGGCGCGCCCGGGGGGTAGGGCGCGCCCCCCACCCTCGTGGATGGTGGGTGGCCCCCCTCTGGTATTTTCTTCGCTCGGCATTTTTTTATTAATTCCAAAAATAACTCCCGTGGAGTTTCAGGAGTTTTGGAGTTGTGCAGAATAGGTCTCTAATGTTTGCTCCTTTTCCAGCCCAGAACTCCAGCTGCCGGCATTCTCCCTCTTCATGTAAACCTTGTAAAATAAGAGAGAAAAGGCATAAGTATTATGACATAACGTGTAATAACAGCCCATAATGCAATAAATATCAATATAAAAGCATGATGCAAAATGGACGTATCATGGTGCGCCGTCCGGATGGCTTCTTTCTTCATCAGCGGAAGTACGCTCACGAGCTTCTGGAGCGCGCCGGCATGCTTAACTGCAAGCCCGCCACTACGCCTGTTGATACGAAGGCCAAGCTTTCTGCCACGGATGGTTCTCCTGCTTCGGATGCTGCTTTCTAATGGTCTATCGTTGGTGCTCTCCAGTACCTCATCCTGACTCGACTGGAGATCCAGTATGCCGTGCAACAGGTGCGTCTTCATAGGCATGCTCCTCGAGACGTCCACTGGGCTGCCGTCAAGCGGATTCTCCGCTATATCTACGGCACTATGGATCTTGGCGTCACGCTTCACGCCTCCGCCGGCACCGCCCTCACTGCCTACTCCGATGCAGACTGGGCCGTCTGCCCTGACACTCGTCGCTCCACTTCGGGCTATTGTGTCTACCTTGGACCCTCACTTATCTCATGGTCGTCCAAGCAGCAGCCTACGGTCTCTCGTTCCAGTGCTGAGGCTGAGTATCGTGCGGTGGCCAACGCCGTCGCCGAGTGTTCGTGGCTTCGCCAGCTGCTTCAGGAGCTCTCTTGCCCTGTTGACCGTGCCACGGTGGTCTACTGCGACAACGTCTCGGCGGTCTACCTCTCCGCTAACCAGGTGCGTCATCGACGGACCAAGCATATTGAGTTGGATATTCATTTTGTTCGGGAACAGGTGGCCCTTGGGCATATTCGTGTTTTACACGTCCCTACTTCCCAACAATCAGGGCCGGTCCTGACAATTCGGGGGCCCGGGGCGAAAGTAAAACCCGAGGCCCCTTTAATATAAACATAAAAAATTTATGTATTGTTCTTGGCTCTTGAACATCCTAATTACCTAATAGTATATGTTTAAATATCTCCTAGAGCTAGCCCATTAATTATTATTAGGTAAATATACAAGCATAGCTTGGATTCTCCATTTAATTTGAACTCCCAAGCACGTCATATATGAATTTCTAGGCTACAAATCATGATCCATTTTACAAAATGAAGAAAATAAGCAAATCATCGTCTTTCATGTTGTAATAAGAAACTGGTCATATCTGAATATAAACTAGTTCTTGCGAAATAGAAATTTGCTAAAAGTCGCAAAAACAATATCTGTTCAACTTTGAAAATACTTGTACAGCAGCACCATTCTGGTGATACCTCAGCAACCATTAATCCAAACTGAGCAAATTGGGTTCGATTGGAATGCAATCGACAACAATTACAAAGTTAATTTTTGTGTCATCTTGAAATTAAGCACAGATAGTGCAGTTTTCAACACACTAATCCTATCCAATGATTGGATTATGAAAAAAAAATCTGGGCATCGACTTCAATTAACAAACAACAAATTTAGGAACTAGGGACTACCAGAGAGGCCACCTTAGAGCTGTAGAACACGGATTTAAAAATCAACTGATAGATTCTGATCCAGTCTAAGCAGGCCTTGTCCGCTCTCGTCTCTTGGCTACTGCTGCGCATGAAGGTCGCGAGAGGCGAGACGAGACGGCGATCAGGTGATGGCAAGGGCGCTCGGCATGAAGCGGAATTCGTTCCCTCGATCGCCAACGCCGTGCGTGATACATTGCCCCTCCTCGATATGATCTGATCTGATCTAATCGATCAGCCATAGTGCGTCCGTTTTTGTTTCCGAGAAATAATGCGTACATGCATGAGTACCTAGCCCAGCAATCCACTTGGGCCATATGAAGCTGTACATGCAAAAGGCCTGAAGCCATGCTACGACCCAGTCCCAGTCGCTTCTTTTTTTTTGGAGAATCCATCCCTGGGCTATACCTGAGAGGGGGCCCCTCGATGCCCCCCCCCCCCCCCCCCCCCCCCCCTCCTCTCTTAGGGCCGGCCCTGCCAACAATTTGCCGATATCATGACCAAGGGCTTGCCTACGGCGTCATTTAAGGAGTTTCGGTCCAGCCTTTGCGTCAGCCTCGGTGAGTATATGTGTTATGTGCATATTGTGTATTGGGCCCGCCTCCTAGTTCCTTGTATAGTTGAGGTCCGTGGTCCACCTTTGTACATCATATATACATGCCTATACACGAAGAGTAATGCATCGTGCAATCATAACCTCATACAGTAACAGCACGATTAATTTGGACAGAGTGCAACACCTGTAGCAGACCATGTTCTGTTCAGCAAAAGTAAAATCACCAGAAAGCACCACCTTGCATCAGCCTTGGATGGCTCACCAGCATAGGCTGCAGTTACGCATGCACATAGATTCGGTACAAGCCCATGCCCCCTCCGAACCATGTCGATCATCAGAATTCTTAGTACATACCTAAGCAAACCATAAAAAAAGATTATGCTGAGAGAAGACAGGGACCAGCATACGTTGGAAGCTCCCTATAGTTCCACTGCCAATCTAACATTGCCGGTCTAGGGAACTTATACTTAATTCATATTCTTAAGATGAAATTATGCAGTATCTAACCAAATAATGTGCATCAAAATATATATTCTCCATCAAACATCGACAACTCTCTAGGATTAATCCTAATATACAAACTGACTTTCAGAACTCTATCTCCCAACCTTATACCTCATGGCACTGATGCATATGCGTCTTGGCAGGGAAATAAACTTAAATCCCATTACATTGAAAATTGTTCCGTCACATATCTTCGATAGTTACACTATGAAGGTGCAAAGCTAAAACTAAATAAAAAATAGTTAAAGAGTATAGCCCTCCTTCAAAACAGACAATAGCCCTCCCTCAAAACTGTTGCCAAATTCAGCCCCGTGCTATTTCATAACTGAAAATCAGAACATTTCCAAATCACAACCATCTTCTGACAGGCGGAATAGCGCAACTGAAGAAGATTGGCTTCAATAACTTTTCTTTTATGTATCAAGAATAAAAAGATGAGATCTTTTGAGAGGACAGGACAGCAAGCTGACTTTTCTTTTATTTCAATTTATTTTTTAAGATCGTACTTAAGTATTTTTTGAAAACCCTACTCCCTTTATTGGGCTTCATTACATAACACTTCAATTCACAAGTGATTCATGGAAACAAAAGACCGGTTTGTATCAAAGTCCCGAATCCCGAATCAATCCTCTCGAAATAGGGTTTCCCCCCGCTTTGTATTACAAGGCAACCATCGCCGATACAACCCACGATAGGTGCTCGGACGGAAGCAGCACAGGCACGTCCAAAAGAAACGAAAGAGAAAATATAAAAGAAACAAATGCCTACAACGACGGATCAACAAAAACGAAGAATCATCGCGACCGCTGCACCCACCGGGGATCTTCCACCAAGCTCAGACTCTGAAGCGCCGGTACCACACAACACCTCCAAGAAAGAACGTGATGATGACAACACTGCTACAAGGGTTTCCCCCGGTACACGGCAAGGAGAAAGGAAGAGTGACACCCAACGCCCTCTAGGAAGGTCCGGCGGCACCCTCAGGCACCACCGCGTCGGAGTCGGCCAGGCCAACAGGGATTTCTCCCAATCCCAACTATCACCCCGGGTGCTCCGGAGCACGCCATCATACCGTCCATCACCCTGCGCCAATACGGTCTTGAGTCTCCCATGCTGTCTCACCACGGCACAGTGAAGTGGGACCTGCACAACGAAGAAGAGAAGTCGGGACTCGGAGCAGCAGCACCGTCAGCACGCGGGAGGGCCCAACCTCCACCGTCACCAACGGGATCCGACCGGACGCAACAGCAGGAGCAAACCAGGCCCGTGGACTCACAGGCCCCGCCAGGCCCTCAAATGCCCGTAAAGCTCCACCATCGCACTGCAGAAGGCATGTCATCGGTGTCGCTGCTCCCTATCCGAGCCGCCCCTCCACTTCACCATGCCGGAGGCAGCGAAGCCACGTCGGTGACGGCTCGCGAGGACCCAGATGGGGCCCTAAGGGCCCAAATCTGGGCCGGGGTCGCGCCACCGGCCACCCAGCGCCACCAGGGCGGCCCGCCGCCAAGAGGTTATGCCACCACCGAGCCAGCCGCCGGCCCCCGCCGCTAGGACGCTAGACCGCCACCAACCGAGCTGCTCCCGCCGCCGAGCCCTTCCCCGGGAAGGGCGCCGCGCGGCGGGGGGGGGGGGGGGGGGGCGGGGGGAAGGAAGGCCCGCCGCAGCCGAGACCACCCGGCCAGATCCAGGGGCGCCGTTCGGCGGCGGCGGGGAGGGAGGATGGAGGAGTGGGGGCGAGGAGAGGACGCGGGGGAGCCGCCCCGGCAGCCGTCCGGGGAGGCGGGCGAGGCGGAGTCGGGAGAGGGAAGGGAGTCCATCCCGAATCAATCCTAACAAGTGCCTATTATGGATACACAGGAAAAAAATACTTCCGAGGATTTGTAAGAAAATGCTAGTTGCTCCAGAAAAAGATTGTGATTCTTCTAAATCGTATTACTTTGAAAACAACAAGGAAACCATAAAAAAGGATTGGCTTCAATAACTTTTCTTTTATTTATCAAGACATAAAAAGATGTGATCTTTTGAGAGGACAGGGCAGCAAGCTGACTTTTCTTTTATTTCCTTTTCATTTTTAAGATCGTACTTCAGTATTTTTGGAAAACCCTACCCCCTTTATTGGGCTTCATTACATAACACTTCAATTCACAAGTGACTCATGGAAACAAAAGACCGGTTTGTATCAAAGTCTCGAATCCCGAATCAATCCTAACAAGTGTCTATAATGGATACACTAGCAAGGAGGGTGCAGTAACATCACATGAAAAAAAAATACTTCTAAGGATTTGTAAGAAAATGCTAGTTGCTCCAAAAAAATATTGTGATTCTTCTAAATTGTATTACTCTGAAAACAGCAATGAAACCATAAAAAAAGATTATGCTGAGAGAAGACGGGGACCAGAAAGAGCTCCATCAATGTGCATCAAATAAGTTGCAGGGGACTTATTTTAACAAATAATGTGCATCAAATAAGTTGTAGTCTGAGTGTGCTCACCCCTCGGCGTGCTACTTTAAGTACTTTTGGGATTATTTATATTTTCTTCTTGTCCACTTTAATTTTTATAGGAGGAATTGAACCCCCTACCTCCCCCCCCCCCCCCGGCATTTTTCCTAAGAGGCATACCCCGGCTTCGCCGCCGGGAGGTATACCCCCCTCAGTGCTGCCCAGCCATCTGGCCATCCTCCCCCACGGGCGGGTGCCACACGGGCCCAACATGCGGGCCGCTCCCATCTGAGGGTGCCACGCGGGCCCAACATGCGGGCCACCCCAAGCAACATGGCAAGGCCATCTGGTGGCTCGGGTGCCCTCCGGCTGCCTCCAATGCTTTCTAGAACTTCCTCTTAAAAAAATGTCAAAATCCCCGTGGTATTTTGAGGTCCGAAGATATCGATTTTCTGTTTAGTCTTCTATCCTATTTAAAAAGAACGTAAGTTACGTTCTTCGTCTAACATTTTCCATTCTCTCTTGTATTTTATTGATTTATCAAATAAAATCATGTTTTGTTTGGTAGGACATCAATTAAAATCCTAAAATTTGTTTTGGTAGGTAAACCACAGGCATGATTTAATAAACAATTATTTAGAGGGAAGGTAATCCTGAGCTACCATACGAGTATGAAATACTACCTCCGTTTTTATTTACTCCGCATATTAGAGTTGACTGAAGTCGAACTTTCTAAAGTTTAACCAAGTTTATAGAAAAAATATAAATATTTACCATAAAAAATCTATATGATGTGGAAGTACATTCAAAACTAATATAGACTAATATAAATCAATAATGAATCTAATAGTATTGATTTGTTATTGTGTATGTTAATATTTTTGTCTATAAACTTTGTCAGAGTTTATAAAGTTTGACTTTGATAAAAACTAATATGTGGAGTAAATAAAAACGGAGGGAGTATTTACCTCTGTTGCAACCCGCGGGCAGTAAATATAAAGTTTCGGGATCCCTCTCCTTGTTAATTAAGAAAGAAAAAAACATCAAACCCGTCCCCTCGCGCCTCGTCTTATCTGCGACTGAACTGAGGTTCGGGGGCCCACGCCTCAATCGCGTTGCGGGTTTTCACGCGACGGACAGACAAGAGAGGCGCCGACGGGGGAGCATGGAGCGGCAGCCGGAGCAGCCTCTCCCCGAAGCCCAGATCGACGGTAAGCCGACGGCTGGATCTAGGGAAGAACCCACGCCCCGTCCTCAGCCGTTGTTAGTTCGGGGATGGAACCGTCGGAAATTAGGAAGAATCGAGTCGAAGTTTTCTTCTTCTTTCTCTTCTTATGCTTGATATGTGTTTGTGCTATTGCCTGTAGTAACCATAACTATTTTTTGTTACAGATGGATCGTCTGCTTCATCACTGGCTATAGGAAAGGGATCGGTCTGCCAACAAGAGGATAATTCTCGTGATGGCATAGGAGGGGAATACTCAGGGCCAGAGCTTCCAGAGGTACGGCATCAAACGCGAGTCATCAAAGACCTCTACTGCACAGATTGGTTGATATATGCTGGCTACCTAAATAAGACATGATTGTTTTAGCGCTGCAATTTCCTACATTACTGCTTGTGTTCTGTTCCAACTACCATCTCTGTTCCCGTCAGACATCAAGTCCTTATTATATCACATTAAGTATTTTTTACATAGGCGATTGTCAATACCACGGCCTGCGGGTCACCTTCTTTTGCAAGCATGAATGTATCATAAAGCTTCGCATGTTTTTTTTAGATCTCTTCAAAAGTCAGCCCCTGAGCTATTAGAAGGGTAGATTTCTTGGTTGGCCATCAGACCTTACAACATTCATCAAGTTTCATTTTTATCAGTACAGTAACTATGACCTTTGCCTCAGTAAGTAGCTGCAGTTGACAACTTGACATCATGATTCCCTTCGATATCCTTGAGGACCTTGTCTAAAATCACAATACCTCCCTTCTCTGTGATCCATTTTGCAACAGGTTCTTCTATGTGTATTGGAAACTTAAAATACTTGACAATAAATATATCACGGGACTGTCACCATCTACAGTCCAGGGTTATTTGCAAGCTCAGAACAATGTCAAGTACTATGCATAACCAGATTGGCGAAGTGTTTAGGTTTGGTAACCTTGGAGTAAGTGAGAGTGTAATACGTACTTCGCTAAGTTCACTATGCTATTTTCGTTGCATTAGTTTTGTGAGGCGCATAACCAAGTTTCCCATAAAGAATTGTTTTCTTTTTGTATCAGTGCCTCTTCACTGTTTTGCAATAAAAAAATTGCAGTACAAATGGTTCGTTTGTATTAAGCTGCATATTCTTATAGTCACCATTCTTTCTCTTCTGGTATTGCTGTATCTACTATATACTCTGATCTTAGTTGACCACATTTACAACGTAGCCAGCAAAATTGGTTGGATTTGGATTTAGTATCTACTGATCTACTATTGCATGGGCCTTCTGGCAGTTGTTTTAGATGCATTATTTTGTGCCTTTGCAATTTGATTTGTTTCTTTGTTACATTGACATATTATAGCATGCTGTTAAAACATCTTCCGCGCATCTTGATTTATACAACTGCATATCAGCACACTCCACCAGAAAAACTGTCTCTGCTGCATTCAGTTTTACCTGAATGCTACTCCGTATTCTTCAATTGCAGCCCCCTGTCATCTTGCTCCGCGGCGGTGAAGATAGGTATTTGATTTCAGCAATTCTAATGTTTCAACTCCTCTCCCATTCTTCTGCATGCAGGACATTTGGTGTCATACACATTCCCTAATGACGCTCCGAGATGCTGCTCGTGCTGCCTGTTTGTCTCATGCCTTTCTACGTTCCTGGAGATGCCATCCCAATCTCATATTTGATCATGGAATACTATGCCAGTTGAGACACGACCTCGCCAGCACAGTGAATCACATTTTTGAAAATCGCTCGGGCATTGGTGTGAAAACACTCAAACTAGATTTCTCCTGTTACCACGAGCCCAAGGCCTATTCATATCTCCATAGGTGGCTTCGGATAGCTGTTACACCAGGCACTGAAAAACTTGTCGTTCTGTCTGCGAGTGATGTAGCATTCAACTTCCCATGCTCAATCCTATCTGATGGGAACGGAAGCACGATCCAGCATCTTCACCTTGTTGACTGTGGCTTCCATCCTACAGTCAGTGTTGTTTGCATGAGGAGCCTGACAGTGCTGCATCTCGATCATGTGGGAATTACGGGGGACGAGTTAGGGTGCCTTTTTTCCGGCTGTGTTGCTTTGGAGCAGTTGAAACTCAGGAGATGCTCCAAGATAACTTGCTTGAAGATACCTTCCGAGATGCAGCGGCTCAGCTACCTGCAGGTGTCAGTATGCCACAAACTGCGAATGATAAAGAACGAAGCTCCAAATAGTTGTAGTTTTGACTTTCTAGGTGACCGTATAGAGATCTCACTTGGAGATTCACTGCGACTGAAGAAACTAGATGTGCTGTGTAACAACGTCCTCCGTTATGCACGTGAAGAGTTCCCATCCAGTGCGCCGAATCTTGAAAACCTTAGCATATTTTCATGTCACGAGGTATATTCTAAAACCTTTGGTGATTATTCAGTAGCATTGTTCATACTTCATAGACAGTGGTGGTACCTTGAAATGTTAATTAGCATGTGCCACCTTTATGCAGGTAGCCAATACAGCAATGGCGTTTGTGCCTAGCAAGTTCCTCCACCTGAAGTACTTGAGTATTTCTATTGCAGTAGCCTATGATTATTTGTCTCTGGTTTATTTTCTTGATGCTGCTCCGTCCTTGGAGACATTCAAACTGTGTGTAAGTCACCACTGTTGATCCTACGAATATTTTTGAATGCACTCATGCATCCTGCAAACATAAATAGTCTCTATGGTTGAACGACTAATTGATTCTAGCATTTAAACTATTTTTTATCTTCAGGTACTGACAGGGCTAGGACCCACAGATAAACTACTTTTGGAAGATCGCTCACAGCTTCGGCAGATGTCAGGATATTGCCATCACAAGCTCCAGACTGTGAAGATCTCTAGGTTCTGCTCTTCAAAGAGCATGGTTGAGCTGACGTCCCATATTCTTGAAAACTCAGTATCACTGCGGTGCCTTACATTGGACACCACGAACTGTGGTTTCAGGTGTTCCGGCGACAGATCTACCAGATGCTCCTGCTTGGTTAGACCCTGGGAAGACGATGAAGCAGTCTTGGTGATCGAAAAATACATCAAGGGGAAAGTTCCCTCCACAGTCAAGCTCATGTTGTGGAGCCATGCAGCCAGTGTCATGACGTTCTACTAGATGGCGGCGGATGGATCAGAGCTTAGTCTCTTCGCCCACATAAACGTGGAGGAAAGACAACATTCAGATCCAAACATCTTGAGAGTGTTGCTGATGCTAGCTGGTGTTTGACTGTCAGCAGTGGGTATAGATCTTGTTTCTCAAGTTGGAATGGTGAGGGAGTGGCATGTTATTTCCTTATAGCTTTCCACTCCGTCCCGTCAATTTTTACTTGCACTGTTGTACAACGAACGTCCATTTTGAGGTGTTCGGTGTACAAGTAAAAAGTGACAGGTGTTCGGTAGTGTCACTTGCTCATTGTTTCATCTTCAGAAACAAGATCTGTAGCGACCTCGTGTGGCACATAGACTCACCGGCGCCATTGTTTTAAAATTTGTTTTGATCGAAACATTATTATATTTAGAGAAAATAAGTTGGAAGCAATTTTGTCCGTTACAATGGGTTTTCCTAATTCTAATAGATGCAAAGACTGTTGAATACGAGCAATTTCCCCAACAAAAAATATGAGTTCTTTATGATATTTAATAGAAAAATAAAGTAGATAAAACATGATAATCATACGTAATAGAGATGATAGTTGAACCAAGTAAAAAAATTCGGGTTCTTGTTGTGAGATACAAGGCCTCCATTAGGCAGGCATTTTCGGGGGGAAGGCCCGTAGGTTTCATCTGCCGATTCTATCCCTAGTTTGGCATTTTTGCTCCAGAAAAAGGCAAGTGAAACAAAACAAACCCGCGCTCCATCTAGTAGCACCGCGGAGTGCTGCTCTGCTTTTCCTCCGGCAGCAGGCGGCCGCCGACGCGCCTCCCGTCCCCTCGCCGCCTCGTCTCCTCTGCGTTAAAGCGAAACTGAACTGCAAGCTCGAGGGGTACGCGCCTCGCGTTGCGGGTTTTCAGCGGCAGACAGAGAGGTGTCGACGGTCGGACGTCCATGGAGCGGCGGCCTTGCGAAATCCAGATCGACGGTAAGCCGCCATGCCCGTCGCTAAAATCCCCACCCGAAGATTTCTCCCCGCGGCGTTCATCTGTAGGGCTGGAGTCGAAAATTACCTTACTGTTAGTTCCAATCCCGTGTGCAGATCCAGCCAAGAACCCACCTGGCGGGGGCCTTCCGTTCCTCTGCCGTTGTGAGTTCAGAGATCGAGGGACGGGACCAGTGGCTGTTCGGAGAGGAGATGGATATCACTGGCCCTAGTGTTCTGTTGGACTGTATATCTTTTGTGTACAGGCGAAAGGACTGAACGATTCTTTTACACAATATATACTAGGGTTTGTACAGACTAGTAGATGTGCACGTGCAATGCACGTGTTGAGAAAGTTAGTCATAACAATGCGATGATTCAGACAATGTAACGATACACATAGTTAATCCACGTTGCTAATTACAGATAGAAGAGAAGGTGTTGTATTTGAACCTGAATTGCTACTGAGATATATATGGCTTGGATTTAGCTCTATGGACCCCGATAAAAGACAGATAGTGCAATTCTATCTCATCACGAGCACCTTCTCTTTCACCATGTCAGATCACACAACTCTATTTCTTCAAAACCCATAGTAAGACGTGTAGAACAAAGGTCTTCAAGATAGAGCAAACAAAGGACTTAAAGTTGCAAGAAAAAACTCTAGAACACACAGGCAACTCTGGTTCTTCAAAACGTGCCAAGCTTCTATGGTTACAATTGAGAGCGACTATTTCAGGCTCGAAAAGATTTTTTCTTCAGTTAGTTTTCCCTCCGCCCTCCCATATTATGCATCCAACGGACTGTAACCTTCTTCCTGGCACACGAACGCCCGCACTGCAGCCTCGCCGCCCTGGTCTGCCCGAGTTGCCGTTGCTGCCACCGGTCATCCCTCTAACCCACCTCCACCCAAACCCCACAACCCGCTGCATGTCCTCCGCTGACGACGCTGGGACAAGTTGCGTCGTCCCTGCCTCCATCCAGGTCCTAGATCTTCATCTTGGAGACGCCACCACAAGTAGTGTCGTCCCCGCCTCCGTCCAGGTCCTAGCTCAGCATCTTGGAATCGTTGCGGCAGGCAGTGTCGCCTCCATCTCAGCCTTAGCTACATCTTACCTACTTCTCAAGCACATATCGACAAGCTGAAGGCTCAAAATTCCAGTCACCTGAAAGCAGCCAGTAGGCATTTGGACTTCACGTTTATAAGAGAGAGAATTAGGAGTACATATCGACTGATCGTTACTCTCGATGGTGAGCATGTTATTGATTGTGAACCCATATTAGGCTATTACACAGAGGAATGAAAAAAATCACGGAAAACCGAACTATTATGCAATACTTACCTTATCTAACAAAGATATAGAGAGATTGTAGAAAGGGATAGGATAGTTATTTTTGCAAGAGACTTGTTGTAAATTCCTTAACTTAAAAAACAAAAAAGTGGTCAACATTCTGGTGCAGACTTCACGATCCCGACTGATTCCGTTATAGCAACATGATATTCCAAATTTTATCATGATCTCACATATGAGCACAAAAATTAAAATAATCTACTCAAATATCCTAGCTCTAGGTAATACTAAGGTTACATTTTTTATCCTACCAAAATTACATAAACCCTTCCTTTCTAAAAAGATTTAGCATCAGGACATGCGTGCGGTCCCCTTTTAAGATATTAATGTAAATCAATTGATTAACCAGCAATACTCCTATTCTTGGAAATTATAGAAATTATAGAAGTTTATTGGATTTCGGAATTGATTTATCTAGTAAATTAAGATCAGTTCCAAATATACTCCCTCCGTTCCTAAATATAAGTTTTTTTAGAGATTCTACTATAAACTACATACGGATGTATGTAGACATGTTTTAGAGTGTAAATTCACTCATTTTTCTTCATATGTAGTCCCTTCTTGGAATCCCTAGAAAGACTTATATTTAGGAACGGAGGGAGTATAATTCAAGCAAAACATGATTTCACCACAACCATAGTAATTAGAGCAGAAGTTCCTATCCAATCTATCACCCCTATACATACCAAACTTCATTCAAAATACATACTGCCGAGTGCCGACTCAAAACCATCCAATACTCCTAGTCTTATACAGACTGCACACACTCGTAAACCAAACCCTCATTAAAACAATACATCAACCAGCTATACACCCAAATGTATGTACATATATTTGTACCAGCAATCTGTTGCTAGGTGGTACATATATTTTGGTCCAGTGATGCTCAAGACAGATCAGTGATTGCCCCCATCCTGAAGGAAGTGAACCAACTAAGTAGAGTTTATTCTAGTTTTCAATTTAGGCTTGTGCACAGACCAGCTAATGTTGCTGCTCACCTGTGTGCAAAAAACGATTCGCCTGAGCGGCAAAGGTGTGCTTGGATAAATATGAACTATGGCTTCGTTTTCAGCCTTCAGCTTGACTATAACTCTACTTATTCAGTCCGGAAAAGCTCCCGATTCCCCAAAAAAAGTGCACGTGCATGAAACAAGGATCTAGCAAAAAAACACTTAAATACAGTCAAATTCTGAAAAAAAAGGAATAAAAGTATGCAGAAGGAGCAACACATCTCTGTTTATAAGAAGTACACAAACCACATATTTCATATTCAGGAAAGGAAACCAAGATATAAACAAGAAAAAGAAAACATAGGATCCATAAACGTAAGATTCTGTAAATTGATGAGGCAGCACTAACCTCATCAAAACTTTTCCCATCATGAATAGCCCGTTCGTGTCTCTCTTCATTGAGCCGTTTAAAGAGTTGTTCTTCTATATGATCGCTAAGCATGGCCCTTGGCAGATCTTTAGCCCCAAGAACAGAATTTTGTGGCAAAGGCATACGTAAGCCATGCTCGATCTCCCAAACACAGCATTTAGGGCAAGTATAGTATGCATTTCATTTTATCCAAGCAACACAAGGACAACAATAAATTGGTGGAGGCTAAAAAAGAGGTTCTCTACTTTGCAAAGCTTGCATATGTAATCATTTTCAGTGTATTCAATCACTTGATACTTTAGAACTTTAGCATTGCTCTGTCAAATGATGGAACATAATAAATAGTTTACACTTTATAGTGCAATAAGCATATAACTGTTTAATATGCTTACACTATGAACAATGGTAATACCAGTGAAACACGTACATAGCTATGAACATGGATCGATCATTATTGTCATAAATGAAACTTATATAAGAAAATTGCAAACAGAACTTCTTGATAGAACATGAAAATAGATCATTGTAGACTCATGCTTCATAGCTATGAAGCACCGGCGTTACGGATACGGCGATAAGGAAATGGGGATACGGTAATTTCAAGAAACAATAATACGGCGGTATGGTGGGTATATATAAATAATTAATAAAATGGTACGTAAAGAAGAACAAATAATCTATGTGCGAGATGACATGAGATCAAAATACTGCCCCTTTCATTGCCTTCATGCCTCTTTTTATATCATCAATGACTGAATGACCATTAATTTCCTAGATCCTCATAATTGAATGTTGTGTATCTCTGGACTCACTCCTTGGCCAGCACAGCAACAACATCAGGAGGACAGCAGCAGTAAGCAACAACATCAACAGGTCAGCAGCAGCAACAACAATGTCAGTATAAAACAAAGCATAGCTGCATACAAGATGCAAGCATTATACAAATATATACAGCAAAGCAGCAGCAGCTGCAGCAGGCCAGCAGCGACAAGCACCCAGTGACAAGCCAACAAGCATGCAGCGTCAAGCACATACAGCACACACACGCAGCCGGCAAGGCGGGAGGACGGAGGCATGGCCAGGCCGGACTTGGCTGAGTCCCTGTGCAAGATAACAAAGTGAGGCCCTTTGCCGGTTCAAGTGCCTATATTTGTCCTAAATTTTCTTCAATGACTTCCTTTTGAGAATTTATAAACTCACGTGTTAATCTTCTCTTTCTTTGGTTTTTCATGTTACAAATACTTTTGGGATGACATCTTAAAACACAAAGGCATGAAACTTGAAAAATCAAACCTGGAGGAGGGAGAGCGACCATGGCACAACACCACATAGGCGTGAAAGAAATCTAGCACCGAACGCTTGCCGATGGAGTAGTACTGCTATACAGGTCTTCTCTGAAATTAGTAGTACTGATTACTGACCCTGATTGATGTAACATGTATTGACCTTGATTGCCGGAATTAGTAGATAATGGAGTAGAGTAACCTTCTCTTGCTCTCTCAAGTGGAGCATATGGAGAATCAGTACAGCCCAAAAAGAAGTAAAGCACAAATTAGATCGGATACAAAGCAAAGCAACCTGCTCCGCTTATAGAGGAGGATCAACAAATCACTGATGGCTCGGTGATTGCTCGCACCGGCTGCACATGCCCAGGCCAGGGCCTAACCGGAGGAGAGCAGTTACCTTGCCGGCGACGGTGCGGATTTCAAACCGGCAGGGGGAAGAGGGATCCGCGCCGCCGCGCCGCGGGCTCACGCGTGGCCTCGTTCGCCGGCGGCCGCCACACATGCGCCCGCTTCGTCCTTTGGGAGGAGACCGGTGCGGCCGGAGAGGCGAGGGGGAGCGGGCGCCGCCGCGCCGCGGGCTTGCGCGCGGCCTCCATGGCCGACCCAAAAGAGCTCGACCACGCCTCCCCTTGTCTCCCGGCGGTGGCCGCACTCCTTACCGTCTCCGGCTTCCAGTGCACGCCGCTCCGGGCCGCTCTGGAGGTTGTCGCGGGGAGAGTGCCCGGGAGGTTGTCGCGGGGCAGTTCGGCTGAGGATTGGGGTTGCATCATTGTGGGAGAAGGGAGGAGGCGGCGCTGTTTTCCTCGATCTGGGGAGAGAAAGAAGGATCGGGGAGGCACGATTCAGTTGGAATCGGCCTGAAAATTAGGGAGCTGCCAGCGGAATCAAGGGCGCGATTGTTTCCCTCGTGCGGGCGTGGGAACGGCAGAGTTTTCGTTCGCCCTGTGAACATGTTCTCTTGTTTAATAGTAGTGTAGATTTGTCCAAACTAGTAAGGAATTGCAACGCTACGCTATGCAGAAACTACGTGTGCTCAGCTGAAGTATCTTCTTCTTACCCGAAACGCATTGTTTTTTCAAGTCCTAGGTGTATGCCGACAAAATGCCTGATCCTGTTCTGTTGTTCCCTGTACTAACCATAACTATTTTGTCTTACAGATGGATCGGCTGCTTATTTGGCTATAGGAAACGTATCGCCCTGCAAACACGATGGCATAGCAAGGAAATATTCAGGGCCAGAACTTCCAGAGCTAAGGTACAGCATCATTTGACAATATATACCCGATGGCGTGGCTGAGGCTGAAGTGTGCGTGCCACTAATTAATTGACAAAAGATGATGGGTCTGTGTGAGAATGTGAGGTCAAGACATATATAGTAGCCAGGGATAGACTAGAAGTGAAAGGGCAAGAACATGTTCTCGGCACCAAGATTGGGGGTTATGGTTGATCGTTCGTTATCAAGCACTTGATTTGGATCCAGTAGCTCTGTATCTCTACTCACTTTTCATACTAGCATCCTGCCTCATACGCGCCGTCCAATAACAGCGTGCGGGGGGAAGGGCCAGCAGCGGCGGCTAGAGGAGGAATGTGCAAGTGGCTTGAGGGAGCGGATTTGTCTTGGACGTGCTAATGATATCATTATGAAGAGATCAAGCATGATTAGAGATACAACAATATGGTGCTGTCAGCATGTTCCTTTAATTATCCCGCTTACGTTGTTACACTATGTTGCAGCAGGATGCTTTATCTTGAATTCCGTCTATTTACATCACTTATTTGCCGCTTACGTTGTTAAGCAGTAGTTGCTGCCCAGTTGAATTTCTCTTTCGATCTATGTTCTTCCTTCGCTCTATGGTTTGTTCTGAATGATTACATTTTGTTCAAATGTGACACTCCCAACTCCCTTTCTTCGAAATAGAGTTCCGCTTCTAATTTGGAAGTTCTATGAACGTGTGTCTCTGTGTAACAACCTGAAGGGGTGTGATCAGGAGGCAAAACTAGGAACTGGGAGCTTGGCTATGGAGAAAATGAGCTAGATATCGCATTCTCAACGTGAATGGAATGTCTCAGTGCTAGGCACTATGTTAAGGGATGCAAGGGCACGCTGTCTCTAATCTGATGCAATCTCGATGTTTACTAATTATCTGTGTGTGAATCTAGCCCTTCCTCGGCTGCTCTGAATCTGCGTGTTTTGCTTGCTGCTTTGTAGGAGTCTCACCCTTTCTTCTGTACGCCTTCAGGGCCTGATCAATAGAAAAACTGTGGTTACTCTGTTTTCACGAGTTACTATCTAACTGTAAGCTATTTAACTTTAACTTAAAAGAATAATATGCTCTCAGTTGCTTGAATCCGTCAGACCTGAAAAATAGATATACTTTGAAAGCTTGATATATGAGTATGTAACTGAAGTAGTAGACATTTCTTATTCCATTTAAAAAGACATAAGGTTTGTTAGCCCATTGAAATGGTTGTGACATAATAAAGCAGGCTGGGGCATAGATTTGGGTGACATAAATTTATGACTTGCTCAGAAAATGCCAAACAGAACTCCCAGCCATTGATCAGCTGAGAGCTTATGCAAGAACTATTTTGGAAGAATTCTTATTTAGCATGGACAAACAAATAGTTGGCATGAAAATGACTTTCTCAGTTAAGACAAACAAGAAACAAATGACAAAAGCTTTAGGGATAGCCAGGGGCGCAGCTCATTCTTCTAGGTGCTATAGAAAACAATCATGAGTACTCCCTCCTCCTTGTTCTGGGCTTGGGACCAGCTATGCATTCAAGATGACATAGGCGGAGTTACCTACTCCTACTTACACAACTAGAAAAACAAGAAAACACTACACATTTTAGAAATAGTTTAGTGTTTTTTTAATTTTCTTGGTGCTTTTTCCTGTTTTTGTTTTGATGCTATTTTCACCTTTCAAAAATGATGTTGAAAATAGTAGCACATATACACACGTACCCTTTTCTTTTTTGTTGTGTGTTTTACCTTTTGAATTCTTTTTTTTTTGGTCTTTTCACCTTTCAAAAAAGATGTATTATATTTTTTTTCCAACTTTTTTTTTGTATCATTGCAGATATTTAGCTACCTAGGATTTAAGGATAGGAAACAAATACACACGTCTGCCGGGCCAATGTTGCATAAGATTTTGCCGACCTACAAAGTAAAAATTAGTATGAGAAGCGTGATCACTGTAAACAAAAATGGCATGCTAACAAAAAAAAGCTATTGGATTATGCAACCCAGCAGTACAATATGCTCTAGCCTCATATCCCTTTTCTACTAATCTGATCCCAGTGTTTCCTGAAGTGGCGTTCCTAGCTGGCTTCATCAATGAGCTTATAACAATATTGTCTCTGAAGGGATCAAGAATTTTTGCGGTGAATCGGAGTGGCTTACTCATCTGGTTAAAGTGAGCTAACTGGCCTAGCTGGGTGTGATACACAGGTTTTATTCCCTTTAAGAAGATATATCTGTACAACTGCAAGGGCACCAATTAATCACCTGTGAAGCGCGCAATGCTGCCTCATGGTTCACCATGCATGGCAAGAAGGTAAAATACTGTGATAACTACTGATGCACTAAAGGTTAAATCGAAAACACAAAGTACATATAGTGAAATGTGTTAACACGGTGAGATTTTCAAAACACGCAATATGCACGATTATGAGAGTTTTAATGGCCATGTTATAAAAGATTAATTGTAGAATGGAAATATGTGCCACTAGAGATTTTCTGTTAAAGATACTAGCACAGTACGTTAACGATGGGTGTAATCAATCTGTTGTACCAATACCTAGCTTCTAGATTATTTGTTCCTACTACGTGAAGAAAGAAACAGGATTTACAGCTGCCACTCGAGGTAACTTGGGGATGAAATAAGCCATACCGCTATTTTTTTGCTCAGTCGGAGATGTCCATATCATCGTCCAAATTGACTTCCACATTATATTCCTCCTCCGTATAAATATGATAGGAAAATCCTGTTCCTTGGATGATGACACGAGGGTCACGTGGATGGCCGTCGATTGCAGCACGCAGCACAGATTTAGCAGCTTCCTTGTCAGACTCCTCACCACCGTACCTCAGTCGTACCGAGAGTACCTGCAACGCACCCAGGTTGTGGATGCCTGCAGGCGCTCTTCCACATTCCTCCCATCTGTCCGCCATAAATGCTATATCGAGTGTCTGGAGCTTGGGCATTGACCCTTGCTCAAAGTCCACCCATGGCGGCGAACAAATGAGGTTGAAATACTTGAGTGCTGGGAAAGCTGCCCCACTCCCACTCCCACAACGGATGACGATTGTTTCAGCGATGCGTATCGGGATGTACATCTTGAGGTAGAGAAGGGCTGGCAACTTTGCGAGGATATCAATACCTTGCGGGTTCAACCTCTCGATTCCATAAAGATTTATGTCGTACAGATTACCGAGTTGACCAATCCAGTTTGGAATAGTAGGCATGCGATCTTCTAGATGTAGTGTCTCTAGATTTCCTGGTAAGGAATGCAGACGCTTCAGCTGATTATACATTGGTAGAGATTGGTTGCCGTACACATCTTCCGAAACGATAGCTAGATGTTTAAGGTTTTCACCAGCAAGCTCTTGGAGAGCAGAGCATAGAGCTACATTCTTGTCGCCCTCATAACAAGGATTATAGAAACTGAGTTGAAGATCTCTGAGATTGGTCAGCTCCCCGAGGCCGTTTATACAGGCTACGGAATTCTGGGACATATCAAACTTGCGTATGGTACGCAGGGACTTCATACGGCCTATGTCATCAGGCAAGACTATCCCTGATGGGAGAAGCAGATGCCGCAAGCTGGACAAGTGAGCTATTTCTTCTGGAAGGGTAGCATCACCCACATCTGCTATATCCAGCGTTTCCAGAAACCGTAGATTCAGAATTTCAGGAGGTAGTAGTACTGCATCATCCCCATAATCCGCATAAGAAATAATCTTCAGGTATCTCAGCTGGAGCAGCAGGCAAACTCCAGCCATGTCGTCCACAGTCATATTAGGTCCTTCAACCACTAGGACTCGAATAAACTTTAGCCTTGAGCACACTCCGCCAACACAAGCACCAAATGTTGCAAGCGACCGAACTTGTGTCAGAATAATTGCTTCTGGTACCGGGACACGATTCTCTTGGTCAGATTGCAAAGAGAGCCGACGGATCTTACTGGTGCCTCCACTCCGGACTCCAAATTTATCCACTACAGTAATGAAATTCTCATCCGCGGATTTGTCCAAGATGAACTCAAGCATCAGGTCATGTAATCGACATGACAGAACCTCATCCTTGTAGTCTATATCTACAGGTTGGAGGATGCTCCTGTTGACAAGCTCATTGAAATAGCCCCTTGCAACATCCTCTCGATCTCGCCTATGTGGGCAGCAAGGCACAAAATCTTCAGCAACCCATTGCTTCACCAAATCATCTGTCATGATCTTCCGGTCCTCTGGATATATACCAAGATGAAGGAAGCATGCCCTCAAATGATGAGGAAGATGCATGTAGCTCAGGTTTAAGATTTGTGACATCTGTTTCATTGGTTCGAACTCTCTGTCGATGGTGCCCAAAGAACTCTGTACCCTCTCCCAATGCTCCTTCCGCTCTGGTGTCTTCTTACTAGCCAAAAAACCTGATACAACATTGATTGCTAGGGGTAGACCACCACATTTCCTTATTATCTCAGTCGAAGCTTCTTTTAAGTATTCAGGACAAGCATCTTGAGAGCCAAATATTCTTGTAAGAAAAAGTCTTCTCGAGTATTGTTCTTCGAGAGGTTTCATTGGATAAACATCTTCACGCCGATTAGAACAGCAATCTAAAGCCACACTATCAATTCGTGTAGTTACGATTAATCTACTTCCAGAGTTGTTCTCTGGGAAAGCACATCTGATAGTATACCAGTCCGATTCATTCCACAAATCATCAATTACAATAAGGTACCTGTAAAATATTGTATTAGTCTATGGGCAAAACAATATAATTAACCTTGTTTTGAACTAAAATCAAACGGGAAATGAACTTCAGATGGATCTGACTTTGGACCAGGCTGTGCCTCCAGTGGCACTTGGCAGTATTGGTCAAACCAGGCTTTGAATAGTTCACCAGTGCGGCCATAATAACATTACACTTGCCTTGAAGTTCCATTACATTCGATCACCTCCTCTAACAGAATACCATACATGGGAATTGTGAAATGGGTTGCAGAGATGAACATAATACAAACTGAATTTGGAGGGGATTTGATACTATTATCACTAACATTACATAATCAGATACTCCCTCTATACTTTTGGTACTTCTGGTGGTATCTAGAAATAAACCAATACTGTTCTGCCTCATAACGTCAATTTGGTATCTAATAAAGAATAAAAACTCAAATATAGAATCTTCCGAATATTTTAATAGAATCTCTGATGTAGTGATGTCTATAGTAACCAATATAGATTCAGCTGAGAAATAATAGGCTCTAAAACATATCAACAAAGAGGATACCTTTTATGTTGCAGATGTTGGTTGATCATGCTGACAAGGAGTTGAACATTACTATTATCCGACGATGTTGTATCTACCCGAAGCATTCTGAGCAAGCTACAAAGAACCCCATTGATATCAGGTCTTTGGGAGACCGACACAAATGCTTGACAGTCAAATCTGTTTTCATGGTGTTGTTGTGTAGGTAAAGCATGGTATACTAAGTTGGCAAGTGTAGTCTTGCCTAAACCTCCAAATCCCACAATTGACACTACCTTTAGGTGCTGGTCATCCTTCAGCATGTCCATGAGCTTATCCTTCTGTCCATCAATTCCAACAAGGCCGGCGGTATCCTTATAGAGCACATGCAGTCGAGGATCAATGGACACACGGGAAGATGTAGAGATGACTTCGTCAATTTTGAGCCGCTCTCGTCGAGCGCTTAGCTCTGCTACATCGGCCTTGATTTGATTGATCTGCTTGGATAAATTATAGCCCTCTCTGAGATCTTTGAAAAATGGAAAAATCTTCCAAATGAACCAATCCTTAGCTCCATCTTGCCGATCCTGGAGCATGGAGCTTACTATACAATCCTCAGTATCGTAGGTCAACTCCCTGACCTGGTCCCTCCATTGCTTGGTTAATGGATCAAGGTTCTCTATGTAGGCCAACTTCTCAAGAACAGCCTTCATAGAGCTGAGCTCATCCACCAGTAGTTCCACCTCTCTGCGGTCGCTGGTGAACATTGCATACTCTGCCGCTGCCAGAGAACCAAGCTTCTCAAGAAGGGAGCATATCACCCCTGCTGCAACACTGGTCGCTAACTCTGCCATTAATTGCACTCTTCGCTTTTCCTCTCTCAAACTCTTCTGTGGACTACATGTATGTCTATGGATTTCTGTATGATCTGTGAGTATAGAATGGTGGCTTTTCCTTTAGTTGGCCATTGTATTCTGTTAGATGAGTTACCTCCACACAACTAGATATCTGTTCCCTGGTACCCATGTGTCACGTTGGCGACCAGTCACCGACTGCGACGTATAAGCAGTCCATTATTGATGAGTTGAAAAGTATTTCTGCTTTATTTCACTATAACCGTGCAATAATACGTGCAAGTTTTTTTTCCTGAATGAAGGCCATCATGACTACCTTTATTGAGAAATTAACAAAAGGAAGTTGACCCAATTACATTCAATCCTATCCTCAAAACAATGCCTGGAAATCTATGAGCTATCTCACTAGCATTTCTATTACAATGATAAAAGAAGCCTTCCCTATTACATTAACCATACTAGCAGTCCATGTAGACAGTCACTTTTGCAAGCTTCAATTACTTATGTAGAATCTGACTCGCCTTCACCTTACTGTCTCCCACATGAACTGCAAGAGAGAGTCCTGTCTGCATAGCAAGTGCTTCGGCCATCAGCAGCCATAAACTGAGCTGCGTGATCTCTTAAGACCACTCTTAGCTAGAGCACCTGTGTTTTGATCATCATGGTAAGCTGCATCAAAATTTAGCTTCACGAAGTGTTCTGGTAGTTTCTTCCAAACTGTGTCTTTAACATTCAAATAGTATGTGCGAGGTAGTAAAGTTCCAACCCTTCTAAGAAGGTGGATGTTCTTTTAAACACCTCTTAGAGTGGATGTTACATTAGAAATAATTTTGGAAGCAAAGGAGGATCCGTCTTGAGCAGCGATATACAGGAGAAAACCATCTTAATTAAGTTGGTACCTGGTTTCGAGAGTGCTATGCTTTCCATCCTTTCAGCTGGCTGCAGAATAATGCAGCCTGAACTTATCCTCCGGGAATGGGTGGTTGGTCCTAAACGACCAATATTTTGCGTGGAGTCGACTACACGAGAGATCAGCATCGACCTTGGAGTTGGTCCGGGAAGTTTGTCCTGCTCTATTTCAAGTGGATGTGGCTCGTCCTGCATGACAAATATTCCACGATTATATCTTTATCTTGCATTCTAGACTAAACCAGTCAATGAGCGTACTACACATCAGCATCGTTCATTAACATCTGAAGGTGTCGATATTTTGATAGCTTTCTGAGAAGCTTCCACCCACATGCTTTAGTTTGTTTGGACTCTTAAGCATGTACTACGTAGTTATAATATCACATATCGGCCAATCACTACCCCTAATTCATAAAAATATTCCCTCTCTCTATATATATATACTGTATATCAAAATATAGTGCATACTAAATGTCTTAAGTCAAGTTCTGTAAAGATTGACTGAATTTATAAAGAACATATAAAAGATCCCTGTTCCTGTAAAGATTGACCAAAGTTCTGTAAATGCATACTAATGGAAGTTCTCTTGAATGAACTTGGCAGCACATATCCCCAAAATGGATCGGATGACAAAGACCCATGGAGCCACGGCTACCTGGTCCTGCCAAATATTATCTCTCTGAGATAACTTGCTGGAGTATATCTTTCCAGCTGTTGCGGCTTGGCTATCTGCAGTGTTTTCTTTTTTCCAAAAAGGTGGTTGAAACCCCGCCTCTACATGGCTATCTGCAGTATTACAGTGTGACAAACTACTGTATGTTATGAGAATTGCACAATGTATTACTCAGGTGCAATCGCACGTATATATGATGTACAACGGTGGACCATGACCTCAACTATACAAGGAAACTAGGAGGTGGGCCCAATACACAATATGCACAATACATATATATATACTCAACGACTACGGATGATAAAGATCAAAGCTCCAAATATCTCCATAGGTTGATTCAGATATCAGTTACGCCAGGCATTGAAAAACTTACTTTTTGATGCCTAAGAGTGAGGCAGTCAACTTTCCTTCCCATGCCAATTTCTATCTGATGGGAATGGAAGCTCGATCTGGCATCTTTACCTTGTTGACTGTGACTTCCATCCTGCAGTCAGTCTTGGTTGCTTGTGAGGCCTGACAGTGCTGCATCTTGATTGTGTACGGATTACGGGAGATGAGTTCGGATATCGTTTTTCCAGCTGTGCGTCTTTGGAGCAGTTGATGGGAGGACGGGGAGTCGACCCGTTGGCTGGGCAGCTGAGGTTGTTGCCAGCCCACCCGAGTTCAAGTTCTGGCTTGGACGCGTGGTGCTCGCGGAGTTTCTCCTATAAAAAAATGCCAATGAGGGTTAGCCCTTGGGTTGGTCTCATTTTTTTTGAAACTCAGGAGATGGCTCAAGATAACTTGCTTGAAGATACCTTCTCAGCAGCAGCTGCTCAGCTACCTGCAAGTGTTAGGATGCCACAAACTGTGGATGATAAAGATCGAAGCTCGAAATATTTGTAGTTTTCACTTTATTACATTTGACCAAGTAGAGGTCTCACTTTGGAGAATCATTGCGACTGAAGAATCTCGATATGATCTGTTGCCGCCTCCTCCGTTATGCACTTGAAGAGCTGCCATCAATTGCACCGAATCTTGAAACTTTTAGCATACACTCACGTCGTCGGCCATATTCTAAAACTTCTCATGATGTTTTTCTTGGAAGGGAACCTTTTGGGATTATTCAGTATCATTATGCATAGAACAATTGTGTACCTTGGAATATTAATTGACATGTGGCATGTTTATGCAGGTGGTAAATACAACAATGGCATTGAGTATTGAGTATTGAGTATTTAGTACATGAGTATTGAGTATTGAGTATTCATGGGGCCTACGATTATTTTTCTCTGGTTTCTTTCCTTGCTACCTCTCCCACCTTGGAGACATTCATACTCAATGTAGTTCACTATTCATTCTGCAAATATTTTTGAATGCATTCATCCTGCAAATATAACAAGTCTTTATGTCGAACCACTAATTCAGATCTTTAAACTACTTTCCTTTTTTAATGTTCAGCTACTGATCTGGCTACTATCCATCGATGAATTGCTTTTTGGTGACCCCCCACCTCCAAGGCAGATGCCAAGATACCTGGATGACAAGCTCCACCTGAGAGTGGGCATCTCTAGGTTTTACTCTTCAAAGAGCTTGGTTGAACTGCGTCCCATACTCTTGAAAATTCACCATCAATCGAGTGCCTTACATTGGAGACCCTACTGATCGTGGTTTCAGGTCTTCTGGCGCCAGAGATGCAGAGTCGTCACGGTGCAGACGGGTACACCGAGAAGTTTTGAGAGCTTAACTGTCGGCATTTTTCGGACGAACCTCGAGAGAGGGCAGGGTGTTCCTGCAATTTGTTAAGAATATAAATAGAATTGCGGGAGCTTAGCTAGTGTCGTTTCTTTCAGTAGCCTAGCAATAAGCTAAGCTGCTCGTTACTGCTTGATTTTAAGTTAAGGTTGCTTCCAGGCCCGTGTACTGGGGCTGTGAAGAGAGTGATTCGTGGGTTTGCAGTACCCTGCTGGTTCTTTGTGGAGCAGGCCGGGCGTTTAGCATGTTGCTCTAGAAATCCTGTACTGAATCTCATCAGACACGACCAGGAGTTGCAGTAGAAAGGAATGAGGTCGTCAGTATCGCCCCCTCATAACTCGCATTTTCTCTTCCCTGATAACTTCTGTATTTGCACTTCGAGTTTGGATTGATTTTTTCATTAGCTGAGAACCTAGGGTCGCTCGGTTGGCCAGCCGAGCGAGCCCGCTGCTCGCCAGAGTTCAAGTCCTATACTGGGCATTGTGTGGTCAGGGTTGCTTCTTCTATATCTATATCTATATCTATACCTACTAATAAAGCAAGGTGCGTTTCTCTGATTTTTTCATCCGTTCACCGACGATGTTTTTTTATCCGAGGTGGTACTAAATTTTTGTGCAAAAAAAAAAAGATTTGTTCAGGATTTCGTACTTGGACCGTGCATTGAGGCCCAGCCAAGCCAGACCGCTTATTTTCCAGCCCATACAGCTCGCACAAACCTATTTGCCGCACGGAGCGTCAAATACCCAAAGCTTTGCACACGACGCCCAGTACTGGGCCGTCCCAGTTTCGTTTTATCCTGTGCCTTCTTCTTTTTTCTGTTGATTTATCTTTTTCTTTCCTATTTATTTTTACTATTTTCCCCTTCCAAGTTTAATTTCGTTTTTTCCTTTTTAGTAAATTTGAATTTTTCAAAAAATCTGAAAATTAATTTTTTTTGTTCCCAATTTTCAGAAAATATTTTTATTTTCCACAATTATTCATTATTTCCAATATATTTTTTGCATTTGAAAAAATGTTTCAAATTTGAAAATGTTGTTGTTTTAGTGAAATGTTTATGAAATTAAAATAATTTTATTAATTTAAAAAATTCAAATTTTTTCTGAATATTCAAACATTTTACCATTTTAAAATATTGTTCGCTAATTCAAAAAATATTCAAGTTATTATAAAAGGTTCATGTTTTCAGAAAATGTTGGGGAATTTCAAAAAATATTCCAATTCAAAATTTTGTTCATGTTTTTCAAAATATTCAGCATTTTCAAAAAGTTGATTCAAAGTTGAAAAATTGTTCATGTTTCGAAGAATATACACAAATTCATCATTATTTGTTATGATAAGTTCGAAAAACATAAAAAAATGTTTCAAAACTGACGCTGCATTACATTTTTAAATATTCACGCTGGCCATTGGTTATTAGGACGTGTTTCTTCAACTAGCTAACAACACATCGTCGGGTCTTTGATTTATGTACTGCAATTAGTAATGCATCCAGTTACGCCGTGATAGGAGACGCCAACAAACCCCACCACTATCAAGATCTCGTACGCCAAACATGACCCACGAGAAGATCGGAGATCCTACCTCCGTCGGTCAACGCTGCGGAGACTGTTTCTCCTAATAAATATTTCTCCCATCGCAACGCACGGACATATGTGCTAGTATAAAAATAAACCGTCAAGGATGGTCTTGGCTGGTCTCATTTTTTTACCCCAAAAGTCTTTCGTCCCGCTTTATACGTAAAGTAAAGACCAACATCATCTGAAACAAACGCACGCCAACACCACACACACCCAAGGCATGATACAAAAGCGCTGAGCGCAGCAACACCACCTCTAGCACACTAACACGAAGAGATGAAGCCGCATACAACGAACCGTGGACTCCAAGGCGGGGCCTTCAGGAAGGATACGACACTGGAGCGCCGCCACCGCCCGATCCGAAGATCAGAGTTTCCCCCGGAGCCGCACGGCGGGCGGTGAGAGCCGCGACGACGCCTTCAAGAAGGGAACGAGCTTCGCCGTCGCCGGTCCGTCCGAACATAGAGTAGGTTTTCACCTCGGCCAACACTCACCGCCATCGAACGCTACACCCCGGCTACCACGCCGCCCACACGACCATGGTCACCGGGCAGCGCCAAGACATGGGCTCTGCCCAAGAGCACCTTGCACCGCCACCAGGGCCGCCGCCCCGGCATCCAAGACCTTGACACCACCGCACCCGAGACCCGTCGCTACCTCAACCAAAGAGACGAGCAGAAAAGGACCCACCTTTGCACCCCTGGCTCACCCCAGCGTCGAGACCCAATAGGTCGGCCAACACTGGCATCCATCGACCCATCCTGCAGCCCGGAGCGCGAGACGAGATCGGTCCTGCAGCACCATGGGGCGGGGACGAGGTCAGTCCTGCTGCACCGTGCGCAAGATGAGCTCGGTCCTGCGGCACTGTGCGCGAGACGAGCTCGGTCCTGCTGCACCGGGCGCGAGACGAGCGATGGACCGCGGCTGGGAAAGGGCCAGCCCTTCGAAGGGAATAGCGACCGAGCGTCGAGGAGATGGGGTGAAGGCCGAAACGGTCCGATCGCAGACAAGCCGGCCGCCGCCGCAGGCAGATCCGCAAGCCACCATGAAGCCGCCACAACACCGTGAGTCCACCACCGCCGGACCTCCACACGTCGCCGCCCACGGCCGGAGCAACGGCCACGCCCGACCGCTGCCCTACCCGCGTCGCTTGGCGAGCTCATAGCGCCGGAGCCGCCGGGCACGCACCACCGCCGCCACGCGCCGCCAGCCGACCCCCACCACCAGATCCGGCCGGATCCAGCAGGGGGCCGACCGCCCCGCCGCGTGCGAGACCCAGGGCGCCGGCGCGCCGCCACCAGCCGGCCGCCCCGCGAGCCCGCCGCCGAGATGCTGAACCCCGCGAGGTCCAGCGCCGCAGCTCGAGGAGGCCGCCCCGCGCCGGCATTCCATGAGCAGGGGGGAGAAGGGCCCCGCCGCCGCCGCGCCCACCGGGCTTTGCCCGACGGAGCTCGCCGGCGACGGCGGGGGGGAGGGGAGGTAGGTGGGGCCGAGGCTGCAGCAGCTAAGGTTCCCCCCCGGCGCGCGCGGGCGCGCCTCGGAGGGTGGGGGGAGGAGAGGGGGAGGGGGGACAGGGGCGGGCCTGGAGGCGCTCACCCGGCGGCCGGCGGCGGCAGGGGGTGCGAACCCTAGCGGGGGAGTTGGTCTCATTTTTTTTAAAGTTGTGAATATACACATTTTCCCCGGAAGCACTTAAATTCGATTTTTTTAACATGACAGAATGGGAGCACCTGCTACTTTACACTGGTAGGATATAGTTACTCATCATGTCATTCTTTTTTTTTCCTAGAAGACCTAGAAGATTCCACACAGATTGTCTCCAGCGGGGTTCCTTTCGGATGCGGCTTCCTCCTTGCATATAACCTCTAGATTATCTTCTCGTATTTGTAGAAATTAGAAATTTGATTTCATGCTCCTTTTCAGAATGCAGCGCTCCAACAAATGTTTGGCGCAATTCTATAGAAAAAAATAAATTGACATATTTATCAATCAAAACTATGTTGCAAATACATGTGTCAATGATGAATAGGTCCATTGGCATAAATGAGATCTCCTTTCCGATGGAGAATGACAAATGAGAATGTGAAATACGATGTCACTATGTAAGTGTATCTAGAGCCCCTTTGTGGTTTTGGAATATTGAAAACAAAAGGGTCAATGGACTAATGTGTTTGTAAGTGTACATAGAAGAATAGTCCTTGAAAACCTGGTTTAACCGTCAAAGACACCCCCTGCCCCCCCCCCTAAAAATGCATGAAATGCATTGAAGAGATTGGTGCACCCTTGAAGAAATTGCCAGAAAAATTGGAATCTGAAGACTTTGTATTTTAGTAGTTTCTTTCTTGCTATTTGAGTCAAAGGGAACATCGTATTATTAAGAGGGGTCTAGGTGATACAAAGACGTATTTCCTAGTGATGCTCAAACTATCCTATTTCTTCGTGTGAAGAATTTGAAAATCTCTTGCAGTGCGGTTCATTTTTTCTTTGGGTTAGGAAATCGCTACTGCGATTCTCCTACCGTGAGGAATTGTGAGTTCAATTTGTTTTGACCGCTGTGGTACGAGTACCAGCTGTCACGTGGATCCCTATCCTAACAACAGTCACATCAGGATGGCCAGTTGGTCTTTTCCCTTCGGGTTGCGCCCCGGCTATAAATAACCGCTCCAGCCACTAGTTGGTTGGTCACTCCAAGTGATTGCATGACAAGTGTCATCTAGAGCAACCCACCCTTCGAAAAATTTAAGAAAATCTTAAGTGGGAAAAAACTTAAAAACCTAGAGCCAAAGTGATTGAGCATCATCAAAGAATGTGTTGTGTATGATCCGCCGACTTATTACCTTTGAGGACTGTGATCTTCCAGACCGTTAGGCGTCATGTCCTGAGCATCCAAGAAGAAATTGTGGAGTGCCATAGAACGAGTCTATGAAGGTTTTGGAAGTCTACTTGGATGACTTACCGCGAGTGATTGGGCGAGGTCTAAGTAATCTTAGCTCAAGGAGAATAAGGTGAAGACTAAGCGTCTTCTGAGTTAAATCTCAACCCTTTCCAATTAGACGTACAGTTGCCACAACAACTAGAACTAGTCAAACAAATCATTGTCAGCAATCGGTTACATCTCTTCAACCCCTTTACATCCAGTTCTTGTATGTTGAAGACTTTGACTCCCCCTCTCCGAAGACTTTCTGTGTCACTGAGTTTTTTCATGATTTATTTCGTCTTCAGCCTTGCAGTACCTAAGTGCGTATGCTTATATGTTCATATGCTTTATTAGTACTGCTACCTTGTATGCATGATATCCCTCTATCTTCAGCCTTGCAGTACTTAAGTGTGTATATATGTTCGTCTATTCTACTTTTACTGCTACCTTGTATGCATGATATCCTCTGTCTTGATGATTTTGTCTTCTCATTGAATGCATGCATAACGTAGTCTTACTTCTGCCTAGTATTTCTTCATATTGCTTTCCTTCCATGCCGTTGAAGAATTTGTTAAAAATCTCCTGTTCACCCTCCTCTGGTCGATTGCTCGCACTTTCAATTCCTATTAGAGCAAGGTGCTCCCTTGATCTATGTGATTTGGTTTAACCACCAAAAGTTTTAGCTATGTTGACTACATCTTGGCTTGTTCTGCAAATGGAAATTCCTGCACTTGGTCCTGGAGTCACCGTTGCTGATGTAAGAACACTATTGCAACTTGATGCACAAGCAAAGAACATCATATGTGGTCATCTGACCAAAGGGTGGTATGGTCATGTAAGCTCTCTGGAATCTGCAAAGCTGATTCGGTAGAGGATCTCCAAGGTCAATGAGGGAGTTTTAACTCAAAGAGAATCTAGACTTGATGTTCTTCACAATCTCTTCAACTGCTTCAAGAGGCTCAACAACGAAAGTGTTAGCTCACATTTGATCGCCTCACCGACATCAAATACGCTTCAAACTCTAAGCGCCACTAATATCACCGATTATTAAGTGGTGAAGAAATTGTCGAAATCTCTTGAGAGTTCCTTCGATACTCTGTCCCTAATAATTCAAGAGTGTCCTGACTACAAATCTCTTGATCCTGCCGATATTCTTGAGAGGCTCAATACTCATGAATTTCAATAAGGTGAGAAGAGAGATCCGTATGGTTCAAGATATGGCAAGTCTCGGGGACTTAAGGAAAAAGATGTTTCTTTGTATGAATAAGAATCTGAGTGCAGTTATGATGGTCTTGAACCAATTGGCAAGGAGCTTGCACTTCTTGTGAGGAAATTTGATGAGTCCCTTTAGTGATCCAGTAAAGGAGCAGAAAGGATTCTCGCCTTTTCCCCCAAAGGTGACCCCTGAGTTATCGAACCCACGAGAGGAAGCGTACCATTAAGACAAGGGTTTCTAACAAGCTTTGCAAGAGAATTAAATTCTAGTTTTTGGACTGGATCAAATTAAGTCGCACAATTGAACTCTTATAAATGAAAATAGGCATGTGTATGAGTATTATTCTTACAACCATGTATTTGCGAATGGGTTCATCATCATAATTGTTGGTGCTCTTGAATTCAGCATCGGGATGTGCTTGCAACATCTTGAAGTGGGGGATGTGTCGAAATTACGTCTTGTCCGGCGCGCATCCTGCATCAAGAGTCAGTTGTCCAACAGAAGGCCCAATCCGTCACGCGGAGTTGCCTTAGTAATTAAGATAAATCAGACAAAAGCATTGGGTGTTTAATGACTGCACCTCTTGTATCCCCAAATATAGGATTCATGCCATCGTACTAAACTTTTCGGTCACTGGTGTTCAGAATGGCGCTTCACGGTCTCTCTACCCTTAGCCTCTCCATGGCTCGATCTACATGGTCCTGGGTACCTACAGGGACAAAGATCGCGAAAGAGACAAGAGATATCTACGAAGCAATTTTATTTCACACATACAAGACATCAAAATACTTCCATTGAACCCTTCGACAAATACATAGGGCTATGCCTCAACCCATGACCTTACCGAACTACTCATGCATGATGATCAGATCGCAAGAAGAAACTATTGAAGAACACATCATGAAGATTGATTGAGATAATATGTCTTTTACAATAGTTACTGGATGCGATACACGATTAAAAAGTATGACTAGTTGGATGAGTGCTACAGTGAGGGTGATGGTGGTGGCTATGGAGATGGAGATGGGAAATGGCAGTGGCTAGGGTTGTTGTGGATGATAAAGGTGGAGGTCTCAGTGGTGTTCTCTTTTTTGTTTGGCATCGACCCCTTCACAGTATTTGTAGGGGTGGATGAGATGGAGCCGCCGACACCTCATACGAGCATGTGCGCTCGTATGACACATTGTCTTGCGCTCTGGCTTAACTTCTGCACCTCCCACTTGATCATCTTGATCTCCTATTTAATCCTTGCCATGTATGTGCTTGATTTTGTTCATGTTTAGCCCCATTTCCCATGGAAATAAAATAAAAGAGAGGATTGTGGAATACTTTGCATTCATTAGTCATTAGTAGTAATATCGGAGAAAATATCTCGGTTTTTATGAAGTAAACTGGTTTAATCTCAGGTGTGATGAGCGTAGAAATAATACTCATCAAAATTTAACAAATTCACCAAGAAGAACCGCTTGGGCAAGTCTTCAAACTATGACTAGAAGAAATCGGGAGAAACTTCTCCTCGGGACTAAAAGAAGAGAACTTGGCACAAATGCAAGAAACTAGACCACTACATTACCGACTGTCCTCTATAGGAAAAATGAAGCAAAGAAGAAGAAGAATAAGAAGAGCAAGGATGACAGTGCTGATAAGAAGAAACCCTCAGTCTTTCAAAGTTATCATCATAGAAGAAGAGAAGTTCCAATGGAGCTCGCACATTCATGGGAAAGGAAATGGACTCAAGAATCTGGGTCTGACCCTGAAGTTGCCAAGGAAAAATCTGATGAAGAATCTGACTCTAGTGTGGCGAGCCTTTCTCTCACTACTACTTTCATCGCCAAGTCCATCTTCAACACTGAAGAAAATGGATGTGTCACCAACACTTAAGACTTCTACGATGACGCTTCTCCCGCGTACTGCTTCATGGCCAAAGGGGTCAAGGTATCTTCATGTGCCTCATACTTTGGCACTAGTGAAGATGAAACATATGATGAATTGAACCTAGCTATTCCAAACTTGCTAAAATTGCCACTCGGCAACAACTTGCTATGAAAAAGATTCAGAATCTGCTAAATAAAAGCGATGATATGTTGAACGAGGAAATGGAATGTAGTCGAACTTTGCCTAATGGTCAGCTACATTGATGCAAGATTTTCTTTGGTTTTGACTTCTCGAAACCCTAACCATTATTATGTTTTCCCCTTGAGTGCGAGGCATAAATTTGCGCTCAGTGATGCGTATGTATTTGAGCAGTTGAGTAACGCAAACAGACAATCTATTGTACCTGGTATTCCCCGGGTTGGTGTTTTTGAGGCGATCATCGATGCACAATTTGTTTTGTCTATGATATTCATTATTGTGTTCCTAACATAATTTTTACCTTCTCTCTAAATCTTTGGCAATGGGAATTTGGACTCCACAAAAATATTTTCCTCTTTATTGACCTCCATGGTAATGGAACTAAGGGGATAGCTGTTGGGAAACGTTGCATGGAAAACAAATTTTTTTCCTACGCACACGTAATGATCTATCCATGGAGATGCATAGTAACGATGGGGAGAGTATGTCTACGTACCCTCGTAGACCGAAGGCGGAAGCGTTTGACAACGCGGTTGATGTAGTCGAACTTCTTCTAGCTCCGATCGATCAAGTACCGAACGTACGACACCTCCGAGTTCTGCACATGTTCAGCTCGATGACGTCCCTCGTCCTCTTGTTCCAGCAAGATGTTGAGGAAGTAGATGAGTTCCGTCAGCATGACGGTGTGGAGATGGTGATGGTGAAGTGATCCGCGCAGGGCTTCGCCGAAGCACCGCGAGAATATGACCGGGGTGTAAACTATGGAGGGGGGTGCCACACACGGCTAACAATTGATGTTGTGTGTTCTAGGCGCCCCCCTCCCCACATATATATAGGTCGGAGGGGAGGAGAGGCAGCCAGGGGGCGCTCCAAGTAGGATGAATCCTACTTGAGGTTTTCCCCAATTCGGCCTCCCCCTTCCATAATTGTCGGAGGTGGAAAAAGGAAGGGGAACGAGAGAAGGAAAGGCGGGGGGTGAATCCCCTCTTTCCCTTCTCTCACTCGGCCTCCTTCCATAGGGGGGAGCCGTGCCACCCCTTGTGGCCTGGTGTGCTCCCCTCTCTTGGCCCATATGGCCCATATATTCCCCCGGGGGTTTAGGTAACCCCTCCGGTACTCTGATAAATACCCGATACACTCCGGAACACTTCCGATGTCCAAATACTATCGTCCTATATATCAATCTTTACCCCTTGACCATTTCGAGACTCCTCTTCATGTCCGTGATCTCATCCGGGACTCCGAACAACATTCGGTCACCAAATCACATAACTCATATATTACTAAATCGTCATCAAACGTTAAGCGTACGGACCCTACGGGTTCGAGAACTATGTAGACATGACCGAGACACTTTTTCAGTCAATAACCAATAGCGGAACCTGGTTGCTCATATTGGCTCCTACATATTCTACGAAGATCTTTATCGGTCGAACCGTTACGACAACATATGTTTTTCCCTTTGTCTATCACGATGTTACTTTCCCGAGATTCGATCATCGGTATCTTCATACCTAGTTCAATCTCGTTACCGGCAAGTCTCTTTACTCGTTTCCGTAATACATCATCCTGTAACTAACTCTTTAGTCACTTTGCTTGCAAGGCTTCTTATGATGTGCATTACCGAGAGGGCCCAGAGACACCTTTCCGAAACTTAGAGTGACAAATCCTAATCTTGATCTATTCCAACTCAACAAACACCTTCGGAGATACCTGTAGAGCATCTTTATAATCACCCAGTTACGTTGTGACGTTTGATAGCACACAAGGCATTCCTCCGGTATCCGGGAGTTGCATAATCTGTACGATCAACATGCTAAGCTAACGGATGGGTCTTGTCCATCACATCATTCTCCTAATTATGTGATCCCGTTATCAAATGACAACTCATGTCCATGGTTAGGAAACCTTAACCATCTTTTATCAACGAGCTAGTCAAGTAGAGGCTCACTAGGGACACAGTGTTTGTCTATGTATTCACACATGTTTTTAGGTTTCTGATCAATACAATTCTAGCATGAATAATAAACATTTATCATGAATAAGGAAATATAAAATAACAACTTTATTATTGCCTCTAGGGCATATTTTCTTTAGTCTCCCACTTGCACTAGAGTCAATAATATAGTTCACATCACCATGTGATTGAACATCCATAGTTCACATCGCCATTTGACCAACACCCAAAGATTTTACTAGATTTAGTAATCTAGTTCACATCACCATGTGATTAACACCCAAAGAGTATTAAGGAGTGATCATGTTTTGCTTGTGAGAGAAGTTTAGTCAACGGGTCTGTCACATTCAGATCCGCATGTATTTTTGCAAATTTCTATGTCTACAAAGCTCTGTATGGAGCTACTCTAGCTAATTGCTCTCACTTTCAATATGTATCCAGATTGAGAGCTATTGTCATCTGAATCGGCGTCAAAGCTTGCATCTACGTAACCCTTTAAGACGAACTCTTTATTACCTCCATAATCGAGAAATATCTCCTTAGTCCTCTTAGGTAACTAAGGATAATTTTGACCGTTATCCAGTGACCTACTCCTGGATCATTATTGTACCCCCTTGCCAAACTCATCGCAAGGTACACAGCATGGCATACTTTATAGAACCTATGGCTGCAGCATAGGGAATGACTTTCATTCTCTCTCTATCTTTTGCCATGGTCGGGTTTTGAGTCTTAGTCAACTTCACACCTTGCTACACATGCAAGAACCCTTTCTTTGACTGATCCATTTTGAACTTCTTCAAAATCTTGTCAAGGTATGTGCTTTGTGAAAGTCCTGTTAAGCGTCTCGATCTATCCCTATATATCTTGATGCTAATGTATAAGTAGCTTCACCGAGGTCTTTCATTAAAAAATTCTTATTGAACTATCCTTTTTATGCTATTCAGAAATTCTATATCATTTCCAATCATTAATATGTCATCCACATATAATATCAGAAATGCTACAGAGCTCCCACTCACTTTCTTGTAAATACAGGCTTCACCGAAAGTCTGTATAAAACCATATGCTTTGATCACTTCATCAAAGCTTATATTCCAACTCCGAGATGCTTGCAACAGTCCATAGATGGATTGCTGGAGCTTGCACACTTTGTTAGCACCTTTAGGATCGACAAAACCTTCTGGTTGCATCATATACAACTCTTCTTTAAGAAATCCATTGAGGAATGCAGTTTGACGTCCATTTGCCAGATTTCATAATCATAAAATGCGACAATTGCTAACATGATTTGGACGGACTTAAGCATTGCTACGGGTGAGAAGGTCTCATCGTAGTCAACCCCTTGAACTTGTCGAAAACCTTTTGCGACAAATCGAGCTTTGTAGACAGTAACATTACCATCAGCGTTAGTCTTCTTCTTGAAGATCAATTTATTCTCGATGGCTTGCCGATCATCGGGCAAGTCCACCAAAGTCCATACTTTGTTCTCATACATGGATCCTATCTCAGATTTCATGGCCTCAAGCCATTTGTCGGAATCTGGGCTCATCATAGCTACTTCATAATTCATAGGTTCGCCATGGTCTAGTAACATGACTTCCAGGACAGGATTACCGTACCACTCTGGTGCGGATCGTGCTCTGGTCGACCTACGAAGTTTAGTAGTAACTTGATCTGAAGTTTCATGATCATCATCATTAGTTTCCTCTCTAGTTGGTGTAGGCATCACGGAAACGGTTTTCTGTGATGTATTACTTTCCAATTCGAGAGAAGGTACAATTACCTCATCAAGTTCTACTTTCCTCCCACTCACTTCTTTCGAGAGAAACTCCTTCTCTAGAAAGGACTCATTCTTAGCAACAAAGACTTTTTGCCTCCGAATCTATGATAGAAGGTATACCCAATAGTTTCTTTTAGGTATCCTATGAAGGCGCACTTCTCCGCTTTGGGTTTCAGCTTATCAGGCTGAAGCCTTTTGACATAAGCGTCACATCCCCAAACTTTTATGAAACGACAGCTTAGGTTTCTTGCCAAAGCATAGTTCATACGGTGTCGTCTCAACGGATTTAGACGGTGCCCTATTTAACATGAATGCGGTTGTCTCTAATGCATAACCCCAAAATGATAGTGGTAAATCGGTAAGAGACATCATAGAACGCACCATATCTAATAAAGTACGGTTACGATGTTCAGACACACCATTAGGCTATGGTATTCCAGGTGGCGTGAGTTGTGAAACAATTCCACATAGTTTTGAATGAAGGCCAAACTCGTAACTCAAATATTCGCCTCCGCGATCAGATCGTAGAAACTTTATTTTCTTGTTACGATGATTCTCCACTTCACTCTGAAACTCTTTGAACTTTTGAAATGTTTCAAACTTGTGTTTCATTAAGTAGATATACCCATATTTACTCAAATCATCTGTGAAGGTCAGAAAATAACGATACCCACCACGTGCCTCAACACTCATCGGACCGCATACATCGGTATGTATTATTTCCAATAAGTCATTGGCTCGCTCCATTGTTTCGTAGAACAGAGTTTTAGTCATCTTGCCCATGAGTCATGGTTCACAAGTATCAAATGAATCATAATCAAGTGATTCCAAAAGTCCATCCGCATGGAGTTTCTTCATGCGCTTTACACCATTATGACCTAAACGGCAGTGCCACAAATATGTTGCACTATCATTATCAACTTTGCATCTTTTGGCATCAATATTATGAATATGTGTATCACTACGATCGAGATTCAATAAACCATTTACATTGGGTGTATGACCATAGAAGGTTTTATTCATGTAAACATAACAACAATTATTCTCTCACTTAAATGAATAACCGTATCGCAATAAACATGATTCGATCATATTCATGTTCAACGCAAATACCAAATAACATTTATTTAGGTCCAACACTAATCCCGAAGGTAGAGGGAGTGTGCGATGGTGATCTTATCAACCTTGGAATAACTTCCAACACACATCATCACCTCGCCCTTAACTAGTCTCTGTTCATTTTGCAACTCTTGTTTCGAGTTAGTAATCTTAGAAACTGAACCGATATCAAATACCCAGGGGCTAAGATGAACCTAGTAAAGTACACATCAATGACATGTATATCAAATATACCTTTGTTCACTTTGCCATCCTTCTTATCCGCCAAGTATTTGGGGCAGTTCCGCTTCCAGTGACCATTTCCTTTCCAGTAGAAGCACTCAGTTTCAGGCTTCGGTCTAGCTTTGGGTTTCTTCATGGGAGCAGCAACTTATTTACCATTCTTTTTGAACTTCCCTTTCTTTCCATTGCCCTTTTTCTTGAAACTAGTGGTCTTCTTAACCATCAACACTTGATGCTTTTTCTTGATTTCTACCTTCGTTGATTTTAGTATCGTGAAGAGCTCGGGAATCGTTTCGTCATCCCTTGCATATTATAGTTCATCCCGAAGTTCTAGTAGCTTGGTGATAGTGACTACAGAACTCTGTTAATCACTATCTTATCTGGAGGATTAACTCCAACTTGATTCAAGCGACTGTAGTACCTAGACATTCTGAGCACATGCTCACTGGCTGAGCTATTCTCCTCCATCTTGTAGGCAAAGTACTTGTCAGAGGTCTCATACCTCTCGACATGGGCATGAGTCTGAAATACTAATTTCATCTCTTGGAACATCTCATATGCTCTGTGGTGTTCAAAACATTTTTGAAGTCCCGGTTCTAAGCTGTAAAGCATGGAGCACTAAACTATCAGGTAGTCATCATATCGAGCTTGCCAAACGTTCATAACGTGTACATATGCTCCTGCAATAGGTCTGTCACCTAGCGGTGCATCAAGGACATAATTCTTCTGTGCAGCAATGAGGATAATCCTCAGATCATGGACCCAGTCCGCATCATTGCTACTATAATCTTTCAACTTATTTTTCTCTAGGAACATATAAAAAAATAGGGGAGCTACATTGCGAGCTATTGATCTTACAACATAGATTTGCAAATACTACTAGGACTAAGTTCATGATAAATTAAGTTCAATTAATCAAATTACTAATGAACTCCCACTTAAATCAACATCCCTTAAGTTGTCTAAGTGATACATGATCCAAATCAACTAACCCATGTCCGATCATCACGTGAGATGGGGTAGTCATCAATGGTGAACATCTCTATGTTGATCATATCTACTATATGACTCATGTTCGACCTTTTGGTCTCCAGCGTTCCGAGTCCATGTCTGTACATGCTAGGCTCATCAAGTTTAACCCAAGTATTCCGCATGTGCAAAACTTTCTTGCACCTGTTGTATGTGAACATAGAGCTTATCACACCCGATCATCACGTGGTGTCTCAAAACGACGAACTTTCGCAACGGTGCATACTCGGGGAGAACACTTAAATCTTGAAATTTAGTCAAGGGATCATCTTATAATGCTACCATCGTTCTAAGCAAAATAAGATGCATAAAAGATAAACATCACATGCAACCAAAAGATGTGACATGATATGGCCATCATCATCTCGTGCTTTTGATCTCCATCTCCAAAGCATCATCATGATCTCCATCGTCACCGGCTCGACACCTTGATCTCCATCGTTGCGTCGTGGTCGTCTCGCCAACTATTTCTTCTACAACTATCGCTAACGCATAGTGATAACGTAAAGCAATTACATGGCATTCTCATTTCATACAATAAAGAGACAACCATAAGGCTCCTGCCGGTTGCCGATAACTTACAAAACTTGATCATCTCATACAATAACATATATCACATCATGTCTTAACCATATCACATCACAACATACCCTACAAAAAAAAGTTAGATGTCCTCTACTTTGTTGTTGCAAGTTTTACGTGACTGCTATGGGTTTCTAGCAAGAACCGTTCTTACCTACGGCAAAAACCACAACGGTGATTCGTCAAGTTTGCTGTTTTAACCTTCTTCAAGGACCAGCCGTAGTCAAATTCGATTCAACTAAAGTAGGAGAAACAGACACCCGCCAGCGACTTTTATGCAAAACTAGTTGCATGTCTGTCGGTGGAACCGGTCCCATGTGCGTGGACATGTAAGGTTGGTCCGGGCCGCTTCATCCCACAATACCGCCGAATCAAAATAAGAAGTTGGTGGTAAGCAGTATGACTATCACCGCCCACAACTCTTTGTGTTCTACTCGTGCATATCATCTACGCATAGACCTGGCTCTGATACCATTCTTGGGAAACGTTGCATGGAATTTTTTTTTCTACGCACACGTAATGATCTAGCCATGGAGATGCATAGTAACGAGGGGGAGAGTATGTCTACGTACCCTCGTAGACTGAAAGCAGAAGCGCTTGACAACGCGGTTGATGTAGTCGAGCTTCTTCTAGCTCCGACCGATCAAGTACCGAACGTACGGCACCTTTGAGTTCTGCACATGTTCAGCTCGATGACGTCCCTCTTCCTCTTGATCCAGAAAGACGTCGAGGAAGTAGATGAGTTCCGCCAGCACGACAGTGTGGTGACTGTGATGGTGAAGTGATCCGCGCAGGGCTTCGCCTAAGCACCGCGAGAATATGACCGGGGTGTAAACTGTGGAGGGGGGCGCTGCACACGGCTAACAATTGATGTTGTGTGTTCTAGGCGTCCCCTCCCCACACATATATAGGTCAGAGGGGAGGAGAGGCAGCCAGGGGGCGCTCCAAGTAGGATGAATCCTACTCGGGGTCTTCCCCAATTCAGCCTCCCCCTTCCATAATTGTCGGAGGGGAAAAAAGGAAGGGGAACGAGAGAAGGAAAGGGGGGGGGTGAATCCCCTCTTTCCCTTCTCCCACTCGGCCTCCTTCCATAGGGGGTGGGGCGTGCCACCCCTTGTGGGCTGGTGTGCTCCCCTCTCTTGGCCCATATGGCCCATATATTCCCCCGGGGGGTTCCGGTAACCCCTCCGGTACTCTGATAAATACCCGATACACTCCGGAACACTTCCTATGTCCGAATACTATCGTCCTGTATATCAATATTTACCTCTCGACCATTTCGAGACTCCTCTTCATGTCCGTGATCTCATCCGGGACTCCGAACAACATTCGGTCACCAAATCACATAACTCATATATTACTAAATCGTCATCGAACGTTAAGCGTGCGGACCCTATGGGTTCGAGAACTATGTAGACATGACCGAGACACTTCTTCGGTCAATAACCAATAGCGGAATCTGGATGCTCATATTGGCTCCTACATATTCTACGAAGATCTTTATCGGTCGAACCGTTATGAGAACATATGTTATTCCCTTTGTCTATCGGCATGTTAGTTGCCCGAGATTCGATCGTCGGTATCTTCATACCTAGTTCAATCTCATTACCGGCAAGTCTCTTTACTCATTCCATAATACATCATCCTGTAACTAACTCATTAGTCAGTTTGCTTGCAAGGCTTCTTATGATGTGCATTACAGAGAGGGCCCAGAGATACCTCTCCGAAACTCGGAGTGACAAATCCTAATCTCGATCTATGCCAACTCAACAAACACCTTCGGAGATACCTGTAGAGCATGTTTATAATCACCCATTTACGTTGTGACATTTGATATCACAAAAGGCATTCCACCGGTATCTGGGAGTTGCATAATCTCATAGTCAAAGTAATATGTATTTGACATGAGGAAAGCAATAGCAATAAAACTGAATGATCAACATGCTAAGCTAACGGATGGGTCTTGTCCATCACATCATTCTCCTAATGTTGTGATCTCGTTATCAAATGAAAACTCATATCCATGGTTAGGAAACCTTAACCATCTTTTATCAACGAGCTAGTCAAGTAGAGGCTCACTAGGGACACACTGTTTGTCTATGTATTCACACATGTATATAGGTTTCTGATCAATACAATTCCGCATGAATAATAAACATTTAGCATGAATAAGGAAATATAAAATAACAACTTTATTATTGCCTCTAGGGCATATTTCCTTCAATAGCATGTATTACTCCCTTGTTAACTTTTGCATGCTTGCACGATGAACATGGATATCACTTTTGGGGTTTGGTTCAATGTAAGCTTCAGAGTTGGTAGCAATGAGCTTTTGGTAGTCAACCTTGTTACTCGATGACGAGGAAGGTTTACGTGTGGGGTGGTTGATGGCTCTATATTTTATGCATTTTTAGAGCTCATTTGTTACATGTTCTCTTCATATATTATGTCTCATTGAACCAAATATTTGTTCATTATGCATGTTTACTGCTTTTTGCAATTTTCTTTGCGAGCATTGCACATTTAGTATTTTATTTCGTTTTTATTAGTTTTCTTTGTTATCTTGTGTCTATAGGTGTTTTGGACCAACCTAGGACCAAGCAAGATGAAAGGATCAAAGACTGGTTCAGTACGGAGACACCCAGGGGCCAGACTTAGTCATTTCGGAGGTCGAAAAAGTCATTTTTACAAAGTTTTTTAAAATCAAGTTCTAACACCAGAAATGGATCGGTCTCACTCTCACGAATCCAACAAGCCCAAGAACGCCAAATCTGAGTCTGTATGAAGAATGGCGGCGAAAACACCGGAGGAGGACAAGACAAAAGACGACGTACCATACGACCATTCAAGGTACAACTCTAAAAGTTGCCTCTTCTGACAGGATTCTTTGGAGATTTCGTCCCCCATTCAACCCCATGAGATCCTTGGCACATAAAGAATGGAGTGGGAGAGGATAATGCTCATCTAGAGCCCTTGGATGCATCTCATCAACGGTGGACATCAAGGAGGCGCCCTATATATATCACCTCCTACCCTAGCCACCGCCTCCATCATCCTCATTCATCACCATCACATCCAAGTCCATATCCATTGCTGCTCCATCCACCACCTTAGAGGAAGGGACAAGCCCAAGGGGAAGAAGATGAGTCTCCACCGCCGTGAGCACCGGCCTTCGGTTCGATGCCCGCTCTACGACGCCGGCATCATCATGGCCGCACCACCGCCGCCATAACCATCTTCACCGTGCCTTATCCCTTCACTGGCTCGATGCCAGCTTGTAACTTGACCCTCTCCTTTATGTTTGAGTACACTGGTGCGTGTAGGTCCTAAACAAACGGTTTTTAACCCCTTTCCGCGACGGCATTTGGAACCGTCGCCAAGTAAGTGTGGGCGATATGGGGGTCCTTCCCACACGACCCAGAAACCGTCGGGGATAGGGCCCCTACAGTATTCCTACTCATTTCTGCTCGCATTGCCATCGCAATCAGTATTGTGTGGTGCTACATTTACAATGCGTGGCCCATCACAAACGGTTCACTATTATAGAACGTGTATGATGCGCGGCCCATCACAAACGGTTCACCATTAAGAAGATTAGCTAATCATCGTACGAGTGTCAGATAGGATTACGAAATGTCGGACTGTCGTAACATCGTCGTACACGACAACAATCGCACACGCTATTCTGTGGTGCAACGTTTACGATGCATACTTCATCAGAAACAGTTCATGGTTGCGAATCATGTACGATAAGGCAACTAACACAAACGTTTAGTTTGCCCGCACCGTTTGTGATATTGTCTGACATCGCACACGCTTTGCAAACGGCAACTGTGTGCATGCTTGCACACGTTTCCTCTTTGTGAACCATCTGAAATTATGGTGCATATTGCAAATGTTTGTGTTTTACCAACCGTGTGTGCCGTAACAACCTGGAGAGCGTAAATTCACCATAATTTAATTGCTGCATTTCCAAATTGTACCGGATTTGGATTTGAATTTGAATTTGAATGTATGTTACAGCTTTATTCATATCCATCAGGTTCAAACAACCAATGCATTATTCGATTCATAGGTACATATGTTCAAGAATTACATAAGAACCAAATAAAGAATGATGAACCACAGTTGTATACTTTTACTATTAAAGACGGTAAAGAAAGAGGTGAAATATATTCTGGTTGCTGAACAAGGTGAAGCGGAATGCCCATATTGTGCCCTGCTCCATGCCGAAGGCACGCACGACTCTAGTCCAACCCCTTGTGATGGCCGACCGCCCATCCTTCACGGTCTTCATGAAAACATGTAGATAATCATCGTGTTCTGGTAGAAATACTTTAACCTTTGCATGCCCACCAATCATGTAGTTTGAGAGGTAATCTTGAGTAAACTGCTTTGGCAACCACTGCAAAGGAAAAAGATTCAGACATTGTCATCTAACACAACTCATTATGGGAAGTAAAAAGAAGGCTGCAGAGTTCTTACTTACCATCCTGCAGTTCGCTGTTGTCTTGGATAAAGTGTAAACAAATAGTTTAATTGCCATCTTTGGACCCATTTTACTAATAATCTTTATCAGCTTCCTCACTTGATGCTGGTTCATTGATATCTCATTGCCCCATACGCAGAAAGGGTCGAAATGCGGATCTTTACCAATGACATATGTACCTAAAAGCGCCAAGTTAATATTAGAAGCTAAACAACAATTGCACAATGATGTAGTACAACACTCTTTTATAATATGTCTATATACATCCGTATGTGGTAGTCCATTTGAAATCTCTAAAAAGAGAAATATTTAGGAATGGAGTATCTTATAACATCCAATATACTCACATATTAGATGAATTAACATCTTATATTATGGGCCGGAAGGAGTTTAGTTCATTCTTACAAATTATCGGCTGATTAACTGCTGCTGTATCCATGGCTTACAGTTAGTTTGAGCTAGTTCGGGCTCAAATAGCCCTAAAGTATATCTAAACATGAGGGCTAGTTTGAGCTAGTTGCATCTGTAACCCACCCAAAAAAACTATCCAACCCAAGAGGTGCTAATTGGAGCTAGTTATCCTAGTGCATTTACTGTCAATCTAACCCTGCCATCCAAACAACTCTTTGGATGGAGTTAGTTCAGGGTTAGTAATGAGCTAGAAACTAACTTTAACCTCTAGCTAAGTTGAGTATCCAAACAGGGCTGTGTTGTTGTTGCTGCTGCTCTTCTACGTATATCTAGACATCATTAGAACATTAATGTAACACTCTTCCTTGTTGCTATGTAGCCTAGGATTGCATATTTAGACATTAAGTATAGTGCATGTTGCTATGTAGCCTCAGATATATTACATATGGCCCTAGTTAACCTAACGAAAAATGGGTTGCAGATATATTCAGTTAAAAGTCCGATTCACCGATTAGTCCCTTATCAGCGGCCGACCTATATGGTACCATCTAACGATATCCTGAGCAGTGAGCAGATATAAGCCATGGGATGAAACTAACCTCGATTGAAAACAACAGTCGTTCCCAAAATTGTCCTGTGTAGGTACATCAAGAAGCATGTTAAGAACAACAGGCTAAACATCAACCAAAATTATACATGGCAGACAAAATAATCTCCAAAAGATAGCTTCAGTGTGCAGGTTTAAGCACGCTAGTAAAGCAAAACAAGTGGAAAGGTGTGCTAACTGCAACAGGCCTAACATTTAACAACAAGAGAACATAGTCATTCAAACTGGTATTGTGCCGGTCTAAGTACACTGGTTATGGTTAAATAAAAATGGAAAGGCGTGTTAACTACAAGTTCCAGCAACAAATGTAGTCATTCATAGTGGTATTGTTGAAACTGGTACTGATGAAATTGAACTGCACAGTTCATACTTGCACATATAGAACATCACGTTGTGAATAACTGGAATAAACAAGGCATACTACGAACAACCAAAGATAGCATTTGAAACTGAACATATGCTAACTACAAACGATCGAACAATCAAAAAACTTTAAAAGAGGCATATGCTAGCTATAACAGACTTAACAACAAGCAAATATATGCATTCCTATTGGTATGTTTAAAACTGGATTGATGAAATGTATTGCACAGTAAATACTTGCACATATAGAGCATCACATTGTGAAGAACTGAAATAAACAAATCATGGGTTTCCTCACTTGTCACAGATGGGCTCGTTCCCGTGGGAAGAGCACGGACCCTGGATGCGCTCCATGTTGTCGCAGATGGGCTCCTTCCCCTTGGAAGAGCACGGCTGTAGGGTGCTCTCCCTGATGTCGTAGACGGGCGCTTTCCCCTTGGAAGAGCAGATGGGCTCTTTCCCCTTGGAAGAGCCGGAGAGGGTACCCTCCTCGTGGTCGCCGACGATGAGGTCTGACTTGGAAGCTGTGGATCCCAAGCCAGCGTCGCAGAATATGTCCTTCAGAAATGACAAAAGGGGCTCGATGGCGATGTAGAATTGCAAATTGTTGATAGCGAGCCAGAGGAGATCAGCGGCGGAGCCATGGATGAGATCGATGGCGGTTGAACCCGAGGGGTTGGGGTGGGCCACTTAACCTGTGACACAGCCCGCCTCCGGGCGTCGCTGTCGATGACCTCCATGTCATAGCCGGCGAACAATACATGCCCGCATACTCTAGCCCGCTGCTTGAGTGCCTGCCGCTAGAAATGGTCGTCAGCTTCCTTGGCGACGTCGGGCGAAGAGACCGCTATACACCTCTTTTGGGCCAGTCGCTCCTCGAGCTCCACGGGAAGCGTAGCTGGGCTTAGGCTGCAACGCTCTGGAGTGGGGGATGGGGATGGGGATCTGTGGGCGTTTGGCAGGCGTCATCTAAGAAACTCAGGGCGGCCTGGGTATGAAATCGGTGGGTAAGCTGCACGGGCAAACCGGCAGATGTTGACAATGGAGGCCTTGTGGCAGCGACGGGGACCTTTCTAGGATTTTGAGTGAGGGAGGGGGTGTGTGTGTGCGCGCGCGCATGCCCGAGGAGGTTTTGGTGTGTGTGTGTGTGTGTGCGGAGGGGGGCGCGGGGTGTTTGAGGAAATGACGCGGGTACTGAAAAATTTACTACGCGGGAGTCAAACGCGGGAGTGAAATGCCGGGCTATTGAAAATTTGGATGATAGTGCATTGCACACAGCCCGGAGATAACAACCGTGTGTTATGAAACAGAAAAACCCTCGAGGCGGGCAGATATTTTCTAGGGATGCAGGCGGGATTGGGAACAAGAAACATCACACACGGTCCAGAGATAACAACCGTGTGTTATGTAACAGAAAAACCCTCGGGGCGGGCAGATATTTTCTAGGGATGCAGGCGGGATAGGGAACAAGAAACATCGCACACAGTCCGGAGATAACAACCGTGTGTTATGAAACAAAAAGACCTCGAGGCGGGCAGATATTTTTGAGAGGGGGAGCCTCGTGGAGCCCAATGTACTGTGCGGATGTGTGCGTGACAGGTGCACCGGCGTGGCACACGGTTAGTTTGAGTGAACCGTGTCTGTTGCGTAATCTGACTTGTCTAATGTTCATGAATTTGGCGAAAAATGACACAGGAGAGGGTCAGAACACGAACACACTTGCATGTTTACCAAATTTATGTATCAAAAGAGTGGTTTGATTTTCAAATACCAAATTGGCACCTCTCTCATCAAGCGCACGGTATTTCTTGCCCCACCCCCTCGTGTCGGCACGAAGGGAATCCTAAGCTATGAATGCTTGCCCCCTCCCCCCCGAACCGAGGTTCACCTAGCAAAGTGCGAAGTAGCTAGCAGCCCCGCTCCTCCCTTGTGTCGGCACGAAGGGAATCCTAAGCTATGAATGCATGCCCCCCAACCGAGGTTCACTCACCTAGAAAAGTGTGAAGTAGCTAGCAGCCCCCCTCCCTCGTGTCGGCACGAAGGGAATCCTAGGCTATGAATGCATGCCCCCAACCGAGGTTCACCCTAGCAAAGTGCGAAGTAGCTAGCAGCCCCACCCCCTCGTGTCGGCACGAAGGGAATCCTAAGCTATGAATGCATGCCCCCCCAAACCGAGGTAAACCTAGCAAAGTGCGATGTAGCAACCCCCGCCCCCCACACACACACTTTCAGTCGGCGGGCTAGAGAGGCATATATCTCACCAAGATGGATCGTAAAACAGACCAAGAATAATCAACCTTGGTCGTACAACCTCTCTCTTGTTGTTGGTCAATGTGATGGCCGTCCATGCGACCCCAGAGATGGGCTAGCTCGCCAATAATCACGCAAGTAGCTAGTCCCGAAGACAACCACTACAAGCGTGTGGCCCAAACATATGTACCGGAGATGTGTGTTTTTGAGTAACAATGGAACAACTTTGATGTGGCACTGTGATTTCGAACTAGAAATCCACACACTGAATGAGGGTTATGTTGACGATGCATATGTATGTTACACCAGACTTCAAGCCAACGACGGGGATTCATGCATGCATGCATGCATAGTATATGCGCTCAAACTTAATTAGGTCTGAATCTCACCATGACCTATACTACGATAACACGAACCAAATGAAGAATCCGCCATGGTAACCTATCTTGTTGTTGGTCAAGGTGATCATGGATGTCCACGCGGGCCCACGAATATATAGGCTTGTCGCCGATAACCACGCGAGGGAGTGTATCGTTCGAAGGCAACCACTACATGCATATGTATGGAGGTGATGCGTGCATGCATGTTTGAATACACAACATTGATGTGGCGCGTGTGTCAAAAATCATACACTAGCTCCCCACACAGAGCGAGATCGGTTCATGATGTGTCGTTGTATTAGCCACTTTGATTCAGTGGGAGGGATTCATGCGTACACATGCATGTGTGTGTGCTCAAACTGTATCATGCATGTCATCCCAGAGCAAAAATAATAATCCCCTCCTAAGTCAAATTAACCTCTCTTGTTGTCAGGCAAAAAATAGTGATGGACCAAGCGGGCCCACAGATGGAAAGCATCGATATCGATGACAACCACTTAAGTGGGTGCGAGAGGACAACCACCACCGCTTTGCATGTGGGCCAAACATATATATGTTGAATACCCAAAATGCACAACTTTGATGTGCCACATGCCTCAAAAACCATAAACCATGCACCCACACGGAGTGAGGTTCATATCAAGCGTACTACATATGATGGTCCCCTTCCCCCCTCTTCACCGCATACTATATGCTCCTGCCGTAATATACGTACAACCCAAAAGAATCCTCATCGATGGTGAAATTAATTAACCTCTCCCGATGTAGGTCAAGTGATGCATGCATGCATCGATGATGGCCTCGTGGGCCCACAGATGGAAGTGTCACACGTGAGTGTCCTAGCTAGGATATGCATGTGGCCCAAAAAGGTGTTGTGTGACGTTTGAATAACCAATTTCACAATTTTGAAGTGGCACGTGCCTCGGTAACCAAAAAGTCCCAACACTGAGTGAGGTGTACTTGTTCATGGGCGCGTACGTATAGTATATATGCTAGTCCCCTCCCACCTCTTCGACGCGTACTATATACCAACATAACGCAAACAAAAAAGATTCTACCTTGCTGGTCAAATTAACCTCACTGCCGGTTGTTCGTCAAAGTGATGGACGACGACCTCGCGGGCCCACAGAAAGTGTCACAAGCGAGTATCGAGTGTCGTGTAGGACAACCATCGACTGCATGTGGCCAAAACATTTCTGTATGAAAGGGTTGTGTAATGTTTTAAATAACAATTTTCACGACTCTGATGTGGCACCAGCCTGCCTAACAAAACGGCCAACCCACACGGTGGCTCACAACTCGTAGTGTACTGTGAGCCACCTGCCACCCCCTGTCGCACACACCCACACACACACCACAAATCCACCGCAACTACGATGCATGTTAAATTAATTATCCCGCGGTTAACATACATGTTACCAAAGGAGGGACGTTTTAATTTAAAAAAATCATAGAGATCATTAAGACGTTTTAGTACATTCATTGATTGATTTTCTACGGGTATAATGTGCAAAAATCAAATTTGAGCTACATGCACACGTGACAGTGCACCTAAATGGATTGCAAAAACACATGTGTCTCACTGGGTGCATGTTTACTCCCCGTGCAACAAATTTCAAACATTGAGAATCTTGATTTTTTAATTCTAGTACATCTAAAATTTATTTGAAGTTCATGAAACTTATCGTGTTGTCATATGGACACCAATACAAAGTGGCATTGTACTTTTTTTGTCAAATTTTAGACCAGTTTTGATGTAATCTTTATCTAATTACAGACGGGAGATTATTAATAATTGGGAACCAATATCCCAAACAGATTATTTATTCAAACCGTGAGCGTTAGACCAACAATGGATACGTGCCATGCTTCGGTTAAGCAATAAAGTGGCAACATTAATCATCCAAATAGAAAAACAATATACGTGCCGCAGCGCGACCCGTGTGGCGTGCAAGCAGGCGTGAGTTGACGGGACGCATGCGAGCAGTCCGCCGCGCAGGCAGACGAGGAGGCATGCGTGCAGGTGTGTGAATTGATGGAGGCGTGCTCGCTGCGCAGTGTCATCGGGAGGCGTGCGAGTAGCTGTGTGAAACTTTGGTAGGCATGCCAGCAGTCTGGTGCGCAGGCTCACCAGGAGGCGAGCCATCGGTTTGACCGCCGCCCGCCTCTCTCCCACAACTCCCACTACTCCATATTAATGGTGCGCCCGAGCGGCCGCACACCCCATCCTCGCTACGCACACACAATCCTCTCTCTCCGCTTGCATCCTCGACGCCGCTCTCAGTCCTCAAAGCCGTCAGTGTATGAGGATGCCGCCGAAGCACCCCATCAGAGGGAGCGGCAATTCCGGGGCTGCTAAAGCACCGGAGCATGGCGTGGAGATGGAGACAGAGGTTGCCGTCACCGCCGGCGAGTTATCGCTGCACCCTGACGTCGTCGACGGCGTCGAGCTTCCACAGCCGGAGGCGGAGTTCCACACCGACTCCAACGACCACTCCGGCGATGACTCTGACGACCACTCCGACGACGACTCCGACGACGATGGACAGCTGGTTAGTCATCTATACCCATTTATGTGTCAAATAGATCATAGGGTTTCTCTGGTTACTCCTGACTCCCCCTTTTTGGAATAGAAATCATGTGGTTATGTTCTCCCAATCCATGAAATCTGAGTAAGTTTCGTTAGATCCATGTAGTGTATTGATTGTTTGAATGGTACAGGTGATAAGTGATTAGTTGTTTCATCTGTGCAAATGATTTCTGCTAGTAATCCGACTAGGGTTAGTGTTCGTGCTAATAATTCCTAGCCGGGACTTGACAATTGATTCTGAATGACCTACATATGTTAGTGCCATTATTTTCTTCAAGATTGGTCTGTACATAGACGACTGTGCTTAAAAATCGAACCATAATCTATGGATATGTATAAATAAATAGCCATAAATTCCTAATCCTACTTCACGGCATGTAATCAGTGATTTGATGCCAAATTTGTTTTACTATTTGTATAGGTGCTGTCTGACGATGTGGACAACGAGGATGAAGATGCCTAGAGGAGGTACAAGAGGCAAATCCTGAGGGAGCTTTATGCGGGAATGCATAACAGGCGTATTAGGACCTGGAACGACGGCTATGGATTCCCATTTTGCAACCAAAAGCTTCATGACACGTATCTAAGTGTTCTGGCGCATGCAAGAGGACGGGCCGTTGGCTCCTTCAAGCAGAAGTATTCTCGCAGGGTGGCGCACGGCTCGTACAACGAGTACCTGGAGACGCATCAGGATCGTGCCGGCCGCATGTGAGATGAGATGTGGGATGGATCGAACTATGTACACTTGAGTATGCTTAATGATGGTTGAACTATGTACTTATGGTTGAACTATGCTTATGTACGTGTACGCTTATTATCTATGTGTGAGTATGTTAAATATTTCGCCAAATTTTGGTAAAAATTACAAAGGGGGACCAATAAACCAGGACGGAGGTAGTACGTCAATCACACACGGTTCCCAAAATTGGAACCGTGTGCAATGACTTTCATTTTGCCTACTGCGTCAATCACACACAGTTTGCTCTAGCAAACCGTCGCCCCCAAAATTCATAGTGGGACAGAAAACCCTCACCACCCAATTCAAAAAAGAAAAAAGAAAACCCTCACCATCGCCACGTCACAAAAACCCTCACCCCGCCCGCCACCCCCTCGGCCCCTCTGGTACGTTCCCCATTTACACCTGCACAAGCTCCTCCGCGTCTATGCCACGGCACCGCCTATCGCGGCGGTAAACACTTAGCTCGACGCCTTCCGCCGCTGCCAGGCTGCCGGCAAAGCCCACCGCATTTCGCCACTTCCACTTGCCGCCGCCTATCGCCATCGACTTTCTCGACGCTGCTCGCGGTTGACCCAGCTCCGCTCGGTTAGGGAATCTGCCATACTAAGGGTTCTTTCTCATGGATGACGAGGTAACTAATTTAACGAGATATTATCTCATCTCTTATCCCAGTTCATCTGCCTCCTTTAATCACCCGGCGGAAATCGCCATGAATTCATTTTTATTCGAGCTGATTTGAGGGTTTTCTTTCATTCATAGAATGTACAGTGCGCCGACACTTTAGGACTTGGCGACCGCCGCAGAGATTCCATCTCATCGTACCAGATGACTTGAGGACGCGCGCGGTATGTTCAATCTCACCCTAAATCAGTTGGGATGGCCTACTTTCCAGAACATATTCTAAATATTGCTACATTTGGATAAAAGGTGCCACATGCACCATATACGTCAAAGGGGATTTCCCCCCTCTTCTTTCTATATTAGGAAAATTAATGATGTATTGTTCTTTCGATTACTCTCATTTTTCCATGACATCATGTTTACCCTATCTGTTTAATTGTAGATTTTTGTCCTTCGATTTCAACTGTTGTATAGTTCTTTCAATTTGGGCCCATATTTGCATGTTACCATATTTTCTTTAACAATCCTACCATTTTCTGCAGGACATCCCTCTCTATGCAACAGATTATCTAGTGGACAATTTTTCCCTTTACATAGATCAAGGCTCCACGGATGTCATACTGCACACAAACCATGGATTTACAATCGTTGCTACTGTAAGACTTGATGAACGTGGTGACTCCTATTTTGCCACTGGCTTTTGGAATGAAATTGCAAAGTTCTATGTACTGAAAGGTGGCACTAAAATTGCACTACACATAGAAGGGCCTGGTCATGAGATATATGCTAACTTCCGCGACAAACCACCCGTCCAGACTTTGTTCGAAGTAAGTTTTCTTTTCAACTATCTGCATATGTTGACTTACCCAGCAATGTCAAATGAATTGTGTAGTATTTAAGCAACCAATTGTTATTCCATGTTCTTACTATATTCTTACCTAATAACTTCTAGTTACCAATACACTTTTCTATTGCCCTGTTTTAACTAAATATTCCCTGTACTCCCATTTCTATTAGAAAGCGCCGCTGACAAGGAGACTCCGAAGGTGGAGAACGGGGCTGCCAACAAGCGGAGGCGGGGTGAGCTAGAACCGCAAGCGACTCTAGCAGGCCTAGACTTAATCAGCAGCCTCCCCGATGATATGTTGAGAGTCATCATCTCCCTCCTCCCAATCAAATATGGGGCGTGGACAACCCTCCTTTCCCGACGGTGGCGCCCCTATGGAACTCCAGCCCTCTCGACCTCATCGACACCCACGAGCTCTGCCATGGCTATCGCAAAAGCTTGGATGCATTCTCCAAGATCCTCGGCAGTCACCTTGTCCCAACCAAAGGCCTTAGAATGGGCAAGTTCCGTTCCAACGGCAAGGACCGAGCCAAGCTTGACGACTGGTTCCGATCCCCCGCCCTAGATCAGCTCGAGGAGCTCACTTTTGATGATGGGCATATGCGGCCGCTGCCAACGTCCGCACTCCGCCTCGCGCCCACGCTGCGCGTCGCCAAGTTCAGGAACTGCCATTTCCCATCCCTTAATGATGCGCCCGCTCTTATTCTACCACAACTGAAGCACCTCGAGCTCATCGCCGTCTGCCTCTCAAAGGGTGACATGGAGCGCATGCTTCGTGGTTGTACTGCACTCGAATACCTTCGTCTTCAGGCGATCAATGGGTTGAGTACCTTCCACATCACCTCCATGACTCTCCGGACTATTTATGTGTGTTGCTGGTGCGGCAAGAAGACATCACAAAAGGTGGACTACGGTATGGTCATCCAGGACACACCTGCACTTGAGAGATTACTTTTAGTTGATCAAGAAGGTCGAACAAGAATCAATGACATTTCTGCGCCGAAATTGATAGTGGTGGGCTACTCGTCTGACAAATACTCCAAACTTGTTATTAGATCCACACCCGTTCAGGTACAACAGCCACCTTCTACCTCTCCTTCTACAAATTAACATTATTTATAATTTTGAAGATGTTTGTTCATCTGTCATTCAGAAAATGATTCTGACAAGCTTGACCCCGAAACTGCGCACAGTGAATAACTTGGCACTAGAATCTATTGGCCCCGACCTGGAGCAAGTTGTCAGTTTCCTGAGATGCTTTCCGTGCTTGGAGAAGCTATATATCGAGGTGATGTTCCTTTCCTGTTAAATGTTAACCATAAGGGAGTTCAATTTGTGACACCTTTTCCAAGTTTACAATGACAATGTACTACGATTTCTGAAGGCTCTTTTGGAGGATTTCAGTACATACATACATATGGTTACAATCAATAAGCATTTCTCTTTGGATTCATCTGTACTAGTTTTCTTAGGGAACTTTTCATCCACTCCAACCTCTTGCGAAGAAGGCTACATTTTTCTAGAATGTAATCAAATGCCCATGTTAATCATGTCAGATCGAAGATGGCATGTTAGTGCATTTTACAAATCCTGCAAACCAAACATCTAGGCCTGTAGTAATGTTCAAAATTGCATGTAGGCACTAACACGTTTTCTACTTTTACACATAAGATTAGGCCCAGTGGTGGATAATGCGATACAATATAATAATCACGTCGAATGCCTAGATCTGCATCTCTCAGAAATTACTTTGAACTCCTACCGAGGGACCTTACCGGCGATTATATTCGCCAGGTTCTTTGTTCTTAGAGCAATGGTGTTGAAGGCAATGAGGTTTGCCCTACATTTATTTTGCAAAAATGAATGGTTTGTTGATCAGCGCCGCCGCCTGCGGCAGAATGGAGTAGGCTCCAAAAATGCTGAATTTCATTTTGGAACTTCAGATGATAGAGTAATCGGAAGTCATCGTGTCAACCCCATACATGACTTCTCAGTGGCTGACCCCTTTGCAAAAATTGTGAGGTTTCGAAGCCAGACTTAGAAGCGGTGATATTAGTTTGAACCTCTCTGATATCCATGTTCAGCGGATCAACATGAGCATTTGCAGCTGATGAGCTGAATTTCATTTCTAATATCAGTTTGAACCTTCTAATCTTCGAATTTGAGCCATATAACTATGGAATTTGAACCTTGTAACATTTCGAGCTTTTGTGGTACAATCGTTGAAATGGCATCGTATGAGACTCGTATATTGCTAGCACTATTTTGACCTTAATATGCAATGGTCTTAGATTTTATTAACCATTCTCGAATCTATTTACCTTGTCGATCTCACAGCACACGATCTGTATAGCTAACTCGACTGCGATCTTCGACATTATTGCACACAGTTGGTTTCTTCCACCGTGTGCACTGTAGAGCGCAGAATTAATTATCGCACTCGAGTGTCCATGATATGTCTCCATAGTATCTACTTTTCCAAACACTTTTTCCCTTGTTTTGGACTCTAACTTGCATGATTTGAATGGAACTAACCCGGACTGATGTTGTTTTCAGTAGAATTGCCTTGGTGTTATTTTTGTGCAGAAATAAAAGTTCTCGGAATGACCTGAAACTTCATGGAGAATATTTTTGTAATTAATAAAAAATACTGGTGAAAGAATCAACACCAGGGGGGCCACACCCTGTCCATGAGGGTGGGGGGCACGCCCACCCCCCTAGGGCGCGCCCCCCTGCCTCGTGAGCCCCTGAGGCTCCACCGACCTCGGCTCCAACTCTATATATTCACGTTCGGGGAGAAAAAATCAGACAGAAGGATTCATAGCATTTCACGATACGAAGCCGCCGCCAAGCCCTAATCTCTCTCGTGAGGGCTGATCTGGAGTCCGTTCGGGGCTCCGGAGAGGGGAATCCATCGCCGTCATCATCATCAACCATCCTCCATCACCAATTTCATGATGCTCACCGCCATGCGTGAGTAATCTCATCGTAGGCTTGCTGGACGGTGATGGGTTGGATGATATTTATCATGTAATCGAGTTAGTTTTGTTAGGGTTTGATCCCTAGTATCCATTATTTTCTGAGATTGATGTTGCTATGACTTTGCTATGCTTAATGCTTGTCACTAGGGCCCGAGTGCCATGATTTCAGATTTGAACCTATTATGTTTTCATGAATATATGTGAGTTCTTGATCCTATCTTGCAAGCCAATAGTCACCTATTATGTGTTATGATCCGGCAACCCCGAAGTGAAAATAATTGGGACCACTCCCGGTGATGATCGTAGTTTGAGGAGTTCATGTATTCATTAAGTGTTAATGCTTTGGTCCGGTACTCTATTAAAAGGAGGCCTTAATATCCCTTAGTTTCCAATAGGACCCCACTGCAACGGGAGGATAGGACAAAAGATGTCATGCAAGTTCTTTTCCATAAGCACGTATGACTATATTCGGAATACATGCCTACATTACATTGATGAACTGGAGCTAGTTCTGTGTCACCCTATGTTATAACTATTGCATGAGGAAATCGCATCCGACATAATTATCCATCACTGATCCAATGCCTACGAGCTTTTCACATATTTATCTTTGCTTAGTTACTTTTCCGTTGCCACTGTTACAATTACTACAAAGCTGCTACTGTTACTACTCCACCGTTACCGTTACTCCCATACTACTTTGCTACTAAATACTTTGCTGCAGATATTAAGTCTTACAGGTCTGGTTGAATTGACAACTCAACTGCTAATACTTGAGAATATTCTTTGGCTCCCCTTGTGTCGAATCAATAAATTTGGGTTGAATACTCTACCCTCGAAAACTGTTGCGATCCCCTATACTTGTGTGTTATGAAGACTATTTTCTGGCGCCGTTGCCGGGGAGCATAGCTCTATTCTTTGAGTCACTTGGGATTTATATCTGCTGGTCACTATGAGGAAGTTGAAAGACGAAAAAACCAAGATTTATCCCTCAACTACGAGGGGAGGTAAGGAACTGCCATCTAGCTCTGCACTTGATTCACCTTCTGTTTTGAGTAAACTTGCGACACGTAAACTTGCTTCTGCTATTGATTCTGCTATGTCGCATGTTATTGATGATGCCACTTCTCATATGCATGATACTTATGATGAAACTACTTCTATTCTTGATAATATTGTGCCATTAGGTGAATTTCTTGATGAACAACTTGCTAGGGTTGGAGAGAATGAAATTATTGAAACTGGTAATATTGATGAAAGTGATGATGAAGATTCTCCCCCTAGATATGAACTACCTGTTGTGCCTGAGGGTTATGTTATGGATGAAGAAACTGCTAGAGATTTTCTTGCTTGCAATGATAGATAAGATCTTAAGAAATTATTAGCTAAGCTAAAAGAAAAGTCTTTGAATGCTAGAATGAAATATGACCCTGCTTTTGCTACTTCACCTATCTGTATTTCCGATAAGGATTATGATTTATCTGTTGATCCTGAGATAATTACTTTGGTTGAATCTGATCCTTTCTATGGCTATGAATCTGAAACTATTGTGGCACATCTTACTAAATTAAATGATATGGCCACCCTATTCACTCATGAGGAAAAAAATCGTTACTACTATATCCTTATGCTATTTCCATTCTCATTAAAGGGTGATGCTAAAACATGGTTTAATTCTCTTGATCTTGGTTGTGTGCGTAGTCCCCAGCATATGATTTATTACTTCTCTGCTAAATATTTCCCCGCTCATAAGAAACAAGCTGCCTTAAGGGAAATATATAATTTTGTGCAAATTGAAGAAGAGAGTCTCCCACAAGCTTGGGGGAGGCTTCTCCGATTACTTAATGCTTTGCCTGATCATCCTCTCAAGAAAAATGAAATACTTGATATCTTTTATAATGGACTAACCGATGCTTCCAGAGACCACCTGGATAGTTGTGCTGGTTGTGTTTTTGGGGAGAGAACTGTTGATCAAGCTGAATTGCTATTGAATAATATGTTGAGTAATGAAAATGATTGGACACTTCCTGAACCAACTCCTAAGCCAACTGCAAAGAAAATGGGTATTCTATTTCTTAGTCCTGAAGATATGCAAGAGGCAAAGAAATCTATGAAAGAAAAAGGTATTAAAGCTGAAGATGTTAAGAATTTACCACCTATTGAAGAAATACATGGTCTTGATAACCCGACACAGGTAGTAAAGGTAAATTATCTCTATAGATTTGATGAAGGTGATATTCCTTGTTATAAGTCTGCTAGCCAATGCTTAGATGAGTTTGATAATTTTATTGTTAAACAAGAAAACTTCAATGCTTATGTTGGTAGACAATTGAAACATAATTCTTATATGATTGAACACTTGAGTGATTATATGTCTAGAGTTAAAGGTGAACTTAAACTCATTGGTAAACATGCTTCTATGGTTACCACTCAAGTAGAACAAGTGCTTAAAGCTCAGAATGGTTTTCTCAATGAATTAAATAATAAGAAAAATGATAATGCTGTTAGAGTCGTGACTAGAGGGGGTAGAATGACTTAGGAACCTTCGTATCCCGAGGGCCACCCTAAGAGAGTTGAGCAAGAATCTCAGAGAACTAATGTTGATGCACCTAGTCCTTCTAAAAGGAAGAAAAAGAAAAATGATAGGACTTTGCATGCTTCTAGTGAACCTGTTGTTGACACACCTGAGAATCCCAATGATATTTTCTATTTCTGATGCTGAAACACAATCTGGTAATGAACATGAACCTAGTGATAATATTAATGATGATGTTCATGTTGATGCTCAACCTAGCAATAACAATGATGTAGAAATTGAACCTGCTGTTGATCTTGATAACCCACAATCAAAGAATCAACGTTATGATAAGAGAGACTTCGTTGCTAGGAAGCACGGTAAAGAAAGAGAGCCATGGGTTCAGAAACCCATGCCTTTTCCTCCTAAACCATCCAAGAAAAAGGATGATGAGTATTTTGAGCGCTTTGCTGAAATGATTAGACCTATCTTTTTGCGTATGCGTTTGACTGATATGCTTAAAATGAATCCCTATGCTAAGTACATGAATGATATTGTCACCAATAAAAGAAAGATACCGGAAGCTGAAATTTCCACCAAGCTTGCTAATTATACTTTTAAGGGTGGAATACCAAAGAAACTTGGAGATCTAGGAGTACCAACTATACCATGCTCCATTAAAAGAAACTATGTTAAAACTGCTTTATGTGATCTTGGAGCCGGTGTTAGTGTTATGCCTCTCTCTTTATATCTTAGACTTGATTTGAATAAGTTGACATCTACTGAAATATCTTTGCAAATGGCCGATAAATCAACTGATATACCTGTCGGTATTTGTGAGGATGTGCCTGTTGTGGTTGCAAACGTTACTATTTTAATGGACTTTGTTATTCTTGATATTCCCGAGGACGATAGTATGTCTATTATTCTTGGTAGACCCTTTTTGAATACTGCAGGGGATGTTATTGATTGCAACAAAGGCAATGCCACTTTTCATGTTAATGGTAATGAGCATATGGTACACTTTCCGAGGAAACAACCTCAAGTCCACAGTATCAATTCTATTGGAAAAATTCCATCTATTACTATTGGAGGTTTTGAATTCCCTCTTCCTACTGTCAAGAAATAATATAATATTCTTATTGTTGGGGACGTGCATATCCCCGTTTAGGTAACCTAGTGCTATTCAAAATTCTCCGGTTTCATGCGATTCAGAATGAGTTTGTTAACAAGACTTGATGAACCTTGTTAGTGGATTCCTTTTGATGAGCATGAGATGGATGAAGTTAGAAAGCACAACTCTCTGTACCCTCCTTTTACTTTTTGTTATTTAGATTAAATAAAGCAAGATTAGTATTTTCTGTCTGTTTTCTGAATTATCCTTGCAATAAAAAATACCACGAAAATAAAAGTTCTCCAAATGTCCCAAAAATGAAATATGTTTTTTGTAGAATATTTAAGAATATCTGGCACTAAGAACACACTAGAGGGGGGCCACCATCTGGCCACGAGGGTCCAGGGCGCGCCCCCTGCCTCGTGGGCCCCACGTGGCCCCCCTCCAATTATTCATGCACCCACACACTTCGTCTTCCTCCAGAAAAAATCCCCACACAGTTCAAACTCATGTTCTAGCTCGTTTTACTGCGATTTTCGATCTCCTTGCTCAAAGCTCCACTCACAAAACTGCTTTGGGGGATTGTTCTTTGGTATGTGACTCCTCCAATGGTCCAATTAGTTTTTGTTCTAGTGTTTTATTTATTGCAAAATTTTGCTACTTAGGTGACCCTATTCTTGAGCTTGCATGTCGAATTTATGTGGTCCCAAGTAGTTCTAATGCATGATATAGTCCCTAGGCACTTGTGGGAGTAGTTGCTATCAATTTTGTTGAGTTTGGTTCACTTTTATTTCGAGTCACTAAAAATTTGTAGTTGTTATCAATTTTGTTGAGTTTGGTTCACTTTTATTTTGAGTCACTAAAAATTTCAGAATTTTTTCAGAGGAAGAAAAATGTTTAGGAAAATGTACCAAGGTGGTTCCTCAAGGAAGCAAGCACCAAGGCTCGCAATACATGAGCCGGACAATGAATTACTAAGAGAATCCCAAGTGCTGCTGGGCGTCAGAAGATTTTATGGCCCAAGCAGAAATTAAGGAGGAATTTGATGCGTATGTGCGTAATGCTGAACTTGAGGGCTTCGTGTCAGATAAGTGCCCCCAATATTACTACCTAACTGATTCCTTTGTGAGAAGGTTTAAATTCACATGATCACGCAATTCTCACACAGTCCTATTTGATCTTTATGATAAATCTTATACCATGGACTTAGAAGATTTTAATACTGCTTGTAACCTCCCGCAGTGGGGTAATGCTAGTGGGCCCCGCAAATCTGAATATAAAGACTTTCTTGCTAGTATAACTGTGGGGGAATCTAGAGAAATCACGCAAGCTACCATAGGGAGCATCCGTTTTCCTACCATACATTATTTTGCTCTCTTCGTAGGTAGATGCATTCATGGTAAAGATGAAGCTTGTCACATGTGCGTTCTAGATCTTAGTGTTCTCAAGAGTGCAGTATTAGGAGATAAACAATATAACTTGGGGGCTACCCTTGCACGAAGGTTGCATCATAACAGTATAAGTGGAGATTTGTTCGGTGGCATTTATGCAACTCGTTTAGCTAATTATCTTGAGGTACCCATACATGAAAATGATATGGAGTTGCCTCCTGCTTATTTAGATTATAATTCTATGATTCACCATCAGTTTATTGAGAGGAATGAACAGTTCCTCCAGTACCGACTAATCTTTGACAGGCGACGCACTGTTCACGTTGCCCTCCCAGATTCTACTTTCTTTAACTTCCAGGCAAAAGGGAGATATGCCATAACCAGGGAGGAGGCGAACGAATACGAGAGGAGGAGAGAGGCAGCTCGCCTCCAAGCTGCAGCTCGTCAGGCAATAGCCGCTGCATCTCAGTACGACCCCAGTTACAACTTTGGATATCCGCCAAGCCAGCCGTGGCCATGGACCAACTTAGGCCAAAAGCCCAAGCTTGGGGGAGTACGTATTTCTCACCGACATTACATTCATGTTCACACACTCATGCCAGTTGTCGGTGCTCATACTTTTTCATTGTACTATCCATGCTAGTTTATTTTATTTTCTAGCCTTCTTCTTGTGTGTTTGAAAAACCTTAAGAAAAAAAATAGTTGTAGTTTATAGCTAGTTACTTTTCATGCCTGTAGTAGTAGTAATTAAAAGAAAACCCAAAAAGATTTCTCGTTCTTCTTTTGCTTATTGGGAGCTTTCCCGTGTAAATAGTTTTATTTCTTTTCTTTGGGGGTCGAGAGGAGAAGACCATGATGAAAATGTTGAAGTGGCTCTGCATTACTGTTGATTTAACCAAGAGCCCATATTACCTTGTCTTCTCCCTTGTATTAAATGCTTGCAGATTCCAGCTTAGTCCAATGCACGTGCACTATTATTATTATCCACACCGTTCGGTCGTGCAAGTGAAAGGCAATAATGATGACATATGATGGACTGATTGAGATGAGAAAAGTTGGTATGAACTCGACCTATCTTGTTTTCGTAAATATGATTAGTTCATCATTCCTGATTCAGCCTATTATGAATGAAACATGTTTGCAATGACAATTAGAGATTATAGTTGCTCATACCATGCTTAATTGGTTAGGAGTTTATAATGGTTTACCTTGCGTGCCAACATGCTATTAAAATGGTTGTGATGTGGTATGATAGGGTGGTATCCTCCTTTGAACGATTCGAGTGGCTTGACTTGGCACATGTTCATGCATGTAGTTGAAACAAAATCAACATAGCCTCCACGATATTTATGTTCATGGTGAACTATATCCTACTCATGCTTGCACTCAGTGTTGATTAATTTTAATGCATGTTCATGACTGTTGTCGCTCTCTAGCTGGTCGCTTCCTAGTCTTTTTCTAGCCTTCACTTGTACTAAGCGGGAATACTGCTTGTGCATCCACTTCCATAAACCCCAAAGTTATTCCATATGAGTCCACCATACCTTCCTATATGCGGTATCTACCTGCTGTTCCAACTAAATTTGTATGTGCCACACTCTAAACCTTCAAATGAAATTCTATTTTGTATGCTCGAATAGCTCATGTATCAACTAGGGCTGTCTGTATCTTCCAGGCTAGGTGGGTTATTCTCACGAGGAGTGGACTCTGCTCCTCACTCACGAGAAAATGGCCGGTAACCGGGATGCCCAGTCCCATGCTCAAACCAAATCAAAATAATTGCAAACAAAACTCCCCCAGGACTGTTGTTAGTTGGAGGCACCCGTTGTTTCGGGTAAGCCATGGATTGATGCTTGTTGGTGGTGGGGGAGTATAAACTTTACCATTCTGTTTGGGAACCGCCTATAATGTGTGTAGCATGGAAGATATCGAGATCTCTCGATTGTTATGTTGACAATGAAAGTACGCCACTCAAAATTTTATTTATCTCTATTTCAAAACTCGAGCTCTAGCACCTCTACAAATCCCTGCTTCCCTCTACAAAGGCCTATCTATTTACTTATATGTTGAGTCATCACCCTCTTATTAAAAAGCACAAGTTGGAGAGCACCGCTGTCATTTGCATTCATTACTATTAATTTATATTGAGTATGACTATGACTGGATCTATTTTACCATGAAATACAATTTTAGTCAGTCCTTGATCTTCAGAGGTGCTCTGCATTTATGTTTTGCGGTCTCAGAAAGGGCTAGCGAGATACCATCTTGTTATATCATATTATGATTGTTTTGAGAAAGTTTTGTCATCCGAGATTTATTATTATTGCTCGCTAGTTGATTATGCAATTGATATGAGTAAATATGAGACCTAAGTGTTATTGTGAATATGGTTAGTTCATAATCTTTGCTGAAAACCTAAATGCTGGCTTTACATATTTACAACAACAAGAGCAAACGGAGTTTGTAAAAGTTTTTCTTTATCACTTTCAGTTTGTCAACTGAATTGCTTGAGGACAAGCAAAGGTTTAAGCTTGGGGGAGTTGATACGTCTCCATCGTATCTACTTTTCCAAACACTTTTGCCCTTGTTTTGGACTCTAACTTGCATGATTTGAATGGAACTAACCCGGACTGACGCTGTTTTCAGCAGAATTGCCTTGGTGTTATTTCTCTGTAGAAATAAAAGTTCTCGGAATGACCTGAAACTTCACGGAGAATATTTTTGGAATTAATAAAAAATATTGGCGAAAGAATCAACACAAGAGGTCCCACACCCTGTCCACGAGGGTGGGGGCACGCCCCTGCCTCGTGGGCCCCCTGAGGCTCCACTGACCTCAACTCCAACTATATATATTCACATTCGGGGAGAAAAAAATCAGAGAGAAGGATTCATCGCGTTTTACGATATGGAGCTGCCGCCAAGCCCTAATCTCTCTCAGGAGGGCTGATCTGGAGTCTGTTCGGGGCTCCGGAGAGGGGAATCCGTCGCCGTCGTCATCATCAACCATCCTCCATCACCAATTTCAGGTTGCTCACCGCTGTGCGTGAGTAATCTCATCGTAGGCTTGCTGGACGGTGATGGGTTGGATGAGATTTATCATGTAATCGAGTTAGTTTTGTTAGTGTTTGATCCCTAGTATCCATTATGTTCTGAGATTGATGTTGCTATGAGTTTGCTATGCTTAATGCTTGTCACTAGGGCCCGAGTGCCATGATTTCAGATCTGAACCTATTATGTTTTCATGAATATATGTGAGTTCTTGATCCTATCTTGCAAGTCAATAGTCACCTACTATGTGTTATGATCCGGCAACCCCGAAGTGACAATAATCGGGACCACTCCCGGTGATGACCGTAGTTTGAGGAGTTCATGTATTCACTAAGTGTTAATGCTTTGGTCCGGTACTCTATTAAAAGGAGGCCTTAATATCCCTTAGTTTCCAATAGGACCTCGCTGCCACGGGAGGGTAGGACAAAAGATGTCATGCAAGTTCTTTTCCATAAGCACGTATGACTATATTCGGAATACATGCCTACATTACATTGATGAGCTGGAGCTAGTTCTATGTCACCCTATGTCATAACTGTTGCATGAGGAATCGCATCCGACATAATTATCCATCACTGATCCAATGCCTACAAGCTTTTCACATATTGATCTTTGCTTAGTTACTTTTCCGTTGCCACTGTTACAATTACTACAAAGCTGCTACTGTTACTTTTGCCACCGTTACCCTTACTCCCATACTACTTTGCTACTAAATACTTTGCTGCAGATATTAAGTCTTCCAGGTGTGGTTGAATTGACAACTCAACTGCTAATACTTGAGAATATTCTTTGGTTCCCCTTGTGTCGAATCAATAAATTTGGGTTGAATACTCTACCCTCGAAAACTGTTGCGATCCCCTATACTTGTGGGTTATCAGTCCATCATCACCCTTCTGTGTAACTTAGACCTCATCACCCAAGGTTAAACTTATGACCGAAGTCATTCCACACACTTTGTTTTTACAAAGCTTTTTGCCAATAAATGCCCACGGTTTATCCCTCTTCTAGCCGACGCGTGGCCAAACTAGTCGAGCGGGAAGCTTGCGCGGTAAACAGCACGGTAGCGCGGGAACAGGCTCACCGACGATACATTTGGTGCCTCTTCGAGCCCACGCGTGCAGTGCGGTGTTGTCAAGCGTGCACTAGAATCCTCCTCTATGAATGTTGTGACAAGACGTGACGATTACAGGCCGGTCGGCCCAAATTTATTACAGCGGCCATTTAACCTACCCTCTCTTCAACGTTTCGATCGCGCCCCACCATTGCAAGAAGCACACCCACCACGAGAAATTCTTAGACGGTATCCTGCGCGGCTCCAATGGCACTCCGAGCGGCTGCCGACGATGAGCAGCAGTTCACCAGGCGTGCCGTGGTGGACACCCACAGAAGGTTCGTGGACCTCTCGGTGGTGTACACCAATGACCCGGTCTGGGTAGAGCACTCCATCCACATCATGGAGCTGTTGCTTGCCGAGGAGAAGTACAAGCTGGTCGGGTTTGACCTCGAGTACACCTGCGCTCGTGCCGGGTCTCGTCCCAAGGTCGTCATCGCCCAGATGTGTGTGCGCCACCACGTCCTCGTCTACCACTACTGCCTGGCCACAACGCCTTGCGAGCGTTTCGCCAGGTTTGTCAATAGCCCCCACTACATGTTCAATACGGTGGACATCACCAATGATGTAAAGGCGCTCAAGAATTCGGGCATCACTTGCCAGAATCTTGTCAACATCCAGGGCCAATACAAGATCTGGGGCAGCAAGGAGCATGAGAAGGACTCACTGGTTCGCCTCGCCGAGGCCATCATCGACCCCTACTACAGAGACATGAAGGATTCATGCAACAAGGACAAGCATGCCTGGCACTCGGCCTGGATGGAGAAACTCGACAAAGCTCACGTCGTGTACGCGGCCAAGGAGGCGTACATGAGCTACGACATGTACAGGCAGATCGTTCACATGAGGAAGTGCCTTCTTCCCCAAAACGGCCAGGGATCCAGTCGGAAGCAGAGCAATGGCATGCGTCATCGCAACAATAAGTAGATGATTAGATCCTCGTTTCTCCTACTTTAGTATGCATGTAATTGCTTACTTTGGTGTGTGCAAATGTTATGTGTGTAGTCACTTGTGTAATTGTATGCTTAATTTGTTTATGCAATGCTGTCTTTTTAAGTATATATGTTGATGCTCTGTAGACAGAGCATAGATGGTGTGCGGACAAAGGAAATCACATTTCACACGGACTAAACAATGCAACCCATCGGTGATGTTTTCATCACTCACTCACAATTGTATACCAGCAATCGTCTGCTCACAACACACACGGCTTGTTAGCAGTAATCGTCTGTGTTCTTACCGGTCTTCGCACACGTTTCTGATTACAGACCTGTTTGCCTCGTATCACACACATCTTGTTCATTTGAACCGTTTCTGTTCTCATGTCTCAATGCAAATAGTTCATCCAAGTGAACTGCATGTCATACATCGCACACACCTTTGATCCGCCTGACCATTTCTTTTGTGTTGCCTAATCACAAATAGTTCATCTGAATGAACCGTATGCTGTACATCGCACACACCTTCATCTGGTTGCCCATTTCTTTTGTTCCTCCTCATCGTAAATGGTTAATTGAGCTGAACTGTATGCCCTGCATCCCACACGCAACTAAAATCCGAACCGTGTTTGATGCATCCTCCATCGCAAACGTTTTGCACCTTTTTGACGGATTTTTACACCACCGTTTGCGATTATGGCATCGCACACAGTTTCGTCGAAGGGTCTCTGATCGTAGTGTCGCGTTAGCAGCATCCTACAGTAGTGGTAGTTGTTCCCGAAGATACACGTGAACTCTTTTATGATTAGAATGATTATTTCCAAGCGATCCAATATGCTTTGTTCACGTTTGAGTTAGTACCCTTCATGAGTGTTGAGAGGAGGCCTCGCTCACACTATCGTTGTGATTGGACGTGGAGCCACTACTGGCGTTGTATGAGTTAGGATGTTGACGTAATTCAGTTGATAGTAAAAGCCTCAATTCCCCGTCTTTGCAATTGATAGGGGAGTACATGTAAACTCACATCTGGTTGCGTCCATGGTGAAACACTTAATTGACCGTATGTAATAACCGGAGCGGGGAAGCTATAGTTGGTGGCATATGTGGCATGAAGTGTCTACGTTAGAGTAGAACATGTTCTGTTTTGGGAACCACCCACTTATGCACATGAAGGATGGATAGAGGATACAATAGAGAGCGTTGTATCTACACTTGATGCGCAGGTCATATCCGTGGTAATTACTTCGGAACACTCGAAAACACTTTACTGTTCAAGCACTGTCCTACTAACTTAGTCTCTTTTTTACCGTCTTTACTTTCTTATTCATAGTATAGTAAACACTCATTTTATCATGGTTCCCTAGCAACTTATAGGATAGAATATTTCCGAACTCCGGTTTGGGTGTGTACGTGACTACGTTAAGTGACAACATAGTTGCAGGGTTTGTGGTGCCTTCCTGTCAGCTCCTGCTACTTGTGAGCTGCATTCGGATTTTCCCCGAAGATGAAGGTAGCAACATAGTAGCGGATAGTATTTCCCTTAGTAGAGAACCAAGGTTATCGAACCAATAGGAGAACCCGCAAACAACCGTCGACGGTACCTACACACACAAGAGCAAATACTCGCACCCCACGCGAGCAAGAGGGTTGTCAATCCCCTTGTACTCATTAATTGCAAGGATCAAATCTGATAGTAGTAGGTAGATATATTGCAAACTAAATAAAATGCAGCAAGATATTTTTGGTTTTAGAAACATGATTAAAATAGACCCGGGGGTCATAGTTTTCACTAGAGGCATCTCTCTCATAAAAATAGCATACGGTCGGTAGACAAATTACTATTTGGCAATTGATAGAAAAAGAGCAAAGTTATGATGTTATTCATGGCATGAGCATGTACATAGGCATAACGTCCGCGGCAAGTAGATCGACTCCTGCCTACATCTACTACTATCACTGAGCGCTTCTACGCTTTCCTCTCTACGTGTTAAGGTCATGACAAACAAAGTAATGCATGAAGTATGATGACATAATGTAGACACAATAAAAGCAATCCATATGATTCAACCTCGTCGTTTTCCCCTTAGCAGCAACAATACAAATACATGCCTCGCTACCCCTTCTGTCACTGGGTGAGGACACTTCAAGATTGAACCTACTACTATGCACAACTTCCAGTGAAGATCTACTCATCAACTTGGCCAAAGAAAACTCATAGATCGGAAGGCATTACATAGCTACAATAATCACACATAATAAAGCTCAGAAAAGACTCAATTACTTTCAATGAATAATCTGATCATAAACCCACAATTCATTGGATCCCAACAAACACACCCAAAAGAATATTACATCGAATAGAACTCCGAAGAGAACATTGTATTGAAGATCAAAGGGGAAGAGAGAGAGATCGCGCCATCTAGCTAATCACTTTGGACCCATAGGTCCTGTGGGAACTACTCATACAACATCGGAGGTGCAACAAGGTTGATGTAGAAGCCCTCCATGATCGATTCCCTCTCCGGCAGAGTACCGAAGAAGGCCTCCAGATGGGATTGTGGAAGAACAAGGACTTGCGGCAGCAGAAAAATTGTTTCGGGGAATGTTCTAGGGGTTTTCCAGTATGTGAGAATTTATAGCACTGGAGTTAGGTCATATGGAGCCACGTGGGACCCATAAGACATTAGGGCACCCTGTTGCCTTGTCATCTCCTCATAGGTCTTCTGGTCCTCTCGCGAGGCTTCTAGGGTCTCTTATGTCCAGAAAAAAAAACCGTCAAAAGGTTTCATCATGTTTGTACTCTGTTTGGTATAGGTTTTTTGTAAAACCCAAAACAAGCAGAAAACAACAACTGGCACCGGGCACTAGGTTCCCAAAAATGATATAAAATTTCATATAAAGTATATAAGATTGATACTTTAATAGCATGAAACAGTCCAAAATTATAGATACGTTGGAGACGTATCAACTCCATGGGTTCATCACTTCACTTATCACGAAAGTGCTACAACAACCCTGTGCACTTGCAGGACATCATCCAGTAAGTTGCATTGTGGTGAGTTGGCAAAAGTGCCCAAACTCAGCCAACCTGCAAAAAAAATTAGTACACACAAATAAATCAAACTTAAAGCAAAGACTAAAAGTGCTCAACTCCCTAACAAGGACGCCAGAAAATGCTTGATGGCCTGCAAGTGTAGAGGGTTTAGTTGCAGCTTTTTTGATGTAAGAGTATTGATCCCACAGGGAGTACATGAATCAATCATTGTCTCTTGAAGATTTTAAATAGCAATGCCTGCAAGTTAAATGTGACCCAAAGCAAAGTGGAAACGGATAAAAGTATTGGATGATGCTAGCAAAAAGTGAAGTAAACTTGCAAAAGTGAAGTAAAGTAACACAGAACTTCAGTAAAGGTTGTTGAAATCGATAGGACTAAATCATTCCCTGGGAGTCCGGATTCCCCGCTAGGCATAATGCTACATCGAATTCCTAAGCCACTTCTTATATTTTTATTTGTGGACATAGCCACGTAGAGATACGTGCGTACATGTGATAGACCCGTATCACATACACCACTACTATTCATCGGCACCCCAATTACTGAATAAAAATTGAGGGGTTTCCCACGTGGACACAGCTGAAAGCGACACCCGTTTACCCCCTGCTACAATGATCAGGGATGAAGGGAGATAAGCCCCATCACTAACCTATCTTCGCAACCAGCCGTCATGCCAACATTAATAACCTTCCATCCAAAATTAGCATATGTTGGATGGTCGATTTCACCCAACATCAAGAAGACTATTAACATAAACATAGAACTTAAATATTAAACCATAATACCAGACGGTCTATTAAATACTAGGATTCCTCAAAATCACCGGGAACTAGGGAATTTACTCGCACATCAAAGGCACAAACAAGATGAGATGAATCATGATGAACTTGGTGGTTCCACAAAAGTAATACAAGATTGAATCCACTCCAACTACTATATTACAAATGGATAGAGATGAGATGGTGATGGTGATGATGACGATGATGATGCCCTCTTGATGCAAAGTTGCGGCGACGAAGTCCTTGGATCCATTCCCCCTTCAGATGTCTTCCGGAGGCTTGGGTTCTGTGTTCTAAATGTGTTTCTGGATGCTGTGGGTATCTAATCCGCGACCCGCTTCCACAGGGGGGAAGTAGTCGACCAGGAGGTGGTGATGAGAACTGGTATGACCGCTGGTACGAGCGCGTGCGCTCGTACCACACACCTTCTTGAGCTCTGAAGGTGCCGGACGCACTCTGTTTCCTCCCAAGTGCTTCATTCTTTTATGGTAATAATATATCTCATTTATGGTCGTGATTTTATCACCATTTCCTGAAGTTTTCTCCTTAATGCTCCATTTACTCCTAAAAGTGCATTTTGAGGATAATCAACAAAAAAGACATGCGCGAAAGCGGTAAAATTTCACAAGGGGCTAGAACTTCACCTAATTTGGACTCATTAGTACACTAGATGGGATTGAAAGCTAGCTTGTTCAAAGTCTAGAGTTCCTTATTGACTACCTTCGACCAGATTGTAACCGTTTAATTCTTAAATAACAAAGATACCTAGTTCGATTCAAAAGCAAAAACATAACTAATATTTTTTAATATATGTTTTGATGTCTACTTTTTTCATACATGTACATTTTTCGTATACATATATTTCTTTTATAAATGTTTCACATTTTTAAATAGATTTTTATCACTTCTACAAAAACATGTTTTGAATGTTTTTTCAAATACATGTTAACCATTTTCTAAATGCCATAATTGAGATGGGAGAAATATTCATGACTACCTTGGATACACTTTTGAATATCTCAATATATGCCACAAATCAAAAAGGCCAATTATCATTCTTAAACTTGACTTTGAGAAGGCATTTGACAAGATTGAATATAATGCCATCATTGATATGCTTAAGGCCAAAGGTTTTGGACCCTGATGGATTAACTGGGTCACAAGAATACCTAATTCAGCCTCCACTTATGTTCTATTAAATGGTGTTCATGTGAAGAAAATTATATGCAAAAGAGGTGTAAGACAAGGTGATCCATATCACCCCTTCTATGTGTCATTGCTGCTGATCTCCTGCAAACAATTGTTAATATGGCATGGATAAATGGTGAATTATCACTTCCAATGGATGATAGCTATGGACAACAATACCCAATCGTTCAATATGTAGATGATACACTCCTTATTATGCCAGCTGATAAAGACCAATCGATGCATCTCAAATCCTTATTGCATATTTTCAGCATGTCTACATGGTTATTTGTAAATTACAACAAATCTTCCATTCTCCCCATCAACATTGATAATGCTACTGCCCTTGACTTAGCTGAAAATTTTGGATGCAAAATTGAAAGTCCTCCATTTACATACCTGGGCCCACCTCTAGGTATGACCAAAATCTCTGTACATGATCTTATGCCAACCATAACCAGAATTAATAAAATATTATATGGAGTTGCAAATTTCAAGAATTATGCTGGCAGATTGACATATGTTAATTTAGTGGTTGCATCTATGCCCATTTTTGCTATCACTGGTACATCGACGTCCTAAACAAATGGTTTAAAACCCCTTTCCGCGACAGCATTTGGAACCGTTGCCAAGTGAGTGTGGGCGATAGGGGGTTCCTTCCCACACGACCCAGAAATCGTCAGGGATAGGCCCTCTTGGGACCCAGGCTGGGGCCGTGTGCGATCGGGCGAGGCATGGAAATCCAATCATTTCCGTAGGTATGTACATCCCACACGGTGAATCCCAGAAATCATTTCCGTAGGTATGTACATCCCACACGGTGAATCCCAGAAATCATTTTCGTAGGTATGTACATCCCACATGGTGAATCCCAGAAATCATTTCTGTAGGTATGTACATCCCACACGGTGAATCCCGAAATCATTTCCGTAGGTATGTACATCCCACACGGTGAATCGCAGAAAATCATTTCCATAGGTATGTACATCCCACACAGTTCTTTGTGTGGAAAACGTTTGTGCAAGGTGGCCTAACGCAAACAGTTCACTGCCGGAAGCTGTGTGTGATTGTTAGTTTATCGAACACGCCTACTTTCTAGAAACCGTGTGGGTTGTTTGAGTTCATCGCCCACGGTGTTGTCTAAGTAATCGTTTACAATTGAAAACCCCAATAAGCAGGGTAATTAGCCTATTATTGATAATCCGTGTACTAATCAAACTGATATTTCTTATAAAACACGCCAGATATTTCATATTCGTATAAAAGCAACCACGATTTCATAATCGAATTACATCAGATAGCTTCGGCACTCAGTAACGCCATTACGCAACAGCACCAAGTTTCACATGCAGCATCAAAAACCTTTGGAAAGTAGCATCATACACGGTAAATAGACAGATGAATCTCATCTGGGAAACTGCAGAAGCGGAAGGCACATATTGAGCCTTCAGTGATGTTGAATGTCCTTGCAACTTTAGGCCAGTGGCTATGGATAATTGCCCGCCCAACCTTCGTCCTCTTCAGCAAGACTTCAATATTGTACCATGTGTGTTGAAGGAATACCTTCCTCGCCTCTTGACCATGCAGGTGGTTTGAGAGGTAATCATCGGTGAACTGCTTTGAAAAGTACTGAAAACAAAGCTATGCATAAATCGCTGTTGTGAATTTTGAAATGGCGCAAGGGGTAAAAACAAGGTAAAAGAGTTGGTACCATCCTATAGTTGAATGATGTCTTCTTCATTGTGCAAACAAAGATCTTGCTATTATTCCTCGCAAGTTTCTCCATCCTAACAATCTTTTTGAGTTTCTTGACTTGACTGATATTCATGGACATCTCATTTCCCCATATGCAAAATGGGTCGAGCAGTGGGTCTAAGCCTCTGACAGCAGGACCTACATGTGCAAGAACAATATGTAAGAAACCTAAATATTAGAATGATTCCTGCAACTGCACAATAATGTGCTATTAGCCAAAGGACCCTGCTTGAACAAACCTCGATGGTAAACCGCAGTGTCTCCCATTGTTTCCCTGCAACACACATAAGGAAGATCTTGATCAGGTTAACTGAGAGTTGCCATACTATCCGTAGAATATGTATTGAGTACAGCCAAATTCGATTGGTGTCACATGCATAACAATACAAAATTGTACCCACACCAAATGAAAATCAAATTGCAGAACTGAACCAAACAGTTAAATGGACAGCAGAATAAATGAACCAAAATAGTTAACTGAGCACGACATTGCAGAATAGAAACATGTACTAGAAGATAACACAGTTAACAAAACAAAGAATGCTTGAGAATAGTACTACGAAATGTAGCAATTGTTGGACCAAAGTGTTAACTGAACATTACATTTTAGAGGACCAAACTGTTAACTGAACATCAGATTGCATATTAACATTACAGAGGACAAATCACTAGAAGGCACTGGCCATGGCCTCGAGAAAACATCACGAACTGTATTTTAAAGTAGACAACCGCGCGGCGGTGTCGACGGTGGCCTCGAAGACGAGGTGCTCCTCTAAGATCTGGCGGTCGACACGCATGTCAGCCAGAGCGACCTCGTTCGCGCGTGCGGTCGCATGCTACTCAGCTCCATGTTATACTGCGTGTAAAATGGTTGTGGGCGGCGCTTAATTGGTGGCAGGGGGCAGTGATTTCGGTGGAAGGTGTCGCTCCGTCAGTTGGCGCATGTGGGACGGGAAAGGAGGAGGATGGTGTGGGTGGGGTGTGGATTACCTGACCATATCGACGAGGCCATGCAGCAAGAAGAAGGGTTGCCGGCGAGGAGGCCACGCAACAAGAAGAAGGGTCGCCGACGATGAGGCGGCGCTGCAAGAAAAAGGGTCGCCGGCGAGGAGGCGGCGCTGCAAGAAGAAGGGTAGCCGCGAGGAGGCGGCGCTGCAATAAGAAGGGTCACCGGCGAGGAGGCTGAGCTGCCAGTAAGCAGCAGTGAAGGTTTGAACTTGGAAAGCAAGGAGGAACAGTGGTAATGTGGCTTTTGGTAGGAGGGAGGGGCGGGGAGATAGATATTTCCACGGTGGCAAAAAAAATTCGCTCGGTGCCGCGAGAAACTGGCGCGCAAGTGTGGTTCAAGCGGGGGCGGTGGACTGTAGATGACGAAGCTTCCTGCGTAAGCCAGGCAAGACGGTGCGCCAAGATATTTTATATCGCATCCCACACGATTCTTTCTAGTAAACTGTTTGTGGTATACCTGATTTTTTCATTATGTTTTGAAAGACAAAATGGTGTTACGGAGGGAAAGGATGGTGTTTGAATTGCTAGAACATTTACATACAATGAACATGCAACTAGTACATGAGTGTTGTGTTTAAATTTGGAATTATTCCGGGTTTGTTTGGCTTTTTTATGCATTAATTGAGTTTCTAGGCATTTAATGTGCATAATTCAAATTTGAACTACAAGCACATGCTCCAATGCACCAAAGTTTGCTGAAAAATCACATGTGTGTCTTTGGGTGAATTTCTGGGTCCCATGCAAGAAATGGTAATAAAATTCAAACATCTAGGCGTTGTGGCTCGGCCGGAAAGATTGAGAAACTTGGTTCTTTAATTCCTGTAATTCCAAAACACGTCTGAAAATCATGAAACTTGGCATGGTGTCATGACATGGCACCAACATGCTGCGGTAAGTTTTTTTGGCCGAATTGGGACAAGCTTTGGTGTAGGCTTCTTGCAAACCGGAGCTTCCCTCAAGAAGGCTCGTGGTTCTGAGAGGGAACGTGTCACCTCCGTGTGCGAAACGACATACGTACACTGCCTTCTCCCGCCTTAATTTTTTTACACAACCAGATTAGACCAAATAGAAGTACCGTGTGAAATTTTGGAATTATTCCCGGTTCATTTGGCCTTTTTTATACATTAATTGAGTTTCTGGGCATTTAATGTGCATAATTCAAATTTGAACTACAAGCACATGCTCCAGTGCACCAAAGTTGTTTGAAAAATCACATGTGTGTCCTTGGGTGAATTTCTAGGTCCCATGCAAGAGATGGGAGTGAAATTCAAACATCTGGGCGTCGTGGCTCGGCTGGAAAGATTGAGAAACTTGGTTTTTTAATTCCTGTAATTCCAAAACACGCCTGAAAATTATGAAACTTGGCATGGTCTCATGACATGGCACCAACATGTTGTGGTAATTTTTCTGTCCGATTTGCGAAGGCCCACACATTAACAATCAACAAAATCATTTTGGAACAAGTGATGTCACGTTACAAATCAGAAACACAAGTACTATTGAAACCGTGGGCGTTCGACTAACCAATTACGTGCGGCCACGCATCCCCTTTTTTCATTCGCTAGGAGGTGTCGTGCGGGGTAGCTATTTGAGTACGGGAGGCGTGCGATCAGACCCCTGCGCGTGCTCATCGGGAGGAGAGCCCTTTGACCGCTACCCGCCGCGCACCTCCCTCCCAATGTCTCCATTAATGGAGCCCGAGCACCTGTTCTACGGCGTGGCTATATGTCTCACTGGACTGAGATTTAAGAGAGAGAAATGAAAATCTGAAAAGAAAGTTTTGCACGGATCTTGATGTAAGATCCAACGGACCTATATAGCATCGACTGCGACTTATAGCAAGCATGATGAATACAAGGACAATCACAGTGGATAATAATTGTCTTACATATTTAGAAACATAATTAAAAAAATCCACATGCGGCAACGCCCGAAATACACAAGGGCAAAAGAAGAAGGAAGACAACGATCTGGCTCGCTGATCTCTACTTTCTTGATGCGTTGCTGCAGCCGCAGGAACTAGTTTCAACGGCGAGTGGCGATGAGCTCTTTCTTATCCTCAAGATGCTGCTTGAGAGCATCCACGGATTCCTCCACCAGCCTTCTGCGCTCGATGCACAACATGGCATTCTCGTCCATAAGTTTCTCGACGATGACGCTGGTCCTCTTCAACAAGGCAGTGGTCTGCTCCTGCTGCCCCGCACTTCCGAAGATCTTCGCCCTCAGCAGGTCGTGCTTGGCCCGTAGCTTTGCATTGCTCTCATTTAGTTGCCGGATGACGTCGGTAGACTGTTCAAACGAGGCTTTCAGGTCATCCTGCAACCTCTCCCACCTGGAGATCTGATCCATCTACCTAAGGACGAGGGCACGCATGCGCCTATAAGAGTCCTCACCTGCCCGCGAGGCATTTTCCCAGGCCGCCGCGGTGCGGGAGGACATCTCTGCTGCATTCACGGCGCGGCGGGACATCTCTTCTGCTTCCGCGGCGCGGCCGGACCAGTCTGCTGCATTGACGGCGCGGCGGGCCCTCCGTGCAGCTTCGGCGGCGCGGCGGGACATGTTGGCTACTTTCATGGTGAGGCAGGACATCTCTCGTGCTCCCGCTTCCAGGCTCGCCTCTCCCTGGTGGCAATCTCTCGACCCAAAACTCACGCTGGCCAAGGCGGACGCAAGGGAACGATGATGAATGACTTGTTTGTTTTTGAATTTTTGTGGATGAGGAGTTGAGGAGGAATGTGCAGTCATCTTGGAGTAGTAGTATTTATAACCGCGTAGTAATACGCTCCTAAGTGGGAAACCATTTAGGTTTTTATCGATGTGAACAGGTTTGCAATTTGGAATGTGACGGGACGCGACCTCCCTGTTCTTCTAAAAAAATGTGACGGGACGCATGCTCAAACTTTGCTGACAGTTATAAGTGCGGCACTATTCCCGAAAGGCATAACGTGGGCACGTACGCCTTCTTGGCCGCGTACGTGGCGTTTGCACCATAGGGTGCACCGCAATAGGCAATGTCAGCACACGTCTTGTTCCAACAACCGTGCGCGCTCTTTATTACCGTCGCGCACGCTTCTTTTAATTAGAATGGGTGTGCCCCTCTAGCGCACACACGTTGATCTATCTATCTATTTCTGTTTGTTGTGGCTAATAGCAAACAGTTCATCCATGTGAAGTGTATGCCATCAATCACAGACACTTTGATCTGGCTTACCCGTTTCTGTTCTGTTGCCTAATCGCTAACTCTTAATCCTTCTGAAGCATATGCCCTCAATCACACACACCTTGATCGGGCTGACCATTTCTTTTGTGTTGCCTAATCACAAACAGTTCATCCGAGTGAACCGTATGCTGTATATCGCACACACCTTCATCTGGCTGCCCGTTTCTTTTGTGTTGCCTAATCACAAACAGTTCATCCGAGTGAACAGTATGCTCTATATCGCACACGCCTTCATCTGACTGCCCGTTTCTTTTGTTCCTCCTCATCGCAAACAGTTAATTGAACTGAACCATATGCCCTTCATCGCACACGCAACTAAAACCTGAACCGTGTTTGATGCATCCGTCATCGCAAACGTTTTATACATTTCTGACGGTTTTCATACACCACCGTTTGCGATTATGGCATCGCACACAGTTTCTCGAAGGGTCTCTGATTGTAGTGTCGCATTAGCAGCATCCTGCAGTAGTGTATGTGTACCTTCAAGGTTCACTACGCCATTTTGGAACTTGTCAACAAAGCTAGCAGAAATTTCCTTTGGTATGGAAATGCCATAAACAAAAAGGGAAACTGTCTTGCTAGTTGGAAGATGATTTGCAGACCCAAAAAAGGTGGACTTGGTGTTCTAAATCTTAGAATCCAGAATATTGCTTTGAGGAAGCACTTACACAAATTCTACAATCATGAGAACATCCCACGGGTCAATCTGGTGTGGCAAGCCTATTATTCAAACAACACCACACCTCATGCAATTAATAACAAAAGGCTATTTTTGGTGGAAGGACTGTGTGGTCTTAACTGATTTATACAGAGGTATGGAAACTTGTCAAGTAAACTAAGGAAACATTGTGATACTATGGGAAGATGTATGGAAAGGTGGTAGTATTCTAAAAAGGAAATGGGATGAACTACACTCATCTACAACAAATACCAACATCACAATCCAGCAGGCAGAATCTGTGATGGACCATAGCAGCATGTTCCAACTCCCTCTGTCTATGATTGCATATGATCAATTAATCAACCTATCTGGACAGCTTGAAGAACTCAGGGATAACCTGGAGCAACATAAATGGATTTTTATGTCTGGAAAATCCAAATATTTTGCAAAAAAATCTATGAAATCCTTATGAGAAATCAACAAGCCCCCTTGCCAATGCAATGGATATGGGAAACTTGTTGTCTACCCAGGCATAAATCCTTCTCCAGGCTTATTCTCAATGACAGAATAAACACTTGTGATCTACTCACTAGAAAAAACTTCACACTGGAGAGCACTATTTGTGTATTATGCAGAGACCATAATCTGGAAGACAAAACTCATTTACTATTCAGCTGCCCATTTAGTCAAGGTTTCTAGTGGAGTATTGGTACAGAATGGAACACTGATCTAAAACATTCACATGATGATCATGGATGCAAAACACTGATATAAATGGGATTTCTTCATGGAAATTTTAATCACTGGAAGCTGGGCCATATGGAACCAAAGAAATGACAAAATATTTGAAGACATCCCATGCTCCATCATAAATTTCAAGACTAGCTTCAATAGATATTTTCAAGACACTATGATCAGGGCCAGGCCAAGTATCAAAGAGGGTATGTTGTCATGGCTAGACAGTATGTAAGAATTTTTATTGATGTAATAGATCAAGCCTAATTGGATGTAACTAGCATGTGCATGCCTCCCTTGTACACTGCCTAACCACTAATCTCTTAATGAAAAAGATCATAGTAGGGATTTTCCACTACTGTAGTTGGTAAAAAAACCATTTTCTAAATACACATTGGAACATTACTTAATGAAAAAAACATTTTTTTGATCTATGCAATAAAATTATGTTGTATAAACATTCTTTTGAAATGTCACAGACACATTTTTGAAACTTGTAAACATTTTTTAATGTAACAAACATTTTTTTAATTACACAAAGATTTTTGTATAATGCATAATTTTTTTTGTACATATGACTAATATTTTTAGTAGACATCAATAACATTTTCTAATTTTTTTTCACATTTTACATTTTTTGTATACATAAAACACATTTTTCTATACACGTTTAACATTTTCCAAATGCAAGATTAATATTTTCTAAAATTTTATGTAAAATGGTTTTGTGATATAGAATATCTCTGAATATAAACAAAGTGAAAATCAAAGAAAAAAACTAAAACATGGAAAAATGAAGAAAAAAGTTTTTTTGAGACAAAAATAAAGGAAAAACTAACATGATGTGATCAAGCGAATCGCGGCTACTAGGCCAGCCCAATACGTGTTGGCCTGCACGCGAGCCGTGGAAGGGCCCACCGCGAGCAGCACATAGCCGCGTCTACCACTTATAGGGCTACTAGCCATCTTCCTCCGGCTGTATGCCGCCAACTACATATATTGGAATCGAGTAATAACTAGAATATGAAAAGTTCTTACAAATCCCCATTGGACATTCCATTTACGCATGACTAAACCACTACCATTATTTTCTATGGTTTAAATCTTGACTGTCAGTTTTACATTGCTTTAATAATTTGATCAATTGATAGATCTATCAAATATTTATTAATAGATAAGGAAGCAATAAATGTTAATTAATAGTAGCCATGTTTTCTGCCAAGGTTATTCGGCATTGATTGATTGATATACATCCGAATTTATTGTTCTAGATGACAATATTCTATATATACCATGCACCTACAACTTGACAAACCAACCTCGAGATAAAAAAAACATCTCAGATACACAAGAAAATTGTTGCAGCAAAGCCATGAGGCCATCGCAAGCTCTCTCGCTTCTTGTTGTTGTCCTCCTCCTTGCCTCATCCAGTGCTTCCATCCTAGAAGACACGTGCAGGCGCTTCGACGGTGCTGACATCTATGATATCTGCATCAAGTTCTTCAAGGCCAACAAGGACAGCGCCACCACGGACAAGCGTGGCCTTGCTGTCATCGCCACTGGGATTGCCAGTGTGACAGCTGTGGACACCCGCAAGCGCATCGCCACCCTGAAGGCCGAGAAAAAGGACCAGATGATCCAGCAGGTCCTCGCGTACTGTGACAATGTGTACTCCAGAGCTGTGGGCCTATTTGATAAGGCTGCCAGGGGCATATCGTCGGGCAGATTGGGTGACGCGGTGACGAGCCTTAGCTCCGCGCTGGACATTCCCAAATATTGCGATGATGAGTTCCTCGAGGCAGGTGTGAAGTCGCCGTTTGATGCCGAGAATGGCGAGTTCGAGATGCAATGTGCCATCACTCTGGGTGTAACGAAGTTGCTAACCATGTAGTTAGCTAGATGGCGAGGTTATGAATGTGGGCAACTACAATAAGAGTCCATAGTCATTCGATGAGTAAACTCCTCAAAATTAATAAGCCCACATTGTTATCACTGAACTATGCTAGACGTACTGGCACATATTTCTTTTGTGTGGATTTGTTTTTGTGTTTATTTAGGAAAAACAATAGTGACGGGAATATCCACCCCTTCTGCACTGCCGCGGAGCGACGGTCGAAGGGGAGGGGAGGAGATTAACCTTGTTGGCAGCTGAAAGAATTAGTATGGTCGACTAGAGGTGGGGTGATTAGGAGACTAACAAAAAATTTAACTTCTTTTGCAAAATTTAGGCTAAAAAATAATAACTTTTCTATATATGCAGCTAGGTGGACAACCTATATGAAAATCTTAACAAGTAACAAGTGCTAGCAAGAGTAAACACAAGATTATAACTAGCATAAAGTAAAGGGCCGACATAACCACAAATGGAATCGATGGAGATGAGGATGTGCTTCCGAAGTTCCGTCCTTGGGGGGGGGGGGGTGGTACTTCTCCATTGGAGGGGTGTGGAGGCACAATGCTCCCCAAGCATCCTAAGGACTCTCCCTATTCTCCGCACACCCTCGCACAATGCAAGGTATCATTAATCCACTAGCGGTGCCCTTGAAGGCGACAACCGGGACCTTTACAAACAAGGTTGGGGGTCTCTCCACAACTTAATTGGAGGCTCCCAACACCACCACGAAGCTTCACCACAATGGATTGTGGCTCTGCGGTAACCTCTTTCGTCTAGGGTGCCTAAGCACCGAAGAGTAACAAGTTGATGTAGATGTAGAAGCCGGGGAACACAAATGGTTTGGTGCAAGTGTAGATTGGGTGAATCTCCTCCTATCATCAATGTATGAGAGAGTTTGGGTGGTTGGGGAAGGACATCCCAAGATTTTGGATGTTTGGAAATGGTGGAGAAAAGCTTGGGCATAGGTTAGGGTTGGGCGGAAGAAGAAGAAGGGGGTATTTATATCCCCACCGGGGAAATAGCCGTTGCACGACCGCAATTTCGGCTACCAGGACTATCCAGAAGAAATGTCCCCTGCCTCGAGCACCAAGGGGACAAAGTCCCCGGGAACCCAGACAGATTAGGGGGTTGGGCAGAGCAGAGGGGGCCAGGCACCTGATACATCTCCAACGTATCTAATTTTCCAAACAGCTTTACTCTTGTTTTGGACTCTAATTTGCATGATTTGAATGAAACTAACCCGGAATGATGCTTTTTCAGCAACACTGCTCCACCCATCAAGCTAAACAAGCTTAGTTTACAAATATGAATCTGATATGATGCTGATATTAGTAAAACAGAGACACGTGTAATTGGCTAGCTAAATGTTCCTACTTTAGTTTTGAAATGCATGTGAGCCACATAAAGAGAGATAGGAAGGAATAGTATTTCTTTGTGTGGTCCGGTTCATCATGGGTGTGCAACATCCATTGTATAGAAATACTTGTAATATATACGATCTGCTTGCTCTTCTGCTCTTCTTTAACATGATCCTCTTCTCTTCTTATTTAATAAGTATAGTATGTTCCTTGTTGGGAAGAGAAGCAAAGACATTTGCGTTCGATAGGTCAAGTCAAGTTGTTATTCCTTACTTCTGGAGCTGTCATCTATGAAGTATCCTTACTTCTGGAGCTCTCAACAGGGAACCTATATTTTGAGTAGTAGGCCATATTATATTAATGCACACACCAAATTACAGCACAAATGGCATCTCTCAGAAGAATTGCACAAAGATAGCACATAGGGGTTTACAAGGAGGCACTATTGGATTAGAATCCCCTATGCGTTACAAAGATAATCTCACTTATTTTTATGTTTTCATACATGTCAGGTATTGAATATGATCATAGTGCATATGAGAATGGGCACACGAGAAGAATATTGTGGAACAATTCACTGGCTAACAAACTTGGCATCAAGGGATTGAGGTCTTGTCTGGATGCAATGGAACACACACGCTCCCCATCTACAGATTCCATTTCAGAATATGATCCTAAATACGAGAGACCCAAGTCTATTTAGCTCTCCAGACGAGTCAGAGTCAGATGACCTATCTTATTCGTCCATTAAGGTGCTTGCTCTAACTTGGCAAGGTTGTATTGGTCGCACGTATCTTGCATATGATGTCTTGCATTACTTCTACTTTGTTACACCACCATCTGCTTAGTTTACACATCATATATGAGAATATGACAGTCCTATCCATTTTATGTACCTATTCCATGTGTCATCATACCAAGTTTTCCCACTAAAACATTGTCTTTCGTAACAGATATCTAAAAGGAAGAGGGTGATTGCAGATCCTAAAGGATTACAAACAAAGTATTTGGAAATGGTAGTGATACCTAATAAATCAAATAGCACTCCATTTGTAGTGGCCATACACTACTTGGGAAAAGCTTATAGACAGACGCTTACTAGTAGCGCGCTATATTTCCCCGCGCTACTGCTACTTACTAGTAACGTGCTATATTGACCGTGCTACTAGTAATATTTACTGGTAGCGCGTGGCTCAAAAAACACGCTACTAGTAAATATCTCCAACCGTACCCTACAAACAGACCATAGTAGTAGCACAGATTCTAAAACCGACGCTACTACTATGTAGATAGTTGTAGCGTAGGTGAGGCTCCCGCACTACTAGTATACTCCCACCCCCACCCCACCCTCCCCACCCCACCAACCGTCCCACTCCACCTTCCACCCGCCCCATTTATCTAAAAAAATCCACCCAACCCCTGATCCAGATCCCCTCCACTGCCGGCCTCCTTCGACCTCCTCTCCTCTCCCAATCCACGAGCGTATGTAGGCCCGAGCGCTTTAGCCAGCCGGCCAGGCCGCCGCGGCGCCGCCCTCCCCTTCCCCCCATTCCCTACCCGCCACGTCTACTGCTGACCTGCTCGGCCTTCACGCGACCACTGCGCTGTCCAGGGCATCTCTTCCCCCTCTGCTATGGGACAGGGCGAGCTGGTTCGGCACCGGTGTCACCTCCGCATTCCACGCCTCGCTCGAGCGCTTCTCCAGCATCAACCTCTCCACCGACGACGATGACGAGGAGGAAGATGCGAATGACCGCCCCCTCCGACCAGCCCCACCACGACGCAGCTCCCGCCCCCGCCGACGCCCGCAAGGAGGAGACGACAGAGGAGCCTCCCCTCCCGCCCGTGTGACCGGCTCCCTCCCCCATCCATCGCTTGTGTACGCCTTACTCCTGGTCTCGTCCGTGTTCTTTGCTCTAGATCTGATGAACTGTTGCTTGCTGCTGCTCGTGGCCGATCAATAAATCTCGCCGATTTTGTTGCTGGCCATGTTTGCTTAATCAAATTAGTAGTGTGTGTGTGTATCCTAAAAAAAGTAGTATGTGTGTGTATGACATGCCTGTTGTTGTGTTCATGTGAATATCATCATGCTGTCATGTGGTAATTTCATAGCGGATCGATGTGTTGGGTGATGGATCAATCTCTATATATCTACTGTTGAATTGCTGCCCTATGCATGGTTCTACACTCTGCGATGAATAGATCGTTGCGCGGCAAGGCTTGTCGGCCTGTTCATGTAATGAGTTGTTGCTTGCCATAGCATATAGATCACTTATAAATGAAAATGGCCGATTTAACTCAGTTCAATCCATTTTAACTCAGTTCACGTAATGTGTTTATTTTATCTTAATTCGGCATAGCATATAGAGATTTATGTCTGGACTGTTCATGTAATGTGTTTATTTTAACTCAGTTCAGTCCATTTTATTTGTTGAAGATAACGGATTGTAAACAATTTTGAGTTGCCCATAAGAGAAATAGAGGTTTGGAGTGACAATTGAAGCCAGCACAAACTGAAACTACCACAGGTTGCATGTGAAAATCCACCTTATGTATATATTCATTTATTTTTTAACTTACTATTAAGAAAAACTCGAATATTAAAAATCCACCTTCATTTTAATATTCTGCACAATATTGGATCATAGTTCACTCGTCATTTTATAGTTGTTTGCTTCGTGCTATTTAAATTACATATTGTATTGAACTGAAAGATGCTCTTTTCTGGTCCTTGAATAAAATTCCACTAGGCCTATGCGCCGTTGGACGGGGGTCATCCTCTTGTTCTAAAAAAATGCGAAGTTGGACTAGGTTTCTTTTTGTTTAGTTAGAATCTTGATGTTTTGTTTCCCCTATAAGTTAGCTAACTTCCCTTTTCTTGATGAAATTGCCAGGAGTGATGCTTTCTTCATATGTAATTCTATCAGAGATATATTGGATGTTCATGCAGAGCCATGGACCATTCTATTCTCCGTGACCCCGGCGACGGAGGCTGCCAGGACGGAGCCGGTGGCTCCGGCCAGCAAAGGGAAGGCAGATGGCGAGGAGTGGGTCACTGTATTCGGGTGAGGAAACCATGATGCTCTTCTTTACTTGTTTTTTGAAGAAGCTGTAGCCTCCTGCATGCGCATGGTAGATTCAGTTGTGCAAGTGGGTACTATCTTGATTTCCACTGGACATGTTGCCATGGAGCTGAAAACAATTGATGCTTTGCGTAGGTTCATGGCCCTGCCATGTGCTTGCTCCTGTCTATGTCCATGAGCAACAGCAAAATCAATCATTTAGTAGCATATTGTTCTTAGACCTTAGTACTTGCCCTAGCAACTGGATATATCGGACTCTGTGGTGCTAGTGCACTTTCATTTTTGTTAAGTTTGTACACCTTGCCTGAGAAAGCAGTAGCCGTCACTGGCCCAAGAGAAGGTAATTGGATGCACTTCCTTTATTGCCGGACGGCATCCACTAGGTTGATGATCCTACACAGCCTGGGAGAGTGAATGCTTCAATGCTCATCACATACGTGTATGTAGAGTCTGGACTACTTCATAATCTGTTTTCAACATTAGTACTACTAGATAAGTAGTAATTCTGAACATCTTTGTAGCTTGGAAAAACCAGATTGCAAGTAATTCTGAACATCTTTGTAGCTTGCAAGAACATACTTGAAATCAGTTGACACATGACCCCCGCGGCAGAAGGCACTAATTAATGCTAATGATTTAGTAACTACAAATTTATGTGTTTTTCTTTGCCTTGTCCCGCCCAGCAATGTATTCTATTTGTCTGCGAAGACAGAACTTGGTGCCAAACATTGTGGAGCGAAGTAAACCCAGCACCCTGCCTGATGTGGTACTATATATAGCGAATAACCTAACAAGAAATATGCTAACACATAAAGTAATTTAGTTCACATATGCATTTATGTGTTTCTTTTGGACTTTATGTTTTTCTATGCACTTGTCATATCTATATATTTAGTTTGAATAGCCAGTGAGGAATTAAGCATTAAGCATATATTTTAGGCATGAGCCCCTTTAAATTGCTAGATGAGAAGGAATCTTAACTTAATGGGCCTTGTGAATTGTAATATACTATTTAGTTTAACTGATGTAATTTGCGTACTAACAAGTTTTCACTTTCCCGGCGTGGGTGCAGGGGTGATCGACACTGACTAGCATGGCCCGGTGGGCGTTGTGCTCTTCAACCACTTGGAGGCGGACTTCGCTCTGAAGCCCGGTGGCCACGTCGCACAGATGATCGTCCAGGTGATTTTGACACCGGAGGTCTCCGAGGTGGAGGTCCTCGACGCCATCGTCTGGGGGAGAGAGGATTCGGGTACATTGGCGTCTGAACTCCGAGCCTTGGTAGATACATCTAGAGAAGTGAACTGTTTAGGTTGGTGGTGGACCACTAGGAGAGGTACCCACCTTTTTGTAAGTGCATCTAGTGCCCCTTAGTGATTTTGGTGTATTGAAGACGTATAGGTTAAGAGACTAATGCGTTTGTGAGTGTACGCGGGTCTATAAGTCTATGAGGAGTTTGATATTTACAGAGAAAGTCGACCCCTAAAAATGAATGTCTTCAACTGAAGACATTGGCTTTCTGAAGACTTTGAAAGTGAAGAAATTGGTGTGACCGTGAAGACTTGATATTCATGCGAGGAACATGAAGCATGAAGACTTTTGTTTTCGTAGTTTCATTTTCTCTTTCTTGAGTCATAGGAAACACCATACAGTTAAAGGGGGTCGAGGAAAGGAAAAGTTTCCGAGTGATGCTCACCTCAGAATCCTACACCTACCAATCCCTTCGAGTGAAGCCATTGGAAATGTCGGGTGGTTGGTGCGACATATGCCAAAGGATGGCTTATCATTGTGGGAGCCAATAAAACGTCGCCGGTGCCTGGAAACGGGATGAGGCGAAGACATGCACGCCGGCGAATCTTACCCAGGTTCGGGGCTCTCCGAGGAGATAACACCCCTAGTCCTGCTCTACGGGGTCTCCGCATGATCACTAGATCGATAAAGAGTAGCTACAATCGCTCCTAGAGCTGTTGGGATCAAGGGAGAAGAAGAACAAGGCTAGCTCTTGCCTCTCTCTATCTATGGTGTGTGTGCGTGTGCTATGCTTGGAAGCCAAACATGCAGAGGTGCGAACCCTTTGCATGGGTGCTCCGGGGGGTTTATATAGGCCTACCCTCCGGGGGTACAATAGTAATCCGACTGGGATCTGGTCCCAGCCATCAGTGTCTATGCTCGCCGGCTTATCCGTCGGCTGCTGGGTCCCGCTGGCTGCCGGCTACCTGGTCGACAAGCCGGCCCCACCGCCTAGGGTTTTGTTGGCGGCTGCTTACTATAGCCGCGCCTCTGATGATGAGGGCTTTGTCAGGGAGAGCATGGCTACAGTGGGCCGCCTCGGGGGCTATCACTGTAGCCTCACCCCGTCTTGTCTCCTTAATGGGGCTCCTGCTTCGAGGACGGGAGTGGCCGGCTTCTGGAGGCCGGCTATACTCTTGGCCGACTAGGAAGAGCCGGGCCGCCTTCATGCCTCTCTCTGACTGAAGGGGCCCGCAGTCCTTGGGCCGTACAGGAGTGGGTCGTGGATGACGTCGTAGCTGGCGTGGCTACAGTGCCCGGCCGCACGGGGGACATCCCCCCCGTACGGCCTCCTGTAGCCATGTCCGCCTCGGGCTTAGGGGGTCGTGGGCCGCACTGTGGCCATGCCCCGTCAAGTCGTCGTTATGTAGGAGTGGTTGTGATCTTGGCCGGTTTCTAGGAGTCGGCATCCTTCTTGGCCGGCTTCTTGGAGTCGGTAAGGCTGGGTCGCCTTCCGGGAGTCGGCTTTAGTGCTAGCCGGCCGGGGAAGGCGGCCCAAACGCCTGGAGTGCTTGAAGGCCCAAAGGCCTGATAAATTTTCTGAAGAACCAGGGGTAGTCGGTTAGGCTACCCGTGGTCGTTTACCCCGACAGTAGTCCCCGAAGCTGATTGGGCTTCGAGGTGGAGTGGGGTTCGAGAAGCTCGGTCAGCTTCCTATCGTGACAAGCCGGCAGCTGGGAGCCGGCCTTGGTGCAGGTGCGCCACCTTTAGTCGAATTCTTCTGGAGTCGGGGGGCAGGAACCCGCAGGCTCGTGCACCGGGCCGCGGGCCAGCCTCGGGCCGTGGCGTGCCACGTGGCCGGAAAGCCTGCCAGCCCACGCGCGTGACGGGACGTCGCTGCAGGGAGGGGGCCCGCCACGTCCGCGCCCCGGCCCAGGCGCGGATCCTTTGTATCCCGAAACCGCCCGCATGTTCCGTGCGGCAGTTTCGGCTCGCACTTATGCGTAATAAACGCGGGACGTGGGGGGAGTGGGCGCAGTTAATCCCACGTCCCCCCCCCACGTCCGGCCTCTTCGGCCGCGTGAGGCTATAAGTAGGGGGAGGTGGAAGGCGGCAGACCCTCGCACGCTCCTCCTATTCCCTTCGTCTTCTCGCCTTTCTCGTTCTTGCGACAGCACCTCGCCGCCGCGCTCTTCCTTCGCACGCTCCTCCGCCGCCGTGCCAGCTTCCGCTATGCCTCCCCACGTAGAGCAGCTCGGCGGGGATTGGGATGGCTCCATCGTTCACAACGACCACATCGACTTCCTCCGCGACACCCGGCGTCTGCCCAGCGCGGACAAAGTGGAGGTCCGCCTCGCGCCGGAGAAGGAGGTCAGGCCGGCGCCACGGGAGGGCGAGCGGGTGGTCTTCCGCTCGCACTTCCTGCGCGGCTTCGGCCTGCCAGTGAGCGCCTTCTTCCGCTCCTGGTTGGACTTCTATCAACTCCAGCCGCACCACCTCACCCCCAACGCGGTGGTGCTGCTGTCGGCCTTCGTCACCCTGTGCGAAGGCTATCTTCGCGTCCTCCCCACCCTCGAGCTCTGGGGGGAGTTCTTCCAGTCGAAGCTGGGCACGCGCGTGAGGGGCGTGCCGGCTCAGACCGGCGCCTTCATCGCGTCGCGGAGATCAGGCGCCGACAACCCCTTCCCCGTCATCACGCTGATCCAGTCGGTGAAGAAGTGGCAGAAGTCATACTTCTACGTGCGGAGCATCGCTCCCCGAGGTGACTACCTCAACTTGCCGGCTTACGTAGCCGGCCCGCCGGCGGGGAGGCTGCCCCAGTGGTCCTTCCGGGCGGTGACGCTGTCGCAGGGAGGAAACGCCGCCATCGCCCGCCTGCGGGTGATGGTCCAGTCGGAGGGCCTGACGGGGCCCGACCTCCTGGCCGCGTTCGTCACACGCCGGGTCCTTCCGCTCCAGAGTCGGCCTCATCTGATCTGTCAGATGAGCGGCCAGCTCGATCCGAGCCGGATGTGTACCAAGGAGATGCCGCGGCCTGACGCCGCCGACATGGTGAACTACCTCGCCAATTGCCAGCTTTCCGATGACTGGCAATTTGGCAAGGAGCCATACAGTCGTGCCAATCCTCCGCCTACGGTACGCTCCCTTTCTCTTTTTCTCTTTCTCTCTCTCAGCTTTGTCGCCGAGTTCCTTTGGGCCGACTCTAACTCAGTCGGCTCGCTCTTTTTGACAGAGTCCTCTGCTTCGGCCGACCGGCGGGGCGGACGCGGAGCGCCGCTTCGTCCCCGACCAGACCGAGCACGACCAGGAGGACCCCGACCTGGGGGCAGTCCATATGGAGGACGCCGCCGAGCCGGCTGGCGGTGAAGCAGGCGGCTCCGGGTTTACCGCTACCTTCGAGGACTGGCCAGACGAGGACGAAGCCGAAGCCGTCCCGCCCCGCCAGCCGGCCCCCGGACGCGGCGCGGGCTCTTCCGGCGCGCAGCCTGCTCGGGGTAGAGGCCAGAAACGTCGCGCCACCCAGGGCATGTTCAGCAGCCGGACGAAGAAGCCTAGGGGTGGGGCGGCGGCCACCAGGCGGGAAGAGGCGGCCACGAAGGCGGCTCGCTTCCGCAAGGTGGTGAAGCAGCCGCAGACGGTATCGGCGTAAGTTCTCTCTTTCTTCGTACTGTCCTTCTCTCTTTCCTTTGATGGTTCTTGAGTCTTCGTCTTCTTTTTCAATGGTCAGGGCTCCGCTATCACTTGAGCGGGCGGACGCCGGCTCCGTCATCGAGTCGCCAGGGGGCTCTGGGAGCACCACCCGCCGCGTAGATCCCCGCGCCGCCCTCGTGGAGGCGACAGAAAGGAACGCGCGGGAGGCGCGGGAGGAGCAAGAAGCGCGGGAGGCGGAGGCACGGAGGGCAGCCGCCGCCCAGGCGGCTCGGGAGGAGGAAGCGGCGAAGGCGCTCGCCAAGGCCCAGGCAGAGGCCGAGGCCGAAGCGGCGGCAGGGGAGGCCTTGATGGTCACCCCCCTGTGCACCATGGCGCCCGGGGACGTGGATCCCTCGCCGGGGGGAGCCAGCGGTTCCCAGCCGAGGCTGGGAGGGAGCGGTGCCGACGTCGTCATCTTGGGGGAGGCGCCGGGACCGACTCCTCCGACTAGGACGACCCAAGGCCGCCAGCCTGAGCCTGCGCCCGCACAGTCGGCGGGGGGCGAGCCGGCCGCGGGGGCTGAGGTGGCGGTCCGGGTTCCGCCCAGCCGGCGTGCGGGGAAGGCCGCGGCTGAACCGCAGAAGGCTGCGTCAGAGCCACAGCCGGCCGTGGGATCCAGCTCGTCGGCCCGAGACGCGGAGGCGGCCAGCGCTACCTCGGGGTGGACGCCGGGTGGAGGGTCGGCCGTGGTGAACGTCGCCGCGCAGGACGTCCGGACCCGGCTGCAGAGCCAAGCCGCGGCGCTGAGGCAGTTCACCGACGAATTCCTCGCCACGCGGGCAGCCATCCGGGTTAGTATTCTCATCTTGCTCTTTTTTGAACTTGATTTCTCTCGTGGGGGCGCGTCAGCGCACCCACTGGGTGTAGTCCCCGAGTTCTGAGTCGGCTGCTGAGCAGGCGGCTTGGAACTTCTTGGAGATTTTTGTTTTTGCTGCTTTTGTTCTCACGTCGGTCTTCTGTCCGTCTTGCAGGACTACCACAATCTTCGAGCGGCCGCCTTCAACTCCCAGGCTCGGGAGTTGACTCAGAAAACCGCCGATCTCACAGAAAGCCGAGGTACGTGACTTGACCTTTTTCTCATGTGGGGGCGCGTCAGCGCACCCACTGGGTGTAGTCCTCGAGATTCGGGCCGACTGCTGAGCAGTCGGCTCGGATCTTCCTTGATCATTCCTTATTGTTCTTCTTTTTCTTCTATCTCTACAGCGGCCAACGCCAGTCTGAGGGCACAGCTGGGGGAGTCCCAGACTGCTCTTCGTGCCAAGGACACGGAGCTCGCCGCCTTGGTGCAGGAGCGCGACCGCCTGGTCAAGAAGCTGGCCGACCAGGAGGAAGGCCACAAGGCTGCGCTGAAAGCTGCGCAGGATCGCGAGGCCGCCCTTCAGGCCGAGTTCGAGACGGAGGCGGCCGGCTGGGCGGAGGTCAAGCAGACTCTGGTCTCTGGCTATGGCCAGATTGAGGACCTGGTTGATGGTAGGTCATCTACCCCTTCGTCCTTTCTTGCCATCTGCCATTTGACTTGTTTTTTCTAATTTTGGTGTTTTTCTTTCCTTTCCTTCTTCGCGCAGAGTACTTCCCCGGCTATTCCACTGCCGCCAACCAGGCCATCGAAGCCCGTCGCCAGGCGAAGAGGCAAGCCGGCTTCGAGATCTCGCCAACCGCCGGCCGCTCGCTGGAGGAGCAGCTCCTAGCGATCCAGGCTCGTATCCAGCCGGCTCACAGGCTGCTCCGCCGGCTTCAGCGTGCCGGGTCGGCGGTCTTGGCCGCCCTCTGGCCCGACCAAGTAGTCCCGCGCACTCCCAGTCGGACCGCCGACTGGCTGGAGGTGGCCGTCGGCCGCTTCGAGGCTTGGAAGGCGTCAGCGGCTCGCTCCGGCGCCAGGCGGGCGCTAGAGTTCGTCAAGGCCTGGTATCCCGGCTTGAACCTGGACCAGCTGTCGACCTGGCGGCAGCAAGCCGACACCGAGCTGGAGCCGGCGCGGCCGGCCATCATTCGGCGAGCTTCGGCGATCGCCGACTACACCGACACCAACGTCTTCGCCCCCGAGGTGGACGACAATGGAGTCGCCCAGCCGGAAGATTGGTTCGGGCTGGACCCGGCGCATGGCGAGGACTCGGCGGAGGAGATCGACTCCAGCGACGAGGGCGAGGAGGAGGAGGAGGAGGAGGGTGAAGACGCCGAGCCGGCTGGTGGAGAAGCCGGCCAGGCTGACCGCGCCTCCAGCACTACGTCACGTGCGAGTGCGTCTCCTGCCGCGGGAGGTGGTCAAGCCGGGACCAACTAGGCGGCCACTCCTTTAGCCGGCGGGCTGCCTTCACCGACCAGCTCGGCCTCCAAGTCGCGCCTTAGTCTTCTTTCTTTTATTTTCCTGTCTTGTTACTTTTGAACAATGTTTGGTTAAGTCTGCACAATTCCACCCACTGGGTGTATTGAAACTCTAGTCTGTTGCCAGCCTTTAGGCGGCTTTATGTATATAAGCTATGCAATCGGTTTTTCCTTGTACTTTCGCTTTTTGTCCTTCTGCTTTTTTCCTTTGCCGCCCTCCCTTGGTTGCCGCCTCCCTAGTCAAACAGTTGCTCTGCAATCTGTAGCCGGGGGTGCCTGGCCGATTGGGGAGGGGGAAGTACTTTTAGCTCTGCTGGACTTAAGCTAAGTTTTTTAGGAAGCCGGCCAGCCGGCTGCTGTGACAGCCGGCAGGCATATATGGAAGCCGTCTTTTTGCTATATAGGTTAGTTGTTCCTTAGCCGTTTTTCATGTGGGCGTCCTTTCTGTCTTCTCTCTTGCTAGTTGGACAGTCAGTTCTTTGAGCTGCGACTTTCAACAAGAGAGGACTTGGGAGCCGGCGCACTACTTTGCTGACTTCGGGAAGAACTTAGAATATAGCTCAAAGCGGCCTGTCCCCGGGCCGACTAGTCGGACCCGGTGCCGGACAAGAATTCAAAAATGTAATAATACATTCATGGATATGACACTCGTCATTCATAGATAAATAAAAGGCCGTCCCCGAGTACTGTTCGGGGGGCCTGTTGGTTTGTAACTTAATACAAAAGGGGTAGCGTGATACATACTGCTTTTCAGCTGTAAAATCGTCTTAGGAGATTTGCGTTCCATGGTCGCTCCGACTCCTTGCCGGAGTCGTCTCTCTTGCGTGCTCTTGGCTTTTGCGCGTCGATCAAGTAGTAGGAGTCGTTGCCGAGTGCCTTGCTGACGACGAAGGGGCCTTCCCAAGGGGCCGAGAGCTTGTGCTGGCCGGCTGTTCGCTGGATCAGCCGGAGCACAAGGTCGCCCTCTTGGAAGGATCTTGGCTTGACCTTGCGGTTGTAGTAGCGGCGCAGGCCTTGCTGGTAGATGGCAGACCGGCTGAGGGCCAACAGCCGGCCTTCTTCTAGTAGGTCGACGCCGTCTTCTCTTGCTTCTTTGGCTTCCTCCTCCGTGTACATGGTGATCCGAGGCGAGTCGAACTCGATGTCTGTTGGGATGATAGCCTCGGCACCGTACACAAGGAAGAATGGAGTGAAGCCGGTTGACTTGTTGGGTGTAGTTCGCAGACTCCAGAGGACAGCCGGCAGCTCTTCGAGCCAGCAGCCGGCCGATCGCTCCAGTGGTACGACCAATCGGGGCTTGATGCCGGAGAGGATAAGTCCATTTGATCGCTCGACCTGGCCGTTTGACTGCGGGTGGGCAACGGACGCTAAGTCCAATCGGATGCCCTGTGCCGCGCAGAAACGTGCCAGTGCGCCTTTGGCGAAGTTCGTGCCGTTGTCAGTGATGATGTTGTGCGGCACGCCGTACCGAGTAGTGATGTCGGTGATGAATGTAACGGCAGTCGGCCCGTTCAGCTTCTTAATTGGCTTGGCTTCAATCCACTTTGTGAACTTGTCCACAGCAACGAGTAGATGTGTCAAGCCGCCACGGGCTGTCTTGAAAGGGCCCACCATGTCCAGTCCCCAGACGGCAAAAGGCCAGGTGAGGGGAATGGTCTTGAGGGCAGAAGCCGGCAGGTGTTGTTTGGAGCTGAAGACTTGACATCCTCTGCAGGTCTTGACTATTTCTTTAGCATCCTCCAAGGCAGTTGGCGAGAAGAACCCATGGCGGAAAGCCTTAGCCACGAGGGATCTTGAGGCGGCGTGATGGCCGCATTCGCCTTGGTGGATGTCTTTGAGGATTGCTACTCCTTTCTCTGGCTCGACGCAACGCTGGAAGACTCCAGTGACGCTGCACTTCACAAGCTCCCTGTTGATTATTGTGTATGCTGCGGCTCGTCGTTGGACTAGTCTTGCTGCGATCTCGTCAGCCGGCAGCTCTCTGCTGACTAGGAACTTGAGGATGGGCAGGGCCCATGAGGGAGCTGTGACTTCTTCTGCTGTTAATGTGGCCACCATGACTCGGGTGGGTGGGCTGGGTGTTGCGTTGGAGTCGGCCATCACTTCTTGTGTCGTTGTAGTCCCCGGGCTGACTGCTGCAGTCCCCAGGCCGGGTTCTGAAGTCCCTGGGCCGGGTGCGACTACGTCAGTCCCCGGGGCAGTCGTCGAAGTCCCCGTGCCGCCTGCGGGATTTCTTGAGCCGGATCCGGCTGTTTCTGGCGCAGGCGGTACGAAGATGGAATCCGACTCTGGAGACGGCTTGATGGATGGCTTGAGGAGGCGCTGGAGGGAGACGCCAGTCGGTATGGCTTGTCGGGTGGAGCCGATCCGTGCTAGGGCATCTGCTTGGTCGTTGTCGGCCCTTGGCACGTGAAGGAACTCGCACCCTTCAAAGTATCCGCTCATCTGCTGGACGAGGAAACGGTAGCTTGCCATGCTTGCGTCCTTGGCGTCCCAGTCGCCAGATGATTGCTGGACCACCAAGTCTGAGTCACCGTAGCATAGGATCCGGCGTATGCCGAGCTCTTTGGCTAGCCGGAGCCCATGTACGAGCGCCTCGTACTCGGCCACATTGTTGGAGGCGGCGAAGTGGATCTGCAGCGTGTACTTGAGCTTGTCGCCTTTGGGAGAGGTGAGGACGACGCCGGCTCCCAAGCCGGTGCACATCTTGGACCCGTCAAAGTGCATCCGCCAATGGGTAGAGTCGGGAGCCGGCGGTAAGTACTGGGTCTCGGCCCAGTCGACGAGGAAGTCGGCCAATGCTTGCGACTTGATGGCGGTGCGGGGTTGATAGAAAATCGTGTAGGGAGCCAAGGCAATGGCCCATTTGGCCACCCGGCCGGATGCATCCCAGCTGCCTATGATCTCGGCGAGCGGGGCAGTGCACACGACCATGATGGGGTGCTCTTGGAAGTAGGGCTTCAATTTCTTGGCAGCGAAGTACACCCCATAGCACATCTTCTGGTAGTGCGGGTAGTTTTGCTTCGAGCTAGACAGTACCTCGCTGAGATAGTAGACCGGCCTCTGGACCAGCTGGGCTCGGCCTTCCTCCGGGCGCTGGACCACAACAACAGTGCTGACGACTCGGCTTGTCGCGGCGATGTAGAGGAGCATGGGCTCCTTCTCAGTCGGCGCAGCCAGGACAGGCGGAGTGGTCAACATTTTCTTCAACTCATGGAAGGCTTGGTCGGCTTGATCATTCCACTCAAAGTGGGTGGACTTCTTCATGAGTCGGTACAGGGGGAGGGCCTTCTCTCCTAGTCGGCTGATAAAACGGTTCAGGGAGGCTAAGCAGCCAGTGAACTTCTGCACATCTCGTAGCTTGGTGGGAATCTCCATCCTCTCGATGGCTTTGATCTTGACAGGGTTGCACTCAATGCCACGTTCGGAGACCAGGAAGCCTAGCAGCTGGCCGGCTGGCACTCCGAACACGCACTTCTCGGGGTTGAGCTTGATCTGGAATCGGCGCAAGTTGGCAAATGTTTCCTTCAGGTCTTCCAGCAAGGTACCACGCTTCTCTGTCTTCACCACAATGTCGTCTACGTAGACGTGGGCATTTCTACCGAGTTGTTTCAAGAGACATTTCTGCATGCAACGCTGAAAAGTGGCACCGGCGTTTCTCAAGCCGAATGTCATTGTCAGGTAGCAGAAAGCTCCAAAGGGTGTGATGAAGGCAGTCTTCAGGCGGTCAGCTGGGTCCAACTTGATCTGATGATACCCTGAGTATGCATCCAAAAAACACAACAGCTCGCATCCGGCTGTGGAGTCTATCACTTGGTCAATCCGTGGCAAAGCAAACGGATCCTTTGGGCAGGCCTTGTTCAAACTTGTGTAGTCTATACACATGCGCCACTTGTTATTCTTCTTCAAAACCAGAACTGGATTGGCAAGCCATTCTGGAAAGAACACTTCCATGATGAAGCCGGCTGCAAGGAGCCGGGCTATCTCTTCTCCCACGATTCTTCGCTTCTCTTCTGATAGTCGGCGGAGGGGTTGCCTGACCGGCTTCGCATCAGCTCGGACATGTAACTTGTGCTCGGCGAAATCCTTTGGGACACCCGGCATGTCCTTTGGGGACCATGCAAAGATGTCTCGATTCTCACGGAGGAAGTCGGCGAGCTCGCCTTCCTATTTGCTGTCCAAGTTCGCCCCAATCACGGCGAACCTCTCCGGGTGCTCCGGGTCTAGAGGTATCTTCTTCGTCTCTTTGGCAGGCTGGAAGGAGCCCTGCGCATCACAGTCCTTGGGGTTGGGGGACAAGGCCGGCTGCTTGCCGGCCATGGCCACTACCCGTTCCAACATCTTCTTCTCTTCTGCCACCACGAGGGACTCGGCCAGCCGGCTACTGGCCATGGCGCACTCGATGGACTTCTTGTAGTCGCCGGCTACCGTGATGATCCCCTTTGAGCTCGGCATCTTCATCTTCAGGTAGGCATAGTGGGGCACATCCATGAACTTGGCCAAAGCAGGTCGGCCAAGTAGTGCATGATAGGGGCTCTCCAAATCCACCACCTCGAACCATATTGCTTCCCGGCGAAAGTGATCTTTGTCTCCGAAGAGGACATCCATCTTGATCTTGCCGATTGGAGAGCAAGATAGGCCGGGTACGATACCATGGAAGACGGTGCGGCTCGGCATGAGCTGCTTTGCTTTGATGTTCAGCTTGTCCATGGTGTCGCGGTACAGTATATTGATGCTGCTTCCGCCGTCTATCAGGACGCGGGAAAATCTGGCGGCTCGCCTCTCCGTCGCAAGGGTGACGTCCAAGACCATAGCATAGGAGCCAGGCGAAGGCATCACCTCTGGGTGGTCGGCCTGGCTCCAGCTGATGGGCTTTTCCGACCAGTGCATGAACTCGGCGGTGCTAGAGGCGACTACGTTTACTTCTTGGTGTTGCCGGCGTCGGCTGCGCTTGTCGTCGACTTGACTCGTGAAGATGACGTAGGCGTCGTGCGCTTCGGGGAACTCGTCTTGGATGGCGCCGACTGCCGGCCGGGCCGCCGGCTGCTGGGGAGCTGGAGGCGGCGGGCCGGGAGGCGGAGGCGGCACCATCCCTTCGCCCTTGGTGATGCGGGTGAGCCAGTGGCATTTCCGTGTTGTATGGTTGGACGGCTTCGCGCCGCTGTGGAACTTGCAGGGGGCATCGAGTGCTTGTTCGTAGGAGAAGGACGGCTGCCAGGGCGGCCGGCCTCCCTTCTTCTTGGGAGCGGGCCGCTCCTCGGGCTGCTCGTCTTCAACTGTGGCCACCTGCCGACTGGAGGAAGTCGGCATGGGGCCCTTACGCTTGTGGTCGTTCTGGTAGGGGCGCCGGTTTGGTTCGCCGGCCGGCGTCTTGGGAGCCGGAGCGACTACCTTCCCCGAGGCGTCCACTCGGAGCTCGGTCTTCATGGAGGAGTCGGCAGTGGCATACTTGTCGGTGGTGATCTGCAACTCATCGAGGGTAGCCGGCTCGTCGCAGAGGAGTCGGTGCTTGAGGAGGGTGCCCTCTCGGCACCCGGCAGTGAAGTACTCGATGGCCTGGACCTCGTGCACTCCCTCGCAGGAGTTACGGAGCTCGGCCCATCGCGTGAGGTAGTCGCGGGTCGACTCGTTGGGCCCTTGGACGCAGAGGGAAAGCTGGCGAGGCTTGGGAGGCCGCTTGTAGGTGCTGGTGAAGTTGCGGACGAAAACCTCGGTGAAGTCCAGCCAGCTGTTGATGTTGTATGGCTTGAGGCTGTTGAGCCACGTGCGCGCCGTCCCTTGCAGCATCAAGTGGACGTACTTCGTCTTGCCGAACTCCTTCCTTTCTCATTTCAGTCCTCGCCTTTTTCATTGGCGATGCTGACGGCTGTGGAGTAGTCGATGAGCCAATCTTCCGGCTTCACCGAGCCGTTGTACTTGGGCGTGTCTCTGGGGAGCGAGAACCCTTTGGGGAAGGGTTCGTCGCGGATGCGGGGGCCAAAGCATGGCGGGCCGACATCGTCTTCTTCTTCTAACGCCAAGGATCGAGCCAGGCGGTCGATCCTGTGGCGGGCGTCATTCTCGCCGACTCCTTCTCGGCGGCCGAGTCGGTCGCCAAGAGTCGGATGGGTGACAGGCGGTGGAGTGAGGCGTCTTTCTCTTCGAGGCGGGGGAGGAGGCAGGTTTCCCTGGTGCTCTATCGCTCGAGGGCGGCCTTCCGCGTCGCGCTCGATAGTAATGCGAGTCCGGCTGCGGCTAGCAGCCGGCTCCTTGTCTTTCTTCTGGTACGCACCGCTCGCAGTCGGCGAGCGGGACGTCGCAGCGTGCTCCTGGCGCGGGGGATGGCTATCAGCTCGGGCGCCGGCTTCGTGCCGTTCTGCAGCCGCGTCGATCAGCTGCTGGATCCGTCTTGTCATGTAGGGGAGCTCATCGGCTCCCAACCCATTGAGCTCCTCTGCAGCCGCCTGAGCGGCTCGCGGATTCTCGAGCGGGGTGGCGTAGACGGGGCGATCTGCGCCCAGCATGCTGGCAACAGCTGCGCCGCGCTTCTGGACGAAGCCGGCTCGGCTTGGGCCGCTAGGCGGCGGTGTCCCAAAGGCGGCGCGGTCGACTTCGCGCTGGTGGGCCTCGGTGAGGCGTCTCATCGAGGCTATCTTCTTGCTCTCCGCGATGAGGGCAAGGCGGCGTGCCTCCAAGGTCTCGGCGTCGGCGTCGGCCGGGAGGGGGACGCATAGGTCGTGCATCGCCGCTTGTTGAGCGTCGCGGGCGTTCTCGCCCGAGTTGGAGACATGGCTGATGACCAGCACTTCGGTGATAGAGCTGCTGCCGCTGTCGGCTCGAGGGAGGGGGTCGTCAAAGACCACCACGTCGGAGGGGTAGGCGTCGAGCGACGCGGTGTCGGAGTCGATGAGCATCGGGTCGGTGGAGCCGACCGACTCCATGTCCGCAGCAGGCTCGCTGGAGACGTGAAGTTGGTCGAGGAGGCTGACGAGACGGCTCTCGGGGTAGTCGGTGCCTGCGTCGGACGCAGGCTCGTCGGAGATGCGAGTCTCGCCGAGCAGATCGGCGAGGCGGCTCTGTGCAGACGTCGTCGACGCCTTGCAGCGCGTCGGGGCAAACGCCATCGGGCGCAGCAGGCTGGCTGCGCTTGCGGGGAAAGAAGAGGGTTCCCGTCCAGAACATGTCTCCGGACGATGGTGCACCTGGCCCCATGGTGGGCACCAAATGTCGGGTGGTTGGTGCGACATATGCCAAGGGGTGGCTTATCATAGTGGGAGCCAATAAAACGTCGCCGGTGCCTGGAAACGGGATGAGGCGAAGACATGCACGCCGGCGAATCTTACCCAGGTTCGGGGCTCTCCGAGGAGATAACACCCCTAGTCCTGCTCTGCGGGGTCTCCGCATGATCACTAGATCGATAAAGAGTAGCTACAATCGCTCCTAGAGCTGTTGGGATCAAGGGAGAAGAAGAACAAGGCTAGCTCTTGCCTCTATCTATGGTGTGTGTGCGTGTGCTATGCTTGGAAGCCAAACATGCAGAGGTGCGAACCCTTTGCATGGGTGCTCCGGGGGGTTTATATAGGCCTACCCCCCGGGGGTACAATAGTAATCCGACTGGGATCTGGTCCCAGCCATCAGTGTCTACGCTCGCCGGCTTCTCCGTCGGCTGCTGGGTCCCGCTGGCTGGTGGGTCCCGCTGGCTGCCGGCTACCTGGTCGACAGGCCGGCCCCACCGCCTAGGGTTTTGTTGGCGGCTGCTTACTGTAGCCGTGCCTCTGATGATGAGGGCTTTGTCGGGGTGAGCATGGCTACAGTGGGCCGCCTCGGGGGCTATCACTGTAGCCTCACCCCATCTTGTCTCCTTAATGGGGCTCCTGCTTCGAGGATGGGAGTGGCCGGCTTCTGGAGGCCGGCTATACTCTTGGCCGACTAGGAAGAGCCGGGCCGCCTTCACGCCTCTCTCTGACTGAAGGGGCCCGCAGTCCTTGGGCCGTACAGGAGTGGGTCGTGGATGACGTCGTAGCTGGCGTGGCTACAGTGCCCGGCCGCACGGGGGACATCCCCCCCGTACGGCCTCCTGTAGCCATGTCCGCCTCGGGCTTAGGGGGTCGTGGGCCGCACTGTGGCCATGCCCCGTCAAGTCGTTGTTATGTAGGAGTGGTTGTGATCTTGGCCGGCTTCTAGGAGTCGGCATCCTTCTTGGCCGGCTTCTTGGAGTTGGTAAGGCTGGGTCGCCTTCCGGGAGTCGACTTTAGTGCTAGCCGGCCGGGGAAGGCGGCCCAAACGCCTGGAGTGCTTGAAGGCCCAAAGGCGTGATAAATTTTCTGAAGAACCAGGGGTAGTCGGTTAGGCTACCCGTGGTTGTTTACCCCGACAGGAAATCTCATACAGTTTAGTCAATTTCTTCAGTGACAGAGACAAAGTTCTTCTGGTCTCTGAGGAATTTGTTCTGACTGAGCAGTTAGGAATTCGCCAGTGGGGATTGCCTACAAGTGAGGAACATGATAGCCCTGAGGAATTTGAGAGCTCAAATTTCCGACCGTTGCTGCGTTATGTGCCAGCTGTCCCAAAATATCTTATCCACCTAACGGTCATATCATTGGAGGGCATTTATGACTTATCATGTCGGGTTGCTCCCTAGGATATAAATAGCCGCCCCTATAACCACTAGCTGGCTGGCTGATCCGAAAGAAACCGACACTTGTCATTGAGAGCATCCCATCCTCCGAGGTCTTTGAGTGAAAGTCATCAAGTGAGGAAAAACCCGAACTCAAACACCAACAAACCCAAAGTGATTGAGCATCACTAAAGAGATTGTTCCTGTGTGGATCCAATGCTTGTTACCTTTGAAGACTGTGCATCTTCCAGACGGTTAGGCGTCATGATCTAGAGCATCCAAGAGGAAATTGTGGATCGCCGAGTGACCGAGTTTGTGAAGGTTTGGAAGTCACCTGAAGACTTACCGCGAGTGATTGGGCGAGGTCTGTGTGATCTTAGCTCAAGGAGAATACGGTGAGGACTGTGTGTCCGAGACTGTGTGTCCTCAGGTTTAAATACCTAGCCGCTCCAACCAGACGTACAACTGTCGCAACTGTTGGACCAAATCACTGTCTTCACCAAGCCTACTGGTTCTATTTACTCAACTCTTCCATTTCCTCATTACTGTGTTGTGTACCTGATCGTCTCTGTTTGAAGACTTTGACTGGAGACTTTCTCAATTTCCTCAGTTCAATTTCTTCAGTCAGTTTGTCTTCAGCATGCTTATCTTGTGTTACGCTTTATGTACTCTGTATTAGCTTTCATTTCATCATGATGTCTATGCGTCTGTTCTGTTATGTATGCCTCTGAGTACTTGTTCCACTGCTAGTAGTTCTTTTCTTAGGAATTTCATCACCCTGAAATTCCTCAGCAAAAAATTCATAAAAATCGCCTATTCACCCCCCTCTAGTCGACTTAATGCACTTTCAATTGGTATCAGAGCAATGCACCCCCTTGTTTTCTGTGTTTTTGGTTTAACCGCCTGGAGTTTTAGTTATGTCGACCGCAGGAATGAAGACTGTGTCATGCCCCATCTTTGACGGTCATGATTATCCCAAGTGGAAGGCCATGATGAAGAAGCACCTCATGGCAATGAACAGCGAGCTGTGGACCATCACTGAGATTGGTCTTACCGATCTGTGCCAGATGGCGAAGGCTGATGACATTCGCAAGTACACTCTTCTCAACCTCACGGCAAAGGACATCATCTGCTCCTGTCTATCTCAAAATCAGTTCAGGAACATTATGCATCTCAGCCATGCGAAGCTTATCTGGGACCGACTCTCTGAGGTCTATGAAGGTCATCGAACTCATCATGATCCCTGGTTTGAGGATTTCATGGAATTGCGCAAGGCTATGACTTTCGATTCGGAATCATCATCCTCTGCACCATGCCTTATGGCAAAAGGTGCCAATGTAACTGAATGCTACATGTCTGAGTCTAGTGATGATGAATCTGGTGATGAATTTGGACCCAGCTATAGCAAACATGCTTCCCTTGCCACTAAACAACAAAGAGCTTTGGAAAAAGTTCAAAATATGCTTGATGAGAGCGATGATATGTTGGGTGAAGAAATGGATCGCACCAAAACTTTGACTGAAAATCTTCAGAGACTTCAGTCCAAGTTTGACAATCTTTAGAGTCATCATAACACTCTCTTATCTGATCATGAGAAGCTTTCTTATGAATTTCTTCAAAGAAAGCAAGATCTTGAGAAGCTAAGGGTGAGTTATGAAGATCTTCAGAAGAAGCGTGATTCATTACTTGCTCAACAAATCAACACTGCTCAGGAAGAATTCATTCCTCCATGTTTGAAGTGCATTGAATGTGAATCTGCTAATTCTTCACCTGAAAGTTCAAATGCTTCTATTGCTGCAAATTCTTCACCTATCTCTGCTATCACTAATCCCTCATCCGAGGATATTGCTAGTATCACTGACAATGGAGGGCTGAAGGAATTGTATATGACAGGCATGTACAAAAGCCTCAAAGGGCATTAGGTTCTTTGTGATGTGCTTAAAAAGCAGACCCTTAACAGGAACCCTAGGAAAGAGGGTATTGCCTTTGAGAGGAAACTAAATGTTGATGGAACATACTGGAAGCCTGAGCAGTACCCCAAAACCTCATGGGTTGCTGCAAAGGGACCTCCAGTAGATCCATCCAATTTATCTAGCTTTACATGTGAATCTTCATATTCTTCTGAAGAGTCATTTGACTCCAACTATAAACTGTTCAAAAATCATAATGGTGAAGTATTTGCTAGATATGTTGGCACTAACTGCAGGAATGGTCCCCCTATGAAGAAAATTTGGGTTCCCAAAAGGTGCCTTGAAAGTCTTCAGGTGAATTTCATCATGACACCACCTGTGGAGAATAGGAACCCTAGATCAACTTGTTCATATGGACCAAAGTCTTCATATGGATCCAAGTCCTCATATGGACAAAATTCCTCACGTGGAACAAAGTCCTCATATGAACATCATCGTGCTAACACTTCTGTCTCGCAGGGAAAGACTAAGGGTTATGAATATGTGCATTATTCTTCAAATCATTATGTTCATAAGTCCTCGAAGAATTTCTCTGCTTATTCATATGCTTACCCTAACTCCTCTTATGTGAAACGGAGTGGTTTGGCATCTATGCCACCTTTCTCTTATAGAGCTCATAGAATGATGAACTCTTTGCCACCCCTTCAGGTGTGGGTGGTGAAGAAAAAGAAGTAATCTCTTGTGCAGGGTCAGGTCTCCAGACGAACTTAAACGTCTGAAGAATTTGCTGGAGACCTGAATATGCTTGAAAGGACGCAAGCTAATCATGAAGAAATGAATTTTCATTTCTCACGTCCTCGTGCTGCTTTACCTGTTCTATTGCTTGATGAAATTGATCTGATGAATTTGATGCCATATTCTTCACTGATGAAGTATATGAGTTCGTAAGGTGCACTAATTCATCTGCAGGATGATCAACCCAAAGCCACTGAGTGGGTCCTTGATAGTGGATGTACAAATCACATGACTGGTGACAAGAACTTATTGATGGACGCTCCCTTATCTCCATCGCATTTGAAGCATATCACCTACGCTGACAAAGGAAAAAGCAAGGTATTGGGTCTAGGTAAGGTTGCGATCTCGAAGGATCGACACATGGACAAAGTCATGCTTGTCGAGTCCTTAGGATTCAACCTCATGTCAGTCTCAATGCTTTGTGATCTTGATATGGTTGTTATCTTTGGCAAGTATCGTTGTGTTGTGATCATGGAAGCTGACCATTCCAAAGTCTTCGAAGGCTTTAGGAGAGGAGATCTGTATATTGTTGATTTCTCTACAGGACCACAACCTGCCACATGTCTACTTGCAAAAGCTTCAGAAGGCTGGCTATGGCATCGTTGACTCGGTCGTGCTGGCATGAGGAACTTGCACACTCTCGTGAAGAAAAATCATGTCATTGGTATCGAGGATGTCAAATTCCTCAAGAATCACCTGTGTGGAGCCTGTGAAGCTGGAAAGATGACCAAGGCCAAGCATCCCGCGAAGACTATCGTGACTACCACTCGTCCATTTGAATTGCTTCACATGGATCTCTTTGGTCATAATCACTATTCTGCATTCACTAATGAAGCATCTCTATATGGATTTGTTATTGTTAATGATTACTCTCCATACACATGGGTGCATATCATCGCTTACAAACTTGAAGTGCAGGAAGTATTGAAACAATTTTCTTCGAGGGCTTCAACCAACTTTGGTGTGAAGATCAAGCACATCAGAAGTGACAATGGAACTGATTTCAAGAATACTGGTCTTGATGACTATCTTGATGAACTTGATATTACTCATGAGTTATCTGCTCCTTATACTCCTCAGCAGAATGGCGTCGTGGAGCGCAAGAACAGGACTCTTGTTGAGATGGCTCGCACTATGCTTGACGAATACAAGACGGCTCGTCATTTCTGGATTGAGGCAATTGATACTGCGTGCCACATCATCAACAGGGTGTATCTTCACAAATTCTTCAAAAAGACCGCATATGAACTCCTCACTGACAAGAAACCCAATGTGAGTTATTTCAAAGTCTTCGGTGCTAAATGTTGGATTAGAGATCCTCATCACAATTCTAAATTTGCACCGAAAGCACATGAAGGTTTTATGCTTGGTTATGGAAAGGACTCGCACACCTACAGAGTCTTCAACAACTTACATCACAAGGTTGTTGAAACTGTAGATGTGCGGTTCGATGAAACTAATGGCTCGCAAAGAGAGCACCTACCTCCTGTGCTAGATGAACAGTCACCTGAGGAAACCATCAAGTTCAAGGCTACTGAGGATGTCATTCCTACCGAGGAATTAGCTGAGGAAGTCATTCCATACCATGAAGAACATCATGCTGGTGCACCTGAGGAAAATTGTTCTGAAGAAAATGCTGATCCAATTCCTCGTCGTCAACCCGCTTATCCTCGCGTCGCAAATGAAGTGCAAATTGAGAAAATCATCAGCGACATCAACGCACCAGGTCCTCTCACACGCTCAAAAGCTTCACATTTATCTAAGTTTTGTGGGCACTTTGCGTTTGTCTCTATCACAGAGCCCACTAAGGTAGATGAAGCATTTCTGGAGCCTGAGTGGATTCAAGCTATGCAAGAGGAATTACATCAGTTCGAGCTCAACAATGTCTGGGAACTTGTCAAGCGACCAGACCCTCGCAAGCACAATATCATCGGCACAAAATGGATCTACAGCAACAAGCAAGATGAAAATGGCCTTGTGGTGAGGAATAAGGCACGGCTTGTAGCTCAAGGCTACACACAGGTTGAAGGAATTGATTTCCATGAAACTTTTGCACCTGTTGCTAGACTCGAGGCTTTTCGCATATTACTTGCTTATGCTAACCATCATGACATCATCTTATATCAAATGGATGTGAAAAGTGCATTCCTCAATGGTAAGCTTGAGGAAGAAGTATATGTTGCTCAACCCCCAGGTTTCGAAGATCCAAAGCATCCTAACAAAGTCTTCAGACTCAATAAGGCCCTCTATGGCCTCAAGCAGGCCCCTCGGGCATTGTATGATACTTTGAATGAATTCCTCATCAAGAAAGGCTTCAAACCCGGTTCACTTGACCCAACTCTTTTCACCAAAACCTATGATGGTGAATTATTCATGTGCCAAATATATGTTGATGATATTATCTTTGGCTGTACTGACCAATGTTGCACTGACGAATTTGGTTATATGATGAGAGAGGAATATGAAATGTCTATGATGGGAGAATTGAAATTCTTCTTAGGTCTTCAAATTCGTCAACAGCGCAATGGCATCTTCATATCTTAGGAGAAATACCTCAAGGATGTTTTGAGGAAATTCGGCATGCAAGATTGCAAAGGCGTCAAAATCCATATGCCCACAAATGGCCATCTATGCACTGATGAAAATGGTATTGACTTCGATCAAAAGGTATACCGCTCCATGATTGGCTCTTTATTGTATTTATGTGCATCTAGGCTAGATATTATGCTTAGTGTTTGCATGTGTGCCCGCTTTAAAGCTGCATCGAAGGAATCACACCATAAGGCTGTGAAGCATATTCTTCGGTATCTAGCTCACTCTCCAACACTTGGATTACGGTATCCCAAGGACTCGGTTTTTGATATCATTGGATATTCAAGGACTCGGTTTTTGATATCATTGGATATTCAGACTCTGACTATGCTGGTGACCGTGTGGACTGCAAGTCAACATCGGGCACATGCCATTTCCTCGGACGATCCTTGGTATGTTGGTCCTCGAAGAAACAGAACTGCGTATCACTCTCTACTACTGAAGCTGAGTACATTGCTGCTGGTTCGTGCTGTGCTCAATTGCTATGGATGAAGAAAACCTCAAGGACTACGTAATCAACGTGAAGAATGTGCCTCTCTACTGTGACAATGAGAGTGCCATCAAGATTGCTCATAACCCAGTTCGGCACTCAAAGACAAAGCACATTCAGATTCGTCATCATTTTCTTTGTGATCATGTGTTGAAGGGCGACATCTCTATCGAGCATGTGAAGACTGAAAAACAGCTAGCCGATATCTTCACAAAGCCCTTGGATGAGAAGAGATTTAGCAAGTTGCGGTGTGAGCTAAATATCTTAGAATCTTCGAATTTCCTTTGAAAAGGACACACATCCTAACACATATGCAAAATTGATGACATAGATGTGCAACACACAAGTAATATTATTCTTCAATCAATGAAGACTAACCCTCTAAGTGTGAAGAAATTAACGAAGAATTTGATTCTCAGAGCCCTACGACAATTGTACGCGGCGTCTGAAATCATCATTCTTATACGATGGGTCACGCCACCAACAATAGTTGAAAATCTCAATTTGAGTTTTTCTTCATTTTGAATTTCCTCGGTTGTTCAATTACTTCAACTTTGCATTATCTTCACTGTTTCCGTCGTTGTTCTTCATTGAATATATATATTTGAGTTTTAGTCCTCTACAACATTCACTTATTGCGAAATCTTCAAGTTGCCTTTTCTGCTAAGTGAATGTGATCGGACCCTTCCCCCTCTATGCTAAACTCAACCCAATCTGTTCACAAATTCTTCATGTGCGTTCTATTTGAAACCCGTTCAAAATCTTCACTGTGTCCTTGTCAGCTGAAGAATTTGCGAACGAAACATTAAAATTTTCTTATCTGAATTTTTGGCTTTTGCCGCTCAAACCGTTCCACATTCCAAGACATGATTATCCTATTCACCCACAAATCTCACGCGATCTCCGCCTCTCTGTACGTGGGTGACACATGTCGCTAGGATGAGAAGGGTCAGGGGCATGTTCGTCCATTTTCCTCGGGCGAGCGGTTTTTCACCTCGGCTATGTATACCCCCTCACCCTCCTCAGACTTCATTTACCCCGCTCGACCTCACTCCCTCGCTCGAGCTCTCAAGACCTAGCGCCACCACTACCTTCATCGTCGCCGGTGTGGAAGAGCTTCACTGCCTCGACCTCGTCGCCGTCGTACTCGCGCCGGCCGCGGATTTCTTCTCTCTGCCGCCGCCGTAGCTGTCTTCCTCGGCCAAGTTAGGGCGTGGAAGATCTGGACTGACGAGCTTCCAATCTAGTATTCTCAGTTTGTCGTGTTCTTCTTCAAGGGTAATTAAAAGTTACTTTTACTGCCCTTGTTGATTCTAATGATTTCTACAAAATCTTCGAAAGGTGTTTATTTTTCAATTCCCACACTCTAAACACCTCACACAAACATCTGATCTTGATCTGTTTCTCTAAGCAACATTTTTCTTCAAGATTCCTCAATTGTGCGGATTTTCAATCTATACAACTCTGGAATCTAAGTCAAATAACGCTTAGTGAAATTCCTCAAGACACCTCTGGTCAAATTCAACAAACTTGTTCTTTTTGCAAAAACTTCTGAGAACGCATATGACCTCTCCAAATTCTTCGCACCTATACTCTGTTCACAGGTACACATGTCCGCTGCTGAATCACTAGGTTCTCATCAACTTAACTCATTTGCAGCGTTCCTAGAAGAAAAGTTGCATACCTCTTCAGAGAACTCAATTGTTCAAAATCCTCAGCTGAAGAAAATGGCTGACGGCAAGAAACCTCAGAAGGGAGGGAAGAAATTGGAACTCAACACTGCTTTTGAAATACCTGAAGACATTTATGCAAGGTATTGCACACCTCCTCAGGAGACAAAGAATGAGCGCAAAGTGCGCATTCAAAAGATTGAGAGGAGATGGGCCAGAGAATGGAGGGAATCTCGCTATGTCACTCCCAAGTACATGAAGAAATTCGCTATACACCCTCCATGCCCAAGACCTCCATTGGCACCAGGCCAAGTGGCTGATCCCTCAAGCATCATAAGAGGTGGGGAATTTCCCGCTGAATGGGCCAAGCGTCGAGCTAAACTGGCCAAAGTGGCAAAAGAGGCAGTGAGGAAATTCAATGAAGACACTGCTGCTGCTACTATTGAGGCTTCTGCTAGCAAGCTCAGGAAGTCTATGCAAAAGAAGCCTGCTCACAAGCCCAGTTCTTCAGCAATGCCCTCACGGCCAATTCCTCAAGCTGCTCCAGCTCCTCCAAAGACCTCAGCTCCTCCGACAAAGTCCTCGGCACCTGCGCATCTTTCCTCTTGCCAAAGGACAACTGGTATCTCTATTGCTTCGGGAGCATCTGCAAATTCCTCAGCTCCTCCACAATCCTCAACTGGCCCCACTCTCCTGAAGACTAAGGCTACTGCTGGATGAGGCTCAAGACCAAGTCCTCACAAGAAGCAGGTTGCCTTTCATGTACCATCCAGTGAAGACGAAGCTGATGATGAAGAACTTGCTGAAATCATCAGAGATAGGCAACAACGGGCCGCTAGAGCCAAAGGAACGAATGTTCCTCTACTGTTGGATCCCAAGCTGATCCTTGACTTCATAGATCTCTGGCACAAGGATCCTAGTACTCCTATGCCTGATTTCAAGCTCACACCTGGCCAAAGTCACATGCTGACCGCCTTCATAGGCGAAGAAAATTGGAAATTTCAAAAGGCCAGGCAGCTGAAGAAAGCTCAGTACAAGAAGGAGCATTATCTGAAGAAGAATGTTATCACAATGACAACTGATGAACTTGTAGCTGCACAAGCTGAGATCAAAGGAGTCAATGATAAATTCCAAGCCTACCGTGCAGATTGGCTTAGAGTCAAGGTCAGATTTGTCAAGTTGGCTGAAAGATTCACCTCCAATGTTGCAGCCCCATAGAAACACGAATCTACTCAGGCTAAAGCATCTACTCAACCAACTGAAGAACATGCCAGCACCGCTGATGAAAATCAGGCTACTGAGGAGACTGAAAGTACCAGGGCTGATGGAGCTATTCCAGCTGCTGATGACATTGCCAGGTCAACCACTAGTGTTGCGCCTGAAGAACAAGCCAGGCCAGCTGAAGCATCTGCCGTTGTGCCTAAAGAAAATGAACCAATTTCCTCTGCTCCTCCTGCACCAACACCATGCCCAGTTCTTCCTTCTGCATCAAAAGCGAAGAAAACCAAAGCTGCAGAGCGAGCAGCTGTAAAGAAAAGGAAAGCATCTGCTTTCTCAGAGTCTTCAGCACCGAAGAAAATGAAGACTTTGACAAGCTCTTTTGAGAATCCAATTGATGTTGTTCCAGTTTCAAGTATGCCATCAAAGGAAATCGTTCCTTTTGGTGAAGATTATGATATCCCAAGCGGATCTGATGAAGATGTTCCTTCTGCTGCTTCTTTAGAGCAGTTGGACGAAGAAATTGAAGTGGATGATATCGCTTCAACCCCAGTGCTCTCATCACCCATGCCTTAGTTCACAGCTGAAGAGGCAAGCGTTGAAGAATTGGATAAAGAAGAGGAAGATGTGGACATTGGGAGCACCACTCCAGCGCTGAATGATGACTATTGGGAAAGTCATCACCCCAACTCTCACATGTTCACGCCACTGCAACAGATTCCTCAGTCCCCAGTTTAGACTGAAGAAGTTCAAATGGGCTCTAACGAACCTCAAGCCACACCTCTTTCCATTCCTGAAGAAATCCCAGCCACTAGTGCTGATGTTAATGTTGCTGAAGAGATGAAGACTCAAGCTGCTACTGAAGCAGAAACTGAAATTCCTCAGCTAGTGGTTCCTGAGATTGTGATTCCTGAGGCTGTGAAGACATTGACTGATACTCCTCGGCCCAAGCCGAAGAATCCCCTCCCCAAGAAGCAAAAATTCAAGGATGATGACTTCTTTCATGAGCATGTGTTCTTCACTGACTACAACCCGTATGACTCTACTCGTCTTTGAAGGAAGCGTTTCTGGACAGCTAGCCAAGCAAACTTCTACTCTTCACTGCTTTTTGATAAGGACAAGATCTTTGACCATGAGCATATTCCTCATGTGGACATGGAATCGCTGCCTTGCTTCACCCCAGTCCTTAGTGTTCTTCATGACGCTGGGCTGCTCAACTTCTGCACTGACATATGTGATTGGAATGAAGAGCTAATTCTTCAGTTCTACGCGACGTTGCACATCACCGGCAATGCTGAAGATGTAAATTCTTGGGCATTGGACTGGATGACAGAAAATACACACTTCAAAGCACCGGCCTCTGAATTGCTTCATGCCCTGCCTGTCAGTACTGCCCTTGAAGGTGTGCATCTCATCTATCATGAACCTGAGCTCTCTGATCACTACATGCAAGTTTTGATGAAGCCTTTGAAGCCTGGTCAAGCCCCAAGGACCAAATTCCTCGTGAAGGAATTGATGTATGTGCCATGGACTATCTATCGCATTTTGACCAAGACACTAAGTCCAATCAAAGTCCACGACTCTAATGAAGAAGAGATCGTTGGCATCATGAAGAATCTGCTTTTCAATATCATCCATGGAGTTCCTGTCAACTACCATGATTTCTTCATGAGGACTCTGGCCAATGTTGCATTGTCACCTTTTGAGTTGAAGCCTTATGCTCCCTGGATTATGAGATTCCTCATATCAAGGTCTTCAATCAATTACAAGGCTGACACACTCAACCATGGCAGCTTCTTGCCCCCTATTGAAGTCCTCAAGTGGACATTTTCCTCAGCTGATGAGAAGGGCAAGGCGACTGTGATTATTGATGAAGGCATTCGTCCATTGGATGGACAGTTCCGCAAAGCTGCATCCTACTTCACCAATGATGACTCTGCCACCAAGGCTTCAAAGCAAAATCCTCAAGGCACAGCTCCAAGGGTGATGACTGATCGTGAGCTTCTCCTCAGTCTTCACCAGAAGGTCGATCGCAACCACAAATGGGTCAAGTGTCAGTTTGGTTCAATTCTTCAGAACATGACCATCACTCAGAATTCAGTGAAGAAGAACCATTACTACCTCCATGAAGTATTCGATCGCACCTGGGCTGTTCTATCTCATCTCTACGGTGAAAAAGATCTTAAGCAGATGGGCTTCAAGCAGGACTTTGACTGGTCTCAGCCACCTTCGAAGAAATTCAAGAAGGTTAAAGTTCCTCACTTGGTGGCCAGCTCCTATTCTTCATCGCGCGAGACTGATGAAAATGAAGAATTGGACGACACTGCGGCAGGCCCTACTTCAACAACCGACTCCAACAACATTGGCGCTCCTCCATCTACTTCATGATATTCTTCAGGGGCGTTAGTCCTCTTTTTTCCATCCCTTTTGGTCATTCAATGACAAAGGGGGAGAAATTTGAGTTAGTCTTCAAGCGGGTCTATCTATATGGGTGTTTTTTGCTAAGTTACAACTTTTGTTCTTTTGAAGACTTTGTTGGATCGAGTTGTAATCTTAACTCCGATGGTGGTCTGATACTTTTGCTATGTTTTTCTGCATGCTATTTCCTCATATATGTTAATGCATGCATTCTGAATTACATCAGTCACCATATTTCATCATGCATTTCAAATTCTTCATATCATATGTTAAATGCATGTATGAATTAAAAGATATCGGGGGAGATCTCCATGATTCTACTCTTTGATGTGCATTGCTTCTCAAAAGCAAATTCCTCACTATGCACATCTTCAGGGGGAGTTCTTCTATATATCTTGCAATCAAATTCCACAATATCAGTATTTACACTTCATATGTTTATCCCCGTTGAAAACTTAACCTATATTGTTATCAATCACCAAAAAGGGGGAGAATCTAAGTGCATCTAGTGGCCCTTAGTGATTTTGGTGTATTGAAGACTTATAGGTTAAGATACTAATGTGTTTGTGAGTTTACACAGGTTTATAAGTCTATGAGCAGTTTGATATTTACAGAGAAAGTCGACCCCTAAAAATGAATGTCTTCAACTGAAGACTTTGGCTTTCTGAAGACTTTGAAAGTGAAGAAATTGGTGTGACCGCGAAGACTTGATATTCATGCGAGGAACATGAAGCGTGAAGACTTTTGTTTTTGTAGTTTCATTTTCTCTTTCTTGAGTCATAGGAAACACCGTACTATTAAAGGGCACTACAAGAAATATGTCAACTAGTGACTTTCTGGCAGTGACCCTGGAAGAATTGGTCATAGATCTATGACCATTTGAGACCAATTGGTCAAAAGCTGTTCGGGGGGCTCCAAAACCTAAACCATTGCGACCATTTTGGTCAGAAAGGTCGTAATTTCCTTACACGAAATGGTCATAAAGCAAATAGCGCTAGTCCGTTGCCTTATTTCTAGTTGTTAACGACCAATATAGATGGTCATAGCCTTGTAAATTGTGGTGGGTTGCGATGACTAGGCGCCATCTCATCAGTTTTGCCTATGTGTCATGTCCATGTGTCAATTTTTGCCCTAGGTTGTGAAGCAACCTATATTTCTGTTATTCCAAAAATTCCTAAAAAATTCTCATAAATTGTTTGGCTCATATCTTCATCAAATATTTCAAAAACCTTCCTTGCCTAGTTCAAAACTAATTTAACAATATTCATTTTCCTATTTTGTTTAGAGCAACACTTTGTGAAGGAAGTACCACTTTGGCATGTCCAAATAGTATCCATTTTCTACAGTGCTTTCCTATGCTCAAATAACCATCCTCCACCAAATGCCAGCTCAATCCATTCATTATTTTGAGCCCAGCTTCAACATTCGTATTTATGTCCAGTGTGGTACTTTGCAAAGCAAGTACCCCCTAGGCTCCTCCTTTTGAGCTGAAAATTTGTCAAGACGGTCTTCTTAGTAACTGATCATCCTCAGCCAAAACTCACGCCCATTAGCCATGTACATTTCCCGTACCGCTAATCAAACACTTGGCTGCTAATTCATGTTTGAGCATGGATTGGTCTCCTCGTGAGAATCTTATGTTGTAATTTTCTTCCTAGTACCTACCTGGGGAGTGCCCAACCCACTAGACATTCCTAGGCCGCCCAGAACACATGGCAACGCCACGGTCACGCGGTGACCATGCGGCGGGCATGTGACTTTACGCGCTCAAGAGTTGGGGCCCTCGGCCACCGCCCAAACCTCGACGTGTCGCCACGAAACCATGTATTTATTATTAAATAGGTACTTATGTAACTAGAAATGATTTTTGGAAAAAATAAATAGCAAACTATGAGGCAGCTGCAGTTCAAATTTGACCCGCTTCCAAGTGAATCGGCGGAAATTTTTCTTTTTCACAAGAGGTGGATCAAAACTTTTTACACCCAACCATTTTGTCAATTGTGCATTAAATATGTCCTAGTATTTTAGAAAATTGATTTGGTCCAATTTTGCAACAATTATTTGGGAGGTCCTTCACAAAAAAACCTCCTTTTGGGCACTCGAAAAATGGAAAATGGTTTTTTTCGTCCAAAGAAAATGAAAACTTCCTTAGGCAACATTGTTTGCCATTCCAATATGCACCCTTGTGCACAATATGAGATCATTTGAACAAACTATGCCATGAATGTGGCCATAAGATTGATCATTTGGCTTGAAAGCCATTGATCTCCACACGTGATAGCTCGTTTCTGAGAACACTTTTTTTTAAAAATAATTGCCATATTACAAGTTTGTTATTTTTCCTGGGAACTTGGCCACATATAATGACACAATGCGAAGGTTTCCCAATTTTTTGATTTTTTTTTGATTTTTTTATGCCCGTTTCAAAATGCGGTCAAAACGGCGGGAATGACCGTTCCTAGCTAGTGGTTGAATCTTGGAATTTTTTTGGTGTTTCTCTGATTAAATAGGTACTTATGTAACTAGAAATGATTTTTGGAAAAAATAAATAGAAAACTATGAGGCAGCTGCAGTTCAAATTTGACCCGCTTCCAACTGAATCGGCGGAAATTTGTCTTTTTCACGAGAGGTGGATCAAAACTTTTTACACCCAACCATTTTGTCAATTGTGCATTAAATATGTCCTAGTATTTTAGAAAATTGATTTGTTCCAATTTTGCAACAATTATTTGGGAGGTCCTTCACAAAAAAACCTCCTTTTGGGCACTCGAAAAATGGAAAATGGTTTTTTCGTCCAAAGAAAATGAAAACTTCCTTAGGCAACATTGTTTGCCATTCCAATATGCACCATTGTGCACAATATGAGATCATTTGACCAAACTATGCCATGAATGTGGCCATAAGATTGATCATTTGGCTTGAAAGCCATTGATCTCCACAGGTGATAGCTCGTTTCTGAGAACACTTTTTTAAAATAATTGACGTATTACAAGTTTGTTATTTTTCCTGGGAACTTGGCCACATATAATGACACAATGCGAAGGTTTCCCAATTTTTTGATTTTTTTTGAATTTTTTATGTTCGTTTCAAAATGCGGTCAAAACAGCGGGAATGACCGTTCCTAGCTAGTGGTTGAATCTTGGAATTTTTTTGGTGTTTCTCTGATTAAATAGGTACTTATGTACCTAGAAATGATTTTTGGAAAAAATAAAGAGAAAACTATAAGGCAGCTGCAGTTCAAATTTGACCCGTTTCCAACTGAATCGGCGGAAATTTGTATTTTTTCACCAGAGGTGGATCAAAACTTTTTACACCCAACCATTTGGTCAATTGTGCATTAAATATGTCCTAGTATTTTAGAAAATTTATTTGGTACAATTTTGCAACAAATATATTATAGGTCCTTCACACAAAAAACTTATTTTGGGCACTCTAAAAATGGAAAATTGATTTTTCGTCCGAAGAAAATGAAAACTTCCTTAGGAAACATTGTTTGCCATTCCAATATGCATCCTTGTGCACAATATGAGATCATTTGAACAAACTATGTCATGAATGTGGCCATAAGGTTGATCATTTGGCTTGAATGCCATGAATCTTCACGCATGATAGCTCATTTCTGAGAATACTTTTTTGAAATAATTGCTGTATTACAAGTTTATTATTTTTCCTGGAAACTTGGTTACATATAATGACACAATGCGAAGGTTTTCCAATTTTTTGAATTTTTTATGCCCGTTTCAAAATGCTGTCAAAACGACGGGATTGACCGTTCCTAGCTAGTGGTTGAATCTTGGATTTTTTTTTGGTGTTTCGCTGATTAAATAGATACTTATGTACCTAGAAATGATTTTTGGAAAAAATTAAGAGAAAACTATGAGGCAGCTGTGGTTTAAATTTGACCCGCTTCCTGCTGAAATGGCGGAATTTTGTCTTTTTCACCAGAAGTGTATAAATTTTTTTGACAATCAACCATTTTGCAAATTGAACATTAAATATGGCCTAATATATTATAAAATGATCTGGTCCCATTTTGCAACAAATATATGGTAGGTCATTTACAAAAAAACTCAATTTAGGCACTCGAAAAATAGAAAATGATTTTTTTGACCAATTTAGATGGTCATAACGTCGTACTGTATTCTGATTGGTCCGTGGACGCATCACGCGGATCATGCATCGAACACCGTCGGATGATCGTGGATCCAACGGCAGTCATCAGCCCTTCCACACCATCCCCGAAACCCTAGCTCTGCCCTGTGGTAATTTTACATCCACCCCCCGCCTCCTTTCTTTCCCTCGCTCTCTTCTCCTCCTCTCCCCTTCCAGATCCGCCCTCGCCGCCACCCGCCCTCCCCTCGCTCTCCTCGATCTAGATCGCTCCTCCCCTCCCTCCCCTCCGGCATTACGGCGCCCGAAGCGTGCGTGCTCCCCACCTCTTCTCCACCTCGCGCCTCGCAGTCGTACTACCAACCAACCCCGGCCGACGCAACTCCAGTCACTCCCCGCCTCCCGCGATGGTCGCCACGACGAAGATCCCGCAGCGGCCGCTCTTCATCGACGACGACTGGCGCGCGCCCGCGCTCGGCCGCCACCTCCCCGTCATCAACCCCACCACCGAGGCCTCCATCGGTCCATACCAGATCCATCCATCCTGCTTTCTCTCTGGTTTCCGTTCGCCCGTGCCGTTGGGTGCTCATCGGTGGGTTTGCGCAGGCGAGATCCCGGCGGGCACCTCGGAGGACGTGGACGCGGCGGTGGCTGCCGCGCGGGCGGCCCTCAAGAGGAACCGCGGCCGCGACTGGTCCCGCGTGCCCGGCGCTGTCCGGGCCAAGTACCTCCGCGCGATCGCCGCCAAGGTACTACTCTCCTGCTGCTTCCGCGCGCAAGTACAACAATAGGCCATGTGGTTGCGTATGTAGATATGCTTGGATAGGTGAGATTGGTCGAGTTATATTTTACCAAATATGGAGTAGCAGCTACCGGCGCATAGTGGGATCTGAGCATGGGATCGGAACTGAACCATCACATGGCGTTGTAGTTAGGCTGGCTTCTCAGATGGAACATGCCTTTGCCTAGGTCTGGGTTGGTGAACATGGTCTTCTTAGCTATGCTTATTTTCTGTTTTAATGTCTGTATCAGTTCCCCCTGCCATTAAGTGCATCACTAAGAAGTCTGAATCAAGTTCCCCAATGACTGTCAGCTTATTTTCCATGGAGTGGAATTTGAGTTCTGAGCCTCAAATTATCAGGAAAGTTGCAGTCCCTTCTGCAACAACTTTATAAATCCAATATCTTATTACAAATCCATTTGGCCAGTTAGATCTTAAGCCTTTGCAAGCTTGGATGATATGATCTATTATGTGAGCATTTTACTAAATCCTTCTGTTACCTCCATTTGTGTTTTATGATAAACTGATGTGTAACATTTTGCATAGAAGCAATTATCTTTCTGTGTATTCAACAGTGAATTATATAACTGAGATTTATTTTGGCAGGTCAGTGCTGCTAATGAACGAATGCTAGGAGGGGGAGGTGTTGATGGAGGTATAAACTAGCTTCCGACGAGATGGTGTGTATTTTACATACCCCTCTGTGATTTATGCACTTCACATGCATTTTCCCCATCACCCACCAACCGTAACATGCTAGTTGTATGTGCTGCAGCCATTCTTGCACTTGTTTTCAAATCAGAGTGTGGTTTGTTTCTCTACAATTTTTTGGAGTGTGGGCTATTCGATCTGACGCATCTCGTCGACGCAGGGTGATCGAGGAGAGGGGAGAGGCCTGGGCGAGTGGACCGGTCCGATCGGTCAGGGTGGCGACCAAGGAGCCGAGGATGTCGAGGAGGGCGGTGAACCCCGGCGGTCATGGAAAGGCGGCTGGACATGTGTAGGTGCCTCGTCAACCCGTGAACTCTCACAGGATAATTAATCCGGTTCCCTTTTGATCTCTTCGCATCAATTCTTCCGCACATCCCAGTAATCCTAGATTAATTTGGTTCTTTTGTTTTACTTATTGCAGGTGACACTGCTCTGGCCATTTCTGCGGCTTATGGGATGCCTGCTATCACGAGATATCTCCTTGGTCGTGGTGCTGGTCCAACTTGGACGGTGGAACAAAGAAACAATGAGTTTCTGTGCGACAACTTTGAGGATTGGATTATAATGTGAATTGGTTTCTGATACTCTGTCGCTCAAGTGTTAATTCTAGTCTTGTTTGCTCACCATTCGATGACTTTTTCTATTATTATAGTAGGCGCAATCAGCATGACTTCTTATGTGTTTCTTTTGCTATTATTATAGTAGGAGGTTGCTATTTTTTATTAGAACAAACATGAAATTGGTTGCTCTATTAGGCAACTCATTTTTTTGTGCTATTTCCTGGAGCTTCGAGTGAAGAGTAGGCTTGCAATGCCTGCCTTTTTTGTGTGCTATTTTTTTGTGTGCTATTCCCTAGTTTGGGATTTTCTCCCAATTCCTAGGCATCTAGTTCCTATACTAATATACTTGTACTGCTCATGCTGCTGTTGCTAGTGGTCTTGTAGCATAGCACAGCACTTCTAGTTCCTATACTAATATACTTGTACTGCTCATCCAACTCTACTGATACATGTTTACACTGTTAATTATTAGTGAATGGTGATGTCTGTGGTCCCGAGATCCTTTCCGCGGTTTGCAAAATGCTGTGATGAATCATGAAATCTACGACGTATGTCAGACTTCAGAGATGCCATTTGTCATTGATGAGAAGATATTTCATATTCTAAGCAATAATGTTTGCATTTCATACTGATAGCTGCCAAACTATAAATTGTTATAGCCTTTTTTCTTGATGTCGATGCATGCTTATATGTTTGAGGGTCAAGTAATGAGGAATAAACCATAATATGATGGAGCTCTTCTCCTCTAATTCTTAGTATTTAAGTCTCTGATGGTACCTCAACACCCTGATATGTTTGTGGCTTTCTATGCTATCCACATACTGAAGGAAGTCCTGCTATCTTCACAACAAATATAATTTTGCTTGAATGAGTTTATAAATTGAACTATCTCCACAACAAAGATATTTACCATTTGTAGTTCCAATCTAAAGTGTTGCTTGATTTCATTTGTGGTTCAAGTGATGATGAGAAACTGCAACAATATGACAGGAGTTACACTCTTGTGATTCGTAGTTTAAAGTCCGATGATTTCTTATCTTCAAATAACCGTTGCCTTGTGAAATGCAATGCTGCTCACGTTCTTGTTCTCTTACGAATTGTTTGATGCAATTTCTAGGACGGGTTTCTTTGACACTGAGGGAGTATTGTCTTATTACTTGTATATCCATCAGCTGTTACTGCGCCTTTGTGGCGCAATCTGAATCTCTGTAGACCAATCATATCTAAAGCATGAGCCAAGCACAGCATGTCTACAGTTTCATAACGGAAAACCAATCATGCTATAAGTACTAAGCAACTCCATTGCAGTCTAATTTGTTCAGAATGGAGATGAAAACTTTGGTTGGTTTGCATCATACCTTATAGTCATATATATATAAAGCTTCCATTTAATGTCCGAAGAATGCATACCTGATTTGAGTTAGACTCTAGTCTTGACTATTTTATGTAGGTGGCAACTGACAAGAGTTTCAGTCTAGCTCATCTGAAGTTTCTCTGTATGCAGGAGGGCGACCTGGAGGAGCTTGAGAAGAGCATGGAGCCTGCGTGGGAAAGCTTGGTCCACCTGCTCAAGCGCATCGTCGACAGGCTGAACGTCGTTGACCACATCAAAGCCGTCAAGGACTCGCCCGACCTCCGTGCCGCCGTCGAGGATGTCCAGGTAGTCTTCTCTTCTGTCACACTGCCTGTGATCTGGACAAATGAAGTCGTTGATTGGTTAGCGCATCATCAGATGATGATGTTGTCTCTGTATTTCTTCTTACTCCATGAATTAATCCTGATGAATGCTGCTTGTTTTGCACAAGCTGACAAGGACACTAGCTAGAGTGCACTGCTGTTCCTCTTCTTGCATGCAACATAATATGAAATTCATTCAGTTCAACTGTGCGTAAACACTATAGTGTACAACTATCAACTTGTTTCACTATTCAGTTTGTCACCCATTCAGCTTACTTACTGGGGCATCTTTCTTGTAAGAGTTTACTTAAAATAGATTGTAGTTTCTTTCTTGTTTGTTTTGATACCCATATACCTGCCCTGTATTAGCTCTTTCCTTTTGTGCATGTTAATTCAGCGTTTGTGTTGATTTGATGCCAATGTTCAGAAACAAGATTTTTGATGGATGGGTTTATGTGTTCTGCTGGTATATATGCACGCTAGTATATATGCACACGGATTGGCCTTCATTATTTTGTATCTACTGTTAGATATATGCTGTTAGATTTGCTTTCATTTTGTACCTAACCATTTTGTTCTATAACGTGCAGATGCTGGCGTTTCATGTTTCGTCGCGAGCATCAAGACGAAGAAGTCGGAAGAAGCATAGTTCAAGCTCATCGGAGCTAGTTCAAGGAGTAATGAAGCCCTTGATGCTGATCCATATTGGAACAAATTGAAGCATGAACTGTGACATATAGAGCTTGTTATACTGTAGAGCTTGATGCTCATCGGCTCATGTGACATATTGTACACCTGTAGAGCTTGTTATACTGTGATCGCATTTGTATGTGTTGATGTTACAGATTGTTGCTTCTTGTTATTTGAAGTATTACACCTGTTTTCTGTCTATTTTGATTTAAATATTGGTCGTTTAATTATTGGCATATTGAAATCTGAGGAACATGACCATGACAACAAGGACCCACAAACCAAAAACGGACATTTGGGACCCGCTTATCAGAATCTGACAATTGGGACCCATTTGAAAAAGGAAAAAGAAGGGCCACAACCCAAAAATAAAAAGGCTGAATTATAGGGCCTGGCTCGTGTAGCTTACCCAAATTGAAAGAAAAAAACAACAAATGGGCTGAATTAATGGGCTCGGCCCATATAAACACCCAATTGGACCGGGTCGATTCTAATTTTTGACCTTTTTAATTGGTCACAATTTTGCCACGTCAGATTGCCACGTCGAATCCGACGTGGCCTGGGCAGACAGCGAGTGACCAAAACAAAAGGTCATGGGTTCAACGACCTTCTGAGAGAAGGTCGTTAATTTCAGTTTACGACCGCCAGCTTTTGACCTTCTGTTTTTGGTCACAAAAAGGTCGCAAATGAAAAACTATGACCTTTCAGCGGCCAATAGTGAGGGTCACAAGTTGACATATTTCTTATAGTGGGGGGTCGAGGAAAAACTAAGGAAAAGTTTCCAAGTGATGCTCAACTCAGAATCCTACACCTACCAATCCCTTCGAGTGAAGCCATTGGAAATCTCATACAGCTCAGTCAATTTCTTCAGTGACAGAGATGAAGTTCTTCTAGTCTCTGAGGAATTTGTTCTGACTGAGGAGTTAGGAATTCGCTAGTGCGGATTGCCTACAAGTGAGGAACATGATAGCCCTGAGGAATATGAGAGCTCAAATTTCTGACCGTTGTTGTGCTATGTGCCAGCTGTCCCAAAATATCTTATCCACCTAACGGCCATATCATTGAAGGGCATTTATGTCTTATCATGTCGGGCTGCTCCCTAGGCTATAAATAGCCGCCCCTTACAACCACTAGCTGGTTGGCTGCTCCAAAAGAAACTGACACTTGTCATTAAGAGCATCCCATCCTCCGAGGACTTTGAGCGAAAAATAATCAAGTGAGGAAAAACCCAAACCGAAACACCTACAAACCCAAAGTGATTGAGCATCACTGAAGAGATTGTTCCTGTGTGGATCCGACGCTTGTTACCTTTGAAGACTGTGCATCTTCCAGACGGTTAGGCGTCATGGTCTAGAGCATCCAAGAGGAAATTGTGGATTGCTGAGTGACCGAGTTTGTGAAGGTTTGGAGGTCACATGAAGACTTACCACGAGTGATTGGGCGAGGTCTGTGTGATCTTAGCTCAAGGAGAGTACGGTGAGGACTGTGTCTCCTCAGGTTTAAATACCTAGCCGCTCCAACCAGACGTACAACTGTCACAGCAATTGGAACTGGTCTACCAAATCACTGTCTTCACCAAGCCTACTAGTTCTATTTACTCAACTCTTCCATTTCCTCATTACTTTGTTGTGTACCTGATCATCTCTGTTTGCAGACTTTGACTGAAGACTTTCTCAATTTCCTCAGTTCAATTTCTTCAGTCAGTTTGTCTTCAGCCTGCTTATTCTATGTTATGGTTTCTGTTCTGTGTATTAGCTTTCATTTCATCATGATGTATATGTGTCTGTTCTCTTATGTATACCTCTGAGTACTTATTCCGCTGCTAGTAGTTCTTTGCTTAGGAATTTCCTCACCCTGAAATTCCTTAGTGAAGAATTCATAAAAATCACCTATTCACCCCCCTCTAGTCGACTTAACGCACTTTCATTTTGATGATGGTTGTGTGTCTGATGTTAAATGGAATCTTGAGATGGTTGTGTGACGTTGGTTTGGTTTGTAGTGGACGTATTACCATTCATGAATACTACATCTAACTTTTATTTTTTTAATTCCTAAATTGTTAGTAGTAGCTTGGCGTAAAGTTGAGCGCCACTAGTAGTTAGGTTAGTAGTAGCGTGGGTGTTAGGTTAGTAGTAGTGCGGGTGCACCTGCGCTACTACTAATCATTTAGTAGTAGCGTGGGTGCACCCACGCTACTACTAACCACTTAGCTATAGCGCGATACTAGTAGTGAGGGTACCCGCACTACTAGTAGCCAATTTACCCACGCTACTAGTAGCCTTTTTCCTAGTAGTGATATCACCTGCCTCAGAAAACACAACCCCAACTGCAGCACACTTTAGCCCTACTCCACTGGACACAGCACTAGCTTCACCACACAGGACCCGCATTGTTGAAAAAGGTATGCGAATTCTAATTGTCATAGCACCAGCTGTACCACAGACAACCTCCACTCAAAAAAGTGTACCTACTCCACTGGCCAAAGCCCTATGAGAACTGCAAAGAGCCCAAATTCATGCATACAAGAACCTCATTCCATCTATTCCCACTTTAGATTACAATGCATTTATTCTTGTTAGGAACTTTGTGCGTATCTTCCCATCATGGGAAGATTATTGTCAAGACACACACCAATTTCAGATCTTCCTCCGCAACTTACGTGCAAGTAATGTTATTCATGCTAATTACTGCCTAGCTATGTGCTGAATATAACAACAATCATTCCATTTCTTTTAATTAGGTGACAACCGATCTGAATAGTCACGACGAGAAAAGCCCGATTATGCTTTTCAAGCGTGTGTTGTGGCAGTATCATCACTACCTGAGGGTAACACACTTTGATTGAAAGCCTCGAAATGGAATTTCTGTAAAGTCTCTTGAAATACATTTACAAGATGTTGACTGGAATAAGCTTTTTATGCACTGGTTTCTTGCCCAGCGTCAGGTACTGTCTACGATATCAAATAAAAATTTGAACTCCTACATTTCTGCATGTGCCTTACCATCTCTCTTCTATGAATACTACTTGCAGATGAATATCCATTCACAAGTGATCATAGGATCTCACAACAATACTATGCACTGCATTGCTCTGGTGAGTAACTCTTGCCCTTTATCACCATACTTACACTCATTCTTGTTTGATTATGTAGCATCAGTATGCATGTTAGCTTCCTTATCCACCTTTTTCTTGAAATCATGATATCTATATTTACTCTTACATAAATTAGAATAAACCAAATGGTTATGAAGTTCTGGATTGCTCTTGTAAGTACATGTTGTCATGTACTCCCTTCGTATCGAATTACTTGTTGCTCAATTGGATGTATTCAGAACTAAAATAGTGCTAGATACATCCATTTCAGCGACAAGTAATTCCGAAGGGAGGTAGTATTAATGTACTTACATTGAGAGATAGTTGATTATCTAGCATTACTATACATCTTATCTAACCTACCCTCCATTTTCTTCAAATTATCATATCTACATTTACTCTTACCAAAATGTTGAATAAAGCAAATGCCACTTCACAAGTTGAGGTATGCATTCCTCTTGCCAGTACCTTTTGCCTTGTAATGATGTACTTAATTGATAGCTATTTGATCACGTATCATCACTCTGCATCTGAGCTTCATTATCCTCTATTTTTCCAATATTGTTAGATCTATATTTACTCTTTACAGAATGTAGAATAAAGGCAACGCTTATGAAGAAGTTTCTTTGAGGAATTTCTTGAATTATCCTTCCATCGACATGGAGAAGGGATTTGTAGAGCCCGTGTTAACATGTAATGTAACTCCGTCCTTCTCAAGCCTTAAAACTTTGTTCTGGTATTGATTTGGATATGCATCATTTCCTCCACTTCTGTTTACTTCGGTGTTTGCATCAGATTGCATGTTTGCAACAATTGTCAGTTTGAAATTGTAGTTGTAAAAACATGTTCCTTATTCATACCATCCACATTAATCAGAACAGATCTAATGATTTTCTTTAGATCTACATGTATGCCTAGATATCTAACCCGGTGGTGTGGTGAAGCTGCCCATGCCTACATCATCTCATTTCCTCCTTTGTCTTAACTAATTTTGCCGATGATACGGACAATGCCATATTTTTTTACCATGAAGATTGCAGGGCTTACACCCCATAACATTTTATTAATAAGAATAAAAATTATAAGGAGCATATGTACAAGTTCCTACAGAGGAGGGAACTAAAAAAAGTAAAAGAACGGGAAGAAAAAACTACCTCTACAACCTATGGTGTCAAAAAATCAATCCATCTGAGGAGAGTATCCTTGTATCTACCTTTTATTCTATGAGTGAGAAGGGTGATGTCATGGATAAGCCCACTTCTCCACTGTCTAAAAGATTGCCTTATGTGTCTGAAGGCTTTGTCATTTCTGACCTTCCAAATATTCCACCATGCCAAAAAGACTAGCTCATCATAAAAGGGTTTGTTAAAGTCATTTCTGGCCCCGAAAGCAATTGCCACCATCTCATTACTGCTTGGCCAAACAATCTGCAGATAGTTCCATATTCTGACACTGAAATTGCACTGAAAAAAGATGATTTTTGTGTTCCAAGGCACACTATGGGCCATCATCAATTCTCCAATGTCTGCGCTGGATCATGTCTTTGTTGTTTACTCTATCCATAATGAACAAGCATGCAAACATCTTGATTGACATGGTACAACTTCTCTTCCAGACCCAAATTAAAACTGGGTTTACAACAATTGGCAGGTGTATGAAAGTGTAAAACTTCTTCGCTGTGTAGTCAGATACCTTGCCATATCTCCAAAGCCATTCATCATTAGACAAATGATCATACTGCAACGTGATACCTCTCCAGTGTATCTAAAATTTATGAAGTATTCATGCTGTTATATTATCATTCTTGGATGTTTTACAATCATTTTATAGCAACTTTATATCATTTTTTGGGACTAACCTATTGACCCAGTGCCCAGTGCCAGTTGTTGTCTTTTGCTTGTTTTTTACATCACAGGAAATCAATATCAAACAGAGTCCAGACACCGCGAAACTATTTGTGGATTTTTTATGGACCAGAAGACCACCGATGGGCCAGAGCAGCACCTGGGGGGTGCCCCGAGGGGGCACAACCCACCAAGGCACGCCTGGGGGCCCAGGCGCGCCTAGGTGGGTTGTGGCCACCTCGGTGGCCTCTCGCACCCCTTATTCGCCCTATAAATTCCCAAATATTCCAAAAACCCTAGGGTAGCCCTAGATCATAAGTTCCGCCGCTGCAAGGCCTTTGCATCCACGAGATCCAATCTAGACCCTGTTCTGGCACCCTGTCGAAGGGGGGATCATCACAGGTGGCCATCTTCATCATCCCGGCGGCCACCACGATGAGGAGGGAGTAGTCAACCCTTGGGGCTGAGGGTTTGTACCAGTAGCTATGTGTTTAATCTCTCTCTCTCTCTCGTGTTATTGAGATGGCACGATCGTGATGTATCGCGGGCTTTGTTAATGTAGTCGGATCAAATGGCGTTTTCCCCTCTCTATCTTGTTGTGATGAATTGAGTTTTTCCCTTTGAGAATTTGTTGTTATCGGATTGAATACTTTTGTGGATTTGAGAGCACTTGATATATGTCTTGCATATGAGTACTCGTGGTGACAATGGGGTATCATATTGATTCACTTGGTATGTGTTTTGGCATTCAACTCGCAGATTCCCGCGATGACATTGGGGTAATCTATGCATAGGGGTTGATGCACGTTCTCGTCTTTAGTTTCTCTGGTAGAAATCTTGGGGCACTCTTTGAAGTTCTTTGTGTTGGATTGAGTATTATGAATCTGAATTTGCTTTGGTGTTATTTTAGTACGAACTCTAGGATAGATCAAACAGAAAGAATAGCTTTCTGTTATTTTAGTACGAACTCTTGAATAGATCGAACGGAAAGAATAGCTTTGAGGTGGTTTTGTACCCTACAAACAATTTCATCTTATGTTCTCCGCTAGATAAGAACTTTGGAGTGATTCTTCGTTGCACGTTGAGGGATGGTTATGTGATCCAATTATATTAGCATTGTTGAGAGATTGCACTACCGAAAGTATGGACCCTAGGCCTTCTTTCTAAGCATTGCAATACCGTTTCTGTGCCCGTTTACTATTTGCTACCTTGCTATTTTTATTTATTCAGATTATAAAATATATATTTCTACCATCAATATTACACTTTTATCACCATCTCTTCGTCGAACTAGTGCACCTATACAATTTGCCATTGTATTGGGTGTGTTGGGGACACAAGATATTTCTTGTATTTGGTTGCAGGGTTGTTCGAGAGAGACCATCTTCATCCTACACCTCCCACGGATTGATAAACCTTAGGTCATCCACTTGAGGAAAAATTGCTACTGTCCTACAAAACTCTGCGCTTGGAGGCCCAACACGAGTCTACAAGAATAAAGTTGCGTAGTAGACATCACAACGTTACCATCATATCAGATAGGTGGTTAAGCTCTAGAAAGGCCATCTCCTATAGAGGAAGAGTGAAAATTCATAAATATTGTCACAATCCATAAAGTCCTTAACAGAAATGGCTTTATCTGAACAGAAAGAGTGTAACCTTGGAAATCTTGCCTGTAGAGGGGTGAAGTCATTATCAATCTCCCAATGGTCAGACCAGAATAGGACAGTATCCCCAGAATTCACCTTAACCTTGGTGACTGACCTAAATTTATCCATGAGCTTTGAGACAACTCTCCACCAGAAAGAACCACATAAAGTGGTGTCGTGTGGAATTCTACCAAAGTAGTAAGAATTCCATATTAAATGAACTCAGGGAACATCAGCCTTGTTGTAGAACTTGTTGAGATGCTTCATGAGAAGAGCTTTTTCTGCAGACCCAAGTTTAAAATTCCCAGACATCCCCTATTCTTGGGCCTACAAACCAAGGGCCAACCTGCCAAAGAGTGACCCTTTTCCTGGCCATATTTTTTCCAAAGACACTATCTTTAGATTCTTTCCACTTGCTTGATAATACCAGGGGGAATGGATAAACTGCAGAGAAAATGAATTGGCAAGGAGGAGATTACAGAATTGACCGATTAAAGTTTGCTTCCTTGAGGCAAAAACCAAGAGCTAGAAGTGGTTCTCCTCTCACTACAAGAAATATGTCAACTTGTGACCTTGACTATTGGTCACTGAAAGGTCATTGTTTTTCATTTGCGACCTTTTTGTGACCAAAAACAGAAGGTCAAAAGCTGGCGGTCGTAAACTGAAATTAACGACCTACTCTGTGAGAAGGTCGTAGACGTTTAGGACCAAAATATGCCTACTGTTTTGTTTTGGTCACTAGCAGCCTCCCCAGGCCACGTAGGCATCCGACGTGGCAATCTGATGTGGCACAAGAATCAGCCCGGTCCAATTCGATTTTCTACATGGGCCTAGCCCAACAATTCGGCCTTTTTATATATTTTTTCTATCAATTTTTGATCGGCTTCATGGGCCAAGCCCAACATTGCAACCTTTTTTATTGTTGGGTTGTGGCCTTTTTGTCTAAACGAATTTAGTTTTTCTTTTCTTTTCCAAAAGAAGGGTCCACTACTCAGATGGGTCCCAGTTGTTAGGTTCCGGTAACTGGGTCCCATTTGTCATGTTCTGGTAAGTGGGTCCCATCTATCAGGCTCATATTCTTCATATTTGAATCAGTATTTAAATGGACAGACAAAAAGCACACATAATACTTCAACCAGATCCTTACAACTGTAATACAGTGGCAATCACAGTAATGACTACAAGTGTAATACAGTACTTTACAAGCTTTACAAGCAATCACAAACTGGCACCTGCTCCCGTCATGAATATGCCAAACTCACAACATGCCAAACTCGTTGGACTACCATAGTGATATGAACAACATGCCGAACTAGCTGGACAACCATAGTTAGGGCTGGGAACAAACAAAACGGCCTTCAAGAAAATAGACAACATGCCTTCCTCGGTCGCCCTGTTACATGAATCAGTAGAGAAGAATCAAAAAACTGGGGCAAATATATTACCAACAGACCATTCAAGAAAAGGATAGCTATTTAGAATGACAACACACAAATTGGGCTAGTACCATGCTTTTTGTTCTCCAGCTAGTTAAAATGAGATACTCTCCTACAAGAAAACAGCGACACAATATGAAAGTTAACAGTAGGGATGCCATAGTTGAAATGAGCAAGCTATTTTGTATGTGAGAAACAAAAAATGCACCAATAATTTTTCAGAAGGCAACTGAACTTCAGTGCACACATTTAGATAGAAAGAAGGGCTTGAACTATACACATTAATTAGAACAGGATCAAAAACACCAATGTAAGCTAGAATTGACAAGTACACTGCAGGATTCAATTCGTCTTCCCCATATACAGCAACCAACAGACATCTAACATCATTATTTTACCGCAAAAGATCGGCCCATAGCAATAGAAGCACAAAATTTAAGCACGCAAGCACATTATAGCAGGTAGTAATAGAAGCACAAAATTTGAGCTTGCAAGCACATAATAGCAGGTAGGGAAGTGGGAAGATGAACTAATTTAGATGCCAATTGATAACATACAACACACCTCATCCACATCCATACACTTATAAGACAATTGGACAATGACACAAGCATTTCCACAAACAATTCATGTTGACGATTAAGTTGTGTAATACATAGGGCAATTAGACTAGTGCGAACAAGAAGATAATTTACAAGTTACAAACTATAATAGCAAATGGCCAAATGTTCCAACCAAGATCAACCAGAGCATGCAAGAGATGGAGAGATCCACCACGGACTAAAACAAATTACCACAGACTAGACGTGCAGGTGCATATGCTTGTGAGCAGAAATGGAAGCAAATGTGGGCACCATAGCAGTAGCACACCCCACATTGAGATCCTTGGCGCTGAACATTGAGAGAAATCAGATCTGCATTTCAGAGTGGAGAGTAATCATTGAGAGCTGCAGTTTAGCCATTTACTGGATGTTTGCGTGAATCAATTAGTTTGATTGATAGAGACTGTACTGCAAACTAATGGTGGGTGCTAAATCTGAAGAGCTAAATAAGAAGAGAGGAAACAGAACATACCTTGTGTTGTCCTAAAGCAAGCAAACTGCAGAGTTCTGTCGGGCACACCAGAAAGATAATCTACAATTAACAAACCATAATTCGCAAATGGCCAAATGTTCTAATTAAGATGAACAAAGGAAACGTGATTTGATTCAGAGGATCCACTACAGCAGACTAAGAAGGAACAAAAAACATTACCAGGACGAAAGGATGCTCTTGAAACCTCCATGCTTGACCTTTCATATCAGTACAGTAGGCACTGCAAGTGAATGACAAAGAAGAAAGTGATATGCATAAATAACTCATCCATCTGTGTTCATATTTTAATTTCAATAGCATGGTACACCCATAAAGAACAACAGTTTGCTACCTACTAGCAAACTATAAGACCTGAATCATATAGTATAAATGAATCAAGAAAACAAGAACTGACAACGAGAACTGCATACTAGTGCACCAAATGATCAACAGCAAGCATAGTATATTCACATAAGTTTGATAGTGTCACAGAATTAAGCAGTGCAAGTAAACATCATCATCGGTGTGTAATTGCCAATATAAACAAGCCATCTAGAAATGACAAGTTACAGAAACTGCATCACAAATATGATTTGCCTTTGGTGTTTGCCATACAACAACAGCAGTAGTTGATCATGGAATCTAACAGAGTTTAGCTTATGCAGGGCAGACATAACTGACACAAAAATCATACAGTTCAGATCAGGAATAAACCAAACAAGCAAACATCCAATACAGCTAAACTAAGCACAGAACCACAACATGAAGAGTAAACCAATCACTGTATAGGAGGCTTGGACTGCATACATGGTCGTCCTTGAGGTAGAGGACCATCTTGGTACCCCTGCCGAGCTGCTCCCCAGACGTATCACAAGTGACGGTGAAAGAACGACCAGCCTGGGACTCCCACACGTACTGCTCGTCATTGTTGTGTTTCATGCTGATGACGACCCTCTCGGCAAGCGAGATGGGGTAGAAGCCAACACCGAACTGCTCCTTCTCGGTGGTCTTCTCAGTCCACAGGGAGATGGGGCGCTCCTCAAGGTATTCCATCTGAAAGCAAATTGTATCAAATCAGACAATGAGCAGAAAGAATGTGCAAACCAATACTGTAAAGAAAAAAGATTTGAAGAACAGGCAAACATACAACAATACTATATCAAAAATAAACTACGAGAACACATAGAAATTCCATTAAGATGCATAATTCCAGAATATCAATTTTTAACAGTTCCATAATGCAGTATTACAATTAAAACAGATATAATGTTTAATTGTAAGAGGCCAGAACCATATAAATTACTAAATACAAGGAAAGCATACATTATCAATTAATAGAGAGGGTCAATCAATAAGGATGAGTTAACCCGTGCATTCCTCATGTATGCATGCATTAGAATATAGTTAACAAAAAGCACATCATCAATTTAATTATTTCACCATCAAATCTAAAGTAATACTACCAATCATAGTTAAAATGGCTGGGATGCAACTCATATCTATAAGCAGGTTCCATACTACAACCAGCACAGATCTGAAATGAGCTGAGTTCAGGTATGATAAAATCCTGGGTGGTTCATCAACTAATCATCATGACAAAGATTAACTGGCATTGACTAAACTTGGCCTTAGTACAAGTGAAACTATGACTACAAGAATAGCACCACCATGACCAGTGGGCTGCTCTGCTTCTGCTAGCAACTACAAGAACGGTAGCACATCAAGCATCAGCGACCATACGTGTTTCAGAGAAGGGAAATCCCCAAACCCAGCGCCTCCGGAGCGAACCAGATCGGATCCGAAGTGTTGGGTCAGAAGATGGGCGGTGGCACAGATGAAAAGGGAAGCGAGAGGGGAAGGGGACCTGGAAGGGCTCCATGGAGTCGGAGCAGCCGAGCCGCCGCCGGCTCCCTCCTCGCGCGGAGCGGAAGAGCGGCGTCAAATCCCACCCACCGCACGGCTGTGTCGTCGCCCGAGAAGAAACGCACGTGGGCACCTCCCGCGGCGCACGATTGTGGGGAAGGAGAAAACCTCCAGCATCTCCGTCGCGGCCAAGCTCGAATCCCGTGACGATGAGGTGGAGGGGGCGCGTATGCGCTGTGGCCGTCGCGGATCTCGGAGAGTCGTCTGACCGGCTCCATCTTGGGCCTATGTAGGGAAAGAAGGCGAGGGGGAGGGTGGATGTCACCGGCGGAGGGTGAGGGAATTGGAGAGGACGGCGGTGGAGGGCGAGAGGGCAACGACGGCGGAGGGTGAGGGAATTAGTGCGCGCAACAGCGGCATCGTCGTGCTCCGGGCGCGGTCGTAGGAGGGGTTGCGGAGCCAGCATAGAGGGTACGGTGCCGGCCGTGGAGACGAGGCTGCGGTGCTGGCCATGGAGCGCGGAGAGGAGGAGGGCGGCGCGACCAAGCGCGAGGATGGATCTGGGGAGTCGAGGAGAGAGGGTGGGTGAGCGGTGGGTGGGTGAGTTGGGGTGGCGGCAGGTGGGGATCTGGGGAATCGAGGGGAGGGTGGGTGGGTGGGTTAGGGTTTTTGATCTCAGGAGAAGCTCCACCGTTGGATAGGTGCATGATGGATGGCTCAGATTGCGTCCAATTTGGTGATCCGCGTGAAGGCGGTTCCTCCCGTCTTATTGGCCGGTTGTCTCGCACTTGAATCTCAAAATTTTAGACCCAAAACTCTGATTTTGTTAAACATAATAATGGCATAGTTTGTCAAAATGATCTCGTTTTTTGCATAAGTGTGCATCTTGGAATGGCAAACAACGTCATAGTTCGACAGCTTTCATTTTCTTTGCACAAAAAAATTATTTTCATTTTTCCGAGTGCATAAAAAGGTTTTTTGTGAAGAAGCTACCAAATATTTGTTCTAAAAGCACAACTCCATTTTTCCAAAATATTAGACCATATTTTATGTAAAATTGACCAAATAGTTACATGTCAAAAGTTTTTGATCCACCTCTTATGAAAAAAACAAAGTTCACCCATTGAGTAGGAAGCGGGGCAAATTTGAGCAAAAATTACCTCATAGTTTGTTCAAATGATCATATATTGTGCACAAGGGTGCATCTTGGAATTCCAAACAATGTTGCCTAAGGGAGTTTTCATTTTCTTTGCACGGAAATTTCATTTTCCATTTTCTGAGTGCCCGAAATGAGTTTTTTTGTGAAGGACCTACCATATATTTGTTGCAAAATTGGACCACATCAATTTTGTAAAATACTAGGCCATATTTAATGCACAATTGACCAAATGGTTGGGTGTCAAAAGCCTTGATCCACCTCTGGTGAAAAAGAACAATTTCTGCCGATTCAGTAGGAAGCGGGTCAAATTTCAACTGCAGTTGCCTCATAGTTTGCTCTTTATTTTTTACAAAAATAATTTAGAGGTAAATAAGTATCTATTTAATAAGAGAAACATCAAAAGTTTTCCAAGTTTCAACCACTAGCTTGGAACAGTCAAGCCCGCCGTTTTAACCCCATTTTGAAATGGGCATAAAAAATTCAAAAAAAATCAAAAAATTGGAAAACCTTCGCATTGTGTCATTATATGTGACAAAGTTGCCAGAAAAAATAATAAACTTGTAATGCGGCAATTATTTTTAAAAAGTGTTCTCAGAAACGAGCTATCATGCGTGAAGATTCATTGCTTTCAAGCCAAATGATCAATCTTATGGCCACATTCATGGCATAGTTTATTCAAATGATCTCATATTGTGCACAATGGTGCATCTTGGAATTCCAAACAATGTTTCCTAAGGGAGTTTTCATTTTCTTTGCACGGAAAATTCATTTTCCATTTTTGAGTGCCCGAAAAGAGGTTTTTTTGTGAAGGACCTACCATATATTTGTTGCAAAACTGTACCAAATCAATTTTCTAAAATACTAGGACATATTTAATGCACAATTGACCAACTGGTTGGGTGTAAAAAGTTTTGATCCACCTCTCGTGAAAAAGATAAATTTCCGCCGATTCAGTAGGAAGCGGGTCAAATTTGAACTGTAGCTGCCTTGTAGTTTGCTCTTTATTTTTTCCAAAAATCATTTATAGGTACATAAGTATCTATTTAATCAGAGAAACACCAAAAAAATTCCAAGATTCAACCACTAGCTAGGAACGGTCATTCCCGCCGTTTTCACCGCATTTTGAAACGGGCATAAAAAATTCAAAAAAATCAAAAAATTGGAAAACCTTCGCATTGTTTCATTATATGTGGCCAAGTTCCCATAAAAATAACAAACTTGTAATACGGCAATTATTTTAAAAAAGTGTTCTCAGAAACGAGCTATCATGCGTGAAGATTCATGGCTTTCAAGCCAAATGATCAATCTTATGGCCACATTCATGGCATAGTTTATTCGAATGACCTCATATTGTGCACAATGGTGCATCTTGGAATTCCAAACAATGTTTCATAAGGGAGTTTTCATTTTCTTTGCACGGAAAATTCATTTTCCATTTTCCGAGTGCCCGAAAAGAGGTTTTTTTGTGAAGGACCTACCATATAGTTGTTGCAAAATTGGACCTAATCAATTTTATAAAATACTAGGACATATTTACTGCACAATTGACCAAGTGGTTGGGTGTCAAAAGTTTTGATCCACCTCTCGTGAAAAAGACAAATTTCCGCCGATTCAGCAGGAAGCGGGTAAAATTTCAACTGCAGTTGCCTCGTAGTTTGCTCATTATTTTTTAAATGATTTCTAGGTACATAAGTATCTATTTAATCAGAGAAACACCAGCAAAACTCCAAGATTCAACCACTAGCTAGGAACGGTCATTCCCGCCGTTTTGACCACATTTTGAAACGGGCTTTAAAAATTCAAAAAAATCAAAAAATTGGAAAACCTTCGGATTGTGTCATCATATGTGCCAAAGTTTCTAGGAAAAATAATAAACTTGTAATACGGAAATTATTTTTAAAAAGTGTTCTCAAAAATGAGCTATCATGCGTGAAGATTCATGGCTTTCAAGCCAAATGATCAATCTTATGGCCACATTCATGGCATAGTTTGTTCAAATGATCTCATATTGTGCACAAGGGTGCATCTTGGAATTCCAAACAATGTTTCCTAAGGGAGTTTTCATTTTCTTTGCATGAAAAATTCATTTTCCATTTTCTGAGTGCCTGAAATGAGTTTTTTTTGTGAAGGACCTACCATATATTTGTTGCAAAATTGGACCAAATCAATTTTCTAAAGTACTAGGCCATATTTAATGCACAATTGACAAAATGGTTGGGTGTCAAAAGTTTTGATCCACCTCTGGTGAAAAAGACAAATTCCCGCCGATTCAGTAGGAAGCGGGTCAAATTTGAACTGCATCTGCCTCATAGTTTGCTATTTATTTTTTCCAAAAATTGTTTCTAGTTACATAAGTACCAATTTAATCATAAATACATGGTTTGGTGGCGATACGTCGAGGTTTGGACGGTGGCCGAGGGCCCCAACTCTAGAGCGCGTAAACTCGCATGCCCGCCGCATGGTCACCGCGTGACCGTGGCATTGCCATGTGTTCTGGGTGGCCTAGGCATGTCTAGTGGGTTGGGCACTCCCCAGGTAGGTGCTAGGAAGAAAATCACAACATAAGATTCTAACGAGGAGACCGATCGATGCTCAAACATGAATAAGCAGCCAAGTGTTTGATTAGCGGTACGGGAAATGCACATGGTTAATGGGCGTGAGTTTTGTCTGAGGATGATCAGTTACTAAGAAGCCCGTCTTCACAAATTTTCAGCTCAAAAGGAGGAGCCTAGGTGGTACTTGCTTTGCAAAGTACCACACTGGACATAAATACAAATGTTGAAGCTGGGCTCAAAATAATGAAGGGATTGAGCTGGCATTTGGTGGAGGATGGTTATTTGGGCATTGGAAAGCACTGTAGAAAATGGATACGATTTGGACATGCCAAAGTGGTACTTCCTTCACAAAGTGTTTTTTGAACAGAATAGGGAAATGGATATTTTTGAATTATTTTTGAACTAGGCAATTAAGGTTTTTTACATATTTGACGAAGATATGACCCAAAGAATTTATGAGATTTTTTTGGGAATTTTGGGAATGACAGAAATATAGGTTGCTTCACAACCTATGGCAAAAACTGCCACATGGACATGACACATAGGCAAAACTGATGAGGTGGCGCCTAGTCATGGCAACCCACCACAATTTACAAGGTTATGACCATCTATATTGGTCATGATCAGCTAGAAATAAGGCAGCGGACCTGTACTATCTGCTTTATGACCATTTCGTGTAAGGAAATTACGACCTTTCTGACCAAAATGGTCGTTATAGTTTAGGGTTTGGAGCCCCCCGAACAGCTTTTGACCAATTGGTCTGAAATGGTCATAGATCTATGACCAATTCTTCCAGGGTCACTGACATAAGGTCACTAGTTGACATATTTCTTGTAGTGTCTCCATGCAATCCATAAGAGGCATCATATCTAAAATTTTAGGTCTTGTAGTTCCCACAGGCAGTCCCAAATATATGAAGGGCATCACACCAGTCTGACAACCAAACTCTACAGCTAGTGCAGAAGCTTCCACCTTGTTGGGGATATAACTATTGAGTGTAAACCGCCCAGGAGGGGCCGGGTTATGCTCATGATGATTTACCGGTATTGAAGCCCATGAAGACACAGAAGATGGCGACTTATGAAGGAGACTTAATAAGAAGGCCCGAAGCCCAAAGGCGGGTTAGAGCCCATAGATGTGAAATGCCATAGGTGTATGACTTGTATTGTAAGATAGGAAAGAGTGGATACCGAGCTGGACATGATTATGAGCCGGCCGGGATTCTGTGAACCGCCGGGCGTCAACCTGAGTATATAAAGGGACGACCCGGCGGCGGTTTAGGGACAACAAATAACAGATCGAGAGCCAGGCTAAGCGTATTCGCTCCCTGGTCATCAAAACCCTAGCAATACCACCTCAAACTGGATTAGGCCTTTACCTTCACCGCAAGGGGCCGAACCAGTATAATTCCCTGTGTCCTTTGACCCGATTAACCCCTTTAAGTTAACCACGTTGCGATGGCTCCACGACTAAGTCCTCACACTAGGACATCTACCGTGACAAACCCACGATAGTTGGCGCCCACCATGGGGCCAGCGCACGGTGGTTTCGAGTTCTTAAAGGGCAACTTCGAAGGGATCAAGGGATACGCTGTGGGCCGGATGACCAAGAGTCATCGCGGCAAGCTCTACATCGACGATGCAGGCTGGGGCCCCGAGGCCGGCTCAATTGACTACGGGTATCGGGTCCCCTTTGGTGGAATTCATGTCTTCATTGGCAAGATCGGCGAACCGGGCCCTGAGCCGGACATCTACACCGACATCATCGAGACGGCTCAGCGTGGAAGACCCGCCCGAGTTCAGCCCGCCATGACTCATGCCTTCGTGGGATTCATCCATGGTGCGGAACCTGAGGATAGATCGGTATCTGACGGTGAGACAGTTGTCTACTCGGATGGCGAGTCATCCAACGGTGAGACCGAGTCATTGTATCAACTGCAAGACGGCCGGCTTGGGGGTTGTTCCGATGGCGACAGTATTCCGGACCCCTATAAGCCGCCGACCATGATCGCGATCTTCATGGCCGGAACACAGCCAGTGCAGCACTCATCAACTGCCATAGAGATGATTTCCGGATCAGCAGCGGCAACGGCTGTCGGGGCAGGAGGCCCTGTGCGCCCGCCGGCTCAGGTCTTAACCAACTTGTTGGATAAGCTGACAGCGTTGTTAACAACGGTGGTTAATCCGGCAGATCAGGATCAGCATAACGCGGCGGTTGCAAAGTTGCGGGATGAGATAGCACAGGCCAAGGAAGAGCTGAACGCAGAAAACACTAGGATGGCCGCGGAGCAGGCCGCTTTGGATGTTCAGGCGCAGCGGATTCAATCAGAGTCTTTCCGGCTCATGCTAGGTCAGAACGCTTCAAATGACGTCATGAGGAGAAGGCATCAGACTCGCCTGCCTCCGGTTTACAAGGCGATAAATCTCTTAAACACGCCCGGAGCAGGGACCAGTAACCAGCCAGTGGTAAACCGGGTTGAAACGCCTGGAACGGGAGCGCCGGTTCAGTCGCACATGACGGACCCGCCTCGTCAAGACAATATCCCACCGCAGCACATGCCGACGCCACCGGGTCATTATTCTAACCCCTTGGACAACATGATCGCTGCCGCATCACGATTTGCGGCTCTTCCAATTGAAGGCGAGTCTCCAACAGCAGTTGAGATGCGATGGGCTAGAGAGCTTCTTCAGACGGCATTGGTTCAGCAGCAGGCTTATTCTTACAGTCGTGAGAGGATTCATTCAGCCCCTCGCCCAAGACGGAGTTATAGCAGGCATATTGAGGAACCGACCGTGTCAAGCAGTGGACGGAACCATAACCCGCCCCGTGGACATAACCCGGCAGGTGGTGGGATTAATGCCCAGAACGTCGTGGATCAAGGAAGAGCGCGTCGAGAGGCTTAGTTGGCGTCTCAGTATACGGCTCGTCAGCATTCCCCGGTTTGTCCGACAACTTCGGTGGAGACAGGTGTGACCTTCAGGACTCTGGGTGTGCCATGTTTGGTGCCGGCTTTGCGTAATGTACGTTTGCCCAAGGATTTCAAGGGTCCCCGTAAGGTGCCCAAATACACTGCCAATTTACCTCCTGAAACATGGGTTGAGAGTTATGAGATGGCGATGGAACTATTGGATGTTGACAATGCTGCATGCGCTAAGTACTTCACCATGATGTTGGAAGGGACAGCTCGTACTTGGTTGAAGGGGTTTCCAGCCAACTCCATTGGGTCATGGGCCGAGTTAAAAGCCCGGTTTATCTAAAACTTTAAAGATATGTGCAAGCAGCCCATGTCAATCGTGGATTTGGCCTCCTGTGTCCAAGAAGAAGGTGAGTCACAATCCTGCACTCATCGGATCGCATCAATGCCGATTCAGCAGTCTTAATGTTGGAGAACAATTGTCGTTTCACGCCCCTGAAGCAGAAATTAGGGCGGCTCAAACGTCACTGCAATGACATGGGGACACTCATGGCGGCTCTGGTTAAGTATGCTGACTCTGATGGTACCAAGGACCCCGAGTCTGATGATGAAAAGTCGGGAAAGGGAAAGAAGAGCAGCATCACCAGGGGGCAGCAGCATAACCCGGCGAGCCATGGAAACAACGGTAAGCACAAAGCTGATAATAGTTTGGACTTTGTGGCTAACACCAATATGCAGAATAATGGTCAGCGTCGTAAGGGTAAACCGCCCCCACGGACTGGAGGGTCAGGCTTCAATCTTGAGCAGCTGCTAAATCAGCCCTGCCCAAGACATGGGATACAGGAAAGACCGTCTGGCCACCTCTGCAAGGATTGCTTCATTATGAAGAAGTACAAAAATTCCAATCTTTTCCAAGACGATCATGGGCCGGGTGGTGGTTCAGGATCCAGCTCTCATGGACCGGGTTATGGCGGTGGCGGTTCTAGCTCTGGATTCCAAGGCAATCAAGGCAATTAGGGTGGCTACCATCAACAATCAGGTCAGGGGAATCAACAGCAGCAATCTGGGTATCAGAGTAACCCAAAGCAGTTGAATAGTGGGCAGTACCACGTCTTCACCACAAGTTTGTGCAAACGGGATCAGAAGCTTCATAAAAGGGCGGTGAACGCCGTTGAACCGGCAATTCCCCGTTACTTGCGCTGGTCTGAGCAGCCCATTATGTGGAGTCGGGAAGATCACCCGCCCCGGGTTGATAATCCGGGTCACCTGGCGTTGGTGGTCGCACCTCAGGTCGGAGGGTATAAGTTCACCAAAGTACTCATGGATGGAGGGAGCAGCATCAATATCATTTATTATGAAACTTTCCGTCGCATGGGGTTGACAGATGAAAATCTTAAACCGTCAAACACTATTTTCCATGGCGTGGTGCCTGGTAAATCGGCGTACCCGGTTGGTAAGATAGCTTTGGAAGTTGCTTTTGGAGATGATCATGACTCTAGGTCAGAGACATTGACCTTTGAAGTGGTAAAAATCAAGAGCCCTTATCATGCTCTGTTTGGGCAGCCGGCTTATGGTAAGTTCATGGCAAGGCCTTGTTATGTTTATCAGCAGCTCAAGATGCCGGGTTACAAGGGGACCATCACAGTGCATGGGAGCCGAAAGATAGCTTTGGAATGCGAAGAAGGTGATGCAGCTTATGCTAAGTCGGTTTGTGCAACGGAGGAGTTAAAATTTTATAAGGACAATGTTGATCCGGTGGATATGACATCTTTGGAAAAGCCAACTACAGAGCATGATCTGGTCTTGAAGTTTAAATTGGCAGATGATACCAAGCTGGTTGATTTTGTTCCTGGCGATTCATCCAAGCAGTTAAGTATCAGTGCTAATCTGGATCCGAAATAGGAAAGCGCGATCATCGAGTTCATCCGTGAGAACCGGGACATCTTTTCATGGAAACCTTCTGACATGCCAGGTGTACCGAGGGAACTCGCTGAGCACACTCTCAATATTGATCCCAAGTTTAAACCGGTCAAGCAGTTTCTTCGTCGTTTCAATGAAGAAAGGCGTAAGGCCATTGGTGAGGAGGTAGCCCAGCTCTTGGCGGCTGGGTTTATTTTTGAGGTTTTTCATCCTGAGTGGTTAGCTAACCCGGTGCTGGTACTTAAGAAGAACGGCACTTGGCATATGTGTGTGGACTACACAGATTTAAACAAGGCTTGTCCGGCTGATCCTTTTGCTCTCCCTCATATTGATCAGATTATTGATGCTACAGCTGGTTGTGAGCGTTTGAGTTTTTTGGATGCTTATTGTGGTTATCATCATATCAAGATGGCAGTTAAGGACCAGGAGAAGATAGCTTTCATAACTCCCTTTGGAGCCTTCTGCTATGTGTCTATGCCCTTTGGACTCAAGAGTGCCCAAGCGACTTACCAGCGATGTGTGCAGAATTGTCTTCATAATCAGATTGGGCGCAATGTTCATGCTTATGTGGATGATGTTGTGGTGAAATCCAGAAAGAAGGAGACGTTGATAGACAATTTGAAGGAAACCTTTGATAATCTCCGGGTTTATAAGATGATGCTTAACCTGGCCATGTGTGTTTTTGGTGTGCCGGCAGGCAAGCTCTTGGCCTTTCTGGTGTCTAACAGAGGCATCGAAGCTAATCCGGAGAACATCAAAGCCATTACTTCTCTGGCTAAACCGGCGTGTGTCAACGATATTCAACGACTGGCGGGTCGTATTGCGGCGCTAAGCCGGTTCATAAGCCGGTTGGGAGAGAAGGCTATCCCTCTGTATCAGATGATGAAAAAGACAAATAATTTTGTTTGGAGTGATGCCGCTAATGCAGCATTTGAGGACTTCAAGAAGCAGCTGGCTGAGCCACCTGTTCTGGCCGCTCCTGTTGATAAAGAGCCATTGTTGTTGTACGTGGCTGCCAATGCCCGGGCTGTCGGCGTGGCTATTGTGGTGGAACGGAAGGAGGCAGGCAAGGGATATTCGGTTCAAAGGCCGGTTTACTACATCAGCGAGGTGCTTATTGAGTCCAAACAGAGATATCCACACTGGCAGAAACTTGTATATGGGGTGTTCATGGCTAGTCGGAAGCTTAAGCAATATTTTTTTGGGTCATCCCATCACTGTGGTTAGTTCTGCTCCTTTAGGGGATATTATTCAGAACAGAGAAGCCACAGGTCGGATAGCCAAGTGGACCCTTGAGCTTGGTCCTCATGGTTTGAAATATATGCCTCGCACGGCCATCAAGTCTCAGGCACTGGTGGATTTCATCAATGACTGGAAAGAGTTGTAGATGCCTGAGGAAAAGCCAGATAACACATATTGGACTATTCACTTTGATGGGCCCAGGCAATTGGATGGCTCGGGGGCTGGAGTTGTGCTAGCTTCCCCTCGAGGTGATAAATTTTGTTATGTTCTCCATTTGGTGTTCCCTCGCACTAACAATGCAGCTGAATATGAGGCCCTGCTCCACGGTCTTCGGATGGCTAAGGAGATGAACTTAAGCTGGGTAAGGTGCTTTGGTGACTCAGATTTGGTGGCTCAACAAGTCTCTGGTACTTGGGATTCTAAGGATCCACTCATGGCGGCTTATCGACGAGAGGTGGACATTATTGCTGGTCACTTCAAGGGTTATCAAGTTGAGCACATTGATCGGAGAAAAAATAAAGCGGCTGATGCCTTAAGCCAGTTGGGTTCTCAACGTAAACCGGTGTCGCCTAATGTCTTTCTTGACGTCTTGCATAACCCGTCGGTCAAATTACCTACAGAGGAGGATTTGGCTATTCCTGACCCAGAAGCACAATTGGTGGCGGCTCTTCATGTAATTCCTGATTGGACAGTTCCATATTTGGCTTATATGACCCGGAGCGAGTTACTTGAGGATGAAACTTTAGGCAGGCAAATAACCCGGCGGTCTAAGTCAATGACAATTGTCAATGGAGAGCTGCATCACTGCAGTGTTACAGGGGCCTTTCAACATTGTGTTTCTCTAGAAGAAGGCCATGAGATTCTGTGTGAGATTCATGAAGGAGATTGTGGTCATCATGCCGGCTCTAAGTCTCTTGTGGCTAAAGCCTTTCGTCATGGATTTTACTGGCTGACAGCTCATGCTGATGCTGAAGACCTGGTCAGTAAGTGTGATGGATGTCAGAAATTTTCACGACGAGCCCATGTGCCGGCTCAAGATTTGAGGATGATTCCAATTACTTGGCCATTTGCAGTCTGGGGGCTTGATATGGTTGGACCTTTCAAAAGGTCCAGAGACAAAAAGACACATCTCCTGGTGGCGGTTGACAAATTTACAAAGTGGGTCGAGGCAGAGCCAGTCAGTAAATGTGACGCGGCAACGGCGGTTCAGTTCATTAAAAAGGTGATTTTCCATTTTGGTTTTCCCCACAGTATCATAACTGATAATGGCACTAACCTATCCAAGGGTGCTATGAAAGAATTTTGTCAACGCGAGCACATCCGGCTTGACGTGTCATCAGTGGCTCACCCCCAACCTAATGGTCAAGCCGAGAGAGCCAATCAAGAGATCTTGAGAGGCATCAAGCCCCGGCTTATGGTTCCCCTACAGAGGACACTGGGTTGTTGGGTGGAGGAGTTACCTTATGTGTTATGGAGCATTAACACCACCCCAACAGGTCTACAGGTTACACGCCTTTCTTCATGGTTTACGGAGCAGAGGCAGTTCTCCCTAGTGACATCTGTCATGACTCACCTCGCGTGGCGGCTTATGTTGAAGCTGACAATGAAAAAGCAGGTCAGGACGCACTTGACCTGTTAGATGAGGAGTGTGACATCGCAGTGGCTCGTTCAGCGATTTACCAGCAAGATCTGTGTCGTTATCGCAGCCGCAGGATTAAAACCAGAACTTTTCAAGAAGGTGATTTGGTGCTCCGACTCATCCAGGATCAGACTGATATGCACAAGTTATCCCCACCTTGGGAAGGAACCTTTGTGGTCATCAAGAATCTGAACAATGGGTCATACTATCTTATCAACGTTCGAGAGCACAAGGAATCATGTAAGTCGGAGGAGGAGACGCACCGGCCGTGGAGTATGGCTCATCTTCGGCCCTACTATACTTGAGCCACTGGCTCTTCTGATGTACATATTTTGACAATGTATATATTATGATTAATATAATAAAGCCGGCATCCCTGCTAAAGTCGGGCCTCTGCCATTTTCTTTTCACATGATGAGTTTTTGGTCACTTGGGGCCTTCCGACTTATAGAGAGAAGTTATGATTACCCTTTGATCCGGCTTATAGGCCATTAAAAAAATTGACTTGGGGACTTGCTACCCAGGTTAAAGGGACCAAAGAGAGTCTGTTGCAATGCGCAACTCAAACATAGGTGCCCACTGAGCAGAGCTCAAAAATATTGCTTGGGGGCTCTTTGTTCTAAAGGACAAGAGTTTTTATGACCCTTGTAATAGGCTTAAAAGCCAGGCTTGGAAGCCAAGTGTATTCACCTAAAACCCTGGGTTATCCTACCTTTTTAAGTCTGCCACTCCACCCAGGTAATCCTGGAACGACCCGCCGTACTTTTGACAAGTCAATCTTATACAGACCCTGAACTTGTCAATGTTAAAACGACGATTGATTGCGTGAGGTCCGGCTTATAAGGTTTGTATAAAGGTTTAACTCAGTGGCTGTGCGGCCCGTGAAAGCACTTGAATTTTAGGCCTGGCCGCCTATGAAAGCCTTGATTTTTTGTTATTGTTTGATTTGAACATTTTTTGAGGTTTTTTCTCATGTGACACAGTAATACATGGTTAAAAAGCCGATGAGGGCTGTGATGCCTTATGGTTTATACATGAAACTACCCGGTGTTTATTAACCCGGCCTGGCTTTCAACTATAAGTCGCCAGTATGAGATAAGATAATATTCGGTGTTTATTAACCCGGCCTGGCTTTGTTCATAAGACGGCAATATATGATAATTACCAGTGCTCAAATTTTGGGTTATCACCCTTATCACACTGGCTTGGTAAACCAACAGTGTGATCAAATATCACAGGTATGATATATTTTCAATTATATATGGTTATCCTTAAGTCCAGCCTTGGTTATAAACTATGTTAGTTTCCCATGGCTTTATATTGGGCATTATAACCCGTCTTGCGGTAAACCGCCAGAACACTTTTAATCTATTGTATGCAGGAATAGATTCAAAATTGCTAGTATCATAAGCATACATGGCATATCTTAACATGGTGGATTAGCAGTGTCATGCAAAGTAAATATGCACGATAGCATAGCAGATTAAGATTTTAAGCTAACCTATTACAAGGCATTTGGTGCCCAAAAGAATAATTGTTTTTAACAAGTCTTGTAGAAAGCAGATGCTAAACCGGCCCCGGTTTATGAATCTTGGCTTGGCTGACTTGAAGGTCGCGGATCATCCAGCGCCGGTTCATCTTCCTCTTCTCTACCCAGTGGCTGGAAGTTAATGGTTGTCCAATCGATCCTAGTTAAGGCTTTGAATACAGCTTCATCACTTATAAGTGTGGCGGGATCGACATCAGGGGCATATGTATGCTTATGGATTGGAAGAATAAGATTTGGAGCATCATAAGTTGGCGCTTTAACTCTCTTGTTGTTGGCATCATAAATCGACTGATAATGTGAAAGAACGGTCTCTTCTGCCAATTTGCTAGCCAATGGGCGCATTTCCCTTGTCAGGGCTCCGAGGTCATCAGTATTAAAGTCTGACCCGTCCTCCTTTATGCTCGGGTAGCCGTTTCCCAAATCGGCCGGATCAAGATCAGATATCCATGCTTTGGCCCGAGTTAGTGTAGTAAGAGCACCCGCCCTGGCAGCTGATTCCTTTAGTTCTTCAAACCCGGCAGGCATCATCGCCAACCTTTCCAACGTCTCCTTGATCAAGGTTGGGGGCGGTTTGTTATGGGAAGCTGTGCAGATAACCCGTTGTACGCCGGTATATAACTACTCTATAAGTGTATAGGCGGCTTTCAGTTTTTGCCGCATATCTGAGCCAAGATGAGCAACGCGGGTTCCTGCATCATCAAAAACGTCTGTAAACCGACAGTTTATTAGATAATACATGTTTAAAGCTTATGAAAAAGCTATTTACCAAAAAGGCAGTGGTCATGGCATTTATTTGTTGTTTCAAGCCAGTCAGCTCCTCCGCTATCGGATTAAGGGCCGCTTCAGCATCCTCAGCCCTTTTCAGCAGAGTTGACTTTTCTATATCCCAACCTGCTTGCTCCTTTTTGAAGCTTTCCTTCAGTTTTTCCATTGCTGCTAAGGCACTGGTCAGTTCATCCTTGGCCTTGGAAGTCCCTGCTTGTTGTGATTTGATATTTTCTTGAGGGTCGGCGATTTGGGATTCCTTCTTGATAAGCTCAGCCTGCAAGAGACAAGCAATTTATGAGATGACAGTGCATATTCAAAGTCCCAAGCACATAATAAGTAATATACTTGGCACTTGGGGGCTAATGTCTATTGCTTCTTATCAAAAAAATTACAAGTCCCAAGCTCAATACAAGTATTATTCTTGGCACTTGGGGGCTAATGCATATTTGCTCCAGTCAAAACTATGATTTTTCTTCCACTATCAGCTCGGTGGTCAACCGGTTTACAAAGGTCCTAAACAAGAATTTTGAGCCTTACAGCATAATTAGTCCCAACTTAACATATTTGTTAAGTCGGCCCTTAGGGGCTACATAGGAAAATTTGAAGAGTTGTTATTCTAAAGTCCCGGTTCATCTTGAAAGTATAAACCGGCCCTTGGGGCTGCATAGGCAAAAGTGAAGAGTTGTTATTCTACAAGTCCCGGTTCATATTGACAGTATAAACCGGCCCTTGGGGGCTACTGGAGTTGATCTATATGGTTCTTGGAAGTTTACAGAATATTCTATTCTTTTATGTCCCATAAACTTGGCGGCTAAGGGAAGAATATTTATGCAGAGTTAACAGCATTTACCTCATATCGCTCCTTCATCATATTCAGTAAACCGGCTTCATAGTCACGGCTTGTGTACAAACGGTTTAAAAACCCAGAATGAATATCTTGCGCGTAGCTTTCCAAGTCTACCTTCCACTTGCCTTTATCAACAACAGAGATTTCTTCTTTGGCACTGTGTTTTGACAGAGCAGTGGGGTTGCCTGGGGTTGTGTAACCAATGCCAGTAACCACAACGTTGTCAATTTTGTCATCAGCAGCTTTAATTGGGCTGGGCGGTTTATCAGCATGAATCATCAGATCAACTTCCATATGTTCAACTAAGATTTCATGATCTTGCGGTGGCGGATCATCAAGAATAGCTTCGGTATTTGGATTAGACTGTTCCGGGGTCTTTTCCGGATCAGTTGGAATGCTATCATCAGCCGGCTTATTTAGTTTGGCCCTTTTTCTGGCTCTGGCTTGGGCCCTGAAAATAATAAGTATATATCAGGTCAGTATAAAGATGTAGTATAAGATATGAAGGGTCAGTTAAATATGCTCACCTAGGAGCCGTTTTGAGGGTTGGAATTTGCATTCCTGTTGACTCGCCAGAGGAAGAATGGGAAGTTCCCTGATAATTTGAATCAGATGGATTAAGAGGTTGTCGGAAATAACCCGCCTTGGGATAATATGTGTCAGAAGTACAAGAGACCTTTGGGCGGCGTTTACGAACCGGCATGTTTGGTAAACCGGAAGAAGTTACCACATGGCCGCTATGCCGGGTTGTGCGGCGAGCTTCGTGTTGCTGTTTCTTCAAAAGAAAGTTTGGATCCAAGTGAGCTAGAGGGTGAGAAAATCTTACTTTCATGTTTGCTTGTAGGGTTTTCTGTGTGGGCAGAGGTTCTGAGCCGGATGAGAGAATAATTACCTCTGCGTCACTTGCACGGCTAGCTTCTGCATCGTCCTGATAACAATTATTGTCAATGAGGTGTATGAAAAAGGAGCCAAGTGAATCAAGTTCTACCTCTGACTCCGGGTTATCATTGTCATCATCAATCTTTAGCTCGGCAGACTCGACGGTTTTCCTCTTGGCGGGCTTCTTGTTGGCCTTGGTCTTGGGACGAGTTGTTTTGGCCGGTTTATCCCGTGGTTTCCTCTTCCAGAATGGATCATCACCCTGTTAAAGATTGAAAAGATCATAAGGGAGTATTAAGAATATGGATTAAAGCAGGAGTTGGGCAATTCTTACAGCTGGCAGTTTATTTGAAGCGCAGAAAGGACTAAGCCCTGTTTTGCTACAGTCGGCCACCGGTTCATTCAACATTTTCTTGACGGATTCAGTAATTTCAGCATCAGTCAGCTGAATATCAGTGTGGCGTTGAGGGTCTTTCACATCCCCTGTGTATTCACACATTAAACCGGGGCGATGGCTTAAAGGCAAAATACTCCAAGACACCCAGCAACGGACAAAATCAATGCTTGTTAAACCGTTTGCCACAAAGGCTCTGAGCCTTGAAAGCTGTGGTGCATACTTGGCCCATTCCTTGGCACTGGGTCTTTGGGGGAGTGGATGTGTACTGGTAAGCCGGTGAGCACGGTAACCCGGCAGAGGATTCTCGCCGGCTGGAGATGTATCTTGGCAGTAGTACCAAGTTTGCTTCCAATCTTTGGGGTGGCTATGATGGTTAGCGTGAGGGAAGCTGACATCTTTTCTCTTTTGGATTGAAACCCCGCCAAGTTCAGTATTGGGCCCGTCCACAAATTCTGTACGACGGTTTAAATAGTAGAAATCTCTGAAGAGTTCAATCGTGGGCTCCTCTTGCAGGTAAGCTTCACACAACACTTGAAAATTGCAAATATTGGATACGGAGTTAGGTCCAATATCTTGAGGGTGAAGTTGGAGGAAATGAAGCACATCACAGAAAAATTTTGATCCGGGAGGGCTGAATCCTCAACTCAGATGGTCAACAAAAATGATCACTTCCCCTTCCTTGGGTTCAGGAGGATTTTCAGGACCAGGGGTTCTCCAGTGGATGTCTTCCTTTTTGGCTAAAGCGCCAGTAGCAACACACCCGTTCAGCTCTTCTTCTATAACCCGGGATTGAACCCAGTTGCAGAAATAAAAGGACTTGGCCATTTATTCGATAACCTGGAAGAAGGTTTGTGCCGGTTTAAGATTCATGGTTAATCCGCTAAAGGTTAAAAGGCATAAAGTGTTGAAGCATGCAAAAGTGTTAAACCGGAGATTGACGTTATCAAGTTGCAGAGATGAGCAATTGGCGGTTTAAGAGGGGACTAATGGTACCTGGCGGATTATTATTTTCTGAGTTAAACCGCCTACACAGATATTGAAAGTATAGATCTGAAGTTGGAAAATGACTAAGTGATGAAAAACAGTTTTCACAGACTGATATCACAATTTTGGATCTACCGTGTGTCAGAAAATGAAAATATATTCAGACCTAAATATTGGTACTAGAACAGTTTATAAAGGTCCAGATTGGATTTTCTACCTAAAAAGAGATGCTCTGATGAGGAAAGAAGGACTATGGCTATTGTCGCACAGGAAAATATCAAGTTTGAATCAAAAATTCATGCTACAGCGAAGAACAAGTGAAGAACAGTGCTGAACCTCCATGAGCTCGTACGAACCCTAATGAGATCTACAGAGGGGGAAGGAGGAAGAACTTACCGAGGCTGCTGGAGCGGCAGAGGCGAGCGAGCAAGATCTGGACTAATCAGGTTGATGCAGCGGCCAATGGTGATGCAGAGGAGAGGATCGATGGTGGCGGCTGGGCTCGAGAGCAACACGTCGCGAGGAAGACGATGAAGACAAAGAGGCTGAGGGGGGAAAGTGAAAATGACCCCTGGCCCTATTTATAAGGCGAATGGATAAGTGGCATGCGCGGGAATCGAGGAGCTCCAAATTGGATATGTAACAGGGTCGATGCCTCGATTTTCGGAGGTTCATTAAAAATGAAGATACATATATGATTTTGGATTTGTATAAAATTAATGACAGGTGACGTCATGGCGAGTTATCATGATCTTAGAAGATGACGTCACGGCGAGTTACAAGTCTTCGCAAAGGTAATGAAGAAGGAATTTTTCTAAGTGTTGAAGATTGACATGAACAAGTTCAAATCAACCTGGGGCCTAATGCTGGGGATATAAATATTGAGTGTAAACCACCCAGGAGGGGCCAGGTTATGCTCATGATGATTTACCAGTATTGAAGCCCATGAAGACATAGAAGATGGCGACTTACGAAGGAGACTTAATAAGAAGGCCCAAAGCCCAAAGGCGGGTTAGGGCCCATAGATGTAAACCGCCATAGGTGTATGACTTGTATTGTAAGATAGGAAAGAGTGGATACCGAGCCGGACATGATTATGAGCCGGCCGGGATTCTGTGAACCGCCGGGCGTCAACCTGAGTATATAAAGGGACGACCCGGCGGCGGTTTAGGGACAACAAATAACAGATCGAGAGCCAGGCTAAGCATATTCGCTCCCTGGTCATCGAAACCCTAGCAATACCACCTCAAACTGGATTAGGCCTTTACCTTCACCGCAAGGGGCCGAACCATTATAATTCCCTGTGTCCTTTGACCCGATTAACCCCTTTAAGTTAACCTCGTTGCGATGGCTCCACGAATAAGTCCTCACACTCGGACATCTGTCGTGACAAACCCACGAGACACCTCATTCAAATTTATTGTGATCATTGAGGATTTGTGGAAGTTAATTTCCAAACCAGTTGCTTTGAAAAAAGAACACAAAGTTTTCTTTAGAGCAAATAACTGGGATCTGTCAGCAGGCAAGAAAACAGTGTGTCATATGCATATTGTATGATTAGGAAGCGTGGATCATGGCTAGGAATTGGCAGACTAGGTGTACTGGTGAAGCATGTTGTTTATCATTGATCACAACAAATCTGCAACCAGAACAAAGAGCAATGGTGTTAATGGATCACCCTGTTTCACTCCACTCTTACTCTTGAAATGCTATCCTGGTACCCCATTCAGTAATATGGAGGAAGTTCTAGAAGAGAGTAACTCCTTCACCCAACAAATCCATCTTGTACTAAAACCTTTGGCCTCCATTATTCCATTGATGAATCAAAATCCTTTTTAAGCAGCAGTATTGGCCTTTTTGATTGATTGCATTGATGAATGTATTCAAAAGTCTAAGCCAAACAATCCTGTATGGTTCTAGATTTTATAAAACCATAATGATTCTTATGAATACATTTTAATATCTCATCCTGGAATCTGTTTGCAACCATTTTGGTTAGAAATTTAAGTCCCACACTGGTTGGAGAGATAGGCCTATAATCCCCCACCGACTCAGGTAAGTGTTTCCTTGGGAATAAAGTGATGTAAGCATCATTCAGATTTTCTAGTCTATGTGTTTCAGAATGGAATTATTGCACCAATGTAAAAAAAATCCTTGGAAATCATAGGCCAGCACTTCTTCAGAAATAGCCCATTAAAACCATCAGGGCTAGGAGCTTTATCAATGGGCATCTCCTTGATCACTGCTTCAATCTCCTTGATCTCGAAAGGCCCAGTGAGCACATCTAATCAGTCAACCTATGGCAACAGATTATGTAGGTCCATATCAAAAGATATTTCTTTAACCTTACCCATCTTGCTCTTAAAAGCATTGAGGAATTCCCCAGCCATGATCTCATGATCAGAAGTGGAGGAACCATCTGGCAGGACCAAACTGCCAATTGAATTCTTCCGTGCCTCTCAATTGCCATAGCTTGAATTTTTTTTTGGAATTTTCCTCTCCCATTTTGATGTACCTAATGGTACACGTCTTCTTCAATAAAGATACTGCAGATGCAGTAGATGCTCATGATGCAATTTAACCACCTTTCTGAAATTAAATTCAGGTCTTGAGAGAGGTCTAATATCTTCAAGGTTGTCCAACCACAGAATCACCGTGTTACACTTCTCAATCAACTTTTTTATGCGAGAAAGCCCCTTCTACCATTTCTTTACAGCAAATCTCAAAGTTTTTAGCTTATCTACAATAATGGTAGGAATATGCCCTTTATTTGAAGGTTGAGACCAAGCAGATTGCACGCAGTCCATAAAACTAGGCTGTTCCACCCAATAATTTTCAAAACAAAAAATATTTTCTTTGGGGATAGAAGTACTGATTGAAATCAAGCAGGGAACATGATCAGAAGCTATCTTAGCCCCTAGTGCCACCTGCTGGCATAAGTAAAAACCCAGCCCAACTATTCGAATAGTGGATAGTCTTGCATGTTAGACCATGTAAATCTCCTCGCTTTTAAAGGAATTTCCAACAAACCAAGATGGCCAATAATCTCATTTAATATAAAGATATAAAAAATGCTATTTTAAATTGTATCTCTGAATTTGCCAATATAACTTGGGATGGAATTGTCAGCACACTGACCATCATTGCTTATATATTTGTGAAACATGTTATCTGTCTTCTTGTTTCTCTTTCAGAGTAATATCTCTTATGCCAGGCAGAACTTTAGGGAAGATAGTGAGACAAACCCATGGCTGGTACCTATCAATTATCACTACTAGGGAAAACCCTAGCAGTAGCGCGGGTATTTTGCCTATCAGTAGCGTGGGAGGACGCACTACTGGTAAGGCGCTACAGCTATTCCTTAGCAGTAGCGTGTGCTACGCGCGTTGCTGCTAAGACATATAGCAGCAGTGTTGGTTCACTCCAGCGCTACTGCTAATATAGCTAGTTGCAGCGTGTTTACTCTCCATCGCTACTAGTATTATTTTTCTCATTTTTTTAATTTTTAGTGTATTTATACGCCGTTATACAAATTCTGGTACAATACCAATTATGAGGTTGTTATATCAATATGTCCATAACAGCGTGTCAAATGAAGGTGGATTAGGTTTAAGTGGAGGGAACATGTGGTGCATGTCAAAAGTATACTACTAATCCAAACTTGATCTAGTTTGGACTAGTAGTACTTTCGATGTGAACCACATGTTGCCTCCACTTGAATCTAATCCGCCAACACAAGCTATTTAATCATCATCATAGTCATTACCACCAACAGTAGCTATTTAATCATCATAGTCATAGTGTAGCACACATCATCATCTTCAAACTCATTCTAGCTAGCTAATCACCACCAACACTAGCTGCGGTAGCTAGATAATCACCACCAACACTAGCTAATAATAATAATCATCATAGTCATTACCACCAACACTAGATATTTAATCATCATAACTCATTTCTAGCTAGCTAATCACTCCTGCTGCTCTCTCTCTCAGCTAAAATAACATAAAACATGTGTAGCACTCCTGCTTCATCAAGTTGGAGCATGCAGATGAACCTGTCTCCTAATCGTGAGCTGCGCTTCTGATTGCTACTCCCTAGTACTTCTCTGCGATCATTCACAATTTTGCTCCAGTCTTTCACTATTAAGCATTCCTCGCTATTAGAAATCCTGAATGCACTAAAGTGCATTGTAGGAAATCTTGGTCGTAAGCTAACAATTCTCATGCGACCTTTAGTCTCGATCCAATGAGGCACAACATTCATCGGGAGTCCCTGTTGAAGAACATCGTATAGTAACATACTTAGCAATGAAGTTTAGCTTAAAAATAATGTATGCAAAAGATGCACTGAGGACAAATAGTAAAAATCTTACCATCTTTCCTAAATAGATGTTAGCGTAGTTCAGTATGAACACTATTGGTCGCATGTGTTGAGTACTAAGATTTTTAAGACCAGGAAAATAATTTTTCTTGACAGTATGAAGATCCTCAAGCCATGAAACATAATGACCTATCTCCTCGCAGTTTAGTTCAGATCCGGGACAGTGGACGGTCATGTCTACCAAGCGCCGGACATGTTTGCTTGAATGGAAATAAGCTGTCAATAGAAATTAGTTGTCAACTATTTTTGAATAAACAATATCGAAGACATAAATATGGTTGAGAAACTCACATAATGGTATAACTGGAGGCGTCTGCACATCGACCCAGATGTCTATATTACCTTCAATATCATCTTCGGGACGAATATCAAAGGTGATAACCATATTAGGCTCAAATGCATAAGCCTTGCATAGTGCTTGCCAAGTTTTGCATTCAAAATACGTGTAGGTGTCTGCGTTGTATAATTTTGCGTGGAAAGTATAACCATGCTCGGTCTTCAAGTTAACTCTCTTTACCTCCATAGTAGTTTTCATAGGACTGAAACCTATCTTATCCAAGACAAAAACTCTTGCATGGAAGGGGATACGCTAGTAGAATAGTAAAAAAATTAAATTATAGTTGAAGCAAATGAAGCAGATGTCATGCTTAATTACGAAAAAAGACTTGTCGTTGTGACTTACTGTATCCACTTCGAAGTTCTCGTCCAGCTTGATGCTGAAGCACCTATCATCATCTATGAAGATTCTGTCGCACAGGCCGCACTCGTCTTTGTAGTATTCGCAAATACCGAAATCCTTTTCGTCGTCAGACATTTCCTATGTTCATGGTTGAAACATTAATTGAAAATCGATCGAAGGCAACTACCAGGATACTCAACACACAAATCTGGGGCACTCGATATTTCCTACATATTCTGGCACAAGTCATGCCAAAATTCACGGAAAAATCTGGCATGACCTTTGCTAAAATAGGACATATCGAGCGCCTGAAATTTACCGGAATGGAAATGAATCAACACTCCGGCAAAACATAGGCCACTCGAAGGTGTAACCTGCAAACATGACCGGCCACTTGGGTAAGCACATATCCTATTTGAGCAACACAAGATATGCATTTCAAAATATCTTATAGGACTCATATTGACATGAGCATTCCATAAGCAAAAACAAATCATAAAATAAATAAGTATTCAAATTAGCATGCATTCAATAAGCAAAAGTAAATCATCTCATGCGTCCATACATCGTCGAATATTATCACTAATACATCCGGAATAGTATCATACATATAACATCACTAATACAACTAAAACCCTAGCGCACGACGGGTATCGGCGCGGGTGGTGGACACCCACAGAGAAGGAACCATCACAGGATCATAGCTCCAGTGAGATCCCTGGAGAGCCTACCAGGTATTGGAGAACCTGTGCTCCAACGCAAACAAGTAGCGATGGACGTGCGCGTCCTCCTCACTGACACGGTGACGCACCACCTCCGCGGGGTCCTCGAGCCTCTGGACTGTCACTGGCCCACGCGACCGCCACCAAAGAAGGTTCGGGTCAACGCCGGGCTGACTCCTCACCAACATGCGCCTCCCGGTAGGTAGCACCTCCCAGTACCACCCCGGCGAAGCCCAGTCCCGGACATGGCCCATCTGGTGACCCAGGGGTCCTCCGCTGACTCGACGACGAGGATGCGGGATAGGCATCGTCGATGCCGATGCGGGAATAATTGCTTTAACTAAAAAAGTAAACTAGTTCTATTAATTTTCATACTAAAAATAAAATAGTTGTATTAACTCAACTAGTTCAATTAAGCACTTACTATAAATAAAAATAAACTAGTTTTTACTAAAAATAAACTAGTTCAACTAGTTATATTAATTTTCTTACTAATTCTATTAAACACTTACTAAAAAACAGTAAAAAAAACTAGTTAGATGAAGTCTAAAATTTAACCCTAACTAATTTGATGAACTCTAAAATTTAATGAACCCTAACTAATTTGATGAACTCTAAAATTTAACCCTAACTAATTTGATGAACTCTAAAATTTAACCCTAACTAATTTGATGAACTCTAAAACTAATTCTATTTAACAACTACTGCCATAATTAGCATCCAATTTGATGAACCCTAACTAATTAGATGAACTCTGAAATTTAACCCTAAGAACCCTAGCTAGGCAGAGGTAGAGGAGGAGGAGGAGGAGGGCGTGCTCACCTCGGGCGCCGGCGGAGTTAGGGAGAGGGGCACGCGGCGTTGAGGTCGGGGACGGGGTCGGGGCGGCGGGCGCACGGCGGAGGGCAGCGATGTAGGGGGCGTCGAGGTCGGGGTCGGGGGCGGCGTCGACGGCGTGTGGAGGGCGACGGGAGAGCGCGCGGCGGCCGGGCGATGACGGCAGCGACAACAGACACACGCGTGTTGGAATTGGGGGAAGTGGGCGTTGGGGAAGAAGAAAACGGTTGGTTAAGTGGAAAGTAGCAGCAGCGCATTCCACGGAAAGCGCTACTGCTACATTAGCTATAGCGCCTGTCCATAAAGCCCGCTGCTGCTACGCATTTCTCCTTTATTTTTATTTTTCATTTATTTTCATTCACATTTTGTTTTTTCCTTCCCCTTTTTCTATTTCTTTCATTTTCATTTACTTTTCTATATGTTTTTTATTTTATTTTCCTTTCCTTAGCAGTAGCGCTTCCTGCGCGAAACACGCTGCTACAACAATCTTAGCAGTAGCGCATTTTCCATAGGCACGCTACTACTATAGGTACCCTGGCGAGAATAGTAAGGAGAATTGTAGTAGTAGCGCCTCTACAGTTAGACGCGCTACTGCTATGATCTTAGCTGCAGCGCGTTTGGATAACATGCGCTAGTGGTAAATTGTAGTAGCGCTTGTTTTTGTCCCGCGCTACTAGTAAGTTTCTGTGTATAAGGTTTTCCCTGGTAGTGTATATTGCAACAAAGAAGGCAAACCATCTAGAAGAGAGCGAGATGACCCCAAGGTCATGTCTTGATGAAGACAGTGAGTTCAAGCTACTCACCAGCAGCTGTGACACAACCTTGGTAAAGTTGCTACCTGAATTAGTTCAACTTCTTCAGTCTCAACTTCAAGCGTAAAGACTTGGTTCAGGTCAGGTCCGACTTGATGTCCATTCTCTAACGAAGATCAAAGAGGACACCCGTGCATGCTTTATTGCTACGCGGCTAGAGCTGGAGAATATATGGTTCAGACAAATGAGGTCTCATTAGCTTGTTCAGCTGCTTGCGGTGCACCACTGGGGAAGGGCTAACATTTCGTGAACTGTGTTGTAGTGGTGTCGGTTTTGTATATTATTTTGTCAGCACGTTTATTTGCATCGGTGGCGACCTTTTGATGCCCAGTGTATGTAATCTGCGGTCTGGTTGCACTTTATTATCACTGGTGGCGAACTTTGATGCCTAGCGGATGTAATATGTCATAATTTCTTTATTGTATAGTCTAGGCTTATTCAGGATGATGTAATTTAGGCTGAAAGCATCAACGGAGCTCAACAACCCAATACATTACCGGTCTGTTGGCGGTATATAAAAAGAAAGTACGCTACACAAATGGGCCCACTTGTAATTCCCTATATATGGGCCGAAACATGGGCCTATAATCATCTAGGGCCATTAGCGGGCATAAATGTAAAGTAGTTTTGGGCCTTTAACATGCCGAGTAAAACACGGTCCTTAGTTGGGCCAGAAAATACCATGGGCTTTTAACAGGCTAAAAAGTAGATTGGGCCTGAATTGTGCTGAACATTTCACGGGCCGATAGCAGGCCAAAATATATGTAGGCCCATGATTATCCCAATTAGCTACGAGCCGTTAATAGGCTAAAATTTATCTCGGGCCTTGGTTGGCCTAATCACATTATGGGTTGTAAGCAGGCCGGATGCAAAGAGGGCTATAATTAGGCCCACCTGTATCACGGGCCTTTAACAGGTCGATAGTCAGGTTGGGCTGAAATTTATCCACGAAGTCTATGGGCCATTAAGAGGCCAAAAGTCACTTCGGACCAGAAATGGGCCCACATACAGCACGGGCAGTTAAATGGCTGAAAGGTAAACCGGGCCAAAAGCGGCCCAATTGCACCAAGGGCCGTTAACAGGACAAAACAAACATCGGGCTGAACTGGGCCAAACTGTTCAATGCCCCGTTAAGAGGCCAAAATACAAAGCGGGCTTCAATGGGCCCAAAAACACAATGGACTGTTGACGGGCTAGATCTCACATGGGATGTAATTCGGACCAAAACATGGCTGGCTGTTAACGGGCCGAATGTGACATGGGCTGTAATTTAGACCAAAATAGGGCATGCTGTTAACGGGCCGACCCACTAGTGTTTGACAAAATCCTGTGGGCCTTTGGTTGGGTCGTCCCATTTAATCTAAATGGGCCACTATTGGGCTGTGCCACATGTCGACGTATCATAGGCGCCTCTTGGCCGTTGAATGGATGACATCTGTCTCAACGCTGAGCTGACACGTGGTTCCTTTGGCCAATGAGAATTTTACACGTGGAAAATGTTGTTAACGGGTTACCGGATCCAAACCCGCACCTGATAGCTTAATGGTGACCCATTACGGTGTATGCCACATGTTGGTTACCCTTGACGAAAAGACTTCCATGACGCACCATTTATCATCATGGAAGTGGACAATTCGGTGATGATAATTTGGGTATTGTCATGGAACACTTCGACGACAGCACATTTATGACTATCTAATTCTGTCATAAAATCATCATGGATGTACATGCATGACAGAAAATGTGACCTACTGTGACAAACATGTATCATCACGGAAGTGTTTCCTTGTAGTGCATTATGGGCTGTAAGCAGGCTGGATGCAAAGTCGGGCCATAATTGGGCCCAATTTTATGATGGTCCCTTAACAGGCCAATAGTCAGGTTGGGATGAAATTTATCCACGAAGACCATGAGCCATTAAGAGGCCAAAAGTCACTTCGGACCAGAAATGGGCCCAAATGCAGTGTGGGCCGTCAAACGGCCAAAAGTGAAACAAGGCCGAAAACGACCCAATTGCGCCAAGGGCCACTAACAGGCCGAACTAGGTCAAACTGTTCAATGGGATTTAATAGGTTGAAATATAAACCAGGCCTTCATTGGGCCCAAAAATATAGTGGACTGTTAACGTGTCTGATCTGCATATGGGCCATAATTTGGACGAGCCGACCCACTAATATCTAACCAAATCTTGTGGGCCTTTGGCTAGGCTGGCCCATTTAACCTAAATGGGCCACTGTTGGGCCGTTCTACGTGTCGACGTTTCATTGGCGTGTCCTGTCCAGTGGACAGATGACATCTGTCACAACTACGAGCCGACACGTGGTTCCGTTGGCGCATGAGAATTTGACACATGCAAAATCGCCATTGGTCAGCCTTGTTAACTGGTATCGGATCCAAAATCGGCACCCAATAGCTTAACGGCGACCCGTTATGGTGGATGCCACGTGTCGGTTACCCTTCACGAAAACACTTCCATGACGTGGCATTTATCATCACGGAAGTGAACACTTCCGTGACAATAAATTGAGTATTGTCATGGAACACTTCTATGACAGCACATATATGACTATCTTGATTCTGTCATCAAATCGTTACAGATGTACATGCATGACAGAAAAAGGGACCTAGTGTGACAACCATGTATTATCACAAAAGTATTTTTTGGTAGTTCAGTGTCGCTGTTTACGGTCCGGCCATTGCTTGTCATGTCGTTGACGGCGCCACTTTTATGACGACCCTTACATCGGCTTTTGGGAGGTTTCCCTCTTCCTTCACCGTCTTTGGGGTGTCCACCATATAGACGTCATAGGTGGAGGTAGCGGTCCACGTGCCGGTTTTAGTAGCGGTAGGTGGTGAAGTTGAGTCTGACATATAGCCAGCATCTTCATCCATGTCGGCTTCTTCCTCGGAGGTGTATCCTAGCACCTCAGTTAAGTCCTCGACGGTAGCGACTAGGTGGGTGGAGGGTTGGTTAAAAAATTCGTCCACTCTAGGCTTCTCCCAAATCTGATCGTAGATTGAGGTCTAACCATCTGAGATTGAAAGATTCTGAATCGGATCTAACATCTCATTCGGAAGCGTGATATTAGCCTCACCCATATCTTGACTGCGGGTGGTGTACAATTGAAGTTTGCCCGAGGTTCCACCTGACGTGTCCTTGGGGCTTTCGGTGGTCGGATCTGAGTTCTGACCTAACGGGGTAATGCTCGATTCCAAGCTCAAAGTGGGAGCTGAGGTATGGATGTCTCCGAGGCCTTGCTCCAAGATTGATTCTGGTGCTAAGGCGGTGGTGTTGGTAGGATCTTCGGACAGGTCTGACCCTGCCCAAAAATACAAGTTCATCATGGGAATCCGTGGTGTATTCCAGATTGCCAAACCTGATGGTCTGGCCTGGAGCGAGGTTCTCGACTTGGCCGAGGTGGCAAGTCGAATCTATATGCAGCACAATGTTGCCGAAGGCAACAAGCTGTCCGGGGAGAAAGGTCTTCCGACGGCCGATGTCGTCGTTGATCCTAAGATGAGCCTTCAGGCCTTCGTGACCACACAATGGGACCTGCATGGGCCACCAATTTCGGTGCTAAAACCGGCAGATCTCGGGTAGGGGGTCCCGAGCTGGTGATCTTGGCTAGATGGTAATAGGAGAGAAAAGCATACAGTGTTTACCAAGGTTCGGGCCCTCTCAAAGAGTTAATGCCCTACTCCCGCTCATGTTTATATTTTGTGTATGGAGTACAAAGTACAGGATGATCTACCTCTAGATCGTATGATTGTGTCTAACTTGTCTCTACAAACTAAACCCCTCAGCTAATATAGGCACCAGGGGTATCTAGGGTTTACAAGTATGTTGACTACAACTAGGGATAAGCATGCTAGTCATTTAAATATGCCTTGAAGTATACGCCATGTCTTCGGAGGATTCCATCTGGAGTACGCCGAGGGCCACAACTTGTGTGGCCCCTTTTACGGTTGTCGGTGATCCTTGGCCCAGCTCATGAATGGTAGTTCGACATGGTGAGCACCCCCTAATCCATGACATCATCACTTGTGGGTGGTGATGGAGTTCTCATTGGGGGTGTCGAAGAGGGACATCTTTGGTGATGGAGAGGTGGCAACGGCGACGGAGGCCGTTGCAACCCCTTCACCACTAGCATCTTCATTTTCATCAGAGTCGTACTCTTCATGCACCACCAAACCCTTTTGAAGTACCTTCTTCATGCACCACCAAATCCATGACGAAGTGACTCACATTCCCAAAATTTTAGCAAATCCTCACACATTGGCCTTTGGATTTAGAGCCACTTGATTTGTTCTTGGAATAGTAGAGCTTAGAGTTTCTCTTGTTGCCCCAAAATTGCCTTGACGCAAGAGCCACGTGCTCGTGGTAAGCATATTTGGTGTCTTCGGGGCAATACTCTTCTTCTTCCTCTTCTTAGAATACATTGTCCTTCAAAGCAAGGTTGGGCTTCTTTGAGCGTTGAACTCGAGCAAGTGCGTTGTCAGCGGTCTTGTTCAAAATGTTCATAGCAATAAACTCATCCAACACATCACTAGATGACAGGATATGGAAGTCTGGTCTCTGATGGATCACGGATGACATACTCTTGTTGAAAGGCATGATAGCCTTGAGGAATTTGCGCCTGATCCAATTTTCATTCGTGTCCTAGCTCTAGTGATCTTGTAGTGAGACCGCAAGAGTAGTCAATCTCCGGTAAAGCTCACGAGGATCTTCATGTTCATTCATGACAAACTCATCGGCGTCATCAAGAATGACCTCAAAGTTGGAGCTTTGAATGCTTGAGCTTCCCTTGTACAAAGATTTGATATGCTACGATGCATCGTTGGCAAGAGTGAATGGGCACAAATGAGGAAGCTCTTCAGGAGGCATGGTAGCTTGAAGAATGAACAAGGCGGATGCATTGAGTTGGTTGTCAACTTCTTCTCTTGGGGACAAGTTGCTAGGATCATGAGGATAGTAGCCTTGTTCAATGATACTCCAAAGTTGTGTTGAACTGTAATTCAGATTAGACTTGCTACAAAAAACCCAATTAGCAAAGTTAATCAAGTCAAGCTTACGAGGAGGGCCATGATTGTTTATATGAGGCGAGGGGACCGGTCCACAATAGGACGCCGGAGGCGCAACCGCGGCATGGATACTTTGCCCATTCTTTCCTTGAGACAAGTTGTGCTTCAAGCTATTATCCGCCTCCTTGATGGAGTCGGCATCCATTTCCAAGGAAGTAGGATCAACTACTTCCTTGGGAGCGGTAGGAGGTTTCATGCCCTCAAGAAATTTGCCTAGAATTTCTTGAACTGTTTCCACCGTTGAGAATTTAAGGGAGGACATTGCCTCATTTAAATGACCACGGGTGATCACGGTTTGATCCACGACCGTGAGAACATGCTCGTCCCTTTCCCAGTCATCAACCATACTCTTTAGGCAGTAAATCCCTTAATAAAGCGACAAGGATCTGATGCCAATTAAAAGGATCGGTATGGTCGACTAGAGTGGGGTGAATAGGTGACTAACAATTTTTAACTCCTTTTAACAAAATTATGGCTCAGCAATAAAATAGGTTGTCTAGATATGCAACTAGGTAGACAACCTATATGACAAGCACAACAACAACAACAACAAATCCAAGCACAAGATAAACACACAATGAAAGATTGCACAAAGTAACCGCAAGTGGAGTCAATGGAGACGAGGATGTGTTGCCGAAGTTCTCTCTTTTGGAGGAGGTATGTCTCCGTTGGAGAGGTGTGGAGGCACAATGCTCCCCAAGATGTCACTAGGACCACCTTATTCTACTCACGCCCCCGCACGATGTAAGATGCCGTGATTACACTAGCGGTACCCTTGAAGGCGGCGACTGAACCTTTACAAATTAACAAGGTTGGGGCTCTCTCCACAACTTAATTGGAGGCTCCCAGCACCACCACGAAGCTTCACCACAATGAAATGTGGCTCCGAGATAAACTGTTTCATCTAGGATGCCAAAACATCCAAGAGTAACAAGATCCACAAGAAATATATGGGGGATTCAATTCTCCTTTAGTGGAAGTGTAGATCTAGGTCTCTGATGTTTGCTTGAACTACGTCGGTATTTCCCCAAAGAGGAAGGGATGATGCAGCACAGCAACGGTAGGTATTTCCCTCAGTGATGAGAACAAGGTTATCGAACCAGTAGGAGAACCAAGCAACACTACGTAAACGGTACCTGCACACAAAGAACAAATACTTGCAACCCGACGTAGATCCTTTGCGTTATGCCTAGCTAGGCATAATGCAAAGATTCAAGTATTGTCATCTTTGTTTCTAGATCCATACGATGCCCTCATGATTGATTCATATGGTGGCTTAAATTCTAGTTCTAGGGAAGTGTTCCATACCCTTCCTTAGTGGAAATTGAAATTTAATATTGCCTTCTTTCATATCAATCATGGCACCAATAGTGCGTAAAAACGGTCTACCAAGAATAATTGGACAAGACGGATTGCAATCAACATCAAGAACAATAAAATCTATGGGCGCATTATTCCTATTTGCAAGAATAAGAACATCATTAATTCTTCCCATAGGCTTTTTAATAGTGGAATCCGCCAAGTGCAAATTTAAAGAACATTCTTCAATATCGGTAAGACCAAGCACATCACATAAAGATTTTAGAATTGTAGAAACACTAGCACCCAAGTCACATAAAGAAAAACACTCATAATTTTTAATCTTGACTTTGATAGTAGGTTCCCATTCATCATGTAATTTTCTAGGAATTGAAACCTATAATTCCAACTTTTCTTCTAAAGCTTTCATCATAGCATCAACGATATGTTTAGTAAAAGCTTTATTTTCTTCATAAGCATGGGGTGAATTTACCATGGATTGCAACAAAGAAATACAATCAATCAAAGAGCAACTATCATAATTAAAGTCTTTGTAATCCGAAAGAGTGGGCACATCACTAGTTAAAGTTTTGACCTCTTCAAACCCACTTTTATCACTTTTCTAAACACGATTTTCACCCTTCGAATTATCGGGATGCCTTCTAGCTAAATTTGACTCTTGTTCAGTCCCTTTTTCATCAATCTTAATTTTACTAAACAAACAATCAATGGAAGAAACACCAATCATTTTAAGACCTTCATCACTTTTATGAAAGCAATCACTAGAAAACGCTTTTTCTAAAAATTCACTTCTAGCTCTAAGCATAGCGGTTCTTTTCTTACTTTCATCCATAGAAACATAAAGAGCCTTAATTGATTCCTCAACCTTAGGCACAAAAAATTCAATTTGAGATTTTCTACATCATGAGAAATTCTATCAATACTTCTAGACATATCATCAATCTTATTCAGGTTTTCTTCTATTGTAGTACTGAAAACTTTTTGAGTATTGATAAATTCTTTAATATTATTCTCAAGATCAAAGGTGTTCCTATTATTATTATAAGAAGGATTGCCATATGAATTACCATAATTATTAGAGGAATTACTAGGAAAAGGCCTAGGATTAAAATTACCTCTATAAGCATTGTTATTGAAATTGTTTCGAGAGATAAAATTCACATCTACGGCATCACTATTTTGCTCAATCAAGGTAGACAAAGGCACATCATCAAAATCAATAGGAGCACTTTTATTAGCAACCAAATTCATAAGAGCATCAACTTTTTCACTCAAAGAAGAAATTTCTTCAACCGAATTAAAAATTTTACTAGTAGGAGCTCTTTCGGTATGCCATTGTGAGTAATTTGCCATAATATTATCAAGCAATTTAGTAGCTTCACCCAAAGTAATTTCCATAAAAGTACCTCCCGCGGCGGAATCTAAAAGATTTCTAGAAACAAAATTCAACCCTGCATAAAAAAATTGTATGATCATCCAAAGATTTAACCCATGAGTTGGGCAATTCCTTAGCAGTAATTTCATCCTTTCCCAAGATTGTGCAACATGCTCATGTTCAAGTTGCTTGAAATTCATGATCTGGGTTCTGAGGGAAATAATTTTCGCAGGCGGAAAATACTTAGTAATAAAAGCATCCTTGCACTTATCCCAAGAATTGATACTATTGCGAGGCAAAGAAGAAAACCAAATTTTTGCACGATCTCTCAAAGAAAACGAAAATAATTGCAACTTCACAATATCATTGTCCACACCTTTTTTCTTTTGCATATCAAATAATTCCACGAATGTGTTAAGATGGGACCCGGCATCCTCATTAGGAGTACCGGAAAATTGATCTTTCATAACAAGATTCAGCAAAGCGACATTAATATCACAAGACTCCACACTAGTGGCGGGAGGAGTAATCGGAGGGCTAATAAAATCATTGTTGTTGGTATTGGAGAAATCACACAACTTGGTGTTCTCTTGAGTCATCGTGACTACACAACAAGATTGCACTCAAAAATAGATCTGACGAGAAAACGGCGAACGAAAAAGAGGGCTAATAAAACGGCAAAGTTTGTGAAGTAGGGGAGAGGAAACGATAGGCAAATGGAAAATAATGTAAATTGCAAGGAGATGAGATTTGTGATTAGGAACCTGGTAGATGTTGATAATGTCTCCCCGGCAACGGCACCAGAAATTCCTTTTGGTGTTTGCTGGAACTACGTCGGTATTTCCCCAAAAGGGAAGTGATGACGCAGCACAGCAACAGTAGGTATTTCCCTCTGTGATGAGACCAAGGTTATCGAACCAGTAGGAGAACCACGCAACACCATGTAAACAGCTCCTGCACACAAAGAACAAATACTTGCAACCCGATGTAAGAGAGGGGTTGTCAACCCCTCACGGGTAAAAAGATAGGCAAAATTGTAGTAGATTGGATAAATAGATCTCGCGGGAACGCGAGATAAAATAAATAAATAATAATTGCAGCAAGGTATTTTTGTATTTTTGGATTAATAGATCTGAAAATAAAACCGAATAAAAATAGATCTCGAAGGCAAATATAATAAAGAAGAGACCCCGGGCCCGTAGATTTCACTAGTGGCTTCTCTCGAGAAAAATAGCATACGGTGGGTAAACAAATTACTGTTGGGCAATTGATAGAACTTCAAATAATCATGACGATGTCCGGGCAATGATCATTATATAGGCATCACATCCAAGATTAGTAGACTGACTCCTTCCTGCATCTACTACTATTACTCCACACATCGACCGCTATCCAGCATGCATCTAGTGTATTAAGTTCATGGAGAAACGGCGTAATGCAATAAGAACGATGACATGATGTAGACAAGATCTATTTATGTATAAATAGACCCCATCTTGTTATCCTTAATGGCAACGATACATACGTGTCGGTTCCCCTTCTGTCACTGGGATCAAGCACCGTAAGATCGAACCCATCACAAAGCACCTCTTCCCATGGCAAGAAAAACTGATCTAGTTGGCCTAACTAAACCAAAGATTCGAAGAGGAAATACAAGGCTATAAGTAATCATGCATATAAGAGATCAAAAGACTCAAATAACTTGCATGGATAAAAACATAGATCTGATCATAAACTCAAAGTTCATCGGATCCCAACAAACACACCGCAAAAAGAGTTACATCAAATAGATCTCCAAGAGACCATTGTATTGAGAATCAAAAGAGAGAGAGGAAGCCATCTATCTACTAACTACGGACCCGTAGGTCTACAATGAACTACTCACGCATCATCGGAGAGGCGCCAATGAGGATGATGAACCCCTCCGTGATGGTGTCTACATTGGATCTGGTGGTTCTGGAACTTGCGGGGGTTGGAATTGATTTTCGTCGACTCCCCTAGGGTTTCTGAATATTGGGGTATTTATAGAGCAAAGAGGCGGTGCGGGAGGCCACCGAGGTGGGCACAACCCACCTGGGTGCGCCTGGGCCCCCAGGCGCGCCCTGGTGGGTTGTGCTCCCCTCGGAGCTCCCCTCAGGTACTTTCTTGGCCCAACAGGTGTCTTCTGGTCCAGAAAAAATCCACAAAAAGTTTCGCTGCATTTGGACTCCGTTTGGTATTGATTTCCTGCGATGTAAAAAACAAGCAAAAACAGCAACTGGCACTGGGCACTATGTCAATAGGTTAGTCCCAAAAAATAATATAAAATTGCTATAAAATGATTGTAAAGCATCAAAGAATGATAATATAACAGCATGGAACAATCAAAAATTATAGATACATTGGTGACGTATCAGTCTCCTCCGTCAATCCCTAGAAAATCAACAACTTTGTTGGCTAGGAAAGGAGATCGGTCAAGTTGGAGCTTGAGCAACAACGGAGCAAAAGGAGTAGAAGTGTGTCTTCATGGAGAAGAAGAGTCACTATATATAGTGGGTAGGTGAATCCAATAGTTATGTTCTGGAAATGCTCAAGTGGTACTGCCGCTAAATATAGGGGATTGACAAAGGCACACCGAGAACCAGCTCAGACCTGGCATGGTAGTATTGCCGGAGCGGTACTACCGACTCAATCTATTGTTACTACCACTAATTACATGTGGGTAATAGAAACCCCCATGATAGTACGCGCGGCACACTAGCGGAAGTACCACACAAGCGGCACTACCGTAGGAGCCAGTAGTACTATCGTGAATTACCTGAGGGTAACAGAAACCCTCACGGTAGTAGATGCGGTACAACCACGGAAGTATCGCCCAAGCAGTACTACTGTAGGAGACCCTCATGTTAGTAGACGCGGTACAACTACGGAAGTATCACACAAGCCGTACTATCGTAGGTACCAGTGGTACTATACCGCTTGGTAGATACCCGTAAAGCCAGAACAAAACAGAAGGAATGCTCCAAAGTTGGGGAAGGTACCGAGGGTGCATATAGGTTGTGTATGTGTTGAATCCGCCATACCTTCCAATGCGGACCTTCTCTTAATAGTACGGATTCCCTACTACTCGAATCAAAAGAAAAGAAACGTCGGAGAACCCGTCTTCGCTCTTTTCCTAACCGAGGGGAATAAAATTGTCTTGTGCCATAGATATGAATATCTGAAATGCTCAATGCACAAGGTTAGTCTGCAAAACTCATTGTCATCAACACCAAACCAATTAGAGAGAGACGTGCCCTTTCATTAACTGAATAAATATTATAACTAGACCATATATTTCATTTTGCAGTCTACTATTAGTCATTAAGGTCTCTGAAATCTTATACAGTATATCTATATACAAAAGAAAGTCACCGAAGTCAAGTTAATAATATAATAACATAAGGTTAGGTTTCGTTGTTTGTAACTAGCATGCTCATTAAAATTGACTAAGTTTCTATTCCCTAAATTTGGAACACGTTTTAAATACATAAACTTACTACATCCATTTTTTTGTTATAACAATCGATAGCCAAAATTTTCGTAGTACAAATATTCAGTAAGTCCAAAATGTGATTTCTTGGAGGAGAACAAGAGAGTAGACACACTATAACTTAAATCAACACACGTATATATATTAAGTTTAATTGTCTATAACTAACAAGTCATTCCAATTGTCTGAGTTTGTTTTTCTATACTTACAAACATTGTAAAATTGCATACTAAATACTTCCATTCTTATTTGTGTTCTAAGATTCGGCAGCAAAATTTCCTTACAAGAAAGATTCAATAAGCCAAAGACACGAGTTCTTCGAAGAGGACAAGTTAGTCGAGTCACAAAGAACAAACATATATTGAACACATAGCATGCATATGCAACGGTTGTACCAACATGAATCTTCGAAGAAGATCAAACATACAATAACATCTAACCTTTACCGGAAAAGGTTTAGATATACCTCTCCTGATGTTGTTAGTATTTGTTGACGTCTCGAGGCGCTCAGAAAAGAATCGCTTCGGTCCGTTTTCCTCTACACCAATGCCTCTAGAATACAAAAGTTCTAACAAAAGAAGAAGAAAGTACTTCAAGAACAGACAACACGAACAGATTGAAAGGTTTTTCCACAACGCTACCGATTTACTACAAACCTGCTGCCCCGACAGTCTATTGAAATATTGATACCTTCAAAAATGGTCCCACAGAAACAGGTATATTTCTTTCCATTTACGATGCGATTACATATATGTATGGAGAGATATAGACGGGAAATACATGAAATAAATAACAAGTTTCTAAATCTTGGCACGAATCAGCGATCAACAATATACTGGCCTTGTCCCTACTTGTCACAAATCTCCTCCTGCAAGCCCTGAGATATTTTTGTATCTCACCACCACGAGAGTTCCTATAGGACGCCTGTTGTGGCTTCGCACAGGGACGATCCAACTGGGCCCGCCCATTTATAGTTCAACTAAAAAAAGTTAATGTAGAGACACTGTAGCGTTTCGGTACAGTAGCAAAACGATACTATACAATTCGGTTCACTGCAGCGTCCTATTTTTCGCTCTTTTTCCAATGACTTTATTAAAAGACGAATATATACGCTGAAGTTTTTTGAATACACATTGAACAATTTTAAAATACAGTGAACATATTTGTAAAATAACGCTGAACAAATTTTCAAATACACAATGAACGTTTTTTAATACATGATGAACATTTTTATAATGCATGGTCAACTTTTTCATAATATATTATCAACATTTTCTTAATATAAAGAGAATAAAAAGAAAAAAAACTTAAACAGAAAAAAGGAAACGTAAAATAAATAAAAATGAAAGGAAGAAAGTAACAAAAACAGGAACAAAACCACTTAAAACCGAACAAAAACAATAAAAAACCAGAAGCAAAAAACCCAAAGAAAAACAAAAAAAGGCATAGAAAACAACACCGAACGAAAACATCACGTGAATCCGTACGTGGGCCGGCCCAACTGGAGGCTCGCTTAAGCGAAGCCATGACTATTTGACGGTGGCTCAACCAGTTGACGAGCGCTCCTTTGGGAGCCTCCCAACGATCACTTGGGGCGGGCTCAGAATGTGCCACTTGGCGCGCTCTTAGCCGCCGCCACGTGTCACACTCTGGGCGCTTCCTTCGGGTTTTTTTTTATTTTTCTGCAACCGTTTTCGGTTTTTTGATATTTTTTGGTTTATTTACTTTTCGGTTTTCCACGGTCTTTCTTAACTTTCTACAAAAAAAATTGCGCAAAAACACGTTGTTTTTTTTGCCTCGGTGAGAGGCAAGATTTTGCTTCCACGAGAGGCACACTACAGGAATCAGCTACTTTGCCGTCTGCCGCGGACGGCAAAAGGCTCCGGCAAAGTAGGCTACGGTAAAGAGCTTCTTTGCCGTCTGCTTTCTGAAGCGGACGGCAAAGGGGCCTTTGCCATCAGCGGCGGACGGCAAAGAAAGCCGACGGCAATAAATTCGCTGTTAGTCCGTTAGGCGTCTAACGGCAGCCTTTGCCGTCCGCCGCTGACGACAAAGACTGCAGGCTCTTTGCCATCTGCTGGCCAAATAGGCATTAATTCTGTTTCTTCTTATATCCATTCATTTTCACAGAAAATCAAACACAGATATATATATGACCAATATAGCATATCCAACACATTACCAATACTCATGAACACATATATATCCAACACATATCCATGAACACATCCAACAAATATTACAAGGAATGATCTAAAACTAAATATCTATTTTCCTAAAAAAACTATCTTATTACTAAGATCTTCTCCGGATCTTCTTCTTTTCTTCCAACCTGCATAACAAAAACACTAAGAAAGAGAGAATGGGTTACGAGTAGAAATGTAGCATTTCACTTGGTGAAATGCAATGCTGTAGGAGCAGTACAGGAGTATATATACTTCACAAATACACATAGATGGTCACTGACCAAAACCCTGACACAGCAAGAATCCATCACAGAGAGCTCCAATACAAGTTGATGCTCATCTTCAGCAGCTAACCACAGCTAATAGAGCCTCACATCCAACAAGATCAAGAGCTAGAGCTATGCATTAGAGAGATCAGGAGGGGAGCAAGGAGAAGCTCACCAAAAGGAGTTGTAGCCGAAGTAGGATGCAGCCACCCCATCACTATGGTGTGACCAGCATCACAACCAACACCACCACAACAAGCCGGAGCTTGCCAGAGAGCACCACAACAGCGGCACCAGTGAGAGCACGGGCACGAAGGCGCCAACCAGGGGCACCGCAGCACGGAGGCGCCACCCAGGGGCACCACCGCGCCACGGCACATCCAGCACCGCCGGAGGATCCTCACGGCGACCGGACCTAAATGTGGTCCGTCCACTTTGGTTGCACATGCCAAATCAGCGATGAATGAGCTACTTTTCCCGCACAGCAAGCAAACACTCCATTCAATAGAAGAAAGGCCGGTTTTACAGAAGCAAAGATTAAAGGTAGAATGTTCAGAAGCAATGAATGATCGATTTGGCATAAGCAGGACCAAACCAAAACCATGGCAGAAACTAAATTGACAACACATGATGATGCCTCCGAAGTAGACAAGGACAGCACAAGTTTTACCTATACACAACACAACAATCACTATACGAAATAGTAAGCATTTATAGTTTCCTTGTGTTTGATTGATTGACACTCATTATTAACAAGTCAAGTTAAATCCCTGCAGCATATGTAGTAAGGACCCTATCAAATCGAGCTAACCACGGCAGCCCTCAAGCAGAGTAAACCGATTTATGGCACAATTATAGAAGTGAACAACTGAGTCGTCCTCAACCATTATTGCATATGCAGCAAAAACAAGATTGATAAAAATTTTTGTTTGGTTTAGATCTTGAGTGGACGGGTGCAAGGCAGGAAAAGAAGAAATCCAAGAGGGGGGAGAGGAGAAGGGGCGGACCTGGATGGTGTTGGGGCAGTGGTGGAGCTGCGTCCTCCACGGCGTCCTTCCCGTCCATGGCGTCCTTCCCGTCCATGGCTTCCCGGCGTGATGGATCTGTGAGGGAGAGGAGACGCGACGTGACGCGGTGAGAAAGAGAGGGATGGATGTGACGAGGAGGAGTGAAGAGACTCACCTGAGTCACCGGAGCAACACCGGAGCCACGCCGGCGATGTGGTGACCGAAACCCTAGCCGCAGGGGAGGGTCACGCGTGGTCGCAGGAGGACGCGTGAGTCAGATCTGGTCAGAGGGGATGGAGGATCGGGGCGAGGGGGTCACGTGGGTGTGCTGGGCGCCGTCGAATCCCGTCGGAGCTCGCCAAAATCGGCCGCCGTAGGTGCTCGCGCGAGGGAGAGGAAGAGACGAGCGGGAGAGAGAGGGGGAGAGAGAGGAGGTGGGGCCGGGCGGAGAGAGGGGAGACAGAGAGAGGAGGTGGGGGCAACGTTTTCTTTGTACCCGCAAGCGGTAGTACGGCTGTTCTTTGCCGTCCGCCGTTTTGTCTCTTTGCCGTCTGCTAGCAGACGGCAAAGAGGGGGCGTATTTTTCGTAAACGGCTCGTTAGTGGGGGCCACCTTTCTCTTTGCCGTCCGCCAGCTGACGGCAAAGAAGTGACTGATGGCAAAGGCTTGTTTTGCCGTCTGCCTGTTGTTTGCCGTCCGCTTTTATCTAGCTGATGGCAAAGACCTTCTTTGCCATCTGCTAGCAGACGGCAAAGAGCTGGCAGATGGCAAATTAGCTGATTCCAGTAGTGGCACGGTCGTGCCTCTCGAAAACGAAAAAACGTATCTTCCTTTTTTTTCTTTCATGAGAGACATGGTTTTGCTTCCACGAGAGGTATGATTTTGCTTTCGCGAGAGGCACAGCCTTGGCTCTCAGAAACCGGAAAAACATGTTTTCTCTTTTTTCTTTTCTTTCATGAGAGGTACGGGCCGTGCCTCTTGGAAATGAAAAAAACACGTTTTTTTTCTTCTTATTGTTATTTTTGCTTCCGCAAGTGGTACGGATTTTCTTCCGCGAGAGGCACGGCCCTGCCTCTCGGAAACAGCTTCCGGAAAGGGAAAAAGAAACATGCTCCTAGACAAATCAAAATTAGAAGGGTACCAATTCTGCACTATAGCTTCGATAGGATATCTGTAATTTGGATTTGTTATTTTTGTATAAATATATTAGAAATAAGCTTACATAGTTATGATTCGTTTACATTAACACCTACATGGAATCTAGTTTTGAAGATCTCGACGCGATGAATCTAACAGTGAAAACGGTTCACGATTTGGACGCACGATTTAAGAGATAAAACGTTCTGAATAAATTGATCTAAAAAAAGGAAAACTCACAAGTTACGACAAGTGGCGCACTGACTTGTCACAACCTGAGAAGGTGGGAGTGATCTTTGGAAGGAGTACTCCTCAATAACTGATTTTGGCTCCTATATGGCGCGTAGGTCGCTAGCTTGTATATTAGAAATAAGCTTGCGACGTAGCGCGTATCCGCCAGCCCCACGCAACCGGGCGTATGTATGGGCCGGCCCACTTCTTGATTTTTTTGCTTTCGGTTTCTCCTTCTTTTTCTCTTTTCTTTTCTGTTTCCTCTTTTTTTTCTCTTTTTTCTTCTTTATGTTTTCATTTTTTTGCGAATTTCCTTTTCAAATTCGTGAATATTTTTTGTTCATTGATTTCCAAAATTGTTTATCAATGTAAAAAATGTTCATCAAACACAATTTTTTCATCAAATTCAAAATTTGTCCATCAAATTTAAAAAATGTTCATCAAATTCAAAATTTGTTCATTAAATTACCTATTTTCATTTTAAACTTTGAAACGCCTTTCAAGTTTTTCAACATTTTTAAAAATCGTGAATAGTTTTTGTAATCATGGACATTTTCTTGAAATTTTGCTCATTTGATTTAAAAAATGTTCATCAAAATTCAATTTTTTGCTCATAGAATTACAAAAATATTCATCAAATTCGAAATGTCTTCATAGATTTCAGAAAATGTGTTGATCAAATACAAAAAACTTTCGTCATTATTAGAAAATTCTCATTATTTTTTCATGAAAATAAGAAAATGTTCATTAAAATGCAAAAAATGTTCACCCTTTTCAGATCGCAAACATTTTTTGACTTAAAGAACCTGTTTTTTTAATTCGGTGAACATTTTTTTGTATATGTGAGAATTTGTCATTTCCCGAGCATTTTTTCAAATCATGAACAATTTTTGAATTCACGAACATTTCACAATTAGCAACTTCTTTTGAAATACATAATTATTTTTAAAAAGATAAAAACTTAAAAACAAAAATAAGGAAAAAAAAAGGGGTGCTTCCCGCTTTTCACGCCCACATGGTCCATCGCTCGTGGGGCGCGTGGGGAGGGGGTGGGGGTGGGGATGCACGCGCTCGTTGTTCCTGGCACGCTGTACGCGCCAAATAGGGGGAGCTCCTATTCAGCACTTGTTGCCGAATCACTAATTGAGGAGTACTCTTTCCAAAGATCACTTCCACCTCCCAGGTTGCGACAAAGTGGCGCCCTGCATGCGCGCCACTGGTCGCAACCTGGGAGTTTTACCTTTTTGTAGATATGTTTATTCAAAACGTTTTATATTTTAAACCATGCATTCAAATCTCCAACCGTTTTCACTGTTGGATTCCTCGCGTCGAGATCTTCAAAATTAGATCCCATGTTGATAGGTTTGACAAACTTTGTTTTTCACAAAAAAAGGACAAAAAATCGGACAAGGAACACGTCTTTTCCCTTTCCAAAAGCCGTTTTTGAGAGGCATGACCATGCCTCTCACAGAAGAAAAAGAATAAAAACACATTTTTCCGTTTTCGAGAGGCACGACCGTGCCTCTCGCGGAAGAAAAAACATGTCTCCCGCAGAAGAAAAACCGTGCCTCTCAAAGAAGGAACAAAAAAGAGAAAACGCATATTATTTTTCCGTTTTCGAAAGGCACGGCTGTGCCTCTCGCGGAAGCAAAACCATACCTCTCACGGAAGGAAAAAAACAGAAAACACATTTTTTTTCGTTTCCGAGAGGCACGGTCGTGCCTCTCGTGAAAGGAAATCCATTCCTCTCGCGGAAGCAAAATTATGCCTCTCGTGGAAGCAAAAAAACGTGTTTTTTTCGTTTCCAAGATGCACGGCCGTGCTTTTCGCGAAAGCAAATCCATGCCTCTCGCCGAAGCAAAACCGTGTCTCTCGTGAAAGGGAAAACACATTTTTTCACACAAAATAATTTTTTCCTTGAATTTTTTTGTCGAAAAGCTTAGAAAGACCGATGGAAGAGCAAAAGGCCAAAAAAGGAAAAAGAGCGTGCAAAAAGTCAAAAATGTGTGCGGAAAATAAAAATTAAAATCCGGAGGGAGCTCGCCATGGCGTGCTCTCAGCCCAACCCAAGTGATCGTTGGGAGGCTCCCGAAGAAGCGCTGGTCAACTAGTTGCTCTCGCTTGTTTGCGCTCGGTAAACCAACCAGCACTCACGCGTAAGCATTTGTGGGCCGACTCAGCTAGTGGCTGAGCGGGCACCAGGTTAGACCGGTCCAGCGTTACTAAAAAAAGGTTATACCGGTCCGGCTGTTGGCCAGTCAACAATTGAGTTTCGAAGAAAAAGGAATCCGGGAAATCACAAAAATCGTGAATTCAAAAGAGTTCATGAATTTTGAGAAAAGATTCACAAAATTTTAAAAATTTCACAAATTTGGAAAAGTTCATCGATTTGGTATAAACATTTTATTGATTTTAAGAAAACTTGACGAATTTGAAAAATGTTCATCAATTTTTAAAAAAGGTTCATCAATTTTGAATTAAAAGTTCACAAAGTTGAAAAGAGTTCATTATTTTTGAAAAAAAATTCATCAGTTTTTCAAATATTCATGAATGTGGAAAAAATCATCAATTTTTAAAAAGATGTGCATGGATTTTGAAATAAAAATTTCACGAATTTAAGAAAACAAAAAAAACTAACAAATAGGAAAAATAATAAAAACCGCACAGAAACTGACCAGCAAACCGGGAATAACCGGTTTGGGAAGCTCCTGGAAGCTTCCCAAAACCGGGGCTTCCGCGGTCTAGGGAGAGAATAAAAAAGGGAAAAGAAGTAATTTGGTGCGTGTGTTGCAGTGTCCTAGTGGTTAGTGCTCTGGTGTGTGTATAAACAGGGGCGGAGCCAGGATTTGGACATGAGGGGGGCGGAAAACCAAATCCATATCTTCAAAAAAAAAATCACCTCGTGCTTCGTCTACCATTATGCATAACTTTATTAGTACAATTGTTCTTCTCTAATTTGTGTCTGAATTCTTTGAGAATGTAACTTACAAATTTCTTGTTGCATGATATGGTGGGTATACTTTGCATTTTTTTGGGTGCATTTCGAACACAACATCAATTATTTGCTATAATGGAGTAGCAAATTCAGCGCTTCAAGATAATTAATAAGGAAACAACTTCAGCGGTTCGAGAAAAATGCCTTTATTTGTAGATCGTGTATATTCGTATATGGATATTCTCTCATGTATGGTTGATAAGCACCCTCCAGAATATAAAATCCCCATGCTTCTTTTTCGTATCATGAGGGAGTTCCCAAATTTGTTGACGCTTAGAGGGTCCCTTTCATCAGTATTGTTATCTGCAATAGACTGTTATGTGACTTCTACCGATGTCCGATGCCACAACCCCCTAATCATCAGTATTGTTATTTGCAATAGGTTGCTCCTCAGATGAATTTACATTTTCGACACCAGTAATGTTAGTGGTTGAAGTCGAAGCAATTGGCTTGAAAAAGGAATTTATCCCTTAATTGTTAATGTATTTTGTTTCATCATTGATTACTGTACCAAAAAAGAAACTTGATTAATAGATTAACACACTGTTTTATTGTACATAATACCAATTGACCAAACTAAGATTGTACAGTTCATAATAGAAATCCTAATAGCTACTAACATGTGGTGGTACCTTCTTCATCTATCTGATCTCCCCACGTTTAGCAGTGCTCTGATCTGCATGCAGCTTGTGTTTGACACCGAAGAGTGGATTGTAAATCGATTGATGGCGTCCTCGTGATGAGCGGTAGCCAGCACCTGCAATGGTAAACAAAGATTTGCACGAGAGGCGGCCGGCGGCGGCGGCAAAAGACGCCCTAGTCCAGAACACGCGTGTATGCACGTTCAGCTAACGGGGCAAAACAACAATCAAGTTACAACCGTACATGCCTACATGGGCTATTGGGCTTTGGCTTCGTGTAGTGTAGCTGGTTTTCATTTATAGTAGTACTAATTTACATGTATATGGGCTAATGATGTAATTAACTCTGGCCAATTAGTAGACGCACAGTATATAGTATACCTGCTACAAATCGTTGAGGGGGGCGAGCGATTGGCAGGGGTCTAGCCCCTGCTCGCCCCCCTTGTCTCCGCCCATGTGTATAAAGAGATTTCGAGTTTGAAGCCTCGCGCGCGCACCTTTTTAAAAAAAATTAAACAGAGAGGAAATGCCCCAAATAGGTGCTCCCCTATTTGACGCCCTTCCGCTCAAATAAAAAGAGAAGATTATTAATAGGATTGGCCCACCACCACCACACCACCACGTGGGCGCTTGTATAAATAGCTGCCCCAAGAAGCAACCCTCCGTGTGCCTCCCGTGCCGACCCGAACAAGACTCCTCCCTGCTGCCAATCTTACCATTCTTGTTCTTGCTCTTCTGCACCCCGCTCCTAGATCGGGATGGGGAAACCGAGGGCCTCCGGCGATGTCAGGACCGGGGCGCTTGCTTCCGGCAGCGGAGGCGCGACGGCGCCCCTCCTCCCCCGGAATGATCGCAAGGCGGATGCCAAGGTCCAGGGAGGGTCCCTCTTCATGGTCCTGCTCAGCACCGCGGTGGCCGTGTGCGGCGCCTTCGAGTTCGGCACCTGCGTAAGCCCACCCTCCCTCTTAATTTCAAAAGTGTATTCAGCTAGACATGTACCAGCAGCGTGCCTCGAAAAAGGTGACAGACAACATGTGTGCCTAAAAGGTGATGAGAGACGAATGAATATAAGTTTATATATACGCCAGCAACTTCTTGTCCGGGCGGGGAGCTGACCGACTCGTATCCATTTGCGAAACCCCACAAAATTTCATTACTGCCGTCTTCCACAATTCAAAAGGTCCATGAATGTGGTGCACTGTTGTTTTCCCTTCTTCCGTCAGCATTAGGTTTAGTTTACAAAAGCACAGGCATTTTTTTTAATTTTACTTCTGCAAAACTGCGAGGATGGATCTGCACAACATGAAGGGGTTCTACTCTGGACAGTTGACCAGATTTTAATGTATCTCAGCAGCGATGCCTGCGCATCTTTTAGCTACAGTCTAGTACATGCAGTACAATATTTAATTTTCCAAGAATCTTATTGTGTCACACATGATGGTACTATCTATGATTATGGACAGAGATGATCTGTTTACTCATCCAAGTACCTTTTCAGGTTGGTTATTCTGCACCCACTCAGTCAGGAATAGAGCGCGAACTTGGACTATCCATGGCTGAGGTTTGTAACATGATTACTTGTCAGCCATATAGTTATGCTGGATTTTTTTTTTCTCCTGTTCTAATCTTCTCTATTCTGACCCAACTAAACCTTGCAGTTTGCAATTTTTGGGTCTGTGTTGACTATCGGGGCAATGATTGGTGCTGTTACCAGCGGACGCTTAGCGGACTCTCTTGGACGTAAAATGGTAGCCTGTGTACTTTTACTTCATTATTAATTAGGCTAGTTTGTGTGTTTTTATTTCACATTCATCTTCTCTCCGTGTCGTATTGTTTTGCTTCTCACAGACCATGCGGATAGCAGCTATTATTTGCGTTTTTGGTTGGCTTTCTATACATTTCGCTAAGGTTTGTTACTTGGTGAAGTTATTCCAGGTCTTGTGCTTTCCTACCGATATCTTACCTTGATGTTCTAATGTAAAGGGTGCTACTATGCTCTATTTTGGAAGAACCTTGCTGGGCTTTTGTACTGGTGTTCTTTCTTATGTGGTATGTATCACTTAATTAGTTCAGCATACACTCTTTAGTCTTGAGTCTCTTGTGCCTCAATCTTGTATCAGTTGTACATGTTCATGTTACAGTTTTAGTGTGCCGATGTTGGGCTGGATACTGCAGGTGCCTGTGTTCATAGCTGAAATAGCGCCTAAGGATCTCAGAGGTGGCCTTGCAACTTCAAACCAGGTTTATAACTATAGGACAAAAACTCCATAATCCACATTTAACCTCGTAAGTTTTAATAGTTTCCACTTTCCACCACCTGGTTACGCATGTGCAGTTGTTGATCGTTTGTGGGAGTTCGACTACTTACATAACAGGAGCGCTGGTTACATGGCGCAATTTGGTATTAGTTGGTAATTTGTTTTCACACCCATATAAACATGGTTATCTTTTACTTTCATGCTGGGTGGAATTACTTAGAAAATTTTGTGTGTGCAGGTATAGTGCCATCTGTTCTCCTCTTAGTAGGTCTTCTCTTCATTCCAGAGTCACCAAGATGGCTGGTAAGGCACTTCAGAGTCTTCGGAGAATGTTCTGTGAAACATGAGGGTTTTCAATTTATCGGGGGGAGAAAATGATCTGTTTGCTCAATGCTTTTCTTCCTTTATAGTATAATACAAAGGTTAGTGGTGATTTACAAATCACCTTACAACCTCCCTTTGCTAGCAAAAGTTAGAATGGAAAGTATAAAGTACTTTAGCAGTACTCATGAACTAAAATGACCTTTTAGTCATTTCAGTATACATATATTTGTATGTTGAATCTCACTGCACAATTTTTACAGGCTCAGGCCGGAAGGGAGGAAGAATTCCACGCCTCATTGCAGAGGCTGCGTGGAGAGAATGCTGACATATCTGAAGAGGCCATTGAAATCAAAGTTAGCTTTCTGTCCTAATAGCCTGTATATAATAGGGTACTCAATGATAATAGTGCAAAGAGAATTATACTCAAAATGATCATTTCATCCAGGAGTATATTGAATCCCTCCAAAGCTTCCCAAGGGCTAGGATTCAGGACTTGTTTTTGAGCAGAAATATATATGCGGTCATTGTAAGATATCGATATCACTTTGACTACTACTTCATTTTAAAATGCCATCATGATTTGTGGCACTGAATTTGGGATTTGATCATATGAGTTTTCTCATAATTCGTAACCTGGAATATCATTGTGATATTATATGCACAGGTGGGTGTTGGCTTGATGATCTTCCAGCAATTGGGAGGGATAAATGGTGTAGGCTTTTATGCAAGCTTTATCTTTAGTTCTGCAGGTATGCAAATATCATCATCATTGTGCCATTCTTTTGAAGTCTGCATGAAATGTGTTGATTCATCTCAACTTCAGGATTTTCTGGAAAACTTGGAACCATATTAATTGGCATTGTTCAGGTTTGCGATACGCTGTTTTCCGTAAATTTTGCTAATTACTAGTATGAAATTTTGTTTATAACCATGATCATTTCAGATTCCCATTACATTGCTTGGCGCCTTTCTCATGGATAGGAGTGGAAGAAGGGTTCTTCTAATGGTATAAGATGATACAAAGCTTAGCTAATGTATACAAAGAGAGAATGTTAGGTTGAATTTTGTTTTGAGCTTCTTATTCATACAGGTTTCCGCATCTGGAACATTCTTGGGCTGCTTTTTGGCAGGAATATCGTTCTACCTAAAGGTAACAGCATCTTTCCTACCATATAGTAGTAGGAAAGTTCTTATGGAACTTTTGGGAACATATGGGAGACTGGCGGGTTATCATAAGATAATGTTATGGCAAGGAAAACTTATTTTGTTTGTTGTTATGTCTGTAACGTGAATGATAAATAATCTTTTAGGCGCACGGACTATTCCTAGAATGGGTTCCTGCATTGGCTCTTTCCGGCATCCTGGTAAGGAATATATCACTCGTATATGCATTGTATTCTGTTATTGCAATGAATTTCGAAACGTGCATCTTCTGAATGTTGATCATTCCTGCTTCTGAAATAGGTATACATAGGTGCATACTCAATTGGAATGGGCCCTGTCCCTTGGGTTATCATGTCTGAGGTAAAGAAGAAGAATAATCAGAACTTGTTTTGAATTGATAAATCTGCAATAGAAGTACGAAAGCAACTGCCCTTTCTCCTGGATTAATTGCTTGCAGATATTCGCGATTAACATCAAAGCAATCGGCGGAAGCTTGGTGACCCTCATTAGCTGGCTTGGTTCCTTCGCGGTCTCTTACTCGTTTAACTTCCTCATGGACTGGAGCTCAGCAGGTAATGGCACTAACACAACACTGCAGCTCTTCATTTCAGTTTTCTGTTCCATAGCTCCAGTAGTGACAATCATATCTAGTATCTCCAAAAATGTAGAAATGGAAAATAACCATCCAATTGTTTAATTGCTTACTGATTGCGTAATTTTAGAACATCTCGTACCCTTTTTTTCTTCCAAAAGGAGAGAACGCTAGTGATTTCTGATTAGTCTTTTAGCTAGTATGTCGAAAAGTAAGCAATCCAGGGAAAAACTAGGAATTTCAGCCGTTACACTTGTCTTGGTAAATATGAAATGAAATTCTCGAACACAGGTACATAAGCAAAGTAGGGGCATCAGAAGCAGATTATCATATTAGAACAGAAACTAATCACACCATATGTAGGCAGTTTTGTCACTTACATATGCTCTCCTTGATGTCTTCTGCCTTACAGGGACGTTCTTCATGTTCTCTGCGGCGAGCTTGGTCACTATACTGTTCGTGGCAAGGCTAGTGCCTGAAACCAAAGGAAAAACACTCGAAGAGATCCAGGACGCATGGAATTAAAGAAGATAAGGATTAACAGAAACGACCAGAAGCAGCACATATACATTGACATTTTCCCCACTCTCCCATAACCCCATGCTAGCCTCCCTGTCATGCATCGTGCTGTAGTCTACTCTCTAGGTTAAGGATATTCAGATTGTAAGGCAACAGAGCACTGTTCTGTTCTTGAGAAAATAAATGCATAATGTATTAATGACATCTTTTCGCTGCCTTCTGTGGCACCTAATTTTTGGTGAGCTTGGCCTATTGAATCGTTGGACGATTCTCTAATCTCTACTAAATCGTCCCATATACTCTATTGTTCAAAAGAAAATCATCCCATATACTCAACGGAGGGACTCATCCAGTTCACTTCAGGGACATTTGTAGTCTTAGGCATCTCCAAAGCGGACCCTCGAACCTTCCGCAAGCATCCGCACCGAGCTGTTCGAACGCAGTTTGCCATCCAACGCGTCCTGCATTGGTTCGCGAACCAGTGCAGATGTCGGTTTTCCTGCAAGCCGGAAGCAAACTAGGAGGGGCTTTGTGAGAGTCCGGACACCAGCCACATAGGACTCCGACACCCTCGGCCCACCCAAAACCCTGCCCAGACCTGCGTCTCCATATTTTCTTTTTCTCTACATCCACTTTCTCTCTCGCCGCCGAAACTCCGCGGCCTACGCGACCTCCACCGCTACACGAGACCTCCACACCACTTGTCCTCCGTTGTCGTTCCACACCTCTCATCTATCCGCCGCAGCGCAGGTACCATCCACACCGCTTGTCCTCCGCTGTCGTTCCACACCTCTCATCTGTCCGCCGCAGCGCAGGTACCATCCACCCCTATGGTAGTCACCATGCCCAACAAGTGTGGTGAAATGCCCGTGCTAATCTTTTTGTCCCTTCTTTGAAGCAATGGATTCGGACAGGAAGTATATATACAAGCACTACGTTGAGTCATTCGACGAGGACTACACGGGTGAAACGACTATGATGCAGACGGTCCTTGCAGAACAGGGTGATCCTATCGAACTTCCCGATCGGAATCCATCCACGTTTGATGAGTTTGTTCAAATGCATCAACAAATTCGACATTGAGCAACTCATGGGTAGCTCAAGAAAGATTTGATTGAGCACCTATGGGCGGTTAAAGGGGACAACTAGAACATATGTGCTAGTTGATTTCAAGTTTGAACTATGTTAATTTGGTAACTTTGTTGGATTGTAATATTTAAGTTAGAACTAAGATTTGATATGTGATTATTCTGGGCTAGCGGACTTTAAAAAAGAGAGATGGAAGATTTGTGACTAGCTTTGGATGGTCGGCTCCCACATCAGTGTCCGCGAACTGGTCCCCACCGATCCGCGGACTGATACGATGTCCGGTTTGGAGGTGAGATGCCCTTAGGGTCCAATTAAAAGCAAAAAAAAAAATCTTTGGCAACTGGCTCATTGTCGTCTTCCTCTGAGATCAAAGTAAGAAGCGACACAACCTTAGAGCATCTACAACAATGATTAGCTAATTTGATGTCGTATACACCTGCGGGCGTGTCCGCTGGCAGTGCCCGAACAGAAGCCCATATGCTCTGTCCACAACCACGAACCCCAAATTCGGATACCATATTTCATGCAAACTCATGCATAGCACATAGATCATAGAGATAGCATAAAAATTAAGAAATTCGGACATTAGACATGCAATTAGTCCATGGGATCAGTCTCACTGGCAAAGTCGTGGTTGGACTTGGCCATGGCGGAGGAGGCAAAGAGATTGGGAAAGAAGTGGAGAAGACGGGAGGAGAGCGGAGAGGGCGAGAGGATTGAGACTAGTTAGGGTTCGTCCGAGCGGGTGGGGTTTTTGTGGGGACGATGTGTCGGTGTTGAATCCGGCGGATCTCGGGTAGGCGGTCTCGAGCTGGTGTTCTTGGCTTAAGGGTAAAAGGACAAAGAGTGATGGTGTCGTGTACTAGGAGGTACTCACCACGTCGTCTCCCAACTAGGTGGGTCGAGCCGAGGATCCCCATGGTGGTTCACTAATGGGCCACTTCGAGCAGCCCATGACATATACAAGGAAAATACCACAAGACTTGGTGATCAAGACAAGGATTCCTCTCCACCGACGTATCCGACGAGGACTCTTTTTATCCTAGACCTCTAGTACATTATATAACCCGAGGCCAGGCTAGTCGATAGATCATATTCTAGATCATTAGAATCATACACAACAATCTCATGGTAGATACCTGTACTATGTACTATATATCCCCATATCAATGCAATCAAGAGTAAGACGTAGGGTATTATCTCTTTGAGAAAGCCCGAACCTAGGTAAAATCTGGTGTCCATGTTACCATCGCACAAGACGCCTGGCTTAGGACTCCTACCTTGAGATATGCCAGATCTAACATCGACATTGGTGGCCCATACAGGTCATTGCTAGTAGTTGCCGCGGTGTGATGGGAATTTAGATCGGCTCCGGCGCGATCTACGCGTCATAACCGAGCTTCATTATCGACTTCGACATCTTCGTCACCGGCTCGACTGGTCCCGCGTCGGATCATCAAGATTAGACGGGTGCTTTCATCAACATCAACTCTGATCTCTATCAAGGTCATGGGAGAATCATCCATGGAGCTCGGGGGCTCAACGTCAACATTGCCCTCGGGCGACCGCGCAGTTTTTATGGACAGCAGATATATGTTCACCGTCCTTGCCTCCTTGAGCATTGTTTGAAAAATCCTTCGGTGGAATTGTGCAGAATTGAACCTACAACAACCCTGTAAAATTTCTTCATATTCCGTCGGAGGAATCTCCGGCAATCTGGACGAGTTTAGGGCGGGGCCTCCAGCGGCCAGCTCGGACATCTTTTGGAAGATCCAACCGTTCATCGGCTACGGAATTCCTATATCGGTCACCCTCAAAATTTCAACTCGATCCGGCCGTTCAAACTCCAGGAAATGTCCGAGGAGTGCATCAATTTTTGGATCAGTTTTCTGCGCGGAAACAAATCCCACCCAAGTTCATCATTTTCATAAACAGATGAGACGTCCTTTTTTGAAGAATTTTTTTCTAAGATATTGTGTTTTGTTCCCAAACACATGTCAATGAATTTTAATCCTTTTCCGAGGCGATCTTCACCATTGCGTCGGTGTCAAACCTGTCCAACCACGTTATACCGACCTGAGACAGCATCGACTACATCGTCGCTTCATCGAGCCAACAACTACCACCTCGGATCATTACTTTGGTGAGCCGACCAAGAGTTCAGCATCATGACAGGCCAAAATAATTGTCAAGACAACATCATCATCCCACAGATTGCACGGGTCGGGCACGCTGGCATCATCGCGCGGCCACTTCATCAGGCCGGCATCGACCACGTCACAAATTTTGACCTACGTTGGCATCGTCGTGCCGTCTCTTTTTAAACCCTACATCCAACACACTGACCTACTTCGACGTGTTGGCTGACATGGAGGCTCCAGCTTCTCCCCGCCGACCTGCTCCGGCACCTCGGCTAGACCAGGGCCTTCGCCATCTCTTCATCAACCTACTCCAGAGACTTCGGCGTCGCTTGTCGACCAGCTTCGTCACGTTAGCTAGGTCGGGTGCTTCGCCTCGCCACATCGACTGTGTTGTGTCGCCACTTCATCAAGTCGAGCTCCTCGCTCAGTTAGCTCAGTCTTGGGGGTTCGGACCTCGACCAGGCCGAGGACTTAGTCTTTGTCCCGCCACAAGCCCGGACCGCTTCGTCGACGCTGACAACATTAACCAACTAAGTCGCTTTCATGCTCAAAATTTTTAAAATTTTAATTTTCGTTCGGTTCAACCAAGCGTCATATTTTTTGTCTTGAAGAAAAAATATGTTTGTAAAAAACACTGGTTGTTAAAAACAACTTTCTTTGCCCAAGTTAACTAGGGGCTCTTAAATTTATATGAGCCATTTTGTAATAAAAGTTTTTTCTAAGTCGTTGCAAAGTCTTTTTTTACTCCTCCTTTTTTCAAGTCGAGTGCGTGGTCAAATAGCTGGATAGCCTGATTTTCTCTTTAAAGCCACTTGAGTTTAGTTTGCTAAACTGGCGGGAGAAGCACTCCACCTTCGGAAAAAAGGAGATTGAAGCCGAAGGCTGACCTTGAAGTCTAGAGATCGGATGTGTTATGTTAAAGCATGACGGAAGCAAAAAAATTATTTCAAGACAAATTTTGGATTCGCACCAAAAAACTTGATTTAATTTAGACGTAAAGTTTTTATGTAAGTTTTTTGGCTTTCCAAGCATAACTCTCGCAATGCAACACCACACACCTTTAAAGCACCAGCAATATTAATGGGGGCTACGACTAGAGCTGAACCCACTAAAAGCCAAGGTACTCCATGTAGTCCTCGGCAAAACGTTCTCGAATATTGCTTTGTGTGCATCGATTTCGAATTGTGTCTTTGTTCAACTAAGGGTAAAAGGAGAACCACTTCGATTGTACTTCCAGTTTAACTGGTCAAGTACCTTAGTGGAGAAAGCCGAAAACTGACTGTCACAATGAGCGTAAACTAGTCAGCGATCTGATGACTGTGTCAAACTATAGATCGATAGAGGTTACCCTGTGTTAAACGATGGGCCTTTCATAAAATTGGCCGAAGTGTTAATGGCTTGACCTCGGCTGACGCCGAACACTAATCGGGGTCTAGTAACTGGACTCCCAACTTTAAGCTCCTATGACTAACCGAAAGTTATAAAGCCTGCATATCTGATTGCCTCGTTTCTGCTAAGACAACCGCTTCCGGGCACTAGGTCGTCAGCTAAGGGTTGTCTTGTTACTGCGGAAACACCGCCCTGCGTAGCATCTACAAAGGGGTGGAAGCCGACGATGGGTCACTTTCAAATGATAAACGGTCGCAACAGAGTCAAAATAAACATATAGCATAAAGCTGCAAAATACAGCTTAAAAGCTAACTATCACAACATGTGCAAATTCGATCAGTCGATCAGTAATATTAACCATAAAGGTCGCCTATGTAAAACAAAGAATTTTTGATAAGTCACAAAGTCTTCTTTCATAAGGGTGCTCGGTTTGTTCGATGTCACTAATAGAAAAGCAGTTAAGCCGTCTTTAAAGAAACTGCGCAATTCTAACCACAAGTTTTTGGTATAAAACACTTTGGAACTATAAAAGAACTAAACCGTACTGAGGGCTCCTTGGGGCACCTCGGCACGGTTACATCGGGACTCCTGGAGTGCCCAACATATCATCAACGTTTGTATTCAATATACGAGCGTTGCCTTCTGTAATCATCGTTATAAAGCCATAAATATGCATCAATTTGACTTAAGATTTTGGCTAAGCTGAGTTGCCTAGCTCTTGTGCTTACCCCCTACGTTCCCGATTGTTCTGCTAGGGGTAAAAGGAGCACCTCTGTGATTGTTACTACCGGGTCATGCGGGTTCATACCCCAGACGGGTGAAGTCGAAAGCTAGCTATCTTAAGAATATAATTGGTCAGCAATGATGGAAGTGAAAATTTAGATTCATTAAAGACCAACCACAGAGTTCGGGAACTTTCCCAAACTAAATCCTCAATATTTTCCTCCCACATTGATCGGAGGTGAGGTTTCTTGATCATGGTCAACATGATAGTCTGGGAAAAGGAACTTATAAAGGAACTATTTTTCTCACAAGATGTTTCTTTGTTAAATAGTAACATAACATATCTCTCCATGTACCTTTGTTTGGCCGGATTGCCTTGTTTTCCATAAATATTTGTACTCATAAAGGCTTTATAAAGTAGGAAAACACTCCCCGGCTAATGGCCGAGGAGGTTGAAACCGATGGTCGGTCAACAAATGCGTACCGCAAAAGGGATGAAAAAGACTTCTAGCCAACCGCGTACGGTCGAAACGGGTACTGTTCATTGGGGGGGGGTCTGGCATACTGTAAAATGGAGGAAACAGACTTCTCTCCAACCCGTACGGTCGAAACGGGGTTTTGTTCATCGGGAGGGGTGTGGCATATCGCAAAACGGGACTCTACGGGCTACTGTTCATCATTGTCTACTACCTCCAGCCTCCACGGGCTACTGTTCATCCACCGTCGATTTCCTCCAACCTCCACCGGCTACTGTTCAACCAGCCTCCACGAGGTCCTGTTCATCCACCCGCAACTGGTTGGGGTATGGCGTACCGCGGCACGGCCTCCTCGGGGTCCTATTCATCCGGCGGCAACCGCCTACTACCACGGGGTCCTGTTCATTTAACCCCCACTGGCTGGGGTGGGGCGTACGAGCGAGCGGCAGCAACGGGAACTATTCATCCATAGCCAACCAACCAGTTAGGTCAACTCACCAAGTCTCGCGCAAGGGGCTCGATCGATGCGTCTCAACTCGTGTCTACGTGTATCGCGCGCGCGGCAGCAACAAGCACTGTTCATCTAGAGACAAACCAACACTGGACGGTTACGTCTCGCACGGGGACTCGAACGACTTCAGTAAGCAGCAAGAAGGATCGATCGAGTTCAGTTAGCAGGGAAGGAATCGCTCGGGTTCAGTTAGCAGCGAAGGAATCAATCGGGTTCAGTATGTAGTGCGAGGGATCGATCGCTCGGGTTCAGTAAGCGAACGTCTCGCTCGGGTTCAGTTAGTGAACGCCTCGCACATACGTGTGTACGAGAGAAACGCGCAGAACACATTGCATCGCTCGGCCCCGGCCAGCCACCATAACCGGGAACTCCCCGGAAATTTCCCCGCCCTCACTTCTACCGCGATTTTTTACGTCATGGACAGCCCAAAGAATGTCATGCATGTGCTTCTCCAGCCCGCCCAGGACGAAAAAACCCATTTTCTGTCATAATATTTTGTCATAGAAGTGGAGCTCAACACATCTATGATAATACGTGTTTTTGTCACAATTATCATCATAGAAGTGTCATATCTATGATAGAGAAAGTTTTTGTTCAGGCCATAATGTCACGAATGTGTCTTTTTTTTTGGTAGTGAACCATTTGTAAAGGTCGGTGTCTTCGATTGATTTTCATCTCCTGCCATAGAAAAGAGGAAGCAAAAGGACGTGGAGGGAGTTGCAAGCAACTATATGCATGGAGCAACCAAAACAACCATGGAAAAGGCTATTACATTAAGCAAGGCAACATATCGAGTGTCTACAAGAGGATGGGCATTAGAAACGAAGAATTTATCATACTAGTCATGCACTTTCCTTTAGATATCCTTGCAAGATTGGCGAGAACGATGTCCAATTAAGGAAGGTATAGTCTATTTTTTCTTGATAATGTTTTTACGCATAGATAAAGTTACGGTAATGATAAGTGGCCGGGAGGAGATGGCAAGCGAACCCTTTTTTGTGGTTACTTTACGGGGCAGGAGATTACAAATCCTACCTTTTTTGTCACAAAATTTCTGTTCTTTCCAGAAATTGCCATGCATTTCTAAACAAACTGCCAACACCATACAACTAAACTTGCCATCTAGAACATTCGCCAATGCTAACCCCTTCCCATCAAACGTTCGCCACATATGCGGTCCTAATGTTATTTGCAACCTATTAAGGGAGCTTTAGTCTGTTTCTTTTAGATAATGTTATTAGCAACATTGATGCCACTATACTCTTGCAAACACAGGTCCTGCTGCGATGCTGTGCAGTTTCTATAGTCATTCAATAAGCACCACATTATGTTTTTCTTCTTTTTGAGGGAAACACCATCTAGTGCACTTCACTAAAATTATAGGAGTCATATCATTCATGACATGCAGCAAGATAAAACTAGGTGGATCACCATCCCAAAACACTACGGCATGAAGATTGTCCTTTTATACCAAACAATTCAAAGATATATAAAGATATTATGTTCAACATTTACGTCTTCAGTAAAACAAAAAGATAGTACAGCAGTAACATTGTGAGACATGATCAATTCATTTTGGATGCATAATATTCAGGATGGCTCTTGCGTCAGGCAAGAAACAAGTGTCCAAGCCGGAAAACGGGGCTAAGGAGAACAAAATATTGGCTAGATAAAAACCAAGATAAATATTTAACCTTGCCAGAAAGTAAAGCCTATACTGACTTGCTCAAATAAGATTACTGGTTTTACACTGAGGCTTGCCGGAAATCAAGTGACTTGCTCGATGAATAAAATTACTGGTCCTACAATGTGGCACAGAAAACTTCTCCCTGTCAGCATTGTACAGTTACAAGATTTCACTGTGGTGCTGCACCGCGAGGCGGAGGATGCTGCGGCGGCGGTGGTGGAAGGCCAACATTGCCCATCCCTGGCTGCAAGACCAACGACACACTTGAGTGAATACGGCAGCCACAGCACCAGTGCGAATAAACAATTTACACAACATATCATGGCCGGAGCAAGTCAATTCAGATATGAACATCCATTAACATGCGACGGGAATCTTACTTGGTAAGAACCTAGACCAGGAATGGATGACATCTGTCCTTGTGGAGCCATCTGGCCCTGAGGCCGGTTGTACATACCGCCCATAGGAAAGTTTTGCATGCCAGAAGCACCTGAGGAACCTTGAATGTTTCCCATTCCGTTTGGGAAGCTGCCCATTGGAGGCATATTGCCTGGAGGGATGGAACCCGGATGATTCTGGTTCAGGCCAATCAAGTGTTGTGGCATTTGAGGCATCATCTGGGTTGACGAACCTTGCATTGCCTGTACATATCAAAACCAACATATCAGCCATTGTTCCAGTAGTTCCAAGGATTCAGCGCAGAAGAGCCAGTATAAATGGTACAGAATGTAATTCACATTCTAAAGATGTAACAGAAACTTCAAATGTATTTGGGTTTATAATGCATATCATAGTAGCGTGGCACCCTGCCCCTCTGGCTTCAATGAAAAGAGTGTTCAATGTTGAAGAAAAAACAGCCAAGCAACACCTGACTAAAAGGGTCTAATAGTGAACTATTATTAAAAAAAATAAGTACGCAAATTTTTCCATGTAACCACCGTGTATGACAGTACAGGAATGTTGCTTTTCACTGGAAACAAAGTGGTACAGAAATTCTGAAAATAATAATAGAAAAAAGGTATTGGTGAATAGTACCATTGGGTGTGGCATGGGTGGTAGCGGTGGGTTCACTGGTGATGGCCCTGGCATGGAACCTGGCATCGATGGAAGCTGAGGAAGTGATGATCGAGGTCCTTGTTGATGTTGAAGAATGTGTGCTGGCGGTGGCATATTTGGAGGCGGTGGCCGAAATTGAGAATGTTGCTGCTGAGGCATCTGTTGATAGTGTTGCTGCTGCCCAGTGGGTAGAAGAGATGGATGAGGACCTGGTGGCAACGGAGGCGGACCAGGTGGAAGACCAGGTATAGATGGCCTCTGTTCTCCATGATCAGATCCATCAAGATGCATTGCAACACCAATGCCAGGTATTGTACCAGCAAATGGCCCAGGTGTTTGTTCAGGCATCTGGAATCGACCAGCAAAAGCAGAGTGTTGGTCACCATAACCTGATAAATTGACATCTTCAAATTATTGCCCAGATCAAGAAAAGAAAGCCAAACAATACCCGGAGGATCAAAGACACAGACAAAGTGAACTGGTAATGTTTATGGAATTCTCTAGCTAACTATTTCGTGCAATCAGAAGGCATGCATTCATTACCCATCTTTTTTTCACAACTCAAACCAAAAACAAAACAAGCTGAGAATGAATCAAAGCAACCTTGGATCTGTCCGCTGTTGAATTTATCACGGGTAAGATCGCCAGGCCTGTTTCTACACCAGAATCTTGTAGCATGATCATTGCCACCACTGAGAGAAAATAACAAGATATCAGTCCAAACAAATGCTATTACAAGGACTAGCATGAAATGGAAGTTTGAATATTTCAGATACAGATACAGTTAAAAGAAATAACCAAACATTACAATCAGCATGTTTCTATATCCACATTTACAACTATAAGTACTCCCTCCATTCCAAAATAATTGAAGTTATAGGTTTGTCCCTAAGTCAAACTTGTTTAAGTTGACCAACTCTACAGAAAAAGTGGCAAGATCTACAACACCAAATACACCTAGTACAAAAAATATTTCATAAAGAATCTCATGAGGCTAATTTGGTGTTCTACTCCCTCCATTCCTAAATATAAGTCTTTTTAGAGATTTGAATATGGACTACATACGGATGAATATAGACGTATTTTAGAGTGTAGATTCACTCATTTTCCACTGTATGTGGTCCATATTAGAATCTCTAAAAAGAGTTATATTTAGGAACGGAGAGACTAGATGTTAATATACTTTTCTATAGATTTGGTCAAACTTAGACAAGCTTGACTTAGGACAAACCCAGAACTTTAATTATTGTAGTACATCAGAAAAATAATAACCCACAAGCACATGATCAGCCACGTACATTAAGATTTAAAATTCAGAAAGTAATAGTTTGTAAATTAAGTACCTGGAAAGTAGATAGCCCACTGGATGCCAGGCAAGGTCCCACACACTATTGTCATGTGCATTATTTATTTCAATTTGTGGGGCTTCATGGCTGCCAAAAACAATGAAAAATATGCTCATCAGTTTGAGATATCATTTCTAAACAACACAAAATAGTAACTAGAGTATCTTTTTGTTAACTGCAAATCTCGAGGTTATCTTGAAAAATATGAAAAACAATGATATGTAATTAATTATATATTCAATTATTCATGACTATCAAAGGTGTAGATCACAACAAATCACAGTAAAATGAGTTCCGATCCAAATTGAAATTGTGATAACAAACTGCCAGGCCAGTCCGAATTATTATGTCAATGGTTCCATTTGTGTTTCTTACCCGACCAACCAATGAAAGATTCCACCATCATAGCTCCCACTAACAAAGTATTCTTCATGGAATGGATGCCATGCCAAAGCTGCAGAAATAAATAAAGTAAATCAAATAACACAACCATGCTGAACAAGGGCAGCGGACATTATAATTTTCTTTGTAACGTTAAGTCACTGGTCTGATCATGTAAAGCAAATGAATAACTTGAGTGAAAATATATCTAATCTTGTAGGAAAGAAACATAGAATTGAAATTCTGTGATGAGAATCTAACCAGTTACATCCTTATTGTGCCCACGGAAGGATTCAAGTTCTTTCATGGATCTAATATCATATAACTGCACAAAACACATTCACAATAATAAGTGAGGAATTGCCCGATATATCATGGATTAATTTACTGGATAGAAAGAGACAGATAGAACAAGGCAGACACACTAAGTTCCTGAAGGCACATGCAATTTGAATCTGGAGTACGGAAACTACTACATTAGAAGGAGAGGAAGAGTTTGTTCCCTACTTGCAACTATGAAGCATAACTTAATGGACATGATAGATTATTAATTAGGTTTAGGAAGCTTGGTTTTTTTGGATCACGCGGCCTAACCGCCTAAATGCGTTCTAAAAGTTGGTATCAAACTTTGGGCACTATTAGTATGAACTTCAAGTCTTCCTCACTAGCACAAGTATATGTGTAAAACATCAGCAGAATTAATAAGCTACCAACATATTTAAGTATTCTTCTTTCAGAGGGAAAAGTAAGAAGTTAATAATAACAGGGTACAAAGGTAAAAGTTATTGACCTTGATAATCTGATCCTTAGACGCAGTCAAAACCCAGTTCCCATTCTGATTCCATTTTACACACTGCACAATATTTTTATGACCATGGCTGCAGAAATAGCTGATCAGGTGCTGCCATGCCACAGAACTTCATGGTTTGCAACATAAGACGAGGGACACAAATACTTACAATGAACGTAGCTCCCTACCACTTTTTGCATCCCAGAGTTTTACAAGATAGTCTTTCCCACCTGGATAGCACAGAAACAAATGAGCTCTGGACAAATAAACCCATTATTAAACTAGCAATAATAATGACTAACCTGAAGCTAATAAAGATTTTGTGGGATGCCAATCGACACTTTTAACATCCCAACCATGGCCTGGCTGAGTTTGAAGGCAAATTCAGGTTAATTCACACACAAAGAGTTAATACCACAATGTAACTTCAGACAAGCAAGCATCAAGTAGCACATGCACAAACGAAAAGTTTAGCAACATTACCAGTTAGGGATCTTTCTTCTTGGCATCTTGCGAAGTCCCAAACCTTCACGGTTGTGTCATCAGAACATGAACAGAACTTCAGGTCTGTTCTACAAAAGCTGTTTAAAGTATGTGTTTAAGTAGGGAATGAACATTAAATTGGTACATCTAAAGTAAAGAACATAGCACAGTCATCACCTCAAGTCACGGACTGATTCTCTGTGTGCAGTTTTATTCACTTTGACATTGTTCATGTTACTTTGCCAATACCTGGAAAGGATTCAAATTTCAAAGGATGCAGTTAACAAGTCAAACAATGTAACATTATTAAGGGCCAGTATTTAGCAATGGTACAGGGTGAAAGGGCCAGCATACTTTATTGCACCACCATCGTCGCCCGTAACCATCCAATTTTCATTGTGACTCCAAATCATTGATCTCACGGCTTGTTCATGAGCCTATTTATCAAATTAATAACACCAAATAATTAATAACACCAAATAAGTCAAGTTAACTAAGACACTAGTAACTGCACCAGTAGCTAATGTGAAATACCTGAAGAATCATTTCAAAATTAAAAGATTGCCCATTCCATAGGGTGAATTCACCACTCTGTGATCCAGTAATAAGCCGGCGTCCTGTAGGAGTCCACTTTATTCAGAAATAACACTATGTTAGACCCAGACGAGAAAAAAGTAAAAAATAACAAAAATAACACCAAAATAGAACCTTCATGAAAGTTTTCACATAGATGACAACGAAATATAAACTGGCATGGAGCTGTCAAGCTGGTCTACTAACTAGTGTAAAAACATGGGAATTTGGAATTTTCCATCAACCTAGGTGGCAGATTTTAATGCATGTGATGATGTTGATCCTTCAATAAGTCTACTACCCAAGTAGTGAAGGTAGTTAGGCATTCAAACATTTAAGGACCATACAGCAACTTCATGCACATCAGATTTTCAAACCAAGTAGCACATTTAGAACAAGGAGATAGAGATGGCAATAGATTTGAAGAGAAAAGGGAGCTCAGTTATGTACGGTCAGGCCCGGGCGCATGGGAGTGCAACCTGTGCGCCCGCACAGGGCCTCCACTTCCTAGGGGCCCCTGATTTTCAAAGCAATATTACAGAAGCAGGCTCAGTTGCAAGCTCGAAGTCCAGTTGGCCCAGTTGCATGTTCCAATCAATCAACCAATTCGGTGAGGTGGGCTTCGGGGCTGCGCGCGCGATGCGCGAGGAAGCAGCAGCTGCTTGATCGCTCGAAGCCCAATCCATGTCCAATCGTTCGTCTCAAGCAGACATAAAAAAGCATCCAGATCCAGGCTGCGTCTGCACCTCTTCTGCGTTTGTGACTCTTCATCCGCAACACCGAAGCAGAAGCTGAGCACCAGACGGCAGCAGCTGAGCCCAGGTGAGCGGTTCGAGTTTGGCAAATGTTGGAACCCTTTTTCCATTGGCTAAGGACTGGCGGCTTTGACTGTAAGTTCAACTAATTTTATTTTATTTTCATCTTCTCGGTTTTCGCTTTTGATTTTACCAATACCCTGTAGTTAATTTTATTCTTTTCATCTTTTTTATACTAGATGTTTAGTGTTCCAACATCTAGCTAGGTCATGTTTTCATCCCGAGACCATAAATCTAACTCAATCTGACAAAGAACTATGCAACCAAGCATTGAATGGATAAGATTCTCGATCCACCCCATTGCTACATGACACAGTATAACCTATACATTACTATCATTCTATTTTTCTACTGTAGTAGGGCCTATTTTAATGTTTAGCACAGGGCCTCCGATTTTGCCGGCCCGGCCCTGTGTACGGTCTAGTGTTTGTGAACACTTAAAACTATTCTTTTAATTTCGAACACAATCTGCCAGGATTGAAGTTCTCAAGTTTTTCTTACTACTACTAGAAGCCAAGTACGTTTGAAGCTTCGAAAATGCAGCAAGCCAATGTTGGTGACCACAATACCTCCAATCACCCATTCAATATTTCAACTGTATACAAAGTGCATTAGTGCATGATGTCAGAAGGGGAAAAAAGTCACTATAAAGTAGTTGTCGACTTAGCTTATTGTATTATGACTCCTGTTATATGATTAACATGTATCTTTCACACTAGGCATCACGCTCACAGATACCACTTCTATCTTGGAAGTCAAAGTCAAGTAAAACTGAAATGCCAAGTAGGGTAAATAAGCATATTATGTAGAATCGCATCTATCTTCAGTTCATGTAACCCTGCTGCCATGACCTGGTGGGGTTTTTTGAGATATGCAACAGTAGGTGCCTGCAGCTAGAGCATCAGGAACATAGAGAGATGGGTATCACTTAACTCACCACGACACAGTTTATGGAGCACCGGTTCTTATTGATAGATGAATGAACAAATTTCCCAGCAAAACTTGTAGAGGGGTTGTCTGGGTATGCAACAGAAGGCAACATCTGCATAACGGTGTTAATCAGTATATCTCGATAAGAAATAGCAGAAGGTATAATCTTGTATTCATGATGTAGTAAATACATATAACTTCGAAAATTTCCACTAATAACACTCATACATAAGAATTTTATTACTGAAGATGGTAACTGATATAATTGGGAACAAAATTAGCACTAAAATTGAGGGATCAGATCCAAAACCAACTAGCCAAGTGACAACAAAAATCACACCACTTTCATGTCTAAAAAGGAAGAGCCAAAATGAAACACAAGTAAACAGGTGTTCTTTTTCATTACTGAGTGCATTCATCAATTGTAAAGTGGGAGTTACCTAACTGCTTCTTCCTGGAACAATCAACAGTTCACCCAAACCCCAGGAATTACTTGTTAACCAAAACAATACTTGTCTTGCCTACCACTATGGAACAAGCCTTGCTAGGGACAAACTGCATACTGCCCATACATGACGGCTCATTCACAATTCACCATATCCAGAAACAGGGCAGTATTAAGGTGATAAGGTCTGCCTGGATTTCATCCAGTAAACTAGTGTGTTTATTGATGAAATAACACAAGCCACTCAACAGTAGTAGTGGCCTGGCATCGATGGAAGAACCATAGATTATCTTAGATAACTATGAGATGAAAGAGAAGGTTTTTTCTAAATTAAGAGGCTTGTTTCGAATAAATTGCATTAAAATATAGCTGCACTTGCACCTTATGAAGATTTGCTTCACAAATATACCATGTACACCTCGGCATTTAGTTATTTAGGCAAAAACATCCAATCAGCCAGATAAGGAAAACATGAAAATGATAATACAAAACCAAGAGTTATTATGCAAGTTTTTTAACAATTATTTATGAATCTAAATAACAAGAACACAAATCTCTGAAATAATATTTGTTAGGCATCCTACACAGCAACATCAATTTTCTATCATGTTTATACATTTGTAGGGCAACACGTTCTTTCTCTAAAACTAAACTATCAGAAACAATATTTGATAGGCATCCTACATAGAACATCAATCTTCTATCATGTTTATTATACATTTGTAAGGCAACACTACAGTTCTTTCTCTAAATCTAAAATGGCACTTCAAAATCAACTGATGCTTGTGCATGCATCCACTAGTTAGCATTGTTATTTATACCAGAATATTAGCTACGATGTCGCAAAAAAAGAATCTTAACTATGAATACTGTTCAGTATATTTCCAACCATGAGATAATAAAGGATAATATATCACAGATATTGGTCCTTTGAAATGAAAGGTAGAGGATCCAAAATGAACAAATTTGGAAGCAAAAGGAGGTTTTTTAAGTACAAAATGCATACAGATTGCGAGCAGTATCTTCAGTATTTTTGAGAAACCAATATCTTCAGCATTTCTGACTAAACAGTATCTTCAGTATAGCACAACTAATATCTTATAACATATTATTACATGCAGGATAGCAGGCAACGTACATCCAGGACAGCAGCTGCGGTTGGCTGCAACGTGAATCTGTCCCTTGCATCCCGCTGCCACATGCGAGCCTGCACAATACAAACTGATAAGCTGCACAATACATTTGTATCGTTTTGTGTCTCCCTTGGACATGGTTGAAGACATTATATCGCAAAAAATAATAACTTCTCAAAAGATAAACACAAAATTAAATATTACCTGAGCATAACGGACGAGAGAGCTCGTGTAGTCCACTGTTCGTCGCTGGACAGGCTTCCGCATCCTCTTAGCGCCAAAATTGTCCCCATAGGCTGAATTGAATCAAAATTAATATCTAGTTGCAATATGAATATTTATATCCTAAGAAGTTGCACGAAACCATGAGCATGTGACAGATTTTACGGGTGTTTTTAAGCAGAATCTCCATCTCACAGTTTCGGGGGGGAAAAGGCGAGCGACACGACAATTACTCGAACAAATCTAGTCTACCCCTACGGACCTAACCCTAACCAGAGAAGGCGTGGTTACCGTCGAACGGCTGCTGCTGCTGTTGCTGTTGATGTTGCTGCTGCTGATGGTGCTGCTGGGGTCCCGGGTGGCCGGCGTAGTCGGGCGCGAGGTTGGTGGAGGACGCCGCAGAGAGCTGCCGCATCGGCGGCTGCAGCGGGCCGCGGTAGAAGTCCCCGCCGCCGCCGCCGCCGGGCTGCGGCGGCGGGTGCTGCGGCGGAGGGGGCGGCAGAGGCTGCTGCTGCTGCTGCTGTTGCTGCATCATCTCCGGCGCCGCGCCGGCGACGGGGCTAGGGTTTAGGGTCCGTGCGGCGGGAAAAGGGGCGGATTTTGGGTGGCTCGTCGAGGCCGCCGGGAGCGTGAGCACAGTAAAGCCAAGAGGGTTTGGTTGGAACGAGACGATGGATGGGGAATCGATGGGCTTTCTCCTCTCCGGTAGAAGCCCAACTGGGTTTGTTGGGCTGTCGAGGAGAAGCCACCCGCTCGTGAAGCTGGCTGGTAGCCTTTTATTTCTTTTTTCTTTATCATTTTAACTTGATAAATTTAATTTTTATACATAAATATATTCGAAAATAAATATGAGTATTTGCAAAATAATAGATGAAAATTTTCATACACAGTGAACATATTTTAAATACATGAGGAATAATTTTTTAAAGTGTAAGCAATTTTAAAAAATTGTGCATGCATTTAAAACAAGATTCATGCATTTTTAAAAGTGTTGACACATTTTTAAACAGTAGTCACATTTAAAAAAAATTCACGCACTTTTAAAAATATTCACATGTAACTAAAAAGGGTATGTATGTTTAAAATATTTGTGGTTTTATGGAATAACAAAAAAAACTAAAAACCAAAGAAAGCAATAAAACCTAAAGAGATAAAAAAACATCGCTAGAAAAATGGAGGAGTGCCTGGTAACCCCAACCAACAACGTCAGACGCTCGAACTAGACAAGCCCACTACGCCATGTGTGCTTAGGCGACAATTTGACATATATATAGCATCATATATGAGCTCTCTTGTGGAGGGGCTGCCATGGCATCAGAGTGTAAGTAACACTCGGGGTGTGGGCAGACACAATGCGGTCTATAAATTGGGCCTGGGTCGCGTGATGGGTCCAATGCGTACGAGTAGTATAAGTGGAGTACCAAACATTCTAAAAAAAGTCAGTATAGATGAAAAAAATAATAGAGTTGTGACCTTGATGTATTATGTTGCAAATGAATGAAATTTGAACGGTCTCGCCTTCCGTGCTCTGTTCCTCGTCCCCTCTCACCAATTTCCCATCCCAATGTCTCCCTTTAATTGTGGTGATCCACTAATTTTTCATGCCATAGGGACACAAGTTAGCGGCAACCGAGTAGGACTGGGAGGGGACATGGAGAGAGAGAAACCGTCAAGAGAGGAGGTGGCTTGCGAGGGAAACGGTAGAGATGGAGGGGGCATGAGAGGGTCGCCTTACCGGTCTCAGGTGGTAGATTGACTTTTTGAAAGGGGGGATTCGAGATCAGGGGACCAGGTTTCACCGTTTTCCACCGAAACATAGTTTCCATGTCATCCAATACTATGTCAATTCATGCAAGGTTTTCGCCCCACAGCCACAAGATGTGGCAGAAATTGGTGTAAGATTATGTCCTTTTTGTTTCAACCAACGGGGAAGGTAAAGTGGCTCTTAGTCTCGCGTATGGTATATTGTTGCTTGTTGTTATGTTGTTGCTACCGTCTCTGAACTCTTTTTGTGCATGATAAAAAAAATCCAGGCAAGAAGACAAGAATGAAGTTGCGTTAAGGATGCCCGTAGTGGAGAGTATCATAACTAGTGTATGATACTACATTTGTAATGCATAGTATCATAGATTATCATTTTAGATTACCTTGTTTATTGTCATGCAACACATATAGTAGTATAGTATTTATTATGATATGGTATCATGATATGATACTCAAACATATCTTTCTTCATTTAATTATATGACATCTCATCAAAATTGCCTAGTTGGCATACTCCCATTACGAGTAGCCTAATAGCGGGCATTTCTCTTGTAGAGGTGAACCCCGTGACGTGCGCGCTCTCACGTACAAGGGATAGGAATGCATTAATAACTCTTAACGTTCCTAGGGATGGGATTGGATCGAGGAAGGGATCTACTTCCTCCTCCGTTCCTAAATATAAGTCTTTTTAGAGATTCCACTATGGACTACATACAGAGCAAAATGAGTGAACTACACTTTAGTATATATCTATATACATCCGTATGTAGTTTGTAGTGAAATCTCTAAAAGGACTTACATTTACAAAACGGAGGTTTTGCTCTGTATGTAGTTTGTAGTGGAATCTCTAAAAGGACTTACATTTACAAAACGGAGGGAGTAGTTTGATCTTTGTAGAGTTCACCGAAATTCGCCGCAAAAAAGAAAAGTACATTGAAATCAGTGCTGCAACCTGAAAGTAGTGCACCAGGCTCGCTCCTCCTTACTCGAAGCTACCTCGACTTTGCATGGAAATCATTCCACGCTTCGTTGAAACTTTCAGTTACGCTACCTGTAGACCTAATTTTTTATTAAAAAAAATCAGAGAAGCTGATATGGTCGAGTTGGTCTAATGCCCCAGTTATTTGGGGCTTTATTTTTTCTTTTTGGATGACAATTTTAGTTGTAAAAAACTTCAGGGCCGGAGTGCTTCGTGCCACCGGCCCTGAAGTTTTATTCTTTCCATTTTTTCTGTAAATAAAATACCATAATGTCCCGGTTGAGCAGAGCTTCCATGTGACATCGCTGCCCATGATTCGTGGTTCCCGTGCCCATGGTTCCTTCGCCTGCATGCACATCACCACCGGGCTCAAGGCTACCAGCCTACCACCCTCGCCTCCTTTGGCACCAACCGGCATAGTGGCATACCCATCGCTCTCACGTCGGCGTTCGTGCGCGTCTCCACCATGCATCCTGTGCCTGCGTGGACGTCACACGCCTGACTCGCGTACGCTGCAGTTTCCTGGAGCTAGCGACAAGTGTCCAGCTGCTTGCAAGTTGCAAAGAAACGTCTTCCTCCCAACTCCACGGTGACGACCAAAGCAGTTTCAGCTGAAGTGGAAGACCGACGGCCACGAGGTCCAAAAGCAGTACAACTAGGGAAGTAGACAGCACGGACCACCCAACAACGGCGAAAGATCGCTATTTTTACTCCACCGGCGCCTTTCATTTTTATCTTATGAGTGAGGGCTTTGTTTTTTCTCGATTGGGAAAGAGGGATTCGTTAATTAACTCGCTTGCACGCTCCTAAGAATCTCTGAAAATAAAGTGTCTACATATGACTGATACTACTGAAAAATCGTCGTTAATTACTGAGTTCTTTGTTGTTTGCCGAGTACCATAACACGGGATCACGATAAAAATCATGCAAGTCAAGTGTGCCTCTCGGCAGACAGCAGGACACGGCACACGCCGGCAGTTGCCGAGCACTTGACAGGATGTGCTTGGCAAAGACAGAAAGCTCCGCTTAGGCCTTGTACAATGGGAGATGCTTAGGGAGGTGCTTAGAAAAATAAATCGAATTTTTCTGAAGCACCGATGCCTATTTCTATAGGAGAGACGCTTAGTTAAGCGTCTACCCTGTACAAATAAGCACCGGTGCTTAAGAAATCCTGATTTATTTCTTTAAGCACCTCTTCTAAGCACCTTCCATTGTACAAGGCCTTATGAGGCATATGCCGAGAGTCGCTGCTAAGGCACCCGACAAACATGTGCGAGGTGGCATGGCCGTTTGCACTTAACGGCTCCGTGACGTACAGTCTATTTTTGCCAAGACTCACTGACAATGTACTCGGCAACCTATATACGAAATATACTTTTTTCGCTCGAAAATCCATTTCTGCACCCGAGCTCATCTGCACCCGCACCGACGAAAAAAATTAAAATAAATACTAGACAAATTCAAAAAATTCCAAATAAAATTTGTGCGGTAGACAATTTGATGTGTGAGGCCCGCTCCAAATTTTAAGTCATTTGGACATATGAGCAGTTCTCAGCAAAAAAGATAAATTGGGGGTCCGTAAAAATGTTTACTGTTCATGTACTGTTTTGGTCCGATTTGTCTTTTTTGCTGAGAGCTGCTCATATGTTCAAATGACTTGAAATTTGGAGCGGGCCTCACGCATCAAATTGTCTACCACACAAATTGTATTTGGAATTTTTGAATTTGTTATGAATTTTTTTCTAACCGGGTGCAGAAGAGCCTGGGCACCAAAACGCCCTACTCTTTTTTGCTACAGTAATTATTTGCCGAGCTGCCAACTAATAGTACTCGGCAAAGTAATTATTCTTTCCCTTGGCAGGAATGTTGGCCGAGCTTCGTATGTTCACAACTCGGCATAGTTATGTGGGTGTACTCAGGTCATGCCACATGTCATGCTTCCCGAGTGTCTGCTCTATACGACAATACTAAGGCGGTTTGTTTACACCGGTTGTCACGGGCACGAAGAAGTGCAAACGGTCGGTGGCGGCACTCACCGATGTTGTGGCCACCAAGGATGCCAAAAGGGTGGTCGCTTCATCACCACTGACATAGAAAGGAGCGGGGAAACAAGCAAAAAGGTTGCGCAAATGCCTGGGAAGGCCTCGTACTAATAAACTTGCTCAAGTGGATGTAAGTCTGCTTTGGAGGATGAGCCTGCCGAGGAGGAGAAGCACAGGGATCGGGCGGAGTTTGCTTTGGAGGATGAGGTGATAGAGACGGTGGAGGAGGGGGTGAGGGAGGCGGTGAAGCGGGGTGGGGAGGTAGGGAGGTGGAGGAGAGGGGTGGCGGTGGAGAGGAGGGGGTGTGAGCAGCAATTGGTTGTTCGTCAGGATCCGCAGGGTGGGGATGTGCCCTCAATAGTGGCGGCTAACGAGGTGGAGGTGGCCGGGCAGGATGGTCGTTCGTGTCACCACTGAGACGAAGGTGTGGTTGCGGGGGCCTTCGAAGCTGCCCGGGTGACCATACGTGTGTCAAGATGTGGTGCTTAAACTAGTTGGAGACAAGTAAGTGGTTCGCTTGACTCTTATGAATTACTAGATTCCGCAACTATAATATTTCATCACATACGTAATAACTTGGCTCTTCATTGTGCAGGAGCTTCACACACATCGGAGAAAAGGCTCCGCCATGCCTGCCGACCGACATCAGTCGCCTTCTTTGTATGTTTCATTACGCTAGCATGGTCACTTTGCCTGAGAACACAGAGGAACTAGCCTGGTCATGGGAGCACTTCAAACATGAAAAGGATTTCCCGGACCATAAAAAAGAGGGTGTATGAAAACAAAGTCGTTCGTGTTATTTCTGGGTGAGTTCCTTTGAAACACATCAATTGTTGTTCCATCCCTTTGAAAATTATTGTCTCATGAATTCATCCTTTGCACCGACATGCATGATTGTAGGATTTCTTTACTTGTGCCGAGGGTGAGCAGAATGACGCAAATAAAGGCTTGGAAAATATCGGCAAGAAGCTTGTCAAAGACATGCACTACGAGGGGTGCGTCAGGTGCGTGGTCCAGTATCATGCGGAACAACTCAAGATAAAGATGCTCAAAAAAGATGCCCGAATGTTGCATCTTACGTTTGAACAGTTTGAAAGGTACATGAACATTTCTTACTATTCCATACATTACCGCAACTTCGCTTCCTTCCTAAGTTGTATTTTTTTACTTAGGTGGTTCCTCGGTTGTGTGCCGACAAAATACATTACTGGGACAAGATCGTTGAAAAGTGGACAAGTCCAGAGTGACTGAACAAGAGGTAATAGGGAAGAGGGGTCCATTGATGGGTGCTCCAACACACGGTGAAGGCAACCTTACCTGTCACTGGTGTCATGAACAAGCATGTAAGCAAAAAACCTTCTTTTCTTCTCATGAATTTTTCCTTTATGCACTAGTGTGCCCTTCATCGTTCTAACAGCTTCCTTTTGCAGAAGAGAGCAACAGGCATTGCCATCTCTTTCTTTCGGGCTTGGAGCTCGAAACGTATGGAACCTACCCCAACTTGTTTGGGACTAAAGGCTTTGTTATTGTTGTTGTTGTTGGTGGTGGTGGTGGTGACTGGATCAGCCCTAAAGCCTATTACAAAGGGAAGAAAAATAACTCTCCAAGTACAAGGAGTCGCACGAGGAGGGGTCTGATCCCATTGATGGGCCCTTTGACCCTAAGGTGCCTCTTTTCGCTAATGGCAGTAGGAGGAGTTGGCAGATGGGGGTTCACGTTGATTCCGTCCAGACCTCCAACCTTCTCAGAATCAATGCGGTGAGGGATAGGCATGTCATGTGCATTCCAAGGTCATGTATGAGCAATTCCTTTTTCATTGGTCAATACAGTGTTTATGCATGTTTGCCTTGCAACACTGATGACAATGCGTCGACATGTTATAGGTCTGTCTGGATGCAGAAAAGGGGATGTGTGACGACTAGCAGAGATCGCGGGCTGAAGACCGGCCCGTCATCGAGAAACAGAACCAGGAATTGCAGACACTGGAAGTGATGGTTGCACATCTTTATGCCATCAGTGGCAAAACTGTGCAATTATCACCAACCCACCCTAAAGATGATCCTGCCTTGGACATGGTGAGTTCTCTTCAAACTTATTCAACCACCATCTTTGTTCTCACCATTCATCTTATTTTGTCTCATATGCTTACAGGTCATTCCGTCAATTGGGTCAAACAATGTGTCGGTAGCTAAACATGGAGTTGGGCAAGCAATCCCAATAGCTACTCTCGATGTTCCCGCTCTGAACACCAAAACGTGTGAACTCCTAGTTATGTTCATGAACTTTGTGCTTTTTATGCATGCACTTGTGCTTTTCAGAACTTGTTGTGCTTGAGAACATTTTGTTTGTGTGCTTAAGACATTGTGTTTGTGCTATTTGAGACCATATTTTGTTTTGTATGTTGTGCAATGGTGTTTGACTATAATGTGGCAATGGTTGAGTCATTTGAGAAGTGATATTGCTGTTGTATATATGTGGGATATTATCTATATGTGATTTGTTGCAAGGTTAACAAAAAGTTAGATATAAATTAGCCCCTGACAGAGGCTTTAGCGAGTGCACGACTTGGCTAAACATGTTTACCGAGTGAAAGCACTTGGCAATAATGCCACATGGCGCGACATGGTTTCTCCGTCAGGTCATTGGCGAGTTTGTCAGGTAGACTCTCGGCAAATATCATAACCTGTGATATCGCTAAACATATCTGCCGAGGACGAACTCGGCAAAACTAAAGATCACAGCAAACCGTGCAAGCCTTTGCCGAGATTCTCATTGTGCACTCGGCGAACAGTGCTACCATTTACCGTGTGCTGCCATAAGAATCTCGGCGAACCTGCCGCGCCACATGTCAGTCGCCCATACGACAAGCTTTACCGAGTGCTTCCTAGACATCTCGATACACTGTAGGATTCGGCAAACATAGATGTCCACGTGTCATTCGCTCGCGCATCCAACTGTGCCGAGTACAACCTGTCGGGGTCTCGGTGAATACGACATCTCGGCACACTATGGCCGCCACGTGCCTCGCTCCAGGGCTTCCGAGCACCGAGTCCCCACCTATGGCTCTCGGCAAACTGGTTTGCCACGTGGCAGCCGCCATCTCCGTCCGGCCCGTCAAATGCCTTTTTTTGCCGAGCCCCCCATTTAGTGCTCGGCATAGACTTCGCCGAGCCCCCATTTAGTGCTCAGCTTAGACTTCGCTGAGTCCCCGATGGACGGACCTCGTCAGAATCGGCTTTTCCGGAAGGTTTCACGCAGAGTACTCTTAGCCGAGAACTACACTCGACAAACTCTCTGCCGAGTGTGAAACGGCTTTCGCGAGTTTTTTCGGTACTCGGGTAACTCAGAAATTCCAGTAGTGTGAGAACAACATGAAGTGATACGAGTGCCTCTTTCCTATGTACTCCCTCCGTCCCATAATGTAAGACCATTTTATGAGCTAACATAGCTTGCAAAAAGGTCTTACACTATGAGATGGAGTGAGTAGGTCTCTACAATATTAATGAAAGTTTTCAAATTTGAAGTCAGTTTTTCTTTGGTAAAAGAATCTAAAGTCAATTCACGATGAAGACCTATGGTTAATTTGCTGAGATCTCAATGCAACTACTTTTTTATACAAAATATTTGAAACAGTCCTATGGAATATTCATGGACCGATGCCATCGATTGGCATTTTTTCGGTAGTAGTTAAATGAATGCCCAAATTAACCATAGATGTATAGAGAAAATTTGAAAATATATTTCATGATGGATTTGATATTGTAGGCGTTAATATTTTTTCTATAAAGTTGATCAACATTGAAAATGTTTGACTTTTGAAAAATTTAATGGGCCTACTTAAAAGGAACGGAGGGGGTATTATACCCCTACAAAACCAGTTTCAAAACCACAATAGGAAATATTATATTCTAATTGTTTTTGTTTTGAGAAATATTCTAATTGTTTCACCGATTGTGATATGCATTCAATATGCTTAAGGCACTGGCAGCTGAATATTGCTTTTTTTTTGCAGGGCATTCAACTATATTTGCAAGAGACCTTCTGCTGTAAAAATTACAAATGGATTGTGAAACACATGTTGCAGTTCAAATATCCAGGTTTAGGCTTATTCACAAATAGTCCTATATCGATGCTAAGTACACCATGCAAAATTTAATGACAAATATGTTTGTTTGAGAGCTACGCACAAAAAAAAACACAATATATGACCTATAGTTGCTTGTCAAATAAAGAAATTAATTAATAGAACTAACAGACATGTTGATCCGTCTACATGTACATGTGAGATTTTTTCTCAATTTTTTTTCTGAAATCTACAAATATGATTTTTGAGAATTCCCGACCCGTGAAGCCCGGGGTCAAATGACCACACTCGTATAAAAATTATAACCAAAAGAACAATAAGAATCATGCAATATGGAGGAATAGCAAATCCTTCTACTCAAAGGGGTGAACATCAAGTTCTCAAAGGAATGCGGAGTGTCTAATCCCTGTAGAATTGACTAAACTGAGACTGTCTAGCTCGTGCATTTCACACTCAAATCAAAGGTGGCCCCAGCTAGTTCTTATTTCCTTTCAATAATTGATAGCAGCTAGCTCTGCACCATGTTCTCGCCTCCTTTTGATATGATAACAAAGGAGTTGTGCGGGCACCACTATTTATTTGCTGCCGTCCCCACTTGAGGGACCTACAAATCTCAAAAGCCCACCGTGTTTCCGTCCTTGATGTGGTTGTCGCCACAGTGACGCGCACGGGGAGCACGCATGCCCCCTCCCTGACCACTCCAACCTAACCATGGCCGGCTGCATGGCTGAAGGCCGTGTTGACGAGCACCACCAGCCGGCAAAGCTAAGCTAGCGCACACAGGATCGAGAAGGAAAGCTACGCAAAGTCACACAAAGCAGCAGCAGCAGCGCATGGGGCAGAAGAAATAACAACGGAGATATACTATGTGTTATTTGTGGCCTAACCGGAGCGGAGCAACCTATACTTTCGACATATCCTTCCTCACCTCATATCTCTCTAGCTTTTCTTGCATCTTTAACTAGCTTCCAAACGCACCCAGCTTTAGTTCCCCCTCAAATATATGTAGTGCACAGTCCACATGCTCAAATTGCTCTCTCTCCATGTTATTTTCACACGCTTTGGACTACCAAAAAGCTTGATCATGACATGGGCAGCAAAGCCGCACAGTGTTGGGGTTTCCAAGCTAGCTCCAGACTATAAATACATCCTAGGGGCCTCAGGACAAGGCCCATGAAACTGAAGCCACCTTGCTTGACTCCCAGTCTCATCGTCTCGATCTTCGGTTTGGTGATCTGCGCATGCCTAGCCTGAGGCAGTGCAGCAGCTTAGCTGTTGCCATCGACAGGCAGCTGCTCGGCCACCTCTCGGCGACGAAGATGAAGATCAGCAAGGCCCCGGTGCTCCTGAAGAAGGCGGTGACGATGTGCAAGAGCAAGACCGGCGTGCTCACCGCCAGGCTCCTCTTCCTAGCTTCGCTCCGCCGCAGGATGGCCACCGTCGGCGTGGTGTCTCACAAGATACACGCGCTCATGGCGGCCGCGGACCGGGCGAAGGCGGGAGGGGACTGCCACAAGGCTGTCGTTTCGCGCAAGGTCGACAAGACTCTTCCAGCGATCCATGCTGGTGAGATCGTTGATCTTACGCATGAATTGGCACTATTTTGTCAAGAGGAAGATGGTGGTGGTAGCTTCCCTGACTGGACGCTGCACCCCATCTTCAATGACGATGACAATTGCTGTTACACCGAAGAGGACGACGACGACGATGTTGGTGATGTGCTACTCGATGGGTGCGATGGTCTCCACGACGAGCCCTCGGTGATAGATGTGATCAGGAGCAACATGGAAGTCCAGGGGTTGGAGTTCAACATGGAAGATGAGATCGACCAAGCTGCCGATATGTTCATCAGGAGGTTCCGGGAGCGGATGAGCAAGAGCATTTAGTCACCTGTTTGTGTTTCATCTATACCTGATTGCACGGTCGACGCAGAAGTGTACGTATGCGTACCGCTGACTAGTTGACGGTAGATGTCGCGAGGGAGAATGTTAGATTGAATTTTTTTTCCGAAAAGGGGACATGGACCCGGCCTCTGCATTAAAACGATGCATAGGGCCATATTATTAAGAATAATCCAAAAGATTCCACAAAGATCTTCCGTTCTGAAAAGCAGAAAAGCTCACAAAGAGCAAAAGAACATAACAGGAAAAGCCACAACCGGCAGGCAAAATAAAATAAGATAGGAACCTAAAAACCTATCCTATTACATGACCGTCATCCAAACCGGTTGAAGATATCCCGAGCTACCATCTCCCAACGGACAGATCCAGTAACCAAACGCTCCCTGGCCTCCGTTGGAGTGAGTAGCAATCACATACGGATATAGTAGGGGGCAGACTATACAGTAATGTTAGATTGATACTGTAGCATATAGTAGGGGCAGACTATACAGATCTTTTCCGGGCACCGACAAATTAGTTTTTTTTTGAGAAATAGTAACGTGTAGTACAATCATGTAATGGGTAGCAGATATTTAAACATTTTTTTTGGAGGATTTGTTCAACCTTTTTCTTGGATCTGGATCCAATGGCTCTAGTATTTCTACCCACTTTTCATAACAAGCATCATGTCTCATAATAAGCTAATAATTGTGAAAATCGATGCCGGTTCGCCCCGTCTTCGGCAGCCTTAGAGCTATGGTGGCGCGGTGGATCCCGACCCTTGCCGGCGGAAGGGCTCTGTTTTCAAACGTTCTTTCGAGTTTGTTAGGATTTTGTGTCCTGCTCAAGAAGATGAGACGGCGGCGACTCCTTGAAGATGGAATAAGGTTCTCCTCGCCTAGCCCTGTCCCGGCAGTGTGTCTAGCATCGTCGGTGAGCATGTGGAGGTGTGTCTCCGACGGATCTGTCCTTCGTGGATTTGTTCGGATCTAGTTGTAGTTCGTCTACGTTGGTGTGTCTTCAGGTTGGATCTTTCCGATCTACGCTACTCTTAATCGGCGGCGATTGCTGTTCTGCTGCGCTGCTCCTATGGGGCCTTAACACGATGACTTCCTGATTGTCTACTACAACAAGTTTTGCGCTACTCCGGCGAGGGAGGGGCGATGATGGCGGCGCGCCTTCGCGCTTCAGTGCTTGTAATCGTCGGTAGGTGGTCTACGGATCTGGATGTAATTTTTATCATTTTTGATGTTCGTTGTACTGCCAAGATTGAAGATGAATAGAATGGAAGTTTCATCGCAAAAAAAACTGTGAAAATCGACGATCAACACCCCCCCCCCCAATTCACCTCGGATGGCCATAGGAGGCAAAATATCCGAATGGGGTTTCTAATTATGTACAAGTCTCGGTATCTGTGTCAACCATTGAGTTACGTGGGGTGTGATCATTCACGACCTCGGTGCTTTCCTTCAGATCATGGGATTGAGTTCTCGTATATCTTTACCGCCCGCTTTGTATTACAAAGCAACCATCACGATACAGTCAACGATAGGTGCTGGGGCGAAAGCAGTACAGTCACGCCAAAAAAAAGAAAAGAAAATAAAAAAGAAAGAAATGCCAAGAACGGCGGATAAACGAAAAATGAAGAAGCCTTGCGATCGCTGCGCCCACCGGAGAACTCCCGCCAAGCTCCACGACTCCGGAATGCCGGCACCAAGCAACACCTCCAAGAAGGGAAGCGACAACGATGACGCTGCTGCGAAGGGTTTCCCCCGGTACGCGGCGAGGGGATAGGAAGGGTTGCCCCGACGCCCTCCAAGAAGGACTGACGACACCCGCAGGCGCCGACACACCGGTGTCGGCCAAGCTGACAGGGATTTCTCCCGATCCCAACCCACCCCTCAGGCGCTCCGGAGCGCGCCACCAAACCAACCACCACCCTGCGCCAACACGGACTTGAAGCTTCCACGCCGTCTCACCATGGCACCACGAAGTAGGGTCTGCACACCGATGAGAAGGAGCCGGGACTAGGGCAGCAGCACCGTCGGTACGCGGGAGGGCTCAACCTCCACCGTCAACGATGGTAACTGATCGTATGCAATAGCAGGGGCAAACTAGACCCGTGGGCACACAGGTCCGGCCGGGCGCTCAGATGCCCGTAAAGCCCCCGCCTTCGTGCTGCAGAAGACGTGCCAACGGCGCCGCCGCCCGCCGTACGAGCCGCTCCACCTCATCACCACGCAGAGAGCAGCGAGGCAACGCCAAGACCGGCCTGCTAGGACCCAGATGGGGCCCATAGGGCCCAGATCTGGGCTGGGTTCGCGCAGCCGGTCGACCTGCGCCATCCCACGCCCCGCCGCTAAAGGGCGTCGCCACCACCGTGACAGGTCGCCGCGAGCCGCCACCAGGCCGCCGTAGGCCAAGGAACACCGCCGCCGGAAACGCCGCCCGAGCCGAGAATCCGCGCCGGGGAAGACCAAGGGGCCGCCACCGCCAGCCAGGCCACGGCGCCGCGCCGGCCGGCGGCAGCGGCAGGAGGAGGAGGTACGGGGCGGACTAGGCGGCGCGGTAGGGGAGCCGTCCCGGTCGCCCCGCTCGGGGGGGGGGGGGGGGGGTGTACGGGGAGGAAGAGGGGAGGGGGAGTGGGGCGGGGGAGGCGCTGGGACGCCCGCGCCGGCGGCTGGGGGAAACCCTAGCGGGTCACACTTCACACTAGTGGTCTCTGGTGTGATTGTTCAAGACGTCAGCAGCTTTAACCTTTGTTTTGTATATTAATATATGATGATGTTTCCATTAAATAAAAAATAGTTAAGAAATATTTGTATGCAAAAAACCTAATGATATAGGTGCATTTATTCTCTAAAGTTTTGCTTATATAGTCAGTTGTCAAGCTGCTAGAACACCAACAAAATTATCCTACAATCTAGATCACTGGTAGAAAAAGAGGCTTCCATACGCCCCCATTAGTCCCCAAAACAATCGAACCGCGACCAAAGGGGTCTTTAGTCGCGGTTCGGGAGAAGACCCGCGACCAACTATCTGGGCCCAGCGCGCTCGGTCGACAGCTGGCGGACGGGAGGGGCTTTAGTCCCGGTTGGCCTGGCCAACCGGGACTAAAGGTCCCCGAAGGCCTTTAGTTGCGGTTGGCCAGGCCAACCGGGACCAAAGGCCCATCCCTATATATAGGACTCAGCTCACTTCACTTCACTCAGCGCACTTCACAATTTTCAGAAGGGGGTGGTGGGTTTGCTTTTGGTTCCTCCTATGCACACAAGGTGTTTGATGAAATGCCCGAGAGCCTGAAACAAACATGATATGAAGTGTCCGAGCCACACTTGAGCTTTCTCATTTATTTTTCCTCCGCGATCGCGGTTAGCAACTTGAACCTTTCATGTGTCATTGATAAAATATGCATGTGTGTAGTTCATTGTTTAATTTGTATTATTTCTAGCTAGTTAGTTTAACAAATGCATGATGGTTAATTATATACTTTATATAATAATAATGCAGATGAATCGGCAATGGATGTACGGTCCCCGAGTCTCCGGCGAGTTCACTACGGGTTTGAAAGATTTCCTCGTAGTGGCAAATGCGAACAAGAAGCAAGGTTTTATTATTTGTCCATGTGCTGTCTGTAAGAATTAGAAGGGTTACTCCTCCTCAAGAGACGTTCACATGCACCTGCTTCGGCACGGTTTCGTGCCAAGCTATAATTGTTGGACCAAGCATGGAGAAAGAGGGGTTAGAATGGAAGAAGATGAAGAAGGGGATGATATCGATGACAACTATCATGATCATTTCGGTGATACTTTCATGGAGGATGATGCTGAAGGTGGGGAAGGGTTAGGTGAAGGTGAAGAAGAGGCACATGATGAGCCCGCTGATGATCTTGGTCGGACCATTGCTGATGCACGGAGACGCTGCGAAACTGACAAGGAGAGGGAGAATTTGGATCGCATGTTAGAGGATCACAAAAAGTCGTTGTATCCAGGATGCGATAATAGTCTGAAAAAGCTGGGCTGCACACTGGATTTGCTAAAATGGAAGGCACAGGAAGGTGTAGGTGACTCATCATTTGAAAATTTGCTGAAAATGTTGAAGAATATGTTTCCGAAGAATAACGAGTTGCCTGCCAGTACGTACGAAGCAAAGAAGGTTGTCTGCCCTCTAGGTTTAGAGGTTCTGAAGATACATGCATGCATTAACGACTGCATCCTCTACCGCGGTGAATACGAGAATTTGAATGAATGCCCTGTATGCACTGCATTGCGTTATAAGATCAGAGGCGATGACCCTGGTGACGATGTTGAGGGCGAGAAACCCAGGAAGAGGGTTCCCGCCAAGGTGATGTGGTATGCTCCTATAATACCACGGTTGGAACGTCTGTTCATGAACAAAAAGCATGCCAAGTCATTGCGATGGCACAAAGAGGACCGTAAGTCCGACGGGGAGTTGAGACACCCCGCTGATGGAACACAATGGAGAAAGATCGACAGAGTGTTCAAAGATTTTGCAGCTGACGCAAGGAACATAAGATTTGGTCTAAGTACTGATGGCATGAATCCTTTTGGCGAGCAGAGCTCCAGCCATAGCACCTGGCCCGTGACTCTATGCATCTACAACCTTCCTCCTTGGTTGTGCATGAAGCGGAAGTTCATTATGATGCCAATTCTCATCCAAGGCCCTAAGCAACCCGGCAACGACATCGATGTGTACCTAAGGCCATTAGTTGAAGAACTTTTACAGTTGTGGGCTAGACCTGGTGTACGTGTCTGGGATGAGCACAAAGGAGAGGAATTTGACCTACGAGCGTTGCTTTTTGTAACCATCAACGATTTGCCTGCTCTCAGTAACCTTTCGGGACAGACAAATAAGGGATACAATGTATGCACGCACTGCTTACATCAGACTGAAAGTGTACGTTTGGTTAATTGTAAGAAGAACGTGTACCTGGGTCATCGTCGATTTCTTCCCCGAAATCATAACGTAAGAAAGAAAGGCAAGCATTTCAACGGCAAGGCAGATCACCGGCCGAAGCCTGCGGAACGTACTGGTGCTGAGATATTTGATATGGTCAAGGATTTGAAAGTCATCTTTGGAAAGGGTCCTGGCGGACAATCAGTTCCGCGGGGAGTTGACGGGCACGCACCCATGTGGAAGAAGAAATCTATATTTTGGGAGCTAGAATATTGGAAAGTCCTAGATGTCCGCTCTGCAATCGACGTGATGCATGTTACGAAGAATATTTGCGTGAACCTGCTAAGCTTCTTGGGCGTGTATGGGAAGACAAATGATACAAAGGAAGCACGGCAGGACCAGCAACTTTTGAAAGACCCAGATGACCGACATCCGGAATGGTTTCAAGGTCGTGCCAGCTACGCTCTTACCAAAGAAGAGAAGGTCATTTTTTTTGAATGCCTGAGCAGTATGAAGGTCCCGTCTGGCTTCTCGTCGAATATAAAGGGAATAATAAACATGGTGGAGAAAAAGTTCCAAAACCTGAAGTCTCACGACTGCCACGTGATTATGACGCAATTGCTTCCGATTGCTTTGAGGGGGCTCCTACCGGAAAATGTTCGAGTAGCCATTGTGAAGCTATGTGCATTCCTCAATGCAATCTCTCAGAAGGTAATCAATCCAGAAGATCTACCACGGTTACAGAACGATGTGGTCCAATGCCTTGTCAGTTTTGAGTTGGTGTTCCCACCATCCTTCTTCGATATTATGACACACCTCTTGGTCCACCTAGTCGAAGAGATTTCCATTCTCGGTCCTGTATTTCTACACAATATGTTCCCCTTTGAGAGGTTCATGGGAGTATTAAAGAAATATGTTCGTAACCGTGCTAGGCCAGAAGGAAGCATCGTCAAGGGCTATGGAAATGAGGAGGTAATTGAGTTCTGTATTGACTATGTTCCTGACCTTAAGCCGATTGGTATTCCTCAATCGCGGCACGAGGGGAGACTAAGTGGAAAAGGCAAGATCGGAAGGGAATCCACGATATGTATGGACGGTCATTCTATGACTGAAGCACACCACACAGTTCTGCAAAATTCCAGCTTGGTGGCTCCGTACTTCGAGCAACACAAGAATATTTTACGCTCGGACAACCCGGGGAAGCCTGAATCCTGGATTAGAAAGGCCCACATGGAGACTTTCGGCAGTTGGTTGCGAAAACATTTAATGAATGACAATGATGTTGGAGATCAGCTGTACATGTTGGCCAAGAAACCATCTTCGACTATAACGACTTTCCAAGGGTACGAGATAAATGGGAATACATTTTACACCATCGCCCAAGATAAAAAGAGCACCAACCAAAACAGTGGTGTCCGCTTTGATGCAGCAACCGAGAATGGGCAAAAGGTCACATATTATGGTTACATAGAGGAGATATGGGAACTTGACTATGGACCCTCCTTTAAGGTCCCTTTGTTCCGGTGCAAATGGTTCAAGCTAACAGGAGGTGGGGTAAAGGTGGACGAGCAATACGGAATGACAATGGTGGATTTCAACAATCTTGGTTACCTTGACGAACCATTCGTCCTTGCCAAAGATGTCGCTCAGGTTTTTTATTTGAAGGACATGAGTAGCAAACCGAGGAAACGGAAAGATAAGAAAACGATCAGTACATCATGCGATGATCCAAAGCGCCACATTGTTCTTTCAGGGAAAAGAAACATCGTGGGAGTGGAGGACAAGACAGACATGTCAGAAGATTATAATATGTTTGGTGAAATTCCGCCCTTCAAAGTGAACACTGACCCAAGCATTAAGTTAAATGATGAGGATGCTCCATGGATACGGCACAATCGTAAGCAAGCAGGGACACAAGGGAAGAATTGATGTGTAATAATTTATTGTACCAAACTTTGTATTTGGTCGATGAACTGAATGATGTATCAAACCTTTTGTCAAACCTTCAAGGGATTTTAAAATGAATTAGTTTTATTTTTCTGATTTTTTTGATATATAATTGTATTTTTAAGATTTTAAAATGAATTAGTTTCATTTTTCTGATTTTAAAAGGAAAAAGGAAGAAGAAGAAAGAAGGAAAAAGGAAGAAAAAAACAGAAGAAAAAACGAAAAACAGAAGAAAAAAACAAACAGAAGAAAAACATAAGAAAAAAATAGAAGAAAAAAACAAACAGAAGAAAAAAACAGAAGAAAAAACAGAAGAAAAAAGGAAAAAGGAAAAAAGGAAGAAAAAAGAAGAAAAAAAAGAAAAAGGAAGAAACAAACAGAAGAAAAAAACAGAAGAAAAAAGGAAGAAAAAAACATAAGAAAAACAAGAATAAAATAAACAGAAGAAAAACAAAATAATATAAATTTTAATAAAATATATAAGTACAAACAAAATAAAATAAATTTTAATAACATAAATAAATAAGTAATTAGAAACTTTAATAGGAAAAATAATTATCATAAAGTAAAATAAATAAGTAATTAGAAACAAAATAAATAAAGCAAAAAAGAAAACAAAAAACAGGCAAAAAATAAAAAATATGCCACCTACTGGGCCACCACGGCCTGAATACGACTAGAAACCCATTAATGGGCCAGCATTCAGGCGCGCAGAAGGCCCAGTAGGCCCACAGGCACATAGTGACAGAATAGGCCCGTAAGCCTGCATTTGAGAGGAGCTCGAAGTGGTGAGCGCAGCCGCGCTTATAAACCACTGTCGAAGCCTCTCGGCTAGCGAGGTGGGACTAAACATCCCACCGCACCGCGCCAGTTCCAGCACAGACCTTTAGTCTCGGTTGGGGAGGCGGACCGCGACTAAAGGGTACCCTTTAGTCACGGTTGTTGTCCCCAACCGCGACTAAAGGGTCTTTTTGCGCGGGAACGAAAGCGGCGCCAAAACCCTTTAGTCCCGGTTGGGGAGGCGGACCGCGACTAAAGGGTACCCTTTAGTCGCGGTTGGTGTGGCCAGCCGCGACTAAAGGGTACCTTTAGTCGCGGTCCTCCTCCCCAACCGCGACTAAAGGTGCGTCTATAAATACTGCACTTAGCAGTTTCGCCATTTCCCATTCTCCTCTCTCTCGACGCCGAAGCCCTGCCCCGACGCCGACGCCGACGCCGAAGCCCTGCCCCGACGCCGACGCCGACGCCGAAGCCCTGCGCGCCGCCGCTTCCGTCCCCAGTGAGCGCCGCCTCCGCCCGTGCCCTGCCCTTGCCCGCCGGCCGCCGCCCGCCGCCTGCCGCCCGACGCCCTGCCGCCCGCCGCCCGACGCCCTGCCGCCCGCCGCCCGCTGGCCCTGCCTGCCGTCCTCCGCGCGCCGACAGAAGAAGAAGAAGGAAGAAGAAAAAGGAAGAAGAAGAAGAAAGAAAAAGGAAAAAGGAAGAAGAAGAAAGAAGGAAGAAGAAAACAAAAGAAAAACAGAAGAAAAACAAGAAAAAGGAAGAAAAAAGGAAAAAGGAAGAAAAAAAAGAAAACAAAAGAAAAAGGAAGAAAACAACAGAAGCAAAACAAAGGAAGAAGAAAAAAAGAAAGAAGAAAAAAAAAGGAAAACACAAGAAAAACAAACAGAAGAAAAAAACAAAAGAAAACAAAAAAACAGAAGAAAAACAAAGGAAGAAGAAAAAACAAAAGAAAACAAAAAAACAAACAGAAGAAAAAAACAAAAAAAGGAAAACACAAGAAAAAAGAAAAAGGAAAAAGAAAGAAAATAGAAAACAAAAGAAAACACAAGAAAAACAAACAGAAGAAAAAAACAAAGGAAGAAGAAAAAAAGAAAGAAGAAAAAAAAGGAAGAAGAAAAAAAGAAAGAAGAAAGAAAGAAGAAAAAGGAAGAAGAAAAAAGAAAGAAGAAAAACAAAGGAGGAAGAAAAAAAAAGGAAGAAGAAAAACAAAGGAAGAAGAAAAAAAGAAAGAAGAAAAAAAAAGGAAGAAGAAAAAAAGAAAGAAGAAAGAAAGAAGAAAAAGGAAGAAGAAAAAAAGGAAGAAGAAAAAAAGAAAGAAGAAAGAAAGAAGAAAGAAAAAGGAAGAAGAAAAAACAAGAAAGAAAAAGGAAGAAGAAAAACAAAGGAAGAAGAAAAACAAAGGAAGAAGAAAAAAAGAAAGAAGAAAAAGGTAGAAGAAAAAAAGAAAGAAGAAAGAAAAAGGAAGAAGAAAAAACAAGAAAGAAAAAGGAAGAAGAAAAAAATGAAAACCAAAAGAAAGAAGAAAGAAAAAGGAAGAAGAAAAAAAGAAGAAGAAAGGAAGAAGAAAGGAAGAAGAAGAAAGAAAGAAAAAAGAAAAAGGAAGAAGAAGAAAGGAAGAAGAAGAAAGAAAGAAGAAGAAAAAAATGAAAACCAAATGAAAACCAAAAGAAAGAAGAAAGAAAAAGGAAGAAGAAAAAAAGAAGAAGAAAGGAAGAAGAAAGGAAGAAGAAGAAAGAAAGAAAAAAGAAAAAGGAAGAAGAAAGGAAGAAGAAGAAAGGAAGAAGAAGAAAGAAAGAAGAAGAAAGGAAAAAGGAAGAAGAAGAAAGGAAGAAGAAGAAAGAGGAAGAAGAAAGGAAGAAGAAGAAAGAAAGAAGAAAGAGGAAGAAGAAAGGAAGAAGAAGAAAAAAAGAATTTTTACTTAAAGAATCTTATTTTTTAATTCCTCCTCCTCTATGTCCCCTTAATCTTATTTTTTAATTCCTTTATACTTAAAGAATTTTTACTACATGCAGGAGTGACATATGGCGGACGATAGAACCGAGCCGCTTAGGGATCCGGAGGCTGAACGTTATTTAATGGACATCATCAACAACGAGATTCCTTATGTGCGGGGCTCAGAATATGAGCAACAAGAGGATGTAGTCTCTTCTTTTCTGAACCTTGACAGTGGAACAGAGATTGTCGATGATCAAGAAGGTGAAGGAACGGACATTGTCGACGGAGGTCAACCGTCAACAACCGACGATCTCGAATTGCAAGTAGCAACCACCTCCGGCGAGGTATATATATACATTGAGCCTCTCGTGATACAAACTTACTGAAATGTGAATACATATGTATTAACGCGCGCGACTCTCTTTCTTTTTTAGCCCTCCGGATCGAGTACGACAAAGCGTGGCAAATCCAAGGCGATGAAAACAGGAGAAACATATGCCATTGAGTTTGTCAGTGAAACCGGCAAGCCCCTACAGCACACCTCAAAGTTTATCAACCAATGCGGAGTCGTTGTTAGAGACAACGTCCCGATCACCGTCCAGGAATGGAAGGAGCCAAAGAAGGCACGTCTTGGTTTCAGTTTTGTCGACAAGAGAACGAAAAAGGATTGCTGGAGAAAGCTTATGGAACATTTCATTCTACCTCCGGAATACAACAAAGTCGATGAATTCGGTAACGAGGTTCCGGGTGGACGTCAGAGGAGGAGGCTAGTTAAAGAGTTCGCTCTTCAGAAGATGGGCGAAGCATTCCGGAACTTCAAGAAAAATTTAACCCGTGACTATGTCAACAAGGGCAAGACTCCGGATTTCAATGGACAACATGGGAAACTGAAAGATGATTGGCCAGAATTTGTGAGGCAAAAGCAATCAGAGCATTTCAAGGAAATATCGAAAAAAATAAGGATAATGCGAGTAAGAAAAAGTTCCATCATATTATGGGGCCAGGAGGATACCGCCTTTCGGAGCCTAGGTGGCAGAAGATGGAGGAGGACCTGAGGGTGCGAGGAATCCCTCTAGGTACAGAGGGATGGGACCCAAGGGCCAAAAGCTGGTGGTACGGGCATGGGGGATCGCTAGACCCGGAGACAGGGGTGTGTGTTCACCGACAGAGACAGTTTGCTCCCACCCAAGCCCTTATTGACGCAATGACCCAAGCTCAAGAGGGCTTGATCAAGTTCAACAGAGAGAAAGACGCACTGACAACAGCCCTCGGGAATGATGAACACGGAGGACGTGTACGAGGCAAAGGCAAAGTTCCGTGGAAAGTAGGATTTTCCCAGGACAATGACCCGTACTGTTACAGAAGCCGTAAGAGAAAGACGGACCGGGATGCAGATCTTATGACGAAGTTTGCATCGGAACTCCATGAGTTGAAGCAGACCGTGCATGAACTAGTGAAAGAAAAATCGGCTGTAGGGCCGCATGAAGATCATGAAGCGGATTGCGGAAGCCAGCAGCGGAGAAGCAGCGTGGCTTCCACGGATGCCCCGCCTGCTGCTAGTGCACCGATGATCGAGATTCATGCACCGGAGCCTCACTACCCCGTGGATGATGTAAAGGAGATGAAAGAATGTGATCTGCATTATCCCGTGGGGAACGTTTCCACGAAGGTAGCTAGCGGCAGTGCTTTACCCTGTACACCTGGAGCACTCCACCACAACAACCCCATTGCATATGGCTATGCTCGTGTCATGGTGGAAGACATAGTCCAAGGGTTTGAGGACCTGGAGATTGACAAACCTACACCCGAAGGGGAGAGAAGACTTGGAGATGTCAAGCGCCAGTTCATTCTATGGAAAAAGAAGTACATAGTGTTTCCAGGCGAGGCGCCAAGGCTAGCAAGTCCACCCCCCTCCGATGGTGGTGGTGGTGGTGGCGGTGGTGGTGGTCGTGGTGGTTCACCTACACCTCCTTCACGCCATTCGACGCCGTCCCCCGATCCACAACCTCCGGCGGGTACGACGCCCCCCAATCCTCCTCCGGCGGGTACGACGCCCCCCAATCCACCTCCGGCGAAGAAGCAGAAGCAGGCGGACAACAAGGAAACCCGCTCCTGGACTATTAACCCGGACCCTTATGTACCTAAGACCACAAGGGTACCGGAGCCATCACTGAAGCCTCTCCTCCCAAGGCCTGGGGAACTTAGTGAAGCTGAAACCAAATTGGCGGCGTCTGCTGATTATGAGAAATGGAAGGCGGATATGAAGGCGAAAAAAGAGCCTGAGCCCAAGCAAGTATTCACTGAGAAGCAAAAGAAGTGGGCTAAGGATTTTTTGACGACACCGTCCCAAGCCGAGCTAAATATGCCTGACGACTATGGACATGAACTTCTTAGGCAAGCAAAAATATTGAAGGAGGAGAAAGAAGAAAGTAAAAAAAGCGGGAAACAAGTTGACCAGCTCGGGATGCAGAAGAAACAATCGATCCCCCCGCTCATAGTGAAAGCCGGTCCGGAAGAGGACCCCGAGATCATAGCAGCTGCGGCAGCACTTGGATTGACTGTAGCGAGTGCCATGAAACAAGCGTCCGAGATGGGTTTGACTCTTCGTGCCTTCTTAGGCCTTGAGGATGCGCCAGTATGTGAGATAGCATTACAATATGTGCGGAATGGGCCTCTCGTCGAGCCTGCGCGGGAAAAGAGTCTACCACCACAAATGCGAAATCTGCTACGTTGGTACAAGCAATTCATAACATGGGCCGACAAAGAATATATTTATGCGGATGTTACAGATGAGCATCACACCAAACGGTACTCTGTAGAAGTTCATATGAGTGAATTGTTCCAGCTGTTCAATCTGCGCGACCTCGACAAATCTATGCTGAGTTGCTATGTTCTGTAAGTGATTTATTTCTACCTCATCTCGTTCTTCATTGCCTGCACTATATATATATATTGTCCTAACTATATTGTTGCGTACGCTATTATGCAGATTGAAGATTTGGGAATGCAAAATAAGAAACATCCATGATGTTGGGTTCATTGACCCACATATCGTTAATGGACATGTGTTACAACATCACCCCGAAGACGTGGAGAAAGACTTGTACAAGTTTCTTAGAAAGCATCAACTCAAAAGTCATATTCTATTTCCTTACCATTTTGGGTGAGTGTTTCTCTCTTGTGCCCATTCTCTTTTGTTTACTCCATGCATGGTATGTCTAATCGATGAGTTATGCATGACTGTGCATGTAACGTGTCCGCAGGTTCCACTGGATTCTGCTAAATATTGAACTTCACACCTCCAGAGTTCTAATCATGGACTCTATGGATTCGGATCCAAAGCGTTGGGCCGACATGAGAAAAATGCTGCAAAAGTAATTATTTTCAATCATTTGAGCTCTATATCGATCGGTCTCTTTCGTTCATTTCCTAATATCAAGTAACTAATAACTCCCTTGTTCATTTAATTTTCTTTGCCCTGTAGGGTTTGGAGACGGTTCTCAGAAGAAATTGTCGGTGAATTCAAACATGAGCTAGATTTCAGAAGGTTAGTTAATGTGGATAAGCAGCCACCGGGGACCAATCTATGTGGATACTATGTTTGTGAGAACATCCGGAGACACACCTCTGAGCGGAAGGCATCGGATAGCGTGCGGAACGCGACGGATAACTTGCGGAGGAGGCTTAGTCCAGAAGCTCGCTTCCGACCAATTCAAGAAGAATTAGCAGGATTTTTCATGAGGGAAGTCATCAATCCTAAAGGAGAACACTATACCGAGGACGAAGAAATTTATATGCATACCCGAGATTGAAACTTGTATGAAGTTGTATATGGTCATCCATCCTAATTGTGTATGGAAACTTGTTCGAAGTTGTATATGGTCACCCGAGATTGAATATATATTATATATTCCTCTTGAATTCTTCTTGTTTGAAATTTCATATGCATGTATATAGTAGCGTAGAATATGTGTACTGAAACTTTATCAAAATTAAAATAAAACACAAAATATAATATAAAAGAAATAAAACACTCCAAACTAAAAAGAAACCAGGTTTAGGGGGGCTAAAACCCTAAACTTGCGGAGGAGCCCTTTAGTCCCGGGTGGCCACGAGAACCGGGACTAAAGGTCCTCCGCCCCGACGGACCACGGGCGTCCACGTGGACGGGCCTTTAGTCCCGGTCAGCCACAAGAACCGGGACTAAAGCCTTTAGTCACGGTCCGTAAGAGGCGCGACTAAAGGGGGGGGGTCTTTAGTCGCGCATATTTAGTCCCGGTTGCACAGCCGGGACTAAAGGCTGTTGCGAACCGGGACTAAAGGGCTTTTTTCTACCAGTGGATGTTCATTGGATCAGTTGTCGTATGCTCTCTTGTTACGATCTGCAGCTGTACACCCTTTGTCATTTTTATTAGAATACGAAATAGTCTAGTGCACTCTTATCCAACTGTCCTGCATGATTCTTGTTTGCATATAAAATTTGACTCTATCTTTATAAAATGAAGTTTTTAACAAATAAATGACCAACACGCCTTCCAGGCTTCGATTCCACTAATTGATGCTCATTTATGTACTTCTCCGCCAATGCTCATGTTGGTGGCTAATCACCCCACAACTATTTTCTTCCGTGTCTCGCCTCTAACCTTTTTTAATTATCGATAATATTGATTGTATATTTTTGTGGAAATATTGATTGTATATAGAGCATAAGATGGTAAGAGAAATATTTTTGGTTGTATTCATTGTGTTAGATTAACACATTTAAATCAAGCATAAGATGTAATTTTTATTTATAGTTCCAGTAATAATTAGTATGTGAACCATTAAATATTTTTGTGATATATCTAAATGCAACTACGATGATCTATTTGTTGTGAATTTTTAAAATACAAAGATCTACCGATTATGATCATTTCAGTAAGCTATGATGATCTAACATATGTGTTCTGTTGATACAGTTATGTAGATATAACCAAAGAAATATCCTGAGCTAGTGTTATGTAGGTCTAATGTATGCGATCTATATTAATATGGTTATGTGGATCTAATAGATGTGGCCCATTTAGATACAGTTATGTTGATCTAACGGTTATGATCTTCTTACTTATAATTAAGATCTAATGGATGAGATCATTTTAATATATGTAGATCTAATGGGCATAATTTATTTAAGTATAACTATTTAGATCTAACAGTTGCAATCTACTAGAAATATGGTTTACAAGATCGATGTGACAATATTTGTTTGTCATTTCTTGTGCATCTATCTGTTTTCCTATATATGTATAGTGTATAATATATCGAGATGCATGCATGCTAGAAACCTGTGTAGAGATATTTAAGTAATAAAACAATAGCAATTAGGTGTAAAACAGATGCACATGAGAGCACAACATCGTCTATTTTTCTCCGATGTTGCATTTTATAGTTTGATTGATACACAACATCAAAACTCATATATACTCTCGAACCAATTATTAGGCTGCAGTAAGTTATTAGAAAGTTGTGCACTCTAGAACTATCTGTTGCATTATTTAGATAATACTTAATAAGGCATGAAATAAGTGTATAGCTTACATGAAGCAATGTTGATAGTAAAAAAATCTACCATGATACATGCCATTTATAAAAATGGTTCATCTACAATCTGAGAAGTAATAACTTTGTCTCATAATGGATGTCAACCCATTTCAGAAAGAGGTCACATAGTGGACCAGATTTGCTAAATAGTATTGAACAATCATATTACTTTCTTTATATCACTTTATCTGCCCTCAGTGATACAAATATATATCACATTAACTACTCTTGCCTTCTCAAATAAGAATAATTCCAAAACAGAGTATCCTACAGACCGCGAACACCGAACAAAGATAGAGAAATTGTTCCACTCATACAACAAGGTATTAGCATTATGTTGAATTAGCTTGAAATGATTAATTACTTCAATTAAATGATCGCATCATAGTAAGGTGCAAATAATTTTCTGCACTTTTGATCTTTTCAGGTGGTAACCATGTTCAGTTCTAGACTCTTGCACTTTCCCCGATTGAGAAACATTCTCCGCCATCTACTCTTGTTGCTGGGTCGGTTCTGGTTGTTGTCTGGATTCAAAGGATCCTGGATTTAGGAAATTGGGTTCAGAATGGCCCGATTCGCTGTAATGTTAAATTGATACATAGATGAGCACAACATACCAGATGCTAAACCTTAAAAATGAAAAACATAATTTTATTTAATAATAATTAATCAATGAAGAGTCTAAGACTTGAACATGCATGGATGCCTATACTTTTCTTTAGCTTCGGCTGTATCTTTTCTACCAATGAAATGACACCCCAGGTATCTTTTTCATGGTGAAACTGGTTAGTTATATCCGAAAAGGAAATTTGTATTAAGCACACTAATAATGATATTTTAAGCACCATAAAGAAGGAGATGTTGGGGAAGGTAGCAATTTCAAAAAATTTCCTACGCACACGCAAGATCATGGTGATGCATAACAACGAGAGGGGAGAGTGTCATCCACGTACCCTCGTAGACCGTAAGCGGAAGCGTTATAACAACGCGGTTGATGTAGTCGTACGTCTTCACGATTGACCGATCCTAGTACCGAACGTACGGCACCTCCGCGATCTGCACACGTTCAGCTCGGTGACGTCCCACGAACTCACGATCCAGTAGAGCTTCGAGGGAGAGTTCCGTCAATAGGACGGCGTGATGACGGTGTTGATGAAGCTACCGACGCAGGGCTTCGCCTAAGCACCGTTACGATATGACCGAGGTGGATTATGGTGGAGGGGGCACCGCACACGGCTAAAAGATCAATGATCAACTTGTGTGTCTATGGGGTGCCCCCTCCCCTGTATATAAAGGAGTGGAGGAGGGGGAGGAGGCCGGCCTCCTAGGCGCGCCCCAAGGGGAGTCCTACTCCCACCGGGAGTAGGATTCCCCCCTTCCAAGAGTAGGAGTAGGAGGGAAGGAAGGAGGAGAGAGGGGAAAGGAGAAAGGGGGGCGCTGCCCCCCTTCCTTGTCCAATTCGGACTAGAGGGGGAGGGGGCGCGCGGCCGGCCCTGGCCGCCCCTTCCTCTCTCCACCAAGGCCCATGAGGCCCATTACACTCCCCGGGGGGTTCCGGTAACCCCCCGATACCCCGGTATACGTCCGAACTCATCCGGAACCTTTCCGAAGTCCAAACTGTTGGGGAACATAGTAATTTCAAAAAAATTCCTACGCACACGCAAGATCATGGTGATGCATAGCAACGAGAGGGGAGAGTGTTGTCTACGTACCCTCGTAGATCGAAAGCGGAAGCGTTAGCACAACGCGGTTGATGTAGTCGTACGTCTTCATGATCCGACCGATCCAAGTACCGAACGTACGGCACCTCCGAGTTCAGCACACGTTCAGCTCGATGACGTCCCGCGAACTCCGATCTAGCAGAGCTTCACGGGAGAGTTCCGTCAGCACGACGGCGTGGTGACGGTGATGATGTTGCTACCGACGCAGGGCTTCGCCTAAGCACCGCTACGATATGACCGAGGTGGAATATGGTGGAGGGGGGCATCGCACACGGCTGGAATAGATCAACAGATCAACTTGTGTGTCTAGAGGTGCCCCCCGCCCCCGTATATAAAGGAGTAAGGGGAGGAGGCAGCCGACCAGGAGGAGGGCGCGCCAGGGAGGAGTCCTACTCCCACCGGGAGTAGGACTCCCTCTTTTCCTAGTTAGAGTAGGAGGGGGAAAGGAAGGGAAGGAAAGGGGGCGCCGCCCCGGCCCCGTCCTTGTCCATTTCGGACTAGAGGGGGAGGGGCCGCGCGGCCAGCCCTAGCCGCCCCTCCTCTTCTGCACTAAGGCCCAATAGTCCCATTACTTCCCCGGGGGGGGGGGGGTCCGGTAACCCCCGGTACTCCGGTAAAATCCTGATTTCACCCGGAACACTTCCGATATCCAAATATAGGCTTCCAATATATCAATCTTTATGTCTCGACCATTTAGAGACTCCTCGTCATGTCCCCAATCTCATCCGGGACTCCTAACTACCTTCGGTACATCAAATCACATAAACTCATAATACAAATTGTCACCGAACGTTAAGCGTGCGGACCCTACGGGTTCGAGAACTATGTAGACATGACCGAGACACGTCTCCGGTCAATAACCAATAGCGGAACCTGGATGCTCATATTGGCTCCCACATATTCTACGAAGATCTTTATCGGTCAAACCGCATAACAACAAACGTTGTTCCCTTTGTCATCGATATGTTACTTGCCCGAGATTCGATCGTCGGTATCTCAATACCTAGTTCAATCTCGTTACCGACAAGTCTCTTTACTCGTTCTGTAATGCATCATCCCGCAAGTAACTCATTAGTCACATTGCTTGCAAGTCTTATAGTGATGTGCATTACCGAGAGGGCCCAGAGATACCTCTCCGACAATCGGAGTGACAAATCCTAATCTCGAAATACGCCAACCCAACAAGTACCTTCGGAGACACCTGTAGAGCACCTTTATAATCACCCAGTTACGTTGTGACGTTTGGTAGAACACAAAGTGTTCCTCTGGTAAACGGGAGTTGCATAATCTCATAGTCATAGGAACATGTATAAGTCATGAAGAAAGCAATAGCAACATACTTAACGATCAAGTGCTAAGCTAACGGAATGGGTCAAGTCAATCACATCATTCTCCTAATGATGCGATCCCATTAATCAAATGACAACTCATGTCTATGGCTAGGAAACATAACCATCTTTGATCAACGAGCTATTCTAGTAGAGGCATACTAGTGAGACTCTGTTTGTCTATGTATTCACACATGTATCACGTTTCCGGTTAATACAATTCTAGCATGAATAATAAACATTTATCATGATATAAGGAAATATATAATAACTTTATTATTGCCTCTAGGGCATATTTCCTTCAGTCTCCCACTTGCACTAGAGTCAATAATCTAGTTCACATCGCCATGTGATTTAACACCAATAATTCACATCACCATGTGATTAACACCCATAGTTCACATCGTCATGTGACCAACACTGTCGTGGAATTGTCACGGCAGATGTCCTCAAGCTAGGACTTAGTCGTGGAGCCATCGCCGCTAGGAAGCTTGAAGGGGTTAAACGGGACAAGGAACACGAGGGTTTATACTGGTTCGGCCCCTTACGGTGAAGGTAAAAGCCTACGTCCAGTTGAGGTGGTATTGATTAGGGTTCGATGACCAAGGAGCTTAACCGCTATGCCTGGCTCTCGATGAGATCTTTCTTTTCCCTAAACCGCTGCCGGGTCGTCCCTTTATATAGGGAGGTTGATGCCCAGCAGCTCTCAGAGTCCCGGCCGGCTCATAAGAGTGTCCGGCTCGGACTCTCAACTACTCTTGCCTTACGCTACAAGTTCTACCATAATGGCGGTTGTAACTACGGGCCTTAAGCCATCTCCGGGTCTTAAGCCCATCTTTGGCCCGCCGTCTTCAAGCTTGGTGCCGGGCTTCAGGTGATGACCCTTATGTGTAACCCGGCCCCATCGGGCGGGTGACTCTAAGGTTTATATCCTCAACATTAGGCCCCAGATTGATTTGAGCCGGCTCATGTAAATCTTCAATCCTTTCGACAGAAAAAATCTCCGGCTTACATTTGTGTGAAGGCCGTAACCCGGCGTGACGTCATCCTCTGGTTTCCGGGTAATCCGCTGTGACGTCATCTTCCATTAAGTCCATTTTTTACTCCACCATATCCGCAACGGATCTTATCTTTACTGCCATCCCGAAAATCGAGGCGTTTTATGGGGAGATAACCACGCCGTGGTCTCCTCGTTTCTCGCGCCCACTTATGAGCTTGCCCTTATAAATAGTCCGGCCCGATGAGCCTTCAGCCACCCGTCTTCCTCCTCGCGCCACTGTTCTTTCGCTCGAGCTCTGTTGCTGTCGCCGCCGCGGGTCTCCTCCTCACCAACTCTGGCCGCTGCATCGACCTGTTGTGTCCAGAGAAAACGGCGGCGACCTCCGCGACTCACCAGCACCTGTAAGTCCTTGCTGCCCCGTAGAACAGATCTGCAGTAGGGTTCTTCCTGTTCTTCCCGTGTTCTTCACCGTTCTTCGCGGGTTCTCAGTAGATTTGATTTTTAGCACCCTTCTTGATCTTAGACTTGCATAGAACTACTGCGGTAGCTGTTTCACTTCCATTCCCAATGTTCATAGGCTCCTTTTTACTGCATAGTGGCTCCGTTCGAACCCGCAAACTTCTTCTGCGTCTGTTTTAGGTCTAGAAATTTTCCTTTTCAGCCGACCGTTTTGATCCAAATTAGTTACTGCAATGTGTGAAATCTGTTTTCACCACACTTAGTAAAAAACTGCACCCGTTGAGTCATGGCGGTTTACATTTCCGGTTTAAAGAAGCCACGCGCCGTAAAACCTTCCGGCTCAAAGGAAGCCATGCGCCATAAAATTTTCCGGCTCATCTGTGACAAGGTCATAGACAATCGAATTACTCTCAATACCTCCAGCGGCTTAGATAACCCGATGCACCTAGATATATGTCATTAGTCCCCTCCATAAGCCGCCACTTTAACATTGAACTATAAATTTCCTCCGGCTTATACTTAAACCGGGCATGTTTCCTTTTATCATAGGCTTCCGACTTTCACCATGCCTCCCAAAGCTCCTAAAGCACCCATCACTTGCAATTGGACGAGGTCCAATGTCACCGACGAGACCTTAGCGGATTTTGTAAAGTCGGGTTACCTGCCTAAGAAGGACGTCATGTCCTACCGTGCCCCTGACCCGTCGGAGAGAGACCACAGCCAAAGGACGGGGAGGTGGTGATTTTTGTGGATCACATGAGCCGGGGCTTCGCACCGCCCGGCTCAAAGTTTTTTAGAGATGTGCTGAACTTCTTTGATCTGCGGCCACAAGACATAGGACCCAATTCTGTGTCTAATATATGCAACTTCCAAGTGTTCTGCGAAGTCTACCTTGGAGAAGAACCCAGCCTGCTGCTTTTCAGAGAGCTCTTCTACCTGAACCGCCAGAACGAGTGCGCCAACGGGCCAAGTTTGGAACTCAGCGGAATCTCCATTCAGCGACGGAGAGGCTGCCTCTTCCCTTACGCCGAGCCGCCAAGCCACCCAAAGGACTGGAACCAGACGTGGTTCTACTGCCAAGACACGTCGCCGGCTGACGAGAGCCCGCTGCCCGGCTTTCGCCCCTCGCGTCTGGAACCAACACACCCTTTGTCAGACAAGCTAACTCAAGCGGAGCGCCAACCTATGCTCCCCACCATTAACAAGATCAAGGCTCTCCTGGGCAATGGTCTCAATGGAATTGACCTGGTTCGAGTCTGGATCTCCTGGCGGGTGATCCCATTGAGCCGCCGCCCCGGCTTAATGTGTGAGTACACGGGCCGAAAGGATGACCCCCTGAGACACAGCCGCAACGATCTTCCTGAAGACGTTGCTGAGGACATGACTAAGGCTTTCTTGAACGAGAGCTTGGCAGACTGCGGGAGGACCGGCTTAAGCCCCTTCGCAAGACCAACCCGGCCCCGGTGATAAGCCGCTGACCTGAACATCTTATTTTCTTCTGTAAATAACTTTCATCCGAACCTTAAGAAATTGTCATTGTATTTTTCAGGCGGATGACAAATTCTAGAAGGTCAAATACGACCATGAGGCGGCCAAGAAGGCCAGGAAGGCGAAGAAAGCCGCCAAGAGAGCCGCTCCCCGCAAGAAGGGAAGTAGGCCTACTGCTTCAGAGCTGCTGCAACTAAGCGACAGCTCCGAGTCAGAGGTAACCCCTGAACCTGTAAGCTCTTGTTGTATTTGTTGTTTATTTCTGTCCACCTTATCAATACTGTTCATCAACAGGATGACACCGGAGCAAGTAACCCGGTGGTTGAAGAGGTAATGTCACTTTCCTCCGACTCGGAGCCCTTGCCAAGGCTGAAAGTCCGAAGGGTAACCCGGAAAGTAAGATTTTCACATCCTTTAGCTTATCAAGATCCTCAATTTCTTTTGAAGCGACAGACTCATGAGAGCCGGCGGCACACCCGGACCAACAAGGACGCTGAGCTCTCCTCCGGTTTACCTGATGCGTCGAGGAAACGCCGGACCGAGGTTATCTCTCTCTTGTACCCTTTTCATCCTTTGGCGGGTGTTATTCGTCAACCGCTCAATTCTTCTGATTCAAACTATCAGGAAACCTCACCCTCCTCTGGTGACTCGATGCAATCAAACTTGCCGGCCTTCAAGACCGTACCCGGGTAATGATGATCATCTCTTGTTATGCTTATCTTTACTCATACTCTTGTACTAACCTTTTTGTCCTTTCAGTGCCCAGGCAAAGCTCAGCAAGAGGGCGAAAAAGAACAAGCCGGTCGAAGAGCCGGACTTGCCTGAACCGGAGGTTGCAGCTCAAGAACCGCCAGTTGCCTTTGCCCCTTCAGCCGCCGCTCCAACCGACCAGCCAATCGCAGAAACTTCTGCTAACCCGGAGACCTCCAGCCTGGCTCACCCGGTCAATGACCCGGACGTGGTGATCACTCGGACAGAGTTTGTTGAGCCGGGGAGACCTACTGCGCTGGCCAAGTGCTCCGCCAAGGAGGAGTTGCTAGGGTGCCGCCGGGCTAATCTGGACCTTACCGACTACGCCAATCTGAACATCGGAGAGATCGTCTCCGGCTATGTCAGTCAGGTGCACAAGAGCCGGGACTTAGAGATCCACATGGTGAATCAGATTCAGCAGAAGTCTGAGGTACCACTCTTCTTGCTTACTGCATAGTTATCTTTACCATACTAGCCCCCAAGTCGACGACTTATGATTGAATATGTTGTAGACTTAAGTTCCGGCTTACTTCCATGAACCGGTAATTTGTAGATAGAAAACGTTCGATATGCATTAGCCCCCAAGTGCCAAGTGTCTTTGCTTGGAAAGTGCTTGGGACTTTAAAATTGCATAATAACCGTTCATCCTATAACCCGGAAATTATACAGGCTGCTTGCAAGAAGTTTGAAGCTGACATCTCCGATCTGAAGACCCGCCTGAGGACGCAAGAAACTGAGACCCGAAAGGCCAATGCCAAATTTGTGTCCAGTATTGCTGCGCAAGAAAAGCTGAAGACGGACTTTGACGCTGAACGGAAAGCTTGGGCCGAAGAGAAGGCTACTCTGGTGAACCGGGCCGAACAGGCAGAAAAGGCTCTGACGGAAAGAACCACCGAACTCGCCGGTTTAAAGCGCCACGTGTCACAGATGGTCGCCGCAATCTTCGGTAAGTCATTCCACCGGCTCTCATCCAGTCCATAATATTTATGTCTCATAATCCATCATTGCCAGCGGCTTTATCTTCCTCTTTTTAAACAGGTCCCAGAAGTGCCAACCTCAACCAAAGTGTGGTGACCAAGCTGAAGGCCGTGTACACCCTGGTAGAGCAACTCTACACCGGGTCACATCGCGCCTTGGCCGTGGTGGCCCTATCCAATGAGGTGCCGACTCACCTGGCGGAAGTTCTTCGCCGGCTTGCCGTTCTTCCTCAGCATGTCCAAGAGCTGCGACGGGCCTCTGCAAGAGCCGGCGCTATAGCTGCTCTAAGCCGGGCCAAGGCGTTCCTTCCAGAACTAGACCCTGCGGACATTGCCCTTGCCTATCCCAGCTTGACGGAAGACGGCACCTCCTTCGACCAAAAGGACTTTGCAGCCTGCGTGAAGATCGTACGCCCGGTGGCCACTCTGATTGGAAATGACATGGATCTGAGCAAGTACCAGCCGGGTTACGATGCCGAAAACCAGAGGATCTCCACTCCGCATTACGAAGCCATCAGCTTAGTCCCGCCGACTCGTAAGCACACCTTTGCCCCGGAAATTGACCCGGCCGGGTTAATTGACGAGGAAGCTCAATTTGAAGCGCTGAGCGGCATTGACTAGAAATCGTCAACTTTCCAGGTCTTGGGAACAGCCGGAGGAGCGGAGAGGGATGAGCCAGAAACTTCAACCCAGCAAGCGTCTTAACTCTGTAGGCGGTTTTATTTGAAACAATGCTTCACCCTTTTGGACTCAATGAGTCTTGTAATAGAATAGGATCAACACTTTAACTGTACCGTGCCATCGTGCACGTGTTGAATGCTGAATTCTATGAAAGTTGCTTCCTCATATTTCTCCGGGTCATAGTTGATCATTCATGTTCCTTAAGCTTAAATAGTTGTCTGTAACTATCCTGCATAGAAAGACAAATCACAAGTCTCTAGGCGGCTTACCGCACGGAGAATCATAGTTTTATGCATATAACCCGGAATATGAATCACAAAAAACTGGTCCTCAATTATGTCCTTTATATAATCGTAACAACACACTTACCAGCCTGCAAGCACACTTCCGGCTTAGATAACCCGGGTAATAAGGTTGGCACCTCAATTCCGGTTTACCAGTCTTAATAACGCCGATTGTGTTCGACTAGCACTCTAAATCAAAGTTAAGCCGGCAAAGTGAGACCCGCCGTGCATACTTGAAGTAATCAGAAGAACTCGCTATAAATCAGAAAAACTTAGGGGCTTTCGGTTCGAATACGACCAGAGACCCGTCCAAAGGGGTTATGCTAGAATTCGAATGTGATCATATAGCCCCCAGTGGGTGTGGCGATGCCAATCAAGAGGGTACCGACAGCTATGTTCTCTTTGGTTCGAATACGACCCATGTTTGAACAGGAAGCCCCCAAATGACTTTAAGAATTGTTTAACGACGCTGATTCGAATACGATCCACGTCGGTTCCCAAAGGGGTTAAACTATGATTCAGATATGATCAAAGAAAACTCCCCAATGAGCTCGGCACTTTGCCAATCAAATGAGTATCGACAGCTATGTTCTCTTTGGTTCGAATACGACCTATGTTTGAACAGGAAGCCCCCAAGTGACCTTATTGCATAAGGCTAGATTCGAATACAATCATAAGCCGGATCCTCCTTCAATTTATCATGTGATCTTGCAATGAAAACAACACATTCACATTTGGAGGAGAAAAAAGGACAGAGGTCCTGCTTTATTGCTTATCATAATATATACATGGCTTAGAGAAATATGTACATTATGAGAGCCGGTGGCTCAAGTGTAATAAGGCCGAAGCTGAGCTATATTCCACGGCCGACGTGTCTCTTCCTCCGACTTACGTGAATCTTTGTGCTCCCGAATGTCAATGAGGTAATATGACCCGTTGTGCAAATTCTTGCTGACCACAAAGGGCCCTTCCCAAGGCGGGGATAGCTTGTGCGCATCTGTTTGATCTTGGATGAGCCGGAGCACCAGATCGCCTTCCTGGAAGACCCGGGATTTAACCCGGCGACTATGATAACGGCGCAGGTCTTGTTGGTAAATCGCTGAGCGAGCTGCTGCCACATCACGCTGTTCGTCCAACAAGTCAAGAGCATCTTGGCGCGCCTGTTCATTATCCGCCTCAACATAAGCCGCCACTCGAGGCGAGTCATGACGGATGTCACTGGGGAGGACTGCTTCTGCCCCATAAACCATGAAGAAAGGCGTGAAACCTGTAGACCTGTTAGGAGTAGTGTTGATGCTCCATAACACGGAGGGCAACTCTTCCACCCAAAAACCCGGCGTCCGTTGCAAAGGGACCAAAAGCCGGGGCTTGATACCCTTCAGAATCTCCTGATTAGCCCTCTCAGCTTGACCATTGGATTGAGGATGAGCCACTGATGAAACATCAAGTCGGATATGTTCTCGTTGACAAAACTCCTCCATGGCGCCTTTGGATAAATTGGTACCATTGTCAGTTATAATGCTGTGCGGGAAGCCAAAGCGAAAAATCACCTTTTTCATAAATTGAACCGCCGTGGTTGCATCACACTTGCTAACTGGCTCTGCTTCAACCCACTTGGTAAATTTGTCAACTGCCACCAAGAGGTGGGTCTTCTTATCTTTGGACCTTTTAAAAGGCCCAACCATATCAAGCCCCCAGACCGCAAAGGGCCAAGTAATTGGGATCATCCTCAGCTCCTGAGCCGGCACATGAGCCCGTCGCGAGAACCTTTGGCAACCATCACATTTACTGACCAAGTCCTCCGCATCAGCATGAGCCGTCAGCCAATAAAAACCATGACAAAAAGCCTTGGCCACAAGAGACTTTGAGCCGGCGTGATGGCCACAATCCCCTTCATGAATTTCACGCAAGATGTCTTGACCTTCCTCAGGGGAGACACATCGCTGGAACGCTCCCGTAACACTGCGGCGATGCAACTCACCATTGATAACAACCATTGACTTAGACCGCCGGGTTATTTGTCTGGCCAAAGTTTCGTCCTCAGGCAAATCTCCCCGGGTCATGTAAGCCAGATAGGGCACTGTCCAGTCCGGGATGATATGGAGAGCCGCCACCAGCCGTGCCTCCGGGTCAGGGATAGCCAAGTCTTCCTCTATGGGCAACTTAACAGAAGGGTTATGCAGGACGTCCAGGAAAGTATTAGGCGGAACCGGTTTTCGCTGAGAGCCCAGCCGGCTTAAAGCATCAGCTGCCTCGTTCTTCCTGCGATCGATGTGCTCTACTTGGTAACCCTGAAAGTGTCCAGCAATGGCATCAACTTCACGGCGATAAGCCGCCATGAGAGGGTCCTTGGAGTCCCACTTTCATGATACTTGTTGAGCCACCAAGTCTGAGTCGCCGAAGCACCTTACCCGGCTCAAGCTCATCTCTTTAGCCATTCGAAGACCGTGGAGCAAGGCCTCGTACTCAGCCGCATTGTTAGTGCAAGGAAACATCAACTGTAGCACATAATGGAACTTGTCACCCTTAGGGGAAGCCAACACGACTCCAGCCCCCGAGCCCTCCAATTGCCTGGACCCATCGAAGTTAATAGTCCAGTACGTGTTATCCGGCTTTTGTTCGGGCACTTGTAACTCCGTCCAATCGTTGATGAAATCCACCAAGGCCTGAGATTTAACAGCAGTGCGTGGCACGTATTTCAGACCATGAGGTCCGAGCTCTATAGCCCACTTAGCCACTCTCCCCGTGGCCTCTCTGTTTTGAATGATATCTCCGAGGGGGGCAGAACTGACCACAGTGATGGGGTGACCCTGGAAATAATGCTTAAGTTTCCGGCTTGCCATGAACACACCATAAACAAGCTTCTGCCAATGCGGATACCGCTGCTTGGACTCAATGAGTACTTCGCTGACATAATAAACCGGCCGCTGAACCGGATGCTCCTTACCCTCTTCCTTGCGCTCCACCACCACGGCCACACTGACGGCTCGTGTGTTAGCAGCCACATACAGCAATAAAGGCTCCTTGTCAACCGGAGCGGCAAGGACCGGGGGCTCGGCCAGCTGTCTCTTCAAATCCTCAAAAGCAGTATTAGCTGCATCATTCCAGACAAAGTCATCAGTTTTCTTCATCAACTGATATAACGACATGGCCTTCTCCCCCAAACGGCTTATAAAACGGCTTAAAGCAGCGATACGACCTGCCAAGCGCGGGACGTCGTTTATACACGCCGGCTTAGCCAGGGAGGTGATGGCCTTGATCTTCTCCGGGTTAGCTTCAATGCCCCTGTTAGAAACCAAGAAACCCAAGAGCTTGCCTGCAGGAACACCAAAAACACACTTGGCCGGGTTAAGCATCATTTTGTAGACCCGGAGATTATCAAAGGTTTCCCTTAGATCATCTATCAAGGTTTCCTCCTTCCTGGACTTAACCACAATATCATCCACATAAGCATGAACATTGCGCCCAATCTGGTTATGAAGACAGTTCTGCACGCAACGCTGATAAGTCGCTTGCGCACTCTTGAGCCCAAAGGGCATAGACACATAGCAGAAGGCTCCAAAGGGAGTGATGAACGCCGTCTTCTCCTGGTCCTTAACTGCCATTTTAATCTGATGATATCCAGAGTAAGCATCCAAGAAACTTAGGCGCTCACAACCCGCCGTAGCATCAATGATTTGATCAATACGGGGAAGGGCGAAAGGATCAGCCGGACACGCCTTGTTCAAGTCCGTGTAGTCCACACACATCCGCCAGGTGCCGTTCTTTTTGAGTACGAGCACCGGGTTAGCTAACCACTCTGGGTGGAAGACTTCAACAATAAACCCGGCCGCCAAGAGCCGGGCCACCTCTTCACCAATAGCTTTCCGCCTCTCTTCATTAAACCGCCGAAGGAATTGCCTGACCGGCTTAAATTTTGGATCAACATTGAGAGTGTGCTCAGCGAGTTCTCTAGGTACACCTGGCATGTCAGAAGGTTTCCATGCAAAAATGTCCCTATTCTCACGGATGAACTCGATGAGCGCGCTTTCCTATTTTGGATCCAGATTGGCACTGATGCTAAACTACTGAGATGAATCACCTGGAACGAAATCAACAAGTTTAGTCTCCTCAGCCGACTTAAATTTCATTGCCGGCTCATGCTCCGTAGTCGGCTTTTTCAGAGAGGTCATATCTGTTGGGTCAACATTGTCCTTGTAAAAGTTTAACTCCTCTGTTGCACAAACAGATTCTGCATAAGCCGCATCGCCTTCCTCACACTCCAAGGCCACCTTCCGGCTGCCATGAACCGTAATGGTCCCGTTGAGACCCGGCATCTTGAGCTGTAAATACACGTAACACGGCCGTGCCATGAACTTGGCGTAAGCCGGTCGCCCGAATATGGCATGATACGGGCTTCTTATCTTGACCACCTCAAAGGTCAATTTTTCCACCCTGTAGTTGTGCTCGTCTCCAAAGGCCACTTCCAACTCGATCTTGCCGACTGGATAAGCCGACTTACCAGGTACCACACCATGGAAAATAGTGTTTGACTGGCTGAGGTTCTTATCAATCAACCCCATACGACGGAAAGTCTCATAATAGAGGATGTTAATGCTGCTGCCTCCATCCATGAGCACCTGAGTGAACTTATATCCTCCCACCCGAGGAGCCACCACCAAGGCCAAATGACCCGGATTATCTACCCGGGGAGGTGATCCTCCCTACTCCACACTATGGGCTGCTCAGACCATCATAAATAGCGTGGAACTGCCGGCTCAACAGCATTCACAGCCCTCTTATGAAGCTTCTGATCTCGCTTACACAGACTGGTGGTAAACACATGATACTGTCCACCGCTAAGCTGCTTTGGATTGGTCTGATAACCCCCCTGCTGCTGTTGATGACCCTGGCCAGACTGCTGATTAAAGCCCCCTTGACCGTTCTGAGGATTAGAATTTGAGCCGCCGCCCGGGCCATGAAAGCCGCCGGCGCCTGAGCCACCGCCCGGGCCATTGTTGCCGTTAAAGGCATTGGAATTCTTAAAGGCCTTCATGATTGCACAATCCTTCCACAGATGAGTAGCTGGCTTCTCTCTAGAGCCATGCCTTGGACAAGGCTCATTCAACAGCTGCTCCAGCGTCGGGCCTGACCCGCCGGCTCGGGGAGGGGGCCTCCCCTTGCGTCTCTGGCTGTTACCCTGTGAGCTGGCGTTGGCCACAAACTCTAGGCTGCCGTCGGCCTTACGCTTTCCACCTCCTTGGTTCCCCGGGTTATGCTGAGGACCCTTGCCATTACCGTTCTTCTTTCCCTTCCCTGTCCTTTCGTCATCCGAAGCGGGGTCCTTGCTACTATCAGAATCGGCGTACTTGACGAGAGCCGCCATCAGCGTACCCATATCATTGCAGTCGCGCTTAAGCCGCCCGAGTTTCATCTTCAGGGGCAGAAAACGACAATTTTGCTCCAACATCAAGACTGCAGAGCCGGCATCCATCTTATCCGATGAATGTATGATCTCCTTGACCCGGCGAACCCAGTGTGTCGTAGACTCACCCTCCTGTTGTTTACAGTTAGTCAAGTCCACTATTGACATAGACTGCCTACATGTGTCTTTGAAGTTTTGTATGAACCGGGCCTTCAGCTCAGCCCAAGATCCAATGGAATTCAGCGGTAGCCCTTTCAACCAAGTGCGGGCGGTCCCATCTAGCATCATGGTGAAGTACTTGGCCATCGCCGCTTCACTGACCTCCAGTAGTTCCATGGTCATCTCGTAGCTTTCGATCCAGGCCGCGGGTTGTAAGTCAGCCATGTAATTAGGCACCTTGCTAGGGCCTTTGAAGTCTTTGGGCAGACGTTCGTTGCGGAGAGCTGGCACTAAGCAAGGGACACCTCCAGTCCTCGTAGGGATACCCACGTCGACGGAAGTCGTCGGATAAGCCGGGGGGGTCTGGTAAGCCGTCAACTGAGGCACCTGCTCCGCCTCTTGCCGCGCTCTGTCTTGGTCTGCTGCGTGAAAAGCTCCGTTATGAGCCGGGCCGTGGCCAGGGGGCGGGTCATGGCGTCGGACATTACTTGAGCCGGTCGCTGAGACCATGTGTCTGCTATAACTCGGGCTCCGGCCTGGACGAGGGGTCGAGTGGATCCTGTCCCGGTTGTAAGAGTACGCCTCTTGCTGTGCCAGCGCTGTCTGAAGGAGTTCCCTGACCCGACGGGTTTCAATAGCCGTTGGAGAGTCGCCGTCAATTGGGAGGGCCGCCAGCCGCGCTGCTGCGGCGACCATGTTCTCCAGCGGGTTAGCATAATGACCCGGTGGTATTGGCACATACTGAGGCGGGGCAGGGCTCACCCGGGGAGGCCCCATCACTTGTGGCTGCACAGGGGTCCCAGACCCGGGCACTATGATCCCTGGCGGGTTACTGGACCCTACACCTGGCGTGTTGAAGAGGTTTCGAGGATCGTAGACCGGAGGGAGTCGAGATTGGGCCTTCTGATGCCTCCTTCTCATGACCTCATTGGACGCGTTCTGATCCATCGTGAGCCGGAAGGACTGCGCCTGAATCAACTGAGTCTGGGCGTCGAGAGCTGCCCTCTCCGCAGCCATCCTGATCCCTTCCGCTGCCAGATCTTCCTTGGCTTTCACTAGATCTAACTTTAACTATGCCACCTCCGCGTCATGCTGAGCTTGGTCCGCCGGGTCAACCGCGGCGGTCAGCAGAGCCGTCATCTTGTCCGTGAGATCCATCAGCACCTGAGCCGGCGAGGGCGCCGGGTTTCCCGCCCCAGCAGCAGGGTTCTGGACAGGCTGCGCACCGGCCATGAAGATTCCAACCCGGCTCGGCGGCTCAAATGGGTCCGGAATACTGTCACCATCGGAACAACCCATGAGCCTGCCATCTTGAAGTTGATACAACGAGTTTGACTCATCTGTGGACGACTCGCCGTCAGAGCCGGCGGCCGTCTCATCACCAGATCCAGATCCATCAGGGATCCCTCCATGGACACATCCCACAAAAGCATGCTTCAAGGCAGGCCGGGCTCAGGCGGGTCGTGCGCGCTGAGCCGTGTCGATGAGATCGGTGCAGAGATCCGGCTCAGGGCCCGGCTCGCCGATCTTGCCAATGAAAACATGAATTCCGCCGAAGGGGACCCGGTACCCGTACTCAATTGAGCCGGCGTCGGGGCCCCAGTTTGCATCGTCGATGTAGAGCTTACCGCGATGACTCTTGGTCATCCGGCCCACGGCGTATCCCTTGAGCCCTTCGAAGCTGCCATTCAAGAACTCAAATCCACCGTGCGCTGGCCCCACAGTGGGCGCCAACTGTCGTGGAATTGTCACGGCAGATGTCCTCAAGCTAGGACTTAGTCGTGGAGCCATCGCCGCTAGGAAGCTTGAAGGGGTTAAACGGGACAAGGAACACGAGGGTTTATACTGGTTCGACCCCTTACGGTGAAGGTAAAAGCCTACGTCCAGTTGAGGTGGTATTGATTAGGGTTTCGATGACCAGGGAGCTTAACCGCTATGCCTGGCTCTCGATGAGATCTTTCTTTTCCCTAAACCGCTGCCGGGTCGTCCCTTTATATAGGGAGGTTGACGCCCAGCAGCTCTCAGAGTCCCGGCCGGCTCATAAGAGTGTCCGGCTCGGACTCTCAACTACTCTTGCCTTACGCTACAAGTTCTACCATAATGGCGGTTGTAACTACGGGCCTTAAGCCATCTCCGGGTCTTAAGCCCATCTTTGGCCCGCTGTCTTCAAGCTTGGTGCCGGGCTTCAGGTGATGACCCTTATGTGTAACCCGGCCCCATCGGGCGGGTGACTCTAAGGTTTATATCCTCAACAAACACCCTAAGGGTTTACTAGAGTCAATAATCTAGTTCACGTCGCTATGTGATTAACACCCAAAGAGTACTAAGGTGTGATCATGTTTTGCTTGTGAGAGAAGCTTAGTCAACGGGTCTGTCACATTCAGATTCGTATGTATTTTGTAAATTTCTATGTCTACAATGCTCTGCACGGAGCTACTTTAGCTAATTGCTCTTACTTTCAATATGTATCCAGATTGAGACTTAGAGTCATCTGGATCAGTGTCAAAACTTGTATCGACATAACCCTTTACGACGAACCTTTTGTCACCTCCATAATCGAGAAACATATCCTTATTCCACTAAGGATAATTTTGACCGCTGTTCAGTGATCTACTCCTAGATCACTATTGTACTCCCTTGTCAAACTCAGTGTAGGGTATACAATAGATCTGGTACACAGCATGGCATACTTTATAGAACCTGTGGCTGAGGCATAGGGAATGACTTTCATTCTCTTTCTATCTTCTGCCGTGGTCGGGTTTTGAGTCTTACTCAATTTCACACCTTGTAACACAGGCAAGAACTCTTTCTTTGACTGTTCCATTTTGAACTACTTCAAAATCTTGTCAAGGTATGTACTCATTGAAAAAACTTATCAAGCGTCTTGATCTATCTCTATAGATCTTGATGCTCAATATGTAAGCAGCTTCACCGAGGTCTTTCTTTGAAAAACTCCTTTCAAATACTCCTTTATGTTTTCCAGAAAATTCTACATTATTTCCGATCAACAATATGTCATTTTACATATACTTATCAGAAAGGCTGTAGTGCTCCCACTCACTTTCTTGTAAATACAGGCTTGACCGCAAGTCCGTATAAAACTATATGCTTTAATCAACTCATCAAAGCGTATATTCCAACTCTGAGATGCTTGCACCAGTCCACAGATGGATCGCTGGAGCTTGCACATTTTGTTAGCATCTTTAGGATTGACAAAACCTTCTGGTTGCATCATATACAACTCTTCTTTAATAAATCCATTAAGGATTGCAGTTTTGTTATCCATTTGCCAGATTTCATAAAATGCGGCAATTGCTAACATGATTCGGACAGATTTTAAGCATCGATACGAGTGAGAAAATCTCATCGTAGTCAACACCTTGAACTTTGTCAAAAACCTTTTTCGACAAGTCTAGCTTTGTAGATAGTAACACTAGTATCAGCGTCCGTCTTCCTCTTGAAGATCCATTTATTTTCTATGGCTTGCCGATCAACGGGCAAGTCAACCAAAGTCCATACTTTGTTCTCGTACATGGATCCTATCTCAGATTTCATGGCCTCAAACCATTTCACGGAATCAGGGCTCATCATCGCTTCCTCATAGTTCGTAGGTTCGTCATGGTCTAGTAACATGACCTCCAGAACAGGATTACCATACCACTCTGGTGCGGATCTGACTCTGGTTGACCTACGAGGCTTGGTAGTAACTTGATCTGAAGTTTCATGATCATCATCATTAACTTCCTCACTAATTCATGTAGGCATCACTGGAACCGATTTCAGTGATGAGCTACTTTTCAATTCGAGAGAAGGTACAATTACCTCATCAAGTTCTACTTTCCTCCCACTCACTTCTTTCGAGAGAAACTCCTTCTCTAGAAAGGATCCAAATTTAGCAACAAATGTCTTGCCTTCGGATCTGTGATAGAAGGTGTACCCAATATTTTCTTTTTGGGTATCCAATGAAGACGCACTTCTCCGATTTGGGTTTGAGCTTATCATGTTGAAACTTCTTCACATAAGCATCGCAGTCCCAAACTTTAAGAAACGACACCTTAGGTTTGTCGCCAAACCACAGTTCATACAGTGTCATCTCAACGGATTTAGATGGTGCCCTATTTAACGTGAATGTAGCTGTCTCTAATGCATAACCCCAAAAAACGATAGTGGTAAATCGGTAAGAGACATCATAGATTGCACTATATCCAATAAAGTACGGTTATGATGTTCGGACACACCATTATGCTGTGGTGTTCCGGGTGGCATGAGTTTGTGAAACTATTCCACATTGTTTTAATTGAAGGCCAAACTCTTAACTCAAATATTCGTCTTCGCAATCAAATCATAGAAAACTTTATTTTCTTGTTACGATGATTCTCCACTTCACTATGAAATTCTTTGAACTTTTCAAATGTTTCAGACTTGTGTTTCATCAAGTAGATATACACATATCTGCTCAAATCATCTGTGAAGGTCAGAAAACAATGATACCTGCCATGAGTCTCAACACTCATGAGACCACATACATCGGTATGTATTATTTCCAATAAGTCAGTGGCTCGCTCCATTGTTCCGGAGAACGTAGTCTTTAGTCATCTTGCCCATGAGGCATGGTTCACAAGCATCAAAGTGATTCATAATCAAGTGATTCCAAAAGCCCATCAGCATGGAGTTTCTTCATGCGCTTTACACCAATATGACCTAAACGGCAGTGCCACAAATAAGTTGCACTATCATTATTGACTTTTCATCTTTTGGCTTCAATATTATGAATATGTGTATCACTAGGATCGAGATTCAACGAACCATTTTCATTGGGTGTATGACCATAGAAGGTTTTATTCATGTAAACAGAACAACAATTATTCTCTAACTTAAATGAATAACCGTATTGCAATAAACATGATCAAATCATATTCATGCTCAACGCAAAAGACCAAATAACACTTATTTAGGTTCAACACTAATCCCGAAAGTATAGGGAGTGTACGATGATGATCATATCAATCTTGGAACCACTTCCAACACACATCGTCACTTCACCCTTAACTAGTCTCTATTCATTCTGCAAATCCCGTTTCGAGTTACTACTCTTAGCAACTGAACTAGTATCAAATACTGAGGGGTTGCTATAAACACTAGTAAAGTACACATCAATAACATGTATATTGTAAGTGCATCTAGTGCCCCTTAGTGATTTTGGTGTATTGAAGACTTATAGGTTAAGGGACTAATGTGTTTGTGAGTGTACACAGATCTATAATTCTATGAGGAGTTTGATATTTACAGAGAAAGTCGACCCCTAAAAATGAAGTTCTTCGATTGAAGACTTTGGATTTCTGAAGATTTTCTGAAGACTTTGAAAGTGAAGAAATTGGTGTGACCTTGAAGACTTGGTATTCATTTGAGGAATATGAAGCGTGAAGACTTTTGTTTTCTTAGTTTTTGTTTTCTCTTTCTTGAGTCATAGGAAACACCGTACTGTTAAAGGGGGTCGAGGAAATACTAAGGAAAAATTTCCATGTGATGCTCAACTCAAAATCCTACACCTACCAATCCCTTCGAGTGAAGCCATTGGAAATCTCATACAGTTCAGTCATATTCTTCAGTGACAGAGATGAAGTTCTTCTGGTCCCTGAGGAATTTGTTCCGACTGAGGAGTTAGGAATTCGCCAGTGCGGATTGCCTACACAGTGAGGAACATGATAGCCCTGAGGAATTTGAACCTCAAATTTCCGACCGTTGCTGTGCTATGCGCCAGCTGTCCCAAAATATCTACCCACCTAACGGTCATATCATTGAAGGGCATTTATGTCCTATCATGCGGGCTGCTCCCTAGGCTATAAATAGCTGCCCCCTACAACCACTAGCTGGTTGGCTGCTCCGAGAGATACTGACACTTGTCAATTGAGAGCATCCCATCCTCCGAGGACTTTGAGCGAAAATCATCAAGTGAGGAAAAACCCCAAACCCAAACACCTACAAACCCAAAGTGATTGAGCATCACTAAAGAGATTGATCCTGCGTGGATCCGATCCAATGCTTGTTACCTTTGAAGACTGTGCTTCTTCCAGACGGTTAGGCGTCATGGTCTAGAGCATCAAAGAGGAAATTGTGGATCGCCGAGTGACCGAGTTTGTGAAGGTTTGGAAGTCACCTGAAGACTTACCACGAGTGATTGGACGAGGTCTGTGTGACCTTAGTTCAAGGAGAATACGGTGAGGACTGTGTGTCCGGGACTGGGTGTCCTCAGGTTTAAATACCTAGCCGCTCCAACCAGACGTACAACTGAGACAACAGTTGGAACTGGTCTACCAAATCATTGTCTTCACCAAGCCAACTGGTTCTATTTCTTCAACTCTTTTATTTCCTCATTCCTGTGTTGTGCAATTGTTCATATCTGTGTTTGAAGACTTTGACTGAAGACTTTCTCAATTTCCTCAGTTCAATTTCCTCAGTCTGTTTGTCTTCATCCTGTGTTATCCTGTGTTTACGCTTTCTGTACTCTGTGCTTGTTTTCATTTCATCATGATGACTATGCTTGTGTTCTGCTATGCATACTTTTGAGTACTTGTTCCGCTGCAAGTAGTTCTTCGCTAAGGAATTTCCTCACCCACAAATTCCTCAGTGAAGAATTTATAAAAATCGCCTATTCACCCCCCTCTAGTCGATATAACGCACTTTCAATTGGTTAGTGTTTGCATGTGTGCCCGATTTCAAGCTACAACGAAGGAATCACACCATAAGGCTGTGAAGCATATTCCTCCGCCAAGTTAGGGCGTGGAAGATCTGCACAGACGAGCTTCACTTCTTCACATCTTAGTTCGTCGTGTTCTTCGTTCAGGGTAATTAACAGTTACTTTTACTGCCCACTTTGGTTCAAATATTTACTACAAAATCTTCAAAGGTGTTTTTCTTCAAATCCTCACACGCTAAAACACCTCACATGTCATCTGTTCTTGATTCGTTTCTCTAAGCATCATTTTTCTTCAAGATTCCTCAATTGTGTGGATCTTCGATCTATATAACTCTGGAACCTAAGACAAAGAACGCTTAATGAAATTCTTCAAGACTCATCTGGTCAAATTCCTCAAACTTGTTCTTTTTGAAAAACCTTCTGAGAACGCATATGACCTCTCCAAATTCCTCGCAACTATACTCTGTTCACAGGTACACATGTCCGCTGCTGAATCACTAGGTTCTCATCAACTTAACTCATTTGCAGCGTTCCTTGAAGAAAAGTTGCATACTTCTTCAGAGAGTTCAATTGTTCAAATTCCTCAACTGAAGAAAATGGCTAGTGAAAAGAGGCCACAGAAAGGAGGAAAGAGGCCTGAGGTCAATACTGCCTTTGAAATTCCTGAGGACATTTATGGTCGGTACTGCACACCCCCTGAGGAAGATAAAAACCAGCGCAAGGTGCACATTCAGAGGATAGAAAGGAGATGGGCAAAAGAGTGGAGGGAGTACAGGTATGTGACTCCAAAATACATGAAGAAATTCGCTGTTACTCCTCCATGCTCAAGACCTCCATTGGCACCTGGCCAAGAGGCAGATCCCACTAGCATCAAGCGCGGTGAGGAATTTTCTGAAGAATGGGCCAAGCGCCAGGCCAAGTTGGCCAAAAAGGCTAAAGATGCAGTGAGGAAATTCAACAAAGATTCCACTGCTGCTGCTGCTGAGGCCTCTGTAAGGCCGAAGAAATCCATGGCAAAGAAGCCTGCACACAAGCCAAGTGCCTCGTCTTCAATGCCCTCACAGCCAATTTCCTCAGCCAAGCCCTCACGGCCAATTCCTCAAGCCGCTCCTGCTCCTCCAAAGTCCTCAGCTCCTCCGACAAAATCCTCAGCACCTGTGCATCTCGTCACGTGCCAAAGGACCACAGGCATCTCCATTGCCTCAGGAGCTTCAGCTAGTTCCTCAGCTGCACCAAATTCTTCAACAGGACCCTCTCTGCTGAAGACTAGGACCACTGCTGGACGAGGCTCTCGCCCAAGTCCTCAGAAGAAGCAGGTCGCCTTCCAAGTACCGTCTGAAGAAGACAAAGCTGATGATGAAGAACTTGCTGAGATCATCAGAGACAGGCAAGTCAGGGCCGCTAGAGCCAAGAGCACAGAAGTGCCACTGCTTTTGGATCCAAAGCTGATCCTCGACTATATTGATCTCTGGCACAAGGACCCAAACACTCCTATGCCTGATTTCAAGTTGACACCTGGCCAAAGTCACATGCTGACCCATTTCATCAGTGAAGAAAAATGGAAATATGAGAAGGCCAGGCAACTCAAGAAAGCACAGTACAGAAAGGAGAAGTTCCTGAAGAAAAATGTTGTCTCTATGACAACTGATGAACTTGTAAAGCTCCAGTCTGAAATCAAAGTCCTCAGCGATGATTTCAACGCTTACTATGCTGATTGGAAAGGAGCCAAGGTCAGGTTCGTCAATTTGACGAAGACACTCACTTCAAGTGCCGCTGCCCCTGTGCATATTGAAGTCACTCCGGCTGAAGCATCTGCTCAGCCAACTGAAGAACATGCCAGCACCGCTGATGAAAATCAGGCTGCTGAAGACAATGTGAGTTCCAGGGCTGATGACTGCATTCCAGCCACTGATGAAACACCCAGGGCACCCACTAGTGGTGCACCTGAAGAAAATGAAGAGGTCAGGGTAACTGCATCAGTTGTGTCTGAAGAAACTACACCAAATTCCTCTGCTCCACCTGCGCCTACTCGGACTCCAATCCTTCCATCTGCATCAGATGTGAAGAAGACCAAGGCTGCAGAGCGTGCAGCAGTGAAGAAAAGGAAAGCATCAGCTTCTTTAGATTCTTCTGCTCCGAAGAAAATGAAGCCTATGACCAGCTCTTTTGCAAACCCGATTGATGCTGTTCCAATCTCAACCATGCCATCAAAGGACCTTGTTCCTTTTGATGAAGAATATGTGATCCCTAGCGGATCTGATGAAGAAACTCCTTCTGCTGCTATGTCAGAGCAGATGGATGAAGAAATTGAAGTGGATGAAATCCCTTCAACCCCAATTGTTTCCTCGCCTGTGCCTCAGTTTACTGCTGAAGAGGCCGGCGTTGAAGAAATTGAAGATGAAGATGTGGACATTGGCTGTACCACACCTGTAATGAATGATGACTTTTGGGAAAGTCAGCACCCCAATTCTCCACTCTTCACTCCACTTCAGCAAATTCCTCAGTCCCCATTCACTACAGTTCAAATGGGATCTGATGAAGCTCATGAAGACATTCCAGCCGCTAGTGCTGAAGAAACTGAAAATGAAGAATTCAAGAACCAGGCTGCCACTGAAGAGGAACCAGAAATTCCTCAGCCTGAAGAACCTGAGATTGCGATTCCTGAGGTTGTGATGCAACTCACTGACACTCCACTGCCCAAACCAAAGGATCCATCTCCAGGAAGCAGAAATTCAAGACTGATGCCTTCTTTGGCGAGCATGTATTCTTCACTGATTACAATCCTTATGACTCTGCTCGCATAAGGAAGAGGTGTTTCTGGACTGCCAGCCAGGCAAATTTCTATTCCTCAGTGCTGTTCGACAAAGACAAAGTCTTCGATCATGAGCACATTCCTCACGCGGACATGGAATCCCTGCCGTGCTTCGAGCTAGTCCTTAGCATTCTTCACGACGCTGGACTGTTAAATTTCTGCACTGACATCTGTGATTGGAATGAAGAACTTATTCTTCAATTCTATGCAACGCTGCACATCACCGGAAGTTCTGAAGATGTGAATTCATGGGTGCTGGACTAGATGTCTGAAAACACTCACTACAAGGCACCAGCTACTGAATTGCTTCGTGCCTTACCTCTCAGTCCGCCCCTTGAAGGTGCTTGTTGCGTCTACAATGAACCTGAGCTAACCGATCACTACATGCAAGTGCTGATGAAGCCTTTGAAGCCAGGTCAGACCTCAACAACAAAATTCCTTGTGAAGGAATTGCTGTATGTGCCTCGGACTGTCTATCGCATTCTGACGAAGACATTGAGTCCAATCAAGGGCCACGACTCAAATGAAGAAGAAGTCGTTGGCATCATGAAGAATCTGCTTTTCAATATCATTCATGGCATTCCCATCAACTTCCATGATTTCTTCATGAGGACTCTGGCCAACGTCGCCATGTCACCGTTTGAGCTGAAGCCTTATGCACCTTGGATTATGAGATTCATCAGGACAAGGTCTTCACTCAACTATAAAGCTGATACACTGAACCATTGCAGCTACTTGCCCCCAATTGAAGTCCTCAAACGGACATTTTCCTCAGCTGATGAAAAGGGCAAGGCTACTGCTGTAATTGATGAAGGCATTCGTCCATTGGATGCACAATTTCGCAAGGCTGCATCCTACTCCACCAATGATGACTCTGCCACCCATGACTCTGCCGCCAACGCACCCAAGCAAAATCCTCAAGGCACAGCACCCAGGGTGATGACTGACCGTGAGCTTCTCCTCAGTCTTCACCAGAAGGTTGATCGCAATCATAAATGGGTCAAGCGTCAGTTTGGTTCAATTCTTCATAACATGACTGCTACCCACAATGCAGTGAAGAAAAACCACTACTACCTTCATGAAATCCTCAACCGCACTTGGGCTGTTCTGTCTCAAGTCTACAGTGAAGAAGATCTGAAGACAATGGGTCTCAAGGACGATCTTGACTGGGCTGCACCTCCTCCGAAGAAGGACAAGAAGGTCAAGGTTCCTTCCTTGGTGGCCAGCTCCTATTCTTCATCACGTGACACTGATGAACATGAAGATTTGGACGACACTGCGGCAGGCCCTACATCGACAAACGACCCCAACAACGCTGACGCTCCTTCATCACCTTGATATTCTTCAGGGGCGTTAGTCCTCATTTTCAACCCTTTTGGTCATTTGATGACAAAGGGGGAGAAATTTGAGTTAGTCTTCAAGCGGGTCTATCTTATATGGGCGTTTTTTTCTAAGTTGCAACTCTCGTTCTTTTGAAGACTTTGCTGGATCAAGTTGTAAACTTAAACTCTATGGTGACCTGATACTTTTGCTGTTTCTTCTGCATGCTTATTCCTCGTTAATATTATTGCACGCACGCTGAATTACATCAGTCACCATATTTCATCATGCATTTCAAATTCTTCATATATTATGTCAAATGCGTGTATGAATTACAAGATATAGGGGGAGATCTCCATGATTCAACTCTTCAAGTGTGCATTGCTTCAAAAGAAAATTCCTTGCTATGCACATCTTCAGGGGGAGTTCTTCTATATCTTGCAATCAAATTCCTCAATATCAGTATTTACACTTCATATGTTTATCCCCGTTGAAAACTTAACCGATATTGTCATCAATCACCAAAAAGGGGGAGATTGTAAGTGCATCTAGTGCCCCTTAGTGATTTTGGTGTATTGAAGACTTATAGGTTAAGGGACTAATGCGTTTGTGAGTGTACACAGATATATAAGTCTATGAGGAGTTTGATATTTACAGAGAAAGTCGACCCCTAAAAATGAAGTTCTTCGATTGAAGACTTTCTGAAGACTTTGAAAGTGAAGAAATTGGTGTGACCTTGAAGACTTGGTATTCATTTGAGGAATATGAAGCGTGAAGACTTTTGTTTTCTTAGCTTTCATTTTCTCTTTCTTGAGTCATAGGAAACACCGTACTGTTAAAGGGGATCGAGGAAATACTAAGGAAAAATTTCCATGTGATGCTCAACTCAAAATCCTACACCTACCAATCCCTTCGAGTGAAGCCATTGGAAATCTCATACAGTTCAGTCATATTCTTCAGTGACAGAGACAAAGTTCTTCTGGTCTCTCAGGAATTTGTTCTGACTGAGGAGTTAGGAATTCGCCAGTGCGGATTGCCTACACAGTGAGGAACATGATAGCCCTGAGGAATTTGAACCTCAAATTTTCGACCGTTGCTGTGCTATGCGCCAGCTGTCCCAAAATATCTACCCACCTAACGGTCATATCATTGAAGGGCATTTATGTCCTATCATGCGGGCTGCTCCCTAGGCTATAAATAGTCGCCCACTACAACCACTAGCTGGTTGGCTGCTCCGAGAGAAACTAACACTTGTCAATTGAGAGCATCCCATCCTCCGAGGACTTTGAGCGAAAATCATCAAGTGAGGAAAAACCCCAAACCCAAACACCTACAAACCCAAAGTGATTGAGCATCACTGAAGAGAATGATCCTGCGTGGATCCGACGCTTGTTACCTTTGAAGACTGTGCTTCTTCCAGATGGTTAGGCGTCATGGTCTAGAGCATCCAAGTGGAAATTGTGGATCGCCGAGTGACCGAGTTTGTGAAGGTTTGGAAGTCACCTGAAGACTTACCACGAGTGATTGGACGAGGTCTATGTGACCTTAGTTCAAGGAGAATACGGTGAGGACTGTGTGTCCGGGACTGGGTGTCCTCAGGTTTAAATACCTAGCCGCTCCAACCAGACGTACAACTGAGACAGCAGTTGAAACTGGTCTACCAAATCATTGTCTTCACCAAGCCAACTGGTTCTATTTCTTCAACTCTTTTATTTCCTCATTCCTGTGTTGTGCAATTGTTCATATCTGTGTTTGAAGACTTTGACTGAAGACTTTCTCAATTTCCTCAGTTCAATTTCCTCAGTCTGTTTGTCTTCATCTTGTGTTATCCCGTGTTTACGCTTTCTGTACTCTGTGCTTGTTTTCATTTCATCATGATGACTATGCTTGTGTTCTGCTATGCATAATTTTGAGTACTTGTTCCGCTGCAAGTAGTTCTTCGCTAAGGAATTTCCTCATCCACAAATTCCTCAGTGAAGAATTTATAAAAATCGCCTATTCACCCCCCTCTAGTCGATATAACGCACTTTCAATGTATATCAAATATACCATTGTTCACTTTGCCATCCTTCTTATCCGCCAAATACTTGGGGCAGTTCCGCTTCCAGTGACCAGTCCCTTTGCAGTAGAAGCACTTAGTCTCAGGCTTAGGTCCAGACTTGGGCTTCTTCACTTGAGCAGCAACTTGCTTGCCGTTCTTCTTGAAGTTCCCCTTCTTCCGTTTGCGTTTTTCCTTGAAACTAGTGGTCTTGTCAACCATCAACACTTGATGCTCTTTCTTGATTTCTACCTTCATCGATTTCATCATCATGAAAAACTCGGGAATCGTTTTCGTCATCCCTTGCATACTATAGTTCATCACGAAGTTCTACTAACTTGGTGATGGTGACTAGAGAATTCTGTCAATCAGTATTTTATCTGGAAGATTAACTCCCACTTCATTCAAGCGATTGTAGTACCCAGACAATCTGAGCACCTGCTCACTTCTTGAGCTATTCTCCTCCATCTTTTAGCTATAGAACTTGTTGGAGACTTCATATCTCTCAACTCGGGTATTTGCTTGAAATATTAACTTCAACTCCTGGAACATCTCATATGGTCCATGACGTTCAAAACGTCTTTGAAGTCCCGATTCTAAGCCGTTAAGCATGGTGCAATAAACTATCCAGTAGTGATCATATTGAGCTAGCCAAACATTCATAACGTCTGCATCTGCTCCTGCAATAGGTCTGTCACCTAGCGGTGCATCAAGGACATAATTCTTCTATGCAGCAATGAGGATAAACCTCAGACCATGGACCCAGTTCGCATCATTGCTACTTTCATCTTTCAACTTAGTTTTCTCTAGGAACACATATAAAACATAGGGAAGCAACAACGCGAGCTATTGATCTACAACATTATTTGCAAAATACTATCAGGACTAAGTTCATGATAAATTAAAGTTCAATTAATCATATTACTTAAGAACTCCCACTTAGATAGACATCCCTCTAATCATCTAAGTCATCACGTGATCCAAATCAACTAAACCATGTCCGATCATCACGTGAGATGGAGTAGTTTTCAATGGTGAACATCACCATGTTGATCGTATCTACTATATGATTCACGCTCGACCTTTCTGTCTCAGTGTTCCGAGGCCATATCTGCATATGCTAGGCTCGTCAAGTTTAACCTGAGTATTCTGCGTGTGCAAAACTGTCTTGCACCCGTTGTATTTGAACGTAGAGCTTATCACACCCGATCATCACGTGGTGTCTCAGCTCGAAGAACTTTCGCAACGGTGCATACTCAGGGAGAACACTTATACCTTGAAATTTAGTGAGAGATCATCTCATAATGCTACCGTCCATCAAAGCAAGATAAGATGCATAAAAGATAAACATCACATGCAATCAAAATATGTGACATGATATGGCCATCATCGTCTTGTGCCTTTGATCTCCATTTCCAAAGCATCGTCATGATCTCCATCGTCACCGGCATGACACCATGATCTCCATCATCTTGATCTATATCAATGTGTCGTCACATGGTCGTCTCGCCAACTATTGCTCTTGCAACTATTGCTATCGCATAGAGATAAATTAAAGCAATTATTTGGCGCTTGCATCTTATGCAATAAAGAGACAACCATAAGGCTTCTGCCAGTTGCCGATAACTTCAACAAAACATGATCATCTCATACAACAACTTATATATCATCACGTCTTGACCATATCACATCACAACACGCCCTGCAAAAACAAGTTAGACGTCCTCTACTTTGTTGTTGCAAGTTTTACGTGGCTGCTACAGGCTTAGCAAGAACCGTTCTTACCTACGCATCAAAACCACAACGATATTTCTTCAAGTTAGTGTTGTTTTAACCTTCACAAGGACTGGGCGTAGCCATACTCGGTTCAACTAAAGTTGGAGAAACTGACACCCGCCAGCCACCTGTGTGCAAAGCACGTCAGTAGAACCAGTCTCGCGTAAGCGTACGCGTAATGTCGGTCTGGGCCGGTTCATCCAACAATACCGCCGAACCAAAGTATGACATGCTGGTAAGCAGTATGACTTGTATCTCCCACAACTCACTTGTGTTCTACTCGTGCATATAACATCTACGCATAAAACCAGGCTCGGATGCCACTGTTGGGGAACGTAGTAATTTCAAAAAATTCCTACGCACACGCAAGATCATGGTGATGCATAGCAACAAGAGGGGAGAGTGTTGTCTACGTACCCTCGTAGACTGAAAGCGGAAGCGTTAGCACAACGCGGTTGATGTAGTCTTACGTCTTCATGATCCGACCGATCCAAGTACCGAACGTACGACATCTCCGAGTTCAGCACACGTTCAGCTCGATGACGTCCCGCGAACTCCGATCCAGCAGAGCTCACGGGAGAGTTCCGTTAGCACGACGGCATGGTGACGGTGATGATGTTGCTACCGACGCAGGGCTTCGCCTAAGCACCGCTACGATATGACCGAGGTGGAATATGGTGGAGGGGGGCACCGCACACGGCTGGAATAGATCAACAGATCAACTTGTGTGTCTAGATGTGCCCCCTGCCCCCGTATATAAAGGAGTAAGGGGAGGAGGCGGCCGGCCAGGAGGAGGGCGCGCCAGGGAGGAGTCCTACTCCCACCGGGAGTAGGACTCCCTCTTTTCCTAGTTGGAGTAGGAGGGGGAAAGGAAGGGAAGGAGAGAGCGGGAAGGAAAGGGGGCGCCGCCCCCCTCCTTGTCCAATTCGGATTAGAGGGGGAGGGGGCGCGCGGCCATCCCTAGCCGCCCCTCCTCTTCTCCACTAAGGCCCAATAGGCCCATTACTTCCCGGGGGGGGGGGGGGGGGTTCCGGTAACCCCCGGTACTCCGGTAAAATCCTGATTTCACCCGGAACACTTCCGATATCCAAATAAAGGCTTCCAATATATCAATCTTTATGTCTCGACCATTTCGAGACTCCTCGTCATGTCCCCGATCTCATTCGGGACTCTAAACTACCTTCGGTACATCAAATCACATAAACTCATAATACAAATCGTCACCGAACGTTAAGCGTGCGGACCCTACGGGTTCGAGAACTATGTAGACATGACCGAGACACGTCTCCGGTCAATAACCAATAGCGAAACCTGGATGCTCACATTGTCTCCCACATATTCTACGAAGATCTTTATCGGTCAAACCGCATAACAACATATGTTGTTCCCTTTGTCATCGGTATGTTACTTGCCCGAGATTCGATCGTCGGTATCTCAATACCTAGTTCAATCTCGTTACCGGCAAGTCTCTTTACTCGTTCCGAAATGCATCATCCCGCAACTAACTCATTACTCACATTGCTTGCAAGACTTATAGTGATGTGCAATACCGAGAGGGCCCAGAGATACCTCCCCGACAATCGGAGTGACAAATCCTAATCTTGAAATATGCCAACCCAACAAGTACCTTCGGAGACACCTGTAGAGCACCTTTATAATCACCCAGTTACGTTGTGATGTTTGGTAGCACACAAAGTGTTCCTTTGGTAAACAGGAGTTGCATAATCTCATAGTCATAGGAACATGTATAAGTCATGAAGAAAGCAATAGCAACATACCAAACGATCAAGTGCTAAGCTAACGGAATGGGTCAAGTCAATCACGTCATTCTCCTAATGACGCGATCCCGTTAATCAAATGACAACTCATGTCTATGGCTAGGAAACATAACCATCTTTGATCAACGAGCTAGTCTAGTAGAGGCATACTAGTGACACTCTGTTTGTCTATGTATTCATACATGTATCACGTTTCCGGTTAATACAATTCTAGCATGAATAATAAACATTTATCATGATATAAGGAAATATATAATAACTTTATTATTGCCTCTAGGGCATATTTCCTTCACAAACATAGTCATCCAATATATCGATCAAATGCTAAGCTAACGAAATGGGTCAAGTCAATCACATCATTCTCTAATGATGTGATCCCGTTAATCAAATGACAACTCATGCCTATGGCTAGGAAACTTAACCATCTTTGATTCAACGAGCTAGTCAAGTAGAGGCATACTAGTGTCGCTCTGTTTGTCTATGTATTCACACATGTACTAAGTTTCCGGTTAATACAATTCTAGCATGAATAACAAACATTTACCATGATATAAGGAAATATAAATAACAACTTTATTATTGCCTCTAGGGCATATTTCCTTCAGTCTTTGATACGTCTCCGTCGTGTCTACTTTTCCAAACACTTTTGCCCTTGTTTTGGACTCTAACTTGCATGATTTGAATGGAACTAACCAGGACTGACGCTGTTTTCAGCAGACTTTCCATGGTGTTATTTATGTGCAGAAACAAAAGTTCTCGGAATGACCTGAAACTCCACGGAACATCTATTTGGAAAATAAGAAAAATACTGGAAGAAAAATCCACGTCAGGGGGCCCATACCCTATCCACGAGGGTGGGGGGCGCGCCCCCCTACCTCGTGGGCCCCCTGACGCTCCACCGACCTCAACTCGAACTCCGTATATTCACTTTCGGGGAGAAAAAAAATCAAGGAGAAGGATTCATCGCGTTTTACGATATGGAGCCGCCGCCAAGCCCTAAAACCTCTCGGGAGGGCTGATCTGGAGTCCGTTCGGGGCTCCGGAGAGGGGAATCCGTCGCCGTCGTCATGATTAATGCTTGACACTAGGGCCCGAGTGCCATGATTTCAGATCTGAACCTATTATATTTTCATGAATATATGTGAGTTCTTTATCCTATCTTGCAAGTCTATAGTCACCTACTATGTGTTATGATCCGGCAACCCCGAAGTGACAATAATCGGGACCACTCCCGCTGATGACCATAGTTTGAGGAGTTCATGTATTCACTATGTGTTAATGCTTTGGTCCGGTACTCTATTAAAAGGAGGCCTTAATATCCCTTAGTTTCCACTAGGACCCCGCTGCCACGGGAGGGCAGGACAAAAGATGTCATGCAAGTTCTTTTCCATAAGCACGTATGACTATATTCGGAATACATGCCTACATTACATTGATGAATTGGAGCTAGTTCTGTGTCACCCTATGTTATGACTGTTACATGATGAACCGCATCCGGCATAATTCTCCATCACCGATCCAATGCCTACGAGCTTTTCACATATTGTTCTCCCCTTATTTACTTTTCCGTTGCTACTGTTACAATCACTACAAAACACCAAAAATATTACTTTTGCTACTGTTACCTTTGTTACCGTTACCACTCCTATCATATTACTTTGCTACTAAATACTTTGCTGCATATATTAAGTTATCCAGGTGTGGTAGAATTGAAAACTCAACTGCTAATACTTGAGAATATTCTTTGGCTCCCCTTGTGCCGATCAATAAATTTGGGTTGAATACTCTACCCTCAAAAACTGTTGCGATCCCCTATACTTGTGGGTTATCAAGACTATTTTCTGGCGCCGTTGTCGGGGAGCATAGCTCTATTCTTTGAGTCACTTGGGATTTATATCATCTGGTCACTATGAAGAACTTGAAAGACGCTAAGACAACAATTTATCCCTCAACTACGAGGGGAGGTAAGGAACTGCCATCTAGCTCTGCACTTGATTCACCTTCTTTTTTGAGGAAGCTTGCGACACCTAAACCTGCTTCTGCTATTCGTTCTGATATGTCGCATGTTATTGATGATGCCACTTCTGCTATGCATGATACTTATGATGAAACTACTTCTATGCTTGATACTACCGTGCCACTTGGTGAATTTCTTGATGAACAACTTGCTAGGGCTAGAGAGAATGAAATTATTGATAATATTGATGAAAGTGACGATGAAGACTCTTCCCCTAATAAATATGAATTGCCTGTTGTGCCTGAGGGCTATGTTATGGATGAAGCAGTTGCTAACGAAATTTTTTCTTGCAAAGATAGACATGATGTTAAGAAATTATTTGCTAAATGGAAGCAGCAATCTCTTAATGCTAGAATGAAACCTGATCCTGCTTTTGCTACTTCACCTATATGTGGTACTGATAAGGATTATGATTTCTCTGTTGATCCTAATATAATTACTTTGGTTGAATCTGATCCTTTTCATGGCTATGAATCTGAAACTGTTGTGGCACATCTTACTAAATTAAATGATATAGCCACCCTGTTCACTAATGATGAGAGAACGCGCTACCTTTATATCCTTAAAATATTTCCGTTCTCATTAAAGGGTGATGCTAAGATATGGTTCAATTCTCTTGATCCTGGTTGTGTGCGTAGTCCCCAGGATATGATTTACTACTTCTCTGCCAAATATTTCCCTGCTCATAAGAAACAAGCTGCTTTAAGGGAAATATATAATTTTGTGCAAATTGAATAAGAGAGTCTCCCACAAGCTTGGGGGAGGCTTCTCCAATTACTTAATGCTTTGCCTGATCATCCTCTTAAGAAAAATGAAATACTTGATATCTTTTATAATGGACTAACCGATGCTTCCAGAGATTACCTGGATAGTTGTGCTGGTTCTGTTTTCAGGGAAAGAACACCGGATGAAGCTGAAATTATATTGAATAATATGTTGACAAATGAAAATAATTGGACACTTCCGGAGCCAGCTCCTGAGCCAATTCCTGAGCCTATTCCTAAACCAACTCCGAAGAAAAGAGGTGTTCTATTTCTCAGTCCTGAAGATATGCAAGAGGCAAAGAAATCTATGAAAGAAAAAGGTATTAAAGCTGAAGATGTTAAGAATTTACCTCCAATTGAAGAAATACATGATCTTAATTTACCGCCTGTTGAAGAAACATATGATCTTAATTCATCACTTATTGAAGAAAATCATGGTCTTGATAACCCGACACAGGTAGTAAAGATAATTTCTCTCTATAGATATGATAAAGCTGAAATTCCTCCTACTAAAATTGCTAGTCAATGCTTGGATGAGTTTGATAACTTTATGGTTAAGCAAGAAGATTTCAATGCTTATTTTGGTAGACAATTAAAACAAAATGCTTATACGCTTGAGCACTTGGGTGATTATATGGCTAATGTTAAGGGTGAACTTAAGCTCATTAGTAAACATGCTTCTATGGTTACCACTCAAGTAGAACAAGTACTTAAAGCTCAAAATGATTTGCTCAATGAGTTAAATAGTAAGAATAATGACTATGTTGTTAGAGTGGCTACGAGAACTGGTAAGATGACTCAGGAACCTTTGTATCCTGAAGGCCACCCTAGGAGAATTGAGCAAGATTCTCAGAGAAATAATATTGATGCACCTTGTCCTTCTAAAAAGAAGAAAAAGAAAAATGATAGGACTTTGCATGCTTCTAGTGAACCTATTGCTGAACCACCTGAGAATCCAAATGATATATCTATTTGTGATGCTGAAACACAATCTGGTAATGAACATGAATCTAATGAAAATGTTAATGATGATGTTCATGATGATGCTCAACCTAGTAATGATAATGATGTAGAAATTGAACCTCCTGTTGGTCTTCATAACCCACAATAAAAGAATCAACGTTATGATAAGAGAGACTTTGTTGCTAGGAAACATGGTAAAGAAAGGGAACCATGGGTTTAGAAACCCATGCCTTGTCCTCCCAAACCATCCAAGAAAAAGGATGATGAGGATTTTGAGCGCTTTGCTGAAATGATTAGACCTATCTTTTTGCGTATGCGATTAACTCATATGCTCAAAATGAATCCTTATGCTAAGTATATGAAAGAAATTGTTACTAATAAAAGAAAGATACCGGAAGCTGAAATTTCCACCATGCTTGCTAATTATACTTTTAAGGGTGGAATACCTAAGAAACTAGGAGATCCAGGAGTACCAACTATACCATGCTCCATTAAAAGAAACTATGTTAAAACTGCTTTATGTGATCTTGGAGCCGGTGTTAGTGTTATGCCTCTCTCTTTATATCGTAGACTAGACTTGAATAAGTTGACACCTAATGAAATATCTTTGCAAATGGCGGATAAATCAACTGCTATACCTGTCGGTATTTGTGAGGATGTGCCTGTTGTGGTTGGAAACGTTACTATTTTAACGGGCTTTGTTATTCTTGATATTCCCGAGGACGATAGTATGTCTATTATTCTTGGAATACCTTTCTTGAATACTGCAGGGGCTGTTATTGATTGCAACAAAGGCAATGCCACTTTCCATGTTAAAGGTAATGAGCATACGGTACACTTTCCGAGGAAACAACCTCAAGTCCACAATATCAATTCTATTGGAAAAATTCCATCGATTATTTTTGGAGGTTTTGAATTTCCTCTTCCTACTGTCAAGAAGAAATATGATATTCTTATTATTGGGGATGTGCATATCCTCGTTGAGGTAACATAGTGTTATTCGAAATTTCTCCGGTTCCATGTTATTCAGAATGAGTTTGTTAACAAGACTTGATCAACCTTGTTAGTGGATTCCTTTTGATGAGTATGAGATGGATGAAACTAGAAGGCACAACCTTTTGTACCCTCTTTCTACTTTCTGTTATTGAGTTGAAATAAAGTAAAAATAGTATTTTCCTGTCTGTCTTCTGATTTATCCGTGCAATATAAAAATACCCCGAAAATAAAAGTTCTCCAAATGCCCTGAAAATGAAATATGATTTTTTCTAGAATATTTGAGAATATCTGGCACTGAGAACACAGCAGGAGGGGCAAGCACCTGGCCACGAGGGTGGAGGGCGCGCCCCCTTGCCTCGTGGGCCCATGGTGGCTCCCCTCCACTTATTCCTGCACCCACACACTTCTTCCTCCCAAAAAAATCACCATCCAGCTCAAGCACGAGTTCTAGCTCATTTTGCTGCGATTTTTCGATCTCCTTGCTCAAAGCACCTCTCACAAAACTGCTTGGGGAGATTGTTCCTTGGTATGTGACTCCTCCATTGGTCCAATTAGTTTTTGTTCTAGTGCTTTATTCATTGCAAATTTGTGCTGCCTAGGTGACCATGTTCTTGAGCTTGCATGTCAAATTTATATGGTTCCAAGTAGTTCTAATGCATGATATAGGCTCTAGGCACATATAGGAGTAGTTGCTATCAATTTTGTTGAGTTTGGTTCACTTTTATTTGAAGTTACTAAAAATTTCAGATTTTTTCAGAAAATAATGAAGAGATTTTTGAGGGGCTCATCGAGCCGAAGCTCGAAGGAAAAGCAAAGTGAAGAAGCACAGAGGCCCAAATATAATTTGCCTCGCACTGCGGAGGTCCGGCCGTGTGAATGGCCTTCCAATGATTTCTTGAGAGAAGCCGGGATTTATGATGATTTTTATGAATTGGCTGAGAATGCAGGCCTCACCGACTTCCTCCGCGACCAACGCAATCAGTATCTCTTACTCACCAATACTTTTGTGCAAAACATCTACTATTTTCCTAAGGAATCACCTCCTTCAGTAGAGTTTCATTTATATGATGTTGTTAAGAAGATGCCACTAGATGAATTTTGCAAGGTTTGCAAAATACCTTTTGAGGGTAGTTTAGAGGAACCACATCGTAAAGATGTGGATGGGTTTATTGACACTATCACTGTGGGGGAAACCAGGAAGGTTTCCGATGCAAGAATCACTAGCATACATTTTCCTGTTTTATGCTACTTTGCCATATTTGCTAGTCATTGTTTAATTGGTCGCAGAAACTGTGGAAACCTCAGTGTTCCTGATATTATCATTTTGTTCCATGGTTTATTCTGCGATAACACTGTTAGTATGGGCGGTATTATTGCTAAACGGTTAAGTTTGAACAGTACAAAGGGCCCCATCTTTGGAGGTATTTATGCTTCACGCCTTGCTGCACATTATAACATACCTATTAGGCACTATGAAAAAGAAGAAAAATTGCTGCCCATTGCTTATTTAGATTATAAGAGTATGGTAGCGCATGACTTTATTGTTAAGAATAGGGAAGGAGCACTTAAATACAAATTGTTCTTTGATAAACATCACCCTGAGACTATTACCTTGCCTGCTCCCTCCTTGTTTAATTTGTCTGAAGGTCCGTATCTCGTTCCGTTGGCGGCCATTCACGCCTACCGGAACCCTACACCAGCTACGGAGCTGGAACCACAATTTGAACCTCCACGACAGTCTAACTACCAGTGGGATCCGGATATGATTGCCAACCAGTGGCAGTCAGAGTCTTCTTCATCGCAGTACAACCCCGACTACAACTATGGATATCCGCCAGGCCATCCGTGGAAATAAACCAACTTAGGCCAAAAGCCTAAGCTTGGGGGAGTACGTATTTCTCACTGACATTACATTCATGTTCACACACTCATTCTAGATGTCGGTGCTCATACTCTTTCACTGTAATATCCATGCTAGTTTATTTTCTTTTTCTCGCCTTCTTCTTGTGTGTTTAATAAACATTAAGAAAACCAAAAAAAAAATTAGTGTAGCTTTCAGTTAGTTTACCTTTCTTGCTGTAGTAGTAATAATTAAAAAGAAAACCCAAAAATATTTCCCATTCTTCTTTTTGCTTGTTGGGAGCTTTCCCGTGTAAATAGTTTTATTTCTTTTCTTTTCTTTGGGGGTCGATAGGAGAAGACCATAATGAAATTGTTGAAGTGGCTCTTATATGCATTATTGTTGATTTAACCAAGAGCCCATATTGCCTTGTCTTCTCCTGTTTATTGAATGCTCACAGATTCCAGCTTAGTCCAATGCACGTGCACTCTTATTATTATTCACATCGTTCAATCGTGCAAGTGAAAGGCAATTATGACGATATATGATGGACTGACTGAGATGAGAGAAGCTGGTATGAACTCGACCTCTCTTGTTTTTGTAAATATGATGAGTTCATCATTCCTGATTCAGCCTATTATGAATAAACATGTTTGCAATGACAATTAGAGATCATAGTTGCTTATGCCATGCTTGATTAGCTATGAGTTATAATGGTTTACCTTGCATGCCAACATGCTATTAAAATGGTCGTGATGTGGTATAGTGGGGTGGTATCCTCCTTTGAATGATTTAAGTGACTTGACTTGGCACATGTTCACGCATGTAGTTGAAACAAATCAACATAGACTTCACGATATTTATGTTCATGGTGGATTATATCCTACTCATGCTCGTACTCAATGTTTATTAATTTTAATGCATGTTCATGACTGTTGTCGCTCTCTAGTTGGTCGCTTCCCAGTCTTCTGCTGGCCTTCACTTGTACTAACCGGGAATACTGCTTGTGCATCCAATCCCTTAAAACCCAAAGTTATTCCATATGAGTCCACTATACCTTCCTATATGTGGTATCTACCTGCCGTTCCAAGTAAATTTGTATGTGCCAAACTCTAAATCTTCAAATGGCATTCTGTTTTGTATGCTCGAATAGCTCATGTATCAACTAGTGCTGTCCGTATCTTCCATGCTAGGCGGGTTATTCTCAAGAGGAGTGGACTGTGCTCCTCATTCACGAGAAAATGGCTGGTCACCGGGATGCCCAGTCCCATGCTTTATGCAAACTAAATCAAAATAATTGCAAACAAAACTCCCCCAGGGACTGTTGCTAGTTGGAGGCACTCGTTGTTTCGAGCAAGCCATGGATTGATGCTTGTTGGTGGAGGGGTAGTATAAACTTTACCATTCTCTTTGGGAACCGCCTATAATGTGTGTAGCATGGAAGATATCGCCATCTCTTGGTTGTTATGTTGATAATGAAAGTATGCCGCTCAAAATATTATTTATCTTTATTTCAAAACCAAGCTCTGGCACCTCTACAAATCCCTGCTTCCCTCTGCGAAGGGCCTACCTATTTACTTTTATGTTGAGTCATCACCCTCTTATTAAAGAGCACTAGCTGGAGAGCGCAGCTGTCATTTGCATCCATTACTATTAATTTATATTGGGTATGACTGGAATTCTTTTACCATGTATTACAATGTCTAGTCAGTCCTTGATCTTTAAAGGTGCTCTGCATTTATGTTTTGTGGTCTCAGAAAGGGCTAGCGAGATACCATCCTGTTATATCATATTATCACTGTTTTGAGAAAGTGTTGTCATCCGAGATTTATTATTATCGCTCGCTAGTTGATTATGCCATTGATATGAGTAAACATGAGACCTAAGAGTTATTGGAAATGTGGTTAGTCATAATCTTTGCTGAAAACTTGAATGCTGGCTTTACATATTTACAACAACAAGAGCAAACAGAGTTTGTAAAAGTTTTTCTTTATCACTTTCAGTTTATCAACTGAATTGCTTGAGGACAAGCAAAGGTTTAAGCTTGGGGGAGTTGATACGTCTCCGTCGTATCTACTTTTCCAAACACTTTTGCCCTTGTTTTGGACTCTAACTTGCATGATTTGAATGGAACTAACCCGGACTGACGCTGTTTTCAGCAGACTTTCCATGGTGTTATTTATGTGCAGAAACAAAAGTTCTCGGAATGACCTGAAACTCCACGGAACATCTATTTGGAAAATAAGAAAAATACTGGAAGAAAAATCCACATCAGGGGGCCCACACCCTGTCCACGAGGGTGGGGGGCGCGCCTGCCCCCCTAGAGCGTGCCCCCTACCTCGTGGGCCCCCTGAAGCTCCACCGACCTCAATTCCAACTCCATATATTCACTTTCGGGGAGAAAAAAATCAAGGAGAAGGATTCATCGCGTTCTACGATACGGAGCCGCCGCCAAGCCCTAAACTCTCTCGGGAGGGCTGATCTGGAGTCCGTTCGGGGCTCCGGAGAGGGGAATCCGTCGCCTTCGTCATCATCAACCATCCTCCATCACCAATTTCATGATGCTCACCGCCGTGCGTCAGTAATTCCATCGTAGGCTTGCTGGACGGTGATGGGTTGGATGAGATCTATCATGTAATCGAGTTAGTTTTGTTAGCGTTTGATCCCTAGTATCCACTATGTTCTGAGATTGATGTTGCTATGACTTTGCTATGCTTAATGCTTGTCACTAGGGCCCGAGTGCCATGATTTCAGATCTGAACCTATTATGTTTTCATGAATATATGTGAGTTCTTGATCCTATCTTGCAAGTCTATAGTCACCTACTATGTGTTATGATCCGGCAACCCCGAAGTGACAATAATCGGGACCACTCCCGGTGATGACCATAGTTTGAGGAGTTCATGTATTCACTATGTGAATGCTTTGGTCCGGTACTCTATTAAAAGGAGGCCTTAATATCCCTTAGTTTCCACTAGGACCCCGCTGCCACGGGAGGGTAGGACAAAAGATGTCATGCAAGTTCTTTTCCATAAGCACGTATGACTATATTCGGAATACATGCCTACATTACATCGATGAATTGGAGCTAGTTCTGTGTCACCCTATGTTATGACTGTTACATGATGAACCGCATCCGGCATAATTCTCCATCACTGATCCAATGCCTACGAGCTTTTCACATATTGTTCTCCACTTATTTACTTTTCCGTTGCTACTGTTACAATCACTACAAAACACCAAAAATATTACTTTAGCTACTGTGACCTTTGTTACCATTATCACTCATATCATATTACTTTTCTACTAAATACTTTGCTGCAGATATTAAGTTATCCAGGTGTGGTTGAATTGACAACTCAACTGCTAATACTTGAGAATATTCTTTGGCTCCCCTTGTGTCGAATCAATAAATTTGGGTTGAATACTCTACCCTCGAAAACTGTTGTGATCCCCTATACTTGTGGGTTATCAGTCTCCCACTTGCTCTAGAGTCAATAATCTAGATTACACAGCAATGATTCTAATAGCCATGGAGTCTTGGTGCTGATCATGTTTTGCTCGTGAGAGAGGCTTAGTCAAAGGGTCTGCAACATTCAGATCCATATGTATCTTGCAAATCTCTATGTCTCCCTCCTTGACTTGATCGTGGATGGAATTGAAGCGTCTCTTGATGTGCTTGGTTCTCTTGTGAAATCTGGATTCCTTTGCCAAGGCAATTGCACCAGTATTGTCACAAAAGATTTTCATTGGACCCGATGCACTAGGTATTACACCTAGATCGGATATGAATTCCTTCATCCAGACTCCTTCATTTGCTGCTTCCGAAGCAGCTATGTACTCTGCTTCGCACGTAGATCCCGCCACGACGCTTTGCTTAGAACTGCACCAACTGATGATAACCCACAAGTATAGGGGATCGCAACAGTTTTCGAGGGTAGAGTATTCAACCCAAATTTATTGATTCGACACAAGGGGAGCCAAAGAATATTCTCAAGTATTAGCAGTTGAGTTGTCAATTCAACCACACCTGGATAACTTAGTATCTGCAGCAAAGTATTTAGTAGCAAAGTAATATGGAAGTAACGGTAACAGTAGCAAAGTAATATTTTTGGGTTTTGTAGTGATTGTAACAGTAGCAACGGAAAAGTAAATAAGCGAAGAACAATATGTGAAAAGCTCGTAGGCATTGGATCGGTGATGGAGAATTATGCCGGATGCGGTTCATCATGTAACAGTCATAACATAGGGTGACACAGAACTAGCTCCAATTCATCAATATAATGTAGGCATGTATTCCGAATATAGTCATACATGCTTATGGAAAAGAACTTGCTTGACATCTTTTGTCCTACCCTCCCGTGGCAGCGGGGTCCTAATGGAAACTAAGGGATATTAAGGCCTCCTTTTAATAGAGTACCGGACCAAAGCATTAACACATAGTGAATACGTGAACTCAAACTATGGTCATCACCGGGAGTGGTCCCGATTATTGTCACTTCGGGGTTGCCGGATCATAACACATAGTAGGTGACTATAGACTTGCAAGATAGGATCAAGAACTCACATATATTCATGAAAACATAATAGGTTCAGATATGAAATCATGGCACTCGAGCCCTAGTGACAAGCATTAAGCATAGCAAAGTCAATCTCAGAACGTAGTGGATACTAGGGATCAAACCCTAACAAAACTAACTTGCTTACATGATAAATCTCATCCAACCCATCACCGTCCAGCAAGCCTACGATGGAATTACTCACGCACGGCGGTGAGCATCATGAAATTGGTGATGGAGGATGGTGGATGATGACGACATCGACGGATTCCCCTCTCCGCAGCCTTGAACGGACTCCAGATCAGCCCTCCCGAGAGAGTTTAGGGCTTGGCGGCTGCTCCGTATCGTAAAAGGCGATGAATCTTTCTCTCTGATTTTTTCTCCCCGAACACGAATATATGGAGTTGGAGTTGAGGTCGGTGGAGCTCCAGGGGGCCCACGAGGCAGGGGGTGCGCCCAAGGGGGGCAGGCGCGCCCCCCACCCTCATGGAGAGGGTGTGGGCCCCCTGGCCTTGATTCTTTTGCCAATATTTTTTATATTTTCCAAAAATAATCTCCGTTGATTTTCAGGTCATCCCGAGAACTTTTGTTTCTGCACAAAAATAACACCATAGCAATTCTGCTGAAAACAGCGTCAGTCCGGGTTAGTTCCATTCAAATCATGCAAGTTAGAGTCCAAAACAAGGGCAAAAGTGTTTGGAAAAGTAGATACGACGTAGACGTATCAACTCCCCCAAGCTTAAACCGTTGCTTGTCCTCAAGCAATTCAGTTGATAAACTGAAAGTGATAAAGAAAAACTTTTACAAACTCTGTTTGCTCTTGTTGTTGTGAATATGTAAAGCCAGCATTCAAGTTTTTAGCAAAGCTTATGAACTAACCATATTCACAATAACATTTAGGTCCCATGTTTACTCATGTCAATGGCATAATCAACTAGCGAGCAATAATAATAAATCTCAGATGACAACACTTTCTCGAGACAACCGTGATATGATATAACAAGATGGTATCTCGCTAGCCCTTTCTGAGACCGCAAAACATAAATGCAGAGCACCTTTAAAAATCAAGGACTGACTAGACATTGTAATTCATGGTAAAAGAGATCCAGTCATAGTCATACCCAATATAAATTAACAGTAATGAATGCAAATGACAACGGTGCTCTCTAGCTGGTGCTTTTAATAAGAGGGTGATGACTCAACATCAAAGTAAATAGATAGGCCCTTCGCAGAGGGAAGCAGGGATTTGTAGAGGTGCCAGAGCTCGATTTTAACGCAGAGATAAATAATATTTTGAGCGGCATACTTTCATTGTCAACATAACAACCGAGAGATGGCGATATCTTCCATGCTACACACATTATAGGCGGTTCCCAAACAGAATGGTAAAGTTTATACTCCCCCTCCACCACAAGCATCAATCCATGGCTTGCTCGAAACAACGAGTGCCTCCAACTAACAATAGTCCCCGGGGAGTTTTGTTTGCAATCATTTTGATTTGATTTGCATAAAGCATGGGACTGGGCATCCCGGTGACCAGCCATTTTCTCATGAGTGAGGAGCGGAGTCCACTCCTCTTGAGAATAACCCGCCTAGCATGGAAGATACGGACAGCCCTAGTTGATACATGAGCTATTCGAGCATACAAAACAGAATTTCATTTGAAGGTTTGGAATTTGGCACATACAAATTTACTTGGAACGGCAGGTAGATACCGATATAGAAAGGTATAGTGGACTCATATGGAATAACTTTGGGGTTTAAGGGATTGGATGCACAAGCAGTATTCCCACTTAGTACAAGTGAAGGCTAGCAAAAGACTGGGAAGTGACCAACTAGAGAGCGACAACAGTCATGAACATGCATTAAAATTAATAAACATTGAGTGCAAGCATGAGTAGGATATAATCCACCATGAACATAAATATCATGAAGGCTATGTTGATTTTGTTTCAACTACATGTGTGAACATGTGCCAAGTCAAGTCACTTAAATCATTCAAAGGAGGATACCACCTATCATACCACATCACAACCATTTTAATAGCATGTTGGCACGCAAGGTAAACCATTATAAACTCCTAACTAATTAAGCATGGCATAAGTAACTATAATCTCTAATTGTCATTGCAAACATGTTTATTCATAATAAGCTGAATCAGGAACGATGAACTAATCATATTTACAAAAACAAGAAAGGTCGAGTTCATACCAGCTTCTCCCATCTCAATCAATTCATCATACATCATCATTATTGCCTTTCACTTGCACGACCGAACGATGTGAATAATAATAATAGTGCACGTGCATTGGACTAAGCTAGAATCTGCGAGCATTCAATAAACAGGAGAAGACAAGGCAATATGGGCTCTTGGTTAAATCAACAATCATGCATGTAAGAGCCACTTCAACAATTTAATCATGGTCTTCTCCTGTCAACCCCCAAAGAAAAGAAAAGAAATACAACTATTTACACGGGAAAGCTCCCAACAAGCAAAAGAAGAACATGAAATCTTTTTGGGTTTTCTTTTTAATTACTACTAGTACAGAAAGAAAGTAAACTAGCTGAAAGCTACAACTAATTTTTTGGTTTTTCTTAAAGTTTTTTCAAACACACAAGAAGAAAGCATGAAAAAGGAAAATAAACTAGCATGGATATTACAGTGAAAGAGTATGAGCACCGACATCTAGCAATGAGTGTGTAAACATAAATGTAATGTCGGTGAGAAATACGTACTCCCCCAAGCTTAGGCTTTTGGCCTAAGTTGGTCTATTGCCATGGCTGGCCTGGCGGATATCCATAGTTGTAGTTGGGGTCGTACTGAGATGCAGCAGTCATTGCATCGTGGGCTGCAGCTTGGAGGCGAGCTATCTCAGCCCTCCTCTTATACTCATCCACCTCCTCTCTGGTTATAAAATATCTCCCTTTTGTCTGAAAGTCAAAGAAGGTAGAAGCAGGGAGAGCGACGTGATAGGTGCGTCGTCTGTCAAAGATTAGTCGGTACTGGAGGAACTGATCCTTCCTCTCAACAAAACGATGACGAACCATAGCCTCATAATCTAGATAAGCAGGAGGCAACTCAATATCATCCTCACGTATGGTTACACAAAGAAAATTAGCTAAACGGGTTGCATAAATTCCACCAAAGAAATCTCCATTAAATCTATTATTATGCAACCTACGTGCAACAATGGCTCCCAAATTATAATGTTTATCTCCTAACACAGCACTCCTGAGAACACTGAGGTCAGGGACACACATGTGACATGCTTCATCCTTACCATTTATTCACCTACATATGAAGAGAGCAAAATAATGTATAGCAGGAAAATGAATGCTCCCTATGGTAGCTTGTGCTATGTCTCTAGATTCCCCCCGAGTTATACTAGCAAGAAAATCTCTAAATTCAGATTTGCAAGGTTCACTAGTACTACCCCATTGTGGAAGTTTACAAGCAGTATTAAAATCCTCTAAATCCATAGTATAAGAATTTTCTTAAAGATCAAACAGGACTGTTTGAGAATTGCGTGATGATGAAAATTCAAACCTCCTCACAAAGGAATCAGTGAGATAGTGGTACTGACGGCACTTATCTGCCTCGAAGCTCACAAGATTAGCGTTACGCACATATGCGTTAAATTCTTCCTTGATTCCTGCTCGATCCATGAAGTCCTCTGAAGGCCATTCACAAGCCCGCACTTGAGCGTCCCTTCGTGGTTCATCGTCGGCATCGCGCATTGCGAGCCTAGGTCCTTGCTTCCTTGAAGGGCCACCTTGGTACATTTTCCTAAACATATTTCTTCCTCTGAAAAATTTCTGAAAATTTTAGTAACTTCAAATAAAAGTGAACCAAGCTCAACAAAATTGATAGCAACTACTCCCACAAGTGCCTAGAGACTATATCATGCATTAGAACTACTTGGAACCATATAAATTTGACATGCAAACTCAAGAACATGGTCACCTAGGCAGCACAAATTTGCAATGAATAAAGCACTAGAACAAAAACTAATTAGACCATTGGAGGAGTCACATACCAAGGAACAATCCCCCAAAGCAGTTTTGTGAGAGGTGCTTTGAGCAAGGAGATCGAAAATCGCATCAAAATGAGCTAGAACTCGTGCTTGAGCTGGTTGGTGATTTTTTTGGGAGGAAGAAGGAGTGTGTGGGTGCAGGAATAAGTGGAGGGGAGGCACCATGGGCCCACGAGGCAGGGGGCGCTCCCAGGTGGGGTGGGCGCGCCCTGGACCCTCGTGGCCAGGTGCTTGCTCCCCCTAATGTGTTCTCAGTGCCAGATATTCTCAAATATTCCAGAAAAAATCATATTTCAATTTCGGGGCATTTGGAGAACTTTTATTTTCGGGGTATTTTTTTTATTGCACGGATAAATCAGAAAACAGATAGAAAATATTATTTTTACTTTATTTCAACCAAATAACAGAAAGTAAAAGGAGGGTACAGAAGGTTGTGCCTTCTAACTTCATCCATCTCATGCTCATCAAAAGGAATCCACTAACAAGGTTGATCAAGTCTTGTTAACAAACTCATTCCGACTAACATGGAACCAGAGAAATTTCGAATAGCACTATGTTACCTCAACGGGGATATGCACATCCCCAATAATAAGAATATCATATTTCTTCTTGACAGTAGGTAGAGGAAATTCAAAACCTCCAAAAATAATCGATGGAATTTTTCCAATAGAGTTTATACTATGAACTTGAGGTTGTTTCCTCGGAAAGTGTACCGTATGCTCATTGCCATTAACATGAAATGTGACATTGGCTTTGTTGGAATCAATAACATCCCCTGCAGTATTCAAAAAGGGTCTTCCAAGAATAATAGACATACTATCGTCCTCGGGAATATCAAGAATAACAAAGTCTGTTAAAATAGTAACATTTGCAACCACAATAGGCACATCCTCACAAATGCCGACAGGTATAACAGTTCATTTATCAGCCATTTGCAAAGATATTTCAGTAGGTGTCAACTTATTCAAGTCAAGTCTACGATATAAAGAGAGAGGCATAACACTAACACCGGCTCCAAGATCACATAAAGCAGTTTTAACATAGTTTCTTTTAATGGAGCATGGTATGGTTGGTACTCCTGGATCTCCTAGTTTCGTAGGTATTCCACCCTCGAAAGTGTAATTAGCAAGCATGGTGGAAATTTCAGCTTCCGGTATCTTTCTTTTATTTGTAACAATTTCTTTCATATACTTAGCATAAAGATTCATTTTGAGCATATCAGTCAAACGCATACATAAAAAGATAGGTCTAATGATTTCAGCAAAGCGCTCAAAGTCCTCATCATCCTTTTTCTTGGATGGTTTGGGTGGAAAAGGCATGGGTTTCTGAACCCATGGCTCTCTTTCCTTACCGTGTTTCCTAGCAACAAAGTCTCTCTTATCATAACGTTGATTCTTTGATTGTGGGTTATCAAGATCAACAGCAGGTTCAACCTCTACATCATTATCATTGCTAGGTTGAGCATCAACATGAACATCATCATTAACATTATCACTAGGTTCATGTTCATTACCAGATTGTGTTTCAGCATCAGAAATAGAAATATCATTAGGATTCTCAGGTGTGTCAACAACAGGTTCACTAGAAGCATGCAAAGTCCTATCATTTTTCTTTTTCTTCTTTTTAGAAGGACTAGGTGCATCTAAATTATTTCTCTGAGAATCCTGCTCAATTCTCTTAGGGTGGCCCTGAGGATACAAAGGTTCCTGAGTCATTTTACCAGTTCTAGTAGCCACTCTAACAGCAAAATCATTATTCTTACTATTCAATTCATTGAGCAAATCATTCTGAGCCTTAAGTACTTGTTCCACTTGAGTGGTAACCATAGAAGCATGTTTACTAATGAGTTTAAGTTCACCTTTAACTCTAGACATATAATCACTCAAGTGTTCAATCATATAAGCATTACGTTTTAATTCTCTACCAAAATAAGATTGAAGTTTTCTTGCTTAACCATAAAATCATCAAACTCATCTAAGCATTGGCTAGCAAATTTAGTAGGAGGGATTTCATCTTTATCATATCTATAGAGAGAATTTTCCTTTACTACCTGTGTCGGGTTATCAAGACCATGTGTTTCTTCAACAGGCGGTAAATTAAGACCATGTATTTCTTCAATAGGAGGTAAATTCTTAACATCTTCAGCTTTTATACCCTTTTCTTTCATAGATTTCTTTGCCTCTTGCATATCTCCAGGACTGAGAAATAGAACACCCCTTTTATTCGGAGTTGGCTTAGGAGTTGGTTCAGGAAGTGTCCAATTATTTTCATTAGTCAACATATTATTCAATAGAATTTCAGCTTCATCTGGTGTTCTTTCCCTGAAAACAGAACCAGCACAACTATCCAGGTGGTCTCTGGAAGCATCGGTTAGTCCATTATAAAAGATATCAAGTATTTCATTTTCATAAGAGGATGATCAGGCAAAGCATTAAGTAATTGGAGAAGCCTCCCCCAAGCTTGTGGGAGACTCTCTTCTTCAATTTGCACAAAATTATATATTTTCCTTAAAGCAGCTTGTTTCTTATGAGCAGGGAAATATTTAGCAGAGAAGTAATAAATCATATCCCGGGGACTACGCACACAACCATGATCAAGAGAGTTAAACCATATCTTAGCATCACCCTTTAATGAGAACGGAAATATTTTAAGGATATAATAGTAGCGAGTTTTCTCATCATTAGTGAACAGGGTGGCTATATCATTTAATTTAGTAAGACGTGCCACAACAGTTTCAGATTCATAGCCATAGAAAGGATCAGATTCAACCAAAGTAATTATATCAGGGTCGACAGAGAATTCATAATCCTTATCAGTAACAAAGATAGGTGAAGTAGCATAAGCAGGATCATATTTCATTCTAGCATTTAGAGTTTTTTGTTTCAGCTTAGCTAATAATTTCTTAAGATCACTTCTATCATTGCAAGCAAGAAAGTCTCTAGCAGTTTCTTCATCCATAACATAGCCCTCAGGCACAACAGGCAATTCATATTTAGGGGGAGAATCTTCATCATCACTTTCATCAATATTAGCAAGTTCAATAATTTCATTCTCTCTAGCCCTAGCAAGTTGTTCATCAAGAAATTCACCAAGTGGCATAGTAGTATCAGGCATAGAAGTAGTTTCATCATAAGTATCATGCATAGCAGAAGTGGCATCATCAATAACATGCGACATATCAGAATTAATAGCAGAAGCAGGTTTATGTGTCGCAAGCTTACTCAAAACAGAAGGTGAATCAAGTGCAGAGCTAGATGGCAGTTCCTTACCTCCCCTCGTAGTTGAGGGATAAATTGTTGTCTTAGCGTCTTTCAAGTTCTTCATAGTGACCAGATGATATAAATCCCAAGTGACTCAAAGAATAGAGCTATGCTCTCCGGCAACGGCGCCAGAAAATAGTCTTGATAACCCACAAGTATAGGGGATCGCAACAGTTTTCGAGGGTAGAGTATTCAACCCAAATTTATTGATTCGACACAAGGGGAGCCAAAGAATATTCTCAAGTATTAGTAGTTGAGTTGTCAATTCAACCACACCTGGATAACTTAGTATCTACAGCAAAGTATTTAGTAGCAAAGTAATATGGAAGTAACGGTAACAGTAGCAAAGTAATATTTTTGGGTTTTGTAGTGATTGTAACAGTAGCAACGGAAAAGTAAATAAGCGAAGAACAATATGCGAAAAGCTCACAGGCATTGGATCGGTGATGGAGAATTATGCCGGATGCGGTTCATCATGTAACAGTCATAACATAGGGTGACACAGAACTAGCTCCAATTCATCAATATAATGTAGGCATGTATTCCGAATATAGTCATACGTTCTTATGGAAAAGAACTTGCATGACATCTTTTGTCCTACCCTCCCGTGGCAGCGGGGTCCTAATGGAAACTAAGGGATATCAAGGCCTCCTTTTAATAGAGTACCGGACCAAAGCATTAACACATAGTGAATACATGAACTCCTCAAACTATGGTCATCACTGGGAGTGGTCCCGATTATTGTCACTTCGGGGTCGCCGGATCATAACACATAGTGGTGACTATAGACTTGCAAGATAGGATCAAGAACTCACATATATTCATGAAAACATAATAGGTTCAGATCTGAAATCATGGCACTCGGGCCCTAGTGACAAGCATTAAGCATAGCAAAGTCATAGCAACATCAATCTCAGAACATAGTGGATACTAGGGATCAAACCCTAACAAAACTAACTCGATTACATGATAAATCTCATCCAACCCATCACCGTCCAGCAAGCCTATGATGGAATTACTCACGCACGGCGGTGAGCATCATGAAATTGGTGATGGAGGATGGTTGATGATGACGACGGTGACGGATTCCCCTCTCCGGAGCCTTGAACGGACTCCAGATCAGCCCTCCCGAGAGAGTTTAGGGCCTTGCAGCGGCTCCGTATCGTAAAACGCGATGAATCTTTCTCTCTGATTGTTTCTCCCCAAACACGAATATATGGAGTTGGAGTTGAGGTCGGTGGAGCTCCAGGGGGCCCACGAGGCAGGGGGCGTGCCCAGGGGGGCAGGCGCGCCCCCCACCCTCGTGGAGATGGTGTGGGCCCCCTGTCCTTGATTCTTTCGCCAGTATTTTTTATATTTTCAAAAAATAATCTCCGTTGATTTTCAGGTCATTCCGAGAACTTTTGTTTCTGCACAAAAATAACACCATAGCAATTCTGCTGAAAACAACGTTAGTCCGGGTTAGTTCCATTCAAATCATGCAAGTTAGAGTCCAAAACAAGGGCAAAAGTGTTTGGAAAAGTAGATACAACGGAGACGTATCAACTGACAGCTCCACCGTTCAATATAAACACGTATCCGGTTTGTGACTTAGAGTCATCCAGATCAGTGTCAAAGCTTGCATAAACGTAACCATTTACGACGAGCTCTTTGTCACCTCCATAAACGAGAAACATATCCTTACTCCTTTTAAGGTATTTTAGGATGTTATTGACTGTTGTCCAGTGATCCACTCATGGATTACTTTGGTACCTCCCTGCTAAACTAATAGCAAGGCACACATCAGGTCTGGTACACAACATTGCATACATGATAGAGCCTATGGCTGAAGCATAGGGAACACCTTTCATTTTCTCTCTATCTTCTGCAGTGGTCGGGCATTGAGTCTGACTCAACTTCACACCTTGTAACACAGGCTAGAACCCTTTCTTTGCTCGATCCATTTTGAACTTCTTCAAAACTTTATCAAGGTATGTGCTTTGTGAAAGTCCAATTAAGCGTCTTGATCTATCCCTATAGATCTTGATGCCCAATATATAAGCAGCTTCACCGAGGTCTTTCATTGAAAAACTCTTATTCAAGTATCCTTTTATGCTATCCAGAAATTCTATATCATTTCCAATCAACAATATGTCATCCACATATAATATTAGAAATGCTACAGAGCTCCCACTCACTTTCTTGTAAATACAGGCTTCTCCAAAAGTCTGTATAAAACCATATGCTTTGATCACACTATCAAAACGTTTATTCCAACTCTGAGATTCTTGCACCAGTCCATAGATGGATCGCTGGAGCTTGCACACTTTGTTAGCATACTTTCGATCGATAAAACCTTCAGGTTGCATCATATACAACTCTTCTTCCAGAAATCCATTCAGGAATGCACTCTTTACATCCATTTGCCAAATTTTATAATCATAAAATGCGGCAATTGCTAACATGTTTCGGACGGACTTAAGCATCGCTACGGGTGAGAAAGTCTCATCGTAGTCAACTCCTTGAACTTGTCGAAAACCTTTCGCAACAAGTCGAGCTTTGTAGACAGTAACATTACCGTCAGCGTCAGTCTTATTCTTGAAGATCCATTTATTCTCGATGGCTTGCCGATCAGCGGGCAAGTCAACCAAAGTCCACACATTGTTCTCATACATGGATCCCATCTCAGATTTCATGGCCTCAAGCCATTTTGCGGAATCTGGGCTCATCATCGCTTCCTCATAGTTCGTAGGTTCGTCATGGTCAAGTAACATGACCTCCAGAACATGATTACCGTGCCACTCTGGTGCGGATCTTACTCTGGTTGACCTACGAGGTTCGGTAGTAACTTGATCTGAAGTTACATGATCATCATCATTAGCTTCCTCACTAATTGGTGTAGGAATCATAGGAACATATTTCTGTGATGAACTACTTTCCAATAAGGAAGCAGGTACAGTTACCTCATCAAGTTCTACTTTCCTCCCATTCTTAGCAACGAATGTCTTGCCTTCGGATCTGTGATAGAAGCTGTACCCAACAGTCTCCTTTGGGTATGCTATGAAGACACATTTCTCCGATTTGGGTTCAAGCTTTATCAGGTTGAAGCTTTTTCACATAAGCATCGCAGCCCCAAACTTTAAGAAACGACAACTTTGGTTTCTTGCCAAACCACAGTTCATAAGGTGTTGTCTCAACGGATTTAGATGGTGCCCTATGTAACGTGAATGCAGCCGTCTCTAAAGCATAACCCCAAAACGGTAGCGGTAAATCAGTAAGAGACATCATAGATCGCACCATATCTAGTAAAGTATGATTACGACGTTCAGACACAGCATTACGCTGTGGTGTTCCGGGTGGCGCGAGTTGCGAAACTATTCCGCATTGTTTCAAATGAAGACCAAACTCGTAACTCAAATATTATCCTCCACGATCAGATCATAGAAACTTTATTTTCTTGTTACGATGATTTTCCACTTCACTCTGAAATTCTTTGAAGTTTTCAAATGTTTCAGACTTATGCTTCATCAAGTAGATATACCCATATCTGCTTAAATCATCTGTGAAGGTGAGAAAATAACGATACCCGCCGCGAGCCTCAACATTCATCGAACCACATACATCAGTATGTATGATTTCTAACAAATCTGTTGCTCGCTCCATTGTTCCGGAGAACGGCGTTTTAGTCATCTTGCCCATGAGGCATGGTTTGCAAGTACCAAGTGATTCATAATCAAGTGATTCCAAAAGTCCATCAAAATGGAGTTTCTTCATGCACTTTACACTAATATGACCTAAACGGCAGTGCCACAAATAAGTTGCACTATCATTATCAACTCTGCATCTTTTGGCTTCAATATTATGAATATGTGTATCACTACTATCGAGATTCAATATAAATAGACCACTCTTCAAGGGTGCATGACCATAAAAGATATTACTCATAGAAATAGAACAACCATTATTCTCTGATTTAAATGAATAACGGTCTCGCATCAAACAAGATCCAGATATAATGTTCATGCTCAACGCTGGCACCAAATAACAATTATTTAGATCTAAAACTAATCCCGAAGGTAGATGTAGAGGTAGCGTGCCGACCGCGATCACATCGACTTTGGAACCATTTCCCACACGCATCGTCACCTCGTCCTTAGCCAATCTTCTCTTAATCCGTAGTCCCTGTTTCGAGTTGCAGATATCAACAACAGAACCAGTATCAAATACCCAGGTGCTACTGTGAGCATTAGTAAGGTACACATCAATAACATGTATATCACATATACCTTTGTTCACCTTGCCATCCTTCTTATCCGCCAAATACTTGGGGCAGTTCCGCTTCTAGTGACCAGTCCCTTTGCAGTAGAAGCACTCAGTCTCAGGCTTAGGTCCAGACTTGGGCTTCTTCACTTGAGCAGCAACTTGCTTGCCATTCTTCTTGAAGTTCCCCTTCTTCCCTTTACCCTTTTTCTTGAAACTGGTGGTCTTGTTGACCATCAACATTTGATGCTCCTTCTTGATTTCTACCTCCACAGCCTTTAGCATCACGAAGAGCTCGGGAATTGTCTTATCCATCCCTTGCATATTATAGTTCATCACGAAGCTCTTGTAGCTTGGTGGCAGTGATTGAAGAATTCTGTCAATGACACTACCATCAGGAAGATTAACTCCCAGTTGAATCAAGTGATTGTTATACCGACATTTTGAGTATATGCTCACTGACAGAACTATTCTCCTCCATCTTGCACCTGTAGAACTTATTGGAGACTTCATATCTCTCAATCCGGGCATTTGCTTGAAATATTAACTTCAACTCCTGAAAAATCTCATATGCTCCATGACGTTCAAAACATCGTTGAAGTCCCGGTTCTAAGCCGTAAAGCATGGCACACTGAACTATCGAGTAGTCATCAGCTTTGCTCTGCCAGACGTTCATAACATCTGGCGTTGCTCCTGCAGCGGGTTTGGCACCCAGCGGTGCTTCCAGGACGTAACTCTTCTCTGCAGCAATGAGGATAATCCTCAAGTTACGGACCCAGTCCATGTAATTGCTACCATCATCTTTCAACTTTGCTTTCTCAAGGAACGCGTTAAAATTCAACGGAACAACAGCACGTGCCATCTATCTACAACAACATAGACATGCAAAATACTATCAGGTACTAAGTTCATGATAAATTAAAGTTCAATTAATCAAATTACTTAAGAACTCCCACTTAGACAGACATCCGTCTAATCATCTAAGTGATCACGTGATCCATATCAACTAAACCATGTCCGATCATCACGTGAGATGGAGTAGTTTTCAATGGTGAACATCACTATGTTGATCATATCTACTATATGATTCACGCTCGACCTTTCAGTCTCAGTGTTCCGAGGCCATATCTGCATATGCTAGGCTCGTCAAGTTTAACCCGAGTATTCTACGTGTGCAAAACTGGCTTGCACCCGTTGTATGTGAACGTAGAGCTTATCACAACTGACCATCACGTGGTGTCTCGGCACAACGAACTTTCACAACGGTGCATACTCAGGGAGAACACTTATACCTTGAAATTTAGTGAGAGATCATCTTGTAATGCTACCATCGATCTAAGCAAAATAAGATGCATAAAAGATAAACATCACATGCAATCAATATAAGTGATATGATATGGTCATCATCATCTTGTGCCTTTGATCTCCATCTCCAAAGCAAAGTCATGATCACCATCGTCACCGGCGCGACACCTTGATCTCCATCGTAGCATCGTTGTCATCTCGCCAACTATTGCTTCTACGACTATCGCTACCGCTTAGTGATAAAGTAAAGCAATTACATGGCGATTGCATTTCATACAATAAAGCGACAACCATATGGCTCCTGCCAGTTGCCGATAACTCTGTTACAAAACATGATCATCTCATATAGTAAAATTTAGCATCATGTCTTGACCATATCACATCACAACATGCCCTGCAAAAACAAGTTCGACGTCCTCTACTTTGTTGTTGCAAGTTTTACATGGCTGCTATGGGCTGAGCAAGAACCGTTCTTACCTACGCATCAAACCACAACGATATTTCGCCAAGTATGTGCTGTTTTAACCTTCACAAGGACCGGTCGTAGCAACACTCGATTCAACTAAAGTTGGAGAAACTGACACCCGTCAGCCACCTGTGTAAGCACGTCGGTAGAACCAATCTCGCGTAAGCATACACGTAATGTCGGTCCGGGCCGCTTCATCCAACAATAACGCCGAATCAAAGTATGGCATGCTGGTAAGCAGTATGACTTGTATCGCCCACAACTCACCTGTGTTCTACTCGTGCATATAACATCTATGCATAAACCTGGCTCGGATGCCACTATTGGGGAACGCAGTAATTTCAAAAAATTCCTACGCACACACAAGATCATGGTGATGCATAGCAACGAGAGGGGAGAGTGTCGTCCACGTACCCTCGTAGACCGTAACAGAAGTGTTATAACAACGCGGTTGATGTAGTCGTACGTCTTCACGATCGACCGATCCTACTACCGAACGTACGGCACCTCCGCGATCTGCACACGTTCAGCTTGGTGACGTCCCACGAACTCACGATCCAGTAGAGCTTCGAGGGAGAGTTCCGTCAAAACGACGGCGTGATGACGGTGTTGATGAAGCTACCGACGCAGGGCTTCGCCTAAGCACCGCTACGATATGACCAAGGTGGATTATGGTGGAGGGGGGCACCGCACACTGCTAAAGGATCAATGATCAACTTCTGTGTCTATGGGGTGCCCCTCCCCCATATATAAAGGAGTGGAGGAGGCCGGCCTCCTAGGCGCGCCCCAAGGGGAGTCCTACTCCCACCGTGAGTAGGATTCCCCCTTCCAAGAGTAGGAGTAGGAGGGAAGGAAGGAGGAGAGAGGGGAAAGGAAAAAGGGGGGCGCCGCCCCCCTTCCTTGTCCAATTCAGACTAGAGGGGGAGGGGGCGCGCGGCCTGCCCTGGCCGCCCCTTCCTCTCTCCACCAAGGCACATGAGGCCCATTACACTCCCCGTGGGGTTCCGGTAACCCCCCGGTACTCCGGTATACGTCCGAGCTCATCCGGAACCTTTCCAAAGTCCAAACATAGTCATCCAATATATCGATCTTTATGTCTCGACCATTTCGAGACTCCTCGTCATGTCCGTGATCATATCCGGGACTCCGAACTACCTTCGGTACATCAAAACACATAAACTCATATTACTGATCGTCACCAACCGTTAAGCGTGCGGACCCTACGCGTTCGAGAACTATGTACACATGACCGAGACACGTCTCCGGTCAATAACCAATTGCGGAACCTGGATGCTCATATTGGTTCCTACATATTCTACGATGATCTTTATTGGTCAAACCGCATAACAATATACGTTGTTCCCTTTGTCATCGGTATGTTACTTGCCCGAGATTCGATCGTCGGTATCTCAATATCTAGTTCAATCTCGTTACCGGCAAGTCTCTTTACTCATTCCGTAATACATCATCCCACAACTAACTCATTAGTTGCATTGCTTGCAAGGCTTATAGTGATGTGCATTACCGAGAGGGCCCAGAGATACCTCTCCGACAATCGGAGTGACAAAGCCTAATCTTGATCTATGCCAACTCAACAAGTACCATCGGAGACACCTGTAGAGCACCTTTATAATCACCCAGTTACGTTGTGACGTTTGATAGCACACAAAGTGTTCCTCCGGTATTCGGGAGTTGCATAATCTCATAGTCATAGGAACATGTATAAGTCATGAAGAAAGCAATAGCAATATACTAAACGATCAAATGCTAAGCTAACGAAGTGGGTCAAGTCAATCACATCATTCTCTAATGATGTGATCCCGTTAATCAAATGACAACTCATGTCTATGGCTAGGAAACTTAACCATCTTTGATTCAACGAGCTAGTCAAGTAGAGGCATACTAGTGACGCTCTGTTTGTCTATGTATTCACACATGTACTAAGTTTTCGGTTAATACAATTCTAGCATGAATAATAAACATTTATCATGATATGAGGAAATATAAATAACAACTTTATTATTGCCTCTAGGGCATATTTCCTTCAGGAGGAGACCTGGGCAGCGTGCGTCCAAATAGCCTAGATAGCATGGGCATACTTTTCAATTTAGCGACTAACTTTGTACTAAAACATCGTTATTTATATCATATCACTAAAATTGATTTGATATCAAAAGTTTAATTAAGATGGTTTGAATTTTCCCATCTCGTAACATATACATGTTCTTACTAGTTTGTTGAATCATGGAGTTCAATCTCATGGCATGATAGAAAAAAGTTGTTGAAGGGGAGCCTTGGCGCAGCGGTAAAGCTGTTGCCTTGTGACCACGAGGTCACGGATTGAGTCCTGGAAACAGCCTCTTACAAAAATGTAGAGAAATGCTGCGTACAATAGACCCAAAATGGTTGACCCTGCACAAGCGGGAACTACATGCACCGGGCTGCCCTTTAATGAGTTCTACAATTCAATTTTCATTGTCATCCACGCATAAAAAGAGCCAGATTTCATATTATCTGTGAGGCTATCCCAAAACTCTCCTTCCCCCCTAAAATCATAGCATCCGCTACCGAATTTCACGACCTCCATTCCCATCACAATCCCCGTACTCCCATCCTACCATCAGGCGGCAGTAACAGCCCCGCAATCACCTGAAGCACAACCGACCGCAGCCTCCCCTTAGGCTGTTCCAACTACCCATCACCTCCACTCCCAGCGCAATCCCCATACTCCCATCCTAACACTAGGCGGCAGTAAAAGCCCAGCCATCACCTGAAGCACAACCAACCGCAGCCTCCCCTCATGCTGTTCCAACTACCCAAAAAACTGAGATAATTTTCAACACTAACCCTCACCTTGGACTGATGATGAACCTACACACAACCCAAGCTGTCGTCTCATGTAGCCCTCGGCTCTACGGCGCATGAGGATGAGAATGTAGCCCATATAAAGTTTCCAAGGTCTACTTTCCTCACATTGTTCGCATTTTGAAGGCTAAAGTGATTCCATACGTGTAGGCTATTGATGGCTACGGATTAGTGCATTCATTTTTTAGGGTATGAAATATTGCATTCAGGAAGGAAAAAAAGTAATGAATTGCTTTATTTCTGATTATATTTCACGTACTAAATTGAAATAGCATATATGTTTATTCGAGCCATATGTCTCGCAATATCGAGTGAGCGAGCTCTGGTTCAAACTCTGCTCATATTTCAACCGAACTGGAAAAGTTGCTCGTGCTTAGTTTTATTTCTTGAGTGATCCCGAGTCGAAATGAAATACAAGTCAAGGTCGAGCGATTGACGTGTCTCGCGGTTTCTTCTTTTCACCCAACAAGATCATGCATCCATTTCATGAGGAGAGCATTTTTTTCTGAGTCCTAATCGAGTCTTTTCCTTTCCTTCCAAGCTAAGCACACATTGACAAGCAATTTCTAAGTAGAGGACCGATCACCAAAGCCCTCGGGTTAAGAATCACGAAACCAGCCGGACATCCATGCACAACTTTAACAGAAAATATCTTGACGATTCTTTTCTTCGACCAGAATCTTCCGATAGTTTAACATGTACTGCTGCAAAAACGATCCGGCGGTCTCCTCCTCCATTCCCACGAAAATCCTGCCAATGTTAGACTTGTGCACCATCTTTTCATTTCTTCCAGGAAAGAAAGCACTTGTGTCGCACCGCCGTTGTCATCACAAGTTTGACACGATCGACGCCATGAGAAAAGATTGCTGAAGCTCCCACCCATGCATGCATCCATCACGCCATTGGTTCTGCGTTTGGACGGACGAGAAGAACCAGAAGAAGCTGCGGAGCAGACAATTAATTAATCTTGGCGTGTGCGATTTAACTAAGTGAGACGCACACGGGAATTCGGTATCGGCGTGCTGCAAATTCTCCGTGTGCGCGTACTTTACAATCTGGCATGAAACACAAGGAAACTGCCAAGAGCAAAAGCAAGCTGTTTTGGTTCCCTTTGGGAATTCCGGCCAACCCATCATCGGCTACTACCGGCCGCTTAACTAAAAGAGATACTGGAAAGTTGAGATCGTAGAGAGCCAATCTACACCTTGGGGCATGTGTCTTTTCTGGCCTAAGTGGAATACTTTCTCCATTTCATTCTCCATTCCTAGCTTTTCTTGCATCTTTAGCTTGCTTTCCACTCCCAACATTCCCATAGTGCTAATTCCACATGCCAAATTGTTTTCTGTAGATCTTCCTTTCGTGCGTATGCTTGTTTTTTCCAAGCTTGCTTTCATATGCTTTGGGAGAGCCAGAAAAAAGTTTGATCGTGACATGAGCAAAGTTGTACGCATGCACTTGCATGCCGAGTTCCTGACTATAAATACAGCCTTGGAGCCTCAGGAGAAGGCTCATGAATCTGAAACATCTTGCCTCATCTCAGTGTTCTGCTCATGCCAAGCTTGGGCTACCACAGAACCCTACTTGTTGTCCTTGATATGCAGTTTGGCCACCTCTAAGCATCGAAGATGAAGATTGGCAAGGGCACGGAGCTCCTGAAGAAGGCGGCTTCGACGTGCAAGAACAAGACCAGCGTGCTGGCAGCCAAGCTCCTCGTCCTCGTGTCCCTCCGCCGCCGGATGGCCACCGTCGGCGCCTTCTCCCACAGGATCCATGCGCTTGTGGCTGCCGCTGACCGGGAGAATGGTGCCAGGGTGGACTGCAACAAGGCTCTCATGGTGCGCAAGGTCCGGAAGATGCCAGCGCTCCATGGTGGTGAGATTGTTGTTAATATCTCTCATCAACTGGCACTGTTCGATCAAGGGAATGATGGTGATGGTGGCTGCACTGATTGGACACTACACCCCATCTTCAACGACGATGACAACAACTGTTGTTACACCGACGAGTGCGAGGTTGACGACAATGAGGAAGATGGCGATGAAGGCATTGACGACCAACCATCGGTCATGGATGTAATCCGGAACCACAGAGAAGCTGAAGGTTTGGAGTTCAGCATTGACGGTGAGATTGATCAGGCTGCAGATATGTTCATCACCAGGTTTCGGAAGCGGATGAATCAGAGCTTCTAGTGATCTTGTGAGCTCATATCTATCTGTTTGTATGGCAAAGTTTGAAGCGTACGTATATCGACTTATCGGCTGCAAATATAGGTACCGTAGATGGTGGGTGTGAGCTAGACTTGTATACCGTATTTGTTAGGGAGAAAACGAGATGGACACATGTTGTCTGCCCGGGATTTTTTTTTGAGAAGAGGACTATATTAATATCGCAAAGGTACCAATTACACCCAGCTCTGCATCAATAAGAAGTCACAAAGACATCCAGAATACATACAACCTGAAAAGAAAAAAAAAGAAAAAAAAATGGCCTCGCCCTAGTAATCAACTTCACTCAGTAGCAACACACAAACTACCACCAAAGTCATCACCCAAAAACATAAAAGGTCTCCAAAAATGATGCCTTCAAAAAAAAAACAGTGCACAAGCGCCATCGTCGCCCGATCCAAGATCATAGGTTGTCCGGAGAATAGGAATTACTATTATTATTTTTCTGGCAGCCACCAATGAGTTTTCTTTCGGACAAATAGCAACGTGCTAGTGAAACAATACAAATCTGAGCAGATGTTTTAACAAAACTATCAAAGTTATCCGTGAATTTTTTCAGCTTCTTATATGTTTTTTATATGGAGTTATTTTTGATTTCAACATGGTTTCCAAATACTATAATAAGTTGGGCCATCATTTAATATCAATACGCTTGTATAAAATTACACATGTTACTAATAATGAGAACATCCATGAAAAATAAAATAATCTTACTATCCATTTACATGAGTAATCTATATATATCTTCCGCACATTAGCCCCCATAATTTTCTTAATATATACTCCCTCCGTTCCATAATACTTGTCACGCTTTGACGTTTCATTCTCAATACATAATTAGACAGCAATGATAGATTTTTTCCTGATTTTTCCAGAGAAAATTCAAACCAAGAATTATATTATATAAATATTGGTGGCTGAATCATAACATATGTTCCTAAGAGCATCTCCAGCCACGCCCCCAACGCCCCCCCCCCCCCCCCCACGATTTTTCCGCGCCGACGCCCAAAAATCGGCCCAGTTGCGCGCCCAGAAGTCTGTTTTTCGCCAGTTTGGGCCGAAACTGGCGCCGGCGGACCCAGGTCGAACCCGCGCGCTGGGGGGTGCCCGGGGCGAGCGATTTTGGCGCGAACGAACTGCGGGCCCGCTGATTCAGCGACACTCGCCTCGTCGTCCTCACAACGCCTCGGTATCCCGCGGGGAATCAATGCCAAGACTGCCGCCGGTCAGCCTTCCATTGATTCCTCACGGGCGGCGCTTCCTCACGGGCGGCGTGGCGACGTCCCCCCTCCCGCCAGGTGTACACACGGCGCCCGGCTATAAAAGCAATGCCTCTCCCTCGCCTCTGGCCACACCCGCCCACAGCCGCCGTCGAGCTCTGCCTCTCTCCCCGTGCGCAGCTGCCGCCGACGCTCTTCCCCTCTCTCCCCAAGACCAACCGCTACTATGGGCGAGCGATTCCCCGGCGATGGGGCGGCGGCCAACGGCTTCGGCCGCCGCTCGCTTCACGAGTGGGAGGCGTACTTGCTCTTCGACGCCAACATCCCGGCGCCTCCCGACACACGCGCCGGGCCGGGGGGGCGGGGGGGGGGGGGGGTGGAGGCTCGGCGCCGGTGGCATCCCCATACCCCCGGTGCCCGACGTCGACGTGCGCCCCGACTACTTCGCCGACGAGGTCGACCGCGTGCGGGCGTCGCTGACGGACGAGCAGCGGGCCCTCCCGCAGTACGTCGCCGGCAACCACGAGGCGTAGGCGGCGTACTTCCAGCACCGGCAGGCGCAGCGGCTTGCCTCCACCAACGGGGCGCCGGTGGTGCGGGGTACCAAGAACAGCGAGGGGCGCCCCCGGCCACTCGCTTCACGCCGTCATCCAGCACCTCGAGGGCGGCAACGGCCCGCCCTTGACGTACGCTGCCGCCCCGGCCCGGAGCGGCGGCCAGTGGATGCCGAGTAGGACGGCGTCCTCTTCTTCCTCATCCTGCCGCTCCTCCTCCTCCGGGTCGCCGGCGCTGCTCAGTGCCAAGGCCGAGCCCGCCGAGACGCCGCTCTGTCGGTGAACACGCAGCGCCGGCATCGTCATCAACGATGGCGGGCGCGCCTCCTCCTCGGCTCCTCCGCGCTTCCTCAGGCCGAAGACGGAGCCGGGGCTTGCCGCCGTCAAGGCGGAGCTAGGGCTCGCCCCAGTGAAGATGGAGCCGGGCCTCTCCGACGAGGCAGCCTTGAAGTGGGCGCGCGAGGATTGGGAGCGAATGGAGCTAGAGCGCCAGTGTCGCGCCCTAGAGCAGTTCGCCGCTCGACGTTGTGGCCGCGACGAGGGAGGCGTCGTCGTTCTCAACGACGACAGCGACGACGACACGCCGCCACCGGACCGCCAGGGCGACCCCGGGCAGGGGTCCAGCAGGGGCGGCCGCGTCAAGGAGGTGAAGGACGACGACGAGGACAACGGTGATGGCGGCGACTTTGCCGCGCTCAACACGTTCTTCCTGTACTCTAGGACTTTATTTTTTTAAGTTTGCTATGTAAATACTGTTTAAGTCACCAAAGTTTATGCCCGTTTGTTGAATTATAGCCGAACGTCTTTAAAAAAATTAAAAAAAACTTCTGGGGCGACCCTGGGGCCGGCGGCTGGGAACCCGATCGACCCCAAGCCGATTTTTTCGCCGGGTCGCCCCCAGGCGGCAATTTTTCGAGCCCCCTGAGGGGCCAACGGCTGGAGATGCTCTAAGCTCAGAAATCTATTTGAATCTGCATCGTCCCTTGGGTGATATGAGTCCATCAGTAGGATCCCGTATAATCCATCTATACAACAATTTTTTCTTCCAGTGGACATTTGTGAGATCCAAAAAATTCGCTCCTCTCATCGTCTTGGCGAGGATTTCATAGCTCGGCTCCAGAAAAAACGGGAGTTTTTAGTGTGAGAAGTGCTTATCGTTTGGCTTCGGATGATCTACACAATGGGCAAATGACTACGTCGAGTCGCTGCCTTGATGGCCGTCGTGAGGGCTGGAAGGCCCTATGGTCAAGTCGGGCACCGCCAAAAGTTTTGAGCTTTAGTTGGCGACTTGCAAATAATTCCCTACCTACATGGTGCAACAAAAAGAAACGAAGGCTGGAGACTAACTCGGTTTGCCCTATCTGTGGCGCCCCTGGGGAGGATTCCTACCAAGCATTCTGTACGTGCACAAATGCAAGATACCTATCGCGTGCTATGGCTGTTGAATGGACACTGCCTGATGTACCTTCAATCAAGTCAACATGACCAGATTGGTTCATCCAGCTGATCTACGAAATAGACGAGCCAGCTCGAGTTAGAAATGAGCTCGTGCACTCGAAGCCCGCTCCTCCCGTGGATCTCTCTGTAAGATTTTTATCAAGCTATCTATCTTCCCTACAAGGAAAGGAAAAGCTCCCACTCAGTTTTGCTTCCCACTTCTAGCACGTACATGCAGTAATAAGTTTGCTGCTCCTGTTCCTTGGATCCCTCCAGCAGAAGGGCGTGTTAAACTCAATACTGATGGATCCATATTGGATGGAACAGGGAATAGGTGGAACGGGTATGCTGCTCCATGACCACTTCGGCGCCATTGTGTTCAGTTCGTGCATGCACTACTAAGGAAAACCTTATACACAGAATCTTAGCAGCAGCGCATTACAAAAACAGGCGCTACTGCTAATTTTCAGTAGCGCGTGGTCAAGACAGGCGCTACTGCTACCTAGTTAGCAGTAGCGCGGTCTAGTGGAACCGCGCTGCTAGTAAAATCGACCGACAGTACCCACCAACCTAAGTTTAGCAGCAGCGTGCTGACGCGACCCGCGCTACTGCTAATGTAATAGTAGTAGCGCGTTTTTTTCTCTGGTCGCTGCTGCTATCTTTGGAACTGGCCACATGGCGGGCCCCGCTTATCAGTAGCGCGTGTGCAGAAAGCTCGCTACTGCTACGCTCTTAGCAGTAGCGCGCTTTGCAGCCCGCGCTACTGCTAAGACGCAGCATAATTCCACATTTTTCCCTCCCCCTCCTCCCCTCTCCCACATCTTCTCTCTTCCTCACTTTCCCCTACCTCCCACCTCCTCTCTCCCTAACTTTGCTTCTTCCTCAATACTTTTTCCTCCATTACTCCCCCTCTTCTACCTACCATTCTCTCTCTTTATTACTCCTAGCTAACTCCACCACCACCATTAATGCATCTCCTTTCTCTTTTTCCTTCCCCCTCCACTAGTTGAAGTTGTCTCCTCCCAAATTAGCTAGCTAGGTAGATGTAGCATTTAGTGAAGTGACCTATGTGCCACTAACTAGATCTAGCTCTGTCAAGAAGAGCTTTATCCACTTTTGATCTTCCTACATCATCATCTCCACCGTGTGCTCGATCTCGAGACTATAGGTGATTAAACATTCATGCTTTTGCAATAATGGAAATATGTGTATGTGTGTGCGATATGATGAAAATTGTGTGTGTGGCATGAGTTGACGCCGAATTTTGCTTTTGAGTTGCCTATGTTTTGCCGAAATGTCGATTTATTTCCGTTTCGGCGAATTCCGGGCAAACTCTAGATCTATATGTCCTATTTTTAGGGAAGGTCATACCGAATTTTTGTATGACTTTGATGCATGCACGCATTTTTACAGTCAATTTTTTTATTATTACCGTGCAGACGTTCATGATGGTCAGTGGAACGATGGTGGACAGGTGGTTGCGGTCGGCGGTGTAGGACATGAAAGAAAATAACCGGACAGAGGCTTTATGTCCGTGTCGAAAATGCAAAGGAATAGTTTGGCTCGACCCCTATGACGATGGTCATGTCGAAGCGCACCTGCTCATGACTGGCTTCATGGATGGCTATACTCAGTGGATAATTGAATATGAGGATGATGATGTTGAGGACGCCGAGGGAGCAGGCAATGATGACACGGGGCAAGACGAAGAGATGATCGATAATGGCGGCGGGAAAGAGGCCGGACATGGCGGCGGAGAAGGGTCCGGACATGGCGGAGGAGAAGGGGCCGGACATGGCGGCGGAGAGAACGTGGACTCCACGCCGCAGAGTTCGTCGGTACTAAGTTCAATCGTGCGGGACCCTCATGTTCAAGCACTGCTTCGCAAGGAGACGAGTACTGAGAGAGTTGCTTCTAGAGAGGAGGCTAAGCTGCATCAACTTGTGGTAGACTCGAACACTCCATTGTATGATGGTTGCAATCCTGAGGTGACCCGCTTGAGTTTCACGCTCCAACTCTTGAAGACGAAGGCTAAAAACAAATGGACAGACACTAGCCTCGATGAGCATCTCAAGTACCTAAAGGATGATCTTCCCACGGGGAATCTATGTCCTACTAGTGTGGATGACGCCAAGAAGATCGTGTGCCCTCTTGATCTACCGCACGTTAGATACCATGCATGCATTAATGATTGCATAATTTATCGGAAGGAGCACGCGGAAAAACAAACTGTCCGGTGTGCAATGCTTCTCGATACAAGAAGGCCGGGAAGAAATGTTCCCAGAAAGTTGTATGGTACTTACCGATCACTCCTCGTCTCCAGTGGTATTTCGTAGATCCCAAGGAAGCAAAGCTCATGCGCTGGCACGCGGAGAGGAAGAAGCCCGACGATGGAGATGATCCGAAGCTGAGACACGTCAAGGATGGAAGCTAGTGGAGAGCGTTGAACGGCTTCTATCGGTATTTCGAATGTGATGCAAGGAACATCGTGCTCGGCACGTGTACCGATGGCATGAATCCATTTGGCAACCAGAACACCAACCATAGCACATGACTCGTGTTTGTATGGATGTACAACCTCCCCCCTGGTTGTGCATGAAGTCGAAGTACATTCACATGAGCATGCTGATTCAAGGGCCGAAACAACCAGGAAATAATATTAATCTGTATCTGGGGCTACTTCAAGAGGAGTTAGACACGTTATGGAAAACACCGGCCAAGACATGGGACGCCAGCAAAGGTGAGTATTTCTACACGAGAGCCGCGCTGATCACGACGGTGCACGACTATCTCGGTTACGGATATGTCGCAGGCCAGGTGTGCCATGGATATTGCGGATGCACGCGGTGCATGGATGATACGACGTCTCAGCAGCTAACGTCAAGGAAAGATGGCGGGTCTGGGAAAATCATGTACATGGGGCATCGAAGATGGCTCGAACTGGACGACCCGTGGAGAAACCGTGGAGATCTATTCAATGGTCACGCTGAGCATCGAGGACCTCCACGTAAGCGGAGCGGCGCCGAAATCTATGAGCTATTGAAAAACTGGGAACAGTGCCCCGCGCCGGGAAAGACGATGAAAAAGGCGCCGGAGCCGCTACTGAAGGTATGGAAGACGAGGTCTGTGTTCTGGGACTTGGAGTACTGGCACAAACTCGATACACCTCATTGCCTTGATCAAATGCATATCTATAAGAATGTTCTTGAGAGTTTGCTTGCGACACTGATGAACATGCCTTATAAGACCAAGGATGGGCCGAAGGCAAGAAAAGACTTGCAAGATTTGAATATTAGGGAAGATCTGCACATGCCGCCCCGTAAAAAGTCAGACGAGACAGAGACGGAGACAGAGGTGCGGGAGAAGAAGGGCAAGAAAGTAAAGGAAGAGGATTATTGCCCCCCTTCTTGCTTCACCTTAAGTCCGGCTGAGATCGATCAATTCTTTAAGTGCCTTACCGGAGTCAGAGTTAGTTCCGGTTACTGTGGCAAGACAAGCAGATATCTAGACACAGACAAGTAAAGGTTCAGCGGGATGAAGTCCCATGACTGTCATGTGATGATGACGCAGATACTATCTGTTGCCCTTAGAGGGATAATGGACAAGCACGTCCGTGACACGCTTATTTGTCTCTGCAACTTTTTCGACGTCATCTCTGGAAAGTCGATCAGTGTGAAGCAACTCCGAAGGCTATAGGAAGAGATCGTTGTGATACTGAATGAGCTTGAGATGTACTTCCCGCCCGCGTTCTTTGACATCATGGTGCATCTGTGTGTCCATATTGTGGACGACATAATAGACCTGGGGCCGTCATTCCTGCACAACATGATGCCGTTTGAGAGGATGAATGGGATCATCGAAGGATTCGTTCGTAACATGTCCCGTCCGGATGGAAGCATCGTCCAGGGCTATCTGACACAAGAGTGCATCTCTTTCTGCGAGAATTTTCTATATGGTGCAGACCAGCCGCCTGATGTTGGTTTGCCCGTTAACAAGCACGATGGGAGGCTCGAAGGAGAAGGTCACTCCAACGGTCGCAGGGAACTGCACGTGGCATACTCAGATCGACGCAATGACTTTGACAGAGCAAACTTGGTAGTGCTACAACACCTAGACGAGGTAGATCCTTTCGTGACACTACACATAGAAATTATCGCAAAGAAGTATCGTGACCGGGGGGTATGCAGGACGGACGCCGAAGTTACTAGAGAGCACAACTCCACGTTCCTGCATTGGTTCAAAGAGCATATAATTGCTAATCCCCCGGAGAAGGGCTCTAAGGACGGATTGCTCATATACGCCTTAGCACATGGCCCCTCGCCCAACCTCGTCACCTATCAGGCATACGATATCAACGGATACACATTCTACATGGAGGCCAATGATATGGACAGTGATGATCAGAACTCAGGGTTGACGACGGAATGCATGACCAGCAGCGACAACGGCGCAAGTGAGAGATTTTACGGAAGGGTCGAGGAGATCTGGGAGCTTGAATACTCTGGACTTCACAACACGACGATGTTCCGTGTCAGATGGGCCAAGAATGTCAAAAGAGAAAACCGGTATTTCACTACCATGACTATACCCGACGCCAAGAGCGCTACCGTGAACGCTATCGCAAAAACGAGCCATGGGTACACGCTAAGCATGTGACACAATGCTTCTTCATAACCGACCCGCGCAATCCCAGCCGTGTTGTCGTGAGGAGAGGCAAAAGGAACATCATTGGAAGGGATGGAGTCGCCAACAAGGAAGACTACGACCACTACGGCAACCCAATGAGGGAATATGACGATGACGATGAAGTATACGTCAAAAGAAGAATCAATACTACATTACCTAAGAAAAATCGTACTCCATGGAAAAGGAAAAGTCACAATGAGGGGCTCAATTATTCTTCAACGAACAAGAAGGGAAAGAAGCCCACTCAAAAACGGAAACGTCAGCGCTGAGGGACCGTATGTTATCGGTCAAATGATGTAATATATATGTTCCTATTTTGTATACACACTTAGCCATTATGCATGGGTCCAATGAAGTAATATATATGTTCCTATTTTGTATACATACTTAACCGTCAAATGATGCAATATATATCGCCTTCCCTTCGTTCACTGCTCTCGGAAAAAAAGAAAAGAAAAGTGAGAGAAAATAAAGGAAAAGAAAATAGAAGGAAACAAACAGGAAAACTGTTATAGGTACTGGTTATAGCAGTACCGCTTTTATGAAAAAAGAGCTACAGCTAGTCAAGGTAGCATTAGCGGTTTCCCCATAAAACCGCTATAGAACCCTGTAATAGCAGTAGCGCTCTCTGCCTAGAACCGCTATAGCTAACTTACCTATAGCGCGTTCGGCTTAAATGCGCTACTGCTATGTCCACTTAACCCCCCAAAATCCCCACTCTCTCTTCATCCCGCCTCTTTTCCCCCAAATCCCACTCTCTCTTCCCACGTCGCGCCGCCGGAGCTTTGCCCTCGCCGCACCCCCTGCGCTCGCCCCCGACCCCGGCGCTCGCCCACGGCCCCGGTCCAGACCCCGACCCCGGCGCTCGCCCATGGCCCCGACCCCGACTCCGACCCCAGCCCCGGCGCTCGCCCACGGCCCCGACCCCGACCCGGCCCCAAGCCCGACCCGACCCCTCCCAACCTCGGCAGTGGTCGGGCCTGCACCCTCTGTAAGCTCCCCACCGCTCCTCCTCTCTCTGCTAGCTAGGGTTCTTTGGTTAATTTACTTAGGTTTTAGTTAGGGCAGTAGGTTAATTAGGTTATCTATTTAGTTATGAATTTAGCTAGGTTTTGTAGTTTAAGTAATTGTTGCTATATAAATTTTATAGTGCTAGTTAGTTAATTAGAATTAGTATAAAGAAAAAACAGAATTAGTTTAAGGAATTGTCCAAATCAACATCCCTTGTTAAAGCAAATTTAGGTAGACTGAATTTTACTTTCAAATATTGTTATGACTTCTTGCATTTTTCTTCAAGTTCTATATTTTCCTTCCTTTTATATGCAAATTTGAGGTGGACATGTGATATGTGGACATGTGATGTTTTGGACATGTCATATTTGGAATTTGGACATGTCATTTGGACATGCTGATTATGTGCAGGGTAAATGATCCGAGTGGCCTATGTTACGCCGGAATGTTGATTCATTTCCGTTCCAGTGAATTTCAGGCGCTCGATATGTCCATTTTTTAGCAAAGGTCATGCCGAATTTTTCCGTGAATTTTGGCATGACTTGTGCTAGATAGTAGGCATATCAAGTGCCGGGAGTTGCTGGGAAACGACATTCCGGCAAACATAGATATTTTTTTATGTCGTTTCTCATTTTTTTTCATAGTTTTAGAATTAAACGAGGAGACTTAATAATAGGAAACATCTCGAACAATGAAGAAACCGAGCCTTCTGACCAAGATGCAGACGAGATGGATTATGAGGGTGAACAAGAGTACGTCGACTTTTTGTCTGCTAAGCAACGTCAAGCTTTGCAGGTCGGCCTCAATGATGGTACTGACGCCGACATCGACACCGATGGCGCTGACACCGATGGCGGCGCCGAGACCGGCGGGGAAGGTACCGGCGCCGATGCCGCTACCGAAAAGAAGAAGCAGAAGAAGTAGAGGATACGTAAACCTAACAAACTAGGCATTGGACGACTGGTGATCACAAAGATGGCACCTGGCAAGTTTGAGCCATTAGAGCCGGAAGAACCTCACAAGTGCTATGGGAACCAAGTAGGATGCATCCTACGGGAATGCGCGAGCATCAACAACGATGACTTAAGGAGTAAAGAACATTTGACGTAGTTGCTCCTGACGAAGTTGCACAAGAGATTCAAGTTCCCTGACCGGGATGATAACATAGAACAACCGTGGGATGATCCGAAGATGAAATAGATTAACAATCACGCCATGGGCATGTTCAGCAATGATTTGGCCTCCTGGAAAGGGAGGGTGAAACGAGCTATTGAGGCTGAGGAATCCCTGTCCAAGATTCTGGAGGAAAATTCGACACTTACGGAAGAGGAGTTCGAAAAGTTCAAGGACACTTGCGCTACCGAGGCAGCCAAGGCTAAGGCTGCGAAATTCAAGAGCGTTCAGCAAAGGAACACGGGGAAGCATCGCCTCGGAAGCCGTGGCTACCTCGGTAAAAGGCCCAAATGGGATAAGGAGGACGTAGATCGTGAAGCCGCAGGTCTCCCAGACCCCTTCGCGAAGTTCACCAACCCCTTGGAGCGTGACTTCATCAGGGCCCGTTACAAGTGGGACAAGGAAAATAAGGTTTTTTACACGGACCAGATCACGAGGAGATTGATTAGGGTACTGGTAATTATTCTTTTACCACCTTACATTTAGCTCCAGATCTAGTCGACTACACATTCCTAAACGGTTCATGCTCCTTCTGCAGGAGAAGCAACACCAGCTTGCAGCCGAAAGCCCTACTTCTCCGATGAGGCCCAAGTGGGACACCCCTCTCAACCGGGCCTTGAACGAACTTAAGGGACTCCCTTTGGGCCAGCGGCCGCAATATGGTCGTGTCCGGCGCCACGTGGAAGTTGTTTTACAACGAGGGCCCGGAGGCCAAGAAGCAGAAAAAGAAGTTTAGTCAGGTGGACATTGACGAGAAGGTGAAGCTTGCGTTCGAGAAAAAAGCAGCTGAGGACGCGAAAAAAAACAGCCGAGGAGAAACATGAGTTGCTACAGCAGGCAGTCAATGCTGCTGTAACTACCTCCAGAAATGATTTCACTACTAACTTGGTCTCGGCTATCATCAACTGGACGAAGGAAAATTTAGACAAGACGGTACATGATTTCCCGTTGCCCGGTTTCGTCGCGAGCAACTCCATGAACAACAACACCACCGCACCATCACTTGCTCACGCAAGCGGGCCTTGTCTCGCACCCGCACCCGCTCATAGCAGCCCGTCCTCAGTCTCTGGTGCGCTAGGCGGGCCTTCGTCTTTGGCTGAGCTCGACGCCCTCACGGTAATTACATGTTGCACGAACATATATATCTAGAATATTCCATTTCCGTTGCCTTTCGGATGTTTGCAGGCCGACGAAACCCCGTGCACCGTACTCTACTTGATCAAAGGCCAGAAGGTGGACGTGGGAAAGGGGGTGATAACGAAGCCCTTGGATCTCACGTTCCATAACCAGCCGATGCCCGCTGGGCACTCCAGGGTTACCTTGTCGAGTGTGATATCGGGGCACGAGGATTTGCCTCTTCCAGTACGGCATGGGGGACAGGACGACGAGACCCCGCTGCGGATTGGAAGCTACGAGGGTTGGGTGCTGCTATGGCTGAAGAATCTTCTTCGTCTGGAGCCGGCCGAGAGCACACCAATAACCACACATGAACAAGCATGTATGGAGACCACCACCCCACCTACGCAATTACCAGCTCCTGTAGTGCCGGGTGAGAGCGGCGGGCGACGTGATGAAGGGGGTGCAATAGTACTGGCTGATGTAATCGGTCCCATAGAACAGAGAATGGATGATTAGACGGAGGACCCAATGGGTTTCCTCAATACAAACGCGTATGAGGGTGACTTAGATATGATGAGTCAATCATATGACGAATCGGGCTATCAGCATGCTAATGAGGATATGGATGATCTGCCCGGGCAGGAACGTCATAGCAGGGATTGCAAGAAGTCTCTCTTCATGAAATCCTCACAGGACACGCCTGAGGATGCCGCCTCAACACAGGCTCAACTAGCCGAGGGTCGTACAGTGCTTAGCCCGGCAACACTGGGGCAGGGGTTAAGGAAGGGTCTGGAAGGTGTGCACAAGAAAAAGGAGAGGAAGAGACCGGGGAAGATAGCTGCTTCCAAACAAGCTAGAGCACATAGCAGCCAGACAGTGGATTCCGAAGAGCGTGTACCCGTGAAAGGTGTGGCCATGTTCCATCTCACGGGCGAGCCGATGCTACCGCCGAAACCGCTAGAGGCACTATCAGGGGATCTCAGGAGACTGCACGACCATGTGCTGTCGACTGAGAAAAGCCTACTAGCCTTGAAGGATCCAGGATATCTGACATACGCGGCTCGTGTGCCTGAGGGGAAGTGCTACGTTGACACACGGCCCGCGGAGGTGATACTTCCTGCGGTTTGACCATATCTTTGAGATGTTTCTGACAAGGTGGCTCGATTTTACAATCGTCCGCCTTTTTGCGCTACATATGAGCTCCGTCATGAAGAGAGAAGAAGTCTCGCAAATCTGTGTGGCGGATCCGTACTACATGCACGAGTGTTTCTTGAGTCTCGGCAACTTTGAGCGTGAAACTGCTAGGGACTACCTCCAAAACTTCATGGTACAGAATAAGGACCAGGAAATTCTCCTCCCGCCTTATCATCCAAAGTAAGTCAGTTCCGGACAACCCTTTCGTACATTTCAATCATTCCTTCTCGCTCATATGGAGAATATTTTGAGGTGTCTTTTCCCCGCAGCAACGGGCGCGCCGTCCTTATCGTTCTTTACCCGTGAGTCTCCCACGCCGTGTATTTTGACCCCACCAGGGACTACGAGAAGAAGGACTACACCCACATAATGAATATTCTAGATGATGCTCTCCAAGGCTTCAGCATTAGGGGTGGCCACCTCACTACTAGGAAAAGGGCTATAGCTGATATGGACATTAATGGCGCACCATGTCTGTGGTGCGCCACTGCTATATAGCAGTGGCGCACCAGATACAGGTGCGCCATTAGTGTCCTCATTACTAATGGCGCACCAGACACACGGTGCGCCATTACTAGCATTTTTTTTCCAAAACTATTAATGGCGCACCAGGGCACAGTGCGCCATTACTAGTTTTAACTAGTAATGGCGCACCACACGCTCTGTGCGCCACTACTGACAATTTTTTTTCTTTTTTTTTTCAAAAGTAGTAATGGCGCACCAGGGTGAAGTGCGCCATTACTAGTTCAAACTAGTAATGGCACACCACAACCACAGTCCGCCACTACTGACAACTATATATATATATATATATATATATATATATATATATTGCAAAACTAGTAATGGCGCACCCCTAACTGGTGCGCCATTAGTAACCAGGGTTACTAATGGCGCATGTTTGGGTGGTGCGCCATTAGTAACCTGAGACCAGCTATATATTTTGGACAGCCACCTACCACACTCACTTTCCCCACTTCATTCTCTCCACCTCCTCCTCCAAGCTTGTCTCGGCTGCCTCCTCCTCCTCACCTCATTTGCACCATACATTCACCCAAATTAAGTGGTTAAATTACCTTTTTTTGATAGGTAAGTAAGGGGAAAGCTTTCTTTATGTTGTAGATCTACTTTTTTCTCCCTCCAACAACGTGCACATGCACTTTTTATGGCCTAGCTAGATCTACGTATGTTTGTGGTGTTGCATATGTTTGTGGTGTTGCATATATGTTTGTGTTTGCACGTACCGGTATTTGAAATGCGATAGTTGCCAATATTTTGCCGGAATGTTGATTCATTTCCTTTTCGGCGAGAATTTGGCACTACGCATTCTTTTTGGTCCTGTTTTTAGGCAAAGTCATGCCAAATTTTTTCTTGGTTCTAAAGTATCGTTTTGCTCTACCCCGCAGGCGACCATGGTCCGCACGATGACCGAAGGCATCGTGAATAGGTTTTTGAGCTCCGCGAAGGCCGAGATGCTTCAAAAGAACGAGACGGAGATAAGATGTCCGTGTCGAACATGCAAGCTGAAGAGCCTTATTGCGGACCCGGATTCCGGGCAGGTGCGGGACCACCTGCTCTTGCGTGGTTTCATGGATGGCTATCGGTGGCAAGGTGATGAAGATGACTATGAAGTCATCCATGGGGGCCGGGCAAGAAATGAGGAAGGGCAGCAAGACAACCACCGCGGCGAGGGCGGGCGAGAAGACGAAGAATCTCCAGGACATGATCACGACGGTGATGCTGTACACAGTCATCATGTAGAAGATGCAGGACATGATAATGAGGAAGATCAAGACGAAGGGCATGATCATGAAGATGAAGATGCCGGGGCAGACAACGATGGACCATCGATGGGCTGGGTGCAGGACCCTCATATTCAAGAGCTGCTTCTCAAGCAGACGGATAACGCAAGAGCTGCCACCCGAGAGAAAGCCAAGCTGGATCAACTGGAGATAGACGCGGTTACTCCATTGTATGAAGGATGCAGGCCCGAGGATACTCGCCTGAAAGTAACGCTCATGGCTCTGGAGATGAAGGTAAAACACAAAATGACCGACGCATGCTTTGACGAGAACATGTCATTCTGGCACGAACGTCTTCCCAAGGGGAACAAGTGCCCGACCAGTTTCGAGAAGGCCAAGAAAATCGTGTGTCCTCTGGATTTACCGCACGTGAAATACCATGTGTGCATGAGCAATTGCATCATTTATCGGGACGAGCACGCGGAGTCTACCATATGTCCGGTGTGCGGCGTCACTCGATACAAGAAGAGGAAGAAAGCTCCTCGAAAAGTGGTGTGATACTTTCCGATCACTCCTTGTCTGCAGTGGTATTTCGTGGACCCTAAGCTAGCAAAGCTCCTGCATTGGCACACGGATAGGGAGGAGAAGAAGCGAGAAGATGACGGAAATGATCCGGAGATAAATAAAAAAGACAAGATGCTGAGTCACCCTAAGGATGCGAGCCAGTGGCAAGCGTTGAACTTCGAACACCCAGAATTTGGGGACGATCCAAGGAACATCGTGCTGGGCGTGAGCACCGATGGAGTCAATCCGTTTGGCAGCCAGAGAAGCACACATAGCACTGGCCTGTGTTTGTGTGGATGTACAACCTTCCCCCCTGGTTGTGCATGAAGAGGAAGTACATTCACATGAGTATGCTAATTGAAGGGCCGAAACAACCAGGGAACGACATCAGTCTGTATCTGGGGCTGTTGACAGAGGAGCTAGACACGCTGTGGAAAACGCCAGCCAATATGTGGGACGCCACAGAGAAAGAATATTTCCCTATGAGAGCCGCACTGCTCACGACGGTGCACGACTATCTCGATTACGGATATCTCGCGGGGCAGGTGGTCCACGGATTTTCTGGATGCGTCAGGTGCATGGATGACACAACGTATCGCTAGCTAGATAGAGATCCCGGGTCTTCGAAAACCATGTTCATGGGACATCGAAGGTGGCTTCGCGACGATGACCCATGGAGAAAACGCAAGGATCTGTTCGATGGTGAAACCGAACCCCGAAGACGCCCGCGTACGAGGAGCGGCGAGGAAATAGACGAGCTGTTGAAAAATTGGAAAGATTGCCCACTGCCGGGAAAGAAGCAAAAGGCGCCAGAGCTGGGAAAGAAGCGAAAGGCGCCAGAGCCGCTGCTGAAGGTATGGAAAACGAGGTCTGTTTTCTGGGACTTGCCGTACTGGAAGATCCACCGTGTGCCTCACAGCCTTGATGTCATGCATATCACGAAGAACGTGTGCGAGAGTCTGCTTGGTACCCTGCTCAACATGCCAGAGAGGACCAAAGATGGGCCGAAAGCAAGGGCAGACTTGAAATCAATGGGCATCAGGGAGGAGCTTCACGCTAATGATGATGATGATGAGGCGAAGCGGGACACGGAAAGTCGGCGCAAAGGCAAAAAGGCCAAGAAGACCGGAAATGACTACCCTCCCGCGTGCTTCACTCTAAGTCAGGAGGAGATCGAGCAGTTTTTCACCTTCCTCGTAGGAGTAAAACTTCCTTACGGTTACGCGGGGAAGATAAGCAGATACCTAGACTCAGCGAAGCAGAAGTTCAGCGGGATGAAGTCTCACGACTGTCACGTGTTGATGACGCAGATACTTCCAGTTGCAATCCGTGGGATCATGGACGCGCACGTCCGTGAAACTCTATTTGGCCTATGCAACTTTTTCGACGTCATCTCTCGGAAGTCGGTTGGCGTGAGGCAACTCAGAAGGCTACAGGAAGAGATCGTGGTGATACTATGCGAGCTTGAGATGTGCTTCCCGCCCGCATTTTTCGATCTTATGGTGCATCTGCTGGTCCATATCGTGGAGGATATCATCCAACTCGGGCCGACATTCCTGCACAGCATGATGCCATTCGAAAGGATGAATGGTGTCATCAAAGGATACGTTCGCAACATGTCACGTCCAGAAGGAAGCATAGCCAGGGGCTTTTTGACCGAAGAGTGCATCTCCTACTGCACGAATTATCTAGGCATCGAGAACCCCATTGGTCTTCCCGTCAACAGGCACCTCGGCAGGCTCGCTGGATGGGGTCACCGCGAGGGTCGCCGCGAAATGTATGTCGACTTTGAGGGTCGACTTGCCGACTTTGAAAGAGCAAACCTAGTCGCGCTACAACACATAGACGTGGTCGATCCTTGGGTGGTAGAGCACAAAACCTTTATTAAGAAGACGTACAATGACTGAGGCCAACAGAGGACGGACGGAGATATAATCAAAGAGCACAACTCATGTTTCACGCGTTGGTTCAAGGAGAAGCTTCTGTCGTACCCTTTACATGAGGATTCTTCCGCGGAAGAAAAACTCATATTCGCCTTGTCACAGGGCGTCGAGCACAACCTGATGACCTATGAGGCGTACGATATCAACGGCTACACATTCTACACCGAGGACAAGGAGATGAAGAGCGATGGTTATCAGAACTCCGGGGTAACGATGGAATCCTACACCGGTAACGACAAGGACAGATACTACGGAAGGATCGAGGAGATCTGGGAGCTGAGCTACGCTGGAGAGAAGGTCCTGATGTTGCATGTCAGATGGGCCAAGAGCGTCATAAAAGAAGACCGGTATTTCATCACCATGGTTATACCCGAAGCTAAATCCAAGACCGTGGGCGCAAACGTCACCGCAAAAAATGAGCCATGGGTACTGGCTTCCCAAGTGGACCAATGCTTCTTCATTACCGACCCGTCAAAGCCCAGTCGTGTTGTCATGAGGAGAGGCAAAAGGAAGATCATCGGAATGGATGGAGTCGCCAATGAGCAAGACTTTGACAAGTACGGCGACCCGAAGATGGAACATGACGACGACGATGAAGTGCCATACACCACAAGAAGAAGCAGGACCACCCTACCTAAAGGACGTCCGTTCAAGAGAAGAACTCCATTTGCGAAAAAGAAGGGCAAGAATATTATGAAAATATAGCTAGCTAAGATCGATTGTATTTAAATCGTAGTCTTCATTTCTCGATTGTATTTCAACATTTTGAAATGATATTTCTTCTGTTCTAGTCCTCATGAATATTGAATTTGTTAATATTTTTTGAACTCATGAATATTTTTAAATTTCATGGGCACTTTTTAAATTCATGAATATTTTTTCAAATTTGATGATATTTTTTCATATTCATAAATGCTTTACCAATTCACAAATGAATGCAACTAAAAATCCAAAAAAAATATTGATGATATTTTCAAATAACAAATTTGATGATATTTTCAATTAAAAATTAAAAAACAAATTTGATGATATCTTCTGTTCTAGTCCTCATGAAAATAAAAAAATTTGATAAAAAAACAAATTATTAGATGCAACAAAAAATAATGAAAAAAAGTTACTAATGGCGCACCAGAGGAGGGTGCGCCATTGCTATCAGAAAAAAAGATACTAATGGCACACCAAAGGATGGTGCGCCATTGCTATCAGTGTTTTTATGGTGCACCCCTAGATGGTGCGCCATTACTAACATTCCCCCCTCTAGCTGGATACCCCTTCGCCCGAACCCCCTTCCCTCTCCCTAGCCAGACCCCCCTTCCCTCCCTCGCCACACCCGCTCCGACGACCCCCGCGCCCGCTCCACACCCGCTCCGGCTCCCCTGTTGGATAAGGCCGAGCCAGACCCCTATGCAAACCCTAGCACCTCCCCACTTCCCCTCCCATCGCGCTGCTTCACCCGACTAGGTCGTCGCCGCCACCGCATCGTCCCCGCGACCACCGTCGTCCCCGCACCCCACCAAGGAGTCCAGGAGCTCTGCAGTGTTCTTCTACGTCATCTACGGCCACCCGTTCGAGCTCGACGACTCTGCATCATGCGGATCGAGGTCTTCTTCCACCTCCGGCCACCGCGGCCTCACCGTCGATCCGCGTCACCTCGTCGACCCCGGTCCCGCACGAGCTCGCCATCGTCTTCCTCTCGGTGAGCTGCACCGGTTCCCCTTTTCCCCCCTTCGATTTCGTCACCGTAGACTGTCGCACCACCGCGCCCCAGCTCCTGGTTGCCGCCCCCCGTGACCGTGCTCCCCTCGGCCCCTGGCCGCGCCCTGGTCCCGCCCTGGCGCGCTCACCGCACCGCGACCACGCCTCCACTATGCTCGAGCCCCGCCCACCTGCTGTTGCTACTGTGGGACAGTGTTCCTTCTTTTCTTCCTGATGTTGCTATTTCCATTGAAGTACTCACATGTGTTCTAGATGAGCTGCTGCTAGTTAGTTCCCCTTAGACTACATTCTAGATTGCATAGCATAACTCCAGAATTTTGTCATTGCACACCTGCGCATATATTTCTGTTGTGAGCATAACTCCAGAATTTATTTATCTGTGATTCGTATTGGGTTAATAATCTGCAGCTAGTTGTATTTTTAATTCAGTAGCCTTTTACTTATACATGAGAGAAGTGGGAAGCTAAGTCAATAGGAGCTAAACTCAACCCTTGGCTTGTTACGTGAGCTCAAACTAGTACCTAGTGAGTGTTTCATGTACTGAACTTGGATTTCCGGTGTTTTTGTAACATCCATGTAAGGTGCATAGCAGCCCTATTTTATGCTAGATCCTTTGTTTAACCAAATTAGTTAGGGATGATAACCCATTCATGAGCAATATTGCAAGATGTTGGTTGCCTTTTAGAGAAAATCTGGATCGTGGGGTGACTCTGGCTGTAAACTGAACTTGGTTCGGTTAAAAACTGCACTGTCAAATCTGGACAGCAAGCTTATATCTGAAAAATGAGTTAGCTAGGCTCAGAATTTTGAGTTGGCCCCTTTACATAAGTTTTAGATAAAGTTTCAAGCTTTCTTTAGAGTATTTATTTGTGTCATTTGGATGTACGGTTTGAGAGCAGCTATCAGTTTAGTTTGCTGTCCCGAAATATATGTTCCTGGGTACAGTATTTTGATATGGGAGATTAGGCCCTGTTAGAGGTGGTATTAAAATAAAGTTACAACATGAAAATTTTAGAGGCTGTTCTGTAGATACTTAAAACACATATCACTTGTCAGGTTTCGTTCGGTATATTAAATCCTATGAAATTATCAAAGTGTGCTGTCCTATGTTGGACAGAATTTTATGTTTGGACTTGGGTGAATGTAACCAGACTTATTCTCTCAGATTTTGTCATAGTTGATGGTGTGAGGACTTATAATGTGATAAAGTATATACGTTGTTGCAACACCTATATAATGTGATAAAGTATATACATTGTCATCTAAGTTGAGCTGATTTTGATTTCCGTATGTTATGGGGGGACAACAAATATTGCTATATGTTCATTCTTGAGGGTACAGACTTGCTAAACTATTGATGATTTTTTGTTGGGTGACCTATTAGATCTGGAATGGAAGCTCACATAAGTTGAGCTGATTTTTGTCCATATGAAAGCAGAGGACCATATGGTCTGTGGCCTTTTCATCCATATGAAAGTAGAGGCACATTGTGGTGCTAGTTTGCTAGGTTTTGTCTCCGACCATCGTGTCGTGATGATTTTGCAGGTACCCCGAGAGGCCCTTGAGTTTGCCGGAGTGTCGATTAACTTCCGTTCCGGCAAATTCGGGTACTCCATATGTCCTATTTTCAGCAAAGGTCATGCTCAAATTTTCCGTGAATTTTAGCATGACTTTGCTAAAAATAGGACATATGGGGTACTTGCGACTAATGCATGGGCCGGGGTATCTTAGTACTTAATTAAGTAGGATTAACTGCCTCTTGTGTTATGCATGGGCCTCAGCGTCGACAAACCCTAAATGATAAAACCTTGGCTTTTAGGGTGCCTCGGTGTCGATAAAAACCTAAATGATGAAAGCTTAGGCTTTTAGGGTGCCTCGGCGTCGACAAACCGTAAATGATAAAAGCTTAGCTTTTAGGATGCCTCGGTGTCGACAAACCCTAAATGATGAGACCATAATCTTGTTCCTTGACAATAACCAACTTTTTGACCAATTTTTTTTCCTATTTAGAGCGAAACATGGCCCACAACGATGAGGCCGGCGGTTCGGGCAAGGCATTCTGGGAGGAAGTACCTCACCGCTATGAGGACGCCGCGGAAGACACCGCTCCCGACTACAGAACCCCTAGTGGCGTCGGGGATGACACCACTGATGGTGCCGCCGAGGATGCCACCACTGATGATGGCGGCGCACGCACAGATGGCAGCCAACCAAAGAGGCAACGGAAGGACCGGCGCCCGAACGTGCTCGGCACCGTCAAGGAGGAATTTACTGAAGTGTCCATCCAGGGGCATCCAACGGCGCCCAAAGAAAAAGTCAAGGGGTACGCGGGACAGCTCGGGTGCATTCTCCGGAGCACCGTCTCGATCAACACCGAGAACCTAAGGCATCGTGACCGAGGGAATTTGCGCAACCTCCTCTTCACGAAGCTGCACGAACGATACAAGTTCCCCGGTGACTTCGCAAACACACGCCTCTCAGGGAATAAAGTGAACAGTGCCGCCCTCACGAAGATGAGCAAGGCCCTGGCTACTTGGAGAGGCGCGGTGAAGAGCATGATTGAAAAAGGTGATAGTTATGAGAAGATCAAGGAGAAAAATCCTTTGATCAGCGAAGATGACTACCGGGAGTTCAAGATCAAGTGCAAGAGCAACGCATCCGAGGAATCAAGTCAGTGGGGGAAAGATATGCGGGACTTGAACTTAGGGGTCCACAAACTCGGTCCCGGCGTGTCGTGGAACCTTCACGGCAGTTGTCCTCGTGCAAGGACTTAGTCGTGGAGCCATTGCAACTAGGAAGCTTAAAGGGGTTAAACGGGACAAAGGACACGAGGATTATACTGGTTCGGCCCCTTACAGTGAAGGTAAAAGCCTACTCCAGTTGAGGTGGAATTACATAGGGTTTTGATGACCAGGGAGCTAAACCGCTATGCGTGGCTATCGATCTGGTCTTACTTGTCCTGACCCGCCGCTGGGTCGTCCCTTTATATAGAGAGGTTAACAAGCGGGTCTCAGAGTCCCGGCCGGCTTATAAATAGTGTCCGGCTCGGACTCTTAACTATTCTTGCCTTACACTACAAGTCATACCTTAACGGCGGTTTATCACTACGGGCCTTAAGCCGCCTCTAGGCCTTAGGCCCATTACTGAACCGCCATCCTCAAACTTGAGATTGGGCTTCATGTGACGATCGTCATAGCATAACCTGGCCCCTCCTGGGCGGGTGACTCCAGTAGTTATATCCCCAACATTAGGCCCCAGATTGATTTGAGCCGGTTCATGTCAATCTTCAATACCTTAATAAAAAATCTTCTGGCTTCTGTTTGCGCAAAGGCTTTAACCCGCCGTGACGTCACCTTCTGGATTCTTGGTAACCCGCCGTGACGTCATCCACCATTAATGCACGTTTTGCTCAACGTATCTCAACGGACCCTTATCTTAATAACTGTACCGAAAATTGAGGCGTCTCCGCAGCTGGATAACCATGTCTTCAGCCTCCTCGTTTCTCGCGCCCATTCATCAGCCGTCCCTTATAAGTAGTCCCGGCCCTTAGGTCTTCGTCATTCTTCCCTTTCCATCGTCTTCCTCCTCTCGACGCTTCAGAGCCCGAGCTCCGCCGCCGCCGCCGCACATCCCGTCTGCACCATAAGGCCGCTACATCGACCTGTCTTGACCAGAGAACCGCGGCGCACCTCCACTGCTCATCAGCACCAGTAAGTCCTTGCCGTCCCGTATATTAGATCCGCATTAGGGTTCGCAAGTTCTTCTGTGTTCTTCGTGGTTCCTCGCGATTCCTTCGCAGTTCTTCAACAACGGCCTCCTTTGATCCAAGAGTAGTGCATAACTTCGGCGGTAGTCGTTTCACACCCATTTTCAATACTAGCAGATCCCTTTTGCTTGCAAAAAGACCTCATTTAGAGCTCATGAATTTCTCTGTACCAGTTTTTAGGTCTAGAAAGTTTTCTTTTCTGGACGACCATTTGATCCAAAATAATCCCTGCAATCTATGAAACTTGTTTGTGCAACACTTAGGCAAAAACTGCATCTGTTAGCCATGGCGGCTCATATCGCCGGCTTAAAAGAGGCCATGCTTTGTGAAATTTCCGGATCATTCATAATAGAGTTAAATAACTTAATTGCTCATGATATCCACGGCAGCTTAGATAACCTGACACAATTAGCCATATATCATTAGGCCCTTTCATAAGCCGCCATCTTGAATACTGAACTGAAACTTTCCTTCGGCTTAAATTTGAACCGGAAATTTTATTTGGTCATAGGCTTCCATCTTTCACAATGCCGCCTAAGGCTCCCAAAGCACCCGTCACATGCAACTGGGTTAGATCCAACGTCACTGATAGCATCTTAGCTGATTTCGTGAAAACGGGTTACCTGCCAAAGAAAGAGGTCATGTCCTATCGTGCTCCTGACCCGTCAGAAGAGAGGCCTCAACCCAAGGATGGGGAAGTTGTCATATTTACTGATCACATGAACCGGGGCTTTGCTCCTCCCGGCTCAAAATTCTTCAGAGATGTCCTGCACTTTTTTGATCTGCGACCTCAAGACATCGGACCCAATTCCGTGTCAAACATATGCAACTTCCAAGTGTTCTGTGAGGTGTACCTCGGAGAAGAACCCAGCTTGCTACTCTTTAGGGAGTTATTTTATTTGAACCGCCAGAATGAATGTGCCAACGGGCCCAGCTTGGAGCTCGGTGGACTCGCAATCCAACGACGGAGAGATTGTCTCTTCCCTTATGCTGAGCCGCCAAGCCACCCGAAAGATTGGAACCAGACATGGTTCTACTGCCAAGACACTTCTCCGGCTGACGAGAACCCTCTGCCCGGCTTTCGCGCCCTGCGTCTGGAGTCAAATCACCCCTTGCCAGACAAATTATCTCAAGCTGAACGTCAACCACTTACTCCCACCATCAACAAAACCAAAGCTCTTCTGGGGAACGGCCTAAATGGCATTGATCTGGTCCGGGTCTGGATTGCCTGGCTGGTGATTCCTTTAAGCCGCCGCCCTGGCTTGATGTGTGATTACACGGGCCAGAAGGATGATCATCTTCGGCACAGTCCAGACGACTTACCTGAGGACGTCATTGATGATACAACTAAGTCTCTTCTGAATGAGAGCCTGGCAGATTGCGGGAGAGTGGGCTTAAGCCCTTTCTGCAAGGCTAACCCGGCTCCAGCGGTAAACCATTGACCTGAATACTTCACCTTCCATTTTAACAATTTTGTCTTAACTTACTAACCTTTGTTGTATTTTACAGGCTAATGATAAATTCTGGAAGGTCAAGTATGACCACGAAGCTGCCAAGAAAGCCCGAAAAGTTAAGAAAGCCGTTACGAAAACCGCTCCCCGTAAGAAGGGGAATAAACCTAGCGCCTCGGACCTGCTTCGTCTGGAAGACACCTCTGAGTCAGAGGTAGCTCTTGACTCTTTAGGCTCCTTTTTTAACCATCTTATTGACACGGATTATCAGCAGGAGGACACCGGAACGAGTCATGAAGTGAATGAAGAGGTAACTATAATTTCCTCCGACTCCGAGCCTTTGCCGAGACAGGAAGTCCGAAGAGTAACCCGGAAAGTAAGATTTTCACATCCTTTAGCTTATCAGGATCCTCAATTTCTTTTGAAGCGACAGATTTATGAGAGTTGGAGGCAGCCCCGGACCAGCAAAGATGCAGACCTCTTCTCCGGCTTACCCGAAGCATCAAGGAAGCGCCGGACTGAGGTTATCTCCGACTTATATTCTTTATATCCTTTGGCGGGCGTCCCTCGTCAACCACTCAATTCTTCTGACTCAAACTACCAGGGAACTTCGCCTTCCTCCGGCGACTCAATGCAGTCCAGCTTGCCGGCTTTCAAAACCGCTCCCGGTTAATGATGATTAGTTGATTTTGTACTTATCTTACTCATGTTTTTGCACTAACCCTTTGACTTGCAGTGTACAAGTGAAGCCCAGCAAGAGGGCGAAGAAAAATAAGCCGGCCGAAGAGCCGGTCCTGGCTGAGCCGGAACTCAGAACGGCTGCTCCTAATGCCTCTGCTGATGAGTCGCCGGCTGTACCATCTCCTGATGCCACCGCTGCTCCCACTGTTGAACAAGCCATGGAAGGTTCTGAGAACCCGGAGGTCCCCAGCCCGGCTCATCCAGATGATCCGGACGTTGAGATCACCCGGATTGAGTTTGTCGAACCGGGACGACCTACCGTGCTGGCCAAGTGCTCTGCCAAGGAAGAACTTTTGGAGGGCCGCCGGGCCAAGTTGGACATCACTGATTATGCTCATCTAAGCATTGAAGATATTGTCTCTGGCTATGTGAATCAAGTGCACAACAGCCGGGATCTGGAGATTGACATGGTGAAACAAATACAGCAAAAATCTGAGGTATAACTCTCTTTCTTACTCCATAGTTATACTTACCATGCCAGCCCCCAAGTCTATTACTTATGATAAAATATGTTGTAGACTTAATACCGGCTTAGTAAGCACTGCAAGAAAACCGGCTTACCTGGTAGCACTCAAGGTCCGGTTTAATCAGCATATCTGAACCGGTCCTTACCTTGTTTTAATCAAGTAGTTGAACAGCAATATGCATTAGCCCCCAAGTGCCAAGTACCTTTGCTTGCAAAGTGCTTGGGACTTATTTGCATGAACCGCCACTGTAAATAGAACTCTTCAGCATACATTAGCCCCCAAATGCCAAGTCTCTTTGCTTGCAAAGTGCTTGGGACTTAATGTTGCATTATAATCACCCTAACTGTGACCCGGAATTTATACAGGCCGCCGTCAAGCAATTTGTGTCGAAGATCTCTGATTTAAAGAACCGCCTGAAGACTCAAGAAAATGAAACCCAAAAAGCCAACTCCAAGTTTGAATTCAGTGTATCTGCTCAAGAGAAACTGAAGAAGAAGTTTGAAGCAGAGAGAAAAGCCTGGGCGGATGAAAAGACGGCTTCGCTCAGCCGGGCCGAACAAGCGGAGGCCACTCTTGCTGAAACAGCCGCCGAGCTATCCAGCTTAAAATACCATGTGTCTCAGATGGTCTCCGCAATCTTTGGTTAGTTACTCTATAAGTGTTTAGCTAGTTTACATCTTTTCCAAAGAGCATCTGAATTGTCATCAGCTTACCTGTCTTTGCAATGCAGGCCCCAGGAGCTCCAATCTTAATCAAAATGTGCTGACAAAATTGAAGGCGGTTTATACCTTGGTAGAGCAACTTTACACCGGGTCACAACGTGCCTTAGCCGTTGTGGCTCTGTCAAATAAAGTTCCCACTCACCTGGCGGATGTACTCAGGCGGCTTGCCGTACTTCCTCAACGCTTGCAAGAGTTGAGACGGGCTTCTGCAAGAGCCGGAGCTATAGCCGCTCTGAGCCGGGCTAAGGCGTTTCTACCGGAGCTAGACCCGGCCGACATCGCCCTTGGGTATCCCAGCTTGAAGGAAGATGGCACCCCCTTTGACCAGAAGGACTTCGCCGCTTGTGTGAAGAGCGTACGCCCTGTGGCCACTTTGATTGGCAATGACACAGATCTTACCAAATATCAACCGGGCTATGACGCGGAGAATCAGAGAATCCCAACACCACGCTATGAAGCAGTCAGCCTGATTCCTCCAACTCGTAAGCATACCTTCGCCCCTGAAGTTGACCCGGCCGGGTTAATTGATGATGAGGCTCAATTTGAAGCCTTGAGTGGCATTGACTGGAAATCATCAACCTTCCAGGTCATGGAAACAGCCGGAGGAGCGGAGAGGGATGACCCGGAAACCTCAGGCCAACAACGCTCTTGATCTCGCAGGAGGCTCATGGTTATGTCTTAAAAGACGATGCCTCACCTTTTGGACTCGGGGAGTAATGTAATAGAGTAGGACAAACACTTAATTTTGTCGTGCCATCGCGCACGTGTGTAGCGCTCAACATTGTTTAAGCTGCCCTTTTATATTCTTCCGGGTTATGCTTGATCCTCTGTTTTCCTTATGTTTAAAGAGCTGTGTTTAATTGTCCTGCATAGAAAAAACAAATCACGAGTCCCTTGGTGGCTTACCGCATGGAGAGTCATACACTTTACATATAACCCAGAATCATAACAAACCGGTCCTCCATTATATCCTTGAGACAACCATAACAGCATACCTGTGATCCTTCAAGTACACCTCCGGTTTATGTAATCCGAATAATGAGTAAAAACCCCACTATGTAATATGATGCTTATCATGTGCGATCAACTTTATTGACCAAAGTTAAGCCGGTGGAGTAGAAACCACCCTTGAACACTTTAGATATAATCAAAAGAACTTGTTTGCAACAAAGAGACTTCAAAAATTTGGAGGCTTCTGATTCGAATACGACCAGAGAACCGTCCCAAAGGGGTTAAGCTAAGATTCGAATACGATCATATAGCCCCCAGTGGCTTTGGCGTTGCCGATCAAGAGGGTATCGACAACTTTGTTCTCTTTGGTTCGAATACGACCTATGTTGGAACAGGAAGCCCCCAAATGATCTTGAGAGTTGTTTAACGACGCTGATTCGAATACGATCCACGTCGGTTCCCAAAGGGGGTTGAGCTATGATTCAAATATGATCAAGAAACTCCCCAGTGAGCTCGGCAATATGCCAATCAAGTGGGTATCGACAGCTATGTTCTCTTTGGTTCGAATAGGACCTATGTTTGAACAGGAAGCCCCCAAGTGATCATATATTTAACGGCTAGATTCGAATACGATCATAAGCCGGATCAGCTTCCAAGTGATCATGTGATATCATAATGAAAATAGCAATGACACATTTACCTTTGGAGGGGAAAAAGGACAGAGGTCCTGCTTTATTATTCATCATAATATATACATGGCTATAGAAATATGTACATTATGAGAGCCGTTGGCTCAAGTGTAATACGGCCGAAGATGAGCAATATTCCACGGCCGGCGGGTCTCCTCCTCCAACTTACGTGAATCTTTGTGCTCTCGAACATCGATGAGGTAGTATGACCCGTTGTGCAAGTTCTTGCTGACCACACAGGCCCCTTCCCAAGGTGGGGATAGCTTGTGTGCATCTGTTTGATCGTGGATGAGCCGGAGCACCAAATCACCTTCCTGAAAGGTACTGGACTTAACCCGGCGGCTGTGATAGCGGCGCAGGTCTTGTTGGTAAATCGCCGAGCGAGCTGCTGCTACGTCACGTTGTTCGTCCAACAAGTCAAGAGCATCTTGACGTGCTTGCTCATTGTCCGCCTCGACATAAGCCGCCACTCGAGGCGAGTCATGACGGATGTCGCTAGGGAGAACCGCCTCAGCTCCGTAGACCATGAAGAAAGGCGTGTAACCCGTAGACCTGTTAGGAGTAGTATTGATGCTCCATAACACAGAGGGTAACTCCTCCACCCCACAACCCGGCGTCCGTTGCTAAGGGACCAAAAGCCGGGGCTTGATGCCCTTCAAGATTTCCTGATTGGCTCTCTCAGCTTGACCATTGGATTGGGGGTGAGCTACTGATGAAACATCAAGCCGAATATGCTCTCGTTGGCAAAATTCTTCCATGGCGCCTTTAGACAGATTGGTACCATTGTCAGTTATAATGCTGTTTGGAAAACCAAAGCGAAATATCACCTTTTTCATGAACTGAACCGTCGTGGCTGTGTCACACTTACTAACTGGCTCTGCGTCAACCCACTTTGTGAACTTGTCCACCGCCACCAAGAGGTGGGTCTTCTTATCCTTGGACCTTTTGAAAGGCCCAACCATATCAAGCCCCCAGACTGCAAACGGCCAAGTGATTGGAATCATCCTCAACTCTTGAGCCGACACGTGAGAACGTCTTGAGAACTTCTGACAACCGTCACATTTACTGACTAAGTCCTCTGCGTCAGCGTGAGCCGTCAGCCAATAAAAACCATGACGAAAAGCCTTCGCCACAAGGGATTTCGAGCCAGCATGATGGCCACAATCCTCCTCGTGAACCTCTCGTAAAATTTCTTCACCCTCCTCAGGGGAAACACAACGCTGAAAAGCCCTAGTAACACTGCGATGATGCAGCTCGCCATTGATAATTATCATTGACTTAGACCGCCGGGTTATCTATCTGGCCAAAGTATCATCCTCAGGCAAGTCTCCCCGGGTCATGTAAGCCAAGTATGGCACTGTCCAATCTGGGATAACATGAAGAGCCGCCACCAACTGTGCTTCTGGGTTAGGAACAGCCAAGTCTTCCTCTGTAGGCAACTTGACAGAAGGGTTATGCAGAATATCCAAGAAAGTATTAGGCGGCACCGGCTTACGCTGAGAGCCCAGCCAGCTTAAGGCATCAACCGCTTCGTTCTTTCTGCAGTCAATGTGCTCCACTTGATAACCCTGAAAATGCCCGGCGATGGCATCAACTTCACGGCGATAAGCCGCCATGAGGGGGTCCTTGGAATCCCACTTGCCTGATACCTGTTGAGCCACCAAATCTGAGTCGCCAAAGCATCTCACCCGGCTTAAGCTAATCTCCTTCGCCATCCGAAGATCCTGGAGCAAGGTCTCATACTCAGCTGCATTGTTAGTACAGGGAAACATCAACTATAGCACATAACGAAATTTGTCACCTCGAGGGGAAGCTAAAACGACTCCAGCCCCCGAGCCCTCCAACTGCCTGGACCCGTCGAAGTGAATAGTCCAGTATGTGTTATCTGGCCTCTCCTTAGGCATCTCAAGTTCTGTCCAGTCGTTGATGAAGTCTACCAATGCTTGAGATTTGATAGCAGTGCGTGGCACATACTTTAAATCATGAGGCCCAAGTTCAATGGCCCACTTAGCAACTCTTCCGGTGGCTTCTCTGTTTTGGATGACATCTCCTAAAGGAGCAGAACTAACCACAATGATGGGGTGGCCCTGGAAATAATGCTTAAGCTTCCGGCTTGCCATGAACACCCCATAAACAAGCTTCTGCCAATGTGGATACCGTTGCTTGGACTCAATGAGTACTTCGCTGACGTAGTAAACCGGCCGCTGAACCGTATGTTCCTTACCCGCCTCCTTGCGCTCCACCACGACGGCCACACTGACGGCTCGTGTGTTAGCGGCTACATACAACAATAAGGGCTCCTTATCGACAGGAGCAGCAAGGACTGGCGGCTCAGCTAACTATCTTTTCAAATCCTCAAAAGCAGCATTAGCAGCATCACTCCAGACAAAGTTATCTATTTTCTTCATCATCTAATATAGTGGTATGGCCTTTTCGCCCAACCGGCTTATAAATCGACTCAAAGCAGCGATGCGACCCGCCAGACGCTGGATGTCATTTATGCACGCCGGCTTAGCCAGAGAGGTGATTGCCTTGATCTTCTCCGGGTTAGCTTCAATGCCTCTGTGAGAAACTAGAAAACCCAAGAGCTTGCCTGCAGGAACACCAAAAACACACTTGGCTGGGTTAAGCATCATCTTGTAGACCCGGAGATTATCAAAGGTCTCTCTCAGATCATCTATCAAGGTCTCCTTCTCTCTGGATTTGACCACAATATCATCCACATAAGCATGAACGTTGCGCCCAATCTGATTATGAAGACAATTCTGCACGCAACGCTGGTAAGTCGCCTGTGCACTCTTGAGCCCAAAAGGCATAGACACATAACAGAAAGCTCCAAAGGGAGTAATGAACGCCGTCTTCTCTTGGTCCTTAATAGCCATTTTGATCTGATGGTAACCAGAGTACACATCCAAAAAAACTCAAACGCTCACAACCCGCCGTAGCATCAATAATTTGATCAATACGAGGGAGGGCAAAAGGATCAGCCGGACAAGCCTGGTTTAAATCCGTATAATCCACACACATACGCCAGGTGCCGTTCTTTTTGAGTACGAGCACCGGTTTAGCTAACTATTCTAGATGAAAGACTTCCACAATGAACCCGGCCGCCAAGAGCCGAGCTACTTCCTCACCAATGGCCTTCCGCCTCTCATTAAACCGACGGAGGAATTGCCTGACAGGCTTAAATTTTGGATCAATATTAAGAGTGTGCTCAGCGAGCTCTCTCGGTACACCCGGCATGTCAGAAGGTTTCCATGCAAAGATTTCCGGTTCTCACGGATGAACTCGATGAGCGCGCCTTCCTATTTAGGATCCAGATTGGCGCTGATGCTGAACTGCTTAGACGAGTCACCTGGAACAAAGTCAACAAGCTTAGTCTCATCGGCCGACTTAAATTTCATTACCGGCTCATGCTCCATGGTTGGCTTTTTCAGAGACGTCATATCTGCCGGGTCAACATTATCCTTATAAAACATAAACTCCTCTGTCGCACAAACAGATTCAGCGTAAGTAGCGTCACCTTCCTCGCACTCCAAAGCTACTTTTCGGCTGCCATGAACCGTAATGGTCCCGTTGTGACCCGGCATCTTGATCTGCAAATATACATAACACGGCCGTGCCATGAACTTGGCGTAAGCCGGCCGCCCAAATAGAGCATGGTACGGGCTTCTGATCTTGACCACCTCAAAAGTCAGTTTTTCCGCCCTGGAGTTGTACTCATCTCCAAAGGCTACTTCCAGCTCGATCTTACCAACTGGATACGCCGACTTACCAGGCACCACGCCGTGGAAAACAGTATTGGACTGGCTGAGGTTTTTATCAGTTAATCCCATACGACGGATGTTCTCATAATAGAGGATGTTGATGCTGCTGCCCCCGTCCATGAGCACCTTAGTGAATTTATACCCACCAACCTGAGGAGCCATCACCAAAGCCAGGTGACCCGGATTATCAACCCGGGGAGGGTGATCCTCCCTACTCCATACAATAGGTTGCTCAGACCCACGGTGGGCGCCAATTGTCGTGGAACCGCCGGCTCAACAGCGTTCACAGCCCTTTTATGAAGCTTCTGGTCTCGCTTGCACAAACTGGTAGTAAACACATGATACTGTCCACTGTTGAGCTGCTTTGGATTGGTCTGATATCCCCCCTGCTGCTGCTGCTGATTACCCTGGCCAGATTGCTGGTTGAACCCCCCTTGATTACCTTGAAAATTCTGAAAATTGGAATTTGAACCGCCGCCCGGGCCATGCCGCCGCTGCCCTGCCCATTGTTGCCATTGAAAGTGTTGGAATTTTTGAAAGCTTTCATGATTGCACAGTCTTTCCATAGATGAGTGGCTGGCTTCTCCCTAGAACCGTGCCTTGGACAGGGCTCATTCAACAATTGCTCAAGCGTCGGGCCTGATCCGGCGGATCGGGGAGGTGGTCTCCCCTTACATCGGTGGTTGTTACCTTGCGCATTGGTGTTGGCCACAAATTCCATACTGCCATCAGCCTTACGTTTATTACTTCCCTGGTTCGCCGGGTTATGCTGAGGGCCCTTGCCGTTGCCATTCTTCTTTCCCTTCCCTGTCTTTTCCTCATCAGACGCGGGATCCTTGGTACTATCAGAGTCGGCGTACTTGACCAGAGCCGCCATCAGCGTACCCATATCATTGAATCGCGCTTGAGCCGCCCAAGCTTCATCCTCAGAGGCGCAAAACGACAATTTTGCTCCAACATCAAGACCGCAGAGCCGGTGTCCATCTTATCAGATGAATGTATTATCTCTTTGACCCGGCGTACCCAATGGGTTGTAGACTCGCCTTCTTGCTGTTTGCAGTTAGTCAAATCCACAATTGACATTGATTGCCTACATGTATCTTTGAAGTTTTGGATGAACCGGGCTTTTAGCTCTGCCCATGACCCGATGGAATTGGGCGGCAGTCCCTTCAACCAAGTGCGGGCAGTCCCATCCAACATCATGGTGAAGTATTTGGCCATTGCCGCTTCGCTGACCTCCAGCAACTCCATAGCCATCTCGTAGCTCTCAACCCATGCTCCGGGCTGTAAATCAGCCGTGTAATTAGGTACCTTCCTAGGTCCTTTGAAATCCTTGGGCAGACGTTCGTTACAGAGAGCCGGCACCAGGCAAGGGACGCCTCCGGCTCTTGTAGCCATGCCTGCCTCAATAGAAGCTGTCGGGTGAACCGGAAAAGGCTAGTAAGCCGTCATCTGAGCTGCCTGCTTAGCTTCCTGACGCGCTCTGTCTTGATCTACCGCATTAAAGGCTCCATTATGTGCCGTGCCATGCCCCCCAGGAAAGTCATGGCACCGGACGTTGCTTGAGCCAGTCGCCGACACCATGTGTCTGCTATAACTCAGACTCCGGTTTTGATGAATTGCCTGTCGAGGGGTAGAATGAATCCTGTCCCGGCTATATGAATATGCCTCCTGCTGTGCCAAAGCCGTCTGAAGAAGTTCTCTGACCCTGCGGGTTTCGACCGCCGTTGGGGAGTCACCCTCAACCGGAAGAGCCGCCAGTCGCGTTGCTGCAACGATCATGTTTTCCAACGGGTTAGAATAATGACCCGGTGGTGTTGGCACATATGGAGTCGGTGCAGTATTCACACGGGGAGGCCCCATCACTGGTGGCTGAACCAGCGTTCCCACCCCGGGTGCCGTGATCTGATTTATCTCTGGCGGGTCGCTAGGCCCTGCACCGGGTGTGTTGAAGAGGTTGCGAGGATCATAAACCGGAGGGAGCCGAGATTGAGCCTTCTGATACCTCCTTCTCATGACCTCATTGGATGCGTTCTGATCCATCGTTAGCCGGAAAGACTGCGCCTGAATAAACCGAGTCTGGGCGTCCAGAGCTGCCCGCTCTGCAGCCATCCTAACTCATTCCGCTGCCAGGTCTTCCTTGGCCTGCGCTATGTCCAATTTTAGTTGTGCCACTTCTGCATCATGTTGAGCTTGATCCGCCGGGACGACCGTGGCAGTTAACAGGGCCGTCATCTTATCTATGAGATCCATTAGCACTGAAGATTCCAACCCGGCTTGGCGGCTCAAAGGGGTCTGAAATACTGTCGCCAACGGAACAACCCCTGAGCCTGCCATCTTGAAGTTGATATAACGAGTTGGTCTCATCTGTGGACGACTCGCCGTCAGAGCGGGCGGCCGTCTCATCGCCAGATCCAGATCCTTCAGAGAGTCCTCCATGGACGCATCCCACGAAAGCACGCTTCAAGGCAGGCAGAGTCCGGGCGGGTCTCGCACGCTGAGCCGTCTCGACGAGGTCGGTGCAGAGGTCCGGCTCAGGGCCCGGCTCGCCAATCTTGCCAAAGAAAACGTGGATACCGCCGAAGGGGACCCGGTACCCGTACTCGATTGAGCCGGCGTCGGGGCCCAGCCTGCGTCGTCGATGTAGAGCTTGCCGCGACGACTCTTGGTCATCCGGCCCACAGCGTATCCCTTGAGCCCATTGAAGCTGCCCTTCAAGAACTTAAATCCACCGTGCGCTGGCCCCACGGTGGGCGCCAACTGTCGTGGAACCTTCACAAGAGTTGTCCTCGTGCAAGGACTTAGTCATGGAGCCATCGCAACTAGGAAGCTTAAAGGGGTTAAACGGGACAAAGGACACAAGGATTATACCGGTTCGGCCTCTTACGGTGAAGGTAAAAGCCTACTCTACTTGAGGTGGAATTACTTAGGGTTTCGATGACCAGGGAGCTAAACCGCTATGCCTGGCTATCGATCTGGTCTTACTTGTCCTGACCCGCCGCTGGGTCGTCCCTTTATATAGAGAGGTTAACGCCCAGCGGCTCTCGAAGTCCCGGCCGGCTTATAAATAGTGTCCGGCTCGGACTCTTAACTATTCTTGCCTTACACTACAAGTCATACCTTAACGGTGGTTTATCACTACGGGCCTTAAGCCGCCTCTAGGCCTTAGGCCCATTACTGAACCGCCATCCTGAAACTTGAGATTGGGCTTCATGTGATGATCGTCATAGCATGAACCAGCCCCTCCTGGGCGGGTGACTCCAGTAGTTATATCCCCAACATGACGGTTACAGAGTGGCGGAACCTATATGGGACAAGGAGGACGCGGAGCGTGCCGAGCAAGGCCTACCGCCCCGCTTCGAGAAATACCGTGACAAGCAGACCAGGAACTATGTCAGGGCCCGGTACAAGATTGACCCGGTAACCAAGGAGCTTACCACGGATCCGAAGACCAAGGCGCTTGAGAAAGTTCTGGTAAGGAATACACCCCCGCGTAATTAGCTACATATATGGTTGCATTCTAGTTAATGAAGCCAAATTTCTAAATGGTTCACGTACCTTCCGCAGGACACTGAAAGCAATAGTGCGGGGTCGTCTCAGAGCTCCCCTTTCGACACCCCTTTAAATAGGGCGTTGAACATAATGAAAAACAAGGATAAGCTCAGTAAGCCGTCGTTAACTGTTCGTGTGGCCGGCAAAGGCTTGTCCACGAAATGGTCGGAATACTATACCGCTGGGCGAAAGGAGAGAAAGACCAGCTCGGAAAGCCAGGAGCGCGAGGTTGAACAACTCAAGGCACAAGTGGCGCGGATTCCGGAGATGGTCGAAGAGCAAGTGCAATACCAACTAGGAGCGACGATCACCGCCATTATACCTACCTTGGTTTCTGGGCTGCAGGCGTGGGTGGCGGGCGGCCAACAAGGGCCGCCCCCGATTCCCAGCTTCACGGGCAGCAACTCGCGCAACGCGCCGGCGGCGCCATTGGTGTCTCCGGCGGAGGCGGCATTGGTGTCTCCCGCGGCGGCGCCGGCATTGCAGCTTAATGCACCCGGGTGTGGGAAGAATACGCCGGCCGGCACCTCGGCAGCAAGCGGCCCCTCCGTCAATTGCACGCCCGCCGTTGGCGGTGCCTCGACATTAGCCGAGCTCGACGCCATCACGGTAACAAATTAAGCCTCTCGGCCGATGACTTCATCTCCTTGCCTTTGACTGGGCATCCCTGACGCCCCTACATGTTTTCGCAGGGCGCCGCCGACATTCCGTGCACTCTCCTGCACTTCGTGAACGACGAGTTGGTCGATGTCGCCAAGGGCAAAATCGTTCAACCGGGCAGCAGCGTGTTCCACGGTAATCCGATGCCACCCACCGTTTATAGGGTCAACTGGTTCAGGTGCTGCCGGGCTTCGACGACATGTTACCTCCGTATCGACCCCATGGGGCCGACGAAGATGATGTGATGACCCTCAGCGCCTGCATAAGCTGGCCCATGCTTTGGCCGAAGAGCCAGATTCGTTTGGGGGCGGGGGACACCACCCCACAGACAACACCGCCAGTCGTGCCGGCGCCAAGCCATGGCAAGACCCCCGCAACGCTACCGGACATGCCGGATGTGCATATGGCACAGGATCCGGACATGCATATGGCACAGGATCCGGACGACGAAGACGACGATGGTACATTTACTAACGTCGATAAGTACTTCAACGAACATGGGTACGATGACGTATTCTTGGGGCCTCCTTCTCAAGAACCCAACCCTGCAAAAGACGATCGCGATCTAGCTGGTACCGCGGAGAAACCCAATTGCAACAGGCGTCGTCTGGCGTTCAGTTCTCAGGAGACGCCTCCAGCTGCCGCCTTCACCGAGCCTCGGATAGCCGAGGTGCAAATATTATCAGCCCCAACACACTCAAGAAGGCGGTCTCTGAGCAGAACTCGATCCCATTACAGCAGAAGAAGAAGAAGGGACGGAAAAGAAAGACTAACAAGGGTGCGAGCCAGCCGGCACCGAGTACGATCCGTGCTCAGGACGGTCCACCTTCACCTAAGGATATCTCGAGGAGGGTGCATGTGGCGGGTAGGCCGATGCTACCGACTAATCTGCTCAATGCTGCAACGTGTGCTATGTGGAGTCTGCATGACAGTGTTCTTTCTTTGGAGAAGCGGCGTCTCTCCGAGAATGATGTGGCATACCTGGTTTTCGTGGCCAAGGTGCCAGAGGGCAAGGGCTTTGTGGATAGCGCCATCGGGGGTACGATTGTCCTGCGGTTTGATGACATCTTCTCTATGTTTAACCTTCATCCGCTGCACTACACCTTCGTTCGGCTATTTTCGCTGAGTATGGAGATGCGGATCATTAGAGACAAGACCCCGGATATCGTGATAGTCGACCCCTTCTACATGCCTGCCAAGATCTTGGGCAGCGCTGGGGACCGGCAAGTCGCGAGTTCATACCTCGAAGGCGTCATTCTGGCAAACCCAGATAAGGATAACTTCCTCGTGCCTTACTTTCCCGAGTAAGTCATCCCCTCACCGCCCCGTAACATATGATTTCATAGATTTCGATCGTTTTTTTCTAACATTCCGTGTTTTGTGCAGCGACACACATTGCACACTCATCCTCTTAAGCCCGAAATATTCCATGGCCACGTATTTTGACTCGGACTGTCAGTCGAAGAAAGACTACACAAATATCAAGAAAGTTCTTGATGATGTTCTCCTCGGCTACGCTAGATCTGGAGGAACCTTCAGCAGGCCAGTTCGTAGGTACGGCAAGCACGTGTTCACCCACAATACGACGTTCCCCTGCGTCAAGCAGCCGTCTGGCGGTCAGAAGGATGCCTACTACGCCCTCCATCACATGCGGGCGATCGTACGGGACCATAATCACCTTCTGCTACCAAATAATCTCAAAGATTGGGCTGCAAGCTTGTCGGCAATCCAGGATGCGGACATCAGACAAGAATTCTTTCGCATTCAGTCGGAGTTTGCGAAAATCATCCATCAAGATGTCCTTCGTACCTCAGGGCAGTTCTACCTCAGATATCAACCATCCAACAGTGAGATAGAAACAACGCTACAAATGCAGGCTGACAACGCCCGCGATTTCATGACCATCACGACAGACGGCGACTTCATCCACGCTCCGGTCCCTGAGTCGAGTCGAAAGTAGTGATGCTATGTAGTTCTGAAATATCGATTAGATCATGTTGTAGTTAAACTTTAATGAACTTGTATGTCTCTTTGGTTTGGACAGTCGCTCAACTTATATGTAATCGATACTATTTATTAGTAGGACCATGAATCATACTATTAATGTCTTGCTTTTCTCTTCCGATCCTTTTCTTGCATACTTATATATTGCTTATGTATTGTTTGTGAATTGCTACTAACGTTTTCTTTGGCTAGTGCATAGAGATGTCGTCGTATGTCGTGTACAAGGGTAAGGTTCCCGGAGTCTACGACGACTGGGAGGAGTGTCGGAGACAGGTTCACCCTTTCAGCGGTAACAGTTACAAAGGGTACACCACTAGGGCAGAGGCGGAAGCTAGATACGCGCGCTATCTAGCGGGAGAGAGGAGGGAGCGGAGGAGGAACCGGATGAAGACCAGTTTCATCGCGATGATGCTCATCGTGATGACCGTAGCTCTCTTCTATGTGATGGTAGTTTAGATGATCGATATCGACTTGTAATGTGAAGATAAACTCGCTACTCGCGGTCTCGAGACTTGTAATGTTCTAACTTTGTTCGGTATTTTGAATTCGGAGACTAGCTAATATGATGAATTGTATTCGGAGACTAATCTTCTATTGTATTCGATGAATCTGCTATTTATATGTTTTGATGTCTATATTCTGTGTAGTAATATATTTTGTAACCCGTGCAAATATCATAAAAGAAAAAAAAATCCTAATATTCATACTAGTGGCGCACCATACAGCACGTTAGTGGCGCACTGCTATAAAAAATTCTAGTGGCGCATTATCTGTTAGTGCGCCATTAGTAACCCAGAGCACAAGGTAAATGTGGCCCCCTGGGAGGCATACTAATGGCGCACCAAGTGACATACTAATGGCGCACTGCCTGGTGCGCCACTACTGTTAGGTATACTAATGGCACACCAGGGATGCGCCATTAGTATTAGTTACTAATGGCGTGATGATAGTGGCGCACCTGTAGTGCGCCATTAATGGCCAAAACAGGTGCGCCACTAACAGGCCTTTTCCTAGTAGTGCCTGCAGATCAGGAAACAAAGGAACAACAAGTTGGGTTTCTCGCATAAAACTAATTTTTGCTGCATCCATGTCCCAAAACCAAGCAAGAAAGATGGATTCTACCTCCTCCATCTCATGATTGAGTTCAACACGGATCACCAAAATCTTCGTATGACAACCAGAAACGATGATCATATCCGCAAGTGGGTAGAATCTCATGGAGAAGCGGATTATAAACTTAGAGATGACTTCTTTCGCATCCAAAGGGACATTGCGAGGATCATCATGAAAGAAGTCGTCGATGAGAAGGGGATGTTCCACCACGGCCCTATATCGCGAGCTGACGTCCGAACTCGCATAGGCATGCAACGTCATAACCTCACGCCATTCAAGAAGCTAGGGTCCATCCTTGATGATATGGAAGGATGAAACTTCTAGTGATTTACGATGCCGATGATGATGATATGTGTCGGTTGAACTTGTATACTTTCTGTAGCGATTAAACATTGTGATGTCCATGGTCCCTGCCGAACTTGTGTAACGCTACTTTGTTAGTTTGGGTACGATGACATGCATACCTCTAGTTAATTAGTTTGCGTACTATATGTTGCATCTAGTTGCTAACCCTTTCTTTTTTGTGTTGCTCTAGTATATTTTGTTGCATATGATCGTACATTCTCTTGATGAAGATGCATCTCTAACAGGTACCTAGATTCTTGATGGCGAAGGAGTGTTATGTCGTGTACAAAGGGATGGTTCCGGGAGTGTACGAAGAGTGGTATGAGTGTCAGGCGCAAGTGGAGGGGGTCTCGGGCGCCAGCCATAAAGGCTTCAAAAGCAGACAAGAAGCACAAGCTAGTTACTTGAGGTACACGCTAGCGCGAGAGAGGCCTCATAACCGCCGCCTCATGTACTGCATAGTTCCGCTATCACTCGTAGTGATAGCACTTCTCGCGTATATCTTTGTTTAGATGAATGACGTTACAGTTACAAGTATTCGAGACTTGCATGTATCGCTATTTTCGAGATGATGATGAGAGACCACTTTGTGTTGGATGATGATTATGATGAGACTATTTGTATGTATATGCTATGATTACATTTGTGGTCTCGCAGCCATTTGTATGTGTATGATGATGACATTTGTATGTGCTAAAGATTCTTGTATAAAGCATGTTCAAATACAAAACAAATATGCAGAAAAAAAACAAAAACTAATAAAATTAGCAGTAGCGAGTGGATAAAAGTTAGCAGCAGCGTGCCACTAGCAGTAGCGCGGAAAAATAAAGCGCGCTAGAGATATTAGCAGTAGCGCGCTTTCATAGCGCTTACTGCTGCTACGCTTGTATAGCAGTAGCGCGGGCTTACACACGCTGCTGCTACAGGTTAGCTCTAGCGCCGTATCAGTAGCACGACACCCCGCGCTACTGCTATACCTAAAACCCGCGCTGCTGCTAGGCTTTTCCCTAGTAGTGAGGCATCTTTTCTCAGGACTCATGCTAGCACTACAATGCAGCAGTTTACCAATTGACATTGAAAGCGACAGTTTGGAGGCAGTAAACATGGTGAGAAGTGGAGAGGCAAACAAATCAAAATATGCCTTTCTTATTAGAGATAAAAGATAGCATGTCCAAACGTAGTTCTTGTATTACTCATATTCACCGTGGTTGTAATTTTCTAGTCATGTTTTGGCAAACTTTTGGAGGACTCAAGGCCAAACAGTTGTATGGCTTGGTTGGGTCGAGACCAATCATGTTTGTACTTTGATTGAGTAATACAAGAATTATTCCACACAAAAAAAAGAATCATAACATTTGTTCTTTTCACGACTACGTAGTACATACACAAAAACCTATTCGAACCGGACTTAAATTAGCTATATATCCGTGGTGGTTTCTCTACCAACCGCTCTTAGCGGTGTCGAATAGGTACCCCCTTTCGGTTGTGGGCCCAAGACCTGCCTTGGGCTAGGACCTTTCCGAGGCCCTTTTTTGAGCATGCCCCCCTCGGAACACATGTTCATCTGCGACATCTTCTCTATGTGGGGCCAACTCGAATAGGTTGATCTTTTGGTGGAGCAGACCTTGCTCTTTGGCGCCATATCTCCGGCAGACATATAACATAAAATTTGACATCAGACTATTCTAGACACAAGATGAGAACACCAAACACCAATCCATGCACATGAGTATATATACACGAAGTTATGCATACATGCCGCGTACATAGCTTATTGCACATAAACATCAAATTAGTAGAATATCCATTTCATCCATATATGTCATGTATATATTGCACGCCAATTCATCCATATGAAGGATTGCAGTTAATGTAGCAAGGAAGGACAGTATTTTGTCACTTTTCTTATTTACGTTGTTGCCCTTGCATCTCGCTTCATCATTTCACGACTTATGAACGATGAGATGCGAAAATGTGAGGGAACATGCTGGCCATTTTTTCACCGTTTTGTTCAGATAATATGTCACAAACTTCAATATTTGAATAACACATATGCCATACTCATGTCTGTGACATTAAGGTATGGGTCCTATTGACCTGACCGTCGAACCCACTTTTAATTCAGTGAACTGTAGAAAGATGCTTCACTGCTGACATGCAACTATGCAATTTACCTGATGCTAATATAGTCTACGAATAGTAAAAAAAAAAATCTACAATGAACACTTGGAGTCAAAGGGACGAGCGCCAATTTTGATTCCTCTAAAACTTAGCTAGCTAGCTCAGATGTCTTTGGTCCAAAGCAGAGAGGGCCCCAACTCTTATTTCATGCTAATAACGGGGCTAGCCCTGCACCAATTTATTCTTCTTTTGAGAAAGGAGTGTTGCAGCATCAGTTGTTGTTTCCTGTCCACAGGCTACAAATCTTCGAAAGCAAAACATGTTCCCGTTGTTGATGTGGTTGTTGTCGCCACAGTGAAGCGCACAAGGTGAACGTGCCCTCCGAGACCACTCTAACTCCAATATGGTTTGAGTGACAGTCTCATGCTTGGCAAAGCGGCGCAAAAGGCAGGGATCGGGTGGGATCCCACCATATCACTCCTCGCGCATATCACGTTGCTATAGCTTTCCGTTGCTTCTTTATTTAATCGCTCCCACTCTCAGCATTCTTATAGTGCTCACCATTCCATTTCCACATGCATGTGCTCAATTTGTTTTCTCCAAATGCTATTTTCATTTAGGACGCTTTGGAGTACCAAGAATATGATCACGACATTACCAGATTATAAGCGGCACAGTTAGTGGTGTTGCTCTCGGTTTCATGGCTCATAACAACACCCTTGGAGAGCTTAAACAAGGCCCTCACTCTCAAACCAGCTTGCCAAGCCTGAGGCAGACTAGCTCCTAAGTTGTTGCCACTGACAAGCAGCTGCTAGCTTAACCACCTCTCAGAAATGAAGATGAAGATTGGCAAGGCCCCAGTGCTCATGAAGAAGGCGGTGGCTATCTGCAAAAGCAAGACCGGCGTCATCATGGCCAGGCTCCGCATCCTCACTTCGCCCAACTGCAGGATGGCCACGATCGGCGCCATCTCTCACAGGATCCACACCCTCATTCTGGAAAATCAGGAGAAGGGTGCCAAGGTGGACTACCACAAGACTTTGGCCCGCAAGGTCGAGAGGCCGACATGCCATGGGATGGTTGATGATCTGTGTCACCAGGTAGCATAGTTTGATGAAGAGGATGGTGTTGGTGGCTGTCCTAACTGGACACTGCACCCGATCTTCAGCGATGGTGATAATTGTTGTTACACTTATGGGTACGACAACGGTGACGATGATGAAGATTCAACATGGACGACGATATTGACCAGGCTGCTGAAATGTTCATTAGAAGGTTCCGTAAGCAGATCTTTTCATGAGGTTTCATTCCATATGTACCTTACACGAATGCTACCACTAAATAGGTGACACTAGTAGTGGGTGGGACTGAGATCGATGCCATAGATAGGCTGGGACGAGTGGGCGCATGAACATCTGTGTCCATTTTCACAACAAGAGATTTTTGCAGGAGTCCCAACTTAGAAGTTTTGATAAATATCTACATGCTAAAATGTGTACTTCTTTGTGCGCCGCAAAGAAAAGAAAAAGTCTATCTAGGGCATATCTAGATGTACCCTAATTATTACACATATAAGTGACTTAATCAAGCATAAATAGAAAAAGAAAAAGAAAAAAGAAATTACTCACACTAATCTCCGCGTAAGATCAATGACATAGGACTTAGATGTGCAATACTTCTAGCATATCTAGTTGTACTTTAGCGAAACTGAAAGAAAAACACAAAAATGATTTTTTGGATTGCAAATCTTTTTCTAAATTGTTTGATCTTGATTCAACGGATCTTGAGTTCTACAACTACTAAAAAAGGATCACCACTGCTAGCATATACTATCTAGAAAAGTTCGATTACCCTCCACCCGTAATCCCTACTTCGGTTAGCCGGCTTCCATGTGTTGATGCTAGCCCGCTATACAATGGTTGCGTCAAGGTCGGGGCAGGACCCAGGCAAGCCGCATGCCAAACACTAACTACAATATTAAACAATGCAAAATTTGCTATAGTGAGGGAAGGAATCCAACTTCATGACCCAGGTCACCGCCGGCATGTCTCCGACATTGCCGCTATACCTACCCCTCTGCCACACAACCAAAGCTATTGCAGGATCGACCACTCCAATATCTCTCTTACAGAGTTCCCATTTTCGGCCAGGCCACCTCCATTAGTCTTGGAGAGTCTGACCAGACGCATTGTCGCGTAATACCCCGTGTGTTTACCATTTTTGCTCTCCTCCCTCTCCTTAATTTCAAATTAAATCTCGACATCTCAACCTATAAAACTAATTATGTAAAAGTTGTCCGTAGATGTACCATCTCTCGTAAGAAAAAATCCCTATATATGCATGGGACTACATACTCCACGTACCGTGTGCGACTACATACACACACGCAGTAGAGCAGGCAAAGCTGATACCGTTGCAAGTGCACGACAAGCAAATACCGTGTGAGACCATCGTACTCCCAAGTCTTCAGCTCCGTAATGGTGTTGTGACTTTTGAGTTTTGACAGAGAAATGGAAGAAAAATGGAAGCTCCCATGGATCTATCACGGAGATCGCTTCTACTTTGTACGGGTAGACGAGCCAGCAGCAAAGAGCAGGGAGGAGAGGCAAAGCTACACAGATCTCACCTACAGCAACACAAAGCAGCGGAGAAAAGAAGGAAAAACAGAGACGCGCTTGCAGCAACCTTTGGAATTTTGGGCATGAATCACACGGCGGGGCTGGAGGCCACTGAGGAAAGCTGCCCGGTCTCGTTGCTTTGGAGAAAACATTTTGTTAAGCCATCGATCATGAGCTTTACAACTTGATTAAAGGCAATTTGGGACCCCAACCCAAAAGAGCGAATCCTAGCCCTGGGACAGGCGCCCTTTGTGACCTCATTTAAATTGAATATATATACTTCGCCATAAGTTCCTTGCTTAGTTCCACTGTCAACATTCTTATAGTGCTCACTCCACATGTCGAATTCTTTTCTCCAATATATGCTTTATCACGCGAGGTACCAAAAGTTTGATGGTGACATGAGCAAGGGTAGTTAATTACACAGCTAGTTGCATCCCCAGCTTCCGACTACAAATACACCATTGGACCATCAGAACAAAGCCCATGCCTTGTTTCAAGCCAGCTTCTCTCGTCTCTGGTTCCCTGTAACCTACACCATTTCTTTCTTTTTCAAGCGTGAGGCATCACAGCTCCTTACTTGCTGCCCTTCATAAGCAGCTGATCGGCCACTTATCAGCAACAAAGATGAAGATTGGAAAGACTACAGAGATCCTGAAGAAAGCGGCGGCGATGTGCAAGAGCAAGACCACCAGGCTCCTCATCCTCGCCTCGCTCCAGCGTCGCAGGATGGCCGCTGCCGCCGTGGTCTCTCACAAGATCCACACGCGCATTGTGGCTGACCGAAATAGAGTGGACTGCCACAAGCCTCTCGCGCTGCGAACCATCGAGAAGAGACCGGTGATCGTCCATGGGGGTGACTTGGCAGACAATATCTCTCATCAGTTGGCGATGTTAACTCAAGAGGATGGTCATGGTGGCTGCCCAGCTGACTGGACACTGCATCCGCTCTTCAACGACGACCACATCAACTGCTGTTACACTAATGATGATGATGTGCTACTGGATGCCTGCGATCAAGAAGACAACGATGAACTCTCCGTCATGGATGTGATCAGGAGCAACCGAGAGGTTGAGGGTTTGGAGTCCAACATGGAGGAGGAGATTGACATGGCTGCCGATATGTTCATCAGGAGGTTTCGGCAGCGGCTGAATAATGGATTCTAGGGTCTTGTTTCCACATGCATGTACCTCGAGTTTAGGTGTTGTCCTTTTTTCTCTTCGGGTATCCACTGGATAGAAAATTTTGTAGAAATCAATATGAGTAGGAGCTGATACTTAGCACACATTGATCTTTTTGGTCATTTAATTATGAACAATTTTGTTAGCAACTAAGATCCTCAGACTCCCCAACCGTTCCCCTCTATTGTTGCCCCGAGCTCACCCGTGCCTCACAAGTACTGTGTATATGCATGCAGTGCTGCTATGGTTGGGCGAAATTTCAAAAAAAATAAAATTTGCGGGAACAATTTTCGATCTATTCATAAACTGTCATGGATCTAGTGGGAGCACTAAAAGTAACAAAATTACATTCATGTCCGTAGACTACCTAGTGACAACTACAATCGCTGGGGCGAGCTAAACGTGTCGTCGTCATCGCCCCTTTCTTAATTACTGGAGCCTATCCTTGCTTGCTAGTGTTTTTCTTTCTCTACAAGTCGCCAAAACTTCCATTTCTCTGGAAGTTGTATCTTCTGCTTGTTGCGGTTATGTTAACTTGCTTTGCAAGCACTGTGACACTTTGTTGGGTCACTCGTGACCCCGCATCGAACTACCTAGTTTTTTTTTGCTTAAATTCTAGTTTTATAACCTTAAAGGCCTCAGTTTAAGGCCCGGGAAACCCTTAGTTCTATTTTTTTTCAAATATTCAACAAAACTAATAGAATGATATGTGTATTTGCATGGCTAGATTTTTATCTATCTATTTGCGCATGTCATTTTAGATTTGGACATGGTGTCCAAGGACTACGCACTAGGTATCTTTGATTATTGTTTCATGTGAATGTGTTTGTATAGCAATTTATTTTAGATTATTTTTTATTATGTACACTGCAAATACCATACCATCTACATTTATTCGAGCCATGTCCTGTATATGGAGTGAGCTAGCCCTAGTTCCAACTCGGCTCGTATTTCAACTAAGCTATTTTTTTCACCCTCACGAGAACATGCATTTCTCAATCATAACCAACAGAAGGGTAATTAATTAACCTCTATGATTTAACTAAGTGAGACACACACGGGATCGGCGAGCAGCGAACTCTCCGGTGTGCGCGTACCTTCACAATCTGTCATGAAGCACAAGGAAACTGCCAAGAAGAAAAGCCATTCGCTTTGGTTTGATTTCCTTCAGGCATTTGAGCTAACCAGTATCCATGTGCATTTGTTTAGTCAGACTCTTTTTAGTAATTTAATAAAGATGGTTGTGTGCATCGCTTGATGCAGAGACCGGGGTAATTCTTCTTTTTGAAAGAACAAAAATTTAGGCTAACCAGTCATCAGCTCCTACCACTTAATTAATAGAGACACTGGAATTTCGGGATCATACAGAGCCAATCTACACCTTGGGGAATTGTGTCTTTTGTCGCCTAAATGGAATACTTTCTCCATTTTATATCCCACTGCTGGCATTTCCTGCCTCTTTAGTATTGCTTTCCACTCCCACATTCCTATAGTGCTATAACTCCACATGCCAAATTATTTTCTATAGATCTTCCTTTTGTATGCTTATTTTCTGAGATTCCTTTCACATGGCCGGTGTAGTTGGCACCTCGTCTTGACTGGACGCTGAGCCTACGGTAGTCCGCCAAGACAAGGCCGCCGCCTCACAGGCCCGTGGAGAAGTGGTATCCGTGAAGCCACGTCGCCTTGTCCCACCGTCGCGCCTCGTCTTCGGGTCTCGTCGACTTCCTGGCCCCCGGCCTTCGGTGAATGTGACACGTCTGGTGTCATGGCAGGGCGTTGTCCTTCTTGAGCGAGAGACGTGCACCCCCGTGTGACGTCGTTTTCCCAGGCGCAGACGATGGTGTGCCGCTGTCCTGAGATGTACTTTGGGTTGATGGCGTCGCAGGCAACACCTTACCCTCATTGAACTCCATGTCAGTGGCGAAGTAGACAGCAGAAAGCATCGTTGGCAATGGCATCGATGTTAGCATAGCAACGGGTGTTGATGATGTCGCCTACGTGTTGCGTACGGATGTTGCAAAGTAGTTGGATCCTTACAATTTTGCATCTAAAACTTGCAATTTTCTCAGTCGCTCATATCAAGTTTAGAGCTAAAACTTTAAGCGATTTTTTTGTAGGTCCAAAATACTAAATTTGGTTTTTTGTCGGTCGCTTGTACTAAGTTTTAAAAGTTAAATTTTAATAAACTCGTCAAGAAGTATTCGAAAAGTCCCGCAAAAAAATGTATTCGAAATGAATATTATTTGAAAACCCTCGTCACGAGAAACACGAATATCAATCATAATTTAATTTGAACTTTTTGTTCAAATGATATGAAAGATTAAAAATCGGAAGCTAAAAGAAAAAGCACGAGTGAGGGGCTCAGTGTCCCTCGCACCTACTTGTCACAAATCCTCTCCCCATGTTCTTCAACTTCATTGACTTTGGCTTCTATTAAGATGGACGCGAGCGGCGCCACGACGTCATCTCCGGGCAAGCGGAACATGGTCTTCATCGTGATAGCCTGCGAGGTGTCAACTCTTCGGGTGATGATGACGGAGTGTGGCCATCGTGTTAGATGGTGGGCTACATCGGGCAGCGGTTCGGTGATGACCTCATCTATAGTGGCATCCGGAGTGACAAAGTGGATGGCGAAGGGTTGACATTGAGTTTTGCGTTGTTGTCTTCAGCGGTGCCGACTTGATGAGACAAACGGCGGGTGACACCACGACCTAGCTTGACAACGCAGTGAGCTCCAGGTCTTAGTCATCCACGGTGTTGGCTTGACGACGTAGAGAACATGTGGCGTCACGGTGATGAGATCTACGTCCTCGATCTCCACAGCGCAAATCCAAGCAAACACCTTCAACAAGGTAACGATGTAAGGAAACATCACCGCCATTGCCAGGTATACTTAGGTCTGACCTAAGATTTCGCTTCGAAACTCGAGACCAGGTGCTCGAGTAGAACCACTATCGAAGTCACTCATGTGTTGTCATCATCACTTTTCCGCGATCCCGGCAGCTACTTGCGATGCAACCGCCGCCACCGCACAACCATCCTTCTGCTTCAAGTCGTCGTCCATAATTTGTATCCCACCTCCGAAGTCAACTGCCGGATCAGGAGAGATGAACCCTTTCGAAAACCTTTAGATGACCACCACCGTCGTGGAGTCGTAAGAAGTCACTGCAACACAGTTTGTAGTCACCACCATCAGGCCGATCGGGTCTGGATTGCCACCACCAAGCTGTGGACTAGCGCCGCCGATTGGCCATCACACGCGTGGAATGTTAGCCCATGGCACCGTCAAAGCAGCAGTGGATTGGCCCACAAGTTGTTGGCAACACCGCAAGAACCAAGTGCAGCACGCCACCGACGGAGGCCCAGTGCAAGCACGACGGTGGGTAGGTAGTGTTGGGGGAGATCGATGAGGTGGCGGACCTCCGGTGGCCTCACCTGGAGCGACAACATAGGCAAGGTAGTCGTGCAAGGCCAGAAGTAGGGCGTATCAGCGCCAACAGTGGTCATCAAATCCATGAGATGTTGGAGAGGAAGAGGGAGATGAGAGCTGCACCCGCCCCGTTTTCCGGCCTTTTCCTCCGTCGGCGACGAACTGGTGGCGGACGGGGTCCCTAGCGGCTAGGGTTGGGGCGCCCCAGTGTCACCCTCAAGCGACACAGGAGCGAGCCGCAAAAACCTGTCTATCGTGTGAAAGAATTTGAAGTGTGTTGAGAACGAGAACGTAGGGTTTGCTGAGAACTCAATACAACTGCATTTCTTTTTTACAAAAAGTTTGAACTAGTCCTAGGGAATGGACCGCCGCCATCGATTGGCCTTATTCTACAGTAGCAAGTAAATGAATGCCCAAATTAACTGTAGATGTACTATATTGTACAAATAAATTTTTGAAATATATTTCATAAAGATATTGATTTGGTATTGTAGATGTTGTTATTTTTCTATAAACTTGGTAAAATATGAAAATGTTTGACTTTTGAAAATTTTAATACACCCATCAAAAGGAACGGAGGGGAACTACCCCAAAAAAATGAGTTTCAAAACCACAGGAATGAATATTATAGTATATTTTTTAACCTATTGTGACATGCTGATATGTTAAATGCTCTGGCAGTTGAATATTTACTATTTGGAGGCTTCAAAACTACAGGAATGAATGTTATATTATATTTTTAACATATTGTGACATGCTTTGATATGTTAAAGGCTCTGGCTGTTGAGTATTAACTTTTTGGAGGCTCCAAAACCACAGGAATGAAAATTATATTATATTTTTAAACCCACTGTGACATGCTTTCATATGTTAAAGGCTCTGGTAGTTGAGTATTAACTTTTTGGAGGCTTCAAAACCACATGAATGAATATTATATTATATTACATTTTTAACCTATTGTGACATGCTTTCATATGTTAAAGGCTCTGGCAGTTGAACATTAACTTTTTGGAGGCATTCAACTATATTTGCAAGGGATCCTGTGCTGTGAAAATAAAATGGAGTGTGATTCAAAAAAAAAAAAGAATGTAAAACGCATATCAGAGTTCAAAATATCCAGTTATAGACTTATTCACAAATATATAGATGCCAAGTACACATGCAAATTTAATGACAAATATGTTTGTTTGAGAGCTATAAAAAATTAGAAATATGTGGCCTGTAGTGATCCATTTGTTTATTTTCACGGCACAAGATCCGTTACAGATATGAGAGCCAAGTAAAGAAATTCATTAATAAAACTTATGGACATGTTGATCGGTCTACATGTACATGTGAGATTCTTCAACCTTTTCTGAAATCTACATATTTGATTTTGAAAATTCCTGACCCCATGAAGCCCGGGGGTCAAACGAACCACACTCATATAAAAAATTCTCATAAAAGTATAAGCAAGGAATAAAAAGAATAATGTAGCAAATCCTTCTACTCAAAGGGATAAACAGTAAGTTCTCCAAATTATACTTGTCTAGTTCCGGTAGAATTGACTTAGGTGCGATTCTCTAGCTCGAGCGTTTCACACTCAAATCAAAGAGGGGCCTAAGCTATTTCTTATTTCCTTTCAATAATTGAGCTAGCAGCCGATCTGCACCATGTTTTCTCCTTTTTTTTTTTGGTAATAATGAAGGAGTTCTGTGCGCACCACTATTTGTTGTCGTCTCAACTTCAGGGACCTACAAATATCAAAAGCTCGCCGTACGTTTTTCCGTTTTTGACGTGCTTGTCGCAATGTTCAAGAAAGCGATAAGCGTAAGCGGAGCGGAAGGCCACAGGTTAGAGCAATGGCCGCTTAAGCGCAGCTTAACCGGGATTAAGCGTTTTTTTTAACTGACCAGATTTTGGCTGATTTTGAATAATATGCACAAGAAAACAGGAAATATAGCACATAGATAACTGAAAATCTGAAATAGCATATAAGGTTGAGATTCAGTGGTTTACACATCATAACAAATAGCCAAATAACACATAAGGATAAGGTTCGGTGGTTCACACAGCAAGCATAAATGCATAATATTGTCTTAGAGCATATAAGATAAATGGCAGCTGCAGGCAAGCAGCAGCAGCAGCAACAGTCAAACAGCAGCCCCAGCCCAGCCCATGTAGTAGTTCAGATCCAGTTCGAGCATGAGAAGGAAGAATGCATGGAGCTGAGTTGGATGCAGAACAGGAGCAGCTGCCACTGGAGCTCTCTTCTCCCCCCTCCCCTTCTAACCCAGTAAACCCTAGCCGAACAGGCCAGTATTGGGCCAAGCCTTTATACCCACCTTTTACCTTCAGCCCGTGGCCCATTTCTCGCTTTTTGAACGCTTAAGCGCGCTCAGCGACCGCCTAGCCAGCGCTCAGCGCTAAAGCGGCCGCTCCCGCTTTTTTCGCTTAACGCTAAAACTTTCGCCTAGGGCAGAAGCGAAGCGTTTACCTGTCGCTTAGCGCTTAAGCGGCGCCTAAAAACGCTTTCTTGAACATTGGCTTGTCGCCACAGGGACGCGCACGGGGAGCACGCCCCCTCGACCACTCCAACCAATGACCTCCCTGCTGAATATGATTTTTGGAGACATTCAACTATATTTGCAAGGGACCTTGTGCTGTGAAAATAAAATGGATTGTGATTCTAAAAAAAAATGTAACACGCATATCGGAGTTCAAAATATCCAGGTATATTCACAAACATATAGATGCTAAGTACACATGCAAAATTTAATGACAAATATGTTCATTTGAGAGCTACAGAAAAAACAAACATGTGGCCTATAGTGATCCATTTATTTATTTTCACAGCACAAGTTCCTTACAAATATGAGAGCCAAATAAAGAAATTCATTAATAAAACTTATGGACATGTTGATCCTTCTGCATTTACATGTGAGTTTTTTTTCTTCAATTTTTTTCTTCTGAAATCTACAGACATGATTTTTGAAAATCCCTGACCACATGAAGCCCGGGGGTCAACGAACCACACTGGTATAAAATTTCACAAGAGCTCTATGTAGGTTGACTGAATATGTAAAGAGGAATGATTGACGAAGAAAGAAAATGTTAACTTAATCCAAACAAATTCGGAAATATTAACGCACACACGTGTGACAAGTTTGCACTTCGTCCACACGCGTTGATACACGTTGATTCTGATTTGCACGAATTCTAAAGGAATCTGTTAGATTTTCAGTGTCACGTGGGCATCATCGTGTGTGTGGGCATGGGAGAGTTCGCCCACACGACCCGCAGCACGCGGTTGCCAGCTGCGCCGTGTGGGCGAACTGCTCTTCACCCGCACGACGCTCGTACGTTGTTAGATGGCAACTGCAGTTGTGCGTACGTGGCAACTAGGTAAACGCACATGGCAACTATGATTCGTTGCTAGATGGCAACTGCAGTTGTGCATGCGTAGCAACTAGATAAACACACATGACAATTGTGATTAACCATACATGACAACTATGGCTGGACCACACGTGGCAACCAGTTAATCACATATGGCAATTATTATTTGACCATGTAGGGCAAGTAGTTTATCACACATGGCAACTATAGTTTGAATACACGTGGCAACTACCGTTACTTAGACATGGCAACTACATTTGCCATCCCGGGTGACTAAAGTTGCCATCCCCCGGGTAACTAAAGTGTCATCCCACGGGTGCGCTAGGACATGTGGGCAGATTTGCTTCGTGCCACACACGCGGGGTGAGGATGAGTAATAGTTTGTTGGGCGTGTGGCACGAAGTAGCTGCGCCCATACGTGTGGGTAGTTCTAATGTTCGCCCACACATGGCCCGTGTGGGCTGACTTCTGCTTACGCCACACACAATGTGTGGGCGGATGTCTAATATGCTATACGTGTGGGCGTTATCAGCGTTAAACAAATTTGTATATGCCATGCTAGTTAATTAGGCAATTGTAGGCGTGCTAGTTCTGTTCGGTTAGGATTAGTAATAGAGTGATTAAGCTTGCCGGTTGATTAGTTTAAGTAGTACTCCGTGCGTGAGAGTCCATGTTCTAGTCGTATAGGAGAGTCTGATTGATGTCCTAGTAGGACTAGGAGTCTGTTTCAAGAAGGTTTAGAGGTGGATTTCGTGTACGTCTAGGAAGTTGTGGGTCGGCTGGTTGTGTGTACATAAACACAGCACGCTGCAAGTATTGTATCGAGTTGAGAAAAACAAGAAAAGAGATAAAAAGAGTAAAGAAGGCCCGACAAGGGTCCTTGGCTATCAGTTTTTCGTATGCGTGTGTTCGTGTGATTTGATGTAATCGATTCTGAAGGTGAATTTCCAACAGAAAAAGCCGGAGGAAAAACAAAAAAAGTCGGCCGCTGGATCCTAATCTAATGGCTGAGAAGATTGACTTATTCAGAATAAAATTTCAGGCAACTTATGTATAGCAGTCCCATAAAATTGTAACCAAGGGAATATAAAGAGCTATGTAGCAAATCCTTCTGCTCAAAGGGATGAGCAGCAAGTTCTCAAAGGAATGCAGAGTGTCTAATCCCTGTAGAATTGACTAAACTGAGACTGTCAAGCTCGTGCGTTTCACACTCAAATCAAAGGGGGCCTACAATAATTGAGCTAGCAGCTGATCTGCACCATGTTTTCTCCATTTTTTGGTAATAAAGGAGTTCTTCGCGCACCACTAGTATTTGCTGCCGTCTCCATTTCAGGGACCTACAAATCTCAAAAGCCCGCCGTACGTGTTTCCGTTGTTGATGTGGTTGTCGCCACAGTGACGCGCACGGGGAGCACGCCCAACCAACAACCTCTCTGCTGCATGGCTGCAGGCCGTGTTGACGAGCAGCACCAGCCGGCAAAGCTAAGCTAGCGCACACAGGATCGAGAAGGAAAGCTACGCAAAGTCACACAAAGCAGCAGCAGCAGCGCATGGGGCAGAAGAAATAACAACGGAGATATATACTATGTGTTATTTGTGGCCTAACCGGAGCGGAGCAACCTATACTTTCGACATATCCTTCCTCACCTCATATCTCTCTAGCTTTTCTTGCATCTTTAACTAGCTTCCAAACGCACCCAGCTTTAGTTCCCCCTCAAATATATGTAGTGCGCAGTCCACATGCTCAAATTGCTCTCTCTCCATGTTATTTTCACACGCTTTGGACTACCAAAAAGCTTGATCATGACATGGGCAGCAAAGCCGCACAGTGTTGGGGTTTCCAAGCTAGGTCCAGACTATAAATACATCTTAGGGGCCTCATGAGAAGGCCCATGAATCTGAAAACACCTTGCTTGACTCCCAGTCTCATCATCTCGATCAGCACTTGGGTGATCTGCGCATGCCTAGCCTGAGGCAGTGCAGCGCCTTAGCTGTTGCCATCGACAGGCAGCTGCTCGTCCACCTCTCGGCGACGAAGATGAAGATCAGCAAGGCCCCGGTAGTCCTGAAGAAGGCGGTGACCATGTGCAAGAGCAAGACCGGCGTCCTCGCCGCTAGGCTCCTCTTCCTCGCTTCGCTCCGCCGCAGGATGGCCACCGTCGGCATGGTCTCTCACAAGATACACGCGCTCATGGCGGCAGCGGACCGGGCGAAGGCGGGAGGGGACTGCGACAAGGCTGTCGTCTCGCGCAAGGTCGAGAAGACGCTTCCCGCGATCCATGGCGTTGATCTTACGCATCAATTGGCACTGTTTTCTCAAGAGGAGGATGGTGATGCTGGCTTCCCTGACTGGACGCTGCACCCCATCTTCAATGACGATGACAATTGCTGTTACACGGAAGACGACGATGAAGATGTTGGTGATGTGCTACTCGATGGGTGCGATGGCCACCACGACGAGCCCTCTGTGATAGATGTGATCAGGAGCAACATGGAAGTCCAGGGGTTGGAGCTCAACATGGAGGATGAGATCGACCAAGCTGCCGATATGTTCATCAGGAGGTTCCGGGAGCGGATGAGCAAGAGCATTTAGTCACCTGCTTGTGTTTCATCTATACCTGATTGCACGAATGTGTGCCGCTGACTACTTGACAGTAGATGTCGCGAGGGAGAATGTTAGATTGACACCGTAGCATATAGTAGGGGGCACTAAACTAGTACACGGGTCTGAACATGTTCGCCCTACTAGATCTTTTCCGGGCACCCACAATTTTTTTTTTTGAGAAATAGTAACGTGTAGTATAGTAGAATCATGTAAGGGGTAGCAGATATTTAAACATATTTTTTTTTGGAGGATTTGCTCAACCTTTTTCTTGAGTAAATAGTATAAAACTACTAGTTTACAGGCTAGAATTCCAAAAAACTACCACTTTTTAATTTTTTTTTAAAAACCTACCAGTCGCGCGGTCCGCTGTTTCAAAAAACCCAAACCCGCGGTGACTAGCGATTTAACCGTTTTCCTGACCGCCTGGACCCACCTGTCAGCCCACGTGGCCACGCGCGCTCACGGCGCGGCCGTTGACGGCCGTTAGGCAGGCCGGTCCGGTCGGAACAAAAAGAGCCGGTCGGGCCGCACTCTCTCTCAGTCTCCCCCTCCTCTCCCCTTCCTCTCCCCGCAGTGACCTAGGTGGGCGATGGCGGCGGCGAGCTATTGAGCCAAGGCGTCACCGGCCAGGAGGGCGGTGGACATCCAGAGGTGGACCCAGGGCTAGGCAGCTCGAGCTTCCCGGCGCAGCGGTTGCAGCAGCCTTCACCGCCCGCGGCTGAGGTCGATCCGACGAGCTCAGATCCGGCCGTCCGCGCGGCTAGGGCAGTGGCGAAGTGCATCCACGCGGATCCAGATGGCGGCCACAGTTGGGCGTCGTCCTTTGGTGGAGTGAGGTAAGAAATTTCTGGGCCCTTCATACGTTTAGTTCAAATTACACTAGTAGAAAAAGGGACTTTAGTCCCGGTTCCAGGACCGGGACTAAAGGCCCTCCACGTGGCTGCTGCCTGGAGGTCCACCTTTAGTCCCGGTTGGTAACACGAACCGGTACTAAAGGAAATTTTATGATTTTTTTATTTTTTTGAATTTTTTTGATTTTCAAATTTCTGAATTATTTTAACCTCTAATCTCTAATCACCCCTCATCATTCCAAATCATCTAACTTCCCGGACGGTCACCCATCCTCTCACTACTCCAGCCTGAGCACGCTTAACTTACGGGTTCTATTCTCCCTCGTTCCCCACGTGGCCACGCGCGCTCAAGGCGCGGCCGTTGACGGCCGTTAGGCAGGCCGGTCCGGTCGGAACAAAAAGAGCCGGTCGGGCCGCACTCTCTCTCAGTCTCCCCCTCCTCTCCCCTTCCTCTCCCCCGCAGTGACCTAGTTGGGCGATGGCGGCGGCGAGCTATTGAGCCAAGGCGTCACCGGCCAGGAGGGCGGTGGACATCCAGAGGTGGACCCAGGGCTAGGCAGCTCGAGCTTCCCGGCGCAGCGGTTGCAGCAGCCTTCACCGCCCGCGGCTGAGGTCGATCCGACGAGCTCAGATCCGGCCGTCCGCGCGGCTAGGGCAGTGGCGAAGTGCATCCACGCGGATCCAGATGGCGGCCACAGTTGGGCGTCGTCCTTTGGTGGAGTGAGGTAAGAAATTTCTGGGCCCTTCATACGTTTAGTTCAAATTACACTAGTAGAAAAAGGGACTTTAGTCCCGGTTCCAGGACCGGGACTAAAGGCCCTCCACGTGGCCGCTGCCTGGAGGTCCACCTTTAGTCCCGGTTGGTAACACGAACCGGTACTAAAGGAAATTTTATGATTTTTTTATTTTTTTGAATTTTTTTGATTTTCAAATTTCTGAATTATTTTAAGCTCTAATCTCTAATCACCCCTCATCATTCCAAATCATCTAACTTCCCGGACGGTCACCCATCCTCTCACTACTCCAGCCTGAGCACGCTTAACTTCCGGGTTCTATTCTCCCTCGTTTCCAAGTCTGCACTTGTTGTGTTCCTCACAATAGTAAGATGTCAATCCTATTAACCCTAAGGAATTTAGCTTGAGCATGAAGTCACACATTTCACTGTTTGAGTTTGAAACTATTGTTCTACAAAACAATAATTATTTAGTAACACTAATATTTCTTGAATAAGTAGTTTGACCATAGTTTGACCACAGTTTGACCAAATTTGACCAAAATTCAAAAAAACTGAAATAATTATTTAGTAACACTAATATTTCTTGAATAATTAGTTTGACCATTGTTTGACCACAGTTTGACCAAAATTCAAAAAAACTGAAATAATTATTTAGTAACACTAATATTCTTGAATAATTATTTAGTATCACTAATACTTCTTGAATAAGTAGTTTGACCATAGTTTGACCAGATTTAACAAAAACAAAAATTCAAACTGTGGTCAAACTATGGTCAAACTACTTATTCAAGAAATATTAGTGTTACTAAATAATAATTATTTTTTAGAACAATAGTTTCAAACTCAAATAGTGAAATGTGTGACTTCATGCTCAAGCTAAATTCCTGAGGGTTAATAGGATTGACATCTTACTATTGTCAGGAAAACAACAAGTGCAGACTTGGAAACGATGGAGAATAGAACCCGGAAGTTAAGCATGCTCAGGCTGGAGTAGTGAGAGGATGGGTGACCGTCCGGGAAGTTAGCTGATTTGGAATGATGAGGGGTGATTAGAGATTAGAGGTTAAATTGAGCAGTGACGAGGGGCGATTAGAGATTAGAGGTTAAAATAATTCAAAAATTTGAAAATAAAAAAAATTCAAAAAAAATCATAAAATTTCCTTTAGTACCGGTTGGTGTTACCAACCAGGACTAAAGGTGGACCTCTAGGCAGCGGCCACGTGGAGGGCCTTTAGTCCTGGTTCGTGTAAGAAGAGGCTTCAGTAACGACCCTTTAGTCCCGGTTCCAGAACTGGGACTAAAGGCCCTTTTTCTAATAGTGTTAGTACTTGTTTGTTCTTGGCATGGTACTTTATTTTATTGGTTAAGTCACTGTAGAAGAAAGTGCATTTGGTGAGTGCATTCACTGTAATAAGAAGAAAGTCCAGTAATGTGTAGGGCATTTGGTCATTGTTTTAAGTTTGAGTGACTTAAAAATTAATTGTTTGTCAATTTAATCCTACAGCTTAGATGATGAAGTTTGGGACATGAGGCTACATTTTCAAGGAACAGATAACATGGAGAGAAAGTATTCAGTTTCTTCTGATATTAGTTATCTGTTCATATTAGCATTGGCTGAGTTGGAGGGTTATGGAATGGAGGCTTGTCTGACTTATGTAAAGGAAGAGGGAAAGGGCTTGGAGGGGGTGGAGGTCCTGGATAGTGAGGAGGCATTAGAGGAAATACTTGACTTGTTTGTTGATAAGAAGATCCTGAACATCACTGTCAAAAAGCCTACTGATCCAAGCCCAGCAGATGTTAACATGGATCACATCATGCTTGAGAAACAGATCGCCATTGATCATGTTGGTGAACCTATTGTTTATAGTGTTTCCCAACAAGGTGTCTTGTATCCACTCCATGATGCAACTTTGGCACCAACAATCCCCGAGGAGCCCTATAACACACAACATAGTTGTAATTTGAACAAGGGGCAAAATGTTGTGGAAGAAGAAGAAGAAGATGTAGAAGTAGAAGATGAGGAAGATGAAGATGAAGATGAGATGGACAAATCCTCTTCAGATTTTGAGTTTTTTAGGGGTGATTACAAAGGGCAGAAAATTTCATACAAGGCTTGGTGTAGGGGTGAAGATGAGGCTGCCACAGGGAAAAGCCATAAGCCTAGGGGAGAGGAAGAACCTGCAAAGCACTATTGTGGAGCTAACTCAGAACCATTTGAGTTTTGGGAGGAAGACCAAATCCTTTCTGAACATGAAGAACCCTCAGTTGTACCAGAGAAAGGTGCAAAGAAGCTTAATCCTGTCAGAAAACCAGGCCCAACTAGCAAGTCACACAGTGAGCCTGAACACATCAAGTTTAAAGATTTTGTGCCTGAACCTGATGAATACGGCTTTCCAGGTGATTTTGGCCTTAGTGATGAAGAAGAAGTTCCAAGGTTGCCTTCTAGTAGGAAGAGAAGGTTGAAGAAGAGGAAGGAGAGGAGGTGGTATGATCCATCAGTCCCCGATGCACATGAGCAGTTTGCATTGCATTTGTGCTTCCTAAATGTTGTGGAGTTCAGAGAAGCTCTAAGAAATTTCCATGTGAGGACACTTAGGAATTTTGAGTATCACAGAAATGAACCAACTAGGGTTATTGCTTGGTGCTCTGATAGAAAGCAAGGTTGTCAATTTTACATAGTGGCCTCTAGAATAGCTAATGAGTCAACTTTCAGCATCAAGAAGATGAATTTGGATCACACTTGTGGAGCAAGTGGAGAGAGCACCAAGGTTACAGTTAATTGGGTTGCCAAGGTTTGTGAGGATACCATTAGATCAAACCCTGGAGCTGGTGTTGAGACAATTATGTCATACACAAAGAGAACATTTGGTGTTCATGTGCCTAAAAGCTTGGCATATAGGGCAAGGAAGCAAGCACTTGAAGTTGTGCAAGGATATCACAGACTCCAATATCACAGACTAAGGGACTATCTATAGTGTGTGCTAGATACTAATCCAGACAGTAGATGCATAGTGACAACCAAAGAGGACCTAGAAAATCCAGCTCCTACACCCAGGTTTCACTACATGTTCTACTGCCTTTTTGCATGCAAAGAGGGCTTTCTAAATGGATGCAGGCCATTTATAGGTACATGATCCTTACACATATATCTAAGATGGTTGCATTCATGTTATTTACAACTAATGTGATCATATTTTCAACTGTTGTCTAGGAGGGGTCAAAGAGGATCAGGAAGCCAAGTGGGAGGCTGAAAGACTACTTTTATGCAAGTGGTAACTAGCATGTCTTGGATTTGGGTAACTTGAGTTCATTTGGCATGGTTCTGTTTGTGTTAGTGAACAAATATGGAAGGATTTGGGTCTACTATGGTTTGTAATGACTATACTTTATGTTCTTTCAGAGATATTCAGTCAGTTGAACTACCATGGTTTGTAATAAGTACTATGCAGTCAGTTCATTCAGACAGTCATTCCAGTGTTGATTAAGTCACTTAAATCAGGAAGTGTATATTCTGTCAGTTAATTCAGTCAGTACATTTTAGATGCATAGCATACTTTCATTGAGAGCAGCATAAATACATAGATACATTGGTTCAGAGTAGCATCAAACACCAGTTATTACATAGAATAGAGTAGATCTTACATAGAACACCACATCTTACATAGAACACCAACATAGAAAGATAGATAGATAGGTATATAGATGGATGAGATGAGATTCACATATCAGTCATAGCGCACGAAGAAACGGACCCACTTGGCCCTAGTAGCTGGATGGGGAGCCATGACTGCCCTCCTCCTTGCCCAGCTAATGATCTCCATGAAAGTCCTTCTCCTGCCACCAGTGAAAACCAGCTCCAGTTCTTCATCATTACACTTCTCCAGTACCTTGTCGGAGAGTCAGCGGTTGAACTCCTGTTGCTGCTCATCCTGGACCGCCTCTAGTGCCCTTTGCCTGCGCCTCCTCCTCCTCCTCCTCCTCCTCTGTGTTGCTGCTGCCCTAACCTCCACAGCCTCCCCCTCCTCGTTTGTGACATCTCCCATGTCAGGATCCATCTGTAGGTTTTCTTTTGGGTGGCGGCTGGTGGAGTCACTGGGAAAGGGTGGGGGTGGGGAGGGGTTTATATTGACAGATGGATGGGGTTGGGTTTAGTAGGCCTAGGGTTGCATTTGGTCAGAGACTAGTGGGCCACTAAGGCCAATTACCCATAGAAATAATATATGTAGGCTAACAAATAACATATAAAAGATAGAAGATAAATTTGAACACTTAATAGCATACAAGATCCATTTCCACTACTTAGTAGCATAAGAGATCTATTTCCACTACTTAATAGCATAGGAGATCCATTACAACTTACTTAACAACATAGGTGATCCATTACAACTTACTTAACAACATAGGAAATAAGGTTCAAACATAAGAAACTAAAGTTAAAATGCATGGCCAAACACTAGGTTAAACTTCACATTCCCCCAAAATGTACACCCCACTTCAGGCTGTTAGGCCACATCCTTATATAAAGGCCTCGGATGTACTTACTTCACCAACATATCACAGCAATTTCAAGACTCAGGATGGACTTGATTTGCTCTAACTTCTCCTTGCTGCCATACCCATCTTTCAGCAGCTCAGCAACAACAAGCTCAAGCTTTTCCTTCTCCTTCTTAAGAACAACTCTGTCAACTTCAACATCCTTCATAGCCTTCCTAGTGTTCTTGATGATATCAGCTTGGCTCTGCAAAATGCACCTCTGCTCTTTTGCAAGTTTGAGCTTTTCCATCTGCACCTCCAACATAGCTTTCTCCTCCAGCTCCTTCTTCTTCTTCTCAAGTTCTTCCTCCTCCACTTGTTTGTGGTACACCTTCTTGTCCACCCTACCATCCTGCCAATCAAACATCTTGGGTACATCATCAACAAGCTTGGTGTACTCAATACAAAGCTTGTCATTTTCCATCTTAAGCTTGGCCAACTCCCTTTCATGTTCACACTTAAGCTTGGCCAGCTCCTTCTCAAACTTCTCCTTGTCAAGTACCCTTCCACAGTTTTGCTCATGGAACATTTCCCATAGCTTGGAAAGACATCTTTGAAGAACAGGAGGCCAAGGCCCATCAACCCACTCTACAACACCACAATTCACACCATTTTCCTGCATTTGTAATTGTGATAAGTTATTAGAAGTGGACTAGTAGCTTATTTCAATAACATGATTAACTTGAAATTTCTAACAATGAATAAAATAAATGAGATATGATAAGTTATTACAATGCCATGATTGAGTTTCCAAAGTAAAAAAACTGCTGCATCATATCAAACATTAGTGAACATCCATAGCAGAAAACTTAATTGGCATCTAACCTGGACTGGGCAGCCATAGAAATGCGTTCCTGTCACAATGCCTTCAAAAGCAACACGCTTAATAGGCCTCATTTGGTGCAGAATGCACTTGGGTTGAGCAAGCTCAAGTTGGCCACAGAAAAGGGCTTCCACAATGGTGTCTGGTTCCTCCTGCAACCAAAATGACCAACAGAACACTGCACTCAATACCATAATCAATTTGCACTGTTCATTAACCCTGAACACTATAAAATCCCCAAATCAGGATGAACCCTAACACTGTACAGAGATGAACCCTAGGTGTTACCTCAATCCTACAATCAAACCCCACCCTCAGCAAGATCAATATCAGAGAGACAACAACAACACTACACTCAGCAACATCCATGGTTGCTCTACTAGCACCTAACCCTAACCCTAACCCTAGGTGGCAAAGAAAAACTTACCATAAGTCCCATGTCCATGCTGACAACCTCGCACTCCTCCTCGGAGCTCGTTTCCTCGTCGTTCCAGGAAGGCATTGCGGCAAGGAGGTCGACGGCGACCGGCCTCAAAGACGGCAAGCGGCGGCGAGCTCGTACTGGAGCAGGGGAGTGGGAGCAGGGGAGTGAGAGCGAGCAAGAGAGAGTGAGCGAGCAGGGTGCGCCCGACCGACCGAGGGGGTATTTACCCCAGTTCTGACCGAATCGGCCTGCCTAACAACCGTCAACGGCCGCGCCGTGAGCGCGCGTGGCCACGTGGGCTGACAGGTGGGTCCAGGCGTTCAGGAAAACGGTTAAATCACTAGTCACTGTGGGTTTGGGTTTTTTGAAACAACGAACCGCGCGACTGGTAGGTTTTTGAGAAAAATTAAAAAGTGGCAGTTCTTTGGAACCCTAGCATGTAAACTAGTAGTTTTATGCTATTTACTCCTTTTTCTTGGATTTGGATCCGATGGCTACTCACTTTCCATAACAAGAATCATGTCTCATAACGAGCTAATAACTGTGAAAATCGACCGTAACCAGATTTACCACCCCCTCCCCCCAATCCACCTTGGAAGGGCATACAGGGCAAAACATTCGAATGTTTTTTTCACTATCTATATAGTATAGGTATCTGTCTCTACCATTGAGTGGTGTGTGGTGTGATCAGTCACGACGGCGATGCTTTCCTTCGGATCATGGGCTTCAGTTCTCGTTTCTTCATATATCTTCACACTTCACTAGTGGTCTCTAGTGTTAACCTTTGTTTTCTATATTAATATATGATGGTGTTTCCAATAAATAAAAAACAGTTATGAAATATTTGTATGCGAAAAATCTAATGATATAGGTTCGTTTTCTCTCTAAAGTTTTCTTATACAGTCAGATGTCAAGCTGCAAGAACACCAACAAAATTAACCTACAATCTAGATGCTCATTGGATCAGTTGTCGTATGCTCTCTTGTTAGGATCTGCAGCTGTACACCCTTTGTCATTTTTTCATTGGATATATGAAATAGTCTAGTATAGTATTATCCAACTGCCTTGCATGATTCTTGTGTGCATATACAATTTGACTCCATCTTTATAAGATGATGTTTTAACAAATAGATGGCAACAAGCCTTCAAGGCTTCAATTCTACTAATCGATTCTCATTTATGTACTTCTCCGCCGATGAATTCAAGATTGGTTCCAATATCACTGATAAGGAAATAAAAGTGGCTCCCTTCCAAATGGGGCTAACAAAGTTTCCTGGGCCTGACGGTTTCCCTGTGCTTTTTTACCAGAGACATTGGTCGCTGGTTAGGTTGGATGTCTGTAGGGCCATTCGAGATTTTCTGTTGGGGGTGGCTGTGCCAGAGTCTTTTAATGCCATGATGATTGTCATGATTCCGAAAGTAAACTCATTAGAGTTGCTTTCCTAGTTAAGACCCATCAGTTTCTGTAAAGTGCTCTATAAAATTGCGACCAAAGTTCTTGCTAAAAGGTTAAAGAGCATCCTTCCTATCCTAATGTCTGAGGACTAGAATGCTTTGGTCCCAGGAAGGTTAATCACTGGCAATGTTCTTATGGCTTATGAATGTGTGCATGATATACGAACGAGGAAAAGAAAGAAAAGTTTTTGTGCGATCAAACTAGACATGATAAAGGCGTACGACCGGGTGGAGTGCATTTTCTTGGAGCAAATGATGGACAAATTTGGCTTCACTGGAGAGTGGATAAGGATGATTATGAGATGTCTTACCACTGCAAGCTTCATAGTTAAACTTAATGGAGAGCTTTCCAGGAGCTTCACACCTTCTCGGGGTCTTCGATAGGGAGACCCCCTCTCCTCGTACCTGTTCTTAATTTGTGTGGAGGGATTCTCTGCGCTACTAAAGATAGCTCAGGAGGATAAGTCATTTGGAGGTGTGTCTTTCGGGAGCACTGGCCCCATGTGACACATCTCCTTTTTGCCGATGACAACATCATGTTTCTGGAAGGAACCCGATCCAATATGGAGGCTCTAAAGGACATTTTGGGGAAGTGTGATGCATCTTCAGGTGAAAAAGTTAACCTCCAAAAGTCCTCTATTTTCTTCGGGAAGGGAAGTCCAGAGGAGCTTAAGGCTGAGTTAAAACAAATTATAGGGATTAGTTCAAAAGCCCTAAGTGAGCGGCACTTAGGACTACCAACACAGTTTGGGAGGTCCAAAGATGGGACTTTTAAACATGTCACATAGAGCTCTAATGGAAAAGTTGGTGGTTCGAATGGCCAAGGTCTTCAAAGGCAGCAAGGGAAATTTTGGTTAAATTATCACTCCAAGCAACACCTACCTACACCATGAGTTGTTTCCAGCTCACAAAGAAGATGTGCCGGAACCTGACACCCATCTTGTCGGAATTCTGGTAGGGTGAAAGGATCGATATAGTTGACTAGAGGGAGGGGGTGAATAGGCAACTAACAAATTTTAGCTTTTCTTTACCAATTTAAACTTTGCATCAAAGTAGGTTGTCTAGATATGCAACTAGGTGAGCAACCTATATGATGCAACAACAACAAGCACACAAGCAAGCAAAGGATATAACACAAATAAGCTTGCACAAGTAAAGGCACGAGATAACCAAGAGTGGAGCCGGTGAAGACGAGGATGTGTTACCGAAGTTCCTTCCTTTTGAGGGGAAGTACGTCTCCGTTGCAGCGGTGTGGAGGCACAATGCTCCCCAAGAAGCCAGTAGGGCCTCCGTATTCTCCTCACGCCCTCACACAATGCGAGATGCCGTGATTCCACTATTGGTGCCCTTGGAGGCGGTGACCAGACCTTTACAAACAAGGTTGGGGCAATCTCCACAACTTAATTGGAGGCTCCCAACGACACCACGAAGCTTCACCACAATGGAATATGGCTCCGCGGTGACCTCAACCGTCTAGGGTGCTCAAACACCCAAGAGTAACAAGATCCGCAAGGGATTAGTGGGGGGAATCAAATTTCTCTTGGTGGAAGTGTAGATAGGGGCCTTCTCAACCAATCCCTAAAGAATCAACAAGGATTGTCTAGGGAGAGACATCAGGCGAAAATGGAGCTTGGAGCAACAATGGAGCTTGGGGAGGGAAGAGGTGGTCAACTCGGAGAAGAAGACACCCCTTATATAGTGAAAGAACAAATCCAACCGTTATCCACCAACCCAGCCTGCGTAGCACGGTACTACCCCGCCGGGGACGCGGTACTGCCGCAAGGGCACGCGGTACTACCGCAGGGCACCGCGGTACTACCACCCGTGCAGCAGAAACCAGAACAGCCCTGATGCGATGAAGCAGAGGGTGGTAGAACCACTGGCGCAGTACTACCGCTCCCCCTTGCGGTACTACCACAAGGCAGGGATAGTACATATTTTGGGAAGGCACACACATATAAAAATACATCCGTGGCAACTTCTGCTGAGTTGGGATCTATGCAAAAATCCGAGACGGTAGTACTGCAAGCCAGGAGTGGTACTACCGCGCGGGGGCGCGGATGTAAAAAATTACATCCGCCCCTACTGCCGCGCATGATGCTGAGCTTGGCCAGAGCGCACGGTACTACCGCGCCAAAGGCGCGGTACTACCGCGTAGGGCGCAGATGTAAAAAATTACATCCGCCCCTACTACCGCAAAAGCTGCAGCGCCTGGCCTGAGACCACAGTACTACTGCTCCACAGAAGCGGTACTACCGTGGGCGCTTGCGCGGTACTACCGCGCCAGGGGCTGGTACTACCGCAAGGGCCTGCGGTACTCACTACAAAAAAATACACTTCCGTGATGATACGTGTTTGTCACAGTAGGTCGCATTTTTTGTCATGCATGTACATCCATGACAAATTTATGACAGAATCAAGATAGTCATACCTGTGCTGTCGTAGAAGTGTTCCATGACATTACCAAAATTATCATCACGGAAGTGTCCACTTCCATGACGATAAATCGCCCGTCACAGAAGTGCTTTCGTTAAGGGTGACCGACACGTGGCATCCACCATAACGGAACGCCGTTAAGCTATCGGGTCGGGTTTTGGATCCGATAACCCGTTAACAGCCCCGACCAATGGGGATTTTCCACGTGTAAAATCATCATTGGCTGGAAGAAACACGTGTCGGCTCGCCGTTGGGACAGATGTCATCCGCTCATTGGACCGAAGGCGCCTATGATACGGCGACACGTGGCACGGCCCAACAGAGGCCCATTCCTGTGAAAAGGCCGGCCCGTTTGACTTGGTCAAAAGGTGGCGGGCCGGCCCACGAAAAGCCTGTTAACGGCCTGTTCGCATATAGCCCATTTACAGCCCGCTAACCCAGGGCCCGTTACGCCCTATCCGAATTAGGCCCAGTAGCGTCATTTGGGCTGTCCAATATGATTTAGCCCATTTTAACTTCTGGCCCATGTGTGTCCCATGACTTCTTTCGGCCCATATGAGGATCTTTGTAACTCTTGGCCCATTAACGGCCCGTGGTGAAACTGGACCGTAATGAACAGTGTATCACTTTATACCCATTAACGACCCGTTATTCCATTGGGCCGTTTCCAGCCCAAGTTATCTTTCGGCCTTCTCAGGGCCCATTGATTCTTGGGCTCATTTGCAGCATTCGGTTACATACGGCCCGTTACTGTCATTTTCTGCTTGTGGGCCAAATTCAGCCCGTCGTTACAGTCGGCCCGTTTGCGGACCGCTAATACGTTGGGCCGTTTTCATGTCAAAAAAACCCGTTGGGCTATTTTCATAGAGTTATCAAATACGGCCTATTAACGGCCCGTTATGGTCCACGAATAGTACGGCCCATGATTGGCGAAATGATGATACGCCCCGTAGAAGGCACATGGATCCTACGGCCGTATGAGGCCCATGGATAGTACGGCCTGTAGAAGGCCCATGGATCGTACGGCCCGAAGAAGGCCCATGGAGCCTACAGCCCGTAGAAGGCCCATAGACCCTAAGGCCCGTATAGAAGGCCGATGGATCCTACGGCCGGACGAAGGCCCATGGATCATACGGCCTGCAGGAGGCCCATGGTTACAACAGTCCGTGTGTTGCCACGATTATTTTGGCCTAGTTACCAAAAATAGGCTTTTGTGGCTACTAGAAAAAAACAGAAAAAGAACTGCAGTGACTACAAGCAAACAACTAAACAAGACAATAAGGAAATAAATAAGCAAGCAATTAACGCTAGCCTATTACCGCTATTACACATATTACATCCACTGGGCATCAAAGTTCGCCACCAGTGCAAATATAGGGAACAAAGCAGCACATTACATACACTGGCCGTCAAAATTGGCCACCAGTGCAAATAAACGCGGCAGCAAAACAAGAGCATAACTGAAACAACTTCAGAAGAGCTCAAGAAACGTTATCCTAGGTATCCACCATGCTGGCAATAAGTTTAGCAAGCTGATTAGCTTTGTCCTGTTTGGCGCTAAAATCCTCCAACGCTTGCTGTTGCACCAGAAAGTATGCATCTGAATGCTCCAGGGACTTTCGCAGTCCTTCCGCTTCTTGTCGCAGCACAGCTGATCGATGTCTTTCAGCTTGTAGTTGAGACTCAAGAAACCGAACTGATTCAGACAGTGAGTTTGAATAGCTTGTGCAAGCAGTAGTGGCCAGTAACTCGAACACTAAACCAAGACAGGACTTTGGGGTTGTCTCGCTGTCTTCAAGATAGTCTTCCTTAGCTGTTTTATCAGCTTTGTTGGAGACCAACAAGGATGTGTCACTATCCTAAACCTTATCTGCATGACTTACTTTACCATTGCTTAATAAGGCACTCTTCCCCAATATTCTGTCAGCATTCTAAAAGAAGAAACAAGCAGACACATAACAAGTTTAGCATGTACTAGTATATGAAACTCATTTCGGTGAATCAGTTCATTAGTAAGGTGGACAGGATTAAACTACCAAGTCTTCTATTGCCAAGTACTAGTACATAATAAAAGCATCAAACAAACATATATCTATGTCCTATGGTCACTTCATTGTCTTTCCAAATCAAAATAGAGACACGGTTCAAATCATATCAGTTCAAGACAAAGCAGCAGTGAAAGAATACAAAGCGTGGGAAACTGCACGGCACAACAAGATTTCAGATGGGTACCACGGGTCTACATGTACAACAACACTATTGGCTCTGTTGTGATGCTAGTAATGTGCATGATATGAAAGTCAACTGTATACACAATTGAAATTGAAATCAACAGAGCTATTGATAAGAGCAAACCTGTTAAAGAAACATGCGTGAACATACCTGCTGTGCCATTAGAGTTTCGGTTGGATCCTTCAATTTAAAAATAAGTTTGTATGAGTAAATACAGTGATACAAGAGCAAAGCAATCATAGTTAAAAAAGGCGTGCCTAAGCGAGCGCTTAAGCGCGCCTAGGCTCTAGGCGTTGGCAAAACGCATTGCGCATAACTACGCATAATCTGTGCATAACTGCGCATAAGCATGCGCTTTGGTCAGTAAAGCGCAAGGCGGTGGCAAAACGCACAATTAACGCCTAGCCCTTTTTTGAACTATGATAGCAATGGAATCTTAAATTAGAACAGTTGTTCTTCAGGTTTAGGCACTTGTTCTACATGAACAGAGTACAGTAAGACGCAAGAATATAATACTTAAAAATAGAAAATGACCTCATAGACCTTACCACATTCTTAGTTTGGGACCAGTACAGAACAAGGCGTTCCGAGTCATCGTCCAGTAAATGTGTCTCAGGAGAACGTAAGGGAATTTGATGAGTTTCTTTGCCGGTGAAGTACGTTTTCTCAAGGTAATTCCGATACTGCCACCAAGCATTCTTGAAGATAGCAGAGGTATTAGCACAGGTTACCTCATCCTGAGTTTCCAAATCGGTCCTTCTCTATAGAGAAAAATGGGAAAATTTGCTGTATTATAACCATCATGGAGGTAGGATGTATGGGACGAAGCAAAGTAATTGCCATGAATAACATTACTTACACATAACTCCTGGACAAACACCTGCAACTGGCATTTTCCTTCATCTTCAGTATAATATTTCCAAGATGGGAAGATACGCACATACGATTTAACAACATCAAATGCAATAGATGCTAAACTACGACTAGCTGGTTGTGCTTCCTCCACAGGAATAGGCGTACTAACCGGTGGAGTTGGGGTTCGCCGTGATAGTACTGGCCCTTTGGGCACTAGAGCTGCCTTACTAACTGCTCTTGTTTGGGAGCTTTGTGGTGGAGATGGTGCTGTGTCAACAGGAACTGGGTTACTATCGGCTGGGGTTGGGGTTAGATTGGGTGAAGCTGGTTCTCTGTCCATCGCAGTAGGGGTACAATCTGCGAGAGTTTGGGTTATGTGTGGTAGGGCTGGTTCTTGTGCAGATACAACCGGGGTGCTATCTCCACCAAGAGGTAGCACTGTTTTATTTGAAGACCGTGTTTTTAGTATGCTAGATACTGGCATCACACGCTCCAATTCAAATGGTTGATAAACAGGAAACATAGTTGAATGTACAGACATTGTATGAGAGACAGATGCAATAGATAGTGTGGAAAAAAGAGGGCATGAAATAGTTGACATGTATATTGTTTAACTAAAACGGATAGCATGACATAATTTCACATATATGATGTCTAGCTAAACTAGATAGCATAGCATAACATAATTCAAAGATATGATGAATAACTAAACAGGATCGCATGACATAATTCACCTACATGTTATCTAAGTAATCAGGATCGCATCATTTAATTCACATATGTGATTTATATGCTAAACAGAGGGCATTCGATATGATGTCTGAACTAAGAACATGGTGTTGAATATTGTGTATATGATGTCTAAACTATGCAATGCAAGACACCGTATGCATGATATGAGCAGTATAACCGTGCCAAGTTAGAGCATACACCTTAGTGGGGGAATAGGACTGGTCATTTCTCCCTGAATCCATCTCTGAGGAGCTATCGGGACCCAACAAGAGATCTTCTTCGACATGTAGCACTGTCTGCTCTGAAGGCCTTGTTTTCACTCCAGATTTTTCCATCTCCCACCCAAATGGCTGATTCACAGGAAGAGTAGTTTAATGTACAAACATTGTCGACAAATGGAAATGTAATGAAGAAAAGGATGGGCAAGATATCATTCAAATATATGATGCCTGGTTAAACAGGATGGCATTGCACATTTCACATATACTATGGCTGGTTAAAAGACATGAGACTGCATAATTCCCATATATGATATAGAAACTAAACAGGTGGCATTACAGAACATGTCTAAACTAAGCAGATGACATATATGATGTCAAAAGTAGGCACTGCAAGGCAACATATGCATGATATGACTAACATCATCATGCCAAGGTAGAGCAAACACCTTGGGGGGTAAATAGGAGTGGTCAGCGGTGTCTGAATCCGCCTCAGAACAGATATCTTTCTCTGGATTACAATCTGGAGAGGGGTGGGGAGGGTTTGCCATTGAACCGACCATGGAGCGATGTCTGCATGACATTGTATTGCCGCGCAAAACTCTTCTCTTTTTCTCTACATGTTCAGCATGACTATGTACAATATCTGACATGCATACGAAAAAAATATGGTGAGATTATGTAAGGAGAGCATGCAGAAATTTAGAGTGATGGTAACAACCAGTGGATCGGCGTTTTTCCGTTGAACCAAAATAGCCCTAATGGATCGACGTGAATGTATAGTAATAAGTGATGCAACATGTGTACAACCTCTTTGTCGTAGCCGTGTCGACCTCAGCATCATTGGGTTGGTCCCTGAAGCAGTTGAGGCAGAGGTGGCTGTCGGAGGTGTGGAGGAAGATCTGAGGAATCTGTAGACGGCGTCCAGGGCACTGCTCTGTTGTGATGGATCGTTCTGTCATTGGAGCAGCTCCGGTGAGCCGTAAGACATCAAGGCTAAAGCAGCACAAGACAGACATCGTCAATCTCAAGTGGGATTCTAATAGCATATCCAATAGATGATGTAAAATGGATGTAAAATTAACATCACCAAAAACCACCTGACTACAACAGATGAGGTAAAAAATGTTGACTCTGAACTTAACTGTCGAAACTGAAATTTACTGTGGAATCTGAATGCTACTGTCGAAACTGAACGCAATGGTAGCAGAGAGGCACTTGACATGTAGTTTAGGGAGGCCATGCAGTTCATCTTCAACCTGCACCCCCCTGAGCCGCCAGCCACCACCGGCCGAACCGCCGGCCCCAGCGCCGCCTCGCCACCCGGAAACAACTTGCCACCGCCGCCCCGGCCAGCCCTCTAGGCCCCCCACCCCCACCCTGAACCCTAAGATAGATAGTGGGGTACCTCTCCGGCGAGCCCCCGTCCCCGCTGCGGGTGGTTCTTCCTTAACTCCGGCGAGCCCCCAACCCCTGAAAATCGACTGACCCAAAAGTCGATTCAGTCGACTGAAGTGTGGCTTAATCGGAGCAGAGCAGCAGCACGAGCGAGGGGGAGAGCATTAGCAACAGCTGGGCGAGCGAGCGATCGAGCGAGAGCCGGTGCAGCAGCAGCAGCGCAAGCAAGAGCTGGAGCAGCAGCAGCAGATCTGGCTGGTATGGACGCCGCCGCCGAAGGGGCCTCACACTGGGGTAGAGCCGCCGTGGAGATGTCGCCCGCGGCGCCGGCTTCAAGGTAGCCGCTCCATGGGGGTGCGGGATGGAGCACCGTCGGCGCCGGGAGGTCGAGTTAAGCAGAAGGTGCGATGCGATGAGTGTACAACCTCTTTGGTGGCGCCGAGTAGGCCTCGGCTTCGTCCGAGGAGTCGGTGAGGATGATGCGGTTCCGGTGGAGCAGGTTAAGGCGGCGCTATGGGGATGGAGCAGCCGCGATAGACGAGGCGATCGTCGGAGCAGCTCCTTGGAGGTGGAGGACGGGGCGGCTGAACCGGCGGGACGGTGAGATGGACGCCGGATCCTCATCGGGGGAGGTGGACGAGGGACGTCGAGCTGTTGCGGTGGACGACGTCATCGGGGAAGAGGCTCCGGCTGGGCAACGGTGACGTGGCGGACGGAGGAGGGTGGGGTTTCGCGGCTGGAGCGGAGAGGTTATGGCGGCCTGGGATTTCGAATGGCGAAAAGGAGGCGATGGGAGGGGGTGAAGCATGACTTAGGGACGCACTTGTCCAAAATGTAGGGTGTGTTACAAAAGTACCCCCCGCCGATTTGAACTAGCGGCCCTTTCGGCTCAGGGTTAGAAGGGGGATTTCGCGTGTCGGGATTTGGCAGCTGGAGGGAGTTTTCGCGCGCGTTGTAATTTCGGGATAGCAAGGCGCGGGTTGTGAAGGCGCCAGTTTTGGGAGCACGATATCTGAGTTTTGGGATATAGCAAGACGCGGGTTGAATTTTAGGGACAAGCCTAACGTGTAGTAATATTGTACTTGTACGTACCAAATCAATTCGCACTTCCCTCAACCAAAAAGAAAACAAAAAAAAATAAAACTATTCACACCACACAAAGAGAGAGTCTTTCCCCGTTTTACTATACAAATGCTATTCAAAGCTACTCCCTCCTTCCAGCTATATAGGGCCTAATGCGTTTTTCGATGCTAACTTTGACCAAATATTAGAGCAATGATATATGACATGCAACTACACAAAGCACACCGTTAAATTCGTCTATGAAAGGTTCTTTCAATGATATAATTTTTACATTGTGCATGTCATGTACTATTAATCTTGTCAATAGTCAAACGCGGTCTTAAAAATCTCATTACGCCCTATATAGATGGAAGGAGGGAGTATGAGTCCATGTTATGTCCGATTAAATTTTTTCGCTTGCTGTATAATGCATGTAACCTACTCATACCAACATTTTAGTGCATTCCAAATGTCTATACTACCGCTGCAATTCGAACTAAATTTGAATTCGTTTCTCTATTTCAATAAGAATCTACAATCATGATTGTTGCCAACTTCAACCATCATAGTTTCCTTGCTATCCGCCAGATATAAATCGGACGACCTATAATGCAGGATGGCAGGCACACCATCATCAACAACTCCGTTTTTTATAAGAGTAGAGATAAAATATATTAAATGTAGTATAACATGTTCATAACCACAGCATGTGTATCACCGTTATATATATTCCCACATGCGTTGGTTTGAAACACTATGATAAATTCTTCAAATATCTGAATTCGCTTTTTATAATGAAGTATATATGATCTTTATTCGTCTTTTACACCCACACAACCCTCTTATCTCTTTAGCTAGCGCTAACTTTCTCTTGTGCATGCACACGCCCGCATCCCTCTCACCCTCCCTCAGCATTCTCTAGCTCCATCGCGCAAATTCGTCTTTTCACTTTAGGTCATTCACCCACGGTGTGTGTAGGCCCCCCAGCTCCTTCTTTACGGCACACATCGATCGATATGCCTCTCTAGCCAGGTGTGCCTAGCACAAACACAAGCTTCCCCTCTTCTCTTGTCACCATCCATGCCTCACTCCCACCACTCTTTTCATCGTTCTCGTACTCGCACACTCCTCCCCCCTCGATATAGTATGCCTCTCGTACCACCTCCTACATGCATCCCTCTCTCTCTATCCTTCTCCTCGTGCCTCATTTGCTTCTAACACACACATGCATGTATACCGATCGATCTCCCAACATATACCTAGATCGACTTTAACTACCCCCCCATCGATCGACGTACCTCACAAGTTATGTCTCTCCTTTCTCTAACAAAGGGCGATTGATCTTCCTATGTAGTTACGTCTGCTTACCACAGCCACATCGTCCTCCCTCATCATTCGTGCATGCCTCCTGACCCGTCTCTCAAACACACGTGCACAGACAACAAGCTGCCATCTCCTCTCTTATTGATATTGCGGGCGTGCCCTCCGTTTGTCTAGCAAGCCTATCCCACCATTTGTTAGAAGCAACTCCACTACCACCCCTTCCAACACTCTAGCTCTGTCTCTCTCCCAACCTTATTCCTCTCCTGCACATATGCATGGATGCCGATCGATCTCCCTTAATACATTAATTGAGTTTCTGGACTTTTAATGTGCATAATGTAAATATGAATTGCATGCACATGCTACGGTGCACCAAAGTGGGTTGAAAAATCACATGTGTGTCCTTGGTTGAATTTCTAGGTCCCATGGAAGAAATGAGAATGAAATTCAAACATCTGGGCGTCATGACTCAGCCGAGAACATCGAGAAACTTTGATTTTAAATTCATGAAAATCCAAAACTCGCCTGGAAATCATGAAACTTGGCATGGTGTCATGTCATAGCACTAACATGTTGTGGTAAAAAATTGGGCCGATTTGGAAGCTCGTGGTTCTAAGAGGGAACGTGCCACCTTTGAGTGTGAAACGATATACGTTGCCCCCCCCCTTGAGTTTCTTAACAAAGGCAACATAGAACTACATTAGTGCCCTGTTAAATTTTGGAATTATTCCGGGTTCGTTTGTCGTTTTTTATACATTAATTCAGTTTCTGGTCATTTAATGTGCATAAGTCAAATTTGAACTACAAGCACATGCTCTCGTGCACCAAAGTTGGTTGAAAAATCACATTTGTGTCCTCGGGTGAATTTCTAGGTCCCATGCAAGAAATGAGAATAAAATTAAAACATCTGGGCATCGTGGCTCGGCGGAGAACATTGAGAAACTTGGTTTTAATATTCTTGTAAATCCAAAACACGTCTGAAAATCATGAAACTTGGCATGGATGTCATGTCATGGTACTACCATGTTTTGGTAAAAAAATTGGCCGAATAGGAACATATTTTGGTATAAGCTTCTTGCAAACCGAAGCTTCTCTCAAGAAGGCTCGTGGTTCTGAGAGGGTACGTGCCACCTTTGAGTGCGAAACGATATACGTTGTCCCCCTTGAGTTTATTTACAAAGGCAACATAGAACTACATGAGTGCCCTGTTAAATTTTGGAATTATTCTGGCTTCGTTTGGCCTTATTTACACATTAATTGAGTTTTGGTCATTTAATGTGCATAATTCAAATTTGAACTACAAGCACATGCTCCCGTGCACCAAAGTTGGTTGAAAAATCACATTTGTGTCCAAGGGTGAATTTCTACTCCCTCCTTCCATCTATATAGGTCCTAATGCGTTTTTCGAGGCTAACTTTGACCAAACGTTAGAGCAATAATATATGACATGCAACTTACACAAAGCATACCTTCAAATTTGTATGTCAAAGGAGGTTCCAATAATATAATTTTCATAGTATACATCTCATGTGCTATTAATCTTGTCAATAGTCAAAGGCTGTCTTGAAAAACACATTAGGCCCTATATAGATGGAAGGAGGGAGTAGGTCCCATGCAAAAAATGAGAATAAAATTCAAACATCTAGGCATCGTGGCTCGGTCGAGAACATTGAGAAACTTGGCTTTAAAATCACGAAACTTGGCATGGTGTCTTGTCATGGTAGTACCATGCCGTGGTAAAAAAAATTGGCCGAATAGGAACAAATTTTGGTATAAGCTTCTTGCAAATCGGAGCTTCTCTCAAGAAGGCTCGTGGTTCTGGGAGGGAACGTGTCACCTTTGTGTGCATAATTCAAATTTGAAATACAAGCATATGTTCCAGTGCACCAAAGTTGGTTCAAAAATCACATGTGTGTCCTCGGGTAAATTTCTAGGTTCCATGCAAGAAATGGGAATGAAATTCAAAATTCTGGGCATCGTGGCTGGGTTGGAAACATTGAGAAACTTAGTTTTTAATTCCTGTAAATCCAAAACACGCATGAAAATAATGAAACTTGGCTTGGTGCCATGACATGGCACCAACATGCTGTGGTAAATTAACAATCAACAAAGTCATTTTGGAACAAGTGCTGTCACGTTACAATCGGAAACACAAGTATTATTGAAACCGTAGGCGTTCTACTTACTAGTACCATTTACATGCCGCCATGCGTCCCCATTTTTTATTAGCTAGGAGGCGCCGTGCAGGGTAGCTATTTGAGTACGAGAGGCGTGCGATCAGACCCCTGCGCGTGCTTATCGGGAGGAGAGCCCTTTGACCTCCATCTGCCGTCCACCTCTCTCCCAAGGTCTCCATTAATGGTGCCCGAGCCTCTGTTTAATGGCATGGCTATGTCTCACTCGACTGAGATTTAAGAGAGAAAAAAGAAAATCTGAAAGCACGGATCTTGATGTAAGATCCGACGGACCTATATAGCATCTACTGCGACTTATAGCAAGACTGATGAATATATAAGGACGCGGCAGTCCGCGCAGGCCAGGTGCCCTTCCTTGCACTGCAGAAATCAATCGAACAGCACATCAATCAAGAAACCTGCACCTTCCTGAGATGTTGAACGGTCAATGATGCATCCTCAATTACATGCAGAGAGAATTAATTGGAGAAGCAGAATAGAGCCAGCACGATGTGAATGCAACAGAGTTTGGACTCTCATATAATAAAGGCGCCCCACCACTCCAATCCATCTACTCCCAAGTCCCTGCGCAACACTGCTCACTCCAATCCAAGACCAAGTGACCACAAGCCACAAGCACCTATGGAGGCGATGGACGCGAGCGGCAGTCGGCTGTGCCAAATCATCCAAGGCGCCGGCCTGCGGCCTTGCACCGCGCAGCGTTTCCAGACGGTGCTGGCGACCGCAGGCATCTTAGCCCTCGCCGACGCCGGCTTCGCCTCTTGCATGGACGACATGATGGTCAACTCCATCCGCAAGTTCACCGCCGTCAAGAAGCGCGCGGACGACCTTGTCGTACTGCTCTAGCCCGCGCGCCCAGGCTCCTCATTGCCTGCCACCCTCATCGGCCTCCATGGTGACGAACTCTTTCAAGCCCTGGTGGGCCTGCAGGTGCCGGAGGTCGCGACAAAGAATGTGCACCTCGAGGCCGCGCTCGCCGCACAGCGCCTCGCCATGCAAGAAACCGTCGACCTGCACATCCACGTCTACGCCTCGACGGTGTAGAGAGCCCTGAGGTTGAGCACACAAATGATCTACGTACGTTCAAATACGATCAACCGTGCGATAGTAGTTCCAAATCGAGAGGGAAAGGCGAAGAGTCGATGGACGATTGCCAGTTTGCCATGGTACACGAAGAGGCGCCCCGGCCTACACGTCCTTTCGAAAATTGTACAAAAGGACTCACCGTCTTCTTACTGCACCTGCCTTTGGGTGTATGACACGTGGCTCCAACGGGTGGCTGGCCAACCTATCATACAGCCAAAGGCAGGTGCAGTAGAGGGGCGAGGAGTAGACGGCCAACACGCACATGAATTCAACGTAGTCTGCACTTCTCTTATAAAGGCTCCCGCCAGTCCAATCTACGAAATCCAACGCACCTACGCACCTAAGGGCAAGAGTGATCACTCCAATCGCAAGATTAGTTGACTAGAAGCTAGACCAATGGAGGCGATGAGCGCGAGCATCAGCCGGCTGTGCCAGATGGTCCTCGACGCCAGCCTGCATCCTGGCACCAAGGAATGTCTCCAGGTAGTGCTTGAGGCCGCCAGGGCGAGGGGCCGCTTGGACGACAGCTTCGTCTCCTTGTTCGACGAGGTCATCATCGGCTTCCTCGACAAGTTCACCGTCGTCAAGAAGCTCGCGAACGACCTTGACGTACGCCTCCAGCCCACGCGCCCAGGCTCTGCGATGCCTGCCACCCTCAACAGCCTCTATGGTGACAACCTCTTCGACGCACTGGTGGCCTTGCGACTGCCCGCCGTCGAGCCGGAGAATGTCTGCCTCGAGGTCGCGCTCACCGCACAGCGCCTGGCGCAGCAAGACACCATCGACATAATCACCCACGTCTACGCGCAAATCGTCCAAAAGGACTACTACATGCAAGAGGAGGACGATAGGACGCTGGCTTCTTGGACCGCAGGGCAACCTTGGACGGCATTGTTTAGAAGCACGTTGGGCTTGCCGCCAACGCCGCTTCTCCTCACACGTCGGTTGGTGACCTGGTGCACTAGGGCGTGAGGATGTCGTTGATGGATCCGTATGTATCTTTATCTTTCCGTCAAATCCATGTAGTAGTATATGGTACTACTAGTAATTATCTTACCTTTCGCATTAACTTCATAATTTTCCTACGTACTCCATGCATGAACCGTGCCAGAACCAAACTTCTCATTACTCTAGGGAAAATCATTATTTCTATCTATCGGTCGCCCCATGGAGCAGAACCAAATTTTACAAGTTACAAGTTCAAAAGGAAAAGCCTGCCGTGTTCGCGTCGCACCCCCACACGGTTTGTCCGGCACGCCGCTCAAGGGGGAATGCATGCTGTGTTGCATTTTCACTTACAAGTGGGACCGCAGTTGAGCAAACCGACTATCGGCAAACCCCCACCCCGCCCACCGCGCGATGGCTGAGAAAATGAGAGGGAGAAGAGATGGCTGTAGCTAGCACGGACTCCAAGAAAATTGGTGTCGGATGGGACTCATGTGGGTGGCGTGTGCCGTACTGATAGACATGAATGCTAGTTATGGCCCATGCCACACCACTATATCGAGGTGCTGGTTACTCCACTATATCGAGTACGTAGAACAAATTTCCTGGAGTTCGTGCTCGGCCCTCCTCTATCTCTCTTCTCAGCCAGCCAGCAGACGTGCGGAGCCCATCGTCTGTTTGCTCATATGCGGTCCCACATGTCAGTGAAAACGCAAGAGGACCCACTGAACCTGCACATCTTTCACCTCGACGTGCTGGTGATGAAAAACAAATCCAATAAAGACCTTCGGTGGCCGCTTTTGGAGTTACTCAAGAGTAGTAAGATTCTATTTACAGTTTAACCCAAGATGCACATCACGTGGCTTCACCTACCACTCTATTTTCTTGCATGACACGACCTGGATGCTGGATGTCCCACGTGTCGACAAAAGGAGGAAGAACTCGACCAAATCTTCGGTTGTGCTCTCGGATTAGACTAGTTGTGCTAACTTAAAATTTTATTGTGTAGAATGGATGCAAGTTTTGGTATTGGGAAGAAGAGTACATTGATATATTGATAGAGCACAATTTAGTAGATGTTCTAGCACTTTTAGCTAGCATAGAGGCTAGAGATGAGACTAGTGCACTTGTTGATAGAATAGAGGCTAGACACGTCTACTTCTTTACACTCGAAGAAGAAAGAAGCACCCAAGATCGAGCCTCCGCAGATCAACAATGAATGCATCGAGAAGGCACTAATCCAACTAACAGGAGCAGTTATGGAAGTTGGATATCTTCTAAAATGTATTCTTGTGGTTCTTTTTTTCATTGGTCTTGCTTTTCTAGTCAAAATTTTGGTGATGTATTTCCATGTACCAAAAAAACAATGATGAAAAAAAGATATGTGAATAGTGCACGTACTCAATGACAGAGCACGGGATGGTAGCCATGGACATCGTCGGCCCTTTTTGAAGAGAGTACTAATAAATAACTTTGATGTGTCCCGTCAACTCACAGAACGACGAGAAGCTTGCTTACTATGCCTTCTCCCTCGCCAACGCGTGCGCGGTGGCTCGCAGCACGAGGAGAAACTTTTGCTTACAAGCGGTGGACGTGCAGCAGTTCATTTGGTGTCAGATTGCCAGAAGTACTACTATAGTACCATCATTATTGTTCGACTTCAGGAAGAGGAGAAGAGCCAAGCGCAAGGTCACCTACTAACCTAGTACAGTACTACTATAGCCAAAGCTGGTCCACCTTTTTAGAGCATGGTTAATAAATATAGGCGGCTCTTGTAGCGGCACATCATTTAGGGCAAGTACTCTCTTTGTAGGAACAAAGGAAGTGAAACAAAAGTTGGAGTGGATGCTAGATTGCCAATTAAAAGATGATTGCATAGGAAAAAAATCCTATAGCATTCTATCCTATGAATCAAACGACCAATGTAGGAAAATTATGAGGGGGGTCTCTCCAACAGTGTTCCTGGGCTCGCACCTAACATCAGGGTGGTCGAACTTGGAGTCATTCATCTGGTACACGTGCATCTCAGATCTGGACACAAGGTGACGCGACCTCTCACTTCCTCCGCCATTTGAAGCGGCGCGCCGGTGGAGGGCTAGCATACTCCAATATTAGGTTGGCTCTATGTGATGTGGCAACTTCATATACTAACCGGATGCTGGCTATACTACTATGGTACTCACACTCCAAGAAGTGACTCGAAAACCATTCATAAATTGAGTCTATGACATGCATTCGCAACTAAAATGTACCATTCATTAAATACAACAAGTCATCAACACACAACGACAACGAGGATACATGTTGGATTATAGATTATTTCCAACAAAACATTCTAGCAAATACTAAAGTTTTCATCACACAACAAATAACAAGCAATGAAATGAACTTCAACTCAATGAATCCTCGGCGTTGGAAACGCTTGCTTTGAACCATAGATGCTCTGGGAAGGGCCAGCTATTGTCAATATCGAGAGCAACGCAGGACTGATCATCCAGGCTAAAGCGGCATATATCAGGACCAGGGTAGGGAACCACCGAAATGTCCGAGGTATAGATACAGTTGCTTCTCATAAATGGTAGTAACGTTGTGTCAACATCAGCTGGATCGCCTTTCACCATCATTGGATAGTTTGGTCCAAGGAAGAGTGAGTTTGTTCCAAGACTATCAATACTGAACCCGGGAGAAGGTGTTTGCGCTAGCACACTAGTATCCGTCCTGAATACCATGCAACGGGTGTTGGAATAGGTCAGGAGAGGGCGACCATGGGAGACAACACCTGCTTCCTCAGTAGTAACTGTCTGAGTGCACTGTATACAGACAAGAAGAGGGTGATCCATCGGAATTAGTTGTCAGGCGCCACTGAGTATATAAGTTCTGCTCCTCCTCATGCTCGTGATCATCACCATCGTCATCTCCCCCTTGCTTATAAAATTTTTCAACTATAGGTGGTGGAATGTTCACAGAACCTTGGAAACACAAGAAGAAGGTTAATTAGTAAAGGGAAACTTGTTAACCCGCATGCATGTGGATGAAACAGTTATAATTACGGTGGAAGACAAACGTACCGAAACTACGAGGATCCCATGCAAAAACAGTGCCACGAGTGGTGGCAGCAAACACAAGATCCTCGTATTCAATTGCATCATAGTACACATCCGTGTATAGAAACTGATTTTTGAGCAATATCCATCCAGTCGAACCACGAAGGACGGCAACAAGCTTGTCGAAGATAGCAACAACTTGATAGTTCTTGTAATTCCAAGAGCGGTTGGGAACTCGACAAATTGCTATCTTCAGTAGACGACAGTCACCATGATCGTATTTGAACGTACGTAGATCATCTGTGTGCTCAACCTCAGGGCACTCGGAGATTTTTGGAAGTGGAATCCGCTGACGAGTGTACACATTCACAAGTTCCCACTTGCAATTGTACCCAATATAAACAACCCAATCTCCATTTGTGCCAGCCCAGGACTTACCCTTAAGCGATGGCATCTTGACATCACACGTATCATTCTCAAGCGGCATCAACTTGCGTAAGGCGAGGCCTCCGTCGTCCGCGCCCATGCGAACAGGCTTATAGCAAAGAAGATAAGGGTGATCAAACCACTCCTGGACCCTTGGGTTCCTTGTAATGATGTTATTAGTTGAGTCGAGAATGGGCTTAAACGAACCTGCCATGCTAGCCGAGGTGATGACGTCGCACCGATCAATGAGTTCCCTCACCACGTCATCTTTCAGATCGGGGCAAGAATAACGGGGTCGTTTCCGGCTTGTTCCCTCTATGGAGAAGACAATCGAACAATGGCAGAAGGAAGGGTGAAGGCAAATGGAGGAGGGAGGAAGAGCGTGTGACAGCAGTTCCAAATCGAGAGGGAAAGGCGAAGAGTCGGTGGACGGTTGCCAGTTTGCCACGGTACACGAAGAGGCGCCCCGGCCTACACGTCCTTTCGGAAATTGTACAAAAGGACTCGCCGTCCTCTCACTGACATGTTGGAACGGGACCACATGTCAACGAAACATTGTGTGTAATTTCTCGTGCAAAATGCGATCTGGCCGCGTTGGCCCGAGGTGCCGCATTATTTCTCGACTTTATTTTTTTAATGGCGTGCCATTCAGTTTTGAAGCACGACTAACTGGTACTGTTTGCAGAGAAAATATAAACTACTCTACCACTACTCCACCTCTAGTACTAGTAGTATAAAAAAGATATATAGGCTGGAGCTTCAGAGCTTTCTTGCTAAGGGCTGCCCACTTGCTTCTCACACTAGCACCCTCTCTCCAGATCTAAAAAAGACGGCCTCTCTCTCCCTCCTCACCGGTGGTCACAGATCCGCCGGGGAAGAAAAGGACGTGCAGTGTTGACGCACTCGTCGTCGGCGAGCGAGGTCACGCACTCACGACAAGGTCGTCCTCTCAGACCTGGCGCCCGCGGACCCTCAGGTATGCTACCTCTTTTCAAACCATACCCTTGTTCTATTGCCCCATCTGCCATGTCGATGCATGTGGATCTTTTTCCACTCCACCATCTTCCCAATTTGCTATCCTCTGCTCTGCTGGTCACGCAGACGAAAACCTTAATTTCACTATTAAAGGAAACCCTACTTCATGCAGACTAATCCATGTCTGGGTTGAATAAGGAAAGGAAGGGAGACTGTACTGTCCAAGAGAGTAGGCATCGAACCCGCATCTAGGTTGAGAAGGGGAAAATCAGTAGCTAAGGAACGAGTCTCGTGTCTCTTGGTTGAAGAAGGGTAGAAAGGCATGACAACGCAATAGAGAATGACTAGGTCGATCGGTTTGTTTTCCTCACGTACGAAAAAGGTGGCTAAACATAAAAAAATGGGACATAATCCACATATGCTGCATGGATATTTGTTGCTCTGGGCAACCATACCTCCCTCACCACTCTATGCGTCCGTGGAGGTACATCGTACTGGTGCGCCCACTGTCCGAATGGGCCTCGCATGCTCTTAGTCTAACTTTTTTGCTGTTAGTATAACGCCAGCAGTCAAGTCAAGCAACGCTACTGCTAAAGTGATGCCACATTTAACTAATGCCGCACTTAGTCTAATGCCACCGATAAATTTAAGCAATGCCATTTAATGTCACTGGATTATTTCAGGGTTAGCTGTTGATTGTGGATGTATTAAAGATTTTTCAACTAAGGCATTCTAATGATGTTGCACAACCAGTATACCAACGATGAAACTTGTTACTACCTTCAGATTTTTGCACTATTAATGCTTATAGATTACATACCTCACTTTCATGAGATAAGTTAATTTTTTTGTACAGTGTCACCAAAATGCCAAGGCGCTGATGTCATTTTTTTTGGTTAAACTGCACAAAAAATTATGAAGACAAGAGGAAAGGTTAAGAGTGGGCACCTCCTCCTCCGGCTGTTCTCTTGATTCGTTCGATCAAGTTTTTATGTTTGATCGATTATCAAGATTGGGATAGCACTTTTCTAGCCAACACTAGTTGCTTCATTGCTTTGGTCTGATTATACAATGGGCATCATTTTCCCTAAGTTAAAGTTTGTATTCCGAAAATAGTCTCGCCGTGTGATCAAGAGAAGACCAAATTATACAGTGGATGTTCCTCCATCACGTGTGGTTCATTCCCATGGTTCCAGCTGTTGGTGAAAACACTTACGTTTGCAAGAGGAATTGTAGACTTCAGAAACAAATTTGTCATTCAGTCTGTACTGAATGTTGGCCAAGAGAAGCATCCATGTTAGTAGGAAGAACATATGTTTTTTCTAGATCTTTGCTTTTGGAGCTACATATTTGTATATGATCTGTGAATCATTGAGATGCATTAACATGTTGATCTTATGTGTGGGAATCGTACTAGTTGGTTTTAGTTGTGGCTGATCTTTGCTTTTGAAGCTACATATTTGTATATGATCTGTGAATCATTGAGATGCATTAACAGTTCCTTATATCTGTTCGCTCAGTGTTTACAAGTTACCGATCGATCACTAGCTAGCCTACTAATGCGGTCCTGGCTGTTTTAGTTGCGACGCAAGAACCGAAGTGGCAGTTTTTTGAATAGAAATGCCTACCTCTGAAGAAACTGACAAGCTGCTCTGAAGAAAATGCCATGCGAATCTGAAGAAACTGCTAGCAAAAACGTTCGCAAATGCCCTTATCTCCTAGCTAAAGTTCATCAATTAATGCCCTCGGCTGCGACTCATTTCATGCTGCTCCGCGTACTGGCTGCGAGCGATTTTGAGTACCCGCATGCAGTCGGCCGTAATTAAGGCAGCTAATTGATGCGAAAAAAGATGCGCTTTAATTGTTGCGGGTCTTTTAAATCCGTGGAATCATTATTGACAAGGAGAGAAATGATTCGAGTGCACTCGTTTGACCGTAAGGCCGGCGTGCGACCCAGCACGGACGGGACGGGACGGCACAGTCAGAATTTCAGTTTCTCTAGTTATCCACGGCAAGCTGGCGCGCTAAGCCATGCCTGCTTCATTATGCATTGAATTCCGATGACTGTCGCGCTACCTTCCGCTTATAAGTACTGTTTCTCGGTCTTCTATGGTGGCACCGTGACCCAACTCGCCCTATCCTCATAAGCCCCCACCGGCCCGACGTTGCTCGCCACTTATCCTCGCTCTCGCCACATCCGCCATGCCCCCGCCCGTCCGCGATAGGCGTGGCCGGAGGCGGTCACCGCCGGAACTAGTGTTCGGTTTTTCACCGGAAGGCAGACGGAGGGAGGAGGTATTCTATTGGTCTTTAGATGGCAATGCGGAGATCGAGGACTTGTTGGAGCGCGACCGCCTGGCGGAGGAGCAGGAGTTGTTGGAGCGCGACCGCTTGGCGGATGAGCAGCGTATCGCCGATTTGCGCCGCCAGCGGGACATGGAGCAGCAGCGCACCGACGCTCTGAGTCGCGAGCAGAGCGCCCGCACGTGGGCCGACAACGTGGAGGCCGGCGCCCAGCAAATAGCCCTGGAGGCTGTCGGGCACGCACGCGTTCGCGACGCCGATTTTTACTAGCAGCTCGTCAAGTGGGTTTCCCGCTTAGAAGCCGAAGCTTCAGTGGACCACGCCGGCATGGAAAGGGCCAACGCGCGCGAGCAACGCGCCCTATCGCACCTCTAGCAAGTCCGAGGCGAGGCGGAGGACGCCGGTGCCGGCGTTTAGCGTGTACCGCAGATGGCGGCCGGCATCGTCTAGTTAGCTAAGAGTAAGTTAGTACTTGTACGCTACTAGAGTGTTAGTGGAAGTAGATAGTTAACTTGGCTATGATGGTTGTCAAGTGGAAGTTCAGTACTCTATATGTGGATCGGACCTGTTACTTTGCACTGAATGTTGAACTTTCCGTTTGAACATATGGAATGGGATGTTATTTTTTTAAATGGGTTGTATTTGTCCTCCATGGGTTTAGAGGCTGACTTGTGGGCCTACCAAGTTGACGCGTACACAACCAGGAGATGATTGTACGTGGAGAGGATGACAGCAGGGACCCGCCAAGGTCATGGCAGTACGCAAGCAAAGTGCCTCCTTATTTCAATCCAATAAAAAAATTGCTCCTCGTAATGGATTTCTGACATCTGGGTCCCATGCCATTGTCAACGTAGTCAATAAACGAGAGAGTTGCACAACGAGCGGCTGACATCAGGGACCCAGCAGCTCGCCCAGTTATTTTTGTTTTGGGTTAATTTGATAAATGTCACTCCAAATCTGGTGTTTCTAAGAAAGGCCATTGCAATTTCCAAACTTTGAAAAATGCCATTTCATGCCATCCCCGGTGGCATTTTTCGAAGTCTGGAGTGGCGTTTTTCAAAGTTTGCAAATTGCAGTGGCGTTTTCCAAAGTTTGCAAAAATTGCAGTGGCATTTTTAAAAGTTTGGAAATTGAAGTGGCATTTTTATGAATCGCCATATTTGTTGTGGCATTTATCTAATTTGTTTTTCAGACGGAAGCAGGGTGTCAACTGGGTTGTGCGGGGCACTCTGGCATGTCTAGACAACCTTCTTTTTTATGTTTACCACAGACCAGCCCAGTAGTTTTTTTTCTTTCTGAAAATGCCTAGCCCAGTTTTTTTGTGATTTGCCAAGTAAGTCGCTTTGTCAGGCCTATTCGGCTGCAAATCTTTCAAGACGAGGGGAGCTTCCTTCGGCTAGACGAGAAAATGGCCTATCAGTAATGAGAAATGGGTTGTACATTTTTAAAACACATCAAACTGGCAATTACTTTCAAATTTCTTTTTTTAATTTCAAGATTTTAAATTGCATTAATTTTTATGCATGGACAATTTGTTGGATTTTATATTGATATAAATTTATTTTTTAAATCAGTTTGAATGTGAGTCGAAATTTCGGGATTAAAAACAGTTCGGACCGTACCAAATATGCAACATCTCGTATAATTTTTTAACCGCGGCCACAATATGGGTTGTTATGCTAACAAAAAGAATATGGGCTCCAAAATAAACCTTCAGAATTAGCAAATGGGCTGTAAATTATTAGAAATAATGGCAGATGGGCTGTATGCTGTTTTTCATAGATTTGAGGCTTTCCTAAAAAAAGGTTGACGCACAAGCAGTGACTGTTGGATGGCCATCGAACGGCCGTCGTGCTTCTTCAATCTCTGCTCTTCCTGCTCCAGCCGCTCAAACAAGCGCCGGCGGGACTGCCTGCTCCCTCCTCCCCGCGGCCGGCTCTGCTGCCGCGCAGGCCTCACCGCCCCACCGTACTGCCATCGCTGGCCTAGCCATCCCTCTACTCACCCACACCTGCTGTTATTCTCCGGCGACGGCAGACGTACCAGTAAACCCTCGTACAGTCGTACTCCCCTCCGCGTGGGAAACAACTGCCGAGTCTTCCCTGCCTCCGTGTCGTTCCCTTCCTAGGCCTCGCTGTCGTCCACCGCCCTGGTGCTCTCGGCGCGGCCTGGTCAACGTGGTCAACGACCGACATGCATCTGAAGTGGACTGTACGTGGAGAGGCCGACAGCTGGGTCCACGGCCGCACGCAAGGAAATGCCTCCTTATTACGCGCAAAATAATGATTCCTCCACCTGACATCAGGGACCCACCGAAAGGGCCTCTGTATTTCGCGGAAAAAATGTTACCGCCGCGGACAGCTCGGACCCACCAGCTATATCTTCGCACGCAAGGAAGTGCCTCCTTATTACGCACAAAAAAATGAATACTCCCCCTGCTAGCTGGGACCCACCATGGTGGGAGGCTGACTTGTGGGCCTACTAAGTTGACTGTGACGGGGGCCTTTGTCAACTTTAGTCAATATGAACGATTCTAGCTCCAGTGACCGTACGATGTCCATCCAACGGCCGTAGTGCTTCTTCAACCTCTGGTCTTCTTGCTCTAGCCGCCCAAAGCAGCGCCGGTCGTGCCGCATGCTCCTGCCTCCCGTGGCCGGCTGTGCTGCCGCGGAGGCCTCACCGCCCCTACCATTCCCACTGCTGGCCAGGCCCTGCGGCGACGGCAGCCTCACACTGCAGCCGAACCAGTGAACCCTCGTACTCCTCTCCGCGCGGGCTTCCACTGCCTCGTCTTCCCCGGCTCCCCGTCGTCCCTTTCCTAGGCCTCGCCGTCGTCCACCGCCCTGGTGCTCTCGGCGCGGTGTGGTCAACGTGGTCAAGGAACAACTTCCATCGGATGTGGACTGTACGTGGAGAGGCTAACAGCTGGGTCCACGGCCGCAGCAAGGAAGTGCCTCCTTATTACGCGGAAAATAATGATTCCTCCACCTGACAGCTGGGACCCACCGGACGGGCCACTGTATTTCGTGAAAAAAACGTTTCCCCCTGACTGCTGGGACCCACCAGCTACATCTTCGCATGCAAGGAAGTGCGTCCGAGCAAAAAAAACGATTCGCCCCCCTGACTGCTGGGACCCACCAGCTACATCTTCGCAGGCAAGGAAGTGCGTCCGAGCAAAAAAAACGATTCGCCCCCCTGACTGCTGGGACCCACCAGCTACATCTTCGCAGGCAAGGAAGTGCCTGACAGTCGGGACCCACCTAGACGAAGCGTACGTAGCGTTGTCATTCTGGTCGCGAACGTGTACGTACATATATACTGGTGGATGTAGAGGCGCGCACGTGTCGTAGTAGAGGCGCGCACGTAGCATGTACACGTACGTACAACGGCCAGTGTGCAAGAAAGAAAATACGGCCATGAACGTATATACGGGCAAGGTCTCGAACGCCTACTCGCGCATACGTACGGCCAGGGCTCGTGTACATGGCTGGGTCGGAACGGAGAATCAGCGTCGTCGTCGTGTTCATGGGAAGCCAACCGGCTAGGTCGGAACGGAATGCGTCGTCGTGTTCATCGGGAGGGCTTGGACGGAACAGCCGATGGAAACGAGGCCTGGCGTACCGCAGAACGGAGGAAACGGCCTTGTGTTCGACCGGCCACGTTTGAAACGGGATCCTGTTCATCGGGAGGGGTCTGGCGTACCACATAACGGAGGAAACGGACCTCCTACGGTCGAAACAGGGGTCCTGTTGATCGGGAGGGGTGTGGCGTATCGCAAAACGGAGGAAACGGACTTGTGTTGGAGCGCTACGGTCGAAACGGGGGTCCTGTTCATCGGGAGGGTTGTGGCGTACCGCAAAACGGGACTCCACGGGATACTGTTCATCTCCACCGTCGACCCCCTCCAGCCTCCACGGGCTACTGTTCATCCACCGTCGATCTCCTCCAGCCTCCACCTGCGACTGTTCATCCACGGGCTCCTGTTCATCCAGCCTCCACCACGCGCTACTCCACCGGCTACTGTTCAACCAGCCCTCTCCACGGGCTCCTGTTCAACCACCCCTCCACGGGCTACTGTTCATCCAGCCCTCTACGGGGTGGTCCTGTTCATCCTGCCCTCCATGGGGTGGTCCTATTCATCCTGCCCTCCACGGGGTCCTGTTCATCCAGCCCCAACCAGCTCGATCGATCGGGGTCCTGTTCATCCAGGGGCAACACCACGGGGTCCTGTTCATCCAGCCCCAACCGGCTCGATCGATCGGGGTCCTGTTCATCCAGGGGCAACACCACGGGGTCCTGTTCATCCACCCCCACCGGGTCCTGTTCATCCAAACCCCCCCAGCAACGCTCACTGTTCATCCAGAGGCAGCATCGATCGGCTTCAGTTAGCAGCAATAGCGAAGGAATCGCTCGATCGGGTTCAGTTAACAGCCATCGATCGATCGCTCGGGTTCAGTAACGCGTAGCCTGCAATGCAATCGCTCGGGTTCAGTTAGAGCCCAACACCTCGCTCGGGTTCAGTTAGAGCCAACGCCTCGCACACACGCGCGTACGTGTACGAGAGAAACGCGCATCGCTCGGCCCCCGACCTCCCACCGTAACCGGGAACTCCCCGAAATTTTCCTCGCCCTCGCTTCTACCACGGTTTTTTCCGTCTTGGACAGCCCAAAGAATGTCATGCAGCTGCGTCTCCGGCCCGCCCAGGATGAAAAGCCCATTTTCTGTCATGATTTTTTGTCATAGAAGTAGGAGCCCACCACATCTATGATGCTACCGGGTTTTGTCACAATTATCGTCATAGAAGTGTCATATGTATGACAGAAAAAAAATTCGTTCGGCCCAAAATGTCACGGATGTGTCTTTTTTTTTTTAGTGACTACCGCTCCTAGGAGCAGTACTACCGCATGCCCAAGTTCAGCAATCATGACATTTTGCATAGACAAGAAAAGACGGAGGATGCTCCAAAGTGCCAAAAGGAAAGGTGGTGCAAATGGAGTAGACGTGTACGTGATGATTCCACCCAAACCTTTCCAAAGCGGGCCCTCTCTTAATAGTACGGCTTTCCTACGACTCAAATCCACCGAAAAGAAACGTAGAGAAACGTCGTCTTCAATAGTCTTCGAGGGGAACCAAATCGTCTTTGTGCCTAGTCATGATATATCCGAAATACTCAATGCACACGATTAGTCCACAAAAGCATTGTCATCAATCACAAAAACAACTAAGGGATAAATATGCCCTTAAAATCTCCCCCTTTTTGGTGGATTGATGACAACACGGGATTTGCACAAAGGGAGATAAAATAAACATGGGCAAACCCCACATCTATGAAATATAGACGGGCTCCCCCTAGATGTGCGCAATCAAGAGAAGTGCTTTGGACTGCATGATAGATATGAGCATAATGTAAATAGCACAAGATAGCATAAGCTCAATAAGGTACGATAGAGTGCATATGTCTTACACCATATGATAGAAAGGTCTCACAAGAGCAAACCAAACCAAAGCAAACGAGGTTCAACGGAACGAAAGCAAACGAAACAAACACGACACACGACTCGCAAATCCTACACTCTCTCCCCTTTGGCATCGAGACGCCAAAAAGGCAGAGAGGACACCTACAACACAAGTGGTGGCTCAAGCGGAGTAATCACTCGCACGCTCTCTGTCGGACTCGGCGGCGGGGATGGGCTCCTCCTCAGAATCAATCCACTTGTAGCCCTGTGCTGCCATCCATTCGGCCTCTGGAGTGATGTGCTTCTCGGATCCGCTGGAAATGTCCTCTCCAAAAGACCTCAAGATCCTCTTGTCACGGCGGTGACTCTCCTTGGAGGCAACGTGAGTCCGGTACTGCCCCTTTGCTTGCATGCAGAACAAGGCCTTCATCTTGGCCTTCAGCTTCTTAGCCCAAGAGGGCTCAGTAGAGGGAGGAGCATACCCAGCAGAACTGTCCTCATCTGCGTCCTCCTCCTCAATCTCATCCTCATCAACTTCCATTCTAGCAGCCTCAGCCTCAGCACAAGTAGTAGTGTTAGCCCATTGGGGCTTAATGGGGAGTCGGATGGGGTCATGACGGATCCAGTCAGGGGCCAAAAACTCATCCTGCGGGTAGAGCTTCTCCCACGTCTCCAAGATCAAGAGGAACAAGTAAGGTCCATAGATGGGAACCTTACGGTTGAAGACCGCAAACCGAAGCTCGCACCACATGATGTGGGAGACGCCAAGTGCTTGAGTCTGAGTGAGATGCGCCTCCTCACAAATGAGCATCATATCCACAAGATAGGCATGCACCTTGCCCTTGTCCCCAATGCGTGGGAAGAGAGAGTTGCGGAAGATCCGGTGCATAATGTCAAGGAAGGGGTTCAGCACCCACGCCTTCTTGCCACCAGGAAGGAGCTTCTCAACATAATACTGCTAGAGCTTGTTCTTGCTAGCTGACTCGGAGTTGGCATGAGGGAGAACACCAACGGGCGTGTTGAGCCCCTCATCAGGTACGTGGAGCAAATCCATGAAGTCCTTCCACGTAGCAGTCTGATGTCCATTGGTCATCCAGGTCATCCTCCGTTCCTCATCACTATGAAAGTGAACCGAAGCAAAGAACTGGGCTATAAGCTCGGGATCAAAGTCCAGGTGGAAGGAGATCACATCCTCAATGGCAAACTGCGCCACGAGATACAAGGCCTCACCAAAGTAGGCACGGTGCTTATCCTCCCTCATGTGATTCATGTCAATCCAGTGCACGTCCACATATGTGTTCTGCTTGGCCTTGATCACATCCAAATAAATGAGATTCTGCTGCTTGGTCCAGAATAGATCATTCCCTCTGAAGTTGGCACGAGGATTCACATAAGGGTTGATCCTCCTTCGAGAGATAAACTCAGCCAGTGGTATCTCATCGATGCCCATGGACGGCTCCTTGTTCTTGGTGGCGGTAGTCTTGGTCCTACGTTGGGGGGGCATTGGAGCCCTTTGGAGCTTCATCTTGGTTGCGCAGACGCTTGGAGCCCGTGTCACGGCTGGGATTGGAACGGCGAGCAGGTGCACCGGAGCCACCACCTAAGACACAAGACACAAAAACACACACGAGAAGCGAGAAAGATCAATGCAAAGACCACAGCAAAATAGGTGAAACAAGTAGAACGCACACTTGGCAAGTCCATGAGGGAGATTTGACAACAACGGTAGTACCGCTTGGATGCGCGGTACTAAAATTTTAGTGCTGCTCCTAGACATGGTAGTACCGTGCGGTGGCACGGTAGTACCGGGTCTCGGAGCGGCAGTAGAATTTTAGTGCCGCGTCTCGCGCGGTAGTACCGCTCCTGAGGAGCGGTAGTACCGCACCGGAGATGCGGTAGTACCGCACGGTGTTAGATCCGAATCCCCAACTGGATCTGAGAACAACCGTGACAACGATGCGGTACTATGGTGGATCAAATCTACCACGGGACAACATATCAAGCACAATCTCTACGCATTACTACTCTCCTACATCCTACTCTTGCAAAGATTTGGCCTAAAATCTCAAGAAGAACAACATGCACCTCCCCAAAAACCTAGAGACGAAAGAACGAACCAAAGATAGAGGGATTTGGGGAGAAACCTTGTTCCATGGCAAGAGGAAGTGGTGGGGAACGATCCCACCGGACGGAATCCGAGGAGAGTGGCCGGAGACGGAGATCCGGCGAGGGTCTCTGGCGCCGTTCTTGAGCGAGAGAGAGAGAGACGGCATGGGGAGAAACAGATGAATGGGTATGGGGGAGTAGGAACTCCCCCTGCCCCCTCTTAACCCCCACGCGCCCTCGACTGCACGGTAGTACCGCGTGTCATCGCGGTAGTACCGCCTGGGCGGAAGTACCGCACCGTGGGCGGTAGTACCGCTCCCCCAGGCGGCAGTAAAAAATTACTGCTGCGCTGGGTGCGGTAGTACCGTGCGCAGCTCCCGCGGTAGTACCGTGGCAAGCCGCAGTAGTACCGTGTGCTCAAGAAAATGCAAGTTTCAAGAACAAAGAAAACAAAAGGCCTTTGCAAAGCAACCTTCAAGCGAATGGACACACCAAAACGCTGACACACGAGACAACACACACAAGCTCGACTCGAAGAAAGGGAGACAAGAGACAACAAGGACTAAAACACGCAACACAACCTCTCCAAAGAGAGGGCGGTGGCCGGAGCCACCTATGTTTGAGTCAATTGGTATGGCACCGCGAAGAATTATCCTTGGGCCCATGACCAAAACTCGTCTTTGAAGCACAAGTACCATCAACAATGGCTAATGTGAAAGAGTTGATCAATTTATGCATAATGGGGGGAGGGGGAGTTCATTGAGAGAACAACACTCCCCCTATGTCCATGCCTACACCTAAACAAGATAACAAGTTGAGTATGGTGGGTTGTGCAAGGGTTCAAGAAACATTGCTCGAATCAATGATATTTAGCTCATGCCTTAACTCGCGAAATCTTGCTTCATCCAAAGGCTTCGTGAAAATATCTGCAAGGTTATCATGAGTGTTGACGTAGTTGAGCTCGATCTCCCCTCGCCTAATGTGATCCCGGATGAAGTGATACCGAATCTCAATATGCTTCGTCTTGAAGTGTTGCACCGGGTTGAGAGAAATCTTGATGGCACTTTCATTATCACACCAAAGAGGCACTTTGTCACAAATGACACCGTAATCCTTTAAAGTTTGCCTCATCCAAAGAAGTTGTGCACGAACAACTACCAGCGGCCACATACTTCGCTTCAGTGGACGAGAGAGACACACAACTCTGATTCTTCGAAGACCAACTTACCAAAGAGCAACCAAGAAATTGGCACCCTCCGGAAGTGGACTTCCTATCCACTTTGTCTCCCGCCCAATCGGAATCCGAATATCCTGCAAGCTTGAAGTTTGCACCTCTTGGATACCATAAGCCAAAGTTTGGGGTATGAGCCAAATATCGAAAGATTCGCTTGACCGCCACAAAGTGGCTTTCCTTAGGTGCGGCTTGAAACCGTGCACAAATTCCCACACTCAACATGATATCCGGTCTAGATGCACAAAGGTAAAGCAAGGAGCCAATCATGGAGCGATATACCTTTTGATCCACCGCTTTACCATTGGGATCTATGTCAAGTTGGCATTTGACAGGCATTGGAGTGGAGGCCTGCTTGACATCACTTAGCTTGAATCCCTTGAGCATGTCTTGAGTATATTTGGCTTGGTTGATGAAGGTTCCTTCTCTTCTTTGCTTGACTTCGAACCCGAGAAAGAACTTCAACTCTCCCATCGAAGACATCTTGAACTTTGAGGTCATGAGAGCGGCAAATTCCTCATTGAAAGCTTTGTTAGGGGAACCAAAGATAATATCATCAACATATAGTTGGCACACAAAAAACTCCCCTTTGACCTTCTTAGTAAAAAGAGTGGGGTCAATTTTCCCAACTTCAAATCCACGATCTTGCAACAACTCGGTAAGGTGGTCATACCACGCACGTGGGGCTTGTTTAAGGCTGCAGAGTGCTTTATCGAGTTGATACACATAATCGGGGAAGTAGGGATCCTCGAACCCGGGGGGTTGCTTGACATACACCAACTCATTAATAGGACCATTAAGAAAAGCAATCTTCACATCCATTTGTTGCAACTTAAAGTTACGATGAGAAGCATAAGCAATCAAGAAACGAATGGATTCAAGGCAAGCAACAGGAGAAAAGGTTTCACCTAGTCGATACCCTCGACTTGGGAGTAGCCTTGTGCTACCAATCTTTCCTTGTTGCGAACGATGGTGCCATGAGCATCTTGCTTGTTCTTGAATATCCGCTTGGTTCCAATGACACAGTGGTTCCCCGTTGGCCATGGCACCAATCTCCATACCTTGTTGTACTCAAAGTTGTTGAGTTCTTCATGCATGGCATTGAGCCAATCCGGATCTTCGAGCGCCTCATAGACCTTTTGGGGTTCAACACAAGAGACAAACGCGTGATGTTCACAATAGTTTGCCAATTGTCTACGAGTGCTTACCCCCTTTTGAATGCTTCCAAGCACATTCTTCATGAGATGACCCTTGGTGGAGAGCTTGGATGCAATCTTGGCGGCACGACGCTCCAATTCCTCCTCGGGGGTGAGTTGAGGAGCGGTCACTTGATCATCTTGAGCGCCGTCTTGAGCTTGTTCTTGATCTTGAGGTTTCTCTTGATCTTGAACTTTCTCGGAGGAGAGAACTTGACCTTGGGCATCACTTGGTGATTCAACACCGTCTTGAGATTGATCTTGCCCTTGGTATTGTTCATGATGTTGAGGGACTTCACTTTGTTCTTCGAAAGCGTGTGGGCCTTGGGTTGGTGATGGCTCCACTTGAGTGGAGCACTGTCCTTCTCCTTCGGCCACAAGGGGTTCCTCAATGGGTAGGATAAAACCAACTCCCAGTCTTCTTATGGCTTGAGGAGGAATTTCATCACCTACATCACAAGTGCCACTTTGCTCCACTTGGGAGCCGTTATTCTCATCAAACTCCACGTTACACATCTCCTCAATAAGTCCCTTGGACTTATTGAGGACACGGTAAGCATGAGAGTTTGTAGCATAACCAACAAATATGCCCTCATAAGCTCTAGCCTCAAATTTAGACAACCGAACACCTTTCTTGAGTATGAAACACTTACACCCGAACACCTGAAAGTACTTGAGGTTGGGATTGTTACCGGTGAGTATCTCATATGGAGTCTTGTTCAAGCCTTTGCGGAGATAGAGCCGATTTGAAGCATGGCACGCGGTGTTGATGTCTTTGGCCCAAAAGTTGTATGGAGACTTGAATTCTACCATCATGGTCCTTGCCGCATCCATCAACGTCCGGTTCTTCCTCTCCGCAACACCATTTTGTTGAGGGGTGTATGGTGCGGAATATTGATGCTTGATCCCCTCATCACTAAGAAACTCATCCAAGGTGTAGTTCTTGAACTCGGTGCCATAGTCACTTCTTATTGTCAAGATCTTTGCATTGTGTTGACGTTGGGATTCATTTGCAAAGTCAATGACTGTTTGTTGGGTCTCGCTCTTCCTCTTGAAGAAATATACCCAAGTGTATCTCGAATAATCATCCACAATCACCAAGCAATACTTTATACCCCCAAGGCTATCAAAGGATGGAGGCCCAAAGAGATCCAAATGAAGGAGCTCCAAAGGCCTCTTCGACTAAATGATAGCCTTGGGAGGGTGAGCCTTTTCATGTAGCTTTCCTTCGATACAAGCACTGCAAGCACGATCTTTAGCAAAACTAACATTTGTTAGTCCACGAACATGGTCCTCCTTGAGAAGACTTTGCAAAGATCTCATATGGACCTGGGCTAAAAGGCGATGCCAAAGCCATCCCACGTCAACTTTAGCCATTAGGCATGTCGCGGTCTTAGTGGATCGCTCCGAAAAGTTAATCACATAGAGACCGTTCTCAACATGCCTAACAAAGGCTACTTTAAGAGTCTTGCTCCACAAGAGGGCCACGGTATCAACATCAAAGAAAGTGGCAAAGCCCATGAGTGCAAGTTGACGAATGGAAAGTAAATTGTATGCAAGGGACACAACAAGCATGACCTTCTCGATCGTGAGATCATGAGAAATGACAACCTTGCCAAGTCCCAATACCTTAGAGGACGAGGCATCACCCCACTCGACATTGGTGGGCATGGATGGAATCTTGTGAACGTCCACCACCAAGTCCTTGCTTCCGGTCATATGATTAGTGGCTCCACTATCGAGCAACCATGATCCCCCACCGGAAGCAAACACCTACAAGAAATCAATGCTTGGTTTTAGGTACCCATTTTGTAATGGGTCCTTTGATGTTAGTAACAAGGATCTTAGGAACCCAAATAGACCATTCAATGTACTCATAAGGAGAACCAACAAATTTGGCATAAACATGCCCATCACTAGCACGGCACAACACATAAGAAGGGTTAAAGTCGCCGGCTTTGTTGGAAGGGGTGGCATTGCTCCTCTTGACACCACCACCCTTCACATTGTTCTTCTTCTCCTTGGAAGCACCCTATCCCTCCTTCACAAAAGTTTGCTTGAGAGGGGGAGGTCGTTTGGTCTTGTCATTCTTCTTCTTGTTCTTGGAAACGGGTGCGAACCCAATCCCTTCCTTGGCCACAACTTCTTTTTGATTTCTCAAAAGGTTGTTGAGGTTCTTCTCACCTTGTATGCACGACACAAGGCCTTTCTCAAGTTGCTTCTTCAACTTTGCATTCTCCTCAACAAGATGCACATGCTCACAACATGGGTTAGTAGCATTTGCATTATCAATTAAAACCATGTGAGGAAAAGTGGCTTTCTCCTTGGTTAGCTTTACGTGGAGTTGATCATGAGACTCTTTGAGGCTAGCATGAGCACCCTTCAAGACCTTTTGACCCTTGTCAAGTAAATCAAACTCCTCTTTGAGTCTAGCAAGATCAACCCCAAGCTTGGCCTTCTCGGAGTTTAGAACACGAGATACAAAAAGAGCATGATCAAGATCTTTCTTTAATTTAGCGTGGTCATCGTTGTATGACTCCTCAAGAGCCAAACAAAGACCTCGCTCTTCCTCAAGAGCATTGGAAAGATCCGAAATCTCATCGGCATAGTCACGACTATGCCCTTCCATCTTAGAGATGGTATCTTCGTGAGCCTCGATCATGTCATTGGCTTCAACAAGTTGTTCCAAAAGAGCAACGAAGTGCTTCTTGGATTTACCCTTAAGCTTACTCATAAAAGACTCAAATTCATTCTCCTCCACATTAGACCCCTCATGTTCATCAATGCAATCCGTCAAAGAAGGATTATTATTGATGGTAGTTTTGATGTTGGGGGTTACCTTATTGGTGGCTTTAGCCATGAGGCACTTGGTGGTGATGTTCTCATTGGGTGAGTCGAAGAGAGATACCCGTGGAGTTGTCGCAATGGCAATGGAGGCCACGGCAACCGACTCACCGCCTTCATCATCCTCATTGTACTCTTCTTATGCTACCAACCCCTTGGGAGGAGTCTTCTTGGTGAAGTTGCTCCTGTTGGGGAAAGACTTGGCCTTGTCCTTTCGGATGAGCTTGCCACCATTGTCTTCCCTCTTCTCATAAGGACATTCCGCAACAAAGTGGCTCACATTGCCACAATTATAGCAAGTCCTCACTCGTTGCTTGACCTTCGCGCCACTTGAGTTGTTTTTGTTGAAGTTGGGCCTTGTGTTCTTCTTACTCCAAAATTGCCTTGAAGCAAGAGCCATGTGTTCATGATAAGCATACTTTGTGTCTTCGGGATTGCTCTCCTCTTCTTCCTCTTCGTCCTCTTCTTCCACACTAACCTTGGCCTTCAATGCAAGGTTGGGCTTCTTTGCTCTTTGAGAACGTAACACCGCATTGTCGGCGGTCTTGTCCAAGATACTCATTGCCACGAACTCATCCAATACTTCACTTGAGGAAAAGGTGTGGAAATCCGGCCTTTGACGAATGATGGAGGACATGGCCTTGTGGTAAGGCATCATGGCCTTGAAGAATTTGCGCTTGATCCAATTGTCATCCGTATCCTTGCTCCCATGATCTCGGAGTGAGACCGCGAGAGTAGTTAATCTCTGATAAAGCTCACGAGGTTCTTCATCCTCTTTCATTACAAACTCATCGGCTTCATCTTGCACCACTTCATAGTTGGAGCATTGAATGCGTGCGCTTCCCCTATAGAGCAAGACAACATGGCGCCATGCATCCTTGGCCATGGTGAAGGGCCGGAGATGAGCAAGATCTTCGGGTGGAATTGCATATTGGATGATGAAGAGAGCATTCTCATTGAATTGATTATCCGCGGCTTCTCTAGGAGTGAAGTTGCTTCGGTCATGCGGATAAAAACCTTCTTCAATGATTCTCCAAAGATTAGTATTAACATGGTTTAAATGACGCTTAAAGCGATAAACCCAAGAATCAAAGTCCTCATTTTTCACAATCTTAGGGGGAGGACCGGCATGATTTAAATGAGTGGAAGGAATCGGTGCACCATAAATAAGTGGAGGTTCCACATGGGCAAAGATGCTGGTGCCATTTTTACCACTAGAAGAAGGAGCCTTTTCACTAGTAGCTTCCCCCTTGTCGGAGTTAGCATCCGTCACCTTGTTAGTGGGATCACCCACTTTCATCGGTGCGGTAGATAGTTTAAGCCCTTCTAAGAATTATTAAACATGCTTTCAACGTCGGTCGCCATGGAGGTTTTCAGTGTGTCCAAAGCCACATTGAATTCCTCACGAGAGACCGCGGTTCCCCCATCGGCCGTAGACGACAACGGATTCACACCGGAGTGCTCCCCACCGTCTGCGGTGTCAACCATACTCTTCGGACGGCAAAGTCCTTAATAAAGAGACGAGGCTCTGATACCAATTGAAAGGATCGATATAGTTGACTAGAGGGGGGTGAATAGGCAACTAACAATTTTTAGCTTTTCTTTACCAATTTAAACTTTGCATCAAAATAGGTTGTCTAGATATCCAACTAGGTGAGCAACTTATATGATGCAACAACAACAAGCACACAAGCAAGCAAAGAATATAACACAAATAAGCTTGCAAAAGTAAAGGCACGAGATAACCAAGAGTGGAGCCGGTGAAGACGAGGATGTGTTACCGAAGTTCCTTCCTTTTGAGGGGAAGTACGTCTCCGTTGTAGCGGTGTGGAGGTACAATGCTCCCCAAGAAGCCACTAGGGCCTTCGTATTCTCCTCACGCCCTCACACAATGCGAGATGTCGTGATTCCACTATTGGTGCCCTTGGAGGCGGCAACCGGACCTTTACAAACAAGGTTGCGGCAATCTCCACAACTTAATTGGAGGCTCCCAACGACACCACGAAGCTTCACCACAATGGAATATGGCTCCGCGGTGACCTCAACCGTCTAGGGTGCTCAAACACCCAAGAGTAACAAGATCCGCAAGGGATTAGTGGGGGAATCAAATTTCTCTTGGTGAAAGTGTAGATCGGAGCCTTCTCAACCAATCCCTAAAGAATCAACAAGTTTGATTGGCTAGGAAGAGAGATCGGACGAAAATGGAGCATGGAAGGCCAGATATATTAAGGAGAGCTCAAGCATGAGTGCTACATGTCCATAAGTGGGATCGTTCACCTTCAGAAACATTATCCATGGTCGGGACTTGTTGCGAAAGGGCTCAATTTGGCGCAATGGAGATGGATCAAGCGTTAACATTCATCATAGCAACTGGACCCCGAGGAGTGGGAGTCTTCGGCCACTGGGCCAAGTTTTTGTGTCAGGTGCGACCAGGGTGGCTAACCTGTTAACACCTGATGGCACGAACTGGGATGATTCGAAGATCGACTCTATGTTTTCTACTGATGACGCTAGAGATATCAAGCAAATAACATTCGGTGGACCCAATACGGACGACTATCTGGCTTGGAATTACACCAAAAAACGGGATGTTCACAGTCCGCTTGGTGTACCATCTTTAGAATAGCGATGAAAAGGGTGCGCTCTGGACGGCCGGAAGCATCCAGTTCAGTTGAGAAGCACAAGGGGGTATACGGAATTGTGGGACACTAATTCCCCAAATAAGGGAAAATTCCGTATGTGGAGAATGAGCAGGAATGGTCTAGGGGATCGGCTCGGAACTGCATCGCCGTAGAATCTAACCCGGTGTTTTCTGTGCTCTGTGTGGGTGAGAGGAGGTGATCTTTGATTGTTTTGGGGGATGCCACCACTTAGTGTAGTTTTGGGGTCTGCCGCGTTCAGAAAAGGGAGTTGCGGTGGCCACCCCACGACGCAAGATGGACTCCCAGAGCGCTCTGGCCTGTTGGCTTTTTGGTTGGTTCAGCGGTGCGGCAGTAGAGGAGAGAGAGGCTATGGTTCAGGCTGCATATGTACTATGGTTAGCACGTAATAAAAACTCAGGACGATACTATTGCTACTCCGCAGGAGATGATTTCAAGAGTAACTACATGCATGCAAGAATGGAAAGAGGCAAACGAAATGCCAATGCAGGCTCTGGTGGCCAAAGTGGTGCAGCTGAGAACCACCAGACGTTTGCTGGATTAAGGCGAACTTTGATGGTGCCGTGTCAAAGCATGGAGACAAGGACGGAGGCGGAATGATCTTGTGAGATCACAATCGAGCTTTTATGGCTGGAGCATGCCACTATTTCCCGAACGTTGTTGATCCTGAGACAACGGAGATCTTGGCCTGCAAGAAGCTTCTATAGGTGACGAGGGAGGTGAATGTGCATAAGATACATGTGGATCTTGATAGCCAAGCAATGGTGCATATGATCAAAGAACCAGCTAGGAATATGTCTCCGGTAGGGCCATGGCTATAGGATATCAAAACTGCACTTCGGGAGTTCTCGGAGTTTAGAGTTTCATGGGTTCGGCATTCTTCTAATATTGTCGTGCATAAGCTTGCTAAAGTAGGTGTTGCCGTGCATAAACCAAGGGTGGTCTGGGTATTATAAATACGTCTGTGATGAACAAATGCCTTATCATTAAGTGGTGGAGGAGGATCCTTACGTCTGAACCTAACACACTTTGGCTTAAGATCGTCAAAGCCAAATATTTCCCTAATTGTAGCCTGTTGTTCATGCCCGTAGCTGGGGCCTCACAGTTTTGGAAGAGCCTGGTTAATGTTAGGAACTATTTCAGATCCCATGTTAAGTTCCTGATGGGGAATGGCTCGTCATTCTGGCTCGATTGGTGGTCGGGACATGGCCCTCTGGCTGTGTCCTTCCCGGTGCTTTTTTCTTATTGCTCTAATCCACACATTTTCATCTCGGGTCTTGCGGCGAATAATTGGGACCTGGGGCTCAGGCGCTCCCTTTCTCCTGAAGAGTTAGGACAATGGCAGCAACTTGCTACTCTTTTCCCGATGCTCTCAGAGGAGGGAGATACCATAGTCTGGCCCCATGTGGCGTCGGGTAGGTTCTCGGTCAAATACCTATATTCTAGGCTTATTTCAGGTGTTGTTTCTATGAGGTTCTCGGCCATTTGGCGTGCCAGGGTGCCTCTCTATATCAAGAGTTTTCTCTGGTAGGCTGTCCAGGGCAAGCTCCCGGCTGCTGATCAGATCCGTAAGCGGAATGGCCTCGGTTCGGCCCTCTTTCCGCTGTGAGGTCAAAGGGGAGACACAAATCATATATTTTTCTCCTGTGCCCTTGCAAAATTCTTTTGGGCTTGCATCCGGTCATGTCTGGATGTAAGTTGGGCTCCTTCATCCTTTGCTGAGCTACGATTGTTGGTTACACAGTTATCAGGTGCATCAAGAGCTGCTTCCTAGGATGCCTGGACAACTCTCGAGAGTAGCTTCTCCTCTCAATCCACGGCACGATTCATGACGCTTTGTCGAGAACTTCAGGACGTCAAGAAGCTTGTTCTCTCAGCCACGGTCTACTTCAACAAAGTGAAGACCCTCGCCTCCATCCCCATCACAATCCCTGTACTGCCACCCTACCACCAGGCGGCAACAATAGACCCGCTATCACCTGAAGCACAACCGACCGCAGCCTCCTCTCAGGCTGTTCCAACTAATCAACAAACCGGGATAATTTTCAACACTAATTAACCCTCACCTTTGCCCCTCACTATCTCTTCCTCTATGGTGGAGCTAGCGCCCCTTCCCACTGCCCACCCTAGAGACGAGGATGGGATCGACGATGAAGCTACACCCAACCCGAGGTGTTGTTTTCCCATAGCCGTGCAGAAGGAGGGTTCTACTGTGCATGAGGAGAAGGCCACCCATATAAAGTTTCCATTGTCTATTATACTCACATTCTTTGCATTTTAATGCCTAAGTGTCTCGGGTACATGTAGATTATTGATGGCTACAAATTAGTGCAGTTTTTTGCGAGGGTATGAATTAGTGCATTCAGAAAGGAAAAAAGTAATGAATTGCTATATTTCTGCTTATATTACATGTACTAAATTGAAATAGCATATATGTTTATTCGAGCCAATATGTCTCGTGATATCGGGTGAGCTAGCCCTGGTTCAAACTCTACTCGTATTTCAACCGAGCTGGAAAAGATGCTCCTGCTCAGTTTTGTTTATTGAGTGATTCCGAGTCGAAACGAAATACGAGTCAAGCTTGAGCGATTGACGTGTCTCAGGGTTTCTTCTTTTCACCGAACGAGATCATGCATCCATTTCATGAGGAGAGCATTTTTTTTCTCTGTCCCAATCGAGTCTTTTCCTTTCCTTCCAAGTTAAGCACACATTGACAAGCAATTTCTAAGTAGTAGACCGATTACCAAACCCAGAAACCCTTCGGGTTAAGAATCACGAAACCAGCCGACACATCCATGCAGGACTTCAACGGAAAATATCTTGCCGATACTTTAACATGGACTACTGCAAACACGATCCGCCGGTCTCCTCCTCTATTATTCCCACGAAAATCCTGCCAATGTTGGACTTGTGCACCAGCTTTTCATTTCTTCCAGGAAAGGAAGCACCTATGTCGTACCGCCGTTGCCGTCACAAGTTTGACACGATCGACGCCATGAGAAAAGATTGATGAAGCTCCCACCCATGCATGCATCCATCACGCCATTGGTTCCACGTTTGGATGGACGAGCAGAACCAGAAGAAGCTGCGGAGCAGACAATTAATTAACCTTGGCGTCTGCGATTTAACTAAGCGAGACGCACACGGGAATTCGGTATCGGCACTGCAAATTCTCCGGGTGCGCGTACTTTACAATCTGGCATGAAACACAAGGAAACTGCCAAGAGCAAAAGCAAGCCGTTTTGGTTCCCTTTGGGCATTCCGGCCAACCCATCATCGGCTACTACCGCTTAACTAAAAGAGATACTGGAAAGTTGAGATCGTAGAGAGCCAATCTAAACCTTGGGGCATGTGTCTTTTCTTGCCTAAGTGGAATACTTTCTCCATTTCATTCCCCATTCCTAGCTTTTCTTCCATCTTTAGCTTGCTTCCCATAGTGCTAACTCCACATGCCAAATTGTTTTCTATAGATCTTCCTTTTGTGCCTATGCTTGTTTTTCCAAGCTTGTGCTTACATATGCTTTGGGAGAGCTAGAAAAAAGTTTGATCGGGACATGAGCAAAGTTGTATGCATGCACTTGCATGCCAAGTTCCTCACTATAAATACAACCTTGGAGCCTCAGGAGAAGGCCCATTAATCTGAAACATCTTGCCTCATCTCAGTGGTCTGCTCATGCCATGCTTGAGCTACCACAGAACCCTACTTGTTGTCCTTGATAGGCAGTTTGGCCACCTCTCGGCATCGAAGATGAAGATTGGCAAGGGCACGGAGCTCCTGAAGAAGGTGGCTGAGACATGCAGGAACAAGACCAGCGTGGTGGCAGCCAGGCTCCTCGTCCTCGTGTCCCTCCGCCGCCGGATGGCCACTGTCGGCGCCTTCTCCCACAGTATCCATGCGCTTGTGGCTGCCGCTGACCGGGAGAATGGTGCCAGGGTGGACTGCAACAAGGCTCTCGTGGTGCGCACGGTCCAGAAGACGCCAGCGCTCCATGGTGGTGAGATTGTTGTTAATATCTCTCATCAACTCGCACTGTTTGATCAAGGGAATGATGGTGATGGTGGCTGCACTGATTGGACACTACACCCCATCTTCAATGACGATGAACACAACTGTTGTTACACCAATGATTGCGAGGTGGACGACGATGAAGATGACGGTGATGTGCTACTCGACGAGTGTGATGAAGACGTCGACGACCAACCGTCGGTCATGGATGTAATCCGGAATAACCGAGAGGCACAGGGTTTGGAGTTCAGCATTGACAACGAAATAGATCAGGCTGCTGACATGTTCATCACAAGGTTCCGGAAGCGGATGAATCAGAGCTTCTAGTGATCTTGTGAGCTCATATCTATCTGTTTGTATGACAAAGTCTGAAGCGTACGTATACCGAGCTATCAGTTGCTAATAGAGGTACGGTAGATGGTGGGTGTGAGCTAGACTTGTATACCGTATTCAGGTAGGGAGAAAAGGAGATGGACATAGGTTGTCTGCCGGAGAATAGACATTATTTTTAGTTAGCTGTACGTGCATGCTTATTTAGCAAGTGTGGATGATAGCACACCTAGCCAAGTGTGGATGATGGCACACCTAGGAAGGATCTTTCACTAGCTTGTTCAGTAGCATTGTTTCTAATATCTTGTACTACAAGATTGCTTCATATGTTCTCAACTTTGGTTGCATGCCATTGTTAAAATAGATTGCCATTTTTTGCAAATAAAGTTGATCTTTATCTCATGCTTGAATTTATAGGTGATGGAAGTGCACCCTATCTTAATAGGGTGAGCATTGATGATGCCACAAGGAGGGAAAATGTCAACCCCGACAATGAAGATGACATTCTGATGGGGAATGATTCAGCTCCAAGAGAGACAACTTGGAAAGGTCAATAGCATGATCTGCATTTTGTTAATTGTGTTTAATTTTTTTGTATGGACATTATGATGCTTTTAGAGAGGAAAATTTTAAATAAAAAATGTATTAATTCTATTTAAAGTTAAAATTGTGCTAATTCTGTTTGTTATGCCTTGTTAGCTTTTACTTGATTTTGTTATGCATTAAGAGTAAAAAATGTGCCAGGTTCCTTTTTTCTGCCTTATTATCTTTTTACTTGATGTTATGATGCATTTAAAGTATGAATGTTGTTTATTCTGTTGTAAAAATTATGCTAATTCTTGTTACTGTCCTGGTTCATTCTTTTTATTCCTTACTCAACTTTTGAAAAACTTGAGTGGGTGCTAGTTACCACCGACTGGGAATTTAAATACCCACTAGCGTCAGTGCGGGCTCTGGAGAGAATTGAGGCCTTATCGGATCATGCTCCATTGCTTACTGATTTTGGTCAAGCCGCTCCCAGTATGAACCGCCATCAGTTCAAATTTGAACTGGGATGGCTCACTAGAGAGGGTTTTCATGAGTTGGTAAAAAAGGTGTGGCAGCGCCAAACTCGTGGTGACACACCAATTCAACGATGGAACAACCGTATTCGTGCGTTGCACCAATTCCTTCGCGGTTGGGCCAAACACACCGCAGGGATTTATAAAAAAGAGAAGTTGCGGCTCTCTACCTTAATTGACTCCTTAGATAAGATCGCGGAGGTGAGGCTTCTTTCTGCCACGGAGATTGAGCAAAAAAGTCATCTCAATGAGCAGCTAGCCCGTCTCTTACGCGAGGAGGAAATTAAATGGTACCAATGGTGTAAGAGTGACTCGCTGGTACTTGGGGATGATAATACAAAATACTTTCAAATGTTAGCCAATGGCAGACATAGAAAGAAACGAATCTTCGCTCTTGATCAGGAGGAGGGTCGAATTGAGGGGGACGCCTCTCTAAACAACTTTATTACCAAGTACTACAAAGAGTTGTTTGGTCCATCTTTGAAAACTTCGCTTGAGATGGATGAGACTATTTGTCATGACATTCAACAAGTTTCCGCTGCGGAAAATGAATTCCTAACCTCTCCTTTCTCTGAGGAGGAAATTCGGACTGCGGTATTTCAAATGGAACATAACAAATCTCCAGGCCCGGATGGTTTTCCGGCGGAGTTCTATCAATATTTTTGGCATATGTTAAAATCTGACTTGGTTCAGTTGTTCAATGAACTGCATGCTCATAGACTCGACATTTCCCGTCTTAATTTTGGGGAAATTATTCTTTTACCCAAGACGAAAGATGCTAGTCAGATTCAACAATACAGACCGATTTGCTTATTAAATGTAAGTTTTAAAATCTTCACTAAAGTCGCGACTAACCGGCTGAACGGGGTGGCAGACCATGTAGTCAAACCAACCCAAACAGCTTTCATGCAAGGACGGAACATTTTGGACGGTGTTGCTGTCCTACATGAAACTGTCCATGAGCTTCATCATAAAAAGTTGAACGGTGTCATTTTTAAAATTGACTTCGAGAAAACTTATGATAAAGTGAAGTGGCCCTTTCTGTTACAAACATTACGTATGAAAGGGTTTTCCGATACTTGGTGCCGATGGGTTGAGAGCTTTGTGTCCGGAGGTAGCGTGGCCATTAAGGTAAATGATGATGTAGGCAACTATTTTCAGACAAGGAAGGGGCTCCGTCAAGGGGACCCCGCATCACCCATCTTGTTCAATATTGTGGCTGATATGCTAGCTACTCTCATTGAGAGGGCCAAGTAAGCTGGTCAAATCATCGGGGTCATTCCTCATTTAGTAGAAGGAGGCCTATCAATTTTACAGTACGCGGATGACACTATTTTGTTTTTGGACCACGACTTAGAAAAGGCTAGAAACCTCAAATTGCTGTTATGTGCTTTTGAGGATCTTTCTGGACTTAAGATTAATTTTCACAAGAGTGAAATCTTCTGCTTTGGCGAGGCCGCAGAAAACTCACAAGATTATGCTGAAATCTTTGGCTGTCAACTCGTACATTTTCCGATTCGCTATCTATGTATCCCTATTCATTATCGGCGACTGACAATCACTGAATGGAAGCATGTTGAAGAGAGACTGGAGAAACGGTTGGCTAACTGGAAGGCCAAACTATTGTCCTATGGGGGCCGATTAGTTTTGATCAACTCGGTCCTTACCAATATGGTTCTTTACATGCTATCATTCTTTCATCTGCCAAAAGGAGTGCTCCAACGTCTTGATTACTTTAGATCAAGATTTTTTTGGCAGAGTGATAATGAAACCAAGAAATATCGTTTGGCTAGGTGGAATATATCATGTCGTCCTAAAAGCCAAGGGGGCCTTGGAATCGAGGATCTTGAGATCAAAAACATTGCATTGTTCAGCAAATGGGTATACAAATTACTCACTGAGAATGGTGTTTGGCAGGAAATCATTCGTAATAAATACGTGGGCTCCAAAGCAATTTCCCAAGTCTACTGGAAACCGGGCGATTCACATTTTTGGAGTGGGGTAATGAAACCTAAAGAATTCTTTTTCCAATTTGGAACGTTCTCGGTTAGGGACGGCTCCCAAATACGTTTCTGGGAAGACAACAGACTCCGGACCACCCCATTAAACGTGCAATACCCAAGCTTATATCGGATAGTTAGACATAAGTTTGTCACGATTAAGCAGGTGCTGGGCCATGAAAACCCAAATATTTCTTTTCGTAGAACCCTCAGTGGACCTTTTTTGGCAGCATGGGATGATTTGCTAACCCGATTGGGAGCCATCCAACTGTCGGCAGAACCGGATATCTTTAAATGGAAACTGCATCAGAGTGGGAAGTTTTTGGTCAAATCCATGTATGATGCATTGGTTCATAACGAGGTTCCAATTGACAATAGAAAATTGTGGAAGCTGAAGATTCCTCTAAAAGTGAAAATTTTCCTATGGTTTCTCAATAAAGGAGTTATCTTAACTAGGGACAATTTGGCACGACGAAACTGGCAAGGTTGCAAAAAATGTGTTTTCTGCCACCATGATGAGTCCATTAAGCACTTATTTTTTGATTGCAAGTTTGCTCGATCTGTATGGGCCATTGTTCAAATAGCTTCGAGTCTATATCCTCCACGTAGTGCACGAAATATGTTCGGCAATTGGTGGAGGGGTATAGATAAACAGTTTTCTAAACATTCTTGTGGGGGCGGCTGCCTTATGTTGGGCACTGTGGCTCACTAGGAATGACATTGTTTTTAACCCTAAATGCGTTTCATCTCCTATGCAGGTTATTCATATATGTTCGCGATGGCCCCGTATATGGTCTATCCTGCAGAGGCCGGAGGACGGAGACCTTTTTATGATGACTTCTACTTGGCTGGAGCGTTCGGTCAGGGAGATTTTTTACCCCCATGGATGACGGTGTGATCTTCGGTTAGGATCGGCCTCTCTATAGGCATTTTTATTTTTCTCTTGTTCTGGCTGGTTTGCCACTTTATTTCGGTTTACAGTTCTTCAAACTTTTGGCTGTGTGCATCTAGCTATGCAGAGGCCGGGTGATTTTTGAAGCGGTTGTATCAACTCGATATTTCAATTTAATGAAAAGCCCTTTATCGGAAAAAAAATACGTGCGCTCGTACGCACTCGCCCACGTTCCCCCGCGCCCCATGTCATACCTGGCTCGCGCTCGTACGCAGACGACGCGGCCACCAACGGCCTGGACGCGGTCATTCCTCCGGCTCCATCGCCAGCAGTTCAACGCACGCACGCACACTCCCTCGGTCACAAACACGACCCGGCTGCTACACCGGCCACTACCTAGTCCAAGTACACACACGCACTAACTACCTGCTAACTACGTGCTTGCACTAGCTAATTTGGCCGGTGCACTCGCGCGCCCTGGCCGCAACCGCGGCTTATTCGTCTAACAGTTAATACATGATAATAAGACAACAAAGAAAGAAATGCCTCAATATGTTGTTTTTATTTTCATGATTTTTTGGAGAAATTGCAACCAATAATTATATTACTTAAATATTGGTGGTGATATCTTAATATATGTTCTTTTCACTACTACACAAAAGCCTATTCGAGGCGGACCTGAATTAGCTTTCCGTGGTGATTTTTCTACCTGCCGCTCTTGGTGGTCTGAAATAGGTACCTTTTTTAGGTTGTGTGCCCAGGATCCACCTTGGACTGAGACCTCTCTGAGGCGCGTTTTTTTAGCATGCCCTATTGGAAAACGTGTTCATCCGTGATGCCTTCTCTATGCGGGGCCAACTCAAATGGGTTGAAATACTGGTGGAGCAAACCTTGCTCTTTATCGTCATATCCTGGGCACACATATAACGTGAATTTGACATCATCAGACTGTTGTAGACACAACACAAAATGCTGTCCTTTTGTTGAGAAAGTACATGCCACACTCAATATTTCAATAACATATATGCCATACTCATGTCCATGACATTGTCCTATTGACCTGGCCGTCGAAACCACCTTTAATTCAGTGAACCGTAGAACGATGCTTCGTTGCTGCCATGCAACACTATGCAAGATACCTGATGCAAATATAACTAGGGAAGTAGTAAAAAAGTTACTAGCTAGCTGCTAGTAGCTCAGATGCAAATATAGCAGTGAACACTTCAAGTCAAAGGGACGAGCACCACTTTTGATTCCTCTAAAACTGAGACTAGCTAGCTACTAGTAGCTCAGATGTCTTTGCTCCAAACCAGAGAGGACCCCAACTCTTATTTCATGCTAATAACGGGGCTAGCCCTGCACCAATTTATTCTTCTTTTGAGAAAGGAGTGTTGCAACATCAGTTGTTGTTTCCTGCCCACAGGCTACAGATCTTCGAAAGTACAACATGTTCCCGTTGTTTATGTGGTTGTTGTCGCCACAGTGAAGCGCACATGGAGAACGTGCCCTCCGAGACCACTCTAACTCCAATTAATATGGTTTGAGTGACAGTCTCATGCTTGGCAAAGCGGCGCATGATGATTGATCATCAGGCAGCAATGGAGACCGCCAAAGTAAATTAAGCGACGACTGTGTCCTTTATGGCCTAATAACGCACATATATACATAATTTTGGGAAGACAATGGGATCCCACCATACATCACATTGCTATAGCTTTCCGTTGCTTCTTTATTTAATCACTCCCACTCTCAGCATTCTTATAGTGCTCATCACTCCACATGCATGTGCTCGATTTGTTTTCTCCAAATGCTATTTTCATTTAACACGCTTCAGAGAACTAAAAGTATGATCCCGACATTAGCAAATTAAACGGCATGGTTAGTTGTGTGCATCTACTAAATGATTATTTTGTATTGCAAATCTTTTTCCATATTGTTCGATCTAGACTTCCTCACCTACAAAAAAAAAGACCACCACTGATAGGATATACTCGATCACCCTCCACCTCCAATCCCTACTTCCACTGGTAGAAAAAAGCCCTTTAGTCCCGGTTCGCAACAGCCTTTAGTCCCGGCTGTGCAACCGGGACTAAATATGCGCGACTAAAGAAACCCCCCCTTTAGTCGCGCCTCTTACGGACCGCGACTAAAGGCTTTAGTCCCGGTTCTTGTGGCTGACCGGGACTAAAGGCCCGTCCACGTGGACGCCCGTGGTCCGTCGGGGCGGAGGACCTTTAGTCCCGGTTCTCGTGGCCACCCGGGACTAAAGGGCTCCTCCGCAGGTTTAGGGTTTTAGACCCCCTAAACCTGGTTTCTTTTTAGTTTGGAGTGTTTTATTTCTTTTATATTATATTTTGTGTTTTATTTTAATTTTGATAAAGTTTCAGTACACATATTCTACGCTACTATATACATGCATATGAAATTTCAAACAAGAAGAATTCAAGAGGAATATATAATATATATTCAATCTCGGGTGACCATATACAACTTCGAACAAGTTTCCATACACAATTAGGATGGATGACCATATACAACTTCGTACAAGTTTCAATCTCGGGTATGCATATAAATTTCTTCGTCCTCGGTATAGTGTTCTCCTTTAGGATTGATGACTTCCCTCATGAAAAATCCTGCTAATTCTTCTTGAATTGGTTGAAAGCGAGCTTCTGGACTAAGCCTCCTCCGCAAGTTATCCGTCGCGTTCCGCACGCTATCCGATGCCTTCCGCTCAGAGGTGTGTCTCCGGATGTTCTCACAAACATAGTATCCACATAGATTGGTCCCCGGTGGCTGCTTATCCACATTAACTAACCTTCTGAAATCTAGCTCATGTTTGAATTCACCGACAATTTCTTCTGAGAACCGTCTCCAAACCCTACAGGGCAAAGAAAATTAAATGAACAAGGGAGTTATTAGTTACTTGATATTAGGAAATGAACGAAAGAGACCGATCGATATAGAGCTCAAATGATTGAAAATAATTACTTTTGCAGCATTTTTCTCATGTCGGCCCAACGCTTTGGATCCGAATCCATAGAGTCCATGATTAGAACTCTGGAGGTGTGAAGTTCAATATTTAGCAGAATCCAGCGGAACCTGCGGACACGTTACATGCACAGTCATGCATTACTCATCGATTAGACATACCATGCATGGAGTAAACAAAAGAGAATGGGCACAAGAGAGAAACACTCATCCAAAATGGTAAGGAAATAGAATATGACTTTTGAGTTGATGCTTTCTAAGAAACTTGTACAAGTCTTTCTCCACGTCTTCGGGGTGATGTTGTAACACATGTCCATTAACGATATGTGGGTCAATGAACCCAACATCATGGATGTTTCTTATTTTGCATTCCCAAATCTTCAATCTGCATAATAGCGTACGCAACAATATAGTTAGGACAATATATATATATAGTGCAGGCAATGAAGAACGAGATGAGGTAGAAATAAATCACTTACAGAACGTAGCAACTCAGCATAGATTTGTCGAGGTCGCGCAGATTGAACAGCTGGAACAATTCACTCATATGAACTTGTACAGAGTACCGTTTGGTGTGATGCTCATCTGTAACATCCGCATAAATATATTCTTTGTCGGCCCATGTTATGAATTGCTTGTACCAACGTAGCAGATTTCGCATTTGTGGTGGTAGACTCTTTTCCCGCGCAGGCTCGACGAGAGGCCCATTCCGCACATATTGTAATGCTATCTCACATACTGGCGCATCCTCAAGGCCTAAGAAGGCACGAAGAGTCAAACCCATCTCGGACGCTTGTTTCATGGCACTCGCTACAGTCAATCCAAGTGCTGCCGCAGCTGCTATGATCTCGGGGTCCTCTTCCGGACCGGCTTTCACTATGAGCGGGGGGATCGATTGTTTCTTCTGCATCCCGAGCTGGTCAACTTGTTTCCTGCTTTTTTTACTTTCTTCTTTCTCCTCCTTCAATATTTTTGCTTGCCCACGAAGTTCATGTCCATAGTCGTCAGGCATATTCAGCTCGGCTTGGGACGGTGTCGTCAAAAAATCCTTAGCCCACTTCTTTTGCTTCTCAGTGAATACTTGCTTGGGCTCAGGCTCTTTTTTCGCCTTCATATCCGCCTTCCATTTCTCATAATCAGCAGACGCAGCCAATTTGGTTTCAGCTTCACTAAGTTCCCCAGGCCTTGGGAGGAGAGGCTTCAGTGATGGCTCCGGTAACCTTGTGGTCTTAGGTACATAAGGGTCCGGGTTAATAGTCCAGGAGCGGGTTTCCTTGCTGTCCGCCTGCTTCTGCTTCTTCGCCGGAGGTGGATTGGGGGGCGTCGTACCCGCCGGAGGAGGATTGGGGGGCGTCGTACCCGCCGGAGGTTGTGAATCGGGGGACGGCGTCGAATGGCGTGAAGGAGGTGTAGGTGAACCACCACGACCACCACCACCGCCACCACCATCGGAGGGGGGTGGACTTGCTAGCCTTGGCGCCTCGCCTGGAAACACTATGTACTTCTTTTTCCATAGAATGAACTCGCGCTTGACATCTCCAAGTCTTCTCTCCCCTTCGGGTGTAGGTTTGTCAATCTCCAGGTCCTCAAACCCTTGGACTATGTCTTCCACCGTGACACGAGCATAGCCATATGCAATGGGGTTGTTGTGGTGGAGTGCTCCAGGTGTACAGGGTAAAGCACTGCCGCTAGCTACCTTCGTGGAAACGTTCCCCACGGGATAATGCAGATCACATTCTTTCATCTCCATTACATCATCCACGGGGTAGTGAGGCTCCGGTGCACGAATCTCAATCATCGGTGCACTACAGCAGGCGGGGCATCCGTGGAAGCCACGCTGCTTCTCCGCTGCTGGCTTCCGCGATCCGCTTCATGATCTTCATGCGGCCCTACAGCCGATTTTTCTTTCACTAGTTCATGCACGGTCTGCTTCAACTCATGGAGTTCCGATGCAAACTTCGTCATAAGATCTGCATCCCGGTCCGTTTCTCTTACGGCTTCTGTAACAGTACGGGTCATTGTCCTGGGAAAACCCTACTTTCCACGGAACTTTGCCTTTGCCTCGTACACGTCCTCCGTGTTCATCATTCCCGAGGGCTGTTGTCAGTGCGTCTTTCTCTCTGTTGAACTTGATCAAGCCCTCTTGAGCTTGGGTCATTGCGTCAATAAGGGCTTGGGTGGGAGCAAACTGTCTCTGCCGGTGAACACACACCCCTGTCTCCGGGTCTAGCGATCCCCCATGCCCGTACCACCAGCTTTTGGCCCTTGGGTCCCATCCCTCTGTACCTAGAGGGATTCCTCGCACCCTCAGGTCCTCCTCCATCTTCTGCCACCTAGGCTCCGAAAGGCGGTATCCTCCTGGCCCCATAATATGATGGAACTTTTTCTTACTCGCATTATCCTTATTTTTTTCGATATTTCCTTGAAATGCTCCGATTTCTTTTGCCTCACAAATTCTGGCCAATCATCTTTCAGTTTCTCATGTTGTCCATTGAAATCCGGAGTCTTGCCCTTGTTGACATAGTCACGGGTTAAATTTTTCTTGAAGTTCTGGAATGCTTCGCCCATCTTCTGAAGAGCGAACGCTTTAACTAGCCTCCTCCTCTGACGTCCACCCGGAACCTCGTTACCGAATTCATCGACTTTGTTGTATTCCGGAGGTAGAATGAAATGTTCCATAAGCTTTCTCCAGCAATCCTTTTTCGTTCTCTTGTCGACAAAACTGAAACCAAGACGTGCCTTCTTTGGCTCCTTCCATTCCTGGACGGTGATCGGGACGTTGTCTCTAACAACGACTCCGCATTGGTTGATAAACTTTGAGGTGTGCTGTAGGGGCTTGCCGGTTTCACTGACAAACTCAATGGCATATGTTTCTCCTGTTTTCATCGCCTTGGATTTGCCACGCTTTGTCGTACTCGATCCGGACGGCTAAAAAAAGAAAGAGAGTCGCGCGCGTTAATACATATGTATTCACATTTCAGTAAGTTTGTATCACGAGAGGCTCAATGTATATATATACCTCGCCGGAGGTGGTTGCTACTTGCAATTCGAGATCGTCGGTTGTTGACGGTTGACCTCCGTCGACAATGTCCGTTCCTTCACCTTCTTGATCATCGACAATCTCTGTTCCACCGTCAAGGTTCAGAAAAGAAGAGACTACATCCTCTTGTTGCTCATATTCTGAGCCCGGCACATAAGGAATCTCGTTGTTGATGATGTCCATTAAATAACGTTCAGCCTCCGGATCCCTAAGCGGCTCGGTTCTATCGTCCGCCATATGTCACTCCTGCATGTAGTAAAAATTCTTTAAGTATAAAGGAATTAAAAAATAAGATTAAGGGGACATAGAGGAGGAGGAATTAAAAAATAAGATTCTTTAAGTAAAAATTCTTTTTTTCTTCTTCTTCCTTTCTTCTTCCTCTTTCTTCTTTCTTTCTTCTTCTTCCTTTCTTCTTCCTCTTTCTTCTTCTTCCTTTCTTCTTCTTCCTTTTTCCTTTCTTCTTCTTCCTTTTTCCTTTCTTCTTCTTTCTTTCTTCTTCTTCCTTTCTTCTTCTTTCTTTCTTCTTCTTCCTTTCTTCTTCTTCCTTTCTTCTTTCTTTCTTCTTCTTCCTTTTTCTTTTTTCTTTCTTTCTTCTTCTTCCTTTCTTCTTCTTTTTTTCTTCTTCCTTTTTCTTTCTTCTTTCTTTTGGTTTTCATTTGGTTTTCATTTTTTTCTTCTTCCTTTTTCTTTCTTGTTTTTTCTTCTTCCTTTTTCTTTCTTCTTTCTTTTTTTCTTCTTCCTTTTTCTTCTTTCTTTTTTTCTTCTTCCTTTGTTTTTCTTCTTCCTTTTTCTTTCTTGTTTTTTCTTCTTCCTTTTTCTTTCTTCTTTCTTTCTTCTTTCTTTTTTTCTTCTTCCTTTTTTTCTTCTTCCTTTTTCTTCTTTCTTTCTTCTTTCTTTTTTTCTTCTTCCTTTTTTTTCTTCTTTCTTTTTTTCTTCTTCCTTTGTTTTTCTTCTTCCTTTGTTTTTCTTCTTCCTTTTTTTTCTTCCTCCTTTGTTTTTCTTCTTTCTTTTTTTCTTCTTCCTTTTTCTTCTTTCTTTCTTCTTTCTTCTTCCTTTTTTTTCTTCTTTCTTTTTTTCTTCTTCCTTTGTTTTTTTTCTTCTGTTTGTTTTTCTTGTGTTTTCTTTTGTTTTCTATTTTCTTTCTTTTTCCTTTTTCTTTTTTCTTGTGTTTTCCTTTTTTTTGTTTTTTTCTTCTGTTTGTTTTTTTGTTTTCTTTTGTTTTTTTCTTCTTCCTTTGTTTTTCTTCTGTTTTTTTTTTGTTTTTTTCTTCTGTTTGTTTTTCTTGTGTTTTCCTTTTTTTCTTCTTTCTTTTTTTCTTCTTCCTTTGTTTTTCTTCTGTTGTTTTCCTCCTTTTTCTTTTGTTTTCTTTTTTTCTTCCTTTTTCCTTTTTTCTTCCTTTTTCTTGTTTTTCTTCTGTTTTTCTTTTGTTTTCTTCTTCCTTTTTCCTTTTTCTTTCTTCTTCTTCTTCCTTTTTCTTCTTCCTTCTTCTTCTTCTGCCGGCGCGCGGAGGACGGCAGGCAGGGCCAGCGGGCGGCGGGCGGCGGGCGACAGGGCGTCGGGCGGCGGGCGGCGGGCGGCGGCCGGCGGGCAAGGGCAGGGCACGGGCGGCGGCCGGCGGGCAAGGGCAGGGCACGGGCGGAGGCGGCGCTCACTGGGGACGGAAGCGGCGGCGCGCAGGGCTTCGGCGTCGGCGTCGGCGTCGGGGCAGGGCTTCGGCGTCGGCGTCGGCGTCGGCGTCGGCGTCGGGGCAGGGCTTCGGCGTCGGCGTCGGCGTCGGGGCAGGGCTTCGGCGTCGATCGGCGTCGGGGCAGCGCTTCGGCGTCGAGAGAGAGGAGAATGGGAAATGGCGAAACTGCTAAGTGTGCAGTATTTATAGACGCACCTTTAGTCGCGGTTGGGGAGGAGGACCGCGACTAAAGGTACCCTTTAGTCGCGGCTGGCCACACCAACCGCGACTAAAGGGTACCCTTTAGTCGCGGTTCGCCTCCCCAACCGGGACTAAAGGGTTTTGGCGCCGCTTTCGTTCCCGCGCAGAAAGACCCTTTAGTCGCGGTTGGGGACAACAACCGCGACTAAAGGGTACCCTTTAGTCGCGGTCCGCCTCCCCAACCGGGACTAAAGGTCTGTGCTGGAACTGGCGCGGTGCGGTGGGATGTTTAGTCCCACCTCGCTAGCCGAGAGGCTTCGACAGTGGTTTATAAGCGCGGCTGCGCTCACCACTTCGAGCTCCTCTCAAATGCAGGCTTACGGGCCTATTCTGTCACTATGTGCCTGTGGGCCTACTGGGCCTTCTGCGGGCCTGAATCCTGGCCCATTAATGGGTTTCTAGTCGTATTCAGGCCGTGGTGGCCCAGTAGGTGGCATATTTTTTATTTTTTGCCTGTTTTTTGTTTTCTTTTTTGCTTTATTTATTTTGTTTCTAATTACTTATTTATTTTACTTTATGATAATTATTTTTTCTATTAAAGTTTCTAATTACTTATGTATTTATGTTATTAAAATTTATTTTATTTTGTTTGTACTTATATATTTTATTAAAGTTTATATTATTTTGTTTTTCTTCTGTTTATTTTATTCTTGTTTTTCTTCTGTTTTTTTCTTCCTTTTTTCTTCTGTTTTTTTCTTCTGTTTGTTTCTTCCTTTTTCTTGTTTTTCTTCTTTTTTTTCTTCCGTTTTTCCTTTTTTCTTTTTTCTTCTGTTTTTTCTTCTGTTTTTTTCTTCTATTTGTTTTTTTCTTCTGTTTTTTTCTTATGTTTTTCTTCTGTTTGTTTTTTTCTTCTGTTTTTTGTTTTTTCTTCTGTTTTTTTCTTCCTTTTTCCTTCTTTCTTCTTCTTCCTTTTTCCTTTTAAAATCAGAAAAATGAAACTAATTCATTTTAAAATCTTAAAAATACAATTATATATCAAAAAAATCAGAAAAATAAAACTAATTCATTTTAAAATCCCTTGAAGGTTTGACAAAAGGTTTGATACATCATTCAGTTCATCGACCAAATACAAAGTTTGGTACAATAAATTATTACACATCAATTCTTCCCTTATGTCCCTGCTTGCTTACGATTGTGCCGTATCCATGGAGCATCCTCATCATTTAACTTAATGCTTCGGTCAGTGTTCACTTTGAAGGGCGGAATTTCACCAAACATATTATAATCTTCTGACATGTCTGTCTTGTCCTCCACTCCCACGATATTTCTTTTCCCTGAAAGAACAATGTGGCGCTTTGGATCATTGCATGATGTACTGATCGTTTTCTTATCTTTCCGTTTCCTCGGTTTGCTACTCATGTCCTTCAAATAAAAAACCTGAGCGACATCTTTGGCAAGGACGAATGGTTCGTCAAGGTAACCAAGATTGTTGAAATCCACCATTGTCATTCCGTATTGCTCGTCCACCTTTACCCCACCTCCTGTTAGCTTGAACCATTTGCACCGGAACAAAGGGACCTTAAAGGAGGGTCCATAGTCAAGTTCCCATATCTCCTCTATGTAACCATAATATGTGACCTTTTTCCCATTCTCGGTTGCTGCATCAAAGCGGACACCACTGTTTTGGTTGGTGCTCTTTTTATCTTGGGCGATGGTGTAAAATGTATTCTCATTTATCTCGTACCCTTGGAAAGTCGTTATAGTCGAAGATGGTTTCTTGGCCAACATGTACAGCTGATCTCCAACATCATTGTCATTCATTAAATGTTTTCGCAACCAACTGCCGAAAGTCTCCATGTGGGCCTTTCTAATCCAGGATTCAGGCTTCCCCGGGTTGTCCGAGCGTAAAATATTCTTGTGTTGCTCGAAGTACGGAGCCACCAAGCTGGAATTTTGCAGAACTGTGTGGTGTGCTTCAGTCATAGAATGACCGTCCATACATATCGTGGATTCCCTTCCGATCTTGCCTTTTCCACTTAGTCTCCCCTCGTGCCGCGATTGAGGAATACCAATCGGCTTAAGGTCAGGAACATAGTCAATACAGAACTCAATTACCTCCTCATTTCCATAGCCCTTGACGATGCTTCCTTCTGGCCTAGCACGGTTACGAACATATTTCTTTAATACTCCCATGAACCTCTCAAAGGGGAACATATTGTGTAGAAATACAGGACCGAGAATGGAAATCTCTTCGACTAGGTGGACCAGGAGGTGTGTCATAATATCGAAGAAGGATGGTGGGAACACCAACTCGAAACGAACAAGGCATTGGACCACATCGTTCTGTAACCGTGGTAGATCTTCTGGATTGATTACCTTCTGAGAGATTGCATTGAGGAATGCACATAGCTTCACAATGGCTACTCGAATATTTTCCGGTAGGAGCCCCCTCAAAGCAATCGGAAGCAATTACGTCATAATCACGTGGCAGTCGTGAGACTTCAGGTTTTGGAACTTTTTCTCCGCCATGTTTATTATTCCCTTTATATTCGACGAGAAGCCAGACGGGACCTTCATACTGCTCAGGCATTCAAAAAAAATGACCTTCTCTTCTTTGGTAAGAGCGTAGCTGGCACGACCTTGAAACCATTCCGGATGCCGGTCATCTGGGTCTTTCAAAAGTTGCTCGTCCTGCCGTGCTTCCTTTGTATCATTTGTCTTCCCATACACGCCCAAGAAGCTTAGCAGGTTCACGCAAATATTCTTCGTAACATGCATCACGTCGATTGCAGAGCGGACATCTAGGACTTTCCAATATTCTAGCTCCCAAAATATAGATTTCTTCTTCCACATGGGTGCGTGCCCGTCAACTCCCCGCGGAACTGATTGTCCGCCAGGACCCTTTCCAAAGATGACTTTCAAATCCTTGACCATATCAAATATCTCAGCACCAGTACGTTCCGCAGGCTTTGGCCGGTGATCTGCCTTGCCGTTGAAATGCTTGCCTTTCTTTCTTACGTTATGATTTCGGGGAAGAAATCGACGATGACCCAGATACACGTTCTTCTTACAATTAACCAAACGTACACTTTCAGTCTGATGTAAGCAGTGCGTGCATGCATTGTATCCCTTATTTGTCTGTCCCGAAAGGTTACTGAGAGCAGGCCAATCGTTGATGGTTACAAAAAGCAACGCTCGTAGGTCAAATTCCTCTCCTTTATGCTCATCCCAGACACGTACACCAGGTCTGGCCCACAACTGTAGAAGTTCTTCAACTAATGGCCTTAGGTACACATCGATGTCGTTGTCGGGTTGCTTAGGGCCTTGGATGAGAATTGGCATCATAATGAACTTCCGCTTCATGCACAACCAAGGAGGAAGGTTGTAGATGCATAGAGTCACGGGCCAGGTGCTATGGCTGGAGCTCTGCTCGCCAAAAGGATTCATGCCATCAGTACTTAGACCAAATCTTATGTTCCTTGCGTCAGCTGCAAAATCTTTGAACACTCTGTCGATCTTTGTCCATTGTGTTCCATCAGCGGGGTGTCTCAACTCCCCGTCGGACTTACGGTCCTCTTTGTGCCATCGCAACGACTTGGCATGCTTTTTGTTCATGAACAGACGTTTCAACCGTGGTATTATAGGAGCATACCACATCACCTTGGCGGGAACCCTCTTCCTGGGTTTCTCGCCCTCAACATCGTCACCAGGGTCATCGCCTCTGATCTTATAACGCAATGCAGTGCATACAGGGCATTCATTCAAATTCTCGTATTCACCGCGGTAGAGGATGCAGTCGTTAATGCATGCATGTATCTTCAGAACCTCTAAACCTAGAGGGCAGACAACCTTCTTTTCTTCGTACGTACTGGCGGGCAACTCGTTATTCTTCGGAAACATATTCTTCAACATTTTCAGCAAATTTTCAAATGATGAGTCACCTACACCTTCCTGTGCCTTCCATTTTAGCAAATCCAGTGTGCAGCCCAGCTTTTTCAGACTATTATCGCATCCTGGATACAACGACTTTTTGTGATCCTCTAACATGCGATCCAAATTCTCCCTCTCCTTGTCAGTTTCGCAGCGTCTCCGTGCATCAGCAATGGTCCGACCAAGATCATCAGCGGGCTCATCATGTGCCTCTTCTTCACCTTCACCTAACCCTTCCCCACCTTCAGCATCATCCTCCATGAAAGTTATCACTGAAATGATCATGATAGTTGTCATCGATATCATCCCCTTCTTCATCTTCTTCCATTCTAACCCCTCTTTCTCCATGCTTGGTCCAACAATTATAGCTTGGCATGAAACCGTGCCGAAGCAGGTGCATGTGAACGTCTCTTGAGGAGGAGTAACCCTTCTGATTCTTACAGACAGCACATGGACAAATAATAAAACCTTGCTGCTTGTTCGCATTTGCCACTATGAGGAAATCTTTCAAACCCGTAGTGAACTCGCCGGAGACTCGGGGACCGTACATCCATTGCCGATTCATCTGCATTATTATTATATAAAGTATATAATTAACCATCATGCATTTGTTAAACTAACTAGCTAGAAATAATACAAATTAAACAATGAACTACACACATGCATATTTTATCAATGACACATGAAAGGTTCAAGTTGCTAACCGCGATCGCGGAGGAAAAATAAATGAGAAAGCTCAAGTGTGGCTCGGACACTTCATATCATGTTTGTTTCAGGCTCTCGGGCATTTCATCAAACACCTTGTGTGCATAGGAGGAACCAAAAGCAAACCCACCACCCCCTTCTGAAAATTGTGAAGTGAGCTGAGTGAAGTGAAGTGAGTTGAGTCATATATATAGGGATGGGCCTTTAGTCCCGGTTGGCCTAGCCAACCGCAACTAAAGGCCTTCGGGGACCTTTAGTCGCGGTTGGCCAGGCCAACCGGGATTAAAGCCCCTCCCGTCCGCCAGCTGGATGGGCCTTTAGTCCCGGTTGGCCTGGCCAACCGCGACTAAAGGCCTTCGGGGACCTTTAGTCCCGGTTGGCCAGGCCAACCGGGACTAAAGCCCCTCCCGTCCGCCAGCTGTCGACCGAGCGCGCTGGGCCCAGATAGTTGGTCGCGGGTCTCCTCCCGAACCGCGACTAAAGACCCCTTTGGTCGCAGTTCGATTGTTTTGGGGACTAATGGGGGCGTATGGAAGCCTCTTTTTCTACCAGTGTTCGCTATAGTTGGCTTCCTTAGTGCAGGTTGATTTTGATGCAATACAAGCTTCTTTCCGTAAATGTAGCAGTGGCCAAGAGATAATTGCCATCTCTTCTCAATGCAATGGCTGGAGAGGAAAAATGGCGCATCAGGTGCACTAGACGTGTTCTCCCCTGACCAATGTTAGTACCCGTTGTACATATTTCTCGTTGGGCCTCCTGTCCATGGACTATTGTAATAACGTGTGCTTCTTACTATGACCACTTTGCAGCTGCTTCCCTCTCTGAGGGCATTTCTAACCGATCTCCTAAAAGTTAGTGGACTATCCGGCGGAGTAAACTTAGTCGATTGTTTTTACTCCACTAACGGTGGCCGTACCTAGCCGAACCCCTATAGTTAGTGGAGTAAAAATAAATTGTGTAGATTTTGTGTCCTAACCACATGAATTTCAAACACTACACAATACATATTTTAAAAACATTTAAATTAAAACATGCATAGCATAACCATCATAACATAAAGTTTCATGATCGCATTTTTCAAATTAAACATGCAAAGTTCACCTAAAAGACATCACTTCACCCAAAAGACACCACTTCAAACACATGTGGTCTCCGCGATGCTTTGGATCCACTTCTCACTTTTGTATTGCTCTTTATAGCAATGATACAACATGAAGGGCTTGTGGCCGAACATGGTGTTTCTATGCTTGAATAGTTCTTGGATGTAGGAGCCATACTCCACCACCTGCACATCGCTCGGTGATGCACGATTCACCTGGTTGATGCAACCGGACCATCGGTTGGATCGGTCATGAATGATACTCCAACGATGCCCAAGAGAACCTTGCGTACGGCTTGATCGGACGTCCATGGAGTTATTGTAGTGGTCGGTAATTATCTTCGAAAACATGGTCTTGGTTTGATCTGTTCCGATCGTTGCATCCATTGAAATTGCGCACCAAGCATTGCGGCACCTTGGCACCTTCGTGCTTGCTTCGGTCACCTCCACAACCTCCTCTTCCTGGACCACCACCTCTTCGTCTTCCTCATCCTCGGCCTCCTCCTCTTCCCCGGCCACCTCTTGCTTCATGTCTTGGGACGCCTCTGAATGATCCCAAAACGAGTTGTAGTTGAGCTCATCAAGTCCAACAACGCCCAAGGACTCCAAAGACGCGAGGAATTCGTCCATGTCCATCCCCTACTACAATAACAAAGCAAACGCCACGAACAATCACTACCGGCCATCAACAATCACTAACGGATACCAACAAGATGCGATGTTTTTCTTTTTACCTTGTAGGCATTTCATCGAGCACTTGGCGGCCACGATGCTTGTTGTCGGCTCCACCCACCGCCCGCGCTGGAGCAATGACCGTAGGGGGTGCCGGAGTAGCTGCACGAGGCGCCGGCCTAGGATGAGGCGCCACTTTGGCTTTTTTCATATTCTTCTTCGGGAGCGCCTCGGCGAGCACCGACACCGCCGCTGTCGGCTTTCGATCTCGTTTGGCTCCGACGAATGCGGCAGGAGGGCGGCGGGCCATTGCTGGAGAGGCGGTGGCCACCCACGCGCCGCCGCCTACACCGAAGAGAAGTTTGGGGATAAATACCCACCGCGTCCAAGCTCCTCCTCCAACCGGTCCGATGGCCACCCGTGGCCATCGGACTGGTTGGAGGAGGAGCTTGGACACGGTGGGTTTTTACATCCCCAAACTCTTTCTTTGGTGCAGATGCTTGTATATGTGATTAGGAACAAAGATTTCAGCGTGTATCTCAAACAGAAACCTGACGTCAAGGAAGGCTGGAGACAGGGTACCATATACCAAACATTATTTTGTGTGTGTAGGCACACCTACGACCCAAGGACTCATGTCTTAATGAATTCAATGAGGAGCTAGATATGAATATTATAAGCAAAATCTGTTAGGTTGCGCAAAAACATACATTTTGGATAGAGTTAAATACAATATTGTCAATTATTAATTGTGTATTGTCTGTTTTTAAAATACTATGAATACAATATTTAAAAATAATTGTGTATTATCTGTTTTTAAAATACAATATTGTCAATTATTAATAATTGTGTATTTTATAAATACAATGAAGATACACAATAATTGTGCGCGCTTCTGGTCCTGAATGAAGATACATAAATTTACACAATAATTTTAATATACGTTCAACTTTTTAAATCCACATAAAATTTATAAAAGGTTCATGTTTATCTCTTCAAAATAAACACTAACAAAAACATAATAGAGATATAAATAAAAAATAATTGCGTAATCATAATCTTTTTTCATATGGGAAAATTTATATATCATGAAAACTAAACATAAACTTTACTAAAAGAAACAAACGATACTTGGAAAAAATATAAAAAAACTGGTAGAAAACATGTGCAGAGCGCGTGGGTTTGTCTATATAATTTGCTAGCTAGTATTCCCTCCGTTCCTAAATATAATACCTTTTTACAATAAAATGTGTGAATCTACCCTCTAAAATATGTCTATATACATCTGTATGTAGTCCGTATTAAAAGGGTTTTAAAAACGGAGGGACTAGTAGGTAAACGCAAACCGAATCGTGTGGGGGTGGTCTGCTTGTTTGTCTGGCAACGATGAGGTCCCTTGTTTGAATTCCCTTCATGCAACTTCATTTGTATTTTTTGCGATAATTAATTAAAGTCTAGGTGCGTTTCAATTAACAAAACAACTCACACAGTTCATACCCTGCGTCCAGCGCCCGCAGCCACTGACATGTGGCCCAACGACACGCTGGCATGCCCATGCCCGAGTATTCGATACGGCAGCATACATCCAGAGGCACCGTCTTTGAACGCCCGGACAAGTTACAACATCATTTTTATGTATTTTTCAAGTTTAGGCATCAAACTGGCCGAGCCGGAGAAGTTAGGGCACCTAAAATGTATTTAACTCTTTTGGATAGAGCTAAACAGTTCACTTCCTTCCGAACTCCAAAACGAAATTACCTAAGCAATTTCATAGTGGACCAAGGACATCACCCCTGCCAACCATCACCATTCCACGCACTCAAAGGTGCACAAAAGTATCTACCCACGGCTCAACGCTCTCAACGGAGCACCAACTCCGTATATGCATGTTTCTAAAAGACTCCCTTTCTTTAAAGGTTACAAATCTAATATGAAGGTTCATCTGAAGTACTAACCATCCCAAACTTAATAAAAGTTACATCGAGGTCTTCAACTCCATGATGACATTGAGTTCTATCTGCATCAAAAAAAATGGAAGCTCCGATTTATAAGGGAGATCGCTTCTACTTTGTACGGGTTGATGAGCGAGCGACAAAGAGCATGGAGGAGAGGCAAAGCTACACAGATCTCACATACAGGAACACAAAGCAGCGGAGGAAAGAAGAAGAAGAACAGAGATGCGCTAGCTGCGACTTCTGGAATTTTGGGCATGAATCACATGGCGGGCCGGGGATCGCCGCGGAAAGCTGCCTGGTATTGTTGCTTTGGTTAAAACATTTTGTTAAGCCATCTCATGAGCTTTACAACTTGATTAAAGGCAATTTGGGACCCCAACCCCAAAGAGCGAATCCTAGCCCTGGGACAGACGCCCTTTTTTTTTTTTAGAACGAAGACGCACGGACGCGTCCGGCTTTAAATTAATAAAGCCACAACGGCAGCGTGAAACAAGTCATAACACAACCCCACAAGCCTAACCGGCCAACGCGAAAGGATCAACGGAAGTTCTATGCGCAGCTTAACCAAACCAAAGAAAGGCATTACAGGGCATAGCCCGTACAGAGCACGCAGGCTCGTCAAGCAAACAAAAGGGACCATGGACAGCACCATAGTCAAGGCTCCCTAGCCATCACATAGACTTGCAGCAAACGTTGTTGAGCGGTGTTGGTCAGCTCAGTATCCCTGCGCCTCCCCAACGGACTCCACTGCTGCAATAGAAGGTTACATTTGAAGAGGATGTTAGCCGGATGCGAAGGGAAGCAACCCTCAATAGTAAATTTGTTTCTAGTAAGCCATATAGTCCAGAGAAGTGCCCCGACACATCTCCACATCACCCGTTTAGCACTTCCGTGTATCGTATCTAAAAGGTGAGTAAGCTCTGCGGCCGATCTGGGATCCCACTGAACACCAGCCGCCGCCCGGACCGCGCTCCAAGCAAATCTAGCTAGGGAACATCTGAAGAACGCATGGTTGGCGTCCTCAGGCTCCCCACACAACGCGCAGGGGCCAGTGGCCGGTCCGTTGCGTTTGGCCACATTTAAGGAAGTCGGCAACTTATCGCGAAACAATTGCCACATGAAGAGTTTGATCTTCAAGGGCAACTGCACTTTCCATAACCCCGCGAGCGCCTGCTGTGCCGTCCCTTGACACAGCCTACGGTACAGAGAGTTAACCGAGAACTTGCCCGAACTGGTAAGCGCCCAGCTGACCGTATCTGGTTCGTCCTGAAGGGTGATCGGGTTAATACGGTGCGTCAGGGCCAAGAGGCTGGACTGCTCCAACCCGTTTAGTTCTCGTTTGAAATAGATCACGGGAGGAGAAGCCGCGAGCGCAGCCGCCACCGTGATGGATGGATCTACGGCCAGCTCGTACAAATCCCTGAATTCCATCCATAAAGGTTGGGCTCCCAGCCACCTATCCGTCCAAAAACGGGTCGAGCGTCCGTTTCCAATCGAAAAATTCGCCCCCATCGCGAACGCCGGTTTAACCGACTGCAAATCGTTCCAGAAGGGGGAGCCCCGTGCCCGCCCCTCGAAGAAGTTCCCGCCTGGGAAGTATTTGGCCTTGAGGAGATCAACCTAGAGGCCTCAAGCACCTTGAGTGATTTTCCAAATCCACTTACACATCAAGGCGAAGAGTCTGGAATTGGTGATCCCGAGGCCCCCCAAGGCCTTGGGACGACACACCGAGGCCCATTTAACCATATGATATTTACGGTTTGGGCCGGTTCCTTCCCAAAAGAACTTGGCGCGGGGCGTGTCGAACTTCGCATGCACCCCTTCTGCGAGAAGAAACAAACCCATGGCAAACATTGGCAAGGAAGACAAACTTGAATTCGTAAGAATGAGTCTAGCCGCCTTGGAGAGGAATTTCCCTCGCCAGGGGCACACCCTCCCGCGCACCTTGCCGCATAGCGGATCCCAATCCTCTATCGTGGGTCGTTTGATATCAATCGGGAGCCCGAGGTACGTAAAGGAGAATTTGCCAACTTTGCAATTAAACCAATCCGCTATACGTCTACCCTCGTCCGGCTCCACCCCCATCGTCATCAACTCACACTTGTGGAAGTTGATTTTGAGACCGGACATGAGCTCGAAGCTAATGAGGATCGCCTTGACCGAGGCCATACTCTGGAGGTCCGGGCGAAACATCAAAAGTGTATCATCTGCGTATTGCAGATGGGTCACTCCCCCTGGAATGAGATGGCCTACCAGCCCTTGGATATGGCCAGCCGCCGCTGCTTTGGATAGCATAGCGGACAACGCATCAACAACAAAATTGAACAGAAGCGGCGACATCGGGTCACCCTGCCTAAGGCCACGTTTGTTCCTGAAGAAATGCCCTATTTCTCCGTTCACCGACACTGCAGTTTGGCCACCCGAGACCAATTGCAAGACGCGATGAACCCACACCGCGGAGAAGCCACGACCCAGGAGCACTTGACGCGGGAAATCCCAATTAACCCGGTCGTACGCCTTCTTGAAATCCAGCTTCAACAGAACGGCTGGTTCCTTTGTGCGTTTAAGCTCGTGGACGATTTCCTGGAGAGCGAGCGGACCCTCCAGGATATTACGCCCACGGATAAACGCAGATTGGTTACGCTGGATCGAGCGGTGGGCAATCGGACCTAATCGCGTTGCGCATGCTTTGGCGCAGATCTTAAAAGGCACATTAATCAGTGCAATCGGGCGATACTGTCTGATGTTGTCAGCCCCCTGAACCTTCGGAATAAGCGAGAGCACTCCAAAGTTAAGGCGGGAAATATCTACCTGGCCCCTCATGAAACCGTTACAAATCGCGAAGATCGGCGCTCTGAGGATGGGCCAAAATCGCTTAAACATAGCAACCGGCCATCCGTCCGGCCCCGGTGCTGTGTCCGCTTTCATCCCCATGAGAGCGGCGTCGATTTCTTCCGGGGTAAACGCGAGCCCCAACTCGTCGTTCTCCGTTACTAGCACGCGTTGGGGTCCCTCCCACACGTCCTCACGGAGGCCCGCTCCCTGGGCCTCACTAGTTCCCATCAGGTTGATGTAGAACTCGTAAATGTGTCGCGAAATGTCTTCTTGGCGCAGCAGGAGCCCCTGCTCCGATTGCAGCCTAAGTATAGCGCATTTACGGCGCCGACCGTTGGCGTATGCTTGGAAATACTTGGTGTTGGTGTCACCCTTAAGTGTCCATTTGAGCCCACTACGCCGCCGCCAGTATTCCTCTTCGGCGCGAAGTATGGCCTCGACCTGCCCCTCAAGAGCGTATCGATGAGCCCACTCCTGCTCCGAGAAGACACGCGCATCAGCTTGCGCATCGATCCTGGCAATCTCTGCCGTGATCAGCGTTCTGTGCTCCTTGTCCATCCTCCCTAGGTTGGCGCCCCACCCCTTGAGGCTTGCTCTCAGTCGCCCCCCGACGGCATTCCAAAATTCCATCGGGCCACGCTGGGGTCCGACCTGCTGCACGCACGCGAGCCATTTCTCCTTGAAGAGCGACTCGAAACCTGGTACTTCAAACCAGGCCGTCTCAAAGAAAAACCGCGGGCTGCGACGCATTCTCTCCTCCCCCGAGGAGTAGACAAGCGGCACGTGGTCTGATCCAATCCGTGTCTCCGCGACCAACGTACACAAAGGGTAGCCCATTTCCCACTCCGGCGACATGAAAACCCTGTCGAGCACCGAACGAACCGGGGCAAGCTGCTTATTAGTCCAAGTAAAGCGTGCTCCCGTTCTGGCCACTTCCCTAAGTGCCATGGCAGCAATTGCCGCGTTGAACATGGCCACCCTCGGCCAGTTAATGATGCCATTATTCTTGTCCGCTCCGGACCTAATTAGGCTGAAATCCCCTCCCACGAGGACCGGGAGTGCCGCGGCCGTCACCGAAGTGACTTTTTGCTAGGGTTCTCCCAAGAACTCCGCCGATCTGGAATGATCAGCTGGTCCGTAGACCTGAATAACTACTAACTCGCGCGGCGTAGCACGAATGCGGAAATGAGCAGCTAAGAAAAAAGAGCCCCTATCCCAGTTGATAATGTCATACACATCGCGGCTTAGACCCATCAACATGCCCCCCGAGCGCCCTACCGCGGGAGTAAAGTGCCACTCAAAACGTTCTAATGGGTCTAGCGAAAGCAGCTCATGGAAGTGGAAATCCATCTTAATCGTTTCTTGTAAACCTACGATGTCCACGTCCTCTTTGCGCATGTATTCTTTAAGGAGGGTGTGCCGACCCAAGTGGCCAAAGCCACGGATATCCAAAACAACGCTCGCATCTAAATGACACGGTTGCGGAGCCGTACACCCCGTGAGGTGACCGCTTTCGCCACGCGCCTCACCTTGCCCCTGCAAGGCGAGGGAGAAGGGGCAACCCCTGTTGCCTGTCCCTCCTCCTCGGGCACAGAAAGAACCGCGCCGACCCCTCCCTCGGGGCCGTCCGTCCTCTGTTCGGCACGCACTGCAGCAGCAGCCGCGAGCGCGGCCTGCGCCAACTCCTTAGCGCGCACCAGAGAAATCAGCTCTCGATGACCACCCACACACGCGGGATCAACACCACTAGCATCTAACACCTCCATCAAATGCTCATCCGAAAAAAAATCTAGCACCGTAAAACGGGGGGGGGGGTGGATTACCTGAAATCTCCATATTCTTCTGGGCCTGGAGGAGTTGCGCCCGCTGCAAGGAAGGCATGTTGCCCTTGGCGCCCTTGGAGCGCGAGCTCGTGCGCACTGGCACCGCCGCCACCGTCTTGGTAAGCTTGGCCTTGGAGCTCCGCGCCATCAAGGAGGCCTCCTGCAGCACCGGATCCACGGCCGGAGGGGCCGTCGGGGCCGCCAACGCCATGACCGACTGCCTTGGGGTGGGAGGGGCACCAAGGTGATCCATCGCGCGTATCGCCTCCGCACTAACCTTGCGCACAGCCGTCTTCTTCATCATCTTCACTGAGCCACTTAGGGAGTTGCCGCGTCCGCCCGAAGCCGGTGACCTGCCTGGGATCATGCGCGAAGGGCTGGGAGAGAGGGCGATCGGCGAGCGCACACCGCCCACTCCAGCAGGTCCCAACGGGGCCGCAACCTTGGGTGGAGAGGACACCGACCCCAGGTTGGACCCGTACTGATTGGGCACCGAGAGCACCATCTCAGCCGTGCCCATCTCAGCACCAGCGCGAGGCACCTCCACCCCCTCCGCAGGCGCCGCCGCGCCCGCCGTAGAGATCCCCAGTTTGTTCCAAGCAGCCGTATCAATAGAATCGTCCTCCTCCATACTCGCCTCTTGCTCCGCATCCTTGTCCTTTTCCTTGGTCCTGTCTCTGTCTTCGTCACCCGGGTCCCCTCCTCTGGGTGGGTGGGGCGGGGGTAGAGCAGGGGCCTCTGGGCGCAGGGGAGCCAGCTCCGGCTCGAGCTTAACATTGTACCCTGCCCCATTGAACCAGATCTGCACGGACCCCCGCAACTTGGCCGGCGCCCGACAGGCGAAGAGCATGCGCACTGGACCCGCACGGATCAGGGACGGCTCGTCCACCACCAGCGGGCGCCCGATCATCGTCATCGCCGCCATCAGTCTCTCCACCCGACGATGCTTCGGCAGAATACCCCAGAGCTTCACCCACACCTCCGGCATCGACAGCGCCTTGGGCTCCGCGAGAGCAGCGTCCCGGATATCCGCCGTGATGTTGTGGATGGATAGGTAGAGCTTTCCACTGCGGGTCGCCATCCTCAGCATGGCCGGATCGGGAAAAGCCACCGAGAAGGAGTCCGCGTCAAAAGGGGTGACCATCCAATCCCACTCGCCCTCGAAAAGATGCGTGAGCTCCTTCTCCAGAATCTCCTTGGACAGAATCCCCGGCTCTGCCGAGACCAGCGCCGAGTTGGCCCCCAGCGAGCCCTCCGACGCCGCGTCCGTCTCCTCGGGGTATTGAAGGCAGAAGAAACCCCCTCCCGCGAACGCGTGCCCCATGGATTGGAGCATCAAAGGCTTGCTGCGCGAGGGGCAGTAGGCCAAGGCATGTCCCTCTTGACTGCAGATGACGCAGAGTTGCTTGAAAGCACACTCGTTTTGGAAGTGCCCCGTGCGCCCACAGCGGAAGCACTCCGGCCCCTCCTCCACTTCGACCGGAATCGGTTCCGCCGCCGTGCCCTTGGAAGAAGAAGGCTTCGACGGCTGCCTCATCGCGGGCTTGTGCTTCTTCAGTTTCTGTTTGGCGTAGGGGTCTCCGACGCGGTCGCCTCCAGGCGGCAGGAGCGACTCCTTGCGCTTGAGCTCCAGCCCCTTTCTCTTGTGCTCCTCCTTCTTCTTCTTTTTCCGCTCCTGCTCCTTGAGCCACCATGGAGGAGGCGGCCCCCAGCCGCCGTCGCCTCCGGCGCCGGCCCGCTCCTCCGCCCGGATCTACGCCTGAGCCCGTAGCTCGCGCTCGCGCCGCCGCTCCGCCTCCGGATCCAGCGCCGCCCTCTTGTCAGCACGTCGCTCCCCCTTCGAGCCCATGGCTACGACGCCCTTTGTGACCGCCTCATTTAAATTGAATATATATATATATATATATATATATATATATATATATATATATATATATATGTACTTGGCCATAAGTTCCTTGGTTAGTTCCACTGTCAATATTCTTATAGTGCTCACTCCACATGTCGAATTCTTTTCTCCAATATATGCTAGCTGCTTTCACATGCTTTATCACGCGAGGTACCAAAAAGTTTGATGGTGACATGAGCAAACTTAGTTAATTACACGGCTATAGTTGCATCCTCCAGCTAGCTTCCGACTACAAATACACCATTGGAGCATCAGAACAATGCCCATGACTCATTTCTCTCGTCTCTGAATCCCAGTAACCTACACCATTTCTTTCTTTTTACAAGCCTGAGGCATCACAACTTGCTTGCTGCCTTTCATAAGCACCTGATCAGCCAGCTCTCAGCAACAAAGATGAAGATCGGGAAGACTACGGAGATCTTGAAGAAGGCGGCGGCGGTGTGCAAGAGCAAGACCGCCGGGCTCCTCATCCTCGCCTCGCTTCAGCGCCGCAGAATGGCCTCGGGCCCAATGGTCTCTAAGAAGATCCACGCACTCACTCTGGCCAACCGGCAGAGAGTGGACTATCGCAAGGCTTCTCAGCTCGGCAGAATCGAGAAGGGACCAGTCGACTTCGCGGCCAATCTCTCTCATCAGTTGGAGATGTTGGGTCAAGATGATGGTCATGGTGGCTGCCAAGCTGACTGGTCACTACATCCCCTCTTCAACGACGACAATGTCAACTGCTGTTACAGTGGTGACGATGATGATGTGGATGTGCTACTGGATGCGTGTGATCAAGACGACGATGATGAGTTGTCGGTCCTAGATGTGATCAGGAGCAAGAGAGAGGTTGAGGGGTTGGAGTTCAACATGGAGGAAGAGATTGACCAGGCTGCTGATATGTTCATCAATAGGTTCCGGCAACGGCTGAACAATGGATTCTAGGGTCTAGCTTCCACGTGGATGTACCTTGGCCTAGGTCTTGTCCTTTTTTTTCCCGAGTGTCCACGTGATAGAAATTTTTGTAGAAATCAATACGAGTAGGAGTTGCTACTTAGCACACAATGACCTGTTTTTGTCCTTTATTTTCCCAAATGTTGTAGAACTGGCGTCATTTCTATAGCATTTGAAGCGAGCTCAGCTTCTGCCGTCGGATGTGGCAGCACCAATCTTGATATTTGTACAGTGTTCCACCGCCCCTCACAAATCACACAGTGAGCGTTCGCTCCCTACTACCCCGAACGCGAACGCCGCTCGTTCTTAGTCGAGCGAAAAGGAAACATTCCGGCTGACCAGTCATCAGCTACTACCACTTCATTAAAAGAGATACTGGAAATTCGGGATCATACAGAGCCAATCTACACGTTGGGACACTGTGTCTTTTGTTGCCTAAATGGAATACTTTCTCCTAGGGTTAAAAATTTCAATGAAATTCTAGTGATTTTTTTAAAAAAATTCACATATTTCAGTCGGGTTCGAAATATTTTTGACCCTGAAATTTCGAGAAAGATTCAAAATAAATTTAAATTTCATGAGGATTCATTAAGATTAAGTGAAATTTTAAATCTTAAAATCTGAAATAATTTCTGAAATATGTGAATTCCGAAATTTTGCATATTTCGAAGAGGTCCGAAATTATTTTATTTCCGAAACTAAAAACCTTGCTTTCTCCATTTCAAACCCCCGCTACTTGCTTTTGCTGCCTCTTTAGCATTGCTTTCCACTCCGAACATTTCTATAGTGCTAACTCCACAATCCACATGCCAAATTATTTTCTATATACACTGGTAGAAAAAAGCCCTTTAGTCCCGGTTCGCAACAGCCTTTAGTCCCGGCTGTGCAACCGGGACTAAATATGCGCGACTAAAGACCCCCCTTTAGTCGCGCCTCTTACGGACCGCGACTAAAGGCTTTAGTCCCGGTTCGCGTGGCTGACCGGGACTAAAGGCCCGTCCACGTGGGCGCCAGTGGTCCGTCGGGGCGGAGGACCTTTAGTCCCGATTCTTGTGGCTAACCGGGACTAAAGGCCTCCTCCGCAGGTTTAGGGTTTTAGCCCCCCTAAACCTGGTTTCTTTTTAATTTGTAGTGTTTTATTTCTTTTATATTTTATTTTATGTTTTATTTTAATTTTGATGAAGTTTCAGTACACATATTCTACGCTACTATATACATGCATATGAAATTTCAAACAAGAAGAATTCAAGAGGAATATATAATATATATTCAATCTCGGGTGACCATATACAACTTCGAACAAGTTTCCGTACACAATTAGGATGGATGACCATATACAACTTCGAACAAGTTTCAATCTCGGGTATGCATATAAATTTCTTCGTCCTCGGTATAGTGTTCTCCTTTAGGGTTGATGACTTCCCTCATGAAAAATCCTGATTCTTCTTGAATTGGTCGGAAGCGAGCTTCTGGACTAAGCCTCCTCCGCAAGTTATCCGTCGCGTTCCGCACGCTATCCGATGCCTTCCGCTCAGAGGTGTGTCTCCGGATGTTCTCACAAACATAGTATCCACATAGATTGGTCCCCGGTGGCTGCTTATGCACATTAACTAACCTTCTGAAATCTAGCTCATGTTTGAATTCACCGACAATTTCTTCTGAGAACCGTCTCCAAACCCTACAGGGCAAAGAAAATTAAATGAATAAGGGAGTTATTAGTTACTTGATATTAGGAAATGAACGAAAGAGACCGATCGATATAGAGCTCAAATGATTGAAAATAATTACTTTTGCAGCATTTTTCTCATGTCGGCCCAACGCTTTGGATCCGAATCCATAGAGTCCATGATTAGAACTCTGGAGGTGTGAAGTTCAATATTTAGCAGAATCCAGTGGAACCTGCGGACACGTTACATGCACAGTCATGCATAACTCATCGATTAGACATACCATGCATGGAGTAAACAAAAGAGAATGGGCACAAGAGAGAAACACACCCAAAATGGTAAGGAAATAGAATATGACTTTTGAGTTGATGCTTTCTAAGAAACTTGTACAAGTCTTTCTCCACGTCTTCGGGGTGATGTTGTAACACATGTCCATTAACGATATGTGGGTCAATGAACCCAACATCATGGATGTTTCTTATTTTGCATTCCCAAATCTTCAATCTGCATAATAGCGTACGCAACAATATAGTTAGGACAATATATATATATAGTGCAGGCAATGAAGAACGAGATGAGGTAGAAATAAATCACTTACAGAACGTAGCAACTCAGCATAGATTTGTCGAGGTCGCGCAGATTGAACAGCTGGAACAATTCACTCATATGAACTTGTACAGAGTACCGTTTGGTGTGATGCTCATCTGTAACATCCGCATAAACATATTCTTTGTCGGCCCATGTTATGAATTGCTTGTACCAACGTAGCAAATTTCGCATTTGTGGTGGTAGACTCTTTTCCCGCGCAGACTCGACGAGAGGCCCATTCCGCACATATTGTAATGCTATCTCACATACTGGCGCATCCTCAAGGCCTAAGAAGGCACGAAGAGTCAAACCCATCTCGGACGCTTGTTTCATGGCACTCGCTACAGTCAATCCAACTGCTGCCGCAGCTGCTATGATCTCGGGGTCCTCTTCCGGACCGGCTTTCACTATGAGCGGGGGGATCGATTGTTTCTTCTGCATCCCGAGCTGGTCAACTTGTTTCCCGCTTTTTTTACTTTCTTCTTTCTCCTCCTTCAATATTTTTGCTTGCCTACGAAGTTCATGTCCATAGTCGTCAGGCATATTCAGCTCTGCTTGGGACGGTGTCGTCAAAAAATCCTTAGCCCACTTCTTTTGCTTCTCAGTGAATACTTGCTTGGGCTCAGGCTCTTTTATCGCCTTCATATCCGCCTTCCATTTCTCATAATCAGCAGACGCGGCCAATTTGGTTTCAGCTTCACTAAGTTCCCAAGGCCTTGGGAGGAGAGGCTTCAGTGATGGCTCCGGTACCCTTGTGGTCTTAGGTACATAAGGGTCCGGGTTAATAGTCCAGGAGCGGGTTTCCTTGCTGTCCGCCTGCTTCTGCTTCTTCGCCGGAGGTGGATTGGGGGGCGTCGTACCCGCTGGAGGAGGATTGGGGGGCGTCGTACCCGCCGGAGGTTGTGGATCGGGGGACGGCGTCGAATGGCGTGAAGGAGGTGTAGGTGAACCACCACGACCACCACCACCGCCACCACCGCCACCACCACCATCGGAGGGGGGTGGACTTGCTAGCCTTGGCGCCTCGCCTGGAAACACTATGTACTTCTTTTTCCATAGAATGAACTGGCGCTTGACATCTCCAAGTCTTCTCTCCCCTTCGGGTGTAGGTTTGTCAATCTCCAGGTCCTCAAACCCTTGGACTATGTCTTCCACCGTGACACGAGCATAGCCATATGCAATGGGGTTGTTGTGGTGGAGTGCTCCAGGTGTACAGGGTAAAGCACTGCCGCTAGCTACCTTCGTGGAAACGTTCCCCACGGGATAATGCAGATCACATTCTTTCATCTCCTTTACATCATCCACGGGGTAGTGAGGCTCCGGTGCACGAATCTCGATCATCGGTGCACTAGCACCAGGCGGGGCATCCGTGGAAGCCACGCTGCTTCTCCGCTGCTGGCTTCCGCGATCCGCTTCATGATCTTCATGCGGCCCTGCAGCCGATTTTTCTTTTACTAGTTCATGCACGGTCTGCTTCAACTCATGGAGTTCCGATGCAAACTTCGTCATAAGATCTGCATCCCGGTCCGTCTTTCTCTTACGGCTTCTGTAACAGTATGGGTCATTGTCCTGGGAAAACCCTACTTTCCACGAAACTTTGCCTTTGCCTCGTACACGTCCTCCGTGTTCATCATTCCCGAGGGCTGTTGTCAGTGCGTCTTTCTCTCTGTTGAACTTGATCAAGCCCTCTTGAGCTTGGGTCATTGCGTCAATAAGGGCTTGGGTGGGAGCAAACTGTCTCTGCCGGTGAACACACACCCCTGTCTCCGGGTCTAGCGATCCCCCATGCCCGTACCACCAGCTTTTGGCCCTTGGGTCCCATCCCTCTGTACCTAGAGGGATTCCTCGCACCCTCAGGTCCTCCTCCATCTTTTGCCACCTAGGCTCCGAAAGGCGGTATCCTCCTGGCCCTATAATATGATGGATCTTTTTCTTACTCGCATTATCCTTATTTTTTCGATATTTCCTTGAAATGCTCCGATTGCTTTTGCCTCACAAATTCTGGCCAATCATCTTTCAGTTTCTCATGTTGTCCATTGAAATCCGGAGTCTTGCCCTTGTTGACATAGTCACGGGTTAAATTTTTCTTGAAGTTCCGGAATGCTTCGCCCATCTTCTGAAGAGCGAACTCTTTAACTAGCCTCCTCCTCTGACGTCCACCCGGAACCTCGTTACCGAATTCATCGACTTTGTTGTATTCCGGAGGTAGAATGAAATGTTCCATAAGCTTTCTCCAGCAATCCTTTTTCGTTCTCTTGTCGACAAAACTGAAACCAAGACGTGCCTTCTTTGGCTCCTTCCATTCCTGGACGGTGATCGGGACGTTGTCTCTAACAACGACTCCGCATTGGTTGATAAACTTTGAGGTGTGCTGTAGGGGCTTGCCGGTTTCACTGACAAACTCAATGGCATATGTTTCTCCTGTTTTCATCGCCTTGGATTTGCCACGCTTTGTCGTACTCGATCCGGAGGGCTAAAAAAAGAAAGAGAGTCGCGCGCGTTAATACATATGTATTCACATTTCAGTAAGTTTGTATCACGAGAGGCTCAATGTATATATATACCTCGCCGGAGGTGGTTGCTACTTGCAATTCGAGATCGTCGTTTGTTGACGGTTGACCTCCGTCGACAATGTCCGTTCCTTCACCTTCTTGATCATCGACAATCTCTGTTCCACCGTCAAGGTTCAGAAAAGAAGAGACTACATCCTCTTGTTGCTCATATTCTGAGCCCGGCACATAAGGAATCTCGTTGTTGATGATGTCCATTAAATAACGTTCAGCCTCCGGATCCCTAAGCGGCTCGGTTCTATCGTCCGCCATATGTCACTCCTACATGTAGTAAAAAATTCTTTAAGTATAAAGGAATTAAAAAATAAAATTAAGGGGACATAGAGGAGGAGGAATTAAAAAATAAGATTATTGAGCACTGCCAAGTATTTTGTTTTTCCTTTTTTTCCCTTTCTTTTTCCTTTTCTTCTTCCTTTTCTTCTTCCTTTTCTTATTTTGTTTTTCCTTTTCTTCTGTTTTGGTTTCTTTTGCATTGGTTTCTTTTGTTTTGTTTTCTTTGTTTTTCTTTTTGGTTTTCATTTGGTTTCTTTCTTCTTCCTTTTTTCTTTTTTTTCTTCTTCCTTTTTCTTTCTTCTTTCTTTTGGTTTTCATTTTTTTTCTTCTTCCTTTTTCTTTCTTCTTTCTTTCTTCTTTCTTTTTTTCTTCTTCCTTTTTTTCTTCTTCCTTTTTTTCTTCTTTCTTTTGGTTTTCATTTGGTTTTCTTTCTTCTTTCTTTTTGGTTTTCCTTTGGTTTCTTTTGTTTTGTTTTCTTTGTTTTTCTTTTTGGTTTTCATTTGGTTTCTTTCTTCTTCCTTTTTTCTTCTTTTTTTCTTCTTCCTTTTTCTTTCTTCTTTCTTTCTTCTTTCTTTTTTTCTTCTTCCTTTTCTTCTTCTTTTTTTTCTTCTTCCTTTTTTTTCTTCTTCCTTTTTTTCTTCTTTCTTTTGGTTTTCATTTGGTTTTCTTACTTCTTTCTTTTTGGTTTTCATTTGGTTTGTTTTCTTTTGTTTTCTTTGTTTTTCTTTTTGGTTTTCATTCGGTTTCTTTCTTCTTCCTTTTTTCTTCTTTTTTTCTTCTTCCTTTTTCTTTCTTCTTTCTTTCTTCTTTCTTTTTTTCTTCTTCCTTTTTTTCTTCTTCCTTTTTTTTCTTCTTCCTTTTGGTTTTCATTTGGTTTTCTTTCTTCTTTCATTTTGGTTTTCATTTGGTGTCTTTTGTTTTGTTTTCTTTTTTTTCTTCTTCCTTTTTCTTTCTTCTTCCTTTTTCTTTCTTCCTTTTTCTTTCTTCTTTCTTTCTTCTTTCTTTTTTTCTTCTTCCTTTTTTTCTTCTTCCTTTTTTCTTCTTCCTTTTTTTTTCTTCTTTATTTTGGTTTTCATTTGGTTTTCTTTCTTCTTTCTTTTTGGTTTTCATTTGGTTTCTTTTGTTTTGTTTTCTTTTTTTCTTCTTCCTTTTTCTTTCTTCTTCCTTTTTTCTTCTTCCTTTTTCTTTCTTCTTTCTTTCTTCTTTCTTTTCTTCTTTCTTCCTTTTTCTTCTTTTTCTTTCTTCTTTCTTTCTTCTTTCTTTCTTCTTCTTCCTTTTTCTTTCTTCTTCTTCCTTTTTCTTTTTGGTTTCTTTGGCAGGGGCAGCGGGCGGCGGGCGGCGGGCAAGGGCAGGGGGCCGGGCTGCGGTGGCGCTCACTGGGGACGGGGGCGGCGGCGCGCAGGGCGTCGGGCAAGGGCAGGGGCTGCGGCGGGCAAGGGCAGGGGCACGCTGCGGCGGCGGAGCGCTAAGGGCAGGGCACGGGCGGCGGCGGCGCTCACTGGGGACGGGGGCGGCGGCGCGTAGGGCGTCGGGGCAGGGCTTCGGCGTCGAGAGAGGAGAATGGGAAGTGGCGGAAACTGCTAAGTGCAGTATATATAGACATACCTTTAGTCCCGGTTGGGGAGGCGGACCGCGACTAAAGGGTCCCGGTTGGGGAGGCGGACCGCGACTAAAGGGTACCTTTAGTCGCGGTCCGCCTCCCCAACCGGGAGTAAGGGTTTTGGCGCCGCTTTCGTTCCCGCGCAGAAAGAGCCTTTAGTCGCGGTTGGGGACAACAACCGCGACTAAAGGGTACCCTTTAGTCGCGGTCCGCCTCCCCAACCGGGACTAAAGGTCCTTTTTCATATAAAATAAAACTAATTCATTTTAAAATCTTAAAAATACCATTATATATAAAAAAACAGAAAATAAAACTAATTCATTTTAAAATCTTAAAAATACAATTATATATCAAAAAAACAGAAAATAAAACTAATTCATTTTAAAATCTTAAAAATACAATTATATATCAAAAAAATCAGAAAAATAAAACTAATTCATTTTAAAATCTTAAAAATACAAATAATATATCAAAAAAATCAGAAAAATAAAACTAATTCATTTTAAAATCTTAAAAATACAATTATATATCAAAAAAATCAGAAAATAAAACTAATTCATTTTAAAATCTTAAAAATACAAATAATATATCAAAAAAATCAGAAAAATAAAACTAATTCATTTTAAAATCTTAAAAATACAATTATATATCAAAAAAATCAGAAAATAAAACTAATTCATTTTAAAATCTTAAAAATACAAATAATATATCAAAAAATCAGAAAAATAAAACTAATTCATTTTAAAATCTTAAAAATACAAATAATATATCAAAAAATCAGAAAAATAAAACTAATTCATTTTAAAATCTTAAAAATACAATTATATATCAAAAAATCAGAAAAATAAAAATAATTCATTTTAAAATCTTAAAAATACAAATAATATATCAAAAAATTCAGTTCATCGATCCCTTGAAGGTTTGACAAAAGGTTTGATACATCATTCAGTTCATCGACCAAATACAAAGTTTGGTACAATAAATTATTACACATCAATTCTTCCCTTGTGTCCCTGCTTGCTTACGATTGTGCCGTATCCATGGAGCATCCTCATCATTTAACTTAATGCTTCGGTCAGTGTTCACTTTGAAGGGCGGAATTTCACCAAACATATTATAATCTTCTGACATGTCTGTCTTGTCCTCCACTCCCACGATGTTTCTTTTCCCTGAAAGAACAATGTGGCGCTTTGGATCATCGCATGATGTACTGATCGTTTTCTTATCTTTCCGTTTCCTCGGTTTGCTACTCATGTCCTTCAAATAAAAAACCTGAGCGACATCTTTGGCAAGGACGAATGGTTCGTCAAGGTAACCAAGATTGTTGAAATCCACCATTGTCATTCCGTATTGCTCGTCCACCTTTACCCCACCTCCTGTTAGCTTGAACCATTTGCACCGGAACAAAGGGACCTTAAAGGAGGGTCCATAGTCAAGTTCCCATATCTCCTCTATGTAACCATAATATGTGACCTTTCGCCCATTCTCGGTTGCTGCATCAAAGCGGACACCACTGTTTTGGTTGGTGCTCTTTTTATCTTGGGCGATGGTGTAAAATGTATTCCCATTTATCTCGTACCCTTGGAAAATCGTTATAGTCGAAGATGGTTTCTTGGCCAACATGTACAGCTGATCTCCAACATCATTGTCATTTATTAAATGTTTTTGCAACCAACTGCCGAAAGTCTCCATGTGGGCCTTTCTAATCCAGGATTCAGGCTTCCCCGGGTTGTCCGAGCGTAAAATATTCTTGTGTTGCTCGAAGTACGGAGCCACAAAGCTGGAATTTTGCAGAACTGTGTGGTGTGCTTCAGTCATAGAATGACCGTCCATACATATCGTGAATTTCCTTCCGATCTTGCCTTTTCTACTTAGTCTCCCCTCGTGCCGCGATTGAGGAATACCAATCGGCTTAAGGTCAGGAACATAGTCAATACAGAACTCAATTACCTCCTCATTTCCATAGCCCTTAACGATGCTTCCTTCTGGCTGTAACACCCCGAGGATCATGCTACAGTAACTCTCTGTGATTAAGCTAATCATGTTGCTAAACAAGGCTTGATCACATTGGAATCAGATTTCTTTTCAAACTCCTAATTCAAACTTCAATTAAATTTAACGTGGAAAATAAAAGTTTTCAAAATTTTAAACAAAAATGTTCGGTGGGTGCCAAATAATACACTGGTAATTGTTGTGGAGAAAACTCCTTTTTAGAAAATGCCTAAGTATTTTAAAATGGATTAAAAGGTGAAAGAAAATAAATAAATAAAAAGAAAACAGAACAAAAACAAAAAAACAAAACAAAACAAAACAAACCCCCCCCCCACTGGACCTGGCCCAACTGGGCCAACCTCCAGCCGCCCGAATGGGCCGGCCCACCCCGCGCCCCCCTCTCACCTTATCCCCTCACCCCCCACCGACAGCCACCCCCACTCCCCCCCGAAATATCTCCCCTGCCTCCCCCGATCTGGATCGAGGAGGAGGTCGTCGCCGTCGCGCTCGACCCCGCGCCGCCTCGCCCTCGCCGGAGCACGCCCCCGCCGGCCTGCTTCCCCCTTCTCCGCCTCGCCCGTCGTCCCCGTCACCCTCCCCGCGCCCCGCTGCCAGACCCCCTACGGCCACAGTGAGCACCGCCGCGCCTCGCCCCTCCTCTTTCTCCCTCGCCCCCTCTCCTCTCGGTCACCGCCGCCCCGCTCGCGCTCCGGCGCGCCCAGACGCGCCCCCCGCCGCGCCTGGCCACGCACCGCGCTCGCCCGCGCGCGCCCCGACCGCGCGCCCGCGTCGACCTCGCGCCGCAAGCCCCCCCCTTTCCCCCGTGCGCCCCGCGCCCGAGCTCCGGAAGGGCTCGCGTCCGCCGCGCTCCTCTCCGTGCCGCCCTGCCCGCGGGCTGTGCCGCCGCCGTCCCGCTCCAGCCACTCCGGCCCCGACGCCCTTCCCTCCTTTGGCGACCCCGTCCGCACGCCCGCAGCCTCGCCTCCGCCGTTCGCCTCTGCTCTGCCCGCGCTGCTCCGCCGCCGCTCCGATGGCTCGTCGGAGCCCCGCCTCCCCTGGCCCTAGCCTCCGGCGCCGGCGTGCGCCGTGCGCGCCCAGCGCCCCGCCCCGTTGCTCGCCCGTAACCCGCAGTGCCCCCTGGGCCACTGCCAGTGGGCCTCGCCCCCTCTGGGCCACTGCCAAGTGGACCTCGCCCCACCTGAGCCACTGCCCACTGGGCCCGACCCCCCTGGCCCAATGACAAACGGGCCCCAGCGCCCCAGAACGTTTACTAAAAAAAATAATAATAATAATAATAATAATAATAATAAATTATTTAATAAATATTAATAAATAAAGAAAATAAAAATAAAAATAATTTTAATTAATTAATTAACTAAACTAATTAAGTTAATTAATCCTGTTTAAATTAATTAAACAGTAATTATTTAGCTAAACACTAATTAACCTAAACAGAGAATGACAGGTGGGTCCCACTGGACCCACTTGTCAGTTTGACTTAGTCAACCCCTGTTGACTGCTGATGTCAGCATGACATCATGCTGATGTCATAAATCCAAATTTCGAATTAAATTAAATAATTAATTAAATTCCAGAAATTAATAAAATCTTTAGAAAATTATATCTTTTAATCCATAACTCGGATTAAAATGTTTTCAACATGAAAGTTGCTCAGAACGACGAGACGAATCCGAATACGCAGTCCGTTCGTCCACCACACCTCCCTAACCTATCGAACTAGCAACTTTCCCCCTCCGGTCCGTCTGTCCGAAAACGCGAAACATCGGGAATACTTTCCCGGATGTTCCCCCCCTTCGCCGGTACCACCTACTGTCGCGTTAGGACACACCTCGCACTGTTCATTGTCATGTCACGCATCGTCATGCTTATGATTGCATTGTATTTACTGTTTCTTCCCCCCTCTTCTCTTCGGTAGACTACGAGACCGACACTGCTGCTGCCCAGTTCGACTACGGAGTTGACGACCCCTCCTACTTGCCAGAGCAACCAGGCAAGCCCCCCCCCCCCTTGATCACCAGATATCGCCTATTCTTCTCTATACTGCTTGCATTAGAGTAGTGTAGCATGTTACTGCTTTTCGATATCCTATCCTGATGCATAGCCTATCCTTGCTACTACTGTTGATACCTTTACCTGCAATCCTACATGCTTAGTATAGGATGCTAGATTTCCATCAGTGGCCCTACATTCTTGTCCGTCTGCTGTGCTATACTATCGGGCCGTGATCACCTGGGCGGTGATCACGGGTATATACTTATATACTACATACATGACACATGTGATGACTAAAGTCGGGTCGGCTCGTAGGAGTACCCGCAAGTGGATCTTTGTGGCGGAGCGACAGGGCAGGTTGAGACCGCCTAGGTGAGAGGTGGGCCTGGCCCTGGTCGGCGTTCGCGGATACTTAACACGCTTAACGAGATCTTGGTATTTGATCTGAGTCTGGCCATTTGGTCTATACGCACTAACCATCTACGCGGGAGTAGTTATGGGTATCCCGGCGTCGTGGTACCAGCCGAAGCCTTCTTGACGTCAGCGACTGAGTGGCGCGCGCCGGATTGGACTGGAACGCCACTAGGCTAGGTCTGCTTCCGGCGGCGTACGCAACATGCAGGTGTGCATAGGGCGATGGGCCCAGACCCCTGCGCGCATAGGGTTAGACCGGCGTGCTGACCTCTCTGTTGTGCTTAGGTGGGGCTGCGACGCGTTGATCTTACGAGGCCGGGCATGACCCAGGAAAGTGTGTCCGGCCAAATGGGATCAAGCGTGTTGGGTTATGTGGTGCACCCCTGCAGGGAAGTTTATCTATTCGAATAGCCGTGTCCATCGGTAAAAGGACGACCCGGAGTTGTACCTTGACCTTATGACAACTAGAACCGGATACTGAATAAAATACACCCTTCTAAGTGCCAGATACAACCCGGTGATCGCTCTCTAACAGGGCGACGAGGAGGGGATCGCCGGGTAGGTTTATGCCATGCGATGCTACTTGGAGGACTTCAATCTACTCTCTTCTACCTGCTGCAAGATGGAGATGACCTGAAGCGTAGTCTTCGACAGGACTAGCTATCCCCCTTTTATTCTGGCATTCTGCAGTTCAGTCCACTGATATGCCCCTTTACACTTATACCCATGCATATGTAGTGTAGCTCCTTGCTTGCGAGTACTTTGGATGAGTACTCACGGTTGCTTCTCTCCCTCTTTTCCCCCTTTCCTTCCTATCTGGTTGTCGCAACCAGATGTTGGAGTCCAGGAGCCAGACGCCACCGTCGACGACGACACCTACGACACCGGAGGTGCCTACTACTACGTGCAGGCCGCTGACGACGACCAGGAGTAGTTAGGAGGATCCCAGGCAGGAGGCCTGCGCCTCGTTCGATCTGTATCCCAGTTTGTACTAGCCTTCTTAAGGCAAACTTGTTTAACTTATGTCTGTACTCAGATATTGTTGCTTCCGCTGACTCGTCTGTGATCGAGCACTTGTATTCGAGCCCTCGAGGCCCCTGGCTTGTATTATGATGCTTGTATGACTTATTTATGTTTTAGAGTTGTGTTGTGATATCTTCCCATGAGTCCCTGATCTTGGTCGTACACATTTACGTGCATGATTAGTGTACGGTCAAATCGGGAGCGTCACAAGTTGGTATCAGAGCCGACTGCCTGTAGGAATCCCCCTTTCCACACTCCTTGGCCGAAGTCGAGTCTAGACATTACAAAACTTTTACTAACATGGCTGTGTGTCTTACGGGCCCACGTCGCCATTGGGTGGTACTAGGATCTTTTACTCCTCGACCTTTACTCTGGGACTCATAACTCTCTTCTACTCGGGTTAAACGAATTTACTAACTCTAACACTAGGATCCCGACCACATTCACCCCAAAGTTGGATAAGCCATAGTTGTTTCTTAGAATAGTATTTTGAACAATTCACACACTGTCATTTGACTCCTTTGAAACGTCTTTGCTTTCAGATGGAACCCACGAGGCAGGTCGTTCGCCACACGACGGCCATTGGTGCCTCGGGATCACCCGCTGTGCTAGCTGAGATGATGACCTATCTGGGTTATCGCTGGCACCCTGAGTACACCGTCTACGAGGAGTACCAGGACTTTAACCAGGAGCAGTACCGTGCCATCGTCCACCTCTACTCGCGGGAGTATGACTCCACTACTGTGATGCACACCGCACATGGTGTTGGGGTGACCATCGATATGGCTGTCCACGATGCTGCCTATGCTGCTCTGACACGTCTTCGTGGAGAGTATCGGGAGTTGGACACCTCCCCTTTCAGGCACATTGCTATCGCATCTGATGTTGGTGCGGAGGGATACTATACTGCTGCCTACTCCACTGTCACCCGAGAGCCCTTCTACCATCAGAACCTGGTTCTGCATGCTGATGGGCTGGATCGAGCTAACCGAGCTCTTCGCCATGAGATGTACACCACCCGTCAGCACCTTTACCGTGCTCTGACGCTGCTGCACCCCTTTGTCCGATCTGGACAGGTACCGCGAACTGCGATCTACCCAGCCAGGACCGTGATGCCCCACGGTGTCGGTTGGCCAGAGGTGGGAGGCTACTCCCCTGCACTTGGTCCTCTTCTGCCACCTGAGCGTCGGGCTCTACACCTGAGTATCCGCGGCCCCCAGTCTGCTGACGTGGAGGGCTATCCGTTGCCTCACTACCAGCTGCCGGGCTACGATTACCTCCACAGTTCCTCTTGGGACTGATGTAGTCTTGCTTAGTTAGTATTAGTTGCAGTCGCCGCGAGCCTGTGTGCCGCCTATGATGTTTTAGTCTATGTACTGAACTCTGTGTACTGAACTCTATGCCTGACCCCTTTTGTAAGTTATGCCGACTACTATGTAGTAGCTATCGTGCTCCTTTCATTATGCATGTTTCATCATGAATGATTCTTGTCTTTGCAAATATTTCTCAATGCTGAACTACCCCTGTTATATATTAGCAGGATGGTTAGACCACGTGGTCGTGGTCGGGGTGGCGATGCCCCACCACCACCTGAGTACATGGCTGGTATGATCCAATAGTTTGAACTGAACTGCCAGTTCATGGAAAATATGATGGCTCAGTTTCCTCGCCCTAATATGAACCAGCAGCCAGCCCAGGTGACTCTTCAAGATTTCATACGCCTCAACCCAACCATCTACCGCAGCTCAACTCAGCCTCTGGATGCTGATGACTGGCTCCGTGACATCACCTATGAGATGGAGTCTGCTGATGTAGCCCCTGCCAGCTATGTCACCTTTGCTTCCTTCTTCTTGAAGGGACCCGCAGCTCAATGGTAGGACAGCCACAGGCGTACTCTGCCAGCTGGAACAATCATCACATGGCCAGACTTCCAAGCTGCTTTCCGTGCCCGCTTCATTCCTCAAGGAGTCATGGACCGGAAGAAGCGTGAGTTCCGCAACCTCACCCAAGGCAACAAAACTGTTGAAGCTTATCAGCGGGAGTTTCTGGACTTGTCTCGCTATGCTGAAGAGGACATTGCAACTGATGCACGCAGACAGGAGAAGTTCCGTGATGGCCTTCAAGCTGACATCAAGCTCGCACTTCTAGTGCATGACTTTGCTGATTTCGCCACCTTGGTGAACAAGGCCATCAATGTCGAAACTGGTCTGCAGGAATACCAGAGCTCTCACAGGCGCAACCGTGACACGGGCTCATCTTCGGGCCCACCCTCACAGAAGCGTAAGATATGGATCCCGAACAGCATGTACCGTCCAAATGTATCTGCCCCAAGGCAGACCTATGCTGCACCTCGTCTGCCTCCACCACCATCTAGGCAGTCAAGACTTCCAGCTCCACCATCCCAAGCTCCTGTTCCCACTCCGAATAATGGCTTGTGCTTCAGGTGTGGTCAACCAGGACACCGTGCTAAAGAATGCAACCAGAACCAGAATCAACTGGCCCTTCCAGCAACTGGCCGTGGTAACAATCAGCCCCGCAACAACAATGCTAAGTCTTATGGTCGTGCTCATGCCAACCACGTTGATCTCAACGAAGCTCAAGACCAGCCTGCTACTGTGATGGGTACACTCCTCGTAAATTCAGTACCAACATCCGTTTTATTTGATACAGGTGCATCGCATTCATTCATGTCAGAAGATTTTGCATACAAGCACGACGTTAAATGTGAGGAGATGAACACCTCGGTACTGGTCAAAACCCCCGTGGGACAGTATCAAACCTCCTTGGTTGGCATCAATGTCCCCGTGGAAATCGAAGGGCTGGAATTCTATGCCTCTCCCATTATCCTGAAGTCGTCTAACATCGACCTCATTTTGGGTATGGATTGGTTGAAAGCGCATACTGCTTCTATAGTTTGCGCCACTAAAACCGTCCATTTGCTACACCCTTCAGATGAAATAGTTGCTTACCAAGCTCATCTGGTGCAAAATGCCGAGGCAAGGCTCTATGCATTGAATGCATTGAACGCTGCACCACTCGAGGGCATTGAAAACATTCCCGTCGTGCGTGAATTCCTCGACGTCTTCCCTGAAGAACTTCCAGGGATTCCCCCTGCTAGAGCTGTCGAATTCGTCATCGACTTGAAACCAGGCACCACTCCTATAGCCAAGCGACCCTACAAAATGCCGCCGCATGAACTCCTTGAGCTTAAGGAGGAAATCGACAAATCTCTTCGCAAAGGATTCATTCGCCCAAGTTGCTCTCCTTGGGGAGCACCTTCTCTCTTTGTCAAGAAGAAGGATGGGACAAACCGGTTAGTTCAAGACTACCGTCCTATAAACCAAGCTACCATCCAGAATAAATACCCCCTTCCTCGGATCAATGATCTGTATGATCAACTGGCGGGTTCGTCAGTGTTCTCTAAGCTCGACTTGAGGTTGGGCTACCACCAGATCCGTGTTCGCGAAGAGGATATCCCAAAGACCGCCTTCGTGACTCGCTATGGTTCTTACGAGTACACCGTCATGTCTTTCGGTTTAACCAATGCTCCAGCCACCTTCTCTCGTCTGATGAACTATATATTCATGGATTACCTCGACAAGTTCATCGTGGTTTATCTGGATGATATCCTGGTATTTTCCAAGAACGAAGAAGAACATGCTGAACATCTTCGACTTGTGCTGGAAAAGCTACGAGAGCATCAACTATATGCCAAGTTCTCCAAATGTGAATTCTGGCTACCGGAAGTAACCTATCTTGGGCATGTCATCTCTAAGGATGGTATTGCCGTCAACCCTGAACGAGTTCAGGCTATTCTTGATTGGACTCCTCCCAAGAACGTTAAGCAAGTCAGAAGTTTTCTCGGTCTCGCCAGCTATTGCCGTCGATTCGTCGAGAACTTCTCCAAGATCGTCAGGCCTCTGACTAACCTGTTGCATAAGGGCGTCAAGTTCCAATGGACAGACAAATGTCAGGAAAGTTTCCAGGCACTCAAAGACAAGTTGACTTCTGCTCCAGTTCTAGCTCCACCTGATACTAAGAAGGACTTTGTCATTTACTGCGACGCTTCCCGTCAAGGATTAGGCTGTGTCCTAATGCAAAACCGCAAAGTGATTGCTTATGCCTCTCGGCAATTGCGCCCTCACGAAGAGAACTACCCAGTTCACGACCTCGAACTTGCTGCTGTCATTCATGCGCTGAAGCGGTGGCGACATTACCTTCTCGGTAATCGTTGCGAGATCTTCACCGACCACCAAAGTCTGAAGTATCTATTTACTCAGCCAGACCTGAACCTCCGTCAGCAGAGATGAATGGAGCTTGTTGCAGACTTCGACTTGGGTATTTCCTATACGCCAGGCAAGGCTAATGTAATGGCTGATGCCTTGAGCCGCAAGTCTTACTGCAACCACCTCCAGGTTCATAAAGTTCAGCCCTCGCTTGTTGAAGAATTCAGGAAGTTGAACCTCCATATTGTTCCACCGGGTGCACTCGCTCCCCCTCCTAAGGAGTTTGGCAAGGTGAACCTCCACGTTGTTACCCAGGGTTCCCTCAATACCCTAGTTGCTAAACCAGATCTCGAGGACAGCATCAAATGGCTACAGAAGTATGACTCTGAAGCCCACAAGATTAAGCGCTACCTCGTAGAAGGAAAGCCCTCATTCTTCACCATTGCTAAAGATGGCACCTTATACTTCAAGGGCCGCCTAGTGGTGCCTTGTGTAGAGAAAAACCTGGATATGACACTGGAAGTTATGAAAGAAGCTCATGATACGCCTCTATGTATCCATCCTGGTAGTACAAAGATGTACCAAGACATCCGTCAGAGATTCTGGTGGTCTAATATGAAGCAAGACATTGCTCGTTATGTTGCTGAGTGTGACGTTTGCCGTCGTATCAAAGCAGAACATCAAAGGCCTGCTAGAACTCTGCAACCTAGCTCTATTCCTAAATGGAAATGGGACCATGTTGAGATGGACTTCGTCACTGGATTTCCCAAATCACAGAAAGGTAATGATGCTATTCTTGTCGTCATTGACCGGCTTTCCAAAGTTGCACATTTTCTGGCAGTCAAAGAAACGATCACTGCTAACCAGTTGGCAACGCTCTATATGACCAGGATTGTTTCACTCCACGGTTTTCCATTGGTGATCAGCTCAGACCGTGGCAGCTTATTCACTTCAAGATTATGGGCAAGTTTCCAAGAAGCTATGGGAAATCATCTATTATTCAGTACTGCGTTTCATCCTCAATCGCAAGGACAAGTTGAACGCGTCAACCAAGTTCTCGAAGACATGCTTCGAGCTTGTGTTATTTCCTTCGGCAAGAAATGGGAGGAATCTCTCCCGTATGCTGAGTTCTCTTATAATAATAGCTATCAAGCTAGTCTGAAGATGGCCCCCTTCGAAGTGTTATATGGACGAAAGTGCCAAACCCCTCTGAACTGGTCAGAAACTGGGGAACGTCCACTCTTCGGTCCGGATATTATCCAAGATGCCGAAGAACAAGTCCGCATTATTCGTGAGAATCTCAAGACTGCTCAGTCACGTCAGAAGAGTCAGTATGACCGTCATCATAAAGACATGGTCTATCAACCTGGCGAAAAGGCTTATCTTCGAGTCACACCTATGAAGGGTGCTCACCGCTTCGGGATCAAGGGCAAACTAGCTCCTCGCTATATTAGCCCATTCACTATTCTCGAAAGGCGTGGAAAAGTGGCATACCAACTGGAGCTACCGCCGAACCTTTCTCAGGTTCATGATGGGTTCCATGTGTCACCGCTCCGCCGTTGCTTCAAGGACCCAATCCGAGCTGTGGATCATGAAGTGCTCGAATTGCAGCAAGACCTCTCCTATAAGGAGCATCCGGTCCGCATTCTCGACCAAGCTGAACGCCGCACACGTCAGAAGGCGATCAAGTTTCTCAAAGTCCAGTGGTCGCACCATTCTGAAGATGTGGCCACTTGGGAACGAGAGGATCGTCTGCGCGAAGAATACCCCGCACTGTTTCCTTCTACCTCCTAAATCTCGGGACGAGATTTCTTGTAGTGGAGGAGATTTGTAACACCCCGAGGATCATGCTACAGTAACTCTCTGTGATTAAGCTAATCATGTTGCTAAACAGGGCTTGATCACATTGGAATCAGATTTCTTTTCAAACTCCTAATTCAAACTTCAATTAAATTTAACGTGGAAAATAAAAGTTTTCAAAATTTTAAACAAAAATGTTCGGTGGGTGCCAAATAATACACTGGTAATTGTTGTGGAGAAAACTCCTTTTTAGAAAATGCCTAAGTATTTTAATATGGATTAAAAGGTGAAAGAAAATAAATAAATAAAAAGAAAACAGAACAAAAACAAAAAATCAAAAAAAGCAAAACAAAAAAAACAAAAGCCCCCCCCCACTGGACCTGGCCCAACTGGGCCAACCTCCAGCCGCCCGCATGGGCCAGCCCACCCCGCGCCCCCCTCTCACCTTATCCCCTCACCCCCCACCGACAGCCACCCCCACTCCCCCCCGAAATATCTCCCCTGCCTCCCCCGATCTGGATCGAGGAGGAGGCCGTCGCCGTCGCGCTCGACCCCGCGCCGCCTCGCCCTCGCCGGAGCACGCCTCCGCCGGCCTGCTTCCCCCTTCTCCGCCTCGCCCGTCGTCCCCGTCACCCTCCCCGCGCCCCGCTGCCAGACCCCCTACGGCCACAGTGAGCACCGCCGCGCCTCGCCCCTCCTCTCTCTCCCTCGCCCCCTCTCCTCTCGGTCACCGCCGCCCCGCTCGCGCTCCGGCGCGCCCAGACGCGCCCCCGCCGCGCCTGGCCACGCACCGCGCTCGCCCGCGCGCGCCCCGACCGCGCGCCCGCGTCGACCTCGCGCCGCAAGCCCCCCGCTTTCCCCCGTGCGCCCCGCGCCCGAGCTCCGGACGGGCTCGCGTCCGCCGCGCTCCTCTCCGTGCCGCCCTACCCGCGGGCTGTGCCGCCGCCGTCCCGCTCCAGCCACTCCGGCCCCGACGCCCTTCCCTCCTTCGGCGGCCCCGCCCGCACGCCCGCAGCCTCGCCTCCTCCGTTCGCCTCTGCTCTGCCCGCGCTGCTCCGCCGCCGCTCTGGTGGCTCGTCGGAGCCCCGCCTCCCCTGGCCCTGGCCGCCGGCGCCGGCGTGCGCCGTGCGCGCCCAGCGCCCCGCCCCGTTGCTCGCCCGTAACCCGCAGTGCCCCCTGGGCCACTACCAGTGGGCCTCGCCCCCTCTGGGCCACTGCCAGGTGGGCCTCGCTCCACCTGAGCCACTGCCCACTGGGCCCGACCCCCCTGGCCCAATGACAAACGGGCCCCAGCGCCCTAGAACGTTTACTAAAAAAATAAAAAATAAAATAAAAATAAAAATAAAAATAAATAATAATAATAATAAATTAATTAATAAATAATAATAAATAAATAAATAAAATAAAAATAAAAATAATTTTAATTAATTAATTAATTAATTGACTAAACTAATTAAGTTAATTAATCCTGTTTAAATTAATTAAACAGTAATTATTTAGCTAAACACTAATTAACCTAAACAGAGAATGACAGGTGGGTCCCACTGGACCCACTTGTCAGTTTGACTTAGTCAACCCCTGTTGACTGCTGATGTCAGCATGACATCATGCTGATGTCATAAATCCAAATTTCGAATTAAATTAAATAATTAATTAAATTCCAGAAATTAATAAAATCTTTAGAAAATCATATCTTTGAATCCGTAACTCGGATTAAAATGTTTTCAACATGAAAGTTGCTCAGAACGACGAGACGAATCCGAATGCGCAGTCCGTTCGTCCACCACACCTCCCTAACCTATCGAACTAGCAACTTTCCCCCTCCGGTCCGTCTGTACGAAAACGCGAAACATCGGGAATACTTTCCCGGATGTTCCCCCCTTCGCCTGTACCACCTACTGTCGCGTTAGGACACACCTCGCACTGTTCATTGTCATGTCACGCATCGTCATGCTTATGATTGCATTGTATTTACTGTTTCTTCCCCCCTCTTCTCTCCGGTAGACTACGAGACCGACACTGCTGCTGCCCAGTTCGACTACGGAGTTGACGACCCCTCCTACTTGCCAGAGCAACCAGGCAAGCCCCCCCTTGATCACCGGATATCGCCTATTCTTCTCTATACTGCTTGCATTAGAGTAGTGTAGCATGTTACTGCTTTTCGATATCCTATCCTGATGCATAGCCTATCCTTGCTACTACTGTTGATACCTTTACCTGCAATCCTACATGCTTAGTATAGGATGCTAGATTTCCATCAGTGGCCCTACATTCTTGTGCGTCTGCTGTGCTATACTATCGGGCCGTGATCACCTGGGCGGTGATCACGGGTATATACTTATATACTACATACATGACACATGTGATGACTAAAGTCGGGTCGGCTCGTAGGAGTACCCGCAAGTGGATCTTTGTGGCGGAGCGACAGGGCAGGTTGAGACCGCCTAGGTGAGAGGTGGGCCTGGCCCTGGTCGGCGTTCGCGGATACTTAACGAGATCTTGGTATTTGATCTGAGTCTGGCCATTTGGTCTATACGCACTAACCATCTACGCGGGAGTAGTTATGGGTATCCCGGCGTCGTGGTATCAGCCGAAGCCTTCTTGACGTCAGCGACTGAGTGGCGCGCGCCGGATTGGACTGGAACGCCACTAGGCTAGGTTTGCTTCCGGCCACGTACGCAACGTGCAGGTGTGCATAGGGCGATGGGCCCAGACCCCTGCGCGCATAGGGTTAGACCGGCGTGCTGACCTCTCTGTTGTGCTTAGGTGGGGCTGCGACGCGTTGATCTTACGAGGTCGGGCATGACCCAGGAAAGTGTGTCCGGCCAAATGGGATCAAGCGTGTTGGGTTATGTGGTGCACCCCTGCAGGGAAGTTTATCTATTCGAATAGCCGTGTCCCTCGGTAAAAGGACGACCCGGATTTGTACCTTGACCTTATGACAACTAGAACCGGATACTGAATAAAATACACCCTTCTAAGTGCCAGATACAACCCGGTGATCGATCTCTAACAGGGCGACGAGGAGGGGATCGCCGGGTAGGTTTATGCCATGCGATGCTACTTGGAGGACTTCAATCTACTCTCTTCTACCTGCTGCAAGATGGAGATGACCTGAAGCGTAGTCTTCGACAGGACTAGCTATCCCCCTTTTATTCTGGCATTCTGCAGTTCAGTCCACTGATATGCCCCTTTACACTTATACCCATGCATATGTAGTGTAGCTCCTTGCTTGCGAGTACTTTGGATGAGTACTCACGGTTGCTTCTCTCCCTCTTTTCCCCCTTTCCTTCCTATCTGGTTGTCGCAACCAGATGTTGGAGTCCAGGAGCCAGACGCCACCGTCGACGACGACACCTATGACACCGGAGGTGCCTACTACTACGTGCAGGCCGCTGACGACGACCAGGAGTAGTTAGGAGGATCCCAGGCAGGAGGCCTGCGCCTCATTCGATCTGTATCCCAGTTTGTACTAGCCTTCTTAAGGCAAACTTGTTTAACTTATGTCTGTACTCAGATATTGTTGCTTCCGCTGACTCGTCTGTGATCGAGCACTTGTATTCGAGCCCTCGAGGCCCCTGGCTTGTATTATGATGCTTGTATGACTTATTTATGTTTTAGAGTTGTGTTGTGATATCTTCCCGTGAGTCCCTGATCTTGGTCGTACACATTTGCGTGCATGATTAGTGTACGGTCAAATCGGGGGCGTCACACTGGCCTAGCACGGTTACGAACATATTTCTTTAATACTCCCATGAACCTCTCAAAGGGGAACATATCGTGTAGAAATACAGGACCGAGAATGGAAATCTCTTCGACTAGGTGGAGCAGGAGGTGCGTCATAATATCGAAGATGGATGGTGGGAACACCAACTCGAAACTGACAAGGCATTGGACCACATCGTTCTGTAACCGTGGTAGATCTTCTGGATTGATTACCTTCTGAGAGATTGCATTGAGGAATGCACATAGCTTCACAATGGCTACTCGAACATTTTCCGGTAGGAGCCCCCTCAAAGCAATCGGAAGCAATTGCGTCATAATCACGTGGCAGTCGTGAGACTTCAGGTTTTGGAACTTTTTCTCCGCCATGTTTATTATTCCCTTTATATTCGACGAGAAGCCAGACGGGACCTTCATACTGCTCAGGCATTCAAAAAAATGACCTTCTCTTCTTTGGTAAGAGCGTAGCTGGCACGACCTTGAAACCATTCCGGATGCCGGTCATCTGGGTCTTTCAAAAGTTGCTGGTCCTGCCGTGCTTCCTTTGTATCATTTGTCTTCCCATACACGCCCAAGAAGCTTAGCAGGTTCACGCAAATATTCTTCGTAACATGCATCACGTCGGTTGCAGAGCGGACATCTAGGACTTTCCAATATTCTAGCTCCCAAAATATAGGTTTCTTCTTCCACATGGGTGCGTGCCCGTCAACTCCCCGCGGAACTGATTGTCCGCCAGGACCCTTTCCAAAGATGACTTTCAAATCCTTGACCATATCAAATATCTCAGCACCAGTACGTTCCGCAGGCTTCGGCCGGTGATCTGCCTTGCCGTTGAAATGCTTGCCTTTCTTTCTTACGTTATGATTTCGGGGAAGAAATCGACGATGACCCAGGTACACGTTCTTCTTACAATTAACCAAACGTACACTTTCAGTCTCATGTAAGCAGTGCGTGCATGCATTGTATCCCTTATTTGTCTGTCCCGAAAGGTTACTGAGAGCAGGCCAATCGTTGATGGTTACAAAAAGCAACGCTCGTAGGTCAAATTCCTCTCCTTTGTGCTCATCCCAGACACTTACACCAGGACTGGCCCACAACTGTAAAAGTTCATCAACTAATGGCCTTAGGTACACATCGATGTCGTTCCCGGGTTGCTTTGGACCTTGGATGAGCACTGGCATCATAATGACCTTCCGCTTCATGCACAACCAAGGAGGAAGGTTGTAGATGCATAGAGTCACGGGCCAGGTGCTATGGCTGGAGCTCTGCTCGCCAAAAGGATTCATGCCATCAGTACTTAGACCAAATCTTATGTTCCTTGCGTCAGCTGCAAAATCTTTGAACACTCTGTCGATCTTTCTCCATTGCGTTCCATCAGCGGGGTGTCTCAACTCCCCGTCGGACTTACAGTCCTCTTTGTGCCATCGCAACGACTTGGCATGCTTTTTGTTCATGAACAGACGTTTCAACCGTGGTATTATAGGAGCATACCACATCACCTTGGCGGGAACCCTCTTCCTGGGTTTCTCGCCCTCAACATCGTCACCAGGGTCATCGCCTCTGATCTTATAACGCAATGCAGTGCATACAGGACATTCATTCAAATTCTCGTATTCACCGCGGTAGAGGATGCAGTCGTTAATGCATGCATGTATCTTCAGAACCTCTAAACCTAGAGGGCAGACAACCTTCTTTGCTTCGTACGTACTGGCGGGCAACTCGTTATTCTTCGGAAACATATTCTTCAACATTTTCAGCAAATTTTCAAATGATGAGTCACCTACACCTTCCTGTGCCTTCCATTTTAGGAAATCCAGTGTGCAGCCCATCTTTTTCAGACTATTATCGCATCCTGGATACAACGACTTTTTGTGATCCTCTAACGTGCGATCCAAATTATCCCTATCCTTGTCAGTTTCGCAGTGTCTCCGTGCATCAGCAATGGTCCGACCAAGATCATCAGCGGGCTCATCATGTGCCTCTTCTTCACCTTCACCTAACCCTTCCCCACCTTCAGCATCATCCTCCATGAAAGTATCACCGAAATGATCATGATAGTTGTCATCGATATCATCCCCTTCTTCATCTTCTTCCATTCTAACCCCTCTTTCTCCATGCTTGGTCCAACAATTATAGCTTCGCATGAAACCGTGCCGAAGCAGGTGCATGTGAACGTCTCTTGAGGAGGAGTAACCCTTCTGATTCTTACAGACAGCACATGGACAGATAATAAAACCTTGCTGCTTGTTCGCATTTGCCACTACGAGGAAATCTTTCAAACCCGTAGTGAACTCGCCGGAGACTCGGGGACCGTACATCCATTGCCGATTCATCTGCATTATTATTATATAAAGTATATAATTAACCATCATGCATTTGTTAAACTAACTAGCTAGAAATAATACAAATTAAACAATGAACTACACACATGCATATTTTATCAATGACACATGAAAGGTTCAAGTTGCTAACCGCGATCGCGGAGGAAAAATAAATGAGAAAGCTCAAGTGTGGCTCGGACACTTCATATCATGTTTGTTTCAGGCTCTCGGGCATTTCATCGAACACCTTGTGTGCATAGGAGGAACCAAAAGCAAACCCACCACCCCCTTCTGAAAATTGTGAAGTGAGCTGAGTGAAGTGAAGTGAGCTGAGTCCTATATATAGGGATGGGCCTTTAGTCCCGGTTGGCCTGGCCAACCGCGACTAAAGGACTTCGGGGACCTTTAGTCCCGGTTGGCCAGGCCAACCGGGACTAAAGCCCCTCCCGTCCGCCAGCTGGATGGGCCTTTAGTCCCGGTTGGCCTGGCCAACCACGACTAAAGGCCTTCGGGGACCTTTAGTCCCGGTTGGCCAGGCCAACCGGGACTAAAGCCCCTCCCGTCCGCCAGCTGTCGACCGAGCGCGCTGGGCCCAGATAGTTGGTCGCGGGTCTCCTCCCGAACCGCGACTAAAGACCCCTTTTGTCGCGGTTCGATTATTTTGGGGACTAATGGGGGCGTATGGAAGCCTATTTTTCTACTAGTGATATTTTCCTTTTGTATGGTTCTTTTCATATGGCCGGTGTGGATGGTACCTCGTCTGGGCCGGATGCTGAGCCTACGGCAGTCCGCGAAGACAAGGCCGCCGCCTCACAGGCCTATGGAGAAGTGGTGTCCATGAAACCACGTCTTCTTGTCCCTCCATCGCGCCCGTCTTCGGCTCACGTTGACTTCCTCAACCCCGACCTCTGGTGAACAGGATGCAGGTGGCTTCATGGCGGGGCATTGTCCTCGAGCGGGAGACTGGTACCTCCTTGTGGCGTCGTTTCCCAAGGAGCAGATGATTGCGTGTCGTTGTCTTGAGATGTACTTCGGGTTGATGGCGTCCTGGGCAACACCTTGCCCTCGTCTAACTTCATGTCGGTGGCGAAGTAGACAGTAGAAAGCGTCCTTGGCAATGGCATCGATGTTACCATAGCAACGGGTGTTGATGATGTCGCCCACGTGTTGGTTACGGGTGTTGCAAAGTAGTTGGATCCCTAAAATTTTGCATCTGAAACTTGCAATTTTCTTGATCGCTCGTATCAAGTTCAGAGTTGAATATTTAAGCGATTTTGTTTGTCAGTCACAAATACTAAAGTTGTGCTTTTGTCTTTCGCTAGCACTAAGTTTCAAAAGTTAAAACTTAAAAGAATTTTTAAAAACTCATCAAATCGTATTGGAAATGAATATCTGAAAGCCCTCGTCACGAGAAACACGAATATAAAAACAGAACTTAATTTAAATTTTTTATTCAAAATATACGAAAGATAAAAAATCAGAAGTAGAAAGAAAAAGCACGCGCGAGGGGCTCAGTGCCACCGCACCTGCGTGTCACAAATCCTCTCCCCTTGTTCTTCAACTTCATTGACTTCGGCTTCTATTAAGATCGACGCGAGCGGCGCCACGTCGTCATCTCCGGGAGAGCGGAACACGGACTTCATCGTGACAGCCTGACGGTGTCGTCTCTCCGGGTGATGATGAAGGAGTGTGGTCATCGTGTTAGATGGTGGGCTGCACAGGGTAGTGGTTTGGTGTCGATCTCATCTATAGTGGCATCCGGAGCAACGAAGGGTTACAAATGAGTTTCGCGTTGTCGTCTTCACCAGCGCCAACTTGACGAGACGTACGGCGGGTGACACCACAGTGCCGGTTTGAAGACGCAGTGAGCTCCACATCTTAATCCTCCATGGTGCCGGCTTGACGACGTAGAGAGCAGGTGGCGTCATGGCGATGAGATCTACGTCCTCGTTCACCACGGTGCCGGCTTGATGAAGTGGACAAAGGGCGTGACGGCGAGCTCCGAGTTTTCGTCTCTAGTGGCGTCCATCCGGCGCGACAAAGTAAATGGCGGGCCCTGTGATGACGTGCTCAGTGTCATCGCCCTCTATGGCGCCAGCTTGACGACATACAAGGTAGGTGGTGTCATAGCAAGTGAGCTCCTCGTCCTTCATGGTGTCGGCTTGACGACGTGGATGGAGGACAGCAGCGTGGCGGTGAGCACCGTGTCCTCGTCTTCAGCGGCGTCTAGCCGGCGCGAAGAAGTGAATGGCAGGCTGGGTGACGGTGAGCCCCCTGATCGTCGTCTTGCAAACAAAAGACGATTGATCTTACCCCAACGCGTACACGTTACTTGGCCGAGTGGATCGGAAACAATTTAACAAATCTTTATCTTGTGCGCTAGCTAGAATATCTCGCTCAATCGTATCTTGCAAAACTAAGAGCATCTTCAACAGCCACGCGATATAAACGCCGCGCTGGGAACAGTTTTTTGCGTGCGCGCAGCCGCTCCGGGCGCTCCAGCGGAGACGTGAAAAAAGCGTGCGCGTTATAAGTGGTTCAGCGCGCGAGGCGAAACGGCATTGCGCGCCGCTTATTTTATGCGCCCGCTCCCCGCGCGCTGCACACTCGAGCGCCCGTGCCGCGACTTCCACCTACCACCAATCCAGGCGCCGCCACCCGCACCACCCAATTTGCTCCGGCGACCCGACGGCGCTTCTCCGGCCTATCCCCGCGCCGCCGCTGCTTCCTCCGTCTCCCTCTAGTCTCCGCCGCCCCTCACGCGCGCCATTCCTCCGACGAACAGCGCCCGGCCGCCCACTGCCGCTCGGCGCCCACAAGGTGTTCGACAAAACGCTTGCAAGGTATGTATTGCTTAACTTCATATTTTTTTTACATGAATTTGGTGCATGTTGTTTGTAGTTTTTATAGACTAGTTTAAATTCAACATTGTAGATGAGTTCGTCATATGATTCTTCCGAAGAAGAATTTGATATTGAAGAGGAGGAGGACCTTGCAATGATCCTAGCTATGCACATGAATAAAAAACCAAAGCACGGTGGTTCGATTATGGGTCGGCAGAAAATTTGGAGGGATAAGATCGATGTCGATAACAGATTCATGAGGCACTATTTTGTGGATAATCCCGTATACCCCGAGTCGTACTTCCGACGCCGGTTTAGGATGATCACCGAGTTGTTCAGGCGCATTGCAGAGAAACTGGCGAGCCATGATCGTTTTTTTTTCAGCAAAGGAGGAATGCCGCCGGAGAACTCGGGCATAGCACCTTTCAGAAGGTGACAGCCGCTTTGCATATGTTGGCTTACGGTATTCCGGCTGATCTAGTTGATGACCACTTGGCCATGGGTGAGTCAAGCCATCATGTGTGCCAAGCGCTTCACAGTCGGAATTGTACAAGTGTTTGGCCTGGAGTATTTGAGATCTCCCATTGTTGAAGATGCCGCAAGGCTTTTGGAGATGAACAAAAAACTCGCGGGTTCCCAAGTATGCTTGGCTCAATAGATTGCATGCATTGGAGTTGGAAGAACTGTCCTAAAACATGGCATGGGCAATTCCATGGCAAAAAAAGGGTTCCACTATAATCCTTGAAGCGGTGGCCGATCAAGAGACTTGGATTTGGCATGCTTTTTCTGGAATGCCTGGATCTTTTAATGACATCAACGTTGTTAATCAGTCACCACTCATGAATAAGATTGCAAATGATGAATTCTCACCGGTGCAATTTGTAGCAAATGGCCATACATACAACTATGGCTACTATCTTGCGGATGGCATCTACGCAAAGTGGCCAACATTTCTGAAGCCTTGGAAAAACCAGAAGGTAAGAAAAATCTAGATTTCCACAATGCTCAGGTAGCGGCTAGGAAAGATGTGGAGAGAGCTTTTGGGACTTTGCAAGCCCAATTTGCTATTGTGAGAGGACCGGCTAGATTTTGGAATCTGCGGATGCTTTGGTACATCATGCACGCTTGTGTGATCATGCACAACATGATCATCGAGAATGAGCGGGGCCAAGATTTAGACTACTCTTAGTATGAGCTCTTGGGACATCTCGTGCGAGTGTGGTGGAGGGCTGCGAGGGTGGCCCGATTCGTTGCCTCCTATCATGTCATTCGACGTACCGAAACACATGATAATCTTCGGAAGGATCTCATCGAGGAGTGATGGGCATGGAATGGCCGACAAAAAGCATGATGATTTGTATGTTTGATGTTTGTTGAATTATTTGTTGTATTGGAAGATAACCTATTAGTTTGAGTTGTAATAAAATTGAACTATTTATTGTTGATTTATTTTTTAGTGTTTGATTTTCTTGATTTTGTTTGGAGTGCATATGTTGTTTGTGCTGAGAGCGCGCGTTTTTTTTACAGCGTTTGTTGGAGCGGCTCGCGCGCGCTATATTTTACAGCGGCCGCCGGAGCCAACGCTCAACTGCGTGCAAAAACTGGCTATTTCAACGCTCGAAAGACGTTTTTTACGCATGGCGTGTTGCGCGCCTGTTAGACTGTGCCATCTCACCTGCCTGACTGGCTGTACGTGGACGTTCATGGAAATTTCGATGCCTACTAAACAAGACACCAACATGTGCTTATATCTCGGAGGTTCACCATTTTATTTAATTTTAGCTGGTTATACAGGTATTTGGATATGTACGCGTGCTGGCCGGCCAGTACGCGGGTACTCATATATATACTGCGAGGTACCTTGCGTGCATGTCACAGATGTAGACTTGGCATTCAAACTAGTCGATGTATGCAGGGTTAAAAATTTGGATAAAATTTCAGTGAAATTTTTGAAATTTCGGTGAAATTTTTGAAATTTCGCATATTTCAGTCTGGTTTGAAATATTTTTAACCCTGAAACTTCGAGCAAGATTCAAAATAAATTTCAATTTGATTAGGATTTATTAAGATTAAGTGAAATTTGAAATCTCAAATTCCGAAATAATTTCTGAAATTTTGCATATTTCGATGAGGATTATTTTGTTTCCAAAACTAAAAACCTTGAATGTACGTATACAATATTAGCCAGCATGCATGTGTAAAGCTATGCCCCACACCATGTAGTGCGAGTAAATCTATGCTTTTTAAATAGTTGATCCGTACTAAGTCTAATTATCTTAATATGCGGCTTTTCACCTCACTAAGTGTGCCATGTCGACATCTGCTAACAAAATTTTGGAACCCCATGCATACTCTTTGTTTACACATAGTAACCCTTGATTTGGATCACTAGAGGCTGGGGCCCGCCAATGGCGGGCCTCTTGAGATGTTATTATGCGCACTAATCAAGTTGTTGTAGTTGTTTCCGTGTTGATAGTGCATATAGGCGACAATGGTTAAAAATATAGCGCAGCCCTATCTCACACATAATTAGAAGTACAACAATGCAATATAATAAATGGTTAATTTTGTGTGTGAAGATAAATGGATTGTTAATTAATAGTAAGAAATAAGATCACACTAACAATAATAGAAATGTTATCCCTCTAAGAAATTTCATCATAGACACAAGAAGTTGTTTGTCCATACAACCACCTTGCCATCTTGCAATAGCCAAAAATTTAAACCATCACACTAACACCACAAGATCTGAACACAGAAGGAAAATTCATTTCTGAAAGAAATGGAACACAGGCCCGTAGGATTAATAATTACTTCAAACCATACAATCAAAGAAACGAAATGGTCACGGGCCCGTAGCATTATTAATTACTAAAAATACCATGAAGCAGACCATACAATCAAAGAAACGAAAATGCCATATTTATTCATTTGAACACATTCTCGTAGCATTACTACTTACAACAAACCTTTTGGCATAGCATAGTTTGTTCATTTTTCTTTGTTAAGAATCGTGGTAGATGACATAATCTGTTTTCCTAAACATTGTCTCAGGCAGTCAGGCAGAGATCATGGTACAACTAAGCATGTAAACATAAATGATGTTGTGTTAATTACCATGTCAACAAAATGGCATGCCTGCTATAACAACTGCCACCAATGTTTGATCGGTGGACAGTTCAGCACTGAAACAAAGCAAAGAAGGTTGCAAATGCAGCTCAAACAGAACTAATATGTGAACAAACAAGGAAGTTTTCAAAACTAACAAATAAGAAGGAAATCCTCCTATAAATAACATCATGTTCATCACATAACCACAAACTTGTTGATAATACAAGTCTTCTAAAAAGAACACAAGATCTAAAAATTTACAGAGAAGAGAAGAAATATAAGAGAATTGCCGGCTCTAACTTGTAGATGAGCACCATCAACCTTTTTATTTCCATTGGGTTAAGTGGCACCTGCACATCCGTAAGGTTTCCTTCAGAAAGTTAAATACAAGTACCATGCCCCTGTTGCAGAATATACCACTCAAACTATGTACTGGTAACAAATTGTTATGTATTTATTGAATTGAAAAACCTCTTGCTAAGGCTCTAACAAAGAGGAATGGAAGTAACTGAAACTTGACAGTTCTCAGAAACAGGGGAACTTGTTCCAATCATTCTCATTTCTTACTCCAATCTATGTGCTGTCCATCTGTGAAAACATCACCTTACAAGAAAAATAGAAAACACTACTCTCAATTATTAGAACACTAAAAGAAGTAAAGAGCTCGACGCAGATCAAGCAAGTTTCTTACATGATTGACAGTAAAAGGTAAAACCCACTAATTTGCGAGCCTGCCATTCATTTAGTGCTTACCAAAAATCGTCAACAAACCTAGCTCAACAAAGCACTTGCAAATTATAATAAACAAATTCGCTCAACTCCAGAGTTTACAATTGACCCCAGCTCATGTGATTCTAAGAAAAAGATCATGTGATTCTCACTACACGAAGAATCAATCTAGCAGATCCTGGTCTAATTGGTCAAAGCACATCATAGCTATGACAACGAACTGCTCCCCACCGAAAGTAATTTACCGCAAGTAGATCTGCAACAAATTGAATCCTTCGATCGTCCTACCCCGCTCCACCCAAATTGGTCATAGCACACCTCGAACGAGGAGAATACCTGCTAAAAACTCGCCAAAATTTTAAAAATATGGGACATTGTTAATGAACGATGGAGACCGGAACTGACAAACACATGGTTTTGTCATAATATGTAAATGAAATTGATGAAAAAGTTATACGCACTAAAGATCACAAACACAATTAGTCTCCGGACTATCCAAATAAATTGAGTTACACTCTTGCCCGTTGGCCAGACATTTAAATCAAATCAATTTTATGTAACAGGTTTTTTTTTTTTTGAAAAGGAGGATGACCCCCGGCCTCTGCATCTGGGCGATGCATACGGCCACTTTATTAATTATTCTCACAAGATCTTACAAAGTCATACAACAGCAAGACTAAAGCCACTTTCTAAGCAACAACTGTCGCTATACCTATCCAATCGATGAAGGGGCGCTGATAGTCTGGGCCTAATACCAAACAGACATCGCAGCCAAACCTAAACATCTAAGACCTGAGGTCCCAACCAGGACGCCTGCCGGGTATGGGATACCTACCAGTCCGGCGCACTCCTCAACCAGGACGCCTGCCGGGTATAAGGCGCCGCAGCCACCTGCCACCAAACCATCTTCAGAGCTGTACTGTTGCATCAACCTTGCACGGTCTAGCTACCGTCGACGCCACCACGACGCCAGACAGCTCCACCGCTCTGCGCTCGTCCATCCCGAGGCGGACACTCTGAAAGATCTGTCGTGCGTAGCACCTGCCGACTAGGCATGACTCAGCGTAGCACCTGTCGGCCAGGCATGACTTGACATCTCTTACCAGACGCATCTGACGCAGTTAGAACGCCGCTCCTCCTGCCAACCTCCACACTATTGCCGCTGCTGGAGCTGACACACGAAGCCCTTCACCCATAGCAACTCCCTGAACGCCCAAGCCTCCCAAGACGGCGCCTCCATGGAGGTTACGACGCAAAGGGCACCGCCGCCGTCCAATCCAAGACGGATTTTGGACTTTCGTCCGGGAACGGGACGGAGGTGGATAGGAGGGACCTCGACTTCGCCATCAAGATGGGTAACGACGTCAAAGCCGTCGCCGATGCCGGGCCGAGCTAGCCGACCAAAGTTTCCTCCGGTCCTCTTCCTGTACCACCAATCTCCATCTGCTTTGGATCTGGTAGCAGCTAAGACCCGAAAACTCCAGAGAGGGAAGCACCATAAGGCTCAACACCTCCGGCGTAGATCCATCCAGGCGCCGGATCAAAAGACCCGACCTGGTCAGCGACGAAAGCCACCATCCTGCGCCGGCCGACGACGATCAGGCACCGGATCCAGAAGGATCGGACCCGAGACCGACGGCGCACGCGACCACCAGATCCAGCGGCCGCACCACGCCGCGAGCACGAACCCCAACCGCCGGCGCGCTGCGCACATCGCGGCCAGGATCCATCTGCAGCGCCGCCGCACCCTGCAAAAGTACGGCGCCTCCTCTCGAACAGCCGTCCCGCGCCAGCCCATTCGGGGGAAGGAGAAGGGAGCCCCGCCGCCGCCCCTGCTGGCCTGGCTTCGCCCGGCGGCGCTGCTGGCGGCGGCGAGGATGGAGGAGATGCGGGGGAGTCCGGTACCTAGCGCGGCTGCCGCCCCATTCTCCTCTCCTCGCCGCACCGCCGCCGGATGACGCTGCTGGGAAAATCCTGTGCGGCTGACGGTGGCAGAGGGTGCCTCCCTGCGGCGGCCTCCGGTCTGTAGGGCGGCAGAACTGGGCGGCGCGTTGGTGCGCGTCGGGACTTGGCCGGGTCCCGGCGACCGGTATCTGTTCTCGGCGTCCTTGCGTGGGGCGCGGCGGCAGTTACGGGCGGCATGGCAGCGACCAGCGAGGCTATGTCGGGGCGTGTGGCTTGTGCGGCGTGGTGGCCAGATGCGTTTGCCTGTGTGGCGGCTGGGCTGCTGCTAGGCGTGTGTGCTTGCCATAGGGCGTCTCGGTGGAGATTGGCAGAGGCCGTGGGTGCTGTAGCCAAGATGGTCGTGGCTTCATGGTTCTTGGTTGCCGGACAAATATGCTTTTCGTGCTTCAGATCCGGCTATGCCGGCCCTCGGTTGATTGGCTCCTTGGATAGAGCTCTCTACGGCGATGTGGCAATTGATGGTGGTGTGCTGTGCTGTCGGTGTTGGTCCGTATGGTGATCACTTCAGCCTGCAGTGACGGCCTCCCTGCGAATTGTGATGGCCATCGAAAGATCAATACGAGGATTCCTCTTCAGATCCGATGGTTGTCTTTGTCGGTGAGATGCAATCTATGGAAGATGACTTGGCGCAAAGGGAATGGCTGTGCAGTGGTGGCGGTTGGTTTCTAGTCCATCGCATGCAGCTGCTAGGATGGCGGATAAGTGGTGGCGACAACGTATGATTAACTTCGATGGTGGTGCGTCTCGAGCTCTGGGGTGAAAACCTATGTCTGACATGAGTTGGTCATACATGGCAATGGCGATGTTTTTCCATCGTTACCTTCTTGAAGACATTGCTCAGATATGCTCGGACTAATTCTTCAGGGTGAAAACTTTGAATCTGACCTTTGGTAGTTGGATCCGGTGACGGCGGTGTAGAGCGTTGCTCCCTTTCTGAAGGCGTTGCTGTTGAAGAACCTCGTTGTCCTTATGGTGTAATGAGATGGATGGGCGGATATGGTCATTACTGTAGTTTGTCGATTGCTAATTTGTTCGCTTTGATGTTTTTCCCTGCTTATGCATAGCTTTGGTCCTATATGACTTTGCCATTTGCTGATGGGATTTTATTTGTTGGTGTTGGCTGTGTGCATCTTAGTTATGCAGAGGCCGGGTGTATATTCATTGTGTTTGTATCCGTTTGATGCTTCACTATGATTCCATAAAATCCACCCTTTGTCGAAAAAAAGGTACAGTGTTCTAGTAATTTGCAATCAATTATCAAAAGCACAGTACAGAATGAAAACTTACGGAAATTTGGGAATGTTTTTCCTCCATCAACATCCCTTCCTTGAAGATGCCAATAGCTACGAAAGATACAGTAAGTACCATTAAGTTGTTGCACAATCATAGAACGGAAGATGTTTGTGCTGCCAAATCCGACAGCTAGCTTGAGAGCTCACGCTATAACAAACTATCAGCAAGGCCACCCATTATATCCAGCAGACAGAATTTATTTGTCATGTAACTTGCACCGGACAGCAAGGGCAGACTGCAATTAGGTTGAGATGGGAGTCCACCGGCGATTCTTTTTTCTCTCCGTACACTCCCATTTTTAAAAACGTTATACTGCTCGTATCTTTGTTGGAATAATTTTTTAGTGGTTTTAACGCAATATGTATACTACCCACCAATAAGCATGACAATCTCGTTTTTTTATAGCGCAGCATGACAAGCAGTTGGACATCAACTTCCAATTATACCGGCCCATTAGAGGATGCAGTAAGGTTCTGAACCCATCACCATTAACTTGCTATTGACGGGCCATCGTGTTCCAGTCTTACAGGCCCATCCGAGTTGTGACACAAACAACCCACACACATATACTCCGAAAAAGGAGACGAACGAACAAGAAAAAAAACTCAAACCTTTATTGGGCGTAGAACTGACCGGAAGGAAGGGCACTTTTCGTGGGCTTAGAACCTTACGTGCACGGCCCAAGGGCTGCAGCGTGCAGGTCGTGACAGCCTACAAAGCTGGGCTATGGCCTATGCACATGTGCATGTGGTCCAACTTCAGCTCAAAGAGGAAATAAAGTTTAAACATCAAAAATGACGAACATGCAAAGAGGGAAAGGGGGTGGACCAGATCCCAATGTATCAAAAGAGGAAGCCAAATCAGAATTACAAGCTCACACAACTTTCAATTAAGTGCACCTCAGGAAAGGGAGGGATCGAGCTACCTTTTGAATTTATAATCAATGCTGACTGGACAAAGAATATCATATGTCCTGGATACAGTCCTGTAGAATGGTAAAGAAATAGAAAAATGGACAAAAACCATGTCATATGAAATTTGGCTAAGTATCAATCATCACAAGCGACAACTTTCTGGATTCGCTAAGTATCAATCATCACAAGCAACAACTTGCTGAGGAAAAAGGTTATTAATATGTCACAAGTCAAGCCAGTTATTATCATGGGGAAAATGCAAGTTTGCAATCTCCCATAGCGCCTCTATTCTGAAAGGCGGGTACTAAGGTTCCTCTACCAGAACAATAGCAGCTCTAAATTCCCACTAGAGAATTCTAGTTTCATTTAGTTAATGTTGGTCCAACAAATTTCAGGATCTCTGCTACATGACAAGTCTAATACACAGTGAACGAGAATTATTTATAATGATACAGAAGCTGGAGAGGGAAAATAAAACTCACATGCCAGATAGCACTGACTTTCTGTGTACACAACAACTGAAGGAAACCAGGCCTGCTGAGATGAGTATGGGTGAGAGAGAGGAGATGGCTGCACATTTGCACCTTCTTTGTTGGCATAAAGGATATGGCATTTGTAGAGACAGAATATACGTGGATTGCGAACGCATGAGAACACAGATTCACTTCACATATCACATACAAAATTTCTCATATATTATTTCCATGAAACCTTTCTTTTGACAGAAAGGGTGAAGCAATATTCAGACTTTACGGCAACATGATAATTAGAAACAATGTTATTTAGCATTGATTCAAGACATAATGTTTTTTTGTTCAGATAACAAGCCATAGTGAAGCTAGTACCAACTGTATTTGTCATCTGAAAAGACGCAGAAAGCTTTTGATGCCGAGAATTATACCTCTTTTATTTAGCACAGTTATCCATGCCGACTCTGTCTTAGAGTTTGGCACATGATCGGATGATCCCAATCCAAGGAGAGGATTTCAGCATATGCCATCACAAGTAATCCATCAAAATTCCGCGGCTCAAACGCTCATAATGTCTTGTATGCAATTGGCTATGTAGTAATTGTGCAGCAGCAAGCTAATGCTACGAGTTGGGAGAAGGTAAGAGTGACCTCTGAAGGACGATCCAACAGTGAGCCACACCATGCCCCCCCCCCCCCCCCCCCCTCAAAAAATAAACATTAGAACGTACATGTGATGACCATGAAGGGTGATTATTGCAAGAGCTGCTGACATCTGAAATCTGATTATAATACACTAGTAGAAAAAGGGCCTTTTGTCCCGGTTCTAGAGGGCCTTTAGTCCCGGTTCTGGAACCGGGACTAAAGGGTCGTTACTAAAGGTCCCCCCTTTAGTCCCGGTTCTTATACGAACCGGGACTAAAGACCCTCCACGTGGAGGCTGCCTGGAGGTCCACCTTTAGTCCCGGTTGGTAGCACCAACTAGTACTAAAGGATTTTTTTTGAATTTTTTTTTAAATTTTCTTTTTGAATTTTTTCCTCGATTTTCAAATTTCTGAATTATTTTAACCTCTAATCTCTAATCACCCCTCATCACTGCTCAATTTAATCTCTAATCACCCCTCATCATTTCAAATCATCTAACTTCCGAACGGTCACCCATCCTCACACTCCCCAGCCTGAGCACGCTTAATTTTCGGGTTCTATTCTCCCTCGTTTCCAAGTCTGCACTTGTTGTTTTCCTTACAATAGTAAGATGTCAATCCTATTAACCCTCAGGAGTTTAGCTTGAGCAACCTATTTGATGTAAATTGGCCCGAAATCGGCGGCTGGGGGGTCGGCTGGGACCCCCCCCCCCCCCCCCAACACGGCTGAAGATGCTCTTAGTGGTTAGTGGAGTATGCGTGAGTGGCATAGGAGTCGGGCAGGTTGTTTCCCTAGCAGTCGTGTTTGAGTCTTGTGTACTGCTTATTTAAGTTCAACAAATGAATGAGAAGGCAGCCCGAGAGGGCTAGAGAAGCAATGTAGCGTATAGAGAAACCTTGAGCTGCGAGAGTTGTGAGGGAGAAGAAAAGGCGGCACAACAAAGAGGCAGCGCCAACAGACTAGTGCATGTCCATACGTGCGCGTAGGTGTACTTATCAAATATAGACGTGCACAATCTGCACTTAAGAAAAACCATTCATACACTACTGGAATTTTCGTGTACGCTGGGTGTCGGCGTGTTCACCGAGAGCCAAAACACGGGCACTCGGCAAAGTAAAGAACGCCGAGTGTCGCACTCGGCAAAGGGAGTAGGTCGGCAAACACACGACAATGCTGACAGTATTGCTCGGCAAGCACGCTATACTCGGCAAAGGCACTATTTGCCCAGGGCCATCCGGCCACACACGGCAAAGTTTTGCCACGTGGCGCATTCGGCGGCGACTAACGGCACGGTTACGGTTGCAACTCTTTGCCGAGAGTGGCGCTCCACAAAGATTTAGTCCCATCTCGCCTACCGACTAGCAAAATGACATGTTTAAATAGTTTAATAGTCCAACCGCAGTAAGTTTCGGTCTTCTCTCGTTACTAAGAGTCCATATAGTCATTATGAATCTTCTAGTGGTTGTTACCCGAGAGTGGCTCTCGGTAAACGAGCAGTTGCCGAGAGTGGCTCTCGGTAAAGATAAGGCCACCATCAAAGTTTAGTCCCACCTCGCCCCCCGAGCAAGTCCTGCACCTGCTTAAATACCTTCATCTATTAGATTGTTACAAGCGTGAGTCTTCCTTGCACTCTAGTTGGAGGATATGCAGGATGAATATGATTTATCATCTATATTCATCATGTATATTCTTCAACTGGAGAGCACGGATGACTGATATATTTTTTCGGATTTATCGTCCTATATTTTTTTTCCGCAAGCAAAATTTAATTTTTCCACTACATCTATTTCCAACTTTTCTCATGCAAAATACACAAGCTACACGCTGGCCATGGAAAGAAGTCCACATGCCCCCCTGGGTTTTCACCAATCGATTACTTAACCCCCTCAACTATAATACCGGGTGTCTAGCCCCCCAAACTTTGTGAAACCGGCCAAATCACCCCCTGGGTGGTATTTATAGGTTGTATTGCCTACGTGGCATCTGACATCCCGCCCTCGTCTCTTCGCCCTGGCCGTTCACCGGTGCTATTTCCTTGCGAGCAAATGCCGAATGATGAGGAGGCGATGGTGGCTCAGATGATCAAGCCCCCCGCCACACCACCACCACCAGCCCCCCCCCCCCCCCCCCCCCCCCCCCCCCCCCACCCCAAAAAAAAGAGAAAGAAAAAGAGCAGATCAAGCTCCTTGAATCGGCGACATGGCATTCCTTACGTGCTTGCGTCTTTGTCTGTTGATGGTGCTAGTAGTAGGGAGCTAACTTATTTATTCTTCTGTACGTGCATGGACGCGTGCATCCTATCCATCGAGTGAAAATTAGAGCACGCGTGCATAGACAACGGGTGATGCATGGAGTGTGTTCGTGTCTGTCACGCCGGCCACTAGACGCGGCAGCGGTCGTGCTCCATGGCCTGGAGCTGGATAGACATATGCTCCAAGCCCCCCCCCCCCCCCCCCCCCCCCCCGCGCGCGTCATCTCCTCTGAGGCGACTTGGGGGCAACCCTAGCGCCGCCTCCGAGCTCTCCCCCTCCCTCCTCCTCTCCGCCGCTACCAGAGGGGCGCTCGGCGCCGGCGCGTGGCCCTGATGACGGTGGCGGCGGGGATTCGGCGCCTCCTCCTCGGATGGAGGGCTGTGGCTCCCGGGGCGGCGGCTCCGGCCGGTGGCGCGCGACGCGGCCTGGGCGGCGGGCGGCGCCGACGGGTGCTGGTGGGTGGCTTCCCACGGCTGCGCGGGCAGCATGGAGGTCGCGGTCGACGGCGCTGCGGCGACTCCTCGCAGTCCATCGGGTCTCTTGAAGAAGCTTCGGTCCCGGCCCGATCTGCTCCGATCTGCGCCGGCGGTGGCCCCTGGCGGCGGAGTCCGTCGCCTTGTGCTGCCGGGCGGCCGGATCTGGCGTTTGGGTGTGGTTCCGGGGGAAACCCCTGGCCGGCGCGGCGGCTGCCCCAAAGTCGACGTCTTCGGCGCCGATCCCCTCCCTGGAGGCTTTGGGGTGGACCCTCCCCCTCCCGCCTACCCCTTGAGCTCCGGCGAAAGCCGGCTCTCCCCTGGTCTGGGCGTCAACGGCACCTCGGTGGCGTGCTCCTTCTTGAAGGTGGCGGTCGGGATTGGCTCTTGGTGGTGGAGTGGCCGGTGTCCCGGTTCCGAAGCACGGCGGCCTGATATTCCTACTTCATCCTGCTCGGGCTCGCCCTTGCGTGGTGAACCTTCTTCGGTCTTCTTCATGGTGGCGCGTCTTCGTCCGACAGCTCGCGTCCTGTGCTTCGTGCTGCCTCTGCCGGCTCTGTTTCTCGTCTGGATGGGCTTCCGTTGCTCGTGGGTTAGCATTGTCTGCTTCTCCTATGGCAGCTCGGTCACCTTGAGATGGGTTTTGTGGTAGCCACTCTGCCGGTCGCCGGTGCGGCACCCATCGAGCCTGGGTGAAAGGGTAGTGGCCCTTTGCGATGGTGGAGACATCTCAAGTGTTGCCCAAGTTTGGTCGTGGATGCAGCCGGTGCTCAATGCTTGCACGGGGTGTCCCTCCTCTTGGGCTCCCAGTTGGCTAGTTGGTGTAGGCGTAGTGCTGGTCGTCGGCAACGGTGCTGTGTGCTTGGCTCCGGTTGTTGCCATTGTGTTGTTCTGCCTAGCACCTTGTATCTTCTTTCCGCTTTGCTTTGCATTCATCCTCTTTGTAATGTGGTGCCCTTATATCCTGGCCGGTTGATGGATTTGTTAATTCAAAGTCAGACTAGGTTCCAGCTCTTCTCGGGCTCGGCCGGCGCCTTTTCTCTAAAAAAATGCTCCAAGGTCTCCGCTGCCGTGCGGGTGGCGGACTCGGCGCTCATCGTCATTGATCGCATCGGTATCCAGACTGCACAAAGCCGTCGCTGAGCGCCTCCACCTCGGCCGCATCACGCCGAGGCCAACTCCGTCTACTCCACGCTGTGCCCTGGATCCGGCTTCGTCTTCTCCTTCCTCCATAGGCCGGCCGGCCCCTGCCCAGCAGGCCAACGAAGACAGCGACGACAAGGATGGCGCCTTCTTGCTCGTGCGTCAGGGAGGGACATGCACCTCAGTTCGTATTCCTTTCCCCAACCTGGCCACATAAGCAAAACCGCTTGTAAAACCACTTTAATCAAGGTTAGGGGGTGCTTTATCTGGTTTTAGAAAGATGAGGGGGTTAAGTACCCTGTTTTTTAGTTTAGGGGGTAAACTGGCCAGTTCATGAAACCCCCGGGGGTTATGTGGACTTCTTTCCTGGCCATGAAGAAACCATGATTCTTTAAGTTTTGCCACAGGCTATACTTAGCTACCCGAGAGTGGCTCTTGGTAAACGAGTAGTTGCTGAGAGTGGCTCTCGGTAAAGATAAGGTCACCATCAAAGTTTAGTCCCACCTTGCCTACAGACAAGCAACAAGACCCGTTTAAATATAAATAGTGGGATAGTCCAGATGCAGTAAGATTCGATATTCATTACACCCTTGTTAAGGAGATGGACTATTTATGATGTCAATGGTAGGATTGCTCGGGATCTGGCATGGTGTCATCACAGGGCCTCTGTAGGGCGTGGTAAAAGCTTGGACGCGTTTCGAGTAAGCCTCCCCTGAGGCCGCTTGTAAACCGCAGCGTCTCCGAGCTAGTATCTGGGTATCGAGAGCTAATGTGTCCGGTTTGTGCAGGAAGTCCGGTCCTGTTGCTTCGTTGGCCTCGAAAATTCTCGTGCTCTAAGAGGGGGCAACCGCATGGCACGTGCCACGGCCTCGCATTTTTCGGGGGCGCGCGCAATATTGGAGAAATTTCATGCTTTGCTAGGGTTTCATCGCCGGGAATTGCAGATCAGCAAGGTGGCACATGAAATCATGCCAGGTAGCAGCATGGGGAATAATTTGTGATGTCCTTGTGGCATGCCTACGCCTTGCACAGATGAGGGAGGGGCATGCCCTGCCACCGGGTTACCAAAAGTACCTCGGTGTTATTCCTGATGCAACCGTTGAAATCCTCGGAAAATCGTACGATGGTAGGATTGCTCGGGATCTGGCATGGTGTCATCACAGGGCCTCTGTAGGGTCTGGTAAAAGTTTGGACGCGTTTCGAATAAGCTCCCCTGAGGCCGCTTGTAAACCGCATCGTCTCCGAGCTAGTATATGGGTATCGAGAGGGAACGTGTCCGGTTTGTGCAGGAAGTGCTGGTCCTGTTGCTCCGTTGGCCTTGAAACTTCTCATGCTCTAAGAGGGGGCAACCACATGGCATGTGCCATGGCCTCACATTTTTTGGGACACGCGCAATATTTGAGAAATTTATTGCTCTGCTAGGGTTTCATCGCCGGGAATTGCAGATCAGCAAGTGATACGTCTCCAATGTATCTATAATTTTTGATTGTTCCATGCTGTTTTATTATCAATCTTGGATGTTTTATAATCATTTTAAAGTTATTTTATATCATTTTTTGGGACTAACCTATTAACATAGTGTCAAGTGTCAGTTGTTGTTTTTTTCCATGTTTTTTACATCACAGGAATTCAATACCAAACGAAGTCCAAATGCCACGAAACTCCACGATGATTTTTATGGGCCAGAAGGAAGGCAATGGGTCCTGGTTGCACCTGGGGGTGCCCCGAGGGAGGCACAACCCACCAGGGCCCAGGTGCGCCCTGGTGGGTTGTGCCCACCTCGGCCCCCCCCGACCGCCTCTTTGCTCTATAAATACCCCAAAAATCCACAAACCCTAGGGCAGTCGACGAAATATTCATCCAGCCGCCGCAGAGTCCAGAACCACCAGATCCAATCTAGACACCATCACGGAGGGGGTTCACCACTTCCATTGGTGCCTCTCCGATGATGCGTGTGTAGTTCTTTGTAGACCTTCGAGTCCGTAGTTAGTAGCTAGATGGCTTTCTCTCTCTCTCTCTGAATTCTCAATACAATGGTCTCTTGGATATCCATATGATGTAACTCTTTTTGCGGTGCCTTTGTTGGGATTTGATGAACTTCGAGTTTATGATCAGTTATATCTTTTTATATCCATGACAGTTATTTGAGTTTCTTTGGTCTCTTATAGCCTTGTATTTATTCTCTGATATTTGGGTTTTGTTTGGCCAACTTGATCTATTTATCTTGCAATGGGAAGAGGTGCCCGGTAGTGGGTTCGATCTTACGGTGCTTGATCCCAGTGACAGAAAGGGAACCGACACGTATGTATCGTTGCTACTAAGGATAAAAAGATGAGATCTATATCTACCGCCATATAGATAAACGGATCTTGTCTACATCATGTCATCGTTCTTATTGCATTACTCCGTTTTTCATGAACTTAATACACTAGATGCATGCTGGATAGCGTTCGATGTGTGGAGTAATAGTAGTAGATGCAGGCAGGAGTCGGTCTACTAATCTTGGACGTGATGCCTATGTATTGATCATTGCCTGGATATCGTCATAATTATTTGAAGTTCTATCAATTGCCCAACAGTAATTTGTTTAACCACCGTTTGCTATTTTTCTCGAGAGAAGTCACTAGTGAAACCTACGGCCCCCGTGTCTTCTTTCTCATATATTTGCCTTGAGATCTATTTTTCCTTTGCGTTTTTATTCAGATATATTAAACCAAAAAATCCAAAAATACTTTGCTGCACTTTATTTTATTTGCGATCTATTATTTCAATCTATTACAATTTTATCCCGTCAACTAGCCGTTTCTGGCGCCGTTACCCGGAAGGGATTGACAACCCCTTTAACACGTCGGGTTGCGAGTGGCTGTTATTTGTGTGCAGGGGCTGTTTACGTTCTGTTGCTTGGTTCTCCTACTGGTTCGATACCTTGGTTTCATTACTGAGGGAAATACCTACCATTGCTGTGCTACATCATCCTCTCCTCTTGGGGGAACCACCGACGTAGTCTTGGCAAACATCATCAGCAAGGTGGCACATGAAATCATGCCGGGTAGCGGCAAGGGGAATCATTTGTGATGACCTTGTGGCATGCCTACGCCTTGCACAGACGAGGGAGGGGCATGCCCTGCCACCGGGTTACCAAAAGTACCTCGGTGTCATTCCTGATGCAACCGTTGAAATCCTCGGAAAATCGTATGATGGTAGGATTGCTCGGGATCTGGCACGGTGTCATCACAGGGCCTCTGTAGGGTGTGGTAAAAGTTTGGACGCGTTTCGAGTAAGCCTCCCCTGAGGCCGCTTGTAAACCCCATCGTCTCCGAGCTAGTATCTGGGTATCGAGAGGGAACGTGTCCGGTTTGTGCAGGAAGTGAAGGAAATATGCCCTAGAGGCAATAATAAAGTTGTTATTTATATCTCCTTATATCATGATAAATGTTTATTATTCATGCTAAAATTGTATTAACCCGAAACTTAGTACATGTGTGAATACATAGACAAAAACAGAGTGTCCCTAGTATGCCTCTACTTGACTAGCTCGTTAATCAAAGATGGTTAAGTTTCCTGACCATAGACATTTGTTGTTATTTGATGAACGGGATCACATCATTAGGAGAATGATGTGATGGACAAGACCCATCCGTTAGCTTAGCATGTTGTTCATTCAGTTTTATTGCTATTGCTTTCTTCATGACATATACATATTCCTTTGACTATGAGATTATGCAACTCCCGAATACCGGAGGAACACCTTGTGTGCTATCAAACGTCACAACGTAACTGGGTGATTATAAAGATGCTCTACAGGTGTCTCCGAAGGTGTTTGTTGGGTTGGCATAGATCGATATTAGGATTTGTCACTCCAGTATAGGAGAGGTATCTCTAGGCCCTCTCGGTAATGCACATCACTATAAGCCTTGCAAGCAATGTGGCTAATGAGTTAGTTGCGGGATGATGCATTACGGAACGAGTAAAGAGACTTGCCGGTAAAGAGATTGAACTAGGTATGATGATATCGACGATCGAATCTCGGGCAAGTAACATACCGATGACAAAGGGAATGACGTACGTTGTTATGCGGTTTGACCGATAAAGATCTTCGTAGAATATGTAGGAGCCAATATGAGCATCCAGGTTCCTCTATTGGTTATTGACCGGAGATGTGTCTCGGTCATGTCTATAGAGTTCTCGAACCCGTAGGGTCCGCAAGCTTAACGTTCGATGACGATTTGTATTAAGAATTATGTGATTTGATGACCGAAGTTTGTTCGGAGTCCCGGATGAGATCACGGACATGACGAGGAGTCTCAAAATGGTCGAGGGGTAAAGATTCATATATTGGAAGGTTGCATTTGAACATCGGAATGGTTCCGAGTGGTTCGGGCATTTTTCCGGAGTACCGGGAGGTTACCGGAACCCCCCGGGAAAAGTATTGGGCCTATTGGGCCTTATTGGAGGAGAGGAGAAAGGCCACGTGGGAGGGGCGCCCCCCCTTGCCCAAACCGAATTGGACTAGGGGAGGGGGCCGGCCCCCCTCTTTCCTTCTCCCTCTCTCTCCCTTCCCCTTTTCCCTCTCCGATGGAAGGAAGGAGGGGGGCGAATCCTACTTGGACTAGGAGTCCAAGTAGGACTCCCTCCTTATGGCGCGCCCCCTTAGGCCGACCACCTCCTCCTCCCCCCTTTATATACGGAGGCTGGGGAGGGCACCCCAAAGGAACAACATACATCTCTTAGCCGTGTGTGGTGCCCCCCTCCATAGTTTACCACCTCGGTCATATCGTCGTAGTGCTTAGGCGAATCCCTACGCCGGTAGCTTCGTCACAACCGTCGCCACGCCGTCGTGCTGTCGAAACTCTCCCTCGTTCTCAACTGGATCAAGAGCTCGAGGGACATCATCATGCTGAACATGTGCTGAACACGAAGGTGCCGTACGTTCGGTACTTGGATTGGTTGAATCATGAAGACGTTCGACTACATCAACCGCATTACTAAACACTTCCGCTTTCGGTCTACGAGGGTACGTAGACACACTCTTCCGTCTCGTTGCTATGCATCTCCTAGATAGAGCTTGCATGATCGTAGGAATTTTTTTGAAATACTGCGTTCCCCAAAAGTGGTATCAGAGCCAGGTCTATGCGTAGATGTTATATGCAAGATTAGAATACAATGAGTTGTGGGCGATAATGTTCATACTGCTTACCACCAACGTCTTACTTTGATTCGGCGGTATTCTTGGATGAAGCGGCCCGGACCGACATTACATGACCGCGTTCATGAGACTGGTTCTACCAACGTGCTTCGCACACAGGTGGCTGGCGGGTGTCTGTTTCTCCAACTTTAGTTGAATCGAGTTTGACTACTGTCGGTCCTTGTTGAAGGTTAAAACAGCACACTTGATGAAAAATCGCTGTGGTTTTAATGCATAGGTAAGAACGGTTCTTGCTAGAAGCCCATAGCAGCCACGTAAAACTTGCAACAATAAAGTAGAGGACGTCTAACTTGTTTTTGCAGGGCATGTTGTGATGTGATATGGTCAAGACATGATGTGATATAATTTATTTTATGAGATGATCATGTTTTGTAAAATTTATCGGCAACTGGCAGGAGCCTTATGGTTGTTGCTTTATTGTATTAAATGCAAACGCCATGTAATTTCTTTACTTTATCACTAAGCGGTAGCAATAGTTGGCGAGACGACAACGATGCTACGATGGAGATCAACGTGTCAAGCCGCTGACGATGGAGATCATGACGGTGCTTTGGAGATGGAGATCAAAGGCACAAGATAATGATGGCCATATTATGTCACATATTTTGAATGCATGTGATGTTTATCTTTTATGCATCTTATTTTGCTTAGTATGACGGTAGCATTAAAAGATGATCCCTCACTAAATTTCAAGGTATAAGTTTTCTCCCTGAGTATGCACCGTTGCTACAGTTCATCGTGCCGAGACACCAAGTCATGATTGGGTCTGATAAGCTTTATGTTCACATACAACGGGGGCAAGCCAGTTATGCACACGCAGAATACTCGGGTTAAACTTGACGAGCCCACACTACTGGAATCAGGATCTTTGCCGTCAGCCAGCTCTTTGCCGTCAGCTAGCTGATGGCAAAGAGGGTCTTTGCCATCAGCTTGACGAAAACTGACGACAAAGAATGAGCTGACGGAAAAGAACATGTTTGCCGTCAGCCTGCTCTTTGCCGTCCGCTAGCTGACGGCTTAGAAGCTTTAACGTCAGCTAGCCGACGACAAAGAGAGTGGGTGGCCCACTAACGAGAAGAACTTAACGGCCACTTTGTTTGTCGTCCGGTAGCTGACGGCAAAGCTTTTTTGCCGTCCGCTAGCGGACGACAAAGAAAGTGGCCCACCTAACGGCCGTTCCCCCAGCCCCAGCCCACTACCTAGGCTCTTTGCCGTCTGCTAGTAGACGGCAAAGAGATTTGACCTATCAAAAAAGGTCAGCGCCCGTGCCATCCTCTTTCTCTCCCCTCTGTCTCTCTCCCCTCACCGCGCCATCCCCGTGCCCAAGCCGCCCCCGCCGCCGACCCCCACCGCACCCGACCCCTGAGGCCGCCCGCCGCCCCGCCGCTCGGCGCCTCTCCATCCAGCCGCCCGCCGCCGCCCGTCACCGCTCCACGCCCTGGTGAGGTTCTGCCCTTTGTTTTTTCTTGCTGGTTTAGTTGATTTAGTTTCTTTAGGTTAGTTGATTTAGTTGCTTTAGGTTAGTACATTTAGTTGCTTTATGTTAGTTTCTTTAGGTTAGTTGATTTAGTAGATTTAGTTGTTTTACGTTAATTAGTTGATTTAGGTTAGTTGATTTAGTTGCTTTAGGTTAGTACATTTAGTTGCTTTAGGTTAGTTGATTTAGTTGCTTTAGGTTAGTTGCTTTAGGTTAGTTGATTTAGTTGCTTTAGGTTAGTAGATTTAGTTGCTTTAATTAGGTTAGTAGATTGTATATTGTAGGTTAGATGTTTTTAGGTTAGTAGATTGTAGGTTAGTTTTTTATATTAAGAAGAAAAGAAGAAAAAGTAGAAGTGAAGAGGAAAAAGGAAAATGAAGAAGAAAAAGAAGACAAGAGGACGAAGGAAAAGAAGAAAGAAGAAGAAAAGGAAAGGTCGAGGGGGAAAGGAGTTTATTTTAGGTTAATTTAGTTTAGTTTAGGTAGCTAGGTTAGTTTCTAGGTTAGTTAGGTTAGGTTAGTTATCTTTAGACTAGGTTAGGTTAGTTTCTAGGTTAGTTAGGTTAGGTTAGTTATCTTTAGAATAAGTAGAAGGTGTTAGTTAGGTTAGTTTGATTTTCTAGGTTAGTTAAGTTAGTTATCTTTAGACTAGGCTAGTTAAGTTAGTTTCTAGGTTAGTTTATAGGCTAGTTAGGTTAAGTAGTTTGAGGGGTTTTGGTGATGTCATTTTGTTCTCCAAGAGATGATACTTGGCAAGATAACCAAATATGGCATTTTTTACATGCTAGAATTTTCTTGGAATTTATAGAGAATATTTCCTATGTAAATATTCCAAAAGCTTGCAATATCAGAAAAGGGGTTTTGGTGTTGTTTTCACCCACCTAATTTTTTATTATGCTTATGTTGTACTAATTTTGTTTACTCTTTGTCATTGCAGGTGTTGATAGATGGTGGGAACGGGTCGAGAGCGCTCCGAGCCTCCTTCCTCGGCGCGTGCTGGGAGGGGTGGCTATATTCCACCCCAGCAGCTTCGTAGAGTGCTCGTAGACAGCATGGCGACACCAGCGGGCCCTTCTTCTTCGGCCGTGAGTGGTCGGGGGAAGACGAAGAGGGGATCTAGAGGTGAACATGGAGGCGGGAGAGGTAGGAAGGCTGTTGTGCCTTCCTCGCCGCCACCCGAAGCTAATTCTCCGGACCACCAGAGTGCTCCGTCTCAGGTGGAGCCATTAGAGTTGGACCCATCTCGGACTCCGGTCCACGAGCCTCGGGCTGACGAGCCTCGTGTCGCCGAGCCTTCGTCCCAGGAGACTCGGGCCCCAGAGTCTTCTTCCCACGAGACTCCGGTCCCAGAGTCTTCGTCCCAGGTGACACCAGAGACTAGTGGCCATGCTGATGGCGAGGAGACCTGGTCTGACGATAGTTTTAGCGATGGCGAGCTGGTTGAGCAGCGCAAGAAGGTCTACCAGCGTGGTGGTACGAAGCTCCCAACCGTGCCGGCAACCCGCGATCAGAGGTGGTTGATTCAGCCTAATGGGAAGAAGTAAGTGCATTTACTCTATTTTAACCTTTGTGCTTCATGTTTATTCAAATTAATATCGAATATGTTGGCCTTGTCATACTACAGGGGTTGGATACACCACGATGGTGTCCACAGGCCCAACCAGATCCTTGGTACTCTAGTCCGGCACCACTTCCCGGGGTGGGTCACGTTGCCCGGTGAGGGTCAGGCTCCACAGCTAGCAATGAGCTGGGAGCTGGGAGCTGTACGTGGCTGCCCCGGCCCTGCCAGAGGAGAGGGTCGACGGTGTCGTGTGCGAGACGGTGGCCGACATTGTGAGGCGGCGGTTTTGGGCAATTTCTACTTTATAGAATTAAAAATCAACATTACCTAGTGATTGTACTAATTAGTGTTGTCCTGTTCGATTACGGACCTTCTACAGGGTTGCTGAGGAACACGAGGCGGAGGAGGCTAGGGTTCTCGAAGCCGAGTGCAAGAGCCTACTTCAGAACTTACGGCACGAGGCTAGGGTGCAGGTTGTTCGAGACTACTACGCCTCGACTAACATTAGGAGGGCCAAGAAGAAGTGCCGCCGCAAGTATCTGAGTAAGGAGAAGTACATGAAGGTAATTACCTATTCTTAAGGCCTTGTACTTAGTTTCCTTGATTTCATTCGTAGGCGTAGCGCTAAAATTTCTCTTTGCCAAACTTAGGTGCCCTCGAGATGGTGTGCGGATATGATGGACTGTTGGGAGGCGTTGGTGGATGAGTGGTGCTCTTCCCAATATCTAGCCGAACACAACAAGGCCAGGGATAAGCGTTCCCAAATGCGAGGTGTGCCACACCATCAAGGGAGCTCCAACCTATTTGAGTACGGGGATCACTGGGTATGTGGTTTCAGCCCTTAACGATTCATGCAATTTCATTCTTCATGCTAGCTTCAGCCCTTAACTAATATGTTGTTCCTCTCTTTTAGGCGAAACACAACAAGAAGGAAGTGCCACCGCTGTACGGCCTCTATTGAAGGAAATATGTCCTAGAGGCAATAATAAAGTTATTATTTATTTCCTTATATCATGATAAATGTTCATTATTCATGCTAGAATTGTATTAACCGGAAACATAATACATGTGTGAATATATAGACAAACAGAGTGTCACTAGTATGCCTCTACTTGACTAGCTCGTTAATCAAAGATGGTTATGTTTCCTAGCCATAGACATAAGTTGTCATTTGATTAACGAGATCACCTCATTAGGAGAATGACGTGATTGACTTGACCCATTCCGTTAGCTTAGCACTCGATCGTTTGGTATGTTGCTATTGCTTTCTTCATGACTTATACATGTTCCTATGACTATGAGATTATGCAACTCCCGTTTACCGGAGGAACACTTTGTGTGCTACCAAATGTCACAACGTAAATGGGTGATTATAAAGGTGCTCTACAGGTGTCTCCAAAGGTACTTGTTGGGTTGGCGTATTTCGAGATTAGGATTTGTCACTCCAATTGTCGGAGAGGTATCTCTGGGCCCACTCGGTAATACACATCACTATAAGCCTTGCAAGCATTGTGACTAATGAGTTAGTTGCGGGATGATGTGTTACGAAACGAGTAAAGAGACTTGCCGGTAACGAGATTGAACTAGGTATCGAGATACCGACGATCAAATCTCGGGCAAGTAACATATCGGTGACAAAGGGAACAACGTATGTTGTTATGCGGTCTGACCGATAAAGATCTTTGTAGAATATGTGGGAGCCAATATGGGCATCCAGGTCCCACTATTGGTTATTGACCGGAGACGTGTCTCGGTCATGTCTACATAGTTCTCGAACCCGTAGGGTCCGCACGCTTAACGTTATGATGACAGTTTTATTGAGTTTTTATGTACCGAAGGAGTTCGGAGTCCCGGATGAGATCGGGGATATGACGAGGAGTCTCGAAATGGTCGAGACGTAAAAATCGATATATTGGACGACTATATTAGGACTTCGGAAAGGTTCCGAGTGATTCAGGTATTTTTCGGAGTACCGAAGAGTTACGGCAATTCGTATTGGGCCTTAATGGGCCATATGGGAAAGGAGAGAAAGGCCTCAAAAGGTGGCCGCACCCCTCCCCATGGTCTGGTCCGAATTGGACTAGGGAAGGGGGGCGCACCCTTCCTTCTTTCTCCTTACCCCTTCCCTTCTCCTACTCCCACAAGGAAAGGAGGTGGGAGTAGGACTCCCCCCTATGGCGCGCCTGTCCCCTTGGCCGGCTGCCTCCCCCTTGCTCCTTTATATACGGGGGCAGGGGGGCACCCCAAAGACACAACAATTGATCCTTGAGATCTCTTAGCCGTGTGCGGTGCCCCCCTCCACCATATTACACCTCGAGAATACCGTTGCGGAGCTTAGGCGAAGCCCTGCGTCGGTGGAACATCATCATCGTCACCACGCCATCGTGCTGACGAAACTCTCCTTCAACACTCGGCTGGATCGGAGTTCGAGGGACGTCATCGAGCTAAACGTGTGTAGAACTCGGAGGTGCCGTACGTTCGGTACTTGATTGGTCGGATCGTGAAGACGTACGACTACATCAACCGCGTTGTAATAACGCTTCCGCTGTCGGTCTACGAGGGTACGTGGACAACACTCTCCCCTCTCGTTGCTATGCATCACCATGATCTTGCGTGTGCGTAGGAAATTTTTTGAAATTACTACGTTCCCCAACAGTGGTATCAGAGCCTGGTTTTATGCGTTGATGCTATGCACGAGTAGAACACAAGTGAGTTGTGGGCGATATAAGTCATACTGCTTACCAGCATGTCATACTTTGGTTCAGCGGTATTGTGAGATGAAGCGGCCCGGACCGACATTACGCGTACGCTTACGCGAGACTGGTTTCACCGTTGCGAGCACTCGTTGCTTAAAGGTGACTGGCGGGTGTCTATCTCTCTCACTTTAGTTGAACCGAGTGTGGCTACGCCTGGTCCTTGCGAAGGTTAAAACAGCACCAACTTGACAAACTATCGTTGTGGTTTTGATGCGTAGGTAAAAACGGTTCTTGCTAAGCCCGTAGCAGCCACGTAAAACTTGCAACAACAAAGTAGAGGACGTCTAACTTGTTTTTGCAGGGCATGTTGTGATGTGATATGGTCAAGACATGATGTGATATAATTTGTTGTATGAGATGATCATGTTTTGTAACCGAGTTATCGGCAACTGGCAGGAGCCATATGGTTGTCGTTTTATTGTATGCAATGCAATCGCCATGTAATGCTTTACTTTATCACTAAGCGGTAGCGATAGTCATAGAGGCATAAGATTGACGAGACGGCAACGATGCTACGATGGAGATCAAGGTGTCGCGCCGGTGACGATGGTGATCATGACGGTGCTTCGGAGATGGAGATCACAAGCACGGTGCTTCGGAGATGGAGATCACAAGCACAAGATGATGATGGCCATATCATATCACTTATATTGATTGCATGTGATGTTAATCCTTTATGCATCTTATCTTGCTTTGTTTGACGGTAGCATTATAAGATGATCCTTCACTAAATTATCAAAGTATAAGTGTTCTCCCTGAGTATGCACCGTTGCGAAAGTTCTTCGTGCTGAGACACCACGTGATGATCGGGTATGATAGGCTCTACGTTCAAATACAACGGGTGCAAAACAGTTGCACACGCGGAATACTCAGGTTAAACTTGACGAGCCTAGCACATAACAGATATGGCCTCGGAACACGGAGACCGAAAGGTCGAGCGTGAATCATATAGTAGATATGATCAACATAGTGATGTTCACCATTGAAACTACTCCATCTCACGTGATGATCGGACATGGTTTAGTTGATATGGATCACCTGATCACTTAGAGGATTAGAGGGATGTCTATCTAAGTGGGAGTTCTTAAGTAATTTGATTAATTGAACTTAAATTTATCATGAACTTAGTCGTGATAGTATTTTGCAAATTATGTTGTAGATCAATAGCTCGCGTTGTTACTTCCCTATGTTTATTTTGATATGTTTCTAGAGAAAAATTATGTTGAAAGATATTAGTAGCAATGATGTGGATTGGATCCATGATCTGAGGATTATCCTCATTGCCGCACAGAAGAATTATGTCCTTGATGCACCGCTAGGTGACAGACCTATTGCAGGAGCAGATGCAGACGTTATGAACGTTTGGCTAGCTCAATATGATGACTACTTGATAGTTTAGTGCACCATGCTTAACGGCTTAGAATCGGGACTTCAAAGACGTTTTGAATGTCATGGACCATACACTACTGGAATCCACTTATTTGCCGTCTGCCACCTCTTTGCCGTCTGCTGGCTGACGGCAAAGAAGGTCTTTGCCGTCAGCCACAAGAAAACAAACGGCAAAGATGTAGCTGATGGCAAACGAAGTCTTTGCCATCAGCCAGTTCTTTGCCGTCCGCTGACTGACGGCAAAGAATCTTTGTCGTCCGCTAGCAGACGGCAAAGAGGTGGGTGGGTCCAGTTATTGTTTAACCAACTCAAGCCCACCGGCCCCACCTCTTTGCCGACCGTTGGCAGACGGCAAAGAGGCGGCTACATTAACGGCCGTCCCGCCCCGTCTCTTCTCCCCACTCTCTCATTCGTCCTCACCCACACCCGCGCCGCCGCCGCCGACCCCGTCTGCCGTAGCCGGCCGCCCCACACCCCTCCCCTGTGGCGCCCCGACCTCCACCGCACCCTCGCCGCCTCTTCCACATCGCCCCGCCCACACCAGCCCGTGCCGCCGCCGCCGACCCCGTCCGGCGTAGCCGGCCGCCCCGCACCCCTCCCCAACCTCCATCGCGGCCCCGCCGCTCCTTCCACGTCGGCCAGCCGCGCCGCGGCCGTCCAGGCCCCGTACCGCCGCGCCCGTCCCCGCCCCCGACCCCCGACCAACCGCCGCTGCCGCTGCAGCCGCGGGTCCACCGCCCCCCGAGGAGCGCCGCCCATCGCTGCCCCTCCCCTCCCCATCGCTGCGCCGCCTCGCTGCCGCCCCGTCGCCGCCCCCTCCCCGACCCGTCGCCGCCCCCCACGGTGAGCCCCTGCCGCCCCCCTGTGTCCTATTTTCTTTTTTGTTTTTTTGTTTTTCTTTTCTGTTTAGATAAGGTTTTTTAGTTTAAGTTTTTTCAGTTTAGAATTAATTAGTTTAGGTTATTTAGTTTAATTAGTTTAGGTTTAATTAGTTTAAATAGTTTAGTTTTAATTAGTTTAGGTTTAGGTTATATAGTTAGCTAGATTAGATTAATTAGATTGGATTATATTAGACTAGTGTTAGGTTTTAGTTAAATAGTCATAATTAAAGGAAGTGAAAAAGGATGAAAAAAGAAGACGAAAAGTAGAATAAGTAGAAGGGGGAAGAAGAAGAAGAAGCAGAAGAAGAAGAAGAAGAAGAAGAAGAAGAAGAAGAAGAAGAAGAAGAAGAAGAAGAAGAAGAAGAAGAAAAGAAGTAGAAGACGGGGGATGAGAAGAAGTAGAAGAATGAGAAGAAGTAGAAGTAGTAGAAGAATGAGAAGACCCCTTGACCCCCCAACCCCGACACCACACCCCGACACCCGACCCCGACTCCACCCCGACACCTGACCCCCTAACCCCCTGACCCCGACACGACACCCCGACCCCCCGACCCCGAAACAGCACCCTGACCCCGACACGGCACCCCGACACCGACACGACACCCCGACCCCCGACACGACACCCCCGACACCCCGACCCCGACCCCGACCCCGACACCCCGACCCCGAGCCTGACCCGACACCCCGACCCCGACACCGACACGGCACCCCGACCCCGACCCGGCACCCCGACCCGACACCCCGACCCCGAGACCCCGACCCCGACACGGCACCCCGACACCGACACGACACCCCGACCCCCGACACCTCCTGAAAAGGTGTTCTTTGGCCTTCCAGAGGCCGACGGGGTCATATATTTGTGAATTATTAGTTAGGTCATATATTTTTCGATTTTGTTATGAAAAACATCATATATAATTGTGTTGATCGGGTAGTTTTAAATGTGCAGTTGTTTCATCGCTGCGAGGTTTGGTGTTCGACGACCTCGCCGTGCGTTTGACGAGCTCTGCCCCTTCGTTCGTGGGTGAGCACAAATGACATGTCCTCCTCCCCCATTAATTATTTGATCTATTCCAATGAAAATTGATAGCTAGCTATATATGTGTCTTGAATCATCAGTATGCGTAACCAATATGTGTCTCCCGTTCGAAAGCGTCATAGTTATAAATATGCATGCATTTGCATATTTATAACCTTGATTCTTTCGAGTTGTCCAACGCTATCCATGGACAGCCCGAGTATGTTTAGATTGGGTTCGTTTTCCCATATGCTTTGCTCCGAATCCGACGCATAAATTTCGTCAGTGCCTCCCCTGTTGTTCTCCGGGTACACATCCTCTCTGTTTATTGCAGAGACGTGTATCAGGAGAACAGCGGGGAGGTGCTGCCGAAATTTTGCGTAGGATCCGGAGCATAGCATGGGAAAATGAACCCAATCTAAACATACTCGGGTGGGATTAGGACCTATCATTACCTATTAGAGTGTAGGTTGCATGGACGTAATAAAATTGACAAAGTAGATCAACTGATGAATATATACATGGTGAATTATATATATATATTTGTTGTGTGTCTAGTAGCTCTGAAAGTCAATATGAGTGATCGTGCGTGGATGTACACCGGTCACACTGGTCAGAACAAATGGAGCACTGAATGGTTCACAAAAACCAAGGGGTTTGTGCGAGCCGCATTTGCAAATGGCCAGAGGAAAACCTGGTGCCCCTGTTTACGGTGCGGCAATTGGGAAAAGAGGACAGAGGCTAAAATGGGCAAACACCTGCAGAAGAGTGGTTTTACGCCCGATTATACGGTGTGGACATTTCATGGTGAGTCTGCCCAACGTGACCGAGCTGAGGTGGATCGTCGTCGCACCGACGAGCATGGTACCGGGATGGAAAACATGGTGCAAGACTTCGATGATGCTCGGGATTCGGACAAGGAGATGGAGGAATCTGCAAAGGCCTTCAATGAAATGTTGGAGTCTTCAAAACGTCCGCTCCATGAGCACACTGAGCTTTGTCAGTTGGATGCCATCTCACAAGTCATGGCTCTGAAGGCTCAGTTCAACTTGGGCAGAGAATGCTACGATGCAATGATGACAGTATTTGGACGCTTTCTACCCAAAGGCCATGTAATGCCTGCAAACCTGTACCAGTCGGACAAAATCCTCCGTGCACTGAAGATGCCCTATGATAAGATACATGCCTGTGAGAAAGGATGTGTCTGTTGTTTAGGCTTGACTATGCGGACTTGAACTACTGTCCCATTTGCAAGTCTTCCAGGTATGTTGTGGTAGACAACGGTATGGGTGAGAAGACACAGACCAAAATCCCTGTTAGTGTTCTTCGGTATATGCCAATCGTACCAAGACTTCAACGTCTTTTCATGGTCGAAGAGACGGCCAGACAGATGACATGGCACAAAACGGGCAAAAGAACCGAACTAGATGCAGATGGGAATCTCATGATTGTACACACATCGGATGGTGTTGCGTGGAAAAAGTTTGATGAATTACATGGTGACAAAGCGGCAGATCCGAGGCATCCTCGAGTCGCATCAGCACGGATGGGTTCAGTGTGTTTGGTATGACGGCAGCCCAATACAGTTGTTGGCCCGTATTTGTCTTTCCACTCAATCTCCCCCCCCCCCCCCGGACAGATTATGCAAAGAAAGAACATTTTCCTGACGTTGATAATTCCAGGGCCCAACTATCCGGGGAAAAATATGAATGTGTACATGCAACCGCTTAAGGACGAATTGCAAGAAGCCTGGGATAATGGGTTGAAGACATACGACGCCTATAGCAAACGAAACTTCATAATGCGTGTCTGGTACATGTACTCGACGCATGACTTGCCGGCGTATGCGCTATTCGTTGGCTGGTGTGTGCATGGAAGGTTCCTGTGCCCCACAAGCAAGGGAGCTCTTGAGTTTCGTTGGCTTCAGGCCGGTCGCAAGTTTTCTTGCTTCGACATGCATAGACAGTTCCTGAATCCTCGCCATAAGTTCAGGAAAGACAAGAAGAACTTCATCAGAGGTAGAGTTGTCAAAAACTCTGCACCACCTGCATTGACAGGCCAACAGACCCTGGATCAGTTAAACGCTCTCGAGCCAGATCCAGAGCGTCCAGGGTACTTCAAGGGGTATAATTCTAAGCACGCCTGGACTCACAAAACATGCTTATGGGATCTGCCTTACTTCAAAGACCTCCTTTGCCCACACAACATCGACGTGATGCACACTGAGAAGAATATCGCCGAGGCACTTTTTGGTACATTGTTTGGCATAGATGGGAAGTCAAAGGATAATACTAAGGCTAGAGTCGATCTGGAGGCGCTATGTGATAGGCCGTTACAAAACATGAAAGAACCGAAAGGAAAGCATAACTGGACGAAGCCAAAGGCATGGTTCAATCTTGGAAGGCCAGCTATGAGGGAAATTATCTTGTGGGTGAAAATGCAGTTGATGTTCCCCGATGGGTATGCAGCGAATCTACAGAGGGGAGCCAGTCTTGATAAATTGAAGATATTTGGTCTCAAGAGTCATGATTGGCACATATGGATTGAGCGGGTAATGCCGGTGATGTTGCGTGGCTTCATCCCTGAGGATGAATGGCTAGTACTGGCAGAACTCAGCTATTTCTTCCGTGTTCTTTGTGCGAAAGAACTATCGCCTGGCGTGCTACAAGAAATGGAAGAGTTGGCGCCGGAGTTGATCTGCAAGTTAGAGAAGATCTTTCCACCGGGCTTCTTTAATCCAATGCAACATTTGATTTTGCATCTCCCGACAAAGGCAAGATTGGGGGGGCCCGTGCAAAATCGTTGGTGCTACCCAACTGAGAGGATGCAGAAGACGCTTCGACAAAAATGTAAAAATAAATGTAGAATTGAAGCATCGATGGCTGAGGCATTCATCACTGAGGAGGCGGCAAACTTCGTGACAGCACACTACGAAGCCAAAAATCGTCATTTGCATAATCCGAAGCCTCGATACAATGTTGACGACCCTAAAAAGGGTGGATCCAACCTCAGCCTATTCAAAGGGAATCTCGCACCAGCTAGTGTTTCAACTCCAGTATCTTTGGATAGTGAACAATGGCGGACCATTTCGTTGTATATCTTCAACAACCTGATAGAAGTGCGGCCGTACATCGAGTAAGTTCTCGGTACATAGTTTCGCAACTTCTATTTCCTTTGAACTGCTCTTATTCCTGGATATTTCATACAGTCGATACGTCGCCTTATTCTCGTATGGAGCGGTGATCCAAAAGGATTCTGTCGAAGAGTATGAGCTTCTCGCAAAGCAAGGAGGCGGCTATCCCGGTTTCATCTCTTGGTTCAAACAAACGGTAATTTCTATTAGACTTGTAGGCTAATTTGTAGGCGGCTATCCTGGTTTCATTCGCTAATTTGTGCGTAATGCAACAATCCTTTCATATTAAACTTGTAGGCTAATTCAGAGTCTATGGACGCCGAATTGAGATAAGTCGCTAATGGTTTTGACTATAAGGTCCGTTCATTTGACAAATACGACATCAACGGGTATCGCTTTCGTACCTATGGCAAAGAGCTATCTATGGCCGACCGAAAGTCTACAAATTGTTGTGTATCTGCTATCGGCGAAGGAGGTACCGAGTATTATGGGAGAGTTGAAGCAATTTATGAACTTCTATTCTATGGTGAAAACCCACCGAATGTCGTAGTCTTCAAATGTTATTGGTTTCAGCCGAAGGAGACTAGAAGGACTCATGAACATATAGGGCTAGTTGAAATCAACCAAAGCACCCATTTAGATGTTCCTGATGTCTATATTACGGCTCAACAGGCGACCCAAGTATTCTATCTACCGTGGGCCTGCCAAACTAATCCAAATCTGAAAGGTTGGGATGTCGTTTATGAAGTGCCGCCACGTGCTAGACTATCTCCCCCAAAGGAAGAGGATTATGAACCTCACATTAACCCAGACACATATGAAGGAGAATTCTTCCAAGAGACACGTCTTTCCAAAAAGTGTTTCAAGAACCGCTATACTTCACCCCAAAAAATTGAAGTAGACAGCGACAGTGAATCCGACATCACCCCAGAGGAGGAACAAGAAGAGCCGGAACAAGAAGAGGTTACTGTTGCGGATGACCTGTCATTGCTTGACCGATTACGTCAAGGTGGCCTTCCACATGTTGATGCCACTGAACCCTATGAGCCCGTCATTGATTATAGTGATGATGATGATTATGCATTTATTGATGATACTGATCGAGATTATTAGTAGTGTCAGGTATTAAATTTTTTATGTTGTACTTGATGATGATACACTTAAGTGATACACATATTATTATTCATGTCGGTCTTTTTTATGTTGTACTAATTTCGTTTACTGTTTGTCATGGCAGGTGTTGAAAGATGGTGGGGCTGGTCGGGAGCGCGCCAAGGCCTGATGGGGAGAGGTACGTAAGTGCATTTAATATTTTTGTACCTTCTGCATTCACGTTTCTTCAAATAACTAATGCGTTGGCCTTGTCATGCTGCAGGGGTTGGGACCACCATCATAGTGTCCGCCGGCCCAACTCCGTCCTTGGAGTTCTTTGCCGGCAAAACTTCCCGGGGTTTGTCACGTTGCCTGGTGAGGGTCGGCTTCCAGAGCTTGGATTGAGCTGGGAGCACTACGTGGCTGCCCCGGCCCCGCCGGATGAGATTATCGACGGTGTCGTGTGCGACACGAGGGCAGACATGGTGATCAGAAAGTTCTGGGTAATTTCTCCTTTACACATTTAAAAATCTTCAACTAGCTAGTTATTAATTGTACTAATCAATATTGTCTCATTTGATTGCAGACATTCTACAGGTGTGAGGAGGGATACGAGGAGGACGCGGCACATGTTATCGAGAACGTCTGCAAGCGCCTACTCCAGAACTTACGGCACGAGGCTCGGGTGCAGGCTGTTCGAGACTACTACGCCTTGCGTGGTATCAAGAAGACCGAGCCGGCGTGCCGCGATAAGTTCCTGAGTAAGGAGCAGTACGTGAAGGTAATTCTTAAGGCCTTCTCTACTTAAGTTCCTTCATTTAGTAATTGTTAGCCGTAGCGCTCAAGTTTCTATTTGCTAACTTAGGCGCCTCCGAGATGGTGTGCAGATCGGATGGATTGTTGGGAGGTGTTGGTCGATGAGTGGTGCTCAAAACAATGGCTAGCCCTCCACAACGAGGCCAAGGACAAACGTGCCAAAATGGAAGGTGTGCCACACCATCAAGGCAGCTCCAACTTATATCAGTTCGGGCGCAACTGGGTATGTGGTTTGCTTCATGATTCATGCAATTCATTCATCATGCTAGCTTGAGCCCTTTAATTACTAATTTTCATTGTTTCTCTCTTTCAGGCACGCTACAATAAGGCGGATAAGGTGCCAGAGGTGTACGACCTGTATGCCATGGCCCACACTGCCTCTTTCAAGAAAGTCAAGGCTTTCTCTCAGTCTGACCTCGATGATGCAAACAACTTCACCAACATCTCCTCCCACAACAAGCTCGTGAGATATAGAGATGAGGGGAAGGCGAGGAAAGGGGAGGACTTTAACCCGAGCCAGGGTCCCATTGATCCAGAGCTGGTGATGATATCTGGTGGCGGGAGGTCCCATGGCTCCATAGCCATTGGAGATGGACTTATCCGTTGTCCTAGCACTCTCCCGGAGATCAAGGCGCGCCAGTCGAGCTCCGCTCCTGAGATAAGGCCTCGTGAACGGCCAGTGCAACTCGCCATCAAGGTTAGTGATACGTACTCAGTTATCTTTCTCCATTACATTGTGTGCGCTTCCATCAATGATTACAAATGGTCATGTGAGTGGTGTTGCAGGCTGCTATACAGAGTGAGAGAGATAGAACGGAGAAACTTCTGGCGGAGGCGGCGGAGAGGCAGCGGGAGTTGGAGGAGAGGACGACAAAGATGATGGAGGAGGAGAGGGCACGGAATGACATGCAGGCAAGGGCCAGGTACGAGCTCCTTGTGGTAAGTTTCTTCTGCAGATTAGCCAAAACATTCATGTAGTGTTTGTCTCATTACTAACTAGTATGACTGAGTCGTCAAAACCAAATGTGCAGTCTGTGTGCGAGAAGACAGGTCAGACCGCTCCGCCGATGCCAGTGATTGCTCCTGGGACCACGGTGAGTTTTATTTGAATGGACATTACTTGATAGTCTTAACATTTGAGTGTCATCATGCTAACAAGACATTGGAAATGATCTTTGGTGCAGCGTAACTCCAGACAAGCATCGCACGATCCTTCTCCAGCTACCGACACGAGCCACCCCGCTCCTACACCTCCTGGATCTTGGTAAGTTTATCTAGTGTTTTGCTTAACACATGCATAAAGACCTAGACTTAGCTTTATTTCCTCCAATGCTTACCATAATGACCTAGACTTAGCTTCTTCTCCTCCAAAATGACTTAATAAGCTTACTGACCTCCAAAACCATCCATTTTACCTAAGTTAGCTCTAAAACGATCTGTACTTAGCTTACTTATGTCAAAAATTGCATAATTAGCTTAGTTAGCTAATAGACGATCCATTTTACCTAAGTTAGCTCTAAAATGATCCATTTTACCTAGGTTAGCTTATAAATGATCCAGTTCATCCAAGTTAGCTCAAAAATGACCCATTTTACCTAGATTAGCTCCTAAATGATCCATTTTACCTACATTAGCTTTAAAATGACCCATTTCACCTAGGTTAACTCCAAAATGACCCATCTTACCTAGGTTATCTCATAAACGATCCATTTCAACTAATTTAGCTCATAAACGATCCATTTCACCAAGTTAGGTAAAAAACAATCCATTTCACCTAAATTAGCTCTTAAATGATCCATTTCACCTAAGTTAGCTCAAAAAGATCCATTTCAACTAAATTAGCTCATAAATGATCCATTTTACCTAAGTTAGCTAAAAAACGATCCATTTCAACTAAGTTAGCTCATAAATGATCCATTTCACCTAAGTTAGCTAAAAAACGATCCATTTCACCTTAGTTAGCTCATAAACGACCCATTTCAACTAAGTTAGCTCATAAATGATCCGTTTCACCTTAGCTAGCTCATAAACGACCCATTTCAACTTAGTTAGCTCATATATGATCCATTTCACGTAAGTTAGCTCATAAATGACATACTCTTCTTGTTCTAGTCTTCTTCTTGTTCTACTCTTCTTGTTCTAGTCTTCTTCTTGTTCTACTCTTCTTCTTGTTCTACTCTTCTTGTTCTAACTTTCTTATTTTTCATTTTGCAGATTTCATTCACTTGACGAAAGCTTGCATAGATGGAGTGCTCCTTATCCCTTTCTCTGTTTCTTTTGTATCGTTGAACTATGCATGTATCGTTGGATGAAACTATTGTAATATATATGGTTGGATGCCTCTATGTTGAACTTGTTATGTATGATGGAACTATGCATGTAATATATATGGTTGGATGATGAAGTTATGTGTTGGATATCTTAAATGTTTGCTCTGTAATGGCCTTTTGAAATATATCTATATATGTCATATATATTTGTGATGAAAATTGTTGGATTTAATAAAAAACAGATAAAAGAGCCAATATGCAGGCTCTTTGCCGTCTGCCACCGACGGCAATGGGCTCTTTGCCGTCTGCCGCGGACGGCAAAGAAGACACGTGGCATCCAGCTGTGCTTCCTGGGAGCTGACCCATTTGGTCAGTTTGCCTACAGTGGCAGACGGCAAAGACTTTGCCATCAGTGGCAGACGGCAAAGACTTTGCCATCAGTGGCAGACGGCAAAGAACCTGCACTTTGCCATCAGTGGCAGACGGCAAAGAACCTGCCATGTAGTGACGTGTAGATGACATCATACGGCAAAGACACTAGAAATTTTGCCGTCAGCGGCGGACGGCAAAGGCCTGCCGTTAGCCACTTAACGGACTGACAGCGCAATTATTGCCGTCCGCTCTCTTTGCCGTCCGCCGCAGACGGCAAAGGGCCTTTGCCGTCAGCCGCCAGGAAGAAGACGGCAAAGTAGCTGTTTACCTAGCCTACTTTGCCGGAGCCTTTTGCCGTCCGCGGCTGACGGCAAAGGCCTTTGCCGTCCGCCGTTCATGCCTTTGTCGTCCGCCGTGGCAGACGGCAAAATAGCTGATTCCTGTAGTGATATGAGATGTTCCAGGAGTTGAAGTTAATATTTCAAGCAAATACCCGAGTTGAGAGATATGAAGTCTCCAACAAGTTCTATAGCTAAAAGATGGACGAGAATTGCTCAACTAGTGAGCATGTGCTCAGATTGTCTGGGTACTACAATCGCTTGAATCAAGTGGGAGTTAATCTTCCAGATAAAATAGTGATTGACAGAATTCTCTAGTCACCATCACCAAGTTAGTAGAACTTCGTGATGAACTATAGTATGCAAGGGATGACGAAAGTAATTCCCGAGCTCTTCGTGATGCTGAAATCGACGAAGGTAGAAATCAAGAAAAACATCAAGTGTTGATGGTTGACGAGACCACTAGTTTCAAGAAAAGGGCAAAGGGAAGAAGGGGAACTTCAAAAAGAACGGCAAGCAAGTTGCTACTCAAGTGAAGAAGCCCAAGTCTGTACCTAAGCCTGAGACTAAGTGCTTCTACTGCAAAGGGACTGGTCACTGGAAGCGGAACTACCCCAACTATTTGGTGGATAAGAAGGATGGCAAAGTGAACAAAGGTATATTTGATATACAGATTATTGATGTGTACTTTACTAGTGTTTATAGCAACCCCTCGGTAATTGATACTGGTTCAGTTGCTAAGAGTAGTAACTCGAAACGGGAGTTGCAGAATAAACAGAGACTAGTAAAAGTGAACAAATGTATATTTGATATACAGATTATTGATGTGTACTTTACTAGTGTTTATAGCAACCCCTCGGTAATTGATACTGGTTCAGTTGCTAAAAAGTAGTAACTCGAAACGGGAGTTGCAGTATAAACAGAGACTAGTAAAAGGCGAGGTGACGATGTGTGTTGGAAGTAGTTCCAAGATTTATATGATCATCATCGCACACTCCCTGTACTTTCGGGATTAGTGTTGAAACTAAATAAGTGTTATTTGGTGCTTGCGTTGAGCATGAATATGATTTGATCATGTTTATTGCAATACGGTTATTCATTTAAGTTAGAGAACAATTGTTGTTCTGTTTACATGAATAAAAAACCTTCTATGGTCATACACACCAACGAAAATGGTTTGTTGGATCTCGATCGTAGTGATACACATATTCATAATATTGAAGCCAAAAGATGCAAAGTTAATAATGATAGTGCAACTTATTTGTGGCACTGCCGTTTACGATATATTGGTGTAAAGCGCATGAAGAAACTCCATACTGATGGGATTTTGGAATCACTTGATTATGAATCACTTGATGCTTGCGAACCGTGCCTCATGGGCAAGATGACTGAAATGCCGTTCTCCGGAACTATGGAGAGAGCAACAGATTTGTTGGAAATCATACATACAGATGTATGTGGTCCGATGAATATTGAGGCTCGTAGCAGGTATCATTATTTTCTGACCTTCACAGATGATTTGAGCAGATATGGGTATATCTACTTGATGAAACATAAGTCTGAAACATTTGAAAAGTTCATATAATTTCAGAGTGAAGTGGAAAATCATCGTAACAAGAAAAATAAAGTTTCTACGATCTGATCGTAGAGAAGAGTATTTAAGTTACGAGTTTGGCCTTCAGTTAAGACAATGTGAAATAGTTTCACTACTCACGCCACCTGGAACACCACGGTGTAATGGTGTGTCCGAACGTCGTAATCGTACTTTATTAGATATGGTGCGATATATGATGTCTCTTACCGATCTACCACTATCGTTTTGGGGTTATGCATTAGAGACAGCTGCATTCACGTTAAATAGGGTACCATCTAAATCCATTGAGACGACATCTTATGAACTGAGGTTTAGCAAGAAACCAAAGTTGTCGTTTCTTAAAGGTTTGGGGTTGCGATGCTTATGTGAAAAGGTTTCATCCTGATAAGCTCAAACCCAAATCGGAGAAATGTGTCTTCATAGGATACCCAAAGGAGACAGTTGGGTACACCTTCTATCACAGATCCGAAGGCAAGACATTCGTTGCTAAGAATGGATCCTTTCTAGAGAAGGAGTTTCTCTCGAAAGAAGTGAGTGGGAGGAAAGTAGAACTTGATGAGGTAACTGTACCTGCTCCCTTATTGGAAAGTAGCTCATCACAGAAATCTGTTCCTGTGACTCCTACACCAATTAGTGAGGAAGTTAATGATGATGATCATGTAACTTCAGATCAAGTTACTACCAAACCTCGTAGGTAAACCAGAGTAAGATCCGCACCAGAGTGGTACGGTAATCCTGTTCTGGAGGTTATGTTACTAGACCATGACGAACCTACAGACTATGAAGAAGCGATGGTGAGCCCAGATTCCGCAAAATGGCTTGAGGCCATGAAATCTGAGATGAGATCCATGTATGAGAACAAAGTGTGGACTTTGGTTGACTTGCCCGATGATCGGCAAGCCATAGAAAATAAATGGATCTTCAAGAGGAAGACGGACGCTGATAGTAGTGTTACTATCTACAAAGCTAGACTTGTCGGAAAAAGGTTTTTGACAAAGTTCAAGGTGTTGACTACGATGAGTTTTTCTCACTCGCAGCAATGCTTAAGTCTGTCCGAACCATGTTAGCAATTGTCGCATTTTATGAAATCTGGCAAATGGATAAACAAAACTGCATTCCTTAATGGATTTATTAAAGAAGAGTTGTATATGATGCAACCAGAAGGTTTTGTCAGTCCTAAAGGTGCTAACAAAATATGCAAGCTCCAGCGATCCATCTATGGACTGGTGCAAGCATCTCGGAGTAGGAATATACGCTTTGATAAGTTGATCAAAGGATATAGTTTTATACAGACTTGCGGTGAAGCCTGTATTTACAAGAAAGTGAGTGGGAGCACTACAACATTTCTGATAAGTATATGTAAGTGACATATTGTTGATCAGAAATAATGTAGAATTATTCTGCAAAGCATAAAGGGGTTTTTCAAAGAAAGACCTCGGTGAAGCTGCTTACATATTGAGCATCAAGATCTATAGAGATAGATCAAGACTCTTGATAAGTTTTTTCAATAAGTACATACCTTAACAAGATTTTGAAGTGGTTCAAAATGGAACAGTCAAAGAAAGAGTTTCTTGCCTGTGTTACAAGGTGTGAAATTGAGTAAGACTCAAAACCCGACCACGACAGAAGATAGAAAAAGAATGAAAGTCATTCCCTATGCCTCGGCCATAGGTTCTATAAAGTATGCCATGCTGTGTACCAGATCTATTGTATACCCTACACTGATTTTGGCAAGGGAGTACAATAGTGATCTAGGAGTAGATCACTGGACAGTGGTCAAAATTATCCTTACTAGAATAAGGATATGTTTCTCGATTATGGAAGTGACAAAAGGCTCGTCGTAAAAGGTTACGTCGTTGCAAGTTTTGACACTAATCTAGATGACTCTAAGTCTCGGTCTAGATACATATTGAAAGTGGGAGCAATTAGCTAGAGTAGCTCCATGCAGAGCATTGTAGACATAGAAATTTGCAAAATACTTACGGATCTGAATGTGACAGACCCGTTGACTAAAATTATCTCACAAGCAAAACATGATCACACCTTAGTACTCTTTGGGTGTTAATCACATAGCGATGTGAACTAGATTACTGACTCTAGTAAACCCTTTGGGTGATGGTCACATGACGATGTGAACTATGGGTGTTAATCACATGGTGATGTGAACTATTCATGTTAAATCACATGGCGATGTGAACTAGATTATTGACTCTAGTGCAAGTGGGAGACTGAAGGAAATATGCCCTAGAGGCAATAATAAAGTTATTATTTATTTCCTTATATCATGATAAATGTTTATTATTCATGCTAGAATTGTATTAACCGGAAACATAATACATGTGTGAATATATAGACAAACAGAGTGTCACTAGTATGCCTCTACTTGACTAGCTCATTAATCAAAGATGGTTATATTTCCTAGCCATAGACATAAGTTGTCATTTGATTAACGAGATCACCTCATTAGGAGAATGACGTGATTGACTTGACCCATTCCGTTAGCTTAGCACTCGATCGTTTAGTATGTTGCTATTTCTTTCTTCATGACTTATACATGTTCCTATGACTATGAGATTATGCAACTCCCGTTTACCGGAGGAACACTTTGTGTGCTACCAAACGTCACAACGTAAATGGGTGATTATAAAGGTGCTCTACAGGTGTCTCCAAAGGTACTTGTTGGGTTGACGTATTTCGAGATTAGGATTTGTCACTCCAATTGTCGGAGAGGTATCTCTGGGCCCACTCGGTAATACACATCACTATAAGCCTTGCAAGCATTGTGACTAATGAGTTAGTTGCGGGATGATGTGTTACGGAACGAGTAAAGAGACTTGCCGGTAACGAGATTGAACTAGGTATCGAGATACCGACGATCAAATCTCGGGCAAGTAACATATCGGTGACAAAGGGAACAACGTATGTTATGCGGTCTGACCGATAAAGATCTTCGTAGAATATGTGGGAGCCAATATGGGCATCCAGGTCCCGCTATTGGTTATTGACCGGAGACGTGTCTCGGTCATGTCTACATAGTTCTCGAACCCGTAGGGTCCGCACGCTTAACGTTACGATGACAGTTTTATTTAGTTTTGATGTACCAAAAGAGTTCGGAGTCCCGGATGAGATCGGGGATATGACGAGGAGTCTCGAAATGGTCGAGACGTAAAAATCGATATATTGGACGACTATATTCGGACTTCGGAAAGGTTCCGACTGATTCGGATATTTTTCGGAGTACCGGAGAGTTACGGGAATTCGTATTGGGCCTTAATGGGCCATACGGGAAAGGAGAGAAAGGCCTCAAAAGGTGGCCGCACCCCTCCCCATGGTCTGGTCCGAATTGGACTAGGGAAGGGGGGCGCACCCTTCCTTCTTTCTCCTTCCCCCTTCCCTTCTCCTACTCCCACAAGGAAAGGAGGTGGGAGTAGGACTCCCCCCTATGGCGCGCCTCTCCCCTTGGCCGGCTGCCTCCCCCTTGCTCCTTTATATACGGGGGCAGGGGGGCACCCCAAAGACACAACAATTGATCCTTGAGATCTCTTAGCCGTGGGCGGTGCCCCCCTCCACCATATTACACCTCGAGAATACCGTTGCGGAGCTTAGGCGAAGCCCTGCGTCGGTGGAACATCATCATCGTCACCACGCCGTCGTGCTGACGAAACTCTCCCTCAACACTCGGCTGGATCGGAGTTCGAGGGACGTCATCGAGCTGAACGTGTGTAGAACTCGGAGGTGCCGTACGTTCGGTACTTGATCGGTCGGATCGTGAAGACGTACGACTACATCAACCACGTTGTAATAGCGCTTCCGCTGTCGGTCTACGAGGGTACGTGGACAACACTCTCCCCTCTCGTTGCCATGCATCACCATGATCTTGCGTGTGCGTAGGAAATTTTTTGAAATTACTACGTTCCCCAACATCTATGCCATGGCCCATATGGCCCCGTTAAAGAAGGCCAAGGCATTCTCTGAGGATGACCTTGATCATCCAGAGAGCTTCACCAACATCTCCTCCCACAACAAGCTCGTGAGGTATAGAGACTAGGGGAAGGCGGCGAAAGGGGATGACTTCAACCCGAGCCAGAGTCCGTTTGATACAGAGCTCGTGATGCTATCTGGTGATGGGAGGAAACATGGCTTGGTAGCCATTGGGGATGGACTGATACGTTGTCCTAGCAGTCTCCCGGAGATCGAAGCGCCACGCGAGGTCTCTTCCTGACATACCGCCTCGACCACGGACAGTGGACCTCACCATCGAGGCTAGGGCCCAGGAGCTTCTGGCGGAGGCAAACACGCAGGTCAAGGAGAGGGAGACCGAGCTGGAGCAGAGGACGGCTAGGATGCTGTAGGAGGAGAGGAACCGGGACGACGCGTCTCACCGGGCCCTATACGAGCTCCTCGTGGTAAGTTTCTCCTACTTATTAGCCAAATCATGCATGTAATGATGCTAATGATATGCAAAGCCACTAGCTTGGGGATGCTATGTTTGATGAAGATGATATTTTTTAGTCCCCCCAAGTTTTGATGAGAAAATATATTATGATGATAGCATGCCTCCTATTTATGATGATTATATTGATGAAAGTGGGTTTGGAAGAGTGTCAACTTTAGGAAGTAATGATCCCACTATTTTGGAGGGTGTTGAATCTCGTGATAATTATGAAAGTGGATTTGGAGGGGTCATGACTTTATTTAGTGACGAATCCACCATTTCGGAAGAGGTTCCAATTGATTATGATAACAAAGTTGCTATTTATGATGATTATTGTGATGACATGTATGCTATTAAGAATAATGATAACCATGAAACTTGTCATCTTGATTTTAATTTTCAATTGGATTATGCCTCACATGATAGTTATTTTGTTGAGTTTGCTCCCACTACTATTCATGAGAAGAAATTTGCTTATGTGGAGAGTAATAAAAATTCTATGCTTGTGCATCATGAAAATAGTGCTTTATGTGATATTTATATTGTTGAATTCATTCATGATGCTACTGAAAATTATTATGAAGGAGGAATATATGCTTGTAGGAATTGCAATAATATCAAGTTTCCTCTCTATGTGCTTAAAATCTTGAACTTATGCTTGTTTTGCTTTCCTATGCTACTTGATTCTTGTTCCCATAAATTGTTTGCTCACAAAATCCCTATGCATAGGAAGTGAGTTATACTTAAATGTGCTAGTCATATTCTTCATGATGCTCTCTTTATGTTTCAATTCTTATCTTTTATGTGAGCATCATTGAAATCATCATGCCTAGCTAGGGGCGTTAAATGTTAGGCTTGTTGGGAGGCAACCCAATTTTAATTTTGTTCTTTACTTTTTGCTCCTGTTTAGTAATAAATAATTCATATAGACTCTGCTTAGATGTGGTTTTATGTTTTAATTAGTGTTTGTGCCAAGTAGAACCTTTGGGAAGACTTGGGTGAAGTCTTTGCGATCTTGCTGTAAAAAACAGAAACTTTTGCGCTCACGAGATTAGCTGCCATTTTTTACTGGAGAGTGCTTTCAGGTTGATTCTTTTTACAGATAACTAATCGACAAATTACTCACGTCCACCAATTTTTTTCAGAATTGTTGGATTTATAGAAGTATTCGAATGATACAGATTACTACAGACTGTTCTGTTTTTCACAGATTCTGTTTTGTATGTGTTGTTTGCTTATTTTAATGAATCTGTGAGTAGTATCGGAGGGTATGAACCATAAAGAAGTTGGAATACAGTAGATATTACACCAATATGAATTTAGAATAAGTTAAAAACAGTACCTAAGTGGTGATTTATTTTCTTATACTAACGGAGCTTACGTGTTTTCTGTTAAGTTTTGTGTTCTGAAGTTTTCAAGTTTTGGGTAAAGATTCAATGGACTATGGAATAAGGAGTGGCAAGAGCCTAAGCTTGGGGATTCCCAGGGCAGCCCAAGGTAATATTTAAGGACAACCAAGAGCCTAAGCTTGGGGATGCCCCGGATGGCATCCCCTCTTTCGTCTTCATTCATCGGTAACCTTACTTGGAGCTATATTTTTATTCACCACATGATATGTGTTTTGCTTGGAGCGTCATTTTGTTTTATTTTGTTTTGCTTGCAGTTTGAATAATATCCCAAGATATGAAATTATTAAATGTTAGAGAGTCTTCACATAGTTACATAATCATTCGACTACTCATTGATCTTCACTTATATCTTTTGGAGTAGTTTGTCATTTGCTCTAGTGCTTCACTTATATCTTATTAGAGCACGACAGTGGTTTTATTTTGAAGAAATAGATGAACTCTCATGCTTCAATTATATTATTTGGTGAGTCTTTTAGAAAAGCATGGTAATTTTCTTTTGGTTATGAATTTAGTCCTAATATGATAGGCATCCAGGAGGGATATAATAAAAACTTTCATATAAAGTGCATTGAATACTATGAGAAGTTTGATTCCTTATGATTGTTTTGAGATATGAAGATGGTGATATTAGAGTCGTGCTAGTTGAGTAATTGTGAATTTGATAAATACTTGTGTTGAGGTTTGCATGTCCCATAGCATGCATGTATGGTAACCATTGTGTAACAAATTTGAAGCATGAGGTGTTTCTTTGATTGTCTTCCTTATAAGTGGCGGTCGGGGACGAGCGATGGTCTTTTCCTGCCAATCTATCCCCCTAGGAGCATGCGCGTAGTGCTTGGTTTTGATGACTTGTAGATTTTTGCAATAAGTATGTGAGTTCCTTATGACTAATGTTGAGTCCATGGATTATACGCACTCTCACCCTTCCACCATTGCTAGCCTCTCTAGTATCGCGCAACTTTCGCCGGTACCATAAACCCACCATTTACCTTCCTCAAAACAGCCACCATACCTACCTATTATGGCATTTCCATAGTCATTCCGAGATATATTGCCATGCAACTTTCCACCGTTCCGTTTATTATGACACGCTTCATCATTGTCATATTGCCTTGCATTATCATGTAGTTGACATCGTATTTGTGGCAAAGCCACCATTCATAATTTTTCATGCATGTCACTCTTGATTCATTGCACATCCCGGTACACCACCGGAGGCATTCATATAGATTCATATTGTGTTCTAGTATCAAGTTGTAATCCTTGAGTTGTAAATAAATAGAAGTGTGATGATCATCATTATTAGAGCATTGTCCCGTGTGCTGAAAAAAGAGAGGCCAAAGAAGCCAATGAAAAAAAGAGAGGCCAAAGAAGCCAAACAAAAAAAGAGAGAAAAAGAGAGAAGGGACAATGCTACTATCCTTTTTACACACTTGTGCTTCAAAGTAGCACCATGATCATCATGATAGAGAGTCTCTTATTTTGTCACTTTCATATACTAGTGGGAATTTTTGTTATATAACTTGGCTTGTATATTCCCACAATGGGCTTCCTCAAAATGCCCTAGGTCTTCGTGAGCAAGCAAGTTGGATGCACACCCACTTAGTTTCTTTTGTTGAGCTTTCATACATTTATAGCTCTAGTGCATCTATTGCATGGCAATCCCTACTCACTCACATTGATATCTATTGATGGGCATCTCCATAGCCCATTAATATGCCTAGTTGATGTGAGACCATCTTCCTCTTTTTTGTCTTCTCCACAACCACCATTCTATTCCACCTATAGTGCCATGTCCATGGCTCACGCTCATGTATTGCGTGAAAGTTGAAAAAGTTTGAGAATACTAAAGTATGAAACAATTGCTTGGCTTGTCATCGGGGTTGTGCATGATTTGAACATTTTGTGTGACGAAGATGGAGCATAGCCAAACTATATGATTTTGTAAGGATGAACTTTCTTTGGCCATGTTATTTTGAGAAGACATGATTACTTTGTTAGTATGCTTGAAGTATTATTATTTTTATGTCAATATTAAAATTTTGTCTTAAATCTTTTGGATCTGAACATTCATGCCACAATAAAGAAAATTACATTGATAATTATGTTAGGTAGCATTCCACATCAAAATTCTGTTTTTATCATTTACCTACTCGAGGACGAGCACGAATTAAGCTTGGGGATGCTTGATACGTCTCCAACGTATCTATAATTTTTGATTGTTCCATGCTATTATATTATCCATCTTGGATGTTTTATATGCATTTATATGTTGTTTTATATGATTTTTGGGACTAACCTATTAACCTAGAGCCCAGTGCTAGTTTCTGTTTTTTCCTTTTTTTTGTTTTACAGAAAAGGAATACCAAACGAAGTCCAATTGACGTGCCAATTTTTGATGAATTTTTATGGACCAAAAGAAGCCCCTGGAGTAAAAGAGTTGGGCCAGAAGAGTCCCGAGCCATCCACGAGGGTGGAGGGTGCGTCCCCCTATCTCGTGGACAACTCGGAGACCCCCATGACGTAAAAAATTCCTATAAATACAGAAACCCCCAGAAAGAAACCTAGATCGGGAGTTCCGCCACCGCAAGCGTATGTAGCCACGAAAAACCAATCGGGACCCTGTTCCGGCACCCTGCCGGAGGGGGAATCCCTCACTGGTGGCCATCTTCATCATCCCAGCGCTCTCCGTGATGAGGAGGGAGTAGTTCACCCTCGGGGCTGAGGGTATGTACCAGTAGCTATGTGTTTGATCTCTCTCTCTCTCTCGTGTTCTTGATTTGGCACGATCTTGATGTATCGCGAGCTTTACTATTATAGTTGGATCTTATGATGTTTCTCCCCCTCTACTCTCTTGTAATGGATCGAGTTTTCCCTTTGAAGTTATCTTAGCGGATTGTGTCTTTAAGGATTTGAGAACACTTGATGTATGTCTTGCATGTGCTTATTTGTGGTGACAATGGGATATTCATGTGATCTACTTGATGTATATTTTGGTGATCAACTTGCGGGTTCTGTGACCTTGTGAACTTATGCATAGGGGTTGGCACACGTTTTCGTCTTGACTCTCCAGTAGAAACTTTGGGGAAATCTTTGAAGTACTTTGTGTTGGTTTGAATAGATGAATCTGAGATTGTGTGATGCATATCGTATAATCATACCCGCGGATACTTGAGGTGACATTGGAGTATCTAGGTGACATTAGGGTTTTGGTTGATTTGTTTCTTAAGGTGTTATTCTAGTATGAACTCTAGGATAGATCGAACGGAAAGAACAACATCGTGTTATTTTACTACGGACTCTTGAAGATATCGATTAGAAAGAATAACTTTGAGGTGGTTTCGTACCCTACAATAATCTCTTCGTTTGTTCTCCGCTATTAGTGACATTGGAGTGACTCTTTGTTGCATGTTGAGGGATTGTTATATGATCTGATTATGTTATCATTGTTGAGAGAACTTGCAGTAGTGAAAGTATGAACCCTTGGCCTTTTTTCCTAGCATTGCAATACCATTTACGCTCACTTTTACCACTTGCTACCTTGCTGTTTTTATATTTTCAGATTACAAATACCCATATCTACCATCCATATTGCACTTGTATCACCATCTCTTCGCCGAACTAGTGCACCTATACAATTTACCATTGTATTGGGTGTGTTGGGGACACAAGAGACTCTTTGTTATTTGGTTGCAGGGTTGTTTGAGAGAGACCATCTTCATCCTACGCCTCCCACGGATTGATAAACCTTAGGTCATCGACTTGAGAGAAATTTGCTATTGTCCTACAAACCTCTGCACTTGGAGGCCCACCAACGTCTACAAGAAGAAGGTTGTGTAGTAGACATCAGAACACTGAGAACGAAAGGTCGAATGTGAATCATATAGTAGATATGATCAACATAGTGATGTTCACCACTGAAAACTACTCCATCTCACGTGATGATCGGACATGGTTTAGTTGATATGGATCACGTGATCATTTAGATGACTAGAGGGATGTCTATCTAAGTGGGAGTTCTTCAGTAATATGATTAATTGAACTTTAATTTATCATGAACTTAATCATGTGATAGTATTTGCATATCTATGTTGTAGATCAATAGCTTGCGACGTAGCTCTCGTTTATTTTTTAATATGTTCCTAGAGAAAAATAAGTTGAAAGATGATAGTAGCAATGATGCGGACTGGGTCTCTGATCTGAGGAGTATCCTCATTGCCGCACAGAAGAATTATGTCCGTGATGCACCGCTAGGTGACGGACCTATTGCAGGAGCAGATACAGACGTTATGAACATTTGGCAAGCTTGGTATGATGACTACTTGATAGTTTACTGCACCATGCTTTACGGCTAAGAACCGGGACTTTAGAAACGTTTTGAACGCCATGGAGCATATAAGATGTTCCAAGAGCTGAAATTGGTATTTCAGACTCATGCCCGAGTCAATAGGTATGAGACCTCTGACAAGTACTTTGCCTACAAGATGGAGGAGAATAGCTCAAGCCAGTGAGCATGTACTCGGAATGTCTGGGTACTACAACCGCTTGAATCAACTGGGAGTTAATCTTCTAGATAAGATAGTGATTGACAGAATTCTCTAGTCACTATCATGAAGCTACAAGAACTTTGTGATGAACTATAATTTTCAAGGGATGAAAAAAATGATTCCCGAGCTCTTCGCGATGCTGAAATCGGCAAAGGTAGAAATCAAAAAAGAGCATCAAGTCTTGATGATTAACAAGACCACTAGTTTCAAGTAAAAGGGAAAGAAAGGGAACTTCAAGTAGAATGGCAAGCAAGTTGCGACTCCCATGAGGAAGCCCAAAGCTAGACCCAAGCCTGAAACTGAGTGCTTCTACTACAAAGGAAATAGTCACTGGAAGTGGAACTGCCCTAGATATTTGGCGGATAAGAAGGATGGCAAAGTGAACAAAGGTATATATGATATACATGTTATTGATGTGTACTTTACTAGTGTTTATAGCAACCCCTCGGTATTTGATACTGGTTCAGTTGCTAGCTAAGAGTAGTAACAAGAAAACAGAAGTTGCAAGATAAACAGAGACTAGTTAAGGACGAGGTGTCGATGTGTATTGGAAATTATTCCAAGGTTGATAAGATCACCATCGCAAACTACTTTTACCTTCGGGATTAGTGTTGAACCTAAAATAAATGTTATTTGGTGTTTGCGTTGAGCATGAATATGATTGGATCATGTTTATTGCAATACGGTTATTCATTTAAGTCAAAGAATAATTGTTGTTCTGTTTACATGAATAAAACCTTCTATGGTCATACACTTAATATAAATGGTTTATTGAATCTCGATCATAGTGATACACATATTCATAATATTCATGCCAAAAGATGCAAAGTTGATAATGATAGTGGAACATACTTGTGGCAATGCCGTTTAGGTCATTGGTGTAATGCCCATGAAGAAACTCCATGCAGATGGACTTTTGGAATCACTTGATTATGAATCATTTGATGCTTGCGAACCATGCCTCATTGGCAAGATGACTAAGATTCCGTTCTTCGGAACAATGGAGCGAGCCGCTGACTTATTGGAAATAATACATACCGATGTATGCAGTCCGATGAGTGTTGAGGCTCGCGGTAGGTATCGTTATTTTCTAAACCTTCACAGATGATTTGAGCAGATATGGGTATATCTACTTAATGAAACACAAGTCTGAAACATTTGAAAAAGTGCAAAGAATTTCAGAGTTAAGTGGAGAATCATCGTAACAAGAAAATAAAGTTTCTACGATCTGATCACGGAGGCAAATATTTGAGTTACGAGTTTGGCCTTCAGTTAAAACAATGTGGAATAGTTTCACAACTCACGCCACCTGGAACACCACAGCGTAATGGTGTGTTCGAACGTTGTAACCGTTCTTTATTGGGTATGGTGCGATCTATGATGTCTCTTACCAATTTACCACTATCGTTTCGGCGTTATGCATTAGAGACAGCTGCATTCACGTTAAATAGGGAACCATCTAAATCCGTTGAGACGACACTGTATGAACTGTGGTTTAGCAAGAAACCTAAGCTATCGTTTCTTAAAGTTTGGGGCTGCGATGCTTATGTGAAAAAGCTTCAACTTGATAAGCTCGAACCCAAATCGGAGAAATGTTTCTTCATAGGATACCCAAAGACTATTGGGTACACCTTCTATCACAGATCCGAAGGCAAGATATTCGTTGCTAAGAATGGATCCTTTCTAGAGAAGGAGTTTCTCTCGAAAGAAGTGAGTGGGAGGAAAGTATAACTTGATAAGGTAATTGTACCTTCTCCCGAATTGGAAAGTAGTTCATCACAGAAATCAGTTCCAGTGATTCCTACACCAATTAGTGAGGAAGCTAATGATGATGATCATGAAACTTCAGATCAAGTTACTACTGAACCTCGTAGGTCAACCAGAGCACGTTCCGCACCTGAGTGTTATGGTAATCCTGTTATGGAAGTCATGTTACTAGACCATGACGAACCTACGAAATATGAGGAAGTGATGATGAGCCCAAATTCCACAAAATGTCTTGAGGCCATGAAATCTGAGATGGGATCCATGTATGAGAACAAAGTATGGACTTTGGTTGACTTGCTCAATGATCAGCAAGCCATTGAGAATAAATGGATCTTTCTAGAGGAAGACGAACGCTGATAGTAGTGTTACTATCTACAAAGCTCGAATTGTCACAAAAGGTTTTCAACAAGTTCAAGGTGTTGACTATGATGAGATTTTCTCACTCGTATCGACGCTTAAGTCTGTCCGAATCATGTTAGCAATTGCCACATTTTATGAAATCTGGCAAATGGAAGTCAAAACCCGCATTCCTTAATGCATTTCTTAAAGAAGAGTTGTATATGATGCAACCAGAAGGTTTTGTCAATCCTAAAGGTGCTACCAAAATGTGCAAGCTTCAGCGATCCATCTATGGACTGGTGCAAGCATCTTGGAGTTGGAAGATACGCTTTGATGAGTTGATCAAAGCATATAGTTTTATACAGACTTGCGGTGAAGCCTGTATTTACAACAAAGTGAGTGGGAGCACTACACCCTTTCTGGTAAGTATATGTGAGTGACATATCGTTGATCGGCAATGATGTAGAATTTTCTGGAAAGCATAAAGGAGTGTTTGAAAGGAGTTTTTCAAAGAAAGACCTTGGTGAAGCTTCTTACACATTGAGCATCAAGATCTATAGAGATAGATAAGGACGCTTGATAAAGATTTTCAATGAGTACATACCTTGACAAGATTTTGAAGTAGTTCAAAATGGAACAGTCAAAGAAGGAGTTCTTGCCTGTGTTGCAAGGTGTGAAGTTGAGTATTTGCCGAGGGCCATCCGGCCACACACGGCAAAGTTTTGCCACATGGCGCATTCGGCGGCGACTAACGGCACGGTTACGGTTACAACTCTTTGCCGAGAGTGGCGCTCCGCAAAGATTTAGTCCCATCTCGCCTGCCGACTAGCAAAATGACCTGTTTAAATAGTTTAATAGTCCAACCGCAGTAAGTTTTGGTCTTCTCTCATTACTAAGAGTCCATACAGTCCTTATGAATCTTCTAGTGGTTGTTACCCGAGAGTGGCTCTCGGTAAACGAGCACTTGCCGAGAGTGGCTCTCGCTAAAGATAAGGCCACCATCAAAGTTTAGTCCCACCTCGCCCCCCGAGCAAGTCCTGCACCTGCTTAAATACCTTCATCTATTAGATTGTTACAAGTGTGAGTCTTCCTTGCACTCTAGTTGGAGGGTATGCTGGATGAATATGATTTATCATTTGTATTCATCGTGTATATTCTTCAACTGGAGAGCATGGATGACTGATATATTTTGTGGGATTTATCATCCTATATTTTTTTCCATGAGCAAAATTTAATTTGTCCACTACATCTATTTCCAAATTTTCTCATGCAAAATACACAAGCTACACGCTGGCAACGAAGAAACCATGATTCTTTAAGTTTTCTCACAGGCTATACTCGGCTACCCGAGAGTGGCTCTTGGTAAACGAGTAGTTGCCAAGAGTGGCTCTCTGTAAAGATAAGGCCACCATCAAAGTTTAGTCCCACCTTGCCTACAGACAAGCAACAAGACCTGTTTAAATATAAATAGTGGGATAGTCCAGATACAGTAAGCTTCGGTATTCATTACACCCTTCTTAAGGAGATGGACTATTTGTGATGTCGATGGTAGGATTGCTCGGGATCTGGCACGGTGCCATCACAGGGCCTCTGTAGGGCGTGGTAAAAGTTTCGACGCGTTTCGAGTAAGCCTCCCCTGAGGCCGCTTGTAAACCGCAGCGTCTCTGAGCTAGTATCTGGTATCGAGAGGTAACGTGTCCGATTTGTGCAGGAAGTGCTGGTCCTGTTGCTTCGTTGGCCTTGAAACTTCTCGTGCTCTAAGAGGGGGCAACCGCATGGCACGTGCCACGGCCTCGCATTTTTCGGGGGCGCGCGCAATATTGGAGAAATTTCATGCTCTGCTAGGGTTGCATCGCCGGGAATTGCAGATCAGCAAGGTGGCACATGAAATCATGTTGGGCAGCAGCATGGGGAATCATTTGTGATGTCCTTGTGGCATTCCTACGCCTTAAACAGATGAGGGAGGGGCATGCCCTGCCACCGGGTTACCAAAAGTACCTCGGTGTTATTCCTGATGCAACCGTTGACATCGTCGGAAAATCGTACGGTTGTAGGATTGCTCGGGATCTGGCACGGTGTCATCACTGGGCCTCTGTAGGGTGTGGTAAAAGTTTGGACGCGTTTCGAGTAAGTCTCCCCTGAGGCCGCTTATAAACCGCATCGTCTCCGAGCTAGTACCTGGGTATCGAGAGGGAACGTGTCCGGTTTGTGCAGGAAGTGCTCGTCCTGTTGCTCCGTTAGCCTCGAAACTTCTCATGCTCTAAGAGGGGGAAACCGCATGGCATGTGCCATGGCCTCACATTTTTCAGGGAGGAGCGCAATATTTGAGAAATTTATTGCTCTGCTAGGGTTTCATCGTCGGGAATTGCAGATCAGCAAGGTGGCACATGAAATCATGCCGGGTAGCGGCATGGGGAATCATTTCTGATGTCCTTGTGGCATGCCTACGCCTTGCACAGACAAGGGAGGGGCATGCCCTGCCACCGGGTTACCAGAAGTACCTTGGTGTCATTCCTGATGAAACCGTTGAATTCCTCGGAAAATCGTACGATGGTAGGATTGCTCGGGATCTGGCGGGTGTCATCGCAGGGCCTTTGTAGGGTGTGGTAAAAGTTTGGACGCATTTTGAGTAGGCCTCCCCTGAGTCCGCTTGTAAAGCACATCGCCTCCGAGCTAGTATCTGGGTATCGAGAGGGAACGTGTCGGGCTTGTGCAGGAAGTGAAGGAAATATGCCCTAGAGGCAATAATAAAGTTGTTATTTATATTTCCTTATATCATGATAAATGTTTATGATTCATGCTAGAATTGTATTAACCGGAAACTTAGTACTTGCGTGAATACATAGACAAAACAGAGTGTCCCTAGTATGCCTCTACTTGACTAGCTCGTTAATCAAAGATGGTTAAGTTTCCTGACCATAGACATGTGTTGTCATTTGATGAACGGGATCAGATCATTAGGAGAATGATGTGACGGACAAGACCCATCCGTTAGCTTAGCATGTTGATCGTTCAGTTTTATTGCTATTGCTTTCTTCATGACATATACATATTCCTTTGACTATGAGATTATGCAACTCCCGAATACCGGAGGAACACCTTGTGTGCTATCAAATGTCATGACGTAACTAGGTGATTATAAAGATGCTCTACAGGTGTCTCCGAAGGTGTTTGTTGGGTTGGCATAGATCGAGATTAGGATTTGTCACTCCGAGTATTGGAGAGGTATCTCTGGGCCCTCTCGGTAATGCACATCACTATAAGCCTTGCAAGCAATGTGACTAATGAGTTAGTTGCGGGGTGATGCATTACAGAACGATTAAAGAGACTTGCCGGTAATGAGATTGAACTAGGTATGATGATACCGACGATCGAATCTTGGGCAAGTAACATACCGATGACAAAGGGAATGACGTATGTTGTTATGCGGTTTGAGCGATAAAGATCTTCGTAGAATATGTAGGAGCCAATATGAGCATCCAGGTTCCGCAATTGGTTATTGACCGGAGATGTGCTCGGTCATGTCTACATAGTTCTCGAACCCGTAGGGTCCGCACGCTTAACGTTTGATGACGATTTGTATTATGAGTTATTTGATTTGATGACCGAAGTTTGTTCGGAGTCCCGGATGAGATCACGGACATGAAGAGGAGTCTCGAAATGGTCGAGAGGTAAAGATTTATATATTGGAAGGTTGCATTTGAACATCGGAATGGTTCCTATTGGTTCGAGCATTTTTTCCGGAGTATCGGGAGGTTACCGGAACCCCCCGGGAGATGTATTGGGCCTATTGGGCCTTATTGGAGGAGAGGAGAAAGGCCACGTGAGAGGGGTCCCCCCCCTTGCCCAAACTGAATTGGACTAGGGGAGGGGGCCGGCCCCCCTCTTTCCTTCTCCCTATCTCTCCCTTCCCCTTTTCCCTCTCCGGTGGAACGAAGGAGGGGGGCCGAATCCTACTTGGACTAGGACTCCAAGTAGGACTCCCCCCTTATGGCGCGCCCCCTTAGGCCGGCCACCTCCTCCTCCCCTCTTTATATACGGAGGCGATGGGGCACCGCAAAGGAACAACAGACATCTCTTAGCCGTGTGCGGTGCCCCCCTCCATAGTTTACCACCTCGGTCATATCGTCATAGTGCTTAGGCGAAGCCCTATGCCGGTAACTTCATCATCACCGTCGCCACGCCGTCGTGCTGGTGGAACTCTCCCTCGTCCTCAACTGGATCAATAGCTCGAGGGACGTCATCGTGCTGAACGTGTGCTGAACACGGAGGTGCCGTACGTTCGGTACTTGGATCGGTTGAATCATGAAGACGTTCGACTACATCAACCGCGTTACTAAACGCTTCTGCTTTCGATCTACGAGGGTACGTAGACACACTCTGCCGCCTCGTTGCTATGCATCTCCTAGATAGATCTTGCGTGATCGTAGGAATTTTTTTGAAATACTGCGTTCCCCAACAGGAAGTGCTGGTCCTGTTTCTCCGTTGGCCTCGAAACTTCTCATGCTCTAAGAGGGGCCAACCGCATGGCATGTGCCATGGCCTCACATTTTTTGGGGACGCGCACAATATTCGAGAAATTTATTGCTCTGCTAGGGTTTCATCGCCGGGAATTACAGATCAGCAAGGTGGCACATGAAATCATGCGAGGTAGCGGCATGGGGAATCATTTGTGATGTCCTTGTGGCATGCCAACACCTTGCACAGATGAGGGAGAGGCATGCCCTGCCACCGGGTAACCAAAAGTACCTCGGTGTCATTCCTGATGCAACTATTGAAATCCTCGGAAAATCGTACGATGGTAGGATCGCTCGGGATCTGGCACGGTGTCATAACAGGGCCTCTTAGGGTGTGGTAAAAGTTTGGACGCGTTTCGAGTAAGCCTCTCCTGAGGCCGCTTGTAAACCACATCGTCTCTGAGCTAGTATCTGGGTATCGAGAAGGAACGTGTCCGGTTTGTGTAGGAAGTGCTGGTCCTGTTGCTCCGTTGGCCTCGAAACTTCTCGTGCTCTAAGAGGGGGTAACCGCATGGCACGTGCCACGGCCTCGCATTTTTCGGGGACACGTGCAATATTCGAGAAATTTATTGCTTCCTTAGGGTTTCATCACCGGGAATTGCAGATCAGCAAGGTGACACATGAAATCATGCTTGGTAGTGGAATGGGGAATCATTTGTGATGTCCTTGTGGCAAGCCTACGCCTTGCACAGACGAGGGAGGGGCATGCCCTGCTGCCGGGTTACCAAAAGTACCTCGGTGTCATTCCTGATGCAACCGTTGAAATCCTCGGAAAATCGTACAATGGTTGGATTGCTCGGGATCTAGCACGGTGTCATCACAGGGCCTTTGTAGGGTGTGGTAAAAGTTTGGACGCGTTTCGAGTAAGCCTCCCCTGAGGCCGCTTGTAAACCGCAGCGGCTTCGAGCTAGTATTTTGGTATCGAGAGGGAACGTGTCCGGTTTGTGCAGGAAGTGCTGGTCATGTTGCTCCGTTGGCCTCGAAACTTCTCGTGCTCTAAGAGGGGGCAACCGCATGGCATGTGCCACGGCCTCGCATTTTTCAGGAATGCGCGCAATATTCAAGAAATTTATTGCTCTGCTTGGATTTCATCGCCGGGAATTGCAGATCAGCAAGGCGGCACAAGAAATCATGTCGGGTAACGGCGTGGGGAATCATTTGTGATGTCCTTGTGGCATGCCTACGCCTTGATTGGAGTGAGGGAGGAGTGTCATTTCCGAGTGCCGCTCTCAGTATGTTTGCCATTTCTGAGTGTGCTTTATCCTTTGCCTAGCGTTTCTCTCGGAAAAGGTGTAAAACCTAGATCTAGGTCTTGTACCTTTACCGAGAGCCGCACCGACAGACGCTCGGTCAAGGTCGGCAAACACTTAACCCCCCGTGCAGTCTCTTCTCTCTCTCACTTCTCTCTCTTTCTCACCGGCGCCCCCCCCCCCCCCCCCCCGCCCCGGCTGGCGCCCTCCACACCGGCGCCCCCTGCCACACCGGCGCCCCACCCCCCAACCCCGCCGGCACCACCTCCTCCTCTCAGTGAGCTTCCTCCCCCTCCTGATCTTGTATTTTTGCCTGAGTGTATGTATGGCTGCATGGATTTTTATATAGATGCATGGATGTATGAATGTATATATGTATGTATTAATGTATGGATTGATGCATGGACTTTTTTTGTAGTAAATTTTTTGGTAGTTTTTGTTATGTATCAATATATAGATGGATTTATGTATGTATGCATGAATGCATAGATGGATACACAGTAGTATGGATGAATGTTGATAATTGTTATTTTTTTGTATAGATAATTAATTTTTTATGCATCTGATAGTTCTTGTTGTTCGATGGATGCTATATGGAGGAAGAAAATCGACTTTTGACGATGGCGGTCAATCTGAGCGAATTCTTCTTGTGATATACATTTGTCACGTACGATGGATTCGCCCAGTTTGACCATCACCGAAAGTCGAAATATCCGTGAGATAGTGTCCACCATATATACCACCAGTAGAGAGAGTTCCACCATATATACGCGAGAGAGATGAGAGTTGTTATTGGAGGAAGCAAATCGTCTTTTGCTGATGGCGGTTGACCTGGGCGAGTTCGTCCTGTGATATACATTTTTCACGCACGATGGACTCGCCCAACTCAACCATCACCGAAAGTCAAAATATCCGTGAGATAGTGTCCACCATATATACCACCACCAGAGAGAGTTCCACCATAGATACGTGAGAGAAGTGAGAGCTGTTATTGGAGGATGAAAATCGTCTTCTGCCGATGGCGGTCGACCTAGGCGAGTCCGTCCTGTGATATACATTTTTCACGCACGATGGACTCGCCCAGCTCGACCATCACCGAAAGTCGAAATATCCGCGAGATAGTGTCCATCATGATTAATTTGCTTAGAAGTAATCTTTCATGTTTGAATCTTATGCTATTTTCATTGTGTGATGAAAGGTGTTAGCACCGATCGATTTCGTGGCTATGGCTTCCTCCGACGACGCATCTTCCATTAGGGACGACTCCGCGGTCAAGGAGAAGCTCGTCGAGGACCGCTTGGCGGCGCTAATTTAGAAGCACCCGCAGCTGATCCTAATAAAGTATTTTGAGGATCTGGCCAAGAAGAATCCCCCAGCCAAGGAGAAGAAGGCCCCACCAGGTAAGGAGTGTGACGACTCGATGCCATTGAGTCCACCGACGTACATTCCCGACGACGCTCGGTCCTCCACCGTGGGGGATGCCCCGACGTGCTCTGACTCCACGATCACCGGTTTCACGGACTACACCTCTAAGTAGTCCACCTAGATAGTTTGGCGTTGATTTAGTGATGTAGTCATGTAGGTGCTGATATGGACTTCTTAGATTGCCACTTGCGATGCTTTTGATTGTATGAGTGATGAACGCTTACATGGATTATGTATGATGTGCTATTTTTAACCTTGCATTATTTCTCTGCCTTTTTTTCTCTATCTTTGTACATGAAGTGGTATGCGGTGTACAGAGGTAGATGTCCAGGAGTCTATGATTGATGGTCTGAATGCAATGAACAAGTGATTTACTATGAAGGCAGCTCCCACGACTCATTCAATAGCAGAGAAAAGGCAGAGTATCATTACAATCAGTATGTGCTTAAGCAGAAGAGAAAATCTGAATTAGTGGGTTCAATGGATGGGTTGACTGGATGTGCTAGTCAGAAACGGCTTATTGGGTTTAGTGGATGAAAGAACATGATAATTCTTCTTCGGTTTGTGATAATTGTGGTGTTGCTTTTATCTTGTGGTCGCATGTAGAAATGCATTGATCACTTTATTGTTTAGTAAGTAGGCATTTGTACTAAAGAGCTACCTTGTGATCTCAAAAGAAGTTCGTGTGAACTATTTTATGTAATGGTTATGTGAGTTTGTTGTTCGACACTGAGACTTGAAATGCTTGTTTCTGTATTGTATATAAATTATTGCGGCAGGGATCAGGGGAAAAGCAGTAAAAAGTTGTCTGGGAACAGATCTTTGCCGAGAGTTGCTCTCGGCAAAGTGGCACGCTGGCAGTTGGCTGTGGCGGCTTTGCCAAGAGCCACTCTCGACAAAGTGGCATGCGCCAGCTGTTGGCTGTGGCATGTTTGCCGAGAGCCACTCTCGGCAAAGAGATGACGGAACCAGCCGACGTGAGAGTCACTTTATATTGCCGGGTGGTACTGTTTGGCTCTCGGCAAAGTCTTTGCCGACTTTGCCGAGTGCCCGTGTTTTGGCTCTCGGCAAATTCCTGTTTGCCGGAGAGGGGTATGCCGGGTGGCCTTTGCCGAGTACAGAACTCGGCAAAGGGTTTACAAACGGGTTTGGACCCTTTGCCGAGTCTCCGTGGAACTCGGCGTATAACTCGATTCCAGTAGTGATATCTGAACTTAAAATTTTCTGATTAGCACAAAACACATCAAACAGCCACGCACAAAGAGATCTTCGACCCCCGTTCCAGTCCCTCGACCCGACCGAACTGGTAACTACTAGGATCGTATCACCCGTAATGCATGCATTATGAATCTGATTAACCCTATCATACAAACAAACAAAACGACTCCCAAGACTACTCTAGCTACATCCTGCCGAATGTTTTTAGGCTTGGCGCCGTCGGCGGCACTCGCCATGGCCGCGTCTCCGTCGCCCTCGCTGTTGCTCTCCTCCTTATCCTCAGTGGTGTCTAGTGGTAATGGTTCGGGCTCGATTTGCCAGAAGCACCTGCAGATGGGGCACCTGTCAATCTTCTCAAGGGCGAGCTTCAAGCACGCACCGTGGAAAACGTGGGGCCTAGAGCACCCCGGCCACGCAGCAAGATCGTCTCCCTCGAGCAGGTGCAAACAGACGGGGCAATCCTGCCCAGCTGCTTCGCTCTCCGAGATGCGCCGCATCGGCACCGTTTCCGGTAGGCGGTACTCCACTCCGCCATGGCACTGGCACTCGGGCCACGGCTCCTCGGACAAACCCCGTACCACCGCGTGCACGCTCTCCTTGCGCTCCGGGGTGTAGTCAGCGTGCGGGACGGTCAATACGTCAAAGCGCACCTCGACTCCGGCTCGCCGGCGTCGCCGCCCTTGGCAGTGCATCATCTCGGGCAACAAGATCAAGTCCGACCATAGCTTCCGGAGCTTTTCACGGAGGTGGCCGGGGTATACCGTCGCGGACAGCGATGCGCCGACCAACCGCAAAGCCCTCGCAGTGTTGCCGGCAGGCGGGACGACGAACCGAATCGTGTGCCCCTCCGTGCCTCCCCGCACTAGCTGCTCGCCTCCGTCCGACGGCGTCGAGAAGAGGGTGTGACGGTAGACCACCACGATCTTCTTGCCGTCTCCTTTTTCTTGGCTCATCAGCGTGGACGTGGTCATCATGGCTGCAGTAGTATTTAACTCCTCGTAGGTTCCGTCATCGTCATCATCGGAACTCAGTGTCTCTTCTTCTTCATCTTCATCTTCGTCCACCTCCTCTTCAACCTCTTCCTCCACCTTCGGCGTAGCTGCAGGAGGGTAACACTTAAGCTGGATGACGCCTGGTCCGTCCATGGAGTGTGGTTGGTATCTGGATATTCTCCGCCTGTGATCCTCGATCGACGGTGAATAATACCTCTCGCCCGTCCCGTCAATGGATCGCCTGCTTTGGTAGTGCGTTCGTGCAAGCATATGCTCCTGAGCTTATATGGGCGATGATTCGTCTGCCGATTCCGAACTGCGCTCTAAGAGGAAGGAAGAGTAACTCCTAGTTGGACTCGGACTCCAGCAAAACTAGCTTCCAGATTCCCCAATCATAATTCGGACTAAATCTCTGACCCATCCCGATGAGGATTCGGACTCTCAGAGCGGCCCCGATCATGCATGTACTTCCTAGTCCTAGTCACGTACTGATCGAGGCCTACGGATCATGCACGTACGCACTTGGAGTCTCGGATACGTACTTGTTGTGCAGGAGCCGATTGGCCCGTCAGAACGGCCTTGTTCCTGCAGGTGTCCAACTGTTTGACTTGTGAGCGGCGACAAGCAGATGACACCGCCGGCATGGAGCTTGGAGCGCTAACACTGCTGCCTTGCCATCATGTCCTATCACTGCAGGAAAATTACTTTTCACCTTATGTCCACGTGTACGTACGCCGAGAGTTTTATATGGGTCGTCTTAGCCACGAAACCGCGTATACGCCGTGTGCCGCTCTGTATAGACACGGCGTTATTACGCCGCAGCCTCTGATTGCATGCGCCTGCTCAGGCTGGCCATAGTGGAGGTAACATAAGTCTGGTCATAATGGGGAGTAACTTACAATAATAACATAGGGGTTACATGCATATGTTATTACTTTATGTTACTACCTTCATAGTGGGTGATGTCATAAGTGTGGTAACATGGGGATACTCATTTATTGCTTTGTGGGATCTATAGTAGTACTTCAACATTGTGATCTATGTGTGGCTTGCTGGGGCGCCGGGGAAGTGATGTGGTGGCGAGGTCGCCGACGACCGGGCTGGTGCTGCCTCCTTGCGGGCACCAGATTTAGCCATGATTCGGGTGGCTCCCCGGTTGGAGCCGCCGCCGCCCGGAGCTGCCGTTGGCCGACGAGACGGAGAGGGAGTCGAGGGTAGATGGAGGCGGACGGGAGGGAGATGGATGGAGGCCTCGACCGTAGAGGAAAGGGGTGGGCTCTTTTTTTTTAAGCGACGCAGCCACACTGGATCGATTTGGCAATAAAGACATCTCGTGTTGTGTGCTATATTACTGTAACCAAATAGGTTACTCTAAGTTACTCTCTCTTCATTAATTCAGTGCCACGTAAGCAAAATTGCTGATCTGGACTCTAAGTTACTACTTAAGTTACCCCACTATGACCAGCTAGCCTAAGTAGTATCATGCATTTGAAACTCGCAAACATACTTATGTGACAGGCAATTAAAGAAAAGAGAGATGGTTATAGTAACATAGGTAGATACCGTAACATAATAAATGTGATGCTATTATATGTCTTGCATGTCAATAAATGAGACCACCTATGATACTACTCCCTCCGTTCCTAAATATTTGTCTTTCTAGACATTTCAAATGACGATCACATACGGATGTATGTAGACATATTTTAGAGTATAGATTCACTCATTTTACTCCGTATGTAGTCACTTGTTGAAATGACTAGAAAAACAAGTATTTAAGAACGGAGGGAGTAATTTATAATACTATGCACTATAGATGTAGTATCATACAGTAGTATCATATGCATGATACTAATATATGATACTCCCCGCTATCACCAGCTCATACGCAAGTCCGTTGTCTCGTCGTCCCACGAACGTGGCCGCGTGGATTCCGATACCATTACCATTATTAATGGCAGGGGTAACGCGGCCACCCGTCGGCCACAAACCAGCCCCCTCCCACCCCGCCTCCACCGTGCACACATATCGCTCACGCCTTCCCTCACTGTGCGCCTCCCCTCTCCGACACCGTCGCATACAGCCAACACGTGCCCAATAATGCCTCGTGATGACCACGAAGCCGGCAGCGGCAGCTGGCTGGCATGCAGCCTCACCGCCGCCGAGGCAGAGGAGATGGCAAGGCTCGACATCTTCTTGCTGCCGGACATACGGTTGCCGAAGGGTTGGAAGCTTAGCCTGGCGGTGTCCCGGTGGCGCCTGTCCCGCCCATCGGCACGCCAGCGTTCAATCGCGCCATCCACCTCTTTCGCACGGGCGTCACGCCGGAGGCGAGGGCGATGCCGCAATATGGCGTGGACAACCCGTTCTGGCACGTCATCCTCTCTGAGTGGAGTCACGAATAGCTCAACCACTACGCCGGCAACGTCCCGCCGTACCAGCACAACCGCTAGGCGTGGCGGGAATTCTGGCACGGGCGCAGTGTCGCCAACGCCCTAGACGCGCACGGCAGGTACCAGGCTAGTACGGAGACCACCATGGCGCGCACGGGGCGCAGCTTGGAGCGCTCGACGGCGCATGGCCGTGCCATGTTGCTTCAGGCATAACGCGATGGCGGCTGTCTACGAAACATCTCCTGCATCGATCTTTCCTTCGGGTGCTGGGTAAGCTAGATCCCATTTCCTTTTTAGAGAACAATTTTTTTTTTAGAATCATCAGGGGAGGAGTCCGTCCACCTAAATATATTACTCAAAATGGCCATTATGCCAGGAGAGTGATCCAGTTTATATGGGAAACCGGATCGAATACCTAAACAAGTTGACCCGTTTATAAAGAAAACCGGGCCGAAAACCGTACAACAAGGTTACAAGGAGAAGAGAAGAACAAGACACCCAACAAGGGCGGGACGTAGCTAGCAGACTAAAAGGACCATCACCACGAAAGACACAAGTAGTTGTGGGGTGTCGTCGAGGGATCACAATACTTAGACTTTGCGAGGAACCTAACGCACGGCACAACTCAGGAGCATCCACAACCAACGAGTGCAAAAAACACGAACCTTGACTGGGTGCCCCGCCACGGAAGATCGAAACGATTAACAATTTGGGGAGGCATCTGGCGCCATCAAATAGCAAAGATGAACCAAGACATCACCAAGAGCACGACGCTCGCCGCAACACATCGGCCGCCAAGGGAGAGTCTTGAGCATGCATAGCGAGACATCTTCACGAGGGGGAAACAAATGGCCACCCTACGGCGCCCAAGGAACCGCCACCAAACCCCAGAGAACACCACCAAACAACCACCGTCGACTCCAAGCCAGTCACACCACCACCAGCACCATTGGACCCTCCGACTGATCCCAAGTTGGCCACACCACCACCACCAAACGCTTCAACATCAACCACACACAGGCACAGAAGCCGCCGTTTGGGTCTCCAAGATGGCGCCTCCAAGGAGGTAGTGCCGACAAGGACACAAGATCGTCATCTGATCCGACAAGCCGGATCTTAGGTTTTCACCCGGATACCACAAAACAAAGTACTGCAGGTGCTGGAGCTCCACAACGACACCTCCTACGAGGAAAACGATGTCCGCAGACACCATTGCCGCCGACATCGACATAGTCGATGCAAGGTTCTCACCCGGAGTTTGAGCACATCCCTACAACAAGATGGCAGCTGACCATCACCACCATCGGGCCCCTCAGAGACGAAGAAGCACGACAAACCGTCGCAGGCAACCGCACCTTGCGGAGAACGCAGATGGCCAAACATCAGCATTAGGCACTGGATCCACCAATGGCCGTCCGAACGTAGGGCCACCGGACGCAGCGCGAGCCGCCGAACCTAACCGAGCACCATGCCGGCAAGGAGCAGAGGAGCGCTGCCCGAGGCCAGGAACCACCATGGTTCCGGGCTGCAGCCAAACATAAGGAGCACCAACACGCCCCACGCGCGCCACCATGCACCTGCCGGAGACCAGATCCAAAGTGCCACAGCACCAACCAAAGGCGGGGGAGATCCAAAACCGGCTGCAGTAGTCCCACCTCACACCACCAGCAACACTCACCGCCACCAGCCTCCACCACTCCCGCCTCCACCACCCAGCAACACCACCTCCCCAAGCCAGACCACCACGGGCCAGATCCATCCGGATCTAGCCAGGCCAGCGAAGCACCACCTATGCACCTCAAGCTCCACCAGCGCGGGCACGAGCAGGACGCACGCTGCGAGGGACCCAGATCCGACCCCCTGCCGGCACCCCCGACCGTGAGCCCCCGCAAGGCGCCAGATCCGTGCCGCCGGAGGCCTAGTTCGCCCGAGCCGCGCCCCGCACGCTCGACCACGCGCGCCTTCCCGAACGCGGCCGCCCATGCCATAGCGCGCACCCGCGTGAGCGCCACGCCGAGCTCCCGCCGTAGCAGACGGCCCGTGCCGCCCCTGCCCGAGCTGGAGGAGGAAAGGACCCCGCCGCCGCCGAACCGCGCGGGCCTCGCCCGGCGACGTCCACTGGCGGCGGCGAGGGGAGGCGGGGACGGAGGGGAGCTCGCTGGCGGCACCTAGGGTTCGCTCCCGGGCCGCCCGCGGGAGCGACCAGGGGAGAGACCTTTTGACAGTTTTTTAACACGTTGTTTAGAGAACAAATTGTAGTTGCTAGTTGCTACCACTGTATGACACTCTTGTATCTTGAGCTCGTAATGGTACCTCACAATTTAAATGTCTCTCTACGACTGAAGAATGAGCGTGTTCTTGGGCCATCGTAGAAACATAGACAGGTTCGACGACGGATGGAAATATGCCTTACGCGCTATAAAAGTTTGATCGTGACATGAGAAAAGTTTTGCACACACTTGCATGCCCCGTTCCTGACTCTAAATACACCCTTCGAGCCTCAGGAGAAGGCCCATGAATCTGAAACATCTTGCCTCATCTTAGTGATCTCTTCTCATGCCTAGCCTGAGGTACCACATCTCACTACTTGTTGTCCTTGGCTGGCAGTTTAGCCACCTCTGAAGATCAAATATGAATATCACCAAAGCCCCGGAGCTCCTGAAGAAGGCTGTCGCGATATGCAAGAGCAAGACCGGCGACCTGGCAGCCAGGCTCCTCGTTCTCGCCTCCCTCCGCCATATGATGACCACCGTCGGTGCCATCTCCCATAGGACCCATGCACTCGTAGCTGGCACCGCCCAGAAGAAGGGCGCCAGGATGGACTGTCACAACTCACAAGGCACTCGTGCTGTACAAGGTCGAGAAGATGCCGGTGATCCATGGTTGTGAGATTGTTGCTAATCTCTCTCGTCAACTAGCACTGTTTGATCAAGAGAATGATGGTGCTGGTGGTTGCCCTGCCTGGACACTGCACCCCCATCTTCTATAACGATGACACCTGGTGTTACACGCGACAAGTTTGAGGTTGATGGCGAGGTCAACGGTGATATGGATGATGGCCAGGTCCGCAAATGAGTTTCTTTGGGGAAAATAGGAATGTGTTAGTAAAACAGGACAAGTAAGAACATATATATTTAAGAAAACTAGCAGAGTGATCCGCGCATTGACATGGCTATATTTTCTGTATATTTTTTATATGTGTCATCTATGTTTAGACATGGTTCACAAAGAGTAAAATAGATAATTTCAACTGTTATTTCTTATTAATATATATACTAGTACAAAAGCGCATTCCTATACGTGCATTTTTTATTTCGTTCCAATTTCAAGTGTGACCATGTTTAACCAACATTCATCATACTCCCTTCATTTTTATATACAAGGCCACTATGGAATATACATTTTGCATCTATACAAGGCCACCAACAGTAATCGAGGAAACTTATGATATTTTCTCGTACTAACATCCTGTTTAATAGTCGCATGCATGCAGTCATAATGACAGTCAGCTACTTCCTTCACCTAGTTTTCTTGCATGCATGCGGGGTATTAATGATCCCAGTAAACAAAAAGAAAAACTGATTTTTAAAGCAAACATTAAATTTTACATTGGTACCTGTAATTTGAGTTTGTGTCCTTGTATATAAAAATGGAGGGAGTATCGCTTTGTATGAGCTATAATGGTGTCATACTCGCATCAGAATTGGATGTTAAAACATCGTATGCACAGCCATTCCATGTACGAAATTACAAATGTTAATACAATGAAAACATCCATGTCAAATAAAATATTATCGTTTCACATTAGCACCCAAAGTTTCATTGTTACATATACTTTGATGTTTTACCATCAATACATAATTAGGTAGCTAAGAAGAAACGTCTCAATATGATGTTTCTTGTAGATCTTTTCGGAGAATTTTCAGCCACGAATTATATTTAAATAGGCTCATACCATAACATATGTTCTTCTCACTACTACATAAACGCCCATCCATCGGACCAAGATTAGCTATCCGTGGTGATTTCTCTACCCGCCGTTCCTTAGTGGTCGAGAATATGTACACCCTTTTTCTTGAGCTATCATGCTAAAAACCTTTCGGATAGGCACCTCTCAAGGCGGGTTTTTTTTTCCAGCATGCACACTTCAAAAATGTGTTCCTCCGCGGCGTCCTCAACAATGGGCTCAACTCGAACGGATTGAAAATATTGGTAGGGCTAACCCTGCTCTTTGTTGTCATATCCCTTGCAAAGATATGATAAGAATTATGCATCAAATTGTTATACATACAGAGCACAACCATTAGTAGAAAACAGGGCTTTGGTTCAGGCCTGGCCAGCCCATTAGTCCCGATTTAGTCACGAACCGGGACCCATGGGGGCATACGTCCCAGTTCGTGCGGGACCCATGGGGGCATACCTCCCGGTTCGTGCGCCCAGGGGGCCGGCCGGGCCTCGTGGCGCATTGGTCCCGGTTCGTCTGGACCCTTTTGTCCCGGTTCCAGACACGAACCAGGACCAATGGGCCTCGCTCCTGGCCCACATCCATTGGTCCCGGTTAGTGGCTGGAACCGGGTCAAAAGGGGGGTCTTTAGTCCCGCTTCCAGCCACGAACCGGGACCATTGAGGGGCCTATATATACCCCTCGCCCGCGAGCAGAGCACTCCACTGCTATGTTTTCTTCTGGCCGGCGAGGGGAGGTGTTCGATGAAATGCCCGAGCCACACTACTTAAGCTATGTCCTCTCCAAACTCGACCTCCAAGCTCCATTTTCCTCAAGATTTGTCTCGATTTAGCGGTCCGTCACGTCCCGTCCCCGTCTTCACCGCCGTCGATGCACATTTTGATACAATGGAGGTGGACGAACACAAATACCGGTACGGGAAGCCTCTCAACGGCGGCCCTGGTGGTGGTAGCCCCGTGCTCATGGGCAGAGCCCGTGGCTGGATGCTGCCCGGCTGTCATCAAAGATGGAAGTCCTCCTCTAACAATGATGATGCGAAGAATTCATGATTGGTACATGAAAACCTGCAGCGAGTTTGGGAAGGATATTTTGAAGCTAAGAGTTAAAGAGGAGCATGACCTCGTTGGAATTGATCTGTCAACTGTTCTATTTGAGAAGTTCTTCCAGTTTTATAATCAAAATGCCCTCGATAAAATAATCATCCCTTGCTACTGTCTGTAAGTACTACTATTGTCATTAAGTCTCTATATATAGCTCAATCTTTCATTGCATGTATATATAATTATCCTCACTATATTATAAAGACTGAAGATCATCGAATGCAAGAAAAGACAAATATATGATATTGGGTTCATTAACACAAATCTCATAGATGACTTTACGGTTAAATTTAATGCCAAAGAAACTGAGGCCAACTTGCTACGATCGTTGCTTCAAAATCAAAACAAAGAGAAAATACCCTTTCCTTACAACTTCAAGTGAGTGTTACTGTTTTGTGCATATTCGGCTTCCCGTATTACTCGAGGTTATAGTAATGTAGTTGATGAGTTATGCTTGCGTGCGCAGCTTTCACTTTATTCTCCTAGAGATTAAGCTTGAGCAGGGACTAGTAACCGTCTTAGACTCGAGACGAAAAGATCCCGAGGAGTATGCGGGCATGAGTAAAATGCTCGAGAAGTAAGTTCAATCGATCATTATCGCACCATATCAACAACTTTGTTCATTTTCTGATATCAAGTAATTGTTTTCTTTGTCTTGCAGGGTTTGGAAACAGTTCACCGCACAAGCTCCGGGACTGCTGGGGGAGCTGCGGTTTACACACCCGAAAGTAAGTACTACTAGCTAGTTCCGCGCATCTCCCATTGATTGTACCTAGTTTCATCAATACCATTTATAATGCTTGATTATATCAGTTTGATTGACCTCTATTTCTCATAAAGTGCTTGTGGCAGGAATCCGGGAATGATTACTGTGGATACTATGTTTGCGAGTTCATCTACAACGCGACGACAAGTGGGGCTACTCTAAAAAACAATATGAAGTGCGTAAGCAATAATATTCATAATTTTATTTTATTACCATCATTTGTGTTGAGTTTCATTCATATATATGTATTAAGCCCCTTCTTCAAATTAGGTGTCGCAGATGTGGAATGAACTCCTACCACAAGATCGCATACGCGCAATTCAAGAGGAATTGGCAGGATTCTTTCTTGACCACGTCATAAGTAAAGCCGGAGAATACCATGTGGGATTTGACATTAGATATTTGGGAACTGCAAGAGATCTTATATTGTGTGTGTGTGTCTATATATATATATATATATATATATATATATATATATATATATATATATATATATATATATATATATATATATATATATATATATATATATATATATATATATATATATATATATATATATATATATAGCTAGTAGCGTCGGATAAATATATGAAAACTTGTTGTTCGACCAATTCTCGGAGAAAGAGAGGTCGATCACTTCTCTGTGTATATATATGTTCATGACGATCATGTGTACTTAATGGTTTTCTTCATTTGCTTACTAGATAGCGTGTCGAGTCATCTCTATACGTATAGTACCTAGCGTCGACCAAGCACGGAGATAAGAGAGGACACTTCTCTCTATTAGCTAGCTAACACAATATATGAAACCCCTAAATTAACCCTATAAAACCCCCAAAACCCCCAAAACCCCCAACCCCCCCCCCCCCCTTAAAAAAAACAAAAATCCCAGCCCCTGAACTGCTGACGCGTGAATGTTTTTTAGTCCCGGTTGAGGCCCTCCTGCCTGGCCAAGCCGTAGAGACCACGTGGCACCCCATCTGTCCCGGTTCGTATAAGAACCGGGACTAAAGGTGTTGGGCTTTAGTCCCGACCCTTTAGTCCCGTTTCCAGAACCGAGACAAATGGGCCTCTGGAACCGGGACAAATGGGCCTTTTTCTACTAGTGAACACACCAATATAATTCATCCACAACACATGCATGATGTAAACACTAATAATTCATCCATGTTTGCTTACATCATATAAACAACAAGTTCAGTAGAATATCCATTTCATTCATATGCCATGTATATAAGCACCAAATCATCAATATGATAGTTACAAAGGATAGGATTACACAGTGCGGCAAGGATGGAAAACAAACTTTTGACTTTTTCTTTGTTATGTATTTGCATTCATGACCCCAACCCGCCTCATCATTCCCATGTGTGAACCATGATATGCAAAAAATTTAGGAGAATATGTTGTCCTTTTGTTCATATTTGAATAACATCCTTGTCATGCTCGTGTCCGGGACATTGAGGGATGGGTCCTATTGAGCTGGCCGCCGAATCCACCCTTCAGTGACTGTAGAACACTGCTGATCTGAATGCCAATAGGAAAAAAAAGTTATCAATAGGGAATACTTGGAGTCAAATGGACGACCATCATCGCATTTGATTCCTGTAGAGGTGAGACTAGTTAGTTCATATATTTTTCCTTAAATCAGGTAAGGGCCGAATTCCTATTTCCTGCTAATAATGGACCTTAGCTCTGCACTAATTTATTCTTCTTTTGAGAAAGGAGTTGTGCACCATCAGTTGCCGTTCATGTTGGGCCGCAAAAATCTGAAAAGGCACAGCGTGTTGATGTGCTTGTTGTCCCCACAGTGAAGCGCACGGGGAGCACGTGATCTGATAGCACTCTTAAGTCCAAAATGGTGTGAGACTTTGAGTGAGAACTTCCTGCATGTCTATAGCTGCAGGTCTATCAGTGCTGTTGACGGGCACGGACAGCAAACCATGGAGGGAGGATCGCGAAGCAAAGGCAAAGCGGCGCGAAAGCAACCTGAAAAGCCAGGGAGCAGGATGATTGATAGTCACGCTGCAACCGAAACCACCAAGAAAATTAAGCTACTGCTAACGCGCGCACATAATTTAGGGGATCTCACCATGGTCCTTTATGGCCTAATTGGAATGATTTCTCCATGTCACTCCGCGCGTATGTCACATTGCTATAGCTTTCCTTTGCTTCTTTAGTTCAGTCCCACTCTCAACATTCTCATAGTGCTTACTGCACATGCATATGCTCAAATTGTTTTCTCCGAATGCTATTTTCATTTAACACGTTTTGGACAACCTAATAAAGTTTGATCAAGGCATTAGCAAATTAAGCTGCATTCTTAGTTGCATGTGATTCATGAGGCGTGACTATAAATATACTCTTCGGGCCTTAGGAGCCCCATGGTCAATCACCCTCTCAATTCTCAAACCATCTTGGCTGACCCCTGGAGCTCAGTGTTCTACTCATGCCAAGCCTGAAGCAGTACAATTCCTTAGTTTTTGCCATTGACAGGCAGCTGTTTGACCACCTCTCAGCAACAAAGATGAAGATCGGCAAGGCCCCAGCGCTCCTGAAGAAGGCAGCAGCTATGTGCAAGAGCAAGACCAGCGTCTACACGGCCAGGCTTCTCGTCCTCGTCTCGCTTCGTCGCAGGATGGCCACGGTCGGCACCATTTCTCAAAGGATCCATGCCCTCACTGTGTCCAACCGGGAGAAGGATGCCAAAGTGAACTACCACAAGGCTCTCATGCTCCGCAAGGCCGAGAAGCCGACGTACCATGGTGGCGAGATGGCTAATCCGTCCCACCATTTAGTATTTTTTGATCAAGAGGTTGCTGCTGGTGGCTGCCCTGACTGGACACTGCACCCCATTGTCAGCAATGGCGATGATTTCAGTTACACTGACGAGTATGGCGATGATCGAGATGAGCCCTCGGTGATGAATTCAATGAGGAGCAACCAGGAGGCTGAGGGTTTGGAAATCAACGTGCATGACGATATCGACCTGGCTGCCGAAATGTTCATCAGAAAGTTTCGTGAGCAGATGAACGAGAGATTTTCATGATGTTGTGTTCCATATATGCCATGCACGGTAGCGCATATAGTGCTACTGAAAAAGTGATGGTAGCACTGGCGAGAATGAGATTGATAATGTAGGTCTATAGGCCAGGAACATTTGCCTCCATTCCCCGGGATAGGAGATTTGGCGGGTGTCCAGAAGTTAGTAGTTTTTGATAGATACCAACCTGCTAAAATCTGTACTACTGTTAGTGTGTCTCAAAGAAGAGAAAAAACATGATATGTTTCTTTGGATTGCAATCTTTTCTCTAACACTTTTGCTAAAGCACATCTAGATGTGCTCTAAGTGTTGCACATATAAAACCTATGTCACTGATTTTACGCTAAGATTCATGCAAGCATTTTCTTTTGTCCTTTTTCATTTTCTTTCTAGTTTGATTGAGTCACTTAGATGTGCAATGACAAGAGCACATCTGGATGTGCACTAGATAGACCCAGGGCTCTCATTTTCTAAATTGCTTTGAACTACCTCCAACGGTTCTTGATCTACTCGTCCTCCCAAAGTCCTACTGCTCCCCCTCCCCATCTGGCTACCACTAAATGTCGGCCGCTTGCCCGCTACATCCCCCTTCCAGAGTTCTTGTTCTCGACAAAATTTGAATGAAATTGTTTTTCTTTTACTTTGTTATAGACAGGTGTTTCAATTTGGATTATCTATATATTAGTTCATTTCTATTTCTAGATATCTATTTCTATATATTAGTATTAGTTAGTAGTACTATTAGTTACCGAATGCTTCTTGGCGGAATAAATGGTATGACACGACCTCTTTTTGCTCCATATAAACGAATTTGAAAAAGGAAGAAGGCTTTAGCTCCCTTCCATTGTCTTGGGTCGAAGATCAAGCGTGAACTTCTCCCTCATCTAAGGTTGGGTTGTGGATAACAGACTTCCCCCCTTTGGCTTGCAGTATTGGAAAAAGATAAGAAGCACGGTAGTCGATCGAAGAATAGGTTCCCATCTTGGCACTCTCGCTCAGAGATTCTTTTCATCGGGTCGCACGACAATAGAACACCCAACATAAAGATGCACACTCCTCCATATGAAATAGAAAGATTCATCTTCACTTTTTTGTAGTAGTCATGACCATTTCAATATACAAATATATAGTTGTGGGAAGCTGTCTCGCATCTCTGCTGAACTGTGTTGCAAGGTTTGACCTTTCGGAACCAACGGCTGCTAATTTATTTCACATTACCATACTAAAAAGAAAAGCGAGGCTGGGACTCGAATATGCGAGTTTAAATACAGATGATACTAAATTTATGCGGCAACCAAATTGTGGGACAAGTAGAAAATCACCGGATTCAAAAGGTTGAGATAATTAGCAGAGCATCACCATTCCAACACACAAGACGACGTGCCTAGCATAACGAAAATATCTTCCCATGGCTAAATCAGGAAAGCAGTATACGCCAACACCAGGTATGCACGAGACTTGATGTGGTTGTTGTCACATTGCGCCAAGTCTAAGACTCATAATGATGTTTGAGACTTGTGAATGCATGAAAAAACCCGGAAGCTCCCATCGATCTATCACGGAGATTGCTCCCTTTCTTTCTACAAAGCGTCCGGAGCCAAGGCAAAGCTATGCAGAGCTCAGCTACAACAACACAAAGCAGCGGAAAAGAAGGAAAAAAACAGAGACGCGCTAGCTAGCTGCAACTTTTGGAATTTCGGGCCGGAGACCAGAGACCATCTGCCCGGTCTGGATGCTTTGGGTAAAAGAATTTGCTATTAAGCCATCGATCAGCTAGCTTTACCACTTGATTATAGGAGAGATATTGACAGTTAGGGACCCCAACCCAAACGAGCCAATCCTAGCCCGGGGCAGGTTCCTTTTCTAGCTTAATTGCATTATATACTTCCCCAAAAGTTCCTTGCTTAGTTCCACAGTGGACGTTCTTATAGTGCTCACTCCACATGCCAAAAAAATTCCTCCACTAGCTGCTTTTGCATGCTTTATCATTGACATACCAAAAGTTTGATGTGACATGAGCAAGGGCTAGTTGCAATGTTAATTGCATGCTTAACTTCTGACTATAAATACACCATTATTGGAGCCTCAGGACAAAGCCCATGCCTCATTTCAAGCCAGCTTCTCTCATCTCAGTATCCCAGTAACCTACCCCATTCCAAGCTTGAGGCACCCCATCTTCTTACTAGTTTTGCTTCCTAAGCAGAAATCTCAGAAAGAAAGATGAAGATAGGGAAGGCTCCTGAGCTCCTGAAGAAGGCGGCAGCAATGTGCAAGAGCAAGACCGTCAGGCTCCTCATCCTTGCCTCGCTCCAGCGTCGTAGGATGGCCACGGCTGCCGTGGTCTCCCGCAAGATCGATGCGCTCATTGTAGCCGACTGGGAGAGAGCGGACCGCCACAAGGCTCTCGCGCTGGGCATGGTAGAGAAGAGACCGGTCATCGTCCATGAGAATGACTTGGAGGCCAATTTCTCTAGTCGCTTGGCGATGTTCGGTCCAAAGAATGGCCATGGTTGCTTCCCAGCTGACCGAACACTACATCCCCTCTTCAATGATGACCATGAGAACTATCGTTACACTGACGATGATGATGTGGTACTTGATTCATGTGATCAAGATGATGACGATGAGCCATCGGTCATGGATGTGATCAAGATAAACCCAGAAGTTGAAGGGTTGGAGTTCAACATGGAGGTGGAGATTGATCAGGCTGCTGATATGTTCATTAGGAGGTTCCGGCAACGGCTGAAACGAGGAATTTTAGGGTCTTGTTTGCACATGCATGTACCTCGGTCTAGTGATTTTTCTTCTTTTTAGGTGCCCACAAATTAGAATTTTTTGTTGAAATAATTATGAATAGGAGTTTATGCTTGAAAAACGATGATCCGTATTGCCATTTGTTTTCAAATAATTATGTCAACATCTAAAATCATTCTGCCTTGCCCAACTTTTCCCCTCTACCATCCCGTCCACCCACCCCGCACCTCACAAAGCTGATTGTATATATGCAGTACTCCTACCATCGGTGACTTCCATTGTCCCCTTGTGTTTTCTTTCACTTGAAGTCCCCAAAATTTTTGCAAAAAATGCCAACAATTGACATCAAATGGCTTCTATCTAGTGATCTAATGAACTCCGAGGCAAACCTACACCGCAAGTAGTCCATCGTCGATTCTTGACGCTACAACACACCCTGCAAATATGCCACACACACACCTTGCCCTCATCTGCCCCGTGGCTGCTTAATTCTGGACGAACCTTAGGCTCATTGCCCCCTCTTCCATGAAGCTCATCTAGGAAATGCACTGACCTCTGGGCCTTGATACCAACATCTGGCCCTTGGTTTCCCTTGTAGTTCTTTGGAAAATTTGGAACTGGAGAAAAGCTCTAGCCTTCCATGATGAGGATCACTAATCTAGGTTAACTATTAGAAACTTTGTGCACAATTTGTCCCAATGGATCTTTACGTTGAAGGACATCTCACAAAGGTACACTGCTAAGTCATGGCAGCGATAACTATCCTCCCGCCTCGATGCTCTTATGAAATATGGTACTTGTGATGTTTAGGTGGTAACATATTTTGGTGGGGAAGCTCCCCTCCCCCCGTGTTGACTGTTCAAAGAACAACAATTGATTCAAATTGTATTGTCCACATAGCAAACCTTCACATTGAAAGACCTAGCCTAGGAATGAAAAAAGAAAAATTCAGCATTGAATAGTTAGTACTCCCTCCATGCTTGTTGTAACGCCCGGATAATCAAGCTACAGTAATCCCACGCTAATGGTGTCACGTCACCACAGTTACTGTTGCTAATCTACCGTTAGGTTAAACCGTTTCAAAATTCAAAGTCAAAATCAAGCAAACAATAAAAATTTTCAAATATTATAACTAAAATGTTCTTGATGTGCCAAATAATCCATACCTAATATTGGTAGTGAACCAACATTTTTGCAAATGTCTAAGTGCCCTAAACCACTTTAAAACAGTGGCTAAAACTATAGTTTAAATGCCTTTTTAGTTTATGAAGGTTGCAAACTGTTTCAAAAGCCTCACAATCTTTTTGTGGCAGTGCCCAATAATTCTTTGAAATTGTTTTGGCCAGTGGCATAATTTTGCAAAGCCATTATTGGCTAAACAGAAAATGCAAAAGCTGCTGAAAATAAAAAAGAAAAACAAAGAAAAGGAAAAAAGGAAAAGCAGAGAGAGAGAAAGCCCCTGCCCCACTTGGGCTTCGGCCCACCCGAGCCAGCTGGCCCAGCAGGCCGGCCCACTCCCCCCTCACCGGTCGCTCCCTCCCCTTCCTGTTCCTCTGCTCCGTGTCGCTACAGGGGCGAGGTCGACCCCGACCTCCTCGCCGGCCTCGCCGGGAGAGGATAAGGGCAAAGCCACGGGCTCCCCTCGTCTCCCCACCCCACATGCCCCCTCGCCCTCCCCCGAAACCCTAGCGCGCCCACAATCCCCCTCTCGTCCCCTTCCTCGCCTCTGTTCGAGATGCCCGAGCGCCCCCGTCGCCGTCGATCGCCGTAGCCGTGGCCACCGTCGTCCGTTCGTCGCCCCGGCAAGTCCTACAGCTCCGCCGTGGTCCTCTGCTTCCACTACACCACCGGATCGAGCCCCGGAGCCCCTCGCGTCGCCGCACTCTTCTTCTTCTCCGGCTCGGCCACCGCATTGTCCTCGTCCTTGATCTACACCACCGGTCCTCCCCGAGCCCTCTGCCCAGACCCCACGCTCCCCCGGTGAGCTCCTGCGCCGAACGCGTCGTCCCCTGCCCTCTCTAGCCGCCCGTAGCCACTACCCCGACGAAGCCCGAACCACCGCCGCCTCGTTTGGTCGCCGGCGCGTCTCCGGTGACCTTTTGGTCACGGGCTAGTGCCCAACGTGCTCGCCGCGCTGCTTAGAGAACGCCCAGCCCTTCCGTTCAAGCTGCTACACGCCGTAGCGCCGTCTCCGTCGAGCACCCGTACGCGCCGCCGCCTCTGCTCGTCGCCGCCGCCGATTCCGGCCAAGTCCGGCTACGCTACCGCCACCACTAGACGTGCGACACCGTCAGCGTTCGAACGCAAGCAAAACCGCGCAAAATGGTGCCCCGTAGCGAATTTCCGAGCGTCTCCGGCGAACTCGCCGGCGCAACTCCGGCGCCGGCCGGCGGCGTGGCTGGCCTGGGGCCACCCCAGAGCCACTGCCAGTGGGCCCCGCGGGTCCCAGTTGACTGGGTTGACCCAGTCAACTGCTGACCAGGCAGCCCAGTGCCACTGACACGTGGGCCCCACCGTCTATATTAATTAATTAAAATGTTTTAATAATTAAAACCTAATTAGTTACCAATTAGAGACTGACATGTGGGGCCCAGTAACTATTTAACCTCAAATTAGTTTAATTTAAACTCTGTTAATTAACAGTCGCTGACATGTGGGCGCCACCTATCTGGTTTGACTGGTCAGCCGACCTGTTGACCTGCTGACGTCAGCATTGCACCATGCTGATGTCATAATTCCCTTTTCTGTTAATTTAAATAATTCCAGAAAATGGTTTAATCTTTAAATATTCATATAAAATAATCCATAACTCGGATGAAAATGTTTTCTACATGAAAGTTGCTCGGAACGACGAGACGAATCCGAATACGCAGCCCGTTGGATCACCACACGTCCCTAGCATAGTGAACCTGCAAAATTTCACCTCCGGTCCATCTGTCCGAAAACACGAAACATCGGGAATACTTTCCCGGATGTTCCCCCCTTCGCCGGTAACACCTACTACCGCGTTAGGGCACACCTAGCACTGCTCATTGTCATGTCACGCATCGTCATGCTTATGTTTGCATTGTATTTACTGTTTCTTCCCCCTCTTCTCTCCGGTAGACTACGAGACCGACGCTGCTGCTGCCCAGATCGACTACGGAGTTGACGACCCCTCCTACTTGCCAGAGCAACCAGGCAAGCCCCCCCCCCCCTTGATCACCAGATATCGCCTATTCTTCTCTATACTGCTTGCATTACAGTAGTGTAGCATGTTACTGCTTTCCGTTTATCCTATCCTGATGCATAACCTGTCCTTGCTTCTACTGTTGTTACCTTTACCTGCAATCCTACATGCTTAGTATAGGATGCTAGTTTTCCATCAGTGGCCCTACATTCTTGTCCGTCTGCTGTGCTATACTATCGGGCCGTGAGCACTTGGGCGGTGATCACGGGTATATACTTATATACTATATACATGACACCTGTGGTGACTAAAGTCGGGTCGGCTCGTAGGAGTACACGCAAGTGGATCTTTGTGGCGGAGCGACAGGGCAGGTTGAGACCACCTAGGCGAGAGGTGGGCCTGGCCCTGGACGGCGTCCGCGGTTACTTCAAAATAACACGCTTAACGAGTTCTTGGTATTTGATCTGAGTCTGGCCATTTGGTCTATACGCACTAACCAGCTACGCGGGAACAGTTATGGGCACTCGACGTCGTGGTATCAGCCGAAGCCTTCGTGACGTCAGCGACTGAGTGGCGCGCGCCGGATTGGACTGGAACGCCACTAGGCTAGGTCTGCTTCCGGCCGCGTTCGCAACGTGCAGGTGTGCAATGGGCGATGGGCCCAGACCCCTGCGCCATAGGATTTAGACCGGCGTGCTGACCTCTCTGTTGTGCCTAGGTGGGGCTGCGACGTGTTGATCTTCCGAGGCCGGGCATGACCCAGAAAAGTGTGTCCGACCAAATGGGATCGAGCGTGTTGGGTTATGTGGTGCACCCCTGCAGGGAAGTTTATCTATTTGAATAGCCGTGTCCCTCGGTAAAAGGACGACCCGGAGTTGTACCTTGACCTTATGACAACTAGAACCGGATACTTAATAAAATACACCCTTACAAGTGCCAGATACAACCCGGTGATCGCTCTCTAACAGGGCGACGAGGAGGGGATCGCCGGGTAGGATTATGCTATGCGATGCTACTTGGAGGACTTCAATCTACCCTCTTCTACATGCTGCAAGATGGAGATGGCCAGAAGCGTGGTCTTCGACAGGACTAGCTATCCCCCTCTTATTCTGGCATTCTGCAGTTCAGTCCATTGATATGGCCCTTTACACATATACCCATGCATATGTAGTGTAGCTCCTTGCTTGCGAGTACTTTGGATGAGTACTCACGGTTGCCTCTCTCCCTCTTTTCCCCCTTTTCCTTCTACCTGGTTGTCGCAACTAGATGCTGGAGTCTAGGAGCCAGACGCCACCGTCGACGACGACTCCTACGACACTGGAGGTGCCTACTACTACGTGCAGCCCGCTGACGACGACCAGGAGTAGTTAGGAGGTCCCAGGCAGGAGGCCTTGCCTTTTCGATCGTTGCTGCTTTTGTGCTAGCCTTCTTAAGGCAAACTTGTTTAACTTATGTCTGTACTCAGATATTGTTGCTTCCGCTGACTCGTCTATGATCGAGCACTTGTATTCGAGCCCTCGAGGCCCCTGGCTTGTATTATGATGCTTGTATGACTTATTTATGTTTTAGAGTTGTGTTGTGATATCTTCCCGTGAGTCTTTGACCTTGATCGTACACATTTGCGTGCATGATTAGTGTACGGTCAAATCGGGGGCGTCACAAGTTGGTATCAGAGCCGACTGCCTGTAGGAATCCCACTTTCCACACTCCTTGGCCGAAGTCGAGTCTAGACATTACAAAACTTTTACTGACATGGCTGTGTGTCTTACGGGCCCACGTCGCCATTGGGTGGTACTAGGATCTTTTACTCCTCGACCTTTACTCTGGGACTCTGAACTCTCTTCTACCCGGGTTAAACGAATTTACTAACTCTAACACTAGGATCCTGTGACCGCATTCACCCCAAAGTTGGATAAGCTATAGTTGTTTCTTAGAATAGTATTTTGAACAATTCACACACTGTCATTTGACTCCTTTGAAACGTCTTTGCTTTCAGATGGAACCCACGAGGCAGGTCGTGCGCCACACGACGGCCATTGGTGCCTCGGGATCACCTGCTGTGCTAGCTAAGATGATGACCTATCTGGGTTATCGCTGGCACCCTGAGTACACCGTCTACGAGGAGTACCAGGACTTTAACCAGGAGCAGTATCGTGCCATCGTCCACCTCTACTCGCGAGAGTATGACTCCACTACTGTGCTGCACACCGCTCATGGTGTTGGAGTGACCATCGATATGGTTGTCCACGATGCTGCTTATGCTGCTCTGACACGTCTTCGTGGAGAGTATCGGGAGTTGGACACCTCCCCTTTCAGGCACATTGCTATCGCATCTGATGTTGGTGCGGAGGGATACTATACTGCTGCCTACTCCACTGTCACCCGAGAGCCCTTCTACCATCAGAACCTGGTTCTGCATGCTGATGGGCTGGATCGAGCTAACCGAGCTCTTCGCCATGAGTTGTACACCACCCGTCAGCACCTTTACCGTGCTCTGACGCTGCTGCACCCCTTTGTCCGATCTAGGGAGCTGCCCCGTTCTGCGATCTACCCAGCCAGGACTGTGATGCCCCAGGGTGTCGGCTGGCCAGATGTGGGAGGCCACTCTCCCGCACTTGGACCTCTTCTGCCACCTGAGCGTCAATTTCTGCACCAGAGTATTCGCGGACCCCAGGTTGCTGACGTGGAGTTCCCGATGCGACACTACCAGCTTTCAGGCTACACCTACCTCCACAGTACCTCTTGGGACTGATGTAGGCTTGCTTGTTAGTGTTAGATGCATTCGCCGCGAGCCTGTGTGCCGCCTATGTTGTTTTAGTCTATGTACTGAACTCTGTGTACTGAACTCTGTGTACTGAACTCTATGCATGACCCCTTTTGTTAGTTATGCCGACTACTATGTAGTAGCTATCGTGCTCCTTTCATTATGCATGTTTCATCATGAATGATTCTTGTCTTTGCAAATTTCTCAATGCTGAACTACCCCTGTTATATATTAGTAGGATGGTTAGACCAGGTGGTCGTGGTAGTGGTGGCAATGCCCCACCACCACCTGAGTACATGGCTGGTATGATCCAACAGTTCGAACTGAACCGCCAATTCATGGAAAATATGATGGCTCAGTTTCCTCGCCCCAATATGGACCAGCAACCAACCCCAGTAACTCTGCAGGATTTCATGCGCCTCAATCCAACTGTGTACCGCAGCTCAACTCAGCCTCTGGATGCTGATGACTGGCTCCGTGACATCAGCTATGAGATGGAGTCTGCCGATGTAGCCCCTGCCAGCTATGTCACCTTTGCTTCCTTCTTTCTGAAGGGACCCGCAACTCAATGGTTGGACAGCCACAGGCGTACTCTGCCAGCTGGAACAATCATCACCTGGCCAGACTTCCAAGCTGCTTTCCGTGCCCGCTTCATTCCTCAGGGAGTCATGGACCGGAAGAAGCGTGAGTTCCGCAACCTCACCCAAGGCAACAAAACTGTTGAAGCTTATCAGCGGGAGTTTCTGGACTTGTCTCTCTATGCTGAAGAGGACATTGCAACTGATGCACGCAGACAGGAGAAGTTCCGTGATGGCCTTCAAGCTGACATCAAGCTCGCACTGCTAGTGCATGATTTTGCTGATTTCGCCACCTTGGTGAACAAGGCCATCAATGTCGAAACTGGTCTGCAGGAATACCAGAGCTCTCACAGGCGCAACCGTGACACGGGCTCATCTTCGGGCCCGCCCTCACAGAAGCGTAAGATATGGATCCCGAACAGCATGTACCGTCCAAATGCATCTACCCTAAGGCCGACCTATGCTGCACCTCGTCTGCCTCCACCACCATCTAGGCAGTCAAGACTTCCAGCTCCACCATCCCAAGCTCCTGTTCCCACTCCCAATAATGGTTTGTGCTTCAGGTGTGGTCAACCAGGACACCGTGCTAGAGAATGCAACCAGAACCAGAATCAACTAGCCCTTCCAGCAACTGGCCATGGAAGCAACCCGACCCGCAGCAACAAGGCCAAGTCTTATGGTCGTGTTCATGCCAACCACGTTGATCTCAATGAAGCTCAAGACCAGCCTGCTACTGTGATGGGTACACTCCTCGTAAATTCAGTACCAGCATCCGTTTTATTTGATACAGGTGCATCACATTCTTTCATATCAGCAGAATTTGCATTCCTGCATGGCATTAAATACGAAGAGATGAACACTCCGCTAGTGGTACACACCCCTGCAGGCCAATGTCAAACCTCTATGGTTAGTCACGACGTCCCCGTTGAAATTGAAGGCCTGGAATTTCTTGTCTCTCCCATCGTACTGAAGTCCTGTAGCATTGATCTCATTCTGGGAATGAATTGGTTAATAGCGCATACTGCTTCAATCGTTTGCACCACTAAGACCGTCCATCTGCTACACCCTTCAGATGAAATAGTTACTTACCAAGCTCTTCTGGTGCAAAATGCCGAGGCAAGGCTCTATGCATTGAATGCATTGAACGCTGCACCACTCGAGGGCATTGAAAACATTCCCGTCGTGCGTGAATTCCTCGACGTCTTCCCTGAAGAACTTCCAGGGATTCCCCCTGCTAGAGCTGTCGAATTCATCATCAACTTGAAACCAGGCACCACTCCTATAGCCAAGCGACCCTACAAGATGCCGCCGCATGAACTCCTTGAGCTTAAGGAGGAAATCAACAAATCTCTTCGCAAAGGATTCATTCGCCCAAGTTGCTCTCCTTGGGGAACACCTTCTCTCTTTGTCAAGAAGAAGGATGGGACAAACCGATTAGTTCAAGACTACCGTCCTATAAACCAAGCTACCATTCAGAATAAATACCCTCTTCCTCGGATCAATGATCTATATGATCAACTGGCGGGTTCATCAGTGTTCTCTAAGCTTGACTTGAGGTTGGGTTACCACCAGATCCGTGTTCGCGAAGAGGATATCCCAAAGACTGCCTTCGTGACTCGATATGGTTCATACGAGTACACCGTCATGTCTTTCGGTTTAACCAATGCTCCAGCCACCTTCTCTCGTCTGATGAACTATATATTCCTGGATTACCTCGACAAGTTCGTCGTGGTTTATCTGGATGATATCCTGGTATTTTCCAAAAACAAAGAGGAACATGTTGAACATCTTCGTCTTGTGCTGGAAAAGCTACGAGAGCATCAACTATATGCCAAGTTCTCTAAATGTGAATTCTGGCTACCCGAAGTAACCTATCTTGGGCATGTCATCTCTAACGATGGTATTGCCGTCAACCCTGAACGAGTCCAGGCTATCCTTGATTGGACTCCTCCCAAGAACGTTAAGCAAGTCAGAAGTTTTCTCGGTCTCGCCAGCTATTGCCGTCGATTCGTCGAGAACTTCTCCAAGATCGCCAGGCCTTTGACTAACCTGTTGCATAAGGGCGTCAAGTTCCAATGGACAAACAAATGTCAGGAAAGTTTCCAGGCACTCAAAGACAAGTTGACTTCTGCCCCAGTTCTAGCTCCACCTGATACTAAGAAGGACTTCGTCATTTACTGCGACGCTTCCCGTCAAGGATTAGGCTGTGTCCTAATGCAAGACCGCAAAGTGATTGCTTATGCCTCTCGGCAATTGCGCCCTCACGAAGAGAACTACCCAGTTCACGACCTCGAACTTGCTGCTGTCATTCATGCGCTGAAGCAGTGGCGACATTACCTTCTCGGTAATCGTTGCGAGATCTTCACTGACCACCAAAGTCTGAAGTATCTGTTTACTCAGCCAGACCTGAACCTCCGTCGGCAGAGATGGATGGAGCTTGTTGCAGACTTTCACTTGGGTATTTCCTATATGCCAGGCAAGGCTAATGTAATGGCTGATGCCTTGAGCCGCAAGTCTTACTGCAACCACCTCCAGGTTCACAAAGTTCAGCCCTCACTTGTTGAAGAATTTAGGAAGCTGAATCTCCATATTGTTCCTCCGGGCGCACTCGCTCCCCCTCCTAAGGAGTTTCGCAAGATGAACCTCCGTGTTGTTTCCCAGGGTTCCCTCAATACCCTGGCCGTCGAACCAGATCTCTTGGACTCCATCAAGAGAATACAGGGATATGACTCTGAAGCCCACAAGATTAAGCGCTACCTTGCAAAAGGTAAGCCCTCATTCTTCACTATTGCTGAAGATGGCACTTTATACTTCAAGGGCCGCCTAGTGGTGCCATGTGCAGAGAAAAACCTGGATATGACACAGGAAGTTATGAAAGAAGCTCATGATACGCCTCTATGTATCCATCCTGGTAGTACAAAGATGTACCAAGACATCCGTCAGAGATTCTGGTGGTCTAATATGAAGCAAGACATTGCTCGTTATGTTGCTGAGTGTGACGTTTGTCGTCGTATCAAAGCAGAACATCAAAGGCCTGCTGGAACTCTGCAACCTATCTCTATTCCAGAATGGAAATGGGACCATGTTGAGATGGACTTCGTCACTGGATTTCCCAAATCACAGAAAGGTAATGATGATATTCTTGTCGTCATTGACCGGCTTTCCAAAGTTGCACATTTTCTGGCGGTCAAGGAAACGATCACTGCTAGTCAGTTGGCAATGCTCTATATGTCCAGGATTGTTTCACTCCACTGTATTCCATTGGTTATCAGCTCAGACCGTGGCAGCTTATTCACTTCAAGATTCTGGGCAAGTTTCCAAGAAGCTATGGGAACTCATCTGTCATTCAGTACTGCGTTTCATCCTCAGTCGCAAGGGCAAGTTGAATGCGTCAACCAAGTTCTCGAAGACATGCTTCGAGCTTGTGTTATTTCCTTCGGCAAGAAATGGGAGGAATCTCTCCCGTATGCTGAGTTCTCTTATAATAATAGCTATCAAGCTAGTCTGAAGATGGCCCCCTTCGAAGTGTTATATGGACGAAAGTGCCGAACCCCTCTGAACTGGTCAGAAACTGGGGAACGTCCACTCTTCGGTCCGGATATTATCCAACATGCCGAAGAACAAGTCCGCATTATTCGTGAGAATCTCCAGACTGCTCAGTCACGTCAGAAGAGTCAGTATGACCGTCATCATAAAGACATGGTCTATCAACCTGGCGAAAAGACTTATCTTCGAGTCACACCAATGAAGGGTGCTCACCGCTTCGGAATCAAGGGCAAACTAGCTCCTCGATATATTGGCCCATTCACTATTCTCGAAAGGCGTGGAAAAGTGGCATACCAACTGGAGCTTCCGCCGAACCTTTCTCAGGTTCACGATGTGTTCCATGTGTCACAGCTCCGCCGTTGCTTCAAGGACCCAATCCGAGCAGTGGATCATGAAGTGCTCGAATTGCAGCAGGACCTCTCCTATAAGGAGCATCCGGTCCGCATTCTCGACCAAGATGAACACTGCACACGTCAGAAGGCGATCAAGTTTCTCAAAGTCCAGTGGTCGCACCATTCTGAAGATGAAGCCACTTGGGAACGCGAGGATCGCGTGCGTGATGAATACCCCGCACTGTTTCCTTCTGCCTTCTAAATCTCGGGACGAGATTTCTTGTAGTGGAGGAATTTTGTAACGCCCGGGTAATCAAGCTACAGTAATCCCATGCTAATGGTGCCACATCACCACAGTTACTGTTGCTAATCTACCGTTAGGCCAAACCGTTTCAAAATTCAAAGTCAAAATCAAGCAAACAATAAAAGTTTTCAAATATTAAAACTAAAATGTTCTTGATGTGCCAAATAATCCATACCTAATATTGGTAGTGAACCAACATTTTTGCAAATGTCTAAGTGCCCTAAACCACTTTAAAACAGTGGCTAAAACTATAGTTTAAATGCCTTTTTAGTTTATGAAGGTTGCAAACTGTTTCAAAAGCCTCACAATCTTTTTGTGGCAGTGCCCAATAATTCTTTGAAATTGTTTTGGCCAGTGGCATAATTTTGCAAAGTCATTATTGGCTAAACAGAAAATGCAAAAGCTGCTGAAAATAATAAAGAAAAACAAAGAAAAGGAAAAAAGGAAAAGCAGAGAGAGAGAAAGCCCCTGCCCCACTTGGGCTTCGGCCCACCCGAGCCAGCTGGCCCAGCAGGCCGGCCCACTCCCCCCTCACCGGTCGCTCCCTCCCCTTCCTGTTCCTCTGCTCCGTGTCGCTACAGGGGCGAGGTCGACCCCGACCTCCTCGCCGGCCTCGCCGGGAGAGGATAAGGGCAAAGCCACGGGCTCCCCTCGTCTCCCCACCCCACATGCCCCCTCGCCCTCCCCCGAAACCCTAGCGCGCCCACAATCCCCCTCTCGTCCCCTTCCTCGCCTCTGTTCGAGATGCCCGAGCGCCCCCGTCGCCGTCGATCGCCGTAGCCGTGGCCACCGTCGTCCGTTCGTCGCCCCGGCAAGTCCTACAGCTTCGCCGTGGTCCTCTGCTTCCACTACACCACTGGATCGAGCCCCGGAGCCCCTCGCGTCGCCGCACTCTTCTTCTTCTCCGGCTCGGCCACCGCATCGTCCTCGTCCTTGATCTACGCCACCGGTCCTCCCCGAGCCCTCTGCCCAGACCCCACGCTCCCCCGGTGAGCTCCTGCGCCGAACGCGCCGTCCCCTGCCCTCTCTAGCCGCCCGTAGCCACTACCCCGACGAAGCCCGAACCACCGCCGCCTCGTTTGGTCGCCGGCGCGTCTCCGGTGACCTTTTGGTCACGGGCTAGTGCCCAACGTGCTCGCCGCGCTGCTTAGAGAACGCCCAGCCCTTCCGTTCAAGCTGCTACACGCCGTAGCGCCGTCTCCGTCGAGCACCCGTACGCGCCGCCGCCTCTGCTCGTCGCCGGCGCCGATTCCAGCCAAGTCCGGCTGCGCTACCGCCACCACTCGACGTGCGACACCGTCAGCGTTCGAACGCAAGCAAAACCGCGCAAAATGGTGCCCCGTAGCGAATTTCCGAGCGTCTCCGGCGAACCCGCCGGCGCAACTCCGGCGCCGGCCGGCGACGTGGCTGGCCTGGGGCCACCCCAGAGCCACTGCCAGTGGGCCCCGCGGGTCCCAGTTGACTGGGTTGACCCAGTCAACTGCTGACTAGGCAGCCGAGTGCCACTGACACGTGGGCCCCACCGTCTATATTAATTAATTAAAATGTTTTAATAATTAAAACCTAATTAGTTACCAATTAGAGACTGACATGTGGGGCCCAGTAACTATTTAACCTCAAATTAGTTTAATTTAAACTCTGTTAATTAACAGTGGCTGACATGTGGGCGCCACCTGTCAGGTTTGACTGGTCAGCCGACCTGTTGACCTGCTGACGTCAGCATTGCACCATGCTGATGTCATAATTCCCTTTTCTGTTAATTTAAATAATTCCAGAAAATGGTTTAATCTTTGAAAATTCATATAAAATAATCCGTAACTCGGATGAAAATGTTTTCTACATGAAAGTTGCTCAGAACGACGAGACGAATCCGAATACGCAGCCCGTTCGATCACCACACGTCCCTAGCATAGTGAACCTGCAACATTTCACCTCCGGTCCATCTGTCCGAAAACGCGAAACATCGGGAATACTTTCCCGGATGTCCCCCCCCCCTTCGCCGGTAACACCTACTACCGCGTGAGGGCACACCTAGCACTGCTCATTGTCATGTCACGCATCGTCATGCTTATGTTTGCATTGTATTTACTGTTTCTTCCCCCTCTTCTCTCCGGTAGACTACGAGACCGACGATGCTGCTGCCCAGTTCGACTACGGAGTTGACGACCCCTCCTACTTGCCAGAGCAACCAGGCAAGCCCCCCCCCCTTGATCACCAGATATCGCCTATTCTTCTCTATACTGCTTGCATTAGAGTAGTGTAGCATGTTACTGCTTTCCTTTATCCTATCCTGATGCATAGCCTGTCCTTGCTTCTACTGTTGTTACCTTTACCTGCAATCCTACATGCTTAGTATAGGATGCTAGTTTTCCATCAGTGGCCCTACATTCTTGTCCGTCTGCTGTGCTATACTATCGGGTCGTGATCACTTGGGCGGTGATCACGGGTATATACTTATATACTATATACATGACACCTGTGGTGACTAAAGTCGGGTCGGCTCGTAGGAGTACCCGCAAGTGGATCTTTGTGGCGGAGCGACAGGGCAGGTTGAGACCACCTAGGCGAGAGGTGGGCCTGGCGCTGGACGGCGTCCGCGGTTACTTCAAAATAACACGCTTAACGAGTTCTTGGTATTTGATCTGAGTCTGGCCATTTGGTCTATACGCACTAACCAGCTACGCGGGAACAGTTATGGGCACTCGACGTCGTGGTATCAGCCGAAGCCTTCGTGACGTCAGCGACTGAGTGGCGCGCGCCGGATTGGACTGGAACGCCACTAGGCTAGGTCTGCTTCCGGCCGCGTTCGCAACGTGCAGGTGTGCAATGGGCGATGGGCCCAGACCCGTGCGCCATAGGATTTAGACCGGCGTGCTGACCTCTCTGTTGTGCCTAGGTGGGGCTGCGACGTGTTGATCTTCCGAGGCCGGGCATGACCCAGAAAAGTGTGTCCGACCAAATGGGATCGAGCGTGTTGGGTTATGTGGTGCACCCCTGTAGGGAAGTTTATCTATTCGAATAGCCGTGTCCCTCGGTAAAAGGACGACCCGGAGTTGTACCTTGACCTTATGACAACTAGAACCGGATACTTAATAAAATACACCCTTACAAGTGCCAGATACAACCCGGTGATCGCTCTCTAACAGGGCGACGAGGAGGGGATCGCCTGGTAGGATTATGCTATGCGATGCTACTTGGAGGACTTCAATCTACCCTCTTCTACATGCTGCAAGATGGAGATGGCTAGAAGCGTAGTCTTCGACAGGACTAGCTATCCCCCTCTTATTCTGGCATTCTGCAGTTCAGTCCATTGATATGGCCCTTTACACATATACCCATGCATATGTAGTGTAGCTCCTTGCTTGCGAGTACTTTGGATGAGTACTCACGGTTGCCTCTCTCCCTCTTTTCCCCCTTTTCCTTCTACCTGGTTGTCACAACCAGATGCTGGAGTCCAGGAGCCAGACGCCACCGTCGACGACGACTCCTACGACACTGGAGGTGCCTACTACTACGTGCAGCCCGCTGACGACGACCAGGAGTAGTTAGGAGGTCCCAGGCAGGAGGCCTTTCCTTTTCGATCGTTGCTACTTTTGTGCTAGCCTTCTTAAGGCAAACTTGTTTAACTTATGTCTGTACTCAGATATTGTTGCTTTCGCTGACTCGTCTATGATCGAGCACTTGTATTCGAGCCCTCGAGGCCCCTGGCTTGTATTATGATGCTTGTATGACTTATTTATGTTTTAGAGTTGTGTTGTGATATCTTCCCGTGAGTCTTTGACCTTGATCGTACACATTTGCGTGCATGATTAGTGTACGGTCAAATCGAGGGCGTCACACTTGTACAAAAGGCAAATGGATTTGGTTTGAAATCAAATGGTGAAATGTTTAACCAAGTTTATAGAAAAAAGTATCAATAGCTACAAATGCCAAGTGAATATCATTAAATACACAATGAAATATCATATTATATCTATCTAGTATTGTAGTTGTTGATAGTTTCCCTCCCAGTAAAATATCATATTTTATCTATGTAGTAGTGTGTTTATAGAAGAAAAAAAGTATCAACAACTACGATACCAAAAGAGTACCATTAAAAATACAATAAAATATCATACTATTAAAATCTAACACTTGTGATCTATTGATAAAGAGATGGTCTACCAGATCAATGACATGTTGTTTTTTATAATTTTTGTCCCATCTCTTTGTTTTCTTCTGTCTTATCCTTTTATAGTATATGAAAGACGGAGATGTATGCTTGCTACGAATATTTGTTGAGATATTGAAGTACTACAATAAAAAATAAAAAATAGTGTAAAACCGATGCACCAGAGGGCACAACATTGTCTATTTTTCATTCAGTTTAACTAAAACAACAAGAAACACTCGTATATACTCTGGAACTACCTATTAGGCTGCGGTAAGTTACAAATTTGTGCACCCTTGAATTATTTAGATAATAATAATAATAATAATAATAATAATAATAATAATAATAATAATATACATGATATATATATATATATAGCTTACATGAAGCTGTGTTGATGGTAAAAAAGCTACCAAATTTCAAGTGATTGCTAAAAATGGTGCATCTCCGAATTGAGACGTAATACCTCTTTCACATAATGGATGTCAACCTATTCCAGAGCAAGGTCGGATAGTGGACCAGCTCTGCCGCAAAATATAAGACTCAATTATCGGAACACAAACTACTTCATATCATGACATCAATGATAAAAAAATATAAATCATATTAACTACTCCTATATATCAATTCAATGAGAATCTCCTTTATTGAAAAGAAAAATATTAATTACTCCTGACTTCTAAAAAACCATTATGAAACCGAGTATCCTATGACTGCGAACAAAGATAGTGAAAGGGAACGACTTATACAATATGATATACACATTATCTCGAATTATTTCTAAGCATATTTGCTATGAATGATTAATTACTTTAATTAAGTGATCGCATCATCGGTAACCTTTGGATCTTTTCAGGTGGTAACCACCTTTGATTTTATACCCTTGCACTTTCTCATAATCATGTACTCCTACTGTTGGGTCGGTTGTAAATATTGTATTAATTAAAAATGCCCAGTATTTAGGGGACTGAGCTCAGGAAGGGACCTTGCTCATTGATACGTTGAATTGACACATGGGTGAGCACAATATAGCAGATGCTAGAACTGAAAAAAGAAATATAATTTCATTTAGCAATAATTAATCATTGAAGAGTCAAAAACATAAACATGAAAGCCACTTCCACTTATTTTCATCTCTGACAATATCTTTTTTCTATCAGCAAAATGACACTAAAGATATGTTTTCTGTACTCAATTAATTAGTTTTATACGAAGAGGAAAATAGCATCAATCAAACTAACAGCACAATAATCATATGATGCACACTATGTTTCTACGATCCTAATAGTGAAGATTCTATGATTTGTGATCCTACCATCATAGCTCCAATCCGATTCAAAATCGTGATTCGTACAACCTTGTGCACTTTTTAGGAATTCAGGTTATAAATTTGTAACCACTATCAATTTCCAACACTAACCCTCACCTTCATTCCCCATTCTCTCCTCTATGGTGGCGCCAACGCCCCCTTCTCACTGCCCACCCCCATGATAGGGATGGGGCAGACGATGATGCTGCCTGCAACCCGAGTCATTGCCCGCAGCCGCGCACTAAGAGGAGGGCTCTATCACACGCGGGAAGGAGAAGGCTCGCCATGTAAAGTATCCATAGTCCATTTTCCTCACACATTGTTTGCATTTTGAAGGCTAAGTGTCTTGGCTACATATAGGCTATTGATGGCTATGAATTAGTGCACACAAAAAGGAAAGGTAGTGAACTATTATTGTTTTGCATGAAATAATTAATGTTTTATTTCTGTTTGCACGCACTAAACTTAAAAAAGAAAAAAAATCTTTATTCGAGTCGTATGCCCTGTAATATGGAGTGAGCAAGCCAATGTTCAAACTCAGCTCATATTTCAACCGGGCTGAAAATGATTGTCACGCTCAAGTTTATTTCTTGAGTGATCCCGACTTGAAATGAAATACGAGTCAAGCTCGAGCTAGCGGTTCACGAGTCTGGGGATTTTTATTTTCACTCTACGAGAGCATGCATCCATATCATCCGGAGAGCATTTTAACAACCAAGAGAAGGGTAACTAACCATGCATTTTATTTCCAATCGAGTCTTTCCTTTTCTTCGAAGCCAAGTACAAACTGGCAACCGGTAACCCGGCAATGTCTAAGTGGAGGACCCATGACCGATCCCCTCGGATTAAGAATGATGATGCCAGCCGCCACATTCATGCTTGACTTTAAAAAAAATATCTGGTGTGCTGATTCTTCAACAGCCACAGAAAACCTCCACTGGCATGCTCCTCTGTTCTCATGAAGTCCTGCCAATGTTGGAGTCTTTGTGCACCACCCTTTTCTTTTCTCCTGCAAAAGAAGGCACTTGTATCGCACTGTTTCTGTGATGTTGCCGTCACAAGTTTCACACGATGGATGCCATGAGAAAGTACCGCTGAAGCTCCCACCCATGCACGCATCCATCGCGCGATAGGTTCTGCGTCTGAACGGATGAGAAGGATTTGGAGTAGCTACAGCAGAGAAGACAATTAATTAATATTTGTGATTTAACTAAGTGAGACGCACACGGGATCGGCGAGCCGCGAACTCTCCGGTGTGCGCGTAGCTTTACAATCTGGCATGAACCACACAGAAACTGCCATGAACAAAAGGGGCCCGCTGTGGTAGTTTGGTTCCCTTAATTAAAAGCGACATTGGAAATTTGGGATCACAGAGAGCCAATCTACGCCTTGGGGAATGTGTCTTTTATGCCCTAAGGGGAATAAGTTTTTAGATCCATTTCCCATTGCTAGCTTTTATTGCCCCTTTAGCTTGCTTTCCACTCCCAACATTCACATAGTGCTATCTCCACATGCCAAATTATTTTCTACAAATCTTCCTTTCGTATGCTTGTTTTTTTTTTAATTTCCTTTCATATGCTTTGCGAGCAAGAAAAGCTTGACCATGACATGAGCAAAGTAGTACGCACTTGCATTCCCAGTTCTTGACTACACAAACACCCTTCAAACATCAGGAGAAGGCCCATGAATCTAAAACATGTCGCCTCATCTTAGTTACCTTCTCATGCCAAGCCTGAGGCAACACGGCTCCCAACTTGTTGTCCTTCTCTACCTGTTGTGGTTAGTGGTCATGAATAGGTACCCCCTTTCTACTTAGCTTTCATGCTAAGAATCGCTCGGATAGGTTCCTCCCAAAGCGCATTTTTCAGCATGCTCACTTCAAAAATGTGTTAACTCAGCGGCGTCTTCTCCATGTGGGCTCAACTCGAATGGATTTAAAATATTGGTAGAGAAAACCCTGCTCTTTGCCATATCCCCTGCACACATGTAACATGAATTAGGCATCAAATTCTTACATACACAACACAGCGCACCAATTCATCGATATCACATGCATGATAGAAAAACTAATTCTATCCATGTTTGATATAAAATAGAAGTTCAGTAGAATATCCATTACATTCATATGTCATGTATATAAGCACCAATTCATCAATATGACAGTGATACAGGATTACAGTGTAGCAAGAAAGGAAAACAAACTTGGGACTTTTTTTGTTATGTCGTTGTGTTCGCAATTCGCCTCATAATTCCATGTGCGTGAACCATGAGATGCGGGGGAAAATGAAGGGGGATAATTGATCTTTTGTTCATTTTTTGGGTAAGATAATATACCATATTTGAATAACATGTTTGACATGCTTACTCATGTTCATGTCACTGGTAGATGGGTCTTCTTGACCTGATCATCGAACCCACCATGCAGTGAACTTTAGAACAATTTTCACTGCAATTTTCACTGCTAATCTAAATGCAATAGACCAAAAAGTATCTATATTGAATATTTCTTTTAGAGAAAAGGACACATGCTTGACTTCATAAATAATGTCCTCACTGTGAAGCATCAGACATGACAGAGGTTCGTCGTGATTCACCACTACTGTGAGTAGTACAAAATATAAGGGAATGCAAGACGACAAAACAAGTAGAGCTAAACTATATCTGAGCCACAGAAGAAGGAAGCAGGTTACGGGAAGTCGCACGGATCTTCATCATCAAACCATCAATAGCATTGACACCTTTCGCCAGCGCCTTCCAATATACTCCATCCGTTTCTTTATACAAAGTGTATTTGTTTTTCCAAAAGTCAAACGAGTGCATGTTTGACCGAGTTTTTAGAAAAATATATCAATATCCACAGTATGAAACTTATATCATTTGATTCATCATGAAAAGTAGTTTCATATTTTATCTATTATATATTCCAGATGTCATTATTGTATTTTATAATCTTGTTCAAAAATTCAAATGGTTGACTTGCATGGAAACCAATACACCTTATATTCTGGAATGGAGGGAGTAACATGGGAGCATTCATTCGGAAAATAATATCAAAAGGATCGTTGGGGAATTTAAGCTTGATGGTAAACTTGTTGTGGGTGGTCCACAACGACCAAACTTGCGCGGCAAACACAAACGAGAAAACATGGAGCAAGGACCCAAGAGATTTGCTGTTATGGCAAAACAAGTTCTGTAAAATTATTAGGATCCCAAATGATATTTAACCGCGACGGAACAGAACTGCAGAGGAATTTGGCGAGGATGCGCCTAAATAAGTTATGCTCTAAGTCCTCAATCTCTCGACAAAGAGAACGGGCGGTGGCCACGTTACCATTACATTTCAAAATCTGTTCACTCGCTGGATTGCCAAGGAAATTTTTTAATACTTTGAGTCAAAAGAACGTGCATCATCACTTGTGATTCTTATAGAAGTGAGACTAGCTAGCTCCTATATTTTTCCTTCAAATCAGAGAGGGCCCCCACTCTTATTCCTCTTTTGAGAAAGGAGTGTTGCACAACCAGTGCCTGTTTCCTTTCCACAGGCTACAAATCTTAGAAAGCTGAGAGTGCTCCCATTGTTGAAGTGGTTGTTGTTGCCATAGTGAAGCGCACGGGGAGCATGTGCTCTCTGAGACCACTCAAAGTCTCTAACTCCAACATGGTTTGAGTGACAACCTCCTGAATGCCTATAGAGCTACCGGTCTATCAGTGATTAACCGTCACGCTGGAAAGCAAAGCATATAGGGAGCATCGAGAAGCAAAGGCAAAGCGGCGCCAAAGCAATGGAAAAGCCAGGGAGCAGGATGATTGATAGTCACGCTGCAAGCCTGCAACTGAAACCGCCAAGAAAATTAAGCTACTGCTAATGCGCATACATAATTCTGGGGATGTCCTTTATGGCCTAATTGGAATATTTTCTCCATGTTACTCGGCGAACATATCAGATTGCTATACCTTTCCTTTGCTTCTTTAGTTCAGTTCCACTCTCAACATTCTTATAGTGCTTACTGCACAAGCATATGCTCAAATTGTTTTCTCCAAATGCTATCTTCATTTAACAAGCTTTGGACAACCTAATAAAGTTTGATTATGGCATTAGCAAATTAAGCTCGGTTCATGACTATAAAAGTATAAATACACCCTTGGGCCTCAGGAGCCCCATGGTCAATCACCCTCTCAATTCTCAAACCAGCTTGGCTGGCCCCTGGAGCTTAGTGATCTACTCATGCAAAGCCTGAGGCAGTACAATTCCTTAGTTGTTGCCATTGATAGGCAGCTGTTTGACCACCTATCAGCAACAAAGATGAAGATAAGGAAGGCCCCGGCTCTCCTGAAGAAGGCAACAGCCTTGTGGAAGAGCAAGACCGGCATCTTCATGGCCAGGATCCTCGTCCTCGCCTTGCTCCGTCGCAGGATGGCCACGGTTGGTGCCATTTCTCACAGGATCCATGCCTTCATTGTGGCCGGCGGGGAAAAGTGTTCAAAAGTGGATTACCACAAGGCTCTCATGCTACGCAAGGTCGGGAAGCCGACGTACCATGGCGGTGAGATGGTTGATGCCTCCCACTATTTAGCATTGTTTGGTCAAGAGGATGGTTTTGATGGCTTCCCTGACTGGACACTGCACCCCAGCTTCAGCAACGGTGACGATTTCTATTACACTGACGAGTATGACACTGACGGCGATGAGGGAGACGAGCCCCGGTGATGAATGCAATGAGGATCATCCTGGAGGCTGAGGGCTTGGAATTCAACATGGACGACGATATCGACCAGGCTGCCGAAATGTTCATCAGAAAGTTCCGCAAGCAGATGAACGCGAGTTTTTCTTGATGTTGTCTTCCATATATACCATGCCCGGTAGCGCACATAGTGCTACTGCTATAACAAAGTGACTATAGAAGTGGTGAGAGTGAGAGGATAACGTAGGTAGGCCAGGAACATTTGTGTCCATTCCCCGGGATACAAGATTCTGAACATGTCCACTAGTTAGAAGTTTTTGATAGATACCTTCCTGCCAAAGTCTGTACTTATAGGTGTCTCAAAGGAAAGAAAAAACATTAGATGACATTTTTAGATTGCAAGTATTTTTTCTAAATTGTTTGAAATAGCTCCAACTGTTATTTATCTACTCGGCTTCCACCAAACCTCGACTACTTGGCCGCTACGCCCTCCCGAAACTCCACACCTCTATTGCTCACCCATCTTGGAGGGTATGGCCCGCCACGTTGAAGGAAACTAGTAAGCTTTGGCTCCGAACCCCCTTATTATCTCTTCTGAACCAAGAATCATAAGAATATTCACCCGCAAAAAAATAATAAGAATAAATTAATTAGTTGCACATGTTAAAGTTGGACAAGTAGAGCGAGTTCGAGTAGAACTCTTCATAGTGATAAAAATATATAGATTGAACACCCACAAAAAAAGTTTGTGTCTCATTTAGCTGTCTAGTAAAAATAGTTTACTAGACTTGACCTGGAGAACTTGAGCGCCCCTTCGCGCCAAGATCTTCTTATCGCTCGCCCTTAGAAGTCGATGCTGAACTGCTGAGCGACTCGCCCTGGACTTCCGCATGGCCCAGGTGTGCATGCACATGAGCCAGAGACCATGACGCGCCTGCTCTCTGGATGTTCGTTCCCGGTGGGTATGGCATGAAATCAAGGCCTCGTGTTGTTTGATGGCGACGATCCCCTCAAAGGATAAACCTTTTCTAGACTAGCTCGCGTCTTTAGCCACCGGCGCCGCACCATGTATGCGCCGCGGCTTACCTCGTTGGCTCTCCTCACTGCTTGGTGCATATGGAAGCAACGTAACACCCCACGTCTTCAACGCCAAGCGGCCATCCATCTCACACCTCACTTCCATGATCAAGGATGAGCCTCGCAGCTGGGCTCGTGTGGGTGCCCTAGGACTACACATCATCATACCAGAGACGTAGCGCTTGCTGCCTGGGGAGCGCACACCTTCACACTCTGTTTGTGCACACTTAACTCTGACTGCCGCATCGCGTCTTCATGTTATCAGAGGTCCCCTGTAGCTACTCTATGCTACTCTTCCTGCCTATCAATGTAATATGCAATCTTTTGCGTATTCGCGGAAATGTTAGATTTGTAAGCCCAAATAAGAAGGAAAAAACACAAACGCCGTACTCATGCCCATGGGGAAATCCAAACAAAGCTGAAAGTATGGCTTGATTTTGATGAAATACAAGATTCTTTTTGTAAATATGGCAGCACTCAAGAGGTTGTGCCCATCTCTTCTCCATCCAACGGCTAGAGATGCATGGGTGCAACTGATACATAGATTCGCCCCTTGCACCACATACGTTCTCTCCCGACCAACATTTTGGCTACCTGATCGCATTTTTTTCTCTAGGACAGCAGATTTCCTGGTTACCACGGTAACCACAAAATTCAGATGATGCTAATTTATGTACGCAAACGTTTAGATTCAAAAAAGGCATGCTCAATTTATGTACGCGAATGTTTAAATTCAAAATATTTAAAATATTTGCTAATTTTTGTCCAATACTTGCGTTTACCGAGGGGCGGTGAGAAACATGGTTATCAGGCGATAATCAAATTGTGGGCCAAGGATTAAATCACCAGATTCGAAAGGTTGAGATAATTAGCACCCCTTGCGCGCGCCAAGCATCACCATCAGTACTGATCACCATAGAAACACTCAAGACGGATCACCCGGCAGAACAAAAATATCTGCCCACCACTACCGGACTCGCGGCCTATGCCTACGGCCCAGGGCCGTCGGCATAGGTCCTTTTCCGTCAGCATAGATCTATGCCTACGGCTGCCGTCGGTATAGGCCCGTCGGCGTAGATCACGTCAGCGTAGTCTTGTCAGACCGTCGGCGTAGTATAGCCGTCGGCATAATCTATGCCGACGGCCAAGCCGTCGGCATACCTCTGCTACGTGGCATTACGTGGTGCCTCCTGGTGGCAGGGCTATGCCTACGGCAAAGCCGTAGGCATAGATGGAAATATGGGAATATGCAGAAATATGACAGTTCATCATCTAAACATACTCAAGTTCATCATCATCATTTAAACATAGTCAAGTTCATCATCCCCTGGTGCCTCCTGGCGGCAGGGCTATGCCTACGGCAAAGCCGTCGGCATAGATGAAAATCTATGCCGACGGCTTTGCCGTAGGCATAGCCCTGCCACGTGGCGCGCTCTGGGAAGCCCTTGGCGCATATATGCCGACGGCTTTGCCGTAGGCATAGTTTTTTTTCCTGTTTTCTCTTTTTCAATTCATTTGACAGCATTTCAAAGCAGAATAATATGGGAGTATGCAGAAATATGACAGTTCATCATCTAAACATACTCAAGTTCATCATCATCATTTAAACATAGTCAAGTTCATCATCTAAAGATCATCACCGGCGGAAGTTCATGAACATAGAAGTAGTGCAAGACATGGAACATCATTTCAAAGCAGAAACTAACAAGTAGGAACATAAAAGGTATGGCACGACGGCCACATGCACGGGTATCATCATCGACATCAAGCAAGACCACCTCCGCCAAAACCACCACCGCCAAGACCACCTCCGCCAAAACCACCACCGCCAAGACCACCTCCGCCAAAACCACCACCGCCAAGACCACCACGCCAAAACCACCACCGCCAAGACCACCTCCGCCAAAACCGCCACCGCGACCACCATCACTCTACCAGATCAGAGTGACTGGGGTCGACGAAGCAGGAGTCGAGCCACCGGTCCCCTACATGTTTGAGAGAAGATTCTAACGGTAAATATGATATGATAGTGTTGAATGAACGAGAACTAGTTTGTCAGTAGTTAGGCAAATCTACTAACCGGACTATCACTGCCTAGTTCCACCCATTCATCGAACGTGGGCACGTGTGGGGGTTCTCCCGCAGGTGGTGGTGGGGGTCCCATTTGTGGTGGATCCGTGCGGTTACTCCAAGACGCCAACATAGCCTGGATGTTAGTTAAACAAGCAAACTAGAAGGTCAAAAGGAATGGAAGTGCAAAAATTTAGCTTGGTTTTAAGAGGGCAAAACTAACCGCCATCATCTGACGGTTGTAATCATCGTTTGCCTTCACTCATTGCAAGTACTCTCGCACCTCGAGATTCCTATGCTCGACAAAGGCCGTATATGCCTACATAATTTAGGTTGTTTCTAAGTGAGCAATGCTGAAAATAAACTGAGAATGCTAGAGAGAAAAAGATAAAGGGGAAGTACTTACAGCATGCTGGCGGGCTAAGGGAGTCTGTGAACGCCCCGTACTCTCTAACTGGCTCGGGTTGGTAGCCCGAAGCCGTGTGTACGAGATCGAAGGAGTGATCAAGCCATCGAAACACGGATACCGGCCATGTGACTTCCCCTGGATGGCCACCACCGCCGTGTCATCGATCTGAGACTGGGCGACCTCAGGAACAGGAACATCCGGATGCAACTTCTGATAGTTCTGAGTGTAAGACTCCAGGTGCTCCTCGGTCTTGCCGTAGTACTGGCTCTCACCCTCTTTGGGATCACTCCGCTCGTGGGCCAGCTTCCACGACTCAATGTCTGAGAGCGGCCTCTTCAACTTTTCCTCCTGCAACGTCAAACAGAAGTTAGCCATACATAAGAACATGACGGTAAAGAAGAAAAAAAATGCATCATGCATATAGATATACCTTCATGGCCTTGAAGCCCCAGTGGTTCCTGTTTCCTTGGCCGTGTGTCCCGTCTTTTCCACGGTTAGCCCGGGCCTTGATGCTCTTGGCAGCAAACTCTGCATCGTCGCCGAGCCACCTATCCACCAAACTCGCCCATCCGTCATGCCTTCCATAGCACCAATGAGGAACAACCTATGCAAATTTTGGAAGCATGACATGTGAGCACGAAACATATAGTTGACTGCTTGAAATAATGAAAAGTTAGTAATAGTTACCATCATGAACTGCTCCCTGTTCAAGGTAAGTCGTTGCTTCTGCACTTGAGTTTTGGTCATCTTTTGGTGCACGTAGTAGTGGTAGTACTGCGAGACGGCAACCCAGCGCACCTCGTACTGCAACTGACGAGCTTTCTTCTTCGCAGCCGCAAGCAAGACCACATCGGCTCTGGCCTTGTGCTCGTCAAGAACTCTATAGAGTTGCTGCAATCATGCATAAACCAGAAGCAAACAAGGCATGAGTTGAGTGATTCAATGATAAACTATGAACGAAACTGAAGACAAATGATTCAGAAGAGAACTTACCCAAAATTTGGTGATCACGGCCTTAGCGGTCGTCCCGTACTCCGAGTTGCTGCAAGCCTTGTAGTGGGCCCAGCTCGTGGCCAAAACCCGTAGCTGCGGGTCCTTGTCTGGCCGCGGACAGAATAGGCCAAGCCAAAACTCCTTCAACAGGACAGTGATAAGGCCATTCGGTTTACGGCCCTTTCCTATAAGGATCCAGTTACTGCAAAAGAATCACAGGATTGCCATGTGTACAATAAGAAAATGTTGTCATGTGTTGAAAATATGATTGAGAGGCACTTACTCTGTCCCTGCAGGTTCAATGAGCCACTTGTGCGCCTCGATAGAAGGTGGTGTAGGTAGTCCGGCATTACCATGCAGCCACCCCTGCGGAGCACCCGGTGGCAAGTCACCCCACAACTCGGGGTCAACCTCCCCTCCACCACCCTCCTCGCCCTCCTCCTCACCCTCCTCCTCGGCCTCCTCCTCCTCGGCCGGAGACGCGTGCCAGGCGTTTGCAACCGCCACAACACTTCCAGACTTGTGAGAGGCCGCCTACGCAAGATTTGGCGGCATGCTAGCCCCCGGAGGCCGCCGGCCACAGTCGTAGACACGCGAAGAGCAATCCGCGTAGAGGGAAGTGTTCAGATACTTCTCCATCACGAAAAATTATGAAAAATTACCATCAGTCCTATAGCACATGTGCCCACGTCGTGTAAAAAACTCATGATTTTATCGCGCTCCGAGTATTTATTAATATTCACGCCGCATCGTTACCGCAGAACGTCTACTACCGTGTCATCGCCGTCCGTGAGGGGGGCCGCACCCCGGAGACGCGTGCCGCCTCTTCGGACATGCCACCACACCACCCCGCATGTATGAGGGCCCGGTGCGATGCTCCGGTGGCATTGCTACCCCCCCCCCCCCCCGGCCCCCGTCCCGCCTAACCCTGTAGCATTTGACCACAGGTTCTAGCCCTTTGACTTTGCACGGACGGGCTTTGACTAGTGGACCTCTCCACCTGGTTGTGTTAGGTCAGCCCATAGGAACACTTTGGAGCAACATCCGGGCCAGACCCACAGCAAGATCCCCTCCGTGTAGACTCGACGCGTCCGTTTCCCACCTCCAGGTGCCGGCGGTGGCGCCGTCCGTGAGGGGGGCCAAACCCCGGAGACGCGTGCCGCCTCTTCGGACATGCCACAACACCACCCCGCATGTATGAGGGGCCGGTGCGACGCTCCGGTGCATTGCTACCCCCCCCCCCCCCCGGGCCCCCGTCCCGCCTAACCCTGGAGCAGTTGACCACGAGATCTAGCCCTTTGACTTTCCACGGACGGGCTTTGAACAGTGGACCTCTCCACCCGGTTGTGTCAGGTCAGCTCAGAGGGACACCTGCGAGCAACATCCGGGCCAAACCGACAGCTACATCCCCTCCGTGTAGACCCGATGCGTCCGTTTTCCCCCTCCAGGTGCCGGCGGCGGCGCCGTCCGTTAGGGGGCCACGCCCCGGAGATGCGTGCCGCCTCTTCGGACATGCCACAACACCACCCGGTTGTAGTAGGTCATCCCATAGAAACACTTGGGAGCAACGTCCCCTCCGTATAGACCCGATGCGGCTGTTTCCGCCCTCCAGATGCTGGCGGCGGCGCCGTCCGTGAGGGGGGCACACCGCGGACGTGAGGGGGTCACACTCCGGAGACGGGTGCCGGGCGTTTGCAACTGCCACTAAACTTCTATCGCATAGCTGTTTTTTATTTTAATAAAATATAAGGACCTATATTCAAAAGAATATGACGGCACATTATTAATGTGCTCGAAAAAAAATACAAACTATATATATATATATATATTCATAATCTATGGAAAAAATTACAAACTACATATATATTCATATAATACATAAAAAAGCATAAAAACATATTTTAAAAAAGCATAAAAACTTATGTAAAAAAAGCATAAAAACATATGCAAAAAAAGCATGTAAAAAAATAGCTATGCCGTCGGCATAGAGACGGCAGGGTTTTGGTGGGCGCCGTGCCGCGGATCGGTGACGTGGCACCTATGCCGACGGCTGCCGTCGACATACCTACGCCGCGGATCGGTGACGTGGCATGCGGAGATATGCCGACGGCAGCCCGTCCCGGCCGTCGGCATAGGTTTGACGGCGTTAGCCGCTTGTCACGGGCGGGATCGCCGGGCCCACAGGTATGTCGACGGCTGATTTATGCCGACAGCTGCTGTCGGCATGTCTGCATCTAGGTCGACGGCCGTTCTGTGCCGACGGCTGCCGTGGGTGTAGATCGGTGTAACCCGACGGCCAGGATAAGCCGACGGCCAGGACTGGGCTGTCGGCATAGCTCCAACTAGGCCGACGGCAGCCGTAGGCATAGGTTTGGCCGTCGGGGTAGGACCGTTTTCGGTAGTGCACGGTTGAAATCCGGAAATATACACCCACGCGGCCACGCCATGTATGCATGAGAATTGATGTGGTTGTTGTCACAGGACGCCAAGTCAAAAACTCCATAAAGGTGTTTGGAGACATGTGAAAGCATGAAAAAACACGGAAGCTCCATAGATCTATCACGGAGATTGCTCCCTTCTACTTTCTGCTAGTTGACGAGCGAGCAGCAAAGCGTCCGGAGGAGAGGCAAAGCTATGCAGATCTCACCTACAGCTAGCAACACAAAGCAGCGGGGAAAACGAAGAAAAATCAGAGACGCGTAGCTGCAACCTTTGGAATTCTGAGCGTGAATCACACGGCCGGAGACCCGGCAAGGAAAGCTGTCCGGTCTGCTTGCTTTGGGCAAAATTATTCCAAGCCATCAATCAGTTGCTAGCTTTACCACATGATTAAAGGAGCGATATTGGCAATTTGGGACCCCAACCCAAAAGGACCAATCCTAGCTTTGGGACAGGTGCCTTTTGTGACTTAATTGGAATACATACTTCCCCATAAGTTCCTTGCTTAGTTCCATTGTCAACATTCTTTCAGTGCTCACTCCACATGTCAATTTTTTTCTCTCTAATGCTAGCTGCTTTCACATGCTTTATTAGGCCAGGTACCAAAATTTTGATCAGGACATGAGCAAGGCTAGTTGCAGTGTTAATTGCATGCTCAGCTTCTGACTATAAATACACCATTAGAGCCTCAGGACAAAGCCCATGCCTCATTTCAAGCCAGCTTCTCTCAGCTTCTTTTCTCAATCCTGAGGCATCACAGCTCCTTACTTGTTGCCCTGCATAAGCAGCTGATCGGCCACTTCTCAGAACCAAAGATGAAGATCGGGAAGGCTCCTGAGCTCTTGAAGAAGGCGGCAGCGATGTGTAAGAGCAAGACCGCCAGGCTCCTCCTCCTTGCCTCGCTGCAGCGCCGCAGGATGGCCACAGGCGCGGTGGTCTCACGCAAGATCGACGCACTCATTGTGGCCGACTGGGAGAGAGCAGACCGCCACAAGGCTCTCGCGCTGCACATGGTCGGGAAGAGACCGATAATCATCCATGAGAGTAACTTGGAGGCCAATTTCGCTCATCACTTGGCAATGTTTGGTCAAGAGAATGGTGAGGCTGGCTGCCCAACTGACCGGACATTGCATCCCCTATTCAACAACGACCACGACAACTGCCCTTACACTGACAATGATGATGTGCTACTTGATTCATGCGATCATGACGATGATGACGAGCCATCAGTCGTGGATGTGATCAGGAGCAATCGAGAAGTTGAGGGGGTGGAGTCCAACATGGAGGATGAGATTGATCAGGCTGCTGATATGTTCATTAGGAGGTTCCGGCAGCAGCTGAACGAGGGATTTTAGGGTCTTATTTGCACATGCATGTACCTCAGCTTAGGGTGTTGTCTTCTTTTTAGGTGCCCACAAATTAGAAAATTTTGTAGAAATCAATATGAATAGGAGTGGAGGCTTGACAAACAGTTATCCTTATTGTCATTTATTTTTGAACAATTTTCTCAACATCTAAGATCCCTCGGTCTTGCCAACCACTATAGGAAAAACCATCTATGCCGAGAATTTGGTGGGTTGCCGAGTGTAAATCCACGGGAACTTGGCATACACACAACATGTTTGCCCAGTACTATGTAAGTTAAACTCGGCAAATAGAAGGTACTCGGTAATACTCGGTATTCGCTAAGTTTTCTCAAGAAAACACTAGGCATAGAGAAAGAGCCCAACAAAGGAAGCACAAGACACTCGGCAAACAAAAAGTTCTCGGCAAATCATGGGGCATGTGTCCCTACCCGCCCCCCGCCCTCCCCCTATGGCGTTTTGCGGTTCCATTACATTGGGCGTTGTCTGCCGAGTGTCCACTAGCAGACACTCGGCTTCCCTTTCTGTATGTCTTGTTTTAAATGTTGTAACCCTTTGTCAAGTACCCTATGGAGAACACTTGGCTTATATTCCTGCATCCTTTTTTCTAAATGCATTGATTTCTTGCCGAACCGATAGCCAACGCCTGGCTCCTCATCCATTGTAGGAAGGCCTTAGTCGGTGACATCTCTCATAGGATCCATGCCCTTATATTGTGGCCGGCTGGGAGAAGAGTGCCAAGGTGGACTACCACAAGACTTTGGTGCACAAATTCGGGAGCCAGGGGTACCATTAGGATGGTTGAGGATCTGTCCCACCATTTAGCATTGTTTGACGAAGAGGATGGTGCAGGTGTGGCTGCCCTAACTGGACACGGCACCCCATCTTCAGCGACAGAGTTAGTTCCTATTACACTGACAGGTACGACAGCGGTGACAATTACGATGCGGAGACGAGTCCTCGGTAATGGATGTGATGAGGAGCAGCCATGAGGCTGATGAGTTGGGATTCAACATGGACAGCGGTATCGACCAGGCTGCCGAAATGTTCATCAAAAGATTTCGTGAGTAGATGAACACAAGCTGGAAGTTTCGACACATATCTAGCTATGTGCTAAATTGTGTATTTGGTGTTCGTGCGTCGAAGGAAAGAGAACACTTAAAATTAATTGTTTTGATTAAAAATCTTTTTTATAAATGGTTCGATCTGGATTCAACAGATCTTGACTTCACCCACCTACTAAAAAATGGACATTGATAGGATATATGTCTCTAGCAAAGTCCTATCACACTCCACCCCTCATCCCTACTTCGCTTAGCAAGCCCACTACCCCTAACCCTCTGCCACACACAATCAAAGCTTTGAAATACTTCTCTTTGGGAGTTCCCTTTTTCGACCAGGCCACCTACTTTTCTCGCCATTCATGGAGGGTCCGACCCGTTGCATTGTTCAGGTATTTTGAGAAGGCTCGGTTCACCCGTCCCTTGGTACCTCTAAACTTGGGGGCTCTTGTTAATACAGAATCGTAGAACAAAATTAATTAGTTGTCCACTGTGGTAGAGTGGAGTGAGCCGGAAAAAACGACTTCGGCGTGATAAGAAAATTAAATAACCCCCCCCCCCCCCCCCCCCCCCCCCCCCCGCGCGCGCTCAAAAAAAGTTTGTGTCCCATTTAGCAATCCTGATTTCATAAGCAAAAGTAAGGAAAGAAATACTGTACATACTATGTACGCGTGCCCATGGCAGAATCCGAATAAAGCTAGATCGTCAGTTGATTATGATGTAGTACAAGGTTCTTTTTGTAAATATGGCAGCGGTCATAGGGTTCCATAGTTCTACCAGACATTATTTGGTGGGTCTAGGCACACCTAGGATGCGAGGGCTCATTTCTTGATGAATTTTATGAGGAGCAAGATATGAATATCACAAGCTAATCCTTTAGGGTGTGCAAAAAACTTACATGTTTATTTTTTGAACACGCAGAAACTTACATGTTGGATAGAGCTGAACGGTTAATTTCCTTTGGAGCTCCAAAACATCAATTAAACGAACAATTTCATAGCGGACCTAGGATAAAATCACCTGATTAAAAACTCAAGATAATTAGCACCCCTCATGTGTGCCAAGCATCGCCATTCCGATGCACTCAACTGTGCACAAAATATCCACCCGTGGTTCAATGCACTCAACGGTGCATCAACTCCATATATGCATACTCACTCTCCACGAAAAAAGACGACCGTGGGCAGGTGGTTACTCCTCTTAGTGAAAGTTGGTGGGGCCATGGTTCCTCCTCCTCTGCTGGTCGCTCCGGTGGCGGGTGGAGGAAGGGGATCCTATTTCTTTCCTACGCTCTTTTCATAGGTGGGATTAGTCTTTCATGTCGTGGCGCCCGAGGGATGAGGATGACGCCACGATGAATAAAGTAGCCTCAGCTTCCTCCTCACCATCACGACGCTTTTCATGGCGGTGTCGAGAAGCAGATGGCGTCGTCTTCTCATCGTCTGGCTGGGGTGGTGAGATTAGATCTTCTTTGCCCCTCTGGCGGTTGCTGTTTTTTGCGGTGGTGTCGGAAGCTGGGACGAGATAGATTTTCTAAACCCAAATTGGTGTTTCGACGGCTGCAGATTTGGAGTCCTTCCCTAATTACGTTGACGGGATGTGGCGGATTAGGGTCTAGGTTAGCACGGGGACGTTTTCCAATCAACGTGCCACGGTGACATGTGCCTTCTGCCTTGTTGCTCGCAGGAGGCATGTACATCGCCTCAGAAAGCCTTCAAGGTAATGGTGATCCCCGGGATTGGGAGATGATGGAGGTTGTGCTTATTCTCCAGTGAGCGCCTCGGCGGAATTGGATATTGGCAGCAGTTGTTAGTTTTGGTGTGTGCAGGGATCCCTATGGACCTTGTATTTTTCTATGTGTTGGGGTCCTTCCTACATAGTTTTCAGGACATCTGTCAACTCACAGTTTCTTTAGCAGTTGTCAGGGAAAGGATTTGGCGCACGCAGGTGCAGGGGGCCCAAGTCCCTCGCGCATGCTTTTTCTTTTTGCTTTCCATTTTTAAACTATTTCATATCTTTTGGATAAAAGATTCAAATTAAATTCTGTTTTATATTCATGTTTTTCGTCACGAGCACTTTCAAATAAGATCCATTTTGAATACATTCTTATGAATTTTGATGAAAAAATATCGTTAAGTTTCAACTCTTGAAATTTGGTATACGAGCGACCGACAAAATCACGACTGTAGTACCTGCGGCCGACAAAAATAATCCCTTAAAGTTTCAACTCTGAAACTTGACACTCGCGACTGCGAAAATCAAAATCTTTAGATGCAAAATCATAAGTTTCAATGTCTAAAATTTACTCTGTTCTCGTGTGGGGTCTAGCTACTTCACAAATCACGAGGCAATCTAGTAGCTAGGCAGGGATTGACAGGTACGTGCCCATGCACCTGCGTGCCGCAGTTGCCGCGTGCGATATGTGCGGTTTATTCAAAAACAAAAACTCCATATATGCATGTTTATAAAAGGGAACATACGTATATGCATGGGAGTTGATGTGGAAGTACGCACGTGTGAGACTACGTACTCCCAAGTCTTCAACACCATAATGGTTGTGTGACTTTTGACTGTGTTGAACATATGGTTTATGCATGTACATTGCATAGCCCGGTCCATCTTCTAGTGTATAGTTGAGGTTGTGGCCCACTTTATACTCCATATATACGTGCGCTATGCACCGATCAATATATCGTGAAGCATTGCCAAAACTCTCGTTTCCAATATGGTATCATACCTATGATCCTAACCCTAACCCTTGCCGCCGCCGCCGCTGCCGCCGCGCCGCCGCCCACGTGTGCCGCCGCCGCCCAAGCTTTCGTCCACATCTCGCCGCGTCGCCCCAAGCCGCGCCGCCTCCCCGCGCGCCACCGCACCCCCTTCCCCTCTCAGATCCATGGCCTCCCCCGGTTCCTCCGGCACCACCCACAGCCGCCGCACCAACCCGTTCGAAGGTCCCGACCCCGTCGTCATCCGCGATCTCAACATCCTCGCCCGGGTTCCCGTCGTTCTCAATCATCTCTCCTCCACCTACTATGCCTGGAAGACGTATTTCTCCCTTGTGTTCCGTGAGTACAACCTCCAGGATCACATCGATGGCTCCGTGGATTCCCGCTTCATGGAGGACGATGAGGAGTGGACGTCCATCGACGCCACTCTCATTCGTTGGTTCTACACCACCATCTCGGGACCTCTTCCACACGGTGGTCTCCGCCGACGATGATGCTCACGCCGTTTGGACCAAGCTCAACGGCCTCTTCACCGACAACGCGCTCCAACGCAAGGTTTTCTTGCACGGCGAGTTTTTTGGGTGCCAGCAGCTCGACTCGTCTGTTGACGATTATTGCATGCGCCTCAAGAAGCTTGTTGACGGGCTCCGTGACCTAGGTGAGAAGGTCTCCGACGAGCTTCTTGATACGTCTCCAACGTATCTATAGTTTTTGATTGTTCCATGCTATATTATATTCTGTTTTGGATGTTTCATGGGCTTTATTATACACATTTATATTACTTTTGGGACTAACCTATTAACCGGAGGTCCAGCCCAAATTGCTGTTTTTTTTGCCTATTTCGGTGTTTCGTAGAAAAAGAATATCAAACGGAGTCCAAACTGAATGAAACCTTCAGGAACGTGATTTTCGGAACAAACGTGATCCAGAGGACTTGGAGTCTACGTCAAGAAAGCAATGAGGAGAGCATGAGGCAGGGGGCGCGCCTACCCCCCTGGGCGCGCCCTCCACCCTCGTGGGGCCCATGTTGCTCCACCGACGTACTTCTTCCTCCTATATATACCTACGTACCCCCAAACCAACAGAAGCATCCACGAAAACTTAATTCCACCGCCGCAACCTTCTGTACCCGTGAGATCCCATCTTGGAGGGATTCTACATCAACACCATAGCCTCTCCGATGATGTGTGAGTAGTTTACCTCAGACCTTCGGGTCCATAGTTATTAGCTAGATGGCTTCTTCTCTCTTTGGATCTCAATACAAAGTTCTCCACGATTCTCGTGGAGATCTATTCGATGTAATCTTCTTTTGCGGTGTGTTTGTCGGGACCGATGAATTGTGGGTTTATGATCAAGTTTATCTATGAACAATATTTGAATCTTCTCTGAATTCTTTTATGTATGATTGGTTATCTTTGCAAGTCTCTTCAAATTATCAGTTTGGTTTGGCCTACTATATTGATGTTTCTTGCAATGGGAGAAGTGCTTAGCTTTGGGTTCAATCTTGCGGTGTCCTTTCCCAGTGACAGCAGGGGCAGCAAGGCACGTATTGTATTGTTGCCATCGAGGATAACAAGATGGGGTTTATATCATATTGCATGAGTTTATCCCTCTACATCATGTCATCTTGCTTAAAGCGTTACTCCGTTCTTATGAACTTGATACTCTAGATGCATGCTGGATATCGGTCGATGTGTGGAGTAATAGTAGTAGATGCAGGCAGGAGTCGGTCTACTTGTCACGGACGTGATGCCTATATACATGATCATACCTAGATATTCTCATAACTATGCTCAATTCTATCAATTGCTCGACAGTAATTTGTTCACCCACTGTAATACTTATGCTCTTGAGAGAAGCCACTAGTGAAACCTATGCCCCCTGGGTCTATTTTCCATCATATTAATCTTCCAATACTTAGTTATTTCTATTGCCTTTTATTTTACTTTGCATCTTTTATTTCTCTTTATCATAAAAATACCAAAAATATTATCTTATCATATCTATCAGATCTCACTCTCATAAGTGACCGTGAAGGGATTGACAACCCCTTTATCGCGTTGGTTGCGAGGTTCTTATTTGTTTGTGTAGGTGCGAGGGACTTGAGCGTGGTCTCCTACTGTATTGATACCTTGGTCTCAAAAACTGAGGGAAATACTTACGCTACTTTACTGCATTACCCTTTCCTCTTCAACGGAAAAACCAACGCAGTGCTCAAGAGGTAGCAAGAAGGATTTCTGGCGCCGTTGCAAGGGAGATTCGCGCCAAGTCAAGTCAAGACAAGACATACCAAGTACCCATCACAAACCCTTATCCCTCGCATTACATTATTTGCCATTTGCCTCTCGTTTTCCTCTCCCCCACTTCACCCTTGCTGTTTTATTCGCCCTCTCTTTTCCGTTCGCCTCTTTTTCGCTCGCTTCTTGTTTTCTCGTGTGTTAGATTGCTTGCTTGCCACTATGGCTCAAGACAATACTAAATTGTGTGAATTTACCAATACCAACAACAATGATTTTCTTAGCACTCCGATTGCTCCTCTTACCGATACTGAATCTTGTGAAATTAATGCTGCTTTATTGAATCTTGTCATGAAAGATCAATTCGCCAGCCTTCCTAGTGAAGATGCCGCTACCCATCTAAATAGCTTCGTTGATTTGTGTGATATGCAAAAGAAGAAAGATGTGGACAACGATATTGTTAAATTGAAACTATTTTCTTTTTCACTTAGAGATTGTGCTAAAGTTTGGTTTTCGTCTTTGCCTAAAAATAGTATTGATTCATGGAATAAGTGCAAAGATTCTTTTATCTCCAAGTATTTTCCTCCCGCTAAGATCATCTCTCTTAGAAACGATATTATGAATTTTAAGCAACTTGATCATGAACATGTTGCACAATCTTGGGAGAGAATGAAATTAATGATACGTAATTGCCCTACTCATGGTTTGAACTTGTGGATGATTATACAAAAATTTTATGCCGGATTGGCTTCTAGAAATCTTTTAGATTCGGCCGCGGGAGGAACTTTTATGGAAATCACTTTAGGAGAAGCTACTAAACTCCTAGATAATATTATGGTTAATTATTCTCAATGGCATACCGAAAGATCTACTAATAAAAAAGTGCATGTGATAAAAGAAATTAATGTTTTGAGTGGAAAGATGGATGAACTTATGAAATTATTTGCTACTAAGAGTGTTTCTTATGATCCCAATGATATGCCCTTGTCTACTTTGATTGAGAATAATAATGAATCTATGGATGTGAATTTTGTTGGTAGGAATAATTTTGGTAACAACGCGTATAGAGGAAACTTTAATCCTAGGCCGTATCCTAGTAATTCCTCTAATAATTATGGTAATTCCTACAACAACTCTTATGGAAATTTTAATAAGATGCCCTCTGAATTTGAGACTAGTGTTAAAGAATTTATAAATTCGCAAAAGAATTTCAATGTTTGCTTGAAGAAAAGTTGCCTAAGGTTGATGAATTGGCTAGGAACGTTGATAGAATTTCTCTTGATGTTGATTCTTTGAAACTTAGATCTATTGCACCTAAGCATGATATCAATGAGTCTCTCAAAGCTATGAGAATTTCCATTGATGAGTGCAAAGAAAGAACCGCTAGGATGCGTGCTAAGAAAGATTGCTTTGTGAAAAAGCGTGTTCTTCTAGTTTTTATGAGAATAAAGATGAAGATCTAAAAGTTATTGATGTGTCCCCTATTAAATCTTTGTTTTGCAATATGAATCTTGATAATGATGGGACTGAATATGATCCACCTTTACCTAGAAGGCGTTCCAAAAATTCGGAGTTTTTAGATCTTGATGCAAAAATTGATAAAAGTGGGATTGAAGAAGATAAAACTTTAGATAGCAATGAACCCACTATTTTGGATTTCAAGGAATTTAATTATGATAATTGCTCTTTGATAGATTGCATTTCCTTGTTGCAATCCGTGCTAAATTCTCCGCATGCTTACAGTCAACATAAAGCTTTTACCAAACATATCGTTGATGCTTTAATGCAATCTTATCAAGAAAAACTTGAGTTGGAAGTTTCTATCCCTAGAAAACTTTACGATGAGTGGGAACCTACTATTAAAATTAAAATTAAAGATCATGAATGCTATGCTTTGTGTGATTTGGGTGCTAGTGTTTCCGTGATTCCAAAAACTTTGTGTGATTTGTTAGGTTTCCGCGAATTTGATGATTGCTCTTTAAACTTACACCCTGCGGATTTCACTATTAAAAAACCTATGGGAAGAATTAATGTTGTTCTTATTGTTGCAAATAGGAATTATGTGCCCGTAGATTTTATTGTTCTTGATATAAATTGCAATCCTTCATGTCCTATTATTCTTGGTAGACCTTTCCTTAGAACGATTGGTGCAATCATTGATATGAAGGAAGGGAATATTAGATTCCAATTTCCGTTAAGGAAAGGCATGGAACACTTCCCTAGAAAGAAAATTAAATTACCTTATGAATCTATTATGAGATCCACTTATGGATTGCCTACCAAAGATGGCAATACCTAGATCTATCTTTGCTTTTATGCCTAGCTAGGGTGTTAAACGATAGCGCTTATTGGGAGGCAACCCAATTTTATTCTTAGTTTTTTACTTTTTGCTTCTGTTTAGGAATAAATATTTGATCTAGCCTCTGGTTAGATTTGTTTTTATGTTTTAATTAGTGTTTGTGCCAAGTTAAACCTATAGGATCTTTTTGGATGATAGTTATTTGATCTTGCTGAAAATTCCAGAAACTTTCTGTTCACGAAAACAATTGTTAAAAATTACCAGAACGTGATATAATATTGATTCCAATTGCAGCAGATCAATAAACAAATTATTTAGGTCTTCCTATTTTGGCTGAATTTTTAGAGTTTCAGAAGTTTGCGTTAGTTACAGATTACTACAGACTATTCTGTTTTTGACAGATTCTATTTTTCGTGTGTTGTTTGCTTATTTTGATGAATCTATGGCTAGTAAAATAGTTTATAAACCATAGAGAAGTTGGAATACAGTAGGTTTAACACGAATATAAATAAAGAACGGGTTCATTACAGTACCTTGAAGTGGTCTTTTGTTTTCTTCCGCTAACGGAGCTAACGAGATTTTCTGCTGAGTTTTGTGTTGTGAAGTTTTCAAGTTTTGGGTGAAAGATTTGATGGATTATGGAATAAGGAGTGGCAAGAGCCTAAGCTTGGGGATGCCCATGGCACCGCCAAGATAATCTAAGGACACCAAAAATCCAAAGCTTGGGGATGCCCCGGAAGGCATCCCCTCTTTCGTCTACTTCCATCGGTAACTTTACTTGGAGCTATATTTTTATTCACCACATGATATGTGTTTTGCTTGGAGCGTCTTGTATGATTTGAGTCTTTGCTTTTAGTTTGCCACAATCATCTTTTCTGTACACACCTTTTGAGAGAGACACACTTGATTCGGAATTTGATAGAATACTCTATGTGCTTCACTTATATTTTTTGAGCTATATAGTTTTTGCTCTAGTGGTTCACTTATATCTTTTAGAGCACGGTGGTGGATTTGTTTTATAGAAACTATTGTTCTCTCATGCTTCCCTTAGATTATTTTGAGAGTCCTACAAATCAGCGTGGTAATTTGCTTTAATTATGATAGGCATTCAAGATTAGTAAAAAAATCTTATGAGTGTGTTGAATACTATGAGAAGTTTGATGCTTGATAATTGTTTTGAGATATGAAGATGGTAATATTAGAGTCATGCTAATTGAGTAGTTTTGAATTTGAGAAATACTTGTGCTAAAGTTTGTGATTCCCGTAGCATGCATGTATGGTGAACTGTTATGTGATGAAGTCGGAGCATGATTTATTTATTGATTGTCTTCCTTATGAGTGGCGGTCGGGGACGAACGATGGTCTTTTCCTACCAATCTATCCCCCTAGGAGCATGCGCGTAATACTTTGTTTCGATAACTAATAGATTTTTGCAACAAGTATATGAGTTCTTTATGACTAATGTTGAGTCCCTGGATTATACGCACTCTCATCCTTCCACCATTGCTAGCCTCTCTAATACCGCGCACCTTTCGCCGGTATCATAAACCCATCATATACCTTCCTCAAAACAGACACCCTACCTACCTATCATGGCATTTCCATAGCCATTCTGAGATATATTGCCATGCAACTTACCACCATTCCGTTTATTATGACACGCTCCATCATTGTCATATTGCTTTGCATGATCATGTAGTTGACATCGTATTTGTGGCAAAGCCACCGTTCATAATTCTTTCATACATGTCACTCTTGATTCATTGCATATCCCGGTACTCCGCCGGAGGCATTCACATAGAGTCATATTGTTGTTCTAAGTATTGAGTTGTAATTCTTCAGTTGTAAGAAAATAAAAGTGTGATGATCATCATTATTAGAGCATTGTCCCAAGTGAGGAAAGGATGATGGAGACTATGATTCCCCCATAAGTCGGGATGAGACTCCGGACTAAATAAAAAAAAAGAGAAAGGCCATAAAAGAAGGAAAGGCCATAAAAAAGATGAGAGAAAAAGAGAGAAGTGACAATGCTACTATCCTTTTTACCACACTTGTGCTTCAAAGTAGCACCATGATCTTCATGATAGAGAGTCTCTTATGTTGTCACTTTCATATACTAGTGGGAAATTTTCATTATAGAACTTGGCTTGTATATTCCAATGATGGGCTTCCTCAAAATGCCCTAGGTCTTCGTGAGCAAGCAAGTTGGATGCACACCCACTTAGTTTCTTTTGTTGAGCTTTCATATACTTATAGCTCTAGTGCATCCGTTGCATGGCAATCCCTACTCACTCACGTTGATATCTATTGATGGGCATCTCCATAGCCCGTTGATACGCCTAGTTGATGTGAGACTATCTTCTCCCTTTTTGTCTTCTCCACAACCATCATTCTATTCCACATATAGTGATATGGCTCACGCTCATGTATTGCGTGAAGATTGAAAAAGTTTGAGAACACCAAAAGTATGAAACAATTGTTTGGCTTGTCATCGGGTTATGCATGATTTAAATATTTTGTGTGATGAAGATAGAGCATAGCCAGACTATATGATTTTGTAGGGATAACTTTCTTTGCCATGTTATTTCGAGAAGACATAATTACTTAGTTAGTATGCTTGAAGTTTTATTATTTTTATGTCAATATTAAACTTTTGTCTTTAATCTTTCGGATCTGAACATTCATACCACAATTAAGAGAATTACATTGAAAATTATGCCAAGTAGCATTCCACATTAAAAATTCTGTTTTTATCATTTATCTACTCGAGGACGAGCAGGAATTAAGCTTGGGGATGCTTGATACGTCTCCAACGTATCTATAATTTTTTATTGTTCCATGCTATATTATATTCTGTTTTGGATTTTTAATGGGCTTTATTATACACTTTTATATTATTTTTGGGACTAACCTATTAACCGGAGGCCCAGCCCAAATTGTTGTTTTTTTGCCTATTTCAGTGTTTCGTAGAAAAAGAATATCAAACGGAGTCCAAACGGAATGAAACCTTCGGGAACGTGATTTTCGGAACAAACGTGATCTAGAGGACTTGGAGTCTACGTCAAGAAAGCAACGAGGAGAGCACGAGGCAGGGGGGCGCGCCTACCCCCCTGGCACGCCCTCCACCCTCGTGGGGCCCACGTTGCTCCACCGACGTACTTCTTCCTTCTATATATACCTACGTACCCCCAAACCAACAGAAGCATCCACGAAAACCTAATTCCACCGCCGCAACCTTCTATACCCGTGAGATCCCATTTTGGGGCCTTTTCCGGCGTCCTGCCGGAGGGGCATTGGTCACGGAGGGCTTCTACGTCAACACCATAGCCTCTCCGATGATGTGTGAGTAGTTTACCTCAGACCTTCGGGTCCATAGTTATTAGCTAGATCGCTTCTTCTCTCTCTTTGGATCTCAATACAAAGTTCTCCACGATTCTCGTGGAGATCTATTCGATGTAATCTTCTTTTGCTGTGTGTTTGTCAGGGCCGATGAATTGTGGGTTTACGGTCAAGTTTATCTATGAACAATATTTGAATCTTCTCTGAATCCTTTTATGTATGATTGGTTATCTTTGCAAGTCTCTTCGAATTATCAGTTTGGTTTGGCCTACTAGATTGATCTTTCTTGCAATGGGAGAAGTGCTTAGCTTTGGGTTCAATCTTGTGGTGTCCTTTCCCAGTGACAGTAGGGGCAGCAAGGCACGTATTGTATTGTTGCCATTGAGGATAACAAGATGGGGTTTATATCATACTGCATGAGTTTATCCCTCTACATCATGTCATCTTGCTTAAAGCGTTACTCCGTTCTTATGAACTTAATACTCTAGATGCATGCTGGATAGCGGTCGATGTGTGCAGTAATTGTAGTAGATGCAGGCAGGAGTCAATCTACTTGTCATGGACATGATGCTTATATACATGATCATACCTAGATATTCTCATAACTATGCTCAATTCTATCAATTGCTCGACAGTAATTTGTTCACCCACTGTAATACTTATGCTCTTGAGAGAAGCCACTAGTGAAACCTATGGCCCCGGGTCTATTTTTCATCATATTAATCTTCCAATACTTAGCTATTTCTATTGCCTTTTATTTTACTTTGCATCTTTTATTTCTCTTTATCATAAAAATACCAAAAATATTATCTTATCATATCTATCAGATCTCACTCTCGTAAGTGACCGTGAAGGGATTGACAACCCCTTTATCGCGTTGGTTGCGAGGTTCTTATTTGTTTGTGTAGGTGCGAGATACTTGAGCGTGGTCTCCTACTGGATTGATACCTTGGTTCTCAAAAACTGAGGGAAATACTTACGCTACTTTACTGCTTCACCCTTTCCTCTTCAAGGGAAAAACCAACGCAGTGCTCAAGAGGTAGCACTTCTTCTTAGCACCCTCATCGCCGGCCTGAACGACGACTTCGGCAGCGCCGCCTCCAACATCCCTCTCATCACCAACCCGTTCCCAAGATCGTCGCGTACCTGAAGTTGGAGGAGAGGAGGATGCAGATGTCGCGCACCCGGGCCACCCACACGGCCCTCACCGCCGATACACGCGGCGGTGCGCCGCCCACCGCCCCGGCTCCCCCACCGCGGCCCGCCCCGGGCCCCTTCCAGGCGCCGCCGCCGCCCGGGTTTCCATACCCGCAGCCGCCGCAGGCCCCCCCGCCGGCCCCCGCCGAGCAGCCGCCGTGGCTGTGGTGGCCACAAACAGCAGCAGCAGCCGGCTGCACATGGTGGGGCATCGCGCCACTAGCTGCAGTAGCTCCCACCGGCGCCCTGGCAGGCTGGCCAGAACCCCTGGACGGGGGTCGTTCACGCGTACTCCATGCCCGTACCGCGCGCCCCCGTCCCCTGCTTCTTCGGCGCCCACCCAGCATCTCATCAGGCGCTTCACGCGGCCCCTCAGCCATACCCGCCCGCGCCGCTCTACGGCCCCTCTACGGCCTATGGGCTGCCCTCGGCCGGTGGGTTCGCGGCGCCGCCGCCACAGCCGCTGCCGTCGGCCCCGGCCCTCCCGCCGGTGCCTTGGGACCCTGCGCTTCTAGCGGCCCTCCACACCGCCCCCATGCCGCAGCAGTACACTGGTGGTGGCGACTGGTATATGGACACCGGAGCCACGGCTCACGTGGCCGCCAACCCCGGTAACCTTCTTACCGCTCACCCCGTTCACACCGCTGCTCGCATTACCGTTGGCGACGGTTCTTCCATGCCTATTACTCATGTCGGCCATGCTGCATTTCCTTCTAACTCCATGCCATTATATCTTTCTAACGTACTTGTCTCTCCTGACATCATTAAAAATCTTATTTCCGTTCGTTCTCTTACACGTGAAAATCCTGTCACTGTTGAATTTGACATGTTTGGCTTTTCTGTTAAGGATGCCCGTACCCGAATGGTGCTCCACCGATGTGACAGCCCCGACGAGCTCTACCCGGTCCACTCATCCACCTCCTCCGTCGGTGCACCCATGGCGCTTTCCGCCGGAGTGGACCTTTGGCACGCTCGTCTCGGTCATCCCAACACCGCCACCCTTCGTCATATACTTCGGAGTTTTTCATTCACGTGTAATAAGATCGACGGTCACACTTGTCATGCTTGTCATCTTGGCAAACATGTTCGTCTTCCTTTTAGCACTTCCTCGCATGTTGCCTCATACTCGTTTGAGTTAATTCATAGTGATGTTTGGACCTCTCCTGTTGCAAGTAACACGGGCTATCTTTATTATCTTGTCATTCTTGATGATTTTTCGCACTATGTGTGGACTTTCCCGTTGCGGCGAAAGTCAGATTCTGTTGCCACTCTCACCACGTTCTACTCCTATGTCTCCACGCATTTTGGACGTCCCATTCATGCGTTGCAAACAGACAATGGGAAAGGAGTTTGATAACCTTGCGGTCCGCAACCTTCTCGCCACACACGGCATGATTTTTCGTCTCACTTGCCCGTACACTTCGCAACAAAATGGCCGCGCTGAGCGCATGCTTTGCACTCTTAATGACTGCATCCGCACCCTTCTCTTTCACGCCACCGTGCCACCACATTTTTGGCCCGACGCGCTTGCCAACGCATCACTACTCATCAACATTTGTCCCTGTCGCACTCGCGGGAATTTTGCACCTCATCACCTTTTGTTCGGCACGCCACCCTCCTATGCTGAGCTCCCCATCTTCGGTTGCCTGTGCTACCCTAGCATCGCTTCCACTACTCCTCATAAGCTCGCACCTCGGTCCATGGCCTGCATTTTCCTCGGCTATCCCCCCAACACCAAGGGCTACCGCTGCTATGATCCTATCTCACATCGGGTGATAACTTCTCGACACGTTTACTTTGATGAGATGTTTTTTCCGTTTCAGCAGGTACCTTCGGATGTCGCGGCTTTCCGCTCCCGGTGACGGCCGCTCGCGTGCTTCTCTTGGGCCGCCTCCCGGCTTTGAGGGTGCCCCCCGCCCCACGGGTCGAGTTTCTCCCCTGCTGGCTGCCTTAGGGGCTGCCCCCCCCTCCCGGCACCCGCGACGCCCTTGGCATCCCCGGCCCCGACCACGCCGTCAGCCTCCCCGGCGGCCGTGACGCCTCCCGCGTCTCCTGCGCCCTCCTCGGCGTCCCCCGCGGCCTCGGAGGTGGCGGGCTCTTCTTCGTCCTCGCCCGTCGCCACGCCCGGCCCGCTGCCCCGCCCGATGAGTCGCTCTCGGGCTGGCACTTTCCGCCCGAGCACGCGGTACACCAGGAATGAGTACCTTCTCACTGCTTCCGTCTATCAGCCGTCCCCTCTCCCATCGTCAACTCGAGCCGTCCTTCGGGATCCTCATTGGCTCGCTGCGATGCAGGAAGAGTTCGACGCGCTCCAGCGGAACCGTACCTGGCAGCTTGTCCCTCGGTCGCCTCGTGCCAACATCATCATGGCCAAGTGGGTCTTTCGGCACAAGACTCGTCCAGATGGCACTCTCGAGCGCTATAAAGCTCGTTGGGTGGTTCGGGGCTTTCGGCAACGTGCGAGCGTGGATTTCACCGACACCTTTGCCCCGGTTGTTAAACCGGGCACGATCCGCACCGTGCTTCAGCTAGCCGTCTCCCGAGCTTGGCCTGTGCATCAGTTGGACGTTTTCAACACCTTCTTGCACGGCCACCTTGCTGAGCAGGTGTTCTGTGAGCAACCCACCGGCTTCGTCGACGCCACGCATCTAGACCATGTGTGCTTGCTCTCCCGTTCCCTTTACGGGTTGAAGCAGGCGCCTCGGGCCTGGTACCAGCGCATCGCTGCATTCCTGCAGACGCTCGGATTTACATCAACTCGCTCCGATGCGTCCTTCTTCGTGTACCATCACGGAGTTGACACGGCCTACTTGCTGCTCTACGTCGATGACATCGTCCTAACGGCATCCACTGCCGCGCTCCTCCAACGGCTTATTGCTCATCTTCGCGATGAGTTTTCCCTGAAGGACTTGGGGCCCCTGCACTACTTCCTGGACATCGAGGTGGTTTGACGGCTAGATGGGTTCTTCCTGCACCAGCAGCGCTACGCCCATGAGCTTCTCGATCGAGCCGGCATGCTTAACTGCAAGCTTTCTCCCACGCCTTGTCGACACCAAGGCCAAGGTTTCCGCTCTGGAGGGTTCTCCCGCATCCAATGCGGCCTTCTATCTCTCCATTGTGGGTGCTTTGCAGTACCTGACCCTGACGCGCCTCGACTTGCAGTATGTTGTTCAGCAGGTCTGTCTTCACATGCATGCTCCGCGCGACTCTCATTGGACTCTGATGAAGCGTATCCTCCGTTACATACGCGGCACCCAGTCCATGGGACTTACCCTGACGGCCTCCGCCTCCACCGACCTGGTCGCCTAGTCTGATGCGGACTGGGCTAGCTGCCTGGACACACGGCGCTCCACCTCGGGGTACTGTGACTACCTTGGGCCGTCTCTGATCTGTTAGTCTTCCAAGCGACAGCCCACCGTCTCCCGCTCGAGTGTCGAGGCAGAGTATCGGGCAGTGGCTAATGCCGTTGCTGAATGCTCTTGGCTTCGTCAGCTGCTCCAGGTGTTACTTTGTGATGTTCACACGGCCACGCTCATCTACTGTGACAACGTCTCCGCCGTGTACCTCTCCGCCAACCCGGTCCACCATCGTCGAACGAAGCATATTGAGCTCGACATACACTTTGTTCGTGAGCAGGTGGCTCTTGGGCGCGTCCGAGTCCTCCACGTCCCGACGGCGCAGCAGTTCACCGATGTCATGACAAAAGGACTGCCTACTTCTTCTTTCGAGGAGTTCAGGTCCAGTCTTTGCGTCTCCGGCGACGCTTCGACTGCGGGGGGTGTTGAACATATGGTTTGTGCATGTATATTGTATAGTCCGGCCCACCTCCTAGTCATTGTATAGTTGAGGTTGTGGCCCAGTTTGTACTCCATATATACGTGCGCTATGCACCGATCAATATATCGTGAAGTATTGCCAAAACTCTCGTTTCCAACAGACTGCATAAGAAAAAAAGGAACCTTCCATCGATCTATCACGGAGATTTGCTTCTACTTTGTACTAGGAGCGAGTAGCAAAGCACACGGAGAAGGAAAGCTAATTAAGCAGATCTCAGGTACCACACCCACACAAAGCAGCGGAGAAAACAAGGGGAAAACAGAGACGCGCTATCGCTGCAACCTTTGGAATTCTATGCATGAATCACACGGCCGGAGACCGGCAAGGAAACCTGCCCGGTCTGGTTGCTTTGGGCAAAACTATACTAAGCCATCAATCAGCTAGCTTTACCACTTGATTAAAGGAGAGAGATTGGCAGCCTGGGACATGTGCCTTTTGTGACTTAATGGAATATATATTTTCCCGTTGTCCACTGTCAACATTCTTTTAGTGCTCACTCCACATGTCAATTTTCTTTTCTCTAATGCTAGCTGCTTTCACATGCTTTATTAGGCGAGGTACCACAAATTTGATCGGGACATGAGCAAGGCTACTTGCAATAATGTTATTTGCATGCTCAACTTCCGACATAAATACACCATTGGAACCTCACGACAAAGCCCATGCCTCATTTCAAGCAAGCTTCTCTCATCTCTGTATCCCAGTAACCTATCCCATTCCAAGCCTGAGGCACCGGAGCTTCTTACTCGTTTCCATTCATAAGCAGCTCGGCTACCCCCAAACAAAGATGAAGATCGGGAAGGCTCCTGAGCTCGTGAAGAAGGCAGTAGCGATGTGCAAGAGCAAGGCCAGCGTGCTCGCTGCCAGGCTCCTCATCCCCGACTCGCTCCAGCACCGCAAGATGGCCACGGCCGCGGTGGTCTCTCACAAGATCGACGCGCTTATTATGGCCGACTGGGAGAGATTTGACCGCCACAAAGCTCTCGCGTTGTGCACGGTCGAGAAGAGACCGGTCGTCGTCCATGAGGATGATTTGGCGGCCAATTTCCCTCGTCACTTGGCGATGATCAGTCAAGAGAATGGTCATGGTGGCTGCCATGCTGACAGGACACTGCATCCCCTCTTCAACGACGACCACATAAACTGTCGTTACACTTACGATGGTGATGTGCTACTTGATTCATGTGATCAAGACGATGATGATGAGTCGTCAGTCATGGATGTGATCAGGAGTAACCAAGAGGTTGAGGGGTTGGAGTTCAACATGGAGGAAGAGATTGACCAGGCTGCTGATATGTTCATTCGGAGGTTCCGGCAGCAGCTGAACGAGGGATTTTAGGGTCCTGTTTGCACATGCATGTACCTCGCCTTAGGGTGTTGTCTTTCTTTTAGGTGCCCACAATTTAGAATTTTTTGTAGAAATGAGTATGATCGAGTAGGATTTGAGGCTTGACAAACAATGATCCTTTTTGTCATTTATTCTTTTAACAATTTTGTCAACATCTAAGATCCCTCGGCCTCGCCTACCGCTCCTCAGCTCCCTTCTGCCATTGCGCCCAACCACCCTGCGCCTCAGAAAGCCCACTGTATATATGCATCACTTCCACAAATGGGGGCACTTCCATTGCCCCGGCCCTTGTGTTTTCTTTCTCTTGGAAGTCCCTAAAAAATTTACCAAAGGTTTCCACAATTTACACAAGTTGCATCTTCCAAATATGCCGCTGCCATGGTGACTAGTATCTCTAACTCTCAAATAAGAGAGCCTACTCCCCCGCACGACCCAGAGGTTTGCTGCTCCGGCTACTGCTGCTCCTTCCCTCTGGAATACACAAATGCAAATTTCAGGCGACTTGCATTTAGCTGAAGTAAAGTAGGAAAAAAGGTTGTATGTCCAAAGTAAAGGGAGGCGTGGCGAAGCCATATGTTGCCCTGCACGGGAAAGTTTTGTGATACCAAGGTTTAGGTGATACCGTGATACGGGCTTCTGGGCCGTTGGATCTCAAATCTAACAGTATCTGAGGAGCCCTTGTACCTGCGCGTAATTTTAAGACTTTTGGATAGCTTTTGCAAAATGTTCACAAGAGCTCACGGGAGCACCACATTGGTATGACCTGACATTTCCCCTGCCTTGCACAGCGCGGTAGGTGGTGCCGGGCCATATCTCCTTGGACTGCGTCGACGACATGTCGACGGCGCCGTCCGGCCGCATCCCGTTCACCGCCCCCACCGTCCCGCCCTTCACCCGCATGACGTTGTAGTCCAGCACCGTCCCCAGCGCGCTCCGGGCCTTGTCCTCCTCCACCACCGGCTCCAGGCCGCACGCGCGAGCGTACCACTGCCCCGCGAGCTGGTCGGCCATGATGGAGGAGCTCGTCTTGCCGCCACTGTTGTCGTAGCTGAAGTAGGCGCCGTTCCAGAGCTCCTCATCGTACACGCGCCTCGCCATGCGGTACCGCGCGCGGAAGTGGCACTCGGCGTCGCCGTCGCCGACGACGCGCGCCATGGCAGCGGCGGCCTGCAGCGCCGCGACCCAGATCCCGCCGGTGTAGGCGCTGACTCCGGACACGGACCACAGGTCGTAGGTCTGGTCGGGGCGGCCCTCGTTCTCGACCATGCCGTCCCGGTCCCGGTCGAACTGGTCCATGTACGCCATGGCCAGGTACACCGCCGGCCACGCCGCCCTGGCGAAGGCGACGTTGCCCGTGGCGACGACGGCCCGGTAGACCTGCAGCACGAACTTGGGGTTGAGGTCCTTCCAGCGCGACGGGTCGTGGAGCATGTAGGCGTTGAGCTCGAACCACGGGTCGTTGAGCCCAACGTCGTGCGGCACCGAGCCGAGGACCTTGCGCGGCACGGTCCTGCCGCTGAGGGTGCGCATGGGGCGAGGGTCGTGGAGGAGGACGGCGCGGGCGAAGTCGCGCTGGAGGCTCAGCTCGAGCTCCGGGAAGAGAGAGAGCAGCGCGAAGGATGCGTAGAAGTGGACGTCATAGGTGTTCCACATGTGGTACTCCATCGACTCCAGGTACAAGAACTGCCCCACGTTCTCCTCGCCGTCGCCGAGCAGCGTCGCGCCGAGCGCCGCCGCCGACCGCAGGCCCTCCGTCACGGACGTCATCTCGCTCAGGACGCCGTCCACCACCGGGACCGGGGTGCCACTGCCACTGCCTTGCAGGTCTGTGCGGCGGAACACGTCGAGGGAGAATGGAAAAAAATCTGGTACGACCGGGTCGCACGAGGCCAAACGGGAGACCACCTCGCGCGCATGACATCTGGCGTACGAATCTCAACACAGCGTTCGCCTGACTTCCAGCCCACCACTTCCGTTTCCCACGCTCCACGCCCCACGCCCCGTCCTTTCAGCTTCTAATCTGTTTCATCTTCCAAAACAAAAAAACCCATCTCCGTCTCTTCCATCTCGCCGGCGACGGCGTGCCAAGATGGCGCAGCCCGACGAGGGCAACGAGGCACTGGATCGGGAGACCACCTCTCTGCCCACGGCTACTCCAATCAGGGTAAGTTCAATAATCAGTACACATGCCACACCAAGCACAATCCTCTCTTCCTGAAGCCTCTTTTGATTGATTCAATTACCTTGCAGCAATTTCCAACGATTTCGATAACTGGCCAGCCCTCGATGAGCAGCACACCGGCGGCCTCTGCATCAGAATCCTCTCTGCCCACAGCTACTCCAACCATGGTAAGTTCAGTAACCAGTACACATGCAACAGCTAGCACGATCCTCTCTTCCTGAAGCATCTCTTGATTGATTCAATTACCTTGCAGCAATTGCCAAGAACTGAGACTAATGGCCAGCCGAGAATGAGCAACACACCAGTGAATAATCAAGACATACAAGATGCAGATAATGTTCCAAGAGTTGGGAAGTGCTTTCAGTCTGAAGAAGAGGCATACCAATTTTACAATTCTTATGCTCAAACCAAGGGATTTAGCATTAGGAAGTGCCGCTTGAAGTTTAAGGCAGATGGGACTTTAAGTTCCAGATATTTTGTTTGTAGCAAGGCAGGTGTGAAAAATGCTAATCCAACACATGTGGCCAAGAAAGAACAAGCTATTTCGAGGACTAATTGTATGGCTCGAGTTCAATTCAGCATCAATCAAGAGGGAATTTGGACTGCTCAGAAAGTTACGCTCGACCACAATCACCAGCTTGTAAGTCCAGATAAGAGGCACATGCTTAGATCGCAGCGTCAACTCTTAGATGCCGATCGCCACATGATTAAGCAAATGAGGACATCGGGAATTAGACAAGCCGAAATTTATGATTTTTGCGAGCTTTGGTATGGTAAAGATGCTATACCCTTCTTGCAAATGGATTGCAACAATTATTTGCGAAGTGAGCGCTCAAAGTATATGGAAACCAAAGATGCACAAACATTAATGGAGTATCTAAAGAACAAGCAAGCTGAGGACCCTTCGTTTTTCTATGCCATGCAGTTAGATGATGATGATGGTACAATAATGAACATCTTTTGGACTGATGGACAAGCTATCATGGACTATTCTGTCTTTGGAGATGCCCTTTCCTTTGACACCACATTTTCAACAATGATGCCATTTAGAGCTCCTGAACGAATAAAAGGTTCAAAGCAAAAAAAGATCAAAAGATGTGCTAGAGGGAGCAAAGAAAGGCAAAAAAAAAAGGTACCTTTGCTTGTTCTGTGTGAATAAGTAGCAATGTTTCATTTCTATTTCTTATATCTACATACAATTTGCAGGAAAAGGTACAAACTATCCGGCAAAGGAGTCCGTGTTTGTGCCGTCCGTAGCTGGCCCTTCCGAATATGATTTTGGTGGTACTATAAATCCATCAATATCCATGGCATTTGGAGAGTATCCATCATTTTTAGGTCAACCTATCCAAGGAGAATTCACAAGACTATTGCTTGAAGCTCATGGAGATGGCACAACACCGCCGGGCGCTCGTCAACTGGATTTCAGCGGTGGTGCTAGTACATCAAGGTTTCAGCCATGACGAGCCCGATCGTGCGTTGATGCATAATGTCTTGTTGGTTCCTCAATGCTAGTTAGCTGGGCATGTCAGCTATATGGTTTATGTATTTGGTTTACATAAAACTGGAGCTATCCTTTTATTTTGCTGCTATGTGTGTGTCACCTGACAATGCTGAACATCTGTTATCAAACATATATTCTATTAAACTGAAGTTATCATTTTCTTCTACTGCTATGTGCTAGTGTTTCACCTGAAGCTATCATTTTCTTCTGCTGCTATGTGTGGACAAGAACAACTATACATTGCAAATTCCACAAGCTTTCATTCACACAGAAATTCGTTTACAACATAGGCCAGTCTTGTAAGAGAATAAAATTCAGAAAGGAAAATACAGAATAGTTGCCTTTGTTCAGGCTTTTACAGCTCAAATCACACACAAAAATCTACAGGAACTTGTTAGTTGATGCTGTTTGGCGTGGCGCCGCGAGCTTGGCCGCCGGAAAACATGGTGGGTGCCGGCGGGGATGGAGAGCCACGAGCAGGCCGGCGTCGAGGAGCATGCCGACGAGCAGCTACGAGCCTACGACGGTGCCGCGACCTGGGCCGCCAACGAACGCGGTCGTGCCCGCGGGAATGGAGGACGTCGAGCAGGGGAGTTGGGTCCAGCGTCGAGGAGCACACCGGCGGCGATGTGGCGAGCAGCCGGAGCGGATCACGCCGGCGGCCGGAATTGGGGGCGTTGGAGGAGTTGGGCTAGGGATTTGATGCACGCTCGACCTGGTCTTCGGTTCGGGATAAGGTGACTCTGCGCTGAGATTCGTGCTGCCAGATGTCATGCGCGCGAGGTGGTCTTCCGTTTGGCCTCGTGCGACCCGGTCGTACCAGATTTTTTTTCCAGGGAGAATGGCTCTTGGGCCCCCGTCGCTGATGAGGCAACGCTATTCTTGGGAGGCCGTCCATCTGTGACGACATTTGACCGAGATTTGCTCTCAGCTCCGTGGTACGATCGGATTCTATTCTGCACGGCATGCAGATCATAATATACTTGCTGATGGTGGTCGAGATACCTGTCCATATGGTGCCTCCAGCGATCAGATAGTAGAGTTCGTTGAACAATGCAACCGGATACCTGAATACAAACATGACATCAATTGTCAAACTCTCAAAAGACAGTTAGTGTCAAGAACGCTTTTATATTATGGAACGGAGGAAGTAATAACTAAACACAAACGGATTACCACTCGGGCAGCCTTTTGTCCTGCAGAATAGGCCTCTGCCACTCCTGGATTTTCGACTCCCACTCCATGTGTTCTACAAGGAATATCAAATGATCGAGCATCAGAATCAAAACCAATGTCATTTCGTTTCCCCCATTCCCCTGTGTCCAACAAAACAATCACCAGGGCTTACCAAGAAGAGCATCATGCCAAGCTTGCTGCAGCAGCGTCTCGATCCAAGCCACAGAACTTGGTGTACCTCCTGTTCCACAAAGCCTTGTCACTTATCACAACTTTAGTGATATCATCCTTGTCAAAAACAATCTTATATTTCTTTACAGAGAGAGACTGAGGGAGTGAGTAGTAGTAAAGCCATGCAGGAGGGATCAGCAAAAAAGAACATCACCTGTGATACGTTTTCCCGTCCGTGAACTTCACCTCGGGGCACGACCACGACAAAGCAAAGGACACCACGCGGCTCCCCCCTGCCGGCACCGTCGTTGCCGCCGCGACCGCCGCTCCGATGGATGATCCGGGCTCCGACGCCCTTGGCTCTCTGCCGGTGCTGAAGGAACCATGCTGTTTGATCTCCTCCCACATGTCCTTGGCCGTGAAGTCGCCCGACTCCGACGATCCCATCGTGAAGAGAAGGCAGTCCGTGACGCGGACGTCCTCTGTTTCTTGAGACGCGATGGCGAACGTCACCGGTGGGTGCCCATCCGCAGTCCTGCATCGGTGCCATCCATCCCAAGTTTGCTGTTACGCTTGCGGTTCTGCATCATTTTGAGGTTTTGCAGGATGAAATGTTTAACATACCTGTGACGGAGAAGAACGCCGCGCACACCATCACGCTCTCTGTGCAAGAACAAAAAACAGAATGGCAAGAACCAACCAATAATTAAGGTCGTCAGTCATAGATATTAGATTGCTGCTGCATGGCATGAGACACAAAATGTGCGGAGAAAACAATTTGACGTTCATTACATCATCTTGGTGTTGGTGTGATTTCCAGTCAGCTCTGATCTCCCACCAAATTAGGTCTTCACTGATAAGGTGTTTTTTTTTAATCTTCGTGGTAAAACAGCAACGTGTTGTTGGCTTATTGCACTTACTGCCCACGTGAAGAGCAATGTTACATCTGCAGGTGTGCTCCCAGAATTTTGCACCTGCAAGACGTACACATCCATCATAACTAAGTGCTGAGCTGCAACAAGGAAAGTACGTGTGGTGTTATCGGATTAAGTTGCTGAAGAAGAAAATGTACCGTAAAAGTGAAAACTGCAACAGGGAAGCTGCTCTCCTTGTAGTTGTGAGGGATGATTGGTGATATCTGACGGCAGGTGATCTTGATTTCAGGGTCAGGTTCACCTACATAGCAATTAGTATATGTGGTGTACCACAGAAATCTTCAGTTATGGTAAAGTAAAACATAGTGCATACAAAACCTTGTTGCTTTTAGGAATTTACCATCGTAAACTGTCCAAGATCTTGGGAACAAGGCATGATAAGTACAGTTTCTCTCCTTAAGCTTCCAGTCCCAAGATCCAATAGTGGCCTTATCGACTCCCCTGCAAGTATGCACAATGAATGATATCTCTGCTCTATCTGGACGGCCAGAAATAACCTTGTCGAGGTCCACAGCTTACTTGAGGGCATCAGCAGTCGGCGCAGACAACACCGTCGAGTAGCTCTTTCCGTTGGGACGCGAGACGAACGCCTAGACAAGTGAATAGTGGCAATCATTACAAGTTCTTTACAGTTAAGACTTAGTATTATATAAGAGTGACACTGGGAATTGCCAATTGGGAAATGGAAGAGTTAAGTATAGTTACTGAAAATTGGTTTGCAAGGATAGGTTTTTCTTCATATAACGCTGGGAATATCTGAAAATGCTGAAAGTACCCTCTGTAGCTTCTCCCAATGCTTCCTGCACTGATAAGAGGATGTGTTTTGAGAACAGGCATGTAGCATCTAGTGTCAATCAGATATAGAAAGCATGTTTGGGTTAAAAACCACCATGGCGAGTTTCAAGGTGATAAAAAAGCCTATACTTTTGCCTGTTTGGATGGCGGTTCAACAATACGATAGGTGTTTTCGTACTTGAGATGGTACTCGTATTTTGACACTACATTTGATTAAATAAATGGCTGTGTGCATCGCTTGATGCAGAGGCCGGGGGTTCCTCCTTTTCGGAAAAAAAAAACCACCATGGCAAGTTTCAAGGTGATAAAAAGGCCTATATGTACCTGATTGGTGTTAAGCGACAGGTGATGCGTACACAGGTCCGGTTCAACCAGGAGGTCTTCTACACCGCACCTTAGACTAGGGTAGTTATGATTTCCTCTTATCTCTTGTAACTATCTCTATCTCTCTAGTCTATTCCTTGGGTTTCAAGTTAAGGATCCTAACAATGTAATCTCTCCTTTGTACGCTATACGGGAAGTCATGCCCCACTCTATATAACACGCAGCCGTCGCCCTAGGCAGGGTACGACGTTCTCTCACAATTGGCAGTGAACTTGGCTAATTCAGATTCTTCTGCAAAGAAAAGGCAGAAACTTACCCAAGGCCACCAAGGGGTAGGCCACGGTAGCAGTTGTCCATCCATTTCCTGAATGGGTCATAGGATACATCCTTCGCAAAAATGAAGAATTGTTCGTTAAGTTCCATGACATGGCAGAGTAAATTTACGTCAATGGTGCATTTCTATATGTTCAGCACTCACCCGGCCTTTTCCCATTTGGTCGGCATTTACCATCAGTCCCTTGAGAATCAGAGGTATCTGAAAGACCACCAACAGGAATTTGTCTCTAGTATTAAGTTCAGAGAGGAATAACATATGTAGTACTTGTTGCTCAAAGCAAACAACAGTGTTGTTTCATCTGTCAGTTGCTTGCTGCCATGGCTGAGCAAGCCATATGCAGCATGTATCATTGCCAAATGCCATCAAGTCTTGCAAAGTGAACAGTAGGGGAGAGTTCTCAAAACAGAGTATTGTATTTGATAATTCTGAACCTTTTCTTGCATCACCTTCTTTTTAAATGAATGAACTAGCCATGTTCAAAATTCGTTTTGATAATTTTGAACCCTTCATATTCTTCAAAATATGCTCAAAACAGAAACCTCGGAGCTATAAAGTATGTTCAAATACGTACGATTGATATCTTGTCATTCATGGTCATGCTAAACAGTTGGATCTTCTTGCCTTCATCGTCGAATTTCCTCTGCCAGGTTCTTGTCGCCGGTTGTGCACAATTGATGTGCGAGCGCGCCTAAAGTAAGAAAAAAAGAACCCATTAGTGCCAGTTTAGTTTGCTGATGAAGGCAAAGACAGTACGGACCGAAGCATTTCTAGAAAAAAAAACCTTGATCCAAGAAAGCTTGCCTTTACCTTTGTTTGCTCTAAACCAGCACTTCCCATCTTGGTTGTGTAGAAGCAGATCAGCTATTTGGATATGTAGGCAATAGACATATGCATGGTTAGAACTTATAAGGAGAGAGCCACAAATAGTTCTTGGAAAAAGGAGCTGAGTCGCGATCGAGTGAGTGTAACGATCTCCATCCATAAGATAGAAAAGAAAAAGAGTATAGGTTTTCTATACCCATGATAGATGCACCCACGCTACACCCAATATCTACACCGTTCATGAGTTGCTCTCTCCTCGAGATCTGCTCAAACAACAGTCAGATGCGGCAGTGATTAAATACTCAAACAAAGTCACTAGCTCACTGTTCACTGTGTGGTATGCAGGAAAACACTGTTCACTAGCTCACATGCAGAAGCAATTTCTGTGATGCATGTCACTGTTCACTCTCTCTCACATGCAGCGCATGCACATGGGTGACGAAAAGTCAAAATGTTTTTCAACAGGATCTCCTGCGAACTTCACTCATGTCTTGGAGAGGGACGCACTGTAGTAGGTCACATAGTTCTCTGAAGAAATAATCCTAGTCACGTTTTTCTGGTTGCCGTTGTTCTCCTCGATGTTTCTTCGTAAAAGTTAATTTTACAGAGGGTCTCACCTAGGAAATAGAAAAACCACTCTCATGAGGAAAAAGTGGATTTTAGAGTTTCAGATGTCAGTGCATCTTAGCTGAGAGAGAGAGATGTCAGTAACTAGACTGACCGACCTGATAATCAACATGCATGTGACTCCAAAACTGCACGAATCTCGCAGCAAATGAATGGTATAGAAGAGGGGGTGCAGAGTTGGTGGGTGTAGCCACTACTTTCCCAAAAAAAATGAAAATGAAGCGCTAGCGACCCAACACAGAAGTCTATGAATTGGACCCCACGTTTCCTGGAAAAATTCCATTTCCCTCGCTACTCCTTTTGTCTCCATCTTCCGCATTATTGCTTTCCCTCTACTAAGCTTTCTAGGGACATCTTATCTTTGTTTAATGTGACATGTTTATTGAAACATCATTATGGAACAGATGATGACCACTCTATCCATCCCTTGTGCAAATCATCAATGCAAGTTTCAGAGCCCTTTATTTCAGAAAAAAACAAGAAAAATATGGAAAAACACAGTCATTGCTAGATTCAGTGGCAGAAATATCCCCTCACTAGTCTTCAAGCATCCAACTTTCAAGCGCCTATGCAAGAAACCATATAGAGGAGAAGGCCAGTAGTACCTGGATCTGAATGCTTCCACTCTACCACACCTGCATCTGCATTGCTTGCTTGGCTCTTTCAGGAGATCCTCGGCTTGTCTTTATAGGACTCGGTTACTCAACGCAATGCGCAACACGAGGTCTTATTGTCATAAAAAACAACAACATTTTTTTATTATCCTTGTGCGTCATGATGGTTGAACTGTCCTTTTTGCCCCCTTTTGTTAATGATAAGAAGTCACATGGGCACAGATGAGTGCCAAGGACACTTAGCCGTCGAGGCTGCCAATCACAAACCTCACCATCAATTGTTATTTGTTGGGTAGCCTTTTATTGTCTTGGCAATATCTCTACTCCTATAAAAATACGAGTTGATGATGATGGCGTGTCTGCCTTCACGTCATCTATGTCGTCCGATCGGCAATGTATGGCTGAGATTGAGACAAGGCATGGGCCACTTGCACTTTTGCAAAAACACCCTGTGCTTAGACAGAATTTTGGAGCAGGGACATCCCATACTGTCTGATGTTCTCAGGTAAAAAAGCAAGCTGGAGTTCATTCTCCTTCTCTCGAAAAGGATACAGAGTCTTCTAGACCCCTCCCAAATTCCTCGCCAACAACCCTCCCCTTTCTTTCGCAGCGACAACCGGAGTTGAATTGGGCGCGGATCCCTCCACACCCGAGCTCGGAGCTCCCGCAGCCATGGTCACCCGTAGACAGAGCTCGGAGCTCCCGCAGCCATGGCTGCCGGTAGACAGAGCTCCGCCGCCTAGATCTCGCGTCACCGCTCTCCTCCGCTGCCTCTCGGACTTCCCTCGATCTGGATCCATCCACCAAGAGCCCAGCCTCGCCGCCAAGTCCATTGCCGCCGCCAAGTCCTATGTCCCGACGGCAAGCGCTGCCGCATCGGCCCCCCTGCTCGACTGCGTCGGCTCTCCTCCAGCGCGTGACGCTGGGTCGATCGCATGGTGGGCTACGCCAGCCTGACAGCCTGCCCCGCAGCCCCCTCGCCGACATGGGCCCGAGGCCCACGAGGTGAGGTAACCGGCCCTCCTCGCCTGGCGAGGCAGCTAGAGAAGAAGCTAGAGGACCAGAGGCTGCCGCAGGACGAGATCCTGTGCTGCTGCTGTGTCTGGTGGTTGAAGAAGGGGTGTGCTGGGAAGAGGAGGCAGTGTTGAGAGTCCTCGATCTGGAACAGGACAAGCTTGGGCTGCACCGATGTCTTTGCTGCTGCTGAATTTTTTCGGGGCATTGCAGATGCAGAGGAGTTTTTCCGGGGTGATCTGCTTGTTCCCGGCCGCGCTGGTATCAATTACCTCGAGCCACTATGACCATCCATTCATGATCTGGAATAGGACAAGCGGTGTGTCTCCTACCAGATCAAAAAAATTATCAATTTTTGGAGTACAGCTGTGTATCAGATCCGTCCATGATCAACGAATTGTTTGTTGATCTGCAAAGGGGGATTCAATCAATTTTCAGTTGTAGAAGAAGTGAGAAGGGGGATTCAATTAATTTTCCTCCTCATGATCAAAAGAACAAGAAACAAAATCTTTGTGGTGATGATAGACGGGGTTCACGTTAATACGCAGACTACTGGTAAGGGCATTAAAACTTATATCTGACGTGTAATGGTTGTACATGCTTGATTAGGATATTTTCAAGTGTTGTAGGTGTAAGGCTGTGGGAAAACGTTTTCATGGTCTAATTTTCTAATTAATGTATGGTACTCCACTAGTAGAAAACAGGGCTTTCGTTCGGGCCTGGTCAGCCCATTAGTCCCGGTTCTGCACGAACCGGGAGCCATGGGGTGCATTAGTCCCGGTTCGTGAGCCCAGGGGCCGGCCGGGCCACGTGGGCCACTGGTCCCGGTTCGTCTGGACCTTTTGGTCCCGGTTCCACGCACGAACTGGGACCAATGCGACTCGCCCCTGGCCCATGACCATTAGTCCCGGTTTGTGCCACAAACCGGGACTAAAGGGTTGGTCCTCGTTGCGGTCAGAGTTTAGTCCCACCTCGCCAACCGAAGGGCGCTCACACCGGTTTATAAGCTCGTCCCTCTCTGCCTTGTTGAGCTCCTCTCAAAATGAAAATAGATGCCCTTATACAGGGAATTTGACCTAAATTCAGAGTGAATTTCTCTGAAATTCATAGAAATTTATTATGAATTTAGGTTGAATTCTCTCTATAGGCGCATCTATGCTCATTTTTTATGTTGGGGTTGGCGATCTTTACAGACTTTTTGTGTGTTGAATATGCACCATTCAAAATCAGTCTCTGCTTTGAATGGTTCATTTTGAACACACAAAAAGTCTAGAGTTCAAATAAGTTCAAGAAAATGAAATCCCTTTGTAACAGATGAGTTTTCGTCCGAAACCCTGATACTTCGAAAGAGATTGTCCATTTTGTTCACCAAGTGCATCCACCTTTTGCCGGGACCCTCTCAACTTTTTAGCACATGCTATGTGGGTGAAATGATGATACCATGCCAACTTTCAACCTTTTCAGAGTTCATTTGAAATGCTTTTCAATTTTAGGGTCTTATAGCTCAAAATAATTAGTAAATGCATGAAAAATAACAAATGAAGTCAGAAAGGATTGAAAAATGATGATGTGGCTTTGAATGGTGCATTTTGAACACACAAAAAGTCAGGAGTTCAAATAAGTTTTAAAAAATTAAATCCCTTTGTAACAGACGAGTTTCCGTATGAAATCCTGATACTTTGAAAGAGATTGTCCGTTTTGTACACGAAGTGCATCCACCTTTTGCCGGGACCCTCTCAACTTTCTTGCACATGCTATGTGGATGAAATGATGATACCATGCCAACTTTCAACCTTTTCAGAGTTCATTTGAAATGCTTTTCAATTTTAGGGTCTTATAGCTCAAAATAATTAGTAAATGCATGAAAAATAACAAATGAAGTCGGAAAGGATTGAAAATTGATGATGTGGCTTTGAATGGTGCATTTTGAACACACAAAAAGTCAGGAGTTCAAATAAGTTTAAAAAAATGAAATCCCTTTGTAACAGACGAGTTTCCGTATGAAATCCTGATACTTCGAAAGAGATTGTCCGTTTTGTACACGAAGTGCATCCACCTTTTGTCGGGACACTCTCAACTTTCTTGCACATGATATGTGGATGAAATGATGATACCATGCCAACTTTCAACCTTTTCAGAGTTCATTTGAAATGCTTTTCAATTTTAGGGTCTTATAGCTCAAAATAATTAGTAAATGCATGAAAAATAACAAATGAAGTCAGAAAGGATTGAAAAATGATGATGTGGCTTTGAATGGTGCATTTTGAACACACAAAGAGTCAGGAGTTCAAATAAGTTTTAAAAAATGAAATCCCTTTGTAACAGACGAGTTTCCGTATGAAATCCTGATACTTTAAAAGAGATTGTCCGTTTTGTACACGAAGTGCATCCACCTTTTGCCGGGACCCTCTCAACTTTCTAGGACATGCACTAGTAGAAAAGGGGGCTTTTGTCCCGGTTGGTAAGGGCCTTTAGTCCCGGTTTTTGAACCGGGACTAAAGGGTCGTTACTAATGCCTCCCCGCTTTAGTCCCGGTTCTTACACGAACCGGGACTAAAGGCCGTCCACGTGGACGCAGCCTGGAGCTCCACCTTTAGTCCCGGTTGGTAACCTATTCTTTTTGAAAAAAAATTGTGAATTTTTTTTAAATTTTTTTTTGATTTTCAAATTTCTGAATTATTTTAACCACCCCTCATCACTGCTCAATTTATCCTCTAATCTCTAATCACCCCTCATCATTCCAAATCATCTAACTTCCCGGACGGTCACCCATCCTCTCACTACTCCAGCCTGAGCACGCTTAACTTCCGGGTTCTATTCTCCCTCGTTTCCAAGTCTGCACTTGTTGTTTTCCTCACAATAGTAAGATGTCAATTCTATTAACCCTCAGAAATTTAGCTTGAGCATGAAGTGACACATTTCACTGTTTGAGTTTGAAACTATTGTTTTAAAAAACAATAATTATTTAGTAACACTAATATTTCAGGAATAATTAGTTTGACCATTGTTTGACCACAGTTTGACCACAGTTTGACCAGATTTGACCAAAATTCAAAAAACTGAAATAATTATTTAGTAACACTAATATTCTAGAATAATTAGTTTGACCATTGTTTGACCACAGTTTGACCACAATTTGAAATTTTTTGAATTTTTTTGCCTCTCCAGATCTTAAAAGCCCCGTATCTTTTTTCTGTTAGGTTTTTGAGGATTTTGAAAATGTTTAACAGGGTTCCCCCAAATAAATTTGGATGTAACTTTTCGAGTAGATGATTTTTCATATAAAAAACTTTTTCATCCGAGTTCGTATGCAAAAGTTATGCCCATTTTAAGAAATTCCAGAGAGATTTTGCAAATAAAGTCGAAATTCATATTTGTTAATTTTCCCAACAACTAGACCACATATCACATGGGAAACTTATTTTATTTTATTTTTTTGACATTTCCATCATTTTCTTTTGTTTTTTCTAAAACTGAAAAGGCGGTCCACTGGGGGGGTAGAGTTTGATGGGCCCTTTAGTACCGGTTCGTGCCATGAACCGGTACTAATGCCTCAAAGCCCATTAGTACCGGTTGGTGGCACCAACCGGGACTAAGGGACTAACCTTTAGTCCCGGTTGGTGCCACCAACCGGTACTAATGGGCATCGCACCCTTTAGTCCCGGTTCGTGGCACCAACCGGGACTAAAGGGCCCAGGTGAACCGGGACTAATGCCTTAGCCGCACGAACCGGGACCAATGCTCACATTAGTCCCGGTTCGTGACTGAACCGGGACTAATGTGAATATTGCCCTGTGACGAAAGCCATGTTTTGTACTAGTGATGCTATGTGGATGAAATGATGATACCATGCCAACTTTCAACCTTTTCAGAGTTCATTTTGAAATGCTTTTCAATTTTAGGGTCTTATAGCTCAAAATAATTAGTAAATGCATGAAAAATAACAAATGAAGTCAGAAAGGATTGAAAATTGATGATGTGGCTTTGAATGGTGCATTTTGAACACACAAAAAGTCAGGAGTTCAAATAAGTTTTAAAAAATGAAATCACTTTTGTAACAGACGAGTTTCCGTATGAAATCGTGATACTTCGAAAGAGATTGTCCGTTTTGTACACGAAGTGCATCTAGTTTTTGCCGTAACCCTCTCAACTTTGTTGCACATGCTATGTGAGTGAAATGATGATACCATGCCAATTTTCAACCTTTTCGGAGTTCATTTGAAATGCTTTTCAATTTCCGGGTCTTATAGCTCCAAAAAGCAGTAAATGCATGAAAAATAATAAAATGCATAAAACTATAATATTTGTTATGATCAACTAAAAAACTAAAATCAATTAAAATATTCTGTTATGATGAACTAAAATAAAACTATAATATTCTTCAATAGCAAAAAGAATCAACTAAAAAGCTTTTATAAAACTATAATAGCAAAAGGAATCAACTAAAAAGCTTATATAAACCTCTAGGCTTTTTGAAACTAAAATTATATAAATTTTATGCAACTTATATTAACAAAGTATTTTTGTTCAAAACATTAGTAGCAAAAAAATTAACAAAATCTGGTTTTGATTAAAATAGATATTTAAAATAACCTAAAATTACCAAATTGAGTATAATGATAAAACATATTAATATTAAATAGCAGGAAATGGAATCACTCAAAAATCTATTTTTATAGTAAATTTATTCATAAAACTAGTGATTCACATACATTTAAAAAAATTAAAACTAATGGCACTAACAGAAAGTTTATAATTTTTGTGCCCTAAAAGCAAAAAGAAATCACTAAAAAAACTATAAGTATTCAGTTTTTAAGTAGAAATATAAAAATAAAAAGAAAAAAGGAAAAAATGCCACCTACTGGACCTCCACGGCCTGAATACGACTAGAAACTCTACAATGGGCCAGGATTCAGGCCCGCAGAAGGCCCAATAGGCCCAACAGGCATGGCAAAGTAGAGATTAGGCGTGTAGGCCTGCAATAGAGAGGAGCTCGAGAGGGTGGCGGCAGCAAAGCTTATAAACCACTCCGAGCCCCTCTCAACTAGCGAGGTGGGACTAAACTTCCCACCGCACCGTGCCAGCACAAGGCATGTGGTCCCGGTTCATGCCACCAACCGGGACCATAGGTGGGCATTCGTACCGGTTCGTGGCACCAACCGGTACCAATGCCCACCTATGGTCCCAGTTCGTGCCACCAACCGGGACCATAGGCCTCAGTTTCCCGCCCTTTGGGCTGCCGAAAAGAGACCTTTGGTCCCGGTTCGTGGCACTAACAGGGACCATAGGTGGGCTTTGGTACCGGTTGGTGCCACGAACCGGTACCATTGGTTTTGCTATATAAGGTAGCACTTGTGAAAATTTCGCCAACTGCTCCCATTCCCCCCGACGCCGCCAGGCCGTTCCTCGTCGCCGCCCCGAGCCCCTGCCCCGACGCCGTCGCCCCGCCCCTGACCCGCCGTCGACGTCGTCCTCGCCGTCGCCGCCCCCGAGCCCTCGCCGCGCGCGTAACCCCTCGCCCACGAGCCCGCCGTCCTCGTCGCCGTCATCGTCATCCTCGTCACCGGCCTCGTCGCCGTCCTGCCTCGAGCCCCCAGTGAGCCCCTTCCCATCCCGATCCGTGCGCTGCCGCGGCTGCCGCCGCCCCTGTTTTTGTATGTATGTATGTATGTATGTATGTATATGGATGTATGTATGTATGGATGGATGGATATGCATGTATATGGATGGATGTATGTGTATGTGTTCATAGTTTTTTTTTGTTCATAGTTTTTTGTTCATAGCATTTTTAGGCTGTATAGTTTTATTTTTGTTCAATGTTTATGGTTAGAAGAGGAGAGGAAAAAATTGTGTTGCAAAAGTTACATTTAAGGTTAGTTGATTTAATGCATTTTAGGTTATTAGTTCTACTGTTAGTGCATTTAAAGTTAGTTTATTTTTAGTTGAACTAGTTGATTAATTAATAAAACTACTTTATTTTACTATATATAGAAGTAGTTTATTTTTAGTAAGTACTACTTTATTTTATTTATAGTAAGTGCTTAATTAGTAGTTGAACTAGTTGATTTAACAAAACTAGTTTATTTTACTATAGAAGTAGTTTATTTTTAGCAAGGAAATTAATAGAACTAGTTTGTTTTTTTAGTTAAAGCAATTATTCCCGCATCGACGTCGACAATGCCTATCCCGCATCCTCGTCGTCGACTCGGCGGAGGAGGCCGGCTTGATCAGAGGGGCCATGTCCGGGACTGGGCTCCGCCGGGCTAGTTTTGGGAGATGCTACCTTCCGGTGGGCGTAGGTTGGTGAGGAGCCAGCCCGTCGTTGACCCGATCCTTATTTGGTGGCGGTCGCGTGGGCCAGTGACGGTGCCGAGGCTTCCGGACACCGCGGAGGTGGTACGTCACCGTGTCAGCGAGGAGGACCAGCACGTCCGTCGCTACATGGTTGCGTTGGAGGGCAGGTTCGACAATACCTGGCAGGTTCTTCAGGGATCTCACTGGAGCTATGATCCTGTGATGGTTCCGTCCCTTTGGGTGTCCACCGCCCGCGCCGATACCCGTCGGGCGCTACGGTTCTAGCTGTATTAGCGATGCTATATGTATGATAGTATTCGAGGTGTATTAGTGATAATATTCGACGATGTACGGACGCATGGAGATGATGTAGTTTTGCTTATAATTGAATGCATCCTAATTTGAATACTACTTTATTTTGTGATTTGATTTTGCTTATTGAATGCTCAAAGTGGAAAACTACTCCTACTTTGAATGCTAAAATTGGAGAGCACTATGCAAGGCGTATGCATATGATTAGTTGATAGCTTATAGGGTTTTTGTTTTCGCAGAAATCTAGGAGCCCCCGGCCCCTCCATCATCCCCGCCGTCGTCCCCGTCACCGCCCGCTCCGACATCGAGGTGAGACCAGCCAAATCCTCTTTTAGAAAGATAATTAAACGATATTTCGGGTTGACTTTAAGTCTGTCGAGTCTCCACCATATATGAGAGGACGAAGAATCCCGACTGTTGTCGTGGGGGTAGCTTCTCCTTCGTTCCCGTGTGCTAGACAATTTGGTGTAATGCACTCGAGAACGAAAGGAAGAGCTACCATCACCGACGGTCGCAAATGTCAGAGAGGAATCAGTGAGGGAGAGTTCCACCATATATATATGAGAGGACGAAGAATCCCGACTGTTGTCGTGGGGGTCGCTTCTCCTTTGTTCCTGTGTGCTAGACATTTTGGTGTAATGCACTCGGGGACAAATGGAGGAGCGACCATCACCAACGGTCGAATGTATACACCACGTGAGCTGAGAGTTTTCAAGAAAAGACTCGACAAACCGATAGTCAACCCGTGATGAATAATAATGATCTAACTTAGGTTTTTTAGTACATATATTTAATTGTAGACGTTTAATATTTGAATTATGAACATAGGAAATGTCGTACTCGGACGACGAAAGTCTTCCGGGGGAGTGCGACTGGTGCCACGACGACCGAGGTCGGTGCGACAGGCCTCACCTGGACGAAGATCGGCGCTTCAGTATTAAGCTGGAGGAGACCTTCGATGTTGAAACGGTACGCAATGACGACAAATGTTATTTTTTCGTAATTAAGCACGACTTCAACTATTTCAACGTGTACTTTTCATATTTTACAATTCGACTAGCTTATCCCATGCCATGCAAGACGCTACGTCTTGGAGAGGATGGGTTTTGGAGACCATGAAAGTATGGAAACAAAGAAAATTCACCTAAGGACCCATCATGATATAGATTTTGAAGTAAATCTGTATAATTCTGAGAGCGTAACCCATTTTGGTTGCAAAAATTGGGAAGCATTTTGCAAGATGTATGGTTTTGATGAGGGTATGCTTGTCACCATGGATCTTGGTGATCCTGACATCGAGCAAGACAATATGGACATTTGGGTCCTTGTTGATACGCCTCCAATTCTACCGCTACGTGAGTTTCTCAAACATAGTTATTAGCTAATTTATATTGTTCATTTCAAAATAGTTGACAGCTTATTTTCATTGACAGCTTATTTTGATTGTTCAAACAATGTGCGAAACATGGTAGACAAAACCTACTACACCGATGGCGCAGAGTTAACTTATAAGGAGAAAACTCATCTGATCGGATTTTGTACTGATCTTGAGAATTACAATATCTATTGTAAAACTCCTCCACATTATGGTCAATACGTGCCACTAGTGCACGTGTTGAACTACGGTAACTACTATGGAGATACCCTGGTAAGATTTCTTACTATTACGACATCCGTGCATCTTTTGCATACTTCTAAAACTAGTACATCATTGCTAACTATGAAGTTATTACTATGTTTTTCAACAGATAATCACATAGGATTGTGTGCCTCATTTGATGTAATGGTAGGCTTGATGTTTTGAACATACAACCAGGATATCCTACGAATCTCAACTGTCCATACCGGATTTCTAAAAGAAGTGGAGACATGAAAAATCAAAGAATGGAAAAAATGTATGGACAGTCGGAAGGAGGTTCTTGGAAGCAAAAGGAAGCGAAGCGCAAAAGTTGGAGACAGGATGATCTCCATTCTCCATAATGGAGAGTCGGGGTCTATATTGTTTTATGCTATTTTACCTTAAAGAGGATATTTAGGTCCTACCTAATACTGATGATCATGTGCTAAGAACAATTAAGTAGGGTTGGTTCGATGACTATGAGGATGATGACCGTATGACTTGTTATTAATAACGAGTAGAAGTTGTATGATGATGATTAGTAGGACTTGTTATTATGATGATGCATGATGCGGGCATGAACAGTTATAATATATCAGTGGGTGAAATGAACATGGATTGGAATGAAGTGAAGGCAACAAGCATGTGGTGCATGTCGAAAGTGAAGGCAACATGTAGGATTAATATTACTTTCAACATGCACCACATGTTGCCTTCACTTTAATCTAAGCCATGTTTAGGCAAAGCAGTAGCGTTGGTAAATCAAGCACGGAAATAAGATAGGACAATTCTCTCTGTTAGCTAGCTTACACACCCTAAATTACCCCCTAAACCCTCCCCCCTTTCAAAAAAAACAAAAAACCCAGCCACTGAAATGCTGACGCATGGATGCCTTTTGGTCCCGGTTGGTGTCACCAACCGGGACCAAAGGCCCTCCTGCCTGGGCTGACCGCAGCGGCCACGTGGAGGCCCATCTGTCCCGGTTCGTGTAAGAACCGGGACTAAAGGGCTAGGGCATTAGTAACGACCCTTTAGTCCCGGTTCAACAACCGGGACAAAAGGCCCTTACCAACCGGGACAGATGACCCTTTTTTACTAGTGTTCCCTCCGTAAACTAATATAAGAACGTTTAGAATACTAAAGTAGTGATCTAAACGCTCTTATATTGAAACACCAAGAATAAAACTTAGTAGGGATAAACAGGACTTAAAACAAACTAAAATAGAAAAAGAAATTTGTATTTATCAGGCAAGTCACACTTTGGCAGTGTATAGCTTGTAAGCTATAGATTATATCTTAGTGTGCGTGTATGTTAGTGTTGTTAGTGTTGAAGTTTGAGTGTGCGTGTATGTTAGTGTTGAAGTTTGAGTATTTGACAAAAAGCTACAACTATCAGGGTTTCAATCCTACAGATTTACTGTTTTCATAATATCAACAAAAAACTACCAAATGAAGCTAATTTTTTGGCAAAAAAAACTACCAAGTGAGCTTGATGACCATTTTGCCAATTTTAAACGCATAAAAAATGACAAGCAGGACCCATTTGTCGGGGCTGACATGGCCGCAAAGTCAACTCCATTTATTTTGATCATTAAGTTGACCGTTATTATAGGTGGGGGCACATCAACCTTCTTCTTTCTCCTACTACTCTCTCTCTTTGGCATTTCAACAAACACCTTCTGTGCATGGGAGGGAAGCAGGTGAGCTTCACCATTGCGCTGGGCGTCGAGTCGGTGGGACCAGTCCACAGCTGAGGCCACCGGCGAGGTGCGGCTGCTGGTCACGACGGATCCCGAGCGGCTCTTCAAGGCCACAGGCAAGAAGGGCTCAGGGTCGTCGTGCAGCGCCGCCAAGGTGTCCGGCTCCAAGTTGAGATACAGAGCACCGCAGAGAGATGAACAGCGTAGGGAGCGTCGGCGCCACCAAGATCAGCCTGCGGCTGCAGTACTATGTACTGCTGGCCGGGGTGGGCGCCGTCCTGCTCATCGCCTGCCTCAACTACATGCCCGCCGCGGAGGTTGAGCCAGCGCTCGACGGGCTCCCCTCCAGCACACGACCATGACAGAGCAGTGGAGCGTGCGGACGCGTCGCTCAGCTGCGAGTCACTATGAGAGCGTTTTTATTCACTGTGAGAAATGCTACTGGCTTGTCCTTAGCACAATTAAGAATTGGGTCACTTGCTACACCTTGCTAGTTTTGTTACTTTCTACCTTGTTACAATTTATCTTCCTATCAAAACTATATTACAGACTCGCAGTGAAATTTGCTAAAAACCAATTGTCAATTACTTTTGCTCCTGTTGGATCGACACTCTCACTTATCGAAAGAACCTTATACTTGTGGGTCATCAGTCACAAACACTTCAACAGCCTCAGAAGGCTGACGCGACAGGGCATGGTCCGCGGGGTTGCCACTGATTAAACACACCGAGTCAGTCTGCGATGCTTGAGGGCCAAAGCTTGAGGGCCAAAACAATCCCATGGCTTTGTTTGGGATGAACAAGGGAGCAAGGCGTACTGGCCGTTCGATCCCATCAGCAAGCGTGTTTATGTCTCCTGCGACGTCGTGTTTATTAGGAATATGCAACTTATCTCTATTGAAGGCCCAAGGATTATCTATCACCGATGGTAGTTACCATCACTTCAGTTCTGTATGTTGTATGTAGTATCTATCAAATCAGAGAGTATATACAGTATCTATCAAATCAGAGAGTATATACGCGTAGTATATAGTATATAAAAATGTTTAGGTAGTATATATACTATTTTTTGGTATTATGTACCGTATTTTGAGTATGTTTCTTTTTATGTACAAATATGTATGTATTTCACAAATATAATAAAAACCATGGGTCAACTTGCAATTTTTTCATGTAACTCACTTTGGAGTATATTATATATAGTATATGAACATACTTAAAATGATAAAGTAAAAGGGCTCTGCTAAAAATCAGTCGACTGATTTTTAGTGAAGTCTCAGTCGATTTGTTGACCCTTAGATCTTTGTGTTGCTTTAGGATCTGTGCAACCCTGTTGTTTCCTGTATATCAGCCCACATATGGAACGAACTGGGTGGGCCTGTTTTTTTGTCTATGTTTTTTTCGTCGGGGCAGGCTTCAGGTGGTGGGCTGGGCGGAGGTCCTTTTTGTTTGTGTGTTGGGCTTTATTTTGCCGGTTGTTCTACAAGGTTTAGGTCTGTTTAGGTCTTTTTGTTAGTGCTCGTGTTGCCTGAGGACAGGAGCGATTAATAGGGCTGTTCGCTTTGGTTTGGTTCCTATTTTCTTTTTGTTTTTTCTTCATTTTCTATTGCTATTATTATTTAAAAAAAATATTGTCACTTGTTTACACATATATCGTTTGCACACAATTGCATGTACATCGAATCACATGCAATTACATGTTTTATTGTCAGTGTCTATATGCAACTTTTTTTCCAAAAATATTATCGCCGACACGCCCATCGACCACACATGGTTTCATGCACATCGGCCACACACAATTGTATGTGTGTCATTGGCGTGTAACTTATCTTTTTTCCTTCTCAAAAAAATTTGTCACCGGCCAACTAGACTTTATTTTTGGTTTGAGTTTTTTTTAACTTTGTTTGTGGTTCGAGTAGAGACCAGTAGGGGACAGTTGCATGTTCGACACTAGGAATGCAATTGCAAGTGTCGCACCCGACCGCAACTCCATGTCTTCTAGCCCGGCCACAACTGGAAGTTTTTGTTCTGTTGGAAGGGGAGCTGGTAGAAGGGGTGGGCCAGTTGCAAGCCCGACAACATCGCCACAGCTGCAAGTGTCACACCTGACCGCAACTGCATGTCCCCTAACATGGTTGCAACTGGACCTTTGTTTTGTCGGAGGGGGCGGCGAGAGTGGGGGCGGGCCGGTTGCATGTCCGACACTCGGAATGCGACTGCAAGTGTCACACCCAATCGCAACTGCATGTCTTCTAGCCCGACTGCAACTGTACTTTTTTGTTCTGTTAGAGGGGGCGCCGGTAGAGAGGGCGGGCCAGTTGCAAGCCCGACAACATCCCTGCAACTGCAAGCGCCGGACTCGATCGCAACTGCATGTCCCCAAACATGGTTGCAATTGGACGTTTGTTTTGTCGGAGGGGGCGCCGAGAGAGGGGGCGGGCCAGTTGCATGTCTGACACTAGGAATGCAACTGCAAACGTCGCACCCGACCGCAACTGCATGTCTTGTAACCCGACCGCAACTCGACTTTTTTGTTCTGTCAGAGGGGGCGGGTCAATTGCAAGCCCGACAACAGCCCTGCAACTGCAAGTGTCGCACCCGACCGCAACTGCATGTCTTGTAACCCGACCGCAACTAGTCTTTTTTGTTCTGTCGGAGGGAGTGGGCCAGTTGCAAGCTCGACAACATCCCTGCAACTGCAAGCGCCGCACCCGGCCGCAACTAAATGTCCCCGAACATGGTTTCCAATTGGACCTTTGTTTTGTCGGAGGGGAGGCGGGAGAGGGGGCAGGCTAGTTGCATGTCCGACACTAGGAATGCAACTGCAAGTGTCGCACCCGATCGCAACTGCATGTCTTGTAACCCGACCGCAACTGGACTTTTTGTTCTGTCGGAAGGAGCGGGCCAGTTGCAAGCCCGACAACAGCCCCGCAACTACAAGCGTCGCATCCGGCCGCAACTGCATGTTCCCCAACATGGTTGCAACTGGACCTTTGTTTTGTCGAAGAGGGCGGCAGGAGAGGGGGCGGGCCACTTGCATGTTCAATACTAGGCATGCAACTGCAAGTGTCGCACCCGACCGCAACTGCATGTCTTCTAGCCGGACCGCAACTGGACTTTTTTGTTCTGTCGGAGGGGGCGCCGGTAGAGGGGGCGGGCCAGTTGCAAGCCCGACAACATCCCTGCAACTGCAAGTGTCACACCCGACCGCAACTGCATGTCTATCACTACTTCTATTTTTCTACTTTTAATTTTGTTTTTGTTTTTGTAGGTTTTTTTATCTATTCTAAATAGTGTTTTTTTTTCAAACATGCCACCCAGTTGCACGTCGCCCCGTGTGCGACCGCATATATTGTAGTCCACATGCAATTTGAAGCGACATTAGCCGGGGTATAACTAGGGTGCGGGCGGGGCGGGGAGCTGAGTGCTTGGGCGGCCCGGTTTACTTTTCTTTATTAATTTCTCTACCATTTGTTTTCCTTTCTATTTTTATTTTTCCGTTTTGGATTTGTGTTATTTTCCTTTTCTAAATGGTGGTGTTTTGGACTTTTTTTGGGAAAAATGTTGCCACTCGATTAGCACATGCGTGGTCCGTACACAGTTGCATGTACTCCGGCCATGCGCAATTGCACGTCCACTGTCCATGTGCAACTTAACTTTCTTTTTCTTTTTAAAAAAGTAGTGCCAATGTGGTTATACACATGTCAGTAGCATGTCCGTCTACCACGTGCAATTTGCATGCCTGTCATTTCTAGTTTTAAGGAACTAGAGAAAAAAGACTTGAACAGAAAAAAAAAGAGAGAGAACACAACATCAACACGCACAAGCTGCACGAACAGCTAATCTTACCTCAGCCGATGCACGACAACCTGAAAAACATTAATGATGCATGAACAGTTAATTGACAGAGATAAAAGGCCAGCCCAAACCAGTGAAGCCCATCACAGAAAACAGCTGACAAAGGACAACCGAGCCCACAAACAAGCCCAACAAGCAAACATCACAAACCAGCGGTCAGAAACTACGATGAAGCAGAACGATATGTACAAGATGACGTCATTCGACTGAGACTTAGACGGACCCAAAGTAAAATATATACTACCACATGGTAGTATATGAGACATGTGGGGTAACTACCCCTAGGTGGTAGGATGAATTTCCCTATATATATTACACAAGACTTGAGGTGCAAGGAAAGTAAACATAGACTAATAAGGACTCCTGGAGCAATATTAATACTTCCTAACACCTCCTCTATGCAATAGCATTGCATTTGAAGAAGTGTAACACTAGAAAAAAGTGATAATCCAAATCCATGTCTTGAGAGTGTCGTCATAGCATGAAGAGTTTTCAAAACCCGTCGAGTCAAGCCAAAGGAGATGACGAAGAGTTGGCACATCAGAGAAAGACACCAGTAGAAGATATAGAAGATGAGTTGTCGAAATAAGATGGCACATCAAGAGAATAAAGCATTGCGTAGAAAATCATAGCCCATGGCAACCGACGACGAAAGAAGCTCGACGGCTAAGGACAATGGGCTTAGATCGAGAATGCAAAATGAATCCAGAAAATCGTATAGAAGACAACAACGGCAAGTAGGCCACAAAAGATGTATAGTAAGGATCAGGACCAGGAAAGACTGACGGACAAAGCTATGGTGGACTCGCAGGGCATGAGAAACATAAAATTCAACGGATTTGATGGACGCAGCTGAAACTTTAGAAAACTAGAAGCTAAAAAGCACACATTAGACTAGATGCGATGGCAGCGGAAGAGCACGCAACACCGAAGGAAGGTGCATGTGTGAGATGAAGTCGACAAAACAACCATTGTCGGTAATTACCAAACAGAGTGAATCAGCAGCCAGCTAACGAGCCAACCGCATGAGAATGCCCAGCAAAGCAAGGCGACAGCAGCAAGAAAACTTGCGTGCTACCAACAAGAAGTAGCCAACAGCCGAACGAATCAAGCCAAGCCAAGCAGCATGGCAACCCACCACCAACAGCCAATCGAACAGATCGATCATCGGGCGAACGTGTGAGCCTTGAGGATTGAGCGGAGGAGCAGCTGCGCATGGAAGAGCACTCATGGACGCAGCCTTCGGGGCCAGCGGCACAGCTCGACCTGGACAACACAATCCTAATCTGCATGATGTGGCTTCAAGTTGAATCGATCTGAGTAGCGACCTAGAGCAGCGGGAGACGGAATGAGCAGCAGCCAGATTCGTAGGTGCAGACCGAAAAAAAATCGATCGTGATCAAGAGAGAACTCGATCGATAGAGAGAGGACGAGTTGTGGTGTCCGGAGGGGACCTAAACCTAGGCTCTGATACCATGTTAGGAATATGCAACTTATCTCTATTGAAGGCCAAGGGACATATATATTATACAAGACTTGAGGTGCAAAAAAAGTAAACATGGACTAATAAGAACTCCTAGACCAATACTAATACTTTCAAACAGTGTTGACAAGGCACGAGCATGGGATTGGGAAGAGGAAGGAGCCACGCTGGCAGGTATTAACTTCACAATCGAGCCTATGTCCATTCTCACCGGTGGATAATCCCCTTGAGCACGCTCTCCGTCACCAACGAGCAGCGCTCGAACGCCTGCCACAGCAGCCAAAACGGCTACATGGCAGCGAATCCTGATGGAGACGCAGGCGGCAGCAGCGGGGCAGCGGCGGCTGAAAACGCTGCCACGACAACCATGGCAGCCAATTCACCCTCGGCGTCAAGGGTTATCATGGCAGCAAAATCGATTCTTGTGGCTGCCAAATCTGCTACCATGGCAGCGGAAAAGGCGCCCTCCGCAGCTGCACCGATGATGACCAGAGTGCTCGTGTTGGTTGGCTCGAGATCGAGCTAGCTTTGAGAAAAAGTTGACTAAATCTCCTTTTGAGATTGTGTTCACTACTTGTTTTTTCCTACTATACAGGGCGGGTCTTCAGACAGAAGGAGACACTAAGAAGATGTGAGGTGGTACCCAGGCGATCCGTGAAGGGACGATGACTCTGATGAAGACTTGCGAAGTTGCCAGGAGGACGATTGGACACGCCTAAAGATGGAGGGACGGCTGGGAGATGTTGATTCCTTCGATCGCGCTGGTCATATGTAGCTGTGTGTGGGATCTCCCGAGTCTTATATTCCCCTCGACTTTGGTCCATTTTGTAGCTGGTTGCGACTTTCGTTTGGCTTCCTGTTTTGTAATAGGAATAGCTGTATTATGTTTTGGTGTTACCAAGTTTTAGTCCCATAGTATCCATTTCGATGTCGAGCCGTTACAGTGGGTTTCCTGGTAATGCGTCGAACTTGCTCTCTTTCTTTCCCTCCTCCTGTCTGTCTCGAACTGATGTATTTCCGTTCTAATAATAGGAAGGGGGTCAGCCCGGTTCGGAAAAAAAATTCGTCTCCAACACCTGACCAAGATATGCAATCAAACAATACTTGTCATTGAAATGGATGTATCTAGATGTATTTTAGTTTTAGATACATCTATTTTCACCCATTTTGATGACAAGTATTTCCGGACGGAGGGAGTACATCACAAGTCGTTGCATTGCAGTCGTGATTAGAACCAAAAGTTAAGGTTAATAATGGCTTGCAGCCTATCACTTGCTCTGGGAGTGTCTTTGGAAATTTGGAAGGAGGCTGCGACATGGCAGGGACGCAGAGCGCTGAACCCGACCAACTGGGACAATGCTGGCAGTACAAAAACAATGGTTCAAGGCATAATTCGTCAGGCAGCCCCAGGCCAGGAGAGAAAAGCCATAAAATCAATAATCATCCTAATCACTTGGGAAATATGGCAGGAAAGGAACAGCTGCACTTTCAGGGGGGAAATCGCCTGTCCTGCTGAAGTCGTCAGCAAGATTCGAGCAAATTTAGGGTTTTGGCGCCTGGCAGGGACAAAAAATGTTTTGCGCACCCCTTCGGTATTGCCCCTAGGGCTTGTTCTATTTTCTGTTTTTCTTCACCCATATGATCACTTGATCAAACCTTGTTTTCCGCTCCCTCCTAATCAATGAACGCCAGCAGCATGCCGGATCTTTCAAAAAAATAATGGCTTGCAGCAGGGTGTGTGTGACCTGGTCAGGGTCAGCAAGTCCTCAAAGTTCAGTCTTGGATCACCCCATCCATCTGAAAGCCAAGGACCATGACCAACATGCAGCAAGGCACAGACAGTACATTCATTCCAAGTCTTCATCTAGCTAGCTGTGCAAGAGCTAACCATGAATTTCTTGCCACTAGTTAATCGCCCCGTGTTGACTGCGAGAGCTAACAGCAACGCACAGCTGCATCATGCGTGCGTGCTCGAACTTGTATCGATTATATTACGTAGCAAACCTCGGCCTGGGCCTGGATCGGGTGACCACACGCAACTGATCATACAAGAAGATGCCAACCGGCGCCAAATTTAAAACAGAGTGCTTCGGTTCCAATGCATACCCTAACCTATGCTGACAGCAAAGTTATATAGTTAATGAACCAAACAGGGAAGCATCACTCACCGGATATTCTTCCGATCCCGATTCCATTCCGTCCACCATCTCAAGAACACATTATGTAATCAGTTCAGCAACACTGTTACTTGCTGCTAGTCAGGCCCAAGGTCATTGCATTGCATTGCCTTTCTGGTTAGCAGCAGTTAAGGTTACAGCTGAGCTGACCGAACGGAAACGTTGACCTCGTCACGCCCAGCATGGTCTTGAGATCACTGGCTGGGATCATTATTTCAAAGATGAGAAGCTAGTACGTTGACCGTTGACCGGCCACAAAGATACCGTTGGTATATTCCAGCTGGCCAGCTGTGCAAGAGCAAGCCTGCCATGCATTCCCTGCCATTAACTGCTCTCTGTTGACTGAAGGAGATAGCAGGGCTGCTGAAAGAGATGGCCCGTGGCTAAGCAGGCCAGGAAGCTTCTCAGAAGCAGCTGTCGCCGATCTCCGGCCTCACGTTGAAGGGGTGATATCTTCTCCACCGAAAATTCTGAATGACATCTACGATGGACGTCGACTGAATTTGCCGGTTGGAGAACGACCTTGAAGCTCCGGGACCAACTTCTTGTTTGTTTCTGCATCACATCTACAGAAAAGTTGACCCCCGGGCTGAGAGCGCAAGAGAAAGCAGCCATTTGTTTGCTCCTCCTTGCTCCCATCTGCCTTGTCGCCTTGGCTGCCAACACCAACAACAACAAACTCAAAGGCTAAGGGTATACACTTTTTCACTTTTGTTTTCTCTTCTCTTGGGAGATTGCATATGCACTTTTTCACTTATCTTCTCTGCACTCTGAGAGGTTGCTAGCTGGTTCTTCTCTTCTCTGGTGGTAGCTAACTGTTGGTGGTTCCACATGGCCATGGTCAGCAGAGCCCGCGCTTCTCTCCCTTCGCCGTCATCGTCACCATTGCCGGCCTTCTCCCCTCGGTCGCCGCAGTCCGAGGTGGTGGAGAGGATGTTCACGCGTGGAGGGAGCGGGCGGTCGTCGTCGTCCAGTGCCAGCGGGGCTAACAGGAGCGCCAGCCTCAGAGAGATCGACGAAGAGGCCGCCATCTTGCACGATGCTGATGATGATGACGGCGGAGGGAAGCTGTATGTCGCCGTCGGTAAGGACATCAAAGACAGCAGATCCAACCTCGTCTGGGCAGCTCGGAACCTCTTCGCCGGTGATCCCAAGCTTGTCCTGCTGCATGTCCACCAGCCTGCCGACAGAATCATGATAGGTAAAAGGGTCCGGCTTCGCTTCAGTATGAATTTTTTCATCCCATCTGCATCAACTTGACCACGGAGAAGGATCATGGCTAGTAGTCTGATTTTCTTGTTATTTCTGTCAGCACTCCAGTCGTTTCAGAAGTATATTTTGCGTATCTATGGGGGAAAAACACACCTTGATCTTACTGGATTTGATCCCCATCTCCATTTTCTTTTCCATCCCCTGTTTCGCAAGAGAATCTGCTGAGACGATACAAATGAAATTAGCAGCAAGCAGTAGTCTTCTGTTGTTCGATGTTGCTGTCAGACCGTTTCAGAAAGCACTCCCCTGTTTTCAGTAGGCACTGCAAATACTTGTTCAGTAACCTATGCTGATTCAACTCTAATGTTGCCGGCGCAGGATTATGCAAGGTTCCAGCAAGCCAGGTCGAGGAAAAGGAGCTCAAAGCATACAGAAAGATTGAGAAGGAGGAGATGAACACACTTTTAAACCAGTACCTCAATTTCTGCAGAGTTTCTCTCAAGGTCAGTTGACTAATTCAGGAAAGGCTACATGGATTCTGAAATCATATTCACTTGCGGTTTCTTGTTATATGTCATCTGTACGAAATAAAAAGTAGCAAATTTACAGATGCAAGCTGAAACGCTGGTGATCGAGAAGAACAGTCCTGCAAATGGGATTATTGAGCTCATTGATCAGAATCGCATTACAAAGCTTGTTATGGGAACATCTTCCTTCTCAGTGTATGTGCAGATGCAATATTCCAACTTTGTAACGAGGTTTCATGAAAAAATATATTGCAATTATTTCCAACTGCACTGTTTTCATAGAGCACAGCACCATGAGTTATGTAATTAGACGCTCGAATCCTGTATATGTAAATTTCTTATTTCTCTTTTATGGGTCCGCTGTTCTAACAAGTGGCGATAAGGAAGGGGGCAGAACCATTTAGTCAATACTTCACTTAAAACTCCAAATAACAAATAACTATGCCTTTACTAGTTATCATCTCTCCCTCCGTCAAAAGTCTAAAGTAGAAATAATCCAAGTTGTTTATGTTGATTATGAATCTTCCATGAACAGGAAGAGGAAAGTACCAAAATCAAAAGTTGCAGCCAGTGTGCATCTGCAGGCCAAACCATATTGCCAGATCTTCTATATTTGCAAAGAGGCTCTTGGTTGCTCTAGGTATGAGCATCATGCATCCCTAAGTCAACATAAGGCAAATACTACACAGAATTTGGAAATTTCAGCTCAAGCAACTACTCAAAATTATATCTATCCTGACAAACAAAATGGTGCCATGTTTCTTATCATTTTTCAGGGAGGCCACTGAGCTTTGTGCAAAAGTAGAGTCACCCCGAAGTAGCTTTGCAAGCACTATCTCAGATCAACCTGAGTTAACTCCAAGATCCCTATCACTGCCACCAGGGCATCCAGGTCTTTTAGGCGCTACAGGCCAACAACCCTTTCCACGGCGGTCCAACTCAGTCAGTTATCCCTTGTCTGGATTGATAGCAGACAGTGTAGAAAACATGTCAGCTGCAAGGCGGCAGTCAATTGATAGTCTCTTAGGCTCTACAGATCAACAGGCCCTACCACGACGGTCCAACTCAGTTAGTTATTCCTTGTCTGGATCGATAGCGGGCAGTGTAGAAATCATGTCACCTGCAAGGCGGCAGTCGATTGATATGACACCAACAGGTTCCTCTCCGAGTTCCAGCCAACAAAGCACTGGTGGGTCCTCATTGGGTCTGAGGGATTTGGACAGTATGGATGGTTCACCGGTGCCTGCTTCAGTTGCAAGCTCTGAAGAACATCAGCACTCTACGGTAAGCTATATTGGACTGAGCTGAGTTCTCTAAGCATAGCCACACCTGTTTTTTGAATTACAATAATTTTACGGCTATGTGTACCCTATGGGTGCAGAGGCCCGGAGAACTATCCCTCCATTATTTAAACAAACAAACTTATTAAACATAACAATTACTATGTGATGTTAGAACTACGTTTAAAGAGGCTTTGGTCCTAGCACAAGTGTAGAGGGAAATGGTTGACAGTAGAATGTCTTCATGGCTGTAGCAACTCTCAACCAGTAGTGTCTCTACTGTTTGCCACTGGCACTATGGAAAAAATCACTTTGTTAAATAAAATCTTACTGCTATTGCTCTGTCATCTAAATTTTGGTTGATCAACCAAGGTCTACTGTTTTGGTCTCAGTTGTAATACTTATTAGATAATGTTGTCATGCTTACTGAATGCAAAGCAAACATAATGTTTTACAGGTGGAAATACATGAAATGTTTGAGCAACTGCACCGAGTCCGCAATCAGCTAGAGCGCTCGAAAAAGGAAGCATCTGAGGGCCGGCAGAAAGCCGAGAGGGACTTGTTTGAGTCTTCTATGATGGTATGTTATTTCTTATTGACAGATACCTTTAGTTACACACTATTGTTGTTTAATGTACTGTATTTTCCCAACCTTTCTTCTCTGAATACATGGAATTTATATTACATGTATCTCTCAAGTGAGCGAACTGTTTTCTTGCAGTTCAAAGCACGGGAGAGTTCACTCCGCAAAGAAAAAAAGGAGGTAGAGGAAAGGCTAACAAAAGAAAAGGCTGACCTTGAAAAAGAGCACTTCCATGTATGCAACGAGCTGCAGAAGGCAAATGAGCAGAGAGCAGAATTGGAGAGCAAGCTTCTCCAGACAAATGCCCTAATGGAAGAGCTCCAACAGTTGCAAGTGGAGCTGCAGCGTGAGAAAGACCATGCTGTTAAAGAAGCTGAAGAAATGCGCCAAACAAATGGTAACAGTGTATTTGGCTCTACTAGTGCTGTTGCCCTAACAGAATTCAGCTACACAGAGATAGAAGAAGCGACCGACAACTTTGATGACTCCAAAAAGATTGGCAGTGGTGGGTGTGGAACCGTCTACAAGGGATTTCTCCGTCATACTACCGTAGCCATAAAGAAATTCAACCGTGAAGGCACAACAGGAGATAAAGAGTTCAATGACGAGGTAATTTTCATCATTAAGAGTAAAACGTGCTGTCAGATGAGAATAAGTAAAACAGGTAAAACGGTGCATCTAAATATGTGATTTTCCAATATATTACAGGTAGAAACACTTTCTAGGATGAGGCATCCAAACCTTGTCACTCTGATAGGAGTGTGCAGGGAGGCCAAAGCGTTGGTCTTCGAATTCCTGTCGAACGGAAGCCTAGAGAACTGCCTGCAGGGCGAGCACCAAAGAGAGCCGCTCTCATGGCGAATGCGCATCAGAATCGCTGCCGACATCTGCACGGGACTTATCTTTCTCCACTCCAACAAACCAAAAGGCATTGCCCATGGCGATCTGAAGCCTGACAATGTCCTTCTTGACAATAGCTTTGTTTGCAAACTGGCAGACTTTGGAATCTCTCGTCCCTTGGATCTAACAAACACCACCGTCACCCCTTACCACCGAACAAACCAAATTAAAGGCACAATGGGATACATGGATCCAGGATACATCGCCTCAGGGGAGATCACAGCTCAGTATGACGTCTACTCCTTTGGTGTAGTTCTGATGCGGTTGCTAACTGGCAAGAGCCCCCTAGGCCTTCCGAATGAGGTGGAGGCAGCCTTGAGCAATGACATGTTGCAAGATATAATTGATACTTCTGCAGGGGAATGGCCAACTGAATACACTGAAGAGTTGGCAAGATTAGCACTCAGATGTTGCCGGTATGAACGGAAGGAACGGCCTAATCTTGCAAATGAAGCCTGGGGTATCCTGCAAGCTATGATGAACTGTCCAGACGATAAATGCAAGCCACCAACGTTTTTCATCTGTCCAATGACACAGGTCAGTTAACAGCTTTCTTATCTTTACAATTCAATCGTTACAGTAGTTAATATCAACTATGATGTAATGATGTTTTATTTGCTTTGAAGTAAGGTGGTCAGCATTGTCACCTTTAGTTTGCTAATCTTGCATCTTTGTAACATTTTCAGGAGATCATGAGGGATCCACACATTGCTGCCGATGGATTCACATATGAAGGTGAGGCCATCAAGGACTGGCTTCAAAGGGGGCATAAATGTCCCCCATGACCTACCTCAGCTTCACACACCATGAGTTAATGCCGAACAATGCCCTTCGTTTTGCAATTCAAGAATGGCAAATGCAACAGCAACCGTGATTTTTTAACCTTCCATGGTTTGCAAGTGTGTATAGTCTGTGTAGAGAATTTATTTTCCCCCACTTTAGCAGTTAGCGCTTTCTCAATGTTTGGGCCCAAGGCCGAGAAGTGATGTACATGTTTTCGGTCTCATGTGTTTGGGATGAACTGACATGGCATGTAACTCTCCAGGAGAGAGTAGCTATTTTTAGGTTCATTGAAAAGTGATGTCATGTGTATGACCATTTTAATTCCCTCTCAGTTATGCAAAGTTGGGAGTTAAATCAAATCAGCATGGTCCCAAAACAATTTACAGTAAATGAGCAATCAGATAAATCAGAGCACAGACGGCTTATAATAATGTGATTACCCATAAATTAGCTATGCACGTTCCATTCTTACTGCATATACAGGCATGAGTTGATAATTCAAGGTAAGCTGCCATCATTTTTCAGGAGATAATAGGTACATTATTATCGGTACTACTCGTGCCAGGTCGGCGGAAACTTCATAGGCAAAGTCATTTAGCTGGTCTTACTCACCTAGTACAATTTAGCCCCAATCCACTAGCGCTAACTTTGTAAGGAAGAGCGTATTGTTTTCGTAGAAGGAAGGCAAAGAAAGATTAAGAACGAACGGCTTCCAACAGAAGATTAGGAACTTGCATGCCAAACAGCCACTTAAGGGTCTACTGTAAGATACCTATCTATCTTCCTTGAGCTGAGCGAGAACATTGGCTGGGCATTCGAACAAACAGGTGGTGCGCAACCAGAAGCTGACCACGAAACCAGAGGAGAGGAGCAGAGAAGAAGACTTACAGAGGAGGGAAGCAGAGAGGAGTTTAATTAGCAGCTATACGGAGCAGAGAGGTCTTGTATAAGTCATTCAGTCGTCCATGAGAAAGGCAAGCACTGTTGAGCAGGTAGCTCCTGCCATGTCGATGCCATGCCATGCCATGGAAATTGCAGTGGCACTGTTGGGCAATTCCTTACTCTGCGCAAGAAAATCACCATCAGTCACATCATATTTTATACAGCTTCTTGATTAGTTTTGTCACAAACAATACAATACAAAACTGCAGAACAGATTAAACAAGGAGCAACAAGTCAAGCCGGCCTGGCCTGGCAGCAGGTGTGAGTGTGTACAGCTACTGGCCTGCTACATACACTATGCACAATCAGCATGGAATGAGTCGGAGAAAGATGAGAGAATTACTAGTATAGAATGGTGTGGATGGAAGAAGCAAGTATAAAAATGCAGAGGAGCCAAGCGCAGGGGACAAGTCCAAAGCTGGCCTGGCTGAGAACGCCAAGAGAGAAACGAGAGACCAGCTACCTATCTATCCGCCATGGACGCGGCCTGCGACTCGCCGGAGCCGGAGCAGTCCTCCTCCGAGTCTGGCGAGAAGATGAAGAAGGTGTACGTGGCGGTGGGGGCCGGGTCCGACTCCAAGGCCATGGTGCTGTGGGCGCTGCACAAGTTCCCCAGAGACTCCGGCGCCGCCTCCTTGGTGCTGCTCCATGTCTACCCCCAACCCAAGCTCATCCCCATCAGTACGAGCATCTCCCCTGCCCCTGGAGTCTCTTTTCCTTTTCCCCCTTTTTACTGGAATCACAACTACTGTCTCCACCGTCAAAAAAAATATATGTTCCCTTTGTGCAACAAAATCATTAAATCAACCTGATGATTTTTGGTCCCTCCATTTCTTTCTGTAAATCATACTTATAACTCACTGCGGTAAATATTTGGCTAGCATTTTTTCGATCGTCATCATGCAATTTACGGGGCGTAAAAATCAGTGTCATTCAGCTTTGTATCACAAAAATATCTACTTATGATTGCGACTTTGTATAACACAAGCTAGGCACATATTGATATAGTGATGATCAATCAAAGTCTTCTCTTAACAAATCAAAATACGCTCTACATTAATTTCGCAACGGAGCGAGTAGTAAACCATGGATGCAAAAATTTATTTGTCCAATGATGTTCACAGTGGGTGCCAGGATCCCTGCTAGCCAGGTGCAAGAGCAGGAGCTGATTGCATACAAGAAGATGGAGCTACAAACAATCAGTGACACTCTGGATCAACACCTGCTATTATGTGCACAGGAAAAGGTTGAGTTCAAACATGCCATTGCCAGCTCCAAGAATGCCAAGAAAACTAGTCTATGCAATCAGCTTCAAACATGTCGACATTGACACATGTATCTGCTGCGCAGGTACAAGCTGAGAAGCTGGTGGTGGAATCAGAGGATGTAGCAGAGGGACTGGTGCAGCTCATCGCCATGCATCATGTCACTGCTCTTGTCATGGGGGCAGCAGCTGATAAGCATTACACAAAGTATGTATGTGGGCAAACTTCTGACTGATCCTTTCAGTACTTGATGGATGATCACCATCTATAATTAATTAAACACTTCATGATTGATCACGAATGCTGTGTTGCCACACACACAAAAAAACTGATTCCATGTTCAAGAGTTCAGGGAAATGAGAGCTCTCAAGTCCAAGAAAGCGCGGGCTGTGGAACAGCGGGCGGATCCTTCCTGCAAAATATGGTACATTTGCAAAGGAACGCTCGTTTACCGTAGGTATGGTTCGGTTGGTCGACTGCAGATGATCTTCAGTTTTGTTCATAGGATTGATTACATTGTAGCTGAACTCCAGCCTGCATTTGACATGTTTCCCTCCCTCTCTGCTTTCTCCACACTAGGAATGCCGTGCCCCTTGGCCATGAAGCAACGCCGGAAGGTACGCAAGAGTCTGCTGCTCAACAGTTTTCAGTGGATAGGTCGACTAGCTTGTCGGAGACGTGGTGTGTTTCAAGCACATGGCTACACAAACCACACGCCAGGCTGCAGATGGAAAGGACAAGTCCGTGCGGATCAGACGATAATGGAAAGGTTAACACAGTCCATGACGATAATAGATGAACAGTACAGCATGCTATTTTATCTAGCAGGCCACCAGTTTGTACTTGAAATCCAATTTTACTCCAACTTCTAGAACTCACACTGTGTCTTAACAGCAGTAGATTGAAGATGGTTAAACATTCAAGAATATCTTGACTGAAGTTTTTACCTTATCCAAACCAGGAAATTGTCAAAGAATTTGACGAGGCTGACATAAAATTCCAGCATATGCTCAGGGAGTTGGAGAGTGTAAAAAAGCAAGCTTATGAAGAAAAACACGGTCGTGAGAAAGCAGAACAAGATTTATTTCAGGCTTTCCAAAAAGTAAGAATGTCTTAATTTGCTTTTTTTCAGTAATATCGAGTATGCTGATAGAAGGATAGGCCTGGCACAGTAGTGAAGTACTCTCCACTTGTGCCAAGAGGTCCTGGGTTCAATGCGGCCTCTCTGCATTGCACTGTGCAGGGGGTAAGGCTTGCCTCGTACAATCCTTCCCCAGACCTCACCTGCTGTGGGAGCTTCTAGCACTCGGTCTGTACTTATCGAGTATATTGATGTTGATCATTGTTTCGATTTTATGGATATATGCCAGTGAGAGCATTATTTGGAAGAAGCACTTGCTACTGTGCTTGTGAAGCACTTTCAGAAACTTTACCATCAATAATAAATTTGTAAACAATATGGAGCAATGGTTCTGATAGCTGCCAGCTAATTTTTTTAACAAATACTTTCTCACATTTAGCTTGTCTAACAGGCACGAGTCTCCGAGAATATGTACTTAGGAGAAGTGAAGCAAAAGAATGAAATCGAGGAAAAGTTGGCAACAGTAATGGAGGAAATTGAGAGTCTCACAGAAACAACTGATGGACTTTGTGCAAAGCTTCAAGAGGAACGCAAGAAAAGATCAGCCCTGGAGAAAAGAACTGCCCATTCTGACCGTATCATCAAGGATTTGCTGTTGCAGCGCGACAAGGCTGTAAGAGAGGTAGAAGCACTACATGCAAAGAAAGGAGAGTCCAGTGCAACAGCAGAGGGGACGATGCACATCACGGAGTTGTCCAGCTCAGAGATTAAGGATGCAACCAACAACTTTGACCACTCACTGAAGATTGGAGAAAGTGTTTATGGAAGCGTGTACAAGGGATTTCTTCGGCACACAAATGTAGCCATAAAGAAGTTGAATCTCGAAAGCACACAGCCAGAGTCACAGTCACAGTCGCAGTTCAATCAAGAGGTTGAATTCTTGCTTCAAGTTAATTATTTGCTTTCTTTCATCTCAACTAAACTGGTATTTTGCTGGTTCAAATAAATTACTGTGTTGCAGACAGTTAAGTTGTTCATGATGCCTCCTTTGCAGATAGAGATACTCAGTAGGGTGCGACATCCAAACCTGGTCACTCTTATTGGAGCTTGCAAGGACGCTCAAGCTCTTGTCTACGAATACATGCCGAATGGAAGCTTGGATGACCGCCTGGCTTGCAAGGACAATTCTAAACCTCTTAGTTGGCAGCTGCGCACCCGCATCATTTCCCATGTTTGCTCGGCACTCATCTTCCTCCATTCAAATAAACCCCATAGCATTGTCCACAGTGACCTGAAAGCATCTAACATTCTTCTAGATGGAAATAATGTAGCAAAGCTCAGTGGTTTTGGCGTGTGCCGAATGATCACTGATGAGTTCAGGGACACAACCACTCTATATAGGCATACCCACCCAAAGGGATCTTTTGTGTACATTGATCCTGAATATGTTATGACTGGTGATCTAACACCGCTATCTGACGTATACTCTTTCGGAATCGTGCTCCTGCGCCTCTTGACTGGAAGACCAGGATTCGGGCTGTTGAGAGATGTGCAACGGGCTGTGGAAAAGGGTTGCTTGGGAGCAATATTGGATTCATCTGCTGGGGGCTGGCCAGCTATGCAAGCTGAGCAATTGGCTCGGGTAGGTCTGAAATGTTGCGAGATCAGAAGAAAAAACCGTCCAGACCTGCAAAAGGAGGTTTGGACTGTAATTGAACCAATGTTGAAGCCTGCTTCCATTATGTTGTGTTCCTTGTCATTCAAATCAGTATCAGAAGACCTTGGTGGTGTGCCACCCTACTTCATCTGTCCAATACTACAGGTGAGTCATACATTTTGCTTGGTGAATATCTTTTTCTTCTACTGTCTATTTTAATATTTTAAAGCATGGAGGGATATCTTTAAAATATACTAAGCATGTTTGATTAGCCTTAAATTCCCTCTGAATTGTTCTTTCCAGTTATCATTCTTAGTAATCTTAGACAAGCTCAGTCGATTTCTTGCATAGAAAGCATTTGTCATTTCAGGTTGTTTCACCTTCACATTTCTACGGTGCAGGATGTCATGAGGGAGCCTCTAATTGCTGCAGATGGCTTTACCTATGAAGCCGAAGCTATAAGGGAGTGGATTGACAGTGGCCACCATACATCACCCATGACAAATCTTGAGCTACTCCACCGTGATCTTTTGCCAAACCATGCCCTCCGTTCTGCAATCCAAGAATGGCTGCAGACAGATGCACAATAAATGTTATTTTTATCATCATGGAACTTACAAATGAACTAATACTATGTCCTTAACTTCTTTACACAAAACAATAGGTGCATACCTTACGAATAAGTAAAAATATACACATCATTATTGTTTTGCTTTTCAGCAAAATTTTGTATCTAAAATATAATAGACTTGGAGCTCCATCAGCAGCATGCCAGTGTTTGTACATGGATCTGTACAGTCAAAACTGTCTTGGTGATAATATTGCTGTTACATGCTACATGGGTACTGCACTATGTTTTTTTTCACTGCTTGATCAACAATCGGCGTGTTGTGGTACTAGCATCTGAATGCTGATCGAGAATGGAAAGTACGGAAGCATATCTGAACGGAACTATCAGTTCAGAATGTCGCTAGTTACAACCATTCATTTTACGTTGTCATCTTATATGTGTTCACATGTTCCATAAGTCTAATTTCCATCCAACCTGTATATTCTGAATGTCTGGAACAATCAACACTAACTGCTGAGAAGGTAAATGGGGTAGCAATGAGATAACAATAACTTCATCAGTACGCCTGTTTCTGTTGTCATCTTGTTAATACCAAAAATACATTGAGATGGACAAAACCATCTTTGAAAGATGTGTGCTGTGCGCAAATTTTGCCAAAGTTTCTTACCTATGCAGATCACTCAGCAAGTTATTCTCAACAAGATGTGTGGTGTGCACAAAGTTGCCAAAGTTTCTTACCTATGCAGATAGCTCAGCAAATTCGTCTCGACAAGCACTTCCCTCCAAATGAGTCAAATGGAGCCTCCAATGCATGCAAGCTGCAACCCCAATCTTCGCATATTCTAGTTATCATGCTGGTATATGCTGTTGACAGCTTGACAGGAGATGTCTTGATGTGCATTAACATACTGACAGCTTGACAGCAAGAATTATGTGAGATGCATTAACATATTGACAGCTTGACAGCAAGAATTATGTGAGATGATGCATTAACATATTGACAGCTTGACAGCAAGAATTATGTGAGAGTACCTCCTGGGAAAGAACAATGCTACCAAGTGCCAAGTATCTAATTATATATGATCTATTCTGGACAATTTTTTCGCATCGTGAAAGTAACCATCTATTTGGAACTGCCGGCCAAGTGAGATGGGATGGCCTGTAAATGATCGCCACCTAACGGGACAACTTCATTGCTAAGCATCAAAAGTCAGTCATGGAGGATATTCATGTTTAGAAGCGACTTGGTAGTAGTAGAAACTTCGCGGAAATGCCAGGGTTCCCATCAGGATTACGTAGATAACTCACAGTTATACTTGCTAAAAAATGAGCGGAAGCTGATGAAGCTATCATTTCTTATAGAAAAATCCCTGACTAGAGAAGATAATAAGACGATTAATTAAGTTCTACATAATCAATGACAAAATATAGAATGTATTGGTATTATCTCCACGCCAGCAAACATTCATGCAACATGTTTTATTTTCGTTTTAACCAACCAGTTGGTCTATCCACGCCTTTTGAAGTATGCAGGACTCAATTTTCTGCCACCAAAATACAATAAAGTTATTATCAGTTTGGTTTTCCTTTTCTGTAAACTGGAATGGCTACTACAAGGGTTAACCGATGTTTCCTAAATGGAACAGGATATTTTTTTTAATTGGGAAACACTTGGGACCCGAAGTCAGACATTGACTTGATGATGCGCTCACTGCTGCTAGATACAATCAGACAATAACCAAATCCAAGGCCACTCTTTAAAACCATCACCAGTCTACTCTCCCATTTGGGCCTTCTAAAACTGACACTACCTGGGAAAGACCAAGGCAGAACAAGGACTAGGATGACAATCATATCGATGCCACGGAGCTGAAGAAAAGTGGTCCAGCACATTTAGGTACTTCCCCAAAACTTTTAGAGCATTTTCAGACATCTTCACCTTTTGTAGTCTTAGGTCGTGTGTGTTCAGCTCTGCTGAGCCAGATAGCAAAACCAGAATATAGATGTGATGCCAATTCATGATTTCTCAGGGTCTGTGTAGGGAGTAAGAAAGATGGATGAAGAAGAGGTTCATATCGCGATCGGGAAGAATTTCAGAAAGGAGAAAGCTAACATACTATGGGCTGCTGCAAATTTCCCAAGGGCTACCATAGTTCTTATCCACGTTCATTGGCCATCCAAGTGGATGCCCTTCAGTAAGTTTTTTCAGCCAAGTATTTTCCATGCTTTGTAAAGCTCTAATGGTTAGATGCCCTTCAGTACGTTTTTTTCAATATTAACAGGATAAAGTATAACCTTGTGTTTTATTAGCTGTATAAATAATTGATTGTTTCTAACCAACAACTGCAGTGGGTGGAAAGCTGCTATACAAGTTTGCAGATGAAAAGGAGAAGGAGATGCATAGAGGTAGAGAAACGGAGGCAATGGTCAAGATGCTATCACAATATAAAAGCCTATGTGATGATACAAGAGAGGTATCCTACGATTTAGATTCAGATTAAAATAAATAAGGTCACAGCGGTGCTTATTAGAGTTCATACGAAAAGCATTCTAGTCATGTGATATTTGTTCTCAATCATGACGAATTAAGTGTAACAACACTATAATTTAAATAATTATTTATCTGATGATGAAAGTTAAGCAAACAAACCATGTGGAGAGGGATCAAATCAATACAACACTAACATAATTATTTCACAGAAAATATGTTTCCTAAACGGGCCTGTGTCCTTGCAGGTTAGGGCACATTACCTTACACATGATGACATTCTTACTGGTGTTGTAAACCTGGTAAAGAAGCTCAAAGTCAAGAGAATTGTCATCGGGTCAAGGTGAGATCATAGCGTGAACTAATAGGAATAAGGTGCCTCTTTGTATATGTTATTCAATGTAACCTGTACACATGGACATTGCCTTAGCCCATAAAACAGCATAACAATATAGTAAGTTCTGCAGGAACATGTCAAAGAAAGCGGTTCTTCGTAAATGCTCTCAGGTTTGGGTGGTGATTAATGGCAAATATCTGTCCACTAGGTATAGTTTCTCCAAAGAGCATAACTGCACTTCCGGTAATATCTGAATCATATCTAGTAATTACTTGATGGATGAGTTCGTTCTTAAGTGCAGCAATGATCATCTGGAGCATACTGGAGGCACTGGATATGGAGGGAGCTCTGAGTTTTTGCCATCTATGCATGAGCTGAGCGACGAATCTGATGGCTATGCAACACCACCAAGTGATTTTGTGAGCAGACTTCTTAGCAAAGCATTACACACATGCAAACAATAACAGTTTTAGTTCACAAGTTTAAGACCATGGTTCAGAGTTTTGATACATGCCTGTGGTGTATTCCAGTATGTATCATTTCAGGAAGACGATGTCGTGGATGAGGATGGGGTGATTCCAATGGATGGTGATGAACAATTGGAAAAGGTATAACTTGCCTTTTTTTTCAAGACAACTACCACAACATGTGCATTAAAATGTCTGCCTACTCTTTAAGTTTGACGACACACACAGAAACAAAATTACATTTGATTGAGTTTACTCCATGCTCAAGCATGTTTGACAATTTTAGATTTACCACCGTTGCCTCAGATGCATGTTGATTAACTATGTGTCAAAAAACAGGTGTTACTTATGACTTCTGAAAGTGCAGCTTGTGTTAATAAAATAAACTGATTGCTCCATTCCAGTATGATGTGCAGGAAGCTGAACAAGGCATTTTGGAAATAAATGCTTCTGAGTTAGTGGGCAAAATTTCTGGTGATGACATACGGAATTCCAGAAATATGAGTGAAGAGTCTGAAAAATTGATGGTAAATGTCACACAATACTACCTTTGTCAATGCCTATTTCGTTTAAAACATGGCTAGATGAAGGTTTCAACTTATGATGATGATAATTTACTCAAAATAAAAACAATAGTAGCAAAGATAGGTTGGAGACATCACGAGTCAGGAAGAGGAATATAGATGACAGAAATCATATGGAAAACAGTGTGTGTCACACAACATCGGTACAGCGTTGAATCCCTTAACTACTTCAATACACCCCGTTTGGTTTTGTTCAGGAGGAAATGGAAAAACTACAAAGGAAATTGAAAGAGCTGCAAGATGAGGGGTATAATTATGAAGAAAGCATCTTGTCGCCAAGAAGAAAGAATGTATTGTTGAAGGAGAAAACGTTACCAAAACAAAGATACCCAGAGCTGCAAATCCCAGAACATATTGTGCAGTACTCCATGTCGCATATTGGGAAAGCGACCAATAACTTCTACTCAAGAAACCTCATAGGGGAAGGAGGCTATGGCCTAGTGTACAAAGGAAAACTAGGTGGTATGCCAGTGGCTATCAAGCTGTTGAGACCCCATGGTAAACACCATGGTAGACAAGGTTTTCCAGAGTATCAGCAGGAGGTAATATAATGAACTCTATCCAGTCATCCTTTTAACTGTCTGAGCATGCACACAACATAGCCTAACAATAATTACAAGAGGAAGCAAACACTCATTCCATACAGAGTAAGATGCAAGTATTTCCATCTGAACTGTAGCATAATTTTGATAGGACCCTTATTTTCCTGCGGTTCTTTAAGAGAACTTTTTTTACACATTTAACACCATATTGATGGATAATCACCCCTCCTCCTTGCTTATCTCAAACAACTCCACAAAGTAGATAAATAGATGGGCAGAGTAACAAGCTCGCATACCTTACTACTTGGAGAAGAATCTTCTGAGCTGCATTACATATAGTAACCGGAGGAAATGTCGATCATGTTTGGAATTCCCCAGGTCGTTGTGCTGAGCAGAGTCAAGCACCCACACATCGTGAAGCTGATCGGCGTGTGCCCGGAATCATGCGGCCTCGTCTACGAGTACCTCCCCAACGGCACACTCATGGACGGGCTCTCCAAGGGGCTTCCATGGAAGGACCGTATCAGGATCCTCAGCGAACAGCGTTCCGCGCTGGCGCACCTCCACTCGAGCCGACCCCATGCCATCATCCACGCGGACCTGAAGCTGACGAACATCCTCCTCGATGCCGGGAACGTGAGCCGGCTAGGAGACTTCGGGACGGCGCGCGTAGTGCAGATGAAGCCGCTGGAGGAGGACACCATCTGCCGGCGGACGAACCCGATGGGCACGATGGGGTACATGGACCCCGTCTTCTTCACGACAGGCGAGCTCACTGCAGAGTCGGACGTCTACGCGTTCGGCGTGGTGATCCTGCAGGTCCTCACGGGGCTGCTCGACCTCAACATCGTCGAGCAGGTGCAGGAGGCGATGAAGATGGACGCCGTGCACGGCCTGCTGGACGCCTCCGCTGGCACCTGGCCAGAGGTGCAGGCGGAGCGGCTCATGCGACTGGCGCTGAGGTGCTGCAACCTGGAGCGGAACCGGCGGCCAGCTGCCACCTCTGACGCCGACTGGCGATCGCTGGACATCCTGCGGACCATGGCGACTGCAAGTAAATCCCGGAAATGGAGTCATGCAAACTGAAGAACCATGCCAGCAGCACCACCGTGCATCGACGAAATGCCAACAGAAGATAATGGGTCTGGTTTGTGAATCTAAACTGCATTTGCGTTTAGTTTGTGATGCCATAGCATTTCTCTTGTGAATGTGCATTCTTAAACTAGTTAGAACATAATGTACGATAGGACAGAACAGTGCATCCCTCCCATTGCAAACTTTTTTTATCATGTCAATGGAGTGGTAAACAATAGTTAAATGTGTGTGGAAATTTCGGGAAGCGCAGTCCAAACATCTCAGGATCCAATGACCGCATGAAGCAATATGTATGTTGATCAGTTCATTCTTGAAAGGCACTTTCGCGCCCGATTCCCATGTAAAATCAGCCGCTGCTGCGGGAGATGGAAGAGTGCTTGCAATGCGGTGCAGCTAATACGAGAGGCAGCACGGGATAGATGGGGATTTGCACGGCGCAGCTCTCATCGAACACGGTTCGATTGAGAGGGAGGGGGGAGGGGGGGGGGGGGGGGGGGGGGGGGGTTGGTTCAGAAATCGGCATTACCTGCCTGCCCGCCTCGCATTACGCCGCCGACGCTTCTCCGGGATCCATCGCCGCCGCCGCCGCCGCCATAGGAGAAAGGGGAACGCCGCCGCGCGTTCCGACAAACCGGACAGCACTGGGTCTTTGACTCTGAGATGGGCTTGGCCGCCGTGTGTATTTTGGGCTTCTAGTAGTCCTTTTTTTTAGCATCCCTCAAAAGAAAAGTAGTCCTTTTTTATTAAAAAAAAAGTAGTTTTTTTTAACATCAGTACAGATACAAGCGCTCATATACACGATGCTAGAAAAGCGCTCATGTACATGTGCATACACTCACCCCTATGAACGCATACACGCACACCCTACCCCTATGAGCACCTCTGAAAGACTGAGCCGGCATATCATCTTGAAATTTACGAAGTCACCGTACGTACCTCGTCGTCGACGGGAACGTCTCCTCTCACTGAATGTGCATCGCCGGAAATCCTGAAATAGAAATCCTGAAATAAATCCAGGAATAAATGCGAGCATCAGGATTTGAATCCTGATGGGCTAGGGATACCACAGTCCCTCTAACCATCCAACCACAGGTTGGTTTGCTTGGGTTTCTAGTAGTCGCGGATGACGAAATACGTGTATTTTGGGACGGAGGGAGTATACGGTAGCACATTTACAAATATTTTTTTAAATGGCACATTCACACAATATCGGTCTATGTTGTCGTAAAATTCTAAATCAAAATTTGAAACATTGCTCGAGGTACAAAACTAACAAATTTGACACCAAATAATATATATCATAAGTTGGGCTTTAAATCAGGCCCATTATCATATTAATGTCAAAAATGTCTTTTTTGTATCTCGTGCAATGTTTTGAATTTTGATATGAAATTTTGCGGCAACATAACTTGATATTGAGTCAATCTTATATATTTTTATATTTTTTGAAACATTTTAATGCGCTAAGGTGTCTGATGCACCGGTAATACATTCCCTCTAGTAGCCTTATGGGCCCAGCCCTACAAAATAGCCTTAGGGCAACTCTAACGCGGGTCACCAGATGGGCATGGCCTGAACCGGAGAATTGGTGATGGAGAAACTATGAAGATCTGGAACCACGGAACCACGGTTGGTTGCCTAGGGATTACAATATGAGATTGATCGTTGCTATCGCTGAAAACTCATCCAAGTTTGTCAGCGAATTAATTCTTCCAAACATGCCATCTCGGGAGAGAATGTCACACAACATTTCATTGCTATGGTTGTCGAGTCAGTTCTCTTGATTCCTCTGTGCACAAGACAAATAGAAGAATTTTGGTCATGAAACTTTGAGTATAATGGCTTGCTCTCAGTGCGCTCAGCTTATCGTATGTTGACGTAACATAATTATTTTCATTCTAAAAACATGTTTTGCAAAATTGGATGGATTTTAAGAAAATGTTTGGGCTTCAAAAAATGTTTGCGTTCTCAAAAAATGTTTGGAATTTTTTATAAAAGAATGTTCATGTGCTTAATGAATATTCCAAAAAATTAAAATTCTTGGAATTAAAAAGATGTTCACATTTTCAAAAAGTGTTCTCGTTTGTGGAAAACTGTTTGGGATTTTACAAAAAATGTGAAAATATAATATTTTGGATTTTTTAAATGTTTTGAAATTTAAAAAAAACTGTGTTTTCAGAAAATGTTCCTGATTTGAAAGATGTTCATTTTGTTAATAATTTTCGCAAAAATATAGAAAATGTTTAAACATATGAAAAAACATTCAATTGTTCTAGGAATTGTTATTTTTTGAAATAAATTCTTCCCATGTGTTTTTTTGGGGGAATAACTCATGATAAAAATCGCTAGTCTCACTCACTATATAGCAACCGCTCCCTACGGGAAAATATCCAGTGCTCCCAGCCTTGGGCTACTCCCGGTACTTCAATGTCAAAAAAAAAACATTTTTTAATGTTTTGAAAAATTCTGAAAAAAATTGTGAATGTTATCAATGAATGTGACTACAAGCACTAAAAATTTCAGGTCCAAACTCGAAACACAAATTGAGAAACAAAAATGTAAAATCTAGTATGAATAGTGTAAAGAAGAGATAAAAGCAATATTGACGCTATTTAGATATGGATTTCTCTTTTTGTTTCTCAATGTACATTTTGATTTTGGACCTGAAATTTTTAGGGGATGTAGTAAAATTCCTCGTGAACATTCTCATTTTTTTTCCAGAATTTTTTGGAACATTTAAAAATATTTTTTGATATTGAAGCACTGAGAGTACCGCAAGATGGGAGCACTCGATACTTTCTCCGCTCCCTATGATTCTGGGACATTGGAGCTGCAACCCTATGCATCCAACATCCCTATAGGTGCTCCCCTAGTAGGACCTCCAATATGGCGTGAGCCGGTGCTTCGCATAGGCGTGCCCCAGACTAGAGCGACCCATTGGTGATGAACTAAAGTGAGCCAGCACACTGTAGTGACCTTTTTCTTTTCGGCCGATTTTTAAAAAATAAAATGAACGCACTTTTTTCAAACACAAAAACATCTTTTCAAAAAGTGAATATGTTTGGAAGAAATGCGAGCATCATTTTGAAAATAAATGTGAATAATTGTGTTAAAAATGTTTTTTTCATTGTTGTGAATAAAACTAGATACCCAATGTTCGTCTCGACATAACATTGGGTATACATGGGCTGTTCTGTTTATGTTATAAGATATACATGGGCTCATAAACAGAAGAGCCCATATATACCCAATGTTCTTCTCAACGAAACAAACCTAGACGACCTTGGCGCGAAACAGCTGCATCCACATTGATCTTCTACTTCTCAGGTGGCACTAGTAGAAAAACAACCTTACGTTCACCTCATTAGTCCCGGTTCAATTACGGCCCGGTACTAATGATACCATTAGTCCCGGTTCCAACGGCTATACATTAGTCTCCGTTCATTTGTGACCACTAGGACTAAAGGGGTGATGGCAGGCTGGCGTCAGGCCGGGGCCCCACGAGCCCCTTTAGTCCCGGTTTGTGACACAAACCGGGACTATAGGTTATACCTTTAGTCCGGGTTGGAGCCACCAACCGGGACTACCTTTAGTCCCAGTTGGTGGCTCCAACCCGGACTAAAGGGGTTATGCAATTTTCAAACTCTACCCCCCCCCCCCCCCCCCCCCCGTATTGCATTTTCAGTTTTGAAAAAAAAACAAAAGAAAATGATAGAAACTTCAAAAATTAAAGTCCTTCAAGATGTAGTTATGTTACTATATCTACTAGTTAGGGAAATTTTAAAACATAAGTTTCGACATGTCTTACAAAAAAGTGTTATGAAAAAATAAAACGACTATAACTTTTGCATACGATGTCGAAAAAAATGTATAATATATCAAAATGTTCAACACGAAAAGCCGGTTCCGATTTCGACCGCCGTAGGCCGTTTTGCAAATTTTTAGAATCCTCAAATTCTGAAAGGAAAAAAAGTTATGCTCAAATTTCAGTTTTTTTGAATTTTGGTCAAACTGTGGTCAAACTATTTATTCAAGAAATATTGGTTTTAATAAATAATTATTGTTTTTTAAATAATAGTTTCAAACTCAAACGGTGAAACGTGTGACTTCATGCTCATGCGGTAATGCCTCTATCACCCGTGCAACCAGTGGTCTCATCATGCCATCACGTGGTATCCAGTTATCTCACCATACTCTAGTAGAAGCTCCATTGCCAATCCTCTTAATAATTCCTTGTTTCATAATATCTCGACCTTCAATCAATGATCTCCATATTTTGTGAGGGGTGGTTTCCTAGTTGGGCATCCAAAATTGATTCTTGTGGGAAGTAAGCTGCTTTCAAAATACGTGCACTTAAAGAATCAGGATTATCTAAGATCCTCCATGCATGCTTTGCAAGAAGAGACAAGTTGAAAATTTCGAAATCCCTAAAACCAAGCCCCCCCCCCCATATATTTTGGCACTGTCATCTTCTCCCATGCCACCCAATATGGTTTCCTTTTTCCTTTCTAACTCCCCCACCAGAAAGCTCGGATTGCGGAAGTTAAGTGTTCGCATAAACCTTGTGGTAGTTTGAAACAGGACATGGAGAAGACCGAAATCGCCTGTGCCACAGATTTTATCAAGACTTCCTTACCTGCAGCAGACATAAGCTTACTCATCCAACCACGTATCTTGTTCTCAGAGATGGTCTCTGAAATACTTGAAAGCCCCGTTTTTTATAGTCCCATTTCAGACGGCATATCGAGATATTTTGCACTGAGACTTTCATTAGGGATTTGCATCACATCTTTTATTTGTACCCTGATCACATCTGGGCAACCTTTACTAAAAACTAGCGCTGATTTGTCCTTGTTAACTCTTTGTCCAGAAGCCTTAGCATGTGTTTCCAACAAAAGAGATACTTCCTCCACCCCCTCTACATTCGCTTTACTAAACAGTAGGTTGTCATCTGCAAACATTAAGTGATTCATCGGCGGAGCCGATGCAACCACCTTTATACCCCAAGATTAGATGACTGGACTCTAGATTTTAAAAGGCACGAAAGACCCTCCACTGCCAACAAAAGTAGATAAGGTGAAATCAGATCTCCCTGGCGGATACCACGTGTTGGTTTGAACTCCTGGAGCTTCTGCCCATTAAACAAAACCAAGAAGGATACTGGGTCAACCATGTCCATAATGATGTTGACCCATCTCAAAAACTGATAAAAACCAGGGTCCGAACATTCGCTGACTAAATTGGCTAGCCCATAAATGGAATCGCTAGCTGGCTCCTATGGAAAACACTGACAATTGAACGTAACACGCATGAAATAGGGATTACCAGGAAGACACAAAGCGGAGGGTGTGGGTCGCTCTTCTTTTCATTATTTTCACGTGTTGTACATATATTTTGCATGCAGAGATGAAACCGGAGTGAAAAATCGCTTTTCTCGAAGAAAAAAGGGAATTGAGAGGAAAATACGAAAACATAAACAGAAATTTTCATAAGTGAAACATAAACGGAATTTGTTACACAGAAACGGAAACAAAATTGGACTAGTGTTTTTGTGTTTGTTGTGCCGGAAATCGAAAACGGAACACAAAAACGTAACCGAGGCCATTGCCAATTCTCTGCTGCCTCCGGGCACCCTGACCTCTGGAGGGGGTCACTTCTTCGGTAAGAAAGCCCTTCCGACAATCATGAAACAAGTGGAGAAATATGTGTGGGTGGAATTTGATCGATTTCCCCAACTCCCTAATCTCTGCAACCCCTCTTTATAGTACGGTGAAATATGTTCCTACAAAAAAATTTAACCAAAAAACTTTCGAAGCCATCGAAAGAACATCGTCTTTTGCCCTTTTTAAAAAGATGGGGTTACTGAAGTCCGTAGACCAAATAGAGGAACTAATGTCCTGAGATAAACTGGACAACCGACATTAGTTCTCGCAAATCGTATTGTGATCAGCACCGAAATCGTAACTGAGTGACAACTGCACTTTCACCTGTCCCCATAGCTACAATGAAGCCAATTGATGTCTGACCCAATCTTGCCTCCGCCATTGGATTTGGTGATGGTTACGGTGGTGGTCCCAGAAGCGGCAGTGCTCTTCCTTGATTTGCTAATGATCCCTCTGATGTCAGCCGTCCACGAGAAAGTGTATATACCGACCACCTCAAAACTTTCGACCAAGCATTAAATTAAAACCATAATGAAAGGGTGAGCAACCAGCTATGCCAAATGGCACCTGCTGGTTGGCTGCGGTGAGAATGTTTTTTTTTAACATGAAAGTGAGGCTTTTTTTTTGGAGATAGATGTGAGGGCCACGTGTCATCTGCTAAGTGGAGGAGAGAGAGTTTCTTTTTTATGAGATGAAGGTGAGGGTTTTGTTTTTTTCTTTAAGTTGAAAAATTGAGAATACAATGTTCTCTTGATTGTCTTGCCTAAATCAATGTTCTCTTGATTGTCGCGGTACCAGCCGCCAGCAAAAGGGCCTCGTACCCAGCCGCCGCTAGGGCTTTTCTACCTTCCGCCGGCGCCGGTCTGCCTTGCCTGTTGTGGCCTTAGCGTCATGAAGGCGTGGTGGATCTCAGCCCTTGCCGGTTGGAGGGCTTCATCTATATGGATCTGGATGTAATTTTTATTATTTCTAGTATTCGTTTATATACTATCATAATTGATGATGAATAGATTAAATTCTTTTTTACTGGAATAGACTAGAAATTTTATGAAGAAAAAAGAAAAGAAACGAGCATACACCTTCAAGGCACCTCAGCCACTAGTAACCGTTCAAGGCACCTCTGCGTACACGTGCAGCAAACAGACACGACGTGGCTGCCGTAGGTTCGCTGATCACACGCACAAACCTGAAAAGAAAAAGCGCACGGTATGTGTGGTGTTGTGTCTGTTGTCCCGGTGCCCGCAAGGGAAGCACATACTGTGCGTCCAACACCACTCCGCTCGGTCGCCACGGTGAAGCCGAACCTCCCGTACGTGCACAAATTGTGATTGGTCGATGGTGGAGGAGGCAAGTGCACGCAGTTGATCCAAGAACAAGCTGAACAAGGATAGGGCTGCAAGTTCTTTTAGCCGATTCTCATAATTTTAAGAATTGACCCTTCACCCAGCTTCTTTTATAATCTTAATCCATATATTTTTTTACAATCCTAAGATACAAGATTTTGGGAGAAACTGGATGGAGGGCTAATTAAACATGTAACGACTAAACATGCTAACACGCTAATTAAACATGTAACGAGATAAGAGCCAACACCGTCTGTGCGCCGATCAATCACATGGCCAGGGCTCCAACGACCATCACAGCAAGCGTCGCGGCCCGCCACCTCGCGGAGAGGCCGGGCGCGGCGCTGGGCCGGGACCCGGCCTCGGGCTCACCACCTGGCCAGAGCGGGCCGAGCTTGGGCGTGGGCTCGTATGGCGGCGGCGGGCTGGAGTAGATGCAAATAATTAATAAAGTACCGAATATACATATGAATACACTAGTAAAAAAAGTTCTACAACTTGTATGTGGGGCCATGCCCCCGCCACCCCACCCCTAGATCCGCCTCTGCTTATTGGTGTATGGTACGAGATATTATACATACATATAGGAAGATTGCTAATACGTACTTCCAGCTGAGATTGCACCAAGTTGACCATAATCACTAAACAAAAAATAAAACCAAAGCTAATACAATACTAAAATCAAATCAGATTTTTTCTAAGAAATGATGAATTAAGGACATTGGTATTACACACAAGAAGAAAGAAAATGTATAAACACATAAAACAAAAAAATCTTAGAAAATTGCACACGATTGGCATAGAAATTACACTGTTTCATGATATGCAAAACATAAGTATATAGTAACGCAATTTTTAGACAACGGTATGAACCGCACACACATTGCATAAAAATCGACTGAGTGTTTATCCATATTATGAGGGCAATTATTTGATAGGCGCCTAATTTTCTTGGGCCTTTAGTCAAATAGTCTCCACCACCCGATCAAGATTCAAAGGCTCAACCGCATTCTTCTTTCTGTAGTCTTCCTCTTCGCCCTATACTAATACTAAAAAAAAGGAGTTTTCTAAGGAAGAGTGGATTAGTGACATTGGTATTAGCCTTTAAGAATAAGGAAAATTTTAAAACTAAAGCAAAAAAAGATAAAATTTACACAAAAGTTGCGATATTTTATAATATGCAAAAATAAACATATAATCGTGGATTTTTCACAAAAACTGGTTTCCTAAGAATGAATAAATTAGTGGTATTGGTAATACCCTTAAAGAAGAAAGAAAATAAAAGGGTAAAATAGTCAAAATAATGAAGTTTTCTAATGAAGAATGAGTTAGTGGTATTGGTAAAACCCTTGAAGAAGAAAGAAGATGAAATAAAACAACTAAAAAAAATCATAATAATAAAGGTTTCTAAGTAAGAATAAATTAATGGCACTGGTATTACCCTTTAAGAAGAAATAAAAAATGCAATAAAATTAGAACAAAATCAAAATAATACAATTATCTAAGGAAGAATGAATTACTCGCATTGGCATTACCCTTAATGAAGAAAGAAAACAAAATAATAACTAAATAAAAATAAAAATAATAAAGTTTTCTAAGAAAAAGTAAATTAGTGGCACTGGTATTACCCATTAAGAAGAAATAAATTAAAAAAATATTAAATCATATAATGACAAAACTTCCACATAATATGCATAAAAATTACGCTTTTCTATATTGTGCAAGAATAAGCATACCATAGTGGAATTTTCACAAAAAAGTATTTCACAAAGAAGAATTAATTAATGGCATTGGTATTACTCTTAAAGAGAAGTAAAAATAATAATAACTAAAACAAAATCAAAACAATGAAGTTTTATAAGAAAAAAATGAATTAGTGACATTGATATTACCATTTAAGAAGAAAGAAAATGATATAAAAACTAAAACAAAATAAAAATAATGAGATCTTCTAAGGAAGAATGAATTGGTGGTATTGGTGTTACCCTTTAAAAAGAAAGAAAACAAAAAAATATATAAAAGAAACAGTGACAAAATTTGCACACAATATACACAAAATTTACCTTTTCTAAAAATATGCAAAAATAAACATATAATAGTGAAATATTTGCAAACAAAACTCCTCAGTAGTGAACTAATGGGATTAACATTACTCTTAAAGAAGAAAGAGAACAAAATAATAACAAAATCGAAATCAAAATAATGAAGTTTTATAAGGAACAATTAATTATTGCCATTTGTATTAACTTAAAAAAATTGAAGTTTCTAAGAGTTAATTAATTAGTGGCATTGGTACTCGCCTAACATCGGACAAATTTACACACTAATTATAAATAATTTGTATGTATACATTCATGTTATACTCCGTGTTCAAATAAGAAAACACCACTGACGAAGATTAATCGTCTCTCAACATGTTCAAAATAATTTGCATCTTATATCGATGGTGGCATCTCCTTGAACACACACACACACACACACACAGAGACACACACACACACACACACACACACACACACACACACACACACACACACACACACACACCAAAGAAAAACTGAAAAAGGAAAAACAATACTGAAGACACAAAAAAAGACATATTAAACGTATTCGGATTCATACATTTACACGATAGAGAAAATTCATAAAAGTATATTTAAATTCAAATCAAAAGCTTGTTGGATTGATCTAAATTAGTCTGCACTAACACGTCTCATTAATGCTATCGGCGGCCGCATCACCCCTCCTGCACGCAGTAGTTGCAAGTTGCATGCGTGGATGCGGTAGTGTAGGTGTGTACAATTTAGAGAAAAGAAACCGAGTGACCCTATTTCATTTTTTGAGTCGACTGATGTACAGCTAAAGCGAAAAATAGAGCGAAGCCTTCTATAAGGTTCTCAAAACTGATAAAAAACCGAGGTCTGAACATGTGCTGACTAAGTGGGCCAGCCCATAATTGGAATGGCTAGCTGGCTCCTATGCGAAACACCGATAATTTAACGCAACACACGTGAAATAGGGATTACCAGGAAGGCACAACGCGGAGGGCACGGGTCGTTTTCTTTTCATTTTTTCACGTTTTTTTTGCGGGTGCATTTTTTCACGTGTTGTACATATATATTGTATGTAGAGATGAAACCAGAGTGAAAAAAATTGCTTTTCTGGAGGAAAAAAAGGGAATAGAGAGGAAATACGAAAAGATAAAAGGAAATTTACAAAACCAAAAGGAAAACGGAATTTGTTACACATAAATGAAAAAAATAGACTAGAGTTTTATGGCGCAAAAAACACGGAAACATAACCTTTTCGTTTCCATGAGTATGAAATTTTCACTTTTACTATGTACTAATGAATGCTTTGTAACCCAACCATCAAACAACGCACAATGACAGTGAGCGGAATGGCCTATGTGAGACCCAACTTCTTCTGCCATGCATGTACTCAACTAGACCTAGACAATTGTCCAACACTATTACAATATTACGCAAAGTCACTAACCTAATCATATTATTTTATAGCCATTTACAAATTGATTTAGTTTGTTGGTATGCTTGAGTTTTTCTCTATGGTTCAAGGAGTTTTCAAGTTTCGATCAACTCCCGTTGTAGTTATCATATTCACTCCATATTTGCATCATGTTTGTTTTCCGTTGATGTTTCCGTATTCATTTACAGGGTTTCTGTATTTGTTTCTGCTTTGACAAAAAAAGAAAATAAATGTGGTCACATCCCGCTCTGTCCATTTCCGTCAATTTTCATCCCTGAGAAATAGTCGTTGCACAGCTGCAACTCCGGGCACCCGGACATTCAAGAGGGGAGGCGGCCTGCCCCAGGAACCCGGGGGACAAAGTCCTAGGCACCCGGACAAAAACCGTAGCCAGGCATGCATGGGGCCGGGCACTCAGAGTCTAAGACCCCGGGCACCCGGACCATCCGGAGAGAACACACTCCACCCCGGGCACTCGGACCATCCGGAGAGAACACGCTCAACCCCGGGCACCCGAGGCCATTGCCAATTCTCTGGTGCCTCCGGGCACCCATACCAAAGAGAGTCCGGGCACCCTGACCTCTGGAGGGGTTCACTTCTTCGGTAATGAAGCCCTTCCGATAATCATGAAACAAGTGGAGAAATATGATGATTGGAATTTGATCAACTAGATGAAACCCCGCGCATTGTTGCAGGAATTTTGAACACACAAACTTTAAATAAAAATTGATACAACCATGGTTTTCAACTGTTCAATAGTAATAATCCAAAATAAATAGTGGAAACAAATTAATTCAAAGCAAATAGAATTATACCAATTGAACATGGGGTAGTCCGGACTAAAGGAAATTTGAACATATCTTGTTTGGAAATAGCAAGGATTTAGTGCAAGTGAAAAGGGTGTGACTGATTGTACGAACCAAATTGTCTCTACTGAGCTTTTTATGCAAAAGCATACTCTACATGACCTTATAAATAAGCGAAGTGGTGTCAAACATAACAAATATTTTTAATGGCACCTAACAGTATAAATGAATTGTTTTGAAGAAATGATACTAAGAATTTGGTCCTTACCGAATGTAATTTGCGGCTGAATAGCTTCTCTGTTTTCAAGATAGCCAAGATCTATATATCTGTTGGCAAAAGAAATACCCATGGCCAACAGTTTAGTAATCACTATGGATTTATCAACTAGTAAACATTGGCACCATACACAGGGAAATATTCTTTCAAGATGATAGTACATTCTTGGCCTGTAAGGATGAAAGCTAGAGAGAATAGATTGATTTATGACTCCATTGATTGGTCCACAGATGAAGTTATAACCTCGATAAGCCAAATATGTGTCTTTGTATATTCCAATTCCTGCTTCAACAACAAATATAATATATTTTGTCTAGTTCTGAAGGCGAACTGAAGGTTGCTTAGTGACCAAATAGAGTCATCGATCAATCTGGCATCTCCTGAATTTTAATTATTTCAAGTTTTAGAACCAGAACAGTCCTAGATCAGATTACCCCATAGAATATATTTTGTCTAGTGCTGAAGGCAAACTGAAGTTTTATGAATGATGACCACAATAAATAGAGTACACGTTACCTCAAACACATGTTACTCACCCAGATCAATTCTCCTCTGTTGGCAATTCGGCTGGTGATAACATGGGTAGTCTTTGAGAGCGCCACGATCCACACTACTAGAAAAAGGGCTATAGATGGGATTGACATTAATGGCGCACCAGACAAGCGGTGCGCCATTAGTATATACTAATGGCGCACCACCTTCTCATACGCCATTAGAGTTGAAACTACTAATGACGCACCTGGCCCAGGGTGCGCCATTAGTATCAATTTTTTTTTAATTAGTGCGCCTGTCCAAACATAATAATGGCGCATCCAGACACAGTGCGCCATTACTAGTTGTAACTAGTAATGGCGCACCTGCCGGAAAGTGCGCCACTAATGTTGTTTTTTCTATTATATTTTTTATTCCCTTTTTTGCAAAACTACTAATGGCGCACTTTTCCACCGTGCGCCATTACTAGTTTAAACTAGTAATGGCGCACTGTGGAACAGTGCGCCATTAGTATTTTTTTTGCAAAACTACTAATGGCGCACCACCAGAAGGTGCGCCATTAGTAACCTGGATTACTAATGGCGCATTTAGAGTTGGTGCGCCATTAGTAAGTGGGCAGCAACAAGATATTTTGGACAGCCTCTCCTACCCACACTCACTTTCTCCCCACTTCATTCTCTCCACCTCCTCCTTGTCTCGGGTGCCTCCTCTTTTTCACCTCATTTCCACCATAGATTCATTCAATTTAAGTGGTTAAATTACCTTGTTTTGATAGGTAAGTAAGGGGGGAAGCTATATTTATGTTGTTCTCCCTACAACAATGTGCACATGCACTTTTTATGGCCTAGCTAGATCTATGTATGTTCGTGGTGTTGCATATGTTTGTGGTGTTGCATATGTGTTTGTGTTTGGAGGTGTACCGGTATTTGAAATGCGATAGTTGCCAATATTTTGCCGGAATGTTGATTCATTTCCGTTTCGGCGAGAATTTTGGCATTAAGCATTCTTTTTGGTCCTATTTTTAGGGAAAGTCATGCCAAATTTTTTCTTGGTTCTAAAATATCGTTTTGCTCTACCCCGCAGGCGACCATGGTCCGCATGATGACCGAAGGCATCGTGAATAGGTTTTTGAGGTCCGCGAAGGCCGAGATGCTTCAAAAGAACGAGACGGAGATAAGATGTCCGTGTCGAAGATGCAAGCTGAAGAGCCTTATTGCGGACCCGGAATCCGGGCAGGTGCGGGACCACCTGCTCTTGCGTGGTTTCATGGATGGCTATCGGTGGCAAGGTGATGAAGATGACTACGAAGTCATCCATGGGGGCCGGGCAAGAAATGAGGAAGGGCAGCAAGACAACCACCGCGGCTCGGGCAGGCGAGAAGACGAAGAATCCCCAGGAGATGATCACGACGGTGATGCTGTACACAGTCATCATGTAGAAGATGCAGGACATGATGATGAGGAAGATGCCGGAGCAGACGACGGGCATGATCATGAAGATGATGATGCCGGCGGAGCAAACGACGCTGGACCATCGATGGGCTGGGTGCAGGACCCTCATATTCAAGAGCTGCTTCTCAAGCAGACGGATAACGCAAGAGCTGCCGCCCGAGAGAAAGCCAAGATGGATCAACTTGAGTTAGACGCGGTTACTCCATTGTATGAAGGATGCAGGCCCGAGGATACCCGCCTGAAAGTAACGCTCATGGCTCTGGAGATGAAGGTAAAACACAAAATGACCGACGCATGCTTCGACGAGAACATGTCATTCTGGCACGAACGTCTTCCCAAGGGGAACAAGTGCCCGACCAGTTTGGAGGAGGCGAAGAAAATCGTGTGTCCTCTGGATTTACCGCACGTGAAATACCATGTGTGCATGAACAATTGCATCATTTATCGGGACGAGCACGCGGAGTCTACCATATGTCCGGTGTGCGGCGTCACTCGATACAAGAAGAGGAAGAAAGCTCCTCGAAAAGTGGTGTGGTACTTTCCGATCACTCCTCGTCTGCAGCGGTATTTCGCGGACCCTAAGGTAGCAAAGCTCCTGCGTTGGCACGCGGAAAGGGAGGAGAAGAAGCGAGAAGATGACGCAAATGATCCGGAGATAGATAAAAAAGACAAGATGCTGAGTCACCCTAAGGATGCGAGCCAGTGGCAAGCGTTGAACTTCAAAGACCTAGAATTTGGGAACGATCCAAGGAACATCGTGCTGGACGCGAGCACCGATGGAGTCAATCCGTTTAGCAGCCAGAGAAGCACACATAGCACCTGGCCTGTGTTTGTGTGGATGTACAACCTTCCCCCCTGGTTGTGCATGAAGAGGAAGTACATTCACATGAGTATGCTAATTGAAGGACCGAAACAACCAGGGAACGACATCAATCTGTATCTGGGGCTGCTGAAAGAGGAGCTTGACACGCTGTGGAAAACGCCAGCCAATACGTGGGACGCCGCAGAGAAAGAATATTTCCCTATGAGAGCCGCGCTGCTCACGACGGTGCACGACTATCTCGATTACGGATATGTCGCGGGGCAGGTGGTCCACGGATTTTCTGGATGCGTCAGGTGCATGGATGACACAACGTATCGCCAGCTAGATAGAGATCCCGGGTCTTCGAAAACCGTGTTCATGGGACATCGAAAGGTGGCTTCGCGACGATGACCCGTGGAGAAAACGCAAGGATCTATTCGATGGTGAAACCGAACCCCGAGGACGCCCGCGTACGAGGAGCGGCGAGGAAATAGACGAGCTGTTGAAAAATTGGAAAGACTGCCCACTGCCGGGAAAGAAGCAAAAGGCGCCAGAGCCGGGAAAGAAGCGAAAGGCGCCAGAGCCGCTGCTGAAGGTATGGAAAACGAGGTCTGTTTTCTGGGACTTGCCGTACTGGAAGATCCACCGTGTGCCTCACAGCCTTGATGTCATGCATATCACGAAGAACGTGTGCGAGAGTCTGCTTGGTACCCTGCTCAACATGCCAGAGAGGACCAAAGATGGCCGAAAGCAAGGGCAGACTTGAAATCAATGGGCATCAGGCAGGAGCTTCACGCTATATATGATGATGATGATGATGATGATGAGGCGAAGCAGGACACGGAAAGTCGTCGCAAAGGCAAAAAGGCCAAGAAGACCGGAAATGACTACCCTCCCGCGTGCTTCACTCTAAGTCAGGAGGAGATCGAGCAGTTTTTCACCTGCCTCGTAGGAGTAAAACTTCCTTACAGTTACGCGGGGAAGATAAGCAGATACCTAGACCTAGCGAAGCTGAAGTTCAGCTGGATGAAGTCTCACGGCTGTCACGTGCTGATGACGCAGATACTTCCAGTTGCAATCCGTGGGATCATGGACGCGCACGTCCGTGAAACGCTATTTGGCCTATGCAACTTTTTCGACGTCATCTCTCGGAAGTCTGTTGGCGTGAGGCAACTCAGAAGGCTCCAGGAAGAGATCGTGGTGATACTATGCGAGCTTGAGATGTACTTCCCGCCCGCGTTCTTCGACGTTATGGTGCATCTGCTGGTCCATATCATGGACGATATCATCCAACTCGGGCCGACGTTCCTGCACAGCATGATGCCGTCGAAAGGATGAATGGTGTCATCAAAGGATACGTTCGCAACATGTCACGTCCAGAGGGAAGCATAGCCAGGGGCTTTCTGACCGAAGAGTGCATCTCCTACTGCACGAATTATCTAGGCATCGAGAACCCCGTTGGTCTGCCCGTCAACAGGCACCTCGGCAGGCTCGCTGGATGGGGTCACCGTGAGGGTCACCGCGAAATGCATGTCGACTTCGAGGGTCGACTCGCCGACTTTGAAAGAGCAAACCTAGTCGCGCTACAACACATAGACGTGGTCGATCCTTGGGTGGTAGAGCACAAAACCTTTATTAAGAAGACGTACAATGACCGAGGCCAACAGAGGACGGACGGAGATATACTCAAAGAGCACAACTCATGTTTCACGCGTTGGTTCAAGCAGAAGCTTCTGTCGTACCCTTTACATGAGGATTCTTCCGTGGAAGAACAACTCATATTCGCCTTGTCATAGGGCGCCGAGCACAACCTGATGACCTATGAGGCGTACGATATCAACGGCTACACATTCTACACCGAGGCCAAGGACATGAAGAGCGATGGTTATCAGAACTCCGGGGTAACGATGGAATCCTACACCGGTAACGACAAGGACAGATACTACGGAAGGATCGAGGAGATCTGGGAGCTGAGCTACGCTGGAGAGAAGGTCCCGATGTTCCGTGTCAGATGGGCCAAGAGCGTCCTAAAAGAAGACCGGTATTTCACCACCATGGTTATACCCGAAGCCAAATCCAAGACCGCGGGCGCAAACGTCACCGCGAAAAATGAGCCATGGGTACTGGCTTCCCAAGTGGACCAATGCTTCTTCATTACCGACCCGTCAAAGCCCAGTCGTGTTGTCGTGAGGAGAGGCAAAAGGAAGATCATCGGAATGGATGGAGTACCCAATGAGCAAGACTTCGACAAGTACGGCGACCCGAGAATCGAACATGACGACGATGATGAAGTAGCAGCATACACCACAAGAAGAAGCAGGACCACCCTACCTAAAGGACGTCCGTTCCACAGAAGAACTCCATTTGCGAAAAAGAAGGGCAAGAAGATTGTGAACAGATAGCTAGCTAAGATCGATTGTATTTAAATCGTAGCCTTCATTTCTCGATTGTATTTCATGGGCACTTTTTGAACTATCATGAATATTTTTAAATTTCATGGACACTCGATCTCGATCCCCCTCCATCTCGATCGCTATCCCACCTCGCCAGATCCGGTCCCCCTCGCCGCCGAGCACCCCCCGGTCCACCGGCCCCCCGCACCCCGCGCACCCTCCCCCGCTCCACCGGCATTACTGTTTGATGATATTTTTTAAAAAATTATTACTGTCTTATAAAAAAATATTATTGTTATGATTTAAACAAGTTTGAACATATTTAAACACAAATAAATATCAAACAACATTTTAAATGCATAAAAAAAATTGTGGAGCCTGGGAATCGAACCCAGGACCTCCTGGTGTGAGAACTGGCTGCTGACCAGTCGAGCTAGTAGAGGGAACTTGGTGTGGATCAGGTCAGGTGGAAGATAACCTGTTGGCTCGAGCAGAAATAAAAAAAAATACTAATGGCGCACCAGGGTGAGGTGCGCCATTAGTATGGATGTACTTATGGCGCACCGAGGGGTGGTGCGCCATTAGTATTGTGCCCTCGCCCTCGATCCCCTTCCCCTCTCCTATCCCCGGCCCAAACCTATCCCCTCTCTCTCCCTCGCCCTCGCCCTCGATCCCCTTCCCCTCTCCTCTCCCGACGCCGCTGCCCCGCCGCCTCGACGCCGCCCTATCGTCCTCGTCTCCGCCCCGACGCCGCGACGCCGCCCTCTCCTCTCCCGACGCCGCCGCCCCGTCGTCCTCGTCTCCTCGGCGCCACTCTCCTCGTCTCCTCGGAGCACCACCACCACCCGGACCTCGTCGCCTCCCGGACCTCGTCGCACCACCACCACCCGGACCTCGTCGCCCCGTCCACACCACCGCCTCCGTGAGCTCCACCACCACCCGGACTTGTCTATTGCTTCATGTTCATTATGACAATTGCTAATTCTTGTTTGATTTAGTAGCGTCTCATTTCTTGTGCTCATGGGAAAACTAAGAAAGCTCAGGAACATAATTGTGTTTCTTGTCTTGTTTGTTTCGGTTGCCTTTTAAAGAGAATGGGGTTAGCAAGAGAAATCAGCTTGTACACTATGAGTAGCTTATGCATGAGTCCTGATGGAATCACTATAAACACCAGGTCATTATAATTGTTTTCGAGGAGTAGTTTTGATGGTCAAGATCAGCATAAAGGAATACAACTTTATATCTGGTTTACCTTGGATTGTTTTACCTTGAGAAAATGCATTCCACTCAAAGACAGCCCATTTTGTACACTTTTTCGTTTGATAGATCTAAGGAGGCAGAAAAGTTCTCTTTTAGTCATCTTTATTGCAGTCAATGTCTCCACCACTCTGATATCCTCAGTATCATGGTTGTGCTCTGAATCTCCAAGCAAATCATATTGGTTGTGATGATTGACTGAAACATAAGAAGTTTTCAGGTGGTTGCATTGTTTCTTGCTACCAACACCCGTAGTTTCTTTCTTTGTTTAGTTGGAAGTTTGTTATACTGATAGAGTGTGCATAGGGAGTAAACGAATTCCTGCAAAACGAATTTTGTATGAGTTTTTTAGATCTGAATTCATTTATGTTCATGTGCGTCTGTCTGGCTGTGTATCCCAACTTGTGTTGATGCTCTGAAGTAGGTTTTCACTAAGAGAATTCAAAACTAAGACATGTTCTTAAACTGAAGCAGTATTTGTATCACAGAAAAAGTTCTGAAGCTGTTGAACCTTACCTTATGTATCACAAAAAAAGGCAAGGAACATCATGAACAACTCTCCATGACTTAATTTTCCTATATGCATTGGCCTGTACAGCAGGTTCACTTTTCCTATATGCATTGGCCAGTACAGCAGGTTCACTTTTCAAAACAAATTAGAGCAGACCTCATACACCCAAGAAAACCTGAAAAAAATGAAGTTCAACCCCTCACTTTTCCTATATGCATTGGCCTGTACAGTTGGATTTGTTTCTGATTTTAGTGTTTTCAGTCTATTTTTCTATTTCTGCTTTAACATAACGGAATAACTAATGGTGGCTGCCTAATGATGACAAACTAAGTTTCTGATTTATTTTGTTATAGAAGTGTAGATTCATTGGTAGCAATTGTTTTCAGTGTCTCATGTTGCTTGTAGTGTTTTGTCCAAAATGTTGAATGATACTGCTTGGAGATGCATATATTGTTTCACCTCTTCACATGCCAATGTATTTTCCATGTTGTGATGGAGGCCTTTTTTGCCTTGTCCACCCGAGAGGCCCTTGAGTTTGCCGGAATGTCGATTAACTTCCGTTCCGGCAAATTCGGGTACTCCATATGTCCTATTTTCAGCAAAGGTCATGCTGAAATTTTCCGTGAATTTTAGCATGACTTTGCTAAAAATAGGACATATGGGGTACTTGTGACTAATGCATGGGCCGGGGTATCTTAGTAGTTAATTAAGTAGGATCAAGTGCCCCGGCGTACTTGTGACTAATGCATGGCTTTTAGGGTGCCTCGGTGTCGATAAAAACCGAAATGATGAAAGCTTAGGCTTTTAGGGTGCCTCGGCGTCGAAAAACCCTCAATGATAAAAGCTTAGCTTTTAGGATGCCTCGGTGTCGACAAACCCTAAATGATGAGACCATGATCTTGTTCCTTGACAATAACCAACTTTTTGACCAAACTTTGTTCCTATTTAGAGAGAAACATGGCCAACAACGATGAGGCCGGGGGTTCGGGCGTCAAGGCATTCTGGAAGCTGTCCCAGGAGATGGAGGAACAACCTCACTTGTATGAGGACGCTGCCTTCCCCACCGATCCTGAGACCACTGATGGTACCGCCGAGGATGACCCCACTGATGCCACCACTGATGGTGCCGCCGAGGATGCCACCACTGATGATGGCGGCGCACGCACAGATGGCAGCCAACCGAAGAGGCAACGGAAGGACCGGCGCCCGACCGTGCTCCGCACCCTCAAGGAGGAAGTTACTGAAGTGGACTCCGACGGGAATCCAACGGCGCCCGAACGAATAGTCAAGGGGTACTCGCTTCAGCTCGGGTGCATTCTCCGGAGCACCATCTCGATCAACACTGAGAACCTGAGGCATCCTGACCGAGGGAATTTGCGCAACCTCCTCTTCACGAAGCTGCACGAACGATACAAGTTCCCCGCTGAATTTGAAAACACAAGCCTCAAAGGGAATAAAGTGAACAATGCTGCCCTCACGAAGATGAGCAAGGCCCTGTCTACTTGGAAAAGCAATGTGAAGAGAATGATCGAGAAAGGTGAGAGTTATGAGAAGATCAAGGAGAAAAATCCTTCGATCACCGAAGATGACTACAACGACTTCAAGATCAACTACTCGAGCACCGCAAACTCCGAATCAAGTAAGTGGGGGAAAGAAATGCGGGAGCTGAACTTAGGGGAACACACACTCGGTCCCGGCGGTTACAGAGTGGCGGAGCCTATATGGGACAAGGAGGAGGCGGACCGTGCCGAGCAAGGCCTACCGCCCCTCTTCGATAAATACGGTGACAAGCAGACCAGGAACTTTGTCAGGGCCCGGTACAAGAAGGACCCGAAAACAAAGGAGCTTACCACGGATCCGAAGACCAGGGCGCTTGAGCTTGTTCTGGTAAGGAATACACCCCCGCGTAATTAGCTCCATATGGTTGCATTCTAATTAATGAAGCCAAATTTCTAAATGGTTCACATTCCTTCCGCAGGCGACTGAAAGCAGTAGCGCGGGGTCGACTAAGAGCAACCCTTGGGACACCACTCTAAATAGGGCGTTGAATGTAATGAAGAACAAGGATAAGCTCAGTAAGCCGACGTCAGCTGGTCGTGTGGCCGGCAAAGGCTTGTCGACAAAATGGTCGTCATACTATAACACTGGTGGGCGAAAGGAGAAAAAGACCAGCTCGGAAAGCCAGGCGCGCGAGGTTCAAGAACTCAGGGCACAGGTGGCGCGGATTCCGGAGATTGTCCAAGAGCAAGTGCAACAACAACTCGGAGTGACGATCACCGCCATTGTGCCTACCTTGATCCAGGGGATTAGTGCGTGGATTGCGGGCGGCCAACAGGGGCCGCCCCCGATTCCTAGCTTCACGGCCAGCAACTCGCAGAACGCGATGGCGGGGCCATTGGTGTCTCCGGCGGAGGCGGCATTGGTGTCTCCGACGCCGGCACGGGAGCTTAATGCACCCGGGTGTACGCCGGCCGGCACCTCTGCAGCAAGCGGTCCCTCCGTCAACTGCACGCCCGCCGTTGGCGGTGCCTCGACATTAGCCGAGCTCGACGCCATCATCACGGTAACTAATTAAGCCTCTCTCGGCCGAGGACTTCATCTCCTTGCCTTTGACTGGGCATCCCTAACGCCCTACATGTTTTCGCAGGGCGCCGCCGACGTTCCGTGCACTCTCCTGCACTTCGTGAACAACGAGTTGGTCGATGTCGCCAAGGGAAAAATCGTTCAACCGGGCAACCCCTTGTTCCACGGTACCCAGATGCCACCCAACTTGTTTAGGGTTCAACTGGTTCGGGTGCTGCCAGGCTGCGACGAGTTGTTACCTCCGATTCGACCCATCGGGGCCGACGATGATGACGTGATGACCCTCAGCGCGTGCCTGAGCTGGCCCCTGCTTTGGCCGAAGAGCCAGATTCATTTGGGGGTGGGGGACACCACCCCAAAGACAACACCGCCAGTCGTGCCGGCGCCAAGTCGGCCCCATGGCAAGACCGCCGCAACGGTGCCGGACATCCCTATGCCACTGGATCCAAACATGCATATGGCACAGGATCAGAACAACGACGACGACGATACATTAGCCAACGTCGATCAGTACTTTGCCGATCATGGGTATGGTGGCGACTTCATGGGGCCTCCTTCTCAAGAACCCAACCCAACAAAAGACGTGCGCGATCTAGCTGGTACCGCGGAGAAGCCAAGTTGCAACAGGCGTCGTCTGCAGTTCAGCTCTCAGGAGACGCCTCCAGCTGCCGACTTCACCGAGCCTCAGATAGGCGAGGTGCGAAATATGATCAGCCCCAACACACTCAAGAAGGCGGTCTGTGAGCAGAACTCGGTCCCATTACAGGAGAAGAAGAAGGCACGCAAAAGAAAGACTAACAAGGGTGCGGGCCAGCCGGCACCGAGTACGATCCGTGCTCAGGACGGGCCACCTTCAACTGAGGATATCTCGAGGAGGGTGCATGTGGCGGGTAGGCCGATGCTACCGAGAAATATGCTCGATGCTGCAACCGGTGCTATGCGGAGTCTGCATGACAGTGTTCTTTCTTTGGAGAAGCGGCGTCTCAGAGAGAAGGATGTGGCATACCCGATTTTCGCGGCCAAGGTGCCAGAGGGCAAGGGCTTTGTGGATAACTCCATCGGGGGTACGATCGTCCTGCGGTTTGATGACATCCACGCTATGTTGAACCTTCATCCGCTGCACTACACCTTCGTTCGGCTATTTTCGCTGAGTATGGAGATGCGGATCATTCGCGACAAGACCCCGGACATCGTGATAGTCGACCCCTTCTACATGCGTGCCAAGATCTTGGGCAGCGCTGGGGACCGGCAAGTCGCGAGTTCTTACCTCGAAGGCGTCAGTCTGGCAAACCAAGATAAGGATAACTTCCTCGTGCCTTACTTTCCCGAGTAAGTCCTCCCCTCAACCGCCCCGTAACATATGAATTCTTAGATTTCGATCGTTTTTCTTTTAACATTCCGTGTTTTCTGCAGTGACACACATTGCACGCTCATCCTCCTAAGCCCCAAATATTCCATGGCCACGTATTTCGACCCGGACCGTCAGTCGAACGTAGACTACACAAATGTCAAGAAGGTTCTTGATGATGTTCTCCCCGGCTACGTCAAATCTGGAGGCACCTTCACCAGGCCTATTCGTAAGTACGACAAGCACGTGTTCTCCCACAATACGACGTTCTGCTGCGTCAAGCAGCCGCCTGGCGGTCAGAAGGGTGCCTACTACGCCATCCATCACATGCGGGCGATCGTACGGGACCATCATCAACTTCTGCTACCGAGTAGACTCAAAGATTGGGCCGCGAGCGTGTCGGCAATCCAGGACGCGGACATCAGACAAGAATTCTTTCGCATCCAGTCGGAGTTTGTGGAAATCATCCATCAAGATGTCCTTCGTACCTCGGGGCAGTTCTACCTCAGAAATCAACCGTCCAACAGTGACATCGACACAATCCTACAAATGCAGGCTGACAACGCCCGTTGTTTCATGACTCCCATGATAGACGGCGGCTTCATCCACGCTCCGGTCCCTTGAGTCGAGTCGAAAGCAGTGATGCTGTGTCTAGTTCTGAAACATCGATTGGCTCATGTTGTAATTAAACTTTAATGAACTTGTAGTATGTCTCTTTGGTTTCGAGAGTCGTTCAACTTAGATGTAATCGATGCTATTAATGTCTTGCTTTTCTCTTCCGATCGTTCTGTTGCATACTTATATATTGCTTATGTATTGTCTGTGAATTGGTACTAACGTTTCGTTTGGCTACTGCATAGCGATGCCGTGGTATGTCGTGTACAAGGATAAGGTTCCCGGAGTCTACGACGACTGGGAGGAGTGTCGGAGACAGGTTCACCGATTCAGCGGTAACAGTTACAAAGGGTACGCCACTAGGGCCGAGGCCGAATCTAGATACGCCCGCTATCTAGCGGGAGAGGGGAGGGAGCGTTGGAGGAACCGGATGAAGACGAGTTTCATCGTGATGATGCTCATCGTGATGACCGCAGCTCTCTTCTATGTGATGGTAGTTTAGATGATCGATATCGACTTGTAATGTGAAGACAAACTCGCGGTCTCTTGACTTGTAATATAATGTTTTATCTTTGTTCGGTCTTTTCAATTCGGAGACTAATATGATGAATTGTATTCGGAGACTAAAATGATGAATTGTATTCAGAGACTAATCTTCTATTGTATTCGATGAATCTGTTGTTGATGTGTGCTGTCTATATTTTGTCCAATTATACATTTTGTAACCTGTGCAAAAAACAGAAAATAAAAAAAATAAAAAAACCTAATATTCATACTAATGGCGCATCACATCATAGTGCGCCATTAGTATGCCAAAGGATACTAATGGCGCATCACTAAACAGTGCGCCATTAGTATGCCGAAGTTACTAATGGCGCATCCTGTTGTTGTGCGCCATTAGTATGCCAAAGCACCTGGGTATAGATGGCCCCCTGGGAGGCATACTAATGGCGCACTGTTGTATATACTAATGGCGCATCTGGGGTGCGCCATTAGTATACCAGATACTAATGGCGCACCAGTGGTGCGCCATTAGTAAAATATACTAATGGCGTGGCACTAATGGCGCACCACTAATGCGCCATTAATGGCCAAATTAGGTGCGCCATTAGTAGGCCTTTTCCTAGTAGTGCCAGGAGATAGAGCGAGGGATGGTCGTGCTCTGCAGGAAGAGAGATCATCACAAAGATTGCCTCATGGGAGCTTTGGTTTGGTTGAGCAAGATGAGGAGGACCGGCCATTATGAACCATCCTATTCAAAGAGAGAGAGAGCCCGAGATCCATACTTCGGTGACCAGCCAACACAGTCTGGAGGCAGAATCCCATGCGAATCCAATGATCGGAGAAAGTGGTCACCAACACCGTCTGGAAGCAGAATCCCATGCGAATCCAATGACCGGAGAAAGTGGTCACCAACACCGTCTGGAGGCAGAATCCCATATGAATCCAATGACCGGAGAAAGAACGAAGCCAAATATTATGGGTTCATGGGGATGTAGAAATTGATGAGTAAATAGGCAGTTTTTCGATTAAATTAATCCATGAATGAATCATGAGCATGACATGGACAACATTCATAACACACTGATTACGATCTAACAGAGCATGTATTACGCACATAGTAGAAACATCTACGCATATTGCTAGTACTGCTACAACAGAAAGAAACACGAGAGGGAGAAACGATGTATACCCTCCAATCGACCACGCGGCGGCGGTGGCGGTGGCAGCAGCCGCGGCATCCTCAGCTGCCTTCTTGTCGGCCTCGGCCTTCTCAGCGGCGGCACGGTCGGCGTCGGTCGACATGGTGATGACGAAGGTGATGCGGACGTAGATGAACAGAAGCGAGTAGTCGCGTAGTCGCTACCCAAAAACCTAATCGCCCCTCTCCCATACAGGATCCGGAGAGGCGGGGTTTCGGAGCCCGTCAACCGTGTATGCGGTGAACGGGACGGAGTCGCCGACGGCAGCAGCAGCAGAGGAACAACGTGGGCGTGGAGGCGGAGATGGAGATGCGTTCTGTTTTCGCGGCGGCTAGGGTTGGCAGCGCCCCACATATATATGTGCGGCCGCGCGTGGAGAGACGTGGGTTGAACCCACATCCATGTCGGTAGCCCATGATCCGACATCTCAGATCATGGCCCTACCTGTCAAAGACTCTCCGTTCCTGACCGGCAAAAAGAAGCGCATAGGAGTGAGCTCGGCTCGGCTCAATCCCGCAACCCGCGGCGCGGCGCGTCGTGACGAGGCGAGGCATGGCGTGGCGTGGCGTGGAGAGCGGAGGAGGAGGAGTGCGCGAGGGCTTCTTTTCTTCTCAAGCTCCAATAGCATGAGGGAGAGAATCCCTTATAAACCACTCCAACTCTCCTTCCACTTCCGGGGTGGGACTAAACTTCCCACCACCTTGTCATGCCACCTACATGGGCCCTTAGAGATTAAATCTGAAATTGTCATATGGGCTCTAGGCCCATCTCATATTTCAACAATCCCCCACCAGATCTCAGGGGCCCACTTGTCCTTTGTTCCAAACGCTGTTTTGATATACCAGCATCTCAGTGGAGACCGATTAAGGTTGAGCTCCACCTAGACCAAGTAGTTACACTCCTTCACAACTGAACAATGGACTATGCCTTGAATTGTCAGTTTGGCGTCAAGAAGTTTCACCACAAGTCTCAGTGATACGAGGCTGCCGAAGGCCGACCCCTCGGGTGGAGCATATTAGTCACACTCCTGGCCTGTTCATGAGCTTGCTAGAGATCACCCCAATCTCATAGACTGTGACCAGCAGTCGGGCTCATATAGGTGTGTTCCTCCAAAGATTGCTCTGTAGGATAGCATCTTGCTTATACATATAAGCCTTGGAACACATTAAGACAGTAGTCACCCTTCCATACAGTTTCTGAGAGTATTGCATCTCCAACGGAGTAGGTTAGTAAAGTTACTCTCCTCAGTTCACCGCTGGCTTGTTTTCCCAGGTCCTACTTCATGGGATCTCCGATCACATAGGTTGGGTTACTACCATGGCAACTCATGTGGGTCTCATACCCATCTCCCTTGATGCGCTATCTATCACAACACGTGATAGCCCTTTAGTGAAGAGATCTGCCAGATTCTTAGCTGTTTGGATATAATCCAACGCTATCACTCCGGAGTTTCTCAATTTTCTGGCAGCTTTCAATCTCATTCTTATGTGTTTGTTGGACTTCATGTTGTCCTTTGAACTCTTCACTTTGACAATAACTGTTTGATTGTCGCAGTTCATAAGGATGGCCGGAACCGGCTTCTCAACCACTGGCAAGTCCATCAACAGATCTCGAAGCCATTCTGCTTCGCCACCCGATGTGTCTAATGCTGTTAATTCTGCTTCCATTGTCGATCTTGTTAAGATCGTTTGCTTGCAAGACTTCCAGGAAACAGCACCACCTCCAAGAGTAAACATATACCCAGTTGTGGCCTTCATCTCATCAGCATCAGAGATCCAATTCGCATCACTATACCCTTCAAGTACCGACGGGTATCCGGTATAGTGAAGTCTATAGTTCATAGTACCTTTCAGATAGCGCATAACTCTCTCAAGAGCACGCCAATGTACATCACCCGGTTTGAAAACAAATCGGCTCAGTTTGCTAATAGCAAATGCGATGTCAGGCCTCGTTGCGCTCGCTAGATGCTGGAGTGAACCAACAATCTGAGAGTATCTCAATTGATCTATAGCTGTGCCTTTAGACTCTCGAATCAGCACACTAGAATCATATGGTGTTTGAGATGGTTTGCAGTCCGAATATCCAAAGCGACTCAACACCTTCTCGACATAATGGGATTCCAGAAGTGTAATCCCACCCTCATCATCTCTCAATAGCTTGATGTTCAAGATAACATCAGCCACTCCAAGGTCCTTCATCTCAAAGTTCTGAGATAGGAAAGTCTTAACCTCCTCGATCAACTTGAGATTAGTCCCAAATATCAGTATGTCATCAACATACAAACACAGTATAACTCCTTCGCCCCCACCATAGCGATAGTATACACATTTGTCGGCCTCATTAACAACAAAGCCAACAGATGTCAACGTTTCATTAAACTTGTCATGCCATTGCTTAGGCGCTTGTCTCAGGCCATACAAAGATTTCACCAACTTACACACCTTTCCTTCCTGACCATCTATCACAAAGCCATCAGGCTGTTGCATATAGATTTCCTCCTTTAGCTCTCCGTTCAGGAAAGCCGTCTTAACATCCATCTGATGAATGAGAAGACCATGCGAGGCCGCCAACGAGAGTAATACTTGAATGGTGGTCAGTCTGGCCACAGGTGAATAAGTGTCGAAGAAATCTTCTTCTTCTTTCTGGGCGTAGCCCTTGGTCACAAGCCTAGCCTTGTACTTTTCTATCGTACCGTCGGGCCTAAGCTTCTTCTTGAACACCCACTTGCATCCCAATGGTTTGCAACCATAAGGACGTTCAGTAAGCTCCCAAGTCTCGTTAGCCATGATGGAATCCATCTCGCTACGGACCGCATCCTTCCAGTAGTCAGCTTCTGGAGATGCATACGCTTCTGAAATAGAAGTGGGATTATCCTCAGTGCTTTGTACATCTCTCATGGGGAAAATGTCCTCAAAGAATGTAGCATCCTTAGACTCCATAATTGTATCGACCTTCATGTCAGGTACCTCAGATTTCACTACTAGAAATCTATAGCCAACACTATTCATAGCGTAGCCCAAATTAACACAGTCCACGGTCTTTGGTCCAAGCTTACGCTTTTTGGGGATCGGCACATTAACTTTCGCCAAGCAGCCCCAAGTACGTAAGTACGAGAGTGTTGTCCTTCTCTTGGTCCACTTCTCATAAGGAGTGATCTCGTTATCCTTTGTCGGAACTTTATTCAGGATATGACATGATGTCATTATAGCCTCCCCCCACCATGCCTTGGATAAACCCGATGTATCTAACATGGCGTTAAACCAAATCAGTTAGAGTACGGTTTTTCCGCTCGGCAACCCCGTTTGACTGGGGTGAGTAGGGAGGCGTCCTCTCGTGAATAATGCTGTGTTCCGCACAAAAGGCATCAAACTCTTTCGAGAAGTACTCTCCACCATGATCTGACCGGACTCGCTTAATTTTCTTTTCAAGTTGATTCTCAACTTCTGCCTTATAGATTTTGAAGTAGTGTAGAGCCTCATCTTTAGTATTTAACAGATACACATAGCAATATCTAGTGGAATCATCTATCAAAGTCATGAAATATTTCTTTCCACCTTTAGTCAACACACCATTCATCTCACAAAGATCAGAATGTATGAGTTCCAGTGGCGCCAAGTGTCTCTCCTCTGCCGCCTTGTGAGGCTTGCGAGGTTGCTTAGATTGCACACACGAATGGCACTTAGAACCTTTGGCTAAAGTGAAACTCGGGATTAAATTCGATTTTGCTAGCTGCGTCATAACGCCGAAACTAATGTGACAAAGACGTGAATGCCAGACTTCAGATTCATTAACACTCAAATGAACATTGTTCACGACTTTATTACATAGATCTGCAAGAGAAAGGTGGAACATGCCTCCGCATTCATAACCCTTTCCAACAAATAGTCCATATTTCGTAACAACTAATTTATTAGACTCGAATACCAACTTAAACCCTTCTCTACATAGAAGGGAGCCACTAACGAGATTCTTCTTGATGGCGGGGACATGCTGCACGTTCTTCAGCTGCACGATCCTTCCCGAAGTAAACTTCAGATCGACCGTGCCAACACCAAGAACAGAAGCACTCGCGCCATTCCCCATCAGTACGGACCCGTGACCTGTGGCCTGGTAAGAAGAAAACAATGAAATGTCAGCACACACATGAACACCTGCACCTGTGTCGACCCACCAATCGGTGGACGGCCAAACTGAAAATACAGCAAATAAATTAACGTACCCAGATGCACCACTCTCATTGTTGCTCACAATCATATTGACAGACTTGGAGTCCTGCCCTGGCTTCTTGTATTTTTTTGGGCACTTGTTGGCCCAATGTTCAACCGAACCACAAGTAAAGCAGCCCTCATCCTTCTTGTTCTTCTTGAAGGTCTTCTTACCCTTCTTCTTAAAGTCGGCACTCTGTTGGACACCGTTCTTTCCTTGGGCTTGTGGGAATTGGAGTTCTTCTGATGCACCATATTGGCTACAGAAGTTCCTTCGACTCCTTTTCCGTGCGAGTCCTTTGCCCTTGAATTCTGCTCAACACTCAGATGGCCAATGACATCCTCCATAGAGAATTCACGCCTCTGATGTTTCAGAGTGGTGGCAAAGTTCCTCCAGGAATTGGGGAGCTTAACGATTATGCAGCCCACGACAAACTTGCCCGGTAACTCGCACTTAAGAAGCTCAAGCTCCTTAACAATGCATATTATCTCATGAGCCTGCTCCAACACAGGACGGTTTTCAACCATCTTGTAATCGTGGAACTGCTCTATAATATACATCTCGCTCCCTGCATCGGCCGCCCCGAACTTAGATTCGAGCGCCTCCCACAAGTCTTTGGCAGACCGCACATGCAAATATGCGTCAACCAGCTTTCTCCAATCACGCTCAGAACTGCCCCGAGGAACACGACAGTGGCCTCCTTGAACGCCTTCTCCTGTTCAGGAGCGATCGTTCCTGTGGGAGTCACACCGGCGACCCAGAACACGTTCATGGCCGTGAGCCATAAGGTGGTTTTAGTCTGCCAACGCTTAAAGTACGTCCCCGTAAACGGGGACGGTTTCAGTGCAGCAGCAAAACCAGAATTCGAAAAACTCCTACACAGATTAGGTTTTTGGATTGATGAGTAAATAGGCAGTTTTTTGATTAAATTAATCCATGAATGAATCATTAGCATGACATGGACAGCATTGATAACACACTGATTTCGATCTAACAGAGCATGTACTACACACATAGTAGAAACATCTACGCATATTGCTAGTACTTCTACAACAGAAAGAAACACGAGAGGGATAAACGATGTATACCCTCCAATCGGCAACAGAGGAACAACGTGGGCGTGGAGGCGGAGATGGAGATGCGTTCTGTTTTCGCGGCGGCTAGGGTTGGCAGCGCCCACATATATATGTGCGGCCGCACGTGGAGAGACGTGGGCTGAACCAAGAAGCGCATAGGAGTGAGCTCGGCTCGGCTCAATCCCGCAACCCGCGGCGCGGCGCGTCGTGGCGAGGCGAGCGGAGGAGGAGGAGTGCGCGAGGGCTTCTTTTCTTCTCAAGCTCCAATAGCATGAGGGAGAGAATCCCTTACAAACCACTCCAACTCTCCTTCCACTTCCGGGGTGGGACTAAACTTCCCACCACCTTGTCATGCCACCTACATGGGCCCTTAGAGATTAAATCTGAAATTGTCATATGGGCTCTAGGCCCATCTCATATTTCAACAGAAACTCCTGATCCACAATCCACAGAGCCAATGACGATTCATGGGGTGCTAGTAAAACACCGTTGATCTTGAGTGGCAATGTACAATCAGATCATTGTACCTGTAGATTCACAAATAACGAAATTAGATAAGGAAAAAGGAGGAGATCAGATTGATTTGGAGCAACACCATCAAACTGAGATGGTTCTGGAATGAGGAGAGATAAGAGGAAGGAGATTCAAGGTGAGGAAGAAGAGAATACGAAGAGTAAGAGTCAGCGGGGACAAAATCATCTGGTTGATTCGCTGTAATGAAGAGGCGACGTTTTTTTAGGGATTAAAAGAGGCAAGGTCAAATGAAACGCTGGGCTAAATTTGTGGTGGGCGAGGTAGCCACTTTAAAGCACACGTACACAAACCTGGCTGGAGTATATGAGAAGTCGCTTTTTTCTTTTGTGAGAATGAGAAGTCGCTTGCATAGCCTACGCACAGAAAGGAGAATTAAACGATACGTACCATGGGCAACAACCGATGGGGAAAAAGGGGTGACGTGGCTGCACTTAGCACTAATGTGGTACTATGATGATGTGGATAGTGTGCATGGTAAGAGAATAGAGGCAAATTTGACAATTTTGACCTCGGGACGAAATCAATTCACAGAATGAACTGCCCGTGAAACTATTTCACTCCCCTGACCTTTTTGTGCAGTGCCCGCCACGCCGGCGCCACACCCTACGGTGCAGCGCCTAGCATGGGGGCGTTGCACTCCAGTCCACCGTGGCAGCCCTGGGCCCCGCTGTTGGAAATATGCCCTAGAGGCAATAATAAAATGGTTATTATTGCATTTCCTTGTTCATGATAAATGTCTATTGTTCATGCTATAATTGTATTAATTGGAAACCGTAATACATGTGTGAATACATAGACCACAACATGTCCCTAGTAAGCCTCTAGTTGACTAGCTCGTTGATCAATAGATGGTTATGGTTTCCTGACCATGGACATTGGATGTTCATTGATAACGGGATCACATCATTAGGAGAATGATGTGATGGACAAGACCCAATCCTAAGCATAGCACAAGATCGTGTAGTTTGTTTGCTAAGAGCTTTTCTAATGTCAAGTATCGTTTCCTTAGACCATGAGATTGTGCAACTCCCGGATACCGTAGGAATGCTTTGGGTGTACCAAACGTCACGACGTAACTGGGTGGCTATAAAGGTGCACTACAGGTATCTCCGAAAGTGTCTGTTGGGTTGGCACGAATCGAGATTGGGATTTGTCACTCCGTATGACGGAGAGGTATCTCTGGGCCCACTCGGTAATGCATCATCATAATGAGCTCAATGTGACCAAGTGGTTGGTCACGGGATCATGCATTACGGTACGAGTAAAGTGACTTGCCGGTAACGAGATTGGACAAGGCATTGGGATACCGACGATCGAATCTCAGGCAAGTAACGTACCGATTGACAAAGGGAATTGTATACGAGATTGATTGAATCCTCGACATCGTGGTTCATCCGATGAGATCATCATGGAACATGTGGGAGCCAACATGGGTATCGAGATCCCGCTGTTGGTTATTGACCGGAGAGTCGTCTCGGTCATGTCTGCATGTCTCCCGAACCCGTAGGGTCTACACACTTAAGGTTCGGTGACGCTAGGGTTGTAGAGATATTAGTATGCGGAAATCCGAAAGTTGTTCGGAGACCCGGATGAGATCCCGGACGTCACGAGGAGTTCCGGAATGGTCCGGAGGTAAAGATTTATATATGGGAAGTCCTATTTTGGCCACCGGAAAATGTTCGGGATTTTTCGGTATTGTACCGGGAAGGTTCTAGAAGGTTCCGAAGTGGGGCCCACCTGCATGGGGGGACCCACATGAACGTGGGTAGTGGGGGCAAGGCCCCACACCCCTGGTCAAGGCACACCAAGATCCCACCTTAGAAGGAATAAGATCATATCCCGAAGGGATAAGATCAAGATTCCTAAAAAGGGGGATAACAATCGGTGGGGAAGGGAAATGATGGGATTTCTTTTCCCCACCTTTGCCAACGCCCCAATGGACTTGGAGGGCAAGAAACCAGCCCCCTCCACCCCTATATATAGTGGGGAGGCGCATGGGAGCAGCACCCCAAGCCCTGGCGCCTCCCTCCCTCCCGTGACACCTCTTCCTCCCCGCTTGCAGTTGGCGAAGCCCTGCCGGGATCCCGCTACTTCCACCACCACGCCGTCGTGCTGCTGGATCTCCATCAACTTCTCCTCCCCCTTGCTGGATCAAGAAGGAGGAGACGTCCCCGCTCCGTACGTGTGTTGAACGCGGAGGTGCCGTCCGTTCGGCGCTAGGATCATCGGTGATTTGGATCACGACGAGTACGACTCCATCAACCCCGTTCTCTTGAACGCTTCCGCGCGCGATCTACAAGAGTATGTAGATGCACTCCCCTCTCTCTCGTTGCTAGATGACTCCATAGATTGATCTTGGTGATACGTAGAAAATTTTAAATTTCTGCTACGTTCCCCAACAGTGGGATCAGAGCCAGGTTTATGCGTAGATTCTATGCACGAGTAGAACACAAAGTAGTTGTGGGCGACGATTTGTTCAATTTGCTTACCGTTACTAGTCTTATCTTGATTCGGCGGCATTGTGGGATGAAGCGGCCCGGACCGACCTTACACGTACTCTTACGTGAGACATGTTCCACCGACTGACATGCACTTGATGCATAAGGTGGCTAGCGGGTGTGTGTCTCTCCCACTTTAGTCGGATCGGATTCGATGAAAAGGGTCCTTATGAAGGGTAAATAGCAATTGGCATATCACCATTGTGGCTTTTGCGTAGGTAAGAAACGTTCTTGCTAGAAACCCATAGCAGCCACGTAAAACATGCAACAATAATTAGAGGACGTCTAACTTGTTTTTGCAGGGTATGCTATGTGATGTGATATGGCCAAGAGGATGTGATGAATGATATATGTGATGTATGAGATTGATCATGTTCTTGTAATAGGAATCACGACTTGCATGTCGATGAGTATGACAACCGGCAGGAGCCATAGGAGTTGTCTTAATTTATTGTATGACCTGCGTGTCAATGAAAAACGCCATGTAATTACTTTACTTTATTGCTAACCGTTAGCCATAGTAGTAGAAGTAATAGTTGGCGAGACAACTTCATGAAGACACGATGATGGAGATCATGGTGTCATGCCGGTGACGAAGGTGATCATGCCGCGCCTCGAAGATGGAGATCAAAAGGCGCAAGATGATATTGGCCATATCATGTCACTTTATGATTTGCATGTGATGTTTGTCATGTTTACATCTTATTTGCTTAGAACGACGGTAGCATAAATAAGATGATCCCTCACTAAAATTTCAAGAGATGTGTTCCCCCTAACTGTGCACCATTGCGAAGGTTCGTTGTTTCGAAGCACCACGTGATGATCGGGTGTGATAGATTCTAACGTTCGCATACAACGGGTGTTGACGAGCCTAGCATGTACAGACATGGCCTCGGAACACAAGCAAAACACTTAGGTTGACTTGACGAGCCTAGCATGTACAAACATGTCCTCGGAACACAAGAGACCGAAAGGTCGAACATGAGTCGTATAGTAGATACGATCAACATGGAGATGTTCACCGATGATGACTAGTCCGTCTCACGTGATGATCGGACACGGCCTAGTCGATTCGGATCATGTATCACTTAGATGACTAGAGGGATGTCTATCTAAGTGGGAGTTCATTAAATAATCAGATGAACTTAATTATCATGAACATAGTCAAAAGGTCTTTGCAAATAATGTCGTAGCTTACGCTTTAGTTCTACTAAGATATGTTCCTAGAGAAAATTTAGTTGAAAGTTGATAGTAGCAATTATGCGGACTGGGTCCGTAAACTGAGGATTGTCCTCATTGCTGCACAGAAGGCTTATGTCCTTAATGCACCGCTCGGTGTGCTGAACCTCGAGCGTCGTCTGTAGATGTTGCGAAACATCTGACATACACGTTTTGATGACTACGTGATAGTTCAGTGTGTGATGCTAACGGTTTAAAATTGTGGCACCAAAGACGGTTTTGAAACGTCGCAGAACATATGAGATGTTCCAAAGACTGAAATTGGGATTTCAGACTAGTGCCCACGTCAAGAGGTATGAGACCTCTGACAAGTTTCTTAAGCCTCAAACTAAGGGAGAAAAGCTCAATCGTTGAGCATGTGCTCAGATTGTCTGAGTACTACAATCACTTGAATCAAGTGGGAGTTAATCTTCCAGATGAGATAGTGATGGTTCTCCATAGTCACTGCCACCAAGCTATTAGAGCTTCGTGATGAACTATAACATATCAGGGATAGACATGATGATGCTTGAGCAACTCGCGATGTTTGACACCGCGAAAGTAGAAATCAAGTAGGAGCATCAATTGTTGATGGTTAGTAAAACCACTAGTTTCTAGAAGGGCAAGGGAAAGAAGGGATACTTCATGAAACGTCAAATCAGTTGCTGCTCTAGTGAAGAAACCCAAGGTTGAACCCAAACCTGAGACTAAGTGCTTCTAAAATGAGGGGAACGGTCACTGAAGCAGAACTACCCTAGATACTTCGTAGATGAGAAGGCTGGAAAGGTCGACAGAAGTATATTGGATATACATTATATTAATGTGTACTTTACTAGTACTCCTAGTAGCACCAGGATATTAGATACCGGTTTGGTTGCTAAGTGTTAGTAACTCAAAATAAAATCTGCGGAATAAACGGAGACTAGCCAAAGGTGAGATGACGATATGTGTTGGAAGTGTTTCCAAGGTTGATGTGATCAAGCATCGCATGCTCCATCTACCATCGAGATTGGGGTTAAACCTGAATAATTGTTATTTGGTGTTTGCGTTGAGCATAGACATGATTGGATCATGTTTATAGCAATACGGTTATTCATTAAAGGAGAATAATGGTTACTCTGTCTATTTGAATAATACCTTCAATGGTCTTGCACCTAAAATGAATGGTTTATTGAATCTCGATCGTAGTGATACACATGTTCATGCCAAAAGATATAAGATAGTAATGATAGTACCACATACTTGTGGCACTGCCACTTGAGTCATATTGGTATAAAACGCATGAAGAAGCTCCATGTTGATGGATCTTTGGACTCACTCGTTTTTGAAAAGATTGAGACATGCGAACCATGTCTATTAGTATATATGCATGAAGAAAGTCCATGCAGATGGATCATTTGGACTCACTTGAGACATGCAAATCATACCACATGGGCAAGATGACTGAAAGGCCTCGTTTTCAGTAAGATGGAACAAGAGAGCAACTTGTTGGAAGTAATACATTTGATGTGTGCAGTCCAATGAGTGCTGAGGCACGCAGTGGATATCGTTATGTTCTTACTTCACAGATGATTTGAGTAGATGCTGAGAATATTTACTTGATGAAACACAAGTCTGAATTATTGAAAGGTTCAAGTAATTTCAGAGTGAAGTTGAAGATCGTCGTGACAAGAGGATAAAATGTCTGTGATATGATCATAGAGATGAATATCTGGGTTACGAGTTTGGCACACAATTAAGAAATTGTGGAAATTGTTTCACGACTAATACCGCATGGAACACCATATTGTGATGGTGTGTCCGAACATCATAACTGCACTGTATTGGATATGGTGCATACCATGATGTCTCTTATCGAATTACAACTATCGTTTATGGGTTAGGCATTAGAGACAACCGCATTCACTTTAAATAGGGCACCACGCAATTCCGTTGAGACGACACCATATGAACTATGGTTTAGAGAAACCTAAGCTGTCGTTTCTTAAAAGTTTGGGGCTGCGACGCTTATGTGAAAAAGTTTCAGGCTGATAAGCTCGAACCCAAAGCGGATAAATGCATCTTCATAGAATACCCAGAACAGTTGGGTATACCTCCTATTTCAGATCTGGAAGCAAAAGTGATTGTTTCTAGAAACGGGTCCTTTCTCGAGGAAAAGTTTCTCTCGAAAGAATTGAGTGGAGGATGGTGGAGACTTGATGAGGTCATTGAACCGTCACTTCAACTAATGTGTAGCAGGGCACAGGAAGTTGTTCCTGTGGCACCTACACCAATTGAAGTGGAAGCTTATGATAGTGATCATGAAACTTCAGATCAAGTCACTACCAAACCTCATAGGACGACTAGGATGCATACTACTTCAGAGTGGTACGTAATCCTGTCTTGGAAGTCATGTTGCAAGACAACAATGAACCTACGAGCTATGGAGAAGCGATGGTGGGCCCAGATTCCGACGAATGGCTCAAGGCCATAAAATCCGAGAGGATCCATGTATGAAAACAAAGTATAGACTTTGAAAGAACTACTTGGTGGTCGTAAGGCTGTTGGGTACAGATGGATTTTAAAGGGAAGACAGACAATGATGGTAAGTGTCACCATTAAGAAAGCTCGACTTGTCGTTAAGATGTTTTCCGGCAAGTTCAAGGAGTTGACTGCGATGAGACTTTCTCACTCGTAGCGATGCAAGAGTCTGTTAGAATTATATTAGCAGTTACTGCATTATTTATGAAATCTTGCAGATAGGATGTCAAAACATTGTTTCCTCGACGATTTTCTTGAGGAAAGGTTGTATGTGATCCAACCAGAAGGTTTTGTCAATCCTGAAAGATGCTAACAAGTATGCAAAGCTCCAGCAATCCTTCTAAGGATTGGAGTAAGCATCTCGGAGTTGGAATGAACGCTTTGATGAGATGATCAAAGATTTTGGGTTTATACAAAGTTCATGAGAAACTTGTATTTCCAAAGAAGTGAGTGGGAGCACTATAGAATTTTTGATGAGTATATGTTGTTAACATATTGTTGATCAGAAATGATGTAGAATTTCTGGAAAGCATCCAGGGTTATTTGAAAAGTGTTTTTCAATGGAAAACCTGGATTAAGCTACTTGAACATTGAGCATCAAGATCTATAAGGATAGATCAAAACGCTTAATAGTACTTTCAAATGAATGCATACCGTGACAGGATTTTGAAGGAGTTCAAAATAGATCAGCAAAGAAGGAGTTCTTGGCTGTGTTACAAGGTGTGAGTATTGAGTAAGACTCAAGACCTGACCACGGCAGAAGAGAGAGAAAGGACGAAGGTCGTCCCCTATGCTTTAGACGTAGGCTCTACAGTATGCTATGCTGTGTACCGCACCTGAAGTGTGCCTTGCCATGAGTTAGTCAAGGGGTACAATAGTGATTCGGGAATGGATCACATGACAGCGGTCGAACTTATCCTTAGTATCTAGTGGACTAAGGAATTTTCTCGATTATGGAGGTGGTAAAACAGTTCGTCGTAAAGGGTTACATCGATGCAAACTTTGACACTAATCCAGATGACTCTGAGTAGTAAACCAGATTCGTATAGTAGAGCAGTTATTTGGAATAGCTCCAAGTAGCGCGTGGTAGCTACATCTACAAGATGACATAGAGATTTGTAAAGCACACACGGATCTGAATGTTGCAGACCCGTTGACTAAAACCTCTCTCGTAAGCATAACATGATCAAACCCTAGAACTCATTGAGTGTTAATGACATGGTGATGTGGACTAGATTATTGACTCTAGTAAACTTTGAGTGTTAATCACATGGTGATGTGAACTAGATTATTGACTCTAGTGCAAGCGGGAGACTGTTGGAAATATGCCCTAGAGGCAATAATAAAATGGTTATTATTGCATTTCCCTGTTCATGATAAATGTCTATTGTTCATGCTATAATTGTATTAATTGGAAACCGTAATACATGTGTGAATACATAGACCACAACATGTCCCTAGTAAGCCTCTAGTTGACTAGCTCGTTGATCAATAGATGGTTATGGTTTCCTGACCATGGACATTGGATGCCATTGATAACGGGATCACATCATTAGGAGAATGATGTGATGGACAAGACCCAATCCTAAGCATAGCACAAGATCGTGTAGTTCGTTTGCTAAGAGCTTTTCTTATGTCAAGTATCGTTTCCTTAGACCATGAGATTGTGCAACTCCCGGATACCGTAGGAATGCTTTGGGTGTACCAAACGTCACAACGTAACTGGGTGGCTATAAAGGTGCACTACAGGTATCTCCGAAAGTGTCTGTTGGGTTGGCACGAATCGAGATTGGGATTTGTCACTCCGTATGACGGAGAGGTATCTCTGGGCCCACTCGGTAATGCATCATCATAATGAGCTCAATGTGACCAAGTGGTTGGTCACGGGATCATGCATTACGGTACGAGTAAAGTGACTTGCCGGTAACGAGATTGAACAAGGCATTGGGATACCGACGATCGAATCTCGGGCAAGTAACGTACCGATTGACAAAGGGAATTGTATACGGGATTGATTGAATCCTCGACATCGTGGTTCATCCGATGAGATCATCGTGGAACATGTGGGAGCCAACATGCGTATCCAGATCCCGCTGTTGGTTATTGACCGGAGAGTCGTCTCGGTCATGTCTGCATGTCTCCCGAACCCGTAGGGTCTACACACTTAAGGTTCGGTGACGCTAGGGTTGTAGAGATATTAGTATGCGGAAATCCGAAAGTTGTTCGGAGTCCCGGATGAGATCCCGGACGTCACGAGGAGTTCCGGAATGGTCCGGAGGTAAAGATTTATATATGGGAAGTCCTATTTTGGCCATCGGAAAATATTCGGGATTTTTTGGTATTGTACCGGGAAGGTTCTAGAAGGTTCTGAAGTGGGGCCCACCTGCATGGGGGGACCCACATGAACGTGGGTAGTGGGGGCAAGGCCCCACACCCCTGGTCAAGGCGCACCAAGATCCCACCTTAGAAGGAATAAGATCATATCCCGAAGGGATAAGATCAAGATCCCTAAAAAGGGGGATAACAATCGGTGGGGAAGGGAAATGATGGGATTTCTTTTCCCCATCTTTGCCAACGCCCCAATGGACTTGGAGGGCAAGAAACCAGCCCCCTCCACCCCTATATATAGTGGGGAGGCGCATGGGAGCAGCACCCCAAGCCCTGGCGCCTCCCTCCCTCCCGTGACACCTCTTCCTCCCCGCTTGCGCTTGGCGAAGCCCTGCCGGGATCCCGCTACTTCCACCACCACGCCGTCGTGCTGCTGGATCTCCATCAACTTCTCCTCCCCCCTTGCTGGATCAAGAAGGAGGAGACGTCCCCGCTCCGTACGTGTGTTGAACGCGGAGGTGCCGTCCGTTCGGCGCTAGGATCATCGGTGATTTGGATCACGACGAGTACGACTCCATCAACCCCGTTCTCTTGAACGCTTCCGCGCGCGATCTACAAGGGTATGTAGATGCACTCCCCTCTCTCTCGTTGCTAGATGACTCCATAGATTGATCTTGGTGATACGTAGAAAATTTTAAATTTCTGCTATGTTCCCCAACACCCGCACCCAGCAGTGCAGCGCCTACGAGCTAGGCACCACACATGTAAAGTGCAGCGCCTAGCCCTTAGGCGCTGCACTGTGACTTAGATGCCATCCGCCCGCTCCCCCTCCCACCACCCCACCCATTCATTCCAGGAGGAGTTACAGAACAGGCGCGCCGGCGGCTTCCTCCTCTCCTCCTCTCCCCCTCTCAATCCCCTCTCCCAAATCCTTCAGATCCGACTATTTGGTCCGTGCATTTCTTCACCAATCCATCCTAGAAGGTACTCTTCTCCAATCCCCTTCTTTCTATCCATAGAAAATATGGTATTTTGAAGATTTGGGGAATCCTTGTTTGATTTGATTAGATTTGAATCTTGCATGTATTAAAATTTTGCATGTATTACAACCCTTGTTTGTTTGATTTGTGGAACCCTAGTTTAGTTTATTTTATTGAAAAGATATGGTTGGATACATAGATTGACATGTTATTTCTATGGAAAAGTTATTTGTATGAAGTAGGCCCAGTTTAGTTTATTTGTACTGAAATTATACTCGTATTGAGAAGAATGCTTTGGATACATATATGCTTTGAATCTTGCATCTAGTAGGCCTACTTTAGTTTTTTTGAATTGAAAAGATAATCGTGTTGACAAGAATGCTTTGTTGAAATTGTTAGGATGGTTTGGCTTCTTGATGATCACTGGGACAAACAACACCGGTCGTACGCTATGTTGGTGGAGCAGCGGGTAATACTGAAAGTGGCCGGTGTTATGAATTTCGTATTTATTTCAAACACAAATGCCCCATATGTAATGTTATGATTTGTTTGTTTATAGGAGCTTGCACCTATGAAGCTTCGGTCTCACGGGGTCACCCTTGGATGGATGCGCTATGATGAGCGGTACACACCGTATGTAAGGGAGGCAGGACTTCTCCCTTTCATTCAGTTGGTCCGCCGGTGGATGCCACCCAACAATGCTGCAGCACTCACCGCGCTTATTGATCATTGGAGGCCGGAGACACACACTTTCCATCTTCGGACCGGGGAGATGACCGTGACGCTCCAGGATATTGCTATGATCAACGGTCTTCCTACCGATGGGAATCCTTTATGTATGAACACCGATTCTGATGGGTGGCGCGCGCAGATGCATGCCCTTATCGGTATGGTTCCTCCGGAGCCTCGGGAACCAGAAGCAGAAGACAAGAAGAAGGAAAGAGTCGCAGCTGGCGCTACTTTCACGTGGATATCATCAAACTTCAGTACTTGCCCTGAGGATGCTAATGAGGACATGGTGAAGACATATGCTCGTGTCTACATGTGGTACGTGATATCCAGGACTATGTTTGCTGATGGCACAGGCAAGAATGCTCCATGGATGTGGCTGAAGGCGTTGACCGTCTTCGATAGCAAATGGAGTTGGGGTTCGGCGACACTGGCTTACTTGTATCAATAGGTATGAAGTTGTTTCCTTTTCACTTCATTGATACATTATCAACGCGCTCTTGCGGCAAATTTGACCATGTTCTCTTTTATGTGCAGTTGGATGAAGCCTGTTGTAGGCACACTGGAGGTATTGGTGGTTGTCTGCTCGCACTTTCCATATGGAGCTGGGAGCGTTTACCGGTTGGACGACCGAAGACCGTGAAGTACGAGGATTGGGACGACAAAGACGACCCACTACGGCTCCCCACTTGGGCTCACAAGTGGGATGTGTTAAATGAGACGACGGATGATCCCTCGGTCATGTACAAGTTGTACAAGAGCGAGCTGGACACGATCACGCCTGAGCAGGTGAACCGACATTGCATAAGTGATTATCATGCTTGTATCGTAACTCGATATCAATTTTGCATTCTATCCCATTTTGCAGGTGGAATGGGAGCCGTATGGAAAAGGAGAGAGTTTTGGTAACCCTATGGAGTTCAGGCTGAATCCGATGTGCACTAGGGATAGGGATCTCTGGCATATGCGGTGCCCACTGATATGCAACTGGGCAGTTGAGCTTCACCTGCCACATTGGGTGTTCCGTCAGTTTGGTTTGTTCCAGCCACACCCGCCGGAGTGGGAGGACACGGACAAGTTGCTACACGCGTAAGATATAATTAACCTTGAGCACTTAGCAGCTTCTCGACGGTTTCGATGATGCCAATATTCTGTTTCTAACTTCCAGGTTGGATAGGAAAAAGCAGCGGAAGATCAAGGATTGGGCCAACCATCACAGGAAGTATGTCGTACAGTTCGCGCTTAGTGTGGAGCAAGCAAGGGCTGGAAAACGAGCCCAGCTTCGCGAGCACTGCTCGATCGCGTTCAACAACTATCTCACATGGTTTCTTGCAAGTACCCGCGTGGAGGTATGCAAGCCGGCGTATGCTGAGAAGATTCTGGAAGAACCCACCGTTTTTGATGAGGTAGCCCAGCACCAGTACAACGCATTAGTCAGGAAAGGCAACTCAGTGATCCCTTCAGCTCCAATGATGAACTTTGTGGTTTGCCCTTTTTGCTTTTCCATTCGCACTATTCACACATTCGCTTGCCTAACACTTTGATACCTTTTCTGTTCATAGCGTGCCCAGATCAAGAAAGCAGCTGATGAGACCGAGACTATTCTGGAAACAACCCTGGCTGGCAAAAGCGATGGGGAAGGTGCACTTCGAGCAGTCATTAAGGTTCACATCTCCTTCAAACTAGCACTTAACATATGTTGCTACGTTCCATGTCTCATTCATTTGTACATGTTGCAGCGCCAGGGCCAAAAGTTAAGGCGGCTATCAAACCTTTTCGGTTGTCGTGACCCCGAGTATGTATCACCAGAACGGTCTAGGTCGGTGACACCATCAGATCCCGCTTCGGGGCAGGGCCATGGTGAACCTTTGGAGGATGAGGATGTGGGTGTGGTCACCCAAGAGGTATGGCATGACGATATATATCCATTTGTTGATGCATTGCTAACTATATCCTCACACACGGTCTTTCCATATCTTCTGTTGATGCATAGGTTGCTGATGATATGACCGTGGGGACGTACCAGGCTCGGTCTGCATACGAGTTGAAGCCTAGGAAGGGAATCAACAAGTACACACCTGAAGACTTCACCCAAAGAGGCCAAAGAGGCAAAAGGACGGTCGGCACCTCGTGGATGGCGGCTTTGGATGACTATTTGGATGACGATGTAGATGACGTGAAGGAACCGGAGCCGGAGCCGGAGCGGGTTCCTCTTCCTAGGAAGGTGAAGAAGATAAGCGTCAAGAGGGGGGGAGGAGCCAGCAAGCGCGGAAAGCACTAGTCATCGTCCTTTATTTATAATGTTGAACTTAGAGTGGTGGTAGCTCTTAGTAATGTGGAATTTGTTATGTCGTTGAACTTGGAGTGGTGGTAGCTCTATTTTAAACTTGAACTTATTGTGATGGTCCTTTCTAAGAAATGATGTCTTTGTTGAACACTTTTTGAACCTTAATGTTTATTATACGAAATGTTGAATTGTGGCTGAAAATGACCCAGTCTGAATGACAAAAAAACACTAAGTGTTTGTGCGGCTACCACTAGGTTGGCTACCACTTGGTTGGCTCCCTTGTGTAGCTCCTTGTTGGCTTGTGCTTGCATCATTTTTCTTGGACCTTTTCCTTGGTTTCGTACATTTTCTTTTGTTGTGGCCATGACCTTTGCACTCCCCACAACGGGAGCTCTCACGAGGCTCTTGGAATTGGTGGTTGCCTGCTTCGCGGCGGCCACCATGGCCCCATCCGTCCATGTCGCCTCTAAGACGCTTTGTCTTACGTCTACCCCGTTTAACAACCTTCAACTCCGGATCCGGCCATAGTTGAACTCCATGATACTCCGGCCATTGTGATTGGTCAAAGTATGGGTGAAAGCGGGGAGCCAATGTTTTCTTGACCGTCATGATTGAGAACTCCGACTCCCTCACGGTGCGTAGGTGATTGATGTCCACATTCCTAACGCGACCGGCGGTATACAAGTGTGAGCATGGGAGATGAAGTAACAATGGCCTCCCGCAAGTGCAATCACATTGTGTTAACGACACCTTGAAAGCCCGACCTCCATGTTGCCGGCCATCGTTTGTGGTTCCTCCTGGCTCTTTCACTTCGTACTTCCACTCTTCGTTGTCATATAATATAGCTTCTTCTGAGTCCGCCTTCCGTGATTGAAATACCAACCATTCATCAACTTTGGGTGGGAACTTGTACTTGTACTTCCGTGGGTTCTCACCCGCTATCTGTGCATCGGTTTCCATCGAGTACTTTACAAAGTACGCATTCATCTTGTCAAATGTGTATCGAACTATTGCTGTCACGGGTAATCCACGTGCACCTTTGAGCACCCTATTGAAGCATTCGACCATATTGCTTGTCATTTAACCGTATCTCCGGCCATCTTCATCAAAAGCACGTGCCCACTTGTTCCGGTATTGAATGTGCCTATTGAGAAAGTCTTGACCCCCGGGATCAAGTTTTTTGTGTGCGAGCAATTTGTTGTACAAAGTGGCGAAGCGCTTATCGGAGAAAGCGAGACAACAATCTTGAAGATCATCGGCCAACTCCTTAAGGCCACATGCCCTATAGAAGTTCGAACAAAAGTGCCTCATGCACCATCGATGGTGCAACGGAGCATGCCCGGGAATGTCAATCTCCACCGCGTTAAGAATTCCTTGATTCTGATCCGATATGACACAAATTTCCCTTTGAGCGGGTAACACCTTCGTCCTCAAAAGATGCAGAAACCACTCCTAGTTGTCATTGTTTTCCACCTCAACCAAAGCAAATGCCAATGGCAACACCCGGTTATTGGCATCACTTGCTATCGCAACCAACAAGGTGCCCTTGTATTGTCCGATCAAGAACGTGCCATCAATTGCGATGACCGGCCTACAATGTTCGAAAGCCCTCACACATTGCTCGAACGCCCAAAAAGCACGGCCAAATACTCTGACTTTCCTTCCTTCATGAACCATTGTTTGGTGCCCATGAGGCTCGACCACATGAACCATGCCCGGGTTTGTCGCGGCCATGGCTAACAACAACCTAGGGATTCGGTTGTATGCTTCCTCCCATGTACCATACAACATCTTAAATGCGGCTTGCTTCACCTTCCATGCCTTGCCGTATTTCACCTTGTAATGAAAGATGGCCAAGGTCAATGACATGTTGGACGCTCATTGTTGGAAGTGTGGATATTGAGTTGGAGAGCCTGTAAGCGATGAACTCGGACGTGAGTTGTTTGTGGTCTTGGGACACAATCTTGCCATCCACCCTTTTGCCTTGGCACATGTGAGTTGGCACACAACTCACTACATGCCAAGTTGGACCTCCTTTCCATGGTCTTGCACGCACAATCCACGGACATATTTCATCTTCACATGCACATGCAACCATGTAGCGCAAATTGACGTCCGAGTTCACCACCTTGTGTGGACGATAATGCGTAACCGAGTAGTTGTCGAGCCACATCTTCAATTCCAACAAGGTGTCGAACTTAGAACCTTTAGCAATCCGGTTCTTGTCGTCTACCAAATCACGGTGAGAGCTTGGCCTAACCCCAAGAGGTACACACACTAGTAGGAAAAGGGGCTTAGGTCACAGGATAGTTTTCACATTAGCCCCGGTTCAGTCACGAACCGGGACTAATGTGAGCATTGGTCCCGGTTCGTGCGGCCAGGGACCTGCCGGGCCTCGTGGGGGCATTGGTCCCGGTTCGTCCGGACCCTTTGGTCCCGGTTGGTGGGACAAACCGGGACCAATGTTCCACGCTCCTGGCCCACCACCCTTTAGTCCCGGTTCATACCACAAACCGGGACTAAAGGCCTGGTCCTAGTTGCGGCCAGTGTTTAGTCCCACCTCGCCAACCAAAGGGCGCTCACATCAGTTTATAAGGCCGTCCCTCTCTGCCTTGTTGAGCTTCTCTTAAAGTGAAAATAGATGCCCTTATACAGGAAATTTGACCTAAATTCATAGTAAATTTCATAGAAATTTATTATGAATTTAGGTTGAATTTTCTCTATAAGCGCATCTATGTTCATTTTTTTATATTTATAAAATAAATAAACCTTAATAAAATAAATAAAACTAAATAAACCTTAATAAAATAAAATAAAATAAACTATAGTAACTACAATAAATAAACCTTAATAAATTAAGTAAAAATAGCAGTAGTAAAATAAATAAAAATAGCAGCAGTAAAATAAATAAAAATAAAATAATTAAAGTAAAATACATAAGTAATTAGAAATAAAATAAATAAGTTTTTTGTTGTAAGTAGAAACAAAACAAAACAAATAAAGCAAAAGAGAAAAAAAAAAACACGAGCCATCAACTCCATAACCGCCATATCTGGGATAGAGAAGGGCGATCCCTTGGAGTGGGATTCACATACAGTTGCCCGTAACATCTACCATTTGAGCCTAGCAGGTGGAACTCGGATCTGTCAACAGTGTCAAAGCGGCAAATAGCAGGCGGAGGAGAAGCCACCGATGTCATGTGTAGATCCCTTCTAGGTCTTGCGGATCGTGCTATTACAGCAATTTGGTTGGTTGATCCCCAAAAAAAAGGAATTTGGTTGGTTTTCTTGAAGCCCTAGCTTGTTGTGCCGTCCTATTCTCTCAATGCAATTTAGCAAATGCTACTACAGTACAGTAAAGGGCACAAAGAAAAAGCACGCAGTGAAGGAAAATACCTCCATATCAAAGCTGCTACTTATCTTGTTGGTTATCAGGATGTGGATATGTAGAATTTTCTCTAGCCACGGCAACAGACATGCATTCATCGAGGGGGTTCACTACAGAACAAAATAAATGCTGACGTTAGTTGTTGAGGGTACGTTTGACATCCCTGAGAGACTAGATAATGAAAAGATGAATCGTCAAACCTGGATGAACAAAGACGCTACCAAGTGGATGAATCTGATGGCCTGTCCTCCCTTGAAGATCATGCGTCCTCCCTTGAAGGCGCCACCAGGGCCATGGACGCCTCATACACCGCCGCCGACGTGTTGTAGTGATGAGGTATCATGCAGGATCTGACACAGGATCACCTTCAGGCAAGATGAATAGGTCTTCAGGGGCACGACGGCCGGCCACAGCAGGCCCCTGCCATGGACGGCGCCGCCCGAGCCACAGCCGCTCGCCAGCTCGCCTCTGGAGCAGTCCAAGCTTATCTGCGAGCTCGTCCACTAGTGCCCGTCGCCGCCACGACGTCCTGCAGGCTAGAGAATGGCGGTTCGCCGTTCTTATCCACGGCCGCCATTGGAACCGACTCCGGCCGCCTATATAAGGAGCCCCTGAGTCCGTCTAGTCCCTCAGGCGACCTCAAGCCACCCCACCTAGCACCCCCATAGCAGGCAATCGACCAGGGAGGGTCTTCTTCCCCATCTCCGGCCAGTACAGCCGACGCCGCCCTCCGGTCCATTCAGTCGCAACCAGAGCCCCCCCGTCCGTATAGCACCACCATCCTCCTCCCCTCGACCGTGCGGAGCCGCCCAAACCCTCAGCTGCGTCGGGGAACCACCGTAGGCCAAAGCCCCAAACCTCCCGAAGCTGCCGTCCGCCGCGGAGCTCGCCGCCGGCGACTCCCTCCATCCCCGCCACCTCCTCGACCACCGGGAGGACCACCCCGGCCTGGCGGATCCATCCCCACCCTCAGGACCCCGCGAGGAGCCGCCGTTCGCCGGCGTTGATCGCCGGAGCCCCGCCTCTGTTCGGCCAGAGGAGGAAGGAGGCGGGGGCGACTGGTCAAACCTGACCAGTGGGCCCAAGGGACCCACTGTCAGTGACCCATGAGCCAGTCCACGTGGGTTAAGTGGAGGATCTGACACAGGATCACCTTCAGGCAAGATGAATAGGTCTTCAGGGGCACGACGGCAGCGGCGGCGCCATGGCCGGGACTGGTGACGACGGCGGCGGCGAGCGAGCGGGAGGGTGGCGGCGGCTGCGTGCGAGTGGGAGGCCGGAGGATCACCACTCATTGTGATCGACATATCACTACAAGAAACCTGTTAATCCATGACGGATTTCTAATTACATTTTTGGAAACTCTCATCGATGACCTGGTAAAACCCCACAAGCCCGGTGAAAGCCCGCTAAAGCCCGTCTAACCGTTCCCGTATAAAAACTTAACCCTAAATTCCCTCCTCGGCCCCTGCATCATGTCCCACAGCACGTCGCCACCCCTCGTCCCTCCCACAGCTCGTAAATCTTAATAAAATAAAATAAAATAAACTATAGTAACTACAATAAATAAACCTTAATAAATTAAGTAAAAATAGCAGCAGTAAAATAAATAAAATTATGCCACCTACTGGGCCACCACGGCCTGAATACGACTAGAAACCCATACATGGGCCAGGATTCAGGCCCGCAGAAGGCCAAGTAGGCCCACAGGCAAATAGTGACAGAATAGGCCCGTAAGCCTACATTTGAGAGGAGCACGAAGTGGTCAGCGCAGCTACGCTTATAAACCACTGTCGAAGCCTCTCGGCCAGCGAGGTGGGACTAAACATCCCATCGCACCGCGCCAGTTCCAGCACAAGGCCTTTGGTCCCGGTTGGTGCCACCAACCGGGACTAAAGGGGGCATTGGTCCCGGTTCGTGGCACCAACCGGGACCAAAGGCCTTTAGTCCCGGTTGGTGCCACCAACCGGGACCAATGAGTTCCCTATATATACCCCATCGCCACAGCAGAGCACTCCAGAGTGCTCTGTTTTTTCTGGCCGGGAGGGCATTTGGGTGCTCTAGCTCACCTCCTATGCACATGAGGTGTTCGATAAAATGTCTGAGCCACACTAGTTAATCTTTGTCCTCTTGAAACTCGACCTCCGAGCTCCATTTTCCCCGAGATTTGTCTAGGTTTAGCGGTCCGTCACGTCCCGTCCCCGTCTTCACCGCCGTCGATCGCCCACGCCGATCTCGTCGCCAGCACCACCGTGGTGAGCCTCTTGTTCTTATCTTCTTTCTGAAAGGAAAAAAATTCTTACTTTAGATAGTCTTGTCTAATTTTGTTACTTTTATTATTCCTTCTTATTACATAGTGCGATGGTTTTGGTATCCGCCCCCGTCGGCCCTCGTCCTGTCTATGATTCGGAGTGGTATATATTATCTTTTTATAACTATTTGGTTCATTTATTGTTTATGACAAATATACCGACCAACGTGACATAGATTTTATTTATCTAGGAGGTGGTTGAACCGGAAATTCTAACCGACCTATTGTCGAGAGGTTAAATTTAGTTGAAGAAGAAAACAATTACTTGAAGGAAAAAATAAAAAAAATTGAGGAGGAGAAGATGATATTGGAGTTGCATGTTGCGGATGTCGTCGATGATCACAAGATCAAGATGGATGCAATGCGCTTGAAGATTAGAAAGATTAGAAAATATGCCATTCATACCGAGGCTTGGTATCATTATGCCGTTGGATCAATTGTTACCTTGGTTGGGATTATGATCGCATTTGTTTTCGCATTGAAATGTTTTACATAGTTTCAATGTATGGTTTAATTAATTAGATGCTCTGGAGAGCTATATATATGTTGTTAGATAAGAACTATGTATCTACTTTGGTTCTAATGTGATGATGAACTTCTATTAATTTGGTCACTTAATTATCTATTCATGATGTTCTGTAATGGTTTTTGACACACTTAATTATATATAATGCATGCAGATGAACCGGCAATGGATGTACGGTGACAGACACACCTCCGAGTACATTAAGGGCGTGCATGATTTTCTCGAAGTGGCTGAGGCAAACAAGCAGAATGGTTTTTATGTGTTGTCCATGCCCTATATGTGGGAATACGAAGTCTTACTCTGACCGGAAAATCCTTCACACCCACCTGCTTTACAAGGGTTTCATGCCACACTATAATGTTTGGACGAGGCACGGAGAAATAGGGGTTATGATGGAAGACGGCGAAGAAGAAGAGGACGATGACAACTATGTGCCCCCTGAATACGGTGATGCTGCAACGGGGGAAGCTGCTGAAGATCAAGAGGAACCAGACGATGTGCCCAATGATGCTGCAAGGGGGGAAGCTGCTGAAGATCAAGAGGAACCAGTGCCCGATGATGATGATCTCCGCCGGGTCATAGTCGATGCAAGGACGCAATGCGAAAGTCAAAAGGAGAAGCTGAAGTTCGATCGCATGTTAGAGGATCACAAAAAAGGGTTATACCCCAATTGCGAAGATGGCAACACAAAGCTCGGTACCGTACTGGAATTGCTGCAGTGGAAGGCAGAGAATGCTGTGCCTGACAAAGGATTTGAGAAGCTATTGAAAATATTGAAGAAGAAGCTTCCAAAGGATAACGAATTGCCCGACAGTACATACGCAGCAAAGAAGGTCGTATGCCCTCTAGGATTGGAGGTGCAGAAGATACATGCATGCCCTAATGACTGCATCCTCTACCGCGGTGCGTACAAGGATCTGAACGCATGCCTGGTATGCGGTGCATTGCGGTATAAGATCAGACGAGATGACCCTGGTGATGTTGACGGCGAGCCCCCCAGGAAGAGGGTTCCTGCGAAGGTGATGTGGTATGCTCCTATAATACCACGGTTGAAACGTCTGTTCAGAAACGAAGAGCATGCCAAGTTGATGCGATGGCACAGTGAGGACCGTAAGAAAGACGGGAAGTTGAGAGCACCCGCTGACGGGTCGCAGTGGAGAAAAATCGAGAGAAAGTACTGGGCTGAGTTTGCAGCTGACCCAAGGAACGTATGGTTTGGTTTAAGGGCGGATGGCATTAATCCTTTCGGGGAGCAGAGCAGCAATCACAACACCTGGCCCGTGACTCTATGTATGTATAACCTTCCTCCTTGGATGTGCATGAAGCGGAAGTTCATTATGATTCCAGTTCTCATCCAAGGCCCTAAGCAACCCGGCAACGACATTGATGTGTACCTAAGGCCATTAGTTGAAGAACTTTTACAGCTGTGGAATGGAAACGGTGTACGTACATGGGATGAGCACAAACAGGAGGAATTTAACCTGCACGCGTTGCTGTTTGTAACCATCAACGATTGGCCCGCTCTCAGTAACCTTTCAGGACAGACAAACAAGGGATACCACGCATGCACGCACTGTTTAGATGACACTGAAAGTATATACCTGGACAAAAGCAGGAAGAATGTGTACCTGGGCCATCGTCGATTTCTTCCGACCAACCATCAATGTCGAAAGAAAGGCAAGCATTTCAAAGGCGAGGCAGATCACCAGAAGAAGCCCGCCATGCGTACCGGTGATCACGTACTTGCTATGGTCAATGATTTACACGTAATCTTTGGAAAGGGTCCCGGCGGACTAGCTGTTCCGAATGACGCAGAGGGACACACACCCATGTGGAAGAAGAAATCTATATTTTGGGACCTACCCTATTGGAAAGAGCTAGAGGTCCGCTCTTCAATCGACGTGATGCACGTGACGAAGAACCTTTGCGTGAACCTGCTAGGCTTCTTGGGCGTGTATGGGAAGACAAAAGATACACCTGAGGCACGGGAGGACCTGCAACGTTTGCACGAAAAAGACGGCATGCCTCTGAAGCAGCATGAAGGTCCTGCCAGCTACGCTCTTACGAAAGAAGAGAAATAAATCTTCTTTGAATGCCTGCTCAGTATGAAGGTCCCGACTGGCTTCTCGTTGAATATAAAGGGAATAATAAATATGCCAGAGAAAAAGTTCCAGAACCTAAAGTCTCATGACTGCCACGTGATTATGACGCAACTGCTTCCGGTTGCATTGAGGGGGCTTCTACCGGAAAACGTCCGATTAGCCATTGTGAAGCTATGTGCATTCCTCAATGCAATCTCTCAGAAGGTGATCGATCTAGAAATCATACCAAGGCTAAGGAGTGATGTGGCACAATGTCTTGTCAGTTTCGAGCTGGTGTTCCCACCATCCTTCTTCAATATCATGACGCACGTCCTAGTTCATCTAGTCGACGAGATTGTCATTCTGGGGCCCGTATTTCTACACAATATGTTCCCCTTTGAGAGGTTCATGGGAGTCCTAAAGAAATATGTCCGTAACCGCGCTAGGCCAGAAGGAAGCATCTCCATGGGCCATCAAACAAAGGATGTCATTGGGTTTTGTGTTGACTTCATTCCTGGCCTTAAGAAGATAGGTCTCCCTAAATCACGGTATGAGGGGAGACTGACTGGAAAAGGCACGCTTGGAGGGGGGACTCAATAATATGCAGGGACGGATATTCTTGGTCTCAAGCACACTACACAGTTCTACAGAACTCTACCTTGGTGACCCAATATGTCGATGAACACAAGAACAGTCTGCGCTCCAAACACCCGGAGCAGTGTGACGACTGGATTACATGTGAACACATCAGGACTTTCAGCAGTTGGTTGGAAACACGTCTCAGAGGTGACACCACTGTTTGTGATGAGTTGTACTCGTTGTCCAGGGGACCATCTTCGACTGTATTGACTTACAAAGGATACGAGATAACTGGGAATACATTTTACACGATCGCCCAAGATCAAAAGAGCACCAACCAAAATAGCGGTGTCCGCTTTGATGCAGCAACCGAGAGGGGAAAGGACACATATTATGGTTACATAATGGACATATGGGAACTTGACTACGGACATGATTTTAAGGTCCCTTTGTTTAAGTGCAAATGGGTCAACCTGTCAGGAGGCGGGGTACAGGTAGACCCACAGTACGGAATGGCAACAGTTGATCTGAACAATCTTGGGTACACTGACGAACCGTTCGTCCTAGCCAATGATGTGGCACAGGTTATCTATGTGAAGGACATGTCTACCAGACCGAGGAAAAGAAAAGATAAGGAAGCGAATACATCATACGATGAGCCAAAGCAGCACATAGTTCTTTCAGGAAAAAGGGACATTGTGGGAGTGGAGGGCAAGACAGACATGTTTGAAGATTATGAAAAGTTTCATGAAATTCGTCCCTTCAAAGTCAAGGCTGACCCAAGCATCCTGATAAACGATGAAGATTATCCATGGTTACGGCGCAATAAGCAAATGACACAAGCGAAGAAAAAGTGAAGACTTTCTCCCGCAACTATTATGATGATACCATGCCAACTTTGTAATAGACGAGTATGATACCATTGTCCGTTTTGTACAAGAAGTGCATCTAGTTTTTGCCGTAACCCTCTCAACTTTCTTGCACATGCTATGTGGATGAAATGATGATACCATGCCAACTTTCAACCTTTTCAGAGTTTATTTGAAATGCTTTTCAATTTTAGGGTCTTATAGCTCAAAATAATTAGTAAATGCATGAAAAATAACAGGCCAAAAATTAAAAATTATACCACCTACTGGGCCACCACGGCCTGAATACGATTAGAAACCCATCCATGGGCCAGGATTCAGGCCCGCAGAAGGCCCAGTAGGCCCACAGGCATGTACAGAGAGGTTAGGCCCGTAAGCCTGCTTTAGAGAGGAGCTCGACAGCTCAGGCGCACCGCACCTTATAAACAGGTGCGGCTCTCTCTTAGCTAGCGAGGTGGGACTAAACTCACCACCACGCCGCTGTGCAAGGCCATTGGTCCCGGTTGGTGGCACGAACCGGGACCAATTCCACCCTTTGGTCCCTGTTGGTGCCACGAACCGGTACTAATGAGGCTGTGGCCCCACGAGCACCTTTAGTACCTGTTCGTGGCACGAACCGGTACTAGAGTTTCTTACTAAGCAGTTTTTTAGTCCCACCTCGCTAGCTGAGAGGCACTAGGAGCGGTTTATAAGCCCTGAGTGCAGAGACGATGAAGAAGAGGCGCAATGCTCACGTTGCTTAGCTTCAAGCCTTGAGGAATAAGGTAGACTGCATCGAGCTATGTGCAGTGCAGTCTACACTATTCCGAAAGGCTTGAAGCAAATCAACGAGCATTGCGCCTCTTTTTTATTTTTAATCATTAAAAGCAAAAAGAATTTTCATAAAGAACTTTTTTTGATAGAAACTTTAATAGCAGAAAGAATTATCATAAAGTAAAATAAATAAGTAATTAGAAACAAAATAAAATAAAATAAATAAGTTTTTTGTTGTAAGTAGAAACAAAACAAAATAAATATAGCAAAAAAGAAAACAAAAAAACTAAATACAGCAAAAAGAATTTTCATAAAAAACTAATGGCACTAATAGAAAGTTTATATTTTTTCTAAAACTAATGGCACTAACAGACAGTTTATAATTTTGCTGACCTAAAAGCAAAAAGAATTAAAAAATTAAGCAAAAAACAAAAGAAAATAAATAATGCAAAAAACATAACCAAAAAACTGGAATTTTTTTTAAAAAACTGCCACCTATTGGGCCACCACGGCCTGAATACGACTAGAAACCCAACCTGGGCCAGGATTCAGGCCCGCAGAAGGCCCAATAGGCCCACAGACAGCACAGTGTGACATTAGGCCCGTAAGCCTGCATTTGAGAGGAGCTCGAGAGGGCAGCCGCAGTGGGGCTTATAAACCACTCCGAGCCCCTCTCAACTAGCGAGGTGGGACTAAACTTTTGGCCGCGGGCAGCGCAAGGCCTTTGATCCCGGTTGGTGGCACCAACCGGGACCAATGCCCCCCCTTTAGTCCCGGTTGGTGCCACCAACTGGGACCAAAGGCCGCCGCTTCCCGCCCTTTGGGCTGCTGAAAAGGGACATTTGGTCCCGGTTGGTGGCACCAACCGGGACTAAAGGGTGGCATTGGTCCCGGTTGGTGCCACCAACCGGGACCAAAGGTGAGCCTATATAAGCCAACACTTGGGAAATTTTCAGATACCTCGCCAGTTGCCCCCGACGCCGCCAGGCTGCCCGTGCTCGCCGTCGCCGCCCGCTCCTCGTCGCCGTCGCCCCGCGCCCTTGCCTCGACGAGTCGCCGCCCGGTGCTCGTCGCCGTCGCCCTGCCCCCACGCGCCGCCCCGCCTCGTGCTCCCCTGCTCGCGCGCGCCGCCTCGGCGCCCCGAGCCCCCTGCCTGGCCCGCGCGTGCTCGCCGGCGCCCTCGCCGCCCCCGCCCCGTCCCGCCCCTGTGCGCCGGCGCCCTCGCCGCCCCCGCCGTCGCCATCGTCCTAGCCGCCCCCACTGTGAGAGCCGCCGCTCCGGCTCTGTTTTTTTATTAGTTAATTGTTTTTTGATCATATATAGATATAATGTATATGTGTATGTATGTGGCTATATGTTTTTGTTCATATGTGGCTATATGTTTTTTATTTTTATTAGTTTAATTTTTTTGTTCATATGTGATGTATATGTGTATGTGGCTATAATGTATATGTGAACAAAAAAATATTTGTATGTATGTAGATGTTCAAAATGTATGAATATATATGTCAAAAATGTTTTTTTGTTCATAGAAAGTTTTTTGTTCATATATAGAAAGTTTTTATATATGACAATGGATATATATCCGATATATATATGAGAAATGATGATCCACATGGAAAAGTTTTATATATGCAAAAGTTGCAATTTTAGAAAAGTTTTATATATCTAGCTAGGAAGGGAAGAAGAAGAAAAAGAAGGATAGGAAAGAAGAAAATAAGAAGAGGAAAGAAAGAAGAAGAGGAGAGGAAGAAGAGGAGAAATAAATAAGAAGAGGAAAAAAGAAGAAAAAGAAGAGGAGAAGAAGAAAGGAATAGAGGAGAAGAAGAAAAAATAGAAAATATTCTATTTTTTCTTCTTCTCCTCTATTCCTTTCTTCTTCTCCTCTTCTTTTTCTTCTTTTTTTTCTTCAATCCTCTCCTCTATTCCTTTCTTCTTCTCCTCTTTTTATTTCTTCTTCGTTTTCTTATGTTTTATCGGGTCTGTCGTCGTTGATATATACCCCTCCCGATAACTTCAACACGAGGGGGGGTCGATATACCCCCTCCCCGATAACATTATTTTCCCGTGTATATATGTCGTCGTTGTCGATATAACCCCCTCCTGATAACTTCAACACGTGGGGGGGGGTCGATATACCCCCTCCCCGATAACATTATTTTCCCGTGTATGTATGTCGTCGTTGTCGATATTACCCCCTCCCGATAACTTCAACACCAGGGGGGATAACTTCAACACGAGGGGGTTCGATATACCCCCTCCTCGATAACATTATTTTCCCGTGTATTTATGTCGTCGTTGTCAATATAACCCCCTCCCGATAACTTCAACACGTGGGGGGGGGTCGATATACCCCCTCCCCGATAACATTATTTTCCCGTGTATGTATGTCGTCATTGTCGATATATATAACTCCCTCCCAGATAACTTCGACATGATGGACGGTCGATATGTATACCCCCTCTCGACCGTGATAACTTATACCACGGGAGCACCCCCCGGCCCTCTCGCTCGACCAAAACTCTCGAGGACACCCAAACCCTAGAAAAAAACGATGTCGGTCTCCTACCCCCTCCCGCCGCGCCCCTACCCTTGAAGCGTTGCCTAGGCCACCCCAAACCCGGAATAAGCTAGGTCTACGTTTGCACTAATATATCCACCTGCTGTCATGTTTGTGTAATAATTGCCATGTTGTAATATTTGCAGAAACAATGGAGCACGGACGAGATGAGCAAGCAGAAGAGGTGTTGGGGGACATAATCTTAGCCGGAGGTGATATCTTGTCGTATCTTAACGACAATGATGGTCTGGAAGAACAGGGTGAAGAAGCAGGCTACGGTGATCAAAGAGTGGAGGAGGAAAGACATGATTATGATGGCTCCGGTGACCCAATGCTGGTGCAAGAAGGAGCCCGTGGTGACGGCTCCGGTGACCGAACAGAGTCCGGCCAGGTAAATATATTAGTTAAGCCTGTGCTGACTAGCTAATTGATGCATTCATTGTTTTGGTATGTACACATATTAATTAACACTCGTCTTTCTTCTTTTTTCTAGCCCTCCGGATCGAGCACAACTGCGGTAAAGAGACGAGGCCCGAAGAGAAAGTTGCGCTCGGATGAAAGGTTTGAGATCACAGCAATCGCGCGCGACGGCCAACCGATTGAACCCCTCCGGACAAAGGATGCTTTTGCTGCTCAGTGCGGGGTTCTAGTTAGGGACAAGATCCCGATCAGCATCCACCAATGGTATAAGCCTAAGAAGGAAGACCCTGAGGTGTCTTATGTCAATGATATGCAGAAAGATGATCTTTGGACTGAGCTGAAGGCAAATTTCACCCTACCACCAGAGGAGGATCCGGAGAAGCCAGTTATAGAGAAATTAATCAAGTCTCATGCTCTTAAGAAGATGGCATACCTATTCAGGAGGTGGAAGAATGAGCTGAAAACGTTTGTCGACAAAGAAGAGACACCAGAATTCATCGGCCGGTATGAGAAGATCATAGATCACTGGCCCGCATTTGTGGCCCACAAGACATCGGAAAAGAGTAAGAAGATGTCAGCGACAAACAAGAAGAATGCTGCGAAGAAGAAGCTTCACCATCACACAGGGTCAGGTGGCTACCTCAAAGCCCGGCCTAAGTGGGCCAAGTCTGAGAGGGATCTGCTTGATAAAGGGATCGAACCAGAGACAATGAACTGGCCAGACCGTTGCCGGACTTGGTTCTTCGGGGCTGGCGGAACCTTGGACCCTGTATCAGGGAGGTGTCGTTGGACGGACGAGCAACTTGCAATACCCGTCAAGAAGCTTAAGCACTATATCGAAGCAGCGCAGCAAGGGACGTTCGTTCCAGACAGAGAGAACGACGAGCTCACAATGGCCCTCGGGAATCCTGAGCACCCTGGACGGACACGAGGCACGCCAGGCTCTGTTCCGTGGAAGGCTGGTTTTCCGGACGCGGGCGGTTACAAAACCCAGGAGAGGAGGAAAAAAGTGGAGCAGATCCAAATTCAGAAGCTACACGAAAGGGTTCAAGCGCTAGAGGAACGAGATGGCAATCGAGATGCCGAAACTGCCCCCGAAGCTACACCGCCATCTCAGCGGAGAAGCAGCGTGGCTTCCACCGAGCTGCCTCAGCTGAAGCATGCGGCTCCTGCTAGCTACCCCGTGGATGCTATCACGGAGTCTCAACATTGCCACCTTATGGCGGAATGGCAGAACTGGAAAGTCAAGGCGGCTGTTGGCTCTGTTTTACCTACTGAACCCGGCGCAACCTACCACTGCCGGCCGATTCCAGAAGGATATGCTAGGGTGATGGTGGATGAAATAACAGAGGGATTTGAGGAGCTCCAGCTTGACCACCCTACCGGTGAAGGGGAGACTCGGCTGGGTTCTGCTCTGAAGACTCCATGCCTATGGCGGAAGGAGCTCATCAAGCTTCCGAACTGGACGGCTCCGGCGAGTAAGGGCACTCCGCCTCCTCCTCCGCCTCCTCCTCTGGCGAGTGATCAGGGCACTCAGCCTCCTTCTCCGGCGCGTGGCGGCACTCCGCCTCCTTCTCCGCCAGCGCCGGCGTGCCAGAGCAGCCAGCCTCCTCCTTCTCCGCCTCGTCAGCAAGGGCGGAAGAGACCCGCCGCCGCTGCGGCTACTCCGGCGCGTCGTAGTCCTTCTCCTCCGCCTTGTAAGCAAGGAAAGAAGATAGCCGCAGCCGCTCCGTCCGCTCTGCCGGCGTCTAGCAGTACAGCTGCCAGAGGCGGGAGGCAATACAGATTCGGTCCTTCTCTAAAGACTCCAGAGAAGTTACCATACGAGAGGACCAAGGAGGAGAACGCGAAGATCGTGCGAGCCGAAGTGAAGAACTTCTTTGAAGGGGTGAAAGCAAAGAAACATCCACCTCCGGAGGAGAAGGTAGATCCGGTGAAAGCAAAGCGCACTCTGGCTGCCCTGACAAAACCACCAAAGTCTCCGCCGAGAGGCAACTATGAGCGCGTTCTTGCAAAGACATATGCCGAAGCGGAGCGGTCGGGAAGTACTGTCAGTGATAAAAGGATGAAAGAACGACGAGCTGGGAAAAAAATTGCCCAGCTCGGCGAACAAGCGAACCAATCGTGCCCCCCGCTCAAGGTGTCAAAAGACATCGTCGCTAATGATCCGAGTATGGTGCCCGGTTATAGCAATCTTGGAGATTACCTGCCCGACGATGTACATTATGAAATCATGGAGGTGGACGAACACAAATACCATTACGGGAAGCCTCTCGTCAAAGATGAAAGATCTCTAAGCACGATGATGCGAAGACTACATGATTGGTACATGAAACCTGCAGAGAGTCTGATGGGATGAGTACTTTGACGCTGAGAGTTAAACCGGAGCATGACCTCATTGGAATTGAACTGCTGAATGTTCCATTTGAGGATTTCTTCCAGTTTTACAATCAAAAGGCCCTCGATAAAACAACGATCACTTGCTACTGTCTGTAAGTAGTACTACTTCTGTCATTAAGTCTCTCTATATAGGTCAGCTCTTTCATTGCATGTATTTATACTTATCCTCACTATATTATGCAGATTGAAGATCGCCGAATTGAAGAAAAGACAAATCGGTGATATTGGGTTCATTAACACAAATCTCATAGATGCATATACGGTTGAAAAACATGTTGGGGAACGTAGTAATTTCAAAAAATTTCCTACGCACACACAAGATCATGGTGATGCATAGCAACGAGAGGGGAGAGTGTTGTCCACGTACCCTCGTAGACCGAAAGCGGAAGCGTTATAACAACGCGGTTGATGTAGTCGTACGTCTTCACGATCCGACCGATCAAGTACCGAACGCACGGCACCTCCGAGTTCTAGACACGTTCAGCTCGATGACGTCCCTCAAACTCCGATCCAGCCGAGTGTTGAGGGAGAGTTTCGTCAGCACGACGGCGTGGTGACGATGATGATGTTCCACCGACGCAGGGCTTCGCCTAAGCTCCGCAACGGTATTATCGAGGTGTAATATGGTGGAGGGGGGCACCGCACACGGCTAAGAGATCTCAAGGATCAATTGTTGTGTCTATGGGGTGCCCCCTGCCCCCGTATATAAAGGAGTAAGGGAGGAGGAGGCCGGCCCTAGGAGGGGGCGCACCAAGTGTGGAGTCCTACTAGGACTCCCTAGTCCTAGTAGGATTCCACCTCCCATATGGAATAGGAAAAGAGGAAGGGAAAAAGAGAAGGAAGGAAGGGGGCACCCCCCTTCCCTAGTCCAATTCGGACCAGACCAAGGGGAGGGGTGCGGCCACCCTTGAGGCCCTTTTCCTTCTTTCCCGTATGGCCCAATAAGGCCCAATACGTATTCCCGTAACTCTCCGGTACTCCGAAAAATACCCGAATCACTCGGAACCTTTCCGAAGTCCGAATATAGTCGTCCAATATATCGATCTTTACGTCTCGGCCATTTCGAGACTCCTCGTCATGTCCCCGATCTCATCCGGGACTCCGAACTCCTTCGGTACATCAAAACTCAATAAAATTGTCATCGTAACGTTAAGCGTGCGGACCCTACGGGTTCGAGAACTATGTAGACATGACCGAGACACGTCTCCGGTCAATAACCAATAGCGGGACCTGGATGCCCATATTGGCTCCCACATATTCTACGAAGATCTTTATCGGTCAGACCGCATAACAACATACGTTGTTCCCTTTGTCACCGGTATGTTACTTGCCCGAGATTTGATCGTCGGTATCTCGATACCTAGTTCAATCTCGTTACCGGCAAGTTTCTTTACTCGTTCCGTAACACATCATCCCGCAACTAACTCATTAGTCACAATGCTTGCAAGGCTTATAGTGATGTGCATTACCGAGTGGGCCCAGAGATACCTCTCCGACAATCGGAGTGACAAATCCTAATCTCGAAATACGCCAACCCAACAAGTACCTTTGGAGACACCTGTAGAGCACCTTTATAATCACCCATTTACGTTGTGACGTTTGGTAGCACACAAAGTGTTCCTCCGGTAAACGGGAGTTGCATAATCTCATAGTCAGAGGAACATGTATAAGTCATGAAGAAAGCAATAGCAACATACTAAACGATCGGGTGCTAAGCTAACGGAATGGGTCAAGTCAATCACGTCATTCTCCTAATGAGGTGATCTCGTTAATCAAATGACAACTTATGTCTATGGCTAGGAAACATAACCATCTTTGATTAATGAGCTAGTCAAGTAGAGGCATACTAGTGACACTCTGTTTGTCTATGTATTCACACATGTATTATGTTTCCGGTTAATACAATTCTAGCATGAATAATAAACATTTATCATGATATAAGGAAATAAATAATAACTTTATTATTGCCTCTAGGGCATATTTCCTTCGAAACATCCCAAAGAAGCCGAGGCCAACTTGCTACAATCGTTGGTATTAAATCAAAACAAAGATATAATACTCTTTCCTTACAACTTCAAGTGAGTGTTACTGTCTTGTGCATATTCGGTTTCCCTTATTAGTCCAGGTTATGGTAATGTAATTGATGACTTATGCATGCATGCGCAGCTTCCACTATATTCTCCTAGAGATTAAGCTTGAGCCGGGAGTAGTAACTGTCTTAGACTCGAGACGAAAAGATCCCCAGGACTATGCGAACATGACTCAAATGCTCGAGAAGTAAGTTAAATCGATCATTATCCACCATATCAGCAACTTTGTTCATTTCCTGATATCAAGTAATTGTTTTCTTTGTCTGGCAGGGTTTGGAGAAAATTCACCTCAAAAGCTCCGGGACTGCCGAAGAAGCTGCAATTTAATCACCCGAAAGTAAGTACTATAGTAGCATGTTCCGCGCATCTCCTAGTGATTCAAGCGCTAGTTTCATCAATACCATTTAGCATGCTTGCTTATCAGTTTGATTGACCTCTATTTCTTGTAAAGTGGTTGTGGCAGGAACCCGGGAATAATTACTGTGGATACTACGTTTGCGAGTCCATCCGCTACATGACCTGTGAGCGGGGCTACACTGAAGAACAATATGAAGTGCGTAAGCAATAATATTCACAATTTTATTTTATTACCATCATTTGTGTTGAGTTTCATTTATTCATATATATATGTATTCACCCCCTTCTTCAAATTAGATGTTTCGGAAGCGGGATGAACTCCTAGCAGAAGATCGTATGCGAGGAATTCAAGAGGAATTGGCGGCATTCTTCCTTGACCACGTGATCGCTGAAAACGGAGAATACTATGTGGACCCTATGTTCCTACAATATAATTAGGAGATTGTATTGTAAGAGATAATTATTGTATATATGTAGCCGGTAGTGTCGGATAGATATACGAGAACTTGTTGTTCGACCAATATCTCGGAGAAGGAGAGGTGGTCGATATCACTTCTCTCTGTATGCATATGTTCATGACGATCTTCTGTTTCCTTCATTTGATTACTAGCTAGCGTGTCTACTCCTCTCCATACGTATATAGTACGTAGCGTCGACCAAGCACGGAGATAAGAGAGGACACTTCTCTCTATTAATTAGCTAGCTAACACAATATATGAAACACCTAAATTAACCCCCCAAAACCCCTAAACCACCCCCTTTCAAAAAAAACAAAAACCTCAGCTCCTGCCAGCTGCTGACGCGTGGATGCCTATTGGTCCCGGTTGGTGACACCAACCGGGACAAAAGGCCCTTCCTATTGGTCCCGGTTGGTGGCACCAACCGGGACCAAAGGCCCTCCTGCCTGGGCTCCCCGCACCGGCCACGTGGACGGCCTTTAGTCCCGGTTCGTGTAAGAACCGGGACTAAAGGGCTAGGGCATTAGTAACGACCCTTTAGTCCCGGTTCCAGAACCGGGACTAAAGGCCCTTATGAACCGGGGTAAAAGCCCCTTTTCCTACTAGTGACATTGGCCACCATCTACCACGGCTTCATCCGCGAGACTAACATCCTTGAACAATGTAGTCCGATGATCCCGACCAAATACCTTCTCGAAAGCTTCGGCCTCCTTCACCGTGAACCCCTCTGCATCAACTTGTTCATCGGTACCATCTTCATCCGAGTCCGATGCATATGCACGGGAAAAAGCGATGGAATGGTCCATTGTCTCTTGCAAATGATATTTGTCGAGATCACCCACATTGTTGTCATGGAGATCAACTTCATTGTCATCGTCCGCATACTCATCATTGTCCTCTTACAAAGCTTCATCTTGGTTGTTTGTAAACGGGCTCAATGTTGGCCTCACTTCTTGGGTCAAAAGAGGTTCAACAATTTCATCTCGCTTCAAGGGTGGGGGGCTACTAGCAACCAAAGGGGAGGGATTCCGGTTCAAGTCCAAATGCAAATTTGAATCAACCTTCTTCGTTGCAAATAACTCAAGAGCCTTGTCTAGTGATTCGGCCACCGTCTCCTTGTATGCAACCCAACGTTGCTCCGAGTTGACACACATTGTCTTCCAACGGATGTGCATTCCAAAACCAACATTATACCTTCCCTCCAACTCAATGATATCACTAGGGTCCATCCAATTCAAATCTTTCCTAACTTGTTGCAAGAGCTCCGCATAACTAGGACTACTATCAAACACCATGTCAAGCTCATCCGGGTCCGGTTCTATATTGCCTTTCAAAAAGGCGTCTTTATCCCCATGATGAACAAACACACATGTTCTTCCCATCCCTATAAGCATTCAAAGAACACAAGGTAACATTGCTTCCATGAGTACTAATCCAAGGATTAACACGGAATACAAACCCTAATATATATATCAAACAACAACCCTAACCCTAACCATAACCCTAACCCTAACCATAACCATAACCATAACCCTAGCCCTAACCATAACCATAACCATAACCCTAGCCCTAAACCTAACCCTAGCACCAACATAAGAACACCCATTAGAATAACCCTAGCATACTAACAAAGCCTAATCATAGAAATTGGCAAACAAACATCTCACATCTCCATGCAAATCTCTAGATCCAAACAAAACTAGGTTTCCCCAAACTAGCAACAAATGAGCAATGGGAGAACTTTACTTGGATCAAAACAAGGGGATCGGAGAATATTACCTTGAGGGAGGGTTTGACTTCGAAATCCACGGACAAATTCTTCAAATTTGCAAGATTTGGGAGAGGATTTGAGAGGGGGAGAGAGTGGGAGAGGGGGCAAAGCTCGGGGAGAGAGTGGGAGAGTGTGTGGTGTATGTGTGTGTGTGGGGGGGGGGGGTGGGGGAGGGCGGCCAGCCAAGTGGCTGGATAAGTCACAGTGCAGCGCCTAGCCGCTAGGCGCTGCACATTACATGTGTGGCGCCTAGCGGCTAGCCGCTGCACATTACATGTGTGGCGCCTAGCGGCTAGCCGCTGCACTTTACATGTGTGGCGCCTAGCTTGGAGGCGCTGCACTGCTGGGTGCGGGCCCAGGGGCTGCCACAGTGGACAGGAGTGCAACGCCGCCGCGCTAGGCGCTGCATAGTAGGGTGTGGCGCCGGCGTGGCGGGTGCTACACAAAAGGGTCAGGGGGTGAAATAATTTCGCACTCAATTCATTCTGTGAAATGATTTCGTCCCGAGGTCAAAATTGTCAAATTTGCCGAGAATAGGGAGTAATGGGGAGCAACTTTTTAAGAATATAGATTTCCCCAACTCCCTAATATCCGCAGTCCCTCTTAATAGTACGGATGTTCCTACAACTCAAATGTTAACCGAAAAACTTTTCGAGCTACCGAAGAACATCGTCTTTTGTACTTTTTGAATAGATGGGGTTATCGGAGTCCGTAGACCAAATAGAGAAACCAATGTCCTGAGATAAACTTGACAACTGACATTAGTTCTTGCAAATCGTATTGTGATTGACACCAAAATCGTAATTGATTGATGATTGTACTTTCACCCTATCCCCGTAGCTACAGTGAAGCCAGTTGAGGTAGGTCTGACCCAATAATACCTCCGCCCTGCGGTGAGAACGTTTTTTTTTCCTATTTGGAACATGAAAATGAGGCTTTTTTTCGAGATGGATGTGAGGGCCACGTGTCATATGCTGAGGTGAGAAAGTTTTTTTTGTGGGATGAAGGTGAGGGTTTTGGTTTTTTCTTTAAGATGGAGAAATGAGCATACACCTTCATTAGAGGCACACAATCACCCGCCCCAGCCACTAGTGACCGTTCAAGCCACCTCTACGTACACACGCATCAAACAGTTTGCTGACACGACATGGTTGCCGTAGGTTCGCTGATCAGGGCATGTACAAATGGTTAATATGATAGTTTTATTTTAAACCTTGTATGTAATTTAAAGATGACAAAAAAACATGCATATAATTGGTTATCTCTTGGTCTTATCTAAGATGACTAGCTATTCTAAAATCATGGTGACACATATCCTATGTGAGACACCTAAAATAGTATCATTATACATGCCCTCACACGCACAAAACTTAAAAAGCATACGGTATGTGCGGTGTTCTGTCCGTTGTCCCGGTGCCCGCAAGGGAAGCACATACTGTCCGTCCAACACAACTCCACTCGGTTGTCACAGCGAAGCCGAAGCTCCCGTAGGTGCACCTCGCGATTGGTCGATGGTGGAGGAGGCAAAGCGCACGCAGTTGATCCAAGCAGGAGCTACACAAGGATAGCACTGCAAGTTAATTAACTCTGAGTACGTTACACAAACTTTGATGTAACCCCTGGCTTTCTTGACTGCATTTTGCATATGCCTTCGCCAGTTGAATAAAGTTCGAATGCATTAAATTTTTCTTTTTGAAAATCAAGGAAAAAAGGCTTGCCTCATACTCCCTCCTTTTTGGTTTATAGGCTCATGTCAAAAGGTTTGTTTTCCTGTTTTATAAGTCTCAATTTATACTACTTACCATCACATGATCAGATTTTATGGTGTATTAAATCACTGCATGCAAGGATGAAGAAAAAAATTCACCAATGCCTGTAGAAGTTCTTGGTCATTTAGTGGTCATGCATGCATGTGGTGTAATTAGTTTATCGGTATACACAACTTTATGAGAAAAACGAGAGTACTAATTGAGTACTTTTGCAAGCTACGAAATTAATTTCACCATTCATCATTTACCTTGGTTGAAGAGATTTCCAAATTAAGCTCTATAAACCGGAAAGAAGGGAATATATTAATTAAGCAGAGAGGAGAGTTTGTTACAATAGACCCCTTACACAGCAGAGAGGAGAGTGCATTAAAAAAAAAATCGAGTACGTTACACGCACACAGGATCGCAAGGAAACCCCAAAGGAAAAGCCACCCCCGGTTTGGTTGCTTCTGCTTCATACATTCATACCACTACACCAGCCATGTTTGATTAGTCGCCCAATTTGCTCGCTAACGGGTATATTCTGAACTTGGTTGGATCCCAAGGAGCCAATTAATCAGGGCATGTGCTCTTTTTAGCCTAATTGGAACTAATACTTTCCCCATATCTTTCCTCCCGCGTATCACGTTGCTGGCTTTCCTTGCCTTTAACCTTTGCTTCCACCGCCTGCACTCTCGTAGTGCCAACTCCGCACGCCGAATTGTTTTCTCCGAAATGTCCCTTTCATGTGCTTTGGACTACGTACCCAAAAGCTTGATCATTTCATGAGCAAAGTTGCACACTCACAGACCTTCACTTGCACGCCCAGTACGTACGTCTCTGGCTATAAACATGCCCCTTGTGGCTCCAGGACAAGACCCATGAATCCAAACCCTGGAGCCTCTTGTGCAGCACTGTTCCATCTCTAGCTATCAGCAGAGCACATCAGTGATCTGCTCATGCCTAGCCTGAGGGACAGCAGCTCCTCGGTCATCATCCTCGACCTCGCGTCCAAGATGAAGATCGGCAACCTCAAGAAGGCGGCGGCGATGTGCAAGAGCAAGACCGGCGTGCTCGCGGGCAGGCTCCTCGTCCTCACCTCGCTCCGCCGCAGGATGGCCACCGTCGGCGCCATCTCGCACAGGATCCACGCGCTCATGGTGGCCACCGAATCGGGTAAGGACCTCGACAAGGCCCTCGGGCCGCGCAAGGCCAAGGCCGGCGGTGGCAAGCCGGCCGTCCTCGTCCATCGTAACGCCACTGATATCTCTGATCAGTTGGCGCTGTTCCATCAAGAGGATGGCGGCGACGGCGACGGCCCTGACTGGTCGGTGCACTCCATCTTCGACGACGAGAATTGTTGCTACGCCGACGAGTACGAGGGCGACGACGATGATGACAGCGCGCTACTCGATGTGTGCGATGATAAGCATGATACCAGCGAGCCGTCGGTCATGGACGTGATCAGGAGCAACCGGAGGGTCGAGGGTTTGGAGTTCAACGTGGACGACGAGATCGACCAGGCCGCCGGCATGTTCATCACTAGGTTCCGGAACCGGATGAACGGGAGCATATAGTTATATATCTAGCTTGTTTTCCGGTTGCACTGACCGAGTGACAGTAGATAGATCGATGCTGGGTGAGACCGATTGAAATCGGTATGACATAGTAGCTATAGGGGTGAAAAATGACATGGCTGTTTCTCGAAAAGAGGGTTAAACCTCCCCGCGTCTGCATCGATTGGATATGGTGAAGGTGTACGTACATATATAAAGCGGTTGTTTACGGAAAAAAGTCTATACACAGCACTGTTTGCTGGGAAAGATTAGGGACATGGTTGGTTTGCTCTGAAAAATTGGCAACTACTTCCTCCGTTCCTAAATATAAGTCTTTGTAGAGATTTCACTAGAAACCACATACGGATGTATATAGATGCATTTTAAGTGTAGATTCATTCATTTTGCTCCGTATGTAGTCCATCTAGTGGAATCTCTACAAAGACTTATATTTAGGAACGGAGGGAGTATTTCCTTTGTATGTACTAAAATATAAGACGTTTTTACAGTTTGAATATGAAGGAAGAAAAAGATTGATAAACCAACACGTAAAGTAGCCTGTTTTTGTATTGATCAACCATTGGGAAGCCAAATGTGGGTAACCAACCAAGCATGTGCCCTATATCAATTTTCTGAAGATGTTTGTTTGTTCTAGTGATATGTATCCACCTGTTTTATATACTTTTAATACCACTTTAGCTATGACAAATGTGGTCGACTGTTTACTACTTGGAGTACAACGCCTTCATCTCCATACCTGGAGATTCGGATTAATTTGCCAGTTAATCTCTCTCGAAACAAGATTTCGGCCCGCTTTATATATAAATCAACCAACAAATTCACACAACCAAGTCAAGTGCCACATCGAATATAAAATTGTCTGCTGGGGCAACGACACAAACACGCCCAAGAAAGATCATACAAGAAGAGAAGAAAAAACCATCAAGTGGCAAGAAGCTCAAGTGATCTGCGGCAAAGCTAGTCGATGTGCAGCAGCAGTCAGCGCGTCCACCATGTGGCCAAGCTGGTCACCATCCCGCTGTCTAGAGACTGGGTGCCAGTGCTACAAGAAAGTATGGAATTTGAAGAGAGAGTTGGAGGCCCATCTAAGAAAGATCCGCTCAATCACCATCTTGTTACGAATCATACACATGCAATGAATTTATGATGCGAGTTAATCGATCGCACATCTAGTTTAGCATCACACATGTTATGAACTCATGATGCCATTACGGATTAAATTAGTTCAAAAATTGCTTATTTTTTCCAAAAAATAGGATAACCCTGGCCTCTCTGCATCGTGCGATGCACACAACGATCTTTATTATGTTATTCAATAGAGCTTGACAAAATAAATACAAAAATCAATTCAAAGCCATCTTCGAAACGAACAAAGTCACTACACCTACAAGTATGTGCCCTTATCGCACAAATGCACACCAACTAATCCAGTGGCCTCAAGAAGCCGCCCCTTGGCAAGCCGAGAGCACCAACTGCAATAGGTGACCCACAACGCACCGTAGCGCACGATCTAGGATCCGCCGCCGCCATCTTCTGTCATCCCATCTTTAGGAGGGATCATCACATTGATCTTGCCAGGCTCCACTGTCGTCGATGTCACCACTACGCCAGACAATGCCACCAGCCTACGCACGTCCATCAACCCGCGTCCAACTTTGAGACTCCACTGCGCCATGTCGCCAAGACCCGTCATCTTCCATGTGGTAGATGTAACACCGTTCCACCTGTTGGCCCCTCCGGTCAGTATTTGCTTCCAAACAATGCTCCCACGAGGGAGAACGGCACCAAAGTCTCCATCATCATCATCGATCCGGGAGACCCAGATCTAGGGTTTCCCCCGGTGCAGATGCTTACTGGAGGAAGAGGGGCATGCCATCTACATCTGCCTATGAACTCAAACGGTGCCCACCACCACATAGCTCTCACGGCGGCACCTTCAAGAAGGATACAACGCCTTGAGCGTCGTCGCCGCCCACCGCAATTAGGGTTTTCACCCGAAAAGTGGTGAGGTGGGAAGAGGTAGGGCAGACCCGAACGGCGTCTCCAGGAAGAAGACCGGTCACCCTCGAGCGTCATAGCCGTCGCGGCTGGCCGGAGCCGACCAGGGAGTTATCTTGTTCTAGATCCCCACCACCTGCTCCGTCCCAGCCCGGTGACCGGCTAGCATCCAGCGTGGACGAAAAATTGCTGAAAATTGCTTAATATTTCAGCATTTGCTTGGCAAGAAAATAGTTACTCATGGATTTTAGTACCAGTTGTGCAGATTTGCAGAGCTCGCATACTCTGCAGAGCTTATCCTTTTTCTCCTTATTAATTGCTTTTAGATATCTTCCTCAAAAAGGCTATAATTTTAGATATTTACAAGATAAACTTGTCCACGTAACCAGCTCCTTGAATTACACATCATTTCAGATCAGTACGTCCAATTAGTGGTTCACACACTAGCGGTGGCCACTGGTATTCGTGCAAAATAACAAAAAGAAAAAAAACAGTGGTGACTGCTGACTGGTGATCGACTTGGTGAGTGTGAGCGATAGCTAAGTTGCTTCAATTATGCACTTAAGTAACAAAGAATTATAAAGCTTGATGGCGCGTTAATGCAGCATTACGCTGATGATATCACTAAACTGATCAAGAGAACCGAAAGGCAACCAACTAGGATAGAGTAATTTAAGCGGATATGTTAAATGTATAGTCATCGCCTCGAGCGCGTACCAAAATCACAATTAGACTAACAATTCCGTGGATTAGATTTTCGGGCATGCATTGCGGAGTCTTTAATCCGCGTCATTCGGTGGTCAGCCATTGACGTATTTCATAAACTGACTGGATCTCCGATTCATGCATCTTCCAAATTGTGAGGTAATCACAACATCAAGATCCTGGTTTGGTCACTGAAACAAAGAGAGATACCCAGAGATTCATTAGACTAATGTATTGCATTTGCACGCCACCTCAAAGTTCCATAGAAGTGGCAAGCAGAGCGAGAGAGTTGCCGAGTGGATCAGATCAGGATCAGATCGGTAACCAACCTGTTTATCTAGGTGCCGAGTAGAACTGTTGATCTAGTTTTGTTGTGCCATTCGCCCTCCCAAGCTTGGAGCAGCCCCTGTGGCGCACCCGGACAGAGGCTGTCTAGCTCCCCCCAAAGTGAAGCTAGGTGCTGACATTCGAAAAGGAGGTGGTTGGTGGATTCACAGTGGTCGCAGAAGGGGCATGCGGCTGAAGTAGCAATGCCCCGTCTGAACCGTCGTTCATTCGTGAAGAGGCGGTCCTTGCGGGCAAGCCAGAGGTAGAGTCGACATTTATTTGGGGCGTAGTTCCGCCAGATGGCCGGGGCGAGCGTGTCCGTGGGCTTTGTCCTCCAAACCGCTTGGTAAGCAAGCTTAGCGGTGAAAGGTTTCTCAACGTCCCTTGTAGTTCTCCTGTCAGCAACCTGCATATTTAAGTTCACCGTGGCCAATATAGTGCGTAGTTCAAGCAGTTCGCATTCGGCTGCGTGAGACATCCTAGGTGTTAGATCCAAGGTGAGGTTGTTCGATGTCAAAGCGCGTGCCACTGATGGGTGGACTCGATTGGAGTGTGAAAACAGAGCCGGAAATTGTAGGGCTAGGGTTTGAGCTGAGCGAGGGAGCCAAAGGTCAAGCCAAAAGGAGGTAGTGGTTCCATTACCGATGCTGACCCGGGTGGTGTCCCGGAAGAGGGCGAGGCCTTTCATAATGTCTTTCCAAATCGGGGTATGCTGGTTGTCTGACATGCCTACATCGTTAGCGGTCGACCATCCGTATTTGGTGATCAAGTACCTAGTCTCTCCCGAGGTTTGCTCGTCGTGTAGCTTGGAAATGTGTTTGAGAAGAAGACACATGTTCATGTGGGGAAGAGAGAGGAAACCAAGGCCCCGTTTGGCGAAGGGAGCACAAACGAGGTCCCAAGCGACCTTGCAGTTGCCGCCCGAGGTAGATTCCTGACCAGACCAAAAGAAGGCCCTACAGCGTTTCTCGATTTCCTGAATGGTTCCAGCAGGTAGAAGAAGGACACTCATGGCATAGATTGGCAGGGCGCGTAGAACGGAGCGGACCAGCATAGCCCTCCCGGCCAAGGAGAGCAAAAGGCCCCTCCAACCAGCAAGATGGCGATCGACCTTGTCAATGATGAAGAAGAAGTCAGCTAGGTTTAGCTTGTGAGTGGATAGAGGCAAGCCCAAGTACGATTGCGGGAAGGTGGCAACTGGGCAGCCCAGGATTGCGGCAAGGCTAGTCGAGAGATTTGGGTCTACGTGGATCGGGGCAAAGGTGCTTTTATGGAAATTGATTTTCAGCCCAGTGGCCTCAGAAAATTGTAGCAGAATATTTTTGAGAGTCTGAATCTGAGAGGCGTTAGGGGGTAGGACGATTAGCGTATCGTCCGCATGCTGGAGGACGGGCAATGCATATCGTTAGCGATCGGGTGAGTCAGGAATAACTATATCCTCGCTTCTAGTATTTTCAATATTTTCCAGTATCAGAAAATGAACCTGCCTGCAATTAACTTGACCCGAATTAGCTAATTCGACATTGAGAAACTACCGCTGTCACATATAGGAGTACTTATTAGCGAGGCAATTCTTGAGCAACACCTTCCTTGCATTCCGAAAATATTCAGCATGAAAAAGCCAATATGATTCAGCAGGAAGAGTTCGTAAATAGTACTCCCTCCGTTCCGAAATAATTGTCGTTGGGGGGGAGGGGGGGTTCCGACCAGGTGAAAACGAGTGAAATTACGAAACTGCCCCCCCCCCCCCCCCCAATTGAAATCGCTCGGGCCGTCGTCTTCCTCCGTCGCTCCTTCCCTCCGCCAGGACTCCGTCGCTCCTCCCCTTCGCCAGGCTCCTTCGTCGTCCACATCTCCGGCGTCCTTCCCCGCCGGCTGCCTGCGCCGCTCCAATCAGAGCCCGATCCCCTCTTTGGTCGCCCTTCCCCGCCGCGATCGGAAGCTCCCTCGCCGCGGTCCGGAGCTCCCTCACCAGCGGCCGCCTTTCCCCACCGGTTGCCTGCTCCACCGCAGCTCCGGATCCTTCCCCGCTGGCCGCAGATCCCTCGCCGGCCGCCTCCCTCCACTCCAATCGAGAGCTCGAGGTCAGCCGCCATTGCTGCTCGATGTTCCTTTCTGCTCCTGCATACGCACAGTAATTTTAATCAGAATTGCTCGGATTTCTGCTGGATGAACACAGAGACAAAATAATTATATAGAATACAGAGTATAATCATTCTGAATGCACACAGAGTGATACTGTAGATGAATGTTCTGAATGCACACAGAGTGATACTGTAGATGAAATGTGAACATCGGTACAGGAGTAAGTGCATGTAACTGGATTGGTGCATAAATTGTTTGTAATCCGAGGTTAACATTCACTGACAATTGTTTGTACAGGAGTAGAAGGAGAAATAATAATTCCAGGGTGATTTTTCAGTTTATCCTCTGAAAATAATGATGCAGATTGCAGTCTCCATCCAGCAAGGAAGGGGAACAGCAAAAAATTAGGCAAGAGGAAATGGGGAACAGTACAAAAGTAGCATATGGTAGTGCAGCCGAAAACTATAAGTAGCAGACTTCGAGTCTCCAGCTCTTTTGGATGACTAAACCGATCATCCAGGTCGTGTGAGGCAAGGCCGGATTGATGGAAACTCTGCTTCAATGAAGAGAAGGCCAATAAATACCGTCCTGCACCTTATCATCTTCCTCCCCTGCCTCTCTCCAGCTAGGCCTCTAGACCTAAAATGTATGTACATCTTTCTTCTTGACAGGTTAGATATATACATACTTTTGTACATCAAGAGAACGACAATGGATCGTAGACATGAGATAGACATTCCCGGCTTCTTGAACGGTTACATGATTCTGTGAGATATTGGAGATAAACCAACCGCACGGATGGCACCGTGTCTATGATTGAAGACCTCCACCCAAATGCAGGGTGTGGCATCGGCGTGGAGACGTCGACATTCACATTTTCCTTCAGCTCGTAAAATGGGTGGGTTTCAACTGTAGTGTAATTCCAGTTCACTCGTTTCTCCATGGCTGAAATGGGAGAAGCATTCTGCACCGCCCTTAGTTCGAGTCCTTCCTCAAGCGAAACTTGCGTGTTTCATTTCAAATGTGTGCGGTTCATGAGTTCTACATAGCTGTGTTCCCGCTGATTCGTTAACTTTATTTTTTCTCTCTTCTATGTTAGATCTCGCCTTGTTTTTCCATGCTAGTAATACACTTCATATACAATTTCACATGTCAAACCTTCCACGTCGATCGATTTCTGTTTCAAATTAAGTACGTTGCCTACGAGATTAAGCTAGTAATGCGATTATACAATCACATCACCTAGTAGCATGAAAAAATGGGGCAAATTTTTTCTTTTGCGAGCACCAAATGGGTGTGTGTTGTTCCGTGGTTCCCATGCTCGAAATAAAATTTTACCCCTCCTTTATAAATAAAGGCACAAACGGCCAAATCAATATTAAGAGCATCTCCAACAGATGTGCGCAGGCGCGGCGCGCTAATTTTTTTTTACAACGCGCGCAATTGCTATGTTTGCACCCGGGTGGGCAGTTGCTTCACCAGGCGCTGCAAATTTTAGCGTGCCGCTATAGCGCTTTAGGCTAAAATACAGCGCGCTGATACACATACGTACACAAAAACAAGACATACATATTTCAACCAACATAGACATAGTCATATTTCAAACAAAAGAGCATATTTCAACCACAACATAGTTCATAGCATAGATAGTAAAAAAAACGATACAAAAGCCCGCGACTAAAAACTACTCGTCGTCCTCCACCGACTCTGACTCGGTGGTGTCCTCCTCCAACTCCGACGTCGTAATGAAGGCGTCAATCCACCATTCTCGTTGGAGCCCCAGATCGATGCTTCTTTGAGCTCGATGTTGAAGAGCGCGACCGCCTTCCGCGTACGCCTGTCCTTGCGATAGGCGGCTCGCTCCTCCCTTCTCTCCGCCCTCCTTTGCGCATAGAATTCGTGCTCATTGACGACTTCCTCCGGGAAGCGTTGGCGCCACACCGCCATGGTCTTCTCGTCCATCTCAGCGATGCCGAGGCGGCGCTCCCGCCTCCGGTTGCCGTGACGGTCCTCGTCGGTGACAAGCCGCAGGGGAGGCGCGAGCTCCTGCGCCTGCTCCCGCGTCGCCACGTCGGGGAAGTTCATCTCCCTACGAGGCCACCGAAGGCGCCACGTCGTACGCGCGGGTGGCCTCGTGGGCGGTGTCGAATGTGCCGAGGCCGAGGCGCATCTCATCGGAGTGGGTCTCGGCGTAGAAAGAGCCGGAGGGGTGCGCGCGGACGCCGCGGTAGCCAGAACTTCCCCGACGGCATGGTGGCGCGGCGGCGACGAGGCGAGAAAGAGCGGCGGAGAGAGCGCATAACGAGGCAGGGCGGTGGGTCTGGCCGCGGGGCGGGGCGCTGGATTTATAGCGCCCGAGAGTCGACACGCGCCAAAACTGCCCCCCCTCCCCCCCGCTCTTTCCCGTGCGTGCACCCGTTTTTTTTTGCGTGCACTTTTTCCAGCGCCTGCTGGAGCGCCGCGCGGGCGCGCGCGAGGTAAAACCCCTGTTTTTCGCGTGCGCGCTTTATTTGCCGCGTCTGTTGAAGATGCTCTAGGTGGTGAGAAAACTCTTACAAGCAGGTCAAAAGAAAAATAAAACAGGATTGAACTAATGGCATAAGTACCACTAACCCAACACCGAGCATGGTTTGATCTTGTTCCACTTCCTACCATGCATGCAGCATGCACCTTGTCAAAGAAGAGGCAGCCCATCTGTTTAGCATGAACCCAAACGCAAACTGAGCCGTTTTGAGAACTCGGCAGCAACCGGTGCCAGCATAAATACACACTCGGCGCGCACCTAATTTCTCGATCATCTTTGTAGGCATCGAAAGTGGAATAGTGGATACGTAGCTGACAGATCACACGCATATATGCATGGTTTGAAAGATTTGCTGCAAATTCTTGAAGATATTGGAGATAAACTAACAACGGAGATGGCGAGTACCTGGGCGGCGCAGGGACGGGGATGTGTGCCGCAGCGCTGGCCACAGTTGGTGGAGAGCCCGATCGCTCCCGGCGCACAGAGCTACCGATTGAGACATCCTATGCGCCCATAATTTCTGTAGCTTTAACTAGGTTGTTGCATGTTTTGTGACGATACTTACTTTCAAAAAAAAAAAGGATGGCCCCGGCATCTGCGCCTCTTTTGCGATTACACGCTCATTTTTTGTTTTTTTCTCATCAAACTCTCATGTGTGCAGTGAGTCTGTGGTTTCTGGTAATGAAATTTGCGCTATAGCCTTTCCAAATAAGGAAAACAGCTCGTGATTTGGTGTTTTCTGCAAACTATGATTCCAACGCAGAGTGAGTATGTTATTGTCTATCTTTGAATCAGGCTTTCCCCCCATTTTATAAAGTAACCATCACGTCGATACAATAAGTGTCCCATCGGAAATAAAAAGTCTGTTGGGACGGCGGCATGTCGGACTCGGCCACCGTGGTGCGCGTGGCGAGCATGGATTCTGAAGACAGGGTGGAAAGCTGCTTTCTTGAGGACTCTGAGGACCTGCGGCGCATGGAGAGAGACCTCTCGCGCGCGGTCGTGGTCACCATTCTGGGGACTAGGCCGCCGGTGGATCTCGCTGCGGCGGCGGAGGCCCTGCACGCAGAATTTGGCATTGGGCCAAATGACATGTCCATTCGCCCCTTCTTTCCGGAGGATTTCTTGGTTCTATGTGAGCATCAAATTATTTGGCAGCTGATGGTGGATAGGGGACGTGCTCCGGGCCGTGGCTTCACACTCTCGCTGCGGCCATGGACGCGTCTAGCTCAAGGTACGGGCGCTGCGTTGCCTTTCCTCGTCCCGCTCCGGCTGGTGGGCGTGCCCGCGCATGCTTGGACAAGGCGGACGGCGGAGGTGGTCCTGCGTGGCCTTGGTTTCGTGGTTCAGGTGGCGGAGAGGACGGCCAGGCGATTCGACATGGTTGGCTTTCAGGTCTGGCTCAAGACTGCGGATCCCGACCGAATCCCGCAGAGAAGAATGCTCTTCATCCAGGAGCCGGCTGGTATTGTGGAGGGCGCGCCGGAAGCCCTGTGGTACCCTGTCCAAATCTTCAAAATGGCGCCGCCTGTCAGGGTTGGATCCACGGCGACCGGGGCTCCGCCGCCACCTCCGCCACCACCACCGCCTCCGTCCGGTGAGGATTCGTGTGATCAGTTTGACAGCAGAGGGTATGATGCTAATCGTGGGCATGATGCGCCGTTGAGCTCGGGTTTCAATGGAGGCGAATCACATGGATCTACGTCGGAGTCTTCGCCGGCGGCCACTTAGGGTACGTCGGCGGCGGCGATGGAGGGGGCCAGTTGTCAGGGTACCATCGGAGGCCCTACGCGGGCCGCTATGGGTAACAGAGGAGGTGGATGTGTCGCTAGTGGGCAGGTGCTGGCCAGGTCCGGTCCAAGGGGCCCCCCTCCTGCGCAAAGCATGCTTGGCAGGCCTGCTACTGTCACGGTCGTGTCGTCTTGTGGGTCAAACCAGCTGGTGCCAAACGGTGGGCAGCCGAATGGTAATTCAAAACCGCCAACCTCACCACAGTCTGTTTGCTTGCCGCGGTGGAGATTTGTGGAGGAGAGCCACTCCAACGGTAAGACGGTTGAGCCACATGGCCCCAGGCCGGTTCGGGCAGAGCACGCTGGAAGCTTATCGGCCAATGCCGACTGCGCTGGAACGTTCCAGGTGGGGTCGGTCCTGGTTTCGGTGGAAGGGATGGATGTGGACAGGGGCTCCAGGCCCGAGGTGGATAGTGAGCATGGATTGGATGTGGAACATGACATAATGGGGCCCGCTGAAGATTTGTCGGGTTCGGACTACGAGGATGCTCTGCCATGCCACTCCTGTTCGATGGATGGCAACAACTGTGCGCATTCACGTGGGAGACATGTTTTGTGTCAGCCTATCAGCGGGGGAAGATCAATCCACATGGCGGCAGCCGGCTCGGCCCGAGCCATGCAGCCCATGCACCCCATGCACCCAACGTACGGCTGAGGACGAAGCTGATCCTATTGATTTGCTGTGTGGACATCTGAGAAAGGCCATCGCACCGGTCCTGCGTACCACGCCGGTCAGAACAAATGTGGTCAAAAGCAGAAGGCCAAGGCAGAAGAGGGAGCCAGTCTCCAACCCCAGGAGAAGTGTTCGGATCGCAAGAAGGGCTGGCCGTGGGTCACATGCAACGAAGCAACAAAATGTCCTCATCCGCAAACTTTGCCTTGCAAATGAAGGGGAGACAATTAGCGACGAGGCGCTCCAAGTGTACGTCAATCTGTTCAACAAACCGCTGTCCGACTGCCACGTCAAGGCCATCCTTGTGCTCTTCGGTTGGGAGGCCTCGGCTATGCCATTGATTGATCATGAAGGATTGGTGGAGGGCCGGCAGTGATGCCTGCCTGGTGGAACGTGTGGGTCTGCCAAATGGGTAGTGCTCCGTGCAAAGTGTTAGTGTGGAATGTGAGGGGCCTTAACAGCCCGACGCGCCGTAGTGCAATCTTCCAAGTGGTCCAGGCGGCTAATCCTAGCATTGTATGTTTTTAGGAGACTAAAATGGAGGTGATCACACCCCATGTTGTGCACCACTGTGGTGGGAATAAATTTGAAAAAATTTACTACCTCCCGGCGTCTGGTACGAGAGGAGGCATCCTCCTTGCTTGGGATGCTTTGGTGGTGTCCATATCCCACCTGCATTACACGACAAATGCTCTAACTGCCCTAGTTAGCCATGGTGATGGGGTGCAATGGTGGATCACGGTGGTTTATGGCCCCCAACAAACCAATGAGAAAATCGAGTTCATGCAAGAGTTGGTCGATATTCGTGAGCTTATTGCCGGACCGTGGACCATTGTGGGTGATTTTAATCTTTTGGTGAATCCAGAGGACAAGAACAATGCGCTTGTTAACCGGAGGATGTTGGCGAGGTTTCGGGCAAAATTAAATGCCTTAGAACTCAAGGAGTTATACCTTAATGGTAGGAGATACACGTGGCCTAACGAAAGGGCGGAGGCCACGCTGGAGAAGATTGACCATGTTTTTGGGACAGCATCGTGGGAAGAGCTCTATCCAACTTGTCATCTCACTGCCCTTGGCTCGGCCATATCGGACCATTGTCCACTTCTCTTGGACCTCACAACGGACTTGTACATGGGAAGGAGATTCAAGTTTGAATCATTTTGGACGAAAGCTACTGGATTTCATCAAGTTGTCGAGGAAGCATGGGCTTCCATTCCGCCGGGTGGTAATCCTTACGTGGTCCTTGACTTGAAGTAGAGGGCAACTGCAAAAAGCCTACAAAAGTGGAGTCACAGGTGGATTGGGAACATAAAACTGCAAATTGGCATTGCTATGGAAGTTATCTTTCGGCTTGATAAGGCGATGGAAGCACGGGCTCTTGCACCTCAGGAGGCTAATTTACGGTGGACTCTCAAGCTTAAGCTGCTCGGACTCTGTTCCCTGGAGCGCACGATTGCAAGGCAGCGGTCTAGGATCCTTGTGCTTAAGGAAGGGGACGCTAACACCAGTTTTTTCCACCAACATGCTTGCCACAGGCAACGGAGGAATATGATTACAGTGATCAAACATGGGTCTACAATTGCCACTACCAAAGATGAGATCGCTGAGGAAGTGGATAGTTATTTCTCCAACATTCTTGGCACGGCGCCACGACGGGATCATTCGATTAATCTGGACTCATTGCAATTCACAGCTAGAGACATGACACACCTTGAGGCCCCATTCACGGTAGAAGAAGTGGAGAGTGTGGTTAAGAAGATGCCGCTCGATAAAGCACCTGGGCCCGATGGGTTCACTGGAAGATTCTATTCCTCCTGCTGGCATATAATCAAAGATGACTTGATGAGAGCTTTGCAAACCTTTTTCGATGGAGACATGAGAGGGCTGCCAGCCATAAACAAAGCCATTGTTACGTTGCTGCCTAAGAAAGATGGTGTTGTGGATGTCACAGACTACCGGCCGCTGAGTTTGGAACATGGTGTCATCAAATTTTTTGACAAGGTGCTTGCGACGAGGCTGGCGTTTGAGCTGCCGCACATTGTGGGGAAGCATCAAAGTGCATCCGTAAAGGGGCGGTCGATCCATGATAACTTCATGTTGGTACAATGCTCAACCCGAAGATTGCATGCTCTGAAATCACCGGCGGTTATGATAAAATTGGACATTTCGAAGGCTTTCGACTCGGTTCAGTGGCCATTCCTTATGGAGGTCCTTCATGTGCTGGGCGTTGGCACCCGCTGGAGAGAGTGGATTTGTGGGATTCTGTCAACCTCATCAACTAGAATCATGGTCAATGGTACACCTGGAAGGCCTATCATAAATTGCATCGGTCTAAGGCAAGGGGATCCTATCTCGCCCATGCTCTTCATTATGGTGATGGAACCACTTCAACGCATGTTTGAACTGGCAACAGAGTGGGGGCTGTTGGCCCCGCTGGCGCATACAGGGATGAAACACCAGCTATCCATGTACGCAGATGATGTCATGGTCTTCGTGAAGCCAAATGAAAGAGATCTGCAGGTGTGTATTGCGCTTCTGCGTATCTTTGGAGAAGCCTCAGGGATGCATGTAAACCTTGCGAAGTGTGCTGCCTATCCGATAAGGTGCACGGCCGAAATTATGGAATCGGTGGAGAGGATAACAGGTTGCAAGACTGCTGCTTTTCCTTGCAAGTACTTGGGGATGCCACTCACAATTCGGAAACAACCAGCAAATCAACTTGTTGGGCTGGTGGATCAACTAGCTGGAGCCCTTCCCAGGTGGAAGGCAACTAAGATGCCAAAGAGTGGACGGCTACTCCTCATCAAGTCTGTGCTCTGTGCGATTCCGGTACACACGATGCTTGCTATTGGATTACCGCAGAAAACTATAAAGGCAATGAACAAAATTTGCCGTGGATTCCTATGGTGTGCCGCGGATCAGGCTAGTGGGGTGGGCATTGTGCTGTCGCATGGGATCAGGTGTGTTCGCCTCTGTGGGCTGGTGGCCTAGGTATTCCGAACCTCAACTGGATGAACACCGCGCTACAAGCGCGATGGATTTGGCTTCAGAAAGTGGATAGTGAAAGGCCTTGGGCTGGGTTTGAGATCAAGGTCCCGGCGGCATCTGCTCAGATTTGCGATGCGACCATCCGGGCCACTATTGGAAATGGCAACAACACTTTGTTCTGGGAGGATAAGTGGCTTGATGGTGTGAGAATCAAGGACTTCGCGCCACTCATTTACAGTTGGGTTAGGAAACGTGTTAGAGCCAACTGTACTGTTGCTCAGGCCATGCATGATCACTCTTGGGCAAGGGACATTGGCCCGGAGCTGACCTCTGCTGAGCTAAATGAGTACATGGAGCTTTGGACTAGGGTTGTGGATGTGGTGCTTGTTCAGGAGGAGCAGGACATCGTTCACTGGACTTGGGAAAGGAATGGCGAATACTCTGCAAAATTGGTGTACGAGGCAATGTTCTGGGGACGAGAGGTCGCACCAATGGCGGAGTTCATCTGGAAAGCGAAGGCACCTTTGCGATGTCGTTTCTTCATGTGGCTTGCTGCACGGAACCGGTGCTGGACATCTGACAGCCTAGCAAGGCGAGGTCTTGATCATCAGGATAGTTGCCCACTATGCGATCAAGAGGAAGAATCAATAAACCACCTCATGCTTCAGTGTTTGTTTGCAAAGGAAATCTGGGCGGTGGTCCTACAAGCATCGGGCAAGCTTAAGTGGATGCCGAGGAACAGCAGCAAAATCGACGACCGGTGCATAGACAAGGGAGGCACAACTAAGCAGAAGAGAGACCAGGCGACAGTTTTCACTCTAGTCATGTGGGAAATACGGAAGCACCGCAACGCCATTATATTCGAGGGTGCGTCACCGTCCAAGAACTATGTTATTCTCCAGATATGCCAGGAAGGTAGAGCATGGAAGCAAGCGGGATTGATCAAAGGGGACACGGAAGGCTTCTTCCAGGAGGTGGAAATGTGGTCTAGTGTGAGTAGTTGATTTGTAACTCAGGTAGTAGCACTAGGGGTGGAGTCGTGTGCATGTAACATGTAAACACTGACGTGGAGGGGCTCTTTTTACCCCATTCCTTCTATATAGTAAAGTACGCACACTCGTGCGTACTCAAGAAAAAAAAGTCTATTGGGACATTAACACAAACACGCCCAAAAAACCAAAAAAGACGGTCGATAACTAAGGAGATTTGCGGCGAAGCAAGACAAAGTGCCACCGCAGACAAGGGGTCAACCGTGTGGCCAAGCTGGTCGCGATCCCGCTGCCTAGAAAGAGGTTGCGAGTGTTGTAAAAATGTAAGATATTTAAAGATAGAGTCAGAGGCCCGCCTAAGAAAGACCCGCTCAATAATCTTCTTGCTACACGTTATCCACAGGGTCCAAGCTAGCACCGCAAACACAAGCCAGAACAAGCACTTCCTCCCCTCCCGGTCTGGTTTGCATAGGTTTGGAGGAACCGGTACAGGTCCAGGTCCTCATAGTCAGGCCTTAGAGCCTCACGGACAAAGCTCCAAAGAACTCTCGCTCTTGTGCAGGAGAAGAAAATGTGTCTCCCTGTCTCAGAAACAACACAAAGGGGGCACATCCCATCCCCGGGGCCATGCCATTTGATCACCGACGTCCCAAATGGGAGTCGATCCCTCTGAAGCTGCCAAACAAATATTTTAATCTTGAGAGGTAAAGGCACTTTCCATAATGGAAAGGTCGAAAGGTATGTCTGACAGCATAAGGCACGATATGCCGAGCCAATAGTAGAGATCTCCGAGGAGTTAGCCACCAAGAAATGGTGTCTGGATAGTCTTCGAGCACCAGCGGGAGGGCAACCCGCGAGTTGGCCCACTCAGCGGTCTCCACGGACCCAAATGTAAACGAGAGCTCATTGCAGATCTCATGCTTGATCCCCTGGATGGCTCTCCAGAATTGAGAGCCCTTTCTACGCTCACAAGCAAGGATGGGCCAGCCTACTTTGCTTGAACAAGCTATAGCACCCCCCTCCCCGCGGAGATCCACTAGACCCACCGCAACCATGCCATGAAGTTGTGCTCGAGAAGATTGCTGCTCTTACCTGGTCTGCAATCGGCATGAGCCCTCCACATTCAGATGTTCCATCAGCTCGTAAAATGGGCGCGTTTCAATTGGAGTGTAATTCAAAATAGCTCCGTTCTCACACGGTGACACTTCAGGAGCAATTTGCATCCCCCTTAGCTCGAGCCTATCTACACATGAGATGAGTGGTTTCCATTTCAATTCGCGTCAGGTTGAACTGTTCTACTTCCTATGATCCATAATAAGTGTCGCAACTTTGACCCTTAGTTGATCCATAATAAGTGTCACAACTTTAACACTTAAACTGATCGGACAGAGTATTTCTTTAGCTTTTCCTATTTTCCTCTATGATACATTGCGTCTATCACTTTTTTCCATCATATCAGTGGTTTGCCTATGATACTTCCTACATGGTTTCTATTTAGCGATCTTCATATACAATTTTACGCCATGTCGCCATCTTTCCCCATCGATCAATTCCTGTTGAAATTAAGTACCTTTCCTTCGGAGGTAAGCTATATAGGCTGGTAGGTGACGCAAATTCCTATTTAGCGCTTTTAGCGCCGCTTAACAGGTTATTGGTATGTGGCACCTACATGGCTGTTTTTATGGGCCCGACCATTTAAGCGCACTCTAGCGGGAGTTCTGCTCCAGTTCTGAAAAGCGTTTGGAAGCTTCTGTGCCCCTTTTTCATTTGTTCCTGCCGTTTGCGCTTGTTTTTTGTTTGCTTTTCACTCACTTTTTTATATTTCCCCCCTTTTTATTTTTTTAATAGTGAACTTATTCATATTTGTGAACTTCTTTTTCAAGTTTCTTAAATTTTCCAAAATTTGGATTATTTTTCGAATTCATGAACTTCTTTTAAATTTTAGATTTTTTTGAATTTGCAAAATTTTAATTGGATTGCTGAACATTTCTAAAAATTCATTAAATGTTTTCAAAAGCATTGCCATTTTGAATTTCATGAACTTTTTTTTTTCAAATTCATGACTTTTTTTTGTAGTTCATGTTTTTCAAAAGTCAACGGTCTTAGCTGTCAATGTTCTTCGTGGTCAATGGTCTTTGCAGGAAACGATCAATGTGCTCAACATCATGGTTTCTTTTTTTTTCTTGAAACGAGCAAGCGAGAGCCAGCGAGCAACAACCCTTAATGGTCTGCAGCCCACAGGAATGCGCGTGAGCACCAGCTCGCCAAGTAGCACTGAAGGTGCTGAAGAGGGGCACTCGTCGGTGACATGGATGTATAAATGTATGAACTATGCCCATGGTGGAGCTAGCCTAAATCGTAAGAACAAACTATCAAACCATCTTGAAGGAAAATACGAAACAAGGCAAATGGGTGCGTGTCTGGTGTGATGGTTCCCACTCCCACCTATGCAAGCAGAGTGGACACAGTAACAAGCTATGTAATTTTGGACTTTAGCTTGGCTTTGGCATCAAGCTAGGTCGATTTCTATTTAATTAAGTCGTGTTTACATGTTTTGATGTTGAGATAATAATCAGGAACCATAACACAATGCGAAATTACTTTACAAACTCCCTACTGGGAATGAGGTGTGGTAGAAAATCATTGGTAAGAAGTACATGGGATCCAGCGCCATTTTTCAAATCTATTGAAGATAAGGTGATTCTCATTTTTGGTCCGGTATGATGTAGACCAGGGATTTCTTTTTCCAATTTGGCACCTTCTCGGTCAAGGATGGTTCTCAAGTTAATTCCAGGAAGATACCTGGATGGGACCAATCCTCTTAAACTGCAATACCCACCATCGTATCGAATTGTTAGGCATAAATATGTAACAATCACGCGTACGAACTATTTCTTGCGCGAGAGAGCTATTTCTTGCTTTAAGCGAGAAGATAGCTTGCTCTCGCGTACGAACGGGCCGCCCCATTTTCTTCTCTTCACTCGCTCTCACTCGGATCTCTCAGATCATTCTCGTTGCTCGCTTGTTTGGTTCGCTTTCTTTTATTTTACTTTATAGTTTTCTTGAGTTTCCTTTCTTTTTTGCATCCGTTTTTTGTTTCACATTTTTATACGACTCTTACAGTTTCCTTTGCTTCTTCATGGTTTTGTTTTGTTTCTCATCGGTTTTCTTCCTTTGTTTCTTGGTTTTCACAAGGTTTTCCTTTCTTATTTTCTTCATTTTTTTCATTTCTTATCTTTTTTCTTTAACTTTTCTTGTTTATTTGTTTCTTTATCTTTTCATGCAGTGGGTTCCGGTTTTCCTATTTTCTTTTCTATTTTTCTTGGTTTCTCTTCATCTCCTCATGGATTTTTACGGTTTTCTTTGGGTTTTTCATTTTTCTTCATTTCCTAGGTGATTCTTTTGTTTATTTCTTCAGCCTCTTCAGTTTTCACCGCCTTTTCTTTGGTTTTTTGGATTCTTTCTTGTTTTTCATCGGATTTTTTTGTTTTCACTGTGTTTTCCTGTTTTTCTACACATTTTTGGTATATATCTAATACATTTTTCTAATGAAATTTTGAATACTTGGCAAAAAATTTGATACACATTTAACATTTTCCAAATGCTTGGTTAATTTTTTTCAAATACAAGACCCACATTTTTTAATACATGGTCGACATTTTTTCTATACACATTATAATTTTTAAATGCTTGATTAACATTCTTCCAAATGCAGGTTTAAAATTTTGTAATACATGGTCAACATCTTTTCTATACACATTCAACGTTTTTCAAATGCTAGATTAACATTTTTTAATACATGGTCAATTTTTTTTCCATACATATTTTTCAAATGTTCGATTAAAATTCTTAAATAAAAAATAACATTTTGTAATACATGGTGATCAATTTTCTATATAGATTTTATCATTTTTAAATGCTTGATTAACATTTTTTGAATACATGGTCAACTTTTTCTACAAACATTTAACATTTTCAAATGGTTGATTAACAGTTTTCAAACACTTGTTCAACATTATTTTAAATGCTTGATTAACATTTTTATATACATGATCAAAATTTTCCATCATTTTTTTAATTACATGGTCAACAATTTTTCTACACACATTTAACATTTTTCAAATGGTCAATTAACATTTTTTAAATACTTCATCAACATTTTTCAATTGCTTGATTAACATTTTTATATAGATGATTACAGTTTTTCATCATCTTTTCAATACATAGTCAACTTTTTTCTCTACATATTTAACATTTTTCAAATGCTTTATTAACATTTTCCAACATTTGTTCAATATTTTTTAAAATGCTTGATTAATTGTTTTTGAATACATGATCAAACTGTTTCATACACATTTTATTCTTTTATATACAACTTTTGTATATGTGATAAACATTTTCTCTATACACATTTAACATTTTTCAAATGCTTGATCAACATTTTTTGTATACATGACCATCTGGCTGAATGCGAGACATAGGGCACCCCATCGCCTTGCAGCATGTAATGACTTGCTTACATGTTTGGAGCCTATTCAACTGTCTATAGTTCAGGTAACTTTAAACATCTACCAGCCTAGTAGCACCGCATAATATGCTTGGTAATTGGTTGAGGGGTATTGGTAAAAAAATCATTCGGGGGGTGGGGGGAGGGGGAAGGGGGAAGGGGCTGGCAGAGACCGGATGAAAATTAATTACCTTTGTCGGTGGTGTCTACTTGCTGGAGCTGACAGCTCGAGAGGTTTTCTTCAACTATGGATGACTACAGTGTAGTCTTCGGATAGGACGCCCTCCATCTTAGGTTGTTCCTTTTTACTTTTTCTGTAAGACTATTTTTATTTTATTTTATCTGGACGTGCTGACTGTGCGCGTCTTGTTACGCAGAGGTCAGACATTCGCTTAGTGCGGTGTTATAACGATTGAATGGAAATGATCTTTATAACCACGTGACACATATGGTAAGCAATCTAAATTATTCAAAAAGGAAATGACCTTTATAAAAGAAATCAGACCTCGTACCAAGATTGTGTGCTGCTTGTAGAAATAACAGAAGAAACGAGTGTGTGATTGAGATGAAGATGGTAAAAGTGTCGTGCATTCAGCGTGTTCCTAGTGAAAGTAGAGCCGGTGAGAGCCGTTTTAAGAACTTGGCAACAACTGGTGCCAGCATAACACACACCCCTAGTACTAGAAGAGATATTTTATCATCAGTTTTTTTGGGATGACTAAACTGATCATTCACGTTGTGTGAGGCGAGACCGGACGGATTGATGGAAACTCCGTTTCACTAGAGAAAAGGCTATAAATAGCTCCCCGCACTGTATCATCTTCCTTGCCTCCAAGACCACTAGCCCTACGTGTGTACGTCCATACGTGTTTCCTCTACAAAACACTCTGCTGAATTCTATCCTGTTTTGACAGCTTGGACATAGATCCTTTTATACATGAAGATCTAGGATGTATGGCTGATAAATGTATACATAACCGTAGAAATGCATGCACAGCCTGAAGTACTTGGTCATTCTGTGAGATATTGGGGATGAACAAATCGCAACGATGGCACCGGACTTGTACTCGAGGAGATCGATTCCTCGTCGGAGTCGGTCGTTGGCAAACAGACGTTCTCCTTCATCCGTTGGAGTATTCAACATGTTCGCGGCGTTCCAACTGGAGTTCGATTCAAAATGTGCGCTTCTCATATAGTGAGAGCGCAGACACATTGGTCCGGCACTTGGAAGATGGATTGGGTGTGTTTCATTTCAATTGTGTGCGCTTCTGAAGGAGCATCTTGTAGTTTCTGTCAAACTTTGTTTTCTTTCTCCTCTTCTTTGACATCGTGTATGTTATATGCCGTCGTTTTCTTATTGCATATGAAAACGTACAGTTTCATATGTCTCTCCCCACCAATCAATACCTGTTGTAACTTGTACCACTCCCGTACGAGTATAAAGCTATGTAAACGAGTGACGTTACCTCCTGAGTATACGACCTATGCCTGTGGGAGCCTGGGAGGGAGCTAGCTTAAAGTGTAAAACCAATCAATCAAACCATCTAGAAGAAAAATCTAAAACAAGGCAAATGGCTGTGTGTGTGGTCCTTTTTTCCTTCTTTTTTTTTGCGGGTCGGCTGTGTGTGTAGGGTTCAGTGGCTAAAAGTTTCTACACATGCAAAATGCGTGCAGAGTGGACACAGTAAATGTCGACTATTGTAATTCTAGTTGGTTAGGCTGTTTTAAAATGTTCTGACGTTGAGATAAACCGAAAATAAAAAATGCAGTATATATATGGACCTCATGCAAGATTATGTGCTTCCAGAAAATAATAACCAAACAAAAAAGAGCCTGGGCGTGCTTTAGATGAAGAAGGTAACGAGTTGTGCTACAGCTATGAGATGGTTGGTGCAGGTATGGTCATTGTTATAGTTTGCCGATTGCATATCTGGTCGCTTTGTGGTTTTTTTCCCTCGCCTACGCATATTTTCGGTCTTATTTGGCTTTGCTAGTTGTCAGCGTGTTTTCATGTGTTTGTGAGTTCATGTTGACTGTGTGCATACTAAATACGCAGAGACCGAGTGTGTGCCCGTTGTATTTTGTATTCTCTTGATGCTTTGTTCCGAGTCAACAAAATTCAACTTTATCAAAAAAGCGAGTTGTGCTGCTATAGTTCGAACATGTGCCAGTCATGCAGGCAGCAGTCCCTATTTTGCATGCAGATTATGGTTGAATGGCTATGAGGATAGTGGTATCCTCAGTCTATCAGGGCTCAATTAATAGACTTGACATTGGTGATCGTATTTTTTGAATTTATTTCAGGCCTTCCGACGATATGCTTTCAGGAGGAGGAGACGTCCTGTTGACTGCAAAGACATTTGTGATGATGTTGTCAATAGCAAAATAATGTATTGACTCAGTCTATTGAAGGTGTTCTAGAGGTAAGATGTGCGTGCATGTGTTCATATAGATGAGTATATGTGTATATGTACAAGTGTCTGCGTGCTAAAAAATGCAAACTATGTGAAAATGAATTTGACAACAACCGATGACAACAACCGATGACAACATAAATACATTCCACCTCATGCCTTTCTCGTCGTATTTTTTTATAGCAAAACCTACTTTACTTTATTGGTTGATCAAAAGTTCACAAAAACAGGTAAAACAATGTCACACCTGATCCTTCTGCTCAGTCCTCTGAAACGGACACAGGATGACAGGGATGCACGGGAGTGTTGGGCCAATTGTTGAGCTCAATTGGGCCATCGGCCTTGTAATCACCAGGCCCAATCGGGCATGTACCTCGTGTGTACTTAAACTCCTGTAGCCACCGTGAGAGGGGCATCACTTGATTAGAAAGTTGATCGATCCAACCTCACCTCCTTCGTCTCTCTCATCTCACCTGCTCCCTCTTCTCACCTACCAACTCTTGATCCCCTTTCTCTCTGGTTCATCACAATCTGTTATTCAAAGCCAATTTTTTTCCCACAAATCGTTGCCACTGTTGATCTCACACCCTCTCGATCGATCGGTAAAATTCCACCGGGTCAGGTGCGAGCCGCTCCGGTGAGCTCGCCCGAAATCCTGCTCGGGATTCGGTTCGATTTGGAGCGAGACCACGGCGCCTCCGTCCAAAACCTCAGCCCAGACCCGCCGTGTGCTCGACGCCATGTCGGAGACCACGGATAAACTGCAGAATTTGCTCGAGTCGGTCATCCGCCGGCTCGACGTGAACCAGAAGACGGCCGACGAGCACCACCAGGCGCAGCTCTCCTACAACAGTCAGGTCTCGGAGGAGCTCAAGCTGCTGTCCAAGCAGATAGATCTCACCCAGGAGGATGTGGACGAGGCCCGCAAGGCCACACCTACGCCTGATCCAGCAGCGTCAGCAAGCACGGGCGCCATGTCTCCTTCGTTGGCTGCGGACTCCTCTACGCGGGCACCGCCGCCGCCGAACCACTCCACGCCACCGCCCTTGTACACAGATGGCGCGGCGCAGCTTCCGTTCGCGCGGCTGGTCAATCACGGCCCCGCGCTGCTGCTCGCCGAGGCCCCGTCACCTACAGAGCGCGTCAACGACCACTACACAAAGCCACCCAAGCATGATTTTCCTCGGTTTGACGGCACCACGCCGCGCATTTGGCTCGAGCGTTGTGTGTCCTACTTCGAGCTCTATCGGGTACCGCTCCACAGTTGGGTGACCGCCGCCGCGCTATACTTGGAAGGTTTGGCCGCGATGTGGCTGTAGGCGTACAGGAAGAAGCATCCGGGCGTTTCCTGGGCAACATTCAGAGCAACCGTGGAAGAGGAATTTGGGCCTCAAGAATTCTAAGTCCAGATGCACAATCTAGTTCAGTTACGGCAGACAGGAACAGTGCAGGAGTACCGTCAGGAATTCGAAACTGCCATGTACCACTTGCTCTCGCTAGATCCCACACTGAGCCCGAAATTTTTCATCTCTTAGTTTCTGTTGGGCCTCAAGGACGAGCTGCGTTTAGGTGTTCGCCTTCAGGCACCAACAAGCATCACGCGTGCAGCGGTATTCGCTCGCATTTAGGAGGAGGAGCTTGAGAAACAACGCGCGCCACGCGCTCGGTGTTGGGGAACGTAGTAATTTTGAAATTTTCCTACGCACACGCAAGATCATGGTGATGCATAGCAAGGAGAGGGGAGAGTGTTGTCCACGTACCCTCGTAGACCGAAAGCGGAAGCGTTAGCACAACATGGTTGATATAGTCGTACGTCTTCACGATCCGACCGATCAAGTACCGAACGCACGGCACCTCCGAGTCCAGCACACGTTCAGCCCGATGACGTCCCTCGAACTCCGATCCAGCCGAGTGTTGAGGGAGATTTTCATCAGCACGACGGCGTGGTGACGATGATGATGTTCTACCGACGCAGGGCTTCGCCTAAGCACCGCTACAGTATTATCGAGGTGGACTATGGTGGAGGGGGCACCGCACACGGCTAAAAGATCAAATCAATTGTTGTGTCTTTGGGGTGCCCCCCTGCCCCCGTATATAAAGGAGCAAGGGGGAAGGTGCGGCCGGCCAGGAGGGGCGCGCCAGGAGGAGTCCTACTCCCACCGGGAGTAGGACTCCCTCCCTTTCCTTGTTGGATTAGGAGAAGGGGAAAGAGGAGGGAGAGAGGAAGGAAAGGGGGGGCGCCGCCCCCCTCTCCTTGTCCTATTCGGACTAGAGGGGGAGGGGCGCGCAATCCTGCCCTGGCCGCCTCTCCTCTTCTCCACTAAGGCCCACTATGGCCCATTAAACCCTCGGGGGGGTTCCGGTAACCCCTGGTACTCCGGTAAAATCTCGATTTCACCCGGAACACTTCCGATATCCAAATATAGGCTTCCAATATATCAATCTTCATGTCTCGACCATTTCGAGACTCCTCGTCATGTCCGTGATCACATCCGGGACTCCGAGAAACCTTCGGTACATCAAAACATATAAACTCATAATATAACTGTCATCGAAACTTTAAGCGTGCGGACCCTACGGGTTCGAGAACTATGTAGACATGACCGAGACACGTCTCTGGTCAATAACCAATAGCGGAACCTGAATGCTCATATTGACTCCCACATATTCTACGAAGATCTTTATCGGCCAGACCGCATAACAACATACGTTGTTCCCTTTGTCATCGGTATGTTACTTGCCCGAGATTCGATCATCGGTATCTCAATACCTAGTTCAATCTCGTTACCGGCAAGTCTCTTTACTCGGTCCGTAATACATCATCCCGCAATTAACTCATTAGTTGCAATGCTTGCAAGGCTTAAGTGATGTGCATTACCGAGTGGGCCCAGAGATACCTCTCCGACAATTGGAGTGACAAATCCTAATCTCGAAATACGCCAACCCAACAAGTACCTTCGGAGACACCTGTAGAGCATCTTTATAATCACCCAGTTACGTTGTGACGTTTGGTAGCACACAAAGTGTTCCTCCGGTAAACGGGAGTTGCATAATCTCATAGTCATAGGAACATGTATAAGTCATGAAGAAAGCAATAGCAACATACTAAACGATCGAGTGCTAAGCTAACGGAATGGGTCAAGTCAATCACATCATTCTCCTAATGATGTGATCCCGTTAATCAAATGACAACTCATGTCTATGGATAGGAAACATAACCATCTTTAATCAACGAGCTAGTCAAGTAGAGGCATACTAGTGACACTCTGTTTGTCTATGTATTCACACAAGTATTACGTTTCCGGTTAATACAATTCTAGCATGAATAATAAACATTTATCATGATATAAGGAAATAAATAATAACTTTATTATTGCCTCTAGGGCATATTTCCTTCACTCGGGTCACACCAGTAGGACGACCACCACCAACAACAGTGGCCGCACCGGCTCCAGCCCGAGCAGCTGCTCCTCTGCGTGCGGGCATAGATGATTTTGCCCATGAGTGGCAGCTTCGCGACTTCCGGCGAGCAAATATTCAAGGGAACATCAATGCAAACGGACAGGGCAAATTCTGATGATTGAAGTGGGCGACTATGGGGAAATTCTATCTGATGATACAGTTCATGCTCTGCAGCTGCTTGACGCCCCAGCGGCTCAGGAACCAGAATGCTGCTCCCTGTCCCAACATGCCGTCTCTGGGGACGAAGCGCCATGTGGCGGGAACTCCTCGCCGCCACCAATGCCTCGAGATGTACCTCAGGTGCGCCATCCACGACCGGCCCAAGCAATGGCGCAAGTGGCTCGCCGCCGCGGAGTTCTGGTACAATTTGTCCCACCACTCATCTTTAAATTGTTCGCCTTTCAAGGCTCTCTATGGCAGAGAAGCCAATCTGGGAGAGCTTCCAACCTTCTTCGACAAATTGTCGCCCGACGCCACCACCGGCGACCTCGACTGGGCGACCCACACCGAGCTACTTCGCGCCCGGCTCGCCGGAGCTCAACACCGCTTCAAGAGGCAAGCCGACAAGCACCGCTCGGAGCGCGCCTTCACCGTCGGGGATCAAGTACTCCTCAAGCTCCGGCCATACGTTCAAGTCTCCATCGCCAGCTGCCCCTGCCGCAAGCTGGCGTACAAGTACTTCGGCCCCTTCACCGTCATCGAGCGCATCGGCGTCCTCGCCTACCGCCTGGAGCTACCACCGGACAGCCGCATCCATCCGGTCTTCCACGTGTCGCAGCTGAAGCCGTTCACCCCCAACCATTCGCCGGACTTCGCCGAGCTGCCCAAGATTCCAGACCTCACCACTCTTCCGCTTAGTCCCATCGGCATCCTGGAGCGACGGGTGGTGAGGAAAGGGGCTACTTCCATGGTGCAGCTCCGAGTCCAGTGGTCCACTCTACCAGCCGACGCCACCACCTGGGAAGACCATGATGTTCTGCACCGCCGTTTCCCTGACGCCGCTATCTGGGACGACGCCGCCGCTCAAGAGGGGGCGAATGTCACACCTGATCCTCCTGTTCAGTCCTCTGAAACGGATACAGGGTGACAGGGATGCACGGGAGTGATGGGCCAATTGTTGAGCTGAATTGGGCCATCGACCTTGTAATCACCAGGCCCAATCGGGCGTGTACCTGGGGTGTGTACTTAAACTCCTGTAGCCACCGTGAGAGGGGCATGACTTGATTAGAAAGTTGATCGATCCAACCTCACCACCTTCGTCTCTCTCATGTCACCTGCTCCCTCTTCTCATCTACCAACTCTCGATCCCCTTTCTCTCTGGTTCATCACAAACAACCGGACCAGGACCCCAACCACACATGTCGCCCCTGATCTAAGGAAAGTGCATACCTAGCTAGTACATGAGGTTCATAGTTCGACGTCCTCAACTCATGAGTAAAAACACACGAAATAAATGTAGTTCATCATGATTTTATATCCCTAATCACACCAGTACTCCACCATAGACACCACGTGATGATTCATGTATGTGTTTAATAACATTCTTGCAATCCGATGCGATATGAAGCTGCTGTAGTCCAAGATATTCTGCTAGAGAAAGAGCTTCTCGACAAGCCATTGCTTTTTTTTTTGAAGCACACGTAAGAGCATTGCGCGCTTTTCCATTTAAGAGGAGGAAAGGTCATGTGTCACTGCTTCAAGAGAAGATGGATCCGAAAGACCATGTATAACAAAAACTGAGATCGAAAAAGGGGACATTATTGAGACGGTGCACCGATGTTGTAATGAGCCCAGCTAAGGCCTGTGTCGGCCTACTGACTTTTCGGGCTGAGACCAAGAGGTCGACTCGGACGTGACTGAAAAAGATAACATCGATTAGATTGAAAAATAATCTAATCAGAAAAAAATGAGTTAATTTCAAAAAAAAAAAGAGTCGTGTGGGAAACAGATTGTGTCGTCCGTTTGAGGCTGCCCGGCACAAGTCTGTTAGGGCGATATACCTATTGGAGTCCGAGACACGATCGCTATGCGAGGCCAACTCGGACACGATCGATCTAGCTTCTATATCAAAGATGGACTACACGGAGCCATCACATCACATATACAGTTCACCGGCCGTAGGAATCAGACGGAGAATACGATCAAGAAGATGGACACGGAAGGGCACTCGCTGCCGTCGGCGTCGTGCGGTGACGGCCGGAAGAGGAGAGTCTGTTACTACTACGACCCGGGCATCGCCAACGTCGACTACGGTGCCGACCATAACATGGTGCCCCGCCGCGTCGCCATGGCGCACGCCCTCGTCGAAAAATACGGCCTGCTCGCCGACATGGAGCGCCTCCGCGTCAGGCCCGCCACCGAGGCCGAACTGCGCGCCTTCCACGACGACGCCTACGTCCGCCTCCTCCGCGACATCACCCCGGACGCCTACCACGACGGCGACCTCCGGGATAGGGCCAGGGCGTGCCGCGTTGGTGTGCCGGACCCCAACGAGCCCGAGGCCGGTGGCGCCGGCGCATATATATACGACAACCCCGTCATCGACGGCCTCTGGGATTACTGCCTCCGCTACGCCGGCGGGTCGCTCGCGGCCGCGCGTGCGCTCGTCGACGGCTCCTCCGACATTGCTATCAACTGGTCCGGCGGGATGCACCACGCGTGCCGGGGCAAGGCCAGCGGCTTCTGCTACGTCAACGACATCGTGCTAGCCATCCAGGAGCTCCTGAAGCACTTCGAGCGCGTGCTCTACGTGGACATCGACGTGCACCACGGCGACGGCGTGGAGGCGCACTTCAAGAGGGAGAGCCGCGTGATGACGGTTTCGTTCCACCTTTACGACATCGACCGCAGGGGCGATAAATTCTTCCCGGGCACCGGCAAGGCCGAGGACGTCGGCGAGGGCGACGGCAAGTACTACACCCTGAACGTGCCCATGAAGGCGGGCATGGACGACGAGAGGTACCAGCAGCTGTTCAGGCCGATCATGGACGAGGTCATGGAGAAGTTCGCCCCGGACGCCGTGGTGCTGCAGTGCGGCGCCGACTCGCTCTACGGCGACAGGCTGGGCGAGTTCAGACTGTCCGTGAAAGGCCACGCCGGCTGCGTCAGCTACCTCCGTAGCTTCAACGTGCCGCTGCTCCTCCTCGGCGGGGGCGGGTACACCGTCAACCATGTCGCCTCCTGCTGGTGCTACGAGACGGCGGTCGCCGTGGGCAAGGAGAAGGAGATCTCCGACGAGATACCCTTCCATGGCTACGAGCACTACTACAAGGACCAGGGCTACAAGCTACATTTCACGGTGCCGAAGAAGAACGGCAACAAGAAGGATGACTTAATCGATAAGATAAAGCAGGATGCCCTCATGAACCTGGCCATGCTCAAGCCACCGCCGACGACCGTAGGGGAGCACCGGCCAAGCAAAAGACATGCCATCAACGTCAAGGCCCACTATGACCAGAACCAGGACAAGAAGGCAAAGAAGTACCGGTGCCGCAGGGAAGACGACGACCCCATGGAGAGGCTGCACCGGCTCTGCGGCGAGGCGGACCGCTACAATTTCTTCACTGAGCTGGGGAAGAGAAAGATGTCTGGGCTAGTAAATACTACTCCCTCGGATTCAAAATAAGGGTCGTGGTTTTAGTTGGGACTTGGGAGTAGCTAGCATTGGTGAAGAGAAAGACATGTTCACTGCATTAGTTGAGAAGCTCACATTGTGCGAGGTCGTGTTAGAGCAAAACCAGAAAAAAAGTTATTTTCCCATGTGTGTACACAAAATATCAGCTCTTAGCTTGTAAGAGAAGTCAACATTGTTGTTTTCATGTTCCTTCTCTTTCAAGTCAACAGCTATCTCTACATGTGGCTTAACTATTGTAAAAAGTAAGAATTGATACATATTTGTACTATAGGACGCATCATGCCACTGTTGAGATGAAGAAGCGTGCATTTTTTTTATCGAATATGCACGAATGTGTGTATCATACTGTATACCGTATTATAAAAGAGAAATGAAAGACCCCCTCCACACCACAATATTACAGAGTAGATAACATGATCCAATCTGCCCACGTCCACACCCTACTTTGTATGTGCAACTACTCACGTATTATCCACGTTGCCAACACTGCAAAGAAACCATCTAGCTCCCCTCCTAGGAGTCATGCTTGTCTTCAAATCCTACCTTCACTCTCAATCCGCTGGAGAACCTACTTTTGAGATGGTACCACTCCGTCAAACACAATGGCATTTCGGTTTTTGCACAGCTTCCATAGGCCCAAGAGGTAGATCGCCTGAGTCATTCTCTGGTGCTCTACTTATTGCTCCTGCATGTTGCACCATGCTCCCAAAGTCTCGTTTGCAAAAGGTTCTCTGGCTTGCCGAACGCAATGTAGACCCGGTTCCAGACTTCTCTCGCAAAGACGCAGCTCACCAGAATGTGGTTTATGGTCTCGTCGTGTTGATCACAGAATGGGCATGAAACATGGTATGGGAGGCATAGCCTGGCCAATCTCTCTGACGTCCAACACTGATCCTTGAGAGCCAACCACGCAAAGAGATGGCATTGGGGGCGGTATGTTGAATTTCCACTTGAAGGTTGTCGTGTGTGAGACCACGAGGCCTGCAAACTTGGCCGTGTATGCAGATCTCGCCGAGAACGCACCATCCTTTTCCAAGGACCAGGAAATCGAGTCTAGTACTTGTGTCTAGATGCACAACCGCTACTCGAGGCCAAAGATCCAAGAAAGGGTGAACCGTTTCGGCGGTGCGATCAGGTCGAATGTCTCCCGCCCAAGAAGAGTGCATAGACTTCTACTAATGCACCATGAATATCGTAAGTGGGTCGGCATAGTAGCGTCAGTTCGCCAGTTTCGTTTGTTTCTTCTTTATTTCTTTTCAAATTTTCTTTATATTTTGAGACATTCTAAATACATATATTCCAAAAATATTTACTTAACTTTTTAAGTGTCCACTGCGAATACAAAAAAGTTTAACATGGTGTAAAATGTTTGTTAATGTAATTTATAAAATGTTGATACCATTCAAAAAAATGTTCACACGTTTCAAAAAATGTACTACTGCACATTTCAAATAATATGTATGCAATATAAAAAGATTTTTGTGTAACTCAACAAAACAAATTTTGTACCATTGAAAAAATGTTGATAGCATTCAAAAAAAAGTTCACAAGTTGCAAAATTATGTTCGTGACACTTTTTTCAAATAGTTATAGGATGTGTAAAATTGTTTGCATAGTTTTCTTAAATGGTTTGTATCATACAAAAAATGTTTCAATGTGTATTTAAATTAATTAAAGATGTATCTGACTATCTGAGAAAATGTTCAAAAGCATTTATTTGTTTAACTACTAGTCATGTGTTAGAAAAATTATAAACTTGTATAAAAAATAAGGTGTATAACAAAAATGTACATGTGTATAAAAAATAGACATGAAAACATATATTTCAAAAAAATGTTAATCATATATTTTTGTTTCAAAGTGTATTAAAGATGTTCCTAATGTATAATAAAAATCTACAATGTGTAGGTAAGATGTAGACATGTTTTGGAAAAAAATGAAAAAAAAAAGGCTAAAAAAACCCGAAGAAAACCAAAGAAAGAAATAAAACAGAAGAAAAAAGAAAAAGAAAAAAAGCCAACTAAAACCAGAAGAAAACTGATGCAAACTGTGAAGGACCGATAAGAAAATCAGAGACAAAAGACAAATTCGTGCGGCAACTACTGTACTGGAGCGGCCCACTAGTGTCGCGCTAAATGCGAGCCGGTGATATATCTCACAATAAACGAGACATAGTTTCCACTCTCCATATCAACATGCATTGCGCGAAAGTGTCATGTATGCACGAAGTCTTCAAAAAGTCTAGCCAATTTGCCCTGCAAGACAAGTCACGAGAACTTTGGGCAGCAGCTTCGCCGAAGAGTGAATGAGGTTGATTGGGCAATAGTCAGTAACGTCGCCCAGGTTCCCCTTCTCTTGGCAGCAATCAAGGCCGAGTTGAGGAGGTTGGAATTTCCCATAAATCTTGCGAAAGGCGTCCATGATGTCCTTGCCTATGATGCTCCTGCAGGTCCCCCGTAAAACTAACGGCCTCAGGTGCTTTCTTCGCCCAGAAATTGCGACTCAGACTTTCTTAGTTGAGAAAGGGTTGTCAAGACCGCAAGCCTGGACGCGGGGATTGTCTAGGTTTTGAAATACTACGATGGAACAACCATGGTCCATATAAGACTCAGGAACCTTGGCCATAAATTCTCGAAATGAAAATTAGCTCGTCATGGTGACATGGCATTGACATATGGGAGGGGGTCTTGGTCCAAGTGAGATATCAACACCGTGTGCTCGGGCTGCCGAAAAGATAGAGAGTAAAGTGTTGACACCATTAATTATTGTGGAGAGAGATGGTTTAATCATAGAATGTGTTGCTCTCTTTCTTTTCCTTGGGATAACAGTTGGGCAAGTTGTAGCTATTGTTATATAATAAAGAATGTCGAGGAAATGGTCAACAATAAGTTAATTTATAACATTGAGAAGAAGGCTCGATCCCTGGGACTTGTGAAAATATATTTTGCTTACCACACAGAAAGAGGATTGATATTTACTTCCTCCACTTGCGAAGAGCATATTAGTTGCATTCAGGCAATCTTCTAAGGGCATCTCCTATAGTGCTATGTCAATAAGACTATAAGAGTTTTAGATTAGGCTGTGATACTAAATATGCCATGTTTTTGCTCTTCCATACGAACACATTCAGTTACATTGCACCACAGTGACAACAGATTTCTATTTAATTGTGCTCTACTCGTGATGAGCATACTATTTTCATCCTGCCATTTTTTAAATTAAGGGCATACTCTACTTGACAATAGTGCTAGTAATGCAAGCCAGCTACGGAAGACAAAAAAGTATGTTGTACAATGGAATATGTGTACAAATTACAAACTACAATTACATATTTACATACGGACATATAGAGAGGTATTGTTGCCACGAGTAGTTTGCACCCTTTAGATGGAAATAAATCGGGCACAAGAATTTAGGTCATTAATTTAATTGACGAAACTTGTATGCCACAAAGAATATGTGTAGAAATATCATTCGATAATGAGTCTAGATATATAATTTTTATAACATACACAATACATGTTTTGCTACTCAAATCCAGGACCTAGAAACCCATGCCCGACTTACATTCCCATCCGAAGAGAGTAAAATGTTTTTTAAATGCATGGCCGCGACGCCGGAAGATGTTTCGACAATAATTAGCGCATTGTCCACAAACTAAAGATGTTTTTTTAGAGAACAAAGTAAAGAGTTATGGATGGTGATGGTAGATAGGATGGCAGACGGTAGAAGGGACACCGTTCAAATGCTACAGTGACGGCGTGGGTTGATGCATGAGATGAGGGAGCCGTCACCGTTCACATGCTATGGTGACGGTGTGTACTTGCTAGGATCGGTCGAGATAATGTTAAAGGCCGCAGTCTGGATAGGGTCCGGCCCTCAACAGGTTGTAAACCTTTGTGAATTGGATCGTGTTGATCGAGATTTAGTTAATGGAACATACTCCCCCGCACGCAAAAATAGGGATCCATCACCGTTCTACTCCAGTGGCTTTAGCAACAAGTCCATTAGTATTTTTTTTCTTGCTCCAGCACACCTATAATAATAATCAGGGGATGGATTAATTGGCCGGCCCTAACTAGGTGGAGATTTTGATTCTCGCTCGGTCGCTCCTCACATGCCACACCACGTGCTACTAACAAGGCTGCTTTAAGGAGCCCCAAACCGCTCCATACATACATGGACAGAGCTGGCGTATATATAGACCGGCCGGGCAGAAGACGATGCAGCTCCCTTCTGTTCCCACCCATCTGGTGATCCACACATAAACACGCACGCACTGATCACGCGCCACGCTCGCAGACGCGGCGATGAAGAACAACAAGGCGGCCTTGCTCTTGGCCGCGCTGCTCTCGCTGCTGATGATCTCTTCCGCTGCCGGCAAAGGTGCTCCAGTCCACAACACTCTGAAAGACCATGACATGATCGGCCTCTCCTCCACATGTACGTGCTACCATCCTGTGTGCCGTATGCATACAATCAATAAACTCATTAATTACAGTCTCGCGCTTATCTGGTTAATCGTAAATCGATCGGTTAATCTGCTTATTTGGTTAATCGTGCATGCAGTGGAGGATGCTGGCCATGGCGGCTTCGCCCAATCGGAAGGGGTCGCCACCGTGACCGGACCAACGTCGCTTCCTCCTTTCAATCCAGCTTCTTCCAAGGCAGCACGCGGCGCCAGCAAGCTCCATTGAACTTCACTCTTTGTGTAAGGGACAACCATATGTATGTGAACATGCGTGTACTTCGATTTTAATCATGGAATAAAGCTGTGCTTACCACGTGGCACACGTGGTAAACAACTCTTTTTATTTAACACACGCGCGTGGTAAACAACTCAAACTTGGCAAAAGCAAAAAGAAAGAAAGAACTGTACTTAAAAAAACACCTAGCTTGCCACCGATGCCCCCTGCTAGTAATTGCCGAGTGCTCATGTGCTTCCCGACCAAAAAAAAAAGATGAGCATATGCTTATGTGATTGTCCGATTCCCCTCCATTCCAGAATATAAGGTATATTAGTTTCCATGCAAATCAACCATTTTAAATGTTTGACCAAGATTATATAATAAAATAACAACATCTGCAATACATAATAAATAAAATATGAAACTACTTTTCATGATGGATCAAATGATATAAATTTTGTATTGTAGATGTCGATATGTTTTTCCAAAAACTTGATCAAACACGCCCTTGTTTGACTTTTGAAAAAACAAATACACCTTGTAAAGGAACGGAGGGAGTATTGTTGAGCATTGAGTTTGTGCTTTCCAAAAAGAATCCGCGTGCAATATAATTGCCACGCGTCTAAATCGAGCAAGTTATCTAGCCAAGACAACATGTTATCATCACTATTTCTGAAATGAACATGTTTTCTTTTTTGAGCTAAAGTTAGCATGCTTAACTACGCTAAGAAGAGATGCGAAGGTAGGAGGCCCGCTGCTTCTTCTCAACATTAGGCTATACCTTTTGAGATACAGACCCCCCAAAACTAGGTTTCGATGTGACTGAAACCTACCAAGTGAAAATGATTCAAACGAAGCCCACTCATCGCAGAAGGGCCATCGTAAAATGTGGAAATAACAAAGGTCATGCGTGACTCACATTCTGCTACCATTCCTCGCTGCCTGCCGGAACTTCTCGCGGGCCTCCAAGGCAAATCTGCAGAAGGATACATACAACATACCCGCACTCCACACTAAGACAACCAAGTTTCCAACAGATGAAGCTTTGAACACCGCATAGGCCACCCCTGCCAAAGAAGGTAAATGCCCCCGTGATGCCAGTCAGAGAGAGAGGGAGGGGAGGGAGGGAGGGAGAGAGAGAGAGAGAGGCAAAGTACCTCCAATGTGGAAGCAACGCTAGAGATATGAATGACTTAAACCACATAGATGGCCGAGAACTAGGATCCTCCCCTCACTCCACCGAACGACCGACGAAGGCAAGGAGCAATCGTGTTCTCACTGGTGAAAGAAGGTGGAAGGCTCCAACCACTGCCTATACGAAGAAGAAAAAAGAGTATATAACTTGTATAGGTCAACAAAAGAGTATGTTGTCGGTCTACGAATACCCGCTTCACCATGCTATAAGTATGCTTCTAGTTTATATGCGTTCGGGACGAGAGTCGCCCAGCCCGAACACCCTACCTCGGGAGCCTAGAGGCCTTTTTGTTGTGGAAAAAAGAAGAAGCCCAGATTGTGCCGATTTTTACTGTGACCAAAAAAGCCCACTATTGGATGTGACTAATGAAGGCAATTTTGCCATGCAATGAAAAAAAGTCACAAAATGCTGCAAAAATAAAAATTTATGAATGAACCATGAGATCTCTACCCCTATAATATGAATGAACCAGAAAGAACTTCTCTGCAAAGATGTCAAAATGTATGAATTTGCCATGGCAATTTTTGTTGTTTACCAATCAAAAACATGGCAAAATGTGCAGTGTGGATGCATATGAACTTGCCATCACAGAAAAAGTCCAAAAAAAATGTCATTATAGATAGAAAATGGAAAACAAGATACTACTAAAAGAATCCCAATGGTTTCAAACCAGAAATTGCCATCACTTTATAAACAATTTTGCATCTGTACCATGATGGCAAGAAAATATTTTTTATGCAATGGCTCAAAAAAGAAAAAATATCATGGCAGTTTGCATCTGTACCATGATGGCAAAATAATATGGATTAAAAATTTGTATGCTACTTTTACTATATAAATTTGCCGAAGCACAAAACAGAAAATGCACAATCTATTGTTTAGTAATAATTGTCGTGTTTTCCATGTATTTTTGCCATGGCAAAATAAAAGTAAAACTTGCCATGCTGCATAGAAGTATGTTTGCCATGAGTGACAAAAATTAAAATTGCCATGGAAATTAAATAAAAAATCATAGGAAATAAAAGGAAAATTTGCCATGGCAATAAAACGTTAATTTTGCATTGGTGTAGAAAAATTTATAATTGGCATGCAAAAATAAAAGTAAAATTTGCCATGTTAATAAAGATCAAATGAATAGTAAATCTTGCCATGGCAATAAAAGTTAAAAATTGCCATGGGAATTTAGGTAAATTTGCCATGTTAATAAAGATAAATTAACCATGGCAAAAATAACAAGTAAAACTTGCCATGGCAATAAAAGTTAAATATTGCCATGGGGATTTAGATAAATTTGCCATGAAAATGAAGATATATTAGCCATGGAAAATAAATAGTAAAACTTGCCATGGCAATAAATGTTTGATATTGCCATGGGGAATTAGGTAAATTTGTCATGTTAATAAAAGTCAAATAAATAGTAAACTTGCCATGGCAATAAAAGTTAAAAAATTGCCATGGGAATTTAGGTAAATTCGTCATGTTAATAAAGGTGAAATAATTAGTAAAACTTGTAATGGCAATATTTGCCATTTTGTGTTATAATCAAAAGTTTCCATGGCAATAAAGCAATGAATTTGCCATGATCAGAGAACTAAATTTGCCATGATCAATAAACTAAAGTTTTAAAAGTTTAGATGGCAAAAATTATAAGATTAGTTGCCATGGCAAGAAAGCATGGCAATTAAGTTTCGATGGGGACATATCCAAAAATAAAAAGTTGCCATGGCAAGAATGCAATAAATCTGTAATTTTCCCTAAAGAAATGACACAAGCATGGCAACTAAAGTTTCGATGGGGACATATCCAAAATCAAAAGTTGCCATGGCAAAAAGAATGTGATATATCTGTAATGTACCCTGAAGAAAAGACACAAACATGGCAACTAAGTTTCAATGGGGGACATATTAACAAATGTAAAATTGGACCTTTGATGGCAAAATAACATAATTTGATTGTCATGAACTATACATTTTGGGGGTGTCCATGAACTATAGTTTCCTAGAATTGCCAAGGAAATCTAGTCCATTAGCATCTCATCACCTGCAAAAAAGTGACTGCACAAATAACTACACAATGCTAAATGGCGACATCTACAAAAATTTGCAAACAAAGAAATGGTGGGAGCTATTGAAACTCACTACGTTGTTGCCGTAGTCAGCTCGAGGACCAAATATGTGCGTCACCGTCGAGCTTGTAATCAAGCTACCCCTGCCCCGACGGCACCGTCGCGTGGCAGATCCCCATCTGCACAAGGCGATGGTGGAGCCCAGGACCACGCGGGGCGAAGGCGCGCTAGGACGTGGGGCGGGCGGAGATCCCTTGGTAGGCACCAAACACGGGGCCGCGGCGTGGTTCTCCTCCTCGTCATCCTTGACACACGAGTCCGTCCTCGACGTAGTCGCATAGGCAGCGTCGGTCCGGCCGCACCGATGTGGCGGGGTTGCGCGCCCGCGGGGCTGGTGGTGGCGCAGAAGAGCTCCATCGGTCGATCCAGCTGGAGCGTGAGGACGGGGCCGGCGGCGGCCGGCGGGGACGACGAGCCCATCAATCTCCACCCCTAGCACCTCGGCCTCTGTGACCGGCAATCACCACGCGCGCGAGGCTCCCTCCTCCACCGTCAACACGGCGCCCCGCGCCGGCATCTTGGCCGACTGCTGCCTCCGCCGACCACCATCGAGGATTCGAATCACAGCAGCTTCACCCGCCTCTTCCCGCTCCTCGCCTCGCCGCCACACGCCTCCTCTCCTGACATCGCACAGCTTCGGGTACGGCGCAGGCTGCATAACTGCCGATTGGCTCGCCGCCGGCCGCCTCGCCGCCTGCGCAAGGGCTCTCTCTCGCTCCTCTGTCCCATGTGCGATGAAGAAATGGCGAGAGAGTGGGGAACGAAGAAAAGGATAAGAGAGGTGCGGCCGTGCGTGCGTTCGGGGACGAGGCGAGTTTTTCCGAACGGGCTCAAAGCATGACGTGGCGCCGTGGTTGCTTTATGATTCGTGCAGACAATCCAACGACGCTGAGCGCGTTCGGGCTGAGATGCGAAAACGCAGCGCATTCGGGAGTTATCGATTCCGTTTGGACCGCGATAACTGCCGAAGGTTCGGTCTGGGAGAGCCCCAGATCGAACGATTCGTTCGGTCTTATTGAGGCATCGATTGAACGCATGCGTTCGGGACGAGAGTCGCCCAGCCCGAACACCCTACCTCGGGAGCCTAGAGGCCTTTTTGTTGTGGAAAAAAGAAGAAGCCCAGATTGTGCCGATTTTTACTATGACCAAAAAAGCCCACTATTGGATGTGACTAATGAAGGCAATTTTGCCATGCAATGAAAAAAAGTCACAAAATGCTGCAAAAATAAAAATTTATGAATGAACCATGAGATCTCTACCCCTATAATATGAATGAACCAGAAAGAACTTCTCTGCAAAGATGTCAAAATGTATGAATTTGCCATGGCAATTTTTGTTGTTTACCAATCAAAAACATGGCAAAATGTGCAGAGTGTGGATGCATATGAACTTGCCATCACAGAAAAAGTCCAAAAAATGTCATTATAGATAGAAAATGGAAAACAAGATACTACTAAAAGAATCCCAATGGTTTCAAACCAAAAATTGCCATCACTTTATAAACAATTTTGTATCTGTACCATGATGGCAAGAAAATATTTTTTATGCAATGGCTCAAAAAAGAAAAAAATATCATGGCAGTTTGCATATGTACCATGATGGCAAAAAAATATGGATTAAAAATTTGTATGCTACTTTTACTATATAAATTTGCCGAAGCACAAAACAAAAAATGCACAATCTATTGTTTAGTAATAATTGTCGTGTTTTCTATGTATTTTTGCCATGGCAAAATAAAAGTAAAACTTGCCATGCTGCATAGAAGTATGTTTGCCATGAGTGACAAAAATTAAAATTGAAATGGAAATTAAATAAAAAAATCATAGGAAATAAAAGGAAAATTTGCCACGGCAATAAAACGTTAATTTTGCCATGGTGTAGAAAAATTTATAATTGGCATGCAAAAACAAAAGTAAAATTTGCCATGTTAATAAAGATCAAATGAATAGTAAATCTTGCCATGGCAATAAAAGTTAAAAATTGCCATGGGAATTTAGGTAAATTTGCCATGTTAATAAAGATAAATTAACCATGGCAAAAATAACAAGTAAAACTTGCCATGGCAATAAAAGTTAAATATTGCCATGGGGATTTAGATAAATTTGCCATGAAAATGAAGGTATATTAGCCATGGAAAATAAATAGTAAAACTTGCCATGGCAATAAATGTTTGATATTGCCATGGGGAATTAGGTAAATTTGTCATGTTAATAAAAGTCAAATAAATAGTAAACTTGCCATGGCAATAAAAGTTAAAAAATTGCCATGGGAATTTAGGTAAATTCGTCATGTTAATAAAGGTGAAATAATTAGTAAAACTTGTCATGGCAATATTTGCCATTTTGTGTTATAATCAAAAGCTGCCATGGCAATAAAGCAATGAATTTGCCATGATCAATAAACTAAAGTTTTAAAAGTTTAGATGGCAAAAAGTATAAGATTAGTTGCCATGGCAAGAAAGCATGGCAATTAAGTTTCGATGGGGACATATCCAAAAATAAAAAGTTGCCATGGCAAGAATGCAATAAATCTGTAATTTTCCCTAAAGAAAAGACACAAGCATGGCAACTAAAGTTCCGATGGGGACATATCCAAAATCAAAAGTTGCCATGGCAAAAAGAATGTGATATATCTGTAATGTACCCTGAAGAAAAGACACAAACATGGCAACTAAGTTTCAATGGGGGACATATTAACAAATGTAAAATTGGACCTTTGATGGCAAAATAACATAATTTGATTGTCATGAACTATACATTTTGGGGGTGTCCATGAACTATAGTTTCCTAGAATTGCCAAGGAAATCTAGTCCATTAGCATCTGATCACCTGCCAAAAAGTGACTGCACAAATAACTACACAATGCTAAATGGCGACATCTACAAAAATTTGCAAACAAAGAAATGGTGGGAGCTATTGAAACTCACTACGTTGTTGCCGTAGTCAGCTCGAGGACCAAACATGTGCGACACTTTCGAGCTTGTAATCAAGCTACCCCTGCCCCGACGGCGCCGTCGCGTGGCAGATCCCCATCTGCACAAGGCGATGGTGGAGCCCAGGACCACGCGGGGCGAAGGCGCGCTAGGACGTGGGGCGGGCGGAGATCCCTTGGTAGGCACCAAACACGGGGCGGCGGCGTGGTTCTCCTCCTCGTCATCCTTGACACACGAGTCTGTCCTCGACGTAGTCGCATAGGCAGCGTCGGTCCGGCCGCACCGATGTGGCGGGGTTGCGCGCCCGCGGGGCTGGTGGTGGCGCAGAAGAGCTCCATCGGTCGATCCAGCTGGAGCGTGAGGACGGGGCCGGCGGCGGCCGGCGGGGACGACGAGCCCATCAATCTCCACCCCTAGCACCTCGGCCTCTGTGACCGGCAATCACCACGCGCGCGAGGCTCCCTCCTCCACCGTCAACACGGCGCCGCGCACCGGCATATTGGCCGACTGCTGCCTCCGTCGACCACCATCGAGGATTCAAATCACAGCAGCTTCACACGCCTCTTCCCGCTCCTCGCCTCGCCGCCGCACGCCTCCTCTCCTGACATCGCACAGCTTCGGGTACGACGCAGGCTGCATAACTGCCGATTGGCTCGCCGCCGGCCGCCTCACCGCCTGCGCAAGGGCTCTCTCTCTCGCTCCTCTGTCCCATGCGCGATGAAGAAATGGCGAGAGAGTGGGAACGAAGAAAAGGATAAGAGAGGTGCGGCCGTGCGTGTGTTCCGGGACGAGGCGAGTTTTTCCGAACGGGCTCAAAGCGTGACGTGGCGCCGTGGTTGCTTTATGATTCGTGCACACAATCCAACGGCGCTGAGCGCGTTCGGGCCGAGATGCGAAAACGCAGCGCGTTCGGGAGTTATCGATTCCGAAAGAATTAAAAGAGGCACGTACGTAAAAATACGTTTGCCCTCCCTCCGCGACGTCTCCCGCGAGGCGGCCCGGCGGCCATCCCCAACCCTCGCCGCCGCTCCCTCCTCCCCCTCCTCCTCCCTCGCCGCCGCCCAGGGGCGCGGCCGAGCGAAGCCCTGCTGCTGCCGGAGGCGGGGGGCCCCTTGGTCTCCCCGCTTGGGCGGTGCTGGCGCGGGCCGGCGCCCTGGGCCGGGTCGTGGCGCTGCGGCCGGGCTCCATGGCGGCGCGGCGGGCTGGGGCGGCTCCCTGTCGTCCCTTCCTCCCCCCGAGGCGGGCGGCTAGGCGGGTGGCACGCGTGTACGCGAGACGGCGGCGTCTCCTGCGCGGCCAGATCTGGCCCATGGCGGCGTGGGCTGCGGGCGGCGTGAGCTGCCGGTGGCCACCTCTGTCGTGGCCGCGGCAGGTGGTGGTGGCACCGCGGCAGTTGGTGGTGGTGGTGCGGGCTGGAGGTTGGAGACGGTGGCCGCAGCGGCTCTTCCGGATCTGGCCTCTCGGCGGCGCGGGCCGCGACGGCTAGGGCTGCGGGCGGCAGCCCTGACCGAGGCCCCGTCGGCTGGTCGGGGTGGCGGCGCAGTGGCGACGGCTCCGGTGGTGCGTGCCCGGCGGCTCCGGCGCTTGGAGCTCGCCGGGCGACGCGGATGGGCAGTGGCCGGGCGTGGCTGCTGCTCCGGCCGTGGGCGGCGGCATGGGTAGGTCTCGGTGGCCTACCGGTGTCGTGGCGGCTTCACGGTTGCTCGATGGATCTGTCCGCGGCAACGGCCGGCTTCTCCGGCGTCGGTTTGTCTGCGTTCGGGCCTCTCGACCTTCACCCCATCTCCTCGTCTCCCGGGCACTCCTCCCATCAAAGGGCTGGTCCTCTCCCAGCTGCGGTCCACCGCTCGTCTCACGCCCGATGCCGCAGGGCAGAGCTCGTCTCACGCACGATGCAGCAGGACCGAGCTCATCTCGCGCACGATGCAGCAGGACTGACCTCGTCCCCTTCTCGTTGCTGCAGGACCGAGCTCATCTTGCGCTTGGGGCAGCAGGATGGGTTGGTGGATGCCAGTTCTGGCCGACCTATTGGGTCTCGATGCTGGGGGTCGCCCAGGGGCGCGAAAGGTGAGACCTTTCCGCTCGTCTCTTTCGTTGGGGTGCGGCGGGTCACGGGTGAGGTGGTGTCGAGGTCTTGGATGCTGGGGCGGCGGCCCTGGTGGTGGTGGTTGCGCGGTGCTCTTGGACAAAGCCCGTGCCTTGGTGCTGCCCAGTCACCATGGTCGTGTGGGCGGCGTGGTTGCCGGGGTGTGGCGTTTGGTGGCGGTGATTGTTGGCCGAGGAGAAAACCTGCTCTATCTTCAGACGGACCGGCGGCGGCGAAGATCGTTCCCTTCTTGAAGGCGTCGTCGTGGCTTTCATTGCCCGTCATGCGGCTCCGGGGGAAACTCTGATCCTTGGATCGGGCGGTGGCGGCGCTCCGGCGTCGTATCCTTCCTGAAGGCGCCGCCTTGCAGCACATGGTTCGTCATATGTAGCTTCATATCTTCGGGGCGGTAGTGCTAGGAGTGGTGTTGCTGCGCTCAGCGCCTTTGTATCCTGTCTTGGGTGTGTGCGTGTGTTACGGTGGCGTGGCGTGTGGTTGTACTGGATGCTTGTGGTTTGGTGCTTTATATATAAAGCGAGGCGAAAGCCTTTTTCGGTAATAATACGTTTGCAAGGGGGTAAAGCTCAGCTCAGTTAAACCCTTATCGCCAAACCGCCGCCGCCGCCGTCGTCGCCCTCTCGTGTCCTCCGTCATGCCGGTCCTGGCGCTTGCGGCGCCGCTGGACAACGATGATCTCCTCCGTGAGATCTTCCTCCTCCTGCCTCCGCGGCCTTCCTCCCTGCTCCGCGTCTCTGTCGTGTGCAAGCGCTGGCGCCGCCTCGTTTCAGATCCCGGCTTTCTCCGCCGCTTCCGCGCGCACCACGGGAAGCCCCCGGTCCTCGGCTTCTTCTGCGTCAATGCTGGTACCGGTTATTACTTCAGTCCCACGCTGGACCCGCTCGACTGCATCCCCGCCGCGCGATTCTCCCTGCCGCAGCGCCGCGGCGAGAGCTTAGACTTCGTGGAATGCCGCCACGGCCTCGTCCTTTTCCTCAACAAGAAACAGCCCGAGGCCATCGTGTGGAACCCCATCTCCGGCCACCAGCACCGAGTAGCTGTTCCACCAGGATTTGGCAACGCTAGAGGGATGGAGATCCTATACGCGGCGGTGCTCTGCGCTGCCGGTGATGACGAGCATGGCCATGTGCACGGCGACTGCGACCTGGACTATTTTAAGTTGGCCTTGGTGCACATGGGCATAGAAGACCACATGCATGTATCCGCTTGCCTCTACGAATCCAACTCTCTTGCGGGTGGTGTTGATTTTGATTGGCATTGCCTCCCTCCGCGAGGAAGATCGGGTGGTATCTTGCTGAGTGTGAGATGCGATTCGCTTGAAGTCCGTAGTGTAGTGATGGGCGACTTTGTGGTTAAGTTTCGAGTCAGGACTAAGGTTGATGGTTTCAACTGGGCGTTGGTGGCGGTTTATGGTGCCGCACAGCCCGTGAAGGAAATATGCCCTAGAGGCAATAATAAAGTATTATTTATTTCCTTATATCATGATAAATGTTTATTATTCATGCTAGAATTGTATTAACCGGAAACATAATACATGTGTGAATATATAGACAAACAGAGTGTCACTAGTATGCCTCTACTTGACTAGCTCGTTAATCAAAGATGGTTATGTTTCCTAGCCATAGACATAAGTTGTCATTTGATTAACGAGATCACCTCATTAGGAGAATGACGTGATTGACTTGACCCATTCCGTTAGCATAGCACTCGATCGTTTAGTATGTTGCTATTGCTTTCTTCATGACTTATACATGTTCCTATGACTATGAGATTATGCAACTCCCGTTTACCGGAGGAACACTTTGTGTGCTACCAAACGTCACAACGTAAATGGGTGATTATAAAGGTGATCTACAGGTGTCTCCAAAGGTACTTGTTGGGTTGGCGTATTTCGAGATTAGGATTTGTCACTCCGATTGTCGGAGAGGTATCTCTGAGCCCACTCGGTAATGCACATCACTATAAGCCTTGCAAGCATTGTGACTAATGAGTTAGTTGCGGGATGATGTGTTACGAAACGAGTAAAGAGACTTGCCGGTAACGAGATTGAACTAGGTATCGAGATACCGACGATCGAATCTCAGGCAAGTAACATACCGGTGACAAAGGGAACAACGTATGTTGTTATGCGGTCTGACCGATAAAGATCTTCGTAGAATATGTGGGAGCCAATATGGGCATCCAGGTCCCGCTATTGGTTATTGACCGGAGACGTGTCTCCGTCATGTCTACATAGTTCTCGAACCCGTAGGGTCCGCACGCTTAACGTTACGATGACAGTTATATTATGAGTTTATATGTTTTGATGTACCGAAGGTTGTTCGGAGTCCCGGATGTGATCACGGACATGACGAGGAGTCTCGAAATGGTCGAGACATAAAGATTGATATATTGGACGACTATATTCGGACACCGGAAGTGTTCCGGAGAAGTTTCGGATTAAACCGGAGTGCCGGAGGGTTACCGGAACCCCCCGGGGAAGTATGGTTGGGGAACGTAGCAGAAATTCAAAATTTTCTACGCATCACCAAGATCAATCTATGGAGTTTACTAGCAACTAGAGGGAAGGAGTGCATCTACATACCCTTGTAGATCGCGAGCGGAAGCGTTCAAGAGAACGGGGTTGATGGAGTCGTACTCGTCGTGATCCAAATCACCGATGATCCTAGCGCCGAACGGACGGCACCTCCGCGTTCAACACACGTACGGAGCAGCGACGTCTCCTCCTTCTTGATCCAGCAAGGGGGGAGGAGAGGTTGATGGGGATCCAGCAGCACGACGGCGTGGTGGTGGAAGTAGCGGGATTCCAACAGGGCTTCGCCAAGCGCTGCGGGAGGAGGGAGATGTGTCACGGGAGGGAGAGGGAGGCGCCAGGGCTTAGGTGTTGCTGCCCTCCCTTCCCCCCACTATATATAGGGCCAAGGGAGAGGGGGGGCGCAGCCTTGGCCCTTCCTCCAAGGAAGGGTGCGGCCAGGGAGGAGTCCATCCTCCCCAAGGCACCTCGGAGGTGCCTTCCCCTTTTAGGACTCTTCCTTTCCCTTATCTCTTGATGCATGGGCCTCTTGGGGCTGGTGCCCTTGGCCCATATAGGCCAAGGCGCACACCCCTACAGCCCATGTGGCCCCCTGGGGCTGGTGGACCCCCGGACCCCTTTCGGCACTCCCGGTACAATACCGATAATGCGCGAAACTTTTCCGGCGACCAAAATAAGACTTCCCATATATAAATCTTTACCTCCGGACCATTTCGGAACTCCTCGTGACGTCCGGGATCTCATCCGGGACTCCTAACAACTTTCGGGTTACCGTATACTAATATCTCTATAACCCTAGCGTCACCGAACCTTAAGTGTGTAGACCCTACGGGTTCGGGAGACACGCAGACATGACCGAGACGACTCTCCGGTCAATAACCAACAGCGGGATCTGGATACCCATGTTGGCTCCCACATGCTCCTCGATGATCACATCGGATGAACCACGATGTCAAGGATTCAATCAATCCCGTATACAATTCCCTTTGTCAATCGATATGTTACTTGCCCGAGATTCGATCGTCGGTATCCCTATACCTTGTTCAATCTCGTTACCAGCAAGTCTCTTTACTCGTTCCGTAACTCACATCATCCCGTGATCAACTCCTTGGTCACATTGTGCACATTATGATGATGTCCTACCGAGTGGGCCCAGAGATACCTCTCCGTTTACACGGAGTGACAAATCCCAGTCTCGATTCGTGCCAACCCAACAGACACTTTCGGAGATACCTGTAGTGCACCTTTATAGCCACCCAGTTACGTTGTGACGTTTGGTACACCCAAAGCATTCCTACGGTATCCGGGAGTTGCACAATCTCATGGTCTAAGGAAATGATACTTGACATTAGAAAAGCTCTGAGCAAACGAACTACACGATCTTGTGCTAGGCTTAGGATTGGGTCTTGTCCATCACATCATTCTCCTAATGATGTGATCCCGTTATCAACGACATCCAATGTCCATGGTCAGGAAACCGTAACCATCTATTGATCAACGAGCTAGTCAACTAGAGGCTTACTAGGGACATGGTGTTGTCTATGTATCCACACATGTATCTGAGTTTCCTATCAATACAATTCTAGCATGGATAATAAACGATTATCATGAACAAGGAAATATAATAATAACCTATTTATTATTGCCTCTAGGGCATATTTCCAACAGTCTCCCACTTGCACTAGAGTCAATAATCTAGTTCACATCACCATGTGATTAACACTCACAGGTCACATCACCATGTGACCAACATCCAAAGAGTTTACTAGAGTCAACAATCTAGTTCACATCACTATGTGATTAACACTCAATGAGTTCTGGTTTGATCATGTTATGCTTGTGAGAGAGGTTATTAATCAACGGGTCTGCACCTTTCAGATCCGTGTGTGCTTTACGAATATCTATGTCATCTTGTGGATGCTACCACGCGCTACTTGGAGCCATTTCAAATAACTGCTGTACTATACGAATCCGGTTTACTACTCAGAGTCATCCGGATTAGTGTCAAAGTTCGCATCGATGTAACCCTTTACGACGAACTCCTTTTCACCTCCATAATCGAGAAAATTCCTTAGTCCACTAGATACTAAGGATAAGTTCGACCGCTGTCATGTGATCCTTTCCCGGATCGCTATTGTACCCCTTGACCAACTCATGGCAAGGCACCCTTCATGTGCGGTACACAGCATAGCATACTGTAGAGCCTACGTCTGAAGCATAGGGGACGACCTTCGTCCTTTCTCTCTCTTCTGCTGTGGTCAGGTCTTGAGTCTTACTCAATACTCACACCTTGTAACACAGCCAAGAACTCCTTCTTTGCTGATCTATTTTGAACTCTTTCAAAATCATGTCAAGGTGTGCGTTCTTTGAAAGTATCATCAGGCGTCTTGATCTATCTCTATAGATCTTGATGCCCAATATGTAAGCAGCTTTATCCAGGTCTTCCTTTGAAAAACTCCTTTCAAACAACCCTTTATGCTTTCCAGAAATTTTACATCATTTCGGATCAACAATATGTCATTCACATATACTTATCAGAAATGTTGTAGCGCTCCCACTCACTTTATTGTAAATACAAGTTTCTAACAAACTTTGTATAAACCCAAAAACTTTGATCACTCCATCAAAGCGTATATTCTGACTCCGAGATGCTTGCTCTAGTCCATGGAAGGATCGCTGGAGCTAGCATACCTTTTAGCATCCTTAGGATCGACAAAACCTTTCTGATTGTATCACATACAACCTTTCCTTACGAAAACTGGTAAGGAAACTTGTTTTGACATCCATCTGCTAGATTTCATAAATGCAGCTAATGATAACATGATTCCGACGGACTTAAGCATCGCTACGGATGAGAAAATCTCATCGTAGTCAACTCCTTGAACTTGTGGAAATACTCTTTGCCACAAGTCGAGCTTCATAGACGGTAACATTACCGTCCACGTCCGTCTTCTTCTTAAAGATCCATTTATCTCGGATTTCATGGCTTCTAACCATTTGTCGGAATATGGGCCCACCATCGCTTCTCCATAGCTCGTAGGTTCATTGTTGTCTAACAACATGACTTTCAAGACAGGATCACGTACCACTCTGAAGTAGCACGCATCCTCGTCGTCCTACGAGGTTTGGTAGTGACTTGATCCGAAGTTTCATGATCACTATCATAAGCTTCCACTTCAATTGGTGTAGGTGCCACAGGAAACAACTTCTTGTGCCCTGCTATACACTAGTCGAAGTGACGGTTCAATAACCTTATCAAGTCTCCACCATCCTCCCACTCAATTCTTTCGAGAGAAACTTTTCCTCGAGAAAGGACCTGTCTCTAGAAGCAATTACTTTTGCTTCCATATCTGAAATAGGAGGTATACCCAACTGTTTAGGGTTTTCTATGAAGATGCATTTATCCGCTTTAGGTTCGAGCTTATCAGCCTGAAACTTTTTCACATAAGCATCGCAGCCCCAAACTTTTAAGAAACGACAACTTAGGTTTCTCTAAACGGTGTCGTCTCAACGGAATTGCGTGGTGCCCTATTTAAAGTGAATGCGGTTGTCTCTAATGCCTAACCCATAAACGATAGTGGTAATTCGATAAGAGACATCATGGTATGCACCATATCCAATAGGGTGCAGTTATGATGTTCGGACACACCATCACACTATGGTGTTCCAGGCGGTATTACTTGTGAAACACCTTCCACAATGTCTTAATTGTGTGCCAAACTCGTAACTCAGATACTCATCTCTATGATCATATCACAGACATTTTATCCTCTTGTCACGACGATCTTCAACTTCACTCTGAAATTACTTGAACCTTTCAATAATTCAGACTTGTGTTTCATCAAGTAAATACACTCAGCATCTACTCAAATCATCTGTGAAGTAAGAACATAACGATATCCACTGCATGCCTCAGCACTCATTGGACTGCATACATCAAAATGTATTACTTCCAATAAGTTGCTCTCTTGTTCCATCTTACTGAAAATGAGGCCTTTCAGTCATCTTGCCCATGTGGTATGATTTGCATGTCTCAGGTGATTCAAAATCAAGTGAGTCCAAACGATCCATCTGCATGGAGTTTCTTCATGCATATATACCAATAGACATGGTTCGCATGTCTCAATCTTTTCAAAAACGACTGAGTCCAAAGATCCATCTACATGGAGCTTCTTCATGCGTTCTATACCAATATGACTCAAATGGCAGTGCCACAAGTATGTGGTACTATCATTACTATTTTATATCTTTTGGCACGAGCATGTGTATCACTGCGATCGAGACTCATTTTAGGTGCAAGACCATTGAAGGTATTATTCAAATAAATAGAGTAACCATTATTCTCCTTAAATGAATAACCGTATTGCGATAAACATAATCCAATCATGTTTATGCTCAACGCAAACACCAATCTCGATGGTAGAGGGAGCATGCGATGCTTGATCACATCAACCTTGGAAACACTTCCAACACACATCGTCATCTCACCTTTAGCTAGTCTCCGTTTATTCCGCAGCTTTTATTTCGAGTTACTAACACTTAGCAACCGAACCAGTATCTAATACCCTGGTGCTTCTAGGAGTACTAGTAAAGTACACATTCATATAACGTATATCCAATATACTTCTGTCGACCTTGCCCGCCTTCTCATCTACCAAGTATCTAGGGCAGTACTGCTTCAGTGACCGTTCCCGTCATTACAGAAGCACTTAGTTTCGGGTTTGGGTTCAACCTTGGGATTCTTCACTAGAGCAGCAAATGACTTGCTGTTTCATGAAGTATCCCTTCTTCCCTTGCCCTTCTTGAAACTAGTGGTTTTACTAACCATCAACAATTGATGCTCCTACTTGATCTCTACTTTCGCGGTGTCAAACATGGTGAGTTGCTCAAGGATCATCATATCTATCCCTGATATGTTATAGTTCATCACGAAGCTCTAATAGCTTGGTGGCAGTGACTATGGAGAACCATCACTATCTCATCTGGAAGATTAACTCCCACTCGATTCAAGCGATTGTGGTACTCAGACAATCTGAGCACATGCTCAACGATTGAGCTTTTCTCCCTCAGTTTGCAGGCTTAAGAAACTTGTCAGAGATCTCATACCTCTTAACGTGGGCACTAGTCTGAAATCCCAATTTCAGTCTTCGGAACATCTCATATGTTCTGCGACGTTTCAAAACCGTCTTGACGCCACAATTTTAAACCGTTAGCATCACACACTGAACTATCACGTAGTCATCAAAACATGTATGTCAGATGTTTCGCAACATCTACAGACGACGCTGAGGTTCAGCACACCGAGCGGTGCATTAAGGACATAAGCCTTCTGTGCAGCAATGAGGACAATCCTCAGTTCACGGACCCAGTCCGCATAATTGCTACTATGAACTTTCAACTAAATTTTCTCTAGGAACATATCTTAAACAGTAGAACTACAGCGTAAGCTATGACATAATTTGCAAAGACCTTTTGACTATGTTCATAATAATTAAGTTCATCTGATTAATGAACTCCCACTCAGATAGACATCCCTCTAGTCATCTAAGTGATACATGATCCGAGTCAAACTAGGCCGTGTCCGATCATCACGTGAGACGGACTAGTCATCATCGGTGAACATCTCCATGTTGATCGTATCTACTATACGACTCATGTTCGACCTTTCGATCTCTTGTGTTCCGAGGCCATGTCTGTACATGCTAGGCTCGTCAAGTCAACCTAAGTGTTTTGCATGTGTTCCGAGGCCATGTCTGTACATGCTAGGCTCGTCAACACCCGTTGTGTTCGAATGTTAGAATCTATCACCCGATCATCACGTGGTGCTTCAAAACAACGAACCTTCGCAACGGTGCACAGTTAGGGGGAACACGTCTCTTGAAATTTTAGTGAGGGATCATCTTATTTATGCTACCGTCGTTCTAAGCAAATAAGATGTAAACATGACAAACATCACATGCAAATCATAAGGTGACGTGATATGGCCAATATCATCTTGCGCCTTAGATCTCCATCTTCGAGGCGCGGCATGATCACCTTCGTCACCGGCATGACACCATGATCTCCATCATCATGATCTCCATCATCGTGTCTTCATGAAGTTGTCTCGCCAACTATTACTTCTACTACTATGGCTAACGGTTAGCAATAAAGTAAAGTAATTACATGACGTTTTCATTGACACGCAGGTCATACAATAAATTAAGACAACTCCTATGGCTCCTGCCGGTTGTCATACTCATCGACATGCAAGCCGTGATCCCTATTACAAGAACATGATCAATCTCATACATCACATATATCATTCATCACATCCTTTTGGCCATATCACATCACATAGCATACCCTGCAAAAACAAGTTAGACGTCCTCTAATTGTTGTTGCATGTTTTACGTGGGTGCTATGGCATTCTAGCAAGAACGTTTCTTACCTACGCAAAAGCCACAACGTGATATGCCAATTTCTATTTACCCTTCATAAGGACCCTTTTCATCGAATCCGATCCGACTAAAGTGGGAGAGACAGACACCCGCTAGCCACCTTATGCAACTAGTGCATGTCAGTCGGTGGAACCTGTCTCACGTAAGAGTACGTGTAAGGTCGGTCTGGGCCGCTTCATCCCACGATGCCGCCGAATCAAGATAAGACTAGTAACGGCAAGTAAATTGACAAAATCGACGCCCACAACTACTTTGTGTTCTACTCGTGCATGGAAACTACGCGTAGACCTAGCTCATGATGCCACTGTTGGGGAACGTAGCAGAAATTCAAAATTTTCTACGCATCACCAAGATCAATCTATGGAGTTTACTAGCAACGAGAGGGAAGGAGTGCATCTACATACCCTTGTAGATCGCGAGCGGAAGCGTTCAAGAGAACGGGGTTGATGGAGTCGTACTCGTCGTGATCCAAATCACCGATGATCCTAGCGCCGAACGGACGGCACCTCCGCGTTCAACACACGTACGGAGCAGCGACGTCTCCTCCTTCTTGATCCAGCAAGGGGGGAGGAGAGGTTGATGGAGATCCAGCAGCACGACGGCGTGGTGGTGGAAGTAGCGGGATTCCAACAGGGCTTCGCCAAGCGCTGCGGGAGGAGGGAGATGTGTCACGGGAGGGAGAGGGAGGCGCCAGGGCTTAGGTGTTGCTGCCCTCCCTTCCCCCCACTATATATAGGGCCAAGGGAGAGGGGGGGGCGCAGCCTTGGCCCTTCCTCCAAGGAAGGGTGCGGCCAGGGAGGAGTCCATCCTCCCCAAGGCACCTCGGAGGTGCCTTCCCCTTTTAGGACTCTTCCTTTCCCTTATCTCTTGATGCATGGGCCTCTTGGGGCTGGTGCCCTTGGCCCATATAGGCCAAGGCGCACACCCCTACAGCCCATGTGGCCCCCTGGGGCTGGTGGACCCCCGGACCCCTTTCGGCACTCCCGGTACAATACCGATAATGCGCGAAACTTTTCCGGCGACCAAAATAAGACTTCCCATATATAAATCTTTACCTCCGGACCATTTTGGAACTCCTCGTGACGTCCGGGATCTCATCCGGGACTCCTAACAACTTTCGGGTTACCGTATACTAATATCTCTATAACCCTAGCGTCACCGAACCTTAAGTGTGTAGACCCTACGGGTTCGGGAGACACGCAGACATGACCGAGACGACTCTCCGGTCAATAACCAACAGCGGGATCTGGATACCCATGTTGGCTCCCACATGCTCCTCGATGATCACATCGGATGAACCACGATGTCAAGGATTCAATCAATCCCGTATACAATTCCCTTTGTCAATCGATATGTTACTTGCCCGAGATTCGATCGTCGGTATCCCTATACCTTGTTCAATCTCGTTACCAGCAAGTCTCTTTACTCGTTCCGTAACTCACATCATCCCGTGATCAACTCCTTGGTCACATTGTGCACATTATGATGATGTCCTACCGAGTGGGCCCAGAGATACCTCTCCGTTTACACGGAGTGACAAATCCCAGTCTCGATTCGTGCCAACCCAACAGACACTTTCGGAGATACCTGTAGTGCACCTTTATAGCCACCCAGTTACGTTGTGACGTTTGGTACACCCAAAGAATTCCTACGGTATCCGGGAGTTGCACAATCTCATGGTCTAAGGAAATGATACTTGACATTAGAAAAGCTCTGAGCAAACGAACTACACGATCTTGTGCTAGGCTTAGGATTGGGTCTTGTCCATCACATCATTCTCCTAATGATGTGATCCCGTTATCAACGACATCCAATGTCCATGGTCAGGAAACCGTAACCGTCTATTGATCAACGAGCTAGTCAACTAGAGGCTTACTAGGGACATGGTGTTGTCTATGTATCCACACATGTATCTGAGTTTCCTATCAATACAATTCTAGCATGGATAATAAACGATTATCATGAACAAGGAAATATAATAATAACCTATTTATTATTGCCTCTAGGGCATATTTCCAAGAAGTATTGGCCCTTAGTGGGCCTTGAGGAGAGAGAGAGGGCAGCAGCCAGGAGGTGGCGCACCCCCTCCCATGAGGAGTCCGAATTGGACTAGGGGAGGGGGGCGCGGCCCCCCTTTTTCCCCCTCCCTCTCTCTCTCTTTCCTTCCTCCCTCTCTTCCTAGTTGGACTAGGAAAGGGGAGTCCTACTCCTACTAGGAGGAGGACTCCCCCCCTCTCCTTGGCGCGCCTAGGGCAGCCGGCCTCCCCCTTGCTCCTTTATATACGGGGGCAGGGGGCACCTCTAGACACAACTTGATATACGATATTTTAGCCGTGTGCGGTGCCCCCCTCCACCATATTACACCTCGATAATACCGTTGCGGAGCTTAGGCGAAGCCCTGCGTCGGTAGAACATCATCATCGTCACCACGCCGTCGTGCTGACGAAACTCTCCCTCAACACTCGGCTGGATCGGAGTTCGAGGGACGTCATCGAGCTGAACGTGTGCTGAACTCGGAGGTGCCGTGCGTTCGGTACTTGATCGGTCGGATCGTGAAGACGTACGACTACATCAACCGCGTTGTAATAACGCTTCCGCTGTCGGTCTACAAGGGTACGTGGACAACACTCTCCCCTCTCGTTGCTATGCATCACCATGATCTTGCGTGTGCATAGGAATTTTTTTGAAATTACTACGTTCCCCAATAGCCCGAGCTTAAACCGGAGTTTCTGGCGGATCTTGTTCGGATTTGTGGGTCCGAGCAGCTTCCAATCTTAGTTGGGGGGGATTTCAATATCATTAGGAGGAGAGAGGAGAAGAATAATGATAACTTTGACGGCAGGTGGTCGTTCATGTTCAATACGATTATTGAAAGCTTGGATCTGAGGGAGATAGAGCTTTCTGGTAGAAAGTTTACCTGGGCTAATTCTTTGCCCAACCCGACTTACGAAAAGCTTGATCGAGTTCTCGCGAGTGTGGAGTGGGAACAGAAGTTCCCGCTTGTGACGGTTCAAGCCCTTTCGCGGGGCTTTTCCGATCACACACCCTTGTTCGTCGACTCAGGGGAGCCGAACCACGTGGGAAACAAAAACACCTTTTCTTTCGAGATGGCCTGGTTCGAACGCGAAGGGTTCTTGGACCTGATCGCTAGGGAATGGGCGAAGGGTGTAGGAGGTAGGACTGCGGTCGAGCGTTGGCAAAATAAGATTAGGAATTTGAGAAGCTTCCTACGGGGTTGGGCTAAGCACCTTAGTGGGGTGTATAAGATTGAGAAGGACAGGCTCCTCTCTCTTATACAGACCCTGGACATTAAGGCCGAATCCTCGATTTTGATGCCTGCTGAGCTCCAGGTTAAAATTGAGGCAGAGAAGAGGTTGAAAGAACTTCTCCGCGAAGAAGAATTGAAGTGGGCTTTGCGGGCTAAGGTCCGCAAAGTGGTCCAAGGGGACGCGAATACTCAATTCTTTCATCTGATTGCTAATGGTAAGCACAGAAAGAAGAGAATATTCCAACTTGAACAAGATGAGGGCACTATTTTAGGACAGGATAACCTAAAAACCTATATAACCGAGTATTATAGGCAGTTATTTGGACCTCCGGAGGATAATTGTGTATCCCTCGATGAGTCCAGGACTGAGGATGTGCCTCAACTATCGGCTGCTGATAATGATATTCTGGTTGCCCCGTTCTCGGAGAAGGAGGTGTTTGATGCTATTGCACAGTTGAAAAATAATAAGGCTCCCGGACCGGATGGATTCCCGGCTGAGTTCTACAAGAAGTGCTGGCATATTATTAAGGGGGATTTGCTACCTATGTTTCATGATCTGTTCTCTGGACAGCTTCAATTATTTCACTTGAATTTTGGAACTATCACACTGCTTCCTAAGAAAACGGATGCTGTGAGAATTGAGTAGTTCAGGCCGATCTGCCTTCTCAATGTTAGTTTTAAAATCTTCACCAAGGTTGGGACTAATAGGCTCACACAGATTGCGCATTCTGTGGTGCATCAATCCCAAACTGCCTTCATGCCGGACAGAAACATCCTTGAAGGGGTGGTCGTCCTTCAAGAAACGCTCCATGAAATCCATTCCAAGAAATTAGATGGTGTAATTTTTAAGGTGGATTTCGAGAAAGCGTACGATAAGGTCAAATGGCCATTTCTCCAACAGGCATTGCGTATGAAAGGTTTTGATGAGGCCTGGCGCCGCCAGGTTGAATCATTTACGCAAAAAGGGAGTGTGGGAATTAAAGTGAATGACGATATTGGTCATTACTTCCAGACACATAAAGGCCTAAGACAAGGAGATCCGATGTCCCCTATCCTGTTTAACATTGTGGTTGATATGTTAGCCATCTTGATAGGAAGGGCTAAGGAGATTGGTCAGGTAGGTGGCTTGGTACCTCATCTGGTTGATGGAGGTGTATCCATCCTTCAGTACGCTGATGATACAATCATCTTTATGGAGCATGACTTGGCCAAGGCGAGAAATATGAAGCTGGTGTTATGCCTTTTCGAACAATTGACCGGGTTAAAGATTAACTTTCATAAGAGCGAGTTGTTCTGCTTTGGTAGAGCCAAAGACGAACAGGAGGCTTATAGGCAATTGTTTGGGTGCGACTTGGGGGATTTACCTTTCTCTTACCTAGGTATTCCAATCCACCATCGAAAGCTGACTAACAGAGAATGGAAGTGCATCGAAGACCGGTTTGAGAAGAAACTGAGTTGCTGCAAGGGCAAGCTCATGTCATACGGAGGCCGATTAATTCTGATTAATTCGGTGCTCACGAGTATGCCTATGTTTCTCTTATCGTTCTTTCAAGTCCCAGTTGGTGTTAGGAAAAGACTGGACTTTTATCGATCGCGTTTCTTTTGGCAGGGTGATGATCTAAAAAGAAAATACAGACTTGCAAAATGGGATATCATCTGTAGACCGAAAGACCAAGGGGGTCTTGGTATTGAAAATCTTGAAGTTAAGAACAGATGCCTTCTTAGCAAGTGGCTGTGGAAGCTTTCTTTTGAGACTGATGCCATGTGGGCCCAAATCCTTCGCAGCAAGTACCTACAGACAAAATCCTTGTCCCAGGTCACAGTCAGGCCAACTGACTCGCCTTTCTGGAAAGGACTGATGAAAGTCAAACAATCTCTGTTTAATAGGACAAAGGTTGTTATTGGGAACGGCGCTAGTACACGCTTCTGGGAGGATACTTGGCTCGGCGAGACACCCTTGGCCATTCAATATCCGTCTTTATATCGCATTGTTCAACGACGTGAGGTGTTCGTTGCTACGGTGTTTCAATCTATCCCCCTTAATATTCAGTTCAGACGGTCGTTAGTGGGCAATCGTTGGGAAGATTGGCTCCTTCTAGTTCGGAGACTAATGGATGTACAGCTTTCTCAACAACCCGATGAATTACGCTGGAAACTGACTAGGTCTGGAGTATTCACGGTTAAATCAATGTATATTGATGTAATTAATTCGAGCTCAATTCCTACCTCCAAGCATGTTTGGGCTGTCAAAGTTCCTTTGAAAATAAAAGTGTTTATGTGGTTTGTCCATAAACAAGTTATTTTAACCAAGGATAACTTAATTAAGCGTAATTGGACAGGACCTACGGGGTGTAGCTTCTGTGATCGGGACGAGACGATCAAACATCTCTTTCTTGATTGCCCGTTTGCCAGAGTCCTTTGGCAGACGGTTCACATTGCCTTTAATATTACTCCACCGAATTCTGTCCCTACGTTATTTGGGACATGGCTCACTGGGATTGAGCCTGACTTAGCGAGACATATTCGTGTTGGAGTTTGCGCTTTGTTGTGGACTATCTGGATTTGCAGAAATGATTTGGTTTTTAACATAATATCACGTATTCACTTTTTGCACGTTATTTTTCGAGCCACGGCCGTAATCCGTTCATGGTCGCTACTCACTCCGATGGAGGCCAGGGAGCATTTGGTTACTGGATCTATCCGCTGGAAGATGGTAGCTCGGAATATCTTCAACCGGTTTGGATGGCGGTCATGTAATAGGATAGGCAATTAGTTTACCTATCTATCTTTCTTTAGCCAGCCGGTTGTGGCGTCTTATCTTGGCTAGTTTGTGTTTCTAGCCTCTTTAGCTCTGTGTGAGCTGTCTTTTTAGTACTTTTCAGTCGGAGATTTTGGAACCTTGTTGGAACCTTTTATTTAGTTGATAAGATGGCCGTATGCATCACTCTGATGCAGAGGCCGGGGCAATTCCCCTTTTCGAAAAAAAAAAACGAATCCAAGTCTGGTGTGTGGGGAAATGTTATGTCAACACGGACCACGGGAGGGTTGATTTTTCCGCGAGCGTCCTTCTCGGGAATGCACTTTGCTGGTTGCTTTATTATGGGGAAACTGAAGGTGACATCCTTGAGTTTGATTTTGCAATGCAGAAGCTTGTTGTGATTGAGAAGCCACTAGATTGCGAGATTGCCTACCGTGGCCGTCCGCGCCTCCGAATCGTGCGGACGGAGGAGGGAGGTCTTGGACTCATCGGTTACACAGGACTGAGCCTGCAGTTATGGGAGCGGAAGGTCAATTATGATGATGTTGCTACATGGGTCCTTCAGAAAACCATTGATCTGCTTGAGCACCTTTCGCCCGTCGAGCTCAAATGGAGTTGGATACATGGGTACGATGAGGATGACAATGTGATATTTCTTTGCGCACTTAATGGTTCTTTAATGGTCCAACTTGACTCAATACAGTCCGGTAACTGTTTTCGGACCAATCTCGACGGCACTACACCTCCAGAAAGAAAAGATATCAACACCACCTACATTCCCTACAAAAGTTTTTATGCCGCAGGTAATAGCCGGTTCTTACATTGCAAGAGTAACAAATCCAATTATCGTTTGCTGTGTGGTTGCTGTAATGCCATTGCTGTGCTTAAGGGTTGCCTAACCATTCATGCATACATTATAGAGTAGTTTGTTTCCAACATCGCCCTCCAAGATGTTGCCTAACCAAGTTTGTTTCCAGTGCTGAAGGTGGTGTGCACAATCTGGCGGCCACGGTAGACCCATAAGTTAATCAAATTGACTGGAAACAAACTACTCTATAATGTATGCATGAATTAGGCAATCTTGGAGGGCGGTAGCACTAGTTTGTTTCCAGGGTGGTGTGCACAATCTTGGAGAAAGGCCTACATCAAAAGATTTGAGACAGTAGAGCTTTCCTCTCGCTTTCACTTGGTCCAATTATAATATAATAACAATATTGTGCACACCACCCTTGTCAGTTGGTTGAGTAATATACAAAGCTCCTTGATTGCAAAAATAAATTAAAATGGTCATTGGACCTGAGAGCCTGACGGGAGGTGGGCTGCTTCGCCACCACCGTGTGGCTTTTTAGTTGGCTTGCAGGCAGTGCCGGGGGGGGGGGGGGGGGGGGGGGGCTGGCCCCCCTATCGATCGAGTAATCATCGAGTATACGCTAGTTAACTAGCGATATGTTTCACGTACAAAAGTACTTGCCCCCCCTATCTTACGTGAATTATGAGAAAAGAAAAGGAAACCAGGCCTATGTGAAAGCCCACGTAAAAGTTGTTTGTGTGCAAGTCCATTGCAAGGCCTGATTTGGCGTTTGGCCTCCGCTAAGGTCCCCTGGGCGCTCGGAATTCCCTCCCGTCATTAGGTTGGTCATAGTGGGGAGTAACTTAGACTAGTAACATGCATATGTTATTAGTCTATGTTACTACCTTCATAATGGGTACTAACATATAGATGGTAACATGCAAACCTTCATTAATTGAGATATAGACTCATTTTATCTCGGGGTGAATTATGTTACAGTAACATATTATGTTACCACAAGTATCTCTCTCCTCATTAATTCCATGCCACATAAGCAAATTTATCTTGAGATGTGTTATATTACTACCTAAGTTACTCCCACTATGACTAGCCTTAGCGCGTGTGTGGGTGGATTAGTGATACGCCGCTGCCGTCGTCTGCCGTCCCGCCTACCCGGCTGCCGCTCGTCCCGCCTACCCGCCTGCCGCCTCTACTATCCCTGCCCGCGATTCGGTTCATATGGCAACGCGGGCTGATCCTCTCGCCAATTCTTAAGACTGCATTACCTCAAAAAAAAAAAAAATCTTAAGACTGCAGCCAACGAATTGACCAAGGTTAATATACCTTTACTAATCCCTCTCAGTTCTCATCTTGTAGTGTTATAAATCATATTTTATTTATTTTGGCTGTGTGATCTGTGATGCGTTGCCACGCTAGGTCATAGGCATCCACAAACCGTTTGAAAGCTCGGACCGATCAATGCTTCCTCGAGCACGGCTGCATTGGTAAGCAGTGATGGTTATTACGCGTCTGCCAACGACAACCAGCCGATCTACTTTGACCTAGCGGCAGAGGGGACGGTGAGGGTCTAGGTTTTATTCTCTAGGGTATGTATTTTGACAACACAGATCAATTTTTCCTAATACAACAACCAAATTTTATAATACTAGTGATGGTTTTTCATTCAGACATGTATACAATAATTGTTGTTTTCTGTATATCATAAATTTCTATATGACAATGTTTTGTAGCAAGGCATGTCATGTCATATTTTGGAGTAGTTTGAATATCAACTTCTTGGTGCGTATGTGGAATTATTGACCTATATTAGCTATAGCTAGACACGATTCGAGATGAAAATAAATAAATTTGTGTCTATCTAGGCAAAATAAAATGTGAATGATACTTGGATATAAAACTATTAGTTAGTTTGTGAAGCAATTTTTTTTGGCTTTACCATCGTCTTGGCCCCCCCTATGTCTAAATCCTGGCTCCGCCCCTGCTTGCAGGTGACGCCTATTTATGTTGGGCTTGTCATTGGCTCGGCCGGCGCCTTGCCTATTTGGCTTCTGGTGCTTTGTGGTCTTGTACTCTTTCCGGCCTTCGCCGTGATGTAAAAAAATTCTTTCCTTATCTTAATGTAGATCGGCTTCTGTCTTTCGATCATTGTTTTCCCCCAAGATGTGTTGAGTCAAGAATATTGCATTAGTGCATTTGACTAACTAACATGGCGCAAGTTCATTATCCCTTTGTTAACATGGCGCAAGTTCATTATCCCTTTGATCTTGGTTCTGTCACCAGTTCACCATCCACTTTCCTTGTGCAACAATTCCAGGTAAACTTTGAGTAAGGTATTATAACAGTTTTTGATCTGTTTTTTCCTTTCGGTCATGATAATAGATTAGAACATGCTTTGAGTAATGGACAGATGAATAATCTTCCTTATCAATTTCTTTGTTGAAAGTTTGACCTTTCTTACGTTCGTAGATCCTCAACTGAGTCATATGTTTAACTATATACTTGAACAACTATGTCCTCATATCATATCACAGTGATCTTCGGTAGGATCAATGTGATCTTGTTTTTTTTTCTGAAGATCACTATGATCTTGTTTTTTTTTCTGAATCTTCATAGTTGGGAAGTTTGTCTCTGAAGATGCAGGTATCAGTTTGATTCCCCTTGTTGATGTTCGTATCTAGTCAAATTATCCCGGACATCTTCGTAGCGGAATTTGCCAAGCTGTTGTCACCTGTCAGAAACTGAAGAGTATGTGAACAACAAAAGGTCAGGCTCTGTAACTGTTCCTTTTATTGATAAATGCAGTGTTTCCCCCAGCATCTGCATTTTGAGATGCACGCAGCCAATAATCTTCGTGGCTATGATGCCAGATCTTACGTTTGGAACTAGCTGAGAATCTAAAGCTTTGAATCTCTGTACCCTGGTGAGTAATGAAAATCGGCTTTGACTGATTTTATTGTCTGCTTCACAGATACCTGGAGCTGCTTAACAGCCTCTCGTGTGAACCGATCCCACATATATCAGAACCAATCACATGCTTAGAGAATAGATTTATTTGACAGCAGAATAAATAGAAGAGAACAAGTACCTATGGCATGGGACTTGCATAACTTTTTTTTTTTTTGGAAATGGGGACTTGCATAACTAATAGCAGTACCAACTAGCAATTCAGTAAAGATTGTGTAGAATTTTTGTCAACTGGACATCTTGGCCCACAAAATGAACCCAAGAAAACGACTCGCAAAAGAAAGCCCAAGAAAATGGCCACAACAGGTACACACAACTTTTTTTTTTTTGAAAAGGAGGTTTACCTCCGGCCTCTGCACTGATCGATGCATACGGTCATATTATTAAAAAGCGTAAGAAGGTCTTAAGTTCCAATGCTGCTCATAATCCGAGCAAAGAGAACAAATAAATCTATAACGTGCCACATTTGGCGAAAACGCTGCACATCCGGCAACAAAGAATAGACTAGGATGCCTACACACTTAGCCTATTATTAAGTCGCCATCCAAATCGGCTGAAGATAGCTCGTGCTACCGTCTCCCAACAGTTGCACCCAATATCCAAAGGCTCGCTGAAATCCGCATGAGTGAGTAACAACCACATACGGATCCAAGCTGTAGCTCTGTAGATGACCTGCAAAAAGTTAGTGAAGTTTTGAAAGTACATTTCTACACCCAGGAGCATTTGCTCCTGGTATGAACAGTAAAATAAAACAAATAGAATAAATATTCAAAAAATTCTGAAATTTTTTTGAGACATACTTTCACAAATGTTTTGTTATGCATGCAAAATTTCATCGTGAAATCACATTGGTGGAAGGCGTGCCAAAAAACCAAAATCAAAGCTCCAAAATACTTTTGTAAGTAACATTTTCAGAGCATCGATTTTGTTTTTTTAACCACACCTTTCACCAATGTGATTTTGCGACGAATTTTTGCATGCACAACAAACATTTATGAAAGTATGCCACAATTTTTTTTAGAATTTTTAGAATTATTTTTAAATTTACTTGATGTTACTGTTCACACCAGGAGTATTTGCTCCTGGGTATAGAAACTCCACGTCCTCCCATTAAATATCATATCATTTCTCGTGTTCCATATAGCCCATAAGAATGCACATATCCCTATCCGAATACGTTTAGCTATATATTTGTCCACTCCATTAAGCCACGTCCCAAATAACGTGTTTATGCTCGTTGGGGGATGAATGTTAAAAGCTATATGAATTGATCGCCATAACAATTTTGCAAGCGGACATCGGAGAAAGAGGTGTTCAATCGATTCATTTTGGTCACAAAAACAACATCCGGAGTTACCAACCCAAATTCTTTTTAGCAAACTATCTTTGGTCAAAATAACTCCTTTGTGCACGAAGCACATAAAGATTTTGATGCGGAGCGGAACTTTAATCTTCCATATGTGTAAAGACCTCGACAATGGACCGGAATCAATTAAGTCCAAATACATGGATTTCACAGAGAAAATTCCATTCAAGGTTAACTTCCACCTGATTGTATCTACCTGGTCTGAAAGTTGAACATCCATCAACCTACGGACCATGTGAAGCCAAGCATTCCAGCGTTCCCCTACGAGGGATCTCCTAAACTGGATATTAAGTGGTACCGAGCTTAATACTGTGGCGACATAATCCTCCTTACGTTGCACAATATTATATAAGTAAGGGTATTGTAGAGCCAAAGGCGTCTCCCCTAGCCAAGTATCCTCCCAAAATCTAGTAGTAGTACCATTACCAACTAAGAACTTTACCCGTTGGAAAAAAGATACATTTGTCCTCATTAATCCCTTCCAAAAGGGTGAGTCCGTTGGCCTTGCACTAACTTGGGCCAAGGTCTTAGAGTGTAAGTATTTATTTCGCAAGATCTGTATCCACATGCCCCCGGTCTCGGTAGATAGTCTGTATAACCATTTGCTAAGCAGACATCTATTCTTAACCTCTAAATTTCGATCCCTAGCCCACCCTGGTCTTTTGGTCTACACACTATATCCCATCTAGCCAGTCTGTATTTCTTCTTGGCCTCATCACTTTGCCAAAAGAATCGGATCTATAGAAGTCGAGTCTTTTCCGTACCCCTACCGGTACTTCGAAGAAAGATAAGAGGAACACCGGCAGGCTTGTCAAAACCGGAATTTATTAAAACCAGCCGACCTCCATAAGACATTAGCTTGCCCTTCCGGCAGCTTAGCTTTTTTTTCAAATCTATCTTCAATACGTTTCCATTCCTGGTTCGTTAGCCGACGATGATGAATTGGGATCCCTAGATAACTAAATGATAAAGATCCCATTTCACAACCGAACAAGTTTCTGTAATCATCTTGTTCTTCTTTAGCTCTTCCAAAGCAGAACAATGCGCCCTTATTAAAGTTGACTTTGAGCCCAGACAGTTGCTCGAAAAGGCATAACAGGTACACACAACTACCAGACGAAAAAAAAGAATGGGCGGGCGTTGCTCCGACAAAGGCCATCCCCCAGGCACAAGCACGAATCTAGGCGCAGCAATATGATCGGCAAGAAATCTTGATCTGGCCAAGGCGTAGGTAGACCCAACAAAATAGTCCAAGGAGTGATTTCCACAATGAGAATGTACCTCTAGTTCTTCCTGTTTTTTAGGTCATTGTTTACCTAAGGCTCTAAACAAAGAACAAAGTGCATTACGAGCCAACCTTCCGCGTAAGAAGATATAAGATATGACAAAGAGCATCAGGTAGAAGTTAGAGATTTTTTGCCATCTCAGCTCTTTGGAATGACTAAAACTGATCATCCAGGTTGTGTGAGGCGACAACAGATTAACGGAAACTCTGCCTGTGCAGATAAGGCAAATAAATACCCTCCTGCACCTTATCATCTTCATTGCCCCTCTCTAGCTACACATATCAACCTCATCACATGTGTATACGTTTGTATCTCTGCAAAAACTCTACTAATTTCCGACACATATACCTATTTGACAGCTTGAATTTATACATATTTTGTACATGGAGACCGACAATGCACATCTGATAGATCGTAGAGATAAGGTAGACATATACAGCTTGAAAGTAGTTACTGTTTTTCTAGTTACTATTCTTCTCTGAGATATTGGAGACGAACAAATTGCAACGATGGCACCAGATCTAAACTACAGAAGATTAACACCGATCTAGAGATGCCTTTAGATAATGACTAGTTAGCAGGAGCAGGTGGAACGCTATTAACAGTTTAACCTCTTCGAGTGATTGATCAAATCAAACTCGACGATTCTTACCGCAACTGGCTTGAGCTTTAGCATGTAGTTTGGGTAATTTGGCTGGCCTAGGTTTGTAAATAGTGAAGCTATGTACTTTATTCCTTTCATTCTCTATTAATATATCATATGTCGCTCTCCGGCATGTTTCCAAAAAAATACAAAGTGTCCTGTTTTGTGTCCCGGTTCAGGGCACTAAGCCTGTTTGGTACACATTTCTCCTATTAATATACCACATGCAGTCCTTCTGCATGGTTCGCGGAAAAGATTGACGCCAATAGAGAAACATGAGTGGACACAACGATGTCGTCATCCACAGAATCCATCAACTCGGCCTTAGCATGCACTAGTAGAAAAAGAGGCTTCCATACGCCCCCATTAGTCCCCAAAATAATCGAACCGCGACCAAAGGGGTCTTTAGTCGCGGTTCGGGAGGAGACCCGCGACCAACTATCTGGGCCCAGCGCGTGCTGGCGGACGGGAGGGGCTTTAGTCCCGGTTGGCCTGGCCAACCGGGACTAAAGGTCCTCAGGCTGGCCCGAAGGCCTTTAGTCGCGGTTGGCCAGGCCAAGACCTTTAGTCCCGGTTGGTCTGGCCAACCGCGACTAATGGCCCGAACCTTTAGTCGCGGTTGGCCAGACCAACCGGGACTAAAGGTCTAACCTTTAGTCCCGGCTGGTCTGGCCAACCGTGACTAAAGGGGTTTGAGGCCTCATTTTCAAACTCTACGCCCCCCCCCCGATCGCCTTTTCAGTTTTAGAAAAAATAAAAGAAAATGATGGAAATGTCAAAAAAATAAAATAAAATAAGTTTCCCATGTGATATGTGTTCTAGTTGTTGGGAAAATTAACAAATATGAATTTCGACTTTATTTGTAAAATCTCTCTGGAAATTCTTAAAATGGGCATAACTTTTGCATACGAACTCGGATGAAAAAGTTTTTTATATGAAAAATCATCTACTCGAAAAGTTACATCCGAATTTAACCGGGGGAACCCCGTTAAACATTTTTAGAATCCTCAAAAACCTAACAGAAAAAAAGATACGGGGCTTTTAAGATCTGGAGAGGCAAAAAAATTCAAAAAATTTCAAATTGTGGTCAAACTGTGGTCAAACAATGGTCAAACTAATTATTCTAGAATATTAGTGTTACTAAATAATTATTTCATTTTTTTAAATTTTGGTCAAATCTGGTCAAACTGTGGTCAAACTGTGGTCAAACAATGGTCAAACTAATTATTCCAGAAATATTAGTGTTACTAAATAATTATTGTTTTTTAAAACAATAGTTTCAAACTCAAACAGTGAAATGTGTCACTTCATGCTCAAGCTAAATTCCTGAGGGTTAATAGAATTGACATCCTACTATTGTCAGGAAAACAACAAGTGCAGACTTGGAAACGAGGGAGAATAGAACCCGGAAGTTAAGCGTGCTCAGGCTGGAGTAGTGAGAGGATGGGTGACCGTCCGGGAAGTTAGATGATTTGGAATGATGAGGGGTGATTAGAAATTAGAGGATAAATTGAGCAGTGATGAGGGGTGGCAGTGATGAGGGGTGGTGATTAGGGATTAGAGGTTAAAATAATTCAGAAATTTGAAAATCAAAAAAATTAAAAAAATTCGCAAAAAAACCAAGTTTAAACCTGCGGAGGAGGCCTTTAGTCCCGGTTAGCCACGAGAACCGGGACTAAAGGACGGGCCTTTAGTCCCGGTCAGCCACAAGAACCGGGACTAAAGCCTTTAGTCGCGGTTCGTAAGAGGCGCGACTAAGGGGGGGGGGGGGGGTTTAGTCGCGCATATTTAGTCCCGGTTGCACAGTCGGGACTAAAGGCCTTTGCGAACCGGGACTAAAGGACCAGTGATGGTTGCATTTCAAATGTGCAAATTCTCACAGAATCCATCAACTCGGCCTTAGCATGGTTGCATTTCAAATGTGCAAATTCTCCTACGGTGAGAGTGGGAGTGCAAGAGCATTCCCCTTAGTTCAAGTCCACCTTCGGGCGAGATAGGTGTGTTTCATTTCAGTTGCATGCAGTTCATCTGCGAAGGAGCATTCCGGTGATCCTCTAGCATTTTTTCATCGTCTTTCTATCGTACACTGCGTCTGATATGTTTTAATTGCACCTACGAGAACTTCACATACATTTCGCATCGCATGTGACTTCATATACAATTTCAAGTATATATGTCACCTTTCCGGTCGATCAATTTATTCCGCACGAGCCCCATCGCGCCAGATCCGCCGCCACGGCTGGGCCCGCGCGACCTACCACCAGCCATGCCGCCGGCCACGCGGCCACCACCCAGCGCCAGGCGACGTCGCGCCGCGGCGCCCGGCACCCACGCCGCACCCCCAGCCGAAGAGAAGAGCCCACGACGCTCCTCTGCACGCGGGGAACTAGAAGGTCCCGCCGCCGCCGGCCCGGGCGAGCTTTGCCCGGCCAGGCCCTCTGGCGGCGGCGGGGAAGGAGGAGGGAGGAGGGAGTACTTGGGGGCGGCCGCGCCGGAAGCCCTCCCCGCCGCCGTGCGGGGGCGGCGTGGGAGGGAGAGGGGAGGTCGGGAGGGAGAGCCCTCTGTTTTACATATATCTAAACTTTCCTATTGTGGGGAACTCTTGTTGAAACTTAAGCACCATTCCTAACGGGGTTAAGCAGCGTAAAAACAGTCATTCAAACCATCTAAAATAATTTGTTTTAAAATAAACAATCCAAATGGGTGTATGGTTCCGTTCCTAGTTTCCCACCCATGCAAAATGCATGCAGAATGGACACTAGCCGACCAACAACAAAAGGGAAGTGAACAGAGCTAAATAAGGCCGTCTTTCGTGCATGAGGTTCAAGGTCGCACTATAAGGATACCCTTATAAAGCAACACAAGTTGTACAACATTTTGACTGTATGTTGTAAAATTCACAGTAGATACGCATATTGGAGTTGTAGCATATGCGTTGCAGATTTGCAGCTCATGACGCTATCGTGGTACATATGGAAAAAAAGAAATAAACGGAGGAAAGGAGAAAGAGGCGCAAGAAACAGAGCCCCTATTCTCCCCTCATCTCCCTCAAATCGCCGCCACCCACCGCCTCGTCTCCCTCCTCTGATCCACCTCGTCGCGGGCCTTCCCCCTCCACTCCTCCCACCTTGCAGCTCCGGAGGTTGCTGGACCTGCCTCATCCCCCACCCACCCATCCCCTCTCATATCCCATCTCTCTCTTCACGTGGCTCCCCGCTGCGCCACCTGCGGCGGCTGATTCAGGCGACGTCCGGCGAATCCCACCATCTTGAAGCATAGCCTGAGATTCCCTTGCATCACGGCGCCCTTCCATCCGGCTAGATCCGGCGCTCGCGGCCACCAAAGCCCACCCGCGACCCTCCCCCATGGCTAGGGTTTCCGTCATGGGCTCTGGCGCCGGTGGCCATGTCGTGATCCTCTCGTCCGGTGAGTGCATGCCCTCCCCTGGCTTCGTGCTCTCTCCCTCTCCCACCTTTCTCTAACATCTGTGTTTCTCTTCTCCTATAGACGTGCAGGGATGAACGACCAGTGGATAGCCTTGCCGCTACTCGGAATGAAGCAGCCATGGAGCTTCCTCCTCCTTCTCCTCTGGTTTCAGGTGCGTTTGGTCCACTCCTCCTCTCTGCTCCCAAGTCCTCGATCTGCCGCAGTTAAGACTGGTGCTTCGTAACTCCCTCATTGCGTTGCTTAGTCACTAGACACACCCAGCTAGGTTTTCTTTGGTTCATTCATATGGTTCGTCTTCATCGCCATGGATGTGCCCTCACAACCAAACGGACCAACATAGCTTCATGGATATTATTTAACCCAGGTAAGGATAAAACTGTGAATCTAAGTAGGACGCACCGACATTAAAGCACCAATATAGCGTCAGCATGCTTAAGTTCTGCACAGCGCGCGCATGTGGGGATTGTACGATAGATCAATGTCGTGCATTAAGCCTGCCAGTCACACTTCGCGCTTATCTTCACTGTAGTTAGTCTGACGAATTCCTATAATCTAATTAGTAATTAGGTGTGGACACCTATGTTCTGTTTTTTTCTGTTCAAGGGAGCAGAATCTTCCGATTTGGCCTTCCGTAAGGACCAAATTAACAACAATAGCGAGGAATATTAGGAGTTAATCCACTGCTACATATATTTCATTACTGTCATAGTTGGTATAATCATATTTTATAGTAGAAATATTTAGCATAGATGTCAACACGGGCACAGATATGTCAAATCCACATGTATTTGCATGAGTACTACTTTTTTCTATGTCTGAAGTCTGAACGAATTAAGTAACGGCTAATGATTTCAGCGAAAGAACTCTTTTTTTTCTTGGTGTATCCGCATATTGCACCATTTTGTTGTATGAGAGGCACTATTACAGCCTCCATATTAATTCAAGAAGAGAGTTACAAAGAATCATTGGATGTGCTAGGCAATGAAATGTAAGGCATTACATTGTAGATTGGTTCGAGAGAGTCGGTTCAGTACTATAGGCCTGTGCGTGACAAAAGAAATATATTAATCCAAGTGGACATTGTTTTCCTGCAAAAACGAGCCAGATCCATCTGGGATGTGACAACGAAGTGCTGAGCAAAGAAGTGGCTTGGTGGGGATGGCATGCTTGATTTGCTCTACTGTAAATTATCATGTGCCTTCTCTCCTTTTACTTACTAATTCTCTCCCTGAAGCTGGAAAGAGACCGTGACATGCAAATTTGATCTTGTGAACCTAAAAAAATTATGTTTTCTTTCTAAATGTCCCAGCAGAAGCTAAGATTTAGCTTCACTGATGTAAATAATTCATAAGAGGTTTGCATCATTCCTTTTTATTTATGTACGTTATCGATAATGGTGCTGCTTATGCACATATTCAGGTTGCAGTCAATATTCATCGTAAGCAGAAGTTTTTTTTTTTGAAGAGCTATCTTTTGAGCACATGTTCAGGTTCGTTTGATATCTAAGCAAGGATAAAACTGATGGTTACTACCTGATATGTCTTTCTCTAAAAAAATAAAAGTATTTGATACTCTACCTTAATTATACATTAAAATTTAACAAGCATGGGAAAGTCTGAACGTCACATTTGTAGATTCTCACTTTTTAGCTTAAGATCAAGATTCCACAAGGCTAATTGATCTGTTAAATTGTATTCAGTTCTGGTGTGGAAACTCATTTACAAAAAATGTGTATTTTATACTTTTAGTTCCAATTGTCAATACTAGAAAGAGAACGCCGAGTTTGATCTTCAATCAAAATGAGTAACTGGAGCATCAGGCTCTTTTAACTAAAACATACATTAAGGTAATCATATATGTTATACTACATCATTTGTTCAGATGTCATACTTTAAGCTAATGACCCCTGTTTTCTTTGCTACACAAAACTATAAATCGTTCCCATCTGATTTATTAAACTTCTATTCCATCATATAATGAAGCTTATATTTTCAAAAGCTGTAGGTTTGTTCCAAAGCGTGGTGAGCACCTGTAGGTTTGTATGTTTCGTGTTGGATGAGTCAAACCAACTAGAGCTATATGTTTTGGTTTGGTTTTAGATGACTAAAACCGTTTTGGTTCAGTTTGCTAACTAACTGGAGAACATAAGAGAAGTGGTACTGTCACTCACATTGCCCTTGAATGCACATCAGCACTTAGTCTATTGTCCATATAATTTTACTGAGCCATGTTGTTCTGCAGGATGTGTCGTATATTGTGGCAATGTGATTAGTCATCAATAACAACTACACTCATGCTGGTATCTTATCATAATCACATCTCAATAGTTTTCAAACTATAGTGCTAGCTTGTTCATTTGTTTCTTACTTATTATTTGCTATTGGACTTCTTATTTTCTCTTGCTACAATTGTAAGTTGTGATACTAAATTCAAACTTGAGGGTGCTAAAATCACAAATGTATTCTGGGCAGTGCATGTCGATATGGCACTTGTGAAATTTAGTATGAAGTCGCAAAAACTGCAATACTCTCGGTAATGCAGAAAATACAAAGATTGCATTGCCTTCAACCTTAGTACATGTGTAATATCCTGCCTCTATCGTCAATGCATTGTGTGTTAACTGTTCATTTTGTTATTTTCTTTGTAGATTCAAAAGATATGTGGATGATTATATGGGTGCATGGCAAGTATAGAGCAATGATAATGACGATGTTCCGGTTCATGATGAAGATGATGGATGCTTTCAGTTTTGATTATGTAGTAGGGATGTTGTTCCTGTTGGATGATGTTCCTCGACGAAGTTTTAGTTAAGGTGTAGGGATGTTGATTGATGCTTTCAGTTTGATCTTCGTTGTCAAGAAATTATTTAGATTATGCATCACATTTGGATGATGTTCCTCCTGTAATACCAACTATCGTAATCTGACAGTTTTATTCAAATATGGGTCCTTCCTCTTGCAAGTATATTCTCTTTTTCTTCCTTACTTCATATACATAATTATCATCATTATGTTGAGCATTAATTTAATTTCTGGCAATAAATAAATGTATATATAAAATATTATTCACATTATATATGTAAAAATAGCTGAAGCATTGCAGATTCTCTGTTGCCAAGTAATGAGATTTGTATTCCAGTACATTAACCACCAACATATATAAGGTGTTATAAAATCGGTTTTATTTGTTGTACTCTTGCAACGGTCCCTTTTACCAATGGCCGTATAAGTGTTGCATTATGCGCTAGCAACACCGGATAAGGCAACGCATCCCAAACCGTTGGTAAAGACACGAGCAACACATATATGGACTTTTAGATACGGAAAAGAGCATTGCTATAGGTGGGGTCCTGTTGTAGTGTCGATAATATGGTGTATCAGTTAATTGAAAAGTCAAACCTCTTTAAGATTGGTCAAATTCGTAGAGAAATGATCAATATCCATAATATTAAATCGGCATCAATCTCATCAATAGATTGCTGCTGGTTGATTTAAAAAACCGTGAACCAGATTCAAAATTGAATACCTCAATGGAATGGAAGAGCTCAAAAATCATAGATCATAGTGAATTAGAAGAATTGAATAAGAGAGCTCGTTAGAAAATTGTTAACCCAGTCAAAATCGAACGACTTAATTCCAAATTAAAGACCTCAGTTGATTGTGAGGCCTCTAAAATTAGGGTACATAGTCTATTAGATGATTTCAAATATCTATCGAAACTTTCCTTTTGCGGGGAACTCTTGTTGAAACTTAAGTATACCTTTCCTAAAGAGGTTATTAAGCTACACAGGAGTAGGTGGCGTGGCAGCGTAAAAACAATCGATCAAACCTCTCCCCTGGGTCGCCCCCGCGCGGCGACCAGGGGGAACCCTAGCGCCGCCAAGCCCTCGGCTCCTTCTCCCACCTCTCCCGCCCGCCGCCGCCGGGCAAAGCCCGGTTGGCGTCGGCGGCGGCGGCGGGATCTCTCCTCCCCGCAGCGGCCGGACCTGGCGCGGGTGGCGTTCGGCGGCGGTTGGCGGTGCGTTGGCGACGGGGCGCGCCGGCGAGGACTCAGGGGGCGACGGCAGGAGCTGCTTCCCCCGGTGGTCGCGTGGGGGGGCGTTCGGGGCGCTCCTATGGTGGTCGTGGTCGATCTGTTTCAGATCTGACCGCTGGTGCTTCAGGGGGTGCGGGGGATCTTGGGGCGGCGGCCTCGATCGGTGGCGCGCGGTGCAGCCTGCCTGGCGGGCGGCACCCGCGGTGCAAACGGGGGGCCTTCCACGACTGCGTGGGCGGCATGAAGGCGGCGGCGCTACGGCGGCTCCTCGATGGCCGACCGGAGTTCCATGAGAGGCGTCGTCTCCGACTCGATCTACTCTGGTTCGTGCTGGCTACGGTAGCGACTACGGTCGACGCCAATACTGCCTGGATGGATCTGGCGGGTGGGCATGGATCCGGGGGAAACTCCAGGCCGGCGTGGTGGCCGCACCAAAGTCGACGCCCTCGGCGCCGATTCCCTTCTTGGAGGCTTCGGTGTGGATCATACGCCCCCACCTCTGCCATGAGCGCAGGCGAAAGCCTCTGTTCCTCTGTTTGGGCGACGATGGCACTTTGGTGTCGTGTTCCTTCCTGAAGGCGTCGGCCGAGGACTGCTCATGGTGGTGGAGTTGCTAGTAGTTCGGAGTCGACGCGAGATGGCATGTACGTGGAGCGGTGTGGCATCAACAGTATCATCGACGGTGGGTCTCGGCGGCATGGCGCAGTGGAGACTCGGCGTCCGATGCGCGGAGATGGACTCGCGCAGGAGGAGGAAGCTTTCTGGCGTCGTGGTGGCGTCGACGGTAGCTAGACCGTGCAAGGTAGATGCAGCAGTACAGCTTTGAAGATGGATTGATGGCAAGTGGCTGCGGCGGCCTCATACCCGGCAGGCGTCCTGGTTGAGGAGCACGCCGGACTGGTGGGTGCCCATACCCGGCAGGCGTCCTAGTTGGGACCTCAGGTCTTAGATGTTAGGTCTGGCTGCGATGTCTGTTTGGTGTTAGGCCTAGACTATCAGCGCTCCTTCATCAATTGGATAGGTGTAGCGACAGTTGTTGCTTAGACGGTGGCTTTAGTTTTACTGTTGTATGACTTTGTAAGGTCTTATGAGAATAATTAATAAAGTGGCCGTATGCATCACCCAGATGCAGAGGCCGGGGGTCATCCACCTTTTCAAAAAAAAAACCATCTATAAGAATAATAATAAAAAAAGGAAGATGGGGTGTGGTTCCATTCTGCAAAATGCATGCAGAATGGACACTAGCCGGCCAACAACAAAAGGGGGATGAAACACATCCAAATAATGTTGTATTCGTGCGTTGGGCACATCAAGGTCGAGAATGGTAATTTTGTTTGCATATACGTACTTTAGTTATCTAAAAGCTCTTATATTTTTTAGTGATTTAAAAGCTTTTATATTTCTTTATAGAGGGAGTACATGTTTTGATACTGAGATTAGTTGGAAATAAAAATGGAAATACCATGAACCTCATGCCAAGATCGTGTACTGCTTCTAGAAATGACAAAAGGGGAAAGTGTGTGCTTCAGGTGAAGGTGATAAACGAGCCTTGCTACAAGTTTGATCCTGTTCTGGGACCATGCATGCACCGTGTTCCTATCCTAGTCAAAGAGCCAACCCATCTGTTGGGCATGCCTAGTTGCCTACCAAAACACAAACTAAGTGTGAGCCGTTTTCTGGTGAACTTGGCACCGACTGATGCCTATATAAATCGATACCCTGCACCTTTCTCGGTCGTCTAGCTAGCTCGTTAGAGATTGAACATGGATATATGGTTGTTGCTTTAAAGATTTGTTGAAATACCATGGGATGTTGGAGGTAAACTAACCACACCGATGGCGATTGACAAGTGGTGCAGAGCCTGATCGCTCTACCAGCACCACGCCACGATTGCTGGTGAGCAGCACCCTTTGAAGGGGAAGCTGAACGACGATGAGTGAAGAGTGGGAACAAGAGTGCGCCGGTAGACCAGGGTCGAGTTAAATTATGTGTATGGGGGTGTGGGTAAGAGTAGTTGGACTTGCATGTGACAAAGACCTGTGTAATCGGGTAACACAGCCTGAAGCTGAACGTTGTACTCGTCCAGCTATCCAGCTAAGAAATGAAGGAGCAACTCGGGAAGTGCCTATCTGAGCCCGAGCACATATGTGCTCTTTATCGCCATCGTTTGCTCAATTTGAACCGCTTTTTGTATATAACGTTGTATAGCAATCTGTATTTCTTGTAAAGCCTGTCATCTGGTCCACCTTTGTCGGTTCATAAATGCAACGGCCAGCGTTACACACAGAGAACCACTCACGATATGGGCCACGGCTCGGTTACCACCTAGCCTAACGCCGTCCACATATTTACTGCCCCAAACTCCCATCCCACCAATCCCTTCCCTCCAAGACCCCCTAAAAGAATCCATTCCCTCCAAGATTCCTCTTCATCCTCATCGGTAAAAAATAAATCATGCTCCGACTTCGTTATATAACGGTTCACCATACGTGTTTGCTACGGGAATCACAAACTTCAACACAAGTATTCCTCCAATTCACAATTACTCGCTAGCATCACTCTAATATCACCATCTTTATATCGTAGACTGGGCAACTTGTGGCAGAGAGGATGGACCTGAAATGTTAAGCAGTACAAGACCAGATGGTCCTAATAGATAATTAAGGTACAATTGATGTGTTAATTGAACATGTGATGTGAATTTAGCTTCTGCTACATGTTTATTTATTTTTACCATGTCAACATTTTGCTATAATCATGCCTCCTGTCATCATGCTTTGAGGTATCAATCTGAGACTGGATATTCAGCCTGTCAAGTAACATAGTTTAGATTCCCCTTGTTGATGTTTGATCATGTGTGAAGTCTCCTTCATCCTCCTGGTCCCTAGTCAAATTCTCTGCCCAATCAGCCAAATCATCCTGGCCATCTTCCTATCGGTATTTACCAAGCTGTTGCCATCTGTCAGAAACTGAAGAGTATGTAAACAACAAAAGTACATGCTATGCGTTGTTGAAAGAGTTCAGGCTACATATGTGCCTCGTATTGCCTCTGCGGTTGTTTGTTCTGTCTGATATTTGCCATACCGATTCATCTACGAGGATCAGCATTAGCTCTGTAGTTGTTCTTTTATTGATAAATGCAGCGCTGCCCCAAGCATCTGCATTGTTTGATACAGGCATCCAATAAGCTCCGTGACTAGCTGAGAATTTACAGCTTCAATTTTTATACCGGGGTGAGTGATGAGAGTCAAATTGGACTGATTTTATTGTCTACTTTATAGGTACCCAGAGCTGCTTAACGACCTCTTATGTGAAACGATCCAACATATTTCAGAACCAATCACATGCTGAGAGAAGAGATTTATTTGACAACAAAGCAAATAGGAGCTGTGCGAAAGCTGCTGTGAATATTTCAGCTCCATATGAATATTTCATGTTGATGACCTCACGGTCACGGGATCATGATATTTAAGATAGCTGAGAATTATGTCTGTAGAATTTACATTTCTCGGGGATAATGACCACATGGTTCTTGTGTTTGACCTGAAGATGCTCCAGCATTTCCCCCGGATCTCACGGTGACGACGACATGAAACCGCTTTTCAACCCAAAGAGGAGCTGTTACAGTTTGATATTAGCCGCATATGTAGACACATGAATGATTTGGTTATGTTGTGAACAAACTTCATTTCCCAACTAAATGCAAGGGGCAAACTGCCGCTCCCTGTTTCGGATTCGTGTTGCGCTGCCATCCGGCGTCCACCGTTGCACATCACCGCTCCCCGTGGAGGTAACCACCCCACTGTTTTTTTAGTGCTTTTCACGGTTTTCATGGGGCGGGAGCGCTAGGGTTTGGTGGGGAAGTGCATGGGCATGGCCGCAGAACGGCACCGAGCACCGCGGTGTCGGGGAAGTGTCCCACGCGGTACCCTAACAAGACGAGTGGCTCGATTGGGGTAGGGGTGGGTGGTTTGAAGGGGAGCCATGGTTTTTTATGAGAGAGGCATGCTGAGAGGTGTGGGGCCAGGGTTTGGGGGTTGAAGTGGATCTACGCCGACGGCCTAGCCGTCGGCACAACCGACACGTGGCGGCCACTAGGCTCTTCCTGGCGTGCAGATATGCTAACGGCCTCCCCGTTGGCATAGATATGCCACATGGCTCCTCCTGGTTGGGTAGCAGTTCACGACGGCGCCGTCAGTCATCGTCAGGCGTCAAAGTTTGCCGACGGTGGTTTTATGTCGACGGCTGTACGGAAGCCGTCGGCATAGAGGCCTATGCTGACGGCTAATCTATGTCGATGGCCTGCCCGGGGTATGCCGACGCAAATGTTGCCGATGGGCTATGCCGGTGGTGGCCGTCGGCATAGGCCTATCCCGACGGGAAACTGGCCTATGCCGACGGCTCTGGACCGTCGGCATAGTACATCAATCTGGTAGTGGATAGGGGAGACATGGCCTTTAGGCCGCATCGACCCGATGCCGAAGGACTGTTCCTAGCCTCAAGGAGTGAATCTGAGAGGCGTTACTGGAGCAACTGAGTGGGTACTGGGAACTGTAGAGATGAGGATATATCTACCGGAGAGGGCGAACAAGATCTCGCGGAGTGGAGCTCACTCTCGTATTTTGCATGTGCCCTTTTGATAATAGCATTGTCCTTACATTCAATGTTGATCTAGGATCCACTGAAAGCCTCTTAAGTTACAAATTATAAGCTCCAAAGAACATCCTCTTGTAAGCACAAAAGGTAGGGGGCACCATTGATACTTTCACTTATCGAATGGCCAAGTTTGTGAAACAAAAATGAAAAATCATTAGTCCTCTTAATTAACTTGTCATTAATCACCAAACCCCAATAACAAGTAAGACTTTGAGATACTATAGTATTGACTATTGAGACCACTTACAATTTTATGTACATTGGGCATCATTTATTCAAAAAAAAAACATGTTTGAGATTCTAATAAAAGTACTGAGATCGCTTGCAATTTATTCTATGGATAAAGTTTAGTTTAGTTTCTACAAATACCCGCTTCAGCGCGCTAAGTATGTTTCTAGTTTATGTAAAGACTAAAAAACCTGTTTCAAATGAATTAAGTTTTATTTTTGTCCTAAATCAACCATTTAATATAAGTTTGAATATAAAGAAATTAGTTTACAACAAACTTAGAACTTCTTTAATTTGAAACAGAGCGAGTAGGCGTCATCAAATTCTAGTTGGTTGTATGCCCCCTATACAGTGGCGGAGCCACCTCCCGGCGACCCTGGGCAGCTGCCCGGGCTCTGCCCAAATACTTCCATTAAATTACACTAAGAAACTGAGAATTAATCACCAGTCTTTGTGGGCAAATGCCTATGGAGCACACCCCTTTGTATTTTGCCCCGGCTCCATGGACGGGCTAGCTCCGCCACTGCCCTATATGTATACCAGTATAAAAATATGTAAATGGAGATTTTGAAAATTTAGCAGATTTTACAAATATTATTATTTAAGGACTTGCTTAGAAAATACAACTCACTTTGATCCATATTAATTGACGCTGCTTTACAAAAATTTAGCAGATTTACAAATATAGCAAAATGGGTCAAAACAACTTTTTTTTTGAACATCTCAACACCCCTTTATTAACTTGTAATCAGAACAGTATCACTTACAAGCAAAGGAATGATGGCTTCAGGTGCCTCATCAAACCAAGAGTTGGGGGGGGGGGGGGGGGGGGGGTAATTTGCAAAGTCTAGCTAGTTCATCTGCAGCAGAGTTAGCTTCCCTGTGGCAGTGTTCAAACCGTACATGAGAGAAGTCCCTTGCCATATGAAAGCAATCATCCAGAATAGCTGCCGATGTTCCTGACGAGTAACCTCCATCTTGCATCGCAGAAATTAAATCACTATTGTCCGAATTTATTATCAGCTTGTTGCAACCCACAGACATGGCCAGGTTCAGACCAAACCGAAGAGCAATAGCCTCGGCCATGAACACATCCATACAAACATCAACAACATTGTTGCTTGCTGCTATGAATTTACCAGCAGTATCGCGCAAAGCAGCTCCAACCGTACCTTGGAGCAAGTCCGGGTCAAATGAGGCATCGACATTTAGTTTGGTATATCCCGGCGGCGGTCTCGTCCATGGGTTCCTTTTCTCCCTCGCAGCCTTGGCCGCCGCAGCAATAAAGTTCTTAGCAAGGGCTCGGACTGACAGAACAATCTGGGCTGCTTGTTGATTCTGCTCGTCGTGCACCAATTTCCTTCTCTCCCACCATAGAAACCACCAGGTGATAGCTATGATCAAGTTACCATTCCTCTGACCAAGGACTATGGTCTCATCCACGGGCAGAGATAGGAGGTATTCCAGGACCGCTTGTCCCGCTCGATTAACCATACATCCTCTCTGATGCTATCCAAACCCAGCTTCCTCCATACTTCTTTTGCTTTTTTGCATTGGAACAACATATGCTTCACACTTTCAACATTTTCACACGCCGGACATTTTGTGGTAATTTTTAGATGCCTATCCGCGAGGTTGACACGACAGGGCAGGGTGCCATGTAGTGTTCTCCATAGGAAAATTCTCACCTTTGCAGGGCAGGGCAGGGCAGTTTCCAAATGAATTCCCAAATTGGATTTGGTGCAGCTGCTATAGGGGTGTTTCTCCTTGGGGCTTTCAGATCATAGTGGCTCCGCCACACCTCCAGATAGCCTGATTTGACAGTAAAGATGCCTTGTTTCGAAGGGTGCCAAGCAACAAAATCAGGCATATTAAAAGATGGCAGTGGGATATTTAGTATCCTATAAGCGTCAACCGGCCAAAAAGTTTGGTCCACCAACATCGCGTCCCAATGGCCTGTCATAGGATCAATCAAGACTGAAACCTTGGACAGCAGGTTGTTACCTCTTGGGGTGATTGGTAGTCTAGAGGGAGATTGAGGGATCCAAGCATCCGACCAAATGTTTACTTTGTGCCCATCTCCAATTCGCCATATGTACCCGAGCTTTAGAGTCTTGACCCCCTCCATAATACTTTGCCAAGTGTACAAGGATTTCTTCTTCAAGGGTGCATTCAGCAAATCACCATCAGGATAATACTTGGCTTGAAGTATTGTTGCACATAGTGAATCAGGGTCATCCAACAAACGCCATGCTTGCTTCGCCAATAGAGCCAGATTGAAGCAATGAATGTCACGAAACCCCATTCCCCCTTCTTTCTTTGGAACACACATTTTCCACCAAGCGAACCGGTGCATTCTCCTATGACTGGCATCATCACCCCACCAAAATTGCGCCATCGCGTCTGTTATTCCATTGCAATTTTTTTTAGGGATTTTAAAGACCGACATTGCATATGATGGTATGGCTTGAGCCACTGATTTCAGAAGTACCTCTTTTCCCCAGTGATATGACCTTTTCTTTCCATCCCATTAATTGAATAATTCTGTCAATTAGATAACTAAAACAATCACTTTTGTCCAGCTCAACTTGTGCAGGCAGCCCCAAGTATCTATCATTTAAGCTTTCTGTCATAATCTCCAAAGTAGTGCATACCTGCACCCTAGTTTCAAGAGGTGTGCTTGGGCTAAAGAAAATACTTGATTTTCTACACTCACTTTTTGTCCAGAAGCCGAACAATATGTATCAAGAATCCCTTTCAAAGTAACCGCATTCTGATTGTTTGCTTTCATCAAGATGAGCGAATCATCCGCAAATAAGAGGTTAGTCACAGCCGGTGTATCTCTGCATACTTTAACACCCTCCAGATCACCCGTATGTTCAGCATTCGATAGTAGGGCCGACAATCCCTCAGTACAGAGAAGGAAGAGATAAGGGGAGAAGGGATCGCCCTGTCTCAGCCCCCTAGATAGTTTGAAACTTTCTATTTCCTCAGAATTGAATCGCACCTTGTATTGCACAGACTTAACACATTGCATAACTAGTTCGACCCAACTTGCATTAAAGCCAGGTTTAGCAAAATAGCTTCCAAAAATACCCATTCCATGCGGTCATAAGCCTTGTGCATATCAAGTTTTAGTGCGCACCATCCTTCCTTCCCTTATCTCATACGCAATTAGAACATTGTCAGTTATGAGTCTTCCAGGAACAAAAACACTATGGGTGGGTGAAATAATCTCTGGAAGCAAAGGCTTAAGGCGTGCATCAATCATCTTAGAAATAACCTTGTAAACCACGTTGGATAAACTAATTGGATGGAAATGTGATACGTTCTCTGGATTATTAATCTTGGTATCATGACAATGACCGTGTCATTCCAACCAGGGGGAATTGTGTTGAGTAACGCGGTAATTTCAAAAAAAAAAAAATCCTACGCACACGCAAGATCCATCTAGGTGATGCATAGCAACGAGCGGGGAGAGTGTTGTCCACGTACCCTCGTAGACCGAAAGCGGAAGCGTTATGACAACGCGGTTGATGTAGTCATACATCTTCACGATCCGACCGATCCTAGCACCGAAGGTACGGCACCTCCGCGATCTGCACACGTTCAGCTCGGTGACGTCCCACGAACTTTAGATCCAGCTGAGGTCGAGCAAGAGTTTCGTCAGCACGACGGTGTGATGACGGTGATGATGAAGTTACCGTCGCAGGGCTTCGCCTAAGCGCTACCACTGGTGCGCGTCGGTCCTAAACAAACGGTTTTTTTACCCGTTTCCGCGACGGCATTTGGAACCGTCGCCAAGTGAGTGTGTGCGATAGGGTGTCCTTCCCACATGACCCAGAAATCATCAGGGATAGGCCCTCCGAGGACCCAGGCTGGGGCGTGTGCGATCGGGCGAGGCATCGAAACCCAGTCATTTCCGGAGGTATGTACATCCCACACGGTGAATCCCAAAAATCATTTCCGTAGGTATGTACATCCCATACGGTAATCCGAGAAAATCATCTCCGTAGGTATGTACATCCCACACGGCGAATCCTAGAAAAACATTTCCGTTCGTATGTATATCACACACAGTCAATCCAAGGAATACGTTTCCGTTCTTATGTACATCCCACACAGTCAATTCAGGAAAAACGTTTCCGTTAGGACGTAAATCCCACACAGTTTTATGTGTAGGCTCGTGTGTGAAAGGTATAACTATCACACATGGTCTTCCTTTGTTAACTGTTTGCTTTTATCAACTATATATCACACGATTTGATGAAGAAAACTGTGTGGCATTGGGCTATTCATCGCAACCGTTTTTACTGCTAGAACCGTTTGCAAAGGTCCATGACACATTTAGCAGGTTTATTAGTTTACAATTACTAATTCCAGTATTACGCAAATTCACATTTCATATCGAACAACTGTTTGCCAATTTCATATCAGGCACATAAATATATTATAACATCAAAGTATGATAGCTACATGAAAACAGCACAGTACAACATATAGCTAGTTCAACTTCATAAGAACAATATATTCATTTCCCTAATCGAGATCATCCAGGCTCGTCTTATCCACCTCTGCTTTCAGTTCAGTAAAAACCCGTTTTGCACGGGCCAACTGGGAAAGTGCCTCCTCCTTCGCCAACACCATCTTAGCAAAGTCTTTTAAAAAAAAATCTGAGGTCATTCTCCACCTTCAACTTTTTATCCCGCATGTTGAAATATGCTTCAGCGTTGACAAGACTTTCTCTAAGCCTAGCTGTGTTCACTTCCTCATACATGCTCCAGAGCTTCGTTAGGCACATCTTCAAGGACTGTGGCACTCTTGATCAACCCACTCCAAGTAAGAACACTTCCGTTCATCCTATAATATTTAAAACTAGATCAGTAACAATTGTAGGGGAAATGGGTTTATAGCAACATAGAAAATCACCAATGCTTATTTTGAAAAACTGAAGAAACATGTTAATTATGACATATCTTCTCAAAAAGAACAATGTGCAAATGAAATAATTGGTACTGAGACAACAACCAAATTATGGAACATCAGAAGCTATAATTAACTACAATGAAGCTACAAGTTCTTACTCATGGACAATAAATAACAAATTGAACATTTTATGAGGAAGGTAAATATAACTGCAACAACATAGCGACAGTGTTTGGATGACATCAAATTGATACTAACAGGTGCGTACATGCACAAATTTAGTAATATAGAACTAATAGCACTAAGGTCGTCCACTATGTATGCCAAAACTGGTGTAAAGACAATTGTTGCTACATCTCGCACCGGTGCCCTGAACTGGCGAGCCGATGCCGCGGGAAAAAAATCAGGGACCCGGACTCCGGAGCACGTAGTTGCTCCGATGCCCAGTTCCTTCGTGCCATAAAGATTTAGTATTTTACTGCTTGGCTGCTCGGATGTGTGGACCAAACTTGGCTGCACAAACTGCTGAAGCGGTGCCAAATAATTTTCTAATGGCACCGCTGATGACATGGCAACAATTTAAGATACTAGGTACAAACTGTGACACTGTCTTAGGATGTGTTTGGTTGAAGGTGTGGTATGAATGAGTTGGGACCGTGACAGTGTCTGAATCACATCTAACAAATAATTTGTAACAACGGAAGAGGGTCTAACCTTCTCTGCACATGCCAGAAACTTCCTCCCAGTGTCCATAGAATCAAATGCAAGTAGCTTCACGCATGGAGATTGATGGTGACAACGAGCAGATAGATCTTCAGCCACCCCGCTCCATTCGTTGCCACTGATGGTCTTAGGGAGCTACAAGAGGAAGAAACGACTCAAATCGACCTCCGGGTAAAAATCCTTCATTCCAATTCATAGCTCGAGAGAGAGAAGAGAGGCATACCCGGGTGGTAAAGGAGTAGTCGCCGGAGGAGGAACCGCTGGAGATGTCTTTGAAGAAGACCATGGCGACCCCGGCGGTAGGATGCGAGACGGCGAGAGCGAGGAAGCGGCTATAGCTTAGCAAGGAAGGAAGGAAGGAGGAAACAGGGGAAATGTGACTTGTGGTCGGGGAGAAAAGGGGTGGGGAAGGGGGGAAGGGGGCGGGGTATATATTTTGGCGGTAGGCCAAAATTTTGGAAATGTGGAGGGAAACTTTGCGCGCGCTGCCGCCGGACCATTCACTTTGAACGATTGTGTGCATCGCACACGATTCTTCTGCTTTACATGCATGGGATGAGTTTGATAATTCAAATTTTGGTCTCAAGGCATGGGCACATTCACTTTGAACGCGCGCGGTGCCGCCGGACCATTCACTTTGAACGATTGTGTGCATCACAAACGATTCTTCTGCTTTACGCGCATGGGATGAGTTTGATAATTCAAATTTGGGTGGAAATTTCCCCGGGTACATCATTGCATAATTTAACATCGCTTGCTAATTTGGGCACACAAAAGAGCGTACAGCAGACAGACCACACTTACTGAATCGAGCAATTTTAGTAATTACACAGAGCCAATTGACCTAAACATTGCTCTAACAAAAGACCAGCATTAAAAACAAAGCCTAAGTACGCATAATTAAAAATCTGCCGCCGCGCCGGCCTATGCATTGCCAGTGTGAGATGATACATCGATGACTTGTCCTAGCGACATGCCGCCGTTGGTGGACTCCACGTCCCCCTGCTGAAGTCGACCGCATCCTCGTCCTCGTCCTCGGCGCCGCCCTCAAGGTTGTAGTACTCGTAGTAGTGGCTGCGCCAGAGCTCGCGTTGGTACTCCACCGCCGATTCCTCGACGGACAGACTCTTCTCTACCTCGACCTCGGCCACGCGCAACTCCTCCTCCCGGCGCTCCTCGATCTCCGCCGCCTTCTGCATCTCTAGCTCCCGCTCGGCGACCTCATGAGGAAGCAGGTGCTCCATGGCCACCGCCGCCTTTTCAGACGTGGGTTGCATGCTGGAGTCCGAGGTGGCCTGGAATATCTTGGCGTGTGCATCCTCGATCTTGGCGTGGATGGCCTCGACCCGGGCCAGGGCGACATCAGCGGCACGGACGGCAGCTCGAGCGCTCTCGGTGTTTGCGGCCGCCGTCGCAGCAGCAGCTGCAGCCGTCTCGGCTGCTGCAGCTGCCCTGTCGGCTGCCGCAGACGCCCTCTCGGCGGAAGCGGTCGCGCTCAATGCGGATGCGGTGGCACTCTCGGCGTAGGCGGCCGCGCTCTCGGCGCAGGCAGCGGCGCTCGGGGGGACGCGGCCATCGTACGGGCCTTCACGACAATCGGAGTGACAAATCCTAATCTCGATCTATGCCAACTCGACAAACACCATCGGAGACACCTGTAGAGCATCTTTATAATCACCCAGTTATGTTGTAATGTTTGATAGCACACTAAGTGTTCCTCCGGTATTCGGGGGTTGCATAATCTCATAGTCATAGGAACATGTATAAGTTATGAAGAAAGCAATAGCAACAAACTAAACGATCATCGTGCTAAGCTAACGGATGGGTCAAGTCAATCACATCATTCTCTAATGATGTGATCCCGTTCATCAAATGTCAACTCTTGTCCATGGCTAGGAAACTTAACCATCTTTGATTAACGAGCTAGTCAAGTAGAGGCATACTAGTGACACTCTGTTTGTCTATATATTCACACATGTACTAAGTTTCCGGTTAATACAATTCTAGCATGAATAATAAACATTTATCATGATATAAGGAAATATAAATAACAACTTTATTATTGCCTCTAGGGCATATTTCCTTCAAATTGTGCATGTGTTAATGGCCTGGAGGATTTCCTGAACTAATTCATCACCAAGCATCGGCCAGAACCTCTTGTAAAATATGGAATGAAGACCATCTGGGCCTGGAGCCTTAAAATCTCCAATATCAAACAAGCCTTTTCTCACTTCTTCTGCCGAGAAAGGTGCAGTAAGCACATCGTTCATTTCATTTGTAACACGCCGTTGTACCCTAGAGATAATAGTAGGATCTGGATCAACCACTTCTGAGACAAAAAGCTTCACAAAATATTCCTGGTAGGGTTATTTAATTGATTCGTTCCTTGGTGCCATACACCATTATCATCCAACAACTTCTTTATCTGGTTACGCTTCTTTCTTGCAGATGCGGCTTTATGGAAGAAGGTTGTGTTTCTGTCACCGTGGAGGAGCCAATTTGCTCTCCCTCTTTGGGGGTCAAAAACAACTTAAAAGAGGCACGTACATGGTAATACGTTTCCAAGGGGGCAAAGCGTTGGCCATGTCTCAAGCACCTGTTCTACGAGATCGTGAATGGCTTCGCTATGGGTACGGTAGACTTGTCGCGCCTTAACTACGGGGCTATTAGCTTGATACCTAAAGTGAAAGGGGCCGACGACATCAAGCTCTTTAGACCGATCACTTTGATCAACGTCCCTTTCAAAATCTGTGCGAAAGCCTATGCCTCACGCTTGGCTCTGGTGGCGCAACGTGTGATTAGCTCTAGTCATACCTGTTTTCTCAAACACCATAACATCCTAGAAGGACCCATTGCACTTCAAGAAATTGTACACGAGCTAAAACGCACCAAGTCACAAGGCGTGCTCCTCAAGCTGGACTTTGAGAAAGCCTATGACCGCGTGAACTGGGAGTTCGTGCCAGAGGTCCTCCTCAAAAAGGGCTTTGAGGCGGGATTTGTACACCGCATCATGCACCTCATGTGTAGTGGGCACACGGCGGTTACCATCAATGCTATAATGGGCAATTTCTTCCACAGTAAACGTGGCCTACGGCAGGGAGACCCGAGTAGCATCATGAATGAATTCATCAATAACCATCACTAAATCATTCTTTTCATGATCTACAAGCATAGAGAATTTTCTACTCTCCACATAAGCAAAATTATTCTCATTCGGAATAGTGGGATCATTAATTCCTAAAGTTGACACTCTTCCAAACCCACTTTAGATGATAGTATTATTCATACTCCAAAAGATATAAGTGAATTTCATGGAGCATTCTACAATTAATATAGACTAACCAATATCCAAGCTCAAAATGTATAAGTGAAGCACACGAAGCATTCTATAAAACCATACTCAAAAGATTTAAGTGAAGCACAAAGAGCAATTCTATAAGATCATACTTAAAAGATATAAGTGAAGCACATGAAGTATTCTATAAATTTATGAAGGGACATCTCATACTAGCATGGTTCTTAAAGAAAAATAAAAACACAAAGGACACAAATCATGTGAACAAAACAAAAACCGAGGTATACCGATAATTGTTGAAGAAGAAAGATGGGATGCCAACCGGGGCATCCCCAAGCTTAGATGCTTGAGTATCCTTGGAATATTTACTTGGGGTGCCTTGGGCATCCCGAAGCTTGAAATCTTTCCTCTCTTTATTCTTCTCACATTGGTAACTCCTCGTTCTTCGAACACTTCATCCACACAAAACTTTAACAAAAACTTTGTGAGATCCGTTAGTGTAATAAAGCAAACTACCACTTTAAGGTACTGTAATGAACTCATTATTTATTTATATTGGTGTTAAACCTACTGTATTCCAACTTCTCTATGGTTCATACCCCCCGATACTAGCCATAGATTCATCAAAATAAGCAAACAACACGCGAAAAACAGAATCTGTCAAAAACAGGGCAGTCTGTAGTAATCTGGATGTTTAGTAAACTTATGTAACTCCTAAAATTACGAAATAAATTTGAAAATTTGAACAATTTGTACATAAGTAATATGCAAAAAGTTTCAGACCCATTTCACCTTCCAGTAAAAAATGTAAATTCATGCACTACAGCCAAAGTTTCTGTTTTTGTTCTGCACATAGTAAACAAGCAATCTAATCATCCTAAAACCAAAGCTTTGCACATTATTTTTATAATACAATGGATATACACAACGGGATAATTGTTTACAGAGAAACTTCCATGAAAAATTCTACATTGTTTCCGTGAGCATGAACACAAGTGCTCAAGGTCGACCCTCACTTCTTCAATGCATAACTTTCCAATCACTTCTCTTTTTGAAAAACTTTTTAGGCATGAGAGGCAAATAATTTTTTTTGTATTTTTATTCTTTAAATTTTTTTGTATGTTTCACCCACAACTAAACAGAAACAAAAAGGAAAAACAAAATCTACTTAGTGAAGAAAGCAAACAAGCACACGCGATAATATCAACCCCATGCTATTGCTCCCCGGCAACGGCGCCAGAAAAGAGCTTGATAATCCCCAAGTGCAGGGAATCATCGTAGCAATTCCCAAAGGTGGAAGTGATAAGTATGGAGTGTCGAACCCACAAGGAGCTAAAGGTAAGATCAATATTCTCTCAAGCCCTATCTGCCACTGATACGACTCTACGTACACCGAACATTTGCTTCCAACTAGAAACGAGAAATAAAACTACGTTGTGGGTATGAAGAGGATAACTTTGCATGATATCGGAGAGCTAAAATATAAAAGTAGGTGCTGTTATCATAAAGTTAGAATATATTACTAAATATTATAAATAGCGAGTGTGGAATAATGATGGATCGGTGTACGGAATCGTCCTAGACAATTGTTAACAAGACCGATAGTCGTCATTGCAATTTCATATGAGGGAGAGGCATAAGCTAACATACTTTCTCTTCTTGGATCATATGCACTTATGATTGGAACTCTAGCAAGCATCCGCAACTACTAAAGATCATTAAGGTAAAACCCAACCATAGCATTAAAGCATCAAGTCCTCTTTATTCCCATACGCAACAACCCCCTTACTCGGGTTTGTGTTTCAGTCACTCACCAACCCACTATAAGCGAATCATGAACGTATTGCAACACCCTACAGAGGGAATCCCTCACGCTTGCGCGACACGGAGGGCACCATAGGACAGCACCAAAATAAAACATACAACTCGTACCAATCTAGATCATCAATCAACCCAAGGACAAAGGATATCTACTCAAAACATCATAGGATGGCAACACATCATTGGATCATAATATGTGGCATAAAGCACCATGTTCAAGTAGGGATTACAGCGGGGTGCGGGAGAGTGGACCGCGTAAAAGAGATGAGGATGGTGATGATGTTGATGAAGACGATCACCGCAGCGATGATTCCCCTCCCCATGGCACTCCGGCACCACCGAGAGAGAGGAGGAGAGGTTCTCCCCCCTTGTGCTTCCTCCTCCATGGCCTCCCCCCTAGACGGGGAGAGGTTCTCCCTCTGGTCCTTGGCCTCCATGGCCTCCGGTGATGATGGCCCCCTCCGGCAGGGTGCCAGAGAGGTCCTAGATTGATTTCTCGTGGCTACAGAGGCTTGCGGCGGCGGAACTTCCGATCTAGGTTATTTTCTGGAGGTTTCTGTATTTATAGGATTTTTTGGCATTGGTTTCACGTCAGGGGGGTCTCCGAGTCGTCCACGAGGCAGGGGCCCACGCCCAGGGGGTGGGCGCGCCCCTCACCCTCGTGGACAGCCCGGGACTCTTCTGGCCCAACTCTTTTACTCCAGGGGCTTCTTTTGGTCCATAAAAAATCATCAAAAATTGGCACGTCAATTGGACTCCGTTTGGTATTCCTTTTCTGTAAAACTCAAAAACAAGGAAGAAATAGAAACCGGCACTGGGCTCTAGGTTAATAGGTTAGTCCCAAAAATCATATAAAATAGCATATAAATGCATATAAAACATCTAAGATGGATAATATAATAGCATGAATACTTCATAAATTATAGATACGTTGGAGACGTATCAGATCCCGGGTTCGAAGAAGATCCGAATATATTCGTGGTACTCGCAGAAGGGGTGTTTTACCAGGCGAGCTACGATGGCACGGAAGTATCCATTATCGCCGATTACCCTGGTCTTCTTCCTGCTTCCCACGTAAGTCGTTGAGAAAAACCTCTCTCGAAAGAGCTCCCTTGCATTGCCTCACCCGTCGCACTGTCTCGTACTCCACAGGGGAGACGTTCGGCGCGTCATACTACTACAGGGGCGCCTCCGGCGCCGAGCAAGGCTTCTAAAAGGAAGGTCGGTGAAGTCACGACCGGTCCCTCATCAAAGAGGTAAGGATTTAAGGGTATACTTCTACAGTTACATCCAACTGTAACTTGTACGCTTGTTTGACACCAGGAAAAAGGTTCACCGGACTAAACCCGAGGGTCCGGCCAGCCGTACTCCTCGCGCCCGGGATTTAGACCCCGTTGGAAAGGCAGGAGCCAACACAGGAACAGTGCCGGACTATCCTTCAGCCGAGGATTCGGAGAATATGTCCGTTACCAACTCGGAAGTGGAGAGCGCCATGAATCATCGGCGCTGTAGGGTTGTTTTACGAGACCCTGAGTTTTCGGAAGAGGCTTTTAATGCCTTCAGCTCGGCCGATGCGTACATCCGAACTGCTCGAAACGGGCTTAGTAGAGCCACGAAGCAGTATTTAACAGATGTGCGGGTAGGTTTTCTTTTTCCGAAATAGGATAGCCATGTGCCAGTAGCCCTCGGGACTGAAAGCAGTTGGTAAAACTGATTTGAGGACCGTTATATCGCCAGGTTCTTACCGAGAAGAACGACCTGCTAGCCCAGGAGCTGGAACAGTGTCGGGCGCAGTTAAATGCTGCTACCACCGAACTGGAAAATTTGAAGAAATCGTCCACCGGTAAAGTTCCCCTTTATTGAGGAATAGTGAATGTATACCAACTGTGCTAATACTGCCACTGACTGCATAATAGGGTCGCCTGATCAATTTGAGAAGGAGTTGAAGTCTGCCCAAGAGGGGGAAAAGAGGCGAAGAGGCAACACGCCGCGGGCGAACGTGTGCTGACCCGCGTCAGGGACGAGAAAAACAAGCTGCAGGATTCCAACACCAAGTTGGGTGAAGAATTCAAGGATGTGCGGGCCCAGCTATCCGACTCCGTAAAGGAGAACAAGAAACTGCGGGGCGGCATGTTCAGTATGTTTCCAAACTTGTTTGTTTTTAATAGTTCGGAGAGAAATGAAACTGATATAGCCATGCTTGGAGGTATATTAACGGGCCGTCCTGAAGAGGAGGTGTCCGGATCATCGTGTGATCTGCTGCAGAAGCTGTCGCAAGTGCACGAGCAGGCGCGGCTAGCAATGCGGAGTGTTGCCAAGGCTCTATGGCCATCCGCCTCCCCTCCAAAGAGTATGGAGGAGCTTGTAGAGCGGTTCAAGGGAGCGCGGCGGCGTATCCGGCTATGGAAGGTATCGGCCTGTCGAGAGGGTGCGCGAGAGGCGTGGGCCATGGTGAAGACTCGGTATACCAAGCTTGATCCTAATCACATGGCGCGTGTCGGACCGGTAGGGCCGAATGGGGAAGAAATTCCTGTTAGTTTAGTGTATGGCCAAGTAGAGGTGGCCGCCAAATATTCCCAACAGGATTGTAAGTTAGATCGCCTGTTGGACGGTATAGAGGAGGAAGTGCTTGAGTCCAAGTGACTATGTACTTTCCTCACCGTGTGGAATTCTAGCTGAATTGTATATCATTTGTCAGGGCAGACCTTTTCGCTTCAACCTCCGGACTCAAGGGTACAGAGTGTTTCCGGATACCCTCACGGCCGAATAGGCCGGGGCATGCCTGGAAAACTAGGCATAGGGGTCATAATTGCTTGAACAGACAAGTTGTATTCTGCTAATTATGTTATATTACATTTGAGTCGTAAGAAACATCTTCCAGAGAGAATAGTTCCGTTAAGGGTTCCTTTCCCTGGGTGTGCATGCATTAGTAGACATGTCCGAATTGTGATGTGAAAAATCACAGTATTTATAACTTCTGGGGGTTCACAATAGAGTGAGTGCAAAAGAGATTTTTCATCCACCGACCGAATATTCCCTTAAGAACGCTAGCTTTCGGCTTCACCCAGTCTGAGGTACACATCCGGATGACCCGGCAGTAACAATCGCAGAGGTGCTCCCTTTACCACCTAGCCGAACAATCGGGAACGTAGGGGTAAGCACAGGAGCCAGACAACCCAGCTTGGCAAAAACTTAAGTCATATCGATGCATATAATGGCGAAGAAAAGACATGCGGGAAAGCGCGCATGTGTGATGAGCTTGATGCTCGGAAAATAATATTAACAAGCTTCTGTTAAAGAAGCCCCCAGGTATAATGGGCATACATATGTAAAGATGAGTACGTCAGCAGTGTGTGGTCAAACCGAATGAGTGCTTTAAAGCGGAAAAAATTGTGTAAAAGGGAGAAAGAGTAATGGAAACTATAGGGGAGAAGGAGACTGACAAAGAGTTCGGCGCTAGGCATAGAACCTTCGGAGTCTGGCCGCGTTCCATGGGTTCGGCTCTAGGCGGTTGTCTGGTGCGTCACGAAGACGGTACGCTCCTCCGGTGAGAACTTCATCGATTATGAAGGGACCCTCCCATTTGGGCTTGAGTTTGTCCTTTTTCTTCTCCGGTAAGCGTAGAACTAGTTCGCCAACATTGTAAGTCTTGGCCCGTACCTCTCTACTTTGATACCTTCGAGCCTGCTGTTGATAAAATGCTGAACGGGCTTTGGCGACGTCGCGCTCTTCCTCCAGGGCATCTAGGCTGTCCTGCCGATCCAACTCGGCCTCTTTCTCTTCGTACATACGCACTCGAGGTGAGTCGTGTATAATATCGCAGGGCAACACGGCCTCTGCACCGTACACCATGAAAAAAGGTGTGTATCCGGTGGTACGGTTGGGCGTGGTCCGCAGCCCCTAGAGTACGGAATCGAGCTCCTCGACCCAGTGCTTGTCTGATTCTATCAAAGAACGCACTAGTCTGGGTTTGATGCCGCTCATAATGAGACCATTGGCTCGTTCGACTTGACCGTTTGTTTGCGGGTGGTAGACAGAGGCGTAATCAAGCTTAATGCCTAGATTAGCGCACCAGGTTTTCACCTCGTTGGCTGTGAAATTCGAACCGTTATCGGTGATGATGCTATGCGGTACACCGTAACGGTGTACCACATCGGATATGAATGCAATCACCGGTCCGGACTCGGCCGTTTTAACCGGTCTAGCCTCTATCCACTTAGTGAATTTGTCCACCATGACCAACATATATTTTTTCTTATGGCCTCCCCCTTTAAGGGGTCCGACCATGTCCAAGCCCCAGACCGCAAAGGGCCATGTAATGGGGATTGTTTGTAGGGCGGTTGGGGGCATATGGCTTTGGTTGGCAAAGAGTTGGCATCCAACGCAGCGTTGGACGAGGTCCTGTGCGTCTGCCCGAGCCGTAGGCCAGTAAAATCCTGTACGGAAGGCCTTGCTGACAAGTGCCCGGGCTGCGGCGTGGTGTCCGCCGAGACCGGCATGAATTTCTGCCAAGAGCTGCCGCCCCTCCTCCTCGGAGATACACCTTTGAAGGACTCCGGTAGTGCTTTTCTTGTAGAGCTCTCCTTCATGAACTTTATAGGCCTTCAAACGCCGGACTATGCGGCAAACCTCGTTCTGATCTTCTGGGAGCTCCTTCCTATTAAATTAGGCCAAGAATGGTTCAGTCCATGGGGCAATTACTGCCATGATGAGGTGGGCCGACGGTGTTACTTCGGTGGTTGAGCCTCCGATGATGTCGGCGTGTTCGTTATCCGAGTTTGTGTTCGGAACAGGACTGTCGTTGCTGTCTCCCCCTTGCCATACCACGGATGGCTTAAAGAGCCTTTCGAGGAAGATGTTAGGTGGGACGGGGTCGCGCTTAGCGCCGATGCGAGCAAGGACGTCTGCCGCCTGGTTACTTTCGCGGCCGATGTGATGAAATTCGAGTCCCTCGAACCGAGCTGATATCTTCAAAACGGCATTGCGATAAGCTGCCATCTTTGGATCTTTGGCGTCGAAGTCTCCATTTATTTGGGATATTGCGAGGTTTGAGTCCCCGCGCACCTCTAGGCGTTGTATGCCCATTGATACGGCCATCCAGAGGCCATGTAGCAAGGCCTCGTATTCGGCTGCATTGTTGGAGTCTGTGTATAATATTTGGTGTACGTACTGGACGATGTCTCTTGTGGGGGACATTAATACAACGCCCGCCCCTAGCCCTGCCAACATCTTGGAGCCGTCAAAATGCATCACCCAGTTGGAATATATGTCGTACTCTTTAGGGAGTTCGGCTTCTGTCCATTCGGCGACGAAGTCGGCCAGTACCTGCGATTTGATGGCTCTACGTGGTTTGTACGTGATGTCGAATGGCAGGAGCTCAATGGCCCATTTGGCAATCCGGCCTGTTGCATCCCGGTTGTTAATTATATCATTGAGGGGCACTTCGGAGGCCACCGTTATAGAGCACTCCTGAAAGTAGTGTCGCAATTTTCGGGATGCTATGAAGACTGCATATGCTATTTTTTGATAATGAGGGTACCGGGATTTGCATGGTGTGAGGACGGTGGATACGTAGTATACCGGCTTCTGGAGCGGAAATATGTGTCCGTCCTATTCTCGTTCGACGATGAGTATGGCGCTCACCACCTGGTGTGTTGCTGATATGTATAAGAGCATTGGCTCGCCGGCGTTTGGCGCAGCCAGGTTTGGGTTGCTTGCCAGAAGGGTTTTTATTTCTTCCAGTCCGGCCGTCGCCGCGTCTGTCCACTCGAAGTTGTCGGTGCGCCGTAGAAGGCGGTAGAGCGGCAGCGCCTTTTCTCCCAACCTGGAGATGAAGCGGCTTAAAGCTGCCACGCACCCATCGAGTTTTTGGACCTGCTTGAGTTCGGTCGGCGTGGCCAGTTCGATCATGCTGTAACACCCCGGATGTAACTTTCCATATTTGTAACTCCAACTCTTGCCATTTTCGGCTATGTGCTATGATATTCCTTCCGTGGTTGGGTTTTGTCTCTCGTTTTGCATTTTGTTCATGTCGTGCATCTCTTATCATGTCATCATGTGCATCTCATTTGCATACGTGTTCGTCTCATGCATCCGAGCATTTTCCCCGTTGTCCGTTTTGCAATCCGGCACTCCCACCTCCTCCGGCGCACCCCTCTTGTTTCTTTTCGTGAGCGGGTGTTAAACGTTCTCGGAATGGACCGAGTCTTGTCAAGTGGCCTTGGTATACCACCGGTAGACCACCTGTCGAGTTTCGTTCCATTTGGAGGTCGTTTGGTACTCCAACGGTTAACCGGGTAACCGCAAAGTCCTTTTTGTGTGTTGCAGAAAAAAAACCCTCCTAACAGCCCAAAACCCCTCTAAGTCACTTCCATGCTCTAGGTCGTTCGATCACGATCGTGTGGGCGAAAACCATGCTCCATTTGGAGTCTCCTAGCTCCCTCTACCTATAAAAACACCTCCCCCCTCCGAATATCTTCGCAGACCAAACCCTAACAAATCGCCCCCGCGCCGCCGGACACGTCCGCCGCCGGCCGGACGCATCCCCGCCGCCGCGCCCGGCCAACCAGGGGCCGCCACGTCAGCAGGCCGTACGCCGCGCCGCCGAAGCCCGCGAGGCCCGGGGTCGGCCCCCGCGGCCCGCCCGTCGCCCGCCGCCGCCCGTCGCCCTCGCCCGCAGCTCCCCGCCGCCGTTCCCGGCCGCCGCCGCAGCTCGCCGGCCGGCGCCTCGCCGCCCCGACGTCGGCTCCGCCGCCCGGCCGCGCTCGCGTCCCCGCGGAGCCCCGCCGTTCCCCGCTCCTCCTCGCCGTCCTCCTCCTCTCCTCCGCCGGCCGTCGTCCCCTCCGGCCGCCCTCTGCTCCGGCGAGCCCGAGCTCGAGCTCGAGGCCCGATCCAGATCCACAGTGCGTTGACTTCTCCTCCCCCCCCGATTTTTCTCTAAGTCCCGAATATTTTATCATACCTTGCTCTGTTCGTCGCATCATAACTCTCTGCATGTAGCTCCGTTTCGTGCATGTAATATATCGAAATGTTCGTCTCTAGATGCTCTTCATTTTGTTCCATTATGCCATATTCATTTGAGTCCATCTTGATGCCCAAATCTCTGGTACAAGAGTGCTATATGCTGTTAACTGTTGTTACTTATCAGCACTTGAGGATTTGTTATTTTTGTTGCTATTGATGTGTGCACCTTATGGGCATGAGCTCTACATTTGTTTTGATGTATGCCATGCCATCCTTACAGAGGTGTATGCCATGTATTTTTGTGATCTCTGTGGTGACTATCACAAGCATGCAAAGTAGGCTTCGTGATGTTTCTGATTTCAGGGACTTAGTAATTTTACCAAGTCTGTGACTGCTGTTATTTTGTTGCTATGTATCCATGTGGCTACAGAGATATCCATGCTCCTTTTGATGATGTTCAGTAAGGATGTTTTGTAGATATAGTTGTGCTCTATCCATCTATGCCTCTGGTTGCAATTATGGAGTGCTATAGCATGACTCAATCTTTCTCTACTTTTGCTATAAAATATTTCTGGCAGATTGTTAACATGATATTCAATTTTGCCAAGGTTGTTGTAGTACTTTCATACATGCTATGTATTTGCTCTTGCCATGGATGGCTTCATAAACATGCCATCTTGCTGTAGGTATGATATTTTTGTCATGAATTGCTATGTGGTGAGTGCATCAAGCTCACCAAGATGCCCTCATAATGTCTGTTTCTGCTATGCTCTGTTTTCTGCCAAGTCTGAAACCTGTTAACGAAACTTGCTATGTTTACATGGTTGCCATCATATCTTCTGGTCCTTTTTGGCTCATCGTCATTAAGGGACTTTTGTTATATGCATTTAGTAGATGCATGCCATGCCTTGTTTTGCTATGTTAAGTTCTTATAGCATGTTGATTGCTTGCTCCGAACATTGCTACCTGATGCGGTTTCAGCCATGTCCAGTAATTTCACTAAGTCTGTGAACCTGATATCTTTTGCACTTTTGCCATGCTTGTTTGAACCTGTTATGATGTGATATAGCCGTAGCTCAGTGTTCATCTTTTATCAAGCATCTCCTGTAGATTACTGTCATATGTTTTTCTGTTATGTTGGTGTGCTATAGCATAGTTAGTTGATGCATTCTAAGTGCTATCTTCCTGTTAATCGCAGATTCATGTCATTCTTGTTTTGCTTGCCATTTGCAAACCGTGCATCCGTTTCCGGTGATCTTTTTATCGATTTTGACCGAAATTATCTCATCTTTCCAGTGGCATGCTTGGTTTGCCAAGCTACTGCCATGTTCATCATTTTTCTTCCGGAGCACGCATATGCATCGCATATCATATCTTGCATATCATTCGTGTTTTGCATCATGTTGCTTGTGCATTTCCCGTGATTGATTGTGGTTCCGTTGCTTGTGTTCTTGTTTTGGGTAGAGCCGGGAGACGAGTTCGTGAACGAGGAACCTGTTGAGTATGCTTACGAGGATCAAGCTTTCGACAACTCTGAGAACCTTGCAGGCAAGATGACCATACCCTCGAAATCACTTCTATCTTTGCTTTGCTAGTTGGTCGTTCTATTGCCATGCTGTGTTACCTACCACTTGCTATATCATGCCTCCCATATTGCCATGTCAAGCCTCTAACCATCCTTTCCTAGCAAACCATTGTTTGGCTAAGTTACCACTTTTGCTCAGCCCTTCTTATAGCGTTGCTAGTTGCAGGTGAAGTTGAAGTGGGTTCCATGTTGGAACATGGATATTTTGGAATATCACAATATTTCTTATTTAATTAATGCATCTATATATTTGGTAAAGGGTGGAAGGCTCGGCCTTATGCCTGGTGTTTTGTTCCACTCTTGCCGCCCTAGTTTCCGTCATACCGGTACTATGTTCCTGGAGTTTGCGTTCCTTACGCGGTTGGGTGATTTATGGGACCCCCTTGACAGTTCGCCTTGAATAAAACTCCTCCAGCAAGGCCCAACTTTGGTTTTACCATTTGCCACCTAAGCCTTTTCCCTTGGGTTTTCGCGAGCCCGAGGGTCATCTTTATTTTAACCCCCGGGCCAGTGCTCTTCCGAGTGTTGGTCCAAACTAGAGCACCGTGCGGGACCGTCCCTTGGCAACTTGGGTTACGTTGGTACCTGTACGCTTAGCTTATCCGGTGTGCCCTGAGAACGAGATATGTGCAGCTCCTATCGGGATTTGTCGGCACAGCGGGTGGTCTTGCTGGTCTTGTTTTACCATTATCGAAATGTCTTGTAAACCGGGATTCCGAGACTGATCGGGTCTTCCTGGGAGAAGGTTTATCCTTCGTTGACCGTGAGAGCTTATGATGGGCTAAGTTGGGACACCCCTGCAGGGTATTATCTTTCGAAAGCCGTGCCCGCGGTTATGAGGCAGATGGGAATTTGTTAATGTCCGGTTGTAGAGAACTTGTCACTTGACCCAATTAAAAAACATCAACCGTGTCGGGGATATACCCCGCGGAATGACCCGGACGGACTTGGCGCTTCACCGTGACCCACCGGAGGACTGGCGACTCACGGGTCTGGCGGCTCATAGCCAGACGACTCATGAGCCCGACGACTCAATGACCCCGACGGCGGGTCAGATAGAAGACTAGGCCCAAGGCCCAGAATGCCGGCTCACGTTTATGATGGGCCGGCTTAAGAAGAAGGGATGACGAATATTTCCTTTACAAGGAAGCAAGACCCGGACTTGTAATTAACTTGTAAGAGAAGATAGACTAGTCCTAGTCCTACTAGGACTCCACATGTAACCCACCCCTCTAACTTATATAAGGAGGGGCAGGGCACCCCAAAGAGGGACAGAAAACAATCTCTAGGGCTAGACACCGAGAGCCGGTCCCCAGCGACTCTCCCGTGATCATAATGAGACCTAGCCTCAAACAGCATGTAGGGTTGTTACCGGATGATGTTTCCCGGGGCCCGAAGCTGTCTAAATCCCTGTCTTGTGTTGCGTCTCTCGATTCCGCTCAACCCCTCTCAAGCTACCACATAGATGCGTTGGCCTCGCGACTAAGTCCTGACACTAAGGACATCTGCCGTGACAATTCCACGACAGTTGGCGCCCACCGTGGGGCTCGCGCACGATGGTGTTTAGTTCTTGGAGGGATTTCTTTCAGGGATCGAGAAGCTCGCAATTGATGAGATGAAAGAAGCCAGCATGGAACAAACGTGTGAGCCATCGGACAACTATGGACAGAGCCGGCAAATTTATAGTTAGGAAATCAGAATTATGATTAAACCTTGGAGCAGCAGGTACGAGATTGTGATTAAGAAATTTTTTGGTTTACGCGTTACGCGATCGCCGCACGCACCATGGAGATCCGCCGAGTCCGAGTCGAAAGAAACTGGCACTGCACTGGTACAAGTCCCAAGGAAATTCCACAGCGGTGAGGGCAGGCAACATCAAAAGCGTTTTCATCGCTATTATTTTATGGGAAGACGAGGTTGAACCGTCAGACCAGAGGGAAGTACTAGTCCAAGTTGAGTCTGTCTCAAACCAATCGGCCACGGACTGATGTCATCGGCCGCCCGTGCTGCCGTTCCAAGTCGCCACGTTATTGTGAAGTTGCTCCCTGCACAAAGACAGGCAGCGATTGAAAGGAATATCTGCGCCCTCCTGATGGAAAAAATCGCCACCGGAGACTATTCAATTGACCATAGTACTGCTAGTAGTACTGCTTGATAAGCACAGGAATCGAGGCTGTGTTAATTGAAAAAGCACTGCCCTGTTCGGACTAGGATTGCTACTCACGTGAAGCCCTTTGCACCAAGCGGGACCGGCTGCTATTTATTTCGATGACCGGCCGCGATGCAGGTAAAAGCTCATTCAAATCTACTGGGGATGGAAATACTAGGGAATAGGGCAAGAAGATTTTTTTGCCAGAGTCCACTTTGTGTGGCGTTTGATGGCCATCTTGACCCGCCGGTCTCCGGCACGGACGGAGCGATCCTGCCTTACCGGGTCACCCACGCAGTGCCCTGTGCCACCGCATCGGCCGGACTTGAATCGTTCCTCGCCGTCCGCGCCTTTCACTGGCCATGCCTGTCTTCTACCCACTGCTGCGCCGGATTAAGCCACCCCGGCCTTACTTTAAGTCGCCGCCGGATCCCTGCCGTGACAATTCCACGACAGTTGGCGCCCACCGTGGGTCGTATTCGAATCAGCGTCGTTAAACAACTCTCAAGGTCATTTGGGGGCTTCCTGTTCAAACATAGGTCGTGTTCGAACCAAAGAGAACATAGCTGTCGGTACCCTCTTGATCGGCAACGCCAAAGCCACTGGGGGCTATATGATCGTATTCGAATCTTAGCTTAACCCCTTTGGGACGGTTTTCTGATCGTATTCGAATCAGAAGCCTCAAGATTTTTTGAAGTTTCTTTTTGCCAATAATTTTTGGGATTTTATTTGAAGCTCTTTTGAACACATCTAAAGTGTATATGAGTGGTTTCTATTTAAACCCGGCTTGATTTTCGATGATAAGTCGCTGGCTTATGACAATCATCATTTATGTGGAAGCATTGGCTTCTAAGGATTGGGTTATCACACTTACTGCACAGGTATCATAAGCCGGCGGTACAGTTCAATATCACAGGTATGATATTGTTTATACATAATTATGTTTAAACTAGCCCTGGCTATGGGCTTTAAGCCACCAGTATGTTTTGAATTGTGCCATTGGAATCATGCGCGTATCAAAGATTAGGTTATCACCCTTATTGTGCAGGTCATATAAACCGAAAATGCAAATTCAATATCACAAGTATGATATTATTGTTATGTTTTCAAAGTTATGATTCATAACAGGCTTATCTGTGACTCCTTTTTTACACATCCGTGGTCATATGTAAGATATTATGATCCGCCCTGCGGTAAACCGCCAAGGTGTCTTGTGATCTACTTGTGTGCAGGATAAGACTACATTGGGGCGGTTACCCGCCCTGGCTTTTGACGTTAATTCGTCAGGGCATATGTTGTTTAAACTCTGTGCAGGATTTGCAGAAGTATGACTTATATAGATGTTTAAGTCCAAGCCCGTCATCGAAAGATTGAAATTGGTGTCTCAAAAGGGTTACCAATTCTTTATTTTCTCAAAGGCTATAAGCCGCCGGGTTGTACAAATTCTGGCTTACAATGGAGGCGTATTAAATCGCCATCAGCCAAGAGCCGCCGAGTATTTAAACTTCGGATTGACTTATCAGCTGATGAGGTATTCAAAGTCGCTTTGGCGCAATGGCTATTATTTTATCAATGGATATGATTTATTCTACAATGGAAAGAATAGTCCCGAGTCGCTGCAGGCTTACGGCCCGGCACTTGGGGGCTACATTATTCAAATTGAGATTACATCAAATATGCAAGTCCCATGTCACTGCCAGCATGCACCATGACCCTTGGGGACTACTAATTGCTCCTGTCAAAAATTCATGACAATTCTAGGATGACCCGGCTACACTACTATAACTATAGCCGACTCATGGGGGCTACACAGCTGGATTTTATTTAAAGCCATGGTGATAAGTCCCGGCTTATTCATGCTAATTAAACCGGCCCTTGGGGGCTACAGGTAATATGGATATAAGGGAGAAATATCTTCAAATTCTCAGTTTTGAGTAAATCAGATTGACCTGGTGTCTGCAAAAATCATAAACCGGCGTCGGCGACAATTATGACTTGGCATCATCTATTTATAACCCGGCAATTTTGGTACTCATAAACTGGCAAGTTTTATATCTTTAAGCCGGATGAATATAAGTTGAATATTTGAAGACCAATATTTTGTCAAGTCAGAGCATTGAAAGCCGACTCAAGTGGATTATCTCTTACAATATTTCTCAACAAAGAGACCAATGTCAGCAAATTGACTCTGAAGCTGGCCTACTGACCCGGATTTTTCAAAGGAAGTATCTGGATTTTTTGCATTGGCAAAATTTGAACATATCTGCTAAAGAGATTTGCTATGAGATTATGGATACATATCAAGAAGGAAGATGACAAGGACTTAAGGATGACCAAGTGCCGGCTTACAAAGAATATTTAACCCGGAACACAACCTGTCAAATTTGTTCTTGTGTTTATATTGCAGATTAGTTTAACATGGATAAATCCAAATTAAACTGGGGGCTAATGTCGGGGATATATCCCGCGGAATGACCCGGCCGGACTTGGCGCTTCACCGTGACCCGCCGGAGGACTGGCGACTCACGGGTCTGGCGGCTCACAGCCAGACGACTCATGAGCCTGATGACTCAATGACCCCGACGGCGGGTCAGATAGAAGACTAGGCCCAAGGCCCAGAAGGCCGGCTCACGTTTATGATGGGCCGGCTTAAGAAGAAAGGGATGACGAATATTTCCTTTACAAGGAAGCAAGACCCGGACTTGTAATTAACTTGTAAGAGAAGATAGACTAGTCCTAGTCCTACTAGGACTCCACATGTAACCCACCCCTCTAACTTATATAAGGAGGGGCAGGGCACCCCAAAGAGGGACAGAAAACAATCTCTAGGGCTAGACACCGAGAGCCGGTCCCCGGCGACTCTCCCGTGATCATAATGAGACCTAGCCTCAAACAGCATGTAGGGTTGTTACCGGATGATGTTTCCCGGGGCCCGAAGCTGTCTAAATCCCTGTCTTGTGTTGCGTCTCTCGATTCCGCTCAACCCCTCTCAAGCTACCACATAGATGCGTTGGCCTCGCGACTAAGTCCTGACACTAAGGACATCTGCCGTGACAATTCCACGACAAACCGTGTGTGTAGCTGTGATGGTCTCTTCTCGGCGGAGTCCGAGAAGCAAACACGGTTTGAGTTATGCATGAACGTAAGTAGTTTCAGGATCACTTCTTGATCATTTCTAGCTTCGCGACCGTTGCGTTGTTTCTCTTCTCGCTCTCTTTTGCGTATGTTAGCCACCATATATGCTTAGTGCCTGCTGCAGCTCCACCTTATCACACCATCCTTTCCTATAAGCTTAAATAGTCTTGATCTCGCGGGTGTGAGATTGCTGAGTCCTCGTGACTCATAGATTCTACCAAAACAGTTGCAGGTGCCGACGATGCCAGTGCAGATGACGCAACCGAGCTCAAGTGGGAGTTCGACGAGGAACGTGGTCGTTACTATGTTTCATTTCCTGATGATCAGTAGTGGAGCCCAGATGGGACGATCGGGGATCTAGCATTTGGAGTTATCTTATTTTCATTTTGATTTTGACCGTAGTCGGTCTATGTGTGGATTTTGGATGATGTATGAATTATATTTATGTATTGTGTGAAGTGGCGATTGTAAGCCAACTCTCGTTATCCCATTCTTGTTCATTACATGGGATTGTGTGAAGATAACCCTTCTTGCGACAATACCACAATGCGGTTATGCCTCTAAGTCGTGCCTCGACACGTGGGAGATATAGCCGCATCGTGGGCGTTACAAGTTGGTAATCAAAGCCATCCCCGACTTAGGAGCCCCCTGCTTGATCGAATCGCTGGCGTTGTTGAGTTTAGAACAAAAATGTTTTGAGTCTTAGGATTATATATATCGGAGAGTAGTATTCTTTTTACTCCTCAGTCCCTTCGTCGCTCTGGTGAGGCCTCTTGACGTAGAAGTTTTGACTCTTCTCTCCTCAAATTTCACTAAAAAAAATTAGGATCAAGCGGGTATCTTAGAATCGTTCCGATGGTTTTGTGACGAGAACATTGTTCTTGGTGCCTCCTGACATTTAGGGGTTGTGGCAGTGTCCCGGGGAGTTGAGCTCCGAGGTGTTGTCGTCACAATTTTATCGTTGCAGTTCTGGAATACCTGAGTTTCGCCGACATCGAAATCTCTTTTATGCAGTTGTTGGTGAGATCACCTCGACGCCACCCAGTACTGGAGCGGGAGTTCGGGAGTATTGCCATAACTCGTATAACGGATGCTTTTCGAAGGTTGAGGTACACGATTTTTGAAGGTTTCTCGGTTATGTGTTGACGGATGGATACAGCTGGATCTAGGGATTGCTAGTTTGGGTGATATATTTTTGTGTCCCCTGTATCCCCAACACCAGATTGCATAACCAGAAAGTTTCGGGAGTTTATAAGTTGGAATTCAAGTAGTTCCTAGGATATCTTTCCGACAGACGCATGATATGAGATTGGGGTTCGACGTCTAGTGGTCCGCCTTTCCACGGTTGGTTTTACGGTGGTCTCGTAGTGTCTTAAAGAGTCCTTGGCTATGCCGACTCGGGGACGCTTCGTATGTCATGTGCACTGCCTTGTACATGATGGTGCTGTACGATCGAGCCCGTGTGGGCCCCACCACGAAAACTTCGGACGAAATCTCTATCATATGTTTGTTCCGGCTTATTCTGCAAGCCAATACTTTGTTTTGTTTTGAATTGTGGTATTCGAGTTGCCTCGAAGTCAAATGTTGATTCCATACTGTTGAGGATATAGACCTTAGAGTCACCCGCCAGGAGGGGCCGGGTTACTCATAATGGTCATTACCAGAAGCCCGGCGACAAGCCTGAAGACGGTGGGCCAAGGATGGGCTTAAGACCCGGATATGGCTTAAGGCCCGTAGTTACAATCATTATTTTGGTAGAACTTGTAGTGTAAGGCAAGAATAGTTGAGAGTCCGAGCCGGACACTCTTATAAGCCGGCCGGGACTCTGAGAGCTGCGGGGCGTCGACCTCCCTATATAAAGGGACGACCCGGCAGCGGTTTAGGGACAGGAAAGATCTCGTCGAGAGCCAGGCATAGCTGTTTAGCTCCCTGGTCATCGAAACCCTAATCAATACCACCTCAACTGGACGTAGGCTTTTACCTTCACCGTAAGGGGCCGAACCAGTATAAACCCTCGTGTTCCTTGTCCCACTTAACCCCTTCAAGCTTCCTAGTTGCGATGGCTCCACCACTAAGTCCTAGCTCGAGGACATCTGCCGTGACAATTCCACGACAGTTGGCGCCCACCGTGGGGCTGGCGCACGGTGGATTTGAGTTCTTGAAGGGCAGCTTCGAAGGGCTCAAGGGATACGCTGTGGGCCGGATGACCAAGAGTCGTCGCGGCAAGTTCTACATCGACGATGCAAACTGGGGCCCCGACGCCGGCTCAATTGAGTACGGGTACCGGGTCCCCTTCGGCGGAATTCATGTTTTCATTGGCAAGATTGGTGAGCCGGGCCCTGAGCCGGATCTCTGCGCCGATCTCATCAAGACGGCTCAGCGTGCACGACCCGCCCGGGCCCGGCCTGCCGTAAGGCACGCTTTTGTGGGATGTATCCATGAAGGGCTCTCTGATCGATCCGGATCTGGTGATGAGACGGCCGGCTCTGACGGCGAGTCGTTCACCGATGAGTCAAACTCGTTGTATCAACTTCAAGATGGCAGGCTCATGGGTTGTTCCGATGACGACAGTATTCCGGACCCGTTTGAGCCGCCAAGCCGGGTTGGAATCTTCATGGCCGGTGCGCAGCCTGTTCAGAACCCTGCTGCGGGAGTGGGAAACCCGGTGCCTTCGCCGGCTCAAGTGCTAATGGATCTCACGGACAAGATGACGGCCCTGTTAACCGCCACGGTTGACCCGGCGGATCAAGCTCAGCATGATACGGAGGTGGACAGTTAAAGTTGGATCTAGTAAAAGCTAAGGAGGATCTGGCAGCAGAAGGGATCAAGATGGCTGCGGAGAGGGCGGCTCTCGATGCCCAAACCCAGTTGATTCAAGCGCAGTCCTTCCGGCTCACGATGGATCAAAACGCGTCCAATGAGGTCCTGAGAAGGAGGCATCAAAAGGCCCAATCTCGACTCCCTCCGGTTTACGATCCACGAAACCTCTTCAACACGCCAGGTGCAGGTTCTAGTAACCCGCCGGGGGTCATAGTGCCCGGGTCTGGGACCCCTATTCAGCCGCAAGTAATGGGGCCTCCCCAGGTGGACCCGGCCCCGCCTCAGTACGTGCCAATACCACCGGGTCATTATAATATCCCGCTGGAGAACATGGTCGCCGCGGCAGCATGGCTGGCGGCTCTCCCAGTCGACGGCGACTCTCTGACGGCTATTGAAACCCGCCGGGTCAGGGAACTCCTTCAGACAGCACTGGCGCAGCAGGAGGCGTACTCCTACAGCCGGGACAGGATCCACTCGACCCCTCGTCCAGTCCGAAGCCCGAGTTACAGCAGACACATGGTCTCAGCGACCGGCTCAAGTAACGTCCGACGCCATGACCCGCCCCCTGGCCATGGCCCGGCTCATAATGGAGCCTTTCACGCAGCAGACCAAGACAGAGCGCGGCAAGAGGCGGAGCAGGTGCCTCAGTTGACGACTTACCAGACTCCCCCGGCTTATCCGACGACTTCCGTCGACGTGGGTATCCCTACCAAGACTGGGGGTGTCCCTTGCTTAGTGCCAGCTATCTGCAATGAACGTCTACCCAAGGACTTCAAAGGCCCTAGGAAGGTGCCTAATTACACGGCCGACTTACAACCCGCAGCCTGGATCGAGAGTTACGAGATGGCCATGGAACTGCTGGAGGTCAGTGAAGCGGCAATGGCCAAAAACTTCACCATGATGTTGGATGGGACTGCCCGCACTTGGTTGAAAGGGCTACCACCGAATTCCATCAGGTCTTGGGCTGAGCTGAAAGCCCGGTTCATCCAAAACTTCAAGGATAACTGTAAGCAGTCTATGTCAATTGTGGATTTGACTAACTGTAAGCAGCAGGAGGGTGAATCTACGACACATTGGGTTCGCCGGGTTAAGGAGATCATACATTCATCAGATAAGATGGATGTCGGCTCTGCAGTCTTAATGTTGGAGCAGAATTGTCGTTTTGTGCCCCTGAAGATGAAACTCGGGCGGCTGAAGCGTCATTGCAATGATATGGGTACACTGATGGCGGCTCTTGTCAAGTACGCCGATTCTGATGGTACCAAGGACCCCGCTTTAGCTGATGAAAGGACAGGGAAGTGAAAGAAGAACGGCAATGGCAAGGGTCCCCAGCATAACCCGGGAAACCAAGGAGGAGGCAAGCGCAAGGCCGATGGCAGCCTGGAGTTTGTAGCCAACGCCAGCTCACAAGGTAATAACCAGCGACGCAAGGGGAGGCCCCCTCCCCGAGCCGGCGGGTCAGGCCCGACGCTGGAGCAGCTGTTGAATGAACCTTGTCCAAGGCATGGCTCTAGAGAGAAGCCAGCTACCCATCTATGGAAGGATTGTGCAATCATGAAGGCCTTTAAGAATTACAATGGCCCGAGCGGCGGCTCAGGCGCCGACGGCTTTCATGGCCCGGGCGGCGGCTCAAATTCTAATCCTCAGAACGGTCAAGGGGGCTTTAATCAGTAGTCTGGCCAGGGTCATCAACAGCAGCAGGGGGTTATCAGACCAATCCAAAGCAGCTTAGCGGTGGACAGTATCATGTGTTTACCACCAGTCTGTGTAAACGAGATCAGAAGCTTCATAAGAGGGCTGTGAATGCTGTCGAGCCGGCAGTTCCACGCTACTTGCGGTGGTCTGAACAGCCTATAGTGTGGAGTAGGGAGGATCACCCTCCCCGGGTGGATAACCCGGGTCACTTGGCCTTGGTGGTGGCTCCTCAGGTGGGAGGATATAAATTCACTAAGGTGCTCATGGATGGAGGCAGCAGCATCAACATCCTCTATTATGAGACTTTCCGCCGTATGGGGTTGATTGATAAGAACCTCAGCCAGTCCAACACTATTTTCCACGGTGTGGTACCTGGTAAGTCGGCTTATCCAGTCGGCAAGATCGAGTTGGAAGTGGCCTCTGGAGATGAGAACAACTACAGGGTGGAGAAATTGACCTTTGAGGTGGTTAAGATAAGAAGTCCGCACCATGCCATATTTGGGCGGCCGGCTTACGCCAAGTTCATGGCACGGCCGTGTTATGTGTACTTACAGCTCAAGATGACGGGTCACAATGGGACCATTACGGTTCACGGCAGCCGAAAAGTGGCCTTGGAGTGTGAGGAAGGCGATGCAGCTTATGCAGAATCTGTTTGTGCAACAGAGGAGTTGAAGTTTTACAAAGACAATGTTGACCCAACAGATATGACCTCTCTGAAAAAGCCGACTACGGAAAGTGAGCCGGCGATGAAATTTAAGTCGGCTGATGAGACTAAACTTGTTGATTTTGTTCCAGGTGACTCATCTCAACAGTTTAGCATCAGTGCCAATCTGGATCCAAAATAGGAAAGCGCGCTCATCAAGTTCATCCGTGAGAATAGGGACATCTTCGCATGGAAACCTTCTGACATGCCAGGTGTACCTAGAGAACTCGTTGAGCACACTCTCAATGTTGATCTGAAATATAAGCCGGTCAGGCAGTTCCTTCGGCGGTTTAATGAAGAGAGGCGGAAAGCTATTGGTGAAGAGGTGGCCCGGCTCTTGGCAGCCGGGTTTATTGTTGAAGTCTTTCACCTAGAGTGGTTAGCTAACCCGGTGCTCGTACTCAAGAAGAACGGCACTTGGCAGATGTGTGTGGACTACACGGACTTAAATAAGGCGTGTCCGGCTGATCCTTTTGCCCTTCCCCGTATTGATCAAACTATTGATGCTACGGCAGGTTGTGCGCGCTTAAGTTTCTTGGATGCTTATTCCGGATATCATCAGATTAAAATGGCAGTTAAGGACCAGGAGAAGACGGCGTTCATCACTCCCTTTGGAGCCTTCTGCAATGTGTCTATGCCCTTTGGACTCAAGTGTGCACAGGCGACTTATCAACGTTGTGTACAGAACTGTCTTCATAACCAGATTGGGCGTAATGTTCATGCTTATGTGGACGATATTGTGGTTAAATCCATAAAGGAGGAAACCTTTATAGATGATTTAAGGGAAACCTTTGAGAATCTCCGAATTTATAAGATGATGCTTAACCCAGCCAAGTATGTTTTTGGTGTTCCTGCAGGCAAACTCTTGGGTTTCTTGGTTTCTGACAGAGGCATTGAAGCTAACCCGGAGAAGATCAAGGCCATCACCTCCCTGGCTAAGCCGGCGTGTATAAATGACGTCCAGTGCTTGGCGGGTCGCATCGCTGCTTTAAGCCGGTTTATAAGCCGTTTGGGTGAGAAGGCTATGCCATTATACCAGTTGATGAAGAAAACTGATAACTTTTTCTGGAATGATGCAGCCAATACTGCTTTTAAGGATTTGAAGAAGCAGCTGGCCGAGCCCCCAGTCCTTGCTGCTCCAGTTGACAAGGAGCCTCTATTGCTGTATGTGGCTACTAACACACGAGCCGTCAGTGTGGCCGTGGTGATGGAGCGCAAGGAAGAGGGTAAGGAGCATCCGGTTCAGCGGCCGGTTTATTATGTCAGCGAAGTGCTCATCGAGTCCAAACAGCGGTATCCACACTGGCAGAAACTTGTTTATGGTGTGTTCATGGCAAGCCGGAAGCTTAAGCATTATTTCCAGGGTCATCCCATCACCGTGGTCAGTTCTGCTCCTCTTGGTGATATCATTCAAAACAGAGAGGCCACTGGAAGAGTGGCTAAGTGGGCCATCGAGCTCGGACCTCATGGTCTCAAATATGTGCCACGCACTGCTGTTAAATCTCAGGCCTTGGTGGATTTCATCAATGATTGGACAGAGTCACAAGTGCCCGAGCAAAAGCCGGACAACACGTATTGGACTATTCACTTCGATGGGTCCAGGCAGTTGGAGGGCTCGGGGGCTGGAGTCGTATTGGCTTCCCCTAAAGGTGATAAGTTCCATTATTTGCTACAGTTGATGTTTCCTTGTACCAACAACGCAGCTGACTACGAGGCCTTGCTCCATGGTCTTCGGATGGCTAAGGAGATGAGCTTGAGCCGGGTAAGGTGTTTCGGTGACTCAGACTTGGTGGCTCAACAAGTGTCAGGCAAGTGGGACTCTAAGGACCCTCTCATGGCGGCTTATCGCCGCGAGGTTGATGCCATTGCTGGGCACTTTCAGGGTTACCAAGTAGAGCACATCGATAGCAGGAAGAACGAGGCGGCTGATACTTTAAGCTGGATGGGCTCTCAGCGAAAACCGGTGCTGCCTAATACTTTCCTGGACGTCCTGTATAACCCTTCTGTTAAGTTGCCTACAGAGGAAGACTTGGCTGTCCCTGACCCGGAGGCACGGCTGGTGGCAGCTCTCCACATCATACCGGACTGGACAGTACCTTATTTGGCTTACATGACCCGGGGAGAGTTGCCTGAGGATGAAACTGTGGCCAGACAAATAACCCGGCGGGCTAAGTCAATGATTGTTATCAATGGCGAGTTGCATCACCGCAGTGTCACAGGAGCGTTTCAGCGTTGTGTCTCTCCTGAGGAAGGTCAAGAGATCTTGCGCGAGATTCATGAAGGGGATTGTGGCCATCATGCCGGCTCAAAGTCTCTTGTGGCCAAGGCTTTTCGTCATGGGTTTTATTGGCTGACGGCTCATGCTGATGCGGAGGACTTGGTCAGTAAATGTGATGGTTGCCAAAGGTTCTCACGACGGGCTCATGTGCCGGCTCAGGAGCTGAGGATGATCCCCATTACCTGGCCCTTTGCGGCCTGGGGGCTTGATATGGTTGGGCCTTTTAAAAGGTCCAAGGATAAGAAGACCCACCTCTTGGTGGCAGTTGACAAATTCACAAAGTGGGTGGAAGCTGAACCAGTTAGCAAGTGCGATGCAGCCACGACGGTTCAATTTATGAAAAAGGTGATTTTTCGCTTTGGCTTTCCGCACAACATTATAACTGACAATGGCACCAATCTATCCAAGGGCGCCATGGAAGAGTTTTGTCAACGAGAGCATATCCGACTTGATGTTTCCTCAGTTGCTCATCCTCAATCCAATGGTCAAGCTGAGAGAGCTAATCAGGAGATTCTGAAGGGCATTAAGCCTCGGCTTTTGGTCCCTTTGCAACGGACGCCGGGTTGTTGGGTGGAGGAGTTGCCCTCCGTGTTATGGAGCATCAACACTACTCCTAATAGGTCTACGGGCTTCACGCCTTTCTTCATGGTTTATGGGGCAGAAGCAGTCCTCCCCAGTGACATCCGTCATGACTCACCTCGAGTGGCGGCTTATGTTGAGGCGGATAATGAACAGGCGCGCCAAGATGCTCTCGACTTGTTGGACGAACAGCGTGATGTGGCCGCAGCTCGTTCAGCGATTTACCAACAAGACCCGCGCCGTTATCATAGTCGCTGGGTTAAATCTCGGGTCTTCCAGGAAGGCGATCTCGTGCTCCGGCTCATCCAAGATCAAACCGATGCGCACAAGCTATCTCCCCCTTGGGAAGGGCCCTTTGTGGTCAGCAAGAATTTGCACAACGGGTCATATTACCTCATTGACATTCGGGAGCACAAAGATTCACGTAAGTCGGAGGAAGAGACCCGTCGGCCGTGGAACATAGCTCAGCTTCGGCCTTACTACACTTGAGCCACCGGCTCTCGTAATGTACATATTTCTCTCAGCCATGTATATATTATGATAAGCAATAAAGCAGGACCTTTGTCCTTGTTTCTCTTCCAAATATGCATGTGTTGTTTTCATTGCAAGATTACATGATAACTTGAAGGAGGATCCGGCTTATGATCGTATTCGAATCTAGCCGTAAGCAATAAGGTCACTTGGGGGCTTCCTGTTCAAACATGGGTCGTATTCGAAACAAAGAGAACATAGCTGTCGGTACCCATTTGATTGGCAAAGTGCCGAGCTCATTGAGGAGTTTTCTTTGATCATATTTGAATCTTAGTTTAAACCCTTTGAGAACCGACGTGGATCGTATTCGAATCAACGTCGTTAAAACAATTCTTAAAATCACTTGGGGGCTTCCTGTTCAAACATGGGTCGTATTCGAACCAAAGAGAACATAGCTGTCGGTACCCTCTTGATTGGCATCGCCACACCCACTGGGGGCTATATGATCGTATTCGAATCTTAGCATAACCCCTTTGGGCCGGGTCTCTGGTCGTATTCGAACTGGAAGCCCCTAAGTTCTTCTGCTTTATAGCAAGTTTCTTCTGATTATTTCAAAGTGTGTACAGCCGGGTCTCACTTTGCCGGCTTAACATTGATTTACAGTGTTAAGACAGGTAAACTGGAGTTGAGGTACCAACCTTATTACCCGGGTTATCTAAACCAGAAGTATGCTTGCAGGCCGCTAAGTGTGTTATTACGGCTGTATTAAAGATATAACTGAGGACCAGTCTTCTTTGATTCATATTCCGGGTTATATATCTAAAGCCTATGATTCTCAGGGCGGTAAGCCGCCTCGAGACTTGTGATTTGTCCTTTTATGCAGGATAGTTAAAGGCAATGATTTTGAGCTTAAGGGAAATGAATGATCAGTTATGACCCGGAGACATATAAAGGAGACAACTTCAATAGACTTCAAGCATTCAAGGCGTGCACGATGGCACGGCAAAGATGAAGTGTTGGTCCTACTCTATTACAAGACTCATTGAGTCCAAAAGGGTGAGGCATTGATTGATAAGCCGCCAGCCGAGTTACGACGCTTGCTGGGTTGAAGTCTCCGGCTCGTTCCTCTCTTCTCCTCCGGCTGATCCCAAGACCTGGAAGGTTGATGACTTCCAGTCGATGCCGCTGAGAGCTTCGAATTGGGCTTCCTCGTCAATTAACCCGGCCGGGTCAATCTCCGGGGCGAAGGTGTGTTGACGAGCCGGCGGGATCAAGTTGAGGGCTTCATAGCGCGGAGTAGGGATCCTCTGATTTTCTGCATCGTAGCCCGGCTGATACTTAGTCAGATCTGTATCATTGCCAATCAGAGTGGCCACCGGGCGTACGGCCTTCACGCAAGCTGCGAAGTCCTTCTGATCAAAGGCGGTGCCGTCCTCCTTCAGACTTGGATAACCGAGGGCGATGTCCGCCGGGTCTAACTCTGGCAGGAATGCCTTGGCCCGGCTCAGCGCGGCGATCGCTCCGGCTCTTGCAGAGGCCCGTCACAGCTCTTGGATCCATTGAGGCAGAACGGCGAGCCGGCGAAGGACTTCCGCCAGGTGAGTCGGCACCTCGTTGGATAGGGCCACCACAGCCAAGGCACGCTGTGACCCGGTGTAGAGTTGCTCCACCAGGGTGTATACGGCCTTTAGCTTGGTTACCACACTCTGGTTCAGGTTGGCACTTCTGGGACCTGTTTAACAGTATTAGATAAGCCGCCGACAAGGATGAGTTATGAGATATAAAGATTCTGAACTTGATGAAAGCCGGTGAGACGACTTACCGAAGATGGCGGCAACCATCTAGGACACTTGGCGCTTTAAGCCGGAGAGCTCGGCGGTCTTCTCGGAGAGAGCCTTCTCCGCCTGTTCAGCCCGGTTCACCAGCGCGGCCTTTTCTTCAGCCCAAGCCTTCCGTTCAGCGTCAAACTCCGTCTTCAGCTATTCTTGCGCGGCGATGCTGGACACAAATTTGGCATTTGCCTTCCGGGTCTCCATTTCTTGCATCTTCAGCCGGTTCTTGAGATCAGCGAGGTCAGCCTCCAACTTCTTGCCAGCAGCCTGCATAAATTTCCGGGTTATGGCATGAACAGTTATTATACAAATTTAAAGTCCCAAGCACTTTCCAAGCAAAGACACTTGGCACTTGGGGGCTAATGCATATCGAACGTTCCTATTTACAAACTACCGGCTCATGGAAACAAGCCGGAACCTAAGTCTACAACATACTCAATCATAAGTCGTCGACTTGGGGGCTAGCATGGTAAAGGTAACTATGCAGTAAGTAAGAGGACAGAAGAATAATACCTCAGATTTCTGCTGGATCTGGTTCACCATGGCAATCTCTGCGTCCCGGCTCTTGTGCACTTGGCTGACGAAGCCGGAGACGATCTCTCCAATGTTCAAATTGGAGTAGTCGGTGAGGTCCAGGTTAACCCGGTGGGACTCTAGCAGCTCCCCTTTGGCGGAGCACTTGGCCAGCGCGGTAGGTCTCCCCGGCTCAACAAACTCCGTCCGGGTGATTACCACGTCCGGGTCGTCTGCAGGTTGAGCCGAGCTAGAGGCCTCCGGGTTAACAGAAGCTTCTGTTGCAGGCTTGTTGGTTGGAGCAGCGGCCTCAGGAGCAGAGGCAGCTGGCGGTTCTTGAGCGGCTGCCTCTGGCTCAGGCAAGTCCGGCTTATCGACCGGCTTGGACTTCTTCGCCCTCTTGGTGAGCTTGGCCTGGGCACTGGAAAGACAGAAAGGTTAAGCACAATAGTGTAAGTAAAGACAAAGTGCAACATGAGATGGTTATCATTACCCGGGCACAGTCTTGAAAGCCGGCAGGCTTGACTGCATAGAGTCGCCAGAAGAGGGGGAAGTTTCCTGATAATTTGAGTCAGAAGAGTTGAGCGGTTGACGTATAACACCTGCCAAAGGATGAAAAGGATACAATTTTGAGATCACCTCGGTCCGGCGCTTCCTTGATGCGTCAGGTAACCCGGAGGAGAGGTCAGTGTTTTTGTCGGTCCGGGTGTGCCGCCGGCTCTCATGAACCTGTCGCTTCAAAATAAATTGAGGGTCTTGATAAGCTAAAGGATGTGAAAAGCTTACTTTCCGGGTTACCCTTCGGATTTTCAGCCTTGGTAAGGGCTCCGAGTCGGAGGAAAGTATTGTTACCTCTTCAACCACTGGGTTACTTGCTCCGGTGTCGTCCTGTTGATGAACAAATATTGGTAAGGCGGACAGAAATAAACAACAGATACAACAAGGATTTACAAGCTCAGGGGTTACCTCTGACTCGGAGCTGTCGCTTAATTGCATCAGCTCTGAAGCAGTTGGCCTACTTCCCTTCTTACGGGGAGCGGCTTTCTTGGCGGCTTTCTTCGCCTTTCTGGCCTTCTTGGCCGCCTCATGGTCATATTTGACCCGCCAGAACTTGTCATCAGCCTGAAAAATACAATGATGAATTCTTAAAACGATTCAGATGAAAGTTATATAAAGAAGAATATAAAATGTTCAGATCAGCGGCTTACCGCTGGGGCTGGGTTGGTCTTGCAGAAGGGGGCTAACCCGGTCCTCCTGCAGTCTGCCAGGCTCTCGTTCAAGAGAGCCTTGGTCATCTCCTCTGCAACATCTTCAGGCAGATCGTTGCGGCTGTGTCTCTGGGGGTCATCCTTTCGGCCCGTGTACTCGCACATTAAGCCGGGGCGGCGGCTCAATGGGATCACCCGCCAGGAGATCCAGACCCGGACTAGATCGATTCCGTTCAGACCATGGCCCAGGAGAGCCTTGATCTTGTTGATGGTGGGGAGCAGAGGTTGGCGCTCCGCTTGAGTCAGCTTGTCTGACAGTGGGTGAGTCGGCTCCAGGCGCGAGGGGCGAAAGCCGGGCAACGGACTCTCATCAGCCGGCGACGTGTCTTGGCAGTAAAACCATGTCAGATTCCAGTCTTTGGGGTGGCTTGGCGGCTCTGCGTAAGGGAAAAGGCAGTCCCTCCGCCGCTGAATGGAGATGCCGCCTAGCTCCAAACTTGGCCCGTTGGCGCACTCGTTCTGGCGGTTTAAATAAAAAAGCTCTCTGAAGAGCAGCAGACTGGGTTCTTCTCCAAGGTAAACCTCGCAGAACACTTGGAAGTTGCAGATATTGGACACTGAGTTGGGTCCTATGTCCTGAGGCCGCAGATCGAAGAAATTCAGAACGTCTCTGAAAAACTTTGAGCCGGGCGGTGCGAAGCCCCGGCTCATGTGATCCGCAAAAATGACCACCTCCCCGTCCCTTGGCTATGGTCTCTCCTCTGATGGGTCAGGGGCACGGTAGGACATGACGTCCTTCTTGGGCAGATAGCCTGACTTGACAAAATCTTCTAAGGTCTCGTTGGTGACATTGGACCTCATCCAATTGCAAGTGATGGAGGCTTTAGGAGCTTTGGGAGGCATCGTGAAAGTCGGCAGCCTATGATAAAAGGAAACGTCCGGTTTAACTATAAGCCGGAGGAAATTTATAGTTCAAATGGCGGCTTATGAAGGGGACTAATGACATATATCTAAGTGCACCGGGTTATTTAAACCGCCTGGAGTATTGAGAGTAATTCGGTTGTCTCCAGCTCTATCACAGATGAGCCGGAAAATTCTATGGCGCGTGGTCTCCTTTGAGTCGGAAGGTTCTACGGCGTGTGGTTTCTTTAAACCAGAAATGTAAATCGCCATGGCTCAACAAGTGCAGTTTTTTACTAAGTATGGTAAAAAAAAGTTTCACATGTTGCGGTAAATAATTTGGATCAAGTGGTCGGCAGAAAAAGAAAATTTCTAGACCTAAAAACAGACGCTGGAGAAGTTCTTGGGCTCGAACAAGGTTCTTATGCAGTAAAAAGAGGGTTGTTTGCGTGTAAAATGGGTGCTAAACAGTCACCGCAATGGTTCTATGCAAGTCTAAGATCAAAAGGAGGCAGTAAAAATCAAATCTACTGAGGCCCGCGATGAACTACGAAGAACACAGACGAACTACTTGAACCCTACTGCAGATCTGTTCTATAGGGCAGAAGAAACTTACAGAGGCTGGTGAGTCGCGGAGGTCGTCGCGTTTCTCTGGTCAAATCAGGGTGATGCAGCGGCCTGAGTTGGTGACGACGAGAAGACCCGCGGCGGCGGCGGCGGCAGAGCTCAAGCAGGGGAGCAGTGGCACGAGGAAGAAGACGAAGAAGAGAGAAGTGGCTGAAGGCCCGTCGGGCCGGCCTATTTATAAGGGCGAGCTCATAAGTGGGCGCGAGAAACGAGGAGACCACGGCGTGGTTATCTCCCCACGAAACGCCTCGATTTTCGGGATGGAAGTAAGGATAAGATCCGTTGCGGATCTGGTGGAGTAAAAAAACGGGCTTAATGGAAGATGACGTCACGGCGGATTACCCGGAGTCCAGAGGATGACGTCACGCCGGGTTATGGCTTTCACATAATTGTAAGCCGGAGAATTTCTGTCGAAAAGATTGAGGATTGACATGAGCCGACTCAAATCAATCTGGGGCCTAATGTTGAGGATATAGACCTTAGAGTCACCCGCCAGGAGGGGCCGGGTTACTCATAATGGTCATTACCAGAAGCCCGGCGACAAGCCTGAAGACGGTGGGCCAAGGATGGGCTTAAGACCCGGATATGGCTTAAGGCCCGTAGTTACAATCATTATTTTGGTAGAACTTGTAGTGTAAGGCAAGAATAGTTGAGAGTCTGAGCCAGACACTCTTATGAGCCGGCCGGGACTCTGAGAGCTGCGGGGCGTCGACCTCCCTATATAAAGGGACGACCCGGCAGCGGTTTAGGGACAGGAAAGATCTCGTCGAGAGCCAGGCATAGCTGTTTAGCTCCCTGGTCATCGAAACCCTAATCAATACCACCTCAACTGGACGTAGGCTTTTACCTTCACCGTAAGGGGCCGAACCAGTATAAACCCTCGTGTTCCTTGTCCCACTTAACCCCTTCAAGCTTCCTAGTTGCGATGGCTCCACGACTAAGTCCTAGCTCGAGGACATCTGCCGTGACAATTCCACGACACATACCTTTTTCTAAGTGGCTTCTCAACTTAATGGAAGTGTGATGTTTTACTATGGAATTCATTCGTTCATCCTCGTTCGAATGTTTATTGTGAAGACTATATGTTGCAATTTCTATCCGTTGATTCTACTTGCCTATTTTTCTATCAAGATGCTAACGGATGTCACCCTCTTCAGGATGTCTCCGCCAACGCGTCAGAATCCGGAACGCAATGAAGGGAGTCAGGCGAACCCTCCGCCACCACCTCCGCCTCCCGAGGCATGGCAAGCTATCATGGCAGCCACCAACGCCAATGCTCAGATGATTCTGCAACTCTTGCAAGAACGCACACAAGGGCAAGGCAATCAAGGAAATCAAGGCCAAGGCCACAATCAGCCTCACTTCGCTAAACCCTCAACCAGTTTCTCGCAAATCAGCCCAAGTCTTTCAGCTACTGTGCCGAGGCCACGGATGCCGATGATTGGCTCGTGGACATCAACAATCATTTTGAATGTAGCAATGTCAGGCCTGAGGACTTTGTCAAGTTCGCTTCTTTTCAGCTCAAGGACCAAGCTGCTGATTGATATCAACAATACAAAGATTCCAGAGGAGGTCGTGTGATCACTTGGACTGACTTCTGTCGAGACTTCAAAGCACACCACATTCCACAAAGTGTTCTTGAGAGCAAGCGTGAGGAGTTCCGCAATCTCAAGCAAGGCAACATGTCTGTGTATCAATTCAACATCCAGTTTCAGAAACTTGCTCGCTTCGCTAAACAAGACGTTCCTGATGAAAAGAGCATGATCTATCACTTCAGAGGTGGCCTTAGAGAGGATCTGCAGTTAGCTCTCGTTCTTGTTGAGCCTACTCAGTTTGATCAATTCTATAACATGGCACTGAAGCAAGAGGCTGCTCAGCTCAAGTGTGAGGCTTCTAAGAAGAGAGTCAGGGACGCAGTTCAGTCTTCTTCTTCCTCACCAGTGGCTGCTAAGCAACAAAAGTTCTGGTCGCCTCCCCCTCCTCCGTTTCGTCAGCCTTACCAGCAGAAGAACAAAGGTGGCCATGGATCTTCCCACTCATCTAGCTCTGGCTATCAGAACAAGTCTCAGAATCAAGCTCCAAAGTCGAATGCTCCTTATCATCGTCCACTCTCGGAGGTGACTTGCAACAAGTGTCAGCAGAAAGGTCACTATGCTAACAAGTGCTTCAACCAAAGGCGCCTTCCGCCTCCTCCTCCTCCTGTGAGATCTTCCAGCAATGCAGTGGTCAAGCATAATCCCAAGTTTGCAAAGGTCAACATGATGAATGCGGCTCAAGCGGAGGAATCTACTGATGTGATAATGGGTAATCTTTCTGTTAATGACTTTCCTGCAAAAGTTCTTTTTGACACTGGTGCATCGCATTGTTTCATGTCAAGATCATTTGCTGCAAAGCATGATTTCATTTCGGAAATGTTGGAGAAACCCATGGGAGTTGTTTCTCCGGGCTCCTCTATGAGGGCTACCACAATGATTCCGGATGTTTCTATCAAGATGGGCAACTATAAATTTCTGTCTAAACCTTTTGTCCTTGGTGACTCGGATATTGATCTAATTCTCGGGATGGACTGGCTTTCTAAGCACAAGGCTCAACTTGATTGTGCTGCCAGGGAAATTCAATTGACACACTCGTCTGAGGATGTGATTATCTATGCCGCTCGTGATGAAACCATTCAGTTGTTTTCTCTCAATGAGAAGGGCGAGTTGAATGCCATCTCTCAGATTCCAGTCGTTTGTGAGTACCAAGATGTCTTTCCAGAAGAGCTTCCGGGTATGCCTCCTCACCGGCCAGTTGAGTTCGTTATCGATCTTGAGCCCGGCACTGAACCCGTTTGCAAGCGTCCATACAAGCTTGGACCCAAGGAGCTGAAGGAATTGAAGAAACAGCTCGATGAACAAGAGCGTCTGGGTTTGATCAGACCGAGTTCATCTCCATGGGGTTGTGGTGTTCTTTTTGTCCAGAAGAAGGATGGCACGGACCGACTTTGTGTCGACTACCGTCCATTGAACAAGAAGACAATCAAGAACAAGTATCCACTTCCCAACATCAATGAGCTATTCGAGCAACTCAAAGGTGCTAAAGTATTCTCCAAGCTTGACCTTCGTATGGGTTATCATCAGATTCGCATTCGTGAAGAAGATATTCCCAAGACAGCATTCAGAACAAGCTTTGGTTCTTATGAATATACTGTCATGTCTTTCGGCCTTGTCAATGCTCCTCCAACATTCTCTCGGATGATGAATTTCATCTTCAACCCCTATACCAATGAGTTCGTCCTGGTGTATCTCGATGATATCTTGGTCTTCTCCAAGAATAAGAAGGATCATGCCAAACATTTGCGATTGGTGCTCGACAAGCTCAGAGAGTATCAATTCTATGCGAAGTTTTCTAAATGTGAGTTTTGGCTTGATGAAGTTCTTTACCTTGGTCATATCATCTCTGCCAAGGGCATCGCTGTTAATCCCGAGAAGGTGTCCGCAATTGTGAATTGGGAACCTCCTCAGAATGTCAAGCAGCTCCGCAGTTTTCTTGGTCTTGCAAGCTATTGCCGAAGATTCATTGAGAATTTCTCTAAGATTGCAAAGCCTGTTTCCAACCTCCTCCAGAAGCATGTGAAGTATGTCTGGTCTCCTGAGTGTGACGTTGCTTTCAACACTCTCAAAGAGAAACTCGTCACAGCTCCTTTCTTAACTCCTCCTGACGAATCCAAGCCATTCGAAGTTTTCTGTGATGCTTCTCTTCAAGGTCTCGGTGCTGTGTTAATGCAAGAGAAGAAAGTTGTGGCCTATACCTCTCGTCAGTTGAAGCCCAACGAAAAGAACTACCCCACTCACGATCTTGAGTTGTCGGCAGTTGTCCATGCATTAATAACATGGAGACATCTCTTGTTGGGAAGGAAAGTGGACATTTTCACCGATCACAAGAGTCTCAAGTACATCTTCACTCAGCCCAACCACAATCTCAGGCAAACTCGATGGGTTGAAATGATTCAAGAGTACAATCCAAGTATCGAATATACTCCAGGCAAAGCCAATGTCATTGCAGATGCTTTGAGCAGGAAGGCTTATTGCAACAGCTTAATCCTCAAGCCATTCCAACCGGATCTTTGTGAAGCTTTCTGCAAGCTGAATCTCCAAGTTGTTCCTCAAGACTTTCTTGCCAACCTCATAGTCTCTCCTACTTTGGAAGATCAAATTCGTGAGGCGCAACTCCTGGATACCATGGTGAAGAAGGTGAAACGTGGTATTGACAAGGGTCTTTCTAAATACAAGTGTTATCGCGTTGATGACAGAGACACTTTATTCTTTGAGGACCGGATTGTGGTTCCTAAAGGTGATCTAAGGAAAGTCATTATGTACGAGGCGCACAATTCTCTTCTTTCCATTCATCCTGGAAGTACGAAGATGTACCATGACCTCAAGCAGTCGTATTGGTGGACTCGAATGAAGCGAGAAATCGCTCAATTCGTGAATGAATGTGATGTCTGTCGAAGGGTGAAAGCAGAACACCAACGACCAGCTGGTCTCCTCCAACCTCTTGCTATCCCAGAATGGAAGTTTGATCATATCGAAATGGACTTCATGACTGGATTTTCCAAGTCCAAGCACGGAAATGATGTTATCTTCGTTGTCATTGACAAGCTTTCTAAAGTGGCTCATTTTCTTCCAATCAAAGAATCCATCACAGCAGCTCAGTTGGCAGAGCTATACACCTCCAGGATTGTCTCCTTGCACGACATTCCACAATTGATATCTTCAGATCGTGGAAGCATCTTCACTTCTAAGTTCTGGGACTCTTTCCAGAAGGCCATGGGCACCAACATTCGCTTCAGCACAGCTTTCCATCCTCAAACTAGTGGCCAAGTCGAGCGAGTAAATCAAATTCTTGAAGATATGCTCAGGGCTTGTGTCATTTCCTTTGGCATGAAATGGGAAGATTGTCTTCCGTATGCCGAATTCTCCTACAACAACAGCTTCCAAGCGAGTTCGGGCAAGGCCCCATTCGAGACTCTCTATGGCAGAAAGTGTCGTACTACTCTCAATTGGTCAGAGACTGGTGAACGCCAACTTCTTGGCAATGACTTAATCACAGAGGCTGAAGAAATGTGTAAAGTCATCCGTGAAAATCTCAAAGCCGCGCAATCGCGCCAGAAGAGTTACTATGATAGTAAGCACCGTGATTTGGCTTTCGAGATCGGAGACCATGTCTACCTCCGCGTCTCTCCAATGAAAGGCACTCGTCGCTTCGGTATCAAAGGGAAGCTTGCCCCTAGATACGTGGGTCCTTTCAAGATCATTGGCAAAAGAGGTGACCTCGCCTATCAACTTGAGCTTCCCTCCAACTTCGCGAACGTGCACAATGTGTTCCACGTGTCACAGCTCCGCAAGTGCTTCAAGACGCCTGAGCGCACCATCAACTTCGAAGAGATTGATCTCAGAGAAGATCTGTCTTATCATGAGCACCCCGTTGCTATTCTTGAAGAAACTGAGCGCAAGACTCGCAACAAGTCAGTCAAATTCCTGAAAGTGAAGTGGTCGCACCATTCCGACCGAGAAGCCACCTAGGAACGCGAGGACCATCTCCGTTCCGAATATCCGGAGTTCTTTCAGTCCTAGATCTCGGGACGAGATCCTCTCGTAGTGGTGGAGTGTTGTAACACCCCGGATGTAACTTTCCATATTTGTAACTCCAACTCTTGCCATTTTCGGCTATGTGCTATGATATTCCTTCCGTGGTTGGGTTTTGTCTCTCGTTTTGCATTTTGTTCATGTCGTGCATCTCTTATCATGTCATCATGTGCATCTCATTTGCATACGTGTTCGTCTCATGCATCCGAGCATTTTCCCCGTTGTCCGTTTTGCAATCCGGCACTCCCACCTCCTCCGGCGCACCCCTCTTGTTTCTTTTCGTGAGCGGGTGTTAAACGTTCTCGGAATGGACCGAGTCTTGTCAAGTGGCCTTGGTATACCACCGGTAGACCACCTGTCGAGTTTCGTTCCATTTGGAGGTCGTTTGGTACTCCAACGGTTAACCGGGTAACCGCAAAGTCCTTTTTGTGTGTTGCAGAAAAAAAACCCTCCTAACAGCCCAAAACCCCTCTAAGTCACTTCCATGCTCTAGGTCGTTCGATCACGATCGTGTGGGCGAAAACCATGCTCCATTTGGAGTCTCCTAGCTCCCTCTACCTATAAAAACACCTCCCCCCTCCGAATATCTTCGCAGACCAAACCCTAACAAATCGCCCCCGCGCCGCCGGACACGTCCGCCGCCGGCCGGACGCATCCCCGCCGCCGCGCCCGGCCAACCAGGGGCCGCCACGTCAGCGGGCCGTACCCCGCGCCGCCGAAGCCTGCGAGGCCCGGGGTCGGCCCCCGCGGCCCGCCCGTCGCCCGCCGCCGCCCGTCGCCCTCGCCCGCAGCTCCCCGCCGCCGTTCCCGGCCGCCGCCGCAGCTCGCCGGTCGGCGCCTCGCCGCCCGGCCGCGCCCGCGTCCCCGCGGCGCTCCGCCAACGCGTCCTCCCCGCTCCTCCTCGCCGTCCTCCTCCTCTCCTCCGCCGGCCGCCGTCCCCTCCGGCCGCCCTCTGCTCCGGTGAGCCACAGTGCGTTGACTTCTCCTCCCCGCCGATTTTTCTCCAAGTCCCGAATATTTTATCATATCTTTCTCTGTTCATCGCATCATAACTCTCTGCATATACCTTCGTTGCGTGCATGTAATATATCGAAATGTTCGTCTCTAGATGCTCTTCATTTTGTTCCATTATGCCATGTTCATTTGAGTCCATCTTGATGCCCAAATCTCTGGTACAAGAGTGCTATATGCTGTTAACTGCTGTTACTTATCAGCACTTGAGGATTTGTTATTTTTGTTGCTATTGATGTGTGCATCTTATGGGCATGAGCTCTACATGTGTTTTGATATATGCCATGCCATCCTTACGGAGGTGTATGCCATGTATTTTTGTGATCTCTGTGGTGACTAGCACAAGCATACAAACTAGGCTTCGTGATGTTTCTGATTTCAGGGACTTGGTAATTTTACAGTCTGTGACTGCTGTTATTTTGTTGCTATGTATCCATGTGGATACAGAGATATACATACTCCTTTTGATGATGTTCAGTAAGGATGTTTTGTAGATATAGTTGTGCTATATCCATCCATGCCTCTGTTTGGAATTATGGAGTGCCATAGCATGACTCAATCTTACTCTACTTTTGCTATAAAATATTTCTTGCAGATTGTTAACATGATATTCAATTTTGCCAAGGTTGTTGTAGTTGTTTCATACATGCTATGTATTTGATCTTGACATGGATAGCTTCATACACATGCCATATTGCTGTAGGTATGCTTGTTTTGTCATGCATTGCCCTGTGGTGAGTGCATCAAGCTCACCAAGATGCCCTCCTAATGTCTGTTTCTGCCATGCTCTGTTTTCTGCTAAGTCTGAAACCTGTTAACGAAACTTGCTATGTTTACATGGTTGACATCATATCTTCTGGTCCTTTTTGGCTCATGGTCACTAAGGGACTTTTGTTCTATGCATTTAGTAGATTCATGCCATGCCTTGTTTCGCTATGTTGAGTTCTTGTAGCATGTTGATTACTTGCTCCGAACATTGCTACCTGATGCTGTTTCAGCCATGTCCAGTAATTTCACCAAGTCTGTGAACCTGATATCTTTTGCACTTTTGCCATGCTTGTTTGAACCTGTTATGATGTGATCTAGCCGTAGCTCAGTGTTCATCTTTTATCAAGCATCTCCTGTAGATTACTGTCATATGTTTTGTTGTTATGTTGATGTGCTGTAGCATAGTTACTTGATGCATTCTAAGTGCTATCTTGCTGTTAATCGCAGATTCATGTGATTCTTGTTTTGCTTGCCATTTGCAAACCGTGCATCCGTTTCCGGTGATCTTTATATCGATTTTGACCGAAATCATCTCATCTTTCCAGTGGCATGCTTGGTTTGCCAAGCTACTGCATTGTTCATCATTTTTCTTCCGGAGCACGCATATGCATCGCATATCATATCTTGCATATCATTCGTGTTTTGCATCATGTTGCTTGTGCATTTCCCGTGATTGATTGTGGTTCCGTTGCTTGTGTTCTTGTTTTGGGTAGAGCCGGGAGATGAGTTCGTGAACGAGGAACCTGTTGAGTACGCTTACGAGGATCAAGCTTTCGACAACTCTGAGAACCTTGCAGGCAAGATGACCATACCCTCGAAATCACTTCTATCTTTGCTTTGCTAGTTGTTCGTTCTATTGCCATGCTGCGTTACCTACCACTTGCTATATCATGCCTCCCATATTGCCATGTCAAGCCTCTAACCATCCTTTCCTAGCAAACCGTTGTTTGGCTAAGTTACCACTTTTGCTCAGCCCTTCTTATAGCGTTGCTAGTTGCAGGTGAAGTTGAAGTGGGTTCCATGTTGGAACATGGATATTTTGGAATATCACAATATCTCTTATTTAATTAATGCATCTATATATTTGGTAAAGGGTGGAAGGCTCGGCCTTATGCCTGGTGTTTTGTTCCACTCTTGCCGCCCTAGTTTCCGTCATACCTGTTGAGGATATAACCATTAGAGTCACCCGCCCAGGAGGGGCCGGGTTACGTCATAATGATCATCACGTGAAGCCCAGTGCCAAGCTTGAGGATGGCGGTTCAGTAATGGGCTTAAGACCCGGAGGCGGCTTAAGGCTCGTAGTGATAAACCGCCGTTATGGCAAGACTTGTAGTGTGAGGCAAGAATAGTTGAGAGTCCGAGCCGGACACTGTTATAAGCCGGCTGGGACTCTGAGAGCCGCTGGGCGTCAACCTCTCTATATAAAGGGACGACCCGATGGCGGTTCAGGACAAGTAAGATCAGATCGATAGCCAAGCAGAGCGGTTTAGCTCCTGGTCATCGAAACCCTAAGTAATACCACCTCAACTGGACGTAGGCTTTTACCTTCACCGTAAGGGGCCGAACCAGTATAATCCTCGTGTCCTTCGTCCCGTTTAACCCCTTTAAGCTTCCTAGCTGCGATGGCTCCACGACTAAGTCCTTACACGAGGACATCTGCCGTGACAATTCCACGACAGTTGGCGCCCACCGTGGGGCCAGCGCACGGTGGATTTGAGTTCTTGAAGGGCAGCTTCAAAGGGCTCAAGGGATACGCAGTGGGCCGGATGACCAAGAGTCGTCGCGGCAAGCTCTACATCGACGATGCAAGCTGGGGCCCCGACGCCGGCTCAATCGAGTACGGGTATCGGGTCCCCTTCGGCGGAATCCACGTTTTCATTGGCAAGATCGGCGAGCCGGACCTCTGCGCCGACCTCATCGAGACGGCTCAGCGTGCGAGACCCGCCGGGACTCTGCCTGCCTTGAAGCGTCCTTTCGTGGGATGCATCCACGGAGAGCTTTCTAAAGGATCTGGATCTGGCGATGAGACGGCCACTCGCTCTGACGGCGAGTCGTCCACGGATGAGACAAACTCGTTATATCAACTTCAAGATGGCAGGCTCAGGGGTTGTTCCGATGGCGACAGTAATCCGGACCCCTTTGAGCCGCCGAGCCGGGTTGGAATCTTCATGGCCGGCGCACAACCTGTTCAAAACTCCGCCACTGGGGCAGGAGGCCCTGTGCACTCGCCGGCTCAGGTACTGATGGATCTCATAGACAAGATGACGGCCCTGTTAACCGCTACGGTCACCCCAGCGGATCAAGCTCAACATGATGTGGAGGTGGCACAGTTAAAGCTGGACATCGCAAGAGTCAAGGAAGATCTAGCAGCGGAAGGGATCAGGATGGCTGCAGAGCGGGCGGCTCTCGACGCCCAGACTCAGTTGATTCAGGCGCAGTCTTTCCGGCTCACGATGGATCAGAACGCATCCAATGAGATCATGAGAAGGAGGCATCAGAAGGCTCAATCTCGGCTCCCTCCGGTTTACGACCCTCGAAACCTTTTCAACACGCCTGGTGCAGGGCCCAGTAACCCACCGGAGATCACGGCACCCAGGGCTGGAACACCGATTCAGCCGCAAGTGATGGGGCCTCCCCGTGTAAACACTACCCCGCCTCAGTACGTGCCAATACCACCGGGTCATTATGCCAACCCGTTGGAAAACATGGTCGTCGCGGCGGCGCGTCTGGCGGCTCTCCCAATCGACGGCGACTCTCCAACGGTGATCGAAACCTGCCGGGTCAGAGAACTTCTTCAGACGGCTCTGGCGCAACAGGAGGCATATTCATATAGCCGGGACAGGATTCATTCAACCCCTCGTCCAGGCCGGAGCCCAAGTTATAGCAGACACATGGTCTCAGCGACCGGCTCAAGCAACGTCCGGCGCCGTGACTTGCCAGCGGGCCACGGCCCGGCTCATAATGGAGCCTTTAACGCGGTAGACCAAGACAGAGCACGGCAAGAGGCAGAGCAGGCGCCTCAGTTGACAGCTTACCAGCCGCCCCCGACTTATCCGACGGCTTCTATCGACGCGGGTATACCTACGAGGACCGGAGGCGTCCCTTGTCTAGTGCCGGCTCTCCGTAATGAACGTTTGCCCAAGGATTTCAAAGGACCTAGGAAGGTACCTAATTACACGGCTGATTTACAACCCGGAGCATGGATCGAGAGCTACGAGATGGCTATGGAGTTACTGGAGGTTAGTGAAGCGGCAATGGCCAAATACTTCACCATGATGTTGGATGAGACTGCCCGCACTTGGTTGAAAGGACTGCCGCTCCATCGGGTCATGGGCCGAGCTAAAAGCCCAGTTTATCCAGAACTTCAAAGATACATGTAGGCAATCTATGTCCATTGTGGATTTGACTAACTATAAACAGCAAGAGGGCGAGTCTACAACCCATTGGGTTCGCCGGGTCAAAGAGATAATACATTCATCTGATAAGATGGATGCCGGCTCTGCAGTTTTAATGTTGGAGCAGAATTGTCGTTTTGTGCCCCTGAAGATGAAGCTCGGGCGGCTCAAGCGCGATTGCAATGATATGGGTACGCTGATGGCGGCTCTGGTCAAGTACGCCGACTCTGATAGTACCAAGGATCCCGCGTCGGATGATGAAAGGACAGGGAAGGGAAAGAAGAACGGCAATGGCAAGGGCCCTCAGCATAACCCGGTGAACCAAGGAGGTAACAAGCGTAAGGCTGATGGCAGCATAGAGTTTGTGGCCAACGCCAATTCATAGGGTAACAACCACCGACGTAAGGGGAGACCACCTCCCCGAGCCGGCGGGTCAGGCCCGACGCTGGAGTAGTTGTTGAATGAGCCTTGTCCAAGGCATGGCTCTAGGGAGAAGCCGGCCACTCATCTATGGAAGGACTGCGCAATCATGAAGGCCTTCAAAAATTCCAATGCTTTTAATGGCAACAATGGCCCGGGCGGCGGCTCAGGCGCCGGCGGTTTTCATGGCCCGGGCGGCGGCTCAAATCCCAATTCTCAGAGTTTCCAAGGGGGTTTTAATCAGCAATCTGGCCAGGATAATCAGCAGCAGCAGGGGGGTACCAGACCAATCCAAAGCAGCTCAATGGTGGACAGTATCATGTGTTCACTACCAGCCTGTGCAAGCGAGATCAGAAGCTTCATAAGAGGGTTGTAAATGCTGTTGAGCCGGCGATTCCCCGCTATTTAAGATGGTCTGAGCAGCCTATCATATGGAGTAGGGAAGATCACCCTCCCCGGGTCGATAATCCGGGTCACCTGGCCTTGGTGGTGGCCCCTTAGGTTGGGGGATATAAATTCACTAAAGTGCTCATGGACGGAGGCAGCAGCATCAACATCCTCTATTATGAGACCTTCCGTCGTATGGGTTTAACTGATAAGAACCTCAGCTAGTCCAATACTGTTTTCCATGGGGTGGTACCCGGTAAGTCGGCATATCCAGTCGGTAAGATCGAGCTGGAAGTAGCCTTTGGAGATGAGTACAACTACAGGGCGGAAAAACTAACCTTTGAGGTGGTTAAGATAAGAAGTCCGTACCATGCTTTATTTGGGCGGCCGGCTTACGCCAAGTTCATGGCACGGCCGTGTTACGTGTATTTGCAGCTCAAGATGCCGGGTCACAATGGGACCATTACGGTTCATGGTAGCCGAAAGATAGCCTTGGAGTGTGAGGAAGGCGACGCGGCTTACGCTGAATCTGTTTGTGCAACAGAGGAGTTGAAGTTTTACAAGGACAATGTTGACCTGGCAGATATGACGTCTTTGAAAAAGCCAACCACGGAGCATGAGCCGGTAATGAAATTTAAGTCAGCTGATGAGACTAAACTTGTTGACTTTGTTCCAGGTGACTCATCTCAGCAGTTCAGCATCAATGCCAATCTGGATCCAAAATAGGAAGGCGCACTCATCGAGTTCATCCGTGAGAACAGGGACATCTTTGCATGGAAACCTTCTGACATGGCGGGTGTACCTAGAGAACTCGCTGAGCACACTCTCAATATTGATCCAAAATTTAAGCCGGTCAGGCAATTCCTCCGGCGGTTTAATGAGGAGAGGCGGAAAGCCATTGGTGAGGAGGTAGCCCGGCTCTTGGCGGCCGGGTTTATTGTTGAAGTTTTTCATCCAGAATGGTTAGCTAACCCGGTGCTCGTGCTCAAGAAGAACGGCACCTGGCGGATGTGTGTGGACTATACGGATTTAAACAAAGCTTGTCCGGCTGATCCTTTTGCTCTCCCCCGTATTGATCAAATTATTGATGCTACGGCGGGTTGTGAGCGTTTAAGCTTTTTGGATGCTTATTCTGGATACCACCAGACTAAAATGGCAGTTAAGGACCAGGAGAAGACGGCGTTCATCACTCCCTTTGGAGCCTTCTGTTATGTGTCTATGCCTTTTGGGCTCAAGAGTGCACAGGCGACTTACCAGCGTTGCGTGCAGAATTGTCTTCATAACCAGATTGGGCGCAACGTTCATGCCTATGTGGATGATATCGTGGTTAAATCCAGGGAGAAGGAGACCTTGATAGATGATCTGAGAGAGACCTTTGATAATCTCCGGGTTTACAAGATGATGCTTAACCCGGCCAAGTGTGTTTTTGGTGTTCCCGCAGGCAAGCTCTTGGGTTTTCTGGTTTCTCACAGAGGCATTGAAGCTAACCCGGAAAAGATCAAGGCAATCACCTCTCTGGCTAAGCCGGCGTGCATAAACAACGTCCAGCGTCTCGCGGGTCGCATCGCTGCTTTGAGCCGGTTTATAAGCCGGTTGGGTGAAAAGGCCATGCCACTGTACCAGATGATGAAGAAAACAGATGACTTTATCTGGAATGATGCTGCTAATGCTGCTTTTGAGGATTTTAAGAGACAGCTGGCTGAGCCACCAGTCCTTGTTGCACCTGTTGACAAGGAGCCTTTATTACTGTATGTAGCCGCTAATACACGAGCCGTCAGTGTGGCTGTGGTGGTGGAGCGTAAGGAAGTGGGTAAGGAGTATCCGGTTCAGCGGCCGGTTTACTACATCAGCGAAGTACTCATTGAGTCCAAACAACGGTATCCACATTGGCAGAAGCTTGTTTATGGGGTATTCATGGCAAGCCGGAAGCTTAAGCATTATTTCAGGGTCACCCTATCACTGTGGTTAGTTCTGCTCCCCTAGGAGATATCATCCAAAATAGAGAAGCCACAGGAAGAGTTGCTAAGTGGGCTATAGAACTTGGGCCTCATGGTCTAAAATACGTGCCACACACTGCTATCAAATCTCAAGCATTGGTGGGTTTCATCAACGATTGGACAGAGCTGCAGGTGCCTGAAGAGAAACCGGATAATACATACTCGACTATTCACTTCGACGGGTCCAGGCAATTGGAGGGCTCGGGGGCTGGAGTTGTATTAGCTTCCCCTCGAGGTGACAAGTTTTGCTATGTGCTACGGTTGATGTTTCCCTGTACGAACAATGCAGCTGAGTACGAGGCCTTGCTCCATGGTCTTCGGATGGCTAAGGAGATGAGCTTAAGCCGGATAAGGTGCTTTGGCGACTCAGATTTAGTGGCCCAACAAGTGTCAGGCAAGTGGGATTCCAAGGACCCCCTCATGGCGGCTTATCGCCGCGAAGTTGATGCCATTGCTGGACATTTTCAGGGTTACCAAGTAGAGCACATCGATCGCAGAAAGAACGAGGCAGCTGATGCATTAAGCCGGCTGGGCTCTCAGCGAAAGCCGGTGCCGCCTAATACTTTCTTGGACATTTTGCATAACCCTTCTGTTAAGTTGCCTACAGAGGAAGACTTGGCTGTTCCTGACCCGGAAGCACAGTTGGTGGCGGCTCTCCACATTATCCCAGATTGGACAGTACCATACTTGGCTTACATGACCCGGGGGGAATTGCCTGAGGATGAAACTTTGGCCAGACAAATAACCCGGCGGTCTAAGTCAATGATAATTATCAATGGCGAGCTGCATCGTCGCAGTGTCACTGGAACTTTCCAGCGTTGTGTTTCCCTTGAGGAAGGTCAAGAAATTTTACGTGAGATTCACGAGGGGGATTGTGGCCATCATGCCGGCTCAAAATCCCTTGTGGCCAAGGCTTTTCGTCATGGTTTTTATTGGCTAACGGCTCATGCTGATGCAGAGGACTTGGTCAGTAAATGTGACGGTTGTCAGAGGTTCTCACGACGGGCTCATGTGCCGGCTCAAGAGTTGAGGATGATTCCAATCACTTGGCCATTTGCAGTCTGGGGACTTGATATGGTTGGGCCTTTTAAAAGGTCCAAGGATAAGAAGACCCACCTCTTGGTGGCGGTCGACAAGTTCACAAAGTGGGTTGAGGCAGAGCCAGTTAGTAAGTGTGACGCAGCCATGGCGGTTCAGTTCATGAAAAAGGTGATATTTTGCTTTGGTTTTCCACACAGCATTATAACTGACAATGGTACCAATCTGTCTAAAGGCGCCATGGAGGAGTTTTGTCAACGAGAGAATATTCGGCTTGATGTTTCATCAGTGGCTCACCCTCAATCCAATGGTCAAGCTGAGAGAGCCAATCAAGAAATCTTGAAGGGCATCAAGCCCCGGCTTTGGTACCTTTGCAACGGACGCCGGGTTGTTGGGTGGAGGAGTTACCCTCCGTGTTATGGAGCATCAATACTACTCCTAACAGGTCTACGGGTCACACTCCTTTCTTCATGGTTTATGGAGCGGAAGCGGTCCTCCCTAGCGACATCCGTCATGACTCGCCTCGAGTGGCGGCTTATGTTGAGGCGGATAATGAGCAGGCGCGTCAAGATGCTCTGGACTTGTTGGACGAACAGCGTGATGTGGCAGCAGCTCGCTCGGCGATTTACCAACAAGACCTGCGTCGCTATCACAGCCGCCGGGTTAAGTCCAGGGTCTTTCAGGAAGGTGATCTGGTGCTCCGGCTCATCCAAGATCAAACAGACGCACACAAGTTATCCCCGCCTTGGGAAGGGCCCTTTGTGGTCAGCAAGAACTTGCACAACGGGTCATACTACCTTATTGATGTTCGGGAGCACAAAGATTCACGTAAGTCGGAGGAAGAGACCCGTCGGCCGTGGAACATAGCTCAGCTTCGGCCTTATTACACTTGAGCCACTGGCTCTCATAATGTACATACTTCTATAGCCATGTATATATTGTGATAAATAATAAAGCAGGACCTCTGTCCTTTTTTCCTCCAATGGTAAATGTATTATTGTTATTTCCATTACAACATTACATGGTCACTTGGAGGATGATCCGGCTTATGATCGTATTCGAATCTAGCCGTTAGCAATATGATCACTTGGGGGCTTCCTGATCAAACATAGGTCGTATTCGAACCAAAGAGAACATAGCTGTCGATACCCACTTGATTGGCAAATTGCCGAGCTCATTGGGGAGTTTTTCTTGATCATATTTGAATCATAGATCAACCCCCTTTGGGAACCGACGTGGATCATATTCGAATCAGCGTCGTTAAACAACTCTCAAGGTCATTTGGGGGCTTCCTGTTCAAACATAGGTCGTATTCGAACCAAAGAGAACATAGCTGTCGGTACCCTCTTGATCGGCAACGCCAAAGCCACTGGGGGCTATATGATCGCATTCGAATATTAGCTTAACCCCTTTGGGACGGTTCTCTGGTCGTATTCGAATCAGAAGCCCCTAAGTTTTTGACCTTTTGGTTTGCAACAAGTTCTTTTGATCATATCAAAAGTGTGCATGGGTGGTTCTTACTCCACCGGCTTAACTTTGATTAATAATGTTGATAGCACACAATAAGCGTTATAGGTGCTGGTGAACCGGAGTTGAGTTCTCAACCTCATTATTTGGGTTACATAAACCGGAAGTGTACTTGAAGGCTGGCAGGAAAATTAAAGAAAGCTCTTTAAGCTTAAGGAAAGTAAATGATCAAACATAACCCGGAGGAATATAAAAGAGCAACTTCAACAGAGTTAAGCGCTGCACACGTGCACGATGGCATGGCAAAATTAAGTGTTTGTCCTACTCTATTACAGGACTCCCCGAGTCCAAAAGGTGAGGCATTGTTTTTAAGGCATAACCATGAGCCGCCTACAAAATTAAAGTGCTTGTTGGGTTGAAGCTTCTGGCTCATCCCTCTCCGCTCCTCCGGTTGTTTCCATGACCTGGAAGGTTGATGATTTCCAGTCAATGCCGCTCAAAGCTTCAAATTGAGCCTCATCATCAATTAACCCGGCCGGGTCAACTTCAGGGGCGAAGGTATGCTTACGAGTCGGAGGGATCAGGCTGACTGCTTCATAGCGTGGAGTCGGGATCCTCTGATTCTCCGCGTCATAGCCCGGTTGATACTTGGTAAGGTCTGTGTCATTCCCAATCAAGGTGGCCACCGGGCGCACGCTCTTCACACAGGCGGCGAAGTCTTTCTCGTCAAAGGGGGTGCCGTCTTCTTTCAAGCTGGGATATCCAAGAGCGATGTCGGCCGGGTCTAGTTCCGGTAGAAACGCCTTGGCCCGGCTCAAAGCAGCTATAGCTCCGGTTCTTGCAGAAGCCCGTCTCAGCTCTTGGAAGCGTTGAGGAAGTACGGCAAGCCGCCTGAGTACGTCTGCCAGGTGAGTGGGAACCTCATTTGACAGAGCCACAACGGCTAAGGCACGCTGTGACCCGGTGTAAAGTTGCTCTACCAAGGTATAAACCGCCTTTAGCTTGGTCAGCACGTTCTGATTGAGATTGGAACTTCTGGGACCTGCATGACAAAGTTAGGTGAGCTAACGGCAATGGTGAGGTTTCTGGGAAATGAATGGCGTAAACTAGTTAGAAACTTACAGAGTAACTTACCGAAGATTGCGGAGACCATCTGAGACACATGGCGTTTTAAGCCGGAAAGTTCGGCGGTCCTTTCAGTAAGAGCGGCCTCCGCTTGTTCGGCCCGGCTGAGCAAGGCAGTCTTCTCATCCGCCCAGGCTTTTCTTTCTGCTTCAAATTTTTTCTTCAGTTTCTCTTGTGCAAAAACACTGAATTCAAATTTGGCATTGGCCTTTTGGGTCTCACTTTCCTGAGTCTTCAGGCGGTTCTTCAGATCAGAGATTTCTGATTCAAATTTCTTGCAGGCAGCCTGTACAATTTCCGGGTTACAGTTTGGGTGATTATCATGCAATATTAAAGTCCCAAGCATTTTGCAAGCAAAGACACTTGGCACTTGGGGGCTAATGTATGCTGAGAAGCTTTATTTACGGTGCCGGTTCATGAAAATAAGTCCCAAGCACTTTGCAGGCAAAGGTACTTGGCACTTGGGGGCTAATGTGTAAAGTTGTTCAACTACTTGATTAAAGTAAGGAAAGAACCGGATCGACTGTGCTGTTTAAGCCGGCCCTTGAGTGGTACCAGGTAAGCTAGTTTTCTTGCAGTAGTTATTAAGCCGGTATTAAGTCTACAACATATTTTATCATAAGTCATAGACTTGGGGGCTGGCATGGTAAGGGTAACTATGGAGTACGCAAGAGAATCATACCTCAGATTTTTGCTGGATTTGCTTCACCATGTTAATTTCCAGGTCCCGGCTGTTGTGCACTTGATTAACATAGCTGGAGACAATATCTCCAATGCTCAAATTAGCATAGTCAGTGATATCCAGCCTGGCCCTGCGGCGTTCCAGCAGTTCATCCTTGGTAGAGCATCTAGCTAACACAGTGGGTCTCCCCGGCTCGACAAACTCTGTCCGGGTGATTACAACGTCCGGATCATCGGCCGGTTGAGCCGGGCTGGGGATCTCCGGGTTATCAGAACCCTCCATGACTTGTTCTTCAGATGGAGCAGTGGTGGTTTCAGGAGCTGAGACAGACGGCGACTCAGGAGCAGAAGCCTCAGGTTCAGTTAAGACCGGCTCTTCGACCGGCTTATTTTTCTTCGCCCTCTTGCTGGGCTTTACTTGTACACTGAAAGTCAAAGAGTTAGTGCAAAAACATGAGTAAGATAAGCACAAGGTAAGCTGATCATCATTACCCAGGGGCGGTCTTGAAGGCCGGCAAGCTAGACTGCATTGAGTCGCCGGAGGAATGTGAAGTTCCCTGGTAGTTTGAATCAGAAGAATTGAGTGGTTGACGAGTGACGCCCGCCAAAGGATGAAAAGGATATAAGTCGGAGATAACCTCAGTCCGGCGCTTCCTTGATGCTTCGGGTAAGCCGGAGGAGAGGTCTGCATCCTTGCTGGTCCGGGTCTGCCTCCGACTCTCATGAATCTGTCGCTTCAAAAGAAATTGAGGATCTTGATAAGCTAAAGGATGTGAAAATCTTACTTTCCGGGTTACTCTTCGGACTTCAAGTCTTGGCAAGGGCTCCGAGTCAGAGGAAAGTATAGTTACCTCTTCAATCACCGGGTTACTCGCTCCGGTATCCTCCTGCTGATAATCAGTGTCAATAAGATGGTTCAAAAAGGATCCTAAAGAATCAAGGGCTACCTCTGACTCGGAGGTGTCTTCTAGGTGAAGCAGGTCCGAGGCGCTAGGCTTACTGCCCTTCTTGCGGGGAGCGGCTCTTCTGGCGGCTTTTTTAACCTTCCTGGCTTTCTTAGCATCTTCATGGTCATATCTGACCTTCCAGAATTTATCACTAGCCTGTAAAGTACAACAAAGATTAGTGAGCTAAGACCAAATCGTTAAAATGAAAGGAGAAGCATTCAGGTCGATGGTTTACCGCAGGAGCCGGGTTAGTCTTGCAGAAAGGGCTTAAGCCCACTCTCCCGCAATCTGCCAGGCTCTCATTCAGAAGCGACTTGGTTGTATCATCAATAACATCTTCAGGTAAGTCGTCTGGACTGTGCCGTAGAGGGTCATCTTTCCGGCCTGTGTACTCACACATCAAGCTGGGGCGGCGGCTTAAAGGAATCACCCGCCAGGCAACCCAGACCTGGACTAGATCAATACCATTTAAGCCGTTCCCCAGAAGAGCTTTGATTTTGTTGATGGTGGGTGTAAGTGGTTGACGTTCAGCTTGAGATAATTTGTCTGGCAAGGGGTGATTTGATTCCAGACACAGGGCGCGAAAGCCGGGCAGAGGGTTCTCGTCAGCCGGAGAAGTGTCCTGGCAGTAGAATCATGTCTGGTTCCAATCTTTTGGGTGGCTTGGCGGCTCAGCATAAGGAAAGAGGCAATCTCTCCGTTGTTGGATTGAAATTCCGCCAAGTTCCAAGCTAGGCCCGTTGGCACACTTATTCTGGCGGTTCAGATAAAACAGCTCCCTAAAGAGCAGTAGGCTGGGCTCTTCTCCAAGGTACACCTCACAGAACACTTGGAAGTTACAAATGTTCGACACGGAATTGGGTCCAATGTCTTGAGGTCGCAGATCGAAAAAGTGCAGAACATCTCTGAAGAATTTTGAGCCAGGAGGTGCAAAACCCCGCTCATGTGATCAGCAAATATAACAACCTCTCCGTCTCTTGGTTGAGGTCTCTCTTCGGACGGGTCAGGAGCTCGGTAGGACATGACCTCCTTCTTGAAGGAAATATGCCCTAGAGGCAATAATAAAGTTATTATTTATTTCCTTATATCATGATAAATGTTTATTATTCATGCTAGAATTGTATTAACCGGAAACATAATACTTGTGTGAATACATAGACAAACAGAGTGTCACTAGTATGCCTCTACTTGACTAGCTCGTTAATCAAAGATGGTTATGTTTCCTAACCATAGACATGAGTTGTCATTTGATTAATGGGATCACATCATTAGGAGAATGATGTGATTGATTTGACCCATTCCGTTAGCTTAGCACTCGATCGTTTAGTATGTTGCTATTGCTTTCTTCATGACTTATACATGTTCCTATGACTATGAGATTATGCAACTCCCGTTTACCGGAGGAACGCTTTGTGTGCTACCAAACATCACAACGTAACTGGGTGATTATAAAGGTGCTCTACAGGTGTCTCCAAAGGTACTTGTTGGGTTGGCGTATTTCGAGATTAGGATTTGTCACTCCGATTGTCGGAGAGGTATCTCTGGGCCCACTCAGTAATACACATCACTATAAGCCTTGCAAGCATTGTAACTAATGAGTTAGTTGCGGGATGATGTATTACGGAACGAGTAAAGAGACTTGCCGGTAACGAGATTGAACTAGGTATCGAAATACCGACGATCGAATCTCGAGCAAGTAACATACCGATGAAAAAGGGAACAACGTATGTTGTTATGCGGTCTGACCGATAAAGATCTTCGTAGAATATGTGGGAACCAATATGAGCATCCAGGTTCCGCTATTGGTTGTTGACCGGAGAGGTGTCTCGGTCATGTCTACATAGTTCTCGAACCCGTAGGGTCCGCACGCTTAACGTTACGATGACAGTTATATTATGAGTTTATATGTTTTGATGTATCGAAGGTTGTTCGGAGTCCCGGATGTGATCACGGACATGACGAGGAGTCTCGAAATGGTCGAGACATAAAGATTGATATATTGGAAGCCTATGTTTGGATATCGGAAGTGTTCCGGGTGAAATCGGGATTTTTCCTGAGTACCGGGAGGTTACCGGAACCCCCCGGTAACTTAATGGGCCTTAGTGGGCCTAGGTGGAAGAGAGGAGAGGAGGCCAGGGCAGGGCCGCACGCCCCTCCTCCCCCCAGTCCGAATAGGACAAGGAGAGGGGGGGCGCCCCCCTTCCTTCCTCCCCTCCACCTATTCCCCCTCTCTCTCCTAGTCCAACATGGAAAAGGGGGGAGTCCTACTCCCGGTAGGAGTAGGACTCCTCCTGGCGCGCCTCTCCCCTTGGCCGGCCGAACCCCCGCTTGCTCCTTTATATACGGGGGCAGGGGCACCTCTATACACACAATTGATCATTGATCTCTTAGCCGTGTGCGGTGCCCCTCTCCACCATATTACACCTCGATAATATCGTAACGATGCTTAGGCGAAGCCCTGCGTCGGCAGAACATCATCATTGTCACCACGCCGTCGTGCTGACGAAACTCTCCCTCAACACTCGGCTGGATCGGAGTTTGATGGACGTCATTGAGCTGAACGTGTGCTGAACTTGGAGGTGCCGTGCGTTCGGTACTTGATCGGTCGGATCGTGAAGACGTACGACTACATCAACCGTGTTGTGTTAACGCTTCCGCTTTCGGTGTACGAGGGTACGTGGACAACACTCTCCCCTCTCGTTGCTATGCATCACCATGATCTTGCGTGTGCGTAGGAATTTTTTTGAAATTACTACGTTCCCCAACAGTGGCATCCGAGCCTGGTTTTATGCGTTGATGTTATATGCACGAGTAGAACACAAGTGAGTTGTGGGCGATATAAGTCATACTGCTTACCAGCATGTCATATTTTGGTTCAGCGGTATTGTGAGATGAAGCGGCCCGGACCGACATTACGCGTACGCTTACGCGAGACTGGTTTCACCGTTGTGAGCACTCGTTGCTTAAAGGTGACTGGCGGGTGTTTGTCTCTCTCATTTTAGTTGAACCGAGTGTGGCTACGCCCGGTCCTTGCGAAGGTTAAAACAGCACCAACTTGACAAACTATCGTTGTGGTTATGATGCGTAGGTAAGAACGGTTCTTGCTAAGCCCGTAGCAGCCACGTAAAACTTGCAACAACAAAGTAGAGGATGTCTAACTTGTTTTTGCAGGGCATGTTGTGATGTGATATGGTCAAGACATGATGCTATATTTTATTGTATGAGATGATCATGTTTTGTAACCGAGTTATCGGCAACTGGCAGGAGCCATATGGTTGTCGCTTTATTGTATGCAATGCAATCGCCATGTAATTGTTTTACTTTATCACTAAGCGGTAGCGATAGTCGTAAAAGCAATAGTTGGCGAGACGACAACGATGCTACGATGGAGATCAAGGTGTCGCGCCGGTGACGATGGTGATCATGACGGTGCTTCGGAGATGGAGATCACAAGCACAAGATGATGATGGCCATATCATATCACTTATATTGATTGCATGTGATGTTTATCTTTTATGCATCTTATCTTGCTTTGATTGACGGTAGCATTATAAGATGATCTCTCACTAAAATTTCAAGATAAAAGTGTTCTCCCTGAGTATGCACCGTTGCCAAAGTTCGTCGTGCCCAGACACCACGTGATGATCGGGTGTGATAAGCTCTACATCCATCTACAACGGGTGCAAGCCAGTTTTGCACACGCAGAATACTCAGGTTAAACTTGACGAGCCTAGCATATGCAGATATGGCCTCGGAACACTGAGACCGAAAGGTCGAGCGTGAATCATATAGTAGATATGATCAACATAGTGATGTTCAGCATTGAAAACTACTCCATTTCACGTGATGATCGGTTATGGTTTAGTTGATTTGGATCACGTAATCACTTAGATGATTAGAGGGATGTCTATCTAAGTGGGAGTTCTTAAGTAATATGATTAATAGAACTTAAATTTATCATGAACTTAGTACCTGATAGTATCTTGCTTGTCTATGTTAATTGTAGATAGATGGCCCGTGTTGTTGTTCCGTTGAATTTTAATGTGTTCCTTGAGAAAGAAAAGTTGAAAGATGATGGTAGCAATTACACGGACTGGGTCCGTAACTTGAGGATTATCCTCATTGCTGCACAGAAGAATTACGTCATGGAATCAACACCAGAAGTTATGAACGTCTGGCAGAGAAAAGCTGATGACTACTCGATAGTTCAGTGTGCCATGCTTTACGGCTTAGAACCGGGTCTTCAACGACGTTTTGAACGTCATGGAGCATATGAGATGTTCCAGGAGTTGAAGTTAATATTTCAAGCAAATGCCCGGATTGAGAGATATGAAGTCTCCAATAAGTTCTATAGCTGTAAGATGGAAGAGAATAGTTCTGTCAGTGAGCATATACTCAAAATGTCTAGGTATAACAATCACTTGATTCAACTGGGAGTTAATCTTCCGGATGATAGCGTCATTGACAGAATTCTTCAATCACTGCCACCAAGCTACAAGAGCTTCGTGATGAACTATAACATGCAAGGGATGAATAAGACAATTCTCGAGCTCTTCGCAATGCTAAAGGCAGCGGAGGTAGAAATCAAAAAGGAGCATCAAGTGTTGATGGTCAATAAGACCACTAGTTTCAAGAAAAAGGGCAAAGGGAAGAAGAAGGGGAACTTCAAGAAGAACAGCAAGCAAGTTGCTGTTCAGGAGAAGAAACCCAAATCTGGACCTAAGCCTGAGACTGAGTGCTTCTACTGCAAGCAGACTGGTCACTGGAAGCGGAACTGCCCCAAGTATTTGGCGGATAAGAAGGATGGCAAGGTGAACAAAGGTATATGTGATACACATGTTATTGATGTGTACCTTACCAGAGCTCGCAGTAGCACCTGGGTATTTGATACTGGTTCTGTTGCTAATATTTGCAACTCGAAACAGGGACTACGGATTAAGCGAACACTGGCCAAGGACGAGGTGACGATGCGCGTGGAAACGGTTCCAAAGTCGATGTGATCGCCGTCGGCACGCTACCTCTACATCTACCTTCGGGATTAATATTAGACCTAAATAATTGTTATTTGGTGCCAGCGTTGAGCATGAACATTATATCTGGATCTTGTTTGATGCGAGACGGTTATTCATTTAAATCAGAGAATAATGGTTGTTCTATTTATATGAGTAATATCTTTTATGGTCATGCACCCTTGAAGAGTGGTCTATTTTTAATGAATCTCGGTAGTAGTGACACACATATTCATAATGTCGAAGCCAAAAGATGCAGAGTTGATAATGATAGTGCAACTTATTTGTGGCACTGCCGTTTAGGTCATATCGGTGTAAAGCGCATGAAGAAACTCCATAATGATGGACTTTTGGAATCACTTGATTATGAATCACTTGGTACTTGCGAACCGTGTCTCATGGGCAAGATGACTAAAACACCGTTCTCCGGAACTATGGAGAGAGCAACTAATTTGTTGGAAATCATACATACAGATGTATGTGGTCCAATGAATATTGAGGCTCGTGGCGGATATTGTTATTTTCTCATTTTCACAGATGATTTGAGCAGATATGGGTATATCTACTTAATGAAACATAAGTCTGAAACATTTGAAAAGTTCAAAGAATTTCAGAGTGAAGTTGAAAATCATCATAACAAGAAAATAAAGTTTCTACGATCAGATCGTGGAGGAGAATATTTGAGTTACGAATTTGGCCTACATTTGAAACAATGCGGAATAGTTTCGCAACTCACGCCACCCGGAACACCACAACGTAATGGTGTGTCCGAACGTCGTAATCGTACTTTACTAGATATGGTGCGATCAATGATGTCTCTTACTGATTTACCGCTATCGTTTTGGGGTTATGCTTTAGAGACGGCTGCATTCACTCTAAATAGGGCACCATCGAAATCCGTTGAGACGACGCCTTATGAACTATGGTTTGGCAAGAAACCAAAGTTGTCATTTCTTAAAGTTTGGGGTTGCGATGCTTATGTGAAGAAACTTCAACCTGATAAGCTCGAACCTAAATCGGAGAAATGTGTCTTCATAGGATACCCAAAGGAGACTGTTGGGTACACCTTCTATCACAGATCCGAAGGCAAGACATTCGTTGCTAAAAATGGATCCTTTCTAGAGAAGGAGTTTCTCTCAAAAGAAGTGAGTGGGAGGAAAGTAGAACTTGATGAGGTAATTGTACCTGCTCCCTTATTGGAAAGTAGATCATCGCAGAAACCAGTTTCTGTGACACCTACACCAATTAGTGAGGAAGTTAATGATAATGATCATGAAACTTCAGATCAAGTTATTACTGAACCTCGTAGGTCAACCAGATTAAGATCCGCACCAGAGTGGTACGGTAATCCTATTCTGGAGGTTATGTTACTAGACCATGACGAACCTACGAACTATGAAGAAGCGATGGTGAGCCCAGATTCCGCAAAATGGCTTGAGGCCATGAAATCCGAGATGGGATCCATGTATGAGAACAAAGTATGGACTTTGGTTGACTTGCCCGATGATCGGCAAGCCATTGAAAATAAATGGATCTTCAAGAAGAACACTGACGCTGACGGTAATGTTACTGTCTATAAAGCTCGACTTGTTGCGAAAGGTTTTCGACAAGTTCAAGGGATTGACTACGATGAGACCTTCTCACCCGTAGCGATGCTCAAGTCTGTCCGAATCATGTTAGCAATTGCCGCATTTTATGATTATGAAATTTGGCAAATGGATGTCAAAACTGCATTCCTGAATGGATTTCTGGAAGAAGAGTTGTATATGATGCAACCAGAAGGTTTTGTCGATCCAAAGGGAGCTAACAAAGTGTGCAAGCTCCAGCGATCCATTTATGGACTGGTGCAAGCCTCTCGGAGTTGGAATAAACGCTTTGATAGTGTGATCAAAGCATTTGGTTTTATACAGACTTTTGGAGAAGCCTGTATTTACAAGAAAGTGAGTGGGAGCTCAGTAGCATTTCTGATATTATATGTGGATGACATATTGCTGATTGGAAATGATATAGAATTTCGGGATAGCATAAAGGGATACTTGAATAAGAGTTTTTCAATGAAAGACCTCGGTGAAGCTGCATATATATTGGGCATCAAGATCTATAGAGATAGATCAAGACGCTTAATTGGACTTTCACAAAGCACATACCTTGACAAAGTTTTGAAGAAGTTCAAAATGGATCAAGCAAAGAAAGGGTTCTTGCCTATACTACAAGGTGTGAGATTGAGTAAGACTCAATGCCCGACCACTTCAGAAGATAGAGAGAAGATGAAAGATGTTCCTTATGCTTCAGCCATAGGCTCTATCATGTATGCAATGCTGTGTACCAGACCTGATGTGTGCCTTGCTATAAGTTTAGCATGGGAGGTACCAAAGTAATCCAGGAGTGGATCACTGGACAGCGGTCAAGAACATCCTGAAATACCTGAAAAGGACTAAGGATATGTTTCTCATTTATGGAGGTGACAAAGAGCTCATCGTAAATGGTTACGTTGATGCAAGCTTTGACACTGATCCGGACGATTCTAAATCGCAAACCGGATACGTATTTACATTGAACGGTGGAGCTGTCAGTTGGTGTAGTTCTAAGCAAAGTGTCATGGCGGGACTACGTGTGAAGCGGAGTACATAGCTGCTTCGGAAGCAGCAAATGAAGGAGTCTGGATGAAGGAGTTCATATCCGATCTAGGTGTCATACCTAGTGCATCGGGTCCAATGAAAATCTTTTGTGACAATACTGGTGCAATTGCCTTAGCAAAGGAATCCAGATTTCACAAAAGAACCAAGCACATCAAAAGACGCTTCAATTCCATCCGGGATTTAGTCCAGGTGGGAGACATAGAAATTTGCAAGATACATACGGATCTGAATGTTGCAGACCCGTTGACTAAGCCTCTTCCACGAGCAAAACATGATTAGCACCAAGACTCCATGGGTGTAACAATCATTACTGTGTAATCTAGATTACTGACTCTAGTGCAAGTGGGAGACTGAAGGAAATATGCCCTAGAGGCAATAATAAAGTTATTATTTATTTCCTTATATCATGATAAATGTTTATTATTCATGCTAGAATTGTATTAACCGGAAACATAATACTTGTGTGAATACATAGACAAACAGAGTGTCACTAGTATGCCTCTACTTGACTAGCTCGTTAATCAAAGATGGTTATGTTTCCTAACCATAGACATGAGTTGTCATTTGATTAATGGGATCACATCATTAGGAGAATGATGTGATTGACTTGACCCATTCCGTTAGCTTAGCACTCGATTGTTTAGTATGTTGCTATTGCTTTCTTCATGACTTATACATGTTCCTATGACTATGAGATTATGCAACTCCCGTTTACCGGAGGAACGCTTTGTGTGCTACCAAACGTCACAACGTAACTGGGTGATTATAAAGGTGCTCTACAGGTGTCTCCAAAGGTACTTGTTGGGTTGGCGTATTTCGAGATTAGGATTTGTCACTCCGATTGTCGGAGAGGTATCTCTGGGCCCACTCAGTAATACACATCACTATAAGCCTTGCAAGCATTGTAACTAATGAGTTAGTTGCGGGATGATGTATTACAGAACGAGTAAAGAGACTTGCCGGTAACGAGATTGAACTAGGTATCGAGATACCGACGATCAAATCTCGGGCAAGTAACATACCGTTGACAAAGGGAACAACGTATGTTGTTATGCGGTCTGACCGATAAAGATCTTCGTAGAATATGTGGGAACCAATATGAGCATCCAGGTTCCGCTATTGGTTATTGACCGGAGAGGTGTCTCGGTCATGTCTACATAGTTCTCGAACCCGTAGGGTCCGCACGCTTAACGTTACGATGACAGTTATATTATGAGTTTATATGTTTTGATGTACCGAAGGTTGTTAGGAGTCCCGGATGTGATCACGGACATGACGAGGAGTCTCGAAATGGTCGAGACATAAAGATTGATATATTGGAAGCCTATGTTTGGATATCGGAAGTGTTCCGGGTGAAATCGGGATTTTTCCAGAGTACCGGGAGGTTACCGGAACCCCCCGGTAACTTAATGGGCCTTAGTGGGCCTAGGTGGAAGAGAGGAGAGGAGGCCAGGGCAGGGCCGCACGCCCCTCCTCCCCCCAGTCCGAATAGGACAAGGAGAGGGGGGCGGCGCCCCCCCCCCCCCTTCCTCCCCTCCACCTCTTCCCCCTCTCTCTCCTAGTCCAACATGGAAAAGGGGGGGAGTCCTACTCCCGGTAGGAGTAGGACTCCTCCTGGCGCGCCTCTCCCCTTGGCCGGCCGAACCCCCCTCCCCCCTTGCTCCTTTATATACGGGGGCAGGGGGCACCTCTATACACACAATTGATCATTGATCTCTTAGCCGTGTGCGGTGCCCCTCTCCACCATATTACACCTCGATAATATCGTAGCGGTGCTTAGGCGAAGCCCTGCGTCGGTAGAACATCATCATTGTCACCACGCCGTCGTGCTGACGAAACTCTCCCTCAACACTCGGCTGGGTCGGAGTTCGAGGGACGTCATCGAGCTGAACGTGTGCTGAACTCGGAGGTGCCGTGCGTTCGGTACTTGATCGGTCGGATCGTGAAGACGTACGACTACATCAACCGCGTTGTGTTAACGCTTCCGCTTTCGGTCTACGAGGGTACGTGGACAACACTCTCCCCTCTCGTTGCTATGCATCACCATGATCTTGCGTGTGCGTAGGAATTTTTTTGAAATTACTACGTTACGTCATAATGATCATCACATGAAGCCCAGTGCCAAGCTTGAGGATGGCGGTTCAGTAATGGGATTAAGACCCGGAGGCGGCTTAAGGCCCGTAGTGATAAACCGCCGTTATGGCAAGACTTGTAGTGTAAGGCAAGAATAGTTGAGAGTCCGAGCCGGACACTGTTATAAGCCGGCTGGGACTCTGAGAGCCGCTGGGCATCAACCTCTCTATATAAAGGGACGACCCGGCGGCGGTTCAGGACAAGTAAGATCAGATCGATAGCCAAGCAGAGCGGTTTAGCTCCTGGTCATCGAAACCCTAAGTAATACCACCTCAACTGGACGTAGGCTTTTACCTTCACCGTAAGGGGCCGAACCAGTATAATCCTCGTGTCCTTTGTCCCGTTTAACCCCTTAAGCTTCCTAGTTGCGATGGCTCCACAACTAAGTCCTTACACGAGGACATCTGCCGTGACAATTCCACGACAATACCGGTATTATGTTCCTGGAGTTTGCGTTCCTTACGCGGTTGGGTGATTTATGGGACCCCCTTGACAGTTCGCCTTGAATAAAACTCCTCCAGCAAGGCCCAACTTTGGTTTTACCATTTGCCACCTAAGCCTTTTCCCTTGGGTTTTCGCGAGCCCGAGGGTCATCTTTCTTTTAACCCCCGGGCCAGTGCTCCTCCGAGTGTTGGTCCAAACTAGAGCACCGTGCGGGACCGTCGCTTGGCAACTTGGGTTACGTTGGTACCTGTACGCTTAGCTTATCCGGTGTGCCCTGAGAACGAGATATGTGCAGCTCCTATCGGGATTTGTCGGCAAAGCGGGTGGTCTTGCTGGTCTTGTTTTACCATTGTCGAAATGTCTTGTAAACCGGGATTCCGAGACTGATCGGGTCTTCCTGGGAGAAGGTTTATCCTTCGTTGACCGTGAGAGCTTATGATGGGCTAAGTTGGGACACCCCTGCAGGGTATTATCTTTCGAAAGCCGTGCCCGCGGTTATGAGGCAGATGGGAATTTGTTAATGTCCGGTTGTAGAGAACTTGTCACTTGACCCAATTAAAAAACATCAACCGTGTGTGTAGCCGTGATGGTCTCTTCTCGGCGGAGTCCGGGAAACGAACACGGTTTGAGTTATGCATGAACGTAAGTAGTTTCAGGATCACTTCTTGATCATTTCTAGCTTCGCGACCGTTGCATTGTTTCTCTTCTCGCTCTCTTTTGCGTATGTTAGCCACCATATATGCTTAGTGCCTGCTGCAGCTCCACCTCATTACACCATCCTTTCCTATAAGCTTAAATAGTCTTGATCTCGCGGGTGTGAGATTGCTGAGTCCTCGTGACTCACAGATTCTACCAAAACAGTTGTAGGTGCCGACGATGCTAGTGCAGATGACGCAACCGAGCTCAAGTGGGAGTTCGACGAGGAACGTGGTCGTTACTATGTTTCATTTCCTGATGATCAGTAGTGGAGCCCAGTTGGAACGATCGGGGATCTAGCATTTGGGGTTATCTTATTTTCATTTTGATTTTGACCGTAGTCGGCCTATGTGTGGATTTTGGATGATGTATGAATTATATTTATGTCTTGTGTGAAGTGGCGATTGTAAGCCAACTCTCGTTATCCCATTCCTGTTCATTACATGGGATTGTGTGAAGATAACCCTTCTTGCGACAATACCACAATGCGGTTATGCCTCTAAGTCGTGCCTCGACACGTGGGAGATATAGCCGCATCGTGGGCGTTACACATGCGCTGGTAGGTGGCGCCGGCGTTCTTGAGCCCGAAAGGCTTGGTGTTGAAGCAAAACGGCCCGTATGGTGTAATGAATGCTGTTGCGGCTTGATCAAACTCCTTCATTTTGATTTGATGGTATCCGGAATATGCATCAAGGAAGCATAGCGAGTCGTGACCTGCAGTGGTGTCAATGATTCGATCAATGCAGGGAAGAGGGAAGGGATCCTTGGGGCAGGCCTTGTTAAGGTCTTTGAAATCGACGCATAGGCGCCAGGATTTATCCTTCTTTGGTACCATTACCAAGTTTGCCAGCCAATCCGGATGTTTAATGTCTTTGATGAATCCGGCCTCGATGAGTTTGGCTAGCTCCTCCCCCATAGCTTGTCGTTTGGGTTCGTAAAAGCGCCGCAGAGCTTGCTTGACCGGCTTATATCCCTTTAGTATGTTGAGGCTATGTTCGGCCAACTCGCGCGGGATTGCTGGCATATCGGAAGGATGCCAGGAGAATATATCCCAGTTTTCGCGCAGGAAGTCCCGTAGTGCGGCGTCGACTACACGGCTGAGCTGTGCTCCGATAGACGTTGTCTTCTTCGGGTCTGTTGGATGGACCTGAAATTTGACTATTTCTTCTGCTGGTTTGAAGGAAGTGGATTTGGGTCGTTTGTCCAGGATCACATCGTCCTTATCCACGGTGGAGCGTAGTGCTCTTAGTTCTTCGGCCGCAAGGGCCTCAGCCAGTGCCTCAAGGGCTAAGGGTGCGGTTTTATTCTCGGCGCGGAGGGCTATGTCCGGGACGCTGCTGAGGGTGATTATTCCATTAGGCCCAGGCATTTTTAGCTTCATATACCCATAATGAGGTATGGCTTGTAAGCGCGTGAAGGCCTCTCGCCCTAACAAGGCGTGGTACCCGCTGTTGAAAGGGGCCATCTGGAAAGTTATTTCTTGGGACCGATATTCTCCGGCGTGCCGAACACCACGTCAAGTGTAATTTTTCCTGCACACCGAGCTTCCCGGCTGGGAATGATACCTCGGAAGGTTGTGCTGCTTTTCTCGATACGGCTCCTGTCTATTTCCATCTTGTGGAGCGTGTCCTCGTAAATGACGTTTAGTCCGCTGCCGCCGTCGATGAGGAATTTTGTAAGTCGAAAGCCATCCACGATGGGACTGAGGACTAGGGTGGCTGGCGCTCGGACTGTTCTGTATTTAGGTTCGTCACTGGCGTTGAAGGTTATGGCCGTGTCATTCCAGGGGTCGATTGCAGAGACCTGGCAAACTTCGGCGAGATCGCGCAGGGCCGTTTTACGCTTGTTGTTTGAAGCGAATGTCTCGAAGACTGCCAATACTCTATTTTCATTGTTTGCTGGAGGGTGTTGTTCTGGATTGTCCTTGATAAGGATGTCCTCGCCGCTCTTGGCTACCTGCCGAAGTATCCAACATGCTCTAAGGCTGTGGGTCGCCACGGTATCCGGCGTCGTGTGTATTTTGCATGGGCCATTGAGCCATCCCTCCAGAACGGTGCCGTGCAACGGAATAGGTTTATGTTTTTTGACTGTTCGGCTGGGCGTGCCACGAGGGCGCGTCCTTTTCGCCTGTAAGGGGAGCCGGGATGGTTCCCAGCCAGCTGCCTGAGTTTTCCAGGCGCTTTCCATCGCGCTGTACTTTTGTACGATGGCTGCTAGGTCGGCGAACTTTTGTATCCGGCGGCGATTGATGGTGTTAAGGATGCCTTCGTCTGCGTAGTTGTTGCAGAATGCTGCTATCGCGTCTTCGTTGCGGCATCCTTTTACCTTGTTTTTGACAAGGAGGAATCTGCCCTAGAAGTGGTGGACCATTTCCTGAGGCTGTTGTTTGATGCTTCTGAGAGCATCTATGTCCGGGTGGGTGGGTGGAATTGAATCCGAACCCTGACCTGGTTTTGGATCCGGAGTTTGGAGGTCTACCAGGGCGGATAGTTCGGGCTCCGAGATATCGACTAATTTTTTCGGCTCGTCATCCGACTTTATGTTTGGAGGAAGAGATATGACTTTCTGCCGGAAAGTATCCGGCTCTTCAAGATCGGCGATCCGAACATAATTCGTCTTCAATATAGTGGAAGAGTTGTTCTGCTCCTCGACTACCGCTATCTGATGGGTGATCGGTGGAGTTTTAATTTCTCTCTGGTCAGGTTTAAGCCCGACCCGATCGTAGTCTGTAGCGACCCCCAAGGCGGCCATGCGATCCAGGAGTTCGTTCAACGACGACAACTCCACTGGATCCATGCGGGCGGAGTATTCGGGATCAACGCGAAGGTGATTTTTGATGACTTGAGAGGTCATCGTCGGCTTAAGGGCCGAGCTGGTGGTCATGACGAAACCGCCGAGACGGAGGGTTTGACCTGCGGCCAGGGCTCCTCCAGAGATGATATTATCCTTGACAACAAGGCGAGCCATCGACCCTCTTAGCAACGGCACAGAGGAACTCTCAATGAAAGCACCAATGTCGGTGTCAAAACCAGCGGATCTTGGGTAGGGGGTCCTGAACTGTGCGTCTAGAATCGATGGTAACAGGAGACGGGGGACACGATGTTTACCCAGGTTCGGGCCCTCTCTATGGAGGTAATACCCTACTTCCTGCTTGATTGATCTTGATGAATATGAGTGTTACAAGATTTGATCTACCACGAGATCGTAATGGCTAAACCCTAGAAGTCTAGCCTATGAGTATATGGTAATGAATATGTCCTATCCGGACTATGCTCTCCGGCTTATATAGACACCGGAGAGATCTAGGGTTACATGAGGTCGGTTACATAAGAGGGAATCTTCATAGTCGGTAGCTTAGCTTGCCTCCCACGCCAAGGAGAGCCTAATCCGGACATGGTTATAGTCTTCGGTCTTCGTGTCTTCACAGCCCATCAGTCCGGCCCATAGATAACAGGCCGGACGCCCGAGGACCCCTTAGTCCAGGACTCCCTCAGTGATGCAGTAAAGTAGCGTAAGTATTTCCCTCAGTTTTTGAGGACCAAGGTATCAATCCAGTAGGAGACTACGCTCGAGTCCCACGCACCTACACAAACAAATAAGAACCTCGCAACCAACACGAAAAAGGGGTTGTCATCAAGGTCACTTACGAGAGTGAGATCTGATAGAGATGATAAGATAATATTTTTGGTATTTTTATGATACAGAGAAATAAAGATGCAAAGTAAAATAAACGGCAATAGAAATAGCTAAGTGTTGGAAAATTAATATGATGGAAATAGACCCGGGGGGGCATACGTTTCACTAGTGGCTTCTCTCAAGATAGCATAAGTATTACGGTGGGTGAACAAATTACTGTCGAGCAATTGATAGAATTGAGCATAGTTATGAGAATATCTAGGTATGATCATGTATATAAGCATCACGTCCGCGACAAGTAGACCGAAACGATTCTGCATCTACTACTATTACTCCACACATCGACCGCTATCCAGCATGCATCTAGAGTATTAAGTTCATAAGAACAGAGTAATGCTTTAAGCAAGATGACATGATGTAGAGGGATAAACTCATGCAATATGATATAAACCCCATCTTTTTATCTTCGATGGCAACAATACAATACGTGCCTTGCTGCCCCTGCTGTCACTGGGAAAGGACACCGCAAGATTGAACCCAAAGCTAAGCACTTCTCCCATTGGAAGAAAGATCAATCTAGTAGGCCAAACCAAACTGATAATTCGAAGAGACTTGCAAAGGTAACCAATCATACATAAAAGAATTCAGAGAAGATTCAAATATTGTTCATAGATAATCTTGATCATAAACCCACAATTCATCGGATCTCGACAAACACACCACAAAAGAAGATTACATCGAATAGATCTCCAAGAGAATCAAGGAGAACTTTGTATTGAGATCCAAAGAGAGAGAAGAAGCCATCTAGCTAATAACTATGGACCCGAAGGTCTGAGGTAAACTACTCACACATCATCGGAGAGGCTATGGTGTTGATGTAGAAGCCCTCCGTGAGCAATGCCCCCTCCGGCAGGACGCCGGAAAAGACCCAAAGATGGGATCTCATGGGTACAGAAGGTTGCGGCGGTGGAATTAGGTTTTCATGGTCGCCTCTGTTGGTTTAGGGGTACGTAGGTATAGATAGGAGGAAGAAGTAGGTCGGTGGAGCCACGAGGGGCCCACGAGGGTGGAGGGCCCGCCTAGGGGGAGGCGTGCCCCTACCTCGTGGCCTCCTCGTCTGTTGCTTGACGTCCACTCCAAGTCCTCTAGATCACGTTTGTTCGAAAAATCACGTTCCCGAAGGTTTCATTCCGTTTGGACTCCGTTTGATATTCTTTTTCTGCGAAACACTGAAATAGGCAAAAAAACAGCAATTTGGGCTGGGCCTCCGGTTAATAGGTTAGTCCCCAAAATAATATAAAAGTGTATAAATAAGCCCATTAAACATCCAAAACAGAATATATAATAGCATGGAACAATCAAAAATTATAGATACGTTGGAGACGTATCAAGCATCCCCAAGCTTAATTCCTGCTCGTCCTCGAGTAGGTAAATGATTAAAACAGAATTTTTGATGTGGAATGCTTCTTAGCATAATTATCAATGTAATCTTTTTATTGTGGCATGAATGTTTAGATCTGAAAGATTCAAGATAAAAGTTTAATGTTGACATAAAAACAATAATACTTCAAACATGCTAACCAAGCAATTATGTCTTATCAAAATAACATAGCCAAAGAAAGCTTATCCCTACAAAATCATATAGTTAGTCTATGTTTCAATATTGTCACACAAACGTTCTCATCATGCATAGCCCCGATGACAAGCCAAGCAATTGGTTTATACTTTTAACGCACTTCAGCCTTTTCAACTCTTATGCAATACATGAGCGCAAGCCATGAATATAGCACTATGGGTGGAGTAAAGTATAATGATGGGGGTTATGAGAGAAGACAAAAAAAGTAGAAAGTCTCACATTGACGCGGATAATCAATAGGTTATGGAGATGCCCATCAATTGATGTCAATGAGAGGAGTAGGGATTGCCATGCAACGGATGCACTAGAGCTATAAATATATGAAAGCTCAACAAAAGAAACTAAGTGGGTGTGCATCCAACTTGCTTGCTCACGAAGACCTAGGGCATTTTGAGGAAGCTCATCATTGGAATATACAAGCCAAGTTCTATAATGAAAAATTCCCACTAGTATATGAAAGTGACAACATAGGAGACTCTCTATCATGAAGATCACGGTGCTATTTTGAAGCACAAGTGTGGAAATTGTCCCTTCTCTCTTTTTCTCTCATTTTTTTGGGCCTTCTCTTTTTTTTCTTTGGCCTCTTTTTTTTAGTCCGGAATCTCATCCCGACTTGTGGGGGAATCATAGTCTCCATCATCCTTTCCTCACATGGGACAATGCTCTAATATTGATGATCATCACACTTTTATTATTTACAACTCAACAATTACAACTCAATACTTAGAACAAAATATGACTCTATGTGAATGCCTCCGGCGGTGTACCGGGATATGCGATGAATGAAGAGTGAAATGTATGAAAAAAAATATGAATAGTGGCTTTGCCACAAAATACGATGTCAACTACATGATCATGCAAAGCAATATGACAATGATGAAGCGTGTCATAATAAACGGAACGGTGGAAAGTTGCATGGCAATATATCTCGGAATGGCTATGGAAATGCCATGATAGGTAGGTATGGTGGCTGTTTTGAGGAAGATATAAGGAGGCTTATGTGTGATAGAGCGTATCATATCACGGGGTTTGGATGCACCGGCGAAGTTTGCACCAACTCTCAAGGTGAGAAAGGGCAATGCGCGCTACCGTAGAGGCTAGAAAATTGTGGAAGGTTGAGAGTGCGTATAATCCATGGACTCACATTAGTCATAAAGAACTCATATACTTATTGCAAAAGTTTATTAGCCCTCGAAGCAAAGTACTACTACGCGTGCCCCTGGAGGGATAGATTGGTAGGAAAAGACCATCGCTCGTCCCCGACCGCCACTCATAAGGAAAGCAATAAAAGAACACCTATGTGTCAAGATTGTAACACAACTTTTACCATACGTGCATGCTACGGGACTTGCCAACTTTAACACAAGTATTTTTCAATTTCACAATTGCTCAACTAGCACACTCTAATATTACCACCTTTATATCTCAAAACACTTATCCATTATCTAACTTCTCATAACATTCAATGAACTCAATTTAGAAGATTAATTTCACAATTATAGAAAATTACCATGCTGTTTAAGACTCTCAAAATAATATAAGTGAGGCATGAGAGATCAATAATTTCTATAAAATACAACCACCGCCGTGCTCTAAAAGGTATAAGTGAAGCACTAGAGCAAAAACTATATAGCTCAAAAGATATAAGGGAAGCACATCGAGTATTCTAACAAATTCCGAATCAAGTGTGTCTCTCTCAAAAGGTGTGTACAGCAAGGATGATTGTGGCAAACTAAGAAACAAAGACTCAAATCATACAAAACGCTCCATGCAAAACACATACCATGTGGTGAATAAAAATATAGCTCCAAGTAAATTTACCGATGGTTGAGGACGAAAGAGGGGATGCCTTCCGGGGCATCCCCAAGCTTTGGCTTTTTTGTGTCGTTGGATTTACCTTGGGGTGCCTTGGGCATCCCCAAGCTTAGGCTCTTGCCACTCCTTGTTCCATAATCCATCAAATCTTTTACCCAAAACTTGAAAACTTCACAACACAAAACTTAACAGAAAATCTCGTGAGCTCCGTTAGCGAAAGACAACAAAACACCACTTCAAGGTACTGTAATGAACTCATTATTTATTTATATTGGTGTTAAAACTACTTTATCCCAACTTCTCTATGGTTTATAAACTATTTTACTAGCCATAGATTCATCAAAATAAGCAAACAACACACGAAAAACAGAATCTATAAAAAACAGAACAGTCTCTAGTAATCTGTGACTAACGCAAACTTCTGGAACTCCAAAAATTCTACCAAAATAGGAAGACCTAGACAATTTGTTTAGTGATCTGATGCAATTGGAATCAGTATTTTATCACGTTCTGGTGATTTTTAACAATTATTTTCGTGACAGAAAGTTTCTGGAATTTTGAGCAAGATCAAATAACTATCATCCAAGAAGATCCTATAGGTTTAACTTGGCACAAACACTAATTAAAAACAAAAACAAATCTAACCAGAGTCTAGATCAAAGATTTATTCCTAAACAGAAGCAAAAAGCAAAAAACTAAAAATAAAATTGGGTTGCCTCCCAACAAGCGCTATCGTTTAACGCCCCAAGCTAGGCATAAAAACACGGATAGATCTAGGTATTGCCATCTTTAGTAGGCAATCCATTAGTGGCTCTCATAATAGATTCATAAGGTAATTTAATATTATTTCTAGGCAAGTGTTCCATGCCTTTCCTTAACGAAAATTGGAATCTAATATTCCCTTCCTTCATATCAATGATTGCACCAATCGTTCTAAGGAAAGGTCTACCAAGAATAATAGGACATGAAGGATTGCAATCTATATCAAGAACAATAAAATCTACGGGCAAATAGTTCCTATTTGAAACAATAAGAACATCATTAATTCTTCCCATAGGTTTCTTAATGGTGGAATCCGCTAGGTGTAAGTTTAAAGAGCAATCATCAAATTTGCGGAAACCTAACAAATCACATAAAGTTTTGGAATCGTGGAAACACTAGCACCCAAATCACACAAAGCATAGCATTCATGATCTTTAATTTTAATAGTAGTTTCCCACTCATCGTAAAGTTTTCTAGGGATAGAAACTTCCAACTCAAGCTTTTCTTCATAAGATTGCATCAAAGCATCAATCATATGTTTAGTAAAAGCTTTATTTTGACTATAAGCATGCGGAGAATTTAGCACGGATAGCAACAAGGAAATACAATCTATCAAAGAGAAATTATCATAATTAAATTCCTTGAAATCCAAAATAGTGGGTTCATTGCTATCTAAAGTTTTAACCTCTTCAATCCCACTTTTACTAATTTTTGCATCAAGATCTAAAAACTCCGAATTTTCGGAACGCCTTCTAGGTAAAGGTGGCTCATCTTCAGTCCCATCATTATCAAGATTCATATTGCAAAACTAAGATTTAATAGGGGACACATCAATAACTTTTAGATCTTCATCTTTATTCTCATAAAAATTAGAAGAACACGCTTTTACAAAGCAATCTTTCTTAGCATGCATCCTAGCGGTTCTTTCTCTGCACTCGTCAATGGAAATTCTCATGGCTTTGAGAGACTCATTGATATCATGCTTAGGTGGAATAGATCTAAGTTTCAAAGAATCAACATCAAGAGAAATTTTATCCACGTTCCTAGCCAATTCATCAACCTTAAGCAATTTTTCTTCAAGCAAAGCGTTGAAATTCTTTTGCGAATTCATAAACTCCTTAACACTAGTCTCAAATTCAGAGGGCATCTTATTAAAATTTCCATAAGAATAGTTGTAGGAATTACCATAATTATTAGAGGAATTACTAGGATACGGCCTAGAATTAAAATGCCCTCTATAAGCGTTGTTACCAAAATTATTCCTACCAAAAAAATCACATCCATAGATTCATCATTATTTTCAATCAAAGTAGACAAAGGCATATTATTGGGATCAGAAGAAACACTCTTATTAGCAAACATTTTCATGAGTTCATCCATCTTTCCACTCAAAACATTAATTTCTTCTATCGCATGCACCTTTTTACTAGTAGATCTTTCGGTATGCCATTCAGAATAATTAACCATAATATTATCTAGGAGTTTAGTAGCTTCTCCTAACGTGATTTCCATGAAAGTGCCTCCCGCGGCCGAATCTAAAAGATTTCTAGAAGCAAAATTCAATCCGGCATAGAAATTTTGTATAATCATCCATAAATTCAAACCATAAGTAGGGCAATTACGTATCATTAATTTCATTCTCTCCCAAGCTTGTGCAACATGTTCATGATCAAGTTGCTTAAAATTCATAATATCGTTTCTAAGAGAGATGATTTTAGCGGGAGGAAAATACTTAGAGATAAAAGCATCTTTGCACTTATTCCAAGAATCGATACTATTTTTAGGCAAAGACGAAAACCAAGCTTTAGCCCGATCTCTAAGCGAAAAAGGAAATAGCTTCAATTTAACAATATCATTGTCCACATCTTTCTTCTTTTGCATATCACACAAATCAACAAAGCTATTTAGATGGGTAGTGGCATCTTCACTAGGAAGGCCGGCGAATTGATCTTTCATGACAAGATTCAACAAAGCAGCATTAATTTCACAAGATTCAGCTTCGGTAAGAAGAGCAATCGGAGTGCTATGAAAGTCATTGTTATTGGTATTGGCAAAGTCACACAATTTAGTATTATCTTGAGCCATCGTGACAAGCAAGAAATCCAACACACGAGCGAACAAGAAGCAAGCGAAAAAGAGGGCGAACGGAAAAGAGAGGGTGAATAAAACGGCAAGGGTGAAGTGGGGGAGAGGAAAACGAGAGGCAAATGGCAAATAATGTAATGCGAGGGATAAGAGTTTGTGATGGGTACTTGGTATGTCTTGACTTGTGCGTAGATCTCCCCGGCAATGGCGCCAGAAATCCTTCTTGCTACCTCTTGAGCACTGTGTTGGTTTTCGCTTGAAGAGGAAAGGGTGATGGAGTAAAGTAGCGTAAGTATTTCCCTCAGTTTTTGAGGACCAAGGTATCAATCCAGTAGGAGACTACGCTCGAGTCCCACGCACCTACACAAACAAATAAGAACCTCACAACCAACACGAAAAAGGGGTTGTCAATCCCTTCACGGTCACTTACGAGAGTGAGATCTGATAGAGATGATAAGATAATATTTTTGGTATTTTTATGATACAGAGAAATAAAGATGCAAAGTAAAATAAACGGCAATAGAAATAGCTAAGTGTTGGAAGATTAATATGATGGAAATAGACCCGGGGGGCCATAGGTTTCACTAGTGGCTTCTCTCAAGATAGCATAAGTATTACGGTGGGTGAACAAATTACTGTCGAGCAATTGATAGAATTGAGCATAGTTATGAGAATATCTAGGTATGATCATGTATATAAGCATCACGTCCGCGACAAGTAGACCGAAACGATTCTGCATCTACTACTATTACTCCACACATCGACCGCTATCCAGCATGCATCTAGAGTATTAAGTTCATAAGAACAGAGTAATGCTTTAAGCAAGATGACATGATGTAGAGGGATAAACTCATGCAATATGATATAAACCCCCATCTTTTTATCCTCGATGGCAACAATACAATACGTGCCTTGCTGCCCCTGCTGTCACTGGGAAAGGACACCGCAAGATTGAACCAAAGATAAGCACTTCTCCCATTGCAAGAAAGATCAATCTAGTAGGCCAAACCAAACTGATAATTCGAAGAGACTTGCAAAGATAACCAATCATACATAAAAGAATTCAGAGAAGATTCAAATATTGTTCATAGATAATCTTGATCATAAACCCACAATTCATCGGATCTCGACAAACACACCACAAAAGAAGATTACATCGAATAGATCTCCAAGAGAATCAAGGAGAACTTTGTATTGAGATCCAAAGAGAGAGAAGAAGCCATCTAGCTAATAACTATGGACCCGAAGGTCTGAGGTAAACTACTCACACATCATCGGAGAGGCTATGGTGTTGATGTAGAAGCTCTCCGTGATCAATGCCCCCTCTGGCAGGACGCTGGAAAAGGCCCCAAGATGGGATCTCACGGGTATAGAAGGTTGCGGCGGTGGAATTAGGTTTTCGTGGTCGCCTCTGATGGTTTGGAGGTACGTAGGTATATATAGGAGGAAGAAGTAGGTCGGTGGAGCCACGAGGGGCCCACGAGGGTGGAGGGCGCGCCTGGGGGGGTAGGTGCGCCCCTACCTCGTGGCCTCCTCGTCTGTTGCTTGACGTCCACTCCAAGTCCTCTGGATCACGTTTGTTCCAAAAATCACGTTCCCGAAGGTTTCATTCCGTTTCGACTCCGTTTGATATTCTTTTTCTGCGAAACACTGAAATAGGCAAAAAAACAGCAATTTGGGCTGGGCCTCTGGTCAATAGGTTAGTCACCAAAATAATATAAAAGTGTATAAATAAGCCCATTAAACATCCAAAACAGAATATATAATAGCATGGAACAATCAAAAATTATAGATACGTTGGAGACGTATCAGTGCCGGGCTGGGAAGCAGAGGTCCCCTCCCCGCCAACATTTGGCGCCGAGGCAAAGCCACCAGCGCCCGAGTTCGCGTCCTCCTCCTCCGTGTGCATGGGCTCGGTGCTTGGCACCCTTGCCGGGGACGCCCCTCGAGGCGGCATGGTCGATGGGGGCGGCGTGTTGGGGGTAGCCCTCTGTGGCTCCTCCTGCTGCTGTCCTCCTCCTGCAATCACGGCATGATCAGCACCAAGGGATCATACCCCCAACGCACGTCGACGAGGGGTGAGTGATGAACTTACGCTGGGGGCTGTGCCGGGGGCTGCTGTCCGGGCTGCTCAAGACCACCAGCGGTGTACCGGAAGTACCTGCCGGGGGCTGGCCGCTCGCCGAAGCCTTGGTCCTCTTCACCCTCTGGGCCAGTGTCTCCGCATCCCTGCAAAGAAGAAGAACGAATCAAGATAAGTGGCACGGTCTGAGGGGATGGAGATGACAGAAAGGGACAAGATACTTACTCGTCCTCCACCTCCTCCTCTGCTGCTTTCCTCTTCCTCCTTGGGCTGAGGGACCCAAAATCGAAGACGACCTCCGCGTCGACATCTTCCGGAGGAGGGGAAGCTGATGGAGTCCGAGAGCGCTTGGACGAAGAAGAGGCAGTTGCTTTCTTCTTCGCCACCGCGGCCTTCACCAACTTCTTCACCGCCGCGGCCCTTGTCTGGCGCGCGGACCCCTCCTGGGCTAGCCGCGGTTGCACGGCCCTGCCGGGCCGGACCGGCTCGCCGGAGGTGGCCCGCCGTAGGACTCGCCCTGTCCCCGGGCCTAGGGGATCGACAGCCTCGGCCTCCTCCTCCGATGACTCGTCGACCACATCCTTGATGAGAGGAGCCCCGGTGCCGGCGCTGCTGGCCTCCCCAGCGGACTCCGCCCACTGGGCAAGCTCCTTTTCCTCCGCAGCCGCCGCGGCCTTGTCCTCCACGCCGCCGGCGCTGCCGGCCTCCTTGGCGAGCTCTGCCTCCACCACCCTGGCGGCGATGTAGTCCAGCTCCGCCTGGGTGGTGTCCTAGATGAGCCGCGGTTCGTCACGGACGTACTTCTCCACCAGGGTGTCCAAAAACTCTTGCACCTGATCCGCCGGCGGCTCGGCCCAACTTGGGACGAGGCCGCGCGCGTTGAACTCCGGCATCATGGCAATGATGTCGGTTCGGCGCGAGTTATTGCTCAAGGGGACCACCCCCGCCGGCAACTTAAACAAGGGCCCCTTGGCGACCTTGCCGGCCTTTGCGGCCTTGCCGGACCGCTCGACCTCACTGTCGCGGTTCACGTCGAGCTGAAAGAGCCCCTGGCAGAAGTGGGTGTGCTCCATCACCGTGAGGTTGTGGTCCAAGCCGGGGCGGAGCGTCATGATGTCGGCGACGTTCGTGAAGAGCCAGGCCGGCCTCCCCTTGTTGTGCAGCGGAGCGATTCGGCGACGGATGAAATCCGCCCCGATCATCTCAAGGGTGAGCCCGGCCTCGGTGAGACGAAGAATCCTGGTGGTGGCGACCGTGAGCTTCTTGTCGTTGATATGGACATCACTCCAGTCGTTTCTGCGAACCGGCGGCGCCTGGCGAACCTCGCAGAATGCTGGTGGATCCTTCTCCTCAATCCAGCACCACCGGCCCCGCCACTCTTCCCAACTCTCCTTCTGGGCGCCGTCCGAATATGCCCTTTTCTCCTGGGTCCTTGGGATCCAGGCAACGCAACCGAAAATGGTGCCCCCCTTTTGGATCCGAGGGAAGAAGTAGTGGCGGAAGAGCGCCGTGTTGGGATGCACCCCAGCGAAGCCCTCACAGAGGTGCGCAAAAAAAGCCATGCACGCCACGGCATTTGCGGTAAAATCCAGAAGGTGGAAGCCGTAGGTGTGCATGATGTCACTAAAGAAATCAGAGAAGGGGGGCAGAGGCCGCAAGAAAAGTAGTCGACGAAGAATGGGTACCAATTCGGGCCGGCTTCGGCGAAGACGGCGGGGATGACGCGCGTGGCCGGATGCCCCGTCGTCTCGCTTCCCGTCTTGCACCCCCACAGGTGCTTGAAGTAGTCCCGGAGTTCAACCGCGTCGACCGTCGACGGGAAGTAGGCGTGCTGCGTCCGCCGCACCGCCAACTCGCTCTCCGGCGGCTCCTTCTCCCCGGCATCCTTGGCCACTCCCTTGCCTCTGCTGGTCTTGGGTGCCATGGCGGCTGCAGGAGGCGAGGAATGGAGGATGGCGAAGGCGCGGCGGCGGCGAGCGAAGGCAAGCGCTTGAGAAGGAGGAAGAAGGGACGGCGGTTCCGAGATTGGGGAAAGCACGGAGGGTAAATGAGCAGCACGCCCGCGGTTATTCCTTTTATGGGGAAGGCGCGGGCCGCCTCTTTCCCATTAACTGCGATGTGATGCATGCGTGCGGCAACAATCCCACGCATGACCCCCATGTCGCGCACGACTCTCCACGTCGCGCGTTCAACGCGGGTCATGGAGAAGCGCAGCGGACGAGAAGTTACCACAGTAAAAATCCCGCCCCGACTGCCCGCGCACCGTTCTGGGCCTGGCCCAACAACGTGTCGCGCTTATGTGTGGCCTAGGCCCAGGGGCTCCTGTCGGTGTACAAAAGTAGGGGCACTCCTTTTTACCCCTTTACTTGTGCACGGACAGTCGGAGCCGCGCCCGCGGCCACACTAAGCAGGGCAGAGGAGGGAAACCGAAGCACAAGACAAACAAAGGCGACGCCAAGACCAGAAGCATAAAAGAGCAAAGGGGCGAGGTGGACTCCCCCGGCAAGACCCTTGCCGGGGCGGCCTTCGCGGCACCGGCAAGAACCTTGCCGGGGCAACTTGCCCAACACCAGCAGAGCGAGCAACCCTTGAGCCCAAGGGTTCCAAATGCCGCCAACAACTATATTGGACCCAGGGCTTGGGAGGCACCTCTGTGGTGGCATGCAGATCTTTGTCAAGATCATGAGATCAGATGAGAACCAGAAAACGATGACCCTCGGCGGGATTCTAGCCGAGGAAATCCACAAGACCCCCGGCAAGCGCCTTGCCGGGGACGACCGCAGCACCACGGCAAGACCCTTGCCGAGGGCATCAGCAGGGCCACAGCCGGGCCCGCGCCTGCCAAGACTCCACCGCCGTCCCCAAGCAGCTGCTAGCTCAACCAGCTGGGCAGGCACCTGCGTGGCGACGGGCGGCCTCTACACCGACCCAGCAAGCACCTGCGTGGTAGCATGCAAATCTTCGTGAAGACCCTGCCACAGCGCCACCTCAGCAACCTGCCTGCCTACATGGCGCTGCACGCATCGCTGGCCTGGGCGCGTGTCGAAGCGAGGTAGAGCGGCGACGGACGGGATGGGCCTCGTTCCCGTCCCCGATAAAGCTAATGGACACCTAAGTAGCGCATTTAATGCGCTTTGTCCCGTAATGTCGGGTGATAAGCTCGCACACTGTAGACCTTTCCACCTCCTGTGTGCCACTGTGGCGACCCCTTTTGCCTATAAAAGGAGGCCCGAGGCGACCAGGAGAAGGATTCGGCTTTTTGGAACTACGCAGCCACCATAGCTAGTTCGAGAGCTCAAGAACACTCTGAAATACACACCAAAGCAGGACTAGGGTATTACGCATCCTTGCGGCCCGAACCTGGGTAAACGATCTTTGTGCTAGCTCCTAAACCTGCTCTTCTCACAACCCCGCGCCCGCCAACCGTAGAAGGGATTCCAGTGATCCCATAGGTGTCGTTTCCCCGACAGGGCTAAGTTGTCAACGGGTGGTGGTGGCGGTGGGTTGTTGTTGTTGTTGCCTTGATTCTGGACTAATATCTGCATCAAGGCATTCTGCTGCTGGATCAACTGGGCGATCTCAGGTGGAAAGACAAATCCGGTATCACGTCTCGGAGGCGTCTGATGGGTTTAGAGGGGAGAGATTAGAATAGAATGAGGTCTAGTGAGAAAGCGCTACCCATATGCACATGTGACAAACACAATCATATCACACCAAGTCAATTCAAGCAAGGGCATACGATCGGTCTAGAACTATCGGTACTAAAGTGCTCGGGCTACTACTATGTACATGGGGAAATACTACTAATCATATGGTGGCCATCTAGAAATTTTGATCAGTGGAATACTCCATGATATCCGCTCCAGCTTCGTCTTCGTAATCATCATCACTACCATCAGGGTCGGAGTCGGTGTCGTCGATGATGATGTAGTCTTCAGAATGAATCTCCTTGGGTTCGTCGTCTTCTCCTCCTGGCGCGGGGTCTCCCATGAATACTCCTAGCTTCCTTGTCAGGTCGTCATTCTTCTCCACGAGTATTGCGATTTCTTCCTCATATCCGTCGCGTGTAGACTTGAGTTCCTCTTCTAGCTCCGTGTTCCTGTTCAGCGCCTTCTTCAAATCTATCATGCTTGCGCACATCTGGTTCTCCTGTCGGCGAATGTGTTGGTTTAACTCCTGGATGAAAGCTGCAATGGACCTGTCCCTCCTGGTGCTGATCATCTCCCATTGCTCATATCGGCGCCCACATATCTGGTAGATGGTATCCTTCATCTCATGTTTGTAGACTTCTCCGATGCGTCCCATAGCAATGTGGGCTGCCATGCTCTTGCCTAGACTCCAGGTTGGTGCATCAAAGGAAAACTCTATGGGCTCAGTGACTGGCGTGAATGTCCTTCCCGGAACTTGAACTCGAATCAACCATCGCTCCTCTTCTGGTAAAGTGGCGGTGTAGGTCCCGGTGAAGCTTGGTATTCCGATGTTCAGGTACCAAGTGACTTCCTTCAAGTGTCGTCCAAAAGGTGTGTCTTCATTCGGTTGTGTAAACTTGTTCCTTGAGTCCGCCATCCTAAAGAGTAGAAAATGGAGAGGAGTCAGAAATGATTTGAGAGGGGTGACCTATGGCTCATCTTAGTGGTTGTGTCCTACAATCAGCGTGTGCTCTGATACCATCTTGTAGCGATCCGACCTCAGACGGTCAAATCTCTGTGTTTAGTGTCATCCCTGGATCGGTAATGCTGACACACACAGTACTCGAAGGATTTATAACAAAGTAGAAATCACACACTTATTACATCGAATGTCTCAAAAGAGAACTTATTACAAATAGTATGGCTTAAGGCCATCTAACTAAGGTAACAGCGGAAGGCTTGGAAGATAAAGTGAGTCCATCAACTCCAACGGCATAGCTGAGTGCACGACAACGACCTAGCGCACCTTACTCTTCGTCTGAAAAGTCTGCAACATGATATGTTGCAGCCCGAAATGGGTCAGCACATGGAATATGCTCGCAATATAACACAGTAGAGCAATGAACGGATAAATACTATCACTACATGCATATATGGCTGGTGGAGGCTCTATGGTTATAATGTTTTGCGAAAAGCCAATTTTTTCCTACAACAAAGGAATATATTTTATTTAACTATCATGGTGGTTGAAACATTAAGAAGGTTCCTCCAACTCAATCCCAATTAAGCAGTGTTAATAACCCAGCAAATTAATTTAAAGTGATGAGATCAATCAATAATTCAAGAACCAGATACTCAAGATGTCCATAACCGGGGACACGGCTAACCATGATTAGTTTGTACACTCTGCAGAGGTTTGCGCACTTTTCCCCACAAGACTTGATCTCCTCCGTTGGATTTCTCGCACTACATGGTGTTTGAGAAACGGATGACCGAGACACAGTCTTTCAGAAACATTAACTCTTTACTCTGGGTGGACAGTTACACCTACTTTCCCCTACATCTGCTAGCCCACCACTGAAAGAGGTCATGCAACATACTCAACTATGCTAGAGCTCATAATAGCTTGTGGCTGCACATGGAAGTTTCTAGCATGAATAATCTTATGATCCATTTGAGCCTGGGTGGCGAACCATAGGATGATCACACGGGTACCCCGAGATATCCTAGGACAACACTGGATTCTCCAGGTGCCCAAACCAACAATCCACCCAGATGTGTATTAAAGTAGCCACCTTAATTTAACCATTAATTAAACAATCTCACATCTGTCATGGATACACTCAAACCCAAACCACGTCTACTAGCATAGCATAGCGGTATAAGCATAACGTAGAAGTAACTCCCAGGGTTTGATAATAAAACAAGGCAATAGGTTCTACCTCATCATCTACTTCCCAAACCCACATGTTAACAGATCCTACTCATGCAATGTTTGAGGATTTTAGCTAATGCATAAAAACTATGTATTAAAGGGGTATGATCAAAGTGTTACTTGCCTTGCTCACGATCCGCAAAACCTAGAGACTCGTAGTAGCACGCTTCGCACTCCGGGAATTCTATCGCAAACAAACAGTAGCACACATAAGCAATCAACAAAGGTGCACGGGTAAAACTCAAATAAGAAGATCAAATCTGAAAAACTCAACTGAAGAGATTCGATCTGCAAAAAGAATCAACCAAATCGGAGCTACGAAACTGAAACTACGGTCAAAAGAACTTCGAATTCAAATCTGCTTGAAACCAAATTTTAAATTGTCAAAAACTTGTTCAAGTTGTTTTAAACAGAAAGAGGGGCTCGAGACGAAGATTTTGGTGTTGGTTTCACTGGATTTAGACAAACGGTTAAAAAGTTACGAGAGTTTGAAGATCAGGGGCTAATCTGCGATAAAAATAATCGCGAATAGGTCCCTAGGCGAAAATAAGATAAAAAGAAAAGACTAACGAATGAACGTTCACTGTCTAAACTTAATCAGCGAAAAGCGTTCGTAAAAACGAACGAACGGACGAACGTCCGCTAAATAAATAAACCGAACGAAAAACCGATCTAATAGATTAAATCGGAAACTAAAAAAACGGGTCTAGATCTAGATCTAGCGTTTACCTAAAAACCAAAAAAACCACGGCAACTCCGGCGAGACTCGGGCGACGGCGGCGGCGGCTAGGGTTTGGGCGGCGGCGTGGGCTGGCGGCGGCGTGGGCTGCGGGGCAGGGGGCCGGCTTATAAAGCCTGGGCGGCGGCGGAGTCCGGGTCGGCCACGGCCCGTTAGGGCGGTTCGCGATTTTTTTAACAGATTTCGCCGGAAAAATCCTAGAAAATAACTTAAAAATTTAAAAATACCAAAACAAATTTTTCACCGTCTAAATAGAATATTTGGAACAAAGTGAACATTTTCTTGGCCTAAAAATGCAATTTTGAAATATGCATATTTTTCTAATTCAAATAAAATAACGATAAAATCCAAATAAAATAATTTATTTGATTTTAATATTTTTCCTCCAATATTTCATTTATTTTGGAGAAGTCATATTATCTCCTCTCATATATTTTTAATACGAAATATTTCGGAGAGAAAAATAATTAAATCAAAATGATCCTCTTTTCAATATTTGAGAAAAATTCAAATATGAAAATAACAAAATCCCCAACTCTCTCCGTTGGTCCTTGAGTTGCTTAGGATTTCAAGGATCGCAAAGCAAAATGCAATAAAACATGATATGCATGAATGACCTATGTATAACATTTCAAATTAAAAATTGGGATGTTACACACTAACATTCTGGTAGCCGACGCCCTGCGCGTGCATCCTCCGGCGATCTCCTTCTTTACGACTCTGGAGGCTGGAGAGGCTGCCTCCTGGGCCGCGCTCGTGGCTGACCTCGAGGGGAGGAATCTCAGCCATGAGAATGACTCTATAACTTGGAAGCTAACTGTTGGAAATATGCCCTAGAGGCAATAATAAATGGTTATTATTATATTTCTTTGTTCATGGTAATTGTCTATTATTCATGCTATAATTGTATTGTCCGGAAATCGTAATACATGTGTGAATACATAGACCACAACCTGTCCCTAGTAAGCCTCTAGTTGACTAGCTCGTTGATCAACAGATAGTCATGGTTTCCTGACTATGGACATTGGATGTCATTGATAACGGGATCACATCATTAGGAGAATGATGTGATGGACAAGACCCAATCCTAAACATAGCATAAAAGATCGTGTAGTTTCGTTTGCTAGAGCTTTTCCAATGTCAAGTATCTTTTACTTAGACCATGAGATCGTGCAACTCCCGGATATCGTAGGAGTGCTTTGGGTGTGCCAAACATCACAACGTAACTGGGTGACTATAAAGGTGCACTATGGGTATCTCCGAAAGTGTCTGTTGGGTTGGCACGGATCGAGACTAGGATTTGTCACTCCGTGTGACGGAGAGGTATCTCTGGGCCCACTCGGTAATGCATCATCATAATGAGCTCAATGTGACTAAGGCGTTAGTCACGGGATCATGCATTGCGGTACGAGTAAAGAGACTTGCCGGTAACGAGATTGAACAAGGTATTGGGATACCGACGATCGAATCTCGGGCAAGTAACATACCGTTTGACAAAGGGAATTGCATACGGGATTGACTGAATCCTCGACATCGTGGTTCATCCGATGAGATCATCGTGGAACATGTGGGAGCCAACATGGGTATCCAGATCCCGCTGTTGGTTATTGACCGGAGAGGCGTCTCGGTCATGTCTGCATGTCTCCCGAACCCGTAGGGTCTACACACTTAAGGTCCGGTGACGCTAGGGTTGTAGAGATATATGTATGCGGAAACCCGAAAGTTGTTCGGAGTCCCGGATGAGATCCCGGACGTCACGAGAGCTTCTGGAATGGTCCGGAGGTGAAGAATTATATATAGGAAGTCAAGTTTCGGCCACCGAGAAATTTTCGGGGGTTACCGGTATTGTACCGGGACCACCGGAAGGGTCCCGGGGGTCCACCGGGTGGGGCCACCTATCCCGGAGGGCCCCGTGGGCTGAAAGTGGAAGGGAACCAGCCCTTAGTGGCTTGGGGCGCCCCCCTTGGGCCTCCCCCCCTGCGCCTAGGGTTGGGAACCCTAGGGGGAGCTTCCCCCTTGCCTTGGGGGGCAAGGCACCCCTTCCCCCCCACTTGGCCGCCGCCCCCCTTGGAGATCTGATCTCCCAAGGGCTGGCGCCCCCCCCCCCCAGGGGTCCTATAAATAGTGGGGGGGAGGGAGGGCAGCATCCTACAGCCTTGGGCGCCTCCCTCCTCCCCTGCAACACCTCTCTCTCTCTCGCAGAAGCTTGGCGAAGCCCTGCCAGAGACCCGCTACATCCACCACCACGCCGTCGTGCTGCTGGATCTCCATCAACCTCTCCTTCCCCCTTGCTGGATCAAGAAGGAGGAGACGTCGCTGCACCGTACGTGTGTTGAACGCGGAGGTGCCATCCGTTCGGCACTCGGTCATCGGTGATTTGGATCACGGCGAGTACGACTCCGTCATACACGTTCATTGGAACGCTTCCGCTCGTGATCTACAAGGGTATGTAGATGCACTCCTTTCCCCTCGTTGCTAGTAGACTCCATAGAAGCATCTTGGTGAGCATAGGAAAATTTTAAATTATGCTACGATTCCCAACAGTGGCATCATGAGCCAGGTCTATGCGTAGTTACTATGCACGAGTAGAACACAAAGCAGTTGTGGGCGTTGAGTTTGCCAATTCTTCTTGCCGCTACTAGTCATTTCTTGTTTCGGCGGCATTGTAGGATGAAGCGGCCCGGACCGACCTTACACGTACGCTTACGTGAGACAGGTTCCACCGACTGACATGCACTAGATGCATAAGGTGGCTAGCGGGTGTCTGTCTCTCCTACTTTAGTCGGAACGGATTCGATGAAAAGGGTCCTTATGAAGGGTAAATAGAAATTGGCAAATCACGTTGTGGTCATACGTAGGTAAGAAACGTTCTTGCTAGAAACCTACAAACCACATGCAACAACAATTAGAGGACGTCTAACTTGTTTTTGCAGCAAGTGCTATGTGATGTGATATGGCCAGAAGATGTGATGAATGATATATGTGATGTATGAGATTGATCATATTCTTGTAATAGGAATCACGACTTGCATGTCGATGAGTATGACAACCGGCAGGAGCCATAGGAGTTGTCTTTATTATTTTGCATGACCTGCGAGTCATTGAATAACGCCATGTAAATTACTTTACTTTGTTGCTAAACGAGTTGGCCATAGAAGTAGAAGTAATCGTTGGCGTGACAACTTCATGAAGACACAATGATGGAGATCATGATGATGGAGATCATGGTGTCATGCCGGTGACAAAGATGATCATGGTGCCCCGAAGATGGAGATCAAAGGAGCATGATGATATTGGCCATATCATGTCACTATTTGATTGCATGTGATGTTTATCATGTTTTTGCATCTTATTTGCTTAGAACGACGGTAGCAAGTAGGATGATCCCTTATAATAATTTCAAGAAAGTGTTCACCCTAACTGTGCACCGTTGCGAAGGTTCGTCGTTTCGAAGCACCATGTGATGATCGGGTGTGATAGATTCTTACGTTCGAATACAACGGGTGTTGATGAGCCTAGCATGTACAGAGATGGCCTCGGAACACACGCAATACACTTAGGTTGACTTGACGAGCCTAGCATGTACAGACATGGCCTCGGAACACGGAGGACCGAAAGGTCGAGCATGAGTCTATAGAAGATACGATCAACATGCAGATGTTCACCGATCTTGACTAGTCCGTCTCACGTGATGATCGGACACGGCCTAGTTGAACTCGGATCATGTTTCACTTAGATGACTAGAGGGATGTCTATCTGAGTGGGAGTTCATAATCAGATGAACTTCATTATCATGAACACAGTCAAAAAGTATTTGCAAATTATGTCATGGCTTGCGCTTTAGTTCTACTGGTTAAGATATGTTCCTAGAGAAAATTTAGTTGAAAGTTGGTAGTAGCAATTATGCGGACTGGGTCCGTAAACTGAGGATTGCCCTCATTTCTGCACAGAAGGCTTATGTCCTTAATGCACCGCTCGGTGTGCTGAATCTCAGCGTCGTCTGTAGATGTTACAAAACATCTGACATACACGTTTTGATGACTACGTGATAGTTCAGTGCGGTTTAGAATTGTGGCACCAAAGACGTTTTTGAAACGTCGCAGAGCATGTGAGATGTTCCGAAGACTGAAATTGGGATTTCAGACTAGTGCCCACGTCAAGAGGTATGAGACCTCTGACAAGTTTCTTAAGCCTGCAAACTAAGGGAGAAAAGCTCAATCGTTGAGCGTGTGCTCAGATTGTCTGAGTGCCACAATCGCTTGAATCGAGTGGGAGTTAATCTCCCAGATGAGATAGTGATAGTTCTCCATAGTCACTGCCACCAAGCTAGTAGAGCTTCGTGATGAACTATAACATATCAAGGATAATTATGATGATCCTTGAGCTATTCGCGATGTTTGACACCGCGAGAGTAGAAATCAAGAAGGAGCATCAATTGTTGATGGTTAGTAAAACCACTAGTTTAAGAAGGGCAAGGGCAAAAGGGATACTTCATGAAACAGCAAGTCGTTTGCTGCTCTAGTGAAGAATCCCAAGGTTGAACCCAAACCGGAGACTAAGTGCTTCTGTAATGAGAGGAACGGTCACTGAAGCAGTACTACCCTAGATACTTGGTAGATGAGAAGGCAGGCAAGGTCGACAGAAGTATATTGGATATACGTTATATGAATGTGTACTTTACTAGTACTCCTAGCAGCACCAGGGTATTAGATACTGGTTCGGTTGCTAAGTGTTAGTAACTCGAAATAAAAGCTGTGGAATAAATGGAGACTAGCTAAAGGTGAGATGACGATATGTGTTGGAAGTGTTTCCAAGGTTGATGTGATCAAGCATCGCATGCTCCCTCTACCATCGAGATTTGGTGTTTGCGTTGAACATGATTGGATTATGTTTACCGCAAAACGGTTATTCATTTAAGAAGAATAATGGTTACTCTGTTTATTTGAATAATACCTTCAATGGTCTTGCACCTAAAATGAATCTCGATCGTAGTGATACACATGTTCATGCCAAAAAGATATAAGATAGTAATGATAGTACCACATACTTGTGGCACTGCCACTTGAGTCATATTGGTGTAGAACGCATGAAGAAGCTCCATGTAGGTGGATCTTTGGACTCACTCATTTTTGAAAAGATTGAGACATGCGAACCATGTCTATTGGTATATATGCATGAAGAAACTCCATACAGATGGATCGTTTGGACTCACTTGATTATGAATCACTTGAGACATGCAAATCATACCACATGGGCAAAATGACTGAAAGTCCTCGTTTTCAGTGAGATAGAACAAGAGAGCAACTTATTGGAAGTAATACATTTTGATGTACGCAGTCCAATGAGTGCTGAGGCATGCAGTGGATATCGTTATGTTCTTACTTCACAGATGATTTGAGTAGATGCTGAGTGTATTTACTTGATGAAACACTAGTCTGAATTATTGAAAGGTTCAAGTAATTTCAGAGTGAAGTTGAAGATCGTCGTGACAAGAGGATAAAATGTCTGTGATATGATCATAGAGATGAGTATCTGAGAAATGAGTTTGGCACACAATTGAGACATTGTGGAAAGTGTTTCACAATTAATACCGCCTGGAACACCATAGTGTGATGGTGTGTCCGAACATCATAACTGCACCCTATTGGATATGGTGCATACCATGATGTTTCTTATCAAATTACCACTATCATTTAAGGGTTAGGCATTAGAGACAACCGCATTCACTTTAAAAGGGGCACCACGCAATTCCGTTGAGACGACACCGTTTATAGAAACCTAAGTTGTCGTTTCTTAAAAGTTTGGGGCTGCGATGCTTATGTGAAAAAGTTTCAGGATGATAAGCTCGAACCCAAAGCGGATAAATGCATCTTCATAGAATACCCAAAAACAGTTGGGTATACCTCCTATTTCATATCTGGAAGCAAAAGTAATTGCTTCTAGAAACGAGTCCTTTCTCGAGGAAAAGTTTCTCTCGAAAGAATTGAGTGGGAGGATGGTGGAGACTTGATAAGGTTATTGAACCGTCGCTTCAACTAGTGTGTAGCAGGGCACAGGAAGTTGTTCCTGTGGCACCTACACCAATTGAAGTGGAAGCTTATGATAGTGATCATGAAACTTCGGATCAAGTCACTACCAAACCTCGTAGGACGACGAGGATGCGCACTACTTCAGAGTAATGCGTGATCCTGTCTTGGAAGTCATGTTGCTAGACAACAATGAACCTACGAGCTATGGAGAAGCGATGGTGGGCCCATATTCCGACGAATGGCTCGAGGCCATGAAATCCGAGATAGAATCCATGTATCAGAACAAAGCATGGACTTTGGTGAACTTGCCCGATGATCGGCAAGCCATTGAGATAAATGGATCTTTAAGAAGAAGACGGACATGGACGGTAATGTTACCGTCTATAAAGCTCGACTTGTGGCAAAGAGTATTTTCACAAGTTCAAGGAGTTGACTACGATGAGATTTTCTCATCCGTAGCGATGCTTAAGTCCGTCGGAATCATGTTAGCATTAGCTGCATTTATGAAATCTGGAAGATGGATGTCAAAACAAGTTTCCTTACCAGTTTTCGTAAGGAAAGGTTGTATGTGATCCAATCAGAAAGGTTTTGTCGATCCTAAGGATGCTAAAAGGTATGCTAGCTCCAGCGATCCTTCCATGGATTAGAGCAAGCATCTCGGAGTCAGAATATACGCTTTGATGGAGTGATCAAAGTTTTTGGGTTTATACAAAGTTTGTTAGAAACTTGTATTTACAATAAAGTGAGTGGGAGCGCTACAACATTTCTGATAAGTATATGTGAATGACATATTGTTGATCCGAAATGATGTAGAATTTCTGGAAAGCATAAAGGGTTGTTTGAAAGGAGTTTTTCAAAGGAAGACCTGGATAAAGCTACTTACATATTGGGCATCAAGATCCATAGAGATAGATCAAGATGCCTGATGATACTTTCAAAAGACAGCACACCTTGACATGATTTTGAAAGAGTTCAAAATAGATCAGCAAAGAAGGAGTTCTTGGCTGTGTTACAAGGTGTGAGTATTGAGTGAGACTCAAGACCTGACCACAGCAGAAGATAGAGAAAGGACGAAGGTCGTCCCCTATGCTTTAGACGTAGGCTCTATAGTATGCTATGCTGTGTACCGCACATGTAGTGTGCCTTGCCATGAGTTGGTCAAGAGGGTACAATGGTGATCCGGGAAAGGATCTCATGACAGCGGTCGAACTTATCCTTAGTACCTAGTGGATTAAGGAATTTTCTCGATTATGGAGGTGGAAAGGAGTTCGTCATAAAGGGTTACGTCGATGCGAACTTTGACACTAATCCGGATGACTCTGAGTAGTAAACCGGATTCGTATAGTAGAGCAATTATTTGAAATGGCTCCAAATAGCGCGTGGTAGCATCCACAAAGATGACATAGATATTCGTGAAGCACACGGTTCTGAAAGGTTCAGACCCGTTGACTAATAACCTCTCTCACAAGCATAACATGACCAAACCAGAACACATTGAGTGATAATCACATAGTGATGTGAACTAGATTGTTGACTCTAGTAAACTCTTTAGATGTTGGTCACATGGTGATGTGACAAGTGAGTGTTAATCACATGGTGATGTGAACTAGATTATTGACTCTAGTGCAAGTGGGAGACTGTTGGAAATATGCCCTAGAGGCAATAATAAATGGTTATTATTATATTTCTTTGTTCATGGTAATTGTCTATTATTCATGCTATAATTGTATTTTCCGGAAATCGTAATACATGTGTGAATACATAGACCACAACCTGTCCCTAGTAAGCCTCTAGTTGACTAGCTCGTTGATCAACAGATAGTCATGGTTTCCTGACTATGGACATTGGATGTCATTGATAACGGGATCACATCATTAGGAGAATGATGTGATGGACAAGACCCAATCCTAAGCATAGCATAAAAGATCGTGTAGTTTCGTTTGCTAGAGCTTTTCCAATGTCAAGTATCTTTTCCTTAGACCATGAGATCGTGCAACTCCCGGATACCGTAGGAGTGCTTTGGGTGTGCCAAACGTCACAACGTAACTGGGTGACTATAAAGGTGCACTACGGGTATCTCCGAAAGTGTCTGTTGGGTTGGCACGGATCGAGACTGGGATTTGTCACTCCGTGTGACGGAGAGGTATCTCTGGGCCCACTTGGTAATGCATCATCATAATGAGCTCAATGTGACTAAGGCGTTAGTCACGGGATCATGCATTGCGGTACGAGTAAAGAGACTTGCCGGTAACGAGATTGAACAAGGTATTGGGATACCGACGATCGAAAGTTGTTCGGAGTCCCGGATGAGATCCCGGACGTCACGAGAGGTTCCGGAATGGTCCGGAGGTGAAGAATTATATATAGGAAGTCAAGTTTCGGCCACCGGGAAAGTTTCGGGGGTTACCGGTATTGTACCGGGACCACCGGAAGGGTCCCGGGGGTCCACCGGGTGGGGCCACCTATCCCGGAGGGCCCCGTGGGCTGAAAGTGGAAGGGAACCAGCCCTTAGTGGGCTGGGGCGCCCCCCTTGGGCCTCCCCACCTGCGCCTAGGGTTGGGAACCCTAGGGGGGAGCTTCCCCCTTGCCTTGGGGGGCAAGGCACCCCTTCCCCCCCACTTGGCCGCCGCCCCCCTTGGAGATCTGATCTCCCAAGGGCTGGCGCCCCCCAGGGGTCCTATAAATAGTGGGGGGGAGGGAGGGCAGCAACCTACAGCCTTGGGCGCCTCCCTCCTCCCCTGCAACACCTCTCTCTCTCGCAGAAGCTTGGCGAAGCCCTGCCAGAGACCCGCTACATCCACCACCATGCCGTCGTGCTGCTGTATCTCCATCAACCTCTCCTTCCCCCTTGCTGGATCAAGAAGGAGGAGACGTCGCTGCACCGTACGTGTGTTGAACGCGGAGGTGCCGTCCGTTCGGCACTCGGTCATCGGTGATTTGGATCACGGCGAGTACGACTCCGTCATCCACGTTCATTGGAACGCTTCCGCTCGCGATCTACAAGGGTATGTAGATGCACTCCTTTCCCCTCGTTGCTAGTAGACTCCATAGATGCATCTTGGTGAGCGTAGGAAAATTTTAAATTATGCTACGATTCCCAACACTAACTCCCTCGGAAATTCTCGGTGAAATCTTTATACGATAAGTTGACAGAGGGGAATGCACTAGACATGGCTAGGGGTCTATGGAAGGCTGGCATTCCCCTCAAGATCAAGATATTTATGTGGCAAATGTTCCGAAACCGTCTTCCTACTTCTGATAATGTGGCCAAACGTAACGGCCGGCGGACGGGACATGGGCCATTTGCAGACTTGGGGAAAACGCTAACCACGTGTTCTTCGGGTGTTGCTTAGCTAGATTTGTGTGGAGTGCGGTTAGAGATGCTTTCAAGCAGAATTGGAACCCGCAATCTAGCGACGATCTGTTGACCTTGCTGTCGGCACAGAGGGGTGCCAACGCGAGGGTTGTTTGGCGTTGCGTAGGGGCGCTGCTTTGGTCGCTTTGGTCGGTGCGGAACAAAATAACCATAGAACATAAGTTCCCTGCACACCCAGCTGATATCCTATTCAAATGAAACATTTTCTTACAGGTTTGGGCGCCGTTGGGGAAGCCGCGTGATGAGGACCGCACATGACCGAGATTATGGAGCAGATCAAGCTGTGCATGGTGAAATCGCGATAAGAAGGATAGCAAGCTTGAGTCTTTTGCGTTGAGCTATATGTTTCGCTCCGCTTTTGTGTTCCTTTATCGTCTAAGTACTTACCTTTGTCGGGACGTCGAGCCCGCGGAACCTTTGTTTCATCGGTTTGTAATGTTGAAAACCTTGTGTGGATGCTGCCTTGGGGCTTTATTAATTTAAAGTCGGACGCTGCGTGCGTCTTCGTTTTAAAAAAAAGGAGGGTGGGCAAAGCGTCCAGTTGAGTTATAAATCCTTCGACCCACAAAAAAAAAGGTATAAACCCTTCGAAACTACTATGCCTGTTCTGTCCGACCTTATACGATGCCTAATCGTGTTCAAAAAAAAAAAGATGCCTAATCTAGCTAGTGATGTGCTGCCGTTTGGATTAAGAGTTGGACGGCTCGATCTGCTATGCCGTATAAAAATCGGACTTGTACAGTCGTACGCGTACCAGCACTCTAAACCCTTATCGCCGATACTGATTGGACTTGCGACTGCGAGCCTGTCGAACGAGAAATAGGGAGCTTTCCAATTTCCATGGTCCGCAGCCGCCGCCCTCTTGCGTCCTCCGTCATGCCGCTGGACAACGACGATCTCCTCCGTGAGATCCTCCTCCTCCTGCCTCCGGAGCCGTCCTCCCTGCTCCGGGCCTCCGTTGTGTGCAAGCGCTGGCGCCGCTTCGTCTCCGATCGCGGCTTCCTCCGGCGCTTCCGCGCGCACCACGGGAAGCCCCCGGTCCTCGGCTTCTTCTGCGTCAATGCTGGTACCGGTTATTACTTCAGTCCCACGCTGGATCCGCCCGACCGCATCCCGGCCGCGCGATTCTCCCTGCCGCAGCGCCACAGGGAGAGCTTAGACTTCGTGGAGTGCCGCCACGGCCTCGTCCTTTTCCTCGACAAGAAACTGTCCGAGGCCGTCGTGTGGAACCCCATCTCCGGTCGCCAGCGCCGAGTGGCCATTCCACCAGAGTTTGGCAACCCTGAAAAGTGGGGCATCATATACGCTGTGGTGCTCTGCGCAGCCGGCGATGACGACCATGGCCATGGGCATGGTGACTGCGACCTGGACTATTTTAAATTGGTCGTGGTGCGCATGGGCGTAAAAGACTACAGGCATGTATCGGCTTGCCTCTACGAATCCAAGTCTGGTGTGTGGGGAAATGTTGTCTCAACAACGACCACAGGAGCGTTCATTTTTCCGGCAAAACCCAGCGTCCTTGTCGGGAATGCACTTTGCTGGTTGCTTAATAGAAAAACTGAAGGTGACATCCTTGAGTTTGATTTTGAAGTACAGAAGCTTGTTGTAACTGAGAGGCCACTGGACTGCGAGATTGCCAACCGTGGCCTTCCCTTCCTCCGAATCATGCGGACAGAGCAAAATAATCTTGGACTCATCGGTTACACAGGACGGAGCCTGCGGTTATGGGAGCGGAAGGTCAATTATGATGGTGTTGCTACATGGTTCCTTCAGAAAACAATTGATCTGGTCAAGCACCTTTCGCCCGTCGAGCTCAGATGGAGTTCAATAAATGGGTACGATGAGGATCACAATGTGCTATTTCTGTGGATATTTAATGGTTCTTTAATGATCCAACTCGACTCAATACAGTTCGGTAACTGTTCTCGAACCAATCTCGACGCCACCACACCTCCAGTAAGAAAAGAAATCTACACCACCTATGTTCCCTACACAAGTTTTTCTGCTGCAGGTAATAGCCGGTTCTTACAAATCCAATTATCTTGTGGTGTGTGGTTGCTGTAATGCCATTGGTGTTCTTAAGGGTTGCCTACATTCATGCATATTTCGAAAAAAATAAATTATACTGTATATTTGCTTCCAGTCAATTTAATTACCATGTGAAAGCCAGAGTAAAGTTCTGCTGTCTCCCATCTTTTGATGTATGCATTAGAGATGATATAGCTAAGTTCATATGTACATATCTATAGTTGCTCATCTTCTCATAAACTACACAGCACAATGAAATTGACCAAAGTACCAAACACAATTAAACCTAGATTTGAACCATCTTAAATGTTACTCCCTCCGTTCCTAAATATAAGTCTTTGTAGGGATTTCACTAGGTGGACTACATATGAAGCAAAATGGATGAATCTACACTTAAAATGCATCTATATACATCCGTATGTGGTTCATAGTGAAATCTCTACAAAGACTTATATTTAGGAACGGAGGGAGTATATAAGTAACTTTATTTGCACATTTAGGGGCTTAGCTCACATAAAGATACATAGTTCTTTCTATTTGCAAGATAGTATTTATGTTCACTCATCTTTTCCGCTAAACACAAATCTGCGAAAACTACCTGTGTGCAACTTCTATTCAAGAGTTCTGCTGCAAATGAGTTGATTTGTTTGTGCCAGACTACCTGATAAGAAATAATCGCCGCCATGGAGAGAAGGACAGAACGGTACAAGCATCGACTCGATGGGCTACTGACACTGCTTGTGATCTGGCAACACCGAAGAGAGCTACCCCAGCTCGGGCGAGGCAAGCTTGGTCACCGCTGGATATCAATGTGATAAAGGTAAATGTTGGTGCGGGCTTTGATGAGCACACAAGATCAGGGAGTACTGGATTGGTGATGCGCAACCATGTAGGAGCATTAACACGAGCCCAAGCTTTATGGTACGAACGAGCTGCAGATTCAAGAATGATGGAGGCTATCGCGATCAGAGATGGCATCCGCCTGGCACATGATCTGCGTCTCACGCATATTTCCATGGAAAGTGGTGCTTTTGGAGGTTGTTAATATTTTCAACTCCTCACCGTATGACAGGGCGGATATTGGTGCTGTATGCCGAGAGATTAGGGAGCTCAGTGGTGTTTTTACTAGTTTTGCTCTTTCCCATGTTCCACGTGAAGCAAATGAAGCTGCACATAGATGTGCCAAGCAAGCTAGTAGCACTAGGAGAAGATGCCTCTGGATAAATTGTGTCCCCTCCTTTATCCAAGATCGTACACACCACCCTTGTAAGTTGGTTGATTAATAAACGAAGCTCCTTGATTGCAAAAATAAAATAAATAGGTTATTTTTCCCACCAAAATGTGTTAAAGTTCAAGAAATATTGTATTAGTACATTTGGCTTAACATGGCGCAAGTTCATTATACTCCTTTGTTAACAGCTCTCCATTTCTTTGGTCTTGGTTCTCTGTCTCTCACCAGAGTCCACCATCCACTTTCCTTGTGCAACAAACAGTGAGTAAGGGATTAGAACACTTTTTGATCTGCTTTTTCCTTTCGTCCATGATAATAGATTAGAACATTGCTTTGAGTATTGGACGAATGTATAATCTTCCTTATCTATTGTTTTGTGGAAAGTTTGACCATTATTGTGTTCGCACATCCTCAAATTAGTCATATTTTTAAGAGAAAAGTATGTTTTTGGTCCCTCAAGTTCCTCAAAAGTACAGACCTGGTCCCTCAAGATTTTTTGGTAGGCATTTGGTCCCTCAAATCTCAAAACCAAATAAGTTTGGTTCAAAACTAGATTTTGAGCACGTTGACCAGGTTTGACCATCACCAGTAAATTCGAAAAAATAGCAACGAAATTCAAAAAAATCTGAAATTTTGTGACAAACAAGATGCTTGGGTGTGCTAGGTGCGTGTAAGTTTTTGTGATCAAATAACATCTGAGGAGTTAAAAGACATTTTTTGCCTTTTTTCTTTGTGAGCCAATTTTTTTTTTGCCATGAGCTCCTCAAATGTCGAAACATGACACAATTTTTCACTCTCCTAGCGCACCCAAGAATCTTGGTCGCCACAAAATTTCAGATTTGTATGAATTTGTTTGCTATTTTCTTGAATTTACAATTCAACGATCAAACTTGGTCAACATGGTCTAACCCGGTCAACATGCTCAAAATCTGGTTTTGGACCAAACTTATCCGGTTTTAAGACTTGAAGGACCAAATGTCTACCATAAAATCTTAAGAGACCAAGTCTATATTTTTGGGGAACTTGAGGGACCAAACATATATACTTTTCTCTATTTAACTATATATTTGAACAATTATGTCCTCATATCATATTTCCATAATAGGCTTAGTGCAGTTCGATCATTTGGGGCTCGGGGTCATTTATTCTGGTGGAGGACGTCATGTGAGCAAGTAATTCACACAATAGAAGTAGGTGGCCACATTTAATAAGATAGGATCATTGTGATCTTGTTTTTCTTTCTCAAAATCTTCTTAGTTGGGAAGTTTGTCTCTGAGGTAGGTATCAGTTTGATTCCCTTGTTGATGTTTGATCATGTGGGAAGTTTCAACCTATTACCTGTTACCTTCATATTCCCGGACGTCTAATCTTCTCCCCAATCAGCCAATTATCATTCCCACCATCTTGCAGGCGGTATTTACCAAGTTGTCGTCACATGTCAGAAACTAAGGACTATGTAAACAACAAAAGTTCAGGCTATGTGACATTGAGAGAAATGTTAGGCTATGTATCAGTACAAATCTATAAACTCCTCTTCCACTTATGTGCCTCGTGTTGCCTCTCTGTGTTTGTTAGTTCTGTATGATTTGCTATAATGATTCATCTACGAGGATTAGCATCAGCTCTATAACTGTCCCTTCTATTGATACTAGCACAATGCCCGTGCTTTGCTATGAAATTATAAAAAAGGAGGAGTTAGGTTAGTGGCTTAGGAAATCATCAAAATACGTTGGCCTCATGCAGCTTTTGCTCCTAGTTCAATATTAAAAATAACAAAAATACAACAAAAGATCATGCGTCATGCATTGGAGAATCTTTACTGGCCATAGTCCTTTACAGACACAACATTTCGAATATTGAAACATATGAGAATAGACATTGGTAAGTTGATTGCACAATGTCGTGGATCGGGTAGGAGGACAAGGTCTATCTTTGTTTTGGAATTACAATTTGTTGACTCTCTTTTTCTGTGATATATAAAACTGAAATAACTTGGTTGTAAAGGAAAAAAAATAAGAGCATTATATCGAATTGGAGTCGCGTTTATGCATTTGTTATTTGTGCATTCTATAAGTCTTGGTCTCACTGGAATAGTAGTGTATTTGTTTATTAGTGTTTGGTCCCATATGTGGTCATCATCATCGTCGGAGTCGGATGACTCCTGAAAGGACATGCGGTGCCCCCATGTTTGGTTTTGGTAATTGATGACACTCTCTATGGACTAATGGTTGCATTGAGTTATATTTGAAGGATTTGTCCATAGGCTCTTCTTGAAGTCCATGTGTTAGTTTCAAGGAGTTTATGAGTTGACCAAGGTGCTATTAAGGAATTATCCAAAGATTGGTTATGTGAGTGTTGAGCTTATTGCAAGCATGTCTTGAAGAATAAGATTGTGTGATCATTCATGTTTATCTTCAAGACATCATCCAAATGAAGAGAGTTTGAAAGATTCAAGGTTGATCAAGACTTAGTCAAGAGTGAATCAAGTTGATCAACTCACAAAGCGTAGGAGATGTACCGAGAGGGATCAAGTGATCCCATGGTATGGTAAGCATTGTCCATTGTGCTTTGTGTACTAACCCATGGTCTATGTGAGAGTTATATGTGGGGTTAGGTACGTGTTCATGGGCTTGCGTCAAGAGGAAGATATCACTCAACCCATGGAGGATGACATCAAATCAAGGTTGTGTTGTGCAAGTTCAAGTGGAGCATCGCGAAGAAATCATGCTTGTAGCTTGCCGTCCATTATGGTATCAATGTACTTGTAAAGATGTGCCAAAGAGTGGCTCACCCATAGTGGAGTATGGGGGTGCAATCAACTAGTCTTCATTGAGCGAATGCAATCAAGAAAGATGGTCCAACTTGAGGGAGTCAAGATCGTCATCATCTAGCTCAAGTGGACTTCGTGCAAGGCAAAGGTTTGCCCTTGATAGGTTTTATATTTTACTGGTCTCATGGTGATAGTTTGGAGACCGGGTCATAGGATCGATAGTCGTACTATCAAGGGGGGCTCTCAAGTGAGTGCTTGATCGTATCGTTCGTCGAGAGCTCAAACCATTGCATCCTTGCATCATGTTTCTTGGTTCTTGTTTGGTTCTCTTTGCGAGTCTTAGAGCTTATGGTCATCTTGATGATAAGCTTGAGTTCATCGAAAACGGAGTTCGTATGCGTCTTCTATGATGCTTTCGGTGTTGGAGGTTTTACCGGTCTTATCCGAGGAAGGGTTCTCACCATTTTCTTTTGGGCCTTTTCTCATTTACTTCTTATTGGTATTTCTATCAAGATTGTGTTAGCCCTTGTCGCTAGCTTTCCAACAAACTTGGTTTCGTCGAATTCGGAGTCCGTTTGCAGAAGTTGTGTCAGTTTTGGTGTCCTTAAAAGGGGCTGCTGCGGATGTAATTTTTTAGTACCGCTCTTGGGAGCGGTACTACCGCGACTACTTCCGTGGCTACTTCCGCTCGGGACCAAAAACTCGTCACAACTCCAGCGGTGGTAGGCACGGATGTAATTTTTTAGTACCGCTCGCAAGCAGTAGTACCGCTACCCTTAGCAGTAGTACCGCTACCCCTAGCGGTAGTACCGTGAGGTCAAGCGGTACTACCACTCCGATGGTTCTTCTGGCTTTTTTGGCTCCTCGTTGTTGTGTTTCAAAGGGCTACTACCGCCCTAGCGGTAGTACCGCTCGTTGGAGCGGTAGTACCGCTCGATGCAGGCTGTGAGCATAACGGTTGGATTTTTCCCCACCTATAAAAGGTGGTCTTCTTCCCCAATGAACCTAATCCTTTAAGCTCGTGTTCTTCCCCCATTGTTGACCTTCTTCGAGCTTGCTAACTCTCAATCCCTCCATGGATTCTTGCTAGTTTTTTAGGGAAAAGAGAGAGGAGATCTAGATCCACATTTCCACCAATCACTTTCTCCTCTATGTGAGGGGAACCCCTTGGATCTAGATCTTGGAGTTCTTGGTGTTCTCCTTCTTGTTCTTCCTCTCATTTTTCTCCCTAGCATTAGTTGCTTCGGTGGGATTTGAGAGAGAAGGACTTGAGCACTCCGTGTGCCCTTGCCATTGCATTTGGTGCATCCGTTTGAGTTCTCCACGGTGATACGTGGAAGTTACAAGTTGAGAAGCTTATTACTCTTGGGTGCTTGGTACCCTTGAGCTTGTTCCTCTTGGGTGCTTGGGCGCCCTAGACGGTTGGTGGTGTTCGGGGCTCAATCATTGTGGTGTAAAACTCCGAGCAAGCGTCGGGGTCTCCAATTATGTTGTGGAGATCGCCCCGAGCAATTTGACGGGTACCGGTGACCGCCTCCAAGGGTTGCCAAAGTGTACGGGTTCGGTGACCGCCCTCAAGGGTTGCCATTTGTACGGGTTCGGTGACCGTCCTCAAGGGTCCCTTTGTGGAATCACGGCATCTTGCATTTGTGCGAGGGCGTGAGGAGATTATGGTGGCCCTAGTGGCTTCTTGGGGAGCATTGTGCCTCCACACCGCTCCAAACGGAGATTAGCATCCACAAGGGTGTGAACTTCGGGATACATCGTCGTCTCCGCGTGCCTCGGTTATCTCTTACCCGAGCCCTTTACTTATGCACTTTACTTTATGATAGTCATATTGTTTCTTGTCATATATCTTGCTATCACCTAAGTAGTTTTTCTTGCTTAGCATAAGTTGTTGGTGCACATATATGAGCCTAGTTGCTGTAGGTTTTGTGCTTGACAAATTAACCGCTAGGTTTATTCCGCATTTGTTCAAGCCTCAACCGTAATTATTTTAAAGCGCCTATTCACCCCCCCTCTAGGCGACATCCACGATCTTTCAACTCCGACATAGAGGAGATGCTTTTGGACGATGATGCTGATAACCTCCTCTTGTTGCATCCCGTCCAAGAATTTGAAGCCGACAAGCAGAAGAAGCGTCGCGGATCAATGGTTGGCCGATTTTGCATTACGCGCAGTCGAGCTCTCGACCACAAAATGCTTATGAGACTACTTTGTCAGGATACCAACCTATCCGGCTCACCTCTTCCGTAGGCGTTACTAAATGCGGAGATCTCTTTTTTCCGCATTGTCAAAGCTCGCTAGCAAAATTGTCGCTTCTTCGCTCGCCGGAGGAATGCAGCCGGTTTGCTTGGATTTAGTGCATACCAAAAAATATCAGTGGCAATGAGAGTGATAGCATATGACATTCCATCAGATTACACCGATGAGTATGTTCGCACGAGATAAGTACCATGCTCAAATTCGTGCATGTGTTTGCCAAGACATTGATCCGGGTATATGGTCCCGAGGACCTCCAAGCTCCTAATGAGGAGGAGACAAAAAAGTTGATGGCGATGAATGAAACAAGAGGACAGTCAAGCATACTTGGGAGTGTGGATTGTATGCATTGGAGGTGGAAGAACTCCCCGAAGGCTTGGGTCGGCCAGTACACTAACCATCAACATGAACCCACATTTGTGCTTGAAGCCATGGCTTCGTATTTCTTTTGGATTTGGCATTGTTTCTTTGGATTGCCGGGGTCTCTCCGTAATATCAATGTATTGCATAGATCACATGTTTTTGCGTAGCTAGCTAGTGGAAAAGCTCCGGCTTGCAACTACATCGTCAATGAACATGATTATACCATATGGGTATTATCTTGCTGACGGTATTTATCCCTCGTGAGCAATATTTGTGAAGACAATTAGTAAGCCAGAAGGCAGAAATCAAACTATTTTTGCCCAAGCACAAGAAGCACACCAAAAAAATATTGAGAAGGCATTTGGTGTGTTGCAAGCTCAGTTTGGTAATGTTCGAGGTCCTGCTTGCTTCTGTGTTAAGAAATCCCTCTCAAATATCATGATTGCATGTGTAATTCTACACAACAGGATCATCGAGGATAAGAGGGATTTAAACTTAAAGTTTTTCTATGAGAATATTGATAGCAATGTCAAGTCGTAACTGTATTGGAGACAATGCCACACACACTCAGGTCCGCAATGATTTCATTGAGCACCAGCGACAACTATATTGAAGATAGACTCCCATTTTATTTATTTGGTCTTATTTGTGTGTGATTTGAATAATTCTTTTAATTGAGCACCATGTTGTTATTGCTATAATTTTTCAGTTTTGAACATTTGTTGTAATTGAGAGGATTATTATATCATATTATGTTAAACCATCAATAAGTTTGATTTATATTGTTGTTTTATTTACATTATGTTGTTCAAAACAATGATTTTTTTTTTGCGGCACCGTGTGCGATGGGGCAGAATGCCGATTTTTTGCGGTACGGGTTTGCGACATCTGTGCCACCCGATCGCCCGCGGTGCCGCAAATTCGTTTTAGAGGAAGCAGTAATTATTTTTGTGAGACGAGAATATAGGGCATCCGCTAGAGTTGCTCTGAAGACTGTCCTAAAAATACGTACTGTATAAAGACTTGCTTCAAAAATAGCAAAGTTTACGGTAATAGCAAAAGGGTCCCAAAAGAAAAAGAAAAAAAAGGTACAGGTTTGTAAAGGGGGCAGATCTCAAGTCGGTTAAACCATTGTCCCCAAACGAGAAATTGGGGAGGTTTCCATGGACCGCCGCCGCCGCCGTCTTGCGCCCCCCGTCATGCCGCTCCCGGCGCCTGCGCCGCCGCTGGACAACGACGACCTCCTCCGTGAGATCCTACTCCTCCTTCCTCCGCAGCCGTCCTCCCTACTCCGCGCCTCCGTGGTCTGCAAGCGCTGGCGCCGCCTCGTCTCCGATCCGGGCTTCCGCCGCCGCTTCCGCGCGCACTACCGGAAGCCCCCACTCCTCGGCTGCTTCTACTTGGACCTAGATATCGGTTACGTCTTCACTCCCACGCTGGATCCGCCCGACCGCATCCCCGCCGCGCGTTTCTCCCTGCCGCAGCAGCGCTGCCGCGACGAGAGGTTGGCCTTTGTGGAATGCCGCCACGGCCTAGCCCTTTTCCTCAACAAGAATCGGCCCGAGGCCGTGGTGTGGAACCCCATCTCCGGTCACCAGCGCCGAGTAGCTTTTCCAACAGAGTTTGGCAACACTAGAGAGATGGACATCCTATACGCGGCGGTGCTCTGCGCTGCCGGTGACGACGACCCTTGCCATGTGCACGGTGACTGCGACTTGAGCTCTTTTAAATTGGCTTTGGTGCGAGGTGGTGAAGACAACGCAAGTGTATCTGTATGCCTCTACAAATCCAAGTCTGGCCTATGGGGAAATGTTATCTCAGCAACTAAAGATTGGTACACATTGAGTAGTCGGAGAATGCACGGTGTCCTGGTTGGGAATGCACTTTATTGGTGGTTTATCCAAGTAATTGAAGGTGTTATCCTTGAGTTTGATTTTGAAATGCAGAAGCTTGTTGTAGTTGAGAAGCCAGTAGACCAAGGTCGTCGTTCTGGCTTTCAGATCGTGCGGAAAGAGGAAAGTAGTCTTGGACTCATCATGTTGACAGAACTGACCATGCGGCTGTGGGAGCGAAAGGTCAATTCTGATGATGTTGCTACATGGGCCCTTCAGAAAACCATTGATCTGACAAAGCACCTTTGGCCAAGACAGTCCGTCCAGGTCTTCTGGACCAGGATACAGGGGTACGATGAGGATCACAATGTGATATTTCTGGGGACATCTAGTGGTTCCTTCATGATTCAACTCGACTCAATGCAGTTCGATAACCGTTTTCAATTCAAGTCCATCTTCACCCATTTCCCCTACACAAGCTTTTATGCTGCAGGTAATAGCCGACCCTTGCATTGCTATAGTAACAAAAACTAATTATCTTTTGTTGTGTGGTTAAAGGTTGCCTAGCAATTCATGCATAAGTTATATACTTGCTTCCTCAGTTTCTGAACTCATGGTGATGTTTGTATATATTTCATTGGACCATGTGAAAGCAAAATTATTTTTATTACTGTCTCTTGTCTATAGTTCGTTATGCTTTTATTTACTTACTATAAGGTATTCAAATTTAAGCAGTCGAGATATTTTTCTCCACCAGAATGTATTCGTTCAAGAATATTACCATTAGTGCATCTGACTTAGCATGGAATAACTTCACTCCAGAGTAGCTCTGGAAAACTCATTTCCTTTGATTGGCTCAACAGTTTGAAAATGGCTTTATTAGTAGGTAGATGATCATTACTGTTTGGAATGATTCGTTTTGTTTAGAGGAAGTGTGCTCTCATAGGTACTATATATGGCTTTATTTACATATTCCTAACCTTGAGGCAAAAGCTAGTGGTCTGCTCAGGTTACATGAATATGTAATGGTAAATTGATGCAAGTCGTAACTGTTGCACCTTCGCCCTCTCTTTCTGTGTTAAATTTTTATAGATCTTTTGGTTACTTTATTTGTTTTCTTTTTCTTGTAGACTGGGCAGCTGGTGGTAGAGATGATGGAACTGAAATGTCAAGCAGTACATCACCTAATTGTCCTATCAGATAAGCTACCATAATGTGTTAATTAAACCCGCGATGTGCATTTTGCTTCTGATACATGTTTATTTATTTATTACCTTGTCGACATTTTGATATAATCCTGCAAACTGTGTATCCTCTGAATATTTAAGCTGTTCGCGACCTATCTAGTAGATTGGGATCAAATTTGTTTCAGTTGTAAACAAGCTGCGTATTATGTAGTATTTTATTGGATGTGACCACTTTTGTTTCTTCTTGCCCGTTTTGTATTCTTTTTCAAGGACCAAAATCTCAGAGAGAATCCTATAGTTCTCTCATGCACATATGTTCCTCAGATGTCACCACCTACGGTAGATCATATTTTGAGGGCAACCGCTATCTAGCTCCTATCTCCTGGCCCTACTTCTTAGAGCATCTCCAATAGGTGCCTATAATAAGATACTAAACTGTGGCTGGAGAAAAATTTGCAACACCTAAAAGTGCTTTTTTACAACACCAAAAACCTCCAACTCTAATAGATGCCCTAAGACAGGTGTTGCAAAATACATCATGGTTGTCTTCTTGTGGGTGCCCTATTTTAGGGCACCTGTTGGAGCAACAGTGATATAAACCTTGGTCAAATTAGAAGAATATATAATTTTCAGTCTCTATTTCATTGTGGATATTTAGACCAATAATCTTGTATTTGCATATCCCCGACTTAGTCATATTAGCTATGTACTTGAACATTTTATGTCCTCATATGCCATGATAGGCAACTGCGGCTCGATAATTCGGGGGCTCTGTTTGATTCTGGCGGAGGATGTTGCCATTTAACACGATAGGATCACCGTGATCTTATTTTTCTTCTTCTGATTCTTGTCAGTTAGGAAGTTTGACAGAGACTGGATGTTCAGTTTGTTACGTATATTAGATTTCCCTTGTTGATGTTTTCATCACGTAAGAAGTTTCAACCTACTACCTGTTTGCATCACCCCCCTGGTCCCTAGTATAATCCTCTTTCCCAGTCAGCCAAGTCATCCTGGCCGTCTATCTGGAGGTATTTACCAAAGCTGTTGTCACCTGATGGAAACTGAAGACTATGTAAACAGTATATGTATCAGACTATCAGTACAAATCTGCAGACGCCTCTTCCAATTTTGTGCCTCGTGTTACCTGTCTCTGTTTGTTAGTTTCCATCTGATATTTTTGCTAAACTGATTTACCTGGGAAGGTTCGAGCATTGACTCCATAACTTCTTTTTGTAAAAAGGAAGCGGTGCCCCCAGCATCTGCATTGTTTGGTGCGCACAACCAATAAACTCTGAACTGTGTTGCCAGATTTTACGTTTGGAACTAGCTGAGAATTTACAGCTTAATCTTGGTCCGGGTGAGTAATGAGAGTCGGAATTACTGACATTATTGTTTCCTTCGTAGTTAGCGAAGCTGCTTAGAAGCCTCTTGTGTGAACCGATCCCACATATATCAGAACCAATTACATGCTGAGAGAAGACATTTATTTGACAGCAGAATAAATAGGAGAGAACAAGTAACCCTGATGACTGGTAGCAACAATTCGTATCTACTTGCTAGTAAAGATTGTGCAGAATTAGTCATGTTTGTGTTAACTATGTATTGGTTGTAGCTGTGCTTGATTTGTTGTTGGTTGGCCATACAAGCACTTACATTTGGAGATCATCTTCAGTGTCAGATTGTTGTCATATTCTGTCACGCGCTGGCGCTGGCGCCAATACCATTTAGAAGTCCTCCTGTGTGCTAGTCTGAACAAATCATGATTTTACTGGCTTAATAGCTATTGGCTGCTGCATGAATAGCTCTGACCACTGTACCAGAATACTGAATCAGTTATTATGAGAGAATGCTGAATGAGTGCTGCTGCTGTTTCTCTTGGATTATGCTTGTAGCAGGGAGGCACTGCCTTTGTTTGGTCATCTGGACATTGCCACAATATCAGGCACATGTATGTGGTTTCTTCATCTTTACAGCCCATGTATATGCCATTGAAACCAAAATTGAGACTCCGCCGATACTGTCTAAATTCAGGTATGTGATTTCACTCACAGACTAATGACTAAACCCGACAATTTGTGTAGCAATGTATTAATATTTTCAGCATATACATCGACATAAACATATACATAGGATTAGGAACAATCGAATCCAAAGAAGCAGAGACCTGTAAAACCTACTGCCCAAGCTAAATTCAACTTCCATCCAAAAATAACACCCAACTATCCGGGCTTATTCGTGCATCCTTCTCTTTGCTGGCTACGAAGGCCTGAAGAAGTGTCAAGATCATTGGGAATAGGCCTTGCCGGGCAGAGCCGCCGGCCTGAGCTCACCACCATGGAGGAAACCGGCGAACCACTTGGCGGAGTGCTTCTGGTACCTCGTCCTCTCCTTGGAGCTGAAGTCCACACCGTAGAGGCCATAGCCCATGCGGTAGCCGAAGAGGTACTCGAATACGTCCAGGAATGACCACACGAAATAGCCCTGCACATTCGAGCCGTTCCTGATCACCCAGCAACAGAGAGGAGAATGGTGAGCAAACTGCATCAGTTTCTTTCAGGTGTCCTCTACTGAGATGAATGGATGGTGTTGGTACCTGCTGGATTGGAGGGTCGCCTCGATGTAATCCTGCAGGTACTGCGACCTGAACTCATCGTCGGGGGCGTTCCTACTGGAGGGATCAGCAATGCTGGCAGCTCCTGATGGATATGATCATTGACGAAATGGTATTTCAGGTTGATGAGTGATCAAAAGTTGATGACCTTACAGAATCATGCATTTTAAGGTAGCTGAAAGTTCGGTCAGTAGAATTTACCATTCTCGTGGATCATGACCACAGGGTTCTTGTATTTGACCTGCAGATGCTCCAGCATTTTCCTCATAGACCACGCTGTTGATGACATGAAACCCATTTTCAACCCAAACAGGAGCTGTTGCATTTAATTTTAGCCACACACACACAAATGATTTAGTTTATTGGGAACAAAGTTCATTTTCGAACTAAATTGATTAGTGACGGAATGACTTGTATCATCAAATACCTGGTTCTTTGAGTTCAAAAATGGCACTGCAAGAATACATTTGCAGAAGAGTTAAGTTTCATTTCTCTCATTGCATTGTGGCACATAGTATAACACATGACAGGACTTCAGGTTATTAATATTCTTACCGGTGTCATATTTCACGGCTGCATCACCCATGTAATCTCTCAGCTTCTGATCCAGCTTGCTAAGATCAGCCTTCACATAAGCGGCACCGTAATGGTTAAATCCGACAAAATCAAAAGACCCACGCACTCTCTTTAGCTCTTCAGCGGTGAAAGATGGTACCTGGACCCAACATTCTTCCTCATCACTGGTGGGTAGTCTCCATGCACCAATGGATGCATATACCTGTGTCATGATTACAACATCTTTAGCTCTAGTTACGCACACATTCTAGCTGTCCTTGTTGAACTTGAAATGTAGAAGAACGTACCATCCAATGTGGAAGTCATTCATCCTTGCAGCTGCTGTCATATCCTCAGGTGTTTGTGTTGCAGGCTCGAACCACCAGCAGAGCAATGTGAGTCCAAGTTTTCCTCCTTGCTTGCCCTGATTATCAATAAATAGAAAGGAATATTAGACCTGTGAGAATGACCAATCCCAAATTAACAGGTTGGTTCTGTAAAGATGGCATCGTTTCTAACCTGATACTTCTCTTTATACAGGGACGCTGCTGAGGCATGTGCAAGCAGAAGATGGTGAGCTACTATGTAGGGCTCAGTGGTAGAGTTGCCATTGTCGCAACTGATGCCGAATGGGGAGGAGCATCGCCGTGGTGGAAGGAATCCTACATCGTATCCGCCAATGGGCTCAATGTTTGGCTCATTCACGGTGCTCCAGTATTTCACCCTGTCGCCAAAGTTCTTGAAGCACACATCTGCATACGCCGTGTAGTCATCTCTGCAACCATGTGACAAAAAAGGGTAAAAAGAACCATTATTTTTTCTTCCTTTATGAAATTGCACTTGCACTAATGACATTGAATAATAGGGAAAAGAAGAAATTACATGAATTTACGACTAAGCATCCCATGGTATTCATCTTGAAGAGCCTGAGGGAAGTCGAAATGATATATCGTTACGTGAGGCTGAATTCCTACATGAAACAGAGGAAGACGCACGATTTATCTCTGCACAGCTGGACATTTGGAAATCTTGTGATTTCTTTCATAAATGAAGGATTCAGTATGCCAAGGATCAAATACCATGACTAAGGAGTTCATTGATAAGGTTGTTGTAGTACTCCAGTCCTTTTGGATTGACAGCTCCTCGGCCATCTTCATGGATTGCAAACAGAAGTCAGTTCAGTGCCATTCTTAACTTCTCTGAAACACATTATTCAATTTATGTAGTGCTTTTACTAATACTGTCGGTATGGCCTTACCAGGAATAAGCCGAGGCCAGGCAATGGAAAATCTATATGCGTCCACGCCCATCTGGCTCAAAAGCTTTACATCTTCCTGGTTGTTTATCAGAGTGAGTTTAGCACCCAATTCTTGTTCTGAAAATTCATCTGTTTAACATCACTTGGTCTCACAAACTAACCTTGTACTTATGATACTGATCTGCAGTCACATCAGCAGTGGCTCCATCGGCAGAGTAACCTGTGGATGTTAAAACTCCATGTTATCATTTGCAATGCGATAATGCGTGGCAGATTCAGGCTCACAGGGTGTGGGGGAACCGGTGAAATTAACCTAACCTGAGTGCGTGAATGTGTCCCAGATGCTGGGTTTTCTTCCGTCCTCTGCAACCGCACCTTCAATCTGGAACCAGCCAAATATTCAGACCGGTATGCACAACAAAGTATTTTATACAAGTCAAACATTTTTATTAACTTGTTATCCGAATTCTGATTTCAGACAGCAGAGTCTTTAAGAGCAAAGGCAGTTAGTTTTGACCATTCTCTCTAATTATTATTATTATTATTTGGACCGCTTTTTCTTAGTTTTTACCCTTGTCTGGACTCTCAGGTCCTAACCGTAGCAACATAAGATGGACCACTATTTTTTTTCTCCCACCACTCTTGAGTCTTGAGAGCTTTGGGTTATTTATGGTTCCAATCCTGCCAACACGACCGCCTATTTGCAGCTTTCACTTATTAAGATGCTCTGTTTCGCTCCAGCCAAAAAACAGAAAGAAGTAGCCAAAAGAGAAATTAACCTGGTGACGTCGAAATGAAGTCGACGAAAGAAACTGGTGAGGAAACGGCATTTGGGTTGTTTTCTGAAAGACTATATGGGACGAAAACGTCGTTGGCAGGAACAGAGTGTAAGCATAGGCTGCCTGTGACTGGTTGCTTAACTTTTTATAATAAAGGGAGCATCCTCTCTGATTTCATTTAACTGAAACCACCATGTCTTTTTATACAAACTACCAAAAGAAACTGGTTGCTTAACTTGGATTGAGTTTAGGGATGACATTAGAAAGAAAGCTTTGTGTTGGTCAGAGTTGGACCCTAAATTTAAGCAACTGCATTTTCCGAACTACTACTTCACGATTTTGACTTTTTTGGACATTGAACCACTCTACTGTTGCATCAACACAAGTACAAGTATAGTTATCCAGCATCGCCACATGCCCGCATTGTTCATCCTCTTCAGATCAGATAAGAAAAACATGGCCAGAACACATGGGAAAAAAAAGAAGAAGAAGAAAAAGCTCTTTGGCCCCAGAAATTCCATGTCCATTACTTTCTTGCACGCCCTGTTCCACCCGTCCGATTGATGGCTCAGTTCACATTGATAGGCCGCGTCACGGGTGACAGAAAATGTCGTCAAGAAAAAGGCGAAGGAGCAGGTGAAGGAAAAGGGAGGAAAACAACACCAGGAAAGGGGAAAACGCACACGGTATGCAAATGCAACCTCTCTAGTGTTTCCTTTTTTGAAGGTAAAGAGGAGATCTTTCATTGTTTGCATGTATGAACGTGCGGTGGTGCTATATAGAGGATATGGAACGAGAAGTTAGTACAAAGTTGAGTGACTTATTTTGAAATGGAGGGAGTAGTTGGCAGCAATTTCATGCCCTGCACAAAAATAATATTACCTCCGTATCAAAATATAAGATGTTTTTGTAGGCTAAACTAGTACTCTCTCTGTAAACTAATATAATAACTAATTTAACGAATATCAATTTCTGGGCCCGGGCTCATCTGCACCCTATGAACAGTAAAATCAAAACAATACTAAAAAACTTCATAAAATTCCAACTTTTTTTGCATGGAAGAAGTTTCAGTGCCTGAGGTCCGTGCCAAATTTCTTCTCGTGTAGACATCTGAGTAGCTCTCAGCAAAAAAAAAAGCAGACCGAACAGTACACTATTTCAAACAACTCCCATATTTTATTCGCCGAGAGCATCTCGGATGCCAAAATGAACTGAAATTTGGCTCGAACCTCACGCACTGAAATACCTACCATGCCAAAAAAAATCGGAATTGTTAGATTTCTTCTAATATGTTACGTATTTGGTTTTGCTGTTCATGGGGTGCAGACTTAGTGATCTATAGAAGGTCTTATATTAGTTTTACAGAGGGAGTAGTATACGTTGACAGAATAGAACCAACACGCGGGATGTGGCTTTCCGTACGTTTGTTTCCTGATCGAGAAATGTTTGGGTCACATAGTACGTAACATGGTATCTCTGTCTGTTTTAATTACGTATACGTAGATGCTGGTGTGACTTTCGACTGTGATACTAGGAGAAATCCCCACAAACCACCGGCGATTTGTGTACTGATGATATTGTACTAAGTGGCATGGTAGTATGCACCTGGTAAGCAGAGGAGCCGGTGCCGAAGACGAACCCCGGCGGGAAGTCGCCCTTGGTGATGGCGGCGGCGGACGCCAGAGACGCGACGGCGACGAGAAGGAAAAGGACACACGAGAGCGTCCTCGTCGCCGGCGTCCGGCCCGCCGTCCTCATCGCCTATGTATAGACAGCTGTTGCTAGCTCTGTCGTTTCGCCGGCCACCGCGCGCTGTTTCCTCGGCAGTGGTGGTGGGGTGGGTGATGAACTGATGGTCTCTTTATATGCCGTTCCCGGTGCCCTGCGGTCGCTGAAGCTTGGGAATGGGATGGAATGGCTGCGAGTGCGTGTGTGTATGTGTGGTATAGGACTCGCGTCAGCGTCATGGTCGGCCGTCGGAAGAAAAGGAATCTGGCCTCCTGGCCTGTGACCTCGCCGGACCGGCTGCGTGTAACGCCAGGCAGAGCGGACGGAGCCGCACGCAAGCGGGCAGCGAGAGGCCGCTTTGTCCCTTCTCGAGGATTGGAAGAGGCCGGGCAGGGCCCACCACGTCGGCTGACCACCGTTCCCGTTCCCGTTCCCGGCCACGTCGACCACCATGGACCCACTGTTCCTGCGACTTCCCAAGCTTAGCGGCGCAGCTGTACCTGTACTCCCAGACACAGACTACTTTTGGTTTAATTAAATTGCATCTTTTTTGCCACTTGAATTTACAGGAAGTCGACATTCAGTTCATCATGGTTTCAAAACTGGAGACATTTCATCCAAACCCTTTCGTCAAAAATTTCATCCAAACCCACATACAGCAGATGTGTCCATCTCTCTAATACAGCAGCAGCATTTTCTCAAGCACCTTGAGTGCGTACGCCCTTCGCACCAACGACAACCTGCCTGAGCTCGAGGCCGGCCATCAACTTGATTGCATGTATGCACCTTTTCAAAGCGAGGCCTTATAAAAAGAGACATGCTTGTGATGCTAAGAGGCCTAATAAACCCGGACGGAGGGAGTAGATTATAAAGCGCCACCCCGCTGGAATGAGTTTTTTTTTTGTTCGACAAACCTGGCCCTTTCGTGATATAGTATAGTTCAACCACATCCAGTTTCTGTTCTAAACTACTCCCAATGTTGGAATCTGGCCTACACAACAGACCTTCCTTGTTTGGCTTGCAGTTGAGGGGCACTACGTTGTTTGGTCAATACAGCATAGTGATAATATCAGGAGGCTCTTTGTTTGGTCACCACAACATGTGTGTGCCTTGATCATCTTCACAGCCAATGCATTTGTATATGGTACTATATTGAATGAAAATTGAGATTTTGCAGCATTGCAGGTATGTGATTTCGATCTCGAACTACTGACCAGATCCAACACCTTGCATATCAACATATTAATATTTTCCGCATATACATCAACATAGACACACATATTATAGGAACAATCGAATCCAAAGAAGCAGAGACCTATATATAAACCCTACTGCCCAAGCAAAATCCAATTACCATCCAAAAACAACACCCAACCATCCTCCCAGGCTTATTCGTGCATTCTCCTCTTCGTGGGAAGATCGGACAAGTGTGTCAAGATCACTGGGAATAGGCCTTCCCAGGCAGAGCCACTGGCCGGAGCTTGCCTCCATGGAGGAAGCCGGCGAACCACTTGGCGGAGTGCCTCTGGTACCTCGTCCTCTCCTCGGAGTTGAAGTCGACGCCATAGAGGCCAAAGCCCATGCGATAGCCGAACAGATACTCGAACACGTCCAGAAACGACCACACGAAGTAGCCCTGCACGTTCGACCCGTTCCTGATAATCCATCAAAAGAGAGGAGAATGGTGAGATAACTGTTGTCAATTTGTTTCAGGTGTCATGTTGCTCTTGACTGAGATGAATGTGTTGGTACCTGCTGGATTCGAGGGTCGCCTCGATGTAGTCCTGCAGGTACTGCGACCTGAACTCGTCGTCGGGGGCGTTCCCAGCAGAAGGATCCGCAATGCTAGCAGCTCCTGGTAAATATGAACATTCAAGACATGATATTTCAGGTTGACGATTCCTTGGGATCATGATGTTTTATGGTCGCTGAAAGTTCTGCTTGAGTAGAATTTACCGTTCTCATGGATCATGACTACAGGGTTCTTGTATTTGAGCTGGAGATGCTCCAGCATTTTCTTCAGAGACCACGGTGTCGACGACATAAAATCCATTTTCAACCCAAACAGGAGCTGTTACGTTTAATTTTAGCCACACAGACATACAAATGATTTAGTTTATTGGGAACAAAGTTCATTTCCCAACTAAATTGATTAGAGATTAAATTAGTTGTATCATCAAATACCTGGTTGTTCAAGTTCAAGAATGGCACTGCAAGAATACATTTGCAGAAGAGTTAGGTTAATCCATTTCTCTCATTGCATTGTGGCACATAGTATAACACATGACAGGGCTTCAGGTTATTAATATTCTTACTGGTGTCATATTTCACGGCTGCATCACCCATGTAATCTCTCAGATTCTGATCCAGCTTGCTAAGATCAGCCTTCACATAAGCGGCACCGTAGTGGTTAAATCCGACAAAATCAAAAGACCCACGCACTCTCTTTAGCTCTTCAGCGGTGAGAGATGGTAGCCTGGACCCAACATTCTTCCTCATCAATGGGGGGTAATCTCCATGCACCAATGGATGCATATACCTGTGTCATGATCACAAGATCTTTAGCTGTAGTTACATACACATTTCAGCTGTCCTTGTTAAACTTGAAATGTAGAAACATACCATCCAATGTGGAAGTCATTCATCCTTGCAGCTGCTGCTATATCCTCAGGTGTTTGTGTCGCAGGCTCGTTCCACCAGCAGAGCAATGTGAGTCCAATTTTCCCTCCTTGCTTGGCCTGATTAACAAGAAATAAGAAGGAATATTGCACATGTGAGAATGGTTAATCTCAAATGAACATGTTGGTTCTGTAAAAGGTGGCATTGTTCCTAACCTGGTACTTTCCTTTATACAGGGACGCTGCTGAGGCATGTGCAAGCAGAAGATGGTGAGCTACTATGTAGGGCTCAGTGGTAGAGTTGCCATTGTCACAACTGATGCCGAAGGGGGAGGAGCATCGCCGTGGTGGAAAGAATCCTACATCGTATCCGCCAATGGGCTCAATGTTCGGCTCATTCACGGTGCTCCAGTATTTCACCCTGTCGCCAAAGTTCTTGAAGCACACATCTGCATATGCCGTGTAGTCATCTCTGCAACCATGTGACAAAAAAAAGGGTAAAAAAGAGCCATTATTTTTTATTCCCTTGTGAAATTGCACTTGCACTAATGACATTGAATAGTAGGGCAAGAATTGCACTTGCACTAATGACATTGAATAGTAGGGCAAGAAGATAAGTACATGAATTTACGACTAAGCATCCCACGGTATTCATCTTGAAGAGCTTGAGGGAAGTCGAAATGATATATCGTCACATGAGGCTGGATTCCTACATGAAACACAGGAAGATGCACAGTTCATCTCTGCGCAACTGGACATCTGGAGACCCATGAATTTCATTCCTAAATGGAGGATTCAGTATGCCAAGGATCAAATACCATGACTAAGGAGTTCATTGATAAGGTTGTTGTAGTACTCCAGTCCCTTTGGATTGACAGCTCCTCGGCCATCTTCATGGATTGCAAACAGAAGTCAGTTCAGTGCCATTCTTAACTTTCCTTATTCAATATATGTAGTGCTTTTACTAATACTGCCGGTATGGCCTTACCAGGAATAAGCCTAGGCCAGGCAATGGAAAATCTGTATGCATCGACGCCCATCTCGCTCAAAAGCTTTACATCTTCCTGGTGGTTTATCACAGTAAGTTTAGCACCGCCTTATTGGTCTGGAAATTCATCCATTTAACATTACTTGGTCTCACAAACTGACCTTGTACTTATGATACTGATCTGCAGTCACATCAGCAGTGGCTCCATCGGCAGAGTAGCCTGTGGATGTTAAAACTCCATGTTATAATTGACAATGCGATAATGTGTGGCAGATTCAGGCTCACAGTGCGTGGGTGAAATTAACCTGAGTGTGTGAACGTGTCCCAGATGCTGGGTTTTCTTCCGTCCTCTGCAACTGCGCCTTCAATCTGGAAAATCAGCCGAATGTTCAGGCCGGTACGTACAACAAACTACTCCCTCTTGATACACGGCTCTTATATTATGGGACGGAGGGAGTATTTTATACAATCCCAGATTTTTGTTTTCTCTATCTCTACTACTATAATACAGCAGTTTTTGAACTTCCGATTTACCACCATGTGTACAGTGTTCCCGCCAAACTTCACCTCAAAATAGTGTGAGTCGTCGATTCTGCAGATCCAACGGACTAAGAAGGAGCGAATCCAAAGAAAGGTGGCCGTCGATATGGGTACATCTGACGGCTCAGACTGTTTTTGTTTCTGTCAGGCCCTTCTCGATTCTTCTGGACTGAACTCCTCCCGCACACCATCCGTTGCTCTGCACAGGCGGACGTCCTCCTCCGCTCCAAGCATGCACCAGCAGCCGCTGGCTCACCCCCAGTCCCCCACCTTCCGCCTCTCTCGACGAAGGCAATCTTCTCTATTATATTCCGCCGATGGCTTCGCACCGTCCTGTCATACGTACTATATTCACTCATTTTACGTGGGTAGTACTCGTACAAGCTAGAAGTATCCAGACAGGTGTGCATGCAAAGGCTATCAGCCTATAGTACAACACTAGCAATTTACTACTCACGCGTGTATTGTTAAATGCATGCACGGAAGCATTTCTTATTTTTATCAAAGTAAGTAATTATACTATAGGAAATAGTATTACACGTGGTTGCTGGTCGTCGTGAGAAATAGTCAAATAACCAGCAGAAAATTTAGATTTACATTTTACTTTATTTTTCCCAACAGGATGCTAAGTTATTTAAAAAGTTGTGAGGTCGAGGACACACAGATTAAATGCAATTTATAGAACTCTGAATTAATTGTGTGAAAAGGTGGAAGTTATTACATCAAACTTTTTTCTCTATATTAAGTTTGAATTAAAAAAACAAAAAGATTTCATTGACATGTCAATAACATTTATTTGCTTTCAAAAAGATATGCTCTGTCTAATGATTCTTCATATAGAAATTGGTTCTGATACTATGATTTGATGTGAAGAGCAAAAAAAAAAATGTTTACACGAGTTCCCATTAGAAAAGGCACATGTACTTTTTGAAAGTTACACGATAATTCTATCATAATATAGGATATTTAGTTTAATTTGAATGATTTAGTATTGATTACAGATGATAATATAACGTGCAAAGCACGTACAAATTACTAGTACCTGTCGTCCGAATTCTGATGATTCAAACAGCAGAGTCCTAAGAGCAAAGGCAGTTAATTTCGACCGTTCTCTCTATCAATAATAGTCCTTGAGGTCCAAATTTTGAGCATTCTCTCTAAAACCGGCAGTCTCAAGAGCAAACGCCGAGTTATAATTTGGACCCATTTTTCTTAGTTTTGACCCTTTTCTGGACTCTCGGGTCCTAATCCCTAACAACATAAATGGACCACCATTTATTCCCCTGCATTCTTCAGAGTTTCAGGCTATTTACGGTTCCAATCCTACCATCACCATTACTGCATTACACCACCGCCAATTTGCCGTTTTCACTGATTAAGATACTCCGTTTAGCTCCAGCCGAAAACATAAGTGGACAAAAGAGAAATTGACCCGGTGACATCGAAATGAAGTCGACGAAAGAAACTGGTGAGAAAACGGCATCTGGGTTCTGTTCTGAAGACTATATGGTACGAAAACGTCGTCCTCAGGAAAACGAAGCATAGGCACAGGCTGTCTGTGATTGGTTGCTTAACTTGAATCGAGTTTTATGGTTATAATAACATTATTAGAAAGACTGTTTGTGTTGGTCGGAGATGGACCCTGCATTTAAGCAGCTGCATGTTTCGAACTACTCCACAGTTTTACCTTTTTTGGGCATTGAAGGTTGAACTACGTACTCTACTGTTGCCGTCAACAGTTCAACACAAGTACAAGTATACTCAGGAATGGAACATTAACTATCCAGCATCGCCACATTATTCATTCACTTCGGATTAGATCAGGAAAATATGGCCAGAACACGTGGAAAGGAAATAAATAAGAAATGTTCTTTGGCCGTGGAAATTCCATGTCCCTTACTTTCTCGCACGCCCTGTTCCACCCGTCTGATCGATGGCTCAGTTCACTTTGATAGGCCGCATCACGTGTGACCGAAAATGTCGTCGAGAAAAAGGCGGAGGAGCAGGTGAAGGAAAAGGGAAGGCCGGGAGGAGGAAAACAGCATACACCAGCACACGGCATGCAAATGCAACCTCAACCTCTCTAGTACCATTTTGCTTTGAAGGTAAAAAGGAGATCTTTTATATTGTTTCTACTATCTATGAACGTGGAGATGGACGTGTGGTGGTGCTAGATAGAGGATATCGACCAACAAGTTGGCATATGCTCCCTCCCTAAAGTAAAGTAAATTGATATAAAAGCGTTTGAATCACTATTTTAATAATCTAAACGCTCATATATCACTTTTGCAGAGGGAGTACGTACTAGGCAGCAATTTCATGCCCAGCACAAAGATAATAATAGTATTGTTCTTTGATACTAGTAGAAAAGAGGATGCGGCTTTCTGTTCGTACGGTTGTTTCCTGATCGAGAACATTTTTGGTCACTTGGTATATGCCATGATCTCTGTATTTTTTTAATTACAAGAGATCCCTACCGGTGATATACTGATATACTACGGCGAGGCCGAGGCGGGTAGCCGGGACTGGCCGGCGTGAGCTGAATCGTATAAGTATAACATGCTGTGCATACCTGGTAAGCGGAGGAGCCGGTGCCGAAGACGAACCCCGGGGGGAAGTCGCCCTTGGTGATGGCCGCCGCGGCTGCCCCTTGAGACGCGACGGCGAGTAGGAGGAAAAGGACGCTGGAGAGCGCCCTCGTCGCCGGCATCCGGCCCGCCGTCCTCATCGCCTATATATAGACAGCGGTTGCTAGCTCTGTCGTTTCGCCGGCCACCGCGCGCTGTTTCCTCGGCGGTGGTGGTGGGTGATGAACTGACGGTCTCTTTATATGCCGTTCCCGGTGCCCTGCGGCCGCTGAAACTTGGGAATGGCACGGCTGCGAGTGCGTGTGTGTATGTGTGGTATAGGACTGGCGTCGGCGTCATGGTCGGCCGTCGGAAGAAAAGGAATCTGGCCTCCTGGCCTGTGACCTCGCCGGACCGGCTGCGTGTAACGCCAGGCAGAGCGGACGGAGCCGCACGCAAGCGGGCTGGCAGCGAGAGACCGCCTTGTGGGGCCCAGGCCGACCACGTCGGCTGACCACCGCCCCCGCCCACGTCGACCCACTGATCCTGCGACTTCCAAGCCTAGCTAGCGGTGCAGCTGTACTCGGCTGAAAAAGTCACAGATTCACAGCCTACTTTTTTAGCGAACTGCTTTGGTTTAGTTAATGAAAATTATAATTTTGCCCCTCGAATTCACAGGAAGCCGACATCAGGTCCTCATCTTTTCCTTTTGTCGACGACATGCAGTCCATCATCATGGGTTCAAAACCGGAGACATTTCATCCGAACCCACATACAGTGAGTGAATTGTAAAAAACATCGACATTGAAGTCTAGGATGGCAGAAACTACACTTCTACAATTTTATGCCAAAAACCATTAATTCCGAGGTTATTATTTTTTGCAAAATACACTAGTCGCTCGATTAGACCATTGTGAGCACAATTATGACAGGTGGGTCCCGCTAAACAGGGTGATGTGGCATGACATAACATGTTGCAAATAGGTAGAATAGCATAGACTAAAGTGTAAAAAGCCCTAAAAGGATAAGGCCATTAAAAAAAAACATCCACCCCGTGCGTTTTCACTGCCCAGCCGCCATGGCAGACCACGCTGCCGTAAGCCAAGCCACTGCCACCACCGCCGGAAGCCACCCCTCCGGATCCGGCCGCCTTCTCCAGCCAGCCCGCCGCTGTGGCCTCCACCCCTCCCTCCCCTCCGGATTCGGCCGCATCGGGCCGCCGCCGTCGCTAGCTGGCCCGTCGTCGTGGCCTCCACCCCTCCTTCCCCTTCCGGATCCGGCTGGCGAGGTCATTCATCCACCGCAGGCGGCGCGAGTAGCTGCAGGTGGCCCGCCTCCGTGCCCCGCCGTCCTAACAGACACCACCGACCACGCACGGGAAGGGAGTGGAGGCCACGCCGCTGTCGCCAGCCGACCCGCTGCCGGAATTCCCCTGCGCCCCGCCGCCAGAGCAAGCAACAACTCCGCCGGTCACGCTCGGGGAGGGAGTGGCCTGATGGAAGACGAAGGTCAGAGGACCCGGTTGCTTTTTTTAGGGGTCCTTTTACAAAATAAAATCGTGTCGGGATGTAATTGACTGTTTCTTTTGTCATGTCACCCTGTTTAGAGGGACCCATCTGTCATAATCGTGCTTAAAACGGCCTAAGCGAGCAACTTGTGGTTTCTGCAAAAAATTGGCCTGGGAATTAGTGTTTTTGGGCATAAAACTGTAGACTTGTGATTTCTGCAAGACTATGCTTCAATGTCGATGTTTTCTGTAATTCACTCACATACAGCAGACGTGTCACCTGTTTTCTCTTCCCTCCCCATGTCTCGAATACAGCAGCAGCATTTTCTCGAGCACCTTGAGTGCGTTCGCCCTGGCCCTGCACACCAACCACAACCTGCCTGCCTGAGCTCGAGACCGGCGATCACCCGCTGGTGGTGGCCGCACCACGGCCACCGCCGCGCGAGGACCGGCGTTACTTTATAAAGCGCCACCCTGCCGGAATGAGTTCTTTTTTTGTTCGACGAATCTGACCCTTTCGTGATAGTTCAACCACCTCCAGTTTCTGTTCTAAACTACTCCCAATGTTGGAATCTGGCCTGCATATCGGCTCCAGAGAGTCCCAATTCTCTTCAGCACTGAACTCGTTTCCCTTTCTGGCAAGATGATGGTGACAACAGACCTGCCAAGTTGGGCTTGCAGTTGAGGGGCACTACATTGTTTGGTCGATACTCCGTACAACACAATGACAACATCAGGAGGCTCTTTGTTTGGTCAGCGCAGCATGTGTGTGCGGCCTTGTTCATCTTCACAGCCAATGAATATGTATATACTCATACTATACTATCGAATGAAAATTAAGATTTTGCAGCACTGCAGGCTCTGTTTAAATGCAGGTACGTGGTGATTTCGATCTCGAACTGCTGACTAGATCCAACACCTTGTATATCGACATATTAATATTTTCCGCATATACATCAACACAGACATATACATTTAGGAACAATCAAACCCAAAGAAGCAGAGACCTGTATATAAACCCTGCTGCCCAAGCAAAATTCAGTTACCATCCAAAAACAACACCCAACCATCTTCCCAGGCTTATTCGTCGTCCATCCTCCTCTCCGTGTGCTACAGAAGCATGAAGAAGTGTGCCAAGATCACTGGGAATATGCCTGGCCGGGGAGAGCCACCGGCCTCAGCTCGCCGCCACGGAGGAAGCCGGTGAACCACTTGGCGGAGTGCCTCTGGTACCTCGTCCTCTCCTCGGAGTTGAAGTCGACGCCATAGAGGCCGAAGCCCATGCGGTAGCCAAACAGATACTCGAACACGTCCAGAAACGACCACACGAAGTAGCCCTGCACGTTCGACCCGTTCCTGATCACCCAGCAACAGAGAGGAGAATGGTCAGATAGCTGCTGTATGAATATGTTTCAGGTGTCATGTCACTCTTGTACTAAGATGAATGTGTTGGTACCTGCTGGATTCGAGGGTCGCCTCGATGTAATCCTGCAGGTACTGCGACCTGAACTCGTCGTCGGGGGCGTTCCCAGCAGAGGGATCAGCAATGCTAGCAGCTCCTGTAACATTTTGGACATGATATTTCAGGTTCGTGATTCCTTGGGATCATGATGTTTTAGGGCAGCTGAAAGTTCTGTTTTAGTATAATTTACCGTTCTCATGGATCATGACTATAGGGTTCTTGTATTTGAGCTGGAGATGCTCCAGCATTTTCTTCAGAGCCCACGGTGTCGATGTCATGAAATCGCTTTTCAACCCAAACAGGAGCTGTTACAGTTTAATTTTAGCCACACAGACGTACATATGATTCAGTTATGTTGGGAAAAAAGTTCATTTCCCAACTAAATTGATTATTAGGGATGAAATGCATTGTATCGTCAAATACCTGGTTCTTCTTCAAAAATGGCACTGCAAGAATACATTTGCAGAAGAGTTAGGTTAATCCATTTCTCTCATTGCACTACTGTGGCAGATATAACACATGACAGGACTTTAGGTTATTAGAATTCTTACTGTCATATTTCACGGCTGCATCGCCCATGTAATCTCTCAGCTCATCATCCAGCTTGCTAAGATCAGCCTTCACATATACCGCAATGTAGTGGTTAAATCCGACAAAATCGAAAGATCCGAGCAGCCTCTTCAGTTCTTCGTCGGTGAATGATGGTAGCCTGGACCCAACATTCTTCCTCATCACTGGGGGGTAATCTCCGTGCACCAACGGATGCATATACCTGTGCCATGTTCAGATGATGTTTAGTTGTAGTTACACACAAATTATAGCTGCTTCTATGAAACTTGAGTCCTATAGAAGAAGAGACCATCCAATGTGAAAGTCGTTCATCCTTTCAGCTGCTGCTATATCCTCAGGTGTTTGTGTCGCAGGCTCGTACCACCAACCGAGCAATGTGAGTCCAATATTTCCTCCTTGCTTGGCCTGATTATAAAGAAATAGAAGGGAATATTACACCTGTGAGAATGGCTATCCCAGATAAACAGTTATAGTTCAGTAAAAGGTGGCATGATTCCTAACCTGATACTTCTCTTTATACAGGGAAGCTGCTGAGGCATGTGCAAGCAGAAGATGGTGAGCTACTATGTATGGCTCTGTGGTAGAGTTGCCGTTGTCGCAACTGAGGACGCCGAAGGGGAATGAGCATCGCCGCGGTGGGAGGATACCCTGATCGTACCCGCCAATCGGCTCGATGTTTGGCTCATTGACAGTGCTCCAGTATTTCACCCTGTCGCCGAAGTTCTTGAAGCACACTTCTGCATACGCTGTGTAGTCATCTCTGCAACCATGTGACATAAGGCAGAATGCAACATTATTCTTCGTCTCTTCATGCAATGGCACTTGTGATAATGATGTTAATTAGTGGGGCAAAGAAGAAAGTACATGAATTTGCGACTAAGCATCCCGTTGTATTCGTCTTGAAGAGCCTGAGGGAAGTCGAAATGATATATCGTGACGTGAGGCTGGATTCCTACACGAAGCGGAGAAAGATGCATGAGTTACTCATGTGCAGCTGGGCATCTGAAAATTCTTGAATTATTATTCTTTGGATAAGGATTCAGTCTGCCAAGGATTAAATACCATGAGCCAGGAGTTCATCGATAAGATTGTTGTAGTACTCCAGTCCCTTTGGATTGACAGCTCCACGGCCATCTTCATGGATTGCAAATAATCAAATCAGTGAACTGACGGTATTTAATCCTTATTCAGCAAGTGTTTATTGGACAAATGGCTGTACTATGACTGTGGGTATGGCCTTACCGGGAATAAGGCGAGGCCAGGCAATTGAAAATCTGTAGGCATCGACTCCCATGTCGCTCAAAAGCTTTACATCTTCCTGTTGTCAAACACAAAATCAGCTGTAAGATTAGCACCAAAATCTTGGTCTGAAAAGTCATCCATTTAACATGACTTGGTCTCACAAACTGACCTTGTACTTATGGTACTGATCTGCAGTCACGTCAGCAGTGGCACCGTCGACAGAGTGGCCTGTGGATGTTCCAAGCTCCATGTTATAATCCGCAACAGGAGAATGCATGGCAGATTCAGACGCACAGATCACGGGGAAAGTAGAACGAACCTGAGTGTGTGAACGTGTCCCAGATGCTGGGTTTTCTCCCGTCCTCCGCGACCGCGCCTTCGATCTGAAAAAATCAGCCGAATGTTCAGGTCAGCAAAGTATTCCATACAATACAACAAATAATAATCAGCTGTGATCTGAATTCTGAAGATTTAAACAGCAGAATTTGAAGAGTTAGCAAACGCAGTTAACTTTGACCATTCTCACTTATCTTTCTTAGTTTTTGACCATTGTCTCAACTGTCAGGTCCCAAGCCCGAACAGCACACTCCTGCCTGAGAGTGAGCATATATCTTAAAAGAGTTTCACGCTATATATTTTTATTTTTTTGCGACAGGAGTTTTTGTGGTTCCAATTCTGCGGAACATCACTACCTATTTCTGCAGCTTTCGCCGACCAAAGACACAGTACTTTTTTTCCGCTCCAGCCAAAGCAGAAGAAGCGGCCAGAGGAGGAGAAATGAACACCCCCAGTGCTATGATCGTGACGTGACGTGAAAACGACGAGAGGAAGTGGCGAGAAGGCGACACCCCGGTGGCCCGGTAGGTTGTTTCCTGAAGACATGACGCTGCTTTTACTTGCTTATCGGTACGTACTCCACTATGGAACGGAACGAACAGGTCGTCGTCAGAAACAGGAGGATCTGGCTAGCGTCGGTGACCAAGCAACGGACGCGAGAGCTGTGACGCCCTGCTCGCAAGTGGTTGCTAACATGGGTTTATGCTAGGAGTAAAAGCATGTCCCGGTCAGTGATGGATGGACCCTGAATTTAAGCAGGTGTTTAAGGTTATTTAAGCAGCTGCGCCTTTCGTCCGTCGAGCAGCTACTACTGTTGCATTGATCACCACATTATTTATTGAACGCTTCAGATCATGAAGAAAAAAGACGTGGCGGGAAGGGGCGAGAACACGTGGAAGGAAGGAAGGAAGGAAGGAAGGAAGGAAGGAGAGAAGGCCCTTTGGCGCCAGAAATTTCGTGTCCATGCTGAATTCCTCGCGCGTCCTGTTCCATCCATCCGCCAAAGGATGGCAGGGTGTGATCAGTTTCTTTCGATGGGATGCGTCGCGCGTGACGGATGAAAAAGACGAAGGAGCAGACGAAGGGAAAGGGAAGGGGGACAGTGGCTGTAGGCTGTAGCTTGGAGGCGAGAAAAATCAGAGGCCAGTGAAGCGCCAGAAAGAGAGAGAACTCTCGTTTTCTTATGCACAGGTTAGAGCGGATATTTCTTTGTATGGAACATGTGGTTCGAGTTGAGTGGTGCTGCTAGGATGCCGACGACCAAGCTGGCATACACTACTGCTTGGTGCTTGGGAACCATCGACATGCCCTGTATGACTGGCACAGCTCTATGTATGTACGTATGTACATGTACTTCTACTTCCTCCGATCGATCTTAAAATAAGTGTCTCAACTATGTACTAATTTTAATATAAATCTATATTACTAAAGTTGGGCCACTTATTTTGGTATGGAGGGAGTACTGTGTATGTGTGTTTTCTGATGGAGAAAGAGAAAACAGCCACAAGAGCGACCCAGTGGGTGGCATCCGACTGAAGAAGTATACTAACGATTATGGAACCGGCCAGGTCAAAAACAAAGCATAAGCGCAGCGACCAGCGTTGCTCCTGGTGGGAAAAGAGCACGGCTGCAACTTGTGGTGTTTTCTTTTCCTTTTTTTGGCCAGTGGTGGTGGTTAATTATTTTAACTTGGGAGTTTGCAGCGGCAGGGATCGGATGGCATCAGGAACAAAAAGCTACTCCCTCGCAAACTAATATAAGGGCGTTTAGATTACTAATATCTAAACGCTCTTATATTAGTTTATAGAGGGAGTACTCCTTTTCATAAAAAAATATGAAAAACTACTTACTGGTTTGAGATTCATAGGTAGTGGCGAACACGTACACGCTGCGTCCTAGTCGTAGCACTGCACTTGGCAGCCCTGCGCCTAAGATCATATCACCAGTGCTATTTGCTCTTTTCTTTTTTCTTTTTTTTGCGAGGGCAGTGCTATTGCTCTTTCTCTTGAAAGAAGCAACGCAGGGGAGACGACGGGAGGTATGGCTTTGTCCTTTGTGTGATTCTGTTTGCTGGTCGACAAGGACTTTGGTTATTGCGTTCTCTTCTAGACTAGACTTGGAGTATAAGAAGGTATACTATCTATGCTAGTGCTGGTCTGGCCGTCAGCTCAGCCGTGATCTTCTTATTCAACCGCTTTGTGACCGAGGAGAAATCCCCATGCACAAAGAGGATCAGAAGAAGCACCTGCGGTGCCGGGCATGCACAACTCTCTGTATGTACTCCTGCGGTATATTCGTTTCTTGACCTAGATAGGGAAACAAAAGAGGTAATCCACAAGCGCGACCCGGCCAGTGGGTGCCATCCAACCGAAGAAGAAGAAGAAGAAAAGGATGTTGGAACCAGCCAGCATGCCTTGGTCAAAAACAAAGCCTAAGCGAAGCGACGCAGCCAATGAACGCGCTGCTCCTGGTCGTAATCTGGCGGGAGGAGAGGGCGGCTGCATTAAAACTGAGGCTGTCATGCGCCCTGGCCCATCTGTCAGATGGATGGGCGATGGCTCTGTTCATTGACTGGCTTGAAAGGACGCGAGAGTCTCGTCTCGTGGGAGGAAGACGAAGCAGAGCAGAGAAACGAAAAGGGAAGGCCAGGACAGCAACTTTCCTTGGAAGGTACTGTATCAAGAGGAAACAGTTCCGTGTATCAACGAACGTGTGGTCGAGTGCACAGCACATGCGGCGGTGCCGGTGCTAGCTACGGTATTTGTGGGCGAACCAACGAACCAACAATTCGACATGCCGTGCACCAAGTGACGACCACGTTGGTGCAGCTTGATCGGTGATGCAGCTTGATCGGTGATGGGAGCAGAGCTGTGGCTAGGATGAGGATAGTGACGAACACGTTGGCTGGAGACTGGTACGGCTGTCAGCCGGCATCATATTCAACCGCTTTGACCGAGGGCCACGCACGAACCACCGGCGACGTCGAGGCGCGGCCGGCCGGCATGAGCGGAGGGGCCGAGTGAGCGACAATCACTAGGTAGTAGTAGTACCTGGTAGGCGGAGGAGCCGGTGCCGAAGATGAACCCCGGGGGGAAGTCGCGCTTGGTGATGGTCGCCGCCGCCTCCTGAGACGCGACGGCGAGCAGCAGGACGAGGACCAGGGAGGGGAGCGCCTTCGCCGCCGCCATCATCGATCGCTCCGTCCACGGTCTCTCTCTCTGCTGCCGTGCTGGTGATGGTGGCTTCTCTCTTCTTGTTGGCTTTGGCTCTGGTGTGGCTGCAGGCCCCGGCCGGGCGCGCGGGGTTTTATATGCCGTTTCCTTTCCATCTCGGTCACGCGCCGCGCCGCGCTCTGCTCACTCGGGCCTCTGCTTACGTCCAAACCCGGCGGCCACGTCGTCCGTGACGCACAGCCAGGCAGGCAGGCGAGGCGAAGCTGGACTCACGCACTTGGCCCTCCGGGCGCGGCACGTGGCGACGCTCTCGTGCGCGCGATGTGGATGCGACCGTAGTTTTGGCATGCATGGCCGCGAGCGGTGTGCACAGCACGTCTGCCGGCATGGTCGGCCAGAGGCAGGAAGAAGACCGCCGCTCGTTTCCTTCCCGGCCCGATGATGTAGCAGAGCGGAGCCTCCCGTAGTACGACGCGTCGACCCCGCGCTGTTGCCTCCGACTGCGACGCCGGGCACTCTATTGTGTTAATTAAATTTAAAAACCAGTTGATCCAGACAAGTCAAATCTTGTGAATGTCAATGTTGGTTGGTCAGCCTACGAACTCGCTACCTCCACGCACGCTGCAGCTCTAAGCAGCGATGGAGCCCCCACAGAGTTAGATAGGACCCACGTGGCCATAGCTCCCCTGCTAGCGTTTCTCTCTGTCTTTCTCGTCCGCCGGGGCGGCGGCGGCGGCGTGTCTTCAAGACAGTCCCAGACACACCCAGATGGGCATCGACTCGACGCAACGAGACAGGACCAACTCAAATCAAATTGGTGAACGTAACAATGGCCCTGTTTGGATACTCTAACTTAGTTAGAGGTTAGAGTTAGTTTCTAACTTGTGTCTAACCTTGAACTAACTCTAACTCTGGTGGTGTTTGGATGAGAGGGTTAGATTAACAATAAATGCACCTTTTCAATCATTTAGCCCTCTTTTCAGCCGGATTTGCTGTGGTCGGCTCCTGTGTGGCCTCCTCCAGCTCAGAAATGACATAAACAAATTATCTTTACAAATCAAGCATAAAAAACATGGTAAATTTTATTTTGTCTATACAAAACATTATGGTCAAGCTTAAAAAAAATCACATTCCATGAAACAGAGCATGACCTAACTCTTCACGGAAGTCATTCATGTTGGTATCTTCAACAAGAGGTTCGTCTTCTGGCCATGCAGATGCAGCCGAACTAGGCATTGGATTATAGTTTTCATCCGCATCACATGCATCAAATTCCCTATCCGGAATTCTGCTCTCTCGAATGAAATTATGAAGAGCCATACAAGCAATAATAATTCTAGTTTGCTTGTCCTCTGGAAATTTTGGCACGTTCAACAAAATCCTAAATTTCATCTTCAACACTCCAAAGGATCGCTCAACGACATTCCTAACTTTGGCATGTGCATGGTTGAAGGTTTCTTTCATACCTTGTGGTGGCGGGCCGTTTTGCCATTGCTCCACATGGTACCTTGTACATCTGTATGGTGAAAGGTAGCCCGGACGGTTTGGGTACCCCGCATCAACCACATAATACTTTCCTACATATTGTCAAAGGCACACAATGAGACTAAGATGAACAAGTGTAATTGGATAAAAATTAGTGCAAGACGGTTCAAGTAGCAAACCTGGTGGTGGATGTGGAAATTTGTGACGATGAGTAGTTATGGCATCTTTGAAAACTCTCATGTCGTGTGCTGAACCAGGCCATCCCGATATCACAAATGTAAATCTCATGTCGAAATCACAAACAGCAAGCACATTCTGACTGGTTTCATTGTGCCTGTTCAAGTATTGAACCCTCTTACTCTTATCCACCACAACCTTCACATGTGTCCCATCTATAGCTCCTATGCAGTCATTGAAGTGTGGCCAGAATGCTGGATTTTCTAAGTTTGGGTGCACCTCTGCAAATGTTGGGTCCTTGGGTACAATTATGTCCTGTGCTAACCTAAGGAGGCATGCCAAAACTCTGTTAAATGTCCTACTTACTGTCTCCATAGACCTCCTAAAACGGTTCTCAGCCTGTCTAACTGACTGTGGTGATCCAACAATCCATAAAAACATAGCTAGAGCCTCTACATATATCATTTTTCTACTGGACTTCAACCCATATGATTGCACCAAAGTATTATGTAGCCTGTTAAACAAAGGTCTCTCAACCCTAAACATGTTGTAGCATTGGGTATCTCGGGCTAGTGTCTCCTGCACCCAATCCAAACCAGAATATCCACTGACCCTCCTAGGTAGTTTCACAAAGTAGTTATCAGAGTACATACCCAAGATAGGAACCAACTGCAAGATTAAATTTCCGGACTGCACCAAATTGTTGTGGCATATGGATATGATCTCATCCTCACTTGTGCTACCTCCATCATATTCTTCCTCGGTCATGGGGCCATGATCGTCTTCCTGCTTAAACACATGTACCAAATTGTCAGCACATAGCATACTACTTGAAGGAGTGTAAGCAAACAAAAATAATTCAGCATGCATATATTATAAAATAGTTTAATCAAATAAAATTAATTCGGCCCGCATATAATATAAAATAGGTTCACCAAATAAAATTAATTCTGCCCGCACGTAACATAGATAATAGTTCAACACCTCACAAACACATGATAGGTTCAACATGCAGCAATTAAATAGGTTCAACATACAACAATGTAAATAGGTTCAACATTTTAACACACACATTCCCAAGCAACTATTCAGCCACAGAAGAACTACTCCAAATTGTTGTCCCTGCACCATTTCTTGAAGTAACCCAACCTAAGCTCGTGTGTTAATAGGCCACAGAAGAACTCCCTTTGATACTCTGTTTCGAACATCTTGGACAGAGCATAGACAGAGTCAATTTTGTTTGCTCAATGCCACACTCAAATGCTAGCTCCTGACACCTCTTCACAGAAAATGCAGCCTTCTCATTTGCACGTTTCTGCATTTGCTTAGTGTTGGCTGCGACAGACTCCTTGAAGGTACTAGCTATGTCCTTCACAATCTTCACCATTGGGCTCTTGCTCTTCTTCAATGGACTGGTCAAAGTGCTCGAAGTGCTTGTTGACCTCTTGCATCTCTGGCTCCTCTGGTTGCTTGTAGGTGTTCCTTGAAACTCCTCCTCTTCCTCTCCTGCACCTAAATCTTGCCCTTGATTCTGACCGTAATCATCTCCAGGCACAAAGGCTGTGCTTCCATCCACAGTGTAACCTCTGAACAGTTGATCAAGCAACTCCTCGTTTGCTGGAGGACCCCACTGTAGCTTCCGTAGGTATGGTTTCTTCTGGAGGATAGTGAACAAATAAACTAGTTATGATATTATTATTTTTGCGAAAGAAACTATTTAAGATATGAGAGCACACTTCAAAATTCAAGTAACTAGCTTAAGTGAAAAGTCTACCTCTGTGTGTGTTATCCAGAACTCAGAGTCGGCATCAATGGTTCCATCTGGTTTCCTCCCCAACCCTGTATGCACTTGCATGTATCGCCAGAAAGTGTAAGTGTTTTTGAGTACGATTATCTGGTTCTTCACCTGCAAACGGCTATATACCAACCCCCTTCTAGCAAGTAAGCCGTCGATAACGGCTTGGTACCCTTCACCACTCATCACTGTACCATTATACGTTCCTGCTGCACGTTGTTGAATGCACAATTCTAACAAGCAAGCACTATTAGCATCATTCCAGTGGGCTCGATTGCTTTGGCTCACCAGGGGACCTCCGGAGCTCGCTAACTCCTCCACATCGTCCTCCAACTCTTCATCACCATTGTCGAAGGGAGCGCCGGAGCCGGATGCTTGCCCACGGAGGGCACTCCGCGGTGCCCGGGGAGGCGGTACGCGATAGCCGCCACCACTGCCACGGCTCGTCGTGCCGGTGCGCTGGTTACGGCGGCCGGGTGCCGCGGCGGCCGAGTTGGCTCCCTGCCGAACGACGCCGCCTGCTCCGCGACCGGCACCCGCTGACGAGGAGCCGCCGCCTGCCCCCATGGACGACCCGCTGAGGAACACGCCACCATTTCCTCCTCCGCGACCGGCTGCCGCTGACGAGGAGCCGCCAAAGTTCAGTTGCCGAACGAAGGGTGGCGACGGATTCGCCCATCCATCTCCTGCTCCAGCACGTGGTGGGCGATAGTGAGGGAGCCCGGAGCCCCTGCCGCGCCCAGGGAGGAGCTGCTCGTCGTCGCTCTGGAGGAAAGCTCCGTACAACCCAAGCCCTGGGAACCCTTCCGACGGCGAAGCTTGCGAGTTGAGGTCGAGATTGGCGTGGGTAGCTGGGCCGCTTGCAGAGGGCTGCGAACCCCACCCTTCGAAGCCGTCGCCATCCATGGCAGGTGGGACGACCGGTGCGGCGGCCGCCGGAGTGCGCGCCTGGGGCGGCGGTGTCGGACGGGAACGGGAGGGGCGGAGGGGCAGAGGCAGGGGCGGAGGGCAGAGGACGGGGCGGAGGGCGGAGGACGGGGGCGGAGGGCGGGGGCGGAGGACGGGGGCGGAGGGCGGGGGTGGAGGACGGGGGCGGAGGGCGGGGACAGAGGATGGGGCGGAGGGCGGAGGGCGGAGGACGGGGGCGGAGGGCGGGGAGCGAACGGCGGCGGCGGGGAGCGAGATGTGGTGCGGGATCCAGATGCGGGCGATGGACTTTTTTACTGGGACCCACCACATCTAACCCCAATAAGCAGCTCCCCACCGGGTTGGGTTTTTTTGCTGGGTTAGATGCAAATAACTCTACTCTAACCCACCTGTTTGGATATTTTAGGGTTATTTCTGTCTCAACTAACCCATACTAGCTCTAACCCCCTGATCCAAACAGGGCCGATTGTTTGGTCCGCTTCTAGAACGAACGTGGCCCCGCCTATAGCCTTTTTTAACCTTTTCCCTAGGAGAGCCCGGCCGTGTGGCGACAGTTGGCCGACAACAGGTGTGGTTTCAGTTTCAGTTCAAGCATTGCCAACTCAAACTCGGAATAGTCTTCTACACGTACACAACTTATACAGAGTAATAATAATTCTAAAAACAATCTACGGACTACCGCTTCCTGTGAGAATTTCTTGGAATATATATACGGTAATACTATGCTAGTACTTCAAAACCCGAGGACCTGGTGCAGGTGACGTGACACATGAATGTGTGTGCAACACAAACATGCTAGACTCTCCAACGCAAACCTCCCGCTAAGTTCGGACCATGTTTTTCAGACTGTGAAAGCCATCCAACGTGATCATACATCGGTCCGCGGCGTAATTCGAACGCACTTTCTCCCGCAAATCGGAGACAACACATGAGGGGTTTTGCAGGAGCCCGGACCGCTCCCACGCCTGCTTCTGACCGGCTTGGCCCACCCAAAACCCCTACTCCCTCCCGCGCGCTTCCCGCCGGCGCCAGCTCCCCGCATTCATGCCACTGCAGAGCGTGTAGCTCCACCTTGAAGGTGGCTCGGAACAGACGCAACCTCTCACATTGCGGTGATCGGTGTAGATTGACGGGGAAAATTCCTCCCCCACAATGCATGGTTCAAGTTGTTCTTTATCTGAATGAATTTTACTCGTCGATGCGGTCCTGCTGACGCGAAGGTTTAACCGAGAGAAGTTGTGGTGTATAGGGTGGGGTTGATGGGCACTGTAGGGCACCCTTCGGCCTTCACCGGAATGAAGAGTGACTCTTCGGTGTAAGGAAGAATGAAGAGTTGTCTTCAGCACAATGGCGTCTGAAAGGGGCCTCTTCGGTCTAAGGGAAGCCCACGGGGTCATAGAATTGTAATTTATGAATTTGGATATATAGTTTTGGGATTTGTTAAAAATACATATATTTTTAAAAGCAAGTGGTACCAATTGATTATGCTAGCCCCAATTATGATACCATCGTGCAATTCACTTACGACCGACTGAAACTGATTTCTCGCAAAAAAAGGCCGACTGAAACTGATAAAAATCAGTCGTGTGGAAGATAGTCGGCCCCTCAATTTTCAACAAGACTACAAAACTTATCCATATTCTCCTTGTACGGTTGTACGGGAACCCGGTACAAGTATTTTCGTTGTGCAGAGCAGCTCGCGGAAAACAAACGCACGTGCAGAGACACATGCGAGCGTCTCTCGTTTCTTCATTGGACGTAGGACTTCTGGGCCCGAGCAGCCGGCCGGAGCTCGCCGCCGGCCAGGAAGCCGGAGTACCAGCGATCAGAGCTCCTCTCGTACCTCGTCCTCGCCGCATCGCCCATGTCGACGCCGCACAGGCCGAAGCGCATCCGGTCGCCGAAGAGGAACTCAAACACGTCCAGGAACGACCACACAAAGTATCCCCGCGCGTTCGACCTGTTCTTGTAACGAGTGAATTGCAAAATGCCACCACGTTTCAAGTTTATATCCAAATTTGCTACCACATTTGTTGGACGCCTCAAAAAACACTAATGGCCTATTTGGGATGATTTAATCCAATTTCTTACAGCCCGACCCTTCGTAAACGTTGACATGGCACAAAATTGTCAACTATGTTTGTTGATTGTTAGTTTTGACGGAGGGCCCATCCGCCAGCCACCAGTTTTTCAGCCAGTCCACAAAGCCAGCAGCCCACCTACCTCTTAACCCTAACCCTGACCAGATCGCACAACGACGAGGGAGACCGCCGCACGCGCGCTTGACGACGGCGAGCCGTCGTGAACCCTCCTCTCGCCGGCCTCCGGCGACGCCACCGGAGAGCGCCGCCGCCCCCCCCCCCCCCCCCCCCCCCCCCCGAACCTCTCCACCTCCTCCTGCTTGTTCCGAACCTCTCCAGGTCATGCGTGCTCCCGGCCATGGCGCGCCGCCGCCTCGCCTCACCGCGCCGGTGGCCCGTGGCTCTCCTCCGACCATCTGTCATCTTCCTTCCGGCAATTTCTATGCCCAGCTCCGCGTGGCCATGCTCATTTATACCCACGCACCTGCGGCGCTCACGGTGGCGGCCATGTCGGTCGGCCGGAACAGACGACGCCATGTGCGGGGAAACCGAGCTGTTGCGCGTGCGACGACGAGGTCCGAGGTGGGAGGGGGTGCCTGACTGGGAGCAGCACGGCGCCATGTCTGATTTAACAGTCAACACGAACAGTCAACACAAACAGTGTCATGTGGACCTGATAGCGGGCCCATGCTATCAAGAATTGGATTAAATCGCCCTAAACGGTCATCAGTGTTTATTGAGAAAATAAGCAAGGAAACTGGTAGATTTTTGGGGCGCCCAAAGAATCTGGTAGCAAATCCGGACGTGAACTTGAAATGTGATGGTTTTGTGCAATTCACTCTCCTGCAACACAGTTTTTGGAAGGAAAAGAAAAAGCAGAGGAAGGTGACAAAGAAAATGACGCAGAAGGTAATCTTGAAGGAACTCCACTCTGTCCTCGTTGTCGTCGTCCTCCTCCTCGGCCTTGCTCTAGGTGCCGGGGGCGGTGTGCTTTGTTCGTTCTGTTGTGGGATCGAACCACAGAGCTAGCGCAATTGGGATTTAGAGTCCCATGCGTGAAACTAAAGAGGATTTTCAGTCCTCTGCTCTACCAGCCAGAACCTAGAAGGACACTTCACACCCGATTTGACACAGCTAGACTGGAAACACTGCTTGTCAAGAGCACAGACCCCAGTATAGAATACTTTTTTGAGTATGTTGGTAAGGTCCGGTCATCCGCTTCTGTGCTTGCACTTCTGCGTAACTAGGGGTACAAGTCCAGTACAGCGTACTTTTATAATTGAATCAAAAGTGTCGATACATGAAAAATCTCTATATACGATATTTATGACACAGAATGTTGTACTTTCAACATGTTTCCTCAACAATTTTTTCATTGTAACTGACTCTCCGTTCTCTCCGTTCCATTTTGGTTTTCGACTAATAATTACCATGATGAATTTCTCTTACTGCTTGGTTCCGCATTGGATTTTGAAAACTTTTGTTTAGAAAGTGGTGTCACGACCGTGGGGATCAAATGGATGGTTCAGGAAAGTCTAGTGAAGCGGCACGGTCTAATCATATAGATGACCATAGTGGTATGGTTCCATAGAAAACTATTGGAGGCCATTACCGCCACCAAAATGGTTTCCATGCTCCGTAGGATTATTTGACGATATCGCAGTATCAAGCTAGAACGGTTTCAATTTGTAGGACGGGAAAGAAACCTCATCCTTCGGTGCACACTAACTGATGAAGCTCAACCCTCTCTCGAACTGAGCTATTTCCGCTTTTTCGAGCAAAAAGTTCGAGTAGTTCAGTGAAAAAACGGTCAAGCTTTCTTCCATCCTTCCTAGCTCCTCGAGCTTGCACCCGCTCGACGCCTTTTTCATTGTTCGTTCTGAGGTGGATTCCAACCACTCTCTCCATTTGGATTTGGAGTCCAAAAGGCCCGGCGAAAGAGGATTTTCAGTCCTATGCCCGCTGCCAGCCAGAACGGAATTTTTCCACTTCACACCCACACAATCGGGATTTGATGAAATAGCTACATTTTCTCTTATTTGATTCGGATACTGTCAATCTACTGTCCATCTTTCTCTTTAGTTTTCTCCTTTCTTTCTCCTCAACCTATCTCCATTGGATGGACTTACGAAAGAACAATATCTAATCTCCCCATCGCGGTTAGGATCCCATGAACCAGGAGCGTAAGCACCGGTTCCTCGATCTTCCTACTGGAGGCATGATACGTCTCCAACGTATCTATAATTTTTGATTGTTCCATGCTATTATATTATCTGTTTTGGATGTTTAATGGGCTTTAATATATTCTTTTATATTATTTTTGGGACTAGCCTATTAACCGAAGGCCCAGTGCAAATTGCTGTTTTTTGCCTATTTCAGTGTGTCGCAGAAAAGGAATATCAAACGGAATCCAAACGGAACGAAACCTTCGCGAGGATCTTTCTTGGAACAAACGCAATCCAGGAGACTTGAAGTGGAAGTCAGAGGCGCTGTCGGCTTTCTGGGAACGGGGGTCCCAGACTTGCCTGCCTGCGGCCCACGGCGTGGCTCTGCGAGCGGGCCCGTACGGCCCATCTTCACCAACAAGCACTCAAGACCCTCGCGAGGGGCCAAGCCTCGCGAGGCGGACGACACAAGACCTCCTCGGGAGCATCCTTACCAGGTTGGCTCGCGAGGGGCGGAGAGATCAAGGCAAGGCAAACCTCGCGAGGTTCTCGTGACGTGAGCCATGACGATCGAGACCAGGCGGGCGCCAGTGCGCGGAGTACCGAGGCGTCAAGCAAAGGTTTCCATATCAGTGCAACGAGACCAAGACCAGCAGGACGGCAAGACGGAGGTCACCATGGAGCCCAAGGCGGCGTCACCACCAGAGCCTTTTGCAGGCGAAGACTGCTTTTGTCAGGATAAGCTGTACTAGCTGTCCCCTTTCAAATTGGCCGTTGTTGGCTCCCTTCCCGCTCAATATTTGGGGAGAGGACCTGTCGTGGAATTGTCACGGCAGATGTCCTCGAGCTAGGACTTAGTCGTGGAGCCATCGCAACTAGGAAGCTTAAAGGGGTTAAGTGGGACAAGGAACACGAGGGTTTATACTGGTTCGGCCCCTTTCGGTGAAGGTAAAAGCCTACGTCCAGTTTGAGGTGGTATTGATTAGGGTTTCGATAACCAGGAAGCTAAACTGCTATGCCCGGCTCTCGATGAGATCGTTCTCCTACCTAAACCGCTGCCGGGTCGTCCCTTTATATAGGGAGGCTGACGCCCAGCAGCCCTTAGAGTCCCGGCCGGCTCATAAGAGTGTCCGGCTCGGACTCTCAACTATACTTGCCTTACACTGCAAGTTCTACCATAATAATGATTGTAACTACGGGCCTTAAGCCGTATCCGGGTCTTAAGCCATCAATGGCCCATCGTCTTCAAGCTTGGCTCCAGGCTTCTGGCAACGACCATATGAGTAACCCGGCCCCTCCTGGCGGGTGACTCTAAAGTCTATATCCTCAACATTAGGCCCCAGATTGATTTGAGCCGGCTCATGTCAATCTTCAATTCTTTCGACAGAAAAAATCTCCGGCTTACCATTTGTGTGAAGGCCATAACCCGGCGTGACGTCATCCTCTGACCTCCGGATAATCCGCCGTGACGTCATCTTCCATTAAGCCCGTTGTTTACTCCGCCAGATCCGCAACGGATCTTTGCTTTTACTGTCTTCCCGAAAATCGAGGCGTTTTGTGAGGAGATAACCACGCCGTAGACTCCTTGATCCTCGCGCCTACTCATGAGCTTGCCTTATAAATCGGCCGGCCTGACGGGCTTCTCTGCCACCCTTCTTCCTCCTCGCGCCACTGCCTCTCTGCCTGAGCTCGCACTCCACCGCCGTCACCTCGCCTCCGGTCTTCGTCAACCTTGGCCGCTGCATCACCCTGACTCGGACCAGACAAACGGCGGCGACCCCCGCACCTTTTCAGCTCCGGTAAGTCCCGCTTGACCTGTAGAGTAGATCTGCAGTAGGGTTCATCCACGTTCTTCGTGTTCGTCGCCATTGCCCGCGAGTTTCGGTAGTTCTCATAGTTACTGCCCCTGTTTGATCTTAGACCTGCCTAGAACCAGTGCGGTGGTTGTTTGGTACCCATTTTACACGCAAGCAGCTCTCCTTTTACTGCATAGGAACTTTGTTTAGACCCAAGAACTCCCTCACTTCTGTTTCTAGGTCTAGAAATTTTTTCTTTTGCCCGACCATTTTGATCCAAAAAAGTTACTGCAATATGTGAAACCTGTTTTACCACACTTAGTAAAAGCTGTAACCATTGAATCTTGGCGGCTTACAATTCCGGTTTAAAGAAACCACGCGCCATAGACCCTTCCGGCTTAAAGAAAACCATGCTTCGTAGAATCCTCCGGCTTAGCTGTGATAAGGCCGTAGATAATCAATTTATTCTGAATGCCCCTGCGGCTTAAATAACCCACTGTACCTGAGTATATACCATTAGTCCCCTTCATAAGCCACCACCTTAGTTTTGAACTATAGATCTCCTCCGGCTTATAATTAACCTGGACGTTTTTTTTGTCATAGACTGCCGACTTTCACCATGCCTCCCAAAGCTCCCATTACTTGCAACTGGATGAGATCCAATGTCACCAACGAGACCCTAGCTGATTTTGTTAAGTCAGGATATCTGCCCAAGAAAGACATCATGTCCTACCGTGCCCCTGACCCGTCAGAAGAGAGGCCACAGCCAAAGGATGGGGAGGTAGTGATTTTTGCGGATCACATGAGCCGGGGCTTCGCACCGCCCGGCTCAAAGTTTTTTAGGGACGTGCTCAACTTCTTCGACTTGCGGCCTCAAGATATAGGACCCAACTCAGTGTCCAACATCTGCAATTTTCAAGTCTTCTGCGAGGTTTACCTTGGAGAAGAACCTAGTCTGCTGCTCTTCAGAGAGCTTTTTTACTTAAACCGTCAGAATGAGTGCGCCAATGGACCAAGTCTGGAGTTAGGTGGTATCTCCATCCAGCGGCGTCGGGACTGCCTTTTCCCTTATGCAGAGCCGCCGAGCCACCCAAAGGACTGGAACATGACTTGGTTCTACTGCCAAGATACGTCCCCGGCTGATGAAAGCCCGCTGCCCGGCTTTCGCCCAACACGTCTGGAGCCGACTCACCCACTGTCGGACAAGCTGACTCAAGCAGAGCGCCAGCCTCTGCTCCCCACTATCAACAAGATCAAGGCTCTCCTGGGCAATGGTCTGAACGGAATCGACCTGGTCCGGGTCTGGATCTCATGGCGGGTGATCCCATTGAGCCGCCGCCCCGGCTTAATGTGTGAGTACACAGGACGAAAGGATGATCCTCAGAGACACAGCCGCAATGATCTTCCAGAAGACGTTGCAGAGGAGATGACCAAGGCTCTTTTAAACGAGAGCCTGGCAGACTGTGGAAGGACCGGGTTAGCCCCCTTCTGCAAGACCAACCCAGCCCCAGCGGTAAGTCGCTGACTTTAACTTTTTATCTTCTTCTGCATATAACCTTCATCTGAACCGTTTTAAGAATTCATCATTGTATTTTTCAGGCTGATGATAAGTTCTGGCGGGTCAAATATGACCATGAGGCGGCCAAGAAGGCCAGGAAGGCGAAGAAAGCCGCCAAGAAAACCGCCCCTCGCAAGAAAGGGAGCAGGCCTACTGCCTCCGAGCTGATGCAATTAAGCGACAGCTCCGAGTCAGAGGTAACCCCTGAGCTTTTAAGTCCTTACTATATTCACTGTTTGTTGCTGTCCGCCTTATCAATACTTGCTCATTGACAGGATGACACCGGCGCCAGTAACCCGGTGGTTGAAGAGGTAATGTCACTTTCCTCCGACTCGGAGCCCTTGCCACAGCTGAAAGTCCGAAGGGTAACCCGGAAAGTAAGCTTTTCACATCCCTTAGCTTATCAAGATCCTCAATTTATTTTGAAGCGACAGGTTCATGAGAGCCGGCGTCACACCCGGACCAACAAGGATGCCGACCTCTCCTCCGGGCTACCTGACGCATCGAGGAAGCGCCGAACTGAGGTTTTTTCCCACTTGTACCCTTTTCATCCGTTGGCGGGTGTTATCCGTCAGCCACTCAATTCTTCTGACTCAAATTATCAGGAGACCTCTCCCTCGTCGGGCGACTCTATGCAGTCGAGTCTTCCGACTTTCAAGACCGCGCCCGGGTAATGACAACCATCTCATATTATATTTGTCTGTACTTACTCTTTTTGTGCTTAACGTTTCTGTCCTTTCAGTGCCCAGGCAAAGCTCACCAAGAGAGCAAAGAAGACCAAGTCAGCCGGAGTGCCGGACTTAGCTGAACCGGAGGTGACGGCTCAAGAACCGCCAGCTGCCTCCGCCCCCGAAGCCACCATTCCAACCGACAAGGCACGTGAGGCCGCTGCCCCAACTACCAAGGCAACTATAGGAGCTTCTGTTAACCCGGAAGCCTCCAGCTCAGCTCCACCAGCAGACGACCCGGACGTGGTAATCACCCGGACGGAGTTCGTTGAGCCGGGGAGACCTACCGTGCTGGCCAAGTGCTCTGCTAAGGGGGAGTTGCTGCAGCCCCACCGGGCGAACCTGGACCTCTCCGACTACACCAACCTGAGCATTGGAGAGCTTGTCTCTGGCTACATCAGCCAAGTGCACAAGAGCCGGGACGCAGAGGTCGCCATGGTGAACCAAATCCAGCAAAAATCTGAGGTATCATTCTACTGTCCTCTTACTTACTGCATAGTTACCTTTACCATGCTAGCCCCCAAGTCAATGATTTATGATTGAATATATTGTAGACTTAGGTTCCGGCTTACTCCATTGAGCCGGCAATTTGTAGATAGATACGTTCAATATGCATTAGCCCCCAAGTGCCAAGTGTCTTTGCTTGGAAAACGCTTGGGACTTATATAGTAACTGTTCATGCCATAACCCGGAAACTTATACAGGCTGCTGGCAAGAAGCTTGAAGCTGACCTTGCTGATGTCAAGAGCCGGCTGAAGATGCAAGATATGGAGACCCGGAAGGCAAACGCCAAGTTCGTGTCCAGCATCGCCGCGCAAGAGAAACTGAAGACAAAATTCGATGCTGAACGGAAGGCATGGGCCGAAGAAAAGGCCGCATTGGTGACCCGGGCTGAACAGGCGGAGAAGACTCTCTCCGAGAAGACCGCCGAGCTCTCTGGCCTAAAGCGCCAGGTTTCCCAGATGGTGGCCGCCATCTTCGGTAAGTCGCCTCACCGGCTTTCATCAAGTCTAGAATGTTTTATATCTCATAATTCATCCTTGTCGCCGGCTTACCTGATTCTGTTAAACAGGTTCCAGAAGTGCCAACCTCAACCAGAGCGTGGTCACCAAACTGAAGGCCGTGTATACCCTGGTGGAGCAGCTCTACACCGGGTCACAGCGTGCCTTAGCTGTGGTGGCCTTATCCAACGAGGTGCCGACTCACTTGGCAGAAGTCCTTCGCCGTCTCGCTGTACTGCCTCAACGGATTCAAGAGCTGCGACGGGCCTCTGCAAGAGCCGGAGCAATCGCCGCACTGAGCCGGGCCAAAGCATTCCTGCCGGAGTTAGACCCGGCGGACATCGCTCTGGGCTATCCAAGCCTGAAGGAAGACGGCTCCGCTTTCGATCAGAAGGACTTTGCAGCTTGCGTGAAGGCCGTACGCCCGGTGGCTACTCTTATCGGCAACGATACAGATCTGACCAAGTACCAGCCGGGTTACAATGCGGAGAATCAGAGGATTCCAACCCCTCGCTATGAAGCCCTCAACTTGATCCCGCCGGCTCGTCAGCACACTTTCGCCCCGGAGATTGACCCGGCCGGGTTAATTGACGAGGAAGCCCAATTCGAAGCTCTCAGCGGCATTGACTGGAAGTCATCAACCTTCCAGGTCTTGGGATCAGCCGGAGGAGAGGATAGGAGCGAGCCGGAGTCGTCAACTCAGCAAGCGTCGTAACTCGGCTGGCGGTTCACCAAACAATGCTCCACCCTCTTAGACTTGATGAGTTTTGTAATAGAGTAGGTGCAACAGTTTAACTCTGCCGTGCCATCGTGCACGTATTGAATGCTAAAGTCTTTTGAAGTTGTCTCTTGGATATTTCTCCGGGTCATACTTTCCCCTTAGCCTCAAATAATTGCCTTTAACTATCCTGCATAGAAAGACGAATCACAAGTCTCCAGGCGGCTTACCGCCCTGAGAATCATAAGCTTTAGATAACCCAGAATATGAATCAAAAAAGGACTTGTCTTCAATGATATCCTGAATACAGCCGTAAGAACATACTTAACAGCCTGCAAGCATACTTCCAATGTAAACAACTCCGGTTTACCTGTCTTATAACACCCATTGCGTTCAGCAATACTGTAAACCAAAGTTAAGCCGGCAAAGTAAGATCCGGCTGTACACACCTTGACATAATCAAAGAAAACTTGTGATAAAGCGGAAGAACTTAGGGGCTTCCGGTTCGAATACGACCAGAGACCCGGCCCAAAGGGGTGAAGCTAAGATTCGGATACGATCATATAGCCCCCAGTGGGTGTGGCGATGCCAATCAAGAGGGTACCGACAGCTATGTTCTCTTTGGTTCGAATACGACCTATGTTTGAACAGGAAGCCCCCAAGTGATTTTAAGAATTGTTTAACGACGCTGATTCGAATACGATCCACGTCGGTTCTCAGAGGGGTTAAACTATGATTCAAATATGACCAAAGGTAACCTCCAAATGAGCTCGGCACTTTGCCAATCAAATGGGTATCGACAGCTATGTTCTCTTTGGTTCGAATACGACCCATGTTTGAACAGGAAGCCCCCAAGTGACTTTATTGCTTACGGCTAGATTCGAGTACGATCATAAGCCGGATCCTCCTTTAAGTCATCATGTAATCTTGCAACACGTGCATATTTGGATGAGAAAAAAGGACAGAGGTCCTGCTTTATTGCTTATTATAATATATACATGGCTGAGAGAAATATGTACACCACGAGAGCCAGTGGCTCAAGTATAGTAAGGCCGAAGCTGAGCTATGTTCCATGGCCGACGGGTCTCTTCCTCTGACTTACGTGAATCTTTGTGCTCCCGAATGTCAATGAGGTAATATGACCCGTTGTGCAAGTTCTTGCTGACCACAAAGGGCCCTTCCCAAGGCGGGGATAACTTGTGTGCATCTGTTTGATCCTGGATGAGCCGGAGCACGAGATCGCCTTCCTGGAAGACCCGGGATTTAACCCGGCGACTATGATAACGGCGCAGGTCTTGTTGGTAAATCGCTGAACGGGCTGCTGCCGCATCACGCTGTTCGTCCAACAAGTCAAGAGCATCCTGGCGCGCCTGTTCTTTATCCGCCTCAATGTAAGCCGCCACGCGAGGTGAGTCATGACGGATGTCACTGGGGAGGACTGCTTCCGCTCCATAAACCATGAAGAAAGGTGTAAAACCTATAGACCTGTTGGGAGTAGTGTTGATGCTCCATAACACGGAGGGCAACTCCTCCACCCAACAACCCGGCGTCCGTTGTAAAGGGACCAAAAGCCGGGGCTTGATACCCTTCAGAATCTCCTGATTAGCTCTCTCAGCTTGACCATTGGATTGAGGATGAGCCACTGAGGAAACATCAAGTCGGATATGCTCTCGTTGACAAAACTCTTCCATGGCGCCTTTGGAAAGATTGGTGCCATTGTCAGTGATAATGCTGTGCGGAAAACCAAAGCGAAAGATCACCTTTTTCATAAATTGAACCGCCGTGGCTGCATCACACTTGCTAACTGGCTCAGCTTCAACCCACTTGGTAAACTTGTCAACTGCCACCAAAAGGTGGGTCTTCTTATCCTTGGACCTTTTGAAAGGCCCAACCATATCAAGCCCCCAGACCGCAAAGGGCCAAGTAATTGGGATCATCCTCAGCTCTTGAGCCGGTACATGAGCCCGTCGCGAGAACCTTTGGCAACCATCACACTTACTAACCAAGTCCTCTGCATCAGCATGAGCCGTCAACCAATAAAAACCATGACGAAAAGCCTTGGTCACAAGAGATTTTGAGCCGGCGTGATGACCACAATCCCCTTCATGGATCTCGCACAAGATCTCTTGACCTTCCTCAGTGGAAACACAACGCTGAAACGCCCCCGTCACACTGTGGTGATGCAACTCCCCATTGATAACAATCATTGACTTAGCCCGCCGGGTTATTTGCCTGGCCAAAGTTTCGTCCTCAGGCAACTCGCCCCGGGTCATGTAAGCCAGATAGGGCATTGTCCAGTCTGGTATGACATGGAGAGCCGCCACCAGTCGTGCCTCCGGGTCGGGGACAGCCAAGCCTTCCTCTGTAGGCAACTTAACAGAAGGATTTTACAGGACATCCAGGAAAGTATTAGGCGGCACCGGCTTTCGCTGAGAGCCTAGCCGGCTTAAAGCATCAGCCGCCTCGTTCTTCCTGCGATCAATGTGCTCTACTTGGTAGCCCTGAAAGTGCCCAGCAATGGCATCAACTTCACGGCGATAAGCTGCCATGAGAGGGTCCTTAGAGTCCCACTTGCCTGACACTTGTTGAGCCACCAAGTCCGAGTCACTGAAACACCTTACCCGGCTCAAGCTCATCTCCTTAGCCATCCGAAGACCGTGGAGCAAAGCCTCGTACTCAGCCGCATTGTTAGTGCAAGGAAATAGCAACTGTAGCACATAATGGAACTTGTCACCTTTAGGGGAAGCCAACACGACTCCAGCCCCCGAGCCCTCCAACTGCCTAGACCCATCAAAATGAATAGTCCAATATGTGTTATCCGGCTTCTGCTCAGGCACTTGTGACTCTGTCCAGTCATTGATAAAATCCACCAAGGCCTGAGATTTAACAGCAGTGCGTGGCACGTACTTGAGACCATGAGGTCCAAGCTCTATAGCCCACTTAGCTACTCTCCCTGTGGCCTCTCTGTTTTGAATGATGTCGCCAAGAGGGGCAGAACTGACCACAGTGATGGGATGACCCTGAAAATAATGCTTAAGCTTCCGGCTTGCCATGAACACACCATAAACAAGCTTCTGCCAATGTGGATACCGCTGTTTGGACTCAATAAGCACTTCGCTGACATAATAAACCGGCTGCTGAACCAGATGCTCCTTACCCTCTTCCTTGCGTTCCACCACCACAGCCACACCGACGGATCGTGTGTTTGCCGCCACGTATAGTAATAAGGGCTCCTTATCAACCGGAGCAGCAAGGACTGGGGGCTCTACCAGCTGCTTCTTCAAATCCTCAAAAGCGGTATTAGCTGCATCATTCCAGACAAAGCTATCAGTTTTCTTCATCAACTGATATAATGGCATGGCCTTCTCACCCAAACGGCTTATAAACCGGCTTAAGGCAGCGATGCGACCCTCCAAGCGCTGAACATCATTTATACACGCCGGCTTAGCCAGGGAGGTGATGGCCTTGATCTTCTCCGGGTTAGCCTCAATGCCTCTGTCAGAAACCAAAAAACCCAAGAGCTTGCCTGCAGGGACACCAAAGACACACTTGGCCGGGTTAAGCATCATCTTGTAGACCCGGAGATTATCAAAGGTTTCTCTCAAATCATCTATCAGGGTTTCCTCCTTTATGGATTTAACCACAATATCGTCCACATAAGCATGAACATTGCGCCCAATCTGTTTATGAAGACAGTTCTGTACACAGCGCTGGTAAGTCGCCTGTGCACACTTGAGCCCAAAGGGCATAGACACATAGCAGAAGGCTCCAAAGGGAGTGATGAACGCCGTCTTCTCCTGGTCCTTAACTACCATCTTAATCTGATGATATCCGGAATAAGCATCCAAGAAACTTAAGCGCGCACAACCCGCCGTAGCATCAATGATTTGATCAATACGGGGGAGGGCAAAAGGATCAGCCGGACACGCCTTGTTCAAGTCCGTGTAGTCCACACACATCCGCCAGGTGCCGTTCTTTTTGAGTACGAGCACCGGGTTAGCTAACCACTCTGGGTGGAAGACTTCAACAATAAACCCGGCCGCCAAGAGCCGGGCCACCTCTTCCCCAATAGCTTTCCGCCTCTCCTCATTGAACCGCCGAAGGAACTGCCTGACCGGCTTAAATTTTGGATCAACATTGAGGGTGTGCTCAGCGAGTTCTCTAGGTACACCTGGCATGTCAGAAGGTTTCCATGCAAAGATGTCCCTATTCTCACGGATGAACTCGATGAGCGCGCTTTCCTATTTTGGATCTAGGTTGGCACTGATGCTAAACTGCTGAGATGAATCTCCTGGAACGAAATCAACAAGTTTAGTCTCATCAGCCGACTTAAATTTCATTGCCGGCTCATGCTCCGTAGTCGGCTTTTTCAGAGAGGTCATATCAGTTGGGTCAACATTGTCCTTGTAAAACTTCAACTCCTCTGTTGCACAAACAGACTCTGCATAAGCTGCATCGCCTTCCTCACACTCCAGGGCCATTTTCCGGCTGCCGTGAACCGTAATGGTCCCATTGTGACCCGACATCTTGAGCTGTAAGTACACATAACACGGCCGTGCCATGAACTTGGCGTAAGCCGGCCGCCCAAATATAGCATGGTACAGACTTCTTATCTTGACCACCTCAAAGGTCAATTTTTCCACCCTGTAGTTGTTCTCATCTCCAAAGGCCACTTCCAATTCGATCTTGCCAACTGGATAAGCCGACTTACCAGGTACCACACCATGGAAGATAGTGTTTGACTGGCTGAGGTGCTTATCAACCAACCCCATACGGCGAAAAGTCTCATAATAGAGGATGTTGATGCTGCTACCTCCATCCATGAGCACCTTTGTGAACTTATATCCTCCCACTTGAGGAGCCACCACTAAGGCCAGGTGGCCCGGGTTATCCACCCGGGGAGGGTGATCCTCCCTACTCCACACTATAGGCTGCTCAGACCACCTCAAGTAGCGTGGGACCGCCGGCTCAACAGCGTTCACCGCCCTCTTATGAAGCTTCTGATCTCGCTTGCACAGGCTAGTAGTAAACACATGATACTGTCCGCCGCTAAGCTGCTTTGGATTGGTCTGATAACCCCCTGCTGCTGTTGATGACCCTGGCCAGACTGTTGATTAAAGCCCCCTTGACCGTTCTGAGGACCAGAATTTGAGCCGCCGCCCGGGCCATGAAAGCCGCCGGCGCCTGAGCCGCCGCCCGGGCTATTGTAATTCTTAAAGGCCTTCATGATTGCACAATCCTTCCATAGATGAGTCGCTGGCTTCTCTCTAGAGCCATGCCTTGGACAAGGCTCATTCAACAGCTGCTCCAGCGTCGGACCTGACCCGCCGCCTCGGGGAGGGGGCCTCCCCTTACGTCGCTGGTTATTACCTTGTGAGCTGGCGTTGGCTACAAACTCTAGGCTGCCATCGGCCTTGCGCTTGCCTCCTCCTTGGTTCCCCGGGTTATGCTGAGGACCCTTGCCATTGCCATTCTTCTTTCCCTTCCCTGTCCTTTCATCATCTGAAGGGGGATCCTTGGTACCATCAGAATCGGCGTACTTGACAAGAGCCACCATTAGTGTACCCATATCACTGCAGTCGCGCTTAAGCCGCCCGAGCTTCATCTTCAGGGGCACGAAACAACAATTCTGTTCCAGCATTAAGACTGCAGAGCCGGCGTCCATCTTATCTGACGAGTGTATGATCTCCTTGACCCGGCGAACCCAATGCGTCGTGGATTCACCCTCCTGCTGCTTACAGTTAGTCAAATCCACAATTGACATCGACTGCCTGCAGGTATCTTTGAAGTTTTGGATGAACCGGGCTTTCAGCTCAGCCCAAGACCCGATGGAGTTCGGCGGTAGCCCTTTCAACCAAGTGCGGGCAGTCCCATCCAACATCATGGTGAAGTACTTGGCCATTGCTGCCTCACTGACCTCCAGTAGTTCCATGGCCATCTCGTAACTCTCGATCCAGGCTGCGGGTTGTAAGTCAGCTGTGTAATTAGGCACCTTCCTAGGGCCCTTGATGTCCTTAGGTAGACGTTCATTACGGATAGCTGGCACTAAACAAGGGACACCCCCGGTCCTGGTAGGGATACCCACGTCAACGGAAGTCGTCGGATAAGCCGGGGGGGGGGGTCTGGTAAGCCGTCACTTGAGGCACTTGCTCCGCCTCTTGCCGCGCTCTGTCCTGGTCTGCTGCGTGAAAGGCTCCATTATGAGCCGGGCCATGGCCAGGGGGCGGGTCATGGCGTCGGACGTTACTTGAGCCGGTTGCGGAGACCATGTGCCGGCTGTAACTCGGGCTCTGGCCTAGACGAGGGGTCGAGTGGATCCTGTCCCGGCTGTAGGAGTACGCCTCTTGCTGTGCCAGTGCTGTCTGAAGGAGTTCCCTGACCCGGCGGGTTTCAATAGCCGTCGGAGAGTCGCCGTCAACTGGGAGAGCCGCCAGCCGTGCTGCTGCAGCGACCATGTTCTCCAGCGGGTTATTAAAATGACCCGGGGGTATTGGCACGTACTGAGGCGGGGCAGGGGGCACCTGGGGAGGCCCCATCACTCGTGGCTGAATAGGGGTTCCAGACCCGGGCACTATGACCCCTGGCGGGTTACTAGACCCTACACCTGGTGTGTTGAAGAGGCTACGTGGATCGTAAACCGGAGGGAGTCGAGATCGGGTCTTTTGATGCCTCCTTCTCATGACCTCATTGGACGCGTTCTGATCCATCATGAGTTGGAAGGACTGCTCCTGGATCAGCTGAGTTTGGGCATCGAGAGCCGCCCTCTCTGCAGCCATCCTGATCCCTTCCGCTGCAAGCTCCTCCTTAGCCTTCACTAGATCCAATTTTAACTGTGCCACCTCCGCATCATGCTGAGCTTGATCCGCCGGGTCAACCGTGGCGGTCAACAGGGCCGTCAACTTGTCCGTGAGATCCATCAGCACCTGAGCCGGAGAAGGCACCGGGTTTCCCGCTCCAGCAGCGGGGTTCTGAACAGGCTGCGCGCCAGCCATAAAGACTCCAACCTGACTTGGCGGCTCAAACGGGTCCGGAATACTGTCACCATCGGAACAACCCATGAGCCTGCCATCTTGAAGTTGATACAACGAGTTTGACTCATCGGTGGCCGACTCGCCGTCAGAGCCGGCGGCCGCCTCATCACCAGACCCAGATGGATCAGAGGGCCCTCCATGGATACATCCCACAAAAGCGCTCTTTAAGGCAGGCCGGGCCCGGGCGGGTCGTGCACGCTGAGCCGTCTCGATGAGATCGCCGCAGAGATCCGGCTCAGGGCCCGGCTCACCAATCTTGCCAATGAAAACATGAATTCCACCGAAGGGGACCCGGTACCCGTACTCAATTGAGCCGGCGTCGGGGCCCCAGTTTGCATCGTCGATGTAGAGCTTGCCGCGACGACTCTTGGTCATCCGGCCCACAGCGTATCCCTTGAGCCCTTCGAAGCTGCCCTTCAAGAACTCAAATCCACCGTGCGCTGGCCCCACGGTGGGCGCCAACTGTCGTGGAATTGTCACGGCAGATGTCCTCGAGCTAGGACTTAGTCGTGGAGCCATCGCAACTAGGAAGCTTAAAGGGGTTAAGTGGGACAAGGAACACGAGGGTTTATACTGGTTCGGCCCCTTTCGGTGAAGGTAAAAGCCTACGTCCAGTTTGAGGTGGTATTGATTAGGGTTTCGATAACCAGGGAGCTAAACTGCTATGCCCGGCTCTCGATGAGATCGTTCTCCTACCTAAACCGCTGCCGGGTCGTCCCTTTATATAGGGAGGCTGACGCCCAGCAGCCCTTAGAGTCCCGGCCGGCTCATAAGAGTGTCCGGATCGGACTCTCAACTATACTTGCCTTACACTGCAAGTTCTACCATAATAATGATTGTAACTACGGGCCTTAAGCCGTATCCGGGTCTTAAGCCCATCTATGGCCCATCGTCTTCAAGCTTGGCTCCGGGCTTCTGGCAACGACCATATGAGTAACCCGGCCCCTCCTGGCGGGTGACTCTAAAGTCTATATCCTCAACAGGACCAGGGCCTCTATAAATGGGATTAGCCACCACCATAGGAAGCATCTGAACTGGTCTAGAACTCATTCAGTTCATCCTCACACCCACCAAACACAAGAACACCTCGCCTCAGGAAGCTGTTCTTCCCCTTGTACTGTTCATCCTCAACCCAAGAGGCAATCCACCACCACCACACTGGAGTAGGGTATTACACCACAATGGTGGCCCGAACCAGTATAAATCTTGTGTCCCTTGTGTTGTGAGTTCGTCGAGTTAGCCCTTGAGATCTTAGCAAAGCTAGGACGTGGATCGGTAGGGGGAGATCTTCGTGCGCACCCCAGTGTTCGAACCTTGAGGGTCTTGCCGGAACCCGTGATCCAACATTTGGCGCGCCAGGTAAGGGTGCGCCGAAGCTTCCTTTCTGTCGCTCCCCGCCCCTGTTGCTTCATCGTCTCCATGGCGGATGCTCGCCGCGCTCGCGCTGAGCGTCGGGCTACCCTCGCCGCCCACGTCGCTCAGACGGCTCCCGTCGGTGGGCCACCCCGTCGTTCTCCATCGCCTGCCGCCAACGCCGCCACCGGCCCGACGGGGAACGAGCAGCAAGCATCCTCGCTGCACCCCTCGGTGCGGCGGGACGGCCACACTGCCACTCCATCGCTGACCCCGGCCGGTTCGTCATCCCACGCTCATCGCGCTCCCGTGGACGCGCAGGCCGCGTTGTGCATGGCGCGCGAGCTCCTATGCTACCGCCCCATCGACGACCTCTACAAGGACTGGCTCGACCGCATCACCGAGCTTGTCAGCGCCGCAGGGGGCTCCCCTGCGCCGTCCCTCTCGCTGCCTCGCCCTCCGCCAGCCGTGGGCGGTGATACGTCTCCAACGTATCTATAATTTATGAAGTATTCATGCTATTATATTATCCATCTTGGATGTTTAATGGGCTTTACTATGCACTTTTATATTATTTTTGGGACTAACTTATTAACCCAGAGCCCAGTGCCAGTTTCTGTTTTTTCCCTTGTTTCAGTGTTTCGCATAAAAGGAATATCAAACGGAGTCCAAACGGAATGAAACCTTCAGGAGAGTTATTTTTGGAACGGAAGCAATCCAGGGGACTTGGAGTGCACGTAAGGGAAGCAACGAGGAAGGCACGAGGTAGGGGGCGCGCCCTCCACCCTTGTGGGCCCCTCGTGGCTCTCCTGACCGACTTCTTTCGCCTATATATATATCCATATACCCTAAAACCATCGGGGAACAGAAGAGATCGGGAGTTCCGCCGCCGCAAGCCTCTGTAGCCACCAAAAACCAATCGAGACCCTGTTCAGGCACCCTGCCGGAGGGGGGATCCCTCACCGGTGGCCATCTTCATCATCCCGGCGCTCTCCATGACGAGGAGGGAGTAGTTCACCCTCGGGGCTGAGGGTATGTACCAGTAGCTATGTGTTTGATCTCTCTCTCTCTCTCTCTCTCTCTCTCTCTCTCTCTCTCTCTCGTGTTCTTGATTTGGCACGATCTTGATGTATCGCGAGCTTTGCTATTATAGTTGGATCTTATGTTGCTTCTCCCCCTCTACACTCTTGTAATGGATTGAGTTTTCCCTTTGAAGTTATCTTATCGGATTGAGTCTTTAATGATTTGAGAACACTTGATGTATGTCTTGCATGTGCGTATCTATGGTGACAATGGGATATCACGTGATTCACTTGATGTATGTTTTGGTGATCAACTTGCGGGTTCCGCCCATGAACCTATGCATAGGGGTTGGCTCACGTTTTTGTCTTGACTCTCCGGTAGAAACTTTGGGGCACTCTTTGAAGTACTTTGTGTTGGTTTGAATAGATGAATCTGAGATTGTGTGACGCATATCGTATAATCATACCCATGGATACTTGAGGTGACATTGGAGTATCTAGGTAACATTAGGGTTTTGGTTGATTTGTGTCTTAAGGTGTTATTCTAGTACGAACTCTATGATAGATTGAACGGAAAGAATAGCTTCGTGTTATTTTACTACGGACTCTTGAATAGATTGAGCAGAAAGAATAACTTTGAGGTGATTTCGTACCCTACCATAATCTCTTCGTTTGTTCTCCTCTATTAGTGACTTTGGAGTGACTCTTTGTTGCATGTTGAGGGCTAGTTATATGATCCAATTATGTTATTATTGTTGAGAGAACTTGCACTAGTGAAAGTATGAACCCTAGGCCTTGTTTCCTAGCATTGCAATACCGTTTACGCTCACTTTTATCACTTGCTACCTTGCTGTTTTTATATTTTCAGTTTACAAAAACCTATATCTACCATCCATATTGCACTTGTATCACCATCTCTTCGCCGAACTAGTGCACCTATACAATTTACCATTGTATTGGGTGTGTTGGGGACACAAGAGACTCTTTGTTATTTGGTTGCAGGGTTGTTTGAGAGAGACCATCTTCATCCTACGCCTCCCACGGATTGATAAACCTTAGGTCATCCACTTGAGGGAAATTTGCTACTGTCCTACAAACCTCTGCACTTGGAGGCCCAACAACGTCTACAAGGAGAAGGTTGCATAATAGACATCAGGCGGCGTAGCCCATGGAGCGCCTCCACCATCTCTGCCCCAAGACGGAGTCTTGGCGCCAAGGCGCGCGGCCCCATGGCCCGACCTGCCGCGTCCGGCGCCAGCGCAAGAAGAAAGAAGCTGCCAAGAAGTCCCTCGACCACGAGAAAATGCCCCCGCGCTCCCTGCGCCACCACGGCAAGACCGCGTGCTGCCTGCGGTGGCTGTCGTGGTTTTGTCACGGCAGATGTCCTAAGGAAAGGACTTAGTCGTGGAGCCATCGCGCGGGTTAGCTTAAAGGGGTTAAAGCGGACAAGGGACGCAGAGAGTTTATACTGGTTCGGCCCCTTGCGGTGAAGGTAAAAGCCTAATCCAGTTGTTGTGGAATTGCTAGGGTTTCGATGACCAGGGAGCGAATACGCTTTGCCTGACTCTCGAGTTGTTGTTTGTTGTCCTAAACCGCCACCGGGTCGTCCCCTTATATACATGGGTTGACGCCCATCGGTTTACAGAATCCCGAGGCCGGCTCATAAACGTGTCCGGCTCGGTCTCTGCTCTTTCTATCTTACAACACAAGTTTACATATCAATGCCGGTTTATGTCTACAGGCCTTAAACCGGCTTTGGGCCCTGGGCCTTCATAAAGCGTCACCGTCTTTGTCTTCATGGGCTTCAGATATAGTGAACTATTATGGGGTTAACCCGGCCTCTCCTGGCCGGTTTATGCCCAGTAGTAATATCCCCAACATTAGGCCCCAGATTGATTTGAACTGGTTCATGTCAATCCTCAACGCATCATCATCTTCACAGAAATTTTGTAAACCGCCGTGACGTCACCTTCTAGGACCATGATAAATCGCCATGACGTCATCTATAATTAAAAACTGTGCATAACCCATCTTCATTAATGGGCCTCCGACAATCGAGGCAACAGAGTTGTCACATATCCCATTTTTCACGCTCCTCGATTTTCGCGCCTGCCTTTTATCCATTCACCTTATAAATAGGCCGAGGGGTCCCTTTCACTTTTCCCCCTCGTGCCTCTTCGCGTCGTCTTCTTCCTCGCGCCGACCGACCTTCAAGCTCTGCCGCTGCCATCGTCCTTCGCCTCTGCCTCAACGACGACCGCTGCATCAACCTGACCGTACCAGAGAAACGCAGTGATCCTCCGCTGCTTCCTCAACACCAGTAAGTACCTCCTTTCCTCACTCCAGATCCACCATTAGGGTTCGGTGTTCTTCATAGTTCTTCAAAGTTCTTGAAGCTGTTCTTCCTTGTTCCTCTTCAGTAATACCAATGGCTAGTTAGATCTGATTTCTCCAACGCCCTTGTAGTTTAAACTCCTTTTTTCTTTGTTAGGGCATAAAACTCATCTGAACTTGCTGAACTCTTCAAACGCTTGAAACTAGGTCAGAATATATTTTTATTTTCCAACGCACGGTAGATATGAAATTACCATGTCAAGCCGTGAAACTTGTTTTTCCTTCACTTATGCACCTTTAGACATATATCTTCAATACCAAATTAGGCGGTTTAACCTCATAGAAAAATGATGACCCAGTAGATACCATTAGTCCCCTGTTGAACCACCAATGCCTTTGTCATTGTACTGTCTCTATTGTCAGACTCCGGTTTACCAATAACAAACCCCGGTTTAACAATATGTATACATCCTTATATCGCTTTATAGTTGTCCACTATGAATCTTAAGCCGGCTATAATCATATTTCAGCTTCTCATTGCAATGGCCAAGCAAGTCTATGAATGCAACTGGGTTCCTTCCCGGGTCATGGAAGATCAGTTAAACAGATGCGTCGCAACGGGCGCTTTGGCCAAGAAAGATGTCATCCACTGGAGGGCCCCTGGTCCGGAAAATCCTCCTACACCCAAGGACGGAGAGGTAGTCGTTTTTGTTGACCATCTGGGCCGAGGCTTTAGCCCTCCCGGTTCTAAATTCTTCTGAGATGTGCTGGCTAGTTTTCAACTTCGCCCTTAGGAAATCGGTCCAAATTCTGTAACCAACATCTGCCACTTCCAAGTCTTCTGTGAAGCTTCTCTGTAAGAGGAACCTACAGTTGAACTGTTTAGGGATTTCTTTCACTTAAACCGTCGCACAGAGTTCACGGATGGACCCAATACTGAATTGGGCGGAATGGCGGTCCAGAAAAGGAAGGAAGTCACTTTCCGTCATCCCAAGCTCCACAGTCACCCCAAAGAGTGGAACCAGACCTGGTTTTATTGCAAGGATACATCTCACACTGATGAAAACCCCCTGCCGGGTTACCGCCCTGAACGCCTTAGCAATACGCATCCTTTTCCTCAGAGGTTAACAACAAAGGAAAGGGCCATCTATGCCCCACAGCTGTCAAAGCTTAGAGCCTTTATGGCAAACGGTTTAACAGGTGTTGATTTTGCTCGTTGCTGGATTGGCTGGAGCATCCTACCCTTATGTCGGCGCCCCGGCTTGATGTGTGAGTACATAGGGAGTTTGACCAACCCTCAACGGCACATTAATATTCAACTGACAGAGGCTGAAATTACTGAGGCTGTCAAGAAAATGTTGAATGAACCGGAGGCCGTCTACAGCCAAACCGGACTAAGTCCTTTCTGTACCTTCAACAAACCGCCATCTGTAAGAATTATCTAACTTCCTTACTGTAAGTTACCTCTTTTCAACATATTCTCTGAGAGTTTGTCTGATTTTGACAGGGTGATGATCCGTTCTGGAATAAAAAGCCACAAGACAAACCGGCAAAACCACAAGATAAAACGACAAAGCCACTGTGCCCAAAGACCAAGGTTGTTAAGAAACCTGCCAAGAAAAGGACCACTGCATCCTCCGAGCCAAATGCTGATGACGATGTGGGTAACCCGGAATCAGAGGTAGAACTTGACTCTCTTGGTTCATTTTTCGTACACCTCATTGACAATGATTATTATCAGGATGACGCTGAAGGCAATCAAGCTGATGACGTAGAGGTAATCATTCTTTCCTCCGATCCAGATCCTCTGCGAACATCAAAAATCCGTCGAGCAAACCGGAAAGTAAAATTTTCTCACCCCCTTGCTTACTTGGACCCAAACTTTCTTTTGAAGACGCAGCAGCACGAGGCTCGCCGCACAACCCGGCACAGCAGCCAGGTAGTTACCTCCGCCGGTTTACCGAACACTCTGGTTCGGAAACGCCGATCAGAGGTCTCTTATACCCTTGACACTTCATGCCCCAAAGCGGGTTGTTTCCGTCAGCCTCTTAACCCGTCTGATTCAAATTATCAGGGTACTTCCTACTCATCTTCTGGCGAGTCATCAGCCACAAAGCTTCCACCCCTCAAAACAGTTCTTGGGTGAGCTATACACTTGTTTTTATCCTTGATGTGTTATTTTTATATACTGTACTGATCCTCATATTTATTTTTCTCAGCGCCAAGCCCAGACCCAGCAAGAAGGCTCGGTTGAATAAACCGGCTGATGATAACGTGGCTGTTGAACCGGAAAAGACTCCAGATCTTGAAGAGACCGATGCTGACGCCATGCTTAATGATCCACCGCCTCAAGACCATGACTTGTTTACTGAACAAGTAGACATCGACACTACAAGCCACACTGACAAACCGACCAACCCGGTCCGTCCTGATGACAAATCGGCCAGTCCAGCTAAGACTACCGACAAACCGCCAACTCCCGTGAAAGCTGCTGATGATAAAGAGGATGATGTCATGATTACTGGCATTGGCCATACCACTCCTGGCAATCCTGTTGCTTTATCAAAGCATACTGCCAAGGACGAGCTCTCTGCTATCGGCAAAGGCAAATGGAACGCCGATTTGTCAAGCTATGCCCATCTCAATGCTCAAGACCTTCACTCTGGCTTCTTGAACCATCTGTACACCAGCTGTGACTATGAATCCGGTTTGGTAAATTTGATGAAAGAGCGATATGAGGTAACTAATGCTCAACTCTGCTTAACTGTCTCTCTTGTAAATTCCAAATATCAACTCCAGTAGCCCCCAAGTGATGGTTTATGATATCAATCTGAACCGGGACTTAGCAATAACCTATCTTGCTTAGCCTCCAAGGACCGGGTTATCACTTTAAGATGAACCGGTATTTATAGAAGCACAATGTTGTACCTTTCACTGATGTAGCCCCCAAGGGCCGGTTTAACTTTGTAAAGATGAACCGGGACTATTAAAAGACTTCCCAAATCAATACTTTGAGCAAACATACATTAGCCCCCAAGTGCCAAGAGTAATACTTGTATTGTGCTTGGGACTTTGTAAAAAAATTCGAGAACCAGCAAATATGCATTAGCCCCCAAGAATCAAGTACATAACTTGTTATGTGGTTGGTACTTCAAACATGTAGCACCAACTCATTATACTTCTGTCTTGTTATAGGCTGAACTGAGCAAAAAAGAAGCTCAAACCACTGATCTGCAAGAGAACATCAAATCCCAGCAAGCTGAAACCACCAAGGCAAATGATGAGCTGACTAGCGCTTTAGCCGCCATGGAAAAGCTAAAGCAGAGTTTTGTAACGCCCACGATGCGGCTATATCTCCCACGTGTCGAGGCACGACTTAGAGGCATAACCGCATTGTGGTTTTGTCGCAAGAAGGGTCATCTTCACACAATCCCATGTAATGAACAAGAATGGGATAACGAGAGTTGGCTTACAATCACCACTTCACACAAAACATAAATTAATTCATACATCATCCAAAATCCACACATAGACCGACTACGGTCAAATCCAAATGAAAATAAGATAACCCCAAATGCTAGATCCCCGATCGTCCCAACTGGGCTCCACTACTGATCATCAGGAAACGAAACATAGTAACGACCACGTTCCTCGTCGAACTCCCACTTGAGCTCGGTTGCGTCATCTGCACTGGTATCGTCGGCACCTGCAACTGTTTTGGTAGAATATGTGAGTCACGAGGACTCAGCAATCTCACACCCGCGAGATCAAAACTTTTTATGCTTATAGGAAAGGATGGTGTAATGAGGTGGAGCTGCAGCAGGCACTAAGCATATATGGTGGCTAACATACGCAAATGAGAGCGAGAAGAGAAGCAACGCAACCGTCGCGAAGCTAGAAAAAGATCAAGAAGTGATCCCGAAACTACTTACGTTCATGCATAACTCAAACCGTGTTCACTTCCCGGACTCCGCCGAGAAGAGACCATCACGGCTACACACCCGGTTGATGTATTTTACTTGGGTCAAGTGACAAGTTCTCTACAACCGGACATTAACAAATTCCCATCTGCCTCATAACCGCGGGCACGGCTTTCGAAAGATAATACCTTGTAGGGGTGTCCCAACTTAGCCCATCATAAGCTCTCACGGTCAACGAAGGATAAAACTTCTCCCGGGAAGACCCGATCAGTCTCGGAATCCCGATTTACAAGACATTTCGACAATGGTAAAACAAGACCAGCAAAGCCGCCCGAATGTGCCGACAAATCCTGATAGGAGCTGCACATATCTCGTTCTCAGGGCACACCGGATAAGCGAAGCGTACAGGTACCAACGTAACCCAAGTTGCCAAGGGACGGTCCCGCACGGTGCTCTAGTTTGGACCAGCACTCAGAGGAACACTGGCCCGGGGGTTTAAATAAAGATGACCCTCGGGCTCGCGAAAACCCAAGGGAAAAAGGCTTAGGTGGCAAATGGTAAAACCAAGGTTGAGCCTTGCTGGAGGAGTTTTATTCAAGGCGAACTGTCAAGGGGGTCCCATAAATCACCCAATCGCGTAAGGAACGCAAACTCAAGGAACATAATACCGGTATGACGGAAACTAGGGCGGCAAGAGTGGAACAAAACACCAGGCATAAGGCCGAGCCTTCCACCCTTTACCAAATATATAGATGCATTAATTAAATAAGAGATATTGTGATATTCCAACATGGAACCAACTTCAACTTCACCAGCAACTAGCAACGCTATAAGAAGGGCTGAGCAAAAGCGGTAACTTAGCCAAACAACGGTTTGCTAGGAAAGGATGGTTAGAGGCTTGACAAGGCAATATGGGAGGCATGATATAGCAAGTGGTAGGTAGCGCAGCATAGCAATAGAACGAACAACTAGCAAAGCAAAGATAGAAGTGATTTCGAGGGTATGGTCATCTTGCCTGCAAGGTTCTCAGAGTTGTCGAAAGCTTGATCCTCGTAAGCATACTCAACAGGTTCCTCGTTCACGAACTCGTCTCCTGGCTCTACCCACAATAAGAACACAAGCAATGGAACCACAATCAATCACGGGAAATGCAGAAGCAACATGATGCAATACATGAATGATATGCGAGATATGATATGCGATGCATATGCGTGCTCCGGAAGAAAAAGAATGAACAAGGCAGCAACTTGGCAACCCAAGTATGCCACTGGAAAGATGAGATGATTTCGGTCGAAATCGATATAAAGATCACCGGAAACGGATGCACGATTTGCAAATGGCAAGCAAAACAAGAATGACACAAATCTGCGATTAACAGCATTTTTGGGGGAGGGGTGTTTATATAGGCATAGGGAGCTAGGAGACTCCAAATGGAGTGCGGTTTTCGCCCACACGATTGTGATCGAACGACCGAGAGCATGGCGGGGACTTAGATGGGTTATCGAGCTGTTTGGAGGGTTTTTTTTGCTGCAACACACAAAAGGACTTTGCGGTTACCCGGTTAACCGTTGGAGCACCAAACGACGTCCAAATGGAACGAAACTTGACAGGTGGTCTACCGGTGGTATACCAAGGCCACTTGGCAAGCCCTGGTCCATTCCAAGAATGTTTAACACCCGCTCACGAAAAGAAACAAGAGGGGTGCGCTGGTGCATGTGGGAGTGCCGGATTGCAAAACGGACAACGGGGAAAATGCTCGGACGCATGAGACGAACACGTATGCAAATGCGATGCACATGATGACATGATATGAGATGCATGACATGAACAAAATGCAAAAATGAGAGACAAAACCCAACCACGGAGAGAATATCATAACACATAGCCGAAAATGGCAAGAGTTGGAGTTACAAATATGGAAAGATACATCCGGGGTGTTACAACACTCCACCACTACGAGAGGATCTCGTCCCGAGATCTAGGACTGAAAGAACTCCGGATATTCGGAATGGAGATGGTCCTCGCGTTCCCAGGTGGCTTCCCGGTCGGAATGGTGCGACCACTTCACTTTCAGGAATTTGATTGACTTGTTGCGAGTCTTGCGCTTAGTTTCTTCAACAATAGCAACGGGGTGCTCATGATAAGACAGATCTTTTTAGAGGTCAATCTCTTGGAAGTTGATGGTGCGCTCAGGAGTCTTGAAGCACTTGCGAAGCTGTGACACGTGGAACACATCGTGCACGTTCGCGAAGTTGGAAGGAAGCTCAAGTTGATAGGCGAGGTCGCCTCTTTTGCCAATGATCTTGAAAGGACCCATGTATCTAGGGGCAAGCTTTCCTTTGATACCGAAGCGACGAGTGCCTTTCATTGGAGAGACGCGGAGGTAGACATGGTCTCCGATCTCGAAAGCCACATCACGGTGCTTACTATCATAGTAACTCTTCTGGCGCGATTGCGCGGCTTTAAGATTTTTACGGATGACTTTACACATTTCTTCAGCCTCTGTGATTAAGTCATTGCCAAGAAGTTGGCGTTCACCAGTCTCTGACCAATTGAGAGGAGTACGGCACTTTCTGCCATAGAGAATCTCGAATGGGGCCTTGCCTGAACTCGCTTGGAAGATGTTGTTGTAGGAGAATTCGGCATATGGAAGACAATCTTCCCATTTCATGCCAAAGGAAATGACATAAGCCCTGAGCATATCTTCCAGAATTTGATTGACTCGCTCGACTTGGCCACTAGTTTGAGGATGGAAAGCTGTGCTGAAGCGAATGTTGGTGCCCATGGCCTTCTGGAAGGAGTCCCAGAACTTAGAAGTGAAGATGCTTCCACGATCTGAAGAAATCAATTGTGGAATGCCGTGCAAGGAGACAAGCCTGGAGGTGTATAGATCTGCCAACTGAGCTGCTGTGATAGATTCTTTGATTGGAAGGAAATGAGCCACTTTAGTAAGCTTGTCGATGACAACGAAGATAGCATCATTTCCGCGCTTGGACTTGGGAAATCCAGTCACGAAGTCCATTTCGATATGATCAAACTTCCATTCTGGGATAGCAAGAGGTTGGAGGAGACCAGCTGGTCGTTGGTGTTCTGCTTTCACCCTTCGATAGACATCACATTCATTCACGAATTGCGCGATTTCTCGCTTCATTCGAGTCCACCAATACGACTGCTTGAGGTCATGGTACATCTTCGTACTTCCGGGATGAATGGAAAGAAGAGAATTGTGTGCCTCGTTCATAATGACTTTCCTTAGATCACCTTTAGGAACCACAATCCGGTCCTCAAAGAACAAAGTGTCTCTGTCATCAATGCGATAGCACTTGTATTTGGAAAGACCCTTGTCGAACCACGTTTCACCTTCTTCACCATGGTATCCAGGAGTTGTGCCTCACGTATTTGATCTTCCAAAGTAGGAGAGACTATGAGGTTGGCAAGAAAGCCTTGAGGAACAACTTGGAGATTCAGCTTGCGGAAAGCTTCACAAAGATTCGGTTGGAATGGCTTGAGAATTAAGCTGTTGCAATAAGCCTTCCTGCTCAAAGCATCTGCAATGACATTGGCCTTGCCTGGAGTATATTCAATACTCGGATTGTACTCTTGAATCATTTCGACCCATCGAGTTTGCCTGAGGTTGAGGTTGGGCTGAGTGAAGATGTACTTGAGACTCTTGTGATCGGTGAATATGTCCACTTTTCTTCCCAACAAGAGATGTCTCCATGTTATTAATGCATGGACAACTGCCGCCAACTCAAGATCGTGAGTGGGATAGTTCTTTTCATTGGGCTTCAACTGGCGAGAGGTATAGGCCACAACTTTCTTCTCTTGCATTAACACAACACTTAGACCTTGAAGAGAAGCATCACAAAAAACTTCGAATGGTTTGGATTCGTCAGGAGGAGTTAAGACAGGAGCTGTGACGAGTTTCTCTTTGAGAGTGTTGAAAGCAACGTCACACTCAGGAGACCAGACATACTTCACATGCATCTGGAGGAGGTTGGAAAGAGGCTTTGCAATCTTAGAGAAATTCTCAACGAATCTTCGGCAATAGCTTGCAAGACCAAGAAAACTGCGGAGCTGCTTGACATTCTGAGGAGGTTCGCAATTCACAATTGCGGACACCTTCTCGGGATTAACAGCGATGCCCTTGGCAGAGATGATGTGACCAAGGTAAAGAACTTCATCAAGCTAAAACTCACATTTGGAAAACTTCGCATAAAATTGATACTCTCTGAGCTTGTCGAGCACCAATCGCAAATGTTTGGCATGATCCTTCTTATTCTTGGAGAAGACCAAGATATCATCGAGATACACCAGGACGAATTCATTGGTATTGGGGTTGAAGATGAAATTCATCATTTGAGAGAATGTTGGAGGAGCATTGACAAGGCCGAAAGACATGACAGTATATTCATAAGAACCAAAGCTTGTTGTGAATGCTGTCTTGGGAATATCTTCTTCACGAATGCGAATCTGATGATAACCCATTCGAAGGTCAAGCTTGGAGAATACTTTAGCACCTTTGAGTTGCTCGAATAACTCATTGATGTTGGGAAGTGGATACTTGTTCTTGATTGTCTTCTTGTTCAATGGACGGTAGTCGACACAAAGTCGGTCCGTGCCATCCTTCTTCTGGACAAAAAGAACACCACAACCCCATGGAGATGAACTCGGTCTGATCAGACCCAGACGCTCTTGTTCATCGAGCTGTTTCTTCAATTCCTTCAGCTCCTTGGGTCCAAGCTTGTATGGACGCTTGCAAACGGGTTCAGTGCGAGGCTCAAGATCGATAACGAACTCCACTGGCCGGTGAGGAGGCATACCCGGAAGCTCTTCTGGAAAGACATCTTGGTACTCACAAACGACTGGAATTTGAGAAATAGCATTCAACTCGCCCTTCTCATTGAGAGAAAACAACCGAATGGTTTCATCACGAGCGGCATAAATGATAACATCCTCAGAAGAGTGTGTCAATTGAATTTCCCTGGCAGCACAATCAAGTTGAGCCTTGTGCTTAGAAAGCCAGTCCATCCCGAGAATTAGATCAATATCCGAGTCACCAAGAACAATTGGAGAAGACAGAAATTTATAATCGCCCATCTTGATAGAGACATCAGGAACTATCGAGTTGGCTCTCATTGACTTCCCCGGAGAAACAACACCCAATGGTTTATCCAGGTAAGACCAAGTAAAATCATTCTTTGCAAAGAACGATCTTGACATGAAACAATGCGATGCACTAGTGTCAAAAAGAACTTTTGCAGGAAAGTCATTAATAGGAAGATTACCCATTATCACATCAGTAGATTCCTCCGCTTGAGCTACATTCATCATGTTCACCTTTGCAGACTTGGGATTATGCTTGACCACTGCATTGCTGGAAGATCTCACGGGAGGAGGAGGCGGAAGGCGCCTTTGATTGAAGCATTTGTTAGCATAGTGACCTTTCTGCTGACACTTGTTGCAAGTCACCTGTGAGAGTGGACGATGATAAGGAGCATTCGACTTTGCAGCTTGATTCTGAGACTTGTTCTGATAGCCAGGGTTGGATGAGTGGGAAGATCCATGGCCACCTTTGTTCTTCTGCTCGAAAGGCTGACGAAACGGAGGAGGAGGAGGCAACCAGAACTTCTGTTGCTTAGCAGCCACTAGTGAGGAAGAAGAAGACTGAACTGTGTCCCTGACTCTCTTCTTAGAAGCCTCACACTTGAGCTGAGCAGCCTCTTGCTTCAGAGCCATGTTGTAGAAATCATCATACTTGGTCGGCTCAAAAAGCACGAGAGGTAATTGCAGATCTTCTCTGAGGCCACCTCTGAATTGATAGGTCATGCTCTTTTCATCAGGAACGTCTTGCTTAGCGAAGCGAGCGAGTTTCTGAAACTGAGTATTGTATTGATACACGGGCATGCTGCCTTGCTTGAGATTGCGGAACTCCTCACGCTTGCTCTCAACAACACTTTGTGGAATGTGGTGAGCTTTGAAGTCTCGGCGGAAATCATCCCAGGTAATCACATGACCTCCTCTGAAATCTTTGTATTGTTGATACCACTCGGCAGCTTGATCCTTGAGTTGAAAAGAAGCGAACTTGACAAAGTCCTTAGGCCTGACATTGCTACATTCAAAATGCTTGTTGATGTCCACGAGCCAATCATCGACGTCTGTGGCCTCGGCACAGTAGCTGAAAGACTTGGGCTGATTTGCGAGAAACTGGTTGAGGGTAGCGAAGTGAGGCTGATTGTTGCCTTGGCCTTGATTTCCTTGATTGCCTTGCCCTTGGGTGCGTTCTTGCAAGAGTTGCAAAATCATCCGAGCATTGGCGTTGGTGGCTGCCATGATAGCTTGCCATGCCTCCGGAGGCGGAGGTGGTGGCGGAGGGTTCGCCTGACTCCCTTCATTGCGTTCCGGATTCTGACGCGTTGGCGGAGCCATCCTGAAGAGGGTGACATCCGTTAGCATCTTGATATACAAATAGACAAGTTGAATCAACGGATAGAAATTGCAACATATAGTCTTCACAATAAACATTCGAACGAGGATGAACGAATGAATTCCATAGTAAATCATCACACTTCCATTAAGGTGAGAAGCCACTTGATAAAAGGATTGATGAATAAAATAAAAAGGTACGAGTGGAACAAATAAGTGGTAAGGATTACCCAATCACAAACCAAATATCTGCGGGAATAAATGCTAAGAGCTACTTGAATCCCACCTATAACTCCCGAAACTTTCTGGTTATGCAATCTGGTGTTGGGGATACAGGGGACACAAAATATATCACCCAAACTAACAATCCCTTGATCCAGCTATATCCATCCGTGAACACATAACCAAGAAACCTTCGGAAATCGTGTACCTTAACCTTTGAAAAGCATCTGTTATCCGAGTTATGGCAATACTCCCGAACTCCCGCCCCAGTACTGGGTGGCGTCGAGGTGATCTCACCAACAACAGCATAAAAGAGATTTTCGATGTCGGCGAAACTCAGGTATTCCAGAACTGCAACGATAAAATTGTGACGACAACACCTCGGAGCGCAACTCCCCGGGACACTGCCACAACCCCTAAATGTCAGGAGGCACCAAGAACAATGTTCTCGTCACAAAACCATCGGAACGATTCTAAGATACCCGCGTGATCCTAAATTTTTTTAATGAAATTTGAGGAGAGAAGAGTCAAAACTTCTACGTCAGGAGGCCTCACCAGAGCGACGAAGGGACTGAGGAGTAAAAAGAATCCCACTCTCCGATATATATAATCTTAAGACTCAAAACTTTTTTGTTCTAGACTCAACAACGCCAACGATTCGATCAAGCAGGGGGCTCCTAAGTCGGGGATGGCTCTTATTACCAACTTGTAACGCCCACGATGCGGCTATATCTCCCACGTGTCGAGGCACGACTTAGAGGCATAACCGCATTGTGGTTTTGTCGCAAGAAGGGTCATCTTCACACAATCCCATGTAATGAACAAGAATGGGATAACGAGAGTTGGCTTACAATCGCCACTTCATACAAAACATAAATTAATTCATACATCATCCAAAATCCACACATAGACCGACTACGGTCAAATCCAAATGAAAATAAGATAACCCCAAATGCTAGATCCCCGATCGTCCCAACTGGGCTGCACTACTGATCATCAGGAAACGAAACATAGTAACGACCACGTTCCTCGTCGAACTCCCACTTGAGCTCGGTTGCGTCATCTGCACTGGTATCGTCGGCACCTGCAACTGTTTTGGTAGAATCTGTGAGTCACGAGGACTCAGCAATCTCACACCCGCAAGATCAAAACTTTTTAAGCTTATAGGAAAGGATGGTGTAATGAGGTGGAGCTGCAGCAGGCACTAAGCATATATGGTGGCTAACATACGCAAATGAGAGCGAGAAGAGAAGCAACGCAACCGTCGCGAAGCTAGAAAAAGATCAAGAAGTGATCCTGAAACTACTTACGTTCATGCATAACTCAAACCGTGTTCACTTCCCGGACTCCGCCGAGAAGAGACCATCACGGCTACACACCCGGTTGATGTATTTTACTTGGGTCAAGTGACAAGTTCTCTACAACCGGACATTAACAAATTCCCATCTGCCTCATAACCGCGGGCACGGCTTTCGAAAGATAATACCCTCTGGGTGTCCCAACTTAGCCCATCATAAGCTCACACGGTCAACGAAGGATAAACCTTCTCCCGGGAAGACCCGATCAGTCCCAGAATCCTGGTTTACAAGACATTTCGACAATGGTAAAACAAGACCAGCAAAGCTGCCCGAATGTGCCGACAAATCCCGATAAGAGCTGCACATATCTCGTTCTCAGGGCACACCGGATAAGCGAAGCGTACAGGTACCAACGTAACCCAAGTTGCTAAGGGACGGTCCCGCACGGTGCTCTAGTTTGGACCAGCACTCAGAGGAACACTGGCCCGGGGGTTTAAATAAAGATGACCCTCGGGCTCGCGAAAACCCAAGGGAAAAAGGCTTAGGTGACAAATGGTAAAACCAAGGTTGGGCCTTGCTGGAGGAGTTTTATTCAAGGCGAACTGTCAAGGGGGTCCCATAAATCACCCAACCGTGCAAGGAACGCAAACTCAAGGAACATAATACCGGTATGACGGAAACTAGGGCGGCAAGAGTGGAACAAAACACCAAGCATAAGGCCGAGCCTTCCACCCTTTACCAAATATATAGATGCATTAATTAAATAAGAGATATTGTGATATTCCAAAATAACCATGTTCCAACATGGAACCAACTTCAACTTCACCTGCAACTAGCAACGCTATAAGAAGGGCTGAGCAAAAGCGGTAACTTAGCCAAACAACGGTTTGCTAGGAAAGGATGGTTAGAGGCTTGACATGGCAATATGGGAGGCATGATATAGCAAGTGGTAGGTAGCGCAGCATAGCAATAGAACGAAGTACTAGCAAAGCAAAGATAGAAGTGATTTCGAGGGTATGGTCATCTTGCCTGCAAGGTTCTCAGAGTTGTCGAAACCTTGATCCTCGTAAGCGTACTCAACAGGTTCCTCATTCACGAACTCGTCTCACAGCTCTACCCACAATAAGAACACAAGCAATGGAACCACAATCAATCACGGGAAATGCACAAGCAACATGATGCAATACATGAATGATATGCGATGCATATGCGTGCTCCGGAAGAAAAAGAATGAACAAGGCAGTAACTTGGCAACCCAAGTATGCCACTGGAAAGATGAGATGATTTCGGTCGAAATCAATATAAATATCACCGGAAACAGATGCACGGTTTGCAAATGGCAAGCAAAACAAGAATGACACAAATCTGCGATTAACAGCATGATAGCACTTAGAGTACAAGAACTAACTATGCTACAGCACCCCAACATAGCAACAAAGAATATGGCAGTAATCTACAGGAGATGCTTGACAAAAGAGGAACACTGATCTACGGCAAGATCACACCACAACAGGTTCAAACAAGCATGGAAAAAGTGCAAAAGATATCAGGTTCACAGACGGTGATAATACTGGACATGGCTGAAACAGCATCAGGTAGCAATGTTCAGAGCAAGAAATCAACATGCTACAGGAACTTAACATAGCAAATCAAGGCATGGCATGAATCTACTAAATGCATACAACAAAAGTCCCTTACTGACCATGAGCCAAAAAGGATCAGAAGATATGATGGCACCCATGTAAACATAGCAAGTTTCGTTAACAGGTTTCAGACTCGGCAGAAAACAGAGCATGGCAGTAACAGAAATTATGAGGGCATATTGGTGAGCTTGATGCACTCATCACAGAGCAATTCATGACAAAACAAGCATACCTATAGCACGATGACATGTTTATGAAGCTAACCATGGCAAGAGCAAGTTGAAATCATGAAACAATCAACTATAACAACCTTGGCAAAATTGAATACCATGTTGACATTCTGCCAGTAATATTTTATAGCAAAAGTAGAGCAAGATTGAGTCATGCTAGGTCACTCCATAATTACAAACAGGGGCACGGCTGGATTGAGCACAACTATATCTACAAAACATCCTTACTGACCATACTCAAAATAAGCATGGATCTCACTGTAGCCACATGGATACATAGCAACAAAATAACAACAGTAACAGACTTAGCAAAATTCTAAGTCCCTGAAAACAGAAACATCACGAAGCCTAGTTTGCATGCTTGTGCTAGTCACCACATAGATCACAAAAATACATGGCATACACCTCTGTAAAGATGGCATGGCATAGATCAAAACACCTGTAGAGCTCATGCCCATAAGATGCACACATCAAATGCAACAAAAATAACAAATCACCAAGTTCTGATAAGTAACAACAGTAAACATCATATAGCACTCTTGCTCCAGAGATTTGGGCATCAAGATGTACTCAAACGAGCATGGCACAATGGAACAAAATGAAGAGCATCTCAAGGCGAACATTTCTACATATCATGCACGCAAAACGGAGCAGTATGCACGGAGTTATGATGCGATGAACATGAGCACATAAAGTGAAATATACGGGACTTGAGAGGATTTGAGGGGAGGGGGAAAGTCAACCTTCGCCCGATCTGGATCTGGCCGGCTCGAGGCTCTCCGGAGTCGGGGCGCACGGCGGCCGGAGCGGAGAGGAAGGAGAGGGCGACGACGGAGGAGCTCGGGGAGACGAGGGGGCGACCGGACAGGGTGCGGGCGCGCGGAGGAGGACGGGCGCGGTTTCGGGCGGCTCCTCCGGGCGGCGGCGTGGCCGGACGGCGGCCTCGGGCGGCGCCGGCGCGCAGCGCCCGAGCGGCGGGAGCGGGCGACGGGCATGGGAGGAGGCGCGGGCGGGACGCGCGGGCCGGGAGGGCCCCGCCTGGGCCCCGGCGGGCCGGCGGCGATGTGGGCGCGGGGCTGCCATGTGGCCGCGCGTGGCTGGACGGGGGGATCGGCGGCGGACGTGTCCGTCGGTGGGGGTTTCGTCCGGCGGCGGAGAGGGAAATCTTCTAGGGTTAGTGTCGGGGATATACCCCGCGGTATGACCCGGCCGGGAGTATGACCCGGCCGGACTTGGCGCTTCACCGTAACCCGACGGAGGATTGGCGACTCATGAGCCTGGCGACTCAATGATGGCCCCGATGGCGGGTCAGACAGATGACAAGGGCCGAAGGCCCAGTAGGCCGGCTCATGTTATTATGGGCCGGCTTAAGACGAAAGGCATGAGGAATATTTCCTTTACGAGGAAGCAAGACCTGGACTTGTATTCAACTTGTAAGAAAAGATAGACTAGTCCTAGTCCTATTAGGACTCCACATGTAACCCGCCCCTCTAACTTATATAAGGAGGGGCAGGGCTCCCCAAAAGGGACAAGCAACAAGAAACAATCTCTAGGGCTAGACACCGAGAGCCGGTTCCCGGCGACTCTCCCGTGATCATAATGAGACCTAGCCCCAAACAGCATCTAGGGTTGTTACCGGATGATGTTTCCCGGGGCCCGAAGCTGTCTAAATCCTTGTCTTGTGTTGCGTCTCTCGATTCCGCCCAACCCCTCTCAAGCTACCACATAGATGCGTTGGCCTCGCAACTAAGTCCTCACACTAAGGACATCTGCCGTGACAATTCGACGACAGTTGGCGCCCACCGTGGGGCCTGCGCACGGTGGTGATGAGTTCTTGGAGGGATCTACCCAGGGATCGAGGAGTTTGCAATTTTTTTTCAGATAATGATTCTTAAGATTAAAGTCAAGGAAGAAGTTAGGGTTTGGTACTCAGTGTGCCGCCGATGCTACACGAGCTGTCGAATCGGATAGGAGATCGATTTCTACTGCTGTTGTCGCGAGTCGCCGAGATCAATAAGAATCACAAGTCGCCGAGACAATCAAAGTTTTGCTGCTCGTGCACTATTACGTTGTCTTGAGTCCAGACGGTGTCGACTCATGTTTGGTATTAATTCCTTCGCAAGAAAGCCGCCGGCCGACTAATATTACCGATTTCAGATGTGAAGGCAAAAAGTGATCCATCCAATGATCCATCAGCACGAGAGAAAAAGTCAAACCAAGAGCGACCCGGACGAGGACGTGGACGGGATTGGATTCAGACTGCGCGGTCGTGGCTTCGTTCCGAGCCGGCTGTACGTCGACCCGCCGCTGCATCGGGCCGGCTTGGCCGTTTTTGGATGACGCCCCGTCCGCCCCGCCTCGAGCCTCCGTCGTCGCGCCTCGTAATGAGCCGCCCGCAGCTGCCGTTGAGCCTCCGCCTTGGCCTGCTCCCAAGTTACCGCTGCCGGCTGTGTTAGAGCCGGCCTCGCCTCTGAGCCGCTGTTCCCACGGCCTTGACTCTGCCGTGAGCCGCCGGCGTGCCTCCTCTTCATCCGCCAGCCCGCCTCCGCCTTGTTGCTCCCGCGTCGCGCCGCCGCCTGAGCAGCTTGCTCATGCCGTGAGGCCGCCCTGTATGAGTCGCCCCGTCGCCTTGAGTCGCCGGCGCCGCCCTGTGCTTGTTCCTGGCTGCAGCGCTGCCTCGCCTCGGGTCGTCGCTCCCGCCGGAGTCCGTCTCTAAGCCGCCGGCCGTCTCAGCTTGTTTCAAGCGCCGGCTATCTCCGTCGCTTTGGCCGCTTCAACACAGCGGTGCCTGCAAGCTGTTCCCGCGGCCTCGAGTCGTCGACCAGCCTCACGCATCCGCCATGGTCAGGTCCCGAGCCGGCCCTCACCCGATAAAGTGGCCGTCAGTTGCCGAGCCAGCCGTCTCGCACCATTACAGAGCCGCCCCCCGTCCAAAGAAGGATTCGCCTCAGTTGTGCCCATGGAAACTTAGCGCCCCTCTGCTATGAATCAAGCTCTCTCAAAGATCCACGCATAACAGTCTATGCTCCGGTCAACACGACGGCGTTACCCAGCAAGGCAAGTTGGAATTTGTCCAGGGAGTTCACAATATTGATGAGGTCAGATTTTCGAGAGAGTTTGACGCCTTGCTGTAGCCCAAGTGGTTTCTCACGTCAGTTTTCAGTTTTCAAATGCCGTACCTGGTGTGCCCAGTGTTTAAAGAGTTCAGAGAAGATTTCCAACTAAGCCCTATACATCGATCTACTAGCCGCAAGTTGTTGCTGTTGTTTTCTACATATTCGTGGCCGCTACTACTCCTGAGAAAAATTGCAGCAGCACACGTCTGGACAATTGCTACGCTCTACGTGGAAGAGATACATTCTGTCTACTCAAGCCCTGAGTAAATTAAAGGAAAAGAGGAGACCTCCCGTTGCAGTTCCATCGACTGGATTAAAACAAAAATAAAGTGTGCCACGATGGCGTATCTGGCCAAAGCGTCATGGGTGCATGTGCCACGGGCGGCCACTAGGCCGGTGAAAATTGCTTTGGAAGAACAAGCCTAATTATGTGGAAGACCATGTACTATCACACAAGGCCAACTGAAGTCCAAAGAAGAGACAATCGTCTGCAACAAGTAGTGTGACAGCTAGTCAAATCCATGGCCACGATCTAGCAGACGCTGCGTCCATCACCAGAGAGCATGTACATGCATACATTGCAACCAGCGTCTGTGTTCATCGGACAAAAGTTTCAGGTGCTATTCGCCCTATTTATTTTCAGTACATATTAAATTGTTTGAGAACAATTACTCTGGCGTGTAATATTTTTATGCAGGACGGCAATTAAAAGAAAAAGGGGTGGTATTATACCGCGGAGGCACGTTCGGTTGTGCCGCGCAGCTTCACGGACACGCGTATCGTGGTCTGGTTTACATCAACGCGCCGGCCGACTCGCCCGTCCGCACCGCCTTACAACACCACGGACGAATCGCCTGCCGCCCTCGCGGCCGGTTCACGCGTCCACGCCGGTTTACAACGCGGAGAACAGTTTGCTCGTCCGCACCGGCTTACAACGCCGTGGCCGGCTCATCTGTCTGCTCCCGTGGCCGACTCGGCCGTACTTGGTTTCAACTTTACCGTGATGATCATCAACTCCGCGGTGGATAATTTCTGGCCTGACATATCAGGTGAAATCAATCCAGTAAATTTTGATATATTATATATTGTTTTCTTTAAAAAAGAGCAATTACTCTGGCTTGTGATGTTTTTGATGTAGGACAATTGTTCACTACATCAACACGACGTGGTTGATTCGCCCATCCGCGCGGTTTACCACGCCGGCGATTAACTCGCCCGATCACACCGGTTTACAACGTCATGACCAACTCATCTGTCTGTACCACCTCTGATGCTACGATTATTTTTACCATCCGTCTCTCGCGGCCTGGTCTACATCAACATTCCGGGCCGCACCAGTCTGCATGAGCTGTTTATTGAGTATGAGCAAGTCACTATTTGGATAGCCCGGTTTTCTTCCAACAAATTGGAGGCAAGTTATCATGTATTATCAGCCGCCGTCTGCACTGGATGGTTCAAATGGGCAGGCGCACAAGTCGCCGCCACTACAGTTTGGTTAACTTCAAACAGCCAGTTGGAAGGGACCATTGGCCGAGTTGCTGACACGGCTCATACAGGATCATTTATAACCCGCCACAATCACCTCAACCTTCTGTGGATTCACATCGCGCTATCAACACCAATGACATACACCTTATGCTATAGTCAATATGGAGAATCTCAAAGCCAACTCCTCGAGTCGTCTTGAGACTCGGGGGCTATAATGATATGACTCGGCATCTTTGGTCGATTTCAATGCATTCAAGAACTCCGGGTCATTGGAGGGAAAAATAACCCGGTCCCGGAGGCTACCGCCATATTGGTGAAAAGTTTAAAGGCCGTCAGAAAATTTCCGGCTTAAAAAGAAGGATTCCGGTTTAGATCCGGCTCAAGAGACTTGACATCTCCCACAAAGCACTGAAGCTCTTAAAAATCCGGTTTAAAATCCGTTTCAAGGGACATTTATCTGCCACAAAGTTTTGAAGCTCTCAAATCCGGTTCAAAATCCGGTTCAAGGTAAATTTGTTTATCACAAAGCTTTGAAACTTTCAATATCCGGTTTTTTCCGGTTCAAAAAGAATTTATCTCTCGCAAAAGTTCGAGTTCTCAGGAAAAGTTAAAGGGACCAAAAAGAGTCTGTTACAAAGCACAACCCAAACATAGGTACCCTGCTTTAATGACCATTGGGAGCTGATCGTATTCGAATTTAGCTTAACCCTTTTGGTGTGACCCTGATCGTATTCGAATCAGAGTCGTTAAATATTCTCATGATCACTAGGGGGCTTCCTGTTCAAACATAGGTCGTATTCGAACCAAAGAGAACATAGCTGTCGATACCCTTTTGATCGGCACACTGCCGAGCTCACTAGGGGGCTTCTTGATCGTATTCGAATCATAGGTCAACCCCTTTTGGGAACCGACGTGGATCGTATTCGAATCAGCGTCGTTAAACAACTCTCAAGGTCATTTGGGGGCTTCCTGTTCAAACATAGGTCGTATTCGAACCAAAGAGAACATAGCTGTCGGTACCCTCTTGATCGGCAACGCCAAAGCCACTGGGGGCTATATGATCATATTTGAATCTTAGCTTAACCCCTTTGGGACGGTTTTCTGATCGTATTCGAATCAGAAACCTCAAAATTTTTGAAGACTCTTTTTGCAAACGATTTTTGGATTTTATTTGAAGCTCTTTTGATCATATCTAAAGTGTATATGAGTGGTTGCTATTTAACCCGGTTTGACTTTGGATGATAAGTCGCCATCATATGACAATCATAAACATTTGGAAGTCTTGATTTCTAAAGATTGGGTTATCACCCTTACTGCATAGGTCACATAAACCGGCAGTGAAAATTCAATATCACAGGTATAATATTATTATTATAGTTATGTTTCAAAGTTATGATTCATAACAGGCTTATCTGTGACTCCTTGTTACACATCAATGGTTATATGTGAGATATTATGACCCGCCTTGCGGTAAACCGCCAAGGGATCTTGTGATCTAATTATGTGCAGGATAAGACTACATTTGGGTGGTTACCCGCCCTGGCTTTTGACGTTAAGTCGTCAAGGCATATGTTGTTTAATCTCTGTGCAGGATTTACAGAGCTATGACTTACATAAATGATTAAGTTCAAGCCCATCATCAAAGATTGAAATTGGTGTCTCAAAAGGGTTATCAATTCTTGATTTTCTCAAAGGCTATAAGCCGCCGGGTTATAAAAATTCCAGCTTACAATGGAGGCATATTAATTTGCCATCGGCCAAGAGCCGCCGGATATTTAAACTCCGGATTTACTTATCAACAGATGAGGTATTCAAAGTCGCTTTGGCACAATGGATATGATTTATTCTACAATGGAAAGAATAGTCCCGAGACGCTGCAGGCTTATGACCCGGCACTTGGGGGCTACATTATTCAAATTGATATTACATCAAATATGCAAGTCCCATGTCACTGCCAGCATGCACCATGGCACTTGGGGGCTAATGCAAGGTCATTTTTTGCTCAACTTATTGAAGACCCGACTCATCACATTCTAGATGAGCCGGCCCTTGGGGGCTACCAATTGCTCCTGTCGAAAATTCAAGCCCCATGGTGGAGATTACATCATATGCTGTTATTATCAATGAATCATATACAAAGTCCCAGCTCGGTAATATCTTACTGACCCGGCCCTTGGGGGCTACACATTGAGATGAATAACCCGGTTTTCTTCAAGGTTGCAACACTTATATTGAAGCAAGTCTTAAGTTATCGCTATGTTCTCCTCTTAAGACTTGCGGGCTATAGGTGATATGCATATAAGGGAGAAAAAATCCTCAAATTCTCAGTTTGGAGCAGACCAGATTGACCCGGTGTTTGCAACAATCATGACCCGGTGTCACCAATAATAATAACCCGGCGCCGGCAATAGTTATGACCCGGTGTTATCAATATTTACAAGCCGGTAATTTTGGCAATTATAACTAGCCAGCCTCTACATCTTTAAACTGGCGGATCACCAGATGAATCTTGAGTCTAAGATGTTTATTAAGCCGGAGTTTTGGAAACCGACTCAAATGGATTATTTCTTATAATATTTCTCTACAAGAGCCAATGTCAGCAAATTGGTTATGAAGCTGGCCTATTGACCCGGATTTTTTAGAAGAAGTGCCTGGATTTTTTGCATTGGCAAGGTTTGGACATATCTGTTAAAAGAGATTTGCTATAAGATCTTGAGTATGCATCCAGGAGGAAATGACAAGGACTTAAAGATGATCAGGTGCCGGTTCAGGAAAATATTTAACCCGGAGCACAACTTATCAAGTTTGTTCTTGTGTTTATTTTATAGGATCAGTTTAACATGGATAAATCCAAATTAAACTGGGGGCTAATGTCGGGGATATACCCCGCGGTATGACCCGGCCGGACTTGGCGCTTCACCGTAACCCGACGGAGGATTGGCGACTCATGAGCCTGGCGACTCAATGATGGCCCCGATGGCGGGTCAGACAGATGACAAGGGCCGAAGGCCCAGTAGGCCGGCTCATGTTATTATGGGCCGGCTTAAGACGAAAGGCATGAGGAATATTTCCTTTACAAGGAAGCAAGACCCGGACTTGTATTCAACTTGTAAGAAAAGATAGACTAGTCCTAGTCCTATTAGGACTCCACATGTAACCCGCCCCTCTAACTTATATAAGGAGGGGCAGGGCTCCCCAAAAGGGACAAGCAACAAGAAACAATCTCTAGGGCTAGACACCGAGAGCCGGTTCCCGGCGACTCTCCCGTGATCATAATGGGACCTAGCCCCAAACAGCATGTAGGGTTGTTACCGGATGATGTTTCCCGGGGCCCGAAGCTGTCTAAATCCTTGTCTTGTGTTGCGTCTCTCGATTCCGCCCAACCCCTCTCAAGCTACCACATAGATGCGTTGGCCTCGCAACTAAGTCCTCACACTAAGGACATCTGCCGTGACAATTCCACGACAGTTAGGGTGGATTTGATCCGGAATTTTTGGGGGAGGGGTGTTTATATAGGCATCGGGAGCTAGGAGACTCCAAATGGAGTGCGGTTTTCGCCCACACGATCGTGATCGAACGACCGAGAGCATGGCAGGGACTTAGATGGGTTATCGAGCTGTTTGGAGGGTTTTTTTGCTGCAACACACAAAAGGACTTTGCGGTTACCCGGTTAACCGTTGGAGCACCAAACGACCTCCAAATGGAACGAAACTTGACAGGTGGTCTACCGGTGGTATACCAAGGCCACTTGGCAAGCCTCGGTCCATTCCGAGAACGTTTAACACCCGCTCACGAAAAGAAACAAGAGGGGTGCGCCAGTGCATGTGGGAGTGCCGGATTGCAAAACGGACAACGGGGAAAATGCTCGGACGCATGAGACGAACACGTATGCAAATGCGATGCACATGATGACATGATATGAGATGCATGACATGAACAAAATGCAAAAACGAGAGACAAAACCCAACCACGGAGAGAATATCATAACACATAGCCAAAAATGGCAAGAGTTGGAGTTACAAATATGGAAAGATACATCCGGGGTGTTACAACACTCCACCACTACGAGAGGATCTCGTCCCGAGATATAGGACTGAAAGAACTCCGGATATTATGAATGGAGATGGTCCTCGTGTTCCCAGGTGGCTTCTTGGTCGGAATGGTGCGACCACTTCACTTTCAGGAATTTGATTGACTTGTTGCGAGTCTTGCGCTCAGTTTCTTCAAGAATAGCAACGGGGTGCTCATGATAAGACAGATCTTTTTGGAGGTCAATCTCTTCGAAGTTGATGGTGCGCTCAGGAGTCTTGAAGCACTTGCGAAGCTGTGACACGTGGAACACATCGTGCACGTTCGCGAAGTTGGAAGGAAGCTCAGGTTGATAGGCGAGGTCGCCTCTTTTGCCAATGATCTTGAAAGGACCCACGTATCTAGGGGCAAGCTTTCCTTTGATACCGAAGCGACGAGTGCCTTTCATTGGAGAGACGCGGAGGTAGACATGGTCTCCGATCTCGAAAGCCACATCACGGTGCTTACTATCATAGTAACTCTTCTGGCGCGATTGCGCGGCTCTGAGGTTTTTACGGATGACTTTACACATTTCTTCAGCCTCTGTGATTAAGTCATTGCCAAGAAGTTGGCGTTCACCACTCTCTGACCAATTGAGAGGAGTACGGCACTTTCTGCCATAGAGAATCTCGAATGGGGCCTTGCCCGAACTCGCTTGGAAGCTGTTGTTGTAGGAGAATTCGGCATATGGAAGACAATCTTCCCATTTCATGCCAAAGGAAATGACACATGCCCTGAGCATATCTTCAAGAATTTGATTGACTCGCTCGACTTGGCCACTAGTTTGAGGATGGAAAGCTGTGCTGAAGCGAATGTTTGTGCCCATGGCCTTCTGGAAGGAGTCCCAGAACTTAGAAGTGAAGATGCTTCCACGATCTGAAGAAATCAATTGTGGAATGCCGTGCAAGGAGACAATCCTGGAGGTGTATAGCTCTGCCAACTGAGCTGCTATGATAGATTCTTTGATTGGAAGGAAATGAGCCACTTTAGTAAGCTTGTCGATGACAACGAAGATAGCATCATTTCCGCGCTTGGACTTGGGAAATCCAGTCACGAAGTCCATTTCGATATGATCAAACTTCCATTCTGGGATAGCAAGAGGTTGGAGGAGATCAGCTGGTCGTTGGTGTTCTGCTTTCACCCTTCGACAGACATCACATTCATTCACGAATTGCGCGATTTCTCGCTTCATTCGAGTCCACCAATATGACTGCTTGAGGTCATGGTACATCTTCGTACTTCCGGGATGAATGGAAAGAAGAGAATTGTGTGCCTCGTTCATAATGACTTTCCTTAGATCACCTTTAGGAACCACAATCCGGTCCTCAAAGAACAAAGTGTCTCTGTCATCAATGCGATAGCACTTGTATTTGGAAAGACCCTTGTCGATACCATGTTTCACCTTTGTTGAGGATATAACCCTTAGAGTCACCCGCCAGGAGGGGCCGGGTTACTCATAATGGTCATCACGCGAAGCCCAGTACCGAGCTTGAAGACGGCGGGTCAATGATGGGCCTAAGACCCGGAGATGGCTTAAGGCCCGTAGTGATAAACCGCCGTATGGCAAGACTTGTAGTGTAAGGCAAGAATAGTTGAGTGTCCGAGCCGGACACTCTTATGAGTCGGCTCGGGACTCTGAGAGCCGCTGGGCGTCAACCTCTCTATATAAAGGGACGACCCGGCGGCGGTTTAGGGACAAGTAAGATCTCGTCGAGAGCCAGGCATAGCAATCAAGCTCCCTGGTCATTGAAACCATAATCAATACCAGCTCAACTGGACGTAGGCTTTTACCTTCACCGTAAGGGGCCGAACTAGTATAACCCCCGTGTTCCTTGTCCCATTTAACCCCTTTAAGCTTCCTAGCTGCGATGGCTCCACGACTAAGTCCTAGCTCGAGGACATCTGCCGTGACAATTCCACGACAGTTGGCGCCCACCGTGGGGCCAGCGCACGGTGGATTTGAGTTCTTGAAGGGCAGCTTCGAAGGGCTCAAGGGATACGTTGTGGGCCGGATGACCAAGAGTCGTCGCGGCAAGCTCTACATCGACGATGCAAACTGGGGCCCCGACGCCGGCTCAATTGAGTACGGGTACCGGGTCCCCTTCGGCGGAGTTCATGTCTTCATTGGCAAGATTGGTGAGCCGGGCCCTGAGCCGGATCTCTGCGCCGATCTCATCGAGACGGCTCAGCGCGCACGACCCGCCCGGGCCCTACCTGCCTTGAAGCGTGCTTTTGTGGGATGTGTTCATGGAGGACTCTCTGATGGCTCTGGATCTGGGGACGAGACGGCCGCCGGATCTGACGGCGAGTCGTCTACGGATGAGTCAAACTCGTTGTATCAACTTCAAGATGGTAGGCTCAGGGGCTGTTCCGATGGCGACAGCATTCCGGACCCCTTTGAACCGCCGAGCCGGGTTGGAATCTTCATGGCCGGCGCGCAACCTGTTCAAACCCCCGCCTCTGGGTCAGGAAGCCCGGTGCCTTCACCGGCTCAGGTGCTGATGGATCTTACAGATAAGGTGACGGTCCTGTTAACCGCTACGGTAGCTCCGGCGGATCAAGTTCAACATGACGCGGAAGTGGCACAGTTAAAACTGGATCTAGCGAAGGCCAAGGAGGATCTGGCGGCGGAGGGGATCAGGATGGCTGCGTAGAGGGCGGCTCTCGACGCCCAGACTCAGCTGGTTTAGGCACAGTCCTTCCAGCTCACGATGGATAAAAACGCATCCAATGAGGTCATGAGAAGGAGGCATCAAAAGGCCCAATCTCGACTCCCTCCGGTTTACGATCCTCGAAACCTCTTCAACACGCCGGGTGCAGGGTCTAGTAACCCGCCGAAGATCATAGTGCCCGGGGCTGGGACACCAATTCAGCCCCAAGTAATGGGACCGCCCCGGGTGAACCCTGCCCCGCCTCAGTATGTGCCAATACCACCGGGTCATTATGCCAACCCGTTGGAAAACATGGTCGCCGCGGCGGCACGGCTGGCGGCTCTCCCAATTGAGGGCGACTCTCTGACTGCGGTCGAAACCCGCCGGGTCAGGGAGCTCCTTCAGACAGCTCTGGTGCAGCAAGAGGCGTATTCTTACAGCCGGGACAGGATCCATTCAACCCCTCGTCCGGGCCAGAGCCCGAGTTATAGCAGACACATGGTTTCAGCGACCGGCTCAAGTAATGTCCGACGCCATGACTTGCCACCTGGCCATGGCCCGGCTCATAACGGAGCCTTTCACGCAACAGACCAAGACAGAGCACGGCAAGAGGCGGAGCAGGTGCCTCAGTTGACGGCTTACCAGACACCCCCGGCTTATCCGACGGCTTCCGTCGACGTGGGTATCCCTACGAGGACTGAGGTGTCCCTTGTTTAGTGCCGGCTCTCCGCAACGAACGTCTACCCAAGGACTTCAAAGGGCCTAGGAAGGTGCCTAATTACACGGCTGATTTACAACCCGGAGCCTGGATCGAGAGTTACGGGATGGCCATGGAATTGCTGGAGGTCAGTGAAGCGGCGATGGCCAAGTACTTCACCATGATGTTAGATGGGACTGCCCGCACTTGGTTGAAAGGGCTGCCGCCGAATTCTGTCGGGTCTTGCGCTGAGCTGAAAGCTCGGTTCATACAAAACTTCAAGGATACCTGTAGGCAGTCTATGTCAATTGTGGATTTGACTAACTGTAAACAGCAGGAGGGTGAGTCTACAACGCATTGGGTTCGCCGGGTCAAGGAGATAATACATTCATCTGATAAGATGGATGCCGGCTCTGCAGTCTTAATGTTAGAGCAGAATTGTCGCTTCCTGCCCCTGAAGATGAAACTTGGGTGGCTCAAACGCGACTGCAATGATATGGGTACGCTGATGGCGGCTCTCGTCAAGTACGCCGACTCTGATAGTACCAAGGACCCCGCTTCAGATGATGAAAGGACAGGGAAGGGAAGGAAGAACGGCAATGGCAAGGGTCCTCAGCATAACCCGGCAAACCAAGGAGGTAACAAGCGTAAGGCTGATGGCAGCATGGAGTTTGTGGCCAATGCCAACTCACAGGGTAACAGCCAGCGACGAAAAGGGAGGCCACCTCCCCGAGCTGGCGGGTCAGGGCCGACGCTCGAGCAGTTGTTGAACGAGCCTTGTCCGAGGCATGGCTCTAGGGAGAAGCCAGCTACTCATCTATGGAAAGATTGCGCAATCATGAAGGCCTTTAAGAATTCCAATGCCTTTAATGGCAACAATGGCCCGGGTGGCTGCTCAGGCGCTGGCGGTTTTCATGGCCCGGGCGGCGGCTCAAATCTTAATCCTCAGAATAGTCAAGGAAGCTTTAATCAGCAGTCCGGCCAGGGTCATCAACAACAGCAGGGGGGTTACCAGACCAATCCAAAGCAGCTTAACGGTGGACAGTATCACGTGTTTACCACCAGTCTGTGTAAGCGAGATTAGAAGCTTCATAAGAGGGCTGTGAATGCTGTTGAGCCGGCGGTTCCACGCTATTTAAGATGGTCTGAGCAGCCTATTGTGTGGAGTAGGGAGGATCACCCTTCCCGGGTTGATAATCCGGGTCACTTGGCCCTGGTGGTGGCTCCTCAGGTGGGAGGATACAAGTTCACTAAGGTGCTCATGGACGGAGGCAGCAGCATCAACATCCTCTATTATGAGACCTTCCGTCGTATGGGATTGATTGATAAGAACCTCAGCCAGTCCAATACTGTTTTCCATGGCGTGGTGCCTGGTAAGTCGGCTTATCCAGTTGGTAAGATCGAATTGGAAGTGGCCTTTGGAGATGAGCACAACTACTGGGTGGAAAAATTGGCCTTTGAGGTGGTCAAGATAAGAAGTCCGTATCATGCCATATTTGGGCGGCCAGCTTACGCCAAGTTCAAGGCACGGCCGTGTTACATATACTTACAGCTCAAGATGCCGGGTCACAATGGGACTATTATGGTTCATGGTAGCCGAAAGATAGCCTTGGAGTGTGAGGAAGGTGATGCGGCTTATGCAGAATCTGTTTGTGCAACAGAGGAGCTGAAGTTTTACAAGGATAATGTTGACCCAACATATATGACATCTCTGAAAAAGCCGACCACGGAGCATGAGCCGGCAATGAAATTTAAGTCAGCTGATGAGACTAAACTTATTGATTTCGTTCCAGGTGACTCATCTCAGCAGTTTAGCATCAGTGCCAATTTGGATCCGAAATAGGAAGGCGCGCTCATCGAGTTCATCCGTGAGAACAGGGACATCTTTGCATGGAAACCTTCTGACATGCCAGGTGTACCTAGAGAACTCGCTGAGCACACTCTCAATATTGATCCGAAATTTAAGCCGGTCAGGCAATTCCTTCGGCGGTTTAATGAAGAGAGGCGGAAGGCCATTGGTGAGGAGGTGGCCCGGCTCTTGGCGGCCGGGTTTATTGTTGAAGTTTTTCACCCAGAGTGGTTAGCTAACCCGGTGCTCGTGCTCAAGAAGAATGGCACCTGGCGGATGTGTGTGGATTACATGGACTTAACCAAAGCGTGTCCGGCTGATCCTTTTGCCCTTCCCCGTATTGATCAAATCATTGATGCTACGGCGGGTTGCGAGCGCTTAAGTTTCTTGGATGCTTATTCTGGATACCATCAGATTAAAATGGCAGTTAAAGACCAGGAGAAGACGGCGTTCATCACTCCCTTTGGAGCCTTCTGTTATGTGTCTATGCCTTTTGGACTCAAGAGTGCACAGGCGACTTATCAGCGTTGCGTGCAGAACTGTCTTCATAACCAGATTGGGCGCAATGTTCATGCCTATGTGGATGATATTGTGGTTAAATCCAGGGAGAAGGAAACCTTGATAGATGATCTAAGGGAAACCTTTGATAATCTCCGGGTCTACAAGATGATGCTTAACCCGGCCAAGTGTGTTTTTGGTGTTCCTGCAGGCAAGCTCTTGGGTTTTCTGGTTTCTCATAGAGGCATTGAAGCTAACCCGGAGAAGATCAAGGCAATCACCTCTCTGGCTAAGCCGGTGTGTGTAAACGACGTCCAGTGCCTGGCGGGTCGTATCGCTGCTTTAAGCCGGTTTATAAGCCGTTTGGGTGAGAAGGCCATGCCACTGTACCAGTTGATGAAGAAAACTGATGACTTTATCTGGAATGATGCTGCTAATGCTGCTTTTGAGGATTTGAAGAGACAGCTGGCCGAGCCCCCAGTCCTCGCTGCTCCGGTTGACAAGGAGCCCTTATTACTGTATGTAGCTGCCAACACACGAGCCATTAGTGTGGCTGTGGTGGTGGAGCGCAAGGAAGAGGGTAAGGAATATCCGGTTCAGCGGCCGGTTTATTACGTTAGTGAAGTGCTCATCGAGTCCAAACAGCGGTATCCACATTGGCAGAAGCTTGTTTATGGTGTGTTCATGGCAAGCCGGAAGCTTAAGCACTATTTTCAGGGTCACCCCATTACGGTGGTTAGCTCTACCCCCCTTGGAGATATCATCCAAAACAGAGAAGCCACAGGGAGAGTGGCTAAGTGGGCTATAGAGCTTGGGCCTCATGGTCTTAAATATGTACCACGCACTGCTGTTAAATCTCAAGCTTTGGTGGATTTCATCAACGATTGGACAGAGCTACAGGTGCCTGAAGAAAAGCCAGATAATACATATTGGACTATTCAATTTGATGGGTCTAGGCAATTGGAAGGCTCGGGGGCTGGAGTTGTATTGGCTTCCCCTAAAGGTGACGAGTTTCATTATGTGCTACGGTTGATGTTTCCTTGTATTAACAATGTGGCTGAGTACGAGGCCTTGCTCCATGGTCTTCGGATGGCTAAGGAGATGAGCTTGAGCCGGGTAAGGTGCTTCGGCGACTCAGATCTAGTGGCTCAACAAGTATCAGGCAAATGGGACTCCAAGGACCCTCTCATGGCGGCTTATCGCCGTGAAGTTGATGCTATTGCTGGATACTTTCAGGGTTACCAAGTAGAGCACATCGATCGTAGGAAGAACGAGGCGGCTGATGCATTAAGCCGGCTGGGCTCTCAGCGAAAGCCGGTGCCGCCTAATACTTTCTTGGACATCCTGCATAACCCTTTGGTCAAGTTACCTACAGAAGGAGACTTGGCTGTCCCTGACCCGGAGGCACAGTTGGTGGCGGCTCTCCACATCATCCCAGACTGGACAGTACCATATTTGGCATACATGACCCGGGGCGATTTGCCCGAGCATGAAACTTTGGCTAGACAAATAACCTGGCGGTCTAAGTCAATGGTCGTTATCAATGGTGAGCTGCATCGCCGCAGTGTTACGGGAGCGTTCCAGCGTTGTGTCTCCCCGGAGGAAGGTCAAGAAATCTTGCGTGAGATTCACGAAGGGGATTGTGGCCATCATGCCGGCTCAAAATCCCTTGTGGCCAAGGCTTTTCGTCATGGTTTTTATTGGCTGAAGGCTCATGCTGATGCGGAGGACTTGGTCAGTAAATGTGATGGTTGCCAGAGGTTCTCGCGACGGGCTCATGTGCTGGCTCAGGAGCTGAGGATGATACCAATCACTTGGCCATTTGTGGTCTGGGGGCTTGATATGGTTGGGCCTTTTAAAAGGTCCAAGGATAAGAAAACTCACCTCTTGGTGGCAGTTGACAAATTCACAAAGTGGGTTGAAGCAGAGCCAGTTAGCAAGTGTGACGCAGCCACGGCGGTTCAGTTCATGAAAAGGGTGATATTTCGCTTTGGCTTTCCACACAGCATTATAACTGACAATGGTACCAATCTGTCTAAAGGCGCCATGGAGGAGTTTTGTCAACGAGAGCATATTCGACTTGATGTTTCATCAGTGGCTCATCCTCAATCCAATGGTCAAGCCGAGAGAGCTAATCAGGAGATCTTGAAGGGCATTAAGCCCCGGCTTTTAGTCCCTTTGCAGCGGACGCCGGGTTGTTGGGTGGAGGAGCTACCCTCCGTGTTATGGAGCATCAATACTACTCCTAACAGGTCTATGGGTTACACGCCCTTCTTTATGGTTTATGGAGCGGAGGCAGTCCTCCCCAGTGACATCTGTCATGACTCGCCTCGATTGGCGGCTTATGTTGTGGCGGATAATGAACAGGCGCGCCAAGATGCTCTTGACCTGTTGGACGAACAGCGTGACGTGGCAGCAGCTCGCTCAGCGATTTACCAACAAGACCTGCGCCATTATCACAGCCGCCGGGTTAAGTCCCGGGTCTTCCAGGAAGGTGACCTGGTGCTCCGGCTCATCCAAGATCAAACAGATGTACACAAGCTATCCCCGCCTTGGGAAGGGCCCTTTGTGGTCAGCAAGAACTTGTACAACGGTTCATACTACCTTATTGACGTTCGGGAGCATAAAGATTCACGCAAGTCGGAGGAGGAGACCTGTCGGCCGTGGAACATAGCTCAGCTTTGGCCTTATTACACTAGAGCCACCGGCTCTCATAATGTACCTATTTCTATAGCCCTGTACATATTATGTTAAATAATAAAGCATGACCTCTGTCCTTTTCTCCTCCAAAGGTAAAAGTGTTGTTTCCATTACACCATCACATGGTCACTTGGAGGTGGATCCAGCTTATGATCATATTCGAATCTAGCCGTAAACAATATAATCACCTGGGGGCTTCCTGTTCAAACATAGGTCGTATTCGAACCAAAGAGAACATAGCTGTCGATACCCACTTGATTGGCAAAGTGCCGAGCTCATTGGGGAGTTTTCTTTGATCATATTTGAATCATAGCTCAACCCCCTTTGGGAACCGACGTGGATCGTATTCGAATCAGCGTCGTTAAACAACTCTTAAGGTCATTTGGGGGCTTCCTGTTCAAACATAGGTCGTATTCGAACCAAAGAGAACATAGCTGTCGATACCCTTTTGATTGGCATCGCCAAAGCCACTGGGGCTATATGATCGCATTCGAATCTTAGCTTAACCCCTTTGGGATGGTTCTCTGGTCGTATTCGAACCGGAGGCCCTTAAGTTTTTGATTTTCTGACTTGCAACAAGTTCTGTTGGTCACATCAGCAGTGTGCAAGGGCGGTTTTTCCTTTTGCCGACTTAATTTTGATTCACAATGCTGATAACATATAGTAAGTATTCTTGACGCTGGTAAACCGGAGTTGAGGTCTTCATCTCATCATTCGGGTTACATCAGCCGGAACTCTACTTGAAGGCCCGTAAGTATGCCATTATGGTTACATCAAAGAGATAATGGAAGGCCAGTCTTTGAGGATTGTTAATTCCTATTCCGGGTTATGTATGTAAGGTTTATGGTTCTCAGTGCGGTAAGCCGCCTCGAGACTTGTGACTTGTTTTTCTATGCAGGATGGTTAACAGCAGCTATTCGAGCTTAAGGACAATAAATGATCAATTATGACCCGGAGGAATATAAGGAAGCAACTTTAACGGAGCTAAGCATTCAACATGTGCACGATGGCACGACAAGATTAACATGTTTGTCCTACTCTATTACAAGACTCCCCGAGTCCAAAAGGTGAGGCATTGCTTTAAGGTGCAACCATAAGCCGTCTAAAGATCAAGGTGCTTGTGGAGTCGAAGCTTCCGGCTCATCCCTCTCCGCTCCTCCGGCTGTTCCCTTGACCTGGAAGGTGGACGATTTCCAGTCAATGCCGCTCAAAGCTTCAAATTGAGCCTCCTCGTCAATTAACCCGGCCGGGTCAATTTCTGGGGCAAAGCTGTGCTTACGAGTCGGCGGGACCAAGCTGATGGCTTCATAACGCGGAGTGGGGATCCTCTGATTCTCTGCGTCGTAGCCCGGCTGGTACTTGGTAAGGTCGGTGTCATTCCCAATCAGGGTGGCCACCGGGCGCACGATCTTCACACAGGCAGCAAAGTCTTTTTGGTCGAAGGGGGTGCCATCTTCCTTCAGGCTGGGGTATCCAAGTGCGATGTCAGCCGGGTCTAGCTCTGGAAGGAAAGCCTTGGCCCGGCTCAGAGCAGCTATGGCTCTGGCTCTTGCAGAGGCCCGTCGCAGCTCTTGGAAACGCTGAGGAAGAACGGCAAGCCGGCGAAGTACGTCCGCCAGGTGAGTCGGAACCTCATTTGACAGGGCCACAACGGCCAAGGCGCGCTGTGACCCGGTGTAGAGTTGCTCCACCAGAGTGTACACGGCCTTCAGCTTGGTCAGCACATTTTGATTGAGGTTGGCGCTTCTGGGACCAGTTTAACAAAGTAAGATAAGCCGCTAGCAATGATGGGAGTTATGAGACATAAAGACTGTAAACTTGTTGAAAGCCGGCAGAATAACTTACCGAAGATTGCGGCGACCATCTGTGACACATGGCGTTTTAAGCCGGAGAGTTCGGCGGTTCTCTCCGCCAGAGCCGCTTCGCCTGTTTGGCCCGGCTGACCAGAGCAGCCTTCTCTTCGACCCAAGTTTTCCTTTCAGTTTCAAACTTCTTCTTCAGCTTCTCTTGTGCAGCAACGCTGAATTCAAATTTAGCATTGGCCTTCCGGGTTTCAGTTTCCTGAGTCTTCAGGCGGTTCTTCAGCTCAGAGATATCAGCCTCAAATTTTTTGTAAGCAGCCTGTACAATTTCCGGGTTATAGTATGAATAATTATTATACAACTTTAAAGTCCCAAGCACTTTCCAAGCAAAGACACCTGGCACTTGGGGGCTAATGTATGCTGAAAGGTTCTATCAACGAATTACCGGTTCATGAAAGTAAGCCGGAAGTTAAGTCTACAACGTATTCTATCATAAGTAGTAGACTTGGGGGCTAGTATGGTAAAGATGACTATGCAGTAAGCAAGAGAGTGGTACCTCAGATTTCTGCTGTATCTGCTTCACCATGTCAATCTCCAGATCCCGGCTGCTGTGCACCTGATTGACATAGCCGGAGATGATATCTCCAATGCTCAAGTTAGCGTAGTTGGTGATGTCCAGCTTGGCTCGGTGGCGCTCTAGCAATTCTTCCTTGGCAGAGCACTTAGCCAGCGCAGTGGGTCTCCCCGGCTCGACAAACTCCATCCAGGTGATTACCACGTCCGGGTCATCGGCCGACTGAGCCAGGCTGGAGATGTCCGGATTGGTAGAAGTCTCTATGACTGGCTCGTCGGTTGGAGCGGTGGCTTCAGGAGCAGAGGCAGCTGGCGGCTCTTGAGCTGAAACCTCCGGCTCAGTCAAGACCGGCTCTTCGACCGGTTTGTTCTTCTTCGCCCTTTTGCTGAGCTTTGCCTGGGCACTGAAAGGATAAAAGGTTAGTACAAAAGCATGAGTAAAGATAAGCACAACAAGAGATTATCATTATTACCCGGGTACAGTCTTGAAAGCCGGCAGGTTCGATTGCATAGAGTCACCAGAGGAAGGTGACGTTTCCTGACAATTTGAATCAGAAGAATTGAGTGGTTGACGTATAACACCCGCCAAAGGATGAAAAGGATATAAGTTGGAGATAACCTCGGTCCGGCGCTTCCTTGACGCTTCAGGTAAGCCGGAGGAGAGGTCTGCATCCTTGTTGGTCCGAGTGTGCCGCCGGCTCTCATGAATCTGTTGCTTCAAAAGAAATTGAGGATCTTGATAAGCTAAAGGATGTGAAAATCTTACTTTCCGGGTTACTCTTCGGACTTTCGGCCTTGGCAAGGGCTCCGAGTCGGAGGAAAGTGTCGTTACCTCTTCAGTCACCGGGTTACTTGCTCCGGTGTCATCCTGCTGATGATCAGCATCGATAAGGTGGATAGGAATAAGCAAGAAACAAAACAAGAGCCTACAGATTCAGGAGTTACCTCTGACTCGGAGCTGTCACTTAGCTGAAGCAGCTCTGAGGCAGTAGGCCTGCTTCCCTTCTTGCGGGGAGCGGCTCTCCTGGCGGCTTTCTTAGCCTTCCTGGCTTTTTTGGCCGCTTCATGGTCATATTTGACCTTCCAGAACTTGTCATTAGCCTGAAACATACAGCAAAGATTTCTTAAGGTTCAGATGGAAACTATTAAAAAGAAAACCAAGGTGTTCAGGTCAGTGGCTTACCGCCGGAGCCGGGTTAGCTTGGCAGAAGGGGTTCAGGCCGGTTCTCCCACAGTCGGCTAAGCTCTCATTCAGGAGAGACTTGGTCATGTCGTCCACAATGTCCTCAGGAAGATCGTTGGGGCTGTGCCGCAGAGGGTCATCCTTCCGGCCCGTGTAAGCACACATTAAGCCGGGGCAGCGGCTCAAGGGGATCACCCGCCAAGAGATCCAAACCCGGACCAGATCAATGCCATTGAGGCCGTTTCCCAGGAGAGCCTTGATCTTATTGATGGTGGGAATCAGAGGTTGACGCTCAGCTTGAGAGAGTTTGTCTGGCAGAGGGTGATTTGGCTCTAGACGCAGGGCACGAAAGCCGGGCAGAGGGCTCTCGTCAGCCGGAGAAGTGTCCTGGCAATAAAACCACGTTTGGTTCCAGTCCTTTGGATGGCTTGGCGGCTCAGCATAAGGAAAGAGGTAGTCTCTCCGGCGTTGAATGGAGATTCCACCAAGTTCCAGGCTTGGTCCGTTGGCGCACTCATTCTGGCGGTTCAGATAAAATAGCTCTCTAAAGAGCAGCAGGCTGGGCTCTTCTCCAAGATAGACTTCGCAGAATACTTGGAAGTTGCATATATTTGACACGGAATTGGGTCCTATGTCTTGCGGCCGCATATCGAAGAAGTTCAGAACATCCCTAAAGAATTTTGAGCCGGGCGGTGCGAAGCCCCGGCTCATGTGATCAGCAAATATCACCACCTCACCATCTCTAGGTTGAGGTCTCTCCTCCGACGTGTCAGGGGCACGATAAGACATGATTTCCTTCTTGGGCAAGTAACCCGTCTTTACGAAATCAGCTAAAGTGTCGTCGGTGACATTGGATCTCATCCAGTTGCACGTGATGGGTGCCTTGGGAGCTTTAGGAGGCATTGTGGAAGATGAAGCCTATGACAAAAGGAAAATGTCCGGTTCAATTATAAGCCGGCAGACGTCTACAGTTTATAAGCGGCTTAGGAGAGGGCCTAATGACATATGGTTAAGTGCATCGGGTTATTTAAGCCGCTGAAGGTATCGTGAGTAATTCAAATTGTCTACAGCTTTATCATAAATGAGCCGGAAATTTTACAGTGCGTGGCTTCCTTTAAGCCGGAAATGTGAGCCGCCATAGCTCAGCAGATGCAATTTTTGAGTAAGTGTGGTGAAAACAAGTTTCACAGATCGCAATAATTATTTTGGATCAAACGGTTGGCTAAAAGAAAAAATGTCTAGACCTAGAACTGATGCAGAAGAAGTTCATGGATTCAGAGTGGGATCTTATTTCAAACAAAGGGGATCTACTAGTGGAAAAATGGATGTGCAACAACTACCGCAGGAGCTCTGTACTACTCTTGGATCAAACATGACTATAGTGGCAGAACCACAGAGAATTCGAGAAGAACAGCGAAGAACAGTGGAACCCTAATGTGGATCTACGGTGGAGAGGTGCAGGGACTTACAAGTGCGGAGTTACGGCGGGGGTTCGTCGCGTTTCTCTGGTCACGTCAGGTTGATGCAGCGGCCTGAGTTGGTGAAGACGAGGAAACCCGCGGCGGCAGCGGCGGAGCTCGGGTGGCAGCACAGTGGCGAGAGGAGGAAGAAGATGGAGGCGACGAGTGACTGGAGGCTCATGGGCCGGGCTATTTATAAAGTGAGGCTCACAAGTGGGCGCGAGAAACAAGGAGGCCACGGCGTGATTATCTCACCATAAAAACGCCTCGATTTTCGGGATGGCCTTTAAAGATAAGATCCGTTGAGGATATGGTGGGATAAAAAAAATGGACTTAATGGAAGATGTCGTCATGGCGGGTTACCAGGAATCCAGAAGATGACGTCACGGCGGGTTACAACCTTCACACGACCATAAGCCGGAAGATCTTTTCTCAAAAGAATTGAAGATTGACATGAACCGGTTCAAATCAATCTGGGGCCTAATGTTAAGGATATAACCCTTAGAGTCACCCGCCAGGAGGGGCCGAGTTACTCATAATGGTCATCACGCGAAGCCCAGTACCGAGCTTGAAGACGGCGGGTCAATGATGGGCCAAAGACCCGGAGATGGCTTAAGGCCCGTAGTGATAAACCGCCGTATGGCAAGACTTGTAGTGTAAGGCAAAAATAGTTGAGAGTCCGAGCCGGACACTCTGATGAGTCGGCTCGGGACTCTGAGAGCCGCTGGGCGTCAACCTCTCTATATAAAGGGACGACCCGGCGGCGGTTTAGGGACAAGTAAGATCTCGTCGAGAGCCAGGCATAGCAATCAAGCTCCCTGGTCATCGAAACCATAATCAATACCACCTCAACTGGACGTAGGCTTTTACCTTCACCGTAAGGGGCCGAACCAGTATAACCCCCGTGTTCCTTGTCCCGTTTAACCCCTTTAAGCTTCCTAGCTGCGATGGCTCCACGATGAAGTCCTAGCTCGAGGACATCTGCCGTGACAATTCCACGACAACCTTCTTCACCATGGTAACCAGGAGTTGTGCCTCACGTATTTGATCTTCCAAAGTAGGAGAGACTATGAGGTTGGCAATAAAGCCTTGAGGAACAACTTGGAGATTCAGCTTGCAGAAAGCTTCACAAAGATCCGGTTGGAATGGCTTGAGAATTAAGCTGTTGCAATAAGCCTTCCTGCTCAAAGCATCTGCAATGACATTGGCCTTGCCTGGAGTATATTCAATAGTCGGATTGTACTCTTGAATCATTTCGACCCATCGAGTATGCCTGAGGTTGAGGTTGGGCTGAGTGAAGATGTACTTGAGACTCTTGTGATCGGTGAATATGTCCACTTTTCTTCCCAACAAGAGATGTCTCCATGTTATTAATGCATGGACAACTGCCGCCAACTCAAGATCATGAGTGGGGTAGTTCTTTTCGTTGGGCTTCAACTGGCGAGAGGTATAGGCCACAACTTTCTTCTCTTGCATTAACACGGCACCGAGACCTTGAAGAGAAGCATCACAGAAAACTTCGAATGGTTTGGATTCGTCAGGAGGAGTTAAGACAGGAGCTGTGACGAGTTTCTCTTTGAGAGTGTTGAAAGCAACGTCACACTCAGGAGACGAGACATACTTCACATGCTTCTGGAGGAGGTTGGAAAGAGGCTTTGCAATCTTAGAGAAATTCTCAACGAATCTTCGGCAATAGCTTGCAAGACCAAGAAAACTGCGGAGCTGCTTGACATTCTGAGGAGGTTCCCAATTCACAATTGCGGACACCTTCTTGGGATTAACAGCGATGCCCTTGGCAGAGATGATGTGACCAAGGTAAAGAACTTCATCAAGCTAAAACTCACATTTGGAAAACTTCGCATGAAATTAATACTCTCTGAGCTTCTCGAGCACCAATCGCAAATGTTTGGCATGATCCTTCTTATTCTTAGAGAAGACCAAGATATCATCGAGATACACCAGGACGAATTCATTGGTATTGGGGTTGAAGATGAAATTCATCATTCGAGAGAATGTTGGAGGAGCATTGACAAGGCCGAAAGACATGACAGTATATTCATAAGAACCAAAGCTTGTTGTGAATGCTGTCTTGGGAATATCTTCTTCACGAATGCGAATCTGATGATAACCCATTCGAAGGTCAAGCTTGGAGAATACTTTAGCACCTTTGAGTTGCTCGAATAACTCATTGATATTGGGAAGTGGATACTTGTTCTTGATTGTCTTCTTGTTCAATGGACGGTAGTCGACACAAAGTCGGTCCGTGCCATCCTTCTTCTGGACAAAAAGAACACCACAACCCCATGGAGATGAACTCGGTCTGATCAGACCCAGATGCCCTTGTTCATCGAGCTGTTTCTTCAATTCCTTCAGCTCCTTGGGTCCAAGCTTGTATGGACGCTTGCAAACGGGTTCAGTGCGAGGCTCAAGATCGATAACGAACTCCACTGGCCGGTGAGGAGGCATACCCGGAAGCTCTTCTGGAAAGAGATCTTGGTACTCACAAACGACTGGAATTTGAGAAATAGCATTCAACTCGCCCTTCTCATTGAGAGAAAACAACCGAATGGTTTCATCACGAGCGGCATAAATGATAACATCCTCAGAAGAGTGTGTCAATTGAATTTCCCTGGCAGCACAATCAAGTTGAGCCTTGTGCTTAGAAAGCCAGTCCATCCCGAGAATTAGATCAATATCCGAGTCACCAAGAACAATTGGAGAAGACAGAAATTTATAATCGCCCATCTTGATAGAGACATCAGGAACTATCGAGTTGGCTCTCATTGACTTCCCCGGAGAAACAACACCCAATGGTTTATCCAGGTAAGACCAAGTAAAATCATTCTTTGCAAAGAACGATCTTGACATGAAACAATGCGATGCACCAGTGTCAAAAAGAACTTTTGCAGGAAAGTCATTAACAGGAAGATTACCCATTATCACATCAGTAGATTCCTCCGCTTGAGCTGCATTCATCATGTTCACCTTTGCATACTTGGGATTATTCTTGACCACTGCATTTCTGGAAGATCTCACGGGAGGAGGAGGCGGAAGGCGCCTTTGATTGAAGCATTTGTTAGCATAGTGACCTTTCTGCTGACACTTGTTGCAAGTCACCTCTGAGAGTGGACGATGATAAGGAGCATTCGACTTTGGAGCTTGATTCTGAGACTTGTTCTGATAGCCAGGGTTGGATGAGTGGGAAGATCCATGGCCACCTTTGTTCTTCTGCTGGAAAGGCTGACGAAACGGAGGAGGAGGAGGCAACCAGAACTTCTGTTGCTTAGCAGCCACTAGTGAGGAAGAAGAAGACTGAATTGCGTCCCTGACTCTCTTCTTAGAAGCCTCACACTTGAGCTGAGTAGCCTCTTGCTTCAGAGCCATGTTGTAGAAATAATCATACTTGGTCGGCTCAAAAAGCACGAGAGGTAATTGCAGATCTGCTCTGAGGCCACCTCTGAATTGATAGATCATGCTCTTTTCATCAGGAACGTCTTGCTTAGCGAAGCGAGCGAGTTTCTGAAACTGAGTATTGTATTGATACACAGACATGCTGCCTTGCTTGAGATTGCGGAACTCCTCACGCTTGCTCTCAACAACACTTTGTGGAATGTGGTGAGCTTTGAAGTCTCGGCGGAAATCATCCCAGGTAATCACATGACCTCCTCTGAAATCTTTGTATTGTTGATACCACTCGGCAGCTTGATCCTTGAGTTGAAAAGAAGCGAACTTGACAAAGTCCTCAGGCCTGACATTGCTACATTCAAAATGCTTGTTGATGTCCACGAGCCAATCATCGACGTCTGTGGCCTCGGCACAGTAGCTGAAAGACTTGGGCTGATTTGCGAGAAACTGGTTGAGGGTAGCGAAGTGAGGTTGGTTGTTGCCTTGGCCTTGATTTCCTTGATTGCCTTGACCTTGGGTGCGTTCTTGCAAGAGTTGCAAAATCATCTGAGCATTGGCGTTGGTGGCTGCCATGATAGCTTGCCATGCCTCCGGAGGCGGAGGTGGTGGCGGAGGGTTCGCCTGACTCCCTTCATTGCGTTCCGGATTCTGACGCGTTGGCGGAGCCATCCTGAAGAGGGTGACATCCGTTAGCATCTTGATATACAAATAGACAAGTTGAATCAACGGATAGAAATTGCAACATATAGTCTTCACAATAAACATTCGAACGAGGATGAATGAATGAATTCCATAGTAAATCATCACACTTCCATTAAGGTGAGAAGCCACTTGATAAAAGGATTGATGAATAAAATAAAAAGGTATGAGTGGAACAAATAAGTGGTAAGGATTACCCAATCACAAACCAAATATCTGCGGGAAGAAATGCTAAGAGCTACTTGAATCCCACCTATAACTCCCGAAACTTTCTGGTTATGCAATCTGGTGTAGGGGATACAGGGGACACAAAATATATCACCCAAACTAGCAATCCCTAGATCCAGCTGTATCCATCCGTCAACACATAACCAAGAAACCTTCGGAAATCGTTTACCTCAACCTTCGAAAAGCATCTGTTATACGAGTTATGGCAATACTCCCGAACTCCCGCCCCAGTACTGGGTGGCGTCGAGGTGATCTCACCAACAACTGCATAAAAGAGATTTTCGATGTCGGCGAAACTCAGGTATTCCAGAACTGTAACGATAAAATTGTGACGACAACACCTCGGAGCTCAACTCCCCGGGACACTTCCACAACCCCTAAATGTTAGGAGGAACCAAGAACAATGTTCTAACCATCAGAACGATTCTAAGATACCCGCGTGATCCTAATTTTTTTTAGTGAAATTTGAGGAGAGAAGAGTCAAAACTTCCACGTCAGGAGGCCTCACCAGAGCGACGAAGGGACTGAGGAGTAAAAAGAATCCTACTCTCCGATATATATAATCCTAAGACTCAAAACATTTTTGTTCTAGACTCAACAACGCCAATGATTCGATCAAGCAGGGGGCTCCTAAGTCGGGGATGGCTCTGATTACTAACTTGTAACGCCCACGATGCGGCTATATCTCCCACGTGTCGAGGCACGACTTAGAGGCATAACCGCATTGTGGTTTTGTCGCAAGAAGGGTCATCTTCACATAATCCCATGTAATGAACAAGAATGGGATAACGAGAGTTGGCTTACAATCGCCACATCACACAAAACATAAATTAATTCATGCATCATCCAAAATCCACACATAGACCGACTACGGTCAAATCCAAATGAAAATAAGATAACCCCAAATGCTAGATCCCCGATCGTCCCAACTGGGATCCACTACTGATCATCAGGAAACGAAACATAGTAACGACCACGTTCCTCGTCGAACTCCCACTTGAGCTCGGTTGCGTCATCTACACTGGTATCGTCGGCACCTGCAACTGTTTTGGTAGAAGAGAAGCAACGCAATGGTCGCGAAGCTAGAAAAAGATCAAGAAGTGAAGCAACGCAATGGTCGCGAAGCTAGAAAAAGATCAAGAAGTGATCCTGAAACTACTTACGTTCATGCATAACTCAAACCGTGTTCACTTCCCGGACTCTGCCGAGAAGAGACCATCACGGCTACACACCCGGTTGATGTATTTTACTTGGGTCAAGTGACAAGTTCTCTACAACCGGACATTAAGAAATTCCCATCTGCCTCATAACCACGGGCACGGCTTTCGAAAGATAATACCCTCTGGGTGTCCCAACTTAGCCCATCATAAGCTCTCACGGTCAACGAAGGATAAACCTTCTCCCGGGAAGACCCGATCAGTCTCGGAATCCCGGTTTACAAGACATTTCTACAATGGTAAAACAAGACCAGCAAAGCCGCCCGAATGTGCCGACAAATCCCGATAGGAGCTGCACATATCTCGTTCTCAGGGCACACCGGATAAGCGAAGCATACAGGTACCAACGTAACCCAAGTTGCCAAGGGACGGTCCCGCACGGTGCTCTAGTTTGGACCAGCACTCAGAGGAACACTGGCCCGGGGGTTTAAATAAAGATGACCCTCGGGCTCGCGAAAACCCAAGGGAAAAAGGCTTAGGTGGCAAATGGTAAAACCTAGGTTGGGCCTTGCTGGAGGAGTTTTATTCAAGGCGAACTGTCAAGGGGGTCCCATAAATCACCCAACCGCGTAAGGAACGCAAACTCAAGGAACATAATACCGGTATGAGGAAACTAGGGCGGCAAGAGTGGAACAAAACACCAGGCATAAGGCCGAGCCTTCCACCCTTTACCAAATATATAGATGCATTAATTAAATAAGAGATATTGTGATATTCCAAAATAACCATGTTCATACATGGAACCAACTTCAACTTCACCTGCAACTAGCAACGTTATAAGAAGGGCTGAGCAAAAGCGGTAACTTAGCCAAACAACGGTTTGCTAGGAAAGGATGGTTAGAGGCTTGACATGGCAATATGGGAGGCATGATATAGCAAGTGGTAGGTAGCGCAGCATAGCAATAGAATGAACAACTAGCAAAGCAAAGATAGAAGTGATTTCGAGGGTATGGTCATCTTGCCTGCAAGGTTCTCAGAGTTGTCGAAAGCTTGATCCTCGTAAGCGTACTCAACAGGTTCCTCGTTCACGAACTCGTCTCCCGGATCTACCCATAATAAGAACACAAGCAATGGAACCACAATCAATCACGGGAAATGCACAAGCAACATGATGCAATACATGAATGATATGCGATGCATATGCGTGCTCCGGAAGAAAAAGAATGAACAAGGCAGTAACTTGGCAACCCAAGTATGCCACTGGAAAGATGAGATGATTTCGGTCGAAATCGATATAAAGATCACCGGAAACGGATGCACGGTTTGCAAATGGCAAGCAAAACAAGAATGACACAAATCTGTGATTAACAGCATGATAGCACATAGAATACAACAACTAACTATGCTACGGCACCCCAACATAGCAACAAAGAATATGGCAGTAATCTACAGGAGATGCTTGACAAAAGATGAACACTGAGCTACGGCTAGATCTCACCACAACAGGTTCAAACAAGCATGGCAAAAGTGCAAAAGATATCAGGTTCACAGACTTGGTGAAAATACTGGACATGGCTGAAACAGCATCAGATAGCAATGTTCAGAGCAAGAAATCAACATCCTACAGGAACTTAACATAGCAAAACAAGGCATGGCATGAATCTACTAAATGCATATAACAAAAGTCCCTTACTGACCATGAGCCAAAGAGGATCAGAAGATATGATGGAACCCATGTAAACATAGCAAGTTTCGTTAACAGGTTTCAGACTTGGCAGAAAACAGAGCATGGCAGTAACAGAAATTATGAGGGCATCTTGGTGAGCTTGATGCACTCATCACAGAGCAATTCATGACAAAAAAATAATACCTACAGCAAAATAGCATGTTTATGAAGCTAACCATGGCAAGAGCAAGTTCAAAGCATGAAATAATCAACTATAACAACCTTGGCAAAATTGAGTACCATGTTGACATTCTGCCAGAAATATTTTATAGCATAAATAGAGCAAGATTGAGTCATGCTAGGCACTGCATAATTGCAAACAGGGGCATGGATGGATAGAGCACAACTATATCTACAAAACATCCTTACTGACCATACACAAAATAAGCATGGATCTCACTGTAGCCACATGGATACATAGCAACAAAATAACAGCAGTAACAGACTTAGCAAAATTCTAAGTCCCCGAAAACAGAAACATCACGAAGCCTAGTTTGCATGCTTGTGCTAGTCACCACATAGATCACAAAACTACATGGCATACACCTCTGTAAAGATGGCATGGCATAGATCAAAACACCTGTAGATCTCATGCCCATAAGATGCACACATCAAATGCAACAAAAATAACAAATCACCAACTTCTGATAAGTAACAGCAGTAAACATCATATAGCACTCTTGCACCAGAGATTTGAGCATCAAAATTTACTCAAACGAGCATCGCACAATGGAGCAAAATGAAGAGCATCTCGAGGCGAACATTTCGACATATCGTGCACGCAAAACGGAGCAGTATGCACGGAGTTATGATGCGATGAACATGAGCACATAAAGTGAAATATACGGGACTTAAGAGGATTTGAGGGGAGGGGGAAAGTCAACCTTAGCCCGATCTGGATCTGGCCGGCTGAAGGCTCGCCGGAGTCGGGGCGCACGGCGGCCGGAGCGGAGAGGAAGGAGAGGGCGACGGCGGAGGAGCTCGGGGGAGGCTCGAGGAGACGAGGGGGCGACCGGACGGGGTGCGGGCGCGCGAAGGAGGACGGGCGCGGCGTCGGGCGGCGGCGTCGCCGGAAGGCGGCCTCGGGCGGCGCAGCCGCGTAGCGCCCGAGCGGGGGGAGCGGGCGACGGGCGTGGGAGGACGCGCGGGCGGGGCGCGCGGGCCGGCGGCGATGTGGGTGCGGGGCTGCCACGTGGCTGCGCGCGGCTGGACGGGGTGATCGGCGGCGGACGTGTCTGTCGGTGGGGGTTTCGTCCGGCGGCGGAGAGGGAAGTCTTCTAGGGTTATTGTCGGGGATATACCCCGCGGTATGACCCGGCCGGAAGTATGACCCGGCCGGACTTGGCGCTTCACCGTGACCCGCCGGAGGACTGGCGACTCACGGGTCTGGCGGCTCACTGTCAGATGACTCACGAGCCGGACGACTCACGGATGACCCCGATGGCGGGTCAGATAGAAGACAAGGCCCAAGGCCCAGAAGGCCGGCTCACGTTTATGATGGGCCGGCTTAAGAAGAAAGGGATGACGAATATTTCCTTTACGAGGAAGCAAGACCCGGACTTGTAATTAACTTGTAAGAGAAGATAGACTAGTCCTAGTCCTACTAGGACTCCACATGTAACCCGCCCCTCTAACTTATATAAGGAGGGGCAGGGCTCCCAAAAGAAGGGGGGACGAGCAAGAAACAATCTCTAGGGCTAGACACCAAGAGCCGGCTTACCGGCGACTCTCTCATAAGCATAATGAGACCTAGCCACAAACAGCATGTAGGGTTATTATCGGATGATGTTTTCCGGGGCCCGAAGCTGTCTAAACCCTTGTCTTGTGTTGCGTCTCTCGATTCCGCTCAACCCCTCTCAAGCTATCACATAGATGCGTTGGCCTCGCGACTAAGTCCTTACACCAGGACATCTGACGTGTTAATTCCACGACAGTTGGCGCCCACCGTGGGGCCTGCGCACGGTGGTGTTGAGTTCTTGGAGGGATCTCTCCTAGGAATCGGGAGTTCACAATTTTTCGGATGAAGAAGAGCCAGTTTTAAGGGATTTGCTTCAGCTTCAAGTTTCATCGGACCAGATTATGACTGGTGAGGTTTAAAGGTAATACAAAAGTTTAGGGCTGCGCCATGAGCTGCTGCCTTTGCAAGTCAAATCCAGGAGATCAATTTACACTACTGCTACCACGCATTGCCGAAACGGACAGGAGTTCAGAGGATTTTTTCTTTGATTACGCGCTGTGCCGTACGTCGTGGAATCGGTCCAATGGCAAAGTTTCCACTGAGAAAGTAGATCTCTGCTGCGACCGGACCGAGTCAAGTCTAAGGAATCCTCAAGCGCTTCCATTGTTCCCCACTAGTACGTACATGGCAAAGGAAAGATGACCACAATTTGGAGAAAGACACGGACGAGAACCAATTGATCCGGACACGACCCGGAAGCGGACGTCTCCGCGGACCCGGGCTCAACTGTTTGACTCGCCTCCGCCTCTGCCGTGAGCCGCTCGCCGCAACAGCCGCGCCAAGCTGGCCTCGGCCTGCGCCTCGCCCGCAAGTCTGCTCACGAGCCACCACCACCGGCGTGTCACCTCACCCGCGGCTGCGCCACACTTGAAGTCGCCCCGGACCTGCTGCAGAGCCGCTTCGGCCCTGAGTCGTCTCCGCCACATGCGTCGAGCGGCTCTCCGCCTCCGCCGTCGTCTCACTACTGCTTTGAGTCGCTATGCCGGCCGGCCTCGAGCGGCCACTTCCAGGGTTGACCCGCCGTGTCTCGTTCTGAGCCGAAGGCTCGCCTCCACCGCTATGTTTGCTCCGCCTTGACACCTCTGAGCCGCCGTGTCTCGTTTTGAGCCGCCGAGATTGCAGGTCAAGTCACGGGAGTATTACAAGCCCGTTCAATTCATCAGATAGCAAGAAAACTGCAGAAGGACAAAAGCTACAAATGTTGCACACGGCGAGACCAACGAGGATACGGATGTAATCGGCCGAAACTTGATCGAGGACTGGTCAAACTTACCATAACCCGGAGAGCTGCCGAGAATCCACGGCTGTTTTGGTGCCACCGTCGACTCCAACTTGTGGGCGGAGACACCATCCGTTCGTCTCTGCTACTGCCTGGCTTCAGCCGCCCCGTCTCCGACTTACGCCGTGAGCCGCCCTCGCCGCGTCTGCACTGCCCCGCTTTGAATCGCCGCACCGGGTTAAGCCCGCCGGATTACAATGTCTATGAGTCACTGCTTCATAACCATCTCCGTTGAGTCGCCCACGCTGACGCCCCTCTGCTTCTGCATGAGTTGCCGTGCCGGGTCGCGTCTGCCTCCGCCGCTGTTGGTTCCACGCCACACGCGCTGATTTCTTCTGCCTCACCGCATCGGCGGGTCGCGCTCATTCCCCAGTTTCGCCGGCAACACCTCCGCTTCGAGTTCACCTCGCCATTGCATTGACCCGCCGACCGGGTCTTACATGTCACTTCCGCCTCTACCATGGTTCTGCGCTGAGCCGCCGTGCCTATGGCCTCTGAGCCGCTGGGTTCGCCCCGCGCGGAGGTGCAGGCATGGAAAAGTTGTGACCGTTTTCTTGATGGACGCTCGCGCTGTGGGCTACTTCTCTGGTGCATTAGCATGTGAACAAGGGACAGGCCAAGGGGTACAGGATACTGGGTCAATTTTTCATTGCTGTGCCCGGATAAGCGACTCCGATGATCAGTCTGATACACTACGAGAAAACCATTATTCAGCAGTAGGGGTAGCGATGCTATCCACATGCATCAATTACTAATGAACACTTGCTATGCGTCAAGCACAACGACTTGGATCTCAAGGCATTCAAAGCCGATTGTTATTCAGAAAAGGGGGACAGAGGAAGACTCATGTGGGTGTTGGTGCTACAGTAGACGTGCATAGGTGTGCGCAAGTCGCCACCCGTGCAGCTTAATTTACATCAACCCGCCTCTCGTGGAATTGTCACGGCAGATGTCCTCAAGCTAGGACTTAGTCGTGGAGCCATCGCCGCTAGGAAGCTTGAAGGGGTTAAACGGGACAAGGAACACGAGGGTTTATACTGGTTCGGCCCCTTACGATGAAGGTAAAAGCCTACGTCTAGTTGAGGTGGTATTGATTAGGGTTTCGATGACCAAGGAGCTTAACTGCTATGCCTGGCTCTCGATGATCTCTTTCTTGTCCTTAAACCACTGTCGGGTCGTCCCTTTATATAGAGAGGTTGACGCCCAGCAGCTCTCAGAGTCCCGGCCGGCTCATAAAAGTGTCCGGCTCGGACTCTCAACTATTCTTGTTTTACACTACAAGTCTCGCCAGACGGCGGTTTATCACTACGGGCCTTAAGCCGTCTCCGGGTCTTAAGCCCATCTTTGGCCCACCGTCTTTAAGCTTGGCGCCGGGCTTCAAGTGATGACCCTTATGAGTAACCCGGCCATTTCTGGCGGGTGACTCTAAGGTTTATATCCTCAACATTAGGCCCCAGATTGATTTGAGCCGGCTCGTGTCAATCTTCAATTCTTTCGACAGAAAATCTATGGCTTACAATTGTGTGAAGGCCATAACCCGGCGTGACGTCATCCTCTGGACTCCGGGTAATCCGCCGTGACGTCATCTTCCATTAAGTCCATTTTTTTATTCCACCAGATCCGCAACGGATCTTATCTTTACTGCCATCCCGAAAATCGAGGCGCCTCTCGGGCGAGATAACCGCGCCGTGGCCTCCTCGTTTCTCGCGCCCACTTATGAGTCTGGCCTTATAAATAGCCCGACCCTCGGGTCTTTCTCATTCTCCCCCTTCTGTCGTCTCTTTCCTCTCGCTGCTCCGTGCTGCTCGAGCTCCGCCGCCGCCGCCGCCGCAACAGAGCACTGCATCCTCGTCGTCCTTGGCCGCTGCATCACCCTGACCGTCCAGAGAACCGCGGCGAACCCCTGTATCCGTAAGTTCCTTTCTCCTCGTAGGATAGATCTACGTTAAGCTCCTGCTGTTCTTCCCGTTCTTCGCCGTCGCCCACGAGTTCCTGGTAGTTTTCATTTTTACTGCCTCTTCTTGATCTTAAGACAGTATAGAACCAACGCGGCGACTGTTTATCACCCATTTCAAATGCAAATAGATCCCTTTTCACTGCATAAAGGCTCCGTTCGAGCCCAAGAACTTCCTTTGCATCTTTTTTTAGGTCTAGAAACTTTCCTTTTTGCCGACCGTTTTGATCCAAATTATTTACTGCAACGTGTGAAACCTGTTTTCACCACACTTAGTAAAAAACTGCACCCGTTAAGCCATGGCGGTTTACATTTCCGGTTTAAAGAAACCACGCACCGTAGAACCTTCCGGCTCAAAGGAGGCCATGTGTCATAAAACTTTCCGGCTTATCTGTAACAAGGTCGTAGACAATCGAATTACTCTTAATACCTCCAGCGGCTTAGATAAACCGATGCACCTAGATATATGTCATTAGTCCCCTCCATAAGCCGCCACTTTAACATTGAACTGTAAATTTCCTCCGGCTTATAATTAAACCGGGCGTGTTTCCTTTTATCATAGGCTTCCGACTTTCACCATGCCTCCCAAAGCTCCCAAAGCTCCCATCACTTGCAATTGGATGAGGTCCAACATCACCGACGAGACCTTAGCGGACTTTGTGAAGTCGGGTTATCTGCCCAAGAAGGACGTCATGTCCTACCGTGCCCCCGACCCATCAGAGGAGAGACCACAGCCAAAGGACGGGGAGGTGGTAGTTTTTGCGGATCATATGAGCCGGGGCTTCGCACCGCCCAGCTCAAAGTTCTTTAGAGACGTGCTGAATTTCTTTGACCTGCGGCCACAAGACATAGGACCCAATTCTGTGTCCAATATATGCAACTTCCAAGTGTTCTGCGAAGTCTACCTTGGAGAGGAGCCCAGCCTGCTGCTCTTCAGAGAGCTCTTCTACCTGAACCGTCAGAACGAGTGCGCCAACGGGCCAAGCTTGGAACTTGGCGGCATCTCCATTCAGCGGCGGAGAGACTGTCTTTTCCCTTACGCCGAGCCGCCAAGTCACCCAAAGGACTGGAACCAGACGTGGTTCTATTGCCAAGATACGTCGCCGGCTGACGAGAGCCCGCTGCCCGGCTTTCGCCCTTCACGTCTGGAACCAACTCACCCTCTGTCTGACAAGTTAACTCAGGCGGAACGCCAACCTCTGCTCCCCACCATCAACAAGATCAAGGCTCTCCTGGGCAATGGTCTCAATGGAATTGATCTGGTCCGGGTCTGGATCTCGTGGCGGGTGATCCCCTTGAGCCGCCGCCCCGGCTTAATGTGTGAGTACACAGGCCGGAAAGATGACCCCCCGCGACACAGCCGCAACGATCTTCCTGAAGACGTTGCCGAGGACATGACCAAGGCTCTCTTGAACGAGAGCTTGGCAGATTGCGGGAGGACCGGCTTAAGCCCCTTCTGCAAGACCAACCCGGCCCCAGCGGTAAGCCGCTGATCTGAACATCTTATTTTCTCCTGTAGACAGCTTTCATCCGAACCTTAAGAAATCGTCATTGTACTTTTCAGGCTGATGACAAATTCTGGAAGGTCAAATATGACCATGAGGCGTCCAAGAAGGCCAGGAAGGCTAAGAAAGCCGCCAAGAGAGCCGCTACCCGCAAGAAGGGAAGTAGGCCTACTGCTTCAGAGCTGCTGCAACTAAGCGACAGCTCCGAGTCAGAGGTAACCCCTGAACCTGTAATCTCTTGTTGTATTTATTGTTTATTTCTGTCCACCTTATCAATACTGTTCATCAACAGGATGACACCGGAGCAAGTAACCCGGTGGTTGAAGAGGTAATGATACTTTCCTCCGACTCGGAGCCCTTGCCAAGGCTGAAAGTCCGAAGGGTAACCCGGAAAGTAAGATTTTCTCATCCTTTAGCTTATCAAGATCCTCAATTTCTTTTGAAGCAACAGACTCATGAGAGCCGGCGGCACACCCGGACCAACAAGGACGCTGACCTCTCCTCCGGCTTACCCGACGCATCGAGGAAACGCCAAACCGAGGTTATCTCCAACTTGTACCCTTTTCATCCTTTGGCGGGTGTTATACGTCAACCGCTCAACTCTTCTAATTCAAACTATCAGGAAACCTCACCCTCCTCTGGCGACTCGATGCAATCAAGCATGCCGGCCTTCAAGACCGTACCCGGGTAATGATGATCATCTCCTGTTGTGCTTATCTTTGCTCATACCTTTGTACTAACCTTTTTGTCCTTTCAGTGCCCAGGCAAAGCTCACCAAGAGGGCAAAAAAGAACAAGCCGGTCGAAGAGCCGTACTTTCCTGAACCGGAGGTAGCAGCTGAAGAACCGCCAGCTGCCTCCGCTCCCGAAACCACCGCTCCAACCGACAAGGCAACTGCAGAAGCTTCTGCTAACCCGGAGACCTCCAGCTCGGCTCAGCCGGTCAATGACCCGGACGTGGTAATCACCCGGACGGAGTTTGTTGAGCCGGGGAGACCTACTGCACTGGCCAAGTGCTTCGCCAAGGAGGAGTTGCTACAGCACCGCCGGGTTAATCTGGACCTTACCGACTACGCCAATCTGAACATCGGAGAGATCGTCTCCAGCTATGTCAGCCAAGTGCACAAGAGCCGGGATGTAGAGATCGGCATGGTGAACCAGATTCAGCAGAAGTCTGAGGTACCACTCTTCTTTCTCCTTGCTTACTGCATAGTTATCTTGTTATTCTTACCATACTCTAGCCCCCAAGTCTACGACTTATGATATAATATGTTGTAGACTTAAGTTCCGGCTTAGTCGCTTGAACCGGCAATTTGTAAATAGAAACGTTCGATATGCATTAGCCCCCAAGTGCCAAGTGGCTTTGCTTGGAAAGTGCTTGGGACTTTTAAAATTGCATAATAACTGTTCATCTTATAACCCGGCAATTATGCAGGCTGCTTACAAGAAGTTTGAAGCTGACATCTCCGATCTGAAGACCCGCCTGAGGACGCAACAAACTGAGACCTGGAAGGCCAATGCCAAATTTGTGTCCAGTATTGCTGCGCAAGAAAAGCTGAAGACGGACTTTGACGCTGAACGGAAGGCTTGGGCCGAAGAGAAGGCTACTCTGGTGAACCGGGCCGAACAGGCGGAGAAGGCTCTGACAGAAAAGACCGCCGAACTCTCTGGCTTAAAACGCCAAGTGTCCCAGATGGTTGCCGCAATCTTCGGTAAGTCATTCCACCGGCTTTCGTCCAGTTTAAAATTTTATGTCTCATAACCCATCATTGCCGGCGGCTTATCTTACTCTGTTACACAGGTCCCAGAAGGGCCAACCTCAACCAAAGCGGGGTGACCAAGTTGAAGGCCATGTACACCCTGGTGGAGCAACTCTACACCGGGTCACAGCGCGCCTTGGCCGTGGTGGCCCTATCCAATGAGGTGCCGACTCATCTGGCGGAAGTTCTTCGCCGGCTTGCCGTTCTTCCCCAACGTGTCCAAGAGCTGCGGCGGGCCTCTGCAAGAGCCGGAGCTATCGCCGCTCTGAGCCGGGCCAAGGCGTTCCTTCCAGAGTTAGACCCGGCGGACATTGCCCTCGGCTATCCCAGTTTGAAGGAAGACGGCACACCCTTCGACCAAAGGGACTTTGCCGCCTGCGTGAAGATCGTGCGCCCGGTGGCCACCCTCATTGGAAACGACACAGATCTGACCAAGTACCAGCCGGGTTACAATGCAGAAAATCAGAGGATCCCCACTCCGCGTTATGAAGCTATCAGCTTAGTCCCGCCAGCTCGTAAGCACACCTTCGCCCCGGAGATTGACCCGGCCGGGTTAATTGACGAGGAAGCTCAATTTGAAGCTCTGAGCGGCATTGACTGGAAGTCGTCAACTTTCCAGGTCTTGGGAACAGCCGGAGGAGAGGAGAGGGATGAGCCGGAGACTTCAACTCAGCAAGCATCGTAACTCTGCAGGCGGCTTATTAAACAATGCTTCACCCTTTTGGACTCGATGAGTCTTGTAATAGAGTAGGACCAAAACTTTAACTTTGCCGTACCATCGTGCACGCGTTGAATGCTGAAGTCCATTGAACTTGTCTCCTTTATATTTCCCCGGGTCATAATCGATCATTCATTTTCCTTAAGCTCAAATAGTTGCCTTTAACTATCCTGCATAGAAGGACAAATCACAAGTCTCTAGGCAGCTTACCGCACTGAGAATCATAGTTTTAGATATATAACCCGGAATATGAACCAAAAAAGACTGGTCCTCAATTATGTCCTTAATATAGCCGTAATAACACACTTATCGGCCTGCAAGCACACTTCCGGCTTAAATAACCCGGGTAATAAGTTTGGTACCTCACTTCCGGTTTACCAGTCTTAATAACGCCGATTATATTCGACTAGTACTATAAATCAAAGTTAAGCCAGCAAAGTGAGACCCGCCGTGCACACCTGAAATAATCAGAAGAACTCACTATAAATCCGAAGAACTTAGGGGCTTCCGGTTCAAATATGACCAGAAACTCGTCCCAAAGGGGTTATGCTAGGATTCGAATGCGATCATATAGCCCCCAGTGGGTGTGGCGATGCCAATCAAGAGGGTACCGACAGCTATGTTCTCTTTGGTTCGAATACGACCCATGTTTGAACAGGAAGCCCCCAAATAACCTTAAGAATTGTTTAACGACGCTGATTCGAATACGATCCACATTGGTTCCCAAAGGGGTTAAACTATGATTCAAATATGATCAAAGAAAACTCCCCAATGAGCTCGGCACTTTGCCAATCAAATGGGTATCGACAGCTATGTTCTCTTTGGTTCGAATACGACCTATGTTTGAACAGGAAGCCCCCAAATGACTATATTGTGTATGGCTAGATTCGAATACGATCATAAGCCGGATCCTCCTTCAAGTTATCACATGATCTTGTAATGAAAACAACACATTCATCTTTGGAGGAGAAAAAAGGACAGAGGTCCTGCTTTATTGCTTATCATAATATATACATGGCTTAGAGAAATATGTACATTATGAGAGCCGGTGGCTCAAGTGTAATAAGGCCGAAGCTGAGCTATGTTCCACGGCCGACGGGTCTCTTCCTCCGACTTACGTGAATCTTTGTGCTCCCGAATGTCAATGAGGTAATATGACCCGTTGTGCAAATTCTTGCTGACCACAAAGGGCCCTTCCCAAGGCGGGGATAGCTTGTGCGCATATGTTTGATCTTGGATGAGCCGGAGCACCAGATCGCCTTCATGAAAGACCCGGGACTTAACCCGGCGACTATGATAACGGTGCAGGTCCTGTTGGTAAATCGCTGAGTGAGCTGCTGCCACATCACGCTGTTCGTCCAACAAGTCAAGAGCATCTTGGCGCGCCTGTTCATTATCCATCTCAACATAAGCCGCCACTCGAGGCGAGTCATGACGGATGTCACTGGGGAGGACTGCTTCCGCTCCATAAACCATGAAGAAAGGCGTGAAACCTGTAGACCTATTAGGAGTAGTGTTGATGCTCCATAACACGGAGGGTAACTCCTCCACCCAACAACCCGGCGTCCGTTGTAAAGGGACCAAAAGCCGGGGTTTGATGCCTTTCAGAATCTCCTGATTAGCCCTCTCAGCTTGACCATTGGACTGAGGGTGAGCCACTGATGAAACATCAAGTCTAATATGCTCTCGTTGACAAAACTCCTCCATGGCGCCTTTGGATAAATTGGTACCATTGTCAGTTATAATGTTGTGTGGAAAGCCAAAGCGAAAGATCACCTTTTTCATAAACTGAACTGCCGTGGCTGCATCACACTTGCTAACTGGCTCTGCTTCAACCCACTTGGTAAACTTGTCAACTGCCACCAAGAGGTGGGTCTTCTTATCCTTGGACCTTTTAAAAGGCCCAACCATATCAAGCCCCCAGACCGCAAAGGGCCAAGTAATTGGGATCATCCTCAGCTCCTGAGCCGGCACATGAGCCCGTCGCGAGAACCTTTGGCAACCATCACATTTACTGACCAAGTCCTCCGCATCAGCATGAGCCGTCAGCCAATAAAAACCATGACGAAAAGCCTTGGCCACAAGAGACTTTGAGCCGGCGTGATGACCACAATCCCCTTCATGAATCTCACGCAAGATCTCTTGACCTTCCGCAGGGGAGACACAACGCTGGAACGCTCCCGTAACACTGCGGCGATGCAACTCACCATTGATAACGACCATTGACTTAGACCGCCAGGTTATTTGTCTGGCCAAAGTTTCATCCTCAGGCAAATCTCCCCGGGTCATGTAAGCCAGATAGGGCATTGTCCAGTCCGGTATGATGTGGAGAGCCGCCACCAGTCGTGCCTCCGGCTCAGGGACGGCCAAGTCTTCCTCTGTAGGCAACTTAACAGAAGGGTTATGCAGGACGTCCAGGAAAATATTAGGCGGCACCGGCTTTCGCTGAGAGCCCAGCCGGCTTAAAGCATCAGCCGCCTCGTTCCTCCTGCGATCGATGTGCTCTACTTGGTAACCCTGAAAGTGCCCAGCAATGGCCTCAACTTCGCGGCGATAAGCCGCCATGAGAGGGTCCTTGGAGTCCCACTTTCCTGATACTTGTTGAGCCACCAAGTCTGAGTCACCGAAGCACCTTACCCGGCTCAAGCTCATCTCCTTAGCCATCCGAAGACCATGGAGCAAGGCCTCGTACTCAGCTGCATTGTTGGTACAAGGAAACATCAATTGTAGCACATAATGGAACTTGTCACCCTTAGGGGAAGCCAATACGACTCCAGCCCCCGAGCCCTCCAACTGCCTGGACCCATCAAAGTGAATAGTCCAATATGTATTATCCGGCTTTTGTTCGGGCACTTGTAGCTCTGTCCAATCATTGATGAAATCCACCAAAGCTTGAGATTTAACAGCAGTGCGTGGCACATACTTCAGACCATGAGGTCCGAGCTCTATAGCCCACTTAGCCACTCTCCCTGTGGCTTCTCTGTTTTGGATGATATCTCCAAGGGGGGCAGAACTGACCACAGTGATGGGGTAACCCTGGAAATAATGCTTAAGCTTCCGGCTTGCCATGAACACACCATAAACAAGTTTCTGCCAATGCGGATACCGCTGCTTGGACTCGATGAGTACTTCGCTGACATAATAAACCGGCCTCTGAACCGGATGCTCCTTACCCTCTTCCTTGCGCTCCACCACCACGGCCACACTAACGGCTCGGGTGTTAGCAGCTACATACAGCAATAAAGGCTCCTTGTCAACCGGAGCAGCAAGGACTGGGGGCTCGGCCAGCTGTCTCTTCAAATCCTCAAAAGCAGTATCAGCTGCATCATTCCAGACAAAGTCGTCAGTTTTCTTCATCAACTGATATAATGGCATGGCCTTCTCCCCCAAACGGCTTATAAAACGGCTTAAAGCAGCGATACGACCCGCCAGGCGGTGGACGTCGTTTATACACACCGGCTTAGCCAGGGAGGTGATGGCCTTGATCTTCTCTGGGTTAGCTTCAATGCCTGTGTTAGAAACCAAGAAACCCAAGAGCTTGCCTGCAGGAACACCAAAAACACATTTGGCCGGGTTAAGCATCATCTTGTAGACCCGAAGATTATCAAAGGTTTCCCTCAGATCATCTATCAAGGTTTCCTCCTTCCTGGATTTAACCACAATATCATCCACATAAGCATGAACATTGCGCCCCATCTGGTTATGAAGACAGTTCTGTACGCAGCGCTGATAAGTCGCATGCGCACTCTTGAGTCCAAAGGGCATAGACACATAGCAGAAGGCTCCAAAGGGAGTGATGAACGCCGTCTTCTCCTGGTCCTTAACTGCCATTTTAATCTGATGATATCCAGAATAAGCATCCAAGAAACTTAGGCGCTCACAACCCGCCGTAGCATCAATGATTTGATCAATACGTGGAAGGGCGACAGGATCAGCCGGACACGCCTTGTTCAAGTCCGTATAGTCCACACACATCCGCCAGGTGCCGTTCTTCTTGAGTACGAGCACCGGGTTAGCTAACCATTCTGGGTGAAAGACTTCAACAATAAACCCGGCCGCCAAGAGCCGGGCCACCTCTTCACCAATAGCTTTCCGCCTCTTCATTAAACCGCCGAAGGAATTGCCTGACCGGCTTAAATTTCGGATCAACATTGAGAGTGTGCTCAGCGAGTTCTCTAGGTACACCTGGCATGTCAGACGGCTTCCATGCAAAAATGTCCCTATTCTCACGGATGAACTTGGTGAGCACGCTTTCCTATTTTGGATCCAGATTGGCACTAATGCTAAACTGCTGAGATGAATCTCCTGGAACGAAATCAACAAGTTTAGTCCCATCAGCCGACTTAGATTTCATTGCCGGCTCATGCTCCGTAGTCGGCTTTTTCAGAGAGGTCATATCTGTTGGCTCAACGTTGTCTTTGTAAAACTTCAACTCCTCTGTTGCGCAAACAGATTCTGCATAAGCTGCATCGCCTTCCTCACACTCCAGGGCCACCTTCCGGCTGCCGTGAACCATAATGGTCCCATTATGACCCGGCATCTTGAGCTGTAAATACACGTAACACGGCCGTGCCATGAACTTGGCGTAAGCCGGCCGCCCAAATATGGCATGGTACGGACTTCTTATCTTGACCACCTCAAAGGTCAATTTTTCCACCCTGTAGTTGTGCTCCTCTCCAAAGGCCACTTCCAACTCGATCTTGCCGACTGGATAAGCCGACTTGCCAGGTACCACACCATGGAAAATAGTGTTTGACTGGCTGAGGTTCTTATCAATCAACCCCATACGACGGAACGTCTCATAATAGAGGATGTTGATGCTGCTGCCTCCATCCATGTGCACCTTAGTGAACTTATATCCTCCCACCTGAGGAGCCACCACCAGGGCCAAGTGACCCGGATTATCCACCCGGGGAGGGTGATCCTCCGTACTCCACACTATAGGCTGCTCAGACCACCGCAAGTAGCGTGGAACCGCCGGCTCAACATCATTCACGGCCCTCTTATGAAGCTTCTGATCTCGCTTACACAGACTGGTGGTAAACACATGATACTGTCCACCGCTAAGCTGCTTTGGGTTGGTCTGATAACCCCCCTGCTGCTGTTGATGACCCTGGCCAGACTGCTGATTAAAGCCCCCTTGACCGTTCTGAGGATTAGAATTTGAGCCGCCGCCTGGGCCATGAAAGCCGCCGGCGCCTGAGCCACCGCCCGGGCCATTATTGCCGTTAAAGGCGTTGGAATTCTTAAAGGCCTTCATGATTGCACAATCCTTCCATAGATGAGTAGCTGGCTTCTCTCTAGAGCCATGCCTTGGACAAGGCTCATTCAACAGTTGCTCCAGCGTCGGGCCTGACCCGCCGGCTCGGGGAGGGGGCCTCCCTTTGCGTCGCTAGTTATTACCCTGTGAGCTGGCGTTGGCTACGAACTCTAGGCTGCCATCGGCCTTGCGCTTGCCACCTCCTTGGTTCCCCGGGTTATGCTGAGGACCCTTGCCATTGCTGTTCTTCTTTCCCTTCCCTGTCCTTTCATCATCTGAAGCGGGGTCCTTGGTACTATCAGAATCGGCGTACTTGACGAGAGCCGCCATCAGTGTACCCATATCATTGCAGTCGCGCTTAAGCCGCCCGAGTTTCATCTTCAGGGGCATGAAACGACAATTCTGTTCCAACATTAAGACTGCAGAGCCGGCATCCATCTTATCAGATGAATGTATTATCTCCTTAACCCGGCGAACCCAATGTGTCGTAGACTCACCCTCCTGCTGCTTACAGTTAGTCAAATCCACAATTGACATAGACTGCCTACAGGTATCCTTGAAATTTTGGATGAACCGGGCTTTCAGCTCAGCCCAAGACCCGATAGAATTCGGTGGTAGCCCTTTCAACCAAGTGCGGGCAGTCCCGTCCAACATCATGGTGAAGTACTTGGCCATTGCCGCTTCACTGACTTCCAGCAGTTCCATGGCCATCTCGTAACTCTCGATCCAGGCTGCGGGTTGTAAGTCAGCCGTGTAATTAGGCACCTTCCTAGGGCCTTTGAAGTCCTTGGGTAGACGTTCATTGCGGAGAGCTGGCACTAAACAAGGGACACCTCCAGTCCTGGTAGGGACACCCACATCGACGAAAGTCGTCGGATAAGCCGGGGGAGTCTGGTAAGCCGTCAACTGAGGCACCTGCTCCGCCTCTTGCCGCGCTCTGTCTTGGTCTGCTGCGTGAAAGGCTCCGTTATGAGCCGGGCCATGGCAAGGGGGCGGGTCATGGCGTCGGACATTACTTGAGCCGGTCGCTGAGACCATGTGTCTGCTATAACTCGGGCTTCGGCCTGGACGAGGGGTCGAGTGGATCCTGTCCCGGCTGTAAGAATACGCCTCTTGCTGCGCCAGTGCTGTCTGAAGGAGTTCCCTGACCCGGCGGGTTTCAATAGCCGTCGGAGAGTCGCCGTCAATTGGGAGGGCCGCCAGCCGTGCTGCTGCGGCAACCATGTTCTCCAGCGGGTTAGCATAATGACCCGGTGGTATTGGCACATACTGAGGCGGGGCAGGGTTCACCCGGGGAGGCCCCATCACTTGTGACTGAACAGGGGTCCCAGATCCGGGCACTATGATCCCTGGCGGGTTACTAGACCCTGCACCTGGCGTGGTGAAGAGGTTTCGAGGATTGTAAACCGGAGGGAGTCGAGATTGGGATTTTTGATGCCTCCTTCTCATGACCTCATTGGACGCGTTCTGATCCATCGTGAGCCGGAAGGACTGCGCCTGAATCAACTGAGTTTGGGCGTCGAGAGCCACCCTCTCCGCAGCCATCCTGATCCCTTCCGCTGCCAGATCCTCTTTGGCTTTCACGAGATCTAACTTTAACTGCGCCACCTCCGCGTCATGCTGAGCTTGATCCGCCGGGTCAACCGCGGCGGTCAACAGGGCCGTAATCTTGTCCGTGAGATCCATCAGCACCTGAGCTGGCGAGGGCACCGGATTTCCTGCCCCAGCAGCAGGGTTCTGAACAGGCTGTGCACCGGCCATGAAGATTCCGACCCGGCTCGGCGACTCAAACGGGTCCGGAATACTGTCACCATCGGAACAACCCATGAGCCTACCATCTTGAAGTTGATACAACGAGTTTGACTCGTCTGCGGACGATTTGCCATCAGAACCGGCGGCCGTCTCATCACCAGATCCAGATCTATCAGAGTGCCCTCCATGGACACATCCCACAAAAGCATGCTTCAGGGCAGGCAGGGCCCGGGCGGTCGTGCGCGCTGAGCCGTCTCGATGAGATCGGCGCAGAGACCCGGCTCAGGGCCCGGCTCACCAATCTTGCCAATGAAAACATGAATTCCGCCGAAGGGGACCCGGTATCCGTACTCAATTGAGCCGGCGTCGGGGCCCCAGCTCGCATCGTCGATGTAGAGCTTGCCGCGACGACTCTTGGTCATCCGGCCCACAGCGTATCCCTTGAGCCCTTCGAAGCTGCCCTTCAAGAACTCAAATCCACCGTGCGCTGGCTCAACGGTGGGCGCCAACTGTCGTGGAATTGTCACGGCAGATGTCCTCAAGCTAGGACTTAGTCGTGGAGCCATCGCCGCTAGGAAGCTTGAAGGGGTTAAACGGGACAAGGAACATGAGGGTTTATACTGGTTCGGCCCCTTACGATGAATGTAAAAGCCTACGTCCAGTTGAGGTGGTATTGATTAGGGTTTTGATGACCAGGGAGCTTAACTGCTATGCCTGGCTCTCGATGATCTCTTTCTTGTCCTTAAACCGCTGCCGGGTCGTCCCTTTATATAGAGAGGTTGACGCCCAGCAGCTCTCAGAGTCCCGGCCGGCTCATAAAAGTGTCCGGCTCGGACTCTCAACTATTCTTGTTTTACACTACAAGTCTCGCCAGACGGCGGTTTATCACTACGGGCCTTAAGCCGTCTCCGGGTCTTAAGCCCATCTTTGGCCCACCGTCTTTAAGCTTGGCGCCGGGCTTCAAGTGATGACCCTTATGAGTAACCCGGCCCTTTCTGGCGGGTGACTCTAAGGTTTATATCCTCAACACCGCCGGAGCCGTGTTGAGCCGCCCTTGCCGCTCTGAGCCGGAACTATATTGAGTCACTGGTCTACCTGAGCCACCTCTGTCATGATAAACGGATCATCCGTCGTCCAAACAAATCAGGTGATATCCATCCAAGTTTGTTTTATTAGCACATGTTGTTTTGTTAAAGAACAAGCTTATCACTGCCTTGATCTGCAATATTGTTTATGCAGGGCAATTATTTATGACAAAAAGTGATATTATACTGCGGAGATGGAGGCACGCCAACATCTTTTGGCACAGGTGGTCTTCGTTATTCAACGGACCCCCGCACCGGCTTACAACACCGTAGCCGTTTCTTGCGACCGCGCCGGTTTACAACGAGGAGGACAATTTGCCCGTTTGCACCGGCTTACAACGCCACGGACGACTCGCCCGTCCGCCCTCGCGGCCGGTTCACGTGTCTGCGCCAGCTTACAACGCCGTGGCCGACTCGCTGTCCGCGCCGGCTTGCAACGCCACGGTCGACTCACCCGTCTGCACCGGTTTACCACGCCGCGGCCGGTTCACCCGTGAGCGACTTCAACTTCACCTAGCATTCATTAATTTCATGGCGGATTATTTCCGGCCTGGCACATCAGGTGATCCATCTAAAATATATTTTATTGGTACATATTATTTTTTATCAAAGAGCAGTTTATCTTTGTCTTGGTCTGCAGTAGTGTTGATGTAGGACAATTGTTCACTATGTCAAAACGATGTGGTTAAGTTGCTCATCCGCGCCGGCTTACAACGCCACGGCCAGATCATCTGTTTGAGCTGCCTCTGATGCGGCGGTTGTCTTTTCCATCCGTCTCTCGCGACCTGGTCTACATCAACACACCGGGCCGCACCCGTCTGCATGAGCTGTTTATTGAGTATGAGCAAGTCACAGCTTGGGTAGCCCGGTTTTCTTTCAACAAAATGGAAGCAAATTATCATATACTATCAACCCGCCGTCTGCACCTGGATGGCTCAATGGACATGCGCACAAGTCGCCATCACTACAGTTTGGTTAAACTTCAAACAGCCAGTTGGAAGGAACCATTGGCCGAGTTGCTGACACGGCTCATACGGGATCATTTATAACCCGCAGCAGTCACCTCAACCTTCTGTGGATACACATCGTGTTATCAACACCAATGATATACAAGTTATGCCGGTTTATATCACGGTTAAATATGGAGAATCTCAAGCCAACTCCTCGAGTCATCTTGAGACTCGGGGGCTACAGTGACATGACTCGGGAACCCCGGGTCGTTGGAGGGAATGATAACCCGGTTCCGAATGCTGCTACCATATTGATGAAACTTTAAAGGCCGTCAGAAAATTGCCGGTTCAAATAAAGATTCCGGTTTAAAATCCGGTTCAAGAGATATCTTTCTCCCACAAAGTTTTGAAGCTCTCAAATCCGGTTCAAACGTCCGGCTCAAGGTAAATTTGTATCTTATAAAGCTTTGAAGCTCTTAATATCCGTTTACAAATTTCCGGTTCAAAAAGAGGTTATCTCTCGCAAAGTTCGAGTTCTCAGGAAAAATTAAAGGGACCAAAGAGAGTCTGTTACAAAGCACAACTCAAATATAGGTACCCTGCTTTAATGACTATTGGGAGCTGATCGTATTTGAATTTAGCTTAACCCATTTGGTGTGACCCTGATCGTATTCGAAACAGAGTCGTTAAATATTCTCATGATCACTAGGGGGCTTCCTGTTCAAACATAGGTCGTATTCGAACCAAAGAGAACATAGCTGTCGATACCCTTTTGATCGGCACACTACCGAGCTCATTGGGGAGTTTCTTGGTCATATTTGAACCATAGCTCAACCCCCTTTGGGAACCGACGTGGATCGTATTCGTATCATCGTCGTTAAACAACTCTCAAGGTCATTTGGGGGCTTCCTGTTCGAACATAGGTCGTATTCGAACCAAAGAGAACATAGCTGTCGGTACCCTCTTGATCGGCAATGCCAAAGCCACTGGGGGCTATATGATCGTATTCGAATCTTAGCTTAACCCCTTTGGAACGGTTTTCTGATCGTATTCGAATCAGAAGCCTCAAAATTTTTGAAGTCTCTTTTTGCAAACAGTTTTCGGATTTTATTTGAAGCTCTTTTGATCATATCTAAAGTGTATATGAGTGGTTGCTATTTAACCCGGTTTGACTTTGGATAATAAGTCGCCATCATATGACAATCATAAACATTTGGAAGTCTTGATTTCTAAAGATTGGGTTATCACCCTTACTGCACAGGTCATGTAAACTGGCAGTACCAATTCAATATCACAATGGTTATATGTGAGATATTATGACCCGCCCTGCGGTAAACCGTCAAGGGATTTTGTGATCTACTTGTGTGCAGGATAAGACTACATTTGGGTGGTTACCCGTCCTGGCTTTTGACGTTAGGTCGCCAGGGCATATGTTGTTTAATCTCTATGCAGGATTTACAAAGCTATGACTTACATAAATGATTAAGTTCAAGCCCATCATCAAAGATTGAAATTGGTGTCTCAAAAGGGTTATCAGAAACTAATATTATGATTGAGGTGTTCAAAGTCGCTTCAGCGCAATGGCTATTATTTTATCAATGGATATGATTTATTCTACAATGGAAGGAATAGTCCCGAGTCGCTGCAGGCTTACAACCCGGCACTTGGGGCTACATTATTCAAATTGATATTACATCAAATATGCAAGTCACATGTCACTGCCAGCATGCACCGTGGTACTTGGGGGCTAATGCAAAGTCATTTTTTGCTCAACTTATTGAAGACCCGACTCATCACATTCTAAATGAGCCGGCCCTTGGGGGCTACCAATTGGTCCTACCAATTCTAGGATGACCCGGCTACACTACTATGACTGTAGCCGACTCATGGGGGCTACACAACTAGATTTTATTTAAAGCCATGGTGATAAGTCCCGGCTTATTCATGCTGATTAAACCGGCTCTTGGGGGCTATAGGTAATATGGATATAAGGGAGAAATATCTTCAAATTCTCAGTTTTGAGTAAATCAGATTGACCTGGTGTCTGCAAAAATCATAAACCGGCGTCGGCGACAATTATGACTTGGCATCATCTATTTATAACCCGGCAATTTTGGTACTCATAAACCGGCAAGTTTTATATCTTTAAGCCGGATGAATATAAGTTGAATATTTGAAGACCAATATTTTTGTCAAGTCAGAGCATTGAAAGCCGACTCAAGTGGATTATCTCTTACAATATTTCTCAACAAGAGACCAATGTCAGCAAATTGACTCTGAAGCTGGCCTGTTGACCCGGATTTTTCAAAGGAAGTATCTGGATTTTTTGCATTGGCAAAATTTGAACATATCTGCTCAAGAGATTTGCTATGAGATTATGGATACATATCAAGAAGGAAGATGACAAGGACTTAAGGATGATCAAGTGCCGGCTTAACAAAGAATATTTAACCCGGACCTATCCAATTTGTTCTTGTGTTTATATTGCAGATTAGTTTAACATGGATAAATCCAAATTAAACTGGGGGCTAATGTCGGGGATATACCCCGCGGTATGACCCGGCCGGACTTGGCGCTTCACCGTGACCCGCCGGAGGACTGGCGACTCACGGGTCTGGCGGCTCACTGTCAGATGACTCACGAGCCGGACGACTCACGGATGACCCCGATGGCGGGTCAGATAGAAGACAAGGCCCAAGGCCCAGAAGGCCGGCTCACGTTTATGATGGGCCGGCTTAAGAAGAAAGGGATGACGAATATTTCCTTTACGAGGAAGCAAGACCCGGACTTGTAATTAACTTGTAAGAGAAGATAGACTAGTCCTAGTCCTACTAGGATTCCACATGTAACCCGCCCCTCTAACTTATATAAGGAGGGGCAGGGCTCCCAAAAGAGGGGGGGACGAGCAAGAAACAATCTCTAGGGCTACACACCAAGAGCCGGCTTACCGGCGACTCTCTCATAAGCATAATGAGACCTAGCCACAAACAGCATGTAGGGTTATTACCGGATGATCTTTTCCGGGGCCCGAAGCTGTCTAAACCCTTGTCTTGTGTTGCGTCTCTCGATTCCGCTCAACCCCTCTCAAGCTATCACATAGATGCGTTGGCCTCGCGACTAAGTCCTTACACCAGGACATCTGACGTGTTAATTCCACGACAGTTGGCGCCCACCGTGGGGCCTGCGCACGGTGGTGTTGAGTTCTTGGAGGGATCTCTCCTAGGAATCGGGAGTTCACAATTTTTCGGATGAAGAAGAGCCAGTTTTAAGGGATTTGCTTCAGCTTCAAGTTTCATCGGACCAGATTATGACTGGTGAGGTTTAAAGGTAATACAAAAGTTTAGGGCTGCGCCATGAGCTGCTGCCTTTGCAAGTCAAATCCAGGAGATCAATTTACACTACTGCTACCACGCATTGCCGAAACGGACAGGAGTTCAGAGGATTTTTTCTTTGATTACGCGTTGTGCCGTACACCGTGGAATCGGTCCAATGGCAAAGTTTCCACTGAGAAAGTAGATCTCTGCTGCGACCGGACCGAGTCAAGTCTAAGGAATCCTCAAGCGCTTCCATTGTTCCCCACTAGTACGTACATGGCAAAGGAAAGAAGACCACAATTTGGAGAAAGACACGGACGAGAACCAATTGATCTGGACACGACCCGGAAGCGGACGTCTCCGCGGACCCGGGCTCAACTGTTTGACTCGCCTCCGCCTCTGCCGTGAGCCGCTCGCCGCAACAGCCGCGCCAAGCTGGCCTCGGCCTGCGCCTCGCCCGCAAGTCTGCTCACGAGCCACCACCACCGGCGTGTCACCTCACCCGCGGCTGCGCCACACTTGAAGTCGCCCCGGACCTGCTGCAGAGCCGCTTCGGCCCTGAGTCGTCTCCGCCACATGCGTCGAGCGGCTCTCCGCCTCCGCCGTCGTCTCACTGCTGCTTTGAGTCGCTATGCCGGCCGGCCTCGAGAGGCCACTTCCAGGGTTGACCCGCCGTTTCTCGTTCTGAGCCGAAGGCTCGCCTCCGCCGCTATGTTTGCTCCGCCTTGACACCTCTGAGCCGCCGTGTCTCGTTCTGAGCCGCCGAGATTGCAGGTCAAGTCACGGGAGTATTACAAGCCCGTTCGGGTGGATTTGATCCGGAATTTTTGGGGGAGGGGTGTTTATATAGGCATAGGGAGCTAGGAGACTCCAAATGGAGTGCGGTTTTCGCCCACACGATCGTGATCGAACGACCGAGAGCATGGCGGGGACTTAGATGGGTTATCGAGCTGTTTGGAGGGGGGTTTTGCTGCAACACACAAAAGGACTTTGCGGTTACCCGGTTAATCGTTGGAGCACCAAACGACCTCCAAATGGAACGAAACTTGACAGGTGGTCTACCGGTGGTATACCAAGGCCACTTGGCAAGCCTCGGTCCATTCCGAGAACGTTTAACACCCGCTCACGAAAAGAAACAAGAGGGGTGCGCCGGTGCATGTGGGAGTGCCGGATTGCAAAACGGATAACGGGGAAAATGCTCGGACGCATGAGACGAACACGTATGCAAATGCGATGCACATGATGACATGATATGAGATGCATGACATGAACAAAATGCAAAAACGAGAGACAAAACCCAACCACGGAGAGAATATGGCAAGAGTTGGAGTTACAAATATGGAAAGATACATCCGGGGTGTTACAACACTCCACCACTACGAGAGGATCTCGTCCCGAGATCTAGGACTGAAAGAACTCCGGATATTCGGAATGGAGATGGTCCTCGCGTTCCCAGGTGGCTTCTCGGTCGGAATGGTGCGACCACTTCACTTTCAGGAATTTGATTGACTTGTTGCGAGTCTTGCGCTAAGTTTCTTCAAGAATAGCAACGGGGTGCTCATGATAAGACAGATCTTTTTGGAGGTCAATCTCTTCGAAGTTGATGGTGCGCTCAGGAGTCTTGAAGCACTTGCGAAGCTGTGAGACGTGGAACACATCGTGCACGTCCGCGAAGTTGGAAGGAAGCTCAAGTTGATAGGCAAGGTCGCCTCTTTTGCCAATGATCTTGAAAGGACCCACGTATCTAGGGGCAAGCTTTCCTTTGATACCGAAGCGACGAGTGCCTTTCATTGGAGAGACGCGGAGGTAGACATGGTCTCCGATCTCGAAAGCCACATCACGGTGCTTACTATCATAGTAACTCTTCTGGCACGATTGCGCGGCTCTGAGGTTTTTACGGATGACTTTACACATTTCTTCAGCCTCTGTGATTAAGTCATTGCCAAGAAGTTGGCGTTCACCAGTCTCTGACCAATTGAGAGGAGTACGGCACTTACTGCCATAGAGAATCTCGAATGGGGCCTTGCCCGAACTCGCTTGGAAGCTGTTGTTGTAGGAGAATTCGGCATATTGAAGACAATCTTCCCATTTCATGCCAAAGGAAATGACACAAGCCCTGAGCATATCTTCAAGGATTTGATTGACTCGCTCGACTTGGACACTAGTTTGAGGATGGAAAGCTGTGCTGAAGCGAATGTTGGTGCCCATGGCTTTCTGAAAGGAGTCCCAGAACTTAGAAGTGAAGATGCTTCCACGATCTAAAGAAATCAATTGTGGAATGCCGTGCAAGGAGACAATCCTGGAGGTGTATAGCTCTGCCAAATGAGCTGCTGTGATAGATTCTTTGATTGGAAGGAAATGAGCCACTTTAGTAAGCTTGTCGATGACAACGAAGATAGCATCATTTCCGCGCTTGGACTTGGGAAATCCAGTCACGAAGTCCATTTCGATATGATCAAACTTCCATTCTGGGATAGCAAGAGGTTGGAGGAGACCATTTGGTCGTTGGTGTTCTGCTTTCACCCTTCGACAGACATCACATTCATTCACAAATTGCGCGATTTCTCGCTTCATTCGAGTCCACCAATACGACTGCTTGAGGTCATGGTACATCTTCGTACTTCCGGGATGAATGGAAAGAAGAGAATTGTGTGCCTCGTTCATAATGACTTTCCTTAGATCACCTTTAGGAACCACAATCCGGTCCTCAAAGAACAAAGTGTCTCTGTCATCAATGCGATAGCACTTGTAATTGGAAAGACCCTTGTCGATACCACGTTTCACCTTCTTCACCATGGTATCCAGGAGTTGTGCCTCACGTATTTGATCTTCCAAAGTAGGAGAGACTATGAGGTTGGCAAGAAAGCCTTGAGGAACAACTTGGAGATTCAGCTTGCGGAAAGCTTCACAAAGATCCGGTTGGAATGGCTTGAGAATTAAGCTGTTGCAATAAGCCTTCCTGCTCAAAGCATCTGCAATGACATTGGCCTTGCCTGGAGTATATTCAATACTCGGATTGTACTCTTGAATCATTTCGACCCATCGAGTTTGCCTGAGGTTGAGGTTGGGCTGAGTGAAGATGTACTTGAGACTCTTGTGATCGGTGAATATGTCCACTTTTCTTCCCAACAAGAGATGTCTCCATGTTATTAATGCATGGACAACTTCCGCCAACTCAAGATCGTGAGTGGGGTACTTCTTTTCGTTGGGCTTCAACTGGCGAGAGGTATAGGCCACAACTTTCTTCTCTTGCATTAACATGGCACCGAGACCTTGAAGAGAAGCATCACAGAAAACTTCGAATGGTTTGGATTCGTCAGGAGGAGTTAAGACAGGAGCTGTGACGAGTTTCTCTTTGAGAGTGTTGAAAGCAACGTCACACTCAGGAGACCAGACATACTTCACATGCTTCTGGAGGAGGTTGGAAAGAGGCTTTGCAATCTTAGAGAAATTCTCAACGAATCTTCGGCAATAGCTTGCAAGACCAAGAAAAATGCGGAGCTGCTTGACATTCTGAGGAGGTTCCCAATTCACAATTGCGGACACCTTCTCGGGATTAACAGCGATGCCCTTGGCAAAGATGATGTGACCAAGGTAAAGAACTTCATCAAGCTAAAACTCACATTTGGAAAACTTCGCATAAAATTGATACTCTCTTAGCTTGTCGAGCACCAATTGCAAATGTTTGGCATGATCCTTCTTATTCTTGGAGAAGACCAAGATATCAACGAGATACACCAGGACGAATTCATTGGTATTGGGGTTGAAGATGAAATTCATCATTCGAGAGAATGTTGGAGGAGCATTGACAAGGCCGAAAGACATGACAGTATATTCATAAGAACCAAAGCTTGTTGTGAATGCTGTCTTGGGAATATCTTCTTCACGAATGCGAATCTAATGATAACCCATTCGAAGGTCAAGCTTGGAGAATACTTTAGCACCTTTGAGTTGCTCGAATAACTCATTGATGTTGGGAAGTGGATACTTGTTCTTGATTGTCTTCTTGTTCAATGGACGGTAGTCGACACAAAGTCGGTCCGTGCCATCCTTCTTCTGGACAAAAAGAACACCACAACCCCATGGAGATGAACTCGGTCTGATCAGACCCAGACGCTCTTGTTCATCGAGCTGTTTCTTCAATTCCTTCAGCTCCTTGGGTCCAAGCTTGTATGGACGCTTGCAAACGGGTTCAGTGCGAGGCCCAAGATCGATAACGAACTCCACTGGCCGGTGAGGAGGCATACCCGGAAGCTCTTCTGGAAAGACATCTTGGTACTCACAAACGACTGGAATTTGAGAAATAGCATTCAACTAGCCCTTCTCATTGAGAGAAAACAACTGAATGGTTTCATCACGAGCGGCATAAATGATAACATCCTCAGAAGAGTGTGTCAATTAAATTTCCCTGGCAGCACAATCAAGTTGAGCCTTGTGCTTAGAAAGCCAGTCCATCCTGAGAATTAGATCAATATCCGAGTCACCAAGAACAATTGGAGAAGACAGAAATTTATAATCGCCCATCTTGATAGAGACATTAGGAACTATCGAGTTGGCTCTCATTGACTTCCCCAGAGAAACAACACCCAATGGTTTATCCAGGTAAGACCAAGTAAAATCATTCTTTGCAAAGAACGATCTTGACATGAAACAATGCGATGCACCAGTGTCAAAAAGAACTTTTGCAGGAAAGTCATTAACAGGAAGATTACCCATTATCACATCAGTAGATTCCTCCGCTTGAGCTACATTCATCATGTTCACCTTTGCAGACTTGGGATTATGCTTGACCACTGCATTTCTGGAAGATCTCACGGGAGGAGGAGGCGGAAGGCGCCTTTGATTGAAGCATTTGTTAGCATAGTGACCTTTCTGCTGACACTTGTTGCAAGTCACCTCTGAGAGTGGACGATGATAAGGAGCATTCGACTTTGGAGCTTGATTCCGAGACTTGTTCTGATAGGCAGGGTTGGATGAGTGGGAAGATCCATGGCCACCTTTGTTCTTCTGCTGGAAAGGCTGACGAAACGGAGGAGGAGGAGGCAACCAGAACTTCTATTGCTTAGCAGCCACTAGTGAGGAAGAAGAAGACTGAACTACGTCCCTGACTCTCTTCTTAGAAGCCTCACACTTGAGCTGAGCAGCCTCTTGCTTCAGAGCCATGTTGTAGAAATCATCATACTTGGTCGGCTCAAAAAGCACGAGAGGTAATTGCAGATCTGCTCTGAGGCCACCTCTGAATTGATAGGTCATGCTCTTTTCATCAGGAACGTCTTGCTTAGCGAAGCGAGCGATTTTCTGAAACTGAGTATTGTATTGATACACGGACATGCTGCCTTGCTTGAGATTGCGGAACTCCTCACGCTTGCTCTCAACAACACTTTGTGGAATGTGGTGAGCTTTGAAGTCTCGGCGGAAATCATCCCAGGTAATCACATGACCTCCTCTGAAATCTTTGTATTGTTGATACCACTCGGCAGCTTGATCCTTGAGTTGAAAAGAAGCAAACTTGACAAAGTCCTCAGGCCTGACATTGCTACATTCAAAATGCTTGTTGATGTCCACGAGCCAATCATCGACGTCTGTGGCCTCGGCACAGTAGCTGAAAGACTTGGGCTGATTTGCGAGAAACTGGTTGAGGGTAGCGAAGTGAGGCTGGTTGTTGCCTTGGCCTTGATTTCCTTGATTGCCTTGCCCTTGGGTGCATTCTTGCAAGAGTTGCAAAATCATCTGAGCATTGGCATTGGTGGCTGCCATGATAGCTTGCCATGCCTCCGGAGGCGGAGGTGGTGGCGGAGGGTTCGCCTGACTCCCTTCATTGCGTTCCGGATTCTGACGCATTGGCGGAGCCATCCTGAAGAGGGTGACATCCGTTAGCATCTTGATATACAAATAGACAAGTTGAATCAACGGATAGAAATTGCAACATATAGTCTTCACAATAAACATTCGAACGAGGATGAACGAATGAATTCCATAGTAAATCATCACACTTCCATTAAGGTGAGAAGCCACTTGATAAAAGGATTGATGAATAAAATAAAAAGGTACGAGTGGAACAAATAAGTGGTAAGGATTACCCAATCACAAACCAAATATCTGCGGGAAGAAATGCTAAGAGCTACTTGAATCCCACCTATAACTCCCGAAACTTTCTGGTTATGCAATCTGGTGTTGGGGATACAGGGGACACAACATATATCACCCAAACAAGCAATCCCTAGATCCAGCTGTATCCATCCGTCAACACATAACCAAGAAACCTTCGGAAATCGTGTACCTCAACCTTCGAAAAGCATCCGTTATACGAGTTATGGCAATACTCCCAAACTCCCGCCCCAGTACTGGGTGGCGTCGAGCTGATCTCACCAACAACTGCATAAAAGAGATTTTCGATGTCAGCGAAACTCAGGTATTCCAGAACTACAACGATAAAATTGTGACGACAACACCTCGGAGCTCAACTCCCCGGGACACTTCCACAACTCCTAAATGTCTGGAGGCACCAAGAACAATGTTCTCGTCACAAAACCATCGGAACGATTCTAAGATACCCGCGTGATCCTAAAAAAAAATTTAGTGAAATTTGAGGAGAGAAGAGTCAAAACTTCTACGTCAGGAGGCCTCACCAGAGCGACGAAGGGACTGAGGAGTAAAAAGAATCCTACTCTCCGATATATATAATCCTAAGACTCAAAACATTTTTGTTCTAGACTCAACAACGCCAATGATTCGATCAAGCAGGGGGCTCCTAAGTCGGGGATGGCTCTGATTACCAACTTGTAACGCCCACGATGCGGCTATATCTCCCACGTGTCGAGGCACGACTTAGAGGCATAACCGCATTGTGGTTTTGTCGCAAGAAGGGTCATCTTCACACAATCCCATGTAATGAACAAGAATGGGATAACGAGAGTTGGCTTACAATCGCCACTTCACACAAAACATAAATTAATTCATACATCATCCAAAATCCACACATAGACCGACTACGTTCAAATCCAAATGAAAATAAGATAACCCCAAATGCTAGATCCCCGATCGTCCCAACTGGGCTCCACTACTGATCATCAGGAAACGAAACATAGTAACGACCACGTTCCTCGTCGAACTCCCACTTGAGCTCGGTTGCGTCATCTGCACTAGCATCGTCGGCACCTGCAACTGTTTTGGTAGAATCTGTGAGTCACGAGGACTCAGCAATCTCACACCCGCGAGATCAAGACTATTTAAGCTTATAGGAAAGGATGGTGTAATGAGGTGGAGCTGCAGCAGGCACTAAGCATATATGGTGGCTAACATACGCAAAAGAGAGCGAGAAGAGAAACAACGCAACGGTCGCGAAGCTAGAAAAAGATCAAGAAGTGATCCTGAAACTACTTACGTTCATGCATAACTCAAACCGTGTTCACTTCCCGGACTCCGCCAAGAAGAGACCATCACGGCTACACACCCGGTTGATGTATTTTACTTGGGTCAAGTGACAAGTTCTCTACAACCGGACATTAACAAATTCCCATCTGCCTCATAACCGCGGGCACGGCTTTCGAAAGATAATACCCTGCAGGGGTGTCCCAACTTAGCCCATCATAAGCTCTCACGGTCAACGAAGGATAAACCTTCTCCCGGGAAGACCCGATCAGTCTCGGAATCCCGGTTTACAAGACATTTCTACAATGGTAAAACAAGACCAGCAAAGCCGCCCGAATGTGCCGACAAATCCCGATAGGAGCTGCACATATCTCGTTCTCAGGGCACACCGGATAAGCGAAGCGTACAGGTACCAACGTAACCCAAGTTGCCAAGGGACGGTCCCGCACGGTGCTCTAGTTTGGACCAGCACTCAGAGGAACACTGGCCCGGGGGTTTAAATAAAGATGACCCTCGGGCTCGCGAAAACCCAAGGGAAAAAGGCTTAGGTGGCAAATGGTAAAACCAAGGTTGGGCCTTGCTGGAGGAGTTTTATTCAAGGCGAACTGTCAAGGGGGTCCCATAAATCACCCAACCGCGTAAGGAACGCAAACTCAAGGAACATAATACCGGTATGAGGGAAACTAGGGCGGCAAGAGTGGAACAAAACACCAGGCATAAGGCCGAGCCTTCCACCCTTTACCAAATATATAGATGCATTAACTAAATAAGAGATATTGTGATATTCCAAAATAACCATGTTCCAACATGGAACCAACTTCAACTTCACCTGCAACTAGCAACGCTATAAGAAGGGCTGAGCAAAAGCGGTAACTTAGCCAAACAACGGTTTGCTAGGAAAGGATGGTTAGAGGCTTGACATGGCAATATGGGAGGCATGATATAGCAAGTGGTAGGTAGCGCAGCATAGGAATAGAAGGAACAACTAGCAAAGCAAAGATAGAAGTGATTTCGAGGGTATGGTCATCTTGCCTGCAAGGTTCTCAGAGTTGTCGAAAGCTTGATCCTCGTAAGCGTACTCAACAGGTTCCTCGTTCACGATCTCGTCTCCCGGCTCTACCCACAATAAGAACACAAGCAATGGAACCACAATCAATCACGGGAAATGCACAAGCAACATGATGCAATACATTAATGATATGCGAGATAAGATATGCGATGCATATGCATGCTCCGGAAGAAAAAGAATGAACAAGGCAGTAAAATGGCAACCCAAGTATGCCACTGGAAAGATGAGATGATTTCGGTCGAAATCGATATAAAGATCACCGGAAACGGATGCACGGTTTGCAAATGGCAAGCAAAACAAGAATGACACAAATCTGTGATTAACAGCATGATAGCTCATAGAATACAACAACTAACTATTCTACGGCACCCCAACATAGCAACAAAGAATATGGCAGTAATCTACAGGAGACTTGGTGAAAATACTGGACATGGCTGAAACAGCATCAGGTAGCAATGTTCAGAGCAAGAAATCAACATCCTACAGTAACTTAGCATAGCAAAACAAGGCATGGCATGAATCTACTAAATGCATATAACAAAAGTCCCTTACTGACCATGAGCCAAAAAGGACCAGAAGATATGATGGCACCCATGTAAACATAGCAAGTTTCGTTAACAGGTTTCAGACTTAGCAGAAAACAGAGCATGGCAGTAACAGAAATTAGGAGGGCATCTTGGTGAGCTTGATGCACTCATCACAGAGCAATTCATGACAAAACAAGCATACCTACATCAAGATGGCATGTTTATGAAGCTAACCATGGCAAGAGCAAGTTCAAAGCATGAAAGAATCAATTATAACAACCTTGGCAAAATTGAATACCATGTTGACATTCTTCTAGAAATATTTTATAGCAAAAGTAGAGCAAGATTGGGTCATGCTAGGGCACTCCATAATTGCAAACAGGGGCACGGATGGATTGAGCACAACTATATCTACAAAACATCCTTACTGACCATACTCAAAATAAGCATGGATCTCACTGTAGCCACATGGATACATAGCAACAAAATAACAGCAGTAACAGACTTAGCAAAATTCTATGTCCCTGAAAACAGAAACATCACGAAGCCTAGTTTGCATGCTTGTGCTAGTCACCACATAGATCACAAAAATACATGGCATACACCTCTGTAAAGATGGCATGGCATAGATCAAAACACCTGTAGAGCTCATGCCCATAAGATGCACACATCAAATGCAACAAAAATAACAAATCACCAAGTTCTGATAAGTAGCAGCAGTAAACATCATATAGCACTCTTGCACCAGAGATTTAGGCATCAAGATGTACTCAAACGAGCATGGCACAATGGAACAAAATAAAGAGCATCTCAAGGCGAACATTTCGACATATCATGCACTTCAAACGGAGCAGTATGCACGGAGTTATGATGCGATGAACATGAGCACATAAAGTGAAATATACGGGACTTGAGAGGATTTAAGGGGAGGGGGAAAGTCAACCTTCGCCCGATCTGGATCTGGCCGGCTCGAGGCTCGCCGGAGTCGGGGCGCACGGCGGCCGGAGCGGAGAGGAAGGAGAGGGCGACGGCGGAGGAGCTCGGGGGAGGCTCGGGGAGACGAGGGAGCGACCGGACGGGGTGCGGGCGCGCGGAGGAGGACGGGCGCGGCGTCGGGAGGCTCCTTCGGGCGGCGGCGTGGCCGGACGGCAGCCTCAGGCGGCGCCGGCGCGCAGCGCCCGAGCGGCGGGAGCGGGCGACGGGCGAGGGAGGAGGCGCGGGCGGGGCGCGCGGGCCGGGACGGCCCTGCCTGGGCCCCGGCGGGCCGGCGGCGATGTGGGCGCGGGGCTGCCACGTGGCGGCGCGCGGCTGGACGGGGGGATCGGCGGCGGACGTGTCCGTCGGTGGGGGTTTCGTCCGGCGGCGGAGAGGGAAATCTTCTAGGGTTAGGGTGGATTTGATCCGGAATTTTTGGGGGAGGGGTGTTTATATAGGCATAGATAGCTAGGAGACTCCAAATGGAGTGCGGTTTTCGCCCACACGATCGTGATCGAATGACCGAGAGCATGGCGGGGACTTAGATGGGTTATCGAGCTGTTTGGAGGGGGGTTTTGCTGCAACACACAAAAGGACTTTGCGGTTACCCGGTTAACCGTTGGAGCACCAAACGACCTCCAAATGGAACGAAACTTGACAGGTGGTCTACCGGTGGTATACCAAGGCCACTTGGCAAGCCTCGGTCCATTCTGAGAATGTTTAACACCCGCTCACGAAAAGAAACAAGAGGGGTGCGCCGGTGCATGTGGGAGTGCCAGATTGCAAAACGGACAACGGGGAAAATGCTCGGACGCATGAGATGAACACGTATGCAAATGCGATGCACATGATGACATGATATGAGATGCATGACATGAACAAAATGCAAAAACGAGAGACAAAACCCAACCACGGAGAGAATATCATAACACATAGCCGAAAATGGCAAGAGTTGGAGTTACAAATATGGAAAGATACATCCTTCCCAAGGGGGGATAACTTGTGCATATCCGTCTGATCCTGGATGAGTCGGAGCACCAAATCGCCTTCTTGAAAGGTTCTGGTTCTAACCTGGCGGCTGTGATAACGACGCATATCTTGCTGGTAAATTGCCGAACAGGCTGCTGCCATGTCACGCTCCTCATCTAACAGGTCAAGAGATTCTTGCCGTGCCTTCTCATTGTTAGCTTCGACATATGCTGCTACACGGGGTGAGTCATGACGGATGTCACTAGGAAGAACCGCCTCCGCACCATATACCATGAAAAAAGGCGTGTATCCCATCGATCTGTTGGGTGTGGTATTGATGCTCCATAACACAGAAGGTAACTCCTCAACCCAACAACCCGGCGTCCGTTGCAAAGGAACCATAAGTCGGGGTTTGATGCCTCTCAAGATCTCTTGATTGGCCCTCTCCGCTTGACCATTGGACTGGGGGTGAGCCACTGATGATACGTCAAGCCGGATGTGTTCACGTTGACATAACTCCTTCATGGCACCCTTTGACAGATTGGTACCATTGTCTGTTATAATGCTGTGTGGAAAGCCAAACCGGAAGATCACCTTTTTGATGAATTGAACCGCCGTAGCTGCATCACACTTACTGTCTGGCTCTGCCTCCACCCACTTCGTGAACTTATCAACCGCCACCAAAAGGTGGGTCTTCTTGTCCTTGGATCTCTTAAAGGGTCCAACCATATCGAGCCCCCAGGTCGCAAACGGCCAAGTAATTAGAATCATCCTCAACTCTTGAGCTGGTACATGAGCCCGTCGTGAGAACTTTTGACAGCCATCACACCTTTTGACTAAGTCCTCAGCATCAGCATGAGCCGTCAACCAATAGAAACCGTGACGAAACGCCTTGGCCACCAGCGATTTTGAACCGGCGTGGTGACCACAGTCTCCTTCGTGGATCTCACACAAAATTTCACGGCCTTCTTCAGGGGATACACATCGCTGAAATGCCCCTGTCACATTGCAACGATGTAACTCTCCATTGATGATTGTCATAGACTTGGACCGCCGGATAATCTGCCTGGCCGAAGTTTCGTCTTCTGGTAACTCGCCCCGGTTCATATACGCCAAATATGGAACCGTCCAATCCGGAATAACATGAAGAGCTGCCACCAACTGAGCTCTGGATCAGGAATAGCCAAATCCTCTTCACCAGGGAGCTTCACGGGCGGATTATGCAGCACATCTAGGAAGACATTAGGTGGAACCGGTTTACGTTGGGAACCCATGCGGCTTAAAGCGTCCGCCGCTTCATTCTTCCGCCGGTCCACATGATCCACCTGATAACCTTTGAAGTGACCTGCAACAATATCCACCTCACGACGATATGCCGCCATGAGTGGGTACTTGGAATCCCAAGTGTCGGACACTTGTTGAGCCACCAGGTCCGAGTCACCGAAGCACTTAACTCGGCTTAGGTTCATCTCCTTAGCCATCCGAAGACCATGGAGTAAGGCCTCATATTCAGCTGCATTGTTAGTGCAAGGGAACATTAAACGGAGAACATAACAAAACTTATCACCTCGTGGGGAAGTTAATACGACTCCAGCCCCCGAGCCCTCCAATTGCCTGGACCCATCAAAATGAATAGTCCAATAAGTATGATCCGACTTCTCTTCTGGCGCTTGTAGTTCTATCCAGTCATTGATGAAATCCACAAGTGCTTGAGATTTGATCGCCGTTCGGGGTATGTATTTCAACCCATGAGGCCCAAGCTCGATAGCCCACTTAGCAATCCGGCCAGTTGCTTCCCTGTTCTGGATTATATCCCCCAAAGGAGCAGAGCTAACCACCATGATGGGATGACCTTGGAAATATTTCTTAAGATTCCGGCTTGCCATGAAAACTCCATACACCAACTTCCGCCAATGCGGGTACCTCTGCTTGGACTCAATAAGTACCTCACTGATATAGTAAACCGGCCGTTGAACCGGATATTCCTTTCCGGCCTCCTTGCGCTCAACCACAATAGCCACGCTAACAGCCCGGGCGTTAGCTGCCACATATAGCAACAATGGCTCTTTGTCAACCGGAGCAGCGAGAACCGGCGGATTAGCCAGCTGCCGCTTTAAGTCCTCAAATGCTTCATTAGCGGCGTCACTCCAGACGAAGTTATCCGTTTTCTTCAGCATCTGATACAAAGGGATGGCCTTCTCGCCAAGGCGACTGATAAACCGGCTCAACGCGGCAATCCGGCCTGCCAGGCGTTGAACATCATTGATACACTTCGGTTTGGCCAAAGAGGTGATGGCTTTGATCTTTTCCGGATTAGCTTCAATGCCCCTGTTAGACACCAAAAAGCCCAAGAGCTTGCTTGCCGGTACACCAAAAACACACTTGGCCGGATTAAGCATCATCTTATAAAACCGCAGGTTATCAAAGGTCTCTTTCAAGTCATCTATCAATGTCTCCTTCTGTCTAGATTTTACCACAATATCATCCACATAAGCATGAACATTGCGGCCGATCTGATCATGAAGACAATTCTGCACACACCGCTGATAAGTCGCCTGGGCACTCTTGAGCACAAAGGGCATAGACACATAACAGAAGGCTCCAAAGAGAGTTATGAAGGTTGTCTTCTCCTGGTCCTTAACTGCAATTTTGATCTGATGGTAACCAGAATACGCATCTAGAAAGCTCAAACGCTCGCAACCCGCCGTAGCATCAATGATTTGATCAATACGAGGGAGGGCAAAAGGATCTGCTGGACAAGCTTTGTTGAGATCTGTGTAGTCCACACACATATGCCAAGTGCCGTTCTTCTTGAGCACCAGCACCGGATTAGCCAACCACTCAAGATGAAACACTTCGATGATAAACCCAGCCGCCAAGAGCCTGGCAACTTCTTCTCCAATAGCCTTGCGTCTTTCTTCATTGAACCGGCGAAGAAATTGCTTGACCGGTTTATACTTGGGATCAACATTGAGAGTGTGCTCAGCGAGTTCTCTCGGTACACCTGGCATGTCAGAAGGCTTCCACGCAAAGATGTCCTGATTCTCACGGATGAACTCGATGAGCGCGCTTTCCTATTTCGGATCCAAGTTAGCGCTGATGCTAAACTGCTTGGACGAATCGCCAGGCACGAAATCAACAAGCTTAGTCTCATCAGCCAATTTAAACTTCAGGGCCGGATCATGCTCTGTAGTTGGTTTCTTCAATGAAGTCATATCTGCCGGATCAACATTGTCTTTGTAAAACTTCAACTCTTCTATTGCACAAACCGACTCAGCATGCCGCATCACCTTCTTCACACTTCAAAGCGATCTTGTGGCTCCCATGCACTGTTATAGTTCCCTTGTGACCCGGCATCTTGAGCTGCAGATAGACATAACAAGGTCGTGCCATAAACTTAGCATAAGCTGGCCGTCCAAACAGGGCATGATACGGGCTTTTGATTTTCACCACTTCAAAGGTCAATGTTTCTGATCTCGAGTCATGCTCATCTCCGAAAGGCACTTCCAGAGCTATTTTACCAAGAGGATATGCCGATTTACCAGGCACCACACCATGGAACACCGTATTGGACGGTTTAAGATTTTTATCTGTTAACCCCATGTGACGGAAAGTTTCGTAATAAAGGATATTGATACTACTCCCTCCATCCATGAGTACCTTAGTGAACTTATAACCTCCCACCTGAGGCGCCACCACTAATGCCAGATGACCCGGATTGTCAACCCGGGGTGGATGATCCTCTCTACTCCACACGATCGGCTGCTCAGACCAGCGCAAGTAACTGGGCACCGCCAGTTCAACGGACTTTACTGCCCTCTTATGAAGCTTCTGATCGCGCTTGCACAAGATAGTGGTGAAGACATCATACTGCCCACTATTCAACTGCTTTGGGTTGCTCTGATAACCCGACTGCTGCTGTTGCTGCTGATTGCCCTGATGATTATAACCACCTTGGTTGCCCTGATTGCCTTGATTGTTATGTCCACCCTGATTACCGTGGAAGCCTGAACCGGAATTGCCTCCACCATAACCCGGCCCATGAGATCCGGGGCCTGAACCACAACCCGGTCCATGATCATACCGAAAGAGATCAGAATTTTTGAACTCCTGCATGATATAACAATCCTTCCAGAGGTGCGTGGATGGTGTCTCCATCGTTCCGTGTTTTGGGCAAGGCTGGTTCAATAGATCAGATAGGCGGTCCGGGTTAGGACTTGGCCCTCCACCACGCTGGGGCGGTTTACCCTTATGCCGCTGACCCTTGTCCTGTGCGTTGGTATTAGCCACAAAATCCAGGCTGGCATCCGCTTTACGCTTACCATTATTTCCATGACCCGCCGGGTTATGCTGCTGCCCCTTGGTATTGCCGCTCTTCTTTCCCTTCCCTGTCTTGTCATCGTCGGACTCGGGATCCTTGGTACTATCAGAGTCGGCATACTTCACCAGAGCAGCCATGAGAGTCCCCATGTCATTGCAGTGACGCTTGAGCCGTCCCAATTTCAACTTCAGTGGCGTAAACCGGCAATTGCCTTCCAACGTCAAAACTGCTGTATCAGCGTTGATGCGGTCTGATGAATGCAAGATTTGTGAAACCCGACGCACCCAATGGGTTGTTGATTCTCCTTCCTCCTGTACACAGGCAGCCAAGTCCACAATCGACATAGGCTGCTTGCACGTGTCTTTGAAATTTTGAATAAACCGGGCTCTCAGCTCGGCCCATGACCCAATGGAGTTAGCTGGCAAGTTTTTCAACCAAGTGCGAGCCGTTCCTTCCAACATCATGGTAAAGTATTTAGCACACGCCGCATCGTCTACATCCAGCATCTCCATTGCCATCTCATAGCTTTCGACCCATGTCTCGGGGGATAAATTAGCGGTGTAATTCGTCACTTTTCATGGGCCTTTGAAATCCTTGGGCAGGCGCACGTTGCGCAGCGCTGGGACGAGACACGGTACTCCCAAAGAGCTAGAAGTAACTCCTGGCTCCACCGATGTGGTTGGACGAACCAGAGTAAGTTGGTGGGCCTCGTGTTGCGCTGCTAAGTCGGCCTCTCGACGAGCTCGAGCGCGATCCACCACATCCTGAGCATCACCTCCACCACCCGCCGGGTTATGACCACGGGGCGGATCACGGTTTCGCGCATTTCTTGACACGGCCGGTTCATCCATACGCATGTTGTAGCTCCGGCTTGGGCGGGGAGTAGAATGGATCCTCTCGCGACTATATGAATAAGCCTCCTGCTGAACCAAAGCTGTCTGAAGAAGCTCCCTAACCCATCGCGTCTCGACTGCCACCGGAGACTCGCCTTCGATCGGGATGGCCGCCAGCCGTGAAGCGGCAGCGACAATGTTGTCCATTGGGTTAGAGTAATGACCCGGTGGTGTTGGGACATGCTGTGTTACAATGTTGTTCCCATGAGGCGGATCCACCAAACGTGGCTGAACCGGCGCCCCCACTGCAGGTGCCTCCGCCCGGTTTACCACCGGCGGATTACTGGTCCCTGCTCCTGGGGTATTAAAGAGGTTCCTAGCTTCATAAACCGGCGGTAGACGAGATCGGTACCTCCTTTTCGGGACATCGTTCGACACACTCTGATCCAGCATAAGCCGGTAAGCCTGTGCATCCAATGCGGCCCGTTCCGCAGCCATCCTGGTATCCTCAGCTGCCAAGTCAGCTTTGGCCTGGGTGATCTGATACTTCACCTTCGCGATTTCCGCATTATGTGCATCTTGATCCGCCAGATTAACCTCCACCATCAGCGTTGCCAAAGCGTCAAATAAATCAAATAGAACCTGAGCCGGCGGTCGCACAGGGCCTGCTGCCCCGGCCGCTGTCGCTGCTGTTGATCCGGAAATCATTGCCGCTGCGGTCGAAGAGTGGAGCGCTGGTTGTGTACCGGCCATGAAGATCGCAACCCGGTTTGGCAGATCAAAGGGGTCCGGAATACGGTCGCCATCGGAACAGCCCCCAATCCGGCCATCTTGCAACTGATACAACGACTCGGTCTCTCCGGTCGATGACTCGTCGCCGGAATAAATGACGGTTTCACCACCAGATTCCGATCTATCCTCAGATTCCCCTCCGTGGATGACTCCCACGAAGGCATGCTTCATGACAGGCTTAACCCGGGCAGATCTCGCACGCTAAGCCGTTTCGATGAGGTCGGTGCAGATGTCCGGCTCAGGGCCCGGTTCGCCGATCTTGCCAATGAAAATGTGTATGTCACCGAAGGGGACCCGGTACCCGTACTCGATTGAGCCGGCCTCGGGGCCCCAGCCTGCATCGTCGATGTAGAGCTTGTCGCGACGACTCTTGGTCATCCGGCCCACAGCGTAGCCCTTGAGTCCTTCGAAGCTGCCCTCTAAGAACTCGAAACCATCGTGCGATAGCCCCACGGTGGGCGCCAACTGCCGTGGTTTTGTCACGGCAGATGTCCTAAGGAAAGGACTTAGTCGTGGATCCATCGCGCGGGTTAGCTTAAAGGGGTTAAAGCGGACAAGGGACGCCGAGAGTTTATACTGGTTCGGCCCCTTACGTGAAGGTAAAAGCCTAATCCAGTTGTTGTGGAATTGCTAGGGTTTCGATGACCAGGGAGCGAATACGCTTTGCCTGAGTCCCGAGTTGTTGTTTGTTGTCCTAAACCGCCACCGGGTCATCCCCTTATATACATGGGTTGATGCCCGTCGGTTTACAGAATCCCGAGGCCGGCTCATAAACCTGTCCGGCTCGGTCTCTGCTCTTCCTATCTTACAACACAAGTTTACATATCAATGCCGGTTTATGTCTACAGGCCTTAAACCGGCTTTGGGCCCTGGGCCTTCATAAAGCGTCACCGTCTTTGTCTTCATGGGCTTCAAATATAGTGAACTATTATGGGGTTAACCCGGCCTCTCCTGGCCGGTTTATGCCCAGTAGTAATATCCCCAACAGTGGCGGTGCGCGGACCCCATCAAGGACAAGTTCCCCTCCAGCGCAGAGTTCCGGTAACCACGGCAGGCTGCCGTGCCTTCACCCCTGAGCTGCGTACCGTCGCTTGGCCGGGCAAGTTCAAGCTGGATCTGCCTCCTCACTATGACGGCACCCCGACTCTGCGGAGTTCCTGCAGCTCTACGAGCTGAGCATCGCAACGGCGACGAGAAAGTCATGGCGAACTGGTTCCCCATGGCCCTCAAGGATGGTGCCCGCTCCTGGCTCCTGAACCTGCCTCCAGGCTCGATCTCCTCCAGGAACGAGATGCGCGACCGTTACTTTGCCAACTTCCAGGGCACTCGCGACCGCCCACCGGCCGCGGGTGACCTACGCCGCGTCAAGCAACAGCCAGGAGAGACCCTCCAAAAGTACATCCAGCGCTTCAACAACGTTTGCCTCAAGATCCCCAAGGTGACGGACGAGGCCATCATCTCCGCGTTCTCAGATGGCGTCCCTGACGTCAAGATGAAGGAGGAGCTCGCCATCCACGAGGAGCTGTGCACGTCCCTAGAGCTGTTCAACCTGGCGACCAAGTGCGCAAGAGCTGAGGAGGGGCGCCTCTCCCTCCTCGAGCTCTCGGCTGCGGACCCGGAGGAGAAGAAAGCCAAGGCCAAGGACGTGAAGCGCAAGGGAGCAGCCGTGCTCGCGGCGGAGCCAGAAACCAAGCGCGGCAGAGACCAGCCCGAGTCATCCAAGAGTAGTCGACCGTTCTGCGCCTTCCATAACCTGCATAGCCACAACACCAGTGACTGTCAAGAGCTCAGAGCCATTCGAGAAGGACGCTTCGGTCGACGCCCCGAGCGCAACGACCGGGGCTATGGCCGAGGAGGAGGACGTGGTGGTGGACGCTGGGATGACCGTGGCCTGCGCCAGGAGTGGCGCGACCGGCCTCGTGAGGACTGCTGGCAGGATCAGCCTCGCGAGGGCGCCTAGAGGGATCAGCCTCATGAGGATCATCCTCAGGGCAACGCCGATCTTCCTCCACTACCACCACCACCAAGAAGGAATGACGACCACCATCAAGACGAGGGGCTGGGGGCTTCCAAGAGCCGCGTGCCATCGCCTGCATCTTGGGCGGAGCTCAAGCCCCAGCCTCGCAACGTATCTTCAAACAGTTTGCTCGTGAAGTGAATGCAGTCCTCCCCAAGCTCGAGGCCACGCGCCCGCTCAGATGGTCCAAGTGCGCCATCACGTTTAGCTCAGCAGATCAGCTCAAGTACGCGGCGACCGCTGGCGCCCTCCCGATGCTTTGTTCACTAGTCATCAACAACGTGCAAGTCACCAAGACTCTCATCGATGGCGGCGCAGGGCTCAACGTCCTGTCCGTCGACACGTTCGACAACCTCCAAGTGCCGTATGACCAGCTTCAGCCCACCAAGCCTTTCTCAGGAGTGACCGACGGCTCCACTACCCCGATCGGGCAGGTCCGCCTTCCCGTCACCTTCGGAGAACGCAACAACTACCGCACCGAGCTCATCGACTTCGACGTCGCACACATCCGTCTACTGTACAATGCCATCCTCGGGTATCCAGCCCTGGCCAAGTTCATGGCGGTGACCCATCACGGCTACAATGTCCTCAAGATTCCAGGAAGCGGCGGAATCATCACAGTCCCGTGCGAAGAAAGAGACGCGGTGTGCTCCCTCGAGCGTGCCTTCCAAGCTGCAGCAATCGACGACCCCGACAGCAAGGGCGAGTGCCCGCCTGAGGCCACCCCCAAGAAGAAGAAGCTGCTGCTCCGCGCAGGGCCTCAGGCAAGCGGCGCCACGTCTGGATCGGACCCGCACCTTGGGCGCCTCCCTCCATCGCATAGGAAAGCGCGCCCAGCGCCCTTCTCGGGCAGGTGCTACCTCTTGAGCACTGCGTTGGTTTTCCCTTGAAGAGGAAAGGGTGATGCAGTAAAGTAGCGTAAGTATTTCCCTCAGTTTTTGAGAACCAGGTTATCAATCCAGTAGGAGGTCACGCTCAAGTTCCTTGCACCTACACAAACAAATAAGAACCTCGCAACCAACGCGATAAAGGGGTTGTCAATCCCTTCACGTTCACTTACGAGAGTGAGATCTGATAGAGATGATAAGATAATATTTTTGGTATTTTTATGATAAAGAGTAAAAGTAAAGAAAGCAAGTAAACAGTAATGGAAATAATGGGAGATTAATATGATGGAAAATAGACCCGGGGGCCATAGGTTTCACTAGTGGCTTCTCTCAAGATAGCATAGGTATTACGGCGGGTGAACGAATTACTGTCGAGCAATTGATAGAATTGAGCATAGTTATGATAATATCTAGGTATGATCATGTATATAGGCATCACGTCCGCGACAAGTAGATCGAAACGATTCTGCATCTACTACTATTACTCCACACATCAACCGCTATCCAGCATGCATCTAGAGTATTAAGTTCATAAGAACAGAGTAACGCTTTAAGCAAGATGACATGTTGTAGAGGGATAAACTCATGCAGTATGATATAAACCCCATCTTTTTATCCTCGATGGCAACAATACAATACATGCCTTGCTGTCACTGGGAAAGGACACCGCAAGATTGAACCCAAAGCTAAGCACTTCTCCCATTGCAAGAAAGATCAATTTAGTAGGCCAAACCAAACTGATAATTCGAAGAGACTTGCAAAGATAACCAATCATACATATAAGAATTCAGAGAAGAATCAAATATTGTTGATAGATAATCTTGATCATAAACCCACAATTCATCGGATCTCAACAAACACACCGCAAAAGAAGATTACATCGAATAGATCTCCAAGAGAATCGAGGAGAACTTTGTATTGAGATCCAAAGAGAGAGAAGAAGCCATCTAGCTAATAACTATGGACCGGAAGGTCTAAGGTAAACTACTCACACATCATCGGAGAGGCTATGGTGTTTATGTAGAAGCCCTCCGTGATCAACGCCCCCTTCGGCAGGACACCGGAAAAGGCCCCAAGATGGGATCTCACGGGTACAGAAGGTTGCGGCGGTGGAATTAGGTTTTCGTGGTCGCTTCTGATGGTTTGGGGGTACGTAGGTATATATAGGAGGAAGAAGTAGGTCGGTGGAGCCACGAGGGGCCCACGAGGGTGGAGGGCGTGCCTGGGGGGGTAGGTGTGCCCCCTACCTCGTGGCCTCCTCGTCTATTGCTTGACGTCCACTCCAAGTCCTCTGGATCACGTTTGTTAGAAAAATCACGTTCTCGAAGGTTTCATTCCGTTTGGACTCCGTTTGGTATTCTTTTTCTGCGAAACACTGAAATAGGCAAAAAACAACAATTTGGGTTGGGCCTCCGGTTAATAGGTTAGTCTCCAAAATAATGTAAAAGTGTATAAATAAGCCCATTAAACATCCAAAACAGAATGTATAATAGCATGGAACAATAAAAAATTATAGATACGTTGGAGACGTATCAGCAGGGCTTGGGGGCTCTCTTCTGGAGGGCCTCAGACCTTGCCAACATCACGAGGGAGGCGCTCGGGCACCATCTGGAGGCGTGCTTCATGGCACGTCACCCTCAGGAGGACGCAGGACAGGGAGCGCCGAGTGCTCAGGAGTTCATTACCAGGACCACCCAGGAGCTGCAAGATGCGAGGGCCATGCGCGGCAATCGCCGTTCACCTGGCGCAGCCTCCCATCCAGGCGAAGATGCCGGGCTGCGCGTTTGCGTCAACATCCCAGGGCTCAATAGGGCCGCGTCTCAGGAGCCCTTTTGGCCTTCGCGCGTGGGACGCTGCGAGGGCCCACCGCACAGCTACGTTCGCATGCCTTTTGGCTTGCCGAGCGTGGCGTCCGCCTATCAGCGCAACTTGTAGCGCGCCCTGGCGACTCAGGAGGCCACGCACCATGCCGTCCTAACGAAGATGGAGATGGTCCTCAAGGAACTGCCGGGACCCCCCGAGCCTCCCGAGGCACAGGGCCCCGGTGGCTCGTGAGGAGCGACCCCTTCGCCGCGTACCTTCAGCTGCCCCAACATCCCTTCATCAACAGAACCAGGTGACATTTTCCAAGCTTATTTAGCTGGGAGCGCCCCCTGGGTTGCATCATTCCCAGACCACGTGGGTCCGTCCCTGTGGCATGTGTCCCTTTTCATGTCTTTAGCTTACCTTGCTGGGGGCGCCCCTCGGGCTGCATCTTCCCCAGGCCGCTCGGGCCTGGCCCAGTGGCATGTATCTTCCCTGCATTTACTCAAGCCAGTATGCTTTCCATGCTTAATCTACCTATGACTATCACCTGCTTGATTCTTACCCACCACAGGGGCTACTCACGCTGGCACGACGCTTGTGCTCGGGTCCGTCCCTGCAACGTCGACAAATCGGAGCGGTCGAGCTCTGACTCGCGGCACGCCCCGCGCACGTCACCTCACCAGGCCCTCAGTGCCTTCATCTCTTCGCGGAGCAACCGGCGGCAGACCGGCAACCATAATGGCAAACTGTGTCTCTCCTTGTGCTGGCTCGCAGGAATCTCCTGAAGATGCTGGCAGGCGGAAACGCGAGCTCCCTCTTCTCCCATGCAATCCGCTTGCGCGTTAAAAGGGGGGCTCCTTAGCATCGCGACTCAGGAGCTCCTACTGGCTCTCCAGCCCTCACCCCCTGGCCTTGACCACGGCACGCGACCTGGCATACCAGTGGCGGCTGAGCTCGCTCGAGGGCTGGGACCAGAGGACATAGAGCATGAAGGAGAGCGTGGAGAAGGGGGGAGGCTCGCATCGACCTGGCTTAGCGTTGCTTCAGACGCCTATACACGAATCTGGCACATCATGATGAATCGACCCCAGACCGTCAAGATAAGTCCCAAGCTCGGGTTGGCTAAACAGCTAAGGATTATGAACCATACTAACCGCAGCCCTGCTGCAGCAACGTCACCCCCCTTTCTTACCTCTCGACGGCTGCTTGAGCGCTAAAGGGGACCTCCTGAGCATCGCGCCTCAGGAACTCTTACTAGACCCCGGGCCGCTCACCTCCTGGCCTTGACCACAACACGCGACCTGGCATAACAGCGATGGCTACAGCCTGCCTGGGGACCGGGACCTGTCAGCGTAGAGCACCAAGTCGTCGCGAGGTCGAAAATGGAGACCGAGCTGAAGCAGGACTCGCGCTCGCGCAAGTTCATAATAAGGACAATGTTGACAAGAGACATTACAAACCCTTTACACACCCCCACGGGGCACTTCTTGATTCCTCGCAGGGAACAAAAGGCAAGAACTTAGGGAATCCTATCTACACACGCCCCTGTGGACGATGCCATCGTCAACAGTGGGCCACCAGAGGCCTGCGCCAACCTCATCCAGATCGGCGGCGGCGGCCAGACGCTCCAGCCCTGCTCCGGGCTTGGCGAGATCTTGGGGGCCCGTAGCTGTCGTCGCTCGTCTCCGGGGTCTCGTAGAGCTCGGGAGAATCGCTGCACTCCCAAGTGTCGTTGCGGCTTCCAGAGGAGCCGCTGGCGACGCGGGAAGCAGACCCTGCCCCAGCTGCGGCACCAACCTGATGACTCCACCTGGGGCAACACTCTAGATGGCGACCTTCTGCGTCGAAGACCTTGAAGAACAGCGTGGAGGTGCCGTCGTACACGAAATGGATCACGAGGGCGCCCTCCACGCGACACACTCGGGTGACCTCACCCCAGCCTCGGTTCATGAAGATCTTCCCCGAGGAGACGGCCTCGACCTCCGCTCTAGTCGCCGGCGTGTCGCAGTCGGCGTGCTGCAGCTAAAGCTCAAGAGGCCCCCTCGGCGGCATCTCAGCTGAGAAGAAGGAAGGGAAGCGGATCCAAGTGCTCGGGGGCATCGCCGCCCACGGCACGAGCTCGCGTGAGGAGTCCGTGGCATGGACTCCAGGGACGGCGACGCGCGCCACCGCGGCACGACTACCATGGCCACGGCGCGCGCGCCAACGCTCGTCGCCTCCCCCCTCCTGAGCCCCCGGCTTGGGCGTACAGGGGTAACGGATACCCAGAAGGAGGCCGCTCGCACCAAGGCCCCGTCACCACCTGCATCGTCGCCGCGTCGCGGCGGTGGACCGGCCTCTTCTTCGGCGGGAGCAACACCGGCCTGTCGAGGGGAGTCTTTCCTTTCTCCGCAGCGGAAAACCTTCGGATGGGCGCCATAGGTGTCGGCAATGGAGCAGAGGAGGAGAAGCAAGCTGAATGGGAAGAGATGGGCGACGGGGGCTCCGCCCCCTCCCCATTTATAGCAAGAGAAGGCCAACCAGCGCCCCCCACGATCACAGGTAATGATGGTTTTTCCTTGCATGTCGCAGGGACTTGTCAAGTCGGGCAGTTGCCAAGGCAGCGTGGGGAAGCGGACGCCCACGTCCAATCAACCGCCACGCGTCAACCAAGGCCGCAGGCTGTTGGGGCCTGCGGTGCTCCGCACTTGACCTCTGGCTTCGCCTCGAAGCCAAGCCCGAGCGCGCCTTGGGCCTGGGGGCTACTGTCGGTGTTCTGAGAACAAGGGTCCCCAGACTTGCCTGCCTGCGGCCCACGGCGTGGCTGTGCGAGCGGTCCCGTACGACCCATCTTCACCAACAAGCACTCAAGACCCTCGCGAGGCGGACGACACAAGACCTCCTCGGGAGCATCCTTACCAGGTTGGCTCACGAGGGGCGGAGAGATCAAGGCAAGGCAAACCTCGCGAGATTCTCATGACGTGAGCCATGACGATCGAGACCAGGCAGGCGCCAGCGTGCACAGTGTACTTGTTTCCTCTTTGGTGCTAAGGAGGCAAGCGCAGGCGCGGAGTACCGAGGCGCAAGCAAAGGTTTCCATATCAGTGCAACGAGACCAAGACCAGCAGGACGGCAAGACGGAGGTCACCATAGAGCCCAAGGCGGCGTCTCCACCAGAGCCTTTTGCAGGCGAAGACTGCTTTTGTCAAGATAAGCTGTACTAGTTGTCCCCTTTCAAATTGGCCATTGTTGGCTCCCTTCCCGCTCAATATTTGGGGAGAGGACCAGGGCCTCTATAAATGGGATTAGCCACCACCATAGGAGGCATCTGAACTGGTCTAGAACTCATTCAGTTCATCCTCACACCCACCAAACACAAGAACACCTCGCCTCAGGAGGCTGTTCTTCCCCTTGTACTGTTCATCCTCAACCCAAGAGGCAATCCACCACCACCACACTGGAGTAGGGTATTACACCACAACGGTGGCCCGAACTAGTATAAATCTTGTGTCCCTTGTGTTGCGAGTTCGTCGAGTTAGCCCTTGAGATCTTAGCGAAGCTAGGACGTGGATCGGTAGGGGGAGATCTTCGTGCGCACCCCAGTGTTCGAACCTTGAGGGTTTTGCCGGAACCCGTGATCCGACAGGCGCAACGAGGCGGCCACGAGGCAGGAGGGCGCGCCCAGGGGGGAGGCGCGCCCCCACCCTCATGGGCCCCTCGTAGCTTCACTGACCTACTTCTTTCCCTATATATACTCTTATACCCTGAAAACATCCAGGGGAGCCACGAAACCACCTTTCCACCGCCGCAACCTTCTGTACCCGTGAGATCCCATCTTGGGGCCTTTTCCGGTGATCTGCCGGAGGGGGATTCGATCATGGAGGGCTTCTACATCAACACCATGGCCTCTCCAATGATGTGTGAGTAGTTTACCACAGACCTTCGGGTCCATAGTTATTAGCTAGATGGCTTCTTCTCTCTCTTTGGTTATCAATACAAAGTTCTCCTCGGTGCTCTTGGAGATCTATTCGATGTAATACTTTTTGCGGTGTGTTTGCCGAGATCCGATGAATTGTGGTTTTATGATCAAGATTATCTATGAACAATATTTGATTCTTCTCTGAATTCTTATATGCATGATTTGATATCTTTGCAAGTCTCTTCGAATTATCAGTTTAGTTTGGCCTACTAGATTGATCTTTCTTGCAATGGGAGAAGTGCTTAGCTTTGGGTTCAATCTTGCAGTGTCCTTTCCCAGTGACAGTAGGGGCAGCAAGGCACGTATTGTATTGTTGCCATCGAGGATAAAAAGATGGGGTTTATATCATATTGCTTGAGTTTATCCCTCTACATCATGTCATCTTGCCTAATGCGTTACTCTTTTCTTATGAACTTAATACTCTAGATGCATGCTGGATAGCGGTCAATGTGTGGAGTAATAGTAGTAGATGCGGAATCGTTTCGGTCTACTTGACACGGACGTGATGCCTATGTTCATGATCATGCCTAGATATTCTCATAACTATGCGCTTTTCTATCAATTGCTCGGCAGTAATTTGTTCACCCACCATAATATATGCTATCATGAGAGAAGCCACTAGTGAAACCTATGCCCCCCGGGTCTATTTACATTATATTAGTTTCCCGTCAACTAGCTATTTCTGTCACCGTTTATTTTGTAATATTTACTTTTCAATCTATACAACAAAAATACCAAAAATATTTATCTTATTATCTTTATCAGATCTCACTTTTGCAAGTGGCCGTGAAGGGATTGACAACCCCTTTACACGTTGGTTGCAAGGTTCTTGATTGTTTATGCAGGTACTAGGTGACTTGCGTGTAATCTCCTACTGGATTGATACCTTGGTTCTCAAAAACTGAGGGAAATACTTACGATACTTTGCTGCATCACCCTTTCCTCTTCAAGGGAAAACCAAGGCATGCTCAAGAGGTAACAAGAAGGATTTCTGGCGCCGTTGCCGGGGGGATTTACGCCAAGTCAAGTCAAGATCCGATCTCCCGTCAACTTGCCAATTTCTGGCGCCGTTGCCGGGGAGATCTATGCTCAAGTCAAGACATACCAAGTACCCATCACAAACTCTTCTCCCTCGCATTACATTATTTTCCATTTGCCTCTCATTTTCCTCTCCCCCATTTCACCTTCGCTGTTTTATTCGCCCTTTTTCCGTTCGCCTCTTTCCGATTGCTTCTTGTGTGTTCGTGTGTTAGATTGTTTGTTTCGCCATCATGGCTGGCCCTCTCCCTCTTCCTTTGTCTCCCGATTTTGAAGTTCTTCACTTCAAACAAAGACAAGGAGAAAACTTAAAAGATGCTTGGTATAGGATGAATGAATCCTATCATAATTGCACTATAGAGGGAGATTTCAAGATTTTACTTCGTAATTTTTATGTTGGGCTAACCATGTCCCATAGACAACTCTTGGATTTTGCCGCTAAAGGGAGTTTTATTGAAATTGATCCCAGTATTGCGTATGAGATTATAGAGGGAATAGTAGGAGTACTACCCCCACATAAGGGACTTCATCATACTCAAGAAGGAACCCAAGTTTTTGAGAAAATATGCGAAGTAACTAAAATTTTGCAAAAATCTCTTGAACCTCTTAAAAATGTTAGTGGGAACCTCCACCGCATGAATATGTTGATCACTCTTTGCAATAAGCGGTTGGATGCTCTAGGTCTAAAGATCTCCGAGTATGAAGGGAAACATAAGGAACCTCCCTGATCCGAGCATAACCCCATTAAAAAGATAAATACCAAAGATGGCAATACCTAGATCTATTCTTGTTTTTATGCCTAGCTAGGGGCGTTAAACGATAGCGCTTGTTGGGAGGCAACCCAATTTTATTTTTGTTCCTTGCTTTTTGTTCCTGTTTAGTAATAAATAATTCATCTAGACTCTGTTTAGATGTGGTTTTATGTTTTAATTAGTGTTTGTGCCAAGTAGAACCTTTGGGAAGACTTGGGTGAAGTCTTTGTGATCTTGCTGTAAAAAACAGAAACTTTAGCGCTCACGAGATTAGCTGCCATTTTTTACTGGAGAGTGATTTTAGGTTGATTATTTTTGCAGATGATTAATAGCTAAATTACTCACGTCCAAAAATTTATTTCATAATTTTTGGAGTTCCATAAGTATACGTTTGATACAGATTACTACAGACTGTTCTGTTTTTGACAGATTCTGTTTTTCGTGTGTTGTTTGCTTATTTTGATGAATCTATGGCTAGTATCGGGGGGTATGAATCATAGAGAAGTTGGAATACAGTAGGTTTAAAACCAATATAAATAAAGAATGAGCTCATTACATTACCTTAAAGTGGTGATTTTTTTTTCTTATACTAACGGAGATCATGAGATTTTCTGTTTAAGAAGTTTTCAAGTTTTTGGGTAAAGAGTTGATGGATTTAGTAATAAGGAGTGGCAAGAGCCTAAGCTTGGGGATGCCCAAGGCACCCCAAGGTAAAATTCAAGGACAACCAAAAGCCTAATCTTGGGGATACCCCGGAAGGCATCCCCTCTTTCGTCTTCGTCTATCGGTAACTTTACTTGAGGCTATATTTTTATTCACCACATGATATGTGTTTTGCTTGGAGTGTCTTGTATGATTTGAGTCTTTGATTTTTAGTTTACCACAATCATCCTTGCTGTACACACCTTTTAGAGAGACACACATGAATCAGAATTTATTAGAATACTCTATGTGCTTAACTTATATCTTTTGAGCTAGATAATTTTGCTCTAGTGCTTCACTTATACCTTTTTAGAGCACGGTGGTGGTTTTATTTTATAGAAATTATTAATCTCTCATGCTTCACTTATATTATTTTGAGAGTCCTTTAGAACAACATGGTAATTTGCTTTGGCTATAAAATTAGTCCTAATACGATGGGCATCCAAGATGGGTATAATAAAAACTTTCATATAAAGTGCATTGAATACTATGAGAAGTTTGATACTTGATGATTGTTTTGAGATATGAAGATGGTAATATTAGAGTCGTGCTAGTTGGGTAATTGTGAATTTGAGAAATACTTGTGTTGGAGTTTGCAAGTCCCGTAGCATGCACGTATGGTAACCGTTGTGTAACAAATTTGAAGCATGAGGTGTTTCTTTGATTGTCCTCCTTATGAGTGGCGATCGGGGTCGAGCGATGGTCTTTTCCTACCAATCTAACCCCCTAGGAGCATGCGCGTAGTGCTTGGTTTTGATGACTTGTAGATGTTTGCAATAAGTATGTGAGTTCTTTATGACTAATGTTGAGTCCATGGATTATATGCACTCTCACCCTTCCATCATTGCTAGCCTCTTCGGTACCGTGCATAGCCCTTTCTCACCTCGAGAGTTGGTGCGAACTTCGCTGGTGCATCCAAACCCCGTGATATGATACAGTCTATCACACATAAACCTTCTTATATCTTCCTCAAAACAGCCACCATACCTACCTATTATGGCATTTCCATAGCCATTCTGAGATATATTGCCATGCAACTTTCCACCGTTCCGTTTATTATGACACGCTTCATCATTGTCATATTGCCTTGCATGATCATGTAGTTGACATCGTATTTGTGGCAAGGCCACCATGCATAATTTTTCATACATGTCACTCTTGATTCATTGCCCATCCCGGTACACCGCCGGAGGCACTCATATAGAGTCATATTTTGTTCTAGTATCGAGTTGTAATCCTTGAGTTGTAAATAAATATAAGTGTGATGATCATCATTATTAGAGCATTGTCCCGTGTGAGGAAATAAAATAAAAAGGAGAGAAAGGCCAAATAAAAAAGAGAAAGGCCAAAAAAAAAGAGAAAGGCCAAATAAAAAAAGAGAAGGCCGAAAAAATGAGAGAAAAAGAGAGAAGGGACAATGCTACTATCCTTTTTCCACACTTGTGCTTCAAAGTAGCACCATGATCTTCATGATAGAGAGTTTCTTATTTTGTCACTTTCATATACTAGTGGGAATTTTTCATTATAGAACTTGGCTTGTATATTACAACAATGGGCTTCCTCAAATGCCCTAGGTCTTCTGAGCAAGCAAGTTGGATGCACACCCACTTAGTTTTTTTGTTGAGCTTTCATACATTTATAGCTCTAGTGCATCCGTTGCATGGAAATCCCTACTCCTCGCATTGACATCAATTTATGGGCATCTCCATAGCCCGTTGATTAGCCGCGTCGATGTGAGACTTCCTCTTTTTTGTCTTCTCCACACAACCTCCATCATCATATTCTATTCCACCCATAGTGCTATGTCCATGGCTCGCACTCATGTATTGCATGAAAGTTGAAAAAGTTTGAGAATACTAAAGTATGAAACAATTGATTGGCTTGTCATCGGGGTTGTGCATGATGAGAGCATTTTGTGTGATGAAGATGGAGCATGGCCAAACTATATGATTTTGTAGGGATGAGCTTTCTTTGGCTATGTTATTTTGAGAAGACATAATTGCTTAGTTAGTGTGCTTGAAGTATTATTATTTTTATTAAACTTTTGTCTTGAATCTTTCGAATCTGAAAATTCATGCCACAATAAAGAAAATTATGTTAGGTAGCATTCCACATAAAAAATTCTGTTTTTATCATTTACGTACAAGAGGACGAGCAGGAATTAAGCTTGGGGATGCTTGATACGTCTCCAACGTATCTATAATTTTTTATTGTTCCATGCTATTATATTATCTGTTTTGGATGTTTAATGGGCTTTAATATACTCTTTTATATTATTTTTGGGACTAACCTATTAACCGAAGGCCTAGTGCAAATTGCTGTTTTTTTGCCTATTTTAGTGTTTCGCAGAAAAGGAATATCAAACGGAATCCAAACGGAACGAAACCTTCGCGAGGATCTTTTTTGGAACAAACGCAATCCAGGAGACTTGGAGTGGAAGTCAGAGATGCAACGAGGCGGCCACGAGGCAGGAGGGCCCGCCCAGGGGGTAGGTGCGCCCCCCACCCTCGTGGGCCCCTCGTAGCTTCACCGACCTACTTCTTTCGCCTATATATACTCTTATACCCTGAAAACATCGAGGGGAGCCACGAAACCACTTTTTCACCGCCGCAACCTTCTGTAACGGTGAGATCCCATCTTGGGGCCTTTTCTGGCGATCTGCTGGAGGGGGGTTCGATTACGGAGGGCTTCTACATCAACACCATAGCCTCTCCAATGATGTGTGAGTAGTTTACCACAGACCTTCGGGTCCATAGTTATTAGCTAGATGGCTTCTTCTCTCTCTTTGGTTCTCAATACAAAGTTCTCCTCAATGTTCTTGGAGATCTATTCGATGTAATACTTTTTGCGGTGTGTTTGCCGAGATCCGATGAATTGTGGGTTTATGATCAAGATTATCTATGAACAATATTTGATTCTTCTATGAATTCTTATATGCATTATTTGATATCTTTGCAAGTCTCTTCGAATTATCGGTTTAGTTTGGCCTACTAGATTGATCTTTCTTGCAATGGGAGAAGTGCTTAGCTTTGGGTTCAATCTTGCGGTGTCCTTTCCTAGTGACAGTAGGGGCAGTAAGGCACGTATTGTATTGTTGCTATCGAGGTTAAAAAGATGGGGTTTATATCATATTGCTTGAGTTTATCCCTCTACATCATGTCATCTTGCCTAATGTGTTACTCTGTTCTTATGAACTTAATACTCTAGATGCATGCTGGATAGCGGTCGATGTATGGAGTAATAGTAGTAGATGTAGAATCATTTCGGTCTACTTGACACGGACGTGATGCCTATGTTCATGATCATGCCTAGATATTCTCATAACTATGCGCTTTTCTATCAATTGCTCGGCAGTAATTTGTTCACCCACCGTAATATATGTTATCATGAGAGAAGCCACTAGTGAAACCTATGGCCCCGGGGTCTATTTTACATTATATTAGTTTCCCGTCAACTAGCTATTTCAGTCACCGTTGGTTTTGCAATCTTTACTTTTCAATCTATACAACAAAAATACCAAAAATACTTATCTTATTATCTTTATCAGATCTCACTTTTGCAAGTGGCCGTGAAGGGATTGACAACCCCTTTATCGCGTTGGTTGCAAGGTTCTTGATTGTTTGTGCAGGTACTAGGCAACTTGCGTGTAATCTCCTACTAGATTGATACCTTGGTTCTCAAAAACTGAGGGAAATACTTACGCTACTTTGCTACATCACCCTTTACTCTTCAAGAGAAAACCAATGCATGCTCAAGAGGTAGCAAGGCATGGTCATGGCTTTCATTCATTCATTGCATTCTTTGTTCTGTTGTGGAATCGAACCACTCAAAGGATTTAGAGTCCTTTTACCAACCAGTCAGAACCAATATTTCTCTGTTATATTCTGTGTTTTCTTTGTCAGCTAGCACAATTTGGATTTCGAGTCCAATGCGCTAACGCTTTCTTTAGTTTTCTTGCTATTTCTCCGGGCTTTGACCATATCTCCCGAACAATTTCAGTACATATGGCGCAAGACGATTCCACATATATATCGAGGTCGGAATGGGATCGGGTGTTTTCACGTCTCACCGTAGTGCCCGGTTTGTCTTGATTGGTGATTGATAAATAAGAAGGAAAATGGAAAAGTAGAAAATCTACCTGTTTATACCGTTGAGGTCCTTAGTTTAGTCAAGTAGGTGAGGGCATTTCCATCGCGAAGGATTCAATCCAGCCACAGGTTCCCCTACGGCTACCTTGTTACGACTTCACCCCTGTCGAAGACCCCACTGTGGTATGCACCAATAGGACCACCAAAGGCCTTTGTGGAACTAGTGGTACACATAAGTGATGGGTGACCATTGGTCCAATGCTTCGGGCGAAACCAATTCCCAGGGTGTGACGGGCGGTGTGTACAGGGCCCGGGTACATATTCACCGCGGCATGCTGATCCGTGATTACTAGCGATTTCAACTTCACGTTCCTGAGTTGCAGAGAACAATCCGAACTGAGGCAATCTTTCCGGATTCGCTCCGCTTTACAGCCTTGCTTCCCATTGTCATTGCCATTGTAGCACGTGTGTGGCCCAGCCCATAAGGGCCATGCGGACTTGACGTCATCCCCACCTTCCTCCAGTATCTCACTGACAGTCCCTCGTGAGTGCGGCACACACCTTTTTCTTTGTTTTGAAGCGGGGCACGTACTATTACCACTACGTTCCACACCATATTCTGGCCTTCATGCCGAGTCTTCCTCCGCCGCCAACTCGACGTCATCATAACCAATTTCAACCAAACCACCATGCTCACTAGTACTTTGACGTCACTATAGGTAGGTCTCCATGGGTCTTGGGCAAGAAGACTTCGGTTCACACGTGAAAGTGCTTCAAAAGGCACCGGCTCCCAATGGTGAAATTCTTGCTGAAAGCACAACTACGTGCTGGCACTCAATCAAGTAGTAGCGCTGGCACGTCACTCGGTGGCAATTTCTCCTTAGGTGCATGTCTCAGCAACACAAAACGAGGGTTTCGCTCGTTATAGGACTTGTCCAAACATCTCACGACACGAGCTGCCGACAGCCATGCAGCACCTGTATGAAAGTCAGTACCATCCTGTTAAGGACATGTTTTGTTGTTCATATGTCAAGGGCTGGTAACGTTTTGTGCTTTGTATTGAATTAAACCACATGCTCCACCGCTTGTACAAGCCCCCGTCAATTCTTTTGAGTTTCGGTCTTGCGACCATACTCCCCAGGCGGAGTGTTTCACGTGTTAGCTGGGCCCCTGATCCGCGTAGACCAAGGGCGAACACTCATCGTTTACTGCATGGACTACCAAGGTATCTAATCCTGTTCGCTCCCCATGCTTTCGCACCCCAGCGTCGGTAGGGACCCAGAAAGCTGCCTTCGCTTTTGGCGTTCCTTCGTAGATCTACGGATTTCACCCCTACACACGAAATTCCACTCTCATCTGTCTCACTCATGTGAATTGGTTTCGAGAGCATTCCGCCACTTTTTGGCGACTTTCACTTTCAACCCGATTCACCGCCTATGTGCCCTTTACGCCCAGTCATTCTGAAGAACACTTGCCCCCCCCCCGTCTTACCGCGGCTGCTGGCATGGAGTTAGCCAGGGCTTCTTCCTCGAGTCCTGTCATGATCGCGCACTCGACGAAAGAGATTTACAAGCGGCATTGCCCTTCTTCACTCACGCGATATTGCTGGATGGGCTTTCGCCCGTTGTCCAAGATTCCCCACTGCCGCCCCCCGTGGGAGTCCGGGCCGTGTCTCAGTCCTAGTGTGGCTGATCATCCAAAAAGACCAGCTAAGCATCATTGGCTTGGTCAGCCTTTACCTGACCAACTACCTAATACTATGCAGGCTCATCAAACAGCGCTTTTGAGCTTTCTTCAGGATTTGGCCTGAACTGTTCGGCAGATTCCCACACGTTACGCACCCGTTCGCCACTTTGTTCTCAACTATTCCGATTCCAGCAAACGGAGGCCGTTAGGTCAAAGCCGTAGCGCGCGCCCTATAGTTTTGAAGCAGGGCGAGACAACTTTAGCTATGAGCCTCTTTTCCTTCTGCCCAGCTCCCCGAAAACAACGTTCGACTTGCATGTGTTAAGCATATAGCTAGCATTCCTTCTGAGCCAGGATCAAACTCAGATTTTGACTATGATTAGGCGGGGACAGGATTCGAACCTGCAGTCTTCAAGTCATGAGCCTGATGAGTTGACCAATTCCTCCACCCCGCTTCTTCCCCTGATCTTTCTTTCCCTCTTCCCATAAACATTGATTCTCTCTCCTAACCACTCTTAGATATGTGAAATACACGGAATCGATCCAAAACTACAAGCAAGGGAATCAACTCTTATTGCCGTAAAGGAAAAGTAACCCCTTTCCTTTATATATATATACGAGGAACAAGTAGCCTTCGCCACATATTCCTGAATTAAGGGAACGTGAGAAAGATTTCTCTATGTCAATTCAAAACAAAACAAACGGACGACTGAATCATATAAACAAAATTCTTTTGAGAAGAGCTTGCGCCTATGCTTCTATAAAAATCACCTATGTGGAACGAATGCTTCTACTTGGTCATCATAGACCAGCACATCCATTTGAGAGCTGTCTTTCTTTGATGGTAGTGTCCTTTCTTCACGCTCACCATCTCTGCAGAGCCTAACAAGATAATCCACGCCAACAACCAAAGCCAACAAGCCTTCGCTCAGAAGCTCTTTCTTCATCTAAGCTTTTAGTAACATTAGCTGTCATCAATAGGGTGGAGCGCATTAACCAGTAGAAACCTTGCTTCAAGGTAGATTCTTACATGTTTGGAGTTTTGTCTGGATCCAGGTACCTCAACTATTGGCCTTACATGGCCTGACATGGGTATTCCCTCTTTCTAGTCCCACTCTTCTCTAACAGAACTCCCTTACTGAGCGAGCATTTGGCATTCCTAGTATGCTCCACTCATTCTACGCCAAGCACCCAATCACGGGATCAGAATCACACTCTAGATCATACCTTTCATGAAAGAAAAGGACAGGCAGCCGCTGCTAAACCAAGATCTCCATCTCTTGACTCCGTCAATCAATCTTACCTTATAGGGCACAAAGGTATATTTACCATACGAGATGTGTGGACCTACTAAAGGGAATAGAAAGATCTTGGGCACAAATACTCCACTTTTCACGAAAGACATAGATTCACCAATGATTGGTTGGACTAAATACTACATTTATTTGCTCAGAAGAAGGAAAGTTGGCTGTGAGAATGATTTCTCATACGTAGTCTTTCCTAGGACCATTCCAATAGGATGCTCAGAGGTGGGTGGAGAAAAAGCTCAAAAGGCATACTTCCTGCGCTTTCAGAGGATCTAAATCAGTCTTCATCCTTTCGCTTTTCAAAGCCCCTCACAATAAATGTGTAAATTCATTTCGCAGAAATTCAGAGATTTTCGATATCCTCGAAAGAAAATGAGTTCGATCAGCAACACCAGTCACCGCAGCACCAGGATAAAGACCTTCTTTTTACCCATAACCTTTCTCTGTAGCATTGGAACCAAGATCGGGCTTGGCATAGTTACGAGGTTCTCGTTCTATTTAACTAACACTAACTGAAGCTAACCGGAAGCTTTCTTCTCATGCGACTCTTGGATCGAAAAGAGGCTGCTGGACTGGACCACGGCTGAAACTGCCAGGCACGGACTAAAGCTTTTATCACGGATTCCCGAGTCAAATGACTACCATACATAGCATAGAGCTGGAAGCTGCACTAGTGTATAGAGAAGACTGGATGTGAACACAGGCGGACATTGGCTATGTATGGGGCACTAACTAATCACTATTAGTAGGAAACAACTAGCAGAAAGAAATATGAACGCGCTTTCACTCCTTGCTCTTCAGCACGTACTCACACAAGGGACTCTCAAATCTCTATTTCAGACCATAATCTTTCGATCCCTTTACCGAAGTGATTGATAGCAGGGCTAAAAAAATCATAGGGCTTCTTCTATTTTTAGTGTGAACTCACTTCTATTCTATATCAAGATAGGGGCTTCAGTACTTGGCTGATCGCCCAGTGGAAGACCTGGTTCTACCACACAAGGGCAGCTTTCATAGTCCAGGATTATTTTCTTCAAATGTAATTTCACCTCAGTGTGGAAATGTCCGATCTTATTCCAAAATAGAATGTCTTCATGAAGGTCTGTCTTGCTTCAGGAATATAGGTGCCGAAGTTCAATAGCGGTAGGTGATACGTCCATTTTGCATCATGCTTTTATATCATTATTTATTGCATTATGGGCTGTTATTACACATTATGTCACAATACTTATGCCTATACTCTCTTATTTTACAAGGTTTACATGGAGAGGGAGAATGCCGGCAGCTGGAATTCTGGGCTGGAAAGGAGCAAATATTAGAGATTATTCTGCACAACTCCAAAAGTCCTGAAACTCCACGGAAGTCATTTTTGGAAATAATAAAAAATACTGGGCGAAGAAAATACCAGATGGGGCCCACACCCTAGCCACGAGGGTGAGGGGCGCGCCCTACCCCCCTGGGCGCGCCCCCCTGCCTTGTGGGCCCCCTGGCAGGCCTCCGATGCCCATCTTCTGCTATATGAGGTCTTTTACCCTGGAAAAAATCATAAGAAAGCTTTTCGGGAAGAAACTCCGCCGCCACGAGGCGAAACCTTGGCGGAACCAATCTAGGGCTCCGGCAGAGCTGTTCTGACGGGGACACTTCCCTCCGGGAGGGGGAAATCATCGCCATCGTCATCACCAACGATCCTCTCATCGGGAGGGGGTCAATCTTCATCAACATCTTCACCAGCACCATCTCCTCTCAAACCCTAGTTCATCTCTTGTATCCAATCTTTGTCCCAAAGCCTCAGATTGGTACCTGTGGGTTGCTAGTAGTGTTGATTACTCATTGTAGTTGATGCTAGTTGGTTTATTTGGTGGAAGATCATATGTTCAGATCCTATATGCATATTAATACCCCTCTGATTATGAACATGAATATGCTTTGTGAGTAGTTACGTTTGTTCCTGAGGACATGGGAGAAGTCTTGCTATTAGTAGTCATGTGAATTTGGTATTCGTTCGATATTTTGATGAGATGTATGTTGTTTCTCCTCTAGTGGTGTCATGTGAACGTCGACTACATGACACTTCACCATTGTTTGGGCCTAGAGGAAGGCATTGGGAAGTAATAAGTAGATGATGGGTTGCTAGAGTGACAGAAGCTTAAACCCTAGTTTATGCGTTGCTTCGTAAGGGGCTGATTTGGATCCATATGTTTCATGCTATGGTTAGGTTTACCTTAATACTTCTTTTGTAGTTGCGGATGCTTGCAATAGGAGTTAATCATAAGTGGGATGCTTGTACAAGTAAGGACAGCGCCCAAGCACCGGTCCACCCACATATCAAATTATCAAAGTACCGAACGCGAATCATATGAACGTGATGAAAACTAGCTTGACGATAATTCCCATGTGTCCTCGGGAGCGCTTTTATCAATATAAGAGTTTGTTCAGGCTTGTCCTTTGCTACAAAAAGGATTGGGCCATCTTGCCGCACCTTATTTACTTTCATTACTTGTTACCCGTTACAAATTACCTTATCACAAAACTATCTGTTACCGATAATTTCAGTGCTTGCAGAGAATACCTTACTGAAAACCGCTTATCATTTCCTTCTGCTCCTCGTTGGGTTCGACACTCTTACTTATCGAAAGGACTATGATAGATCCCCTATACTTGTGGGTCATCAGTAGGTACCAAGGAGAAGACAAGTCAGGGCCGATTGACCAGACTAGCTAGGCTGACCTTCCAGCCATACTCCATCCAATATCGAACAGAAGTGCTAAAGGTTTCATGTGATGCTGACCTCAATGAACCAGACCTCGAGAATTCGTTCATCCCTTCTCTCCGAGGATTGGTCGAGTACTTGGCCACATGCATGAGTAGGCATGTTGCCGGTATGTCCCATTAAAAAGGCAGGTCCCATATTTGAAATACAAAAATAAGATCAGATAGCGCTCAAGAGGTTTTTCTCCATACGAGAAATTCAAATAGATGTGTTCAAGATCATCAAAGAAAGGAAAAAGACAGAAGTCGATCCATCTCCTCCCTTTTCTTTAAACCAAGTGCTACTCCTCCCTTTTCTTTTTTATGTAATTTCAATATGATTTCGTTTGTGTTCATGTTTCCAATTTAGGACCCCATGGAAGTGAATAGAAAAAAGAAAAATACCCCTGTGATACGCCTTCCTTTACCTATTTCTAGATTGATTGATGTTCAATGGAGGGAAACTTGCCATTCCTTCTTTCCTTTGAAATTGTACTTTTTTTATTCTGAACTAATTGTATCCTTTTTGTTCCCTCGAGCTTTCTTGCCTAGTGACTAAGGATTTTCACACTTGTTGTGTCTATAAAAGATTTTCTCATAAAACACTAACAGAAGTGTTAGAGGGATTCACTTTCGATAAGAATCCAAAAGCAAGTTCCCTATACTACCTTCTTTCCCTCCTCTGTTTCTGTCTTTAAGAGGCAGTGCATGCGACAGGAATCGAACCTACCTTTTGACCCATTTTGCCTTTCTAGGTTGGTGGGCGCTTTCACCATTCAGCCATGGATGCTTTAGCGAGTGAACTAGGTTTTTATTTGAAAGCGAACTAGGTTTTTAGTGGTATTCCTTCTCGAGCTTCTATTTCTTCCGTTAAGGGAGATTCGGTAAAAGATGGAATAGGAAGACGTGTTTCCAGAACGAACAAGATACGGGTAGAGAAGGGGAAGTTAGCAAAGTTAGACAAGATTGGAATGGGCACAAGAACATGTATTGATGTACCAGATCGGCTAATGCTCCCAGGTTGATGCGATGTATTCCACCAGTTGACTGGAGACTTTATTATTGGTATATCGATCGGTCCAGCACAGATTGAAATAGGAGCCGGTTCGACAGGGAGCTTTTGAAAACGCAGTGCACCTAGGTAAGTAAGGAACAAGATGAATACAGAAGTTAAACGAGCATCCCATACCCGAAAGGTACCCCACATAGGCCTTCCCTGAAACCCCCCAGTCACTAACGTAAACAAAGTAGAAAAAGCACCAATTTCTATACCAGTTCTGGAAGAGCAAAGAAAAAGGGGATGTTTTGTTCATGGGAACAAGGAACTGTTTATTGCTGTCGCGATATAAATAACTATACTCATCCGAGCCATAGGAATGATTACCCACAAGTATAGGGGATCGCAACAGTTTTCGAGGGTAGAGTATTCAACCCAAATTTATTGATTCGACACAAGGGGAGCCAAAGAATATTCTCAACTATTAGCAGTTGAGTTGTCAATTCAACCACACCTGGAAAACTTAATATCTACAGCAAAGTATTTAGTAGCAAAGTAGTATGGAAATAACAGTAACGGTGGCAAAAGTAACAGTAGCAGTTTTGTAGTAATTGTAACAGTGGCAACGGAAAAGTAACTAAGCAAAGATCAATATGTGAAAAGCTCGTAGGCATTGGATCAGCGATGGATAATTATGTCGGATGCGATTCTTCATGCAACAGTTATAACATTGGGTGACACAGAACTAGCTCCAATTCATCAATGTAATGTAGGCATTTATTCCGAATATAGTCATACGTGCTTAAGGAAAAGAACTTGCATGACATCTTTTGTCCTACCCTCCCGTGGTAGCGGGGTCCTAGTGGAAACTAAGGGATATTAAGGCCTCCTTTTAATAGAGTACCGGACCAAAGCATTAAAACATAGTGAATACATGAACTCCTCAAACTACGGTCATCACCGGGAGTGGTCCCAATTATTGTCACTTCGGGGTTGCCGGATCATAAGACATAGTAGGTGACTATTGACTTGCAAGATAGGATCAAGAACTCACATATATTCATGAAAACATAATAGGTTCAGATCTGAAATCATGGCACTCGGGCTCTAGTGACAAGCATTAAGCATAGCAAAGTCATAGCAACGTCAATCTTAGAACATAATGGATACTAGGGATCAAACCCTAACAAAACTAACTCGATTACATGATAAATCTCATCCAACCCATCACCGTCCAGCAAGCCTACGATGGGATTACTCACGCACGGCGGTGAGCATCATGAAATTGGTGATGGAGGAAGGTTGATGATGACGACGGCGACGGATTCCCCTCTCCGGAGCCCCGAACGGACTCCAGATCAGCTCTCCCGAGAGAGATTAGGGCTTGGCTGTGGCTCCGTATCGTAAAACGCGATGAATCCTTCTCTCTGATTTTTTTTCTCCCTGAACGTGAATATATAGAGTTGGAGTTGAGGTCGGTGGAGCACTAGGGGGCCCACGAGGCAGGGGGCACGCCCAGGGGGTAGGCGCGCCCCCCACCCTCATGGACAGTGTATGGGCCCCCTGGTCTTGATTCTTTTGCCAGTATTTTTTATAAATTCCAAAAATATTCTCCATGAAGTTTCATGTCATTCCGAGAACTTTTATTTCTGCACAAAAATAACACCATGGCAATTCTGCTGAAAACAGTGTCAGTCCGGGTTAGTTCCATTCAAATCATACAAGTTAGAGTCCAAAACAAGGGCAAAAGTGTTTGGAAAAGTAGATACGATAAAAGAGATCCAGTCATAGTAATTCATGGTAAAAGAGATCGAGTCATAGTAATTCATGGTATCTCGCTAGCCCTTTCTGAGACCACAAAATATAAATGCAGAGCACCTCTGAAGATCAAGGACTGACTAAACATTGTAATTCATGGTAAAAGAGATCCAGTCATAGTCATACTCAATATAAACTAATAGTAATGCATGCAAATGACAGCAATGCTCTCCAACTGGTGTTTTAATAAGAGGAGGATGACTCAACATAAAAGTAAATAGATAGGCCCTTCGCAGAGGGAAGCAGTGATTCATAATAGGCTGAATCAGGAACGATGAACTAATCATATTTACAAAAACAAGAGAGGTCGAGTTCATATCAGCTTCTCTCATCTCAATCAATCCATCATATATCGTCATTATTGCCTTTCACTTGCACGACCGAACGGTGTGGATAATAATAATAGTGCACGTGCATTGGACTAAGCTGGAATCTGCAAGCATTTAATACAAGGGAGAAGACAAGGTAATATGGGCTCTTGGTTAAATCAACAATAATGCATATGAGAGCCACTTCAACATTTTCATTATGGTCTTCTCCTCTCGACCCCCAAAGAAAAGAAAAGAAATAAAACTATTTATACGGGAAAGCTCCCAACAAGCAAAAAGAAGAACGAGAAATCCTTTTGGGTTTTCTTTTAACTACTACTACTACAGGCATGGAAAGTAAACTAGCTAAAAGCTACAACTTTTTTTTGTTTTTTCTTAAGGTTTTTCAAACACACAAGAAAAAGACTTAGAAAAGAAAATAAACTAGCATGGATAGTACAATGAAAAAGAATGAGCACCGACAACTAGAATGAGTGTGTGAACATGAATGTAATGTCGTTGAGAAATACGTACTCCCACAAGCTTAGGCTTTTGGCCTAAGTTGGTCTAGTCCCATGGACCGAAGCTGCTCTCTCCAGTGTACTGAGGAGGGTCCTCAGGGTGCCACTAGTTCGCGATCTCCTCCGGATCCCACTGATAAACAGACTGTCGATAAGGGTCAAGTGGTGGCTCAGGCTCAGGTTCTGGAACTTGTGTCAGACTCCAGTATGCATAAATGGCCTCTGGCAGGATGAGGTACGTGCCTGAAAGTATGTTAAACAAAGAGGGCGTAGGCAAAGTAATAACCTCATAGTGAGTTTTACCGAATATCAAATTATACTTAAGCAGTTTCTTCTTATTTTTAACAATAAAGTCATGTGCTACCGTACTCTTATAATCTATAAAAACAGGGGGTAGCAACTTTTCCTCTTTCTCATAATGCCTAATAGGTATCTCAAAGTGTGCAGCAAGGCGCGAATCAAAGATGCCTCTGGAGATGGGGCCCTTTGTACGGTTCAGACTTAATCGTTTAGCAATAATAGCGCCTAAACTGGAAGTTGTATCACGAAACAAAGCATGGGACAAAATAACAATATCCGGAGCACTAAGATTTCCACTGTTCCCATGACCAATCAAGCATCTACTAGCAAATATTGCAAAGTAACGTAGAACAGGAAAATGTATACTAGTAATTCTTGGATCTGAAACTTTCCTCGTTTCCCCTACAACAATTTTATCAATAAATTCCCCCACATCATTACGGTGTGGTTCCTCGATGATGCCTACAAATGGTATCTTGCAGACCCGGCAAAAATCACGGAGTGACATCTCCTTAGCCTCATCATATAAATGAAACTCCACTGAAGGTGGTGATTTCTTAGCATGAAAATAAAAATTTTGCACGAAAATATTAGTGAGTAGGAGATACTGTTCGCGCTGGTCGTGGAGGAAGTCGGTGAGGCCTGCATTCTTAGCCAAGTGATAAAAATCATCATAAATTCCGGCGGCTCTCAAGAACTCATTACAAGGTCATTCACACGGCCGAACCTTCGCAGTGCGAGGAAGATTATATTTGGGCTTCTTATTCTCTTCAATTTGTTTATCCTTCGAGCTTCGGCTCGAAGAGCCTCTCAACAATCTCTTCAACATTTTCTCCCTCTGAAAATTTCTGAAATTTTTAGTGACTCAAAATAAAAGTGAACCAAACTCAACAAGATTGATAGCAACTACTCCTACAAGTGCCTAGAAGCTATATCATGCATTAGACCTACTTGGGACCATATGAATTAGACATGCAAGCTCAAGGACAGGGCCACCTATGCAGCAAAAATTTGCAATAATTAAAGCACTAGAACAAAAACTAATTGGACCATTGGAGGAGTCACATACCGAAGAACAATCCCCCAAAACAGTTTTGTGAATGAAGCTTTGAGCAAGGAGATCGAAAATGGCAGCACGATGAGCTAGAACACGGGTTTGAGCTATGGGAGGATTTTTTCTGGAGGAAGACGAAGTGAGTGCGTGCAGGAATAAGTGGAGGGGGGCACGTGGGGCCCATGAGGCAGGGGGCGCGTCCCAGGGGGTGGGCGCGCCCTGGACTCTCATGGCCAGGTGGTGGCCTCCTCTGGTATGTTCTCAGTGCCAGATATTCTTAAATATTCTACAAAAATCATATTTCATTTTCAGGACATTTGGAGAAATTTTATTTTCGGGGTATTTTTATTGCAAGGATAGTTCAGAAAACAGATAGAAAATACTATTTTTGCTTTATTTAATTTGAATAACAGAAAGTAAAAGGAGGCTACAGAGAGTTGTGATTTCTAACTTCATCCATCTCATGCACATCAAAAGGAATCCACTAACAAGGTTGATCAAGTCTTGTTAACAAACTCTTTCCGAATAACATGAAACTGGAGAATTTTTGAATAACACTAGGTTACCTCAACGGGGATATGCACATCCCCAACAATAAGAATATCATATTTCTTCTTGACAGTGGGAAGAGGAAATTCAAAACCTCCAATAATAATCATTGAAGTTTTTCCAATAGAATTGATACTGTGGACTTGAGGTTGTTTCCTCGAAAAGTGTACCGTATGCTCATTACCATTAACATGAAAAGTGACATTGCCTTTGTTGCACTCAATAACAGCCCCTATAGTATTCAAAAAAGGGTCTACCAAGAATAATAGAATACTATCGTCCTCGAGAATATCAAGGATAACAAAGTCCGTTAAAATAGTAACATTTGCAACCACAACGGGCGCATCCTCACAAATACCAACAGGTATAGCAGTTGATTTATCGGCCATTTGCAAAGATATTTCAGTAGGTGTCAACTTATTCAAATCAAGTCTACGATATAAAGAGAGAGGCATAACACTAACACCGGCTCCAAGATCACATAAAGCAGTTTTAACATAGTTTCTTTTAATGGAGCATGGTATAGTTGGTACTCCTGGATCTCCTAGTTTCTTTGGTATTCCACCCTTAAAAGTATAATTAGCAAGCATGGTGGAAATTTCAGCTTCCGGTGTCTTTCTTTTATTTGTAACAATATCTTTCATGTACTTAGCATAAGGATTCATTTTAAGCATATCAGTCAAACGCATACGCAAAAAGATAGGTCTAATTATTTTAGCAAAGCGCTCAAAATGCTCATCATCCTTTTTCTTGGATGGTTTAGGAGGAAAAGGTATGGGTTTCTGAACCCATGGTTCTCTTTCTTTACCGTGCTTCCTAGCAACGAAGTCTCTCTTATCATAACGTTGATTCTTTGATTGTGGGTTATCAAGATAAACAGTCGGTTCAATTTCTACATCATTGTTATTGCTAGGTTGAGCATCCACATGAACATCATCATTAACATTATCACTAGGTTCATGTTCATCACCAGATTGTGTTTCAGCATCAGAAATAGAAATATCATTGGGATTCTCACGTGTGTCAACAACAGGTTCACTAGAAGCATGCAAAGTCCTATCATTTTTCTTTTTCTTCTTTTTAGAAGGACTAGGTGTATCAACATTAGTACTCTGAGAAATTTTCTCAACTCTCCTAGGGTGGCCCTCAGGATACAAAGGTTCCGGAGTCATTTTACCCCCTCTAGTCAGAACTCTAACAACATTATCATTTTTCTTATTATTTAATTCATTGTGCAAATCATTTTGAGCTTTAAGCACTTGTTCTACTTGAGTGGTAACCATAGAAGCATGTTTAATAATAAGTTTAAGTTCACCTTTAACTCTAGACATATAATCACTCAAGTGTTCAATCATATAAGCATTACGTTTCAATTGTCTACCAACATAAGCATTGAAGTTTTCTTGTTTAACAATAAAATTATCAAACTCATCCAAGCATTGGCTAGCAGACTTATAGTGAGGAATATCACCTTCATCAAATATATAGAGAGAATTTACCTTTACTACCTGTGTCGGGTTATCAAGACCATGTATTTCTTCAATAGGTGGTAAATTCTTAACATCTTCAGCTTTAATACCCTTTTCTTTCATAGATTTCTTTGCATCTTGCATATCTTCAGGACTAAGAAATAGAATACCCCTTTTCTTCGGAGTTGGCTTAGGAGTTGGTTCAGGAAGTGTCCAATTATTATCGTTACTCAACATATTATTCAATAGCAATTCAGCTTGATCAACAGTTCTTTCCCTGAAAACAAAACCAGCACAACTATCCAGGTGGTCTCTGGAAGCATCGGTTAGTCCATTATAAAAGATATCAAGTATTTCATTTTTCTTGAGAGGATGATCAGGCAAAGCATTAAGTAATTGGAGAAGCCTCCCCCAAGCTTGTGGGAGACTCTCTTCTTCAATTTGCATAAAATTATATATTTCCCTTAAGGCAGCTTGTTTCTTATGAGCGGGGAAATATTTAGCAGAGAAGTAATAAATCATATCCTGGGGACTACGCACACAACCAGGATCAAGAGAACTAAACCATGTTTTAGCATCACCCTTTAATGAGAACGGAAATAACTTAAGGATATAGTAGTATCGAATTTTTTCCTCATGAGTGAATAGGGTGGCTATATCATTTAATTTAGTAAGATGTGCCACAACAGTTTCAGATTCATAGCCATAAAAAGGATCAGATTCAACCAAAGTAATTAACTCAGGATCGACGGAGAAATCATAATCCTTATCAGAAATACAGATAGGTGAAGTGGCAAAAGCAGGGTCATATTTCATTCTAGCATTCAAAGACTTTTCTTTCAGTTTAGCTAACAGTTTCTTAAGATCATATCTATCTTTGCAAGCAAAAAAGTCTCTAGCAGTTTCTTCATCCATAACATAACCCTCAGGCACATCAGGCAATTCATATCTAGGGGGAGAATCTTCATCATCACTTTCATCAATATTATCACTTTCAATAATTTCATTCTCTCTAACCCTAGAAAGTTGCTCATCAAGAAATTCACCTAATGGCACAGTATTATCAAGCATAGAAGTAGTTTCATCATAAGTACCATGCATAGCAGAAGTGGCATCATCAATAACATGCGACATATCAGAATTAATAGCAGAAGCAGGTTTCTGTGTCGCAAGTTTACTCAAAACAGAAGGAGAATCATGTGCAAAGCTAGATGGCAGTTCCTTACCTCCCCTCGTAGTTGAGGGATAAATCTTGGTTTTTTCATCTTTCAAGTTCCTCATAGTGATCAGCAGATATAAATCCCAAGTGACTCAAAGAATAGAGTTATGCTCCCCGGCAACGGCGCCAGAAAATAGCCTTGATAACCCACAAGTATAGGGGATCGCAACAGTTTTCGAGGGTAGAGTATTCAACCCAAATTTATTGATTCGACACAAGGGGAGCCAAAGAATATTCTCAAGTATTAGCAGTTGAGTTTTCAATTCAACCACACCTGTAAGACTTAATATCTGCAACAAAATATTTAGTAGCAAAGTAGTATGGAAGTAACAGTGACGGTGGCAAAGGTAACAATAGCAGTTTTGTAGTAATTGTAATAGTGGCAACGGAAAAGTAACTAAGCAAAGATCAATATGTGAAAAGCTCGTAGGAATTGGATCAGTGATGGATAATTATGTCGGATGCGATTCTTCATGCAACAGTTATAACATAGGGTGACACAGAACTAGCTCCAGTTCATCAATGTAATGTAGGCATGTATTTCGAATATAGTCATACGTGCTTATGGAAAAGAACTTGCATGACATCTTTGTCCTACCCTCCCGTGGCAGTGGGGTCCTATTGGAAACTAAGGGATATTAAGCCCTCCTTTTAATAGAGTACTGGAACAAAGCATTAACACTTAGTGAATACATGAACTCCTCAAACTACGGTCATCACCGGGAGTGGTCCCGATTATTGTCACTTCGGGGTTGCCGGATCATAACACATAGTAGGTGACTAATGACTTGCAAGATAGGATCAAGAACTCACATATGTTCACGAAAACATAATAGGTTCAGATCTCAAATCATGGCACTCGGGCCCTAGTGACAAGCATTAAGCATAGCAAAGTCATAGCAACATCAATCTCAGAACATAATGGATAGTAGGGATCAAACCCTAACAAAACTAACTCGATCACATGATAAATCTCATCCAACCCATCACCATCCAGCAAGCCTACGATGGAATTACTCACGCATGGCGGCAAGCATCATGAAATTTGTGATGGAGGATGGTTGATGATGACGACGGCGACGGATTCCCCTCTCCGGAGCCCCGAACGGACTCCAGATCAGCCCTCCCGAGAGAGATTAGGGCTTGGCGGCGGCTCCGTATCGTGAAACGCGATGAATCCTTCTCTCTGGGTTTTTTCTCCCCGAACGTTAATATATAGAGTTGGAGTTGAGGTCGGTGGAGTCTCGGGGGGCCCACGAGGCAGGAGCGCGCCCTAGGGGGGTGGGCACGCCCTCCACCCTCGTGGACAGGGTGTGGGCCCCCTGGTGTTGATTCTTTCGCCAGTATTTTTTATTAATTCCAAAAATATTCTCCGTGAAGTTTCAGGTCATTCCGAGAACTTTTATTTCTACACAAAAATAACACCATGGCAATTCTGCTGAAAACAGCGTCAGTCCGGGTTAGTTCTATTCAAATCATGCAAGTTAGAGTCCAAAACAAGGGAAAAAATATTTGGTAAAGTAGGTACGTTGGAGACGTATCAGGGGTAATAGGTTGTCCTCGTTGTCCTCCTCCTCCTCCTTGGCCTTGCTCTAGGTGCCGGGGGCGGTGTGCTCGTGCAGCATACGGCTTGCGGCATGGTCGCCGGAATCTGAGTTGTCGCCATGCGGGGAAAAGGAATCTGACCTTCTGACCTCGCCGGACCAGCTAGCTTCGTACATGATCTACTTATGCGGTTATCCCACAACCAGAGTGAACCAACATGCATCACACAAGCCTGTTTCGAGAGAGTGAACGAACAGCACGCAAGCTCGCACCATATGACCACAAGTACACATGAAGGGGACCGCCGCCCGTTTCCTTTCCGGCCCGATGATAGCAGAGCAAAACTTAATTCCCTTAGCGCGTCATCGACCGAGACCACCACCGTTTCCGCCCACATGGACGTTTGTTACTACCAATCCATTGTAACCTCACAGGAGCATTGCATATAAAATAATCCCTCCGTCCCATAATATAAGATGTTTCTGCAATATGTTTTAGCTTGCAAAACAGTTTGTATTGTGGAACGGAGGGAGTAGAACATAGTTATACTTTTGGCTGAATTCTTCACTGCTACTGATATGCAAGTGTTTCACATCACATATGCAAGTGCAATAATGCAAAAAATGTTTATGTTAGCAGGCCAACATCTGCAAGGGCGTCAAGTTAGCAGATTAATCATCGAAGATGCATGGTCAAGCATATTGTTTATGGAATAGTGGATCTATGTCCAAGAAGTTGCCATGTTGTCTGTCTTGCTGACCACTAGACCTGGGCTTCCTATATTCTTAATGTCTCTAGAAAAGGTGCTTTGAAAGCCCGTGCTTTTGTGTTTATAGTTACTACATGGGTGATGTATCTCTTGCACATCTATTACTTTTTTAGTAGTCATTGACACATATGACTTTATGATTTAACAAGAGTTCTAGATTATCTTTAATTTGGGCCACTCACTTTTTGTTGATTCCCTTGCATCTTTTTGTTTACTCTGCTCCGACATCTTATTCTGTGCAAAGAGGCATACATCGACACCAAATAGCCAGTTTTGTGCAGCTTTTCTCAATCATTAGCACCCAATAGTCAGTTTTGTTCAACTCTTTCCACTTATTAGCCCCTTGTGAGTTTATCAACTATAATTGTAGTTCAGGGGCATGTTTCTTATCACTTTATGTGAAGATCTGCTATAGTATGGAGGTTAAGTTGTTGTTAGCTACCGTAAGCCTTCCAAAGTTCTAATAGTTGAATGGAGGAAGGTGAAAGTAGTACTTCCTATATCTATGTGTGAATTTGCACCTTGTGCCAATATGTTCTTTCCGGCAGGGAATATAGGTTATCGTGGTGCCTGAAATGAGATGCACTTCTGCAGTTTGTCTTGCGGTCTACTACTATTTCACAAAGTAACATAACTTAATGTGCTGGAGTTTTCTAGCTATTTTCTTTCTAATGTGTTCATCTTACATCTTACTACTGCACATAGGAAGGCACAAAGCCATCACCGCCGGGTGCCGGCTGAATCCATGCAGATATTTCAGGTAGCAACAGGGACTAACGCAAGAAATGGGCACTCCACATTGTTTTGGGAGGATAGATGGTTAGATGGGATGAGGATCCAGGAGATGGCACCGGAGTTGTATAGCATGATACCGGCTCGGGTCCGACAATCCAGAATGGTCGGCTAGGTAGCGGAGAACGAAGCGTGGGCGACGGACATTGGGCCAAACATCAACGGCATGGTCCTGCAACAATTCTTGGATTTGTGACCGAGGGTAGCCGTTTGGGAGCCGGAGGCTAACAGGCCGCATGCTGTCACTCGGTCTTGGAAAGCACACGGTGAGTTCTTGGTGAGATCGGTGTACGCATGCAAGTTTGGGGGCCGTGAAGTAATACCGACGTCGAGGCTGACTTGGAAGTCTCGGGCACCATCACAATGCCGGTTCTTTGCCTGGTTAGCTCTGAGGAACAGGTGTTGGACTTCGGATCTCCTTACCCGGAGAGGTTTACCACATCAAGACGTATGCCCTTTTTGCGATCAAGGGGAAGAAACGATAAGTCACGTACTACTTGCGTGTGTTTTCGCCAGGATGATGTGCACAGTTGTTTGCGAGGCATTGGGCAAACTAGACTGGGTGCCAAACCAGCAGGATTCTCTCGGGTCATGGTTGTGCAGCAAGAGTGGAATTACCTCCATGAACAGGAAGGACCTCCATACCATCCTTTTGCTGGCTTTGTGGGAGCTTTTAAAGCATTGTAACGCCATTGTATTTGATGGTGCTTCGCCATCGACCGAGCGTCTCATAGACAAGGTGAGGGCGGAAGTGTTGAATGAAATATGTTGCACCTCCTAATGTCTACGTGACAGCGTTCAGGTGACGGAGATAACTATCGATGGAGGAGTCCAAACCGAAGATAGACTAGGATCTCTAGTTAGTTGCCATATGGTTGTAATATCCTTTTATCTTCTTCTATCTCTTTCTCTCCAAGTCTCCTGTAATCTGAACGATCTTGTACGCTATACCAGGAGTCGCGTCCTCGCTATATAAACACTCAGTCGTCACCCAGGATGGGTACGACGTTCCTCCACATGGTATACAGAGCCTAACTCTTCCCATCTAGCCCTCCTCCTCTCCACCGCAGCTTTCTGCCATGGCCTCATCCGCCACCGCTTCCTCCCATCTCTCCGGCCAGATCACCGAGCGCCTCACCCGCACCAACTACGTCCTATGGCGCACCCAGATCACGACGCAGTTGAGAGGAGCTGGAGTCTTCGGGTACGTTGATGGAAGCATGGCGGAGCCGGCCGAGTTCGTCATCAGCAAGGACAAGGATGGAAAGGAGGAAACCGTCCCCAATCCTCTCCATGCCATCTGGTTCTGAGAGGATCAGCAGGTACTTGGGTATCTTCTGAATAACCTATCAAAAGAGGTGCTAGTGTAGGTGACTTCCATCGCGCATACACGAGAGCTCTGGACGGCATTGGCGAGCATGTTCTCGTCGATGTCGCTGTCCCGCATCAACAACATACGTGATGCCCTCACCAACGCGCAAAAGGGGACGCAATCGGTGGCTACCTTCTTCGCACATATGTGGGGACTCGCCGACGAGCTCGCCGCGGCTGGCAAGCCGTTGAAGGATGATGAGCTCATCTCTTACATCCTCAACGCGCTTGAAATGGAGTACCAGCCGCTGGTGTCTGCTCTCGACGCCTGGACCACTCCGGTCACCTTCGACGAGTTGTTCGGGCAGATGCGCAACTTTGATCAGAGGGTGGCTCTCTTCCAAGGCGCGGGAGGCGGATTCAAGTCATCTGCCAACATTGCCACCCGCGGCTGAGGCGGGGATTCTCGTTACCGTGGGCCACCATGGAACGGCAAGGGCAGGGGCGGCAACAGCAGCGGCGCCGACAACAACACGTGCGGCGGTCGGCCCTCCTCCTCCAACAACAGAGGCCGGCGCAACAACAGCTCCAAGAACATATCGCGTCCTGAGACGATCAGGTGCCAAATCTATGGCAAGCCGGGTCACTCGGCAAAAGACTGCTGGTATCGCTTCGAGGAAGATGAAGATGACTCATCTCAGGATGAGAAGGTGGCCGGAGCTGCTGATGGCTCATGTGGCGTCGACACCAACGGGTACGTCGACAGCGGCGCCATGAACCACATCACCGGTGAGCTGGAGAAGGTGACCATGCGCGAGAAGTACCGTGGCAAAGATCACATCCACACGGCAAGTGGAGAAGGTATGAAAATTAGTCATGTTAGTCACTCAATTGTTAAAACCCCTCATCAGAATATTCATCTTAGGAAAATTTTGCATGTCCCTAGTGCTTCAAAAAGGCTTCTTTCCGTCCATCGCATTGCTATTGACAATCATGTCTTTCTTGAGTTTCACCCTTACGTCTTTTTGATCAAGGATCAGGCAACGAAGAAGGTGCTCTATCGAGGTAGATGCGTTCGTGGGCTTTACCCTTTGATCCCGGAGATTAGAAGACTCAACAAACAAGTTTTTAGTGCCACCAAAGTGCCTTCAACACGATGGCACGATCGTCTAGGACATGCATCTTTTTCTTTAGTTGAGCGTTTGCTTAGGAAAAATAAGCTCCCATATATTGGAGAGCGTGATGTTGAAACAATTTGTGATTCATGTCAAAAGGCTAAAAGCCATCAATTGCCCTATCCAGTTTCTACCAGCATTTCTACCAAGCCTTTGCAACTTGTTTTCTCTGATGTGTGGGGGCCTTCCCCCTCCTCTGTTGGTAGACACACGTATTATATGAGTTTCATTGACGACTATAGCAAATTTTCATGGATTTATCTTCTTAAGAAGCGATCCGATGTGTTTCATGTTTTTCTCAACTTTCAAGCTCTTGTTGAGCGCCAATTTGATTGTAAAATTCTCGCTCTCCAATCCGACTGGGGTGGAGAGTATGAGAAATTAAACTCATTCTTTCAGAAAATTGGCATATCTCATCATGTGTCTTGTCCACACGCTCACCAGCAAAACGGGTCTGCTGAACGCAAACACAGACACATAGTTGAAGTTGGTCTAGCACTGTTAGCTGGTGCCTCCATGCCCCTTAAGTTTTGGGATGAGGCTTTCCTTGCGGCCGTTCACATCATCAATATGCTACCTAGTCGTGTCATCAACTATGAAACTCCTATTGAGCGTCTCCTCCACACTAAACCGGACTATACCACTCTCCGTGTGTTTGGTTGCGCTTGTTGGCCAAACCTTCGTCCTTACAATCCTCGCAAGCTCATGTTTTGCTCTAAACAATGTGTTTTCCAAGGTTATAGCACTCAACACAAAGGTGTCAAGTGCCTTGATGTTTCGACTGGTCGCATCTATATCTCTTGAGACGTTGTTTTTGATGAGACCAAGTTTCCCTTTTCCGATCTTCATCCTAATGCCGGAGCTCTCCTTCGCAAAGAGATTCTTCTCTTGCCCTCCAGCCTTACTGGAATCACCCAAGGGGAAAATAATTGTAGTGACTCAATGTTGACTAATGCTCATAACCACGTCCATGAGTTGTGTGATGATGCAGGTGATGATAACCGTGAAGAAACAGGTGCAGAAATCAGCAAAAATAATGCAGAAATCGCTCCCAACACGACACATTTTATGTGTCCAGAGTTGGGGAGCAGATCCTCCTCGGGATCGATTCCCCTGCAGGCTGACAGCGGATCGTCCTCGGGATCTGGCCCGCACCAGGATGGCGGCGCGTAGGATCCCGCGTCGCCTGCCCGTCGCGGCTCCGCATCCGCCACACGGTGCCCCGCCACTGGCCCGGATGCTCCCTCCGGCCCGCACCACTCGGACGCCCCCACACGGCGCACGGAGACCCGTTGGGCCCCTGCTGGGCCCCTCCTCTACGAGCGCCGCCCGCCGACCGGGGTGCAGCCCCGTATGGCGCCAGGGGCAGGCGCGGGCTCCAACGCCGATCCGGCCATGCCTCCTGTCGCGCGATCCGGCGCGAATTCGGCTGGGCCCACCTCATCATCGCGGCCTGATGGGCCTGCGCTGGATTTGTCCTGCAGCCTCGGATCCACTGCACCGCGTTCTGCCTCGGCCCTGACGCCTCACGCTCCAGATGTCGTAGACGATCCGTCTGGCTCGGATGTAGACGAGGCGGTCGGTGCAGGGGGCATCTTGGGATCTGATCCACCTACTACATCAGCAACGGGATCTCCTGCGCCGGACATCTCTGTTGCACCTCTTGTTGCTTCACGAACACGTCTCCAAAAAGGGGTAACTAAGCCAGTTAATTACAAGCAAATAATGAAGTTTGGTCTTGCCTGCTCTATAGATGGCGAACCACGTTCCCTTGGGGAGGCACTCAGTGATACAATGTGGAAGAAGGCCATGGAAGAAGAACACATGGCACTTCTGAAAAATAAAACATGGCACTTGGTTCCTCCAAGGCAAGGTAAAAATTCGATCGATTGCAAGTGGGTTTTCAGAGTCAAAAGGAAATCTGATGGAACCATAGATCACTACAAAGCCAGACTTTTTGCAAAAGGGTTTAAACAATGGTATGGCATAGACTATGAGGACACCTTTAGTCCTGTTGTTAAAGCTGCAACTATTCGTCTTGTGCTCTTTATTGCTGTTTTCAGGGGATGGAGTCTTCGTCAGCTAGATGTGCAGAATGCGTTTCTCCATGGCGTTCTGGAAGAGGAATTGTATATGAAACAACCTCCTGGGTTTGAAAACAAAAACAAACCTCTTCATGTATGCAAACTTGACAAAGCTCTATATGGACTGAAGCAAGCTCCCAGGGCATGGTACTCTAGACTCAGTCAGAAATTACAAGCTCTTGGTTTTATTCCTTCTAAGTCTGACACATCTTTGTTCATTTACAATTAGCTGAAAACATCAATATTTGTTCTCATATATGTTGATGATATTATAGTCACAAGTATATCTGATGAGGCCATATCAAGACTGCTGAAGGATTTGAGTGCTGAGTTTGCTCTCAAGGATCTGGCAGATTTGCATTTCTTCCTAGAGATTGAGGTCAAGAAACAAGGAGATAGTCTTCATCTCTCTCAAGAGAAGTATGCTGCTGACCTGGTAAGAAGAGTTGGGTTACAAGGATGCAAACCTTCACCAACTCCGTTATCTAGCACGGAAAAGCTGTCACTTGTAGAAGGGGAACCTTTGAGTCATGATGACAGCACCAGGTACAGAAGCTTGGTAGGAGCACTCCAATACTTGACCTTGACACGGTCTGATATTTCTTTTGCTGTGAACAAAGTTTGTGAGTTTCTTTATGCACCGACTAAAACTCATTGGACTTCTGGTAAACGTATTGTGAGATATGTGAAAAATACCATGAATCTTGGACTTACTTTCACCAAATCTTCATTCACACTTGTCAGTGCTTTCTCTGATTCTGACTGGGCAGGATGTGTAGATGACAGACGCTCCACTGGTGGGTTTGCAGTATTTTTTGGTCCAAACTTGGTATCATGGTGTGCAAAGAAACAAGCCACTGTGTCACGTTTAAGCACAGAAGCTGAATACAAGGCCCTGGCCAATGCCACAGCTAAGATCATTTGGGTTCAGTCCATGTTGAGAGAGCTTGGTATTAAAAACACTCAATCCCTATGCTTGTGGTGTGATAATCTTGGTGCTACTTATCTATCTGCCAATCCTGTTTTTCATGCAAGGACAAAACATAGTGAAATTGATTTCCATTTTGTCAGAGAACGAGTTGCCCATAAACAATTGGAAATTTGTTTTGTTCATTCTTGAGATCAGGTTGCAGATGGATTCACAAAAGCTTTGCCCACAAGAAACTTCGAAGAATTCAAGCGTAATCTCAACTTGACGAAGTTGTGACTAAGGGAGGGTGTTGAATGAAATATGTTGCACCTCCTAATGTCTACGTGACAGCGTTCAGGTGATGGAGATAACTATCGATGGAGGAGTCCAAACCGAAGATAGACTAGGATGTCTAATTAGTTGCCATATGGTTGTAATCTCCTCTTATCTTCTTCTATCTCTTTCTCTCCAAGTCTCCTGTAATCTGAACGATCTTGTACGCTATACCAGGAGTCACGCCTTGGCTATATAAACACGCAGCCGTCGCCCAGGATGGGTACGACGTTCCTCCACAGGAAGGACAAGCAGTGTGGGCAGGGGCGGAGCTAGGACTGGACCACAGGTTTCCATTGCTTTCCGTGTTCTGTTAATTTGTCAAATAACACCAAATGGGGTTCACGAAGACTTGATATTTAGAGAGAATTGGCGCAGATTTAAGAGTTGAATATTCATATAACATTACTTTGGAATTATTTCATGCTCTCATTTACTTTGTCTTTCAATTTAACTCAATGTTCTAAAAAAATTATCAGTTCACAAGGGCCAATGTCTTCTCATCATGGCTTTTGTGTTAGGTGAGGAACAGTCTGACATTTTTTGTTGAATACAACTTTATATCTGTCACATTTGTTTTGCGGCATTGTCATTTCCACACCGGAGGTCAGCTTTCCATCTTATTTTCCCACATCCATAATTTCATATAACAATCTCTTATTTCAAAATAGTCACACTCTTATTGCAGAAAAATAAACACAATGCATAATTGCATATATAACCACACCGACGGGCGCGGCGTGCCGCCGCGCGGGGATAGGCTAGTATATATTAGGAAGAATCAAATCCAAAGAAGCAGATGCCTATACACCCTACTGCCCAAGCAAAGCTCAATTTCCATCCAAAAACAATACCTAACCATCCAGGCTTATTAGTGCATTTTCCTCCTCGTGGGATACGGAAGCGTGAAGAAGTGTGACATGATCACTGGGAATAGACCTTGCCGGGCAGAGCCACCGGCCTGAGCTCGCCGCCATGGAGGAAGCCGGTGAACCACTTGGCGGAGTGCCTCTGGTATCTCGTCCTCTCCTCAGAGTTGAAGTCCACACCATAGAGGCCAAAACCTATGCGATAGCCGAATATATACTCGAACATGTCCAGGAATGACCACACGAAGTAGCCCTGCACATTGGACCCGTTCCTGATCACCCAGCAACAAAAAGAACGGTGAGATAAACTGTGTCAATTTATTTCACTGTCATATTTCTCTTGTGCTGAGATGAATAGATGGTGTTGGTACCTGCTGGATTCGAGGGTCGCCTCGATGTAGTCCTGCAGGTACTGCGACCTGAACTCGTCGTCATCCGGGGTGTTCTTCCCAGCAGCTCCTGGTAAATATGAACATTGAGAACATGATATTTCAGGTTGATGATTCCTTGGGATCATGATGTTCTAGGGTAGCTGAAACTTCTGTTAGTAGAATTTACCGTTCTCATGGATCATGACTACAGGGTTCTTGTATTTGAGCTGGAGATGCCCCAGCATTTTCTTCAGAGCCCACGGTGTCGACGACTGGAAATCGCTTTTCAACCCAAACAGGAGCTGTTACAGTATAATTTTAGCCACACGCCCACACAGACATACAAATGATTTAGTTATGTTGGGAACAAAGTTCATTTCCCAACTAAATTGATTAGAAATTAAATAAATTGTATCGGTGAATACCTGGTTCTTCGAGTTAAAAAATGGCACTGCAAGAATACATGTGCAAATGAATTAGGTTAATCCTGTCCTCTCATTGCACATACAACACATGATAGGACTTTAGGTTATTAGAATTCTTACTCTCATATTTCACTGCTGCATCACCGATGTAATCTCTCAGCTCATCATCCAGCTTGCTAAGATCAGCCTTCACATATAACGCGATGTAGTGGTTAAATCCGACAAAATCAAAAGACCCACGCACTCTCTTTAGCTCTTCAGCGGTGAAAGATGGTAGCCTGGACCCAACATTCTTCCTCATCACAGGGGGGTAATCTCCGTGCACCAACGGATGCATATACCTGTGCCATGATCACGTGATATTTAGCTTTAGTTACATACAAACTATAGCCGTTACTATGAAACTTGAGGTATAGAGAAGAACAGACCATCCAATGTGAAAGTCGTTCATCCTTTCAGCTGCTGCTATATCCTCAGGTGTTTGCGTCGCAGGCTCGTACCACCAACCGAGCAATGTGAGTCCAATTTTTCCTCCTTGCTTGGCCTGGTCATTGAAATAACAAAAAGGAATATTACACACGTGGGAATGATTAATCCCAAATGAACAGGATGGTTCTGTAAAATGCGGCATTGTTCCTAACCTGGTACTTCTCTTTATATAGAGACGCTGCTGAGGCATGTGCGAGGAGAAGATGGTGAGCTACTATGTATGGCTCTGTGGTAGAGTTGCCATTAGCGCATCTGAGGGCGCCGAAGGGGAATGAGCATCGCTGCGGTGGGAGGACACCCGTATCATATCCGCCGATGGGCTCGACGTTTGGCTCATTGACAGTGCTCCAGTACTTCACCCTGTCGCCAAAGTTCTTGAAGCACACTTCTGCATATGCCGTGTAGTCATCTCTGCAACCATGTGACAAGGAGACAAAAAAAAAGCAAATTATTTCTTCTCTACGAAAAGGCATTTGCACTTGTAGTGACGGTTTTGATTAGTGGGGCAAGAAGAAAGTACGTACATGAATTTTCCGCTAAGCATGCCGTTGTATTCGTCTTGAAGAGCCTGAGGGAAGTCGAAATGATATATCGTGACGTGAGGCTGGATTCCTACATAAAGCAGAGAAATATGCATGAGTCACTTCTGTGCAGCTGGACATCTGAAGATCCTTGAATTTTTATTCTTCGAGGAAGGATTCAGTCTGCCAAGGATTAAATACCATGAGCCAGGAGTTCATCGATAAGATTATTGTAGTACTCCAGTCCCTTTGGATTGACAGCTACTCGGCCATCTTCATGGATTGCAAATAATCAAATCAGTGAACTGACGGCCTCATTTCTGAAAGACATAGTCAACATGATACTGTGGGTATGGCCTTACCGGGAATAAGGCGAGGCCAGGCAATTGAAAATCTGTAGGCGTCGACGCCCATGTCGCTCAAAAGCTTTACATCTTCCTGTTGTCAAACACAAAATCAGCTGTAAGATTAACACCAAATTCTTGGTCTGAAAAGTCAACCATTTAACATCACTTGGTCTCACAAACTGACCTTGTACTTGTGATACTGATCTGCAGTCACATCAGCAGTGGCACCGTCGACAAACTGCCCTGTGGATGTTCCAAACTCCATGTTATAACTCCAAACTCCATGTTATAATTCGCATGGCAGATTCAGACGCACAGATCGCGGGGAAAGTAGAACTAACCTGAGTGTGTGAACGTGTCCCAGATGCTGGGTTTTCTTCCGTCCTCTGCGACCGCACCTTCAACCTGGAAAAATCAGCCGAATATTCAGGTCAGCAAAGTATTCCATACAATACAACAAATAATAATCAGCTGTGATCTGAATCCTGAAGATTTAAACAACAGAATTTTAAGAGCTAGAGAACGCAGTTAACTTTGACCATTCTCAATCCTTTTTCTTTGTTTTTGACCATTGTCTGAACTGTCAGGTATAAGAGTGAGCATATAGCTTAAAGAGTTTCAGGCTATCTATTTTATTTTTACTTTTTGCGAAAGGAGTTTCAGGCTATTAGTGGTTCCAATTCTGCGGAACATCACTACCTATCTGCAATCGCTAGCCCCACTAGTTTCCAAAAACTGCTTCCGATAATGATGTAAAATCCCAGCTTTTGTGGAAACAATTTTGGTAAACAATGATTGTTTATCTCAATTAAATCCAACAGTTAGTTACGTTTCTAATTTGAGATGGCAGCATAAATTTTGTACCATGAAAATATTTTTCTTATGATAGGAATAATCATTTTCTTTTCTTTTTTTGCGGTCAGGAAGCATCATTTTCTGATGTTATGGAACCAATTGTTTGAATGGCAGGATACATGTTTTCTGTTCTATAGAAGCAGTTGGAATTGCTTTAGAAGCATCATCGACGAGATAATTTGCCTTGATTGCGACCGATTTTTTATGGACGTAACAGTAAAATTAGATCCAAGCACTTTGCTTCCTAGTAACAAAATTTTTCTTGAAGAATTTGTTTCCATGCCACAAAATTTAAGTCTCATGTATCTTTATACCAGTTTCTAACACACACACACAAAAGAAAAACTTTGCTTCCGTCCAATGCTAAAGTGTATCCATGGTTTTCTTTTAACTGGATATAAGTTTGTTTCCTGCTTCGTTAGTTCATACAATAAGTTTCAGATATAATACAAATTTATTTCCTTCAAGTCACCAAAAGTGCATGCAATGCTTCCTAAGTTAACATTGTATATTGAGGTCTAAAAACCATAGTCTTGCTTTACTTCGCTTGCGGTCCTCCTCATTGTAAGGCAAATCCAAGTGACATCACACTTACTGGCACATGCATCGGTCGCCTCCAGATATGTCTACAGTGGTGCCCACCGGCTACAAAGCCAACACATATCCATGCTTGAAATATACGTTTGTTACACATGGTGCATAAGCATATAAGATACGAAGCAACAGTGTGCATTACATGTATGTGGTACAGTAGTGTAGAAGCAGAGAATCCCATGTAAGGAAGCATGTACTCTTTCTACATGCTATATTAGACCACCATTGATTTATGTACAATTTTTAGATTTGATTTGGCATTATTCCAGAAGGAAAAAACAAGTGTCTGCCCTGTCAGCACATATATGAAATATATGAAGCATGATGACAATGTTCGAATACAAGCAATTTTCTTGACAATGCAGTAGTGGATACATGTATAAAAATAGTAGAAGTATGTTTCATTGCAGCAAACTATCTGGATCAAAAGAAAGTACGATAAAGTTAGGAAGCATGGATATTAAGAAGCATCAAATTTGTTGCTATCTCAATGTAATTCATACCTAGTGGAAGCATAGAATTTTGTAACTTGAAGCTAGCAACGAATGTTGCTAACATGTGTGTGCATCGATCATTTTTTTGATCTACAAACCTGTGTCATCCGTCGATGCAAACAAATTGGAATGTTGAAGCACACATATCTGAAGCTTACGAAGCATGCATGGTTACCGGAAACATCATCTTGTGCATGATCTGTGAGTGGGGACCCATGATGATGGAACAATGGTCGATTCCACGCATTGCAATACGTTTGATTCAGAGGAGAAACTTCGAAAAGGGGCAAAAAATCAATGCTGCTTCTCCGCCCGACGGCCCACGGGAGGTACGTACTCTGGCATTCGGTTCAGACCTCCAGGGTCCAGGCACCTCGCGATGCAACAAACACAGTGGAGAGGGTGGGCACGACCATCTAATTAATGTCGGGATGGTGCACCACCGAGGTCACTTGGGGCCGCGTCGAGGACTAGATCGGTAGAGCCGTAGACGGGAACAGAGCTGGGCGCGTGGTGGATTGCATCGTCGGGGGTGAATTGTGTCTCCGGCGAAGAGGTGTCAACGTTGTGCACGACATGGCTGCGTACTCGGAGAGGGCGGGGGCGTCGTGGTTGACGGCGAGCTCGGATGAAGGTCCGGCGGAGGCATGAGGGAGGAACAGGTTTGGGAGAGATGGAACGGGAAGGAAATAGGGGCATCGTCAAATACAGGTGGCTAGCACGACTGGGCCTTGACCGTGGGATTAATTAGAAATTGACAGATTTCATGCGGTCTGAGGATTGCTTCCTACTATCAGACTACTGATACAAAATGTTTTCCGTCTATATACTAGTTCCTCCATCCCATAACAGAAGATCATTTTTTTCCACTATGATATAGTGTAAAAAATGATCTTGTATTATGAGATGGAGGGAATAGTGGCGTAGCCAGCGGGTTGCCGTGGCACACCTTGAATTTTGAGGTATTTTTCTACCATATATGAGTTTTGCTCAATTAATCCTTTCAAATAGCCCCAAGCATAATGGTCACTAGCTCAATTAACTATTTTTGGAGTGTGCACACCCATCATTTTATTTCTGGCAACGCCACTGAAGGGAGTAGTGTGTACTAAGTGCTTTTGAAATTAATTATCCAGCACCATCACCATGCACTTTTATTTATTCGCTTCAGATCATTAAGAAAAAAACATGGCGGGAGGGGGCGAGAACACGTTGAAGGAACGAAGAAGAGAAAGCCCTTTGGCGCTAGAAACTCCGCCTCCATGAGTTCCTCACGCGTCTTGTTCCATCCATCCATTTGAAGGATGGCGCGGGGATGGCACGGTCTGTTGAGTTTCTTTCGATGGGATGCGTCGCATGTGACGGGTGAGAAAGACCGAGGAGCAGACGAAAGGAAAGGGAAGGGAGGGCCGCAGAACAGTTGTTGTAGCTTGGAGTCTTGGAGAGGAGAGAAATCAGAGACCGGTAAAAAGCGAAAGAAAGAGAAGTATCGTTTTCTTATGAAGGTAAGAGTTGAGTTAGTACTGCCTCAGTAAAGAAATATAAGAGCGTTTAGAAAACCATCGACATGCCCTGCATGACCGGTGGTATTGGGCATGCACGCATAATTTTCTGTACAAGAAAAGGACGCGGCGAGTCACGCGTGACGCGGTCGAAGACGAAGGAGAGCGGAGGAACGAAAAGGGAAAGCGAGGACAGCAGCTTTCTTCCATGGAAGAGGAGAGGAAACACTTAACTTCCGCGTGTATGAACATGTGGTTGAGTGTGGTACGTATGGTGCAGACCGATCGGCGACGACCGGACCGGAGCAGAGCACATGACATGCATGCGGTGGTGCATACATATATACTGCATCTGTTTTCATCACGGAGCTACAAGGAAGGTGGTAGGTACTATGCTAGTGCAGTAGTGCTGGTCTGGCTGTCAGCGCTCAGCAGCTAGCGCGATGCTATTGGACCGCTTTGACTGAGGGTGAGGAGAAATCCAGACGTACGAACCAGAACCACCGGCGGTATAGTGATTGATACTACGATATACGCAACGGCGAGGTCGAGGGAGGCGGGTAGCTGGCCGCTGGGCGTGAGCAGATCGAGTCCGAGTGGCGCACCTGGTAAGAGGAGGAGCCGGCGCCGAAGATGAACCCCGGGGGGAAGTCGCCCCTGGTGATTGTCGCCGCCGCCGCCTCCGGAGTCGCGACGGCGACGAGCAGCAGGACGAGGACCAGGGAGGAGAGCGCCGCCATCATCGATCGGCCCGCCTGCTACTGCTAGCTCCGTCCACGGTCTCTCTCTCTCTCTCCCGGTGGTGATGATGGCCACCCCGGCCGGGCGCGCGGGCTTTTATATGCCGTTTTCTTCCCATCTCGGTGATGCGCTCCTGTGTCCACCTCGGTGATGCGCCGCTGTGCTCGCCCGAGCGCGCTACCGTCCAAACCCAGCGGCCGGCCACGTCGTTGCTGACGCACCGCGCCCAGGCAGGCGGGCGCCGATCGACGGCGTTCTCGTGCGCGCGGTGCGAATGCGACCGTACGTAGCTTTGGCGTGCATGGCTGCATTCGAGCGGTGTGCTCGTGCGGCGTATGGCTCGCCGCATGGTGATGGTCGGCCGGAATCCGAGCTGTCGCGCGCCGCCGGGAAAAAGGAATCCGAATTTCTGGCCTCGAAGGACCGGCCGGTTGCCTAGGTACAGCCGGGGTGAAGGATGATAATAGCAGAGCAAAGCTTAATTCCCGTAGAGAGACGTACGTCCACCACGCGCGTCGTCGACCGAGACCACCACCGTCCACCGCTTCCGCCCACGTCGACGTCCGCTACCGGTCCACCGCCGCTGCGACAGCGATGCCGTACATGCATCCGCAGCGCATTTGTCCTCCACCTCCACTGTTGGTATAGAATTTAAAAACCAATTGATCCAAACAGGTCAACCTTGTAAATGTCAATGTTGGTTAGACTACGAACTTGCTCCACGTACGGGTGCAACTCTAACCAGCGATCGAACACCACACAGTTTTTTTTAACCGAGCCCCACACAATTACTAGTTACAGCATCTCCAGCCGTTCGGGCCCCAAGACGCCGTCTGGGGCCGAACCAGTGTTTAATTCGGCACAAACACGGCACAAACTCGGCGATTTCATTCAAATTTGTAAAAAAACAGAAAACAACCACCTAGCCCTACTACGCCGCTGCCGCCGCCCGCGTTCTACATGCCAAGGAGCCTGTAGAACCGGGTGTAGTCGCCGCCGCCGCCCTGCGTCCCTCCGGAGCCGCCGCCGTCCCTGCTGCATCCCTGACTAGGGTCGCCGACGCGCGGGGTTGGACGGACCTGGCGCGTCCTCCTCCTCGTCGCTATCGAGGACGACACCGCCGCCCTCATCGCGTCCGCGGCGCCGAGCTTTGATCTCCTCGTAGGCCCGGCGCCAGCGCTCCACCTGCTCACGGATGCAGTCCGCCTTCACCCACTTGAGGGCGGTCTCTTTGTCGGCGTCCATCTCCGTGTGCTCCTTCTTGACGGGGAGCAACCCTGGCTCGGTCTTCGGCCGGACGAGGCGAAGGGAACGAGGGGAGGGCGGGTGCCCTCGTTGATGACAAGGGCGTCGCTGCGGGTGCGGCACCCAAGCGGTGTCTCCTGCAGCTTCGGCTTGACGGGACGGAGCGCCGGCGACCCGGAACCCGACGAGGAGGAGGTCGCCGCCTCCATTCGCCGCGGCGTCCAGGAACTACCACGGCGGCTAGAGAAGGACGGGGGTGCCGGGTACTCGAGGCGCGGCGTGCTGGTCTCGATGTGGTTGAGGACGGCTTCGAAGGTCCGGCCGGGTACGCCCCACCATTCGCGCCGCCCGTCGGCGTTGAGGCGGCCGCGGGGGATGGCTTCTGTGGCGAGACGAGGCGAGAGAGGTGGCGAGTTGTGGCGACTGTGGCGTTCACCGGCAGGGAGGTCGGCTTTTATAGCCGAAGCGGGGCGGGTCGCGCGTCGCGGCGCCTTCACTGCGCCACCCGTGAGGCATCAATGGAAGGCTGACCGGCGCGGCAGTCTTGGCATTGATTCCTGCGGGAGACGAGGCGATGAGGACGACGAAGCGGTGTGTCGCTGACTCGGCGGGCTCATTCCCGTTCACGCCAAAATCAGTTTTCCCGGCGCCCCGCAGCGTGTCAAGTTCGGTTTGGGTCCGCCGACACCAGTTTCGGCCCAAACCGACGAAAACAACATCTTGAAGGCGCGACTGGGGTCGTTTTTTTACGCCGGCGCTAAAAAATGTCATCGGGGGGCCTGTTGGGGAGGCGGCTGGAGATGCTTTTATAGTAGGATTACGTACGACTTAGGATCGTTTGTGTTCTCGTCCGCGGGGTGCGACGGCTCCACGTACGGCGGCGGCGTGTCCTCGCTCCTCACCTGGGAAAGAGAAGACGGTCACACACACACACCCAGATGGCCATCGACGCAACGAGAGAATGACGGGACCAACTCAAATCAAATTGGTAAACGTAACCGTAGTGTCCCGTCCGCTCTCTTCTCCACGGGGATCTTCTCATGTTTGGTCCGCTTCTAGAACTTGGGGCCCGCATATCTCCTTTTTCAACCTTTTCCCTAGGAGAGCCCGGCCGTGTGGCGACCATTGGCCGACAGCAGGTGTGCTTCCAGTTCAAGCATTACTAACTCAAACTCGTACTCCATGATGATTCTTCACGTACACACTTACACAGAGTAGTTTAAAAACAATATACGGACTACGGCTTCCTGCGAGAATTTCTTGGAATATACGGTAGGTGCTAGTACTTCGAAAATTCCTGAGAAAATGGTGCATGCCACGTGACACGTGAGTGTGCATGCGACACAAGAATGCTAGACTTACGGGCTGCCAAGTACTGTCGCATATACGGGCTCAAAGGTTCAGTTTTTTATTGGTCCAACCCCAATAAAATGATTAATCAACCCCCCTCCCAATTTAAACGGTGGATGTAGATTACTCGTAGGTCGTCCGTAGATGTAGCTTTGTTCTTTTTTCTGTTAGCACCTGCGAGGCAAACCACGCAAAAATCAATACATCCAGAATCAAACCTTACAAGGCGCAAACAATTAGTGAAGACACGGCAGATAGCACACCACAACAAATAATCTCTGACCGATTCTAGAGCGTGCGCATGCGATGTGTACGGAGGGTCTAAAAGCATCTTCAGCCGGTTACCTCCCCAGGAGCAAACTTTTAGTGGGTTGTGCCGGCGAAAATTTAGCGTGGGGGTCAAAAATTTCCCAGCCCCCCCCCCCCAGGCCACCCCGTCCAGGTCGCGCTCGCCGGCCAGGCCGCGGCCGTGCGCTCCCGCTCACATGCCGCGCCCTCCCACGGCCGCGCTCACAGTGCCATCCTTCCACGCCGCCGTCCTCCTCGCCCGTCCGCGCCCAGGCCGACAAGGCCGGTCCGCTCGTCGAGGCGGCGCTGCGGGTCGTCATGGCGCGCCTCGAGGAGGAGTTCCGCCAGCTGCCCGTCCGTGGGACCGCATCACTCGCCCCCGAGGACTTGTACGTCGTCCCATCCGCGCCGTCCGTCTGCGAGCACGGCGGCCACCCCCTCTGCACCGGAAACTCCGACGGGCAATTCGCCTGCGCCACCTGAGACCGCGGCTCAGGCTCCGTGGAGTGCACGGGCGGGGGCGCCGCTCCCCCCGCTCGCTCGCGGGGGCGGCCCGAGGAGCATGGCGAGGGCCAGCGTGCACATGGCGAAGGCGTCGACGGGATTATGTGGGGAGAGAACAAAAGAGAAGGCATGCAAGTGGGTAGGACAAGGAGAAAAAGGGAGGAGAGAGGGAGTGGGAGGCTGAATGTGGGCCAAATGCATGCAAAATCTTCTCTCTCCGCCCCAAGTGCTCCCCGATGGGCTGGGTTTGGCCTGGGAGTGCCGACGCTAGTTTTGGGCAAATCCGACGAAAATTGAGAGTCTGGGGCCGTGGTTGGGACGTTTTTTACCGCCGGCGATTAAAAAGTGGTCCTGGGGGGGCTTCTTGGGGGGACGGCTGGAGATGCTCTAACTCGACCGGTTGGTGCTCTCTGTTGGGGAACGTAGTAATTTCAAAAATTTCCTACGCACACGCAAGATCATGGTGATGCATAGCAACGAGAGGGGAGAGTGTTGTCCACGTACCCTCGTAGACTGAAAGCGGAAGCGTTTTGCACAACGCGGTTGATGTAGTCGTACGTCTTCACGATCCGACCGATCAAGTACCGAACGCATGGCACCTCCGAGTTCAGCACACGTTCAGCCCGATGACGTCCCTCGAACTCCGATCCAGCCGAGTGTTGAGGGAGAGTTTCGTCAGCACGACGGCGTGGTGACGATGATGATGTTCTACCGACGCAGGGCTTCGCCCAAGCACCGCTACAGTATTATCAAGGTGGACTATGGTGGAGGGGGCACCGCACACGGCTAAAAGATCAACAGATCAATTGTTGTGTCTCTAGGGTGCCCCCCTGCCCCCGTATATAAAGGAGCAAAGGGGGAGAGGCGGCCGGCCAGGAGGAGGCGTGCCAGGAGGAGTCCTACTCCCACCGGGAGTAGGACTCCGTCCCTTCCTTGTTGGATTAGGAGAAGGGGGGAAGGAGGAAGAGGAGAAGAAGGAAAGGGGGGCGCCCCCCCCCCCTTGTCCAATTCGGACTAGAGGGGGAGGGGCGCGCGGCCTGCCCTGGCCGCCCCTCCTCTTCTCCACTAAGGCCCATGAAGGCCCATTAAACCCCCGGGGGGTTCCGGTAACCCCCGGTACTCCGGTAAAATCCCGATTTCACCTGGAACACTTCCGATATCCAAATATAGGTTTCCAATATATCAATCTTCATGTCTCGACCATTTCGAGACTCCTTGTCATGTCCGTGATCACATCCGGGATTCCGAACTACCTTCGGTACATCAAAACTCATAAACACATAACATAACCGTCATCGAAACTTTAAGCGTGCGGACCCTACGGGTTCGAGAACTATGTAGACATGACCGAGACACGTCTCCGTTCAATAACCAATAGCGAAACCTGGATGCTCATATTGGCTCCCACATATTCTACGAAGATCTTTATCGGTCAGACCGCATAACAACATACGTTGTTCCCTTTGTCATCGGTATGTTACTTGCCCGAGATTCGATCGTCGGTATCTCAATACCTAGTTCAATCTCGTTACCGGCAAGTCTGTTTACTCGTTCCGTAATACATCATCCCGTAACTAACTCATTAGTTGCAATGCTTGCAAGGCTTAAGTGTTGTGCATTACCGAGTGGGCCCAGAGATACCTCTCCGACAATCGGAGTGACAAATCCTAATCTCGAAATACACCAACCCAACAAGTACCTTTGGAGACACCTGTAGAGCACCTTTATAATCACCCAGTTACGTTGTGACCTTTGGTAGCACAAAAAGTGTTCCTCCGGTAAACGGGAGTTGCATAATCTCATAGTCATAGGAACATGTATAAGTCATGAAGAAAGCAATAGCAATATACTAAACGATCGAGTGCTAAGCTAACGGAATGGGTCAAGTCAATCACATCATTCTTCTAATGATGTGATCCCATAAATCAAATGACAACTCATGTCAATGGCTAGGAAACATAACCATCTTTGATCAAAGAGCTAGTCAAGTAGAGGCATACTAGTGACACTCTGTTTGTCTATGTATTCACACAAGTATTATGTTTCCGGTTAATATAATTCTAGCATGAATAATAAATATTTATCATGATATAAGGAAATAAATAATAACTTTATTATTGCCTCTAGGGCATATTTCCTTCAGTCTCCCGCTTGCACTAGAGTCAATAATCTAGATTACACAGTAATGATTCTAACACCCATGGAGCCTTGGTGCTGATCATGTTTTGCTCGTGGAACAGGCTTAGTCAACGGGTCTGCAACATTCAGATCCGTATGTATCTTGCAAATTTCTATGTCTCCCACCTGGACTAAATCCCAGATGGAATTGAAGCATCTCTTGATGTGTTTGGTTCTCTTGTGAAATCTGGATTCCTTCGCCAAGGCAATTGCACCAGTATTGTCACAAAAGATTTTCATTGGACCCGATGCACTAGGTATGACACCTAGATCGGATATGAACTCCTTCATCCAGACTCCTTTATTTGCTGCTTCCGAAGCAGCTATGTACTCCACTTCACACGTAGATCCCGCCACAACGCTTTGTTTAGAACTGCACCAACTGACAGTTCCACCGTTCAATGTAAACACATATCCGGTTTGCGATTTAGAATCGTCCGGATCAGTGTCAAAGCTTGCATCGACGTAACCATTTACGACTAGCTCTTTGTCACCTCCATAAACGAGAAACATATCCTTAGTCCTTTTCAGGTATTTCAGGATGTTCTTGACCGCTGTCCAGTGATCCACTCCTGGATTACTTTGGTACCTCCCTGCCAAACTTATAGCAAGGCACACATCAGGTCTGGTACACAGCATTGCATACATGATAGAGCCTATGGCTGAAGCATAGGGAACATCTTTCATCTTCTCTCTATCTTCTGAAGTGGTCGGGCATTGAGTCTTACTCAACTTCACACCTTGTAACACAGGCAAGAACCCTTTCTTTGCTTGATCCATTTTGAACTTCTTCAAAACTTTGTCAAGGTATGTGCTTTGTGAAAGTCCAATTAAGCGTCTTGATCTATCTCTATAGATCTTGATGCCCAATATATAAGCAGCTTCACCGAGGTCCTTCATTGAAAAACCCTTATTCAAGTATCCCTTTATGCTATCCAGAAATTCTATATCATCTCCAATCAACAATATGTCATCCACATATAATATCAGAAATGCTACAGAGCTTCCGCTCACTTTCTTGTAAATACAGGCTTCTCCAAAAGTCTGTATAAAACCAAATGCTTTGATCACACTATCAAAGTGTTTATTCCAACTCCGAGAGGCTTGCACCAGTCCATAAATGGATCGCTGGAGCTTGCACACTTTGTTAGCTCCTTTTGGATCGACAAAACCTTCTAGTTGCATCCTATACAACTCTTCTTCCAGAAACCCATTCAGGAATGCAGTTTTGACATCCATTTGCCAAATTTCATAATCATAAAATGCGGCAATTGCTAACGTGATTCAGACAGACTTAAGCATCGCTACGGGTGAGAAAGTCTCATCGTAGTCAATCCCTTGAACTTGTCGAAAACCTTTTGCAACAAGTCGAGCTTTATAGACAGTAACATTACCGTCAGCGTCAGTCTTCTTCTTGAAGATCCATTTATTCTCAATGGCTTGCCGATCATCGGGCAAGTCAACCAAAGTCCATACTTTGTTCTCATACATGGATCCCATCTCAGATTTCATGGCTTCAAGCCATTTTGCGGAATCTGGGCTCACCATTGCTTCTTCATAGTTCGTAGGTTCGTCATGGTCTAGTAACATAACCTCCAGAACAGGATTACCATACCACTCTGGTGCGGATCTTACTCTGGTTGACCTACGAGGTTCAGTAACAACTTGATCTGAAGTTCCATGATCATCATCATTAACTTCCTCACTAATTGGTATAGACGTCACAGGAACCGGTTTCTGTGATGAACTACTTTCCAATAAGGGAGCAGGTACGGTTACCTCATCAAGTTCTACTTTCCTCCCACTCACTTCTTTCGAGAAAAACTCCTTCTCTAGAAAGGATCCATTCTTAGCAACGAATGTCTTGCCTTCGGATCTGTGATAGAAGGTGTACCCAACAGTCTCCTTTGGGTATCCTATGAAGACACATTTCTCCGATTTGGGTTCGAGCTTATCAGGTTGAAGCTTTTTCACATAAGCATCGCAGCCCCAAACTTTAAGAAATGACAACTTTGGTTTCTTGCCAAACCACAGTTCATAAGGCGTCGTCTCAACAGATTTTGATGGTGTCCTATTTAACGTGAGTGCGGCCGTCTCTAAAGCATAACCCCAAAACGATAGCGGTAAATCAGTAAGAGATATCATAGATCGCACCATATTTAGTAAAGTACAATTACGACGTTCGGACACACCATTACGCTGTGGTGTTCCGGGTGGCGTGAGTTGCGAAACTATTCCGCATTGTTTCAAATGTAGACCAAACTCGTAACTCAAATATTCTCCTCCACGATCAGATCGTAGAAACTTTATTTTCTTGTTACGATGATTTTCAACTTCACTCTGAAATTCTTTGAACTTTTCAAATGTTTCAGACTTATGTTTCATTAAGTAGATATACCCATATCTGCTTAAATCATCTGTGAAGGTGAGAAAATAACGATACCCGCCGCGAGCCTCAATATTCATTGGTCCACATACAGCAGTATGTATGATCTCCAATAAATCAGTTGCTCGCTTCATAGTTCCGTAGAACGGCGTTTTAGTCATCTTGCCCATGAGGCATGGTTCGCAAGTACCAAGTGATTCATAATCAAGTGATTCCAAAAGTCCACCAGTATGGAGTTTCTTCATGCGCTTTACACCAATATGACCCAAACGGCAGTGCCACAAATAAGTTGCACTATCATTATCAACTCTGCGTCTTTTGGCTTCAACATTATGAATATGTGTATCACTACTATCGAGATTCATCAAAAATAGACCACTCTTCAAGGGTGCATGACCATAAAAGATTTTACTCATATAAATAGAACAATCATTATTCTCTGATTTAAATGAATAACCGTCTCGCATCAAACAAAATCCAGATATAATGTTCATGCTCAACGCTGGCACCAAATAACAATTATTTAGGTCTAATACTAATCCCGAAGGTAGATGTAGAGGTAGCGTGCCGACGGCGATCACATCGACTTTGGAACCGTTTCCCACGCGCATCGTCACTTGGTCCTTGCGAGTGTTCGCTTAATCCGTAGTCCCTGTTTTGAGTTGCAAATATTAGCAACAGAACCAGTATCAAATACACAGGTGCTACTGCGAGCTCTGGTAAGGTACACATCAATAACATGTATATCACATATACCTTTGTTCACCTTGCCATCCTTCTTATCCGCCAAATACTTGGGGCAGTTCCGCTTCCAGTGACCAGTCTTCTTGCAGTAGAAGGACTCAGTCTCAGGCTTAGGTCCAGACTTGGGTTTCTTCTCTTGAGCAGCAACTTGCTTGCTGTTTTTCTTGAAGTTCCCCTTCTTCTTCCCTTTGCCCTTTTTCTTGAAACTGGTGGTCTTATTAACCATCAACACTTGATGCTCCTTGATTTCTACCTCCGCAGCTTTTACCATTGCGAAGAGCTCGGGAATCGTCTTATCCATCCCTTGCATGTTATAGTTCATCACAAAGCTCTTGTAGCTTGGTGGCAGTGATTGAAGAATTCTGTCAATGACGCTATCATCCGGAAGATGAACTCCCAGTTGAATCAAGTGATTGTTATACCCAGACATTCTGAGTATATGCTCACTGACAGAACTATTCTCCTCCATCTTGCAGCTGTAGAACTTATTGGAGACTTCATATCTCTCAATCCGGGCATTTGCTTGAAATATTAACTTCAACTCCTGAAACATCTCATATGCTCCATGACGTTCAAAACGCCGTTGAAGTCCCGGTTCTAAGCCGTAAAACATGGCACACTGAACTATCAAGTAGTCATCAGCTTTGCTCTGCCAGACGTTCATAACATCTGGTGTTGCTCCTGCAGCAGGTTTGGCACCTAGCGGTGCTTCCAAGACGTAATTCTTCTGTGCAGCAATGAGGATAATCCTCAAGTTACGGACCCAGTCCGTGTAATTGCTACCATCATCTTTCAACTTTGCTTTCTCAAGGAACGCATTAAAATTCAATGGAACAACAACACGGGCCACCTGTCTACAATCAACATAGACAACCAAGATACTATCAGGTACTAAGTTCATGATAAACTTAAGTTCAATTAATCATATTACTTAAGAACTCCCACTTAGATAAACATCCCTCTAATCCTCTAAGTGATCACGTGATCCATATCAACTAAACCATAACCGATCATCACGTGAAGTGGAGTAGCTTTCAATGGTGAACATCACTATGTTGATCATATCTACTATATGATTCACGCTCGACCTTTCGGTCTCAGTGTTCTGAGGCCATATCTGCATATGCTAGGCTCGTCAAGTTTAACCTGAGTATTATGCGTGTGCAAAACTGGCTTGCATCCGTTGTAGATGGACGTAGAGCTTATCACACCCGATCATCACGTGGTGTCTGGGCACGACGAACTTTGGCAATGGTGCATACTCAGGGAGAACACTTTTCTCTTGAAATTTAGTGAGAGATCATCTTATAATGCTACCGTCAATCAAAGCAAGATAAGATGCATAAAAGATAAACATCACATGCAATCAATATAAGTGATATGATATGGCCATCATCATCTTGTGCTTGTGATCTCCATCTCCGAAGCACCGTCATGATCACCATCGTCACCGGCGCGACACCTTGATCTCCATCGTAGCATCATTGTCGTCTCGCCAATCTTATGCTTCTACGACTATCGCTACCGCTTAGTGATAAAGTAAAGCATTACAGGGCGATTGCATTGCATACAATAAAGCGACAACCATATGGCTCCTGCCAGTTGCCGATAACTCGGTTACAAAACATGATCATCTCATACAATAAAATTTAGCATCATGCTTTGACCATATCACATCACAACATGCCCTGCAAGAACAAGTTAGACGTCCTCTACTTTGTTGTTGCAAGTTTTACGTGGCTGCTACGGGCTGAGCAAGAACCGTTCTTACCTACGCATCAAAACCACAACGATAGTTTGTCAAGTTGGTGTTGTTTTAACCTTCACAAGGACCGGGCGTAGCCACACTCGGTTCAACTAAAGTTGGAGAAACTGACACCCGCCAGCCACCTGTGTGCAAAGCACGTCGGTAGAACCAGTCTCGCGTAAGCGTACGCGTAATGTCAGTCCGGGCCGCTTCATCCAACAATACGCCGAACCAAAGTATGACATGCTGGTAAGCAGTATGACTTATATCGCCCACAACTCACTTGTGTTCTACTCGTGCATATGACATCTACGCATAAAACCAGGCTCGGATGCCACTGTTGGGGAACGTAGTAATTTCAAAATTTTCCTATGCACACGCAAGATCATGGTGATGCATAGCAACGAGAGGGGAGAGTGTTGTCCACGTACCCTCATAGACCGAAAGCGGAAGCGTTTAGCACAACACGGTTGATGTAGTCGTACGTCTTCATTATCCGACCGATCAAGTACCGAACGCACGGCACCTCCGAGTTCAGCACACGTTCAGCTCGATGACGTCCCTCGAACTCCGATCCAGCCGAGTGTTGAGGGAGAGTTCCGTCAGCACGACGGCGTGGTGACGATGATGATGTTCTACCGACGCAGGGCTTCGCCTAAGCACCGCTACAGTATTATCGAGGTGGACTATGGTGGAGGGGGGCACCGCACACGGCTAAAAGATCAACAGATCAATTGTTGTGTCTCTAGGGTGCCCCCCTGCCCCCGTATATAAAGGAGCAAGGGGGGAGAGGCGGCCGGCCAGGAGGAGGCGCGCCAGGAGGAGTCCTACTCCCACCGGGAGTAGGACTCCCTCCCTTCCTTGTTGGATTAGGAGAAGGGGGGAAGGAGGAAGAGGAGAAGAAGGAAAGGGGGCGCCCCCCCCTCCTTGTCCAATTCAGACTAGAGGGGGAGGGGGCGCGCGGCCTGCCCTGGCCGCCCCTCCTCTTCTCCACTAAGGCCCATGAAGGCCCATTAAACCCCCCCGGGGGGGTTCCAGTAACCCCCGGTACTCCGGTAAAATCCCGATTTCACCTAGAACACTTCCGATATCCAAATATAGGCTTCCAATATATCAATCTTCATGTCTCGACCATTTCGAGACTCCTCGTCATGTCTGTGATCACATCCGGGATTCCGAACTACCTTCGGTACATCAAAACTCATAAACTCATAACATAACCGTCATCGAAACTTTAAGCGTGCGGACCCTACGGGTTCGAGAACTATGTAGACATGAACGAGACACGTCTCCGGTCAATAACCAATAGCGGAACCTGGATGCTCATATTGGCTCCCACATATTCTACGAAGATCTTTATCGGTTAGACCGCATAACAACATACGTTGTTCCCTTTGTCATCGGTATGTTACTTGCCCGAGATTCGATCGTCGGTATCTCAATACCTAGTTCAATCTCGTTACCGGCAAGTCTCTTTACTCGTTCCGTAATACATCATCCCGCAACTAACTCATTATTTGCAATGCTTGCAAGGCTTAAGTGATGTGCATTACCGAGTGGGCCTAGAGATACCTCTCCGACAATCGGAGTGACAAATCCTAATCTCGAAATACGCCAACCCAACAAGTACCTTTGGAGACACCTGTAGAGCACCTTTATAATCACCCAGTTACGTTGTGACGTTTGGTAGCACATAAAGTGTTCCTCCGGTAAACGGGAGTTGCATAATCTCATAGGCATAGGAACATGTATAAGTCATGAAGAAAGCAATAGCAATATACTAAACTATCGAGTGCTAAGCTAACGGAATGGGTCAAGTCAATCACATCATTCTTCTAATGATGTGATACCGTAAATCAAATGACAACTCATGTCAATGGCTAGGAAACATAACCATCTTTGATCAACGAGCTAGTCAAGTAGAGGCATACTAGTGACACTCTGTTTGTCTATGTATTCACACAAGTATTATGTTTCCGGTTAATACAATTCTAGCATGAATAATAAACATTTATTATGATATAAGGAAATAAATAATAACTTTATTATTGCCTCTAGGGCATATTTCCTTCACTCTCAACTTGTCAGCAGCGGCTTGTTGAGATCACCAGAATAAATGTTGTGTGTTGATACACGGTCAGGGTACATCATCAAGTGTGTAGGTGTGCGACAGTAGTTGTCAGGAAGGTAGTTTTGGGTTTATCCATGTATTTATTGCTGAGCTCTGTTGAATAATATAATAACCATGTATTTATTGTTGAGCACTGTTGAATAATATAATAAAATGGTTGTGTGCACGGCCAAATGCAAAGGCCGGGGGTAATCCTCCATTTCGAAAAAAGAACGAAACCTCTGGCGGACTTTTCCCAAAATAACAATCACTGGAGAAGAAAACATGTGCTCCTGGCTGACTGACGTCTGGTAGGGTTGTCCCCCCAAGGCAGCGCTAGTAGTTGGTTGACTTTGTTGATCTTCTTTGTGTTGACCAAGCAATTCAAACCTTGGGTGATTGAAGTCACGTCCATGTGACCTTTAAGCAGCTCAATGAAGTCATGAAAGGAGTCCTCACCCTTGGTCGCCAAGGCACATCCCTTTGCCACACCCCACTTTTCCAACCGTTTTTAGTAGTAAAACTCAGTTGCCACCTGGCGGATCTTCAAAGGAAAATCGGAGCGGGCCAGCCCAAAGGAGAGAACTGTAGGCGATGGGCTAGGCTAGGCTCCAAAGCATAGGTAAAGAAAAAAGTGCAAAAAAATGGACGGGCCATGGTCCAGTTCGACCCTAAGTCCCTATCTAAGCTCTCGTGGCCATCTTGTCCTCCCTGATTCTCACATGCCTACAATTCAAACATGTAAATGGCTTTGGATGAGCAAGTGCACCATGAAAATCAAAGTTTTTGGATGGTTGTTATTCTTTGATCGCCTAAACACCAAGGATATGCTTGTCAGAAGACACTGGAGGCTGCCTGATGATGACAATCAATGTGTCATTTGTGCGGCTCAGACTTATGAAGACAGACTGCACCTTTTCATGAATTGCACCTTCAGCAACAGAGTCTGGAGCTACCTGGGAATTGATTGGACTGGTGGGGAAAACTTGCAGGATTGTATTTCTCATGCAAGGAGATCCTTCAGACCCACCTTCTTCTTTGAAGTTATGCTTACAGCTGCTTGGAACATTTGGATTTTGTGTAATGGCGGAACTTTTAGAGAAGAGACAGCCTCTTTTGCTAGGTGGAAGTGTAATTTTGTACATGATGTAACCTTATTATCTCATAGGTTAGCTAGTCCTACCAGGGCCTCTCTTCTGGCTTGGGTTAATTCCCTCCCTTAGACTATAGGTAAGTTTGGGGTAGGTTTTTTCTTTCCTTTTGTATATATGACTAACTGTAACTGTACTCTTTCTTTGAGGTTGGAATAAAAGACTCTGGGGCTTTGCTCCACAGTAGATAGTTTAAAAAAAAAATCTTGTTCTCCCTACCTTGGTCCCCATCTTTTGCCACCAACAACGCCTTTGGCACTAGCATCGGACCATGAGCGATTGTGTGAGCCAGAACCTTGCAAAGAGGCTGCTATCGACCAGCACAACCTTCGCCAGAATCTTCAAAAGACCTCCCATACTTTGGAGTTTGATGTTCGTTACATGAGCAATAGCAGAAGCCTTTCGACCAAGTTAGTGACGAAAAACTGAAGTTGGCTAGTAGCATAACAATAAAAAAATTCTTTTGGTTGGTTTTCGGGTTTGCAGAAGGAGGATTAACTTTCCACATTTGCTATTAATAGTCGGAGGTTGGCGAATATGGGTGTGGTGTTGTGTGGGCGGCAGCATCTCGGAGGAGGCGGCGGCTCAGACAGGGCGAGACGCCATGACGGCGATGCTGGCCATAGGTGATGGGAGACAATGGTTAGGCCGGTGCCGGTGCCCGGTGGACTGGTCGACAGGGCGGGAGAAAGACAATGACATGGGGCAGGAGAAAGACAATGACGACGAGGAAGGAGAAGGGTGACACGTGGCACGGCCAACTGAAACTGAAAAAAATCAGTCGTTTGGAAGATAGTCAGCCCCTTATAATAATTTTTCAACAAGACTACAAAACGTATTCTTATTCTCCTTGTATCGTTGCACGGGAACCCGGTACAGGTATTTTCGTCGCGCAGAGCAGCTCGAGGAAAACAAACACGTGGAGACTGGAGAGACACATGTGAGAGTCTCTTGTTTTTCTCATTGGACGTAGGACTTCTGGGGCCGAGCAGCCGGCCGGAGCTCGCCGCCGCCGAGGAAGCCGGAGTACCAGCGGGCGGAGCTCCTCAGGTACCTCGTCCTCGCCGCATCGCCCATGTCGACGCCGCACAGGCCGAAGCGCAGCCGGTAGCCGACGAGGAACTCGAACACGTCCAGGAACGACCACACGAAGTATCCCCGCGCGTTCGACCCGTTCCTGCAACACAGTTTTCATCAGAGGGAAAAAAAAAAGAATCGGAGGAAGGCGAGAGAAAGAAGACGACGGAGAAGAGAAGCTGCATGTGCACCGTATGGACAGGTACAGGGTCTCCATGTAATCTTGCAGGAACTCCACTCTGTCCTCGTCGTCCTCCTCCTCCTCGGCCTTGCTCCGGGTGCCGGGGGCGTCTGCGTACCCTGAACCAAGAAAGAACAGCTCATTTTGTTGCCTCATGGCAGGTCGGCCTGCGTACCTGAATCCGTGAGAACTCAGATGATACCATTAGATGATACCATTTTCGTGGATCCACACAGTGGGGTTCCCGTAGTTGAGTTTCAGGTGCTCCAGCAGCTTCCTCAGGGACCACGGGGCGGTCTCAACCTCGCCCTGCACATGTTGCATCAAGGAGATCATCATGGGCGCAGGATGAGGATGAGATGATACCACATGCGCAGGCAGAAACCATCTCCTGCACCATATGCATTATCGTTATACCGTGGTTATGTCTGCTGCTGGATCTGCATCATCAGGAGAACAACATCAACATGGGAGGCAAGTCAGACCAAACTGCACTGCAGCCTGCAGAAACCTACTATTCTTCTGAATGATATAAGTAATAACCAAAGTCTAGTGTTGTTCAGGGCTCATTACTTTTGACGGCTGCATCCACGTAGTAGTCCCTGGGTTCCTGGCCGGAACTGGTGTCGATCGATCGCGCACGCATGATGAGGTAGTGGTTGAAGCCGATGAAGTCGAACGATCCACGCACCTTCTCCGACTCCGGCGCCGGTAGAGCCGGCAATCGACGGCCTACCCTGCTCCTCATCACCGGAGGGTAGTCTCCGTACACCAACGGATGCATGAACCTGTCTCATATGATGAAGGAGGCAGTGCCAGTACTACTGTAAACTCTTCTTCTAATTCTTCTTAGGAGTACATAATAGTATTGTTACTAACCATCCTATGTGGAAGTCATTCATCCTCACGGCAGCAGCTGCATCCTGGGGTGTGTCAGTAGAAGGCTCATGCCACCAGCCCAGCAGAGTGATTCCTATCTGGCCTCCCTGAGCTGCCTACATGATGATTAATTGATCATTTCAAGTTTTCAACCCCATGCTCAATCAACCATAACCTGCCATGTGTGGCATGCATCAGAGACAACAAGGGAGTTGACAACCAAAGAGACCTTGTACTTCTCTCTATACAGGGACACTGCCGAAGCGTGTGCGAGCAGGAGATGGTGAGCCGCTATGTACGGCTCGGTCGAAGAATTCCCTTCGGCGCAGTCTGCGCCGAATGGATAGGAGCAGCGGCGCGGCGGTTGAGAGCCGTTGTCGTAGCCGCCGATCGGCTCTATGTTTGGCTCGTTGACGGTTACCCAGTGCTTCACTCTGTCCCCGAAGCTCTTGAAGCACACGTTTGCGTAAGCCGTGTAATCTTCTCTGAAACGCATGTTAGAAAGTTAGAACTGCTAAAGAATTGATTCCTTCGGTGAATTATCTGATTTTTCTTTCATGGTCATGATTGATCCATGGATGCTAGGGGGCATTTCACATGTAACACATTGCTCATTCAAAAAAAAACATGTAACTGCATTAGCATTTCGGGCAGTTACATGAATCTGGGGCTAAGTAGTCCACTGTATTCGTCCTGCAGGGCCTGAGGAAGATCAAAATGGTAGATAGTGACATGAGGCTGAATTCCTACCAAATTGACAGAACAATTAGCAGGATTAGCCAATATTTGAGAGGAACAGAATTATTTGTAGAATTCAGTTTCACATCAACAAAAAGGGAGGGAAAGTAACAATTCATATACCATGTAGTATCAGCTCATCTATCAAATTGTTGTAGTATTCCAAGCCCTTTGGGTTTATCTGTCCTCTTCCATCTACGCAATTTGGTACCAAGCATCACAACTTTTCAGAAAGGTAAGGTATTATGCTCAAAATTAGTTGTACACTGGTACCTACCAGGAATAAGCCGGGGCCAAGAGATGGAGAATCTGTACGCGTCCAGACCCATCTTGTGCATAAGCTTTACATCTTCCTGAGATCAAAGGATTTGCTCATATTTGAAACCAAAGAACCTGACGAACTTTCTTAACATGCACTCTGTTCGAATTCGTTCAGAATTTCAGAGATAGCAACCATGTTTGATTCACGCAGAGCTAGTTAGTTCTTACCTTGTAGTGATGGTACTGATCTGCTGAAACATCTGCCGTGGATCCGTCAGACGAGTGACCTGTCATCGCAAAGACATAATACTGGACTTATCCCCAAGATTTATACAGTGAATTAAGGGGCCTTGTACTGATTGCCGAAGCGTGAGTCCATGGTCTTTGCACTGCACGGACCTTGATGGGTGAAGGTGTCCCAGATGCTGGGCCTCCTTCCATCCTCTGCGGCCGCGCCTTCCACCTGACGTCGTCAAGAGTTTCAGCTCCTCAGACGGTGCAGAACCAAGCGTGTGATACGGATGAACATACAGTGCACCGCAAGACAGTACCTGGTAGGCCGAGGTGCCTGCGCCGAAGACGAACCCCTCGGGGAAGTCATGGCGGGTGAGCGCGGAGGCGTGCCTCGGAGCAAAGGCCGCGGCGGCGAAGAGGACGGCGACGGGGAAGGGAAAGAGCATCGGCATGAGCACTGGCGGCACCGCGCCTTTGCGCTGCTCCTGTGGAGTGGGCGAGAGTGATTCTGTGTCCTGGCCACTCCTTTCTCTCTCCGTGTGTCCGTGGCGCGGTTGGTGCGTGGCGCTGTCGTGGGAGCATCTTTAACCGGACCCTCTACTCGGCCTCATTTGTTCAGAAGACACTGTGTGACACTACTCAAACAGACCCCTCGTACTCACTTCATGTATGTTCAGGTTCAGTTTTTTTATTAAAAAAAAATCCCGGCCTCTGCATCAGAATAATGCATGCAGCTATTTTATGAAGTACTAGCACATATGCTCGTGTGTTACAACAGGAGCAACATAATATGCATTTAAAGTTAGTGAGAATTATATGTGCAAGCAAAACCCTGTGTGCACGTGACAAAAGGAACATTTAACTTCTCGGTTTCGCCGGGTGTGAAGTAACAAATCCGTTATTTTTCCATTCATTGATCGAGGGCATTTAAGAGTTTTGTTTCGTCATCATACGCCAGAGAAGGCCCATGAATTATTCAATCTATTTTTCTTTTCAACCGAGGGGATTTTAAGGTATGAAGTTTCTGAATACTGTAGGAAACTTGAACCATTTTTTAAATCCTGAATATATTTTAAAAATTATGTACAGTTTCAAAAAAAGTGAACAAAATTTGATACAGGAACATCTTTTAAGATTCACAAACATTTTTTGAAAACACTAAATTTTTTATAAAAACATGAACATTATTTGAATTTGTGATCATTTTTTAGAATGGGAACATGTGTTGAAAATTCATAACATTTTTCAAAAATCTGTATCAATTAACATTATTTTAATTGTGAAAATTTAACTAAAACAAATTTTTTTCGAATTTGGAGCATTTTAAAAATGACATTTTCTTTTTAGAAATCTTGAACAATTTTGGAAAACTATAAAAGTTTTTGAAAAACGGGAAACTTTTTTCAAGTTCTGAATGTTTTTTAAAATAGCAGCAAAATTTTGGAATTTTGAACATTTTATAAAAAAAATTGAAATTCCAAACATTTTTCTAAAATTTTGAATTTATGAAATAATTTCTATAAGAAAAATAAACTTGGAAGGGAAAAAAGAGATAGGGGAAGGAGAATAAAAATAGAAGTAAAACCCAGAACAAAGAAAATGGGCCAAGCCCATTATTGGTTGCCCTATGCGAAGCTCCGACTATTTTTCGCCCTATGCAGAAAATAGAATTCGTACGAAATGTCGGAAAAGCCTTTTTTTTCTAGCAGATGAACACATAAGAATTTAGTACCACCTCGGATAGAAAAAAATTCTTTCGGCGGTGAACGGAAAAATTAGCGAAATGTACCTTGCTTTATTAGTAGGTATAGATAGAAAAGAAGTCCAATAAAGTACGAGGTCCAAAGTCCGCTCACAAAAGGAGCCCAAAATAATTAAATAAAGGCTGCCATAGCCGGCTAGAAAAGAACAGGCTACGATGACTTAAAGACCTAGCCTATTAGTAGTTCACCATCCAAATCGGTTGAAGATAGCCCACGCTACCATCTCTCACCGGTTATACCCAGTAACCAAAAGCTCCCTGGAGTCCGCATGAGTGAGTAGCGACCATGTACGGATCCAAGCAGTGGCTCTGTAAATAAGCTGCAAAAAGTTGGTAAAAAATTGGTTAAAAATCATATTATTTCTGCAGTTTCATATAGCCCAAAGCAGTGCACATATCCCTATCCGAATATGTCGAGGTAAGTTTGATTCGATTCCATTTAGCCACATCCCAAATAACGCGTTGATACTAAGTGGAGGATTAACATTAAAGGCTATATGCAAAGTACGCTAGAGGAGTTTGGCTAACGGACGATCGAGAAAGAGGTGTTTTATAGTCTCGTCCTGATCAGAAAAACAACATCGAGTACTGCCTACCCATCTATGCTTTACCAAATTATCCTTACTTAAGATCACACCCTTGTCGACAAACCACGTAAAGATTTTAATTCGGTGCGGAACTTTAATCTTCCAGATATCAAGTGATCTCGGAATAGGCCCAGTGTCGATAAGGCCTAAATACATAGATTTCACCGAAAAACTATCATTTGTAGTTAACTTCCAGTGAAAAATATTTGGTTGGTCGGTAAGCTGAACAACCATCAACCTACGGACCAAGTGCAGCCTTTGAAATGCAGCTCATGAAAGCGGGTTTGTTTAGGGTCAAGTCGACAGCATCCATCGCATCTGGCCCGACAGGTCAGATCCACCCCCACCACCCTCTCCTTCATCCGAAATTGATATCCTCTCTCCCGCGTCCGTCCTCCCTTTCTCGTGAATGCGTCATCGCCCTCCTTCGACCGTGCTCCGTGTCCGCACCATCGACCTCCTTCATATTCCAAGACGTCAACGCTCAGTCTGCTGTCCGTCTACCAAGGACCTTGGCTCGGTGGTCCCTGCCGTTAGAATTAAAGCGGAGACCATCGCCACAATGAGCGGCATGCCCGGCAACGTGCCCACTAGAAGGCCAGGAAGGAGGTGCCGACAAAGGAGGTCATAGATGTGGAGTACCCTCCGACGTCATCCGCCACACTCGCTCCCTATGGCATTCCTGTTTCACAATGGTCGGGCATCCCTAATGACTTCACACAGGATCCGAACGCCTCCGGACCCGACGTACGAGTCATGACAGCTCTAACGGTCACAGACTACGTCGGGAAGCTCCGCTGGCCGATGTGCCTGCTACTTCTTGAGCTTGCATTGGTTTTTCTCTTGAAGAGGAAAGGGTGATGCAGCACAGTAGAGATAAGTATTTTCCTAAGTTAAGAACAAAAGTATCAATCCAGTAGGAGAAGAACGCGCAAATCACCAATACCTGCACAAACAATCAAACACTTGCACCCAACGCGATAAAGGGGTTGTCAATCCCTTCATGGTTACTTGCAAAAGTGAGATCTGATAGAGATAAATAAATAGAACTAAACAAAAGATAAAATATTTTTGGGTTTTTTGGTGTATATATCTGGAAAATAAAATATTACAAAATAGTAGATCGGAAACTAATATGATGGAAAATAGACCCGGGGGCCATAGGTTTCACTAGAGGCTTCTCTCTTGAAGGCAAATAATACGGTGGGTGAACAAATTATTGTCGAGCAATTGATAGAAAAAGTGCAAAGTTATGACAATATCCAAGGTAATGATTATGCAATATAGGCATCACGTCCGTGTCAAGTAGACCAAAACGATTTTGCATCTACTAATATTACTCCACACATCGACCGACTCCTGCCTGCATCTAGAGTATTAAGTTCATAAGAACAAAGTAACGCATTAAGTAAGATGACATGATGTAGAGGAATTAACTCAAGCAATATGATAAAAACCCTCATCTTTTTATCCTCGATGACAACAATGCAATACGTATCTCGCTACCCCTACTTTGTCACTGGGTGAAATCACGCAAGATTGAACCCAAAGCTAAGCACCTCACCCATTGCAAGAAATACCAATCTAGTTGGCCAAACCAAATCGATAATTCGAAGAGAAATACAAAGATACCAAATCATGCATATAAGAATTCAGAAGAGATTCAAATAATATTCATAGATAAGCTGATCATAAATCCACAATTCATTGGATCTCGACAAACACACCGCAAAAGAGTATTACATCGGATAGATCTCCAAGAACATCGAGGAGAACATGGTATTGAGAATCAAAGAGAGAGAAGAAGCCATCTAGCTACTAGTTATAGACCCATAGGTCTGAGGTGGACTACTCACGCTTCATCGGAAGGGCAATAGAGTTGATGTAGATGCCCTTCGTGATTGAATCCCCCTCCGGCAGGATGCCGGAAATGGCCCCAAGATGGGATCTCACAGGTGCGGTGGTGGAAAAGTGTTTTCATGGATACTTCTGGTGGTTTGGGAATATATGTGAATATATATAGGAGGCAGAACTAGGTTAGGGGGTCACGAGGGGCCCACAAGGTAGGGGGCGCGCCCTCCACCCTTGTCGCCGCCTCGTGGCTCTTCCGACTTGAACTCCGAGTCTCCTGGATGTCTTCTGGTCCAAGAAAAATCATCGTAAAGTTTTATTCCATTTGTACTCCGTTTGGTATTCCTTTTCTGTGAAACTCAAAAACAAGGAAAAAGCAAAAACTGGCATTGGGCTCTAGGTTAATAGGCTAGTCCCAAAAATAATATAACATATCATATTAATGCATATAATACGTCCAAAACAAATAATATGATAGCATAGAACAATAAAAAATTATAGATAAGCATCCCCAAGCTTAATTCCTGCTCGTCCTCGAGCAGGTAAATGATAAAAACAGAATTTTTGATGTGAAATGCTACCTAACATATTTATCCATGTAATTTTCTTCATTGTGGCATGAATGTTCAGATCCATAAGATTCAAAACAAAAGTTTAATATTGACATAAAAACAATAATACTTCAAGCATACTAATAAAGTAATCATGTCTTCTCAAAATACTATGGCTAAAGGAAGCTATCCCTACAAAGTCATATAGTCTGGCTATGCTCCATCTTCATCACACAAAGTATTCAAATCATGCACAACCCCGATTTCAGCCAAGCAATTGTTTCATACTTTAGTATTCTCAAACCTTTTCAACTTTCACGCAATACATGAGCGTGAGCCATGGACATAGCACTATAGGTGGAATAGAATATGGTGGTTGTGGAGAAGACAAAAAAGTAGGAGATAGTCTCACATCAACTAGGCGTATCGACGGGCTATGGAGATGCCCATCAATAGATATCAATGTGAGTGAGTAGGGATTGCCATGCAACGAATGCACTAGAGCTATAAGTTTATGAAAGCTGAAAAAGAAACTAAGTGGGTGTGCATCCAACTTGCTTGCTCATGAAAACCTAGGGCATTTGAGGAAGCCCATCGTTGGAATATACAAGCCAAGTTCTATAATGAAAAATTCCCACTAGTATATGAAAGTGACAAAACAGGAGACTCTCTATCATGAAGATCATGGTGCTACTTTGAAGCACAAGTGTGAAAAAAGGATAGTAACATTGCCCCTTCTCTCTTTTCTCTCTTTTTTTTTGAATGGCTTCTTTGGCCTCTTTTCTTTTTTTATTTGGCTTCTTTGGCCTCTTTTATTTTGATTTCCTCACATGGGACAATGCTCTAACAATGAAGATCATCACACTTTTATTTACTTACAACTCAAAAATTACAACTCGATACTAGAACAAAATATGACTCTATATGAATGCCTCCGGCGGTGTACCGGGATGTGCAATGACTCATGAGTGACATGTATGAAAGAATTATGAACGGTGGCTTTGCCACAAATACTATGTCAACTACATGATCATGCAAAGCAATATGACAATGATGAAGCGTGCCATAATAAACGAAACAGTAGAAAGTTGCATGGCAATATATCTCAGAATAGCTATGGAAATGCCATAATAGGTAGGTATGGTGGCTGTTTTGAGGAAGGTATATGGTGGGTGTATGGCACCAGTGAAAGTTGCGCGGTACTAGAGAGGCTAGCAATGGTGGAAGGGTGAGAGTGCGTATAATCCATGGACTCAACATTAGTCATAAAGAACTCACATACTTATTGCAAAAATCTATTAGTCGTCGAAACAAAGTACTACGCGCATGCTCCTAGGGGAAGGGTTGGTAGGAGTGAACCATCGCGCGATCCCGACCTCCACACAAAGGATGCCAATCAATAAATAAATCATGCTCCGACTTCGTTACATAACGGTTCACCATACGTGCATGGTACGGGAATCACAAAATTTAACACGAGTATTCTTACCAATCCACAATTACTCACTAGTATGACTCTAATATCACTATCTTCATATCTGAAAACAATCATAAGGAATCAAACTTCTCATGGTATTCAATGCACTTTATATGAAAGTTTTTATTATATCCCTCTTGGATGCCTATCATATTAGGACTAAATTCATAACCTAAGCAAATTACCATGCTGTTTAGAGAGACTCTCAAAATAATATAAGTGAAGCATGAGAGTTCAACAATTTCTATAAAATAAAGCCACTGCCGTGCTCTAAAAAGATATAAGTGAAGCACTAGAGCAAAATTGCCTAGCTCAAAAGATATAAGTGAAGCACATAGAGTATTCTAATAAATCTCGATTCATGCGTGTCCCTCTCAAAAGGTGTGTGCAACAAGGATGATTGTGACAAACTAAAAAGCAAAGACGCATATCATACAAGACGCTCCAAGCAAAACACATATCATGCGGTGAATCAAAAATATAGCCTCAAGTAAAGTTACCAATAGACGAAGACGAAAGAGGGGATGCCTTCTAGGGCATCCCCAAGCTTAGGCTCTTGGTTGTCCTTGAATATTACCTTGGGGTGCCTTGGGCATCCCCAAGCTTAGGCTCTTACCACTCCTTATTCCATAGTCCATCAAATCTTCACCCAAAACTTGAAAACTTCACAACACAAAACTCAACAGAAAATCTTATGAGATCCGTTAATATAAGAAAGCAAATCACCACTTTATGGTACTATTGTGAACTCATTCTTTATTTATATTGTAATATCTACTGTATTCCAACTTCTTCATAGTTCATACCCCCCGATACTACCCATAGATGCATCAAAATAAGCAAACAACACAAAGAAAACAGAATAGTCTGTAGTAATCAGAGAACTTCGAATACTTCTGTAACTCCAAAAATTCTGAAAAATTAGGACAAACTGGGAAATTTGTATATCAATCTTGTGTAAAAACTTCAGATCAAAAGCACGCTTCTGTGAATTATGAAAATTATTTTTCTGGGCGCAAAAGTTTCTGTTTTTCAGCAAGATCAAATCAACTATCACCGTAAGCCATCCCAAAGGTCTTATTTGGCACAAACACTAATTAGAACACAAAAACACATCTAACCAGAGGCTATATGAATTATTTATTGAAAAACAGGAAAGAAAAATATTGGGTTGTCTCCCAACAAGCGCTTTTCTTTAAAGCCTTTTAGCTAGGCATTGATAATTTCAATGATGCTCACATAAAAGAGAAGAATTGAAGCACAAATAGATCATCATAAAACATGTGACAAACACATCTAAGTCTAACATACTTCCTATGCATACGTGAAAGGACATGCGGTGTCCCCATGTGTGGTTTTGGTAATTGATGACATTCTCTATGGACTAATGGTTGCATTGAGTTATATTTGAAGGATTTTTCCATAGGCATTTCTTGAAGTCCATGTGTTGGTTTCAAGGAGCTTATGGGTTGACCAAGGTGCTATTAAGGAATTATCCAAAGATTGGTCATGTGAATGTTGAGCTTATTGCAAGCGTGTCTTGAAGAAGAAGATTGTGTGATCATTCATGTTTACCTTCAAGACATCATCCAAACGAAGAGAGTTGGAAAGATTCAAGGTTGATCAAGACTAAGTCAAGAGTGAATCAAGTTGATAAACTCACAAAGCGTAGAAGATGTACCGAGAGGGATCAAGTGAGCCCATGGTATGGTAAGCATTGTCCATTGCACTTTGTGTACTAACCCATGGTCTATGTGAGAGTCTATGTGGGGTTAGGTACGTGTCCATGGGCTTGCGTCAAGAGGAAGATATCATACAACCCATGGAAAGGATGACATCAAGTGGTGATCTTCATCAAGATTGCCGTGTGCAAGTTCAAGTGGAGCATCACGAAGAGATCAAGTGCTTGAAGCTTGCCATCCATTGTGGTGTCAATGGACTTGTGAAGATGTGCCGAAGAGTGGCTCACCCATAGTGGAGTATGGGGGAGCAATCATCTAGTCTCCATCGACCCAACGCAATCAAGAAAGGTGGTCCATCTTGAGGAGGACAAGATCGTCATCATCTAGCTCAAGTGGATCATGTGCAAGGCAAAGGTTTGCCCTTGATAGGTTTCTATTTTACCAGTCTCATGGTGGTAGTTGGGAGACCGGGTTATACGATCGATAGCCGTACTATCAAGGGGGGCTCTCAAGTGAGTGGCTTGATCGTATCGTTCGTCGAGAGCACAAATCATTGCATCCTTGCATCATGTTTCTTGGTTGTTGTTTGGTTATCTTTGTGAGTCTTAGAGCTTATGGTCATCTTGATGACAAGCTTGAGTTCATCGAAAACGGAGTTTGCATGCGTCTTCTATGATGTTTTCGGTGTTGGAGGTTTTACCGGTCTTATCCGAGGAAGGGTTCTCACCATTTTCTTTTGGGACTTTTCTCATTTGCTTCTTATTGATATTTCTAACAAGATTGTGTTAGCCCTTATCTCTAGCTTTCCAACAAACTTGGTTTCGTCGAATTCGGAGTCCGTTTGCAGAAGTTGTGTCAGTTTTGGTGTCCTTAAAAGGGGCTGCTGCGGATGTAATTTTTTAGTACCGCTCTTGGGAGCGGTACTACCGCTTGGAGCGGTACTACCGCGACTACTTCCGTGGCTACTTCCGCTCGGGACCAAAAACCCGTCACAAGTCCAGCGGTGGTAGGCACGGATGTAATTTTTTAGTACCGCTCGCATGGAGTAGTACCGCTACCCTTAGCAGTAGTACCGCTACCCCTAGCGGTAGTACCGTGAGGTCAAGCGGTACTACCACTCCTACGTTTCTTCTGGCTTTTTTGCCTCCTCGCTGTTGTGTTTCAAAGGGCTACTACCGCCCTAGCGGTAGTACCGCTCCTTGGAGCGGTAGTACCGCTCGGTGCGGGCTGTGAGCATAACGGTTGGATTTTCCCCCACCTATAAAAGGGGGTCTTCTTCCCCAATGAACCTTATATTTTGAGCTCGTGTTCTTCCTCCATTGTTGACCTTCTTCGAGCTTGCTAACTCTCAATCCCTCCAATGATTCTTGCTAGTTCTTGAGGGAAAAGAGAGAGGAGATCTAGATCCACGTTTCCAGCAATCACTTTCTCCTCTAAGTGAGGGGAACCCCTTGGATCTAGATCTTAGAGTTCTTCGTGTTCTTCTTTCATTCTTCCTCTCATTTTCCTCCCTAGCATTAGTTGCTTTGGTAGGATTTGGGAGAGAAGGACTTGGGTGCTCCGTGTGCCCTTGCCATTGCATTTGGTGCATCGGTTTGAGTTCTCCACGGTGATACGTAGAAGTGAAGTTTGAGAAGCTTATTACTCTTGGGTGTTTGGGCACCCTAGAGCTTGTTCCTCTTGGGTGCCTTGGCGCCCTAGACGGTTGGTGGTGTTCGGAGCTCAATCATTATGGTGTAAAGCTCCGGGAAAGCGTCGGGGTCTCCAATTAGGTTGTGGAGATCGCCCGGAGCAATTTGACGGGTTCCGGTGACCGCCCCCAAGGGTTGCCAACGTGTACGGATTCGGTGACCGCCCCCAAGGGTTGCCATTTGTACGGGTTCGGTGACCGCCCTCAAGGGTCCCTTAGTGGAATCACGGCATCTTGCATTGTGTGAGGGCGTGAGGAGATTACGGTGGCCCTAGTGGCTTCTTGGGGAGCATTGTGCCTCCACACCGCTCCAAACGGAGATTAGCATCCGCAAGGGTGTGAACTTTGGGATACATCGTCGTCTCCGCGTGCCTCGATTATCTCTTACCCGAGCTCTTTACTTATGCACTTTACTTTGTGATAGCCATATTGTTTCTTGTCATATATCTTGCTATCACCTAGTAGTTTATCTTGCTTAGCATAAGTTGTTGGTGCACATAGGTGAGCCTAGTTGTTGTAGGTTTTGTGCTTGACAAATTAACCGCTAGGTTTATTCCGCATTTGTTCAAGCCTAAACTGTAATTATTTTAAAGCGCCTATTCACCCCCCTCTAGGCGACATCCACGATCTTTCAATTGGTATCATACCCTCGTCTCTCTTTATAGGGCTTAACCGCCTAGAGAGTAAGGATGTCGACTAGGGGTTTAGGATTCTCTGACACTCTTAGTTTCGATGGCACAAATTTTGATGTTTGGGTAATTGGCATGCTTAATCTCTTTAGGGTCATGGACCCAAATTTAGAGCGAATTGTAGATATGGGTTTTTCTCCTCCAAAGGATCCACAAAGATTATCTTTAGAGGATGAGAAAAACTCTTATCTCAATGCTCAAGCTTCTAATGTGCTTTTTGATGCTTTTAGCAATGTAGTTATATTTCAACTCATGCCGTTTCGGGATGCTCATGAGTTGTGGACAAAGCTTCAAGACAAATATGGCATGTCCGAGATTTGTGGAGATGATTGTCCTCCTTCCACCTCTGGTCGTATAGTATTCTCAACTTCTTCTACTTCACCTACATGTGGTTTGCCACAAGGTAATGATATGGTGAGTAGTGGTGCTCATTGTAATGATTATAGTGAGCTTATTATTGATGATCCTTCATCACTTTATTATTGCAATGCTTCACCTTTGGACTTTAACACTTCGAGCACTCTAAATGTTTCACATGCTTGTGTTAAAAGTTCTTGCATATCTTGTAGAAATTGCTTGCTCAAATCTCATGATGATATGCTTGCTATGTCTTGTTGCCATGATAAAAATGTATCTATTTCCTCGAGTTGTTGTGCTAACAATGTAGAGGAAACCCAACACTCCATGGAACAAGATGTGGTCTTGAACGGTGCTTCAAGGGATCCTACATCATCATCGATTGCTTTTTGCCTTATGGCTAAGGCTTCAAAGGTATCTCCCACTTTGAATCCCAATATATCTTGTGATGATATTGATGATGGCAAAACTGATGATGATGTTGATTATGATGAAGAGAATGATAATGTTGCCTCCTTAAAAATTAAGGGGGAAATGGTTTTTAAAGCTCTTCATAAAAATAAAATTGCTCGTTCCAACTTCATGGAAATTATGTCCATTGCCATTGAGGGCAAGAAATATATTGAGGAGTTGGAATCTCATCTCGAGGAGCATGAGGTCACCATTGAGAAAATGGAAGGTCATGAGCGTGATTACGCTAATGAGATTGCGGACCTCTCTCAAGCTCTTGAACTTGAAAAAACCACCAAGGAATCTCTTGAGGAGACTTTTGCTCTAGAATTATCTAGAGTGAGGGAATCTCGTGATAGAGCTCTTGAGGTGGCCAATGATTTTGAAAATAAAAATGAGGAGCTTGAAGTTGCACATGCTAAACTCCTTGAGGACTTTGAACACCTCGAAAATGGCTCAAGGGTCATTAAGAGTGAGCTCATCAAACTCACCGAGTCTCATGCTCAACTTAAAGCTTCATATTCAAAAGATCTTGCCAAGTTATCTTCTCCTCTTGTTGTAAATGATGATGCTTGTGCTACTAACTCTATCTCTTGTGAAGCAGACATGTTGAAGGAGAATGTTGAGCTAAGGGCTCAACTTGAGTTGCTATCTAGCAATTATGGGATGTTGGAAGAAAATCATGTAAAGCTCACAAGCTCTCATGATGATCTTCTAGTATCCCATAATGTGCTAAAGATAGCTCATGAGGCTATGATCACTAAGGTAACATCTAGCGAGTCTCGTATGGGTACTAGCACTACCTCTAGCCAAATGCTATATTACCATGTGCTAGTCCTTGTAATTCATCTACTCACAATATTGATACATCTTGTGATGAATTACTTTCCTTGCATTGTTGCTCTAACGATGATGCTTATACTTCATCTAGTACTTGTGTTGATACTAACCATGTAGAGGAAATCAAAGAGCTCAAGGCCCAAGTCACTTCCTTGAAGATTGACTTGCAAAAGTGTCATGAAGGGAAGTCCATGTTGGGGAACGTAGTAATTTCAAAAAAAAATCCTACGCACACGCAAGATCATGGTGATGCATAGCAACGAGAGGGGATAGTGTTGTCCACGTACCCTCGTAGACCGATAGCGGAAGCGTTATCACAACGCGGTTGATGTAGTCGTACATCTTCACGATCCGACCGATCAAGTACCGAACGCACGGCACCTCCGAGTTCTACACACGTTCAGCTCGATGACGTCCCTCGAACTCCGATCCAGCCGAGTGTTGAGGGAGAGTTTCGTCAGCACGACGGCGTGGTGACGATGATGATGTTCCACCGACGCAGGGCTTCGCCTAAGCTCCGCAACGGTATTATCGAGGTGTAATATGGTGGAGGGGGGCACTTCACACGGCTAAGAGATCTCAAGGATCAATTGTTGTGTCTATGGGGTGCCCCCCTGCCCCCGTATATAAAGGATGGAGGAGGGGAGGCCGGCCAGCCCCTGGGGCGCGCCAGAAGGTTGGAGTCCTACTAGGACTCCCTAGTCCTAGTAGGATTCCTCCTCCCACATGGAATAGGAAAAGGGAAAGGGAAAAAGAGAAGGAAGGAAGGAGGCGCCCCCCTTCCCTAGTCCAATTCGGACCAGACCAGGGGAGGGGCGCAGCCACCTTTTGAGGCCTTTCTCTCCTTTCCCGTATGGCCCATTAAGGCCCAATACGAATTCTCGTAACTCTCCGGTACTCCGAAAAATACCCGAATCACTCGGAACCTTTCTGAAGTCCGAATATAGTCGTCCAATATATCGATTTTTACGTCTCAGCCATTTCGAGACTCCTCGTCATATCCCCGATCTCATCCGGGACTCCGAACTCTTTCGGTACATCAAAACTCAATAAAACTGTCATCGTAACGTTAAGCGTGCGGACCCTAGGTTCAAGAACTATGTAGACATGACCGAGACACGTCTCCGGTCAATAACCAATAGCGGGACCTGGATGCCAATATTGGCTCCCACATATTCTACGAAGATCTTTATCGGTCAGACCGCATGACAACATACGTTGTTCCCTTTGTCACCGGTATGTTACTTGCCCGAGATTTGATCGTCGGTATCTCGATACCTAGTTCAATCTCGTTACCGGCAAGTCTCTTTACTCGTTCCGTAACACATCATCCCGCAACTAACTCATTAGTCACAATGCTTGCAAGGCTTATAGTGATGTGCATTACCGAGTGGGCCCAGAGATACCTCTCCGACAATTGGAGTGACAAATCCTAATCTTGAAATACGCCAACCCAACAAGTACCTTTGGAGACACCTGTAGAGCACCTTTATAATCACCCATTTACGTTGTGACGTTTGGTAGCACACAAAGTGTTCCTCCGGTAAACGGGAGTTGCATAATCTCATAGTCAGAGGAACATGTATAAGTCATGAAGAAAGCAATAGCAACATACTACACGATCGGGTGCTAAGCTAACTGAATGGGTCAAGTCAATCACGTCATTCTCCTAATGAGGTGATCTCGTTAATCAAATGACAACTCATGTCTATGGCTAGGAAACATAACCATCTTTGATTAACGAGCTAGTCAAGTAGAGGCATACTAGTGACACTCTGTTTGTCTATGTATTCACACATGTATTATGCTTCCGGTTAATACAATTCTAGCATTAATAATAAACATTTATCATGATATAAGGAAATATATAATACTTTATTATTGCCTCTAGGGCATATTTCCTTCAGTCTCCCACTTGCACTAGAGTCAATAATCTAGTTCACATCGCCATGTGATTTAACATCAATAATTCACATCACCATGTGATTAACACCCATAGTTCACATCTCTATGTGACCAACACTCAAAGGGTTTACTAGAGTCAATAATCTAGTTCACATCGCTATGTGATTAACACCCAAAGTGTACTAAGGTGTGATCATGTTTTGATTGTGAGATAATTTTAGTCAACGGGTCTGTCACATTCAGATCCGTAAGGATTTTGCAAATTCCTATGTCTACAATGCTCTGCACGGAGCTACTCTAGCTAATTGCTCCCACTTTCAATATGTATCTAGACCGAGACTTAGAGTCATCTAGATTTAGTGTCAAAACTTGCATCGACGTAACCCTTTACGATGAACCTTTTGTCACTTCCATAATCGAGAAACATTTCCTTATTCCATTAAGGATAATTTTGACCGCTGTCCAGTGATCTACTCCTAGATCACTATTGTACTCCCTTGCCAAAATCAGTGTAGGGTATACAATAGATCTGGTATACAGCATGGCATACTTTATAGAACCTATGGCCAAGGCATAAGGAATGACTTTCATTCTCTTTCTATCTTCTGCCGTGGTCTGGCTTTGAGTCTTACTCAATTTCATACCTTGTAACACAGGCAAGAACTCTTTCTTTGACTGTTCTATTTTGAACTACTTCAAAATCTTGTTAAGGTATGTACTCATTGAAAAAACTTATCAAGCGTTTTGATCTATCTCTATAGATCTTGATGCTCAATATGTAAGCAGCTTCACCGAGGTCTTTCTTTTGAAAAACTCCTTTCAAACACTCCTTTATGCTTTGCAGAATAATTCTACATTATTTCCGATCAACAATATGTCATTCACATATACTTACCAGAAATGTTGTAGTGCTCCCACTCACTTTCTTGTAAATACAGGCTTCACCGCAAGTCTGTATAACACTATATCCTTTGATCAACTTATCAAAGTGTATATTCCAACTCCGAGATGCTTGCACCAGTCCATAGATGGATCGCTGGAGCTTGCATATTTTGTTAGCACCTTTAGGATTGACAAAACCTCCTGGTTGCATCATATACAACTCTTCTTTAATAAATCCATTAAGGAATGCAGTTTTGTTTATCCCTTTGCCATATTTCATAAAATGCGGCAATTGCTAACATGATTCGGACAGACTTAAGCATAGATACGAGTGAGAAACTCTCATCGTAGTCAACATCTTGAACTTGTCGAAAACCTTTTGCGACAATTCTAGCTTTGTAGATAGTGACACTACTATCAGCGCCCGTCTTCCTCTTGAAGATCCATTTAATCTCAATGGCTCGCCGATCATTGGGAAAGTCAATCAAAGTCCATACTTTGTTCTCATATATGGATCTTATCTCAGATTTCATGGCCTCAAGCCATTTTGCGGAATCTGGGCTCACCATCGCTTCTTCGTAGTTCGTAGGTTCGCCATGGTCTAGTAACATGACCTCCAGAACAGGATTACCGTACCACTCTGGTGCGGATCTTGATCTAGTTGACCTACGAAGTTCAGTAATAACTTGATCTGAAGTTTCATGATCATTATCATTAACTTCCTCACTACTTGGTGTAGGTGTCGCAGAAACAGATTTCTGTGATGAACTACTTTCCAATAAGAGAGCAGGTACAGTTACCTCATCAAGTTCTACTTTCCTCCCACTCACTTCTTTCGAGAGAAACTCCTTCTCTAGAAAGGATCCATACTAAGCAACGAATGTCTTGCCTTCGGATCTGTGATAGAAGGTGTACCCAACTGTCTCCTTTGGGTATCCTATGAAGACACATTTCTCCGATTTGGGTTTGAGCTTATCAGGATGAAACTTTTTCACATAAGCATCGCAACCCCAAACTTTAAAAAATGACAACTTTGGTTTCTTGCCAAACCACAGTTCATAAGGCGTCGTCTCAACGGATTTTGATGGTGTCCTATTTAACGTGAATGTAGCTGTCTCTAATGCATAACCCCAAAACGATAGTGGTAAATTGGTAAGAGACATCATATATCACACCATATCTAATAAAGTACGGTTACGATGTTCGGACACACCATTATGCTGTGGTGTTCCGGGTGGCGTGAGTTGCGAAACTATTCCGCATTGTTTCAAATGTAGTCCAAACCCGTAACTAAAATATTTTACCTCTGCGATCATATCGTAGAAACTTTTATTTTCTTGTTACGATGATTCTCCACTTCACTCTGAAATTCTTTGAACTTTTCAAATGTTTCAGACTTTGTGTTTCATCAAGTAGATATACTCATATCTGCTCAAATCATCTGTGAAGGTCAGAAAATAATGATACCTGCTACGAGCCTCAATATTCATCGGACCACATACATCTGTATGTATGATTTCCAACAAATCTGTTGCTCTCTCCATAGTACCGGAGAACGGCGTTTTAGTCATCTTGCCCATGAGGCATGGTTCGCAAGCATCAAGTAATTCATAATCAAGTGATTCCAAAATCCCATCAGTATGGAGTTTCTTCATGCGCTTTACACCAATATGACCTAAACGGCAGTGCCACAAATAAGTTGCACTATCATTATTAACTTTGCATCTTTTGGCTTCAATATTATGAATATGTGTATCACTACGATCGAGATCCAACAAACCATTTTCGTTGGTGTGTGTGACCATAAAAGGTTTTTATTCATGTAAACAGAACAACAATTGTTCTCTAACTTAAATGAATAACCGTATTGCAATAAACATGATCAAATCATATTCATGCTCAACGCAAACACCAATAACACTTATTTAGTTTCAACACTAATCCCGAAAGTATAGGGAGTGTGCGATGATGATCATACCAATCTTGGAACTACTTCCAACACACATCGTCACCTCGCCTTTTACTAGTCTCTGTTTATTCTGCTACTCCCGTTTTCGAGTTACTACTCTTTAGCAACTGAACCAGTATCAATTACCGAGGGGTTGCTATAAACACTAGTAAAGTACACATCAATAATCTGTATATCAAATATACCTTTGTTCACTTTTACTAGTCTCTGTTTATTCTGCAACTCTCGTTTCAAGTTACTACTCTTAGCAACTGAACCAGTATCAATTACCGAGGGGTTGCTATAAACACTAGTAAAGTACACATCAATAATCTTTATATCAAATATACCTTTGTTCACTTTGCCATCCTTCTTATCCACCAAATAGTTGGGGTAGTTCCGCTTCTAGTGACCAGTCCCTTTGCAGTAGAAGCACTTAGTCTCAGGCTTAGGACCAGACTTAGGCTTCTTCACTTGAGCAGCAACTTGCTTGCCGTTCTTCTTGAAGTTCCCCTTCTTCCCTTTGCCCTTTTCTTGAAACTAGTGGTCTCGTCAACCATCAACACTTGATGTTTTTCTTGATTTCTACCTTCGTCGATTTCAGCATCACGAAGAGCTCGGGAATTACTTTCGTCATCCCTTGCATACTATAGTTCATCACGAAGTTCTACTAACTTGGTGATGGTGACTAGAGAATTCTGTCAATCACTATTTTATCTGGAAGATTAACTCCCACTTGATTCAAGCGATTGTAGTACCCAGACAATCTGAGCACATGCTCACTAGTTGAGCGATTCTCCTCCATCTTTTAGCTATAGAACTTGTTGGAGACTTCATATCTCTCAACTCGGGTATTTGCTTGAAATATTAACTTCAACTCCTGGAACATCTCATATGGTCCATGACGTTCAAAACGTCTTTGAAGTCCCGATTTTAAGCCGTTAAGCATGGTGCACTAAACTATCAAGTAGTCATCATATTGAGCTAGCCAAACGTTCATAACGTCTGCATCTGCTCCTGCAATAGGTCTGTCACCTAGCGGTGCATCAAGGACATAATTTTTTTTCTGTGCAGCAATGAGTATAATCCTCAGATCACGGATCCAATCCGCATCTTTGCTACTAACATCTTTCAACATAATTTTTCTCTAGGAACATATCAAAAATAAACACAGGGAAGCAACAACGCGAGCTATTGATCTACAACATAATTTGCAAAATACTATCAGGACTAAGTTCATGATAAATTTAAGTTCAATTAATCATATTACTTAAGAACTTCCACTTAGATAGACATCCCTCTAATCATCTAAGTGATTACGTGATCCAAAGCAACTAAACCATGTCCGATTAACACGTGAGATGGAGTAGTTTCAATGGTGAACATCACTATGTTGATCATATCTACTATATGATTCACGCTCGACCTTTCGGTCTCTGTGTTCCGAGGCCATATTTGTATATGCTAGGCTCGTCAAGTTTAACCTGAGTATTCCGCGTGTGCAACTATTTTGCACCCGTTGTATTTAAACGTAGAGCCTATCACACCCGATTAACACGTGGTGTCTCAGCACGAAGAACTTTTGCAACGGTGCATACTCAGGGAGAACACTTTTATCTTGAAATTTTAGTGAGAGATCATCTTATAATGCTACCGTCAATCAAAGCAAGATAAGATGCATAAAGGATTAACATCACATGCAATCAATATAAGTGATATGATATGGCAATCATCATCTTGTGCTTGTGATCTCCATCTCCGAAGCACCGTGCTCGTGATCTCCATCTCCGAAGCACCGTGCTCGTGATCTCCATCTCTGAAGCACCGTCATGATCACCATCGTCACCGGCTCGACACCTTGATCTCCATCGTAGTATCGTTGTCGTCTCGCCAACTTATTGCTTTTACGACTATCGCTACCGCTTAGTGATAAAGTAAAACTATTACATGGTGATTGCATCTCATACAATAAAGCGACAACCATATGGCTCCTGCCAGTTGCCGATAACTCGGTTACAAAACATGAGCATCTCATACAACAAATTATATCACATCATGTCTTGACCATATCACATCACAACATGCCCTGCAAAAACAAGTTAGACGTCCTCTACTTTGTTGTTGCAAGTTTTACGTGGCTGCTACGGGCTTAGCAAGAACCGTTCTTACCTACGCATCAAAACCACAACGATAGTTTGTCAAGTTGGTGCTGTTTTAACCTTCGCAAGGACCGGGCGTAGCCACACTCGGTTCAACTAAAGTGAGAGAGACAGACACCCGCCAGTCACCTTTAAGCAACGAGTGCTCCGAACGGTGAAACCAGTCTCGCGTAAGCGTACGCGTAATGTCGGTCCGGGCCGCTTCATCTCACAATACCGCTGAACCAAAGTATGACATGCTGGTAAGCAGTATGACTTATATCGTCCACAACTCACTTGTGTTCTACTCGTGCATAGCATCAACGCATAAAACCAGGCTCGGATGCCACTGTTGGGGAACGTAGTAATTTCAAAAAAAAATTCCTACGCACACGCAAGATCATGGTGATGCATAGCAACGAGAGGGGATAGTGTTGTCCACGTACCCTCGTAGACCGATAGCGGAAGCGTTATCACAACGCGGTTGATGTAGTCGTACGTCTTCACGATCCGACCAATCAAGTACCGAACGCACGGCACCTCCGAGTTCTACACACGTTCAGCTCGATGACGTCCCTCGAACTCCGATCCAGCCGAGTGTTGAGGGAGAGTTTCGTCAGCACGACGGCGTGGTGACGATGATGATGTTCCACCGACGCAGGGCTTCGCCTAAGCTCCGCAACGGTATTATCGAGGTGTAATATGGTGGAGGGGGCACCGCACACGGCTAAGAGATCTCAAGGATCAATTGTTGTGTCTATGGGGTGCCCCCTGCCCCCGTATATAAAGGATGGAGGAGGGGAGGCCGGCCAGCCCCTGGGGCGCGCCAGAAGGTTGGAGTCCTACTAGGACTCCCTAGTCCTAGTAGGATTCCTCCTCCCACATGGAATAGGAAAAGGGAAAGGGAAAAAGAGAAGGAAGGAAGGAGGCGCCCCCCTTCCCTAGTCCAATTCGGACCAGACCAGGGGAGGGGCGCAGCCACCTTTTGAGGCATTTCTCTCCTTTCCCGTATGGCCCATTAAGGCCCAATACGAATTCCCGTAACTCTCCGGTACTCCGAAAAATACCCGAATCACTCGGAACCTTTCCGAAGTCCGAATATAGTCGTCCAATATATCGATTTTTACGTCTCGACCATTTCGAGACTCCTCGTCATATCCCCGATCTCATCCGGGACTCCGAACTCTTTCGGTACATCAAAACTCAATAAAACTGTCATCGTAACGTTAAGCGTGCGGACCCTACGGGTTCGAGAACCATGTAGACATGACCGAGACACGTCTCCGGTCAATAACCAATAGCGGGACCTGGACGCCCATATTGGCTCCCACATATTCTACGAAGATCTTTATCGGTCAGACCACATAACAACATACGTTGTTCCCTTTGTCACCGGTATGTTACTTGCCCGAGATTTGATCGTCGGTATCTCGATACCTAGTTCAATCTCGTTACCGGCAAGTCTCTTTACTCGTTCCGTAACACATCATCCCGCAACTAACTCATTAGTCACAATGCTTGCAGGGCTTATAGTGATGTGCATTACCGAGTGGGCCCAGAGATACCTCTCCGACAATTGGAGTGACAAATCCTAATCTCGAAATACGCCAACCCAACAAGTACCTTTGGAGACACCTGTAGAGCACCTTTATAATCACCCATTTACGTTGTGACGTTTGGTAGCACACAAAGTGTTCCTCCGGTAAACGGGAGTTGCATAATCTCATAGTCAGAGGAACATGTATAAGTCATGAAGAAAGCAATAGCAACATACTACACGATCGGGTGCTAAGCTAACTGAATGGGTCAAGTCAATCACGTCATTCTCCTAATGAGGTGATCTCGTTAATCAAATGACAACTCATGTCTATGGCTAGGAAACATAACCATCTTTGATTAACGAGCTAGTCAAGTAGAGGCATACTAGTGACACTCTGTTTGTCTATGTATTCACACATGTATTATGTTTCCGGTTAATACAATTCTAGCATTAATAATAAACATTTATCATGATATAAGGAAATATATAATACTTTATTATTGCCTCTAGGGCATATTTCCTTCAGTCCACACTCAACAATATCTTGAGTGTGCAAAAATCCCCCAATGACAAAGGTGGACTTGGATTCAACTCCAATAAGAAGAAAAAGTCCAAGAGCAACAAGAAGAAGGGCCAAAAACAAGTCAAGAATTCGGCCAAGATTGTTTGCTTCAAGTGCAAAATTGAAGGGCATCATGTTAGATCTTGCCCTTTGAAGAAGAAGGCCATTAGTGACAAGCAACAAGGGAAGCGGACACAAGTTCACTCTCATGCTCAACCTCAAGTTGAAGAAAGGCCTCTTCCCAAGAAAACTCAAGCTAATGCTTCTCAAGTTGAGAAATCAAGTGAGAAGAAAGTGACGAGTAGACATTGCTACCTATGTCGTGAGAAAGGTCACCTTGCGTCCTCATGCACTAGTGGTAACTTATCCAACCCAATTATTATTGATGATATCTATTCTCTTGGGAAGGATAAGGTTGGCAATGCGTTTGCCAAGTTTCTTGGTACTCAAAGTGGTTTCAAGCAAAGAACCATTTGGGTTGCCAAGCCTATTGTGACTAACCTCTTAGGACCCAACTTGGTTGGGGACCAACAAGCTCAAACTTGATCAATAGGTGTTGTTGGAGGGCATTGGAGACTTGGCTACATTATGAAGAACTAAGGGGACTTCATCATTCTTATTGTCTCAAGCCAAGTCAATTGGGTTATCAAGTTTCTATACTATATCCAATGTGCCTCCTTCCGGTAACTTGTACTTAAATTGTTTACATTGAAAGTTACTTGCCCATTTGCATGTTTTGGTTTTGTTCCTTGCATGTGTTTGTATATGTTGTGTCTCCAAATTGCTTATCTTGAGTAATCAAGTATATGTATGTTGGTTTGCACTTCATGTACATGTGTGTCGTTCGTTGAGCCTTTGTGCATCTTGTTTGTATCTTAGTTGGCTCTTGTGAAAGATTAATGGAATATCCCATTATGGGGGAGTGATGTGCTTTGTGCACCTCGCAATCCCATAAATGTGTGTACATGAGGAATACCACCTAGTATTGATATTGCAAGCTTATCTAGTCACTATGTGGTATATCTTCTCATGAGAAATTCAAATTCTAAATAGTCCATTAATTATCTCTTGTTGGATCCTCTTATTGCCTCTTGTTAAGTTTTCTTTAATTGGTATCACATTATGGGGGAGTAACATGCTATGTATATTACTAGCCTACAAAATGTGTACATTTGAGATATTGTCACCTAGTGTTGATATTGTAGATTATCTTGTTCCTAGGTGGCATGTTAGCTCTACAAGTTGCAATTTTCTTGTGTTTGGTGTGAAGATGATGTTGGATATCCTTGCTATCTACCAACGGGAATTATTTCCAAATACTTCTTGTCTTATGACAATTGGTACTCACTTATGTGTGGTAGAAATTATTGATCATCTTTACATTGGCCTTTGCTTTTCTTTGCCTTATCTCATGCCTAGGATTGTGTCAACTCCCATTGTATTCCATACCACTTGTGGATCTTGTTATTTCCTTGAGCTTGTCTAGTGTTTGTATAGATATAGTGAAAGTGGTGATCCCATCTTGTGCTTTTTGTATTCAAATGCAAATTCTCTTTAATGCACAATGCTTGGGGGAGCTATCCTACTTTTCTTAGAACGCTCACCTTGTGATCCTTATCAAGTGTATGTTGGTGGAATGCAAAATGTTTCTTTTTGGTACTTTGTGCCATCATGAAACTTTGTAGAGCACTTGGTTTGTTTGGAACCATTCTCTCTTTTGGGAGTTTGACATCTTTCTTTTTGCGTGTATCATTGGATATCTCATTCCTTGATGTATCTTTCATTTGATATCCTCCAAGTGTTGATTTATTCATTTGGTATCTCTTCTTCACTTGGTAATTCTTTGTCAATTGGTATCGGTTCTTGAAAGTATTGAGCATGCATATTAACTTCATGTAGTTTCTTTGGCATGCTTTCCTTCTTTGACCCAATATATAGGGGAAACTCCACCAAGTCTCAAATTGGATGAGATGTGCATGAAATTCATTTTCATATCTATATGCACATATTTATGTTGAGTTTGTCCTATGTATTGTTGGTTCTCTAACTCTTTGGTCCCAATGAGTTTGGGTACCATTTTGTTTGTGTTGTTGTTCCAGGAACAATTGGAGATGCATTGGACGCTTGGCTCACTCACAAGGAAGGTGGTGTCATCATGTGCTAATTGGAGTCAAGCTAGGATGATCAATGAACTACTACCTACCTTTAATTGGTATCTACTACATCCTTCCAATGATATCTCGGTAACAAGTATCTCTTCATGCATTCTTTTCTTGCATTCAACCTTGTGTAGGTTGCATCTTAGCATGATTTTCATTCCATCTTGTGATACTTGTTTCCTTTCTCAAAGCATCTCAACGATGATCTCATGTTGCTAGTTGTGATGTCTTTGATGGGTGTGTGGTAGGAATTCATTTATATACTGTAAGACCATATCTAGCCATGTGCTATGCTTCCAAGCAAATATCTTATTGGTATATGTATGACTTCCTTTTGGATATCTTGTTCCTTCGTGTTGTAACTATTTCGGGTGTACATCCTTCTTTGTAGATATATATATCATCATGATTTCGTCTACCTAGAATCTTATACACTTGAGAGAAGTTGCATATCTAGATGATATCCTTTCTTTCACGTCCACCTTGTCTTTCTTATGTTATTTCTTTGGTGGCTCCGTGAAAGCTTTTGCCTTGAGTGCGTGTCTTCTATCGTTGCATCTTGATGCGCTCTTGTGTGGTGATGATTATTTTCCTCATGCTTATCTTTACGAGGTTTTTGCCATCTTAATTGGTATCCCTCGTCTTGATGAGCCTTTCATCTTCTATCTTCACCGCGGGTTGTCACAAGCATAGGTTCTCTATATGCTTATTAGTAAGCTTGTGAACCCATTTGCTAGTTGTGTGTGGGAATGATAGGCCTTGCACCGTGTGCCTCATTCTTTCAAGACTTTATTGATGCTTAATGCTCTTCTGTACATTAGTCTTCTCAAGTGCATTGCCTTGACTCACACACATCTTTTTGGTTGAGCCCACTCTTAAGTTGCCTCTCTTACTTGTTGCTCAACCATGTGTTTGTTGCAAGTACTAGTCTTAGTTTCCTATATGCTCTCTTGCACTTGTTGTAAGTTTCTATTGATTTTGGGGGAGCTATGATCCTATTTTGTGCACTTTGTATCCAAATACAAAAATTGTTGATGTGCACAAATCATGGGGAGCTTCTCTAGTTTCTTTAGAACACTGCTCTGCTCTTATCATAATATCCTTTATTCATGTGGCTCGTAGGATCATTGGCCTAGTTGGTTCAATTGGTATCTTTTGATTGCTTGATTGCTTGTTTCTCTCTTTGTTATGTCTTTGTGGCATATCTTCCTTTTGCAATCTTTGGGCCTCAATATAGTTTGTCTTCCTCCAAGTATTTACCGTTGGATATGTGTATTGCATTCCACTCTCTTGTTGAGAAATACACAATTTATGGAGGAACACATTTTATATTGGCCTTCTAAGCTTTTAGCCCATTTTGGCAATCGATGCCAATGGGGGAGAAGTTTAAGAGAGTTTTGTGGAGAAGTTTAGAGAGTTGTCTCTTCTGGCTTTGGTTTGTTCCTAAGCATACGCATCTCCTACGCATGCATTATTGGTTGTTGCATTGCATGGTGATGCATAATTCCTTATATAAACTCTCTTGAAAGTGATTGTCATCAATTACCAAAATGGGGGAGATTGAAAGGACATGCGGTGCCCCCATGTGTGGTTTTGGTAATTGATGACATTTCTATGGACTAATGGTTGCATTGAGTTATATTTGAAGGATTTTTCCATAGGCATTTCTTGAAGTCCATGTGTTGGTTTCAAGGAGTTTATGGGTTGACCAAGGTGCTATTAAGGAATTATCCAAAGATTGGTCATGTGAGTGTTGAGCTTATTGCAAGCATGTCTTGAAGAAGAATATTGTGTGATCATTCATGTTTACCTTCAAGACATCATCCAAACGAAGAGAGTTGGAAAGATTCAAGGTTGATCAAGACTAAGTCAAGAGTGAATCAAGTTGATAAACTCACAAAGCGTAGAAGATGTACCGAGAGGGATCAAGTGAGCCCATGGTATGGTAAGCATTGTCCATTGCACTTTGTGTACTAACCCATGGTCTATGTGAGAGTCTATGTGGGGTTAGGTACGTGTCCATGGGCTTGCGTCAAGAGGAAGATATCATACAACCCATGGAAAGGATGACATCAAGTGGTGATCTTCATCAAGATTGCCGTGTGCAAGTTCAAGTGGAGCATCACGAAGAGATCAAGTGCTTGAAGCTTGCCATCCATTGTGGTGTCAATGGACTTGTGAAGATGTGCCGAAGAGTGGCTCACCCATAGTGGAGTATGGGGGAGCAATCATCTAGTCTCCATCGACCCAACGCAATCAAGAAAGGTGGTCCATCTTGAGGAGGACAAGATCGTCATCATCTAGCTCAAGTGGATCATGTGCAAGGCAAAGGTTTGCCCTTGATAGGTTTTCTATTTTACCGGTCTCATGGTGGTAGTTGGGAGACCGGGTTATAGGATCGATAGCCGTACTATCAAGGGGGGCTCTCAAGTGAGTAGCTTGATCGTATCGTTTGTTGAGAGCTCAAACCATTGCATCCTTGCATCATGTTTCTTGGTTGTTGTTTGGTTCTCTTTGTGAGTCTTAGAGCTTATGGTCATCTTGATGACAAGCTTGAGTTCATCGAAAACAGAGTTTGCATGCGTCTTCTATGATGTTTTCGGTGTTGGAGGTTTTACCGGTCTTATCCGAGGAAGGGTTCTCACCATTTTCTTTTGGGCCTTTTCTCATTTGCTTCTTATTGATATTTCTATCAAGATTGTGTTAGCCCTTGACACTAGCTTTCCAACAAACTTTGTTTCGTCGAATTCGGAGTCCGTTTGCAGAAATTGTGTCAGTTTTGGTGTCCTTAAAAGGGGCTGCTGCGGATGTAATTTTTTAGTACCGCTCTTGGGAGCGGTACTACCGCTTGGAGCGGTACTACCGCGACTACTTCCATGGCTACTTCCGCTCGGGACAAAAAACTCGTCACAAGTACAGCGGTGGTAGGCACGGATGTAATTTTTTTAGTACCACTACCCCTAGCGGTAGTACCGTGAGGTCAAGCGGTACTACCGCTCTGACGGTTCTTCTAGCTTTTTTGCCTCCTCGCTGTTGTGTTTCAAAGGGCTACTACCGCCCTAGCGGTAGTACCGCTCCTTGGAGCGGTAGTACCGCTCGGTGCGGGCTGTGAGCATAACGGTTGGATTTTTCCCCACCTATAAAAGGGGGTCTTCTTCCCCAATGAACCTTATCTTTTGAGCTCGTGTTCTTCCCCCATTGTTGACCTTCTTCGAGCTTGCTAACTCTCAATCCCTCCAATGATTCTTGCTAGTTCTTGAGGGAAAAGAGAGAGGAGATCTAGATCCATGTTTCCATCAATCACTTTCTCCTCTAAGTGAGGGGAACCTCTTGGATCTAGATCTTGGAGTTCTTCGTGTTCTTCTTTTGTTCTTCCTCTCATTTTCCTCCCTAGCATTAGTTGCTTTGGTGGTATTTGGGAGAGAAGGACTTGGGCACTCCGTGTGCCCTTGCCATTGCATTTGGTGCATCGGTTTGAGTTCTCCACGGTGATACGTGGAAGTGAAGTTTGAGAAGCTTATTACTCTTGGGTGTTTGGGCACCCTAGAGCTTGTTCCTCTTGGGTGCCTTGGCGCCCTAGACGGTTGGTGGTGTTTGGTGCTCAATCATTATGGTGTAAAGCTCCGGGCAAGCGTCAGGGTCTCCAATTAGGTTGTGGAGATCGCCCCGAGCAATTTGACGAGTTCTGGTGACCGCCCCCAAGGGTTGCCAACGTGTACGGATTCGGTGACCGCCCCCAAGGGTTGCCATTTGTACGGGTTCGGTGACCGCCCTCAAGGGTCCCTTAGTGGAATCACAGCATCTTGCATTGTGCGAGGGCGTGAGGAGATTATGGTGGCCCTAGTGGCTTCTTGGGGAGCATTGTGCCTCCACACCGCTCCAAACGGAGATTAGCATCCACAAGGGTGTGAACTTCGGGATACACCGTCGTCTCCGCGTGCCTCGGTTATCTCTTACCCGTGCTCTTTACTTATGCACTTTACTTTGTGATAGCCATATTGTTTCTTGTCATATATATTGCTATCACCTAGTAGTTTATCTTGCTTAGCATAAGTTGTTGGTGCACATAGGTGAGCCTAGTTGTTGTAGGTTTTGTGCTTGACAAATTAACCGCTAGGTTTATTCCGCATTTGTTCAAGCCTAAACCGTAATTATTTTTAAAGCGCCTATTCACCCCCCCCCCCCCTCTAGGCGACATCCACGATCTTTCAATAGGCATTTTATAAGCAAACAAATTGTCAAGGCAAGCAAAAACTAGCATATGCAAGGAAGAAGAAAGAGATGGTAGTAATTTCAACATGAAGAGAGCTAATTTAGTAACATGAAAATTCCTACAACCATATTTTCCTCTCTCATAATAATTACATGTAGGATCATAAGAAAATTCAACTATAGCTATCACATAACATATTCTCAACACGATCCACATGCATGCGAAGTTGACACTCTTCCAAAATAGTGGGATTAACATTAACTAAAGTCATGACCTCTCCAAACCCACTTTTATCAAAAAATTCATAAGATTGAACATTCTCCAAATATGTGGGGTCTAAAGTTGACACTCTTCCAAACCCACTTTCAATATTATTGCAAACATTATTATCAATCTCATATTCATCATGGGGCTTAAATAAATTTTCAAGATCATAAGAAGAATCACTCCAATCATGATCATTGCAACAAGTAGTAGACATAGCAAAATTAGCATCCCCAAGCTTAGGGTTTTGCATATTATTAGCACAATTGACATTCATAGAATTTATAATAACATCATTGCAATCATGCTTTTCATTGAAGGAACTATCAAGTTTGAGTGCAATAGCAATAATTTCATGTTTAACATAAGGAACTATAGCGAGTTCATCTCCATAAGCATAATTAATATTGGCATCATGGGCATAAGAATAGCAAGCATCATGTTCATCAAGGGATATCTCAATCAAATCAACGGAATCATAATTATCTATAGATTCATGCATATCATTATTTTCTTCCAAAGCAGCGGACATTCTCCCAATAAATTCTTTGACATAGACATTATGAGCATAGTTTTCATAGCAATATTTAAGTATGTCAAAATTTTCAGATTTTTAAAGAGTAATATATACTTTTCAATCAAAGAAGCAACTTCATAAGCACCCTTAAAAGCAACAAATTCTTCAATTTGTTCGATATCATAGTAACTGTAAACACCCTTTTCATAAGAAGATAAGATTTCATTATCATTAAACTCACATAGGTAGGGAAGGTGTTTTTTAGGGTTCTTAGAGCAACAAGTAAAATCACAAAGTTCACAAAGATTCCAAGAATAACATAGCAAACAATTTATTTGATTCCATAAGAGTCTCCCTTTTTCAGACAAACGGTGACGCACAAAATGAGCCTGCTCATCTAAAGATTTTCCCTCAACTAAACTAGTTGGGGTTTCAGCACGAGCACATATGGATCAAAGATGATCCAAGTAGAAAACTTTAAGTGGATCCATATCAAAAGATTTTTAGCAAGCAAAGATGCAAGCAAGTAGAAGGCACATGGAAACACAAGCAAAGATAGCAAACGAGCAAAAAGATATACGAAAAGATGGCGAATAAAAAGGCAAATCTTTTTGAAAATCGTATTAGAAATGGGGGAGAGGAAAACGAGAGGCAAATGGCGAATAATGTAATGCAAGAGATGAGAGTTTTATGATGGGTACTTGGTAGGCTTGATGTAGATCTTGACTTGGCGTAGATCTCCCCGGCAATGGCGCCAGAAATTCTTCCTGCTACTTCTTGAGCTTGCGTTGGTTTTTCTCTTGAAGAGAAAAGGGTGATGCAGCACAGTAGAGATAAGTGTTTCCCTCAGTTAAGAACCAAGGTATCAATCCAGTAGGAGAAGAATGCGCAAATCACCAATACCTGCATAAACAATCAAACACTTGCACCCAACCCGATAAAGGGGTTGTTAATCCCTTCACGGTTACTTGCAAAAGTGAGATCTGATAGAGATAGATAAATAGAACTAAACAAAAGATAAAATATTTTGGTTTTTTTTGGTGTATAGATCTGAAAATAAAATATTGCAAGAGAGTAGATCAGAAACTAATATGATGGAAAATAGACCCGCGGTTTCACTAGAGGCTTCTCTCTTGAAGGCAAATAATACGGTGGGTGAACAAATTACTGTCGAGCAATTGATAGAAAAGCGCAAAGTTATGACAATATCCAAGGCAATGATTATGCAATATAGGCATCACGTCCGTGTCAAGTTGACCGAAACGATTCTGCATCTACTACTATTACTCCACACATCGACCGACTCCTGCCTGCATCTAGAGTATTAAGTTCATAAGAACAGAGTAACACATTAAGTAAGATAACATGATGTAGAGGACTTAACTCAAGCAATATGATGAAAACCCCATCTTTTTATCCTCGATGGCAACAATGCAATACGTGTCTCGCTACCCCTACTTTGTCACTAGGTGAAATCACGCAAGATTGAACCCGAAGCTAAGCACCTCTCCCATTGCAAGAAATACCAATCTAGTTGGCCAAACCAAACCGATAATTCGAAGAGAAATACAAAGATATCAAATCATGCATATAAGAATTCAGAGGAGATTCAAATAATATTCATAGATAAACTGATCATAAATCCACAATTCATCGGATCTCGACAAACACACCGCAAAAGTGTATTCTCTCTCTTTGATTCTCAATACCATGTTCTCCTCGATGTTCTTGGAGATCTATACGATGTAATACTCTTTTGGCAGGAAAACATCGCACGTTAGCGAGCCTGAATTGCATGAATGATGATGCATGTTAACTGCAAATCTCTGTTCGTTTTTCTTTTTCTTTTTTGAAATCAAAATACGAGTACTCGCCCCTTTTCAGTTTATAATAAGGCTGCACATTTTTCTGGAGATCGTCAATTTGACCGATGCCACGCACGAGAAGTACATTGCATCCCAAAGTAATTTTAAGGTGATGCTGGCGCGTCCAAATACACAACTCAATGTTTCACGGAGAAATATACAGATAGAGAAGAGAATTAATAAAACAACCAAAGCGGCACCGGCGCCATGGCCTCAACGACAACGAAAACGTGTGCAGAAGCCCAAGTCACGCGGCGACGTAGGCTTTCCCCGACGACGACGCCGGCCGCAGCTCGCCGCCTTTGAGGAAGCCAGAGTACCAGCGGCCAGAGTTCCTCACGTATTTTGTCCTCCCCTCGCCGTTCATGTCGACGCCGCACAGGCCGAACCGCGAGCGGTAGCCGAAGAGGAACTCGAAAACGTCGAGGAAAGACCACACGAAGTATCCCCGCGCGTTTGATCCGTTCCTGCAACCAGTGTACACAGCCGCCCTCACTCTATCAGAAGCCAATTGGATTCCATGCATGTTTCTTGAGCCCAAGAGTCTCGACTGAATTTGTGCTAACATCCTCTTCCGGACATGGCTTTGGTTGGAGGTTTGACATTTCGTTCAGGATGCATACTAAAACACGACAGAGACAGAAAAATCACCTTATGGACAGATAGAGAACTTCCAGATAATCTTGCAGGAACTCTGATCTGTCGTCGTCCTCGTACTCGACCTTCCGCGGGAGTTCGGAGGCGTCTGCGTATCCTGAAACATTTTGATTTTACAGAGGTCAGTGTGTCCTGCATTTCAGATCAAACCACCCTAACAGGTATTCATGGTGTCAGCTTGTCTTCTGGAAGAAGGATAGCATATGCAGCAAGCAGTTTTTTCTTTTCTTTCCAGCTTACCGTTTTCATGGATCATGACTGGTGGATTCCCGTACTTGAGCTTCAGGTGGTCCAGTAGCCTCCCTAGAGCCCAAGGAGCATACTCAAGGTGGCCCTGCATGTTATATCAATACAAAGTACACACCTTATGGTTCAGAAGGAAAGGAAGAAAACTTCAGTCATTTGAAATGAAACCAGAAGGCTTGTGCTTTATGTATAAATACCTCTTGGATATCATCGAACGGATCTGAACCCAGGCAAGAAAATGGTGCATGTTAGTGAGGTGAGGTTGGCTTGCATCAGTGATGACGCATTTCTCAAACAAAGATAGATGGGAACATCTAATACGGAGTACTAGGTACTTACTTGCGATGGCGTATGCATCAGCATAGTAGTCCCTCTGCTTCGTATTGAACGCGCTATCATGGGCTCGCGCCCGAACAACAAGGTAGTGATTGAAGCCGGCGAAGTCAAATGATCCGGGCAATTTCTTCGACTGCTCCGCTGTAAAATCCGGCAACCGTGCGCCTACCCTGCTCCTCATCACAGCAGGGTAGTCCCCATACACCAAAGGATGCATAAACCTGCCCAGAGATGGCATGAGTTCGTGCTGCTTGTACCCACAAAATTAGCATTTAAAATTCAGTTATGATGCATTTCAACATAAACTAAGTACTAACCATCCAATGTGGAAGTCATTCATCCTCGTTGCAGCAGCTGCATCCTCCGATGAATCGGTAGCTGGCTCATGCCACCAACCCAAGAGAGTAATTCCTATCTGCCCTCTTTGAGTTGCCTATAGAGTGAGGATTGCATTGCATGGTCATGTTAATGACTAGTATCAGTCAACTACTGCATCTACTAATATGTAGTATCAGGTTAGGACTCAAGGACACAGATATGAGAATTACCTGATACTTGGCTCTATACAGGGACACTGCTGAGGCATGTGCAAGCAGGAGGTGGTGCGCGGCTATGTATGGCTCTGTCGTAGAATCACCCCTGGTGCAGTTCCCGAAGGGATGGGAGCAGCGCTGCGGTGGCAACACGCCACTGTCGAGGCCTCCTATGGTCTCTATATTGGGCTCGTTGACGGTGACCCAGTGCTTCACCCTGTCCCCGAAGCTCTTGAAGCAGGCTTCGGCATACGCGGTGTAATCGTCTCTGCAACATAACACATTCAGTTTATGCAGAGCATCTGAAAACTCTGGATCTTCGTCTTGATTCAGCAACCTTGATTTGCGGGTGTCAGAGATGGTGCCCCAAAGGTTGTTGCACTCACATGAATCTGGGGCTGAGCAGTCCGTTGTATTCATCCTGAAGAGACTGAGGGAGATCGAAATGGTAGATTGTGACATGAGGTTGTATGCCTGCAACACATGCCAGGAAATATTGGTTGATCGAGATCAGACATCAGACTGAATTTCTCAAGATTGCAGCAAGGAGAGGAAAGGTTGCTACTACTGCAACATGTTTATGTTTTAGATACAGAAATTAATCTTTACCGTGCCGTATCAGTTCATCTATTAAGTTGTTGTAGTACTCCAAGCCCTTCGGATTGATCTCTCCTCTTCCATCTACACAGGTGGCATTCAGTATATAAAAAAAATCCAGAGATGTACTACTCAACTACTGTATGGTTACCTGGTATAAGCCGGGGCCATGCGATGGAGAATCTGTACACGTCTAAACCCATCTCATACATAAGTTTTACATCATCCTAATGTCAAAAAATAAATTTAAATTGTTTGATTAGTCAGCATTCACCTGTGTCCCATTTGCGTTTTATTTTCAAGTGGTGCTAGATCTTGACAACAACCTTATAATGGTGATACTGATCTGCTGAGATATCTGCGGTAGATTTATCATAGGAGTAACCTGCCATGCTCATCAGCACAATAATTCCAGAAATTAGATCCTGGAGGCCCCATCGCAAGATATGTTTTGCAGGTGTTGAGTGAATTGCAAATGAATGAGCGATGCTGGTATGATGAGTAATAGTACAAATCATAATCTGAAAATTGACCTTGATGGGTGAAGGTGTCCCAGATGCTGGGCTTCCTCCCACCTTCTGCAGCAGCCCCTTCCACCTAAAGCGTCAAAAATATTACTTACCTCCTTGTCCGCAGCGTTATTTATGTTTTGAACCGTGGAACTTTGCTCAACTTGCAACATACAGAGACAGAGTGAAAGGTGGAAGTAGAAGTACCTAGAAGGCTGAGGTGCCCGCGCCGAAGATGAACCCGTCGGGGAAGTCATGGCGGGTCAGCGCAGCAGCGGTGTCTCTCGGCAAGGTGGCAAGGCAGAGGAGGAGGAGAACGAAGAGCGGCGGCGCCATGATCACCGCGTGGAGCTGCAATGCCAATCGCTGCTCGGCGGCGCGCCATTTAAAAGGGCTGAGAGGGAGATGCAAAGGGAGGAAGAAGACTTCTGCACCCAATTTAAAAGAGCTGCACCGCCGCACGAGTTGCTTGCTGGGATTTATCTAAGCTGTGGGTGCCACTTAATTGGGTCGTTGAACTTCTTGAGGGACGTGGGCGCCTGATCCAGATTGTGCATAAAATACAAAAAACAATTAAGCAGCGAGATATTCGGAGTTGACGGAAAGCATGATCTAATATATATTCACATGGATCATCGTCACCATATACTAGTAACGAACACGACACGATCAATTCCTGTTCATTTTAAAATGCTCGCATGAAACGAGACAGACGGGTGCTAATGGCTGGTTAGCACTACTGTAGTTACTTGGTATAGTACGGCGGAATTGTTTAAGTTATCAATGTCAAATTGTCACTTACCATGTGAAACCACCTGCGCGCCAGTGTGATGGGCGGCGACCGTGACCTCGCGAATAGATCTGCGGCGGCAGCCATCACCGCGACCGCGGCGACGACGCCCGGCGGAGGTAGATCCCCGTACTCCTCGACCTTTGTCGGCGTCGTGGTGGGCGGACGAGCTCGTGGATCACTGATCGAGCCCGAGTGCGGCGACTCGGTTCTGCCGGAGCTCGGCGTCGCCTCGTTGATTTGGGGATTTGGGGAGGATGTTGGGGGTTCGGAAGGGGAAAACTGGGAATGGATCCAGCTATGGATGGGTATGTTTGCTAGTCGCGAGTTCCCGCCAGCCGCGGCCGTGAGCTAATTGACCAGATGTCAGGCCCGAGTGGATTATAGGGTATGATTTAGTAATTCTAGGAACTAACTCGCGGAATTGTCTCGGATCTGAGGTATATGGAGTGTATAAAAGGGAGGCACCGTGTTAAGGTTCTAGCCCGATCAAAGCATTCAGCAATTCAACATGATCTCTCGCCAGCCACAACCCGGCTGTTATAGGCAGAGCAAGGACAGCTCACTAACGGAAAAGGCAACAAAAGTAACAGTAACAGTCACGGCCATCCAACGGTGGTGATCGACTGGGATAGGAGGTCGCCATCGTAGCCGTCCCTCTACTGAATCGGTATTTGCCGGAAACGCTACAGCGATAACTGAATCTTGAGCCACGCTTATTGAACTAGCCCGACATTGCTCACTCCTTGAGAATCGACGTGTCCTCACGGCGTTTGCTGATTTTCCCTCCACGCCTGAGTAGTGGCCTTGAAGAAAGCTGGGAAAGCATATTTGATGAAATCCGCGTCTTCCCATGTTGCTTCGGCCGGAGGCAAATTTTCCCATTGAATGTACCACTGCACCACAGGCAGATTGTGTCTAGGTACTTGCCTCACTTGCAGAACCTGAGCTGGCCCGGTTTTGATCGTTCCATCGGCTGCCACCATTGGCAAATTAGGGCTAGGAATAGATTTACTGCCAATGTGCTTCTTTAGCTGACTGACGTGGAAAACTGGGTGAATTTGTACATGATTAGGGAACTGCAGCTTGTACGCCAATTTTCCAATCTTCTGGATGATCATGAATGGACCATAGTACCTGTTTTGCAGTTTTAATGCACCTCTGAATCCAAAGGCTGCTAACCTGTAAGGAGCCATTTTGAGATACACCATATCTCCAACTTCAAAAGCTCTCTCACTTCTTTTTAGGTCAGCATATTTCTTCATCCTGTTTTGAGCCTGTTGCAAATTTTCCTTTAAGTGCTCAATCATCTGTTGTTTAGCAGAGAGAAAGTTGTGTGCTTCCTCATCATCTGGGCCTGGTACTACTAATTCTAAGATCAAAGGTGGGAGAAAACCATAAAGTGCTTGGAAGGGAGACATTTTCAGGGCAGTGTGGTAGGTAGTGTTGTACCAAAATTCTGCCAGAGGTAACCAAGAACACTATTTCTTTGGTTGAGATGTAGTCATGCACCTGAGATAAGTTTCCAAACACTGATTAATCCTCTCTGTCTGGCCATCAGTCTGGGGATGATATGTTGTGCTGTACCTCAACTCACTTTTTATACCAGCAAAAATATCCTTCCACAGTTTGCTAGTAAAGATTATGTCCCTGTCTGTGATAATGAGCTTAGGAGGGCCATGCAATCTAATCATGTGGTCCACAAAAGCCTGAGCAACAATAAGTACATTGTAAGGGTGAGCAAGGGGTATGAAATGAGCATACTTGGTGAATATGTCTACAACCACCAAAATCACTTCTTTGCCCTGAGAACTTGGAAGTCCTTCAATGAAATCCATAGAAACATGTTGCCATGCCAGTCAGCAATGGGAAGAGGGTCTAATAGCCCAGGTTGAAGACAGTTTTCATGTTTAGCTCTCTGGCATATGGGACAAGCATCAACAAAATTTTCCACAGCAGTTTTTAATCCAGGCCAATAGAAGATATTTTTGATTCTGTGATAAGTAGCTCTAGTGCCTGAATGACCCCCCACAGGAGAACTATGCAAAGCAATGATAAGTCTCTGTCGCATATTAGTCACAATTGCCCACTAGGATTTTTCCTTTGTATCTAATGACACCAGCAGTGAGTGTGTAATCAGACATAGTATGATTCTGTGCCAAGAGCAACTTCTCAAGAATTTCCTTAGCACTTGGATCTTGATGATATCCCTCAACTAGTTCTTGTGCCCAAACTGGAGTTGCAACTGAAATTGCCATGCAAGATGGTAAAACTCTTGACAGAGCATCTGCCACTCTGTTTGCTATTCCTTTCTTGTACTGAATTTTGAAATTAAACTCCAACAGTTTCATCATCAGTTTATGCTGCACCCCTTCAGTGATTTTCTGATCTGTTATAAACTTGAGAGATTGCTGGTCTGTTTTAATTATGAGTTCATGCCCAATTAAGTAATGTCTCCACCTTTTTAGGGCCTCAAGAATTGCTAGAGCTTCTTTTTCATAAGTTGAAAGTGCCGCATTCCTAGGATAGAGGGAAGAACTGTAATAAGCTAATGGCCTGCCCTGTTGCATCAGTACTGCTCCAATACCCTTGCTAGAAGCATCAGTACTGCTCCAATACCCTTGCTAGAAGCATCAGTCTCCAAGGTGAAAGGTAGAGAAAAATTGGGGAGAGCTAGTACAGGAGCTGTAATAAGAGCTTGTTGTAGTTGCTGAAAGGCTGCATCCTGTACCTTTATCCATTGAAACTGTCCCTTCTTAAGCAAATTATGCAAGGGTCTGCAAATCAGTCCATAATTCTTTATGAATCTCCTGTAGTATCCTGCCAAACCTAGGAAGCTTCTCAGTTTTGTCACATTATCAGGCACTGGCCATTCTGCAATAGCTTTGATTTTTTGTGGGTCGGTTGCTACTCCTTCAGCAGATATCACATGGCCCAAGTACTCCACTTGCTGGACTGCAAACACACACTTGGATAATTTTGCTGATAACTGGTTTTCCTTAAGGAATTTGAGTACAGCTTCTATATGTTCCATGTGCTCCTCTAGTGTTTTACTGTAGATGAGTATATCATCAAAGAAAACAAGGACAAATTTCCTCAAGTAAGGGCCAAAGATCTTGTTCATCAAGGCTTGAAATGTGCCAGGGGCATTGGATAAGCCAAAAGGCATTACTAAGTACTCAAAGTGACCCAGAAATGTCCTAAAAGCAGTTTTGTGTATATCATCAGGGTGCATCCTGATCTGATGATACCCTGCCCTTAAATCCAATTTGGAGAAGTATTTGGCCCCTTGCAATTCATCCAGTAGATCCTCTATCACTGGAAATGGGAAACTTGTTTTTAATTGCCACTGAGTTGAGTTTTCTGAAATCAGTACACAGTCTCATGGAATTGTCCTTTTTCTTAACTAAAATCACTCGTGCAGCATAAGGACTCTGACTGTGTCTAATGAAGTGAGCTGCCAGTAACTTCTTGATCTGTTCTTCCATCTCCTTTTTCTGGTGCAAAGGAACTCTGTAGGGCCTAGAATGAGGAGGTTCAATTCCAGGTTTTAAAGGAACAGTATGATCACATTCCTCTGTGGGGGTAATGTGTTAGGTTCCTCAAATAGGTCAGCATACTGCTGATACGTCTCCAACGTATCTATAATTTTTTATTACTCCATGCTATATTATCTTCTGTTTTGGACATTATTGGGCTTTATTATTCACTTTTATATTATTTTTGGGACTAACCTATTAACTGGAGGCCCAGCCCAGAATTGTTGTTTTTTGCCTATTTCAGAGTTTCGCAGAAAAAGAATATCAAACGGAGTCCAAACGGAATGAAACCTTCGGGGACGTGATTTTCGGAACGAACATGATCCAGAGGACTTGGACCCTACGTCAAGAAAGCTACCAGGAAGCCACGAGGTAGGGGGCGCGCCTACCCCCTGGGCGCGCCCTCCACCCTCGTGGGCCCCACGTTGCTCCACCGACGTACTCCTTCATCCTATATATACCTACGTACCCGCAAACGATCAGATATGGAGCCAAAAACCTAATTCCACCGCCGCAACCTTCTGTACCCACGAGGTCCCATCTTGGGGCCTGTTTCGGAGCTCCGCCGGAGGGGGCATCGATCACGGGGGGCTTCTACATCAACACCATAGCCTCTTCGATGAAGTGTGAGTAGTTTACCTCAGACCTTCGGGTCCATAGTTATTAGCTAGATGGCTTTCCTCTCTCTTTTTGGATCTCAATACAATGTTCTCCCCCTCTCTTGTGGAGATCTATTCGATGTAATCTTCTTTTGCGGTGTGTTTGTTGAGACCGATGAATTGTGGGTTTATGATCAAGTTTATCTATGAACAATATTTGAATCTTCTGAATTCTTTTATGTATGATTGGTTATATTTGCAAGTCTCTTCGAATTATCAGTTTGGTTTGGCCTACTAGATTGATCTTTCTTGCAGTGGGAGAAGTGCTTAGCTTTGAGTTCAATCTTGCGGTGTCCTTTCCGAGTGACAGTAGGGGCAGCAAGGCACGTATTGTATTGTTGCCATCGAGGATAACAAGATGGGGTTTTTTATCATATTGCATGAATTTTTCCCTCTACATCATGTCATCTTGCTTAAAGCGTTACTCTGTTCTTATGAACTTAATACTCTAGATGCATGCTGGATAGCGGTCGATGTGTGGAGTAATAGTAGTAGATGCAGGCATGAGTCGGTCTACTTGTCTCGGACGTGATGCCTATATACATGATCATACCTAGATATTCTCATAACTATGCTCAATTCTGTCAATTGCTCAATAGTAATTTGTTCACCCACCGTAAAATACTTATGCTCTTGAGAGAAGCCACTAGTGAAACCTATGGCCCCCGGGTCTATTTTCCATCATATTAATCTTCCAATACTTAGTTATTTCCGTTGCTTTTATTTTACTTTGCATCTTTATCATAAAAATACCAAAAATATTATCCTATCATATCTATCAGATCTTACTCTCGTAAGTGACCGTGTAGGGATTGACAACCCCTTATCGCGTTGGTTGCGAGGATTTATTTGTTTGTGTAGGTGCGAGGGACTCGCGCGTAGCCTCCTACTGGATTGATACCTTGGTTCTCAAAAACTAAGGGAAATACTTACGCTACTTTGCTGCATCACCCTTTCCTCTTCAAGGGAAAACCAATGCAGTGCTCAAGAGGTAGCAAGAAGGATTTCTGGCGCCGTTGCCGGGGAGCTCTACGCAAAAGTCAACATACCAAGTACCCATCACAAACCCTTATCTCCCGCATTACATTATTTGCCATTTGCCTCTCGTTTTCCTCTCCCCCACTTCACCCTTGCCATTTTATTCGCCCTCTCTTTTTCGTTCGCCTCTTTTCCGCTTGCTTTTTGTTTGCTCGTGTGTTGGATTGTTTGCTTGTCACAATGGCTCAAGATAATACCAAATTATGTGACTTTACCAATACCAACAATAATGATTTCCTTAGCACTCCGATTGCTCCTCTTACCGATACTGAATCTTGTGAAATCAATGCTGCCTTGTTGAATCTTTTCATGAAAGATCAATTCGCCGGCCTTCCTAGTGAAGATGCCGCTACTCATCTAAACAACTTCGTTGATTTGTGTGATATGCAAAAGAAGGAAGATGTTGACAATGATATTGTTAAATTGAAGCTATTTCCTTTTTCGCTTAGAGATCGTGCTAAAGCTTGGTTTTCATCTTTGCCTAAAAATAGTATTGATTCTTGGAATAAGTGCAAAGATGCTTTTATCTCTAAGTATTTTCCTCCCGCTAAGATTATCTCTCTTAGAAACGATATTATGAACTTTAAGCGACTTGATCGTGAACATGTTGCACAAGCTTGGGAGAGGATGAAATTAATGATACGTAATTGCCCCACGCATGGTTTGAATTTGTGGATGATTATACAAAAAATTTATGCCGGATTGAATTTTGCTTCTAGAAATCTTTTAGATTCGGCCGCTGGAGGCACTTTTATGGAAATCACTTTAGGAGAAGCTACTAAACTCCTAGATAATATTATGGTTAATTATTCTCAATGGCACACTGAAAGATCTACTAATAAAAAAGTGCATGCGATAGAAGAAATTAATGTTTTGAGTGGAAAGATGGATGAACTTATGAAATTATTTGCTACTAAGAGTGTTTCTTCTGATCCTAATGATATGCCTTTGTCTACTTTGATTGAGAATAATAATGAATCTATGGATGTGAATTTTGTTGGTAGGAATAATTTTGGTAACAACGCGTATAGAGGAAACTTTAATCCTAGGCCTTATCCTAGTAATTCCTCTAATAATTATGGTAATTCCTACAACAATTCTTATGGAAATTTTAATAAGATGCCCTCTGAATTTGAGACTAGTGTTAAGGAATTTATGAATTCGCAAAAGAATTTCAATGCTTTGCTTGAAGAGAAATTGCTTAAAGTTGATGAATTGGCTAGGAACGTTGATAGAATTTCTCTTGATGTTGATTCTTTAAAACTTAGATATATTCCTCCTAAGCATGATATCAATGAGTCTCTCAAAGCCATGGGAATTTCCATTGATGAGTGCAAAGAAAGAACCGCTAGGATGCGTGCTAAGAAAGATTGCTTTATGAAAGCGTGTTCTTCAAATTTCTATGAAAATAAAGATGAAGATCTAAAAGTTATTGATGTGTCCCCTATTAAATCTTTGTTTTGCAATATGAATCTTGATAATGATGGGACTGAATATGATCCACCTTTACCTAGAAGGCGTTCAAAAAATTCTGAGTTTTTAGATCTTGATGCTAAAATTGATAAAAGTGGGATTGAAGAAATCAAAACATTAGATGTTAATAAACCCACTATTTTGGATTTCAAGGAATTTAATTATGATAATTGCTCTTTGATAGATTGTATTTCCTTGTTGCAATCCGTGCTAAATTCTCCTCATGCTTATAGTCAAAATAAAGCTTTTACCAAACATATCGTTGATGCTTTGATGCAATCTTATGAAGAAAAGCTTGAGTTGGAAGTCTCTATCCCTAGAAAACTTTATGATGAGTGGGAACCTACTATTAAAATTAAGATTAAAGATCATGAATGCTATATGCTTTGTGTGATTTGGGTGCTAGTGTTTCCACTATTCCCAAAACTTTGTGCGATTTGTTAGGTTTCCGTGATTTTGATGATTGCTCTTTAAACTTGCACCTTGTGGATTCCACCATTAAGAAACCTATGGGAAGAATTAATGATGTTCTTATTGTTGCAAATAGGAACTATGTGCCCGTAGATTTTATTGTTCTTGATATAGATTGCAATCCTTCATGTCCTATTATTCTTGGTAGGCCTTTCCTTAGAACGATTGGTGCAATTATTGATATGAAGGAAGGAAATATTAGATTCCAATTTCCATTAAAGAAAGGCATGGAACACTTCCCTAGAAAGAAAGTTAAATTACCTTATGAATCTATTATGAGAGCCACTTATGGATTGCCTACCAAAGATGGCAATACATAGATCTATCCTTGCTTTTATGCCTAGCTAGGGGCGTTAAACGATAGCGCTTGTTGGAAGGCAACCCAATTTTATTTTTAATTTTTTGCTTTTTGCTTCTGTTTAGGAATAAATTTTTGTTCTAGCCTCTGGTTAGATGTGTTTTTATGTTTTAATTAGTGTTTGTGCCAAGTTAAACCTATAGGATATTCTTGGATGATAGTTATTTGATCTTGCAGAAATTTCCAGAAACTTTCTGTTCACGAAAATAATTGTTAAAAATCACCAGAACGTGATAAAATATTGATTCCAATTGCTGCTGATCAATAAACAAATTTTCTAGGTCTTCCTATTTTGGCTGATGTTTTGGAGTTCCAGAAGTTTGCGTTAGTTACAGATTATTACAGACTGTTCTGTTTTTGACAGATTCTGCTTTTCCTGTGTTGTTTGCTTATTTTGATGAATCTATGGCTAGTAAAATAGTTTATAAACCATAGAGAAGTTGGAATACAGTAGGTTTAACACCAATATAAATAAAGAATGAGTTCATTACAGTACCTTGAAGTGGTCTTTTGTTTTCTTTCGCTAACGGAGCTCACGGGATTTTCTGTTAAGTTTTGTGTTGTGAAGTTTTCAAGTTTTGGGTAAAAGATTTGATGGATTATGGAACAAGGAGTGGCAAGAGCCTAAGCTTGGGGATGCCCATGGCACCCCAAGATAATCTAAGGACACCAAAAAGCCAAATCTTGGGGATGCCCCGGAAGGCATCCCCTCTTTCGTCTACTTCCATCGGTAACTTTACTTGGAGCTATATTTTTATTCACCACATGATATGTGTTTTGCTTGGAGCGTCTTGTATGATTTGAGTCTTTGCTTTTTAGTTTACCACAATCATCCTTGCTGTACACACCTTTTGAGAGACACACACATGATTCGGAAATTATTAGAATACTCTATGTGCTTCACTTATATCTTTTGAGTTATATAGTTTTTGCTCTAGTACTTCACTTATATCTTTTAGAGCACGGTGGTGGATTTGTTTTATAGAAACTATTGATCTCTCATGCTTCACTTAGATTATTTTGAGAGTCTTAAATGGCATGGTAATTTGCTTAAATAATCCTAATATGGTAGGTATTCAAGATTAGTAAAAACTTTCTTATGAGTGTGTTGAATACTAAGAGAAGTTTGATGCTTGATGATTGTTTTGAGATATGGAGGTAGTGATATCAAAGTTGTGCTAGTTGATTAGTTGTGAATTTGAGAAATACTTGTGTTGAAGTTTGCAAGTCCCGTAGCATGCACGTATGGTAAACGTTATGTAACAAATTTGAAACATGAGGTGTTCTTTGATTGTCCTCCTTATGAGTGGCGGTCGGGGACGAGCGATGGTCTTTTCCTACCAATCTATCCCCCTAGGAGCATGCGCGTAGTGCTTGGTTTTGGATGACTTGTAGATTTTTGCAATAAGTATGTGAGTTCTTTATGACTAATGTTGAGTCCATGGATTATACGCACTCTCACCTTTCCATCATTGCTAGCCTCTTCGGTACCGTGCATTGCCCTTTCTCACATTGAGAGTTGGTGCAAACTTCGCCGGTGCATCCAAACCCCGTGATATGATACGCTCTTTCACACATAAACCTCCTTATATCTTCCTCAAAACAGCCACCATACCTACCTATTATGGCATTTCCATAGCCATTCCGAGATATATTGCCATGCAACTTTCCACCATTCCGTTTATCATGACACGCTCATCATTGTCATATTGCTTTGCATGATCATGTAGTTGACATAGTATTTGTGGCAAAGCCACCATTCATAATTCTTTCATACATGTCACTCTTGGTTCATTGCATATCCCGGTACACCGCCGGAGGCATTCATATAGTCATACTTTGTTCTAGTATCGAGTTGTAATCATTGAGTTGTAAATAAATAGAAGTGTGATGATCATCATTTTCTAGAGCATTGTCCCAAGTGAGGAATAAAAAAAAGAGAGAAAGGCCATAAAAAAAGAGAAGGCCCAAAAAAATGAGAGAAAAAAGAGAGAAGGGACAATGTTACTATCCTTTACCACACTTGTGCTTCAAAGTAGCACCATAATCTTCATGATAGAGAGTCTCTTGTTTTGTCACTTTCATATACTAGTGGGAATTTTTTTCATTATAGAACTTGGCTTGTATATTCCAACAATGGGCCTCCTCAAGTGCCCTAGGTCTTCGTGAGCAAGCAAGTTGGATGCACACCCACTTAGTTTCTTTTGTTGAGCTTTCATAGCGCTAGTGCATCCGTTGCATGGCAATCCCTACTCCTTGCATTAACATCAATCGATGGGCATCTCCATAGCTCATTGATTAGCCTCGTTGATGTGAGACTTTCTCCTTTTTTGTCTTCTCCACATAACCCCCATCATCATATTCTATTCCACCCATAGTGCTATATCCATGGCTCACGCTCATGTATTGCGTGAAGGTTGAAAAGTTTGAGATTACTAAAGTATGAAACAATTGTTTGGCTTGTCATCGGGGTTGTGCATGATGAGAGCATTCTTGTGTGACGAAAATGGATCATGACTAAACTATATGATTTTGTAGGGATGAACTTTCTTTGGCCATGTTATTTTGAGAGGACATAATTGCTTAGTTAGTATGCTTGAAGTATTATTATTTTTATGTCAATATTGAACTTTTATCTTGAATCTTTCGGATCTGAATATTCATACCACAATTAAGAAGAATTACATTGAAATTATGCCAAGTAGCATTCCACATCAAAAATTCTGTTTTTATCATTTACCTACTCGAGGATGAGCAGGAATTAAGCTTGGGGATGCTTGATACGTCTCCAACGTATCTATAATTTTTGATTGCTCCATGCTATATTATCTTCTGTTTTGGACATTATTGGGCTTTATTATTCACTTCTATATTATTTTTGGGACTAACCTATTAACCGGAGGCCCAGCCCAGAATTGCTGTTTTTTGCCTATTTCAGAGTTTCGCAGAAAAAGAATATCAAACGGAGTCCAAACGGAATGAAACCTTCGGGAACGTGATTTTCGGAACGAACATGATCCAGAGGACTTGGACCCTACGTCAAGAAAGCTACCAGGAAGCCACGAGGTAGGGGGCGCGCCTACCCCCTGGGCGCGCCCTCCACCCTCGTGGGCCCCATGTTGCTCCACCGACGTACTCCTTCCTCCTATATATACCTACGTACCCCCAAACGATCAGATATGGAGCCAAAAACCTAATTCCACCGCCGCAACCTTCTGTACCCACGAGATCCCATCTTGGGGCCTGTTCCGGAGCTCCGCCAGAGGGGGCATCAATCACGGAGGGCTTCTACATCAACACCATAGCCTCTCCGATGAAGTGTGAGTAGTTTACCTCAGAATTTCGGGTCCATAGTTATTAGCTAGATGGCTTCCTCTCTCTTTTTGGATCTCAATACAATGTTCTCCCCCTCTCTTGTGGAGATCTATTCGATGTAATCTTCTTTTGCGGTGTGTTTGTTGAGACCGATGAATTGTGGGTTTATGATCAAGTTTATCTATGAACAATATTTGAATCTTCTGAATTCTTTTATGTATGATTGGTTATCTTTGCAAGTCTCTTCGAATTATCAGTTTGGTTTGGCCTACTAGATTGATCTTTCTTGCAATGGGAGAAGTGCTTAGCTTTGGGTTCAATCTTGCGGTGTCCTTTCCGAGTGACAGTAGGGGCAGCAAGGCACGTATTGTATTGTTGCCATCGAGGATAACAAGATGGGGTTTTTATCATATTGCATGAATTTTTCCCTCTACATCATGTCATCTTGCTTAAAGCGTTACTCTGTTCTTATGAACTTAATACTCTAGATGCATGCTGGATAGCGGTCGATGTGTGGAGTAATAGTAGTAGATGCAGGCAGGAGTCGGTCTACTTGTCTCGGACGTGATGCCTATATACATGATCATACCTAGATATTCTCATAACTATGCTCAATTCTGTCAATTGCTCAACAGTAATTTGTTCACCCACCGTGAAATACTTATGCTCTTGAGAGAAGCCACTAGTGAAACCTATGGCCCCCGGGTCTATTTTCCATCATATTAATCTTCCAATACTTAGTTATTTCCGTTGCTTTTATTTTACTTTGCATCTTTATCATAAAAATACCAAAAATATTATCCTATCATATCTATCAGATCTCACTCTCGTAAGTGACCGTGTAGGGATTGACAACCCCTTATCGCGTTGGTTGCGAGGATTTATTTGTTTGTGTAAGTGCGAGGGACTCGCGCGTAGCCTCCCACTGGATTGATACCTTGGTTCTCAAAAACTGAGGGAAATACTTACGCTACTTTGCTGCATCACCCTTTCCTCTTCAAGGGAAAACCAATGCAGTGCTCAAGAGGTAGCAACTACATGAGCAGTTTCTGTATTTGGGGAGGTGTTTTGAACCCAGCAGGAGCCTGTAGGATTATATTGTGTACTTGCAAGAGAAATGCTTCAGCTCCTTTTTCAAGTAACTTGTTCATTGTTTCAGCAGGGACCTCTTTCACTTTCTCTGGAGTGTTAAATATTGCAGCAGTGACTGTTGTCTTTCCTTGCATAGTGAAACTGAAAGAGTTTTCTGGAATATTGAAAGCCACTGGGCTCATAAGTGTAAACCAGTCATAACCCAATATCACATCATGGCCAGGCAGTGGTAGAACTCTGAAGTTATACTGCAGAGCATGTTTTGCTAACTGAAAATTACAGTTAGGGACTACTGCTTTAGATATTAATTTGCCTCCTCCTGCAACAGTAACCATCTTAGGCTGCACTGGTAATAAGTGGCAACCATCCTTTATAGCAAAGTCCTGACTGATAAAAGAAGAGGAACTTCCTGAGTCCAGCAGTGATGTTGCTCTCTTTCCATTGATGTGAATAATTACAGTAGGAGTGGGAACTGCCAGTTTTTGTCCCATTGCATGGGCAGTGATGAACATAACTTGCTCTCCCTCCTCAGGTATTTCTTCTTGCTCTTGCTGTAATTCTTCTGCTCCCACTTCTTGCTTAGCTTGTTCTTGTTGCATTAAATGCACATGTGGAATTAACTTGCATTTGTGGCCATGCACCCACTTATCACCACACCTCCAACACTCACCTAATTTCCTCATTTTCTAGAATGTAGTGTTGTTTGCATCAGTTTGTTTACTCTGAACATTCTGCTGTGCAGTAGTGTTGGAGTTGTTGGTTTTAGTCTGGTATACACCACTGTTTTTCTGATAAAAATTGACATAGCTGCTACTGCTCTTCTTATTGGCTGTAGTACTAGGAGGAAAGTTGGGTTCAATCTCTTTGGCCAAACAAAAGGCATCAATTAATGATTGTGGCCTCAATGGTCTCACTTGAAATTTAATCCCCTCTCTGAGACCATTTACATAACACCTGACAAACCATGTTTTTCCCAGTTCAGGATTTTCTTCCATGACTTCTGCCATCAGATCTTCAAACAGTTTGGTATATTCAATCACTGTGTTGTTGTCTTGTTTCAGTGAATTGAACTTTTCAGTAAGGTCATAAGAGCCTGTTGAGAAAATCTCTTGACCACTTCTGCTCCAAACTGCTTCCATGTCAACTTTTTCTTCAGGAGTCCAGATCTTCTGAGCCAAACATCAGCTTCATCAATTATATATAGCTGAGCTAATGGTATTTTATACTCTACAGGAGCAGCTGCCATATGGAAATACTTGTTACATTGCCTCAACCAACCAACTGGATCCTCACCTGAAAATCTAGGGAAATCCATCTTGGGGCCCTTAGTCAGAGATCTCATGAATTGTGCTTGCATGTCCTGTTCATAAGTCCTGTGATATCCTTGCCACAACTGCCTTTCTCTGTTCTGCTGAAAGTGCTGATTGAAAACAGGTGTATGTTCAGCATGTCTTGCTGTTACTGGAGTACCCACTGGGCTGTAAGTTTCCTGTCTTTCTTGATTTCCAAAGCCAGGAGGACCATTTGCTCTGTTTGTTCGAATGGGAGGTAGATTCTGTAAGTGCACTTCTTCCAACTGTTTAGATTTTTCTTTCTCTGCTGCCAGTTGCTTTCTTAACTGTTCAATTCTGGTTTCCTGATCAGGCACTTGATCTGGGTTCAGGGTTGGAGACTTGGGCACTGTCTGAGATGTTGAAGGTCTATCCAGATGTGGAACTTGTTGAGTGGTTTTAACCAATGTCTGCAAAACAATGCTGATTGCTGACAGTTGCTTGCCCAGATCCAGCACCACTTGTTCCACTGAACCCACAGTTGACGAAATTTCTCCCTGTTTAGAGCCAATTGCCTGAACGTCCTCTTGCAACTTGGACACATGTGATTGCATTCGAGCGCTGTCCATCTGGAGTACTCCAACATCCTCACGCATTGCCAGTACTTCCTGAAGATCTGAATCATCCATCGGTTTGGCACGCCCCATCTCCTTGATCTGAAGTCAGGGTGAGGAATTTTACTACTGAATCTTCAGCAACCCTTCCCTCGACCATAGATCCTTCCGCCGCCTACCTAGTCGCCACCTAGGCACACGGATCGGAGCATAGAGCATGGGATTTTACCGATCGAGCAGTGTGCTCAAACAACCGTCTCAGCTCGGCCGATCTGCGCCCGAATTCTCACCGCCGCCAGAAACACCGCGCCAACCCCGCCGCCAACGTCGACTACAACTCGCGCCAGGAGATCGCGCTAGAAGAAGGGTGGGACTCACTGATCTCGAAAATTTTTGCCCCTCCGGAGCGCCGCTGCCGAGAATCGATGGCTCATGATACCAATTTGTCAGGCCCGAGTGGATTATAGGGTATGATTTAGTAATTCTGGGAACTAACTCGCGAAATTGTCTCAGATCTGAGGTATATGGAGTGTATAAAAGGGAGGCACCATGTTAGGGTTCTAGCCCCGATCAAAGCATTCAGCAATTCATCATGATCTCTTGCCAGCCACAACCCAACTGTTATAGGCAGAGCAAGGATAGCTCACTAATGGAAAAGGCAAGAAAAGTAACATTAATGGTCACGGCCATCCAACGGTGGTGATCGACTGGGATAGGAGGTCGCCATCGTAGCCGTCCCTCTACTGAATCGGTATTTGCCGGAAACGCTACAGCGATAACTGAATCTTGAGCCATGCTTACTGAACTAGCCTGACACCAGAGCAAGCTCGCTGCCATATTGCTCGCCAAAGAAGAATGGAAATCAATTTGCACGCCCAAAAACCTTGGGGGGTTGGGCATTTTAAACACTGCTGGCATAAACAAATATCCTATTATTAAATGGTAGTGAAAGATCATGACTAATGGGAGCCTCCCTGTGGTTTTTCATCCTTAAAGCTAAGTATTTCCCTAACTCTAGCCCTATGTTTGCATCATCTCTGGGTGGTTCCCAGTTCTGGAAAGATCTTGTCAAAGTTTGACCTATTTTTAAAGATCATGTTAAATTTGTGGTGGGTAACGGTAAGTCCATTCAATTTTGGTGTGATTGGTGGTGTGGTGAGACTACTCTAGTTGTGGCTTTCCGTACGCTTTTTTCTTACTGCCCGAACCCGAAGATCTCTATCTTTGAGCTCTCCGCTAATAATTGGGACCTGGCTCCGGCGCTCTCTATCTCCTGAAGCGTTTGATGATTGGCAGCGTCTTGTTGTCTTCATCCCCGTGCTCTCGGAGAATGTGGACTCGGTTGCGTGGCCCCATTCTGCTTCCGGTCGATTTACTGTTAAGTCCTTGTATGCTAGGTTAATTTCTAGGACGCCCACTTCAAAGTTTAGACCGATCTGGCGTGCTCGGATCCCTCCTAAAATCGAGATTTTCATGTGGCAAGCTTTAAAGGTCGCCTGCCTGCTGCTGATTCGTAAGCGCAATGGTCCTGGCTCGGACAGATGCACTTTGTGCGGGGCCTGGAGGACACAAACCATATCTTCTTCCATTGTGTCTTGGCCAAGGTGGTCTGGTGCTGTATTAGATCATGGCTAGGGGCCTCCTGGAATCCCTCCTCATTCTCTGAGCTCAGGATTTTGGCTAATGGCCTCATTGGGGTCACTAAACACACGTTTTGGCTCGGCCTAGCTGTGATTTGTTGGGCCTTATAGACGACTAGGAACACATTTACCATCGAGCATACTTTTCTTTCTAAGCCTATTGATTGCTTATTTAAAATATGTTTGTTTATGCAGCAGTGGAGATCATTGACTAAGGCTACCGACCATGATGCTTGCTTTTGACCTCCTGTGTGCTAAAATACGGGCTTCAGCTTCTTCTATCTCACAGCAGGACCCAAATGGGTAGTCGTCTTGGGAGTCGTCTTTTGGTACTAGCTGGTGGTTTGTGTGTTGCTTGGTTTGGTTAATTTCGGCCTGTGCGCCGCTTGTCTCTGGCCTGCGGCCATGTACCTTCGTACTTTGTTTGTGGTTGTGGCCGAGTCTTTCCTTATGTTTGGTTATGGTGTACTCTACCTGGTGTCTTTATTTATAAAGTCGGGCGTAAGCCTTTCCTCTAAAAAAAGAATGTGAGTTTCTCGAGGAAAGAGTATGTACTCCTATTTGTAGGTCAATTCGTAGGAACTTTTTCTGTTAAAGCCCTTTGGGTCCTAGTAATGGGTTCATCAAATTTCCATGGAATTCATCCATATACCCTCCATTCCATATTATGATATTACATAAGAATCTAAATATAGGCTCAAATCTCATTTTACTTTTTTTGCTTTGAGACGTCCAATGCACTTGCAGTCTATCTCTATTACAGTGGCGGTGGAGGATGGTGAGGGAGGCTCATTGCGGAGTAACATATGGTTTTATATCAAGAGTAAAATGCACTGGCAGTCACTTAACTTACGAAGAAAGCTCACTTTGGTCACTGCACTTAGAAATACAGTCGCCAAATACGACAAGTTGTTTTTGTACGGTCACGGTTTCGTGTATGCCACTCGTCGCCGCTCGATTTGACCACGTGTTGACCATTCTGAGATGCTAGGTGGCATTAAGCAGGCGGTTGCGTGGTGTTTTTGCAGAGTAACCCCTGGTTCTCTTGGGTTTGGTGGAAAGCTGCTTCCCTGTTCGACTTCGATCATAACGAGAGGGGAGGAGGAGAGCGGTGGCAGGGAGGCAATCGTCGGCGGCAGCGCACCATCTCTGGTGATAATGCTTCGGGAAGGGCCAAACTCACCGCGGAGGGGCGCCGCATCTCGTCAGGATGGTGCCTGTTCATCGACCAAATGGTGCTCCTCCACGGAACTACACTAAGTCCCCACCTACACGCGCCATGATTTTTGTTTGTGGTATGTGATTCGGTGATTTAGGGTTTCGCATTGCACATATGGAGTTTGTAGGATAGTTTTGCCCGCTTTATTTTCCAAGATTAAGCTAGGGTTTTTACCTGCCAATTTGGGGTTTCGATGTAGGGTTTTTGCCTGACAATTCGGGGGTTCTCAAAGGTGGTTGCTTGTAGGGCATTCTGATGCAATTGTAGTATGTTTAGATGTTTGAATGAGCATTGTCATCAATTTTGTACATAATGTTAGGGTTGTTAGGGTTGTTAGGGTTTCAGGTTAGCAGAGGTGGTTACTTGTAGGATATTTTGACGCATTTATACTCTATTTTTATGTCTGTAGGAGCACGCAGCAGCAAATTTTTAGTTTAATTTAACCACGGTGGATATTTCCTTGGCAAAGATAGCAACCATTCTTATGTCAATGGTCATGTGATGTGGTATGATGACTTAGATACAGTAACATGATCTCCAATCATGGTTGAACACCTAGTTGAGGAGATTGGTTGGGAGATAGCAGGAAAGCTCAAGGTGTACTACTGCATTCCAATCCTGTCCATGCAAGGAAATGGCTTGAGAGAAATTAGAGGAGATGGAGACACAGGATCAGAGGATAACTTTTGTGGACCTTGGTCACCACTCATTCAGTCTTTACCTAGACCATGATGACAGTTTGAATTCAAACTTGAATGATGATGATGTGGTCAATTTCCCAAGAGGCCAGCTACCTCCAGTGTTTAGTCCTTCTAAGGCAAGAGTTGATCGGGCAGAAGGCAATGAGGCTATAAATGCAGAGACAGATGGTCATCTTGCTGAAGGTGCAGAGCATGAAGGTGAAGCAAACCCAATACCTATACAAGTTGTGTATCCTGAGAGCTCAGATGTTGATGTGAGCAATTATGTGTTTGCAAGAAGGAAGTGTTCTTTTGGCAACTAGGATGAAAATGTTGAAGCTCCAGTTGTGATGCAGGAAACACAACAACAGGGTACTGATGAAGGTGGAACATCAGGAGTGTGCAAAATGAAAACCAGACAGAATTGCACACCCCATGACATGGAAGAAGTTGATAGTGATTCACATGACTCTGCCTTTGATCCTGCGGCCATAGTTGTTGGGGAACGCAGTATTTCAAAAAATTTACCAACGATCACGCAAGATCTATCTATGGATGCATAGCAACGAGCGGGGAGAGTGTGTCTACGTACCCTTGTAGACCGAAAGCGGAAGCGTTTAGTAACGTGGTTGATGTAGTCGAACGTCTTCGCGATCCAACCGATCCAAGCACCGAACGTACGGCACCTCCGCGTTCAGCACACATTCAGCTTGATGACGTCCCTCGAGCTCTTGATCCAGTTGAGGCCGAGGGAGAGTTCCGTCAGCACGACGGCGTGGGGACGGTGATGATGAAGTTACCGACGCAGGGCTTCGCCTAAGCACTACGACGATATGATCGAGGTGTGTAACTGTGGAGGGGGGCACCGCACACGGTTTAGAGAAACTTGTGTCTTCTAGGGTGCCCCCTGCCCCCGTATATAAAGGAGGGGAGGGGAGGCCGGCTGGCCCTCCTAGGGCGCGCCAGGAGAGGGAATCCTACTAGGACTCCAAGTCCTAGTAGGTTTCCACCTAAGGAAGAGGGGAGATAAGGAAGGAAGAGGGGGAAGGGAAGGAAAGGGGGGCGCCGCCCCCTTCCCCTAGTCCAATTCGGACCCAGGGGGGCGCGGCCAGCCCCTCCTGGCCCTTCCTCTCTTCCCACTAAGGCCCATCGAGGTCCATTAGTTCCCCCGGGGGGTTCCGATAACCCTCCGGCACTCCGATAATTATCGGGTACCTCTCGGAACTCATCCGGTGTCCAAATATCGTCCAATATATCAATCTTTATGTCTCGACCATTTCGAGACTCCTCGTCAAGTCCGTGATCTCATCCGGGACTCCGAACAAACTTCGGTCATCAAATCACATAACTCATAATACAAATCGTCATCGAACGTTAAGCGTGGGGACCCTACGGGTTTGAGAACTATGTAGACATGACTGAGACACATCTCCGGTCAATAACCAATAGCGGAACCTGGATGCTCATATTGGTTCCTACATTTTCTACGAAGATCTTTATCGGTCAAACCGCATAAGAACATACGTTGTTCCCTTTGTCATCGGTATGTTACTTGCCCGAGATTCGATCGTCGGTATCATCACACCTAGTTCAATCTCGTTACCGGCAAGTCTCTTTATTCGTTCTGTAATGCATCATCCCGAAACTAACTCATTAGTCACATTGCTGGCTTATAGTGATGTGCATTACCGAGAGGGCCCAGAGATACCTCTCCGATACACGGAGTGACAAATCCTAATCTTGATCTATGCCAACCCAACAAACACCTTCGGAGACACCTGTAGAGCATCTTTATAATCACCCAGTTACGTTGTGACGTTTGATAGCACACAAGGTGTTCCTCTGGTATTCGGGAGTTGCATAATCTCATAGTCAGAGGAACATGTATAAGTCATGAAGAAAGCAATAGCAATAAAACTTAACGATCATTATGCTAAGATAACGGATGGGTCTTTTCCATCACATCATTCTCCTAATGATGTGATCCCGTTCATCAAATGACAACACATGTCTATGGTCAGGAAACTTAACCATCTTTGATTAACGAGGTAGTCTAGTAGATGCATACTAGGGACACTTTGTTTTGTCTATGTATTCACACATGTATCAAGTTTCCGGTTAATACAATTCTAGCATGAATAATAAACATTTATCATGATATAAGGAAATAAAATAATAACTTTATTATTGCCTCTAGGGCATATTTCCTTCAATAGTGTACAGAGTGATGGTGATGATGATTTATATGCTGATAATGTAGACATGGATGAGCCTGTAGAGATAAAGAAGAAAGGGAAGCAAAAGCTACAAAAAGAAAAAGAATCAATGAAAGCAAATGAGAAAGATGGAGATAAAGCAGCAGGTTATGATCTTGAAGATGAGTTATATGAATCAGAGGGTGATGACGTATGGGCACCAGATTCTGATGATGAAGAGGTATAAATGAAGTTCAAGGCATTCAGAACAAAGGACCTTCATTGTCCCAAGTTTTTCAAATTGTTGAGCTATTGCGGAAAGCCATCAAGGAGTATTGCTGCAAAAACAGAGTAGATGTGAAGTTGCTAGTCATCACCCTATACGTGATCAAGTTTCCGTAGATGTCTCTTGTCTTGTCCGTGATCTTCATCCTTGAAGGTACCCAGGATCATGGAGATCGAACAACGGTGAGGCTAAGTGCAGGGAGAGCATGAAGTGTTATTCTGAACACCAGTGACAGAAGGGTTTAGTACGGTAACACGGATCCAATCCTTGGGAATTCATGAGGTGTAGTCATTAAACGCCCAAAGCTCTTGTCTGATTATTTATAATCTTAATTATCGAGGCAACCCCGCGCGACGGATAGGGCCTGCAGTAGAACAACTGATTCTTGATGCAGGACTCATGCCGGTCAAGATGTTATTTGGACACATCCCCACTTTGCTTCGTAACAAGCACATCTCGATGGGGACTTCCAGCGCACAAATTAAGATCATATCTGGTCCCAACACAAAACATGGTTGTAAGCATTAAGACCCGATACCCGTACCTATTTTTATTATAGTGTTTGAATCATCGTTTGCTTGATTGATCTGGTCAAAAGCTGAAATTGATCCTTTAACAATAGCTTGTTAGAGACCATCGCTTCAAGGAAATCTTTCTCTCGTGGGTTCGATAACCCAGTGCCACCTCTAGGAAAATAAGTGCGGGTTACTTTTCTGTTCCATTACCGGATCACTAAAAGAAGGTATCACCAACTGCTCAACATATACTACAGCCAGCCCGTGCCCACCTGCAGCCTGATCTCTACCATATCTAATTATCTTAGATTGTGTGCTTCCACATCAACAAAATTACCGCAGTTGGTAGATTTACTAGCCTGGTCCATTAGTATCCGTTCGGTTGGATCGCATGAGAATTCTCTACCATGGAACATGCATGGTGCATTTAAAGTGGGTTTTACATCACATTGCATTTAACTGTGACATGCACAACTCTTCATGTCAAGAAATTTTTTATTTATGCAGATATTTCTCAAGTAGTTTAAATTGGAAAGACCGAATGAATGTTCTACACAATATTTAAAAATTATATATCCAATTTCACAGCAATTGGAAAGATCTCGGCTTAAATGCTACTCCCTTCGATCCAAAATAAGTGTCGCAGCTTTGAACTAAAATTGAACTAACCTTATTTTGTAGCAGTGACACTTTTTTTTGGATTGGAGGGAGTACAAAATGTTACACCCAGAAATATTGAGATAGAAAAGAGTGATTGAACAACCAAGTCGCACTAGCAACATAGCTTGAACGACGACCAACTTGAGCAGATCATCATGAGAAAAATGGAATAACACTGTCAGCGTCGATCAAAGAACCCAAGTCACGCGGCAACATAGGCTTTCCCCGACGATGACGTCGGCCGCAGCTCGCCACCTTTGAGAAAGCCAGAGTACCATCGGGCAGAATTCCTCACATACCGCGTTCATGTCGAGCCGCACAGGCCGAAGCGCGACCGGTAGCCGAAAATGAACTCAAACACGTCGAGGAAAGACCACACGAAGTATCCCCGCGCATCCGACCCGTTCCTGCAAGCACAACACCAAGGTTTACTTGAACTAATCCCTTATCTGTTTCTTGGAGACTTGTACTCAAGAGATTCGACAGAACTCTTATGATGTTGGTTTTCTTGATATGGCCATGGTTGGAGTTCATGAAAGACATTTTGATCATGATAAACAAACACGATGTATACACAGGGAGATAAAAAAAAACTCACCGTATGGACAGGTTAGCATGTTTCGTTTTTCAGTTCAAACCAAACTGGCGACCATTTACAGTGTCAACTCATGTTCAGGAAACATGACACTATATGCAAGCTAGTTCTGTTTTCCTTTGGCCTGCCATTTTCATGGATCATGACTGGAGGATTTCTGTACGTCAATCTCAGGTGGTCCAGCAGCTTCCCTAGAGCCCAGGAAGCAGACTCGGCGTGGCCCTGCACATGTCACACTAATCAAATTTACACATCTTATGGTTGTTTCAGAACCAAAGTAAGGACACCACCGCAGTCGCACAGATGATGCGCCATGTTTTGCTGAGATTTTCCGCTTCACTGCTTTGTATACTACCATAATTATGCGCCATGTCGCCAGGCAATGAAGAAAACAATGCATGTTAGTGAGGCTGAATTTGCATTAACTAACAGTGATGCTCCGTTTGGATCACAAAGTTGGATTGTAACGGCAGCAGCTTACTTGCGATGACGGCTGCATTGTTGTAGTAATCCCTGTGCTTCAAATCGAAGGCACTCTTGTCGGCTTGCGCGCGAACAATGAGCTAGTGATTGATGCCCACGAAGTCGAATGATCCGGCCAATTTTTTTGACTGCTCCGCGGTTAAAGCTGGCAACCGTGCACCCACCCTGCTCCCCATCACTGCATTTTTTGGTCAACGACCCCTATTCACAATTATTTTGAAATCGTGAATATTTTTTGAAATCATGAACTTTTCTCAACAACACGAACATTTTTTTTACAAATTTACGACATTTCTTGAAATAGTTAACTTTTATACTAATTAGTGAACTTTTTTGAAATCATGAACATTTTTACAAGTCATGAACGTACTTTGAAATCATGAACACTTTCCAGAATCACAATTTTTTTTTTGAGTTTCAAGATTTTTTTGAAATCCGTTTGGAATTTGCGAACATTTTATCAAACACGGGAATATTTTTGAATTCATGAACATTTTTAAAACCCAAGATTTTTTTTCCAAACTCACAGACATTTTCTGAATTCAATACCATTTTTTGAATTCATGAAGATGTTTGAATTTTGTTTTTTGTTTGAAATCCTGAAGATTTTCATGAATTTGAAAAATGTTCGCAAAATGAAAATAAAAGTAAAATAGGAAACAGGGAAAGAAAAAAAGGAGAAGTAAAAAAAGGAAAATAAAAAGTAACTAAAAAGGAAAGGTAACACGAAAATGAGAAAAAAGAAAAAGAAAAAATCTTCATGAATTCATCTTCTAATGAAGCCAAAAAAAGGAGAAGAAAACGAAAACGAAAAAAAGGGGTCGCCCGTCCCTGAGATAAGGGCCGTCTACGGAAATGTCCGCCCACAATGATGCTGGGCTAGACGGGCTGCTTCACGCTAGGCTCATGCGACATCGAGGCCCAGTACGCGCGACCGTTACCGGTTTGGCAGTTTCTACTATTCACACATTTCCTAGATTTCTCTCTCTCTCTCTCTCTCAAAAAAAAAAACACATTTCCTAGATCTGTCTCTAGTTCTCAAAAAAAAAAAAAAGATCCGTCTCTTCCCCCCCACAGCCCACACCCCCACCCTCACAGCAAGCGACTCGAGCGCCGCCGTCCGCCGCGCCTCCGGCCTCCTCCCGCCCCACCGCCCGCCCCTGCCCCGCCACCCTCTCCGCTCCCCATTGCTGCCCCGTCGCTCCCCGCCGCGCGCTCCTCGCCTCTTCGCCCGTCCCTCCTCACCCCGCTCTACAATTTTTCGATCTGGCACTGCCCGAGTGGTGAAATGGACTAGAGCGTGCTCGGAATTTTGTAGGTATGCAACTACTCGCCCCGCGGATCACCATAGATCATGCCTGCATATGTGTCCGCGGTCCGTCGTATTTGCCGAATTCCGTTGGTGGGAGCATAGGCCCTCCCCCGTGGACTGTTCCAGGAACGATCCTGTACATGGCTAGGGCAAAATTGCCCTGTTTTTCTTTTTCATTTTGTTACTGCATCCATGATCTGGTACTGTCGCCTGGATGTTTTTCTTTCTTTGTTCTAAAACCCTGAAAACAGCACGCAAGAAAATATGCTGCGTGGTTAAAAGAGCCATGAAACGACAGACTGTACGCTGTGGAGCATAGTGTATCGGCATCGTGTTTGCCGTGATCAGCTTAACCGCTCAGTCATGTGGTTTGTGGCTCCACTAACCATGTTTTTTTTTGTTTCTCTGCATCATTCTGTTTTTTCTTAAACAATCATATGATGCTAAAGTAATTTTGAATACTGAATTACTTGGTATTTATTCAAGTGTTTGCTTCCGTTTGCTGCTCAACAGTCAGTTGGTGTGTTAAAAAAAACAGTCAGTTGGTTGGAAATTAAGCCTTCTTTTAGTTTCGCACTCGAGCATTATCGGCACAAGTTTAGAGATGTACATGCCATGTCTGGCCCCTAGGATGGCTGCATTTCCTCACTGCTGAAATCTGCACATTTCTGTACTGTTCTGACTTGATCCTTGGCCTATGTTGGAAGGATGGCTCAGATGTCAACTTTATACCAAGTTAAATATTAGGCGCAATTTGTCCTTTAATTTACAAGCTACTAACGGATGTGCCCATTCCTGTTTCAGATTGGCAGGAATCACCGGTTCAGGCATTTTTGGTGGACAATCTTCATTTGATCCTGAGTGCTGACTCGCTTTTCTCTTGTCATCAATGTCTGGCTTGCTGAATGTACTTGCTTATCCTTGTAACTGCACTACCATGCATTTACTATGTTTACTGCCAATCTTAACAGTTTACTATGTTTTGTTATTATTTGTCTTGATAACTTGATGCTTTCTCCCTTGGCAGTCAAATATTAACAGTTCTGCATCGAATCTTCCAGACTCAACTGCACGACCATTTGCAACATCCTTTTCTGGTCAATCTGGATCAGTTCAAGGTTTCCATCACTCTGGTGAGCATATGGTACACTAGCTAGGCTAGCCCATTGACATAGTGCAACATCCATTGTCTACACCTTTTTATCTCTTATCATTTTCTGCATTTTTCAGGTCTGCGCAACATTCATGGAAATTTCAGTCTTCCAAATATGCCTGGATCACTGGCACAAAGGAATGCTGCGATGAGCGGCCTTCCGTCCTCCGGGGTTCAACAACATGGAGGGAGCATTTCTGGGAGATTTGCTTCAAACAACCTTCCAGTTGCCATGTCTCAGGTTTGAATGCCCACCTTTATGTAGGTTTGCAATATCTTTATTTTTATACTTTGAACAGCACGAACATGCATGTTAATGGGTTTGCAATCTAAGGAACAATTTTGTTGGGTTAAATATAACATATTCTTTCCGTGGTTTCATGTGGAGGATGATGATTTTTACTGTTTTGGTATTATATTGTTTCTTTTGCAGATTCCTCATGCACATTCAGGTGTCAGTGGTAGAGGAATGAATGTTGGTGGAGGTCAAGCATTTAGTAGTGGCATGAATATGGGTGGTACCATTCAAGGTTTATACTCAAATTTGGGGACCAGTGGGAATCGAAATTCTGTTCCTGGCATGTCAGTATCTCCAGCTTTAGGAAACTTGGGTTCACGTATTACAAGCTCCGCAGGAAACATCGTGGGCGGAAGTAACATTGGAAGAAATATAAGCTCTGGTGGATTGTCGGTGCCGAGTATCTCATCGCGCGTCGATTTTAGTAACAATGCTGGAAGTGGAAGACTAAATGTGCAAGGATCCAACAGGATGATGAATGACCTTATTCTGCAAGGTAGTTTATTTAACCATCAGTTGATTTTTTTACTTCATAGATTTACGCTAAGCTTCATGTTTTAGCTCGAAATAATATTTTTAAGCATGTTTAACCTTTGCTATGTTAATACTCTGTTCAGAGTTTACTTACCATATCCTTTGCTTTGAGCTGTGTCCTCACCCCTTGACTTTCCTACCAAAAAAAGGTTGGGCATATGAAATAAGTGGTCAGCATATGATATAGGTTTCGTTGGACCTTTATTTTTGTTGGAAAACACAGTAGGTAGCCTTGGTGTTCATGCTTCATAAATTATGAACCATGTGATGCTATAGTGTATTGCAGAATTCTTTTTTGAAAGTGTGACACTATTTAGGAGCCAACTTTTAGAATTTAAGACCTTAAATAGTGAAGTCCAACGTTGTTGGAATTCCTGTCATCGATATTCTTTCTTTTGCAGGCATATGTTGGTTGTTCGAATATGTCTGTTCTTGCTTTTTTAGTGATTGTTACTGTACCTATTTCTTAATGTTGTTCTATTTTGTGATATTACCAATTTAATTTATGAAAGTAGCTGGGTTATGATAAAAGCTTGTTTATATTTTATACAATCGTGATAGTCTCATGAGGGTGAATGATAAAGAAGCATACAGTGTGTTATTTTCTTCTGTTGAACTGCATGTTCTCATTCAGTTTATTGTTTATTGTTTATTTATCTCGAACACCAGGATCATCACAACTGATCAATATGATTGGAAGTTCATACCCAACGTCTGGAGGTTCAGTATCCCAGAACCAAATGCAACCAGGAAACAATTCTCTAGGTTCTATGGGGATGCTACATGACGCCAGTGACAGCACTCCATTCGACATCAATGATTTCCCCCAATTGACTGGTCGACCTAATTCAGCTGGTGGTCCACAGGGACAATATGGTAACATTGCTGGAAAATCATAAATATTTCTCCCTATTTTTGGATGATTCTTGGCCAATCTCTCTAAATTGCAGGATCACTACGGAAGCAAGGAGTTGGTGTTAACTCCATTGTTCAACAAAACCACGAGTTCAGTATTCAGAATGAAGATTTCCCGGCTTTGCCAGGATTTAAAGGTTGTTACAGTTGAATTAATTCTAGAACCTGTCTGTTGATTCAGTGAGATTGTTCTCATTATACTTTCGGTGCAGTGGTGCATGATTATTTAATTGTGTTACTTTGTGATCTTGAAGTTCTAATATTGGCTGCATGCCAGTTATTATACAGCCCCGCTACTCTGTACTGATTGAACCTCAGTATTTGAACAGCTTAGTTACCAACAAAATTACCCTGTCATAAAATCTTCTATCTGTTAGAAAGCCTATTGTTTTTTCAGTCGTGTAGTAGGAATGCGGTGATCTTCTCCTCAAGTCAAGGAATGCTTACTACTGTTCTATATATTGACGGGTATTTTTGTGTTCTCTACTTCTCTTGCCACCTTTCACTGACCTAACTAAAAGGTGTCGCGCTCGTCGAAGCGGAATTTATAGCACACCATTTTTGTGAATACAATCATATAGGTGGGAAGGCGAAGATGCAGCAATTTCATGAGAGGGCCAGTGGGGCAAGACCATGCAGCTGACGTGGCCTCGCGGGAATTTAGAAAAATATCTCATAAATACTAATTTGGTACTCCCTTCGTATCAAAATATAAGATGTTTTAGCCTACAAAATGTCTTATATTTTGGTGCAGAGGTAGTAGTGCTTTATAAGATATACATATGCCAAATCGAGGATGCATATATGCACCATCTATTGGCAATAATAATATATTTATTATTATTATGTGATGCTCGAACTGAAATTACCATGAATCATCATTAAAATATATGGTGGCAACCTAGAAAAAATGCGCCAAACGACATTTAGATAAAAAGGTCTCACTGCAACATGCTTACGTGCGCTGCAATTCGGATGCCTACAAGTAACAAGTAGCCCTAATTTTTGGCAAGAAATGGAAGTGTGTATTTATTCGTGACATGTAGGGCAATGTAATACACAAGATGGGTATAGAGCTCTTGAATTAGTTACTTTAGGGGAAGATAATGAATTTGTCTTTCCTGCGAGAACTCATATAGAGAATTTATTGTAAGCTTCTCATACCATGACTTACGGTCATAGATGGAAGGGCATCCTAACCCATCGTGTTTTCCATGGGTCCTACTCTTCATATAAAACGTGAGCTAAATATTAGGTATGATTTGAGGCATAGCAACATTGGGAGGTGGTTAAGCCAATTTAATTCCGGTGCTTACCATGGTTATAATTCATTTAAGCTTACCATGGCAGTAAGTTAACTATGAGATTCATGACCCACCGTGTGGACCAATATGGATCAAAAGAACGTCCTGAAAATTAGCTGCAGCATTTAATAGAGATTGCTGCCGAAGTTACCAATTTGGCCATCTGCGCACATACATTTACTCCTCAACTTTGGTAAGCATCTCAAACTGTTTGTTTTCTTGTGCCCGCTTCGGGGCATCAAGACAGCTGTACGGATGAATACAAATAGTTGCACTTATGCCTTTAGGCCCAAATGTAACTATAATGTTTTTTAATATCTTACTACTATTGTTACAGTTTAGGCTGACGAACCATCTTCCCATAAAATGTAATTTGTCATTTGTTTGGTCAACTTTTGTGCTATTCTCCTTTAATGGTGCCACATGTTTTGCATGGTTTAAATCTTCTGATTTTTTGACCTATTCTTTCCACGTGCAACATGCTTATGCTTTAATGCTCCACAAACATGCACGAAACAAAATAAGACCTTGGTAGTGTTTCTTCATTCTTGAGGCTTTTTAATTCTTTCCTGAAGTAGATCTTTTGGCTGATCATTGCACTACCTTCCTTTTTCCCCATTCCGCCAAGTTATACAGAATATTGACATTTTGAATTATCAGGTAGCAGTTCAGATTATGGCATGGAGTTACATCACAAGGAACAAATTCACGAGAATGTACCTGTAATGCAAGCACAACAATATCCTGTGGGTTCATGTCTCTGAATTTTGAATTTTTGTTTCTCCGAGCATTTATTTTGACACGTTATGAACACTTACACAGATGGCAAGGTCCGTTGGGTTCAATTTAGGAAGTAGCTACCAACCAAATCGTCAGCAACATCAGCAGGGTGCTAATTCAGTAAGTTATATTGGAAATCCCTTGAAATAATCATCACACATTTAACATCTGTTGCATTGTCATGGTTCTGATATGTTTCTGTTTTGGCACGTCATATTCAGATTTACTGCTCATACTTACCCATTAACACATAGAATAATCTTCATTATGTTATGTCAGATTCAGAGTGCCGGACCCCAAAATATTGGACTAAGACCACTAAACTCTCTGAGTCAAACTTCTAGTTTGGGATCATATGAGCAACTGCTCCAGCAATACCAGCAGCCGCAGGCTCAGAGTCCTTTCGGGTTGCAGCAGATGTCTTCAGCCACACAGTCATATGGGGATCATGGTCTAAAGCCCATTCTGGGAGGCCGAACACCACCTGATCCATACGGCTTGTTAGGATTGCTGGGGGTTATAAGGATGAATGATCCTGATTTGTCATCTCTTGCTCTGGGAATAGATTTGACAACGTTGGGTTTGAATTTGAACTCACCAGACAATCTGTACAAGACATTTGGCTCTCCATTTTCAAATGAGCCAGCAAAAGGAGATCCTGAATATCCTACTCCAGCTTGTTATGTGGCCGAGCAACCCCCAGCACTACAGGTAGCTGCCAATATCTGTAGGCTATTTCTGTGTAATGAGATGTTTTAAACCCATATTCAAGAAAGTCCCAGAATCTTTCTTTGATGCAGCCGGTTCATTTTATGATAAATATTTTGTAACAAGTTCTGTCTTGGTGCAGCCTATGCATTTTCAGAAATTTCAGACACTCATACTGTTTTACATATTCTACAGGTACTTTCACTACTTGAATGTATTAGGTTCGGCCATTAGTTTCGGTAAATTTTAAGGTTATGATCTTTTGTCTTTGGTTTTCAGCATGCCGAAGGATGAAGCTCAAATATGTGCTGCCAATGAACTGTGAGTGCATGGTTTCACTGGTTATCTCATTTAAATATCTTATTAGATGTAATAATTGAATCGTCATGCATGCGGCTTGTTCATGTTCTGAATCTTTTACCAAGAAATGTGATCTTATTGCGGTATCATTTGATAAGGGAACATACTGCTATGTCCTGATCAAACGCATAACACTAGAGAAATATTAACCTGTAACCTGTCAGATAGTGGACCAGGCCCATTGACTGTCATGGATCTATCACAAGAAATTAAGTAACCTTGTGGATTTATTCATCTTCCTGGATGAATACTAAGTCGGCAACATTTGAATGTATTCATGATCCGCTTAGCATCTGAAGCTGCGTGAATGTTTCCATTTCCATTTTCTTTGTTTTCTCTATCAAATATCAATATTTTCTATTATTTATTTTCGATGTTTTTTTGCTAAGTTGCACAAGTTATGTTAGCATTGCTGAGCATTGTTCAAACTGACTTGTAAGCTATCCATTTTTAGCAATAATATCTTGTCTTAACCCTTGCTCATGACCTAGTGCGCACATCACAACTGAGCAGAGCTTTAGCCAGTTTATTTTTTGGTATATACTAATTCTTAGATATGTAATGCATGTGTATTGTTTTCGTCAGGTATAATCGTGGATGGTTTTACCATAAAGAAGTGCGGCAATGGCTCACAAGAATTCCTAACATGGAGCCTCTCATCAAAACTCCTTCATATGAACAGGGGTCTTATGCCTTCTTTCATCAACCCAATTGGGAAACAGTGCATAAGGTACTTACATTGGGTGAATATCAAGCATCTCTTGCACACTTATTGCATATGATAGTGGAGCATGTGTGTTGCTGCAGGATAACTTTGTTCTCCATTATGAGCTAGTAGAGAAAAGGCCAAGTCTCCCTTCTGCGTCCCAAATTGGTAGGTGAAATTTTGCTTGGTATGTTTTTCCTGACTACAAATATTTTTGGTTTTTGTTTCTGTGTATCGAGCAATCATCTCACTGTTGTATGCAATGTAATATAATTTTGTTTTTCAGTTACCTCCGGACTCTAGCTTTCTTGTACATGAATGGAGAGCCTTATTTATAAACATAGTGAAGCGACATTGCCCTAATTTGTCAAGGTAGGTACTGTCTTCTGCAGTGAAACACTTATATTGTCGTTGGTTGAACAATGCTTTAGTTTATTTATTTACTTATTGGCAACTATTGGGAAGGAATAAATGTTCTGTGTGGCCATTTTAGGAAAGAAAATATTTTTATTTAATTTAACAAAAGAAGCGAACACCTGCGGAGGGGGGGGGTCCTTGAACGCGTGTGGGTGAGCATGTGACACACACACATGCTGCTAGCCCACCGAGTAACTGCTGTGCTCGGTTCTCAGTAGGAAAAATAATATGTTAACATTGTAGTTTCCATTAAACTTGCTACTATGTGCGAAGATATGTGGCCATTTTAGGAAATATTTTTTTTCTTGAACACAAAAAACTTGACCCATGGACATTATCACCAGGGCATTTATTTATTTATTTTTAAAAGAAGTGAGCACCTGCCTAGGCGGGGTCTCGAATGCAGGTGGACGAGTGCTTGATTAGTGCTTCCAGCCAACCAAGCACTTCCGGTTCTTGGTTGGAAAGATAGTATGTTAACGTTGTAGTTTCCATTAAACTCATTGCTGAAAAGTGGGAAACCTCGAGGATCCCCGCTGCATTTATGTATTTGACAATCCCTGATACCCGTGGCTCATTTCATCAGCATGCTGTTTCTTTCAAACATGCCATGTTAACTTGGCAAAACCATTTATTTCCACTTATGTTTTGAGTGATGTAATCACTGGTCTGCCTATAATGATTGAATGAGTTGACTTGTTGTATTGAGACAAAATTGTTGTCGTTTCGAGCTTGGGATGCAATTCGACTGATTGACTGGGTTGACGCAGGCTATATAGTGAATCAGAGAGTACCATGTCATGTCGATATGCGGAGAGGAGGAGGCTGCTGAAGGAGGAGAAACTGTCTTTGTAATTATATAGTCAGGAAAAGGATGGTACCGTCGTTAAACTTTTTACCTAGCTTCTTGGTACATCGTATGGGGAGTCTGTCTGTAATGCTCCTTGACAAACAGTTTAGGAGTAGCCAGTCAGTCTGCCTGTGTGCAACTCTGCATGCATATTCTCTCTTGCCTTTGGATAGATGGATCATGGAGGGTTGCTTCCTTAAATTAATTCAACGGAACAAAACAAACAAATTGGTTAATCTTCTCCGACAGTGGTAGAATTTGTTACTCGTTGGCTGTAGAAATTCTGCTTGCATTTTATCGGCGCTGCCATCTTGCTCAGCCGTAATTCTGCTCAAAGGTATTTTCGAAAAAGGTGAGCATGTTGCTACGTTTAGTCAGCAGGTTGATGGGGCTTGATCTAGCGCATTTGCTGTACCGCAGGCGCTTGTGATTTCCTATTTCACAAAAAAGTCGCAGGATGGGGCGTGGCAGGTTAGGGGATGGCGGCGGTGGTGGTCGGCTGAGGGTGATGCCGGTTGTGGGGCTGGGAAGAAGGGCAGGTGGCTGGAGGTTGAAGATAAATGGGAGGCATGGGATTGAGATCCCACGGTGGCTGGAACTTTACATAGGAAACACTCCGTGATGTGTCTGTCTCTTGCGACGCATATACTCTGTCCGTTGGAATGGCAATAGGAACAGCAGCAACAGCGGCGCTCCGCCACAACCTCCCCGCCGTCCACCCAGACCTCGCCGGTGCGCACCTCCGTTGCTCATCCACCCCCAGGGAACCACGTCATCTGCAACGCAGCTCACCTCCCACCCACGCCCGTCCTCCGCTGCGCGTCCCATCCCCCCACTGCCGTGCATGCCTGCCTCCTCAAGACAACCTTGCCATGGGGGCTGCACCGTCCCCAACTCCCTGCCTCTCTGAACGGTGAACGTTCCCTGATCCTAACGGGGATGCAAGTGGATGATGATTCTTCATCTGTGTCATGTTAAAAAACCACCACCACCACAACAACGGGGAACTTCTTAAATCAGTACAAGCACACAATGATGATACACCTCTTGATAAATTTAATACACAGGAATCTAAACTGACTTCTTAAATGTTGCAAGAAATACACAACTGAAGGTTTGCATAGTCTCATCTTATGCTGACACGTTGAATTCTTAAATGTTGCAAACAAGTAAGTTTGAACTCTCAAGTCTTTATTGGATTCAGTCGAGCATATCTGTCGTCTTTCATGATTTGCTCCATGGTTGTAGGAAGAGCTACAACAACTGATAGATGTTTTTTGTGAATAAAACAATACATCTAAAAATGTGACGAAAAACCTTAGCTGCAGCAAATGCTGATTTTTTGAAACGAGGCAAAAGACTTGCCATTTTCATTGATTAAGAAGAAGAGAATTGTCCAGTTAATTGACGGAAAACCGGGCTAAAACCGATACAACACTGCCCACATGACATGGGCACCACCGGCCAACCTGACCACCGACATGGAACAAAAGCCACGACGGCACATGCCAATAGATGGCCACACGCGCAAGCAACTGACAGCTCCGACTTTGACGATGAGCAACGCAAGGGAAATATGTAGGTCTTGCGCCGACCGTGCCCCCGTAAACGACCACCGAATGCATGTCATCATCACCACCTGGACTCGCTCCAACGCAGCTCCGACTTCAAAGCAACCAGCAACCACGGAAGAGCACCTCGGACACGCCAGGAAGAACCGACTACCGAAGACCACGCCGCGGCCCAAGCTTCGATCGACGCCATCATCGTTGCCAAACAGAAATCAGCGCCCCGCCTCAGCAAACCACGCGGCGAAGATGCCGCCCTCGACGGCGTAGATGCCGTCATCCACTAGTCTCACAGTCGTAGCCTGTTTCGAGACGATGCGCCCAAAGAGGAGAAAGACGCGAAGACGCCTCCATCGCCCGATCCAGCGGATCTGAGGTTTCCCTCCGGAGCCAAAGCCATGGGGAGTAGCAGGAGCACCTCCACGACGACGCTTCCAAGAAAGACCACGACACCTACGGGCGCCGCCGTCGCCAGCTCCGATGAAGACCGGAGCAAGGATTTCTCCCGGAGTTGCGCCGACCACCAGCCGCCACCGACCATCACCCACCAACCACCACCCCTGCTGAGAGCAACCTCACTCCAGCCGCAGGATCCCTCGATCCACCGCGACCAGCCACGCACCACCTCCCCAGCCGTAGCCGCCACCCACCACCGCAGCACCACCGCGACCACCACCACCGCAGCACCCATGCCACATCACGAGAGGAAGCAAGAAGATCTGAGACACGCCGATCCAGATCGAAGCCACTCTCCCGAAGCAGCAGAACAGAGGAGGAGCAGGGGCACCCGCAGCACACCACGTGCTCCAGAGAAGCCGCCCGCCACGCCCTGCGGGTGGCCGCACCCAGCCTGCGCGAGCCGCCACCACACCCAGCCGTCGATCCACGCGCCACGCGCGCATCCAGCACCGAGCGCCGCCGCGACCAACGCACGCAGCCACCGCCGCGCGCTGCCGCGCACGCAGTCCACTCCCAGGCCGCGCCGATAGCCCGGGCCGAGGCTGCCGCCTCAGCACCCCACAGCTCGAAGCCGCGCCCAAGCGCACGCGCACCGCCGCCCATGGACAGCCGGAGCCGCGCCCGCGCGCCCGACCTAGCCCGCCGCGCCCATGCGCCAGATGCGCCCTCGCGCCTCGCAGAGAGATGCCCCGCCGCCACCCTCCCTGGAACCAGACCGGGCTTCGCCAGCGGTCTCCTCAGGCGGCGGCGAGGTGAGGGGGTGGAGGGACGAGGGAAGGTGGCGGCGCCGGCGGGGTTCCCCCCGTGTCGCCAGAGAGAGGCGACGCGGGGGTGGGGATACAAAAGCCTCTGCAGCAGCAAATGCTGATCACTGCTGATGTTCTGAACCTGTTGAAATAAACTATTTTCTATCATGGAGGAGGGAACTTTTTGTGTGCCGATCGCCATACTAGCAGTTATTATGGCGATCAGACACATATGACGCATCTGCTAAAGTTGCTCTAAGACGATCCCGTCAGAAGGTAGATGTTTATGGGACAGTAGTGTGCTTTTGGTCGGTAATATTTCCTCATACCATGCTTTACTCTCCCACATATGTGAAACGGTACCGTGCTCTAACTCAATAGAATACATGATCTGTATGCGAAACGACATATTGATTACTCCAGTGGGAGCTTGAGAGATGAACGTGATGGTACTGAATTTGCAAATTACAGAGAGCTTCAGAGTTTATACACTTTTAGCCAAACAGAAAGCACCATACACACGGCAGTTTCTAGCTCTTGAAGAAACAAGGCAGATTTGAAGGTAATCACTCTGAAGCAAACAGACGAAAATCAAGGCCACTTGAAAGTTGTGGTGTCTATACATAGAGCAGCCTCTTAGATTTAAACTTGAAATCAAGTAAAAAAAAAGAAGAGGTGGACTACAATTTACACAAGCGTCATTATAACTGAATCCTTGGTAACCGAACTCTACTTCCACAAAGTAGTGCGTATATACTACAAGTAGTGACCGACCGACAGAAAAAAATTTCATAGACGGTCTTATTGTGCACCTACTTACATAACAGGTCACCAGACGTTCATTGTGATAACTTGATAGGTGTGATAATCGCAGTAAGCTTTATACTGAAACGACATGTGAAGATCCTGCTGTTGGAGTGTGGCAAATAGCTCTTCACATGTTCATTCCTGCTTCTCACATATTCACCGCCATGGCAGCCTCAGGGGTACTGGAGCATCTCCTGCCACAACATTTCTCGGATCATCTCCACGCCGAGTTTTTCATCTATATCGAGATCGATGGGTGCCTGAGCAGGAGGGTTTGCGCCGGGATCATACAACACAGACATATAGGGGTGCTCCAGAGCCTCAGTGACACTGATCCTTTTGGAAGGATCGAAGACCAGCATCTTCTGCAATAGATCAATGGCGAGAGGGTGCGCTTGTGGGTACATTCTAGTGAGGGGAATCCCGGCGGTGTATGAAAGGGATTTGATGTACTTGCGAGCTTTCATGTTGCCAATGAACTCCAGGTCATCATCGCTCATGGTGCCAAGAACATTGAGTATAAGCTTAAGCTGATTTAGGCAATCAGTTCCTGGAAAGATCGACTTGCGGCCAAGTAGCTCAGCAAAGATGCAGCCAACAGACCAGACATCTATGGAGGTGCCATAGTTGTCGCAGCTGAGAAGCAGCTCCGGAGCTCTATACCAGCGGGTGACAACATATTCAGTCATAAACTGACCTTTGGCGTTATTTGTGCGAGCAAGACCAAAGTCACAGATCTTCAGATCACACTTTCCATTAACCAGAAGGTTTCCTGGTTTCAGGTCTCTATGCAGTATCCCCGCTGAATGAAGATACTTCAGCCCTCGGAGCAGCTACAGTCAATAAAAGGCGGCGTCTTAGCCTATTGATTGATTGACAAATATTAGAGAAAACACCAAATGGTCGGCAGAAAACCTAAAGGTATCACAGTAATTACAAAGTAAAGTAATCTGTAAGACAAATTGAGTAGGTAAGTATCCGTTAAAATGCTCAAGTTAAGGTGTATATATATACATGTAAATTTTCTTAAATTATTTACACATAGGCTTACGCCATATATGTTCATGAAAATACCCATGTGCAAATAAGATTTGTATCAAGTTGTTTTGTTTTTAAGACATATCATTCCTAAGCGCACAAGTGCTATCCGGGAGCAGCTATAGAAGCTACCATAGTACCATTACAGATATTGAAATTGACTAGTGCTTCTTCCAGAAATTAGCTGATCATTCTCTGGCAACTTAACAAGTTGGAACTTGACAACTTAACATGTACCATGGACTAAATGCAAATTGGTAAAAACATATTACCATACAAGTACCTTTCCTGGAACAATCAAACATCATTACTCGATTAAACAAGATCTCACCAATGGCAGCACCTAGGCATCTGGAATTGAATATATGTCCAGTTAAATAGTTAGGCATAGCTTAGATGAAGGCTGTAACACTACCAGACCTTTTGATTCGTGTCGGGAGGAAGAATGGCCATGGGTATTACATCCAAATAACTCATGTGATTGACTATGTCTAGCGAAGCAAGCCTAAAGACATTACTTACAGATATAACATGAGGTGTGAATGAACTAACTTATGACATCATGGAGAACATATGAAATATTACTGGACAAGTGTCAAGCAAAAAGAAAGAATGAAAAAGAAGAGGTGACTGTCGCATACCTGAAAAAGGAAATATTGGCATTGGTCATTAGAAAGCATTATAGACGAGTTGATGATCTTCTGCACATCCGTGTCCATGAGTTCGGACCACTAGTAGGAAAATGGGCTTTTACCCCGGTTTGTAAGGGCCTTTTGTCCCGGTTTTCGAACCGGGACTAAAGGGTCGTTACTAAAGCCCTAACCCTTTAGTCCCGGTTCTTACACGAACCGGGACAGGAGGTCCTCCACGTGGCCGCTGCTGCCAGCCCAGGCAGGGGGGCCTTTGGTCCCGGTTGGTGCCACCAACCGGGACCAATAGGCATCCACGCGTCAGCATTTCAGGGGCTGGGGTTTTTGTTTTTTTTAAAAGGGGGGGAGGTTGGGGGGTTTTGGGGGGTTAATTTAGGTGTTTCATATATTGTGTTAGCTAGCTAATTAATAGAGAGAAGTGTCCTCTCTTATCTCCGTGCTTGGTCGACGCTACGTACTATATACGTATGGAGGGGACTAGACACGCTAGCTAGTAAGCAAATGAAGGAAACAGAAGATCGTCATGAACATATGGATACAGAGAGAAGTGATATCGACCACCTCTCCTTCTCCGAGAGATTGGTCGAACAACAAGTTCTCGTATATCTATTTGACACTACCGGCTACATATATACAATAATTATCTCTTACAATATAATCTCCTAATTAAATTGTAAGAACACAGGGTCCACATAGTATTCTCCGTTTTCAGCGATCACGTGGTCAAGGAAGAATGCCGTCAATTCCTCTTGAATTCCTCGCATACGATCTGGTGCTAGGAGTTCATCACGCATCTGAAAGATCTAATTTGAAGAAGGGGGTCAATACATATATATATATATATATATATATATATATATATATATGAATAAATGAAACTCGACACAAATGATGATAATAAAATAAAATTGTGAATATTATTGCTTACGCACTTCATATTGTTCGTTAGAGTAGCCCCGCTCACAGGTCATGTGGCGGATAGACTCGCAAACGTAGTATCCTAAAAAATCATTCCCTTGTTCCTGCCACAACCACTTTACAAGAAATAGAGGTCAATCTAACTGATAAGCAAGCATGCTAAATGGTATTGATGAAACTAGCGCTTGAATCACTAGGAGATGTGCGGAACAAGCTACTATAGTACTTACTTTCGGGTGTCTAAATTGCAGCTTCTTCGGCAGTCCCGGAGCTTTTGTGGTGAATTTTCTCCAAACCCTGCCAGACAAAGAAAACAATTACTTGATATTAGAAAATGAACAAAGTTGCTGATATGGTAGATAATGATCGATTTAACTTACTTCTCGAGCATTTGAGTCATGTTCGCATAGTCCTGGGGATCTTTTCGTCTCGAGTCTAAGACGGTTACTACTCCCTGCTCAAGCTTAATCTCTAGGAGAATATAGTGGAAGCTGCACATGCATGCATAAGTCATCAATTACATTACCATAACCTGGACTAATAAGGGAAACCGAATATGCACAAGACAGTAACACTCACTTGAAGTTGTAAGTAAAGAGTATTATATCTTTGTTTTGATTTAATACCAACGATCGTAGCAAGTTGGCCTCGGCTTCTTTGGCATGTTTTTCAACCGTATATGCATCTTTGAGATTTGTGTTAATGAACCCAATATCACCGATTTGTCTTTTCTTCAATTCGGCGATCTTCAATCTGCATAATATAGTGAGGATAATTATAAATACATGCAATGAAAGAGCTGGCCTATATAGAGAGACTTAATGACAGAAGTAGTACTACTTACAGACAGTAGCAAGTGATCGTTGTTTTATCGAGGGCCTTTTGATTGAAAAACTGGAAGAAATCCTCAAATGGAACATTCAGCAGTTCAATTCCAACGAGGTCATGCTCCGGTTTAACTCTCAGCGTCAAAGTATTCATCCCATCAGACTCTCTGCAGGTTTTCATGTACCAATCATGTAATATTCGCATCATCGTTGTTAGAGATCTTTCATCTTTGACGAGAGGCTTCCCGTAATGGTATTTGTGTTCGTCCACCTCCATGATTTCATAATGTACATCGTCGGGCAGGTAATCTCCAAGATTGCTATAACCGGCCACCATCCTCGGATCATTAGCGACGATGTCTTTTGACACCTTGAGCGGGGGGCACGATTGGTTCGCTTGTTCGCCGAGCTGGGCAATTTTTTTCCCAGCTCGTCGTTCTTTTAACCTTTGATCACTGACAGTACTTCCCGACCGCTCCGCTTCGGCATATGTCTTTGCAAGAATGCGCTCATAGTTGCCTCTCGGCGGAGACTTTGGTGGTTTTGTCAGGGCAGCCAGAGTGCGCTTTGCTTTCACCGGATCTACCTTCTCCTCCGGAGGTGGATGTTTCTTTGCTTTCACCCCTTCAAAGAAGTTTGTCACTTCGGCTCGCACGATCTTCCTGGTTTCCTCCTCGGTCCTCTCGTATGGTAACTTCTCTGGAGACTTCAGAGAAGGACCGAATCTGTATTGCCTCCCGTCTCTGGCAGCTGTACTGCTAGACGCCGGCAGAGCAGACGGAGCGGCTGCGGCTGTCTTCTTTCCTTGCTTACGAGGCGGAGGAGAAGGACTACGACGCGCCGGAGCAGCCGGAGCGGCGGCGGGTCTCTTCCGCCCTTGCTGACGAGGTGGAGAAGGAGGAGGCTGGCTGCTCTGGCGCGCCGGCGCAGGCGGAGAAGGAGGCGGAGTGCCGCCATGCGCCGGAGAAGGAGGCTGAGTGCCCTGATCACTCGCCGAAGAAGGAGGCGGAGTGCCGCCACGCGCCGGAGAAGGAGGCCGAGTGCCCTGATCACTCGCCGGAGGAGGAGGCGGAGTGCCCTTACTCGCCGGAGCCGTCCAGTTCGGAAGGTTGATGAGCTCCTTCCGCCATAGGCATGGAGTCTTCAGAGCAGAACCCAGCCAAGTCTCCCCTTCACCGGTAGGGTGGTCAAGCTGGAGGTCCTCAAATCCCTCCGTTATTTCATCCACCATCACCCTAGCATATCCTTCTGAAATCGGCCAGCAGTGGTAGGTTGCGCCGGGTTCAGGAGGTAAAACAGAGCCAACAACCGCCTTGACTTTGAAGTTCTGCCATTGCGCCATAAGGTGGCAATGTTGAGACTCCGTGATAGCATCCACGGGGTAGCTAGCAGGAGCCGTCAAGACATGCTCCGGCTGAAGCAGCTCGGTGGAAGCCACGCTGCTTCTCCGCTGAGATGGCGGTGTAGCTTCGGGGGTAGTTTCGGCATGTCGATTGTCGTCTCGTTCCTCTAGCGCTTGAACCCTTTCGTGCAGCTTCTGAATTTGGATCTGCTCCACTTTTTTCCTCCTCTCCTGGCTTTTGTAACCGCCCGCGTCCGGAAAACCAGCCTTCCACGGAACGGAGCCTGGCGTGCCTCGTGTCCGTCCAGGGTGCTCAGGATTCCCGAGGGCCATTGTGAGCTCGTCTTTCTCTCTGTCTGGAACGAACGTCCCTTCCTGCGCTGCATCGATATATTGCTGAATCTTCTTGACTGGTATTCTCAAAAGCTCGTTCGTCCAAACGCACCTCCCTGATACAGGGTCCAAGGTTCCGCCAGCCCCGAAGAACCAAGTCCGGCAACAGTCTGTCCAGTTCATTGTCTGTTGTTCGATCCCTTTTTCAAGCAGATCATTCTCAGCTTTGGCCCACTTAGGCCGGGCTTTGAGGTAGCCACCTGACCCCGTGCGATGGTGAAGCTTCTTCTTCGCAGCATTCTTCTTGTTTGTCGCTGACATCTTCTTACTCTTTTCTGATGTCTTGTGGGCCACAAATGCGGGCCAGTGATCTCTGATCTTCTCATACCGGCCGATGAATTCTGGTGTCTCTTCTTTGTCGACAAACGTTTTCAGCTCATTCTTCCACCTCCTGAATAGGTCTGCCATCTTCTTAAGAGCATGAGACTTGATTAATTGCTCTTTAACTGGCTTCTCCGGATCCTCCTCTGGCGGTAGGGTGAAATTTGCCTTCAGCTCAGTCCAAAGATCATCTTTCTGCATATCATTGACATAAGACACCTCAGGGTCTTCCTTCTTAGGCTTATACCATTGCTGGATGCTGATCGGGATCTTGTCCCTAACTAGAACCCCACACTGAGCAGCAAATGCATCCTTTGTCCGGATGGGTTCAATCGGTTGGCCGTCGCGCGCGATTGCTGTGATCTCAAACCTTTCATCCGAGCGCAACTTTCTCTTCGGGCCTCGTCTCTTTACCGAAGTTGTGCTCGATCCGGAGGGCTAGAAAAAAGAAGAAAAACGAGTGTTAATTAATATGTGTATATACCAAAACAATGAATGCATCAATTAGCTAGTCAGAATAGGCTTAACTAATATATTTACCTGGCCGGACTCTGTTCGGTCACCGGAGCCGTCACCACAGGCTCCTTCTTGCACCAGCATTGGGTCACCGGAGCCATCATAATCATGTCTTTCTTCCTCCACTCTTCGATCACCGTAGCCTGCTTCTTCACCCTGTTCTTCCAGACCATCATTGTCGTTAAGATACGACAAGATATCACCTCCGGCTGAGATTATGTCCCCCAACACCTCTTCTGCTTGCTCGTCTCGTCCGTGCTCCATTGTTTCTGCAAATATTACAACATGGCAATTATTACACAAACATGACAGCAGGTGGATATATTAGTGCAAACGTAGACCTAGCTTATTCCGGGTTTGGGGTGGCCTCGGCAACGCTTCAAGGGTAGGGGCGCGGCAGAAGGGGGTAGGAGACCGACATCGTTTTTCTCTAGGGTTTGGGTGTCCTCGAGAGTTTTGGTCGAGCGAGAGGGCCCGGGGGTGCTCCCGTGGTATAAGTTATCACGGTCGAGAGGGGGTATAAATATCGACCGTCCATCATGTCGAAGTTATCTGGGAGGGAGTTATATATATCGACAACGACGACATACATACATGGGAAAATAATGTTATCGGGGAGGGGGTATATCGACCCCCCCACGTGTTGAAGTTATCGGGAGGGGGTTATACCGACAACGACAATGAACGTACATGGGAAAATAATATTATCGGGGAGGGGGTATATCGACCCCCCCTCGTGTTGAAGTTATCGGGAGAGGGGTATATCAACGATGACAGACCCGATAAAACATAAGAAAACGAAGAAGAAACAAAAAGAGGAAAAGAAGAAAGGAATAGAGGAGAAGATCGAAGAAAAAAAAGAAGAAAAAAAAGAGGAGAAGAAGAAAGGAATAGAGGAGAGAAGAAGAAAGAATTTTTTCTATTTTTTCTTCTTCTCTTCTATTCCTTTCTTCTTCTCCTCTTCTTTTTCTTCTTTTTTCCTCTTCTTATTTATTTCTCCTCTTCCTCCTCTCCTCTTCTTCTCCTTTCTTCCTCTTCTTATTTTCCTTTTTCCTCTCATTCATAAAAAAATGTTCAAATAGAAAATTTCAAAAAAAAGTAAAGGTTTTGCCTAATGCATTGTTCATATGAATATACAAACATTTGCATATTCTACAATAATTAATATCACCAAAAAAATCTATGAACAGAAAAAAATCCTAACTTTTCTAAAAATCTATCTTTTGCATATATACATGAACATATATATACACAGAGAACATATATATACACAGAGAACATATATACATACATATATACATTTTTATAAAAATGCAAAAAAAAGACAGGGAGGAAGGGGGCAGTGCCGGCCCTGACCAAGGCGACGACGGCGCGTCGGGGCAGGGGCAGAGGCAACGGTGGCGTGGTCGGGGCAGGGCGAGGCAGAGGCGTCGGCGGCGTGGTCGGGGCAGGGCGAGGCAGAGGCGACGGCGGCGTGGTCGGGGCAGCTGGGGCGACGACGACGTGGTCGGGGTAGGGGCGCCGGCGTGGTCGGGGCGGGCCGCCGGCGGCGTGCTCGGGGAAGGGGCGGCTGCGTGTCGACGAGGCAGCAGAGGGCGGCAACGGGGCGAGCTCGGGCAGCCTGGCGGCGTCGTCGGGGCGGGGGAACTGATGCAGAGATGAATCTGAAAAATGCTAAGTGCTTTCTTATATACTGAGAGCCTTGGTACCGGTTCGTGGCACCAACCGGGACCAATGCCCCCCTTTAGTCCCGGTTGGTGCCACCAACCAGGACCATAGGCCTCTTTTCAGCAGCCCAAAGGGCGGGAAGCGGCGGCCTTTGGTCTCGGTTGGTGGCACCAACCGGGACTAAAGGGGGGGCATTGGTCCCGGTTGGTGCCACGAACCGGTACCAATGCACCCCTTTAGTCCCGGTTGGTGGCACCAACCGGGACCAAAGGCCTCTTGCTGCCCGCGTCGCGGCCAAAAGTTTAGTCCCACCTCGCTAGCCGAGGGGCGCCCGCACTAGTTTAAAAGCCCCGGCGCGGCTGCTGTCTCGAACTCCTCTCTATAGCAGGCTTCTGGGCCTAACTTTGGCGCGCTGCCCGTTGAGCCTTCTAGCCCTTCTGGGCCTGTATTTGCAAACCCGAGGGTTGGAAGGCCCAGCGGGCAGCGCCCCAACAATTTTTTTGCTGTATTTAGTTTTTTTGTTTTCTTTTTTGCTTTATTTATTTTGTTTTGTTTCTACTTACAACAAAAAACTTATTTATTTTATTTTATTTTGTTTCTAATTACTTATTTATTTTACTTTATGATAATTCTTTTTGCTATTAAAGTTTCTATCAAAAAAAGTTCTTTATGAAAATTCTTTTTGCTGTATTTAGTTTTTTTGTTTTCTTTTTTGCTTTATTTATTTTGTTTTGTTTCTACTTACAACAAAAAACTTATTTATTTTATTTTATTTTATTTCTAATTACTTATTTATTTTACTTTATGATAATTTTTTGCTATTAAAGTTTCTATCAAAAAAGTTCTTTATGAAAATTCTTTTTGCTTTTAATGATTTTGAACAGAAAATACTTCGATAATTTTAGTTGCATCAATTTTATATGATTTTAGTTTCAATAATACTAGAGGTTTCTTATAATGTTTTGAACAGAAAATACTTTGTTAATTTTAGTTTCATAAATTTTATTAAAGTTTATTTTATTTTGTCGTAACACAAGAAGTCCGGAGTTGTAATAAGTTATTAAAAATAAAAAAGAGGCGCAATGCTCATTGATTAGCTTCAAGCCTTTCGGAATAGTGTAGACTGCACTGCGCATAGCTCCATGCAGTCTACCTTATTCCTCAAGGCTTGAAGCTAAGCAACGTGAAGGTGAGCATTGCGCCTCTTCTTCATCGTCTCTGCACTCAGGGCTTATAAACCGCTCCTAGTGCCTCTCAGCTAGCGAGGTGTGACTAAAAAACTGCTTAGTAAGAAACTCTAGTACCGGTTCGTGCCACAAACCGGTACTAAAGGTGCTCGTGGGGCCACAGCCTCATTAGTACCGGTTCGTGGCACCAACCGGGACCAAAGGGTGGAATTGGTCCCGATTCGTGCCACCAACCGGGACCAATGGCCTTGCACATCGGCGTGGTGGTGGGAGTTTAGTCCCACCTCGCTAGCTGAGAGAGAGCCACACCTGTTTATAAGGTGCGGTGCGCCTGAGCTGTCGAGCTCCTCTCTAAAGCAGGCTTACGGGCCTAACCTCTCTGTACATGCATGTGGGCCTACTGAGCCTTCTGCGGGCCTGAATCCTGGCCCATGGATGGGTTTCTAATCGTATTCAGGCCGTGGTGGCCCAGTAGGTGGCATAATTTTTAATTTTTGGCCTGTTATTTTTCATACATTTACTAATTATTTTGAGCTATAAGACCCTAAAATTGAAAAGCATTTCAAATGAACTCTGAAAAGGTTGAAAGTTGGCATGGTATCATCATTTCATCCACATAGCATGTGCAAGAAAGTTGAGAGGGTTACGGCAAAAACTAGATGCACTTCGTGTACAAAACGGACAATGGTATCATACTCGTCTGTTACAAAGTTGGCATGGTATCATCATAATAGTTGCGGGAGAAAGTCTTCACTTTTTCTTCGCTTGTGTCATTTGCTTATTGCGCCGTAACCATGGATAATCTTCATCGTTTATCAGGATGCTTGGGTCAGCCTTGACTTTGAAGGGAGGAATTTCATGAAACTTTTCATAATCTTCAGACATGTCTGTCTTGCCCTCCACTCCCACAATGTCCCTTTTTCCTGAAAGAACTATGTGGCGCTTTGGCTCATCGTATGATGTATTCGCTTCCTTATCTTTTCTTTTTCTCGGTCTGGTAGACATGTCCTTCACATAGATAACCTGTGCCACATCATTGGCTAGGACGAACGGTTCGTCAGTGTACCCAAGATTGTTCAGATCCACTGTTGTCATTCCGTACTGTGGGTCTACCTGTACCCCGCCTCCTGACAGATTGACCCATTTGCACTTAAACAAAGGGACCTTAAAATCATGTCCGTAGTCAAGTTCCCATATGTCCATTATGTAACCATAATATGTGTCCTTTCCCCTCTCGGTTGCTGCATCAAAGCGGACACCGCTGTTTTGGTTGGTGCTCTTTTGATCTTGGGCGATCGTGTAAAATGTATTCCCATTTATCTCGTATCCTTTGTAAATCAATACAGTCGAAGATGGTCCCCTGGACAACGAGTACAACTCATCACAAACAGTGGTGTCACCTCTGAGACGTGTTTCCAACCAACTGCTGAAAGTCCTGATGTGTTCACATGTAATCCAGTCGTCACACTGCTCCGGGTGTTTGGAGCGCAGACTGTTCTTGTGTTCATCGACATACGGGGTCACCAAGGTAGAGTTCTGTAGAACTGTGTAGTGTGCTTGAGACCAAGAATATCCGTCCCTGCATATTATTGAGTCCCCTCCAAGCGTGCCTTTTCCAGTCAGTCTCCCCTCATACCGCGATTTAGGGAGACCTATCTTCTTAAGGCCAGGAATGAAGTCAACACAAAACCCAATGACATCCTCTGTTTGATGGCCCATGGAGATGCTTCCTTCTGGCCTAGCGCGGTTACGGACATATTTCTTTAGGACTCCCATGAACCTCTCAAAGGGGAACATATTGTGTAGAAATACGGGCCCCAGAATGACAATCTCGTCGACTAGATGAACTAGGACGTGCGTCATAATATTGAAGAAGGATGGTGGGAACACCAGCTCGAAACTGACAAGACATTGCGCCACATCACTCCTTAGCCTTGGTATGATTTCTGGATCGATCACCTTCTGAGAGATTGCATTGAGGAATGCACATAGCTTCACAATGGCTGATCGGACGTTTTCCGGTAGAAGCCCCCTCAATGCAACCGGAAGCAGTTGCGTCATAATCACGTGGCAGTCATGAGACTTTAGGTTCTGGAACTTTTTCTCTGGCATATTTATTATTCCCTTTATATTCGACGAGAAGCCAGTCGGGACCTTCATACTGAGCAGGCATTCAAAGAAGATTTCTTTCTCTTCTTTCGTAAGAGCGTAGCTGGCAGGACCTTCATACTGCTTCGGAGGCATGCCGTCTTTTTCGTGCAAACGTTGCAGGTCCTCCCGTGCCTCAGGTGTATCTTTTGTCTTCCCATACACGCCCAAGAAGCCTAGCAGGTTCACGCAAAGGTTCTTCGTCACGTGCATCACGTCGATTGAAGAGCGGACCTCTAGCTCTTTCCAGTAGGGTAGGTCCCAAAATATAGATTTCTTCTTCCACATGGGTGCGTGTCCCTCAGCGTCATTCGGAACAGCTAGTCCGCCGGGACCCTTTCCAAAGATTACGTGTAAATCATTGACCATAGCAAGTACGTGATCACCGGTACGCATGGCGGGCTTCTTCCGGTGATCTGCCTCGCCTTTGAAATGCTTGCCTTTCTTTCGACATTGATGGTTGGTCAGAAGAAATCGACGATGGCCCAGGTACACATTCTTCCTGCATTTGTTCAGGTATATACTTTCAGTGTCATCTAAATAGTGTGTGCATGTGTGGTATCGCTTGTTTGTATGTCCTGAAAGGTTACTGAGAGCGGGCCAATCGTTGATGGTTACAAATAGCAACGCGTGCAGGTTAAATTCCTCCTGTTTGTGCTCATCCCACGTACGTACACCGTTTCCATTCCACAGTTGTAAAAGTTCTTCAACTAATGGCCTTAGGTACACATCAATGTCGTTGCCGGGTTGCTTAGGGCCTTGGAAGAGAATTGGCATCATAATGAACTTCCGCTTCATGCACATCCAAGGAGGAAGGTTATACATACATAGAGTCACGGGCCAGGTGCTGTGATTGCTGCTCTGCTCCCCGAAAGGATTAATGCCATCCACGCTTAAACCAAACCATACGTTCCTTGGGTTAGCTGCAAACTCAGCCCAGTACTTTCTCTTGATTTTTCTCCACTGCGACCCGTCAGCGGGTGCTCTCAACTTCCCGTCTTTCTTACGGTCCTCACTGTGCCATCGCATCAACTTGGCATGCTCTTCGTTTCTGAACAGACGTTTCAACCGTGGTATTATAGGAGCATACCACATCACCTTCGCAGGAACCCTCTTCCTGGGGGGCTCGCCGTCAACATCACCAGGGTCATCTCATCTGATCTTATACTGCAATGCACCGCATACCGGGCATGCGTTCAGATCCTTGTACGCACCGCGGTAGATGATGCAGTCATTAGGGCATGCATGTATCTTCTGCACCTCCAATCCTAGAGGGCATACGACCTTCTTTGCTGCGTATGTACTGTCGGGCAATTCGTTATCCTTTGGAAGCTTCTTCTTCAATATTTTCAATAGCTTCTCAAATCCTTTGTCAGGCACAGCATTATCTGCCTTCCACTGCAGCAATTCCAGTACGGTACCGAGCTTTGTGTTGCCATCTTCGCAATTGGGGTACAACCCTTTTTTGTGATCCTCTAACATGCGACCGAACTTCAGCTTCTCCTTTTGACTTTCGCATTGCGTCCTTGCATCGACAATGACCCGGCGGAGATCATCATCATCGGGCACTGGTTCCTCTTGATCTTCAGCAGCTTCCCCCCTTGCAGCATCATTGGGCACATCGTCTGGTTCCTCTTGATCTTCAGCAGCTTCCCCCGTTGCAGCATCACCATATTCAGGGGGCACATAGTTGTCATCGTCCTCTTCTTCTTCGCCGTCTTCCATCATAACCCCTATTTCTCCATGCCTCGTCCAAACATTATAGTGTGGCATGAAACCCTTGTAAAGCAGGTGGGTGTGAAGGATTTTCCGGTCAGAGTAAGACTTCGTATTCCCACATATAGGGCATGGACAACACATAAAACCATTTTGCTTGTTTGCCTCAGCCACTTCGAGAAAATCATGCACGCCCTTAATGTACTCGGAGGTGTGTCTGTCACCGTACATCCATTGCCGGTTCATCTGCGTGCATTATATATAATTAAGTGTGTCAAAAACCATTACAGAACATCATGAATAGATAATTAAGTGACCAAATTAATAGAAGTTCATCATCACATTAAAACCAAAGTACATACATAGTTTTCATCTAACAACATATATATATAGCTCTCCAGAGCATCTAATTAATTAAACCATACACTGAAACTATGTAAAACATTTCAATGCGAAAACAAATGCGATCATAATCGCAGCCAAGGTAACAATTGATCCAACGGCATAATGATACCAAGCCTCGGTATGAATGGCATATTTTCTAATCTTTCTAATCTTCAAGCGCATTGCATCCATCTTGATCTTGTGATCATCGACGACATCCGCAACATGCAACTCCAATATCATCTTCTCCTCCTCAATTTTTTTTATTTTTTCCTTCAAGTAATTGTTTTCTTCTTCAACTAAATTTAACCTCTCGACAATAGGGTCGGTTAGAATTTCCGGTCAACCACCTCCTAGATAAATAAAATCTATGTCACGTTGGTCGGCATATTTGTCATAAACAATAAATGAACCAAATAGTTATAAAAAGATAATATATACCACATCCGAATCATAGACAGGACGAGGGCCGACGGGGGCGGATACCAAAACCATCGCACTATGTAATAAGAAGGAATAATAAAAGTAACAAAATTAGACAAGTATCTATCTAAAGTAAGAATTTTTTTCTTTCAGAAAGAAGATAAGAACAAGAGGCTCACCACGGTGGTGCTGGCGACGAGATCGGCGTGGGCGATCGACGGCGGTGAAGATGGGGACGGGACGTGACGGACTGCTAAACCTAGACAAATCTCGGGGAAAATGGAGCTCGGAGGTCGAGTTTCGAGAGGAGAAAGATTAACTAGTGTGGCTCAGACATTTCATCGAACACCTCGTGTGCATAGGAGGTGAGCTAGAGCACCCAAATGCCCTCCCCTCGCCGGCCAGAAAAAACAGAGCACTGTGGAGTGCTCTGCTGTAGCGATGGGGTATATATAGGCAACTCATTGGTCCCGGTTCGTGGCACAAACCGGGACTGGTCCCGGTTTGTGCCACGAACCGGGACCAATGCCCCCTTTAGTCCCGGTTGGTGGCACCAACCGGGACCAAAGGCCTTGTGCTGCCCCGCGTCAAAAGTTTAGTCCCACCTCGCTAATTGAGAGAGCTCGAGAGTGGTTTATAAGCGCTGCTGCGCCCACCCTCTCGAGCTCCTCTCAACTGCAGGCTTTCGGGCCTAACCGTTCTCTTTGCCAGTGGGGCCTACTGGGCCTTCTGCGGGCCTGAATCCTGGCCCATGGATGGGTTTCAAGTCGTATTCAGGCCGTGGTGGCCCAGTAGGTGGCATAATTTTTCCCTGTTTTTTGTTTTCTCTTTTGCTTTATTTATTTTGTTTTGTTTCTACTTACAACAAAAAACTTATTTATTTTATTCCATTTTGTTTCTAATTACTTATGTATTTTACTTTATTTATTTTATTTATATTTATTTTACTGCTGCTATTTTTATTTATTTTATTGCTGCTATTTTTATTTATTTTATTCAAGGTTTATTTATTTTATTTACTATAGTTTATTTTATTTAGTTTATTAAGGTTTATTTATTTTATTTACTATAAAAAATGAACATAGATGTGCCTATAGAGAAAATTCAACCTAAATTCATAATAAATTTCTATGAAATTCAAAGAAATTTACTCTGAATTTAGGTCAAATTCCCTGTATAAGGGCATCTATTTTCACTTTGAGAGGAGCTCAGCAAGGCAGAGAGGGACGGGCTTATAAACTGGTGTGAGCGCCCTTCGGTTGGCGAGGTGGGACTAAACTTTGACTGCAACTAGGACCAACCCTTTAGTCCCGATTTGTGGTATGAACCGGGACTAAAGGGTGAGCCTCTGGTCCCGGTTCAAGCCACCAACCGGGACCAATGGTGGTTGGCCAGGAGCGAGGCCCATTGGTCCCGGTTTGTCCCACCAACCGGGACCAAAGGGGCCGGACGAACCGGGACCAATGCCCCCACGAGGCTCGGCAGGCCCCTGGCCGCACGAACCAGGACCAATGCTCACATTAGTCTCGGTTCGTGACTGAACCGGGACTAATATGAATATTGCCCTGTGACCAAAGCCCAGTTTCCTACTAGTGGACACCGGGTAGACATCCTTGAAGTTCCTCCTTTGTATTGGCATCATTACATCCTTCAAAGCAATGACATTCTCGTGACTCAAGTGCCAAAGGAGCTTCAGCTCGCGCAGCGTCCTCAGTGCATCCTCGTGGTTGTGTCAAAGACATTGTTAATCTTTTTTATCACGACCTTCTCGTTCGTATCCTTGTTCATGGATGAGCAAACTACCCCGTAAGCTCCTCTTTCCGATGGGCTTGATCGGCACGTACTTGGTGTCGATCTCAAACATCGTCTCGCACATTATGTAGTAATGCTTCCCATGGTTTCCCTTGCCCTTCGGAGGATCTACCATCTTCGCCATTTTATGTTTTTGTTTCTACCAAGAGAAGGAAATATAGAGTTACAATTCCATAATTGAGAATGATGGGATGTAGAGTCTTTCGTGGTAGGAAATTCTTGAATCGCCCCCTCCCCCTCACCCTCCCGCCCCCCTCGCGCCGCCACCCTAGGGCAACGCCAGGGGGATCAGATCCCGGTGCCGCCGGCTCCACAACCCACAATGAAAGGCACTGCCGCCGGCGTTGGCCGCGGTGGCGGCGGCGCCCGGTGCTAAGGCGTTGAGGCAGGAGTAGGCGGCGACAACCCCTCGAGGCGGCTGGGGCACCTCAGGCTGGGGGCTTCGCGCTGGGGCCAGTGCGGCTCCCTCGTTGTGCATCGGCAACCGACGACCCCATGGCTGGTGGTGTTGGCGATGGTGGGCATGGTGGAAGTCACGGATCTGGATCCCACCTAGATCCGTTGTCGATTCTTCACGTGGATGTTGCGGCACGATGAGGGCTCCGGTGAAGGGATGGAGGATCTCCGCCGTAGTACCGGCGGCGGCGTACGTCTTTATGGCAAAGCTCCGCGCGCTTCCAGACAGCTGCGAGATCAGGACGGGGTGACTTCTGGTGAAAACCGTGCCTGACTGCGGTCTTGGCGGTCGATGGCGGCGTCTCTGACATCGTTTACTTCTCGAGGCATTGTCGTTGCAGGTCACGTCAACTCAGTCAGGATGTACCGGGGGAAACCCACGATGGCGGCGCCTTTGGTGTCGTTCTCCCTTCAGGAGCATCGTTTTGAAACAAGTGCTGGCTGGAGGGGACAAGAGGAGGAGTGGTGCTAAATGCAGGATGGTGGCGTTGTCTGACGTCGTGGTGGCGTCGACGGCAGTCCAGGCAAGGTCGGTGCGTCAGTACCTCTTCTGGAGATGGATCGGTGGAAGACGGCAGCGGCAGCCTCTGAGAGTGCGCGGACCGGTGTGTGACCCGGTCCCAACATTGTGGCTTGGCTGGGGCATCCGGCTTTAGATGTTAGGCTTTGGTGCGATGTCTACTTGGTATTCGGCTCAGACATTCGGCATCCCTTCATCGAGTGGCTAGGAGTAGCGATATGTGTTGCCAAGATGGTGACTTCAAGCTTACTGGTGTATTACTTTGTAAGGTCTTTGTGAATAATTAATAAAACGGTTGCATGCATCGCGGGTATATCTCCTTTTATAAAACATTTTTTTTTTGAGGAAATTGTAAAACATTTTTGAGAATTATGGAAGCATAACAAAAAAAATGTTTACAACTTTTTTACGCCCTCAACGGTGTTGCCAGGTCTTGTGTGAGCTTGACCTTTTCCATGGTAATATAGTCTCTGTTTCCATCCCAGGTTTTTATCCTCACCCTAACTTAAGTGTGTGATACTGAATTTGTCCAATGCTCTTTTCTGAATTAGCAGAGCTATATACGCTTCACGAAAGTAGAAAGAAAAAACTGAGGAGGTGGAGAGAATCTCCCGCTCGGTGTGCTCGCTCGGTCACTCACCTGACGAAGCATCAGATCTGAATAGGCCGTACGCGGTACCGCTGCACTTGGCTTGAGCTGGAGGAGTGGGAATTGGGAGGAAGACGGCGATAGCTAGCGAAGGAACACGCGGCGGCCTGAGGAGGACCTCCCCGAGCCGCTCCTATATATGCCCTGCCGCCGCTCAGCCCACGTGGCTCCTCGGCGCCGAGATGGGAGGCGCCGCCGCTGCTTCCGGGTAAGCCGCCCACCGGCTTTCCGGCAACGCCTCGCGCGTGCGCCACTGTCACGACGGCTCTTGGGTCGATCGGGCATGCGTGCGTGCGTGCGTGGCCGGCGTTGAACGAGGCCACGAGGCGCGCTGCTCCGGGCGGGAGATTTTTCTGTTTCTTTTTGAAAGATCATCTGATGGCGAGAGATGAAAACGTGGCCGGGTTGCTTTCCCATCATGCAGAAGCGCGTACCGTACGGCGGAGTGACGAGGGGGTCATGGTTTCGCCGTGTCACGCGAGTCGGGCGGATGACAGGTGTGCTAGTTATCCGCCGTCCTCACAGGCGTCACAATCCAGCGGCGCAGCACCCCCCTCGCATCCAAAGCATCACAACACTGCAGATGTTCCAGAAACATCGAGGATGTTGCGATCCTCCCCCGCTTCTAAAATACAACGTCGCCGCAACACTGGCCATGTTTTGAAAACACGGGGGACATTGAAAACTCAGCGAGCTTGCAACACCCGCTCCCGACACACCGGTGATGTTTCAGAAATGTTGGCGATGTTGCAATCCGGCCACCTTCAACAATGGCGACGTTACAACACTGGCCGAGCACATACCGACAAAGCCCTGGCGAACTCCACTGCAACACTGGCACACACCTCTGGTTGCCATGCCGATGGATTTCCCCTGCATCGGTGTTCGTCACTTGCAAAGCCGTCGCTCTTTGCAGGGGCTGTCTGAGTGGTGGCCGGCCTTTGACTTTGCACTAGTGGGGAGTGGTGGCAGTGGAGCCCTTGCAGCGCGGTACTCGTAGCAGAGCTCTGGCAGTGGAGACGGGTGAAGCAGGCATCATCGGTGACGGGGGCGGCGCCAAAACATTCGGCGGCGAGCGATATGTGAGAAAACTGGAGAAAAACATGGGAAAGAACAAGCTTTAGAGATACAACTTGTGGACAAGCTTCGTTTGAAAGATATAAGGCCACCGCATGGTGGGTAGGCCTGCATGGGATATGCGTCACATAGAAGAGACAACTAATGAAGCCCCGTGATCAACCGACTATTTGGGGCTCATCCTGTGATTACAACATGACCCGTGTTGCGATTGCAACATGGACCATGTTGCAATCCCAGGCTGAGCTCCCACATGGACACGTGCGCGGGACGGCAGATGACGTAGCGAAAATCAGTCAGTTGAGCACTAGGATTTTGATCATTGGGGGTGTGTGATCATTGGAAATCAGTCAGTTGAGCCCTGATTTGTTTTGCTTTGGCGATGGATGAGGTCACAAGGGATATGCAAGGAGATATCTCATGGTGTATGCTCTTTGCGGATGATGTGGTGCTAGTCGATGATAGTCGAACGAAGTTAATAGAAAGTTAGAGCTATGGAGACAAACATTGGAATCTAAAGGTTTTAGTCTTAGTGGAACTAAAACCAAGTACATGAGGTGAGGCTTCGGTACCACTAGGCACGAGGAGGAGGATGTTAGCCTTGATGGGCAGGTGGTGCTTCAAAAGGATATCAATGAAGATGTGAACCATCGAATCAAAGTCTGATGGAGGAAGTGGCGCAAAGCTTCTGATGTTCTCCGTGATAAGAGAGTACCACAAAAGCTAAAAGGCACGTTCTATAGGACATCGATTCGACCCGCAATGTTGTATGGCGCTGAGTATTGGCCGACTAAAAGCCGGCATGTTCAACAGTTAGGTGTAGAGGAGTGAGATGGATGTGAGGTTACACAAGGAAGGACCAGGCCCGGAATGATGATATACAAGATAAAGTTGGGGTAGCACCGATTGAAATGAAGCTTGTCCAACATCGTCTGAGATGGATTGGGCATATTCTACACAGACCTCCAAAAGCTTCAGTGCATAGCAGATGCTAAAGTGTGGTGATAATGTCAAGAGTGATCGAGGTAGATCGAACTTGACATGTGAGGACTCCGTAAACAGAGATCTATAGGACTGGAGTATCACCAAAGAACTAGTCATGTACGAGGGTGCGTGGAAGCTAGCTATCCATGTACCAGAACCAGTTGCGATATCTTATAGGTTTCAGCTTTAGCCTACCCCAACTTGTTTGGGACTAAAGACTTCATTGTTCTTGTTGTCTTTTTTCGGAAAAGGATGCATGTTAGTGGCTTAAAATGAAACATCAAGGATACAAAACATAATGAGCACATGCCATGGTCTCTTTATGACCACCATGCACATAAGCAAAAATAAGGCACACATACACAAAAAATCACACAGGAGCAATCATGTAAGATTGAAGCTATATATGTGTAGGTCAAAAATAGAACTCCAAAATGATCAAAATAGTGATCGATAAACAACAACAATGACTATCCGCACCAACCATCTCTTGACATCACAAGAACAACGAGAAAGCTACTCTATCAATATCTCAATAAGGGAACGACGCTCAAGCTCTACCATCGCCGAATCCAACCACCAAAGGCCAGTTCCTGAGTTTTCACCCTGAAGCTCAGATCTGCGCAGTGCCCTCAACAAGGTAACGACGGGAAAACACTGATACTGCCAAGTATAACAAGTTAGGATCATACCTATGGTTTTACCCTATAAATTAAGACCAGGTACTCGAGAAAGCACCACGAAATCAAAGTCATCATGTGTTTTTGTCACCACTTTCTGCGCTCCGACCAACTACATATGTAGCATAGTCTTGATGTGAGATGTCACGCGGGTGAAAACAATGCTTGCACAAGCAAATAGCCAAGCCACCACAAGAGCTGGTGGCCACCAAAGCCTGCGAACGACGAAGGTCATTGTCACACATCTGATGAAGTTTAACGAGGGAGGAAGGTCAACGTCGAAGGTTGTAGTCATGGATGCGATGAAGATTGACGAAGGAGGAAGGTCACTAGCACTGCCAAAATCCAAATTTGGAATGCTCCGGCAATGTCGCACCATCCTCTTGCTCTATCATCCTCGCCAACAATGGTAGAATCGGTCGGCTAGCATACTCGCGAACATAGAACATAACCAGTGTAATGCTTCATCCACGACTGACACCTGGCTATCACTTGGGATCTACACTGGCCTCACTGATACGTCCATTTTGCAACATGATTTCCTACTGTTATTTACAATGTTTTAATGCATAATAATGCTTTTTGGAGTAATTCTAATGCCTTTTCTCTCATAATATGCAAGGTTTACACAAAGAGGGAGCATGCCGGCAGCTGGAATTATGGACCTGAAAAAGCTACGTCAAAGTTACCAACTCTGCACATCTCCAAATGAGCTGAAAATTTACGGAGAATTGTTTTGGAATATATGAAAAATAATGGAGCAAATAAGTACCGGAGGGGGCCACTTATACGTCTCCAACGTAACTATAATTTTTGATTGTTCCATGCTATTATATTATCTGTTTTGGATGTTTTATATGCATTATTATGCTATTTTATATTATTTTTGGGACTAACCTATTAACTAGAGCCCAATGCCAGTTTTTGTTTTTTCCTTGTTTTTGAGTTTCGCAGAAAAGGAATATCAAACGGAGTCCAAACAGAATAAAACTTCACGATGATTTTTCTTGGACCCGAAGACACCCAGAGGACTTGGAGTCAAAACCAGAAGAGCCACAAGGCGGCGGCAAGGGTGGAGGGTGCGCCCTAGGGGGGGCGCCCCTGCCTTGTGGCCCCCTCGAGGATCCCCTGACCTACTTCTTCGTCCTATATATTCACGTATATTCCAGAACCCTCAGAGAGAGGCACGAAAATACCTTTCCACCGCACAGGTCTCTGACCTCGTTAGATCCCATCTAGAGGCCTTTTCCGGTACTCTTCCGGAGGGGGATTCGGTCACGGAGGGCTTCTACATCAACCCTATTGCCCTTCCGATGAAGCGTGAGTAGTTTACCTTAGACCTACGGGTCCATAGCTAGTAGCTAGATGACTTCTTCCCTCTCTTTGATTCTCAATACCATGTTCTCCTCGATGTTCTTGGAGATCTATCCGATGTAATCTTCTTTTGCGGTGTGTTTGTTGAGATCCGATGAAATATGGATTTATGATCAGCTTATCTATGAATATTATTTGAATCTTCTCTGAATTCTTATATGCATGATTTGGTATCTTTGTATTTCTCTTCGAATTATCGGTTTGGTTTGGCCAACTAGATTGGTTTTTCTTGCAATGGGAGAGGTGCTTAGCTTTGGGTTCAATCTTGCGTGATTTCACCCAGTGACAAAGTAGGGGTAGCAAGACACGTATTGAATTGTTGCCATCGAGGATAAAAAGATGGGGTTTTCATCATATTGCTTGAGTTAATTCCTCTACATCATGTCATCTTACTTAAGGCGTTACTCCGTTCTTTATGAACTTAATACTCTAGATGCATGCTGGATAGCGGTCGATGTGTGGAGTAATAGTAGTAGATGCAGGTAGGAGTCTGTCTACTTGACACGGACGTGATGCCTATATTTCATAATCATTGCCTTGGATATCGTCATAACTTTGCGCTTTTCTATCAATTGCTCGACAGTAATTTGTTCACCCACCGTATTATTTGCCTTCATGAGAGAAGCCTCTAGTGAAACCTATGGCCCCCGGGTCTATTTTCCATCATACTTGTTTCCGATCTACTATTTTGCAATCTTTTATTTTCAGATCTATAAACCAAAAAACCCAAAATTATTTAGTTACCTTTTAGTTCTATCTATCTGTATCAGATCTCACCTTTGCAATTGACCGTGAAGGGATTGACAACCCCTTTATCGCGTTGGGTGCAAATGTTTGATTGTTTGTGCAGGCACATCGATTGGGGACTTGCTTGTACCTCATACTGGATTGATACCTTGGTTCTCTAACTGAGGGAAATACTTATCTCTACTTTGCTGCATCACCCTTTCCTCTTCAAGGGAAAAACCAACACAAGCTCAAGAAGTAGCAGGAAGAATTTCTAGCGCCGTTGTCGGGGAGGTCTACATCAACCTACCAAGTACCCATCATAAAATCTCCTCTCTTGCATTACATTATTTGCCATTTGCCTCCCGTTTTCCTCTCCCCCACTTCTAAAATGATTTTTAGAAAAATACAAAAGATTTGCCTTTTTATTCGCCCTTTTTCCGTTCGTCTTTTCGTTTTCTTTTTGTTTGCTCGTTTGCTAGATTGGTTTTTGCCACCATGTGTGAATCTGAGGGGATTTTCATCAAAAAAGATAGTAGTAATCTTGAGGAAAATTTTGATGACTTGCTAATAATGATCCTCACGAGGAACCTACTATGATGCATACAAAAAAATTCCGCATAGGTAGCGGTAATATTATTGGAAAAGGTGTTATTCAGGATTTCTTTACTTGTGCTGGCATACTACCTACGTTAGGAGGATCTATTCTTAATAAGACTAATAGTCTTGCGGATGCTATAACTTTGCTCATAATTGAACTTGAAAGACAATTTGTTCATATGCACCCTTGCATACACAGGATTTTCCCAGAGTTCTCTAATATTCAGCATTCTCATGTTAAGCGTGCCGCCACTATATTTTTAGCTCACGAGTTTAAATTTATCATGAAAGAGCTAGCGAAATTTTTGCTCATTACAAAATTAATCCTGGTCCTCCCATATAGGAGATCCTTTTTAATCAGGAAATAATGAGATTGCAATCTCCTGATTATGCTGCCTATAATGAAAACTTGAGAAAAAGAGTCCCTACCGAGGTTTTGGTTGATAAGATCTCTGAACTTAATGATAATTTTGCTATACAAAACAACGGGCTAGGGTTCATGCTAGGAGATAAGCTTATGATGTTTCACCATAGGAAAGCCTATAATGATGAGTTGATTATAAACTACAAGGGGCCGAAGGAGGAACCTATTCCTCCCGCACTCGATCTTAGGGATCCTTATCCTATTAAATTTAGCCCTTTTGATTATTTTTGCTTGCTGCAAAGGAAACTTGCCACTGAGAGAAGGGAGTATGAGATGAGCATGGATGATCTCCCTTAATATTATGCTAATACCTAGATCTATTGCAATATGCCTAGCTAGGGGCGTTAAACAATAGCACTTGTTGGGAGGCAACCCAATTTTATTTTCGTTCTTGCTTTTTTCGTTCCTGTTTTTCAATGAATTTATCATCTTGCCTCTGGTTAGATGTGTTTTGGTGTTTTAATTAGTGTTTGAACCAAGTACGAACTTTGGGATGGCTTACGGTGATAGTTGATTTGATCTTGCTGAAAAACAGAAACTTTTGTGCCCAGTAAAATAATTTTCATAATACACAGAAGTGTGCTTTTGATCTGAATTTTTTAGATATTACACCAATATAAATAAAGAATGAGTTCACAACAGTACCAAAAATGGTTATTTATTTTCTTATACTAATGGATCTCATGACTTTTCTGTTGAGTTTTGTGTTGTGAAGTTTTCATGTTTTGGGTAAAATTTTCAATAGCCCGGCATTTCACTCTCGCGTTTGACTCCCACGTAGTAAAATTTTCAGTACCCGCGTCATTTCCTCAAACAACCCACGCCCCCTCCACACACACACACACACACACACACACACACAAGACACACACCAAAACCTCCTCGGGCATGCGCGCACACACACACCCCCTCCCTCGCTCGAAACCCTAGCAAGGTCCCCGCCGCCGCTGCCGCTGCCGCCGCCGCAAGGCCTCCATTGTCAACATCTGCCGGTTTGCCCGTGCAGCTTACCCACCGATCTCCATACCCAGGCCGCCCTGAGTTTCTTAGATGACGCCTGCCAAACGCCCCCTTTCCCACAGATCCCCATCCCCCACTCCAGAGCGTCACAGCCTAAGCCCGGCTACGCTACCCGTGAAGCTCGAGGAGCGACTGGCCCAAAAGATTCTTATAGTGGTCTCTTCGCCCGACGTCAGGCACTCAAGCAGCGGGCATGTCTCGGCCGCCGGCTATGACATCGAGGTCATCGACAGCGTCGGCCTGAGGCGGGCTATGTCATAGGTTAAGTGGCCTACCCCGAACCCCTCGGGTTCAACCACCGTCGATCTCTTCCATGGCCCCACCGCTGATCTCCTCTGGCTCGCTGTCAACAATTTTCCATTCTACATCGCCATCGAGCCCCTTTTGTCATTTCTGAAGGACACGGTCTGCGACGCTGGCTTGGGATCCACATCTTCCAAGTCAGACCTCGTCGACGGCAACCACGAGGAGGGCACCCTCTCCGGCTCTTCCAAGGGGAAAGAGCCCATCTGCTCTTCCAAGGGGAAAGCGCCCGTCTGCGACATCAGGGAGGGCACCCTACAGCCGTGCTCTTCCAAGGGGAAGGAGCCCATCTGCAACAACATGGAGCGCATCCAGGGTCCATGCTCTTCCCACGGGAATGAGCCCATCTGTGACAAGTGAGGAAACCCATGATTTGTTTTGCCGTGCCTCTTCACAGGGGGAAACCCATGATTTGTTTTGTCGAGTCCCTTTTGTAGTGTAGTGAGAATATGTCCAGTTTTAATTGCTATATCTGGTTGTTTGCAGTATGCCTTGTTTATTTCAGTTGTTCACAATGTGATGCTCTATATGTGCAATTATTTACTGTGCAGTACATTTCATCAATCCAGTTTTAAACATACCGATAGGAATGCATATATTTGCTTGCTGTTAAGCCTGTTATAGCTAGCATATGCCTCTTTTAAAGTTTTTTGATTGTTCGGTTGTTTGTAGTTAGCATATGTCCAGTTTCAAATGTTATCCCAGTTATTCACAATTTGATGTTCTATATGTGCAAGTATGAACTGTGCAGTTCAATTTCATCAGTACCAGTTTCAACAATACCACTATGAATGACTACATTTGGTTGCTGCATCTTGTAGTTAACACGCCTTTCCATTTTTATTTAACAATAACCAGTGTACTTAGACCGGCACAATACCAGTTTGAATGACTATGTTTGCTTGTTGTTAAATGTTAGGCCTGTTGCAGTTAGCACACCTTTCCACTTGTTTTGCTTTACTAGCATGCTTAAACCTGCACACTGAAGCTATCTTTTGGAGATTATTTTGTCTGCCATGTATAATTTTGGTTGATGTTTAGCCTGTTGTGCTTAACATGCTTCTTGATGTACCTACAGAGGACAATTTTGGGAACCACTGCTGTTTTCCATCGAGGTTAGCTTCATCCCATGGCTTATATCTGCTCACTGTTTAGGATATCGGTAGCTGGTACCATATAGGCCGGCGGCTGATAAGGGACTAATCAGTTAATCGGACTTTTAACTGAATATATCTACAACCCATTTATCGTTAGGTTTACTAGGGCCATATGTAATATATCTGAGGCTACATAGCAACATGCACTGTACTTAATGTCTAAATATGCAATCCTAGGCTACATAGCAACAAGGAAGAGTGTTACATTAATGTTCTAATGATGTCTAGATATACATAGAAGAGCAGCAGCAACAACAACAACACAACCCTGTTTGGATACTCAACTTAGCTAGAGGTTAGAGTTAGTTTCTAGCTCATTACTAACCCTGAACTAACTCCATCCAAAGAGTTGTTTGGATGGCAGGGTTAGATTGACAATAAATGCACTAGGAGAACTAGCTCCAATTAGCACCTCTTGGGTTGGATAGTTTGTTTGGGTGGGTTATAGATGCAACTAGCTCAAACTAGCCCTCATGTTTAGATATACTTTAGGGTTATTTGAGCCCGAACTAGGTCAAACTAACTGTAACCCATGGATACAGCAACCGTTAATCAGCCGATAATTTGTAAGAATGCACTAAACTCCTTCCGGCCCATAATATAAGATGTTAATTCATCTAATATGTGAGTATATTGGATGTTATAAGATACTCCATCCATTCCTAAATATTTGTCTTTTTAGATATTTCAAATGGACTACCACATACGGATGTATATATACATATTATAAAAGAGTGTTTGATACGTCTCCATCGTATCTACTTTTCGAAACACTTTTGCCCTTGTTTTGGACTCTAACTTGCATGATTTCAATGGAACTAACCTGGACTGACGTTGTTTTCAGCAGAATTGCCATGGTGTTATTTTTGTGCAGAAATAAAAGTTCTCGGAATGACCTGAAACTTCACGGAGAATATTTTTGGAATTAATAAAAAATACTAGCGAAAGAATCAACACCAGGGGGCCCACACCCTGTCCACGAGGGTGGGGAGCGCGCCTACCCTCCTGGGCGCGCCCCCTGTCTCGTGGGCCCCCTGAGGCTCCACCAACGTCAACTTCAACAATGACAGGCTATGCAGCAGAATAGGATTAACGGAAAGCAGTAACATTCTACACTACTCTAATGCAAGCAGTATAGAGAAGAGTAGGCGATATATGGTGATCAAGGGGGGGGGGCTTGCCTGGTTGCTCTGGCAAGCAAGGTTCGCCGTTGATGTAGTCGATCACAGGGGTACCGGCAGCGGTCTCGGGGTCTACCGGAAAGAAGTAACGGAGGGGAACACAATAAATAACAGAGCAATCAAAGCATCACAAAGCATAACATGGCAATACGCGGTGCTAGGGGTGACCTAACGCAGTACTAGGCGATACTGGCGAAGGGGGAAAATATCCGGGAAAGTATCCCCGGTGTTTCGCGTTTTCGGACAGATGAACCGGAGGGGGAAAGTTGTGTGTTCGCTATGTTAGGGATGTGTGGCGGGCGAACGGGCTGCGTATTCGGATTCGTCTCATCGTTCTGAGCAACTTTCATGTACAAAGTTTTTCATCCGAGCTATGGATTATTTTATATTAATTTTTAAAGTTTTAAATCATTTTCTGAATTTCTGGAATTTACTAAATTCGAAATTATATTAAATACTAAATGTTGTGGGTACACAGAAGTGTACCCAGAAATGCACAACACAGGCTGACATGTGGACCCAGTTGACTGGGTCAACTACCCAGTCAGCAGAGGCTGATTGGTGGGGCCAGGGAGCTTAGTCAGCAGGCTGCTGACTGGACTCATCTTATCGGTTTGAACAGTAACAGGGGGCCCCACATGGCATTGACTGTAGTTTATAAACCAGTTTTCTTTATCTATGAACGTCCAGATTAATTAACCGTGGGCTCCATTAGTAATAGGCACAGGAGGGTAATTAGCAGTTTTATTAGTGGCTAATCAGTAGATTAGCCGGCGGCTAAACGGCAACGGCCACCATGTGCGGTGGAGGCTTGCCGGAGCAGTGCTGGAGGCAGCAGTGGGATGAGTCAAGGGCACCAGAAGGTTGCCCTTGCTCGCTCGCATCTAGGCAAGCCCGTGGGGGTCGTGGGGGGCCGGAGACGATGGCCAAGACGAGTCGTGCGGCGACGGCGAAAGCAGCAGTAGCAGCATAGCGGCGGAGCAGCAGCTGGTGGGAGGCGGCCCATGCGGCGGGTGCAGAGGGGCGAGGCGCGCCCTGGGCGCGCGCGGGCGTGCGGAAGCTGCGACGTGGCGCCGCCACGCATAGGCAGGCGCGGCGACGGGGCGGCGTGGGGGGCGTAGCGTTCGAAGGGGGGAGACGGACGGGGCCCGACAGGGAGCTCACCCCCGTTGAAGAGAAGAGGGCGGCGAGGCGCGGGGAGGACCGGCGAAGGAGAGGCGGGGACGGGGCAGTCCGGCACGGCAGGGGTGAGGACGACGCAGTCCGGCGGGGAGGCGGCGCCGGCAAGGTCGCGGGCGACCCGGCGAACGACAGCGAGGGCGATCCGGTGGCGGCGACGTCGATGCGGCGGCGGGGCACGGGCGTGAGGCGGGGCGGTCCGGTGACGATGTCGGTGGCGAGCGGCATGCGCCCCCGATCCAGATCGGGGGGGGGGGGGGGCGAGCGAGAGAGAGAGGGGATCGAGGAGAGTGGGTGGGGTTCGGGTTAGGTTAGGGTTTGGCTGGGGGGTTATAGGCCAGGGAGGGGGAGCTGGGCCGGCCTAGTGGGCGGCCAGCTGTGGCCCAGTAGGGGGGGTTCCCTTTTTATCCATTTTTTTTGTTATTTTGTTTTTCTTAATCTTTCTATTACTATTTTATTTTTAGTTTCACTTTATCTTAGTTTTATAAACTATAAAAGTAGTCCCTACTTTAGTGTTAATAAATAGGCTACTTCCACATAAGTTTGGGCAACTAATTAACATAGTTTAATATTTAATTTATTGTAAAAGGCATTCAGCTAATTGTTTTTGCTACTTTTTAAAACATTTTAGAGTATTTTACACTTTCACAAAAGTGTGGCTTCTTCACCAAAATTACTTATGCAATATTTGGTTCACTCCGAACATTTTAGTTTTATTATTTGAAAAACTTTTATGGTTTGTTTGACTTTGAATTTGAATTTGAATTTGAATCAGTTTCGAACTAACGCGAGATGAGCAATAGTAACCGAGTTGACGTGGCGACATTAACGTGGGATTACTGTAGCCTAATTATCCGAGCGTCACAATTCTCCTCCACTACAAGAAATCTCGTCCCGAGATTTAAGAGGTAGAGTTAAGGGGAAAGAATTGGTTATGAATTCTAACGAGTGTTGTCGGTCTTGGTTGCTCTTCCCGAAGACGTTCATCTCTTTCGTTGATGGCTTCATTTCTCTGATTCAGGTCATCCTAATGAAGTCATCATCATTCCTTCGGGAACTCCATCGTACTTACGAAAGAATAAAGGGTGGGTATTCCGGGAGAACGGACCTTTGTAAGGTTGACTATCTGATCGATAACATCGGGGAAGGTGGCGGAAGTAACTCTCGAATTGAAACTTAAGAAATTATCGAGAGCAAAGTAAGAAGGTGCAAAATAGAAGTTTCAATCGCATAGGCAATCATTCGTTGCCTGAAACGAAGTGTTGAAGGGGTTTAGAGCAATGTGAATAAGCATTGCATCAGATACCAGAATAGATCACTAGGTAGGTGGCCTGTGAATTACTTACAAAGTCAAGCGCGAGGAATAACTTTGACAACAGGGTGTACAGGAGAGTCAGGTTTCGATCCTGTTGAACTGTGGGTTACGTCTTGCACGATCATGTAAGCAAGGCATGTCAGAGGATAGCCTGTCAGTTATGTCGGCAACAACATCGGTACCAAGGGCGAGGGACGAAGAGAACCATTTTCATGCTCGTTGAACGAGGCGGACCAATAGGCAAAGTTCTCGTCCATCGGTGGCTACCGGAATGTCATCAACAATAGTAACAGGGTCTTACCGACACGACTGTACACCTAGGTGTTTACATAAGCACAAGAATATTACTGTTTAGATCATATAGTTCACCAGAAAGGTTAAACAAATCAATGGAAAGGAAAATGTGTTTAAACACATATTTCAGGGCCATATCCTTCCCAAGGACAACCAGAGCATGATTTCCATGACAGGATATAACATAGAAAACCCTTTAGGTAAGAGGAGAGAAATTTCATGATATTACCCATACAACGGTGTTTGAATAATTGATAACGAAAATTTAGCATTGTGCTTCAAATGTTTTTTTATTGAAGATCGGAGTACCACAGACATGCTTCGAGATAGCATTGATATGGTCTTCAAGCAAAGGTCTGACTTGGATAAACAAAGGATCCATTTTAGAATAAGTCTTACAATTTCCTCATGAAAGAATGGATAACCTTGCAGAAAAGGAAACTATAACGATAGGTCCTCCGCCCAGGTGTACCGGGCATGACATCACCTTACCGGGTCATGTGAAGACCAATGTTATAACTCTTGGAAATATGTCCCAACCATCATATCTGACCGGGATTCATATCTGATTGGTGTTAGGATATCTCAGACTCAGGATCCCGAGACAAAAAGGTGCGACACGAATTGACGAGAAGACATCATAAGATTCTCGGAAATGAACTATGGAAGTGAGTTCCGAAACAAGAGTTCATCAGTAAACCAAGGAGAGGATGAGGAGGTGGCTGATGGACTCAGCGACAAACCATCAAGATTTCCAAAGGATGGATTTCCACAATTATGTGAACAAGGAGATAACATTTGCCAGATCAAATGGTATAATGATGTATGCTCGAGGAAAACCTCCACAATTAAACATTTGTTGAAATGTGCACCTGAAATATGGGCTAGGTAGCACAATCAATGTCCGAATGATGATTCAATAAGCCATAGACGTAGAATGAAACTATAGACCAATAACTTCAAAGCAATAGGGTTGCTATAAGTTTAGAATTTACACATCACAGACCATTTGTCGGTATTCCGGTTAGAAACAACACGGGGACCAAGAAAAGAATGGTGATGTTAATAAGTATCACTTGTATCAAGAATTCTTAAGGGCGGTGAATTTCCCATGACAGTGTTGACATAAAAGATAGCAATACTCCAAGGTAAAACATAACATACGCTGGATAGCAAGGAACTCAAGGTATAACACAAAACACGAACAAGTTTGTGTTGGAGGGAAGGCAATAAAGTGGCCGATGATAACACAAATCATCGAGGGGCAAGGATGGTATTTCTCATCATGAATTCGATAGATATCTCGGAAGATCCCAGAATGTTGATGATGATCACGACACCTTTGTCAAGAGATTTCATGAAGATGTAATCGATCGGCGATGACATCAAGTCAAAGGAATGACGAAGCGAAAGGTTATTGGAACCAAGGGTATGACACAAACTCCAAACAAAGCTCGTTGTCCAAAGCGAAATGGTATGATGAGGAAGATCGACGTAAGCTTAGCTCAGCGTAAAAAATTGTGCTCCGGGAAGAAGGACCATGTGGCACAGTTAAAATTTTGCACGATAAAGGTAGAGCCAAACAGGCCAGGAATGGCGTGATCGGGTACAAACTCGTACTTAAAGAAGATTACTAAGAGTTGTTGAACCGTAGTGCGGACTCGGTTCAGTTATCGGTGTCTTTGAGTGTTTAATAACTCAGAGCCCATCAAAAATTGTAATCGGTGAGAATGTAGTACTTGATGAAGAACTCATAAGAAGTTATGCAGTTCCAAGATAATCTCGAGAGATACTAGGGGTAATACTCGACGACAGATCAAAATAGAGGTTGGATTGGGTATTGCTCTGCAGAAGACAAGTGCTTAAACTTGCACGAGAAATGGTATTTAAAGGAGAACATGGTCAGAACCACGATTGCAAAAGGTCAGATCCCAGATATAAGATGAACTTATACCAAGGGAATACTTAATTTAAGAGAAGCTTTCATGATAAGTTCTACATCGTGTCCATGGGCATGAAGACAAAGTTCAAGGTCGACTCCCACTTCTCCAATGCATGACCATCCATTCACTTCTCGTTATTGAAGTTGTAGTGTTGGAAAGTTATCTGACAAAGCGGCAATAGTGTATAACCCGTATAACTTTCGGGTTCACACAGATTAGTGAAGGCATAGGTTCAACCCAACGGGGCTTCTTAGGAACATATACCACAAGCTTCAAGAGTAAATATCACCAGCTCGAAAGCAGAGCATGGTTGGCAAAAGGAGAGGATACAATTTACCAAAGGCATTATGTATCAGAGAAAGAACTCACAAGGCGATTAATTATGAAGGACACTGTCGGATAATAATCCAACAGTGGATATGGCGATCCACAATGGAGCTGATGTGAGTATCGATACCCAATCAGAGGAAGAAAGAATGCAAATGCATCGGTTTATAGAACATCTGAATAATTCAATGTTTAAATAACAAAGGAATTATGATTTTCAAATCAAGGGATCAGGAGCAAACGCTCTGATCAAGGATGGATAAGTTGAATAGACTTAGGGGTACAATCGATGGTAATTTGATTGGCCGAGAACCAGCTCATGTTCAAAATGATGTCCGAGCTGGAAGGATAATTTTCAGGGAATAACTGATGATTGTGTGCATTCCCACACATGTTGAATCAACAAGATCAGAATGTCGATCACAAAGTATTTTAATGAATATTGCTAGACATATGGAAGTAACCATTATGCAAGCAGGTAAAGAAGATCAAGATCAATAGGCTACTGAGGATTTTCGGAAGATCGAATGGTATTTCGAAGACTTATGTGAAACACCTGAACAACTGAGAAGGAGCGGATACTCGATAAGTGCAAGGAATTATCCGTATGGGTATTCTTGTGGCAAAGAGTTGTAAGGCAGAAAGCTCAAAGGATTCTCGGAACAACGAAGAGCAGTTCGTTGCACCTTGTAATAACAAGCTCAATGGGATCGAATGTAAGAATGGCAGGTGCATGCAGTTATCCATAAGGATATAACAGTGGTAGGGAATTTGCAAAGGCGATGGGCACAAGTGTCTCGGGAGAACATCCTAGAGTATCTTCGAAATCTTCTGACGCAGTAGGCGATCATCTGTGATTAGGGGCTCTCCAGGAGAAAGTAGTTACGAGAACCTAGAGTCAGATTTAGTGAAATCATTTAACCCGAATAGAAGAGAGATCAGAGTCCCAGAGTATAGACGAGGAGTAAAAGATCCTAATACCACCCAATGGCGACGTGGGCTCGTAAGCCGCACAACCATGTTAGTAAAAGGTTTTTCAATGTCTAGACTCAACTTCGGCCAAGGAGTTTGGAAGGGGGATTCCTACAGGTAGTCGGCTCTGATACCAACTTGTGACGCCCCCGATTCAATCGTACACTAATCATACACGCAAATGTGTACGATCGAGATCAGGGACTCACGGGAAGATATCACAACACAACTCTAAAAATAAAATAAGTCATACAAGCATCATAATACAAGCCAGGGGTCTCGAGGGCTCGAATACAAGTGCTCGATCATAGACGAGTCAGCGGAAGCAACAATATCTGAGTACAGACATAAGTTAAACAAGTTGCCATAAGATGGCTAGCACAAACTAGGATACCGATCGAAAGAGGCGCAAGCCTCCTGCCTGGGATCCTCCTAACTACTCCTGGTCATCGTCAGCGTGCTGCACGTAGTAGTAGGCACCTCCGGTGTAGTAGGAGTCGTCGTCGACGGTGGCGTCTGGCTCCTGGGCTCCAGCATCCGGTTGCGACAACCGAGAGAAAGGAAAGGGGGAAAAGAGGGAGAAAAGCAACCGTGAGTACTCATCCAAAGTACTCGCAAGCAAGGATCTACACTACATATGCATGGGTATATGTGTAAAGGGCCATATCGATGGACTGAACTGCAGAATGCCAGAATAAGAGGGGGTTAGCTAATCCTGTCGAAGACTACGCTTCAGGCCACCTCCATCTTGCAGCATGTAGAAGAGAGTAGATGGTAAGTTCACCAAGTAGCATCGCATAGCATAAACCTACCCGGCGATCCCCTCCTCGTCGCCCTGTTAGAGAGCGATCACCGGGTTATATCTGGCACTTGGAAGGGTGTGTTTTATTAAGTATCCGGTTCTAGTTGTCATAAGGTCAAGGTACAACTCCGGGTCGTCCTTTTACCGAGGGACACAGCTATTCGAATAGATAAACTTCCCTGCAGGGGTGCACCACATAACCCAACACGCTCGATCCCATTTGGCCGGACACACTTTCCTGGGTCATGCCCGGCCTCGGAAGATCAACACGTCGCAGCCCTACCTAGGCACAACAGAGAGGTCAGCACGCCGGTCTAAATCCTATGGCGCAGGGGTCTGGGTCCATCGCCCATTGCACACCTGCATGTTGCGTGGGCGGCCGGAAGCAGACCTAGCCTAGCAGGCGTTCCAGTCCAATCCGGCGCGCGCCGCTCAGTCGCTGATGTCACGAGGGCTTCGGCTGATACCACGACGTCGAGTGCCCATAACTGTTCCCGCGTAGTTGGTTAGTGCGTATAGACCAAATGGCCAGACTCAGATCAAATACCAAGAACTCGTTAAGCGTGTTATTTTGAAGTAACCGCGGATGCCGACCAGGCCCAGGCGCACCTCTCTCCTAGGTGGTCTCAACCTGCCCTGTCGCTCCGCCTCAAAGTAACAGTCGGGGGCCGTCGGGAACCCAGGCCCACCTCTACCGGGATGGAGCCACCTGCCCCTTCAGCCCCCATCTCCGAACAGTATCATAAGTAATGTAATAGTATAAAGTATATAGCATATGCCCGTGATCACCCCCGAAGTGATCACGGCCCAGTAGTATAGCATGGCAGACGGACAAGAGTGTAGGGCCACTGATGGAATACTAGCATCCTGTACTAAGCATTTAGGATTGCAGGTAAGAGTAACAACTGTAGCAACAATGACAGGCTATGCAGCAGAATAGGATTAACGGAAAGCAGTAACATGCTACACTACTCTAATGCAAGCAGTATAGAGAAGAGTAGGCGATATCTGGTGATCGGGGGGGGGGGGGCTTGCCTGGTTGCTCTGGCAAGAAAGGTTCGCCGTTGATGTTGTCGATCACAGGGGTACCGACAGCGGTCTCGGGGTCTACCGGAAAGAAGTAACGGAGGGGGAACACAATAAATAACAGAGCAATCAAAGCATCACAAAGCATAACATGACAATACGCGGTGCAAGGGGTGACCTAACGCAGTACTAGGCGATACTAGCGAAGGGGGAAAACATCCGGGAAAGTATCCCCGGTGTTTCGCGTCTTCGGACAGATGAACCGGAGGGGGAAAGTTGCGTGTTCGCTATGTTAGGAATGTGTGGCGAGAGAACGGGCTGCGTATTCGGATTCGTCTCATCGTTCTGAGCAACTTTCATGTACAAAGTATTTTCATCTGAGCTATGGATTATTTTATATTAATTTTTAAAGTTTTAAATCATTTTCTGAATTTCTGGAATTTACTATATTCAAAATTATATTAAATACTAAATGTTGTGGGTACACAGAAGTGCACCCAGAAATGCACAACACAGGCTGACATGTGGACCCAGTTGACTGGGTCAACTACCCAGTCAGCAGAGGCTGACTGGTGGGGCAAGGGAGCTTAGTCAGCAGGCTGCTGACTGGACTCATCTTATCGGTTTGAACAGTAACAGGGGCCCCACATGGCATTGACTGTAGTTTATAAACCAGTTTTATTTATCTATGAACGTCCAGATTAATTAACCGTGGGCTCCATTAGTCATAGGCACAGGGTGGTAATTAGCAGGGTTATTAGTGGCTAATCAGTGGATTAGCCGGCGGCTAAACGGCAATGGCCACCATGTGCGGTGGAGGCTCGCCGGAGCAGTGCTGGAGGCAGCAGTGGGATGAGTCAAGGGCACCAGAAGGTTGCCCTTGCTCGCTCACATCTAGGCAAGCCCGTGGGGGTCGTGGGGGGCCGGAGACGATGGCCAAGACGAGTCATGCGGCGACGGCGAAAGCAGCAGTAGCAGCATAGCGACAGAGCAGCACCTGGTGGGAGCCGGCCCATGCGGCGGGTGCAGAGGGGCGAGGCGCGCCCTGGGCGCGCGCGGGCGTGCGAAAGCCGCGACATGGCGCCGCCACGCAGAGGCAGGCGCGGCGACGGGGCGGCGTGGGGGCGCAATGTTCGAAGGGGGGGAGACGGACGGGGCCCGACGGGGAGCTCACCCTGTTGAAGAGAAGAGGGCGGCGAGGCGCGGGGAGGACCGGCGAAGGAGAGGCGGGGACGGGGCAGTCCGGCGCGGCAGGGGTGAGGACGACGCAGTCCGGCGGGGAGGCGGCGCCGGCAAGGTCGCGGGCGACCCGGCAAACGACATCGAGGGCGATCCGGTGGCGGCGACGTCAATGTGGCGGCGGGGCGCGGGCGTGAGGCGGGGCGGTCCGGTGAAGATGTCGATGGCGAGCGGCGTGCGCCCTCGATCCAGATCGGGGGGCGAGCGAGAGAGAGAGAGGGGATCGGGGAGAGTGGGTGGGGTTCGGGTTAGGTTAGGGTTTGGCTGGGGGGTTATAGGCCAGGGAGGGGGAGCTGGGCCGGCCTAGTGGGCGGCCAGCTGTGGCCTAGTAGGGGGGGTTCCCTTTTTATCTTTTTTTTGTTATTTTGTTTTTCTTAATCTTTCTATTACTGTTTTATTTTTAGTTTCACTTTATCTTAGTTTTATAAACTATAAAAGTAGTCCCTACTTTAGTGTTAATAAATAGGCTACTTCCACATAAGTTTGGGCAACTAATTAACATAGTTTAATATTTAATTTATTGTAAAAGGCATTCAACTAATTGTTTTTGCTACTTTTTAAAACATTTTAGAGTATTTTACACTTTCATAAAAGTGTGGCTTCTTCACCAAAATTACCTATGCAATATTTGGTTCATTCCGAACATTTTAGTTTTATTTTTTGAAGAACTTTTATGGTTTGTTTGACTTTGAATTTGAATTTGAATTTGAATTCGAACTAACGCGAGATTAGCAATAGTAACCGAGGTGACATGGCGACATTAACGTGGGATTACTGTAGCCTAATTATCCGGGCGTCACACATGAAGACCGTGAAGGATGGGCAGTCGGCCATCACAAGGGGCTGGACTTGCGTCGTGCGTGCCTTCTGCATGGAGGAGGGCACAATATGGGCATTCCGCTTCACCTTGTTCAGCAACCAGATATATTCCACCTCTTTATTTACCGCCTTTAATAGTACAAGTATACAACTGTGGTTCATCATTCTTTATTTGGTTCTTATGTAATTCTTGAACATATGTACCTATGAATCGGATAATGCATTGGTTGTTTGAACCTGATGGATATGAATAAAGCTGTAGCATACATTCAAATTCAAATTCAAATCCGGTACAATTTGAAATAGCAGCAATTAAATTACGGTGAAATTATGCTCTCCAGGTTGTTATGGCACACGCGGTTGGTAAAACACAAACGTTTGCGATATACACCATAGTCCGAGACAGTTCACAGAGAGGAAACATGTGTAAGCATGCACACAGTTGTCGTTTGCAAAGCGCGTGCGATGTCAGACAATATCACAAACGGTGCAGGCAAACTAAACGTTTGTGTTAGTTGCCTTATCGTACACGATTCGCCACCATGAAATGTTTCTGATGAAGTATGCATCGTAAACGTTGCACCATAGAATAGCATGTGCGATAGTTGTCGTGTACGACGGTCCGACGTTTCGTAATCCTGTCCGACACTCGTACGACGATTAGCTAATCTTCTTAACAGTGAACCATTTGTGATGGGCCGCGCATCATACACATTATATAATAGTAAACCGTTTGTGATGGGCCGCGTGTCGTAAACGTAGCACCACAGAATACCGGCTGCGATGGCAATGCGAGCAGAAACGAGTAGGAGTACTGTAGGGGCCCTATCCCCGGCGGTTTCTGGGTCGTGTGGGAAGGACCCCCCTATCGCTCACGCTCACTTGGCGACGGTTCCAAATGTCATCACGAAAAGGGGTTAAAAACCGTTTGTTTAGGACCGATGCGTACTCATGTTGATATCTATTGATGGGCATCTCCATAGCCCGTTGATACGCCTAGTTGATGTGAGACTATCTCCTTCTTTTTGTCTTCTCCACAACCACGATATTCTGTTCCACCAATAGTGCTATGTCCATTGCTCACGCTCATGTATTGCGTGAAAGTTGCAAAAGTTTGAGAATACTAAAGTATGAAACAATTGCTTGGCTAAAACCGGGGTTGTGCATGATTTAATACTTTGTGTGATGAAGATGGAGCATAGCCAGACTATATGATTTTGTAGGGATAACTTTCTTTGGCCATGTTAATTTGAGAAGACATGATTGCTTTATTAGTATGCTTGAAGTATTATTTTTTTATGTCAATATTAAACTTTTGTTTTGAATCATATGGATCTGAACATTCATGCCACAATGAAGAAAATTACACAGATAAATATGTTAGGTAGCATTCCACATCAAAAATTCTCTTTTCATCATTTACCTACTCGAGGACGAGCATGAATTAAGCTTGGGGATGCTTGATACGTCTCCAAGGTATCTATAATTTTTTATTCTTCCATGCTATTATATTATCTGTTTTAGATGTTTTATATGCATTATTATGCTATTTTATATTATTTTTGGGACTAACCTATTAACCTAGAGCCCAGTGCCAGTTTCTGTTTTTTTTTCTTGTTTTTAAGTTTAACAGAAAAGGAATATCAAACGGAGTCCAAATGGAATAAAACTTCACGATGATTTTTCTTGGACCCGAAGACACCTAGAGGACTTGGAGTCCAAGCCAGAAGAGCCACAAGGCGGCGGCAAGGGTGGAGGGTGCGCCCTAGGGGGGGCGCCCCTGCCTTGTGGCCCCCTCGAGGATCCCCTGACCTACTTCTTCGTCCTATATATTCACGTATATTCCAGAACCCTCAGAGAGAGGCACGAAAATACCTTTCCACCGCACAGGTCTCTGACCTCGTTAGATCCCATCTAGAGGCCTTTTCCGGTACTCTTCCGGAGGGGGATTCGGTCACGGAGGGCTTCTACATCAACCCTATTGCCCTTCCGATGAAGCGTGAGTAGTTTACCTTAGACCTACGGGTCCATAGCTAGTAGCTAGATGACTTCTTCCCTCTCTTTGATTCTCAATACCATGTTCTCCTCGATGTTCTTGGAGATCTATCCGATGTAATCTTCTTTTGCGGTGTGTTTGTTGAGATCCGATGAAATATGGATTTATGATCAGCTTATCTATGAATATTATTTGAATCTTCTCTGAATTCTTATATGCATGATTTGGTATCTTTGTATTTCTCTTCGAATTATCGGTTTGGTTTGGCCAACTAGATTGGTTTTTCTTGCAATGGGAGAGGTGCTTAGCTTTGGGTTCAATCTTGCGTGATTTCACCCAGTGACAAAGTAGGGGTAGCAAGACACGTATTGAATTGTTGCCATCGAGGATAAAAAGATGGGGTTTTCATCATATTGCTTGAGTTAATTCCTCTACATCATGTCATCTTACTTAAGGCGTTACTCCGTTCTTTATGAACTTAATACTCTAGATGCATGCTGGATAGCGGTCGATGTGTGGAGTAATAGTAGTAGATGCAGGTAGGAGTCTGTCTACTTGACACGGACGTGATGCCTATATTTCATAATCATTGCCTTGGATATCGTCATAACTTTGCGCTTTTCTATCAATTGCTCGACAGTAATTTGTTCACCCACCGTATTATTTGCCTTCATGAGAGAAGCCTCTAGTGAAACCTATGGCCCCCGGGTCTATTTTCCATCATACTTGTTTCCGATCTACTATTTTGCAATCTTTTATTTTCAGATCTATAAACCAAAAAACCTAAAAATATTTAGTTACCTCTTAGTTCTATCTATCTCTATTAGATCTCACCTTTGCAATTGACCGTGAAGGGATTGACAACCCCTTTATCGCATTGGGTGAAAATGTTTGATTGTTTGTGTAGGTGCATCGATTGGGGACTTGCTTGTACCTCCTACATGATTGATACCTTGGTTCTCTAACTGAGGGAAATACTTATCTCTACTTTGCAGCATCACCCTTACCTCTTCAAGAGAAAAACCAACGCAATCTCAAGAAGTAGCAGCCACCCTAGTGAGCACAAGACACCAGGGCGCGCCTGGGCCCCCAGGCACCCCCTGGTGGGTTGTGCCCTCCTCAGCCCACCTCTTATGCCCATCTTCTGGTATATATGTCATTTTAACCTTGGAAAAATTAAGAGGGGACTTTCGGGATGAAGTGTCGCCGTCTCGAGGCCGAACTTGGGCAGGAGCACTTTTTCCCTCTGACAAAGTGATTCCGCTGGGGGAACTTCCCTCCCGGAGGGGGAAATCATCGTCATCGTCATCACCAACAACCCTCTCATCTTTGGGAGGGCCATCTCCATCAACATCTTCAAGAACACCATCTCCTCTCTTGGGAGCTACTACGAGTCGATGAACTGCAATTGGACAAAGGAGAAAAACAGTAGTTACCTCATATCGCTCCTTCATCAAGTTTACCAAACTAGCTTCATAGTCACGGCTGGTATACAGACGGTTCAAGAAGCCAGAGTGAATATCTTGAACATTGAGGTTGGCGAAGCTTGATAAATCGGCATTCCATTTGCCTTTGCCGATAGCGGAGAGATCATCCTTGGCAGTATGCTTCGACAAAGCTACAGGGTTGCCTGGAGTGGAGTGGCCAGTGCTAGTAATCATAACGTCATCATCTTGTTCATCAGCAGCTCTTGCCGGAGTTGGCGGTTTATCAGTGTCCTTCGCTGGACTGACTGGTTTGTCACCAGTTCGGACAGGGCTGGTTGGCCGGTCTGGATGACTTATAGTATCAACTTGCACTTGTTCAGCAACGAAATCATGGTCTTGAAGCGGCGGATCGTGAAGCATGGCATCAGCATCAGTTTCTTCCAGATCTGGAGTTGTTTCCGGTTCAGCAGCTACATTATCATCAGCCGGTTTGTTCAACCGAGCTTTCTTGCTGGGTCTTGGCTTGGCGCTGCGAGAAGATAAGACATAAGGATCAGTACAGTATGAAAAGATAACATATCAAGAATAAAGACACGTGCATAACTCACCCAGGAACTGTTTTGAGGGGTGGAAGCTATGTGGCCGAAGACTCGCCACAGGACGAGTGAGAAGTACCCTGATAATTTGAATCAGACGGGTTAAGAGGATGGCGAAAACAACCTTCTTTTGGGCATGAAGTATCAATGGGATAAGAGACCTCTGATCGACGTTTCCGAACCGGACTGTTCGGTAAACCGGCGGAGGTAACTACCTGGCCGCTGTGCCGGGTTGTACGGCGAGCTTCGTGCTGCTGCGTCTTCAAAAGAAAGTTTGGATCCAAATAAGCAAGAGGGTGAGAAAATTTTACTTTCCGGTTTGCTTGACGGATTTTTGATGTTGGCAGAGGATCTGAATCGGAGGAAAGAATAGTTACCTCTACGTCCTCAGCGTGACTGCCTTCAGCGTCGTCCTGATAATAATCATTGTCAAAGAGATGTACGAAAAATGAACCAAGAGAGTCAAGTTCTACCTCTGATTCCGGATTACGCACATTGTCATCAGCTGGTAGATCGGAGGATGCAGTGGTCCTTCTCTTGGCAGGTTTCTTGACAACCTTGGTCTTTGGACGAACTGGCTTGACCGGTTTGTCTTGCGGTTTTGCCGGTTTATCTTGTAATGGTTTCTTGTTCCAGAACGGATCATCACCCTGTCAGAAGATAATCATACTCTTAGAGAATATTTGGACAGAAGCAAATTCAGATACAAAGGATTGTATGATTCTTACAGCTGGTGGTTTGTTGAAGGTGCAGAAAGGGAGTAGTCCGATTTGGGCACAAACGGCCTCCGGTTCGTTTAGTATTCTCTTTACAGCCTCAGTGACTTCTTCGTCTGTAAGCTGAATATTAATGTGCCGCTGAGCATCCTTCAGACTACCCGTGTACTCACACATCAAACCAGGGCGCCGGCTTAAGGGCAGAATGCTCCAGCTTATCCAGCAACAAGCAAGATCAACTCCTGTCAAACCGTTCGCTATGAAGGCTCTAAGCTTTGATAGTTGGGGAGCATAGTTGGCCCGTTCTCTTGCTGTCAATATCTGAGGAAACGGGTGTGTGTTGCTCAGGCGTTCAGGGCGGTAACCCGGCAGGGGGTTTTCATCAGATGGAGAGGTATCCATGCAGTAAAACCAAGTTTGGTTCCACTCTTTGGGGTGACTGTGGAGTTTGGGATGGGGGAAGGTGACTTCTTTCGTCTTCTGAACCGCCATTCCGCCCAGTTCCGTATTGGGTCCATCTGAGAACTCAGTGCGACGGTTTAAGTGAAAGAAATCCCTAAACAATTCGACTGTAGGTTCCTCTTGCAGATAAGCTTCATAGAATACTTGGAAATGGCAGATGTTGGTAATAGAGTTGGGACCGATGTCTTGAGGGCGCAGCTGAAAATTGGCTAGCACATCTAGAAATTTTTTTGAACCGGGAGGGCTAAAACCTCATCCAAGATGGTCAGCAAACACGACTACTTCTCCATCCTTGGGTGTAGGAGGATTTTCCGGGCCAGGGACCCTCCAGTGGATGACATCTTTCTTGGCTAAGGCGCCCGTTCTAACAAGGTTGTTTAATTGCTCCACGGTTACTCGAGAGGGAGCCCAATTGCACTCATAAACTTGTTTAGCCATGACAAGGAAAATCTGAAACATGAGTATTACCGGTTTAAGATTTACAGTGGACAATTATACAGCGGTATGAGGATACTAGCATATTGTTAAACCGGAGTCTGGCAATAGAACAGTGTAATGCATTGGCGGTTCAACAAGGGATTAATGGTATCTACCGGGTCATCATTTTTTCTGTGAGGTTAAACCGGCCAATCTGGTATTCAAAGGGTGTAAAAGAAGGAAGAAACAAGTTTCACATCTTGCTATGGTAATTTCAGATCTACCGCGCGTAGGAAAAATAAAATATATTCTGACCTAAATTCCAGTGTACTGAAGGTTCACCAAGATGAGATGAGTTGGATATCAAACATGTGTTGAAACTGCTAAAGCACGAGATCTATGTGGTTTAAACTACTACCGCACGAGACCTATGTGGTTTTTGGATCTAACCCATGGATATAAATAAGGGAAAAGAAGGGCGCCGACGAACACCGATGAACGACAGAAACCCTAAGTGCAGATCTATAGTAAGAGAAAGAGGAGACTTACGGATGCTGTTGAGCAGCGGCGGCGGCGCGCGGAGGAGCTCTGGTATGTTCAGGTCGATGCAGCGGCCAAGGTTGGTGCAGCAGTCGAAGGTTGACGGCGGCGGCTGAGGTCGAAGGTTCGGGCGTCGCGAGGATGAAGATGAAGCGAAGAGGCACGAGGGGGAAACCTATGGCCCGCGAGTCTATTTTCCATCATACTTGCTTCCGGTCTACTATTTTGCAATCTTTTATTTTCAGATCTATAAACCAAAAAACCTAAAAATATTTAGTTACCTTTTAGTTCTATCTATCTCTATTAGATCTCACCTTTGCAATTGACCGTGAAGGGATTGACAACCCCTTTATCGCACTGGGTGAAAATGTTTGATTGTTTGTGCAGGTGCATCGATTGGGGACTTGCTTGTACCTCCTACATGATTGATACCTTGGTTCTCTAACTGAGGGAAATACTTATCTCTACTTTGCAGCATCACCCTTACCTCTTCAAGAGAAAAACCAACGCAATCTCAAGAAGTAGCAGCCACCCTAGTGAGCACAAGACACCAGGGCGTGCCTGGGCCCCCAGGCACCCCCTGGTGGGTTGTGCCCTCCTCAGCCCACCTCTTATGCCCATCTTCTGGTATATATGTCATTTTAACCTTGGAAAAATCAAGAGGGGACTTTCGGGATGAAGTGTCGCCGTCTCGAGGCCGAACTTGGGCAGGAGCACTTTTTCCCTCTGACAGAGTGATTCCGCTGGGGGAACTTCCCTCCCGGAGGGGGAAATCATCGTCATCGTCATCACCAACAACCCTCTCATCTTTGGGAGGGCCATCTCCATCAACATCTTCAAGAACACCATCTCCTCTCGAACGCTAGTTCATTTCTTGTGTTAATCTTTGTACCGGAACCTTAGATTGGTACTTGTGGGTGACTAGTAGTGTTGATTACATCTAGTTGTTGATTACTATATTGTTTATTTGGTGGAAGATTATGTGTTCAGATCCATTATGCTATTTAATACCCCTCTGATCTTGAGCATGATTATCATTTGTGAGTAGTTACTTTTTTTGAGGTCACGGGAGAACTCACGTTGCAAGTAATCATGTGAACTTGATATGTGTTTGATATTTTGATGATATGTATGTTGTGATTCCCTTAGCGGTGTCATGATAACGTCGAGTACATGGCACTTCACCATATTTGGGCCTAAGGGAATGCATTGTGGAGTAGTTATTAGATGATGGGTTGCTAGAGTGACAGAAGCTTAAACCCTAGTTCATGCGCTACTTCGTAAGGGAACGATTTGGATCCAAAAGTTTAATGCTATGGTTAGATTTATCTTAATACTTTTCTCGTTGTTGCGGATGCTTGCATGGGGGCTAATCATAAGTAGGAGTTTTGTTCAAGTAAGAAAATCACCTAAGCACCGGTCCACCCACATATCAAATTATCAAAGTAGCGAACACGATTCAATCCAACATGATGAAAGTGACTAGATGAAATTCCTGTGTACCCTCAAGAATGCTTTGCTTATCATAAGAGACGATTTGGGCCTGTCCTTTGCCTAAAAAGGATTGTGATACCTTGCTGCACTTTTGTTACCATTACCGTTACTTGCTCGTTACAAATTATCTTGCTATCAAACTACCTGTTACCGACTATTTCAGTGCTTGCAGAAAATACCTTGCTGAAAACCACTTGTCATTTCCTTCTACTCCTTGTTGGGTTCGACACTCTTACTTATTGAAAGGACTACGATTGATCTCCTATAATTGTGGGTCATCAAGGAACTTTTCTGGCTCCGTTGCCGGGGAGTGAAGCGCTCTTGGTAAGTGGAAATTGGTAAGGAAAAAATATATAGTGTGCTGAAATTTATTGTCACTTGTTACTATGGAAAACAATCCTTTGAGGGATTTGTTTGAGGTATCTTCACCTTGAACGAAACCACAATTAGTTGCCCCTCAACCTACTACACCTACTGAAAATGTTGGTTATGAAATTCCTTCGGGTATGATAGAACAACTGCTAGCTAATCCTTATGCAGGAGATGGAACCGAACATCCTGATATTTACTTAATCTATGTGGATGAAATTTGTGGATTATTTAAGCTTACAGGTTTGCCCGGAGATGAAGCTAATAAGAAGGTTTTCCCTTTATCTTTGAAGGGGAAAGCATTGACATGGTATAGGCTATGCGATGATATTGGATCTTGGAACTGGAATCGGTTGAAATTGGAATTCCACCAAAAAAATTATCCTATGCATCTAGTTCATCGTGATCGGAATTATATATATGGTTTTTTGCCTCATGAAATAGAAAGTATCGATCTAGCTTGGGGGATGCTTAAATCAATGTTATATTCATGCCCCCATCATGAGCTCTCAAGGGAAATTATTATTCAGAATTTTTATGCTCGACTTTCTCGTGATGATCAATCCATGCTCGATACTTCTTGTACTGGTTCTTTTATGAAGAAGACTATTAAATTCAGGTGGTATCTTTTAGAAAGAATTAAATGCAAATCGGAAGATTGGGAACTCGGCGAAGGTAAAGAGTCAGGTATTAAGCTTAAGTTTGATTGTGTTAAATCTTTTATGAATACCGATGCTTTTCAGAAGTTTAGCACTAAATATGGACTTGACTCTGAGATAGTAACCTCTTTCTGTGAATCATTTGCTACTCATGTTGATCTCCCTAAGGAGAAGTGGTTTAAATATCACCCACCTATTAAAGAAGAAATTAAAGAACCGGACATAGTTAAAGATGAAACTATATATTATTTACAATGTTGACCCAGTTGTGCCTACTTCTTATATTGAGAAGCCACCTTTCCCTGTTAGGATAAAGGAACATGCTAAAGTTTCAACTGTGGTTCACAAAAGTAATATTAAAGCACCTAAACCTTCTGAGAAAATTAAAGTGGAACCTAGTGTTGCTATGGTTAAAGTTCTCCTGGTAGAAAATATTGATGAGCATGTTATTTACTTCTGTGATGAAGCTGCTAAATTGCCAAACCCAATGAAAAAGATAAACATAGACCTGTTGTTGGCATGCCTGCTGTCTTAGTTAAAATGGGAGATCATTGTTATCATGGTTTATGTGATTTAGGTGCTAGTGTGAGTGCTATTCCTTTTACCTTATACCAATAAATTATGAATGACATAGCACCCGCTGAAATAGAAGACATAGGTGTTACTATTAAACTTGCTAATAGAGACACCATCACACCACTTGGGATTGTTAGAGATGTTGAAGTCTTGTGTGGGAAAATAAAATATCCTACTGATTTTCTAGTTCTTGGTTCCCCACAAGATGACTTTTGTCCCATTTTCTTTGGTAGACCTTTCTTGAACACTGTCAATGCTACTATAGATTGTCATAAACAAACTGTCAGTGTTCGCTTTGGTGACGAGTCTCATGAATTTAATTTTTCCAAGTTTAATAGGCAACCTCATAAGAAAGAATTACCTAGTAAGGATGAAATAATTGGTATTGCCTCTATTGTCATGCCTCCTACTAATCCACTAGAACAATATTTGCTAGACCATGAAAATGATATGCATATGCATGAAAGGAATGAAATAGATAAAATCTTCTTTGAACAACGACCTCTGCTCAAACATAATTTGCCTATTGAAACTCTTGGAGGTCCTCCTCCACCTAAAGGTGATCTCGTGTTTGGATTAAAACAATTGCCTGACACTTTGAAATATGCTTATCTTGATGAGAAAAAGATATATCATGTTATTATTAGTGCTAACCTTTCAGAACATGAAGAAGAAAGGTTATTAAAAAAATCTGAGGAAGCACTGTGCTGCTATTGGATATACTCTTGATGATCTTAAGGGCATTAATCCCACTCTCTGTCAGCACAAGATTAATATGGAACCTGATGCTAAACCCGTTGTTGATCATCAAAGACGATTGAATCCTAAGATAAAAGAAGTGGTAAGAACAGTAATATTAAAGCTTCTGGAAGCAGGTATAATCTATCCATAGCTGATAGTAGATGGGTAAGTCCCGTTCATTGTTTCCCTATGAAGGGAGGTATCACTGTTGTTCCTAATGATAAAAATGAACTTATTCCACAAAGAATTGTTACTGGCTATAGAATGGTAATTGTTGGGGATATTACCACTGGGCGTAAACCGGCCAGGAGAGGCCGGGTTAACTTCATAAGTAGTTCATCTATATTTGAAGCCCATGAAGACAGACAGTGACGCTTCATGAAGGCCCAGGGCCCAAAGCCGGTTTAAGGCATGTAGACACAAACCGGTATTGAGATGTAAACTTGTGTTGTAAGATATGCATAGCAGAGACCGAGCCGGACACGATTATGAGCCGGCCTCGGAGTCTGTAAACCGACGGGCGTCAATCCATGTATATAAGGGGACGACCGGCGGCAGTTCAGGGACAACAGACAACAACTCGAGACTCAGGCAAAGCGTATTCGCTCCCTGGTCATCGAAACCCCATCAATTCCATCACAACGAGACGTAGGCTTTTACCTTCATCGAAGGGGCCGAACTAGTATAAAACTCTCTTGCATCCCTTGTCCGCTTTAACCCTTTCAAGCTAACCCGTAGCGATGGCTCCACGACTAAGTCCTTTCTCTAGGACATCTGCCGTGACAAAACCACGACAGTTGGCGCCCACCGTGGGGCTATCGCATGATGGTTTCAAGTTCTTGGAGGGCAGCTTCGAAGGACTCAAGGGTTACGCTGTGGGCCGGATGACCAAGAGTCGTCGCGGCAAGCTCTACATCGACGATGCAGGCTGGGGCCCCGAGGCCGGCTCAATCGAGTACGGGTACCGGGTCCCCTTTGGTGGCATACACGTTTTCATTGGCAAGATCGGTGAACTGGGCCCTGAGCCGGACATCTGCACTGACCTTGTCAAAATGGCTCAGCGTGCGAGATCTGCCCGGGTCAAGCCTGTTATGAGGCGTGCCTTCGTGGGAGTTATCCATGGAGGTGAATCTGAGGATAGATCGGAATCTGGTGGTGAGACCGTTGTTTATTCCGGTGATGAGTCATCGACTGGAGAGACCGAGTCATTATATCAGTTACAAGATGGCCGGATTGGGGGCTGTTTCGATGGCGACAGTATTCCAGACCCCTTTGATCTGCCAAACCGGGTGGCGATCTTCATGGCCGGCACGCAACCAACGCTCCACTCTTCAACCGCAGCGGCGATGATTTCCGGATCAGCAGCGGCGGCAGCGGCTGGGGCAGGAGGCCCTGTGCGACCGCTGGCTCAGGTTCTATCTGATTTGTTTGATATGTTGGCAACGCTAATGGCGGAGGTTAACCCGGCGGATCAGGATACACACAATGCGGAAATTGCGAAAGTGAAAGATCAGATCACCCAGGCAAAAGCCGACTTAGCAGCTGAGGATATCAGGATAGCCGCGGAGTGGGCCGCTTTGGATGCACAAGCTTACCGGATTATGCTGGATCAGAGTGCGTCGAACGAAGTCCTGAAGAGGAGGCACCGATCTCGCCTGCCACCGGTTTATGACGCTAGAGATCTCTTTAACACCCCAGGGGCAGGAACCGGTAATCCGCCGGTGGTAAACCGGGCAGAAGCACCCGGAGCAGGGGCGCCGCGGTTCAGCCACGTTTGGTGGATCCGCCTCGTCAGAACAACGTTGTGGTACCTCATGTCCCCACACGACCGGGTCATTATTCTAACCCAATGGACAACATTGTCGCTGCCGCTTCACGGCTGGCGGCCATCCCGATCGAAGGCGACTCTCCAGCAGCGGTCGAGACGCGTCGGGTTAAGGAGCTTCTTCAGACAGCCTTGATTCAACAGGAGGCTTATTCATATAGTCGCGATCGGATTCATTCCACTCCCCGTCCAAGCCGGAGTTACAGCAGGCATATGGATGAACCAGCAGTGTCAAGCAATGCGCGGAACCGTGATCCGCCCCATGGCCATAACCCGGCGGGTGGTGCCGGTGATGCTCATGATGTGGTGGACCGGGCTCGGGCACGCAGAGAGGCCGAGTTAGCGGCGCAGCACGAGGCCCGTCAGCTTACTCCGGTTCGTCCAACCACATCGGTGGAACCAGGAGTTACCTCTAGTTCCTTGGGAGTGCCGTGTCTTGTCCCAAAGATTTCAAGGGCCCGCGCAAGGTGCCGAATTACACCGCTGATTTATCCCCTGAAACATGGGTTGAAAGCTATGAGATGGCCATGGAGATGCTGGACGTGGATGATGCGGCATGTGCGAAGTACTTCACCATGATGCTAGAAGGAACGGCCCGCACTTGGCTAAAGAGTTTACCAGCTAATTCTATCAGGTCATGGGCTGAGTTGAGAGCCCGGTTTGTTCAGAATTTCAAGGATACATGCAAACAGCCCATGTCAATTGTGGACTTAGCTGCCTGTGTCCAGGAGGAAGGAGAGTCAACAACCCATTGGGTGCGCTGGGTTTTGGAGATTTTGCATTCATCAGACTGCATCAACGCTGACACCGCAGTTTTAACATTGGAAGGCAATTGCCGGTTTCAACCCTTGAAGTTGAAGTTGGGACGGCTCAAATGTCATTGTACTGACATGGGAACCCTCATGGCTGCACTGGTGAAGTATGCCGACTCTGATAGTACCAAGGATCCCGAGTCTGACGATGATAAGACAGGGAAGGGAAAGAAGAGCGGCAATGCCAAGGGGCAGCACCACAACCCGGCGGGTCATGGAAACGGCGGCAAGCGTAAAGCGGACCACAGTTTAGACTTTGTGGCTAACACTAATATGCACGACAAGGGCCAGCGGCGTAAGGGTAAACCGCCCCGGCGGAATGGAATGCCGAATCCTAATCCGGACCGTTGTCATATCTGTTGAACCAGCCTTGTCCAAAGCATGGGACGAAGGAGGAACCATCTACACACCTCTGGAAAGATTGTTATATCATGCAAGAGTTCAAAAATTCTGATTCTTTCCGGTATGACCATGGATCAGGAGGCGGTTCGGGCTCTGGCTCTCATGGGCCGGGTTATGGCGGAGGAAATTCCGGTTCGGGATTCCATGGCAATCAGGGTGGACATAACAATCAAAGTAATCAAGGTAACCAAGGTGGCTATAATCATCAGGGCAATCAACAGCAGCAGCAACAGTCGGGTTACTAGAGCAACCCGAAGCAGTAGAATAGCGGACAGTATCATGTCTTCACCACTAGCTTGGACAAGCGCGATCAGAAGCTTCATAAAAGGATGGTGAATGCCGTTGAACCGGCGGTGCCCCATTATTTGCGCTGGTCCGAGCAGCCCATTGTGTGGAGTAGAGACGATCATCCACCCAGGGTTGACAATCCGGGTCATCTGGCTCTGGTGGTGGCACCTCAGGTGGGAGGTTATAAGTTCACTAAGGTACTCATGGATGGAGGGAGTAGTATCAATATCCTTTATTATGAAACTTTCCGTCGCATGGGGCTAACAGATAAAAATCTTAAACCGTCCAATACGGTGTTCCATGGTGTGGTGCCTGGTAAGTCGGCATATCCTGTTGGTAAGATAGCTCTGGAGGTGGCTATTGGAGATGAGCATGACTCGAGATCAGAAACCTTGACCTTTGAAGTGGTGAAAATCAGAAGCCCGTATCATGCCCTATTTGGACGGCCAGCTTATGCTAAGTTTATGGCACGACCTTGTTATGTCTATCTACCACTCAAGATGCCGGGTCACAAGGGAACTATAACCGTGCATGGAAGCCGCAAGATTGCTCTGGAGTGTGAGGAAGGTGATGCGGCTTATGCTGAGTCGGTTTGTGCAACAGAGGAGTTGAAGTTTTACAAAGACAATGTTGATCCGGCAGATATGACTTCGTTGAAGAAACCAACTACGGAGCATGATCCGGCCCTGAAGTTTAAATCGGCTGATGAGACTAAACTTGTTGACTTCGTGCCTGGCGATTCGTCCAAGCAATTTAGCATCAGCGCTAACTTGGATCCGAAATAGGAAAGCGAGCTCATCGAGTTCATCCGTGAGAATCGGGACATCTTTGCATGGAAGCCTTCTGACATGCCTGGTGTACCGAGAGAACTCGCTGAGCACACTCTCAATGTTGATCCTAGGTATAAACCGGTCAAGCAGTTTCTCCGCCGGTTCAATGAAGAAAGACGCAAAGCTATTGGAGAAGAAGTAGCCAGGCTCTTGGCGGCTGGATTTATCGTTGAAGTATTCCATCCTGAGTGGTTGGCTAATCCGGTGCTGGTCCTCAAGAAGAATGGCACTTGGCATATGTGTGTGGACTACACAGATCTCAACAAAGCTTGTCCAGCAGATCCTTTTGCCCTGCAGGCAACTTATCAACGGTGTGTGCAGAATTGTGTTCATAAACAGATCGGCCGCAATGTTCACGCCTATGTGGATGATATTGTGGTGAAATCAAGGAAAAAGGAGACATTGATTGATGACTTGAAGGAAACCTTTGATAACCTGCGGGTTTATAAAATGATGCTTAATCCGGCCAAGTGCGTCTTTGGTGTACCTGCAGGCAAGCTCTTGGGTTTTTTGGTGTCTAATAGGGGCATTGAAGCTAATCCGGAAAAAATCAAAGCCATCACCTCCTTGGCTAAACCGAAGTGTATCAATGATGTTCAACGCCTAGCAGGCCGGATTGCCGCGTAGAGCCGTTTTGTCAGTCGCCTCGGCGAGAAGGCCATCCCTTTGTATCAGATGCTGAAGAAAACGGATAACTTCGTCTGGAGTGACGCCGCTAATGAAGCATTTGAGGACTTAAAGCGGCAGCTAGCTAATCCACCGGTTCTCGCTGCTCCGGTTGACAAAGAGCCATTGTTGCTATATGTGGCAGCTAACGCTCGGGCTGTTAGTGTGGCTATTGTAGTGGAGCGCAAGGAGGCAGGAAAGGAATATCTGGTTCAGCGGCCGGTTTACTATAGTAGTGAAGTACTCATTGAATCCAAGCAGAGATACCCGCATTGGCAAAAATTGGTGTATGGGGTTTTCATGGCAAGCCAGAAGGTTTTCATGGCAAGCCGGAAGCTTAAGCAGTATTTCCAAGGTCATCCCATCACGGTGGTCAGCTCTGCTCCTTTGGGGGATATAATCCAAAATATGGAGGCAACTGGTCGGATTGCTAAGTGGGCTATCGAGCTCGGGCCTCACGGGTTGAAATACATACCCCGAACGACGATCAAATCTCAGGCACTTGTGGACTTCATCAATGATTGGACAGAATTACAAGCACCAGAAGAGAAGTCGGATCACACTTATTGGACTATTCATTTTGATGGGTCCAGGCAATTGGAGGGCTCAAGGGCTAGAGTTGTGTTAACTTCCCCATGAGGTGATAAGTTTTGTTATGTTCTTCGTTTAATGTTCCCTTGCACTAATAATGCAGCTGAATATGAGGCCTTACTCCATGGTCTTCGGATGGCTAAGGAGATGAATCTCAGCTGACTTAAATGCTTCGGTGACTCGGATCTGGTGGCTCAACAAGTGTCTGGCACTTGGGATTCCAAGGACCCACTAATGGCAGCATATCGTCGTGAGGTGGTTATTGTTGCAGGTCACTTCAAAGGTTATCAGGTGGACCATGTGGACCGGCGGAAGAATGAAGCAGCAGACACTTTAAGCCGCCTGGGCTCCCAACGTTAACCGGTTCCACCTAATGTCTTCCTGGATGTTTTGCATAATCCGTCCGTCAAGCTCCCTGGTGAAGAAGATTTGGCTGTTCCTGATCCGGAAGCTCAGTTGGTGGCGGCTTTACATGTTATCCCGGATTGGACGGTTCCGTATCTCGCGTATATAAACCGGGGCGAGTTACCAGAGGATGAAACTTTGGCCAGGCAGATAACCCGGCGGTCCAAGTCCATGACTATTATCAATGGAGAGTTGCATCATTGCAGTGTGACAGGGGCGTTTCAACGCTGTGTATCTCCTGATGAAGGCCATGAAATTTTGCGTGAAATCCACGGAGGAGATTGTGGAGACCACGCCGGTTCAAAATTTTTGGTGGCCAAGGCGTTTCGTCACAGTTTCTATTGGTTGACAGCTCATGCTGATGCCGAGGACTTGGTTAAAAGATGTGATGGCTGTCAGAAATTCTCACGGCGTGCTCATGTACCAGCTCAAGAATTGAGGATGATTCCAATCACCTGGCCGTTTGCAACTTGGGGGCTGGATATGGTTGGACCTTTCAAGAGGTCCAAGGATAAGAAGACCCACCTTTTGGTGGCGGTTGATAAGTTCACGAAGTGGGTGGAGGCAGAGCCAGTTAGTACGTGTGATGCAGCCATGACAGTTCAATTCATCAAAAAGGTGATCTTCCGGTTTGGCTTTCCACACAACATTATAACAGACAATGGTACCAATCTGTCAAAGGGTGCCATGAAGGAGTTCTGAACGTGAGCACATCCGGCTTGACGTGTCATCAGTGGCTCACCCCCAGTCCAATGGTCAAGCGGAGAGGGCCAATCAAGAGATCTTGAGAGGCATCAAACCCCGGCTTATGGTTCCTTCGCAACGGACGCCGGGTTGTTGGGTTGAGGAGTTACCTTTAGTGTTATGGAGCATCAATACCACTCCCAACAGATCGACAGGCTACATGCCGTTCTTCATGGTTTATGGAGCGGTAGCGGTTCTTCCTAGTGACATCCGTCATAACTCACCTCGTGTAGCGGCATATGTTGAAGCGGATAACGAGAAGGCACAGCAGGAAGCTCTTGACCTGTTAGATGAGGAGTGTGACATGGCGGCAGCCCGTTCGGCGATTTATCAGCAAGATCTGCGTCGTTATCATAGCCGCCGGGTTAGAACCAGAACCTTTCAAGAAGGAGATTTGGTGCTTCGACTCATCCAGGATCAGACGGATATGCACAAGCTCTCCCCCCCTTGGGAAGGGCCTTTTGTGGTCATCAAGGATTTGCACAATGGGTCATACTACCTAATCGATGTTCGAGAGTGCAAAGACTCATGTAAATCGGAGGAGGAGACCAACCGGCCGTGGAATATTGCTCATCTTCGGCCCTACTATACTTGAGCTACAGGCTCTGCTTATGTACATATTATGACATTGTATATATTATGATCAATATAATAAACCGGAACCTCAGCTAAAGTGGGGTATCTGTTGTTTTCTTACATCACGTGTGGTTACATGGAGCTTACAAAGCGGCGTCTGGTTTACCCCTTGATTTAGCTTCTTAAAGCTTGATATCAGATCACTTGGGGGCTTGGTCGTATCCGAACCATAGCTACACCTCTTGATCGGCGCAATGCCACAACATCACTTGGGGGCTTGGTCGTATCCGAACCATAGCTACACCTCTTGATCGGCGCAATGCCATAGCATCACTTGGGGGCTTGGTCGTATCCGAACCATAGCCACGCCTCTTGATCGGCGCAATGCCACAACATCACTTGGGGGCTTGGTCGTATCCGACCATAGCCACGCCTCTTGATCGGCGTAATGCCACAGCATCACTTAGGAGCATGGTCGAACCCGAACCATGGCTACGCCTCTTGATCGGCGTAAAGCCACAGAATCACTTGGGGGCTTGGTCGAACCCGAACCATAGCAATGCCTTTTGATCGGCGTAATGCCACAGCATCACTTGGGGGCTTGGTCGAACACGAACCATAGCAACACCTCTTGATCAAATTTGGGGCCTGGCAGCCCCTGAAAAGCCTCGACTACAACGGTTTTATTTGCCTTTTGCTAAGTTTCTTTTTCTTTTGCTAAGATTTGTGATAATTTCAAACCAGTGTTTATCAACCCGGTTGGGCTCTCAACTACAAGCTGTCAGTACATGACCAAGTTATAATCCGGAGACTATCAGCCCGGTCTGGTTTTGACTCATAGTCACCAGTATGGAATAAGATGGTGTTTATCACAACCCGGAACGGTTTTGTTGTAAACCGGCATTATATAATAGGAGATACTTTTACTCCGGATTAAGATTATTACCTTCATTACAAGGTTGGTCAGCCAACACTATGCCTAAAGGTCGCAGGTATCATATATTTCCATACTTGGTTATCTTTTACAACCTTGGTTATAAAGCTTGGTCATATATATAGTTGGGTATCATGACCCGCCCGGTGGTAAACCGCCAGGGCGCTTTAAGCTTTTTATCTGCAGGAACAACTGGAATAAATAGCTATGGATTATGAACATAATATCTCAAGCATGGCGGATTAACATGCATCAGTTGCAGATAAATATGCACGAAGGCATAACAGACCAAGTGTTTTAACTAGCCTATTACAAGGCGTTTCAGTGCCCAAAGGAATAATTGTTTCTCAATAAACATTGCAGTATGGAAGGTTAAACCGGCCGCCGGGTTATGATCACTGAGCAGCTTGACCTGACGGCTGCGGGTCATCTTGCACCGGTTCTTCTTCTCCGTCCCTACCCAGCGGTTGGAAGTCAACAGTTGTCCAGTCGATCCCAGTTAAAGCTTGGAACACAGCTTCGTCGCTTATAAGGGTGGACGGTTCAACATCAGGGGCATAAGTGTGCTTACAGATTGGAGGGATCAGGCTTTGAGCTTCAGGAGCTGGTGCAGCAACCCGCTTGTTATTGATATCATAACTCGCCTGATAATGTGAAAGATCAGCTTCTTCAGCAAGTTGACAAGCCAGTGGACGTACTTCCCGATTTATGGCGCGGAGATCTTCAGTGCAAAATTCCGAGCCGTATTCTTTCAAGCTTGGGTAGCCTTTAGCCACGTCCGTCGGATCAAGATCAGGCACCCATGCTTTTGCCCGGGTTAGCGTGGTCAGAGCGCCAGCCCTTGCAGCAGACCTCTTCAGCTCTTCTATCTGGGCAGGCAGCATAGATAGCCTGTCTAAGGTATCCTTGATCAACGTCGGGGGTGGCTTATTGTGCGAAGTGGTGCAGATAACCCGTTGTGCGCCAGTATACAGTTGCTCTATCAGCGTGTAGGGAGCTTTCAACTTCTTCTGCACATCAGAGCCCAGATGGCTAATGCGGGTTCCTGTATCATTACAAACATCAGTAAACCGGGAACGCATGAGAGGATATGTTGAAAGCATAAAGGAAGGATGCTTACCAAACACATCAGCGGTCATAGCATACACTTGCCGCTTTACACCAGTTAGTTCGTCAACCACCGATTTAAGAGCGGTTTCTGTGTTTTCAGCCCTTTTTATCAAAGCGGCTTTTTCAGTCTCCCAATCCGCCCGCTCTTCGTTGAAGCCCTCTTTCAGTTTCTCCATAGCGCCTAAAGCGCGGGTCAACTTTTCCTTCGCTTTGGAGGCTTCAGCTTGCTGGGTTTTGATGTTCTCTTGCAGATCAGCGGTTTGGCGTTCCTTCTTGCTCAGCTCCGCCTGTAAAGAGACAGATACATAATGAGTTGACAGTACATATTTGAAGTACCAAGCACATAACAAGTTATGCCCTTAGTACTTGGGGGCTAATGCATATTTGCTTTTACTCAGAAATTTTTACAAGTCCCAAGCACAATACAAGTATTAAGCTTGGCACTTGGGGGCTAATGTGTGTTTGCTCAAAAAGCTGTTGATATGGGAATTCTTCTACAGTCCCGGTTCATCTTTACAAAGTTAAACCGGCCCTTGGGGACTATACCGGTGAAAGAGCAGTATGGCAAATTTTAAGGAACCGGTTCATCTTAACAAGGTAATCCGGTCCCTGGAGGCTAAATAGGCAAAGTTAAGTTATGACAAAAGTCCCGGTTTAGATTGGTATCATAAACCGTCACTTGGGAGCTACTACGAGTCGATGAACTGCAATTGGACAAAGGAGAAAAACAGTAGTTACCTCATATCGCTCCTTCATCAAGTTTACCAAACTAGCTTCATAGTCACGGCTGGTATACAGACGGTTCAAGAAGCCAGAGTGAATATCTTGAACATTGAGGTTGGCGAAGCTTGATAAATCGGCATTCCATTTGCCTTTGCCGATAGCAGAGAGATCATCCTTGGCAGTATGCTTCGACAAAGCTACAGGGTTGCCTGGATGTCACGACCGGTTTTTCAATAAAATAATTATTGAGAGACCAATCCCTTTTACGGACCAGCGAGGAAGAATTCCTTCTCACTGGTAGACAATATCTTGGTCACAGAAGAAAAATACCAGGAGTACTGAATATAATACAAGGTTGAGCGGAGACTGCCCAACAATTTATTACATGCACGCCGATAAAACAGGACGGCGGATAGGGTGGCATAACTACTAACTCACGATAATAACGGTGGTGGAAATATCACCGCGAAGCGAGTGATATGACTCCTGAAGACTACAGCTCTTCGAGCGTCGGAGTGAGGCTCGAGGAGACTTATTGCGGGTGGCGGAAGCGTATATAATACAAGTGACCAAAATCCGGGATCGCGCAGGACTGACTGGGAGTCCTCTAGGCGTCGGACGCGCTATCAAACTCTTCATCCAAGAGATCGCCTTCGTCAACATCTGGCCAAATCAACAAGCCAGGTGAGTACTATGAAAGTACTCGCAAGACAGTTCGGACATAAGATATAACAAATGTAAACATGAAGCATATGAACAAGTTAACCAGTGCGTTCAGACATAGATATAATAAATACTGGGTGCCAAGCGAGGGTCTGAATGACTCCTCGAGAGGAAGCTGCAGAATAGTAATACTGGTGCCAAACGAGGGTCTGAATGACTCCTCGAGCGGAAAATGCAAGAATAATAATACTGGTGCCAAACGAGGGTCTGAATGACTCCTCGAGCGGAAAATGCAAGAATAATAATACTGGTGCCAAACGAGGGTCTGAATGACTCCTCGAGAGGAAACTGCAAGAATAATACTGCCACAGTCGGGCGTCGGGGCGACACCACATAAAGGGCTTATAACAGAAAATAAAGGCAGTGCGTGCCACAGTCGGACGTCTGAGCGACATCACATAAAGGGCTTATATTTAATGTAAGAAACAAAAACACGCCACAGTCGGACGTTGGCGCGACGTCACATAAAGGGCTTATATTGTAGCTCAATAATACAATAGTTCGGGAACATAAATTATCACAAGTACGAGACAAATATAAAGTTAGTCCATCCACAGGAATAATAATTTAAACTGGATTTACCACTTGAGCTTGTTCACCGGGGACAAGTCTTCCACGCGGATAGATATGGATATACTGATTACACTACTTGATCATGGATACGATGACTTGGAAGGAATTGACTCTGCAGAGTTTGTACTTAACCACAGCCAACGGATTTCAGTAGTCACAGGGAGTAGTTCCGTTTACGGTGTTTTGGAAGAAACACGTCTAACTAGTACACACCCAATTCAACATTCCGAAGCCAGGGATTACCCTCGGCAACGTTCAAGAAAAACCTTGAGACGGGGAGGCTACAACCTCGCGTAACATGGGATCAAATTTCTATACGCGCGCTCTAAGGGGGTGCCCCCCCTCTCGGTCCCAACCGGAAACACCCATGCCCCCTGACCGGATGACTGGCTTTAATCCTGGGCCAAGGTACCATCATCCCGGCCCCTCTGTTTGGTGTGTACACAGAAAGAGGTTACCAACTTACTAAACCGCATCCTGGCAAATGAAACATGTGGTAGCACGGAAGGGAAAAGAACGATAACGTGACTCCGTCCACGTTAACGTCGGAAATTGTCGGATGACGCAAGGCTGGTATGCTACAACAGTACCACCTTGCTGCCCTTCATTTCACCACATGATTAGGCCATCTCTCACCAGAGATCATCGCGACTTTGGAACATGCGGGTAGTTGCCTTACAAGCAACGAGGTAATCACCGACACTCATATGCCACACACAAACTCTCACGCAAACATGTAAAACACCTGTCATATCAAATGTTCAAAACATGCTTGCCTGGTTCGGAGAAGTCGGAGTCTAGCTCGGCGAAGTTCGCGGCTCCGTCACCTCTTCCGGAACCTATGGCAATAACGAAAACGGGCACTAACGTGAAAACCAACGCGTGCACAGAAACTTCTCCAAATTTTTTCCAAATAAATCCCATAAAAAACTAGACAAAATTTTAAGACTTTCAGAAAAAGAATCACTCAAAAATCCCTTTTCATTTAAAAGTTATAAAGGTTTCTGTCCAGGGACTTATCTGTAATGAAACAGAAAAGTTCCAGGGTTTAAACTGAGAAAACAAAAAACGCTTCGGAAAGAAATGCGCTAGCTAAAGAGGGAAAGCGTATTTTGCCCGAAGGCGCCAACAGAAAACGGTTCGCGAGTGGAAACAGAAGAGAGGCTGACAGGGGGTCCCACATGTCAGGTTTAAAAAGCTCGCCGGCGCCCGAAGACTGCGGTGGACGCCGGCGTCGAACCACGGCGAGTTAGGAGGATCGGAGGGTACCAAGAGCTTCAGCGTGTTCTTCCGCATCGGTGGGTGGTGGACTCGACCAACGGGGAGCACCACGTCGACGACGACACTTTCTCAGGCGGACGGCGGCTCGGGTGAGGATGGAGAACTCCGGTGGAGGGTTGCAAACTTCGAATTGAAGCGCGGGTCAGAAGGAGGGATGCATAGTGAAGCTACTGGCAAGGGATGGGAGGCGGAGGTGCACGCACGGGAGCGAATCGAGCTGGATCCCGTGGCGGGTCGCGGCGGCCGGAGTCGAGGAAGGAGACCTCCTCGGGGTTCTTCCAGTGGCTAGGCGTGCTCTAGGTGGAGTGCAGGGATGGTGTGTGCTCGAGTTGAGGCTCGGGGCCTCTATTTATAGGCGGATCGACGGGGTGGCCGTGAACGGAGAATCTCCGGCGAGCAATTACGGCGATGCAGTGGATTGGCAGGAGGTTTGAGTGGCCAGGCAGCATCAGTGGAAGTTACTGGTGTCATTCCCCCGCTAATCTCGGCTGGTCTTGGCGTAACGGCGCCGGTCCATGGTGGGGTGGCCGCACGGGCACGTCGGCGGCAGAGAGCGCGCTCCGCGCCCTGCGGTTCACGACGAGGGTGGCAGCGCGTTCGGGGGAGTGGAAGGCCACGCGGTGAGCTCCGGTGGCTTGGGCGGCGCTGGGTGGCGCCGTCAGCGCCGCGCCTCTCTCTGGCGGCCGCAAAGCCGCCGCTGGTGTCGGTCACGGGGCGGCGCACCTTCTGCTGCTCGTCGCCGACATCCGCAAGGTGCTAGACGTTCGTGCGGTGCAGAGGACAAGGGGGAGGGGACAGGGAACACGGCGACACAGCGGCACTGGCGAGATCGACGTCGGGTTCTAAAGAAAACGACAGTGCACTGAAATGTTCTCTGAATTTTTCTGAACCTGACATTGACAATGCACTGCAGGTGTTCGACAGAATGATTTGGCAATGAGAAAAAATTTCCTGGGGCTGGGACTTGGTGAGGTGACCACTCAATGCACCCAGAGGCTGCCTGATTTTAGTTGGAATTTTTGGAAAAGGATTTGAATGAATTTCACCAAATTTGACAAATCTGGTCCAAACTTGCAGCAAGTGTAGTTTGAAAATTTTGAACTGAAGACTAGTGGATCTTCATGGATCTTGGTTGAGGGTTCAAAGGACTAGGAAGGGGAAAAGGTTTGGGGGCAAAAATCAAAGCAGAAAGTGTAGCTCCTTTGTAAAACACCAATGGCTAGAATAGAAGACAGAAATTTGTTTGAATAAGATTTAAATGGAAAATAATCATATGGGGAGGTTCAACTTGCTGGATTTGATGCAACTCATGATCCAAAGGTGAGGGAAGGTTTAGGAGAGAGTATTTGCACTAAGGCCATGGCAAGAGAGAAATGTTGAAAGTGGCAAAGGATTATTCCAAAAGCCATAGTGCAAATTTCAAAGAGATTTTCAAAAGGCATTTTCCCAAGTGAAAAGTATTTTGTCTTGAGTCCAAAATGAAAAGCAAGAACCTCCAAGACCAAAAACAGATCTTGGGTGAATCCAAATAACACTCTTGCCAAAAAAAATATATTTGAAAGGGAGGGTTCTTTTGAAGAAAAATTTAAATCACCTCCCTCAAGTCAAATAAAATCTTTTGAAAAATCCAAATAAAAATTTGGGTGTCACACTGGAGTGGAGTGGCCAGTGCCAGTAATCATAACATCATCATCTTGTTCATCAGCAGCTCTTGCCGGAGTTGGCGGTTTATCAGTGTCCTTCGCTGGACTGACTGGTTTGTCACCAGTTCGGACAGGGCTGGTTGGCCTGTCTGCATGACTTGTAGTATCAACTTGCACTTGTTCAGCAAGGAAATCATGGTCTTGAAGCGGCGGATCGTGAAGCATGGCGTCAGCATCGGTTTCTTCCAGATCTGGAGTTGTTTCTGGTTCAGCAGCTACATTATCATCAGCTGGTTTATTCAACCGAGCTTTCTTGCTGGGTCTTGGCTTGGCGCTGCGAGAAGATAAGACATAAGGATCAGTACAGTATGAAAAGATAACATATCAAGAATAAAGACATGTGCATAACTCACCCAGGAACTGCTTTGAGTGGTGGAAGCTGTGTGGCCGAAGACTCGCCATAGGATGAGTGAGAAGTACCCTGATAATTTGAATCAGACGGGTTAAGAGGATGGCGAAAACAACCTTATTTTGGGCATGAAGTATCCATGGGATAAGAGACCTCTGATCGACGTTTCCGAACCGGACTGTTCGGTAAACCGGCGGAGGTAACTACCTGGCCGCTATGCCGGGTTGTACGGCGAGCTTCGTGCTGCTGCGTCTTCAAAAGAAAGTTTGGATCCAAATAAGCAAGAGGGTGAGAAAATTTTACTTTCCGGTTTGCTTGACGGATTTTTGATGTTGGCAGAGGATCTGAATCGGAGGAAAGAATAGTTACCTCTACGTCCTCAGCGTGACTGCCTTCAGCGTCGTCCTGATAATAATCATTGTCAATGAGATACGAAAAATGAACCAAGAGAGTCAAGTTCTACCTCTGATTCCGGATTACGCACATTGTCATCAGCTGGTAGATCGGAGGATGCAGTGGTCCTTCTCTTGGCAGGTTTCTTGACAACCTTGGTCTTTGGACGAACTGGCTTGACCGGTTTGTCTTGCGGTTTTGCCGGTTTATCTTGTGATGGTTTCTTGTTCCAGAACGGATCATCACCCTGTCAGAAGATAATCACACTCTCAGAGAATATTTGGACAGAAGCAAATTCAGATACAAAGGATTGTATGATTCTTACAGCTGGTGGTTTGTTGAAGGTGCAGAAAGGGAGTAGTCCGATTTGGGCACAAACGGCCTCCGGTTCGTTTAGTATTCTCTTTACAGCCTCAGTGACTTCTTCGTCTGTAAGCTGAATATTAATGTGCCGCTGAGCATCCTTCAGACTACCCGTGTACTCACACATCAAACCAGAGCGCCAGCTTAAGGGCAGAATGCTCCAGCTTATCCAGCAACGAGCAAGATCAACTCCTGTCAAACCGTTTGCTATGAAGGCTCTAAGCTTTGATAGTTGGGGAGCATAGTTGGCCCGTTCTCTTGCTGTCAATATTTTAGGAAACGGGTGTGTGTTGCTCAGGCGTTCAGGGCGGTAACCCGGCAGGGGGTTTTCATCAGATGGAGAGGTATCCATGCAGTAAAACCAAGTTTGGTTCCACTCTTTGGGGTGACTGTGGAGTTTGGGATGGGGGAAGGTGACTTCTTTCGTCTTCTGAACCGCCATTCCGCCCAGTTCCGTATTGGGTCCATCTGTGAACTCGGTGCGACGGTTTAAGTGAAAGAAATCCCTAAACAGTTCGACTGTAGGTTCCTCTTGCAGATAAGCTTCACAGAATACTTGGAAATGGCAGATGTTGGTAATAGAGTTGGGACCGATGTCTTGAGGGCGCAGCTGAAAATTGGCTAGCACATCTCGAAATTTTTTTGAACTAGGAGGGCTAAAACCTCGTCCAAGATGGTCAGCAAACACGACTACTTCTCCATCCTTGGGTGTAGGAGGATTTTCTGGGCCAGGGACCCTCCAGTGGATGGCATCTTTCTTGGCTAAGGCGCCCATTCTAACAAGGTTGTTTAATTGCTCCTCGGTTACTCGAGAGGGAGCCCAATTGCACTCATAAACTTGTTTAGCCATGACAAGGAAAATCTGAAACATGAGTATTACCGGTTTAAGATTTAAAGTGGACAATTATACAGCGGTATGAGGATACTAGCATATTGTTAAACCGGAGTCTGGCAATAGAACGGTGTAATGCATTGGCGGTTCAACAAGGGATTAATGGTATCTACCGGGTCATCATTTTTTCTGTGAGGTTAAACCGGCCAATCTGGTATTCAAAGGGTGTAAAAGAAGGAAGAAACAAGTTTCACATCTTGCTATGGTAATTTCAGATCTACCGCGCGTAGGAAAAATAAAATATATTCTGACCTAAATTCCAGTGTACTGAAGGTTCACCAAGATGAGATGAGTTGGATATCAAACATGTGTTGAAACTGCTAAAGCACGAGATCTATGTGGTTTAAACTACTACCGCACGAGACCTATGTGGTTTTTGGATCTAACCCATGGATATAAATAAGGGAAAAGAAGGGCGCCGACGAACACCGATGAACGACAGAAACCCTAAGTGCAGATCTATAGTAAGAGAAAGAGGAGACTTACGGATGCTGTTGAGCAGCGGCGGCGGCGCGCGGAGGAGCTCTGGTACGTTCAGGTCGATGCAGCGGCCAAGGTTGGTGCAGCAGTCGAAGGTTGACGGCGGCGGCTGAGGTCGAAGGTTCGGGGGTTGCGAGGATGAAGATGAAGCGAAGAGGCACGAGGGGGAAACCTATGGCCCGTGAGTCTATTTTCCATCATACTTGCTTCCGGTCTACTATTTTGCAATCTTTTATTTTCAGATCTATAAACCAAAAAACCTAAAAATATTTAGCTACCTTTTAGTTCTATCTATCTCTATTAGATCTCCCCATTGCAATTGACCGTGTAGGGATTGACAATCCCTTTATCGCATTGGGTGAAAATGTTTGATTGTTTGTGCAGGTGCATCGATTGGGGACTTGCTTGTACCTCCTACATGATTGATACCTTGGTTCTCTAACTGAGGGAAATACTTATCTCTATTTTGCAGCATCACCCTTACCTCTTCAAGAGAAAAACCAACGCAATCTCAAGAAGTAGCAGCCACCCTAGTGAGCACAAGACACCAGGGCGCGCCTGGGCCCCCAGGCACCCCCTGGTGGGTTGTGCCCTCCTCATCCCACCTCTTATGCCCATCTTCTGGTATATATGTCATTTTAACCTTGGAAAAATCAAGAGGGGACTTTCGGGATGAAGTGTCGCCGTCTCGAGGCCGAACTTGGGCAGGAGCACTTTTTCCCTCTGACAGAGTGATTCCGCTGGGGGAACTTCCCTCCCGGAGGGGGAAATCATCGTCATCGTCATCACCAACAACCCTCTCATCTTTGGGAGGGCCATCTCCATCAACATCTTCAAGAACACCATCTCCTCTCGAACGCTAGTTCATTTCTTGTGTTAATCTTTGTACCGGAACCTTAGATTGGTACTTGTGGGTGACTAGTAGTGTTGATTACATCTAGTTGTTGATTACTATATTGTTTATATGGTGGAAGATTATATGTTCAGATCCATTATGCTATTTAATACCCCTCTGATCTTGAGCATGATTATCATTTGTGAGTAGTTACTTTTTTTGAGGTCACGGGAGAACTCACGTTGCAAGTAATCATGTGAACTTGATATGTGTTTGATATTTTGATGATATGTATGTTGTGATTCCCTTAGCGGTGTCATGATAACGTCGAGTACATGGCACTTCACCATATTTGGGCCTAAGGGAATGCATTGTGGAGTAGTTATTAGATGATGGGTTGCTAGAGTGACAGAAGCTTAAACCCTAGTTCATGCGCTACTTCGTAAGGGAACGATTTGGATCCAAAAGTTTAATGCTATGCTTAGATTTATCTTAATACTTTTCTCATTGTTGCGGATGCTTGCATGGGGGCTAATCATAAGTAGGAGTTTTGTTCAAGTAATAAAATCACCTAAGCACCAGTCCACCCACATATCAAATTATCAAAGTAGCGAACACGAATCAAACCAACATGATGAAAGTGACTAGATGAAATTCCCGTGTACCCTCAAGAATGCTTTGCTTATCATAAGAGACGATTTGGGCCTGTCCTTTGCCTAAAAAGGATTGGGATACCTTGCTGCACTTTTGTTACCATTACCGTTACTTGCTCGTTACAAATTATCTTGCTATCAAACTACCTGTTACCGACTATTTCAGTGCTTGCAGAAAATACCTTGCTGAAAACCACTTGTCATTTCCTTCTACTCCTTGTTGGGTTCGACACTCTTACTTATTGAAAGGACTACGATTGATTTCCTATAATTGTGGGTCATCAAGGATCTTTTCTGGCTCCGTTGCCGGGGAGTGAAGTGCTCTTGGTAAGTGGAAATTGGTAAGGAAAAAATATATAGTGTGCTGAAATTTATTGTCACTTGTTACTATGGAAAACAATCCTTTGAGGGATTTGTTTGAGGTATCTTCACCTCGAACGAAACCACAATTAGTTGCCCCTCAACCTACTACACCTACTGAAAATATTGGTTATGAAATTCCTTCGGGTATGATAGAACAACTGCTAGCTAATCCTTATGCAGGAGATGGAGCCGAACATCCTGATATGCACTTAATCTATGTGGATGAAATTTGTGGATTATTTAAGCTTACAGGTTTGCCCGGAGATGAAGCTAATAAGAAGGTTTTCCCTTTATCTTTGAAGGGGAAAGCATTGACATGGTATAGGCTATGCGATGATATTGGATCTTGGAACTGGAATCGGTTGAAATTGGAATTCCACCAAAAAATTTATCCTATGCATCTAGTTCATCGTGATCGGAATTATATATATGGTTTTTTGCCTCATGAAATAGAAAGTATCGATCTAGCTTGGGGGAGGCTTAAGTCAATGTTATATTCATGCCCCCATCATGAGCTCTCAAGGGAAATTATTATTCAGAATTTTTATGCTCGACTTTCTCGTGATGATCAATCCATGCTCGATACTTCTTGTACTGGTTCTTTTATGAAGAAGACTATTAAATTCAGGTGGTATCTTTTAGAAAGAATTAAATGCAACTCGGAAGATTGGGAACTCGGCGAAGGTAAAGAGTCAGGTATTAAGCTTAAGTTTAATTGTGTTAAATCTTTTATGAATACCGATGCTTTTCAGAAGTTTAGCACTAAATATGGACTTGACTCTGAGATAGTAACCTCTTTCTGTGAATCATTTGCTACTCATGTTGATCTCCCTAAGGAGAAGTGGTTTAAATATCACCCACCTATTAAAGAAGAAATTAAAGAACCGGACATAGTTAAAGATGAAACTATATATTATTTACAATGTTTACCCAGTTGTGCCTACTTCTTATATTGAGAAGCCACCTTTCCCTGTTAGGATAAAGGAACATGCTAAAGTTTCAACTGTGGTTCACAAAAGTAATATTAAAGCACCTAAACCTTCTGAGAAAATTAAAGTGGAACCTAGTGTTGCTATGGTTAAAGTTCTCCTGGTAGAAAATATTGATGGGCATGTTATTTACTTCTGCGATGAAGCTGCTAAATTGCCAAACCCAATGAAAAAGATAAACATAGACCTGTTGTTGGCATGCCTGCTGTCTTAGTTAAAATGGGAGATCATTGTTATCATGGTTTATGTGATTTAGGTGCTAGTGTGAGTGCTATTCCTTTTACCTTATACCAATAAATTATGAATGACATAGCACCCGCTGAAATAGAAGACATAGGTGTTACTATTAAACTTGCTAATAGAGACACCATCACACCACTTGGGATTGTTAGAGATGTTGAAGTCTTGTGTGGGAAAATAAAATACCCTACTGATTTTCTAGTTCTTGGTTCCCCACAAGATGACTTTTGTCCCATTTTCTTTGGTAGACCTTTCTTGAACACTGTCAATGCTACTATAGATTGTCATAAACAAACTGTCAGTGTTCGCTTTGGTGACGAGTCTCATGAATTTAATTTTTCCAAGTTTAATAGGCAACCTCATAAGAAAGAATTACCTAGTAAGGATGAAATAATTGGTATTGCCTCTATTGTCATGCCTCCTACTAATCCACTAGAACAATATTTGCTAGACCATGAAAATGATATGCATATGCATGAAAGGAATGAAATAGATAAAATCTTCTTTGAACAACGACCTCTGCTCAAACATAATTTGCCTATTAAAACTCTTGGAGGTCCTCCTCCACCTAAAGGTGATCCCGTGTTTGGATTAAAACAATTGCCTGACACTTTGAAATATGCTTATCTTGATGAGAAAAAGATATATCATGTTATTATTAGTGCTAACCTTTCAGAACATGAAGAAGAAAGGTTATTAAAAAATCTGAGGAAGCACTGTGCTGCTATTGGATATACTCTTGATGATCTTAAGGGCATTAGTCCCACTCTCTGTCAGCACAAGATTAATGTGGAACCTGATGCTAAACCCGTTGTTGATCATCAAAGACGATTGAATCCTAAGATAAAAGAAGTGGTAAGAACAGTAATTCTAAAGCTTCTGGAAGCAGGTATAATCTATCCCATAGTTGATAGTAGATGGGTAAGTCCCGTTCATTGTTTCCCTATGAAGGGAGGTATCACTGTTGTTCCTAATGATAAAAATGAACTTATTCCACAAAGAATTGTTACTGGCTATAGAATGGTAATTGTTGGGGATATTACGACTGGGCGTAAACCGGCCAGGAGAGGCCGGGTTAACTTCATAAGTAGTTCATCTGTATTTGAAGCCCATGAAGACAGACGGTGACGCTTCATGAAGGCCTAGGGCCCAAAGCCGGTTTAAGGCATGTAGACACAAACCGGTATTGAGATGTAAACTTGGGTTGTAAGATATGCATAGCAGAGACCGAGCCGGACATGATTATGAGCCGGCCTCGGAGTCTGTAAACCGACGGGCGTCAATCCATGTATATAAGGGGACGACCGGCGGCAGTTCAAGGACAAGAGACAACAACTCGAGACTCAGGCAAAGCGTATTCGCTCCCTGGTCATCGAAACCCCATCAATTCCATCACAACTAGACGTAGGCTTTTACCTTCATCGAAGGGGCCGAACTAGTATAAAACTCTCTCGCGTCCCTTGTCCGCTTTAACCCTTTCAAGCTAACCCGTAGCGATGGCTCCACGACTAAGTCCTTTCTCTAGGACATCTGCCGTGACAAAACCACGATCATTACCCTTTGCCTTTTATTGATCAAATGTTGGAAAGATTATCTAAGCACCCACACACTTTTGCTTTCTTGATGGATATACTGGTTTTTCTCAAATACCTGTTTCACAACCTGATCAAGAGAAAACCACCTTTACTTGCCCTTTTGGAACTTATGCTTATAGACGTATGCCTTTTGGTTTATGCAATGCACCTGCCACCTTTCAAAGATGTATGACTGCTATATTCTCTGATTTCTGTGAAAAGATTGTTGAGGTTTTCATGGATGATTTTTCTGTTTATGGAACTTCTTTCGATGATTGCTTAAGCAACCTTGATCAAGTTTTGCAGATATGTGAACATACTAATCTTGTCTTGAATTGGGAGAAATGCCACTTTATGGTTAATGAAGGTATTGTCTTGGGGCATAAAATTTCTGAACGAGGTATTGAGGTGGATAAAGCTAAAGTTGAAGCAATTGAGAAAATGCCATGTCCTCGAGACATTAAATGTATTTGTAGTTTCCTTTGTCATGCTGGTTTCTATAGGAGGTTTATTAAAGACTTCTCTAAAAATTTTAGGCCTCTTACTAATCTTTTACAAAAGGACGTTCCATTTGTTTTTTATGATGATTGCGTAGAAGCCTTTAAAACACTTAAGAAAGCCTTTATTTCTGCACCTATTGTTCAACCGCATGATTGGAACTTGCCTTTTGAAATTATGTGTGATGCTAGTGATTATGTTGTTGGTGTTGTTCTTGGACAAAGGGTTGATAAGAAATTGAATGTTATTCATTATGCTAGCAAAACTCTAGACAGTGCCCAAAGAAATTATGCTACTACTAAAAAAGAATTTGTAGCAGTTGTTGATCATGCTGCTATAAAATATCTTATGGAAAAGAAAGATGCTGTCGAAGATATACCCCACGGTATGACCCGGCCAAATGACCCGGCTGGGACTTGGCATTTCATTGGTAATCCGCCGAAGGATTGGCGACTCACGAGTCTGGCGGCTCACTGGTCTGACGACTCACGAGCCTGAAGACTCATTGGTGACCCGGCGGGTGTTTCAGATGGATGACAAGGCCCAAGGCCTAGAAGGCCGACTCATGTTATGGTGGGCCAGCTTAAGAGGAAAGGCATAAGGAATATTCTCCTACAAAGCAAGCAAGACTAGGACTCCACTTGTAATAGAGTAATCCTAATCCTACTAGGACTAGTCATGTAACCCGCCCCTTCAACATATATAAGGAGGGGCAGGCCACCCCAAGAGAGACAGGAAATAATCTCTAAGTCTAGACACAACAAAAGGGGAGCCGGCTTATGCGGCGACTCCCTCATGAGCATAATGAGACCTAGCCACAAACAACATGTAGGGTTATTGCCGGATAATGTTTCCCGGGGCCCGAAGCTATCTAAATCCTTGTCTTGTGTGTTGATCCGCCTCGCGTCTCTCATCCCAATCAACCCCTCTCAAGCTACCACATAGATGCGTTGGCCTCACGACTAAGTCCTCACACTAGGACATCTGCCGTGACAAATCCACGACAGTTGGCGCCCACCGTGAGGCTCGCGCACGATGGTGTTGAGTTCTTGGAGGGATCTTTTCTAGGGTTCGAGAAGTTCACAATTTCCGGATAAAGAAGAACCGGATTTGAAGGATCTACGTCGCCTCCGTAACAAGCAGACGGAACGACATATACGAGATGAAGATCAAGAGAAATTAGCATATTCGATCTGTACAGCAGCCAAAAGCCGAGACAAGACCGGTGCGCAAGTTGCTGATTCGTGTGTTCATGGTGGTGACTGCTCCTGAAGAAAATTCATAGCAGCCCACGTGTGATTGATCCGCCGAGACCGATTGTTAGCCGGGCCTCACATCGACTCTGAGTTCATCAGATGAGATTGAAAAGAAGGAAAAATCCAGCGACAACAAAAAGTTGTCTTTCCAAATTCATCGCTTGAGATAGAAAAATTCTGCGGCGAGACAAATTAGATCAGGGAAAAATAATTTCATAGTCATGGTACGCGATCTAGGCGATCCAGGATGGAATCTGCTGTCGGTGCTGCTGCCACGCGTCGCTTAGTCCGACAGGAGTTCAACTACAGCCGCCGTATGCCACGTACGTCGTACCAATCCGTGTCAACACGCGCGTGAGTGGGCTGGAGTCAAGTCCCAAGTCAAGCCTGTAAAACAGACGGCTAGAGCTACTGCAACAGTTGATCGGTAGTAGGACTACTTCTAATAAAAGGTGTACTGTTGTCCACACGGAGTGAGGAACAAATCAAGGGTCAACTATATAATTAGTACATATGCGTTGGCTGTTTTGGATGAAGCAAGCACATGCACGAGCATCACCATGAAGAGTAGCCGCTGGAGATCAACCACTGTCAAAAAGAGACTTCACGACCCGGAAGTGAACATGGACGCAGGCTCCATTGCTGCCGCGGCCTCATTGTTGGCGCGTCTCCGTCGCTACGGCCTCTGCAAACAGCCGCCCGCTTTAAGCCGCTATGGCCTCGCTGGCTTGCCCTCACGGCCTCTGATCCGAGCTGCCGCCTGTCCGAGCGCGCCTCGCCTCCTCTGCTGGGTCTGCCAAAACCAAACCACCAGCGCGTTGTTCCGCCATCGGGTGTCGAGCCGCCCTCACGCTGCCCGTGAGCAGCCTCCGCTTTGCCGCTGTGAGCCGCCCCGGCCGAGGGCCGCCGAAGCTCACCTTCACTTCAAGTCACCGGCCGGCTCTGCCTACTGCTGCGCCCGTGTGCCCGGCCGCATCATCACGCAAACGCTCAAGACCGCCACGGCCCGCCCTCGTCGGAGCACCCCTTGCCTTCGAGTTCTCCCACCGCCGCGGGCCTTGACATCAGCAGCTGCGTCGGACCGCCGTGTCGCCGGTGTTGCACCGCTGCGGCCTCGTCCAGCCTCCTGAGCTGTCCTTGGACGGCGTCTTTCTGACCCGCCGCCCATTCTGCTGAGTATCACAAGGACCTCAATCATCAGCTGCCGCCGTGCGTCCTGGGCTGCTTCTGCCTCCGCTGTGGCTCCGGCCGCCGGCGAGCCGTCCTGGCCTTTTTTATTTTTTCTCGCCGGGTGTGCGCCCCCCCGCCATGGCCTTGAATCGCCTCCTCCTTCACTGTTGCGGGTTGGTCCACGCTAAGCCGCCGCAATGGATTTGACTCGCGGCTGCACTGTCGTCCGTGAAGCAATTTCGCTCGTCAAAACGCCTGCGCCTCCGTGAGCCGCCCCGCCGAACGGCGGTTATCACCTACGCCATCGTGGTTCAAGTCGTCAGCATCTCGGCCTTGCGTTGCCCGGTCTCGCCTTGATATGGACCAAGAGTTCATCATGACAAAGTGCAAAAGGGAACGACACTGTTCATTTACCAGTGTTTCCTTCTACGTATTTGGAGAAGCAGCAGGTTGAGGACTGCCAGCGGTTCTTCCCGTTACCACATCGTTCTTGGGGGTTCTCTATGGTTATGGAAGGATTTACTTTCAGCACATTGAATGGGATCTTAAACAGCACTTCCATCCTGAACAATGCAAGCTTGAAGGCTTGGTCGACTACCAGCGGTCAATGATTGAGGTCTGGAGCCGTTAAAGGAATGAAGGAGGATCAAGTTATCAGTCCAGCCACTTACAACAGCAAACTAAACCAGCATTGTTTCTGGTTCACTATACCTGCCGGTTCATCTTTATAGTTGCCTCGTTATCACAATTGGCTTGACATCCCAGTATTGAACAGTAACACTCCAAAAAGGAAGGGATTGCTGATCGTGGGAGTACCATGTTTACACTGGATGGGTTACAACATTACCAAATTATCCAAGGACGGTATATACGGATCATTGGTCATTCGAACAAATCAGGTGATATTCATCCAAGTTTGTTTTATTAGCATATATTGTTTTTGTCAAAGAACAGTTTATCTTTTCCTTGATCTACAATATTGTTTATACAGAACAATACCTCGCGCCAATATTATCAAGCGCCAGCATCCAACCATACCGCATTGTTCAACAAATGTGTGTCAAACCGCTACCTCTTTGGCTCAGTCTACAACAACAACACTGCGGCCGACTCACCCGTCTGCGCCGGTTTACAACACCACAGATAACTCACCCGTCCGCCCCCGCGGCCGACTCTCTCGCCCGCGTCGGCTTGCAACACTGCGGCCGACTCATCTGCCCGTGCCGCCTCTGATGCTGCTGTCGTCTTTACTATCCGCCCTGTGGTTCGGTCTATTCCAACAATTTTGGAGGCAAATTATCTTACATGGTTAGCCGTTGTCTATACTGGGTGACCCAATGGGCAGGCGCACAAGTCGCCGCCACTACAGTTTGGTTAACTTCAAACAGCCAGTTGGGATGAACCATTGACCGAGTTGCCAACACGGCTCATACGGGATCATTTATAACCCGCCGCAGTCACCTCAACCTTCCGTGGATTCACATCGCGTTATCAAAACCAATGATATACATCTTATGCTATGGTCAAATAAGGAGAATCTCAAGCCAACTCCTCGAGTCATCTTAAGACTCGGGGGCTACAATGATATGACTCAGTAAGTCTTGCCAGAGCAAATTCAAGAACCCCAGGACGTTGAAGGGAAGATAACCCGGTCCCGGAGGCTACTGCCATATTGATGAAAATTTGAAGGTCGTCAGAAAATTCCGGCTCAAAATGAAGATTCCGGTTTAAAATCCGTCTCAAGAGACATCTCTCTCCCATAAAGCTTTGAAGCTCTCAATATCCGGTTTAACATCCGGTTCAAAAAGAATCCATCTCTCGCAAGTTCGAGTTTTCAGGAAAAACTAAAGGTTGCCAAAGAGAATTTGCTGCCATGATGCGCGGTTCAAACATGGGTATCCTGCCTTGGCTTATATTATGGTCACTTGGGGGCTTCCTTCTCATATTTGAAGCATAGCTATGAATATCCCTCTTGTTCGGCGCAATGCAACAATTATGTCACTCGGGGGCTTCCTGTTCAAACATAGGTGTATTCACCAAAGAGAACATAGCATTACTACCCTCTTGACTGGGTTATTTTGTTCAAACATAGGTGTATTCACCAAAGAGGACATAACCCTTCCGGGTCATCTTACCTGTATACCAGCTGCTTCTTCATCAGGTAATCCTGATTGACCTGCCGAACTCTTAACAATCAATCTTTTATGGTGTATTCACCAAAGATCCTGAGCTTGTTAAGGTTAAAACGCCAGTTTGTCATGTGAGAGCACGACTTACAGATAGTCAGGATGGATCCAGGCTCATAAGCCGCCTTCCTTCAAACTTGGATAAATCGGCCTGTGATGCACGATGCTACTCCGACCCCGCGTACTCCTGATAAGTCTATCTTTTAATAAGACGTGCACTTATCTGGGTTCAAATGTCGATTGGGTCATGTGAGAGCCGGCTCACAGAAAGCGCAGACCTTCCAGTGGCCATCAGGCTAGTTTCATTGAAGAAGAAACTTTGGCTCGGCGGCCTGCAAAAGCCTGGGATTTTTTTATTTTTTATTTTGGCTTTATATCATCTCTTTTTTCTTACCATATGGTTTTTTACAAGCCGGGCCAAGCAGCCCTGATTATGTCTCATATTTGGGATATTACCCCCTACCCTGGTTATGGACTTCTATGGTCACCAGCGGACTTATACTAGGCATCATGACCCGCCCTGCGGTAAACCGCCAGGGCACTTATGATTTGTTTGTGTGCAGAAACCGGTTTTCAAACCGGGTTATATTATTCAAATCTTTAATAGCCAACATGGCTGGATTTTTATTATGGTTATCAATAACCAGTATTATGATTAAGGTTTTCAAAGTCGCTTTAGTGCAATGGCTAGTATTTATCAAAGGATATGATTTATTCTACAATGAAAGGAATAGTCCCGAGTCGCTGCAGGCTTACGACCCGGCACTTGTGGGCTACATTATTCAAGTTGAGATTACATCAAACATGCAAGTCCCATGTCACTGCCAGCATGTACCATGGCACTTGGGGGCTAATGCAAGGTCATTTTTTACTTGCCTTATTGAAGACCCGACTCATCACATCGTAATGAGCCGGCCCTTGGGGGTTACCAATTGCTCCTGTCAAAAATTCAAGGTACACAAGCCTTTATCCATTATATTTAAGGGTTTATTGCTCAGTTGGTAGAGGACAAGATTCTTAACCTTGTGGACGTGGGTTCAAGCCCCATGGTGGGGTTACATCATATGATGTTACTTTCAATGAAGTATATATATAAAGTCCTAGCTCAGTATTATCTTGCTGAGCCGGCCCTTGGGGGCTACACGTTGTTATTCAAGTCTACATGATCATATCTACAAAGTCCATGCTCATTATTGCACAATGACCCGACCCTTGGGGGCTACGCTGGTTGAAGTTTTTATGAGCATAAGGCAATTACAAGTCCCAGGTGGCTGCAAGCATGACAACCCGGCACTTGGGGGCTATATATGTGGAATATTCAGTTTTGACTAGTGATTGAGATGAATAACCTGGATTTCTTTATTGAAGCAAGTCTTAAGCTGTTACTACGCTCCCTTCTTAAGACTTGGGGGCTACAAGTAATATGCATATAAGAGGTACATTTTCAAGCTTGATGTTAGCAACAATTATGACCCGGTGCCATCAATATTTACAAACCGGCAATTTTAGCAATGTTAAACCGGCAAGTTCTACATCTTCAAGCCGGCTGAAAATCAGATGAGTATTTCATGACCAATATTTTTTATTAAGCACTGGGAGTTGAATCAAATGAATTATTCTTCACAATATTTTTCTGTGAGAAGCCAATGTCAGCAAATTGATTATGAAGCTGGCCTATTGACCTAGATTTTCTAGAAGAAGGAAATGGCAAGGACTTAAGAATGATCAGGTGCCGGCTTACAAGAATATTTAACCCGGAGCACAACCTGTCAAATTTGTTCTTGAGTTATTTTGCAGGATCAGTTTAACATGGATAAATCCATATTAAGCTGGGGGCTAATGTCGGGGATATACCCGGCGGTATGACCCGGCCGGATATATGACCCGGCTAGGACTTGGCGTTTCATTGGTAACCCGCCGGAGGATTGGCGACTCACAAGTCTGGCGGCTCACTGGTCTGACGACTCACGAGCCTGAAGACTCATTGGTGACCCGGCGGGTGTTTCACATGGATGACAAGGCCCAAGGCCCAGAAGGCCGGCTCATGTTATGGTGGGCCGGCTTAAGAGGAAAGGCATAAGGAATATTCTCCTACAAAGGAAGCAAGACTAGGACTCCACTTGTAATAGAGTAATCCTAATCCTACTAGGACTAGTCATGTAACCCGCCCCTTCAACATATATAGGAGGGGCAGGGCACCCCAAGAGAGACAGGAAATAATCTCTAAGGCTAGACACAACAAAAGGGGAGCTGGCTTATGCGGCGACTCCCTCATGAGCATAATGAGACCTAGCCACAAACAACATGTAGGGCTATTGCCGGATGATGTTTCCCGGGGCCCGAAGTTGTCTAAATCCTTGTCTTGTGTGTTAATCCGCCTCGCGTCTCTCATCCCAATCAACCCCTCTCAAGCTACCACATAGATGTGTTGGCCTCACGACTAAGTCCTCACACTAGGACCTCTGCCGTGACAAATCCACGACAGATGCTAAACCTAGACTCATTAGGTGGGTTCTCTTGCTATAATAATTTGATTTACATATTACTGATAGAAAAGGAGCTGAGAACCCCGTAGCTGATAACTTGTCTAGGTTAGAGAATATTCTTGATGACCCACTACCTTTTGATGATAGCTTTCCTGATGAACAACTAGCTGCAATAAATGTTTCTCATAATACTCCTTGGTATGCTGACTATGGTAATTACATTGTTGCTAAATATATACCACCTAATTTTACATACCAACAAAAGAAAAATTCTTCTATGCTTTAAGACATTACTTTTGGGATGACCCACATCTTTATAAAGGAGTAGATGGTATTATTAGACGTTGTGTACCTGAGCATGAACAGGAACAAATCCTACGGAAATGTCACTCCGAAGCTTATGTAGGGCATCATGCGGGAGATAGAACTGCTCACAAGGTATTGCAATCTGGGTTTTGTTGGCCTACTCTCTTCAAGGATGCCTATAAGTTTGTTTTATCTTGTGATGAATGTCAAAGAATTGGTAATATTGGTAAGCGTCAAGAAATTCCTATGAATTATTCACTTGCTGTTGAACCATTTGATGTTTGGGGTTTTGAGTACATGGGACCATTTCCTTCCTCTAACGGGTATAGTCCTATTTTGGTTGTTGTTGATTATGTTACTAAGTGGGTGGAAGCTATTCTAACTAGTAGTGCTGATCATAACACTTCCATTAAAATGCTTAAAGAAGTTATTTTCCCAAGGTTTGGAGTCCCTAGATATTTAATGACTGATGGTGGTTCACACTTTATTCATGGGGCTTTCCGTAAAATGCTTGCTAAATATGATGTTAACCATAGAATTGCATCACCCTATATCATCCTCAATCTAGTGGCCAAGTTGAACTTAGCAATACAGAAATAAAACTAATATTACAGAAAATTGTTGATAGGTCTCGAAAGAATTGGTCTAAGAAATTGGATGATGCACTTTGGGCCTACAGAACAGCAAATAAAAATCCTATGGGTACGTCTCCCTATAAAATGGTCTATGGAAAAGCTTCTCATTTGCCTCTTGAGTTAGAACATAAAGCATATTGGGCAATTAAAGAACTCAACTATGATTTCAAACTTGCCGGTGAAAAGAGGTTTTTAGATATTAGCTCGTTAGATGAATGGATAACCCAAGCTTATGAAAATGCAAAATTATTTTAAGAAAAAGTTGAAAGATGGCATGACAAAAGAATCCAAAAGCGGGAATTCAAAGTGGGAGAATATGTCCTCTTGTACGACTCTCATTTCAGATTCTTTGCAGGAAAACTTGTCTCTAAATGGGAAGGACCATATATTATCGAAGAGGTTTATCGCTCTGGAGCTATTAAAAATCAATAATGCCGAAGGTACTAACCCGAGGGTGGTCAATTGGCAAAGAATTAAGCACTATATCTCAGCTACGCCTATTAATGTTGAAACCAATATTATTTAAACCATAATCCCGGAGGAACACATAAAAGAAACCTTTCGGAACATTTCAGAATCATGAAAAAAGAGGAGGTACGTGATACGTTAAGTAAACGGACTTCGAAAAAACCGCAAAAATATTTTTTGTCAGTTTTGGAATATTACGAAAATTAGGAAAATAAGAAACAACTAGGAAGGCAACCGAGGAGGGCACAAGACACCAGGGCGTGCCTGGGCCCCCTGGCATGCCCAGGTTGGTTGTGCCCACCTCGGGAACCTTCCCGACTCCGTTTTCCTCCCATTTACTTGTTTCCCAAGATAAAAATCTTTATATACCCCCCGAACATATTGACCATCGTATCACGGAGAAATCCTCTGTTCTTGTTTCTCGCTGCTTTTTGTTAGATCTGGAAATATGTCGTCTCAAGACTCGAAGGGTGAGAGCTATGTTGCTGATTATATTGCAAACCCCAAGGTTTACGGAGATGCGGAACATTATGGTTGGACCACGGAAGAAGAAGAAGAAGACTATGATCCGAAGGGGGAAGAAGAGACAAGCTCAGATGAGGATGAAGTCCCATTACCCCATCCTGGGGACATGCATGTGGAATTCAAGAAGTCAAGTCTCCCTAATATAGCAAATAAACCTAAGATCCAGTTTACCCCTTTTCGTCTCTTGCAGGAAGACAAGCAGGAATTATGCAAAAAGATATTAAAGTTTGAGCAAGAGATCTATGACTTGAAGGAGGAAAATTCTATCCTCAAGCGTAAGCTGAGGAAGAAGAATGCTACTACCTCATCACCACCATCATCATCTTCACCACCAAAGGAAACTTGAGCTCATGGTATGGGCACTCCCCTTGGCTTGTGCCAAGCTTGGGGGAGGTGCCCCGGTATCGTATCACCACCACTATCTTTGCCTTTACCTATTTTAGTTTGATCTTAGTTATCTTATGATTTAGTTGAATAAAGTTTGGTTCGATCTATTTCCGAGTGCTTGCTTAGTGATCTATCTATCTATGTAATTGTGTGTGAGATATATAATAAAGTTTAGTTTGAGTTTTTGTTTCTTTACTTCTTGTTGCAATCAAATAAAAAGAAAGGAAAATAAATGAAAAAGATCATATGCTAATCTTATGGTAAGTAATGACATCACATAAGGAAAAGTATAAGTGGTAAAATTTATTGGAGATTGACAAATATAGCATTGGTCAATAATGCAACTCATGAAAGAATTAATAAGGGAAGAGAAGATTCACATGCAAATATACTATCTTCGATATCTTTTATGATTGTGTGCCCCCATTAAATATTATATGTCAAAATTGTTGACGTTGGACAAGGAAGACAACGTAATGATTTATGTTTGTCCATATCCACATAGAAGTTATATTGTTATAGATGCTTCAACATGTGGTGCTTGCTCAATATCTTTGCTAGCCAAAAACTCCGCACTAAGTAGAGATACTACTTGTGCATCCAAAACCCCTAAACCTAAATTCATGTCTTGAGAGTCCACCATACCTACCTATGGATTGAGTAAGATCCTTCAAGTAAGTTGTCATCGGTGCAATAAGGCAATAAAAATTGCTTCTAAATGTGTTGGATCATTTAGTGTAAGAGAAAAATGAGCGTTGTGTGAACTTGTGATGGCAAAGTAATGAAAGCGACATGCTGCATAATAAAGGTTGCTATCATAAGGGGCAATATAACGTGACGTTCTTTTGCATTAAGGGATTTGCCATACAAACAAAAAGCGCATGGCAACCACTGCTTCCCTCTGCGAATGGCCTATCTTTTACTTTTATGTATTTACTTTTATGCAAGAGTGAAAGTATTCTTCCCCTTTCTGTTTTATTTTTCTCTTTTGGCAAGCATCATGTGGTGAGAAAAGATCTAAGCACATATATCCAATTGGATATGAGTGAGCATGAGTTATTATTGTTGACATCACCCTTGAGGTGAATACGTTGGGAGGCGAAACTATAAGCCCCTATCTTTCTATGTGTTCAGTTGAAACTTTTTGCTCATGGGTATGCTGTGAGTGTTAGAAATCATAGAAGATTATATGATGGTTGAGTATGTGGACTTGCCAAAAGGCTTCGATACGCGACCCTTCCTGAAAATATGATGAATAGTAGTTGCAAAGTTGACTGAGAACATAGTTTGTTGGTTTTCAATAGGGTTTATGCTTTATACTTCAATGTTGTGATGAATTGTTACTTGTTCATGAGAAGTTATATAACAGAAGTTGTGTGATAAATTTTTAAGTTAATGTTCTTTACTGTTATAATAATAATCATGATGCTTCTATGTCCATATTTTTTTATCGACACCTCTCTCTCTAAGCATGTGGACATGTTTTTCGATATAGGTTCTTCACTTGAGGACAAGCGAGGTCTAAGCTTGGGGGCGTTGATACGTCCATTTTGCATCATGATTTCCTATTGTTATTTATAATGTTTTTATGCATAATAATGCCTTTTGGAGTAATTCTAATGCCTTCTCTCATAATATGCAAGGTTTACACAAAGAGGTAGAATGCCGGCAGCTGGAATTCTGGACATGAAAAAGCTACGTCAGAGTTACCTATTCTGCATATCTCCAAATGAGCGGAAAATTTACGGAGAACTGTTTTGGAATATATGAAAAATAATGGAGCAAATAATTACCGGAGGGGGCCACCCTGGTGAGCACAAGACACCAGGGCGTGCCTGGGCCCGCAGGCGTGCCCTGGTGGGTTGTGCCCTCCTCGGCCCACCTCTGGTGCCCATCTTCTGGTATATAGGTCATTTTGACCTAGAAAACAATCAAGAGGGGACTTTCGGGATGAAGCGCCGCCGTCTCGAGGCGGAAATTAGGCTGGAGCACCTTTGCCCTCCGGCGGAGCGATTCCGCCGTGGGAACTTACCCCCCAGAGGGGGAATTCGTTGTCATCGTCATCACCAACAACCCTCTCATCTTTGGGGGGGGCATCTCCATCAACATCTTCAACAACACAATCTCCTCTCAAACCCTAGTTCATCTCTTGTGTTCAATCTTTGTACCGGAACCTTAGATTGGTACTTGTGGGTGACTAGTAGTGTTGATTACATCTAGTAGTTGATTACTATATGGTTTATTTGGTGGAAGATTATATGTTCAGATCCATTATGCTATTTAATACCCCTCTGATCTTGAGCATGATTATCATTGAGTAGTTACTTTTGTTCTTGAGGTCACGTGAGAAGTCATGTTGAAAGTAATCATGTGAACTTGATATGTGTTTGATATTTTGATGATATGTATGTTGTGGTTCCCTTAGTGGTGTCATGTGAACGTCGACTACATGGCACTCCACCATATTTGGGCCTAAGGGAATGCATTGTGGAGTAGTTATTAGATGATAGGTTGCTAGAGTGATAGAAGCTGAAACCCTAGTTTATGCGCTACTTCGTAAGGGAACGATTTGGATCGAAAAGTTCAATGCTATGGTTAGATTTTATCTTAATACTTTTCTCGTAGTTGCGGATGCTTGCGAGGGGGTTAATCATAAGTAGGAGGTTTGTTCAAGTAAAACAACACCTAACCACCGGTCCACCCACATCTAAAATTATCAAAATAGCGAACACGAATCAAACCAACATGATGAAAGTGACTAGATGAAATTCCCGTGTACCCTCAAGAACGCTTTGGTTATCATAAGAGACTGTTTGGGCCTGTCCTTTGCCTCAAAAGTATTGGGCTACCTTGCTGCACTTTTGTTACCGTTACCGTTACTTGCTCGTTACAAATTATCTTGCTATCAAACTACCTGTTACCGACTATTTCAGTGCTTGCAGAAAAGACCTTGCTGAAAACCACTTGTCATTTCCTTCTGCTCCTCGTTGGGTTCGACACTCTTACTTATCTAAAGGGCTATGATTGATCCCCTATACTTGTGGGTCATCACTCATAGACCTACATTGATAGTGAGATTGCCCGAATTTCTGATATTTGTGCATGCTTCAAAACATCCTCCAATAGTTCACAAGCTTTTTTAGTAGCATTTTTCTTGCAACTGGAGGAGTCGCTTGTGGTATTTATGGGAAAGTGCAGATTCAGAACATGGCAAAATTGAAGGACGCATGCATTTTTGAAGAAATATGATACAATGGTATCTATTTATTTGGAAAATGTTATCTTTGTGATTGTATAAATGTCAAATCGGAGATGAGTAAGGCTTTCTGCATTCATGTGCCAAACCCTCTGTCCCTCTTTTGCAATATGTCTTGTAAGGTATTTTAGCTTAAAACAATATGTCTTATTCCCTCTCACAATATTGTGATCTCAGGCATTTTTTGCATTTGAGTTTCTCGATTTCTAGCCGACGATTAAATATGCGCGATCTGGTAATTTGTAGAAATGTATTTTGCATCCTTATTTTCTTCTAAAATTTCCCGATGTAATTTTTTTATACATGCCACTAACTCAAGGGGATGAGTTGACCTTTTGAGACAAAGAAGCTAGTGTTTTGTAAAATCTAAAAAAATATATCATGTTTCCGTTTTGTGTATATTTCTGTGATTGCTGAAGGTAAGGCAAAGAGATGTTGTAGACATGAAACTTGTGAAGTTTGTAATGAATAGAGATTTCAGCCATGGTCATGGTTACAAAATTTCATCTTGGTCAATTCATATGCTTAACTTCTTTTTTAGATAATCAAATATCGTTCCTCCGCTGTCTGCATCGTACCACCTAAACATGTTTTTTTCTTTTGCCTGATCTTGGATCCTACTAATCTGATATACAACCTTGTTTCTCTTTTGCTCATTCTTCATATTAAAATCCTTTTACATACTATGCATTTATGATTTATCTACGTTGTAATCCAACTTTTCTTCTTTCCAATTATGGTTGTTATCTCTATTTGTCTCATGCATATATTGTTGAAGCATAGTGTTCTGGTTGATTGTAATTGTGTACTATTCTTTGACTATTTCGGAGAAAATTGGAAGAACATTTAGGGATAATATGGAAGGGAGGCACCTTGGTCGTACAACCACTCTCTTGTTGTTGGTCAAAGTGATGGCCGTCCATGCGACCCCGGAGATGGGCTAGCTCGCCAATAATCACGCAGGTAGCTAGTCCCCGAAGACAACCACTGCATGCATGCATGTGGCCCAAACATATGTATGGAGAGGTGTGTTTTTGAATACACAATGGAACAACTTTGATGTGGCACCGTGATTTCGAACTAGAAATCCCCACACTGAGTGAGGGTTAGGTTGACGATGCATATGTATGTTACACCACACTTCAAGCCGACGGCGGGGATTCATGCATGCATGCGTGCATAGTATATGCGCTCAAACTTAATTAGGTCTGAATCTCACCATGACATATACTACGATAACACAAACCAAAGGAAGAATCCGCCATGGTAACCTATCTTGTTGTCGGTCAAGGTGATCATGGATGTCCACGTGGGCCCACCACGGGCCCACGAATATATAGGCTTATCGCCGACAACCACACGAGGGAGTGTCCCGTTCGAAGACAACCACTACATGCATACGTATGGACGTGATGCGTGCATGCATGTTTGAATACCATTTCACAACATTAATGTGGCGCGTGCGTCGAAAATCGTACAATCCCCACACAGAGCGAGATCGGTTCATGACGTGTCGTTGTATTATATAGCCACTTCGACTCGATGGGAGGGATTCATGCGTACACATGCAGTGTGTGTGCTCAAACTGTATCATGTCATCCCAGAGCATGACCTATATATACCGTATTACAAGCAAAAAATAATCCCCTCCTAAGTCAAATTAACCTCTCTCATTGTCAGGCAAAAAGTAGTGATGGACCAAGCGGGTCCACAGATGGAAAGCATCGATATTGCTGATAACCACTTAAGTGGGTGCGAGAGGACAACCACCATCGCTTTGCATGTGGGCCAAACATATGTTGAATACCCAAAATGCACAACTTTTATGTGCGACATGCCTCAAAAACCGTAAACCCCCCACACAGAGCGAGGTTCATGAAGCATACTACATATGATGGTCCCCTTCCCCCTCTTCGACGCATACTATATGCTCCTACCGTAATACAACCCAAAAAGAATCCTCCTCGATGGTGAAATTAATTAACCTCTCCCGTTGTAGGTCAAAGTGATGCATGCAGCGACGATGGCCTTGTGCGCCCACAGATGGAAGCGTCACATGTGAGTGTCCTAGCTAGGACAACCACCGCCTGCATGCATGTGGCCCGAAGAGGTGTTGTGTGATGTTTGAATAGCCAATTTCACAACTTTGATGTGGCACGTGCCTCGGAAACCGAAAAGTCCCGACACTGAGTGAGGTGTACATGTTCACGGGCGCGTACGTATAGTATATATGCTAGTCCCCTCCCACCTCTTCTACGCATACTATATACCACCATAAAACAAACAAAAAAGATTCTACCTTGCTGGTCAAATTAACCTCACTGCCGGCTGTTCGTCAAAGTGATGGACGACGACCTCGCGGGCCCACAGAAACCGTCACACGTGAGTATCGAGTGTCGTGTAGGACAACCATTGACTGCATGTGGCCAAAACATGTATGTATGAAAGGGTTGTGTAATGTTTTAAATAACAAATTCACGACTCTGATGTGGCACCTGCCTAACAAAACGGCCAACCCACACGGTGGCTCACAACTCGTAGTGTACTGCGAGCCACCCGCCACCCTGATACGTCTCCGTCGTATCTATAATTTTTTATTGTTTCATGCCAATATTATACAAGTTTTACATACTTTTGGCAACTTTTTATATGATTTATTGGACTAACCTATTGATCCAGTGCCCAGTGCCAGTTCCTGTTTTTTGCATGTTTTTTTGTATCGCAGAAAATCCATATCAAACGAAGTCCAAATGCAATAAAATTTTACGGAGAATTATTTTGGAATATATGTGATTCTTGGGAGTTGGAATCACCGCAAACGGAGGCCCACACAGCCCACAAGATACCAGGGAGCGCCAGAGGCCCCTAGCGCATGGTGGTGGGTTGTGCCCTCCTCGAACGTCGGGCGGAGCTCTACTTCGGGCGCAAGGAAGCTTATATCCGGAAAAAATGTGTTAAAATCTCAGCGCAATCGGAGTTACGAATCTCCCGAAATATAAGAAACGGTTTTCGGCCAGATCAGGGGAACGCGAAACAGAAGAGAACAGAGAGGGAGATCCAATCTCGGAGGGGCTCCCGCCCCTCCGCCGCCATGGAGGCCATGGACCAGAGGGGGAATTCTCCTCCCATCTAGGGGGGAGGCCAAGGAAGAAGGAGGGGGCTCTCTCCCCCTCTCTCCCGGTGGCGCCGGAGTGCCACCGGGGCTAGGATCGTGACGGCGATCTACATCAACAATCTTGCTACCGTCAACACCAGCTCTCTCCCCTCTATGCAGCGGTGTAACACCCCTTCTCCCCGCTGTAATCTCTACTTAAACATGGTGCTCAACTCCATATATTATTTCCCAATGATCTATGGTTATCCTATGATGTTTGAGTAGATTCGTTTTGTCCTATGTAAGGATGACAATGGGTAGGCTATGGGGCAGGTAGAGCAATACCATACCCATACCCATGTAGTCAACGGGTACAAAATTCTACCCATACCCGTACCCATGGGTATGAAAGTTTACCCATACCCATACCCGACGGATACCCATACCCATTGGGTACCCAACGGGTAGATCAGACTGTGCACAAATCATCCAAAATTTTACATTCATCTGTAACACATTTGAAAAAAAAACATTAATCTCAACTCAATAACAGATAGATGAGTACATGACGATTATCTCAATTCAAATTGAAAATTGGTGACAACTTTAACAAGGTTCACAAGCTCATGACACAACTTTAACATAGGTACACTTGTGAATCATGGGTAAGTTTCACATGTCAGTATAAACATGTAGGGTATGGGTATATCCATGGGTAAAAGGCTATACCCGTGCCCTACCCATGACTTAATGGGTAGGGTATGGGTATGTCAGGACCCCGATTCTAAGTCACACCGATCTAGCCTGTAACACCTCATATCACTTTGCGGCCTCACGGTATCCCCACGGGTGTCGCCTTACCATGGCCCAAGACCGTTTGCGCCTTTTAGCTCACGTATATGATAGTGTCGCTAGCATCCATATGACAAAGAACCCGGGCCAACATGGCTAGTCATGAACCCAAAGCGGCACTAACTTACGGGGACAGGCATACATGAATCAACATCGAGCATGTCGGTCAGCAGCGTGTGAATCCGGGTTGTAGCACTGGGCTAACAGGACTCCGGGAACCCGGGCTGTAGCAGGCTAGGCAGGACTCCGGATGTCACCGCGTGACATTTCCCCGAAGGGACAGACACAGGAACTAAGTGAAACACATGCCGGCCAGTCAAGTGTTCCGGAGCAGTAGTGCTGGGCTAGCAGGACTCCGGTGAACCGGGCTGTAGCAGACTACTATGGCTCATGGAAGCACTAGACTACATTTCCCCATAAGAGAGGCTGCCAAGGATAAACAACTAGATTGTCGGATCCCACACATACCAAGCATTTCAATCATACACACAATATGCTCGATATGTCTAAATACAAGATGGCATCACAACAAAACTCTACAACTCAAAGTACTTTATTTAAAGGCTCCGGAGAGCCATACATAACATGTTCATACAGGTAGGGGTCACATGACCCGACACACAAGTCATACAAACATACAAGCACATGCGGAAGCAAACTTGTCTGAGTATAGACACTAGAAGGAAAGAAGACTTGACGAAGCCTGTCTATCTACATAGCCCCTTCACAAGCTCAGATCACCACCTGGGTGGCAAGTCACTCGTCAACGTCGAGACCTACATAGAACCCATCGGAGGGGGCGGTGTTGTCGTCTGAAAATAGTAATTAAAGCAACATGAGTACAAAGGTACTCAGCAAGTCTTACAACAGATCCTACTATACATGCACATTCTCAAGAAGGTAGTGGAGTTATTGCAGCAAGGCAGCTTTGACTCTTGGCTAAGCTATCCTACGAGACACCACTTGTAAAATAGTTTTCGCACACGAGTCCACTAATCACCATCACAATACTCCACCGTGGATCCTCCCTCGTCATCCTATGAGAGGGCCATCCGCAGTACTCACACTTATCTTGAGTCTTTTAGTAGTAACCATTAACTTGTCTATGAACTGCATAAGCGACCAAGTAGTCCTTTACCACGGACGCGGCTATTCGAATAGTTTTATACCCTGCAGGGGTGTACTTCTTCACACACGCTTTCACCACTTATCGCCGTTTACACGACATGTACTCGGCAACCTTCAAGCGGAAGCCCAGCGAGGGTGTCGGCCACGACCTGACTAAACACACGAGTCCCTAGTCCAGGTTTATCGCCTATTCGGGTTCCATCCACAAGGAAATCCAGCCGGGGTGTCCTCAACGGCCCCAAACGATGTGTGCAGGGTTCCCGAGACACCAAACAGGCGACTCGGTACACCGTGCCATGAGCCTACCGCATCATAGCCCACCCCTAAGGTCAGCGCTGCGCACGGCCTCCAGCATACTACAAACACCAGAAACTACTTGCAACTCTTGGACAGAGGACAAGAGTGGTTAATAAGTCGAGAGGGTCCATCGGTTTCAGGCCCAACGCGTGGTAGTAGCTGATCTTAAATCACACATACAAATCTCAGTTCTTAAGGACGGCCTCAATGAAACAACCCACCATGTACTCTTACATGGCCTCTCATCGATACCTTTACCAAATCATGTTCAACACTTCACTCTCATTACCGACACAACCATTCACTCTAGTTCATCACCCCGATGAGCCAGACCTGACACGACTCTAAGCATAGCAGGCATAGCATGGTAGGAAACACAAACATGGCTCAATCAACTCCTACACATGCTAGTGGGTTTCATCTAGTTACTGTGGCAATGACAGGTCATGCAGAGGAAGTGGGTTCAACTACCGCAACACACATCAGTTTGAAACGTTGTTGTCTTAATGCAGTAAACGAGAGCAGAAGCGAGAAGATGGGTTTGTACCAAAATGATCAATGGGGTTGCTTGCCTGACAGAGTGGTAGTGGGATACTGCCCTTCAGTTGGATACTCGTGAATATCCTCGGAGGCAGAACCTACCACGAAGAACACATCGAAACACAATCATCACATGGCAATATGCAACAATATGATGCATGCAATGACATGGCAAAATGAGTGTGTTTTGGCTAATGCAACTTAGAACAGATTTCTTTGAGTTCATTTGAATCAAGGATTCAAATGCAAACCCAAAATAAGAGGTGATATTAGTGCATTAACTTGTTTCACCTAAACAGCAAGGTTAAATTGTTCTGACATGCATGAAACCAGTACAGATGGAAAGATTGGACTTTTCTGATCAAATTTCATATATAAATCTTTGCATTTGGAGTTACAGATTAATTTCTATGAATTTTTGAAGTTTGTAGTATTTTCTGGAATTTCCTGTATAAGAATAAATCCAGAAAATACTTATTACGTCAGCAGTGCGTCATGGTGACGTTAGCGGTCAACGGAGACGGTCCAGGTCAAACCTGGCCAGTGGGTCCCGTCTGTCGGTGTCAATTAAACTAACTATGTTTAGTTAGCGTTAAACTAACACTAACCTAGTTTAGTTAGTGGCCTGGGGCCCACACGTCAGTGACCCAGGGGGTCAAACTAGTCAACCCGGTCAAACTGGTCAACTCGCCGGCGTTTAGCCGCCGACGAGGCTAGACGCGGCGGGGCAGTGCGGGTTTCCTTCTCCGACGACCAAATGGACGGTGGAGGGCATCTATGTGACGCGGGGAGTGAGCCGCGTCGAGTGGTGGTGGCGGTTGGGCTCGGGGTCGCCGGAAACGACGCCGGCGACGAGCTGTGCGGCTGCCGGAGTTCGGACGAGCTCGGGCTCGTCGCTAGGGGGCACGGCGAGGTGCGTGGAGTGGTGCTACGGGCTCCTAGGGATGCGTGAGTGCGGTGGACAAGGTGGTGTGGCCATTGGGTGGCCGGAGCATCGTCGACGACGAGCTCGGCGGCGGCGCGTGTGGTGAAGCGTCATGCGGTCGCTACGGTGTTCGAGAGCGAGAACGGAGAGGATGGGGAGGTGGCTAAGCTCACGGCGATCACGTTGGAGCAGTCGGCGAGGTCGGGGACGAGCTGGTGCGGCGGTGACGGCAAAGGGGATCTCCGACGGTGTTCGGTGAACACGGGGTCGAAGGAGGCGGTGCAGGGCGTGCGAGCGCTCGGGGCTCGGCTAGCTCGGCGTAGCGGACGACGACGAAGCTCAGGGACACGACGGGGAGGCGCGAGGATGACGGCGGCTGCGAGAACTACGGTGGCGCGGGCGCAGCAGCGTCGGCCATGGTGAGGAGAGGCGAGGGAGAGAGGCTGGGGGCGAGCGGGGTGTCTGCGGGGTCGGGACGGCGACGTGGAGCTCGCCCAGGTGTCCAGGGGCACGGGCGGCAAGCAGGTGGCGCCGTGGCGAGCTCGTGCACGCCAGCGTCACCTCCCTGCCTGCCTGGCGGGGAAGAAGCAGCTGGCTGGCACGGGCCAGCACAGTGCTGGGCCGCCAGGTGGGCTGGGTGGTGGTTGCGGCCAGGTAAGTCCTTTCCTTTTTATTTTATGTTTTGTTTTATTTATGCAAGTTTGTGGCATTTCTAAAAATACTTAGGCACTTTCAAAATTCACCAAACTGCTCATGCCCACATTATGGAATATATCCAACATGAAACATTTCAGTTTGGGATTATTTGGACATTTAAAATATTTACTAGCATTTAAATGCCCAAATGCAAGTTACATATGATTTAATTCAATGACCTTATGATGACCTGGAAAATTGTGAACCAATTTTGCCAGAGGTTCTAACCCAAGACAAAAATGATGGACATTTTAGAAGGGCATTTCAGGTTCATTGAAAAAGATTTAGTAAACCCTAGTTGTTTTCAGGGGGGTGCTGGGGGTTTTGTCATCCCCATTTCAAGTTTCTGGAAAAGTAAACATGATGCAACACTCTAATGCATGAACTAGCTAGGATGTGACAACTCACCCCCACTCAAAAGAATCTCGTCCCGAGATTTAGGATCCATCGGGAAGAAGGTGGGGTACTCAAGTCGAAGACGATCCTCCCTTTCCCAAGTAGCTTCCTTCTCGGAATGGTGTGACCAGTGAACCTTGAGAAACTTGATATTTTGGCGTCGAGTGGGACGCTCGGCTTGATCAAGGATGCGAACGGGATATTCCCGATATGTGAGATTATCTTGGAGATCAAGCGTTTCGTGGTCCACTCCACGGATAGGATCCGAGAAGCAACGCCTGAGTTGAGAAACGTGGAAGACATCATGAACTCTGGAAAGATGCGGAGGTAGTTCCAATTGGTAGGCAACTTCTCCTCGTTTGGCAAGAATGCGAAAGGGTCCAATATAACGAGGAGCCAATTTGCCTTTGATACCGAATCGATGGGTTCCCTTCAGAGGAGTAACCCAAAGGTAAGCCTTCTCGCCAACTTCATAAGTCATGAGCTTATGTTTACGGTCATATTGGCTCTTTTGACGAGATTGGGCGGTTTTCAACTTCTCACGGATAATGCGAACCTGCTCTTCTGCTTCCTGAATCATATGCAGGCCAAAGAGTTGTCTTTCCCCGGTTTTTGACCAGTTAAGAGGCGTTCGACACTTTCGTCCATAGAGAACTTCGAAAGGGGCCTTGCCCAAGCTAGCTTGATAACTACTGTTATAAGCGAATTTGGCGAATGGAAGGCATTTCTCCCAATCCATACCGAAAGAGATGACAGAAGCTCGGAGCATATCCTCTAGAATTTGATTGACTCGTTCTACTTGACCACTTGATTGGGGTGGAAGGCGGTGCTAAAGGAGAGACGAGTTCCCATAGCATTTTGGAAACTTTCCCAAAATCGAGAGGTGAAGAGACTTCCATGGTCTGAGTTAATCTCCAATGGAACACCATGAAGAGACACTATTCGGGAGATGTACAAGTCAGCTAGCTGACTAGCGGTTATACTCTCACGAACAGGTAAGAAATGGGCTACTTTGGAAAGACGATCGACAACAACGAAGATAGCATTATTCCCTCTCTTGGTCCTGGGAAACCCGGTAATGAAATCCATACCGATTTTATCCCATTTCCATTCAGGAATAGCCAAGGGTTGAAGGGTGCCAGCAGGCCATTGATCCTCTGCTTTAACACGATGACAGACGTCGCAATTAGCAATGTATTGAGCGATTTCTCTCTTCATCCTAGTCCACCAAAACCTCTGGCGTAGGTCTTGATACATTTTAGTACTACCGGGATGAATGGTGAGAGGGGATTGATGAGCTTCCTTAAGGATGAACCGCCTCAGGTTGCGTACCTTGGGAACCACTAGGCGGTCTCCAAAGAACACAACACCTTGATCATCAACGGAGAAACAATCCGCGACTCCTTTCTTGATGTTTCTCTTGATACGGGAGATTCCCGGATCTACCTTCTGTGCTTTGATGATCTGATCCGTAAGGGTAGGTTTCGCCACCAGGGTGGATAGGAATCCTCGAGGAACAATGTGAAGATTAAGCTTATGAAATTCCTCATGGAGAAGTGGTTGACTTTGTTGTAACATCAGGTTGTTACAATAAGATTTACGACTTAGCGCATCAGCCATGACATTGGCTTTGCCCGGGCTGTAAGTTATTCCTAAGTCGTAATCTGTGATCAACTCAACCCAACGTCTTTGCCTGAGATTCAAATCCAGTTGGGTGAAGATGTATTTCAGACTTTGGTGATCGGTGTAAATCTCGCAACGATTACCAAGAAGGTAATGTCGCCATGTTTTGAGTGCATGGACTACAGCTGCAAGCTCTAGATCATGTGTGGGATAGTTATCTGTTGGGGAACGTAGCAGAAATTCAAAATTTTCTACGCATCACCAAGATCAATCTATGGAGTAATCTAGCAACGAGGGGAAGGGGAGTGCATCTACATACCCTTGTAGATCGCGATGCGGAAGCGTTGCAAGAACGCGGATGAGGGAGTCGTACTCGTAGCGATTCAGATCGCGGTTGATTCCGATCTAAGCACCGAAGAACGGTGCCTCCGCGTTCAACACACGTGCAGCCCGGTGACGTCTCCCACGCCTTCATCCAGCAAGGAGAGAGGGAGAGGTTGGGGAAGACTCCATCCAGCAGCAGCACGACGGCGTGGTGGTGATGGAGGAGCGTGGCAATCCCGCAGGGCTTCGCCAAGCACCGCGGGAGAGGAGGAGGAGGGAGAGGGGTAGGGCTGTGCCAAAAGAGAGACGTTCTCATGTGTCTTGGGCAGCCCAAACCTCAACTATATATAGGGGGGAGGGGGCTGCGCCCCCCTCGAGGGTTCCCACCCCAAGAGGAGGCGGCCAGCCCTAGATCCCATCAAAGGGGGGCGGCCAAGGGGAGGAGAGGGGGGGAGGCGCCCCACTAGATGGGCCCTAAGGCCCATCTGGACCTAGGGTTTGCCCCCTCCCACTCTCCCATGCGCCTTGGGCCTTGGTGGGGGGCGCACCAGCCCACCTGGGGCTGGTCCCCTCCCACACTTGGCCCACACAGCCTTCCGGGGCTGGTGGCCCCACTTGGTGGACCCCCGGGACCCTCCCGGTGGTCCCGGTACATTACAGATATCACCCGAAACTTTTCCGGTGACCAAAACAGGACTTCCCATATATAAATCTTTACCTCCGGACCATTCCGGAACTCCTCATGACGTCCGGGATCTCATCCGGGACTCCGAACAACATTCGGTAACCACGTACATACTTTCCCTATAACCCTAGCGTCATCGAACCTTAAGCGTGTAGACCCTACGGGTTCGGGAACCATGCAGACATGACCGAGACGTTCTCCGGTCAATAACCAACAGCGGGGTCTGGATACCCATGTTGGCTCCCACATGTTCCATGATGATCTCATCGGATGAACCACGATGTCGGGGATTCAATCAATCCCGTATACAATTCCCTTTGTCTATCGGTATGTTACTTGCCCGAGATTCGATCGTCGGTATCCCGATACCTTGTTCAATCTCGTTACCGGCAAGTCTCTTTACTCGTTCCGTAACACATCATCCCGTGATCAACTCCTTGGTCACATTGTGCACATTATGATGATGTCCTACCGAGTGGGCCCAGAGATACCTCTCCGTTTACACGGAGTGACAAATCCCAGTCTCGATTCGTGCCAACCCAACAGACACTTTCGGAGATACCCGTAGTGCACCTTTATAGCCACCCAGTTACGTTGTGACGTTTGGTACACCCAAAGCATTCCTACGGTATCCGGGAGTTGCACAATCTCATGGTCTAAGGAAGTGATACTTGACATTAGAAAAGCTCTGAGCAAACGAACTACACGATCTTGTGCTAGGCTTAGGATTGGGTCTTGTCCATCACATCATTCTCCTAATGATGTGATCCCGTTATCAACGACATCCAATGTCCATGGTTAGGAAACCGTAACCATCTATTGATCAACGAGCTAGTCTCCTAGAGGCTTACTAGGGACATGGTGTTGTCTATGTATCCACACATGCATCTGAGTTTCCTATCAATACAATTTTAGCATGGATAATAAACGATTATCATGAACAAGGAAATATAATAATAACCTATTTATTATTGCCTCTAGGGCATATTTCCAACAGTCTCCCACTTGCACTAGAGTCAATAATCTAGTCCACATCACCATGTGATTAACACTCATAGGTCACATCACCATGTGACCAACATCCAAAGAGTTTACTAGAGTCAACAATCTAGTTCACATCACTATGTGATTAAACTCAATGAGTTTTGGTTTGATCATGTTATGCTTGTGAGAGAGGTTATTAGTCAACGGGTCTGAACCCTTCAGATCCGTGTGTGCTTTACGAATATCTATGTCATCTTGTGGATGCTACCATGCGCTATTTGGAGCCATTTCAAATAATTGCTCTACTATACGAATCCGGTTTACTACTCAGAGTCATCCGGATTAGTGTCAAAGTTCGCATCGACGTAACCCTTTACGACGAAATCCTTAGTCCACTAGATACTAAGGATAAGTTCGACCGCTGTCATGTGATCCATTCCCGGATCACTATTGTACCCCTTGACCAACTCATGGCAAGGCACACTTCATGTGCGGTACACAGCATAGCATACTGTAGAGCCTACGTCTGAAGCATAGGGGACGACCTTCCTCCTTTCTCTCTCTTCTACTGTGGTCAGGTCTTGAGTCTTACTCAATACTCACACCTTGTAACACAGCCAAGAACTCCTTCTTTGCTGATCTATTTTGAACTCTTTCAAAATCATGCCAAGGTGTGCGTTCTTTGAAAGTATCATCAGGCGTCTTGATCTATCTCTATAGATCTTGATGCCCAATATGTAAGCAGCTTTATCCAGGTCTTCCTTTGAAAAACTCCTTTCAAACAACCCTTTATGCTTTCCAGAAATTTTACATCATTTCGGATCAACAATATGTCATTCACATATACTCATCAGAAATGTTGTAGCGCTCCCACTCACTTTATTGTGAATACAAGTTTCTAACAAACTTTGTAAAACCCAAAATCTTTGATCATCTCATCAAAGCGTACATTCGAACTCCGAGATGCTTACTCCAGTCCTTAGAAGCATCGCTGGAGCTAGCATACCTTTTAGCATCCTTAGGATCGACAAAACCTTTCTGATTGTATCACATACAACCTTTCCTTATGAAAACTGGTAAGGAAACTTGTTTTGACATCCATCTGCCAGATTTCATAAATGCAGCTAATGCTAACGTGATTCCGACGGACTTAAGCATCGCTACGGATGAGAAAATCTCATCGTAGTCAACTCCTTGAACTTGTGGAAATACTCTTTGCCACAAGTTGAGCTTCATAGACGGTAACATTACCGTCCACGTCCGTCTTCTTGTCAAAGATCCATTTATCTCGGATTTCATGGCTTCTAACCATTTGTCGGAATATGGGCCCACCATCGCTTCTCCATAGCTCGTAGGTTCAGTATTGTCCAACAACATGATATCCCAGACAGGATCGCGTACCACTCTGAAGTAGCACGCATCCTCGTCGTCCTACGAAGTTTGGTAGTGACTTGATCCGAAGTTTCATGATCACTATCATAAGCTTCCACTTCAATTGGTGTAGGTGCCACAAGAACAACTTCCTGTGCCCTGCTACACACTAGTTGAAGTGACGGTTCAATAACCTTATCAAGTCTCCACCATCCTCCCACTCAAATCTTTCGAGAGAAACTTTTCCTCGAGAAAGGACCTGTTTCTAGAAACAATCACTTTTGCTTCCAGATCTGAAATAGGAGGTATACCCAACTGTTTTGGGTATTCTATGAAGATGCACTTATCCGCTTTGGGTTCGAGCTTATCAGCTTGAAACTTTTTCACATAAGCATCGCAGGCCCAAACTTTTAAGAAACGACAACTTAGGTTTCTCTAAACGGTGTCGTCTCAACGGAATTGCGTGGTGCCCTATTTAAAGTGAATGCGGTTGTCTCTAATGCCTAACCCATAAACGATAGTGGTAAAGAGACATCATGGTATGCACCATATCCAATAGGGTGCAGTTATGATGTTCGGACACACCATCACACTGTGGTGTTCCAGGCGGTATTAATTGTGAAACACTTTCCACAACGTCTTAATTGTGTGGGCAACTCGTAACTCAGATACTCATCTCTATGATTATATCACAGACATTTTATCCTCTTGTCACGATGATCTTCAACTTCACTCTGAAATTACTTGAACCTTTCAATAATTCAGAATTGTGTTTCATCAAGTAAATACACTCAGCATCTACTCAAATCATCTGTGAAGTAAGAACATAACGATATCCACTGCATGCCTCAGCATTCATTGGACTGCATACATCAAAATGTATTACTTCCAATAAGTTGCTCTCTTGTTCCATCTTACTGAAAACGAGGCCTTTCAGTCATCTTGCCCATGTGGTATGATTTGCATGTCTCAAGTGATTCAAAATCAAGTCAGTCCAAACGATCCATCTGCATGGAGTTTCTTCATGCATATATACCAATAGACATGGTTCGCATGTCTCAATCTTTTCAAAAACGAGTGAGTCCAAATATCCATCTGCATGGAGCTTCTTCATGCGTTTTATCCCAATATGACTCAAATAGCAGTGCCACAAGTATGTGGTACTATCATTACTTTTGGCATGAACATGTGTATCACTACGATCGAGATTCATTTTTGGTGCAATACCATTGAAGGTATTATTCAAATAAACAGAGTAACCATTATTCTCCTTAAATGAATAACCGTATTGCGATAAACATAATCCAATCATGCTCAACGCAAACACCAAATCTCGATAGTAGAGGGAGCATGCGATGCTTGATCACATCAACCTTGGAAACACTTCCAACACACATCGTCATCTCACTTTTAGCCAGTCTCCATTTATTCCGCAGCTTTTATTTCGAGTTACTAACAGTTAGCAACCGAACCGGTATCTAATACCCTGGTGCTGCTCGGAGTACTAGTAAAGCACATATTCATATAATGTATATCCAATATACTTCTGTCGACCTTGCCTGCCTTCTCATCTACCAAGTATCTAGGGTAGTACTGCTTCAGTGACCGTTCCCCTCATTACAGAAGCACTTAGTCTCGGGTTTGGGTTTAACCTTGGGATTCTTCACTAGAGCAGCAAATGACTTGCTGTTTCATGAAGTATCCCTTTTGCCCTTGCCCTTCTAGAAACTAGTGGTTTTACTAAACATCAACAATTGATGCTCCTTCTTGATTTCTACGTTCGCGGTGTCAAACATCGCGAATAGCTCAAGGATCATCATATCTATCCTTGATATGTTATAGTTCATCACGAAGCTCTAATAGCTTGGTGGCAGTGACTATGGAGAACCATCACTATCTCATCTGGAAGATTAACTCCCACTCGATTCAAGCGATTGTGGTACTCAGACAATCTGAGCACATGCTCAACGATTGAGCTTTTCTCCCTTAGTTTGCAGGATTAAGAAACTTGTCAGAGGTCTCATACCTCTTGACGTGGGCACTAGTCTGAAATCCCAATTTCAGTCTTCGGAACATCTCATATGTTCTGCGACGTTTCAAAACCGTCTTTGGTGCCACAATTCTAAACCGTTAGCAATACGCACTGAACTATCACGTAGTCATCAAAACGTGTATGTCAGATATTTCGTAACATCTACAGACGACGCTGAGGTTCAGCACACCGAGCGGTGCATTAAGGACATAAGCCTTCTGTGCAGCAATGAGGACAATCCTCAGTTTACAGACCCAGCCCGCATAATTGCTACTACCAACTTTCAACTAAATTTTCTCTAGGAACATATCTTAACCAGTAGAACTAAAGCGCAATGACATAATTTGTAAAGACCTTTTGACTATGTTCATGATAATGAAGCTCATCTGATTATGAATGAACTCCCACTCAGATAGACATCCCTCTAGTCATCTAAGTGATACATGATCCGAGTCAAACTAGGCCGTGTCCGATCATCACGTGAGACGGACTAGTCATCATCGGTGAACATCTCCATGTTGATCGTATCTGCTATACGACTCATGTTCGACCTTTCGGTCTTCCGTGTTCCGATGCCATGTCTGTACATGCTAGGCTCGTCAAGTCAACCTAAGTGTTTTGCATGTGTTCCAAGGCCATGTCTGTACATGTTAGGCTCGTCAACACCCGTTGTATTCGAACGTTAGAATCTATCACACCCGATCATCACGTGGTGCTTCGAAACAACGAACCTTCGCAACGGTGCACAGTTAGGGGGAACACGTCTCTTGAAATTTTTAGTGAGGGATCATCTTACTTACTACCGTCGTTCTAAGCAAATAAGATGCATAACATGATAAACATCACATGCAATCAAATAGTGACATGATATGGCCAATATCATTTTGCTCCTTTGATCTCCATCTTCGGGGCACCATGATCATCTTTGTCACCGGCATGACACCATGATCTCCATCATCATGATCTCCATCATTGTGTCTTCATGAAGTTGTCACGCCAACAATTACTTCTACTTCTATGGCTAATGCACTTAGCAATAAAGTAAAGTAATTTACATGGCGTTATTCAATGACACGCAGGTCATACAAAAAATAAAGACAACTCCTATGGCTCCTGCCGGCTGTCATATTCATCGACATGCAAGTCGTGATTCCTATTACAAGAATATGATCAATATCATACATCACATATATCATTCATCACATCTTCTGGCCATATCACATCACATAGCACATGCTGCGAAAACAGGTTAGACGTCCTCTAATTGTTGTTGCAAGTTTTTAGGTGGCTTGTATAGGTTTCTAGCAAGAACGTTTCTTACCTACGTAAGACCACAACGTGATATGACAATTTCTATTTACCCTTCATAAGGACCCTTTTCATCGAATCCGTTCCGACTAAAGTGGGAGAGACAGACACCCGCTAGCCACCTTATGCAACTAGTGCATGTCAGTCGGTGCAACCTGTCTCACGTAAGCGTACGTGTAAGGTCGGTCCGGGCCGCTTCATCCCACAATGCCGCTGAAACAAGATAAGACTAGTAGCGGCAAGAAGAATTGGCAACATCTACGCCCACAACTACTTTGTGTTCTACTCGTGCATAGAAACTACGCATAGACCTAGCTCTGATACCACTGTTGGGGAACGTAGCAGAAATTCAAAATTTTCTACGCATCACCAAGATCAATCTATGGAGTAATCTAGCAACGAGGGGAAGGGGAGTGCATCTACATACCCTTGTAGATCGCGATGCGGAAGCGTTGCAAGAACGCGGATGAGGGAGTCGTACTCGTAGCGATTCAGATCGCGGTTGATTCCGATCTAAGCACCGAAGAACGGTGCCTCCGCGTTCAACACACGTGCAGCCCGGTGACGTCTCCCGCGCCTTGATCCAGCAAGGAGAGAGGGAGAGGTTGGGGAAGACTCCATCCAGCAGCAGCACGACGGCGTGGTGGTGATGGAGGAGCATGGCAATCCCGCAGGGCTTCGCCAAGCACCGCGGGAGAGGAGGAGGAGGGAGAGGGGTAGGGCTGCGCCAAAAGAGAGACGTTCTCATGTGTCTTGGGCAGCCCAAACCTCAACTATATATAGGGGGGAGGGGGCTGCGCCCCCCTCTAGGGTTCCCACCCCAAGAGGAGGCGGCCAGCCCTAGATCCCATCAAAGGGGGGCGGCCAAGGGAAGGAGAGGGGGGGCGCCCCACTAGATGGGCCCTAAGGCCCATCTGGACCTAGGGTTTGCCCCCTCCCACTCTCCCATGCGCCTTGGGCCTTGGTGGGGGGGGGGGCGCACCAGCCCACCTGGGGCTGGTCCCCTCCCACACTTGGCCCACGCCGCCTTCTGGGGCTGGTGGCCCCACTTGGTGGACCCCCGGGACCCTCCCGGTGGTCCCGGTACATTACCGATATCAACCAAAACTTTTCCGGTGACCAAAACAGGACTTCCCATATATAAATCTTTACCTCCGGACCATTCCGGAACTCCTCGTGACGTCCGGGATCTCATCCGGGACTCCGAACAACATTCGGTAACCACGTACATACTTTCCCTATAACCCTAGCGTCATCGAACCTTAAGCGTGTAGACCCTACGGGTTCGGGAACCATGCAGACATGACCGAGACGTTCTCCGGTCAATAACCAACAGCGGGATCTGGATACCCATGTTGGCTCCCACATGTTCCACGATGATCTCATCGGATGAACCACGATGTCGGGGATTCGATCAATCCCGTATACAATTCCCTTTGTCTATCGGTATGTTACTTGCCCGAGATTCGATCGTCGGTATCCTGATACCTTGTTCAATCTCGTTACCGGCAAGTCTCTTTACTTGTTCCGTAACTCACATCATCCCGTGATCAACTCCTTGGTCACATTGTGCACATTATGATGATGTCCTACCGAGTGGGCCCAGAGATACCTCTCCGTTTACACGGAGTGACAAATCCCAGTCTCGATTCGTGCCAACCCAACAGACACTTTCGGAGATACCCGTGGTGCACCTTTATAGCCACCCAGGTACGTTGTGACGTTTGGTACACCCAAAGCATTCCTACGGTATCCGGGAGTTGCACAATCTCATGGTCTAAGGAAGTGATACTTGACATTAGAAAAGCTCTGAGCAAACGAACTACACGATCTTGTGCTAGGCTTAGGATTGGGTCTTGTCCATCACATCATTCTCCTAATGATGTGATCCCGTTATCAACGACATCCAATGTCCATGGATAGGAAACCGTAACCATCTATTGATCAACGAGCTAGTCTCCTAGAGGCTTACTAGGGACATGGTGTTGTCTATGTATCCACACATGCATCTGAGTTTCCTATCAATACAATTTTAGCATGGATAATAAACGATTATCATGAACAAGGAAATATAATAATAACCTATTTATTATTTCCTCTAGGGCATATTTCCAACATTATCCTCATGTGGATGCAACTGTCGAGAAGCGTAGGCAATCACATGACGATCTTGCATGAGTATGCAACCTAGTCCTTGTCGCGAGGCATCACAATAGATAACAAAGTCCTTAGTGAAATCTGGTGGCACAAGTACGGGAGCAGACGTCAGGCGTATTTTCAGTTCCTGAAAGCTGAACTCGCATTGTGGGGTCTACTCGAACTTCTTATCTTTCTTGAGGAGTTCAGTTAGAGGTTTAGCAACCTTGGAGAAATTCTCGACGAAGCGGCGACAGTAGCTCGCTAAGCCAAGGAAACTCCGAACTTGCTTGACTGTTTCAGGTGGAGTCCAATCAAGGACGGCTTGAACTCGCTCGGGATTGACAGCAATACCCTTACCAGAGATTACGTGGCCTAGATAGGTCACTTCTGGCAACCAAAATTCACACTTGGAGAATTTGGCATAAAGGCGATGCTCTCGAAGTTTCATCAATACTAGCCTTAGATGCTCGGCATGTTCTTCCTCATTCTTGGAGTAGATGTGTATATCATCGAGGTATACCATGACGAATTTGTCCAAATACTCCATGAAGATCGAGTTCATTAACCGAGAGAAGGTGGCTGGGGCATTGGTTAAACCGAAGGACATGACAGTGTACTCGTGTTGGCCATAACGAGTAACAAAGGCTGTTTTAGGAATGTCCCCGTTCTTGATTTTGATTTGATGGTAGCCCAACCTCAAATCCATTTTGGAAAAGACTGAGGATCCAGCGAGCTGATCATACAAATCGTTGATCCTGGGGAGCGGATACTTGTTCTTGATAGTGACCAAGTTGACAGGTCGGTAACCTACAACCATCCGATCCGTCCCATCCTTCTTCTTGACGAAGAGGACGGGGCAAGCCCATGGAGAAGAACTAGGACGGATGAAACCCTTTTTCAAGGACTCATCGAGTTGTTTCTTAAGCTCGGTTAGTTCTAGGGGTGCCATCTTATAGGGTCTTCTAGAGATTGGGACGGTTCCTGGAACAAGGTCTATCACGAACTCGACATCCCTGTCAGGTGGAACACCTGGCAGTTCTTCTGGAAAGACATCCGGGAAGTCACGGACTACCGGAATATCTTCAAGGTCTGGAAGAGGGTTGGCATTTAGGGAGTAGAGCTGACGCTTAGACACTCGGGTCAAAACATTGGCTGTCTTGCCCGATGGATGGGTGAGTTGAACAGTTCTAGTAGAGCAATCAATCTTAGCGTAATGGGCTGACATCCAGTCCATACCCAAGATGATGTTTATGTCCAAGGACTTGAGAGCTATCAGTGATGCAAGGAAGACCAATCTATCGACAAGAATTTCATTTCCATGGCTTACTTTAGAGGTTTGCCACTTAGAACCAGGGGTTTGAATTACCATGGAGGTAGGCATGTCACAAAATGTGGTGTTGTGCAATCGAGCATAGCTCTCAGAAATGAATGAATGAGATGCTCCAGTATCGAAAAGAACAGTTGCCGGATGGCAATTAACAAGGAGTGTACCGAGGACGACGTTGGGATCATCATGAGTCTCCTCAGCTGAGACATAGTTGACATGGCCACGTGCAGTGGTGGTTGGCTTGGCGTAATAAGTCTTTCCCGCTGGCTTGCCACGACCAACAGACTTTCCAGGATGATTGGGGTTGTTATTCTAGGGACACTCGCGTATGTAGTGACCTGTCTCTCCACACTTGAAGCATGTCACGGCATTGGGGCATGGAGCAGCATTAGCAGCGGGGCCACCATAGGCCTTGGGCGGTGCATACTGCTGGTTGGGGCGAGGCGCCTCAAAGGATGGCCTCGGAGTGAACCTGGGTGGCAGAGCTGTGTTTGGAATCCACACCCGACGCTTCTGAGATCCAGAGCCGGATGAAGAACCAAAGTCACGGGAGTGCTTGCGTGAGGCGTCATAGTCAGTCTGACCTGTCTCAGCACTGATGGCCTTATTCACCAACTTCTGAAAGGAGGTGCACTCGTGTAGACAAAGATCACGGCGAAGCTCGGGGCTAAGTCCCTTGCGGAACCTTGCCTGCTTCTTGGTGTCGGTGGATATCTCTTTAGGAGCATAACGTGCCAGGTTTCCAAACTCACAGCTGTATGCATCCACGGCCAGTCTGCCTTGGGTGAAATTGCAGAACTCTTCCCTCTTCCGATCCATGGGACCTTCCGGAATGTGATGCTCGCGGAAAGCCTCACTGAATTCATCCCAAGTAGTGATTTGGCCAGCCGGGCGCATAGCCTCATAGTTTTCCCACCAAAGGCTAGCAGGGCCTTCGAGGTGATAGGCAGCGTAGGTAACCTTATGTAACGCCCCGAGACCGACGCTCCAAATGCTTTCCATGTTTTGCATTGTTGCTGCGTGTTATTTTTGTTTGTTGCATTCATCATGTCATCTTGAGCATTGCATCGCATGTTTTCATAAAACTTGCATCCGCTCGTAGTTGCCGCGTCCCTCCTCGCCTCCGTTGACCTTTCTCAGTCCAACCGTTCTTTTGTTGTCCGACCATTTGACCCTCTCTGCATAGTGCACTGACCCCCTCGCGCGCACCCGGAAGTTGTCCCGAACCCGACCCGCTCTGTCATGACCAATGGGTCTGGATCATCCCCTAACATCTACAAAACATCTCCGTTTTCTTATTTGGTCTCCCTAGCCTATTTTTCCGGGACCGTCTGATTAAGATCGAAGGGACCAAATGCCCTTATCCAAAAATCGACTTGCTATATATAGACACCCTAACCTAACCTAGACAAATGACCTAATTTCTAGGGATCCTACCCTAGCACCGCCAGCCATCCAACTCCCTCCTTCCTCGGGATCCTCCAGATCCACCGAACTAGCCACCCTCTCCTCGATCCAAATCCTCTCCGACCACCTTCCTCGTCTTCTGCCGCCGCCCAACCACAGCCAGCCACACCCAGATCTGATCCATCCATTCGCAGCGCCACCCACCTCCCTCGTTTTCTTCACCGGACCAACTAGCGCCTCCACTCGATCCCTGGCCGCCTCCTGCCCGAGCGTTTCCTCCTCCCTGCCTCGCTTGAACCCAAAGGAGAGAAGCTCCTCCTCGACCATGCCGACCACCTCGCCGGAGCACAACACCCTCGGAGGCCCGAGTCCCGTGCCCTTCGCCGCCTCCCGTGCGCCTCTGCTCATGCCTGAGCATGGACGCCTTGCCGGCTCCCTGCCTTGCCCGCGTCCGTGCAACGGCAGCAGCACAGCCCGGGCCTCAGTTCGACCGTCGCTGGCGCGCCACTGCCGAAGCACCAGCAGGACCCTCGTGCTCCCCTTTCTCTCTTTGCCTTCTTCCCCTTCCCCGTTCTCAACTCTCTTTCTCTCTGTCTCGTTTTGGACAGGGAACCGATGGAGGCCGCCATGGCTTTGGAGTTTCACCACTGCCCCATCGCCTGGATCCGTTGCTCCGCGCCCGTCCAAGGCCTTCCTCGCCCGGATCCGCCCAACTCTGGCCTCCCTCGCCTCTCCCGCGTCATCGGAGCCCCGCGTCCAAGCCCCGGCGACCCCTCCTGGACCTGCTTCTGCCGCCAAGTTCGCCTGTCGCGGCCTCTGCTTCCCCTGCTTCGAGCAGCAGTTCGGGGTCGAGCGCGCCCGCTCGCCCGATTGTTGACCTCCGCGGCCTACTGCTACCTCTCCATGAGCTGGGCTTGGCCTATGGGTGAGGACGCGCCCAACCCCTCTCCTGTGCACTGCTGGGCCAGCCAGATTCGGCCCACACATATTTTTTTCCGTCCCCTGCGAATTTTGCCATTTATCCCAAAAACTGCATATTTAAAGATTGGACCCTAAACTTCATGCATATAATAATTCACAAACTGTGCATCGGATTAAAATGATTTAAACATGTAAAATGCTCAGAATTTCATCTAGTTTCATAATATGCTGCTTTCATCCATGTTAAAATGTTTAAACTTGCTGTTTGATTAAATTTGCTCAAATGCCATGTTAAAATGATTTATTTCATAACTAAATAACCGTAGTTCGGATTTAAATAAACTTTATATGTAAATGGGGTAGAAAAATGCCTAGTTTAACATGGTGCACTTTATTTTGCTGTTTAACAACATTAAAATTGTGTTTAGGGCAGAACAGGACCAATTCCAAAATATGCATATGAGGATTTTCCGGAATTGTTATTTGTTGTTCCGGCCTCATTTAAACTTGCCTAAATAGTTAGTTTACTTATGCTTCACCCCTTGCCATGTTTAATAATATTTAATATTGTTGGGTACATAAACGAGAGAGAACTAAATATTTGATGTGGTGTTTCGTTAATATGCAACTCGTTGCATATTGAGCTCCGCTTAATTTGTAGTATTGTTTGTGCACTTTGCCATCCCATGCCACATTAAACCGGACATGCATCATACTTGATTGTGCATCATGCCATGTTCATGTGATGGTTGTTTACTATGTTGTTTGTTTCTTTCCGGGTTGCTTCTCTCGTTAGCTTCGGTTTCGTTCCGGAGTTGTGATGATTCGTTCGACTACATCCGTTTGTCTTCTTCATGGACGCGTTCTTCTTCCTAGCGGGATTTCAGGCAAGATGACCGTACCCTCGAAATCACTTCTATCTTTGCGTGCTAGTTGTTCGTTCTATTGCTATGCTGCGCTACCTACCACTTGCTATATCATGCCTCCCATGTTGCCATGTCAAGCCTCTAACCATCCTTTCCTAGCAAACCGTTGTTTGGCTATGGTCTCGCTTTTGCTCAGCCCCTCTTATAGCGTTGCTAGTTGCAGGTGAAGATGAAGTTTGTTCCATGTTGGAACCTGGATATGTTGGGATATCACAATATCTCTTATATTATTAATGCATCTATATACTTGGTAAAGGGTGGAAGGCTCGGCCTTATGCCTGGTGTTTTGTTCCACTCTTGCCGCCCTAGTTTCCATCATACCGGTGTTATGTTCCTTGATTTTGCGTTCCTTACGCGGTTGGGTGATTTATGGGACCCCCTTGACAGTTCGCCTTGAATAAAACTCCTCCAGCAAGGCCCAACCTTGGTTTTACCATTTGCCTACCTAAGCCTTTTTCCCTTGGGTTCTGCAGACTCAAGGGTCATCTTTATTTACCCCCCCGGGCCAGTGCTCCTTCGAGTGCTGGTCCAAACCGAGTGATGTCCGGCGCCCCCTGGGCACCCAGGGTCTATGCCAACCCGACGTCTGGCTCATCCGGTGTGCCCTGAGAACGAGATATGTGCAGCTCCTATCGGGATTTGTCGGCACATCGGGCGGCTTTGCTAGTCTTGTTTTACCATTGTCAAAATGTCTTGTAAACCGGGATTCCGAGACTGATCGGGTCTTCCCGGGAGAAGGAATATCCTTCGTTGACCGTGAGAGCTTATAATGGGCTAAGTTGGGACACCCCTGCAGGGTATAAACTTTCGAGAGCCGTGCCCGCGGTTATGTGGCAGATGGGAATTTGTTAATGTCCGGTTGTAGAGAACTTGACACTTGACTTAATTAAAATACATCAACTGTGTGTGTAGCCGTGATGGTCTCTTTTCGGTGGAGTCCGGGAAGTGAACACGGTCTGGGTTATGTATGAACGTAAGTAGGAGTTCAGGATCACTTCTTGATCATTACTAGTTGACGACCGTTCCGTTGCTCCTCTTCTCGCTCTTATTTGCGTATGTTAGCCACCATATATGCTTAGTGCTTGCTGCAGCTCCACCTCACTACCTTCTCCTACCCATAAGCTTAAATAGTCTTGATCTCGCGGGTGTGAGATTGCTGAGTCCTCGTGACTCACAGATACTTCCAAAACAGTTACAGGTGTCGACGATACCAGTGCTGGTGATGCAACCGAGCTCAAGTGGGAGTTCGACGAGGACCTTGGTTGTTACTATGTTTCTTTTCCTGTTGATCAGTAGTGGAGCCCAGTTGGGACGATCGGGGACCTAGCATTTGGGGTTATCTTCTTTTTATTTGGTTTTGACCGTAGTCGGTCTATGTGTGTGTCTTGAATGATGTATGAATTTATTTATGTATTGTGTGAAGTGGCGATTGTAAGCCAACTCTTTATCCCATTCTTGTTCATTACATGGGATTGTGTGAAGATGACCCTTCTTGCGACAAAACCACTATGCGGTTATGCCTCTAAGTCGTGCCTCGACACGTGGGAGATATAGCCGCATCGTGGGCGTTACAAGTTGGTAATCAGAGCCATCCCCTACTTAGGAGCCCCCTGGTTGATCGAATCGCTGACGTTGTTGAGTCTAGAACAAAATGTTTTGAGTCTTAGGATTATATATATCGGAGAGTAGGATTCTTTTGCTCCTCAGCCCCTTCGTCGCTCTGGTGAGGTCCCGTGACGTAGAAGTTTTGACTCTCCGCTCCCCAAATTTCACTAAAAAAAATTTAGGATCACGCAGGTACCTTGGAATCGTTCCGATGGTTTTGTGACGAGAACATTGTTCTTGGTGCCTCCTGACATTTAGGGGTTGTGGCAGTGTCCCGGGGAGTTGAGCTCCGAGGTGTTGTCGTCACAATTTTATCGTTGCAGTTCTGGAATACCTGAGTTTCGCCGACATCGAAAATCTCTTTTATGCAGTTGTTGGTGAGATCACCTCGACGCCACCCAGTACTGGGGCGGGAGTTCGGGAGTATTGCCATAACTCGTATAACGGATGGTTTCAAACGATTTCCGAAGGTTTCTTGGTTATGTGTTGATGGATGGATACAGCTGGATCTAGGTATTGTTAGTTTGGATGATATATTTTGTGTCCCCTGTATCCCCAACACCAGATTGCATAACCAGAAAGTTTCGGGAGTTTATAAGTGGGAATTCAAGTAGCTCCTAGATTATCTTTCCAACAGACACATGATACGATATGGGATCTATCATATGTTTGTTTCCGGCTTATTCTGCGAGCCAATCCTTTGTTTTGTTTTAAGTTGTGGTATTCGAGTTGCTTCATTGTCAAGTGTTGATTCCATACCTTATTCTAAGTGGTGTTCTCATATTTCTATGGGGATACTAATCCTTCTTGATCATCGAGATTGTCATGCCAATTCTTTCCAACCGACGTGCTCTTTTTCAAGTGGATCCGATCATTTCAACATTCGCGAGATCAATTCTCAGTTCTTTGCAACGGTGTTTGCTTCATCCGTCCCAAGTTGTCTTTGTTTTTCCCGCCCTCCCACCCTTTTATTCAAGGATTCGGATTTCTTAACCAAGTATCATTTTATTGATGGGAAGTCTCTCCTTCTTTTCTTTCAATGTTCTTACCCGGTGGTTCTCATGAAGATGTTCTTCAAGTTTATTATTCTTCATTCTTTTTCTTCTCCGGTGGACTAAATTCAAGCCTTCAATGTTGGTCACATTCCTTTCCGTGTTTCAAATGTTTTTCTCATGCCGGTGTATCTCTTAATCATTCACCTCTCGCTTTCCATTTGTTCCGGTGTGCTGAAGATATCTCGGAAAATTCGTGTTATCATTCCTAATTTGTTCAAGATGTCTCGAGGTTGTTATCTCTTTTGAACCATTTAATTCTACCGGTGCAATCTCTCTTTTAAATTGTTCAATGGTGTTTCTTTTGAGTGGGCCCTAACCCACTGGTCTTTTTCCAGGATCTTACCTGACTCTTCTAATTTTCCTGGAGCTTCTAAAATTCGTTTCAAAGTTTGACATAAGAATGGGTTATCATCAGTCATATGTCTTTCTCCAAGATCTTTCAAATTCTTTCATCGTTAATTCAACCTTTCTATTCTTCATTGTTCCGGAGTGCCTCAACAAATCATGGTCGTGTTTCTCGTCATCATTCAACATTTGAAGACCGAAGAAGAGTTCCTGTTCAATCTTGTCCGTTCTCTCAAAGATGCGTGGTTCTAACTTGTTGCCATCCTCTCATAATTGTTTTTGACTGTGAGTATTCTTTTCACCCATCCAGAGCAATTCATGAGTCTTTTTAGTTTGATTCTCCGAAGTCCATCATTTCAAAAGATTTATTCGCTCTCAACATTCAGCTCTCGTTCTCCAAATCTTACCGGTGCATCGTTCAAATATCCTCTAATCAGTTCATGATCTTTTCGTTCTCATGTGTCTATATTTGGTCAAGTATCTTTATTCGTTTTCTAATTCTTCCCGGTGTTTCTGTATCTTTTCTTCGTTCATTTTCAATTCTTACGGTGGTTCATTCAAGAGCTCTCTTCCTTCATTATCATATAAATTTATTCGTTGTTTCAATCCTACCGGTGGTCCGTTGAAGTCCTTCCCAAGTTTACGCTATATCTCTCTTAATCCTTTCTACGAGAATAGGTAGTATGCCAAATCCGTTGCTTGTCATCAATTTAAATTGGTGAAGGATATGCATAACGCAGTTCTTATTATGGTTTCATCCAAGTGATCTAGTTTCTTCTTTCCGGAGTTGTTCATCATGTCACATTTCTCGGTTCGAGACGCTTCATCTTTTCTTTTCCAGAGTTCCAAGTTTTCCGCTTTATCTCGTCGCGAAGCTCCATCTAAATCATTGCAAGGCTTCACCTTGTGTTTTCAACTTTTCTTTCTTTTTGTCATCCTTTTATTATCGGAGTTCTTCATAGAGGCTCTACATGGTGCTTCGTCAAGGATTCCTTTCATTCTTCAATTGTTCTTCAAGATTTCTCCCGGAGTTAAGATCCGCCAAGCTATACTCTAAAATAAACATGGTGTTCAACACATGTTTTGTTTTGTGGAGTCCAAGCATTCTTCATCTTGCATTCTAAAGTGCAATTCGTTCTACCATATCATTTGAGGTGGTGTTATGTCATTCTTGACAATTTGAGTTCGCGTTTCATGATTCACATGTTGTCAAGATTGAGATATTTTAAATCCACCAATCTCTTTGTTGGAGTTATCTTGGTATAGATTTCACTTAAAGCCTTCTCGAAGGAATGTTGCTAATTGTGGTGTCTATCAATGATCCAAGTTTTCTCCTATCCTCTCGGCGAGAGAAGTTTTCATCTCTTCGTTGATCTCAAGCAAGCAATTGAGATGTGTTCCATAAGCCCACAACAAGCTTGTTCTTTTCGTTGTTGATTTCCCAACAACTCCGTTATAACCTTCTTGGAAGGATGCTTTCCAAGCTCATTTGTGGCAGAAGTTGTCATTTTCTTCTCCATTCTTTATTCCAAGGATCTATCTTCTATTATTTATTTCTTCCGGAGGCATTGTGAGGTTGCTCCCTTCACCCATCACCTTGTTTTGTGAGGATCATGTTCTTTTCATGCTTATCCATTTAACCGGAGTGCGGTCTGAAATATTTCTTACCCCTTGTGCCATTTTTCAACAGTTTCGGAGGCAGTGTGTTGTTGATTTCATCAAGTATCATCCCATCTTCTCAAGTTCATGTTAATTCCTTCTATTTTCAGTCGGAGTGCTGCCCAAATTATATCAATCTTATTCCTTCTCTATCTAGTTTTAACTGGAGTCTCATCCAAGTGCTTTCATTTTGCCAAGTTCAAATTCTATTCTTTTCATTTCCAACCGGTGCGTTATCGTAATTGATCATTATCATTCCTTGTACATCTCGTTTCAACCGGAGTGCTCGCATGTACTTCTCGTCCATTGTTCTCGTCATTCATAGCTTTGCAAACTCCAAGGTTCACATGGTGTTCATTGTTTCTCTTTTCTACCGGTGTGCTTTCATATTCCTTTTGATCCGTTAAGCTCTTGTTTCATATTCTTCAACCTACAAAGGTTCTCGCAATGTTCCTTGTTCCTCTTTGATAACAGAGTGTTTTCAATCTCGTTCATCTCCCTTGTATTCTCTCTTTTCGTTCGTTCAATCTCTCAAGGTTCGTGGTTTCACTCGTTTGTCAAAGAAGCAACTTAGCTTTACCTCTTCTCTTCCTTTTCTATTTTTCTCCGGTGCCATCTTTAGATCTCGGGACGAGATCCTCTTCTAGTGGTGGAGTGTTGTAACGCCCCGAGACCAACGCTCCAGACGCTTTCCATGTTTTGCATTGTTGTCGCGTGTTATTTTTGTTTGTTGCATTCATCATGTCATCTTGAGCATTGCATCGCATGTTTTCATAAAACTTGCATCCGCTCGTAGTTGCCGCGTCCCTCCTCGCCTCCATTGACCTTTCTCAGTCCAACTGTTCTTTTGTTGTCCGACCATTTGACCCTCTCTGCATAGTGCACTGACCCCCTCGCGCGCGCCCGGAAGTTGTCCCGAACCCGACCCGCTCTGTCATGACCAATGGGTCCAGATCATCCCCTAACATCTACAAAACATCTCCGTTTTCTTATTTGGTCTCCCTAGCCTATTTTTCCGGGACCGTCCGATTAAGATCGAAGGGACCAAATGCCCTTATCCAAAAATCGACTTGCTATATATAGACCCCCTAACCTAACCTAGACAAACCACCTAATTTCTAGGGATCCTACCCTAGCGCCGCCAGCCATCCAACTCCCTCCTTCCTCGGGATCCTCCAGATCCACCGAACTAGCCACCCTCTCCTCGATCCAAATCCTCTCCGACCACCTTCCTCGTCTTTAGCCGCCGCCCAACCACAGCCAGCCACACCCAGATCTGATCCATCCATTCGCAGCGCCACCCACCTCCCTCGTTTTCTTCACCGGACCAACCAGCGCCTCCACTCAATCCCTGGCCGCCTCCTGCCCAAGCGTTTCCTTCTCCCTGCCTCGCTCGAACCCAAAGGAGAGGAGCTCCTCCTCGACCATGCCGACCACCTCGCCGGAGCACAACACCCTTGGAGCCCCGAGTCCCGTGCCCTTCGCCGCCTCCCGTGCGCCTCTGCTCATGCCTGAGCATGGACGCCTCACCGTCTCCCTGCCTTGCCCGCGTCCGCACAACGGCAGCAGCACAGCCCGAGCCTCAGTCCGACCGTCACCGGCGCGCCACTGCCGGAGCACCAGCAGGACCCTCGTGCTCCCCTTTCTCTCTCTGCCTTCTTCCCCTTCCCCGTTCTCAACTCTCTTTCTCTCTGTCTCGTTTTGGACAGGGAACCGATGGAGGCCGCCATGGCTTTGGAGTTTCACCACCGCCCCATCGCCTGGATCCGTTGCGCCGCGCCCGTCCAAGGCCTTCCTCGCCCGGATCCGCCCAACTCTAGCCTCCCTCGCCTCTCCTGCGTCACCGGAGCCCCGCGTCCAAGCCCCGGCGACCCCTCCTGGACCTGCTGCTGCCGCCAAGTTCGCCTGCCGCGGCCTCTGCTTCCCCTGCTTGGAGCAGCAGTTCGGGATCAAGCACGCCCGCTCGCCCGATCGTTGACCTCCGCGGCCTACTGCTACCTCTCCACGAGCTGGGCTTGGCCCATGGGTGAGGACGCGCCCAACCCCTCTCCTGTGCACTGCTGGGCCAGCCAAATTCGGCCCACGCATATTTTTTCCGTGCCCTGCGAATTTTGCCATTTATCCCAAAAACTGCATATTTACAGATTGGACCCTAAACTTCATGCATATAATAATTCACAAACCGTGCATCGGATTAAAATTATTTAAACATGTAAAATGCTCAGAATTTCATCTAGTTTCATAATATGCTGCTTTCATCCATGTTAAAATGTTTAAACTTGTTTTTTGATTAAATTTGCTCAAATGCCATGTTAAAATGATTTATTTCATAACTAAATAACCGTATTTCGGATTTAAATAAACTTTATATGTAAATGGGGTAGAAAAATGCCTAGTTTAACATGGTGCACTTTATTTTGCTGTTTAACAACATTAAAATTGTGTTTAGGGCAGAACAGAACCAATTCCAAAATATGCATATGAGGATTTTCCGGAATTGTTATTTGTTGTTCCGGCCTCATTTAAACTTTCCTAAATAGTTAGTTTACTTATGCTTCACCCCTTGCCATGTTTAATAATATTTAATATTGTTGGGTATGTAAACGAGAGAGAATTAAATATTTGATGTGGTATTTCGTTAATATGCAACTCGTTGCATATTGAGCTCCGCTTAATTTATAGTATTGTTTGTGCACTTTGCCATCCCATGCCACATTAAACCGGACATGCATCATACTTGATTGTGCATCATGCCATGTTCATGTGATGGTTGTGTACTATGTTGTTTGTTTCTTTCCGGGTTGCTTCTCTCGTTAGCTTCGGTTTCGTTCCGGAGTTGTGAGGATTCGTTCGACTACATCCGTTTGTCTTCTTCATGGACTCGTTCTTCTTCCTAGCGGGATTTCAGGCAAGATGACCATACCCTCGAAATCACCTCTATCTTTGCTTGCTAGTTGTCCGTTCTATTGCTATGCTGCGCTACCTACCACTTGCTATATCATGCCTCCCATGTTGCCATGTCAAGCCTCTAACCATCCTTTCCTAGCAAACCGTTGTTTGGCTATGCTACCGCTTTTGCTCAGCCCCTCTTATAGCGTTGCTAGTTGCAGGTGAAGATGAAGTTTGTTCCATGTTGGAACCTGGATATGTTGGGATATCACAATATCTCTTATATTATTAATGCATCTATATACTTGGTAAAGGGTGGAAGGCTCGGCCTTATGCCTGGTGTTTTGTTCCACTCTTGCCGCCCTAGTTTCCGTCATACCGGTGTTATGTTTCCTTACACGGTTGGGTGATTTATGGGACCCCCTTAATAGTTCGCCTTGAATAAAACTCCTCCAGCAAGGCCCAACCTTGGTTTTACCATTTGCCTACCTAAGCCTTTTTCCCTTGGGTTCTGCAGACTCAAGGGTCATCTTTATTTACCCCCCCCCCCGGGGCCAGTGCTCCTTCGAGTGCTGGTCCAAACCGAGCGATGTCCGGCACCCCTGGGCAACCAGGGTCTATGCCAACCCGACGTCTGGCTCATCCGGTGTGCCCTGAGAACGAGATATGTGCAGCTCCTATCGGGATTTGTTGGCACATCGAGCGGCTTTGCTGGTCTTGTTTTACCATTGTCAAAATGTCTTGTAAACCGGGATTCCGAGACTGATCGGGTCTTCTCGGGAGAAGGAATATCCTTTGTTGACCATGAGAGCTTATAATGGCCTAAGTTGGGACACCCCTGCAGGGTATAAACTTTCGAGAGCCGTGCCCGCGGTTATGTGGCAGATGGGAATTTGTTAGTGTCCGGTTGTAGAGAACTTGACACTTGACTTAATTAAAATACATCAACTGTGTGTGTAGCCGTGATGGTATCTTTTCGGCGGTGTCTGGGAAGTGAACACGGTCTGGGTTATGTATGAACATAAGTAGGAGTTCAGGATCACTTCTTGATCATTACTAGTTGACGACCGTTCTATTGCTCCTCTTCTCGCTATTATTTGCGTATGTTAGCCACCATATATGCTTAGTGCTTGCTGCAGCTCCACTCACTACCTTCTCCTACCCATAAGCTTAAATAGTCTTGATCTCACGGATGTGAGATTGCTGAGTCCTCGTGACTCACAGATACTTCCAAAACAGTTACAGGTGTCGACGATACCAGTGCAGGTGATGCAATCGAGCTCAAGTGGGATTTCGTCGAGGACCTTGGTCGTTACTATGTTTCTTTTCCTGTTGATCCGTAGTGGAGCCCAGTTGGGATGATCGGGGACCTAGCATTTGGGGTTATCTTCTTTTTATTTGGTTTTGACCATAGTCGGTCTATGTGTGTGTCTTGAATGATGTATGAATTTATTTATGTATTGTGTGAAGTGGCGATTGTAAGCCAACTCTATCCCATTCTTGTTCATTACATGGAATTGTGTGAAGATGACCCTTCTTGCGACAAAACCACAATGCGGTTATGCCTCTAAGTCATGCCTCGACACGTGGGAGATATAGCCGCATCATGGGCATTACACCTTATCAGCGTCGGCTACGTTAGCAGAACGTAGCTTATTGGTGATGCTGCGAAGCCAATCATCCACGTCGAGGGGCTCGACGGTATGATGGAATGTCGGTGGGTACAACTTGATAAAGTCGTTGATTGACACCAAGTCGTTCCTCTGATGACGTGTAGTATTCTGCTCAATTCGTTCTAGCAAGCGGTTGGTCTCACGCTTGTTTCTTTCTGCCTCCAGCATAACTTCGGCCAGAGAAGGCGGGTGAGGCAGATTCCATCCCTAGCTGCACTGGCTTCACCCTGCTCTGGGGCAGCAGGGTTGTTGCGGGTGTTAACCATCCTGATAGCACGGAATAATGCAAAGGCATTAGAATTTTCTAGGAGAAATCGGACAGCATAACGGCTGTAAATGCTCAGGAAAAGATTTGAGACATTCACAATAGTTTGCAAAACCACTCAACAACATCATATCAAGGTTCTCGTTCAACTGACAACATACTAAAAGTAGTAGAACTGAACTGAGTTTGTAACCAACAATCCTATAAGTTACTACGGATTGGTAACACGTGAACCTGATAGAGAGAAGAGAGCCTAGTCCTTAACCCACGTAAAATGAGAAGAGAATGACTCAGATCAGAGGGCATAAGGTAAAGGAGTAAAAAGAGCCTTACGTCCCTCCCACAATCAATTCCCCTACATATAACTAAAGCATTTCTAGACTCAATATCGACCAGTTTGGCTCAACGAACCTACAGGCAGTCCGGCTCTGATGCCAATGCTGTCAGGACCCCGATTCTAAGTCACACCGATCTAGCCTGTAACACCTCATATCACTTAATGATCTCACGCACTGTATCCCCACGGGTGTCGCCTTACCATGGCCCGGGACCGTTTGCGCCTTTTGGCTCACGTATATGATAGTGTCGCTAGCATCCATATGACAGAGAACCCGGGCTGACATGGCTAGTCATGAACCCAAAGCGGCACTAACTTACGGGGACAGGCATACATGAATCAACATCGAGCATGTCGGTCAGCAGCGTGTGAATCCGGGTTGTAGCACTGGGCTAACAGGACTCCGGGAACCCGGGCTATAGCAGGCTAGGCAGGACTCCGGATGTCACCGCGTGACATTTCCCCGAAGGGACAGACACAGGAACTAAGTGAAACACATGCCGGCCAGTCAAGTGTTCCGGAGCAGTAGTGCTGGGCTAGCAGGACTCCGGTGAACCGGGCTGTAGCGGACTACTATGGCTCATGGAAGCACTAGACTACATTTCCCCATAAGAGAGGCTGCCAAGGATAAACAACTAGATTGTCGGATCCCACACATACCAAGCATTTCAATCATACACACAATATGCTTGATATGTGTAAATACAACATGGATTCACAACAAAACTCTACAACTCAAAGTACTTTATTTAAAGGCTCTGGAGAGCCATACATAACATGTTCATACAGGTAGGGGTCACATGACCCGACACTCAAGTCATACAAACATACAAGCACATGCGGAAGCAAACTTGTCTGAGTACAGACACTAGAAGGAAAGAAGGCTTGACGAAGCACGTATATCTACATAGGCCCTTCACAAGCTCAGATCACCACCTGGGTGGCAAGTCACTCGTCAACGTCGAGATCTACATAGAACCCATCGGAGGGGGCGGTGTTGTTGTCTAAAAATAGTAATTAAAGCAACATGAGTACAAAGGTACTCAGCAAGTCTTACAACAGATCCTACTATACATGCACATTCTCAAGAAGGTAGTGGAGTTATTGCAACAAGCCAGCTTTGACTCTTGGCTAAGCTATCCTACGAGACACCACTTGTAAAATAGTTTTCGCACACGAGTCCACTAATCACCATCACAATACTCCATCGTGGATCCTCCCTCGTCATCCTACAAGAGGGCCATCCGCGGTACTCACACTTATCTTGAGTCTTTTAGTAGTAACCATTAACTTGTCTATGAACTGCATAAGCGACCAAGTAGTCCTTTACCGCGGACGCGGCTATTCGAATAGTTTTATACCCTGCAGGGGTGTACTTCTTCACACACGCTTCCACCACTTATCGCCGTTTACATGACGTGTACTCGGCAACCTTCAAGCGGAAGCCCAGCGAGGGTGTCGGCCACGACCTGACAAAACACACGAGTCCCTAGTCCAGGTTTATCGCCTATTCGGGTTCCATCCACAAGGAAATCCAGCCGGGGTGTCCTCAACGGCCCCAAACGATGTGTGCAGGGTTCCCGAGACACCAAACTTGCGACTCGGTACACCATGCCACGAGCCTACCGCATCACAGCCCACCCCTAAGGTCAGCGCTGCGCACGGCCTCTCGCATACTACAAACACCAGAAACTACTTGCAACTCCTGGACAGAGGACAAGAGTGGTTAATAAGTCGAGAGGGTCCATTGGTTTCGGGCCCAACACGTGGTAGTAGCTGATCATAAATCACACATACAGATCTCAGTTCTTAAGGACGGCCTCAATGAAACAACCCACCATGTACTCCTACATGGCCTCTCACCGATACCTTTACCAAATCATGTTCAACACTTCACACTCATTACCGACACAACCATTCACTCTAGTTCATCACCCCGATGAGCCAGACCTGACACGACTCTAAGCATAGTAGGCATAGCATGGTAGGAAACACAAACATGGCTCAATCAACTCGTACACATGCTAGTGGGTTTCTTCTAGTTACTGTGGCAATGACAGGTCATGCAGAGGAAGTGGGTTCAACTACCGCAACACACATCAGTTTGAAACGTTGTTGTCTTAATGCAGTAAACGAGAGCAGAAGCGAGAAGATGGGTTTGTACCAAAATGATCAATGGGGTTGCTTGCCTGACAGAGTGGTAGTGGGATACTGCCCTTCAGTTGGATACTCGTGAATATCCTCGGAGGCAGAACCTACCACGAAGAACACATCGAAACACAATCATCACATGGCAATATGCAACAATATGATGCATGCAATGACATGGCAAAATGAGTGTGTTTTGGCTAATGCAACTTAGAACAGATTTCTTTGAGTTCATTTGAATCAAGGATTCAAATGCAAACCCAAAATAAGAGGTGATATTAGTGCATTAACTTGTTTCACCTAAACAGCAAGGTTAAATTGTTCTGACATGCATGAAACTAGTACAGATGGAAAGATTGGACTTTTCTGATCAAATTTCATATATAAATCTTTGCATTTGGAGTTACAGATTAATTTCTATGAATTTTTGAAGTTTGTAGTATTTTCTGGAATTTCCTGTATAAGAATAAATCCAGAAAATACTTATTACGTCAGCAGTGCGTCATGGTGACGTCAGCGGTCAATGGAGATGGTCCAGGTCAAACCTGGCCAGTGGGTCCCGTCTGTCGGTGTCAATTAAACTAACTATGTTTAGTTAGCGTTAAACTAACACTAACCTCGTTTAGTTAGTGGCCTGGGGCCCACACGTCAGTGACCCAGGGGGTCAAACTAGTCAACCCGGTCAAACTGGTCAACTCGCCGGCATGCCAGACGCGGCGGGGCAGTGCGGGTTTCCTCCTCCGGCGACCAAATGGACGGCGGAGGGCATCTATGTGACGCAGGGAGTGAGCCGCGTCGAGTGGTGGTGGCGGTTGGGCTCGGGGTCGCCGGAAACGACGCCGGCGATGAGCTGTGCGGCTGCCGGAGTTTGGACGAGCTCGGGCTCGTCACTAGGGGGCACGGCGAGGTGCGTGGAGTGGTGCTACGGGCTCCTGGGGATGCGGTGAGTGCGGTGGACAAGGTGGTGTGGCCGTAGCATCGTCGGTGACGAGCTCGGCGGCGGCGCATGCGGTGAAGCTTCATGCGGTCACTACATGGTTCGAGAGCAAGACCGGAGAGGATGGGTAGGCGGCTGAGCTCACGGCGATCACGTTGGAGCAGTCGGCGAGGTCGGGGACGAGCTAGTGCGGCGGTGACGGCGAAGGAGATCTCTGGCGGTGTTCGGTGAAGACTGGGTCGAAGGAGGCGGTGCAGGGCATGCGAGCGCTCGGGGCTCGGCTAGCTCGGCGTAGCGGACGGCGGCGAAGCTCAGGGACACGAGGGGGCGGCGCGAGGACGATGGTGGCTGCGAGAACTACAGTGGCGCGGGCGCAGCAGCGTCGGCCATGGTGAGGAGAGGCGAGGGAGAGAGGCAGGGGCGAGCGGGGTGTCGGCGGGGTCGGGGCGGCGACGTGGAGCTCGCCCAGGTGTCCAGGCGCACGGGCGGCAAGCAGGTGGCGCCGTGGCGAGCTCGTGCACGCCGGCGTCACCTCCCTGCCTGCCTGGCGGGGAAGAAGCGGCTGGCTGGCACGGGCCAGCACAGTGCTGGGCCGCCAGGTGGGCTGGGTGGTGGGTTGCGGCCAGGTAAGTCCTTTCCTTTTTATTCTATGTTTTGTTTTATTTCTGCAAGTTTCTGGCATTTCTAAAAATGCTTAGGCACTTTCAAAATTCACCAAACTACTCATGCCCACTGTTTGGAATATATCCAACATGAAACATTTCAATTTGGGATTATTTGGACATTTAAAATATTTACTAGCATTTAAATGCCCAAATGCAAGTTACATATGATTTAATTTAATGACCTTATGATGACCTAGAAAATTGTGAACCAATTTTGCCAGAGGTTCTAACCCAAGACAAAAATGGTGGACATTTTAGAAGGGCATTTCAGGTTCACTGAAAAACATTTTAGTAAACCCTAGTTGTTTTCAGGGGGGTGCTGGGGGTTCTGTCATCCCCATTTCAAGTTTCTGGAAAAGTAAACATGATGCAACACTCTAATGCATGAACTAGCTAGGATATGATAGGGTACTACCTTTGCGTATAAAATGGTACCCATACCCTCCCCATGCGGGTACGGTATTCGCGGGTACCCGTACCCATGGGTAAAATTGCCATCCTTAGTCCTATGGGTTAATCGTGATCTTGGTGGGTATGAATGTATATTTTATTTATGGTGCTGGCCTACGGTGCCCTCCGTCTCACGCAAACGTGAGGGGCCCCGCTGTAGGGTGTTGCAATATGTTCATGGTTCGCTTATTGTGGGTTGCGAGAGTGACAAAAACTTAAACCCGAGTAGGTGGGGTATGACGTATGGGAGTAAAGAGGACTTGATACTTAATGATATGGTTGGGTTTCACGACCTTAATGATCTTTAGTAGTTGCGGATGCTTGCTATAGTTCCAATCGTAAGTGCATATGATCCAAGTAGAGAAAGTATGTTAGCTCATGTCTCTCCCTCATATAATTACAAGAATGATTACCGGTACTTGTTATCAATTGCCTAGGGACAAGTAACTTTCTTATTGACACAAAAATCATTTTACTAAACACCTAACTTTTATTATCTTGCAAAGCACTTCTAGTTTTATTCTTGCAAAGTACTTCTAGCATCACTCCTACAAACTAGTTTCATACTTGTTTTAGGTAAAGCAAACATCAAGTGTGCGTAGAGTTGTACCTGTGGTCGATAGAACTTGAGGGAATAATTGTTCTGCCTTTAGCTCCTCGTTGGGGTTGACACTCTTATCTATCGAAGAAGGCTACAAACAATCCCCTATACTTGTGGGTTATCAAGACCTTTTTCCGGCGCCGTTGCCGGGGAGCAATGGCGTGGGGTAAATATTCTCGTGTGTGCTTGTTTGCTTTATCACTAAGTAGTTTTTATTTCCTATTCTAAGTTGTTCTCTATCTTTGGTTATGGATATGGAACAGGAAACACCAAAATAATTAGTTGTACTTGCCACTCATGGAGATGGGGAACCTCCTAAAACCCTCAATGTTCGTTATGTGAAAAATATTATGCACTACTTTGATAATCCTGAGAAAACCCCATTCAACATGATAATGGGAGTAACGTTGGATCAACGTGAATACTTTAGGAATTATCGGTTGACACAAAAGGGGAAACTTTTATGGGATCAAATTTATATGTTGCATTGGTATGCTCGGGATTTATGCTTGAGATATGATTTTACTTGTTGCTCTAGGATGAATGTGTTGGATTACGGGTTCCGGCAAACCCTTGAGGTTCGAACACTGGGGTGCGCACGAAGATCTCTCTCTCCCTAGCTCGCTCGCTCAACAATCCATGGCCTAGCCCGATGAACTCAAAGAACACGGGACACAAGGGTTTATACTAGTTCGGGCCACCATCGTGGTGTAATACCCTACTCCAGTGTGGTGTGGTGGATTGCCTTGTTGGCTGGGGATGAACAAGTACAAGGGAAGAACAGCCTCGGGAGGAGAGGTGTTCTTGAGCTCGGTGAGCTGATGAGTGCTAGGGTGGTCCGAATGATCCGTCCCCTACTATGGTGATCGCTAGTCCTATTTATAGAGGCCCTGGTCCTCTTCCCAAATATTAGGCGGGAAGGGATCCCACAATGGCCAAGTTTGAAGGGGACAGCTAGTACAAGCTATCCTGACAAAAGTAGTCTTCACCTGCCAAAGGCTCTGGTGGTGACGCCGTCCTGGGCTCCACGATGACCTCCGTCCTGCCGTCCTCCTGGTCTTGGTCTTGTTGCACCGATATGGAATCCTTTGATTGACGCCTCGGGACTCCTCACCTGCACCTGCCTCTTTAGCACCAAAGAGGAAACTAGTACTCTGCGCCCGCTGGCGCCCGCCTGGCCTTGGTCGTCATGGCTAACATCACGCGCTCCTCGCGAGGTGCTCCTTGCCTTGATATGTCCGCTCCTCGCGAGCCAGCCTAGCGAGGCTGCCCCTGAGGAGGTCTTGTGTCGTCCGCCTCGCGAGGCTTGGCCCCTCGCGAGGGTCTTGAGTGTTTGCTGATGAAGATAGGCCGTACCAGGCCGCCGGGCGAGCCACGCCCTGGGCCGCAGGCAAGCAAGTCTAGGGACCCCCGTCCCCAGAACGCCGACAGTAGCCCCCGGGCCCAAGGCGCACTCGGACTTGGCTTCGAGGTGAAGCCAAAGGGCAAGTGCGGAGCATCGCGGGCCCCAATAGCCTGTGGCCTTGGTTGACGCGTGGCGATTGATTGGACGCGGACGTCTCCGCTTCCCCACGCTACCTCGACAACTTCTCCTGACTTGATGAGTCCCTGTTGCATGCAAAAAGATCATCATTACCTGCGATCGTGGAGGCCGGCGGTTGGCCTCCCTCTAGCTATAAATGAGGAGGGGGGGCGGAGCCCCCGTTTCTCATCTCTTCCTCCATCCCACTTGCTTCTTCTTCCTCCCCCTTGCTTTGCTGCCTTGTCGCGACGTCCATGGCACCGATTCGGAGGTTCTCCACCGCCGAGAAGGGAAAAAATTCCCGCGAAGAGCTTGGGCCACTCCAGCCGAAGAAGAGGCTGGTCCGCCTTCGCGATGTCGCCTTGAGGCGGGAGGTGACGAGACCTTGGCACGAGCGGCCTCCCCCCGGCTATTCGCTGCCTTTGTTCGCCCAGGTGCAAGGCTCCGGAGGGGAAGGCGCCCAGCGTTGCCCACGCTTTGGTCGTTGCGAGCATGCCGTGGCGGTGCGCGTCGTCGCCCCGCGAACTCACGTTGAAGGCTCCTCGCGTGAGTTCGTGATGTGGGCGGTGATGCCTCTGTGCAGGTGGATCCGGTTCCCGCAATTCTTCTCCGAGGAGATGCCGCCGAGGGGGCCGCTCGAGCTGTGGTTGCAGCACGCCGGGTGCGGCACCCCGGCGACGAGAGCAGAGGTCGAGGTCATCTCCCTTGGAAAGATCTTCATGACTCATGGATGGGCCGAGGTCGCTCGTGTCTGCCGCGCGGAGGGAGCCCTTGCCCTTCACTTCGAGTACGACGGAGCCTCCACTATGTTCTTCAAGGTCTTCGACGAGGAAGGCCGCCGCCTGGAGTGCTGCTCGGGAGGAGGCCGTCAGGGTGGTGGAGCGGTCGGTGCCGAGCCCGCCCTTGGCCCCGCCGACAGCCCGTCCAGCAGCAGCAACGGCACCCGGGGGTCTAGCAGTTCTCCTGAGCCTGTTAGGACACCTGACATGAGCCACGACAGCTACGTGCCGCCGAGCTCTCGCCGCGCCCGGAGTGCGGCAGCGGCATCCACTCATCGTCGCTGATGATCTGGATGGGGTTGGCGTCGGCCTGTCGTGGCCCACTATTGATGATGGCGTCGGCGACCGTAGCTAGGGCTTCATCTTCCTTTCGTTCCCTGCGAGGAATTGAGACGAACCCCGTGGGGGTGTGTAAGAAACTTTTAGTTCTTTTGGCTCAATGCAATATTGTCCTTTATCCTGTGTCGTGGTCGCGTATTCCGCTTCAACTAGTCGCCCCTTTGCGTCCCTTGCGATAGCTTGGTGCTCTACGCTGACAGGTCCCAGTCCCCAGGCAGGCTACAGCCGTCGCTGGTATGCCAGGTCGCGATGCCGTGGTCAAGGCCAGGAGGTGAGCGGCCCTGGGTCCGGTAAGAGCTCCCGAGGCGCGATGCTCGGGGGGTCCCCTTTAGCGCGCAAGTTGCTACCTCAGGGCCGAAAGGGTGGCGAGGTTACTAAAGCGGAAGAGCGTTAGTGAAGATGGCGAGGCCTACAGGTGTCGGAGTAATGGGCCACGGGTAGCCTAACCCGAGCCCCAGAACCTTTCTAGCCATCGGGGCCGGCTGCGCCCCTCAAGACATCAAGATAGAACGCCGCCTTCTGGCGGCCGGCTGGCCGAACGGCCGACTGCCGGGAGACGGCCATGCTCAGGAAGGCAGCTCCAAGATGGGCCAACTTCTGGCAAGCGGCCTCCAGAGAGGCCGGCTCCTAGCAGTCGGCCCATGGCGCCCTCAAAGTCTGCGCCCCCATTAAGAAGACAAGACAGGGTGAGGCCACAGTGTAGCCCATCACCCCCGTATCCAGGGCCGGGCGTGGCCACAGTGCTCCGTACAGGCGGAGATCTCCGCCCGGTGCGGCACTGTTGCCACTTCGCCCCTGACATCACTCCTGTCAGGCGAGGCCCTGTTCCCACGACCGCCTGTCGGTACGGCCCGAAGACGGCGGACCCTATCGGTCAGCGTGAGCCCAGAAGACGGTAGGAGCCTCACCAGTCGGACCCGAGGGAGGCCGGCTCCCGGCGGTCGGCCCGTTCCATCCCCAGGGACCACGCGCCATTAACCAGATAAGACGCGGAGTGGCTAAAGTGATCTCCCGCCAGGCGGCAGGACTGTAGCCACGCTCCCCTGACCAAGCAAGCGTCATTAGCATCACGGCTATAGTAATCAGCAGCCGGCAAGACCCGCGAGCGGCGGGGCGGCCTGTCGGCTCCGTACCAGACTAGTTAGTGGGGCCCACTAGGCGGCGGGCCCCAGCGGTCTGCGGAGAAGCCGGCGACCAGAGAGACTGACAGCCGGGTCCTACACCCGGCCGGATTACCATTGTACCCCTGGGGGGTAGGCCTATATAAACCCCCCAGGGCGCCCATGCAAAGGGGTTCCAACCTGTTAGAATTAGACTCACACCTAGGGGGAGAAGAGAGCAAGCCTTGCCTTCTTCTACCTCTAGCATATAGCTCGAGGAGCACCATTGTACTCACTAGTGCCTTAGTGATCATGCGGAGACCCCGTAGAGCAGGACTAGGGGTGTTATCTCCTAGGAGAGCCCCGAACCTGGGTAAAGTGCGCCGGCGTTCGTGTCTACGCCTCATCCCGCTTCCAGGCACCGGCGATGTTCTACTCGCTCCCACCATGATAAGCCATCCATTGGAATATGTCGCACCCAACCCCCGACATTTGGCGCCCACCGTGGGGCGAGGTGCACCGTCTCCCGGAGACCTGTTCTGGACGGGAACCCTGTTCCTTCCTAGCGAGCGCAGCTAGCTCGGCAAGCCAGACGGCGTCTGCGCCGACACGTTGCGCGGCGCAGAGGTCGCCTGCGCGGCGAGCTGCCTTTCCTATCTCGTTGGCAAGATTCGCCTCTCCGACGAGCCCGCGTCTGATGCGGGCACCGATGGCCCCGAGAGCCGCCTTGTGAGCCTCCTCGATCAGCTCCACGTCGCCATCGAGCCTGCTGCTGACTTGGAGTCGGTTGGCTCCACCGACCTGATGCTGGTCGACTCCGACACGGCGTCGCTTGACGCATTCCCCACCAACGTGGTGGTCTACAACGAGCCGCTTCCTCGCGCGGACAGTGGCGGCAGCACCGTCACAGAAGTGCTCGTCATCAGCCATGGCGAGCACTCTGGCGGAGGTGGCCAGGATCTGTTGCAGGCGGCGATGCAAGACCTGACTGTGCCCATTCTGGAAGACGCCGACGCCGAGACCTTGGAGGCACGCCACGTCCATCTCGTTGAAAGCGCCAACTGGCTGGTCAGCATGAGACGCCTTTCGGAGGCCTACCAGCGGGAGATGGACCGTGCTGTCGGCGGCACGCTGGCTCCTGGTGGTCCTAGCCGCATTGGCCTGGTCCGGCAGCGTGGAGCGACCATCGCCGGCATGTTCCGGACAGATCGTCCCGTCTACGCCACGCCTGCAGAGAACATACGCGCTGCCCAGGCGGCAGTAGATGAGCTAGACAAGCTCGAGGGCGACGAGCGTCGCCACATGACGGAGCGAGTCTAGCAGCTCCTCGACGTGGCTGCTGAGCAGCAGGACGCTGGGTGCCGCACTGAAGCGCCCAACCAGCAAAACGACGACCTGCCTCCTCGCTGAGACCAAGGCGCGACATCCCGGACGCCGACTGGTGGCGTCCGCGATAGAAGAGACAAGGAGCCGGCTGCTAGGCGCAGCCGGACTCACATCACCATCGAGCGCGACCAAGACGGCCGCCCAAGAGCAGTGCAACGACGAGACGACTGTCCGCCTCCTCCTCCCCGCGGGGAGAGGTGCATTTCCCCGCCGCCTGTTGATCACCCATCACTCAGCGACCTCCTTGGCCGCCGAGAAGGAATCGGAGAAAACGATGCCCGCCACCGGATTGATCACCTCAATCGATCCCTGGCGCTAGAAGAAGAAGATGAGCTGGGTCCGCCTTGCTTCGGCCCCCGCATCCGAGATGAACCTTTCCCCAAATGGTTCACGCTCCCGAGAGATACACCCAAGTACACCGGCTCCGTGAAGCTGGAGGACTAGCTGGTCGACTACTCCACAGCCGTTAGCATCGCGAACGGCAACAAGCGCGTTGCCGTGAAGTACGTTCCGCTCATGTCCAGGGCACGGCCCGGACATGGCTGAACAGCCTGAAGCCTCGCAGCATCAACAGTTGGGTTGATTTCACTGAAGCATTCATCCGCAACTTCACCAGCACGTACAAGCGGCCGCCCAAGCCTCGCCAGCTCTCCTTGTGCGTCCAAGGCCCCAACGAGTCGACTCGCGACTACCTCACGCGCTGGGCCGAGCTGCGAAACTCTTGCGAGGGTGTGCACGAGGTGCAGGCCATCAAGTACTTCACTGCCGGGTGCCGAGAGGGCACCCTCCTCAAGCACAAGCTTCTCTGCGACGAGCCGGCGACCCTCGACGAACTGCTGATCATAGCAGACAAGTACGCCACGGCCGACTCCTCCATGAAGGCAGAAATCCAAGTTAATGCGTCGGGCAAGGTGGCCCCTCAAGCTCCTCGGACCCCGGCTGGTGACACCAGTCGGTGACAGCAACCAAACGACAACAAGCGCAAGGCCATGCAGCCGGCTTCCGCGAGTCGGCAGGTGGCAACAGTCGAAGATCAGCAGCCGGAAGGGCAGCCTCCTCCCAAGCGCCAGAAGGGCGGCAAGCCCAACTGGTTGCCCGCCTTCTCATACGAGCAGACCCTTGATGCACCTTGCAAGTTCCACAGCGGCGCGAAGCCGTCCAACCACACCACTCGGAAGTGTCACTGGCTCACCAGGATCGCCAAGGGTGAGGGACTCCAGCCCCCTCCGCCTGCCGGCCCGACGCCTCCTCCTCCTCAGCAGCCGGCGGTTCGGCCAGTCGGCGCCATACAAGATGAATACCCTGAAGAGCATGGAGCTTATGTCGTGTTCACCAATGTGGCCGATGACAGGCGCAGCAGACGGCAGCAGCAACAAGAAGTAAATGCAGTTGCATCGGAGACCCCCGAATTCATGCATTGGTCTGAGAAGCCCATCAGCTGGAGGAGAGCCGACCACCCGGAGGTGATGCCCAATCCCGGCTCTTATGCTCTGGTGTTGGATGCCACCTTTGCCACGGAGAGGCGAGCTCCTCGCTTCTCCTGAGTTCTGATAGATGGCGGCAGCAGCATCAACATCCTGTACAAAGATACCATGGAAAAGTTGGGAATCAAGCAGAGACATCTTCAGCCCAGCCGGACTGTTTTCCATGGCATCGTTCCAGGCCTTTCCTGCTCACCAATCGGCAAGACTCAGATAGATGTCCTCTTCGGGGACAAAAATCATTTCCGCCGAGAGCCAGTCTGGTTTGAGGTGGTGGACCTCGAGAGCCCCTATCATGCATTGCTTGGTGGCCTACCCTGGCCAAGTTTATGGCGGTCCCCCACTATGCTTACCTGAAGATGAAGATGCCGAGCTCCAAGGGAATCTTGACCATAGCAGGAGACTACAAGAAGTCGTCCGCCTGTGCAGCAGAGACCAGCCGGTTAGCCGAGTCCCTCGTGATCGCGACTGAGAAGTGGCTCCTTGACCGGGTTGTGGCGATGGCCGGCAAGCAGCCGGAAATGTCACCCAATCCCAAGGAGTCGGAAGCTGAGGGCTCGTTCAAGCCGGTGAAGGAGACAAAGAAGATACCCTTAGACCCGGAGCACCTGGAGAGGCACGCTGTCATAGGTGCAAACCTTGACAGCAAATAGGACGGCGAGCCCGTCGATTTCCTCCGTGAGAATCGGGACATCTTCGCATGGTCTCCCAAGGACATGCCGGGTGTTCCGACGGAATTCTCCAAGCACAAGCTACACGTCCGGTCTGATGCCAAGCCAGTCAGGCAGTCATTGCGCCGCCTGTCGGAGGAGAAGAGAAGAGTTGTTGGAGAAGAGATAGCCCGGCTTCTAGCAGCCGGCTTCATCATGGAGGTGTTCTTTCCAGAGTGGTTAGCTAACCCAGTCCTAGTGCTGAAGAAGAACAAGCAGTGACGCATGTGTATTGATTATACCAGCCTCAACAAAGCATGCCCCAAAGATCCCTTTGCCTTGCCAAGAATTGACCAAGTGATAGACTCCACAGCCGGATGCGAGCTGTTGAGCTTTTTGGATGCATACTCAGGGTATCATTAGATCAAGCTGAACCCGGCCGACAGGCTGAAGACCGCCTTCATCACGCCATTCGGAGCCTTCTGCTACCTGACCATGACGTTCGGCTTGAGGAATGCCGGTGCCACGTTTCAACGTTGCATGCAGAAGTGTCTCCTCAAGAAACTTGGCAGAAACGCCCATGTCTATGTGGACGATGTTGTGGTGAATACGGAGAAGCGTAGAACGCTGCTAGAAGACCTCAAGGAGACCTTTGAGAACTTGCGCCGGTTTCAGATCAAGCTCAACCCGGAGAAATGCATCTTTGGTGTGCCAGCCGGCCAGCTTCTTGGCTTTCTGATCTCAGAGCACGGCATAGAGTGCAACCCTGTGAAGATCAAGGCCATTGAGAGGATGGAGGTGCCCACCCGACTGCTGGATGTGCAAAAATTTACCGGCTACTTGGCATCCATCAGCCGTTTCATCAGTCGGTTGGGCGAGAAGGCTCTTCCCCTGTACCAGCTCATGAAGAAGACCACTTTTTTCGAGTGGAACGACAAGGCGGATGAAGCTTTTCTCCAGCTCAAGAAGATGTTGACCACTCCGCCTGTCCTGGCGGCTCCGACTCCTAAGGAGCCCATGCTCCTCTACATCGCCGCCACCAGCCGGGTGGTCAGCACAGTCATAGTGGTGGAACGCAAGGAAGAAGGTAAAGCGCTACCAGTCCAGAGGCTGGTGTATTACCTAAGTGAAGTGTTGTCCGCCTCCAAGCAAAACTACCCCCACTACCAGAAGATGTGCTACGGCGTGCACTTTGCCGCCAAGAAACTGAAGCCATACTTCCAAGAGCACCCGATCACCGTGGTCTGCACAGCGCCACTTGCCGAGATCATTGCAAGCCGAGATGCCTCAGGCCGAGTGGCCAAATGGGCCATAGATTTGCCCCCCTACACCATCTACTACCAGCCTCGCACCACCATCAAGTCACAAGCACTGGCCGACTTCCTCGTCGACTGGGCCGAAACCCAGTACCTGCCGCCAGCGCCAGACTCCACCCATTGGCGAATGCACTTTGATGGTTCCAAGATGCATACCGGTTTGGGAGTCGGCATCATCCTCACCTCCCCCAAAGGCGACAAGCTCAGATAAGTGCTGCAAATCCACTTTGCCGCCTCCAACAACATTGCTGAATATGAAGCACTCATTCATGGGCTCCGGCTTGCCAAGGAACTCGGCACTCGCCGGATCCTGTGCTATGGAGATTCCGACTTGGTGGTCCAGCAGTCGTTTGGTGACTGGGATGCCAAGGATGCAAATATGGCCAGCTACCGCTTCCTCGTCCAGCAACTCAGCGGATACTTTGAAGGGTGTGAGTTCCTCCATGTGCCAAGAAATGACAATGAGCAAGCAGATGCCTTAGCACGAATCGGCTCCACCCGGCAAGCAATACCAGCCGGCGTCGCCTTACAACGCCTCCTCAAGCCATCTGTCAAGCCATCGCCAGAATCGGATTCCATCTTTGTGCCGGCTCCTCCTGAAGCAGTCGGATCCGACTTGAGGACCTCAGCAGTCGGCACAGGGAATTCGGCAGGCAACCCGGGGACTGCAGCAGCCACCCGGCCCGGGGACTTCAGAACCCGGCCCGGGGACTGCAGAAGTCAGCCCGGGGATTTCATCGACCCAGCAAGTGGCAGCCGACTCCAACCCGCCGCCTCCCGGCCCAACCGCCCTCGTGCAAGTAGCACTCCTAGCAGTAGAAGAAATTGCAGCACCTTCATGGGCCCAGCCCATCCTCAACTTCCTGGTGAACAAAGAGCTGCCGACTGATGAGATCTCGGCCCGGCAAGTGCAACGCCGGGCAATAGCGTACACCATTGTCAACAGAGAACTTGTGAGGCGCAGTGTCACTGGCGTTTACCAGCGCTGCGTAGAGCCGGAGCAAGGCCAAGCAATCCTCAAAGATATCCACCAAGGCGAGTGTGGTCACCACGCGGCCTCAAGAGTGCTCGTGGCCAAAGCTTTCCTCCATGGTTTTTTCTGGCCGACTGCTCTAGAAGACGCCAAAGATTTGGTCCAGAAATGCAAAGGGTGTCAGAAGTTCCGCTCCAAGCCACATCAGCCGGCTTCTGCACTCAAGACTATCCCCATTGCCTGGCCCTTTGCCGTCTGGGGTCTAGACATGGTGGGACCATTCAAGACGGCGCGCGGCGGCATGACTCATCTGCTTGTCGCAGTGGACAAGTTCACCATGTGGATAGAAGCAAAGCCAATTAAAAAATTGAATGGTCTGACTGCTGTAACATTCATCTCAGACATCACCATCCGGTATGGCATACCACACAGCATCATCACCAACAACGACACATACTTTGCCAAAGGCGCCTTGGCCCGTTTTTGCGCGACGCAGGGCATCCGACTGGACCTGGCGTCCGTTGCCCACCCGCAGTCAAACGGCCAGGTAGAGCGAGAAAACGGCCTCATTTTGTCCGGTATCAAGCCCCGGCTGGTCGAGCCTCTGGAGCGGTCGGCCGGCTGTTGGCTCGACGAGCTGCCAGCCGTCCTCTGGAGCCTGCGCACAACTCCGAACAAGTCAACCAGCTTTACGCCTTTCTTCCTCATCTACGGTGCCGAAGCCATCATCCCGACGGACATAGAATTCGACTCCCCTCGAGTCACTATGTACACCGAAGAGGAGGCAGAAGAAGCACGACAAGACGGCATCGATCTGCTGGAAGAGGGTCGGCTGTTGGCACTCAGCCGGTCCACCATCTACCAGCAGAGCCTGCGCCGATACTACAACCGAAAGGTCAAGCCAAGATCCTTCCAAGAGGGAGACCTTGTGCTCTGGCTGATCCAGCGAACAGTCGGCCAGCACAAGCTCTCGGCACCTTGGGAAGGCCCCTTCATCATCAGCAAGGTGTTGGGCAACGACTCCTACTACCTCATCGACGCTCAGAAGCCTCGAGCACGCAAAAGAGATGACTCCGGCAAGGAGACGGAGCGACCATGGAATGCAAACCTCCTTCGAAGGTTTTACAGTTGATGCAGTATGTACCATGCCAACTTTTGTATTAAGTACGAAGACTCCGGGTCCCCCGAGAAGAGCTCGGGGACTGCCCTCTTTTATCTATATGATAAGTATTACGCCTGTCATTGTGTTATTTTGTTAGTCCGCCTGGCACCGGGTTCGACCAGTCGACCCGGGGACTTGCCGCCTTGTACTATGTAATGCTTCCTGTAGCCGGACAAGTAATGTGTTGGCACTTAAGCTTTCTCCTGCCAGAAGCCGCAGCTCGCAAAGCGACAGTTCGGTCGGCAGGAGTTAAGGCAGAAAGGATGTCTGCATGAAAATGGCTAAGGACCCAAAGCATACACATAGTCCAAGCCGGCTTCTCGCTTCACCGACCGGCTGTTAAGCAGCTGGTCGGCCGGTTTCTACTTAACTTGTTAAAAAGCTCTAACCGGCTAAGTACTTGCCTCCCGAAAGTGGCTAAGTACATGACCCAGCCACAGTCCGCAGAGTGGCTGTTCGGCTAGCAAGACGGCAACCGAGGGAAGGCGGCAAAGGAAAAAAGCCAAAGAGCAGAAAGCAAGGAAAGATAGAACTCGGCAAAAATATTTACATATCAAAAGGCCCTTGGCCGACATTCAACAAGAGTTTGAAATACACCCCGCGGGTGGAATTGTGCGAAGCTAACGAAGTTTCTCGAGACTGATAAGCAGGAAGAAACAAGGGTAAAATGGCAGCCTAGGAAGCAGCAGACGGGTTCGGCGGAATGGTGGTGTCGGTGGTGCCGGCTGGTGGAGCGGCCGGCTGGTCGGTCTCCGCTTGGTCGCCTTCAGCAGCAGCCGGCTCGCTCGGGCATGGCTCGTTGCTGGAGGCGTGGTCGAGCTGAGGCTGGCCGTCCGCTCCGACCTCTGGCGCCTCCTCCTCACCTTCCTCCTGCTCCTCCTCGTCTTCTCCCTCGTCGCTGGAGTCGATCACCTCGGTCAAGTCCTCGCCGTCCTCCGGGTTCAGCCCGAACCACTCTGGTGGCGCCTCAGTGCCGTTCTCTGCCAGCTCCGGGATGAAGATGCTGGTGGTGGTGTACTCGGCGATTGCCGCTGCCCGCTTGACAAGATCACCCTCCACTGCCACCAGCTCCTCCTGGGCCTGCTGTCGAAACGTGGTCAGCTGGGCTAGATTTAGCCCAGGGTACCATGCCTTGACGAACTCCAAGGCCCGGCGCGCCCCAGCCCGGGCCGAGGAACCCTTCCAAGCCTCAAGGCGGCCGGCCACCACCTCCAGCCAGTCGGCAGTCCGGCTGGGTGTACGCGAAGCCGGCATGTCCGGCCATAGGGCGGCGATCACCTGGGGGTCGACACGCTGAAGATGGTGCAGCATCCGATGATCCGGCCGAAGACGGGCCTGGATGCTGAGGAGCTGCTCGCTGAGGGTCCGGGGGGCGTTGGCAGCAATCTGCTCACCTTCCGCCCTCCATCCTTCGCAATCAGCTTCGATGGCCTGATTGGTGGTGTCAGAGTGACCAGGGAAGAAGCCTGCTCAAACGGAAAGCAAAAGAGCCAAAATTAGAGACAAGAAGCCGGCTTGGTCAGCAGCCGGCAGCTCGAAGAAGAAAAAAGAGGGAAGCTCACCGTCGACCATGTCTTCAATCTCGCCGAAGCTGGTAGTCAGCATTGCCTCCTTGTCGGTCCAGGCGGAGCGTTCGGTCTCAAACTCTGCAAGGAGACCAGCCTCCTTGTCCTCCGCCTCCTTCTGGGTCTTCTTGAGAAGCTCCGCCTGCTCCGCCAGTTGCGTGACCAGCTGGTCATGCTCTTCGGGCAGCTTGCTGCAGTCCGCCTCCTTGGCACGCAGCGCGGTGTTGGCTTTGCCCAGCTGCTGCTGCAGGGCGGCGTTGGCCTCTGCAAAAGTAGAAGAAGAAAAGGACATCAACAATCAACAAAGAGAGATATAGTTGCTAGGAAGATCCGGCCCGACTGCTTAGCAGTTGGCCCGAATCTCGGGGACTACAGCCCGCGGGTGCGCCAGTGCGCCCCCGCGGGTGCGCCAGCCCGCGGGTGTGCCAGCGCGCCCCCGCGGAGAAAAAAGTTATCAAATATCAACAGAGAAGAAGAACAGTTGCCAGGAAGATCCGGCCCGACTGCTCTGCAGTCGGCCCGAATCTCGGGGACTACAGCCCGCGGGTGCGCCAGCGCGCCCCCGTAGTGAAAGAAAAAGACTTACTCCGGCTCTCTGACAAGTCGACGGTCCGTTGATCCAACTCCTGGACTTTGGAGTTGAAGGCGGCTGCACGGAGGTTGTGATAATCCTGCAGCAAAGATATCAGACAATATTAGTACTCGGAGCTTGCCAATTAAAGTTCCGAGCCGCCTGCTCAGTAGCCGGCCCAAAACTCGGGGACTACACCCAGTGGGTGCGCTGCCGCGCCCCCACGGAGCAATACAAGAATTAAAAACAAAAAAAGCAAGAAGCATATCCGGACGGCTGCTCGTGACTCCAGGAACGCATTGTTACAGTGCTTGAGTGCATCGGCTTCAGCGCGGAGCTTGGCCTGGACGTCCAGGATCACCTTGTTCAAAGGGCCCATCCCGCCTCCCTGCACCCACCCAGTGGGCGCGGCGCTGGTCACGTCGGCGTCCGGGATTGAAGAGCTCGCGGCGGCGGTCTCCTGCAGGCGTGGCGCCGAAGCCGCCTTTCCGAACCGGCGGCGCATCGGGGTGCGGACCTCAGGAGTTGGGCCCGTCACCATCTTGTCTCCAGCTGGTGGCGCCGGCTGATCAGCCGGCTGCTTGTCTCGCGCCTCCTCAGAAGGTGGTGGCGGGGGCACGATTACGTTCGGCATGACGACATCGCTGCCGTCTCTCTCCATGATCGGGTGCTCGTCGCCGGCTCCCCCAGTCGGCGCCACGAATTCTGGTGGTGGCAGTGCGGAGTTCAGGGGGGTGACGAATATCGCCGACTGGCGACGCGCGGCCTCTTCGGCCTGCTTCTTCGCCGCGGCAGCAGCCTCGGCCTCTGCCAGCTTCTTCAAAGCGGCGGCCTCCGCCTTGTCCGCCTCCGCCTTCTCCAGGCGGGCGGCTTCCTGCTCCTCGCGCGCCTCCCGCGCGTTTCGCTCCATCGCCTCCCGAAGGTCGGCGGCCGGATCGATTCGCCGGGTGGTGGTAGAGGTCTCCGCCGACCCAACGATGGAGGCGGCGGCCGACTTCTCGAGAGAGATCAGAGCCCTAAAATCAAGAAAATAATGCAAAGGAAGTTCAGAAAGAATCAACAAGAAAGAAGAGCACAAGGGAAAGATACTTACACCGACACCATAGGAGGCACCTTTGGGAGCTTCTGGTACTTGGCCGCCTTCGCTGCGGCCTCTTTCCGCCTGGTCGCGGCGGTCGGATTCTTGGCCTTTTTCGGCGCACTGCCGAACAAGACGGCACCTTGCTTACGCTTGCGCGTGCCGCCTCGAGCAGACGGCTCGACGGAGGGGCCCGCGTCTGCCCTGCTGGTGCCCCGCGCAGGGCGTGCTCGTCTTCCTCCTCGTTGTCGTCAGGCCAAGTCTCAATACCGCCTTCTTCAGAGCCACCTGCTTTGTATACACCGCCTGTCGCGGTGTCCTCTAAGGCGGCCACCCCCAGGTCGGGGTCGTCCACATCGCTCACCGCCCGGTCCGGCTGGTAGTCGCCACCCGCCCCTACGATGGCAGCCGTCGCGTCCGACATGTAGATCTGTTTCAAGTGGCAAGAGGCCGGCTGATCAAGACCAAGATCAAGACTAGGACGAGTGTCCAGAAAGAAAGAATTGGAAACTTACCGCGGGCGGCGGGTTGGCGCGGGAATATGGCCGCTTACCGAAGCTCCAGGACCCCTCCAGCTTGAAGCCGGAGATCTCGTTCACCAAGTTTGCGACCTCGGCAGCCGGCATCTCCTTGGTGCCCAGCCGGCACGGGTCGCGATGCCCACTCATCCGGCTGATCAAGTTCGGCCGGCCTTGGAGCGGGAGAACCCGGCGCGCGACGAAGGCAACCAACAAGTTGGTCGCCTTGAGGCCCTCGGTGTTGGTCAGCTCCCAGAGTCGTTGGATGGTGGCGGCGCCGTCTGCCGATACCGGCTTCGGCTTGTAGCCCCAGCTGGCCCGAGGCTCAGCCGGCGGACCGGCTACATAAGCCGGCAGGTTGATGAAGTCGACGGCCGGGTCCATGTTCTCCACGTAGAAGTAAGATTGCTGCCACATCTTGACCGACTGTGGCAGCTTGATGGTGGGGAAGGCGTTCTTCGGCGACGGCCGGCGAACCGCGATGAAGGCACCGCACTGGGCAGCCACCTCCCGGACGGAGGTGCCCAGCTTGGTGTAGAAGAATGCTCCCCATAGCTTGATGGTGGGGAGGACGCCGAGATAGCCTTTGCACAACGTGACGAAGGCGGCTAGGAGCATCACGGTGTTGGGCGTGAGGTGATGAGGCTGGAGGTGATAGAATTCGAGAAACGAACGGAGGAAGCCGCTCGCCGGCAGGCCGAAGCCGCGGATGAAGTGCGAGCGGAAGACGACCCGCTCGCCCTCTCCCGGCGCCGGCGAGATCTCCCCCACCGGCGGCACACGCGCCTTCACGTAGCCCGCGCCGGGAAGACACTGCATCTCGCGGAGGAAAGTCATGTGGTCCTCATTGACGTTGGACCCATCCCAGTCTCCTCCTCGCTCGCGCGCCATGGAGAGCTCGCCGAAGACAGGGCGCGGCGAGGGAGCTGAGAATGGAGCGGGACAAAGAGGGCTCGGGCGGACGAACTCGATGGAGACGAGCTATGGCAGCGCTCCGGCGTGGCTCGGGGGCGCTGCGGCGAGAGGAAGAAGAAGGAGGCAAGAACGGGGTGGAGGGGCGCGCGTGCTCCGCCGCTCCCTCTCCTCCCCCTACTTATAGTGTGCGGGCTATGAAGCCGAGGGGGCGGGTGTGGGATCGTCGGATTAATCGTGCCCACGACCCCACGCTCACACCTTTATCGCGCGAGTTACTGCACGCAGTAACTCCGCGGGGAAACTCAACCGCCCGCCTGGGCCGCAGCGGATCCACTCGCGTGCCGAGGCCCAGTGGTGGTGGCCCAGCCCGCAGTCACGTCCCATCACACGTGTGGGCTGGTAGGCTGGCCCGGCTGGCTGGCGCCAGGTGGCACGCCCACGGCACGTGGCGGGCCTAGTAGCTTAGCTAGCACGCCACCTAGTTCCCGCCGTTGCATTTGAAATTCCAGATAGATCTGACTGGACGTGGCCGACTCCCCTCAGACGGCTTGCCAGGAGTCGGATGAAGCTTCCACCCATAGCACCCGGAGGGGGAAACTGTTGAGGCTTCTCGGCTCCTCAGCCGCGGCGCCTCACAAGTTTCGGGGACTACTGTCGAAGTAATGGGCCACGGGTAGCCTAACCCGAGCCCCGGAACCTTTCAAGACATCGGGGCCGGCTGCGCCCCTCAAGACGTCAAGATAGAACGCCGTCTTCTGGCGGCTGGCTGGCCGAACGGCCGACTGCAGGAAGACGGCCATGCTCAGGAAGGCAGCTCCAAGACGGGCCAACTCCTAACAGGCGGCCTCCAGAGAGGCCGGCTCCTAGTAGTCGGCCCATGGCGCCCTCAAAGTCTGCGCCCCCATTAAGAAGACAAGACAGGGTGAGGCCACAGTGTAGCCCATCACCCCCGTATCCAGGGCCGGGCGTGGCCACAGTGCTCCGTACAGGCGGAGATCTCCGCCCGGCGCGGCACTGTTGCCACTTCGCCCCTGACATCACTCCTATCAGGCGAGGCCCTGTTCCCACGACCGCCTGTCGGTACGGCCCGAAGATGGCGGACCCTACCGGTCAGCGTGAGACCAGAAGACGGCAGGAGCCTCACCAGTCGGACCCGAGGGAGGCCGGCTCCCAGCGGTCGGCCCGTTCCTTCCCCGGGGACCACGCGCCATTAACCAGATAAGACGCGGAGTGGCTACAGTGATCTCCCGCCAGGCGGCGGGACTGTAGCCACGCTCCCCTGACCAACCAAGCGTCATTAGCATCACGGCTACAGTAATCAGCAGCCGGCAAGACCCGCGAGCGGCGGGGGCGGCCTGTCGGCTCCGTACCAGACCAGTCGGCGGGGCCCACCAGGCGGCGGGCCCCAGCGGTCGGCGGAGAAGCCGGCGACCAGAGAGACTGACAGCCGGGTCCTACACCCGGCCGGATTACCATTGTACCCCTAGGGGGTAGGCCTATATAAACCCCCCAGGGCGCCCATGCAAAGGGGTTCCAACCTGTTAGAATTAGACTCACACCTAGGGGGAGAAGAGAGCAAGCCTTTCCTTCTTCTACCTCTAGCATACAGCTCGAGGAGCACCATTGTACTCACTAGTGCCTTAGTGATCATGCGGAGACCCCGTAGAGCAGGACTAGGGGTGTTATCTCCTAGGAGAGCCCCGAACCTGGGTAAAGTGCGCCGGCGTTCGTGTCTACGCCTCATCCCGCTTCCAGGCACCGGCGATGTTCTACTCGCTCCCACCATGATAAGCCATCCATTGGCATATGTCGCACCCAACCCCCGACAACAGGTGTGCGCCTTGCTTCAGCTTTGCTTCCCCCTTCTTTCGCTTTCGTGGTAGCTTAGCACTCTATGCCGGTGGTTCCCAGTCCCCAGGCAAGCGTCAGCCGTCACTGGTATGCTAGGTCGCGATGCCGTGGTCAAGGCCAGGAGGTGAGCGGCCCAAGGTCCGGTAAGAGCCCCTGAGGCGTGATGCTCAAGAGGTCCCCCTTGGCGTGCAAGCACCTTCCTGAAGCCAAAGAAGGGGTCGACATTACCGGAGAGAGGCGACGAAAGCTAAACATCTTGTGTAATAGGTCCGGTCTGACTCGGGTGCTTGACTTATCTTAGTGGTCTTGAGTCGATTCCTTGTGCCACGCCTGATTCATGCATCAGTGATGATCGGACAACTGGGTTAGGCTCGCGCTGGCCCTTCTCCCTTTTTCATATTCTCCTGGGTGCTCTGCGTCCTTGGGTCCCGGCCCTCGAGCGGGCTCGGCCGCCGCTGGTATGCCAGGTCGCGATGCCGTGGTCAAGGCCAGGGGGCGAGGCCTGGAGAGCCAGTAGGGGCTCCTGAGTCGTGATGCTCAAGAGCCCCCCCTTTAACGCGCAAGTAGATTGCGTGAAAAAGAGTAGGAGCCTATGGTGCCGCCTGCTGCCAGCCTCTAGAGATTCTTGCAGGTCAGCGCGAGGGAGAAAATACGGATTGCATAGTGTCTGTTGGTCCATCGTTGGTCGCTTCGCAAGAAGATGAAGGCACTGAGGGCCTGGTGAGGTAACATGGGCGGGGCGTGCCGCGAGCCAGAGCTCGACCACTCAGGTTTGTCAGCGTTGCAGGGACGGACCTAAGCACAAGCGTCGTGCCGACATGTAGAATCCTTGCCACGGGACGAGCAGAAGGTTAGGCGGCAACGCGGGATGCCATGAGGCGTAATCAGGTACGTAAATATCATCTCAGAAAGGGCACGTAATGCTAGTTCGGATAAATGCAAGGCGGATACGTGCCACTGGGACGGACCCGTGCGGCCTGGGGATGATGCAGCCCGAGGGGCGCCCCCAACAGGGTAAGCTAAAGACGCAAAGAGATACATGTCGCAGGGACAAGCCCGTGCGACCTGGGAATAATGCAGCCCGAGGGGCGCTCCGAGCTGAACAAACTGGAAAGAGTCACCTGACATAGTTGCTCAAGAGATGTCGAGGCAGCTGAAGGCGCGTGCTGATGAAGTTGCTCCTTAGGTGTCATGCGGTGGCCGGTTCCCGAGAGATCCTGGAGGCTCTGGCTCCTCCTCCCCCAGGACCGCCTGGCGCCTGGCCTCACGAGCCGCCAGGGCGCCTTGCATGAGCCGTTGGTAGGTGATAGCCGCGCTTGGCAGGCCGTAAGGCATGCGAACGAAGCTGTGAGGGGGGCCCTCACACCGACAGGCACGTGATGTCCAGTAACGCTCCTGAGATGCGGCCCTGTTGAGCTCGAGGTAGTCGATGCAGACGCGCAGCTCACCATCATCGCCTGGATGGGGAGCTGTGCCAGGTAGTGGGCGGCGGTCTCCGCGCATGGCTCTTAGCATTTGGAGCTCCTGGGTTGTCTTGGTGATGAACTCCTGAGCACTAGGCGCCTCGTGCCCGCTTGAGGGAAACGTGCGGCGAAGCACGGCTCCACATGGTGCCCGAGCGCCTCCCTCGTGATGTTGGCTAGGTCTGAGGCCCTGCAGGAGAGAACCCCTGAGCCCAGCCCGAGGAGGGCGTCGGGCGCGCCTTCCTATGGAAGGGAGGGAGGCACCCCGTCCATGGGCGTGGGTCCTGAAGTGGTGACGCCGCTCTCCTGAGGCCCTTGGCGCAGCAGCTGCTTCTTCTTCTTGGGGATGGCCTCAGGAGGGTAAATGGTGCCTTCATTGTCTGGGTCCTCGACCGCCGTAGCCTGGTAAGCGCGCTCGAGTGAGCACACCGCATCCTTTTCTTTGCAGGCGACCGTGATAACGCCGCCGCTTCCGGGCATCTTGAGGACGTTGTGGCTGTGGTGAGTCACCGCCATGAACTTGGCCAAAGCTGGGTACCCGAGGATGGCGTTGTAGGGAAGACGAATGTGGGCGACATCGAAGTCGATGAGCTCGGTGTGGTAGTTGTCACGCTGGCCGAAGGTGACCGGAAGGCGGATCTGCCCTATCGGCGTGGTGGAGCCGTCAGTCACTCCTGAGAATGGCTTGGTGGGCTGTAGCTGGTCATATGGCACTTGGAGGCTATCGAACGTCTCGACGGACAAGACACTGAATCCTCACACATTCTTCCTATAAGCTGTTTGCGCGTCAAGGGGGACTCCTGAGCATCGCGACTCGGGAGCCTAACTTGTCACATAGCCCCTCACTCCTTGGTCCATCCTGGTCTCTGGTCGGCCCAACGGCGGTTGAGGTATGCGCGGGGCCGGGCTCTGCCGATGCAGAACATAAAGCAAATAGGAAGAAAACTGCAAAATCTCGAAGCAAATATTACAAGACATATTGTTCCGACAATACCAAACGCAAGTTTAACGCCTCCACGAGGCCTGATACATGTTGGAGGAATAAAACAGGAAAGGAGCCGCAGGTCACCCTTGAACACCATCGATGCCCATGAGCGACGCTTCTCCCTTGGTGATGTCGCCTTCGCCTTGGTCACCGGCCGGAGCTACAGGAGCGGCGTCGCCTCCGGTCAAAGGCGCGGAAGCAAAGCCGCGGAACTTCTTTAGCAGGGCCTCCACCTAACCTTGCACGGCTGCGGCGGCAGCTGTGCGGTGTTCATCAGCCACAGGCTCCAGCAGCTCGTCAAGACGAGCGCTGGGGTCGCGAAGGTGCAGATGGCTGAAGACACGAGTCAATGCAGCTGAAGAAAGGACGCGAGCCTATGCCTCTGCCATGGGACCGACGCCCTCCACGACCTCCTCGACCTCCTCGAGGACCAGTGCCTATATAAGTAGAACTAGCCACCACAGTAGGGGGGATCGATTCCATCTTCCATCCTCACACCCACAAGTTCGCCAAGCACAAGAACACCTCAACCTCAGGAGGTTGTTCTTCCCCTTGTAACTGTTCATCCATACCCCAAGAGGCAATCCACCACCACCACACTGGAGTAGGGTATTACACCACAACAGTGGCCCGAACCAGTATAAATCTTGTGTCTTTGCGTTGTGAGTTCGTCGAGTTCGTCCACGAGATCTTAGTGAGCTAGGGCGTGGATCGGTAGGGAGGAAATCTTCGCGCGCACCCTAGTGTTCGAACCTTGAGGGTTTTGCCGGACCCCGTGATCCGACAAACACTAGAGGTGCCACGTGGAGCATTTAACTGGTCAACTAGTCATGTCTTGAGCAAATACGGAGTTGTACGGTGAGCCTGTGACTGTATAATAACCACAAAACGTAAATGGTGACTGTAATGAGTGGATACTGAAGTTCAATGTACATATCGTGCTTTCACTCCAAATACAATGATCGTCACTGTATGTATCGCGAGAGAAAGATGAAACATGCGTGAATGTGCTGGGGGCTTAATTTTAGAGGACCTGGAGATAGTTTGTGTGCGTACGTGAAAGGGGCGTAGAGGGGGTGTATGCGATGGGGAGAGAGATGCTCTTCGTTTCTCTTTATTATGACTAACTTTATATATAGTATAAAAATATAAAAATTCACAGTGCAGAATAAATATCATTGTGGGCACCATGCAACAAATTAACGTTCATACTCCTCCATATAACTTTGTAATGTTGTATATATGTAGAAATTCTAAAATAATTTTTTGGCCACACTTTATTCAGAAAGAATGTTGTATGCGAAATAAACGTGAAGAGAGGGCTTTTTAGATCAATGGGACACGTGATGTAACATGTGTGAATGTGTAGTTGATGTATTTGGCAGGGCCTAGAGAGGTATGTGTGTGTATTACGTATTCAAGAGATGCATGGATAGAGGGGTCGGCAGGGGGAGGGGGTGTGGGAGAGATAGCACGAGAAATGAGAGAGGTCTAGATTGAGAGACTAATATGATGTCACGGCGAGGGATTCCCTTGAGTGTGTATATGCAAGGGGGGAGGGGATACAGGCACGAGGAGATTTTTTGTGTGGTGTTTGTGTTGGTATGTGTAGGTGTGAGAAGATAACGAGACCTGGGGGCAGAGGGTGTGTCACCGCGTGAGGTCTGGTGGGTCGAGGTGAGGCCCTTGGTTCGGTTCCTGCGCCACATTGGTCGGCCCGTGACGCATTTAGGGAGACCCATGGATGACTTGTCATACCAGACAACGATAGCAGAATTGTGAAGGACTCTGTGTCCACTGACAAAGCCGGCTAGGATTTGTAACCCTGGGTTCTCGGACTAAGGTAACCCCTTATCTCTGATATTACTATTCATCCAACCTAACTTTAAGGGGCATCCTACAGAATGCTCTGCTAGAATCATACTCGTCAATTAGGAAGAGAGGTGTGAGACAATGCGTCAGAGACAAACCTAAAGATAATGTGCGTACAGGAGACACGTAGGCAGGTCTATGTATATAGAAAGGGTCGATGGGGATTGTGCGTGTGTATGCTTGTGAGAGGAAGAGTGCTTGTGATAAAGGTTAGTGAAAACAGTCGTAAGTGGTTACGAGAGGGAGGGAGGGTTATATCGAGAGCATGTCTGCGAGAAAGACACCTCGGGAGAGAGTGTGTGAGCATGTGTGAGAGACCACCGATGGAGAGTGAAACTACATGTAAAAGACTGATGTACACATTGATTAAAGATATAAATTGTATCCAAATATTAGGATGGGATCATGATATTTGCAATTCGCATAAGGAACGGTCATTGATCCATCAGACATCTAGATTCCATCGAATTTGAGCATGTATATGTTATTATTCAACATAATTGATCCATAGAGTTAGTATTTTGAACTCCACACAATGCATCGCTTTAGCAATCGAATATAAACGTGAGTATAGTTCATGTTGTGTGTGTAAAGCACATTATACATACGAAAGTTACACAATGAACATTATAAATAGCTAGCTATGAACTAGTACACATTTGAATTCAACTTAAGGTGGTTTAAAAAAATCAAATTCAACATGAAGTCCATTCAGTTATTTGAATTCGATATCATGGCATTTGTAAATCATACCTAAATTGTGGGGGCACCAATCTTTTCTCTGATTTTGTACATAATAGCATATATACTCATGTACAAAATAGATTCAAATTTAGCTCCTCCATTCCAAAATAATCGAAGTTATAGGATTTTCAAGTGTCAAAATTTCAAAAAGAAGCAGATAATTTAATGAGGTTTTCAAACATACAAGGTCAAATTTAACGTTGTCTATTTAGGTCAATCCTCAAAGTTCAAGAGTACTCTAAACGTGAATGCTTCTGTTTCAAAATTTCGAACGAAGCACCAAAAGAGCCTCTACTCGCCCGAAACCGCGTGAAACCAATGTTTGGTAGTAGAAGGAAATTACTTTTCTAACTCTGACCCGTGAAACCTACCGGCCCGACGTCCAAAGGTCTAAACCGGGGTAGGTTTGTAGCTTCATCTAGACGCCACGCAACCGCCTCCGAAAAACATTCATACACAATGGCCGCCTAAGCACACATGCGCGCGGCCGAAATCGCTCCCGCCCACTATTTGGGACACCTAGGATTACCACCCGCAATAGGTCCAAAATTTAAGAGGGGGGCAAAGTTTGTACTTTCCACAACTTTCAAACAAGCGCGTCCCATCTGTTCAAAAAAGCCAAAAACAAGCGCGTCCCAGACCGAAACATGGTTCTCCCTTAGCTCCCCCCCCATCTGATTCCCCATTCGTACTCCGTGGGCGCCAAAACTACCTATCCACCAGCCGCGAAACCCCGGCGTCCTCCGTCTGCCACCCCATCCCACCCATCAACCGCCGCCCTCCTCCATCACACCGGAGCCGATACCCCGACGTCGTCGTCCACCGCAACCTCAACCGCAACACCCTCCAAGGCTAGTAGTTGAAGCCAAGGCCGAGCCGTCCGTACCCGAGCCAGTTCAACCACGCCGTCCTGCGCCTCACCGCTGCCGCTCCAACTTCGCCACCGTCCACCGCACCGTTGTTGTTCCTGCTACGCCGTCCTTCGCCGCCTCGGATCTGCTTCCCCTCCGCCGACATACGGCCACGGCAACACAGTCAACAATTTGGCCATGGGTTCGTCCAAGCCTGTACCCTCCTCCAAAACATCGGTTTCCCTGGCAAAAAGAAGAAGATCGGCGCGACATGTGGAGGCGACCACACTGGCAACCGGACATGGTACTCCTCTTCCCTTATTCATGCAAATCTTACATGTCTGCTTGCACGGTATTCATCCTACAGAAGACACTAGTTGACTGCTTCTTCTTGATACTAGATGTTCCTAGTTACTCGTGATGCACAAGGTTTCTCCTCATATACTATTTCACCTTAGCTAGAGGTCCTTCACCCCCTGGATTTCAATTCCTAGTTAGTTGATTCCCAATTAACGAAAGCATTCCCCGGCGTAACAGGCGCTAGTCCGCCTATTACGTCGGGGAAGTAGCGTCAATTCTCTTGACATAGCCATTGCCACAAACCCTAGTCACTTCGGTCTCCCTGATAGGGATATCGGTCTCACCAAGATGGGATTGCAAACTCTCCGTTTCCCTTCGTAACGTTTCGGTCCAACCGAGATGAGCGATCGGTCCCACCGAGTTCACAATGCAAACTCTCTGTTTCCCCTTCGTAACGTTTTGGTCTAACCGAAATGAGCAAATCGGTCCTACCGAGTTTGCCTGACCAACTGTCTGGTTAGCTTATTACCAAAGTCAGTCCCACCGAGTTTGTGTAATCAGTCTCACCGAGATTACGTTATGCCCTAACCCTAATGAAATCGGTCCCACCGAGTTGACATGTCGGTCCCACCGAAATGCCTAACGGTCACATTATGAGCTGAATCGGTCTGACCGAGTTTTATGATTCGGTCCCACTGAGTTTGGTAAATTGTGTGTAACGGTTAGATTTTGTGTGGAGGCTATATATACCCCTCCCCCCACTCTTCATTCGTGGAGAGAGCCATCAGAACATGCCTACACTTCCAACATACATTTTTTGAGAGAGAACCACCTACACTTGTGTTGAGGTCAAGATATTCCATTCCAACCACATAAATCTTGATCTCTAGCCTTCCCCAAGTTGCTTTCCACTCAAATCATCTTTCCACCAAATCCAATCCTATGAGAGAGAGTT